>NC_140581.1:762263624-767063624 GCF_964204655.1 Triturus cristatus | reverse complement strand
ACTACTCTCTTTGAATTAGACAGTGAAATGCTGTTCAAGGTATAAAAATCAGCAAATACTGCCTCCTCTTACTCAGGCCTCCACAATATCCATACTCTTGTAGGAAACAGAAAACAAGCAACTTACCTGACTAAACAAGGAAAAGCAATCTCATGAATGACCCAATTACTTCTTCTTCACAAATCACCAATCCTGCCTTTAATGCATTCTACATGAGTGCAGAACTGTGGCAAAACACTATATCGAGACTGCAGACTATCCAAACTTACAATATTGACCTACTATTTCTCCCAAGACATGACTAATTGAATCTACTGAAATATTTGATTGATCTAGAAGCCCTCCAGAGTTCTCAATCACGCACTTGGACCGCTAGATACCATGGGACAAGGGGGCACAGTCCTTTACCAAGACAAGACTCAATCCACTCAAATGCTTTAAAGTAGATAATCACTCTGCATTACTCAGACTGGGTGTGGAAATCTATACAATGGAAGTGGCTCCCTCCAAAATACACATTACATTTCATCCCCTGGTGACCACCAGATTTCTATTGAACAAGTAATGGAACTTTTCATCAAAAGAAACACGTTCACCTGTGAATAACATAATATTAGGTTACTTTACCTTCCACTCGGGTGACCCTAATGACTCTTATTTCTCTTAACTTTATACCATTCTGACCAACAATCAATTGATCTCTATGGTCCCCATTCAAACGAAAGGGGTCTATCCTGGACATTCTGGTTGCACGGGAAGGGCCCCTGTTAATAGAACCCCTGTTACTTGTTGGCTGGTAAGACCATTACCTAATTCCTTTCAGCTGATAAAATCATAACTAATCTACAAACAAAAAGACCAAAACAATATGTCAGAGACATAAAACAGATCATTCCCCATGGGATGGCACTAAGGAGCTCATCACAACTGCCACCGCTGAACCTGGAGGGTACAGTACTTCACATGACAAATGACAATGAGACCATAACAAATATAATTAACAAAGTGGCTCCTATCCGAAAATTGAAACCCCCCCAAAAGAACCCCAACGAATTAAATAAAGATAGCAAAAACATTTGAGCAGTGTAATGACTAAAGCAGCAAGATCCCTCACCCTTGATTCTGACCCAACTGCACACAAAAAAATAAATACAAAGTAACATCTTTGATGCCACAGCTTCCTACATCAGGTCTCAATAGGGGCAGGCTAAAGACTGTCCCAGAAAACTATTTGACAATGTGGAACACTACACTAAGCCACCTTCTGAGGTATATGCCACCACCTCCAATGATAGGTTTGGAAATGTCTCCAAATCCATTGGGGAGATAGAGCTCTCACTGCCAACCCAGTCAATGGACTAGTCAAACCCTACTCCAACCCCTGTTCACACACAAATTGGACAGTGGATCACTGAACAACAGGCACCAAATCAAAAAAGTAATACCAATAAAATATTTTCCAAAAAAGTTCTTCCTGTGTGCAAAAAACACGAAGGTACCTCCTGTCCAAAAGGAACCACCCTGAAACTCAGGGTCAATAGAGCAAACAAACTAATATCGTGATTGCACCACTTTTGTTAATATATCAGAATAGTTCATATTAAATCCAGATACTGATTGGTGTTCATCTTTATTGGCGATTCATAATCTTCTCACTCTTGATATAAAACAGAGGCAAACAGCCAACGCGTTTCGTTCTCTACTGAGAACTTCTTCAGTGCATTTTAAATTTTCCAAAAAGCGAACAGAGTAGATATTTATAACCTTGTAGTCCTGGATTGAGTAAGTATGTCTGCCCAGTAATCGTCAGTCAGCTTATGAGTTGAAGCGAACGCTGTTACTGTATTGTAGTATTCAGTATGGAGACGTCAAATGGTGATATAATAGTCACCATATGCACCATAATATATACTTTGAAACAAAGTATCAAGGCATTACCCCGTGTTGCAGTGATAACGTAGCGATCACTCCCGTAACTCGCGTGAGCCCGCCGTAGTTTCGAAAACTACGGCGGGCGTTCGCTTCAACTCATAAGCTGACTGACGATTACTGGGCGGACATACTTACTCAATCCAGGACTACAAGGTTATAAATATCTACTCTGTTCGCTTTTTGGAAAATTTAAAATGCCCTGAAGAAGTTCTCAGTAGAGAACGAAACACGTTGGCTGTTTGCCTCTGTTTTATATCAAGAGTGAGAAGATTATGAATCGCCAATAAAGATGAACACCAATCAGTATCTGGATTTAATATGAACTATTCTGATATATTAACAAAAGTGGTGCAATCACGATATTAGTTTGTTTGTCCTACTCCAACCCCTAATAGCAAAGTGATGTGGAGCAATTTCTGAGTAACAACTTAAAGCAAAGTCAAGACAATAGCAAAAACTAGACCATCTTTGTGCTTGTCTGATCAGATATCTGCAACCATAATTAAAGCGACTAGCAATCACATGGCCACATATTGGACGAATCTGATCAACTCATCGTTGCCTAAAGTTAAAGTGCCTGAATGCCTGAAACAGGACAGGCTACACTACTCCTAAAAAATTAGGGGATCGGACTAAAGATCTGAATATCTTCTACCCAGTAACTACTCTCCATTTCCTAGCGCAAATCCTTAAAAGCTGAGTTTCTACACAATTCAAGCAATTAAATGAAGAACACAACCTATTTTCAACCTGTAGGCTGGTTTTAGATCTGGCTGTAACTGATAATGGATGATGCTCTATGCCTACTGCACAATGGAGACCCATGTATTCTCATTCCCCTTAACCTGTCTGCATCATTTCGCATGGTCAATCACAACAACCTTCTCAACACTGTCAAGGATGGAAAGGGGGCAAATGACACATTGCTGAGATGATTCCCCTCATATATAGACAACAAATCCCAACAGGTAAGGTTGAGCTCAACCTTATCAGACTTCTCACCCTCCCTCCCCAAGGCCATTGAGTTCCACGGGTCTCTATTCTACCTCCAACCCTCTTTAACATGTGAGCATGCCTATTAAACTGTCAACAATCTTTGGATCATCTGTATGTAGATGACAAATAGTTGTACTAACAAATCTCTTCTCAAGAAGACATATTCATTCTATGTCAAACTCTAAAGGACATCCAGTAGTAGATATCCTTTCACCAACTGAAATTAAACCAGGTGATGTTTGAATTCCTTCTCATCCCCTCCAGCAGAGCTTGACCCAGGTCCAAGGAGAGTTGAACACTTTAAATGGTCAGACTTGCAAACCCCGACTTATCGAATGCAAAAAATCTCTTTGCATCCCACTTGGCAAAAGTTAAAAACCTATACAGACTTCTCACATGAATCAACCCCTTTATTGCAGACTTAAATGGTCATAAACTTTCTGGTAATATTGAGACTCAACTCTGGCAATGCATTGCTCACAGGAATCACCAAAGTATGCCTAGCTTTGGAGAAAATAACTCTTCAGACTGTAGCAAAACGAAATTGAAATGTGTATAACTTTAATCACATTACTCAAATTTGCATCAGCCCCAGCTAGTGGCGACATGAACAAGAAGGGGATTTAATATGGACTTCATCATTCACAATGCCAGGCAAAGTGGCAGCCTGAAGAACCTCACACATAAACTCAGTCTAGTTGGATGTACCCACTCTCTTTGTAGTACAGTATTTATGATCCTTTGTAGTACAGTATTTATGATCCTAGAACTAAAAACGTTCAAGAAACAAAAACCCATCAATCCATCATTTGCTGCGCACAGAGAGGACTATTCACAAACTACGTGTGAGTAATTTACACATGTAAGTTGACATTTACATTTTTTGAGTAACTTTAGTAATTTTTGCTAGTCACAAAATTTGAGTGTAAAGTTACTCAAAAAGTGTAGACTTACATGTCTCAGCCCCCTGAAGCAGAGGGCGTAGCCAAACTCATGAGTGTAAATTACTACTGCCAAAAAGAAACAGTAGTAATCCAGCCACACACATGACCAACCACTGATACTGCAACACCCTCCCATTGAAAATAGTGGAGGTAGATCTTAAAATACAACCTCATAAGAAATAATATCAAATTAACTTGATTTGATTTGCTTTGAATTCTTGTATGGCGCCATCAAATGCCCTTAGACGTCTTGGCGCTGAGTCACAAGGTAGGAAACAAACACAGCCATTAATTCCTAAGCAGCCAAGTCTTTAAGGATGTATAAAGCATCATAAGAGAGGGAGTAGTTTTTATTTCAAGGGGAAGCATATTCCAATTCCTTGTGGTACAAACCACAAAGCTCCTGCCTCCTCAGGAGGAAAGTGTATAAAATGGCACCACCAAATTTCTGGCTCAGCTGGAATGAAGTGTCCTCCCTGGGACATACCTCCTGAGTTCTTCTCTGAGATAGGCCGGACCTAATCCCTGAAGGGCTTTGTATTTGATACGTCGAGCTTTGAACACTATCCGCTTTGGAATAGGCAGCCAATTTAGGCTCAATAGGGCCTGAGAGGCAGACTGGAATCTCTGAATTTTCTTTATTTTAACTTAATTTATTTAAAATAGTTAAAAATAAAATACATTTAATTTGATATTTTAAAATTGGATATTTAAATATTGAATTATAACATATTTTAGTAACTTTTTAAAATTACAAATTAATGTATTATTAACTTGTATTAAAATGTAATTAAATTATTGTATTTAATTCTACACATCACTTTTATTAAGTAGTGCTATGTCTTATGCTGTTGCCTCTGGTCTGTCCTTGCAAAAGTGGAGAGATGATAATGGCACACCATCCCAGATCCCATTGTTACATCCATGTAGAAGAAAGAAATTCAGGAAAGAACGCACCTAGAGAAGACATCAAGGCAGATTACAAAGTCTTAGAACAAGTGTCAAGTTACATTAAAAAACACAAGAAAAAATAGAAGAAAAAACTAAAAAAGAAACAAGGAAATGCAGTACAGTGGGTGAAGAGCACAAGAGAGGGATGAATATCATGAAGCATGATCTCACCTGCTGCCCTCCTTGCCTAGGCGAAAAGAACTGAACCTACCCCCACTTGAACCCACAGTATACTTTGCACATTGCCTCTAAAGTTAAGCCTGCCTTCTCTGTGCCAATCTATCACACGGTGACTACAGGTTAATTTAAGGTGTGTATTTAACTCACCCTGACTCTGATTTTGGTTCCTGCTTGGGCAGGGCGCATACCTCTGCCAACCAGAAATCCAGTTTCTAACAAGCCCAAACCTACATGATGATTTAGGGAACTGGTAGGAAACTACTAGAGAGTTGTTGCCAGCGCCTGTCGGCTCGCCTCTTTAAACAATTGTTAATAATCCACCTATGATGGGACGAGGGGCCCAACATTTTCCGACCCCTGTGTCCAGTTTGTACGAGGGGACGAATTATAAGTTATGTAACTATTAATGCATCCCAAAATTATCGAGTAAGGGACTCTGTTAACTTTTGGCAGGTCAAACCTACCAGAATGTAACAAGGGATGAATGCCTAGTAATACGTAGAACACACAGATTTAGCCATAAAATGTGCGTTATTCCCCATTATCCGGAATAGGTGCTAATTATCTCACCCTCATTCGGGACACTCGTAATGAGGGACTGCAGCTCAAAATGCGTTGAGAACTGCAACTGTTCCCAGGGCAATTTTTTCAAGGTACAACCCAAAGAAAACTGGGAGGGTGGGAAACATGTAGAAAAGCGAGAAAACACAGGGTTTTGTTGACTAGTAAGAATAAGTCTGCGGATTTTCCTGCATTGTGACGAGTAAATTGCAATCACCGAGTGAAAGCCCCTGAGTCACGTGTAGTGTTGGTGGAGCCCGGTGCAACAATCTCTGTCGGCGCCCCCCACCCTACACACACATCAAACAATGCAAAGCTGCGCCTAATCCAATGAACATCAACAGGACCATGCTAATTTAAAAGATAAAAAGCCAAAAGTCAGAAGAGACAGCTAGAGAGTAATTATGTGCTACTTTAAAAAGGAATGGTCACTAAAACAGAAACAACTTAAAACATCACTGTAAGAGGAGACATAGCTATAAGAAAACCTAGGAAAGAATATAAGACAATGATCACTAGAAATAATCATAACTTCATTGCAAAACATAGAGGGGGGTGTGAATGATAAGGACTTTTAAAGATCTGGAAATTTTGGCATAGGGAACAATGGATCTAATATCATGCAAGAATGATTCCAAAACATTTGCATTGAGCACTTTGACAGCACATACAAAAAATGCCCCAACTAATGATCAATCTTAAATTCAAATTCAAATATCTTTATTCGATTGTAATCTTTACAATCATAAAAGTTCATGTCACAAATATACAGTCATAAACCAAATTTCATAAAAAAACAGTTAAAAAGTTCATATCACAAATATACAATCATGAGCAAGATTTCACAAATAAACATTAAAAAGGATAAATCCTCCAGTTCCAAATTTAAGACAGCAAAGTTGTGAGACAATAAATTACGAAGTTTGTTATAAAACCAGAACAGCAGACAAATTGAACCAGTTAAAAATATAAATAAGTATACAAGGTTAAAAATAAGGGAGAAGTACATCAATAAAAACAGCATAATTATCCCTCCATACTTTTCCTAAAAATAAGGGCTAATTTCAAAAAACTGCATATATATAGAGTGCAGTCACTATTTAGGAGTTGAAGGTAATAAAGAGCTGGTTTAATCTGTATAAAATTCAACTTTTTTAAGCAAGGCTTTAGATATAACTTCCGTGGTACTGCATAATAAGGACAAATAAATAAAAAGTGCACCAAGTCTTGCGGAGACTTCCCGTCGCAGCCGCAAGCAGGTAGCACTTGCCCTCGGTGTGCCCCTTTCGGAGTTGCCAACAAGAGGTGAATCAAATCAAAACGGAACCTTGTCAATAAAAAGCGTTCAAAGCCAGACATAGGCCATGTTAGGTACGGTTCCATACTTGGTTTCGTTTGGAGTAAAGCATGTTTCCTAACACTAGCTTTCAACAATTCGCCCTCCTCCCGGGCAGAATTCCTTAAGGACAAAAATGATTTTTTCACAAAGGTAACATCAGCTCTAGTTATAGTCTCTGGGTCTGAAAACAAGTCAGGGCGTCCCAATTCCGTGAGGCGGTCATTTATATACCTCAACCATGGTACCTTAAACCTGCCGTCCCAAGTTAAGGCTTCTTTTAATATATCATGTGTGAGAGGTATATCTTTGTTTAGCCAGGAGGTCAGCCAGCATATCATGGGGCTTGCTGCTAATCTATCACTGAGAAAAGGTACACCTAACTCCTCGTGGACCGAGAAGTTTCCGGTACCCCTTGGCAGCCTCAAAACCTTCTTTAGAAAATTGTTTTCTGCAATCTCCAGGGCTTGCGTTTGACTATAACCCCAGAGCTCGCTGCCATAGCAGGCAATGGCAACACTCTTAGCTTGATAAAGTTTAAGTAAAGCAGCCACCGGGCTATTGCCCATTTTTCTAGCAAACCCGAGAATGGCTGCATTTGTGCGTGTTACCTCGCCCTTCTTTTTTATAACAGCTGGGCCCCAGGTTAATTGATTATCAAGTAAAACCCCGAGGTATGAGAAGGTTTTAGAATTTGGGATTTTTTCCCCATTTATGGAAAACACATTAGGCTTTCGTGACCCTTGACCTAGTTTCATCACATATGACTTTGAGTTGTTAATACTCAAGCCTCGAAGGCTCATAAAATCATGAAATGAGTTTAAGAGTAACTGAAGGCCATTCGCTGTCCTGGAAATAAGGACGGCGTCGTCCGCATATAGCAGAACCGGGATGCCCTTTCGGCCGACATAGGGGTAATCGGCTCCTGTTTTAATCAGGTAATCCTCTAGCTCATTAATATATAAATTGAACAAAAATGGTGCTAGGATACACCCTTGGCGGACACCCCGATTAATTTTGATGTCACTTGTTACTTTCAGATCTTGAGTGTAACGAACATTAGCTCTGGTGTCTGAGTGCAAGTCAGCCAGAACATAAATTAAGTTCTGCTCGACGCCCATCTTTATCATAATGTCCCACAGTTTACATCTATCAACACAGTCAAAAGCGGACGATAGGTCCATAAAAGCCATGTGAATGGTTCCCTGTCGGGCCATAGTGTATTTGCCTACAATCAGATGTAGATTCAGGCATTGAGTTATTGTAGAATGACCAGGTCTAAAGCCATATTGTATAGAGGATATGACTTTATTATCTGACGCCCATGTTGTTAACCTATTCAAGATTACGCCACCTACCACTTTAGCTACTGAATTAATTAACGATATTGGCCTGTAGCATAGTGGACTACTACGGTCGCCCTTCTTAAATACGGGGACGATGGTGGATTGTCCCCAAGACTTTGGACATCCAGACATTGCAGCTGCATTTATCACCTTTGTGAGAACAGGTGCCCATACCGAGATACACGATTTAAAAAGGTCCGGTGGCAAACCATCTGGGCCTGGAGCCTTATTGCCAGTTAAACCTTGAATAGCCTTTTCTATTTCATTATCAGAAAAAGGTAAAAAATTCTCCTTTAATGTTAAAAAATTGTATGCTGTCTGTTGGTCATTACTTTTAAAAATTGCACTAAAATGAGTAACCCAATCTTTCTCTGGAATGTTTGTACCAAGTGCAGTATCACTCAGGTTGTCAAATATAGGTTTATTTATAATTTCCCAGAATTTGCTACTGTTGCCCAAGACTAAGGGGTCAAGTAAGGACTCCCAGATATGGGTTTTTATTTCCTTTTTCCGTTTAGCAAGAGTTTTTTTATAAATCAGACGGAGGTTTTTAATATTACCTGAATTTCTGGGTTTATTTTTTAAAGCCTTTCTTAAGTTTTTACTTGCCGAGGAACATGCATTATCGAACCATTTAGGAATATTTCTAACCTGCCCCTTCACTGGAACTGATAACAGCGACCCTACTGTTGTCACTATACCTTCAAAAATGTCTAAAATTTGCTCTGGGTGCAAACATGTCGATACACAGTCCATTAGATCCCTGCCGCATGCTTTGTTAATTTCTTTATAGAGATTTTCCTGATTTACCATATGCCATTTCAGGCGGCGTTTTCCATTTGTGCATTTTAATATGCCCACATCTTCACAGTGCTTTCGCTGTTCAAATATACCCCCATTCAGTTTAATGGAAAGTGGGTTATGGTCACTGTGAATGTTTGTTTGAATCGTGAAATTAGAAGCCTGATTGGCGAGATCGGCAGATAATAATATGTAATCTATGAATGTCCCAGACCCAGAGCCTTTGAATGTTGGAACGTCATAGACTTTGGTCTCAGGGGCCAATGACATAGCTACATACAGGTTATTTTCGTTTATCAAGTCATTTAAAAGTGACCCTTGCCTAGTGTGTCGAAAATGGAATCCATCCATGCTATTACACCCCAGGTCGCCCATAGGGGTGTCTCGGGGGTTACCGCAAGGATGAACATTAAAATCTCCTACAATTAAGACGTTACACGGCAGTATGCCTGGACCATCTTTCAGCAGTTCATTCAATGATATTAAATTACTCTCCCCTTCATCAGTTATAGCATTATAAAAATTAACTAGGGTTAGAGTATGTTTACCTCGCTTCAGTACAAGCAATTGAATATTACAATTAACAGTTTTCTGGTAAGTTGTATTACACAAGAGAGACAGATTAACAAAAATAGCAAGACCCCCCTTTGCTCTGCCACTAGCTGAGGGGGCTGCAGGCCTAAGGAAGCTTTGATATCCATCTATGAAGGCATTATTTCCTTCCATCCACGTCTCTTGGAGACATATAATCGCAAATTTTTTGACAAAAGCAAGCCAGCTTGGATCATTTATTTTATCAGCCAGGCCTGCTACGTTCCAAGAGACTAAGTTCATATTACATACAACAGCATTCTTAGTATCGGGTGCAGCCTCGATGACGGTGGGATCTGATATTCGATCAAAATGTTCAGCGTTAAAGGCACCCATAATATTTACTGCACTAGATTCTGGGTCTATATGAATAGGATGAATATTAGAAGCTTCTAACTGATATTGCATTATACTGATGTGCTCTGAGCCAACAGATTCAGAACTAACCGAAAACTGATCTATAACTATTTCTGTAGGATCGTTACTATCTGAATTAATATGGGTGGGGGAAAGGTTCTTATCATGGACAGGGTTACTAGATTTAAAATCAATACACATAGAAGTAGCTGAAAAATCATACAGTCAGTCAACACCCTCTAAGCCATTACGCTCATAGAGGGCGTTGAATCTATTAGAGATAGGAACATTATATTGGATATTAGGATATGTCAATTGGGGAGTATTATGATTATTATATAATCCATTTAAATCCTCCCAATTCTCAGGATAGAATGTTGAGAAGTTAGCTTTGCTGGACATACCTAGTAAATCATTTCTAGAATGACTTCGATCCTTTATGGTAAAGGGTTCATAATTCCTCGAGGTTGCACCATTGTAAATTGAATTATGCATGGTGTAATTTGCCCCAACCTCAATGTTAGGATGAATGTTGCTATCATTCCTTGGAGGATAGAAATAGCTTAAGTCCTTAGTACGGATTAGACTATGGATCAAATTATCCTTCCAGCTGGTAATATGCCTAACCGCTCGTTTGTCAATAAACGTGACAATAATGCAGTCTCCCTCGGTTGATTTGAATCTATGGCCCACCCAATCGACTCTCCTGACATTTGTGATCTTACCACTGATATGACGAGGGAGCGGCCTATGGCTGGTTAGCCAATGACTAACTTTGTTCTTCAAATCACCATATCTCTCCGTCTTTCCCAATTCTAATTGCGGTACACCTATCATCACTATGGTGTAAAATTGGGATTCAGGGGGAAGATTAATGTGAATGGGTTTCTTATTTTGTTTGGGTTGCACGTACTTTTGCGCTGGTCGTATATTATCAGTTGATGGTACTGTAAAAGTAGACCTGACTGGCTCAGCCTGGGCATCAGGAGTTGCGGTAGATGTGCCTTCCGTGGCCCATTCACTTTCGTCACTATTGGATGAGAGTCCCATCGTGGTAATAGGCATAGCCGGGGAGATTAAAGCGGTATTACATATACTTATATGTTGATTAGAATTAATCTGGGCTTTGGAATTCGGTAGCAAGGAAGTTTTTAAGTTATGACCCAAGGTTTCTAAGTTATCTGTCTGAGTGGAGATATTAGTACAATTAGACAAATTAGTAACTTCCTTAGGTTGAAATTTATCTAGATTCATTAAAATTTGTTCTAATCTAGATATTTTCTCATTTATAGGATGGAGAAGGGATTTAATCATCTGTTCCAATCTCGATGAATATGATTTATCAATTACACACACCTCCTCAGTCTGTGTTGTCTCATTTATAACAACTTTGCTAGTCGTAAACGAATTTTCATTATGCAATGTTACCACTTGCTCAACAGCTTTTGTAGTTAAGTTAGAGGTACTGGATGTTTGTTTAGCCAATCTAAAGTTTGACCATACATCTTTAACTGAAGATTTATATTTGCCTATAGGTTTATATGTCTTCCTCATGATTGATTTTGGTTTCGTTTTTTTCCTTCCATAGCGCAGACTCTTTAATTTTGGAGAAGGAGATTTATCTGCACTTATGAGGTTAGTTAAAAGAGAGCTTTCCGCAAGAACGGCCCCTGGGGGAGTCAGTGACTTGTTTCCTAAGTATGATACACATGGAATATCCTCACCGGTAGGGGCAGATTGGGGGCTGCCTTCATTACTGGTAGGTACAATTGGAGGGTTTAGAGACGTATTTCTTCTACAGCTATTACCATTAGGCAGTCCCGAGAAGGACTGCAGTAATAACGAGTCCTCTACACTAATAATAGACTCCGCGGTGTTATTCTGCACAGAAGTGTGCATAGACAAATTAGGGAAACACAAGTTAGGAGTAAGTGAGAGGCGTCTCTCCGTGTTTTGGATTGCATCGGCAACCACTCCGATGGTTTTTTGCAGCATTAGATCTATTGCTGTAAGAGATGGTAATGGTGTTACTGGCACGGACTTATTTCTTGTTGTTGATCTAGTCGCCATAGTGGTCTTTCTCGACTTGGTCATAATAAACTAGATGTTCACCTAGTTAAATATACATAAGATACAGGTGTCGAGGTAAAACAGATTAGGGTTTCCTAGGGACACACATCTGCCCTATAGCATTTACGTCTCACGGTGATATCACCTTCCGGCAGTGGTACCAGGATGCAAGATGTTAGGGGGGTTGCCCGTCCCGTCTCCTTCAGACCCCTGAGGGCCACAGAGGGCCCGCCCTTTGCCCGGGCTTAGCCCGGCGCTGCCCGCGCGCGGTCCCGCGACGCGGGGAGTGTCCTCCAAATTTATATGCCTCCTGGCGCCAAATCGGTGGTGTCAATGACGGCTTCCTGCCGCTAAGGATCTTGGGAGTGGTAGTCCCTCCCGCTCTGCGACCGCGCCGGTGCAAGAAGGCGCGGCGGCGGGGAGAGACCCACAGGGCAGCAGGAGAGTGCAGAGCAGCAGTAGACCTTTCAGCCAGGTAAAGATTACGTTTTTATCAGCAGCACGCCCGCTCTGCCGGGAGAGTCCTCCAAATTTATATGCCTCCTGGCGCCAAATCGGTGGTGTCAATGACGGCTTCCTGCCGCTAAGGATCTTGGGAGTGGTAGTCCCTCCCGCTCTGCGACCGCGCCGGTGCAAGAAGGCGCGGCGGCGGGGAGAGACCCACAGGGCAGCAGGAGAGTGCAGAGCAGCAGTAGACCTTTCAGCCAGGTAAAGATTACGTTTTTATCAGCAGCACGCCCGCTCTGCCGGGAGAGTCCTCCAAATTTATATGCCTCCTGGCGCCAAATCGGTGGTGTCAATGACGGCTTCCTGCCGCTAAGGATCTTGGGAGTGGTAGTCCCTCCCGCTCTGCGACCGCGCCGGTGCAAGAAGGCGCGGCGGCGGGGAGAGACCCACAGGGCAGCAGGAGAGTGCAGAGCAGCAGTAGACCTTTCAGCCAGGTAAAGATTACGTTTTTATCAGCAGCACGCCCAATCTTAAGGATACCTCTCTCCTTGCATACACTGAAAGTAAGAAACAAAACCCCAATGAATCTAGACTGTGAAGACCAAATAAAATATTGTTTTTCATTCAAGTAAATTCAACTGGTCATTAAAGACCTACAGAATAAAAAAGAACTGTAGGACTAAATCTAGTCCTACTGATCCAGCTGTTTGAAATGCATTTAGACTTTGGGAGGGCATATTTACACACCCCTATCGCCACCATAACGTCACTTTTTTCGGACGTTGTGGTGGCGATAGGGGCTTCGCCTTATTTACAAAGCAGCGTTAAGCTACTTAACGTAGCTTAACGCTGCCTTGTAAATAGGGCACCCTTTCACACTATACTTAGCGTGAAATGGGCGGGCAATGGGTGTTGTGGAGAGAGTTCCACTGCAACACCCATTGATTTTAACGCCACCCCATATTTACAAGGCGGCGTAAATATGGGCCAGCTCCAAAATTAAGACCAGGGAAACCTGGTCTTACCCTGGTGCACCGAGGAGAAATGTTTAATTTCTCCAAGTTTTTGCTGTTTCCAGGTGTGCTGTGTTGTGCAGCACACATAGAAACAGCAAAAGGCCATTGATTGTTAATGTGCAGGAAGGAGTCCCTTTCTGCACATAAACAATCATTAAAAAAATGACATTTTGCAACTTCTATGTGTGCTGTATTAAGCAGCACACATAGAAGTTACAAAACACCATTTCAGATTGTTTATACGCAGGAAGGGACACTTTAATGCACATAAAAAATCTTCCCCTGCAACGCAGAAACCCTTGTACTATGGTGCAAGGATGTTTGCGTTGGTGCTAGGCGGCTAAATCAGCCCCAGTGCAGGGTGAAACGGAGGGCTGCACCGTATTCCTTGTAAATACAGTGCAGCCCTGCATTTCTGAAGTGGCGGAGTGCGGCTTTAAGCCAAGGAGGCTAACACTGCGTTCCGCCACTACCACATAAATATGCCCCATGGACTCCTGGGCTCATTCTTCCTCTCTGCCATAAAAGAATGCGCGCTACATGAGGCATAGTGACTTAGCATCATTATCTCCATATCGAAGATTGGGAAGGTTAATAACTCAAATTCATACAAACCGTTCATTATTTTTATGCAGAAATATCCTAAAAATATTCAACTATCATTAGATAAAAACAAATTCTCATGTGGTTCTCAAATGTAAATGTATGTGTAAATGTATGTGTCTTGTAAAGCACAGTGCTGCCCTGAGGCGTCGTGGCGCTGTAGACCGCTGGGGAACCCGTCCTGGTTATCCCTGTGAGATGGTCCCTCCAGGGTATCTCCAAGGTGAAACCAGGCATCCCCGGCGAATGTGGGGGGCCATTGTGGAGATGAGGCAAGCTAAAGCCCAGAGTTGCCGAGTGTGATCCCTGGTTAGAGTAGGCACCGAAGCGAGAATTATCGAGTCCGCTGGCACTGGTCCATGACCCTGCCGCGTCGGGAATTGAACCCTGGTCCCGGGCCATCCTCTGCTTCCGGGTCTGCTGCCTCTAAACAGTGAGCCACACCACTCCACTCATAAGTGTTTAGCCCGCATTTCTCAATCCTTGATCAAGCCTTTGTTCTGCAATACCTGTACACCAAACGTATGAAGAAAATGTGTTTGCAGCTTTCCTCAACTACTATTCACCAGTTAACCTAATTAATCAAAGCAAACTGTTGCCAAAACTAGATAAAGCCTACACCTACAAACTTGCCCAAGCGCCTGTGTACCCTCTTGGGTGAATAGTGTGATATACAACTCAACATACATAAGATGAAATAGCATAACAATGTAGATGGAAAAAACGCCAGAAGAATTACACTGCTTGTGACTCAAGTAATATAATATAGCTGATGAAGTGCCCTCCAGAAAGGGATATGTTGAAACAACCACCCATTAAAGTAAAAACAAAAAACAGGTTTACCAAGCATTAAAGCAACATAAGAACAACTAACATGAAGGCAACAGTAGCACATTTGATGAAAGAATACAACCTAAATCAAATGAGGATCCAAATATTGAAGGCAGTAGAAAGACCGCAAAGAGGAAAAACTAATGCCCCACAGAGAAGACTGTTTGATTTTCCTTCTAAACACCATTCAACCAAGGGGTCTTACTTAATGACAAGTTGAAGATGAAGTGTTTGTTGTAAATTTTGACAGTTGGAATCCACTATACAGGTACAGAAAAATATAAAAATAATGGAATTCTCATATAATAACAGACGATACAGATGGCAGAAACCATCAAAACTGAGTAGAGACTAATGTCTGATAAATATCAAAGAAAATACATAGGTTGCTCATGAGGATAAATAGGCTGAGTACTGGTTGGGATAGATCAAATCAGTTAAAGCTAAACAGTCACCCAAGAGACATGATGAGGTTGACAATTTCCTTAAACTATAAACTATTGAAACTTATGGCAATAACAGTTGCCACACTCAGCACTGTTGTATAAGAGCACAAAAATAAAATAGGATAATAAAATGATTTAGGGGGTTATTACGATCCGCCATCGTGCTGGGGACTGGGACCTGCAACCTGTAATGCGGTGGTTCCACACATGAGATTACGATGCTACGGCCACCGTGGCGGTCGCATCGTGTATCTCTGACATTGCAGCAGGTGCTGCTGGCTGCAATGGAAATGCACTGTTTGCATTTCCGTGCACTACGTGGCACACCCACCTCTCCCAACACAAGGGAGGCCCGCAACGGTCCCACAAATGCAATCCCCGCCAGCCTGTGAATGGCGGTTGAATCACCATACACAGGCTGGCGGGGATGCAGCATCCTAATCTGGCGGACGGTGCCTGCTAGGCACCGCCACCATTTTAGAGATTCTTGGTGGGTCCGCCAGGCAATCGTAACGATTGCCTGTGGCGTACCCGTGGCAAACGGACTTTGCGTCCGGCAGCACACTGCCCGTCATCGTAACATGGCGGGCGTGGAAGTGCTTTGAGATGGCGGTGAAACCGCCACTGGCAGGCTGTCGTAATCACATCAAATTCTGCATGATACCCCCCCAACAACTCGTAATAGGTGGTATTTATTTCACTCGATAAATAATGTACCCTGTGGTATCGTTATTTATCATATATGATTAATACTTCCTCTACTCGTAATCAGGGCCTTAGAGTAAGGAGGCATCAGATACGAACATAAACTATTTCGAGCCTAACTGCAAAATAATCTGGACAATTTGTCCCTGATTTGCCTAGAGGAAAATAGGTCTTCCAATACCCTACATATAAGGCAAAATATTAGATTAACTGCTTGCCACCTAATTACGAGTCTGTATTAATTCCTATAGAGACTGTAATGGGAGTTACCAGCCTCATCAGAATTACGAGATTGCGATAACTTGACGCTAATTAGGTGAATCCAGTATGTGCCACCGGACACTTTGCCTCAACGCTGCAGAAATGTTCATGTGAACCTCTTGGGGCAAAATTAGGAATTTCTGCGGAACTAACGATATCGATATTGCTGAGTGACAGGAGCCATTCTGGACCTGACAGTGGGGCACGCAGTACAGCGGTGATGAGGTTAGCTTCGTGTGGTGTGACTGGTCTCATCTAATTGCAGCCAATCAGTATGCAGCTTTCTCATATTGCATGGTTAGCCAGTTTACAAAAATATACTCGACAGGCTGCTCATACATGAACCTCTGTCTTTTGAATACACAACGCTGCACATAATGCACGGCACAGCTGAGAAAGCTTGAGCCTTTGTAGGCAACAACAATGTTGTTTCTTATTTCCTAGGATTCTTCCATGTTAAATGCATTCCTGACAGGTTTACGTAAGCGCTCCAGGCCCACAGATCTGCAATCGAAACAATAGAGGACGTGGTGCATGCCGCTCGGTTCAACCAATCAGTGGGAAGCCTGGCATTGTTAGTTGGTATCTTACCTACTGCATGGAAGGGAGACCTAGTCCTTCTGGCAGGGTGGCTCGTGCTTTTCATGTGTTTGGGGGCAATGTTGTAAATTATTGCCTTAGTAACTACGTTCAGACTCAATCAGCAGCTGTCAACTACGTCAGAAAAAAACCGAGAACCATTTTTTTGAAGACTATACACTTTAAATGTACATAGATTAAGTCAGTAATCGTCGATTCAGACAACGCGTTAGGAAAAATGTGCATTTTCAGTCCTACAATAGCATGTGAATTTGATGGAGTAAAGATGGAAATGACCTCAGTTTAATGCTTCCTACCTTAATCGACACATCTCCATCCTGAAGGCCCGGTTCACAAAGGTAATCTTACTCACTTGTTTAAGTTTATGTTGAAATTCACAACCTCTGATTTAATAGTAAATTTTACGACTGCGATTAAATAGTGAGTTTAGACCAGGGCGCAAGTCCTAAAAAAAGAAGTGGGGGGGACTAACTTACTTAGGCAGTATGCAAGTGACATCAAGGCGAGCGACATCACGGCACGCAACATCCCGGTGCGCAACATCACGGTGCACAACATCAGGGCGCATTACATCCCACATGGCATCACAGGAATTGACATCATAGAAAGTGGCATCACAAGCCACGACTTTACAGGAAGTGGCATCACACGTGGCATCAGATCTAAAGCCCTCACATATATGTTTAGCAGGTCTATCATGTATGTCCGTTTGAGTGCATTGCGAGGATAATAGCACAGTGATCTATGGAAGATGATATGTGACTTCTACACCTTGCAATCCCCCATTTTTATGTAACACATCATTTACATTCATTTACAAACTTATATAATTTATTGTACATGTAATATGCACGTGTTGATTTAAAGCGCTCTGACACCCTGCATTGGAATGAGTAGGGCTATACAAGAAAAAAATAGTGGTACTTAAATTATTTCAACGCCTCCTCACGGGAAGTAAACTCTATATAAATTCAATTTGCTTTGTGTAAATACTGGGAAAGACCAACACATCTGACATTTTTACAGTGCATGCATATCTCCTAGACAGGGACTGAACAAAGTGAAAAGCTGCCTCTCTTAAGTATGTGTTTCCCCTCCACTTCATTTGCATCAGGTGTGAGGCTCCTGACTGCTCCCTGCCAAGAGACTCACAAAAGGAGGCCTGATGTTCCCTCAAATTCGGCCTTTGTTATGGGCCCAGCAGGAGTCTTAAATAAGAAAGCCCCGTCCCCGCCTGTAGTTGTTGCTTGCTGCAGATGGAAAGCAGACGACGTGCAGGCCCTGCTGAAAGTGTCCCCGTGTTTGGAAATTACACAGGGTCGAGTTCAGCACATCATTCAGTAGGGCCCAAATTCTTGGCAGGGTGAACGGCATTCACCCTGTGAAAAAAGTGGGTTGACGCCGTCCACCTGCGTGTACCCCCGACTCATGCCCTGGTTTAGACTGTAGACACTCTTCAGTCCAGGCGGAGAGCTCCGCACATAATGACATTGGACATGCCTATCTTTTTATGTGCAGTTCTCTGCTCCGACTTGCAGGAGTAATACGAGTTTGTGCATTTCAAAACAAATGTATAATTACACAAAAGTGTAACTTTACTTTGTGAATCAGGCACAAAGATTTGTAGACATCTAGAAATTCAAAGACCATGGTTAACAAGGTTATGCTGCCATCTAGTGGTACGTTGACATTATTTTTCTGAGGGCAAGAATCAGAAATGGCCAGGAAATGAGAAGTTAAGAAACAACTACAAAAACATTGGGATCTGATATAAGGCAATTGCAAAAATAAAAATTACTCACCAGGATACTAGTAAACAGTAGGAAGTCAAGCAGCCCTCTCGACAACCACCTTTCGGGATAGATAAGAAACTTTAAACAGATGGATGATTGAAAGGAATCAGGGGGCAGATTTATGACTTCTGGCGCATCTCTGCTAATCAGCAGAGATGCGCCAGAAGAGTTGCGACGCATCTGCCCACCCGTGCGCCACCACTGATGCGCCGCATTTATAATGCGGCGCACCGTGGCACTCGGATGGGCAGATGCGTGACGCATCCCCTGTCGGAAAGGCGGCGCATTGCCTGGAGTTGCGTCGCAAGCGCGACGCAGCTCCAGCAAGGCTCGGGGGTGCCCTATCTCTAACATGCTGCGTCAATCCTTACGCCTGCTTCAAGCAGGCGCAGGGTTTTGACGCATCATGGCCTTAAAAGTGACTGAGTGAAATCTTGTAGATTTCACTCAGCCACTTTTAGGAGGCGACCCTGCGCCGGAACGTCCCCCCTGCGCCAGAATGCCTGCTTCTGGCGCAGGGCTTTACAACGTGACGCTTCTCCCAGATGCGTCACGTTGTAAATACCCCGCAGCATGGCGCTGGTTTTGTGCCGCCGCTGCGTCACAAAAGTGACGCAACGGCGGCGTAAAACAGGCGCAAGGGGCTTGTAAATCTGCCCCCAGGTATCCAAAATGGAAATTTGTGGAAACATCACTTGTGAAACCTCCACAAAGCCAAGGCAAGAGAATAATCTGAAGCAAGCACAATCGATTTCCTGGACAAACTGTAAAATGAAATAAAAGTTAGAAACCAGCTGGACATCCTAGTGTCATCATCAGAGCAGCAACTGAAAGGTATAAGACCAAGGAAACAGGTGAACAGACTAAATACTGAAAACAGGGAAACAGACTAAGTACTGAAAATGTGGTAAGATACAGTACTGTCCAGTGCAAACTACAATGATGAAATATTTGAGATTTTTACCTGGCGTGGGTAAAAAGTAAGAGCTTCCAAACCAACAATTACAGAGAAATCTACATGAGAAGCAAACCAAGAAAAATGATCTATTCCATGCTGCACAAAATAACCCAAAGCCTTCATCGATGACAAAAAGATTATACTTAAATCCCAAATAAGATTTCGTTCCAGATATATGACTACTGCAAAAATGTGCCCTTTCATAAACATTAATACATAAACATATCCACAGAATACATACAAAACGATGTTCTCATACCTTCTAAGCTTACAACATTTATTTGACTCAATCTGGCACAAAAGGCTCTTAAAAAATTCTATGAACTGGTAAAAGGTTCAATGAAAGTAATGTCAAGCAGATACAGGACAATGTAAAAAAAAAAAAACAGCAGGAGGACACGGACGAATACGGATTGACAGTGATATGCCCTTGGTCCAGCTCTGCTAAATACATAAAAACAAGAATGTATGGAATACGAGTCACGGTAGATCTGAGCCAATATCCGTAAATTCAAGAGGTGAAAAGTCAGCAAACCAAATTCAATGAGATCCGCAAGCCCGATTGATGCAGAGGCAAAGTCACCTTGAGAAACATTCTGGGTTCACTAGATATTAAACATATTATCACGTCATTCCAAGAAAGATTTAGGCCAGGACTCTCGACTATCACTCACACATTAATTCTGCAACAAATGATCACAAAGTACATCACACAAAATAAGGCAAAGCTGTATGCAGCCTCTCCGAATACTCCTCTATGCTTGACTTTACTTCAAACTAGGGTCAAAACTGGAGAGAGCTCACGCTGTTTTGTGTTTTCTTCCTATTTAAGGGTGACTCCTGTTACTACTCACCTCAAATGCACTAAATGGGATCTATCTTCATAAGGACAGCCTGTTATTTCAAAAATGTACATAAAGATACCTTTTTAATAGTTGTAGTAAGTCCTTTTACAGGCGGTAAAGGTGACAGAACTCCCCTACATTTGATGGGGACTTAGAAGCTTTTCCTGTGGGAACTAAAGAAAATACTGCACATGCTAATGCACAGTTCTGGCAAGAATAATCCAACAGATTGCAAGCACTGCTGGCGACTCACAGGAGTATATGTATAATGGTATAGTACCAAAAAATTGAGCACTAAATATTGTGGTACAGAAATATTGCATCAAAAATATCAACAATAAAAATATTGACAAGGTAATTATATACGTGTAAGTGTTAGTTTATTGTAATTAACTTCACACACACACACCCACACACACATGCATATATATATGTGGCGTTGAGAATAGTACATCTATACTCACCTATACATATATACCTGAAGAAGGATCCGTGACAACAAGGCTCTGGCTGGAGTATTTATTTGAATAAAAAAGGTCCTCAACAGCCAGGAACAAGCATCCAAAAGAGGTGAGTGGCAGCAACTGAAGATCTGCCAATTCAAATATAAAGACAACTGAAAACACTCGAATGATGTGTGAGCAGTGTAAGGAAACACAAAGGTAGAAAAACAACTCAAGATATATATAAAAAAAAACATTATATATATATATATATATATATATATATATATATATATATATATATATATATATATATATATATATATATATTATCTACTGGCGGTCGCCAGTAGATAGTTATAGTTAGGACCGTGTTTCCATAGGAAATCCGCAACATTCTATTTGGAATAACTTTGGCGCCGGTTGACGAATCCTCGCGAAATTTTCAAAATAGGTGGGGTGCTCTGCTCCGCTCCTACCCTGAAAGTCTCGGGGAAATTCGTCAAGCGGGGGCTGAGAAAAAAGGGGGGTCCCAAAACGCGTTTTCCCCATGCATTTTCCCATAGGACCTTTAGTCCGAGCTACAGCCCGAACGGCTGAACAGAATTACTTGAAATTTGGCAGAGAGGTAGTCCTCAGGTCAGAGATGTGCCTTTTGCAGGTCTGGTGTAAATCTGTTCAGTAGGTCCTGAGAAAATAGCATTTAAATCAATATATATATCTGTAAGCGCGCTCCGTGCGCTTACGGTAAGCTTACCGTACGCGTACGGTGCCGTGCGCGAGCTCAATTCTGATTGGTGGTTACATGACTGTAAACATTCGAATCGGTCAAAATCAGAAAGTGTCGGCCGCCATTTTCTGTCTCTCGCACTGAAAAACAAAGGTGGATAACGTGAAAAGGGGGCAACGAAGAGAGTTGCAGACCCCCTAGAGTTTGTCAGGGGGTCCACGAAGGACCAAAAAGTACGAACAATACATTTAATAATTTTAAAAAAAAATCACGGAGTGCGTGTACGGTAAGCTTACCGTACGCGCACGGCAAAAAAAAATAATAAAAATAAATAACAATCACATTTATTAAATAAATTGAAGGACCCGCAAGGGAGAAAAAAAATTGTTACTGTGCAAAAAAAGGCGAGGCGCTCACGGTATGAACTGCGCAACGTGGGTGCTCGGTGCGCGAAGCGCACCGTGCACGCAGGGTGTGCGCACGGTGAAAAACCAGAAAAAAAAATAAAAATTAAATACATAACTTAGCATTTAAAAAACCGTACAAATTCACTGAAAAAACCATAGGTTTCACACACGTTATAGTTAGGAATTAGCATTTAAAAAACCTTGCAAATTCACTTAAAAAACCATAGGTTTCACACATGTTATAGTTAGCTGTATATTTCACTCGTAAAAAACCAATGAAATTCCACGTTATAGTTAGATCAGGTAACTATAGCTTGCGCGACCGCAATCCACAATGTGTCATTTCAGATGTCATCATTGATGTGAAGAGTGATGTCACTGACCATGTCATGAGTGATGTAATATGTGACGTCATCAGCAGTTTATTGTGGGCGCGCAAGTTATAGTTACCTGATCTAACTATAACGTGGAATTTCATTGGTTTTTTACGAGTGAAATGTACAGCTAACTATAACGTGTGAAACCTATGGTTTTTTAAGTGAATATATATATATATATATAGAGAGAGAGAGAGACAAAGGAATAAGAAGGGCATGAAAAGAAAGATATATATATATATATATATATATCCACAAACAACGGTAACCCACTTAAGACGCACACGAGCTGGGATGAAAGGTTACCAGCCTTTAATAAAAAGGTATGGACACAGTTCAACATGCCAGTAGATTGAAAACAGCCTTATTAAGCCTGATGCGTTTCGAATGTTCTCTTCATCAGAGGCTTAGCGTAAGGTGCGTGCTGTGGCGAACACTCACTCCCCATGATTTATGCATAATGATACGCCCCCATTGGGGCTGCTCGAGTGAGACGGTGTTCAGGCATTATGTGAGTTGAAGTGTTCGTAATCGCTCCGTTAGATCAGCGCACTGTCATTACTGTTTAATAACGATACAGGCCCGGAATGAGCCCCACCAGGTGAAAGTGTCCTCAATCCTGCATACCAGCTCCTCGTTAAGGGTTGTGAATCCAATCCTCGTGGCCCCCTTTGATCCTGGGGTGGTGTGTTCTCGGCGGCCGGGCCGCCGCCTATTGGTGCACAAACAACGGTACCCCACTTGAGACGCACACAAGCTGGGATGAAAGGTTACCAGCCTTTAATAAAAAGGTATGGACACAGTTCAACATGCCATGCCGACCCTAATGTGGAGCCGAAATGCAGGATTTAGGACTTCTGCATCTGCTGGGGCTCATATTGAGCTTGACATTTTCAAAAACAGTAATAGCAGTGTGCCAAATTATGGATGGAATCATGGTCACTACAACTCCCATAATGCCTTACATTGACTTATTGGAGCAGCCCCATTGGGGGTGTGTTATTATTTGGCAAATAAATAATAGGTGTGAATGACCGCCAAAGCACATAACTTCGTCTAAAGCCTTTGAGGAAGAGAATGCTCGAAACGCGTCAGGCTCGACGCAAGGCTGTTTTCATTGTTACCGGCATGCTGCACCTTTCGTACCTGTAATTAAAGGCTGGTAACCTTCATTTCGGCTCGAGTGCTTTTCTAGTGGGTTACCAAGTTTGTGCATATATATATATATATATATATATTCACTGAAAAAAACATAGGTTTCAGGCACGTTATAGTTAGGAATTAGCATTTAAAAAACCTTAGAAATTCACTGAAAAAAACATAGGTTTCAGGGGCGTTATAGTTAGCTGGACTTTTCACTTGTACAAAACCATTGAAATTCTCCCATTATAGTTAGTTCAGCTAACTATAACTCGCGCGCCCGCAATGCACTGCTGATGACGTCACATATTACATCACTCATGACATGGTCAGTGACATCACTCATGACATCACTGATGACATCTCAAATGACATCACTGATGACATCACTGATGACATCATCCAGTGAATGTGTGTTTTTCTGAAAATTACATATGTTTTATATATGTATATCTCAAGGTCGATGTAAGAATAAATGGGTATACAAGTGTCTAAATGGATGATTTGTTTTTGAAAAATGTATTGTATAACTGACTGATTAAGTGTATCTTAGTGAATACATGGCTTAGTGAGTAATGTTTAAATATGTAAATATCTGTATCAGTCTCTCACTTTGTGTATAAGTGGCTGCTTGGGTTGGTGAGTAGCTACATGAGTGTCTATATAGGTTATTAGTTGGTTTTTTGAGTATCAGTATGAGTGTCTGAGTGTCTGTATGGTTCGGTGGGGGTATTATGTAGTGCATGGGTGCATGAATGAGTGACTCACTGTTTGTATGTGTTGAAGAGAGCATGTGTGCAGGACTGTATGGGTGGATGAGTGTGTGCATGGGTGTGTTAGTGACTGAATGACTGTCTCAATAGTGTCTTTATGAGTAACTACATATGTTTTAAACTAGTATATGTGACTATTGGTGTATATAAGTGAGTATATGTGAGAGATTGAAAGAGTTCCTGTATGAATAAGTATGTGTTTCTATAAGTGATTGTTTAAAAGACTAAGTATGTGTAAGTTTCTGTAGAAGTAAGTGTGGTGGTGTGTGTATAACTGTATATGCAAGTAAATGGATGTTTGATTCTTTATTAGCATGAGTGACTATGTGTGTGAGTAACTCTATGGATGAGTGGCGTTGTGTAACAGGATGTATAGGTGTATGAGTACATATGATGAGTGAGTACATGTATGAGTGACTGTATAGGACTGTTGGTGAATGAGTGGATGTGTATGTGGATCTTAGAATTACTGAGTAGGTTGTTGTAACTGATATTGGTATGTCCATTGTTTTGAACATTTTTGTTTCTATTTTTGAATGTGAGTATCAAAGGTTATATTAGGGGGAGAGGAGGTCTGCCACTCTATCACAAGGATGATGTCATCAGTGATGTCATTTGATATGTCATCAGTGATGTCATGAATGATGTCACTGGACATGTCATGAGTGATGTAATATGTGACGTCATCAGCAGTGCATTGCGGGCGCGCGAGTTATAGTTAGCTGAACTAACTATAACGGGGGAATTTCAATGGTTTTGTACGAGTGAAAAGTCCAGCTAACTATAACGTCCCTGAAACCTATGGTTTTTTCAGTGAATTTCTAAGGTTTTTTAAATGCTAATTCCTAACTATAACGTGCCTGAAACCTATGGTTTTTTCAGTGAATTTCAAAAGTTTTTTAAATGCTAATTTCTAACTATGCCTACAGAGATAGGACATGTGAAGAAAGAAGAAAAAACGCACAGAAAGAAAAAAAAGAAATGCAGAAAGAAGCAACAGAAGTCCTCAAAGACGAAGAAAAGTGCAGGAAGAAGGATAATGTGCAGAAAGAACAAACAGAAGAGCAGAAAGAAGCCTTGTTGCAAAATCATCCTGTACCCTCAACTTTTTCAGATGGATACTGGTGGTAACTGAGTCTGACTAGCCAGTCCTAGAGCCAGTGCTATGTTAAAAAACACTCAGAATACAGTGAAAACACCTACATACACTAGGGAACACTATGTGTTGGGGTCCCCCTGTGATCAGCATGACCTCCTCTGTATGCCCCTAGTATATAATAGGGCAAGGGATTAAAACTACCTCTTAAAATGCGCCACAGGGCGTGTTTGCACA
Organism: Triturus cristatus; assembly: GCF_964204655.1. NCBI lineage: Eukaryota > Metazoa > Chordata > Amphibia > Caudata > Salamandridae > Triturus > Triturus cristatus. The sequence continues at coordinate 767,037,851 of NC_140581.1, read as the reverse complement.
CGTCACCTCAAGCCCTGTCCCCTCACTTCACCACTGTGTAAACATGCCCTGTGGCCGTTTTAAGTTGGGAGATTAAGTCCCTTTGAATCCTGAGGGTCCCTAGCGTCCAACTAGACCACTAGGTACCTCCAGTAAGCGCCTCAGAGCTGCGTTGCAGAGAGATGTAAAAAGGGGCACGGCCTAGACCACCTCTCTGCAACGCAGCTCAGTGGCGCTTACTGGAAGCCCCTGGTGGGCTAGTTGGCCCCCAGGGTCCCTCAGGATTGAAGGGGAATTATTTCCCCAACTTAAAACGCGCCACAGGGCTTGTTTGCACACGTTAACTCAGGCCCCGTCCCCTCCCTTCACCACTGTGTAAACACGGCCTGTGGCCGTTTTTAGTTGGGAGATTAAGTTCATTTGAATCCTGAGGGTCCCTAGGGTCCAACTAGCCCACTAGGTACCTCCAGTAAGCGCCACAGAGCTGCGTTGCAGAGAGGTGTATAAAGTGGCACGGCCTGGACCACCTCTCTGCAACGCAGCTCAGTGGCGCTTACTGGAAGCACCTGGTGGGCTAGATAGCCCCCAGGGGCCCTCAGGATTGAAGGGAAATTATTTCCCCAACTTAAAACGCGCCATAGGGCTTGTTTGCACACGTCACCTCAGGCCCCGTCCCCTCCCTTCCCCACAGTGTAAACACGCCCTGTGGCCGTTTTTTAAGTTGGAAGATTAAGTCCCCTTGAATCCTGAGGATCCCTAGGGGCAAAAAATCCCACTAGGTACGTCCAGTAAGCGCCATTGCAGAGAGGTGTAAAAAGGGGCACGGCCTGCACCACCTCTCTGCAACGCAGAGCAGTGGCACTTACTGGAAGCACCTGGTGGGCTAGTTGGCCCCCAGGGTCCCTCAGGATTGAAAGGGAATTATTTCCCCAACTTAAAACGCGCCACAGGGCGTGTTTGCACACGTCACCTCAGGCTCCGTCCCCTCCCTTCACCACTGTGTAAATGCGCCCTGTGGCCGTTCTAAATTGAGAGATTAAGTCCCCTTGAATCCTAAGGGTCCCTAGGGTCAAACTAGCCCACTAGATACCTCCAGTAAGCGCCACAGAGCTGCGTTGCATAGAGGTGTAAAAAGGGGCGTGGCCTCAGAACACCTGTCTGCAACGCAGCTCCCTTGCGCATACTGGAGATACCTGTTGGGCTAGTTGGCCCTCAGGGACCCTCAGGATTGAAGGGGAATTAATTCCCCAACTTACAACTGGCCAGGGGGCGCGTTTGCAGAGTGCTGCAAGGAGGGGCGTGGCCTCCAGCGCGATACCGGTCTTTCATTTATTTTATTTTTTTAAGAAGGAGGGCTGTGTGGCCCCCCTTCATTTTTCTAATTTACTGGCCCTGGGGACCCCATCCCCCAGGGCCTGCACCCTAATTTATTTTGTTGAAAATTTGGCCCTCACAAGGCCTTAATCGGCCCCGGGGACCCCAACCTCCGGGTCATGGCATTTGTTTTTTAAAATTATTTAGGAGGGGGGCTGCGTTGCCCCCCTCCTCAGGCCACTTATGGCCCCGGGGACCCCATCCCCCGGGGCCGGCCTTTGTTTTTTATTATTTTAAAAAACATATATTTATAGAAACACCTAGGACATGCTGGACAAACCGTATGTACCTATCACCATGACGATTTGCGTGATATTCATTAAAAGGCGACTATGCATAGAATGAATCCACATGGAATGTATTTACACCGCTAGTGAAGCTCTAACGTGTCTGACGCCCTACCGTGCCTGATCCCGGCGCTCCTGCCGGTGGGTACTCTCCAAGTAGACACCCTTGTCGTTTATTTATACAAACATGGGTAGCTTTTGACGGGCACATTTAATATACATGCACACCAAGCCATTCAAAGGGGAGTCGACAAAAATTCGACCAAACTATGCAAGAAACCCCCCTCACGGTTAATAAAACACACATCCACCGCCAGATGTGTAATACTTTTTATTTTACTCTCTGGAAAGGAGCCCAATGCTGTGTTACACCCACCAGTGCCTCACACCTCTGTGTTGTATTCCACCAGCTAGTGCGTATGCTATGACACTCTCTAGCCCATGTGCACTGTAACACCACCCCGTGAATATGTCATGCCACACTTGCCTTCGCACGGTTTATATTGCCCGATCTAACGTGCCTTCCTCGATGCCTATGTTATAACGCACATCGCTATGCCATACATATTACAATCTGTGATCCATATCTTTGTCACAGTGCATATGCAACGTTACACTCCCCAGCACATATTTTATATTACACTTTAGAGACTAGTTAGGTTACACAACACTGCCCTGTGCATATTACACTCCAAGGCGCATATCGCATAGCACGCTCTAGTGCCTGTGCTATCTCGCGCTCTCCAATGAATCTGTCATTGCTCACAATGTATTGCATATTATATTTCACGCCCCGGTCCATCTTATATCACACTTTTTGGTGCATAGTTTATACTATATACTATATCTAGTTTTCATTTTCAATCATGCTCTCAGGACTATGTTCTATATAACACTGCGTCCACCTACCCTTTTTCACGGGCATTACATTTAGCCCAGAGTCACAGTCACAAACGTCCTCTTCTTCCTGAATAAAAGTGAGATTATGCTGCATACTTGTTCATATTTTAAGTAGTTCGCACAGACACACATTTTAAAAACAATAATGTTCCTAATACCCACCTTCTCTGAACAGTTAGCTTGCTGCCCCATCCACCTCCTCCCTATCCTCTGTTGTCTGAATCCATGGACTAGCCTCCTCCCTCCTGCCATGCATGGTCTGATGTGCTGCCACTGCCCTCCATTTAGCATGATGTACAAGTCCACTCCTCCTGCCCTCCATTGCCCAATTCTATGGCCCATCATTGACATCCTGCTTAGCCTCTGTGCTTAGCTTGCTGCCCCTATTCTCCTTCCCCCTACCCTCCGATGTCTTTGTGCATGCCCCCGCTCTATCCTTTTTGCCCACCATGTTCCATGGACCTGCCACTCCTATCTACTCTGAGTGTTCTGTTGAGCTGCCACTCCCCTCCCACCTGCCTAGCATTGTCAGATGACTGTAACCTGTCCCTGCCACCTCCACCCTGCCTGTCCACATGCCATGCCCCTATCCCCTTCCTCCTGTCCTCCATGGTTCATTTTACTGCCACACCCTTCTGCCCTCCCTGGTCTGTTGTGCTGCAACTGCTCCTCCTGCCTGCCCCGCGCGGTCTGTTGTGAGGCCCCTTCCCCTGAACTCTCTTGTCTGTGCCCAGGTCCTGGCCCTTCCTTCTATCCTCCATGGTCCTTTTTTTTTTTTTTTTTGTCCTCATGCGCCACCAAGGTTCTATGTGCGTGATCGATAGGTTAGCAAACAAAATGCTACCTCAGTCGGCAACTGGAGGGGACCAAACGATGAGCGAGAACCTCGTCCCATAGCAGTAGAGCTTGACATACCAACGATCAACATAGCGTAACCTTACAGAGGATTTTGAAAATCCACCAGAATACTGAACAAGAGTATCCAGGCATTACTCATACCCAGACATAGGATAGATGGCTTAATCATTGGACCTGGGGAAAAAAAAAAAAAAAAAAAACCCCAGACTCTCAATGATCCCATCTCAGGAGGCGCCAAAAAAGATCTTTTCTCAGGATTCCCTATTCTGACCAAGTCCAGCTTGGAGACTTGCAGGGCAGAAGCAAACCATTCAATAACAGAGGGAGGTGAACAGTCCTTCCACTTCTTGCATATCTCCCTTCTAGCAAGCAATATTGCATAGAAGACTAACTTTTTCGCCATATTGGAGACCCCCTCTAGAATTCCAAAGATCACTAACTGAGAATCCAATACTATGTCTAAATCGACAGAAGTTGACAGAATCTTACAAATAGCTTCCCAGAACTGCGACAAAGAAGGGCACTCGTAAAACATGTGGATGTCCGAGGCAGCCAAGAGACCACATCTAGCACACTTCACCATGTTCCCCTGAATAAATTTGGACAGGCGAAGGGGAGAGTAGTACGCTCTGTGAATAGTATAAAGGTGGTTCCTGCGCAACCATGCCGGCTTCACGACATCCCACATCATTCTACATGATTTTCCCCATAACTCTTGCAGATTGGTATTGCTTATATCTGACCCCCAAAGCTCATCAGGTAGCAGAAATTCTCCGTCCATATTTTCTGAGTTTTCAAATAGTGACAAAGAACTTTTAAATTATTTGTAATCTTTATGTTTTTTTATCCAGTTGACAACTTGATTAAATGTTGCACCTAGGGGAGAGGATGTGGTGTTACTTCCAGAGCTGCAGACTTTGCAACTGGGGAACCAGGTTGGAGTTTCTGCTTCAGCTCAACATTCTGTGATTCTGGTCAAATCACTTAATCTCCCCATGTCTACAACCAAAATGAATTTGATCTTGTGTGATGTAACCAATGCTCATGTAAAGCACTCCAATACCTGACAAGTCTGCACTATAAAAAGTGTTTTGCACACTTCTGTCATTGGGCTACATGTGGGCTACATCTGGGTGATATCTGTGCTGCGTTTGGGCTCTTTTGTCTCTGATGGCCATCTGGGGAGATTTATTTGTTATGAAGTTTCCTAATTTCCTCATTTACTGCCGTCTCCTCAGTAGGAAATGCTTTCAGTTTTTTACTTTGATTCCATCAAGAAGTTATTCAGATATGTCACACATTTGTCATAAATTCTGAATGTTAGCACTCTAGTAGCTCATTAGATCACTGTAATAAAGCTACTGCTCACCACGGAAGTCTGCTGCTGGTATTAAAAATGCATGTTTCAGTCTGCATATCAGAATTTTTTAATTAAATAGAAGAGGATTTGAGAAGTCACTCAACATGTGTCCTAATTTTTCTTTCTTCAGCACTAATCATAATTTCTATGGCAAAATGAACCCCCTCATTGTGTTTCTTTTTTAATTAAATGTTTTAAGTGTTACCAGTTTATTCCAATAAAGATGGCTTCAGGTGTGCCATACTTTTGTCATAAGTAAGACAGTAAGCGCTCTAGTTGTTCTTAAGAACACTCTGGGACATTCTGTCATTGGGCTATACTTGGGCTACATCTGGGTGATATTTGGGCTACATTTCGGCTCTTTTGTCTCTGGTGGCCATCTTGGGAGATTTATTTGTTATGAAGTTTTCTAATTTCCTCATTTACTGCAGTCTCCTCAGTGGGAATACTTTCAGTTTTTTATTTTGGTTCCATCAAGAAGGCATTCAGATGTGTCACACATTTGCCATAAAATCTGAATGTTAGCACTCTAGTTGCTCATTAGATCACTGTAGTAAAACTACTGCTCACCAGGGAAGTCTGCTGCTGGTATTCAAAGTGCATGTTTCAGTCTGCATGTCAGAATTTTTATATGAAATAGAAGAGGATTTGAGAAGTCAAAATGTGCCCTAATTTTTCTTTCTGCAGCAATAATCATAATTTCTATGGCAAAATGAACCCCCTCATTTTGTTCCTTTGTAAATTAAATGTTTTAAGTGTTACCACTTTATTCCATTCAAGATGGCTTCAGGTGTGCCATACTTTTGTCATAAGTAAGACTGTTAGCGCTCTAGTTGTTCGTTAGAACACTCTGGGACATTCTGTCATTGGGCTTTACTTGGGCTACATCTGGGTGATATTTGGGCTACATTTGGGCTCTTTTGTCTCTGGTGGCCATTTTGGGAGAATTATTTGTTATGATGTTTCCTAATTTCCTCATTTACTACAGTCTCCTCAGTAGGAAATACTTTCAGTTTTTTACTTTGATTCCATCAAGAAGGCATTCAGATGTGTCACACATTTGCCATAAATTCAGAATGTTAGCACTCTAGTTGCTTATTAGATCACTGTAGTAAAGCTACTGCTCACCAGGGAAGTCTGCTGCTGGTATTGAAAGTGCATGTTTCAGTCTGCATGTCAGAATTTTTTAATGAAATAGAAGAGGATTTGAGAAGTCACACAAAATGTGCCCTAATTTTTCTTTCTGCAGCACTAATCATACTTTCTATGGCAAAATGAACCCCCTCATTTTGTTCCTTTTTAAATTAAATGTTTTAAGAGTTACCACTTTATTCCAACCAAGATGGCTCCAGGTGTGCCATACGTTTGTCATAAGTAGGGCTGTTAGCGCTCTAGTTGTTCTTTAGAACACTCTGAGAAGCTGCAGTAGAACACAAAGGAATCAACTGACAGTCTCTGCCCTTGTTGGATGTACATGTTTTACTGAGAATGTCAGACTTCATTCTCACATGACTGAGAAAGATAATGTGAATTTACAGAAAATATGCTCTCAGTTTAGCTTATAGATCACCTTCCAAACCTCTGTGGGAAAAGCATGAGAAAATAGTTTTCTCTCAAACATGATTCATGATATCACAGCAGAAGACTTTTTCACATGGTAAAATCACCTTAGAACACACCACAGTTCCTAACATGAGTATGGTACCATCAACAAATGATTTATAATGTAACTAAAGTCTTAAAACCTTCTATTAACTGCAATGCTTTTTAATGAGGTGCTATCATGTATATTGGTCCCAAGATGGCTGCCAACACTTCTTGGATGAAGTGCTGACAGCCAATCAGATCTCACGATGAGATGTGTGCTTAGGCTCCGCCCAGACATATATGTGATTTTACTTTTGATTTTCTCAGGAACTACTGAACGGATTTACACCAGTTAAGCAAAAGGCGTGAGTCTGAACTGAGGACTACCTCTTTGCCAAATTTGGTGTAATTCCGTTCAGCACTTCGGGCTGTAGCTGCGTCAACAGGTCCTATGGGAAAATGCATGGGGAAAATGCGTTTTGGGACCCCCCTTTTTTCCGTGCCCCGCTTGATGAATCAACGTGAAATTTTCAGGATAGGAGCGGACCGAAGCTGGCCAAAAGTTTGGAAAATTTCACGAAGATTCATCAATCGACGCCAACGTTATTCCAAATAGAATGTTGCGGATTTCCTATGGAAAATAGGTCCTAACTATAACTACCTAATATATATATATATATATATATATATATATATATATATATATATATATATATATATATATATATATATATATATATATATATATATATATATATATATATATATATATATATATATATGTGATCCAGGGCACTTTGCTGCCCGAAACGCGTCATGGTGGTGGTGCTGGGCATTTTTAAATAAACACAAATGCACCATCAAAAGGGTCTGCATTCGTCTTTGTTTGGGACTGAGTGGTCTTTGTGACGAAGCTAGCAGTATATATATATATATATATACATATATATATATATATATATAAAAATAAGAAAATCAACACATTTCTTAAGGCATCTATTTATCTCTTTGGGTCATGCTAAATGTGCATCAATTTTTTCCAAACAGTGCTCACTTATGGATTCAGTAATGACACCACTGGCATTCTTACTTGACTCACCCAAACTTCAAGCTCCTGATTTTTTTTGGGGGAAGAATTCCCACTGGAAGAAGAATGAGATATTGCAAAGTCAGCTGGAAAAGAAGAAGAATGTGAGAAGGACCAAGGGTAAAATTAAAACTTATCCACCCCTGCTCCCTGCGGTGAGCAATCAAAATATCGAATTTATTATATCGACCTACAATAATATCAAGTTACTAATATCGTAGGGACAGAATATTGATGTCAAGAATATCGTTGACCAGAATATCGACCTTACTGTAAGTAATATCGTTTTTTTTTATATCGAAGTTAGTAATATTGAAGTAAGTAATGCCGTTAGCAAAGATTTTAGTTGTTAATAATATCGATATTTATATTAGTGTTATGTATTTTAGTATGTATTTTATATGTATGTTTAACGTTGTTTGTAATGTATTTTCATTATTTTTAAATATATGCATTAAATATTTAGAAATTAGTAATTTTTAAAAGTAAATTTTGTGTTTTAGTATCAGAGCGGGTTGTGGGTTTATAGAGGAATAGGCTGGGAAGTAATTTAATTATAATTAATCAACTAATATGTTTATATTTATTGTTATTGATTATTAATTAATTATTAATTGGTAACTAATTTTTATTAATTGATTAATTGATAATTGAATTAATTATGTTAATTTGTATGTGTAGCGTGTTGTGGGTTTATAGGGGAATAGGGTGGGAAGTAATTTAATTATAATTAATTAATTAATATGCTTATATTTATTGTTATTGAAAATTAATTTTTTGTTAATTAATTATTAATTGGTAGCACATTTTTATTAATTGAATAATTTATAATTATATTAATTGCTATTAATTTATTTATATTTTTTATTTTTTACTATTGTTAATTTATTATTAATTGGTATTTAATTTTTATTAATAGATTAATTGAAAATTAAATTCATTGGGTTCCTTTTTATGTGTAGCGGGTTGAGTGTTTATGGGGGAATAGGGTGGGAAGTAATTTAATTTTATTTAAGTAATTATTAATTAAAAGTTATTGGTATTATTAATTTCTTAGTTAATTAATTTTTAATATGTTATTTATTTTACAAAAAGTATTTAATAAGTATGTTAATTAACCCCAACGCTATCCAACACTTTCTCTACTGTTGCACTCCCAGGAGAGGGAATAGTCATTTTTCCCCTACGCTATCCAACACTTTCCCTACTGTTGCACTCACTGGAGTGGGAATAGCAATTTTTACCCCTACGCTATCCAACACTTTCCCTACTGTTGCACTCACTGAAGTGGGAATAGTAATTTTTACCCCTACGCTATCCAACACTTACCCTACTGTTGCACTCCCTGGAGTTGGAATAGTAATTTTTACCCCTATGTTATCCAACAATTTCCCTACTGCTGCACTCACTAGAGTGGGAGTAGTAATTTTTACCCCTACGCTATCCAACACTTTCCCTACTGTTGCACTCTCTGGAGTATGAATAGTAATTTTAACCTCTACGCTATCCAACACTTTCCCTACTGTTGCACTCACTGGGGTGAGAATAGTAATTTTTACCCCAATGCTATCCAACACTTTCCCTACTGTTGCCCTCTCTGGAGTGGGAATAGTAATTTTAACCCCTACGCTATCCAACACTTTCCCTACTGTTGCACTCACTGGAGTGGGAATAGTATTTTTTACCCCTACGCTATCCAACACTTTCCCTACTGTTGCACTCACTGGAGTGGGAATAGTAATTTTTCCCCCTACTCTATCCAACACTTTCCCTAATGTTGCCCTCACTGGGGTGGGAATAGTAATTTTCACCCCTATGCTAGCCAACATTTTCCCTACTGTTTGAGTTGGAATAGTAATTTTATTAACTCTGCTATCTAATATTTTTTATATTATTTTAGTTAATGTAGTATATAATTAATATTAAAAAGAGTAAAAGATTTTTTTAAATTTGTTATATATATTTATTTAGGTGCCGATTCCGATCCTGTAAAACCCGGTTACAAATGGTCGTACGGAGCGTTTTCTCCGTACGACTTGTACCTGGGAATTCCACCGTACAAACCAGCAAGTACGATTCGTACAGAAATACCATTTCCGTACGAATCGGAAAAAACACCGTACGGCTAAAACATACATACAATTCCGATCCTGGACAGCGCGTACGCGACGTCCGCACGGAGTCAGGCAGCGTTTTACGGACCAGCAAGTACGATTCGTACCCACAGCACTCTGCACGGCTATATTTTTACGGGAGCCAAAAAGTGCCGGAAAAGCTAAGTACGCCGCGATGCACGAGGAAAAGGGGGCCCGGTACGCGCCGTACACGCCATCACCCACCTCGTATGTGTCATCATGTGTGGTGCGTACCCCAACATTGCATATGTACGGACCGTACCCCCAGCCCCCCTATGTACGCGCCGTACCCCCAGCCCCGTATGTACGTGCCGTACCCCCAGCACCCCGTCTGTACGCTCTGTAACCCCAGCCCCATATGTACACGCCATACCCCCAGCCCCGTATGTACGTGCTGCACCCCCAGCCCCCCGTATGTACGTGCCGTACCCCCAGCCCCGTATGTACGTGCCGTACCCCCAGCCCCGTATGTACGTGCCGTACCCCCAGCCCTGTATGTACGTGCCGTACCCCCAGTCCCGTATGTACGTGCCGTACCCCCAGTCCCGTATGTACGTGCCATACCCCCAGCCCCCCTGTATGTACGCACCGTACCCCCAGCCCCTTATGTACGCGCCGTACCCCCGTCCCATATGTACATGCTGTACCCCCAGCCCCCCGTATGTATGCGCCATACCCCCAGCCCCGTATGTACAGGCGGGGGGTATACGCCGTACATACGGGGGGTGGGGGGTACGTGCCGTACATACGGGGGTGGGGGGTACGCGCCGTACATACGGGGGGTGGGGGGTACGGTGCAGACATACACGGGAGGGGTGGGAGGCTGCGACTCGTACCCCGGGCACAAGTGTATCCGGGGTAGGGGCCGTGCAACGTTTGCTCCGTACGGGACGTTTTCCATACGCTTGTGTATTCGGGAGGCCGGTACGGATCGGACTTGTGCACTCGGACTTCAGTTTTACGACTCGTACGTAAAACTGTCCGGGGACGTCTCGTCCACTTTTCCCGAGGTCATTCGTATGTATTTTTCACGTACGAATCGTACTTCGCCGTTTGTACGGGACTTGTACGATTCGTACGTAAAAAAATACGGATACGAGTCGGACGGTAAAATTTTTTAGCGGATTGGAATCAGCACCCAAATGTTTATTTATATTAGTGTTTAATGTGTATAGATGTATTTATAATATATGATATTTTTTTATTTATAAGTTATTAAAATAATTATAAAAAATGATTAGTAAGTATATATGTTATATATTATATGTATATGTTTAATTTATTTTTACATTATATATATATATTATTTATATTATTTAAACTTTGTTTTTTCTATGTTTATTTTAATTATATATATTATTTACTTTATTTTACATAATTTTTTTAACTTAAATAACAAACGATATTTTTAACAATGATAGTTTTGACATCAATATTTTTTTTCTCGATATTTTTGTACTTACCATAATGTAGATAGGATGTCGATATTCTGGATCTCGATATTTCGCCTCCGATATTTATGACGTTGATATTCTTGTAGTCGATATTCTGTCAGTGATTCTCTCCCAGCACGGACCCTTTATTCAGACCATCCTTATGAAGTTTTGCTAATTTGGGGCCGATTCCGATCCGGGTCGGAAAGCACTCCGACCGAGCCGTATCCGGAGTGTTTTCCGACCGAGCCGGAGTCCTGCAGTCTGACCGAGCGAGTACGATGCGGCCATATGCTGTCGGACTCGGTTCGGTCAGACTCCCATAGAAGTTAATGGGAGCCGGTCGTACGACGCGTACATGGGCTCCCATTGACTGAATGGGTACGTCGCAGACAAGTGCGCCCCCTACAGTGAGTATGCATCGGTGCCATCCGCACCGTACATGCTTGTGTTAGGGAGACCCATGGGTATCCCCCTGTGTCCGAGTCGCAGGGCTGCGGGTGACAGGGGGTCCGACGCGGACCCCCAAAGGCAGCCACCCGGATGATTTGCGAGCCAGACACTCCGGCTCGCGCAGGCTGTCCGACGCGTGCATCGTACTGGCTTGGTCAAGAATCGCATCCATTACACGCCACGGTTAGCTTCCGACCGAGACGTACGAAGCGGTTCAGACCCGGAAACGAGTGGGTCAGTGACTTTTATGTAGCTCGCATCGTACTTGCTCACTCGTACAGCTGTACGAGTCGGGCAGAAAACACTCGTAAGGTGCATAGTTTTTCCGGCCGGATCGCGTTCGGTGCCCTTCCGACCCGGATCGGAATCGGCCCCTCTATGTAAACTTCACCAAGAATTATTATTAAGTTTGGAAGATATTTCTCTCTTTATGACAATTTTGAAAACCTTAGAAAACTTGAATTCCCCTTTCTTGACATAAAATGACAATTTGATTTGAGCAAAATCACCTACTGATAAATCCTCATTCTTACAAACGTGGTGAGTTTAAGACTCAGGATGATCGAATTTAGAAATACTTTTTTTTTCATTTTAGAATATTGTTGATATGTTTTAGAAGCTTAATGAGCATTAACAGTATAATGAGCCGTATCATACATGACCTCAATATTGGTAACAGGCAACTTCTCCTTAATCCAAGAAGGCATAAAACTCATGCATGGCTTTCTTCACTTTAATATCATAAAAGTAGAAAAATCTGTGATAAAATGAGAAGATGTTTGATAAGCCCAAGTTTTTTCAGATACACAATTTTATCCTCAACTCTATTGGCCAGAGCAGCTTGGATGAATTCCACAATAACTCTACTGGTTCTCTAGACAAGACCTTTCATATGTGGAGAATACATAACAGTTTTAATGTGTTTAATACCTCTTGCCCTTAGAAAATATTCAAAATCTTGAGAGGTAAACTGTACTATTTTCTCAGAAACAATGCACTCTAGCAAGCCTTCCTCTTAAAAAATCAGTAACCATTTTGGTGGTGGGTTGAGAAAACCACTTGATCTCTGCCCATAATTAATGACTTATCAGAATTGGCACAGATAAAACACTGATTGACAAAAGTGGAATTTGATAATCCATGTATGGCCACTAAAAGACTTCCCTAACTCTTTTTTTTTAGTGGTGGTTTTACCCAAATGTCCTTCATGACAAAGTTCTAATATGATGTGTCTAAGCTTTTTGGGAGGTATAGCACAATTATCCTTAATGACAATGTCTTTACCAACAGACAACACATCTGTAGCCTTCCAGAAAATCTGCATCTCAGAAGTAAACAGTTCCTCCCTTGGCAAGCCCTTCTTAGTAAATTCCAACACTCCTTGTTTTGTTGTGTGGCTTCTACCCACTTCTCTTTGGACAATTTTCAGTCTACCCATCCAAAACAACCTCAGCGGTTGCAACAATACACTCCCCCACAAAATCAGGCATTTCCACATGAGAATATTCAGGTAATCTTGATAAGCAATCAGCAACTATGTTGCATGAACCAGGAATGTAATAAGCAGTGAAGTGGTATTCATACATTTTTTGATAGGATTCTGACTAAACTAGCTGAAGCTTTTCCAGTGCTATTACCATTCAGCAACACCAAAAAGGGGTTTGTGTTCAGTCTTCACAATGAAACTCGTCCCCCACAAATATGTTTTAAAATACTCAACACCCCATGCACAGGCTAAAGCCTCACATTCAATGGTAGAGTATTTACTCTCTGCTACTTAAAGCAGTCTTGAGGCAAACGCAATGTTTTTTTTCTGTAGTATTATACTTCTGACTCAACATGGCACCCAAACCATCCAAAGCCGGGGACAAAATTAAACACACACTGTTCCTTATAGTTGAAAGGAGTTAAGGGGGCAGCATTGATAATGGATGACTTGATTTTTTCAAATGCATCCTGATGTTCATGTACCCAACCAAAACGCTCTCCCTTCTTGAGTAAAACTCTGAGTTGTGCAGTAATATGTGAGAATTTGTTAACAAATCTAGAGTATGATCTTAATTGATCCTTAAATTTAGGAGCAGGCATGGACTCTATGCATTCAAGAAGGTTGCATGTGGGACAGATAAGCATACAAGAAATTACATGGCCCAAATAATCAACTTCTTGAATTAAAAATGTGTATTTTTCCATTTGAAGAGTCAGACATTTGTCATGCAAAATTTGTAAAACACGTGATAACCTAGCGTTATTTGTTTCCACATTATCATCAAATATTAATATGTCACCCTGAAATGTGATAACACCCTTCATATCTCCAAAAAGGGAAAACATATGCTTTTGGAACACGCATGCAGCTAATGGCAATCCAAATGGCATATATAAATATATATATATATATGTATATATATATATATATATATATATATATATATATATATATTATCTACTGGCGGATGCCAGTAGATAGTTATAGTAAGGATCGTGTTTCCATAGGAAATCTCAAAATTCTATTTTGAATAACTTTGGCGTCGGTTGACGAATCCTCGCGAAATTTTCAAAACTAATGGGGCGCTCCGCTCAGCTCCTACCCTGAAAGTCTCGGGGTGATTCGTCAAGGGGGGGCCAAGAAAAAAGGGGGGTCCCAAAACACGTTTTCCCCATGCATTTTTCCATAGGACCTTTAGTCAAAGGTACAGCCCGAACGGCTGAACAGAATTACTTGAAATTTGGCAGAGAGGTAGTCCTCAGGTCAGGGAAGTGCCTTTTGCTGGTCTGGTGTCTATCTGTTCAGTATTTCCTGAGAAAATAGCATTTAAAAGCATATACATATCTATACGCGCGCACCGTGCGCGCACTGTGCGAGCACGGTGCCGTGCGCGAGCGAAATTCTGATTGGTTGATAGATGTCAGTAAACATTCAAATCGGTCGAAATCAGGAAGTGTCGGCCGCCATTTTGTCTGTCGCACTGAAACGGAAAGGTGGAAAAAAGGTGGAAAACGTGAAAAGGGGGCAGGGAAGAGAGTTCCTGACCCCTAGCCTTTGTCAGGGGGTCACAGAAGGACCCCAAGGGTGAAAAAAACAAATATATTTTTTTTAAAATGCGGGGTGCGCGCACGGTGAAAACCCTTGAAAAAAAAAAAAATTAATAAATACATAACTTAGCATTTAAAAAACCGTACAAATTCACTTAAAAAACCATAGGTTTCACACACGTTATAGTTAGGAATTAGCACTTAAAAAACCTTGCAAATTCACTTAAAAAACCATAGGTTTCACACATGTTATAGTTAGCTGGACATTTCACTCATAAAAAACCAATGAAATTCCCCCGTTATAGTTAGTTCAGATAACTATAACTCGCGAGACCGCCACTCTATCACAAGGATGATGTCATCAGTGATGTCATGAGTGATGCCACTGACCATGTCATGAGTGATGTAATATGTGACGTCATGAGCAGTGGATTGCGGGCGCGCGAGTTATAGTTATCTGAACTAACTATAACGGGGGAATTTCATTGGTTTTTTCCAACCATCAGAACCATGCTTTCTGTTCCAACTTCTTCAAAATGAGATTAAGTGACATTTTCCTGAATTGCATAAATAACACGTTGTGATCTGTGTACATTTGAAAAGTTACCAACTTTACCACATTTGAAACAGTCTTTATTGTTAGCCGGACATGTAGAGTTGCTTAATGAACATCTGAGCCACAATTGGAACACTTCCATTTACTTCCATTAGTGTAATTCTTGTTTTAAAAAAAAAACTTGTTTTTTTTTTAAATTTGTGAATCATGGCAACATCAACATGACTTTCGATTTCATCATTTAATAGTTTGAATGATATAAGAGATCTCTCAATCCCCTTTAACGCGACTTCAATAATTTAAAGTTGTTCCTGCATTTTATTTTTTTAAAGCAGCGCATGATAATTTGGACACATATGTACAGCTCTGTAGTAGCTCCAAAATCACAATTTGCAGCTCCACACTCTCAAACCTGCCATATAATTATCAATGAGTTCTGTAGCCATCTGATGTCTTAAGTAAAAGTTAAATTGTTCCATGACTATCTGTGGTTCCACTGTAAAATGCAATCTAAGCCTGTCCAATGCCTCCTTGTATTCATCATAGTATTCTACACCCTGAACTTTAGTAAGAGCCAGCAAATGATCAAAAACGTCTTGCACTACTTTGCCTATAGAATTTAATAACAATCATTTCTTTTTTGCAACATTAAAAGAATCTCCATCAATAGCTACCATGAAATTGTTGATTAACCTAGCCATTTACTCCATTTCATGGGCAAGTCATCTGGATTCTAGAGGAGGGGAGGTGGTGGAGTGTAACACTGCTACATTTTGACCAAAAATGCGCAATAATAAAACTAATGAAATGCAATGAAGAACTGTGCTATAAGCAACCTGTAGGATGCAGGAGGTTGTTGGAATAAAAGAGGAGTACTTGTGACCGATGGCAAAGAAACAAGAACTATGCATGTAAAATACCAAAATCAAGATGGTGGGAAATTTTAGACTTAGGAGCCGGGTGGCTCATGGCAGACATATTCATGAAATGAAGACTCACAGTAGAATTAAAAAGGCGTCACGTTTTTAATGCAGGTGCGGGATGGCTCACAGCTAGCGAATGCAGCTAAGGGAGATTGCAGCACTGTATGATGCCAGTAGGGGACAGCTCATCTTAACAGTGCTTCTCGAGGCCAAGGAGCCCATATATCCGAACACAGAGAGAGAAAGTGCAAAGCTGGAAACAACATCAGAAGCTAAAGCAACAGATAAGGAATGAGTTGCATCGACGGAATTAGCACAGCCGAAACAGAAAAATATGTGGATGTGGTGAAAACCATGTCTGGGGACCTCACAAGCCATCGCCAAAATTAAGAAGTAGCCATGACAACAGACCTCTGGAATTAAGTATTTATTTTAATTAAAAGGTCCTGAATAGCCCGGAGCAAGCATCCACAACCGGTGAATGGTAGTGGCTGAAGATCTGCCGATTCAAATTCTAAAGACAACTGAATACAATAGAATGATGTGTGAGTGGCGCAAGGAAACACAAAGCCAGAAAAGCACCTCACGCTACCATGCAACAATATTTGTAAGAAAACATGTGCAAACAATGGCTAACTAAAAACATATAATGAATTTGCTGAAATGATAGCATCCCACGAAAACACCGCAATACAATCACAATATTTTAGTCTTTTTGCTAAGATATTTTTGTAGCAGGATATTCTGGAGGATGATATACTGACATAAGAGTACAGATGAGTACTTATACAAATGTATGACTTGTATAGATCTCCATGTGTTTTCCTGCCATTTTGACTCCCCATAGTCAGAAATGTATGCAACCTGTAGGAGTAAATCTGTGATACACAGATTTCAAAACTTTTTACAACTTTCTTAAAAATGCAGCTTTGGAGGGGAGGAGCCTAGCGCTTGACCAAGATGGCCGCGTGAGCTCTGAGCTCCCGAGACCCTCGCGCCCTCCGTCGACTATCCTGTCTCTAATCCTGTCTGTATGCATGGCATCGTGTAGATGACCTGTCAGGGAGGCGATTGATGCTACCCACGGTCGGATCGCCCACCGGGAACCGGAGTTATGCATGGCGGAAGATTGCGGCCTATCTCCGAGGGATGCCAGGGGCTAGAGTTGGCAGGATGCCCGACTTCTAGTTGAACAACAACGGCCAGGCGAGGTGTGAACTGTCGGATGGAGGTCCCCGTCCTTTCACTTTCGCTTTCTCTCCCTTTGTCTGCCCTGCCCCTGGAGAGCTCTTGGTGGCTTTATTATCCTTTGGGCGCTCTACATGCTACTCTGGCGGCCCATTGCAGAACTGATTACTCCTGATTCCTCACGTTGAGAGAGGGCCGTCTTATCTGAACCGACCTGCTTGGTACCAACCATGTCGGGCAAAGCAGATGTGGATCGGCTGAAGCCTAAGTCTACCAGGCGGGGAGCCTATACTCAAGTCAATAATATGGACCGCTATGCTCTGCAGAAGGGATCACCGAGTGGGTCGAGCCAATCGCCGGATACCCAGAAGGCGGCCTCGCCCTTGGCCCCGGAGCTCTCGCTGCAGGATGTCATGGGCGCGCTCGAAGGGATGCAGACTTCGATTGGGAGACAGTTTGATGCCCTGGCGCATAAGGTGGATGCCATCTTGGTGGATGTTAACCTGATCCGTGCGGACTTGGGCAAAACGAATGAACGGGTTAAAACCCTGGACCTCAAGACCACGGGCCTCGCCGATGATGTCACGGAACTGCAGACCGAGGTTCGTAAGCTGAGGACCGAGAGTGATCTCGCCGCCCGCCGGCTGGAGGACTTTGAGAGCCGGGCCAGGCGCAACAACGTGCGCGTTATCGGGGTCCCGGAGTCCTCGGCTGAGGCCTCGGTTGACCTGCTCGTCGAGGACTTGGTACTTAACCATCTGCAGCCTAAGGGTCTTGGGAAGTTCTTTGCGGTTGAAAGGGCCCATAGAGTGCCGGGTGGGAGGCCCAAGGTGGGAGCCCCACCGAGGCCGATTGTCGCCCGGCTCTTTCATTTTCGAGATCGGGACGCTATCCTGCAAGCATCGAGGGTGACGGGCCCGGTCCCCTTCCAGAACGCGTCGGTGAATTTCTATCCGGACTTCACCCAGCAGGTGCAGAGGCAGAGACAGGGCTTTCTGGGGGTGAAGAGGCGACTTCGGGAGAGGGATCTGAAGTATGCCATGCTTTTCCCTGCCAGACTACGTGTGGTGTACGAAGATCGGACATTCTTCTTTGAGTCTCCTGTCATGGCAGATGAATGGCTGGACGCTTTGCCCCGGCGGCGGACGGGAGAGGACACTGCCGCGGATGGGGACAGTGGCCGGGATGGGCAAGGCTGATTTTTCGGAGCCGGTCTGACTCGATTTGACTTTATTTGATGACTTGATTAGAGTGCAGTAAATGCGGAGGGTTGCGGGAGGACGTGGGGAGCTCTTTCCTCCCTTAGGGTGCTTTTTGTAGATTTTGGGTTTGGTAGGGCGACAGGCACACTCCAAGTTGGGGGGGCTTTGTAAGCTGCAGCAGGGGTGCAGGGTGGGGGGGATGGTTGGGATTTTGGGGTTGTTGTTGGGGGGTCTGTTTCTGCAAGGCGTAGTGATTATCTTCGGTATTGTCCCATGGTGGCTCTTCGGGGGGAGGGTGGGCCTCTTTGTGTTTGGGGATGGGGGGTAGAGGTTTAAGTGTTATTAGCTGGAATGTTAATGGTTTGGGGGATCGCATTAAGCGCGGGATAGTTTTGCAACACTTGAAACGGTCAATGCCAGATGTTGCCCTACTGCAGGAGACACACCTTATAGGTAACACGTGCTATGCTCTTAATAGGAAGGGTTATAAATTCATAGCTCATTCGGGATTTTCCTCCGGGTCTAGGGGTGTGGGCATCCTTGTCAGGGCCTCGCTACCATTTGAGGTGGACTCCACCGTTGTTGACGATAGGGGGAGGTTTGTGGCGGTGGCGGGGAGGTGGGAAGGTAGAACTTTGGTTTTAGTTTCGGTTTATGTCCCTCCAGCCCTGCAGGCCTCCACGTTTGTAGATCTGGATAGGGCCTTGCTGGATCTCCCGGGGGGTATGTTAGTGGTAGGGGGGGACTTCAATGCTGTCGGCTCTGGGCTGCTGGATAGGTACCCGCCCAGAGACACAGGGGGGGCTCAGAAGTGGCTTCCAGAATTCCTAGACACACTTGGCCTGATAGACTGCTGGAGGCTCCGACACCCCACACAGCGTCAATACACCTTCCACTCCGGGGCGCATGGTAGCCTTTCTAGGATTGACTATCTGCTCACTTTGGCCGTGCACGCCCCTTTGGTGTCTGAGGCCAGGCACATGGCGCGTGGCATATCGGACCATTCGCCAGTGTGGGTCAGGCTGGATGTCGGCCGAGAGGGAGGGGGAAGGGTGGCTCCTATTAACCCCTGGTACTTTCGAGATTCCAAGATGCGCAGCGCACTGGTGAAGACAGTTGATAATTTTTTCAAGGATAATCAGGGGTCCGTGGACTCGGCAGTGTCGCTCTGGGAAGCATTTAAGACCGTGCTGCGAGGGGAGGCCCTCTCACTTGTAGTGGCGGCCAAGCGGCGGAGAGATGGCGAGGTTATGCAGGTGGAGGAGGAGATTGTGGCTTTGGAGGGAGCGCTAGAGGAGGAGGTAACAGCGGCCTCACTGCATGAGCTGAGCTTGAAGCAAGCCGAGTATAAGGACCTTGTGACAAATGCCGCTAAGACCCTCAGTAGGGAACAGCAGGGCCGCCTGTATGATGTTGGTGACAAGGCCGGGAAGCTCCTAGCTTGGCTGGATAAAAAAGAACGGGTTAATAGAGTAGTGCCGGAGCTGACCGGGGAGGGGGGAGAGGTGATTGTGGAACCTGAGGGGATTGTCCAGTGTTTCTCGGACTATTTCCGTAAGGTTTATGCCTCAGTGTCGGATAGGCCGCCCGAGGACTCGCGTGACCTCTTGCGGGATATCGCTCTGCCCTGTCTTTCTGATGTAGATAGAGATGATCTTGATGGAGACTTAACGGTCGATGAGGTGGCGGGAGCTATTCGCGCGCTGAACTCGGGCAAGGCCTCGGGCCCGAATGGCTTGCCGATTGACCTGTATAAACTGTTCCCGGATAGGGTAGCCCCTCACCTGCGCGCCATGTTCGTGGAGGCGCGGGGGAGTGGGATCCTCCCGTTGGACCAGAGGCTGGCGACAATTGTTGTGATCCATAAAGATGGTAAACCCCGAGATAAGTGTGCCTCATATAGGCCCATATCACTCCTCAACGCCGAGCCGAAGATCCTGGCTAAAATCCTGGCGGGTCGATTGGTCAGGGTACTTGGAGACTTGATTCACCCTGATCAATCCGGGTTTATTCCGCATCGCAACACCGCGTTGAACCTTCGGCGCCTTCATGGGGTGATCGCCAGGGCTGGCACGCTGCGAGAACCGGCTATTGTGGCGTCTCTTGATGCCACGATGGCCTTCGATACGGTGGAATGGGAGTATTTGTGGGCTGTGCTAGCCAAGTTCGGCTTTGGCCCTGGTTTTGTGAGCTGGGTGAGGTTGCTGTATGAGGGACCCCTTGCGAGTGTGGTGGTAAATGGCCGGGCATCGACTCCGTTCCGGCTTGGGAGGGGGACTCGGCAGGGTTGCCCCCTGTCGCCTCTGTTGTTCGCCCTCGCTCTTGAACCGCTGGCGGCGTGGATACGCTGGCACCCGGATATACGTGGCCTTCGGTGGTCGCCCGAACACGAGGACCGCATTTCGCTATATGCTGATGACATCTTGTTGTATCTCGCCTCACCCAAGAACTCACTCATAGTGGTCTGTGACGTTCTTACATCCTTCTGTAGGACTTCGGGTCTCGTCATCAACTGGAGTAAATCGTATTTATACGTCCTGAGTGGTGAGGTTCCGCCGGTCCCGCGAACTTGTTCGATCCAGATTGCTCAGCAGGGCTTCGTGTATCTGGGGATCTTTATCTCCATGGACCCCGCTTTGCGGTATGAGAGAAACCTGCTCCCCCCCTGGCGCGCCTGCGGCGGGATGTTGAGGGCTGGCGGAGGCTGCCGCTCTCCCTCGTCGGGCGCGCTGCCTTGTTCAAAATGATGTCCCTTCCTCGGTTCCTCTACGCATTGCAAAATACTCTAGATTGGGTGCCGGCCAAGTACTTTCGGGAGGTCGAAAGCCTCCAACGGACGTTGTTGTGGGATGGGCGGCCGCGGATAGCGATTGCTAAATTGACGCTTCCATGGTATGACGGGGTATCGCACTTCCAGACATCTGACGCTATTACTGGGCCACCCAGTTGTCCGCGATTAACCACGGTTTCTATGGCCCGGCCCTCAGCCCTGGTTATGCCATGGACAGATGGTTGTTGCGCGGTGGGAACTATCTTAGGGCGTTGTACTCGCGGTCCCTCGACTCATCCCTCACGGGGCCCACTGGGGTGGCGGTGCGTGTATGGAAGATGGCGACTGACTCTCTGAGCTGGAAGGATAGGCTCACCCTAGCTGCCCCGTTGTTTGAATCTGAAAGGTTGGGTAGGCTTTGGCATACGAAAGGGTTTGATAAATGGGACTTGATCGGCATCTCCAGGGTTGGAGATATGCTGATTAAGGGTAGGGTGAAGTCCTTTGAAGAGTTGCAGAAGGAGTATGAGTTGGGGTCGTCTGAGTTTTTCCGATATGTTCAGGTGCGTCATGCCCTGCGGTCAGTCCTCGTGGAGGGTGAGAAGGTGCCTGAGTCCTCTCCTTTGGAGGACCGGATCCTTGATGGCCATATGCCGGAGAGCACGATCTCGCTCATCTACAAGAAACTGATAAATGTTCGGGCTGATATGCTACTGGGGCTGCGGGACCAGTGGACTAGGGACGGACTCGAGTTGGATGATGAGGACTGGCAGTCTGCTGTTTCCTCTCCTAAGGAGGTTGCGATCCCGTCGCGTCTGAGGCTGGTGCAGCTCAAGATCCTGCATCGAGTGTATGTGACGGGGCCGCGACTGGTTCATATGGGATTCTCTGAGGAAGGCCTATGTAGGAGGGGATGCGGTATGGTGGGTACTTTCCTACATATCATCTGGGAATGTGGTGTCATCACGGAATTTTGGAGGCGAGTTCATGCGGTGATGGGGGAGGTGACGGGCATTGCTATGCAGCCGGAAGCGCGGTGTTGTCTCCTGAATGTCTGGGGGCCCACTGACCATGATGAGGCACAGACCCAGTGGGTGACCCTGGGTAACATGGTTGCTAAGAGGGACATCGCGCGCTTGTGGGGTTCCGGGGGGCCCCCCACGTTAACTGCGTGGAAAGAAAATATGGACTGGAGTATGCTCAGGGAGAAGACAGTATATTGCGCCAGAGGCCGCCCTCGGAAGTGGCATGCCATCTGGGGGCGGTGGAATCAATACAGGGGGGGAATATGTCTTGCCCCTGATCTGGATCCCCCCGAGGAACAGCTTTCTTCTTGACCTTCTTTCCAGCTCAGTATGCAGATATGATGGTTAATTGACTTCTTGGGCCGCTGCTTTTCCCCCTTTTTCCTCTTATCATAGTACTGTGACTGTTAGACGATTGGGGTCCGGCTCCCCCTGAGGGGCTACCACCGTGGGCATTCAGTGTTGTTGCCTTGCCGGGGTTTGTTGTTTGTTTGTAATTATTAAAAATGGAACCTTCTTACTGCTCCTTCAATGTACTGTGGACGATTCTTTGTACTCTCCTATCGAAGCTGCCGAACCTCCGGGTTGTCGGCTGAATAGCTGTGTCCAGATTCTTGAAGAAATAAAGGTTTTTCAAAAAAAAAAAAAAAAAATGCAGCTTTGAGTGAACTCAGGGAGTCAGCAAAAATATAAAATCTCTGCAATCTTCCACTTTATCAATGACCACTGTGGGTACTATTGCCATATCTTAGCAGCACCCATTGCGGGGTCAGGGACTATGTTGTCCGCAAGAATAGATGAAGCAATGTGTCCATAGCAATAAGATTCAAAACAGCATTTCAAAACACAGTCAATAATAAAGACTGACTCAAAAAGGGAGTTTGAGATCAGTAAATTTGGAAACCATGAAAGTTTAATTTCATGAAAATCAATTTCAAAAAAATATTACAGTGTACTACAGTAAGCAAAACTATATATAGTCTGGTTTAATTAATTAGTCATAAGGTATAGAAATCAATTGCCATAAAAGCTCTTTAGCATTTAAGATAGATGCAGTAATTATCGAAATCTAAAAAACAGACGTGTAGGCATGATTTAAAGTTCAGTGGATGGTTTACTCTGTCACAGACGTGGCAGATATCCCGTCTGCCGTATTAAAAGTACCATTGGATATAATGCACTTGTAATACAGTGGCCGGGATATCCGTCATAAACTCTAAATCAGGCCCTAAAATCCAAAAGTTTCAATAAATGAACAGGGAAACAGATAGCATTCCTAGTAGAGACCCAAAAAGATCATTCTCCTCCCCAAATTCAAGTTCTTTTTTTATAACAAGTGTCACTATAGAAAGCATTGCACAGTCAGTATGGGGTAAGCAAATGCAGCAATGCAACAACAAATCATAATCCAGTATTATAAAACCTCACAAGATATCACCATTCTAGCATTATCCCCCCAAATGTATAATAATTTGGCCTCTTCTGATCTAATGTAATTGGACGTATCAGAAGAAGTATGGTTATATAAACAATGAAAATACTTTTAAGTGAATGAACTACAGTGTGCAACAGAAAAGCCTTGAAAAGTATGTAAAGGATTTCTTCAGAGTCCTTTCAGAACAACATATCATTGCAAAATAAATTATTCAAATGTTTCAGCGTGCTGTGGCAATGAGAAATATAAACACACAATGAATATTATGAAACAGCAGCCATATTAATACAAAATGGAGTTGAGGTCTAGTTTAGCATAGGTTTGGAATAGGGGAGAAAAACCTTGGGGCAGATTTATGTTTGACTTGCGCCTCATTTACGCCGCCGTTGCGTCACTTTTGTGACGCAGCAGCGGCGCAAATCCTGCGCCATGGTGCGGGCTATTTACAACGTGACGCATCTGGGAGATGCGTCATGTTGTAAAGCCCTGCGCCACATGTAGGCGTTCCAGGGCAGGTGGGGGCGTTCCGGCACAGGAAAGCCTCCTAAAAGTGGCTGAGTGAAATCTACAAGATTTCACTCAGTCACTTTTGAGCCCATGCTGCGTCAAAACCCTGCGCCTGCTTGAAGCAGGCGTAAGGATTGACGCAGCATTGTGCAGATAGGGCCCCCCCAGAGCATTGCTGGAGCTGTGTCGCGCTTGCGACGCAACTCCAGCAATGCACCACTTTTACGGCACAGATGCGTCACGCATCTGTGCCGTTTTTGCCCCATGGTGCGCCGCATTATAAATGCGGTGCATCCATGATGGCGGAGCTGGGGCGCAAAATAACTGGCGCATGCCTGCTGACATGCAGGGATGCGTCAGTTATTATAAATATGCCCCATAGTTCTCTATATTTCATCATTTTCATTTTAATTGAAAATGACTCATAATAATAAGCACACATGATTCTAATCAGGAAATAACTCCCACGCTACACTGATGCTCTCTGACATGTTCTGAAAACAGTTTCTGCACTCTGCAAATACTACAACAGGACATAGCTATTATTAGTGCAGCAGGTGAAGTGACACCAGGGCCCAAACGTATGAGGGACCCACTGCATCACAGCTATGGATGGAAGGGATATATTTTTTCTTGTTTGTACTAAGTCACATAGAGGCCACCATGCAGAATGTTAAGATTCAGTGTGAGGGACCCGAAGAGCTTTTGATGAAGGAGCAAGCAGCAGCTCTTTCTGGTGGCTAAAGCTTCCTTTGCAAGCGCTTTTAGAGTAAGCCTCTATGTTATCTAGCCACCTCAACATCCAGTGTGCTTATTACAGAACACAATTGATTATTAATATGCTTTAATGTATTCTCAAGCAATTAAGCTTTATTGTATCTTCTACAGAAAGATATGACATTTTCCTAAACCCCTGTGAATGGTATAAGAGCTCATGGTCACCTGGTCTGCCTGTGCAGAAAGGAACATGCTATGGTATTGGTAAGCCTACAGATGAGGCATCTTACACTGGGCGGCAGTATGTGCACTGAGAATGCCCTTCTAGGGAATATAGAAAACAAATCAATATCTGTGATAACCATAGCCACCACCATATCCCTCTGCAGGCTTACAAATCCATTGGAATTAATATTAAGCAACATACTGCACTATCTCCCATTCCATGTAACTAAAGTTCTGCAGATTACAGTGATCATTCATGAGGTGACCATGCTTGTCTAGTCTTACAACCCAGCATGTTGAGGTAAACCCCCTTCTGAGTTTTGGACACATGCATTCGTGAGGCTCTACAATTTTTAAACCACCGTAATTCAGCACCGGCATCAAACTCCAAGTCAGGAAATTGCCCCAAGAATTTCTCAGAATCATATTTACTGCAAAGATGAACACCCATGAGCAGCCTAAGGCCTGTAGTCAATCAGTGCAGGTCCACCTTGGGAGCAAAGGATTGTTTATGTGAACTGTGATCAAAAAACGCAGAGGAAGCCCCTACCATGACAACAACCAGTAAACTCTTTGTTGAAATTAACAGAATAAAGAGAACTGAATGCTTTATGGCTCAGTAATGCTCAAACGGTAACCCTTCTTGACAGAATAAGATTTGATCCAGTGGATTTGATCTTGTGGTCCTGGGCCCAAGCTGTAACCTTCTCAGGATTTACTTTCGCAGGTGAATCATTTACTACCACTTACTTACTTACTACCTTGGTCCTCCGATGGACCTTTTTTTTCACACTGAGGGAAAAGAGAGTTAGCATTGCTCTTCCGATCACATTCAATACACACTGCAACCAATTTGGCTATATAATGAAGATCAGGAATCGGTAGCCAATTTCAAGGGTGTTTGTTGCACATTAGTGATCAGATTCAGGTATATTACTTGTAATATCAGACTGTATAAGTATAGTATCACAACTGGATGGCTAAGCTTCCTAAAAAAGTTAAGACAAACAAGGATCAGACATAGAAGCGGGCTCTGTGGCTGAAATACAAAACAACAACATTAATATCTGATAGGCAGAGTACATACTAACTCGGTCCTGTCTAGGTATTAGCAATTTAAATCTCTCCGATACAGACAAAAGCACATACATGTTCATAGTACAAATCTGCAAAATACAATGAGAATCAGGCTGGTCAGGAGTCTTCAATGAGTCAGGAATTGTTGGTCTAAACTGCACTTGGAGAAATTAATGTGACATTGGAAATGCCTCTAAAAGTCAATTTAAGGGGCCAAGGGATCTGGGAGCTTAGGGAAAATAGGAGAATTGGTTTGGTTGGAGTCCAAGGAAGGTTCTGCATAGAGTCTGTAGAAAGGGTTCAGCAAAGAAGTTCAGCATGCGGTCTGCAGGGAAGTCAGAAGTAATTTGCCCTCTCCATCCAGGGCAACCAATAAGTCCATAAAGTTAGTTGTCAACTACCCTTTCAAAATGTCCATATAGTTGCACATGGAAACATTGAAGAAAAGTCCCACTCTTAAAATGGGAACTTCGACTTGCTCTCACACTCATGGTTAAAAACAACAGTCCAATGTTTGTTTAGAGAGTTCTCATGTGCTCACTGTTCAAATACATTCCCAGACATGTACCTATTGCTTGTTACTAGAACTTTTCTTTCTCAAAACTAACATGCAATGAGAACACCTTCAAAGAAAGCAGGTCAGTAGAAAATGCAGAAACACAGGGAGTTCTGGGACAAAGATTCAGTCCTCTAGTGTAAAACAGCTAACTTAAGACATTAAGCCTATACTGCACATTGATATGTGTGTGCCCATTTAGACAAATACATGTACAATATTACTTTAGTACTTTAGCCCACAGCACATAAATTCTATAGCAAGCAATGAAATGGTATAACAAGGAGTATACTTGGGAACTATATTTAAAGGTACAAACGGGGCAGATTTACAAGGACTGGCGCATCTCTGCATACTCTGCCACCAAGGATGTGTCGCATTTACAATGCGGCGCACTGTGGCGCAAGGCTAGTCAGATGCGTGTTGCATCTTTTGTTGTAAGGGCAGCGCATTGCTGGAGTCATGTCGCAAGCGCGACGCAACTCCAGACGCTCAGGGGCGCCCTATACCTAACATGCTGTGTCACCCCTTGTGCCTGCTGCAAGCAGGCGTAAGGTTTTGACGCAGCGGGGACGTAAAAGTGACTCAGTGAAATCTTGTAGATTTCACTGCGTCACTTTTACGGGGCTTCCTTGCGATGGAATGCCCACCCTGCATACATTATACCTGGCACAGGTATAAAGTAGCGCAGGGCTTTACAACGTGACGCATCTCACTAGATGCATCATGTTGTAAATCTGTTGCATACTGGCGCATTGTTTACGATGCTGCTGTATCACAGAAGTGACGCAACGGTGTTGTAAAGATGTTGCAAGGGGCTTGTAAATCTGCCCCCATATCTCTAGCAATTACACAAATGAAATAGTATACATTTATGAATCAGGTGAAAAATCATCAGCAGTGAAATCCCTCAACGAAACAAATATTTCAGGTGCAATTGTTGAACCCATTCCCGTTTTGGACAACAAAAAGAACAGCATTCTTGCTAAACCTACTTTTCAATCTTTCCCTACACGAAAAATAATTTGTTTTAGGTGTGGGTCACCTAACCATGTTTCCTCTTTTAGACATTGTCCTGCACATGGTCAACAATGTAAGAAATGTGGCAGAATAGGTCATTTTTTATAAGTAAGTAGAGGAGGCAAGTTTAATAACCCTGTTCGCTGTCTAGTTAGTGAAAATTGTGAGGTTGAAGGTGACAATAGAAATTGTCCCAATGAATTGTTATTAGGTATCATATGTTTGAAAGATTTCAGCCCTTCTTTAGTTGCCGATCCAGAGATTGAAGTTTGGATCAATGGAGCTTCTATCAAACTTCTAGTTGATACTGGAGCTCGCATCACAATTATAGACTATCCTAAATATACACAATCATGGAGTACCCACTCTCTGCTGCCTCCTGATGTTACGACGGTGGCTTTTGTAGGTAGTAGAGTGGACCTCCTTGGTTATTTTTTAGTTCGTATCAAATTTCTTGAATAAATCATCAATGGGAAAGTCTATGTTGCTCGTAAATGCATTAATGTTCTAGGCCTTGTTCACCAAGCTGAGCTCAATTTAACTATCACACCCGGTTCTTGTAATCCTGTTACTGTCAAAAGAATGACCTCAAGCATGTTGACACCTCTATCCATAATTTACGAGATGTTAAATGCCTTCCGAACTCTGATCACGATTGGGAAAAGAAATTTCATAATGTTTTCCAAGACAAACTAGGAAAAGTTACTGATTTTGTTTTCTCAATAGAAATTAAGCAAGAAATCACACTGGTAAAGCACAAGTTACACAACATACCTTTGAGCATCAGAAAATAACTATCTGACATGCTTACTGATATGTGTGAACGAGGAATCATCGAGAAGGTTGAGGGCACCTTATGGTTGTCTCCCATAGTTCTTGCCAAAAAGAAGACTCGTGAACTTAGGATGTGCGAAGACTTAAGAAGTGTGAATGAAACAATTTGGGTTGATAATTTCCCCTTCCCCAGAATAGAAGATCTCATCACTAAGATTGGTCACTCATGCTGGTTCACCAAAGTGGACCTTAGGTCAGCCGATCACCAAGTTGAATTAGACCAAACATTCCGCCATCTCACTGCCTTTGTCACTTCAGAAGGCAGTTTTCAATTTTGCAGAATGCCTTTCGGCATAGCTTCTGCAGTAGCAGTCTTTCAAAGGCTGATGTCCGAGATGTTCCATGGCATATCTCAAGTGGCGGTGTTTCAAGATGGCATTTTGATGTTCACTGAAAGTGAGTCAGAGCACAACTCTATTGTAAATAAAGTGTTGAGCATACTTGAATCTAGAGGGGCTACTTTAAGAAAAGACAAATATATTTTTAAAACGAAGGAAATAGATTATTTAGGTCATATTTTTTATGCACACAGTGTAAAACCCAAACCTTGTCTTGTCAAGAGCATTTTAGATGCACCGGCTCCCAAGAGCAAGGAACAATTACTTTCTATTTTAGGCCTATGTGAATTTTATGCCAAATTTTTAAAGAATTTTGCTAACTTAACTGAGTGTTTCGGACACCGTTTAAAGAAAAATGCAGAGTTCAGTTGGTCAAACTCTTGCAAACACTTCTTCCAGGTTCTCAAAGAGAAAATTGTAAATGTCCCTGCTTTACAACCTTTTTGTGAGATCAGAATCACTGTCATTACAGTTGATGCATGTGAGTATGGTCTGGGTGCTCTTCTCACTCAAGTTGAAATGGGGTGTGAGTTTACTGTTGGGTTTGCCTCCAAGACCTTAAGACCTGCTGAACGCAAATACTCAGTAATTGAAAAAGAGCTCTTGGCCTGTGTGTGGAGAAATTTAAAGCATATGAGTGGGGTAGACATTTTATTCTGAAAACTGATCGCTGTCCTTTAGTGAACATTCTGTCTGGTAAAAAGATAAAATGTACGACAGCCAGAATCTCTAGACTTGCCGCAAAATTATTAGAATTTACCTTTTCTGTTGAGTATATCCCTGGTGGGACAAACTCTTGTCCAGATTGTTAATCCAGGCTCCCCATTGAAGACTCAGAAAATCCCGAATGGGACACAGAAATTGAAGAATGTTTCATTGCTTACATAGGTGATGCCAAATTTTCTGAGAATGATTGGATTGCAGCTCTTGAAACTGATTGTACTGTGAGTGAAGTGATTAAGCTAGTGAAATCTGGTTGTCCCAAAGAGACTCAATTGCAAAATGGATTGCAAATATTTTGGAAAGTTTCTAATGAATTATCTTTAGAAAATAACATTCTAGTACGTGGTGACAAACTAGTTGCGCCTACATGTTTCCGACAACATTTGATTGGTTTGGCTCACAGTGGTCATTTAGGTACCACCCTGACAAAAAGAAAGATTAGAGAAAAATTCTGGTGACCATGCATGGATTCTGAAATTGAAGATTTTGTGTCCAACTGTGTTAAATGTAAATTGAGCAACAAAGTTTTAATGACTGTTCATCATGTTGAATCTGTAAACCTTTGCCCAAAGAAAGCTTTGCAGCGTGTTGGTGTTGATTTTTTGGGTCCGTATCAAATTCTACCCAACAATTTGAGATATTTCATTGTTATGGTGGATCATCTCTCAAGGTGGGTTGAGGTTGAACCTTTCTCTGAACCTACAACCAAGAAAGTTCTTGAGTGTTTTCAGAGAGTCTTCTCTAGAGAAGGACTTCCTGAGGAGTTACTCACTGATAATGGGGTTCAGTTTGTTTCCTCTTAAATGTCTTCTTTTTTGAAAAATTGTGCTATTATACATTTAAGAACACCGCTTTACCATCCTCAAAGCAATGGAAAAGTTGAACGCTTTAACAAAGTTTTAGTTGAATGTATTCAAGCTTCCATCAAAAGTAATATGAACGTTGCCAAATCTATTCAAGAGTCAGTGTGATCTCATCGCACCACCCCGCATTCTGTTACAGGGAATTCTCCATTTGAACTGATGAGGGGTAGAGAAGCTGTTATTGAACTTTGTCCTTTTTGGATTTTGAAAATGTTACCAAAGGCTGGGAATGTTAGCAGTTGGTGGAAGTCTGCTGAATCAGTTCCAATTTAATCAATCTTAAAAAAATGTGTTAAGAACAATTCTGGTCTGACAAGACCCTGTAGATTGAAAATAGGCGACTGGGTACGTGTCAAGAATCACATTCTTGTTGGAAAAGGGTTATCAAAATTCAAAGAACCTGTTCAAGTTTGTGAAATAAGAATGAATTCTGTGCAACTCTCTGATGGGAACTGGTGGGGCATCACTTGTGTGGCTCTAGTTCCTAACAATTTTTCTGTCCCTGGAAAAATTAAGAAATGTTCTAGTAGTAATTTGTTGTTACCCAGAAGAAGTGGTCGTATCCCCATGAGACCAAAGACATTAAATTATTTTGTTCTTCGTTGATGTTTTAAAGAATCTGGTGGGGGTGGTAAAGTAGTGCAACTTAGAATTTCTTTTTAATTTCTTTTAGACTGTAACTTTGTTATTTATTCTGTAATGTTTCCTGTTTTTATAGAAAGGGAGATGTGTGTTAATGTACAATATCTAAGCTCTAGGCTTAGAATGGAAGAGGTCACTGGAGCACGAGCAGAGCATTCTTTCTCTCTGCATTCTTTCTGTATCAGTTGCTCCAGGGCCCCTTCATGAAGAGATGCACTTTACTGAATAAACCTACTGCTTCCACTACTATTCTGGTAGTGTGATCATTACAAAAGATGGTTTAGAATAAGCTATACATTACAACTGTCTCATTATTCAGTAAAATATGTTTTACTTTGTGTTAATCCTTTTAGTAATACCAATCATATGACATGTATTAAGGCATGTCAGTCACTCTAATTTCTAAATAGTTTACGTTAAAACATCTTTTATTACTAAAGAGAGATTCTATGTTACTCATTAAATGCATGTCTCTTGACATTAGTAACACATTCTATGTGAGGACTCTAAATTCTACGCAAAGATTCTCTGTATCCGTAGTAAGAAGTGCCACATGTGCAAGAATCATAAAGACAAGTAATGTTCAAGTGCAAAGTGCACATTCATTCTGTGTGCCAGATCTCAGTCGTATTTATGCTTGGTGACTTTTAAAGAGTGGGCAACTATGCGCTGCACCAGCATTACAGATGCTACAATAAGTGCTCGAAAGCTGGAAAGCTTAAAAGGGTGCAAGCGGGTAATAAAGAAGCTGTAGCCTGGGCTTTCAAATTGCATGATAATGCTTTATGTAAAGAAGCAGAATACGATAAAGTCCAATAACTTCTACTAATTGCACACATTAGCATTTTTTAGTGTCTGAACCCTTCCCAACAAGTATAGTAATATATTTGAGCAGTCCTAAACCCAGCTAACAACGCGTTTGTCTTTTCTCCCTCCTAGTAACACAGCACAAGATTCCTAACAATTTCCCCCATTCTCCTCTCTCTTACTAACCCCCATACCTCATCATTGGCTGCCCTCTGCCTCAGGAGGCCAGCCCAACACGCAATCCATTCCGGCAGTGTTGAGGTACCTTAGGCACCAAATATCTTCAATATTTCAAACTACTTCTGTACAGGCCCCACCACACGATTCATCAGTGCCTTTCATGGCAGGTACATTACTATTTCAAGGAATGTCTCCGCCAGTTATGGGCTGGCAGATTTTCACCAAACCCATTTTCAACATTTTCATCAGGTCTTATCTAACTGCACCATTACCTGTCTGTGGCAGATCCATTGTTTCCAAAACATATCCTTTACTTACATTGGGCTTTGGGTCAGCCCATTGCCCATGATAGGATGGCTTTGATGTCCATCTCTAGAGTCTGTTCTTGATCTGATGGTTTACCTCCTGATTGTTTCATGCGCTACGCTAAAGAGCATTTTGGTTTCAGTGTTCAGATTGGATGAGTTGTAAACGTCCACTGCTGGCAGGAGGGGACTCTTTTGTCTTTATTTCATTATCACTATTCCATGGGAGTGCATGGGTCTCCTTGCTATCTCCCCCTCCCCATTCTTTTCTTTTAAATTTTTTAATAAAGTTCCGGCAGATGCAAAGTGCTACTGGACCCCAGCAAAATTTGTCCTTATTTCCCTGCTCCCCAGTTCCCCAATCCAGGTCCAAATCAGGACCGGCTTTAATCTTGGTGGCACCCAGTGCGACAATCAGTTTTGGCTCCTCTGCAATGACCTCCTTCCCCATGGATTCCCTCACTACCACCCTCCAACAGGGCCCATCTCGCCATATTCCCTCTCTCACATACATTTAATTTATTTTATAGCATTACTCATACAACTGTACGGTGTCAAAGTACTTTACATCACACACATATTATACAGAGACAATGAATCATATATGAGTAGATCAGCCAAAAGGGAATGTGAAATAAGACAATGAGGTTTACAAGGTGTAGGAATCACATGGCATCCAGAACGGTAGGCAGTGCTTGGTCTGGAGAAGCACAAACTCAGGGGTTAAAACATACCACAGTGGATGGGGTTGGCTGTACAAAAATAATGTATTTCTACCCAAACAAATCCTTTTTAGCAACATTAGGATAATAAACAACTGGGGAAAAAACATAACGTTCTCACCTTTGATTGTGCATGGTCCTACCCTCACCATTTCCCATAACAACACAGAAGCAAATGACCAGACCCTGTTTGTTTTTGTCTGACCATGGGCAGCCATATCATGGAGGATGGGGAAGGTGGCAGGCTCCGTGCCAGGCCTACGAGCAATCTACCCTGTGTCACTGAGTGTTTATTTTCTAGAGTTATGCTTGACTTGGGAATAAATTGTTGGTGCCCTATGCCTGTTCTGAGTGACGGGGTAAGGAAAGGGGGTGATGGTGGTGACATCAGATCAGATCATGATGGTTGTTAATGCTGAAGCAGGTGGGGCTCATCCAGATGGTGTCACAACTCTACCCGTAGTTCTGCTCCTCTGGTGTGGCTATAATAGAGCAGCAAAGAGCCATTGTGGCTTCAATTTTACTGTGTGGTAGCTATATAATGAAATGACATCCCATAAATGTCTAATGAAGCTGGCAGAGGGGAAAAGAGGGTTTTCCTTTCACTGCTGGTCTGTTTCTGCCAAGCAGTGCAGGTATAATTCACCCTCTCCGGATGTTACTGAAGACCAGTTGTGGTATGTTAGAGTTGCAGGACCTCATTTTGAGGGAGGTGAAGTATGCTGTTGCTGCTGGCAAGATGAGTCATGGCTGCGTTTTTTCCATTGATGTCTGAGGAGAAGGTGGGGTAGGCACTGAGGTCTGTTTTTATGTACAAACATTTGGTTGCACTTCTTTTACTGCAAGCACAGGACAATGTGGCCCGTCCCCGTTATTCTGAGGAAGAAGATGGGATGATAACATCACTGAAATATATGTTTCACTTTCTGCATTCCTTACTCAGTGCCAAACTAGGGGGTATGGGTGTCTGTGTCTTTGGTCAACATAGCTGGTTAATGTGTCTTGATTTGATTAAGACATTGGGTTACTGGTTGAGGGGCATGAAACTGTTCTCAAGCAGCAACCACAAATCTTCTCAGGGTGAAGCCACAAGCAAGCCCAAAATTAACCTTTGCTCAACCCTCAGGGTAGCTTGGCAAATATCAGTCAGGCTTAAATCAAGAGCACTGAGTAAAGTATTTGTACAACACTTCAAACAGTAACACAGTGAAATCACACCATAAAAGACGCCCACAACAAAGTTAGAAAAATAGAGTAATTTGTTCCTAGATGTAACAAGACTAGACCAACAAAAATCCAATTAGTAGAACCGAATATATTCAATTGGAAATGCTTTAGTAAAAATAGTACCAAAAGGCGTAGAGTGCTAACTGTGGATATGTGGTCATGCCGGACTGGAACAAAGTCAGACTTACAGGCCGACTGCGATGGAGCACAAGACAGCTACAGGGGCCCAGTTAGGCCCACTGGACAAAGTACCTAAATCCTGGTGTGCTGAGCATCGTAAGGATCTGCTGCGATGATGCATTGGCCAGCCACAGCGATGCTTCTGTTTAGAAATGTAGAGAGGCTGCAATGCGTGGGCCTGCATCATCATCGAGGATCCTGTTAACAGGGTTTCTGAACTGAATCAGGCATCGAGGATGCGGCATACAATGCGTCGGTTCCAAACAGCTACGATGTGCAGTCAGGCGTCATCGTCGAGGGTGCTGTCGAGAAGAATGCGAAGTACTGCACCAAGGATGCATCGCACGGTCTGGGCAATGCAGTAGTTCAGAAGAGCTGCGATGTGATGCGGGTCTTTGCAACAGGTCCAATCTACGCAGCAGTGGTGGTGCATTGGTTCTGCTCGTCTGTACGCCACACAGTAGAGGAGATGCATTGTAACCCCGGGCGTAATACTCCGCTTCGCCCACGGAGTATACGTAGCGCTGCCTGCTTCGCGGTTTACGAAGTAGGTGTAGCAGGCAGCGCTACGCACATGCCAGGGCGAAGCAGAGCTGCCTGCTGCCCGCCGCCCGCCGCCCGCCTCCCACCCGCCCTCCTTTTAAAATAATGTAAACTATGATAAAAAAAAATTAAATAAAATGCCTTACCTGCAGCGCGGCGTCCCAGGGCTCCCTCTTCCTCGTTGCTGATAACTTCTTTTCACAAGTGCGCATGCGCGGAAGCCCGCGCATGCGCATTTCTCACGAGAAAATAAAAGAAGTTGTCCACAAGGAAGAGGGAGCCCCGGGACGCCGCACTGCAGGTAAGGCATTATATTTTTGTTTTTTTATCATAGTTTAACTTATTTTAAAAGGAGAGCGGGCGGGAGGTGGGCGGCGCGTAGTGGGGCTACGCGGAGCGCGCGATTGTCCAGGACTAGGGCAGCACCACTTGGCAGGGTAGAATCACAGATGCAAGGTCATTGGAAGTCTATTGTGTCCCTGAGCCAGCCTATTAGCACTTCAAAGTTATTTTGGGTTCTGGGTTTAAGAGATACAGGTCCAGTCCATTTCGCCCAGGTTAGAGGGCAGCAGGCAGCAGTTCAGTACAACAAAGCAGCAGCACAGCAAGGCATTAGTCCAGCAGAGTGCAGTTAAACAGAGTGGCAGCAGCAGAGCAGCCTTTCTTCCAGGCAGAGTACTCACAGGTCCAGAAGTGTACTGAAATGGTGGTGTCTGAGGTCCAGTATTTATACCCATTTGTGCCTTTGAAGTGGGGGAGAAGCTTCTTGAGGTTTCCCTTTGAAGTCCCCAGGCACCCTACCTTCCCTGTCCTTCCTCCAGACTAACTACAGAGGGTATGCAGCCCTTTGTGTGGAGGCAGGAAACAACCAATTCAGGTGTAAGTGGGGCTGTGCCCAGCACATTCCTCCCATCCTGCCAGGGATGGCCCATTCCAGGCCCATCTAAGCTCCCTATTGTGTGTGGCTGTCTAGGAGGAATACACAAAGCCCAACTGTCAGATGCACAAAGTCATGTGACCAGAGACAGGCACTAAATGGATAAGGCAGAAAAATGCCAGCTTTCTAAAAGTGGCATTTTCAGAATTGCAATTTAAAAACCAACTTCACCATAAGTTAGGATTTTAAATTGTGATTTCAGAGACACCAAACATGAACTGGTTAGAAATGTCACTACTAGGACATGTAAAATGTCAAAGTGCATGTCCTACTTTTTAAATACATTGCACCCTGCCCTCTGGGCTGTCCAGGGCCTACACTAAGGGTGACTTATATGTATTAAAAGCGAAGGTATGGGCCTGTCAAAAGGTTTATTTTGCCAGGTCGATGGCATTTTAAAATGCACACACACAGGCTGCAGTGCCAGGCCTGATTCATGTTTAAAGATGAGTGGCACAATCAGTGCTGTAGGTCCACTAGTAGCTTTTCATTTACAGGCCGTGGGCACATGTAGTAACCCTTTACTAGGATCTTATAAGAACATTTAATTTGCCAATTGGGGTTAAGTCAATTTTATCATGTTTTAATGAGTGACCTCATGCACTTTAACACTCGTTAGAAGTGGTAAAGAGTGCAGAGTCCTAAGGCCAGCAAAAACAAGAACAGAAAAATGGAGGAGGAAAGCAAACATTTGGGGGGAAGACTGTCCTAAAGATTGCAGGTCTAACACTTTGTCTCCCTCTTTTTCTGTTGCGGTGTGCCTCAGGATGCTTTGGGGTGTTATGGACTGTCTTGGCATCCAAGCTCTATTGGTCTTGAGATGTGGGGGAAGGAGGAACCAAATAAGGTCATGGCCAGGAATAGACCTGTGATAAAAGTTTGACTACAAGGTCCACCTACCTCCCTACCCTTATGGGGCTCTAAATAGGATGCTACTAAAGAAATGTGAAGATAGAAACCAAATGGGTCGGTATGTATGGCATGTATAAGTATGGTGACTGGAAGTTTCACAACTGAATGCACACAAATAGGATAACAATGCAAGCCTTGTGAGGTCCTGAGGCAAGCCAGCTAGCCCGGTGAGACATTGAAGTGATGGCTGAAACATGTTGACACAGGGATTTAGAGGTTTCTAATTTCCTTAGTGCATTCCCACCTGTTTTCAAGTATTTCAGGGTGCCCTTTGAAAAGAAAACTAATCCTCAGGACACCATAGACTATATTAAGTCTAGTATCCCGCCAAAGAGCTCCCTTCGCTACAAAGGCTGAACCCGTCCAGATGCACTAAGTATCTGGACGAGGACTCTATGATGAAGCATGTCACTTGGAATCCCAGTGGGTGAGAGTCCTTTTAATACCATAGGGTGATCCTTTTGGGCTGGCATGGATAGGCTAAGTACAGTAGGGATTCCCTCCTGTTGTTTTTGTATATCTGGTGCTTTTGCCTATGTGGGCCTCAATACTCTTGTGGTTTGCTGGAGTTGTCTTATTGGTGCATTTGTGAATGGTCCTGTCTTTCCCATTCTGTAGGCAATGCTTGGTCTTTGCTGTTCAAGTAGGATTCCTCTGCTTTTGCAGTCTACTGGTCCTCTGAGAGCTTTGGCGATTTCTCTAGGGTTCTGTCATACTCATTGAGAATTGGGCCTTTTAGTCTGGCGTGTGGAGTACCTTAGCATGCTTTGTCTGGTGGCTGCACCCTTATGCAGTAGGCCTGCACCTTCCCCTCCCTTGGTGTGTCTTCTGTTGGTAGACTACCCCTAGGCTTTCAGCTTGGTCTGTCTGGGGCCTGCTTTGCCTATTTTTGATTGCCCTCTTGCTTTCTCTGTGGGCTTCCTCTCACCCTACTCTTTCTTGGTGTAGAGTCTGCTCACACTCTTTGCCCTGTGATTCTGATTCAGCAAAGGCTGCATCTTCTCATGATTGGTGCAGTTTGGTTCTTTGCTTTAGGTTTTCTTGTATTTCTCCTGGAGCTCCGACACTTAACAGGTGTCATCTGTGATCTGGTCTGGACAAGTGAGGCCTGGTGAATGGGGTGCCTGTGTGTCACCTTATGGACCTATATTTTTCTGTGGGATATTGGATCCTTGTCTTTGCATGAGGTGTGCTTTCTGTGAAGCCTTCCTGTTTTGTTTTCTGTCAGAGTGCCCAATCCACTGCGCTTAATCTTCCACTACTGTGGGCACAGTTATTCTGTCTTGTGAATGAATGGTTTTCCCTGCCTTTTACACACCCTCTCCCCCTTGGCTTGGCTTTCCTTTGATACCTAGATTGGGCTTCTGTGCTCTTCTCCTCCTGTTTTGGGTGGGGAGTGTTACATGTTTGTGGCCCTGCCCTGTGACCAGCAAGGTGCTTGGGTTTGGGTTTCTTTTCAGTGTTCTATACAACTATCTCTGAACAGGTCTTCATGTTTGGCCTCTCCTGTCCATAACCCTCCATGGTGGGGACCCTAAATAGTCTCACCTGCGAGCTCTCATTGTTTGCTTGAGCTAGAGTGTGCCTGCTCTGTAGGCAAGTCTTAATACTCCTACCTTTTTGCATTTCTCTTCTGCATCATTGGCTGCAGATTTGGTGACTGGCAGATGCTACCAACCTTCTTTGGCCATTCTGCTCTCTCGTGGGGGTCAGTTATTGCAATTATCACCTATGGGGGGAGTTGCACTTATGGGAGCCTTTTGCGCTCCTAGTGTTTATTTGCTTGCTTAAGCCCTAGTACGTGGGGCTTTATTTCTCCCAAATGCATGAGACTTGCTCTTTCTGGCTTCCTGGCTACCCTTATGGGCAATCAATTCCAGGCACACCTGCTTTGATATATCCTCATGATGAAGTGGTAAGGAGGTAATTCTTTGATTAATATTGTGAATCTCATAACTTCAAGTCTACTTCCTCATCCCAGCCCTTATAACTGTTTCAGCTGTGGGCCTGGCTTCCATTCTGGTCTGTTAGGCTGCTATGTTAGTCCACCCAGGAGGCTTCTAGGAAATACAGTGAGATATTTTTAATTAATTAAAATCCTTTGATGTGAAATTTTGTCTTCAGTGGCATTTGTTTTTCTAGAATTGGATTTGGGAAAGTGTGATTGAGTTGGGCAAATTTACTAACTGGTTTTCTTATTAAGCTATAGTTGTGGTTCCCAGGAGCTGCCTCTTTGTGAGAAATAAAGATACTGCTCCTCGTTACGCCTCTCTACAGCTCCGTAGTGCCCTGTTTCCTTGGTGTGAGGGACCACCTCCTGTTTTTACAACTACACCTAATTGGCACATTAAATTTACTTGTAAGTCCCTAGTAAATGGTACTACTTGTATCCAGAGCATGTAAATTAAATGCTACTATTGGGCTTGCAGCCCTCACTGTGCTGCCCACTAAAGTAGCATTTTTAAAACATGGACATGTGTACTTAAGGTTTACATGTTCTGGCAGTAAAAAAATCCTGAAGTCGTTTTTCATAGTTTAAGGCCTATCTCTCCCAATGACTAACACTGGGTTACCTTATTACATTTAATGAGCCAACTTTGGATTGGGAGCAGACAGAAGTATGCTCTTTACACTCATATGAAATGTAATTTAAAATCCACTTTAATGGTGAAGTCAGATTTAAAGTCACAATTCTGAAAATGGCACTTTAGAAAGTCAGCATTTTGTTATCCTAAACATTTGTGCCTTCCGTCAGTGTCCTTGGTCACATGACTTTTAATGGCTCTGCTCTTGAGGTTTGGGTATTCCTCCCAGACAGTGACACAAAGGGGACTGTTGTGGGCTTGATGGGCCATCCTACCAGGATGGCTGAGCATGGAGTAGTAACCTGCCCCACTTGCACTTGAAAAGGCTTGCCTCCAGCACACACAAAGGAACCTGACACCAGCCCTTTGTCACCCCATACTTCTTGGAGCATTGGCAATGGAAGGGAGGAACTTTCCAGAACCAGTTGTGGGGGTGGTATAGGGAATCACCCCACAGAAAGGCTGGTACCAGGTATAAATATTGGACCTACAGAGCCACTCATCAGGACCCTCCTCCATATGTGGACATTACAGAAGGACAGTCCTGCTGTCAGGGCACTGCCCTGCTGCTTGATGACTGCTTGCTGTCCGAGAAGGAAGACTGGACCTTCTTAGCTTCACCCCTGGCTAACCTCAGTGACTCCTAGAGTCAGTTGACTGACCTCCTGTGTGAGCTACAGGGACATAACAAGCTCCGGAGGCCTACCTGCAACTGCCCAGCTGACCTGCTGCACCGGCCCTGCCCAGCAACAAGGCCTGCCAGATCCCTGCTGGTATCTGCTGAATTGAACTCCTGATGCCTCAGAGGTGGCCCCAGATCTCAGACCCTTGGCTGGCATTAGTTTGAGCCCTCCAAAGAACAACATGTGAAATCCTGAGGTTTGGGCTCTTAGCGACCATGAACTGGCCCCTTCTCTCCGAAGGTCTGTGTTTGAGTCAACCATTAACGTGAATTTCACTGAAAACTTTAAATTGGAATATGTCCTGTTCTACTGATTGATTTTATGTCAATAATTGCATTTATTAATAATTATTCTGTTTCTCTAAATTGATATGATATTTTTCTTGTGTTGTGTTTTCAATTTATTTTGCTGGGTGTGTCCTGCGTAAATACTTTACACTTTGCCTCTAAGTTAAGCCTGAATGCATTTGTGCCAAGCTACCAGAAGGGTAGGCACGGGTTAATTTAGTGATTTTGGTTGTTCATCCAAGGAAGCACCCAGAAAATTAAAATACCCTCCACTTCGAGCCAAATCTCTATGGCACCAAGCAAATGAAGCAAGTCAACGCAACCCTCCCCAGAAGAACTCTCTTGTCTCTTTCTTCCAATCATCTATCCATTCATCCTTTCATCCTTCTATCCACAATTTCACCTTTACATTGTCATCCATTCATCCTTTCATCTTTCATTCAGTCTTTCACCATTCCATCTGTCCACCCATGCAAATCCAAATCTATCCTTCCACCTCCAGACCTATCCATCAAACCTATCCACCCATCTATCTATCTATCAATTCATTCAGCTACCCTTTCACTCATCAATGTAACCTTTCCATCATTCACCCATCCATTCACCCTTTTACTCCATTCATCTATCTATCCACCCTTTCACTCCATTCACACTTCCTCCCTTTTCACTCATCCATTCACCCATCCACCCATTCACCCTTTCACGCATGCGCCCTCTCTTTCATTCATCCATCTATTCTGTCATCCAACCAGACACACTTCTATCCATCCATCCACCCTCCCTTTCACTAGTCCATCCTTCCTTTCACTCGTCCACTCTTACACCCATCATTTCACTCATTCATCCATCCATCATCTATACATCCACCCTTTCACTCATCCATCCGTCCTTTCACATACTCAACCCTTTCACATTATTTATGAGCCTTTGTCTACCAAGTTGCAGACAGAAGAAACTCATCAAGAACTCAACCCCCGCTGTAGCTGCCAAAGAGGGTGGCTGACAACGCCCCTGAGTTCACACTCACAAGGATTGTGCTTGTTGCCTGAGTGGGGCTTCCACCCCAGTCAACCAATAACCCAATTTCTTACTGTCAAAATATCATAAATCAATGTCTCTTAGGACCGCCCCAACTTCTGTTACATTTGTAAAGTGAACAGTCAATTAAACATTCTTGCAATGGGCA
This sequence comes from Triturus cristatus, assembly GCF_964204655.1. Lineage (NCBI taxonomy): Eukaryota > Metazoa > Chordata > Amphibia > Caudata > Salamandridae > Triturus > Triturus cristatus. The sequence goes on along the minus strand of NC_140581.1, from coordinate 766,996,207 downwards.
TTTTCACGCACCAAAACGTCTACTCGATTAGGGAGAACATGCAGTACATGGGAGGCCACCAGCACATGACAAAATCAGAGCCAGCAGCCCTCCATGTCTGCAATGTTAACAGTAAAAAGCAGGCATATGGTAGGTCCTCCAAAGGCGTACATTTAAAAGAAAGAACATTGTTGTATTGATCTATTTGGGTTGTAAATAACTCTGTGTGCTTTTTCAGTAACAGACTATCAAGTGGTCAGTGATATATTTAAATAGGTTATTCAGCAGCTCCGGTTTCAACTGTGATCTTAAGAGTCTGTTTTCCACGTTTACATCAATTCAAGTCACTTACCAGAAACTACACTTTAGTTAAAATAAACAATGATTCACTCGCAACGGAAGTTCATTCCAAACATCCGATGCCCATGCATCTTGAAGTGAACTGCAGGAATGTGTCCCTGGATATCTCGATGGGAGAAGGAGCCTGCATTTTTCCACCGAGGTACATTGTTTTTCCACTGCCATCAGTCATCACTTCCTCAGAGCCATGCAAAGAAATTGTACCGGCTCCCTTTTCATCACCTCGAAATACTTTAGTGCCCTTCTCACTCATCTCTATTAATAATCTAACATGGATCTGGTGACCTGAGATGTCCTTCTATGTCGACATTTGATGAATTTCGCTCTCCTTGTTTGTAAATGTTGATGACTTCCAACCCTTTCCCTTTCAGTCTATAGCTCAGTTCCCTTTTTTCACATTGCTTTGTATGGCTCCTGGACAAATTGTGACATTGTTAGTTGCTGGTCTGTTGGCGCACACGAGGCTCTTAGGACAGACCAAATAAAATGCACATTTCTAGTGTTTTTACAGCATGAAGTTGTCAGTGCATAACTCACCCCACTCAAATAAAGGAGTTCTGGCGTCTGTGTTATTTCAGTGCCTCTTGCTGTGTCACTGTTTGCACCATAAAGCACAACGGCATCATTGTGGATGTTGCCAGCAAAGTGTCTTAAAAGCAGCACTGAATGTAGTTTAAATACATTATTTTTTTTTCTTCTCAGAATTAACTTGCAGTTGTTCTACTTCTCTGATTTTCTAGCACTTTCAGCAGAGCCTTTGCAACCCCGCCATTGAGATCCTCTGCCACCTTCACCCACCTCTGCATTGAGATGTGCTGCATATTTGCGCAAGTGAATTGTTTGCCTAAGAAGACACATTCTGCATTTAATGGGTGGATCAGTCGTTTCAATGTAAAAGTTCACATTTATTTTTCGTTAACTAGTGACACCTACTTTTGTTGTTTATATATGTATTTTCTTGTCTCTTGTTTGTCCCTGGAATTCTTATCCATTATGAAAACAGACTTAGTTGTTTCTCAGAAATGGAATGCATTTTGTCCTTTCGGAGTTTATCTGCTTATGATACATGCTTCTCTCTTTTTTCTTTCTTCGATTTTGCTCAGGTTTGATCTCTTTGAGCCACAGCATGAATCCTCGAGGCAGGAGAATGGAAACCCTTAAGTGCTAGCAGGCTAAGCTATCACTGGCTGTCAAATGATCTAGGCTCCCTATTCTAACGATAACCAAGAAAGGAAGATTTTAAACTGTTCTCTTTTACAAGAGAATTCTAGAACCCAAGGGTACTCTCCAAGTATCAGTCCTCCGTACCTCAGCCTCACCCAAGCTCTACTACTACAGTCATAGAGACACTGTAGAGCTATCACTCTAAAGGAATATAAGACGTTACAATGCATACCATTACAATGCAGACTTTTACATTGCAGTTTTTACACAGCAAATACCATTACATCGCATGGTTTTACAACGCATACCATTACAACGCATGTTCATTGAGATATATTAAAACTACCATTAAAACGCATTCCATTACAATGCATACTAATACCACGCATACCATTCCAACACATAGTATGCTTTCATTGTTTATATTTAAAATTATAGTATTTTTTTTTTCAAACCATCCCCTGTGATGGGATGCAAGGGAAATAGGGGTTTTGGGTGGGCAGATTATTAATACCCAGGTATTAACTTTAATACTCATGTCCTTTTTAATGCACCTATCCATTAAAATACCTGAGTATTAATAATACATTATAAAAAAATGATTTAAAAGACGGGGAAAATTAAACATAGAATTCCAGCATTTAAAAAAAAAATACACACTGTTAGCACATGCATAAAGAGATTATACAGACAATAATGTTGAAGCACATAGAACGGCAGTCCTTCAACTATTTTTATTACAGCCCCTAAGCCAGCAATTACTCAAAATGGCTGACATTCCGAGAAGGAACATCTAAACGAACATTTTTACACATGACAAAATAAATATACATTCTGTCAGGTTGGGAATCACACAAAAAAACTGTTTCCAAAACATATTTTCTTTTACATTTTCATTTATCCTCAAAAAACATATAAAAGAAGCAGTCCACTATTTTGTGCTCAGTGGTAAACTGACTTCCACGGTGACCACACACAGCAGGAGTAGCAGGAGAATGTTGCCGTTTGCCAAGTTGAACACTTCCATTTACCGACCGAAATAAGTGTACACTTAAAATAAAACAGCATAAAAATAATAACACCTAAATCACAAGTACTTACAATATCATTTTTAACTTATTTACAGTATTTACTGATTTTGTAAAGCTGCCACCAATCTAAAGCAGATATTCGTTAAATTATCTTTCCTTTGAAAAGTAAGTGAATAAAAGAACAAAATGTATGTAGAATTAAAAAGCCCATAAGCCTAAAAAAAATATTAACAAAATATTACTTTTGATGTTAACAGATTGGACATAAATCAACACAAAGGGGTCTATTAGGATGGCAGTCGGAAAACCACCCCGACTGCTATGGTAGCAGAAATCAACCGCCTGCCGATACCACAGCAGAATCGGCGTTTCAATTAGGATCAACCGGCAAAAAAATCCGACCGCGGCAGAACGAGGCAACGAAAAAACGCCCGTAGCAGGCGGAGAAGGCGAAAATCCATCCGTGGCGGTCGGATTCGCGGCAGAAACACACCAAACCGCTGCCGGGAAAGCGGAGACACCCCACGGAAAATTAGGATATCCCCATGTGACCGCGGTACGTTCCGCTGTTTCCGACTGCCGCGGTCGCAAACAGTGATAAATGGGAGAGCCGGCGGAAGAGCAGTAGCATAGCCACCACTGCGGACGCTCCGTGACAAATATGGCGGTCGACAGAAAAAACTCACAACAAGGCCACCAAGTGCACACAATAAACTAGCCCAGCCCCCAAAAACATCTAACACGCCCCATTGACACACCCCCATGGCAACTACAAAAATACAAATCACAGGACAACCCACACAACACACCTGTCAGCAGTACCCTATTTTGACACACCCACATGGCTGAGTATAAAACCAGCCCCTTCCCTGACCACAATCTTTTGCAATACTCCAGAAGTGAAGGGACAAACACCACAGCTGAAAGGAGAGGCAAATCAACACATTATCACTACTCACACCACACACAGCACCACCACCACTTCCACACCTTCACCTCTAGCCCCTCTGCACATCACACACCATACACATCACCCCCGCCCCCACCACTTACACACCTGCACCCCTAACCCCTTTGCACTTCACACACCATGTCACCACAGAAAATGCCCAAATTCACAGAGAGTGAGTTGACAGTCATGGTAGATGAGATAATCAGAGTAGAACCACAAGTGTTTGGTGACCTGGTCCAACAGACACCATTACCCACCAGAAATCAAATGTGAGTAAGGATAGTTGACAATACAGTAGGGACCACCCCGCTCAACAAACAGAAAATCATGAAGCGGTGGCATGACCTGAAGAGTGTTGTCAAAAAGAAGAGGAGCAAGAACCATGAGCTGGCTCAGAGGACTGGTGGTGGCCCTCCCATTCCATTAAGAACATTCACTGCATGGGAGGAGAAGGTGCTTGCCATACTGCATCCAGAGAGTCTCACAGGAATAGCCGGGGGAGTGCAGGCTGGTAAGTAACAACACATTTAGACCATTACACTGCTATGTACTGTCCAGCACAACTACAAAGCTACATCTCCGAGGCCCAAGTACATTCATATGCACTACAATATCCAACACATGTCCCACAGATGTAAGCAACATTCACTCCATCTGAATCACCCCAAAGGTAGCCAACATTTACAGGGCTATATGTGTTCAGGCAACTAGCACTACAACTCCCAACAAGCCCCCCTGTCCAACCCCTGAGCAGGATGTAGCACTCCCCCCACCCAGAAGCATGTGTTAGCCATTGTATGGTTCCCACTCACCCAACAGATAGGTAGCCATCTTCCCTGGGAGGGCTGTTCGGGGGTGGGAGGCCTGCAACACAACTCCCACCAGGCCACCCTGTCCCACACCTGAGCAGGATGTAGCAATCCACACCCACCCAGAAGCAGTTGGAAGCCATTGTACGGTTCACCCTCAACTAACAGGTAGGTAGCCATCTTCACAGGGAGGGCTGTTTGGAGGCGGGAGGCCTGCAACACAACTCTCAGCATGCCCCCTGTCGCACCCCTAAGCAGGATGGCGCCCCCCAGAAGAATGTGGCAGAGATTACATTGCTCTCATCAAACTAACAGGTAGTTAGCCATCTTAACAGGGAAGGGTGTTTGTAGTGGGAAGACTGCACTTCAACTCACAGCATGCCCCCTATCCCACCCCTGAACAGAATGGAGCACTCCCCCGAAGCATGTGGCAGACATTGCATTGGTCTCATCAAACTAACATGTAGATAGCCATGTTAACAGGGAGGGGTTTTTGTGGGTGGGAGGCCTGCACTACTACTCCCACCATGCCCCCTTGTTCCCCAGCTCATCAAGATGGAACACTCCCTCCCACCCAGATGCATGTGTGTCAGCCATTGCATTGTACACTTCAAACTAACAGGTAGGTAGCCATCTTCCCAGGGAGGGCTGTTTGGGGGTGGGAGGCCTGCACCACAACTACAACTTCCACCAGGCCACCCTGTCCCACACCTGAGCAGGATGGAGCACCCCCCCAGAAGCATGTGGCAGCCATTGTATCACTACAAACAAACTAACATGTAGATAGCCATCTTCACAGGGAGGGTTGTGTAAGGTGGGAGGCCTGCACGACAACTTCCAACAGTCAACCCTGTTACACCCCTGAGCAGGATGTAGCACTCCCCCCCAGAAGCAGGTGCCAGCCATTGTATGCTTCAGCCTCACCTAACAGGTAGATAGTCAACTTCCTAGGGAGGGCCATTTGGGGGTGGGAGGCCTGTGCAGCAACTCCCACCAGGCCCCCCTTACCCACCCCTGAGCAGGATGTGGCACTCAACCCCCACCATGAAACATGTGGCAGCCATCGTAGTACACCAACCAAACTTACAGGTAGGTAGCCAAGGTTGTTCTGTTTGTGGATGTGAGGCCTGCACTTCTACTATCACCATGCCCCCTTGTACCACAAATCATCAAAATGGAGCACTACCTCCAAACCAGATGCATATGTCAGCCATTACATTGTCCCCTTCAAACTAACAGGTAGGTAGCCCTCTTATGCTCTCTTGTGCCACCCCTGAGCAGGATGGAGCTCTCCACCACACACACACAGTGATGTGTCACAAATTCCACCCAAATATGAAAGCAGATCAGGTAAGTAGACAGTACATGCACCCAGCCATTCCTCTCAAAAAGCGTGGTGCCATATGACAACACCAGCCCTCTCCTCACACAAAAATACACACAGATCCTATTCGAACTTACAGTGTGCAGACAGCTAAGCAAATGTAACTGTCACAGCAACCAAAGTGTGACACACCAAATCACATGTAGAAGAAAGTCTGTGCACAATCATGCACAGCACTGAATGCCATGTGTAAGTGCCATGGGGCCAGAGCAGCAAGGACCATATTAAAACAAAGAAAGCATGGTCGGTGGTACAAATTGAGATTTGCACATGACATGAAAAAGGTATGCATGAGATAACAATGGTCAGTTCATGCTCAGATGTAACGTCTGCAAGGAAGAGTAATCAACAAAGAGGCTTCACATAAAGTCTTCATTGCGCCAGTCGTTAGATGGCAACATGTCCCTGTAATCACAAAAGCCCATGTTTCCCATGCGTTTTTAAGGAACAAGGGTACCCCAATATGTGAACCTGGGGTGATACAATGTAGGAGAGTACAATGGTTCTTAATGGCCTATAAAGGTCCAGTTTAGCGACAAGCCCTAGAGAGGGCAGGTGGTTTTATATAGGTACAAAAGACTCAAGGGGAGAGAGATAATTAATATAGAGAGATTAATTAATATAGAGAAGGGACAAGAAAGTCAAGTTGTAACACTTATTTATTATACATAGTATGAATTCAAGTGCTCACATATTCAGTGACAACAAGCGTGACGTGAGGGTGAGGGTGAACTTTAAAAGAGAACATCGCATTGGCAACAATTGTGAACCATTTTTTGTTAAATTAGTATAAAGGGTTCAAGTTGCGTAAGGTCGACGACGTTTCGAACTCAATTATTCGAGTTCATCTTCAGGACAATTGTGAGCATATGAACTCTAAATGTAAAGAAGCAAAAAATAAATAAATAAATATAAGTAACTCATAGAAAAACTAATTGTAAGAATTGCAGGGAAGTAACTCATAATGACCCTTCAAGATTATATATATATAGTGCATCACAGTCATTTAAATGATACAAATGGCTCTCCAGAAATTGATGCAAAAGGAACCCACGTTTTGAGCGCCTAAGTGAGAAAGTAACCAATTTCAAAGTAAATCAGTGTACTACAATATCAAATGATATACAGTTCATTATGGAAGTATTTACATTATACCTTAGCCGAGGCCAAGGAACATGTTCAAGCAACCAGGGGATAGCTATAAATTAAGGATCATCAGCATAGTGGGGTGAAGCCATCTATGAAGCAGAGACCTGGCGCTGCGCGAGGGTGGTGAAGGCACTTACTTAGCATATGTGATGGATGATCACTTGCGGTGCAATTGTTTAGTAAACGAGTCACCGGAGTGGCCAATACTTCAGTGAGGGCCTCGAGGGTTTTAGGCCTGGGGAAAGGGGAAACCTAGTGTCAAAAAACGTACAGCAAACTGCTTGTAAGGATACGGGACTGGGTCAGAGTGGCAGGCTGACTTACTTGAAAAACGTTGTGTCCAGATTCAAGAATACGATTTGGAGCGGGGATCTTCTGGTGCCGAGAAATGAATCTGAAAAGGAGGGGGGGGGGGGGGAATTAGAAAAACGGGACGGGGCGGCCGCCGGGGAGGTGGAGGGTGAAGTAAGAGTAGAGGGTTACTTACTCGTTGCGGCGGCACAAGGTCCAGTAAATGGGAAACTCAAGGGGGGTCTGTTCGCCTGCTGGTCCGCGCTGCGACTGAGAGCGGGAGCGCTGGGAATATATTACCGGTGGTTGCCATTGGTTACGTGAAGGGGAGGCAGCTGCGTGCGCTAGCACGCGTGTCTTTCTAACGGCCGTGGGTTGGCCCGGGACATGCCTGATTACAAAGGCAACGGCTGACATGGGAGCATGCGTGTGAAAGCAATTACGCGGATAGGCACAGGACACGTGTGTAGGACTACAAAAATGGCTTTAGAAGAAGGTTACATTAGTAAACATGAATTCACCTTCCTCAACAGCAAAAGCCCCAGGACCCCGGTCCTATACACCCTCCCTAAGATCCACAAAAATCTGGAAACACCACCAGGCAGACCCATCCTATCCGGTTGTGGTTCAATTTTAGAACCTTTAGGTAAATATATTGATTTCTTTATAAAGAATATGGTACAAGACACTACCACATATGTAAAAGACACCACACATTTTATCAATCTCATTGAATCCCAACCTTTTGACCCCCAAACAGAACTCCTTGTCACCCTTGACATCGAATCACTGTACACCAACATCCCCCAAGACAAAGGTACAGAAGTCATCAAGAAACATCTTAATCTCCGTCCAGCTCCACATCAGGTCCCAACAGAATTTATAATCTCACTCCTTGAAATAGCCCTTACCAGAAACTACTTTATGTTCCAAGATCAGTACTATAGACAATGTAAAGGCACTTCGATGGGGGCCATTTTTGCCCCTAATTTTGCTATACTCTTTGTTGACGACATTGAGACCAACATCATTCTCAATAGGACTGACCCATTTCTAGATAAAATCCGGGTTTGGCGCAGGTACATAGATGACGTGTTTATGATTTGGTCTGGCACCGAAACAGAACTCCAATTATTTTGCACCTGGCTGAATAACGTCCAGACTGATCTCAAATTCACCTATAATTTTGACAACATTAAAATTGATTACCTAGACGTCACTGTCAAGAGCTCAAATGGCGAACTCTACACCACCTTATTCAGAAAACCGACAGAGCGTAATACCCTCTTGCAATATGATAGCTGTCATCCTAGAGCACTGAGGGACGGTCTTCCCTACGGACAATTTCTCAGAATTCGCAGAAATTGCAAATTCAAAGAAGATTTTTTCCTGTGCAAAAAACTTACTAACCGGGGCTACCCTAGACGACTAGTAAAACGCTCAATGAAACGAGCTTGGTATTCACATCGTGAATTTCTACTACAACCCAAAGAGAGAGCACCCCTAACCAAGATCACATGTGTGACTACTTTCTGCCCAGTCAGCAACAAACTCACCAAAATGATAAAAAAACACTGGCCAGTACTGGGCCCTCTGGAGCTCAATACAGGAACCCCGCTTTTTGCTTTCAAAAGAGGACGCAATATTAAGGACCACCTAGTCAGGGCACAAAAACTTACACACAAGGACAATACTCTACATTCTTTTCTTGGTCTCCCGCCCTTACAGGGCCACTATAAATGTAACAATTGCATGTCATGTGATTCCACATGTAACACCAAGTGTTTTGAATTTAATGGCATGAAACACACTTTACAGTTCTTTTCTAACTGTAATTCACAAAATGTGGTCTATTGTATTAAATGTCCCTTCCAACTACTCTACATCGGACAAACCACGCAGAAAATCAAGACAAGAATCTCTCAACTAAGAAATGTAGGATTCACTGCAAAATACAAACGGCACCACTGGTGGAACATTTTTTGGATAAAGGACACTCTGAAACTGATTTCACGTGGCAAGTGATCGAAACTCTACATCCAAACAACCGAGGAGGGAACCAACAACAAATCCTTAATCGCATGGAATGTAAATGGATTTTCAAATGCCGTACTATCGAACATGGACTTAACACTCTGGATGAATACAGGACTCTCTTATAATCAGATATCCTGGTTACAATTGCCAACAACTCTGTAAAACCTCATTTCCCAGCATTTACTCTGTCTTCCTCTACAGGTATGCATCTTTGCTCAACTCCAGCGATGAGATCGCTTAACGTACTGTATATAATTAAGTCACCTTTGTTTTGACTCAAGAACCTCTGTAGTAACTCTTCTACCTTTTGGCATTTCGTAATTTATTCCATCTCAATGCAGCAAGTGTTTACATTCCATACGCCTTGCACCTTGTAATTTAGTTCCCATGTTTTTATGCCATTGTAGCTATTTTTTACACATAAACACTTGCCTCATGTATACATATACTGCCCCCGAGTTTAGCTCTCTAATTCACGTGTAGTTCCTACACACGTGTCCTGTGCCTATCCGCGTAATTGCTTTCACACGCATGCTCCCATGTCAGCCGTTGCCTTTGTAATCAGGCAAGTCCCGGGCCAACCCACGGCCGTTAGAAACACACACGTGCTAGCGCACGCAGCTGCCTCCCCTTCACGTAACCAATGGCAACCACCGGTAATATATTCCCAGCGCTCCCGCTCTCAGTCGCAGCGCGGACCAGCAGGCGAACAGACCCCCCTTGAGTTTCCCATTTACTGGACCTTGTGCCGCCGCAACGAGTAAGTAACCCTCTACTCTTACTTCGCCCTCCACCTCCCCGGCGGCCGCCCCGTCCCGTTTTTCTAATTTCCCCCCCCCCCCCTCCCTTTCAGATTCATTTCTCGGCACCAGAAGATCCCCGCTCCAAATCATATTCTTGAATCTGGACACAACGTTTTTCAAGTAAGTCAGCCTGCCACTCTGACCCAGTCCCGTATCCTTACAAGCAGTTTGCTGTACGTTTTTTGACACTAGGTTTCCCCTTTCCCCAGGCCTAAAACCCTCGAGGCCCTCACTGAAGTATTGGCCACTCCGGTGACTCGTTTACTAAACAATTGCACCGCAAGTGATCATCCATCACATATGCTAAGTAAGTGCCTTCACCACCCTCGCGCAGCACCAGGTCTCCGCTTCATAGATGGCTTCACCCCACTATGCTGATGATCCTTAATTTATAGCTATCCCCTGGTTGCTTGAACATGTTCCTTGGCCTCGGCTAAGGTATAATGTAAATACTTCCATAATGAACTGTATATCATTTGATATTGTAGTACACTGATTTACTTTGAAATTGGTTACTTTCTCACTTAGGCGCTCAAAACGTGGGTTCCTTTTGCATCAATTTCTGGAGAGCCATTTGTATCATTTAAATGACTGTGATGCACTATATATATATAATCTTGAAGGGTCATTATGAGTTACTTCCCTGCAATTCTTACAATTAGTTTTTCTATGAGTTACTTATATTTATTTATTTATTTTTTGCTTCTTTACATTTAGAGTTCATATGCTCACAATTGTCCTGAAGATGAACTCGAATAATTGAGTTCGAAACGTCGTCGACCTTACGCAACTTGAACCCTTTATACTAATTTAACAAAAAATGGTTCACAATTGTTGCCAATGCGATGTTCTCTTTTAAAGTTCACCCTCACCCTCACGTCACGCTTGTTGTCACTGAATATGTGAGCACTTGAATTCATACTATGTATAATAAATAAGTGTCACAACTTGACTTTCTTGTCCCTTCTCTATATTAATTAATCTCTCTATATTAATTATCTCTCTCCCCTTGAGTCTTTTGTACCTATATAAAACCACCTGCCCTCTCTAGGGCTTGTCGCTAAACTGGACCTTTATAGGCCATTAAGAACCATTGTACTCTCCTACACATGTTTCCCATGCATCCCCTCCCAGAGGATAGGTGCATATGCCTTTTTAAATAATTGTAGTAAAACATATTTTAATAATTATCTACCACTAAATCTAAAAGTAAATTAATTCTCAAGTATTTAAATTAATACCAGAGTATTAATACACTACCCCACCCAAAACCCCTGTTTATCATGCATCCCGCCCCAGAGGATAGGTGCCAAAGCCTTTTTTAATAATTTAAAATAAATTACGTTTACAATATTCTATTACTAAAAATGTATATCAATTAATTCCCAAGTATTAAAATTAATACATGAGTATCCCGTGCATGCTGTCCCAGAGGATAGGTGCAAAAGCCTTTTTTATTAATTAAAATATACATTATTTTTAAAACCATTTGTAAATAATTAAAAAGAATATTATAAAAATGTTCTATCACTATTAAAAAAATCAATTAATTCTCAAGTATTACAATTGATACCTGAATATTAATACACTCCCCCACCCAAGACTCCTGTTTCCCCTATATCCCGTCCCAGGGAATGAGTGCAAAGTGCAATTAATATATTTTAAATAAATATATTATAATAAAGATATATATATTATTTAAAAAAAATAATAACAACTAATCTAATTTTATAACAATACTCAATATTAAAAATAAAGCATGAGTATTAATACACTACCTGACCCAAAACCTATCCTTCTTATTTAATTTTTATAATATATATATATATATATATATTCACTTAAAAAACCATAGGTTTCACACAAGTTATAGTTAGGTGGACATTTCACTCGTAAATTCCCCCGTTATAGTTAGTTCAGATAACTATAACTCGCGCGACCGCCACTCTATCACAAGGATGATGTCATCAGTGATGTCATGAGTGATGCCACTGACCATGTCATGAGTGATGTAATATGTGAGGTCATGAGCAGTGGATTGCGGGCGCGCGAGTTATAGTTATCTGAACTAACTATAACGGGGGAATTTCATTGTTTTTTTACGAGTGAAATGTCCACCTAACTATAACCTGTGTGACACCTATGGTTTTTTAAGTGAATTTGCAAGGTTTTTTAAATGCTAATTCCTAACTATAACGTGTGTGAAACCTATGGTTTTTTAAGTGAATATATATATATATATATATATATATATATATTCAATGAAAAAACCAAAGGTTTCACACATGTTATAGTTAGCTGGACATTTCACTCGTAAAAAACCAATGAAATTCCCCCGTTATAGTTAGTTCAGCTAACTATAACTCGCGCGCCCGCAATGCACTGCTGATGACGTCACATATTACATCACTCATGACATGGTCAGTGACATCACTCATGACATCACTGATGACATCTCAAATGACATCACTGATGACATCACTGATGACATCATCCAGTGAATGTGTGTGTTTCTGAAAATTAAATATGTTTTATATATGTATATCTCAAGGTCGATGGAAGAATAAATGGGTATATAAGTGTCTAAATGGATGATTTGTTTTTGAAAAATTGATTGTGTAACTGACTGATTAAGTGTATCATAGTGAATACATGGCTTAGTGAGTAATGTTTAAATATGTAAATATCTGTATCAGTCTCTCACTTTGTGTATAAGTGGCTGCATGGGTTGGTGAGTAGCTACATGGGTGTCTATATAGGTTATTAGTTGGTTTTATGAGTATCAGTCTGAGTGTCTGCATGGTTCGGTGGGGGTATTACGTAGTGCATAGGTGCATGAATGAATGACTCACTCTTTGTATGTGTTGAAGACAGCATGTGTGCAGGACTCTATGGTTGGATGAGTGAGTGTATGGGTGTGTTAGTGAGTGAATGACTGTCTCAATAGTGTCTTTATGAGTAACTACATATGTTTTAAACTAGTATATGTGACTATTGGTGTATATAAGCGAGTATATGTGAGAGTGAGAGATTGAAAGAGTTCCTGTATGAATAAGTATGTGTTTCTATAAGTGATTGTTTAAAAGACTAAGTATGTGTAAGTTTCCCTAGAAGTAAGTGTGGTGGTGTGTGTATAACTGTATATGCAAGTAAATGTATGTTTGATTCTTTTTTAGCATGAGTGACTATGTGTGTGAGTAACTCTATGGATGAGTGGCGTTGTGTAACAGGATGTATAGGTGTATGAGTACATATGATGAGTGAGTACATGTATGAGTGACTGTATAGGACTGTTGGTGAATGAGTGGATGTGTATGTGGATCTTAGAATTACTGAAGAGGTTGTTGTAACTGGTATTGGTATGTCCATTGTTTTGAAAATTTTAGTCTCTATTTTTGAATGTGTGTATCAAAGGTTATATTAGGGTGAGAGGAGGTCTGCCACTCTATCACAAGGATGATGTCATCAGTGATGTCATCAGTGATGTCATTTAAGATGTCATCAGTGATGTCATGAGTGATGTCACTGACCATGTCATGAGTGATGTAATATGTGACGTCATCAGCAGTGCATTGCGGGCGCGCGAGTTATAGTTAGCTGAACTAACTATAACGGGGGAATTTCATTGGTTTTTTACGAGTGAAATGTCCAGCTAACTATAACATGTGTGAAACCTTTGGTTTTTTCATTGAATTTCTAAGGTTTTTTAAATGCTAATTCCTAACTATAACGTGTGTGAAACCCATGGTTTTTTCAGTGAATTTGCAAGGTTTTTTAAATGCTAATTCCTAACTATAACGTGTGTGAAACCCATGGTTTTTTCAGTGAATTTGCAAGGTTTTTTAAATGCAATTTTTTTTTTTTTCTTCTATTTTTTTAAACATATTTTTATTTTAATTTTCTATCCTTTTTTAAAGACTATGGTTAAATTTTTAAAATTCTATAATATGTTTTTTTAATATATTTTATAAAATAAACATGTAAAATTTATTTGCAATACATTTTTTCCTTTTTTTTTTTTTTTTTTTAGTACGCGTACCGTAAGCTTACGGTAAGCATACGGTTTACGCAACGTCCGTAATTTATCTACGCTGTTTGCGTATATTTACGCAATTTGCGTAGCCGCGCGTACTCTGCGTGGGACGTGTACGCGTGTACGCTACACGCACACATTACGCGGAAGTGTCGGGGAGTGACTGTTAAGCGCATGCGCGCAAGCGCGTGTCTTTTTTACGCGCATGCGTACTTTTTCCGTAAGCGCACCGTAAGCGTACCGTAAGCGTACGGTAGGTCATGTGATCATGAAACACAACTTTTGATTGGTTGAAACTACTTTCAGTTCTAGAACTCTCCTACACCACACCCATTCCCCTCATTTCTGCTTGTGATCCCTTAGGAGAAGGAGCTGGGTTGTCTTTGTGATACGATGGCAGAACAGCAGAGCCCTTCTGAGAGTGAGGCTAGCACTAGCAGCACTACCTTGAGGCAGAGAGCGAGGAAACAAAAGACCTCTTATGTATGGGATTATTTTACTTTTCCTGAAGGCCAGCAAAAGGTAAATGCACCCTTAGTAACTTGTAAGCTGTGTAAGCGTGTACTTTCAAGAGGTAATCCTGACAGGAAGTATTCCTTTGGGAATCATACCATGATGAGACACCTCAAGGATGTACACAGAAGGACACATGCTCGACTTACTGGAGGTAACCCTTCAGTAAGTCAACCAAGCACATCCACAGCAGCTCAGCCTGGACCATCATCTGCAGGGCCGAGTCCTTCTTCTGCAGGTCAGGTGAGCCCTTCATCTGTGGGGGGAGCATCTCCTTTTGCTGGCCCTCTGGAAATTAACCCTCGATTTCTGAGGGTTGATATTCGATGCGCCTCTTGTCATGATCTAATTTGTCATAGGGAGACCAGTGTTTCCCTAGTGAACAACAAAATAGATCAGCACACTTGTCGCAGAGACTAATTTTCCCAATCTTTCTTTCCTCTGTCCCTGCATGAACACAATGGCTCTTTTAAGAGCCAACCTTATCTTTCATCTTTTTTTTATATATGTTTTTAAAAACTTTTTTTTTTTTTTTTTTTACCGTACGCGTACGGTGCGCGTAATTTTTTTTTTTTTTTTTTAAAAACACTAAAAATCAATTATCACATTACAAGGTCCTTGAGAGACTACAATTAAAAACTGAAAATGTGATTGTGGAGAAGTGGAAAAAAGGGACCATGATATTTTTGACTTACCATACCCACTCAAAAAAATATTTATTCATTTAATTTTTTTTTTAATTGCATTAAAAATGGTTCTAGTTTTCGAAAATTATCTATCTCAATCATGACATCTCTGCCTGTAATTCCTATATGCACACAGAGTCATGTTTTCACATTAGTCACAAAACGAAATTTCTTTGCCAATTTGAAAGCACACTTACTGCTCTTTTTTTTTGGCAAGTGATAATCACTTTTACAGACTGACACATTATGAATCCACTTTTCAGATTTTTTAAAAAGCCCATGTCCAGACTGCTTTTTCAGACCACCACCATGTGTATCCTGGGTGACTGCCTACACTCCAGCAAGGGCAACCAGCCTTAGTGATGCTGAATGTATTTGCATTACAGACTGAAACCTCAAACCCCACTCGCTTGTAAATACTGTGCATGATTCTACATGGAAAGCAGCTGGGTGTGTGCTAAGAGTCAGCTTCTGCACCAAAAAATCGCTCCCCCTTTTTCCTACTAATGCAACTGTGAAATCACCAGAGCAAAACGCAATAAATCTCTGCCTGTAATTCCTATTTGCACACAGAGTCATGTTTTCACATTAGTCACAAAACGAAATTTCTTTGCCAATTTGAAAGCACACTTACTGCTCTTTTTTTTTGGCAAGTGATAATCACTTTTACAGACTGACACATTATGAATCCACTTTTCAGATTTTTTAAAAAGCCCATGTCCAGACTGCTTTTTCAGACCACCACCATGTGTATCCTGGGTGACTGCCTACATACCAGCAAGGGCAACCAGCCTTAGTGATGCTGAATGTATTTGCATTACAGACTGAAACCTCAAACCCCACTCGCTTGTAAATACTGTGCATGATTCTACATGGAAAGCAGCTGGGTGTGTGCTAAGAGTCTGCTTCTGCACCAAAAAATGGCTCCCCCTTTTTCCTACTAATGCAACTGTGAAATCACCAGAGCAAAACGCAATAAATCTCTGCCTGTAATTCCTATTTGCACACAGAGTCATGTTTTCACATTAGTCACAAAACGAAATTTCTTTGCCAATTTGAAAGCACACTTACTGCTCTTTTTTTTTGGCAAGTGATAATCACTTTTACAGACTGACACATTATGAATCCACTTTTCAGATTTTTTAAAAAGCCCATGTCCAGACTGCTTTTTCAGACCACCACCATGTGTATCCTGGGTGACTGCCTACACTCCAGCAAGGGCAACCAGCCTTAGTGATGCTGAATGTATTTGCATTACAGACTGAAACCTCAAACCCCACTCGCTTGTAAATACTGTGCATGATTCTACATGGAAAGCAGCTGGGTGTGTGCTAAGAGTCTGCTTCTGCACCAAAAAATCGCTCCCCCTTTTTCCTACTAATGCAACTGTGAAATCACCAGAGCAAAACGCAATAAATCTCTGCCTGTAATTCCTATTTGCACACAGAGTCATGTTTTCACATTAGTCACAAAACGAAATTTCTTTGCCAATTTGAAAGCACACTTACTGCTCTTTTTTTTTGGCAAGTGATAATCACTTTTACAGACTGACACATTATGAATCCACTTTTCAGATTTTTTAAAAAGCCCATGTCCAGACTGCTTTTTCAGACCACCACCATGTGTATCCTGGGTGACTGCCTACACTCCAGCAAGGGCAACCAGCCTTAGTGATGCTGAATGTATTTGCATTACAGACTGAAACCTCAAACCCCACTCGCTTGTAAATACTGTGCATGATTCTACATGGAAAGCAGCTGGGTGTGTGCTAAGAGTCTGCTTCTGCACCAAAAAATGGCTCCCCCTTTTTCCTACTAATGCAACTGTGAAATCACCAGAGCAAAACGCAATAAATCTCTGCCTGTAATTCCTATTTGCACACAGAGTCATGTTTTCACATTAGTCACAAAACGAAATTTCTTTGCCAATTTGAAAGCACACTTACTGCTCTTTTTTTTTGGCAAGTGATAATCACTTTTACAGACTGACACATTATGAATCCACTTTTCAGATTTTTTAAAAAGCCCATGTCCAGACTGCTTTTTCAGACCACCACCATGTGTATCCTGGGTGACTGCCTACATACCAGCAAGGGCAACCAGCCTTAGTGATGCTGAATGTATTTGCATTACAGACTGAAACCTCAAACCCCACTCGCTTGTAAATACTGTGCATGATTCTACATGGAAAGCAGCTGGGTGTGTGCTAAGAGTCTGCTTCTGCACCAAAAAATCGCTCCCCCTTTTTCCTACTAATGCAACTGTGAAATCACCAGAGCAAAACGCAATAAATCTCTGCCTGTAATTCCTATTTGCACACAGAGTCATGTTTTCACATTAGTCACAAAACGAAATTTCTTTGCCAATTTGAAAGCACACTTACTGCTCTTTTTTTTTTGGCAAGTGATAATCACTTTTACAGACTGACACATTATGACTCCACTTTTCAGATTTTTTAAAAAGCCCATGTCCAGACTGCTTTTTCAGACCACCACCATGTGTATCCTGGGTGACTGCCTACATACCAGCAAGGGCAACCAGCCTTAGTGATGCTGAATGTATTTGCATTACAGACTGAAACCTCAAACCCCACTCGCTTGTAAATACTGTGCATGATTATACATGGAAAGCAGCTGGGTGTGTGCTAAGAGTCTGCTTCTGCACCAAAAAATCGCTCCCCCTTTTTCCTACTAATGCAAATATAAAATTACCAGAGTTGTACACAATAAATCTCTGCCTATATTTCCCAACATGTGTAACCTGGGTGACTGCCTACATTCCAGCAAGGGCAACCAGCCTTAGTGATGCTGAATGTATTTGCATTACTGAGTCCAACCTCAAACCCTTAAACTATTCTTTTTTTATACCAATACACCTTAATTTATCGTGAAAACATAGTCCATATTATTTTACATGTTCCTCACATTTAAATTTCTCCCAAAACAGAAAATAATAAACACAACTTCAACAAAAAGAATTACATTTCTATTATTCATTTCTTAATTTACCATATACATCTCCTCTCAAACTCTAAACTCACCTTTAAAATTAGTTAGTTGTGAAAGAAATGTGGCACTCAAACAGCAGATTATCAGAGCCAGGATCTCTGTTCTCTACACCTCTCTCCTCTCAGCAGAACCAGATAATGGCAAAGTTTCCCTCTATTTTTCCACACATATACATGTACGTTTCAAATCTCAGTGCTTCCCCCTTTTTTTCAAATGTAATCACACATTTCTATTGGTTGAAAACCAACCCTTTTCCAAAAGTACCCTTCCCCCAACTTGACTTCTGCCTAGTACCCTTCCCCCAACTTGACTTCTGCCTGCTACCATAGCAACAGCTCATGGAACACTGCTGTGTGGAGTTAGGTCAGAAGTTCGCCAAACAATGTTTCAATTCCACAGAGCAAGAGTGCTTGACTTTTCAAACCTTACAGCAAATCCATAGTACTGTTCTTTGGTAACACATTTTTCTGTACCAATACAAAACATGCTTCTATAAATTTACACATACAGCCTAGTTTTTAGTGTAGAATGGTATGAAACAGCCAATCAGTTCTTTTTTTTTATAAAAAAATATGTATGCCTCCATTTCCAAACTGTCTTTCATTTCTTTTTACCATTCTACTGAATTACACCTCCTGAGTGCATCCAGATCTCCTTTGAAGATGTTCACAGTGTGGATTGTAGGACACAGCTATGTCTTCTGGAGTGAAAAGTTTGCAGAGAAAACAGGTATTGTGAGAGACCTTGCTTTGCCAAATGTAGACATTAAATGGATTGGTCAGAGAGGGTTAAAGTGGCACCAATTGATGCCATTGGTGAAATCCTTCATGCAAATCCAACACCCTGACCTCATAATAGTGCACTGTGGTGGCAATGACCTAGGCACTTTGACTGGGGTAGGTCTGGAAATGCTTATGAAGGACACCTTTGCACAACTGTTTTCACTTTTCCCTAAAACTGCCTTTGTGTTTTCCAACATATGCCAAAGGCAAAAATGGAACTGGTCCAATCATTTCTGTCCGCAGATTGACAAAGCAAGAAAGCACGTCAACAAATCTGTTTCTGCTTTCCTCCGTGACTATGGTATGGGTTCCATTTACCACAACAACTTGCGTTACGACATGCAAGACATTTATAGAGGAGATGGTGTGCACTTCAATGATGAAGGGAACAGAGTCTTCCTCTTGAACCTTAGACTCTGCATCGGTACTTACTTGTAGGTACCACTAAAAAATAACTTCATAAACACAACGGCTCTTTTTGAAGCCCCCTAATATCTAAACTCTTAAATCTGCATTTCATTTCTTTTATTTATTTTTTTTTGTTACCGTACGCTTACCGTACGCGTACCCCGTGATTTTTTTTAAAATTAATAAATGTTTTCTTTGTACTTTTCTGTCCTTCTTTGACCCCCTCACAAATGTAAGGGGGTCTGTAACTCTCCTCCTTGCCCCCTTTTCTTGTTATCACTCTTTTTTTTCTGAGTGAAACACACGAAATGGCGGCCGCCGCTTCCTGGTTTCGGCCGATTCGAATGTTTACTAAGATCTAAGAGCCAATCAGAATCGCGCTCGCGCACGCCACCGTACGCGTACGGTAAGCGTACGGTAAGCGTACCGTAAGCTGGCTCAGATATATATATTGATTTAAAGGCTATTTTCTCAGAATCTACTCAACAGATTTACACCAAACCTACAAAAGGCACTTCCTTGACCTGAGGACTACCTCTCTGCCAAATTTCTAGTAATTCTGTTCAGCCGTTCGGGCTGTAGCCCTGTCTAAAGGTCCTATGAAAAAATGCATGGGAAAAACGCGTTTTGGGACCCCCCTTTTATCTCAGCCCCCGCTTGACGAATCCCCCCGAGACTTTCAGGGTAGGAGCGGAGCGTAGCGCCCCACCTATTTTGAGAAATTCGCGAGGATTCGTCGACCGGTGCCAAAGTTATTCAAAATAGAATGTTGCGGATTTCCTATGGAAACGTGGTCCTAACTATAACTACCTACTGGCGACCGCCAGTAGGTAATATATATATATATATATATATATATATATATATATATATATATATATATATATATATATATATACATATATATATATATTAACTTGTAAACTAAATATTAATTAATTCACAAAAACAATAAATAAATCATAAAATAATAAAAAAACTCTCCCCAAAAATAAAAAACATAAATATTAAAAATAATCAAAAATAAATACTTACCTCACTTATCGCCAATACTTACCTTACTATGCGTTGTAATGGCATGCGATGTAATGTCACCTGCATTGTAAAATTTGCATTGTAAAGGCATTACGATGTAATGCCTGCGTTGTAATGGACGTTTCCCCTCTAAAGGTACTCCTAACACAGTGTCTTCTTACATCAAAACAAATTCACATATTAACAGTGACCTAATTAAGACACATTCTTTCCTTAAACATACTTTCTAATTGTCTATGTGATTATGAGGGAGATCCTCGGCTGCAATTGTCAGACCACATAGATGTGGTAAGATGAAGGTTATTCCCCTGCTTTATTAGTTGCATCCCTCCACAACTTATTTTCCAGCCCTAATGATGAACAGGCCCAGAGGGGAGGGCTGGCAGACATCTTTAGGGAATTCCTGTCTACTTACCTTGGATTGTCTATTGTTTCCGTTAAACAAATGAGTATTAAACATACCTAGCTTCCTACTGAAACTGTGACCATGGTTGTGCTATATTGCCCTCCAAATGGGGACTGCTCTTTTGAAGCTGATGTTTTATATGTATCACTAGGTAACAAACTGACATTCCTATAGGATTTCAATTTCTGGTTTGGCGATCAAGAAGATGGCCAACCACTATGGTCTGTCCGGTCCAACAGGAGCTTCTCACAACCTTGCTGCCTATACATAAAAGGATCACATCTTTGACTGTTTTTTGGCACCTTATTAAAATCGTAATATGTTGGATATACACACATATCACTTGTATTTTAAGTGAATATAGGAACTTCAGGAAACTGACTAGAGAGAGATATGCTTTTTTAATTGCTCTAGGGCTGAATCTGCATTTCACACAAAAATACTAATCTCAATATGGAATTATACCATTGCGTTAGAAAAAAAGTTACTAATGAAATTGGTGTGTTTGCACTTTGCAGAACATAAAAGTAAGTGATATAGACTTTTGAATATATTTTATTTGCATGCACATAGGAACCTATAATCACTCTTTCAACAAATGTTCCATTTTTGATAGAAGAACACAACCAAGGTGAATAGGAAAGACTAAGGGGCCGATTCCGATGTCGGACAGACTCAGGTCTGTCCGACATCGGTCAGGAGCCGTAACCGACCGACCTGCTGTTGTCGTTTACGGCCCTGGAAGTACGATGCGACCGAACAGGGTTCGGTCGCACTCGTATACTTCACAATGGGAGCATGCATTCCGAGCGGAATGCATGCTTGCATTGTGACAAGAAGGGGTGCAGTTCATCCCTGCACCCTGTGGCCGGCACCCCAGGGTGCACCCAGTTTCCGACTGCCTTTTTGTGCCGGAAAGACCGGCACGAAAAGGCAGTGAAAAACTGCCATCGTACTCCCTCGGTCATAGAGAGGCAGCCGGGGGAGTACTGAGAGATTTCCGGAGGGCAGACGGGCTCTCCGAGCCTGTCGTCAGCCATCCGGAAATCCGAGTCGGATTCCTTTCCGACTGAGCCCTTAGGAATGGCTCGGTCGGAAAGGAATCTGGCCGACACATTCCGATTCGGTCGGAAAGGCTCCTACCATCGTTCAGAGCCCTTCCGGACGAAATCGGAATTGGCCCCTTAGCGTAGGGTATATCAATTGTGTCCTTTCCAAGCTAAGAAACACTACTACAAGTACAGGTTAAGCAGCTAATTCCTCAAAATACATACTTAGGGGTCTATTAGGATGGCGGTCTGAAAAATCTCCCCGACCACCATGGTAGTGGGAAAAGACCGCCCGCAAGGACTGCGGCATAACTGCCGGTCCAATTAGGATGCTCCGCAGTCGAAATCCGACTGCGGCTGTCAGAATCTGGTGATTAACATTGCGGCGGTCGCTGCTGCCAGCAGCACCACTGCAATGTCAAAAGGAGCATGTCCTGCACTGCGTGGCAGGCACTGCACAGTGCCTGCCACCTGGCACAGGGCATTAGGGGGGTACCATGGGTACCCCCCAGTGCACCCACAACCCCCCAACATATTGGAGGCCCGCAATGGGCCCCTGGAACATGTTTCCACCACCCTTTCCATGGCAGTTCCACTGCAGCGGAAAGGCTGGCTACCGCTGGCATCATAATCATGCTGGTGGTGCTTGGCCCTGATCCACCACAATTGTAGTGATCCAGCTCCGCCCGCCTGGCACGCAGGTGGACTGCGACCAGCGGATATGTGGCGGGTGGAAAATCACACCGCCGCGGTCATGACCGCGATGCTAATTGGACCAGCGGTTTTCCGGGTTTTGATTGCGGGCGGATGGCCATCGTCGGTTCGGCGGCGCCCATCCGCCCGCCATCCTAATAGACCCCTTACATTCTAAAAGAACCAAATAAAATGATGTCCTTATTCTGTTGATGGCCATTCCTTCTGACTGTAAACTGTTCGAATTTTGCGGTGTTCCTTATTTGGTTGTTCAGCCGCTTCTTAAAAGCATGAGTTGATCGAAGAGAGCCTTCATCCTTCCAGGACTCTATTTCTAGGCCCAATTCTAAACATTCTTGCTTTGCCCCTCTGAAATTCAGTACTTATTGCCCCCTGCTGGAATGTCCCTCCGCTTCTTTGAACCCTGTAGAAGATAGCAATGATCCAATTACAATCTGTCATCAAAGCAAATAAAGTTCTTGGTTATTGGTTGTCAGGTTGTAGACGTCATAGGGACATGCAAAGAGCTCTTCTTGAGATCCAGCCAATTATATTGGATCTGATGAATGATGGTACAGCAGCACTAAAGATGCTATCTGATCTATTGGTTTCATCCAACACCCGCGAACACTCCATGTTGTCATTTAGAATTAAGGTGGTGATAGCAGTGCAAAGATATCCTCCATGAATGGTTCTCTTTTTTAGACAAACACAGTGTTCATGGTGTATGTGGGTAACTCAGTGCCTGCTCAATCAAAGATATCCTTTGGGGACTCTGGTTTATCTCCTGATCTCTTTAATAAGCATTTCTGCTGCTCCTTTTCTGAAAATGATTTATTTAATCTAGTGTTCATTCTATACATACTTGGGTAATGAACAGGTTTAAACGTGGCCAACATTGAAAGTCCACTGATGGCCTCTTCACAAAAGCTAAACTAAATAGGACCCAACAATCAACTAATACATTTTGGAAACTGCTGAGTCATTCTCAGATCTGTCGTCGGTGACTTCTCTTCTGACCTACAGTGGCGGGTCCCACAATGCCGATCCCTTGACTCTCACCACGCAAGCACTTTTGAGAATTTTGCATAGCCCTCATAATGAATAATGAACATGTGCTCTGACATGTTACATGCTCGGCTCACATATGCCGGCCACCACGTGGGAAAGCGGAATGGGCCTGGTCCAACCCTATGTTGGACCTTCTGTTCCTCCAGCGCTGAGATGCCTTCTGCATGCCTATAGTCCCCACTGAGCGTGGTCCCTGAATTAAAGTCCCAATACTGAAAGAGACTGTGAGGCACCCCCTGTCCCTATCCTCCTGGTGGGCATCTACTACTGCTCCCCTATCTCCTTGCAGATATAAACGTGTGGTGCCCGATGACACAGTACAGCTAAGGACTGTGGTGGGATTCTCCTGCTGTACCCCTCACCAGGCAGGGCCTCAAATCATCTGTGACACAGCAATTCTTGAAGGTGGGCAAGTGGACTACCTTCCTTCCCCATTTATAAGTTTCAAGACAGTCAATTGAGTGTGTTGACCAGGGGTTGCTTGGAGCAGCGGCCCTGATGATCTGCAATCCCCCTGGAGCTTAAGGCCCTCTTTCCTCTCTTTTGCTCAGGGAGGCCACCAGTTGGGGCTAATCGCACTCACATGGCGATGCTATCTCCCTGCCTCGGTGGTATCTTGTGCTGACTGATCAAGGCTCTGCTTACTTTAACAGCTCACTGGCCTGTGGTGTGGTGAACTGGTGGCTGCCAGCCTCTCTGGCTCCAGAGAAACAGATTTGGCGTTTCCTGCCCTTGTTTGCCTGGAATAGATGGCTGTACGGCTGTCAGACTGACCGCGCCTCTGCGAAGCCCTGAGAGTTCTGGACTCGTTCACGGCTACACTCCCCATGTGAAATGGGGAAACACAAAGCGGAGAAACTAACCCCTCCCAGCCACGCATTGACTAATACACAACCCCAGCACCCACAGCGGGGGGAGAAGCAGCAGACAAAGGCACTACAATCAAATTGTGGACTAGACAAGATCCTACATGCCATACACACCTCGCAAGCTGTTGTTGAGAACAAGATTGGGGAAGTCTGAGTGGATGTTGGGCTCCTTCGCCAAGATCTCCACAATGCCACCAGCCGAATTACTCAAGTAGAGAGACGCTTACCCGCGGTGGAAGATGAAGTCATCGACCTTAAAGCTAAAGTGGCCCGCCTCCTTATTCGCACAGGGGAGCTCCATCATCGTGCAGAAGATGCAGAGAACCGATCTAGATGCAACAATCTGCACTTCGTGGGATTACCTGATGATGCTGCAGATCAGAGCATATAAATTCTCCCTACTTCCACGGACAGAGTAATTTCACAGTCATACGCACATACACTCATCATACGCTAGGGCCCATCATACCTACATTCATTCTATTACTCTATCCACACCGAATATACAAGAGAACTCCTAAATCAATCTGCATTTAATTTGAGGTCAATGCAACCAAATTGAAATGTCTTGAGTCATGATTTAAACAATAAGAACACATTTGAGATCTCAATAAAATGACAAAGAAATAACCACCCGACACTGAAATTCAAACAAAAGTTATTTTATCTAAATTAGTTCAAATGAAATGTTATTCAATTGCCAAATCATTATTCTCATAATTACCTATTCTAGCTAAATGTCGTATTTTAGGTCAGGACAGGTCTCTCAGTAAAGAATCAAAGTCTCTCGAGTCGCCGTCCTCTCGATCAGCATCGATCCTCTTGAGCATAAGTTCAGGAAGAAGTGGCCTTAGACCCTCTCTAGTCCAACAATATTTATACCAAAACTTACACATTAAAAGTTACAAACAAGCTCTAAGCGTCCGTTGAGCAGAGCGAGCAGGAAAGGATGTTAACTCGCAACATTAGAAAAATCTTTGCTCTCGGATATCTCAAAAATAAAAACACGGAAAAGGGAAGTCAAACTAAATATGCAACATGCATGGATGCTCTTCTCCGGAATTATAGTGAAGCCACAGCAAGTTTATCAAAAAATTTTCATTTGTGACAATTGTTCTCCTCCAAGGATATCTGGCGACCATCCCAGAGTAAGTTGTCCTTTCATAACTTTTAGCTCAGACAGAGGCCGAGGTCACATTTTCAACCATATTCAGCGAGGCCTCTCTTCGTATTTCATCTACTCAAATGCAGGCTGTAGATGTCGGCCATTTCTCAACAGGCCAGAATGGGCAACTTAGTTAAAAAGAAACACAAAACAACGTTACTACATCGTATTGATTATTCAGTGTTAATTCCCACTAATACCCTTATGTGTATGTAATTATCTAGCCATTTGCGACATAAAGAAGCATTAAAGCATATTATTTTCAAGCGCAAACACATAACAAATAGCACTTTAGCCACACTTATTTAATTAATTTGCTCACCAACTTAGTTCACTTATTAATTAAGCCATGCAACTGCATTCCCACGTGTAATTCTTTCATCAGTAAGGTTGATTAATGAAAACACTCGACAAAAATTAATACTTAATAATTAATCGTTAATAATTTTAATTATGACATATAGAAAATATAAACTGAAGTTTGAGTTTAAATAGAAAACCCTGCTCCAGCAATGACATTGAGGGTCTTGATCTAGCTAAATTCCCGGAGGACTGGCTTCAATCCTGGATGCCCAAGGAAGCACTCTTCTCACCCTGGTTTGTCACAGAATGGACATACAGATCGTTAGCCCGTAAACATCTCCGGGTGCACAGACTAGGCTCATTACTCAACTTTAAGGACAGAGAAATTCTCCATAATGTTAGATCGTTCTTCTTCGAAACCCCTGAATCTGCCTAGGACTGACTTGCAGAGGAATAACTGCTAAACGACCAGTGGCAATCCTCACCCTCATCTCCCTGCCATTCACTGCGAGCCTCATGATTAAGGGATGTTCCGCTAAAAAGATTTCTCCATACAAAGAGTAGAGCGGCTCGGGAACCACCTAAGCGGAAGCTGGATTTCCCAAAGCAGCACAGAGCTACGAGTCTAGGTGGCCATCTTGAAAGCCGCGTCCTAGGGACACCAGTGGGTGCAGGGATTACGGCTGGAGGAGGGGACTGTTGCCCACAGTGCTAAAGAGGTTGCTGAGACCCTTGTTGGGTATCTGAAAAATCTATACCACTTTAAGGAAGCTCTTTCAATTATAAACACATCAAATTTCCACGTCAAAACCAGAGGCATTTTACATACAAAGAACTGATTATGGTTCATTTGTCCAGCAAAGATTAAAGAAAGGATAAAAATAGCCACATCCTATTCACAACAAGTACATGTATTACTGTCAATAAAGATAAATAAATGTTGCAATCCAAAACACCTCGGAAATAAGATGAAAGTTGTCAATGAGTGGCAAAAACTTAAAAGCATCCCGAAAACATGCAATTCAAATAAAGGAGGGCATCAACAAGAAAAATAAACAGCCAAACATGAGCAAGGGAGGGAAGATTGGAGACAAAGAATACACTATGAGAAGAGTAAACTGCTTCTTCACAGTGACAAGTACCAGAGACGACACGTACATCTCAAAACTGTGGGGTAAAACAAAATGTACAGACACAGCAACAAGGACTAAACATATAGGGGATGTTATTACTAGATTTTATAAACAGGAATTGTCAAAACCAATGAGCCTGTCTTGTATGAGTGAGTGCCTCTTCGCTGTGTGTGTGTGCATGTGGGTTGAGTGAGTGATGGAGAGCATAGGTGAATGTGGGCACTTATGGATACACACCTGGAATTTCCCCCCACCTCTGTACTTTTGGTAGGTTCCGCCATCACAAACACTAGGGCAACAAAGCCCCATTGTAAGCTGTTTTTAATATCACATTTTTGTTTGAGTTCAGTAATATATGTTATTTTTTCCATCATGCAAACCCCTAGTTCTGAGAATGCGTGAACGTTTTGGGAAACACTCATACGTTGACATGTGTACTACAACCTCATTTTTATCTCCAAAACAGCTTAATGGATTTTGTAAAATCAAGAAAAGGCACTCAACGTATGTCATAAAAATGTTGTCACCATTCTTTCAGCATCTGTAGAGTTATGCGAGGAGAGAAGTGCCCTATCGGAAATCCCATTTTAATTGCACATAAAAAACAAATTTAAGACACCCCTTATAACTTTCGAACAGTTTGACTGACATGCATAACATCTGGCTGTACCATAGGTATTCTCCTATACAGTATTCCCCCAAGTTCAGTACAGATTTGTCAAAGGATGCCGCAGTTATTAAGGAGGCAAAAATCAGATTTCCTATGGAGTGAGGAGTTAACCTTAACTACAGAGACAGAGGTGTGACTGTGACTCTGTAAATTGTGTCTCATTAAAATAGTGTAAGAGCTACCGAAGTATTGCTATGGGCCTGATGTACAAAACACTATAAATTGCTCCAGTATTTTTGTGATCAGTGCTGAGGTTTGTGAATCAATCTATGTCCTTTTGAAGTGCATCACAATCTGAACTACCTTATGAATAATAATGACGTAGCTCAGAAATTGAGACTTACTCCGATTGGATGCCATCAAAGGCATGGTGGTCTGCTGGGGTTAGCAGACCACCATGGCTGTGATTACATTTAAGTAAACTTTTTCCTTAAAGGAAATGTGCATGTGTTTAAAAAAATTGTGAACTTTTTTTAGAAAAGTTAGTTTAAGAGTTGGCAGTGCTCCCCTGGACCACTGCCTACTCCCCAATAATAATTTGTAGAGGAAGTGATCCACAAAGGACCACTTCTGAATTAACACCTCTAACTCAGGAGTCAGTCATTTGTCAATGTTTTGTAACTGGATCCTGGTCGAAAAACATTGATTTATCATACACCAATTCGCAATTTGGAAGGCTTATTCAAAACCGTCGATTGGTATTGATCCGTAATCCCATTTTAGGAGTCAAGAAAAGTTGACTGACTCCTACAATGGGATTATTATAGAAATATTATCAAGAAAAAGATAATTCAATTGCATTTGCAACTATTTGGTAAATAACAGAGTTGCAATTGCAAAATAAATTTGTGCATCAGGGGCCACATGTACTAAACACTGGTTGCAAAATATCGTCTCAATTTGCAACTAGTATTTGTGCGACCGGTGTGGTATTTTGTGAACCAACCTAAAAATATGCCCGTTACCAAAAAAAACAAATCACAGTGGGTCGCAATTCAACCTACCTCATGAATAATAATGAGGTAGGCCGCAAAGTGTGACCCACCACTATTTGCTGCATACCACAGGGTTGGTGGCCATCTAGGGTCCTCACACCATGTCTGTGCTTGCTTTTAAATAAAGCAGACTTTTTTTTAAATACAGCCCTTTTTCCTTAAAAGAAACGGGACTGCGTTTAAAAAGAAAAATTAATTTTTTATTTGCTTAAGAGAAGGTAGTGGTCCTGTGGACCACTGCCTCCTCTTAAAACAATATTTTTCTTTTACATCCCCAAAAGGGAAGGGGTCCCAAGGTTACTCCGTCCCTTTTGTGAATGCATACCACATACTTCAAGGTGCTTGTAAAATATCAATGTTTTAAGACCAAAATTCAGTCGTGAAACATTGATACATAGCATACTGATTCAGTATTTGTAAGGGATGCCTACAGCACACCCTTCCAAATGCTAAATCCGTATCTATTTCTAAACACATTTAGCAAATTGAAAAAAAAATCTGAATTACTTGCTGCATTTAGTACACAGCAAAAATAGTTTTAGCATTTGCATGCCCTCTGAAGGCTTGAAAATACTAAAACCCTTTGTGCATCTTGCCTCAAGCCTCTAATTCAGTGAGTGCTTAGGTTGCCCTGAACCACAAAACATCTCCACCTTTGTTAGTCGACCATCTTGGCTTAAGTTGGCTCTTGAATGGCCCATCTTTTTGCCTATATCTCGCTTCCAGGTTGCACATTTTTTTGTGCACCTGTTTCTGGTCACAGAGTGACATGGAAGGGATTATTTGCTACGTTCTTGCATGGGTGCTCACATGGTGCTAAGCGAAACGAAGGATTGTATTAATTTAATTACCATTCTGAAACACGATTTTTACATGGGAATGCCTTTGCCATGCATTTGTTACCCCACATTTGTTTAGCACTTACAGGCCTTTACCACGCATGACTTTACCACAGATTTACGGTAAGTATGGGAGGTTGAGTGTCTCCCCCAAAAAGATCTAAAAAAATATATATTATATATATATATATATATATGTATATATATATATATATATATATATATATATATATATATATATATATATATATATATATATATATATTTACTGAAAAAACCATAGGTTTCAGGGGCGTTATAGTTAGCTGGACATTTCCCTCTTACAAAACCCTAGAAATTCCCCTGTTATAGTTAGTTCAGCTAATTATAACTCGCGCCCCCGCAATGCACTGCTGATGACGTCACATATTACATCACTCATGACATGGTCAGTGACATCACTCATGACATCACTGATGACATCTCAACTGACATCACTGATGACATCACTGATGACGTCATCCATGTGATAAATTACTGCATCTTCTCACACCCTAATTTAACCGTTGATACACCGACTCAAAATTTCAGACGCCCATTCTCAAAACCATAGATACTCCAATACCAATAACTACATACCCACTTATTAACTCTTAGGTCTACATACACCTCCACTCATTCACCTGTACAGTCACTCCGTACAAGACTATCATATGCATTTATACACCCACATAGACACTCACACACCACCAATCATCCATAGAGGTACTCTCACACCTAGTCAGTCATGCAAATAATTAATTACACTCCCAGTTACTCACCTATGCACACTCTCACATATACCCACTTATATACTCTTACACACATATATACTGCCTTTCACATATGTAGTTACTGACACATGTACAACTGAAATATACATTCAATCACTAACACACTCATACATACACTCACCCAACCGTACAGTCCATCACAGTTGCACTCTTAAAACCATGTACCATAGAATCACCCACTCACACATCTATGCACAGAGTCACACACAGCCTACGCACACAAACACTCAGGCACCCATACAGATACTCAGACAACCAATCAATAACCCATATAGACACTCATATAGCTATTCACAAAACCATGCAGCCACTTATACAGCAACACACAGACACATACAGACATTCACACAGTTTAGTCACTAGTCTGTAGTAAGATACATTTAATGACTCACTTATAGAGTCAGTTACACACCTACAAAATCATCCATTCACACACTTGTACACCCACTCATTCTTCAACAGGCCTTTCCCTATATATAGTAAACATATTAAAACTTTACAGAAACACATACTCACTGGATGACGTCATCAGTGATGTCATCAGTGATGTCATTTGAGATGTCATCAATGATGTCATCAGTGATATCACTGACCATGTCATGAGGGATGTAATATGTGACGTCATCAGCAGTGCATTGCGGGGGCACGAGTTATAGTTAGCTGAACTAACTATAACAGGGAGGTGGAGGTGGTGCATGCCACTTTACAACATCGACTGCTGCGGCTCTTGTAGCAGGCCACACCAGAACACAGAGACACACTTACTGCACTTCCTGTACACGGACATGTCTGAGACAACCCGTTCCCCTTGCCGGATAGGCACACCCCTGCACTGACCTGTGAACCCCAGACCAGCATACGCCAGTTGTGCATGCAGGAGGATGCGTGCATAGCTACACATCCAGGCTCACTGCCTACGCTGAGGTGACAGCACACTGTGATGTTGCAGGGCTTGTGCCTATCATGCTAAGACAATGACCACAGGGACACACTTACTAAGATGTGGGTTTGAGGGGCATTGGCGGTCCTGGAGTTGCTGAGATGAGTCTTCTGGCCCTCATGGGTATCCCTGTATCATGTTCATTGACTCTATGGCACCTGTGGGTGTTCTGGTGTGGCTATTGGCTGTGTTCCCTTTCATGGTGCAGGTAGTTGTCCTGCTTAACACCAGCAGAAAGCAGGTGTAAAATCCCTGGTGCTAACGTGTCTTATCGCCGGAATTTGTTTCGCATTGCAATTGGTGTGAAAGTTGTGATGTGATTTTTTTCGTGTGCAGAACAATATACGAACTGAGCAGTGTATCTCGTCAAGATCCAGCACCTGACGCACTATTCCCAATCAATATAAATACAATGAGATTTCTTAATAGATTTTGTGTGTACACTATAAGTGCAGCCAATACCTCAGTGCAATTCAACACAGGATTTTAGTATTTAGAATAAATGGGAAAGGTGCACCTCGTGTCTTTTTGCACGGGAACAGCTACTCTCCATTTCATTATCAGCACTTTAACGGAAGTAAAGTTGAGATAAATCTAACACACTATTCAGAAGTTGATGCAAACTGCAGATATCACCAGTATTCCAGCGATAAGTGCCCCAAAATTTAACACCATAGTGGACTCCATCAAATAACAGTAATAAGAACAAGAAAGAGTCACACAGCAGTTAAGAGAACAACCAAAAACATTATGAATTTTTTTTCAAACTTTATTTTTTATAATAATAAATATATAAACGATAAACTATTTTCAAACTTTATTTTTTTATTAACATATATATGAACAATAAACTAATAAACAAAATGTAACAGCAATAATACAAAACAACAAGGCGGAACACTCCTGTGGGGACCATGGATGTCGATGACAGACCTGGAAAATCAGAAAGATTGTTAAAAAAAAAAACAACAGGGTATTCTCAACAAAATACCACAAGAAACAAATCACAGATATATAAAATGCATACAGCTAACAAAATTTTATAAGTTTAACTTACAAAAACTGTAAATGTTGCCGCTTTAAAATATTTACCGAAACTGAGGGACATTTTTTGCAGAAAGCACCACGCCCACAACGTTTTCAGTGGTGAGGAAATTTTTTACTTTTCCCAAGGGGCAAACAAAGACCAATGCCACCTTCGTCACTCGCAAGATTTGCCAAAGAGTTCTGTTACGAGGGGATCCTAACAATAAATACTCGTGCGGCACAGCAAGTATGATGAAACACCTAAGGACCCTTTATCCAAACAATCTTGCACGAGAAGAGTGCAAACAGATGAGAAACACTCCTGTTCTGTATCTGTAAAAAAGAATCACAAATAAATGTATATTAATAACTTTCAAATTTATACTATTCCATTACTGTACAAGCACATTTTATATAAAAACTGACTAAGAAACTATAGCCCTGAACCACAAGTGTGACGATCGTTAAAACACTACATGCATAGTGCACACTACTTTGAAGCAGTTCATGCCTTAAAGCCTACCTCACTAAAAGACGACATGCTAACTGACTAAATGATTACAGTACTATAAGGAGTCACACTGGGTGAGTGACAGGGTGTTTGATAGAAGAGTATGAATACTAACTAGGGAATAGAAGGTGTGAAACACAACTGTGTAGGTGATTAGAGGACTGCATCCATACTGCATAGGCATTTAAAACAGTCCATGTGCTAAGGCCTGGCTCACTGCTTGACTACTTGGGTACTGACTGAATGATTAGAGTACAGCAAGGAGAATGCCTAGGTGAATTTATAAGTGATAGGCTTTTCGCACAGGGAATGGATTAGTACTTGGTACTGAATGGGTCACTAGAGGAGTGCAAAGGCAGTGACGAGTGCTGGACTGTATGGATACTGACTAGGAAATTGAAAGTGTGAAAGACAAGTGTCTAGGTGATTAGAAGACTGCATGCATAGTGCATAGGGGTTTGAAGCAGTCCCTGTGCTAAGGCCTGGCTCAGTGTATGAATACTTAGGCACTGACTGAATGATTAGAGTACTGCAAAGATAGTATCTTGGTGAATTTATAAGTGTTTGGGTTTTAGCACAGTGAATGGATTAGTACAAGGTGCTGAATGAGTCACTAGAGGACTGCAAAGGGAGTGACAGGGTATTTCCTGGAAGTGTATGGATACTGACTAGGGAATTGAAGGTGTGAAAGACAATTGTGTAGGTGGTTAGAGGACTGCATGCATAGTGGATAAGGGTTTGAAGCAGTCCATATACTAAGGCCTGGGTCACTGGATGAGTATTTGGGTACTGACTGAATGATTAGAGTACTGCAAGGAGAGTGCCTGGGTGAATTTATTAGGGTTTGGCGCAGTGAATGGATTAGTACATGATGCTGAATGGGTCACTAGAGGAGTGCAATGGCAGTGACAGGGTGTTTGCTGGAAGTGAACAGATACTGACTGGGGAATTGAAGGTGTGAAAGACAAGTGTGTAGGTGGTTAGAGGACTGCATGCATAGTGGATAGAAGTCCATGTGCTAAGACCTGGCTCAGTGCATGAATACTTAGGCAGTGACTGAATCATTAGAGTACTGGAAAGAAAGTGTCTTGGTGAATTTATAAGTGTTTGGGTTTTGGCACAGTGAATGGATTAGTACATGCTGTTGAATGGGTCTCTAGAGGACTGCAAAGGAAGTGACAGGATGTTGCCTGGAAGTGTATGGATACTGACTAGGGAATTGAAGGTGTAAAAGACAAGTGTATAGGATGTTAGAACACTACATGCATACTGCATAGACATTTGAAGCAATCTATTTGGTACTTAGAAACTGACTAAATAATCAGACTACTTCTAGGACAGTGTTTAGGTAACACTTTGAAGTTTTCAGTTCTGCCACAGTGAACATAATAGTCCATGGTACTGCACCTTAGTGTCAAACCCTGACTCATTTTATCAACACATAAACAAAGACTAGCTTCTAATGCTACAAAAACTTGACAACATGAGAGGTTTTAAATTAGTTATCTGTCAGCAAATACACAATGTTACCAAATGCTTCTCTCACAGTGGTTCCCAAATGCACACATACTCACAGTGTGATTCTAGACAACAACCACTATACCTAGGAGTTTACCAAAAATCATTCACTACTGTGGAAGTGGTAAGGAAACTGCACACAATCTTCATATTTCAGGACTGCACTTTTGTGTCAAAGCCTGACTCATTTAATCAAAGCATAAGCAAAGACTGGCTTCTAATGCTACAAAACTTGACCACATGACCGGTTTTAAAACAGTTATCTGTCAGCAAATACACGATGTTACCAAATGCTTCTCTCACAATCCTTACCCAAATGCACACAGACTCACAGTGTGATTTTAGACAAGCAACACTATCCTAGGAGTTTACCAAAACTCATTCACTAGTCTGGAAGAGTTAATGGTACTGCACACAATCTACATATTTAAGTACACCACATCAGTGTCAAAGCATGACTCATTTAAACAACGCATAAGCAAAGACTGGATTCTAATTCTAATAAAACTTCACAACATGACAGGTTTTAAAACAGTTATCTGTCAGAAAATATATGATGTTACCAAATGCTTCTCTCACAGTGATCCCAAATACACACTAACTCACAGTGTGATTCTAGACAAGCACCACTATCCCTATGAGTTTACCAAAACTCATTCACTACAGTGCAAGTGGTAAGGGAACTGCACACAATCTACATATTTCACAACTGCAATTTACTGTCAATGCCTGACTCATATAATGAAAGCATAAGCCATAACTGTCTTCTAATGCTACTAAAACTTGACAACATGACATGTTTTAAAACAGTTATCTGTCAGCAAATACACGATGTTACCAAACACTTCTCTCACAGTGGTTCCCAAATGCACACAGACTCACAGTGCGATTCTAGACAAACAACACTATCCCTAGCAGATTACCAAAACTCATTCTCTACAGTGGAAGTGGTAAGGGAACTGCACTTAATCTACATATTTCACGACTGCACTTTAGTGTCAATGCCTGACTCATTTAATCAACACATAAGCAATGACTAGCTTCTAATGCTACTAAAACTTGACAACATGACAGGTTTTAAAATAGTTATCTGTCAGCAAATACACAATGTTACCAAATGCTTCTCTCACAGTGGTTCCCAAATGCACACACACTCACAGTGTGATTCTAGACAACAATCACTATACCCAGGAGTTTACCAAAAATCATTCACTACTGTGGAAGTGGAAAAGGAACTGCACACAATCTTCATATTTCAGGACTGCACTTTTGTGTCAAAGCCTGACTCATTTAATCAAAGCATAAGCAAAGACTGGCTTCTAATGCTACTAAAACTTGACAACATGACCGGTTTTAAAACAGTTATCTGTCAGCAAATACACGATGTTACCAAACGCTTCTCTTACAGTGGTTCCCAAAAGTACACAGACTCACAGTGTGATTCTAGACAAGCACCACTATCCCTAGGAGTTTACCAAAACTCATTCACTACAGTGGAAGAGGTAAGGGAACTGCACACAATCTACATATTTCACGACTGCACTTTAGTGTCAATGCCTGACTCATTTAATCAACACGTAAGCAAAGACTGGCTTCTAATGCTACTAAAAGTTGACAACATGACAGGTTTTAAAACAGTTATCTGTCAGCAAATACACGATGTTACCAAATGCTTCTCTCACAATCCTTACCCAAATGCACACAGACTCACAGTGTGATTTTAGACAAGCAACACTATCCTAGGAGTTTACCAAAACTCATTCACTAGTCTGGAAGAGTTAATGGTACTGCACACAATCTACATATTTAAGTACACCACATCAGTGTCAAAGCATGACTCATTTAATCAACGCATAAGCAAAGACTGGATTCTAATGCTACTAAAACTTCACAACATGACAGGTTTTAAAAGAGTTATCTGTCAGCAAATACAAGATATTACTAAATGCTTCTCTCACAGTGGTTCCCAAATGCACACAGGCTCTCTGTGTGATTCTAGACAAACAACACTATCCCTTGCACTATACCAAAACACATTTCTTCATCTACAAGGAGTACTACATTTTACTGTAGAAACATAACTCATTTCACAAATTCATAAACAATGACTGGTTTCTAATTCTACCAAAATATAAAAACAGCACAGTTATCTGTCTACAAACACATGAAAAACACAAATGCTTATCACAGAATGGTTTCTACATGCACACACATTTTAGAGAAAAAAAGTACTTCTTACACTTTAGCAGGAGAAATACATTAGTCTGATTAAAATCAGAATAGTCTACATACATCCCCTCACAATTAAATAACTCATCTTTCAAGTTCTTTTGTTGATTAAGAAGTATATCAATCACGCACCATATTTTCTTTTACAGAATCTCTGCACTGTGCACCTCTCAGCAAAAACAAAGAATGGAAAAGTTTCCCTTTCATTTTCCACACATATACATGTAAACATCAAATCACAATCCTTCACACATAAACTCAAAAGCAAACACACATTTCTATTGGTTAAACATTTCAACCCTTTCCAACTGAAATACATTTCAACCCTTCCCCCAATCTGCCTTCTGCCTGTTACCATAGAAACAGGTCATGGAACACTGCACTGAGCTCACTGGTCACAAGTTCAGCACACAATGTTACTAAACAAGACAGGAAGTGTGCTTGACTTTTAAACATATCAGCTTATCATATATAATGTTCCTTACAATCTATTTTTGTTAACCAATAAGAATCATACCTTTAAAAAACAGAAATATACACCCTACCTTTCAGTGTAGAAAGTAGTCATACAACCAATGATTTCTTGTCTTTTTCAAAAAAACATTGCCGTGGATCCGCGCACCCAACGCGTGAGAATCCGTGCCCCCAACGCGTTAGGATGCGCGCACCGTGCGCGTATTTCACCGTTTTTTTTTTTTTCAAAAGGGGGCCTCAGGGGGTCCTTCTGGGACCCCCTAAGCACCTCTAGAGGGTCAGACTATTTCCACTCTGCCCCCTTTATATGTTTTACACACTTACTCCCCTTGCTTCTTCAGCCTCGCTTCTACCGAGGCAGAAAATGGCCGCCAACAGTCCCTGGTTTCGAATGTAGAGAGACACTCGACAGCCAATTAGCATTCAGCGCGCGATCGGGAGGGTGCGCGTACCATAGATATCACTAACTTTTTTACCCTAATTTTATCAGGAACTACTGAACAGATTCACACCATTTATGCAAAAGGCACGAGTCTGAACTGAGGACTACCTTTTTGCCAAATTTGGTGTCATTCCGTTTAGCGGTTCGGGCTGTAGCTGTGACAACAGATCCTATGGGAAATTGCATGGGGAAAATTTTTGGGACCCCCCTTTTTTCTCAGCCCCCGCTTGACGAATCACCACAAAACTTTCAGGGTAGGAGCGGAGCGGAGCTGGCCAAAACTTTGGAAAATTTCGCGAGGATTCATCAACCGGCGCCAGACTTATTGAAAATAGAATGTTGCGGATTTCCTATGGAAAATAGGTCCTAACTATAACTATCTACTGGCGACCGCCAGTAGATAATATATATATATATATATATATATTACCTACTGGCGGTCGCCAGTAGGTAGTTATAGTTAGGACCACGTTTCCATAGGAAATCCGCAACATTCTATTTTGAATAACTTTGGCGCCGATCGACGAATCCTCGCAAATTTTTCAAAATAGGTGGGGCTCTACGCTCCGCTCCTTCCCTGAAAGTCTCGGGGGGATTCGTCAAGCGGGGGCTGAGATAAAAGGGGGGTCCCAAAACGCGTTTTTCCCATGCATTTTTCCATAGGACCTTTAGACAGGGCTACAGCCCGAACGTCTGAACAGAATTACTAGAAATTTGGCAGAGAGGTAGTCCTCAGGTCAAGGAAGTGCCTTTTGTAGGTTTGGTGTAAATCTGTTCAGTAGATTCTGAGAAAATAGCCTTTAAATCAATATATATATCTGAGCCAGCTTACGGTGCGCTTACGGTACGCTTACCGTACGCGTACGGTGGCGTGCGCGAGCGCGATTTTGATTGGCTCTTAGATCTTAGGAAACATTCGAATCGGTCGAAACCAGGAAGCAGCGGCCGCCATTTCGTGTGTTTCACTCAGAAAAAAAAGAGTGATATCTTGAAAAGGGGGCAAGGAGGAGAGTTACAGACCCCCTAACATTTGTAAGGGGGTCAAAGAAGGACAGAAAAGTACAAAGAAAACATTTATTGATTTTAAAAAAAATCGCAGGGTACGCGTACGGTAAGCGTACGGTAAAAAAAAAAAGAAAAAAAGAAATGAAAATCAGATTTAAGTGTTTAGATATTAGGGGGCTCTAAAAAGAGCCGTTGTGTTTATGAAGTGATTTTTTAGTGGTACCTACAAGTAAGTACCGATGCAGAGTCTAAGGTTCAAGAGGAAGACTCTGTTCCCTTCATCATTGAAGTTCACACCATCTCCTCTATAAATGTCTTGCATGTCGTAACGCAAGTTGTTCTGGTAAATGGAACCCATACCATAGTCACGGAGGAAAGCAGAAACAGATTTGTTGAAGTGCTTTCTTGCTTTGTCAATCTGCGGACAGAAATGATTGGACCAGTTCCATTTTTGCCTTTGGCATATGTTAGAAAAAACAAAGGCAGTTTTAGGGAAAAGTGAAAACAGTTGTGCAAAGGTGTCCTTCATAAGCATTTCCAGACCTACCCCAGTCAAAGTGCATAGGTCATTACCACCACAGTGCACTATTATGAGGTCAGGGTGTTGGATGTGCATGAAGGATTTCACCAATGGCATCAATTGGTGCCACTTTAACCCTCTCTGACCAATCCATTTAATGTCTACATTTGGCAAAGCAAGGTCTCTCACCATATCTGTTTTCTCTGCATACTTTTCACTCCAGAAGACATAGCTGTGCCCTACAATCCACACTGTGAACATCTTCAAAGGAGAACTGGATGCACTCAGGAGGTGTCTTTCAGTAGAATGGCAATATGAAAAGAAAAACAGTTTGGAAATGGAGGCATACATATTTTTTTCAAAAAAAAAAGAACTGATTGGCTGTTTCATACCATTCTAGAATAAAAACTAGGCTGTATGTGTAAATTAATAGAAGCATGTTTTGTATTGGTACAGAAAAATGTGTTACCAAAGAACAGTACTATGGATTTGCTGTTAGGTTTGAAAAGCCAAGCACTCTTGCTCTGTGGAATTGAAACATTGTTTGGTGAACTTCTGACCTAACTCCACACAGCAGTGTTCCATGAACTGTTGCTATGGTAGCAGGCAGAAGTCAAGTTGGGGGAAGGGTACTAGGCAGAAGTCAAGTTGGGGGAAGGGTACTTTTGGAAAAGGGTTGGTTTTCAACCAATAGAAATGTGTGATTACATTTGAAAAAAAGGGGCAAGCACTGAGATTTGAAACTAACATGTATATGTGTGGAAAAAGAGAGGGAAAGTTTGCCATTATCTGGTTCTCCTGAGAGGAGAGAGGTGTAAAGAACAGAGATCCTGTCTCTGATAATCTGCTGTTTGAGTGCCACATTTCTTTCACAACTAACTAATTTTAAAGGTGAGTTTAGAGTTTGAGAGGGGATGTATATGGTAAATTAAGAAATGAATAATAGAAATGCAATTCTTTTTGTTGAAGTTGTGTTTATTATTTTCTGTTTTGGGAGAAATTTAAATGTGAGGAACAAGTAAAATAATATGGACTATGTTTTCACAATAAATTAAGGTGTACTGGTATAATAAAAGAATAGTTTAAGGGTTTGAGGTTGGACTCAGTAATGCAAATACATTCAGCATCACTAGGGCTGGTTGCCCTTGCTGGAGTGTAGGCAGTCACCCAGGTTACAAATGGTGCTGGTCTGAAAAAGCAGTTTGGACATGTGCTTTTTAAAAAATCTGAAAAGTGGATTCATAATGTGTCAGTCTGTAAAAGTGTTTATCACTTGCCAAAAAAAAGAGCAGTAAGTGTGCTTTCAAATTGGCAAAGAAATTTCGTTTTGTGACTAATGTGAAAACATGACTATGTGTGCAAATAGGAATTACAGGCAGAGATTTATTGCGTATTGCTCTGGTGATTTCACAGTTGCATTAGATGGAAAGGGGGAGCCATTTTTTGGTGCAGAAGCAGACTCTTAGCACACACCTAGCTGCTTACTATGTGGAATCATGCACAGTATTCACAAGCGAGTGGGGTTTGAGGTTTCAGTCAGTAATGCAAATACATTCAGCATCACTAAGGCTGGTTGCCCTTGCTGGAGTGTAGGCAGTCACCCAGGTTACAAATGGTGCTGGTCTGAAAAAGCAGTTTGGACATGTACTTTTAAAAAAATCTGAAAAGTGGATTCATAATGTGTCAGTCTGTAAAAGTGTTTATCACTTGCCAAAAAAAAGAGCAGTAAGTGTGCTTTCAAATTGGCAAAGAAATTTAGTTTTGTGACTAATGTGAAAACATGACTATGTGTGCAAATAGGAATTACAGGCAGAGATTTATTGCGTATTGCTCTGGTGATTTCACAGTTGCATTAGATGGAAAGGGGGAGCCATTTTTTGGTGCAGAAGCAGACTCTTAGCACACACCCAGCTGCTTACCATGTGGAATCATGCACAGTATTCACAAGCGAGTGGGGTTTGAGGTTTCAGTCAGTAATGCAAATACATTCAGCATCACTAAGGCTGGTTGCCCTTGCTGGAGTGTAGGCAGTCACCCAGGTTACAAATGGTGCTGGTCTGAAAAAGCAGTTTGGACATGTGCTTTTTAAAAAATCTGAAAAGTGGATTCATAATGTGTCAGTCTGTAAAAATGTTTATCACTTGCAAAAAAAAAGAGCAGTAAGTGTGCTTTCAAATTGGCAAAGAAATTTCGTTTTGTGACTAATGTGAAAACATGACTATGTGTGCAAATAGGAATTACAGGCAGAGATTTATTGCATATTGCTCTGGTGATTTCACAGTTGCATTAGATGGAAAGGGGGAGCCATTTTTTGGTGCAGAAGCAGACTCTTAGCACACACCCAGCTGCTTACCATGTGGAATCATGCACAGTATTCACAAGCGAGTGGGGTTTGAGGTTTCAGTCAGTAATGCAAATACATTCAGCATCACTAAGGCTGGTTGCCCTTGCTGGAGTGTAGGCAGTCACCCAGGTTACAAATGGTGCTGGTCTGAAAAAGCAGTTTGGACATGTGCTTTTTAAAAAATCTGAAAAGTGGATTCATAATGTGTCAGTCTGTAAAAGTGTTTATCACTTGCCAAAAAAAAGAGCAGTAAGTGTGCTTTCAAATTGGCAAAGAAATTTAGTTTTGTGACTAATGTGAAAACATGACTATGTGTGCAAATAGGAATTACAGGCAGAGATTTATTGCGTATTGCTCTGGTGATTTCACAGTTGCATTAGATGGAAAGGGGGAGCCATTTTTTGGTGCAGAAGCAGACTCTTAGCACACACCCAGCTGCTTACCATGTGGAATCATGCACAGTATTCACAAGCGAGTGGGGTTTGAGGTTTCAGTCAGTAATGCAAATACATTCAGCATCACTAAGGCTGGTTGCCCTTGCTGGAGTGTAGGCAGTCACCCAGGTTACAAATGGTGCTGGTCTGAAAAAGCAGTTTGGACATGTGCTTTTTAAAAAATCTGAAAAGTGGATTCATAATGTGTCAGTCTGTAAAAATGTTTATCACTTGCAAAAAAAAAGAGCAGTAAGTGTGCTTTCAAATTGGCAAAGAAATTTCGTTTTGTGACTAATGTGAAAACATGACTATGTGTGCAAATAGGAATTACAGGCAGAGATTTATTGCGTATTGCTCTGGTGATTTCACAGTTGCATTAGATGGAAAGGGGGAGCCATTTTTTGATGCAGAAGCAGACTCTTAGCACACACCCAGCTGCTTACCATGTGGAATCATGCACAGTATTCACAAGCGAGTGGGGTTTGAGGTTTCAGTCAGTAATGCAAATACATTCAGCATCACTAAGGCTGGTTGCCCTTGCTGGAGTGTAGGCAGTCA
This sequence comes from Triturus cristatus, assembly GCF_964204655.1. Lineage (NCBI taxonomy): Eukaryota > Metazoa > Chordata > Amphibia > Caudata > Salamandridae > Triturus > Triturus cristatus. The sequence continues at coordinate 766,953,778 of NC_140581.1, read as the reverse complement.
CCCAGGTTACAAATGGTGCTGGTCTGAAAAAGCAGTTTGGACATGTGCTTTTTAAAAAATCTGAAAAGTGGATTCATAATGTGTCAGTCTGTAAAAATGTTTATCACTTGCAAAAAAAAAGAGCAGTAAGTGTGCTTTCAAATTGGCAAAGAAATTTCGTTTTGTGACTAATGTGAAAACATGACTATGTGTGCAAATAGGAATTACAGGCAGAGATTTATTGCGTATTGCTCTGGTGATTTCACAGTTGCATTAGATGGAAAGGGGGAGCCATTTTTTGGTGCAGAAGCAGACTCTTAGCACACACCCAGCTGCTTACCATGTGGAATCATGCACAGTATTCACAAGCGAGTGGGGTTTGAGGTTTCAGTCAGTAATGCAAATACATTCAGCATCACTAAGGCTGGTTGCCCTTGCTAGAGTGTAGGCAGTCACCCAGGTTACAAATGGTGCTGGTCTGAAAAAGCAGTTTGGATATGTGCTTTTTAAAAAATCTGAAAAGTGGATTCATAATGTGTCAGTCTGTAAAAGTGATTATCACTTGCCAAAAAAAAGAGCAGTAAGTGTGCTTTCAAATTGGCAAAGAAATTTCGTTTTGTGACTAATGTGAAAACATGACTCTGTGTGCAAATAGGAATTACAGGCAGAGATTTATTGTGTATTGCTTTGGTGATTTCACAGTTGCATTAGATGGAAAGGGGGAGCCATTTGTTGGTGCAGAAGCAGACTCTTAGCACACACCCAGCTGCTTACCATGTGGAATCATGCACAGTATTCACAAGCGAGTGGGGTTTGAGGTTTCAGTCAGTAATGCAAACACATTCAGCATCACTAAGGCTGTTTGCCCTTGCTGGAGTGTAGGCAGTCACCCAGGTTACAAATGGTGCTGGTCTGAAAAAGCAGTTTGGACATGTGCTTTTTAAAAAATCTGAAAAGTGGATTCATAATGTGTCAGTCTGTAAAAGTGTTTATCACTTGCCAAAAAAAAGAGCAGTAAGTGTGCTTTCAAATTGGCAAAGAAATTTCGTTTAAGGGCCTAATGTGAAAACATGACTCTGTGTGCAAATAGGAATTACAGACAGAGATTTATTGCGTATTGCTCTGGTGATTTCACAGTTGCATTAGATGGAAAGGGGGAGCCATTTTTTGGTGCAGAAGCAGACTCTTAGCACACACCCAGCTGCTTACCATGTGGAATCATGGACAGTATTCACAAGCGAGTGGGGTTTGAGGTTTCAGTCAGTAATGCAAATACATTCAGCATCACTAAGGCTGTTTGCCCTTGCTGGAGTGTAGGCAGTCACCCAGGTTACAAATGGTGCTGGTCTGAAAAAGCAGTTTGGACATGTGCTTTTTAAAAAATCTGAAAAGTGGATTCATAATGTGTCAGTCTGTAAAAGTGTTTATCACTTGCCAAAAAAAAGAGCAGTAAGTGTGCTTTCAAATTGGCAAAGAAATTTCGTTTTGTGACTAATGTGAAAACATGACTCTGTGTGCAAATAGGAATTACAGGCAGAGATTTATTGCGTATTGCTCTGGTGATTTCACAGTTGCATTAGATGGAAAGGGGGAGCCCGTTTTTTGGTGCAGAAGCAGACTCTTAGCACACACCCAGCTGCTTACCATGTGGAATCATGCACAGTATTCACAAGCGAGTGGGGTTTGAGGTTTCAGTCAGTAATGCAAATACATTCAGCATCACTAAGGCTGGTTGCCCTTGCTGGAGTGTAGGCAGTCACCCAGGTTACAAATGGTGCTGGTCTGAAAAAGCAGTTTGGACATGTGCTTTTTAAAAAATCTGAAAAGTGGATTCATAATGTGTCAGTCTGTAAAAGTGATTATCACTTGCCAAAAAAAAGAGCAGTAAGTGTGCTTTCAAATTGGCAAAGAAATTTCGTTTTGTGACTAATGTGAAAACACATGTAGTAATATATTTAATTAAAATAAAGGAATTTTTTTTTAGTTTTTTTCAGGTATTGCTGAAGAGCAGTGAACAAAATTTAAGATGCCTACAAAATCCAGAGTAAAAAAAGACCACAAAAAAAACCTATATTTGAAGACAACTGGAGGACCTAAGTTAGTTGAAGATGCTCATGTTGGGAAGAAGAAAAAATCTTCTGGTAAGCAGACAAAAAATTTTCTAAGGAACGTATTCAAAAAAAGGAAAAATGTACAAAATGTCTGTACTGGAAAGAATGATTTCAATCGAAAAGCACAGGAAAAAATTGAGAATTTAGTTAATGCAAATATACCTTCTGCAACTAAAAAGATAAACTTAAACAGAAAAACAGCGTTTAAAGAGATACGTAGAAAAATGTTTCAGAGAAGAGTTATGTCCAATTTGATAAAGGATGTGAAGAAATATAAGCAAAAGGCAAAGTTTTATAAGAGAAAAAAAGAAATTGAAGCCATTGCAGCAAAGGCATTAGAATTAAAAAGGAAACTATTCATTTTAATTTTGAATAGGATGCGTACATTAGACAAAATGGTTAATGTACTGAAATCACATAGCAAAAGGAAAAGAGTAGTGAACAGAACAAACTTTTGTAAAGTGTTTTTTGGAAAATGGATGCATAGTTCAAGTAGTGAACCTTTTTTTAATGAAGAGAGTTATTTTCAAAGTAATAGTTTGCTGCATGCAGTTGACACCAGAGGTCGTGCTTATGAAGTGAAAAATGGTTGCATAATGGAGAAGGAGATAATGGTTCCAAGAGATGAGGTACAAGTGATGGCGGATGAGGCTATGGGGAGACGTCCTAAAGCCCCAGTGTACACTTGGAATTGTAGTAGTATTTGCACTGTGCGTCAGGAATCTATTGATAAATTTCGTGAGTTTCTAAGAGAATATAGCAAAAAAAGTGTAAAACAGAAGATTAAGGTGCTTCAAAGTTTGGATCCATGCAGAGTGAGAGAGAATACTGGTTTGCAGGGTCATTCTCTGGCTTGTCTATCTAGAAAAGTGTGTAATAGTGTTTTCCATCATTTTAGGATGCTGGCTGTTCATCATACTGAAATGAGAAAGTTTGTGAGACGGTTGTATTTTGCTAAAAGTCCAGCAATAAAGTTAGATGAATTGAATAGGGCTCTGTTCCATGGAACGGTATCAGATGTAGAGAAGGTTGTTGATGAAATTCAGTTTTGTTACTTTGGTCCTGAACAAAACAGTGCAGAGAAGGACACAGTAAATGAGGAAGAAGTGGAAGAGAATGTAGAACCCTCTGTAAGTAAGACATTTAATGATCACATAACAAAATTTGCAATAATCTCTAATGAAAGACCAAATGTTACTTGTATTTGTTGCCGCAGAACTCATTATAGAAAACAAACCAGGTATGTTGATCTCTACAGAAAGAGTGAAAATGAAGATAATTATAAGTGGAAGGATTTTGCCACATATATATTTCTTGAAAATTGTTTTGAATTGGGTGAAGTTCAGCGTATTTGTAAATACTGTTACAACAAGTTAGAGGAAAATAGAATGCCGACCAGAGCTGTACATAATAATTTAGAATTGGATGCTATTCCTGCTGAACTTTCTGAATTAAATACATATGAGTCTATACTCATTCAATGTGTTCATCCGTTCCAGACCATAGTACGTATGGAGCCCAAAACTGGTAAATTACCTCCTTCAGATTTACTGAGAGGTTTAAAAGGTAGAGTGGTGTATTTGCCCTTGGATTTGAAAAAACATATGGAAACTATTGATGCGGATACTTTGGAAACTGAACCATTAATTATTCTGGTTAATGGTGTACCTACAAAGAATAAGAAGATTTGGCAGGAGCTGGTAGATGTACGGAAAGTACAAAGAGCAAATTTGTATTTGAAAAGGAATAACAAATGGTATGAATCAATTTATATAGAAGAAGAAGAAGAAGAAGAAGATTTACAAGAAGACACAGAAACACCAACTGGACAAATTGAAAAAGTGGACAAGTCAAAGGAAGAAGAAATTTATGAACATTTTAGTATACATCCTCTTCATTCAAAAGAAGTTATGGGAGACAATATTGATCTGTTTCAGATGAAGAAAGCAAAAGGAACTCCCGTGAGTGTATGGGAGGAGAGCTTGGAAGCTCGATGTTTTCCCCAGCTGTTTCCTAAAGGAAAAGGAGGACGATACGATGAACGTCCGGAACAGATTCCAGCTTCTGAGTATCGGACTACAAGACTATATGCTGAAGATCCCAGATTTCGACAAAGTATTCCTTATTTGTTCCATCTTTTATTTGAAAGCGACTTGTCTGCACTGTCTTATGCAGTAAATCACATTTTAAAAAGTGGAGTACATTTACAAAATGTGTCTGCTAAGGATTTTATGGAGAAAGTGCAGCACCGAGATGATCATTTGGAAACACAACTAATCAATCTGATGGCTTGTCAGCGTGGGACAAATGAATATTGGTACCGACGCCATGGTGAATTAAAATGCATGTTACGGAATTTAGGAACACCAACATGGTTCCTTACCCTAAGCTGTGTGGAGTACGCTTGAGATGATTTACTGGATTTTCTACGAGAGGCAAATTCAAACATTAAAAACATCGAATACAAGACAGCAGGAGAACTGTGCTCATTGGATCCGGTTAATGTTTGCAGATATTTCAATCATAGATTTGAGGCTATGATGTCCTTCATCTGCAATAAAAAAAATCCACCTCTAGGAGAAGTAGTGGATTTCTTTTGGAGAAAAGAGTACCAGGCAAGAGGTGCTCCTCATATTCATATGCTGTTGTGGATTAAGGATGCCCCAAAGTTTGGAACAGATGCTGATGAAGCAGTGTTATCTTACATTGAAGAATATGCAACATGTGCTATACCAAAAAGCACAGAAGAGAAAAAGTTAAAGGAGCAAGTTTTACATTTCCAAAGTCATCGGTGTGGAAAATACTGTCGACGGAAATACAAGAGCAAAGATAAATACTACACTAAATGTCGATTTGGATTTCCTAGACCTGTTCTTTCAAATGGAAGAGTTAACAGTTTTATGTCATCTGTGAGACATACTATCACAAGAAAATCACCTAAGAATACCTACAACCTTAAAAGAAAAGAAGAATCAAAAAATATAAATGACTACAACCCAGTGATTTTATCCATGTGGAACGCTAACATGGATATACAGTATGTAGCTGACAATTCCATTGCTGTTGCTCGATATGTAACGTCTTACATTACGAAATCAGAAAAAACAGAATTGAAGGAAATGTGGGAAGAGATTTCTCACGAGAAAACTGTCAGTAAGAAGCTGTACAGTTTCAGTTTGAAGATGTTATCGCATCGAGAAATTGGATCCTACGAATGTTCAGATAGGTTATCTTCTGCAAGTCTCTACTCGAAATCAAGAAGAATAATTTGGGCAAGTTTAGGCCTTGCAGCAATGAGAAATCGGGTACTGAAATCTGTTGGAGAAATTGAATATTTGGCCGAGAATGACCCAGAAAGTACAGATATTTTGAAATCAAACATGTTGGACACATATTATCCTAAGAGAAGTCATCATCTGGAGAACATGTGTCTCTATGAAGTGCTGCAGAACTACATTTATTCACGGAAAGCCGCAGAAGACATCAACAATGGAAAATATAAAGTCATTGGTGAGGAAGGATGTTTGGTGAAGCAAACAAAAGGAAGTTTGATAAATCACCGGAAGCTGAGTTGCGACACTACTGACAAAAAGGAATTTTACTACTTGGCTCTTTTACAGCTGTTTAAACCATGGCGTACAGAGGATGAACTACTGGGAGAATTTCAAAGCTATGAAGATTCTTTTAATGCTTGCAAAGACAGCATACAATGCAATACATTCACAACTTATCTGCAAATGTTAAATGAAGAAATTGAACAGGAAACTACAATTGCAGCAGAAATAGCTAGAGACAGTTCTCAGGACAGCCAAAGTTCAGGAACACTCAGTCAAGATCCCCTAGGACAACCAATCATTGAAAATGAAGCATCAATAGCCATGAATGAAGTGGAAACGGCTATGAATCAAGCTCAAGGAGAATTTATAGACTTACAAAATTTGGAAAGACAACTGAACGAAGAGCAGCAACAAATTTATGAAGAGATCAGAAAAAAAATTGATCACGGATTTCTACATGAAAAAAAGAGTGCTCATGCACATCATTTCATCCAATCAGGATGTATGTAAGCGGACAAGCTGGAACTGGAAAAAGTTTCCTAATAAAAGTCATCAGAAGCTACCTACAGCAAAAAACGGATTCTACTTTGTCTTGTGTGGTTACTGCTCCAACTGGGTTAGCAGCATATAACATAAAAGGAATCACTTTACATCGTTTGCTAATGTTACCAGTGGAGCATGAGAACAAAATACAATACAACAAGCTAACTGGAGAAGCATGCTTGGAAGTTTCAAGAGTATTGAAGAAGATGCAAGTTCTCATTATTGATGAGGTGAGCATGGTATCAAACTTAATGCTTGCCTTTGTGCATTTAAGAATGCAGCAAATTCTGAAGACAGACTATGACGTGTTATTTGGAGGAAAACACGTCATAGTTTTTGGAGATCTTTTGCAACTTACTCCAGTTAAAGGACAACCAGTGTTTAATACTGTGACACATGAAGACACGAAGAAGTCATTGGGAAGCATCGGTAATACAAATATTTGGTCCTTCTTTGAGTACAAGGAACTTACAACTAATATGAGGCAAGCAAACGATGAAGCATATGGAAGTATTCTGAAAGATATCAGGATTGGACTACTCACAGAAGCTGGCAAAAAAGTATTACAGAGTCGGCTGCTACATAATTTATTTCCAAAGGAAGAAATAGTTGCAGAGAAGATATACAAGAACATTGCAGAAAACAAAAGTGTCATCTGCTTAATGCCAACTCTACGTGAATGCTCAATATTCAATGAGGAGCTTTTGAAATTGGAAAAGGAAGATAAGGAAATTGGAAGCAGTGGACAAAATTGAGGATGGAAGAATTACTGTCACATTAACAGGCACACTGAAAAAAAAATTGGATTCACTAGAGAAAAACATTTCCAAAACAGCTGGATTAGAAAAAAATCTATATGTTTGCATGAACTGTAGAGTATTTTTAAGGAGAAATTTGGATGTTGAAAAAGGTTTAGTTAATGGAGCTATGGGAAGAGTTGTGGGTTTTATTAATTATCAGAAAAAAGATGGAATTGAATGTTTAAAAATAAAATTTGATCAGATAGAAGAAGTTAAAGACATTTGTCGTTGTTCAGTTCGTTTCATGCTTGTGAAAGACTTATATGTACGTAGGAAGCAGTTTCCGTTTTCGCTAGCATATGCTGTAACTATTCACAAGTCTCAAGGATTGAATGTAGATTGTGCATTTGTGAACATTGGTTCAACTGTGTTCAAAGAAGGTATGGCATATGTTGCTCTGTCACGAGTGAAAACATTATCAGGTTTATTCATGATAGACTTTGATGATTCAAAAGTTAGTGCTGATACAAATTGTGTAAAGGAGTATAATAGATTAAGAAGAAGCTATGCTCCTCATTTAGGTCAGTATCCTGTGTTGGAGAAACGTGTAGTTTCTCGTAAAAGGAGAAATGAGAATATCTGTAATGAAGATGTAGAGAGGAGGAAAAAAAGAGGAGTGATGTAATTGCAAGCAAAAAGAATAAGGAAAATGAAGAACAGGTTGTAGGATGTTATTTTGAAAATAGCTCTGGTGTCAACTGCTACGCTAATGTAGTGCTGAATGTTGCATTTTATCTGGAAAGTTTGCAAGAGCAGATAATAGTAAATCAGGGAAAAAGATTCTGTTCTGTGCTGAGTCTCCTTTTTGAAAAGCTGAGTAATGATAAAACTCAAATAGAAAGTGCTACTGAAATTAGAAAAGTTTTAGATGTATGTTCAGGACGAACACAGTTTTCTCAAAATGTACAGCAAGACGCACAGGAATTCTTGATTTATTTTCTTCAGGTACTGGAAGAAGAAGGGGTTCCCATTGAAAATATGTTTGGTCTCTCTTATAAATGGGAACATAGTTGTGAAAACTGTTATAATATATGTGGCTCTAATGTTGATTCTGAAAGGTTTATTTATTTAACATTGCCAGAGAGTAAAACAGTCACTTTTGCAAAATTAGTTAAAGATGCTAATCATAGCATGCAATGCGGTGAGTGTAAATCTGACATGTTTTCAACATTAATTTTAAAGGAATACAGACAGTATGTAATTTTAATGATGCAACGATGTAGAGCTGATGGTTCAAAATTGGATACTTTAATAAAGAAGTTTACAGGACAGCAATTATCAATTTCAGGAAAAACTTTCGTAACAGTTGCAATAATTTTCCATGATGGACCTACTGTAACTTCTGGTCATTACACAGTTTATCTTAAATGTGAAAAAGGCTGGACACTGTGTAATGATTCCCAATTGATTTTTAAGCAACGTTTGCCTTTTGATTTAGCAAAATCCTATCTAATCTTCCTGAAACCTAAATTTTAGAGAGATTTGACAACATCTGGACAAAACAATTTTACCATTTTATTGGATTACCATTTGGAATTTACAAATAAAAAGATTTAACAAATTATCATTTGGCCTAATGGAAAGGTAACCAATTGTAATGTGGAATTTTTCCATTTTTTAAGGAAACTTTGGAAAACCAAAAATTTAGAAAAAATCGGTAACATCTGCACAATTTAAATTTTGGAATGTTATTGGATTGCCATTGGAAATTTTTCAAAAAAGATTTTTAAAATTACTATTTGGCCATGCGGAAAAGTAAACAATTCTATTGTGGACTTATTTAATTATTAATTAATCTTTCGGAAACCAAGATGTTACAGAGAATCGGTGACATCTGTACAATTTAAACTTTAGATTTTTATTGGATTACCATTGGAAATTAAACAAAAAAAGAATTTTAAAATTACTATTTGGTCTAAAGGAAATGGAACCAGATGTATTGTGGAGTTATTTGAGATATATTATTGTGATTATACTTCTGAAACAAAAATATCAGACGGTATTTTAAAGAAATAAGTATTGATATTAGATGATATTTTTTAAGAATATTATGCATTTCTAAAAAGTTATGTTTATGCAAAAAGAGATTGTGGGCTTTTTTAAAACAATCTTTGAGATCGTTAATTTTTTTTTGCCTGCTGTTAAATGATGAATGCAATTGCTTTCACAATTTATAGTGAAATGCAATATTTTCTGAAAACAGCAAAAAAAAGGCAAAAATATTTTTTGAAAAATATGTAAATATGTGTACTGTATTATAAAATGTTTTATTAAATATTAATACTTTTTTCTTTTTTTTCAGATTGAGATAGAAAATTTTCGAAAACTAGAACCATTTTTAAAGCAATTAAAAAAAAATTAAATGAATAAATCTTTTTTTGAGTGGGTATGGTAAGTCAATAATGTCATGGTCCCTTTTTTCCACTTCTCTACAATCACATTTTCAGTTTTTAATTGTAGTCTCTCAAGGACCTTGTAAAATGATAATTGATTTTTAGTGTTTTTTAAAAAAAAAAAAAAAAATTACGCGTACCGTACGGTAAAATAAAAAAAGTTTTAAAAAAAATATATAAAATATAGATGAAAGGTAAGGTTGGCTCTTAAAAGAGCCGTTGTGTTCATGCAGGGACAGAGGAAAGAAAGATTGGGAATATTAGACGGTACGACAAGTGTGCTGATCTATTTTACTGTTCACTAGGGAAATACTGGTCTGCCTATAAGTAATTAGATCGTGACAAGTGGCGCACCGTACTTCAACCCTCGCAAACCGAGGGTTAATTTCCAGAGGACCAGAAAAAGGAGATGCTCCCCCCACAGATGAAGGGCTCACCTGACCTGCAGAAGAAGGACTCGGCCCTGCAGATGATGGTCCAGGCTGAGCTGCTGTGGATGTGCTTGGTTGACTTACTGAAGGGTTACCTTTAGTAAGTCGAGCATGTGTCCTTCTGTGTACATCCTTAAGGTGTCTCATCATGGTGTGATTCCCAAAGGAATACTTCCTGTCAGGATTACCTCTTGAAAGTACACGCTTACACAGCTTGCAAGTCACTAAGGGTGCATTTACCTTTTGCTGGCCTTCTGGAAAAGTAAAATACTCCCATACGTAAGAGGTCTTTTGTTTCCTCGCTCTCTGCCTCAAGGTAGTGCTGCTAGCCTCACTCTCAGAAGAGCTCTGCTGTTCTGCCATCGTATCACAAAGACAACCCAGCTCCTTCTCCTAAGGGATCACAAGCAGAAATGAGGGGAATGGGTGTGGTGTAGGAGAGTTCTAGAACTGAAAGTAGTTTCAACCAATCAAAAGTTGTGTTTCATGATCACATGACCTACCGTACGCTTACGGTACGCTTACGGCAAAAGTACGCATGCGCGTAAAAAAGACACGCGCTCGCGCGCATGCGCATAACAGTCACTCCCCGACACTTCCGCGTAACGTGCGCGTGTAGCGTACACGCGTACGCGCCCCACGCGGAGTACGCACGACTACGCAAATTGCGTAACTATACGCAAACAGCGTAGATAAATTACGGACATTGCGTAAACCGTACGCTTACCGTAAGCTTACCGTACGCGCACTAAAAAAAATTTTAAAAAAAGGAAAAAATGTATTGCTAATAAATTTTACCTGTTTATTTTATAAAAAATGTTAAAAAAAAACATATTGTAGAATTTTAAAAATTTAACCATAGTCTTTAAAAAAGGATAGAAAATTAAAATAAAAATATGTAAAAAAAAAAAAAGAAGAAAAAAAAAAATTAGCATTTAAAAAACCTTGCAAATTCACTGAAAAAACCATGGGTTTCACACACGTTATAGTTAGGAATTAGCATTTAAAAAACCTTTGAAATTCACTGAAAAAACCCATGGGTTTCACACACGTTATAGTTAGGAATTAGCATTTAAAAAACCTTAGAAATTCAATGAAAAAACCAAAGGTTTCACACATGTTATAGTTAGCTGGACATTTCACTCGTAAAAAACCAATGAAATTCCCCTGTTATAGTTAGTTCAGCTAACTATAACTCGCGCGCCCGCAATGCACTACTGATGACGTCACATATTACATCACTCATGACATGGTCAGTGACATCACTCATGACATCACTGATGACATCTCAAATGACATCACTGATGACATTATCCTTGTGACAGAGTGGTAGACCTCCTCTCACCCTAATATAACCTTTGATACAAACATTCAAAAATAGAGACTAAAATTTTCAAAAAAATGGACATACCAATAACAGTTACAACAACCTATTCAGTAATTCTAAGATCCACATACACATCCACTCATCCACCAACAATCCTATACAGTCACTCATACATGTACTCACACATCATATGTACTCATACACCTATACATCCTGTTACACAATGCCACTCATCCATAGAGTTACTCACACATAGTCACTCATGCTAATAAAGAATCAAACATCCATTTACTTGCATATACAGTTATACACACACCACCACACTTACTTTTACAGAAACTTACACATACTTAGTCTTTTAAACAATCACTTATAGAAACACATACTTATTCATACAGGAAGTCTACCAATCTCTCACTCTCACATATACTCACTTATAAACACCAATACTCACATATATTAGTTTAAAACATATGTAGTTACTTATGAAGACACTATTGAGACAGTCATTCACTCACTAACACACCCATGCACACACTCATCCACCCATACAGTCCTGCACACATGCTGTCTTCAACACATACAAACAGTGAGTCACTCATTCATGCATCTATGCACTACGTAATACCCCCCACCGCACCATGAAGACACTCAGACACTCATACTGATACTCAAAAAACCAACTATTAACCTATATAGACACTCATGTAGCTACTCACCAACCCATGCAGCCACTTATATACAAAGTGAGAGACTGATACAGGTATTTACACATTTAAACATTACTCACTAAGCCATGTATTCAAAAAGATACACTTAATAAGTCAGTTATACAATCAATTTTTCAGAAACAAATCATCAATTTAGACACTTATATACTCATTTATTCTTCCATCGACCTTGAGATATACATATATAAAACATATTTAATTTTCAGAAAAACACACATTCACTGGATGATGTCATCAGTGATGTCATTTGAGATGTCATCAGTGATGTCATGAGTGATGTCACTGACCATGTCATGAGTGATGTAATATGTGACGTCATCAGTAGTGCATTGCGGGCGCGCGAGTTATAGTTAGCTGAACTAACTATAACGGGGGAATTTCATTGGTTTTTTACGAGTGAAATGTCCAGCTAACTATAACATGTGTGAAACCTTTGGTTTTTTCATTGAATTTCTAAGGTTTTTTAAATGCTAATTCCTAACTATAACGTGTGTGAAACCCATGGTTTTTTCAGTGAATATATATATATATATATATACATATACATATACATATATTTATATTTATATTTAAACTTACCTTAGTAATGCGTGGTAATGGCATGCAAGGTAAAAGCATATGTGTGCTAAACAAATGCGGGGTAACAAATGCAATTTCTAGGCTAGAGTGTTTTGCTCTGAGGTATACAAGATGATCAGGTGAGGAGCCAAACCTGAATTGGCGTTTTGGTCTCCTATGTTCTGCTTAGCCACGAATCTGCATTCCTTTCCAAAAGTACAGAGGTGTGGGTAATTCCAGTTATCAACAAGTGCATGCATTTACCTATACGCTCCATCACTTACTCAATCACACACACACACACATCTACCAGTGAAATAGAACTTTCTCCTACCAGCCAGGGTCATTGGCTTTGTCAATGAGTGCTTTTAAAAACTAGCAATTATCACCACTAATATGTTTAGTCGTTTTTGCTGTGTCTGTACGTTTTGTTTTATCCCACAGTCTCGAGACGTGTGTGTCGTCTCTGGTATTTGTCACTGTGAAGAAGCAGTTTGCCTGTCTCATGGTGCATTCTTTGTATGCTTTCTCCCAGTGGCGGCTCCTCGAGGGAGTGCTGCAAGGCGGCGGGCGGGGGAGGGGCAGGGTGGGGGGTAGTAAACTCCAGAATACAGTCAAACAGAGTTGAGTAAATAAATAAATAAATAAAACGAATTACATTGCGCGCGCTGCAACGCCAAATCGGCGATGCACCGTGCAATGTAATTCGTTTTATTTATTTATTTATTTACTCAACTCCGTTCGGCCGTATTATGTCATTTACTACCCCCCACACTGCCCTCCCCTGCTCAGCCTCACCGCCCACAGCACTCCCTCGAGGAGCCGCCACTGCTTTCTCTCCCTCCCTTGCTTCTGTCTGACTGTTCATTTTTTTTTCTTGTTCATTTCCTCGTTTATCTGAAGTGCATCTTTTAGTGGTGCCTGTTTTTTCACCACTCATTGACAACTCTCATCTTATTTGAGTAATTTCTGAAGTATTTTAGATTGCAACGATTATTTATTTTTATTGGTGAGTAATACTTTCACTTCTAGTGCATAGGATGGGTCTATCTATATCCTTTGTTTGAGGTTTGCTTGACAAATCAACCATAATCAATTCTTTGTGTGCAAAATGCATCTGGTTTCCACATAGGAAGTTTATGTTTTCATAATTAAAAGAACGTGTTCGCATCGCAAAAATCTTTCATCACTGTAGACAGCTTTGTCCATTGCTCTATGGAGAAAGTAGCAGAAATATTCATATCACTAGAATGCTGATGGAAATACAGACCGCATGGTCTACCATACATATGGATCAGACAAGGTACCTATACTAACCCTTGGAGGGACTTTTGATGAACAGGATAGCCCACTGACATGTGATGCATCCTGAGCTGTAGGAAAAATATAATCTAACCGAGGTGGTGGCTCCTATTCTGGTAAGAACATGGCTCTTCATTTAAATAATCAATTTTGCAGGTGTTGATTCCTCTGCAGGACATTAACAACATTAAGGAGCACAGATTTTGTAGGAAGTAGTCAACATGAATCGGAAAAGCAACAGCTGAGTCAGATCAACAGATCTACATTAGGTCATTTGTCTGCAGTAATCAACGTGAGGACCTTCACAGCTTGCCATAAAGTCAAGTTTTTTGCAGAACATTGACCAATAGCCAAGAATAATGAGATTTTGAAAATAATTTTTATTACATTTTTGAGACACTCTTTGGTGAGAATTCTGTAAAGACTATTTCTACCTCAGTGACCTTCATCTTGAAACTATAGCACAGTTTACCAATTATGGCATTTTTACAAGAGCATAACTGATATATCAGGAAACCACTTATCTGGGATTGAGTAATTTCATAATCATAACTTGTGTGTTTGATGTACTTCATCACATTGAATGAAGCATCCGGTGTTTGCTCTTCAGTCTAAGACTGTAACACTTATTTGCTGTGGACTAACTCTTCTTAGCCTCCATTTTAGGATTAGCATCCACAGATGTCTGTAGGAAAACAGTAAGTAATCATATAAGTCCAGCAGTGCTAGAATCAAAAATATAAAATGATAATAACTTTCAGTTATTATTATTTTATGTTTCCTTTGCGGGAGGGTTGGAGGGGCTGCGCTGCTAATGGAGCAGGGTAGGGCAGGGGAGGAGTGCATTGCCCACTCCTAAGTGCGCAATGACTGTTTGGTCGGCCCTCAGTCATGCGCACTTACCCACTTCTCCATGCAGGCTGCATTAGAGCCTGAATGGATAACATGCCACCTCGCCAGCCCGTGGCAGAGCGCCATGTCACGGCACTCAGACCAAACACAACGTTGCATTGAGTGTTGTGATTGGGTTAGGGGAGGGAGCCTGGCTGCCTGCTTCCGGTTCCTGACGTCGGAGCAGGAGAGCATGATAAGAGACGCAAGACCCGGTGGTGGCAAGGTAAGTGATTTTTATTTATTTATTTATTAAATTGTGCTCCCTCCTGCAATTGTGCCCCCCACAACTCACCAGTGCCCATCTCCCCACCTGCGAGCCATGCTGGCCGCAACTGCACAAATATCACAGTATCTAAGGTATGAGCTTGTATTGACCCCTTAGCTGAGCCATCTATCAACTCAAGGGGGAGGACACCAAGGCAAAGAACTATCCCAGAATATTATTTTTATGTAATATTAATGAGGTACATTAGAAGTAAGTCACACCTTTTGAGAGAAAAGGTTTTGTAAATCTGGTCCACTGATACTTGTTGTTTCAGCCTCAAAAAGGAAAACAAATCTGAGCCAGTAACTTGAGAATAAAAAGTTAGGGCCCATTTCGCAAAAATGTTGCTGTGACTCATGCTTGTAGTATATCTGGCTTAGCATTGAATTCCTGGAATAAGCCAGGAGTAAGTCAAGCTTTCTCCTGCAATTCAGGAGTAAGCCAGAAAAATACAAGAATGTGCTTATAATTAATTGTCAGGACCTATGTGTGTGCAGGTCAACCTGATCTCTGAGCCAGAAGTGTTGACATGCTGTTCTATCTAAAGAGAAAAATTATGAGACAGTATATGTATTTTTAGAATGGTGTGGCATGAGTGTTACTGTACTAAGTTTACAACACACACAGTATTTCAAAATTGAGGTGGGTTGCCAGACTGAGGATTTATCTGTACTGAGTTAGCAGCGCATACCACAGTTTGGGAAGAGGTGCAACACAAGTGTTCTGCAGACCTCTAGTTACTCACATACTAGCACAAGATGCAAGCCGAGTTAGAAGTACATTGTAAACGGCTTATGGATCTTTCTGTACTACAATCTGTGGCACCCTGACCAGGATGTAGGCCCCAAAATAGAGGGATATTAGTAAGATCCAGTAAATGTCAAAGGTCGGAGATATCCATGTGTGTAGGTCCATACATCGTGATGGTCTTGTAAATGTTATGTATGAATGTATTTATGTATAATTTCCATTGTTTGTGAAGCAGGACGTGTTTGCTGTACGAAGATGCCTTGGGAGGATACCTTCACCTTTTGTGTCATAGAACATCTGTGTGAGGGACCCACACATGTGGTGACCAAGCCACTTGAAAAACTCTTTTGCCATGCCAATGGGCTCATTGTAATTTTATAGTAATTGTATTGATATAGAGCTTACTACCCCGGACAAGGTGTTGAAACGCTTTTCAAAAAGTAGCATGCTACTCTGGCACCCAAAGTTGGATTGGTGGTGGATTAGTAGAGGGAAATATAAATTGTTATTGAGAGTGGAGGGAGCGGTAGACATGTGAGTCTGTTAGATGAATATGATAAAGGATGAATAGAGGAGGGAAGAGTTTAGAAATAATTATTTGGAAGTTCATTGTAGTAAAAGAGTTGTGGGAGGAGTCAGGGAGCGTGTTAGTTGCATGAGTAGGATAAAAGATGGATAAAGGGAGGATGAGTTTAGAAAAGTTTTTTGGGAGCTCATAGTAGAAAAGGTGTTTGGGATGAGTCAGCAAGTGGAGGTAGGGGATACTTTGGAAGAGGAATATGGTGATTCTTAGAGTGATGGTTTGGTGAGGTTTGAGGAGATTAGTCAACCTTTTTTTTCTCTGCAGTGGGAGGAAAATATATAACACATAAGAGGTATACATAAATAGAGATTTTAACATGATACCCATATGGAAAATAATCAGAAGATATCAAATTGTACTGGATAAAGTCCCATCTATACTTGCATAGATACATATATACAAGCTCAGGCTTTCCATTTTGCTGTAAATGAAGGTATTTTTTTTTTTAGTTATACCTGTGCCTCAATATATCAGTTTTAAAGCACAGATACAATTGGTATAATCATATGTACACATTGTTACAGAAATCTGTTATTATAGGGAAATAGACTCATAAGCATACACTCATGTCCGTATATTTTATTGATGTATTGATCTACTTATATATAACTATAATGATACATTTACATATATATGTTTTGCCCATTAATTAATTAGTATTATAAAAAAAAAATTCATTTTTTTTTATTTATGTAATTATTACGTTTTTTAAAGTATTATGTGTATTAAATAGTTGACATTCACAAATTCTTTCTGTATAATCATGTTTATATGTTGTGATATGAGTGATCATAATACTAGCAACCTATAAGCATGTAGTCAAATACGTACATGCTATTTATGCGAAGACCTATATACATTTTAAGCATAAATGTAAGAAATTTATTTATTTTAACAATAAGTGATATTTACATGTGTACATTTGTTGAGCATAAGTATATATAAGAAAGTATATATATCTGCAAGAGTGGATATGTCCCGGTGATATCTAAGTTCAACCGTAGTTATTACCAGTGCACAGGGAAGTCTCATCTTAATAAACCCACACTGATGCCTGTGCTGGATTTATTAATACATGCACACAGAGGGTACCTCAGAGGTGCCCCCTGAAAACCTACTGACTAGTTGGCTGACTGGTGTCGACCAGCCAGCTACCAGTAAACATATTTCTACTCACCTGGGATGAGAGCCTTTGCTCTCAGAGGCCAGACACATAGCCTGCTCTGGGCAGGGAATTCACACCTCACTCAAGCAGGAACTGCTTTCTAGGGTGGGAAGCTTCAAAGGCCATGCCGCCTTAAATATGCGACCCAGGCCTCTACAGCTAGTGGAAGATACTAACCCTCCTGTCCAGTTCTCACTTTTTGGTGGGAGGACAGGTGTGAAAATTAGTTAGATTAGGAGGTGTGCCCACACCTATCCAGCACTACCCCTAAGGTAGGGCAGCTGATGTGAACCACACTTTTTATAATCACCCATAGTGTGTTGGAGAGAATTGGCATATTAAGGTGAGGATAATGCCCACTTCCCACCGGAAGTGGTCATACAGACTGTGTAGCCACCCGAAAGGTAGGTAGCCCATTGGCTACTACCCAGTACTCCCAAATTGAAATTTTAGGTGGCACCCCTCAACCCTGAACTTCAGATTTGATGGACCTAAAGACGAGGAGGGCAAAGAAGAGCTGCTGAACCCAAGAACCGAGTGTCTGTTGTGGAGTTTTGGCGTGAACCCCTGCATGCCGCTTCAAGACTCAACAGTCGAGGTGAACTGTCTCTCCTTACTGCTGTGTAGCCTCTAAGAACCCCAGAGGACTACCAGCCTTCACAAACTGCCCAAGAACTCCCTTGGAGTAGGGGAGCTACTCCCCTGCAGACAGCAGGCACCGAAACCGCAGAATCCGGTCCTCCAAATTGCAGCTCCCCGGCCCGACCGGCGTAGCAACCAATCAGAAAGAGGTACTTAGGCTCTGGAAGGTCAAATCTGTCTATGAGTGTGGGGACATCAGGACTGACCGGAGCCATGCAGTACCAACCCCCAGGGAACCAGACACCCTGCACCCAAGACCGACATTGAATAGTCCAATCCAAACTCCAACTGTAACAGAGCCCAGCAGCCATTGAGGGACATCAAGACCCCTGAAAAGGAACACCTTTATGCACCAGGGCCGGACAACATACCTGCTCTGCACCCATCCCGCCCGGCCTGGGTAATGACGAACCGGCTGTGTTCCCTTGTCCCAAAAGCCTTTTTGACCCCTGCCCCCTTTTGAGAGCTCTCGAACTTGCCCCCAAGTCCCCCTGTGAAACCTGACTTTAGAGGGCCCCTATTCCCCATAGCGCGCCAGCTACTAACTCCACCAACATCCTCCTCCCGGCAGATTTCAGGACCAACCAGACGAATTGTTGGTAGAACATTGGACCTTGGCTTCCTGCTAGCCTAAACCTGGAGGTGAACCTCTGCAACAGTCTGTGCTGTCTACTTTACTTATCTGCTTTTTCCTCCAATAGGTTTGCATGGTGCGTAAGTGGGGACAACTTTAAATTATTTCCGTATCTTTCAAAATTTATAAGAAATACAGGGGCTTGTTTGTGAGCCCATTGCGACACTTTTGCGCCGCTGTTGTGTCACTTTTTGTGACACAGCGGCAGCTTCACCAATGTGCCACGTTGCAATATATTTACAAGGTGACACATCTAGGCTGATGCGTCACCTTTTAAAGTCCTGCGCTACATTATACCTGCGTCGGGTATAATTGATGCAGGGTGGGAATTCCCACGTAAAAAATCCTCATAGGAGTGGCGCAGTGAAATCTATCCAATTTCACTGCGCCGCTTCTAGGACGCCGCTACGTCAAAACCTTACGCCTGCCTCATAGCAGGCATATGGGTGACGCAGTGCTATGTGAGTGGGCTTACCCCATGCAATGCTGGAGTTGCATCATGCTTGCAACAAAACTCCAGCAATGCGTGACTTTTGCGGTGATAGATACATCAGGATTCCTGAAGCATCTGTTACTCCTTGCAACATGGAGTGCCATAAAGTAAATACGGCGCATCCATCGTGTCACAAGCAGAGCGCAGTGAAAACTGTTGCATCGCTGTTTTCATGCAGAGATGTGACAGTTTTCATAAATAAGCCACGCAGTACTTACCTTTGAACATAGTTCTGGGTATGAAAATATATATAAAAAGTCTTGTTATTTTTCTAAATTGGTCTCGTATTTGTTCTTTGAGTGTGTGTCTCATTTATTGCCTCTGTGAGTACAACAAATGCTTAGCACTACCATCTGATAAGCCTAACTGCTCGCCCACACTATCAGAAAAAAGAACATTAGAATTATCTACTTTAGCCTCTGTAAACCAACTGCGAACCCACTGGACTCTCTGCACAGTGTACTTAATTTTGGTACACTATAGAGAGAGCCAGCTTCCTACAAGCAGCATATGCTGAAAGTTAGATACCCACATCCTATCCTCTCAACAATATCACATCAGACACCCGAGACGTGTGGCAATTGCTTACATACTATTCTCCAGCTTTACAGGGATGAAACACCCCAAGTCTTCTTCCAGGGTCTCGAGTGACTCGGAAACACAAAGATCACAAGTCACATCAACAAGCCATGCATACTGTCACACAAAGTTTGTGGTGTGGACTTCAACACTTTCGCTTTGTATCTGAAGTTTTACAACACAGTTAAAAAGAAATTCAATTTCCACCGAAATCCGAATCAGCCAGGTATTGCCTGACAGCGACCGCATCCAACAAGTCTTTTATGTTGTTATTTGCCATTGAAATGGAGTATTGTGATGGGGCAATGTGTAAACAGATAGGAGAAAAAACAGGTGAAATTGCTGCTTACCGCACTCATTTCTTGCTCAGAATACAGGGGGGGGGGGGGGGGGGAGCCAAAGACACCATATAAACATGTCAATTTCAAAACGTCTAACTCTACACCATAAAGAAGCACTGTGCGTTTTTTCCTCATCGATTTGTGCATGTGCACAGTTAAGTGTCCACGTCCCTAATGGGCTACAGCTGGCTTTTACCTTAAATTCACAATCTGCATCTTGCAGTTTTTTTTAGCATTAGCCGCTCATGCATTAAAATACCATGATGAGAAGTGCTGCCGTAACTAGAAGGGCCTGAAGGGCCCCAACGAGACCTGGTCCCTGGCGCACATTATCACGCGTCCTCATAAAGTTCACAAGCCTGTCCGTTGAAGTGAACATCCCCCACAACTCACCAGATGCGCAACACCCAGTGCTGCCCCTTGTACACTTTCCAGCACTTCCTTCCTTAACTCAACGCACACCAATCAGTGCTCACATAGAGCAGGAGGCACATCACCCAGAGGTGCCATGAGGCACGTCACCCAGAGGGGCATGAGGCACAAAACCCAGAGGGGCCATGAGGCACAAAACGCAGAGGTGTCATGAGGCACATCAGCCAGAGGGACCATGAGGCGCATCAGCCGGAGGGGCCATGGCTCATCAGCCGGAGGGGCCATGAGGCACATCAGCCGAAGGGGCCATGAGGCACATCGATCTCTTTTCCTCTAAGTTTTGTCTCAAGGCATTACTGGTTCTCACATGCTCTACCCACATTGTCATGTGATCCCGGACATCGCCATGTGCCTCCTGATGCACACCATCTGCACCCACTGCTGTAGAGGGGTAAAAGGGTTATTTCTAACTGTTCTCTGTGTGCGTTGATTCCTCTCTGTTTCATGGTGTGTGTGTAACAGTGCATGTATGCCTGTTGGAATTTGCGAAGGTGGATTAGTATGTGTATACATTTGTGTGCATATCCTGTGTATACATACATGTGTGCCCCTTTCCTGGATGCCTTGGCGTTCATGCACTGTACAAAATCTAGATTACCTGGAGTCGGCAAACCATGAACCAGATGCTTATTTTCCTGGACTGTCATATTTCAAAGAGCCACTGGGTGGCAGTACACTTCTTTAGATGTTACTAATCATAATCTTTTTGGCAGCTTGCCCAAATTCAAGTATGTGAATACAATTTTTTAGTGGAGTGGTTACCTTCTCGAAGATACGAAAGGCAATTTTGTCAGTATTATAAACAATTGACCATAAATAACTGTTAAATCTGTTAACCAGTGACAATGTAAAGTTGGTGTCAGAGGTTTATAAGTAGAGAAGACATAAAACTCTGAAAATTGTTTCGAAGACTAGTAGAGGATATAAATAACCACAGAAAAATACCTTTCAGATATTTACTATGCTCGCCCATCTCCGGGATCTGGTTGGACAGGAAGTCCAACAGGTTGATTCTCACGGCATGACTTAGAACTTGGTGACAGTCGGGGGGACATACCATATTTTGATTTCTCTGCCATTGAAGCAGAGGTTTCTCTGTCAAAGTTATGGCACCGACCACGGGAAAAGCCATTTGGCGGAGAAAAACGCCAGCGGAAAATCCGCCAACAACGTTCGTCATTGCTGACAGAATTTACACCAGCGTATGTGAGCAGCGGAACTGTACAGTATAAGAAGGGCTCCGTTGTGACTGCCTATATATAAAGTGCACATTGATGTCTCCAGTTATTTTAGGGAAAAACCCTTGGGGTCACCCTTTTTTTGGCCGTCTCTTTTGGGGGTGTCTAAATCCACAGACATGCCTGTAGCTCACAAGGTTATTGATCCTTCTCTGTTTGTGGTAGGGTTACCCCTGCCCATTGGCAGGTCGGATGGCAGGGTCGGGTGAGTTTTAACTAGCCCCACATCAACAATTGTTGCTTATATTATAGGTCAGAAATTCCACCAGAAGTTTAAATGGCGATTCCGCCTATTTGAAAGCAGATTCCATGTTACTGCTGTCGGAATGGTGGAATAAGATGTCAATGAATGTCATGATATGTGCAGGTATGCCAAAGCAATAACAGTAAATGCAATGTGAACGTATGCCACAGCTCGTACCCGCACAATGCCCGTCAATGTATACCATAACTTGTGCCTGCACAGCAGCGCCGACAGCAGCAATAATGATACCAATGTATTCCATGATCCATGCACATATGATAATAATATTGTTGTGAATAAGAACAATGTCAATGTATGTTCAGACCATAGCAAACATAACCTTGTTAATACCAGTACGAATGATATCAATGCACAAAATGATAATGTATGTGTAATGTTGATAATGTTGATAAAAATAGTACCAGTGGCTGCCATATTATTCTGATGAACTCATGCTGTCGGAATCACACAAGGGGACCTCTCCATCGACCCAGAGTCAGAGATACGTGGTCAGGCAAGTCCTGCGACCCATGCCCACGCCTATCCAGTAACAGGTTACAGGTGGGGTCCCCCATAAATCAAAGACAAACATGCACCCAGGGAAAACCATGATCGATTCCACAGATAGATAGTTGCACCATAAACAAGTCCAAAATAATTGGCCCCAATAAAACCGATTTGGCCAAAGGCTCGCTTTTCCCAGAAATACCGCAAACCTAGATAACACATGTAGATAGGCACACTCAACCAATCAGAACACGACAGGCACACCACACGTAGTGTTCACGTGCTCCGCATACCAGACTTCTGGACACATACACACTGGCCCACACTAGCTCTTCCCTAGGTCGAGAGCCATCTGTGTCCTTATCAGATGTTCAAATTTGTTGATTTACAACCGATATGCATTTTTGGAATGTAGAGAATTGTTTTATTGTACCTCATGAACTGTATACAATGATGGCCAAAACTTTGTACATCAAGAGATTTTGAACAGATACATTCTGTTCAGGCTCTCCCAGCTGCAGCGTTTAATTAAACCAACTTGTTCCTGTTTTGCCAAATTCCTCTTGTCTTTTCATTTATTTAAGGTAAATTCATATCCGAGAAACATTTTGGTGAGCCAGCCAGAAGAGATCTGTTCATCGAGCCCAACTGCTGTTGAAGGAAGAATCCAGGCCCAAACCGATTCATCTGTGTAAAAAGACCAGTGAACAGAAGCCAGAATTGATTAGAAGTTCGGCTGAATCCACGGAGCGGAGGTCCATCCAGAGGCAGCCATCCTAGGGTAAGAGAACTACATCTGATCCTTAGTCCCAGTAGTGGCTTGTGGCAAACTAGAACCAGCGCGTAGATAACTTTTGTTTTTATCCTAGTCAGCACGCTAGAAGAAGGCAAAGATAACTACAATTTTTAGCATTTTACCATAGGTGCATGTTACGGCTCGTCTCTGGGTGTCAGTTAGGGAACGTTTGTACCTCTGGGTATGTTTCAGAGGATACGCTTAGTCTCCGGGTGTCAGTAGGGGATAGCTTGGACCACTGGGCGTGGTGGCAAGTCAGTTCATATAGGGTCTGGGTGTGATATAGAGCCAACATCTCAAACTTGATTTTCTTTTAGTTACAAAAGCACTTAGAGCTATTCATTGAAACAGTGATAGCACCTGAAAGCAGTGAGAAGTGTTCCCTTTTTTCTTTCCGTTTGGATCACTAGGCGTTAGTGATACGCACAACCTCTGGGTGTAATATAGGCCGTAATTCGGTAGTTAGTGAAAAATTTCGGACCTGGGTGAATTAGGTATATCTTGTGACAAGCTGCAGAGGGCCGACATGTATCAGGTTATTCCGGTTTATCTATTTAAATTGTTGCTAATTTTTTTCTGCCGAGACGGTAGTGACAGACTATCAGGCTGACCCTGCTCAGAGTATGTGCAAAACATCCTCTCTCCTTGGGCTATAGGCACTAGGAGAGGGCTCAGTTCCCCAAATAAGATTAGAATTGGTAACTAATTTCAAACAAGTCTTGAGGCAACCAAAAATTAGCAGACACTTAAAATAACCAAATTTCCCAATCCGTCATGGAGACACCACCAGATCACATGAAAGCGAGGCTGGCCACCCAAGGCTAGGAAATTAGAGAAACACTGCTGTGAGTGGCACATCCATACCAAGACACATAAATTTTCTTGGCCTGAGGGGGGCACATTCAACACCAACACCATAGAACACACAAAAACTCACACACAAACAAGTTATACAGGGCATAAGAAAGCTACACGGGAGGCCCTACTAGAATTATGGGTCATCTTCAAGGTAGCCCCAGCCTGTGAAATGATTCCGGAACCCATGAATAAGGCATCTGCACCTACCCCACCATACATTGGCAGGTATGTGCTCTCACTAATGCTAGTCATCACAGCTGCTGCTGCAGTGGGATACACAAATCCACCTCTCGAGGAGGCTGCTGAAACCCCCCACTGGGCAGAATGCTGCTGGGGGAGGAAGAGGATCCCAGGTCCCGCCAGCCCAAGCACCATCGGCCCCAACTCAGACCGGTACCAAGCCCCCTTGGGGTTCGACCTCTCACCCATCGGTGCAACCCTGCCAGTCCAGTCAGAACAAGCAGCGCAGACTGCTGGGCTTCCCACTGGGCACCATAAGGTCATAGGGAGGTTTGTGGCCCTTCTAGACGGTGATTCTACCAGTGGAGGTAAAGAAAGGAGCGTCAGCCCCGCAAGATCTGACTCCAAAGGGGGGCCATGGGCTACACTCTGCCCGGACATCCCTATGGCACAGAGGAAGAATCTGGGAGTGAGATTGAGGCTAAAAAGTTGCCTAAAAACACAGCTCCTAACACCAAGAGAAGGAGACAACCCAGACGAGAATTAAGAATGGTAAGAGAGAGAGCTCTCACCTGGGAAGCCTAGCAAGGAGAGGGAATAACTCCTCCTCCCCTGGAGGGAACAGGAGCTTGGCTTTGGGCCCCATATAGAGATCAGACCAGGAATGAGTCGAGAAGAAGGCCCCCAATAGCGGTCCACACCTCACTGGGCTGTTGACGTAGGAGAGTGGCTGACCAGGAAATAAGTAGCCAGGACAGCCTGACTGAGACACAATTGAGGCAAAGAAGGAGCAGCATGGCCCCTTTGCACTTGCATGTGAAGAGCGATGAAGAGGACATCCGCCCCTCCCCCAGGCGTGCATATCCAGACAGACCAAACCCTAGAGAGATAATATCCAGAGAAGAGGGCAATGCGTTTGCACGGCCTTTCTGTCATCTACTGGCCTACTGGACCAAAAGGAAGGGCTACCAGTATGACTACCCTTGGCCAGAGGAGGGTTCCTTTGAGAGATCTGAAATGGAACGACCCCTACATGCAGGAGTTTCTGAGATGCTAGGAGGGCTATGTTGACAACAAGCCAACAGAGCTGCCCGAGC
Source organism: Triturus cristatus (assembly GCF_964204655.1). Taxonomy (NCBI): domain Eukaryota; kingdom Metazoa; phylum Chordata; class Amphibia; order Caudata; family Salamandridae; genus Triturus; species Triturus cristatus. The sequence goes on along the minus strand of NC_140581.1, from coordinate 766,928,348 downwards.
CAGAATTTGTCCTCTGTTCCAGAAAGGCACAGCAGGAACCATCTAAGTGCCTTGGGCACAGATGGACAAAGAAGGGCTCAGGAATACACTGCCCCCATTGATAGATGGGGCAGGAAAATGGATCTCCTGTTTTGAAAAGATCACCGCAGGTATAAACTTAACTATAGATGATGTAAAAAAGTCTGTTTAGTAGCCTCATGGGGAAGCAGACCGACACAGTGTTCTCCAGAGCCCGCATTCAGCACTCACCAACACTGAGCAAGACGGGGCTGTATTTAATTCATTCAGACACCAGGGGCCGTATTACAGAAGGTCCCCCGGGGGCGCAACGGGTGTTTGTGCATGCTTTGAGCGCCCCCAGGGTACTTTGGTATTATAGAAGGGGGCGCAGATGCTTGTGCGTCTCCTTTTATAATACCAATAGCGTTGGTGCACTTAAAGCACTAGCGCTACCTTCAGAGACTGTTTCGTCATTTGCATAGGGGCGTGCCCTATGCAAATTAGCGAATTCCTTTGACCTTGCGCCACGCTATATTACAGATGCGGGCGCAGAGTCAAAAAATCCCTCAGGAGGCACCCTGACAGTGCTCCATTTCAAAGGTGGCACACTGTCAGTGCACCCCCTGAGAGCAGCTCTCTGCAGGTGGTAAAGGGGGTCCCATGGACCCCCCATACATTCCCTTGCAGGTGGGTGCAGTCACTGACCGCACCCGCCTGCAAGGGGATCTCTATTCCCCTTTGAAAGTGCAGGCGGTGCCGCCTGCACTGTGGAAACATGGGGCAGCTGCTCTGTGTTTTCACATGAATGCACTACCCCCAGGGCAGCGCAAGATCGCAGCTGCACCTAGAGGCAGCGCATACACCATAATGGGGTGCATTATCATGGCTTGTGCCTGGCGCACCTTTTGAAAGGTGCCCCGGGCACAATCAATGATAATGCATAATACGGCCCCAGATCTGGATAGCCTTAAGGGAGCTTTTCCTTGACCGCCCAGACATAGGAGGACTGATGGCAGAAAGAATGAAGCCTGGGGACACCATGACAAAATTCCTAGACAAAATGTGTTGGACCCGGCCCTTTTTGCAGGGTTGTTCCCAAACTTTTTGCCTTCCTCCTGCTTTTTCTGACCTGTTTTTGCTGGCTGCTGGTCAGTGATAAAGTGCATGGGCTCTCTCCTGCAAACTTGGTATGATAGGTGTACACTTTTTAGCATATTTGATTTGCATGTAAGTCCCTTGTATGTGGTATCCCATATACCAAGGGCCTGTAAATTAAATGCACTAGTGGGCCAGCAGCGCTGCTTGCGCCACCAACAGAAGTACCCTTTCAAACCTGTCTCAGGCTGCTGCTACTACAGGGCCTGCATGCGCAGTTTACTGCCACAGTGGCTTGCCATTTAAAGTTACTTGCCAAGCCTGAAGCTCCCCTTTTACTACATATAGGTCACCCCTAAGGTAGGCCCTAGGTAGCCCCCTGAGCAAGGTGATGTAGATAAAAGGTAGGACATGTGCCTTTATTGTGTGGCTTGTCCTGGTAGTGACAAACAGTCTATTTGGTTTCTCACTGGCCCCAGAGCAGGACTGGTTGCACAACATTTTTTCATTGATCCCCTTATGGGTATCTAAACTATTTATGTCGTTCACACCAATTCTCATTGCTGTACTTCTATTATCTAGTTTCCGAAAAGTAGGGGTTACTTGCAGTAAAAACACAGATGGCAAATTTGGTGGTATGCACTTAGCTAGAAAAAGAGCAACCAACATTAAACACACACGCACACACACTTTCAGATAACATAACTTTCATGACACACGAGGAAGATAGAGTAGTTGATGAATCACTGTCAGAATGGGTGAATACGGTGTCAATGAATGTCAGGATATGTGCATGCCTATCGAGTAGCAGGTCACAGGTGGCGTCCCCCATCTACCAAAGGCAAACATGCACCCAGGGAAAACCCTGATCGATTCCACAGATAGATAGTTGCACCACAAACAAGTCCAAGATAATTGGCCCCTTTGAAACCTGTTGGCCAAAGGTTTGCGTTCCCCAGAAATACCACAAAGCCAGATACCACATGTAGATGGGCACACTCAACCAATCAGAACACAACAGGCTCACGTGTAGTGATCACGCACTCTGCATGCCGGACATCTGGATGCATATACACTGACACATACTAGTTCTCTGTTGTATATATGTGCTTACTTCATTATGGCTACTTGGTGTCAGTAGTCCCTTCTTTGTGTTTCTATCTTCTCAATCTCCCATAGTACCTATGAGTGTTCTATCTGGTATGTGAAAGTTCCAGTCTTGGCAGTTGATGGTCTGGTCAGCTAGCGAAGTGTATATCTCTGCTGTGCTATCTTAATAAATCTATCTTGTAACCTGAAGACGTGTCCTGCTGCCTACCTAACTTACTTACAACATTTTGGCGACAATTTGGCTGACCAGACCAAGGCAGAAGCACAGTGCAGCACGAGTAACACTTCGCACCAAGAACCCAAGACACCTTGTCATCCAACTGCGGCTGAAAGCAACTGGAAAAAGAAACTGGACACCTCTGTTATGCCAGAAAACTTAAAGAAACCTACTGCGTGAAAGAAGAAAAGGAATTGGAAACCTGTGAGACGCGGGGAAAAAAAAAAGAAAAAGAAACCAGTTTGAAGGACCCCAACTGTGAGTGAAATAAAGGGGTGAAATCACCGTTTCCTGATTCCTCATCTGCTGCCACTAACCTGAACAAAAGAAGTGCTTGACCTGAGAAACGGGTGAGATCTAAGCGAAGTACTTTTAACGTTACTCGTCTCAGTTACCCCAAAAAGGAGTGAATCATAAGCAGAAACGGATAAAGAAAAAGAAGAAACCTGTATCAAGTTCTTCTACCGTCTGTCAGTTGCGGAGAGAAATTCCTGTTTTGCCTGTGAGTACCGATCCTTTGATTTCTCCCTGCACGTTTGACTGCCGACTACTGCGAGGGAATTTCTAGTGTCTCTGCTCCGAGCCACACTCCCCCAAGGCAAATCTTGTTATGATGACGTATTAGAATATCCGGGGGTATCGGCGGAGAAGCAGCACATTCCATGTTGACGTCAGGTGTCCACCGTCACAGTAAAGTAATTCTTTTGTTTTTTCATCTTGAAGTAATCTTTCCGTGTTGCCAGGGTGGGCACGTCATCGTGCAACACGCGACGTCAGGCAGCCATCTTGTTGCCTCGTTCCCTTGGTTACGGGAGCACCGATCACAATTGAGTGAAGAGAGGAAGATATCTGTCCCGTGTACCGAGTACCAGCGGCATAGTTGAAGTGGTGGACAGAATTGCGCTAACACACCATGGGCCTGTACAAGTATTAACCTTTCCCTGAGTGCCATCTCTTGGAAAGGAACGGACACACTCATGCTGTCATAAGGTGAGAGTAGCATTGCCACACGGTTTCCTCACAAGCTGTCGTGTATGTCCCCGATCTCGTTACTGTGAAGCAGGCACCAATCTGGTAGTTGAGTTTTCTATGCGTCTTGCCCTTAGAGTTTTCTTCAAAAGAAGATGATTTGTGAACTCTCTGTTTTTACATCTTTGTGAAGACACATTAGTTTAAAGGAACACTCAATTTACATCGCATCAGATGTGTGTCACATTTTAACTGTGTAAATCTGTGAGAACAGTGCCACCTTGTGGACTTCTGAAATATTTTCGGCGTGGCTCATTTTTAGTAAAGCAAGAAGACGTTGGTCATATTATGTTTTTTTTTCAGACTTCAAAAGGATTCGGGGTAAAAGTGAGAGTGTTCTAAAACATGGACAGAGATCTAGAAATGTGAAAGTTAAGAACCGTGACAGTAAATTTTTTTCTTGTAATGTTCTATGGCACATATATATATGGTAAAGTCACTGAAGAAGTGCAAAAAGGAGTATCTTATTGATTCTGTATCGCAAATTAAATCGGAAGAGCTTGTTAAGCAGCGACCATCAACTTCTGGAGAGAGTAATTCATTTAATTCCAGTGTTGACAGAGAGCAGCTCAAAAGCAAGTGAGGCAGATATAAAAAAAAAAAAAATCTGACTTAAAGTCATAAGAAGAGAGACACCGTTCAAAAGTATTGAAAGACTGTAGATTTCAAGAGATGAAATGTAAATGGGAAAATTGGAACGTGTCAATTACTATTTCAATATTGACCGGGAGAAAACCATTGTGACTCAAACCCCAATCCAGGGAAAACTAAGGACTGAGGGAGTGAGCCTTGGACCAGGACCGGGAGAGGACAAAGCTAGTCCCAGGACCGGCAGAACCAGGAACTCGGAGAGGACAAAGCTAGTCCCAGGACTGGCAGAACCAGAAACCGGGAGAGGACAAAGCTAGTCCCAGTACCGGCAGAACCAGAAACCGGAAGAGGACAAAGGATGTCACAGGACCGGAAGGGGACAAAGGACCCGGAAGAAAGAAAAAGAAATGAGAGGACAAAGGTTCCAACCTATCTATAGGTGGACAACGGATGTCCCAGAATCAGCACCAGGATAGAAAAAAAACAAATGTGTCCCAGAACCGGAAGGGGACAAAGTTCCCAGAAGGAAGAGAGAACAAAGGTTTCAACCTTTTTAAAGGGGGACAATGGATGTCCCAGAATCAGCACCGGGATAGGAAAAAAATGTGTCCCAGGACCGGAAGGGGACAAAGGTCCCAGAAGAAAGAAAAAGAAACGAGAGAACAAAGGTTCCAACCCATCTAGAGGGGGACAACGGATGTCCCAGAATCAGCACCGGGATAGGAAAACAAAAATGTGTCCAGGACCGGAAGAGTTCACGACCGAGATTCGTGACGACAAGAGTTCCAGTACCACGACAGAAAATCATGACAAGTGGGTTCTTTGAACCGGGACAAACGTTCCGCGACTAGAACCGGGTCTTATAGCCCATAGTACTGAGACAGTTTGTCAACAAAGAAATTAAATTTAAAGGTAACTTAGAGGCCCGAACCACATTTAGAGGCCCATAACCCAAGAAAAGAACCAGAACGTCATCTTGGACTGTTAGAAAACTGGCTCAAATTTTTCTTAGGGTGCATTCTTCCAGAACTTTTGAGCATGGGAGGCGCTTGTTGAACTCTCATATCTTCAACTATGAGCGGTAAGCCGCGACGGACAAAAAACTGATCGGAGAACGTAAACTGTCTCTTCCCGTTTTTGATGGCCACAAGGACGGATTGTAGAGAGTAGACTGTCTCTTCCCGTTTTTCGTCAATCGAAGGGGAGAAGGTGGTCATCATGATCCTCATCATGATCCTCATCATGATCCTCATGATCCTCATTATGATCCTCATCATATCCTGCCCCTTTGCCTTCGTGATCTGGAAGTCCAAGAGGTCGCTGACCTCCTACATGTTTTATGTTTCCTTGCTGTTGTTTTCCATGCTTTAAGCTCTTGTTATGTGTTTGAAGCTTTTATTGTGTTTTCTCTGTAAAGGAAGAAGATATGTTGTATATATGTGCTTACTTCATTATGGCTACTTGGTTTCAGTAGTCTCTTCTTTGTGTTTCTATCTTCTCAATCTCCCATAGTACCTATGAGTGTTCTATCTGGTATGTGAAAGTTCCAGTCTTGGCAGTTGATGGTCTGGTCGGCTAGCGAAGTGTATATCTCTGCTGTGCTATCTTAATAAATCTATCTTGTAACCTGAAGACGTATCCTGCTGCCTACCTAACTTACTTACACCATTCTCCTCGAGGTTGAGAGCCATCTGTGTCCTTATCAGATGTCCGTGTTTGTTGATTTACAACCGATTTGCTTTTTTGGAATGTAGAGAATTGTTTTATTGTACCCCATGAACTGTATAAATTGACAGCCAAAACTTTGTTCATCTAGAGCTTTTGAGCAGACACATTCTGTTCAGGCTCTCCTGGGCACAGTGTTTAATGAAACCAACTTGTTCCTGTTTTGCCAAAAATCTCTTGTATTTTCATTTATTTAAGGTAAATTCTTATCATAGCAACACTGCCCCCCTCTAAAACAGACCCCAACATTATTTATACTCCTCCTGGATTGACCTGTCAATTACCAGTTACTGCCATAGCCAACAACCGGTGTCCCCATGAACAGGGTGCAGGGCACGTATTAGAAGGCTCAGTAGGAAAGCCGTCTGTGGCCCCGCCCATTCAAACTCTCATTGCCCAGAGAGGCCCCACCATCAGTACACAAACGTGTTAACTGAAAAGAGGCCTGAAGAGGTGAGGTGATATAAATAAATAATGTGACGTAAAACAACAGATGTAAATCATGGAGGAAATATTTCCTTCCGGCCTTCCTTCCTTCCTCGGAAAGCAAACAATCAGAAAAATGCTGCACAATATCCTTTCACTGATAGTTTGCATCGTACACGATGTTTAGCTTACGTGGACTGTTTACAGAGAGCAGGAAATATGAAAGGAACCTCACCGCAGCGACCAGAGGACATCTGTCAACGTTCAACCAAAATGAGTTGCTTATAAGAATAAACACACGCAAAGCAGAGCTGAACTTGCTGGAACATTTTGGCCCAAAAAAAAAACGTCAATGGGAAAGATATTTCAGTGGTGAGAAGGTGCAACTTGGCGGAGAGCAGAGTTCTTGCGTGATGCACACACGGACCTTCTTGCCCACCTGCCTTATCGGGTTTGATAAGACAACGATTACTTCAATGAATAATTCGCGAATATTTCAAAATTGATTTATACTATCTCTCACATTCCATCCGAGGCACAGCCAAATTGCAGCAAGAAAAATAAACATTGCGCTACCAGGAGTTTTGTGGGGTGTATTATCACTTGCTGAAAGTTCAGCACGCTGACTCCTCTTCTTCTGAACATTTTTCAGCCTAAAATTCCCCGAGGTTTGTTCACTAATCCTGACGGAAAGGGGCGTGTTGTTTCCACCAGGATCCTCTGTGTCTGATTCCCAAGAAAGTGTGTTGGAATCCAATGTCCACCGTACAATGGTGCCAGGGCCAGACAGGCCGTAGCGGGCACCGGGCAATCCCCCGGTGCGCCGCACAGGTGGGTGCCGGTTTTGGGCCCCTGCGGGCCGTTTTTGTTACAGGGCCGTTTTTGCAGCATAGCTGCAAAATCGGCCCTGTAACAAAATCGGCCGAAAACCGGCTCTCGCACAGAGCTCGGTGGTACCCCCAAGCCCCGGGGGCCGGCCGAGCACTTTGCCAGGGCCGGTTTTGGTTCCCCGTTCGGCCCTGAATGGTGCACTTCTGCTAATGCACAAACACTTCAATGAACACTATGAGCAAAATGTTGACTGCAAAAATAAAAAACATTGCGATGTTTGCAAAACAGGAACAATGCTCATTCTGCACAAAAGACAGGTGCATCCTGCCGATGGTACATTTGAGTCATTGACAAAATGTCGATTGAAAAAGGTTTCCGAATAATTCTCTGACATTCTTTTCAACCAAAGCCCCTTCCCTTGCAAAACACACACAGGAGCCATTTCACCAGTAAGTTACTGGTCGCTGCATGCATAGGGTGGTGCTAAGATAAAATAGGAACAAGTGATTGTCTTCACTTTAATAAATAAGCAAACTTTCCCTAGGTTTCATTTGTCGGTGTTTTCCTGGTGTATGCAGTGTATTCTTGACGATTACTCGATCAAGCCTATTTGGTTCATGCAGATAAGGGTGATTTGAATGTTCAGCCTGTTCCCTGTGGTGTAGCATTTAAGCAATGTTATGGGGGGTAATTGGTGGGGGGTGGGGGGCCGGGTGCCACTGCCACATAGATCCTGATAGGGAGGCGCCAGGGAGCCCAAGAAGAGTGGAGATCATTCGGCATCAAATTATACTTTAGTGACTCGGCCATATGTGGCAAGGTCCTAAGTCAACACATTAACTGGCCTCTCCTAACCTATCTTTGTCCTCAATTCACATACTTTAGCCCGCTGCAGTTCAAATTAGTTGGTCAAAAAATGCAATCGGCGCATTCAAATGGCAGATCCTGATTCGCTACATCATAAGCTGCTGCAGGGCTTAAAGCAGGCCGGTCCCTTCGGGTCTTAGACCCGGTAATTATTAAAAATGGACAGGGGCGTAGCTTGGTCAGTGAGATTGGGGGCGTGTAAGCTTCAGAATTTCCAACAATCACGCTGGCATATAATTTTAAAAGGCATTATACATCAAGCAGGGCGCATTGGGGGCTTAAAGGGAGAGAAATACAGACTGCTAGTATTGAGTGAGAGAAACACATCATTTTGTAAAATAAAATTTTGAAGGACTTCCAAATCCGAGATGAGAGTGTGTGTATGTTTTTGTGAATGTGTGCATGCAAAAACCCTAGCTGAAGTCCGACAGACACCTCGCCATACCCGACTGAAAGCACCTGTACCCAACTATTCATCTGAAAATACATTTATCCGGGGATGTAACACCCCCCCTTCCCGAAGTTACGCCCCAGAAAATGGATATTGAGATGGGTCCTTATTGAGCCCTATATTCATGTCCTTAACTGCAGAGGCAAAAAAATATTGAATACTGAACAACAAATGTAATTTTTTTTAAGGTAATCCATGTCAGTGATTTAGGTCCTGTGTATATTTTATGTTTTACCTCATCTTGCATTTCCTAGCGTGTTGGTTATTTCCAGAATGTTGTGTTTTTGCATTTTGTTCGTGCAGCATATTGCTCTTGTATAGTGCATACATTAAACTGAGTTGCCACTAGGCATTTTTCTCAACTGAGTCACCACCAGGTCTTTATAACTGGCCAAAGTAAAAGCTCTGTACCTGAGACTGAAGGCAGCATGAGTTTCTCAATGAGCTTGTCAGTAGGTCAAAAAAGATATTCAGAAAACCTGGCCAGCCAATCCTTGGCCTCTCTGCAGACTGCAAATAATAATAGTCATGTATCGCAGTTGGAATTATGATTCCATGCAAATGTGTGTGAAGAAGGTACACAGGTGTCAAAATATTGATATGGTTTAAGTAAATGAAAATGTAGTGCTTATAAGTGAGTGGGGGTGTTTTGTGTTTGTGAGGTGTTGAAGAGAATGAGATGCGAGGAAAGAGCATTCAGGGAAAGTGAAAAGAAGGTTCTGAGAAGGAAAGAAATGAGGTGCAAGATATGCAGATGGAGGAGATGTGGAAAGATAAAGGGTGTGCATGTCTAACGTCGAGTGAGCATAACAGACACTTCCCCTTCCTCAGTAACTTTTATTTCAGTCTCACAATTTCAGAATTGAAACATTTTCAATAAAAATAATTGACAACAAAATCATTGACAAAGCCAATAGCCCTGGTTAGTTTTATGTGTATGTCAGTTTTTGTGTTGTTGTGTTATATATATGGATAGAGGAATGGAAAGGTCAGAGAGGATACCAAATGCTGGTTGGGTGGCACACTATGAGAAATGCAGAAATATAGTTTAAGGGGCGAATTCACAAAGGTAAACTTACACTTATGTGTACATTTCCTTTTTGTCAGTATTCACAAACAAACAATTTAACAGTATCTTTACAACTTTGGAAAATTTGCAGCCAGGGCAGAGAACTCCACATATAAAAAGATAGGACAGGCCTATCTTTTTATGTGTGGAGTTCTCCGCCCTGAATGCGAAGTCTTCGTTGTCGTAAACTTACTATTCAATCATTCATTTGTGAGTACCAAAAAAGTGTAATCTTGCGCAAAAGTGTAAGTTTACCATTGTGAATTGGACACCAAATGTTTAATCCATGCCATGCCACTTTTAGAGATCCCCAACATTTTTCACTCCCCTTAGAGCCCCATGCTGCTACATTTAGATTTGGAGGTAAAACCTATTATTTTGGAGACTTCACTGGTACACTGGATTGTCCAAAGTTCTAGGGTTAGGGTAAAATAATTCTCAACTCCTCACCCGCCCTGTATGATCGTACACTCCCTCACTTGCCAGTATTCCCCGCTCCACCCAACATGCTGTTGGATGCAGTTGGCTCAAATAACTTTTGTTTTATGCAGCAATGATTTTGTGGCTGTAAATAGTAGCTTATACTAGTTCCAAATTTATGGTACACATTCTACGACCCATGGAAGGACGGAAGACCCAATGGACTGGGCCTGGATCTGAACATATGACCTGACGTTTAACTCTCTCTTCAATGAACGGTTATCCAACTCATTCAGCCATTTCGCCATCCTGTTGTTTGTGGCATCACAGCTGGGAGAAGAGAGAAACTGACGAAGTTCATGTTTAAAAAAATAAATGTTTCCTTGTTAAAAATGACACGTGCCTGAAAAATTATTGGATAATATAGGTAGAATGAGCACATTTCAAATTAAATATTCACTTATAGAAACAGGTCTCGAGTAAGCAATACAAGCTGCTACATTCCTACCACAAATTTGTGAAAAAAAAGCAAACTCAATAATCTTTCCATACAATAAAAAAATCGCAGAATCAGGAGTCTTGTTTATAAGAACTTTATCTTTATTTTCTTCTCTTTTTTTCTCTTTTGAAGTGAAAAACACAGCCAACGCGTTTCGTCCCACACACACAGGGACTTCTTCAGGGCAAAGACAGATGAGGCAAATATACGTGCCCCATCCCATCAAAAAGAATCTCAATGCAAACGTATAGGGAATCCAAATTGGCATACAGTTCTACATAGTTATTATGATAAAATTAGAGGTCTTACACAACATGGTAGATTCAAACAGCATCTGAACAGAGAGTCCTTTAAAATGAGTCCCCAAAGAAAAGACCGCGTTCACTCATTTATGCTGGTGAAATGTTTGACCTGTTCTACACTTGATTTGCGGGTGAATACGGTCTTTTCTTTGAGGACTCATTTAAAAGGACGCTCTCTTCATATACTGATTGAATCTACCATGTTGTATAAGACCCTCTGTGTCCATAACTGTTCAAAATCATGTGTCACTCAAAAAAACATATTGTCTGTGTCTAAAAATCTTCACACTCAAATCTTTAGCCAAGCAGCAGTCTATTGTCAGGGCAATTAATGCTGCAGCTTGTGTTGAAATTATGTCAGACAAACATGATGCTCCAATGATTTCAGAAATAGAGCAGAATGCATAAGCTGCTTTCAGTATTTCTTGATGGTCTCTCAGACAACTCTCCACAAACAAAGTCAGATCAGTAATTTCTAGGTGAACATCTTTGATATTTGGCCTTGGTTTGCTATACAAAAATGTAATATTTAAACAATGATAGTCAGGGTCTTCATTATTGTGGCTGAGAATCAGCAGCAGCATTGCTATGGCTAAGGTATTGCACGTCTTGATCAATATATTTTCATCTGCTAGTATTGTCTATTCATACTTCATAAGGCAGCTGGCCTAGAGTATGAGTCAGAAAAAACTTAACTGAATGATGGACCAACGACAATTCATTACTATGTTCAATTACAAGGCAAACTGTTGCAACCACTTTCAAACAATCAGGAAGAGCTACAGTTATCTGACCTAATGTAGCATAGACGTAAGTGACAAGCCACTTTCCCTTTTGGGATAGCACAGACAGTGCACACCCTTTTTTTCATGGCCAAACAAGTAAAAGTCTTCGTCGTAGTCAGGCATTTTGAGAGCGAGTGCACTACAAAGATTTTCTGTGAGCTCTCGGAGAGCTTTCACGCATTCACTGGCAAATGGCACCGGATCCTTTCAGTGAAGGCTTCACAATCAGGGAAGAGGCCAGAATCTGCTGACAGTAGCCATGTATTCCCAAAAATGTTCTCACTTTCCTCTAGGTAACTGGAGGATTTATTTTCAGAATTGCGGAAACGTGTTCCTTGGAAGCTTTCCTTGCTTTTCTCAATGTGGTGATGAAGATAAATCACTTCTTTTTAAAATACTGCATTTTTGTGGGTGAGGCCCTGTGATCATGTCAGCAAGATGGTTTAGGACAGCAATGGTATCTAACTTTCAATGTTCCTTTGTCTTTAATGCCACTAATAGGTTATCAATATGGAGGGAAATGGAAAAGAATGTTTGGCACAAGTCAATGACTGTATATTACTCTACAGCCACAGGACTCTGAAACAATATTACATCATGATTTGGTACCATCGGCCAACCTGGGACTATAATTTGAATTATTTTCTCAGGTTTTGCACTACCCTCCATTTACCACTCATTTTTTTGAATGCCCATCACTGGAGAGTTGCAAGGACAACCAACCTCTCAAAGAATACCCTGCTCCAGTATCTTCTCAATAGCGGGCTTCCTTCCCCCCTCTGCATCTTGTGTAGGTTTATATTGTCAAATTCTGGGGTAAGTGGATTTTGGTTTAATCTGTATTCTGACTGGTCCTGCACTTTTTCTGAGTCCTATTTCTTTGTCCATTAAATCCCATGCCTCTTCCTTACTGGTATTCCTTAAATCAATTGGTAGGTCATCTTTTGTAAGAACTGAGAACAGCCGAACTTTGAACTCGTGTGATTGTATTTTAAATACTGAATCTTCATCCTGGATTTCAATTGCACACCCTTCCGATGTGTAATAAACTACAAAATTAATCTTGCAAGGCAAGTTTCGGCCAAATTATAGGACTTGATTCACACAACATGAATTAGTGACTCTTCTTCATTGACCCATTCTAACTGGGACATTTGCTTTAACCTGATTAATAATATTTTTATTACATATTCCTAGAATTTGGACATCTCTTCCTGATAGTGGTAGGTGTGAGACATCAATGGAACAAACCGTTGAATGGGTAGCACCAGTATCAATTAAAAATTACATGGGGAAGTGATTCATTCACTTTTTTTTTATGTATGGGCCTCTCTAGTCTACCTCCAGAACTGCACCAAGCATGCAATCTTCCACCCCCCCAAGACCTGTATTGTGAATTTGTTGCATTTGGTGAAAACTGTGGAAAATCATTGCTCAGAATCAATGGATTATGCTGGCACCCTGGATTTATGGCATCTTTTTTTTCATGTTTTACTGCAACACTAGAGATACAGGTACATTTGTAAAGAATTGCCCCTGATTTTGCATGTTTCTCAAAGAAATCTGTTGGGCTGGGATAGTAAACTGTGTCTGCATCTAATTTGCATTCAAATGAATCTGGAGGGAAAAATCATTCTAGATTCAATTTGGGTTCTGCTTACGCCCACACTTCAAGTAGCCAGTTTTCCCACAGATGTGACAAGCAGTGCTCTTCCTCTGCAAATTCACATTTTCATTCATTCTAGGACTGTTCACAAACCATCTAAAAAATGGGGAAATCAAAAAATGGGAACAAACATTTCTAAGTCAAGCACTTGACAAACCTACAACATATAGGGAGCACCTATTTACCACAAAGGAGGTAAACAATATTACAATGGACATCTCCTCCAATTGTAATATTTGGTATCTTGAAAGTGTCATTCAATATCACACAAAGATCTAGATGGTTCGAGCCTCACATTGACGCCAAATGTTTCATCCACTAAGCTTTCCAGAGCTGCAGAATCTGCCACCCCCGGCACCAGGGACTCAGTTACAATGCAAACACAAATCCGAAAACCAGTGAAACTGCAACTCATACACAACCCACTGAGCAATGTTTCTGTAAGGTAAGTTTCAGTTAATGTGCAGTCCCATGAGACTAGACAGAGAAAATTAGTGGAACACCAAATCCTCGTTCATAAATGAACAACACACAAGGATCACTGTAAACCGAATCTACATTTTAGAAAAAGTTTTTTAGGAAAACACTAATCTAGTGCACACAATATGAGTAGTTACCACAACTAAAAGATAAAAGTTAAGGAAGCAAGGACGTTTAGATGTAATGTGAACAGTAAGAAATACTACAACATTATTACTACAACATTATTGCTCTGCACTATATTGCAGTAGCACCCTCATTCACTACTTCTAAGCACTATACTAGCTTGAACATATTATTAGCACATTATTAATGAAAAGTTCATTCTGAGTTTCAAGGATGTTTCACAACTGCATACCTTATTCTAAAACAATAAATTCACTTTTCAATTCACAAAAGCAGCTGTGTGTGCTCGTAATAAGCACAGTCAATAGAACTACCACCTGGGACAACAGCTAGTGAAGGCCGAATGCTTGACGCTTTCAGTTAAGGCGGGTGCAAGATTATGTCTGTCCTTTGGTCGCCTGGCATGAAGGATTTTACCTCTCTATGTCTAGTTTTTATAGATTTTGTTGAAGACTTTTAGAACGAATATTCAACAAAAAATGGCATGATTACCTTTCAACTAGTTTTACAATATCAGGCAGTGTGCAAGACAGCAAATGTAACAGGTAGCTATCATCCTTCTGGAATCTCTATCATTTCACAATGATCATGAAAAATAAAGATGATCAAAAGCAGTGATTAAATATTATGGATATAATCAAGTAAGCTTGATTAGCATATGTGCAAGAATAGGACAATATGACCAAGAACATACATTTGATTTGATCACATGTAGAATAGATTAGAATAGAATAGAATTGTATTGCACAATTAATTACAATTATTGCAATCACAAATACTGAGATACAGAATAAAATGCATGAGCTTCAATGTTAAAAGTTTTTGGCATTTACATTTAAAAGGATTAAAACTGATAGTGGTTTTATGAGCTTTATGTTTCTATGAGTTTTTCGGAGACCAAAATGTCCTATGCGGACATCAGGAATTTCAAAAAGCATGCCGGCAACTGTGCTGAGTCACCCTTAATGCATTCCACCAGGGCACCCTGGCATGTCCGAATGTTTAAAATGCGCCAGATGGGTCAAAGCCAATAAGTTCTTAAAGGGCGCAGTGTCTCGCAAATGCATAATAAGTGAGTTAAGGTTTCTTCTTCTCACCCACAGGTGCGGCACTGTGTGGATGAGATTTCTTTGTAGCCTTGCCCATACTTGTATGCCAAAAGAGGGATCAAGCCGAATCGTAGCCTCATCAGTTGGCGCTTCATTATTGGTTTTATGGGGGATGACAGATATTGTGGTAGACCTCTGCTGTTGTATAGTTTTAAAGCCCAACTTCCATGCTTAAGGATTTTTAAGCTTGTTGCATCGTTGACCTCTGACATTATTTTAGCCTGTTATATTAAGAGTTTTGCTGCCGCCGGTATGCGTATGGGGGCGGCCCATATTTCACAGGCTTCCAGTGTTTCAATAGAATGAGTGAGATAATTGTGCCAGGTTGACCCGGGTTTATTTATCATTCTATGAATCATGCTTTAAGTATCAACTTTTGAGCCGTCAAGTTGAATTCCTTACGGATTTGCACATGCGGAGTGGAAGAGAGTAAAAGAAAAACTTTACGGAAGCAGGCAGATTGTGCTCTGTTTAGCCACGAGGACATCTTGTCTTTAAAGACAATAGCGCCATAGGAAATGGACGGTAGGAATTTTGCCCCCATTGCTTGGATTAAAGGTGTGAGGTCAGGTGAGCACATAGATTTCCTGCCGCTGGAGAAGGCAACCTCCAAGGATTGTGCCAGCCCGTGCATTGCTGTGATGTGTGTAGACTGCCTTCCTTTATGGTTGATCCATACCCCAAGGTACTTATACGTTGAGACTGTCTTCATGGATTTACTGTTGACTTGCCATAAACCTCTTCTCTTCGTTTGTCTAGAGATTATCATTGTCTTTGTTTTTGTCGTGTTTATGTTCAATTTGTTGGCTTTGCAGTATGACGACAATGCAGTTAGAAGTCGCTGTAGGCCAGTCGGAGTTTGATCCAACAGGTTGGTGTCGTCTGCGTATTGCAACAATTGGATTTTAAATCAGGCGGGTTTAGGAGGGAATGCTCGAGCCTGTGCCAGGAAATCAGGAAGGTCGGCTAAATACAAATTAAAAAGCATTGGGGCCAGTATACAGCCTTGTTTTAGGCCCTTGTTGGTTTGTATCTTCTTGGTTGTTGACTAGTCGGTAGACACTCTGATTTTGACCCAGGTTTCAGAGTATAGAGCCCCTAGCGCGTTTAATAGTGAGTTGTTAATGCCCCAGTTGTTTTATTTCGTCCACAGTCTCGAACGGTCCACGCTATCGAATGCTGTTTGAAAATCGATATAAGCTAGGTAGAGTGCCTTCCCTTTCTTGTCCAGTGTTGTTTCTATTAAGGATGACACACAGATCAAGTTATCTTCGATGCTAGATCCTTTTTGGAAGCCAGTTTGCGTAAACGGGATCAGATTCTCTTTTGATGAGTTAATTAGCACATATCGTACACCGAAGGGAATTCAGGCCCTTAAAGTGGAGACAAAACATGGTAATTGTTGGACCTGTCATCCTTGATGTGGTCTTCCCCCAAATGTTTTGCCTTCATTCCTCCTTTTTTCTGAGTTTTGTTTTTGTTGGCATTAGGACTCTGTCCACTTTACCGCTACTAACCAGTGCTAAAGGGCTAGTGCTCTCTCCTTAAAACATGGTACTATTGGCATACACCTGACTGGCATATTTAATTTACTTATAAGTTCCTATGATATGGTACTACATGTACCCAGGGCCTGTAAATTAAGTGTCACCCACTGAAGTAGCACTTTCAAACTAGTCTTGGGCCTGCCATTGCAGCCTGGAGTACAATTTAAACTGCCAATTCGAGCTGGCAAAATAAACCTTTTGTCAGGCCTAAACCATTCTTTTTAAAACCTCTAAGGTAGGCTCTAAACAGCCCATAGAGCAGGGTGCATTGTATTTAAAAATAGGATGTGTTTTTAAGTTTTATATTTCCTGGTAGTGAAAAACTCCTATATTCGTTTTTCACTATTGTAAGGCCTATTTCTCCCATTGGATAATGCTGGGATACCCAATTGCATTTAAAAAGTGCTATTTTTTGAATGGGAACGCATAGAAATGTCAAGTTTGGACTCAAATTAATTGAAATTTAAAACTCTTTTTTATGGTAAAGTCAGATTTTTAGTCAAATCTGAAAAAGCCATTTTTAGAAAGTTGGCATTTTCTTATCCATTTGGGCCCTGTTGCCAGTGTCCAGGATCACCTGGCTGTGAATAACTGGACAGTTGATCTTTGTGTATGCCTCCCAGACAGTGAGACAAAGGGCTACTAGTTGTTAGCAGTATTGGCCATCCTGCCAGGCTGGGTGAAACAGAGGGGTTCCTTTCCCCACTTACATTTCAAAGGGCTGACTCCAACACAAACACAAAGGAACCAGATCCCAGACTACTTGGTCTCTTGGCAGGTGGTAGGAAGAACTTTCAGACTGAGATGTGGGGGCAGCGAGGATTTCACCCCCACTTCAAAGGCTGTCACCAGGTATAAATATTGGTACTCATGAACCACCTCTTCAGTAAACTCCTGGATCTGTGGAAGGCTTTAGAAAGACTTCCTGGTACTCCAGAGGACTGTCCTGCTGCTTGAAGCCTGACTTGTTCTTCAGAGAACAGCCCTGCTACTTGAGGCCTACTTTGTTCTTCACAGGTCTGCCCTCCTGCTTGAAGTCTGCTATGCTCCTTGAAGGAGAGAGGACCATCTCTTTGAACCCAGGTCTACCAGAGTGTTTCTAACAGCTAGTTGGATTGGCTTCTGTGTGAGCTACAGGAACATAACAAGCTCCAGAGACCTTAAAACCTACACATGGCCTCTGCTTGTGTGAGTCGTAACCTTATAAGTGGTGCCCCCAAGTCCTGGATCCTTGGAAATGTTTTTAGAGGTGCTGCTCCTGCCTGACCCTAAAAGATGGAACTTAGAAAACAAATTCACCAAAAAGTGGCTGAAGAACCAACAGAAGACTGAGACCTATGTGCCGAGTGTACTTTGCCAGTCAGCCGGATTCCGTGGTAGCGCCTGGTACATTCTTCTCCGCAGCAGCAAATTGTGTTCAGCAGGACCCTCGAGAAATGGTTTTCGACCTCTTGGAGCCCTCTTTGGCCATGGCTGGCAGATTTGTCCTGCTTGAGGTTTTTGACTTCCAAAAAATTGTTTAAGTCCGAAGGTAAAAAATCTTCACTGGGCTAGATGGAGAAATGCTCCCCATCGACGACAATAATCTCCTCGGCCTGGAAATTCAGCTTATTCTGCTCTGATCTTTTTCCTGAAATTTGCTGACGGCTTCACCAAGCCCTCATCCAGTGCCTCCCAGTGACGACAACTCCTACTTCTTCCACACCCTGCCACCTTGCCCCGCTGAACTCTACCTTCTCCTTTACTTTTTCCCTGAATTTCTTCTAAGTCCGAAGGTAAGCTAAGACCAGGCTCAATCCAACTTGTGTATCAAAATCTCGCTTCATAATAGTCGGCCTTAATCTTTGACCTTGCCCTGCTCTTGTGCGACTAGATACCTGCGGTAGGCGCTTTGACCTTTTAGCCACTATTTTTCACTAAAAACGTAAACAATTCAAAACTGTGGTTCTACTGATCAGATTATTTTTTTCCGGTGTTCTTTTATTCATTAAATGTTCTCTACTTTTCTAAGTGTTGCTGTTTGTGTACTGCATAAATACTTTACACTTTGCTTCCAAGCTAAGCCTGACTGCTTTTGTGCAGATGCATAAGCATGGGTTATTTTCGTGATTTTTGTGGTTCACCCTGAATTGTGGTTTTCGCCTCAGTGGGTCTTCCACCCCCTCAACCAATAACCCGATGTTTTGCAATATATATGAAAATGTCATCAGAAACTAGAGCCATTTACTCTTAGAATATTGCAAGTGTAATATCTTGTACCTAGGAACTCTTTGCTTCCTTATATAAAAACTAAAAAGGATTCAAAACTTTGCTGCAGCACTACTCCTGCACCTCTACCAGTGCTCCAATCATTACATTGGCTGGGTGCAGGCAGACAGTATGACTTCCAGGCACTTGCTTCATTCTCAGTGTTAATCAAAGAAAAGGCCCACAGCAGGACACTACACCTAAGACAAGTATCACAAGGATTGGAACTTCATTCTCAGTACACTCATTGCCATCCAAGACATGAAACATACAAGATTATCTAAAGTTCAAGAATGAAGTAAAACCCTGACTGTTCCCAAGATGATGAACCAGAATAATTGGGTCCTCTAACATTAAAACCAAACATTTGTGATGGGTTAAAAAAACTTTGCCAAAGCGTGCCCAAAAATTACTAGCAAGCTACATTCATATTCTATTTACAGTTGGCTGTAATTAATGGAAGGTGGATGACAATTATATCCCTTTGGTGCGGCTGATAAAGCCCCACTGGCTAGTACCATAAAAATTGGTCAGCCACAGGACACATATATACTGAGAAAAAAAACCTCTACTGATCCACTTAAGCCAAACCGCTCAGTATCAAGGAGCACAAGCAGCCAGTGCATGGAGAGATCTGCCAATTATAGGTGGCATCATGGAGAACTGTTATTTAGTCCAAGTCCCGATCATATCACCTACCACAATCAAAACAACAGCCAATAGTGATACTCGTGTAGATACGGATGATTACAATTCAGACAACCCAGGTGGATTGCCGTCCTTTCTCTGTCCTCTCTCAGTATGTCTCTCTCCCACCCAGACTGAGTCTGGGAGGCAGACTCACATTGTCTCTCACTTATTCTTTCTCCATCACATGCTAATCACTTCAACCTAAGATTCAATAGAAGCACAACATGATCACACATGCCCAACACCTAAATGCTTCCTGCATAGGCTCACAGCAAGTACAATAATCTTTCAACCAATCACTCCTCCAAGGTGCAGCTCCCTGTCCAATAATGTGCTTCAGCACCATGCAATGGGGTATGAAGTACTCTACAATATTGTATACAATAGAGTACAATGTTTGTTGGACATGGTCCTTCTACAGGGTCATTCTCAAACTTTTTTCCTTCCTCCTCCCCTTTTTGCTGAATTCGTATTTGTTGGCTTTAGGACTTTGGGCACCTTACCACTGCTAACCAGTGCAAAATTGCATGTGCTCTCTGCTTAAAACATGGTACCACAATTGGCATATTTAATTTACTTATAAGTCCCTAGTAATGTGCACCAAATGTGCCCAGTGCCTGTAAATTAAATGCTACTTCTGGGCCTACAGCACTGATTGTGCCAACCATTTAAGGAGCCCTTTAAACATGTCACAGGACTACAATTAAAGAGCCTGTGGGTCCAGTTTTAAACCTCCATGTTGCCCTAGGCAATTTAATCTACTTGCCAGGCCCAAACCTTTCTTTTTACCACATATAAGTCACCCCTAAGGCCCTGGACAGTCCAGCGGCAGGGTGGAGTGTATTTAAAATACACACCTGGAGTGGGTGACAGCCTATGTGCATTCCTTCTTGACAGCCACACACAAAGGGAGCTCAAGTTTGACCTGATGGGCTATCCTGGGCAGGATAGGAGGGAGGAGCTGACACACCTGAATAGGCTGTGTCCTGTCCCAACACAAAGGGCTGCATAACCCCTCACCCCCCGTGGTGAGTCTTGAGCCAGGGCAGGAATAGCAGGGATTCTGTGCACCTCAAAGGCTTCTCTTTGAAGTCTCCCCCACTTCAAAAAACTGGGTATTTGTACTGGACCTCTGACACCACCACTTCAGTAGATTTCTGAATCTGTGGATACTCTGCCAGGAAGAAGGACGGCTGTGCTGCTGATAGGACTGCCACTCTGCTGGCCTGTTACTCTGCTGGACTTCTGGTTTGCTGTGATGACCTGCTGCCCTTCTTGCCTGGGAGTGAGAAGAACTGGACCTGCATCTTCAACCCAGAACCAAGGTGACTTTAAAGGCTTGCTCGCATGCTCAGGGACATCAAAGACTTCCAACCACCCTGCTACAGCACCTGCACTCTGCTATCTGTGAGATATGCCCTGCCAAGTGGTGCCAACCCAGTAGTGGACCCTTGGAAGCAGGTATAAAGTGCTGCTTCAGCGGAAATCCACACATCAACACAGCTGTGTCGCTTGAAACCGGCATATCCACATTAATGACGATGCATCGCCGATACCGTGAGGATGGAGTACATCGCATCACTGACTGCACAGCGCATCGCCTCCATTTCCAATGCATCTTCAGCTATGCACATCTAGGAGCCTATGCATCACCTTCATCCTGCGGTTCGAAGATGCATCACTTCTTTGCTCAGCGTATCTCGAATCTGTCGGCAACGCAACTAAGGTACTTTGCAGCGGGGCAAGGCTGGTCCCTGGATCTGACCCATACTCCCTCATGGTCAGTCTGCACCTTTGGATTTGACCCGGTATAACACAACCAGATAGCCCTGGTTGGCGCTTCATGCATTTAAGGACTACATTTCAGTTTATTCTTTAAAACTCATAACTCTGGTTCTACATATTGGATTTTTGTCGGTGTGATCTTGTTTTGTTCATTAAATGAAGCTCTATTGTTGTTAACCAGGTTTGGTATCTTTTGTGTGGTGTTTTCACTGTTTTACTGTTTGAAGTGTTGCACAAATACTTTACACATTGCCTCTTAAGTAAACCTGACTGCTGTGTGCCAAGCTACCCAGGGGAGAGTACAGGTTAATTAAGGGTGTGTTTGTGACTCACCCTGGCTAGGATTGTGGTTCCTGCTTGTACGGGGCACATACCTCTGCCAACCAGAAACCCAAGTTCTAACAATGCTGCTTCGAGATCAAAAAAAGTGGCAAATCACTCTGCTAATGTGCCATGCTATTGAAAGGTTGTCCTCGCTAGAAGATAAACTCCAGTTTCATTTATTTCAAATATATATTGAAGACTCCTTTGATTCTTCTTCATCCGTTCCAGGCAACAGGTGCTAATGCCTTGTTCTGTAATTCACTGCTCTTCGGTGAATGTTGGCAACATATGGTGGCGGCCTTACCTTGCTCCTCTAGTCAGTCCTGTTAGCCTCCAGTTCAGATTACTTCATTCTTGTCCTAGAATGTGGTTGCACAGGTTAGACAATTCTCAAAACCTTTTTTTCTGAATTTCGTAAATTCGATCTGCCGGCCTGTCAGGCGACGTAACAGATGGATTCTTTCATAGTTCCTGGTTTTGATGTTTTTGTTGCGATATACTGCTGAAGGTCGCGCTAGTGAAGACAGGGTATATCATCAAGCCCCGGAGGAAAAATTATCGCTGCTTTAGCGTCCTTTTCGGACGGAAAGCGGCGATAATTTTATCGCCTAATCAGCAAGGTCACGCTATCGTGTGAATCCTTGCATTATTGCCCTTTCCCCCAACGCCCATCTTTGCATCTCTAATGAGCTGCAAAGTGGGCGTTCCTGCCCTGACATAACAGGAGAAATGTCGCTACGCGACATTTCTCCAATTATCAATGGGCACGCTAACCTGCGGAGCGACAAGCAAAGTAGCGATAACCTCTGTTATCGCTACTTTCCTTAAGCCTGCTTCAAAACTGACTTAGCCATGATATCCTATGTAAGGTGAATATCATGGCTAAGTATGCCTTGCCCTATTAGCAAGCTTTCGCCATAACTTGTGCGATTATCGCTGTATTTCCAGTGATAATCGCACAATTGGCAGCTTGCGCTCTGAATTTTATCGCTTTGGAGATAAGCGTTGCTGATAGCACGCTATCTCCGCAAATTCAGAGTTGGCCGGCGATAATTATCCTCACGCTAAGAGCGCTGAGCGATAAATATCGCATAGCCTTGATGATATGCTCCGACATTCTTTTACCAGAGACACATTTGTGCAGCTTGTCAGTGTGCTGCTGGAGGAACAGGCTAAGAAGTAAAAAAACAACATATGAATTGCTTTATTTTTAAACGTTTTTACATTTTGGAAGTCGCAGTTCACAGTTCTTTAAGTGGGCCATGTGATTCAGCAGTGTTTCAGGAGGAGGGGATGGAATGGAAATTTGCTTCACCATTCCCTTCCATCGCCATTCCTTGCAATCTCTTAAGTGGGTGACTTAAACCCATTGCTGTTCATTATGCCGCGGCACATAGTGATGTCATTTTTGTGATTGGTTTTATTTTATGCAAATAGATGGTTTGCCATGTTCTTATTTGGGATAATACGATGAACTGTTATTTTTGAACTAGTCTTTTCTGTCACTTAAGAACCGTGTCTGGAAAGAACCTGTTCACTTATTTCCCTTAGACTGTAAACTTTCAACACAGCAAATACCAGAATTCTCTGAGAGGCTGCCAGCTGGGCTAAATAAAATACAAGTGCGACTATGACACGCGGTGCACTGTTGGAATTCTCTCGATCAGCACCTTGGTTTCCTGGCTGGTAGTAAACTCAAATTCATTAAAGCAAACGAGCCTGCCCTGCCCGTCTCTGCCCAGCGGCCATGCCTCTCTGCCCACTCCACCAGCATTAGCCACTGCACACCCCTCACATAGTAAGTCATAGTGGCATTCTCAAACCATGCATCTCCCCTACTCTCTCTCCCCTTCTCCTCCCTAGCAGCCATGTTTTCCTGCACACTCGCCCCCTGCACTCACATGGATTTATTTATTTTCCTGTTTATTTACGTAACAGTACATGGTATTCCTACACACTATGGTGCCACCTTGAACACCACACACATCAACAGAAAGGAGAACACAGGCAGTAGAGCACATTTGCTACGGTGCGAAAATAATCATGTTAAAAAATAAGAATACAAACAAGAGATTCGAGGTAAAGGACTTAAATCAAAGATACTAACTGGAAAGCTTGCTGAGGAATAACTGTTTGCAACACCAATAAATACTTGGGCATATGCTGTGAGGTAACAGCCCAGGGCTCATGTTTAAAAGAGATTTTGCAGGTACGTCTAAGGACACAGTCGTGTTTAGATGATCTGTTGCTTAAATGAAGCTGTTCAGTATACTGTTTATAGTTGTCAGTCTGTTTAACTCTGGCTTTGATCTTTTAGGTCTCGCGAGCCAAAGGCTCGAAGAGACATTTTATATGTGGGATTTTCAAAGTGCTACCCACACTTTTGGCTGGCCTAAACCTTGAGTGCACGATCACATGCACGTGCACAGCTGCTCCTCTGCTCATTGCATTCCCCCCTCCCTTCTCACCCAGCCCTTTGATGCTCTGCTCGATTACTTTCACTTTTGCCGCTTTGATGTTTGATCGCAAACGCGATCACTTCCGCTTGTTTTATTTCCTTTTCAAGCACTTCCTGTAGCCGAGAGGCATGAACCTGTGGCAGGGAGTCCTGTTTCCAAGCTAGGTGCCGTGGACACATCTTAATAGGTAAACGTTAGGCAGTCACTGATACCCGTGGTTTGCACGGTTACCCATCTAGAGAGCATTACGTTGTTTTGGTGTAACAGTCACTCCGAGTCCGATGTACTGTCGCTTACTCCCAGGTTCCTAGCGATTGGCCCCTCCTTACCCCCTTAGGCTTGTTGTATTTATTACTTTATTTCTTGTAAATAGTATAAATATAATGTTTCTTGTTACATTGTGCTCACTGCCGCAGCCGCGCACCACTCAAGGGCCGCCTCGGTTCATAAACTGCGCAGGGCTTGTAAAGCAGCGTGCTCCTTCCCGCACTCGAACCCGTGGTGTTCGGTTTCACACATTCTTCTGCAGCAGGCACATTCCTTACTGCCGTGTGATAGGAAGGGGGGGGGCTGCCTCTCCCAAAGAATGGACGCTGTTTACAGTCGGCCTGTTGGACGAATCACCTTTTCACAATGGAATTAGCCCATCTCTTCCCTTACGCAGGTGGGAGAATTGGACTGCCCTGGTTTGTTTATACTGCACACGGTTTCTGTTGCTACCCTCCTCCCTGGGACACTCTATTCCTTGCCGGCCGTGAGTGAGTCATTTATTTACTGTATTTACTGTTAGCAGTTTTACACAGGACAGACTTGACCTCATGGGAGACAGAGCGTTTCACCGAAGAACAACTTGCCAGTTTACAGTTAGCTACGCAAGATAAAATTCATGATTTATGAAACCGCAAAGAGTAAGACTAAATAACACAATAAATATACGCTACGGGGTTACATGTGGTAAAATAAAATACTACAATAACTCCGTTGATTCTGATCTAGAGGTGGGCGAGTCAACAAATTGCAGGGGGAACAGAGTCAAGGCTCTCGCGTGACTCCAAGAGTCCGTGGAGGATATTTGACATGCAAATCGTGCAACAAACATCATCTAAAATTTAATAAAACCACTTGAAGATTCAAAAAAGTGCATTTCTTTCACATGCGGAAGTGTTGCACCTGAATCTGAGTGATAGTTTTTAAACGTAATTTACAAACATTCCTGCCTGCCCTGCTCCAACGATAGTGAACTAAAAAACAAGTCCGTTGTCATGTTTACCCTACATTTGGCCTATATTTGTGTAAATGATAGTCTTTTAAATTACATTTATGTGGAAACTCGCATATTTGAAGGTACTTTCATATGTGTATAAAACCTACTTTATTGTTAATCAAAGCCATATCAATTATCTACAAGGATGAGAAAGAAACGAGCGCAAAGTCCAATCTAGGAAGGGAGAAAAATAAACTTAAATCAGTATATTAAAGCATTAAAACTTAATTTAATCAACAATATCTGTGTTTAAGCATCAGTGTTTAATTTGTAAAGGAATACGTGCTGGAGCCCGAAGTTTTGTTCAGAAGCAACGCGGCCAGAACTATTAAAGGTCGGGGTGCCGTATACCAAGGCTGCTTGATCTTGATTTGACTTCATGGCGCTTTCTTCCTCCACCTGACCCTCTCTACCCTTTTATCTTGCTCCTGCACATTCTTTTTCCATCCCTGTTCTCTCCCTTTGTCACTGCGTTGCTGTCTTTTTCTTACCTCTTCCCTTTGTATTTTTCTGTCTGTTCAGGCCCTGCAACCAACTCCCAGAGAGGGGCCAACGCCACGTGCCCTTCGGCTGTACGTGACGGGGTGGGGAGTTGCTTACCCATGGGTGGTTGGGTGCAAGACCCTGTGCCCAACCCCACACTGTGGAAATGGAAAGGCCACAGGCCAGGCACTGCTGTTAAACCACGCAGTGCACAGTCAAGGGCTGTGTGCAGCACAGGAGGCTAGCCACCCATGGGAGAGTGAGCCCAAGGGCCCAGCCCCACTTTGTGTACACCACCCAACCCCACGCTGTGCACATCCATGGGCTGCTAACCCCACATTGCGCATGGCTGACTGACATGAAACATATTTTTCAATTTTTGTAACTAGGAACGATGACTCCAACAGGAACTTTTATCTGTTTTTTAAAACATTTCTTGACTTTTATGTTTTGTAACTTTTTTAGACTGATCTAAAAAAAGAAAAAAGGGGCATCAAAACGTGGATGACATATTTTTTAAGAACCCTACTTTTTAAATTATTTTTAAAAAGTTTCTTCATGAGCAGTCAACAACTGGTCCCTGCCTTCTGTACACTACTTTTCTGCAAATACAACATTTCAGCAGTCCAAACAATATAATGCAATGCACTGGTGCAGGGGGTCGGGGTCACAACTCAAAGCGGCAGTAGCATCAGGAGGAGCAGTGTCCCCAGCCCGGAGAGTGGGTAGAGTAGCAGTGGATAATAACCTGTTATTTGTAGAACGCAAACTAATCACCCCTAAGGGTCTCAAGGCGCTGGGGGCCATCGGGGAGATTAAGTGAGCTATTGCCCAGAGTCATAGGGTGCTGGGCTGAGCTGCCGCCGGCGATCGAACCGTGAGCCCCCTGCTCCAGAGTCAGCTGCCCTAGCCGTTGTGTCACACCTTTCCCATCTGCGCCACACCTCATATAAAAGCTCCTTCATCCTGGTCATATTTTCGCTTTGTAGCGATTAACTGCCTGCTGTGGCAGTTTTTAGGTCGAGCCTGTAACAGCGCACATGCGCTGTTCTGGCGAAGACTTCATGTAGGGGCTCTCGAAACTAACCTAAGAATCGCACACGCCGTGTGCTTTTTGTTTTGGCCCACGCTATTGGCCTTTGCGTGCGTCTTTTTAACAAAGACAGCACCCAATTGGCCAAAGGCGGGCACATTGCTCCGCCCATTGCCTATTGGTGTCGGTTACCCGCACGGCCGCCATGTGGTTTCAATTATCGTGCCCAGACACGGGTGCGATAATTGAAACCAGATGTCTCGCTGTGGCGCACGCGCACCATTCGCAGGCTTGTTTTCTCTCCTTGCGAGGTGATGGTCCGCTCTTAGTTGTTGGGATAAATATCACTGAAGATAAATCTTGTAATTTTGTAAAAAGGGTATTTATGCATCATATTAAGTAAGCCTTGATTTACAGCGTACTCGCCTTGGAACTTCTTGTTTTTTAAAAGCTTCTATCACAAGACGTTCTATATGAAAAATGAGGCTGCATACTTTAAATGGAATATTAACGTGCCTAGAACCGGCTGGATGAATTGGACAATTGATACCGCTTGGGTTTATTTTATGCTGGTCCGAGTCCTCATGACAGTTTATGCTGTTGGATTATTGTGGCATACAGCTTTAAGAGAGCAGTTATAGTGAGCTGTTTGGAAAGTTCAGATCACGTCCGCGTCTGAGAGTCATGCTTTAGGCAGACTTGAGGAATGCACTGGCACCGAGCCCCTTGCCTGACGCTCGGAAACAAATGACTCCCACAGTAATATTTCTTCTAAGTTAAAGCGCCAGCCGAGCTGAGAGTTGCCCCTACCTTCGAAAACGAGAATAGTCCAATGGAGTCTCAGAAAATTTGGATAGGAACGAGATGATAGGCAAGAAGACAACCCGTTCGAAATCTTTCAGAGACAGCATCGACAAAATTAGCATAAAACGAAAAAAAAACTACAAACCTGTAGCCAATGCCTGTCGCGTAAACAACTCGTTGACAAAAAGAGAAAATGATAATGGTAATCATGCCTCAGTGACTTCAGAGGCACAGGCGCTATAGAGTCTCTCTGAGTAGCCTCAGATAAAATGGAAAAATGGCAAACAACAAATACCAATTTTTGAAACAAAATCAACAACATGAAATTATGCACCTCGACCAAAAAAGCAAACTATTTTCTATTTTCGCTGAGCTACTTCTCAAAGTGGATCTCTAAAAAAGATGAAATCTGACTGATTATACACGAAAACAAACTGACCATTACACATACTGTAGTCAGTCACTAACAATGGTTCTGCCCATGGTTGAACGTCATGTCCTTTGATTCTCACTCATTAAAACTCTATTGTTGCAAGATCCAGGGATATATTTTCAAGGAAATGGCGCAGCGCTGAGAGCAATTTTGCAGCGCGGCGCTGCGTCCTTTAAAAAAAGCATTTGCAATGCAATAGGTCTCAAATTTTTCGTGAGTTTAAGCTATTGACATTTCAAATGACAATGCCTTTTATTTTTGTTTCCGTTTTTAAAACCTAAATAAAAGGCATTGTAATTTACAATGCCAATAGCTTAAACTCACGTAAATGCGAGACCTATTGCATTGCAAATGCTTGTTATTACTTATATGCATACAACACATCACCTGCCACATGCTACAAGAAACGTTGAAGTATTTACCATTACTTCTGAAGTTAGTACGTACAGTGGGAGACCGCTAGTAGTCCAGTTAGTGTCCAGAGTGCCAACTAACAGCCAGGAGGGGGAATGGGATTGCAGTCTAAGAATGTCCTCCATCAGTGGAGCTTGTTATATATTTGTTTTATATTAACATAAATTCTGATAAGGGTTGAGCTATTTTCGGAGTGGATGCTTAATTGGAGGGGGGGCTCGCATTGTTCCCGCCTTAGCTACATATAAACAACCCACCTCATGATTTTCAATACAAGAAATCTCTATACAAACACATCGCGATTGAGCCCCAATGTATTTCCAGAAACATATCACACAGCAGATCAGACCTACTGCCACCCAACCATCGTGTAGTCCGCTCTTGTGCTGCAAATTGCTACCAGTAATTCGAGGGAGTGCGTTGAGTGTCTAAGGATATCTACTATCGGTAGCACCATGAGTGCCCCTGACCCATATTGTCCTAGAAATCGATGTGAATCAGAGTGGGCACTCATCTGGAGGGAATTGCAGTTTTTAGCTCATGGCTGCCAGACTTCGAGATCTTCTACCAGTTTTTCATCTCGTCTCACTAGTGTCATTCTGATTCCCCCCGCTACGCTCCATTCCCCAATATCTTTCCTCCAGCTAGTAACTGTTGGTGCCGGCGGGCTCAGCCAATGAATAGCCAGCCACTGGCGTGCCAGTAGCATGAATAAAATGACATCTCATTTTATAATTGGAATTACTGGGTCTGTTGGAGGCGGAGCAGGACGGTCAGCGTCCCAGCGCTTGCAGCCTACTTAAACCGCATGCCTTTCTCATCACGCAGCGGACGCGCGCAGCCACGAGTCAGTTGACTAAATTGGTTAAGTCTTGGCAAACTCCTATAGCCTAGCATTAATTTGAGCCCACTGTTTGTATCTGTTGAATTATTTAAAAAAAACATGTTTTGCTTCTCTTTTTAAATTGCATTTGCACTTTACCTTCCCAATTGCTCTCACGCCCACACCTTGGTCCACCGTGGGGTCTCCCCGATTGATGTGGAGGGTGCCGGCGTTCAGGAATTCCTGTCTCTGGTTGGCAGGGGCTGTTGGGGGCGGAGCAGGACAATCAGTGTCCCAGTGCTTGCGGCCTACTTAAACCGCATGCCTTTCTCATCGCGCAGCGGACGCTCGCAGCAACGAGTCAGTTGACTAAATTGATTAAGTCTCGGCAAACTCCTATAGCCTAGCATTAATTTGAGCCCACTGTTTGTATCTGTTGAAAAGTTTCTAAAAAATGTGTTTTGCTGCTCTTTTTAAATCGCATTTGCACTTTACCTTCCCAATTGCGCTCACGCCCACACCTTGGTCCACCACGGGGTCTCCCCGATTGATGTGGAGGGTGCCGGCATTCAGGAATTCTGGTCTCTGGTTGGCGGGGGCTGTTGGGGGCGGAGCAGGACGGTCAGCTACCCAGCGCTTGCAGCCTACTTAAACCGCATGCCTTTCTCGTCACGCAGCGAACACGCGCAGCCACAAGTGAGTTGACTAAATTGATTAAGTTATGTTATGTTAATTGCACTTATAGAGCGCACGGTTACCCTGGGGTGTCCTTTCGAAAAGAAAAGAGATCCGGGGCATTTCTAAGATAAAGAGGAAGCTCATTCCAAGCTCTAGAAGCACATAGAATGAAACTTCTACCTCCACAATTGTTTATTTTTAAATCTGGGGACTTGCACTTGTTTGGTGCCCATAGACCATAGCATTCTGCCAGGAACATACCATTGGACTTTGCGCTTCAGGAACTCAGGACCAGTTCCATTAATGGACTTAAAAACAATGCACAATGCTTTGAAACGTGTTCTTTGCTTTACAGGGAGCCAGTGCAATTTCGAGTTCTCCCTTCACAGAAACAAACTTAGGTGTACCCGATAGCAGTCTGGCAGCTGCATTCTGAACAAGTTGAAGCCTACTTATATGTTGTTTTTGGACATTGAGATATAGGCCATTACAATAGTCCAAACGTGACATTATGCGGGCCGTCACCACTGTCTTGAGATTACTCTCGGTTAAGAAGATCTTAATTTTCCTTATGATTCTGAGAATCATAAAGCAGGCTAAAGTCACCATGCTTACTTGATCCCCCATGGTAAGTTTGTTGTCCACCAATACTCCAAGGTTTTTGGCTTTTCTTGTGGGTACTGGACATGAACCAAGGTTCTCTGTCCACCAGTCCGGTGTCGACACCCGAGGATTGTTCCCAAATTTTATGACCTCGGTGTTGCTGGAGTTGAGTTTTAAACAATGGGAGGACATCCAGACCGAGATAGCACTCATACAGTCATGGAAGAGTTCCCCAGACTCCTTTTCAGCTCCCTCCGTCAGCGACAACACAATTTGTGTGTCTTCGGCGTAGGAGGTGAGCTGAAAGTCAAAGGACCTGATGACTCCAGCCAAGGGTGCCACATATATGTTAAAAAGCGTTGGGCTAAGAGATGAGCCCTGTGGCACCCCACAAGAGAGTGAGAAAGGTTTGGATGAATTGCCATCCAAATCCACAGTTTGCGACCTGTCTGATAAGAAGGATTTTAAGAGTTTCTCCGCGAAACCTTCAACACCGATCTCAGACAACTGGCCCATCAATACTTTATGATGGACGTGTCGAAGACCGCGGACAGGTCCAGTAAAATCAGTACGGCATATCCTCCCCTGTCTACAGCCTCTCTAATTTCCTCCGTGGATTTCAGCAAAGCCAACTCAGTGCTGTGATAGGCTCTGAATCCATACTGAGATGAGTCCAGGGAGTTGTTTAGATGAAGAAAAGCACTGAGTTGGTTGTTCATTGCCTTTTCCAAGATTTTAGCAGAAAAAGAAAGCCTTGAAATCGGCCTGTAGTTGTTGGGATCAGTGGGGTCCAGAGTCTGCTTTTTCAACAAAGGAAGAACAGAAGCTTTCTTCCAGATTTTGAGAAATATGCCAGATGTAAAAACGGCATTCAGCAAGGGGGTCAAAGCCATTCCAATTACTTCAGGAATTTGTTTAATAACCCGAACAGGGCAAGGGTCATTCGGGGCCCTTGATCGAATCGAATTCAGAACCTTAATCATATCCAATGTCTCCAGGGGTGAGAATTGGTCAAATATCGCTGGGGAGCCATGCTTGTCCACTTTCTTCATTGAGGGGCTATTCTGAGCCCTTTTATTAGTTTTGGTAAATGACGAGAAGATAATTTCAACTTTATGTCTAAAGAAATCAACAATTTTATTGCAGAATTCGAAATTTCCCTGGCTCTTTGGAGTATTCGGGGTAGACAATTTTTTAATATTTTAAAGAGTTCTTTTGAGTTGGATTTGGATAATGCTATTTGAATTGAAAAGAACTTTTTTTTGCTTCTAGAAGCGATTGTTTATACGTAATGATGGAAATGTTATATCTTTCCTTATCCACTTCAGCATACTTTTTGCGCCATGCCCTCTCTAATTGCTTACAAGCCAGTTTTTTTGCTCTAAGCCCGTCAGAAAGCCAAGGAGCTGTTGGGAAATCTCGTTTGGGAGTCACTTTTTTCTTGGAGCTAAATTATCACAAGTACTAACTAGCCATTCATTATAAGCAGCCGTGGCCTCTTCCACATCCGATGGAAGGTGACGCACCGAGCTCCTACGGGAGTTTTCAAATTTCTTCATATCCAGTTTCCCCCAGGCTCTGGTTACAATCTCCTGGGTCAGTTTAGTACTGGCTGAGTGGCCCCTGTAGCTATTTAGTTCCAACTGAATGGCGCAGTGGTCCGACCATGTGATTGGGAGGACTGAGGTGCTAACTAGGTCACCATTGTTGGAATATATACCATCCAGGGTATGTCCTTTTTCATGAGTTGGGGACTTCACCAATTGTTTGAGGCCTCTAGCACCCATGATTTGCTCTAACCGATCCGTATCAGGATCAGAAATGCTTTCTAAGTAAAAGTTGAAATCACCCAATACAGTATAGGACTCCAGACATAGCCCTTCTTCTAGTAGGGTACCCACTGTGTCCAAAAACCCACTTTTAGGGCCCAGTGGGCGATATAGTAGTATGCCTTTAAAAGTTCTATAAATGGCTGAATGAATATTAAAGGCTAATGCCTCACATGCCATGTTAGAGGCGGGAACAAAGTTGGGTTCCACTGATTCATGATAAATGACTGCAAGGCCTCCCCCCTTTTTAAGTGGCCGGTTCAGAGTATAACAATGAAACCCCGTGGGAGTAGCCTTCACTAGGTCTGGTCCAGAAGCATTGTCTGTCCACGATTCAGTGATAAAGGCCAGCTTTATATCAAGTTCCTCCAGCAGTAATGCACTTTCCGTGCTGTGCTTAATTAAGGATCTGGCATTGAGTAAAAGTCATTTTAAAGGGCCAGTATTACTGGCACCAATCATCTTGTCTATCATACTGCTAGGACCAACTGCTGGCAGGTTAAGGAATAGAGGGAGTTGTTGTCGGCAGCTATTGCAGAAAGTGCTCTCCAACCAATTGTTAACTGCAGAGTGTGGCATAAAGGAACAACAAAGCCTGCCCTTACCCGGGTTTAAGCTGTGCATCATCTCTTTGGTGTATTTCCTAGTTGCTGTAAGAAAATTAAGTCTCGCCAAACTCCTATAGCCTAGCATTAATTTGAGCCCACTGTTTGTATCTGTTGAATTGTTTTTAAAAAACGTGTTTTGCTGCTCTTTTTAAATCGCATTGGCACTTTACCTTCCCAATTGCGCTCACGCCCACACCTTGGTCCACCGCGGGGTCTCTCCGATTGATGTGGAGGGTGCCAGCGTTCAGGAATTCTGGTCTCCAGTTGGCAGGGGCTGCTGGGGGTGGAGTAGGACGGTCAGTGTCCCAGCGCTTGCAGCCTACTTAAACCGCATGCCTTTCTCGTCGTGCAGCGGATGCGCGCAGCCACGAGTCAGTTGGCTAAATTGATTAAGTCTCAGCAAACACTTATAGCCTAGCATTAATTTGAGCCCACTGTTTGTATCTGTTGAATTGTTATTAAAAAACGTGTTTTGATGCTCTTTTTAAATCGCATTTGTCTAAGGCAAGCCCGTCACTGTCCATCCGAGGCGGACCGGGGCCAGGGGCCATACATCATGCCTGTTTTTCCTCTTACTCGGCTGCAGACCTGAGGCGGCTGCAGGGGGATTGGGCCTTAGATTCTTAGACCCAAGTCATTCTTGACAAAGCAGGGATCCTGACACTTAGAGACATCCGCCCAGAAGCCCTTAACACACTTAGCAGCGAAGAATCTCCCGTCAATAACAAGGCCCCGCCAGTTATAGTTATCCCTGAGCAACAGGATGCAAAGGTAATCACTATCAGTTACCTCAACACCCGCTCAATGGTAAAACATCAGCTCGAAATTTTCCAGCTCATCGACTCGGATAAACCAGATATCCTCCTCCTCTCTGAAACGTGGCTTACCACTGAGTCTGCCCCCGATGTCCTGGCAGCTATACCTGATAATTAATATATTCTTCAGGCCAACTGGTCCTCGGGTAAAGCCCGGGTGGGGTTACGGCCATTCTTCACCAGAAATTACAGTTCAGTTCATTGGGGATCACAGGTATTCCCTTAGTTGACAGCCTTATACTAACATTTGAATCGCCACAATCATCTTTTATCTGTTTCCTATTCTACAGACCCCCTCACTACATGCCCACATTTCCTCAACTTTTAGGCGAAATGATCTCCCATCTAGTTATAAATCATGCCAGAATCTTAATAATCGGAGATTTTAACTACTGGCCTAACGACGCCCGGGAAAGTGCTGACTCTGCAGAATTTACCGATCTTCTCACTGGAATGAATTACACCCAGCATGCGAAGGCAGCCTCTCATATAAAGGCGCATATTCTAGACCAAGTATGGACAATTAATCTGGAAATCTCTAAATTCATAATCTACCCTTGTAATTGGTTTTATCACCATCTTATCACATTTGTAATATCCAGCATCTCCCCTGCAAAAATCGTACAAACAAAAATCAATCTGGCTAGAAACTTGAACCACGCTGATATTGGCAATTTCTGCTCATCATTAACTACCACAGCCCCTACTGCACAGGAATCCCTCCATATCCAGGCAAAGGATATTAAAGCTTGGCTGGAAACCGCTAGGGATCGCATTACTCCCTTTAAGAAAATTACGACTATGCAACCTCATGATGCCCAACGATTTAAAATTAAAGAAATTAGAATTCAGGCAAGCCGAACGAAGGTGGAGACATGCCTACTCCTCGGACAAAAAAGCCTTCTATGTAACACTGCTCAAAGAATATTAAAAGGCCATCTTCCAGACTAAGGCAGATTATTTCTCTTAAAAAATTGTACATTCGGCTAATAAGTCCAAAGAAATCTTCTCCATAGTCGACCAACTCACTAACCCGGACAGGGTCATGGCAAAACTTGTTCCCTCGCAATTCTTATGCGATTCGCTAAACTCCTATTTCATTGAAAAAATGCTACAATCAAGGCTAGTATCCCCCCCCCCATCTCCTCTATGGCTTCCCCAGTCCTCTGGAAAAACTCACTTATACTTAATCAAATTCCTCCAATTACAAAGGAAAACTTCTTTGTCCTAAAAAGTTAGCTCTGGTTCCCCCACTGATTGCTGCCCACCTCGTATCCTACGTGAAGCGTTCTTCACTTGTCCGGACCCCCCTCTCTCATTTCTCAATAATCCCCCTAAATATGGCGCTGTCCAAATACTTTCAGAAATGCAGAAATTATCCCGATCCTGAAGAAACCCAACGCTGATCCCCTGGTGCTTAGTAACTATTGCAGTGGCGGCTCCTCCATAGGGGCGTTTGGGCGTCGCCCCACTGCTTTCTCGCAGTGTGAGAAGCAGAAACATAAAATGGTCAAAACTACCATTTTATGTTTCTGCTTCTCGCACTGCGAGAAAGCAGAGTGCCTGGTTGGGGGCGGGAGAGTGGGCGGTCCTGCACGAGGACAGGGGGGGAGTGGCTTACCCACTGTTGTGGGTACTGACTGTTTGGTCGGCCCCTGGAGCCTGGGACACTATTTTCCAAAACTGGGGGATAAGTATATATCCACACTGTCAATCGAGTTACCCGACCACACTACTACCAGGAAAGCAAACACTGACCAAATTACAGAAGGGTTCAATCACACATTCTGTACAAAGGGGTGCACGAAGTTAATCTCCGGTAACATCACAATCTAACCACTCAAAGGAAAGGAACAAACCTGGAGAAGCAAGAGTAGAGAATCATCGGATGCACTAAACAGGAGTAGCTGTAACCGGATAACATGAACAATCAACAAGATTAACACTCAATGACAGACTTTGTGCGATAACTATAATAATTAGGCGGAGATAAAGCCAATCAACATGTACATATGGAACATCAGAAGACTTCCTAACAAAGAAGGTGACCCACAAACAAGGCTCTACCTTCAATCTTTTGACATTGTACTCCTTCAAGAAACCTGGATAGAACAACCCATATATCTCATGTTGCTCGAATATTGAATTCTTTGTCGCCCCCAGCTGGCCATCTTTTCAGGAGTATAGTATAACATGCCTACTGTCTAAAATTGTTGTAGCCTTAAGTTAGTGGACTGCACAGCATCTTATAATGTTGTCAATGCTTCCCCTATCATTATAGGAGTAGTTTTAGTCTCTAGGATAGTACTCCATTTTAGAGTTAACTGTTGACATGGATCAGTTCTATCCTGACAGAGATAATTATATGCCACGCGTACTGCATGCTTCTGAGGAGGCTCATGCAAGAATGTCAAAAGATCATGTGCCGATACTAATTTAAGACCCTGTGCTCTCCCCCAAAAATCTCTAAATTGCAGATACTTATAATAGTGTTGACGTGGCAATAAAAAGGTGTCTTGCAAGTTTTGAAAAGTTTGAAAACCATTAGGATCATAAAGATCTCCAAGATTGTCAATGCTAAGTTTAGCTCACTGTTTAGACACTCCATCATGAAAAATATCTGGGAGAAATGGATTATCCCAGAGAGGGAATTTGATATGGTATATCGGTAAAGAGTATTTAGCTTTAATTTCCCGCCATATAAAGACTAAGCCCCTGAGAGTCTTAAAGCGTACCCTCTTAAAGTAGTTCAGGCCGTGGATTTGATAGGGAAATCTATGGTAATCTTGCCCTAACACAAGTTTTGGTTAAAATCCTGACCATTATTAGAGAGAAGGCTGCGTAACCTATTCATAAATGAGGCCCAGTAGTATAATTTAAAATCAGGAAGCCGGAGACCGCCTTGGCTAAATGGATACTTTAATAGTTTAATAGCTCGACTTGCCCGTTTGTATCCCCATTTAAAACTGCTTAATACCCCATCCAGTTTAAAAAAAAAAAAGAATTGGTAACTCTCAGAGGAATTGCACAAAATAAATGTATACATTTTGGTAGAATCATCATCTTAATGACGTTACACCTGCCAACCATGCTTATAGGTCATTTTTGCCAGTTCATCAGCTTTTTAGTGACGTTATAGAGCAAGACATCGTAGTTTAGTTTAATTATATGCTCGATCAGAGATGAGATGCAGATACCTAAATAAGTGACTTTGGTGCAGGTACCCGTCACACGGTTATCTGGGCTAAAGTTGAGTAGCACCTGAGTTTTATTAGGGTTTATACTGAGCAAATATTGTACATATGTTTGCCACATACCCACAGCTATTGGCATTTTGGGAAGGAGTTATACAGGCGTGTAAAAGTTGCCATGGTTTAGATATGGTTTTACTACACAGGATATAAGGTAGACCCTAGCTATGCTCGCCGTACACTTCTTTCCATAATTTTGGTCGCGGCTAGACTAGCTTTTCTAGGGTTGGATCCCTCCTAAACCCTGCAATTTCTTGGAGTGGTGGGCTATTATCGTGGAAGTTTTTAAGAGGGAAAAGGCTTTGGCAAAAATCAGGGGCTTAAACTCTATGAGGAAATTTAACCTAATATGGCATAAAATGAAGAAAGATTGTACATATTTAGATACTCCATTCAAATTTTATGAAAGCATGAACCTCACGTAATTTTCTTTTTTTGTGTTTATTTTCTCTGCGATATGATTTTTGTTTCTTGATTTCAAACCTTCTTTCTGTATATATGATTTGTTTGCCTCCCCTGCTTAAAATTCAAATAAAAAATTCATTAAAAAAAAAAGAACAACCCATATATCTCCACGGGGCATACCTCCCAACACATGCTTGCACCGAAAGAAGCAAGATATGGTCACCATTAAGGTAGGTTGGCAACCTATACATCAATTACAAAAATTGGACCTATTAGACTCCTGAAAGCCACCATATCAGCGCTGAATGAATTATTAGTAGTGCAAACAACAAGTAATAGTGGGACATACTATTCAAAGTTACAAAGCCAATAGCGCAATTTGAAAAGTATATGTATTGAAGCGGTTCGCCTAATGTTTGTGTAAAATTAGGAAATCACTGACAATGTGAGGATAGCAGTATCAACGGATATGGTTGAGAAGCGCATTAACACTGTGATAATGAAGATTATGTTCATTTACTTGGTGCCACAAGATGGAGTAGACACTATGTTTCAAAGATAAATTGGCTGTTATTCGGCTCTGTTAAAATGCTTAAAAAAGTGCGCAAACATGTTTAAAAATGTTTCTTGATGAATTTTAGGAAAACGCTTTAAAATGATCAGAAAGAGTGGCAATAATATGGTCCTCCGACAAAGATAGGAAGAAATATTCACTAATTTTGTATGACTTTGGATATATGTTGCACATTACAAAATGGCTGCCATGTTACCTCCAAGTGTAGCCCTTTGTTGATTACCATGAATTGGGGGTGTTGATTTGAATTAACTTTATTTAAACTCACATGAATTGTTGTATGTTCGTGTGATCAAGTCTATGGACGAAACGCGTAACGAGCAATAAAACGGCTGCTTTGCATACCTGAGACTCCGAGTGTGCATTTACTCGAAGAAATTGGATTAATGAAAATTGCCAGTTTTCGGGCATAACCGGTGTCATGCACCACCTGACAAGGGGCTCGGTCTCTGAATGACCCGACTTTGAGGAAGGAATATATATATATATATATATATATATATATATATATATATATTACCTACTGGCGGTCGCCAGTAGGTAGTTATAGTTAGGACCACGTTTCCATAGGAAATCCGCAACATTCTATTTTGAATAACTTTGGCGCCGGTCGACGAATCCTCGCGAATTTTTCAAAATAGGTGGGGCGCTACGCTCCGCCCCTACCCTGAAAGTCTCGGGGTGATTCGTCAAGCGGGGGCTGAGATAAAAGGGGGGTCCCAAAACGCATTTTTCCCATGCATTTTTCCATAGGACCTTTAGACAGGGCTACAGCCCGAACGGCTGAACAGAATTACTAGAAATTTGGCAGAGAGGTAGTCCTCAGGTCAAGGAAGTGCCTTTTGTAGGTTTGGTGTAAATCTGTTCAGTAGATTCTGAGAAAATAGCCTTTAAATCAATATATATATCTGAGCCAGCTTACGGTGCGCTTACGGTACGCTTACCGTACGCGTACGGTGGCGTGCGCGAGCGCGATTCTGATTGGCTGTTACATCTAAGTAAACATTCGAATCGGTCGAAACCAGGAAGCGGCGGCCGCCATTTTCTCTCTCGCACTCTGAGGGGGGGCTGTAAACAAAGGCAAAAAACATATAAAGGGGCTGTTTAGACAGCGCCCATGCACATAGCCATGTTAGTTGAGTCCTCAAAGATCCCCCAAGGCCAAAAACGGTAAATTTTTATTCTTTGAAAATTTCGCCGATTACGCTTACCGTACGCGTACGGTGCGCTTACGCTAAAAATTTTAATAAAACAAAAAAACACTCTCTGTGCATGGCATATTATTGTCATCACTTACAAATTAAATTTAACAGATTACCTATCACAAGGAAGCGCATAATATGTCCTCCTTGTGCGCACGGTGCGTAACGTGGGCACGCGATGCGCGTAGCGCACTGCGTGCCCACCTTGCGTGTACGGCACTAACTGCGTAAAGTGGGCGCGCGGTGCGCGAAGCGCACCGCGTGCTCACTGTGTGCGCACGGTGCGCGAAGCGCACCGTGCGCGCACGGAACGAACTGCGTTAAGTGGGCGTGCACGCCACGAATGGTGTAAAGTAACTTAGCATTTAAAAAAACGTACAAATTCACTGAAAAAACCATAGGTTTCACACACGTTATAGTTAGGAATTAGCATTTAAAAAACCTTGCTAATTCAATGAAAAAACCATAGGTTTCACACATGTTATAGTTAGCTGGAAATTTTACTGATAAAAAACCAATGAAATTCCCCCGTTATAGTTACTGTAGGCAACTATAACTCACGCGACCGTAATCCTCTGCTGATGACATATGTGTCTTTATGAAAAAAAAACAATTTGTAAAATATGTATAGCTTAAATTTAATGGAAGAAGACATGGGCAAATAAGTGTCTAAATACAGTATTAGCATCAGCAGAGGATTACGGTCGCGTGAGTTATAGTTGCCTACAGTAACTATAACGGGGGAATTTCATTGGTTTTTTATCAGTAACATTTCCAGCTAACTATAACATGTGTGAAACCTATGGTTTTTTCATTGAATATATATATATATATATATATATTCACTGACAAAACCATAGGTTTCAGGGGTGTTATAGTTAGCTGGACTTTTCACTTGTACAAAACCATTGAAATTCCCCCGTTATAGTTAGTTCAGCTAACTATAACTCGCGCGGCCGCAATGCACTGCTGATGACGTCACATATTACATCACTCATGACATGGTCAGTGACATCACTCATGACATCACTCATGACATCTCAAATGACATCACTGATGACATCATCCAGTGAATGTCTGTTTTTCTGAAAATTAAATATGTTTTATATATGTATATCTCAAGGTCGATGGAAGAATAAATGGGTAGATAAGTGTCTAAATGGAGGATTTGTCTTTGAAAAATTGATTGTGTAACTGACTGATTAAGTGTATCATAGTGAATACATGGCTTAGTGAGTAATGTTTAAATATGTAAATATCTGTATCAGTCTCTCACTTTGTGTATAAGTGGCTGCATGGGTTGGTGAGTAGCTACATGGGTGTCTATATAGGTTATTAGTTGGTTTTTTGAGTGTCAGTCTGAGTGTCTGCATGGTTCGGTGGGGGGTATTACGTAGTGCATAGGTGCATGAATGAGTGACTCACTGTTTGTATGTGTTGAAGACAGCATGTGTGCAGGACTGTATGGGTGGAAGAGTGTGTGTATGGGTGTGTTAGTGAGTGAATGACTGTCTCAATAGTGTCTTTATGAGTATTTATGAGTCTGTTTATTTGAAACCTCACACTCCTATGTTGAGACTCAGGACAGTGCCAACAACTAT
Organism: Triturus cristatus; assembly: GCF_964204655.1. Classification (NCBI taxonomy): domain Eukaryota; kingdom Metazoa; phylum Chordata; class Amphibia; order Caudata; family Salamandridae; genus Triturus; species Triturus cristatus. Next base: position 766,887,678 of record NC_140581.1, on the reverse strand, counting down.
GGACCCCCAAATGAGTGAACAGGACAGGGCACAGGCAAGGTACCAACACATGTCACAGACCACCCCCACACATGATGCAGCAAGCATTGTGCACTTGGATTAACTGGCAGCCTAGATGACCATGTGCAAGAGAGATTACACACAGACCAGGGAACACATGTCAAGGAGGGGAAGGGAGGAAGAACACTCCCGGTTGACTTTGGGCAACAGGATATGCACTGCACATATAAACCCTGGAAGTGTATCCATGCGACTGAGCAGTTCCTAAAGCTGGTGACACACAACAAACACACATGTACCTACCCCCTCCTTGCTGCTGTCCCTCCTGTAACCGCCTATCCATGTCAGGGAAGACCACCGCCAGGACACGCTTCATCTGGTGGGTCAGTCGTCGACGCCCGCCGTGGGGGCGTGAAGGTGAGTCCCCCACCAGGACCCGGGCGATCCTCCTGATTCAGCACCGGATGCCCTGCCAGCGTTTTCTCACTTGGGGTAGGCGCCGACAGCGACCCTCCACTGACATCACAGCCCGCTTCCAAATTCTCCCCTTCTCGTAGGCGGTTACCTGTGAGGATGACAAAGTGAGACAACATCACTACACCTGCTCCATGTCACAGAGACACACATTTGAACATCTTTGCTTTTTTGAACAGGGCATAGTATGCTGCCAACTAATAGCACCTTTGTCATAGGGACATTAGCCTCTGGGGAAGCCCCAATGCACTACATGGCATTGAAAGTACAGAGGTGGCATGAGGGGTGCGACACACTACCTGATCATGGCTCACACTGTGCATCACAAGCAACACAAGGCTGATGGACAGCACCTCAAAGCAGTCACATGCCCCAGGCCACTGACGCAACCTCAGCAGAGTAGACAGACACACACAGGCACAGATCAATCACCTGCCATTGGCAACAGCGGATACAAACCTCAGTCTGCACATGTGCCACTTGCCTGGGGGGTGTCACAGGTGTGGGGCTAGTTCAGCACGTCAGACACACAGCACAGATTCCTTCTCACATCAGATGGGTAGAGCATTTGCTTCCTCCATGCAGGTGTGGTGCAGCACTCCACATAGACACTCACCCACATGACAAGGAACATTCACACACATCAATGTCCAGGGGGCGTACACATCATTTGGACACTCTCACCACAGCTCCACTCAACTCACACACATCTGTGGGTACAGTCACCTGTCACACCGGGGGGACCACTGAATCACAGCAGGACTATAGAACAAAAATGCCCAAGAGGATTAGCCGGGCTGAATGTGCCATGCACCATGCAGTGATAGTCACAGTAAGCACAATGCAAGTGAGGAGTGCAGACATGAACTACATCATGCTCTGCATGAGAGACATAAGGCATCCCCCCCCCCCCCCCTGGGACCCACTCTAAACAACATTGCATGTCTGTCACACCTGGACACAATGCCAGAAGTGACAGTCACAAAAAAGTTGCACAGTCAAAGCTAGTGGAGTCAGCACTCACCTGCTTCCCTGGTCTCCCATACAGGCTGGGTACTGTGGGAGGATGACGTCCAGGAACACCTCATTCTCCTCCTGGGTGAATGACTGGGCCCTCTCCACAGACCTGGACATGGTGACAGAGGAAGCAATGACAGCAGCAGTGGTGTCCAATGATGTGTTGTGCAGGCAAGTGCCCTCTCATGGGTCCTGGCTGCCTTATATCTGCCTTGCTGGGCTGTTTCATTTACAGGAGTACAGAGTGATTGGTCAGACTCATTTGCATCCTACGTTTCCTCCAATCCCTTTAAACATACACCAGTGAGTTCCTTTGCATGGTTCAAAATTTGAGCATCATGTCAAGTCAACAACCACTTTGCAACATTGTATATTGTCTCCAACCGACTTTTGCTGGCCACCTGATGAAAAAATTTGAACTGGAAACTCGGTCTCCATGACAACCAGCATGCATTTAGGCCATAATACTTGTCCCTCATGTGTCCCCTATGTAATTTTACAATCCACACACAGGAACGGTGCGTTTCACACGTACCCCTATGGCACCAGTTGCACAGTGCATTTGACACGTACGTGTACACACTGGTCGTACACGTACGTGTATGACCAGTGTGTACACGTATGTGTACGACCAGTGTGTACACGTACATGTACTACCGTAGTACACGTACGTGTACATACTGGTCATACACGTACGTGCACACACTGGTCGGCCAGTGTGTACACGTACGTGTACTACCGTAGTACACGTACGTGTACATACTGGTTGTACACGTACGTGTACACACTGGTTGTACACGTACGTGTATGACCAGTGTGTACACGTACGTGTACGACCAGTGTGTACACGTACGTGTACGATTCGTAGTACACATCCCTGTACTACCATAGTAAACGTCCGTGTACTACCGTTGTACACGTACGTGTACACACTGGTCCTACATGTACGTGTGTACGGTCCTTACACACACGCGTACTCCTACGCCAACACCATTATAGTGATACGTACCATACACACGCCCTCAGAGCGTGTGTACGATGCGTTTCACATCTTCCACTGGTGATAGGAGGTGCACAGGACAGGAATGGAGGTCTCAGACTCGCACAAGGCTGTACATCAAGTCATTGTCAGTGCAGTCCTTCTTGTGCAGGGCCTATGTGTGTCAGGCAGTGATATGGCACATGACTCCTCATGTTTTTGCACCTTAGATGTGTGATGACCTGTGTACAGATGGCATGTGTGATGGGGCACTATGTGGCACACTTCCCCTTCACATTTTGCACATGTGTGCATGTAGTACAAACGTGTCAAGCACTGCATCACTGGTATGGCACAGTCACCAACACCCGCAACTGTCCCCTGATGCCAGGGACAGGGACACTGACACCTGACATCTCACTACCAGCGTGGCCCGATGTGACTATGTTGTGTGTGTCATGTGTTCCCATGAGCTTGCTGTTGGTGTTCCGTCAACTGCATCTGCTGTTGCTGCATCCAACATGTGTCTGTGCGTAGATGGCCATGGCACACATATACGCACACCATGCCACATGTGGATTCACACGTTACGTGTGTCTGGATGCTTCGAACATGTTGTTTTGACATGAGGACATATCTGCGTCGTCTCCATGTCTGTGTTTTCTTTTTTCATGTGTACCCCTTCATCGCAATGTGTGGGAGCTGCTAATTTTTAATGACATGTGCCCTGTGCGTCTAGCTTGCCGCCAGCTGTCTGTATGAGATGACATCCTTCAAATGCAGATATGTGGATGTATGTCACTCCTGTGATGTCTCTGGCTGTTCACTTACACTGGCCCACAGCTTGTTTCAGGGCATGTAATGTAGAACTTGACAATCAACGGTTGTAGCTGGCTCTTCATAGGAGTCTCATCTGGCTGGCATACGTGTCCTGGATGTATTGCACAGACCAGACTCTGTATTTCGCAGATGTGTATTAGCTGTTGAACATGTGCTCAGTTTATTGACATTGGTGTTGTGATGTACTCACTCTTCGTTATTCCTTCCAAATTTCTGCAGGGCACCGCCTCTCCCTCGACCAATGCCAGACTTGGGTGCCATGAGGGAACGTGACTGCTTAAGACGCTACCGCTTCTCGCAAGAGTTGATTGAGCACTTGACCGCCCGGCTGGAACCACACCTCCAACCGCTACACAGGTATCCCACTGCGCTGACCCCCAAGATGAAGGTGATGGCAGCCCTACATTTTTTTGCCACCGGTACGTTTCAATTCACCATAGCTGACGTGGGTGGCATGTCCCAGACCATGTTCACCCGTGTCCTGCATGATGTTTTAGAAGCCATGTTGGAGCACCTGGATGAATTCATCCATTTTCCGACTCGTGAGCAGTTGACAGGTGTCAAGGGTGAGTTCTATGCCCTGGGAGGGATGCCCCATGTAATTGGGTCCATTGATGGGACACATGTGGCTTTGGTACCACCACAGGCACAAGAGGTAGCCTATCGAAACCAAAAACATTATCACTCCATTAATGCCCTTGTGGTGTGTCTACCTAACATGCTGATTTCCCATGTCTGTGCACGTTTTCCAGGGTCAGCACATGATGCCTACATCATGAGGCGTAGCAGTGTGCCAGAAATGATGCTGCGGCTGCACAACGAACGAGCATGTCTTGTTGGTGGGTATACTCTGTATCTTTGTATCTTACTGCATCTCCTGATCCACTTCTTTACATGATGTTTCCATGTAGGGGACTCTGGCTATCCCAACATGCCATGGCTGATGACGCCTCTCCGCAACCCCAGAACAGCTGCAGATCACTGTTACAACAACACCCATGGGCAGACCAGGCGAGTGATTGAGAGGACGTTTGGCCTCCTGAAGAGCCGATTCCGGTGCCTTCACAAGACAGGCGGATCCCTCCCATATGCACTGGTGAAGGTCTGCAAAATCTTCATTGTGTGCTGCATGCTGCACAACATGGCAGTGGAGAAAGCGGTGCCACTCATCCTGGATCCGGATGAGCAGGAACATCCACACGTGGAGGATGAAGGGCTTGTTCACGAGGCAAGTGAGGATGAGGAGGAGGAGGAGGAGGAGGAGGAGGACATCCGGAGTCAGCTCATACGCAACTTCTTCTCATAATGGTGAGTCCCTGGGTCTGAGTGTGCACGCTTTGAGCCTTGTGTGGCATGTGTTGCGATGTGTGTGTCCAGCTGACTGTATGCTAAGTGACTTAGAGGTGTGTTCTGATGTGTCACTCGAGTGATGATGTCATTCCACACATTGTAGCTGAGACAGTAAATTTAAAACTAGCATGGTGACAACCTTATTCCTGTAGAGTCAATGACCATGCATGCGGTTGACTATCTTTTCGGTGACTTCTTGTGTGTCTGTCATCCCCAGGTAGTTGCGCATGCTGTCTGCTCGTGGCATCGTTGGGCTCCTGCTATTCCTCATGAGTATTGCAACGTGTGCTGAATCAGCGTTACATGCACGGACATGGTGAAAAGTCTCCTTTGGGTAGGATTGCAGCAAGGCATTTTGGGTGTGGTAGTTGTTTGGAATGTGTGGGCACTGCTCCTGTGCATGTTTTGTTACTATGCTTACATGTCGACTCACCATGGGGCACCTGACATGTAGCATGACTCCCATGAATTGATAGTCACCCTACGTGACAGTCATCTGTAATGGGATTGTGGTTTGTGAGGAAGGCATCAATGTGTGTGAAACTTCCCTCTGAAACATACGGGAGGCTACGGGTGGACATAGTGTAGGACATCCCCATAAGAGGCTCAATGGGGAATTGCAGCCTCTCCGTGTGCAGCAGGGGTTGTTTGGCTCACCCCCTTCACTTGTGTGCCAGTTCAATGGATTTACAGCATCTGTGGTGTGAAGGGGGTGTCCAATGTAGGTCCCACATGTTCAGCCAAATGACCTGTGAGTCTGTTCATATTGATGCATTTCCCTTAGTGTGGGCCTGAGTAATAAAGGTGTTCCTCACCCTCCAAGGTACCTCATCTCTGTCAATGCAGGTCTCTTGCCACTGTACAAGCGGCATCTCTGGCATAGTTGTCATAGATTGTGCATATGAGTCTATGTGTCGATTAGCAACATGCATGCTGTTCTTCGTGGATTAGAATCTCTATTGTGCATGAAGTCCATGGTTGTGTATGTATTTGGGCATGTTGGTTCCCACAACGGGCCCTCAACACCTGCTGAGGGTGGGTTTCCTGTGCGCAGCTCGGCCTTCAGTTTCCTGATCCGGTGTCAGTCATCTTTGGTGATTGTGCATCCATTGTCTCTGGGTGTGCCATGGAAAACCGGACACTCCTTCCTTTACATACGCCTGTTGCAGTTGGCCTTTCTGACATCCTTGTCTTTGTGTGCAACTTGTGGCATATTTTCCAGGACATGCCGCCTGCTGCTGCAGCCCCTGCAGCAAGGGCACACAGAGTTTCCGGATTTGGCAACACACACGCCTCAAAGATGCTCCTCCCTTCCTCCCTCCACCCATTCATTTGGCTGTCATCAGCTTGTCTGTGCCACTGTTGCGGCCATGCGGTGCCAAAGGCTGGACCGTATGCCATTGACAGCCAGGTGCTCCTCACCCTCACCAAAGACGCCGACATTGCCAGTTCCAATAATCAAGAATGCATGAGATCCATTGATGAATGGCTGAACATCAGCCACCTGAGGCTGGACTTGTACAGGGCTGAGGTAATCATCTGCGGATTGTCCCCTTACAGCTGGGTCAACTGCTTGTGTCCCACCCGCAAGAGCCCTGCACAAGCACCCAGTGGCCACGCACACAAGATGGTGTGCATCATGTATTGCTCGCTCACATTTGCCATGGTAATCACCAGCATCTGTACCACAGGCTGCAACACCCTCTGCATTATGCACATGATCCACAGATAGATCCACTCCAAGGAAAGACAGACCATCCCCCAGGTCCACGACAACATCCGTGTCAAATACTGCCCTGCCCTCTATGGAGCAAGTACATCCAAACTCCCGGGAAACTAGTCCACATGCAGGGTGAATCTGCACACCTCAGCTTCAACATCCCGCGCCCCAGCCACATCACCGTCCAGCAGAGATAGCTGCAATGGATCACTGTGTGCTGCAGGATGACCTTCAGACTCCCCACCCACACTCAGGAGGCAGGCCACAACCCGACCCAAAACCAACCTTGTTCCACTGTCATCCGAGACCCCGTTGGGCCATCTCCATGCATCCAACCTTGCCCTGGCCACCATTCTTCACATCCACCGTACTCCAGCATGCAGGACATAGTTCTCCCACCTGGGAAAACATACCTGGGACTCCCTCCCCGGGAACCTCCACATGAGCCATGACCTCTACGCCTTAATGATACTCTTCCAAATAGGTCTGTCCGCACAGTATTGCAAGCCCACCCTCAGCAGCTTGAGGCCATCACAGGTGAGTATTGTGCTCCATGTCTGCATTGAATGATACATTGTGACCCATGTGTGTCCTGTACCAGACTCAGATCCAAGGGTATGGATGGGTGGAGTTAGTTCAACACTCAGGCATAGTTTGACATTTACACACACATATGTTGTGGACTAATGCAAAATGACTGCAACATCTCATAATACAAAATAAATCTTTTTATTTGCGGTGGGGTACGTGTTTTGGTAGATAAAATAAGGTGCTCTACCGGGTGCATGGAATCCAAAGTTCACAGGGGGAGAAGGTATCCTTTGCATTTGAAGTCATCAGAGTCCAGACCACAGTGTTGGTCATCATTGGTCAGACTGTGACCAGCAAGTCCATGTGGCAGAGAATGTCATTGTTTGTGGTGCTGCTGTTGCGCCAGAGGGCCAGGTGCCAGGCCAGGTGACCTGGGAGATGTGGATGGTCCGCTGCCTCTCACGGTCTTTTCCGTGGACGACCCACCTTCCTCCAGGGACCCTCAGATGCAGGCCTTGACGATGTTTGGGACGCTCCGTCGGACGAATCCTCCTCCTCCCTCCCTGTGGCTGGTGCTGGTCTGCGCCTGGTGTCAAAGGGAGGGTTGCCCATGTCGTCGGCGATCTGACGGAGTGAATGGCTTATGTCCCTTTGCACCGCCAGGAGCTCACCCAGTCTTGCCTCCATCCGTCCTTGGTGTTGTTGTTGACTGGCATGTTGCTCGGCCTGCAGGTTCTTCATCTCGTCAAGGGTCCCCTTCATCTCTGTGAGGCTCCCCACGACCTGGCTGATGCCCCTGGTGTCACGCCGGTATGTGTCCAGGATGTGGCGTATGTGTGACATACCGGTTCCCTCAGCTGGCTGGTCAGGTTCACGCCTCCGCCTGCCTCCACTCCCACCACCCCTGCCCACACGAGCCTGGCCTGCCGTTGTGGGCACATCGGGTCTACGGGACCCCTGAGGGATGGCATTTGCGGGGTTGCCTGCCTCCTCCTGGGTGCCCGGAGAACCTTGTCCCTCCTGGTCAGACTGTCTCTGTTGTTCAGTGTGAGCAGGGCTCCTGAGTGTCTCCTGTGATGTGGCAGGAATGGGGGTGGTGGTTGGCACAGATGTACCTGAAGCAGGTGCTGCAGGGGCTTGGGCACCAGAGGGTCCAGGTTGGTCGGGGTCATCCACGGAGTGGTGAGAGTCGTCGCTGCCGGTGGGATCATCTTCACGCCGAGCCTGGGACTGTGATTGTTCCCCCCCATTGTTGGGGGGAGATCCATGACGTTGCCCTGTGTTTGAGAGAGAGAGACAATGTCAATGCTGTTTCATGCGACATCCATGTTTCATACATATTCAAGTTGGCACAGTTCCTCCAGGTAGTTGGATGTGCCTAGCATTCCTCTCAATGTCCTCTTTTGGATGGGTATGTTGCGGGGGACAGATTGATATGTTCTCCTGAGTGTTTGACCTGTAGAATTGTGGCTAGGATGCTTATTTGGCTATGGATTGATCTTGTTGTGTCACATGTCCATTGTGAGAGTGGATGAATCTGTTGCCTGCCCCAGGGGTGTGTGCTTGTGTAAGGGGGGGATTGTGACCGGGCCTGCTGTTGCGTGTAGTGTGATTTGTCATTGGGTCTCCCAGGTGATGTGTCTGTCCCCTCATGGTGCATGCTGGCATGACAGTGAGTGTGAGTTCCTGTGCTAGATATCTGAGCTAGTGGAGTTGGTGTTTGAGTGTACAGTGGTCACAGGAGGGCCTTATGCTGCATACAGCAGGGCCAAGTGTCAGGTACCTTGTCAGTACTTTGCCAGTCCCTGTGCCTTGGGCATGGTGCATGAGTATGTACCTAGGCCATATGGGCTGAGGGCATTGGTGTCTGCTTCTGAGTGTCACAATGTGCTTTGTGAGGCCCACCCTCCCAGCATCCCGGACATCCAGTCTTGGGTTTGTGGTTCGTGTAGCCTGGGACATGGCATGGCCTTGCTTCGTGAATGGGGCATGGACATGTTAGTGGCATGAGCGTGCTTTTTGAGTGTGGTTGTGTCTGGTGAGGGCTTGGGGGTAGTTGCGTGCATTTGGTGTATTTGGGGTGTGGATGCCATTGCCCCCATGTAACGTAAGTAGTTTGTGTACTCGCCAGGCTCTGCGACTCCTTCGACTTCCTGTACTCCCACCGGCGGAAGCAGGGCCATCACCTTCTCCTCCCAGGGATGGTAATGTACGGGTCTGCGGGGCAGCCCACCTCCAGTGATGTTGCTCTGGGCGTATTCCTCGTTCATTTTCCGCTTGACTGCCCTGCGCAGATCGTACCACCTGGCTTGGCATTCATGCCTGGTCCTTCGGATGGGCGCAACAGCATTCACCTTATCGACGATCCTCTGCCACAGGCTAGTTTTTTGGGCTATGCTGGTCTGTCTGACCAATGTTCCAAACAGCTGTGGCTCGACTCTGATGACTTCGTTGACAAGGAGGTCCAGCTCCACCCTTGTGAACTTTGGATTCTTGTCTGTGGGCATAGTGTGGGGTGTGGGTGTGGATGGTTGTGGGTGTGTGGGTGCGAATGTGACGGTGTCTGTGTGAATGTGAAGAGGGGGGGTTTGTGAAGGAGGTTGTGTGAAGGTGTGTAAGTTAAGGTGTGGTTAAGGTGTAAGTAAGGTGCAGTTGTTTGTCTGTGGGGTCTGGCAGCAGTGGGTCTGTTGCAAAGGTTCATGGGTTGTGTGTGTGGGCCCTTTTTATTGGTCCATTTGTGGGTGTGGGTGGGTTTGAATTTTTGGTGGGTGTGTTATAAGAGGTGGTTGTGATTTTGGGCCTCTGTTTGCCTGTTTGGATGTGCCAGGTCAGTCATTGAGATGTATTTTGTCATGTAGACGTGTTTTGTGGTGTTGTGCGAGTCGAATTGACCCTCCTTGTGCTGTTTCACAGTGTCCTGGTTCTGTACGAGTCTTTTTCGTGTAGGTAAGGTCTGTACATACGCGATGCCGGGTGAGGGTGCTGGGGTACGGTGTTGGGGTACGGTGTGTACAGGTACGGGGCTGGGGTACGGGCCTGGGGTGTGGCACGTACAGGCACTACGGTCCTGGGGTACGGTGCGTACAGGTACGGGACTGGGATACGGGCCTGGGGTGCGGCGCGTACAGGTGGGGGGCTGGGGTACGGGCCTGGGGTACGGTGTGTACAGGTACGGGGCTGGGAGACGGGCCTGGGGTACGGCGTGTACAGGTGCGGGGCTGGGGTATGGTCCTGGGGTACGGTGCGTAGAGGTACGGGGCTGGGGTACGCACCTGGGGTGCGGCACGTACAGGTGGGGGGCTGGGGTACGGGCCTGGGGTACGGTGCGTACAGGTACGGGGCTGGGAGACGGGCCTGGGGTGCGGGGCTGGGGTACGGTCCTGGGGTACGGTGCGTACAGGTACGGGGCTGGGGTACGCGCCTGGGGTGCGGCACGTACAGGTGCGGGGCTGGGGTACGGTGCGTACAGGTACGGGGCTGGGAGATGGGCCTGGGCTGCGGCGCGTACAGGTGCGGGGCTGAAGTACGGTCCTGGGGTACACGCCTGGGGTGCGGCACGTACAGGTGCGGGGCTGGGGTACGGTGCGTACAGGTACGGGGCTGGGAGATGGCTCTGGGCTGCGGCGCGTACAGGTGCGAGGCCGGGGACAGTCCTGGGGTACGGTGCGTACAGGTATGGGGCTGGGGTACGTGCCTGAGGTGCGGCACGTACAGGTGGGGGCTGGGAGATGGGCCTGGGGTGCGGCGCGTACAGGTGCGGGGCTGGGTTACGGTCCTGGGGTACGGTGCGTACAGGTACGGGGCTGGGGTACGCACCTGGGGTGCGGCGCGTACAGGTGGGGGGCTGGGGTACGGGCCTGGGGTACGGTTCGTACAGGTGCGGGGCTGGGGTACGGTCCTGGGGTACGGTGCGGAGGGGGGGTATGGTGCTGACATACGGGGGTACGGTACTAACATATGCGGGGGAGGGGGGGCTGTACGACTCTATCCAGGCACAAGTTTACCCGTGTACATGTGTGCTACTGCGTTCGCTCCGTACGGGGCCTTTTACATGCAGTTGTGTATTCGGACGGGCGGTACGGATCGTACTTGCGCGCTCGGACTTCTGTTTTACGATTTGCACATAAAAATGTCCGGCTCCCTCTCGTACACTTTTCCCGACGCTATTCGTATGTATTTTTAACGTACAAATTGTACTTCGCCGGTTGTAGGGCACTTGTACGATTCGTACGTAAAAATATACGGATACGAGTCGTACGCAAATTTTTTTTAACGGATCGGAATCGGAACCTAATTGTTACATAAATTTAGTTTATTTACTTCCAAAACTATAACACCACAAAATTTACAACCCACATCTAAAATCTAAAAAAAATAAATGTTTTTGCACAATTAACATAATTAATCATCAATCAAACAAATATTGATAATTAAAAAACAAATTAAAATTCATAAAAATTCATTAACTTCCCGCACTTTACCCTTGCAATCCCCACAACCCAAACCTAAAATCACACTTTAAAAAAATAATTGCACAATTAAAATTAACTAATAGTATTTAACGTCGAATTACAAAGTAAGTAAAATTAATTTACTCCCCACCCTTCACCACTATAAACCCAAAACCCACACACAAAAATAAAAATTAAACAATTACCATAATTCATTATCAATTAATTAATTAATATTAATTATCAACGAAATATTACTTAATTAAGAAAATTGGTTCCCACCATTTACACCTCTTATATCCATAATCCGGACCCTAAAATAAATTACACAATTTCCATATTTAATTTTCAATTGATTAACAACAAATTAATAATTAATTAAAAATAAATTACTTCCCAACTTTTACCCATATTAATCCCAAACTCACAACACAAAAAATGTAATTAAACAATTAGCAAAATTAATTTTCAATGAATTATCAACTGATTATTAATTATTTAAAAATAAACTTCTTCCCACCCTTTACCCTTATAAACCCCACAACCTGTACCTAAATTAAATTACACAATTACCATAATTATCAATTAATCAAATAATATTATATAACATCATTAATTTATTATAATTAAATTACTTCCCACCCTATTCCCCTATAAACCCACAACCCGCTATGGAACTAAAAAATGCTAAATTTAATTAAAATACAATTAATAGCTACTAAAATGTAACACATATATTAAAAAACATAAACAATACTTATACAATAAAATACATCACATACATTTAAAATATATACTTAATTATGAAACACTAAACAATCGATATTTTCGACAACTATATTCTTGCAAACAATATTATTGACTTCTGTATTTTAAAAAAATCGATATTGCCTAACTTAAAATCGATATTCTTATCCACGATATTCTTGCTGTCGATATTTCTGTGTCACGATATTAACAACTTGATAGTTGTGTCAGTCGATATTACTGACTCGATATTTTGTCTGAATACCGGTAAAACTCTTACTTGTGGGCAGAAACAAATTGAATGTATTGCTGAACTAGATGTTGTCCATACCCAAAGCTGCCAAGTTTGGGTTTTGCACCTACTGAGATAGGAAGTACACAATGGAACGCTCAACCTTCTCTATAAAAATAATGTTTATTTTTCAAACTTCTTTCCAAAATAACAAAATATAAATAAAAAAATATAAATACAAATACACTTTCAATATAAAGGAAAAATAAGACACCCGCTGGCTGCTTAGGATGTGGTTTGGAATCACTGTATACAAGCACATAAAGTTCATACAAAATAAAGTGTTAAGACTTGGGGCCAGATTCCAACGGTCGGAGCCCTTCCACCCGCATCGGAACGTGCCGGACGGATTTCTTTATGACCGAGCCATTCTTATGGGCTCGGTCAGAAAGGAATCCGACTCAGATTACCGGATGGCTTACAATGGGCTCGGAGAGCCTGTCCGCCATCCAGAAATCCTTCAGTACTCCCCTGGCCGCCTCTTTACGACCAAGAGAGTATGATGGCAGTTTACCACTGCTTTTTTGTTCGTGGGGGCCCCCAGTAGGGCCCCCATGGGTGCAAGGCCATCGAATGGTGCCCCTCTGTTGATCCGAGCATCCGGTGGCAGGCACTTTGCGGTGCCGGCCACAGGGTGCAGGGATGAACTGCACCCCTCCATTTCACAATGCGGGCATGCAATCCACTCGGAATGCATGCTCCCATTCTGAAACATACGAATGCGACCGAACAGGGTTCGGTCGCATCGTACTTGCAGGGCCGTAACCGACGACAGTCTGTCCGACATCGGAATTGGCCCCTTGGTCTTAGCCAGAGTTCAGGCACTTCAGTTCAGCTCAGAATAAGGACAGTTTTGTTGCACCTAGATCAGGAATTTCAAGACTGCAAATTTTAAGCTTAAAGCAATTTGTGTTGTGCATAGGACTATGCATAAAAAGTATCAAATCCCTCACACACACTATAATATGCAGTATTGTCTTAGTCTGTCACAGAAGTGAGTGCAACCACTTAATAACACTCAAGCTCATATGCATCAAGTCTTTGCATTGTCCTTGAACCACGCAAGGTGACGTAAGGACACCTTTCTGCTTAAAACAACCCTGCCTGTAACGCTTGCTTCCTTGCACTATGGTGCAAGAGTGCCTGTATTGAGGCTAGGCAGCACACAGTGCCCCTGTGCAAGGAGAGAACAGAAATGCTACATATCTTTCTGAATATGTAGCATTTTTGCTTTCTTCGTTTCACGCAGCACAGCACAACAACTTTGCCTCCTGCCTTGTGTTTAGTGAAAGATTTGTAAATGTGCCATTAGGGTATCTACCGGGAAAGCCAGTCTCCCTTGTAAAGCTCAACAATCTAAGGTGACATGCAGAACCTGTCACCACAGACCGCTGTGGAAATTATTTCTACTCTAAATTGCTGTATCACAAGCATAGCTTTCCTGGTGGGACTCTAAGTTATAGTGGCAATGGTGAAGCTGTCCACCGGCCACTTCTGGGCACAATTTGTTATGAGACTCAGATCAGAGGCTCCATGCAAGTAAGCAATGGTGATAACATTATTTTTGTTTGGCTTAGCAGATACCGCAACAGCGTGTTTTTGTGAGTGGCAAAAATAAAATAATAAAAAGATGTTACTGGCATATGTCTAACTTTAATTCTGATTGCGCTCATTTCTGCATTCTGGGTAGTGGGTGAGTGCTTATTTAAATCATGGTCAGCCACCAGACACCTCACCTGTCACAGACATGCCAGACTCATACCCTGGGCCAGTACAGTTGATCTCAGGTCGATGAAGAAGCCACATATAACTTTACATTGCATCTAAAAGGTGACACATGTCTATTATTTTGCATTACTCTATCGCCGCTCTTAGTAATGCAAATGGAAAGGTCATTATTCAAGATTGATTCATTTCTGCTCTTCAGTTACAGTTTAAGGCATTCCGGAACTTGGTCCCTGGACACCTGGAGTCATGGCTCCATGTTTTGATGTTTGTTGTTTGATGTTTTGTGTCTGGATGATGTAAGCTTACAGATCAAAGGATCTTAGCTAGAATATAGTGTGAGTGTCAGTTCTGAAGGCAGCAGGCATCATTGTACCAGAAGCCATGTTGATGAAGTAGTAAAGGATCAGGAAGGTGATGCTCACCTTCTCTAAAACCCAGAGGAGAGCTTGGCAAACTGGTGTGACATGGTTGTGTTTCTGAAGGTTAAGGTAGGGTGTGAATGCATGGCATTGTAATCTTTGGAATCTGTCAATGAGCTTTGTTGGGAGCCCTGTATAGGCCTCAATGCACTGAATCAGTTGACCAATTAGTAGGCTTGCAATAATATAGGATAGTCACAAGCACGGACAATTGTAGGTTAATATCAGTTTTTGCCGATTTAACTTAGGAACAAACAAAAGTTCTGTATTGAAGATTATCCCTTCATTTTTTACTTTGTGACATCTGGACTTTGGGTAGCCGAGGCTCTTGGGCTATTGAAAAGGCTCCCATAGAACCAGAATTACTGTTTTAGATCCATTACCTCAAAGGGCCATTTCTTTAACCAAGTTGAATGTGTGAGCTATATATAATGTTAGACTGGATCTTGGAGTCAATGTCCATACAGATGTGATTTTAGGTATCATCAACATATGTCTGGAGTTGTACATGATAATGCTCAAGAATGTGTTCTAATGGGAGCACATTAAAGGTGTCGAGAAGGGGTAAGAGGGAAGAACGCAGTGGAACACCAAATCTCACACTTCAATTTGAAGATGTCCTTGATTCTTTGTTCACTAATTATGGAGAAAATAATTAATTCAGGGCTGTGACACATAACCTGGTCACTTGTAAATATTTCCAGTAGAATTTCATGGCCAAAAGTATCATAAGCCGCAGAGAGATCAGGGAGTATAAAGACGCTTGCTTCCCTTCATCCAGAGCTCAGAGAGGATCTTTCCTAAAGTTTGTTAGTGCAATTTCCATTCCCGGCAAAGGATTGAAACCTAATTGTAGTTCATAGGAAAGAAATTTTGACTTAGGGCCTGGTTACGAGTTTGGGGGTCCTGTGGACTGCCGCATCGGTGGTGTCAGTTTGGGCGCGGTGAGCTCGGCGGTCCGACCACTGTATTATGAGTTGGGCAGATCATCTTTGCGAAGACCGCCGCTGAACCACCGAGACCGCCACCAGATCGCACGGTTTGCTGTCAGGGAAAGGCAACTGCCATAAGGCGGTTCAGGGAAGCTGCACCGCCGTCCGTATTATGAGTTGCCTATTCCACTAGTGGACCACAGCAGTCCGACTGCCTGTTTCAAGGTGGTGGTGACGTAGGATTTGGGGTGCATACTCACCCCTTTCTTCTTCTTCCAGGCAGATTCCAACATGGATCTCTTTCTCCAGGTCCCACCTTCATAACAGGATCTTCAAGCCGAGGATTATAACTCTGCTTGCGGTGATATACACATGAGTCCTTTTCAAAGCAGACTCACATTGTCAGGCATGCCCACATAAGGGTATATGGTATTTTTCCACTTATATCATGTATATGTGTGTATCCGAAACATCTGCAGTCTCAATACACACACAGGTATTAATATGTTTGTGAAAAGTGCTCACCACCGCTGCAAGAGTCCCGCCTCCACACCACTGGCCCAGTCGTCAACTTGCAAAATGGCAGTCTTTGGATCGCCAGTGCTGTGGGTTGCTGGCAGGGGCGGATGCGGTCCTACGTCGGTCGCACCACTAAACTCATAATAAGGCCCTTAATGTATTGTAGTAGCTAATTATAGAAATCTTTAACTGTGATAATATAACATGGAGTGCATATTAGTCAGCAGCTTCCAGTAGACATGGGTTTTCAAGATGAGGTCAGTATTACTAGTTACATCATAGCACTTTTATTAAATTGCTGTCAGGAGGGTGCCCAAGAATCATCTCTGAGTGAGGGCGCGCAACACCGGAGGGTGTAGAAGCATCCTGCCCCGCCCACCCACAAGCAGTAAAATGTGCTATGATGCTGCAAGCTTTGGCTGCATCATAGTGTTTTTATTTAAACTTTCAGCCATGCTGTAAGCAATCTGTCTGCTGTGCAACATGGCTAAAAACATTGACAAAGGCAATAGTTCACATAGGCGAGCCATATTGGCTATGGCAATAATTGTTGGTATGGCACCTGAGAGTCAGGTACACTCAAGTCAGGTCTCCAAGATTCTGCAGCTTTCCTCTCCCGGACACATTATTGCCTCATTTGCCCAGACTGTTGTATAACGTTGTTGACTGGTGTGGTATAACTTTGTTGACACGATGCAACAGAGGCTAACATTCAGCTTCTGGTACGTGCGTCGAAGTGGATTCAATTGCTGCAGGGAACAGGAGGACATTCTGTCTATGTCAATTGTGGGGCAGTCTGCAGACATTCAGACGTAGTTATGAGCCATCACAGAGAGACTGATTCATCTCATCGTGAAATCTGTCACATGAAAGGCACTCATCTACCTCAGACTTCTAAGAGAAAATGTAATCACTTTGGTTGTCGACGCCCGCATGTTGGTGCCTGCTGTACCCAAAAGAACATTCACGAGTGATTTTCAGTGCCTTCTGGCTGCTCAACTCTGAGAAATGTTGGAGTACGCCCAATTCACAGAAACGTTATGAAGGCAGATTATAATGGTTTCGACATGAATCTATAGGTCACAAATGTTCCCTTTATAACAACAAACAATAAATCTGGCCTCTTTTAATGTAATCTGGGCCTCATGTAAAGTGCTCCAATGCCCCCGGGCAGATTTTGCGCTATAAAAAAGAACTGTAGTGACGGAGGGGCAAAGGGACAGAGGCAGGGAGAGCAGGATGAGAGGAGACAGCCTGCAAAAACATGCATTTTTATAGAGTGCTTGCACCAAAAGAAAACAGTAGTCCCGCCATGAAAGGTCCAGGAGCAGGAGAACATTCATTTGGAAAGGAAGCTCTAGCTGGGCCATGGTTCACAGGAGGTAAAAACACAATAAGAGGAAGTGAAGCAGGCATGTGTTGCCCAAAGAAAAGCAAATGAGAGAGACGGTGAAGCCAACCATTGGTAAGCAAAGGGGGCTCTAAGACCCCTGTTTGCTAACAAAATTGTCTCGCAAGTGACAGCGCATGCCCTGTCTCAAGTGAGACCTAAACATGTCTTTCGGTTTATTGTCACTTTTTTCAATATGATTAAAATGCATGACAGTCACCAAGGTGTGCTGGTTCACGTATGTGCTTCAAAAAGAACTTCTTTCATGGATCCTCATAATTATGATCGATGATCTGTTCTTAAAAAATGAGTGGATAAAATAACCTCCAAGTCAAAAATGCATCAATGCATGCATGAATGGTATGCTCTTGAAGTGGACTTTCAATTTAACACATCAAACCATTTTAAAAATTCATCATCTATTTGTAGTGAATCTATATTGGTTGTGCATGCGTTTAAAATATTTTCCAGTTGACAAACTCATGATCTATGATCAAGTACTGTTGGACATAGCCTTCTTAGGGAGATTTCCCTAAAACCTTTTGCTTTTTGTCCTCCCGGTTCTTGCTGACTCTCTTAGAACTCTGGGCACTTTCCCACTGGACTGCAGCGGGAAAGTGCGCATGTCCTTCCTGCACATGTCAGGATAGGGTGCTTACTTGATTGGGTTAGGGGTTGTACCTGTGAGTGCCTTGTAAAAAGGTACACCACATACCCAGGGTGGACACTGACTAATATGGGGACGCCGCACTGATTGTGTCACCCACCTGAATAACCTTTCAAAAATGTCTTATACTCCGGTTGACTGGTCTCACTACATAGTCAACCCTGAGGAGGGAAATCACTACCATGAAACCAGAGTAGGTGAGTGGTCAGGGAGGTACATCTGTGGGTGTACTGCCCATATACGAATTATTAATATTATATGCAATTTGTAATGCGCTTGGCTGCCTAAAAAAGGTTTCCCTGCGCTAAGCTCAGTTACGGTAAACAGATCAGACCAGAGTGGTGTCAGGGGTTAGGAGAATTCCAAAAATTGAAATAGCCATGTCTTTAAAGAATTGCGAAACTGAGAGAGTGAATGACATTTCCGCAGTGTTTGAGGTAGATAATTCCAGAGTCTTGGTCCAAGGAAAAAGAATTCTCGGCCTCCTTGGCAGGATTTCCTCATTTTAGAAATTACGGCCAACCTCCTATGACTATGAAAGCTGAAAACCTGGCTCTTTTCTCAAAAAGCTTAGGCACATGAACACCACGTCACTGCCCGGTTTCTCTGTCTTGGTTGCCAGCGCCCTGCGACCTCTGGTGATTTGTGCGCTATACAAAAATCTTTGACATTGACATTGACATTGACACTAGAGTGCAGTGAACGTGTAAGATCATACTGCGACACCAAGTCTCTAAGATAAAAAAAAGTCTGGTATTTGAGAGGCATTTGTTCATGTAGCGCACTACCTTAAAATTTACATGGCGATCGATAGGTAGCCAATGTGAAGTATGCAACATAATGGCTTTGGATGAGAATTTATAAGAGTGGAGCAAGAGTCAAGCAGCACTATTTTGAACAATCTAGAGGCGTTTGAGCAGTGTTTTTGCTACCCTCAGATATAACACATTCCCATAGCCCAGTCTGAAAATAACCAAGGCCTGGACCACGGTTCTCTGAGCAGAGGTGGGGAGACAAAAGAGTATCTTTCTGAGCCATTCCAAAATGCCACTGCAAGTAGCGGCCACCTTGTTGATCTGATGTCTCATAGTAAGTTTGTCATCAAGCCACACTGCCAGGTTCTACTGGTACTGGGCAGGGGTAATGCCCATGGTCATCGGCTACAGGTGGGAACCCCAGGGGTCAGGGGGATTGCCCACCAGCAGACCCTCGGTCTTATCAAAATTTAAATGCAGTGACTTAGTACATGCTCACGATGAAACTTAGGTAAGGCAAGAGTTAAGGCCCTTCACATTGTGATTGTCTTCGGCTAACAGAAATACAACAATCTCTCTTATCATTTGCATACGAAAAAAGTATAAGTCCACAATTCTCCACTACTTCTACCAACGGTCAAACATATAGATTAAATAGCAGTGGGCTCAAATTGGATCCCTGAGGTGCGACCGAGACTAGAGGATAAGAATTAGACCTGTGTTGATTAGTATGGACCTGGAAGGTACGGTCACCCAGGCAGATCTCAGCCAAGCTAGGGCTGCATCTTTTATTCCCTTATCTTTTATTCTTTGTAGGAGCGTGCTGCGATTTACCGTATCAAATGCTGCGCTGAGATCCAATAGGATCAGTGCAGCAGCTCCACCTTTATCCTGTTGGTGTCTCAAGAAGTCAGTGACACCAATGAGAGCTTATTCGGTGCTGTAGCCTGCACAAAACCTAGATTGCGAAGGGTGGAGTAAACTATTAAGTTCTGTATACACTGTGAGTTGTTGGTTCCCATGTTTCTCCAACACCTTAGCAAAAATAGGTAACAAAGAAATAGGTCTATAGTTAGACCAAATAAGTGGTTCCAAATTGGGTTTTTTCCATTAAAGGCGTGATCAAAGCCATCCGCCAGGTTTTAGGAACAATGCCCTCCATTAAAGACAGATTGAGTAAATGGGTGAGCTGCTCTAAAACAAAATGTGAAAGCTCATCAAGAGTCGTTGGGAGGCAAGGGTCCAATGGGGAACCTGATTTAATGCATGAAAGAGTGGTCTTTAAGGTAGGTATATCTAAAAGCTGAAACATGTCCAGCCTGCTTACAACTTTCGAGGGGACGTTTAGATTGCAAGCCTCACCAGCAGTAGGGAAGGCCGCTTGAATATCTTTTTTTTTTAAAAGTGCTCCATTTTGTCACATTAAAGTTGTGAGAGGGGAGTGACGGGTGTGATGCTAGTGGGGTCTGATAGGGTTTTAACTCCATGAAAAAGGGTTTTGGGGCAGATATGAGTAGCAGCAATGATGCTCATACAGAATAAGGCCCTAGCCTCATGACAACATTTCTGATAATATTTTAGAGCGGATTTATAAATTTCGTTATTTTCATTACTATAGGTTTTGTGCCACATCCTCTCAAGATGTTTACATTGCTTTTTCTTTTCGTACAAGGAGTCGTTGTACCATGGAGCTGGGGGAAGAATTCTGTGGTGCTTTTTATCGGAGGTAGGGATTACACTGTCTAATGAGGACCTGAGCGAGAAATCTATTGTGGGAGAATCTAACCCCACTGAATTACACAACAGGAGGGATTAGCTTCAAGAGCAGCATTCCACAAGGGAACATCCAGTTTAGACCAGTTCCTGCTAGAGGAGACTGTATGGTTCTTACAGATCTTCGGATTTGTGTCTATTAAGAGCGAAAAAGGGACCACAAAACGGTCAGACCAAATCATAGGTAAAGGAGAGTCGGAATAAAGATTCCTCAAATTGGTAAGAACTAGATCTAACAAATGTCTGGCCTTGTGAGTGAGGAAATCATTAATCAACTGGATGCCCAGGTCCCTAAAGTAGTCAGTTAAAGTAGTGTTTATACTACAGATTTTATCATCCAAATGAATATTTAGATCTCCCAAGATGGTGAATTTTTAATATTTATGGATTGCAGGAGAAAGACCTTCAATAATATTAGTGCACCAATCACTAAAAGTGCCTGATTGGTGATAGATAAGTGCTCCAGACAAAGTAAACTTCACAGACAAAGAGAGCCAGAAAAGAAATGTCTCACAACCCGAAGAGTGAGTTTGTCAATTTTACAGATATATATATTTTTTTAAGATAATTGCAATGCCTCAAACCTTTCTATCCATATGATCTATGTGTAGAATTCGGTAATCAGGAGGAAGGGCAGAGATAATATCCAGTACCGAGGTATCATTCAGCCACGTTTCTGTAAGAAACAAGACACCTAGGCTGTGATCAATCAGAACATTTAAACTATGCAATTGGTGCTTGGCCAAAGACCGACAGTTTAGACTAAAAACCTTAAAACAAGAGAGATTAGGTTCCTTATTAATTCAATTGTGACTGTTTGAAAACACTGAGATTATCTATCAGGTGCACCTTAGACTCAAGAGGAGGCTTAACCTAGGGCCACGCTATTTGGAACGAGGAGTGTGAGCACTTTCTCTTTCGTAATACTAAATTAAGTGATGAGCTACATGCTTCAGGTATAGGAGGATGGATGGCGTACAGTGAAGAGACAGAATAGACAAGCCTACCTGTGGGCGGGGGTGCCGTGGTCCTGGCCCCTGGGCCCGTTCGGAATGAACCCCATGTGGGTCTTCCTTACCTGGGGGGGTTGGCTCTCCCTTTGGGGCACTTACTGGGTGTGGCTGATTCTCTTGTAAAGGCCTTGGGGACTTACAGTAGGTGCAGTGTGAAAAGGCATGCACCCTTCCTACACATGTTAGGAAGGCGATCTTCAAATGTCGGTCAGGTCTGTGATGGCCGACCGGTGGGTGCACAATTGCAACTATTATGTTTGAAGACCTGGGTCCAGCCTGCCAGTGCAATATGGGCTGGCGTGCACTCAGCACCAAGGGTGTGCTAATTGTTGCCTGCCTGCCTGCCTGCCATTGGAGGCTGGTGTGCACACTCAAACCGATGGTGCTCCTAAATACATGGCTGGCCTGCCATTGCAGGCTGGTGTGCGCACTCACACTGATGGTGCTCGTAAAGATGTGTCTGGCCTGCTATTTGCAGGCTGGTGTGCTCACTCGCACCAATGGTGCTTCTAAATGCGTGCCCAGCCTGCCATTGCAGGCTGGTAGGTGCTTTGCACCAATGGTGCTGCTAACTACATGTCTGGCCTGCCATTGCAGGCAGGTGTGTGCTTTTCACTAATGGTGTTCTTAAATATGTGTCCAGCCTGCCATTGCAAGACTGATGCCAGCAATTGCGCGTTTACTCAGACTGGCCTGTTAAGTCACTAGCCATTCTTAGAGGACTTTTCCCTTCCACCCATTTACCCCGAGGGTACGTCCTAAGGGGGGAAGCGAGTGGTAGGTGAAAGACAGGGCAGGTACACAGGAGTGTCCCGTGTCCTGGTAATGAGGAATAACCATATGTGTTTTCGCTACCTATGAGGTTGCTCTTCCCATAGGCTAACATGGGGAAATGGTGACTATTACTTCAGTCTCCAATAGTGGATTGCAGGTGGAGAAGCCTCATAATGTTTCCTATCACTGGATCTGCAGAGATAATCCCTTGCCAGTGGTCAAAGTCGCTTTGTTGTGATTCACGCAGAAATACCACTACAAGGAAGGGCTGATGGACTGAATACTGAATGAATCAAACATTCACCTCCAGTCAAGAGATCTGGTTTAAATCCATTGATTCCAAATGATGGATTTAGGCCCAGATCTCTCTACTGGGGTGAGTTTTTGACATTGTTCAACATTCTGTCCATCAATTGTTCTTTTTGCATTTGTCACCTTGAGTGAGATGGTTATGCCCAGGTGTGGGTCCCGTGCTCTCCATGCACTGGAGTCAAGCTAGCCTGGCTGATGAGGGGTGAAACCCCGCAACCAGTCCCATGATGCTTGTTTACAGTCCAGGGAGAATCTGGCCTGGTATTTCGGGCTGGACAGTTCCCATGGGGAGCAGGGTCAAGACTGATTTGCATATGGCTGGGTTTAAACTAGAATGGCATGGGGAGCAAAAAATTATGGATTTAGGCCAAGATCTCTGTACTGGGATGAATATTTGATATTGTTCAGCATTCTATCCATCAATTGTTCTTTTTCAACTACAAGTAAGTGGACATTTCTATGCTCTAAAACTCTTTTTGTACCTTGGTGCTTGGCTCCAGTCCACACTGGAAGTTGGGGAGCACATCTGGGAATTCCTCAGCGACAGCTATAAAACAGTGGGCATTAATTAGAATGCCAGCCTCTGCCATCTGCGGACCTGGCTGCATAGATTTTGTAGGAGTAGGCTTTGACACTTGGCTTTCCGAGCCAGATCGTGGCCCCACTAAAGACTATGATAAAGATAAAGATCTGCATTCACCAGTTGTGAGACCCAGGGTGGCTCGCTTCATCAATCTGCCATATCTCTCTCATGTTACATGCTGACTGCATGCTCATTGGGTGTTGTATCCGAGTCACGGGTTGCGACCCTCGGAGGTGGGGGTCTGCAACCATAGTAGTGCCTCATTCTACCTCGTGAGGCATTGCTGAACTCGCACCTGTGTGTGAGACCAGAACTGGCTGGTGCGACCAATATCAATGTGCACCGGACGATGTGCCTCTTTTCCTGAGAGGTACGGAGTTTGGAACTCTTTGATCGAGTGAGTGACCAGAGCTGTCCTATGCGTCCAAAATCGGCATGCAGCAGACGTTGTGCCTTAATTCCAGGTAGGTACAGATAGTGCAACACTTTGTTGTGTGTGTTTGACCGGATTGCCTGGCTGCAACTCTGATCAACATGTACCTGATGTGGTACCTCTTCCTTTTGAGAGCCCCCTTTGCTTCATCCTCCATACAACTACTGTTCGCAACTACCCTCTCCTCATCCAGGCAGCCCTGACGACACTGTGTTGTCAGGTAGTATTGCCCGGCTAGGGCCTGGGTGGTGAGCGTGACTGAGTGGGCTGTAGGAACCCTACTGAGGATGATTGGAAGCAGGTCAAGAGATTGCGTGACCCCCCCTTGTGCTTTGCAGAACTGGGATGATGCCGGAAGGTCTTGGGGACCCCTTTGGTGGGACTGTCTATTGCCCTCAGCCCGTGTTTGCTCTGCATCTTGTAAGTGAACGTCTTGAGTGGCTGCCAAACCCCTTTTGCTACCTGCCTTTTAATTGAACGTGTTGCCTAACCCCACTTGCTTCCTGGGACCCTGACTTAGAGTAACTTCAGCCACGTGCGGCCTAGTGCTCAGAGGGAGGAGGACGGGGTGTCTCTAGTCTGGGGTTGTAGGATAGTCAGGGTGAGTTGGAGGGTGGAGGGAGCCTTGGGGCCACGGGATCTGCAGAGTCTAACCAATTGACCTGCTGGGTTTCAATTGCACCGCATTAGGCTGCTGAGTGAGTATGTGGGCGAGTGCTTCCATACGGACTTGTCTGATACCAGTTGCAACCCATAGCAGTGTAGAGTGACTGTGTGTGTCAGAGTGACAGTGGGGGTTCACGACACTGGATGGCGATTTGCCTGATACATTGGTTTCTTGCCCGAAAAGCTTTACATTTGCCATTGGTTTTACCCGCGTGGCCTTGGCCCACGGTTCTGCTAAAAAGTATTATCATTTGTTGTATGTACATATTTCTGATATCTTTGTGACCCGGGGTGCACCCTGTAACTGTGTGGTGGGTGGGCCTTGGGTGTACAATGTGCTGCACCGCACAAGGGTGCTGGGGGGGGGTGTAGATCAGGATCTTTCCCAAATGTGCATATTACTGATCTCATTTGAACATGGCTGGGCCTAGTAATAATTTCAAATGTGATGTAAGCCCAGAAATACATGATGTTCATGTTGTGTTGATTATTATGGGTGTTGAATACAAATGGTATTTACATACATCACGTGTGAAGTCTCTTTTGTTACGCTAAAGCTATTTATCGTGAGTTAGTGCTGTGCCAATACTTTACTCTTTGCCTCCGTGGTGAGCCTGTCTGCTCAGTGCCAAGCTACACATGGGTGAGCACAGGTTATACAGTATGTGTAATCATCCACCCCTGATGGAAGTGGTAGGTTCTGCCTGGCTGAGGTAATGCCTTAGCCAACCAGAAAGTGCCAGTTCCAACATGTACTATTGCAGAAACGTACAACTTGGACCAGCTCTAAAAAGTATTCGCTGTGGGAAGTGGTGGAGGGTATGGTTGCCCATTTAGAATGTTGAGACTGTCCACTGATGTCCTGATTTTAAAGCAGAATCTACATACTGCAGTAATGCCCGGCAGTGACAAAAGTGTCAGGTTACCAATCATGTATTCCATGTGTCTAATGTTTTTTTGTACCAGTCTTTTGCTGATGGCAATCATGATTAAATTAGAGTGAAATATAGTTGTAATTCTGTCACAATCGAAAGTCTTCAGAGTTTGAAAAGATATAGAGTATTGTACCACTCAGCCTCTTTACTTTGGCTCTATAAATGAGTGGCAAAGTTAGAAAATACAAACTTCCTAATGCATTTTCTTCCATAAATGAACAAGCAGAATTGTGTTTGAGTCAAGCTGCACTAAATGTGTCTTTCCAGTGGAAAAGTGCTTCCCACATATCAATATTTTCATGAGTAGTGGAAGGGAGATCTTTGTATCTACGTGTCTCATGTGGTAGAAATGGGGAGAGCAACATTGTGCAACTCTAAATCAACTGTTAGTCCCCTGTGTAGATTTCCAATGGAATTCCTGGAAACTTGTGTCAATCTCAAAAATAAATACATCAATGGAAAACTTAAGTCTAACTCTACGACTTGAAGCCAAACTTATTTTTTCATCAAGTTCTGGCTAGACAAATTATTTTATAACGTTCTTTTGACAGTTGATGAATTGTTATAATGGACTTCATGTAAGCATGTCATCCACAGAAATATTGGTTGGCATGAATGTCATATCGTAAATTTCATTCATAAAAACATTGTACTATTGAGATTGATTTTCGAATATTAATCTGAATGGCGTGAAGTTTTTGTAAACAATATTTAGGACTCAATATTAATGTCAGGAGATATTCTGCTATTGCATCGTGATTATGCAACGAAACAGGGCCTTGGGAGTCGCTATGGTTGGGAGATCAGTGCTGTGTGAGTTTTTTAGGCAAACAGTGAAAATCATGAACCTTCATAATCAGTTGAGTAAAAGGAATGTATGTGTTGATTTATAATTAATCTGAATTATGGTTAAGATGTTTTTGTTTTGTATCAACAAGGTCAACCTTTCTAAATTTCAAATGTTTTCTTGTTATAAAAAATGCATTGCTTTTGAAATTTACATGTTTCTTTCCCACCTCTTCTGTTACCTAAGTGCAGATTGTGGAAAGACAGCGCACAAATCTAATTGACCAGCAACTAGAAGATTGATGCTATTCTTGCTGAACATTGATTCTTTCCATCCACCTCAATTCACATAAATGTTTAAGGAGAAACCATTCAATAAAACTCCCAAAACGTTGTGAAAAAATTGTAAATCTACTCCTGTAAATTTGGAGTACATTCCTCACTTTTAGAGGATTCGCAAAAAAAAAAAAAAACAGGGAGTACTCCTGAAAAAACGACAGCAGTCAACTTTGAAAGGAGTATGGTACTCTTGGTGGACCATCAACTTAAGACCCATTATAGCTAAAAGAATAATCTATGCATTTTCGGCTTGCGCCTATGTATTCATGCTTTTTCACTGCTTCGCGGGGATGTAATGAGTATACCATGAAAAGCAATGCAAAATGTTGATTTCAAGGCATCACTCATTGTGCACTATGCACACTTCAATGGATTCTCCACAGGGAAGACCACTTCCATTCTACCACCATGAAAGAGGATTTACACCCGTTCTTTTCAAGAGCAACTCAACAGCAACTTTCCAGGGCAGAAGGGGAACTACAAAAGCTTTATAAATGCCCACAAATTTACAATTTGTCAGTGTGGTACCATCCTGTCTCTTGCTCAAAGGTGTAATCCAGCTGTAAATCCATAAAACTAGCATATTTCCACAGGGGTAATTCTGATCTACTGGTGGAAATGTCAACCTGAGGTGCAGATCAGTTTTTGTATGTTACACTTACATGCACAAAACGTCTTGAAAATCTCACCAGGCCACTGCCCAAGTACCTTATTTTCTTTCACATATTTTTCCTTCTAGAAGGAACCATTTCCCTACACCACAATGCTACTGGTATTCCCTTCCAGCTCCCTGTCTGAACACACATCTACTTCAAATTATTTGTGGAGTTACCACAAGTGTTTCTGCAGTCAGAATGGGCGTACAAAATATATCCAAATACCTATAAGCTGAAAGCATTCAGACTGTCTCATCATATTTTTCATGGTCACCAGCCTCCAACATTCTCCCTTTCACATCCTTGTACTACACATATGACAACAGAAAATCTACCTGGTTGGTGAAATGATTATCCCCTGCCACAAGTAGCAATTAATATCATGAAATTCCTCTAATCATGACTATGTTACAGGATCAGATAAGTTTAAAAACATAATTCCTTTTTGTACACCACCGTTTGACTTAGTTTTATAAAAGAGGATGTGAATCATGGCCCAGTTTTACTAAACTTTCAAGCAATCAACACAGCAAAGAATTTGCTGAGCTGCGTTGCGTGAAAGTAGAAATGCACAAAATTTACCAAGATGCCCAGTTGCTCACCAGTATTCTTCAGAACTCCGAGTCCTGGTCTTCCTGTTTCATTCCTTATGCATGAGCATTTGGCCTGCTCCACAGAAACTATTACCTAGCTGAGATTAAAATGCTTCTCCCAATATGGTGCTGCCTACCCAGCATGCATAAAGGGGGAGCACGTCACTAGGACAGCCTAGGAATACGAAAGAAACCCATGAGAAAAAGAAAAAAAAACACCACAAACAGAAACCAGGGAGGGAGGTACGGGCTCAGGAATGGACAGGGAAGTCCATGACTTGGAGTAATGAAGATTACCAGTGAGTAAACGGGCATTACCTCCTCAACCCTCTTCCCATTCCATTCCTTGCGCATGAGCCCATACCCAATTGCATTGAGATTGATTCACAGAGAAACCAAGGATGATGAAACATACTTGCTATTTAATGCAAAACAATTGTACAAATCACAGGTCATGTACAGCCGATGAAACATGAGCGTGTAATTCTGTGGACGCAGCTATCCCTAACTGAAGATGGTAGTGGGAAACAAAGGTGTGAGGAGGGGCCCATGTAGTAGCATTACAAATGTCTTGTAGTGATGCACCCTTAAACATTGACCAGGACTAGGAAACACCCTGAGTTGACCACCCCTGGACAGAAGAGGGAAGAGGACAGTGAGCAACCTCGTAAGACAAGACTAGAGGGCACTTCACCCATTGAGTCAGAGTGGACAAAGAAGGCTTGAGACCCTTCCCAGAGAGACCATAGGTGACAAACAATGAAAGCGCCTGATAAAATTCTCTGGTACAGTCCTGGTAGATGTGAAGGGCTCTCAACGCATCCAAGAATGGAGAACCTCCTCCTCCAGAGAAAACTGGTCAGGATAAAATACCAGACGGACAATACCTCCTGACAGTGGAAGTCAAACAAGATTTTGGGTAGAAAAAACTGACTAGGGCGCAAAATCACCTTGTCCAGAAACACGAAAAAGAGGAGAAGCCAGCAAAGCTCCAATCTCACTAACCCTGCGACCAGAAGAATCTGCCACCAAAAAAAAACTTTAGCAGAAAGAGACTTAAGGTCAACGGAAACCAGGGGTTCAAAAGGAGGGCCAGTCAATGCCTGAAGCACCAATGGAAGATCACAGGTGGGAACCGGAGAGCAGGAGATAGGATGCGGAAGCAAAAAGCTCTTCAAAAGGCATGCCACCAAGGGAGAGATAAAGGACATATCTGTGCCCCTGAAGGCCAGAACAGCATCCCATAGGGCATGAAGAGTGGTTACCGCTATACCCAACATAAAATCATCTCTTAAAAAGTCCAACGTCCTGACCAGATTACAGTAAATAGGAGACCGACCCTTCCCCTTAACCAAGAGTCAAAGGTCTTCCAATGACGACTGTAAGACTTCAGGGTTGTAGGCCTGCGAGACAACTGGATATTCTGAGCCACCTCAGCAAACAACCCAGAGCCAACAGGGTCAATCTCTCAACTGTCATGTGTCTGATTTTTATGACCTCATCCTCACACAAGTTTAATATCGTTGTCCTTACAGAAACCTGGCTATACAATTCATCTCCACCTATTCTGGATTTACTAGTCCCCCCTAGTCATGGGTCATTAGGCTAGATAGAACTAACAGATCTGGTGGGGGAGTAGCATGCATCTACCGTAACACCCTCTGTGTGAATCAGTCAGAAACCACTGCTCTCCCTGCTTGCGAATATCTTTACATCAATATCCCTACCAACCAAGACTCATGTGGAAACGTCATACATTCTATCACCCTACTGGAGATAATCTACCTTTCATTGAACAAATAATGGAAGTCAGCTCAACCAACGATGATCATCAAGTTACCCAGATCTTCCTTGGGGACTTCAACCTTCACTGGAATGACCTGAATGACCATGCAGTGAACAGCTTCAAATCCTTTCTATACGACCTTGAGTTGACCCAAATCTGTGACATCCCTACTCACAACTAGGGTGAGACCTTAGACCATATAATTGCAAAAACAGACAATATCACATTGGATTGCATTGTCCCATGCAACAGGACAGACCACTACTGTATCACCTTCTTCATCAATGCAGTTGTGATCCCAGAAAGAGCTCAACTAAAGAAACCAAAATAATGGAAAAGAAGTTTACTGAACATAAACCTTACTGGCTTATCTATCCTCAGTCATAAGTCCATGACTCCCCAGATGGACATGGTAGATGTCCACGATCTCACAGAGCACAACAATACCTCTATCTTGAACATCCTTAACTGGTTCACCCTCCTTCAACTAAAAAACATATCCACCAAAGTATCTAAACCTTGCTTCAACAACAACCTTAATACTGAAAGACACAATCTGAGATTAGTGGAAAGAACCTGGAGATCATCGCCTTTCATGGAGCACCTAAAACACTTAAGATCAGTGAGGAACACATATAGCAAAAGAATCAGAAGCTCTAAAGCTAACTTCTTTAGATCCCAGCTTGACCAAGCTAGAAATCGACCCAAAAACTTTTTGAAATTGTCAAGCAACAATCACTTAACCTACCAAACCCTCTCAGCAACTGGGCCAACACACTCCCAAGCTGCAAGGACTTTGCTTCCTTCTTATTTTGGAAAAAACGAAATCATTGAAAATAATCCACAGTCAGTGAGAAAGCTACTGCTGGCTATCTCACGCATCTTGCCACATCCCGCTCAGACTGCTGATTACCCTAGGCACTTCACCAACAACAAACAAAATGCCTACTGGCACACATTCACACCCCTCAAAGAAATTGACCTTCACAACAAGCTTATAGCGTTGAAACCTTCCAACCAGTTCACCAACCCTTTACCTCAAGTATCATCAAGGAGATCAAATCGCCCATTCTCCCTTTATAGAGCAAGATCATAAATGCCTCGCTCCACCAAGGCACCATCCCAGACTGCCTAAAAGTAGGGCAAGTAACCCCTATTTTGAAAAAAACAACTGCTTATTGCTCAGACATTGCAAGAAGAACAATTGATGGACAGAATGCAGAACAGTGTCATACATTCACCCTAGTACAGTGATCTGGGCCTAAATCTATCGTTTTTTTTCTCATCATGCCATTCCAGTTTGAACCCAGCAATATACAAATCAGTCTTGACCCTTTAGGTTCCTACCTTGTTCTAAGGGGTAGTTATGTTTATAAGATGTTATAGGCAAACTCCCCATTCTATCCTATGGGAACATATAGCCTTTCAACAGTGAAAAACGAAATTGACAGTATTTCACTATCCGGACATGCCACACACACCAGGGCATGTCCTACCTTTCACATACACCGCACCCTACCCACAGGGATACCTTGGGCCTACCTTAGAGGTGACTTACATGTAATAAAAGGGAAGGTTAGGGCCTCCCTGGACTGAAAACAAGCATCCTAGGAACAGTATTGTGTGTCTTTTGATTGCTCAGACCTTAACAATTTCCACCCAATTTTCAACATTCCCACTCTGGCAAAGCTTCTTGAAAAATGTGTCCAGATCCAACTCTGCAATCACAGATAGCCAATGCCAATCTGGCTTCTGTAAAGGTCACAGCACAGAATCAGCACTCACTCACATAGTGGATGACATATTAAAAATGCTGGACCAAAATGAATCGTGTCTTTTTATCCTCCTCGACTAATCGTCTGCGCTCTATACTGTCAAATATGACAGTCTACTAAATCCACTTGAATGGAGGTTGGGTTTATCAGGGTCTGTCGTACACTGGTTTACCTCATTCCCCCTTAACAGAACCCAAAGACTCATGGGTAAATCATTCCTGGTCCAAGCCCACCGCAGTCGCCCCTGGGGTCCCACAGGGATCTACCCTCTCACCCACTCTCTTCAACTTATTCATGGAACCTCTAGCAGACTTCTTGACATCCTCTAACATTCATTATCACTTGTATGCAGATGACACCCAATTGTATCTGAAAATCCACTCCCCCAGAAGACATTATGTTCCTCAACACTATTCTCCAAAATACCCAGAATTGGCTTACTTGCAACCATCTCAAACTCAATGCTGCCAAAATGGAAATCCTCCTTGTTAGACCTGGCATCATTGGCAAGGGTTTCCTCTGTATTTTTGCCTTTGCCTCCTGTGTCTTTGCTGTGTGTTGGACTTCATTTTGCTGGTCTGGATGCTTTAGGCACTTGCCACTGCTGTTCAGTACCAAAGTGCAAGTGCTCCCTTTGTAAATTATTGTTATGGATTGGTGATTCCATGATTGGCATATTTGATTTACTAGTAAGTCCCTAGTGCAGTGCACTGTCTGTGCCCAGGGCCTGTAAATAAAATGCTGCTAGTGGCTGCAGCACTTATTGTGCCACCCACATAGGCAGCCTTTAAATGTAACTCAGCGATACCAAAGAATGATGATGGATTAAACCCAGATCAGTTGACTGGGGGTGAGTATTTGATTTGCTCAAACACTCCGTCCATCATCCCCTTTGGTATCACTGTGTTCGCCCTAAGTTGGCAGGTATGCCCAGACGTGGGTCCCTTGCTCACTTTACCACTGGATTCAAGATAGCCTGGCTGATGAGGGTTATGAACTCGAAGCCTGTCCCAGGATGCTTGTTTCCGGTCCAGGGAAGACATGGCTTGGCAGTTCGGGCTGGACTGTTCCCATGAGGCACAGGGTCAGACTGATTTGCATATGGCCATATCTGAACTGGGGTGGTGGAGTGAGCTAAAGAATGATGATGGATTAAACCCAGATCAGTTGACTGGGGGTGAGTGTTTGGTTTGCTCAAACTCTCCGTCCATCATCCCCTTTGGTATCGCTTTAAATGTAACTCCGGCCTGCCATTGCAGAGCCTGTGTTCAGTCTGGCACTGCCATGTCGACCTGGCAAGTAACGATCGGTAACAATCCCAACTTCTGGACCCCAGATTGTTGGCCAGAGGCTTCAGGTCTGCTTCCCTCTCCTATTGTTAAGGTGAAGACCTGGGAGTGTGAATAGATGATAAACTTAGTTTGAGGGACCAAGTGAACACTGTGGCTTCATCAACATCATATATCCTCAGATCTTGCAAAACAATAATGCCTCTACTACCCGAAGACACGCAACAAACAGTTGTTACCGCGTTAATAATGTCCAGACTAGACTACTGCAACAGTCTATATCTCAAGATCCACAAGGGAACGATGAACAAACTACAGATCCTGCAGAATGCTGTGGCCAGACTCCTCACAGGCACACCAAAGTTTGAATCAATCTCAGCCAAAATCAAAAAACTTCATTGGCTACCGGTCAGGAAGCGCACTCAGTTCAAGGCTTTATGTTTGGTCTTTAAAGCCCTTCAGGGAACTGGGCCAGACTTTTTAAAACAACGATTCCGCTGGTATACACCGAAAAGTACACTGCGGTCATCAGATGCAAAATTTGTGGTGGTGCCCTTGGTGAAAAAAGCCAACTGGAGTGGCAGAAGCTTTGTAGCCAATGCGGCCAAAGCATAGAATGCCCTTCCACTTCACTTGAGATGCATGACCAAAGTTCTGAGCTTTAGGAAGGCACTAAAAACATGGATTTTTACAAATTAATTTTGTTAATACCCACATCGCTTTAGTCATCAGTAGGTCTTCACATGGCGCCAGGACACCTTTAAACAGTGAGCGCTCTATAAGTGCCAATAACATTAACATTAACAGCAAGTGTACCCGCTTGCCAGGCCCTAACCTTCCCTTTTATTACATGTAAGTCACCTCTAAGGTAGGCCCAAGGTATCCCTGTGGGCAGAGTGCGGTGTATGTGAAAGGTAGGACATGCCCTGGTGTGTGTGGCATGTCCGGATAGTGAAATACTGTCAATTTCGTTTTTCACTATTGAAAGGCTATATGTTCCCATAGGATAGAATGGGGAGTTTGCCTTATAAACATAACTACCCCTTAGAACAAGGTAGGAACCTAAAGTTTAGTATGCCTGAACTCAGAATATTAAAATGCATCTTTTAGTGAGGGTGATTTTTACATTCTGTTTGAAAATCCCACTTTTAGAAAGTAGGTATATTTTTTTGCTTAGCCATCCAGTGTGCCCCTGCTAGGATGTGTATTGACTGTTTGGCTTTGGAGTGACAGAGGCTGGGGAGTTGCAGTGGCTCCAGGCAGTCTGGATAAGTCAGGGCTGGGATGAATAGATCTGGGCTGCAATTAGAGTAGGGGGGGGAGATTTCCTTTCCCCTGAATGGACCTGGTCTGCCTTCCACAATGCTGTCTCCACTTCCTGCCAGGAAGCTGCATCAGAGAGGACAGAACTGGTTTTGACTGAGCAGATGGCTTCTCTGTCAACAGAGAACAAAGAATTGTATTGTATAAAGAGGGGTCCAGACCCCAGACTTTCAAATCACTTCTGGGAAATCAAGAGGAACGTTTGCCAAGGAGAAGAGCTAGAAAAACGGAGAAAGAATACTGCCCCTGCGCTGTTTGCTGTCTGGGGTTGGCCTGCAGTGGCTGCTATCTGCGAAGGAAAGGTAAAAGGGCTTTGCTGTTTGTTGTGTCCCCTGCTTGAGGAAGATCTCCAAGGGCTTGAAGAAGAACTTGTCTGCAGTTCTGAAGTCTCAGGGACACATAGACTTTACGCCAGCTTCCCTGAACTTCCTTGCTGGGAGTTCTGACCTGCCAAGAGGTTCCTGTAGCTGTTCTGGGTCTCTGGGGGCTGCTCTGGCTGTTGGGAGCTAGAAAAGCACCAAAACAACAAGAAGTGTGATGCATCAGCACCTGTTTCCAAAGCATCACCAAAGAAATCATCGCAGCACCTGCCAGTAGCTCGAGAAATTACCGCACACCGCATTGAGTGCACCGAAGTCCAAGATCACCGCACTGATTCTGACGCAAGCCCTACTGTGCAGCTGCAAGAACCCATGCATCGTCCCGGATCGTCACATCGAATCGAGGTGCCCAGTCTGTTGCATCATTGAGGAATGTAGTAAGAAACTGCTGCATCTCTTCCCCACGCAGTAAGCAACCGACACATCACCTCCTCTCTGGTAAGGAACCGACGCATCACCTCCCCTGCGCAGCAGTACGGACCCAACGCATCATCTCCACCTGAGCAAGGATCCGAAACATCACCTTCCATGAGTGTAAGGAACCGACGCATCACCTTCCCTATGACCCTTTTTGTGTGTGTGCACGATGCATCTAAGGTACTTTGTGTGGAAAGTGTTGCATCTGCAATTTGCTTTGAACTGAACTATTTCTACCATTCAAAGGTCAAATTTGTATTACTGTATTGTGAATTTGTGTCGTTTTGGTCTTGTTTGGTAAACTGGGGTGGGGTCCATTTGTAGTGTTTTCACTGTATTACTGTATGCTTTACTCACTGCCTCTGAGACAAGTCTGTCTGCTCTTGTCAAGCTACCAAGGGGTTGAGCAAGGGTTATTTTAGAAGTGTATCCCCCTTACCCTGACTAGAAGCAAGAGTCCCTATTTGGACAAAGGTACCTACCTCTGCCAACTAGAGACCCCCATTTCTAGCAATCCTCATTACCCCATCTAACCAAACTCTCAAGATCGACCTATGTATGAACATCTAATGGCCCTCAACTGCTCTCCTCACATTATAGACTCTGTAGGATCTTTGGGAATTACCCTAGACAAATACCTGAACATGCAGGATCACATCAGTAATACCACCAAAGAAGCGAATTATCAGAAGAGCATTTTAAGGAAACTAAAACCCTTCCTCCCTCAGGAAGACCTTAAATCTGTGGTCCAAGCTCTTGTCTTGTCCAGGCTGAATTATGGAAGTGCTACACTTTGTGGCTTGCCTAGTTGCAAGTAGGCCCCTCTAAGGGCTTCTCTCAACTCTGCTGCCAGACACGTCACCGGAACAAAAAGAAACAAGTACATCTCCCCAGATTTGAAATCCCTGAATTGACACCCTTATGAGTCAAGAATAAAACGAAAAATTGTGTGCATGACTCAAAAAAGCCTTACATTTCAATAACCCTATGTATTTAGCAGAAAAGCTAGAATTATCGGATGGATGCAGATCATCATGAAGTTCCAACTCTCTGCTGCTGAAACCTCAGATTTTCCATAAAAGAAAACGTGCAATAGAGCCTTCTCGTCTATCACCCCGAAAATTTGGAACTTTCTGCCTCCGGAAATCCACCTGATTCTATCTACTGCCTCCTTCAAAACAGAAGTGAAAACACTTCTGATTAATACATTTTTTGCCCTTAGATCACTCCTTTTGTCTCTTGATCTTATCCATGACTACTATAAGAAGGAGAAATGATGGTCTCCAAGACCATTCCGGAACAACCGGAAGAACTTCCGCCCTATCCACTCAAATTTTTTTCTGAGGCCCCGGGAAATCAAGGGAAACGGGGGAGAAGCAAGCAGGAGCCCCTGGGATAGAGGATGCATCTATTGCCCAGGTCAACCTTGAAGGAAACAGGCTGTAAAACTGAGGGAGAACGGTCGACTCCTCTGAGGAAAGCAGATTCAGCCAGGGAAGGCTTAACCTGTAGAGAACCTGCGGAAAGAGAAGGGACGACAGACACAGACGAGGGAGGGGAATACCCTGCTCAAAGAATTAGCAGGCCCATTCTCCTTCCCCTGAAGATAGACTGTTGAGAGAGAGAGAGAGGAGATTCTTCTCGGCTCACAGGCCAATATTCTGGGAAAGGGGAAACAGAGACTGGCACTTCCCCTCGTGCTGGTTGATATAGGCATGAACGACCTGGTTGTCTGTGTGAACACAGACAGCACAGTGCTGAATGAGAGGAGTGAACTAAAGAAGTGCCTGCCACACCGCCATCAATTTCCTCCAGTTCGAGGACTGGATAGCCTCCAAATGGGACCTTCTGTCCTGGGCTTTGGAATCCCCCAGAACCTCCCCTCCCTCTAGCACTCGCATCGATCGTCTAGACCGAAACTCGTACATAGATTGAGAGTTGACAACCACTACTGGAGAATCTCCCTAATCTCCGGGGTCACAGGAATGAGAGCTTCGAATTCCTGAGTAGCTGGAATCCAGTGGCATTAAAGGTGATACAGGAGGGGATGCAAATTGAGACAGGCCCAGGGGAGCACTTGCAGTGTGGAGGCCACCTCACCCTGACTCTGTAGCCAGAGACAGGCAGACACCTGAGGATAGTACAAAACCCAGGAGAGATATTGGAAAAGAGTCAATTGTCTTTCGGGAGACAGGAACACCATGGTTAGATCCATCCAGAAGAGTGCCCAGATGAACTTCAGTGACAGAGAGGGGTCCAGGGAGGACTTCCTGTGGTTGATTAGAAACCTAAAAGATTCCAGAAGATGACAGAACTGATGCACCTCCTCCGTTGCCTTAGAGAGAGAATTAGAGAGTCATCCAGGTAAGGTCAGACCTGAATACATTGAGAATGGAAAATACCTACTGGGGTGGGGCAAGAGTTTCATAAAAACCTATGGCACAGATGAAAGGCCAAAGGAAGGACCTGGATCTGGCAGTGGTTTGAACTCACAACAAAACGAAGAAACTGCTGATCGGCCACATGGCTGGGAGCATGCAGGTAGGTGTCCATGAGGGATGCGAGGAAGCACCTGATGCACCAGCTGAAGGATCGACTGCAAAGTCACCATTTTGAAGCGACAATGAGGAATGTGCAAATTCACCATTTTGAAATCTAGGACCGTGTGATATACGCTGGAAGACTTTTGTACAAGAAACAGGATGGTGTAATATCCCAGTGGTGGAAACTCGATGATTGCTGCTTTCTATAAAAGAAGCCAAACACCCTCCAGTAAAGCCACCAGCTTCATAGGATTTTGGGGCAGAGGAGTCTCCTTGAACATCCAGGCTTGGAAAGGTGAAAATTTGATCCAGTAACCAAGACCAC
The DNA here is from genome assembly GCF_964204655.1 of Triturus cristatus. NCBI lineage: Eukaryota > Metazoa > Chordata > Amphibia > Caudata > Salamandridae > Triturus > Triturus cristatus. Next base: position 766,850,166 of record NC_140581.1, on the reverse strand, counting down.
TATCTGAACAGGCAAGGCATCCGAAATTCCCCGCAACTGGTGACAAAAGAAGCGAAGCCGACCACTGACTCGAATGGGTGATAGTCACTGCTTTGGAGAAGGAATGGAGGATGCACCAGCAGACTGAGATTGGGACTTGTCAGCTCCAGGGGCTCCCAGCCATGACTACTGCCACAAAAGTGTTGGTTAGCACCCCTGGCCTGAGGAAAAGCAAAGGTGCAGCGATAAACAAAACCTTTTCCTCTGGAGGGAGGATGAAAAGGAGCCACCAGCTTCTGACTCCTTCACCATCTCTTCGCCATCAGGTTATCCACTTTGACTTTTCATGGGAATTCCTCAGAAAACCCCTCCAAAGCATATCGCTTGCTCAGAAACCGAGGAAATGCAGATTTGTCAAAGCAACGCCATTCATGGAAAAGAACTTTATGGACTGCACTGCGCAAAGGCAAAGTTTCTGGATCAGGGGGGTGGTACTGGGTAAAAAAATCTGCCTCCAACTCCTGCTCCACAAGAGTAGGAAATCCCAAATTGCCTCCTACATGAGTTAAAAGATTGGAGAGCTCAGTTCCTTGTACAAATCGACCCCTCTTTCCTTCCTCCTCATCTTTGTCATCCATGTCCTCCATTGGATTGAACCTTGCCACCTTAGCAGGAGTCCCTTCAGCCTCCCTGGCCCTGAATTCTCCTCCACAGCCTCATTAATCAAAAGGTGCAGCTCATCCATGGTAGGAACCCCCGCAGAACAAATGAGGCAGTCAACTCCTTTCTGCAAGAAACCTAACACAGACGCTTTCTGCATCGGTCTCATTTCCAAGAAAACCAGATTTTGCAGCTCTCAAGATTTTGTGCGAGCCACTGGCATACAGGAAGTGCCTGTGAACAGAAAAATAATCACAAGCGTGCAGCCACTTCCGTAGAGCCCATCTAATCAGGACCCATGGCAGTAAAGAAGCCTCAAATCTGCACCCGCCCTCTTTTCCTTATGGGCCTTCACAGGGAAAACAGAACTGCCCACCTGTGGGGGATGAGAACGGGCGAAAGGACGCTTAGCACCACAGTCCAGAACATGGACCAACCCCCGCTGTGCAGGGCTGCCAGATCCCCTAAACACAGACTGCTAAAGCAAGTCTCACGGTAGGTAAATACATATTAAAACATTAATATAAAAGCAATATCTTCTTACCTAACCTCGCTAGGCAACATTTATACAGCACAGAAAGAAAAGAACAGGCTGACCTAGTGACATGCTTCCCCCTTTATGCATGATATGTAGCCATCGCCATAGTGAGGGAAGTATTTTGACCTCAGCTATGTAATTGTTTCTTTGAAAAAGGTAAACTGCTTTTGTGTAAGAAATTAGATGGGAAGACAGACGAGGCGGTAACATGGTGCATTTCTGCTCTCTTCTTGTGTTGGTTCACTTGTGGCAGTCTAGCACCCTTGTGACATGACTCAATATTGCTGTGTTGCGGTCACAATAGTTTTGTGCAGGAAGGGCTACCCTCCTGCACAAAAGCTATTCTTAGAGGCTTATTCAGTGAAAAGAAGAAGTAACAAGGAGAAATAAAGATAACTTACATTCTTATGTCTGCCTTGGGTAGGTGCACCATTTTGGGGCTAACCCAGGTTTACAGACTTTAGTCTGTGATTGCATCACAATACATGGGTGGATGCACAGGAACGCCCATGCTTCACCCATATAACACCTTCCCCACACCAAGCAACACAAGAAAGCACTATGCGCTTTCTTATGTTACTTTTTTCCAAACCACGCATATCGGGCTTTGCCTGGCTTTGTAAATCTTGAAACATTTAGCGTCAAGGCTGTGCCAAAAAAGTGCCACATCAACTACTCAAAATGTAAGCAAATCTGGGTCCAAATGATCAAAAATATAAAATGTATGCTAACTCCATTTAAATACATTAAAACATATTATCACAACTTTGTCTCACAGAGCACAGGTTTGATACACAGACCAGGTTCATCCCGGTGCAAAGTTTACCTTTGGACGTAGAGATGTTTATGTAGAAAAAGTGGTTGTCCTTGGTGAGGCAAGCTGCAAGATGGATCCAAGGCAGGATTCAATGATAGCAGATAGCTCAAGAGAGAGGGCTCGGTGCAGTCATCGATGAAGGCATGAAAGCTCCAAGTGGGCAATGTCCGTAGCCTGTGCCCAAGAAAGCTTCAACATAGACAGGCTGCTTCTCGGCATCAGTATTAATAAAGCCCTCCTCTACATTCTGATTTAGAAACGTTTACAGAAGTCAGATCTCCTTCAGCGGGGTAAACCACCAAGCTGAGGCTGACTGGCAATTCGATGTTAATGGCTGCAGTTTTGACGTCGGTCCCAGTCTCATTCTGTTCTCCAGCCAGAAAGCTGGCAAAAGTTTCTAAGTCCCAGCTTTTGCAGTTTGGTCAGGAGGAGTACAGTCTGACCATAGGGGGCACCACTTGGGGGTTAGAACTCACTCCAACAGAGGCCAACCACTGGGTCCTGGCAGCCCCACATGGAACTGGTCAGCTGTGCAGTTGCAGGGAAAGAGGTCCCTGGAAGCTTGTTGTGTCTCTGTAGCTCAAACAGGAGGTCAGCCTACTGACCCTTGGAGTCAATTCTGGAGCTCTGGGTTCAAAATGTCAGGTCAAATAATCTTCCTTCAGGTTCATTAGACATCAGGGCAGTCCTTTGTTTGGTGCTCCACAGGTCCAGGAGTGTTCTGAGGAGAGGTATGGTGGGTCCACTTTTATGCCCAGTGCCAGCCTGCGGGAGGAAGGGAGACCTTTGCCCATCCCTAAACCAGTTCTGGTCAGTTCCACTACCCCATTGAGTTTGGTGCCAGCCTGACTAGAAAGACAAAAGGGAACCTGGCCTAGGTGTTAGCTTCATCTGTCAGTGACATGTTATGCCAACTTTGAATCTCAGGAAGTGGGTGGGCACAGCCCCCTCCGGCCATCTTTTTCCACTGTCTGAGAGCAATGCACAACTCACCATAGGGGAGCCATCAGGGGTCAGGTGGCAGCTGGACACTGGTAAAAAGCCTTTTGGCTTTAGGCAGAGACATTAGACCCTTCTAAGATTGTTATTTCCATACCAGTAATTTAAAATCCAACTTCTTTGTTAAATTACTATTACAATGAGTCTTTGAACCAATTGCTAGCTCCTTCCAAATTGAATCTAATACTTACTAAGGGCAAATGTGCCAACCAAGGTTAACCTTGCCACAGTGAAAAATTACGAAATAGGTTTTTCAATGCCAGCAAATGTAAACCATAATTTATACATGTCCCTCTCTTTAACTACCAGTCACTCTGCCTCTTTGGGCATTTAGGGCCTACTTTAGGGAGTGATTATAAATGTACTAAAAAGAAAGGATTCGACTTGGCAAAAGGTTTATTTTTAAAAACTGCACACACAGGCTTCAGTAGCAGGCCTGGAGACATATTTTATAGTGCTTCTTTAGTGGGTGGAACCGTGCCTGCTGCAGCCCACTAGTAGCATTTAATTTATAGCCCGGGTACTTGTAGTACCATATACTAGGGGCGTATCTGTAAATGAAATGTGCCATTTAGCTATATGCCAATCTTGCCATGTTTAAGAAGGAGAGCTCAAGCACTTTACTAGGTAGGTCGCTCCCCCTCTGCACAGCACCGCCTGTGTGTCCCCAGCTGCCACTGCCGCAGAGGAAGTTCAAGGCCCTCCACCACCCGCAGGCTACCACCTGCGCCTCATCCCTGGTGGCCAGTGGTAGGCCGTAGGTTTGTTCATCTTCCGCTTTATTGTTTTATTGTATTGCCTGTATTTCATTGTTGTGTCTGTGACTGCTGTTGTTCTGTCTTCCCCCACTGCCTGTTCGTGGTCTGTGCCCGTTTTCCTCCCTCTGTTCCCCTCGCTGTCCCCGTGTCTCTACCCGGTTTTTCCTTATGTACCCCTCGCTGCCCTCGTGTCTCTGCCCGGTTTTTCCTTCTGTACCCCTCGCTGCCCCCGTGCCTCTCCGCCTGTTTTTGCCTTCTGTTTCTCAGCTGCCCCTGTATTTCTGTGCCCTCTTGCCTTCTGTGACACTTGTTTTTCCTGTATTTCTCTGCCCTTTTTGCCTCTGTGCCACTCGTTTTTCCTGTTATTTCTCTGCCTTTTTTGCCTTCTGTGCCACTCGTTTTTCCTGTATTTCTCTGCCCTTTTTGCCTCTGTGCCACTCGTTTTTCCTGTGTTTCTCTGCCCTTTTTGCCTTCTGTGACACTCGTTTTTCCTGTATTTCTCTGCCCTTTTTGCCTTCTGTGCCACTCGTTTTTCCTGTATTTCTCTGCCCTTTTTGCCTTCTGTGCCACTCGTTTTTCCTGTAATTCTGTGCCCTCTTGCCTTCTGTGCCACTCGTTTTTGCTGTATTTCTGTGTCCTCTTGCCTTCTGTGACACTAGTTTTTCCTGTATTTCTCTGCCCTTTTTGCCTCTGTGCCACTCATTTTTCCTGTATTTCTGTGCCCTCTTGCCTTCTGTGCCACTCATTTTTCCTGTTATTTCTCTGCCCTTTTTGCCTTCTGTGCCACTCGTTTTTCCTGTATGTCTCTGCCATTTTGCCTCTGTGCCACTAGTTTTTCCTGTGTTTCTCTGCCCTTTTTGCCTTCTGTGACACTCGTTTTTCCTGTATTTCTCTGCCCTTTTTGCCTCTGTGCCACTCGTTTTTCCTGTATTTCTGTGCCTTCTTGCCTTCTGTGCCACTTGTTTTTCCTGTATTTCTCTGCACTTTTTGCCTTCTGTGCCACTCGTTTTTCCTGTATTCCTCTGCCCTTTTTGCCTCTGTGCCACTCGGTTTTCCTGTGTCTCTCTGCCCTTTTTGCCTTCTGTGACACGTTTTTCCTGCATTTCTGTGCCCTCTTGCCTTCTGTGACACTCGTTTTTCCTGTATTTCTCTGCCCTTTTTGCCTTCTGTGACACTCGTTTTTCCTGTATTTCTCTGCCCTTTTTGCCTTCTGTGCCACTCGTTTTTCCTGTATTTCTCTGCCCTTTTTGCCTTCTGTGCCACTCGTTTTTCCTTTATTTCTCTGCCCTTTTTGCCTTCTGTGCCACTCGTTTTTCCTGTAATTCTGTGCCCTCTTGCCTTCTGTGCCACTCGTTTTTGCTGTATTTCTGTGTCCTCTTGCCTTCTGTGACACTAGTTTTTCCTGTATTTCTCTGCCCTTTTTGCCTCTGTGCCACTCATTTTTCCTGTATTTCTGTGCCCTCTTGCCTTCTGTGCCACTCATTTTTCCTGTTATTTCTCTGCCCTTTTTGCCTTCTGTGCCACTCGTTTTTCCTGTATGTCTCTGCCATTTTGACTCTGTGCCACTCGTTTTTCCTGTGTTTCTCTGCCCTTTTTGCCTTCTGTGACACTCGTTTTTCCTGTATTTCTCTGCCCTTTTTGCCTCTGTGCCACTCGTTTTTCCTGTATTTCTGTGCCCTCTTGCCTTCTGTGCCACTTGTTTTTCCTGTATTTCTCTGCACTTTTTGCCTTCTGTGCCACTCGTTTTTCCTGTATTCCTCTGCCCTTTTTGCCTCTGTGCCACTCGTTTTTCCTGTGTCTCTCTGCCCTTTTTGCCTTCTGTGACACGTTTTTCCTGCATTTCTGTGCCCTCTTGCCTTCTGTGACACTCGTTTTTCCTGTATTTCTCTGCCCTTTTTGCCTTCTGTGACACTCGTTTTTCCTGTATTTCTCTGCCCTTTTTGCCTTCTGTGCCACTCGTTTTTCCTGTATTTCTCTGCCCTTTTTGCCTTCTGTGCCACTCGTTTTTCCTGTATTTCTCTGCCCTTTTTGCCTTCAGTGCCACTCATTTTTCCTGTATTTCTCTGCACTTTTTGCCTTCTGTGCCACTCGTTTTTCCTGTATTTCTCTGCCCTTTTTGCCTCTGTGCCACTCGTTTCTCCTGTGTTTCTCTGCCCTTTTTGCCTTCTGTGCCACTCATTTTTCCTGTATTTCTCTGCCCTTTTTGCCTCTGTGCCACTCATTTTTCCCGTGTCTCTCTGCGCTTTTTGCCTTCTGTGACACTTGTTTTTTCCTGTATTTCTGTGCCCTCTTGCCTTCTGTGCCACTCGTTTTTCCTGTACTTCTCTGCCCTTTTTGCCTTCTGTGACACTCGTTTTTCCTGTATTTCTCTGCACTTTTTGCCTTCTGTGCCACTCGTTTTTCCTGTATTTCTCTGCCCTTTTTGCCTTCTGTGACACTCGTTTTTCCTGTATTTCTCTGCCCTTTTTGCCTTCTGTGACACTCGCTTTTCCTGTATTTCTGTGCCCTCTTGCCTTCTGTGACACTCGTTTTTCCTGTATTTCTTTGCCCTCTTGCCTTCTGTGACACTCGTTTTTCCTGTGTTTCTCTGCCCTTTTTGCCTTCTGTGCCACTCATTTTTCCTGTATTTCTCTGCCCTTTTTGCCTCTGTGCCACTCATTTTTCCCGTGTCTCTCTGCGCTTTTTGCCTTCTGTGACACTCGTTTTTTCCTGTATTTCTGTGCCCTCTTGCCTTCTGTGCCACTCGTTTTTCCTGTACTTCTCTGCCCTTTTTGCCTTCTGTGACACTTGTTTTTCCTGTATTTCTCTGCACTTTTTGCCTTCTGTGCCACTCGTTTTTCCTGTATTTCTCTGCCCTTTTTGCCTTCTGTGCCACTCGTTTTTCCTGTATTTCTCTGCCCTTTTTGCCTTCTGTGACACTCGCTTTTCCTGTATTTCTGTGCCCTCTTGCCTTCTGTGACACTCGTTTTTCCTGTATTTCTTTGCCCTCTTGCCTTCTGTGACACTCGTTTTTCCTGTATTTCTCTGCCCTTTTTGCCTTCTGTGCCACTCGTTTTCCTGTACTTCTGTGCCCTCTTGCCCTCTGTGACACTCGTTTTCCCTCGTTTTTTGTGCCCTTTTGCCTTCTGTTCACTTTATCGTCCCTCACTGCCCCCGCCGCTGTCCCCCCCTGCGGCCCCGCCCCCCTGACTGCCCACTGCCCATTCGCTGCCCCCACCTCCCACCTCCCGCCCCCCAGCTGCACCTCCCTCCCACCTCCCCATATTTGCCGGCCGCTATGGCAAGCCCGTCTGCACCCGTCCGTGCCTGGACCATGTCCAGCGCCAGAACCCCTGGCCCCCGCACCCGCCACGACCACCAACGCCACTACGATGCCAGCACTCTGCACGCTCTCAACTCCAAACTGACTCACACCTGCTTCAAGGCCGCCCCAAAACGCATACACGGTCCCTTCACCTGCCGGACTGCAGCTACACCAGCCTCAGAGCCAACGAACCACCTGCCAAGAAAGACCCCAACCACCTCCGATGCATACTACTGAACACCTGCTCCACCCGCAAACACGCCGTCGAGCTCTGGGACCTGCTCAACACAACATCCCCGGACGTCGCCTTCCTAACAGAGACCTGTATGAACGACTCCTCCGCACCAGACATCGCCATAGCCATCCCAGACGGCTACAAGATCACACACAGAGACCGCACCAACGGAGTCGGAGGAGGAATCGCCATCGTCCACAAGAACAGCATCAGAGCCTTGACTAGCACCGACGACGCGCTCAGCACCGCCGAACACATGCACTTCCAGATCCACACAGACCCTAAATCCACCCTCTGAGGCACCCTCATCTACCGACAACCCAGAGCCCGTCCCCAGTTCAGCGACTCCATCGCCGACTTCATCAGCACGCACGCCCTGACCTCCACTGACTACATCCTCCTCGGAGACCTGAACTTTCACCTTGAGAACAACGACGACAACAACTCCACAAATCTGATCGATAACCTTGCCAACCTTGGACTGAAGCAACTCGTCACAACGCCCACCCACTCCGCCGGCCACACTCTCGACCCCGTCTTCTCCTCAAGCCCATGTAGTGAAGATCATTATCTACCTATGTACAACGCTAAGTTAGCATAACCGCGTTAAATGTTAGAAAGTCATCTTGCCGCGTTTGCTGCTTTTGCACACGACACTGTAGTCACATGTTATTAATTGAGAAATGCTTACTCGACTTTGCTTCACATGAGAACTGTCTGTTGTTAACATCCTAAACAGTGAGCAGCGACCTTGGTCTGTACACAGTGTAAAAGAAACAGTGTGGGTCGCTAGACGGTGCATGTTGTTGAGTTCAGGTTGATCGGCCCACTAGTTTAGCCATAACACGCACGCAGCTGCAAATACCTGGGAGTCGAGTGCTTTTAATATTGCAGTGTTGCATGTTTTTCAACACATTCGGAAGAAGAGTGTTCCTAGGAGCAGAGCATAGCTGATCCTGTGATGTGAACTCTCTGAGCTGATCTTTACGGTATGGGGTTCCCCATTCAAGCCTAGAGACCTTTTATTAGTCTAATAATACTATTAGTGTGTTAGAGAAAGGAAGGTGGCCTAGAGCCACTGTCATTTTAGTATGATTACTCCTTTCATTTTCTATGGAATTGTAACTATGCTGATGGTTTTGATTTTAATCGTTTGTCTGCTAATGTTAGCCAAACTGCTGCATCTTAGGACACGAGGTTTATAAAATAAACTATTTAAACTTTTACCGTGTCTCTGTTTATTCTGTTGTGGACTGGTACGAGAATAAATACGAAAAGGTGTTTCTGATTCCCACCATTCCTGAGAAATATGCTAAGTCGCTTGTTCTGGGTTCATTGGGACCGCCAAGTTAAACCTCGGATAACGAATGGGACACTGATGCTGGCCGGATGAGGGGTTCTGGGTTCTGGGTTCTGAGGTGAGTTTTTGGTACACCGCAATTCACTGAGGGCCTGGGTTCCTGCGCATAGTTCTGCGCATAAGCAGAATCCCTGCAACACCCACACGTTTCCATCAACCACACCGCCGAACTCCTCTGGACCGACCACCGCTGCATCCACTTCGCCTTCCAGAAACCCACCACACACCACCGCACCCAACAGAACCCCCGCTGGAGCACAATCACCGAAGACCAACTACATGCAAAGCTCGCTCTCAGCCCACCCATCGAACCCTCCAATGCCGACAACGCTGCCCACAGCCTCAGATGCTGGATCGAGGATTACGCCAACACCCTTGCCCCGCTGGTGAAACCCCCCCACAGAGGCACCAGCAAGAGGGCCAGCTGGTTCACCCCAGAACTCCTTGCCTCCAAGCAACCCTGCCGGAAACTAGAGAAGGAATGGCACAGTGAACAAACTCCGGACAGCCACGCAGCAAACAAGGACACCATCCGCAACCACCACCACCTCATTAGGGCGGCCAAGAGGACCTCCTTCAAAGACCGCCTCAACAACAACGCACACAATAGCAAGGAGCTCTTCAACATCGTGAAGGAACTCTCCAACCCCGCCGTCGCAAGCCCTGTGCAACTCCCTCGCCACCTTCTTCCACCGTAAGATAGCAGACATCCACAACAGCTTCAACACCCAGACAGCCCCAACAGACAGCAACACAACAGACCCTCCACACACCACCGACCACGACCCCCTGCTAGCCTGGGCCAGCGTGAGCGTTGATGACACCATCAAGACCATGAGCACAATCCACTCCGGCTCTCCGTCAGACCCATTCCGGCACCACGTCTTCAACAAAGCAAGCAGCTCCATCGCACCCCACCTGTGCAATGTCATCAACCTCTCCCTCGAGACCGCGACCTTCCCAGAGAGCTGGAAACACGCCGAGATAAACGCCCTACTGAAAAAACCTAAGGCAGACCCAAGAGACCTCAAGAACTTCCGGCCCATCTCTCTGCTGCCCTTCCCGGCCAAGGTCATCGGGAAAATCGTCAACAGACAGCTAACCCGTTACCTCGAAGAAAACAGAATCCTGGACCCTTCCCAGTCAGGGTTCCGCAGCAACCACAGCACAGAGACTGCCCTCGACATCAGGACCCTGCTTGACAACAGTGAGACCGCAGCACTCATCCTCCTAGACCTCTCTGCCACCTTCGACACCGTCTGCCACCGCACACTACACGCACGCCTCCACGCCACAGGGATCCGAGACAAGGCTTTGGAATGGACCACCTCCTTCCTCTCCGGCAGAACCCAGAGCGTCCGCCTCCCCCCATTCCGTTCCAAAGCCTCTGAGATCATCTGCGGCGTACCCCAGGGATCCTCCCTCAGCCCGACACTGTTCAACATTTACATGGCCCCGCTTGCAAACATCGCCTGACAGCACGACCTCAACATAATCTCCTACGCAGACAACACTCAACTGATCCTCTCCCTCACCAAGGACCCCATCTCCGCCAAAGCCAACCTCCACGAAGGAATGAAGGCCGTCGCCGACTGGATGAAGATCAGCCGCCTGAAGCTGAATTCGGACAAAATTCATCCTCGGCTCCAACCCCTCAGTTTGGGATGACTCCTGGTGGCCGACGGCACTGGGGCAGCCCCGACACCTACCGACCACGCACGCAACCTGGGAATCATCCTCGACTCAACGCTCTCAATGACCAAGCAAGTCAATGCCATCTCCTCCTCCTGCTTCAACACCCTCCGCATGCTCCGCAATATCTACAGGTGGATCCTGACAGATACAAGAAAGACAGTCACCCAGGCCCTCGTCAGCAGCAGACTCGACTACGGAAACACCCTCTACGCGGGAGCCCCGACCAAGCTCATCAAACGACTACAATGCATCCAAAACACGTCGGCGCGACTGATCCTCGACATACCACAACATGGCCACATCACCCCCACTTGAGAAACGTGCACTGGCTCCCCTTCAACAAGACGTCAAGCTCCTCATTCACACACACAAAGCACTCCACAAGACCGGCCCAGCCTACCCCAACAGACGGCTCTCCTTCTACATCCCCAACCGCCAGCTACGCTCCGCCGACCTCTCACTCGCCACCGACCCGCGCATTCGAAGAACAACCACTGGCGGGAGATCCTTCTCCCACCTCGCCGCCAAGACATGGAACACCCTCCCACTGAGCCTACGACAGACCCAAGCCCTTCTGACCTTCAGGACGATACTCAAGACCTGGCTGTTCGATCAGTAGCCCCCCCCCCCCCCCCAGCACCTTGAGACCCTCACGGGTATGTAGTGCGCTTTACAAATGATTGATTGATTGATTTACTACTAGTTAGCAGGAGTAAAGTGAGCACAGCCCTATGGCCAACATAAACGGGTTCAGCAAAAGAAGGCAAAAATCTGGAGGTGCATACACAAGATGATTGTTTACAACCTGTAACACACACACCCCGGCCCCCTGACCCTCCCCCCCAGCAGAAAGCATGGAGAAACGCCATCAGCATTGGGGTGGGCAGTCTCAGGGTGATCTTCCAATATAAAGTCGATTCCCTGTAGGGAGATGGACCTCCTCAACAGTGTTGGATTCTCAGCCTGCATTTAAATCAGCTATCTGAGGGGTCTGCAGTCTGTTGGAAACCAGAAGTGAGTCCTAAAAAGGTATGATCTTAACTTCTTCAGTACTCACACCACTGCAAATGCCTCCTTCGTAATATCTCATCACCTCTGTTTGCTGGGAAGTAGCCTTCTGCTGATGAAGACTACATTTTGGGCCAAACCCAGATTTTTTAGCTGTGACAAGATAGTTCCATTGCCATGCTCTAAAGCATCCATCTGAACTAGGACCTCCTTGGTAAAGTTGAGTGCCTTGAGTACGGGTGCTCTACACATGTCCTCCTTCAGGGTATCAAATGCTTTCTGGCACACCTCTGTCAGATGACCTTTTTGGGCTGCCTCTTGAAAGTCAGCTCAGTTAAGGGGGCAACAATGGAACCATATCCCTTAACAAATCTCCTGTAGTGCCCAGTGAGGCCTAAGAAAGTCCATACCTTGGTCTGGTTCTGGGGGGGCTCTAAGACAATAATGGTCAGGCTGCAGAGATTGAGCCTTGCCTCCACCAACTTGGTGGCTCAAGAACACCCCTGATCCCTGTCATATCTGGCACTTACTGGCTTTACTATTCAGGCCTCCCTGTTGCAGGGCCTGAAACCCACTCCAGAGATGACATATGTGGTCATCCCAGCTGGAGCCGAAAACGGTAATGTCGCCCAAGTGGGCAGCATGGACATTTTGTAACCCAGCCAGGACATGGTTGACCAACCTCTGGAAGGTGTCAGGGGCATTTCTTTACTCCAAAGGGCATCACTTTGAATTGAATTGAAAGTGGCTCTCTTGGGTGGGGAATGCCTACCACTCCTTGGGTCCCTCAGTCAGGCCAATCTGACAATACCCAGAAGTGAAGTTAATGGTACTTAAGAACTTGACAGCCCCCAACGGACAAATGAGTTCATCTGCTCTGGCGATAGGTTAGGCATCAGTCTTGGTAACTGAATTGAGGCCCCTGTAATCCACAAATAACCAACATTTTGGGGTGGTGCCCAGTGGGAAGGCTCGGGCACTAGTGCCTCAGAGTTGAACCAGGGACTAGAGTAGGGCTCAATCTTCCCCAAATTCAACATCTTGGAGACCTCATCCTTAATGCCGCCCCTCACTTTGTCAGTCAGCCTATATATTCAATTCTTGACAGGCATGATGTTCCACGTGTCTATTTCATGGGTACACCATTCAGTGAGCCCTGGGGTAAGTGTGAATAAAGAAGCACACTGCCTCAACAAATGGTGACGGTCCCTTTGTTGCTCTGTGGTCAGGGTACGTTAGAGGATAATTCTTTGATCTTGCTTCTTGGAAGACAGGAGCTCTGGCAGGGGTTCCTCCTCCTCCTCACCATCATCTGTCACCACTAGCATAATGACTTCAGATCTCTCAAATAGAGCTTGAGAAGGTTAACATGTACGACTCTTGAGGCCTTGAAAACCACCACGTAGGTGACCTCCCCTTTTCACTCTTTCATCTCAGAGGCCCCAGTCCACAGATTCATCCAGGCCTAGGTCTCCACAGGCTCCATGGGGAAATGTCACGCGAAAAAAGACAATTTCAAACACTGCCATTGGAGAAACTCTTTTGGCAAATCCCACACTGACAGAATAACATTGGGTAGAATTCAAAACCTAGGGTAGCCCCCTCAATTCCCACTGGTGCCTAGTCTGGTTTTGGCTCACCCTGTCAACCATAACACTTCCAGACAGAAAAAGTCTTTAAATGTTTCCAAAATGCTGGGGGAAAAAACCCTAGCATAGGGGAGGCATTGGTTATGTGATTTTCAAAGGTGAAATACCATTTTGGACGTGTGTATTCTAAATAATACATGGAATGATAGATACATCATTGCCAGCATGGAACAACAGACCTGCAGCCACATGTCTTTTCCTCAAAGCAACTCCCACTATTGATGCGTGAGCCACTTTGGTGAAAAATATTTATGAACACAACAGGAAACTCGAGATTCAGTGCACCAGCTGTGGAAAGTGTGGCATGATGAAACAGTCACTTGCCAGAAACGTGATCCACTCAGAATCATTGTAATTGGTTGTTTACTATTTCCACCAGGGGAACTTGTCTGCTCAGTTTGAACTGGACCCCAGCTTTCTTTCCAGTTTACACAAAACAGAAACATTTTGAGTTTTAACACCTAAACTTTGGAAAACACAGCGGAAGACTCATCACGCTGTAACAAGCCACAAAACTGTATTACACATCTATCTCAACATCTCTTCTATCTCTTCAAAACATTTTTTACTATTTTTAAAATCATATGTATTTCATGCGTCTAGAGGATGTTACTAGAGTTCTAGGCATTACCACCACCTCAATCTAAAGATTTCTTGGCTGTTTTTAACAAGAATATTTATTTTTTGTGAGCTTTAGGAATACCTTCTCCTACTTTTGTTTCCTTAAAATGTCAGATTGTATTATAATGTTTGCTGTGTTTGTACCATATGACCCAAATGCTAGAACAATGGGCTGTATCACATAAAGGGAGCAGTGGCGGTCACAGTTTTGTGCTGACTGGGGCTTTTGGTGGCTGAGGAGCTGGTGCAACGCTGTTTTACCACCCTAAACTTGGTAAATGTTGCCAGTGTTTGTTGGCATATCTAAAGAAAACAACTAACTATATCACAATAGTATACACAAAGCAACATGACACCACAATTAAAACATAACATGGTGTGCATTACAAGACAACAGTCAAAGCAGAATGCAACACAAAAACTGCAGAACACAAAATAACATTTCAATAATGCAGTAAAAAAGAAAACAGCACAAAAACCAGCAGACCACATTGCCAAAACAAAAAAATGCAAACGTGCACAAACGTTCTTATCAAACGTTACCACCTCCAGAACCCGGTTTCCATAGTACGGCGGTAAAATATGTTTAGAGCAGGCGGCACCTTAACAGCTCCAGCCAAAAATGTTGTGTGATAAGGCCTACCATCTGCAAGAAAAGGAAAGCAGATACAAGGGAATACATTGTATGGGTCTGGTCTGCTCTTTCCATCGTGGCGACGAGTGTTACACAGGCCACTCGCCAAGCCACATTGGTTAGTTTTTATTGGGTTGAGCGCATGCTTTTGAAATTATTTATTTAGCAGCTGCACTTTGAGGTAAAGCTAGCCCCTTTGCGGCATGTCTGTCTAATTGCCTCATTGGATGACTCCCACTGATGAGGTAACGGGCTTCCTATCAGTGCGGCCAGGAGAGCTTCACAAAACGCCATTGATTAAACGCATCTCCTGTCAAACAGCCCTCCGGCAGCCGAGGCGAAACTTCAAAACCTCGGGAAGCTTCTGCGCGCGGCTTTGTCCCTCCACTGATTACCTTAGCACTTTCGTATCTCGCGGAAGCATGCAGCATTTTAAAACAGGAGTAGTATTTTACCAGCAGGGTACATGACAAAAAAGTAGCATTAAATATTCATTGATGTATTTCTACTTGAGTATTTAATACTCTGCCACACTGCCAGTGTATTTTGGAATTTCAGACACTGGCAGCAGTGCGTAATTTTTTTAAAAAAGTAAATGCTAGAGCTCAAGGTATTTTTTAGGAATTCACTGCAACGTGTACCACCCACTGCACCTGCCTGCACGGTCAGATATCAGTGCCAGGACACTATAAGAACGCACTTACAAAAGTAACAATTTTCACTATTCAAAGCTGACAGAATAGCATTCTCACCCTGGTGTTATTCATTTTTAATGTATATTTAACTGTTAAACGTTCTACTAAGGCGCTAATCTCAAAAATAGAGAAGTATAGACACTATGTGGTGGACTGTCATGAGTGCTGGTACTGAGCCCGGACGAACACCTGCTCATATTATGCAGACACACTATGCTGCAGCCTTTTCCTGCAGGGGGAAGCATGCATAGGTGCAAAAAGTACAGGTGTGGGGGAGTGCTGCAGCATGCCCAAAATAACCAAGCTGGAGTATTGAAGGTGAATGACCCATAAGGATGCCTTTACATTGTGGTTTTATCTTGTCACGTGTGCTGTGCGTCCATAGTCAATGGCCAAATGTCAGGCTGTGTCCTCTGAAAAGTTGCACCTTATTCTTTTAACAAGGAGATTGGTGTATGCTTTTCTCTCTCTGACTGCAAAGTTAGAGGATTTTGTAAAGTGAACTATCTACAGAAAGTATGAAAGGAAATGATATTCATTTATTTATTTATTTGAAAAGTTGTATATAGCGCTTCAAGACCCGGGGGTAGCAGAGCGCTTTACATGAGCATTAAGATTCCAGTCGGTACAGAAGATTCAGCTGGATCGAAGAAAGTATACAGACATTGCACATTTAACAAAAACACTTCTTAAATAAGCAAAATAAACTAACAGATATGGCCATGAGTAGAACGAAAATGTCACTGCAGACAATTAACACAGAAACAATAAAAAAGGCAAGGGAGCTAAAGGAGGGTAGTTTACCCGGGACAAGGCTTTCGTTTATGCAGTTAAATGGGATAGGGCTGATCAGATGTACATTGACCGAAACATGCAGCACCGCTCAAATTAGGAAAGGGGGAGAGGGAGATATCGGGTCTGTTAAGTGAGGAAGAGAAGAAGAATTGAGTGAAATAGGGTGGGAAGGAGCAAAAGAGAGGAGAAGGGAGCAACGAGTTTGGGGGAGAATTGAGGAGGAGCTATAGGTAAGTGTTAAATGGAGGGAGGGTAGCATTAGAGTGGAGAAAAAAAATCAAGGAGGGAGAGAGAGGGGAGAGGAGTTAGACAGAAAAAGACTGTTGGGGGGAATTAATACCGGGGGATGAATAAAGGGTAGAATGCAGCGATTACGGACCCCAGTATTTGCAAAGAAGGTGGGATTTGAGATCTTTTTTAAAGCTGTGGTACGAGGGGTTGCAGCGTAGGTCTCTTGGGAGGGCATTCCAGATGTTGGGGGCATTTCCCGAGAAGGAACGGGATTGTGTGGCGCACCTATTTGATAGGGGGGGGACGAGAAGAAGAGCATTAGAATTTCTCGTCTGCCGGGCGCAGCCCGCTTTTTCAAGTTTGTCGGAGAGATATAGTGGAGTTTGTTGGTGGAGGGCTTTGTGTGTAATGCAAGCAGTCTTGTATGCTGATCTTCCCTCAACGGGTAGCCAGTTTAGGGCCTTGAGGGCTGGGGAGATGTGGTCGAAGCGCTTGCAGTCGGTGATTAGCCTGGCGGCGGAGTTAAGCACAGATCTGAGGGGAGCGAGGTGTGTTTTGGGGATTCCAGTGAGGATAGCATTAACATAGTCTATTTTGGAGAGGACTAGGGATTGGACAACCCATTTAAAGTCATCAGAAAGAATGAAGGGTTTGAGTTTTTTTAGATGACGGAGGGTGCAGAGAGCTCCTTTTGCCACATTCTTAATGTGGTTGTTAAAAGTGAGGTTATTGTCAAAATTGAAGCCAAGGGATTTTTCTGAGTTAGATAAGGAGAGCGAGCAGTTCAGGGCATTGAGGTCAGAGAGCCAGTCTTGGATAGGGAGCTTGTTGTTTTTGGGTGAGAGGAGAATAATTTCGGTTTTATTAGGGTTAAGTTTGAGGTGATTGAGGAAGAACCAGGATTGGATCATACTCAGGGCATTGTTAAGGTGAAGAATATCGGAGTGGGATTTGATCTTGTAGTACAATTGGGTGTCGTCCGCGTAGAGATGGTAGTTAATTCCTGCTTGTTTCAGAATGAGGGTAAGGGGTTCCATATAGAGGTTGAAGAGGGAGGGAGAGAGAATGGAACCCTGGGGTACGCCTTGGGAGACCGGTGTGGGATTGCGGAGGCAGTCCTTGATTTTGATTTGTTGTGTTCTGTGTTGGAGAAAGGAGGAGAACCATTTGAGGGCTAGACAGTTGATGCCAAAACGGGTTTTGAGTGAGTTAAGTAGCGAGTCGTGGTTAACTGTATCGAAGGCAGCGGAGAGGTCAAGGAGAATGAGAAGGCAGGACTCCCCATTGTCAAGGAACCGGTGAAGGTCGTCGACAATCTTGAGCGTGGTTGTTTTCGTGCTGCATCCTTTTCTGAAACCGGATTGCAACGGGTCAAGTAGTTGGAAATTGTCGATGTGATTGTCGAGTTGTCGGAGAGCACATTTTTCCAGGACTTTAGATAGCAGTGGGAGGTTCGAAATGGGGCGCAAGTTGTTAGGGTCATTCGGGTCGGCTGATGGGTTTTTGAGGATGGGAGTGATTTGACCGAGCTGGAGAGAGACAGGGACAAACCCCGTAGCAAAGGAGGAGTTAATGATTGAAGTCCAGTAAGGGGCGATGATGTGTTTGAGGTCCTGGACGAGGCTGGGGGGGAGGGGATCTTTGGAGTGCGAAGAAGGTTTAAGTTTAGAGATGATGTTGAAGACTTCCTGTTCAGTGACATGAGGGAAATTTTGCCAGAAGGCATTATTTTTCAGCTGTAAAATGGAGGGGAAGGACACAGGAGAGGTAGAAAAAGGACTATGTGTTGGAGTGCTGGAATGAAGTTGTGGGGTCGATGTGGGCGAGAGGGCTAAAAAGATAAAACCCGCAGGTAGAAGGGTAGGCGAGGCAGGGGAAGTGAGGAAAGATTGCTCGATTTTTGTGATTTTCTCAGAGAAGAAGTTGGCAATTTCTGCACATCTCTCAGAGGAGGCAATCAGCTCCGGGGGGGCAGAAGATGTTTGTTTTCTAACAATATTGAACAGTTCTCTGGGCCTATTTTTGGCGCGATCAAGCTGGGAACGAAAACAACTAGCCTGTTCCTTGAAGATGTGTTTCTTGTATTTCGATCTTGCTGAACTGAGGAGTGCTAGATGGGAGGGAGAGGGGTGTTGTCTCCATGTTCTTTCAGTTTGTCAAAGAGAGCGTCTTTCATTATTCAGATCAGAGTTGAACCAAATGTTGGATGGGCTGCTTCTTTGTTTTTTTAGTTTGGGAGGGGCTAAGTGATCCAGCACCTCATTGACTGTCTTGTAAAAATGCTCAGTGAGCTCGTTGGCATTGTGGTAGAGAGGGGTGAGCAGGAGTTGGGCTTGGAGTTCAGATTCAAGAACGTCTGAGGGAATTTGACGAAGGTTTCTGGACCATTTTAAGGGTTTGGAGATTTTTGTTGGGGGAGCGGGATTAGTTACGATCTTGAAAAAGGATGAGGTGATGGTCCGAACAGTCAGTGGGAGTGATGCTGGAAAGGGACGTACGGTCGCTGACAGAAATGATAGCGTCAAGAGTTGCTCCTTTGATGTGGGTTGGATGTTGACATAGTTGTTTGAGATCATTAATCTCTAGGAGGTTACTGAGGCGCATGACTATAGGATCCTCTAAATTGTTCCAATGGATGTTGAAGTGACCTAGGAAGAGATTTTTGGAGTTTGAAAGAGAGGATAGTGAGATGAAGTCAGACAGTTCTTCGGCAAAGAGAAGTGGTTCGTACGGCGGGTGGTAGGTGTTGTGCAGTCGGATGGGGGGGCGCCATGTATCGAGAGTTCAGCACCAAGGTATTCAAAGGTTTGGTGATCAGAGTCTTTTAGAAGGGAGAGATTAAGGACGTTTTTATATATTATGGCTAGACCGCCACCGTTCTTTACGGGCCTATCTTTCCTGAGGATAGAGAAGCCGGGTGGGATGATTAGGTCCAGAAAAGCCATCGAATGGTCCTTGAACCAGGTTTCTGTCAGGAAGGCGATGTCAATGTCTTCGCTGAGTATAGTTTCGGATAATTCGGTTGCATGTCGGACCGCCGAGCGGCAGTTTACTAGCATGCAGGAGAGGGGGTTTGGGCTATCTGATGTAGTAATGCATTGGATGGAGGTGAGTTGAGCAGGGGGTCGGGGGGAAGGGAGTGTGGATGGGATTCTGTTGATACCCGTGATCACGGGAATATTGGCATGTTGGGGGGAAGGTCGGGAACCGACAGATAAGGGAGAAAGGAGTCACAGAGGTCCCTGAGGTCAGAGGAGGATAAGTCGTTAACAGTGCACATTGGCATGCGAGCTCGGTCACAGGAGGGTGTAGTTCTCCACTTATTGGGTAGGTGCATGCCTCGGGTGCCGGTACAGGGTGCCTCCTTGTAGTTAGGGAGGACCAGGGATTTTTGGGAGTTGTAGTCCTTTCTGAGCCTTGAGAGTTCAGAGGTCACAATGGAGAGATATCGCTCGATGTTGGTAAGCGTCTGAGTTAGAAGAGTAGGTGAGGGTTCAGTTAAAAGGGAGTGGGGGGATGCAGTATGATTTGTTCTTGTCTTGGGAGGACATCTAGCGTGTGGAGAGGAAGGGGGATCCAGAGGTGCTGTTGGAAGGACCTTCCAGCTGTTTTGCAGGATGTTATGCATGTATAGAGAACGGTTGGAAGTAGGTTCATTCAGGGTAGAGGAAGGTGGAGAGTGGGGATTGGGGGAGATGAGAATGATTACTTCCGAATGAGGGGGGAGCCATTTGGGGGGGAGAGATTAGCAGCGGGAGAGGTGGGGCAGGAGGTATAAGTTGTAGGGGAAGGGTGAGAGGAGAGAGGTTAGGGGCGGGGAGAAGAGTAGGTGACTATTGGTCGTGGGTGAGAGGGAGAGTAGGTATGACAGTCTGTACTGGGTTGATGTGTAGAGATGGGAGAGGGAGATGTAGTGGGGGAGGGGACCGAATGTGGTCATCGGGTAGTTGGGTCTGGGTGGAGTTAGGAGAGGGTACGTCAAGGTACTAAAGTGTTTCTCAAAGAGGGTGAGGTGGAGGTCTGAGGCTTGTATGATGATGTTGCCAGTTTTGAAGATGGAATTGTCAATTTCACCAGGAAAGGTTGGGGATGGGGAGGTAGACAGTTTAACACCATAAGGAATGTTAGTAGATTTAGAGATTTGAAGGTGGTGGAGGAAGGTGCTTTTCCATTTAGAGGGGCGTTTCGTAAAGAAAATGTAATTTGATTTAATGGGAGAGGTGAGACTAAGATAGGTATCAGCTATTAAGGTTTCTGGGAGACGAGTGAGTAATTTATGCTTGAAGTTTTTCTTGCCTTTTTTTGGAAAGGTTGGAGGGGTATAGGATGTTCCATGAGTTGGGGCCATGTCTAGAGAGTGCAGGATCAGGAGGAGAGAGGGGGGTGTGAGGGGGTGGCATGGTTGGGAAGTGGGGAGATTACGGGAGTGAGGATGGGAGGGGAAATGAAGAGTGATAAGAGCGACTTGGGGAGTCCCTGTTATAGACCAGCGAGTGGAAGGATAGGTCTGAGCGAGGGGGGAGAGATTAAGATTGGGAAGAGACCGGTGAGAAATGCAGGATCCCAATGATCTTCTTCCCACGGGAAGTTAGGGGTCCAGTCCGTGGGATAGAGGTGGATAGTATGGAGCAAATTAGGGTGATAGAGCGGATCAACGTTCAAGACAGTTAAAATCAGGATGAGGAAGAACAGTTTGGGAGCATGTAGTACTATGGGTTAAAAAGATCTAGTCACCATTCCAAATAGAATAAAGATAGGCTAGCAGCGAGCTAAAAAACATTTGAAATAGAAAATCTCAAAATGGGGTAGATTACTTTGGGTGCAAGTAGCATATTAGGTTAACAATGAGGTAAATTACTTTGGGTTCACATAGAATGTTAGATTAACAATACAGATGGCCTAGCAGCGGACAAGGAAAGATTTGAAATAAGAGCATTACAATGATGAGGAACAATTTGGAAGCACATAGTGCATTAGGTTACCGACCAGCAGCAATTCCGCAAAACAAAAGACAGAATTGTCTAACAACGGGTAAGGAACCATATAAAATATAAAATATCACAGTGAGGTAGGTACTTTTGGGGATACATAGCGCATAAAGTAAAAAACATCTTCAGCTGAAATACAGATTATCATGCAGCTAATAAAGAAACGGTTAAGGTAAAAAGTCACCAAATGAGGTAGATCAATTTGGGTGCACGTAGCGTGTTAGGTTAAATGCATCTAATAGCTATTCAACATCAGATACAAATTGTCTATCAGCAGGGAGAGCAACATTTAAGATATAACATAGAATATAAAGATTTTGGAGATCATCACGCATTTAGTGGAGGTGGAAAAGTTTAGGCGCACATATAACAGATTAAAAATCCACCCACTGATCTGGTTTAATTAAAGGGGGTACCTTCCGCCCAGGAAGTCCCTTAATAAGGATAGGAGGGTACAAAAATCAATAAGAAAGGTGGTGCATGTGTATCATGAACATCAGAGAAATAATGTAAAAAAGGGTGAGGTGGTGTAGGTAGGACGGACACGAAGATTGCAGTTAGGAGTTTCAAGCAGCGATTAAGCCTCATCTACTGGGGCAGACATTAAGAGAGAGAAAGGGCAAGATGGGTAGCTAATGGAGCTCAAAAACCCAGGGTGTGGTAGGAAAGCCCAGAAGAAATTGTGCCTAAGGCATGCCACAAGTTACAAGATAATAAAATAGTGTGCGAAAGTTAGGGTTGCAGTTATAAATTACAAATTACAAAACCTGTTACAGTTACAATTACGTACGACTAGAGGGCTTGTGCATAACGCAATGGTGACTCATAGGGAACAGGACTTTTAGTAATAAACTCTCGCCGACTAGAGAGTATCAGCATACATAGTAGAGGGCCAACGAAATGCACGCAATTTATGTTAAAATAGTAATTCAATAGAACAGTTCAATCAAAAATAAAAATAAAAAATACATTATGTTAGTCACAAATGCCTATATGTAGCTTAACTGGGAGTAGTATCCTGACAAAGTTATTGGCGTGGAGCAAGAAGCAGGCTTAATCATGGTTAACTTGGTTTAGGATTGTTAGACTGGCAGATGGATGAAAAAGAGCCACAAGATGGCGCTAGTGCCTCATTATTATTCTTGCTATTGCTATTTCAGCGGTGTGCAATGCTTTCAAAGCCTGGGGGCCAGATGTTTGGTTGTTGGGTGCACTGATGAGTTAATGAAGGGTGACCCTCACAAATTGGCAGACCCACCATTTGCGAGTTGCTCAGTGAATATGTTTCTACAGCACAGGGTGTACTATTTGAATAGCACTATGCGGCTGCCATGTAGACTACCGTTTCAGGAGAGGTATAGCCCAGTTATAGGACATCCGTTTTTTTTCTAACACATACAACATTTAATTTCCAGTAAATGAACTGTACAAATATTACAAAAAAATATCAGCAGTTAGAAATGAAGCACATTTTTCTTGAAATTCGGAAGTGTGATGGATGCAAGGATTTTAATAGGATCAAACAAATCAAGACACTTTACTTGGTGCAAATTATAAATATTTGCTGAAACTCGATTTTATGACATTATTGTGTGTGAGCTATATAGTTTCATCAGTAAAGCTGCATGTCAGTGCACATTTTGTGGCCATTTCAATAGAAAATGTGTTGTCTACAAATAACAGTGTGTTATCCACCATGCTTTAGTTATATATTTGCAGCAGTATGCTCCAAAATGCACTACCAGCTACTTACCATACCCTTACCACTCTCCTGCTTAATGGGTGTGGCTCATTTGCTATACTTGTTCTTTGTGTGACTCTAGGATTTGTCACAATCCTTATGACTTCAGTGAAGTAACCTTATTGGCAGCAGCTCCAATCTGAAAATTGTTCCAACACCACTGGAAGCTCCGGTCTGCCAGGGCCACTGATTCTGTTTTTAGCACTTATACAATAAGATTACTTCTTACCTCTCACTTTATGACCAACTCGGACACTGTCAAAACAAGGCACCCTGTTTTCCAACAGTATTCGGTAATTAGGCCATAGATACAAAACAATCCTCCATAAGGAGTCATTAAAAAAAACTTCCTATTATTCTGCAGGGGCTATCTTATGGTTATGTTCTTTCCATAAAACGTGGTAACATTGGCTATCCCCAATTGGCATATTTAATTTACTTGTAAGTCCCTAGTAAAGTGCATTACATGTGCCCAGGGCCGATAAATTAAATGATACTAGTAGGCCTGCAGCACTGATTGTGCCACATACTTAGGTTGCTCTTTATGCATGTCTCAGACCTGCCATTGCAGAGCCTGTGTGTGCAGTTTGAAACTGCTGCGTCTATCTGGGAAAATTAAACCTCATGCCAGGCCCGAACCTTACTTTTTAATACATATACGTCACACCTAGGGCAGACCCTAGAGAGCTCAGAGGGCAGGGTGCAATGTATTTAAACAGTAGGACATGTACTTTTAAGTTTTACATGTACTACTGCAAGACTTACATCTCCCATAGGATAAAATTGGAATTTTATTATTAACCCCTTCTATGCTCATGACGGAGCGGTTCCGTCATGAGCCACGGTTGGCGTGTGCTCATGATGGAACCGCTCCGTCATGGCACCCACCCATGGGGGAAGCGCTGGCGCTCCCTCCATGGGCAGCCCATCTAGCCCCCACAAAGGGGGATGGCAGCGGAAAAGTTTCCGCTGCCACCCCCGACCCCCCCACGCAATCCCATGACGTCAGCGCGCACAGTGCGCGCCAACGTCATCAGGAAGCACTGGATGCGCTGGAAACCATTTGTTTCCAGCGCGTCCGGAGGAGCCGGTAAGTTTGTGTGCTCCAGTGGTGCGGGGCAAGATTCGTAATGTATTGAGGCATCAGGGGAGAGGAAAGAGTATTTCCTCTCCCCTGATGTCTCAATACAGGGCATTCCTGACGCACGATCGCGCACAGCGTCGCAATCGTGCTGCAGGAATGCCCCCACTAGGCACCAGAAAGGCTTCCTTAAGGTTGGCACTTATTTTTTAGACTTTTCTGCCCCCCCTGGGCCCAGATCGCCTGGTTTTTTTGGTGTTTCTGGCCCCGGGGGGGCAGAAAAGCCCACTAGAGCCAGGGATCTTTTTAAAAAAAATGGAAGCGACCCCTTGGGGAAGGGTCGCTTCCAGGGGCGTCATTTAAAAAAATGTGTATTCTGCTCCCCCTGGGGGCAGATCGGCCCGTGTATTTGTTGGCAGAATATGACTAGACACCAGGGAGTCCTTTAATTATGTAAATGAAGCAACCCCTTGGGTAAGGGTCGCTTCCTTGGGGGGAACATTTTTTTTTATTTTTTTTTTACTTTTTTATTGTTTTCAGAACAGTTACCTTGAAAACAAGGAGAGGGGACTCTCAAGGCCAAAAGGCTGGAGTACCCAGGAATACAAGTATAAAAGTATATGTGCCTCTTGGCTATTGGTCAACAATTACTATCCTCTCAATCCTCAAACACACTCATATTTACACTTCACTGTCCCCCTCAATACTGGATCTGTAAGAAGCACTTGTCATGAAACAAAACTGGTAAAATAAATCTGTATTTTAATAATCAATGTAAATTCATCCAAAGAAGTTTTTATGTCACACAATAAATCATACACATAAAAATCATATACAATTTAAAATGCTAAAATCACCACACAATCACCACACAATTTTTCACAATTGATTCAAAAAAATTTTTTTCATGCCATAAAAAGGAGAAATGTGTCAGAACAGTTACAACAAAAGACACTGATTCAAACCATTGCGTACAGATCCTTTGACCGATTATTATCCAAATGCACAATCCCTCAATCAACCCCGGTGCTAATGTGCTGATACAGATTGCGGCTCCCCACCTCCCCACCACCCCGTCAGCCATTTCAACCGTCCGAGTCAGAGGAGTCCTCATCGGATAGCGATGGTGGGTCACATTTTCCCCCCCCTATACTTGTTCCAAGCCCCCCAAACCTTTTCCCACTTGCGGGGACATCCCCGCATGATAAATACTGATCGCTCAGCGAACATGGCTACATCCATATCTCTTCTCCATTTAGACAGCAACGGCACCTCCACCGCTCCCCATTTTTGGGCTATGTTCCTTTTGGCCGTCATTATCCCCAACGTTACCCAGCTCTGCGCCTGACGATTGAGATCATTGGGTTCCCACACATTTAACAGACATCGCCGAGGCTCCGGTAACAACGAAACCTCTCTCGCCTGCGACATTGTACGCAGCACTCGCTTCCAGAAGTCTTGGATGACAGGACATTCCCAGATAGTGTGATAAAGGGTTCCCTCCTCCCCACAACCTCGCAGACAGAAGGGGTGTAGCGCCTTGCCCAGCTTATGTAGTAAGCACCTGGTGCAGTACGAGCGATGCAAAATACGAAGCTGCACCAGCCGCAGTCGTGACGGTATGCCCGCCTCACGCGGTGAGGCCAGCGCCTCGCGCCACTCCGGGTCATCAAAGTCACCAACCTCATCGGCCCACTTCTCCCGCAGGGGCCCCATAGGGTCTGGTCGATTGTTGATAAGTTTGCGGTATGTGAAGGACGTAGCCCTCTTTGGCATGTACTCCGTCAATAGCCTGTCCTCCAATGGGGAGGCCTCCGGAACCTGCGCACCTGGAGCCAGCTGTGCAACCAGGGCATGTTTCATCTGGAGGTATCGGAACCACTCCGACGGGGCCAGCTCATATTGCTGTTGCAAGCGCTCAAACTGGACAACCGCCCCCTTTTGCCACACATCCCCAATTACTGAAATTCCGATGTTGTCCCAAGCGTCGAAGCCCCTGCAATCCCTCAAGCGACCCAGTTTCTTAGCATCCCAGAGAGGTGTAAGTTGAGTCAAGACCCCACGCCATCCCAACCTGGCCTGTGCCGCATTCCAGATAGAGACAGTCTGTCTCAGAGGGCCGATCAACGTCGAGGCTAGTCTAGTGTCATACAAAGGGGACAGCATACCCCTGTCGCCCAGCACATCTCTGTCCGCCTTGAATGCAGGGTCAGACTGTGGCGCATGGAGCCACTGGTTAATCACCTTCAGCTGCGCCGCCCAATAGTAGAGCTGAATATCCGGGAGCGCAATTCCCCCATCGTACCAACCACAAACTAATTTAGATTGCGCAATCTGTGCCGGCTTGTTGCCCCAGAGTAGACTGGAAACCTGCGCTGCTATCGTGCGGAAGTAGGCCAGAGGCACCGGGTAAGGGGGTATTCTCCAGCACATATAACAGTCGCGGCAGAGCCATCATTTTGAAGAGCGCCGCTCTCCCCACCAGGGTCAAAGGCAGCGCTCCATCGCTCCCCAGTGCTGCACGTCACGCCTGAGGTGGTCCACTTGCGGGCTTAGATTGCGCCTGAAAAACTCCATCTGGTCCGTCGTAATGTGCACCCCCAGATATTTGAACGCCCCCTCCGCCACATGAAGCGGACATCCCGCCGACAGCCGCGGAGGGGGACCCCGCAGCACGAGGAGGACCGACTTCGACCAATTGATCGTATAGCCCGACGCTCTGCCAAAGATGTCGCAGATATTAAGGAGCGTCAATATGGAGCGCCTAGGGGAGGACAAATACAGCAGCACGTCGTCCGCGTATAGGGAGACGCGGTCTTCCCAGTCAGCAGACCACCTGAGGCCCCGCATCATGGGCTCCCACCGTATCTAGGCTGCGAGCGGCTCGAACACTAGGGCGAAGAGCAACGGCGACAAAGGACAGCCCTGACGGGTGCCACGCCCCAGGGGGAAGTCCTCTGACATATGCCCGTTGACCGCGACATGGGCCAGTGGTTTAGTTTATAGGAGACGGACCCAAGCACAAAATTTAGGCCCGAAACCCAGATGCAACAACACCGCAAAGAGAAAGGGCCATTCTACCATGTCGAACGCCAACTGCCGGTTCCTGCAAACGTTCCACTCGGGCCAGCACTCTGTGCAGTCGCCTCAAGTTATGCGATGTACCTCTGCCGGGCATAAAGCCCGACTGATCCGGGTGCACAATATCAGATAAATGCGGCGTTAGCCTGATGGCCAACAATTTCGTGAGGATCTTGGCCTCCGCATTGATCAGCAAGATGGGACAGTAAGAGGTGCATCGGTCTGCCGGTTTACCCGGCTTCGGAATTACCACAATGGTGGCCGTTCGTTAATCCACAGGGAGCTCTCCCACCTCCAAGCTATGTGTAAACATCTGTAATAAGTGCGGGGCCAGTGTATCCGATAGCCTCTGATAGAGCTCGATCGGGATGCCGTTTGGGCCCAGCGCCTTACCAGGTTGTAGTGCGCCGATAGCCGCCTGTAGCTCATCCACCGTGAGCTCGGCCTCAAGGGCCTCCCGAGCCTCAGGGGAGAGTGTGGGCATCTGCAGGTCTCGGATGTACGTCAGTGCCATCTCCACCGTCATAGAGGAGGCGGAGGAGTAAACCCCTCGAAAATGCTCAGCAAGGGTATGCACTATTACTTGCGGGTCAGTCGTCTGCAACCCCTCGACAGTGCTAAGTTGTGCAATCCACCTGACACCACTGTCGCGTCTGTCTAGCCACGCCAGCAGCCTACCCGTTTTGTTGCCCACATCGTAAACTGTGTGCCGGGAGGCCTCTAGGCGCTGTCTGACTCGCTCCGCAAGGTGCTCCTTATATTTCGTCTGTCTCACATGCAGGTCGTGGGAGGCTGCGGGGGAGGGGGCCTGGGCCTGGCGAGCCTCCGCCGCCCGGAGCTCCAGCTCAAGCGACTGCAACTCAGCTAGCTGTTCACGCCTAAACGGCGGCCATCGCCTGTCCCCTTACTACCGTTTTGTATGCCTCCCAGAGAACCGCAGGGGAGTCGACCGACGCAGTGTTTTCTTGGAAGTAGGATTTCGTCGCCTGCGTGATAAATTTACTGATCTTTGGTAGCCGTAGGTAGCCAGGGCGTATCGGATAAATGCGGCGACGCATCAGGTGATAACTAGTGTAATGTAAGAGTATCGGCGAATGGTCAGAGATACCCCTGGGTCTGAAATCTATACTCTCGATATTGTGGAGGCAGCCGGGGGAGCCCAGAAAGTAATCAATGCGAGTTAGGCTATTGTGCACCCCGGAGTGAAACGTGTACCGCCGCTCCGACGGGTGATGCAACCGCCATAAATCAGTGAACCCGATCGCCTCCACAAAGCTCGCAAGGCGCGACCCCCCCCGCCACTCGCTCGGGGTGGACACCGGTCAGTGAGGTCGTTCATAACAGCATTGAAGTCGCCACCCAATAACACCTCCCCCTCCGGCAGTGTAAGCAGAAAGTTGCTGAGCGCCGGGAACGCCGCCGCATGCAGCCGAGGTGGGATATAGTCAGACACTATGTTGAGGGGCTGCCCCTCCCATTGAGTGTGGGCAGCGGTGAAGCGCCCAGACCCCTCAGTGTGTACACTGAGCACGATCAAGGGGGACCGCCTACGCAACAGTATGCCAACCCCCCGGGACCCAGAGGTGAATTCAGAGTGCGCCACCATCTTATACCCCCATCTGTCTAACGCTTTAGTGGTGGTGCCGGTGAGGTGAGTCTCCTGGAGCAAGACCACCGCTGGGGTGCATCTCTTAATACTTTGTAGGACCAGGCCCCGTTTAATTTTATCACCCAATCCCCGCACATTCCACGTAAGTAAGGAGAGGGGCTGCGCCGGGCTCAAAGTGTCGTCAGGCGGTGGGTCGTTCAGCAAGCCGGGCATAACGGCGGGCAAGGCTGAAGGCTGCATGCAGCGCGGCGCAACCGGCACAGGGCCTGTGAAGTGCAATGAGGGCGCGCATTATATAATGTAGGTGTCAGTGTCATCAGAAACTCAAATCCAACAGTAAAACAAGAAACCAGTCCCCAACCCTCCACCCCCCTCCCTGCCTCCCTGCCATACGGACCTACAACTGCCCGCCACCCCAACTCAGCAGAGTGCTCATACCCCTGAATCCCAAACAGTACTTGCGTGCCAAGGAGCGGGAGGTCCAAGGAAGACCACGACATCCCCTGCCCCAAGGTCCCATAGAGCAGTCGATTAAGTCACAACAAGCGGGCCACTCCGGCGGCAGGAGGCCTCAAAGTTCACCGGGTAACAGCATGTCCAAAGAGGCGCCACAGGGAGTCTCATCCAGCGGATTCCTCCTCAGCGTTCTCTGTCCGCCGGTCTCGGCCACCCGGATCCTCCGGTCCCGTCGACTGTCGACCCCTCCGGTCCACGCGCCCAGTACCTTGAACCCGCTGCCAGCCCTCGAGCCAGCCATGAGCCTCTTCTGGTGTGTCGAAGAACCTTGTTTTCCCATCTGCCACCACTCTCAGCCGCGCCGGGAAGAGCATGGCATAGGGAAGCTCTCGGGCCCTGAGCTTCTTTTTGACGTCCAGAAAGCTCCTCCGCTGCGCCGCCACCGCTGCCGTGTAGTCCGGAAAGAAGGAAACTGTGGAGTTCTGGAGGCAGAGGGGCGGTGCCACCCGTGCCGCCTGGAGAATGATGTCTCTATCGCGGAAGTTGAACATGGGAGCTAGAACCGGTCGAGGGGGCGCCCCTACCTTCGGTCGGCCGCCTGGCACCCTGTGGGCGCGCTTCACTGAAAAGAAGGCCGTCAGACCCTTGGACTGCAGCTTGGACTTTATCAGGTCCTCTACGTATAAGTCCATGGCAGGATGCCCCTCGCTTTCGGGAATCCCCGTGATGCGCACATTATTGCGACGGGAGCGGCCCTCCTGGTCATCCAGCCTGGCTGCCATGCGTTTGTTCTCCGCTTCCAGTTGGGACACCTTTTGTAAAAGGTAGCTAGAGTCTTTGGTTAGTGTAGCTGTCACCTGTTCCACATCAGTGACCCTGGCCGACATTTTTTGGAAGTCTGCTCGGAGAAGGGACACGTCCGAGGAAATCGTCCCAACGGTGGACTGTACCTGCGTCAGGGCAGCCATGATGTCCTCCAGCGTTACTTTTGGCGTTACCGGCTCCGCCGCCACCTTCTCCGCGCGTCCGTCTCGGTCCTGCGCTGGGTTAGTTTCTTTGCTGTAGGCGAATTTGTCCAGTTTGCCCTGCTGACTCGCCCGGGACCCTTTCCCACTCATGACCGCCTCGGAAGACTCCACCGCCGATATCTCTATACAGTCACCGGGTAGGGGACCCCGACCGGGCACCGCCAAGCCGAGGTCTGCTCAGGAGCCGGCCACTTCCACGGGTCACACCTTCGTGGGCTGTGCAGGCAGACGAGCGCAGCGATCACAGCAGTCCGGGGTCCAGCACCGGGCACCCCCGCAGCCCGCAGCACACCTCCTCAATCTCGGCCGGAGGGGGGGGGAGCCCTGGGTCCTCAATGTCGTCGTCTGCCGGTGTCACCAAGCACTCCTCCGCTGTCCCACGATGGGCCGGGCCAACACCGGACACCAGGACCGATCACTGGTCCCTTGCGAGGACGCCCTCCTCTGGACCGTTCAGGCCCCGCCTCCCCTCGGCTCCGTCGGGGCCCCAGGCAGCAATCAAGGGTTTAAGTGGGGCGCGATCTGCATGCACCTCCGTTGGGCCCACCTCCCTCCGTCACCCCCTCCAGGAGGCCCGCCGAGTCAGGCCGGATATGCGCCCGCGGCGCCCGTGACCCCTCTGTAACTCGAGGCCCCGGCTTCAGACGCCGGCATAGGCCGCAACTTCCCGGGCTGCATCGGAGACGTTCTGGGCCGCACAGAGAGCCGGGGATCGAATCAGGCTGGGTCGCTTCGTCCGCGCTTCTCGTTCCGGGACCTTGGGGGAAGAATCATGCATGGATGGCTGAACGGATGGTAGGGGAGTCGGCCTCACCCTCGGAGCTCGATCAGGCTGCGGCCATCTTGCTCTGCTGCTAGCCACGCCCCCCGGGGAAAATTTTTTTGAAAGACTTTTCTGCCCCCCCTGGGGACAGATTGCATGGGTTTTTGGGCGTTTCTGGCCCCAGGGGGGCAGAGAAACCCACTAGTGCCAGGGATACTTTAAAAAAAATCAGAAGCAACCCCTTGGGGAAGGGTCACTTCCAGGGGCCACATTAAAAAAAAATGTGCATTCTACCCCCCCGGGGGCAGATCGGCCCATGTATTTGGCCTTTCTGCCCCCGGGGTGGGGGCAGTATACCCCACTAGACACCAGGGAGTTGTCAGACTCTAATTACGGTACTCAAACTTACACAGGAACAGAGATGCTAGTTCCCAAATCCACCCCGACAGCAATCCAGAGCTTAGTGTGACAAGTCTCTAGAGTGGCTATCTAGGGGGAAGGGGGAAAGTGGATAAAATAACAAAAGAGAGAAGAGACTGTTCTGCGGCTTCCTTCAGGAGTCCGTCCAGCAGACTTCTTTTGCTGAAGAGATAACCTGTAGATAAGAGTTATTGTTATAATAAACTTTTAGCCCTTAACCGCTCTTATCTCTCAACCCCAAATGCCTTATTTCCTTACCATGCCAATTTCAGAACTCTGCTTCTCTTCTATTTCTTTTCTCTGTGTGCTTTTATTTCATTAACTATATTCTTCGTCTGCAATTAAAAAGGAAATAGCTAGAACCCAAGGTTTATCTGCCTCATATAAATCTTTCTCTCTGAGCTTCTCACTTACTTTCCTATTTTTCTTTTCACTCTCCTATGTCTTATCTTCCTTGGTATCTGCCTTAATTCACAGCTTCCTTTTCTTTTTGCACACCTGTAATATAGTTACATTTATCTGTTAAGAACTTCTGCTTTCTTTTAAACCTGACGTTATCTATTTTAATTTGGTATACTACTTACTGTGTTTGAGGTCTTTTCCTATTGGTAATTATTCATCTGTGTGTTTAATGCTTTCTCCTTTTTTCGTGGTGGTATTTCACTCTCAGTACTTAGCTATTGTTCGACGACTTATTTCTGTGGTAAGTATGGTTTTATCTTATTCTATTATTTGTAGTTGCTCAAGAGTTCTAATCTATATTGCAATTCTCTCTTCGACTTTCTCAGGACTTGTCGTTACTATTCGTTACCTCTGTGAAGAATTACAGTAAAGCCACTTCCTTCACAGTAAGTTCTATGACTCTATTGCTTTCGGTAATTTACTTCAGTTCTCTGACGTGACAAATATTTACTTCAGTTCTCTGACGTGACAAATATTTACTTCAGTTCTCTGACGTGACAAATATACACTCGTTAACTTAGCCTCATTTTTTCTTGTGCTTCCTTCAGATGCTCCTGTTGACGCTGCTTCCTCTCCCTGACGACTCGGTGCAAAATCTCCACAACTAAGATTTGCTGTTCTCCTCAAAAGTCACTTTACTTCATGGAACTCAGATTTCGAACTTGTATCTACTGACTTCCGAAAACTCTTCAGGGTAGATTCTGAAAAGCCTTCGAGCGAGAACTAAAACACTTTTAGTCAGCGCGCACTGGAATGCGCACCTGACTCTCTAGAATTCTTGGTGAAGTGCGCAGTTCCTAGGCAGCGCGAGCCTCACCTAGGATTCCAGCGCGTTCTCTGCCAAACACTAGAACGCTAACAGCTACTCAGTTCTGGTGGCCTTTTCTGGCGCCATTTCCGAGTCAGCTCCACCCATGAACCTTCCATTGCTCGGGGTGTACAGACTTTGAGTCTTCGATGCGCAATTAAACCTATCTGTAATCTTGGGTTCCTGACAGTACCCTCCAACAAGGTAGGTTCTCTCCTCTGGGGTTTAGTTGGTGATCGTAGGTGAAAGGCCTTGACTAATCTTGGAGCATGGACATCTTCCTCTCGTTCCCAAGACCTTTCCTCGGGCCCATAACCCTTCCAGTCCACCAAATAGTATAACTTCCCTTTTTGTATTTTGGAGTCTAGAATTTCCTTGACTTCAAATTCAGTACCAGTCTCTAGCTGAAGAGGCCTTGGAGGCAGGTTTTTTCGCAGATCTTCTGGAGCCTTCTTCAACAGGGATATGTGGAAAACTGGATGTATCTTCAACTTTGGTGGCAATTGAACTCGGTAAGTCACCGGATTTATTTTCTCCTCTACCAGATATGGACCAATAAATCTCGGTTGAAACTTCCGATTCCCCTTCAATCTCAAATTCTTAGTACTTAACCAAACCTTGTCTCCTATTTCCAATGAGGGGCCTACTCGTCTCTTTCTGTCTGCATAACTCTTATATTTTTCTTTAGCTAGTTCAAGATTTTCAATTGCCCTCTTATGTACCTGATCTAACTGTGTTACAATCTCCTCCACCGCTGGAACTGAGATCTCGGTTTGCCTGAGGGTCGAGTTGGGATGTCTTCCATAATTCATAAAGAAAGGGGAATACCCAGTGGAAACATTCTTTGCATTATTATGAGCAAACTCTGCTGCCCACAAATAATCCGACCAATTTCTTTCTTGTTTCAAAAGAAACAATCTCAGATACTGTTCAAGTTCCTGGTTCACCCTCTCAGTTTGACCGTCAGTTTCTGGGTGGTAACTGGTGGAATAACGGACTTCCGTACCCATCCCTTCCATGAAAGATTTCCAAAAGTGGGAAATGAACTGTGGACCCCTATCTGTGATTACTATTTTAGGTATTCCATGTATTTTCAATATTTGAGCACTAAAATGAGTCGCCAACTGCTTAGCTGTTGGCACTCCCTTTAAAGCTGTAAAATGAGCCATTTTAGAAAGAGAATCTACTACTACTAAGATGGTATTGTAGCCCTGACTAAGGGGTAAGTCAGTTATGAGGTCTAATGTAACAGTGTGCCAAGGATAAGGTGGAGTGGGTAAGGGCATAAGTAAACCTTTTGGGGCCTGCCTTTCGGATTTTCCCTGAGCACAGATCTCACAAGTCTTAACATATTGCTCAATACTCTTCGACATTTCAGGCCACCAGTAGTGTCGCTGGATCAGTTCTCTGGTCTTTGCCTCTCCCTTATGTCCTGCCAACTTTGCATCGTGGCATTCCTTGATAATCTGTTGTTGCAACTCTTTAGTGGGAATGTACAGAGCTCCTTGGAAGTAGGGCAACTGATTACGAACCTCTCTTCCTTCGCCCACTCTTTCAAGGTCTTTTCATCCATTGCGTCAGTGATACCCTGTTCAAGATCAACTGAAGTGATTGCTCCAATAATCTTCTCACTAGGGATAATGGATTGATTTCCTACAGGTGTCTTTTGATTTTCTGTGTCTATCCTAGACAAGGCATCTGCTTTTCCGTTCTGGGCCCCTGGTCGATAAGTAATGACGAAATCGTAATCAGCAAAGTACAGCGACCATCGCAATTGTCTTGGTGTTAAGGTTCTGGCTGTTTTTAGAAATTTTAAATTTCTATGGTCTGTATATACTTTGACTTGATGCTGTGCCCCCATTAAATGATGTCTCCAATCTTTGAATGCGTCTTTTATGGCCAATAGCTCCTTCTCTGTGATGGTATAGTTTATTTCTGCCGGAGTTAATTTTCTTGACCTATAGGCGACTGGATGCAGCTGCCCCGTTTGCTTGCTTCGTTGGGACAAAATTCCTCCCACCGCCTGATCAGAGGCATCGGTCTCCACATAAAATGGTTCAGTCGGATCTGCATGTTGTAGGATTGGGGCTGACGTAAAACTTCTCTTTAGGGATTGGAAGGCTTCTTCAGCTTCAGTTGTCCATTCAAATTTGACCCCTTTTTTCAATAGACGGGTGAGTGGCAAAATCTTATGCGAAAATTCTCCGATGAATCTCCGGTAAAAATTGGCAAAACCAATAAAGCTTTGTACTTCTTTGACGCTCTCGGGGGACTTCCAATTTATCACCGCTTCGATCTTCTGGCGGTCCATAAGAATGCCTGTTGGTGAAATTACAAAGCCCAGAAATTCAACCTGAGAGACACTGAAGGCACACTTCTCTAGCTTCACAAACAGTCTGTTTTCTCTCAGCTTCTGTAAGACCCTTCTAACCTGATCCTGATGTTCTTCCTTGTTCTCAGAGTAGATAAGGATGTCATCGATGTACACCAGTGCACACTGGTCGATGAATTCCTTCCACACGTCGTTAATGAAGTGTTGAAAGGCTGCGGGAGCATTACACAGCCCATAGGGCATAACCTGATATTCAAATAGGCCGAACCTCATTCTGAAAGCTGTCTTCCACTCATCGCCCTCCTTCATTCTCACCAGATGATACGCTCCCCTCAGGTCCAACTTCGTGTAAATTGTTGCTCCTTTCACTTGATCTAGCAAAACAGATATTAGCGGCAATGGATAACGGTTCTTTTTTGTAATCTTATTGATAGCTCTGTAGTCAATGCAAGTCCTCAAATCTCCTTCTTTCTTTGGCACAAAAAATAGGGGCGAGGAGACTGGGGACTGCGAGGGACGAATGAAGCCGTTTGCTAGATACTTGTCCAAATACTCTTTTAGGTGATGGTGTTCTTTTTCCGTAAGGGCATACACACAGCTGCAAGGTAGATTTGAACCGGGTTTGATCTCAATTTTACAATCATAAGGTCTGTGGGGTGGTAATTGTTCTGCCTCCACTTCATTGAATACGTCTTCAAAATCTCGATATTCCTCTGGTATGTCTTGCCTTTTCTGGCGCCATTTCCGAGTCAGCTCCACCCATGAACCTTCCATTGCTCGGGGTGTACAGACTTTGAGTCTTCGATGCGCAATTAAACCTATCTGTAATCTTGGGTTCCTGACAGGAGTTCTTTAAAATTTATATGAAAGCGACCCCTTGGGCGAGGGTCGCTTTCGGGGGAGGGGGGGCATTTATTTTTTATGTTGTTTTGGCCTTTCTGCCCCCAGAAAACAGGGACTTATTTGAAATTAAAATGGAAGCGACCCCTTGGGCAAGGGTCACTTCCAGGGGGCAGATTTTTTTAATTTTTGTATTCTGCCTGTTATTTTGGACTTTCTGCCCCCGGGGGGGGGGCAGAAAACCCACTAGGCACCAAGGATTTTGTTTTATGTGTAATGGAAGCAACATGGTTGCTTCCAAGGGGGTAAAATGTGGTTATTGTTTTTTCTGCCCCTCCTAGGGACAGATCTGCTCCTTTTTTGGGCCTTTTTGCCCTAGGAGGCGGGGGTAGGCAGAAAACCCTACTAGGCACCAGGGATTTTTTTTCTTTTGCAAGGGGGCACATTTCTGTCTGCTGTTTTCTGCCCCACCCTCAGACAAGCTGACCCGAAACCTTGGACAAGTTCACACCCCATTTTTTACAGGCCTATTTGAAGGCCCATCTGGCAGACTGACCATTTGGGTAGTGACATAGCGTGTTATAATGTTAATTGTTTTATTTCATGTGAATTGCAATTGTAATGCTTTATTTCTCCCTTTTTCTTCTAGTTGAAAACTTTTGCTCTTTAGACTGTTCCAGGTTGCGGTTTCGTTACTTTTAGTTCTGCTGTTTGTGTAGTTGCTTGTGTTTGGTAAGAGACTTTTTTTGTACAATGTAAATGAGTTTCATTTCTCTGCCTGAATGTGTTTTTTGCATATGGTGTAATAATACAGTATGTTTGGCTTCTGTTTTTTGAGTCACAAACTATTTGCATTTGTGCTCGATGTGTATTTTGTTGTCTTGTGGGTAATTGGTTTTGTTTTTTTCTTTCTAGTGAGATATCGTTGGTTTTTGCTAACTCTCATCAGAGTAGGTGCTGGTGAGTGTAGCTGTCTCTGGCAAGTGAATTGTAGTGTTTGAGTATATAGATCTTTGTGATAAAGGCACACATTTTTTTCACTTACTTATTTTGCAGTGTTGGTTGTTGTTGACTTGTTTGTGCAGTCTCCTTTCTTAGTAAGGATAATGGCTAGCCGCATGATTATTGCTCAGCAGGTTGTTGGTATGCTCTTCGAGTCTTCATCTGACCATGGTTCAGAGACTGACTCTGCATCTGAGGCAGAGGAGGGACCGGAAGATTCAGACAGTGAGTTATCTCTCCACATGGAGTCATCGGATGATGAAGCTACTCTCAGTGCGGATGAAGCTACTCTTAGTGCGGATGAAGTGCCTGTTTTAGAGGAAGACATTGATGTACCGATAGTGCAGCAAGAGGCATCTGGGCTGCAGCCTGGGGCCATGACCTCTGGGTTGCCCCAGTCATGGTGCAGCCGGCATTGCCAGACTTTACTGCTGGTCCAGGGTATAGAGTGAATAGAGAAAAAGTTTTGCTGGTACATTTTTTTCAGTTGTTTATGGACGATGTGTTTTTGGCAGAGATTGTTGAGCAGACTAATTTGTATGCCGAACAGTTTTTGAGGGACAACAGTGCCAGCCTTAAGCACCACTCTAGAGCTACCCGGTGGACTCCCACAAATCTGGAAGAGATGAAGAAGTTCTTGGGTTTAACTTTTTTGATGGGCTTGCTAAGGAAGCCATCAATGTCTTCATATTGGTCTACTAGTCCCTTGATGGCAACGGCTATGTTTCCGGCAGTCATGAGCCATGATAGGTATTTGCTTCTGCTTCGGATGCTGCATTTTGTCGATAATGCTTTAGCGTTGCCACAAGATCACCCTGGGTGTGACCGTCTTCTTAAGATTCAGCCTATCATTGATCACTTTGTTGATCGATTTTCTGAGATCTATGCTCCAGGGAAAGAAATAGCAGTGGATGAGTCTTTGGTCTTGTTCAAGGGCCGCTTGGTTTTTAGGAAATACATTCCTAGTAAGAGGGCACGCTATGGAATTAAGCTCTATATGCTGTGTGACAGTAGGACTGGATATGTCTCTAATTTCAGGGTGTACACCGGTAAGGAATCCAGGATTAACCCCCCCTTGTTGTCCGTCCACTTTTGGAGTGACTGAGAAAATTGTGTGGGAACTTGGTAGAGGACTTTTTAACAAAGGCCACCATTTATATGTAGATAACTTCTACACTGGTGTGCGGTTGTTCAGGGAATTGGCCAAAGTGGACACTGTTGCTTGTGGCACAATCCTCTCTAACCGTAAAGGTTTCCCAAAATAACTTGTTTGTCAAAAGCTTGTGCGGGGACAGTGCAGTGGGTTACGTTGCGAGGAACATCTAGCTGTGAAGTTTTCAGACAGGCAAGATGTCTACATGCTGACTACCATCCATGATGAAAGCATTTCACCTGTGACTGTTTGGGGTCAGGTTGCTGAAGCGTGCAAACCTGTGTGCATTTTAGACTATAATAGGCACATGGGTGGTATTGCTAGAGTAGATCAGAGGTTGGAACCTTACTCTGCTCTTCGTAAGGCTTACATTTGGTATAAGAAGTTGGCTATCCATCTTTTCCACTTGGCAACCTTTAATTTGTTGTGTTCAAGGATTCTTGTCCTGAGTCAAAGATGACTTTTGCTAAGTTTCAGGAGTCTGTAATAGGCAGCCTTGTTGTAGTGGAACAGGCAAGTGTTCCTAGAATTGGAGTGGTGAAGGATGTGTCTAGATTGAAAGATCGCCACTTTCCTGATCACATTCCTCCGCGCACCCTCCAAAGACTTTCCCAGTAGGAGATGTAGAGGTGGCGAAGAGGTACGCAGAAGAGACTCGTATGTACTGCCCCAAATGTCCTTCTAACCCTGGGCTGTGTGTGCCTGCTTGTTTTAGAGTGTACCACACGCAAAATAATTTTTGGGAGCATCCATGAGTGGTAAAGTGAACTGCCTGGTCAGTTTCAAGGTTCTCATTTGTGTAGTGTATTTAGTTTCTGATTTTGTGTTAGTAGATTTGTATCTATTTGCAATTTGTTTGTGTTTTCTTTTTTGTATTAAAAAATCCTAAATGTGATGGCAGTGTGCGTGGAGTGGCGCTTGGCTGGCGGTGTGCGTGGACTGGTGCTTGGCAGGCAGTGTGTTTGGACTGGTGCTTGACTGGCATTGTGGGTGGACTGGTGCTTGGCCGGCGGTATGTTTGGACTGGCGCTTGGCTGGCGGTGTGCGTGGACTGGCACTTGGCTGGCTGTGTGCGTGGACTGGCGATTGGCTGGCTCTGTGCGTGGACTGGTGCTTGGCTGGCTGTGTGTGTGGACTGGCACTTGGCTGGCTGTGTGCATGGAGTGCCATTTGGCTGGCTGTGTGCATAGACTGGCGCTTGGCTGGCGGTGTGCGTGGACTGGTGCTTGGCTGGCAGTGTGCGTGGACTGGCGCTAGGCTGGTGGTGTGTGTGGGCTGGTGCTTGGCTTGTGGTGTGCGTGGACTGGCACTCGGCTGGCGGTGTACGTGGACTGGCGCTTGGCTGGCGGTACGTGAGTAGTGACTAGCTGCTGGTCACTACACACACTGCTAGCCAAACGCCACTCTACGCAATCCATGAGCTGGTGTGGTTGCTGTGTCAGGAATGTGGGTGTGTGAAAGTGATGTGCCCTTGAATGGCGCTGGCTGCTGGTGTGACTGTTGTGATGTGCTGGGCCCGCTGCTGGTGGTGTGAATGGTTTTGTATGTGTCACATGTATGAAAGGTGTATGAATGGCATGTAAAGAGGTTGGTACCTTGTCGTGGCTTTACAGCTCACAAGCTGTGAGTCAATGGTTCAGTTTCTCGTCCTTTCAATTATTAACAGTGCATTTCATTTTTGTGTAATCTCTGGTTAATAGAACTGTATATACTGAACCATCACTCACCCTCGTGCCAAATCCAACCAGTATGTCCGTGTGCTTGAGGAATAGGTGGTTGTTCAGAAATATTTGTCTTTTCTGTCTTTCTCAAGCCGGGTGTACCTTGTCCCTTTTTGTGAATGTTGTAATGTGTTGGTTTCTCGCCTGGTGGTGTGAATGGTCTTGTGTGTATTAATGTATGAAAGGTGTGTGAATGGCCTGTAAAGCGGTTGGGGCCTTGATGTGGCTTTACAGCTCACGAGCTGCGAGTCACTGGTTCAGTTTTTTGTCCTTTCAATATTGACAGTGCATTTCATTTTTGTGAAATCTCTTGTTAATCAAATTTTATATACTGAACCATCCCTCGCCCCCATGCCAAATCCAACCAGTATGTGTGTGTGCTTGAGGAATAGATGGCTGTGCAGTAATCTTTGTCTTTTTTGTCTCTCTGCCAAGGTATACATTCCATCTAAGAATAACCTACCAACTATAGATATTGTCGTAAACTAAACACCCATGAGAGTACATGGTGATGTCTCTCTTGTGGATCCCAACAAGTTATCTTACCCACAATGTCCTGCAAACCTCAAATTGTGTCTGTCACATTTTCTTGCATTATTGTGCCAACATTTTCACGCTGCAGACAGAAACAACAAATTTCCTACCCACCACCTTTTTCTAACTATCCCAATAGAAATGGTACCTCACTCGTGTGGGTGGGTCAAGTACCCGCGACAGGCAAGGGCCCAAAACCTAGTGAGGCGACATCAAAATTACCTATCACAAACTAACCTGGTTTTCAAGTGGGGTCCCATGAGGTTTTGACCCCGGGGTTGCAGCCATCTAGGGAAACCTACCAAACCCACACATTTCTGAAAAGTAGACACCCGGGGGATTCCAGGGAGGTATGGCTTGCGTAGATCCCCCAACGTTTTCTCACCCAGAATACCCTACAAATCTGAAATGTACCTGAAAAAATCACTTATTTCACACATTTTTGTGAAGTAAAGTTGTGGCATCAAGGGCTGACATACATTTCCTACCACCCAGCATTCCCCCCGGTCTCCAAATAAAAATGGTGCCTCACTCGTGTGGGAGGCCCAAGTACCTGCGACAGGCAAGGGCCCAAAACTTATTGAGGCGACATCAAAATTGCCTATCACAAAATGATCTGGTTTTGAAAGGAGGGTCCCATGACTTTTTGTCCCGGGGCTCGGCAGCCACCTAGAGAAACCTACCAAACCCACACATTTATGAAAACTAGACACCGGGGGGATTCCAGGGAGGTATGGCTTGCGTGGATCCCCCAAAGTGTTCCTACCC
The DNA here is from genome assembly GCF_964204655.1 of Triturus cristatus. Lineage (NCBI taxonomy): Eukaryota > Metazoa > Chordata > Amphibia > Caudata > Salamandridae > Triturus > Triturus cristatus. The sequence goes on along the minus strand of NC_140581.1, from coordinate 766,809,401 downwards.
AGAATCCCCTGCAAACCTGACATTTAGCTGAAAAAATCACTTTTTTCACACATTTTTGTGTGGGAAAGTTGTGGCATTACTGGGCTGACACAAATTTCCTACCACCCAGCGTTTCCTGATAAAAATGTTGCCTCACTTGTGTGGGAGGCCCAAGTACCCGCGACAAGCAAAGGCCCAAAACTTTTTGTGATAGGCAATTTTGATGTCGCCTCAATACATTTTGGGCCCTTGCCTGTCGCGGATACTTGGGCCTCCTACACGAGTGAGGCATCATTTTTACCGGGAGACCTGGGGAAACGCTAGGTGGTAGGAAATTTGTGTCAGCCCGGTGATGCCACAACTTTCCCACACAAAAATGTCAGCTAAATTCAGGTTTGCAGGGAATTCTGGGTATGAAAACTTTGGGGGATCCACGCAAGCCATACCTCCCTGGAATCCTCCTTGTGTCTAGTTTTCAGACATGTATGGTTTTGGTAGGTTTCCCTAGGTAGCCGCCGAGCCCCGGGGCAAAAAGTCATGGGACCCCCTTGCAAAACCAGGTTGGTTTGTGATAGGTAATTTTGATGTCACCTCAATAGGTTTTGGGCCGTTGCTAGTCGTGGGTACTTGACCCACCCACACAAGTAAGGTACCATTTTTCTTGAAAGACTTTGGGGAACGCGGGGTGGGTGGAATTTTGTGAATCCATGCAGATTCCAGAACTTTCCACCACAGAAATGTGCGGAAAGTGTTTTTTTTTTACAATTGTTTAGGATTGCAAGGGATTCTGGGTAACAGAACCTGGTGAGAGCCAGTCAACTCACCCCATTCTGGATTCCTCTGGGTGTCTAGTTTTCAAAAATGTATAGTTTTGCTAGGTTTCCCTTGGTGCCGGCAGAGCTAGGGTTAAAAAACTACAGCTAGGCACTTTGCAAAAAAAAGGTCATTTTTCACTGTGAAAATGTGGTGTGTCCACGTTGCATTTTGCGCTGTTTCCTGTCGCGGGCACTAGGCCTACCCACACGAGTGAGGTACAGTTTTTCTTGAAAGACTTTGGGAAATGCGGGGTGGGTGGAATTTTGTGGATCCACGCAGATTCCAGAACTTTCCAATACAAAAATGTGATGAAAATGTGTTTTTTTGACAATTTTTTAGGTTTGAAAGGGATTCTGGGTAACATAACCTGGTGAGAGCCAGTCATGTCACACCTTCCTGGATTTCCCTGGGTGTCTAGCTTTTAAAAATGTATAGGTTTGCTAGGTTTCCCTAGGTGCCGGCAGAGCTAGGGTTCAAAAACTACAGCTAGGCATTTTGCAAAAAAAAGGGTCATTTTTCACTGTGAAAATGTGATGTGTTCACGTTGCGTTTTGGGCCATTTCCTGTTGCGGGCACTTGGCCTACCCACACAAGTGAGGTATCGTTTTTCTCGAATGACTTTGGGGAACGTAGGGTAGGTGGAAATTTGTGGATCCACGCAGATTCCTGAACTTTCCACCACAAAAATGTGAGGAAAATGTGTTTTTTTGGACAATTCTTTAGGTTTGAAAGGGATTCTGGGTAACATAACATGGTGAGAGCCAGTCAAGTCACCCCATCCTGGATTCCCCTGGGTGTCTAGTTGTCAAAAATGTATAGGTTTGCTAGGTTTCCCTAGGTGTCGGCAGAGCTAGGGTTAAAAAACTACAGCTAGGCAGTTTGCAAAAAAAGGGTCATTTTACACTGTGAAAATGTGGTGTGTCCACGTTGCATTTTGGGCCGTTTCCTGTCGCGGGCACTAGGCCTACCCACACAAGTGATGTACCATTTTTCTTGAAAGACTTTGGGGGACGCAGGGTGCGTGGAAATTTGTGGATCCAGGCAGATTCTACATCTTTCCACCACAAAAATTTGAGGAAAATGTGCTTTTTTGACAATGTTTTAGGTTTGCAAGGGATTCTGGGTAACAGAACCTGGTGAGAGCCAGTCAAGTCACCTCATCCTGGATTCCCCTGTGTATCTAGTTTTCAAAAATGTATAGGTTTGCTAGGTTTCCCTAGGTGCCAGCAGAGCTAGGGTTCAAAAACTACAGCTAGGCACTTTGCTAAAAAAGGGCAATTTTTCACTGTGAAAATGTGACGTTTCCTGTCGTGGGCACTAGGCCTACCCACACAAATGAGGTACCATTTTTATCGGGAGACTTAGGGTAACACAGAAGTGTAGAGCAACTGTTATTACCTATTGACTTTCGATGCATTTCTACCTTCCAACTGAAAGACAATGTGTAAAAAAGAAGTCATTTTGAAAAATGACCTATCATTCTCAGGCTAGTATGGGTACTCCCAATTTTGGAAATGTGCAAATATCTACTGTTTCTAAACTCTATATTTTTGCCCCATTTCAGAAATACATAGATGTCTTTCATACCGATTTTTCCATGTATAAATGTTCCCAGAATATTTGCTATATACCCGGTACATAATAAAAAAACATTGCAAGACGCTGCTCAGTTATTGGCTCTGAGTTCGTCGGGTTCTTGGTGAACCTACAAGTCCTATATATCGCCACAACCAGAAAGATCCAGTGGATGTAACAATATATTGCTTTCAAATAGCTGTCATAATTAGAAGAAGTTACAGGTGAAAACGTTGACAAAAATGGCTGTTTTTTTCAACTAATTTTCAATTTTTCCTATATTTAACTGTTTGTTTATATAAAGAAAACTTGAAGGATCTACACAAATGACCCCTTGCTGAATTCAGAAATTTGTCTACTTTTCAAAAATGTATAGCTTTCCAGGATCCATTATTGCTTTCATACCCACTTCTACCATTAACTGGAAGGAAGATGAAAGCACAGAAAATAGCAAAAATAGGCTATGTCCCAGAAAAATGCCAAATCTGTGTAAAGATTTTTGGTTTTCTGGCAAAAGTCAGCTTGTCCCTGAAGGCTGGGAGGATGGTGATTTCAGCACCACAACCCCTTTTTTGATACCATTTGCAGGGAAGAAACCAGATGCTTTCATCTGTAGTCCTTTTTTTGCATTTTTCCCCAAAAAACCAAAATGTGTCTGTATTTTGGCTACTTTCTCGGTCCCCTCTAGGGGAATCCACAAACACTGGATAACTTTAGAATCCCCATGATGTTGGAAAAATTAGGATGCAAATTTGGCATGTATACCTTATATGGTCAAAAAGTTACAGGGGACTAAGCGCGAACTACCCCAAATAGCCAAAAAAAGGCTTAGCACGGGGGGGGGGGAGAGGGGGGAGGCCTAGCAGCGAAGGGGTTACATTTCTAAGCATTATTTACAAATGGGAAAACATAACTGGTTCATGTTTGGTGTCTCTGGAATCCAAATTTAAAATCCTAATTTATGGCGGAATTGGATTTTTAATTACAACTCTGAAAATGCCCACTTACTAAAAGTGGCATTTTCAGAGCTATAATTAGAAATCTGAATCTGCATGCCCAGGAGTGACTCAAGCTGGGACCCTTGCATCACAGGTGCTGCTGATGGCTGCTCATTCCTGGGTGATATTGATAGGCCTTAGCTTCACCCACAAAACCTTCCTTAGCTACAATAATGATCCAGCAAGGTTACCAGCAGTGGCGGCTCCTCTGCTAAGGTGGAGGAGCGTTGCTCCACTGCTTGCAGCAGTGAAATAAAGAAAATATAAAATGATAATAACTCGTTGTTATTATCATTTTATGTTTCCCTACTGCAGCTGCTTTGTGGGTGGGTTGGGCTGCTCTGCTTACGAAGCAGGGCAGGGAGGTGTGGTTTGGACTCCCAACCTGCACATGAATGTTTGGTCGGCCCTCTCGGGCTGGTCAAACATTCATGCTCACTTTGCATGTTCTCCATGCAGGCTGCATTACAGCCTGCATGGAGAACATACCCAAGCCGCCATTCCCTGGCTAAGTGCCAATCCGCAGCGCTCAGACCAATCACAACGCTACATTGCAGCACTGTGATTGGCTCAGGGGAGCCTGGGAGCTGGGTGCTTCCTACTTCGCTGTTTCGGCTGGATAGACGACGGAGGGGCAGCAGAGGAGAGACCTGGTAATCAGGTATGTTTTTTTCTAAGTTTTTAACCCCCTCACCACCTCCCACCCCCCTCCCGATCCCTGCCGGCTGCCACTGGTTACCATGGGAGGCAGGGTGATTCTTCAAGTGAGTGAGCGGGGTGTGACAACCCATGAAGATGTGCGCCCGCACTTTGTTAGTCAGTCTGGAGACTCTGAGGGGATACTCACAACATTTGGCGTAACTAACGCTAACCTCAGTTAGCGTTAGTTTTTTTATCGCCGTGTACCGCGGAAATTTATCGCCGTGTTAGCAGTATATTCACAACACGCCGCTAACAGGTGATAATTTCCACCACCGGGTCAAATGTCCGGTGTTAAGGTTAGCGTCACGGCGATAAAAATCCTGACGCTAAGGTGAAAAAAGTGGCAATGGGCCAATTAGCGACCAGAAACGGCACGCTAATCAGCGTCAGCGCACTTTTTTTCACGTTTGGCATGCAAACCACCATAAAACGCCTGCTATGCAGCCCTAACACACAAAAAAAGGAAACATATCAGAAAAACCATGGAGGAGCCTGGGCCCAGTACAGAGGCCAACAACAACCCCACAAACACCCAGGCGGAAACAGCCAGAAACCCAGGGGAAGGCCAAGGAGAAGAGGAAGAGAAAGACACCGTTCAGTCAGAAGGAAAACCAGGTCCTGATTGCGGAGGTGACAGAACACCAACAACAACTTTTTGTCAGCTCTACTGTGACATTGGCAACCAAAAACGCAATATGGCAGTCCATCGTGGCCAGTGTGAATGCTGTTGGAGAGGTGAGGAGGACAGTGGACGACTGCAAGAAGCGCTGGCATGATGCCAATCGCAAGACCAAGCTGAAACTTGCAGCCAACCTGAAAGCAGCAATGCAGACTGGAGGTGGGAGTCCAGCGCCACAGGAGGAGCTGGATCCGTTGGAGAACAGGTGTCCCAAGTCATCAGTATGGAGGCGGTGGTCGGAGTTCTGGGACAGGATACTAATCAACATGACCAGACACAACAGCAACAGGGTGAGTGCCGACTGGGGGATGGGGAGATGGGCCCAATAGCACTCATGCACATGATCAGTCACACACACAGTGCATCCACATGTCAAGTATCAGAGAGATGGGGCCCTGTGCAGACGATTTGAAAATGTGTGAAGTTGAGGCAAGGGGGCCATGTAGGCATCCTGCCACATCTACAGTAAATGTGTCCCTCTGCATGTCCATGCGATGCAGTCCTGTGTACACATTGACGGCTCGCAGCGTTAGCCCTGTGTGGTGATGGTGTATGGCAGTTGTGCTGGTTGGAGGGCAGGATGGGGGGAGTGGAGTTAGAGATAGGACGTGCTGGAGTTAGGTAAGGAAAAGATGCATCCAACCAATTACCTTGTGCTTACTGCATAGCTAACTCGGCGTAGCAGTAAGTGCAAGTTAAATAGTAGGATTTATGAATTACTTACCTAACTCAAGCACGTCGTGTCTCCAACTCCACTACCCCCATCCTGCCCCTCACCTGTCCTGCACAAGCACAATGCACCACCACCCTGCAGAACTACCACTGCGAGCCGCCACTGTGTGTACACCAAGCGAGAAACCATCTAGTGAGTCTGCATACCAGAAACACATGCAGGGTCATATTCACAAGAAAGTGGCAGAGAGAGGCGTTAGCCTTCTCGGCTTGACGCCTCTCTCCGCCACCTTGAAAAAGCAAGGATACACCATATCCACAAGGTCATGGTGCAGCCTTGCTTTTCCACCTGCGATGGCGCTAAGTCTCACAACTTAGCACCAACGCAGGCACCCTTGCACCAGAGTGCAAGGGTGTCTGCAAGCACGGAGGTTTCCTTTATGTACAGGAAGCTGTCCCTTCCTGCAGATAAACAAACCTAAAATGCCAGTTACTAACTCACATGTGTGCTGCTTCATGCAGCTCACATGCAAGTTACAAAACGTCATTTAAAAATGAAGGTTTGTTTATGTACAGAAAGCTGTCCCTTCCTGTACATAAACAAACCATGGTATTTAGCTTTTCCCATGTGTGCTGCACAAGGCAGCACACATGGACAATGCAAAAAAAAGGAGAAATTAAGAAGTTCTCCTCTGATTGCCAACTTAAGGGTTGTGTTGGTTCCTATTTAGGCTGCCCTTGTGAATAGGGGGCAGCGCAAATATCAATGTGTGTTGCGGGGGAACGCCCACCACAACACCCACTGCACGCCCCTTTCACACTTAACACAGCATGAATGCGGGCCTATTCACAAGGCAGCGTTAAGCCACGTTAAGTGGCTTAACGCTGCCTTGTGAATAAGGCGAGGCCCCTATCGCCACAACAACGTCACAGAAAATGGCGTTGTGTTGGCGATAGGGGCCTGTGAACATGCTCCGCAATGTCACAACAAACTGATCATGCAGCCAAATGGCTCAAATGTGCATATCCCACAATGCACCCAAACAGCAGACTTCACTCAAAAGGTGATGTAATACAATGAGCAGGGTGGCTAGGCCTACAACACCACAGGGCAGGGAAAATGCATATCAGGAATGTGTAAACCAAATCTGTACTGCATTACTTGTCTGTGTGCCAGACTCACAGAACTACAATGTCCCTGTAAAGAAGTAAGACAACCAAAGCATGACAACAAGCAAGGATAGCAAAGTAGCAACAAAGGAAGGCAAGTAGCAAAATGGCACACACACCCCTTAGGTAGAATTGCACACCTCCACTCCCAAGTGTACCCATCTGCCATAAAGAAAACACCATTCCACATCAGTTCTGGTGTCAGTTGCCCATGACACCATTATGTGCATGTAAACCTAGCTGTTTGTTAAGTCAACTGTGTCATGGTTGTTATCAGCCACACGCAAATCCATGCATTGAATATCCGTAACCAGGACAGCTTGTATCATCCATGTGGCCAGCTGCGTGTCACATACACAAACACACATCACCCTACCATTTGCTTCTATTGGTAGGGTGGTGGTGACAAGGCCTGAGCACCACAAATATGCCATGGAATTCAACATCCATCTAATCCCGGCCCACTTACACATCACACGTGGGGTCAACGTAGAGGGCTATTGTTGTTGACACTGTCTGTCCAGCCAGCAACAACAATAGAAACTCATGCAGCACCATACTCACAACGGGTAAGCCAACAGGAGGGCAGTAAGCAATGCACACAAGACAAATCACAATAGACAAAGCTGCCTGGATGCCCATGTATACAGCATAGTGCAGCACACATTGAAACAACAAGTAGGCCTTAGTAGCCAATGCGCCTAAAGGGGGCCCTCCTCACACATGACTAATCTTGCAAGCAACCGATGCACATGTGCAGTACACAGAAAAGGTGTGGGTCTGTGAGCCACACTGACAATGCAAGCGACAGTGCATGATGAATATCATGCCTGCAATCCAAACATCTCCACATGGTGCAGGCCATGTCACAGAGCTGGCTGAGTGTGGCCCACATCCTTAAAGGAGCATGTCACACTGCACGTGTACATAACACCCCTGACGTAATATTTATCCCAGCTTGCAACATCTCAGCATTGGAAATGTACAGAAGTGGAGGCCCACTGCCTGAAAGTGATAAGAGGCAGAGAAACAAAGCTGTATGGGCGAGTATCCCTCAATGCAGCGTACATACATACAAATTGGAGTACATTGACTATAATGTGGGACAAACTGCATCACCTTCACAACTGAACACAGGACACAACTAGTGCTGCCGGTGTGTATGAACTGCCCAATCACATTAGTCATAGCTGTAAATTGTGACATGACAATGTATAAGTACAACCTCATATCCATGATGTAGTCTAAAAAGCCAACATCCAGCAAGAAATAGGCAGACCTCCCAAACAGTCATAATGTACATTGTCATGAAATCGGCCTGTAAACTCATCCAATGCATGATCATCCATGAAACACACAGTAAAAATGCTTCTCCCATTTACATTGCAGAGGGACATACGTCACCTCCTGAACAGCAGCCTGTCCCACTCTTCACTGATGAAGAGGATGAATTCTCCATCATCAACATGGACACCCTCCAACAACCCAGCAGCATCGTGCAAACCCCACCCCCTGCACAAACCACACAGCAGCATGCACCTACCACCATGGCTGTCTCCCAGGAACTCCTGGACCCAAATATTGAATTCTAACGCCGTGTGTAAGAGGACCAGAAGGAGATGGCCCATCAGGTGCGGTTGGGGTTTGACAGCCTGGCGGCAAAACGTTATTCCGTTTGTGGGTGTCTGAGTTCCATCCGGGACCACGTACAAAACATCACGGACACTCACAGTCGGCTCAATGCTCTCCAACACTCCTTGGCTGACATCACGGAGTCATGACTCAGAGACAGGAACAACTGTCCAGTCAGAGTGGAGCCAGCAATGGCAGCCAGGAGTTGGGCCACATGCGGAGGATAATGGAGAACATGGAGCGGATGCAGGTGGAACAAATGGCTGCCAAGGCTGCACACCCGCGAGATGTAGCTGGAATCTTCCATGTCCTGCAGATCATCATCACTGCATTGCTGCAGCAAGGTCTGGCGTAGATGAATGCTGCTTCTGCTGCTTCTACATTCACATCTCCGCCCACTGATGTGTCAGTGCCTCACAGTGATGCAGCCAATCTACCACCACCCACGTGTGAGGCGCATGACACATCAGAGGATAAAGATGAGGATGAGTCTGCCTTGTTGCAAGGAAGGAAGCGGTAGTATTCATCCAGGCCAAATGGCCAGTTTCTAATTGGTTCTGGGCTGAGCATCATGCCACGGAATATCACCTTCCACTGTCCCCCAATACACTCTGTGACACTCACCTTGGGCCTTGACATGGATTGCCATATTTCGTTTGGTTACCAATGACACAGCAATCAGACTGCTGACTGAACTCTTCCTCATCCTTTGGACTTGTCAACCCTATTGGACTCTGTCTGGCCCTCCACTGGGCATCAATGTAATGTGGGGATTGTATGGCCAAGTACTGGTCCAGTCTCCATATATGTCGTCAACAGACATGTGAATAAATATCTTTCAATCACACAGATGTCTGTTGTCCTTGATCAATCCCATATAGCAGTCTTGTAACATGTAGGAGCAGAGAACCCACCAAAAGGTACACCCAGTGAAATAATACAAATGTCAATGTTTTACTGTGATCCTGATAGGTAGTGAGAGGACCGGGTATATGTGGACCAGCTGTGTCCCCATTGCTCCAATACACCAATCTAGCAATATCCCAGCCTAGCTCCACATCCATGAAGGAAATCGGATTGTTTTTAAAAAGGCAAAGTCTGTTGCAGGCCACAAGTAGTATCAGCATTTACAATTGCTGAAAGAAAAGCTCATGACATATCTACTTACACACCCTACAGGCTGGGCGAAACCCGTTGTGAATGTGCACATGGCATTTCACATCCCAAGATGGTGCACACCATATACACATTGTTGAAGAGATGTAAGAGCACATGTCTACCATCCGCTAATTGAACCACAATGTCTGCCTCAGTGAAGTAGAGTTGGCAATAGGGACTCACCCGAAAGTGTAAGGTGTCAGTCAGCCCCTTCCTGTGGACAAGCAATGCTTACTGACTTTGGAACCCTCACATGGTGTGACCTCTGTGAGCGGGTAGGGCAATGTGACAAGGGATGCGTGGTGCTCTGCACTGAGCATATAGTAAGAAGCAGTGCCACCATTTCAAGGGTGGCATCACTATGAGCCAAAAGGTAACAGCTGTGAGAATATGCCATGACACTGGCACAATAGGGACCAATGCAACATTTCACCTTTTGTGGCCAGCAGAACTGTGTGCATGCCCAAAAACATAAAAGGTGACAAATTCATGACTTCACAACTTCAAGGATTCTCAAAAGGCATATAGGAGATGTCAAGTCAGTACATCTAACTGAACTACTCCTAAATGCCTGTTGTGAATCCTGGAAAACTTAAACTCATGATTTACTCTCAGATGACTTCTTTGTGAATCCGGACCACTGTTCTGCCATATGTATTTCCCAATGGACACACAGAAAGACTACTACTTGCATGGCACAGAGGTTCTGCCTCCATGCACAGGAACATATAATCCAGAAGAATCTGACACACTTGCACGACACAGGAAGTGTGCCAAGCATGTGAGATGCAGGGCTATGATAAAATCTGTGGTACCCGGCGCATACATCCATCTCCATGATGGATAACAGTAGCTACTACAATATCCTCTCAATGCCATGTCCCAATCTTGTGTTGTAAATGCACAACAAGGTACTGGCCAACTCTGTGAGTCACACTTAAGATGTATAACTTCCCAAATGACTGCCCCTAGACTAGGCCGTAAATCCTACTTGCCACCCTGTTAACCATGCAAGTTTACTGTGCTCACATCTCCTGACACAATCCATCCTGCTAAGTTACATGTCATGATCATACTTACACATTCAATGGAGAGTCCATTGATGATATGAGATGCATACAAGGTAAAAATACACATTCCACCACATCACCCCTGACATAAGTGCAAGCCAAAATCCAAACTATTAACCATTTATTGAAAACATTGAAATTTTACCTATCCAATACTAACTATAATCATTGCTACTACTAATCTAAAATAAACTAACTTGAATTAAGAGAAAAAGTACCTAAACTGTCTACCCTAACTAATCCTAAACACTCAAAACATATCTAAGACATCAACCCCCCCTCCACCCTTAAGGCACATCACGAGACAGGACAAAGACATCTAAGCTATACATGAACTAACTACACATTTAACCTACACAAAGATATATATATTTTTTTTTTTATTCAAAAAAGACATCAACCCCCCACCCAGAGGGAAAGGAAACTTATCCCCAAATACTATACAATATAAAAACACTAAAACTACCTTAAAATCTAACACTAGCTATTCCTACACTAAAACTACACTACCTAACACTAAAATAACTTACCTAACACTACCTAAAATACAAGTGCGAACATTGGGGGAAGGGAGAAGAGGGGGATGGGACACAACATGTCCAGACATCATGGTAGTCCCAGGTGTTTTTTAATGTCCTCAAGGTGCCTTGTCTGCTCGGCCATTTTCCGCCTCATCTCGGCCAGCTTCACGTTGTTGTCAATTATGAGCCTGCAGTGCCGGACAATAAATGAAATCACCTGATCCGCAGGGTCAGGTGGGATTGTCCCTTGGGTGGGGGTTGTTGTAGGGGTATGGGACACTGACTGTCCACGTTGGGACCCACCACTGACGCCAGAGGGGCCTGGGGTGGCCTGTGTGCCACTGCCTTTTCCAAGTGTTGCCACATCGGTCACAGATTTCCACTTGCCAGCTGCACGATCCTCCTGGTACCTCCGCGCCATGTTGCAGTACCCTTTTGCAACCTTCTTAATATGCTGGTACCGCTCCTTCCTCACCTGGAATGCGTGTGACTCAGCTGGCGTCATGTTGTCTGTAAAATGTGAACAATGGGAAATTGTGAGTCCGTTAGACTATGTCAATGTTCTCCATTCAAATCTATAATACAAGATCATTTCAACATGGGAGCCCACACTCTAGCGTAACTATGTGAAGTCCAAGAGTGACGCAGTCAAATTACTTTTGAATCCTGGATCACTGACTACATACTGTGGCGACTGACATGACAGTGCATGGGATGGGACATGTTCTGTCACAACTAAATTATACTGACAGTGTCAAATGATGTTGCCATGTCATTCCATGACTGAGGGTGACATGTACAAGGAATCGGAGGAGGGAGGCATTATCCCTCGGTGTGTAGCACCACCTCATCCTCTTCTGTGACAGTGCTGCATCATATGCACAATGCTCATGTGCAGCCATGTGTTCCACAGCAACTGTGTGCAGTTCATCATGTTGTGTGTAGATTTAGATTCCATATATAGGTTTTCCGATTTATGCCCTTATATAGGTACAATTCATATTGCCCTTATTTAGGCATAGAAAATCCAGCCCTTATTTAGGCATTGTCCATGCTAACCAAATACAGGCATGGTCTCCTACATCCGTCAATCCATGTCACAACGAGTTCTTGGAAAACCAGACTCTTAAGCCTTTAGGAATTTCCCTTTCTTGGATATTGATTTCTCCAAGAACTCATTTATTATACATGAACATCTATTCCTTATGGGTTCATTCATGACGTTCCGATGCCCGACTTTTACGTCAATACAGGCATTCCTAAACACCTTCAAGGTATAAACATACCTGCACTTGCCCTGGCAAACCACGGTTCCGGTACGGTCCAGTTCGACTGCCTACTTGCGATTTGCCAGGGCGAGTTCGGAAGGAGATCGAGTTCCCGCCTGATGCACTGACCAGACGCTCTCATCCTCCTCGCAGAGAATCCAGCTCCTGTGTTTCTGACTCCCCTTGTGGGGTGTTAGATATCTGGTCCCAGAAAGAGATTCCAACCTCACACATTCTAAGGTATGGAACAGATTAAAACTTAGAGAAACTTTTGGCAACTCTTGGCAAAACTATAGTTAGCTATACTTTAGAAAACTGCTTCTACTTCTTACCTCGTACTACACTTAGGTTAGGTACACTGGGGTAGAACTATTTAGAAGCATCAGATGAGTATTCACATTTTAGCCTGTGCTATTTATGTATGTATTTTATGAATATATGTCATAGCTACAAACCATGCTATTGCAGTATTATTTCATCTTACTGCTAACCCTGTACGTATTGTACTTCGCATCCTGTCTTGCGATTGTAGCAGTTCATATCTCTTGCATGAGAAATAAGACTGTTCAATAAACCCCTTTTTATTGAAACGCCCGTCTCTCTATTTCTGTGCAACTCTGTAGAAACGAAGCATGCACGATTGACTGAGTGAAACTGTTATCTATTGTTTTCACAGTTCTGAGATTGTTCCAACGCTAGATACTAAAGTAACTCAGTCATGCTTTTCTCAGAGACCCCTACTCATAATACTCCATCAGACGTCTGGAGTGTTTAGGGATAATTTCCGCCATAGCTGAGTAGGACAAAAATCCTATGTATTAGCTGTTTGGTTTGTTCAACGTTGAAGGATACAGTGTTCCAAAATATTGTGCACCTTATCTTTGTTCTCTTGAAACTTGCTCTGAAACTTTCACTAAACAATGACCTAAATCGGCACAGACACTGATACTGGTGGAGTTGTACCCGACGAAGTTGCAGCAGCTTTTGATTATACAGGTTTTGATGAAACCGATGAAAATGCGAAAATCATCGCTCCAAATTTAAGGAGAGCCATCACTCTAAAACTTATAAAACATGGCCTAACACCAAGAGGTGGTAGAGCCGTTTTTGTGATAGAGGCACATGAATCTCACCAGACAAAGGTATTCTATTCATGGATAGTATTCCCAGAATAAAATCCAGTAACTAAAACGTTTCACTTCTACAAAGAAGATGAACCACCTGAGGAAAATATTCCTTTCAAGGATATTGAAATTCCACTCACATACCAGGAGCATGATCTCTGGTTTAAAGGCTCCCTAAAACATTACAATCACATTACCAGGCTCGGTCCACTAGGTAGACCAGGAGCAACATGGCCGATTTTAGCCGGCTACACACCTCATCCTGACATTGAAGCAATGTCAGACGTAGAATTACTTAATCAGATACAAAATTTTATAGAATTATACAGTTAAACCACAACTGTCTGAAAGTCCTGAAAAGGCCTTTACTAAAAACAATCCTACCTCTTCGAAAAAGAAGTGGGAAAATAACAAACAACATTCAAAAGAAAAAGATTCTCAATCCCGAGGTAGGTCTCCTCAAAAGGAGCCCTCTGAAAGGAGGCATAACCTCGGAATAGGGATAATTTGAGAAAACCTGACAGGTATCAAGATACTGATACACGTTCCTCTCGTACCTTTCAGATATCATCACAGACATCCGAAAGAAGAGGACGGTCAGAGAACAAAGAAGAACGCGTGAAGTCCAAAGACGATCAACACGTTCAGAAAAACAAACCAAAACCTCAATTCTCCAAAAAGAAAGTAGCAGGTCTGAAGATCAGACATGCCGAGGATTCTGAGAACACAACTAAAGAATGGAGAATGGGCTCAGGCAATGTTGGACAGCGCAGCAGAAGTTACAGTAGTTCGCCAGAACCTGAAGGGGCTTCTGGAGACAGTGGACTTGAATGAGGACATTAAAGTTGAAACTGCAGATACCAGGGTTAGTTCTCCGCATAGGTTATATGAAATAACACTCCGGATGGAGGGAGACATACCAAGAAAAGTGAAAGCACTCTTTTGGGAGCGACTTTCAAAGGGTTATGATATAGTTCTAGCAGAACAAGACTGGACACCAGAATTTGTCAGGGAGTGCCCACATGGCGAAGACATCATTATCCCAGCCTTCTCTAACCATGTTCCAGTACATTTAAAATATACTTATGCCAGGAAATGGGAAGTGGCCAAAGCCCCAGCATTATACAAAAATCATGTAGGATGGGATGAGGACTCACCTCACCATAAAATCCAGTTAAAAAATCAACCAACTGCACAAAGGCAGTATCCAATTAAGCAAGATGCTTAAAAAACAGGTCAGGGAGATCTTAGATCAACTTGAATACCAAGGGGTTATTGAAACATGCACCTCATCAATGTACAATCCTTTGTTTCCTGTTTCCAAACCAGACAATACATATCGTCTAGTTTTGGATTACGGACACCTAAACTCATGTTGTAAAACATTTGCAGTGCAAAATGCACACAGTACAGAATTAATTAATAATATTTTGCGTAAAAAGTACAAAACCTCATTAGACATTTCAAATGGTTTCTTTTGTCAAAATATTGCACCTGAAAGTAGATATTTGACTGCTTTCTCAATAATGGGGACACATGGTCAATTTTGTCGACTCCCACAGGGGTTCAAGAACAGCCCGGGGTTATTCTCAGCAAGAGTAACAGAGTTACTACAAATTTATGATAACGAGGCATTGTCATATGTCGATGATATATATCTGACAGACGATGACCTAGACAGATACTTGAACAGGGTGAACATCATTATATTGGGCTTCGCCTCTGAGGGTTACAAATTCAACTTTAAAAAGTCCAGAATTGCCCATCTCAACGTTCTTTTCCTAGGATGTGAGCTTTCAAGTGAAGGCAAAAGCCTGGCAGCCAACTATTTAGAAAAGTGTGCGCTGCTCCAACCTCCAAAAACGCTGAAAATCTTACAGTTGATTCTAGGTTTCCTGAAATTTGGAAGAACATACATTCTAAACTACACAGAGAGGGTTAAACCTCTCTATGAATTAATCAAACCTGATTTCAAAGCCACAACTTGGACCCAAGAACACACAGAAATTCTGCGTTCACTTCAAACAGACGTGTTAGCAACTAAACACTTGCAAACACGCGTAAATGTGCGCAAGTTAGTGATCTGAATCATTCTGGGTCAATGCAGATTCACCTACTTAACTTTTAACGAAGGTGAAAAAGTACCAATTTTATACAAATCACACTAGTATACACAAGCAGAAATGAAATTCCCTTCTACAGAAAAGATTCTGACAGCAGTTCAATCAGCTGTAGCAAAAGAAAGAGCCATAGCACAGGGGAAACGCATTATGGTCGTGACTCCTGTACCAGCCTTAGAGTTACAGTTGCAGTTACTAAAGCAAGCATTCCGAATGCAAAAGCTTTACATCCAAGACGGATACAATGGGTTAATTCTCTTACTGCAACTGAAGTTGAATATGTTTTTGATCCTTATTTGAAAACACAAGCATTCCTGCAATCCGAACACAAATGTCCTCTGTCTACTGAAATTCTCCCTCTTGATCAGTACGAATTTATAATTTATACTGACGGATCTGCATAACCCGCTACGGGGAGTAAACAAACTTACGTGCAGCATGCGCGATCGTTAAAGGTCGTATGCGCGATGGCAAATTCAGACCAATGGTCACAAAAACGCAATCTCTAGGAGATTGTACAGCTCAGTGAGCTGAACTACAAGCATTCAAGATGGCACTTGAAAACACGGATCGCATATTCCCCATACTCATAGTGTGCGATTCTTTTTACTGTGTTCAATCTTACAATGAATATTTACAGAATTGGCTTCAAAATGGTTTCAAAGATGCAAAAGGTGGCACAATCAAGCATAAAACGCTTTGGGAACAAGTAGTTCAGTTGCGAAACGGACTACAAAACACTCACGTGATACACACGCTGAGTCATCAACGTCATGGCGTTCACGTTGAAGGGAATTCATTGGCCGATGAAGCAGCGAAAGGGGCTGTGCAAACAGCTTCCTTAGCTGCAATCACTCGTTCAAAAATGAAAATAGACAGTGAAATAATGCTGGCTGTCAATGCTTCAAGCAAAGGCAGCGGTACAGCGTTACCTAAAATGTTTCCACTCAAATACTCATATATAATTGATGCGAACAATGTTCCGTTTGCTCGAATCCCTGGAGTGGTGGATAGGGTAATACCAAACATGGAACGAAGAGCAGCTTTGATTTACGAAGCACATCTGGGAGAGAGTCTGACACATCAGGGGATCTCTAAAACGATTTTAGAACTAAAAGAGATGTACTGGTGGCCAGGAATGAATACACTGATTCATATCTTCATCAATAACTGCATAGACTGCAATAGAGATCGCAGTACAGAACGCCACCAGATACCTGACTACAACATAGCCAGCCCAGTTCAGACACCATTATTAGACAGCATTAGACTATCTACGTGCAGGCGTCATCTTGGACAAATGCAATCCCATGAGCACTAAATCTAGGTTCCTATGGATGTGGCCTCAGCGCTCGGCTGACGCTCGAACTGTTATAAAAGATTTGCGAGTCTTTATCGGCACATACGCAATTGGCACACTACATTCTGACCAGGATCCTGCGTTTAGCTCTTGAGCTTACAAAGAAGCCATGGCCAGTTTGGGCGTAGCATTGCGGTATTCTTCTCCATTCCATCCTGAGGTAAATTCTGTTGTGGAAAGAAAAAAACGGGACATAAAGCCTGTGCTATTTATGTATGTACTTTATGAATATATGTCATATCTACAAACCATGCTATTGTAGTATTATTTTATCTTATTGCTAACCCTGTACGTATTGTACTTCGCATTCTGTCTTACGATTGTAGCAGTTCATATCTCTTGCATGAGAAATAAGACTGTTCAATAAACCCTTTTTTATTGAAACGCCCAACTCTCGATTTCTGTGCAACTCTGTAGAAACGAAGCATGCACGATTGACTGAGTGAAACTGTTATCTATTTTTTCCACGGTTCTGAGATTGTTCCGACTCTAAGGGAAACAAAGTTGTCATGTTTATGCAGTTGTCAGAAACAAATCCCTTCTTGTATATTCGAGAAGTTTCTAGTGACCTCTGAGTTAGCTGGCACACACAAGTGATTAAGTTTAATGTCCTCGATAGAGACATACTGACCTCAGTCCTATGTCAAAAATATAGTATATATTATTCCAATGCTTAGAGCCTATCAGGGATATAGGAACTACACTACAATCTAGTCAGCACTAACACAGGCACTCTTGCACAAGGGGGCTTATTAATGTCCAGGAAACAGGAAGCCTGATGACATCGCTTCCTGTGCAAATACGGCCCGTTTTTTGACCTAGCAATGAAAATGTGCATGCAAGAAGCCTTTGGGGTGACATTTCGTATATATCAATGTGTTTAGCGGTGTATTTCCCATCGCTAGTATGAAAAAAATCGCATTTTCTGAAAGTGTGCAGTTTTGCATGCTAAGTGCAACTTCTTACACAGATGAACCATATTTAATGAAATGTCATTATTTAAAAAATAATTATAACATGTTAATTTATATCAGACCCCAAATGACACCCTATATTTCATTTACCCCCTAAATTTCATAATTTACCCCAAATGACACCCTGATATTCATGGTTGACCACTATTGACATCCTATATGAGAGTAGAATCCCCATATGACACACTGAACAGTAGATTTCCAAAACTCATTTAACACCCTAACATGTCTAGATTAGAACTAATGTCACACTGAACACCATCTTAGTTCAGAGGTGACAGATCCACCATAATTTTCTAATTGAGATATTGTGACCACTTAATGTTACACTTACACGTGTCAGAGTGATGTACTCATGCAGATGATAAACATGCACACTGGGTATGTGTATAGTTTTTTTTTATATATACTGTGCTTGGGGTCATTTGGAACAGATATATGATTGCTAAGCACAGTCACGATGTGACGTGCTCATGTGAAGAAATTGTCTATGATTCTGCTGTTCCTGCTACAGAAGCTGTGGGGAGTGCTCCACCAGCCTCATCTTCCTCATCATCCGGAGCATCGCCTGGTGCATCTGGCACTTGGATCCATGGGGCATTGGTGCGTACACATATATTGTGCAATACACTACATGCTATGATCATCTTGCACACTATTTCTGGGCTGTACAACAGTCTTCCACCTGTGAAGTCAAGGCACCGGAAACGTGACTTTAGCACGCCAAATGTGCGCTCCACAATGCCCCTGGTGCGTCCATGGGCAGAATTATACTGCCTCTGGGCCTGGGTGTTGGTGGCTCGCAGGGATGTCATCATCCATGGGGTGAGTGCATATCCTTGATCACCTGTAACATGTGATGGAGAGATGTGTCCATTAGTAGTTATGCATGCTGTGTGGGCACTGTTAATAGTTTTGTGGTGTGTGATTGGTGCTACTATGTGATTAATGTTTGCCATGTGTAGCTTCTGGCCAATTGACCAGCATCAATGCAAATAACATTGCCTCACAGATGCTCGTACCTCCCCCCAAGCATATTCACTTGTGTGCACTGCACGGCTGCATTACTAGCAGTACAAAGTGCACCAATGTCAGGCCTGTCTGCACATGTCCGCAAGCCTCACACCTACACAAGCTGGGTCCCTGGCTCTCGTTACGTCTGACGCTGCCACCCATCCGCACTACTCGCAGTCAATGCCAGGAGAACGTTTAGGTGCCAATGGGCCACATCAGACATGGCTCATATTCTGTTTGGCTGCTGCCGCTGCTGCTACACATTCGCCCAACACCTCCAGTATCCGGTCCAGACCTGCCACAAGGCAACAGTCAGTGGCACCCTCAGCTGCAGGGCCCACAGAGGGCAGGAACACTTAGCATTCACCATCAACATCATATCACACACCACATCATCTACTCCATGGGCTACATACTCAGCCATGATCAGAGACTCCACCTCACATACCACAAGTACTCCAAATCCATTGCCCTCTGGCAGATGCTTGCTAACATCGAACTGAGCTAACTCTTGCCGACACTGATCCACAAGGCAGGGCACACCTTTAACCCCATCTTCACATGTGGAAACTGCGTCCACTTCAACAACACCACTCAACACCCATGGTGTGACCAGCACAGCATACAGTTCCTCGTCATGAAACCCCATGACACACAAACCCACAGCAGGCGCCATACAGACCTACAGGAGCAGAGTCAATGAGGATCTGGTACATTCCACCATCAACAGCAACACCCACACTGCTGCAGGCAACATCAACAGTGCAGGCCACATTTTTCAAACATGTATCTCCAACTGCATATACACACTTGCCCCAATATGCAACTCCAACGTGCAGTGTGCTATGAATGCCACATCGTTCACATACAACATCAAAGATGACAGATGCATCTGCAGATGCCTGGAGTAGAACTTGAGCTACATGAAGGGAAACATTGGACATCACCACCTAGAAGGACACCTAGCCCATACTCTCCCTCAACAAGGCACCCCCACACACCAGACTGGGGCTCCAAGGAGGATTACAGCAAGTTGCAACATGGATGTTCAACAGCTGGGGCTTGCTCTACAAAGTAGGGGACATTAGTCCTCATCCTCCTGACCACACCATCAGCATGTGGCAACACCTGGTGGGCCACCGCCTTTGCCAGCCCAACACACAACAACTCTAGATACCTAGGCATCGTACTCGACTCCTCCCTCTCCATGTACATACAGGTCTACGCAGTGGCCAGCAGCTGCTTCGACAGGCTCTGAATCCTACATGCTGCCTTCACATGGTTCCCACCCTCCGTCAGGTAGGACAGTCATCAACACTGTCATTGCCATCAGGCTGGACAATGGAAACACACTATATGCCCACTTGGACATGTCTGTGCTCTGCACAATCAAGACTGTCCAGCACACCACTGGCACACTCTTTCTTCATAGGTCGAGTGCCTACATTGCACATACTTGGTTGTCACCTCTCACCACATTTGCTAATGTGTGGCAGAGGGCCTATCCCTTTGGTGATGGTTTGTCTACATGGCTGACCCCAGTTACCACAGTTACTTGTGTTGTTGTGTCTGGTAGGTGGGCATGTAGATTGGCATGTTGTATGTGAGTTTGTAATGTGTGCATTCTCACAGTTGTGTGTTCCATGATTGTGGAGCTGAGGTGTGTGTTGTGTTCAGTTAGTACTTACCAACGAGCAGTGCATTTCCATATGTGCCATCCTCAAAGCGCTGATTGATGTTGGACTGGCGGAAAATGTAGGAATCATGCACACTGCTTGGAAACTTGGCTACGACATTGGGGAACAGGCCCCGGTGATCCACTATTGCCAGCACATTGATGGAATGTGTGTGCTTTCTGTGGTGGTATATGTGTGCAGTGTCGGCAGGACACACAAGTAGGACAGTCAATTGCCCCCAACACATGCAGGAAGCCAGCTATGGTGTAGAACCCTTGCTTGGTCTCCAGCTGTTCCTGTGCAGTATTGGGGAAGTGAAGGTGCTGGGGTATCAGTCTGATGATGCCATCCAAAATTGCTGTGAGGAACTTTGATAGGGCGGGCTGTGAGACTCCTCCGACTCTAGCAGTTGTTGGTTAGAAGGTACCAGAGGCCAACAGGTGCTGCACAGCCAGCAGCTTTGTTTTTGGAGGGATGTTGGTTATCCGCTGTGTTGGTGCTGTCAGCCTGTGGGCTATCCGTGTCAGGATGCGGAGGATGGCTGTCTTTTTGAGCCTGTAGTGGGCAATAACATCTTCTGGCGTTAGGTCTGTGAGGCTGATGCGTCGGCAATGGACATGCTGTCTTAATCTGCGCAGCTTCGCCGGTGGTCCTGGGGGAGGTTGCAGTGGTGGTGGTTGTTGCGCCTTCTTGGTGCTCCAAGCTGCATGATTAGTACCTCCATGGCATCAGTGGGTGTTCAGATGAGACTCCGGGTTAGTCTCTCTTATATGCAGCTATTTTTCACCATTTTTAAGACCTCCTTTTTTTCTGGTCTTATGTTCCTGCAGCTAATGGCCCTTAGCGGCTGTTTTTTTATCGCATCGCCAGTCCGGGCCATCATTGTGAATAGGGCGATGTGGTGTTAGAGTGCGTTTTTGTACGGGAACGCCTATATAGCATATCATTAGCGATAAGCATCGCTAACATGATAGGCTGTTAGCGACAGCTTGACAATAGGTCAATAAAAACATTGCTGCTTTAGCGTCAGAAAAGTGCTGCTATTGGGGCGATATTGCCTTGTGAATATGCCCCTTAGTTGCATCTGGCTGTGTGTGTCAGGTTTCAGACGGTGTCACAAACAGCATGTCCTGGGGCATGAGCACTTGTAATATTTATTCAGACAAGGCCATATTTCGACCCTAAGGTTACTATTTACTTGTTAATAGATTTCTTGGAAGCTTCCAGACGCTGGACCGTCAGACAGGGTGTGCTGCAGGCACTGAATTACCAGGTCCCATGCTAGACATGGCTCCACGTTAGCTCACAACAAGAAGGGTAGTGGCTTGCAAAAAAACACGTAACATGGCCCGGTACTGATGTTGTAATTTCATTCATGAAAAATTTGATTTTTGGGGGGAGCCAGTGGCACTAGTTTTAAGGTCCTTTTCCTGACGAAAGCATTCCTGCAGAATCTGAACACTGCTTATATGTCACACTGCAGTGTGTCACCACTTTCTCTAAATAAAACAAAATCAATCTCTTTTGCCTTGCTTCACATTTCCCTAATGTGCAAAGACGGTGTTAGTTGTCTGAGTGCATAACTACTCGGAGGACAGATGAGCAGGGAATATGTAAAATGGGATCAGGGCAGACATATCGCAAATGGTATATTAGGCACAATCAACAGAAAAAGCCATGGTTGGAGCGGTACCCAGCAATATGGCAGAGTAACTTAAGGGAAGGCTTAAAATATGTTTTGTTCAACAGTACAGGGTGTGTATTATCAGTCCTCTAAGTAAACTGATATTGTAACACTCTGTGATTGCATTGCTGTGGTGCTTCAAGAAGCAACAAAGCTCATTAGCGTACGGTACCAAGGGGCATATTTACAAGGGCTTTATCTCCGCTTTTTTGACTTAAAAAGCCAAAAAAGCGGAGATAAAAATATCGCCCTATTTACAAGAGGGTGCTAACATGCATAATCGCATGTTAGCACCCTTTTTCCCAATGCCTCCCTTTGCATCTCTAATGAGATGCAAAGTGGGCGTCACTGGGCGTTCCCCAGATGGACTACCTTGCAAATATCGCTGATTTTCACATCGCGATATTTACAAGGCAGCCCACAGGGTTTTAGCACACGTTAGATTTTGGCGAAAACGTCCGCTTTCGCCAAAAACTAACGTCTGCTAAAATCCAGACTTACCTATGCTTAACATAGGGGGTGGATTCTGCTGATACGACCACAGGTCATTAGAACAAAGGGTAAACCCAAAAATCACTGGGACCTGGGTGTAAGGCAGTATAAGGAAAAGGTCCCAGAGTATCAATGCTTATAAAGGAATAGCAAGAACAACATCAAAGATGCATAAACAATTAGGTGATGCCAAAGTGTTATTTAATCACACTTAGCAATATTATCATTTTTTGAGAAATAAATCAACACTGACAAAAGATGAAAGGTGCCCAGGAGGGGGAGGGAAGTGATTAGAGTGAGGTAGTAGGGCAAGTGACATATAACGTTTTGACAATAGCACAATTAAATTGTTGGGCATACTACTCTATGCCACACAGTCAAAAAGAAATTCATTCATTGGATATACATTTGTTTACACAACCATGTACATTTGAAAAAACACAGTGCACATTGCACTATTGATGGTACTGGTATATGTTGTATGTCGACGTTTCGACCACTTAACCCAGGTAGGTTGATTGGGTCCTTACTGACGGGGTCTTCATCAGGACAAAGATGACGGTGTAACGGGGGGAGGAGCACCTAGAGAAATATTGAATTAATATTAAAGATAGGTATTAAATCATGTCCAAAGGAAAAATAAATAATTTGGACTAGGAAAGGAAGAGTCACTGTATTTACCGTATTAAAAGGTTAGAGTCTAGTGGGTACTGGCTTCGCGTTGAAAACGCTAGGGCTGCAAGGCTCCAAAGAAGATGGGGGTGAAAGACACCTGAAACAATAAGGTGTCAATATAGGGGTGATACCGTAATCTAATTAACTTGATTCTCAAAATCCAAACAAAAATGAAAATAATAATAAATGCAATTTACTTAATCCAGATTAATTATCTCACCGGACTGGAGGTATTAATTAGTACAGCATCGCTAGCCGTGGGTAAACCATCGGTGAACAAGGTGAAATGAATCACGAATAACGTTAATCTCTACGGATAAAGAACAGAGAATGGAAAAGAGCGAATGGAAAAAAGATTTTAAAACACTGAGGACATTCAGCGCACAGGACAAGGTACCAAAATCTGCAGTCATCAGGTTGAAATAACAACCCACTGGAGAGTAAGAGACACAATGTATATACCAAAACCCATCAACTACATGTGGGCCTACGTGGAAACAACGTATGGGAAAGCCGAGATGGGAACCTCTTACAAAAATAGTCTACAAAAGTGAGATCATATCCATGCCTCAAGGGGGAATAAAACGTCCAAATGGACTCGTGGGATCACATCGAACTATCCAAATGGATCCACACCGTGTCCTTTAAAAATATAATAAACGAAATAACACAGCCACAATCAATCAGCGGCTCCTGGCAGGGAGGATGGTATAGATAAACAAACCGGGCCGGAAAGAAAATCCGTGCCCGTATGTGATTAATCAGCAAGGAGGACAACTAGACGGCATAAGCTCCTAGGGGCCGAGGAGGGAGCAGAGGTAAAAGCGCTTACCGTGGCTCACAGCAAGCTGATTTCTTCGGAGGGTGAATGAAAGGGAGCTGCAGCCGCAAGGACCCTTCATTTATGTCGATGCGAGAAGACGCCCTACGCCGCATGACATCCCGCGTTGTGCAGCCGCTAGATGCTTGCAATGGTAGTGTATTGAAAGAAAGACACCGGAGTGGTGTGTTCATTGAAAAGTTACAAAATCTAAAAATAGCCGTGTTTTCGAAATAAATGCTACACAATAAAGGTAGAATTATTAAATAAGACCAGAAACTGGGGCAATCTTTATAAAAGGTATTAGAGGTCGAAACGCTTCAATTGTTGTAATAATAAACAGTACATGTTTCAGTTATACTTCAAACAGGAGTCACAGCAGTGATAACCTAGACATAGATCCAAGAATAAACCACGGATGATATCAACTTGGATAGAGCATCATCATTGAATGTAGTGTCACACCAGAATAGACAGCATAAATATGTATACATTATGTATTTACCTAAATCATACGGTCGCATGAACATCCGTATGTTGACAATATGCCTGACATTAGGCCATAAACTGGCTCAGGACTGCAACAATTGTCATATGGTTACATATACGTCACCAATGTCAAGTAAATATAGATGGCAAAGTCACATACTTGAATCTAAGATAATATACATAATAGGGCGACATTAGGTAATAGATCATAGAGTAAAGAGTCTGACCGAAGTCATCATACCTCCCTAGTTACTAAGACAGGCTAGTTGGGCATTGCTGGGATCTTGTTTATTCAAACCACAATTGATAGTGTCCAAACGGATCATCCATTTGGATTCCCTTATGGTAAGGATCAAGGCTATATTGCCTCCTCTTGGGCCCAGCTCTGTTTTTTCAATCACCAGCCATTGCATTTGGTCAGGGCTATGTCCCAGCTGTCTGTAATGTTCAACCAGGGGTGCTCCTGTGACAAGGCATCGGATCCTGCTTTGATGTTGTAATATCCTCGCTTTGATTTTCTGCTGTGTTTGGCCAATGTATAGGTAACCACAAGGGCAGATGATCCCATAAATCACATTAATGGAGTTACAGTTGGTATGGGAATTCAACATGATTGTGTGATGTTTGTAGACAAAGTTTTTGGTTTGTATAGTTGTTTGACACGCTTTACAGGATCCGCATTTATAGTGTCCTTTGATAGGTGGTAAGTTCCAGAGTGACTGGATGGTTGGTTCCGCTGGGTCCTCCAGAAAGGAGTGTACCACGTGATCCTTAATGCTCATGGCCTTTCTGAAGGAGTGCATGGGTAAGTTAGGTTGATCAATCTCAGTTGATACCAGGTTCCAATGCTTGTTTATTATCTTTTTCACAGCGTTACTCCTGGTAGAAAAAGTCGTGACACAGATCATACTTTTTGAGGCAGAGTCCTCAGGGTCTTTGGCCATTAGTAAAGTCTCCCTTGGGTTAAACCAGGCCCTCTTTTGAGCCCTTTTTACCAAACGTTTGGGATAGCCCCTTGAGATCAATCTGGTACTAAGATCTTCAGACTCCGTCAGGTAGTCTGCTCGCTTCGGCCAGTTTCTGCGAATCCGTAGAAATTGTCCTACCGGAAGGTTGTCTCGCAGGGCACGTGGATGATAGCTGCTGTACCTTAAGAGGGAGTTCCGTTCAGCAGGTTTCCTGTATAAGGTAGTGAATAATTTGTTATCTTCACTGAAGATCTTTAAATCGAGGAAAGGTATCTCGTGGGCATCAGACTGGATGGTAAACTGGATATCATGATCACATCGATTCAGCCACTCATGGAACAGGTTAAGTTGAGCTATATCGCCGTTCCAGATTAGTAATATATCGTCGATATATCGCTTCCATAAATCAACATGGTGATGAAAAGGATTGTTATTGAGAACATAAAGTTTTTCAAAACTATCCATGTAAAGGATGGCTAGATCTGGGGCAAAGGCAGCCCCCATCGTTACACCCTTCGTCTGTACATAGTCGTGGCCTTGAAAATAGAAGAAATTCTTCTTCATAGCAATAGTGAGAAGAGCTATGATGAATTCAGTAGGCACCCTCATCGGAGCAGATCGCAAATTCAGAACTTCTCGCATGACTCCCAGTGCTGGTTCTTGAGGGATACTTGTATATAGTGAAACAATGTCACAAGTGACAAGCAATTGTTGGTTAGAGTCAAAGGGTTTATGGTCCACCAAGGTAATGACTTGCATGGTATCCTCAAATACGTTTCCGTCTTTTCAGCAATTGGATTCAGGAAGAAATCTAGGTACTTACAAAGTGGTTCCAATAGTGAGCCACAACCAGATACAATAGGGCGTCCAGGTGGTTGGAGCATGTCTTTATGTATCTTGGGTAGAGTATAGATGGTAGGTAGTCGTGGGCATTTCTGATTCAAATAATCAAATTCCAATTTGCTCAAAAAACCCAGATCCAGTGCTTCAGAAGTGATTCGATGAATTTCATCAGCCAGATCTTTGGTGGGATCAGATCTCAGCAAGGAATAGCTGACACCATCTTGTAGTTGTCTCATAATTTCAGATTTGTATGTACTTGTGTCCTGTACCACTATTGCACCTCCCTTGTCTGCGGACTTGATCACAATATCCTTGTTGTTTTTAAGAGTCAGAAGGGCAGCTCTCTCAAGTTTGCTAGTGTTGGGTATGGTATGTTTGTACGTTGATAGCAGAGTATTGCCATCCTTCAGTACCATACTTTCATATGCCAAAATTCTATTGCTCATTGCATTAGTAGGCGGAACAAACTTCGATGGAACCCGTAGCCCTGTGAGGGATTTAGAGGGATTGTCTTCAGAATTCCTAAAGAAATACCTAAGACGGATCTTACGAAAAAATCCATGCAGTTCTGTCCTGAGGTTGAATGAATTTGGATGAGCCGTCGGGACAAAAGACAGATGCTTGCAGTGGTAGTGTATTGAAAGAAAGACACCGGAGTGGTGTGTTCATTGAAAAGATACTAAATCTAAAAATAGCCGTGTTTTCGAAATAAATGCTACACAATAAAGGTAGCATTATTAAATAAGACCAGAAACTGGGGCAATCTTTATAAAAGGTATTAGCGGTCGAAACGCTTCAATTGTTGTAATAATAAACAGTACATGCTTCAGTTATACTTCAAACAGGATCACAGCAGTGATAACTGAGGACTATATCAACCAGCTGCTACAGGACCCCAGGAACCTTTTTCTATCATCAGATACTCCCAATATAGACTTCACACTCAATGATAAAATAGCACGACTTGAACGTTCAGAAAAGAAACTGATACGTACAAAACTTCATGGCCATTTGCTTACAAAATATCTACAGGCCAGCATAATACCTGTTGGACTACAGATTAGAAACGAACCTGCCATTTTTATCGATATACCTAAATTCAAGGAAGGCTTTAGCTTTATTGCTAATAACGCCTCACGACATTGGATGGTATTAGGAGTGGAGACAGCAGCGGAAAAGGTTCAAATAATCACGAGAGAAATTGCAGTTCTCAAACAAGAAATCGCAGGGGACACTACACTGATCAATGCGAAAAGCGCTCTTGAAAATCTCACCAAATCTTTAAAAGACTTTGAAACCACCACCCAGAACAAGAAGCTTGATAAACTTTCCAAGGATATTAGATTCTATGAGAAGAAGAACACCTATCCCTACCTCAACGACGACTATTACAAACAAGATAATTCAGGTCGGTTCACAGGTAGAGGCAGAGGCGGCTATAGGGGAAGGAGGAATTTCACCACCTTCTCCGATTCCTCGGTGAGCTCGGATAGTGATCAGGAAGCACCAGGCCCGAGCTACGATTATAACTACCGTGACAATTGGTATCCTCCTCAAGGCTACTTTCCTTTTTTAGGGGAAGGCCAATGGAGACCCCCACGAGGACGAGGTGGGAATTGGCCAAGAGGACCACCGAGAGGGCAGCAGAACCCACCCAATACAAATTGGGACAGAGGCAGAGGTGCGATCCCCAAGCAGGTCCGTTTCCAACCGGAGAACCACGGGGAGATCGCCACAAGAAGCAAAGTATACAGATGGTAGAGTACAACAACCATCCAGTGGTCAATATCTCCTCTTATGCCTTGAATGCAGATGAACAAGAAGTCCTCTCTAAAGGTCTGTCTTTTGTCCCGACGGCTCATCCAAATTCATTCAACCTCAGGACAGAACTGCATGGATTTTTTCGTAAGATTCGTCTTAGGTATATCTTTAGGAATTCTGAAGACAATCCCTCTAAATCCCTCACAGGGCTACGGGTTCCATCGAAGTTTGTTCCGCCTACTAATGCAATGAGCAATAGAATTTTGGCATATGAAAGTATGGTACTGAAGGATGGCAATACTCTGCTATCGACGTACAAACATACCATACCCAACACTAGCAAACTTGAGAGAGCTGCCCTTCTGACTCTTAAAAACAACAAGGATATTGTGATCAAGTCCGCAGACAAGGGAGGTGCAATAGTGGTACAGGACACAAGTACATACAAATCTGAAATTATGAGACAACTATAAGATGGTGTCAGCTATTCCTTGCTGAGATCTGATCCCACCAAAGATCTGGCTGATGAAATTCATCGAATCACTTCTGAAGCACTGGATCTGGGTTTTTTGAGCAAATTGGAATTTGATTATTTGAATCAGAAATGCCCACGACTACCTACCATCTATACTCTACCCAAGATACATAAAGACATGCTCCATCCACCTGGATGCCCTATTGTATCTGGTTGTGGCTCACTATTGGAACCACTTTGTAAGTACATAGATTTCTTCCTGAAACCAATTGCTGAAAAGACGGAAACGTATTTGAGGGATACCATGCAAGACATTACCTTGGTGGACCATAAACCCTTTGACTCTAACCAACAATTACTTGTCACTTGTGACAATGTTTCACTATATACAAGTATCCCCCAAGAACCAGCACTGGGAGTCATGCGAGAAGTTCTGAATGTGCGACCTGCTCCGATGAGGGTGCCTACTGAATTCATCATAGCTCTTCTCACTATTGCTATGAAGAAGAATTTCTTCTATTTTCAAGGCAACTACTATGTACAGACGAAGGGTGTAGCAAGGGGGGCTGCCTTTGCCCCTGATCTAGCCATCCTTTACATGGATAGTTTTGAAAAACTTTATGTTCTCAATAACAATCCTTTCATCACCATGTTGATTTATGGAAGCGATATATCGACGATATATTACTAATCTGGAATGGCGATATAGCTCAACTTAACCTGTTCCATGAGTGGCTGAATCGATGTGATCATGATATCCAGTTTACCATCCAGTCTGATGCCCAGGAGATACCTTTCCTCGATTTAAAGATCTTCAGTGAAGATAACAAATGATTCACTACCTTATACAGGAAACCTGCTGAACGGAACTCCCTCTTAAGGTACAGCAGCTATCATCCACGTGCCCTGCGAGACAACCTTCCAGTAGGACAATTTCTACGGATTTGCAGAAACTGTACGAAGCGAGCAGACTACCTGACGGAGTCTGAAGATCTTAGTACCAGATTGATCTCAAGGGGCTATCCCAAACGTTTGGTAAAAAGGGCTCAAAAGAGGGCCTGGTTTAACCCAAGGGAGATTTTACTAATGGCCAAAGACCCTGAGGACTCTGCCTCAAAAAGAATGATCTGTGTCACGACTTTTTCTACCTGGAGTAACCCTGTGAAAAAGATAATAAACAACCATCGGAACCTGGTATCAACTGAGATTGATCAACCTAACTTACCTATGCACTCCTTCAGAAAGGCCATGAACATTAAGGATCACGTGGTACACTCCATTCTGGAGGACCCGGCGGAACCAACCATCCAGTCACTCTGGAACTTACCACCTATCAAAGGACACTATAAATGCGGATCCTGTAAAGCGTGTCAAACAACTATACAAACCAAAAACTTTGTCTACAAACATCACACAATCATGTTGAATTCCCATACCAACTGTAACTCCATTAATGTGATTTATGGGATCATCTGCCCTTGTGGTTACCTATACATTGGCCAAACACAGCAGAAAATCAAAGCGAGGATATTACAACATCAAAGCAGGATCCGATGCCTTGTCACAGGAGCACCCCTGGTTGAACATTACAGACAGCTGGGACATAGCCCTGACCAAATGCAATGGCTGGTGATTGAAAAAACAGAGCTGAGCCCAAGAGGAGGCAATATAGCCTTGATCCTTACCATAAGGGAATCCAAATGGATGATCCGTTTGGACACTATCAATTGTGGTTTGAATAAACAAGATCCCAGCAATGCCCAACTAGCCTGTCTTAGTAACTAGGGAGGTATGATGACTTCGGTCAGACTCTTTACTCTATGATCTATTACCTAATGTCGCCCTATTATGTATATTATCTTAGATTCAAGTATGTGACTTTGCCATCTATATTTACTTGACATTGGTGACGTATATGTAACCATATGACAATTGTTGCCGTCCTGAGCCAGTATATGGCCTAATGTCAGGCATATTGTCAACATACGGATGTTCATGCGACCGTATGATTTAGGTAAATACATAATGTATACATATTTATGCTGTCTATTCTTGTGTGACACTATATTCAATGATGATGCTCTCTCCAAGTTGATATCATCCGTGGTTTATTCTTGGATCTATGTCTAGGTTATCACTGCTGTGACTCCTGTTTGAAGTATAACTGAAACAACTGGGGTTGTCTCCTGAGGCGAAAAGCCGGGAGTAGACGCTCTTGCTACAATATTCAAGACCTGTTCTTTTAAAACTGTATTTTAAACCTGCAAAGCACTATTGCACTTTAAGGGCATCACGGAGCAGATCTATGCTCACGTGACCCCTTACACCGGCGTCCTTCGCCGCTGGCCACGCCCACCGCTAGGCCACGCCCCCTTCCCGCCCTACATAAGCGCCGATTCTCGAGCGCTCGGTTGGGTTGTCTCCTGAGGCGAAAAGCCGGGAGTAGACGCTCTTGCTACAATATTCAAGACCTGTTCTTTTAAAACTGTATTTTAAACCTGCAAAGCACTATTGCACTTTAAGGGCATCACGGAGCAGATCTAGGCTCACGTGACCCCTTACACCGGCGTCCTTCGCCGCTGACCACGCCTACCGCTAGGCCACGCCCCCTTCCCGCCCTACATAAGCGCCGATTCTCGAGCGCTCGGTTGGGTTGTCTCCTGAGGCGAAAAGCCGGGAGTAGACGCTCTTGCTACAATATTCAAGACCTGTTCTTTTAAAACTGTATTTTAAACCTGCAAAGCACTATTGCACTTTAAGGGCATCACGGAGCAGATCTAGGCTCACGTGACCCCTTACACCGGCGTCCTTCGCCGCTGGCCATGCCCACCGCTAGGCCACGCCCCTTCCCGCCCTTGAGGCCGCCTATATCAAATGTGCATTTACAGAACGCGCAGCGGACGTGCGCAGCGGGCGCGCCGTTTGCGCGCCGAAGGCGCGCCTAAGGCAAGCCCGTCTGCGCCCGTCCGTGGCCGGACAGGGCTAGGGGCACGACTCCATGCCAATTTCATCTCGTACTCCTCTCAGGAGCTTACTACCCTCCATGGCCATTGGCCACTTTCGGACTCTGTCCGTAGGCACATAACATCACTAGGGCTTGTACCCTCTTCCACTCCTACCCTGCCGCTCTCCCCGCCCGCCTCTTCTCCACAATGCCCTCTCCCACCCGACCCTCTTCCTTCTACTCCGTCACTATCCATTCTTTTACTTAATACCAGGTCAGCGGTCAAGCACCATCATGAGCTCTTTGTCTTGCTCGATTCCGAGAAGCCTGACTTACTGCTCTTGACCGAAACCTGGTTTTGCGATTCTTCCCTTCCCGTTCTCTTGGCTACCCTCCCCTCCTCCTACGTGGCCCTACGCGCTGACCGTCCGGCAGGTAGGGTTGGTGGTGGTGTGGCGATAATTGCTCGGTCGGAACTGAACTTTCAAACCATTTCCTCTCCCCCCATTCCTCCCACTGAATTCCTTATAGTTCGCTCTCTCGCCTTCTCCCCCCCCATCACCTGTCTTCTAATGTACCGTCCTCCCCAGTCTTCGCCTCAGTTCTTACCGGCTTTCCAAGACCTGCTGGCCAACATGGTGGTCAACTATGCATCGGTATTGGTTCTAGGGGATTTCAATTACTGGCCCTCGGACCCTTCTGAGTGCTCAGCTTCGAAAGAATTCACTGAGTCTCTCACATCCTTAAATTTTATGTCACACATCTCTGTCCCCACTCACTCTCATGGTCACATACTCGACCAGGTCTGGTCCCTCAATCTTCCAGTCTCCCCAGTGACGGTTTCCCCCTGTCCTTGGTCCGACCATGCCCTTATTTCCTTTTCCATCTCTCCCAATCCGGTACCCAAAGTCCTCCACGCCAAAAATACCTGGGCGCGGAATTGGAACAGAGTTGACTTTCCCACTCTGACGTCCCACCTTCTGAATTCTATCCCGTCCATCTCTGGTTTGCCGTCCTACTCTCAAGCCAAGTCCATTAACACCTGGTTGGCTAGAGGTTGTGACTCAGTGGCTCCCCTGCGTCGCATCTCCGTTCGGCGACCTAAGGAGTCTAATAGGTGGTTTAATGACCACCTAAAAGAACTAAAACTGTCCGTTCGACAGGCAGAAAGACACTGGAGGAAAAAGTATTGTCCCTCACTTAAAACCCTCTATCTGACATCACTCGCCAACTACAAGTCCGCAATTCTTGCCGCTAAAACCGTTTACTTCTCTACCAAAATAATGTGTGCTGAAAACAAACCTAGGGAGATCTTCGGCATAGTGCAGGACCTGGCCTACTCTGATAGGGCTTCACCTCAAATTCCCCCATCCCAGCCTCTATGCAACCAACTAAACACCTACTTCCTTGACAAGATCGCCACCATCAAGGCCAACATCCCCCCCCCCTCGTCTGCCTTTGTTGATCCTTCCCCCCCTACTATTCAAAACCTTCTCACCTCCATCCCTCCCCTCACCGAAGAGGTATTTCTGGAGATCCTCCCCAAAGTAAAATCAGGTTCTCCGGCAGACGTCTGTCCGGCGCGAACCCTCCAACAAATCTACTCCTCTTGTCCTGAACTTCCCATTGCCTTCCTTAACAACTCCCTAGCACAGGGAGTAGTGACCCCTACGCTCAAATCAGCCACCATAGTGCCCATTCTAAAGAAGTCCGGCGCTGACCCCTCCATCTCAGCCAACTACCGCCCCATTTCCCTGCTGCCCTTCCTGGGCAAGGTGCTGGAGCGCTATGTCACCGCGGTATTCAGCACCCACGTAGAGGCCAATAGGGGACTGGCTTCCCGCCAGGCTGGCTTCCGACCTAGGCACTCGACTGAATCAGTCGTGGTATCAGTACTGGACAACCTCAGGAAGGGCATGGATCACAACAAACACCAGGCGCTGGTACTCCTCGATCTCTCCGCCGCATTTGACACGGTAGACCATACCATCTTACTGTCCCGTGTCAAGGCGGCCGGAATTGAGGGATCAGCCCTGGTGTGGCTTTCCTCCTTCCTGAGGGACCGCACCCAGGCGGTCCGGCTAGGAGATTTCACAACCACCCCACTCCCCGTCACCTGTGGTGTCCCCCAGGGTTCTTCTTTGTCTCCCCTACTATTTAATCTTTATATCTTTCCCCTCATCTTCGCTCTCCAGCAGCTGGAGGTCACCGTGTATAATTACGCAGATGACCTCCAGCTCATATTTGATCTATCCTCCTCTCCTCTTTCTGTCTCCAGCTTCCACCACACCATTACATTCATCAGGGACTGGATGAATCACAACCATCTCAAGTTAAACCCGGACAAAACCGAGTTGGTTCTTACCGGAGGTTCTTCCAGTCCCTGGAACTCTCTCTTCTGGCCCCCTACTCTTGGTCCCGCCCCCACTCCTTCTATCACGGTCAAAACACTGGGGGTTAAAATGAATAACCAGCTCACCCTTCACTCTCAAATCAGCTCGGTGGTCTCCTCCTGCTTCCTCACCCTCCGAACTATCCGCACTGTCGCTCGTTTTTTCTCCCCCCAGGCACTCAAAATGATTATGGCCGCTCTAGTGATATCACGACTGGATTATGCCAATGCTCTCTACAATGGCATACCAGCATACAGTCTAAGGAGGCTACAATTGGTCCAAAACCAAGCTGCCCGGCTGGTTTTTGGCCTCCCACGCTATCATCACTCCACACCACTCCTCAGGGAGCTTCATTGGCTCCCCGTTAAGGAACGCTCTCTGTTCAAAACCGCCTGCATGGTTTTCCAGGCTCGTCAAGGCACCGCCCCCGCCTTCATTTCCTCATTAATAAATGAATACGTTCCCTCCAGAGCACTCCGTTCCTCCACCAAATCCCTCCTTCAAATTCCACGTTTCAGGCGTAAAAAGTGGGGTGGGTCCAATTTTTCCACCCTGGCCCCTACGTTCTGGAACTCCCTCCCGGACCATCTACGCGCGGCCACCCATTATGTATCCTTCCGCAAGGAACTAAAAACGTTTCTTTTTAAACAGGCATTCCCTGTGTAATCCTCCCTTCTCGGCTCTACCACCGGTTCTCACCTTTGCCTCTGTAGCCAATACCCTCCACTAGCGCCAAGAAACCGTTCGGTGCACGTTGCGC
Organism: Triturus cristatus; assembly: GCF_964204655.1. Lineage (NCBI taxonomy): Eukaryota > Metazoa > Chordata > Amphibia > Caudata > Salamandridae > Triturus > Triturus cristatus. Next base: position 766,774,589 of record NC_140581.1, on the reverse strand, counting down.
TTTATAAATGTTTTAAATTAGAAATTAGAACATGTACTGTTTATTATTACAACAATTGAAGCGTTTCGACCTCTAATACCTTTTATAAAGATTGCCACAGTTTCTGGTCTTATTTAATAATGCTACCTTTACTGTGTAGCATTTATTTTGAAAACACGGCTATTTTTAGATTTAGTATCTTTTCAATGAACACACCACTCCGGTGTCTTTCTTACAATACACTACCACTGCAAGCATCTAGCGGCTGCACAACGCGGGATGCCATGCGGCGTAGGGCGTCTTCTCGCATCAACATAAATGAAGGGTCCTTGCGGCTGCAGCTCCCTTTCATTCACCCTCTGAAGAAATCAGCTTGCTGTGAGCCACGGTAAGCGCTTTTACCTCTGCTCCCTCCTCGGCCCCTAGGAGCTTATGCCGTCTAGTTGTCCTCCTTGCTGATTAATCACATACGGGCACGGATTTTCTTTCCGGCCCGGTTTGTTTATCTATACCATCCTCCCTGCCAGGAGCCGCTGATTGATTGTGGCTGTGTTATTTCGTTTATTATATTTTTCAAGGACACGGTGTGGATCCATTTGGATAGTTCGATGTGATCCCGCGAGTCCATTTGGACGTTTTATTTTCCCTTGAGGCATGGATATGATCTCACTTTTGTAGACTATTTTTGTAAGAGGTTCCCATCTCGACTTTCCCATACGTTGTTTCCACGTAGGACCACATGTAGTTGATGGGTTTTGGTATATACATTGTGTCGCTTACTCCTCAGTGGGTTGTTATTTCAACCTGATGACTGTAGATTTTGGTACCTTGTCCTGTGCGCTGAATGTCCTCAGTGTTATTAAATCTTTTTTACATTCGCTCTTTTCCATTCTCTGTTTTATATCCGTAGAGATTAACGTTATTCGTGATTCATTTCACCTTGTTCACCGATGGTTTACCCACGGCTAGCGATGCTGTACTAATTAATACCTCCAGTCCGGTGAGATAATTAATCTGGATTAAGTAAATTGCATTTATCATTATTTTCATTTTTGTTTGGATTTTGACAATCAAGTTAATTAGATTACAGTATCACCCCTATATTGACACCTTATTGTTTCAGGTGTCTTTCACCCCCACCTTCTTTGGAGCCTTGCAGCCCTAGCGTTTTCGACGCGAAGCCAGTACCCACTAGACTCTAACCTTTTAATACGATAAATACAGTGACTCTTCCTTTCCTAGTCCAAATTATTTATTTTTTCCTTGGACATGATTTAATACCTATCTTTAATATTAATTCAATATTTCTCTAGGTGCCCCTCCCCCCGTTACACCGTCACCTTTGTCCTGATGAAGACCCCGTCAGTAAGGACCCAATCAACCTACCTGGGTTAAGGGGTCGAAACGTCGACATACAACATATACCAGTACCATCAATAGGTTGTGTAAACAAATGTATATCCAATGAATGAATTTCTTTTTGACTGTGTGGCATAGAGTAGTATGCCCAACAATTTAATTGTGCTATTGTCAAAACGTTATAGTTCACTTGCCCTACTACCTCACTCTAATCACTTCCCTCCCCCTCCTGGGCACCTTTCATTTTTTGTCAGTGTTGATTTATTTCTCAAAAAATGATAATTTTGCTAAGTGTGATTAAATAACACTTTGGCATCGCCTAATTGTTTATGCATCTTTGATGTTGTTCTTGCTATTCCTTTATAAGCATTGATACGACCACAGGGTCATATCAGCAAGGTTATCGCCGTTTTGCGGGGAGCATCGCTGGAAAACCAGCGATGTTCCCTGCAAAACGGAGATAACCTCGCTATCTCTGGAATTTTTATCGCCCTGGAGAAACGTGTTGTTAATAACGCGCTACCAGGGCGATACATTCCAGAGATAGCCTGCGATAAAAAAGTTATCGCTAAGTAAGGCCAGCGATAATTATCGCTGGCCATTGATAATATGCCCCTAAGTTACTTCATGGGGGAAAGAGTTCCAAGAGTGCCGAGTTGCAGCGTGGACCATAAGGGAAAGTTTCATGTGTTGTGCATGATTGGCCAAAGCGGGACAATTTTCATCTTATGGGTCTGTGAGGAACAAAATGTATGCAGGTTACATTGATGTATTGTTGAAGGCAGCCGGGGTAAAAGCTATGTTTGGTGCACATAAGGGCAACAGGAGGCTGATCAAAGAGCATGCACTGAATAGAGGCAGAAATCGTGAATTATCTTACAAGTACATCTAGGACGATTGATGTTTGATCCCACGGCAAGCGCTAGAACCGCATGCAATGGTCATGTAATCTAAGGACTACCAGGAAGCAATACAGTACAGCCAGAATACTTATTACAGGGAATCGAACTGAATGCCTTATAGGTTACTCTGGGAAAGGGGGCAAAAGCAGGACCTACAGCCATGTGCTGAATACGGCCAGCTATTATGAATGGTCTGGAGGGTCCATCTGTTAGCCTGCAAGATTACTAAACCGCTGAAAGACAGTCATAATAATGTTCCCTAAAGGTTCCCAGGATCAGCTTGGTGGCCTCACCGAGCCAGATACTGGTTACAGGCACCTAGCGTCCTCAAGTCACAGTCAAGCATTCAAGTCAGAAAGAATCTAAGCAGAAGGAGATGAAAGCCAATGTAGCAATCAGGCATGAATGCTAATGTTCAGATGTCCTACATATCCTGGACTTGAACCTTATGGAACTGATTATTATAGAAAAAAAGATATTTAGAAAAAACTAAAGAAAATCAATATGACAAGTCACAAATTAGGGAGGATGTGACTCATAGCCCACTTCCAACAAGTAACATTCATCCCTTGCTCATTGAGAGTTTAGCAACTGTCAGGCATGAATTGATTCCCCTGTTCCAGGATACATGCTCTGTGGGGGGAACCCAGTAGCAACAGAAAGTAGGTCACGGCGTGCCCTGCCCAGAGGCAGCCGGGTTGGTGGCCTGTTGTGCCCTCACAATAGTGAGCAAGGCAAAGCCCATGGCATTTGTTCATTACAGTAAGTCAGGATAAATGCCATGTTTGAGTTGTGTGTGTATATTTCTTGTTTTTGTTGAAAAGGAGTTCAACTGCAACCTGACGTTGACTGGGCTACGGAGCCAGTGGATTCTGCATCACTGATAAGGGAAGAGTCAGATCTGTACTTCTTTAACTATGGCATAGTACAGAAGTATAAAATGGACAGGAGTAATGAAAGTGAGAACTGATGTGTACATGCAACATTGTCTGTTGGCACCAGGTTTGGAATACAAAGGAATGCTGCAGATAAGGATTGAGCAACACTGGCAGATGTGATCTGGTGTAGCATGGATGCAACAAGTTAGGATGGGGTGCACTGAATTTGCAGGCACAGGTGGCAGCATGTGCTTTTGAGATAGAGTGGTCCTGGGCCCATACCCCCCTTAAAGCTACTGTACAGGGCTGGCTTTAGGGCAGTGAGACTGGTGCAGCCGCACTGGGTGCTGATATAGGGAGGGGGCGCGGACACCAGGGGGGGGTGTCTGTGTTCAGCAATAACTTACGATTTAAAAACCCTTTCAGCAGAGTTCGCTGTGAGTCCAGGTTTCAGGCAGCATTAAAAATGGCAAGTTAACTCTTGTGATTAATGTCCTGCTAGAGAGAGATAAGAGTTTTTTCTAGGGGCAATTTTTTTTTTTTTTTTTTAACTTTGTATTGGTTTACAACAAAAATCGGATATCGGCACACGCAGTACAAAGTTAACAGGAGATTTCCCCCCACTTCTACTAATATCAGCATTGCAACATCCACGAATAGACAAAATAAAAATCAGTACAGTCATAACATCCAAGCCACATCTGATCCCTCAAAGGAGGAAATGCTACCCAAAGGACCCTGAACATAATGTGATAAGTAGAGTGAATTAGGGAATGGCGAAGACAATACAGCTAAGGGGAGAAGCCATCACCTCCGCCGTCAACTGGGCCATCACTGTTAGTCTATCTCTCCGGAGCTCCACCGTCAGGAGATGCAAATGTCCCCTCTATATTTATTCCATCATCCTCATTTTTGATCCCATTTCCTGGGGCAACCCCGACTCTTAAACACAGACTTCTCTGCAATCATTGCGGTGTCCATATCCTTTTCCCAATCGACTAGGAGCGGGACCGCCTCCACCCCCCATTTTTGCGCAATATTTCGTTTTGCAATGACAAAGTCCATCGAGGCCCAAGTCTGTTCGGCTTGGAATAGGTCAGTTGCCCCCCAAATATTAAGCAGGCATAGCTGGGGAGATAGCTCAATGGACTTATCGCTCGCCCTCGCGAGCTGGCGGACAATCTTTCCCCAGTATCCCTGAATTCGGGGGCATTTCCATAGTATGTGATAATAGGTACCCATTTGATTGCAATGGCGGAGGCAGAGTGGGTCAGGGCGTCTACCTATTTTGAATAATAATGTGGCATCAAAGTAGACCCGGTGAAGTATCTTGAGCTGGAGAAGTTGCATGTGCATGGAAATAGCAACTTCACGAGGGGAGGCCAATGCGTCCCACCACATGTCGTCCCCCAGCTCCCCCAAATCCCTTTCCCAGCCCACTTGTAATTTTTGCATTGGGTCTACACGGTTGTTAACTAATTTCTTATATGTGAGTGAGATGGCTTTGCGCTCCATGGGATCCAACACCAACCGGTCCTCCAAGGGGGAAGAATCGGGGAGAGGGCCCTCCTTCGGCAGAGCAGAAAATACAGCATGCCTGATCTGCAAGTATCTAAATGCCCCAGATTGAGCCAATTGGTATTTCACCTGTAGTTCTGTGAATGTGGCCAGCCTCCCCTTCGCCCAAATATCCCCGAGCGCAGAGATCCCGATGGTATGCCATTTGTCAATCCCTGAGCATGTACTAAGGTGACCAAGAATATCGGGTTCCCATTGGGGAGTCGCTTTCGTCAAACGATTATGCCATCCCAACTTTCTGATGACGCTATGCCCAGTCTCGACCGCCCAGGCCGTGGGCCCGGTTAAGTTGAGTTTACGAGGATCAGTATATAATGCTCTATTGTAACCGCCCCGTCCCATTAACCAGTGGTCTGATCAGAAGTTAGGGTCATCATGAGGACCAAAACCCCATCTATGAATTGCGATCAACTGGGACGCTTGATAATAAAGTCGTAAATCCGGTAAACCGATGCCCCCATCATACCATCCCATGGTAAGGTTGTTCATCGTAATTCGTGGAGTACGGTCCTCCCACAGCAAGCCCCGTAATATACCATCTATTTGGGAAAAATAAGTATCTGGAACTAGGTTCGGGGTATTTTGCAAGGCATAAAGAAAGAGCGGAAGTGCAAGCATTTTAAATAAGGACCCCCACCCCAGGAGAGTCAGGGAGAGAGAACGCTAATGGAGGGCATCCGACCTAAAGCACTGAAGAGGGCGAGCAGGTTTTTTTCAAAGAAGAGGTCGACCTCTGGGGTGATGAAGATACCTAAATACTGAAAACTCCGAGGGACCACCGCAATCTCGTAGCCCCGGAAACTTGCCGGGGGAGCATCCCATAATGCATACATCTGAGATTTGGACCAGTTTATACGGTATCCAGAATGAGCATGGAGCACCCGTTGCAGAGAGCATGCGGGGGAAGCCAGATACAAGAGAATATCATCTGCATAGAGTGAGATCCGGTCCTCATGAGTTGCCGTCCACTTGAGCCCACGTATCCCCTGGTCACCCCGAACCCTCACCGCAAGCGGTTCTAACACTAAAGCAAAGAGTAGTGGGGACAAGGGACATCCCTGCCTTGTGCCCCGATGAAGAGTGAAAATGGCGGAGCGATGATTATTAACAACATGTGCCGTGGGTTGGGTATACAGGAGTCGGATCCAGCGTATCCATTTGGGCCCAAACCCCATGCAGGCCAAGATGGCAAAAAGAAAATCCCACTCGATGGTATCGAATGCCATAGAGGCATCCTTTGATAATAGGATCACATCCTACCAAGAACCCCCTGTACCCGTCGCAGATTTCGAGCCGTGTTTCTCCCCAGCATAAAGCCAGACTGATCCATATGGACCAAGTCCGTTATATAAGGAAGAAGTCGATTTGCCAGGAGTTTAGCCAGGATCTTGGCCTCGACCGTAAGAAGAGAGATGGGGCGATATGATGCACAGTCCTCGACAGGCTTATTCAGTTTGTGAATGACCACAATGGCTGCGGTTCGGATATCTGCAGGGAGGAGGCCCGACTCGAAACATTCAGTGTATAAAGTCAATAGGTGTGGTGCGAGAAGTGAAGACATGGGTTTAAAAAGCTCAATTGGGAGCCCAGTGAGACCCATGGCCTTACCTGATCGGACATTCAGTATAGCCTTCTGAACCTCCTCTACCGTAATGTCCGCCTCCAGGGTATCCTTATCCTGGGGGGAGATGGTAGGAACGTCAATAGTGACTAGGAGGTCAGCTGAGAACGGGGCCTGGGTTGTAGGTGAGCTAGTATAGACCTCCTCATAATGGGCCGCAAAGGTGTCGGCTATCAGTTGAGGGTCAGTGGGAAGCGTGCCCACCGGGTCAGCTATAGCATGTACCAATCTTGCAGCTTGTTCCCTCCGCTCAAGCCACGCCAAGAGCTTGCCTGTGCGCTCGCTCTGTTCATAAATCCTGTGACGGGAAGCCAGTCAGATCCCCATGGCACCCTCAAAAAGAAGCTGTCTATAATCCTGCCTCTTGATCGCAAGGCTGTGTAGAGATGCGGGGTCGGGATCTCGCGCAGTCGACTCCTCCAGAGCAGAAATATCCACCTCTAATTTAATCGCCCTCCTAGACCATTTCGCCCTGTGCCCTACCACTAATGATAACGCCCTACCCTTAATGACTACCCCAAAAGCGCCCCACAGTGTCACTGCCGAATCAACAGAGCCCACATTCTCAGCAAAGTAATATTCCGTGTCCTTACGGAGAGTCTCTTTGATATGCGGAATCTTGAGTGTCCAGGGCTGTATAGTGAGAGAATATGGGTGACCCGTACGGCGGAATCCCAAGGTCGCCAGAACAGGCGAGTGGTCAGAAATCCCACAGGCCATACAACCGGATCCCGTGGAAACATGAAGATCTTGGGCATGTGTGAACATGTAATCAATCCGTGATTGGCTACCGTGTACTCCCGACTGGAACGTAAAGCGTGTGTGCAGCGGCTTGAACCACCTCCAAAGATCTACAACTCCCAGGGCATTCGCAAATTCCAACAATTGTGAACCCCTAGGTGGGTCCCCCCGGGGCGGGAGATGATCCAAAGAACCATCCATCATCAGATTAAAGTCCCCTCCCAATATTAACAACCCCAACGGCAGCTCCAGCAGTAGGGTGCCCATATCTCGCAACGTCTGGCGCTGCAGTCCGGGCGGGGCATAAACAGAGACAACATTGATGACTCGACCCTCCCAGGAGCCCGTCACTGCAGCATATTTGCCCTGAGGGTCGGTCCAGGTGGCATGGAAGATATAGGGACAGCCCCTCCAGAACCAAATCCCCACCCCTCTGGAACCAGAGGTGAAGCCGGAGTGAACCATGAGGATGTAGCCTTTCTTATCCAGGGCCTTACAAGAGTTCCCCACCAGATGAGTTTCCTGTAGCAACACCAGATCAAGCTCAACCCGCTTAATATACTGCAACACAACACCCCTCTTGATTTTGTCCCCCAAACCATTAACGTTCCACGTGGCCGCATTCAGCGTAACACCTTGGGTCATCGCGGCAAGTCAATAAGAACCAAATAGTCCCAAATTGTCAATCGTAGCCGAAGACAGCCAAAGGGGATGTCACATATGTCATGAACAATTGCACTGCTTGTGAGATTGGAGAGATCAGCATTGGAATGTACCAGTATCCAACATGAAAAAAACATACTAAACAAACCCCCATCCTCCCAACGGAACCCCCCCCCTCCTCCCTGCCTCCCTGCTGAACGGGTCTGGAACCGCCCGCCCCCCCCCCCACCTTGCAGAGTGCCTGTCGCCCACCCTCAACAACTTCAGGATCGTGTACAACCCCACTCCCTAGAACAATAGTCAGCAGAACACATCACCGTCCCCGGCCCCAACACCCCGAGATTATCACATACCTCAACCAAATGTGACATATAAAGGATAAACAAGTACAGAGACCTGAGCACCACAGCCCCGGGAAACATCAAGGCGATCAGACCCACACCCAAAAGGACATCCAACAACCCCTGAACCCGGAGAAGTTCGCAGTTAGAAAGTCAGACAGTCTAGGGGCAATTTTGACTCACCATAAAGTAGCACAAAGGGTTAATATGCCTGCTATAAATGACACGTACCCTGCAGATCACAGATTTGTACTTCATACGGTTAGCTGAGTGGATTACTGCTTTTGTCACAGAGATCCTTTTGTTACCGCAGTTCATAAGATACAACCCTAATATAGAACAGTGACTGCAATAAACTGTCATCAAAGACCTACTGCAAACAGCATAAAATGTGTTAGGACGTTCTGTTTTCCCCCCCTAGTCTTTCATTATCTACTCCTAATGTTGCTGAAAAGTTTGTTTGAGTAGATATACATCCTTTTTAGTAAAGTCAGCCTTTACGAGTGCTTTAAAGCAAATGAAATGTATGTGCGAGAGGGCCTATGGAGAGATGAGGGGCACTTTTGCCTGGTGGTCGTGAGGGAATCCGAGGAGATGGTCATGGTGGGGGGCGGGAGCGCAAAAAATGTTTGGCGCACTGGGCACCAACAGCTCTAAAGCCGGCCCTGCTACTGTAGATAACTAACACCACAAGTGTGTATCAAATTCAACCAAATGTACTTGCCTCTATAGAAAAGGGAGCGCCAAAAGACACGACAAAATGTTGCCAGTGGCCCTGAAAATCCTCGAATCCTTCATATATTTTTCAATTTTGATTTTTCAATAATTCTTCATTAATCATTTTTTTGAAGAAATTAACACAGGATGCATTAACAAACACTTGATATTGTCGTTAAGTGGGGCAATAACTTGGAATCAAGGTTGCGTATGGGGAAGAGCAGTATTGTGCACAGCATGCCATCCAAGCAAGGAATAATAGGGAGGAAAGAGGGGGATAGATGGCAGGGGCGATTGAAGACTCCGGGTGAAGGAAGTAAGAGATGCCACACAAATAAAACGGGTGTCAAGAGCGTTAAACAAATGAAAGGTTGTTCCAGGTGAACCTAGTGGATTGGTGGGAAGGACTGGATGGGGGAGGAGTGACGTTGTGTGTGGGCATACCAACAGTTCAATTGCAACCTCCCTTTCTAGTACAAACACTCACAATATAGGTCAAAATGTGAGACTGGGATATTGACTCAGCATGAAGATGGGGACTTGGCTTTGTACATATATGTTTTTATCTTGCTTTCTTCTTCATAAAAACCCATTTACCAAATTTTGAAGGCACTGTTTTCTATTGAAGGAGAGAAGAGAGAGAACAAGTACGACATTACTTGCAGACTATCCTACCTTTCGAGCCAAATTGAAATGTATTTGTTTTGACCTAGGCAACTGCACACCTGCATTCTAATCCTGGGTTTAGCAGGTTCTGTGGTTGTGGTAAAACCACTGTACTTCCCTGTAACTCGATATGTAATTGTTTAATGTAAAATATGGGCAGCGTAAGAATTCAGTCCCACATTTACTAAGCCCTTGCGTTGCCATTATGTTACGCAAGGCAACCGAATGGCTTAAGTAATATTTACTAAGCCATTCAAAGTCACCTTGCATGGATTCACATGGCTCAGTAAATCCAGAGTAACGCAGGGCAGAGCCAATCGCTACATACGTTACTCTGCACTGGGAAGGCATTTCGTGGGTGAAGTGTGGGCAGTCCTACGCATCCTCCCATGGATATTGGTGCATTCCAAGATTTACTAAGGGTGGTAAACCTAGAAATTTGTCAAAATGCTATGCAATCCCAACCGAGGCGCAACAAAGACACATATGCTATTTCTTCTCGTTATTTCCTCTTTCTACGTTTGCGGAAAGAGGAACATGCCTCTGAGGATAATTTTTGGTCAGGAAGGTGCTCCTTCCTACACAAAAACAATCCTGTCTGTATCGCAGGCACCCTGGTGCACTTGTGACTGCATTGGGGCTAGGCTGCACACAGTGTGCCAGTGCAGAGAGAGAGCAGGCATGCGTCATATCTTAGTAAACGAGGCGCATTCCTGCTTTCTGTGTTTGATGCAGCGCAGCAAGTTGTCGGGCTGCGTCGCATCAAATGTTGATAAGTCTGGCCCTAACAGTGCAGCGTAGCGTATTGTAATGTTCATCTGACATTGTGCTTTTCCACACCTCAGCTTCATGCTCTGGGTCCCCAGACCCCCTGCACTAATACTGTTCTCTGAACAGCACCCCATGTTTTTGATGTCCCATTGCGCCGAATACTAAGTACATCGAGGTCCTGGTTTCTGGAGATAAAATCGTGAAAAGGAAGTTTTTCCCTGAACACCTTTTAAAGCTTTTGGACTGTTATGTGCTGCCTTCAAAAAAGTTCTGATGGACACATTTTAATTTGATTTAATTCCACTTAAATCCCAATATGCATCGTTGCTTGGAGCACGCAGACACGCCTCGCCACTGGAAACAAAGCACAAAAGAGAAGCACAAAAGCAACGTTCACGAAAACAGGGCAGCTTCACAAAGGTCAATTTAAAAACATCCTTGCCTGTTTGCATCCACAATCTAAACATTGATGCCAATCAATCAACAACTGTTTGCACAATAAGCCAGCAAATCCGGAAACCTCTGCTTTCATTGGCACACATATAATAAAAACAGGAAGATTTTGAAATTCGCAAACCTTTCAGCAATATAATGAAGTGTTTATTTCTTCATTAAACTCTTTGAAGCCAAGAGCTCACGGTGCCACGTTTCAAACTGGTGGTGAAACATACCTTTGTGCTCGATTCCTGTATTGTTTGCTTGGGGCGCCTTAGGTCCGTCCACCTCTCGCGGGCCAAGCACTTCCTTCTCTTGTGGCTACGAGAACATCATGAAACAGACCGTTTGATGATAACTTGAGGCACATGATTTGCTTTAAGACACTCTCCACAGGACCATCACCTAGTTAAGCAACGTGCCCTATTATTTCACCAACAGACTCTTCAGTTCTTTGCTAATGTAACATAATGGGGGACCTTTTGTAGGAAAAGATTTAGAAGTAGTTCTGTGTAAAAGATTATTCTTTCTGAGGAGAGCACCTCAGACAAGGTACAGAAGCCCAAAGTTGAACATCTTGATTTCATATGAAAAAGAACCAGCAAAAAGTCATGGAGACTGCAGGGAACAGTGGCATTCTTCAAGAGGCAATCTTTCTAATAGGGAAAATGCTCTCAAAAGTATGAGGGGACAGCCTTCGGAGCTCACATACTCTGGGATGATAAGGAACGGGAAAGAGAAGTGACACATGAGGAAAAGTAAAAGATTTGTGGTGCTGGGAAGGGAGGAATATGTTTAAATGTCACAGTCCGAGTACGAGCATCAGCAGTACCCTACAAATATACTGGTTTCGAGGGGTTTCAGTGCTACGGTCTAACAAAGTCGCTTAAGAAAACACAAGGGACACCCTACTCACATGGAACCAGGGTACTTACAATTAAACAAAAAACAATGGTTCCTGTGGGCAGACAATGATTGATATCACAATACATATGTCAGAGCAATCGCAGTTAAAGGGGAGTACATAAATGTCATAGAAAAAAGGACATGTAACACAGTGTGTAGAGAAACAAGCTGTTTTATATATGAAAATTCATATTTTTGATAGATTTTCAGTGCGGAGTGTCCCAAGTGAAAAAAGGTGAATCCTATGAATATCAATTTCTCTTCTGAAATTATTCCTCCCACGCTCCGGGTGGGCTCCGGCACCGTCACTCGTCCAAGAGTCTTCCCCTCAAAGGTGCTACACTACGTGGGGGGCACAACCCCTCACAGGGCCCCGGACCAAGGATCCAATTTCTTCCGGGGCCGCCTGCGATTCAAACATGAGGGACAGGCGTCTCCATCGGAAGTCAGGCAGGCCGCCTCACCACCGGAACTTCAATCGGCCAATCCTCCGGGTGGGGTCTGGCACCATTGCGCGCCCCGCGGACCTTCCCCGCGAAGCTGCTTTGCCGGCCGCACGGGGGCACCACACCTCACAGGGCCCCCAATCCAGATTCCGACGTCCTACGGGCCCTTAGCTAACACAAGGCATTTTCTATTTAAGCACACACATACGTCCATTTATTTTGACTTTAAGAGGGCAAAGGCTTGAATTTTGAATGCGATGACGTGCAACAACGTCATGGCATTATGTCTTCTTTTTAGAATAATCATTTACGAACAGTTTGAAAAGTTCTACAATACTTTTGAAGTCATGTCTTCATACTTCAGAGGCGAAAAAAAATACAGGGTTTATTAATTGTTTCCCTTTTTTTACCCGACTGTCGCGTCGCTTCCCTGCAAGGATCACCACCACACCGTGTGAGTACTTATTTCTTTATTATGCATTATCTGCAGCCAGCATGCTGCGCGTCCTATCTGGTTCCTCGCTTCCTGTACTCTGCCCCTTGGCCTCCCCCTGACCGGAACTGGTGTCCGGTGACCTGTCCTGCCCCTCGCCCTCACCCTCTCCCAGGTCCTAGTGTCCACTCCTCAGGACACTACATCTCCCCCCTTTGTCACAAAGACGTGACGACAGTAGCATTAGTTAGTAATCAGAAGTGGGACAGTTTGTTAGGTATAGTCTGTTGCAAGATGTGAACGTATCGATATATGTGACCCATGAGATGCTGCCTAGAGCGGCATCTCACATTTCTTCTATCAGTCTCTTTGGTCTCACAATGTCTCTTCCCGACCTCGTCACGAGTCCTTGGCTCTCCTTTGGCCTGGTGGCTTCTACTGCACCTGCTCCGTTGCACTCCCTTTTTGTTGTCTCTTCGATGCCGGTCACTTGCTCTTCGTCCTTTTCTTCCTTTAGGCCTTTGAAATGTGAGCTGTTTCTTGTTATTCGTCGGCTGTCTGATTCTGCTGTTATCATTGTTCCTTTTACTTGCGTGATCGTCAACGGGTCTTTGGCGAATGGACTGTCCGACTTTCGTTGTTGTCTCTGTCGGACTACTACAGTGTCTCCTTCATGGAGATGTGATTTGATGGCATGTCGTCTGCCGTCAGCATATTCTTTCATTTTCCTCTTAGCCGCCTCATCTTTTGCTGCCACGCTCTCGTGCCCTGGCGCGGTCAGTCCTTCTAGCTGCGGCAGCCTCGTTCGGCTTGTCCTCCCTAGTACCAGCTCCGCCGGGCATTTCCCTGTAGACCCATGGGGCGTGTTTCTGCAGTCTCTCAGTATTTGGCATAGTGCTTGGCCCAGGGAAATCTGTGACAGCTTCGCCCTCTGAACTGCCTTCTTGATGTTTCCCATGAATCTTTCGACCATGCCGTTTGCTTGCGGCCATAGTGGTGTTATCTTCCTGTGCTGTATTCCGAGGTAGGCCACGAACCTTCGGAATTCCTCTCCTGAGAACGGAGGACCATTGTCAGTTTTCAATGTTTCTGGCGAGCCCCATGCTGCGAATATGTCGTCCAGAACAGGTAATGTTGCAGCTGCTGATGTTGAGGAGACTGATCTCACAATGGGGAATCTGGAGTATTCATCTATTATGACCAGTAGGTAAGTTCCCGCGTCTAGAGGTCCAAAGAAATCGGCAGCCATTGTTGTCCATACAGCCCTTGGCAGTTCCGACATGTGCAATGGTTCTGGTCTTGCTGGCGGACCTGTTGTTTGACAGAGGTGACAGGCCGCAATCGTATCTTCGACTAGACGGTCTAACCCGGGGAACCACACTTTTTCTCTCAGCAACTTCTTTGTCGCCACAATGCCCCTGTGTGATTCGTATGCAATGCTGACCACTTGGCGCCGTAGTGAGCTTGGAATGACTATCCTGGTGCCCCGCATTACTATTCCACTATTTGTCTCTGATAGCTCCCCGCTTATTTTCTGTAGAGCCAGCATCTCCTCCTTGTTAACTCCTCCCTTCCATGTGCAGTTGTTGTTGACATGCCTCCACCTTTGTTGCCTCATTGTTTCTCTGGCCGCTCGGAGAGTGTCATCTTTTTCAGTTTCTCTCTCTATTTCTGTTAGAGTTACTGGTGCAGGCGTGCTTTGCTTTAACACGAAGTTTAAGTATTCTTCTGCCATTGAGGCCTTTTTTTCTGCATGCGGTAGTGGATGCCGTGACATGTAGTCTGCTGGATTATGTTCTTTCCCTGGTTTGTGGACAATTTTGAAATCGTAGTCCATTAGTCTGATGCCCCAGCGCTCGATGCGGAGCGGCATATTTGCCGCTGGGTTGCCGTAAATTGTTACTAGTGCTTAGTGGTCTGTGATGATGGTGAACGGCTTCCCGTACACAAACATGTGGTAATGCTCGCATGCCCATACCACCGCTAAGCTTTCCTTCTCCGGCTGGGAGTCTGCCTTCTCAATGTCTGTCAGGCTTTTGCTGGCGTATGAAACAATCTTCCTTGGTGACTCCTTTCCTGGCAAGTGTTGTGCTAGTATTGCTCCTAGCCCCACTGGGCAGGCATCGACCGTCAGCTCGGTGCAGAGCAGAGGGTCGAAGTATGCGAGGTGCTCCACAGTCATCACGGCCTTCCGTATTTCTTCGAACAATTCATTGCATTGTTGAGACCAGACAAATTTCTGGCCTTGTTTCGTTAGTTCTCTCAGCGGCGTGCTCACCGTAGCAAAGTCTTGTATGTATCTGGCACAGTAGCTTGCCAGGCCTAGGAATTATCTTATTTCTGCCACATCTGATGGTGGCTTTGTGTTCTTCAGCGTCTCCACTTTGCTGGGATCAGGCCTCATCCCTTTTTTCGAGAATATGTGCCCGAAGAATATCAGTTCTGTTCTCCCTAGCTCGCACTTTTCTCCATTCAGTGTTAGCCCGGCCTGCTTTAGTTGTTTGCACACCTGCCTTAGGGCGCCATCATGTTCTTCGTCCGATTTTCCAAACACTAGGATGTCGTCACTGTAGTTGAAGCTGTTGTGCACTGGTCGTATCACCTGTCTTATTGTCTCCTGAAATATTTCAGCGGCTGACGAGATACCAAAACTGAGCCTTTTGTATCTGAATAGTCCTAGGTGTGTGGAGAACGTCGTTATGTACCTTGACTGGGGGTCCAGTTCTAGTTGGTGATACCCTTTGCACAGATCTAGCTTTGAGAATCGGCACGCCCCTGTCAGCCGGCTGATCATGTCGTTCAGATGAGGTCCCGGATGACGTTCCCTCGATATTGCAGTGTTTGGTATTCTCATGTCTACACAGATCCGTATTTTGGACGTGTTCTTCTTCGGGACTGCCACAATCGGTGACACCCATGGTGTCGGGCCGTCTGCAGGCTCAATTATGTCTTGCTGCAGTAGGTTGTTTATTTCTTCTTCCACTTGCGGTTGTAGATGAATCGGCACTCTCCTGTGATGCTGTGCCACTGGTCTCACAGCTTCATTTATGTGTAGGGTGATCTGTTTGTCTTTTAGCTTCCCCAGCCCTTGCAGTATTTCTTGATATTCTTGCAGTATGTTCTCTTTTTCTGTCATGTGATATGTCATAGCCAACAACCCCATGACTTGTGCCGTGACGTTGCTCAGCAGGCAGGGTGCTGGGATGTTCCCTTTCAGCACGTGTATCTCTTCTTGGCATGTCATGTCCTGATATGTCAGCGTTTCGGTGAATTTGCCCATGTTTTCGACGGGTGTCTTTGATCCCCGCGTGAACACGTCTACTTTTGATGGCGATAACGTTGGCTTTATTCTCATCTTCATGTACTCTGACATGCACATTATGTTGCATGTTGCGCCACTGTCTAGCACGAATTTTGTTCTGTGGCACCCGACGTCGATGTCTACTGTGGCCGTCTTTTTTATTTGCTGCTTCTCCACCAGCTGGACGTGTTCTTGCAGTCTTCCTTCTTTTGGTGTGTCGGACATGAGGTATAGCCGTGCTTCCCTCCCAGCCGCCGTCGGTTCGTCCGACTCTTCAGACGAGCCTCTCTCCACTGTCTCCATGTGTCGGGCATGTCTTGTGCCCGTCATCCTTGGTCTGGCTGTTCGTCCCCTCTCATTCCTGAATTGCCGGCTCATGCAGGTGCTTGCGAAATGGTTGTCCCTGTTGCATTTTCTGCATTTCTGGCCCATTGATGGGCAGGTGCCAATGTGTGGGAATTCAAGGCCGCATCTGTAGAATGTGACCGCTTGTTTCCTGGGATGTTGTTGCTCCCTGTTATCGTTCCTTTTAAAATTTTCCATCATTCAATGCGCCATAGCTGTTTCTTTCTCTTTGCCTATTTGTATTTATTTGGCATGTTCCGTGGCCCGTGCGGGCCATCGTCAGTATTTTCTCAAGTGTTGTTGGTTCTTTTAGAATGCGTGCCCTGAACTCTATTGACAGACACCCTACGATGAGACGCGTTCGTATTGCTTCTTCATTGTTACATTTTTCGAATTCGCAATATGTCACCAACTTCCGCAATCTTGTCGCAAAGTCATCCATGCTCTCTTCTGATTGTTGGCATGCTGTATGGAACGTGTACCTTTCAAAATCGATGTTGCGTTGGGGGTCGATTTTCTCCGTGAGGCACGCTTTCGCGCCTTTGTAGTCCGCTGTTTTTTCACTCTGGAGTGTCATCATTAGGTCTTCTATCTCGTCCCCCGCAAGGTTAACCAACAGATCCAGTTGTTTGCTCTCTGCGACTTCTGTTGCGCGCATGTAGCGTTCAAATTGTCGTAGCCATCTCTCCCATCTGATGCCTGCTTGCGGTTCCGATATATTAAATGGCAGTGGCCTGCGGAACACAGCTTGTGTGCTTCTTGTGTCTTCGTCACCCATATTCTTTCCTTTATTTTATTTATTTGTTTTCCTTTACTCTTCTTCCTTCTGCTCTAGTGCTATTTTCTTTCTTTAGCACCTTTTCTTTTATTTCTCCTTTAATTTTGACCTTTTTCAGTCTATATTTCCTTTTTGCCTGACTTTAAAATGGCCTCCCGGCTTTCCTGTGCTGTGATTGGCCCAATTTGCCTGACTCCAAGATGGCCGCCACACTCTCGCGCGATTTCGCGCTGTCTGGGACTTTGCCTGACCCTTCAAAATGGCCGCCGTCTATCCTGGATGCTGATTGGCCCAATTTGCCTGACTCCAAATGGCCGCCTCCTCTCGCGAGAGCTCGTTGAAACTCACGCGCGGGTGAGTCTTAATCTTCTTTCTCGGCTGCCTCGTCAATTTCAGTTTCGCGCTGCTTTTACTTGTGTTGGCAGCGCCGGGGTGGGCTCCCGCAACGATGTTCTTTTCTGCTGGGCACTTCGGACCAGGGTGGGCTCCTGGCTCCGAGTTGATTTTCGCGACCGGGTGGGCTCCGACACTCGCCGCAACGCATGGATTTCGATCCCGCCTCGTCGCCAGTTGTCGCGTCGCTTCCCTGCAGGGATCACCACCACACCGTGTGAGTACTTATTTCTTTATTATGCATTATCTGCAGCCAGCATGCTGCGCGTCCTATCTGGTTCCTCGCTTCCTGTACTCTGCCCCTCGGACTCCCCCTGACTGGTCTGGTCTGGTGTCCGGTGACCTGTCCTGCCTCTCGCCCTCTCCCAGGTCCTAGTGTCCACTCCTCAGGACACTACACCGACTTGTTGCATAATTACTGTCAACGTCCGTAGAAATTCTGGTGAGGTGGGAATCCCTACCAATCCGTTCCATGGTGACGAGTTATGGGAGACCAGCACACACATGAAGGAGTTACATGCACCAGCAACGGAATAATGGCATCTCACAGATCTACACAGGTCAGGACCTATATGGGCTCCGATACCGTGCTCCGCAGAGCAGGCAGCATGTCTCACTCTCACGTGGCTGGAAGCCTTCTGCAGCAGTCACAAAGAGGTGTCGAACGGCCTGGTGCCCCCGCGGTCTGGTCACCGAGCCCAACGGGCCTAGCTTATCCGCTCTGAGGAAACGGCCACAGATCACAAGACATGTGGCGTCAGGAATCACAGGGACTCCTCTGTCCGGTGTTGGCGACGACGTTCACAGCCAATTGGTGAGGATTAACAGCTCAGCGAACTATGTGCCGCCTCACGCCTTTTATTCCCACATATTACATGGCATCTTAGGGTCTAATCCTATTGCTTGAATAACCATTGCAAGAAGTTAGATATATGCTTGCGATGCAAATCTGATCAAGCTTATATTGTGGTACTGCCCACCCAGACCAGGTTTCTTATGATTATTCCTGATGACATCATGCATTTCAGAAGCTGGACTGTCTCACATGAGCCTGGAACTTGCTTCCTGGGGTTCAAGCAGATCTCTAAACAAATGAAAGTGGCTTACAAGTTTGCATAGCTAGCACTCCTATTCTCTAAGAGAAGTATTGCAATGCCCACCACACACAGATACACAGTTGTCAGTCTAAATCGGCACAACTGGTTGAAGCCGAGAGTGCTGTTCTTCATTGACTTCACGGCACAGGCGATGACAGAGCTGTGAAAAGTTGATGGGGCATGATGCTTTTGTGCCCCACAGTGAAAAACGATAGGAGACCTTCCGTGATGTGATACTTGAGAATTTAAAATAATGATTTATTAAATTCTCAATCATCATTCGAGTCCTTGCTATTAAAAGATGTGAGGTTTCACTTTAACTATGACTTATCATCATTAGAAAAAGTACACACTCACAATGATGTCCCACCTCCTTTTTAAAAAGAGACATTGTGCTTCCTCCAGACCTACTTGGTCTTTCGGCCATAGGAGAACTAAATTCCCTTAAATTGACTTAGCAACGCAGTTCACTGGAATCAAATCAGCATAGACTGTAAGAGAACAACACCTTATTCTGTTAAGTTATTGCATTTATTTTCTTTGGCAGGTACATTCCTATGATGTCATGCAAGATACTCTTGTCTGTAGGTTTGTTCTCAAAATGTCAGTTCAGCTTCTCATGATCTCCAAACTTGACTATGTTGGCCTACCGAAAATAAAACTAGCATCACTGAGAGCCACTCTCAATGCAGCTGAACGGCTCATCACAGGCATAAAGAAAAATGATCACATCTACTGGCCCTCCACTCTTTGAACTGGTTACCCTGTGAATCTAGGATCCACCTAAAAATAGCATGCATGACATACAAAGCCATCCACCACAACACTACTCACTACCTGGCTCAGAAACTGGTTCTATCTGTAAAGAATAGAGCTTCTTGTAGTACATGCTCCCTACTGCTGAAACCCCAAAGAATTTCACAAAAAGAAACCTATAAGAGAAATTTCTCCGGCATTGCCCCAAGAATTTGGAACTCTCTTCCTCCGAAGATCAGGGCCATCCCTTCAATCGCTCTTTCAATAAAACAAAGTAAAAATGAGACTACTGAATAATCTCCTTCCTTTCTGAGGCAACTATCCATGCCAATTTGACTTCATTGCTGGTGTTTTCACTATGTTTCTTTGTATTATCTTTTCATGGTGTATATTCTATATTTTGCTTCTGGTATATTTGATGCCTGTTGTTATGTTGTACAGAGGTCTGACACCAAATGTTGGTCTTGTATGCACTTTATAAAATGTCATAAATAAAATAAAAATATTCACAACTGTAGGAAAATGTATTATTAGTTGTGAAGGATGTGAAATCTCCACAACTAATATGTCCACAACTGTCTCCTGACTGGGAACTGTGAGAAATTGGGTTACTGGTTGACTGGTGTGGGAGCCCTGATCAAGCAGCAACCACAATCCTTGTCAGAGTAAGGTACAAGCAAACTCCAAATTAACCTCTGCTCAACCCCTTGACAATTTGAACTAATTATCTATTCCCATTTGGAAATTACACTTATGAAATGTAATAAGTTAACATGAATGTTATCCTATGCGAGTGATAGGCCTTGCAGTAGTGAAAAACTAATTTAAGAGGTTTTCATAACCAGGACGCATAAAACTTAAAGGTACTGTGCAATTTTTGAAATACATTGCACCCTGACCTCTGGGCAGTCCAGGGCCTACCGCAGGAGTGAATTATATAAATATATATATATTAAAGGGGAAGCTTTGGGCCTGGCAAAATGATTATTTTGCCAGGTCTAAATGGAGTTTAAAAACTCCACACACTGGCTGCAACGGCAGGCCTGAGGCATGTTTTAAGGGCTATCTAAGTGGGTGGCAAAATCAGTGTTGCAGGCCCACTATTAACATTTGATTTACATGCCCTGAGCACATGTAGTGCCATTTTACAAGGGACTTCTAAGCAAATTTAATATGCCAATTGAGTATAAGCCAATGTTACCATGTTTAGAGGACAGAGCACAAGCACTTTACCACTGGTTATCAGTGGTAAACTGCACACTGTCCAAAGGCAAACAAAAATGAATTCAGCAAAAATAGGACGAGTAAAAACAAGAATTTTGGGGAGGACTGCAGAAAGGGCCAGGTCCAACAGGAACCAAGTACCCCATTGTAGCACTTGACTCTCCCAGGGTAGTGAAGCAGAACAGCTGTACTCAGGGGAGATGGTGTGGTGTAGTAATCTCCATTTGCTGGCATGCAACAACAATCCTCAAATTATTGTCCAGTCAGTGCTTTTTCTTTTAAAAAGGAAAAGTACATTTATTACACACATATTGTGAAACACCACTACGAATAATAACATCAGGTAGATGGAATAACTTTGGTGACATCCTTATATCACATTTCAACCCTAATGGGACCTGAACCCCATAACCACAATGTACCTACCTCTACCAGAGGGAACAACAGAATATAAGGGGGTGTCATTTTAATTAAGGCAACCATGCTGGCTTTGTTTAGGAGTCAACACATTAAGATGTATAAGACAAGCCTATTGGCTTTGTCAAACAATCACCATATGCATAAACCTGAATTCACTGTTACGATTCAACATAAAAACCAATTGGATAATAATGATATTCAAATGCATTCATTATCAAAAAAAATATTTTCAACAAATCACTTTCAATGATAAATCACATGTTTCAGAGTCTTTCTTTTACACATTCAGGCCATATGATGTAGCCATAGGACCAGCCAGTAGACGTTCCTGTACTTTCATGCTGAAGAGCAAATTCTTCAGGCCCAGGAATGCTAGAAAACGATGTAGACTGACTGGGGTCATAATTTCGAGTATCCTAGGTAGTTCGGTCAACTCTATCAAACTACAATGAAGACAAGTTGGCGGTGCCTCTGCCTATTTTAGGGCACCATAAGCTCAGAAAAAAACATGTGATAATCCTGGGATAAGCATTATAAGGTGCTCCCTCAGCCAGAAGCAGCGAAGAGCGGGTTCGCCCACTGATTTGAGACTCAGCAGTGCTGTAGCATGCTCTCCTTTCCATTTTTAGAGTTTTGAATCCTGGTTGCCCTTCACCACCGGCCACCCAGCTACAATTATTGGAAGTTGGAGGCAGCGCGGAGAGCCTCTCTGCTCAGCCCACATTGTTCAATGATGGCATGGGAACCGGCGAGCTAATTTTCCCACCCCCATCTTTGCAGATGGGTTGCAGCACTGCTGGGTGGATTGGGTCTCTGGGGCAAAGTTCTGCTTTGTAATGGGACCTGGCTTAGCATGTTAAAATGAATAAATCTTTCAAGGAGCATAACTTAGGAATCGTTGGGCCTTGTTTGGCTATCTTGGGATTCTCAACAAGTCTCCTGGCTTCTAAAAGGTGCATTTTGATTGAGCTGGGTCTTCTGACCCCTTGCACCTGCCTTCTCCTCTGCCTAACACTGGCTCTCCTGCTGGTGGGTTCATCTTGTGCAGCCCCTCTGCGACCAGCTAGAACAGCACCCTTCTGCCCTACACTCAGGCCTCAAAGCCTCATGGCTGTCTTGAAGCACAAGGGGCCACTGGAGTCCAGGTCTTCCCCCAGCTGGTCCTCAGGGAGCATAAGAGAGCCAGTCATTGGGTCAGCTGGTGACAAAGGTCATAATTTATATGTTGGCAGTATGTATACTCCGTCTCAATGACAACAGATTATATATACTATCAACATAATGGTCCGCTTGCCCGATTTAGATGCGGGTGGACCATTGGTTTGGCTACAGTGAGGAGTACTCCGTCTCTGCCGCAGCCAAACCTCTTCAATGGCCCTTCTTACTCTGTCGGGCCATTAGAGAAATGGCTATATGTCCACCCACCCAATCAGGATTGGCAGACATATAGCCATTCATTTACTGTCCATCACATCCAGGCAAACCCTGGCAGTGAGGGACAGTAAAATGCTAATAATGCCCACATCGCCATCGGAGATGACTCCCATGGCGTGGAGAGCATTCAATCAATCAATCATGGAATTTATAGCGCGCACTACTCACCCGGAAGGGTCTCAAGGCGCTTGGGGGAGGGGGTCTGCTACTGCTCGAACAGCCAGGTCTTGAGCTGCTTCCTGAAGGCGAAGTGGTCCTGGGTCAGCCGCAGGTGGACGGGCAGGGAGTTCCATGTCTTGGCCGCTAGGTAGGAGAAGGATCTTCCTCCGGCGGTGGCTCTCTGGATGCGAGGGACGGCGGCGAGGGCGAGGTTTGCGGATCGTAGATGTCGGGTGGGCGTGTAGAAAGTCAGGCGGTCGTTGAGGTACCTTGGGCCCAGGTCGTGGAGGGATTTGTGTGCGTGGGTGAGGAGTCTGAACGTGATCCTCTTGTTGACAGGGAGCCAGTGCAGGTCTCTCAGGTGGCTCGAGATGTGGCTGCGTCGGGGGGCGTCCAGGATGAGACGGGCGGAGGCGTTCTGGATACGCTGAAGTCTTTTCAGAAGCTTGGCTGTAGTGCCGGCGTAGAGGGTGTTTCCGTAGTCTAGTCTGCTGGTGACGAGGGCCTGGGTGACAGTCTTCCTGGTCTCGGTCGGGATCCATCTGAAGATCTTGCGGAGCATGCGGAGGTTGTGGAAGCAAGATGAGGAGACAGCGTTGACTTGTCTGGTCATCGATAGGGAGGAGTCCAGGATGACGCCCAGGTTGCGTGCGTGGTCCGTTGGCTTGGGTGCGGTGCCCAGGGCCGGGGGCCACCAGGAGTCGTCCCATGCGGAGGGCGACGGTCCCAGGATGAGGACTTCTGTCTTGTCCGTGTTCAACTTCAGGCGGCTGATGTTCATCCATTCGGCGACATCTTTCATCCCTTCGTGTAGGTCGGCTTTGGCGGTGTCGGGGTCTCTGGTGAGGGAGAGAATCAGCTGGGTGTCATCGGCGTAGGAAATGATGTTGAGGTTGTGTTGGCGTGCAATGGCAGCGAGGGGTTTCATGTAGATGTTGAAGAGAGTGGGGCTGAGCGACGATCCTTGCGGGACGCCGCAGATGACTTCGGTGGCCTCAGAGCGGAACGGAGGGAGGCGTACTCTCTGTGTTCTGCCGGAGAGGAATGAGATGATCCATTCCAGAGCAGTCCCCTGGATGCCGGTGTCATTGAGGCGTTGGACTAGGGTGCGGTGGCAGACCGTGTCAAATGCTGCGGAGAGGTCAAGGAGGATGAGTGCCGCTGTTTCACCTTTGTCGAGCAGGGCTCGGATGTCATCGGTGGCTGCGATGAGGGCGGTCTCGGTACTGTGGTTGGCTCTGAATCCGGATTGCGATGGGTCGAGGGATCCGTTCGTCTCGAGGAAGGCGGCCAGCTGCTTGTTGACGACCTTCTCGATGACTTTGGCAGGGAATGGAAGGAGCGAGATTGGGCGGAAGTTCTTGAGGTCGGTCGGGTCCGCTGTTGGTTTTTTCAGTAGTGCGCTGAGCTCGGCGTGCTTCCAGCTCTCCGGGAAGGTGGCTGTGTCGAAGGAGGCGTTGAGGATGTCTCGGAGGTGAGGTGCGATGGTAGAGGCGGCCTTGTTGAAGACATGGTGGGGGCATGGGTCGGTCGGAGATCCGGAGTGGATGGTGTTCATCATGCGTGTCGTGTCTTCGGTGGCCACTTTGGTCCATGTCTGGAGGATAGCGGCGGGGTGTGTAGGTTCGGTCGATGGGTGCGGGGGTGGAGCGCCGAAACTGTTGTGGATGTCGGCGATCTTGCGGTGGAAGTACGAGGCGAGGGAGTCGCAGAGGTTTGTTTTAAAGAAAATCCTTTTTTGGGATATTCTCTTTGAAAATAAAAAATGAAAACTATTTGGAGCCAGACTGTATCATGCTGATGTGCCCTACACCAAACAGCAAACTCCTTTGGCAGGAACTGCAGTGACGGTGGTTTCTGACAATGTATCATGTATGGCCGCCTGCTTGGCAATCATTTATAGATGTGACAGTCCTACCGTCAAGGGGGGGCGGAGTAATTTACTCCTCCCCCTTGGGGAATGACGGGACATCCACCTAATGATAAATTAGACCCAAAGATCTCAATCCATTGTGCAGGGAATAATGTGGCTCATTTTTCCAGCTGGTGATTTCCTCCACTGTCATTGCCTCTAATGTCCAGGTTCTTCTTCCTTGTCTCTCCCTTGTGCAAGGGTTTGCAAGAGGGGGTGGAAAGTTCTCAATGCCAGGCACCCCTGGGGAACCCTAGGATGCCACATCATCCATCCTGTCACAACACTCTGGGACAATCTAATATGGTGTCATCAGGATTTCTCTGTTTTGAACTCCTCTGAAGGCCCATCTCACCAAAACTTCAAAGGTAAGCACCTCCTATTTTGTCTCTAGATTTCTGGGTTTCTTCCTTTGTTCAGTGAGTCTGGGCTACACAGCCAGGTACAAATGAGCAGCTAAATATCAGATTAAGTTTTCTTCATGCCACTTGTCTCTCCCGGGAACTGATAATTTATCCCTTTGTGTGGGGAAGTCTTTGTTCCCTCTGCTGGGCAGCAGAATAATTAACATAGCCCATCAGGTGGGACAAAGTACTGGAATCTGATTATGAGCTTGGTCACAGAAATATGGCAATGTTTGATGTCCCATAAGATATATATACTTGTCATTGAAAGCTGCAAAATCAAACCTGGCATGCATGTTTTGTCCCAGTTTAACATCCTGCGGGACTGCATAGGCCTGAGTAGTATGAAACTGCACTTTAAGGCATATTTCACCCATCTGTATAATACAGTAAAAGCACTACAGATTTTCCAGTAAAGCCTACTGGCCTATCTATGAATGCCCACTAATCTTATAAGGCCTACCCTCGACCAGCGCCAATCCTTGCAGAGTGCATTCTGCGACAGGGTACCTGTATGTAATTACCGGGCTGCACACAACTGTAGTCACACTAGTGCAGCCCGCACAATTGTGCACACATGTGCAAACATTTTTACGTTAAACCAGCCCATTGTCTCTTACTATATAGCTGCACTGCAGAAGCCTTATCTCAAAAAGGTTAACACTGGCAGTAAACACACTCAGTCCAATTACAATGACATTACAGTGAGTGAGGCTCAAGTAGTGGGACTCGCCCACAGTAAAGGTACAAAAACAAGGTGTTCAAAAGGGAAACATCCTTGAGGACTAAATGGGCAGAATACAACAACAACACAATCAAAAAAACAGTAAAAGAAAATTGCAGTGAATTAAAACATATAAATCTAGTAATTATTGAACATTGAACCAATGAATGAAATGACCAGAAAATCAACAAAAAGCAATATTATCGAACACGATATTGGAAAATAAGTGAAGAAAATATAATCCACATGGACATTGATTTGCCTAACAAGAAGTTGGATTTTCACACAGATAAAAATGGGGGAAAAGACAATTGTCTGCTAGTCCTACAAGAAGAAAGAAAACATTATGTAGACATTTACATGACTCTGCCCAAATCATTTCAAGGCACTTGAAAACAATTTTTCTTAAACATGTTCATTAACTAACATTTGAATGAACACTTCCAAACGCTATAAAACTATGCGGTTTATGCCAAAAGTAAGCTCAAATTTTTGTTTCTGCCCAAATTTTAGTATAACAAAAAAATTCCAATATTTTGGTGGATGTACTTACATTCTGGTTGCAAAGAGCAGTAGTAATTTAGGCACCAACGTTTTGTGACCATTATTTTCTTTTCCGAACTGTCCTATATATCAATAGGCCGGTTCAGAAAGTAGAGTCACAAGGGAGGTAGAATGACCTGTCTACTTAATATTCATTAGGCGGGTCACAATTTGTGATCTAATTAGATGGGATGTAATATCAGGAATGGTGTCCTGCAAGCGACAGAAGACCACCATCTCCGTTATTGTATTTCAAAATGGAAAACATGTTTTAAGCAGCTTGATTTCTTAAAAACACACCAGGATTAACTACAAACTCTACAATATAACTTGGAATTGCTGAATTCAGCTTTAGTAAGTATCCTTTAGAAAGGCAATTCAGCTCATGCCTTAAGCCATTGTGACAGCTAACTTTGTATAATCAATTTAATAATGTTCAAGGTTAGCTCGTGTAAGAAAAAATAAAACCAAACCCCCACTAAAAATATCTTTCAGAAAATGGACGTAGTTTGGTTGATTTAAAAAAAATTGTCATAGATTTCAGTAAATGTAATCTCAAAAGATTTTGTTGTTGATGTTATTGTCTTCTGGCCCGAATTAAGCATATGGTCTGTATTTTATTTTTTAATAACAGAAAGGGCTAAATATTTAGAAAACTAACATTCTAGCTATCAGCAACCTTGATATGGCAGCAATAGCAGTATAATGAGATTCAATATTCTTGTCTTTCCAGTAAATACCCTTTAGCATTTGTAGTCTAATTAAAATAGCCTGAGTTTGTGGCTCATACTGCCATCACCTGCTCATAACAAGAGGGAGTGTGGTTGAGGGTGTTGAATGACACCACTAAATCAGATAATAACATCAGTGCTGCTGGACCATCATTTAGCAGATCCAACATACTTGGCTGAAGCTCAAGAAGAGTCCTTTGCATGTCTATATGACGCCTGCAACCCAACTGCCAATCACGAAGAAAGTGATTTACTTCTACAAAAGATTGTAATTGGGTCCTTGCCATCTTCTACAGGATTCAAAGAAGCGAAAGCACATTCAAGAAGGGACAATAACAACTGCAGTTAACAGGGCACAAAGGGGAACATTGTAGAAGTGGGATCACTGAGGCCTGTCTCAGAGGGCCTGGAATACCCCCAGCCTCAAAGGTGTAGATAAAGAATAGAGTAACTGTAGGAGGAAGGCACTATTTGATCAACTCACACTTTTATTGATTCATGTCCCCCCTTGCCTTGATTCCTTTACCTTGTTTTACCTTTACCTCAGCATTTTTACCTTGACTCAACCATTACCTCACTTGTCCTATCCTTGGATATCCTTAACTCATGGGATAGGATAAAGGGTATGGGCAAAGGTAAGAGTTAGGGTCAGGCTCACTCACAGACTTGAGCTTAGGCTCAGTGTAAAGACAAGTGGAAGAGTTAGAGTAAGAGCAAAGTTATGGTATGGATATGGGTAAAGATAAGGGCTAGGGTAAGGTTAAGAGGATTAGGCTTAGTGGCGGGCTTATAATCAGGTGCAGGTTAAGGGTAAGAGTTGCTTCAGCGTGAGTGTTGCTAATGAACACAAACATGAAGATGAACCCCATGGTCCTGCATGCAAGTCATCATTCACTTACCATCTATCTATTCCTATGAAACTACTCTGATTCCCATAGGTTGTCTTTACATCTCGTCGCAACATACTCTGCAGATGCTGGTGATTGGCTTTGCATGTAGTGTTGTACGACAGCTCAGTAGGTTGCACACCTAACAAGAGACATGTTTGTCATTAGTTAAAAGTGGGAATAATCTAGGTTGTTGTACTAAATACATTTATGTCGGGTAATAGCACCTATAATTCTACAGCTAGGAAATGGTTATACTTGTGTTACGTACCCTTAAAAATATGTATTGGGAGACCTGTTTATTGAAATAAATAAAAACTTGGGGTGTTGCTTGTCACTTTCTCACGCAGCTTTGTTACTATTAAAACATATCTCATGGACCATCCACAAAACCTTTGCCTTAGGGCTTCTTGTGGGATTAGTCATATGTGGGTGCAAAGAGCAAAATCCTGGGCATCTGAAATTGCACATTTCCCCAGCTTTCCATTTGCCTGTGGCCTCAATTTCCTGCTTGTTCCAGCTTTATCCAATGACACTGCCGCTGCTTGGGTTTCCCTTTCACATTGTTCCCACTCACCATTCTTCCCCCAACAGAACCCCCTGCCAACCCTAGGACCTACTTAATTCAGGCTGCAGCACAGCCGCTTCATTGGTGCACCAAAGGCATGCCAAAGGCAAACCCATCTGCACCCATCCAAGCCTGGACAGTGCCCAGCGCCATGACCCCTCGCCCCCCCGCCCCGACAGATACACCATCGCTGAGCTCTACACCCTTGACCCTGGACTCCACAACAAACACTGCCACCACGCTGACCCACACTCTACTGTAGGACCTGTCCACTGCACCCACTGCCACGTCACCTGCCACAGCACACACCAGCCCCCCACCATCCTCACTCTGAACACGCCATAGACACCACCTGACCAAAAACACCAATTGGCATACACCCTTCTCAACACACACTCAGTATGCAAACACACCACAGAGATTTGGGACCTCATCTTCACTCTCACACCTGATGTCCTCTTCCTCGCAGAGATCTGGCTCAACCCCACTTGCGTGCCTGACATCGCCACCACAATATCCTAACGAGCCAAGATCACCAACCGCAACCACATTAACAAGGCTGTTGGCGGGATCGCCATCATACACAAGGAATCTATCCAATGCACCACCACAATTTACAGCCATAAAACACCTCATCATCCAACTCCAAACAGACATCAAAACCACCATTTGGGGCAGCCTCGCCTACCATCCTCCAGGACCATGTCCAGCCTTCTGCAACTTCATTGCCCCCTCGACATAGACGTCAACAACTACCTTTTCCTCAGCAGCCTCAACTTTCATCTCGACAATCATAATGACATCAACACTACCAACCTCCTCGACAGCATTAACAACATCGTACTCACCCAACTCATCCACAATCCTACACACACTGCAGGCCACACCCTGGACCCCATCTTCACCTCCAGCGATCACATCAGGTACAAGCACACCATAGAACTCACCTAGACCAACCACTCCATCATTCACTTCTTCATCCTTAGCTCATGGGCCTCCACCCCCAGTCTGCCCAACGTCCTCCACCGCAGCTGGAGTAAAGTCTCAAAGGACACATGGATCAATGCCCTCAACACCACCCATCTCATCTCTCAAAAACCTAGACCAGAACATCAGAAACTTCAACAATTGGATCACCAACTGTGCCACCAGCATCACTGCCATCGGCAGCAACACCCACAGAAGGTTCCCTAAGCAGGCTAAAAGGGTACACTGAAGACCTCAAAACCACTAAACGATACTGTAAACAACTGGAAAGGAGATGACGCACCAGCGAGGACATGACCCACAAGACCGCCTTCAAGACAGCACTCAACCTCTACCACAGTTTAAAGAATTGAAGAAAAAGGCCATAGCTTCACGCATCAAATCAAGCTCTAATAACAGCAAAGAACTCTTGATCATCGTCAAAGAATTCTTCAACCCCTCAGCTGTAATAAACATTTCCCCTCAAATGACAATCTTGCAAACTTCTTCCATGACAAGATCGCCAACATCTACAGAAGCTGCAAACCCCAGCAAAAGGCCACTTCCTTCTTCAAGCAACACTACAACCACGCCAACACAGACATCCGATTAACACCACCTCCATTATGAATTTGGTTCACTCAATGCCCCCAACCGACTCATTCCCTCACCACATCTTCAACCTAGGCAAAGCCAGAATCAGCCACATACTCACCACCTTGTTCAACACCTCATTTGCCATGTCGGACAAGACAGAGGTACTGATTTTCAGCAGCACAATCTCCCCATGGGGCGCATCCTCATGGCCCTCAGAACTCCTAGCCCCACTGACCACGCTGGGAACCTAGGCATTTTTCTGGAAAGCAAGCTTACCTTGATGACTCAAGTCAACACTGTTTCTTCCTCCTGCTTCTTCATCCTTTGCCTGCTTCATAAGATATTTAAATGTCTATCCCAAAGCTCAAGACGCACCATCACCCAGACCCTCATCACCAGCCAACTGGACTATGGCAATGATCTCTACACAGGGATCACAGTTCACCTCCTCTGATGACTACAGACCATTCAGAATGCCACAGTCAGTCTTCTTCTTCTCCTGGAATTCCCTAGACAAATCCACATCACCCCTACCTCAGAAAAATCCACTGCCTCCCTGTACAGAAAAGATGCCTGTTCAAGCTCCTGCCCCATGCATGCAAGTACCTACACATCTGCGGACCCTCTAACTTGAGCCACCACCTGAACTTCCATCAGCCCACCAGACATTTCTGCTCTGCATCCCTTTCTCCAACTCTCACCTCCCGCATCTGACATAGAAGATGCAGAGGTCACTCCTTCTCCTTCCTAGCAGAGAAGACATGGAATGAGCTGCCCTTTCATCTAGGGACCTCTCCATCTGTTTCAGAGTTCCCTGAAGACCTGGCTATTCAGGTAATCAACTGGACCCTGCCAGAGCCTGGATGCTCTCATGGGGACAAGAAGCACTCTACAAATCTACTGATTGATTGGCTCTTCTATATCTTCTGACATTAAAACAGAGTCCTTGAATGTGATTTAACAACAAAAGAGTAAAGCTGCCAGAAACAAACCAGGGAATCAATATCTCTCCATACGCGAAGGGCTGCTTCATCTTATTAACTGCCCTGTAAATGTTCTAGTTATGTTCATTGTACTGTGGCAAGAGGCATTTAATTTGAAAAACTGTGTCTCGGCATGTTGAAACTTTCCTCCAACTCCTTGTACATAGTGGTGATTTTTCTTCTCTGATTCCTCAACATTTGCCTTTCCCATGAAAGTCATAGAATGTATTCAAAAGGAGATGTGTCTTGTGGTTGGTTTTGTACCGTAACTGCAATTTATCTGACCCAGGTGTGGTTTATATACTGTATCCATTGTCTCATTAAGGGTAGCCTGAATCCCACTTAGAATGTGATATCATTAGACCCTTGCGCTCTGTTAATTTTTGCCCCTTTCTTTCCATACATGTACATGTTCACACATCTGGGCTGATTGACTTAGTGATAAGCCAGTGCTCACTATCAGCACAATGTCGTTGACACCATGCCCTGCTGGTGCTGGATACATCAAGGCCCTCTACCGCCCTCCACCAGCATTGTTAGTTTCTCTCTGCTGGTGTGTTGACATAATGTTGGGGGGTGTAGGTGACCACAAACTATGGCATTCTAGCTGTCAGTCATTCTTCTGTTTGTACCACAGTGGCTTTGCACTTGGGTCTACAAGTTCCATGATTGTTGATAAGACAGTCCTCTAGTCATGGCTTTACCTACAAGAAGAATTCCCGCCTCCCCATGTGGTACAACAGAGACTGGAGTCCTTCATGAATCACGGTTAGCCTGGGACTGCAATTTTCCTGTTCATTCTGCTGATCCTTTGCCTTGACAGCCTCATTGGAGCTCCAAGCATCCATCTGGACCATGATAGCGGCATGCTCATTCCTTGCCATAAATATTTTCTTTCAGGTAATGAGTGCATTTCAGGAAAAAAGGTCAGAAAGGAAGAAAAGGGAGATTTAGTTTACAAAGTTTTAAAAAACTGTTGTAATTCCCTTCAGCAGCTTACCATGTGCCCTGGCAGCAGCAGGTATTGACAGACAACTCTCCTTTATTACATTATTGCAGTTGAGTAGCAACGTAATTTTCTTCAGGTCTGTAGTGATTTCATAACTATAGTGCAAAAGGAACATTGCAGGCAGGTTTTCATGCAGGATTGCAGGCTCCCATGTATTGTATATCATTTGTTTGTGTGGGTTTATTGTTTATTCTTATCTATTTATAAAATAAATGTATCCAGGAAACTCAGGTTCCTTTAGAACAGAGTCCATACATAATAAAAATGATAGATGTATTTTTCATTTACAACACAGCCCTCAGCAATACATTACAACCCCAGCATTTTCTCTGAGAAGAGGTTTCAGGGAGATATTGCTGCTCACTGTCCTAAGTCATATTGCAGAGAATAATGAGTAATTCTCCCCCCTATATTTATGTTATCTAAAAAAAATATACATTCTGAAAGGAATATAGCTCATCCACTGATATATCAAGATGTAGTTTTTTTTCTAAATGGCTTGGAGCTTACTGTTAAGCCATTAAAGCGTGGAATTTAATCCTCATCCAGATAATGAAACAGAATATCCCAAAATTAACTGAGGGGTGTAACCTTGGCAGAGACTGAGTAGTTTCCACCATTATTACACCAAAGGTCTACCCACATTTAAATCGAGCGTGTGGACCATTAAACTGGCAGAAAGGGTACTTTGTTGCCGTTCCGATGGAGTACCCTATCCGCCAACCTAAAATTAGACCCTAAGTGACCAGTGGGTGAGATGAAAGCAACTAGTAAAATGTTGCATTATGTCAGGAAGGTAGGTGACATGGGCACCATAGTCTACTGTTGTGTCAAAACACAGCTGGGTTACAGGTGGTTTTAGTCTGGTTTCTGAGCATAAAATCGACTAGGTGGTAGGTAGTCCAGGAACAGGCATGCCTTGACTTATTTTCACAGAGGTTTTTTCCTTGTTAGCCTCCGGATTTCCAGTCATATGATAATGAGTCCCTAGTGACCAGAGATGAGCAGTTTGTCAGCAAGTTGTTGTGGTTTTCGGTGTGTCTTGTCTTCCAACTGATGGAGAAGATCATGAACTTAATACAGCCTGGAGGGGCAAGACCATGCAGTTCTTTTAGGATGGACTCTACCATTGAGCGTCTTAGGCCGGTGAATAAACATGCATCAGCAATGAAAACCACCTCAGAGGAGTCAGAGTGGAGTCTGGTTAGTAACACAGTAGTCATCTCAATGTGTGAGAGGATCCTAGCTTGAGCAGTGGAGCATAAGGATGAGTCGGAAAAAAAGTTTGTTATTGTTCTCGAGGCGGAGCTGCTGCCAAGATATTGTACCTTTATGTTCATGTGGTATAGCTCAGTCAGTCTAGAAATTTAGTGATATGGAAAGGCTGGTGATTAAGAGAATTACATCCTCAAGACCCTTGCCTCATAGCCTGGCTCCTCGGTACAGGACAACACATGTTGATTAAGCTCAGTTTTAGGTAGATAGCTGACCTACGACTTGAATGATGGTGGGGCTAGGAGTCAGAGTGAATGTCATTCATAGATGACTCTTTCAGGTATGAGCGGGTTGGAGGCATATTGGTAGAAGGTGATGTTCTGGTCAGTAGTACCAGTAAGGCTTAAATGTAGGCATTCATTCTCGTAGGGATGAGTGTGGAATTCTGAGTGCCACTTCCATGTACCTTTGAGTGAGGGGATTCACTAAATCAAACAAACTAAACAAATGAAAAACATACTGCCTGATTCACAAAGGTAAACTTAGACGTTTGGTCTAAACTTAGACCAAACGTCTAAGTTTATGACTTTGGTAATTCACAAAGGGCATTTACGTGTACTATCTTTATGTCTGCACTGTGGCTGGATCTCCGCCCCGAATGCGTACATAAACATAGTACTCATAAAAGCCCTTTGAGAATTCCCAAAGTCGAAAACTGTCTATGTTTACCTTTGTGAATCTGGTTCTTAGAGCACAAGTCACAAATATTAGTGTATGAGTAAGTGTGACTTGCTCTTGTAGTACTCCTGTCTTACTTATACATTCAAGGAGTAAGCCAGGAGTCCTGCTGGCTGACCCCTTGCTTCCTCATTGAATTCAGGAGTACTACAAGAATACGTCACAGCAATATTTTTGTGAATTGAGCCCTACGTGACAGACTCTCATGTGAGTAGAGAAGGAAGGTAGAGTGGCCTGCTATAGGAAGTGCAACTGATAACCCCAGAGGAATGAGCAGGCAAGGAACTCACCCTTTGGTGATGCAGAGGCCATCACATGCTACCTTAATTTGGAGCAGCTTCAGTGCTACATCTGGAGTAGAGGGATGAATAGCAGCTCTCTAGCAGGTGGCATTAGTCTAGGTGTCTTCGCATGTCACTGCCTTTTGTAAGATTTTGCTAAGAAGCGGGATGGAGGTGCTGGGATAATACTTTGCAAATATCGAGCTGGATGGTTTATGGCAGGGAAACTTTGAAAATAATTATCCATTGTAGAGTGTAACGTTCCAGAATTGATAGATGAATTCACTATACTGGAATTTGTTAAGAAGTTGTGATTTTCTAATTCAGTTTGAGTTGGTAGGTAGAGAGTGGGTTATTGCAGTGTTTACAGCTTTGCAAAGTGCACAATGCTGGCCTGTCAGATAGCATCACACCTCACATGAGTTGTCATATTTTGGAACAACCTCATGTGTTTGCAAGCTTTGCTGGTGGTTTTTAGTCTGATAAAATCGATGTGTGACAGGAATGTAAACAATTGTTTTTCTAGACACTTTTCCCCATGTATTTGCATTCAGGGTTTGTGTGTGCCATGAGGAAGAGCAGGAATAGAACAATGGATTCAGCATTCCAGGCAAGAAAAATTACATTTGGGGCGTTCCTAACTCCAAGTAAAAGGTCATTTTCATTGTTTTCTCACGATTTGGCACCGTCAGGATATGCTTCCTAGGTTAGCTGCTGTACCTTGCGTTACAAAAGTGCCATCTCCAACACCCAGGAGACTATTCACAAATGTAAATATATGTGAGTTTTTATTCACTTGTGTATTTACTATTACACATAAGTGTAACTCTATACATTTTTGCTATTTAACCTAAGTACACAATTACGCCATTCCAAGATGTTGCTCGCTTTTGTTACAACCCAGTCCTGTGCCACTCAGACCCAATATTAAAAGGACAACGCATTCCGTCGAGGTCATCATTCCCCTCTAAACTTGTTCACTCAATTTAACTTTAGTTAGCTACATGCTGTAATGATCTGTCATTGGTATTTATAGTATGCCCATGCACAAGCACTATTTAGCTATACCAATCGAAAATGGCTGCTATTTCCTTCCGTCATTTCCATTCAACTGCATTTTTATTATTTACATTCAGTCCTTAAATACGGACACTTATGGGGCAATCCCATGCAGTATAGACCAGTCTGCCTGAATCTCAGCCCCTGCCCTATGACCTATTTTCCATTTCTAGTTGAACTAACTTGATGAGTCTTCGGCTCGTAACACATTCTGTTTATATTGTTGACATGGACATTTATTGCAATCATAGTGTTGACCCTTTTCAATGATTTGCTTGACAATTCTTACTATCTGCCCCAATATTCAATCCTAAACTGCAACTCTAATTTGTGTTTTCCATTGAAAGGTAATAGCCCCGGACTGCTTGTGTTTTTACACAAATCGATCTTAAAGGTCCATTAACCTTTTATCCAGCAGATTTGATCTCAAATTAATGGGCCTATGCAATACTATGGCAGAGAAAGATAGTCCTTCCCCAGCACTACTATTACTACTACTAGTGGACCATTAACTCTTACTTAATCTCTACCTTGGTCCTCCGATGGATCTTACTTGTGTGCACTGAGGGGAGACAGAGTTAGTGGTGCATATTCATTTAACAAGGGAACCATTTGGCTACACAATGAGGACCAGGAATCGGTAGCCAAATTTAAGAGTGCTTTTTACAGATTAGAAATCAAATTAAGGCAAATCACTCTTAAGACCATACTATACAGATACAAGTTAGCAACAGAGAGGCCTAGCCTCCAAAAGAAATGTAAGTGAACAAGGAGTGCACTAACTAACAATCCAGTAGCAGTGATGCAAAAGAATAACAACAATATCTGATGCTCAGAAAATAATCTCTGGCAATCTTTACTATAGATCAGCAATATAAATCCTCCAAGTACAACTAAGGTACAAGAGCATTCAGAGGTCAGAGATCAAACAACTTTATAGAAAATGATAGGGATCAGGCACAAGAGTATAAGTAACACCCACAGAAGCATTTTCAGAAGCTCCGTCAGAAGTTCTAAATAAGTTGGAAAATAAAAGTCAGTCAAAGGTGCTATTCAGGAGTCATAACGGAGCATTAGGGAAATTGTCTCTAAGAGTTCACTTGAAGGGGCAATGGGATTAAAGAAATGGTTTGGGCTGGAGTCCAAGGAAGGTTCTGCATAGGATCTGCAGAAAAGGGGTTTAGCAAAAGGAGGTCAGTATGCGGTCCACAAGAAAGTCCAGAGTTGTCTCCCCCACTCAGTCAATGCAAAAATGTTATAATCAATAGAGTATGTTGGCAATCCCCTTTGGTTGCATCATCAATGAGAGTCCATTGTAGTTTTTTTCAGTCTCGGTGTGGATTCACATGGTGCACTTCTGTAACATTGATGAAGAATTCCATGCTGGACATGGGAACAAGGTCTCAGTCTCATACTCAGACTTAAGCACAACAGTCCATTGCTCATCCCCAGGTTTCCCTTATGCTTGTATATAAATTATTTTCCGGGACATGTATCTATTGCTTATACAAGAAATGTATCTATTCGAAACCAGAACTGCATGTGAGCACCTACCAGAAAAGCAAGTCAGCAGAAATAACACTTCAACAGCTTCATGAAATTAAATAATGAAAATTCAGGCCTGTAGATTAATAAAAATTCAAGCCATTAATTCAATTGTGTACATGTGCATTTAAACATATACAAGTATGATATTCTTTAGTACTTTTAGTTCATGTTTCATTATTTCCACAATGAATCGTGAAATTGCCAATTAGTAGATATAAACTAGAACTATATTTTAAAGTATATACGTGTAACATTAATGCATACATTTAAAATCCTCAGTCTTTTAACTCTAATTGGAACACCAGACACAGAAGGACCATTGGGAACAAATTACAATATTTCTACGAGTTACATAGACAGAGTAGCACACAGTTAGGACTCATGACTGTATTTTTTGTAACAATGTGAAGAGGATGGTTCAAAGTAAACTATACATTTGTTATTACACGTTGGTCACCTTATTAATCACCATCAATTCTATTATTTCTATATTGTTTGTTTATTCAATGCTCTTCGGTTTAGTGCAACCATCTTCTAAGTTAAACGTTTAAAAGACATTCTCTCCAACATTAACAGACATTTTATGTGAGATACTAAATTCTACAGTAAAGACTCTCCACAATAGTGTTGTCCGGCACAAAGTGTGCACAAATCATGGCATCAAGTGAGAATCATTTGCAAGATGAACGTGCACTTTTATGCATCATATCATTTTTGTTATGTTTCTGTGACGTGTAAAGAGTGGGCAACTTTGAGCTGCACCACCTTTAAGCCCACATTAATCTTTCTCACACCTGTACACCTTTTCTACAGCTCTCTACACCATTTAATATCAAAAGTTAATACTGACTATCCCCCCAAACATCACAGAGAAATAGCACCACTTAGCGGTTACTCATAGTCTGTCCTTTTTCTTCCAGCCCTAATAAGGAATTACCCAGTATAGCAGATGTTCATCTTTGGAAAAACAACTTCACCTATATCAGAGAACTCTCATGTTCTTATTTAAAGGGATCTACTGACTTGGAGTGCTATGTCTATACCCATTTTCGTCACTGTCAACCCCTACCATCAAGGAATGTCCTTCTTTACTAATACTAATAGCCAGTTGAGCTTAGCTTGTGCTGTAAAGCTCATTTTTATATAAGCTGAGACTAAGATATATTTATTTCAAGTAGGGCTATATATATATATATATAGTGTTTTCACTCCAGCCCACTCCCTTAGCCCTTTCACATGTGCACCAACACAAGCAAACCAGAGTAAAACTTCATGTGTGGTGTGATTCACAGTGTAGCTCACACTGTCTTATTTATAGTAATACACTATTTATTTCCGTCCTTGCTTAATTAACAGCCTTGAGAAAGTCCCAGGCCTGGGCATCAATACAGGCAAAACACGTGTTGGCGAACCACAAGAATGGAAACTTTGACTAGTTGCTAATTGAATTAAATAAGTGTATTGTTTGCTTTAATGTCTCCAGCTCTGATATTCTTTGTGTGCAAGATAATACTAACAAAAAGCACACTATGCATTTTGGCAATTATTGACTACATTTTATGGGTTATATGCATCCATTGGTGACAGGTTTTTAAATTAACCAGGTAAAACGGGTCACACCTGTAGTAGATACATGTCTAATACCAAGCCATAACACAAACTGCTAATTTTTAGATTACGCGAACGAGTAGTAATAAAGGTTCTTTAATCTTCTCTGACCTCATAACACTGTGCCTGAAACACAGTAGTTTCTGGAATTTCGCACTATTCACATCTGTGGCTAGACAACTTTTGTGCCATACTGCATCATTTGTAGCTTGACAAGAAGGTACTGAGGTGTTTGTTCGATCTATAAAGACCCTAAAGAGTGAAAAAGTTTCCGGATCGATCCAGGCCTCTAAAACTGACTGACTGAGACCTACACTCTCTGAAAACCATAACCAGGTGGACCGACTGAAGGAGAGGAGACTTCTTGGCACAAATCTTGAGGTCCTCGGCTCGGTGGGATGAATAGAGAGACTTGGAGTGCTTTAAGAAATTATGTCAAAGCTATCCTCAACATAATGTGAATATACACCACAGTTTCTAGCACTGAGGTGATGTGAACATTTCTCTTCTTGCTAAAACTATCAGGATTATATAACCTTTTCAAAATTTTCAGCATGATTGGTTAGAATACAATTAGCATCATATTTCAATTGTTTTTGAAGTCTTGCAAAGGCACATGGTGGAAAACTGCTTCAAACAAACTACATGAAAACAAAACCAGCTTTCTTCTCTACACAATGCCTATTTACTTCAGCATCGTGCATAGTATGCCTACTGTTAAGCTATGGTAAACGTGGCTGGCACAACCTTTGTAACTGGGTGGTATGCCAAGGAATGGGTCAATGCCTAGGGCTCCTCATTTGCGCAACATGTTATGTGGGTTTCACTTGGCATTTTACCATATGTGACAACTCACCTACAGCATTTCTGCAGTCTGCATATTATAACACCCTCCTCTGTTGTTCTACATAGCGCAATAGTTATGGAGCTTATTATGACCACAGCACATTGAGGGGGCTTGTGTAATTAATAGCTTCTTAGAGATGATCAATGATCTCTGCATGTTTTGTAATGTATTTACTAATAAAATAGCATACAGATGTGAAAAACAAGTTGACATGCTGGAGACCGATGAACAGAATGGCCAATTGGTAGTTTTAAGACAAAGAGCAGAAGTTCAAAGTCCTGAGTTCTGGTGTCAATAATAAAGAAAATTGTGATGTCATATCTGATGTCACCAGTGAGGTCATCAGTGCTCTAATGTATGTTGTCATCTGTGATCTCATGTTGCCATCTGTGTTCATGAGCAGTGCTTTGCGCTAGAACCAGGGGTGCCAAGGTTCCACAGTACCCCAAGAAAAGCTGGATTGAGTCTATTAAGTGAATAGCCAATAATGATGAATTTGAAGTTTTTTCCAGTTTCACCATACGTAACTGTGTCTTGGACCCCCAGGGGTCCACAACACTACAGGTTAAGAACCACTGATCTTGGGGAATCAGAATTTCTCATGCGCTTGAATCAAGATCTAGCCTTTCGATATGACTTTAGGTCTTGAAAATGACCCCCCACCCAAATAATTGATATTTTCAGTCTTTCTAGGCAAATAAATGTCCCCCTTGTCTCCATGGGAACATGCAGCAAAGGGATTTGAATTCTTATAATACTTTATCCAGACAAACAATCAGGAGCTTAGACAGTACCCAAAGATATCTAGGTAAGCTACACATTTTAATATTGTGAAGTTTGACCCTCACCACAAAGCCTCAGCTGCTCCATCTATATATATCTTGTTGGGTTTGAAAATTTGATTTTTAGGCATTAGAGGCTACTAACGAGACAACAGCTCCCCAAGTTTAAGGCCTAGTTAGGTTATTTGACATGTGGACTAATCGAATTACAAGCAGGCACTAGTATCTGTGTAATGAAGGTGAGGAACATTTAGGCCTGCAATAATGAGTTAGCTGAAATTCCATGCAAGGATACTGGTGGACCGGTATCTCTGATTCTGGTCAATATACCTGCACCAAATACCAACTATTGTGAGAATCTTCCGCCAACAGGGAAAAAGGCAGGCACCCGGAAATATTAGGCCTTACAGTTTTACCTTCGGTCCAGGGAAAAAACTTCTGACATTTTGAGAAGATGTAGACTTACCAGAAGGAGAGGTCCAATCAATTTAATATTATCAGGAAAATAGTTTGGCTATAAGTAAGATCAGAGCCCTCTAGGAATGTTGTAGATACAACAAACAGAATAGCTATTAATGAGCCTGACAAAAAAAAAACATTGCTTTAAGTGACCACTTTGTAGCATCAACATAAGAGCTGAAATTGTAACTGGTCATTCTCTATACAAGGCTTTGAAGAGTCTGGCTGCTAGACCGCGTATGGGCGGTGCCAAGAACATATCTCTAGTGGGCCATTAGTGGCTCTGAGTTTTACCAAGTAAAAGGCTGTAAGTGAGCCCTGAGTATTACTGTGGTACGAAAGGGGGTGGTGATGGACGGAGCATCAGAACCAATCAAACACTCACACCCAGTCAACAGATCTGGTTTTGATCCATCACCGTTCTTTAGCCCACTCTGCCACCCCAGTTCAGACATGGCCATATGCAAATCAGTCTGACCCTGTGCCTCATGGGAACAGTCCAGCCCGAACTGCCAAGCCATGCCTTCCCTGGACCGGAAACAAGCTTCCTAGGACCGCTGTCTGACATTTCAGCCGTCTTCAGCCAGGCTTGCTTGAATCCAGTGGCAAAGTGAGCAAGGGACTCACGTCTGAGCATACCCTGCCAACTTATGACGAACAAAGCGGTACAAAAGGGGGTGGTGATGGACGGAGCATCAGAACCAATCAAACACTCACACCCAGTCAACAGATCTGGGTTAGATCCTTCACCGTTCTTTAGCCCACTCTGCCACCCCAGTTCAGACATGGCCATCTGTCTTCTGTCACATGGTCTTTATAGTCTTGCTGTTTGAGTTTTAGCATATGCTGTAAGTCATTGTCGTAATTTCTTACTATCTGAAGTTCTAGGTCTAGGAGGTCCTGTTCAAGCTTTGCCACTGTCGCTCTTTTCTCCAGTTTGTTGTTATTGTTATTGTTATTTTGGATTTATATCGCGCCCAATCACCTGCAGGTCTCTAGGCGCTCGGAAATCGATGGTAACAACAATACACTTGGCAAAGGAAAACAGAGTAAAAGACACTCCCTGGTCTAGGTTACACTCAGGATTCTTCTAAACAGCAATGTTTTTAACATCTTTCTAAACCGCAGGAGGCTCCCCTCCCTGCGCAGCACCTCAGGCAGCGTGTTCCATAGTTGAGGAACTAACACAGAGAAGGCTCTTCCTCCCTTAGTTACAAGTTTGTAACGGGGACAGACCAATAGCTGAGAATCTGAAGATCTAAGTGTTCTCATTGGGCTGTACACCTCCAAACGATCTGTAATGTAGGCAGGTGCCTGACCGTAAATTGCCTTATGAGCCGTGCATAAGTTCTTAAATTCCACTCGCTCTTTAATGGGGAGCCAATGCAGGCTATGTAGCAGGGGGGAGGCCTTAGTTCTCCTTGGGAGTCTAAAAATAAGTCGTGCAGCGTCATTCATCACGACCTGTAATCTGTTAGTCAGAGTTTTAGGTAGGCCGAGATAGAGGGCGTTTCCGTAATCTATC
This sequence comes from Triturus cristatus, assembly GCF_964204655.1. NCBI lineage: Eukaryota > Metazoa > Chordata > Amphibia > Caudata > Salamandridae > Triturus > Triturus cristatus. Next base: position 766,732,860 of record NC_140581.1, on the reverse strand, counting down.
CTTGAAATGACAGTTGCTGCTACGATTGAGCGCATCCTCGATTGAGAGAGGACAGGGGCTAACTTCCGCAGCTGTTGGATGATATTTGTACAGCTTCCCACCACAGAAGAAATTTGACTGGCCATTGACAGGTCACAATCCAGCTTGATCCCCAAGCTCTTTACAGTCAGACTTGGTTTTGGAGCAAGGCCTAACTCCGCCGGCCAATAGAGGTCACTCCAAGGTGAGACGGTGGATGGAATCACCAATACCTCAGTCTTATCTGGATTGATCTTCAACAGATTTTCGGTCATCCATTGTACAGTGTACCTCAAGATGTTCTGGGCTTTGAGTTGTGTGGTCCTTGTATTGTCGACACTCAGCAACAGCTGCGTGTCGTCCGCATAATTAAAGACTCTACAGCCCCTGCTGGCCAATGATGCAATCAGAGGTTGTAGGTAGAGATTAAATAGAAGTGGGGATAAGGCAGAGCCCTGCGGCACCCCACATTCCAAAGTCCCCACCTCAGATGTTTCATCCCCCAGTTGTATCCTTTGTGTCCTTCCCAAAAAGAAGGATTGCAACCATTTAAAGGCCAGGCCTTTGATCCCAAAGTCATTCAGTCTATCCATGAGTAAGGCATGACTGACCGTATCGAACGCCGCTGATAGATCTAACAAAATCAAGGCGCTCGGTTCCTTACAGTCAGCCATGCCTCTTAATTCATCCAGCACCGAGAGCATCACCAACTCGGTGCTGTGATGAGCTCGGAACCCTGCCTGCCGCTCATGGAGTAGATGGTGAGACTCCAGATACAGGGACAGGGACTTTAATACATGCTGTTCCAGTATTTTTGAGAGGAAAGGCAGCTGGGAAATAGGCCTGTAGTTCTTTAACACTGCAGGATCCGCACCAGGTTTCTTCAGTAGAGGCCTTACTCGTGCCTCCTTGAATTCCATCGGTAGGTACCCTGTTTCCAAGGATCTATTAAGGAGGGAGATAATACATTCCTCCAATAAGGGACGAGCTACACGAAAGACACTGGGTGGACACGGATCTGCTGGAGAGCCAGATTTAATTTTACCCATCAGTAGCTCCAGACTCAACGCATTCAGCTCTGGAAACACTGTGATAGTGCAGTCAGCTGAGTTGTAGGGGGCCGGGGTTATGGTAGTCCCATTTACCATACCACTCTTTATTTCCATGATAATGGTCTTCACTTTTTCTAAAAAGTACCCCTGAAAAGAATTACAATTTATAAGGGACTTGGAGTTTTCAGGTTTTTTACTCAGCTCTGACAGAATTTTAAACGTCTCTTTCTGGACGTTAGCTGCTTTACTTAAGCGGGACTCATAATGTTCCGCTTTAGCTAGAGCAATGAGCTTTTTATATAAGTGAAGGGAGGCTTTATAAAGATTCCTAGCTGTATCCTGCTTAGTTTTCCTCCAGCCTCTTTCCAAGGCTCTGAGCTTTCTTTTGTGCTCCCTTAATGATGGCGTAAGCCAAGGAGCCCCCTTACCAGGTCCCTTTATTAGCTGTGATCTTACTGGCGCTATCTGGTCGATAGCCTGAGCCAAGCTCCGTGTTAGATCCGCGTATTCTCGGTCCAGACTACATTCCAGAACCAAGGACTGGTTCATTGGCGATAGCGCCTTGGTCAGAGTTATTAAGTCAACCTCTGCCCATTTACGGGTTCTCCTAGTTTCCAACGGTAGATTGTGTATATGACCGTCGATGCGTATCTCGCAGGACACTAGATGGTGATCTGACCATATACATGGTACAACATCTTTGAGGGTGACATTTGAGTCTGTAGTCCACACGAGGTCAAGAACATGACCTTTAGTGTGTTTGGGAACTGCCACAAGTTGTTTAAAACTCAGGGCAGCCATCATGGTGTCCAATTGGCGAGTGGCCAGGTCCCAGTGGGGGTTATCCCAGTGCAGGTTAAAATCTCCTGTGACTAAAATTTTCATGTATCGGGTACATAGGTCCGACATAATAGGCCCAAAAAAGTCATAAAAGAGTGGAGTTGAGTTTGGTGGGCGATAGACTGACAAAACCACCCAACAGGAGTTATTCATGGTTATCTTTACCCCAAGCAGGTCAGCTAGGTCTATTGACTCAGATAGCAGTCTTTCAACTGACAAGATCTTTTTAAAAAGGATCGCTACCCCTCCCCCCCGCGCACCTCCCGGGCGGTTCTGCCATATGGCATCATAGCCCCCTGGGAGAGCGGCAATGATGTCAGGCATCGAGTTATCACCCAACCAGGTCTCCGAGAGGGTCAGGACATCGATGTCATTGTCCTGAAGTAGGCTATAGACTTCCACATGATGACAGTGGAGTGATCGAGTGTTTAAGCTAACAATCTTCAGTGTAGAACGCCGGACTGAGGGGGTAGCCTTATGAGGGTGAGATATAGCATAGTTATTAATATTCATCAGGGTTACGCAGTCCAGGCACCGCTCACCTTTATCCAGACTGCGCAGATCCTCTGAGGAGTAAGTACGCCTGTAGCCCAACGACCGAGCCTCCGGGCCCGACCGCGCGCGGACGGGCGCAGACGGGCTGGACTCTGGCGTGACTCCGGCGATGCTCTGGCGAACCCGCCGCGCGTGGCCGCTGCGCATCGACATGACCGGCATAAGTACCGGTCTAGCGTCTTGTGACGACTAGACCGCTCCGATCCTCAGCCCTCACCCAAGATGTCCGCCGTTCTGGCAGTGCAGTGTGATTTAAATGGGGAAAGGGACCCGCTCCAAACGCGGTGTTCTCAGATTTTTAATGTGCAAGTATGTGACAGGTATATGGCAAATAAAAGCAGGGTACAATGGTAAAAATAAATTTCAACTCAAAAAACAAAACGAGAACTCTAAAAACAAGCTGAAAACCAGCCTGAAACCAGCGAGATGGCCTGTCCCCTTGCCACCACCTTATATGCTTCCCATAATATCTGTGGTGATGAGACTGTATCAATGTGTTCCTGAAAGTAAAGGTCAGTGGCTTGAGTCAGATCCTTTCTTATTGTTGGTTCTTTAATATACCAGGGATTAATGTCCACCAGGCCTGAACGGTGCTTCATCCACCCTGTATCTCGCCCATATGGATGAGTGATCCAAGATACCCCTTGCTAGGTGTCTTCCATTCGTGAAGTGGGAAAGGAGAGAGGGGAGGGAAATCAAAAAGTCAATTCACGACCGACTCACATGTGCTCCGGAGTATTACTGTGAGCAGAGCTCTAACTGCTATTAGGTATCTTCAAGAACATAACTGATGTGTTTAAATAGTGCCAGGAGCAAAGTTCTAAGTGACTTTTGGGGTTATTTAGAGGTCGGCAGATGAAGAACATCCACCAAAAATTGGCAGATGTCCTCTCCACCCTATTTAGAGTGTATCCCTGGATATACACTAAGAATAGGGCAGATGTGACATTCACCAATCCTTGGCAGAGTGCATAGCTACATATGCACCCAAGTATGGTAGAAAAGATGTCCACCAACATTCACCAATCTCTAATCAACCCTTTTATGTCTTTAAAGCAGCAGTCCAGTGGGATCCTGGTATTATTTATTGGTATTTTAAAATGCTGAGTAATTTGCGGCACTTGCAAGAGCACAGCTCTAGATGGCTGAGTAGTTACAAGTCTAAAGTTATTTTATCACAGAAAAAAACATGACAATTCCATTTCGTATATTCATATGATTAGACGTACACCCTTGTATAGACTAACTACCTTTAATACACAGGGACAATTGAAGTGAATCTTTTTGAACATGCTGACAAACTATGCTATTATGTTTTATGGGGCAGAATAGATTTCTAATTACAGTTTTTTCCCAGCATTTTCTTCTTAAATTATGCTCCAAGCACAACACTAACCCTAAGAATTGCTTCTTCTGTGGTTCAGTCTGCAGAAATTTCTTCTTTATAACAATCATTTTCAAAGTGAGTTGAACGTGTGAAGTTTCTGATGGGACATACCTTTTAAGAAATGCAGGGAAAGGGCTAATGCAGGTGGAGCACTATTGAAATTGATGATATTAGTTAATACATCTTTGGTAGGAGAGGCACTTTCAAACAACCATAGATACTGCATCGAAAGAGTCTCTCTTGAGCAGAATCTAAAGGATTTACCTCGTAGTCTTGACTAGCACTTCAGCACAGACACTTTATTTAAAATATATTCACGTCATGATTTCCATAAACACGGCCAATGAGTTTTGTTCCTTCTCGCCTCACAGCACTTCTTCAAGGCAATTATATACAAGCATTTTGATAGCTGGATCTTAGTAGTGGTCACCAATTTTCTAGTCAGGGAATGTTGTATTTAATACATAGCTGTCATTGTAAATTCGTTTAAAGATATTAGTTGCTTTATGTTTCATGATGTTCTCATAAAATTTGTGGCCACATGTACATAGGTTTTTTCCGGTTGCAAACGGCCCAATTTGCAGAATTGGGCCGTTTGTGACCTGAAAAATGCATTTTCCGATTTACCAAATCAATTTTGTGATTTAGTAACCTATTACTGAATCACAAAATGGGTTAGCGATTCCGTATAAGAAAGGGGCTTGTAAGGGCCTCCCTTCCTAATAGCGACTAGCAGTGCTATAAACAAATGTTTTGCGACCAAAATACTGTTGTTTTTTAAATGCATCCTGTTTTCCATTAAAAAAAAGTTGCTTTATTTAAAAGCAAACACAGACATGGCGGTTTGCTGTCCCCAGCAGGCCACCACGATTCCCAATGGGTCGCAAATTGCGACTTACCTCATGAATAAAATGAGATGGGTCAATTTCAACCCCATTAGGAATCGCCAAATGCACATAGGTGTACATAGGTTTTTGCAATTCCCTAATAGCAAATTGCAAAAATTTGCTATTAGGAAATCCCAAAATGAAACCAACATGCATGTGGCCCATAACCTTGTATGTTGCACACAATCTGGGGTCAAGATTACGTTATCTCTTCTGATTATAGAACCCTTCTGATTCTCTTTTCATCACCTTGGAAGGAGGAATATCGAGTTTGTCTTGATAGAATATGAGCCTGTGACCAGTGCAGCAAACACAGGGCTCTGAACAGGGAAACACTGAGTTATTGCAATGGTTTACCCATTTTAACACTAAAAGCCTCAGAAATACAAGCAGCCAGAAATTCTAATACACGAACTGCACAAAATAATAATGTATTACGCATGGCCGGAAACCTAAAGAAGGGCAGGTAACTTCAAGGAAGCCAATCAGTAAGTCAACTAAAGGTAAAAACCTAGGGGCGAATAGACTGCCTCATGGGCCTATCACTACCGTGATCTCTGATTTAATATGAACTTAAATGTCACCCAACCCTGCAACTATTCCCCAGAGTTCTACCATCACAGTAATAAGGAAAGGAAAACAAACCACTGAAGGAAAGGATGAAAAAGAGAGGAGAAGAGAACTGGAACTTTTCATACAAGCTGCTTGGGTACTGTCAGTAAGCCAAGGGCGTCAGCTCTGAAATAAATAAAGTAGTGCACGTTTCCATGGAAATTGATTCTTTGAAATCATGGAGGAGTAGCCTGTACATTTTGGTAATCGTTCTCCAATGTGCCCCACAAAATATCGCTTTCTCCTACACAATCTATGTGTTTGGAATGGACACTGAAATGGAAAGCAGAATTTGCAAAACACGACCCCATAGATCCCCATGACACATACATGGTGTTAGAGGCTGGCCTAGTATATGATGCTCACGTATGTAAGTGTAGCACCCCGCACTAATCCAGACAAGCCTTATGGTGATTTTAGTGATTTAGACAACCTTAGAAAGGCTCTTTAAGTTGTAGCTGTGGAGAGCAGCCTTCAGGCTTAGTCTAGGAGGAGTGTAAAGCAGCTTGGTTACCTGACTCTAACCTTTAGTATAGGCCAAGTGAAAAATTCCTGTTTTATGTCTTTTCATGAGTTCAACAATGAATTTGAGGTACCGGACAATTTTGAACATAAATATGACTTACTATTATCAATCATTTAAAGCATATTTCTGGCTCCCTATTTTGAACAAGGATCCTACAATTGTTCCACCTGCTAACTTTAAAATGTTCAGGTGAAAGCTTCTTTTATATCTAAAATGTTTATGATGCCTATAATGGATAGACTCAAAACTAAGGTTGAATTATCCGAGGAAGATGATTTTGGGCAGATATCATCTATCTCTACATGGTATAGGCTGTGATCCAAATTTCATACTACACATAAAAGTGAGCAATCAAATAAGCAGGCAGAGAAAACAGGGGAGCAAATGCATGCACCAAAAAAAATAATGAAAAACTGCTTGAGGGATTCAGTTGGTGAGTCTCTCACAATACTTCAAGGATGCTTACCAAGTCATCACGGAGTCATATGAGCCGATTACCATGTCAGGCAGAAAGCCTCCTCCTGACAGTCGGAATCTCCTTGACCGCGTCGGAGTCCTTCCAACCGACTCAGTCGGTTTACATTCCGAATACCCGATTATCATGTTCGTGGTCAGAACGTAAACCATGAGGTCATTCGGAATCATTCCGACCGACTTGTGGAGCATTCATGTCAGTCAGAACTGCATCGTACACCCCTAAGGGCTGCGCTTCCACCCTCAGGATTATGATGTTGATTGCCAAGAGCCTTTCTGCGTTGGCTTGTCCAAAACGAAAAGGCTGTTGGAAAGTGACTTTGGGGACCCGTGGCAGGGCTCCCTATCCCCAAGGCCTACAGTTGATGGCCGTGGGGATACCTAGGGTACCCCTCCTGTAAAATCCTGCAGGCACTACGGGGTCCTTGCACGAGCACCCAAAGGAAACAATACCTAAACACTGCACTGTAGAATAACTGCTGACATATAGTTAGTGTTAGAGTTGTTAGAGTCGGGGATCTCTGGTTGGCGCAAGGTCGCCCTTGTGTCAAGCAGGAACCCTCTCCTCCACGTCAGGGCGCAGGATAACCCCTCGCGAATGACCCTTGCTCACCCTCTAGGTGCGTGGCGTGAGCAGCCAAGGCGATTCCTCAGGCGTTGTTGGTTAAGCACTTACAATCGTACACACAGTAAATACATCAATCCCCCCAGAAACGGACACCAGACTTGGATATATATAAAAATACGATTCTTTATGTAAAAATAAGGTATATATATCTCAGCAGACTTATCACAAGACCAATAACGTTTTCGCTATGCCACCAGGTTGTAAAGCGGGCAAATGTTCGTTGTTCGTAGCTTCAAATAGATATCTTGCAGTCTCTTGCAAATGTTACTTGTGGTTCCAGTACTCACAGAGATCGGCTCCTGCGAACGGGGAAATAAGGCGTTGCGGGCCCCGAGCCCGATACTGGAACTTCTTTCGTGATGTGGAGAGTCGGCACGGGTCGGTGCGACTCTCAGCTTGGGAAGTGTTCTTGGGTCCTCAATCAGCAGGTGTGGGCAAGTAGGCAGGCACGGCCAGCGACCCTTTAGCACGGCGGTGCAGGAGGGTCTCCACAGCGGGGGCGGCGCGGCCTGAGATGTCCGGGGATAGCGAAGCGGGGTCGCAGGGCACGGTCAGTGCAGCTGGATGACCCGGCGTAGATCACAGTCGTCGGACGGCTTCCGGCGGGAGGGGTGACAGCGCGGTCAGCGCGCTCCAGTAGCAGGCGGTGACAGGGATGCAGGCGGCCTGGCCCGGGAACAGAGAGCGGCTCGGGACGGAGCGGGGCTCTCACGGGTTGGAGGCAGGCGAGCTTCTGAGTGTCACGGCCCTAGGAGGGGCGATGAGGGGCGCAGTCTCTTTCCAGCGGGAGGCACACACGGCTCGAATTGGAGGACGAGCAAAAGCACAGAGAACCCACTGGTCCTGGGGTTCAGTTCAGGGGGCAAGCTCAGATCAAGCCCTTGGAGAATGTTCAAGCACAAAGTAGCAAAGTCTTTTCAGTAAGTCTCTTCCTCTCCTTTCTCAGCAAGGCAAGCAGCAGGCCAGCTCCTCCAGCGTCTTCTTCTCCTTCTAGTCGGGCAGAGGTTCTTTGTGGTAAACAGGATTCTGATTTCTTAGGAGCCAGGCTCCTACTTTTATACCATGATTCTTTTGTTCTTTAGCGCCAGGGGGCCTAGGCCTGGCTCAGTCCAGTTCTGGAGCACTTTGTTATGGTGACTCTGCTCTTTCCTTTCAGCAGCAGGGCAGAGACATCAGCCGCCCCACAGGGGGTGGCGCCGGCTTTGTGGTGGCAGAGCACAGGTCTATTCAAGAGTCAAGGTGTACTCCTCCCACCCATCCAGGTGTAATCTCTCTACCCACCACCTGGCAGCCAACCTGTCTCTGGGGATCCCCCCACCCTGCTCCTTACTGTTGCTAGGCAGAACACACACACACACACAGCAGAGGCGGACTGAGATGGTCAGGTCAGTAAATACTAACTTTCTAAAAGTAGTATTTACAAACCCAGGATATTAAAATAAACTTGACTACAAGAAGTATTTTATCATCCTGAGTTCAGGCATACTAAACTTGACACTTCTACCATGCTCTCTGAGTCCACTGGGGTCACAGCGTTGGCGGGATCCCGGCAGCCCATTCTGGCCTATGGAGAGCAGGTAGCCTTCAATAGTGAAGAACGGAAAGGGCTGTAATTCACTACTAAGACATGCCACACACACCAGGGCATGTCTTACCTTATGCCTACAATGCACCCTGCCCTTGGGCCTACCAGAGGGGTGGCTGATATGTAGGTAAGGGAAGGTTTAGGGACTGGCAAGTGGGGGCACTTGCGCAGTCAGCGCGACAGTCCCAGACTGCACGCAGGGTCTGCGGTGGCAGACCCTAGACACATTTTACAAGGCCGCTTCTGTGGGTGGCGCAACCAGCGCTGCAGGCCCACCAGCAGCATTCGCATTTACAAGCCCTGGCACTCCTGGTGCACTTTACTAGGGGCTGATAGTAAACCGAATAAGCCAAACATGGACACCAATCAATGTATACATTTTACCATAGGGAGAGCATATGCACCTTAGCACTGGTCAGCAGTGGTAAGGTGCCCAGAGTCATAAAACAGCCAACAACATGTCAGAAAAAATACAGGAGGAAGGCAAAAAGTTTAGGGATGACCCTGCAAAAAGGGCCAAGTCCAACAGTTAGCATCACAAAGCAGAACCCCACAGTTATGGCCGCCATTTATTCTTATACAGGATTGCTCTTAAGGTGCCACAAGATGTGCAGGTTACATTGGGTTGCTACAGCTACCATTACCTACAACAGAAAAGCCATAGGTGCAAGCTCATTGTTTTATAGCCTGCTTAGGTAGATTTCTACCTATTTCTTTGCTTCTCAGTGAATAGTTTCACTAGGACCTGTTTAACACCTATCCGACGAGGGAATGTTGGAAGGTATCTTGTAACTCATACTGTCACCTTTGGGCACCACATTTCTTTTCCCTGCTACTTTCCTTATCTGTTGCTATCTCAAACTCTTTCTTAATCAACTGAATTCCTTTATAAATTCTACATTCTATGGATTAATTAATCTTTACAAAATTCAAAGAAAAACATAAGTATTAAACTATGTTTTATTGTTTCAGGTCAACTAGTACAAAAACAGCAGATCTAATTAGAAGAACAAAAATATCTACACAGAGCTCACAGTTGCCTCACGCAATCACCACACAGAATCTTTTATAAAACCTGGGTAAGTGATGATGGTTGTATGACACTATTATCAATAGTATTGACCTAGATTATATTGCATTGAGTACATCACCTGCCACTAGAGTGTCATAGTAAGCACATTATTATCATTATTACCTTACATCGTTTAGCTAAGCATATGGGCTACTGTATTAATGTATTACAGTTACCCATTCTATCCTTCTGATGTAGTGGTATGACAATGAGGTGCATGTGACATAGTTGTCATGCCATATGATGCATGCATTACTGTGGGGGTATATCGCGGGGAGGAAAGAAAGTCTAAAAAAGCTCATGGTTACTGATCCCCACAGGGGGAACTACTAGAAACATAAAATGTGATGAAATTATACTCTTTATACCTCCTTGGTAAGGGAATTAACCCTAAGTAATATAAAAACTAAAAGCCTATTAGTTACTATGCTAAAATTTATTTTAACATTTCTGTTAGACCCAAATTAAATTGCATAAAACCCTTTTCATTATTTGTCATATGGTAAAAAGCAGATTTTCCATCTTCCAATATCATCGTTAGCATCATGATTGTTTATGTGGCACTATGGGCATCCAAAACCTGACTATATTCGAGAAGATGAACAATTGTGGCTAATTTCCTGACCTGATGGATGGTCCAGATGGTGAGTACCATAGTTTGCCAAATAACTTTTACTCTGACTCAAACCTAATATATGGGGTCTTTGCAGCTAAGGTGATAGTATTTTACAGATATGACTAAATATTTTATATGTGTATTTCAATTATCATGAGATAAAGCTTAAATCAGTGTTTCCCAAACTGTGGGCCGCGACCTACTGGTGGGTCGGGACATGATTTTTGGTGGATCATGACAGTCCAAGCAATAAATAAAGATACCTATAAATTCAGTATTTATTATGTTTCCTGTGCTTCAAAGACAGAGGTCAAAGGTCAGCTATGTTTTCTGACAAATTGGTGCTTATGTATTTTAACATGGAGATTAGAGTTCACAAACTCCTCTCACTCTCAGAGAAAGAAAAGTAAAGCGGGTTATGTGACAAACTTGCTGGTGTACACGGAGTATAAAAAGAAAGGTTATAAGATGTTATTGTTGTTTTATTAACACAAAATGAAATTTATGTAAATTAACTTACTTATTCAGTACTCAGGAAAGCAAAAAATTAAACACATTTGGTTTGTAATTATGAAGTCTGATGGAAACAAAGATTTTAAAAGGATGAAAACAAATCATGATACTTTATTTGATTATGCACAAATATTAAACTTTCACTAAAACCCAATTTACACATACTATCATTTGTGTACAATATAGTATTATGGCTAAAACCTGTATGTCTTTGCAAATTTAGTGCCCATTTCAATTGAAAATATGCTTTCACAGGGAGTTAATTTCCCCATTGCAGCATATTCTAGTCTATGGGTGCTGATATTCACTGTTACTATAAACCAAAACTGGGCTTTGGCTCAAATAATCAGCTGGACTGAGCCGAATAAACTAAACCAACAAAACATCTTGTCCAAACTGAGACCTATTAGACAACAATCTCTTTACAGAAAAACCTATCATGAAGTGAAACAGGAAAGGAAGGCTTTACGAATTGCCTGTTACTCAAAAACACTTTTGTTTATTTCATATTTTTCTTTTTTGTGTGAACAGCAATTATAATTTACAAAATAAGATATTCACTGTTACATCAGAGGACTGTAATACCTGAAATCGTTACAGTGTATCAATATTTCTTCTAGATGTACCAACCAACAGGTAGTAGGAATTATCCATGTTATAACCAAAGATAGGCTCTCAAAAGGTTACGCAAAAAAGGCAAAGAAATCCAGGGTGAACCTGCTAAAAATGCAGGGGCATATTCTCAAGAACTTGTGATAACCATCGCAAAAGTTACTTAATGCAACCCTCGACATCGCAGTCCATTGCGGGAAATTTATGCCGTGTTAACCAGGTATTCACAACAGGGCGGTACCATGCGATAGTCACCAGACAACGTGTCAAATGGCCGCGTTAAAAAAGCTGCGATGAGGCCAATCATGATACAAAAATCAGCGAAAACCAGCCACAGGCCTGCAATCCACACGCGTCAGGATGGAACAATCACCCTGAAGGGTGAAAAAAAACAGACAAATAAGTGCCAAACTACAGCGAAAAACTATGGATGTTGCCGGAGCAAGTACGGAGGAGAACCAGAATCCCACAAGCCCTCCGGAGGACCTGCCTGGGACCTCGAGGTCAGTGAAGGCCAAGGAGAAGAAGAGTAGGAAGAAGCGCTTCAGTCCGCGGGAGAACAGAATCCTGATAACGGAGGTGGTCGAACACCATCAACAACTGTTCGTCACCTCCACTGTGTCATTGGCAACAAAAAATGGACTATGGCAGGCCATCGTGGACAAGGTGAATGCAGTCGGAGTACTGAAGAGGACAATGGACGAGGTCAAGAGGCGCTGGAATGATGTCAAGCGCTAAACCAAGCTGAAACTCGCCAACAACCGGAAGGCAGCAATGCAGATTGGAGGTGGCAATCCTGCGCCACAGGAGGAGCTGGACAACGTGGAGGATATGGCGGCCACAGTCATCAGTGGGGAGACGGTGGCAGGAGTTGGGGGCCCGGACACTGCTTAACAGGACCAGACACAACAGCAAGAGGGTGAGTAATGACCAGGGTCGGGGGAAGGGGGGAGATGGGCACAATGGCACACATGCGCAATTAAGTAGAGCACAGCTGTGGACAAATCATGCCCCAGACCCCAGCTCCCACCAAGAGAACTATGTACCCAAGTATACACCATTTCAGCACTGTATGAGCACAGAAGTCAGAGGCACTCTGCATGTAAGAGATAATGGGCAGCCAAATCATAGTTGCCCCCCCAAAATGCGGTACACACACATCACGTGCACAGCACATCAACAGTGACAACAAAGTGGCACAAACCGCAACACGTTCACCACAGAGCAGAGGACACAATTAGTGCCGACTGGGTGTAGACATTGGCCAATCACAAATGGCATTGCAGGGAAATGTGAGTTGATAATGTACAAGTACAAACACACAGCCGTGATGTTATCAAAAGGTCCACTGTCCCGCAGCAAATGGGCAGCCCCACCGAAACAGCCAAGATGTACACAGTCATGCAGTTTGTATGTACAATGCGATAACACACATATGAACACACTGTTAAACTGCATCTCCCCTTCACATTGCAGAGGGACAATCACCACCTCCTGCAGAGCATTCCCAACCTCTCTTCTCTGATGACGAAGAGGATCACGACACCTTTGCCTCCGACTCCCTCCGAGAGTTCATTGACAGTCTCCGCAGCACACCTCCAGGAGCAGGGCAGCCCAGCTGAAATGAGGAGTACCCAACCCCTGCACAGACCACACTGCAGGCAGCACCCACCACCACGGCTGCCTCCCAGGACCCCCACAAAGAACACATGGCCTTCCAATGCTGTGTGTTGGCATGCCAGGAGCAGCTTGCTGAACAGGTGCGGGTGGGCTTCGCCTGCACGGCAGACAAACTAGATGCCATACGTGGGTGTCTAAGTCCCATTAGGGACCACTCCCAGTCCCAAACGGACACCCACAGTTCGCTCCATGCTCGCCAACGAACCATGACTGACATCGCTAGAGTCCTGACTGTGAGACAAGAACAATTATCTAGTCAGAGTGGCTCCAGCGAGCTCACCCGGGAGTTGGGACTCATGCGGGGGCTCATGGAGAACATTGAGTGGGCCAATGCGGAAGGAGCGGCTCCCACGGCTGCACACCGGTGAGAGGTAGCTGGATTCCACAGTGACCTCAAAACCATCCTCATGGCATTGCCGCCACAAGGTCTGGCGCAGATGCATGCTGCTGCTACCACTACATCCACATCTCCGCCCCCTGAAGTGTCAGTGCCACACAGTGTGGCAGACATTCCACCTCCGGCCCCTGAGGTGTAACTGCCACACAGTGCTGGAGAAAGGCCAGCACCACCTACACGTGAGGCACATGAAACAGCAGAGGATGAAGGTGCGGATGAATCTGTCCTCTTGGTCAGAAGGAAGGGGTAGCATCCATCTCCGAATCATGGCCAGTTTCAGCTTGGTTCTGTCCTCTGCATCATCACCTTCCACTGTCCCCCGATACACTCTGCGACACTCAACTTTGACCTCGACATGGACTGCCATAACCTGTTTGATCGCCAATGACACTGATATTAGACTGCGAACTGAACTCTTCTGCTTCCATCGGACTGGTAATTCCCTGAATGACTCTGGCTGGCCCTCCATGGGCGAACATTTGAAAGTGGGGTTTGCATGACCCTGTACTGCTCCAGCTGCAACATTCCAATGAATGTGCATTAAACATTCCGAATCACACAGATGTGTTGTCTCTATGGTGTTTCAAGTGTGGTAGCATGGATGGATGTGGGGTCAGCGAATTCCTCTTACGTCCTTGTGGCTCATATCGTTGGACTTGGGTCACAGGGTGACACATTGTTGATTGTCGTCTCGGTGGCGCTGACGCAACAACAGCTACACACACATTTGTTACTTCCTTGTCCAGCCCCGTAAGGAACTACGCAGAGACCCCCGGGGTCATTGTTCAAACCCTTATGCTGGAGTGGCATACGCCAGGCCAGCACACTATGCTTACGCTCCGGGGGGGACAACAATGCCACATATGACAGGACTCCCCTATAGTGATCTGCTGCTCACAGGTCTAGTTGTCAGCATGCCAGGGCCACTCCCTCATGGCTGCTTTACACCCACACCATACCCATCGAATGTATGATGATACAACACGTACCATCCCAATGCGGTATGTTAAATCGCGGTCTTGACAACGCAAGTTGTTACATCGACTTGTGTTGGAGGGTGCTGGATTTAGGAATAGTGTGAATTACTATTCCAACTCCAGTCTACGTGCAGTAGGGAAGGTGTTGGAATAGTAGTTCACACTATTCCTTAGTCTAGAGCGCCCTCCAGTGCAAGTCGGTGTAACGACTTGCGTTGTCAAAACCACGATGTAACCATACCACGTTGTTATGGTTGCATGGTAAAGGATGTTTCCCCACCCATCCAGCACACGCGTCACAGCACATGTGACCCTGCCAATAAAAAGGGCCGGGCACACATGCACGATGCCATTTCCAACCTCTCTCGGGGTGTATCCGTGTGTTGTGCATGTAGGCATGGGGGTCCAGGGGCCTGCAACATCACATTCCGCAGTCCCGGAGGAGACATGATGGTGTCAGCACCACGATACCCAATCATAGAGGGTCCATGACTGTGGGGGCACATACTTGGTGCCACCCAATACACTGCGGCCGGCACAGGCACATTGCCACGGGGCGGTGACTTTCGGTGCAGTGAGGTAGGGGCACCTTAAGTGCTGAGCGGGTGTGCAGCCTGCGATGATGCCCCGTCCCGGCGGTCCAGACGGCTCAGTTTAAGTGTGCCCTTCTGGACCACACTGTAGGCCTGAGCCAGTGGGCAGCGCTGGCCTACCGCCACTTGGCGTCACCTCCTGGATCACAGAGTTAGTGGCACCCATGAGGTTGAGCGGGTGTGCAGCCTGCGATGAGGCCGGGTGCACAGGTATGTCTTCTGCCATGGAGTAATCAAGACCCAGCACCAAATTTTAGACCTGGTGGCCTGTGGAGCGGGGTTGCATGATGTGGAGGGTGCCATGTCTGTGGGCCCTGGGCTTGTGGCTTGCAGTGGCACGTGGTTGGCCCTCTTTTCTACACGCCGGTGGTGGAAGGTGAGCAGTGAGGCCAGGGTGCGCAGGGGCAGGCATGCATCGCTGGGTGGTAGGAGGGGTTGGAGTGCAGCTGCCTGGGTGCGCAGGGGCGGTCAGGCGATGATGTGTGCAATTGTATGTACTTTGCCATTCATGTATCTGGACTCTGTTTCAGATGTCAAATCTGTCTCAGATGTGGGACCTGGTGAACAGCACTACATACCGGCATGTGGTTGCAGACACACCGGTGGCAGGAGGTGGGCAATGTGGCCTGGGTTCGCAGTGTCGGCACTCTCTCTCTTCTTTTCTCTAGCTCTCTCTCCCCCTATCTGTTCGTATATCCCTCTCGGTCCGTCTTTCTCTTGCTCCCCCTCTCTGTCCGTCTTTCTCTCACTCCCCCTCTCTGTCTCTCTTTCTCTTGCTCCCTCTCCTTCGCTCTCCCTCTCCTTTGCTCTTACTCTCCTTTGCTCTCTCTCTCGCCTTCTCTCTCTCTCCTTTGCTCTCTCTCTCCTTTGCTCACTCTCTCCTTTGCTCAATCTCTCCTTTGCTCTATCTTTCCTTCGCTCTCTCTCTGTCCTTTGATGTGCGCAGGACACACCTTCTCATCATGATTTTTGTCTTGCAGACTGTGACATACGGATTGTCCCGAGGGGAGCCGACATGTGTCTTCATTTCTATTCTGTGTTTATTTTAAATACATTTTCATTTGTTGCTTCGAAGGTGAATGTGTGATGCTCATTTTTGTGACGACACATGCACGTCACCAGATGTGATTGTGCGACATCATGCGGGTTATTTGGTATATGTTTCCGTGTGGTTGATGTGACATATCTTTGTCCGGGGGTGGGTGGGGGTACCCGGAGTGGGGCTCCGGGGGGGGGGGGGGAGGTGGGGTCCTGGGGGTGATGGCGGTAGGTGTTATTGCCCTCTTGGGGCTCTGGGATGCATGTTCTGTGGCTCCATGGTATCTGTTTTTCTTCAGGTGTGGGCTGGGCTCTCTTTTGTGGTGCAGGTTGTAGTCCAACTTTGCATCAGGTCGGTGCAGGTGTTAGTTTCCTGGTGCTAATGCACCTTATCGCATGTTTTGTGATCTTATCGCAGATCAGGCTGGTCGTTGAGAATGTTGTGGTGTGGTGTTGTCATGGATTTTTGCTCGGGGACGCCTACTCTGCATTTCATTAGCGATAGTTGCCGGGGTCATCTTTGGCGATGTTTTTTGCAGCTGCTATTGCCGGAAAACTGGTGATATGGGCTGTTTGCACCAGCTTGTGAATGGGGCGGTAAGTTTATCACAAATTTGGCTGCATTAAGGTGCCGAT
Organism: Triturus cristatus; assembly: GCF_964204655.1. Classification (NCBI taxonomy): domain Eukaryota; kingdom Metazoa; phylum Chordata; class Amphibia; order Caudata; family Salamandridae; genus Triturus; species Triturus cristatus. The sequence goes on along the minus strand of NC_140581.1, from coordinate 766,716,162 downwards.
AACTCGGAGATTGCTCCTTGAGAATATGGCCCACAGATTTCTAACAATGATTAGCTTCAAACATTGTTAACCTCCAATGCGCTTGTATGTGTAAAACAACACATAGACATTTTCCCTGAAGACAGGTAAGGTTTTCATCAGCTGCGTATAGGTTGCATAGCAGGATGAGGCTAAAATTTCTGCTACAACCCCTCTACCGTTTGAGTCTTGGGAAAAAGAGTATTCGTATCTAAACATAACCGTAACCCATGTATTATGAGGTTAGCATTAGAAGGGCCAGGAGAAATCAGTCAGCAACATTCTATTTCCCCCAATTTTACAATTTATTCCGGAATCTCCTCCAGTTTACTTTATCAACAAAGGTGCAAAGTCTCTTAAAGAAAGGATGGTTTTCAAAGAGCATTATTCCATAGATTTAATCATGGTTTGGGAATGTAGCAAAACATTATCAACCGACAACTCCTCTTAAAAAATAACGTCCTCTTACCTATGACTTGCTTTGATCCTCTGTACCTGTCTACAGACAGGCCCCACTGATCAGACAGACTGACCAAGACCATGCCCTACTATTTCCCCAAATAAAATATCAGACTTAGCTAACCTATTTGTTGTATCTTACCGGACGTAGCCAAGTTGTATGTTAAGTATTTCATTATTAAGTTCAAGTTGCAGGATGGTAATAATGTACATCTGCTCTTCAGCCTGATAATCCTTATACAGTATCCCCACCAGGAGCAGCCTGCCTGCTTCTCAGCCCATCTTCCAACTTTCACACCTCATCCACACAGGCACCCAAGAATTCCAAACATCACAGTCACACCAACATTCCACTCTCAACACTCACACTGGGTGAGCAGCTAAGTGATAGGTATACTGAGATACATATGATCAAATAAGCAGGATATAACATATTCCCCTCCTTTTAAATGAAAAATGAAAAGAACAGTACAACAATGGAGGAACTATACACAAGAATGTACAAAACAGAGAAAGGTTCAAGACCCAGAAAATCAAATTACAATACAGCTTCACAAGAGAGTCCGAACACTACGTAACCTGAAAGGAAGGGTAAATATATTGACAAGCAACATTAAATAAATTGACAAGCAATATAACCCATCCACCCCAAAAAACAATATAAAAGAAAAAGTAACATGCAGTAAAAGGGTGGACCACAACCTGAAACAGCGATCCCAAAAACAAGGGAACTAAAAGTGTAAACAAGATTCCTAAAGTCAGGAACATGAAATACACTCAGAGATTGGGACTAAGAAACCCATAAGAACACACCCAGTGTAGGGATTTAATGTAAAACATGTAAATGGGGCTTACACCCAAGAGAACACACCCTGTGTAGGGATATACTTTAGAACGTGTAAATGGAGCTAACACCCATAACCCAACCCTGTCAAAATGGTGAAACCGATTGTGAATGGGACAAGACCCATAAGAACTACCCTGTGTGAGGGTGGGAAACCAATATACATATAGCACCTGGTGACTTAAACACCATATACAGGACGTGTAGTGCATGGCAACTTACACCAAACAGACAAGACGTGTAGCGCATGGCGGCTTACACACTGTATACAAAACCCACAAGTAAAGGAGTGTAAAAAAGAAACTGAGAGATGGGAAACCACCCACCAAGAGATCAGAACCTCCCTCATGTAAGGGAGGTTAATGTTAATGTGTAATGTCGTGTAAATATGAAACCGAACTCCATGCCCATCTGTAAAGATTTCATTAGAAGTAGTTTGATTGAATGAAAAGATTTATTTCCAGCGACAATCCAGCTGAGCTCCCAGCTCAACCGTATCTCCAGTTTGATCAGAAACATTCCACCTTAGGCTGACATCATACATTCCATGATGTCAGCCAGCCATATCTCTACACATCTCCCCCCTTATAATAACAAAACAAAAAAAAATGTCTTTAAAGCAGTTCCCATTAGAATTAACACAATCAAGTCTGGTTGAACTTTAAACCATAAACATTACAAATTACTTCTTATGGTTGAACTTTAAACCATAAGCATTACAAATTACTTCTTACTTTACACACATCACCCATACTTCTAATAGTTCCATTTTCCAGAATCACAACATTACGTTTGACTTCTTTAACCCTACAAGGATTAGAATATTTACTTTCTCCTTTATGAACAAAACCTTTCTTCCGTACCACAATCCAATCTCCCGGCCTCAGCACAGATCTTTTCACTCCCATTCTTTTGTTGTAGTATAAAACATTTTTCCTACTTTCCTCCATTACTTTTCTCTTTATTTTTTCTCTATCCACCTCAACTTCCACATCATCCTTCAACCACACAGGACACTCTTTAGAATTTGGAATCCTCCCCTTGAGAGAAATGAACGGTGCAATCCCGGTAGAAGAATGAGGTGTGACTCTATGCGACCACATCAACCTCCTCAATTCTTTTTTCCATGATAACTGATTTGCCAATGACAGTTGAACATTCTCCATTATCAGCCTATTCACCCTCTCCACAAGACCATTCGCCTGTGGACGGAACAACGCCACTCTCTCATGCACAATACCCAAACCATTTAGATAGGACACCATTTCTTTAGATACAAATTGTACCCCATTATCAGAGACAATGACCTTTGGCAAACCTTCATCCATAAAAGTCTCTTCCAGAAAATCTATAACTATAGATGTGCTTACCTCTGGCACAACCTTGACCGTAAACCATTTGGAATGATAATCCGCAAGTACAATAATGAACTTATTCATAGCTCCTAACTTTGCCACAGGCCCCAAAAAATCAATCGCCAATTTTTCCCAAGGCTTACTAGGAAATTTCATCATTTCCAATGGTGGTTGGCTGACTACTTTGGACTTGTCACTATCTATTAGCACACGCTATACAATTCCTTACTTTTTCCTCAACATCATGATCGACCCCTGGCCACCAAAACATCTCTCTGACTCTTCTTTTCATAGCACTACATCCTAAATGACCTTCATGAATAATATTGAGAATTCTAGGCCGAATGGCGATGGGAGGAACAATCTGATTCCTCCTCCTGAGTTTTCCACATACAATGCTTAACTCTTCTTTGACTTTAAAATACTCCTTTAAATCAGCTCTCTGAGCATCTTCAACATCCCATCCTCATCGCCAATGTAAAGATTTCATTAGAAGTAGTTTGATTGAATGAAAAGATTTATTTCCAGCGACAATCCAGCTGAGCTCCCAGCTCAACCGTATCTCCAGTTTGATCACAAACATTCCACCTTAGGCTGACATCATACATTCCATGATGTCAGCCAGCCATATCTCTACACAATCCCTCATGTAAGGGAGAGTAATTGTACAAAAGGCAATAAACACCCACAAAACCAGAATTACAGTGTCCACTTCAACAGATGTGCACATATCGTGTAAGACTGTGCACTCGCCAAGAATAAAGTCAAGAGACTGTAGCACCATAGATAACGTAACCCATTGCCGGTGAGCGGCCTCTCACCCAAGTGGTACTACTCTAAGCACACTCTTGTCTTCTGTACCCCAGATACAGGGTCATTCTCTCAAAATAAGTGACCCAAAAAGGACTATACCAAAAACCTTGTTTTGAAACAGGACCTCAAAACTTGTATGTTGCAGGCATGAATGGTACAAAAAATGATACTTCAAAAGTCACACTGGATCTGAAGACAGAGGACCTCACTAATTTGCACAACCACACAAGTGCAAATTAAGTGCTAGCGTCCATTTGCACAACAACCATGTCATGTCAAACACATTGCGATATTCGCCCACTACTGCATTATGCTTGAATACACATTATGTAGCAAGCTGATACAGACACCCTTGAAGCGTGTAACTGTGTTGTATACAAAACACTACTGTAATGTATAACTTTGTCAACTATAAATTCATCAATAAAGATTGTCAAAAATCAAAAGTCATGCTAGGCATAAAACATACCCAAGCCGTTACCCTGTAATCCTGATTGTTGGCCGTTCATATGCTCAAAAAGCAAAATGTGGTCCTACGTTAATCAACGAAACACTGCTGATAAATTGTAGGACAGTCCACATAGAAGTACTGAAGGAAACTAGGCCATCAAATGGAATGCCGTGGTCCCAACGTTTAAACTGAAGAGTCTGTTTGTGCTCCGCTTGGCGTGTGCATAGATTTATCTGTATTGAGACAACTCACATTGAAAAACTGAGCTCGTAGGGAAAAATTTATATATATATGTCAGGCAATCCAATATGGCGGCACGTACTTGACGCTGTGCAGAAGGCTCTCGGTGTGTCCGAGCTGGAGAGCGTCCCTTGGCAACTCAAGGAGCTGCGTAGCAACCAAAACGTGGCCGAAGTTGGAGAGAATGCTGGTGAATGTAAGAGTGTGCGTGCTATGAACGACATGCGCCCCTTTTTTTCAAACCGCCCCGCTGTGGTTAAACTGCTATATGTCTAGTGGGGCTGCTAGTGACAAAATAATATAAAAAAACAAAGATTGGCTCACCCCCCAAAAATCCACAGCAGCAGCCGGAATCTGGCAAATTTTCCCCTGTAGTGCAACGCATTTAGATGTAGATTTCACTGCAATGTACACAAATAAAAGTCTCGCTAGTGCTGCAAGCACCGTGACAAAATTTCACACAAAACTCTGTGCATACCCTAACAGTGGAAACACAAGCAGAAAAGACAGCGCTGTTAAAGTCAATTTCAAAACATGAGGATGCAGTGTGCAGCAATAATCCATCCCAGGACACATGCATTGATATGTTTCCAGAAAAGAAAACTCTCGTAAATTGCACCTCAAAACTTTCTTTGTAAGCCATTGGAGATCGAGATAGCAGGAATACTCAGGACTGTAGTAGAAAGAAGCATGGCCTGCATAAGGTTGTTGACTGTTTAAAACGTGAATGCCTGTAACAAACACAAGACCAGTTGATCCATACAGATGTAGAAAGTAAACAAGTTAAGATGTGGAAGTAGTGAGGCTCACACCACTTACCCACTTCCATCAATGTCATTTTTAAAAGTACAATGAAGCATGTCCAGGCTGGGGCTGTCCTCTGACAAGGACACTGGTGGGGCTGGCATGCCTGGAGCTCCATTTTAGACGCTTTAATCTTTGTTTCTGTAGTTTCTTTGGGTTCTTCATGTCCATACCATAGATAGGCTCTTTAAATCTTGTAGCACGCTTAAGTCTTGGTCCAGGTCATCGACAAAATATGTTGTATATTACCAGACGTAGCCAAGTTGTATTTTAAGTATTTATTTTTTGAGTTCAAGTTGTAGGATGGTAATAATGAACATCTGCTCTTCAGCCCGGTAATCCTTATACACCAAGCCTACCAGAAGCAGCCTGCCAGATGCTCAGCCCATCTTCCAACTGTCACACCTCAACCATACAGGCACCCAAGCATTCCAAGCATCACAGTCACACCAACATTCCACTCTCAACACTCACACTGGCTGAGCAGCTAGGAGATAGGTAAACTGGGATATATATATGATTAAATAAGCAGGATATAACACTTTTCTGCAGCACAAGTTCAACCCCGGGCACTGTACACCTTGAAGTTGGAGCCCTCGTGTGTGTTGTTGGATTGACTGGGGGCTTCTTTAACCATCATTCTCTGGACGGAGGAGGGGTAAAAGACACCACTCCCCAAATAATGTGCTAAATGTATGGCATCAAGGACGGTCGTATCACAGGATGTACTTTTGTATGCTGGTGGACGGCTTGGGACTTCATTCACCAGCATCCCATGGGCAGAGGAGGGGAAAAGAGGCCACTCCTGCTATATATAATGCCAAGGACACCTGCAAGGCAGGAAGCTTGCAGACCCTGCCAATGGCTGGAAGAAGCTAGGCTCTTTTATTTGGTATTCTACAGCTTTCCCAACTTGGGGAAAAGGAATGTTGTTGCACCCTCATTAATGTTGGAGACCACTAAGAAACAGAAGCATCACTCTTTGCTTATTTGCTTAGTAATTGTCTTGAAAAGGCTGTTTGGGTTATCAGAGTTGAAATCGCTAGAGCAAAACAGCATCTTAATGTACCCTCCAAAGAATCAGGTTTATCTAATCCAACCAACAAGGATTTGCTGGTTGAAGCACGTATCCATAATTAAAATTACACTTGTCTGGATGACAGCGCAACTTCAACGCACTGGAACGAATCACAGTGTATTACACAGTTAGTGTGGGTGGACTCGAATTTTTCAATGAATCAAGAATTACTGTTGACTTTGATGCCTCCCTGGAAGAAAAAATTCTATTTCTTCTTATCAGCTTTATTTCGGTCACTAGGACCATAAATGAATGCAACAGATGCACAATTAGAAAATAAACACTTTTAAAAAAAGAAGATTTACACACATGGTTGAATTTAAAAAACAGTCATAGGACAATCAGGCTAAAATCGTCAAAAATATTCATTCAGCTATATTTAACTTAATGCATCGGTTACGGCTAAACCACATTGCTGTTAAAAATTTTGCGACTGCAAATACAATTGGGGCCGACAAATCTGTTTTCAAAATTCTGAATGCTGGGAAATGCTGCCTAAAACCGAGGTTTTTGAGGAGTGGGACGAGCCAGTAATTCCTTGCTCTTTGGTATGCTGGACAGAATAATATAATGTGCAAATCAGTCTCTCGCGGGTGAGCGCAAGCTGGACATTGCGCTGTGGGCTGGCAATATGTCCAGCGATCTGTGTATGCCCTAAGGGGAAGAGTACTATATCGCCATTGCATATATAGCTTCCTTGTAATAGGAGGGCCAATATCGTAACAAAGGCGAGCTCAAAATGATATGAGTCTTTAAACCTCAGAAAATGTTCAGATAGGGACCCCTCCCGTACACTCTCAATTGAGACACGTAAATTATGCTCATAATACACCTTAGAGATAGATTTGCGTGAGATCCTACAGCATGCATTTCCTGGATCAAACCACAAATCCGGTCTTCCTAGTGACTCACATGTTTGTTTAATATATTTTAGCCATGGGATTTGTGCAGCTTGAGGAAGACGCAAAATCTCTAGAAGCTCAGCTCTATAATTAGATAATTCCGGCGTGCTCCATATTTTGCGCCAGAAAGTTATGGGTTTAAGTCCCAACTCCTCTGTAATAGGTCTTAGGCCCAGGTCTAAACGGAGTGGGAGGAGTGGGGTACTAGACGGTAAAGCTGCCAATTGCCTTATAAAATTATTCTCCGTTACCAGCAATTTCTGGGCGGCAGTATGCCCCCATAATTCACCCCCATATGTCACTGCCCCTCTTGCCTGGATTTTGTAAATTTGAAGGCGGTGACCAAATTGCTTATAGGTCGATCCTCTTGTCATCCTAAAAATGCCACCCGTCAACTGGGTCAATTTTGAATTTGCCTTGGTTCGGTGTGAATCCCATGACATGGACTGGTTGATTGTTACCCCCAGGTAATCAAACATATAAACCCTCTTGAGTCTGGAGGACCCTATCATGGGATTCGCGCGTGTTGAGGAGGGCGGGTTGAAGATCATATACTTAGTTTTAGACGCATTGATCTCCAATCCGCGCTCAACGCAGAAATTCGCAAATCCGTCCAACACCCTTTGTATGCCCATGGGGGATTTGGAAAGCAGCAGGGTGTCATCTGCAAACATAATGGCAGGCACCCTGCTGCCATCCAGCCTGGGGGCATCGATATTACTCAGCCCATTAAGATGGTTAATGACCCCGTTGACAAAGAGGCAGAAGAGGGTCGGTGCAAGCACGCAACCATGTCTAACCCCCCTGTCAACGGGGAAGCCATCCGAAAGGGTTCCCCCTCTTCCACACCTTACCCTGGCAAAGTTTCCCTGATGTAATCTTTTCAAAATTAGTAAAATGTCGGCGGGGACCCCTAAGTCCGTTAAGACGGCCCAAAGTTTATCCTTGGGCACTAAATCGAAGGCCGCACGCAAGTCCACGAACACCGTGTACAAGCTGCCGCCCTCAATTAGCACTGACTTCCAATATAGGAGATTCAAACGGAATATCTGGTCAATAGTAGAGATACCTCTTCTAAACCCTGCTTGATATGGACTCAAAATTTCGCATTCCTCAATCCAATCCTGAAGGCGATTGAGCATCAGTCTACCGAGTATCTTTTGTGAAACATCGATAAGAGTGATGGGTCTATAGTTGGCTGGGAGCAGAGGTGAACCCTTTTTATATATTGGGACAATCTCTGCGCCCAGCCAAGTATCTGGCACCTCCATACCCCCCAAAATGGAATTGAATAGAATCGTTAGATAGGGTGCCCAGACATCCGGTTCTTGCTTAAATAGGTCGCCCGGCAGGCCGTCCAAGCCAGGTGCCTTGCTTGATGCCAACCCAACAATAGCCGCTCGCACCTCCCTTATTGTGAGTGGCACCCCATTCGGAGTGATACTAACCGTCTGGGTGGGATTAGTCCTATCCCCTTCGGGTAACTTATATAGAGACTGGAAATGGTCTTGCCATACCTTGGCCGAGATGTTGGGCTCGATTGCAGAGACCAGCTCCTCAGAACCTGTATTCGCACAAAGCCAAAATTTACGCGAGTCCCCACATGCAAGGTAAGTGGTAAGTGTTTCCCATTTTTGGAACTCCTATTCGCTTTTAGCATTGGTGATCAAAGACTTGTAGGCCGTTCTCCTGGCCCTAATTTCCGCACTTCCCTTCCCCGCCTTAATTGAGGTCAGGAGATCAGTTTCTGCCTTGCGGCATGCAGTATTGTACCAAAGGGGACCAGGAACACGTCCATTAGTCCTCTTTGGTACGATAATAAGGATTTCAGACACCAATTTGGCAAGATCATCATACAGCTGCCCCAGTTGTTTGTAAGCACCCTGGGTAATACCTTGCACCTTTAAAGCCTGGACCTTTTCTAGTATAGGAATTACCCGGGCGTACAGCTTGGATATCTTCCCTGGTTGAGTAGCTAATTTCTCCCACTTCACTCTACGTCTATTGTTCGTAAGACCTAACCCCACCTCAGAAGCCACCCTCTGCTTCCCCGTGACCTCAAGACCAGGATGATCATATTCCAGTTCCAATGCGTTGTGGTCGCTATCTTCCCTAGATGTCACCCGGACGTCTCTAATAAGTGACCACGAGGCCAGTGGGACCAGGATGTAGTCTAGTCTTGACTCCCTGCCCAATCTATTGTAGGTGCATCTTGGAGGGATGTCGGATTTTATCCTTCCATTACAGGCCCGGAGATCATATTTCAGGGTTAGAGATGTGATTTGTAAGGCCAAAGGGGTCCAAGCTCTTGGAGCCGGTGCTTGCGAAGGAGGTACAGACCAGAGCAAATCCTCCTCTTGAGCCAAACCATCCAATAAGCCCGGAAGGGGCTCAAAATGGCAATTCAGATCACCCCCTACTAAAGAAGGAATGCCCTCGGGAATTTCATTTAGGGCAAGCGTAAGCTCCTCAATAGTGCGCGATTCCTGCGCAATGTTGACTGGCCTAGAGTAAACATTTATCAACAGAAGGCTCTGTGAATTTGGCCATTCCAGCAATACAGCTAGAATATCCTTCTTGTTCAATGGAAAGACAGCGGCCCTACATCCCAGGTCGTTAGCCACCCAGATTGCGAGGCCTCCCGAAGGTCGCCCTCTGCCCCCCATACTGCATGTGTGGAGAATGCAGCAAAGCCTATGTGGGTGACTTCTTCCCTCGCCCAGGTTTCTTGGAACAGGCATATATCTTTGTCGTCAATAAAGGAGCTCCAGGCCGGACAATTCAGTTTGTTACCCAGGCCTGCCACATTCCATGATAGTAACTTGAGAGAGGAGCAATTGGTTCTCTCTGTTAGTAAATTTGGAAGTACGACCGTACCGGAGTGCATCCCCAGTGGTGGGTTGGTATCCAAGCTGCCCACTTGGACAGCCATCACCTCAATTGTGTTGTATGGAGAGCTATGGGTCTCTGCACCTACCTCTCCATTTGCAGATTTCTGGCAAGGTAAGCCTTCTCCATGGGGGTAACTGGTCGTATTTTAGGTGTAGGGGTCATATTGGGGCCCAAATCCTCCCCACCCCCATCTTACTCGGTCAATCCACCATGTCAAGATTACTAAACCTATTATAGGTGGAAAAATGGTCATATTGCGGAAATCTGGGAGGAGGGTGACCCCCTCTTTCACTTTGACCCCATCTGCCTCCTCTCCTATGTACTAGTTCCCAGCCCTCCTCTTCCTGCTGATGGGTTGAGGATTGGTCAAAAAAGGATAGAGGAAGGGATTGGATAGAAGTCCCCTGGGCATGGTATGGCCAGCTACATATGTGTGAGACAGTGGAAGGGTCCCTAAAATTGATCAGAACACAATCTCCATGGATAGATTTCCTGGTGTTGCCCATCCACGGAACTCTCCTCACCATGAGTACCTCACTATGCATTCCTTCGGGAAGGGGCCTGTTAGTAGAAAGCCAGTGGATTACCTTATTTTTAAGGGCGTCCACAGGTTCCCTAGTACGTGGATTTAGTTCAGGAATATCTGTTAAGATAACTGTATACGGAATGGCCTCCGGTGGCAAATTAACTGGCCTGTGTTTTATACCGTTAGGATGTACCCCTGTTACGGGCACAGCCAACTTCGCTTTAGGACTTGCAGTTGCTACGCAAATTGGGGCTTGTGAGTTTAGGCCTTCTAAAGTTGATGGTGTAGGAGGGTGTGTTTGTATCAACTTAGAAGGAGGGGGCCCTTCCTTAACTGGAGGCGCTGAAATAGACTTCTTATCTCTGTGACCCGACCCTCTCCTTGTGAGTTGGCTAGCTTTTTTTGGGACGTCTGCTAGTTGTAAGATTACCTTTTGGATGTTCAATAAACACATTTCCATCTTTGCTAGGCGGTATTCTAGGGGATTGAGCATTTTTCTCAGGAGAGAACGGATATCCGAAAGAGTGAAAGTGAAATCCCCCTCCCCCGAAATGACATTTGGACTAGGAGGGGTTTGGGCCAGGGTCTGGGAGGGCGGAGCCCTATTTTTTTGTGGCGGGTTTGGCCCCTTATTAACTATAACATGTTGATTGCCCTCACACCTAGGGTTTCGCTTTGGGATCTTGGGCTTTCGCCCCCCTGTAATTTGTGCCCTTTTTTTCCTTTTCGAAATAGCTCCCTCCCTCTCCCCCTGTGATGTCTGCACAAGCTGATGAACCCTGTCAGTAGTTACATCCTTATTAAAGACACTCACTTTGGCAATAATTGGCGGTGGAGGGGGCTTAGGTGATGGAAGAGGTAATATACTAAGCTCTACGAGGGCAGAGATATCACAATTGGTAGTGGGTATGATAGAGCTACTTAGGTCAGATAAAACAAGCGTGCCATTTATCCCCCCTGGATCTGATAATAAACAGTCAGGCGTTTGTTCTGGGGTAATAGCATGTGCAAGGGGTCCCAAAGAGGATCTCCTAACCCAGTCAATTTCTTGCGAAATACGCCTTTCGAGAATAGTAATTTCATCAATAAGAAGAGACCCCGCTTTAGCAAAATACGTGTCCAGAGTACCTTTTGCCATCCCTGCGGCCAGTGTGGTTTTGCTCCTCGTTTCTCTTGATGTCATGATCCCGAGCTAGGTTCCAAGATTATAATATGGAGTCTTGGGCAAAGGGGGATGGCCCAGGCCCTAACTCTCCCGTTCTCGAACGGCCTCAAACGGCCCGCTCTTTGCCCGGTCTTCGCCCCGTGCGTCGCTCCGCTAGCGCGTGTGCACGTAACGTTTTAAATGGTGGAAAGGACCCGAGGAGGAGTGGGCGGGAAGAGGCCCCAGCTGCAGCGGTGATGTTAACGCTAAGCAGGCTGGTCCTCGCAGTCCCACCGGCAGAAGGATGATGCAGCAAAGGCTCCCCAAGGTCCAAGAGAGTCCGGGTTGAGCCGGTGAACGCAGGAGTCTCCAGGAATGACGATGAGCAATGTTTCAGTGAGCGGCGCCCGCAAAGCGGAGGTCGCGAATCTCTTATCGCACTGGTGGGAGGAGCGGGCGGGAAGAGGCCCCAGCTGCAGCGGTGATGGTAACGCTGTGCAGGCTGGTCCTCACAGTCCCACCGGCAGAAGGATGATGCAGCAAAGGCTCCCCAAGGTCCAAGAGAGTCCGGGTTGAGCCGGTGAACGCAGGAGTCTCCAGGAATGACGATGAGCAATGTTTCAGTGAGTGGAAGAATCTTCAACTCATTATATGTAGACTTGGATGTTTTGTGATGCCTCGATGATGGCGGACCCTTTAGTCTCACCTGAGCCTTCTAAATCAACTAAAACATGCATCGATTTGAGTTCTAATCGACTCTTTAGCTCTTTAACTCAAAGATCTTGCACATAAAACAAAGCTTTGGGGATTTGGTGATTTTGCTCCACTGAAAGTCTAAAAAGGGTTTTTTACATTTTGAGGGATGTAGTTTCTTCAAGTCTAAGCACAAATTAACTGCTTGAATTTGCAGGCTCTACAACTTGTCAGCGTCCTTCTACTGTGCCCTGGTTTATAGTGTGTTTCAGCAACTAACCAGGAAAACACATGAGGGCCTGGAAAGTTCAATATGGCGAGAGACAGGGCCTCACGAAGACCATTGAAACCATTTTAATACTTGGATGATATAAATTCCCTCAGGTGTGCTATTCCTTCAGTCTAACTGCTCAATGAGTAGGGCACCTCTTTATTAAGTGAGGGTGAATCAATGTCAGTGTTGCCTTCAGCCATTTTGAGAACACCCTTGTGTCTCTTGCATTGTATGAGAGGGGCGTGCAATGCCGCACCGAGTCAATCTTCTAAGAGCAGTTTGAAATCCCGGAGCAGGAAGCAGATTCCTTGCATGAGGCCATCTCAAGGCAACCAGTGCAGAAGAGCCTGGTCCTACCACAGCAGGGACCTCTTGACAAAGCTCTTCCATGTAGTTTGGGAGCCCAAGACTCGGATCACAACTTCATGCACCAGCGAAATCTCGTTTACTAAGAATAAAAAAATGACACTCTGGGTGCACCGTAAAAACAAACTTCAATACTAGCTTTACGTGAAGGTCCCGAGGAAAATAAAATGAATAGCAGTTCATATAACGAATTTAAGACACATCTGTGTAGGTACAACCGGAGGCAAGGCGGAGGACAGTGCAGTGTGTTCACTATAGAGGACTTTGATGTGCAAATGTCTCCTCCGTGCGCGATAGAATAGTGGAAACCTGCGCGTTCACAGCTGCTCATAGCTTCTTTGGGTTGAGGCCAGCAAGTAAACAAGGCGCTCCTTTGGGTTGCTGGAAGCATACATTCCACAGATGTTTTAGCCTCTGTGTTGAATTGCAACTATTTATGGCGGTGGGTACACCACGCGCTGTCCATTAGCGTTATGCTTGTCTGGGGCCAAAACGAGGGCGTTAGACGTAATCAGTGGAGCAACACGTTCACAGAATGTGTCCCCTGATATATAATTGAGTTAACATGCTATACATTTTACGGAATCTTTAAATTATAGTTCACGTCATAAAAACAGAAGCCTAAAAGTAGCAGCGGTCTTTCATCGCGGATTGCTTTTGTTTAACATATATTATACCACCTCTTTTTCTATTCAGAGAAGGTATGCCCGTACATTTTTTACCAAATGTGGTAAACATGGCAATACAGGCAATAATAGCCATCAGCCTAAAAATGGTTGCCGCTCTCAAACCGGAGCACTGCAAGGGTTGCTTCTCGTAAGAACACACTTGTCACTCTGGTGTCACTGGTTTCCCAGCAACGCTGGTATATAAAGTGCACTTAACTGCCAGTAAGTTTCAACATAATGCAAACAGTGACCTACTTAAGTTATTATGTGAGTTTGAGAACTGTCACTCTGCGCCAGGCACACACACTTCTTTTGTGTATCAATATAATCTCTTAAAGACACCTAGTGTGTGCGTTATTTTCAGTCATCCGGGCCCAACTTTTCTTATTTTTTGTTTCTCAGATTAATGCACCATTTTTATATCCTCTTACTAGTCTGATCATTATTTCATTGCCCATAATTTGGTTGAACATTTCACTTATTGGATGCAATGTATAACTCCCCCTAGACAATTCTCTCAAGAAAATGGGGTAGCTAACAGCTGGAAAATAACTAAAACAAGTGCTTGCGAACCAATAGGTCGGGATATTTATAAGTTAAAGTGATTTTTCACTGATTGGCAAGTTAGTGTACGTGTGGATGGATGGGCAAGTGGATGAACGCCAGAACTTGTCATGGTTTGGACGGAAGAGTGAGTTGATAAATAATGGGCCATTGAGTGCAAGAATGGAGGATTAAGTGCGTGCTTAGGTGAATAGCTGAATAAATGAGTGCATTAACGCATGAATAAATCTGTGAGAAAGGTCGGGGGTCAGCAATATGGTGTCTGTCCTCAAGATTCACCCGACTCTCCATTTAGGGAATTCAGTAAAGTAAATAAACTTTAATGAGAACTCATAACTGGTAACTTGTTGTTAAACACATGCACTTACGTAAGTGCCATGGGCAGTGCTTAGTTTGTAAAAGAATGAGTGTTGGTGGCCAAAGCTCTGCTCCGATACCCGAGATAGGTGCTATTAAATGTCAGTGCGCTAAATACAAAGGTTCCATAGTTTTGAGTGCACCTCACGCCTATTCAACCCGTCTACTAGTCACTGCCTGCCCCTTGATCTCACTCTTGCCAGTCCCAACTTTTTAGGTCTCGCCAGACCCAGCGCATGAGCTGGTCTGGCGAGACTTAGTGAGAGGGCTCCAAAAAGTGCTACCAGGCCAGCCTAGAGCTACAGTGCATGTGCGTGGGCACGTGCGCCGCGCTTTACCGCGATTACTTTCGCTGCTGCACGGCCGCTTTGATGTTTGATCGCGATGGCGATCACTTTCGCGGCCGCACAGCCGCTTGGCATAGCCAATAGGTTTCGCTTTTGGGACCTTATAAGTATTTAGTTATGCAACTGTTGCATGGCTAAACACTTATAAGGTCCCAAAGGCGAGACCTATTGGCTATGCCAATGCGTGTTACCTTTGTGAGAGTTTTTCCATTTTTCTCTTCCTCCTTCTTTTCCATTTGTGTGGTTTGCCCTGTCCTTTGTATATGTGGGTGTCTCTGCACATTGTGTTTGAATTTCTTTCTTTCTTCCTTTCTTTCTTTCCTAATTTCTTCCCTTCTTTCCTTCCTTCTTTCCTTCGTCAATTCTTTCTTTCCATTTCTCCTTATTGTGTCCCTTCGTTCTTTCTTTCCTTTTCTTTAATTTATCTTTTTTTTTTCTTTTTTCCTTCTTTCCTTCTCTTTTCCCTTTCTGTTTTCATTCTTTCTTTCCTTCTTTCATTTCTTTCTTTCCTTTCTTTTCTTTCTTTCCTTGTTTCTATCATTGTTTCCTACTTTCTACCCTTGTTCCCTTCTTACCATCCTTCTTTTCCTTTCTCATTTCTTTTTTCCTTTTTCCTTTTTACTTTATTTTTCCTCCTTTCCTTTCCTTTCCTTCCTTGTTTCCTTTTTCTTTAATTCCTTCTTTATACAGTTGGAGATTGTTTATTTTGAATGGATGTCTAAGGGCAAAGCTAAATACAGAGTAATATTCTAAAAAGATTATGTATGTTTTGGAAACAAACTGGAGTTATTCAAAGCATTGTTCAGAGATAACCTTGAAGGAGTATAAACTTATATATTTTGTTGCACATTTGGATGCTGATAGACTTAAGGAATGGGAAGAATCATTGTCACATTAAAAAACGGTTCATATTCTCATGATGCATATGTTTCATGTAAGGTAGTGGTATGCGCTTAGGAACGTTGTTCATTGGTATTACTGTAAGCTATATCATCTTGATGAATGCTTATTTATTATTTACAGTTTATGAAATAGCCTTAAATGTATTTCAGAAACAGAAAGTGTGTACTCACAAAAACAGAAGGCAGTTGCCTTTATCAGAGAATCATGTGAGGTTGTGCCAACACACAAGTAACATATAGATATTGTTTATGTTTCAATTCCAGGAATGTCAGCGTTCCATTAATATCCCAGAGAGTCTCAGGCACAGAGATATTCAGGAGAGATAGTATTTGTTATACAAACTACTGTAATATTTTACACAAAGATAAGTTGTTAAAAATGTAAAACCTTGTCTTTAGAAATCGATTATGATTAAATAGACGGCAGCACCCATAAGAGTGATGTTATCCAGTGTCTCTGTTTTTCTCTTATTCAATTCCCCTTTTCCCAGGTTTACTGTTAACCAACAAATTCCTATTGGGTAGGGTTGGCTGTAAACATGGAGAAGTGAGGCAAAGTTCATCACTCCCGATGGTTTGGATTTCAGGTTTGTGCATTCTGACACTACTTGGGTCTACTGGATGAGAACTTAGCTGGACAAGAGTAAATGCAATATTTGGTCAGGAAGGCTGCTATATTAGCAAAGTGTACAATACCATAAAAAAAATCATATTTAAAATATTGAAAAGACTCATTAAATATTCTTCTGGTGGGTCCCTGAGTTCTGACCCAGCACTACTGCTCTATGTCTCATGCATCCACGGAAGAGCTAATAGGTATTTTAGACATGAGTACTGGACTGATCTATCTGTTCATCTGCAGAGGTTTTAAAATACTCATCTTTTAGGAAATCATTGAAAACTCTTTTTTGTTTGCTGCTTTCTTTTACTTGTTGGCCTGCAGGAAAGCCTTCTATAGTTTTTCAGACGCATCAGGCTTAAACAGTTTTTTGCAGACAGACCCCTCTGTGAACACACACCCTACTCCCCCTTTCATCCGCCATCCACGTTTCACCCATCAGCTGCCCTCATGGCCCTGGAAATATTAACATTCAAAAGACTGGTTCTTTATGAAATTGGTACAATCCAAAAATAATTTTAATTTGTATCATATAACCTGACCCTTGCCAAGAAACAGGCACTCACCAACCTCACAGAGAACACTAACATCATTATCAAACCAGCGGATAAAGGTGGTGGAATTGTTGTCCTGGATAGAGAAAAATATGACCTCGAAATAATGAGACAAATGACAAATCCTCCTCACTATCGAGTTCTAACCACTGACCCGTTACTGGACATTACAACCAAAATCCAGAATGTGACAAACCTCGCAAGAATCCAGAACATTATAACAGAGAAAGAACTGGCTTCCCTCAACAACCCTCATCCACACACTCCAGTCATTTATGTACTCCCTAAAATACCTAAAGATGCCAACAGTCCCCCTGGTCAACCAATAGTCTCTGGATGTGGATCCATTCTCGAATCACTGGGTAAATACATCAATGTGGTAATCAAGGAATTTGTCCCTGGAACCGATACTTATGTTCCGGACAGCATGGATCTTATCAAGCTTATGGAAGGCATACCATTCAGTACCGAGACCGACCTTATGGTGGGTCTAGATATCGAATCTTTGTACATGAACATTCCCCATGAAGAAGGTCTAGTAATTTTATGAAACCTCTACAATACCAGAAGTGACCCTACCCGGATTGACAGATTTTGTCATGGATCTACTGCAAATCGCCCTCAGTAATAACTACTTCCAATAGAAGGAAATATTCTACTTACAAATCAAGGGTGTTTCAATGGAAGCATGTGTTGCTCCCAATTTTGCGATCCTTTATGTACACAACCTTGAAAAAACCCACAACTTAACACTTTCCAACCCTTTTTTCAAACAAATAACATTCTGACATCGATACACTGATGACGTCCTCTTACTTTGGAAAGGTAATTTGGATTCTTTAAATACTTTTTAGAATGGCTCAGCAACTGCCAACCACACCTTAAGTTCACGGATGACCCCAAAGAAAACAATCTTCCCTTTCTGGACCTTACTCTCCATGTTGAAGATGGCAAGATAGGTACTTCTCTGTTCTGAAAACTCACTGAGCGTAACACCCTTTTACTCTACTCCAGCTATCACCTATGCAGTCTTCGTGATGCTCTGCCATTTGGACAGTTACTACGCATCTGGACGAATTGCAAATGGAAGAATGACTACTTCCGTGAAGCGGACATACTTACTGAGAAAACTCATCCTATGAACCTAGCCCAGACGTTTGCTTACAAGAGCACGCAAACGCACTTGGTATAACCACAGAGATACTTTACTCATACCCAAGGAGAAACAAGTAAATAAACATATTCCCTTTGTCTCCCCCTACAGCCCCTCTAGCAACAGAGTGAGCAAGATAATTAAAAGAAACTGGAATACCTTACGAACTCTTGAGACTTTCAAGGAACCACCATTATTCTCGTACAAAAGAGGCCAAAACTTGGCTGACATTTGGTACATGCCATTACATGGCCCAAGACACAAGACAATGTCAACCTCATTACATCATCTTGGGGGTTGCCACCTATTCTGGACACTATAAATGCCAGAGATATATAGTCTGTCCTTTCACGTTCAACACCAAAGACTTTACAGTAAACCAACATATATATCTACTTAGGAGTTTCACTAATTGCTGCTCCAGCAATGTGATCTATGCTATACAATGCCCTTGTAACCTCATATACTTAGGACAAACCACACAGATAATCAAACTCGGAATCATCCAATACAAGAGCTGAATCCGATGCAAAGTACAGAACGCTCCCCTTGTTGCACACTTTCTTGAGAATGGTCACAGTGAAATCGACTTCCCATGGCAGGTTATTGACCAACCGACACTACCCCTTCGGGGTGGTAACCTGCACCATCTTCTAAACAGATGCAAATGGATTACTTGCTGTAATTCCGTGGAACAAGGACTTAACACCCTGGATAAATGGAACAATACCACAAACATCTAATGCATCATGCATTTGACCAGTTCCCACACATCCTCTAGCATCCATATCAGTGATACTTGCCATTCTCTTTCAGACTTGGGACAATGAAAAGATGACTTTTTCTGTAGTCCCCTGTACCTGGGTATGCATCTGGATCCTTTATTAATTGTTTATTAATTGTTCCTTACCCATCTTTTTTCCTACCCCACCTGCAACATATGTATGCAATGATTTAAATGTACCTATAGCCTTTGTCTATTGTATAAGTATTATGGCTATTCTGCCATGTGGCTATCTAATCATTTAGCTTACCAACTCATGAATTGTACCAGATTGTCTGCAGGCTTTTAGTTCCTCTTCTCTCTCAGAACGACACACCAACAGCACTTGTCCATTTGGACTCCGCTTGCCACATGAGAATTCCATGAATTGTTATTTGAAATTGTGTATATACATTTCGTCACAATATGTGTTCATATTCTTGATGTGTTCTGAAATACAAATTTGTTCTCATTTGTATTTTATTGCCCAGGGACATTCTCCAGTTCAACTGATAGTTCAACAAGAACGTGTGAATTCACAATGCTTGTTCGTTGTCTTCACTTGCATTGTGTTATCTTGCAATTGTGTGTATAGTTACTTTATAAGGTTTTTCTTCTTTTCACAGTATTCTGAAATACCCTAATACCTTTCTGAATCAATTGGTTAAGGATGCATATGACTGGTTGCTGCCTCTCACTTGCTTCACTCTCCTTTGCCTATTCAGGCCACCTAGTCTGTCCTCCCTCTCTGTCCTTTCCCCACCGAGGCCCGGTGTCATCGCGCAAACGCATCACCATGAAGTCACTAGGCCAGCTTGGCTTCTTCCTTCGGCGCTCCCGTCCCGCTTTCCCCGCTCCAGACTCTCGCCTTTAAGCCTGCGGCCACTCGATGATCTGTAAATTACTAACCAGACCTCCATTTCTCATTCACCAGCGCATCCTGCGCCCTCAAGTAAGTTTCATATACCCTTCCCCTCACGCTACCTCTCGACAGATTCACTCCCAGGGTTCCTCCCACTGAACCATTTTTTTCCCCCTCTTTCCAAAGCTGTCGAATTACCTAGTTCGCTCAAGACGCCTCTATTCACAGCTTCAAACCACGGTCAATTTGTTTTATTTATTGACCTGACTTGCTTCTACCCTATCCAATTTTGCCCCGGCTTGCAACGCTTCAATCAGTGAGTCATTATTCTCACTGTTGGTTCCCATAATACCAAGAGTACAATCATTAATGAACAATGTGCTTCTACAGATGGTTCCCATAACACCAGGACTATATCACCAATGTGCGATGTGCTTCTATCACTTTAATCCTTGCACTTTGTTTTATCCCTCTCTTATCCCTCCTCAGGTATCACTCTACCACCCCACTTCTCGTGACCTTGTGCCTTAACCTGGCTGGATTTGTTTCCCTGGTCTACACACCGGTAATTAATTTACTTTCTCCCTTTCCCCGTTGTCTACAGCTTCACTCACCCTTGGGTTCTGATCCCTCTCCCTTTCCTTCTATGCAGCACTCCCACAAATGCGTAACCTGGTCCTGAAGATGACCTGAATTCTGTACAGGTCGAAAAGTCGTTGACACTCCAGCACAATTTTTGGCGCTACTTTTGTGGTTCAATTAAAATAACAGTACTCCTAACTATTGACTTATATATGGGAACCACTGAAAGTCTGCTGTATATATTGACATTCGTGTTTATGTATTTTTCCTGCACCGTTTTATCACTGTATATAGTATTTCACTTGTCACTTGCGCCGTTCACTCTATTCTTCATGAGCACTATTGTGCAAGTCTGTACAGGTTACATGTACATTTAATGAAACTAAATGCTGTCATTTTGTCCTTTCTTATTTATGCTAGTCCTGCTTAATACAGACTAGTCCTTGCATTGAACTGCTATAACCACTATTGTCTCCCTGTCTCCATTCTTTTTTGCAACTTTTTATGTGCATGCTTTTTTTAAAGTAAAATTGACTTCTACTAATACCTGTTGAGACATTGTTGCTTGTATCAGAAATCAGGCACTGGAAGGGCGATGCATCGATTTTGAAAGTTTCAAGCACCAGAACAACCTCCAAGGGCCCGGAACTGGAATTGGCACCACAAGGCAGGTCAGAACTCCCATCAGTGGAGTTCAGGGATGCTACAGATGAAGTCTTTGATGGCCCTGAAACTTCCAACAGGAGGCAAGGACACATAAGCCCTTGGAGAAACTTCACAAGCAGGATACAAAGCAAAGTCTAGTCCTTTTCCTCTCCAAAGCAGAAGCAGCAACTGCAGGCCAACCCAGCAAAGAAACACACAACAAAGGAGCAGTACTCCTCCTCATAGCTCTTCAGCTCTTCTCCTTGGCAGAGGTTCCTCTTGATCCAGAAGTGATCTAAAAGTCTGAGGTTTAGGCCCAATACTGATACCCCTTTTGGCCGTTGAAGTAGGCATTCTACAAAGGATTGTCTTTGTAGTGCACAAGTTCTTGCTCTGCCTGGTCTTGGCTCCAGGGTGGTGGAGACATCATTATGAAAGGCCTGGCACAGGCCCTATTCAGGTGCAAGTGACAGCACCCCCCACCACTCTAGCTCAGGAATATCCATCAGCCTGGTGATTAGTGTTAGAAACGGCGGTCTCTAGTTGACAGTGGTATGCACCCTGTCCAAGTTGGGACCCTTCCTTCTAGTTAGGATAATGGAGTTGAACACCAAATAACCCCTGCTCACCCCCTTGGTAGCTTTGCACGAGCAGGCAGGCTTATCTCAGAGGCAATGTGTAAAGCACCTGTACATAACGCACACAGTAACACAGTGAAAACACGACAAATGGACACCACAGCAGTCTAGAAAAATAAAGTATCTTTATGAAATTAAATGAAAGGATTTAATATAGCGCAAACAGGTACTCCGGCTAGAGTGTCCTGGCGCTAAGATGGAACATCAAGGGTAGGGTGGACATAGTGGCAGGATGCTTAACTCGGGCTAAGTCTTGAAAAGCCAGGTTTTAAGGTTTTTTCTGAGCATTGCCAAGTCAGCTGAGGCTCTCAAAGAGGGAAGTAGGCTGTTCCATGTTTGTGCACTCAAAAACTCGAAGGATATTCCCCCTATGCATGCTAAGCGTATTTTGGAGAGGCGTGCGAGATTTGCAGTAGAGGATCTTAAGGTCCTTTTTGGAATGTAGCAGATAATGTGCTTCTTAAGATACTTAGCGCCTTGGCCATGTAGGGCTTAAAAAAATATCACCATGGCCTTAAACTTAATTCTTTCTTTTATTCGGAGCCAGTGCAAAGATTTAAGAATAGGAGTCATATGAGATGTAGGCTTTGGCCGAAGGATCGCTCTGGCCGCTGCATTCTGCACTACTTGTAGACGCTGAATGAGATAGTCAGGAAGGCCAAGGTACAGGCTATTAGCGTAGTCCAATTTTGATGTCACTAAGGCCTGAACTACGATCTTCCTAGTGTCCACTGACAACAGAGGGAGAATTTATTTTAGCATACGGAGTGTGCCAAAACATGAGCCAATCAGTGTTTGAATATGGGGGCCCATGGAAAGGAGGTTGTCAATGACAATGCCCAAGTTTTTAACCCTTCATTGGGCCGACTGACCAAAACAACAAAAATCCAACATACACAACTAATGGTTGAGGGAAGCGTCGGAAAACACAGTGATGTGTCAGTTCCAAAGATCCTGGGGATAAGACAGTAGAGGACGAGAAAGGAAAATGAAAGGTAATTGTACACTTTTAACAAGGACTGTGCTTTAGGGAGTGGGGCGAGACTATGGAAGAGGAATACTTGCAACATTGCCCCCTTTCCACATTGACACAAGTCCAACAGTAATATCTGGACTGACCCATTAAGCCAGATGAGGTGAGAAGAGCAATAAATGCTCTAAAACTGGGGAACTTGCCACGGCTAGATGACCGCACAGCCACGATTTATAAAACCCGGGGGGGGGGGGGGGGTCTCTTAACCAAATTCATGATTGGACTGTTCAGCTTCTTTGAGGAGAGCAAAACTGTCACTGAAAACATGAAACAAGACATCATCCTACTGATCCCCAAGCCAGGTGAAGAGGCCATGGACCGTAAATCATATACACTGATCCCCCTATAGAATCTAGATGCCAAATTATTCACCAAAGACGTGGCAAATAGGCTGGAGGAACATTTATCTGGTCTAGTGGCTGCAGATCAATCAGGATTTGCCAAAGGGAGATAGACACGCAATAACATCAGGATAGTAGTGCACATCATAGAAAAAGTCACTAAGAGCAAACATTTGGTGGCTCTGGTGACCTTGGACACCAAAAAGGTGTTTGATTGAATGAGTTGGACCTTCTTTGTGAAGACTCTAGTAAAAATGGTCTTCGGATGGAAAAATGTGTGGGTGAATTTTCACCAAATACCAGGCACCAGAGGGACGAACTATGGTAAATAGGTAGAGATCAGGCACAGGGTGGCTGCAGAGGAAAACGAGACAGGGGTGTCCAATGTGAACGATCTTGTTGGCACTCTCTATTGAGACCCTAGCATCTACAATACGTGATGGCTCAGAAGCGTAGGGGGTGAAGTTTTGGGGGGATCCTCACAAGCTGTGCTTTTTGCAGATGGTATCCTCCTGTTACTATGTGAAACTGAACAATCTCTACCAGGGGTAAAGAGGCATTTAGAATGTTCTAAGCATGTGTCAGGATTGAAAATAAACAAAGATAAACAGAAATATTGAACATGACTATTGACACACCAACGGAAAACAGGTTGAAATCCAAATTCTCTCTCAGGTGGGTGAAACATAACATCAAATACCTAGGGCCCACTGTTACTTCCGTGGTGTCTCAGATAGCACGAGTCAGTTGGGGCAGATTGAAGAATGAGATTGTGGTAGACTTAAACAAGTGGAGTACATCCTATTACCATGGTTAGGGAGGAAAACCATTATTAAGAACAACACCCTTCCAAGACTGCTTTATTTGTTTCTGGCAATGCCCACCACTATTCCCAGAGAAGAGATATTAGCCCTACCAAAAACAATTGATGGATTTGTTTGGCCAGGCACATGGACCAGATTGTCTAGCCCCCTTCGCGGCGAGGCCTTTGCGCCCCCCTCCCCCATGTGCCATGCCATTTTTGGCTAATTGGGGTAGTTTGCGCTTAGGCACCCATAACATTTGTCCTCATAGGGTATTCAAGCTACATTTGTGTCCTTTTCTTCTAACATCCTGAGGATTCTAAAGGCACGCAGGATTTATGGATTCCCCGGGAGGGGACTGAGAAATTAGCCAAAATTCAGCTTCATTTTGGGTTTTTATGGCAAAATGGGGAAAAAATGCAGCAGAAGAAAGCGTAAGTTTTTTCCCTGCGACTGGTATCAACAAAGAGTTTGTGGTGCTAAAATCAACATCTTCCCAGATTTCAGGAACAGGCAGACTTTTGTCAGAAAACCAAAATTGTCTACACAGTTTTGGCATGTTACTGAGACATAGCCTAATTTCCTTATTTTTTGTGCTTACAACCTCCTTCCAGTTAGTGGTAGAAATGGGTGTGAAAGCAATAATGGACCCCGGAAAGCTATTCATTTCTGAAAAGGAGAGAAAAGTCTTAACTTAGCAAGAGGTCATTTGTGTAATCCCTTAATGGTTTTCCTATAGAAACTAACAGTTGAAATAAAAAAAGTATTGAAATCGAGTTGAAAAAAGCAGCCAATTGGGCAACCATTTTCACCTGTAACTTCTCGTAAGTATGGCAGTTTTTTAAAAACAATATATCATTATGTCTGCTGGACCCTTCTGGTTGCAGGGATATATAGGACTTGTAGGTTCAACAAGAACCTGAGACACCCAGAGCAATAATTGAGCTGCGCCTTGCAATGGTTTTTCATTCTATACCGGGTATATAGTGATTCATCTGGTAAAATATAAATAGTGAAAAATAGGTATGAAGAAAGCATATGTGTTTGCTAAATCGGAAACAAATATAGAGTTTAGAAGCAGTGGTTATGCAAATCCCCAAAATTGTGGGTACCCGCAAGTGAATTAGAGGACATTTTTCAAATTGACTTCTTTTTTACACATTGTCTTACATCTGGAAGGCAGAAATGCAATTGATAATAACACTTGTTCTACTGTTCTGTGTTCCCTTAAGTCTCATGATAAAAATGGTACCTCACTTGTGTGGGTAGGCCTAGTGCCCACGGCTGGAAACGGCCCAAAACTGACCGTGGACCCATAATATTTTTACAGTGAAAAGGGACCTTTTTTTGCAATGTGACTAGCTGTGGATTTTGGACCCTCGCTCAGCTGGCACATAGGGAAACCTAGCAAACCTGTATATTTTTTAAAGCTAGACACCCAGAGGAATCCAGGATGGGGTGACGTGTGTGGCTCTCATCAGGTTCTGTTACCCAGAATCCCCAGCGAACCTCAAACTTTGGTAAAAAACAAAACACATTTTCCTCACTTTTCTGTGATGGGAATTTCTGAAATCTGTGGGGAGCCACAAACTTCCACCCACCCAGCATTCCCCTAAGTCTCCCGATTAAAAAGAATCCCCTGAAAACCTCAGATTTAGCTAAAACAAATAACATTTTTCTCACATTTGTGTGTGGGATCACTACACTGGCACAGATTTCCTACCACCCAGCGTACCCCTAAGTCTCCCGATTAAAATTGTACCTCACTTGTGTAGGCCTAGTGCCCACGACACAAAACTACCTGAAATGACCCTTTTTTCGCAATGTGCCTAGCTGTTGATTTTGGACCCTAGCTCAGCCAGCACCTAGGGAAACCTAGAAAACCTGTACATTTTTAAAAATTAAACACCCAGGGAAATCCAGCATGGGGTGACTTGTGTGGTTCTCCCCAAGTTCTGTTACCCAGAATCTGTTGCAAACCTTAAACTTTGTAAAAATAAAAACACACACTTTCCTAAATTTTCTGTGGTGGTAAGTTCTGGAATCTGCGTGGAGCCACAAGCTTCCACCCTCCTAGCATTTCTCCAAGTCTCCCGATAAAAACTGTACCTCACTTCTGTGAGTAGGCCTAGTGCCCGTGACAGGAAATGGCCCAAAACGCAACGTGGGCACATCACATTTTTCCTGTGAAAACCGACACTTTTTTCGCAATGTACCTAGCTTTGGATTTTGGACCATAGCTCAGCCGGCACCTAGAGAAACCTGTAAATATAAAACTAGACACCCTGGGGAATACAAGATGGGGTGACTTGTGAGGCTCTCACCAGGTTATGTTACCCAGAATCCCTTGCAAACGTTGGCCCAAAAACACATTTTCCTCACATTTCTGTGATGGAAAGTTCTGGACTCTGCAGGGAGCCACAAACTTCCTCCCACCCAGCATTCCCCCAAGTCTCCCGATAAAAATGTTATCTCACTTGTGTGAGTTGGCTTGGTGCCCATGACAGAAAACACCCTAAAACGTACCGTAGACGCTTCAAAATCATTGATCATAAAAAGACTTCGTTTTGCGAGGAAGACACCTGCGTTTTTGATCCTGGGCTTGGTGGGCATCTAGGGAAATGCACCAAACCCAGATATTTCTGGCTTGCGTGTATTTCTCTACATTTTCCTACCGAAAATCCCCTGCATACCTCAAAGTTTTTTTGTTGTAAATTCTTTTTATTAGACAATTGCTCAATACACCTTCATATACAATATAAACTCAGGGTATAGTAGAGCAACAGTAGCTGAAGGATGCAATACAATCGTAAGCAAGTGGCCTCATTGTTTCTAAGCCCATCAACATGGTCTCTGACATCACCTCTAATTAACAATTCCCTAGCTCCATACAATTAACTTCTGTATTTTTCCCAAGGGGTCCAGAGTTTTCTCATTTTTCAGGGCACCCTCTACTTTGATGAACCACTTTCTCCACGGGCTGACTCCAGTCTAAGTCTTGTTTCCAGTCCCCAATCCTTGGTGGATCAGCCACCTCCACCAATCTTGCTATGTTCCTTTTTACTACTCCTGAGGCCAACATAAGCCATGTTTTGGTGTGTATGGGCCAGGTTGATTCCCTGCCAACCTCAAATTAAGCTAAACAAAACCCATTTTCCTCACTTTTTCTGTGTGGGAAAGTTGTAGGATCATCGGGCCGCCACAAATTTCCTACCACCCAGCATTCCCCCAGGTCTCCCGATAAAAATGGTACCTCACTTGTATGTGTAAGCCTAGTACACACAACAGGAATGGCCCAAAACATATTGTGTAGACATCAAAGTTATCTATCACAAAACGGCCTGGTTTTGCTATGGCGGTCAAATGCGTTTTTGGTACCGGGCTCAGCGGCCATCTAGGGAAACCTACCAAATCCAGACAGTTATGAAAAGTAGACATCCGGGGCAGTCCAGGGAGGTGTGGCTTGCCTGGATGCCCCAATGTTTTCCTACCCAGAATCCCCTGAAAACCTCAGATTTAGCTAAAACAAATCACATTTTTCTCACATTTGTGTGATGGATCACTACACTGGCACAGATTTCCTATCACTCAGCATTCCCCTCGGTCTCCCGATAAAAATGATACCTCACTGGTGTTGGTGTCCAAAAGGTATATAAACAAATATATATTGCGCTTAGAGCTCGCTGTACTAACCCCTCAATCTCTTGTTTTAGACCCTGCTCAGTCGCAGGCTCTTGGCCCACCCACACAAGTGAGGTATCATTTTACTCAGAAGACTCAGGGGAACGCTGAGTGGTAGGAAAGTTGTGCCGGTACGGTGATCCCACACAATAATGTGAGTTATTTTTCTAGCTAAATTAGAGGTTTGCAGGGGATTCTGGGTAGGAAAATGTTGATCCATGCAAGCCGCTCCTCCCCTAGGTGTCTAGTTTTCAGAAATGTTTGAGTTCAGTAGGTTTCCCTAGATGGCCGAAGAGCCCGGGACCAAAAATGCAGGTGACTCCTCGATAAATTTGAAGTCTCCACAGTACGTGTGGGCCATTTCCTGTCACGGGCACTAGTCCTACCTACACAAGTGATATACCATTTTTATCAGGAGACCTGGGGAAATGCTGGGTGGTATACAATTTGTGGCAGCCTTGTGATTCCACAACTTTCCCACACAGAAAAGTAAGGAAAATATGATATGTTTAGCCAAATTTGAGGTTTCAGGGGATTCTGGGCAGGAAAATGTTGAGCGATTCACGCAAGCCAAACCTCCCAGGACTCCTCTAGGTATCTCATTTTCAGAAATGTCTGGGTTTGGTAGGATTCCCTAGATGGCCGCTGAGCCTGGGACCAAAAACTCAGGTGACTCCCTCGCAAAACCAGGTAGTTTTGCAATTGATAATTTTGAAGTCTCCACATTATGTTTTGGACCATTTCCTATTACGGGGCTAGGCCTACCCATACAAGTGAGGTACCATTTTTATCAGGAGAGCTGGGGGAATGCTGGGTGGTATAAAATTTGTGGCAAGCAAGCCACACCACCGCCCATGCACACCACCAGCCAAGCACCATCCACGTACTCCGCAAGCCAAGAGCCATCCACGCACACTGCCAGCCAAGCACCATCCACGCACACCACCAGCCAAGCACCATCCATGCCCACAGTCAGCCAAGCACTATCCATGCATACTGGCAGCCAAGCGCCAATCATGCACTCTGCTAGCCAAGCGCCATCTCTGCATACCGCCAGCCAAGCACTATCCATGCACACCGTCAGCCAAATGCCAGTCCATGTACACCGCCAGCCAAGTGCCACTCCATGCACACCACCAGGCAGGTGGCAATCTACATACACCGTCATCAAGTGTGAGTTCACACACACAATTACCCAAATGCAAGTCCACAAACACTGCCAGCAAAATGACAGCCAAAGGTCAGTACATGCAGATTGTCAGCCAAACTGCAGTTTCACTCACACACACACACAAACTTTCCCTGGTCTAGTGGTTTTCCACCACCAGACAAGACAAAAAAATCACTGAAGCAGCCAAAATGTGTGCCTAAAAAAAGGGTAGTGACACTTGCCTGTGGGGCTTCTCCCTGACATGCCCATAAACATATCTCTGGTGCCTAGTGGGTTTCTGCCCCCTGGGGGGCAGATATTGGGCTATTGCCCCAATTTGCTTCCTAGGGGAGGCAGAAAGACTGTGGCAATGTTTGTTTGGTGTGGTGGCACTGGCATGCCCATTCCGGGCAGCCCTCAGCCTACATATAAAAAAATCCCAATCCCTGGTGCCTAGTGGGCTTTCTGCCCTCTAGGGGGGAGATCAGGGGCTATTGCCCCCAAGCCTCCTGGGGAGGGCAGAAAGACTGTGGAATGTTTTTCAGGGTGGAGTGGGGGCATTGGTGTGCCTACAAATGGATCCCAACAGATACAAGAAAGACAGTCACCCAGGCCCTCGTCAGCAGCAGACTCGATTACGGAAACGCTCTCTACGCGGGAGCCCTGACCAAGCTCATCAAACGACTGCAACGCATCCAAAACGCCTCAGCACAACTGATCCTCGACATACCACGCCACAGCCACATCACCTCCCACCTGAGAAACCTGCACTGTCTCCCCGTCAACAAGAGGATATCCTTCAAGCTCCTCATCCACGCACACAAGGCACTCCACAAGATCGGCCCTACCTACCTCAACAGATGTCTCTCCTTCTACATCACCAACTGCCAGCTACGCTCCGCCGACCTCTCACTAGCCACCGTCCCGCGCATCCGAAGAACTACCACCGGCGGGAGATCCTTCTCCCACCTCGCCGCCAAAACATAGAACACCCTCCCACTGAGCCTACGACAGACCCAAGACTTGCTGACCTTCAGGAGAACACTCAAGACCTGGATGTTCGATCAGTAGCAGCCCCCCCAGCGCCTTGAGACCCTCGCGGGTATGTAGTGAGCTTTACAAATGACTGATTGATTGGTTGATTTTGGGCAGTCTCCACCTCTATATACATAAAATAAATAAATCCCTGGTGGCTACTGTGCATTCTGCCCCCCCCCCAGGGGGGAGATCAGGGCTAATGCCCCATCTGCCTTCTGGGGGGCGGCAAAAGACTGTTTGCAATTAGATTTGGGTGGTGGCAGCCCTCACCTCTCTTTTATATAAAAAATAAATACATCCCTTGTGTTTAGTGGGCTTTCTCTCCCTCCCAGGGTGAGGAGATCCAGGGTAACATCCCCCATCTGTCCCGCAGGGGGGGGGCAGAAAGACTGTTAAGTTTCTTTGGAAAGGATAGGGGCATAGGCATGCCCATTTTGGGCAGCCCCCACTCCTACATTCACATATTTAAAAAATCCATGGTGTCT
Organism: Triturus cristatus; assembly: GCF_964204655.1. Lineage (NCBI taxonomy): Eukaryota > Metazoa > Chordata > Amphibia > Caudata > Salamandridae > Triturus > Triturus cristatus. Next base: position 766,686,118 of record NC_140581.1, on the reverse strand, counting down.
AGTGTGCTTTCTGCCCCGCTGAGAGGGCAGATCGGGGGCTACTGTCCCCATCTGCCCGCTGGGGGCAGAAAGACTGAATATGGCCAAAACATTTGGGGGTAGCAAAGGCCCTTGCCCAAGAGGCCGCTCCCCCCTTCCCTGGTGCCTAGTGGATGGATCTCTGCTTGGGGATCGCCCTCCTGAAAGGGAGAGACCCCTACTGTCTGCCTCTGTGCTCAGGAGGCTGAGATAGCCCCATGAGCACTGAAACTGGAACGAGACGATCAGCTCATTTCAGTTTTGTTTCACTGAAGCAACATCAGCGCGATGTGTGCGCTGATCGTCATTTCAGTGAAAAAAACTGAACTGCCCTGAGAGCTGAGCCCCAGAGGGTGTTTGGGAGGAAAGGAAATCCCAGAGGAATTTCCAGTGCCATGTGCTCGAACGGCCTGGAGCTGCCCGACGCACACGAACACTGTGGCGTCGGACAACTTCCGGCTGTCCAGCACATGCAAGTGGCTAGACATATTCGTACGACACCGCACTCAAGAGGAGATCTGGCATTACCAGACCTGCTGAGATATTATCAGTCAGTCCACCTGAGACTGTTCCTGGGGTGGACTTTGAGAAAAATGATTAAATCTGGGTTCCAGGAGGAGGAGCCTAGCGCGCAACCAAGATGGCCGCGTAGGTGCGAGGCTCCCGAGGACCTTCGCGACCTCCTATCACTATCCTGAACATATCCTGTCCCAGATGGGGGGACTGTGTTGGTGAGCCCGAGCTGAGGTGGCGCCCGTTTTCCGCTTCCAAATCGGACCTCGGACACCGACTTTAACACCGATTGAGGTTTGCGGCCTTCTCCTAGCCGAACCCCGGATTTGCGTTGTGGGGCGATCCAGTGACGAAGTGAATAGCAGCGGCGGACAGGGCTTGGTGGCTCGCGTAACCCGCACTTTCACTTTCGCTTTCGCACCCTCCTTGCTGTCTATGCGAGGTTGGGTCACGGGGCTTTGTGTGTTGGTGTGGCCTCGCTGGGGGACCCTGCCTGCCCGCCGGCTGTGATCCGCCCCGCAGATCTGGGGTGGCACCCCCCCGGAGCCCGTGGACCGGCTTGCCCGCCCTTCACGACGTGGCTGGTGCGATCGGGAGACTGGGACCATGGCCACGACACAAGATGGCGATCGGGCAAAGGTAAAATCGACCCGGCGTGGCGCAGCCCATCAGTCCAACAGCATGGATCGCTATACCCTCCAGAAGGGATCTCCTGAGGTGCCACGCAAGTCCCCTGAGGGCCCTACTGATGCCCCCGATCTGCCCACGGATCTGACTCTGCGGGATGTCATGGGCGCCATCGCCGATATGAAGGCCTCTGTGGGCCAGCGTTTTGACACACTGGCGCAGAAGATCGACTCGGTCCTCGTAGATGTTGGCCTGATAAGGGCCGATCTCTCCAAGACCAACGACCGAGTCGATTCTTTGGCCCACACCGCATCGGGCCTTACGACAGATGTGGCGGCCCTGCAAACGGAGGTGCCCCGGCTTGCTCGGGCGAGTGCGCTGATGGATCGTCGCCTGGAGGACTCCGAGAGTCGGGCCCGGCGTAACAACATCCGTATCATCGGGGTGACTGAGGGACGTGAGGAAGCGGCGGCGGACCTTTTCGTGGAAGACCTGATCGTTACCCATCTCCAGCCATGGGGGCTGAGTAAATTCTTTGCTGTGGAGAGGGCCCACAGGGTTCCCGGGGGAAGGCCTAAGGTCGGAGCCGCTCCGAGACCTCTCATCGCCCGGATTTTTAATTTTCGGGACAGAGACGCTATCCTGCAATCCTCCAGACTACAGGGACCGATTAGACTTGATAATATGGACATTAATTTTTATCCTGATTTCACCCCTGCGGTCCAGAAGCAGAGACTGAGCTTCCTTGGTGTCAAGCGCCGTCTTCGGGACCTAAATCTCAAGTACGCCATGCTCTTCCCAGCTAAGCTGCGAGTGGAGGTGGAAGGTCGCACACACTTTTTTGATCGTCCCGAAGCGGCCGGGGACTGGCTGGATACTCTGTCTGGGGATCGGGGTGGCGGGGGGGGAGCGGCCGGGGGAGAGGGCTCGCCGGATCAAGACTGAGGGACTAATATTAGGCCTCGCTCGGGACAAAAATGATGCCACTTTTGACTATACGTCGGATTGCTTAAGTTCCCCTCCTATGGAGGTTGTGTGGGGTCTCTTGGGGGTTCTCCCTCCTCCTCTGGGGGTCTAGTTAGTTTAACTATCTATGGGGCGACAGGCACACTGCACGTTGGGGGGGCTGTCTGGGCTCATGCAGGGGTGCAGGGAGGGGGGAGTTTTGTTGGGGTGGGTGGGCAGGGATGGGGCGTTGTTCGTTATTATCACAAGGCAACCCTTTTTTTGTGTAGGCTCTACTGTGCTCTCGGGGGTACAAATGATGGTTTTTGTGTATGATGGGGGGTAGGGAATTAACTTTGTTGTCTTGGAACGTCAATGGACTGGGGGACAGGATCAAATGAGGTGTGGTCCTACAGTATCTGAAGCGACTCTCGCCTGATGTGGTCTTCCTGCAGGAGACACACCTTATTGGCAATTTCTTCTGCGCCATGAATCGGCGTGGCTACCGCCTCGTGGCCCATTCGGGCTTCACGTCAGGCTCGAGGGGTGTGGGTATCATGGTAAAGAACTCGCTCCCGTTAGAAATTGATGAGGTGCTCCACGACGACAGGGGACGTTACACTGTCTTGGTGGGGAAAATGGAGGGCAAAGTGGTTGTCTTTGTGTCAGTTTACGTCCCACCGGGGCTGCAGTCGACCACCTTTGAAGATCTGGGGCGCCTCCTCCTTGGCCTTCCGGGGGGGCTTCTGGTGGTGGGGGGGGGACTTCAACGCGGTGGTTTCTGGGACCGTGGATCGTCACCCCCCTAGGGACCTCCCCCGGGCACAGGCGTGGCTATCCGGCCTCTTGGATACACTGGGATCGGTGGACTGCTGGCGCTTAAAACATCCCACGCAGCTGCAATACACTTTCCACTCGGGGGCCCATGGTAGTCTCTCACGGCTTGATTATGTCCTTGTCCCGGCGGCCCATGTCGGGAGGGTGGGGGAGGTGCGCCATTTGGCACGGGGTATCTCGGACCACTCCCCGCTATTGTTGCATTTTGATGTCTTTCCGAGGGCTGAGAGCAGGGTGGTCCCAATCTATTCCTGGTACCTGCGCGACCCCACCATTCGTGCTGACTTGATTAAATCCCTCCAGCGCTATTTTGAGGAGAATGTGGGGTCGGTGCCTTCAGCTATCTCCCTGTGGGAGGTCTTCAAAACAGTACTGAGAGGGGAGGCCCTATCCCTTATTTCCCACGCCCGGAGGCGCGAGCGGGAGGAGGTGACCCGGGTGGAGGCTGAAATAGCTGAGCTGGAGGGTAATCTAGATGATGGGGTGATGGATGCTGCATTGCATGTCCTCCAGCTCAAACAGGCGGCTTATAGGGCCCTCGTTACGGAGGCGGCCAGGGGCCTCAGTAGAGAGCAACAGGGGCGACTGTATGATGTGGGTGATAAGGCTGGTAAACTGATAGCGTGGTTGGATAAAAAGGAGAGAGCGAATCGTGAGGTCCCGCTGATTGAGAAAACGAATGGTGTGTGTGTAACGGAGCCAGAAGAAATTGTCTCCTGTTTCGCGGACTATTTCCGCGAGGTGTATTCCCCGGTCTCTTCTTGCTCGGAAGAGGATTCCCGTGCTCTGCTCCGGGATATCGCGCTGCCTTCCCTGTCCGGGGAGGACAGGGTGTCACTGGACGCCGCTCCCACCTCCGACGAAATCGCCCTCGCCATACGCTCGGTCGCTTCTGGCAAGGCCATGGGCCCGAATGGTATCCCTATCGAGCTGTATAAGCTGCGACCGGATACATTGGCGCCTCACCTCCGCGCAATGTTCCTCGCGGCCCACTCGCTGGGCTCCCTCCCGCTTGACCAGCGTCTGGCTACAATCGTGGTGATCCACAAGGAAGGGAGACCTCGGGATCGGGTTTCTTCTTATCGGCCTATCTCACTACTGAATGTGGAGCCCAAAATTCTCGCTAAGGTACTCGCCAATCGGCTGGTCGGTGTGGTGGGAGATCTGGTTCATCAGGACCAGTCTGGCTTCATTCCCCATCGCAATACAGCCCTTAATCTGCGGCGTTTGCATGGGGTGCTTGCGCGCGTCCCATTCATACGGGAACCGGCCATTTTGGCATCCTTAGACGCCACCATGGCGTTTGACACGCTTGAGTGGCCATACATCTGGGCGATGCTTGCTAAGTTCGGGTTTGGCCCAGGATTCATCAGTTGGGTCAAATTGTTGTATGCGGGCCCATTGGCACAGGTGGTCATGAACGGAAGAGTATCGGCCCCGTTTGAGCTGGGCCGGGACACGCAGCAGGGCTGTCCCCTGTCGCCGCTTCTTTTTGCGCTTGCCTCGGAGCCCCTGGCGGAGTGGCTGCGGTGGGAGCCTTCCATCCGTGGTCTCCGTTGGACCCCCGAGTATGAGGACCGCGTATCCCTATACGCTGATGACATCCTTCTGTACCTAGCCTCCCCACGCAAATCACTGATAGTTCTAGTTGATGTTTTACACTCGTTTGGTCGTAACTCTGGTCTCGTCATCAATTGGGCTAAATCGTGTGTGTATGTTCTCTCTGGGGAGGCTCCTATTCTCCCGCGGGGCTGTCCGATCCAGATCGCCCCGCAGGGATTTCGGTACCTGGGTGTCTTCATTACTCTGGACCCGGAGGCCCGGTATGAACGGAATCTGCTTCCCCCCCTCCAGCGTTTGCGGGTAGATGTCGCACGCTGGCGGCGCCTGCCGCTTTCGCCGCTCGGCCGGGCGGCACTGTTCAAGATGATGTCTCTGCCGCGTTTTCTGTACGCTCTGCTGAACACTATGGACTTGGTCCCGGCGCGCTACTTCCGTGAGGTGGAGAGTCTGCAGCGCCGCCTGTTCTGGGACGGGAGGCCGCGTATTGCTCTGGCTAAGCTGACGCTCCCATGGTTTGACGGGGGGATTGCCCTCCCGGATATTAAACGGTACTATTGGGCCTCCCAGCTCGCTGCCATTAACCATGGCCTCTACGGGCCCGCCTTAAACCCGGCATTTGAAATGGACAAGATGCTCCTGCCATGTGGCGATTACAATCGAGCGCTCTACTCTAGCGCGCCCGACGCTCGTCTGACGGGCCCCACGCGTGTCATGGTGCAAGTCTGGCACGCGGCCAATGCAGCTATGGGGTGGAAGGACCGTCTGACCCGGGCGTCACCACTATACGCGTCTGAGCGGTTGGGTTCCCTGTGGACCTCTAAGGGCTTCGAGAAGTGGGACATAATAGGTATCAGTAAAGTGGGGGATCTTTGGACGAGGGGAGGATTTAAAACGTTCGATATGCTGCAGACGGAATTCCAGTTGCAGGGCAGTGAATACTTCCGGTATTTGCAGGTCCGTCATGCGCTGGGCTCTGTCTTCTCGGACGTTGCCTCCATCCCGGAATATTCCCCCCTGGAAGATAGAGTGCTGGATGGGCACGTCCCGGACAGCACGATCTCACTTATATACAAAAAGCTGATAAACGACCGCTCGGGCCTGTTGACTGCCCTTCGTGCGGCTTGGGTTGCCGACGGGCTGGAGTTGGACGACGAGGACTGGACCTCCGCGGTGGCCTCCCCGAAGGAGGTGGCCATACCGGCTCGCCTTCGCTTCGTCCAGCTCAAGATACTCCACCGGGTCTACATGACGGGGCCAAAGCTTCTGCGTATGGGCTCTGCCGGAGATGGGTTATGTAAGCGTGGGTGTGGTGCTTTGGGGACCTTTATGCATATTTTGTGGGAGTGCCCGGAGGTAGAGGGATTCTGGCGTGGTGTACATGAGGTGCTGCGTCTGGTTACGCATGTGGCGCTGTTGCCTGAAGCGAGGAGATGCCTGTTGAATGTGTGGGAACCGACTGATTACTCAGCACCGCAGACGTGGTGGGTGACTCTGGGATATATGGTAGCCAAGCGTGATATTGCTCAACTGTGGGGATCCCAGAGGCCCCCGACGGTCTCGGCCTGGAAAGAACACATGGACTGGTGCATGTTTCGCGAAAAAGTGGTGTATGTGGCGAGGGGTAAGCCTGGGACATGGGTGAAAGTATGGGGCCCCTGGAACGCCTACCGAGGGGGTATCTGCGCGCCACCGCTGCTGCCTGATCCCTCGCCAGCCCCATCCCCTTAGCCGACTCATTCCCCCGCTGCCGGGCATTGGGTTCCCCCAGTCCTCGCTTTGCTCTCTTCCCCCTCTTCACAATTCTGTGTATAGTTGGGATCCCCCCTCTTGGGGAGCACGTGCTGCTATTTTTGATAGTGGGTTGCCTTGTGGGTGTGGTTTTACTTTTTGTTGTTCTTAATTTAAAATGAAACCGCATAATGGGGCCTGGATGATGTGGTTTTTGACATTGTTATCTACTGAGAAATGCTCCTCCTGTAATACCACGTGTTCCATAAATGTATGTCGTATGTTCCTACCATTGCTAGCGGCCGGCCGGAAGGTTGTGGGCCCATACTTGTATACTTTTAAGACCTGTAATAAACGGTTTAAAAAAAAAATAAAATCTGGGTTCCAATGGACAGGGCGGTTTTGGGTAGACCATTACAGAATATACCCTGACTGCCCAAATGAGGCAGACCTAAAACTGCCTACCAGTGAAATTTTGAATACTAATATAAAAACATGGAACACAGTGAACAGGAATCTGGGGCTGACAACATATCAGTCCCCATTCTCCCCACCACACTAAAACCCAGAATTTATTTCAGCTATGCTTAACAGGCTTTCACACCTTGGATAAAGAGAAAGTGCTTTCATCTAGGTGACCTAATCACAAATTAAATGATTACATCATTTAAACATTGGAATTCTGATTTCAAAATCATGAAATGGAACAGTATGAGACATGCACAGATGAGACACTGGATTCTCCAACCCACAATTTTTCCAGAATTTGAAAAATAAATAATCACAAGCCCTTAATCAAAGAAGGTGATATCACAAATGGACAAAGCTAAGAAAAATTATGGATAATAGAAAGCCTGGGAGATAACCCTGGGAGGAAGATTTCGAAAAAGGAATGGGAAGACATAGCAGGTTGCTATAAGGGTGTATTACAGAAAGAACAAAGCTTTAAAATCATGTATAATTGGTACCCTAACCCACAGAGACTGATGGCAATTGTTCTGGACACTACTGGAATGTATTGGAGGTGTGGAGAGGCGAGAAGAATGGATTTACACACATGGTGGACATTTCGGACATTATGACATTTTTGGAAAAAAGGTCTGTTATATTGTGGGCTTAGTTTATCAAGGCATGTGTTCTTCCTGTCATGCAGCCTTGTGATGTAATCTTGGAAGTTTGTAGATGTAATAGGGATGACATAGGAGGGTTCTGAGATGGTTGAAGGGAGAAAGAGGCTCTGTCTGCATGATCAAGTTTACAACAGTATATTTGGTGATGATGATGCTTTTGGCCAAGCATCCATTTACTGAAGTTTCCTGGCGTGAACAAAATCAAACTACAGCATTCGAGCACTTGTGACACTATGAATGTGATTTACGCTTTGAAATGTCCTTGCGATAAAATTTATGTGGGTCGAACAGAAAGAAAAGTCAAGATACGAATAGGAGAACATAAAAGTAATATTCGTTTGATGAATGAAAAGTCATCAGTAGCATTACATTGGAAAGAGGCCAGGCATAACATAGCGCAACTTCGTTTCACTATTTTGGAAGCACAAAAGCCGTCAAGAGACTGTGATCCCTCTAAATCATTAGCACGCTCTGAATTTTTTTGGACTAAAAAATTACAATCTCTGCAACCGATGGGGTTAAATGATAGGATTGAATATAGTTGTTTTTTGTAAATATTACTTATACCAGATTGATGATTATCCTTAACATGTTCATTTTGTATTATGAATTGTTTGCCGATTCACAAATTGTAGTAACTACTTGTGTTAATTATTTTTGTAATTTGCGCATTGCCAGATAATACCTTTTACATTGTGAGACAGTTATCGCTGGGTGGTGTTAAGCGCGCCTTCACTCACATTTGTTTTCTATAAATACTACGAGACACGGTGATCCGCTTTCTACTTCTATAAATAGACACGTCCCTCACGTCATGTATACGGTCTTGGCTGAGGAAGCCACGTACAATCACTATACTCAGTGAGTTTGAAGCACGCTTTTAAATGTTTTGGCGTTCAGTTTCACAGTGGGTGATATAGTGAGGAGCTTTGGGTCTTCATTTAACTAATTGTTTTCTCACATTGAGAGGTTCGAGCATTTAATTTTTCTAACACCGCGACTTTCTTCTGAGTTTATGCACACCGCGATCTTTACTTATCTTTTGAACACTGCAATCTTTATTCATTTTGTTTCGAACACTGCGTTCTATTTCCGTGTGTCACCATGATTTTTGTTATGTATACGTTAATATTCGTATAAGACATGGTTTGCCATTTTTGACATCGGCACAAGTTCATGTAGTGTTTGGTACCACCTTGTTGCATGCGTACTTTCTTTTACATACACATTTTTGTATCAATCATGGAGGGTTGTGAGATAAAATTGCCTTTTCTGTTTTCTTCATAGTATTGATTAATGACTCCTGATGAAGGGTCTGGAAGAGACCCGAAATGCATTGGGTTTGGATGGATTAATGTTATTCATGGATGATTAATGAATGGTAGTGAACACCATTGGATTCCGCATGAATTATTTTTGCATGGAATTAATGCAATAAATTTTGAAACATTGAATACTGGTTTACAATTGTCCACAATTGACTTATTATGAACAATTACAAATTGGTTGATAGCAATTCATTTGCTGTGACAACAGTGCTCACACCAGCAGAAGAGTTTTCTCTTCATGCACTTTCGATTAGATAATTGGTACCCTAACCCACAGAGACTGATGGCAATTGTTCTGGACACTATTGGAATGTATTGGAGGTGTGGAGAGGCGAGGAGAATGGATTTACACACATGGTGGACATTTCGGACATTATGACATTTTTGGAAAGAGGTCTGTTATATTGTGTGCTTAGTTTATCAAGGCATGTGTTCTTCCTGTCATGCAGCCTTGTGATGTAATCTTGGAAGTTTGTAGATGTAATAGGGATGACATAGGAGGGTTCTGAGGTGGTTGAAGGGAGAAAGAGGCTCTGTCTGCATGATCAAGTTTACAACAGTATATTTGGTGATGACGATGCTTTTGGCCAAGCATCCATTTACTGAAGTTTCCTGACGTGAACGTAATCCTGTGTCAACATTATCTGAGGTTGTATGGTAGGCCACTATAATTGCGTGAGCAGCCATACCCGATAGACTGTGTTAAAGTTAATTTGCTGGAACACAAGTGAAAGTAACAATTTAAATGTCGGTACTGGGAGGACTGAAGCTATTCCCCACAGAGTTTAAACTTTTGGCCTGGCACCCCAGTGTCACCGTCCAATAGTCCTCGGGGTCGCACGATGCTGTAAGGGGTCCACCTCCAGATAGCCCCTTGGTCTGATATAAATATGACAGACACAGAAGGGCGATCAGGCGAGGGAAGGAAAGGATGGGAACTGCGGGGAGGGAGACCTGAAAGAGAAATAAACAGTATGCTATGGTTAGAACTGCCCTAGAACCCTGGGCACATTGCTATCCCCAGCTACCCTGCAGTACCTGTAAAGGAAATAACGGCTTGGGAGACGTGGATCCCCTTGAAGCTGATGTTCGGGAGTCCTACAGAGAAGGCAGGGATTAGCATAGGGGTCACCCTCTCACTCTACTCCCCCACTCACGTATCTCCCTAGGTTTTCAGTACCTACCACCAATCCTGGGTGTTCGGACTGTACAGGGGGGGGGAGGACGTATGCCAGAAGTCACCTCACCGCCCCTGTATGGAGTACAAAATAAACAAATGACGTGCAGATGGGACTAGCGCCCCGGGTAATTCCTGCACCCCTGTGCGGTGTTCAACACACCCCTATAGCACTGCTCCAATACGTCTTGTGCAGTACTAGCAAGTAACAAAGTATGACCCCCAACAGTATCGCAGCGGTCTTACTACCACAATGTTCAGATAGTAAGTACTGCTAGCTCTGGGAGCCTTCGCTGAGTCCCTTCTAAGACGAAACCGCTGTATGCCTGGTTTCTCTCGGACTCGAACCTCTGATTGTCTCGAGGATTCTATACCATGAATTCGCGACCCCGCAATGCCTCGTAAGGCGCCCAACGGGATCGACAATGGTCTATTCGGAAGCAGAAGCAAAAGCCTTGGCGATCCCGCAATGCCGTGATCGGCGTCCAACGGGATCGACTACGTTCGAAATCACTACCGATTAAGTTCAGACCGGTAATGCTCAAGAAGTGCAAGCCCTTGAGCCTGCGAGGAAAAAGTAAGTCGGTGCGGAGCACCCCTACCAGTACGCAGCACTCTGTCTTGCTCGAACCAGGAAACCAAAATAACCGGCACCTGAGTTCCGCCGGTTGTTCCTTTTGTTCTTGATTGCGCCGAGCGCGCTGACGTATGTACGTCTGCCCGCCTTGCACCCTGGGAACTGTAGTTCCCCTTACTCCCGTTTACCACGGGTGTTCTTCCTGTAACCTGGCAGTGCTCGTCGGCGCCCTCTGTGGGTCGTGACACCCAGCACGAGTGCGATCCTGCTTATAGTTCCGCGCTGAGGATGAGATCACGCTGTGCTGCACACTATATTGTATGCTGAGCCGTGGCACGGCCTTGCTCAAGGGCCTACATCACAAAGCAAGATTCCCTGGCATGAGGGATGCTTCCATCACGCGCTTCTCAAGTGAGTGCCTGGCGGTTGGCTAGGCTTGTGCACGAGTCCAACTCACCATTTCTAGCAGCATCGAGCTACCGTTTGTCTGTGAGGCCACTAAGGAAAAAAAAGTAACAGGGACTTCAATCGCTGGGTTGCGCTGTGCTGAGCTGCATGCTATGTTCAGACCCGTTGGTCCTTGCATGTGTCTTTACCTAAAAACTTGGTGTCATTTTAGGACGATATATTGGTGTTTGGAGCAAGCATTATCACTCACAATGATCCCCCTTAAGAAGTCCTGAATAGCATATCTGAGCAGCAATGACTGCAAAAGGAGAAATTGAAGTTCTTGGTAAAAGAGGTAGAGTACTTGGGGTATCTAATTACTGGAAAAAGAGTTTGGCCCAAGTTAAATTTGGTCAGTGCCAAAATAATTCAGAAGTACCGGATGACAAAACAAGCTATGATCTTTTATGAGACTAGTTGAGTACTATGCGAGGTTCATGAAGAATTTTGCATTCAAATCAGATCCCTTGAGAGAACTACTGAAAAAGAGAAGAAAATTCATATGGGGTCAAAATCATCAATCAGCATTTGACCAACTCAAATCAAGAACAATATTACTCTTCTTTCTGGATTTCACCCTAAAAACACAAAGACTTAGGCGCAGCTTCATCGCGGTGAAGAACGCGCTGAGAGATAAAGGGGTGCTTTTCCCGGCATGCTTGCGTGTGGAGTCCAAGGAGAGGGTTTGGTTTTTTGCTACACCGGAGGAGGGATGTGATTGGCTAGAAGGCTGGAGGACAGTTGAAGGAGCTGGGAACGAGGATTGTCGTGGAAGATCAAGGAAAACAATGATAGGACAAAACGTTCGACTAACTGAAGGTGCCCTATCCGGAGAAGTGCCATAAAAACATCGGCGCCTTCCCAAAATAGATGGTACCAAAAAAACAGGGATTAGAGAAACACATCTTCCTTAACCAGCTGGGCAACTGTCTGCTAAAGTAACTTTAACCCAAACTATCCGTTCTCCATCTAGTATAATAGGATGGGATAGATACCCTGTGGGGCCAAGTTAGTGACCTAACCTGGAATGGGCTGAAACAATGAACCTGTGGAATGCAAGAAAGGACGTTGTATCCAAAAAGGTAGATTTAATCTTCAGTTCAATCAGGACAGGAACATTAGATTATAGGATGGTTGTAGTAGTATCAGCCCCACCGGGACCAGCATTCCTGCTGCTCAGCCCACATACAGCAACTGACTTTTCATTCAACCATACACAACAGAACACTCTGTGACATCATTCACACAATGGCTGAGCAGCAGAGTACAGAACACAGAGAAAGGACTAAACATAAATGAGAGCAGGATACCACACACCTTCCTCCCTAAAGGAGACAATAACAAATAATGAGGCATGTGGGAAGAAAGAGAGCAAATACGTAAAGAGAAAGGAAATACAGATTGAAAGACAACACACACACCCTTTCAACAATGGAAATGTGTGTAATAAAGAAAGCAATGCATTAAACATAAAAGGAGAGATAAACATAACCTTGCAAATGGGTTTGAGCCCACAGAAGCGTCCCAACACCCAGAACAACTAAATGCAAAGCGCAAAATTGGGGATTTAATATGCCCCATCGTCAGTAGTATGAGCTTCAAATATCAGACTCACCACCATTTGCAGCACAACAAAACTATAGCGTTACACAATAAGAGGAAAATAGTTTAGGAGAACAACCAGCAATCCTAGCACTAGTAAAAATTTATGTAAAATGATTTGAGGACACTAATTGCCCATCACCAGAAAATTTCAACATTCTCGTCGCCAGTGTGGGATGCAAGAAAGGAAGTAGGCTGAGATGAAGTTGTATTAAAAAAGGTAGATTTATTTTTCAGTTCAATCAGGAAAGGAATATTAGATTATAGGATGGTTGTAGTAGTATCAGCCCCACCGGGATCAGCATCCCGGCTGCTCAGCCCGCATACAGCAACTGACTTTTCATTCAACCATACACACCAGAATACTCTGTGACATCACTCACACAATGGCCGAGCAGCAGAGTACAAAACACAGAGAAAGGACTAAACATAAATGAGAGCAGGATTCCACACAACCACTTCCGAACTGATGAAAATATAAACTCTATACTAATCACAGATTGAAAAACCGTAGGACAGAAGTTGCGGTGGGGAAAGAGTTCAGGGGCAAGCATACGTCCCTGTGTCCAATGAGTTGGGAGGGGTCGACAGGCTCTCTGCTGAGTTGGGGGGGCGGGCAATTGGGGCACCGTCAGGCAGGATTGCAGGGTGGGGGTTGGTAGGGTACGGGGAAGGAAGGGGGTTGTTCACATTTTCTTAGTTGTTTTGCTGTGCATCTTCTTATATCTTAAGAAACAAAATATCCATCGATACGTCCATTACATTATGACCATCATTAGTGGCTTGATAGTGCCTTGTGGGGGGAGGGACCCAGTGGAGCCACGACACATGAAATAGGAAAAACAGTTCAGCCATCACAGAACAGGACAAGCCACGGCTGCAATCAGACTAATGTCTTGGAATGTAAATGGTTTGGGGAGTAAAGTCATGCATGGAATTGTGCTCCAGTTCATTAAGAGACACTCCCCGGATGTGGTTTTCTTACAAGAGACCCATCTCATGGGAAACAGATGTAAAGCTTTAAATCATTGAGGTTATGAAATGAAAGTACATGCAGGTTACACATCGGGCTCAAGAGGCACTGGGATTCTCCTGAAGAAAGGACTACCCCTCATAAAAGAAAAGACATGGACTGAGAGACTGGGTAGATATGCTGCGATCTTGGGAACATGGGCAGGCGAAGCAATGAATATCCTGTCAAAATACTTTCCTCCAACTCTAAAAGACTCTACTTTGATGGATTTGGGTACTCGTATACTTATTCTTCCAGTGGGTTGTCTATATATGGGAGGTGATTTTAACATGATGGGTTGCGACTTTCTTGACCGTACGCCACCCAGGGTGCCCAGTCCCACACAAACACGGTTGACAGAATTTCTCTTGGCATTGGGCTTAATCGATGTTTGGAGATCCCTGAATCCCACTACATCAGAAAACACGTTTCACTCCGGAGCACATGTGAGTCGGTCGTGAATCGACTTTTTGATTTCCCTCCCCTCTCTCCTTTCCCACTTCACGAATGTAAGACACCTAGCAAGGGGTATCTTGGATCACTCTTCCATATGGGCAAGATACAGGGTGGATGGAGCACCGTTCAGGCCTGGTGGCCATTAATCCCTGGTATATTAAAGAACCAACAATAAGAAAGGATCTGACTGAAGCCACTGACCTTTACTTTCAGGAAAACATTGATACAGTCTCATCACCACAGCATATAAGGTGGTGGCAAGGGGACATGCTCTCTAGCTGATTTCAGGCAACAAACGGGAGAAAAGAGCGACAGTGGCAAAGCTTGAACAGGACCTCCTAGACCTAGAACTTCAGATAGTAAGAAATTACGACATATGCTAAAACTCAAACAGCAAGACTATAAAGACCATGTGACAGAAGAGGCCAGGAATAAAATAAAAGAAACACACCGAGTATACGAAAACTGGCAACAAAGCGGGTAAGCTATTGCCTGGTTGGATCCCCTCCATCACCTCTAACTCGGGGGAGATCCTCAGAGACCCCTTAGAAATAGCTGAGGCCATCGCAGACCATTACACTGAGATCTACTCCACAATCACAATATATTTGGAACAGGAATCCTTACAGTTCCTGGAGGATAACTCGCTCCTGGCTTTGATAGAAGAAGAGCGTCAGCTGTTAGAGGAATACCTACAACGTAGTGTTTTTTTACTTACAGAAGGACTCGAGGAGCAGGAAGGAGAGCGGCCAGTCAGGGGAGGCAGCAGACATACATGTAAGGGGCTTCTTTTTTAATTTTTAAAGAATTTGGGAGGGGGAAGGGAGCGTAGCGTATTTTCACTGAGCTTTTTTCAAATAAGCATAGAGGCACTACGCCTGCTACACCCAGGGTTACAAAAAAACCAACCACAATTCTTGTCAGGGTGAAGTCACAAGCAAACCCCAACTGAACCTGTGCTCAACACTCTTGTAGCTTGGCACAGAGCAGTCGGGCTCAACTTAGAGGCAATGTTTAAAGTATTTATGCAGTAATTCAAACAGTAATAAAGTGTAATATGACTTAAGAAAAATCCCACACTAATTTAGACAAATAGAGTAAAATTTAATAAATAATTTAAAACAAAAACAACAAAACTCCAATAAGTAGAACCAGAGATATGCAATTTTATGGTTTAATTCTTTTATTGCACACTGCAAAAAGGCACGGTCACAGAGGCCGAGTCACATTGGCCCAACAGCAATACGAAGCAGTGCATTATTTAACCAAAATCAACAATAAAGAGAAAAAGAAACAAATACAAATGCAATCCCACCCACCACCCAAAGAAGCAGAGAAGAAAGAAAGAGAAGTACCTAAAGAGAGCCACTCCCCCACCCTTCCCGGTCCATACTAACAAGGTAGCGCCGTGCCAGGCGAGCAGTGGTCCTGAAGGCGGGCCAGCCTATGCAGAAAAGTCTGCCGGTGTGGGGCGTAACAGGCAAAGATACCTCAGGCAATAAAGCTCCCAAAATTCTTGCGTAAGTAGTGAGAGGAACGGCTGCCACAAGTCGCTAAAGAGGGAATCTTTCCCAGCTAATGTGAGAGAAATTTTTTCCTCACCTAGTACGTGCCAAAGTCGTTGGTAACATCCGGAGTATGCAGGTATACGGGGGTTTCTCCAGTGAGTTAATATGTTCTGAACTACTGTGCATAGTGCTATAACTATCTGCCTAGATTTCAATGGATAATTGAGCAGGTTGGGCACCCCCAATAGGACATAAGCAGGGAGCCTAGGCACTTCAGTGTCGAGGTGTTTGTCCACGTCATCTAGAATGTGCTTCCAATAGGCCTGAAGATATTCGCAGTCCCATAATAAGTGGACCAGTGTGCCTCTCTTCCCACAACCCCGCCAACAGTCAGGACTTTGCATCGGGTCAGTTTGGTGGAGCTTCACCGGGGTGTAATACCAGTGGTAAACCAGCTTGGTAAGTGTCTCAGTGAGGCCAATGTGTGTTGCTGTATGGCACGCCCGGTAGCATGCACCTATCCACTCTGCAAGGCTAAGGGGACGACCCAGGTCTCCCTCCCAGCGCGCGCGACCCGCATGTTAAGTGTGGGTATATCTAGAAAGAAGCATCTTATAGCGGTCTGATATTAACTTCTTGTCGGAAGTCCACGTGATAAGCCAGCGTTCGAATGTGGTGAGAAGTCTAGTGGCCTGGGATCAGTTGTCAGGGTGCATGGCCCAGTGCCAAATTATAAGTAGTGCATACGTTTCGGATTCCGGGAGGCCATAGTCTGCCCGAAGCTGCGAGTAGGGGATGATGTTGCCCTTGGCGAACAAGAGACCTAGTGCTCGACAGCCGACTTCCTGCCACAAGTGGTAGGGCTGATGGCCCATCCCTGGGCAAAAGTCAGGATTATCTACCAATGATGTGAGTGGAGATGGGAAAGTTGTAAGGCTATGACGTATGTTAGTCCGGTCCCAGACCGTGAGAAGTGAGCAAGTCACTTCGGCGGCGTAAAGATTGGGAGGACCGTGGGTCTTCGAGAGGAAGGGTATTTTCTTGAGAGACATGCCGGCCACGGCTCGGTCTTGGAAGAGCCAATGTTTTTCAGATTCAGTCCGGCTCCACTCTACCAAGTATCGGAGCTATGTGGCGTAGTAATACAGCGTGAGATCCGGGACCCCCAGGCCACCCTCGTGGGGCGGGAGAAATCCAACCGTCCGTTTGAGTCGTGGTTTGCACCCTTGCCAGATAAAATGGGAAAGCTCTGACTGCACCCTACAAAGCCATCTGGTCGAGGGCGGCAGGGGAAGCGTCTGAAATAAATAGAGAATTTTGGGGAGTATTGTCATCTTGATAGCTGCCATTCGCCCCAGCCATGAGATCTGATGGTGTTTCCACCTCTGCAGCTCGGTGCAGATGTGAGAGTGAAGGAGGGAGTAGTTAGAAGTATGCATGGCCTGTAAGGTCAGAGCCAGTTGTACACCCAGGTAGGGAACAGTATCCCCGGACCATTGCAGGGGATAACGAGCCTTCAGGGCCTCCAGCTCCTGGGGTGACAGGGAGAGATTCATTGCTATAGATTTGGTCAGGTTAACCTTAAACCCTGAAGCATCAGCAAAGACGTCTAGTTCTTCCAGAATAGGCCCCAACGTCTGCTCAGGGTTCTCCATGGGGACGAGCACATCGTCGGCGTAGAGGCTGATGGAGTGCACGTCCCCTCCACAGCGGATGCCCGTAATCCGAGGGCAATCACTAACCCTCTGGGCCAGAGGCTCCATATAGAGAGCACAGAGCAGGGGCGACAAAGGGCATCCCTGCCGCGTGACTCTAGTGATAGGGAATGGGGTAGAGGTGTGCCCATTGATGAGTATTGCAGTGGGAAACCTGTAACAGTTAAAAATGGCCAGTGGACCCTACAGAAGGCCTTCTCTGCGTCAATGGCAAGGAGCATATACTTCCCGGGGATGCGAGAGGCCTTCTCCATGAGGTGCGCAACACGTTTTGTGTAGACGCTGGTCTGTTGCTGCAGGATAAATCCAGCCTGGTCGGGATCCAGTATCCCCTGCATGTAGGGGGCAAGTCTGCTAGCCAAGATGCCGGTATAAAGTTTCAGATCTACATTTAAGAGGGAGATTGGCTGGTATGACCCGCACTCCGACTTGTCCTTCCCTGGCTTAGGAATAACATCTATCGCCGCCTCTAACATGGAGGCTGGGATCGCCCCAGGCGTCGCAAAGGAATTAAAAATCTGGGTGAGCAGGGGGGCAAGAGTCGTGCAGAATTGCTTATAAAATGCAGTGGTTTAGCCATCTGGGCCGGGTGACTTACCCATTTTCAAGCGGGAGACGGCTACAATAAACTCCTCTGGTCTAATTTCCCTCTCAATATGAGCCGCTTGATCTGGTGTCAAGGCGGGAAGAAGGGCCTGAGCCAGGTACGTCTAAATGGTGGCTCCGGCAAGGGGTTGTGCATCATAAAGTAGAGCGTAGAAATTACGAAAGGTCTCGGCAATAGCCGTGTCCTCGGAGTGTAGTTCCCCTGCATTGTCTCGGATTTCCCAGACAACCTCACGCAGTCGCACCGCCCGGAGTCTATTTGCTAGGAGAAGGCCACACTTGTCCCTCCCGTTTAGAAAGAATGCCACAGCCGCATCGCTGCATATTCTGCCTTGTCATGGTCAATGGCTGCCAATTGTGCCCGGGCAGCCATCAGCTGCCGCCATATGCGGGGTGCCCCAGTACGTTGGTGCATCTGCTCCAATTACCATACCTTCTGGGTCAGATCCTCCCTCTTTGTTTTGTGGTCCGCATTGTCTGTGGAGGAGATGGCGATGACCTCTCCTCGATTAACTGCTTTGAGAGCCTCCCATCGCGTAGAAAGAGCAGTATCTGGGTTATCGTTATGTGCGAGGAAGTCCTCTAGGGCATTTTGTAGTTGGGCCACGGTGTCAGGTCTGTGCAGTAGAGCATCTCGGAAGCGCCAGTGTCGGGCTAGACGTTGAAGGCTAGAACAACTTCCATCGGGGCATGATCGGAAAGGGCAGCCGTCAGAATGTCAGTTAAGGGCAGGGCATCGCGCAGAGCCTTAGAACCCAGGAAATAATCTAGCCCAGCATAAGTTTTGTGGGCATTGGCGTAGTATGAGAAGGCTCGTGACCGGGGGTATTGGTGTCTCCAAAGATCTGTGAGATCTAGATCACTGAGTCTGGTGTGACCCGCGGGCAAAAGGGCGCCCACCTGACTTGTACGCTGCGCTGACCTATCTAACTCATTGTCGAAAACCAGGTTGAGATCCCCTCCTATCAAAATATGATGGTCGTGTGTTGCCATAACCTCAGTAAGGGTCTCGTGCAGAAAATGTTCCTGACCATCATTAGGTGCATAAATGGACCCCACATGCAAAACATGGTCCCCCCCCACTAGAAACTGGCAAGTGAGCAATCTACCCTTTATCTCCACCCCTTTCTGTAGCACTTTCCCCTGGAAAGCCCTAGAGACCAGGATCAACACCCCTGCCTTCTTGGTTAACTGGGAGGAGAAGAATTGAGTTGGGAAAGCACAGGATCTAAGACGGTGGCAGTCCTTAGCGAGGAGGATTGTCTCTTGAAGAAGGCAGATGTCTGCCTTTGTGCTCTCTAGGCAGGAGAGGAGAGATCTGCATTTGATGGGATTATTAAGCCCTCTCACATTGAGCATGAGTATCTTAATTTAAGCCCACACATCTAGTGTCCGATGGTAGATTGATGCCGAGCAGGGGCAGCAAGGCAGCGTGGACCCCACAGCGCCAGTGCAAGTGATAGAAGAGTGTGGCACCCCTTGGACCGGGTCCCCCCAAAAGAAAGGAATAGATAGCGGAAAAGGACAGAAAGAAGAACAGAGCAAGAACCCACAAACGGTAAGCCCAGAGAACTAAGGCACAACAGGCGCCAGAGAGAGTCTTGAACTCAGTCATAAGTCTGTCATCCAGGGATGACCAGTAAGAAAGTCTACGGGGATGTGGAGTGGCCTATGAGAACCCCAGCCCCATCTCCTCCAACCCGGGCAGCGGCACAACACATAAAGGATATAGCATAGTGGCCAGGCTCAATCACTTGCGATGTCATTGTCAGAATGCCAGGAAGCGCCTTCAGAGTGGCTTGCTGCTCTTGCTTGACCACTAGTGGGTCCAGCCGCCGGATGCTTCGTCGCCGCCGGCGCTGTTGTCTCCATTTTGGGCGATCGTTGCTGGGGCCTGGATCGGTGCGTTCGTCGTCCTCTGTATCCTCTGGAAGAGAGATCCCCAGTAATTTGCTGGCCTCAGACAGGGAACGAAGCTGGAATAGTTTGCCGTCGTGCCGGAAGACGAGGCAGAATGGGTGTCCCCAGGAGTAGGTGATGTTTCGCTGGCACAAAGCCTCCGTGATGGGCCGGAATATCCTACGTTTCTGGAGCGTGATGGCAGCCAGATCTTGGTAGAGGGCTGGCGACTGGTTGCGGAAGGTGATCGGTTGAAGCAGTCTGGCCTTACATAGGATTTCTTCCATAGTGTGGAAGTTCTGGATGCAGACCAGGATGTCTGCCGGGGGCACCCTGTGTGTTCTATCCAGTTTCAGGTCGGAGTCTGGCGGATTGCCCAAGATGTGGTTAAAGAGTGCACATACGTATCCAAAAATGTCTCCAGCCTCCTCATCTGTGCCCGCTCACCGGATGCGTATGTTGTGGCGGCGAGAGCGGTTTTCGAGATCTTCCAGGTGGGAATGGACATCTACCTGCTGCTCGTGGATGCGGAGAACTTCCTGTTGCATGGCCGCCAATTTGGTGTCACGAGCATCCCTTTTGTCTTCCAAGGACGCCACCCTCTCACCGATGTCATCAACACCTTTGCTTATGTCCTTTATCTCTGCCGTGAGGTCTTGTTTCACCATCTGGAGATCATCGCATAAAGCTGCAAATAGGGATTCCAGGAAGGCCCGCTTCACCGGTGCGTCCTCAGCTGTGGTCACTTGTTTCGCCGCTCCCTGCCGGCCGTGAGTTATCTGGCCGCCGCTCTGCCCACGAGCAAAGAGATCCTCAAGGGGGTTTCTCCTTCATGACCGATTTGTCTCTCCTGCCTCGGGATGATGACATGTTACGGTCCTCACACCACGTTGGGCCCAGCAGTTGTGTAGCAGAGAACGCGGTGACCCACTATGTCCACGCTCCACCCAGCCAAGGTGGACCCACATTGGGCAGCAAGAAGTCCAATGGGGCTCCGCGGGGCTCCTCCGCTGTAACGATGTGTCACCGCCCTCAGACTTTCAGGGTGGCTCAGTAGGTACCCAGCTGCCACCAGTGCTCTGACCCAGACTCGTGCTTTTTAGGTAGATCTCCCCCAGCTGGGTGCAAGAAGGCGCGAGGGGAACTCGGGCTGAGGGACACCAGGATCCGTAGGACTCCGAAGAGCAGGGGTTCCAGGAGCGTGTGGGGTGAAAGTCGGGGGCCTCACCAA
The DNA here is from genome assembly GCF_964204655.1 of Triturus cristatus. Lineage (NCBI taxonomy): Eukaryota > Metazoa > Chordata > Amphibia > Caudata > Salamandridae > Triturus > Triturus cristatus. Next base: position 766,665,199 of record NC_140581.1, on the reverse strand, counting down.
GCAGGGGAGCTCGTGCTGCAGCTGCGAGATGCACAGAGGTAATGGGCCCGCACTGGACAGGCACAGCCCCAACGTCACCGCCTCTCACGGGCTGATCTTCTCTCAATCAAGGCCCTCCAGTGGCCCCAGATGACAGGGGTCACAGCGCTGAAGAGGGGCAGCAAACTCACCGCCGCTGGATCAAGGCGTCTCGCGATGCTGATGGCCAGGGTATCTCCAGGATCGCCGCGTCGCGTGCCGCAGATCCCAAGGCCTCGCGGAAGCAGCCACGTTCCTCGGGTGTGCCTCGACCAGGCCGCTATTCCGCACAGGGCCCGGGCCTTGGAGCCACCGCCGGTCACCGCTCCCACCGCTTGCTGGCCTCAAAGAGTTGGATGTACCTCTGCGTCTGATGCTCGGCATCCGCCACACCGTAGGGGCCCGTATTTCAGCACCGTCAGCTCCTCCCCCAGCAACTCGCTCGCGATGGAAGGGCAGGCCCGGGCCGTGAGCAGCAGGAATGCTTGCCGGAGGTCCCGACAAATTCAGCAGAGGGATTGCCGGGCATCACCAGGCAGTGCAGGGCTCATTTCTGCCCTCACCGGTGTGATTAGAGGCCAATGCAGGTGCTTATGGTGTGGCGGGTGGAGGAGAGAAAGCGAGACACGTCCTAACTCTCCGCCATCTTCAACTCCTCCCCGAGATATGCAATTTTAAAGGTGTAAATGAATATTGTGCCAAAAAGCACAAAGTGTCAAATGTGGTTATCAGATTGTGCTGGACTAAGACTAAGTCGCAGGTTCAGGCCAACCACGCTGGACAGCGAGCCAGCTACAGAGACCTGATTTGGTCCATTGAACAAGGGTACCTTAAATCCTGGCAGCGGAATGTTGTAGAGGCCTGCATTGAAGATGCATCACTCAGCACTTGTTCTTAGGAGCTGCGAGGCTAAGATGTGAGGTCCTGCATCATCATCGAGGATGTTGCCATTGAGTGGCTTGCACTGCAAAGTCCTGCGTCAAAGATGCATCACGCACTGGTTGGTTCCAAAGAAGCTGCAGAGGTTGGGATGTGGAGCCCTGCGTCATCATCGAGGATGCTGTCAACAAGGGGTTTGTGATGAGAGGGCCTGCATCAGGAATGCTATGCAAAGCTGCAGTTCCTGCACTGGAGATGCATCATTTAGCAGTCCCTAAGTGCAGTTTGATGAGGTGATGCATCGAGCTGCAACTCTGTGCAATGGTTTCATGAGGCGATGCATCATGATGCGCTGATTTTGCTGGCAGCACCATTGAGCCTTTAGGCCTACTTCCAAGGGCCCAGGACTGGGGTGACACCACTTGGAATGGTAGGACTCACAGCTGGCATAATCCAGGTGCTGGGTTAAAGATGGAGGATGCCAGTTCTGTCCCTGAGACTTCTGATAAGCAGGTCAGCCAACTAGCCCTTGGAGTCACACTGATGGTCCTGATTTCAAGATGCAGGTCCAGTCCTTCTCACTCAGGCAGAAGGGTTGCAGAGGGGCAGTGCTTCTTGCGGCAAAGCAGCACAGAGGTCCTTCATCTGAGTCTTCTACAAGTCAAGATGTGTGCTGAAGAGTTGGTATCCAAAGTCCAATATTTATACCTGGTGACAGCTTTGAAGTAGGAGAAGCTTCTAGATGATTCCATCCCCCTGAGGTGTCAGGCATCCCTTTCCTCCCTGCTCTAGCCTCAGCTTGTCTGGGGACACAAAAGACTCATGACAAACCCTTAGTGAAACTGCTTAGGTAGAGCCATTGTGATGTGCAAGTAAGGTAGGTGACAATTCCCCTCCCTCGTTAAGTTACAGTGGCCTATCCTGCAACACCTAGCTTTCCTTTGTCTCACTATCTGGGACAATACACAAAGATCATCCACCAGCTACACCTAGCCATGTGACCCAGGCACAGGCTGCAGGCATCAAATGGTTGGGACAAGAAAATGCCAGCTTTCTAAAAGAGGCATTTTCAAAATTGTGACTTAAAATCTGACTTTACCATTAGATAGGGGGCTAAATTACAATTCTCTAGGCACCAAACTCAACCTGTCCACCTGCTCCCGATTAAAATCTATTCTCCCAATTGAAAGCTGTGCCCAGATCTGGCCTCTCATCCTGCCAGTGATGGCCCATCCCGGCAGATCTAAGCTTTCAAATCAAATCAAATCAAATCAAAATCCGCTTTATTCGGTGCAATAAATCTCACCATAAAAGCATACTATTATAAAAACATTCCTACATTTACATTATAATTTCTAATACATACAAATACAAGAATTTTAAAATACATTTATAAGATGTTTAAAATCCATGGAGCAGTCATTAAACATGCTTAGAGTGCTAGCGACAATAAAGCATTATAGGCTAATCAGGGAACATTACATCCAGTCTTGGGAGGTAAAGTGTTGGTGCATAAAGGTACATAGTGATTCCTAAAGTGCAGAGTGTCACATCTTAACTTAACAGTACTAAGCTCTCTATTGTATGGCTGCACAGCATTTTTTTCTCACATGCGGAGTTTGCACCCTGCTAGTACCGTGCAAGTTGTAAAAAGGGCCTATCTGGTTGCCTGCAGACACTCAGGCCTGATTCACAAACTGCATTTTGTAGAACATTTAGTTGATCCTCTTTAGTACTACTACAGAATGCAGTTCACAAACCTACATGTGGAGACATCCTCCTAAGCATGTCCTATCTTTTTAATGAAAGTTCTCTGCCACATGTGTGGAGATCTTCACATATATAGACCTACAATTTAGTAGTTAATGTGGGAGAGACAAGAGGGAGAGACTGGATCATGGAGAATACCTATTTCTCAAAGTGATGGCTCTAGGGAGTAAAGGAGGATTAAGGAGGTGTTACTCTAAACACCCACCCACAAAAGAGTAATGCCATTGCTACTCCCAAACTATACTTCTAAAGTTACTGCAAGCAAAAGGTGATAAAATGTAAATGAACTCCAGCCCAGCTTTGGAGTCCTTCTAGCAACACATTTGGCCGCTCACAGGTACTACAACAAACTCCAATAAAAAAAAAACAATGGTGGTAGAAAGTAACACATCATAGGAAATGATGTTAAATATTAAATGATTGGAATTATTACAGGAATTAGTTCTATAAATATAAATTAATACATTTTGATTTAATTATTTAATATTTACTTTGGTGATTAATGGGCTGTAGCATTTTATTTTTTTAGTTCTAGCTCCTTAATAATTATTTCAAATGAATCTAAACTTATATTGTACAAGACAATATTTTGAATAACATTATTATTTTTCCCTACACTTTGCCCCTGTGGCAGAGAGCTCAGCCTACGTGTGAAAGGATACCAATATACTCCTAAATGCTGTCTTAGATGTCTCCACGCCCTGACTTGGGGTGGAGACATGTAAGTCTGGCCTTCGTTGTAAATCTACCCTCGGAAAAAGTTAACAGCAATAAAGTGTAGAGTTACACCAATAGATTTATTCATGAGTACATATACATGTGTACACTTACCTTGTGACTGAAGCCCTTGGAGAGTGGAAATTCACCTGTATCAATTTGTTGAGCTTTAAAAGGCCGCTTATCGGTGAAGAGTATTCAGCCTTAGCATTGTGGGGTGTGGTATTACTGCTTATATTCAGCATGGCAGAATAACGTGGTAACCGGAGGATGGCATAGGTGGTAAATGGCACCAGATGGATTCAGATATGTCTCGCAGAACCCACTGAATAACCAGGTGGTGTGCAATGTTGTCTACATTATTAACACACTAACACATTGTTCCCCATTGCCCTGGGATTACACATGACTCATTTTTTTTCTTTTTGGATTTTATAATCATCTTTCAAGGGGAAACGGGTGTTTGTTTGGTGAGTTTCATAATCCATTGTGTTCTTTCATTCATTCAACTACTTCATACACATCATTTATGCTCATGTTTGTATGTTACAGGTGACAGTGTGTATGCCATTTAGCCATATACCATCAAACCATGTCTATATCCTGAACATCAAAGGAAAAGCACTACAATGCCTTCATAAACGTTATTTCGCCTTGGGATGCAACATGGACTCATCTTGTAAACTGATTGCAACATAGACATGCACAGGAGGTCACCACAAGAAATATTGGCTGATGATCTAGAAGAGGAAGACGGTCCCCCCTTCTATTATTATCAAACACCATCACAAGACTATATTCATTTTCTGAGGGAAGAGCATGTAACACAGAAATGACCAACACTTATTTTTAATGTAATTTTTTTTAATGTTATAAATAAATATACAATAACAAAACCTTAGTTTTGAAGTAACTATTCCTGTTTATTCTCAGTTTTTTCTCAAATGTTTCAATAATGAAAAGTAGGTCCTTGTAATGGAGGAAAACATTGAACAAAAAAGCAAGTTTTGTTTGTACACAAACATAATAAATATATATAAGAAGCATGTTTGCTACTTTTCTTAGGTCTCTGACAAGTTGACCTGGTCATGGACACCTGGCTAACAGATCATTGTAATTCACTACTTCTGCTCCTGGTTGGTGTACCAGTATTGGCCTTTTGCACGGATATACTACTTATACTAGGCCCTTCCTCACTTTGTTAGTTGTTGGGCAGCCCCAAATTCTGCATTTTATGTTTTGAACTTTTCTAAATCATTACTAAACTAATCTAATGTTTTGTTTAGGTCACTATTTTGACAAGTTAACTTGGCCTGTAAATTTACAGTGTTTCTACACATGTTAGAGGTAGTTTCTGCTGAACACTGTATAAAGTATCTAAATACCTGAAAACAACTGTTAGAGTTGTGCTGTCGTCACTTCTGTGCTTGCCTTCTTTTGCTATGCCTAAACGTAGTGACTGCACTGCAGAGCAAATGTCAATCATACTGTGTGCCATGGATTAAAAGTAAATTTGAACAATCGTTTGCAATTCCCCCACCCCTCTACAACGGCTACGTTTCCAAATCGCCTCATTATGGTTTTTCTCTGTACTCCAAGTATGGCATTTTCAAACTTCCAGAAAAGTGCATCTACTTTTTCAGATTCTATGCATTTTGGTTCTTGAATATGTGGCCTGGCAGGGCTCCTTAATGTATGAAGTATCAAGCATTGTTGAGTGATACTACCCATGGCAGTTGGAGTTATGGTTGTAAAAAAAGTTATAGAAGTAGTTAGTGGCTCTCTCATTTCCTCAAGTGAATCTAGGTCCATTGTCAAGCTTGTATGGCTTCTACCATATGATGCATTTACCAGTGGCGGTTCCTGGGTGTGGGGGCTCCACCCACCAGGTTTTCTAGGTTAAGTGGATGGTAATTGCTCAGAGCAATTACCATTCAGGTAACTCTTCACAAAGCACTAAGAGCCTATAACAAATTGAGTGCCTGGTTGCCTCTCCTCCTCCTCACAAGCAGGAGAGATAGATAGCTAGGCACATTCCAGATAGGCATGTGTGCTAGTGCCAAATCGTATTTTACTTTTTTTAAATGGAAGCACTTCAGGCTAATGTCTGACCTAGCGCCAGCCCTGGTCTGAAGTTCTCAGGGGTCTCAAAAGGCCATCAATTTTGACGCAAAACAGCATCTCATTTTCCAAGCATCCCCAGGCATGTAGGGCACCAGTCCTCTATTTCCCGGAGTTGCTTGTCAATCAGTATACAGAGCAGCAACACCCTTTTCCAACTTGTCACAAGGTGACGATTTGGGAAAGAATGGGGTTGCAACGCATGCCTGTGGTTAATTTTGTGGTGGTGAAACAATTTAATGTTAACAGATTTGTAAAGCGCATGTCTACCCTAAGGTGTCTTAGTGCATGAACATACACAGAGACTGTGAGTAAGACTAATCATTAAAAAGCCAGGTTTTTTAGAGCTTTCTGAAGATTAGAAGTGATGGGACAGCTCTTATATTAGAAGGTAGGAGGTTCCAGAGCTTGGTGGTTCCTGACTAGAAGCTGCTCCCACCCCATTTCACTCTAATTGTTCAGGAGGGCATAACTTTCTTTGCTCCTCTAGATCGAAGGTTTCTGCTAGGTTCGTACCAGGAAACAGCCTGTTTCAAGAATTCAGGGACAATATTATGCAGAGCCTTCTATGTTATATAAAGTCCTTTGAATTTAATGCGATTCCTGACCGCCAGCCAATGTCACTTGATTGCTTGGGTGACAGAGTGAAGGCAAGCCCTAGGAGTGGTCTGGCTGCCGTATTTTGTAAGGTCTTCAGTTTATTCAGGTATCGGTCTTGAAGATTAAGGTAGAAAATGTTTCAGTAAATTATTTAAGATAAAATGAACGATGCTATTACTGTTTTCCTGGTTTTTGCGGAATGGAAAAAAAAAAATCCTGATGGTTCTCAGAGTAATGAAAGGGGGGGGGGAAATGACAGAGTTGATCTGTTTACTGATTTAAGTTTATCATCAATTATTTCACCCAGACTTTTGGCCTTCATGATGGGGAATGGGAGAGGTCCTAATTCAGAAGGCCAGCTGGTTGGGATCCAGAACTGTGGGCTATTTCCAAAAAGGATGACACCAGTTTAGTTTTAGCCAGTTATTACCCATCAAGACACCAATTGCTCTCCTACTGTTGCATAGCTGAAAGCTAGTAGAGTTAGCATTATTAGAGACTGACAACACTAATTTGAGTGTCATCTGCATAGGACGTAAGAGAGTAGCCAAAAGATCGAATTAGAGAAGCTAGTTCTATAACATAGAGTTTGAAAGGAGTTAAGGTGAGTGAGGACTCTTGCAGGACCCCACAAAGAAGGGAAAATGATTTAGAGGTGAAAATGTCCAACATCACTGTATGTCCTGTACCCCACAGAAATGAGTTCAAGAGAGACAGAGCTTTACTTTTTATGCCTAGCGATTCGGGACAGTTGATCAAGATGGTGTGGTTCACCGTATCGAAGACCGCCGATAGGTCGAGAAGGATGAGTGCTGCTGTGTCTCCATTGTCTAAGGCAGCCCTTAGTTTATCAGTAGATTTCAGCACAGATGGTGGGCAACGGTCATGAGGAGATACTGAATGAGTTCAACCACCTGCTCGGTGGTGACTGAGGCAAATTTGGTAAAACTGGTTAGCCTGAAGTCGTTTTGATTATTAGGTTCACAAATGAGGTAGGGATTGTTAAGGAGGTCATTGCTGGCAGCTGAAGTATTAGATGTTCCAAAGAGTTTGTAAATTTGTTCTGCCTTATCACGAAAATATTGTGCAATGACGTCACATAATGCTGGGCTGCTTTTAGCCCCTTTGTTTTCAGAGGGTTTGAATAATTTGTTTATCACCTGAAATGATTCCCTTGCAGAGTTTTTGGAGGTTTCACTCTGCTGAGTAAAAAATGATTTATTTTTTTTAGTGAGTAGGCATTTATATTTTGATAGAGAAATTTAGACATTTATTTCTTATGAGAGTCATTGTTTGTTTGTCCTCCATTTCCTCTCCTGCCTTCTACAATTCTGTTTTTCAATTCAAAGGGCCTCTGTGAACCATGGAGTCAAAGGTTTCTTTCTGATAGATTTAGATGTTTTGAGGGGAATTACTTTGGAGACGGAAGTGTTTAGCAAATCAGAGTTTCCCTTAGAGGCTAGCTCGGGGTCTTGGGGGAGAGTAGGCTGAGAGTCAGTAAACTGTTGCAGTAGTGCATTATAATCAAGACTATTCCAGGTACAGTAGCCGGTAGGACGGCTATGGTTTTTTATATATTGGGTTGAAATAAAGGTATTTAGTTTGAAAATCACAGCTGAATGGTCAGACCAGGGTAGGGGTAAACACAATGTAATTTTGTTGAAGGATTATTGGAGAAAATTGGGCCTAGGTTATGACCAGCTGATTTAGTAGCATCATGTAGTAGCTGTAAGAAACCAAAGGCATTCCTGATTTTCAAAATGGCCGTATAGTCTTTATCATCAGGGAGATCAAGGTGAAAGTTGAAGTCACCTAGAACAGTGTCATTGTTATAACAGGCCCCGTCTTCTAAAAGAGTGCAGACAGATTTTTAAAAGCAACTCCTAGGGTTAGGGGGATGGTATATAAGTAATCCTCTGAAGGATTGTTTTGTGGTAAGTTTGAAGCAATAGGATAATGCTTCATGTTCCAAATTAGATATGGGATCAAATATAGCATTGAGCTATTATTTGTAAATAATACCGAGCCCTCCACCCTTTTTTAAGGGCTGATCAAGCCTGTAGATAGACTAGCCAGGGGAGGGTTGCATTAATCAGATCGGGACCAGATAGTTCATTTGCGTAGCTTTCAGTAACAAAGATGATATCTAACTGGTGACCATCAATTGATTCAGAAAGTCCTAATGGAAGTCTCACTAGAGAAAGGGCATTCATGAGAGCTCACCAAATTTTAGATAGTGGGTAGTTAACTTGTCAGTGCTTTTAGAGTGGGGTGTCTGTGGGTCATGAGGTGAGACTGGAGCTAAAAATAAAGATCATAGGGGGCGTGGCCTCGCTCCGAATGAATATGGCGGCAAACGGCTGAGCTCCGCTAGGACGTGGAGCCTTTCTCTATATTTCCAGCCGTTTCCAGTGTCGTTTGTGAGCAGGAATCTCCTCCGGAGCGCCTATTAATAGTTGGAGCGGCATTTGGAGCTGCTCCAACGAAGCTGCATTCCTTTCCTGACTCGGTAGTGGCAAAGGATGATTTCCCTCATTTGCAGGCGAGCGGCCGCCATTTTATGAGCCTGCAGCTCGCTCTCTTTGACCTCCCACTGAGGTAAAACCGGCATTGTGTTTCAACGCTCGGCAACGTTGTTTTTTTAAACTTTTTACTTATATTTGCCAGGCAATATTTATTTACATGCTTCCCTGGCATCTATTTATTTTCCTCTGTTTTGATATAACAGATTTTTACTAGGGATGACCAAGTATTGGTCTCCTTAATTCATTTTTCTGCCTTCTTCCTTATATGCAATGACTTTCACTGAACTTATCATATGCCTACCCATGGCCTGGATTGATTCTGCTTTTTTTTTTTTGAGAGAGGATAGGAAGAGAGACTTGTTTTGCTTATTTTGTCATACACCATATGGTTTTTCCTCAACTTTTTTTTACTTCAGGCTTGCCTTTCTCTACAGTGTCTGCATTAGTGTATGGGCATGCTGAGGTCACCACTGGAGAGCCAATGTTGTCCGCATAGTGGTGAGCGGCCTTCATTTTAAGCCTACCGCTCGCATCTTTTGGCCTTGTGCTGAGAGGAAAGATTTATTGGCGTTGTATATGGGCAGGTATATATTGTTCTTCTCTGCATTCCACGATGGCTAGTGACAATTCTCCTCCTGTCAGAGCTTCATCTTCAGGTACAGAACCCAAGAGAGTTAAAAATGACCCCCCTAACCCATTTTGTCATCACATAATCCTGTACTCTATACTATTCTTGATGAGGTGAGGGGTTTGAACTCTTTTATGTCCACTACTAAGGAGAAGCTTCAACAAATTGAAGATAGGGAGATTACTATGGAAGCGAAGGTATTTGACATGAAGCAGCGCATCAGTGACTTACATGATGTTTCTTCCCAAATTCCTATACTGGAACAGGAAATTCAGCGTCTTAAGCTTCACACTGAAGATCTTGAAAACCGCTATAGACGTAATAATCTTCGTTTATAAGGCTTACCAGAAAATTTGGAGGATCCAGGTCTCTTCTTTTTTCTCAAGCGGTTTCTGTCTGAGCTCCTTGATCTTCCAACAGAGCCTTCATTAAATATCCAACGTGCTCATCGCCTTGGTCGTATTCAACCAAACTCCATTAGATCTAGAGGAATTATAATGTTATTTCTGGAATTCACAGATCTTATGCATGTGCTTCAAGCAGCAAAACTAAAGCATTGCCTTGTATGGTCTAGTCATACAATGTATCTTTCTCAGGATCTCTCTAACACTACTAATGCCAGAAGGAAGGAATTTCTGGCCCTTCGTCCTCAGATGAGACAGTTAAATATTCGCTAGGCATTTTGCACCCATGTCTGTGTAAAATTACTCATAATGGTTCTACTCGCTCATTTGATGATCCTGTCAAATTGTGGTCTTTTCTCCAAAGTCTCTCTCCGCATTCTGTGGATGGTTCTATCCAACGTCTATAATTCTTTTCCTCTCTATCTTTTTAACTGATCTTGTTAATATTTCTGCCTCTACTGTTCCGTCTGTTGATGTATCTGCTAAATTGAGATCTTTTCTTCAGTCTCTCACCGAATTCTGTGGATACTTTTATTCAATGTTTCCAACTCTTTTCTTTTCCGTCTTCTAACTGATTTTGTATGGCTGTGCATTTTCCTACTTCTTAATATCTCTTCCTCTGCTGTTCCATCTGTTCTCGGTGCTGCTGCACCCCATGCTCACTTTGTTTACTTTTTTTCTTAGGTCTGGATCTCTTTCCTTGATCTACCTTATTTTCTTCTTTCTTTCTCCCCTTCATTTATTCTTCTTTGTTTGTCTTTTATTGGACAATATTTTGTAAGATGCATGTGCTTATTGTTGTTATTTGTTGTTATACATATTGTTTTTCGTATTCATCTCCATCTATGTATTACTTACCCCTCCTCCCAATATGTGTAATGTTGTTATGTGGAATGTTTGTGGTCTTGGATACCCCGTCAAAAAACAAATGGTACTCTCTCATTTGTCTAAACTGAATTCTCATGTTTCGTTCATTCAAGAAACTCATTGTAATGATATAGAATCGCTTAAATTAAAAAGATAGTAGGTGGGTCAAGTTGTTTATTCTCCAGCCTCCAATCGGAAGGGTGGCGTTGCTATACTTTTTCATAAGTCATTACATGTACAAATTGTATCTACACAATGTGATACTGATGGACATTGGGTGATGGCTAAAGTTGTTATACATAATAAAGAACTTGTTTTATTAAATATTTATGGCCCTCTTAACCCCTTCGATGCTGCGCAGATTCCGCCGCTGTGCTGACGGAATCTTGCGCGGGTGTGGTCATGACGGAATGGTTCCGTCATGAGCACAGCTCAACCGTGGGTCATGACGGAACCATTCCGTCATGAGCACCGAAGGGGTTAAGCCTGATCAAGACTTTTGGACTAATATTAAGATCTTACTTTCCTCCATTGATGGTCCAAATATTATTGTTGCTGGTGATTTTAACCAATGGTTAGACCCATTCTCTGATAGGCAGTCCAAATTCAAATTTAATCCCGATAAATCCCATAGATCATTTCAATCTGCCATTGCCTCTCATCTATTGTTTGATGTTTGGAAGACTTGTAACCCTGACTCCCTTTTCTAATGTATAACACGTCAGAAGTATTGGGAAATCCCAATGACTAGGGGGGTAGGAGAGGCAGGATTGTATAGAGTATATCCTCCCATATAAACTCAATGCACAAAAAATACTCTAACAGATCTATAGAGATCTAGTAAAATAATGAAACAGGGGAAGAGAAATGGAAATTCTAGGTTGTGCCTAATACAACCGTGGTCGTGGGGAAACTAAGTCTTTCTTTAAGTTACCCTCACACACCCTAGTGGTGTCATGCTTCATCATCGGGTCACCCAGACCCCTAGAAGTCCGGGTGGGCTCGACCACAGTGTTGGGAGTGCTTTTGATATGTTCTACGGCAGAGGGAGTTAACTAGATAAAATACCCAAGACAGATCCCCAGTATCCCTTTATTCTTGGGTCTGTCCGAGTAATTAAAATACTTAAAAAAGTGGGTCTTATAGGAGTTTTATGGTCCTATGACCCTAGTGCCGACATGTTTCAGTCCGAAAAGGGGCCAAAAAAGGTCCAGGACTTTCTTCAGGGCAAAAAAAGTAACTCCCCTATGTGAGTGTAATTAACACGTAATGGGGTGTCCCTATCCTGTCAGTATGGTGAGGGCAGAGTAGCTGCTCCACGTGGTTTTTAAGGTGGATGTGTGTGAACTGCCAGGCTCCATCTGTGAGGGAAAAATAGAGACAAACAACATATAAAAGTACCAGCGGTTTGATGGCCGCTTATTTCATTTCTCTTAGAGCGGTACGGTGTATACCGCCCGTGAACATGCGTGGACATTCGTGTGCATGCTCACGTGAGGAGGAGAATCCTCCTATCATGCCACTCATCATATCTGCAACATATCATAGAAAATGTGACAGACATACTGTGAATGTGGCGAGATAATTCGCATTCTAGCGATAACAGAGTGATGTCTGTTTTTGTAAAAATAGCGTGCACGCAGTGTCTCCAGGTACTAGTGCACATTAAAACCAAGTGTGTTCCTGGCGGTGCCAGGAACCATGTTATGAGTGGGCAGGTGAGTAAGTGACTAAAAACATACTATACATACATACAACACAATCATACGTACTATATCTACAGTTATACTTTACCCAAATCGGGAAGGTAGATTGAATCTCTCAGGACCAGGGGCCAGATGGGGCTGTCCTGGGGGAACCGTGAATAAGAGTTGTGTCACGCGGTAAATAGCAAAAGGAAACAGGGGGGGAGTCGTTCCGTATCGGTGCAGTCAAGGAACGAAAGTTGATACATAATGAATGGGACATCGTGTGGGTTAGAGTACTTACTTAGTAATGATCAACCGCCCTGCCTGCTACCTGTTTGGTTCTGGTCCTCGGCTTGCGCAAAGTAGTGAAGCCTGGGACAGGTAAATATAGCGCGAAAGCGCGCCATAGTCGAAGGCTGATTGAGAGACACGCCCCTAGATTGTAGGAAGCGACGTCAGACGTCGCGGCGTGCGGGGTTGATGGGAAAAGTAGTTCTTAGTGAAAAAATAGGCTGAACTGGAAGATAGCGATCTACGCTAGGTATACGTGACAAAAAGTCACGTATACCTAGCGTAGATCGCTATCTTCCAGTTTTTACCTGTCCCAGGCTTCACTACTTTGCGCAAGCCGAGGTAGCCGAGGTAAGTACTCTAACCCACACGATGTCCCATTCATTATGTATCAACTTTCGTTCCTTGACTGCACCGATACGGAACGACTCCCCCCCTGTTTCCTTTTGCTATTTACCGCGTGACACAACTCTTATTCACGGTTCCCCCAGGACAGCCCCATCTGGCCCCTGGTCCTGAGAGATTCAATCTACCTTCCCGATTTGGGTAAAGTATAACTGTAGATATAGTACGTATGATTGTGTTGTATGTATGTATAGTATGTTTTTAGTCACTTACTCACCTGCCCACTCATAACATGGTTCCTGGCACCGCCAGGAACACACTTGGTTTTAATGTGCACTAGTACCTGGAGACACTGCGTGCACGCTATTTTTACAAAAACAGACATCACTCTGTTATCGCTAGAATGCGAATTATCTCGCCACATTCACAGTATGTCTGTCACATTTTCTATGATATGTTGCAGATATGATGAGTGGCATGATAGGAGGATTCTCCTCCTCACGTGAGCATGCACACGAATGTCCACGCATGTTCACGGGCGGTATACACCGTACCGCTCTAAGAGAAATGAAATAAGCGGCCATCAAACCGCTGGTACTTTTATATGTTGTTTGTCTCTATTTTTCCCTCACAGATGGAGCCTGGCAGTTCACACACATCCACCTTAAAAACCACGTGGAGCAGCTACTCTGCCCTCACCATACTGACAGGATAGGGACACCCCATTACGTGTTAATTACACTCACATAGGGGAGTTACTTTTTTTGCCCTGAAGAAAGTCCTGGACCTTTTTTGGCCCCTTTTCGGACTGAAACATGTCGGCACTAGGGTCATAGGACCATAAAACTCCTATAAGACCCACTTTTTTAAGTATTTTAATTACTCGGACAGACCCAAGAATAAAGGGATACTGGGGATCTGTCTTGGGTATTTTATCTAGTTAACTCCCTCTGCCGTAGAACATATCAAAAGCACTCCCAACACTGTGGTCGAGCCCACCCGGACTTCTAGGGGTCTGGGTGACCCGATGATGAAGCATGACACCACTAGGGTGTGTGAGGGTAACTTAAAGAAAGACTTAGTTTCCCCACGACCACGGTTGTATTAGGCACAACCTAGAATTTCCATTTCTCTTCCCCTGTTTCATTATTTTACTAGATCTCTATAGATCTGTTAGAGTATTTTTTGTGCATTCCCTTTTCTAATGTCCATCATACCCGTTCTAGAATGGATTATAATTTGGTTTGTAAACCCTTACTCCCAACTCTTCAATCCTCCGAGATTGGATCTATTTTTATTTCTGACCATGCTACTGCCCTCTCTGCACTTGATCTCTCCCTGAGTTCTCCAAAGTTTGGTCACTGGAAACGTAATCATTTTTTGTTGTCAGATACAGTTTTCATTTCTGAAGCCACTGCTTTTAATAACGAGTTTTTTTACTATTAATAATCCTTCGGATACTTCCTTTCCTAATAATTGGGATCCTTTAAGGCCTCCGTTTGTGCCTTTACTATTGCATACTAAGCAAGAAAGAAGAAAACTACAAAGGCCAAGTATACAACTTTACTACAGTAACTCAAATCGCTGGAACATAATTATTTCACCTCTAGATCCCCCTCCGTTCTTCCTGAATTAATTAAGGCCAAATCTGCTCTTAACAAACTTGCAACATTTGATGCTTGTAATGTCCTTCTTAAAATTAAGTCCAAGTACCACGGTGGTCAAAATAAAGCTGGTAAGATGCAGGCCAATTTTAAAAAAAATGTAAAATGTCCAAATGTTGGTCCTATCCTAAATGAATTCACTAACAAATTGGTGTCCTCCGATGAAGATATTTCTACTATTTTCCATGATTACTACCAATCATTATATTCTGATGACACAAATCGCTCTAGTCAAAATGTACACACTTTTTCTACAGACCTTCCTAAACCCCCATTGCTCTCTGACGAATTTGAGGTATTGGAATCAGAGATCACTCTGCAAGAGATAACAGATGCCAATAAATCTTTTAAAGAATCGAAAGCACCTGGTCCTGATGGCCTCTCGGCTGAATTTTATTCTACTTTTTCTTCTATTTTTGCTCCCAAACTCCTTGCTCTTTTTAACTCCTTCCTTGTAGACTCTAAGGCATCTGGTTCCTTATGGAGGCTTTGATTGTCCTCATTCCTAAACCTGATAAAGAGCTCACCCTCTGTAAAAATTATCACCCCATTCCATTAATTAATTATGATTGTAAGATATTTGCTAAAATCCTTGCCTCTAGACTTGAGAATATTATCCCACTATTGGTCAAAACTGATCAAGCTGGTTTTGTTAAGGGTAGATTGGCGGCGAACAATGCTCGAATGTTTGCTAATGTCATCTCCTTTGGGAAAAAATACAAATCTCCTCTTGCAGCATTGTCCCTAGATGCCGAGAACTGGCAATTCATGTTTAATACTCTTCAATGGGATGGTTTTGGACCAAATTGTATCTCTTATGTTAAACTGTTATATTCTTTTCCTTGTGGCAGTATTTTTGTGAACAACCATTTTTCTAAATATTTTCCCTTGTATAGGGGTATCATAAGGGATGTCCTCTTTCACCCTTGTTATTTGTTTTATGTTTAGAACCCTTCCTCAAGCGTATTTGTGTTAATACACTTATTTCTGGTTTTACACATAACTCCATTGAAACCAAATTGTCAGCGTACACTGATGACATTCTGGTATATATGTCCAATCCTATTACCTCTCTTCCTCCCTTTTTACATGAGGTTCAGTTGTATTCCAGTATTTCTGGATATAAATTGAACTTCTCTAAAACAGAGGTTTTACCCTTGAACTCCCCTCTACTATCACACTAACTTTACTTGGTGTCCCACAAAAATAAAATATCTTGGTATTTGGTTTTCCTCTACCTTATCTACCACAATCAGTTACACATTTAATGCACTAATTATCAAACTACAACCACTACTTATTTCTTGGTCGCCTCTTCATTTGTCATGGTGGGGTAGACTGGATACTATTAAAATGATGATTGCCGCCCATGTCCTTTATACATTATCCATGTTACCTTTTTGGATTCCCGTCAAATATTTTTCACAAATTAACTCTATTTATATTAAGTTTTTATGGAATAATAAACATCACCGTATTGCCCTTGTGAAACTCAAATGTGCCAAAACAGAAGGTGGGGTGCGTTTTCCTGACTTTAAATTATATCATTCTGCAGTTTTAATTCGTCAGCTTTTGCCTTAACTTATGACTTAGCTGATAATCCTATCCCTCGTTGGATTGTTTTTGAACGTTCCCTATTAAAAGATTTTTCTTTTCGAAACATAATATATATGTCTAATTGTACTTTCATATCAGATAATCCTATTCTAAAATATTCCCAACAATTATTATATAATATTTTGTCAGATGGTCTCGATCCATGCCAATGTTTTTTGTCCTCTACTGTTTGGTATAATAAATTGATTAAATATAGACGTAAATCGTTTTATTGCAAGCACTGGAAGGAGAAGGGAATCATTATTATTCTTCAATTGATCCTCCCATAATTCTGTTATTCCCTTCTCC
This sequence comes from Triturus cristatus, assembly GCF_964204655.1. Taxonomy (NCBI): domain Eukaryota; kingdom Metazoa; phylum Chordata; class Amphibia; order Caudata; family Salamandridae; genus Triturus; species Triturus cristatus. The sequence goes on along the minus strand of NC_140581.1, from coordinate 766,648,777 downwards.
CAATTGCAGTTGCAGTATAACTTGCCCAACTCATTTCTTTATGAGTACCTTCTAATATCAACTGATTTGCAGTCCTATTTAACAGCTAATGATTTTCCATTAGCTTTTCCCTCACTTACTCCTCCTACACCGATATTTGGTGCTTCTCAGGATCATAGGCCTAAGGGTGCTTCCATTTATAAGATGTTGTTATTACCTGTTACTGAACGTTCTAAATCTCATACCTAATTACTCTGGGAAGCGGACTTATCTGAATCGCTTTCTATTCCTTCATGGGATAAATTCTGGCTCAAATTATTCAAAACTTCTATTGCCGCACGTATCACTCAATCCTTATACTTTATTTATAATAGAGCTGTTATTACTCCTGCATGTATATCCAAGTTTTCCCCTACCTCCTCTTCCCTTTGCTGGTCCTGTTCTGCGTCCACTGAGACTTTAATTCATCAATTATATGAATGTTCTAATGTATTGAATTGTTGGCATTCTATTTGGTCTAAATGTATGAAAATATTTCAATGTAATATTCCATTATCATTGCAAAATGTTTTTCTAGGTTCCCCCTCACCTGCTTTTGATGTTTCTTCTATTTCTTTGCTGTTTGATCTTTTTATTGCTCTTGCATTCAAAGTGATTTTGTCTTGCTGGAAATATAAACTCCAAATTATCATCGTTAATTTGGTGGAACTATATTTGTGATGAACACAGAATTGCTAATGTCTCTTCTCTTTCGTTATCCCAGAAACTTAAATCTGACCTATTGTGACTAGCCTTTACTTCTTATCTTTCAACATATGCACCTTCATCTTAGTTTTTTAATCTTAGTTTTATTCTTTTTCATTTTTATAGTCATTTTATATTCTATAATTCTCTTCTCTCTTTTTTTCTTTTTCGTTCTTTTCTTTTCTTTTCTTTCCTCTCCTTTTCTCTTTTCTCTAAAATTATTTACCCATGTTTTCTTCTTATTCATTAATTGTTGTATTTTATTTCAAATGTGTTTATTTGCCTTATAATGTTTTTCTTTTCCCTTTATCTGAAAATTTAATTCAAATTATTTAAAAAATAAAATAAAGATCGCAATTATTGCATAAGGCATCAAATCCTGGGCTAAGATTGAAACGTTTATACACAGGCAGGTTTGTTTGACAAGATTAAGCATGCACAATTCATTACCTGAGTAGATAATTTTGTTGCACTGGTCTAGCTCAAAACAGGCAAGGTGTCCAGCGCTCAGCACAGTCCGGGCTCAGATTGATGCAGAAGTGCTTGCCTTTGGAGCACCTTTAGTGTGTCAGTGGTGCGGACGGGCCGAGCTGAGATTTAAATAATCCTCCAAATGAGGGGGGAATGGCTAACACGCCCGCGCCAGAGCGCGAAGTCCTTTAAAAAAGATGGAGAAAGCAAAAGGGGGAAAATCAAGGGCCCAGTTACCCCGCTAACCTTACACAGGCTCCCCTGTGAGAGAAAGATACAGGAAACTGAATTAAACCAACTAAAAAGGTGAAGAAGTCAAATGAAATAAAAGAATAGAATGTAATGAGCCCTTAGGAAAATGCCAACCACACTCGAGGGAGCCCCTCAATTCTAAACCAGGAATGAGTTAGGAAATGGCAATTGCAGTCTCAATGGTGCTCAGCTGAGCTGCGCTTATGCTCTGAACTTAGCTTCAAATAGCCCTCCATATGAGAGGGGCGTGGCTAGCATTAAAACAGATGGAGAAAGCACAATATAGAAAAGTGCCCTTTGCTACCCCTTATGGAGTTTCAGCACTGGAAAATTAAAGCCCCGGAAGCGTTTTAAAATAAGTATTTTACATCTGCGGGGCACAATTAACTTGCAGATGAGGCCACACAGTAATGACATGCTGGTCAAGTGGAGCTGAGCAGCAGTGACAGAAGTTGTTAATGGTGGTTTGCTTACAGCCCAACGTCTGAACACTCTGCAAGGTTTTTGCTTTTGATAATAGATTTATAATTTCTGGGTCAGGTTGATTGATCCTTTTCTCGATGCTTCCTTGTATGTTCATGTTTTCTTTGCAGGGGAAGTCCTTGTCTTGCTACTTGCCTTCTTAAGGTTCCTTTATTTTAAATGATGTAAATATAATTACATGACTGTTTAATGGGTAGGACATAAAAGTAGTGAGAACAATAATATGTGAATTTGTTGAAAAGTTGATTGCAATTATTTGTTTTTCTTTTACAACTGATGGCTGCTTACATACAGACTCGAAATTGAGAAATCTCAAGTGCCTTTATCTTCTGAAAGGATAGGAGAGAAAAATCTGGGAGGGCAAGATTTCCTGGGTTTAAACACAAAGGGGCAGATTTACAAGAAACTGACGCATCTCTGCATTAGAGAAGACACTCATCAGTTTCCTTGCGCAGGGCAAAAAAACCCTTGCAGCACCATGGACGCGTCGTATTTACAATACGGCGCACCATGGCGCAATCAGAAACAGATGCGTCAGAAATTCTGATGCATTTGTTGGCGCAAAAGTAACACATTGCTGGAGTCTTAGCACAAGCACGATGCAACTTCAGCAATGTATGGAGAGGCCTATACCCAATACACTGCGTCACTCCTTACGTCTGCTCCAAGGAGGCGTAAGGTTTTGACGCAGTGGCGTCATAGAAGTGGCGCACTGAAACCTTGTAGATTTCACTGTGTCACTTCTACGAGGCTTTCCTGCATGGCAACGCCCACCCTACATACATTATACCTGACACAGGAATAATGTGATGCACGGCTTTACATCTCCCTAGATTAGTCACGTTGTAAATGGGCGCAATGTGGCACATTGTTTGCGCTGCCGCTGCGTCACAAGAAGTGACACAATGGTGGCGCAAAAGTGTCGCCAAGTACATTTCTGTGATTTCCTTAATGTGCCAATCAACCAGTATTTTGGTGCCTATCTGTGCTTTGTGTTATTGCATCCAGATAAATAACACAACAACTGACATACATCTAAAATCATGAATACACATTAGGGGGGCTGGAGGAGCTTTTAGGGCCACCTCCCTACTCGAAATATCAAACACAAAAAAAGGCCACGGGTCCAAGAAAGCGGTATGAGGTGCATGTACTCAAGGGGATCCCTTTAAGGACAGTTCCCCTCACACACCAAAGGTGTCATGCTTCATCATGGGGGTGCCTCCTCGCGTGAAAGACCTGGTCTCTCCGCGGGTTACAGACCCCTCGCTGCGAGGGAGGATCACAGGGATGTTTTTAATGTAGGTGAGGAGGGTTAGACTAAAATCTTATGTGAGCGTGGTGTGCTTAAAGTGAAGTGCAGTGCTAAGGTGAATGTGGTTAAAACTGGACGTGAACAGTATGTGACCTCGTTCACCTTAGCACTGCACTTCAGGTCTAGGTCTTTCACGCAAGGAGGCACCCCATGATGAAGCATGACAACTTTGGTGTGTAAGGGGAACCGTCCTTAAAGGGATCCCCCTCGAGTACATGGTTTGATTAAATCCTGTTGCACCTCATACCGCTTTCTTGGACCCATTTCCTTTTTTGTGTTTTATACATCTAAAATCAGCCAGGATATTGGCTTCGCCAGTGGTTGCTAACTGTGTAAGATAAATAAGTAACAACACATTTGTTGTAAATAATTAATATTGAAAATGTTTCTGAAATTATCAGATTGTGAATTAAAGTTTATTGAGGCCTGTGGAAAGGGTCTTCAGAGTGTCTCAATCACTAGACAAGCAAGAATATTTCCGCCTACCGAATCAAATTTCAAAGTTGCTCATAGGTCTTCAATAATCTATATATCCAACAATGCAATGTTGAGCCCATGTTATATACAAAATATCAACTTTTATTTATTCATAGATCAAACTTTCCATTTTTATATTTTTTAGTCAAATTCATTATATAATACTAAAACATCAAACCTAATCTAATTACTGTACCCATAAACCTATCCAACTAAATCCTCTCAATTCCATGAACACTAACTATATTAAAACCACACTGTACTTTCTCTCTCTCTCATTCATTTTACATACACCTCACCTACTAAAACCTAAAAAAGAAAAAAAGAGAAAATTCCTGGGCCTAGAACTAAACAATATGTATATTCTCAACAATGCATTATGAATAAATATATTTCCTCTATATGTGAATGAGGATATTTCAACACATCTTCACTTTGTCATCTTCAATATTTAAAAAAATATATTTTTCATCAATCAAAACCATAATGAGTTTTGCTAGATCTCCAGCACTGTGCAGGAGTGTCTCAATCACTCCAGTTATGACGCCCTTTTTTCTGTGCATCTTGTCCATCTAAATGTCTTACACCTCATTTCTTTCCTCTTCAGTACCCTCTTTTCACTGTCTTGTTAATGCATTTCCTCACATCTTATTTACTTCACCACCCCATAACATACAATGCACCAACTGACTTGTGAGTTCTACATTGTCTTTTATTTTTGCATTGTTAATATTTTGGCAATTGTATACTTGCTTCAAGCATTTTCACAGAAACACGATTAAAACTAGAATGCGTGACCATTGCTATGTGTGCTCTACAAAGAGTCCAAGGATTGGATGAGCATGCATTCTGAATACCTTTCTGACCCATTGGCAGGCACATTGAGAAACTCAAGCTGCCTTCAGACTCACCTCCAGAACTCTCAATCGTGGCCCGTTATGAACACCTGGAGGCGAATCAGTGCAAATACAAGAGTAATATGCTACACAAACAAGAAAAACATTTTTTTTAGGAGTTTTCCTTTATAAGTGCCTATAAGAACAGAATTGTGGGTCATTTATCATAGAAATAGAGCTGGAAATTGCATTTATATACACCAATATTTAAAAACATTCTCAGAGGAGAACCTGCCTACAAATCCCCATCAGAAATGTCGAGCTGGCTTGCACATGCATAAATACATGATTTAGTCTTACTCCTCACCACTTTCAAATTCCACTAGCTGCCACTGGTATTTACTCTACTTGTGTGGAGTCGAGGATTGTGTGCTGGCCCTGTCCTCTCCTAATGTGTCTCACTAGTGACATTTTTTGTAAAAGTTTCTGTGTGGACAAAGGGTAGCAGTTGTAAATGATTTCCTTCTTTAAAATGTAATGCAATACCTCTTAACGTAGTAGGAGATGTCTAATCACTTAACATATTTAAATATATTGCTTGAAACCTTTAATCTTGAGGACGATGTTTTAAATGGTTAAGACGTCTAAGTAATGAATAATATACATTTTCTATTTTATTCATTCCATTAAAAAAATGGATATTAACATTAGCACTACAAGTCTCAGTTCGCATTGTGTGTGTGTGATATTACATAATTTGTTTATGCATGAAATGAAAGTTAGTGATATGATTTTGTTTTCATGTGTGAATGCATGAGTGTCTGTATTTTAAAGTTTGTTTTACATTGTATGCTCATCATTTTTAAATCAAACAAATATTTCAAGGATTATTTTCCTGTTATGTTGGCCAATGAGACTAAATTGATGTTACTGAAACAGCTGATTGTCTCAAGTTATAATGTGCTTGCCATCATTTCCTACTGGTGTTGGAGGCCTTTAGTGCTGAGACCACACACTAAAGTATACAAATGCACACTGTGTTTCTGGAGACAAGCAATGCCTGTCTGATGAGCCTAACTAGGGTGAATTCGGCCCAGGGTTGCTTGTGTTCCTGTTCAGGGAGGACCCGGCCTGGCAGTTCAGGCTGAACTGTTCCCTTTGGAGCAGGGTCAATACTGATTTTAGCCAATGCTAGGTCCAAACTGAGGTGGCATTTTGTGCAAAATATTGATGGACTGGGATGCAGCCCGAGTAATTTCCAGCGGCTGAGATACATTTAAGCATTACAGCCATCACTTTTTTGTATACTTCAGTGCTAGGACCACCTCCCATGGCAGTCGCCTCTGCTTTTCTGGCTGCCAACCTTTTCTTCGCGTGTGATCCTAACTTGCACCACCACTTTTGTATTTTTCCAGATTTAGTGACTGCTACTGCATTTGTGCGGTTTCTAATTCTTCCCCAAATTAATTTTTGGGTGGTGTCAGATACATTGAATGATGAGTTTCTTAAAAGGTGATCATTCTCTGCCACACTCCTACACCATTAACTCTAATTCAGCAAAGCTGAACATTCTCCTTCTTTTCCTGCTGCTATCTTCATCTGAATCTTGACTTGCCATTTGGATAATCAAAATTCTGGAAGAGTGTTATAGTGATGACCGCTGCTCCTCTTTTCTCAACCACTGCCCCATTTGGCAATTGTGATTCGGAATTCTGTAGTGCAGAATCATAACAATTTGTTTCGCAATATTTGGTACCTTTGTACATGTACAATAATACATCTTTATTTGCATTTCATTATTTCTGACAATAAAGGATTCATTCATTTTCTGTTTCATACATTAGGTCCTGAATGCCCACTTGAATGTAGGCTCTCCCTAGCAAGGTTTGCACTAAATACTAACACCAAGCAATTCTTTTCGTGTTCAATATTTATATATATTTATATATTATAGTTGTTCAAGACTCTGTAAGTAATGCAAGTTTGCCAGCTAGTAACTGGCTCTTTCGTAGACAATGGACTCTGTGTGCACTGACATTTTCCTACGAAAAATGAATCAGGTCACCTTCATGCAAAATTTGGAGCACACCTTTACAAGGCTCATATCAGTTCCTGGGATCGCCATAGTCTTTCAGCTGTATCGGTGACCTTGTTTTTATTAACCTGTGGGTTCTTGTTAGAATTCGATGAATGCCTCTCTATGTGCAGATGAGGCACTAAAGCCAAAATGGCACATCACCAACAACGGCACCCCAACCTAAAGAGAAAGGCTCTTTGATTGAGTGCTACGGCTTCTATTGTGACCCGGAAGGACAGTATGTTGTTAGAGGCAAACTAAAGTGTGTTCCTGTATGATCTGAGGTGAAAGTCAATGTTAATAAAAAAAGTACATCTTGAACGAGGCAATGAAATCAACCCCGAGTGCAATGATTCTTTTTCCCCTCTCCCTGGGGTCCTTGCAGGTTCGTTCAGGATGCAAATTATTCCAGAAATTGATAAACTTACAAAGTTCCTCACTTTCAGCTATCTGGTAAATCAAGTCACAATTATTCTCAGGATGCAAGCAAATGTCATCAATCAAGGAAACATTCTGGAATGTCTATTGTTACCAATTGCTATAGAGGCAAGACTGGCTAACAAGAAATGTTTTTGTCTCTAAGCTGGTGATGGAGCAGGGATTTGAGAAAAGAAACCTGCTCAAATTAATACCCCCATAATACGTACTAACAGTAAGTAGATAAATAACTAACGCGCACCCAACACAAACACGAGGGAAATAGCTTTGCGCATGTATGCACTAATATGAAATAATATATGAAAGAACTAAAACGTATTTGCAGTATGCTTTGGAGAAAAGGAAAAATAAATGCATGACCAGGCCGCATGTGCATTTTGTAGTTGCATGCTGCATTTTGCTTTCAAACAATGAATAATGCTGCTTTAGGCTTAAAGCTTATGCTAGGTAACTCTAATAGGGAATCGTGCAAGGGAGGGGCTTACACAGTGAAAACTACATTGTCATATAATTAATAAATGTTTGTTTTCAATTCACCACAGTGTGCTGGATGAAAACTCCATCTTGTCTTAAGCTGCCCAGAGTGGGGGGTGTGAAATAAAGATTGGATCTGAACTGACAGAGGCAAGGCAGACACATTGTGCTCAGCAGAAAGAATGCCCGAATTGAAGGCCATTATGGCGTTCGTCTGCCAAGTGATGGAGGCAACTGTGGGACCAGAATCTTATTCTGCGGACGTTGTCTATTTTATGAATTAAAGTACTTAAATGTATCTTATGAAAGAAAACGTGAGCATGTGTTAAGACCCAAACTATGAGAAAGGATGCTGAACAATAAAATGACCAAATTGTACGTGAAGTCACCACGGTGTGACAGAGCCACCCCCAAAGCCCACCAATCATTTGCTTAGATTTTAGTAATGTTTCAATCTATGTGGGACGGACATGTAGGTTTTAGGGTATAACTGGGTTGCCTTTAGGGGTGTGGTTTAGACTTGGGGGAGGAAGAGAAGACGGGTGAATGCATCGCTGATCTTCGGGTTGCAGAGAGGCCTAGCTGTATTCTATCCCTGTCCTACTTTGAGACCAGAAATCTTTGTTCCCTGATTCTATTTCAGGGAACCCCCATCATCTCCTAGGCCGAGGGGGTGGTTTTCCCACAGACTGTTAGGTTTGTATTCTGATCTGACTTATACATGCACATTTATTTGCAAAGTATTTTGTCTCTGAATCTTTTGTCTCTCCACCTATCCACTCCATTATAGAAACATTGAACATATTATTTTAGATGAAACTATTGTCTCTTCATCTATCCCCTCTGTTAGGGGTATTCTATTTTTGTATATGATTTTTGCTGAAACTTTTGTCTCTCAATCTATCCGCTGCTTCATGCATAATGTCATTGTTTAAGTGATGAGTTTGTATTCATTGATGTTGCTGATGTTTATCTCTCTCTTTGTGATTTCATTATTTGCATTTGTGACTGTATGCAATGAGCATCTGCATTATTATTAAGATAAAGCTTCATACCTTTACCGAGTGTCTGTGATTATTTTAGCTGACTAAAGGGTTAGTTAGATAGTAAAATCATTATCATCAACTATTCCACTAATTGGTCCATCGATCAAGTAGAAGGAAAGTTGATTAATTAAACTAGTAGGCATTCTAATGATATTATACAAGGTTCACAGAAAGGAAAGTATTGAACATAAACAAATTGACCCCAGTGCTTCAGGGATTCTGGGTGAATGTGTATGGGCCATTGTAATTGTATGAATTGAGTATTGATCCCCGATCTGGTACTGACCTCACGCTCGATCAGTTTCTTGGTAGCAGAGGACGTATTTGTTGAATAAGGCAATTTCAGAAGATAAATCAGTTAATCCTGAATGCGATAGCATTGACAGTACCAGTGACAATTGGCCCCCTAGTTCCTTTGAATGGAAAGAGACAGAATATGTCAAAAGTACATTTATTGTCAGTTCCTAGTAGTGTGAGCAGGAGTGGAGTGGTGACCGTAATGAATGAAAATGGTCAAGATGATCAGAATAACACATTATTAGATCTTTCGGTTTGTGAGTTGATAACCGAGACCCCCCCAAAGAGGTATACAATTAGATCCGAAGAGAATAGGGCCAAATGTTACTCCAGTAGAAGGAAGTTCAGCAGGCCCTTCACCAGACGAATTCAATAATTGGATAAAGGAAATGACAAAACCGAAGCCACAGCCACAGAGTATTAATGTGAGTCAATTAAAAGTAGATTTGGAAGAAATTATTATTGGGACAATATGTCCAGACAGGTTAGGGACCTATCAACATGATGAACTGCTGTTTTTGTGCAAAAGCATTACCTGGAGCGCAAAAAATTATATGAGAAGATATCTGAAGCTGCTAGTGAGTATGAAGTAGACATAGAAAAGTCAAAAGTGTTGCGGAAATCATACAGATTAGCTTTCACTGACAAGGATTTAGAGAGTTTGAATGCATCGGGAAAAAGATTACAGATAAAAGAATTAATGAACATTCTGAAGAAATGGAGAGATGTGGATTAATGGAAAAATAGATGGTTGAGAAAGAAGGAAGAAGCAGCTAGTAAAGGAGCATCCATTTTTCCGTTAAAAGAGACAGAACAGGTTGAAAGGGTGTGTCCGATGAGAGAAGTACCAGGTGGTGGATATGTTCATGTTCCATGGTCAAGACAGGATATATTGTCATTCACGAATAAATTTCATAGGTTACGAGAGAAACCAGTCGAATGGCACAAACAGGTAGAAAGGTTTGTGAAAGTCTCGAAGGTTTTGTTAAAAGATTTAGATCTATGGACAGAGTGTAAGATCCCTGTTGATTGGCCAAAAGAAGAATATCCTAGGGACCCTAAAACTGGTGCACCGTCCGATGAAGTGATGAAAAAATACAATCAAGTAATCATGTTTCTTAAAGGGACAATTTCCCCTAAAAACAGATTGGGTTACAACCCAAGAACCAAAAGAGTCAGTACATGCCTACTATGAAAGGTTGTTGCAGGTTTTTAAACAGTATAGTGGATTTGAAAATATTGGAGACAAGGATATGGGACATTTCGTGTATCGTTTTGTGTTTGGAACCAGCAATATGATTCAACAGTATTTGATTTGCTGGCAAAGAAAAACAATAGACGAATTTCTGAGGTATGCAAAGTATTGTAGTGATGACATTGAATCGAGACATAAAAAGTTAAAAGAGAAGATGATGCGGGCACAGGTGAAAGTGGCAGAGCAGCAAGAGGTGAATAATAGTCCTCAAACTGGAAATCAGATGAGTGGTCAGAATCAAAATGGACAAAAATCCATTGGAGGGAAAGGAAGAGGAAAAATGAATAGAGAGGAATCTTTGAGGAAATTTCCTTGTCATGCGTACGGAAAGCTTGGACATTGGAAGAACGAGTGTAGATCTGCCAAAAAGATTAACGGGGGAAATCAAAATTTTATTCCACAGATGCAGAATGAGATGGGTGTAAATCAACAGCAGCAGCAGATAGTTACTCAGCAGTTACAGGTGCCACTAGCTCCCATGCCAAATAATGTGAATGCTCAGGTGCAGAGGTTCAGTGCGAGTACTGGATATCACGGAGGTGACTGAAGTGGTAAGAATCTAACTGTGCAAATGGTTCCACAATATTGGTTGCAGTGTAATGAGAATGATTCAGACTCATCTCAATGTATGTGCCTGAGGGGGGAGGAGGAGTGCGTAATTGGAGCATCCTTGGCGGTAGAACAGTCAGGTCCATTTGTTGATGGAAAGGTGTAAGAGAATTACATTACATTCTTAGTGGACACTGGTGCTAACCGTTCTACTGTGAGAGCAGCAGAAATTCCAAATCTACCCCGCTCGGGAGAAACTATCCAAGTTGTAGGAATCTCAAATAAGCATATTAGAATGCCAGTCACAAATCCAATAGAAGTTCACATTGGTAACTTCAAAGACATGCATCGGTTTGTGGTATGTGACTCGAGTCCAGTAAGTCTCTTGGGAAGAGATTTGCTGTGTAAGATGAATTGAACCATCTATTGTACACCAAATGCAATTGCATTTCAGACACCTGATGAGGATGTCGAATTTAAGATGATGCTAGCAAAGCAAGGGACAGAAGTAGACTAGTTATTTTCACTTCTTATAGAAGAGAATTTGCCTAAAGAATTGAAAGATGCAGTGAGATCAGATGTGTGAGATTTTTCAGGAAAGGAAATTGGCCTGATGACAAATGTAGATCCAGTCCAGATTACAGTGAAGGGTGGTGCTGTATACCCAAACACACCTCAGTACAAAATGAGTCCAGAAGTAATTGCCGGAGTCGCTCCTGTGATTGACTAAATGATTGAACAAGGAATTTTAAAAGAACTAATGAGCAGTCCTTGTAATTTGCCTATCATAGGTATCAAAAAGCCCAGTGGGAAATACCGGATAGTGCAGGATTTGAGAAAGATTAATAAAATTGTAGTAGCCTGTAGTCCAGTAGTACTAAATCCGGAAAGCCAGTATTTACTTGCGTTCCGGTTTGGAGATCGTGTCTTGACATGGTGACGAGTTCCTCAAGGGTACACAAAGAGTACCTCAATCTTGAATCAGATCTTGAAAAAATGTCTGGAGACTTAAGTCATGCTAGGAAATTTGGTTTTGGTTCAATACATTGATGACCTACTGGTGGCATCAAAGACATGAGAGGCATGTGTGACAGACACAGTTGCCCTATAGAACCATCTGGCAGAAGGAGGACACAAAGTGTCCCCAGCTAAACTGCAATTTTGTTAACAAGAAGTCCAGAACGTAGGACACAAGATAAAGAAGGGAGTTAGAAAGGTGACACCAGAAAGAATTAAACTGATCAAACAGATGGGTCCACCCAAAACACAAAAAGAAGTGTGAATGTTTTTGGGAATGGTTGGATATTGTAGACAAAGTATTGGTGGTTTCTCACTGATTGCAAAACCTCTACAGAGGTTGGCACGAAAGGATGTGAAAGATTTGATTGTTCTGGATGACAAAAGTATGGAAGCTTTTACAAAATTAAGAAGCAGTCTATGTCACGCACCAGCATTGGGAATGCCACATTATACCAAGGAGTTTGAGTTGTACTGCTGTGAGAGAGATGGGTGTGCACTTTCAGTCTTGACTCAGAAAGATGGAATGGCGCGACGACTAGTAGCATATTTTTCTGCTACCTTAGATTCAGTGGCTGCAGCGTTGCCAGGATGTTTGAAAGCAGTAGCTGCTACTTGTGTGAGTTTGGAACAAAGTGAACCAATTGTGATGTGATACCCGGTCAAGGTGTATGTACCACATTCTGTTGAGATTCTTTCGACTCGTACTAGTGATGGAGCAAGGATTCGAAGAAAAGAAACTTGCTCGAATCAACCTCTCGTTAACATGTACTAACAAGTAGAATTGGAAACTTGAAAGAAAACTAACATACACACGACATTCACACACGGGGAAAAGACTTCATGCTTCCTTAAATAACAAATAATAATTTGCTTCGTAACTAAAGTCCCGCTTGAAACCGAAAATCGCCTCGCACATGTGCAAACCCGTCCCACGTAAATACCCATGAGATTAACTCAAGTGAGAGAAAAAATTGTCACGCATGCGCAAGGAGTTGCTAACTGCAGGTCTCGAAGTACCACATGCCTGGCATATGCTTGCCTGGACTGAAAAGAGCTGCCGCTGATAATGCTTTTGCTTAACAAAGAAGAAAACAACATGGGATAGCGTAGAAGTGGGTGGTAAACAGTGATAATAACACATTTGAGAAATTAACCTCTGTTTATGATTCCTTTATCAATAGTGTGCGTTTGGGCCTGATGTGTTAAGCCAAAAAAAAAGATGACAGATGAAACGTAACACAAGTTGAGTCTGCGCATTAGAGTCCTGGAATGATCTGATGACCGGTACACTGACTGGCTGCCAAGAACCAAGGACGGATGCTTGGGAAAGATCTTCAATGGTAGAAATTATATAAAATTTATATCTATCTGTTTTGTGAATGCATGTGAAAGGAAGTGTTCCAAAAAATTGAATAAATTAAGTGGGAAGGGTTTACTAAACAAAGAATTAGTTAAGAATTCTTGAATGATCGCATGAGGTGATGACAACTCCCCTGCCCCGGCCCAATCACAGTTCATTATTCACAGATACTTGCAACCTTTGAGGGTGGGACATGCAGTGACTTAAGATTAAGATAGAGAGAGCTGTTACGAAGAGACGTTGATGCTGAGTGAGGAGTGGGCGAGAGCTGCTGCTGGAGAAGAACTGACTGAGAATATTCAATACTTAAGACAGCCTGATTAGATTGGAAATTTGCGACAGAATATCGAGGAGGAAGAGAGTGTAAGAGAGGGATGCGCTCCGGTGCGTTGGGTTATAGAGAAGTGTTGTAAGTATAATCCTATCCTGCACCTGTCCTGTAGTCTTTGTCTCCTGACCCTTAATCAGGTGAACTCCACCAATCCTTTTGGCCAAGGGTTGGGTTTCCTGTTTCACTTTGGTAATTATCATTCTGTCTTAAAATCTGCATATTCTTCTGCAAAGTATAAATGATTGTGCCTTTTGTCTCTTCATATATCAATCCTAATGCGTTGAGTTTGTTGGATGTATTTGTGTATTTAAATGTTATTTGATAAATTAATTTTCTCTCCCATGAAGGTTGATGGAGTTTGCACTGTGAATCTGCAAAAATGAGCGTTCATTTTGATTGAATTATTATATAAAATCTATTGAATCTTCATTGGAGTCTGTGATCATGTTATTGAAAGTTATAAGATAGATTAATGAATTTGTTAATGTCACCATCAACTACTTGACTAATGGTCCATTGACCAAAGGAAGTGTATTGATCTGTGAAGTTTAGTTAAGCATTCTCTAATTCAGATCAAAGAGAAATAAAATTTGACCTCCAGCAAAACAGTCTGAAAATCTGAATGTGTATATGGTCCCATTGTGAATGATATGTTGATTTGTGAAAAGTTAATCTTGGCCTTTCGATGGATCAGTTTTTCTGGTAGCAGAGTGACGGTTATTATCGATTAGTTTGGTGATTATTGATTAATGGCTATTGTTCTGACAAATTGATTATATGTTTAACACAAAGAGTTAGTGTCGCGTTTTATGTCGTCTGGAAGCACAGGTACAGAGATACCTGGGAATCCCGGGAACGGACTTAAGAAGAGTCTGGTAAATGGAAATCACACTGCAGGAGGTTACTCGTCTGTTGTCATAATACTGAGAAGCTATGGAGGGCTGGCAGTATTACATTAGGGACTATATCGTATAAACGTAGAGTATGGATGACAGCAGATGGCCCGCCTGTGAAACTTTGGCCATACCCAAAGGAGGAATATCCCTAGAGGAGTAGCAGGTCCTCCCCGAGCTTAAGTGAAGAGTAAACAGTGGTTATTACTCGCAGTGACAGGAAGGAATTTTCTTTTTGTAACGCGTGGAGAAACTATCTTTGGTTTAGTGGAGCAGGTTAGTGCTGTTTTTACGTTGTTACTAACAATAATTTTATAAAGAAAGACGGAAAAATACATTGTTGTATCACCTTGTAAAGGGAGGGTCAGTAGCAGGAGCAATACTGATGTCACAGAGAGCCGCGCTGCTATTGGTGGAAGCAGCGGGCTTGAGAAAACTGCAGACTGTTAAGGGATGGTCAGTAAAAGGAGTAATACTGATGTCACAAGAGCCGCGCTGGCATTGGTCAGACAAGAGGGTGTGTTGAAAGGTCTGATTGGTCAATAGACCGGTAGCGTGCTGGTATTGGGTGGAAAAGGAAATACGTAGTAGGCTGTGGATATCATACGTGTGTATGGCTGGAAAAGTGGGTGGAGTATACAAAAGATGATGGTGTTTTAGCTTTTTCTGAACATGCTACATTTAATGTAAGAGTTTTTCAGAATTTGAGAAACAGGATGAATTTGTTGGAACCAAATCCTAGTTTAACACAGTATGAGGCTTTGGAAGAATGGGAAGTTGAGGCATTTGAGTGTGACAAAAATATAGAGGAGGTATGAGAATCAATAGAGGATTTTTACCCAGATACCCATTTGACACTCAAGGAGACCAAATGAAAAGATGGAGAAGGGCTGTAGTAACAGAGGGTTTATATCCAGTATTGGTGGCTGATGATCCAGAAGGGAATAAATGTAAGGAGAAAACGAAACACATGGGTACGACAGGGATAGGATGTAATGAATCTGATCATGAGTTATTAGAGGACATTTTGATAAAGAGACCTCCGACTTATCAGGAAAGTACTAGAGATATCACTCCAAGTGCCCCCATGATGGGAACTCCTTTGGTTCCACAAGTTCTATATGATCCAACAGTCATTCGAGCATCACAGGAAAAAGAAAGGGATGCATTGAATAAAGCCAAAGAAGAGATAATTCAGAAGATAACTCAATTAGGCTTAAATGTCGAAGCATTGACAGTACTAGTAACGATTGGTCCGGTGATTCCATTGTATGGTGACGAACGAGGTACACCAAAATCCCAAACAGTGGCACCTTCACAGAATAGAGCTAGAAAAGAGATAGTTGTGATAGACGATCAAGTTAGTGAGTGTGAGTCGAATGTTTCATTAATGGATCTCCCAAATATTGAGGCTGTGACGGAAACCCAAAGAGAATTTCGCCCACAATTGTGAGAAGAAAAGTACCAACTGTCACTCCAGTGGCAGGGGGTTCCGCTGGATTTTCTCCTGAAGATCTAGAAGAATGGGCAAAAGGATTAGAAAAGAAAAAACCTAAAACAATAGATGTAAGTAAGTTAAGGGTGGACTTAGAATAAATGATCATTGGTACAATAGGTCTTGATAGATTTGGTTAATATGAAGATGAAGAGTTGTTGTTTCTATGCAAGAGTATAACCTGGAGGGCAAAGAATTACATGGGAAAATAGCAGAAGTAGCCTTAGAATTTGGAATAGATATAGAAAAATCAAAAGTACTGCAGAAACCACTACAGAGCAGAATTTACTGAAAAGGATTTAGAAAGCTTGAATGTGTCAGGAAGAAGACTACAAATAAAGGAATTGATACACCTTTTGAAGAAATGGAGAGATGAAGATCGTGGAGAAGTAGATGGACTAAGAAAAGAGAGGAGGCGATTGCCAAAGAATTATCTACATTTCCGTTGAGAGAAATGGAACAGGTTGAAAAGATGTGTCCGATGAGAGAAGTTCCAGGTGGTGGATATGTTTATGTTCCGTGGAGTTAGACAGGATATTTTATCTTTTACAAGTGATTTCCCTAAGTTGTGAGAAAAACCAGTTGAATGGTACAAGCAGGTGGAGAGCTTTGTCAAGGTATCAAAGGTTTTGTTGAATGATTTGGATGGTCTGTTTGATATAGCAGTACCAACGGATTTATGGACGGAATGTAAGATTACAGTTGATTGGCCCACCGAAGAATATCCTAGAGATGCGAGAACAGGAGCACCTTCAGAGGAAGTAATGAAGAAGTACAATCAGGTGATTACTTTTCTGAAAGGGAAAATTCCCCCTAAGGAAACTGATTGCTTTAAAATAGACAGGACAACTCAAGAACCTAAGGACTCAGTGCATGCATATTATGAGAGGTTACTGCAGGTGTTTAAACAGTACAGTGGATTAGAGAACTTTGGTGATAAAGATATGGGACATTCTGTATATAGATTTGTCTATGGACTAAGATCAGAAATTAGTCAGATGATTCAGCAACATATGTTTTGTTGGCAAAGCAAGTCGATTGATGACATTCTGAAGTATGCAAAATACTGCAGTGATGACATCAATGCAAAGCATAAAAAGTTGAAGGAGAAAATGATGTGGGCACAAGTGAAAATAGCAGAACGTCAAGAAGAAAATTCAAATTCCAAAATAGATAATCAGATGAATGGACAGAATCAGAGTGGTCAAATTTTTAATGAATGCAAAGGAAAAGGAAGAATAAGTAGAGAAGAAGCGAGAAAGAAGTATCCTTGTTATGGGTGTGGAAAGCTTGGACATTGGAAGAATGAGTGTAGAAACCTTCAACAGAATAATGGGGAAAACCAAATTTTAAATCCACAGATGCAGAATGGGGTGGTTGTAAACCAACAGCAACAGCAGCAGATAGTTACTCCTCAGTTACAGGTGCCTCAAGCCCCTTTGCCCAACAATGTGAATGCTCAGGTGCAGAGATACAGTGTGAACAACGGATTCCGAGGAGAAAGTGGTAAGAATACACAGACTGTTCAACAGTTTTGGATGCAGAGTGATGCGGATGAATCAGGAATGTTGCAATGACGGTGCCTGAGGGGGGGAGGAGGAGTGCTTACATGGAGCATCCTTTTTTTATTTATTTTTTTATTGTCATTTTATGCAAAAACAATGAACGATACTTTCAATAATACGTGGAGCATCCTTAGCGGTAGATCAGTCAGGTCCATTCATCGATTGGAAGGTTGAGGGCAATGATATCACTTTCCTAGCAGACACTGGTGCTACCCTTTCTACTGTGAGAACAGCAGAAATCCCAAACCTACCCCTCTCGGGAGAAACTATCCAAGTTGTAGGAGTTTCAAACAAGCAGATTGGGAACCCGATCATGAAACCAATAGACGTGAATATTGGCAATTTCAGAGACATGCATGGATTTGTGGTATGTGATTCAAGCCCAGTAAACCTATTAAGTAGGGATTTGTTGTGCAAGATGAATTGCACCATCTTTTGTACGCCTGATGGTGTAGCCTTTCAAACACCTAATGAAAATGTAGCCTTTAAAATGATGCTAGCTAAACAGGAAACAGAAGTGGATGAGATGTTTTCACTTCTTACTGAAAGAGATTTGCCTGATGAATTAAGAGATACAGGGCCATATGTAGGTAGCCTAACATTTACCACTTCATAAATACCGAATTTTACCGATTCGGTATTTATGAAGTGGTAAATGCTATGTAGGTAATCCATCTGTAATATTTACTGATTCGGAATGGGTCGGTAATTTAGAATCGGTATTTACCGATTCGGTAATGGTAACTGGCTTCCCATTGATTCCTATGGGCCAGGAGGCCCATAGGAATCAATGGGAAGCCAGTTACCATTACCGAATCGGTAAATACCGATTCGGTAATGGGGGGAGCACAATCAAGGGTGGCAGGGTGTCACAGTGACACCCTTTTGCCCCCCTGATTCCTGCATGTGTGCACATGTGGCACACATACATGCCCTAAGGGCATGTATGTCTGCCACACTTCAAAGTGCCAAAAAATGCTTTTTCACAGCCATTCGTCATTTACCACCAACTTTTAGTTGGTGGTAAATAACGAATCCCCACAACAACCACACACTCCCCCTACATATCGTTTCAGGATTCGGTATTTACCGAATCGGTAAAATTACCGATTCGGTAATTTTACCGATTCGGTAAATTACCGAATCCTGAAATGTGCCCCCTACATACCAAAAGCATGAATACCGGTCGGTAACGGGATATTTACCGAAAATCGGCCGTTACCGACCGGTATTGGGCTTCCTACATATGGCCCACAGTGAGGTGAGATGTGTGGGACTTTACAGGAAAGGAAATTGGTCTAATGGCTGAGGTAGACCCTGTCAAAGTTATGGTAAAGGAAGGTGCAATATACCCAAACACCCCACAATCTAAAATGAGCCCTGAAGTAAAAGCAGGATTAGCCCAAGTAATTGAACAAATGATTTAACAAGGAATCTTAAAGGAAATATTAGGCAGTCCTTGTAATTCGCCAATCATGGGACTCAAGAAGCCTAGTGGAAAATATAGACTAGTGTAAGATTTGAGGAAAATCAATAAATTAGTAATACCCTTTTGTCCTGTAGTACCAAACCGAGCAGTGATTCTTTATCAAATACCATGGGACGCTCATTGGTATACTGTGATTGATTTGTGCCATGCATTCTTTTCAATTCCACTACATCCGGATAGCCAATTTCTTTTTGCTTTTCAGTTTGAAGACCGTGTTTTGGCATGGTGCCGAGTTCTTCAAGGGTACACAGAAAGTCCGTCGATATTCAATCAGATTTTGAAAAAGTGGTTAGAGACATTGGTAATGCCGGGAAATTCAGTCTTGGTTCAGTACATTGATGACCTATTGGTGGCATCAAAGACAAGAGAAGCTTGTGTCACTGACACAATAGCTTTAGTGAACCATTTGGCAGAAGGAGGACACAAGGTGTCCCCAGACAAATTACAATTTTGCAAACAAAAGGTTCAGTATCTCGGACATAATATAGAGAAAGGAGTCAGAAATGTGACACCAGAAAGAATAAAAGTGATTCGACAAATGAGTATGCCTAAAACTAAGAAAGAAGTACGAATGTTTTTGGGAGTGGTTGGATATTGTCGTCAATGGATACGTGGATTTTCACTGTGGGCGAAACCTTTAATAAGGTTGACCTGAAAAGAAATGACAGACCCGATTGAGTGGAATGATGAAAGTGAAGAGTCATTCATAAACCTGAAAAGTTGTTTGTATCAGGCCCCAGCCTTAGGAATGCCAGACTATATAAAAAAAATGCATTTTTCTGTTGTGAGAGAGAAGGGTGTGCACTTTCAGTGTTGACCCAGAGACATGGATTGTCTTGACGTCCCGTATCATACTTCTCTGCTACTCTTGATCCTGTGGCTGCAGCATTACCTGGCTGTTTAAAAGTAGTAGCTGCTACTTGTGTGAGTCTGGTGCAGAGTGAATCGATTGTGATGGGACATCCCGTCAAAGTGTATGTGCCGTATTCAGTTGAGATCCTTTTAACAAGGACTCGTACTCAACATTTGAACCCTAGTCGGCTGACTAGATATGAAAGAGTAATCTTGGGTGCTGAGAATGTAAGTATGATAAGATGTACCATGGTGAATCCAGCAACCTTGTTGCCTGATTTCTATGGTGAAGAAGTGAAAGAAGAAGTAGATCACGATTGTCTGGATGTGACAGAAATGTGTAGCCTAGGCGTGACCTCCTTGATGTTCCCCTAGAAGAATCTGATTTTGTGCTGTATGTTGATGGGTCATGTTTGAGAAGAGAAAATGGAGAACTAATGTCTGGCTATGCTGTATGTACTGTGTCAGGTATCATAGAAGCTTCCTGTCTAAGAGGAGGCAAGTCCACTCAAATTGCTGAGTTGTTTGCATTAACGAGGGCTTTCAAATTTGGGAAGAAATTGAGAGTAACCATATTTACGGACAGTCAATATGGTTTCGGGCTTGTACATGATTTTGGCCAATTGTGGCTACAGAGGGGATTTCGGACTTCTGCAGGATCTCCTATAAGAAATGGCAAAGATGTTAAAGAACTACTGGAAGCACTACAATTGCCAAAAGAAATTGCAGTGGTCAAATGTGCCGCACACAAATCACGAAATGATTATGTGACAGTGAGTAATCGGTACGCAGACCAAGTGGCACAATTTTGTGCAAGAAATACAATGTCTTTAAACAGAGGGATGGAAAAAGAAGTTACCAATTGCCAACACATGTTTTTCTCTGCTTTTGAAACATGGGATGAAGTTAGGCAATTACAGGATGAGACAGACATGATAGAAAATGAAGGTTGGATCGAAAAAGGTTGCACAAGAAGGGCTGATGATGAAGTATGGGTGCGCCCAGATGGTAGACCAATAATGCCAGATAGCTTGTTGTCACAAATGGCTATGGTGTATCATGGAGTTGCACACCTCGGGAGGGATGCCATGATCAGACAGTTCAGACAGATGTGGTTTAATCCCAAGTTCAGGATAGTTGCAGAGTGCCTCTGCCAAATATGTTTGACTTGCCAATTGCAAAACCCAGGAAGGAAAACAATGGTTAGTTGGGGAAAAATTGGAAAAGCAGCCGGATCATTCACAAGATTGCAACTAGACTTCATCGAGTTGCCACCTTTCAATGGTTTGAAGTATGTCCTTGTCATAGTTTGTTTGTTTTCTCGATGGGTAGAAGCCTATCCCATGAGAAGAAACAACAGCCTCACAGTTGCTAAACAATTGCTAAGAGAACTTATTCCAAGATTTGGATTTCCAGTCACTTTACAAACAGATAGAGGACCTCATTTTAATAATGAGGTAATTAAACTAATTTGTAAAGTTTTCAAAATTGAGCAGAGGTTACATTTTGCTTATCAACCAGAAGCCTCTGGAGTGGTCGAGCAGCTCAATGGTACAATAAAATCCAGATTAGGAAAAGTGTGTGCATCCACTTCACTGAAATGGCCTGATGCTTTGCCTATCATATTGATGAGTCTTAGAAGCATTCCTGATCGAAGAACAGGATTAAGTCTTCATGAAATCCTCATGGGAAGAGCAATGAGACAAGCATTTATACCTGGAAACAAATTGATGAATATAACTGATTATTTAATATTGGACTATTGCAAAGGGTTGGCTGATCTGGCACGTTCTGTGTCCCACCAGGTTGGAGAAGATCCAAACGCA
Organism: Triturus cristatus; assembly: GCF_964204655.1. Lineage (NCBI taxonomy): Eukaryota > Metazoa > Chordata > Amphibia > Caudata > Salamandridae > Triturus > Triturus cristatus. The sequence goes on along the minus strand of NC_140581.1, from coordinate 766,627,253 downwards.
GCACAGCCAAATTAAGCTCATGATTTGTGTCCTGGAGACTGGGTCGTAATAAAGAAGCATACGAGGAAATCGTGCTTGGACCCCAGGTGGAAAGGACCTCATCAAGTCATATTGGTCACGACAACAGCAGTAAAGTGTGCTGAGATTCAGAACTGGATCCACGCAAGTCCATTTCAAAGAGTCCCAAGTCCACCTGATTGGGCAAAGCAGCAACTGGTAGAACACAGAAAAGAACCAGAAGCTGAGAGTTGTGAAATCGAAGAAATCAGAGAACCAGACTCTGAAGAATGCATTGGCGACGAACAACCAGGTACAAGTCAAGTAGAGTGGGCACTAGTTATTAGGACTGAAGAGACTGCTGTAAAGACCAGAGGAGGGTTTGAATTTGAAAGACCAGAATAGAGTGAGCAAAATCCGGAAGAATCGGCTGCAGAAATCCCACATTAAGCCCAGCTAGAAATAGAAGAATTAATTGCAGAAAACTTAGATCAGGTTCAGTTACAAGAAGAAAAAGGAAGGAAGACTATTACTGGAAGTTCAAATACAGCTCAGTTAGGAAGAGGGAAAGAATTAGCTGAAGAAAATTTAGATCAGAGTCAGTCAGAAGAAGAAGAAATAAGAGTAGAAAGTCAAGAACAAAAACAAACAAGAGAAGAAGAAAATCCAGAGCAAACCCAACAAAACGAAAGAGAAAATAAAAGGACACTTGAAATAGGTGAAGAAGGTGAAACGGCAGTACGGACAAAGAGTTAGAAAGGAAGATCGCTGGCCAAGCAGAGTGAAAAGACTAAAATACATTCTAAGAAGAAAACCAGAGAAGAGACTAGAACAGGTAGATGAGGTATCAAGTCAGGCTGAACAAGAACAAACAAGGAGAAAATCATTAAGGTCATCAAAAAGAGTGAAGGTTTCAAATAGAAAGTATAAGGCCCCAGAGTGGACATACATCATTCTTGAAGATTTTGAAAATCTTGATCTAAATGAAGAACCAAAAAGTGGCACTTCTGAAGAGTCTGATGAAAGGGAATTGAGACCACCTTAAAGAAAGACTTTTCCTTTTTGCATAAAGGGTGCATTCTATTGAGAACACATTGAAACAAGTACCCTAATGGAAAAGCTAACTAAAGCTGAAAGCTTTTGAAGTGTGGGATTACACAGAGATTTTACATATTTTATTTTAGAAAGAAACTAAATTTAGAACTTACTTTAGAAAAATAAAAATGGCAGAAGTAAAAATGACTGAACATCCAAATCTAACCTAAGACAACGATGTGTTAAATGTTGTCTATGTAGTATTACACTATTAATCTTGATATGGTTATTATTAACACTTGTGATACCTGTCCTAATGGTAACTAATAATCAGATTAACACAACCTCAGTGAGAAAGTGAGTATGGTCACTAAGAAAACTACTACTACATAATTTACCCAAGAGGATAAAAGCATGTATTATCATGATAAATCAAATAGTGATTCGTCATTAAATGTATTCACTAAACTCCTTTATCATTACGTAGAGACAATGGATGTGAGTGATTGTTATGTTTGCATGAAACTTCCTACTTCTATCTCGGAAGGTGTAACATATCACCACCTTCCAGTAACTTATGGTGTGTCTTGTTGTGTTGTAACTAGTTTGATCTATGTTATTGGTAAGTTGCAATATTTCTACAGCAACATGGATTTAGTCTTTTCAGAAATTCATATTAGAAGAAACATGAATCCAGTACTTAGTGGTAGAAATGCAGAATTTATGGGAGAATTATTTCTAACAACGAACCCTATAGACATAACATATGCTCACAGAAATAATCTAACATGTCTTTTGAATGATGAAGAAAAATATTTTCTGAATTCAGTAGAAGAAAGAAGGCAGGATTTTCCAAAGAAAGCGGTTGAGCAAAAGTCCCATATACCTCCATGGGCTGCTTTAGAAGGGGAATATAAGAAAGGTGAGGCTCATGCTGCAAAGTCCTTGGACTTGTCAAAAATGGGGAAATTCTGTCTGCATAATATATTCGTTTGTACTAGTGAATGTGAACATACCTGCCTAATAATGGGGGGATGGGGACTAAAAGGAGGAACTGATCCTGTATTTCCAGGAATTTATTACGTGTGTGGTAAAAATGCCTATTATAGGTTACCTGCACGGTAGTATGGCAGTTGTTACATTGCCATTGTATTTCTGAAGGTGTATCACGTTACTAAGAACAATGAAATGAGTGATATAAGCAAAGGACTAACGAGAAATAGGAGAGCAAGTTTTACCGAAATAGTAGGTGATATATTTGGTGCACTGATACTATCAGTTGGAGTCACACTAAATTCTCATAAAATACTTTTGTTGTCCACTGTAGTTGACCGTTTATCCACCGATACTGCTGTCGGATTCTTAATGATCAATACTGAAATGGTTGCGATCCAATCTATGGTTTTGCAAAATAGACTGCCCTAGATATTCTTTTGGCAAAAGAGGGTGGAGTCTGTGGCATGGGGAAAGTTCAACACTGCTGTACATATATCCCAGATAAAAGTAAAGGTATTGAGGTATATATCAAGAATATTTAGAAGATTCATAGTGATTTGACCCAACTGGAGGTTGAGAAAGATTTAGTAAAAGTCTTTCTAAATTAGGTAATTGGTTTTCCGCTATTGGAAGTAGTTTATTAGGGAAATTAGTGATACCGACAATTTCTATAGCATTAGTGATATTAATGATAGTAATGACCTATAAATGTTGTAAGAGAGAATTGAAGACAAGGTCAATGATTGAAATGAAGAACAAAAGATTGGGAAGAAAGAGTAAGTGGGAAGAGATTGAGTTAGAAGAAATGAAAGACAATCTGTATGGTAGAATGAAAGGGATGAACATAAAAGAAAGAAATAAAGAATGTATAAAAACAAATCTAGACACTAAGATCTAATTGGCAATTGGTAATGATGGGTATTTTATGATGGCTCTAAAATGCCATCAGAGGAGGGATTGATGGAGCAAGGATTCGAAGAAAATAAACTTGCTCGAATCAACCTCTCGTTAACATGTACTAACAAGTAGAATTAGAAACTTGAAAGAAAACTAACATACACACGACATTCACATACAGGGAAAAGACTTCATGATTGCTTTAATAACAAATAATAATTTGCTTCATAACTAAAGTCCCGCTTAAAACCGAAAATCGGCTTGCGCATGTGCGAACCCGTCCCACGTAAATAACCATGTGATTAACCCATGTGAGAGGAAAAACTCTTACACATGCGCAAGGAGTTGCTAACTGTAGGTCTCGAAGTACCGCATGCCTGGCATATGCTTGCCTGGGCTGAAAAGAGCTGTCGCTGATAATGCTTTCGCATAACAAAGAAGAAAATAACTTGGGATAGAGTAGAAGTGTGTGGTAAACAGTGATAATAACATATTTGAGAAATTAACCTCTGTTTATGATTCCTTTATTAATAGTGTGCGTTTGGGCCTGATGTGTTAAGCCAAAAGAAAAGATGGCTGATGAAACGTAACACAAGTTGAGTCTGCGCATTAGAGTCCTGGAATGACCTGCCGACCGGGACACTGACCGGCTGCCAAGAACCAAGGACGGATGCTTGGGAAAGTTCTTCAAAGGTAGAAATTGTATAAAATTTATATCTATCTGTTTTGTGAATGCATGTGAAAGGAAGTGTTCCGAAAAATTGAATAAATTAAGTGGGAAGGGTTTACTAAACAAAGAATTAGTTAAGAATTCTGGACTGATTGCATGAGGTGATGACAACTCTCCTGCCCCGGCCCAATCACTGTTCATGATTCATGATCACTTGCAACCTTTGAGAGTGGGACATGCAAAATTAAAGGATATAACTTGAGTGACTTAAGATTAAGATAGAGAGAGCTGTTACGAAGAGACGTTGATGCTGAGTGAGGTGTGGGCGAGAGCTGCTGCTGGGGAAGAACAGGCTGAGAAGATTCAATACTTAAGACAGCCTGATTAGATTGGAAATTTGCGGAAGAATATCGAGGAGGGAGAGAGTGTAAGAGAGGGATGCGCTCCCGTGCGCCGGGTTCTAGAGAAGTATTGTAAGTATAATCCTATCCTGCATCTGTCCTATAGTCTTTGTCTCCTGACCCTTAATCAGGTGACCTCCACCAATCCTTTTGGCCAAGGGTTGGGTTTCCTGTTTCACCTTGGTAATTATCATTATATCTTAAAATTTGCATATTCTTCTGCAAAGTATGAATTATTGTGTCTTTTGTCTCTTCATCTATCAATCCTAATGCGTTGAGATCGTTGGATGTATTTGTGTATTTAAATGTTATTTGATAAATGATTTTTTAAAGTTGATGGAGTTTGCACTGTGAATCTGTACCAATGAGCATTAATTTTGATTGAATTATTAGATCAAATCTATTGAATCTTACTTGGAGTCTGTGATCATTTTATTGAAAGTTATAAGATAGATTAATTAATTTGTTATTATCACCATCAACTACTCGACTAATGGTCCATTGAGCAAAGGAAGTGTGTCGATCTGTAAAGATTAGTTAAGCATTGACTAATTCAGATCAAAGAGAAATAGAACTTGACCTCCAGCGAAACCGTCAGGAAATCTGAATGTGTATATGGGCCCATTGTGAATGATATGTTGATTTGTGAAAAGTTTATCTTGGCCATTCGCTGGATCACTCGTACACAGTACCTAACCTCTAGTCAGCTGACTAAGTATGAGAGAGTGATTCTGGGTGCTGAGAATGTGACTATGGTGAGGTGCACAACTGTAAATCCAGCAACCCTGTTGCCAAATTCTCGTTGTGAGGAAGTGAGAGAGAAAGCAGATCACGATTGTTTGGATATGACAGAACTGTGCACCAAACCCAGGCCTGATATTGAGGATGTTCCATTGGAAGAATCAGATTGTAAGATATTTGTGGATGGGTCATGTCTGAGAAATGGAAAGGGTGAACTATGTACTGCCTATGCTGTTTGCACCATAGAGGGAGTTCTTGAAGCATCCTGTTTAAAAGGGGTGAATTCTGCCCAAATTGCTGAACTAATAGCTCTAATTAGAGCGTGCAAAATTTACAAAAGCCAGAAGGTAACTATTTTCACTGATAGCCAATACGGATTCGAGGTTGTCCACGATTTTGAACAGCTATGGATGCAGAGGGGATTTCTGACTTCTTCAGGTTCCCCAATCCGCAACAGCAAAACTGTAAAAGAATTATTGGATGATTTGCAAATGCCCCAAAGAATTGCAGTGGTCAAATGTGCCGCCGATAAATTAGGAGATGATTATGTGACAAAGGGCAACAGATTGCCGTTTATGTGCACAAAATATAATGGCTTTAAACAGATCAATTGAAAGAGGAAATACCAAATGCCATCTTATGTTTAGCACCATTTGAAACTTGGGAAGAAGTTAGGAAGATGCAGGAAGAAGCAAGTGATGAGGAAAAGGAAAGGTGGAGCAATACAGGCTGTGAAAAGAGAGCAGAAGATGAACTATGGGTCTATTATGATGGGAGACCAGTTCTACCAGATTCTTTACTTTCTCATATGGTCAGAGTTTACCATGGAATTGCACATATTGGAGGAGATGCAGTGATCAGACTCTTCAAGTAGTCATGGTACAACCCAAAGTTCAGTGTCATTGCAGATAGCCTTTGCCAGAGGTGTGTAATATGTCAGCAGCAAAATCCAGGCAGAAAGACAGTTGTTAGTTGGGGATGAATTAGGAGGGCAAGAGGACCATTTACCCAACTCCAACTTGACTTGATCGAGATTCCCTCATGTAATGGGCTGAAGTATGTACTAGTTGTTGTCTGCTTGTTCTCTCGTTGGGTGGAGGCCTATCCCACGAGAAGAAATGATAGCCTCTCTGTAGCTAAACTGCTTTTGAAAGAACTGATTCCTAGGTTTGGAATTCCAGTCACTTTAGAGACAGATTGAGGAACCCCTTTTTAATAATGAGATAATCCGGCTGATTTGTTCAGCATTTAAAATTGAGCAGAAGCTGCATTGTGCCTATCGACCTGAAGCATCTGGAGTGGTCAAGCAAATCAATGGCACTATAAAATCCAGGTTAGGGAAGGTGTGTGCATCAACATCACTGAAATGGCCTGACGCTTTACCCCTTGTACTAATGAGTCTAAGAAGTATTCCTGACAAAAAGACGAGATTGAGTCTCCACAAGAACCTCATGGGGAGAGCAATGAGACAAGCATACATACCAGCAAACAAATTGATGAGTTTATCTTATGATCTGGTACTCGATTATTTGAGAGGATTGGCTGATCTGGTACGTTCTGTGTCTCACCAGGTTGAAGAAGATCCCACTACAACACAGCCAAAACAAGCTCATGATCTGAGTCCAGGCGAATGGGTTCATGTCAAGAAGCACGTAAGGAAATCGTGTTTAGAACCCAGGTGGAACGGACCTTATCAAGTCATACTAGTGACGATAATGGCAGTGAAGTGTGGTGGCTTGCCAAATTGGATTCATGCAAGCCATACCATACGAGTCCGAGGTCCACTTGAACGACAAGGAGAGCAGCAACTGGTGAAACAAGAACAAAGACCAGTGGTTTAAGTCAGAGACGTTTTAAGGCATGGGCAAAGTGGGCTCTGGCCCAGGGCCCCAGCCTTTCAGGGGGCCCCTGATAGAGAAAGCTTTGTTCTGCAGAGAGACTAGCCCTGATGAGCTTGACTCATTTTTAAACAAATTGCTGTAAATAGCGTTTTCCTATCATTTATTTGTAATGTGTGAGAGCCCATTACAGACATTTTGCAGAGGAAATGTGTTTGTTTCACACAACATCCACATAAAAAGTTTCTTTTAGATCAATACAGAACCTGGCATGAGAAATGGGAGGGGGTCACAGAGATAATTTTCAGTAATATTAGTGAGCTGCTGCTGTGTTACAATACTGAAAACAAACATCATTATCCCCTGAATATTAGAGGTACCCACACATTTCGAATTTGACAAAAGAGGACATGAAAGAGCTGAAACTGCATTATAAAATCAAGCTGTTCCGAACAGGGGCCTTCTAAACACATTTGGCCCAGGGCCCCCAAACGCCTTAAAACGTCCCTGGTTGAAGTGTGTGAAGCTGATGAATCTAGAGTGACAGATTCTGATAATCAACCAGGTGATGAACAGCCAAGCACAAGTCAAGTAAAGTGGACACCAGATACTAGGTCTCAAAAGACTGCTGTTGAACCAGAAGAAAGTGAGTTTACTGCTAATTAAGAACCAAGAGAGTTCACAGCTGAGCCAGGAACTAGTGAAACTGCTGTTGAACTAGTAGGAAGTGAGTTCACAGTTGAAAGAGAAATTACTGTTGAATCAACAGAAACAGAAGTTGCTGAAAAACAAGAAGAAGAGCAGATCAAAGAAAGGGCAAATAAAAGAACTGGTGAACCAGACACAGAAGGTGAAAAAGTAGTTCAGACCATAAAAACTAAAAAAGGTGATAATTGGCCAGGTAGAGTGAAAAGACTGAAATACACCCTAGTGAGAAGAAAGTCAAGAAGAAGACCGTAACAAAGTAATGAGGTCCCTAGTCAAACAGAACAAGAAGAGTCAGGAGAAGAACTAGTACGAAAAACCAGGAGAGTGAGAATTCCAAGCAGAAAATACAAAGCACCAGAATGGACCTACGTCATTTTGGAAGTAATTGAAAGTTCTGATCCAAGTGAAAAAAAACCAGTTCTGACACTGAGCAAGTTGATGAAAGAACATTGAGACCACCTTAAAATAACTGTGAACGTTTTAAACGTGGTGAAAATCGCAAACTAAAAGAAAAACTGAATGACTCAGAAGACCAAAAGAAAATAAAATAAAAGAAGGGGGTAAAGAAGAAAGCCTGTAGGTGTAGGATTACACCATTATGTTTTCCTGAATTATTATTTAGCATTCATAGGTTTAGAAAGATGGACATGTAGGTTTTAGGGTATGACTGGGGTGCCTTTAGGGGTGTGGTTTAGACTTGCGGGGAGGAAGAGATGACGGGTGAATGCGTTGTTGATCGTCAGAGTCGAGAGGCCTAGCTGTATTCTATCCCTGTCCTATTTTGAGACCTGAAATCTTTGTTCCCTGATTCTATTTCGGGGAACCCCCATCACCTCCTAGGCCGAGGGGGTGGTTTTCCCACAGATCGTTAGGTTTGTATTTCTGTTCTGACTTATAGATGCAAATTTATTTGCACAGTATTTTTTCTCTGAATCTTTTGTCTCTCCACCTATCCACTTTGTTATAGAAACACTGAACGTATTATTTTAGATGAAACTATTGTCTCTTCATCTATCCCATCTGTTAGGAGTATTCTATTTTCATATATGATTTTTGCTGAAACTTTTGTCTCTTAATCTATCCACTCCTTCATGCATAATGTCATTGTTTAAGAGATGAGTTTGTATTCATTGATGTTGCTGATTTTGATCTCTCCCTTTGTGATTTCATTATTTGCATTTGTGACTGTATGCAATGAGCATCTGCATTATTATTAAGATAAAGCTTCATACTTTTACCGAGTGTCTATGATTATTTTAGCTGACTAAAGGGTTAGTTAGATAGTAAAATCATTATCATCAACTATTCAACTAATTGGTCCATCGATCAAGTAGAAGGAAAGTTGATTAATTAAACTAGTAGGCATTCTAATGATATTATACAAGGTTCACAGAAAGGAAAGTATTGAACATAAACAAATTGACCCCAGTGCTTCAGGGATTCTGGGTGAATGTGTATGGGCCATTGTAATTGTATGAATTGAGTATTGATCCCTGATCTGGTATTGACCTCACGCTCGATCAGTTTCTTGGTAGCAGAGGACGTATTTGTTGAATAAGGCAAGTTCAGAAGATAAATCAGTTAATCCTGAATGCGATAGCATTGACAGTACCAGTGACAATTGGCCCCCTAGTTCCTTTGAATGGAAAGAGACAGAATATGTCAAAAGTACATTTATTGTCAGTCCCTAGTAGTGTGAGCAGGAGTCGAGTGGTGACCGTAATGAATGAAAATGGTCAAGATGATCAGAATAACACATTATTATATCTTCCGGTTTGTGAGTTGATAACCGAGACCCCCCCAAAGAGGTATACAATTAGATCCGAAGAGAATAGGGCCAAATGTTACTCCAGTAGAAGGAAGTTCAGCAGGCCCTTCACCAGACGAATTCAATAATTGGATAAAGGAAATGACAAAACCGAAGCCACAGCCACAGAGTATTAATGTGAGTCAATTAAAAGTAGATTTGGAAGAAATTATTATTGGGACAATATGTCCAGACAGGTTAGGGACCTATCAACATGATGAACTGCTGTTTTTGTGCAAAAGCATTACCTGGAGCGCAAAAAGTTATATGAGAAGATATCTGAAGCTGCTAGTGAGTATGAAGTAGACATAGAAAAGTCAAAAGTGTTGCGGAAATCATACAGATTAGCTTTCACTGACAAGGATTTAGAGAGTTTGAATGCATCGGGAAAAAGATTACAGATAAAAGAATTAATGAACATTCTGAAGAAATGGAGAGATGTGGATTAATGGAAAAATAGATGGTCGAGAAAGAAGGAAGAAGCAGCTAGTAAAGGAGCATCCATTTTTCTGCTGCGGAATGGCTTGCACCCCTGCCCCCGCCTTTTCATCGGTGGTTAGCTAGATTAATAGAGATTTATAATTTGGAGATGGCAATTTATGCAAGGAAGGGGAAAAGGGGTAGACAACTAGGTAGGCAAATTTGGGAGCCCATAATTAAATGGAAAGAATGCCATGTGAGCTAATATGTTTTGGTAATATGTCTCTAGTTGATATTATGTCTTATATATATTATATGATTTTATATGAAATGTCTATGGTCCAAGAATAATGGTATTATTGGGTACTTTATGTAAACTGTTGTTGATCATTTAATGTAATGTGTCCTGCTTTGTGCTTTACATATGGGAAAAAACTCTTAAATAAACATTTAAAAAAAAAAAAACTATTCAACTAATTGGTCCATCGATCAAGTAGAAGGAAAGTTGATTAATTAAACTAGTAGGCATTCTAATGATGTTGTACAAGGTTAACAGAAAGGAAAGTATTGAACGTAAACAAATTGACCCTAGCGCATCAATGATTCTGGGTGAATGTGTATGGGCGATTGTAATTGTATGAATTGAGTATTGATCCCTGATCAGGTATTGACCTCGTGCTGAATCACTGGATAACCCCTCTAGAGATGACTTAATTGTAAAATATGAATGTGTTCACCGTGGAATGCTGAACTGTTTGAGTGCCGAGTTGAGAGTCAACCGTAGGTCTCCAGTGTGATACTGGCTGGAGATAAATACATTTGTTACCTCAAAGCGGATTTTTGTGAGACTGTAAAATGGATCTTGGGGTCTCTTACCCGTGCACCCAGAACTATACATGAAAACAGATGTCACAGCTCAGTGCTAGCTGGTACACCCACTGACAGTGTCATCAAAGTGAGGAAAGACCCAGCGAGTTCACGCACTCAAAAATTCTGTAAATGTTGCTTCTGTCCCTCCATATCAAGGATTTACAATTAATAGACTGGTCACCAGTCAGGGTAGAGGGCAAGCCCCAGTGCTTTCTACTGCTTTTCCCCTCTTACTACCCAAACAAGTGTGTTTTTTAATGAAAGCATAGCAAGTTATTCGGCCTTCAATGTTTTCTTCCCATATTTCCCAGGAGCTCTAAAACAGACTTACAGAAGGGGCATGATTCTCATAAATAAAGATTTGCACATAGGTCTACAAACCTGCAAGGTTTTAAATCTACCATTTTCCTTAATTCACAAAATGTATGGATATAATACCATGTACGTAGAGCTCATCGGCATCCCACCAACGATTTGGGCTTTGGTACACCTAGATTTAAATTATTAGTTTTATTAATGGAATTCTTTTCATCCCATCCCATCTGTAAGCTTGGGATGGTGTAATATTACGATCACAATATTTGAGCATTTGGGTAATATTACATTAATGCTACAGAAAAGGAATAATATGTTGCATAAATGTTAGTTTTCCACTATACAGAATGGTTTTAATAAGGAAACAGCCACACATGAGGCTCATCAAAAGCACATGAAAGCAGCATTTTGGCAAAACAGAATATTATTCTTCCTTTCCAACACCACCGTGCCCCAACACAAAACAAAGAAATTTAGGGACCAAAACTGATGGGTAAAGAAAGTTCATTGAGGAAGATGGATACATATATATTGTCCACAATGTGACAGACCACTACAGGGAACCTTTCAATCTCCCTTCACATAAACTTTGTGCATTAGGCTAACTGCCCATGTAGTAGCATCTCAATCACACAGTGAAGGCTATTGGGGTGCAAAGGTGCACCATGCAAGAAGCAAAAGTATCACAATGAGATTAACCTTATGAAGGAGAAGTCTAACAAGATGCAGGTGGCACCTGCAATGCCTTCTGGCTTATCCGGGTCATTCACAGACTCTCTCCAATTCAAATATGTGAGTCATCATGATCATGCATGCTTACATAATGCTTGGTTTGTCCCCAGACTGTGGACATAAGGCCAGGTAAAGCCCATAGCAGTAGCCGCTTACACACCCTGTATGTTATCTTCACAGTGTTTAGCCTTGATAATAGCATGCTGACAAATTGGACACAACTCTGTCCCCTCGCTAACCTTGAAAACAAAACCTTTGTACCCAGTGATGTGATGCCCTACATCTGCTACCACAAGCACAGTAACACCCCAATAAACTATTGATAATCTACATCTAACTGGCAATAGCATACCTGCTCCACAAACACTCATTTTAGGTAGGGGCTCTGAAGGATGCTTGTGGCGTCATATGAATGACAATTACTTCAAGAAAATAAAATTCAAGAGTATTTATGGGATTTATAAAGTATGGGGCTGTTCGCGCAAACTGTTAGGCTTAGGACGATTCTCATATTATACCCCTATCTCCAAAAATAATGATCTTCCCGAGATATTTGATGACAGGTGCATGAATCAGTGGATACAAATAGGGATACAACAGCTCGGCTGTTTTTTTAATAAAGCAGGCTTGAAGACCTTTGAAGATCTACGCAGGGACTATGACCTCTGTCATAGAGATTTTTTCAAATACCTACAGGTTAGAGATTTTTTGTTAACCAAAGGCGGGGCTAGGGAGAAATTTCACCCTATGCAAATCATGGACCGGATTTGTAAAAGATCCTCTCTAACTATCGGGGAGATTTACGGATTTTTGAATTCTTTGGGCTCCGACGATATGGAGAAACAATTCGAGACATGGCAGACAAAACTAACTATATCACCCCAAATCCCTGCTCGATCCTTTGAAATGTCACAATCCAGCTTTATGTCAGCTAAACTACAAGCTCAGTATTATAAGACATATTTTTCACTGTATTATACTCCTAAGAAAATTGCTAAGTGGGGGACCGGGAAAGGTACTTTATGTCCACGTTGTTCACTCTTTGAGGCTGATAGTGTTCATATGTTTGCTTCCTGTAATGTTTTGTCTAACCTAATAAGGGAGATTTCCGAGTTTTTTTCTGAAATATCTGGAACAGATATTTATATATCAACAGAGGAAATATTGTTGGGTATAACAGATTGTGCTCGTCCAAAAAGCATGTACGGTTTGATCTTTGTAGCTATGGCTATCCTTAGGCTTTGTATAGCCTCAGCCTGGCTGGATCCAAATCCTCCGACGTTCCATCAATGGAGGGCTCGCTTTCTAGCAACATGTAATTTAGAGGTAGCCATATATAAAAAAAAAAAGGGCGTAATAAGTGCAAAAGAGATATGTTGATATGGGACCCATTGATACAATGGATGTCCAACTTTATTTAGGTTTACAACAGAAATTTATTTTTCAAAGGGAAGGCTCTAATAAATTAGAGCTATTGATGTTCTTTCTTCTACTCCACTAAATGTGTGTATTAAGACCCTCCACAGATTTACTTGTTTCATGTGTTTTGGGAAACTCAGAATGTTGTTCTTTGTTCGAAATGGTGGGGAGGGGGGAGGGTGGAGGGGTAATGTTGTTATAAATTAAAAATCAATCCAGATGCTTAAAAAAAAAGAAGATAATCTACATCTAACAAATCTGCAGGCTCATGTTTGATACTGTAACACATGAATTGATAGTGCAACCACAACTGGCTATAAACACCCTATCTCTGTAGCACAGACAGGCAGATGTGTGCCAGACTTGACTGTGGAAACAGTCACCTCTGCCATCTGTCTGCTCACTCTCACTCACAGTTACCCTCAATCTCCAGTCACACTAACAGGCCATGTCTCTCTGTACTGTGTGCTGCCCTGTTGAACCAGTGATCATCACATATCTGTGTCTTCATGACTATTGACAACACTAGAGGCATTCATCACCATCTTACTTTCAGCTGTAGTCTTACAATGTCAAGACATCACTGGAACCACCAGTAGCAGGGCAATAGTGATGTTGAAATTGTGTCTGGCTATGCAACTGGCTGATAAATAAGCCAGGCAAGTGTCTCTGTATCATAGCGTCACCCACATTGACTCCTCTGTAAAGCCCCCTCTCTTCACAACCCATACCCTCACTCTCATGTCTCTTTCACAGGCCAGATTCACAATGTCTCCATTTATTCTGTGGCATTTGTGAAGCCCATATGTAAGCTATCCTGTTTTAGATTTATACCTATAATAACTGATAAAACCCCACCAAGAGAGAAACAGCCCTAATCAGAATAAACCTATACATACTGATAAACACCTTCACAACCCTCAAACTAAAATGTCATTCAAAAAAGAAATTTGGAGAGAATGAGTCATTTTTATTTCTTCCTGCAGGGACCAACACAAATGTATCTTTGTTATACAAGTTAGCAGCAAGAAGGACTGGTCTAAGATTATCCGGCCTGAGTGTGGTTGTCTAGGGAGGTCACTAAAATATTGTTTTTAATTACTGTTGTTTCCTCCAGTTTTTATGTTTCAATTAAAGGCACAGGGTTCATAAGCCTCTGTATGGTCTGCTTTGAGTATCTTAAACACGGACCTGTGTGCTCAGTACAGTGTTCCATGACCTGTTTCTATGGTAACGGGCAGAAGGGGAGGACTCGAGGCAAGATGGCGACTAAGTGCTAGCATGGTGCTGGTCACGTCGTAGGTGGTCCACCCTGGTGATGGCAAACTAGGTTGAATCAAGAACGGTGAATGGCGCATTATCATCAGGACGGAGATATTACCCTAAGATCCTTTTCAAGGTCAGAGCGGTACTCACCAATAATCAAACGTGGGACAGTGGTGCTGGCAAGGCTTGCGGAGGTGCTGATTGTTGGCTGTCGGAGCCTTTTACGGAAACTGGTGCAGCGCCGGAACAGCGGAGAACCATCCTACGGTGTTTGTGCCGATATGCCTCCGAAAACTGGAGTCAAGACCAGAGGCGGATCCGGGCAGTTGGCCCCTAGCAGGCCCCCACAACAATCGCAGCAGCAGACGGAATCTATCGCAACACCCTCTACAGGGCAGGGGCGCCGGCAGAGAGTGCGTCCGGAGAACGCTCCGGACGGGAAGGGGAGGAACTTGCCACAGCCCCAGCCTCAGCGGCCCGCCTCGATCATAGACTTGTTCCGGGGGATTGGGAGCAGTTCGGCTCCACAACGGTAGGAGAACCGCCCGCCGACAATACCGGGTCACAGGAAGAGCTGGCAGAAGGGCAAGACCCTACGGGTAAGCTGCCGTTGGGGCAAGGGGAGGCATCAAATCAGGGCGAGACTGTAGGACTGACAAATAGTTTGGAGGGGATTGGTGGTAATGAAAATGCCACGCAAGCTGGTCCTGGTGCTGGTTTAGTGCATATGGATATGTCGGGAGAAACTTCAGGCTCACAAGAAGGACGTGGGCAGGACCAAATGCCACAGTCTATAGGGGTGAAGGCGGTGGCCCCGAAAGTTCTCCATAAGCCTCACGGGGGGCAGCGCATAGGCAAAGAGAAGGATCTGGACTCTGAAGCAAATGAAGATAACAATTTCTTTTCACTATCAGACGCAACCTGGTCTGGCCTAGGCTCCGGCCATGAGACTAACTCAGAGTCTAGTGAGGAGGGTAGTATCTCAGGCACAGATGACAGGGGCAGGACGACTTCTGTCAGGAAAACACACCCTCGATTGGTGAGAGCAGGAAGTGCTAAACAAACGGATCTCAGATGGGACTACTCTATGGGAGATCAATTGATGGGGGGTAGAAATCAGCTTAATGAAGCGGAAAGCTTGGAAACACCCTCTCCTACTTTAGAGTCCATATTACAGTGATTAATGGCTCACAGGGAAGAAGCCAGAGTAGAAAGTAAACGCTCTCAAAATGCTAACTGAAAACTTAGGGGTGCGGTTCGGAAAATCGCCAAATCCTGCAATGATATAAGTAGTCGGATGATGGAGGTGGAAACACGAACGGCTGCGCTGGAGGATGATATAGCGGGTGTAAGAGGCCTGACTATAGCACATGAGGAACAATTTACTGATATCCATTGGAAATTGGAGGAAGGGGAAAATCGACAAAGAAGGAACAATCTACGCTTTCTTGGAATTCCGGAGGGGAAAGAAGAGTCAGATGCACGCCTCTTTATGGTTCAACTTTTGGAGAGGTCGTTTCCTGAGGTAGTAGGGTGGAACTGGGTGCAAGAAGTGCAAAGAGCGCATCGAGTCCCCTTTAACATTCGACAACCAGCTCGTCCGGATGCTAAGCCTAGGGCACTTCTGGTCTACTTTGGAAATTTTCTATTGAGACAGAATGTGTTTGAGAAAGCAAGACCAGAGGCTCAGCGGTCTGCTGATGGGTTCTCTTTCTTTACTAGGCCGGATTTCTGCCACGTTACAGTAGAGCGACGATGGCGTCTGCGGCAACTAATCTCCCAGTTTCAACAAAAAGGAGCACAGGCGTTTCTTCTTAGTCCGGCTCGATTGAAAGTCATTTGGAGAGATCAAATTAGGTTTTTTGTGTCCGAAATTAAAGCTAAGGAATTCCTAAATGCATAGGGGCGAACCAATAAATTTGGTTACTCCCCCCTTTACATTTTCATTGGGCAGCCAATAAGAACATGTATGGTAATTAAGATAGATATTCTATGAGATTACTTAGAATTTGTCACTGTTGTTTTTTTCCTTTCTCTGCTTTTCTTTTTTAGGAAAGTCATATATATGAATTAAAGTATAAAATGTTCTGGAAAACGCCGTCACTAGGGCTGGATCACCATCCATCCTATACAGACCTAGAGAGGTCTGTTGCCTTATTTCACAGGGTGGGGGGTGGGGGTGTGGGGTAGAGGGTTGGGGGGAAGGTAAGGGCGGGTAAGGGTAAAAAACAACAGAAAACTCAGGACAGCAATGCAGTCGGACAGAAGGTTAGACGTACTAGTGGAGCAGCAGTTATTGTCGGGAGGGGTCAAAAGTGGTTGGAAAAGCTTTATAGGCATGAAGACGGTTGTAAAAGAGTGGAATTGAGTGGTAGGGGAACAAACAGGTGTAAACTAATATGGGTAGGTTAACTATATCTACAATTAATGTTGCTGGATTAAACGATAAAGACAAAAGAAATAGGGCTGGAGAATTGCTGCGAGGAACAGGGGCAGACATTATATGTCAGCAAGAGACGCACATTCCATGGCAGAAAAGAGGGATTAATACTATTCCAGGGTATGCTCTGGCTGCCTGCTCCTCACAATCTACCAATACGAGAGGGGTGGCTATACATGTCTCTCAGCGACTCTTACCGATTGATCGTGTCAAGTCTGATAAATAGGGGCGGTGGGCCATCGCTTCCATACCAAATTTACTTACTGTGTGTACAGTGTATGGTTCTAACTTTGACGATATGGATATATGGACAAAGTTGGAGATCGAATTAGCATCCTGGTCAGCACCATTAATTATATGTGGGGATTTGAATATTCATGTTGATATTGGAGGATGGGGTAAGGCTGGATATATAGGAAGGAAACCGCAGGTTTTTAAAGCTACTAATGCTCTTATTGATAGCCACGGGCTGGTAGATATGTGGGCTTGTAAGAATGCAGAGGATCCAGGTTTTACCTATTTTTCACATCCGCATAGGAAGTATGCTAGACTTGACTATTTTTTGGCTTCAGCTTCTCTCATTGAGGGAGCAGATATTAAAAGACTCCCAAAAGTATTATCAGACCATAACCCATTAATCATGAGTATTGATGCACCGGTATATATTAAGGGCTTGCAAAAGTGGTCTTTTGACAAAAAACTGCTAGTCATAGAAGGATTTATTGCACATATTAGGGGATGGACCAAGCAGTTTTTTGATATCAATAGATATAGTACATCTAGGGAAAATGTTTGGGATGCGTACAAAGCAAGGCTTAGGGGCAAAATCACAAGCTTTGGGATATTCCACCAGAAACAACTGAGAAGGGAAATACATGCTCTTATGGAGGAGCTGAATAGGGATGAGAGACAACATATGGAAGCTATAGTCCATATTGTGAAAACAAGGAGGGGCTCAATAACGTCCAAAGGAAGAGAGCACCAAAATATACTGTGAAGTAAAAGATTTTCCCTTTGGGCTGTCTCACATCAATAATAGAGGCACTGCTAAGGTATCCTGTCAAAGAAAGATATCACTTATAGAAATTTAATTAATCAATACATGCTTTATTAAAATTATTGAAATTTGTTTTAATAAAGCATGTATTGATTAATAAAATTTACTCTACGTATGTTTTTTGTTAATTGCATTGCTGTGTATTGGATCACCCTTGTGATACTCTATTGGAAAGATCGATTTTCATTCATTGGTTCTTATTTTGTATATTTTTAGGGAGTTTTGAACCCCATATGGCCACTTATTTGGTCTTGGTAGACATTTCTATAAGTGATATCTTTCTTTGACAGGATACCTTAGCAGTGCCTCTATTATTGATGTGAGACAGCCCAAAGGGAAAATCTTTTACTTCACAGCTATAGTCCATAAACAGACAGAGCGACAAAATATCTTAGAGTTAAAAGTAATTAGGACAAAGGCCAAACTTAATGGAATTTATAATAAAAAGGCAGCGGAAAGGTATCAAACGGCAACACAGGAGAAATATGAATACGGGGAAATGACTGGGAAACATCTGGCATTACGAATAAAGCAAAGGGCCATGACAAATAATATCTTACAATTAACAGGGGAAGATGGAACGATGGCTACAGATTTAACAGGCATACTAAATGTATTCACGGACTTCTATCAGGATCTGTATAGATCCAGGGGTCTGATAATTGATGGAACGGAGATAGCATTGATCAATGAAGATCCCCAGCTGCTAGGGCTTGAGGCGGATATCTCGTTGAGCGAGGTTTCCGAGGCTATAAAAACAATGGCCATAGGCAAAGCATCGGGCCCGGATGGGATACCAATGGAAGTATACAGAGCGCTACAAATAGAACTGACCCCGCTACTGCTGGATCTGTTTCTATCAGTTCAACATAAGGGGGTTCCTCCACAATCTTGGCAGGATACAAATATCGTGTTATTTTTAAAGAAGGGCAAGAAGCCGGAAGATCCTGCCGCATACAGACCAATATCACTAATTAATGTAGACGAGAAACTGTATTCTAAGATATTGGCATTAAGATTATCTAAGGTAATAGGGACCCTTGTGAGCCCATGGCAGCATGGCTTTATCCCAGGCAAAAGCACCACGGATCATGTCCGGAGAGCCATCTCATTATTTGATATCGCCGAAGCCACAGGCACACAAATGTCGATGATTCTGCTGGACGCTCAAAAAGCGTTTGATCAAGTTGAATGGGGATACCTGTGGAAAAATCTAAGACATAAGGGATTTGGCCCACGGATGTGAACAGCTATACAGGCTATGTATTATAAGGCGCATGCAAAAATACAGCTAATGGGGAAGGAATCGGTTAGGATTAGGATCACCAGGGGGACACGGCAGGGCTGCCCATGCTCCCCGATCTTATTCGCACTTTATATCGATCCTTTGATTAGGTCTATATTGGAGGATCAAGTGATTAAACCAATAGAGACCCTGGGATATAATACGAAACTCTTGGCTTATGCAGACGATGTCGCTGTAGTTACCACAGATCTGTCTGGCTCTATAAATCAGATTGAGAGACTCGCTGTTGAATTTGGGGAACAATCAGGATACAGTTTAAATACGGATAAAACACAAATCATATGCACAAAAAATACACGGTTTCAGGATACACGCAGGACAGAGGCAGCCACTTATTTAGGGATAACTATAGCAGCCGAGGTAGGTACAATATGGGAAATAAACTTGTCACCTTTAGTTTAAAAAATTAAGGGGGATTTGAAGAGATTGGATAACCTACATTTATCAATTATAGGCAGAGTAAATGTCAGTAAAATGACGATGTTTCCTAAAATATTTTATCTTTTGCGATGTATACCACTAGAACCGGAAAATGTAATATTTAAGCAGCTGGAGCAGATATTTAGCCAATTTATTTGGGGCTATGGGAAAATCAGAAGATCAATAAAATATATGTCTTTACCACAACATCGGGGGGGGCCTTGCAGCTCCAAATATGTTGTACTATTTCTGGGCAGTAATGCTGCAACATATGAGTATCCTTTTTAGGTCACAGACCCTGGGTTCAGCCGGGGTAAATAGCACTGTAGAAGGGGATAAAGATATCCCACCATCTATCTATGAACTGGCTATGGGAAAATTAGCACCAGGGTTGGTCTTAAGGCAGCTGGAAGGCAGCTACTATAAAAAAAACTTGCTTCAAGATTATTAGATCAGCCTGGAATGTATGGCGGAAGATTGGTAAACATATGGAAATACCCAGAATTAATAGATATTTATTATTATGGCGCTCCTCAGCTTTTCCGGCGATACTGTATGATAATATAGGTAGAAATTGGGATAGAGCAGGTATAAAAAACATAGCTGATATTACGGACTTGAATGGGATGGTCTCGTTTGGGGACCTTCAGGAACGATTTGGAGTAGATTCTGGCACGATATTTAAGTATATACAAATCAGGGCGATAATAAGTAACCTGTTCCCACAACTAAATAACCTATCTTGAATTACCCTATTAAATTATGTGACAAAAAAGCAATATAGAGTTAAAGATATATATACAATGCTGATGGAGGCTAATAATGATGATATCCTTAAAGTAGAAAGTGCATGGGCAGGCAAATTAAATAACCCAGACGTAGACATTAGTCGATCACTTGAGCTATCTAAAAAAACCTTTCTGACGGCGAATCTTAAAGCCCAGACCTATAAAACAGTGTTTAGTCTATATTTCACTCCGGCTAAACTTTGGGCATGGGGGAGAAGAGCTAATAATAAATGCCCCAGATGTGATCATGGTCCAGCTGATATAAGCCATATGTTTGCGGATTGTTACAAATTGAATAAATTGAAGAAAAGTATTGAATGTTTTTTATGTCAAAACTTGGGGCAATCAGTATCTCTAACTCCAACTATGTTAATACTTGGTTTTGATGAAAGTTTACTGTTAGATCATCGCTCAGTTTATTTTTGTTTTATGGCAACTGCTATTTATTGCTTACTTATTTCCACCAGGTGGAAGGATACTGACCCCCCAACATACCAGGCTTGGTATGCCAGAGTATATCATATTTTTAATTTAGAGATAGTACTCTATAAATGTAAGGGTAGGAGTGGGATGGCAAGGGCTCAAAAAATTTGGGGGCCATTGATGGAATAATTATCGATTCTGGTGGAGAACCTATGTAGGTAATAAGGCTTTGTCTTCTGCACCCTGGAATTAAGGGTCATGTGATGTCATCTTATTGTTTTTTTATGTTTTGCTTGTTTTATGCTGATGTAACTTGATAGCCTGTCCACTGGTATGTCATAAAATTAAGTAATGTACTATTACTGCCTGTTCAAAAAAAAAAAGAGTATCTTAAACACTGTAGGGAATCTGGGAATATAATTGTCATATTTGATCGTTTGGTAATGTTCAATTCTTTTCCTAATTTGTGAAATGGCTGGTTCCTAAGAATCTTGGCAAATATGTATTTTTACATTTACCCACAGAATAGGTATAACCCTTTGCTACATCAGCCCCTTTTTTAACAAGTCAGTATTGAGAGCAGGTCAATTGCCAAAAACCCCCAGACTTTAAACCATAAATGCAAGGTGTAATGAGAGGTACCTGTGCAAAGAGGGCTGACACCATGCACACACAATAGTAGTGAAAACATGGCACAAGACTTACCACAAACCAACAAAATCTATAGCTGCCTGAATCCCTTTGTTATATGTGATACCTGCAGCTAATCCTGGTGGGTTACCCAACTGCACAATAGTCTTGGAGTTTTAGAGCCGATAGTTACAAACTTAACAGCAAAATTCCAAGTCCAGCATACAATATAATGTCTATTAAAAGATCAGGACTGACTTAAAGTGAGGCACTTATCAGGTGATTTCTTGGAAGCTAAGAAGGTCCACACAACAGCAGCACCACCTTAAGGAAGACAGGTAAAAAAATGCAGAAAGGCAGTGGTGAGCATGCTTAAAATATCACATTTCAGGTGGCTAAGAATGCAAAGTTACAAATTAAGCTGGTGTATTTCAAAATTGCAAAGGTTTCACAAGGTACTATGTTGTTAGCAGAGTTGACCAGTTGACCACCCTTATAATGCCATAATATTCAGTAAGGGGTAAGTGAATGACCCCCCCCCCCATCTGTGTCCAGGTATTTGATTATTAAAACATTTGAGTAAAACCACTCTTACTTTTTTAAACATTTAATAGTCCTCTAAATCAGACAAAGTCCTGACAGATTGATTGTGAAAGAGGGTAATGAGATGTGAGTCAGAGTGCAATATACAGACTTTCTATGCTTAAAACAGTCTAGCATAAGTGCATTGGGTATACTGCCAATGGGAATGCACTACATAACCTGCATTATTTCTTCTTCAAATAAATATGTGCTTTATAACAATCATTGCAAAAAAGCAACATGTTTTGTAAACACTGGAAAAACACAGTTTTTCTATATGGCTAGGCAGCTGAATAAACACTGATACACACTGATTTCAAAAGGCTTGAAAAACACTTAGAAAACACCACTGTAATCCACAAAGAACAAACACTGAAAACAGTCCAACCAAGCGATATGTCAGTGTCCTCACCGCAACTGTCAATAGTACACAGCGCCCTTGCATTACTTTCTTTGTAACTCTAGTCTTGCAACATTAACACATCCCTGATGTACCACTAGTCACGCTGTAACAGTAGTGGAACCAGGGCTAGTTATTAAGCTGCCAACCTTGGCAGAGTTAGATGAGTATTTTGGTGACCTGGCATCAACCACACCGTCTTCCCTTTAAACTCTCCACTGACAATGCTTACCCTTAACTCCCATGTCACTTTCATGAGCCATATCCATTTTGCCTCACTATGAAACTCGCAATGTTTTCTTATTCTTGTCCACTGTAGCTCAAGAAGATCCATCAGCCTGGAGATAGGCGATCAGGATATGCAGGGTACACCACAGCTCCATTTGTTTGACTGTCTAGAGTGAATGCACAAACAGCCCAACTGTCACACCCCCTCAGACATGGACTCCACAGGCAGGCAGAGGCACACAATAGTAAAGCAGGAAAATACTCACTTTCTAAAAGTGGAATTTTCAAACACACAAACTTCACAAAAGATGTCTTTTTAAATTGTGAGTTCAGGTACCCCAAACAAGACAAGCTGCCAAACGATGAACACAGGTTATCTTTGAGTGTGTATCTAGCTTACCCTGACTAGAGTGGTGGTCCCTTCTTGGACAAGGTGTACACCTTTTCCAACTAGAGACCCTATTTCTCACAGGGTAGTTACACAATTCCAAGAGATTAGTCACTCATGCTGCAGTCAGCCATTTTAGAAGTCCCGTGGCCAGGCCACAAGCAAAGGAGATAGTGACACAAACAATTCATCACATTTGTAAGTCACCTTGGACAGACTGTCTCTATTTACCCAGTGCAGGACAGTTTGGGAAGCTGGGGATCAATGAGTGAAACCATGGTTAAAAAGCAGTCATCATGTCAGCAGCCTTGTAGAGCTCTCCTACCACACTGATATCAAGAACTTCAGAGCTACGACACCAGCTTCTCCTCCAGCAATTACTACTGAAAAATGTGTATGCACCTAACTAATGAAGCATCCACACTGTAGGCTAAACATTATGCTCTCTGGGCTCCAGGTAAGGGTGAAGCCTGTATTATGATACTGCCAACTCTGAAGACACCACTTGATACAGACACTCTGACTGAACATCAAACTGAACATCAAAAGTACTACAGTGGCATTATTCACAGACTTATTATTCTGTAAACAATCATGCACAACTCATTGAAATTGAGAAGGCCCACCAGTGCCGGTGCCAGTGCCTTTTAGAGTTCCACAAGGACCCTCGCTAACTCCTGCACTTTTAAACCTTTACATGGAGTCCTCCCTCAGTGTTCTGGTGAAGAGTCTAAAGACCACAATATATCAATATGTATATGAAACATCTATTTAAATCGTTCAAAGTGACATAGTGTTGGCCAGCTAATGAAGGTCCTGCATGTTCCGAATCCTTAAAATTCAGCTTTTTCCACTTTTACTAGCCACTCCCACAACAGTATCTGTGAATAACCTCCTCATTCCATTTGCACCAAATGTGATTGGAAATTTCAGCATTTAATCTCTAAATCACACCTTATTCCCTCATTAAAAGACCAACGGAGACTGAATGTACCAAAACTGGCTGAAAATATAACTTATGCAGGATCGACTCACCATTGTTGTACCAAATGGAATCACAACTATTTTTGTGTCCAATCAAAAAACTCTGGGTGTCTTCATTGACTGTCCACTATAGTATGATTACCATATTAACAATAAAGTTCATTTCCCATAGTTGCAAATTTACAAAAGATAAATTACTGCATGAAATAGATTTTTCAGAATTTTACTTTGCTTTTGTTTTACACTTTCAGACATACGCTTAGCTAGAGGAGCAGAAGAGCCATTCACATATAACAGCAAGCAACAATTAATAGATCACTACAGAAGTCATCTCGGGAAGAGTGGAGTAAAAAAAAACAAAGAGATATGACAGTAGTGCTGAGAGTCTGTGCATTTTTCCAAAGCAGGAGCAGTTCATGAGTAGCTCTGATCTTTTCTGGTAGGTGGTTACACGTTTGGGGGTCAATTAAATGGAAACCTTGCACCTGGTTATTCAATTTTCTTGGCTTTATGGATTTTGAAAACAAGACATGAATCAATTTGAGCGGCTGTAGGGCCCGCTGCTGTGACCTGTTTGTTCATTAGATAGGCAGATTGATGGGCCTAAAATGATGCCTTTGAAGACCAGGTAGCATATCTTTAATGTGTTACAATATTAGTCCAGTCCATTAGCATGTCAGATTTCACAATATATATGTAAAATATCCTGAAATAGAGTAGGATTTCCCAGTATTGAGAGTTCACCAAAACCAAGAGATGATGCATGACCACGATCAAAGAAGTCAAATCCTACCTACCTTCTTTTCTATTAGATATTGTTCACTATCAGACATATCCCCACTTGTGTTTGCAACATGTGTACCTAGACATTGTGAAGTATAAGCACTTTAAGCATTTTATCTCCCTCCATATGTAGACTACCCTTCTTCCACATACACTTTCAAGCAGGAATATCTCTAAGTGTATCATGCAGCCAATTCATAATGTGAAGCATGGCGGCATATGTCCTGCCTGACATGGTACCTGTATTTTGAATCTTTGTAAAGTGGCAAAATGTGATGAAAAATATGTATGAATGAACACATGTAGTAGTATATTTGCAGTGTAAATGTTATAGGAATTAGCTTGTTATGTGACACATTTGACTATGACATATATGCCAGGGATGCATTTGTGTTTTTGGGTTATTTTCCAGGAGGATCAAGCCAGGTGCATACATACCCTACCATCAGATAAGTGAGGGTTAGGTTTATACCAGTGGCATACTATTGGATCTTCCATGGAGGAACATGGTGAGCACTGTGCACCACACTGAAGGGCATAATTGGCCCTACTATTTCATCAACCAACTCACCTCTAATCCTTTACCCTCTTTCCTTTCCCATCTCTTTTACTTCCTTCCTTGATGCTGTGCAGGAGGCAACCATAACTCATTTTTGTGTTGCTGACTATGGTAATGTTCCTAGCAGAGCTGGGCAAGACAGGGACCAGGGATGGCTGTCGTGGTTTTGGTGCAACTCACTGCTCAGTACTTGAACATTAACAACATTTGTCTGCTGTCCTCCCGGACTGATGGATCTTCTTTCCACAAATCTCCCCCCATTTCACATCGGGGCTCATCATCAACCATATCTGTCCTTAACCAATCCTCTCTCCTTAACTCGCATGGCCGATAGCAACAAAATCCCTTGTCACACCTTTTTCTCCATAGGAGATTGATGTGGTCAACCTGAGTTTGGGTTTGGTTACTCACAGTATGTAATGGCCATGCAGCCAACCCGCTCTGAGGGTTGGGTGCACGGCATTGCTTAATTTGAGAAAACAAATCAGCGCCAAGACCCTTGTTAGGACGCCACTGCACCTTGCTACCACCAATGACAATACTAACACAACTAACCATCACACTCCAACAAGTGTGACAATTCAGACTTTAAATGTACATTACAAGTGACTAATATCTGCCACCCAAGCTTTTCTGATAGTTTTAGGTAATAGGTATTAGTCATTTGAATGTATTTGAATTATTATATACCTGCTGTTGTTGTTTTCCTCACAAAATTAGACAAACAGTGTTTCCATGTAGCTGCCTGTCATAAATGCCAGTTTAGACAGTAAAGCGCAGGTGCAGAGCACCAGAAACCTATGGTTTAAATTAAGCACTGGATCAAGGCCTCTCCAAAGTGGTTGGCAATTGAGTGCGTAATTAAAGAAAACAAGAAATTCACTAAAAAAGCATAGTTAGAAAGTTAGTGGTGGTTCTGGCTCAAAATGCAACAAACCACTGAAATTCAGCAATGTTGGTTCTTGGTGCACACGGTAACACACCCCACCTCCTTTCTTTGTATATGGCATCCCAAATGATACTATTAATGACATCACTTAAACATTTTTATGTGAAATAGTAAAGTAAATTAATTCTATATATTTATTTTAAACGTAGAACAAAATATAAAGCACTATTAACTTAATTTGAAACACATCTTTAATTCAATACAATTTTCACATGAATCAGTTGAAGAATATAGCTATATAGATTGAATCTAAATGTGAATTTGGAGAGGATGTGGACACATTCTTGAGGGACCAGTTTGTTTCTGTAAAAAGATTCAGGAAAGAATATTAACATGCGGGAATATGGGCTTAGTAAAGGTATTTGATATCGCTAAAAGCATTGAGCATTCAGCAATGTCATCCAAAACTAAGGCAGAAGATGACAGTGAATGCTCAGCTGTAATTTGTGCTATATTTGATAAACAAAACCCAAAAATAATAGATATTATCAAAGAATGGGACATTTTTCACATGTGACTCACACAGTCATTTAGGTACTAACTATTCATGTCCTGCAGTGGGTAAGCAATGCATTAAGTGCAACAAATGTGGGTATTTTCAGAAACAAAGAAGACCAATTAAATGATATTGTCAGTAACTTAGTATTAGCCATTGAAGATAAACCCTCAAGATCAAAAATGTACATGTTTTAAAGAACCTTCATGTTTAGTTCTTGTAGGATCTCTATATCACAGTTGATTCAGGTTCCCCAGTTTCCATCATTTCAGATGATATGTTTGAGGATAAGGGTTTCAACAAATCTTTAATTTTTGGGGGATGTCAGTCCTAAGGTATTTGGAGATCAAGACACTGATATGTTGGGATGTTTTGAGAATCAATTGAAATTTATTGGATGCCAAATTTTTACCAAACTATGCATTGCAAAGAAGGGACGTGATATTGTGGGGTAGTGTGACTTGGGCAGAATAGGTCTAATTTTAAGACCTGGTACTAATTGTCCAATCACTTTAGATGATTTGCAAGTGTCAATGGTTGATATTCATGAAGATGATTTGTAAATCAAAATGGGTATCACATACAAGTATTTGAGTCTGGGGTGGAGGGGTCAGGGGGTTTGAGCATAACATCAAGTTAACTCTTATGCTATTACTGCTAAATACAAAGTGAGGCCAGTGCCTCCAAGTGTAGAGAAGCATTGAAGGAGTTGTCAGACACTATATGGATGGATTCCATGATAAAATTAACAAATTCTTCTCAATGGGTTGCTGCAGTCATTTAGACAGAGTAAAATTGGGAAGCATTTCTTTATATGCCGACTTGAGCTCATGTAACAAAAACTTTCTCAAAAATTGATTTAAAATCTGCATATGACCGGGTTGATTTGTTTGAGCGTTCTAAAGACTTCAAAACTTTTGTGACTCCCTTTGGAGCCTTTAATTAAATATCAGAGACTTCCATTTAGGCAAGCATCTGCTGTAAGTGTATTTCCAAAGAGTATGGATGTTTTGTTTAAAGGCATCAAAATGGTCCAAGCCTTTCAGGAAACTGATTTATACAAAAAGTATACAAGAACGCAATGAAATTCTTGGTGGTGTGCTGGGTATTCTATCAGAGGCATGATGGTTTCTAGTAAAAAGTGCATGTTTTTAAAAGATAAGTTAGATTATTTTGGGCACACTATATCTCAATAAGGTATTAAACCTAAATCTAGTTGATGACATCAAAAGTGCACCAATGCCTTGAGAAAAAAGATTCACTCATTTATTTTCTGAACAAATATTATGCAAGATTTGTACAAGCTTATGGGTTTGCAGTAGAACCATTATAAAAACTGTTACATAAAAAAAAATCTTAGGACCAGTAAACAAGATGATGCTTTTTGTAAAGTTAAAAATGTATTTTTGTCTGCAGAATCCTTACAATCATTGGACAATTTAGCCAAGTGTTCTGTAACTGTACATGCCAGTTTTGTTGAATTTGGTGCAGTGTTGTGACAATGGTGGAGTAGTAAAGAACATACAATATCCTTTGTATCTTGCACATTGAAGCGTCCAGAAAAACCTTATAGTACCATTGAACATGAGGTTCTTGCCTGTGTGTGGGCAGTTGAGAAATGTAAAAATTACCTATGGCGAGATAGTTTTGACTTAATTACAAACCATACATTTGATCTGTATTTATTGAATGGTAATGGCACTGGCAAGGCATCCTTTAGATTGGTAAGATTACTTCCTGAACTGCAAGAATTTAATTTTGAGATTCAATATATTATAGGTGATAGAAATACAAGACTTGACTGTTTCTCTTGCTTACCCCTACCAAGTAGTCCTGATTTCTCTGATGACAAAGACAATGGAATGTATAGTGGCATTTGTTGATGCATTCTTGAACACTCTTGATTGTGTGGAGGAAAAGGAATAGATTAAGGCTTGTGGGGAAGATTCCTATTTGAATGAAGTCAAGCATTTTCTTGTAGAAGGGTGACCATTAGTTAGGAACTTGGAATAAAGTATGATTTCATTTCAGCAAATTGCGTCAGAATTGCCCATTGAAAATGTAATGATTACAAGACAAGGGTTGTATGTAGCACCTGAATGCTGAAAGTTGAAACTAATTGAGATTGCACCTAGTGGATGTAAGAAATTGGGTAATTAGTTGTGTAGGGTGTGAGTCCTTCACAATTAATAAGTCCACAATTGTAACCATTACTGGGAACAAAGAACCCCATTATAGCCCTTGACTCTCTCACAGCAACGAAGTAAAGCAATCCAAGGCCTACTCAGGCGAGGTGGTGTGGGCTAGTAATCCTGATTTACTGATACGCAACAATGCTCAATAAATCATGGTCCAATAAAAGCTTTATCTTTCAAAAAACGAAAAGTAATTTTATTATACAAACACCACATAACACTACTCATTAGATTACACATATGTACAACAGGTAGATGCAAATAACTTTGGTGTCACCATGATATCATGTCACACTCCTAGTGAGCTCCGAGTCATATAACCCCACCTATATTAGGTGCAACATCACAATATAAGCAGGTGTCATTTTAAATTAGGCAGACCTATTGGCTTTGTTGGAGTGTCTCCACATTACTAAAGACAGCCACATGGTATGACTCCACACTGCACCACCATTAAAACTAATGGCGACAGTATCCATATAGAAATACATTAATTGCAATGGCAAATATTGTAATGTTTGTCACCAACATTATCAATAAAGCCTTTTAGGGGAGGAGCCTAGCGCTTGACCAAGATGGCCACGTGAGCCTTGAGCTCCCGAGACCCTCGCGCCCTCCTGCAATTATCCTGTCCTAAATCCTGTCTTTCATGCACGGAATCCTGCAGATGAGTCACAGCTGGGGCGATTGACGTTGTCCGGGCTAAGATCGCCCACCGGGAACCAAAGTTGTGCATGGCGGAAGATTGCGGCCTACCTCCGAAGGATGCCAGGGGCTCGCGTTGGCAGGATGCCCGGCCACTAATTGAACAACAGCGGCCTGGGAGGTGTGAACTGGCGGACGGGTGCCGCTGCACTTTCACTTTCGCTTTCTCGCCCTTTCCTTGCTCTGGCCCGGGAGTGCTTCATGCCGATCCCCTGATATCTGGAAGACCTGCACTCGACCCTGGCTGGCCGTTGAAGTTCTGGTTGACCCTGTTTCCTCTGGCTGAGCGAGGGACGTCTTTTTGTAACCGACCGCCCTGCTGTTCGAGATGTCGGCCAAATCGGAGGTAGACAAGCCGAAGTCTAAGGCTACCAGGCGGGGAGGCTATAACCAATCCAACAATATGGATCGCTATGCCCAGCAGAAGGGGTCGCCTGGTGGATCGGGACAGTCGCTGGAAGCACAGAAGGCCTATCCATCCCCAGCCTCGGAGTTATCATTGCAGGACATCAAGGGGGCGATTGAGGGGATGCAATCATCGATTGGGCGGCAGTTCGAGACCCTGGCGCACAAGGTGGGCATGATTTTGGTTGATGTCAACTTGATTCGCGCGGACCTGGGCAAAACCAATGAGCGGGTCAGGTCCCTGGATCTCAAGACCACTGGCCTGGCGGATGATGTCTCGGAACTCCAGGTTGAGGTTCGCAAGTTACGGACCGCGAATGACCTCTCCGCCCGCCGGCTCGAAGACTTTGAAGGTCGGGCCCGGCGCAACAATGTGCGCCTTATTGAGGTCCCGGAAACTTCGGAGGAGCTCTCCGTGGATTTACTCGTCGAGGACTTGGTGGTGAACCATCTTGCGCCTAAGGGCCTCGGCAAGTTTTTTGCGGTTGAGCGGGCTCACCGAGTGCCTGGAGGACGGCCTAAGGTGGGAGCCCCCCCGCGACCGATTGTCGCCCGGATCTTTAATTTTCGAGACCGAGACGCTATCCTGCAAGCATCGAGGGTGAAAGGCCCGGTGCCTTTTCAGAATGCCTCTGTGAGCTTTTATCCTGACTTCACCCAGATGGTGCAGAAGCAAAGGCAGAGTTTCCTGGGGGTGAAGAGGCGGCTTAGGGAGATGGACCTGAAATATGCCATGCTTTTCCCCGCCAGGCTACGTGTGGTGTATGAGGATCGGACTTTCTTCTCCGAATCACCGGACATGGCAGGGGACTGGTTGGATGCGCTCCCTCGGCGCCAGCCCGACTGGGACCGAGTGGCCGGAGCGTAAGGCGACCGGGATGGACAGGAGTGATACCTCCGGTGTCGGTCTGTTTTGACTCAGCCCCGGACAGTGACTAGCACCCTACTGCAGTAATGGGAGGGCGGCGGGGGGAAGATAGGAGCTCTTTCCTCCCTTGGGGTACTTTTTGTAGATTTGTTTTTGATAGGGCGACAGGCACACTGCAAGTTGGGGGGGCTTTGCAAGCTGACGCAGGGGTGCAGGGAGGGGGGGATTTGGGATGTTGGGGTTGTTGTCGGGGTTTTTTTTTCATGCAAGGCGTAGTGATTGTTGTCAGTATTGTCCGATTGTGGTTCTCCGGGGGGGTGGAGGTCTCCTTGCGTTTGGGGATGGGGGGTAGGGGCTTAAACATAATTAGCTGGAATGTTAATGGCTTAGGGGATCGTATTAAACGGGGGATAGTCCTCCAATTCTTGAAACGGACCTTGCCAGATGTGGTCCTCTTGCAGGAGACCCACCTTATAGGGAATACGTGTTATGCACTTAATAGAAAGGGTTATAAATTCATTGCTCACTCGGGGTTCTCCTCGGGCTCCAGGGGTGCGGGCATACTTGTTAGAGCTTCCCTACCATTTGAGGTTGACTCCACCATTGCTGATGAAAGGGGGCGCTTTGTGGCTGTGGCGGGGAGGTGGGAGGGCAGAACGTTGGTATTGGTTTCTGTTTATGTCCCTCCTGCCCTGCAGGCCTCCACGTTTGCTGATCTGGGCAAGGCCTTGTTGGAACTCCCTGAAGGGATGCTGGTGGTGGGAGGAGACTTCAATGCGGTTGGATCTGGATTGCTCGATAGGTACCCGCCCAGGGACACCGGGGGGGCTCAGAAGTGGCTTCCCGACTTTATAGATACTTTTGGCCTGGTAGACTGTTGGAGGCTATGGCACCCCACTCAGAGACAATACACCTTTCACTCCGGGGCCCACGGTAGTCTCTCTCGGATTGATTACTTGCTCACTCTGGCTGCGCACGCCTCACTGGTATCTGAGGCTAGGCACATGGCACGGGGTATATCCGATCACTCGCCGGTGTGGGCCCGTCTGGATATTGGCCGGGTAGTGGGGGACAGGGTGGCTTCCATTAACCCCTGGTACTTTCGTGACCCCAAGCTGCGCAGTGCGTTGCTGAAGGCAGTTGATCACTATTTTCGGGATAATCAGGGTTCAGTTGAATCTGCGGTGTCCTTGTGGGAAGCGTTTAAGACCGTATTGAGAGGGGAGGCCCTTTCCTTGGTAGTGGCCGCCAAGCGGCGGAGAGACGCCGAGGTGACACAAGTTGAGGACGAGATTGCGGCTTTGGACGTGGCCTTAGAGGAGGAGGTTGCAGCGGCCACACTGCATAATTTGAGCTTGAAGCAATTGGAATACAGGGATTTGGTGACGAACGCTGCCAAGACCCTCAATAGGGAGCAGCAGGGTCGATTGTATGATGTCGGTGATAAGGCCGGGAAACTGTTGGCGTGGTTGGATAAAAAAAGAGCGTGTTAATCGAGTGGTCCCGGAGTTGTCGATGGATGGGGGAGAGGTTGTCACTGACCCCGACGGTATAGTCCAGTGTTTCTCGGACTATTTTCGTACGGTATACACCTCGGTTTCGGATAGGCCGACTGAGGACTCGTGCGACCTTCTGCGTGATATTGCTCTGCCCTGCCTTTCTGCCATAGATAGGGATGACCTCGATGGAGATATAACTGTTGACGAAGTGGCATGTGCTATCCGTGCGTTGCGCTCGGGTAAGGCCTCGGGCCCAAATGGTTTGCCGATTGAGTTGTATAAGCTTCGTCCGGATAAGTTGGCCCCTCACCTGCGCGCCATGTTCGTGGAGGCACGGGTGAATGGGTTTCTTCCGCTCGACCAACGGCTGGCGACGATTGTGGTAATACACAAAGACGGTAAGCCCCGGGATAAGTGTGGTTCCTATCGGCCGATATCACTTCTCAACGCCGAACCGAAAATCCTCGCCAAGATCCTTGCTAACCGCCAGGTCCAGGTGCTTGGAGATTTGATCCACCCGGACCAGTCGGGCTTTATCCCGCACCGTAACACTGCACTGAATCTTAGACGCCTTCATGGAGTGATTGCTAGGACGGGTACGATGCGAGAGCCGGCCATTGTGGCGGCCCTCGATGCCACGATGGCTTTCGATACGGTGGAGTGGGCATACCTGTGGGCTGTGCTAGCCAAGTTCGGCTGCGGGCCTGGCTTTGTAGGCTGGGTGAGGTTGCTTTATGAGGGGCCCCTTGCTAGCGTCGTGGTGAACGGGCGGGCGTCGGCACCGTTCGAGCTCGGGAGGGGCACCCGGCAGGGCTGTCCCCTGTCGCCGTTGTTATTTGCCCTTGCTCTTGAACCGCTGGCGGCGTGGATACAATGGCACCCGGATATACGTGGGATTCGTTGGTCGCCTGACCACGAGGACCGTATTTCGCTTTACACCGACGATATTCTGTTATACCTCACCTCGCCTAAGAAATCTCTCATAGTGGTTTGTGACGTCCGGACTTCTTTCGGTAGGAACTCTGGTCTTGTTATTAATTGGGGAAAGTCATACTTGTATGTCCATGTGTGGTGATGTCCCGCCTGTCCCGCGAAACTGCTCGATCCAGATCGCCCGGCAGGGCTTTTTGGATTTAGGGATCTATATTTCCACTGACCCCACTCTACGATACGAGAAAAACCTGCTCCCTCCCTTGGCACGATTGCGGCGGGACGTGGCGGGCTGGCGGCGGTTGCCGCTTTCCCTCCTTGGCCGCGCCGCCCTGTTTAAAATGATGTCTCTTCCCCGTTTCCTCTATGCCTTGCAGAATACCCTTGAATTGGTCCCGGCCAGTTATTTCCGAGAGGTCGAAAGCCTCCAGCGCGCGCTATTGTGGGAAGGGCGACCGCGTATAGCGATTGCTAAGTTGACGCTTCCGTGGTATGACGGGGGTATCGCGCTTCCGGACATTCGGCGTTATTATTGGGCCACTCAGTTGAGCTCGATTAACCATGGTGTTTATGGTCCGGCGCTGAGCCCCGGCTATGCCATGGACCGGTGGTTGCTGCGCGGGGGTAATTACCACAGAGCGTTGTACTCGAAGTCGTTGGACTTAACCCTTACGGGGCCCACCAGGGTGGCCGTGCACGTGTGGAAGGTGGCGACAGATTCACTGGGCTGGAGGGGTAAGCTTACCCGTGCCAACCCGTTGTTTGACTCCGATATTCTGGGAAAGCTTTGGCATACGAAAGGGTTTGAGAAATGGGACCTGATCGGTATATCCAGGGTTGGAGACCTTTTGGTAAAGGGTAGGGTGAAGTCATTCGAGGAGCTGCAGAAGGAATATGAGCTAGGGAGCACGGAGTTCTTCCGATACGCTCAAGTGTGTCACGCCTTGCGGTCAGTCCTTGTAGAGGGGGAGACGGTGCCTGAGTCCTCTCCGTTAGAGGACCGGATCCTGGATGGCCACATGCCAGAGAGTACGATCTCTCTCATTTACAAGAAACTAATTAATGTTCGGGCAGATCTTCTTCTAGGGTTGCGCGATCAATGGACTAGGGATGGCCTCGAATTAGATGATGAGGATTGGCAGTATGCAGTTTCTTCTCCCAAAGAGGTCGCGATCCCTGCGCGCCTGCGGCTGGTGCAGCTTAAAATACTCCATAGAGTTTACGTGACAGGGCCTAGGCTGGTCCATATGGGTTTCTCTGAGGAGGGCTTATGTAAGAGAGGCTGTGGTATGGTGGGCACCTTCCTTCATATTATTTGGGAATGCGGTGCGATCATGGAGTTCTGGAAGCGAATCCACGATGTGATGGGGGAGGTGACGGGCATCGCCATGCAGCCGGAGGCGCGGTGTTGTCTCCTGAATGTTTGGGGTCCTACTGACCACGACGCGGCACAGACTCAGTGGGTGACCCTAGGGAACATGGTAGCTAAGCGCGACATCACTCGCCTGTGGGGCTCTACTAGGCCTCCTACATTGACAGCGTGGATGGAAAACATGGATTGGAGCATGTTTAGGGAGAAGACAGTGTATTGTGCTCGAGGGCGCCCCCGGAAATGGCATACCGTATGGGGGCGATGGAACCAGTACAGAGGGGGCATATGCCTGCCCCCAGACCCGGACCCGCCTGAGGACCAGCTCTCCCCTTAGCATTCTTTCCGGCTTTGTATTCTTTGCTGGTATGTGTTTGCCTTCTTGAGTCTCTGCCTTCCCCTCCTTTCCCTTACTATAGACCTGTGTCTGATGGACGAAATGGGGCTCGCTCCCCCTGCTGGGAACCCTTTTTGTGCTTTAAGTACTTATCGCCTTGCTTGTGTTTAGGTTTGGGTTGGTGTTTATTTAAAACAGAACCTTTTGATTCTCCTGTCAGTGAAATGTGGACGCTCACTTGTGTTGTGTTTCTAAAGCTGCCGTACCTCCGGGTTGTCGGCTGAATAGCTGTGTCCCGGACTTAAAAGAAAAAAGGTTTTAAAAAAAAAAAAAAGCCTTTTAATTAAAAGCATGTGTCAGACTTTTGTTTTACTGCTATTAGTCTGCCACTGCAGTAATAGGACCAAACATAAGGGGACCCTCAACCCCAGAACCCAAGAGATTAAGCTCCAGCTCTGAGATTGCTCAAATTCAATGAACATCTCTCCCAGGGTCATAATTTTAAGGCCCCAGAAAACTTACAGCAACATTTTCCTAAAATGTTCTGGGGGTTGCTGCACTCTATGCACACCCACCAAGCATCTGCCCAAACAGTTAGTGGTGCTCCTGCTTATTTTAAAGGCACCACCGAAGAAGATTATTAGGTAAATTCCTCCCTTGTGGTGCACTAATGGGGTTCTGTAGCCCCACATTGTGAATAATGAACAGAATCAACCACTTTTCATTTTTCAAGTGGCCTCATGCTATGTACATTCTTCTTTTGTTTTCCTTTTTTAAGTCCTGTGTAGCTGTGCTCACTAGGCACCCAGGTGCAGAAAGGTGTATTTCATGGCACTGGCACTCCAGCCAGCTCCCCAAGCAAGAGACAGCATTCTCTGTGCTCCAGCCTGCACTTTCTCCCTCCAGTGTATGCGAACAAAGCACACTGTTACTCCCACTGCGATAACCTCAGATAAGAGGCACAGAGTGGGGTGCATGCACCAGGCATGGGCACGAGGTGTGAGTGAGCATCCTGCAGGTCCTCCTCCTTCTTCTAGGTCCTGGAGATGAGATTATTGGACCCCGTTCTCCATACGCTCGCTTCTGCGGAGACGGGGGCACCCGGGGTCAATCCTGATTTGGGGGATGGGGCCTCATGCACACCTCTCCTAGAAGTCGGATACTACATTTTTGACAGTGACTGACAGGGGCTTGGCCCTCCCTGGGAGTACTTCCTTGGAAGACAGTGAATCATCATGCGCTTCATTCTCTGCTCAATTCCTCCTAGGGGACTGGGCTATATTTCAGGTCCCGTAGGGTACATTTTCTTTAGTAAGGTGTATTTTTTGCTCCTTGTTGTGAGTTTTATCCTCTGGGAGCATCGTCTGTAATCCTTCAAGGCACTTTTTGTGGGAGCTGGATATTCTGGCTCCCTGCGCTAGACGTGTCTTGCCTCCTGATACTTTTCTCCTGCTGGTGGGGGCGTCTTGCACAGCTTATCAGCATCCAGCCAGCAAATCACGCTGCTTGCTGCACTCCCCCAGCCCCATAACTTCCTGGCTTCTTGGAGGGCACCAGTGGGTCAGCAGAGTCCTGGACCAGTCCACAGAAGTCATAGGGGAACCATCCAGAGTCCCTCAGCAGGACAAATTCCCCGAACTGCTCCACACGGAACATAAGAGGCCCAGGCCCAGCACCAGCTCTGAAGCGACCCATCCTAGTCCTTGGGGTTAGTTGGAGTCCTTTGTACATTCTTGCAGGGCATCAGGCAGTTTCCCCTTCCATCAGAGCATTTGTTCGCAGTTGTTTTCCCAAGTCCAGGGTCTTCCCAACAGTTTCTCCCTTGTGGAGTGGTTTTTAAATGGGGATTGAATGTTTTAGAAGCCAGACATCCCTGACCAAACCTAGCATGCCACATCACCCCTCCACCCCTCTTGCACAGCATTCTGGGATAAACCAATATGGTGCCTTGAAGTTGTCTGTGGAAAGAGCTCTCCTTAGAGCCTTAGTTCGGAACATTTGTGACACAATGCCTGATCCATTCCCACCAAAACCTCAAAGGTGAGCCCCTCCTGTGTTGGCTCTAGATGTCTGGCCCTCCTCTTTTTTTCCAGTGGGCCTGGATTGTCCAAATGCAGTATCACAAGCTAATTTATCAATGTAAATTTTCTCTGGACCCCTTTCTTTCCCAGGAATTGGGTCAGGCACTGTTAATTGCTCTATTTTGTGGGGAGCAGAGTTATAAACTTGGGCCAGCAGGGGGCAAAGGCCTGGAATATGATTATGAGCTGAGCCAGGGAAACATGACTAATAAAAAAGTGCCATAAAGTGCATATGTGAGTTGTTGGGCATTGTAGATTGACACTCAGGGTGCATGTTGTACCCCAGTTTGGTACCTTGCCAGATTGTGGCCTGTAGGCCTAAGTAGTGCAAGACTGTCCTTTAGGACACATTTTGCTGATAATGTATACACAGTGTAAGCACCACAGGCCTTAATTACCACTACAAACCTACACTATGAATACCCACAAACATTAAAAGGCCTAGCCCAGTCCTGTATCAATTTCTGAAGTGTTCATCCTGTGACAGGCTATCAGTGCACAGATACTGGGCTGCACAAGATGGTAGTCACACATGTGCGCACATATGCTCATGTGTAATGAGACCAGAATCTGCAGCTTTATCTTCAAAGGCAGACACTTGCAGTTGGTACGCCCAGTTCAATTGCTATGAATTTGCTATGATTGAGACTCAGGTAATGAGACTCACTCACAGTAAAAGTAAAAAAAAGAGGTCCTCAAAAGAAAATAATTGTGGGGGACTACAAAGGTGGAACACATTTGCTATTGAGAACATATTATTGATTGACAGAGATGGATGCAAGCATTTGTTAATAGGTGTCAAGGATGTGTATTGTCAGACAAGCACCGGAAAATAAGTAAGGAAAAAGTAAATTTGACTTCATTGCATTGACGTCCTTGGAAACATCTGCTATAGATTTTGCAAGCATGTTTATTACCACACATCATGAGATATTAATATTTTTGTGATGGATTACTATTCTAAATGTATTTGTTATGATTTTGTACTACAGATAATGTTGCTGAGATTCCTCAAGAAGTTTTTTCAACAGAGATTGTTCCAGATGTTTTAGTGTCTGACAATGGCACACATTTTGTGTCTCAGAAAATGTTAATTTGTTTGAAATTCCATTCAAACAGGCACGAAAAAACTCTGGGCCTAATTACGAGTTTAACGGGATGGGATACTCCATCGCAAACTTGACGAATAGCCCGTCCGCCATATTACAAGTTCCATAGGATATAATGGAATTGTAATATGGCAGACGGTGTATATGCCACGTTTGTGACAGAGTAACCCTGTCTGCCAAACTTGTAATCAGGCCCTCTGTTGAATTATGCTGCTCTAATGGATAGATGGAAAGATCTATACATTTTTGAAAGAAGGTGTGCAAACCTCTATTGAATCAAGAATGAATGCCAGGAAGTATTTAAGAGAGAAAGGGTGGAGTTACTTAACTACACCCTCATTCTGTTACTAGAGTTACATCTTTCTACCTAGGAAAGTTAAGCAACAATGAGATTGACTCCCAGTATTAATAAGAGGTGTGATCAAGATGTGGATCAGTGGAGGAGAAGACATGTAGAGAGACAACATATTCCGGCAAGACAGCATGTAGAATGAGCTGGGTAATGTAAGGGGAAAAGTATTAATTTAAGAGTCGGAGATGGGGTTTTAATTTTTAAAAAAATGAACGTACAGAAGGGATCTTCAACATTTTCTGAACCTGCTTTATTTGTGCAGGTGTGCAATAGGTCTTTTTTGGTTCAAAGATCGGTGATGGTTGCATATGGGGTTTGTTGTTAAGTTACAACGTTTTTAAAAGGAGATTATAGATATCTTGAAAAATGTAACTCAATTTCTAATGCATGGTTGGACTATCATCAAGAAAAAGAACATGTTACCGGGGACACAGTGTTTGAGCATTCACAAGAAATTTTGCATACTGATTTTGCTCACGCAGATGACGTTCTGCTCATGCAAATAAAGTGTAAGGTGGTGTTGCAATTGTCATGAACAAAGACATCAACTTTGAGAGCAACTGAAGAATGGTCAGATTGCCAGTAAAATTACATGGCTATGTATTGTATTGAGTTTTTCTTATTCGTTTTGAATCTTTCTTACTTTATTTTTATCTTACCATATCATTTTTCTGTTTATTATTCCATCTCTTTTAACTCATTTTGAAAAAGGAGATTTTGCATAGTGTTTATAAACTGTAGAACAGTAAATGTTAGTTCTAATGATGGGTGAAAGGTTCTGTGAGTTCCAAGAATGTCCTGCTGCTTGAACGGATCCCTAGAAGCTTTCTGATGGATAATGGAACCAATGGTTGCTCCTTCATGCTCCTGTGGGCCTTTCACCTATTATGGAAGAAATCTTCATATTTGTTTGTCTATCTCGTCTGGCTCTTTCATTATCCTGCTACCCAAGTATAACAATCCTATTTTGAAAAGTGAATGGCCCATGACAGTTTAGGTAAACACGTCTGATTTGCTTGACTCTGACTGTCTATGAGCTGTCTACATGGAAATGGGATTTGAGAGGGTGTATCAGTTGTTCGGGTAACCCGGTTGCAACAAGCCCTTTTAAAAAGAGATCAAAATTGATGTTTCGAAATTTATCACAAAACACAAATTCTAATGTTTAGTGATAATTGTTTGCAGAGTTCAGCCCCATGAAGTTATCAAAATGCAGTCCAAATATGTACTTTTTTAAAGCGTTAGGGTGCAGATAAAAGACAGGAAGGGAGAGACAAAAATGTATTTATCTATCCATTATAGGAAAATAAACTAACTTCCTTTGTCTGACATTTTGGGACAGGCAACCATCATTGAAATTTATTCTGACTATCCAGTCATGCAGCTGAAGCGGATCTCATAAAATAGTCTGCATTTTGAAGTGTCAATAAAAGACAACTGTGTTGAGATCCCAGAGTTTTCAAAGTGTGTTTAGTTGTGCGTTTTTCTATTTTTCGAGGAAAATGCTAAAAAAAACTCTTATGGATAAAAAGTGGAATTTTGAAAGAATATTTGACACCTGACCAAAAGAGTAAAGCCAGCATGACATTAAAGGTTGTGAGTAAGTAAGGCTGTATCAGCATGGCAAAAATATTGAGTCTGAAGTGTCTTTACGAAGCAGGTTTCTGAAGTAATTGACTGTCTGTTGTCTAAACACCAATGTATCCTCCGATAGGAGTGCCAACATTATTAAGACTCCCTGACATTCGGGACAGTTCTGCCCTGACCTCCAGATAAAGGTCTAAAGGACCTGCAATGTTGAGGGAATAAGGTCTTGGCTCATGGTAACCACTGGGCACCCTGTTGGGTAATTTAAACTTCCTGAATTTGATATAATGTCTAGTAGTGCTGATACCACTCCTACTGATTCTGGCAAAACACAAGAGTTGAACACTGTGTAAAAGACACTTCTTTTTATCAACTGATGTAAATGCTTTGCAATAATTGGATGTTTCTGTGGGAAAAGTGGCCCCATTAGTAGTGTAACAATAGCCCCTGTGGTGCTGGGGGCCCGAGCTCTAGTACTGGGTCCAGAGCATGGTTGGTCCCTCCATATACGTTGGGTGGGCCCCCTCAAGTTATATTACACCACTGTCTCCCATATAATGAACCCTGTGTGGTTGGATCAGACTCTGTGGATGCTAAATCTCTGAGCATGGAATCAATGTTAATCAAAGAGACCATTACATCTCTTATGCAACGTAGCAGCACTGGTATTTCTGAAAACTTAAATTGGTATCACAATCCAATTGGCAGTTCATTTAGATTGATTGAACTTGAGCCTACTTTGGCTTGTTCTTCATTTCAAATATCATTCTTATTGACAACTATTGCATCCTACAATTTCTTTTCACACACTGACAATGACATCCTTCTTGAGCTGGAAAACTGAAGCAATAAGCATTTCACACAGATACCAGAGTGTACTGTGACATTATTGGTCACACTGAGAGGAGCAGTGTGTTCCAAAGCATTGTTGCTGCAGGTACCATTACTCAAGAGAGGAAAACTGCCATATCTCACAAGTGATGACACAGTGTACATAGAGAAAAACTATTAGAACAAGAATCCAACAGTACAACAACACTTTAACTGTATCCCAAATACAACAGTGCACTAACATGATAAAGTGAATTCAGAAAGTTAATGAAGAACTTAACTAAGGTCTTGAGCGGCAAAAGAAATCCTAACTAGGATTGACTGAGCACCATCAGGAGTTCATAGCATGCTGAGTGGAAGTTTCAGTGTTCTGTTGCTGGAACTGATTTCCCAGGGTTGCGGGATGTGCATTTGTTTAATGTTGTTAATTTAAAGGCTGCAATTAAAAGTCAACAAGGAAGTAAAACATATTAGGAGTCTTTAGTCCTGCCATAAAATGTGATGCAATTAAATTAATACACCAAACCTAAAAGCAGAATTCTTGCAGATATCAGGATGGGACTCTAACTACAAACATATGCACTGCAACAAGATGAATAAGGTTTGGAAGGGGTATATCAGACTAACAGTTTAACAATTTAGCTTAATTTGAGATTCTCAGAGTTTATTTGTGGGTGGCAAGTGTTCTGTGTCATAGGAAAGCTTAGCAATAAAGGTGCCTGTTCATGAGAATGAGAAACTAGTTGGTTGAGTGTGGAGGGTTTACATATCTTTATTGATATGATATTGATATTATTGTTATCGCCCTCTTCAGCCATCAAAGGGGTAAGGGAAGGTTACTGGGGAAAAACTGATCGATACTGATCCATATTAAGTGCAGTATTGAAACATTTCGCTGGTAAAGATCGGACAATAAAATAGTTAAGTAACATTTTTGTCATTGCGAACCTTGAAAAGGGAACAAGAGATGTAAAAAAAAGGTTGGTTCAGTATTTGTGCCTTTTGACAAACTGCTAATGACACATGATGGGTAAAATGTGAAGCTCCAAACGATGTCAAATTTGAGTATACTATGAAGTTAAACATGATCAAGAACAGGAAAGAATTTCTCATGAAGTATACTTCAGGAGGAATTTGTCTCTATGAAAATTTCATTTATTTAAGACACCCTTCAAAGAGCCATATAACCAAAATTATGGAGGGGAAGCACATGGTCCATCACACATCCTTCCATACAATTAGCCTTCACAAAATCTCTGATGATCCCTATATTATACTAAGGGAACATATAGTTTTAAATATTTATGTATTA
Source organism: Triturus cristatus (assembly GCF_964204655.1). NCBI lineage: Eukaryota > Metazoa > Chordata > Amphibia > Caudata > Salamandridae > Triturus > Triturus cristatus. The sequence goes on along the minus strand of NC_140581.1, from coordinate 766,585,128 downwards.
CCGACCCTAAGTGTCTCCTTCTCAGCATACACTGACCTTCACCCACCTAGGTGAGATGCTTCATAATGGGGTCATGCTGCACACTGGGTGGGGTGTGCAATACACAACGGGCTCCATAAAAGGAGCTCTTTTATGAGATATTTGTATGATAGAAAAAAACCTGCAAATGCAGTTTTTAAGATCTTTTTAGACATTGCAGTATAGTTGTTTAAAATTGCCTGAGGACATTATGGAGCAACTATTGGAGTCCTATTTTTACCATCCACATTAAGGTTAAAAAAGAGAATGGGGACTCATAGGAACTACTCTTTTAAACAGTCACCAGCTGATAAGTCAGACTGTATTAAATTAATAGTCATATTCAATTATAGTTTTACATTGCTTCTGTCTTATCTGAGAAATTCTGCCAAGCAGCCATTTAGAATAGATTCCAATAGATGTCCCAATGACAAGCCATGTTTTGGGTGAAACATAGTTGGCGTAAATCATTACTAATACAATGGATTAAGTTGTTTTCTTGTGAGTAATAAATCATATAGACGAACTAGCAAACAAAGAGGAAATAAAGGTAAATTGGTTGCTTGTGGTCTGATAATGGATTCTATTTTCTTTGTCCCCTCTTCAGTCGATGGCTAGCTTGTCTGCAAATTACAGGTGCATATTAGTGAAATATAATACATTTCCATGTAAAAATTTTAGTATCACGAAAATATCAAATTTCCTAAATGTATCCATTTCTAATTGTTAGGTATTCATTTCAGATAGCTTGTATGGGGCAATTTTATGTAACAAGACCACAACATGCAAAACCTCAGAGGTCAGTTAACAATCATGAAGTGGTAATTTGGATATTTAATCTTAAAGACAAATATGTGGTTTTATGTTCTGAAATTAGTATCAATTAGATGCATACATGTTGTGTGGTAGGTTAATTTGTAAACCATTTTCCCGTATGTTTCCAGTGTTACTTGCTCAATATTCGACTCCTTGTTTTATTGATGAAGCTAAGATCAGTAAAACATGTTTAAAATATGCAGTTAATGGAGTGGCAATATTTACTAGATCTCTGGATAGAGGTGGTCTCTTTATGGTTATCTTTTGAGTGTACTGCTCAAAGTTGAGACTAATATACTTATTACAGATTTATAATATTACCGGAACCTTTACCAGTTAACTCTGAGAGACTACGTGGACCAGCATTGGATGCTAGACATGCCTGACAGTGAATTTAATTATTTGATAAAGGTACAGCAGTGGGGATTTCTGACTGTGTGTGTTCTTCACATATTAAAGCACTTTTGTCTTCTGAGGCAACAAGGGGAAGAGCACTGTGATGTTGATGAATTTGCTGTAAATCTTTTTTATGGGTCACTAACGTTATTTGAATACACGCATGGATATGTATGTTTGGTGCAAGAGGCTGTGCATTTTGACTGTTGCAGGCATTATTGTCACACGTTGAGTGCATATCACGCGATCCCAGAAACTATAACTTTACTTTCTTGGCAGCATATTGGATAAATTTAGATCACTGGGGCATATAGGAATAATGTAAGTGACATACATTATTAAGATGTCTCCTTATATTGAATTTACGTCCCTGAAGAAGTTGATGGTTTCATAAACACTGTGACAAAATTCATGTTGGCTTTCTTTATGCAATGTATGTAGCTTATTTATGTGAACAGGACCACGTACAGCTGATTAGAGTGCTGGCAATGTTTATAATATATTTGTGTGCATGCTTACATTTGTGGGTGAAATTCCTCCCTAAACCACACACATTGCCTGTGTACTTACTGGACTAGGTATCAATTCAGTAATTTGGTTAATTAAGGGGTTTTAAGAATGTCTTGCCACATTCCTGCCAACTTAGAGTGGCCTAAAAATGTGGGGAGCACCAACTATGAATCCAGTGATGGTGCAAACCCCTAAGTTGGTTTACCGTGCTACAGTCACAGTCTGTGAAGTTAAGGTAGGAAGAAAATGCTTTCAAGTGTTTCGTTTGGTAATCACTTGTGTTAAGTCTCTTGCAAACTAGTATGCAGTTGAAAGAGTCAGTCTTATGCATGTGGCCAGCTGAGGGTGGGGAAGGATTTTGGATTATGGTTTGAGTTGTAGTTAAGAACTGGAAACTCTGAAACATATCCCAATGATGCGTGGCAAGATACTAGGAAGATGAAGTGGGCTTGGGAAGAGTGTTCCGCAGAGAAGATTCATTTACTTGAGACCTACCATCAAATCACTTTAGCAGATGATCAGCAGTAACACGTGTGGAAGAAACATTGTTGACTTCAGGTTAATGCAATGCTGTTTCATTGAAAGCCTTCACACAGGCTAGTGTATTTGCCATATCCTCCCTTTATCTCATAGCAAAGATGTAACATTGGTATAAGAAAAAAGTAGGTTCCTCAAGGTCAAGTTGCTTTCCAAAACAGGTTGATAATGCCAGACCAATTGCAAATTTCCGGAGTTAAGCTTCTGCAGCTTGAAACACATGGTAGCAATGTCAAGTTTTATTAATACAACAAAAGACAAAGAATAATGAGTTATTACTGCAGAGTGTTAACTTATGCAATATCATTTGAAAAAAGAGATGCAATACCGTTGAGATTAATTGTGAATACATCATTTCACAATAGGTTACCCTGACTGCTCTCCATTGTGCCTTAAGTTTTTAATTTCTTTCTGTTGGCATAGCACACAAAAAGTAAACAAACGTTCCTTAAATAATGACTTTAATTACTCTGGGAAAAAAGAGAACGTTCTTGCACCAAAATGATGCTTCTAACAATAAAAAAAAATCTTGAGATAATCAAATCACCCAGAAATACTTTGTTTTTACTTTGTATTTTGTGCGGAGGCAGAATTCAGCTTTGAGAAACTATGCACCTGGAACTTTTGCAGTGCCTGAATTTGGCAAGTACCTCTTGAGTAGTCCTCCATTTCGTGACACAGATGGTGTGTCTAGGATTTGGATAACAACGAATCTTATTTGCAATGTGCACTCTGAACTACTGTTCAAACCCTGGTGCTCTTACAATATGGTTGATGGTAGCACCCTACTTCATGGCCTCATAAACTCCACACTGGCACCGCATATCTCATCCACAGCCTGAAGAACTCCACTGGATCCCGATGGCAGCTCATATCATCTATAAAACCAGCTATAATGATTTACAAAGCTATTACATCTTGAAGACACGGTCAACATCTCTGGTGATTCTTGGCACACCCGCATCCAGGACAATATTAGACAGCACAATAAGAATTGTAAAAAATATCCTAACGCTGCTCTAATTTAACAAAGATTTGAAGACGCATCTCTTTAATGAACACTACATCACAATGCACTAGTAGTTCACAAACCAGCTAACTGTCCTATCACTTGTCATATTTATGCTGGTCGTTGCTCGTGTATTGGGTTCTGTGGCCTTTTGCTAAGCTCTCGCTAAAGAAATACCACATACATACATACACTTTATAGGGCCAATAGACTGTTCACACAACTTTATAATTAAAACAACAATTAAAAAGCACTATTGAATTAAAATGTTAGAATTTAAAAACAAATATTACTCTTTATCTAAAACTTGAAGAAATTGTTATTGGATAAATCTAAAAATGGCCTCTTTAAAATGCTTTGAGATATAGAAAATATTTCTGCTAAAACATCATATCATCATTATACATTTTAGAATTATTTATTGCTTCCATTGTATTGAAAAGTATTATTTAACCATCTCCCTTTACTATCACTTAGTAAGTCTGCTTTTTTTAGGCACCAACTTTGTGGTAGTGCATTCAAATTTTAGCTTTGCTGCTACTTTTGTCTTACACATTTTTCACAACATTCTGAAACTATTAAGATGTTTTCCTTGCTTGAAGAACACATGTTGGTTCATTTTATCATCAGATGCTTGAATGTGAATAACAAGAAACTAAAAGGTATCGGATAAATCAATGTCTCACAGCTTTGTGCAGTTATCTGCGGATTCGTTATACCCCAAACAAGTCGTACCACACTCAGCAATTCCTAAGCCATTAACTCGATCTATAAAATTTGGACATAACCACTGACCCAGTGGTTATTTCTACATCTTTAAAGGAACTGCTGTCATGGCAGTTCCCTTCAAAGTTCAAAACGTTTGGTGGACAGCCACTATTGGTTTCTACTGCCATGCACCAAACTTTGAACTTTGTTTGTTTACCAGAAAGAAAATCTCAAAGCGGTAGGTTTTTTTTCTTCAGAAAAACAGAAAATGAATGACCTTCACATCTTGGAAGTTTACTCCCAGGTTATGGGGGGGCAATCATTTCTTTTGTTCTGTCTCTCACCACCAGGTGTGCATGATGGACAGAAAAAATGACATTAAACATCCATCCTAAATATGGCTGTTGGTGTAATGCCCTATTCAGAAGCTCCAATGACCCCCACTCCATAGGGACTTCAGTGGAAGCTTTCTGTTAATGGATGGAGCCAGCTGGGGTGCTATTGATGGAAAGCCTTAAATCAGCCTATCTCTAATGAGGAGGTGGGCAGAGAGTTTGTCTGGGCACTTAACTTTAATTCAGATCCTAAATTACTTACACATTTTTTACATATGATAAAAAAATCTTTAACATCTTTCCTATACTTTCAAAACCAGGAAATCATTAAATAAACTGCTTAAAAACCAAATGTATTCTAAAAAATATCCACTGCACAAGCTTGTCTACTACGAATCAGAGCCATGTTTTACTTGGAGCAGAACAATCTGGAAAATTATTAGCAAAATACTTAGCAAATTATTTCATAATAAAAAAAAAACTAACATTGAGTCCATAATGAATATGGAAGGAACTGTATATAGAGATAAAGATATTATGTGGGAATTAAGAGACTTGTATATATGTTTGCATTTTCATGAGAAATACATATTAGATTATTTAGAATTGGTTAAAAAGTGCAAATCGCATGAAAATAAATATATATATAGATATATATATATATGTATACACACAAATGAAGAAGCTCACAATTGAGTGCCACTCAGAGCGAGTTTATTCACCTTTTATTACAGGAGGATTGCAGGGTACACAGCATGGCCTTTCCAGCAATTACATGCGCCAAACGCATTTTGGGCTTCCATAGCCCTTGCTCACTGGCATCTTGTGAGGGGAACAGCGGCTGGGATTTTTACCGCACTTGCAGTGATGGCTTTAAGTCCTGCCTTTAGTGGGCGTGTGCTGTTAGCATTGTGGTCTAAGTAGTTCTTTCAATGCCATTGTGCCCCAAAAGTCTCAATTTCCTCAATGGGTCGCTGCAAACAGGTAAGGCTGGGACCCCGCATATATCACCTCACCAAACAGTTCACACTGTTCCTTTGCGCCCGTAGTCCTTGGCGGTAGGAGCTGCAGAATCCGCAGCTGGGCTCCTCAAGACCTAGTGGGCCGCTATACATCCAAATGAAGAAGCTCACAATTGAGGTGCCACTCACAGTGCGTTTATTCACCTTTTATTTCGGGAGGATTGCAGGGTACACAGCATGGCCTTTCCAGCAATTACATGCGCCAAACGCGTTTCCGGCTTCTGTAGCCCTTGCTCACTGGCATCTTGTGAGAAAAATATTTCAATGTAGAGAGCATCAACACTGTAAGCTTATTAACCCCTTCAGCGCGGCGCGGATTTCCGCGCCACGCTGAAGGTTCTGAGCGCGGGCGGGGCCATGACGGAACGGTTCCGTCATAAGCACAGCCCAACCGACGTGCATGACGGAACCGTTCCGTCATGCGCGTCGAAGGGGTTAAAGATAGGGAAGGTTAATGGACATCATTTAGGGGGTCACAGCTGTGACCCCTGGCTTCTCCTTTGTGACACCTGGCTTAGATCAGAAGCACAGGTTATAGGGGGCTACAAATGAGCCTTGTTTTCTTTCATTGTTCCACTCCTCGCCTCTGTTAATTTTTCACTTTCGTTTAATTTTTAATTTTGAAAGTGCCCACAGGAGAGATCCTTTAAAAAAATATTAAAAATCTGCACTATAAATATGGAAACTGACAGAGGTAAGAGAGTTTTCAGCAATCCTATCAGATGCTGTAATAAGGCATTTTAACTATTAAGTTTTCATACATCTAGGTGAAAGCTGACAGCACATTCTGTACAGCATATTTGGGTATTAATAACCCAGCAACAGATTGCAAACCCAAAATGGCTGCATTCATATTAATTTGGAAGGATTTGGAAATAGTTTATAAATTGTTTATAAAAATGGCTCCCTTGAGCTTTGAGCTGACGAGCTCCTGGACGACGCACCTGCGTGCCTGTGCGGGCACTGAGGCCCTTGACGGTTGCTTGGCGGCCCTCTCTTCCACCCCTAACTATTTTCTCTACTGAGGAGGGAAGTTATCCCGAAACCCGAGCCATGTCTCGGGCGTTATTTTAAAACCCGGGACATGTATCGGGTCTAGAGATCATCAGTTCAACAAGTACTTACTTGCACCCATTGGGGTGAACCACTCAAGAACTCCATCAGAGATCATCAGTTCAACAAGTACTTACTTGCACCCACTGGGGTGAACCACTCAAGAACTTCATTTACCAGCTTCCCTTGGGGCGACCCGAAGGAGGAGCTAGCGGAGTGCGGTCCATTGCGGTTGTTTAGAGGATTTGGGAATAGTGGGCAGTAAGTTAAAATAAAATACACCTCTCTCTTACCCAGCCCTATATCACTAACTTAAATCAACGGTAATCATTCTAGAATATTCCTTTGTTTTATGACATCTGTTGGGTTTTGGGAGCTGTTGTGACACCATTCACTTGAATCCCCCTTTATTTATTTTTATTTATTTATTTATTTAGTTAGTGTTTTATAGAACGCGAACGTGACCCATTAGGGTATCAGAGCGCTTTACAGAGATAACACGTTGTATACGAGTATGAAATAGTCAAAGAAAAAAAAACATAAGTTGGAGTAGAAGGAGGTGGAATGTTTGGGGAATATCAGGGTGTATACAATGTTCAGATCATAATGCAGAGAAATCCATCAAAAACATTTGTGGGAGTACAGGGTCAGTACAAGATGGATAGCAGGCAGTCAGTCCAACTCTAGCGGCAACAAAAATAAGCAAGGCCACTGAGCGGTGTGTGCATTGCATGATTTATGGGAGAAACTTGCCCATTAGGAAGGTGTTGGCTTCCTTTTTAAATATTGACAGAGAGGGGATTTTTCTGATGAAAGTCGGCAGCGAGTTCCAGATTCTTGGTGCGGCCCCAGAGAAAGCACGATTGTAAGTTTTTCCTTTTGGAAGCGGGGTGGCTGGAGCACAAAGTCTCTGGCGGACCTGGAGTTTCTAGCCCCTCCAGAAACTATGATTTTCTGGCAAGATATGCTGGAGATTTCGTGTGTAGTGCTTTGTAGGTAATACATGCCAGCTTGAGTTGGATTCTGGCTTTAAGAGGAAGCCAGTTCAGCGCCTTCAGATGCACCTTTAATGTCTATAACTGTCATTGTACTGATAACTGCACAATAAAAAGTGTACTTCGGAGGCAAATAACATGTGGCATCATTTTCAGTAATGTCACCAAGGTTAAAGGGTGGATGATGTGTCTTCCTGTGATGTCGTTGAGGTTTAAGGTAATGGAAGTTCACTTACTGCAAAGTAATCAGAGAGTCATGTGACCTGTGATGTCACTTCCTCTACCCCAGGCATTTTGGAAGGTTTTGAACATTTTGTTTCCAAAAGTACTTTAACTATTTAATTTTTGTCTCTTCTAAATCTGCTCAGAGGTCCTTTCAGGAAATAATGATGTGTCAAAGAGAACCATGATCAAAATATTTGTAAAAATTATACACTAATCCCTTTAGTAAATATTGATTATATGATTTTGCCAAAAGTCTTGCATTGCAGCCCTATTGTGCCTGAACACATTGTTAAAGGTAGTCTTGCCTCAGATAATACCATAACCTTTTTTAATGTCATTAGTAAAGGATCTAAACTTACATGCCCATTCGCGGTCATTATTTTAGATGAAGAGAACACTTTGTACTAAATTAGTGAAAGTGGTACAGGTTTGGTACTAAAATTATACATCTAATTTCCTTGTTGTATGCTTTCATAAGGCTTCCATTTGTGTTAATGGAGTTATGATCAGATTTTTTTTTTGTAGAGAGTTGTTAGATGAGGTTGTCATTGCCACCTCTTTTGTTTATTCGGCCTTTGGAACCTTTTCTCTCCACAGTTAGATATAAACATATCTGATTTAGAATATGGTGAAAAATACTTAAAGATGATTGCATATGACATTCTCTCATACCTTTCCAACCCCAGTGTTTTCATCTCTGCTTTTTTGGGAAGAAGTCAACTTATTATCTAGTCTATCTGGCTTTAAACTAAATTTAGACATGTCTGAGATATAACCTCTTGAAATATTTTCATTTACATCCTCAGGCACTTCCTTGAATTTTACCCTTTTCAGGTGAACCTCTGTTTTCAGACTTCTTAATCGCACATACTCTTTGAGCAAAAACATCACAAAAACATTTAGGGCCAGATGTACAACCATTAAGTTTAGCAAATCATAAATTGAGCAAAATTGTGATTTGCAATTTGAGACTCGCTAAACTTAATGTACAACAGTGTCTCAGACTTTGTTTGTGATTCCCAATGGGGTCGCAATTTGCGAACCCATTGGGAATGGCTAGCACTCCTAGGGATGGTGCCCTGCGGGGTTAGCATACTGAGGAAATATGAATTTTATGATCAGTTATGTCCCCTATCTTAGACCCCAACGGCTCCATGTGCATGCTACAAGTACATGTATGTTCCCTCCAGTTCCAGTTATGAAGACGCAAATGCATGTGCGTCCACCGTCAACATGTCCTCTTTCAGATCCGCCATGAATGAGTCGGATATTCCGTTCCTAAGTATGAAAGGCCACCGACTTTATGTGGTTCACTTTCCACGTTTTACAGTTCAGGCGAGTAGGCCCTGAATTCTGCCATCAAGCCTTTTCCTGCCTTCTGCCTCTGAAAGCTCCAGTCCGAGCCCGCATCTGTATCCATGAACTTTGTCCTACTCCCTGCGCGGCTAACGGTGCCTGATCCGGCCTGTTGCCTGCCAAAAACTGTATTTCACCTTCAAAGATTATCTGCTCTGCTCCTCATCCGATGCATTCCTGTCTAGTAGTTTAGGTAAACATTCTTTCAGCTACCGAGCAAAGGGCCAGGCCTCACTGTCCTCATGCAAGTAATTCATAGCCCTGTTACTATGGAAGATTCCTGCCCCCTCGCATCTCATGTAGACACTTAGACGCTTGTACACGCACTAACAGTCAGTATAGAATAGATTCCGTCCGAGAGACCTTTCCTTTTGGATAATACAGTTCTTTAAACATAAGATATTAGATATGATTTGGGATTAGGTTGACATGACCCCCCAGACTTCTGTCTCCACATGTAGAGCTAAATGTCAAGTCCCCTTCACCCTCTAGTTGCAAGTCAATCACACGTCATGCGGCTGCGCACGCATCTCTGCCAAGTATTTCTGCTGACATTGCAGGATTCTCTTATGGATCCACCCACTTGTGACATCATGTTTAATGACGTTTTTAGTTACGCCTATGTTTACGCCTTTTTCCATTACGTATGTGTATCATTATCCGTATTATCAGCTGTTACGCCTCCTGCATCTGTCTTAATGTAATGCTTTTCATATAAATACCTTTACTTGTCAATAATGTATTGCCTTCCTTCCTGAACCCTCGTGGTGATGGAATTTGATGCCTATGGTTCGAACCATAATTCCTTTGTAGAGGAATAAAGCCTTTCAGAACCTCTAATACCACGGATTCTGCCTCTTATTTTTACTGAGTTATTCTTACTAGACTTTACCGCATAAAAAATAGTACAGGTAATTAAATATTTACCACATAATTGGCGCCCGAATAGGGACACTTTCTCATCTCACGCGCCGGAGGTGCGTTGCAGGCCCGGTCCTCTGCCACAGCTGAACGGACAAAAACGCGTACCCGCAGGATTTCCTGTATCTCCCTCCGGCCAAGCGGGGGTGACTGAGGCTGCGATCAACACCCAGACGAGGCGGTGAGAAGTGCGAAGTATCCCGACCAGAGCCTAGCTGAGAGAGCAAGATCCGAGGTATACAGAGGCCCACCAGGTTCCGAAGTTCCGAGTCGAGTCGAGTCCAGTCCGGTCCAGTCCAGTTCAGTTCCGAGGCCTTCCGTTCCGAGCTACCCGGTGAGTACCGTTGCCGGGGAGGCATTTAGACGTGCACATAGGTTGTGCCGGTCAAGACGGGTTTGGGTACACAAATCCGGTCTGCACTGTTTCAGCAGTGTATCTGTACTGTTTAGCAGTATATCTAGTATGTTTTGCATATAATTCAGTATTATCTAGTGTTAGTATTATGTCAGTAACTAGTTTTCTATTAGTTATCATCGTCCGTTAACTGTTAAATGTTAATTGTTTTAATACGTTTTACATATTGTGGTGTGAATGATTGTTCATTATTGTGTTTTATTGTATTAAGTGTGTTCAAGATCAAGTAATAAGGTCTAAAAATGCCGCTCTTTTCAAGATTAAGACAGATCAAAACCAGAAAAGGGGTACTCAAAGAAGCTGTTCCCATTCCACCTAGGGACACTCCAGGGTACTTTATGTATCATAAGCATGGCCTAGATGCCGTATTATTTCTTGATTTATGGGTGGAATACACCAAAGATTTACCAGAAAGTCAGAGATGGCCCACAGCTGGGACCTGGGATGCAGATTGCATCATGAGAGTAGAAGAAGAATTATGGAAAAATAAAGCCAGACAGTCACAGAAGGATGCCATTGAATTATGGCGTAAAGAATTATATAGACGTACAGAAAAAGCGCTCAGACAGGAAGAGAAAAGTAGGGAGACAGAATCCCTTACGCGAAGTACACCCAATCAGAGGTGAAGATAATATCTTTAAACGCGTGTTTGTGTACACGCCTATAACTAAAATTGAATTATTAGAAATGAAGAAAGTAGTACCCAGCCATGACAAGGATCCAGCGGGTTTCCACCGTGAGATAAAAGACATGTTACTCATGGGAGAGTATACCTACCCCGACATTATGAAAATATTAAAAGTATTAATGCCTGCCGGTATTTACGAGAAACTCAAAGAAAAGGAATGGGAGGTGGGAGACCAAAAGATAGATTGGACAGCATTAGAAAACGAAGAAAAGGCCCGAGCTGCAGGATCAGGGCTTGGGGAAAAGACTACAGCACTACCAGGATTACTAGTGCAGGTACTGCCACGTTTATTAACTACGAAAAAAGAGGACTGGGGTGCAATCTCAGCCTGTAAACAAAAGCAAGATGAAGACACTAGTGATTTCTATTCCCGATTTGAAAAATGTTTTGGTATTAACAGTGGCATAAAAGCAAGTAGCGAGTCATATCCACATCTGTTTGTGACAAAATTAGTTGAAAATTCCCTACCGCAGGTTAAGAATAGAGTATTAAAATTCGAGAGTACCTGGCAGGGTAACACCCCGTCACAGATGTTACAATATCACCACAATAGAATTAGAGAAGAACAAGAACATGAACAAAGACGTATGAAAGACACGAAAATGAAAATGCTTGTTGCCCAGTCAGTTCCAGCTGATGGTCATAAAAAGGGTGATTCCGCAGGTCCGGCGAAAGGGACATGTAACTATTGTAAACAACAAGGTCATTATATACACGATTGTGCAGTTCTGAAACATAATATCGCCACGGGTAAAACACAGGAAAGACCACGTCCACCTAGACAGGATCAGAATCAACAACAAATCCCTCAGCATGCACAATCTAGGCCAGCTCCGCAACAGGCAGCTCCACAACAGACCGTAGCAACCCCACAAGCGCAGCCTATTGCTGCCACACAAGCAACAACGCAACAGATGTACCAGTATGCACAGAATGATTATCCCGATTATCAGCGATACACATGAAATAGCCTAGAGAGGGAAGTTGGCTTACCCCTTATCGAGGTTCCTGTAGATCAAGAGGGACCTTATGTACATAGTGAACTACTAGGGGAAGACAGAAAGTTTTTACTTGATACAGGGGCAAGCAGAACAACTATACGACACAGTGAAGTTCCAGGGGCACCCCTCTCAGGCTCACAGAATATTTCCCTTGGATTCTCAGGAAAACCTATCATTAATGAAGTAACGCAACCCCTTCCACTTACGGTTGGTCCATTGACACGAACTACAGATTTATTGCTTACTAAATCATGTCCAGAAAACTTGTTAGGTATAAAAACATTGAAAGCTCTAGGAGCTATAATATGTTGTTCTCCGGAAGGAGTACGACTATTACTACGTGACTTCAAAGGTCACTACGTGTCCAGAGACATGGATCACCGATTGCAGAATTTACCTACACATTTATGGGCACAAGGCCCCACTGATGTTGGTTGCATGAACATTACACCATATCGAGTCACACTCAAAACAGGAGTAGTATTACCACGAATACGACAATACAAGTTACCACCAGATGCTGTTGTGGCTTTACTGCAAATCATTGACGAGCTCATTGCACAAGGAGTGGTTGTAGAAACCGACTCCAATGTATGTAATTCCCCGATAATTCCGATTATTAAAAGAACGGATCCAAAAGCACCACCAGTATATCGATTAGTTATTGATCTGCGCGAATTAAATAAATGTATTGTACCACAATACCCTGTGGTCCCAGATATCTCTTCATTATTAACAGCTATTGATTCAGAAGCAACGTTCTTTACTGTAATTGATCTCAAGAATGCCTTCTTTAGCGTCCCAATAGATCCGGAAAGTCAATATTTGTTCGGATTCAGTTTAAATGGACGAAGTTTTAAATTCACACGCGCACCTCAAGGATTCACAGAAAGCCCCAGCATCTATAGCCAAGCACTGAAACGAGAACTTGACAGTATCCACATGCCAGTTAACACTGCCCTGCTTCAATATGTCGATGATCTGCTGATCACCGCCCGAAGCGAACCTGAATGTGAAAAAGCGTCACTGACGGTTTTACAATTTCTGGCCGACAAGGGGCACAAGGTGTCCCCTTCTAAGCTGCAATTCTGTGTCCAGCAAGTTGTTTACCTTGGGCACTTGCTGTCCAAGGAGGGAAGACAGCTTACACCCGACCGCATCCAGTTAATTGCTAACATGCCACCACCCAAGACACAAAAGGAGGTGCGGGCTTTTATAGGCCTCACTTCATACTGTAGGCAGTGGATCCCTCAATATGCATTTCTAGCAAAACCACTCATTCAGTTGACAACACAGGAGGCAGCCACATCGACTGTCCTCCCTTGGACTCAAGAACATACGCAAACCTTTGAAAGCTTAAAGAAAGCTTTATGTCAAGCACCTGTTTTAGCAACACCATGTTACAGTAAGCCTTTTACACTCTTTGTTACAGAACGCGAAGGTACTGCCTTGTCAGTACTCACTCAGGAACAAGCAGGATCACACAAACCATGTGCTTATTTTTCTAGTACATTAGATCCCGTAGCTCAGGCTCTTCCTGCGTGCCTGAAATCAGTGGCAGCAACAGCTTTAGCAATCAGACAAAGCGATGCCATAGTGTTAGGACATCAATTGACAGTACAAGTACCACACGCAGTAGAGGTTCTCTTGAACCGCACACAAACACAACACTTGACTATAGCAAGACTCACCGGTTATGAATTAACATTGTTTCAGCCACACATAGAAATCAGACGTTGTAATACATTAAATCCTGCCACACTTTTGCCAGTAAACGGAACAGATCCATTAGCACATGATTGTATGGAAGTCATTACTATCACGACGAAACCCAGACAAGACTTGACAGACATCCCTTTATCAGATCCGGACTTGACATTATATGTAGATGGTTCATGTATGAGAACAAGTACAGGAGAGTTAGTGGCCGCTTACGCAGTCACAACAGACACTGAAGTCGTTGAAACAAATTGTATTAACAATTTGTCAGCTCAAGCAGCAGAGCTCATCGCTCTGACACAAGCCTGTATTCAAGCCACAAATAAGAAAGTCAACATATACACAGATTCACGTTATGCATTCGGAGTCGTCCATGACTTCGGCGTACTGTGGCGAGAGAGAGGTTATTTAACTTCTCACGGTGCCCACATCCAACACGGACCCCTCATTCAAGCTTTATTAGACGCAATTCATCTACCTACTGCAATATCGATTATGAAATGCAAAGCCCATACAAAAGTTACCGATATCATTTCTCAGGGTAACGACCTAGCTGACAGAACAGCTAAACAGACTGCTCAGACCCAGACTCATACAACTGACACGACAAAGACAATAGTTCCGACACCAACACATTGCATGACAGTTAAGGATCCCGCCCTTGATGTAATTGACATACAGACACATGCTACACCAGAAGAAATAAAGAAATGGACTGAATTAGGAGGGATCCAAACGGATCAAGGATGGATGACGAAGGGAAAATCTATATGGTTTCTTCCCGACTCCATGGTTCAAGTCATCATTAACACAATACATAGTCCAGCGCACCTAGGGGAAAAAGCTATGCTAGACAGCATTCAACACATTTGGTTCAAGAAACACTTGCGAGCAGCAGCCAAACAGAAAGTACGTACCTGTATGATATGTTGTCAGTTTAATCCAGGTAAAAGCATTCCCATAGAGCAGGGTGGATTTCAACCTCCCGATCACGCTTTTGAAGTCCTCCAGATGGATTATATCCAGATGGAACGATGTCGAGGATTCAAATATGTTCTCGTAGTTGTCTGTGCTCTTTCCCGTTGGACAGAAGCCTACCCGGTTTCAGATTACACTGCCCCGACTACTGCCAAACAGCTAGTTCGAGAATTCTTCCCACGATACGGTTTACCACGTGTTGTATACTCAGATAACGGCCAGCCATTCTCATCCGAACTAATGAAACACGTTTCACTTCTGTTAGGTTACCAATGGAAATTCCACTGTGTCCGACATCCCGAGGCAGCAGGTCTCGTGGAACGCCATAATCAAACTCTGAAAATTAGATTGTCCAAAATATGTAGAGAAAAAGGTGTCGATTGGATAGTAGCCTTACCAGTTGCGCTCTTTTACATGAGAATGGTAGCACATTCTCGAACAGGGCTATCCCCGTATGAGGTGATCTTCGGTAGACCACCAAATATGTGGGGGACGCCTATACCTCGTAAAATCACTGATGTTGACTGTAATATGCTGACAGATTACCTGGCTTCCTTGATGTCTGCACTACAATCTTGTCGTTCACAGGTAGCTGCAGCTTTTCCCGATAACACTGAGGTGAAGCCCCATGACGTGGTTCCAGGTGACCTGGTTCTTGTGAGGAATTTTGACCGGAAGACCCAGCTGGAGCCCAGGTGGAAGTCGCCCAAACTCGTCTTGCTGACAACAAGGACAGCCGTGAAGATCGAGGGACGTAAAGGGTGGTTGCACTCGAGCCATATCAAGAAATTTTATGGACTACCGTCCGATGTGAACACTCAGCCCTGCATTCCCTCACAGACAGACTCAAAGCTCCCCTTGGTTGAAAGGTCGGAGAACGAACTCTATAAACTAAAACTAAGGTCTAGCAAGTCAGACAATTTGATTGTTTAAGTCCTCTCCAAGGTGAATCGGTTGAATTTGTCTCTGACATGTATCCTCTAGACCGAAATAGAGAGAGAAATAGACCGATACAGCTTAAAAAACATGCGTATTGTAAATCGCTTCGTAGTCATTGCACAGTGACATTATTAATTTTGTTTTTTCTAAGTCTTTTGATCATCATTTCTAGTGTATTGCTACATATGTATTACCCTATTTCTAAGCGTGCTTATAATGCTACTGCTGAACATTCTTTTAGCGAACTACCTCCGCATGAGTTGTCTTATAGATTTGCGCTGCGCAACAACACATTCATTAGTATGCTACATCATTCCCATCAGACCAGCAATGCTACCAACTGTTGGATCTGTGGCCGACTCCCTCCCTATCAGAATTATAAGGAAGTTTTGCCTCTCTTTCCATATCCGTTCACACACAATGGCTCCTGTGGAGCATGGTTTAGTTTGATTAATTCCCTAGATTCAAATTCAGTAGTTTACCAAGACAACTGGGTATGGGGAAACCTGAACCTAGTT
The DNA here is from genome assembly GCF_964204655.1 of Triturus cristatus. Lineage (NCBI taxonomy): Eukaryota > Metazoa > Chordata > Amphibia > Caudata > Salamandridae > Triturus > Triturus cristatus. Next base: position 766,568,969 of record NC_140581.1, on the reverse strand, counting down.
TTGCTTAAAGTCTGCTACCCTAACAAGGAGGGACTTCCCAAAAGAACAGGAACTGATCTAGAAAATGAAGTATATGGATTAGGTAACTTTACACTTAACCTCATGATTCTGAATGTTGAATCCGAAGCTACACCAATCTTGCCCGCTATGTCAGTATTTCCAGTCAAAGGAGAATTATGTGTAAGAAAGAATGGTTCCATACACATGGGCCATAGTAAATGCACTACTGTAATAAAATTCAGTGATCAAGGCAAGTCTACATTTAGAGCTTCCCGTCATTCCTACTTCATATGTGGCCAGACCGCATATATACGTTTACCTCTAGATTGGGATGGTACCTGTTACATAGCATTCCTTCTGCCACCTGTTTTCCTAGCCCCTCCTGATTATCACAGAAATACCCATTTAGTACACAATAGACAGCAGAGAGATCTCCCGATTGTCGATTACACTGAAACGGCATGGGAGCAATACACAGATTTCAATAAAGGTTTCTTTCCCTATATAGGTACAGTCACTAATAGTAAACTGATACGTAGATTAACTAGAACCCTTGAAGCAGTAGTGAACGAGACTACTTCCGCCTTAGGCAATTTAACAGAGGAGCAGTCTGCGATGCGGATTGTTGTGCTTCAAAATCGTCTTGTCCTTGACGTCATCCTGGCCGATAGGGGCGGAGCTTGTAGGGTCATCGGATCAAGTTGCTGTGTTTTCATACCAGAAAACTCGCCGTCAGTATATAAAGCCATAACTCGCCTTCATAAGATTATAAGCCAGATACACCAAAGTCCAGGCACCTGGACTTGGTCCGGTTGGTTCTGGAGTGTGTTGTCAGCCTGGGGATGGAGGATCCTATCCTTCCTGGGTATTGGCTTCCTCATACTATTCAGTTGCTGCTTATGTCTACAATGTGGGCCAGCGATTTGTGGTCTGTGTGCCACATCGTGTATCCCGCATCCAAGTTTTCGTTCAAGATCCCGGAAGAAGAAAGAAGAACAAATGATGCTATATGAACAGATTGATGGATTGATGAAGATCGATATCTCCTGAGGGTCCGTAGGGGACAAGGAGGGAATTAGGAAATATGAATTTTATGATCAGTTATGTCCCCTATCTTAGACCCCAACGGCTCCATGTGCATGCTACAAGTACATGTATGTTCCCTCCAGTTCCAGTTATGAAGACGCAAATGCATGTGCGTCCACCGTCAACATGTCCTCTTTCAGATCCGCCATGAATGAGTCGGATATTCCGTTCCTAAGTATGAAAGGCCACCGACTTTATGTGGTTCACTTTCCACGTTTTACAGTTCAGGCGAGTAGGCCCTGAATTCTGCCATCAAGCCTTTTCCTGCCTTCTGCCTCTGAAAGCTCCAGTCCGAGCCCGCATCTGTATCCATGAACTTTGTCCTACTCCCTGCGCAGCTAACGGTGCCTGATCCGGCCTGTTGCCTGCCAAAAACTGTATTTCACCTTCAAAGATTATCTGCTCTGCTCCTCATCCGATGCATTCCTGTCTAGTAGTTTAGGTAAACATTCTTTCAGCTACCGAGCAAAGGGCCAGGCCTCACTGTCCTCATGCAAGTAATTCATAGCCCTGTTACTATGGAAGATTCCTGCCCCCTCGCATCTCATGTAGACACTTAGACGCTTGTACACGCACTAACAGTCAGTATAGAATAGATTCCGTCCGAGAGACCTTTCCTTTTGGATAATACAGTTCTTTAAACATAAGATATTAGATATGATTTGGGATTAGGTTGACATGACCCCCCAGACTTCTGTCTCCACATGTAGAGCTAAATGTCAAGTCCCCTTCACCCTCTAGTTGCACGTCAATCACACGTTATGCGGCTGCGCACGCATCTCTGCCAAGTATTTCTGCTGACATTGCAGGATTCTCTTATGGATCCACCCACTTGTGACATCATGTTTAATGACGTTTTTAGTTACGCCTATGTTTACGCCTTTTTCCATTACGTATGTGTATCATTATCCGTATTATCAGCTGTTACGCCTCCTGCATCTGTCTTAATGTAATGCTTTTCATATAAATACCTTTACTTGTCAATAATGTATTGCCTTCCTTCCTGAACCCCCGTGGTGATGGAATTTGATGCCTATGGTTCGAACCATAATTCCTTTGTAGAGGAATAAAGCCTTTCAGAACCTCTAATACCACGGATTCTGCCTCTTATTTTTACTGAGTTATTCTTACTAGACTTTACCGCATAAAAAATAGTACAGGTAATTAAATATTTACCACAATACCACCATATCTGTGACTGCTTTTATAATAAAGCAGTTCAAAAAATATGCAGCCTGTTTTCCTTAAAGGAAAACGGGATGCATTTAAAAAATAAAAATGAAACTTTTCTGTTTCATTTTTTTAGGGCAGGCAGTGGTCCCTGGGACCACTGCCTGCTCTTAAAAAATATTTGCAAACCCATTCACAACGGGGAAGGGGTTCCCTTTTGACAAGGGTGGTAAACTGTGACTGTTTTGCGACCGCAAATGCGGTCGCAAATCAATGGTACATGGCAATTGCACCAGCTATTAGGAAGGCCTTGGCACGCCCTTTCCTAATGGCGAGTCACTAACCATATTTTGCGTGTCGCTAATAGGTTAGCGGCTTGCAAAATAGGGTTAGTACATTAGCAGACGGTTTTGGCGGTCGCAAAGGGGCTAAATTCCCACTTGCGACCGCAAAAAACGGTCATATATCTGCCCCGTAATGAAGAAATGCACAATATACCACATTGCGATATTAAGAGAAGGGAGTTAACACTTTTAAAGAGGAGCATTAAATTCGGTTGCAGGAGCATATAAATACTTTCAGGACTTTACCTGTAGATCTCAAGCTCTCACATCTCATTTTCCCCTCCATGCCATCTAGAACTATATTAGCCACATGCTTAGATTTTCCCAAAGTCAGTCATCTTTTATATTTTGGCCTTTCTTGGACTGGAAGTTTTCATAAACTTTTTAGGGATGTAATGTTGCAACGTCAGTGGCTGTAGAGTTTCGAAAGCATACAAAAATATCGGTGAAAAACAAAGTTTTGTACATAATATTTTAATTACTGTGCTAAAGTATTTAAAATATATTTCCCATGTTCATCTCAGTCCTAAATTTCAGCTACATATCCACTTTTTGTAGCTCAGTTCATCCCATTAGGTGTTTCAAAATGTTTAACATAATTGAACATATGATCACAGGCGTTTACTGATCAATGGGGGCATTCAATGAGGACATTATGTAACATTACTGTACTAAATCCATAATTGCAAACACATGCTCTCGCCCACTCATACACCCACCTGTGCATCTACAATCCCTCAGTGTGATGTTTAAAATGCATCAAAAAGAAGGGGCATGGCCAGCCATCATGGCCACGAGGATGTGATTCCGATTTCCACAGCGCAAAAAATGCAGAGAAGACTACCGGAGAATGGCGGAATAAAGCGCAGAAGGACTCTAATTGGTCCACCAAGAAGCTGCAGGAGTTCTGCTTTGGGTCCGGTGCCTGACCTGTGAGAGGAGGTGAACCGCAAGATGGCGGCGGTGCCTGCAGAGCGCTGACCGCAGCACTGAGACTGTTGCGCATGACCTTCGCGGCGGTCGGGGACATTGGAAAAGATAACAGCATGCGGCCCGGCCCTCATCGGGGCAGAACACCGAAGTCTAGCGCAGAGAGGCAGCGTGAGTTAGGCCCTGGCGGGTGCAATGGTCCCCCCCTCGCTCCACGCAGCTGTGAACAAGGACAGCTTAGCACTCAGGATTCAACCAAGGTGGGAGCGCGCCCAAATGAAGCAGCGGGGAGATGTCCTGGTCTTGCCCTCCGGGCTGCACCCTGGAACCTGGAGGGGACACAAGGCTTGGGGAAGACTCGTTACAGAAGAGGCTGCACTGTCTGATCCTAACATGGTGCCCGCATGGCCCCCGGCACCCAGCGAGACCCCATTCTGGGGCGAAGGCCACAGAGTCTCAGTCCTGGCCAGAAAGAAGTGGGCCCGGCGCTGGGAGAAGCACCCGCATTTAAAATAGCATAAGAGCGGGTTGGGCACCCGCCCGCCAAAATAAAATCATCAATGCGGAGTGGGCACCAGCGAAGCAAAAAGGTGAGTGCGGGGTGGGCACCGGCTAGGTCAGCACCAAATGCGGGGTGGGCACCCATAATTTAGATATTTATAAAGCGGGGTAGGCTCCTGCTCAGCAGGCACAATGAGGGGTGGGCTCCCACTCTCCAGGCATCAATGGGGGGATCCCCACGCAGGGATTCCCTCCAAACAAGTCTCAGCTCAGCGCTGCAAAGCTATGCAAAGAATAAATGCTCCACTCCTCCTAAAAATAAAGAGTGAGCGTTCTCCAGTCGCTATAGTCCTCAAGTCCATGGGCATGGCTGGGTCCCGGGAGGCCAGCACACAGGGCCCTATCCAGCAGGGAGACAAGCCCCTGTGGTGGCTCCTCCTGGGCCCCCAGCAGCCACAAGCCCCCAGCAAGTCCAAAAACATGGGGTCACAGCCCCTATACTTATACTACACATTCCTTTGTCTGCAGTACAGGTCTTGGGGGAACCAGATGCAACTGGTTCTGTGGGGAATTGGAGCACTTTGTTTACAAGGCTCCTCTTCCCCTTTGTCAGGTGGGGGCTCGGTGATCAGACACACCACAGGGGGCGGAGCCAGCATTGTACAGGCTAGGAAGAGACCTATTCAGGTAAATTAAATATGCCAAACAGGTGTAGACCAATCTTACCATATGTAACACAGAGAGCGCACGCACTTTATAATGGACAGCAGTGCTAAAGTGCCTAGAGGCCTAAAACCACCAACACCATGTCAGAGAAAAGGCTAGGAGAAAGGCAAAAAGTTTAGGGATGACCCTGCAAAAAGGGCCAAGTCCAACATAAACTATAAAGTTTTATTTTAAAACATTAATTCAACCAGTATATGTGCAAAGCAACAACAGTATTAAAAGATATAACAATGCAGTTCAGAGACCAAAACATTCCAGTAAACTGAGTCGTAATAAAATGAGATACAAAATAGTAACAGCCACAATGTAGAGGAAACAGATTGACACAATTGGGCATTCCATAAAGAAACTTTCCTCTCCTAATCTAAATCTAGGTTTAGAATGTGAAACTCTAAAGGGGATTTTTAAAGGAGATGCATTGAAGGTGTCAGGGTGGTCCTGCCTAAAGCCTTACACACAGGGAAACCCAACAGAGAGAGGTCTCCTCCCTCTCAAAGTCAGGATGAAGTCTGCCTATCTAACTATGAAACACAAATTAAAAGTACAACTAACAATTGCCAGAACATCCATATCTCATTCATACCACTGAGAGACAATCTTATCACAGTATTTGAGGGGTGTCAACATACCCCCTAAGTTCCCATCTCCACATAATGAGGTACAAACCCGTTGTACCCAAGTGTTGTAGCCTCCTGATACACCGTGAACAGGAGACTTTCTCTCACCATCATTAGTCCACAATTGCTGCCAACCTTTCTCTCAGGTCTCACTATCAGCCATCTAATACATAACAATAAGCCTTTCACTACCTAATGAGAAGCACAGTATCACACCTGCAGAAGAGAGAAAACAGCATACTGGCAGCATTAAAGCAAACATTGTCAGCTAAGGCCTAATGCCAAGCTAAGTTAACTCGAGAATCAAAATAGATGCACATTACAGTATTATAAATCAGCTGAAGGCAAATAATCATAAGTAAACACGAATATGCAATAAATAATGTTATATCAGTCTATTAATCAAACTAATACACTTGTGTGTAAATCATAGTGATTCTCAATGGTAACATATTATTGATTCATTCAAATGTACCACACACTTTAATGAAGTTGGACAACACTTTGGATATAAAGGTCGTATAAAAGTGCATAAATGTATATGCATGACGTATATAGGGTGAAGCTGAAATTTCGCTGCTCCTCATTCTTGTAAAAGTCCCATTGTTTGCTGAAAATGCAAAAAAAATACCATTCCTGCTAAAAAAGATAAGAAGATGTGACGCAGCCGCCAAAGCTGTCGACTTGGGAGATGGGGAGCCGGGTTACCATCTCGGCATTGGCTCAACATCCTGTGATTCTGAGAAAAACATAATGTCCCCGTGCCTAAGGACAGAGCCTGGATACTCTCACAGGTAATATGCCACTCTATATAAATTGACACATCTATCAAAAACATTCTAGCACTAGGAATTGTACAGTCAGTTTTGCCAACATCTACATCCAGATAAGGCCATTCAACAGCTGTATTTTAACGAGTGTATGGAAAAGGGCTATCAGCAAACCAGCCTGATTCCCCAACATGCTTACATATCTTGGATATGGATCAGCAGCACAGTCACAGTGCAGAACCATGGTGTATGTACAGTTCACTCTGTTACATAAGAGGTTGCTCTGTGCAGCTCCGAGCTGTGATTCAGAACATTACTAGCAACAAGCATGTTTGCCTCATCTACACTCAAGATAGATGTATTTTCAGATGGTGCTTTCAATCCCTCACCACCTCACTCACTGCAGGATCGCCATCTGTCCTTCACCGAAGGCCACGGTTCTCCTCTAAGATGGTATCCGACCGTGCTCCTGCTTGCCCAGCACCAGTATATAGAGGGCAGCTTCTGCTTTACATCTATCTCGCTTCTGTAAGCTACTCAATTTAAATTCTCTGTCCTGTACCAATGTCAACTTGGCACCCCAAATGGTAGGCCAGACTCTGACATCCAGGGCTCCTCGTATCCAGCATTAGTCCCTGGTGCTGGGAGACAAATACCAGAGCTTGAGGGGAGAGTGTTGTTTGTTTCTTCGAGCCCACTCCATGAAGCTCAAACAGGCACAACCATACTGTCAATGGTCCCAATAAGACTAGAAATGTAAAGGATTTTGGGCTGTGGGGTTAGAGCAGCAATCTCAGGCAGCCATAATAGATTGTGCTCAGCCAAGCCCCTGGTTGTTTCTCCTCTTGTATGTCAGACTATTTTCTGCTTCTTTCTTCTTTTTGAGGGTTATGTTTTAGTGGATTTATACCACGCTCAAATACTCAAGAGTGTCCTGGCGCGCAGAGTTACTGTTTCCTAATGAAGTAAAGAGTTAAATTGGCTGGTTAAAAAGAAAGGTTTTAAAAATGTCTGAAGTCCTGAATATACCGTAATTCCAAGGGAAGGGAATTCCAAGCAATAGCAGCTTTGATGGAGAGAGACTGACCACCCATCAGCATCCTGCGGAATCGGGGGATCGCCATCCGTCGTTGGGTGGCTGAGCGCAAAGATCTACAGGGGACATAGAAAGCAAAACGCTTCCTGATATACATTGGTCCAAGATCATGCAGAGCTTTATGGGCCAAAGTGAGAGCTTTAAATTGCACTCTATGGGCCAACGGAAGCCAATGCAGGTCTCGTAAATGCTGTCTTACGCTCGATCTTCCCGAGATGTTAAACAGAAGTCTAGCCGCGGCATTCTGGATGCTCTGCAGTTTTTTTAACAGATATCCCGGGATGCCAATGTACAAGGCATTGGCATAATCAATGTGAGAGAGAATGAGAGCGCGGGTGACCATTTCCTTGGCTGGCCTTGGAATCATAGGGAAGAACCTTTTCAATGATTTAAGAGTGCCAAAGCAAACTCCAGTGAGTTTCTTGATTTGCACCGAAAACCGAAGGTCATCTCCAAACCAGACCCCTAAATTCTTTGCAGGAACGCCCTCTAAATTGGGTCGGGGGAAGTCTGGTGGCCACAAGGCATCTCTAAAGGCAGGCGGAAACCGACCATACAGAAGGACCTCCGACTTGTCCTCGTTACACTTCAGTTGGACATGTGAAAGCCACTGAAACACAGACGAGAGACATTTCTGGGCAATTTCTGTCGACAAGTTGGAGTCCTTCCAGGTAAATAAGAGCTGGGTGTCATCGGCATAAGCTATTATTTTTGCTCCCAGCTCCTCTGCCAGAAAAATCAGAGGAGTCAAACAGATATTAAAGAGCAAGGGGCTCAAGGTAGAACCCTGTGGGACTCCAGTAGACATTTTCCCGGCAGCCAATGAGAAAGGTGGCATCCAGACCTGCTGAGTGCGTTCTTCCAAGAAGGATTTCATCCAATCCCAGGCGGGGCCCACCATGCCAATGTCTGAGAGTCGAGTGAGAAGCAATTGATGGGGCACCATATCGAAGGCGGCAGAGAGGTCAAGCAAAATCAAGGCTGCCCTGCCGCCCGCATCCAGGCATTCCCTAATCGCCTCAGCCATTTCCACCAGTGCGGTCTCGGTGCTATATGACGCCCTGAAACCGGATTGCGCCGGGTGGAGAACACTGGATGCTTCAACATAGGCCTCAAGCTGAAGGAAAACCACCTTTTCACACACCTTAGTCAGTGCCAGGAGGAGAGAAATGGGGCGATAACTGGCGAGTTTGAACGGATCTAAAGAGGGTTTTTTTTTTTAAAGTGGCAGAAGCTTTGCCTGTTTCCAGTTCAGAGGTACAGTAGCATCTGTAGAGATAGATTGATGATCGTGTTTACCTCTGGATAGAACAACTCAGCAACCCCCGCCAGAACTCTAGATGGACATGGGTCTGTCGGGGAACCCAACTTAAGTGATTTGAGGATGGCCAATGTATCAGACCCAGCTATGGGCAAAAACTTCATAAATGAGGAAGCCGATGGGGTGGGGGCTGGAAGGAGCAAAGGAGAGGGATCACTCGGCACCTGGGAGCCCGTCCCCAGGCTATCTTGAATGTTCTGTATTTGATCAATAAAAAAAGAAGACAGCTCCTCACACCATTGCGATGACGCTGGAAGGGCCGATTGTTCAGCGCAGGGTGCCAAAAAACGTCTAACAATAGAGAAAATCTCCTTACTATTGTTCAACTTATGTTCTTTCTATTTTCTACCTTTCCTAATAAACGGGGCACCTACCTCCTACTTCTGAATGATTTTTTTTTCCATTTCCCTTCCACCTTTCCTACTCTCCTGTTGGTTCATTGTTTTTTAGATTTTGAATATCCCTCTGCGATAAGTTTCCTACATTCATATAGGCTCACTAGGTTTCTTACATTTATATAGGCTCACTAGGATTTTGTCCTTTCTCTCGCAACTTTCCACATTGTCGGAGAGGATGGATCACCAAAGAAAATTAAAGAAGGATGATTTGGTTAATGTCGAATTCTGATACTACCTTTGGGGAAAAAGAAGGGTGAGTTCTCATCACCTATTAGAGGGAAACATTATACAAGGTTCCAACTCCGAGAGGACTTGGATTTTACTAACCCTAAGGGCTGAGATAATTCCTATTGGAAAAGCAGTTCTCAAAAACAGATGCTGCAATGAAACCCTGTAGATAGGTTCAAATGGTGGACCTGTCACTCTTTATAAGACCAAATTGAGCTCCAAGGAGAAAAAGAGACTTTGTTCAGGCTTTCAAAAAAGTCTTTAAAGGTAAACATTTTGAAAAAGGATGCTTGTTTTGGACCTTTTCTGTAAACTGTGATTGCAACATAATGGATTTTAATGAAAGAGAACACAAGCTTTACTTAAACCAGATGTAAAATGTATGGAAGAATGGCATCTTCTTTAAAGTTGATTGGACTGTAGCTTATATCTTGACACCATAACCACAATCTCTTACATTTGAAGGAACAGCAAGCCCTAATTGAACGATGTCTGGCTTCCGTCATATTCATAGTATGATTCAGGAAGGTTTAGACATATTATCTGATCTAAGGAGCAGTGCTGCAAAATTCGAGGATGTATGGTTTAGGTGGCATAGCTGACCCCGTGATTTGGTCAACAGGTTTGGTTTGCATGGCAACCTCTTGCGTGGCTTGACAGATATTTACAATAGTTCTTGAGACTACCACCGTCTTTGGCCACTGCTTAGCAGTTCCAGAGTTTCATTATGATTGTCGATATCAATGGAATTGGAGGAAAGGCATAGGGTAATGTCTTTGGCCAACTTATATAAAGGGCATTGCCCTATGAGCCTTGTTCTGCTAGGCTAGGAAAAAATGTCTTGCCATTTTTGTTTCATTTTGAGATGTTGCATAGATATTGATCTTTGAATATCCCTAATCTATGCAAGTTCGATTAAGAATGTCAATTTGATCAATTAGAATTCGTGCCAAATGAAATGCCAGTATTGATAGACCCATGGCCAAGGCCCATGACCAGATTTCTTGTGATTCCAACAAGAGAAAGGCCTCAACATAGTCCCAATGCTTTATTTAGCTAGTGCATAGTCATTGTATCATTCGTTTAAATAAGAATCCTGTTCATTGTCAGATATTCTAGGAAGATCTTGAGATTTAGATGTAGTCCCCTTGGCTATAGGAAATTGATCTGATGAAAGGTGTACTTCACATCTGTCAAAACAGTCTGAGTTGGTGGCTCCTTTTGGATAGGGAGTCCTTGAAATAGGTTTGCTCTTTTGCAGCACTATGGAAGAGTTTGCTTAGCAGATACTGATATGTGGGGTTTGTCATCCCAACTGCTGTTCTTCTGAGATCTTCCAGACACTGTTGGAGGCCTCATATGCAGCCTTCCATTTAGGGACACTGAAATGCAAGAAACTAATAGGGAAAATATTTGACATGCTGTTAGACTGAAAGGGTTTGTCTTTTTTTAAACCAAATTTACACTCCTTCAGGGAACAAGTTAAAGGTAGACACACTGCACAAACTTGGTGTGATCTGAGGCAGCTTCCTTCCTCCTAGATGAGTGACATAAGATAAAATAAAGTCTTTATACTTTTGCAAGTTGTAAAAGATGTTAAGTGACAACTAAAGAAAACAGAGTTCTGTAAGAAACGTATCTGAAAAACAGGTGTGAAAACAAATAAGGCCCAATTATGGCTTTGGCAGTGCAGCGCCGGGTCCTCCCTGCCACCGCACCGGCAGAGCTGTGGAAAGACCGCCCGCCAGATTATGAGTTTCCTCCTGTCTGGCGGACTGGTTTTTGACGTTCCCACTGCTGTGCCTATAAAAATGGGCACGGCAATGGGAATGCCAAAACCTGAGGGGCCTTAGTGGGTTCCGGGTTCCCATTCACATGAGCCAGAAAAAATGAACCGACCCAGTGAAGCAGCTGCCAGTACAAGGCATCATGGGTAGTGAATGTTGCAGGTATCTTACAGGGACTGTATGTATTTTTTCTAACTCTTTCAATGTAAGCCTATTAAGGTGCACTTTTCCTCTTTTCTTATATATATACACAGAGCAGCTTGTATCATTGGTGCAGTGATACAATTTTGAGAAGGGTTTTTTGGTATTCAATCAACCTAAAATTGTGGACAGTGCTCCACAACATACGGACAAGTCAGCTTTTTACTCGGTCTACCGCTATACATATATATACAACTACAGCCCAAACGCCTGAACATATTACACCAAATTTAGCAGAAAGCTACATCCTGGCCCAGAAGGAGAGCTTTTTGTGAAATGGTGTGAATCCATTCACTAGTTTTTCAGTCCATAATCCTAAAAATTAAAACAGAAAAAAATGACATAAGGGGGCAGGGAATGGACACCCTGGCCCCCTAGGCATGGTGGTAGTGTCAGAAAGGGACCCCACCTGGGGCCAAAACATTTTTCTTAAACATTCGTTGCAAATTCTGTGAATCCACAGCAATATATTTTTTTTAAAAGCTACCACTCTACTTTGAAACATCCTCCTGTAGTGGGCCAGGGCCAGGGCCCAGGGGCAGCGCAAATTCTCTTTTTTTTTTTAAGGGGGGGCTCGTGCCCCTCTCGACTCCAGCCCCAGGATCAAATGTGACAAAAAAAGGGGAAGGGCGCCTCGTTCCCTCTCCGAACCTCAATAGGCCCCAGGGACCCCATCCTCTGGGTCCAAATGAGACCAAAAAGGAGAGAGGACCACGTGCACCCACACAAGCCTTGATAGACCACAGGTACCCTACCCCAATGGGCCAGCTCAATTACTGTGCCCTGGGGAGGTCATTCCCGGGACACAGTAGTTTCACTGCTTGCATCAGCATGGCCAGTGAAACATTTGGCCATTTTATCTACCACCAGGTGGGAGCAGACATGCCTCCTCTGCCCACGCTTCAGCAAGAAGAAAAACACCCGGCTCCTGCCCAGATGGAGCATGCAGAAACAGCTGCTCCCACCGGCCCCCAACATGCTGCTTGGTGGATGCCCTGATTGTGCACCAACCTACAAATTAGATAGGCCACAGGGGGTGGGTCCTGGGGCCACAGTAGGCTTGGGGAGGGAGTGTCATTCACCCACTTCCTTTTAAGTTAAGTACTGCCCTGGAGATGGGGTCCCTGGGGTCTATTAAGGCTCGGGGTGGGCTGTGCACCCTTCCCCTTAACATAAATGGAGTGGACCCAGGAAATGGGATGCCATAAGACACTGTTTGCTTGGGGAGTGGGGACCATGCGCCACCCTTCACTTAAAGACCCCGGGGAGTAAGGTCCCTAAGGCCCCATCTGGCTTCAAAGGGGGGCCATGTGCCCCGCTATCCTTTACAAATATCGATTGGCCAGGGAGTCCCCTGTAAAAAATAAAATGCCCTGGGGAATGGGTCCACGGGGCCCAAAGGCCGACCATACGCTATACACGACCAAAGGTCATGCGCAACGTGAGGTTGGTAGCTTATAGGTGGTTGCCCACCTTGCCTGGCTTCAGAAGTGGGTTAGGGTGCATGTGGGGGATTAGATGTAGGGCATGGCCAAAGGCCAGGCCCTGCGGCCATCACTACTCCATGCATGGCCAAACGCTGTGCATCTCGTGGGTTTGGCAGCCTGCAAGGGGTTCGCTGCAGGGCCTTCAGCTCATGGCCAAAGCGCTGCCAATTACCCTGCTATGCACTGCTAAGTACCTTACCTATTACCTAACTCATGACATGATCCAAGACATCATTTATAACATCACTGCATCTTCCGAAATTAAATTATTGATGAAAACACTGTGCATGGTGGAGGCGCGAGTTATAGGTACATTAGAAAAAATAATACAAAGATAACAAAGTGATGGATGAAATGCTTGAATTAATCTCAGCCACTAGCAATCACTTGGGTCTGCATCCCAATTCATCATTTTTTGCCCACCATGCCACCTCAGTTCGGTCCCAGCCATATGCAAATCAGTCTTGACCTTGAACCTCATGGGAACAGTCCAGCTCGAGTTGCAATTCCAGGTCATTCCTAAACCAGAACACAGGCAACCTAGTACAGGTTTTGCCCTAGTTAGGGTTCTTCAGCCAGGTATAGCTTGACTTCGGTGACACAGTGAACCCGGGGAGCATGTCTGGGCATACCCAGTGCTCTTAGGGCATTGAATACAAAAACAAATGGGAGAGGCATGCCCAGATGTGGGTCCCGTGCACACTGTGTCACTGTAGCCAAACTGTAAACAGCTGATGTGACCATTACTAGGGTGAAACGGTCCTGGGTTGCTTTTGTTACGGTTCAGAGTGGACTTGGCTTGGCAGTTCGAGCTGGACTGTTCCAGTTGGAGCAACGTCAAGGCTGATTTGCATAAACTGTAGTGACGTGCAAAATAACGAAGGATTGGGATGTACCCGAGTAATTACCAGTGGCTGAGATTAATTTCACACACGCATTTAAATATTCATTACTTCGGTTTCCGTGATTGGAATTTTAGCGTTTTGGTGTTATTTCATTCATTACCATATGCTTAATTTTTTAAACCTTGGCTTGGGATTTTTCCTGTGTTGTGTTTTGACTTATTACTGTTTGGTGCTCCTTAAATACTTTACTCATTGTCTCCAAGTTAAGCCTGCCATCTCTGTGTCACAGATACCAGGTGGTTGAGCTCAGATTAATGTTCTGGCTTTAAAAATCCACCCCGACCAGGGGTTTTGGTTAATATTTGAGAAGGGTACACACTTGTCTAAACTAATACCACAGTTTCTTAGAGAATCTTATTTAGGAAGGACTTGTAATATCTCTGTGAACAATTCACTGATGCAATGACAAAGCAGTTGATAGTCTTGGTATCTGGTAAAGGGGGCTGAGTTTCACTCAAGACTAAGAGCATGGAGTGTGTGAGCATTGAGTGGAGAATGCAAACACAAACCATGATCCTGGATTGTTAGCTTGGTTGAATGTGGGGTCAAGTCTATAAAAGGAGGAGGACTTGGAATGCACAGAGTAAAGACCAATGGTTTTCAATGTGGGAAACCTAAATACACCACAAAAGAGACCATGTATGGTGTGTACATAAACACAGTAACCATTACCTCATTCTGATAATGCACAATGTAAATGTACAATGAAAAAATCAGCACTCTATGTAATTATGATTTAAAACACTTACACCCCTTTAGAGAGCTTGCAGAGTAACATTGTACAAGCAAAACATTTCAGCTTCAAAGAGTGTAAAGTGATAGAACAGAAATACAAACATTATGCAAATATATAAAAATATTAAAAAAGAAGCAGGCCTTTTTTTTCTTCTTTCATCTACCACTCAACAGCAACAAGAACAAATAATCAAGCAAAAAAACACCAATGTGCTGAGCCCCTGCACATTGTGGGAGTAGGATAGAAAGTGGAGGGAGAGCCATTTAAATGACACTTCATAACACTTCATCATACTCACCAAAAAATATAAAATCATAGTTTGAAGGACTAAAGATTGCAAAAGAATGGAGCACCCAAGTGATATTTGAACCAAGGATAATTTGCTGCAAATGACATGGAGTGTTTAAATAAATATAGAACAGAGACAGAAGCTAAAATTTGGAATGACCCAAATAACTGCCACAGTGACCAGAAATAATCAGTACACAAGAGGATACATCAAAGCCACAAATGTGTATCGTGTTCCAATATTACAGTCCTTCTATTTAAAACCAGAGCTACCAGTCAAGTGCCACCAGATAGGGAAGTCAGAATGGGTGTCCTGCAGGCCCACTGCACTAAGGCAGTTTTTTTCTCGCATGAAACATAGGGTTTGATTCAGGGTGATCTTTAATTTCCCAAATGACATGTATTGGTTTACCCCGCAGAGGAGCAAGTGCTTTCCAAGTTAATCCCTCCAGAAATACAAACCTGAATGCACACAGAAGCAGAATAAAAAGAAACACTTATTTCAGATGGCAAGAATGTATAAATGTATTCAAGTAGAAATTTGAGAGTATCATAAATCAACAAAAAGAACACATTATTGCTATAAAAGCATACTGTTGAGCCTTATGGAGACTGTTTCTCCGAGTGCAGGGTTCTCTTCTATTCTCAACCAATGGGCAGGGTTTGACTTAGTGGAAGACCAAAAACTGCTTCGTAAAATGTTCAAAGTTATGTGCAGTTGGGGTGCTGTTAACGACCAGCCATACCCCTCTCCCTATGCATGGAGGAGTATCATTTTAAATCCTCTTCTGAAACTTTCCCTGCAGATATAATGTTCTGACCAATAGCAAAGGGACTTACGGGATGGTGTTGGGAAAAAATATGAGTACAGAACCATCCTCTGCTACCAACTGGGCCTGGGCCCATTTGTTCAGTTCTTCTTCAATGCCAATCCTTCTATGGTTCTTTTTAGCGGCATGAAAGTGTAAAGGGAGGCAAATTTTGTAAATCAATTTAGTATACAGTGTAACTCAATAAATGGCTATAAAATAACAGAGGTCGACAACGAAATGAAAGTTAGTCAAAATTCATCACAAATTAAAAAATAATTTGACATGTACGAATCTTAGCAGAAGAGTATAAAAATACAGGGGAAACAGAAGGAATCCAAATTTCCTGAGATTCACTCGGTGCAGCAAGAAAAGAACAACAAGTTTTATAACTTTTATGCATGAAGTTAGAAAGCAAAAGTTAAGGTTCCCCTGCATTGGCACTTCATTGGAGTAAAGCATTTAATTCTATCTATCCCTACCTTATATTCCTAAGACATCACTCCACCATATGATGGGTCAGCAGCATGAAGCCATAAACAGGAAAGGAGCAAGCTAGCACTCAGGTGCCCTATGTCAAGAAGGCAAAGAGGAATGAGGGTATCTGTCCCTCTCTACAATGCATCATATACTAAAAGTTAGATTCAGCAAATGTCCCATAATGCTTTTCTCACATATACTCTACAGTAGGCTCAGCCACGAAAATTTCCATGGCGTTAATTCCTTCCACGGCCTTCTCCATGTATGCCCCTCTGCAACAGTCAGTCCTTGGCCTTCTCTCCTTCTCCTGTGTGAAAGCACCTCCCTCCACTTTATCCTTGCCAGGCCAAGCTAAATGCAACTCTTTCATTACTCAGCTATCTAATGGAACCATAAAACCATTAGCATGTTCAGTAGATGCATTCACTAACCAATATTAAATGTGTATTTCAACTACATCATTGGCCTAAGAAGCATTCAAAATACATTTAATATGTCAATGTGTCACCTCGCTAATGAGCCCTACATGAGTGGGTTACATCGTGATATGTTTTTGATACAATTGTATAAATTGTGTTAAAATTCACTCGGACACGTTATTTGGTTCACAATTCCACCAACATCCAGTTTCACCAAAAACACTGAATAATATGTGAGTGCATACTACAAGCGGTTACATTGCATTCCTAACAGGTCCCCCATGTGGATAGCAATCATTGCTCTATCAGGAACTAGAAAGAATAGAGTCACTACCTACTCCTGGGTCCATTTCCCAACCTCTGAGTAGATTATCCAGCAAGAAGAATAACAGAAAATTGCTGAGATAAGAATCTTTGACAGCTGATATAATATAATATGCTAACTGTTCCTCCCCACACCCTATAATACACATATGTTGCTGTGGAGACACATCTCAGTGGAGAGGCCAGTACCTCTGTACACCCTACTACGCACATCCGTCATCCAAGAGAGAGGTCTTAGCAGAGAGGGTAGTCCCTCCCCACTCACACTATTATGCATGCTTTTCACCCTGTGCAGAGGTTTTGGTGGAGAGGATAGCCCCTCCCCAGACCCTACCACATACACCCAATGCCATAGGGAAAGATGTCAGGATATGCCATTCCTTCTCCTGACAGAGAGGTCTCAGTAGAGAGGCTACCCACTATGCACACCTGTGATTTAAGAGAGATGTCTCAGCGGAGAGGCCAGTACCTTTCTACACACCACTACACACATCCATCATCCAAGAGAGAGGTCTCTGTGAAAAAGCTATTTCGTCTGCACGCACTACTATGTATGCTTGTCACCCTGTGGAGGGGTATTAGTGGAGAGGTCAGTCCCACCCAACATCCTACTACGTACACCCGATGCCCAGTGAATAGCTGTCAGTGGAAAGGCCTGCACATCCCTCCACCCTATTATGCACACCTGTCATCCCAGATACAGGTATCAGCAGAGAGGCCAGTCTTTCTACACCCTACTACGCACACAGTCATCCATGAGTGACATCTCAGCAGAGTGGTCAGTCTCTTCCTGAACCCTGTTATGCACAGCTGTCATCCAAGAGAGATGGTACAGCAGTATGGTCATTCCCTCCTCACACCTTACTATGCACACCTGTAATCCAACAGAGAGATCTCAGTGGAGAGGCCAGTCCGTCCCAACACCCGTTGTTTGAGAGAGATGTCTCAGTGGAGAGGCTAGTCCTTTCCCACAACCACCTACTATGGACACCCTTCATTCAAAATAGAGGTCTCAAATAAAAGACCGCTCCCTGTCTACACTCTACTAGTCTGAGTGGAGAATCCAGTTTTCAGCCTTTTTTTATATAATAGGTTTATTGTTCACAAGACCCTCGCTGGAGTTGGACAAATATATGGGGGAGGCAGCCATTTTGGTTGATCCCACTCTAGCTTGAGTCTCCCAATAAAAAGTGAGTTTAACAAGAAAAAAATGATTGGTTATAGTGTTAGTTTTGTAAAGAAGTATTCCATTGGATGAGTTTGAAAATCGGTTGCAATCCAGTGAGAGTCTTGCAAGGGTACTCCGCAAACTTCCACGAGTGAAGCTTGCTATAGAAGATTCGTACAATCCCACGAGACTCTAGCAAGATCCACATTGAAAATAAATGCGTTACCATGCCATAAAGTGTTTTACAACCCCGCAAGAGTTAAGGAGAAGTAGAAAAACAGGAACAGTTTATTTTAAGGTCAACCAATGGTTAACATTGTCACTACATGGTTGAAAAAATGTTGTGATATGATTGGTTGAATAACCACAGATATCTGAAATTGTGCTTGGTGGTTTGGAGGTGAAGGGAGTGTAATCTATTTAAATTGTGCTCAGAAGAGGTGATTTCATTTGGAAGTAAAAGAGAGTAGCGTCTTCAGCTGCTTTTAAGAAACCGCTTTAATTTCAGGTAAATAAAATTATAATTTATTTAATGTATGGTGTGTGTGAATGGAGAGTTTACTAATGTACTTTTTTAAAAATACATTTTAAAATTGTGTGATTTTAAGGGATTGGTGATTATTTGTTAAATTTAAATTGTGAATACTAAGAGAATCAGTAATGAAAAATTTGAAAATAATTCAGAAGGTCTAGTGTTTCTCTGAAATCTTGAACACAGGCCCTTTGCTTTCTTGAGAAATGTTAGTAGATGGACTGCTGTTTATAAACTTATTCTATACCATATGTACTGAGGGAAAAGATGTTTCTAGAGCTGTAGCTTTCTCAGTATAGTCTTTTACCTGTAGAATTACAACGTAGAGAGATGTCAGCAAAGATGGCATGTTACGCAAGAAAACCAAAGTGTTCACCCTTACACAGTTCCAAGAAAAGGAGGCAGCATTTCTTTAATTATTAAACTGAGAATCTGGTGTGTGTTAATAGAAAGCGTAGTCCTGAAGCTTAGTATACAGATCCTTTACCCTTTTCAGAGGTTGCAGTGGAGAGATTGTGGTTTCTAAAGTGAAACACGCTGCTCACTCTCAGCAAACGTCTCTGAACAGGAATGTGTTACTCCCTAAAGCTAAATACAACCACCTTTAACCCTGTACAGAGGTTTCAGTAGTTGAAATTTATGTTACACAATGTATGTGCATCTACCTAGTTTGTCACACTTTGAGCTCTGTAGAGTAAGCTTGGGATGATCTTTATGACTTTCCAAGGCTAGCTAATGGTAACATGGCAGGTATTATTTATAAAACACCTGGTTAATTGTGTTCTGTTGATCCTGCAAATGTTTGAGGGTACTTTAAGCATATATTTGAAGGCATGCTCCACTTTATCTGTAGCAAAAAGAATGATGCAGTGGATGAGGCTGTGAAATTTTTCAGGAGAAAGGTATATCAAATTGGTAGTGTACAAGATATGCATAAGTTACTGTGGGTGAAAGATGCACAAAGGTTTGGTGAACATAGTGATGATTCAGTATTATCATTCATTGAGCTGTGTGTAACTTTTAAATGTTTTGTTATTTTTTCTTTTTGCGGGAGAATAGTGGAAAGCGATGATCATTAAAAAACAAAAAAAACACTTGACAAAATATATAGTGGAAAAACCAAACATTTTCATTTTTGAAGAAGCAGGAAACAAAGGAGGGGTATTTATGTGTCTGTGACGCTTATCCTGGGCATGTCTAGTTGCAGAAGAAGTAATAATTTGCTAACACAATCAACAAAACAGAGCCTTATTTAAATAGGCTGGATTGGTATCAGCCTGACTAGACAGTACTTGAGGTGGTAGTGTATCCCCAGGTGCAAAAGATGTAGAACCTCCTGAGGTACTGTCAATTTCAAAAGAGCGAGCCATCTGAACACTGCCACATCTCTGTGGATGGATGTGGTGTAATGCTTCTTTGTCCCTCTGCTGAATTTTGTGTTAGAAATTTTGCAAGTCACAAAATTTTCATACACCTTTTTTCTCCTGCTCGTATGAAAACACTGTCAAACAAGAGCCTGTTTTACAAGTTGAGCCTCTTGAGCTGCTGGAACTGCAGGTGCCTTTTCATCACAGTTAGGTAAGAAAGTGAGATTGTAAATGAGTGAATTCAGTTGTACTCTTTTTTTTAGAATTGATGATACAGTTTATTGATATATTGTTATTGTAGGTTTGTAATATTGTGAATTTTTTTGTAATAAAAATTTGGTTCATTGTTAATAGTTATTTTAGATTTTATTATTAATAGTGATTTATTTTTACTTACTAGTTATTTTAGATTTTATTATTATTACAGCATTGGAATGTTTACTGAAATTGGCAGTTCACTCTCCACGGATTGCACAGGTGTTCCTGGATGTATATGTATCTATACAATATTATGCACATCGTTTATGCCAGAGAGAGGTGTTAGCGAAGAAGCCAATTATTTGTACACCCTACTTTACTTACTCGACATGCAAGAGTGAGGTCTCAGTAGAGAGATCACTCCTTGTCCACACTGTAGTATGTCTTTACCCACAGCCTACTACCCACGTGTTACTCTGGGGAAAGGTCTGAGCTGACAGGGCAGTCTCTCTCTATATCCTAATCGCTATCCTTATCACTGTGCGGGGACTGGTCAGTGGAGAGGTTTCTTGTCCTTGAGATCCCACTACATACATTAGTCATCACGAAGAGAGGTGAGGGGGGAGTGTCTCTTCAAATCATACTCTGTAAATGTGTTATCCTGGGGAGAGGTGTGAGCAGAGTGGCCACTCTCTCCCCACACTCCACTACATACACTTGTTGTCCTGGAGAAAGGTATCAGTGGAGAGCAGAGTTTCTCCCCACATCCTGCTATGCACACATGTCACACTGGAGAGAGGTCTTAGTGGAGAGGTCCATTCCTCTCCACAGACTACTATACATGCCTGTCAGCCAGGAGACAGGTTTTAGCTGACAGGTCAGGTTTTCCTTACATGATAGTATTTCTGCTTTTTACCATAGGGAGAGATCACAGCAGAGAGACCACTATCTTCTCGTACCCTACTATGCACATGTTGACTAAGAGAGAAGTAGAAGTGGAGAGGCAGTCTGTCCCCACAATCTTCTATGCACACTGGTTATGCTGGGCAGAGGTTTCAACAAAGAGGCCAGTCTCTCCCCACACCCTATTGCATACACTTGGGATCCTGGAAGGGGGTCTTATCATATGTGACTCCCTCGTGGCCTTCTTCCACCGCAAGATCGCCGACATACACGACAGCTTCGCAAACCAGACGCCTCCACCAGCCACAGAACCAACGCCCACCACCGCCCTACTCAGTCGCTGGACCCCCGTCAACACCGAAGACGTCACCCAGATCATGAACACCATCCACTCCGGCTCTCCATCCGACCCCTGCCCTCACCACATCTTCAACAAAGCAGACACCATCATCGCACCCCACCTCCGAGACATCATCAACAGCTCCTTCGAATCTGCCACCTTCCCTGAGAGTTGGAAACACGCTGAAATCAACGCCCTCCTTAAGAAGCCGACAGCAGACCCCAAGGACCTCAAGAATTTCCTGCCCATCTCCCTGCTCCCCTTCCTGGCGAAGGTCACCGAGAAAGCAGTCAACAAGCAACTGAACAAATTCCTCAAAACCAACGGCTCCCTCGACTCGTCCCAGTCTGGCTTCCGCAGCAACCACAGCACAGAGACCACCCTCATCGCTGCCACCGACGACATCAGAACCCTGCTCGACAACGGAGAAACCGCAGCCCTCATCCTCCTAGACCTCTCAGCTGCCTTCGACGCGGTCTGCCACCGCACCCTAAAAACACGTCTCCACAACACAGGGATCCAGGGAAAGGCCCTGGACTGGATCTCCTCCTTCCTCACCGACAGAACCCAGAGAGTCCGCCTACCCCCGTTCCACTCAGAGGCCACCAAGATCATCTGCGGTGTACCCCAAGGCTCATCACTCAGCCCGACGCTCTTCAACATCTACATGAGCCCCCTCGCTGACATCGTCCGAGCACACAACCTCAACATCATCTCCTACGCTGATGACACCCAGCTGATCCTCTCCCTGACCAGATACCCAGTCACCGCCAAATCCAACTTCCAAGAAGGAATGAGGGCCGTCCCCGAATGGATGAAGATCAGCCGCCTGAAACTGAACACAGACAAGACGGAGGTCCTCATCCTCGTACCATCCCCCTCCGCCTGGAACGACTCCTGGTGTCCCGCCACCCTGGACACAGCACCGGCACCCACCGACCACGCACGCAACCTAGGGTTCGTCCTGGACTCATCGCTCTCTATGACCAAGCAAGTCAACACCATCTCCTCCTCCTGCTTCAACACCCTCCGCATGCTACGAAAGATCTTCAAATGGATCCCCACGGAAACAAGAAGGACTGTCACCCAAGCCCTCGTCACAAGCCGGCTCGACTATGGCAATGCACTCTATGCAGGGACAACAGCCAAGCTACAGAAAAGACTGCAACACATACAGAATGCCTCTGCACGCCTCATCCTGGACATCCCCCGCCACAGCCACATCACCGCCCACCTGAGACACCTGCACTGGCTCCCCATCATCAAGCGGATCACGTTCAAGCTCCTCACCCACACACACAAAGCGCTCCACAACGCCGGACCCAAATACCTCAACAAACACCTCTTGTTCTACACCCCGACTCGCCAACTCCGCTCAGCCTGCCTCGCCCCCGTACCAAGCACCAGAAGAACAACAACAGGCGGCAGATCTTTCTCCTACTTCGCCGCCAAGACCTGGAACTCCCTCCCCACCCACCTCCAACTGACCCAAGACCTTCACCTTCAGGAGACACCTCAAGACCTGGCTGTTTGAGCAGTAGCAGCACCCCCCCCCCCCACCCTCAGCGCCTTGAAACCCTCGCGGGTGAGTAGTGCGCTCTATAAATGTACTGATTGATTGATATTCTACAATGTACAGCTGTTGCCCTGGGAGGAAGTGTCAGAATAAAGATCACTGCCACTGCACACCTTAATATGCAGAAAGGCCCCAACAGAGAGGGTATTATCTCCTCACACCCTACTTTACACATCTGTCACATTACGTAGAGTTCTTAATGGAGAGGTTAGTGTTTTCCCACACACTACTATATATCACTGTCACCGTGAGGAGAGGTCTCATTGAAAGAGCCAGTCTCTCTCCACACACTACTGCACACGCTTGTCACCCTGGGGAAAGGTGTCAGCGGAGAGGCATGTCCCCCCCACACCATACAATGCACATCTGTCTTGGAGGAGAGAGGTCTCAGTGTCCCCTTACACCCTGCTATGCACACTCATTAAGGTTCTAAGTGGATAGGACAGTGTCTCTTTACATCCTGCTGTGTGCACCCATTATTCTGAAGAGAGGTTACAGTAGAGAGGCCACTCCCTCCCCACACCCCACTACATCCACTCGTCACCCTGAGGAGACTTGTCAGCAGAGAGGTCAATCACTCACCACACCCTAGCATGTTTGTATATCACTCTGATGAAAGGACAGTCCCTATCTACACTCTACTATGCATGCCTGTTTCTCTAGGGAGAGGTCTAAGCAGAGTAGAAACTCTCTTCCTACACCCTAACATGCATTGCGGTCAACCTGGGAAGAAGAGTCAGAGGAGATACCATTCTATCTGCACACACTCTTATGTACACACATCACCCTGGGAAGAGGAGTTAGAGAAAAGGTCTGTCTCTTCCAACACACTACTATTTTAGGATGTGAACTTGGAAAAATATATCAGCACAGATGCAGTTGTTTGACACAATGTACTACACATGCACATCACCCTGGGGAGAAACCTGCACAGAGGACAACCTCTCCTTACACTCTATTACATACACCTGCTACTTTGAAGAAAAGGCAACTCCTGTCTATATCTTACTATGAATTACTGTCACTATAGGGCGAGCTCTCAACGCAAACCCATCATCCAAGACAAAGTTCTCAGCACAGAGGCCAGTGCCTTCACACATCATACTTGCACATCTGTCACCCTGGGGACATGTCTGAGCAGGGAAGTAAGTCCTTCCACACACCCTAGTATGCTCACCAGTCTTCCCAGAGAGAGGTCTCAGCAGAGGAGCCAGTTCCTTCCCACACCCTACAATACAAACCCATCACCTAAGAGAGGTCTCACCTATGAGACCAGCCCCTCCCCACACCCTACTATGCACAACCATCATTCCAGAAATAATTCAGCAGCGAGTCCAGTCCCTCTCTATACTCTACTACACACACAGATTTCCATGGATAGAGGTCTCAACTGAGAGGCAAGTCAGTCCTAAGATGCTAGTACAGACACCCATTACCCTGAGGAGAAGTCTCACTGGAGAGGCTAGTCCCACCCTGTTATGTATAGCTGTCATCCAAGAGAGAAGTCTCAAAGGAGAGGCAAGTACCTCCCCACATTCTAATATGCACAGCTGTAATCCATGAGATATAGATTTGATGTACAAGCTCGGAGGATTCTCGCAGGAGTGGGACAAATATATGGGTGGAGGCAGCTGTTTGGATGCTTCTAATCTTGTGGGTGCCAATATACCCATAAATGGGATTTATAAAATGAAACAATCACATAATGTAGGAGTAAGGTGGCTCTGACAAGAGCCTTTGTGTTTATAGAGTGTAGTGATTAGTTACATATAAAATTGGATGCATAGATTGATGTTATTGCAGAAGATCCTTCTGCAGTGATTTGCACTCCGTTTCGCCTGTAGACACATGGCATATTAAAACGGATATTTTTATGATAAAGAGAGCCCATGCCTTAGTCACGAAGAAATGCAGAAATTTTTTATTAGCATGCTTCTGGGACTTTCCAATCATAGGACAAAACTCTTTTAAGAATTCCCATTTTTGCCTTTGACATATATTAGAACATATTACGGCTGAGTTAGAAAAGAGAGACATCAATTGTGAAAAGGTGTCCTTCATTTGATTTCAAGAGCAACCCCTGTGATTGTGCCTAGGTCATTACCACCACAGTGCACTATCACAATGCAAAATCCTCTCAACCATTGGTACCAATTGGTGCCACTTCATATACTGTGGCCAATTCAAGGAATTTTCAAGTTTGGAAAACCAAGATTTTTGTCAATACCACAATTAATGGCAAATTCTCTAGCCCAGTTTATGAAGCTGTGTTCAAAAATCCAGAAGCGAACCATGACGCTGTACGGAGATCTCAGACACAAGAGGATGAATGAGTAAACTTCAGGAGAAATATGGAGTTACATGAGAGGAGAAAAAATGGGAGGGACGCTAAAGTACACATGTAATTTGCAGATTTTTGACTGTTAGAAAATTAGGTTAGGTTGTGAGCAGCTGCTATTTGCAAGGTACACAGCTATTTGTTAAACAGTATGAGGTTTACTATTTGATGAGCTTGAAATTCTGCTACAATTCAGCAAGATTCTCACGAGAGTAAAAGGCAAGCTTCTGAGATGAAGCTTGCTAAGTGACCTTGTGCGATCCCGCAAGAGTATTGCGGTATCCGCATGTAAATTTACCAGGTGAGTCTGCCATTTATAATCCTGCTAGAGTCTCACAAGCTGGATTATACAGGGAGAGAAAATGATGTGCCATGAGGTATTTTCACAATCCTGCAAGGGTATCATGAGTCATGTATAAGATTCTGCAGTTGAAGCTTGTTGTGTGGCTTTGTATGATCCAGCAAGACTCTCAAGAGAGAGTTGCATGGGAATTTACCAGGTGACCCGACCAGGAGTTCTTTTTACGATCCTGCTAGAGTCTCGCAAGCCAGCTTGTACAGGGAGAGCAAAAAAAATGTGTATTAGTCCAGTACAAGTCTTATTGACTGGTTAAAACAACCATAACCCACAGGTTGTCATGGTTAATAATTCAGTTAAAATAAAAGCTTACAACAAACACTGAAAAGGATTGTGGTACATGTAGTACATGTACTGTGGAAGAGATGCATTTGTTGTGTGGAGAATGCAAGACTGAGGTCATAATAGGGACAACTAATAGTTGACATTCCCTCGACAAATTAAAAAAAAAACGTTATGATGGTATTGCCTGCAAGGCTTGATGGTTCAGATACTTATATCTGTTGTATAACATCAGACACCTGAGGTTGCCCTTGGCAGTTTGGAGGTGAAGCAAGTGTAATCTCTTTGACTTGTGCTGAGCAGAAGTTTTTTTATTTCTGAGTAAAGGAGAATGGTGTATTCAACTACCTTCAACATACAGCTTTGTGTGCATGTACTTAAAAACATAGTGTAATTAAAGTAGGAAGCGCGTGACTAAATATTTAAATAATATACTTAGAAACCAGTTTCAATATGTCTTTTCATAATGAAAGTACTAATAATTTGAATAGTTTAAATGTGATTGCCAAAGTCTTTACTATTGAAAGATTTTAAACAAATGATAAGAAATTAACATTGAAATGTTTATTAAAATATTGTTGTTCTGGTGCTAATTAGACATTGGTGCTGGTTGTAAGTTTTTATTTTACTCTGTTAGTTGCTGTTGAAATTTCATAATTTTTTATAAAATTAAGTGCTATATATAAATGAAGAGGGCTTGCTATTGAACCATAGTTGATTCTATCTGTGATATGTTGTTGATTTCATAGGTGGCTTTTGAGATATTTTAGTATTGAGTTCCAGGTGTCTCTCCGGAGTAGCTGATGCATATTGCAAGCATTGTATTTACTATACAGAATTTTGGAGAGTAGATGTTTTAAACACAGTCATTAAACTTGTACACTAATATAAAAGATGTTTGAAGGTGTGAGACTTTCTCAATAAAGCTTACAGTACCTAGATATCACGCAGTAGAGAGGTGTCAGCTAAGAGGATAGAGTGCAATAAAAGTGAAGTAGTCACCCTGCATAAAGTACTAAGATAATGAGCTAATTCATCAAAATGTACTGCAGAGATTGTATACCCTGGTATAATGGGAAAAATAGGGTATATTGGTTCTGTTACTCACAGAAGTACAAAGAAGGGTCAAGGCACCCAAGTCCTGCACTAGTCAAAACAAAGTAGTGGTAATAGAAAAGAGTTCAAACGTGGTGCAATGAGCTAGAGACGTGACCCTCCTATATCTCCAAAGATGGGGAGAAGGATCCCCAAGACAAAATTAAACACAGATGGTTCTGCACTCAACCACACAAATAAGTTGATAAGTAATGGATGTTAGTGTCCATAGTCCATCACAAGAGTAAGCGAAATGGTATCTCCCAAATAAACCACTGTATAAGTCGTTCTTTTCTTTGAAAAAGTTAATTTTATTCTTTATTCAATGGTCGTTACTTAAAAACACACGACACAATAGACAGCCGACTAACATGATTCTACACAGGTGTGGGTGGGTTTGGCCAACTATAACAACGGCCTCTATGGTGATATTCAGCTCTTTCTTCCTGAACCGGACGTCACAACTATGTACGCTGGGAGACACTTTACCCCGTGAGTAACAGGTGTTGATGCCTGAGATATAATATTTAAGACTGTGTGTGGTTTGAACCAACCATTTTTCACAAGTAAGAGAATGTGCCCATTTCTAAATGGCGCTAACCCTCAGTGGCAGATTTTTAAGCATCACCACAATTAGAAATTTTGATGTGACCGCTCTATTACAAGTGATTTGCAATTGCTAATTCATTGTGGGGTAAAGGTATATCACATGTCTAATATGATATACCTTTTGAT
Organism: Triturus cristatus; assembly: GCF_964204655.1. Lineage (NCBI taxonomy): Eukaryota > Metazoa > Chordata > Amphibia > Caudata > Salamandridae > Triturus > Triturus cristatus. Next base: position 766,541,454 of record NC_140581.1, on the reverse strand, counting down.
TTATTATATTTTAACATTTTATGCATAACACTCTTCAAAATCACGGATATGTGCTTGTTTCAAAATGGCGCTCATTTGTAGTGTCTGGTTCACAATGGAATCAACTTTGACACTGACTTGGATGTACTTGTTCTATGGTAATTGTTTTGTGATCACTATCTCGTCTTTGGACGAAGAAATATTACATGTCAATCTTACCTTAACCTGCTTTTTTACACAATAACATTTTGTGTGTAACATACAGATTTACAGTATCATGAGTTCATGTGAGTTTTAAAATTACTTTGATCTGCTATAGGACTTTATGTAGGTCAGCGGCAATTCAACCCGTTTCATTGTCCAATGGCTATTAGACTTTGTTGGGGAGTAAAACTTACATGACTATACATATTCGCTAAATATTTACATAGCACCAATGTATCAATGCTTTTTGACTCATCAACCCTTATGGACATGTGTATGTTCCATGATGGCGCTCACTGTAGCATTAGGTTTGAACACAAGACCGGGACATCGTAGTTTGTCCGCTTAATGATAACTTACCTGTGAACCTCCATGCTCAAACGTATTGTCCTATAATGTGACAAACTAATGCCGGTTTAAGAACAACTTAATATCGCAATATGTCATATGACACTCACACTGTAATAGATTAACATGAGTGTGAGCAGTTCCATGGTCCATTTAAAATGCTTGAGGGTTATTTATCCCTTATTTAAAGTTATTGATTGATAATAATAATAACCTTGAATTTGTAGAGCGCACAGCTACCTCCGAAGTGGTTTCCCAGCGCTGGGGGCCCTCAGGAAGATTGCGCGAGCTATTGTCCAGAGTCACATGGGGCTGGGCTGACTTGCCGCTGGCGCCGGGGATCGAACCGTGAACCCCGTGGTCTGGAGTCAGGCACCCTGGCCGCTGCGCCACTCCTCTTCCACCTCTTGATTCACTCCTTAAGTCATCTTGTTTCATAGTTTTTTGTTGGGACAACTGCACACTTATGTGTACTTATCGCGCACAAACATGTTCTTGTTTTCATGTATATTATCATTTCTATATTATAAACATGCACCTACTTCAAATAAATGGCTATTATAGCATTGGCTTTTCATGTGTGTGTAGATCAATGTCGCCGATTGTGTGCCATATTTTTTTAAACAGTTACGAATGAGGACGGTTTTAACCAAAGGTTCTTTTTCTGAACATGTGTCAATTAATGATTGTGACTATTGGTTTTTTGGAAACATGAAATTGGAGCCGCACCTTTATAATAAGGTTGTGGGTATGAGAAGACACATCAGTGCATTTCAGGTGACATACTGTCACTATGAGACAGCATGCTTTACAATATGGGTGTCTTTTGAAATATACCATGCGTTTGAACCATTCATGAGCATGAAAGAAAATCAAGATATATTTGACATTATATTAGGATATCTTTGTGACTTTTCTTGTTAGCTTAACTGCTATTCACGCAACAATTGAGTGAGCTTTTCCTCTAATATCTTTATAGATCTACTCTTCATATCGACATCACATTAGTTACAAGCACCGACATAGAGAATGTGCGAAACATGTTATTACTTGCTAAGGTATGACAGGTAATCTTTGTTACAAACTCACTTAGATGAGTGTCTCACTTTGATCTATGAGTTTTGTTCCTCCCAGTTGAGTGATAACAAGTGTAACTGATAAATCACCAACTGTCTGGATAATAATAGTGTATTACGTTAATCAAAAAGCTAATACAAACATGTGAATAATTTTGTTTTTGACTATCTCCCTGTAAATGTGTTAATATGTGCACAATACGCATTATGATACTTTAAAAAGTGTATACGAACATCGAATGATCTTGTGTTTGGTTATCTCCCCGGTATTTATTGCTCAGTATGCGTTAGTCACTAATGGACTTTTCGCATACAAACTTGTAAGAATTAACATTATGTAATGTCTGATTCAAGGAAGCCTCAGGCGGGACAAAATGCGTCCTGAGGAAGCCTCAGGCGGGACAAAATGCGTCGGCTGCCAATTGTGTGCTGTGTTTTTAAGAAACGACCATTGAATAAAGAATAAAAGAAACTTTTTCAAAGAAAAGAATGACTTATACAGTGGTTTATTTGGGAGATACCATTTCGCTTACACTTGTGATGGACTATGGACAATAACATCCATTACTTCAACTTATTTGTGTGGTTGAGTTCAGAACCATCTGTGTTTGATTCTGTTATATCATCTACATAGAGTCTTTACTTTGTATTGATGTGTTAATGTAGAGCCTGTTCTTTGCAAACCCCATTATTAACCCTGTTTACTGAAAACATATTTACTCCCATTCATGAGTTTTTTCAAACTAAAGCGTCTGATCTAACTAAATCCAATCATAGAAGCTGCTCACTCAGAAAAAAGATGCTTACAAAGCAATGAGTTCCTCACTAAACTCTTTAACACACATGTTTCACCCTGTAGGGAAGTGTTTAGTAGAGAGTGCATGTTGTCTTTAAACTGAACAATTCATGCTGTATAGAAATGTGTGAGATAGACTGTGTCTTATCACATTGTGCCTTATTTAATCTGCACCCTGTTAAAATGTGCTCTATTCAGATTTGTCACTATAGAGTGTTTTCTTTGTAAAAAACAATCATACATTTGGTTCCCTCTGAGAAAAGCACTTTGTAGAGGATGGGTTTTTCACTAAAGCCTTTTACACCCAGTCTTCATCCTGGGAAGAGGTCTCAGCAGAGAGGCCATGGCTGGTATAACCAGCATTTGCAATTCAATCGGTCTAGCATTTGTGAAAGTTTGAGTTAATGGAGTTGTAAATGTGTTTTTTTTATTATTTATGTTGAGTTTGTAGTGGAGTGGAAGTATGTTGTTTGTAGAGGAATTATGTTGTTTGAATTTGAATTGTTAGTTGTGCAATGGTGTGGTTTGGACTTGTGTGTTGTGTAGTTTATTTGTGTATTGTAATTATGTGACATGATGAATAGACAGGAGTGAGAGGTGTATAAAATAGAAAGTAAGAATGAGAGGATAGGTAGGATGTGTATGAAGATGTGAATTAATTTCACAGAAAGTAATATTAATATAGTGTGTGAGAAAGAGATAGAAGGGGAGAGAATGTTATAGAAGTATAAAGAGGTTGTGGTTGTGTGTGAAGGAGATAGTGAAATAAGAGGATATGTGTGTGTGTGTGTGTGTGTGTGTGTGTGTGTGTCTGTGTGTAGAAATGTGTTGCACCGAGTGAAAGTATATTGTGTGTAATTATCTGTTAATGTATGGAGTGTATTTGTGGAGTGTTATTGTGTGGTAGCAAGTGAAAGAGTGGCGAGTGGAGCGGTGTGTAGTGGACATTTGTTGTGTTTAGTGGAAAAGTGTGTTGTGAAGGGAAAGTTTTTGATGTGGAATGTATGTGTTGTAGAATGTAATTGTGTTGAGTTAAACTGTGTGTTGTAAAAATGTGTGGCATCGAGTGGAAGTGTACTGAGTGTAATTATGTGTTATAGTATGGAGTGTATTTATGTGGAGTGTGTATAGGAATTATGTGTAGTGTGAATGTGTGTGTATTTATGTGAGGTGTTATGTGGTGTATATATCAGATTTAATTTATATGGAGTTTATATATGTGGTATATATTAGAGTTTAATTTTGTGAAGTTATGTGTAGTTAAATTATGAGGTGTAATATGGAGTGGAATGCGGTGGATAGCAATTATGTGGTATCTAGTGAAGTGGAATTATGTGGAATGGGTTTGTGGGCTATGGAGTGTTATGTGTAGTGGTATTGTGTGCTATGTATTGTTATGTAGTGGTGTGGAATTGCCTGGTATGCTATTGATTTTTTTAGTATGATTTTAAATTGTGTGGTGTGGTTTGTATGTATGTAGTGTGTAGTGGTTTTATGTGGTGTTTAGCAGGAATATGTGTTGTGCATTGAAAGTACGTGTTGTTTAATGTATGTCGTGTTGAATGGAATTGTGTGGCATGAAAATATATGACAGTGAGTGAAAAAAGGGTGACAGGAGTTCTATGTAGTGGATTTATGTTGTGTTTAGTGGATAATTGTGTTGTGAAGTGAAAGTATGTATTGCGGGATGTATGTGGTGTAGAATGGAATTGTGTTGATTTGAATTGTGTGGCATGAAAATGTGTGGCACTGAATGAAAGTATATTGATTGTAAGTATGTGTAATGGTATGGAGTGTATTTATGTGGAGTGTTATTATGTGGTATTGTGTGGCAGTGAGTTAAAGAGTGGTGAGTTGAGTTGTTTGTAGTGGAAATATGTTGTTTTCAGTGGAAAAGTGTGTTAAGTGAAAGTATGTGTTGTGCATTAATATAATTTACAGATCTATTAGAAAGTGCTAGAGTGATATTAGAAGGTCTAGATAGCAAAGAGGCTTCTCATAAAGCAAAAGTCTGAGATGGTAGTGAAACAGCAGCAGTCTGAAAGCGTTAATCTTTCTGCAGAGGTTCTGTTGGTGCCCAGGACACAGTAGGACCATAGGAGTGGGGGGAGGAGAAGGCTGGAAGGGCTGGTGTAGAAAAAAAAACAGACTTTGGGGTATGAGAAAAGTTACTGACATTTGGCTGTTGCTGGTTTAGGCACTGTGGTGGGTGGGGAAACGTATCATAGGGCTAGGTGGGGATTACAGAGTACTTAATTTGATTACAATGCATCAACCTACTATGCATTTTTCGTGAGAACTGAAACAGTGCGCCTGTGCATTGTCAGTGACCTGGTCAAAGATGGCATGAAGGAGCTGAAACTGGATCATAAATATAAACCTGTTAGTAACAGGGGCCTACAAAATACATTTGGCCCACGGCCACTCAGCCCCCCAAATTTTTAAGATGTCCCTGAGCAGGTATGCAGAATGTATTTACAGTAACATTTGGTAACAACAAAGGAATGTTTTACAGTAAATAGGTTTCTGCTGTAGAACGATTTTAAAAGGTCCTTCTTCATGTACGAATAAGCGATGTCCTACGTTGTCCTCTACCATAATAGAGTGCTGGCACAGGGACAGCCTTACTGTGATCAGAGGATTGCCTGCACACTGAAAGAGCCTGTGACTATTGAGAAAGCTGGAATAAATAAACCACAGGTGCTTACATGGAACAAGCAATGGCAAGCCATGGTTCTTGGTATAATTATGTCTCAGTTTTTGCAAGTTGTGATATAACCAAATAACTGTCATCATTTGTCACCCCATTTGAAGACACTAGCTAAGGCAAGGACATTTCTTTAAAGCACATGTAGATTTCTGCAGCATATCTTTCCATTGACAAGTTTATACTTTCTTTTTTAATTCAAATCCATACTATGTAGTTATCATACAGAGAGGGAGTATAGCAGTAAAAACAGCTAGAAACTGAAGGAGAGGCTGCCCGCATTTTATACTACACAACGCTATCGGGAGGCTATAGTGAAATATTTGGAGATAGCCCTGCTTGATTTTATCAACCTTTCTTGTGCACTCAAGCACTCTGCAAATAAGACTGTTTCTACTGCGAACCCATTTATTAGTGCTGGCTATCAGTCAGGATCTCAAATTTCCATTCAGTCTTTCCAAGTCTGGACACACTTGTTTTGTAGTGACACGGTCTGAAAACAACAAATGCCCAAGAGAAACTGCTGTACTACTACTCTTACACACACAAAAACTGAACAAAAACATGCACGGAGATTAACAGCGTTATACTCCCTATTTTTCTGTTTTTATTTTTAAATAACGTAAAGGGTCCAAAACAATGAGCATAAATGTAACTGAGCTTGCACTCAAAGCACTCATGCATGCCGTGTGCATGTCTGCATATTAGGGAACTCCCGGGCATTGACAAGATGTGTTTGAAACCCAAACTTGCCAGACGTCATGGGAGAGAAGCGGGGAGGAGGGAGAGAGGCGGACAGGAGGAGGGACTAGGGGGAGAGGGTATTGCGCATACCAATGCTGAGAGCAGGCGGGTCCAGCGGAGACTGCAGAGAGACTGTGGAGGGCAGTGGAGAAAGGGGGGCAGTGGAAGGGTGAAAGAAGAGGCAGGATTGTAAACAACCAGTATGTGGAGTAACATATACAGCTGTTGACTTTGGAACTGGGTTCAAGTCTCAGTGTCAGCTCTCCCCCTGGTTACAATAAAAAATATTGTGCAGCAGACAATTGTCAATGCATTATTTCTATTGGTTATATTTGTCATAGGCCCCAAGCTTGTATCGGCTCGAGGAGGAGAACTACGAGGCAGCCATGCGCCTTGAAGAGGTTGTGGTACGCGGTGACATGCTGCTGGAAATGATATAGAGTGCCTGGCAGATATCGCACAGTCATAGTTGGAAACAGGAAGTGCACTACAAACGCAGCCTGTTCCGGAGTCCTAGCAGCAGAGGGGAGTCACCGGATTATAAAAGTCAACCTCCACCTGGCTCTCGGTGTCTGCTCTCACAAGCGCACTGTAGACAGCCAAACTCCCATCTGTGAAAAGCTGTTCATAATAAACCTGAGCCAAGGCAAACAAAACAAGAAGTCCCCAAAGGCACACAAACACTTACAGGGCAAGGACACTGTAGTTGGTCGGAGCTGCCAAGAGAAAAACAGAGGTGATGTATTGGGAGCACCAACCAATGAACAGCCAGCAAAGAAGAGTGAGGCAGGAGTGAACCAATGGCAAGCAGCAGGTGGGATTACACGACTATAGTCATTACAGCATGTCTTCCAGACAGCGCATGCGCTGCCCATGCTCGACCTAAAAATTAAGCATTTACCCTTCATACAGTTATTAGAAAAAAACACTCTTTCATCAAAATCTGCCCTGCAGAATCTAGACCCTCTTAAAATTAAATAACAGAAGGCATACTGTTTCTCTGGAGCTTTCTACATGGATCATTTACCCTTTTCAGACGGGTCAGTAGAGACATTTCTGTTTGTAAACTGAATGAAATACCCAGTTCACTGTGAGAGAAAGGTCTCTCCAGAGAGATGGGTTTATTACTAAAGTCTTTCACACCCACTCTTCACCGTGTAAAGTGATCTCTCCAGAAAGACTATGTTGTTATAAAAAAGAAGCATTTACCCTGTATACACATATAAGAAAAGGATCCCCTCTTTGATCAAACTCTACCATATAGAAACTGCGCCCTTTTTAAATGTGATATTAGAAGGGCTAGTGTTTCCATGGAACGTTCTACAGAGATTCTTTCTTCCTTTTCAGAGGTGTCAGTAGAGAGATTACTTTTTGTAAACTGAGTCATACACCATGTTCGCTCTGATAAAAGATCTGTAGTGAAAGATGGCTTCATTACTAAAGTCCTTCACACCCACCGTTTACCCTGTAAAGAGGTGTCATCAGAGATGGTGTGTTGTTATAAAACTGAACCATTCACTAGACTTAAATGAGGAGTTACTCTTTCATGAACCTCTACCACACACAATCTGTACCCTGTTTAAATCTGCTAATAGAGGGTCTAATTCTGTCTAAAAGCTTGTACAGTTATCCTTTACTTTGTTCAGCGGTATCAGTAGAGACCTTGATGTCTGAGAACCCTTTTGTACACCATGTTCTCTTAGATGAAACACCTCAACCTTTAACTCTACAGACCTATAGTAGAAAGGGAATGTTGTGATAGAAGTGAGCCATTCAGTCTATACAGAATTGTATTACAAAGGTTTACGTTTACATCCAACTTTACAATCCTCAAAATGTAGTAGCAGAGGGCCTAGTGTTTGTCTGAGTCCTTTTACACACACACATTACTCTGTTCCTAGATCTCAGTAGAGAGCTAGATGTTTCTAAAGCTATCTAACAAAACAGGCACTAGCTCTCTATGTTCCTCTACAGAAACCATTAGCTCTCCGCTGAGGTGTCACTACAGAGACTGCTGATACATGGTAGTATGAGATAGGATCTCTATTTCATCAAAGGCTATTATATAGAATGTAAAGCATGTTGAAAATATACTAGCACATGACCTAGTTTTTCTCTTATTATTTTTACACAGACTGTCTATTATGCTCAGAGTAATCACTAGAGAGGGTGGTCTTACTGAGGTGAACAAACCACCCTAGTCAGAGAAAAACACCTTTACAAAGGAATAACTTTCTATGTAAAGCCTTTCACACACCCAGCTTTCACCCTGAAACAAGGTCTCACCAGAGGCTATACTGTCATTAAAAAAGACACATTTACCCTGTATATACTTATAAGAAAAGGAGCCCTTCTTTAATCAAACAGTATCATTCAGAAACTGCACCCTTATTATTGGAACTGGGTTATGGTGGATTCATCGTCTGCAGAGATGGAATCCATCCTGGATTTACTTTCTATTGATCTCATGGGAGACATCATGGATAACTCCAACACACCTTAATCTGGCCACATTTACAAATTGACATGTAATGCTTTTTTATTATCATTATAATTTGTTTTGTATAATGTGCCTATTTGCAAACCATTGAATTTGTTTAGCTTGTGCTTTATAGTATCTACTTAGTTGCTCTGTTACTTGCCTGACCAAAGGGGGGGTGTTGTGAGTTTCCTTTAGGGCCTTCTTGGTTTTCCCTTATTTTAGCCTAACTGCAAGTTGTAGGCTGTTTTGCTTTGCACACGGTACACACAGCATGTGGCTTTTGTGCCATGATATTATTTTAGAAATATGCTGCACATGTTTTTGTTATTTGGTTCTTTTCTCTAGGACTCAGTCTGAACATTTCATACAAGGTCGAATAACACCAGGCCCCTGTCTTTCAGTGATCGGTTAGCAACGTACATTGGCAATTAGACCAAACATAAATTCACATCTCCTGTTTTCAAGTGAGACACCTCTTATCACTTACACCAAGACTTGCCTTTTGCAAACAGAGAGGGGAACTTGCAGAAGAAACGGTCCTGAAATGAACATGCCAGCTTTGCGCAACTTGAGATGTAGATAACCTAATTTCAAATGCCAGATATGGGGGACAGTTCTAATCCCAGAGCTTGCCGATCTATCCCTGTGCCCACATAGTGAGGATAGGCTGCGGTGGATACTTCTCAGTGTATACAGTTAACTTATGATGCTAATTACTTTGCTAGCATACACATGTTTTCTAGTTGCAGCATAGTTGTTTCATAATAGAGAACAATAGTTTCAATAAATATTGTAAACTTTCCTTGTGTCTTTCTTGTGTTTAATATGGGCATGCACGAGTGAGAACATGAAAGGTAATGATCTGTTTCCACTGTTTTCCCTGAGGGCTAAAGAGTTGTGTTCCGGGGTGCCAATTTACCTGTTGCCCTGGGAAGGTTAGGAGGGCAGGTAAGGCACTATAAGCTAGTGGGATTTGGCCCCAATGCGCACTGATGTGGTATGGTGACTCAGTTCCTACATTCTGGCATCCTGTGGTACCAGGCATAGTTCTGTTTCTAGACAGAATCCCTGCAACAGTATGGCAATATATTAAAAGACATGCGAATATGAATTATTAGGAATGAAGCAAAGAAAGCTCTTGTTTCTCGCATGGTTAGGTCTTTGATCCCACACAATGACTCACCAGCTTCTGCAATACAAGATCTTATAAAAAGTCACAAACAGCTTGTGTGCCTCATACCAAAATTGGACGAGTGAGTTCAATTTAACTTAGAAAGGCTTCATTTGAAAAAACAAGAGATTGAAAGATGTAATAGTAAAGATAAAATTGAACACCAAGGTTTAAACTTACTACTATATCAATAAGTGGTAAAGAAATTGGAATCACTTCAGAAAACAGTTTCACACACTGTTGGTTTAGAAAAGACCCTAAACCTGTGTAGGAATTGCAGAATAATTTTGCAACTAAATCTCAAATTCGAGAAGGGATTAGTGAATGGGGCAATAAGGAATGTGGTATAATTGACATCTCCCAATAGAGAGGAGTACAAATATATTTAGATTACATTTGATCATATTGAAGAGGAAAAAAATTGGAAGGTGTACTGCTTGATGTCTGTTAGTAAAAGGCCTCTATGTGAGAAGACAACAGCTTCTTCTGTGTTTGACCTATACTGTCACCAGTCACAAAACTCAAGGATTAAGTGTGGATGCACCAATGATACATATAGGTCACACAGTCTTCAAAGAAGGCATGTCTTATGTTCCTCTATCATGGGTTAGGTAATTGTCAGATTTGTACCTTCAGTTTGATGAAAGCAAAGACAATGCTGACTCATCATGTATGATAGAATGCAATCATTTGCATTGGATGCTCCTCATCTGAGCTTAATCCACACTGTTGAAAAAAATAGAAAGCAAATAACTGCTGAGGTTGCACATTTTTTAAATGTTTCTAAACTAAGTGAAGACTCTACAAAGACTTCCAAAAATGTAAAAACTAATGAAGTCAATAATGTAATATGTTTTCCATTTTCAAACACTTCAGGAGTTTCAGGCTTCTCTAATGTAGTAGTTAATGTTCTGTGCCACCTACAACCGGTGGTTGAAAATATTCAGCAAAACACAGACAAACATTTAAATCAAGCTTTCACATCTCTGCTCAGTTTAATGAACACTGAAAAACAAGTTGGTTCAATTGCATTTATATGCGATATTGTTGCCCACTGTAATGGTGGTTCACAATTCACTTTGCATTTGCAACAGGATGCACTGGAATTTTTAATGGTAGTGCGAAATGTGTTGGAAAATGAGGGAATTACAATTAATGACTATTTTCGAACTAGCTATTCATGGAACCATAAATGTGTTAATAGTCTTACTCAGGCAGAACAGACATTGATCCTGAGTGGTTTGGGTACCTTACAGTACCAGATTTCAAATCAGTAGCTTTTGAAAAACGTTTCGTCAAAACCGTGTAGAAAAACTGCTGTCCAGATTGCACATCAACACTACTGTTTACATTAGATGTGAAAGACAGTTCAAAATATCTTATTCTTATGCTACAAATAAGTTACCAGATGGCAGTAAAATCTGTACTGATATCTGTAACATTAAAGTGAAGCTGGTTAGATATCAATTTATAGGATAACATACTCCGCTGTTGCCATTATTTTTTATCAGGGACAGTCCATAAACTCTGGCCACAACACTGTGTACCTTAAAAATGTATGTGGCTGGACCGAATGTGATTTTCTTACAATAAAGCAAGTCTTGCCCTTGAAACCTCCAAACTCCTATCTCATAGTTTTAGAGAAAAACAATGTTTACAAAACTCTATGTGCAAATAATGGGCAAAAAGTTCATGTTCATTGTCGTTATATGGGTGAAGGTCTCAGTTGCTCAAAACGCTCTATTATACATAGTTATCATTTTGATTGGGACTCTCCCAAAAGAGATGAGTGTGTACATAGCTGGTGTAATTTTAGATATTTCAGTACTGACATATCTCACTAGGCAAGGTATTTTCTTCCCACAGTCTAATACAGACATTTGATCCAAGACAGAACTGTTACTAAAAAGGTGAGTTCCCTTCTACAACCTAGTGAAAAGAGTTTTCAGAGGAGACGTTTTAGTAGAGAAACCAGTGTAGCTCTACACTCTACTACACAAATCCATAATGCAAAACAGAGATGTAATTTTATAGACCAATTCTTCATAACACCCTACTACACACACCTCTTGTCCAAGAAATAATTATTAACTGATATTCTACTGTCAGTTTTAATATTACTGTGCAATGCATTATTTAATCTGGGAAGAGGTCTTAGTGGAGAGACCACTCTTTCATTACTCATTACGATGCACAAACATCAAATTGGAAAGAGGTCTCACTGAGACAATAATTTCTCTCCAAAAACTGCTATGCATACCCATCATATAAAGGAGAGTTGTAAGCACACAAACCAGACCTTTATCAAGATGATACTAAAGAAACCAGTAGATATATAAACTTGGAAGTAAAACTTAAAACGGGAAAACATATACTGTTTTGGTGGGCATCAGTACACCTTGACAAGTTTGTGTCAAGCATTTCTGCTCATTTCACAGGCAACATTTATTGTTCCACAAACTGAGCTTTAGACCACCTTTCTGAGATAGGCAGGCTTGCAATCTGCTTACCTAGCCTACGCATCTGAAGCCATTACTTCTTAAGTTTGCATAGACGCTGTTCTACTTTTAATAATGTAAGCCATTTATAATAATAAATCAAATGTCTTATATGGGAGTGTTTGCTCTTTTGTGGGCCTCTCGCGAGAGGCTCACTGGATCATAACAAGTAAGAAAAACATGCTGTAGGTATGAAAAGTTGCCATGTTTGGTTATTTTATGGGAGGCAGCCGACAACTGCAGAACTGGGAACACACGGCAGCCTTTGGCAAGCAGATCGGACTGTCGCTGAAGAAGACTGCACCGCTTCGAGGGTGATTGGAGCCACCTGCCAATACAAGATGGCGGCTCTGTATTGAATGCCGTTGCACCTGCAGCTCCATATTGCATATTGAATGCTGCTGCGCTCGCAGCACTCGCTGCTACCCTTGCATCGAATGCATCACCCGGGCCGAAACCAGTGGGGAGACAGCTTTTTACGGGAGCTACATTTCGCCTCCCCTTTCCTTCCTTATTTGCCAAACTGCCCGCATCTTCGAGTCAGATGGCCCCACCCACTTTCTCCTGCCAGTGGCCCTGTGCGGGTGAACAAGACAGTGGACACCTGTGGGGCAGCACGGCGGCGGACTGCCTTATTGCTGCCCTCCCCTCTTGAGGCTTTATACTACATGCTGGTGCCAGCTAGAGAGTGGCCCCAGCATTAAGGACAAATAGAAATTAGGGGCATAGAGTCTTGGGGCCTGTGATACTAGCCTACAACTCAGGCACAGGCGGCCTCTGGATTTAATCACCCCCTATCCTCCCCTTTCTACACTAACTGCTGGGCATGAGTGGCCCCCCTGCTAGTGCACATCACCAGTACCCCTTTAGGACTTATGGACCCACGTTCAGAGATTTCTGCAGCTGTGGGGGTGTGACTCACTAGTTGGAGGTTGCTCCTGGTCTGACTGTTCTACCAGCGGGGGTAGTCGGCCTGTGACGCCCTTGTCTGGCCTACATGGCATGGATGTGGATGGCTGGGCTTGAACCGCGGACAGATGGTGAAGGCCAGATCTGAGACACTGCTAGGAGAACACACGGTAGGGGGGACACACCCTTGCCTGTGCCAGCTGGTAAACACACCCATCCCTCTTTGAATGCTGCACTAGTGCCTGCCAGTTTACCTCTCAACACTGACACTGCATAGGTGCTCTATGAGGTTGTTCTTTGACTACTGCTACTTGTGGTGGACTGCCTCCCTTTATCCCACTATACCATGGGCCGTTTCCAGAGACTAAAAGACAACACCTCGATGGACACATCCCATGAGGGGATCAAGCATGGTGCCGTGTTTCAACATGGCCTCTCAAATCGATGACAATTACAATAGGCTGATGGTGGCGATTAATGCCTCTGGGGACTGGCTGGAACTCTTTGATGAGATGAATGTGCGGTCGGTCCCCTGGATTGGCCTGATAGCAGCGACCAAAGTGGTAGAGATCCCCTAAGCGTGGGGCACCCCGACCCACTAAGCAACAGGCAGCTGCGGAGCATACAAAGGCAGTGGAGGTGGCAGCCTCACTGAGTCACTTTGCGTAAGGGGTCTACCTCGAGTTTGGTGAACTCTGTGATACCGAGATTGGATCACACACTGCCTGGAGTTACCCCTGACACATCAGATTACCTCATTTGACCCTCACCGGTGGAACTGGGCTGCTCTGTTTTTGATGACTGAATTATACCTGTGTTATTGTATTCATGGGGCTGTTCTGTGGTCCTTGTTTAATCAACTCTATTCATGGAGGGGCTGGGGAAGAGTTGAGTCTGGCGGTGAGCCAGCATTTTACAGGATTCCTTATTAGAGAATACTAAGGCAGACACTATTGGCCTGGCAAGTCTCTCTCTCCTACAAAACGTTCTGTAACGGAACTTGTGTAAGGATCGGGTCGTGCGCGCCTGCATGGCCTACAAGCCCCAGAATGCTCAGGGACTGAAAAGGGGAGGAGTCGCGCAGTCATAAGGAGCGACGTTCGCACGGGACGTTGTGCGTAATTCCGGCTTGAGAGTTCGTTCCGGATTTCGGTGGAGAGGAGAGTTCGTCTGTGTTTCTTCAAGGCGGGGAGAGACTACGCCGGTTCCAGTCTCTGCCGCTTTTCAGGTGCACGTCCTGGTGTCGGTCCACGTTCCTGTTTCGGATGACGTCAGGTCTCTAGAGTTCCAGGAGACTTCCGAGGGGAACTATCAGATAAGTGTGGTCCTCGCATGAGGCGGGGGAGTGTCTCGTTTATTTCCTTTTCATTTCTGGAGGATCCCGGTGGCCCGTTGGTCCCATGGTGTGTAGTTGAACTGTACATACTGTCACGCCTGGTCAGAGACATTAATCCAGGAAGAGTGTGGGCTACGTTTTCTTTCGTATCTTTTGGAATTGCTTTCCTCACACGGTGACTTAACCGTGTTTAGAAGACTTATAGTGTGGAAACCATAATTCTAGGGAATAGGGTTTTCTCTGAACCGTTGCAGGATACGCTGTGTGAGGCCAATGAACACAGCAACCCATTTCTCCTAAGTTCTTTCAGGCAGCTCTGTTTCTACCTGTACACACATAAAAAGCGGCTCTGGTCTTTCCCTTCAAAATAGTCATGCCATGAATGAATGAGTGTGAGGAAGCGGGGTGTGTGCGGTGTTGTGTATATATGTATATCGGAAAGAAAATACTGGTGAGTGTTATTACTTTATTAAGGTGATGTGAAGGAGGTTTATTCCTTGAAGGGAGTTGTTTTGTAGTGAGAATATGCAAGAGTAGTGCGATTAGTGAGAATATACGAGAGTAGTCTATTCTGACATTGTTTTGCTATTGTTTTGTAGGTATATGTGTTTATTGCTTTACAGGTTCTACTCCCTGCTGTCCCCTTCCTTCCCTTCCCTCGCTTGATCACCCTAACCTTCCGTGCCATCAGTGCAGGAGTTGGGGGTGTCGAGAGGTGGAACCCTTATTGCATCGCCAGAATCCTGAGGAGAGTTGATCTGGGGAACGGAATCTTGACAGAATTACGCACCCAAGTATTAAATCTCCTCCCGGTTCTGGTTTGGGGTACAATAGGGAACTAGTATGGATGAGGTTTTACAAGCACTAGCGGCAGTTCAACAGGAATTGGTGGCGTCTAGGACAGAAACAGCGGCCTTAAGGGAGAAAGTAGAACGGTTGTCAAGGAACCCTTTTGATGCTGGCGCTGGCCCTACTCCCATTCAGGTCACTGTGCCCCCACCCATTCCGTTAGCAAATCCCGAAAGGTACACTGGGGATCCCCAAAAGATACAGGTATTTTTGACTCAAATCCTGATGCATTTTTCTTGTAGGCCGTCCTCGTTCCCGACTAACCACTCCAGAGTGGCGTTCGCCATTTCTTATTTAGCGGGTGACGCAGCAAATTGGGCGGTTCCGCTAGTACGACATAATGACCGTGTGTTGTCTGATTGGGACGAGTTTAGAGCAGCCCTGGAGGGGGTATTTGACCGACGCACTACTACATTCAGTGCAGACAAAGAGCTTTTGACTTTAAAGCAACTGGTGTCCACCCCCACCCACCTTGCCGGACACACTCTCGACGCCGTCTTCTCATCCAGCACAGACATCGACTTCAGCCACGCCACAGAGCTTCACTGGACGGACCACAGCTGCGTCCACTTCACCTTCAAGAGAACGCCGACCCACCATCACCAACAACAGGCCGCCCGCAGAAGCTGGAACAAGATCACAGCAGACCAGCTCGCCACCTCCCTGAGCCAGCACCCTCCTGCCAGCTCAGCGAACCCCAGCCAGGCCGCCGACAACCTCACGAAGTGGATCAGCAACTGCGCGGACGAACTCGCCCCACTAAGGACCGCGCCCAGCAGACCCGGCAGCAAGAAGGCCCCATGGTTCACCGACGAACTCAAGAGCTCCAAGAAGAACTGCCGAGCCCTCGAGAAAGTCTGGAAAAGGGAACCGACACCGGACAACAGGACCTCCTTCAAGCTTGCTACCCGGAAGCACCACCAGCTGATCCGCGCCGCCAAGAAAACAGCATTCAAGGACCGGTTGGACAACAACGCACACAACTGCAAGGAACTCTTCAACATCGTGAAAGAGCTTTCCAACCCCAGCGCAGGAAACAACGACATCACCCCATCGCAAGACCTCTGCAACTCCCTCGCCTCATACTTCCACAACAAGATCACAGACATACACAGCAGCTTCGACAACCAACCAACGCACAGCATGACCGAACAACCACCCCCCACCACCACCCTCCACGCCTGGACCCCGATCAGTACCGAAGACACCATCCGCACGATGAACTCCATCCACTCCGGATCACCGACTGACCCCTGCCCTCACCACGTCTTCAACAAGGCCGACGCTGTCATCGCACCCCACCTGCGAGACATCATCAACACATCCTTCAACACCGCCACCTTCCCGGAGAGCTGGAAGCACGCCGAACTCAGCGCCCTACTCAAGAAACCAACAGCGGACCCCACCGACCTCAAGAATTACCGCCCCATCTCGCTTCTCCCGTTTCCAGCCAAAGTCATCGAGAAGACCGTCAACAAGCAGATGGCCGCCTTCCTCGAGACAAACGGATCCCTCGACCCCTCTCAGTCCGGCTTCCGAGCCAATCACAGCACCGAGACCGCCCTCATCGCCGCCACCGATGACATCCGAGCCCTGATGGACAATGGAGAAACAGCGGCCCTCATCCTCCTAGACCTCTCCGCGGCTTTCGACACGGTCTGCCACCGCACCCTAGTACGGCGCCTCAGCAACGTCGGAATCCAGGACAAGGCGCTAGAATGGATCATCTCCTTCCTCGGCGGTAGAACACAGAGAGTCCGCCTACCACCATACAAGTCAGAGGCCTCCGAAGTCATATGCGGCGTCCCCCAAGGATCTTCTCTGAGCCCCACCCTCTTCAACGTCTACATGAGCCCCCTCGCGGCCATCGTACGCAAACACAACCTCAGCATAATCTCCTACGCCGACGACACCCAGCTGATCCTCTCCCTGACCAACGACCCCGCCGCCGCCAAAGCCAACCTACAAGAAGGGATGAAAGAGGTAGCCGAGTGGATGACGACCAGCCGCCTGAAGCTGAACTCAGACAAGACGGAGGTCCTCATCCTGGGCTCCTCACCCTCCGCCTGGGACGACTCCTGGTGGCCTCCCGCCCTGGGCACCGCACCCAAACCGACAGACCATGCACGCAACCTGGGCTTCATCCTGGACTCCTCCCTCTCCATGACCAGGCAAGTCAACGCCGTCTCCTCGTCATGCTTCAACATCCTACGCATGCTACGGAAGATCTTCTGGTGGATCCCCACAGAGACCAGGAAGACCGTCACCCAGGCCCTCGTCACCAGCCGACTGGACTACGGCAACGCCCTCTACGCCGGCACCACCGCCAAGCTCCAGAAGAGACTCCAGCGGATCCAAAACGCCTCAGCCAGACTCATCCTCGACATCCCACGAACCAGCCACATCTCCGGACATCTGAGAGACCTCCACTGGCTCCCCGTCAGCAAGAGAGTCACCTTCCGCCTCCTCACCCACGCACACAAAGCCCTACACGACCAAGGCCCGAGCTACCTCAACAGCCGAGTCAACTTCTACGCTCCCAAACGCCACCTCCGTTCTGCCAGCCACGCCCTCGCCGCCGTCCCCCGCATCCGAAGAGCGACTACAGGAGGAAGGTCCTTCTCCTACCTGGCCGCCAAGACCTGGAACTCCCTCCCGACCGACCTGCGCCTGACCCAAGACCACCTCTCCTTCAGGAAGAAGCTGAAGACCTGGCTGTTCGAGCAGTAGCGGCACCCCCCCCCCAGCGCCTTGAGACCCTACGGGTATGTAGCGCGCTCTAGAAATGTCTTTGATTGATTGATTGAAGCAAGGAAAGACTGAATTAGTGACATATCTGACCACCTTCAATAGATTGGTGGCGGAAGCAGCATGGCCCGAAGAAAAGAGGATGTCACTTTTCTACCAAGGGTTATGTGACGAGCTTAAAGATGTCATAGCCAGAATAGATACTCAACCTCAGACGTGCAACGATTTGGTCAGTTTAGCCTTGCGGTTGGATGGACGCCTAGCAGATAGAGGTGGTGAGAGGTTTAGAGGTGATAGAGCCAGAAATGAAGCCACCAGCAACACGGTGGTATCAGAGCCCATGGAGGTGGGAGCCATTCGGGCTCCACTATCTAGAGTGGAAAGGGAGAGCAGAAGGACTCAGGGGCTTTGCATGTATTGCGGAAAGAAGGGGCATTATGTCCGGGAATGCCCCTCTCGACCCAAGCGACCGGGGGGGAATAACCGGAATAGAAAGACAATAGCCACAGTCCAGAGTCCGGATCTGCATGAAGGATCGCAAGAAAAAACAGAGGCGACAGGAGAGCCGCTTTGGAGGATCCCTTCGCTTGCCACTACCCATCAGGGTGACACAGAAAAACATATAGAGATGGTTATGTGGTTAGAGAACGACCACCAGTCTCATCAGATTAAGGCCATGTTGGATTCTGGAGCTACAGGAAACTTTATACACAGTGGGTTGGTAGCACAACTGGACCGAAGGAAGGTTTCTCGCAATATCCCAGAGGAAGTGCTGGCGGTAGATGGAAAACCACTCACCTCCGGTCTCCTCATCGAACAAACAGAACAACTCAGGTTGATTACCAGAGTAGGAGACGGAAGACACATAGAATCAGTGGCATTGAACATCATAGAAGCTCCTCAGTATGAGGTGATTCTAGGAATGCCCTGGTTTTGTTTACACAACCCGACCATAGACTGGAGAAAGAGACAGGTCCTGTTCTTATCGGAGGAGTGTCAGGAGCATTTGGTTCCGGGATGGGGGTTGGGTGCGTCCGTCTTGGCCTGCCCGTTCGTAGCAGCCACTGCCGCGGAGAAAGAGGTATGCCTTCCTCCTGAATATTCTTGTTTTGCCGAGGTGTTCAGCAAGACGCAGGCAGAGTCGCTACCACCCCACAGGCCATATGACTGTCAAATAGACTTAGTGGAAGGAGCCACCATTCCGGTGTGTAGAGTCTATGCTCTCTCTGAGCCTGAGACCAAATACCTCAGGGCTTATCTGGATCACTTCTTGGAGATAGGGTTTATTCGTCCTTCCAGATCTCCTGCAGCATCTCCTTTGTTTTTTATATCTAAGGCCAATGGGGAGTTGAGAGCGTGTTGTGACTACCGCATGCTGAACAAGAACACCGTTCGCAATAGGTATCCACTGCCTCTCATTCCAGTTTTATTGGATCAAGTGCGCGAGGCCAAGATATACACAAGGTTAGACCTTAGAGGCGCACATCACTTGGTGCGCGTACGCGAAGGGGATGAGTGGAAGACTGCGTTCAAGACCCGCTATGGTCTTTTTGAGTATTTGGTAATGCCGTTTGGGTTATGCAATGCCCCGGCGGCATTCCAGTACTTCTTAAATGATGTGCTAAAGGAATATGTAGATAAGACAGTTGTTGTCTACATAGACGATATATTGATATATTCAGATTCGGTGAGAAGTCACACAGAACATGTGAATCAAGTATTACGAGTTTTGAGAGAACAGCGCTTATTCTGCAAACTGAGCAAGTGTGAGTTTGGTGTGACAGAAGTGGAATTCTTGGGGGTGATACTTCGCCCGGAGGGTTTGAGTATGTCAGAACGAAAGATCCAAGCGGTGCAAGATTGGCTGGTTCCAAGCAACGTTAGGGAAACACAGTGCTTTCTTGGTTTCGCTAATTATTACAGACGCTTCATACATGGGTTCTCGCAACAGGCCCTTCCGATCACCCGGCTCCTCAGAAAGGGTGTGCCGTTTGAATGGACTCCAGCAGCAGGAAAGGCTTTTGAGGTCCTAAAAACGGCATTTACTTCAGCCCCCGTGTTACGCCATCCTAAGCTGGATACTCCTTTCATAGTGGAGGCTGATGCCTCAGACGAAGCAGTTGGGGCAATATTGTCACAAAGGGACAAGGACACAGGAGAACTGCATCCTGTGGCCTATCTCTCCAGGAAACTTCTCCCAGCAGAAAGAAATTACAACATAGCTGAAAAGGAGTTACTATCCATAAAGAAGGCTTTCCAGGAGTGGCGTCCTTACTTATGGGGGGCTCGGTTTCCGATCACTGTGTACTCCGATCATCGAAATTTGCAGTACCTAAGAACAGCCAGACGTCTATCCCCCAGACAAATGAGATGGATGCTTTTCTTCGAAGAGTATAACTTCATTATTACCTTCAGACCTGGAGTGGACAATAGGAAGGCGGATTCCCTGTCCAGGATGCTAATCACAGGAGAGGAAGTCGAAGCATCAGAGACGGCGATCATTCCGTCCTCCAAGGTGGTCTGTGGGATACAGGCTGAGAAATATCTGGATACCATAAGAGATCACAAGAGTATGGAAAACTGGAATAGGTGGGCTGATCGTGATACTGAGCGGTCTATACGACAGGGGCTTCCTTTTCTG
Organism: Triturus cristatus; assembly: GCF_964204655.1. Classification (NCBI taxonomy): domain Eukaryota; kingdom Metazoa; phylum Chordata; class Amphibia; order Caudata; family Salamandridae; genus Triturus; species Triturus cristatus. The sequence continues at coordinate 766,520,966 of NC_140581.1, read as the reverse complement.
GATCAAAGACTGTATCTACCTACAAAGGCTTTGAGGAAAAAGGCTTTTGCGTGGTGTCATGAGTCTCCATTAGCAGGGCATCCCGGCATACACAAAACCACCCTTTTGGTACAACGTTATTTTTGGTGGGCATCGCTGGTACCTGACGTTAGGAAATGGGTGATGTCTTGTGAGAACTGTGCCCGAGGTAAATCAGATACATCTAAACCCAGGGGCAAGTTAGTTCCCATGCCCACACCTCAGGCACCGTGGCAGACCATCAGTCTGGATTTCATTACCGGACTTCCGGTGGATCAGGGGTATGCAGCTGTACTGGTGGTGGTGGACAGTCTGACCAAGATGGGACATTTCATTCCATGTAAAAATCTGCCTACAGCAAGCCAAACAGCGCAATTATTGTTGCAACATGTGGTGCGGTTACATGGAGTGCCAAAAGTTATAGTGTCAGACAGAGGCCCCCAGTTCATAGCCAGCTTTTGGAAAGGGTGGTGTCGAGCTCTCCACATTGACTCTGCAGTGTCCACCAGCTTCCATCCCCAGACGGATGGACAAACAGAGCGTTTGAACCAAACGTTGAAGAAATATTTGAGATGTTATGCGGAGGAGGCACGAGACTCTTGGGTTGCCCTGTTATGGATGGCCGAATTGGCCTATAACAACGCGACGCACAGTTCCATAGGCGTTTCTCCTTTTTTGGCCAATTTTGGTTTCAGTGCAAGGATCTTGCCAATAGCTATGCCACAAGTATCGAGCACTCAACCCTCGGTCCAGGCACACATGCAAGCGCTCCATAAGGGTCACGCTGCAGTAAGGAATCATCTGCTCAAGACCAAGTTGACATACAAGCAATGGGCAGACAGGCACCGCGCAGAGGGCCCACAGTATCGAGAAGGGAACAAGGTGTGGTTGTCCACCAAGAATATACGCTTCAAACTGCGTAGCGTGTTCCATCCCAGATTTATTGGCCCTTATCAGGTGGTAAAGAAGATCAATCCCGTGGCGTACAAATTACGACTTCCGGGCTCTCTTCGGATCCACCCGGTCTTTCATTGTAGTCTTTTGAAGCCAGCTGTGGGGGGACAGAAGAGGCGGCCACCAGAGATGGATAAGGAGATGGGACAGGAGTATGAAGTGCGTCGCATTGTGGACTCCAAGTATCGGAGGGGTCGGTTGTGGTACCTAATCTCCTGGAAGGGGTACACATCAGAAGAGGATTCATGGGAACCCAGCGACAACGTGCATGCCCCGGCCCGAATTCGGGCCTTTTATCGTAGACACCCGGACAAGCCTGGTTCTAGGAGGCGCGTGGGAGGGGGACCTACTGTAAGGATCGGGTCATGCACGCGTGCATGGCCTACAAGCCCCAGAATGCTCAGGGACTGAAAAGGGGAGGAGTCGCGCAGTCATAAGGAGCGACGTTCGCACGGGACGTTGTGCGTAATTCCGGCTTGAGAGTTCGTTCCGGATTTCGGTGGAGAGGAGAGTTCGTCTGTGTTTCTTCAAGGCGGGGAGAGACTACGCTGGTTCCAGTCTCTGCCGCTTTTCAGGTGCACGTCCTGGTGTCGGTCCACGTTCCTGTTTCGGACGACGTCAGGTCTCTAGAGTTCCAGGAGACTTCCGAGGGGAACTATCAGATAAGTGTGGTCCTCGCATGAGGCGGGGGAGTGTCTCGTTTATTTCCTTTTCATTTCTGGAGGATCCCGGTGGCCCGTTGGTCCCATGGTGTGTAGTTGAACTGTACATACTGTCACGCCTGGTCAGAGACATTAATCCAGGAAGAGTGTGGGCTACGTTTTCTTTCGTATCTTTTGGAATTGCTTTCCTCACGCGGTGACGTAACCGTGTTTAGAAGACTTATAGTGTTTTCTCTGAACCGTTGCAGGATACGCTGTGTGAGGCCAATGAACACAGCAACCCATTTCTCCTAAGTTCTTTCAGGCAGCTCTGTTTCTACCTGTACACACATAAAAAGGGGCTCTGGTCTTTCCCTTCAAAATAGTCATGCCATGAATGAATGAGTGTGAGGAAGCGGGGTGTGTGCGGTGTTGTGTATATATGTATATCGGAAAGAAAATACTGGTGAGTGTTATTACTTTATTAAGGTGATGTGAAGGAGGTTTATTCCTTGAAGGGAGTTGTTTTGTAGTGAGAATATGCAAGAGTAGTGCGATTAGTGAGAATATACGAGAGTAGTCTATTCTGACATTGTTTTGCTATTGTTTTGTAGGTATATGTGTTTATTGCTTTACAGGTTCTACTCCCTGCTGTCCCCTTCCTTCCCTTCCCTCGCTTGATCACCCTAACCTTCCGTGCCATCAGTGCAGGAGTTGGGGGTGTCGAGAGGTGGAACCCTTATTGCATCGCCAGAATCCTGAGGAGAGTTGATCTGGGGAACGGAATCTTGACAACTTGTTAGCCTTAGTAACAAGGCTTTAGTTTGTGGCCATTGCCTATACATGTTTGGACAGGATGTGTTTATATCCCTGGCAGGGTAGGGTGTTGTGAGTGTCTAGTTGGTTAGTTATGTTTTTGGTGAGGTTTCTTTCTTCATGGGTGTGGATGCGATGAGAGAGGCTGTAGGGAGCGCTTGGATGGTGGAGCTGCAGTTGAGCAACTGGCAAGGAAGGCCCTGGTGCGTAGAACCGCACGCTTTAATACAGCAATGGCCGACCACATGCAAGTGATTACCTGGAATGTGAGGGGGCTGAACACATCATTAAAGTATAATGTTCTTGTGTACATGAAGGACAGCAAGGGTAGGGCTCTCCAGAAGAGGTTGAGGAGGCAACTTTATTACACTGCCTACTCTGCATTTGCACAGGGTGCCTTGATCTAGATTAGACCTGGAGTACCCTTCTAATTGCATACGGTAATGGTGGACACCAAGAGATGCTATGTTTTAGTACTAGGTCTACGGGATAGTAAGGACATTGCATTATGAATATGTATGCCCAAACACCGACCTACAAGCTTTTTTGGTTAACTTGCCACACTGCACTTCCATAGATAATTGGCTGCTATTTCAACTGTGTGGAATATCCCCACCTGGAAAGGTCTTATACCCCCACTGCCTGCATCCCTGGCGCAGGACCTTTTTGAAAGAGGATTGAGCACTGAGGGTTGATAGATTGCTGCCGGGCATAGAATCAGAGGACACGGGCCTACTCCTTCTGCTCTGGATTGCACGGATTAGACGTGCGCTTATATGTACAAGTTACTTACCTTCAGTAACGTAGTATCTAGTAGAGGAACACTATAGCTGCAGATTCCTTAACTTGAGAACTCTCCCCAGCCATCAGACTGGATCTGGACATTTTTTCAGTGTTACCTCTGCGCGCCGGGGGGTGGCCCTGCTATGATGTCGTCTCCGGATGTGATGTCAGCGGTGCAATATATGTCTCATCCGGCACGCAGATATTTGCTTTTTCTGTGAAACCTTTCGGGCCAGAACGCAAAAGAAGTGCAGAAAGAAGTCTGCCAAAAAGATAAAAAACTTTGAACCATTAGTAAAGAAGGAACATCGAAACATGAAATGGTATATTAATACCAGACATGGATTTTAATGAAAAGCCCCAAAAGAATCAAAGAAGTATAGGACTACGTGATACCCTGCACGTGATACCCTGCACCTTGGTGAATAACCAGCATGCAAGGGAATTAAAAATCTTACACTTTACAGACCATTCATCAATGGTAATGAATGGCATGCTAATAGCAATAACAAAACAAAACCAATAAAAACAACAACAAGCTTTTTGTTAAAACACACCATTAACGTGACATAATGAGAGTGCTAATACAAAGTATAATGATACTAGACAGACTTTCAAGGAAAGAAACAAATTAATCAACACTGCTCACTGTGGTCTAATTCAGTGTAAAAGAGACCCCCCCCAATCTACCTATCACTCACCATTGGAAATGGGTGGTATGGCAAACATCTAAACAAAACCTATATGATGAGACCAAGTGGTTTTGGAGTCCCAACCTTAGTTGAAACAGTGATCACCGGTATATAAAACTGGTACTGAAAGCGGGTATAACCCTAACCTCATAGGTTGTTCGCTGAATGGGGAGGATGGGCAAGGCGTTAAGGAATCTGCGGCTAGACTGTCTCTACCAAATATTATATAACTATATATTAATATTATATTACTGAAGGTGAGTAACTTGTACATCTTATAGAGACATCTAGTAGCAGATTCCTTAACTTGTGAATCAAATAATATAGCTATACCCCGCTGGAGGCGAATCCGCAAACTAAACCTACGAATGTTCTCAAAGAAAACCAGCCGGTTATGACTAACTACTGCCACAAGTACATAGGAATTGCAGAACAAGTGCTTGGCTCTTAATAGAATCCATGATCACTGTCACAAAACATATAAATAATAAACAAATCTACGGGCCTGAAATAATCTTACCTTGAGGGAAAAAGAGGTAAATCCCAAAACAACCATCTGACAGTTATCAGACAATAATCCTGTATCCACAAAGGGAAAAGAAAACTCACTGACCAAAAGGGCCAAGTGCAAGACAAAAGTCATGCAATCTGCATTCTTCACGGCAAAGAAATTTCAGAAAAGGACTGTCCTGATAAAATCCAAAAAGAAGGACTCTCAGAACTCATTCTCATTATACCAAAATGAGTAAACATCAAAAGAAAGATGAACAATTATACCTCCGAGGTATAAAGAATTTTGTTGCAACAAAATGGCCACTCGAAGATTACATAATGCACTGTACAGAAGCTAAAATGACACAAATCACAATTGAATCCTGTATAGATATTCATCAATTATGCCACAAAGATGTATATATTTATGTGTATATATATTCATATAATTGGACTCCAGCTTTTATATTTGATATCCTCCCTCATTTCTCCAAGGGTAGCAACGATGTTTCCTTAAGATTTGTAGACCACAGATGTCCAAATTTGTCTTGTTGCATGACACAATAGGATAGGTTGGCCTTCACCATTTTTTCTTGTCTGCTTTTTTGCACAACCTTTGCACTTATCACTGGATCCAATTTTAGCATTGATACACAGCATGAATTTTATGTCAAACACACTGTACATATAGCTGATTTTTACATCATTAAATTCAATTATCAAGCCTGTTTAAAACCCTTTGTTGTTTTCCATGTGAACATGATGATTTTCATGTTTGAATGTTTGGTGCTACAGGCATTTATGCCATTATTTTTGCACTAACAACATTGGACATGGACAGCTACTTACATAGTTTTCTAGAGCTGCAGCAAATTCTTATACACTGGGCATTTAAGCCACTAATTTCGGTGTAAATTACTAATATTGTAAATAGATGGTTTGTTTTTATTGACTTACTAATTTATTTATTTATTGTTTTATATTTCAAAAACAGCGAAATTTGCACAACAAAACGGGCAGATCCAGTTTTATTACAGAGTAAACCATGTTTTGCATTTTGCACTTTATTTTCTGACCAAACAAGTGTTTTTTCCATGTTTATAACACCGGAGGTCACATGCCTATGATCTTGCACTTTGAACTCATTTTGTCTGCTATTTATTGGATCGTATTTCAAACTCACGTTGTCATGTGATCAAGGCTCTGCTGAGCCGAAACGTTATGACGGCAACCTAACGAAATAAACTAAGCACTTCAACGAAGGTCCGTGTCCGCCTGTGATTTTGGATTTTGATGCTCATCGTCATCCTGTTGCACTAGCGGTATTTGGATATATTCATATATACACACACACACACATATATATATATATATATATATATATATATGTTAATGAAAAAACTGAGAAATTCGGCTGTTATAGTTAGTTGAGCTAACTATAACTCACGCCCCCGCAATGCACTGCTAATAATGTCACATATTACATCACTCATGACATGGTCAGTGTCATCACTGATAACATCTCAAATGACATCACTCATGACATCACTGATGACATCGTCCACAGACTGGGTGTTTTTAAAAAGTTTATGAATGTTAATTATAGATAAGCAAAGGTGTATTGAAGAATGAGTGGGTGTATGAGTGTCTGAATGGATGATTTCGTGGGTGTGTGACTGTTTAAGTGAGAGAATAAACGTATCTTAGTGAATGCATGGGTGAATGACTAATCTGTGTGAATGTCTGTATCAGTCTGTCAGTTGGTGTGTAAGTGGCTGCATGGGTTGGTGACTAGCTACATGAGTGTCTATATGGGTTAATTATTAGTTGTCTTATTACCTGTATGGGTGCCTGAGTGTCTGTGTGGGTGGGTGGGTGGGGGTTGTGACTCCCTCCATATATGTGTGAGTGGGAGATTCCGTGGGTGTATGGGTTCATGAGTGCATCTGCGAGGGGCTGTATGGGTAAGTGTGCATATGCTGTGCTGGTGAGTTATGTCTCACTGATATATGTGTGAGTAACTACATATGTGAAAGGCAGTATATGTGAATGTTGGAGTATATAAGTGACTGTATGTGACAGTGAGTGATTGTGGGAGTGGCTGTATGGATGAGTGTGTGCTTGTGTCAGTGATTGTATAAGAGAGTAAGTATGTGTTAGTATCTCTATGAATAAGTGAGGTGGTGTGTCTATAACTGTTTTGGTGAGTAAATGGCAGTGTGTTTGAGTGTTTGGGCGACTGACTAGGTGTGTGAGTATCTCTGTGGATTTGTGGCAGTATGTGAATGTCTGTAATGGTGCATAAGTGCATATGTCAGAGGCTGTATTGATGAGTGACTGCGTGTATGAGTGACTATCGGTGAGTGAGTGGGTGGGTGTGTTTAGACCTATGAATCAGTGAGTGGGTATGTACTAACTGGTATTGCTGCGTCTATGGTTTTGAGAATGGTAGTCTGTATTTTAGAGTGGGTGTATGAAAGGTTATATTAGGGTGTGAGGAGGTGCATCAGATATTAAGTGGATGATGTCATTTGAGATGCCATCAGTGATGTCATCAGTGATGTCACTGACCATATCATGAGTGATATAATATGTGACATCATCAGCAGTGCATTGCGGGGGCCCGAGTTATAGTTAGCTCTACTAACTATAAGGGCCGATTTTCTCTGCTTTTGTACTAGTGAAATGTCCAACTAACTATAACATCCCTGAAACCTGCATTTTTTTCAATCTATTTTTAAGGTTTTTTAAATGCTAATTTCTAACTAGAACGTCCCTGAAACCTATGTTTTTTTCAGTGAATTACAAAGGTTTTTTAAATGCTAGTTCCTAACTATACCGTCCCTGAAACCTCTGTTTTTTTTCAGTGAATTTCTATGGTGTTTTAAATGCTAATTTCTATATATGCCTACATAGGTAGGGCATGTGCAGAAAGATGAAGAAAGGTGCAGAAAGAAGCAAGAGAAGTGCAGAAAGACCCAACAGAGGTACAGAAAGAGGTCTACTTTGACTGTATCTTACAACAGACTCATACAACGTAGCCTAAACACTAATCCTTCTCCCAAGATGTCTTAAACCTCACTTTTCTCTTGAAGGTTCACTATTAATCGACTGCTCAGAATGTTAGGCCTACCTACTAAATAAAAAACTGTTATTCTAAGCATATCACTGTTGTAAGTCTGACCAAGTTTGTGAAGGTATGCATGCATGTCTCTGGTTTACTGACTGACATGTTACATAAAGATAAACATAGAAATACTTGAATACCTGTGTTTCAAACAACATACTCTGTGAATATGTGTACAAAAATGTGTATGTATTTCTTTCTGCTCATAATACAGGGACATGGGTATTCAATACTATATTTGAGGGGCTCTATAACACCTATCTTCATAAGACATGTGTGCCTGTTCAACTGAATGACAGAGTAGAACAGAGAACATTTAACCACCTATAGATGAAGCTACCCACTTTTTAAGATACCATCTTCAGATGCATAACACATGTGAGAATACATATACAAGTAGACATATACCTCAGTCACAAGAGCATGCAGACCTTTAAACTTGACAGCTTGAACTTCCCATTTGAGTACAGAAAGAGGCGAGAGAAGTACAGAAAGAAGCAAGAGATGTTCAGAAAGAAACAAAAGAAGTGCAGAAAGAAGGAACAGATGTGCAGAAAGAGGCAAGAGGGGTGCGGAAAGAGGTGTGCAGAAAGAGGTAAAAGGGGTACAGAAAGAAGCAAGAGAAGTGCAGAAAAAAAGAAATACAAAAAGAAGGAACAGAGGTGCAGAAAGAGGCAAGAGGGGTGCAGAAAGAGGGAAAAAGGGTGCAGAAAGACACGAGGGGTGCAGAAAGAAACAAGAGAGGTGCAGAAAGAAGCAACAGAAGAGCAGAAAAAAGCAACAGATGCGGAAAGGGGAAGTGAGGTGGAGAAAGAGGCAAGAGGGATACAGAAAGAAACAAGAGGTGCAGAAAGAAACAAAAGAAGTGCAGAAAGAGGCAAGAGGGTGCAAAAAGAAGGAAGAGGGGTGTGAAAGAGGCACAAGGGGTGCAGAAAGAAGCAAGAGGGGTACAGGAAGAAGCAAGAGAGTTGCAAAAAGAAGGAACAGGGGTACAGAAAGAGGCAGGAGGGGTACAGAAAGAGAGAAGAGGCATGCAGAAAGAGGCACAAGGGTTGCAGAAAGAAGAGACATACATGCAGAAAGAAGCTGGAGAAGTGCAGAAAGAAGCAAGAGAAATGCAGAAAGAAGCAAGAGAAATGCATAAAGAAGCAACAGAGATGCAGAAAGGGGGAAGTGGGATGGAGAAAGGGGCAAAAGGGATGCGGAAAGGAACAAGAGAGGTGCAGAAATTAACAAAAGAGTACATAAAGAAGCAAGAGAGTTGCAGAAAGCGGCAAGACGAGTGCAGAAAGAGGGAAGAGGGGTGTGAAAAAGGCACAAGGGGAACAGAAAGAAGCAAGAGAGTTGCAGAAAGATACAAAAGAAACGCAGAAAGAAGGAACAGAGGTGCAGAAAGAGGCGAGAGGGGTGCAGAAAGAGGGAAGAGGGGTGCAGGAAGAGGCACAAGGGTTGCAGAAAGAAGAGACAGAGGTACAGAAAGAAGCATGAGAAGTGCAGAAAGAAGCAACAGAGATGCAAAAAGGGGGACCAGCGGTAGAGAAAGTGGCAAGAAGGGTACAGAAAGAAACAAAAGAAGTGCAGAAAGAAGGAGCAGAGGTGCACAAAGAGGGATTAGGGGTGGAGAAAGAGGCAAAAGAAGTTATTTATTTTAGAGTTTTATAGAGCGTGAACCAGACCCGTGAGTGTATCAGAGCGCTTTACAGGATTGACAGGTGGTACAAACTGTCTTAGGACGGGTGTATACAATTGGGATAGGTAAAACACAAGCACTTATAAACTCACCCTGGTGTTAACTACCAGCACTCTATCTACTCAGTCACTGTGTAGGTACTTGTACAATGTTTCAGGCATGAAGAGACACTGTGCTACAGTTAAATGTGCACAATGTATGCAGGCCCCTAACCCCCTGTAGACTACGGATTCACTTTTGCAATAATCTATGTAGTACTCATGCAATGCTCCAATCATACTCTCACTCTCTCTTCACTGTTGCAATCATCCTCACAGAACCATGCCCTCATCCAATCTCTGTGCTGAAACACAAGCACTTATAAACTCACACTGGTGTCAACTACTAGCACTCTATCTACTCAGTCACTGTGTATGCACTTGTAAATGATTCAGGCATGAAGAGACACTGTGCTACAGTTAAATGTGCACAATCTATGCAGGCCTGTAACCCCCTGAAGACTACTGATTCACTCCTGTAATAATATAAGTACTACTCATGCAGTGCCCCAATCACTCTCTCTCCACTCTTGCAATCATCCTCACAGAACCATGCCCTTATCTAATCTCTGTGCCGCAACACAAGCACTTATAAACTCACCCTGCTGTCAAGTACCAGCACTGTAACTATGCAGTCACTGCCCATGCACTTGGACAATGACTCAGGCATGAAGAGACACCGTGCGTCACTGCCCATGCACTTGGACAATGACTCAGGCATGAAGAGACACCGTGCTACAGTCAAATGTACACAATCTATGCAGGCCCCTAACCCCCTGTAGACTACTGATTCACTCTTGTAATAATCTAGGTAGTACTCATGCAGTGCTCCAATCACACTGTCACTATCTCCACTCTTGTAATTATCCTGACTAAAAATATACATATAGAGTGGCCTAGCCACTAACACAAGTACACCTCCAGCATTCACTGCACTATGCATGCATACCTCTAACCACATACATACTATTGGAACACTCTTGTAAATACTAAGGTACTACCCATGCAGTCTAGCAATCCTCCTGTTACTGCCTTGCACTTTCTTGATTTACTGGCTTGTAAATCTGCTCTTATGGAGCAGATTTACAAGCCATGTCATGAGTGATGTAATATGTGATGTCATCAGCAGTGCATTGCGGAGGCGCGAGTTATAGTTAGCTGAACTAACTATAACAGGGGAATTTCTAACTATAACGTGCCTGAAACCTATGGTTTTTTAGTGAATTTCAAAGGTTTTTTAAATGCTAATTTCTAACTATAACGTGCCTGAAACCTATGGTTTTTTCATTGAAATATATATATATATATATATATATATATATATATATATATATATATATATATATATATATATATATATATATATACAAGTATAAATAACCTACTGGCCGTCGCCAGTGGGTAGTTCTAGTTAGGACCTTGTTTCTATTCAAAAAGTGTTTTTTGTTTTACCAATATTTTTGACACCGTTTGACAAATCTTCATGAAATCTTCAAAACTAATGGCCTACTCACTTTAGCTGCTGTCTTGACAATTTTGGGTAGATCTGTCAAGCGGGGGCAGAGAAAAAGGGGGTTCCCGTAACGCTTTTCTCCATGTTAATTTCCATAGGAAACTGTTGACGCAGCTACAGCCTGAACTGCTGAACGGAATTATACAAAATTTGGCAAAATGGTAGCTTTTAGTCTAGAGTGCACTCTTCTTGTTAAATGGTGTATATCCGTTCAGTAGTTCCTGAGAAATTTAAACCTTTCTCAGATATACTAATATGGCCGCAGAAGATCCTCAAACCCTCCCAATCTCGAGCCTGCCATTTGATTGGCTGCCAACACTGCAAACCAGGAAGTGTTGGCAGCCATCTTGTGACTCGGTTGAACCGAGTCAGAAGCAAAAGGTAAAAAAGAACATTTAAAAACAAGAAAAGGGGGCAGGGTAGAAACACCCTGAACCCCTAGGCCTGCTCACGGGGTCCCACAGGGCCAAAAAATGCATTAAAAAAAAATTGGCGGAAGTTTGATCTGCGAATCGGACCTAAATTTTTGTTTTCAAACGAAGCGCTTCATTTTCTTCAAATGCTAATACCGAACTATAATGTCCCCGAAACCTGTGGGTTTTTTTCAGTGAAAATTTATATTACCCACTGGCAGCCATATTAGTTAGGACCACATTTTCATAGGAAAATCATGTTTTTCCCAAATAACTGTGATGCCATTCCAAACAAAATATTCTTTCACCTCAGATCCTAACTGGAAAGTTTTGAGGAAACCGCCAAGTAGGGGCCGAGGAAAAGAGGCGATCCCAAAACACATTTCCCACCATTCATTTTTCTATAGGAACTTTAGACACAGCTACAGCTGAAACTCCTGAACAGGTTTACACCAAACTTGGCAGAAAGCTAGATCTTGGTCCAGAAACAGTGCTTTTTGTGATTTGGTGTACATCTAATCAGTAGTTTTGAAGCAATAATTGTGCAAATGAATAGTATGTTTCATGCCGTGGAGCCATCAGACCTGATTGGCAACTTTGTTTTTTAAAAAGAGCTAACACGCTACTTTCAAACACCCCTCCTTCCGGGGTGGGCATAGGCCTAGAACGGTGGCACAAAATATTCTTTTGAGGGAGAGGCAGCAGCTCCCCCAAGCCGTAATAGGCCACAGGGACACCATTCCAGTGGCCGAACTTAACTTTAGAGGGAAGAGGGACATGTAGCCCCCTCCCTGTGCCAGTAAAGGCCCTGGGAACCCCCATCACCCTGGGCCGGATCAATTACTGTGTCCCAAGGACGCCAGTCCTAGGACACGGCGCAAGCAGGGAAACATATGTCCGCTCCCACCTGGTGAGAGCATTTTCAAATCTCCCGCCGGGTGGGAGCAGACATGCCTTCCCTGCCCACAGGAATGAGGGTAGTGAAGGCACATCTGCTCTCATGGCAGGAGCTTTTAAAATGCTCTCACTGGGTGAGAGCAGACTTCTGTTTCCCTGCCCATACTCCTGCGGACAGAAAAAACGCACATTGCTCCCGCCTGGGGGGCACATGCAGAAATAGCTGCTCTCCCCCATGGCCACCAACTTGCTGTGTGCCCCGGGTGGACACACATCTACAAATAAGACATATCATGGGAGATGGGTTTCTGGGTCACAATAGGCTCAGAGAGTGGGGCTGTGCACCACCTCCAATTGAAGCTAACTGTGGCCTTGGGAATGGGGTCCCGGGGCCTATTAATGCTCAGGGAGGGGTCCATACATCCCAGTCTGTTTTTTATTCAAATTGGGATTTGGGCTGGGGTCCCCAGGGCCTATTAAAGCTTGGGGAGGACCTCCAATTAACATATATGGTGTGGCCCAAGGGATGGGATCCCTGGGGCCACTATTGGCTTGAGAAAGGGGGCCATGCGCTCTCTCTCCTGAAAGACCCCGAAGCCCCTTCTGGCTCAGTGAGGGAGACCATGTGCCCCTCCCCTTCATAAATATAATTTGGCCCTTGGGGTTAGAGTGAAAAATATGCCCAAGGAATGGGATTCCCAGGACCCAAAGGCCAATTCTATGCCGCATGGATGTGAGGTTGGCAGCCTGGGGGTAATTGCTAGCAGGTCAACAGCCTGGAGATGGGTGCATGCGGAGGGGCTGGGGGTAGGGTGTGGCTGCAGGCCAGGTTCTGTGTTCAACCTTCCCACCACACATGACCGAAGCATTGTTAGTTGCCCTGCCCTGCCTACCCACCTATTAGATCACTCATGACATGATCTTAGAGATCACTGACAACATCACTGCAATTTCTGAAATTACATAATTGATTAAAACACTGTGCATGGTGGAGCCACAATTTGTAGTTAATTAAGGGCATGAGTACCAGATCAATCAATCAAAGCATTTATATAGCGCGCTACTCACCCAGAGGGTCTCAAGGCGCTGGGGGAGGGGGGTCCGCTACTGCTCGAACAGCCAGGTCTTGAGTTGCTTCCTGAAGGCGAGGTGGTCCTGGGTCAGGCGGAGGTGGGTCGGGAGGGAGTTCCATGTCTTGGCGGCGAGGAAGGAGAAGGACCGTCCCCCTGTGGTGGCTCTTCGGATGCAGGGGATGGCGGCGAGGGCGTGGCCGGTCGATCGAAGCTGGCGTTTGGGGGCGTAGAAGTTGAGGCGACTGTTGAGGTATCCTGGGCCTTGGTTGTGTAGGGCTTTGTGTGCGTGGGTGAGGAGCCGGAAGGTGATTCTCTTGTTGACCGGGAGCCAGTGCAGGTCTCTCAGGTGACCGGAGATGTGGCTGCGACGGGGATGTCCAGGATGAGTCGTGCTGAGGCGTTCTGGATCCGTTGGAGTCTCTTCTGGAGTTTGGCGGTGGTTCCGGAGTAGAGGGAGTTGCCGTAGTCCAGACGGCTGGTGACGAGGGCCTGGGTGACCGTCTTCCTGGTCTCGGTGGGGATCCACCGGAAGATCTTACGTAGCATGCGCAGGATGTTGAAGCACGACGAGGAGACGGCGTTGACTTGCCTGGTCATGGAGAGGGAGGAGTCCAGGATGAAGCCCAGGTTGCGTGCGTGGTCTGTTGGTTTGGGTGCGTTGCCTAGGGCGGGGGGCCACCAGGAGTCGTCCCAGGCGGAGGGTGAGGATCCCAGGATGAGGACTTCCGTCTTGTCCGAGTTCAGTTTCAGGCGGCTGCTCTTCATCCATTCGGCTACCTCTTTCATCCCTTCGTGAAGGTTGGCTCTGGCGGTGGCGGGGTCGTTGGTGATCTGCTCGCAGGACACTCCAGCGCCGCTCGGCCACCAGCCGTGCCGGTGCCCTCTCCCTTCGCTGCTCAGCCTCGCTCAGACCTCCGCCCAGCTCCAGCTCCAGATAACTGGAGAATTTCAGTGGTTTTGTTTATTTAAAATAGCATAATTTAACTGGCATTTTCATCGAACTATAACGTCCCTTCTACCTTTTTTTCAGTGAATATGTATATCTATCTATCTATCTATCTATCTATATATATATATAGGACTCCCAATGTCCTTCGTTATTACAGCCCTCTGGTGGGCCTCAGATCAGCTGTCCTGTTAATGATTCCATATCCCCCGGGCTGCGTGTGAGCTGTAATCCGGTTTCCAGCAGCAGACCTGCTTCCTTCCAGGCGGTGCAGTCTCTATCACGGCCGAGGCCGCCGTGTTTAACATCTCCAACAAAAAGCCCCCGAGCTTCAGAGATGCACTCCCAACAGAGGATTAATTCTCACTGAGCTTTTATTTGGCAAAACAGGACAAGCGTCACCGAAAAATTAACAATCCCTGACGCGTTTCGGTGCAGATGCACCTTAATCATAGGGCGGGGCTTGGCCATCCGGAAAGCGCCGCATTTTACTTTTTACCCCTCTTGGCATACATTCTCCAGTGAATGGTATGCCGGGAAATGCAGTGCCGATTCTTCCCCATCAGTGTGGTCCGTGATTTTTGCCAGGCATATTAAAACTCCCAATGTCCTTCGTTATTACAGCCCTCTGGTGGGCCTCAGATCAGCTGTCCTGTTAATGATTCCATATCCCCCGGGCTGCGTGTGAGCTGTAATCCGGTTTCCAGCAGCAGACCTGCTTCCTTCCAGGCGGTGCAGTCTCTATCACGGCCGAGGCCGCCGTGTTTAACATCTCCAACAAAAAGCCCCCGAGCTTCAGAGATGCACTCCCAACAGAGGATTAATTCTCACTGAGCTTTTATTTGGCAAAACAGGACAAGCGTCACCGAAAAATTAACAATCCCTGACGCGTTTCGGTGCAGATGCACCTTAATCATAGGGCGGGGCTTGGCCATCCGGAAAGTGCCGCATTTTACTTTTTACCCCTCTTGGCATACATTCTCCAGTGAATGGTATGCCGGGAAATGCAGTGCCGATTCTTCCCCATCAGTGGGGTCCGTGATTTTTGCCAGGCATATTAAAACTCCCAATGTCCTTCGTTATTACAGCCCTCTGGTGGGCCTCAGATCAGCTGTCCTGTTAATGATTCCATATCCCCCGGGCTGCGTGTGAGCTGTAATCCGGTTTCCAGCAGCAGACCTGCTTCCTTCCAGGCGGTGCAGTCTCTATCACGGCCGAGGCCGCCGTGTTTAACATCTCCAACAAAAAGCCCCCGAGCTTCAGAGATGCACTCCCAACAGAGGATTAATTCTCACTGAGCTTTTATTTGGCAAAACAGGACAAGCGTCACCGAAAAAGACTGCACCGCCTGGAAGGAAGCAGGTCTGCTGCTGGAAACCGGATTACAGCTCACACGCAGCCCGGGGGATATGGAATCATTAACAGGACAGCTGATCTGAGGCCCACCAGAGGGCTGTAATAACGAAGGACATTGGGAGTTTTAATATGCCTGGCAAAAATCACGGACCCCACTGATGGGGAAGAATCGGCACTGCATTTCCCGGCATACCATTCACTGGAGAATGTATGCCAAGAGGGGTAAAAAGTAAAATGCGGCGCTTTCCGGATGGCCAAGCCCCGCCCTATGATTAAGGTGCATCTGCACCGAAACGCGTCAGGGATTGTTAATTTTTCGGTGACGCTTGTCCTGTTTTGCCAAATAAAAGCTCAGTGAGAATTAATCCTCTGTTGGGAGTGCATCTCTGAAGCTCGGGGGCTTTTTGTTGGAGATATATATATATATATATATATATATATATATATATATATATATATATATAAAACGCTCCAAAGTTGCCCACAGGTGAGGACGCACTCAGGCTGCAGCAAATTCCCCAAATCACCCAAATCACCACACCCAAGCCGGGATGTAGCCTGACGCGTTTTGGATAGATTCCTTCTTCATAGGCTGGTTCGAAAGAGTACACAGCGTTTCTGACCACACCTTTATTTAAACAATAAACTGCCTTCCAATAGGCCAACTCTGCTCCAATGAACAATCCCCCAAGGTGTTGTGGGATATGTAGTGCGGGATTTCTACCCTGATGGGTGCTGCATGCTCAAGGTCCCCAATCAAAGCCCTCGGATGGGCCCAGAGTTGTGCGTGGTTCCTGGTGCTGCTGCCCCGTGATGTGAGCCTGACTTGATTCCAAGCTCCACAGCCCGCTCCAGAAGAGGACCGGACCTGCTGTCTGTGACCGGAGAAGACCTGGAAGACTTGACCATCTTCCCCTGTTGTACCCACAACAAAGAAGTGGACTTGCATGAAAAAAGGCAGACCTCCTGTTCAAGGGATACAGCCAGCAAAGAGGCCTTTTCTGCAAATCCCTAGCTGACCATTTCCAACTGGATCTACCCTGGATTCTTCTGCTGGCCTCTGTTTTCACCGGAAAATCACCGACATCCATGACAGTTTCAAACCCCGGACGACCCCTGCAGACCTCGCCGCACCGGACCTACCGCACCCCACCGCCCACGACACCCTGACAACCTGGGCCAATGTGAGCATCGAGGACACAATCAAGACCATGGGCACAATCAACTCCAGATCCCCGTCCGACCATCTCCCACACCACATCTTCAACAAAGCCAGCAATTCCATCGCACCCCACCTGCACAAAATCATCAACCACTCCTTCGAGACCGCTACCTTCCCTGAGAACTGGAAGCACACAGAGATCAACGCCCTACTGAAGAAACCCAAGGCGGATCCGAGCGACCTCAAGAACTTCCGACCCATCTCCCTGCTTCCGTTCCCAGCAAAGGTCATCGAGAAGATAGTTCACACCCAGCTCACCCGTCACCTCGAAGACAACAACATCCTGGACCCCTCCCAATCAGGATTCCGCAGCAACCACAGCACCGAGACCGCCCTCATCGCCGCCACAGATGACATCAGGATCCTTCTTGACAACTGCGAGACAGCGGCCCTCATCCTCCTTTATCTCTCCGCCGCCTTCGACACCGTCTGCCACCGCACACTACGCACGCGACTCCAAGACGCAGGGATCTGGGAGAAGGCCCTGGACTGGACCACCTCCTTCCTCTCAGGCAGAACTCAGAGAGTCCACCTCCCCCTGTTCCGGTCCAAGGTCTCCGAGATCATCTGCGGCGTCCCACAAGGATCTTCCCTCAGCCCGACGCTGTTCAACGTCTACATGGCACCACTAGCACGCATCGCCCGACAGCACGACCTCAACATAATCTCCTACGCCGACAACACTCAGCTGATCCTCTCCCTCACCAAGGACCCTCTCACCGCCAAATCCAACCTCCACCAGGGAATGAAGGCTGTCGCCGACTGGATGAAGGAAAGCAGACTTAAGCTGAACTCAGACAAGACAGAGATCCTGATCCTCGGGTCCAACCCCTCAGCATGGGACGACTCATGGTGGCCCGCATCACTGGGGACCCCCCCGGCACCCACCAACCACGCACGCAACCTGGGAGTCATCCTCGACTCGAAATTCACCATGACCAAACAAGTCAAAGCAGTCTCCTCCACCTGCTTCAACACCCTCCGCATGCTCCGCAAGATCTACAGATGGATCCGACAAACACAAGGAAAACAGTCACCCAGGCCCTAGTCAGCAGCAGACTCGACTACGGAAACGCCCTCTACGCCGGAGCCTCGTCCAAGCTCATCAACAGACTGCAAAGAATCCAGAACGCCTCTGCACGCCTGATCCTCGACGTCCCGCGCCGTGACCACATCACCCCCCACCTGAGGAACCTGCACTGGCTCCCCGTCGACAGGAGAATCTCCTTCAAGCTCCTGATCCACGCACACAAGGCACTCCACAAGACCGGACCAGCCTTTCTCAACAGTCGACTCTCCTTCTACGTACCCAGCAGGAAACTCCGCTCTGCTGACCACGCTCTGGCCAAGGTCCCACGCATCCGTAGAACCACTTCCGGAGGCAGGTCCTTCTCCCACCACACCGCCAAGACCTGGAACACCCTCCCCCTCTACCTACAACAAACCGAGGACCTGCTGACCTTCAGGAGACAACTCAAGACCTGGCTCTTCGACCAGTAGCAGCAGCACTGTCTCCCCCCCCCCCCCCCAGCGCCTTGAAACCCTTACGGGTAAGTAGTGCGCTTTACAAATTAAATGATTGATTGATTGATTGTTGGAGTGAGTCTTGGCCCACAAATGCTGTACCGAAGGTCCTGGATCCCTGGCAGGTGTCAAAGTGTACTCCTCCTAACTTGTCCAGAAACCAGACATCTTTTAGCTTGAAAGACCTCCACTGGACTGTAACCAACCTGCATAGCCGATTTGATGTACGTGTGATATTGCTGGGCCAAAGATTCAGGTTGCACCTGCTTGGAACTTTTCAACAGCAGCAAATTTGATTCAGCAGGACATCACAGAGACGGTATCAGGCCTTGTGGAGCCGTATTCAGCACCAGGCGACAGCCCCGCTAGAAGAATCAGAGGTCCAAAAAAAAGTGACTAAGTCTGAAATCTTCACCAGGTGAGGCCACGTAAATATCCAGCCTACGAGGGGCCTACCTTGGGTGCAAAATTCATATTTCTCCTGCTTGGAGCTTTCCTGCCAAAAGACAGTGGCTTCACAGAGACCTCGTCAAGCAGTGACCCAATGACATAGAGCCCTGTTGCCTGCTACTTATCCTGTCGAGGCGTTTTTACTTCCATTTTTTAGACTAAGTCTGAAAGTAAAACTTCGGACCGGATCAAACCTGTTTTCTCTATCTGAGCTGCACTCCATCATGGTCAGCCTTAACTTGTGCCTAAGTACTGGTCAAGTGCAACTAGATGACCATGGTTAGAACTTAACGCTTTGAGTGCTAATTTCACACAAGCTTTAAAAATCCGTAACTCTGGTTTCCTTTATTTGAATTTTGTCGTTTTGGTGTCATTTCATTTATTTAAATATTCATAATTATTTTTTAAATTGGCTTGGGATTTTTCTTGTGTTGTGTTTTGACTTATTACTGTTCTGATACTGTATGAATACTATACTCATTGCCTCAAAGTTAGACTTTCTGCTGTGTACCACAGTTACCAGGTGGTTGAGCTCAGGTTAATTTAGTGACTTTAACGATTCACCCTGACAAGGGCTTTGGTTATTATTTGAGGTGGGTACACACTCTTCTCAACTAACTCTACAATTTTTTGCAGGATCATATTTAGGAAGGACTTGTAATATCCATATGAACAATTCTTTTTTTTTTGTTTCCTTTTTTAAAAATGTATATAATACAATGACAGCAGTTAAGAAAAAAACTTACAACAGCCTCCTCGCTAGACACTCCATACAATAGACAATAAACAACAAAAAAGATAAATTAAAATAAAAACTAAGACCATGAGCAAGACAGGGGCTCCATATTATCTAAACATAATCACTTACAACATATATAAAAAAGAGCAACATTATTCACCCAATCCAATTAGTTACTGGAGCCCACAACTTCTTGCCCATATCCTGTCACTTACGGCCTTTCAGCCTATACACTGCTGACGCCATACTATATATGGCGAGTAACCTAGCCCTCCAGTTTATAAACCTGATCCTGAAAAGTTGGCGGAAGCAGCCCGACTGGCAGCAAAGGGGTGTAAGCATTTATATTTGAGATCCCGAGCAGACGCCTAGTTTTTTTCCAAATAAAAAATGCAGATTGAGCGATATTAAACTTCGTTTTCTCATAATAACTAGGTTTGATTACTCTAGTTAGACAATATTGTGCGTCCTCCCCTAATAGAACTTCATAAATAGTAGGTCTAACTGGTTCAGGGACAGATGCCTTGTTTCCGACCAACAATATCCCCATTTGCTGTAATAATATTACCCAGTGATATAGCCTTAAAGAAGGCAGCCACCCCTTAATCTCTGTAGAGTTAGCCATTTTGCTGCCCTTCTGGCTTTGTGGTGACCACATAAAAATCGATTACAAACTCCTTCTGCCTTTGAAATACAGAAAGCAGGAAATTCTAAAGGAGTTGTCCTAAACAAGTATAAAAATTTGGGGAAGGTAAGCATTTTAATAACGTTACAGCGTCCGTGCAAAGAGAAATGAAAGTGGTTTAATCTTGCAAGTGTCTGATCAACACTTTTAATAATCGGCTGTATATTCAACTCTGGTATTTGCTCCACCGCTGCTGTAATTTTTATACCCAAGGAGGTTGCTGATGTTACAGTCAAGATCTCCTGCGGTCTTAAAATATCTGTGTGTATGACCTGAGTTTTATCAGGATTCAATTTGTAACCAGCAACAGAGCCAAATTGCTCCGCAAGATCATACACTGCTGGTAACGCCGATCGTATGTTAGTTGTAAAGATGTCGACGTCGTCAGCATAGGCTAGTGTTTTGTATGAGACGCCATTAACCGTCGCCGCCACGATTCACGGATTGGCATCTAGCTTGCAGAGTAAAGGATCAATATAAATTGAAAATAATAGCGGAGAGCAAGGACACTCTTGTCGTGTTCCTCTGCTAATGGACAATGGTCTAGATTCTTGCCTGGAAATTCGAACACTAGCCTCAGGTGAAATATACAATGCCTGTAAAGCAGTGATGAAATCCTGCGGAAACCCTTTGGTCTTTAGCATCAGCAAAAGAAACCCCCAGGAGACCCTGTTGAATGCTTCCTCTGCATCCAACAGGATCATCCCCAGGGGCGACTTAGAGGCCTGAGCCCAGTCAAACAAGGCTATTGCCCGTCTGACATGGTCAGATGTGTCTCGACCCGGGATGAAGCCGTGCTGACGGATAGACACTAGAGACTATAACCCTTCTGAGCCTCAAAGCTGCTATTTCTTGCCGTCTGCACAGATCAGAGAGATGGGGCGGTACAATGAAGGATTAAGTTCTGGCTTGTCCTTTTTTTTAAGACTACAATGGTTGTTTTGTGCCATGAGTCAGGAGTCTGGCCCTTCTGTGCTCTTAAAAATAGGGATTCGAGCTCTTCAAGGATACTCTGCCTAAATGTACTAAAGTATTCTAGAGGTATTGCATCCGGGCCAGCGGCCTTGCCTGCCGCCAGCGAAGTTATGGCCAGTTCAATTTGCTCCCGCGAAATCGGGGCAGACAGCATGTCCCTCTGCTCCTGAGTAATCTGGGAGGTTACATAATCCCCGAAAAAATCCTCTCCTGAAATGGTTGGGCCGTCTTTCTCAGTAGAGTAGAGCCCCTGGTAGAATTCCTGAAAAATGTCCAAGACCTTAGCTGGGAGATCCTGAATCTGGCCCCTTTGATCTTATATTCGGCTAATTCCATTCGAGACAGCTCTTTGCTGTATGCGCTTAGCTAATAATCTACTGGTATTCTCTCCGAATTCGTAATGATCGGCCCGATGTTGCTGGTATTTAATAGCTAATTCCTCCCCATAATGTTGACGAATCTTAGTCCTTGCGGCTGCGATCTTTCTCTGACGTTCCTCTCCTTTCTGCTGATCCCCAATTACCCAAATAAGTTCCTCCTCTGCCTCACGTAGCTGACCTACCCAATCATTAATCTTCTCTTTAATCTTCCTCTGTTGATATAAGGAAAAGCTAAGGGTCTCCCCCCTTACTGCAGCCATGAAGGCATCCCAAACTGTTAGCTCGGATGCAGTGCCCTTGTTCCTCCCACAAAACTCCACAATCCATTTTGCCATATGTGCAATGTATTCCAGATCTAGTAATAATTTCCTGTCAAATGTCCAAGTTGCCCCTATTTGAGGCACGTTCCCTACTGGGAGTTGAATCACTAGTGGATTATGATCCGATATCAGTCTGGGAAAAGCTTGCACCTAGATGTTCCTATTATTAAATTGGACAGAAACAAATTATCTAAGCGTACACATTTTTATGGGGGGGCAGAGAAATACGTATAACCTAACCCCACTTGACTTTGCCAGATGTCGATCAACCCATGCTCCTGGCACAACCCCTGTAAGGCCTTGAAGGATTTAACCTTCCTGCCAGAATGGCAGGAGTATTACTGTGAAGATTAAAGTTGGCGTCTAAATGGATATTGAAATCCCCACAGAACACTATCGAGGGAGGCCACAAAGCCAGTTCAATATTTAAAAAGTCAAAACTCATAGGGTCATCTGAATTGGACCCATAGAGGGAACATAGAGTATGAACTGTTCCCCTTATACCTGCTTCTAAAATTACCCACCTCGCTAATTTATCTTCCTTAACTCGATTACAGGTTACAGTACCATGCCTTGCCAGTATTGCTACCCCTCGGGTATTAGTAGCGTGCCGGGTACATGCCAGGAGACAAAGGCCCAGATCTTTTAGCCAGCTACGATTATTCCAACAAATGTGAGTGTCCTGAAGGCATAATACATCGATCCGCATATGTCTAAGAAGTTTTGCAAGTATCCCCCTCTTTTTCCTGTCATTCAGGCCACTGCAATTTAATGAGCAAACTCTTAATAGATTTGTTCCTACCAAATCCTACTGATATACCATGATAGCATGAGATTTGTAGCATCTTCTTTACTGAAAAACCTGAAAGAACAGAAAATCTAGCTGAGTATTGATTGTCAGAACTGCTGTATTTGTCAAAACTGTAAGAATAAATGATTGCATGCCCCCCACCCTCACCCCCCTTGACCCCCCCACCCCGTAGCCACCCACTAAGGGTGCCCTCCCCGCCACCTCAGTCCCCCCCACCCCCCACCGCATAAGGCTTGGGGACCAACTGTCCCTGGTGATGCTGAGCTAGCACACCCACACCTCCAGAGGCCTAGACCTATGCTCCTTAACTGTGTAATCAAATAAGCCCAAGAAAGACAAAAGCGATTATGAACACCCCCCAAAAAAAAAAAAGAAAATGGAATAGATATTGAAGAAGAGCCCTAACAAGTAACATACTTAAGGCATCGAAACAGAAAGCAAGATGGACTGGCCAAAAAACAATCAAGTCGAATTCAATGACAATAGGAGTTCTTTGGCCTGAATTTCCGATTGAAAGTATTGGGTATGGCCCACAGAGACCACCTTCAGTTTCACAGGATTTTAGAGAAAAGTTTGAGCCCCTTTTGCTTGAAATTCAGGAATTAATTGACGGAGGAGCCAACGCTTTTCGACGGACAAAGAAATCACAGCCCTTCCCTGCCCTTTTCCGATCTGGTCTGGCAAGATCGTATGGAGATTCCCTGGTCAAAAAATTGTTCAGAGAAATTAAGATAGCACGTGGGCGGTTGTCGGATTGTCCTCCTGTTCTCCTCTGATTAAAAGGGAAGGGATGAGCACGTTGAATCGGAGTCTTCCAGTCCCATTGAGGCAGGTCTGGAAAGGGCTCTCCAAATAAGTCAATCACAAACTGACGAATGTCAGAACCTTCCTTTCCCTCTGGAATGCCCAAAATTCGCAACTTATTACGCCTAGCGCGATTTTCAAGATCAGTCAATTTCAGCAAAGTATCATCTCTGAGGGACTGCATTAAGTCTGTCTTCCTCTTCTGCTAGCTTAGCTCATCCTCCAATTGGGAAATCCTGGTTTCCGCCTCAACAATTCTGGTAGCAAAGACAGCACAAGTCTCAGCAATTCAGCGAATGGAGTTTTGTAATTTTCTACAGGCACCTTGTGTCTGGGAGCTCTCTGCCCTTGTTTCCTCTCGATGAGCCATAATCACTTGATAGATCGTGGAGAATGTCATCTTCTCGGCGCAGATGGGCATAGTACTAGGATCAGCCAGAGGCTCTCCCTTTCCCTCTTGGACTGTCTCACCCAGGTTTGGCGAGTACAAATAATCCCAGATCATACTGCCAGTGACCCCCTCGGCTCTATTAACTGGAGCAGGGAGGACGGGAAGTTTATTAACAGTGCCAGGATTGAGAAAGGACCTATCATTGTCTTCCTCCCAGTGTAGGCTGCTCGTATCACTCCCTTCCCCTGCCCAGTCTTTATCCTGGCTGTCCTCTTCAGAAGAGTTTGAATGATCCGATAATTAAAAAAACGTATCGGTAACATCCTCCTCTATGCAGATGAATTAATTGCTGCTGGAGGGATTTCCAGCCGCTTTGTTCTTCCCCGACTGAGCTTTAAACATCGCCGGTAAAGTCTGCTTGCCGCGTGTTACTGCTCCGTTCTTTGCTGGTTTCTGCAGCTCAACTGGACCCTGCAGCTCTGTTCCGGGCCGGCTGCCCGTAGTCACAGAGCCTCCTCCATCCGCGGAAGCAGCAGATGTCGTTTTCCTCGCACTTTCCAAGCCCGTCTGCATTCCGCGCCCCCTGATGCTCTTGCTGCCCGTCTTCAGCGGCATAGCTGCGTCTCCGAGGTCAAACGAGAAAGACAAGGGAATCACTATGCGATGGTAAACTCGAGACACCAATCGACAGGGGAGCGGCACACCCCACAGCCAATACCACGACCTCCAGAGCATGCAGACCCTCCGAGTGCAGGGCCCACCTAAGATGCGAAAATAATCAGTAAGTAGAAAAGGTCTATTCCATAAATCCAATTATTTCAACGCGTACATCGTTCAAATCGCTTTTAAACGTAGGTCTAGGCTGGAGAGAGTAGGAGAGCAGCTCACTCGACCGGCTGACCGGTCGCCATCTTGCCTAGTTGTCCCCCCCCCCCCCCCCCCCTATGAACAATTCACTGCTGGAATGACACAGTAGTTGATAGGGTTGGTGGTAGATGGTAAAGGTGCAGGGGCTAAGCTTCAAGAACATGGTGTGATAATTGAGTGGATAATGCAAACACAAAGGTAGCATGCATGGCCCTGGACGTTAGCTTGGGTGAGTTTGGAGACAAATGTATTAAAGAAGGAGGACTTGAAATCCACAGAGTAAAGTCAGATGGTTTTCAATGTGGGAAACCAAAATACATCGCAAAAAAGAACATCATGTATGGTTTGTACATAAACACAGTGACCATTAAATCATTCTGATAAACCGCAATGTTAAACAACAATAAAAAAAATGAACAATCTATGAAATTATGGTTTAAAACACTAACAGCCCTTGAGAGATCTTGCAGAGTTACACTGCTACAAGCGAAGAACATCAGCTGCAAATTGTGTAATGTGATATAACTGAAATAAACAAGCACTGGCATAGCCAAAAGGTCTCGCCTTTGGGACCTTGCAAGTAAAAAAAAAAACACTGAAGTATAAGACTTTACATTTACATTGTATTTATGATGCAGTAAATGTAAACGTGAAGTCTTACACTTCAGTTTTTTTTTTTTTACTTACAAGGTCTCAAAGGCGAGACCTATTGGCTATGCCAGTGCTTGTTTATTTCAGTTATATCACATGCAGGAAGGCCACGGACGGGAGGATTCTTAGGGCGTTACAATTTGCAGACTGAAGGACCTTATCATGGTGCCTTAGAATACTTGAACTCACAGGATATTTGACGAAAGCGGAGCATATATAGCTTGCTGGCGATCTCACTTTTATGTATTTGGATAGATTGACACGGATATCCATTACTTCTGGATGTAAGACCCTGTGTCCTTAGACTGTAACATGCTTTACTTTTTGCCAAATCGCACCAAATTACTCTGTATTTACTGGACTCCAACACTCTCCAGGACTTTGGAGGTTGTAGACGATCCTAGTGTAGGATAACCCTTTCTTTCACCCAAAAGAAGCCGAATAAGCTTTGGTATATTCCTAACCTTACGAGACAGTGGATATCCGGAGTCCTCGTGATAGTTCTAGGGATTCCGGAGAAACCTAGGGGATCAGGCCTACTATAGCCATCCCTAAGTCTTTCGCAAACACCAGAATTGAAGCCTTGAGGAAGTCACGGTGGTGACGAAACGCGCGTTGGCTGTTTCAGACAGAACGCTCCACGTGTCAACCCTTGCATTTACAAGAACTGCAAGAACTGAGATGTGTATACCAACACAAAAAAAGTCTTCTTTGTCTGATGTCTTATCTGACATGTGATGTTACACGCTAGATGAAGTGCTTTGTGTCTGACAATTATTAAAACTGAGTTCACAGCACACATTTGTACGTTTCATGACATTCTCTATACCAATTGGTTTCCTCTCTATATTACTTGGTGCGTGCAGCTCATATGATTAATTTCAAACAAATGTGATTGTTTTCAATTTGATAAAGAGTGCCGGGGTTTTTTTGTTTGTTCATATTACGGGCCATGTTTGACCTGTTTAACCGATATCCTTGGTAGTGGGGTATCTGACCTCGAGTCGGCACCTTCTTTACATGTGTCTCACAGTTGATTATATATACTGTATCAAACTGCCCCATCATCTGATTTAAATTGTTTATGTGATTGTGCGACTCACTATCCACCACTACCTTGTGTACTGATTAGACCTATTGGCTATGCCAATGCTTGTTTTTGCAGCAATCGATTACCCCAGCAAGCGTATTAAAGTACAGCGTCTGGTTCAACTTCAGCAATGCACCCTGAGTTACGACCTGCAGAGAACAAAGTCTGCATCAGCAACCAGTAGCGGTTGCAATCACGCACAACTCATGGCTAATTGAAAGGAATAGCAACACGCGGGAGTCCTTAAAAGAATTATTTGAAGGCGCAAACCATGATCCGCTGCAATCAGGGTGAAATAATGGGGCACTTCTGTTTTCCAGGCAGTATGGTGCGCGCTTTGCATGTTGGTAGTTGTAGTTCACTACCAACATGCAAAGCGCACACTTGACGATTCAATCACCACAACAAGAGCTATTAGAAACGCCTGGGGAGCATCGGCGGGTGCTTCCTCATTGCGGAGATGCCAAAGAGATTAGCCCGGGAGTGCAGGCTGAGGCTTACATCAGCATTCAGGCCAGTGATGCCACACGCAAGCAGCATCGCGATTGTGGTCTTCACTTTTCAAGCACTCGCACTCGTGCTTGTGGCGTCACCCACCTTGAGAGAGCGTGCAGCGGCCATATGTTGATAATTAATGTGGCCGCGCTGCTGCTCACTCCCGCAAGGTGGATGCCGCCACGAGTGCAGTGCTTGAAAAGTGAAGACCAATGGCTTAAGGCCCTCCTAGGGCAACGCATGCGCGCTGCCTAGGCGAGACCTAAAAATTATGCAAATATATTAGAAACTAGCCTCAGTTTTACCTTCTTTCATATACCCCTCAAAAGCTACAAGAACAAATAATCAAGCAAAAAACACAACGTCGTGCTGAGCCCCTTTACATTTTGGGAATAGGATAGAAACTGGAGGGAGAACTCTTTAAATGCTACTACATCGTACTCACCAAAAACATAAAATCATAGTTTGAAGGACTAAAGTATGCACAAGTATTCAGCACTCGAGTGGTTTATGAGCTAAAGGCTAATTGACGTAAATTACACTAGGGCTGTTTTAAAATGTATCGGTCTGAGACGGAAGTTAAAATTTGTGATCGCCCAGATAACTGCAACATTGACCAGAAATAACCAATACACAAGAAGATACATCAAAGCCATCAATGTATATCTTGTCCAATATTACAGGCCACCTACTTAAAACCGGAGCTAGCAGGCAAATGCCACCAGATAGGGAAATCAGACCGGGTGTCCTGCAGGCCCACTGCACAAAGGCAGTTTCTTTCTTGCATGAAAGGTAGGCTTTGATTCAGGGTGATCTTGAATTTCCCAAATGACATGTATTGGTTTACACATCCCATTAAAGAGGGGGATGGGGAGCCCCAAGAGGACCAGTACCCTTGCTCCCAAGAACAAGCATGTAGTACACAAGAGGGTAGCTGTTCCTAAAGAAGTAACGAAATATAGGTAGGAGGTTGAGTATTGGTTTACCGTGCAGAGAAACAAGTGCTTTCCAGGTTAAACCCCCCCCCCCCCCCCCCCCCCCCACAAGTACAAACCTGAAGGCACGCAGAAGCAGAATAAAAAGAAACACTTATTTCAGATCACAAAAATGTATAAAAGTATTCAAGTAGATATTCCACAGGGTATGAGAAAGCTGCAAAAAGAACACAAAATTGCAGTAAAAGCATACTGTTGAGCCTTATGGAGACTGTTTCTCCGAGTGCTGGGTTCTCTTCTGTGCCCAAACATTGGGCTGGGTGTGACCTAGTGGATGACCGGAAACTGCTTCGCCAAAATCTTCAAAGTCATGCGCAGTTGGGGTGCTGGCATCGCCCAGCCACGCCCCTCTCCTCATGCTGGGTGAGTACCATTCAATTCTCTTCTGAAAATCTGCTGGCAGATGTAATGTTCTGACCAATTCCAAAGGAACTGACGGATGGCCGTGGAAAAAGAAAAAGCAATAGAGTCACCACCTACTCCTGGGTCCTTTTCCCAACCACTTAGCACAGTAAAAAGAATAACAGAAAAGTGCTGCGATAAGATAAGATATATATAGATATATATATATATGCTACTTATTAGGATTCAAATTTTACCTTGAATGAACAACCATGAGGCATTATGGGACATTGAGGCCTTCACGTTTGTCAGCACATTTCCCGGACGAGGGGATGCCGTTTGTAGATTGGTCCAGAATCCCGCCAATGAGAGACATATTAAAATGTTAAATAACGCAATCCTGTGCTCGTTTTATTGAATTTGGTGCACTGAGGAAGGCCGATGCCGAAATGCATGTGCACATTACAAATCAAGCTATTACCCCGAGAGTGCTCCCTTACCTCTAGCTGTTGTGAAACAAAGGCGCTAGCACCCCCGCCATTGGAGGCGCCCGCCGGGTGTTCGACTGCCAGGGTGAACTGTGGAAGTCGCTACTTATTGCTAGAAGATAAATGAAGACTGCAGGGTGTTTTTCAGACGAGAATGGATTGCTGCTTTTTTAGGTGTCTGGAATTTTTCCTGTATGTAAGGCGGGTTTAGGATGTCCATGGCTAATGAAGCTTTTGATCCCTTAATTATAGTACTAGCTCAGATATTTAGAGGGGAGTCGGAGTTTTTACCATGTGCAGTTACTCCAATAGAAAGATGCTGGAACGGAATAAGCTGTAACAGATCTCTCCATTTGAGTGACAACTGAGGTTTGTTAGAAGTCTCGCCGAGTCCTTTCGTTCTGGTCAAGAAAATGATAAGAGATTTATGGCGAGCTGTTTGGACGGTATTGTCTCATAACCATTTGCTTGTAAATTCTGGAGCCCCTTAATTCTTTTAAAGCCTGCTCTACAGTTCTTGACAGCCGGAATATTAGAAGGATTATATTTCTTTTTGGTTCCCCATATCCTGTAAATGTTTTTTCTATTTTGGCAGGTGTACAGGATGTTATCATTTACCTATACTGATTCCGCTAGTTACTTTCTAAAGTTCTTAAAACATTTCCCTTCTCCTTCAACTCTTGGGAGAACTATTTACAACACTTGTCATTTTAACGGGTATGACGGGTGCTAATTTATCTAAACTATCTAGATGGCTAATAAATTATTTAAATTTATCATTACCATCAGCATTGTTTTTATTAGTGGGCAGTTTAAAATTTGATGTAGTGAGTGCCCTCTGTGGGCGGGCCCACAAACGCCTTGCTGTAAGGTTTAATGAACACATGCCTTTGATCATCTTAATGGGCAATGAACTGGTAGAGGTTTCTACCCATTTACTAAAGCCTCCCAGAAACATCAGGCTCCTAAACAGAAAGGTGCAGAGGTGCTAATGTCCACTGCTTTGGAGCCTCATGCTAAACCGGATGGATTGCCTACCAGGTTAGGCAATTCTCGATTTCTTCTTAAGGAGAGCCAGATAGTACTGCTGAAGGTGAAGATCCTGTTGAAGGTGCAAGAGATGATGGCAACGGTAGGCTGCAGAAACAAGGACAAACTGAGCACCTTAGGCTATGTTTGTACGTCTGGAAGACTAAGAAGCGAGGGGGGAGGCATAGAACGTCCCCAAGAAGTCAATCACGACTTTTCTCTCCATCCTCACAGAAGATGGACGCTCTTGCCCATCCAAGTGTTAAAGCTCTTGAACTTGATGTTCAGATAGATTTCAAACATGGTGATCGAGGCTGTAAAGTGCTGAATTGCCACTTGTGTGTTGTGTATAGGCATCCAGTCAGAATGTCCAACTTTTGTCTCAACACAACTATGTGGGCAACAGCAATAAAGCTTTCTGAAATAATGCCAAATTCTCGAGCTCCAGCAGGGACAATGGAAAGGAATGTGTTTTTAGTGTCCTGTTACCCGATAGAAAATCAGCCTCTGGTGAGCTCTCTGTGGGTCACTTAGGACTTGATCACCAAGAGAACAATTTTGACACCAGCAGCATTGCTGTCACCGCCAAAATATTTACGTGGAAGTACATAGGAGTTGTCCCATGAGGAGCGTGTGCAAATAATCACTAAGCACACCATCTGAAATCTAAATATTTCTTGGTTTCTAAGAAATAATGGAGTCAGAAAGGGCAGGGAGAGTGGTTTGTAATGGAAGTTTAATACCCAATCCTAAATATCTGCCAACTGAAGAGATAAGAGATCTGCTTGCAGTTCGGCACAGACGTCCTTCAGATGCACAACACACCAGAAGTCTCAAACCATCTCATGCTGTTATTGCTCTGTGTTGTCCCAAGGCATCTATAATGTTCTTTGTGACCGTCACAGTCTGTAAGGAAGGGAAGGGTTTTTGGATGCAACATGGTCAGATACCCTCATATCGCCGAGATCTTTTTAGGAAGATAAAATAAAAATTGTGAAAAGTTCAAAGAGCATACAAAATAGAAAATATCAGATCCAATGCAACTAGGTCAATATGGTATGGCTAGGTCCAGAGATGGTGCTCTTCTCAAGCAAACCGAATAAATAAGACAAGAGTCTTAAACAATAGGCGCACTACCCTAAAACTCAGACTGAGTGTATTAGGTTCAAATTGCAAAACATTATTCAAACATCAAACAAGGAAAGCTTTTACATTGTTAAACCACATTAATCCATGAGTCCATAGATGTATCTCTTGAAATCAAAAACCATGCGGATTGTCTTCAAGTCCATATTCACGATGCTTTATTCAGCAACTACAACGTGGTTATGACAATTCTTAAAATGAAAGCTGTTCCCATACAAGGAAATTCATCACTCCCAATGCATTTCGGGTGAACAAACACCCTTCATCAGGGGAAATCTACAAACAAATACATATATGTCAAATAAACTCTCACTAAATTCTGTACACAAAGTAATCTTAAACTATGGTTAAACCATTCAGGATTGTCACAGTCTCTTGTAAGAGCAACAGTTAATGTGCCTGTAATATGATCTCATTCAATGTAGCCTTCATTTCACTCAGCTAAAATCGGGGAAAGATGTAGTGTAACGTGACAGGCCCAACCACCAACTGGTGTCGCAAACCTACAAAAGCCATACAGTGATATTGACAAGAAAAAACCCGTGTCAGTTATAATCAGAATATTAAAAATAAAAAGAAAGCAAAAAGAGTAACAAACGTCTAAATCACTTGGATTACCTCCAGTCTCTGGGATAAGGTCAAAAACAACCATCTGCACCACTATGTGCGTGCTACTCTTATGCTGTGTACCTGTAATATACCAAAATATGAGGGTATGTAACAAAACGTCAGTGCATGCTTATGTGTGGACCCGTATGGACCATGTGTTCCAAAGGGCTTATAATTCTAGTACAACGATATCTCCCACATACACTATAACCAAAAGATAAATAGAAACCGATTGCTTCATATTTACCACATCACGCTAGAATAGTAAAACAGCCGGGTTTTACTCATAGTTCAAATCATGTATGAAAACCTCCAGTGGGCAGACTAAACCAGGTTAAACACTCATCGAGTACACACAGATGTGTCAAAGCTCAATGTTGCTGTTTGTATGACGATTTCTACAAACTCCTCACCAGGTAACGCGTGTCGCTCTAATGAAATGAATACAAAACTATCAGACTATTGTAATCCCACTCAAAAATTATTATTATAGTAATCTCTAGTGCACTGCCCTTCGGAAAAACTCACCCACAACTTTAGAACGTCGCGCCTAAATTCAAAGCCTGGCGTCCTGCTAACTAAGCTGTCCGACATCAATCGGACGCTAGAAAGTTTGCCGCTTTACGTGCTCCATGCAAACAATGAAAATAGAAATAGGACTACGATAGACACCTTTGGGAAAACCTTGTGTGTTACTAGGTGCCATGTTAGTAAAGAGAGTGATGCGTATGTTTCCACATAGCATTATTAACAAAACATTATTCACTATATTTAAAGATGCGATACAATCGTAAAATGCAAAAAATAGTTGTTAATCATACAGAGTATGCCATTCAGATTAACAAGGTCATGCTTGAAAATTACTAATAGTACAGTGCTGTATCTATATAGTTCTTAATGAGCGCACAGGACATGATTAATAAAACCCTTTACTACACCATATTTGAAAGTCAACAGTGATTTTGACACAGTAATAAAAACAGTAATGAAAACTACACTGCTATCCCCTCTAGCTGAGTGTATTAGAAGGAAAGAAATGCCGACGCTAAACTAATAGATCATTGATTCAATGTCATTCAAAATTAAGCTACAGGAAACAAGAGAGTTCCAACTTGTCATTGAGACCCTTCGGATGTAGCGTATTTAAAAACTTTATCCAGAATATTTCCCTTCGAGTGATCAATCTGGACATATCCCTGTCATTACGATACTTGACCACCTCCAGTACTGTAAATCTTAATTGCGCTATGGTATGTTTAAATTCATTCCAATGGCTTGCAAGAGGAGACGTCATCACTCCCGTCCTAATACGGCTTTTATGTTCTGTGATGCAAATTCGTAAGGGTCTCTCTGTCTTCCCAAAATAAAACATGCCACATGGGCACCGTATCGCATAAATAACGATTTGGGTGTTACAGTTATCCGTAAATGACAGTCGAATGGGAATACCCGACCATGAATGTGAAATGGTTGTACCTACTAGAACATTATTACAATGTGAACAATTATAACATTTTTGCATGCCTTTAATGTCCTGTTTAATTTGTTCTCTCTTTTTGAGTAATTCCCTGATATTATTAGACCTCTTGTAAGCGAAAATGGGTGGATCTTGAAAAAGATGACTAAAATCAGGTTCCATCTGCAATAGCTCCCAACGTCTTAGTATTATTTTCTTGATAGCTACAGCCTGAGTGGAAAATGTAGACACAAAAACTTCACGTCTATCCTGAAGTCTCTTCCTTTTAGTCAGTAACTCAACTCTAGGACTCTCATCTGCCCGTTTAGCTGCTGCCTCCACTACCCCTTCTGGATAGCCCCTTTCCAAAAAGAGCTTTTTAAATCGAATTAAAGTTGTCTCATATTCCAGGTCATCTGAAATGATGCGTTTAATCCGGAGAAATTGGGAACATGGAAGATGTTTTTTCAAGGACATCGGATGAAAACTTGTGTACAATAGAGTGTTAATTACAGTCAGTTGGTTTGGTAAACAACTTCGTGGTTATGACATTCCCCATTAGTGTAACCTGTACATCCAAGTACGGAATAGTTTGTCTACTCATGTTGTGTGTAAATTGAATCCTAGGATTCCTGCCATTCAACTGGTCTAATCTGAGTGTCAAGTCATGTGCTGTGCCTTGCCAGATAATGAATATGTCATCTATGTATCGGCGGTACAGAATTAGATGCATTGTCCAATCTGGATCATTCAAAATGTACTCCTGTTCAAACTTCATCATAAAAATATTCGCATAGTTGGGGGCCCCGGAAAAACCCATAGAGGTTCCGGTCGTTTGTAGGTAAAATCTATCCTGTCATTTAAAATAGCTGTGAAAAAGTCAAAATTGTAAAAGTGCTAACAGGAAAACCTTATCAGCCTTAATATCTCCCGATTGGAGTAGCGCCCACTCAACAGCCTCGATCCCCTCCGTGTGTGGTATGGATGTGTATAGAGCTATTACATCTATAGTACATAGCCAAATCTCAGCTCCTGTTAGCAAAATTATATTTTTGAGTAATGTCAAGAAATGTGTGGTGTCTTGCAAGTAAGACACACCAGATTGAACGATAGTCTGCAAAAACATATCTAGATACTGACCCAGAGGCTCATGTATCGAGCCGCAGCCCGACACTATGGGCCGAAAAGGTGGATCTTTAAGATTTTTATGTATTTTCGACAGCATGTAAATCTGTGGTCTGCGTGGAAATCGTGAAAAAAGAAATGCGGATGTTTTATCATTGATCCATCCCATATCTTTAGCATGTGCTAGAATCTGACAGGACTGCCTGAAACTCCAGAGTAGGATCATTATTCAAAGGTAAGTATGTAGTCTCATCTGATAACATGCATTCTACTTTAGCTTCATAGTAGCTTCGGTCCATGACTACAAGAGCCCCACCCTTGTCAGCCGGAAAAAACACTATCGTACTGTTGTTACGTAAATCCCTTAAGGCCTTCCTATCTACTATTGTCAAGTTTTGTTTCTTCTTGGATGGACTGGGTAACTTAGATAAGTCATTCTTATCTAATGTCTCAAATGTATCCTAAACTTTGTGAGATGTTGGCGCCACAACTGTACTTTTAGGTTTGAATTCCTCAACCCTAGCTACATCAGATGCATCTGTTGCCAGTTCTTTGTCAGCAAAGAAATAACGTAATCTAAGTTTCCTCATGAATTTATATAAATCTATTTCCATGTTAAGAGTGTTAGTGTAGAAAGTAGATACAAAAGTTATTCCTTTCTTCAAAAGTTTTAGCTGTGACTCCGTCAGTTGGACTGATGAAATGTTAACAACTAATGTTTCTTCTGTCTGCGACCT
Organism: Triturus cristatus; assembly: GCF_964204655.1. Taxonomy (NCBI): domain Eukaryota; kingdom Metazoa; phylum Chordata; class Amphibia; order Caudata; family Salamandridae; genus Triturus; species Triturus cristatus. The sequence goes on along the minus strand of NC_140581.1, from coordinate 766,486,186 downwards.
GTGTTTGTGGATCTGACCGCCGCCACGACCTCTACGGGTTTTTTTGATGTTATGTCTGGTTGTGCCACCTGTTGTTCTAATGGTGGATTGTTGGCAGCTGGACTGGTTTCTAAAAAAGTTGGCTTAGGGACTAATGGTGTAGGTGTCTCAATGTTGCCTGTTCCACTTGTAGATGAAACTGATGCCCTTGACATGCGTGTATCGCTAACAGATGCTACACTCTCATCCGATGAGTCCGTTCCAGTCTTCTGAAATGAGCGTTTTTGTGCATATACCTCCGCCCAGGAGTAAACCTCGTCTAATTTGTAATCTATAGTGTCTCTCCTGAACTTACAAACTTTTCGTTCATGAATCTCTTTGGCATATGTATCCAGCCTAATATTGATGTGGAATCTGCAAGAAAACGTTGCATCCACCAGAAATACCATTACAGGAAGAAAGTTTCTTTTGATGTACAATTCTTACTGCAGAATCTTCACTTTATGAATTGCGTCCCAAACCAATACTTTCAGGGAGGTGGCATTGAGTAGCACTGATCAACCAAGGAAGTCATGTCACACAGCCCTGACACGGTATCAATCACTGCATGCCTGAGCAGTGGCACAGTAACATACCATTAAGAAGGAAAAGCAGCCACCTAGCAGATATTGGCCATTAGGACACTCCTGGTATCAGCAATAAAAGCAGTCATGGCCCTTGTGGAGGTGGGGATAAATGCTAACCCAAGGGTCAAAGTGTGGGAGATTCTTACACAATGGATAACTCAATTCAATATTGTGTGTTGTTGCATTGCTTTGGCCTTCTTAGCTCAAGCAAAGTCTACAAATCACTTTGACCTGTTGTTTGCAGTCACAATAAGGTACAGCATGCCTGAGGTGCAGTCTTTTTAATCCATTCTTTTTAATAGGATGAGGAGAAAGGAAGGTTGTCGAGAACTTAGCTTAGCACTTGAGGATTCCAAAGGAAGATTTAAATCAGGAGGCATTTGTGTATGGTGACAACGTCACATCCCAGCTCTTCTAGATCAACCAGAACCATATCCACCTCATGGTACAATGGGACTTCAAGGGGTTGGAGGTTCCTAATAGGAGAATAGGTAAAGTGTTTTCCTGAGCCCAAGAGGCAAACTACTACAATGCTGGAATACTTCTGCTCAAAGCTTTAAGTATATGGTCCAGAAATATTTTACTTACCTTCATTTCCTATCTTTCTGGGGATAATCTAGGTGCAGAATCATCACCTTGTGTATATCACCAGGCACAAGACAGGATCTGGGAACATTTGTCATAGCTCTCCTCTGCTGGCAGGTGGCGCTGGCTCAATCTTGCCACCAGAAGTGGCTCAGTTGTGATATCACTGGAGCCATGTAGCACCACTCTGCAGCACAGATATCAGTTCCTTGTCCAGTTTTTCTAAGCGCTTACAAGCATAAACGAGGTGAATGACAGCGTAAGTCTGGATGTGCAGTCCGACAAACTAACTTAGAACCTTATTAATAAAAGTGTCCTACAACAATACTTTATACGGCTGAGGTGGATCAGAGAGGAATTTGCAGATAGAGCAGCTAGCAGAAAGATCATTACAGAAGCCAAGTAACCCTTGCTTCTGATGCATACCTAGGACTACAGATTCCTCATTTTCTGAATAGATACCAGAGTAGTATTTCCTCCCCAGGTGTAGGGCCTAAAAAGGTTGTCAGGCTTGGAAATCTTGTAGCATGGAACAAGCAAAATGACCACCCCTTCTCACTTCTAAGTTCAAGAATTAGTGCTATTTAGAAATATGAAGGGAAACCTATGTCACCACATGAAAATTCTCAGCCACAGTAATAACACCGCCAATTGCTGAAGTTAAAGACTTCGCACTGATGAAATGAGAACATATTCCCCAAGGTGGTTCCTTCTTGGAAGGGGCATAGCCCATCTTAATGCACAAGATAATCCAGCATGATAAGGTTCTCTTCTGGGCTGTCTTTCTCTTTTGTCTGATTACATAAAGTGCTGGTTCTGAGACCTAATCTCTATTGTCCAATCAATGTAATAACTGACTGCTTTAGGAGGATCCAGATGAAGTAGTTTCCCCTACTCCTTCATGGGATGAGGTAGAAGGAAGAAGGTGAGATGAATTGACTTGGATGTAAAGGAGTCTCCACCTTAAGCATGAAAGCCACTTTAGTCCTCAAGATCAATTTGTCTAGAGAGAATCATGTGATGGACATAGCACTTGCAACTCGCTAACGTGTTTCTCTAAAGCGATGGCTACAAGAAACAGTCTTAATGGTGAACAACCTCAACTGGCAACCATCTGAAATTTCAAAACCAAACACCGATCTCATTGGCATATCACAAAAGGTGTAGGAGGAGATATAAGAGTTCCTTCAAAAACCTGATGAAATTTGTGATTTAAACAAGGATTGATCTGGAAGGCATATAACTGCTGAAAGAGCAGCAATCTAACTTTTGGCCATGCCCACAGCACAAACCTTCTGGGCAAGTAAAATAGCAAAGAGCAGAATATCTGATCAATGCTCCTTCAGTGGATCCATATCATGCTCTGCACACCTTGCAACAAAGCGATTCCACCTTGCAGTTGGAGTGGGAGCCACAGGGGGATTCTCAAGAGGTCCGTCTACCACACCATCCTTGCGTTAACCTATGCCCTGAGCACATACGCCAAAAGACACACAACTGATGGACGGAATGCAGAACAAATCAAAACATTCACCCCCAGTCAAGAGATCTGGGTTAAATCCATCCTTCTTTTGCTCACCATGCCACCCCAGTTTAGACCTGGCCATATGCAAGTCAGTCTTGACCCTGTGCCTCATGGGAATAGTCCAGCCCAACACATGTTTCATCTTCAGGTTGTCACCCTAAGACTTCTTAAGGGCTGGAATTTTCAATCAATACAACATTGTCTAAATACACAACAGTTGGTATCAGTAACACCTAACCACTGGTGATGGTGTTCTACCCAAGTCAGTGTGTGCCACATTCTCAGAAAACCCAGAGCCACCTTGCTGCCACTCAAAAAACCACCATTCATGGGGTGAATTAATCTTTGCATAGTAACTGTGACAAATAAAACAAACAATACATGCATTGTCTCATGTTTACATCAAGTAATATCTTGATGTTAATAATAGTAGCTACCACCAAGAACATAGAAGTCTATAGGTATATCCCCATGCATAGAGTCATGAATAGGAAGAGAGCTGTGCAACCCAAGCCTAACTTGGCTGGAATAGCAAGGCAAATACCTATATATCTTGGCATGATATGAATGAGGGAAAATCCAATGAATGGAAATCAGTGTATGCCAATTGTGTCATTAGTGCTAAATCATAATGTAAATAACCTCCCAGCACATACTTCATGTGGCATTCTATCTCGTCTGCCAATTCAAATCGTTATGTTCAATCAAAAATTAACAAGAAAGCGTATTTGTTCTTGTGTCACCTCCTGCAAGGTAAAATAATATATATCTATGCAACCTACGACATGTCCTAACCATACAAGTTTCAACTATCCAATCGCATCTGGCAGAGTCAAAGTATGACTTTAATTCCAACATACTATGTCTGTGGTTCCTACATATAATTAGGTGTACTCACGTGTAAATTTGAGGTGGTAAGATATCCACCACTAAAGCCACATAATAATACTACTGCCAGTATCAAGTAACCAACCCAACCGTAAAACCATCAGTATCAACATCATTCAAATTAAAGAGCAAAGTCTCACCCCCTCACCAATACCCGTCTATACTGTATGCAGCTAGCATGCAAGTAAATACGACATGTGTAATTAGTCACCCCGATATAGCAACCAAATTCGCATGAAAGGGCATCCAATCTATCTAACAATATCGCGCCAGTTTAAATGGCCGTTGCTAAGTGTTGAAGCCGATTTATCATACATCAAAAATAAACGTAGGGGCCCACAGCAACCAGACTAACTCACCTGAGTATGGTCAAGCGATATTATTCCTCACGTTCCAATATCGTTGTGGCATTCAAGCGCCATGTTGTTTGTAACGTGCTATTTATACGGAAGTACCTGCCGGATCGAAGTTCCGCGCCATCTTGAAGTTGTAGAAGATCCCTAATATGGATCAAAAACAAAGTTTACTGTATGCATTGAAGAGCAAAGCCTTAACCCCTCACCAATACCCATCTATACTGTATGCAGCGCGTATGCGAGTGAATACAACATATATAAATCGCCCCCTGATTAATTAACAAAAGTCTCGCAAAAGTGCATCCAATCTATCTTATAATGCCAATCCAAAAGTAGTTAGGTAACATCTATAATTCGGCACCAACTAATTTTATCTCCAATACAAAGTCTGTAAGTGTAAATAAATATAATATGGCAAGGCCCGTAATTCGCTGTCATCTTGAATTGGTGTAAGTGAAACCAAGTTGAAAGACAAAATTGTTCTCATGCATCTCTACAGACCTAACAATTTCGCACAGGGACATTAATAGTTTGGCATTGAAATGGTGTTAATGGCTCAAAGTGGAAAAGTCATACATAAGACCATCAGTACAGTCCCTAGTCTAGCGTCTCCATAGATTCATCCCGTCTTGGTGTCTTAAAGTAAGTGCTTGTGACGCCTATCCACACAAGAATGTAAGGATCCCTCATCATCTATTCTTGATATCAAATTGGTCACAGATGGGATGGCATAGATTTCCACTACTTGGAAATAAAATGCTATATGTATGAATTTACAGAAAAACATGTGTATGAGTCACTAAGAAGATGATTATAGTATAACATCAACATCCTCAAGGAACCCCAAACCGGTAAGTTTCATGCTCCAAAATTCATTATTGCACGATATGTGTAATATATTCCTAGGGGCAGTGACCATTATAAACACCTTACATCGTTTAAACATATAATAGACATACTGTTTGGCATAGACCTTTACTATACAGCGGTAAAAAACCTCATTACTATCATGGAGCCTTTACAGTTAGCAGGAAGTAAGTATGCATTACTGTCGACAGAAACCGCAACAGAAATACAAGAATTTTTGGCATTCCTCACCTATCCCCTAAAAAATAACGAAGTTCATGGTCTGTATTCAGCCCAAGCACAACCTCCTGCAGACGCAATATCCATTTTGCTTCACACCTCGTAAGGTTTAGTTCTCTATTACCTCCCCTCGGATCTCGTGATATGTAGTCTATACCAAATAATTCAAAACTTTTGTGTAGCCCTTGTTGGCCACACTCTCTTATGTGTACTACTACTGGGTATCTGGGGTCCTGCATCTTTAATGCCCTCATGTGCTCATATATCCTGTCCTTGAGTGCCCTAACCATCCTTGGTTAGTCAAGGAAGATTACAATGGTATGGTTCTGGACCCAGCACCGTTTCCTCAAGCACCAAGGAATCAAGGCTTTGGGAGGAAATGTATAGGACAGTGGAAAACTCCACCTTAACTGAAACGTTCACCAAGATTTCCTAAAATAGATACTCAAGGGCAGAGAACTGTGGGTAGTGTGTCTTTTTGGGAGTGGTGAAGAGGTCCACCAGAGAGGTGGGCCACAGGGCAGAGATGTTCTGGACCATCTACAGGGGAAGTTGCCACATGTGGTAGCATGACAGTTCTCACTTTGGCTGTTGGCTCAAGTGCTCAGAGAACATGCACATGATTGGAGACCAGCCATATCCCATATACGTGAGCACAAGCCCAGAATTGCACAACTGCCTGGTAGAGAAGATGAAACCTCATGACTCCTTGCTTGCTGATATATGACACTGCGGCAGCCTTGTTCCTCAAGATCTGGACAGACCAGACACATAGGGTGGGTAGGAAGGCCTACAGGGCCGGGAGAGTCACCCACGATTTGAGCAGGTTGAAGTACCAAGAGTACTAGCCCTGCCCAATATTCTGCTCTGGGAACCGCTCCACTGATCCTTCTAACAACAGGGCCAGCACCTTCTGCTGCAGGATTTGAATATGATCCTCCGATTGAAGAGAGGTGCCTGGTGGAAGGGACGGGCATATGTCCTTTCTATTATTATATTATTATTATATTACAGAAAGGAAGATACCTTCCCTCCAGCTGGCTACAAATGCTCTTGTAAAGGGGAACTACATTGGCTTTCCTTGTAGTGAGGGGGAAAATGAGTAGGAGGGTTGCTGGGCGTATTTTCCTCTTTTACCTCTAAACCTGTATTGCCGTAAAATAGGCATGGCTGTTAGATGGTGAGGGCTTGAGGCGAAAGCCAAATCCCTTGGAGAAGCCATAAAATTTCCATAACAGTCATCTGCATCCATGTGCTGGGGATTGCAACCTCAAAGATCAGGCGGTAGCCCTACCATCATTGAACCTAACCTCGCAAAGGCTGAGTAGGCGTTGTCTCCAAACAAGCAAGCCCCATCAAATGGCATGCTCATGAGACTCGCTTGCACCTCACCAGAGAACCCAGTGGATCTTAGCAACACAATCAATTGTGTCCAGGTCTACCCTTATAATCTGCTTGGAATTGTCCTGTTCATCACTCACCACCTTTGAAAAAAGGTCTTTCAGTTAGACTAGTAAACTAGGGATCACTATAAGTACCTATACTCACAAGGCATGGGTAAACCAGACAAGCAGACATGTGGACTTCTTGAGCTTCAAAATCAAGTTGCAGACAACACATTTTTCTAACCACCTCCAAGTTTTTGGACTCGCTGCCCTGGGGTACTACAGGGAATGCTCCTGGGTTCCGCTTAGTACAGGAAGAGACATGCACCAGCCTTTTAGTGAAATATATGCTAAGCTGAAGGTATAATTCCCTAAAGACTGCCAATACCTGGCAAGGAGGCGGTTTTACAACTAGAGAAGTGCTAGGCTTGTCTGAGACTGCTTCAGTGTGGTTAAACAAGGCCTCATTAAATGGTAGCAGTCATTCCAACATCACCAAAGCAAGCTGCTAGACCTCTGTCAGTATGTTGAACCTGGCCTCCACTTTTGGTAGGGCAGTTTCAATACTTCAGCTGCCTTTCCTATGAAAGGATGGAAGTCCTTGCCAGTGGAGCTGTCCCCGAATGACACTACATCTCAGGAGAGGTGTCCAGAAATGCCAGGAAAGCAATGTCTGAAGGTGGAGGGGGCAGAACATTGGCCACCTAACTGCTGTCTTCATCATCAACAGCATGATGGAGGGATCCCTTCAGGCATTAGGGAATAAGATCTAAAGTTTGCCAATAGGCTTGGCACTGTGTGGGCCTTAGTTGTGATTCCTCTCGGTACCTCACCTCTCCGGGTAGCCTTTGGGCATCTCTCCTCTGTTACATAAGAAATGTATGGGCCTTTGATGGATGTGTCTCTGGAGGCACTGAAGTCAGTGTCAGTGGCTCTAGCTGTATACTGCTATGGGTGGAGGAGCTACCGGTAAGAATCATGGCTACAAACGGAATGCAGAAGTGGCACCTCTGGAGTCAAATGCCATCAGTAAGGGCAAATCGAAAGAAATCTGAAAGGAACCTCAAAAGTGTCTCAGAGGGCTGAAAAACACCACAGATGACAGCTCCTTGCCCAAAAAACACCATCATGGATTGGAGGAACTATGTCAGAAAACAAAACAGGCATGGGTATGGGTACGGGACCCTCTAGCCTTCAGCAGGCCCTGAATGTTCACCGAGGCAGGCGTCTGAGTCAGCAGCACTCCTGGAATGGGCTCCTCTGACAGGAGTGATGCCAAAAAAGTCTGAGGGACACTCCGCTTGAGATCCTACTATGTGACTTTAAGCAATATCAAGGGTTGTCTTAGTCGTCTCTTCTCTGATTGAGTTCTCTCCTCTTATCTTTGAAGGACGGTGAGGGATGATAATTGGATGCTGACCTTGAACAGCATCACATGCGTGAGCCATAAAAATTTGGCCTCCCATTTCTTGGCGTGCATGAGGCTGCATTTTTCACACAATTCATGCGTCTGCCCACGCTCTATAGCCTGACCTCTTGGGGTAAGTTATGGACATCTTTCTATAGCAGATGTGGCATGGCTTTTTTTTTTTTTTTTTGCACGGGAGCCACCCGGAGCACTGCACTTGCTGAGTTTTGGGAAGCAAAATTACAGAAAACTAACAGAAATCAGAGAGCATCCTCATTGAAGAGTGCGGAGCAACAGACATCAGTGCGACACTATATGGCTCCAGTGAAATCACACTTGTGCTTCCATTGTTGAGGTGGATCAGCCCTACCTGTTGGCATAGGAGCGCTATTACAAGATTTTTGGGATTCAGTTTAGTGCCTGGCGACAGTGGGGTTAGAAATCTGCTTGTAAAAGGATCCATCGAAAGCCCACTTGTCACCTATTGGAAGCTATTTTGGCAAAACAAATTGGGATGAGTTCTGAATCCCACAGTTTGGTGAAATTGGTCTTTAGGAGCGACCAACCACACACACAGATAAAGCAAGCCTGGTTGAAGAAGCAATTGCACGCCTCACACAATACAGAGATTTTCATCTGTTACCTGGGGACCAGCAAATGGAGATTAAGAAGTTCGTACCCTCTTTAGCTTTTGTTATGCTCAAAGAGGTCAAGCTCCTGTGGAAATCGGCCTTCTAATGTTCAATATTATCAGTATTAAAAAGGGGTAGCCTGAATAACTGACCGGACAGGATAGACTCAGACAGAGCAGCACTAGTAGTCTTGCACCCACAAAAGGAGGGGCTCTCAGCCCATGGTGCGATCCGTCCTACTTTATATACTGGAATCCATGACAGGTAACAGACTCATTGGCCCGTCACTAAAGTACGGAGTCTGACAACTGAGATGAGCCCAGACAGGGAGGCATCATTTATCCCACAAAGCAACATGCTTGGCCCACTGCCACCAGAGATCTAGCATCATTTTATATTAATAATGGAATGACTGTATGGAGTGACCCCTTTTATGGCGAGTAAGATCTGAACTTAAGATGCAACCGAGTATTGAGTGCAAACAAAAAGATGCCCTAAAAGCTATCAATTCATGGGAGAAAAATAAACCATTCCTGCGAAGCTCAAAATAGGCTCTGCAGGAAAATCTATGGAATGGGGGTAGAGATGGCTTCATAACCTAGCTGTTTCATCGTACTTGAAGTTACCTGCAACAGCTATGCACTCCCCAAGTGGGTGATCTAAGTATGGGAGGTTGGGAGCTTCAGTATAGAGCAGGTGTCTCCAACCAGTCGATTACGAGCTACCAGTAGCTAGTTGACACCTTCAAAGTAGCTCACAGCCTTAAGTTCATTTATTAATTTTAAAAAAAACACAAGGTCATATTTTTCTTTAAAAGTTGAAGGAATGCTTATGTTTATTTTACATTATTATCTTCAGGCTGGAGATGGCAGGGCCTGATAATGAGCACTGTTGGAGTAGGATTTATGACCCAGGGCACAGAGGTGAAGAACTGAAGCACTGACCTATTTAACTACTAAATAAGTACTTTTCAACTCAATCTGGATGTTATATGTGGAGCCTATAGGTGTGCCACTCCCACGTGCCGTAGTCAGTTGCTCTTGCGGCTGTTGGCGCTTCCAGAAGCAGAGCCCCAATAGCAAATTGGTTATAACCAGTGTGCAGATTCCTGGACTTGGGGTTTTTGGTTAGCCACAGATTCCTCAACTTTTAAATAGATACTAGAACAGTACTTATTCGAGGGTAGGTCTGTGAACATTATAAAGACCTGCAGCACCAAGCAGGCAGATAGCACCTCTCGGCAAGCCAGACTTTCGAGATAATAGTACTTTGTGACCACTTGGGGGGACGATCACGTAGCCACCTAGTAAATGTCCAGGATAGGGACTACGCATTTCAATGCAGTGGTAGGTGTTTTGGCCCTGGTAGAATGAACATGCAGTCCTTTCGGAGGCTGATGTTTTGCCAAAGCTTAGCAGATATCAATGCAAAGTGTGATACATAGGGAGATGGTTCTCTTCTGTACAGCCCTGGCTTGTTTACTCCAGAGAGCCCCTCAAAAAGCTGATCGTCCACATAGTATACTTTGATATGATTAATATAAAAGATTAGAGCTCTCTTGGGGTCCAAAAGGTGAAGTCTCTTCTTTTCCTTAAAGGGGGAGGCAGAGCACAGAACGCAGACAAGGTGATGTTGTGACCGACATGGAACATAGTCAGACCTTAAGTAAGAAGGATGCCTTATCTTCAAAACCAGATTCTGTGAGAAGGTGGTGGTGTACAGAAGGTTGACACCAAGTTAGAAGCTCACTCATAGGCTGCATTTATGGTAACCAGGAGCACGATATGGAGGGTGACAAACTGCAAGAGACATCAGTGAAGTGGCTCAAAGTGAGTTCACATCAGTAATGGGAGGACCAGGTTAAGGTTCAACTGTGGCATGACAAAGGGAGGAGAAAACAAACAATGTTAACCTTTCTAAATGTGACTAACAACTTAAGACAAACAACTAGCACCGTAAAAAGGATGAAAGAGCCAAAAGGTACCCTTATACCGTACCTTGCCAGGCTAAGGACAAAACAAACAAAACACGAGATAACTTTACCCAGAGGGGTAACCTGACGAATTCCAACACGGGAGTAATCACTTTTGGTCGAGGGACACCTGGCTTCCAAGATGGCATCCACCACCTCCGGAGGAAGGTCAAAGGTGTTCAGCTGTCGCTGCTCAACCTCCATCCTTGGAGGTAGAGATTGTGAATGCCTGGGTGAAGAACCCAGCCCTATAGTTGAAACAGTAGAGGGGGTGAGAAAGGGGTGGGGTACCTGATCGGAGGACAGATGCTCAAGCCCAAAAGTTCATGATACCATACTCTCAGTGCCCAATGCAGGCCCACTTAGATGACTTGTGCCCAGTTAGTCCTGATTTTCTTCATAATTCGAGCAGGGGTGGTATCGGTAGAAAGACATACAGGAGTCCAGAGTTCCACTTGCGGCAGAGTTTATCTCGGAGTGATAGAAGGCACAGAAGTGCTGACATTGTGCGTTCTCAGCAGTGTCAAGAAGATCAAGCCATGGTTCTCCCCATTGAAGAACAGATTTTGCTCCATTTCTGGGTGTGACTGGCACTCAAGATCCACCAGGCACCAATGGCCGACCTTGGCAGCCCTAGCATGCAAAGATCATGCCAGGTGGTTCACCTTCAGGAAAATTCCCTTGTAGTCCAGAGATATCCAGAGGTCCAAGACCTCCTGGCACAGAGTCCGTTACACCACCCTGATCACTTTGTCCTCCGAAAGTGTGCTGTTACCACTGCAATCAGAAGGCCACTGGTGACACCAAAGGGGAGCACAGCAAACTAAGCATGTTCCTCTCCCACCATCAACCACAAGTAGTGCCAATGTCCCAAAGGACAGGTATAGGGGAAAAGGTGTCCTGCAGGTCTAAGGCTACCATCCAGTTTCCAGGGCTGAGGGCAGCCAAGGCCTGGGCTAGCATACGTATATTCAATATTTCCTTCAGGAGATAGGCATTTAAAAGGAAGAGGTCTAAAATGGGAGAAAGGGATTGTTTCCTCTATGACACCAGACTGTAGTGGGAAAAACAATCATTCCCTACTTCTGGCATGGGCTCCCTCCCGATAGCTCCTTTGGACAAAATGGCTTGCACTTCTTGCAAAATAGACATATGGTCTTCCGCCAGTTACTGGGGGAAGAATGGTGAGGCAGTATGAAAAGAAAGGGTAGGGAATATCGATCTTGTTCAAATTGCAGGATTTACATACTCAATTTTAGGCTGCTAACCCAACAAGAATGGTCGAATCATGCCTCCCACCAGGTAGTTTTGCTCAACTAAGGGCACACTAAAGAGGTTTGGCAGGTGGAGCTGAAGGGGATGCAGGAAACTGGGCAGCTACTGGTGACATGAGGAGCAGGGCAGTAGCCACCATGGCCTTCACTGCGAAACTGCTGGGCGCCTTGTTGAGGTTGGATTGGCTGATGGGGTACCTCGGACAAAGCCTCAAAAGGAGCATTAAGGCTGCTGTGGTTGGCAAGGTGGGGCAGATAAGCCCAGGGAGAATGCCATAGCTCTACGCTAATTGAATCACTCAAGAGTGGAATCTTTCTTGACACAAAACAGGCCATTTCTTTCTAAAGGCATTTCTATGAGGGCTGAGTGGACATCGCCTGAAAAAATTGGTGGACTGCAGCCAAGCGTGGCAGCCCTAGTGCCAATGGCCTGCCCGATAGAATCAGTGGTGTTCAAGCCACAATGAATCGTAAACCTGGCCACTACATGACCGTCCTGTATAACCTGGGCATAGAGAGGTCAGGGACCTTCAGAAAATACATAGGAAGGCTTGACACCAAACAACATGGGATTAGCGCTCCAGGAGGCAGCAGGCCTTCCTAAGAGTCAAGCTGGTGGATTAGTAGACTGTCTTTACAAAATGTCTTCACAAGTTAGAATTCCCTTTCGAAGGGAGCAAAGGGAAATGTTTGACAGTCCTTGCAGGGCTTACCTTTAAAACCTGTTTTGTGTGTTGAAATTTACCTTGCACACAGAAATTACGAAGATTTTGAAAAGGTAAGGTTTCAAAGAGACTAGAGGTAGCTCTGGATTGGCGTCTGGCGGTATGGACAGAAAGGAACGGATGTCAGCACACGAATGGCGCCTATATAGGCTATGCATGTCACTTCCAGAGTGGTACAGTAGCAGTATAGAGTTGCACACCGCCGCAAACTGGCACAGAGATACTGCTGAACAGTTTCCAGGTCCAGTCTGACGCCTAGGGAATATTCAAAAGGGGAGGAGTCTGCAGCTAGAAGCCTCTATCAGAAGGAGTCAAACCATTTGTTCAATCACCTGTAGCAGAAATGGAGCTGCCTGTAGTAACATCTTCTGAGGAGTTTCCTGCCTGACACCAGGATATCTTACATCTGGATATACTAAATTGGGCTTCACCAATAGGAACTAGACATTAAGACTGAAGGAAGGGGTCTCAAATACATATCCACACTACATTGCTGGATATGGTACAGTGCATACAAAAAGTTTAGTATTTGATTATACAAACATAATTTGATTATTTAACATTTTAATACAATATAGCTAGGCTTTCCTGTTTTCCATTTTTGGTAGATTCTGGTGGGGTTTTTTCAGTGATTGCAATACCTTAAAAAAACAGTGGTTATCAGTGATTACACATTTTTGCGCCATTAAAAACAGAAACAGTGTTTTCTGGTGTTTATTGAATGTTTTGCTATCGATATTGATATTTTATTATTGCTTGCATTCTGCACTGATAGTGCAGGTGTAAAGACATTGTGCGTCCAAAGTATATGAGGTCCAAATACATTCTTACAAATCAAACTTCTTTTATTACACCATACAATACATCTTTAGTGAGTCTTTGGTCAAGCGTGCTCACTCTTTCCTTCCCATGTAATTGTTAATCTGTGAAAAGGCCCTCTCAACATTGGCACTTGAGACGGGCAACGCCAAAACAACCAGTACACAATTTGCTAAATCTGGCCACTGACATAGCGGCCCATGACAATACTGGTGCACCTGAAGATTGCAATTCTCGGGGACAGGTTCTCCAACATATGCGTTGAACTGGGTGCATAGAACCTCAGTTGTTGAAGCGATCAGAAACGAAGCAGCACTTTTTAAAAGTCCAGAGAAAATTCCCCTCAACGGAAGGGATCAAGAACTTGTGCAGAGTACCTCAGTGTGGCTTCATTGACTTCAAATGCCATGGTTGGCGAAGGGACATCTCTATGCATCATTGCAAGCCATTTCCCATGCATTGTAAAATCAAATTTCCTGAATTGCTCCTCCACATTTCTTTGCTTAACAAGGGGCAAGAATTCTAACATGGAACATGTTGCAGTGCCAGAGTCACTATAAGTATCACCCAGCCTACTCTCAAGAATATGTTTCACATCTTCACCAATTACACTGAACACTTGGTAGACAAGGGTATTTTCCGACACTCTTTTTTTTTTATTATGTCCACTACAGCAGTCATGTTTTCCTGTAAAAATCTAAGCATGAAGTAGAGTATACTTTTTTCACATCACTATCAATATGCAACTGAAAATCCTCACATTTCTTGCCTTTGCTATCATTACTAAGCTAAAATTCTGTACACAGTTGCCACATGGATAATATAGCATTCACGGCCTCAAGGGTCGAGAACCACCTGCTAAATGACAGTTGGGAGGACTCTTTCTTTGATGTCACACAAAGCACAAAATGAGAAATATTAGCATTTTAGTTCCTGTGCCTAACGAAACAGTGCACCAGAATGGACTGCAAAGTCAATAGCCTTCTTCAATAATTCTGAATACTGTAAAGATGCTTTCAACATACCATCTAGCAAGTGGCAAGGATCTCTTACAGAGAAGCACTTCAGCTAAGATGTTTTTTACAGGTCATCACACAATTTTTTCATATACGTAGCTGACTTACTGCACATACAAATAATATCCCTCCAGTCTTTGTTGAACATGGTAAGAACTTTTTGCAGCAACATTCCAAGTGACACTTTTACATGTTCTCAAAAGTCTGGTGTCATGTTTTCACCACTATCCCAGATGCTTGGTGATAGCCTGAGGTTTTTTGGCAGTTCACCTAGTATCAATACTGACTCGCTAGAAAAGGGGGCTGATATATCAAGGGGTTTCACCCATTCTTTGTCTGTGGGTAAATGTGTTGGTACATATTTTGAAAGATTCTTATGAAACCAGCTATTTTACCCATCAGTGAAAGAATAAAACAGTCAAAACATCAAATATGATTTTGATATTTCCTGATTCTCTACAGTTAATAGAATAATAAAATAAGACCTAAAACATGATTTTAAACACTGTATCTTTAGACCAAAGACCACAAAATTGAAAAAAGCAAAAGGAAGAGACAATATTTTAGTGACACCCCTAAACAACAAAACTCAAGCAGAATAATGTTAGCCCAGTCGTTCTTGCTGCTACCTTGTACAACAAAGTTACATTGTATTGGCCCCCTTCAGGAAGCAATACATTGACTCTTTCACTCACCTTTTCATATATTTGAATGGCATTTAGTTCGTAGTTATGAAGGTGTTTTTTCAGTGTTTATATGTTTACAATGGTGGGGCTATTTTCCTTTCAGTTGGGGTTTTTCAGTTATTTTAGGTTTAAACCTAAAACAGGATAGCCTTAATATGGCATAAACTTTGTTTTTTCCTTTTCTCTGTTTTCATGCTTGTTCAATATAATCAGTGGTCTGTATGAAGCATCACCAACGAATAGTGGGGGAAAAACCAATCAATGGATTGTAAAAAAAACAACAACAAAAACAATGTTGCATAGCACACTCGCTACAATTCACTAAACATTGACTTTTTCTAACGTTACTGCAATAAGCCTCACTAGAAGCATAGCGTTAAAAGCAAAATAGGCTAAAGAGGCCAGTAAGTCTTAGTAAGCCTTTGCAACCACCAGGGCATTGCCATATTCTGGCACATTTTGTGCCTAGGACAAACTATGATGTAACTACCTTTTTTCTTTTGATGGCTGGAGACTCCATGCTCTGCATTATGTCCACGGTGGCACCAAGAGCCTGAACAAGTTATACCTTCTGAAAGTCCCAACATGAACCTTCAATCAAAGGGCTGGACTTGATCTGGAATTTTTTGCCCACAATGTCTAGTGGCCGCTGCCAGGTTAGCACTGGGAGCTACGCAATCGAACTGGAAGCGATGTTACATCTTTGCAAAAATGATTTTTGACTTTAGATCTGCACATTTTTTATGCACTCCACAGAAACTAAGAGCACCTAGTGCTGAACCATAAAAGAACCATTTATATAAATTCCTTACATTCCAAAAAGAGGGGCGCTACAAAGGCTTCAGGAACTTTACCATCCATCAGAAACAACATCATAGAAGTAGCAACTAACTGATGTCTGCTCCCACAGATTTCTTAAATTAAGTTAACCAGTACTGAAGCATCAAAGAAGGTTGAGGAGCAAGCAAGCTTTGCAAATCGTCTAAACTGGAACTTTGCTTCAAAGGATATATGCCACTGCAATGCCCCTACTGGATTCCACACAACACACCTCTGGAGGAATAGTTCCTTCCAGCTCACAGCAATACTTCACGTTAGCGCTATCCACCTTAAGTTGGTATGCTTTTGACCACATTTCACACTGTGCAATCTCGTCTGTTCCTTAGAAGGATGATGAGAGGGCTAAAGGCAACGGCGGTTCCTGCATGAGGGCGTAGGGGGCGGAGCTCCACCAATCTCCAGAGGACGGAGAAGGAGATTGACAGGTCTGAGGCTGCGGCACTCACACTGTCCATTCTGGTGGCAGGGCAGCACATACACACGCTGCGCATGCGAGGTGGACGACTTCAATACCGCCCAAATCTCGCATGTGCAGTGTGTGTCTGTGAAGCAGTGGTGAGGGCAAGCAGGCGCTACTTAGTGCAGCAGTTTTGCCAGTACTTTGGTCGAATACGCGGCTCGACCGGATCGATGACGTATGTCATAACATCCTTCGAGGATCCCGCCTCCTCCTGTGACTGGCTGACCCTTGTTGCTGTCAGCCTATGAGAATAGGAGGCGGGATTTCCAACACTGCTTCCTTCGGTCTGTGCTGGGTAACGGTTCCTATTTCCCTCCTTCCTTCAACAAGGTGCATCTGGGCCCCTGAGACACCTCTGGGAGAAACACCGTGTCCCTGACCAAGTTAAAACCGGTGAGTACTTGTTTTTCAAGGGCCGCCACTGCCTCCGAGACGTCCAGGCATTACCTCCCTCCCCCCCTTTCCCTTCAGCGCGAGGGACCCCGGGTGCAAAAGGGGCATCTTGGAATGTTTTATCATCCCGCAGGGGGTGCCACTGGAT
This sequence comes from Triturus cristatus, assembly GCF_964204655.1. Lineage (NCBI taxonomy): Eukaryota > Metazoa > Chordata > Amphibia > Caudata > Salamandridae > Triturus > Triturus cristatus. The sequence goes on along the minus strand of NC_140581.1, from coordinate 766,469,383 downwards.
TAGACCTTTGCACCAGGATCGGGTTGTGAACGCAGTACATACATTTGTGATGCGAGCCGCCTGATAATTCTCAAGGAAGCAGGGTTGTGTCCACGTGTGATAGGCTGGGAGTATATGGGGTCAGGAGGGAACAGCCGCCCTTTGTACCCGCACGTCCTTCCCAAATGGGAAACATGTTTTTGAAAGGCAGCCTGTGTCCATTCAAGAGCCAGGGACTTGGGGACGCAGCTCTCCACGAGGCCACGTGCGACTCGCAAGGGGGCAGAAACCCCTAGTACTACGACTCCCACAACAGGGCGTGGGCGAAAGTGATCTTTAAAGGGACTAGAATCTGAAGTCCCCGTACAGAGGAATAAACCACGGGACCCCCTCAAGCGTGGCTGGCTGCTGCTCAACCAAATGTTGGTGATAAGGAGTTTTTCCGATGACTGGAAGAAGCTGCGTTATGGTGAGTGTGTGACTGAATGAGAGAACTGAGTGAATGGTAGTGTGCTGGTGAGTGTGTCCTATAGTGTTAGAGGTGACCACGGGGAACTTGGGGGAAGAGCGTTGGTACTCGTTGGTGTGGTGTGTATGGATGAGCGATGAAGGCTGCGTGACTGGAAGCATGTGGGTGAGTGGCGGTGCTTTTGAGTGCTGTGTGCTCCTGTACTGTGTGCCCTGTGTTAAATGGCATCTGGGCTGTTTAGCAGTACCTGGTGGTGCTGCACCATGAATCACTGCGGTGTGCGAGCAGCAGGCCAGGTCACAGAGCTAGTGGCAGCCCGGCCTGCAGAGACATTAGAATATCCCCAAACATGGTCGTGTCTGCGACAGGCATGCACGATTTACGGGAGTGGCACTTCTGAACCCTCACAAAATATCCAATGCAGTTGGAATTTGCGTTAATTTCATAGCACGTACCTTCTTTAAGCGTTGCCTCTCAGCCCTGCTGCCCCGGTAAAAGTGTGTTGTGTCGTTGTTCTGGGCTGTTTGGAATACGTGTTGAAATACATCTACTGTCTGCCTATGCAAATGTGTTGCCACGTGCCTCTGGGGGGCATATTTGTCAGACATATTTGTCCAACACCAGTGCCTCAATCAGCAACTGAAATGTAATGTGTTGTAGGGTTCCTGGAGTCTGCGTACCTCTTCCTGCACAGTGTCAGGAGCCTTAAACATTAAAAACATCTCCTTCTGTCAGCCTTTTCCTATTTAAACATATAAATATTTACATTTATTTGGTCTATACACGCCAGAAAACTACGGACAAGATTTACTGACTTGCTCTCAATCTGCAGAACTGCATTGAGCGAACATTAAAAAAATGTGCAGCGCTGTGTTTTGGGGAAGTTGGGCAATTTTAGCGTGGTGCTAAACATTGTGCTATGGCATAAATGCGAACCAGTGCCAAGCCTCAACCTATCATGAAATGTGCCGGGCTGGTGTGAACAGATAAATGCCACTGCTTGATTAGATATGGAACTGGGGTGGAGTTTGGGCCGTGTGGCTGCCTTCCTGCGCGTGGTTGAACATCGATAAACCTATTGTTTTTCCTCGCATCACGACGGTCAGCATTTTCATTTTCTGTGTCAGGCACAATTGCGACTCTGGGGTTTCTAGATGTGCAGCAGCTGTGTTAAAAGAAGATGAATTTTTAATTTTCCAATGCCTCAGGAAGTTGTCAGGTTTCTTGCTTTCAGGAATGGATTACATTCAGAATGAAGCCTCTTTCTGGGGCATATTATCAAGCCAGGCGATAAAATTATCGCCGCTTTAGCGGCAGAAAACTGCCGCTAAAACGGCGATAATGGGCTTGATAATATGCTCTATGGAATTCCAATTGAAGCCCATGTTAAATGTGAAGGACGTCTAACATGGGCTTCAATTGGAATTCCATAGAGCATATTATCAAGCCCATTATCGCCGTTTTAGCGGCAGTTTTCTGCCGCTAAAGCGGCGATCATTTTCTCGCCTGGCTTGATAATATGCCCCTCTGTTTGGTAACAAAGGGTACACAATTAGTGTCCTAAGTCTGCGACCGCTGCAGAGTGTGATGCCTAGGCTTGTTTTTAATTTGTAGTGTCATTCGGTGACCATAATTTGTTACTTTAAATCGCTTGTGAGTCACGAATACAGGTGCTGAATGATAAGGAATGTGACCCCTGGGCTGCACGGCCCGTGGGCATGCAAAATATTCTTCTGTTAAATCTCGAAATCCGCAGGTCATGGCGAATGCTATTACACAATGTTGCAAGAAGCAAGTCATTATTAAGATGCATGCCGGCGCACAGAGCCTATAGGTTAACATTGAAACGGCCATGTGTATTTGGTGGACTTGTGACTACGCTCCACGTATCCATTGTAAATCACTTGAGAGTAACTCTCCACCCGTTCCTATATTCATATATTAGTATAGTCTACTCTCAAACTACATGGTTAACCTAACCATTTGGTTCTGTATTGGAATTGCTTTATTAACCTTCCTGCTTCCTCAAATTTGCTTGAAAATGCACCATGTTTCCACTCTTTTTTCAAAGTTTTCTAGGCGGGAAATTCCCCCGAACCCCCAGTAGGTTTTTCGGACTCGCTCGCTATGCTGGCATGCCGCTGTGCAGTAAGACAATAATTTTCCGCCCCACTACTTTCAAATGTCACCAGCCGCCCCTGGCTAAAGGTAGATAGCTATGTGGCATTTAACTACTTTTAAATCGGAACTAAGTATTTATTCACTGAACTAGCTTTGTTTTTGATAGAATCTTGTAAATGAAACTAAATCCAAAAGCACCCCTTTCCACTTTATTTCCATGCAGACAATATGGCAAAAAAGCAGTTTTCTCGACAACAACTTTCAAAGGACAATTCTTAGGCTCAAAGGGATACCCCATTAGGAAAGGAAAGTGAAGTTTCCCAAAGAGGAACCTGAAAAGGGACAGGAGAAAAAGTGTTCCACAACTTATTGATGAACCTAGATACTGCAGATGTCCTAAACCGCAACCCCTGCTCAGGAAAGTATATAGAAATGGAGATGGCAGTTTAGTTAATCCATCACCGTTTCAATATTAAGACCCTTCTTCGCAGCAAGGGCAGTAAGATTGAGAATCTGCACTGTCCTAGCTTGTAGCGGGTTTATAGATCTTTCATGGCACCAAGGATCAAACTGACCCCGAACTATAATGTGCAGCCCTCATAACAGCTGGTGGTAAATCCTTCACTTCATGTTCCACAAATGTAGTCTTAAAATAGGATGACTGAGATGAAGCAATTGGTCTTCGTTATTGTACGAAGGCAGGATCCTTCTAGGATGCTTACCCCTACTTTTTGCTGCTGTCAGTATGTTTTGTTTGACTAGTCTGAATGGGATCCTGCTAACCAGGACCACTGTCACTGTGCTTCCTCCCAAAATTTGATGTGGTAAGTACTTCTGTACCTCAAGAATTGGCTATGGTGTACCACTAGAAGTCCCTAGTATATGATACTGCGGTACCCAAGGCATAGGTACACCAGGGGTACCCCGTCGGCTGCAACATGTATTGTGCCCCCATGAGAGACCACTTAAACTGTGACTACAGGCCTGCCATTGCAGCCTATGTAAGGTGGTGCAAGCACCACTTACAACAGATATAAGTTTCCTTATATCGGAGGTCACTACACTTAAAACCTATAAGTCACCCCTCTGGCAGTCCTTTCAGTCCTGAAGGCAGGGTGCTTGGTTATAAGTGTGAGGGTGCCCATGCATGAGCAGGGCACCCCTACAAACCCTGGAGTCGATTCTCCAGGCTTTGCAAGTGTGGTCAGCCTTTTTAATACATATAGTAGATATCAGTCATTACGAAATGTCCAACTATAAAGTGTCTGCACCAAACCTGGTCATGTTTGGTATCAAACACGTTGGAATCATACCCCAACACTGATTACAGTGTTGGAAGTATGATCACATGTACTGGGGGGGCTCCCTTGGGTTACCCCCCTGAACTCCCGGTTACAGTTTTTCAGGATCTGACAGCAAGCTAGTGCTGCTTCTGCTGCTGAGCCAAGCTTGAGCAGGGGAAGGTAGAATGATAGGTTTCCTGTCACAGGGAGGTGTGCCCACCTCCCCAGACAGGACTCAGTGTAGTGGGCTGGGGGCATTTGCCAGCACCTGCTTTGAAGGGCAGATTTGGTGCCCTCCTTGCATACTCCAATGGAAGCGGTTTAGGGAAGCCCTGGCGCAAAACAGGACAAAGGACATGGAAGTATCCACCCCTCTGTCCATCCCTCCTCTGGGAGGAACTTGGAGTCGTCCCAACACCTTTCCTAGGGTATTTAAGGGCTTACCTGTGGGTGGTTCCTCAGATTAGTCATGGTACCAGACTCAGGCCTGAAACCAAGTCACTCTTTGACCATCTGTACACTTAAATTCACCGGACTTTGCCTGGAACAGAGACTGCATCAAGGAAGACACCTGCTGCTCCTGGTCTCGCTGTTCTCCAAGTCTTCGGCGTATATGCTTCTCCCAGGACCTTCAACAGACCTGTGGGCATCAAGGAACACAAAGAAATCTCCCTTGGAGTGAAGGAGTCCCTCCCCTGAATCTGCAGGCACTGCAACAATGCTGGCTGGCTGCTGTTCCTGACATACCACGGACTATGAAAGGCTCAGCAACACAGGTAACGGTTCTGCATCTCCCTCGAGGCCTGACCTGTCTGTTCTGCAATTTTGAAGCTAGTATCCCTCATCAGAACCTCTGTGACCAAACCACTATGCACCGTGTCAACTTGCCATTGCCAAGGCTTGTTGGCTCTGCACTCCAGCGATCTTAAGCTACAAGAAGCTCCAGTCTCCAGCATCTCTTCCTGCCAAGTACAATGTCTACACTGCATCCTCTGCACTGTGGGCCTTCCTTCTTGGTAAGCTGCTCTAGGTCCTCTTGCGACTCCTGTGACTTCGGCCAGTGGGTCCTTCTGAGGGTCTTCTCCTGCTTCAGCGGGCTCCACTGCTTGCTTGGGGCCTGCTCTGACTACCTTACTTGTGGCTAGTCTCTTGGACCTTACAGATCCCAATGATACTCCTTTGCTTTCCGTGCCTGTTGCAGCTGTCAAGGCTTGTTGGTGCTCCTGCTGGACACCAACCCCCTGTTTTTTGACTTTCGAAGTGGGACAGCTCGTGCTGGTCTTCCTCAGTGTTGCCTAGTCCTTACAGCTAGTGACGAGGTCACCATCAACTCCTTTGGACGGTGCATCACCGGTGGGCATTGCTCTTCAGTGCCTCCTGGTCACCTCCGAGTGGCATAGACACCGTTCTCTCTGCTTACAGGTTCTCCTCTTCAAGAATCCACCCTTTGATTCCACCGGACTCTTGCACAGTCTTCTCAAGCAGCATCTTACCTGAGGTCCTCCATTGTGGTCTATAGCGGTTTCTAATGTCACTTCTCACCTATGCACCCCGCTTCCCTGGTTTAGGGATCCTGGTTCCTGGGGTATCCACGGTTGGCATGACTCTCCAACCTTCTGTCTTCCCTGGGTTTCTTCAGGGTCCACTGGGAAGGGTCCTCCTTCTTTCAAACTGCAACCGCGACTTCTCCAATGACTTCTATTAAACACAAAGCTGTGTTTCCTCTGCAGACAGCCTTCGTGGGGTTCCTGGGTACTTACCTTGGGTGGGTCCTTGTGTTTCCGCTCCACTGAGTCTCCTGGTCCAAGTCCAGACTTTGGTCGCAGTTCACATGCCATATAGGGTTTGGTCTCCCCCCTGGATTCAAGCTGGCCTGGCAGATGAGGGGTGTTACCCCGAAACCAGTCCCAGGATGCTTGTTTCTGGTCCTGGGAAGACATGGCTCGGCAGTTCGGGCCTGGACTGTTCCCATAAGGAACAGGGTCAAGGCTGATTTGCATATGGCCGATTCTAAATTGGGGTGGCGAAGTGAGCTATGGAACAAGGATGGATTCAACCTAGATCAGTAACGGGGGGGGGGGAGGGGGAAGTGTCTGAAAAGTTTCAGCACTCGGTCCATCATCTTGTTGCGTTTGCTTTCTCTTCCCCTGGAGACCACTGTATCTTGTGCTTGCTTACCTATTCCAATTGAAGTACTTGTGTATTTGTGTTTATATCTCCATGTAGGAGATATCCGAATGTGTTAGTGAGTGTGGTGTAATAAATAGAACGATTTTTATATATACACTGTGTGGTTCCTTTTTATTTAACCTACGCTACCGATTAGATCTGGTAAAACAAGCTGTTTAACACTCCTACAAGATAAACCTGAAGGCTGCGCTTCACAGCTACCACTTGGAGCTTTCTATGGTTGTCTAAGCCACCTAAAATCACCATAAAGATTGTCTGGATTAGTGCAAGGTGCTCACTCAAATAAGTGTGCCAGCCTCCCACAGTTATAAGACAGTCAGTTGTCTGGAAGTGGAAAAGGTGATGGAGGGGTGCAGATCAGTAATTACAAGTCCAGATACCATGAATGCCTGGCTCAGTCTAGGATAAAGATAACTTGTGCAACCAAATTTGCATTTTATCTCTTCTAGGAGGTCGGGAGGAAAAGAATATTGGAGCTGCAATGGCCATTGTAGACCTTTTCAGGCACTCGTGTCACAAAGAAGTTTACACATTTGATCGCCACCCACCTGTAACTTGGGAAAATCTAATCCACTTCCTCTTGGAGCAGATCCCATTCATGTAGCTTAGGACATCTACCACCTTGATCATGCCCACGACGAGATAAGGTGGTGATAGATCAATTTATTTATCTATGGCTCGGTCCCACAGTTTCACTGCCACACAAAGGATTTTTGACCCCCCCCACGCCCTTTCATAAATTGTCATTGGATATTATCTGCACTTGATTGAGTCTCTAGCAACTGAGGGAAGAATACTCAAGAAGAACTTGATTCCTTTCAGCCCGATGAAGTTGTAGGGGGCTTGTTTTCTTGTGAGAAAGCCATTGTTCGCTGCTTGTTAGCATTTGTAAAAAAAAAAAAATATATGAACCTTGGGTCAATATATCTGTGGCTACTGTAGACTGCAGCTACAGGAGCCTGAAGAGTTCTCCCTTTCAAAGATTCAGATGGGACGTCCACCACTGCAGAGCAGTGATGAGCAATCACCTCACTGAGAGTAGTGCCTCAGAGACCAAGTAGATAAACAAGCCTCAAAGCCTAAGAGTCACAATCTCCATCTTGTAGTCCGACAAGGATTTGGTTAAGAATTGGATGCAAAGCTTTTCCCTTCTTTAATATTTAGAAATATGTGGATAATTTCAATTGTCCATTTCAGAGGGCGATACCATCTTTATTGCTCTTTCGATTAAAAACATCGAAATACAATTGCCTGTTTGAAGACACACGATGGGTAGATTTTCATCAGAAACTGAAGCACATGATGTGAAGAAAAGATTCCGCAGGACACCCTCGTCCCTGAACATTTCCTTGCATCAATGAGTCAATCAATGCATGGGTTTTACAGTTGTCAGGTTATGTGGGGTGGGGAGGAAGACTGAATTTGTTAGTATCCATTTGCACCACTTCCTCACAAGATCCAGAGTAGCAGTATTTTGTTGGTTTTGTTGGGGCTGTAGACCCTAAAGCTCCTGTAGTGCCGAAGGAATTTCATGGATGGCTAAACTAAACTCTGTTCTTGTTGTGTCTGAAAGAGTAAACCATGTTGTCATCAGACAATGCTTGTCAAAGAGCATTTGCAGGTGTTGCATTTTGCACATTTGCAGAAACATCTACAGTAATCATCCATGCGGGCTAGCTTAACACTAGGCTAGGAAGCACAGAATGTGGGAAGAATAAACTGTCTCCAACCCAGTCTGCATAGCTTGATTTGCAGCATCTGTACCATCATGCAGCAGATCTGACCAGAGCTTTCTGTACATCACAGATCAGGTGTCATTGGAGAGCTACCACCCAAAAAGACTGTGTATACCTGCCCAGGAGTCATGTTGCATTTGACACTTGTAAAGCCAGGCGGAAGGAAGCCACAAAAAACTCAGAGCTGGGCAGGTGTTGTTCCGGCGCCAGGTAATTAGAAGAAGTGCAGAGCTGACCCAGTTTCTGCACAGGAACCACCTGCGAGTGTGGTCAGGATTTGTGATGTTCCCTCGCATCGTCCGTAGAATGAGAAAGTCGCAGAGAAGTCGAAGAGCACTTCAACTTCTTATTATTAGACCTTGAGTGTGATGAGGACAGACGTGAGTAACTCGGGGAGCGGTCACAAGAACTCACACATGAACAGAACCTGGAGCGCCGTGAAGTGCACGGAGAGGAGCCAAAAGCTTCATGGCACGCTTGTGGATAGCCTTGGGGTTCATAGTTTTGCACTCTGCACACGACGTGGAGTCGTGGCCCCTTAACAGGCACCACAGACACAACAAGAAAGGGCCCATCACTGACATCTGTCGATGACAGGAGCCACAAGGTTTAAACCCAGAAGGCTTCTTTGGGGATATCTCCGAAAAAGAAGGGAAAAAGAGTTCGATAAAACATTGAAAGCAGTCAAAAAGGGACTGAGGGTAGTTCAATCCTGATCTGGGCTGACGCCGCTGTAAAAAAAAGGAACTGAGGTCAGCGCCCTGGGATGGTGCCTATATAGGCACCACACCTGTCACTTCTAACGCACCGTTGCCAACGATGTCACATGGACCTAAACGACGCCACCTACCAGTGGGAAGAGTAATTTGATTAAAAAATTCCAGACTCAGTTTTATGCCTGGGAATATTCTAACATTAGGAATCTGGGGCTAGACGTTTCCATCAGACATATTGCTAGAAACAAAGAACATAAGAAGCATCAACGGTCTCCAACTCTGTCTGCATAGCCTGATTTGCTGCACCTGTGCCCTCATGCAGCACATCAATCAGACATTTCTAGAGCATGCTACTCACCTGTGAGGGTGTCATCCGTCCATTGCTTCCTGCATGTCTCAGATCTGGTGTCACTGAAGAGCTACTACCCACAAAGCATGGTTATACCCAACTTGGAGTTATTTCCCTTTGACACTTGTAAAGCCAGGTGGAAGGGAGCCAAAATCTATCGACCCGAGAAATCCAGATATTTAGTCTCCCAGGAAGGGTGAAACAGTATTTTGTTTCGTTTGGTTGGAGAAGCCTTCACAAAAAAGATCTTTTAGAAGGGCAGATAAATACTTTGGATGAGTCAATGAGAATTTGGATTTCCTTGAACCCAACCCACCCCCCCAAACACAGTGAAGATGGAGGCTCAGTTTTTTTCCCAACAAAGCTTCTTGCACCCCTACAAGAACATTATTGAATGTAGGATTATAGCCAATGTATGCTTGTAAGCTAGGTCTTTAAGGAGAATGGATTTAGTGTAGAAGAATAACTAAAATCTCTGTTTTTAGTTGTGGAATTGAGTGGAGTTGATGTGTGTTTTGAAATTATGTGGCATGATGTGCAGTGGAATTATATGGATCGTATTGATGTGGTTTTGAGTGTACTGGAATTATGTGGAGTGGGACTATGTCATGGAGTATAATTATGTGGAATGTTTTTTGTTGTTGTGTAGTGGTATGTTGTGGAGTTTATTTTTGTGGTGTGTTGAATGTTGTGGCATACCATAGCGGTGACAGTGTGCACTTTACAAATACTGTTTGTTTGATTGAAATGGTATTCTGTGGTGTGAATTGGATGTATGTGTTGTGCTGTGTAAATGTGTTGTTCAGATGAATTATGTGGCGTGTTGCTAAATTATGTGGTGTGGAATGATAATTTGTGGAGTGGAATTGTGTTGTGTGGAACTGTGTGGCATTGAGCGAAATTATGCTGATTGGAATTATGTGGCATGCTGTCAAGTGTATTTATGTGGGTTCTTGCTTTGTGGCATCAAATTAACTGGGTCAGGAAAAACTACTGGTCAGGGTCTGAATGAGGGACAGAGGCATGGACAAATGTGAATGACTGGTGTAAGAATACCTAGTTTGTGTTTTGCATAAGTAGTGTGTGTTTCAAATGTGCGTGCAGCAGTTGTGGTGCTGGTCTAAGACATGCTTCTTTTGTAACACTGCTGACTGGCTTAGGTAGAAGCGTCTGCCTGTCAATACCACAAATCAGTGACGCAGTACCCAGCTGCAGTACCTGAGACAGTGCTGTGAAAGCAGCCACACCACATGTGCAGCACGCAAAGCAGCATACTCACTGCCTACCTGCAGTCACGCACTCCCTTCATCGATGAGGCTTGCCTACATTTGGTTTTACCCTTATGGACTTTACAGCCAACAGCACAAAATCAAAACCAGGACCCGGCTGGGGCTTTAAACCATCACCGTCCAATGTATTATTGAGGCTGAAGTGAATGCAGCGCCCTCTTCCAATGGCCTCATCACGATTGTTATTTGGCCGTCTGCATGCCAGACTTTATTTGCACTATTATTTTTGAAAAGTTGTATTACAAAATAAAAGCATCTGTCTCCAAAACAAGTCAATTTGGCTGTAACCGTTTGGGAGCTCTGGGGCAGTAAAATGCATTGTATACCTCGAAAGGTATATGAAATGTAAATCTTCAGCACTTACACAATATACATATGCATTTTGATAGTTCACATTTACAAACAGACCATGGTGCACCCCTTGTAACAAGAGGCCTTTCCTGCTGATTACCGCTCGTCAAGATGCAGGTGGCACCATCCACCAGCTGCTATCAACATGATTTACCCAACTACCTACCAGCCAACACGCCTTATTTCAACCTTCCCGTCTAACAACTTGGAAAACGAAGTATTTGGCATCAGTGCTGATCTATCATGAAATTAGAAGGCAGAGTGGGAATCCTTTGCATGTTAAGACCCTGAAAATAGATTTCTAGTACCTCCAAGTGGATGCTAAAGACGCAGTTGGAGAGGACAAAACAAGTGACCATTCAAGAGCATAGCCTCAAACTCTCCCATGTGAACACAGACAGACTTCGAACATCATGAAAATTGCACGCTCTCATGAACCCAAGCATCTCAACGCAAGAGCCCAGACAATATTGTCTTACATAATTCTACAGATTAGATACTCCCCTCTTGTCCATACATACCACTAATAAAACAAGCATTGGCATTGGCCAATAGGTCACACCTTTGGGACCTTATAAGTGTTTAGCCATGCAACAGTTGATGTTGTTGCACCAAGGATGCTGTGTTGCATAGCTAAATACTTATAAGGTCCCAATGGCGAGACCTATTGGCTATGCCAATGCTTGTTTCAATTATTTACCGATACAACTTAAATAAAAAGGCACTTGTAGCTCGATGGCACTGTCTACACAATGACAAGGCCACTAAATCATAGCACCATCTTTTGTTTGTTTCTTTAGCCATGCTGTCAGCTAAGCCAATGCTTGTTTAGTTAACGAATGAAGACTCCGCTGCACAGCCATATTAGTTTTAAGAACAGTTGATCAATTTACAGCAATACGCATCTACCTGTAGACCACAATATATGCACAATGAAATAGAAAACAAACTTACCACTGCCTGTCAGTCTGACTCCCAGTCTAATGCAGGGAGCACTTTCCTCTAAAAGCTAGAAAGTAGTAAGAGCGCCTGCGAGACTAATGAACGTATGTAATATGCAAATTAAGAGTCTTGGGTTGTCTGACTGTACCAGCATTAGTTTTAAAAACTAAATTTGCACACAATGGTTTATTTTGCTTGTCTCGGAACTTTCAGGTTATTGTACCAACGCCAGAGAGTCTGGTGGAACCGAGTAAGGTACCAAGGAACAGGTCAACTGGAAGATCTCAAGGAGTATGCAGGCAGATGAAGGGATGCCTTCTAGCATGGGGCGTCAGTTAGTAAGGGGAGATCAAGGTTTAGGAGGTGTAGGTAAGTTGGGCGTGCTAAAGTTTGTAAAGAGTCAGAGTGCGCTGTTAGGCAGCGCTCACCTAGAAATGCAGCAGAGTGCCAGTGTTACCTTACTCCGTAGCTTAACTGAAGGCTCCGGCTCCCCATCTGTTAATAACCAAAGGCAAAGTTGCTGATGCTGTGCTGCAGGATGCCGCGAAAATGCAGACAAGACCGTGAAACGAAAGCATCCCGGAGACTTCGATGCGTGCAGCTTACAGATGCAGCAGTCAATCAATCAATCAATCATAGGCATTTATAGAGCGCTCTACTTACCCGGAGGGTCTCAAGGCGCTGGGGGGGGGGGGGGGGGGGGTGCTGCCACTACCCGAACAGCCAGGTCTTGAGCTTCTTCCTGAAGGCGAGGTGGTCTTGGGTCAGGCGCAGGTCGGTTGGGAGGGAGTTCCAGGTCTTGGCGGCCTGGTAGGAGAAGGACCTTCCTCCTGTTGTCGTTCTTCGGATGCGGGGGACAAAGGCGAGGGCGTGACTGGCTGATCGGAGGTGTCGTTTGGGAGCGTAGAAGTTGATGCGGTTGTTGAGGTAGCTCGGGCCTTGGTCGTGAAGAGCTTTGTGTGCGTGGGTGAGGAGACGGAAGGTGATTCTCTTGTTGACCGGGAGCCAGTGCAGGTCTCTTAGGTGTCCGGAGATGTGGCTGTGTCGTGGGATGTCGCGGATGAGTCTGGCTGAGGCGTTCTGGATCCGTTGGAGTCTCTTCTGGAGCTTGGCGGTGGTTCCGGCGTAGAGGGCGTTGCCGTAGTCCAGTCGGCTGGTGACGAGTGCCTGGGTGACAGTCTTCCTGGTCTCGGTGGGGATCCACCGGAAGATCTTCCGTAGCATGCGCAGGGTGTTGAAGCATGACGAGGAGACGGCGTTGACTTGCTTGGTCATGGAGAGGGATGAAGCCCAGGTTGCGTGCGTGGTCTGTCGGTTTGGGTGCGGTGCCCAGGGCGGGGGGCCACCAGGAGTCGTCCCGGGCGGAGGGCGAGGATCCCAGGATGAGGACTTCCGTCTTGTCCGAGTTCAGCTTCAGGCGGCTGGTCGACATCCACTCGGCTACCTCTTTCATTCCTTCATGAAGGTTGGCTCTGGCGGCGGCGGGGTCGTTGGTCAGGGAGAGGATCAGCTGGGTATCGTCGGCGTAGGAGATGATGTTGAGGTTGTGTTGGCGTGCGATGGCCGCGAGGGGGCTCATGTAGACGTTGAAGAGGGTTGGGCTCAGCGAGGATCCTTGAGGGACGCCGCAGATGACTTTGGTGGCCTCTGACTTGTACGGTGGTAGACGGACTCTCTGTGTTCTTCCGTCGAGGAAGGAGATGATCCATTCCAGTGCCTTCTCCTGGATACCGACGTTGCTGAGGCGCTGCACTAGGGTGCGGTGGCAGACGGTGTCGAAGGCCGCGGAGAGGTCTAGTAGGATGAGGGCCGCTGTTTCTCCGTTGTCCATCAGGGTTCGGATGTCATCGGTGGCAGCGATGAGGGCGGTCTCGGTGCTGTGGTTGGCTCGGAAGCCAGACTGTGAGGGGTCGAGGGATCCGTTCGTCTCGAGGAAGGCGGCCAGTTGCTTGTTGACGGTCTTCTCGATGACTTTGGCTGGGAACGGGAGCAGCGAGATGGGGCGGTAATTCTTGAGTTCGGTGGGGTCCGCTGTTGGTTTCTTGAGTAGAGCGCGGAGTTCGGCATGCTTCCAGCTCTCAGGGAAGGTGGCGGTGGTGAAGGAGGTGTTGATGATGTCCCGCAGGTGGGGTGCGATGACGGCGTCGGCTTTGTTGAAGACGTGGTGAGGGCAGGGGTCGGTCGGAGATCCGGAGTGGATGGAATTCATCATGCGGACGGTTTCTTCGGTGCAGATCGGGGTCCAGGCGCGGAGGGTGGTGGTGGGGGGCGGTGGTTCGGTCGAGTTGGACGTGGCGTTCGTCGGTTGGGTGTTGAAGCTGTTGTGTATGTCCGCGATCTTGTTGTGGAAGTAGGAGGCGAGGGAGTTGCAGAGTTCTTGCGATGGGGTGATGTCGTTGTTTCCGGCGTTGGGGTTGGAGAGCTCTTTCACGATGTTGAAGAGTTCCTTGCTGTTGTGTGCGTTGTTATCCAACCGGTTCTTGAATGCAGTTTTCTTGGTGTCGCGGATCAGTTGGTGGTGCTTCCGGGTGGCAAGCTTGAGGGTGGTCTTGTTGTCCGGTGTTGGCTCCCTTCTCCAGGCTTTCTCGAGGGCTCGGCAGTTCTTCTTGGAGCTCTGGAGTTCGTCGGTGAACCATGGGGCCTTCTTGCTGCCGGGTCTGCTGGGCGGGGTCCTCAGTGGGGCGAGTTCGTCCGCGCAGTTGCTGATCCACTTCGTGAGGTTGTCGGCGGCCTGGCTGGGGTTCGCTGAGCTGGCGGGAGGGTGCTGGCTCAGGGAAGCGGCGAGCTGGTCGGCTGTGATCTTGCTCCAGCTTCTGCGGGCGACCTGTTGCTGGTGGTGGTGGGTCGTCGTTCTTTTGAAGGTGAAGTGGACGCAGCTGTGGTCCGTCCAGTGGAGTCCTGTGGCGTGGCTGAAGGCGATGTCTTTGCTGGAGGAGAAGACGGCGTCGAGTGTGTGTCCGGCGAGGTGGGTGGGGGCGGTCACCAGTTGCTTGAGTCCGAGGTTGGCGAGGTTGTCGAGCAGGGTGGTGGTGTTGTGGTCGTTGTTGTTCTCCAGGTGGAAGTTGAGGTCCCCCAGGAGGATGTAGTCAGCGGAGGGGAGGGCATGCGGGCTGACGAAGTCGGCGATGTCCTCGCTGAATTGGGTGCGTGGTCCCGGGGGTCGGTAGATCAGGGTGCCTCTGAGGGTGGTCTTCGGGTCGGTGTGGATCTGGAAGTGTAGGTGTTCGGCGGTAGTCAGGATGTCGTCGGTGTAGGTCGTGATGCGGATGGTGTCCCTGTGGATGATGGCGATGCCTCCTCCAATCTGGTTGGCGGTGCGGTCCCTCCGGGTGATCTTGTAGCCCTCTGGGATGGCGATGGCGATGTCGGACGCTGAAGAGGCGTTCATCCAGGTCTCCTTGAGGAAGGCAACGTCAGGAGCAGTGGTGTCGATGAGGTTCCAGAGTTCGATGGCGTGTCTGTGGACTGAGCGGGTGTTGAGCAGGATGCACTTGAGGTGGTTGCTGCTGGTGTTCGGCTTGGCGGGTGCTGGTGTGGGGCGGGTCCGGATGCAGGTGAACTTGCAGGTGCGGCAGCTGAAGGGTCCGTGGGTGCGTCTCGGGGTGGCACGGTAGCATCCCGGGACTCGTCCGTCGTTGAGTGCGATGAGGGTGGCGGCGTCGTAGGTCCGGCGGGTGGGCTGGGGTCTGCGGGGGCCAGGGGTCCTGGCACTGGGCGCGGTCCAGGCACGGACGGGCGCAGACGGGCTTACCTTTGGCGCACCTTCGGCGCTCAGTCGGTGCTCCCGCTGCGCGCGTCCGCTGCGCGGTCGCTGAGGCGGCGTCATAAGAAGGGAGCCGGGAGGGCGGGTCAGCTGGGAGGCGGGGAGCGCGTGGTCCTATCAGCAGGCGTGGGGGCGGGGTCGCGGCAAAACCGGCGCAAAAATCGAGTCGGTCGGCCCTGCGGCGGCTGGGGCGCCGGGCAGGAACGGCGATCGAGGCGGGCGGCCCTGCGGCAGCTGGGGCGCTGGGCTGGAGGCGTCAGCAGGTAGGAGGCAGGCAGCAGGCAGTGGGCGTGGGGGCAACCAGGCCGGAGGGCACAGTGGTCGCTGCAGAACCTGGGTCGGGGTCCCCTTAAGAGGGGAGCCGGGAGGGCGGGTCAGCTGGGAGGTGGGGAGCGCGTGGTCCTATCAGCAGGCGTGGGGGCGGGGTCGCGGCAAAACCGGCGCGAAAATCGAGTCGGTCGGCCCTGCGGCGGCTGGGGCGCCGGGCAGGAACGGCGATCGAGGCGGGCGGCCGTGCGGCGGCTGGGGCGCCAGGCTGGAGGCGTCAGCAGGTAGCAGGTAGGCAGCTGGTAGGAGGCAGGCAGTGGGCGTGGGGGCAACCAGGCCGAGGGCACAGTGGTCGCTGCCGTGAGCTTGAGTCTTCACGTGACACCTCAGCCCGTAAGACAAGCGTAAACGAGCGAGTCATAGACATGAAAGAAGGTCCAGTCCAACAGCCACCAGTACTGAAAGAAGAAAGCGCCACCAGTGCTCTAAGTGGCAAAAAATTATTGCGGAACCAACAAGTCGAGAGTAGGAGTTGGAGTACGGCAACGAGTCTTCACGGGGTCGTATCTTTGAGGGATGAGTAATGGCGCGCGGTGAGCAGAGCAGCAGAGTGTTTCCCTGTGTGTGTTCTTATACAGACTGGGCTAGCTAAAAAAATGATTGATAAAGCAGAAGCGCGATAGTAAAACTGGTCTACTCAACTGGCCAAAAAACAGAAAGCATATCGAGATATTTTTGTGGGTAAAATTAGTGATCAAATGTTATCAGGTGTGTTGGTCCAATTAGAATTAACCAAGGCTACTACTCCCAGAATGCACTTGTATGCAAATTAAAAATCCAAGCATAACAAGGTGATAAATATCCTGGTGCCATGGAGGCATTTGTTTATCTTAAAAGTAAGGCACGTGCGGTAGAGATCTGTACTTGTCAACCTTGTGGCTTTCAAACGAGGGTCAGGCTAGAAGTTGGAAGTTGTTGATTCCAGCAAAATGAAAGAAGAACAAGCCAAGTCAAGCACTCGTGCTTGTGCTGACATCCACAAGAGGCTGACATCCACGAGAGCGAGCAGTGGCACGCAGGCCATCTGTTTTCAATTAGCACGCGCGCCGCTGCTGTTCCCGCAAGGTGGATGCCAGCACGAGTGCTTGAAAAGAGCTGACCAATTTCTAAAGGTCATGTACTAGAGCAGCGCATGAGCGCTGCCTAGGCGAGACCTAAAAAGAGCCTCAACCTCCCGCGATATGATCCAACACTAAACAAATTCAATGTCATTGAGGAATGGGAAAATGATCAAAACTCCCCTCAAATGGGACAGAAGACCACATTTGTTAAAGTCCACACTTTGTATCACACTCCTGCAGGAAGCGGAAATGAAAAAACACTGATATACTGTAAGGTGCAGCCAGACCTCTAGGCAAAAACATAGGTAGTAACAAAGATATCTGTAAGCACAACTATGCCTCTGAACACAATCCCATCTGTAGGGCAAATCAAGAGATCCTGTTTCAGTTTCCCAACAAAGTCTGATCATTTTCAAAAACGACAGTGGTGCACAATTTAAATGACATAGAACCACTACATATTATTAACATTCCCAGAAACGAATCTAAAAACAGGAAAATAGTCACCTGTAACACGCATAATAATCTGTCCTGTACACAAAGATATAGCCTCCCTCCAAAATGATAGAGGGGTACGAGATGTGCCTTCTCAGGTCGAAGTCTCTACCGGTAAGAACGTGATCTTGTTCCTGTTGGATGCCAGCCACCACAAAGAAAGGATGGGGTCTAAAACTGGGCTATAATCATAGGACAGCATCAGTTCCACTCTGTAATACAACACGAGGGATTTCAGTGAACGGCCCAAAGTAAAAGTAAGGTGTGCGCAGAGAAGAGAAGTTGTTAAAGGTTTTAGGGCCCCTCAAAAGTTCCAATCGAAGTAACAGAAGAATTGTCCTGAATTTTATTGTGCAGTATCAAGAAGTTTAATTTCATACACGGAAGAGGGTGACCAAATGTCCCAGGTTTGATGGGAAGTCCTTGTTTCGATGGTCAGTGCTAGAAAATTTATTTTAATACGCTACATGGTCTGGTAATCAAGGAGGCTGGTCTGAGCACAGAACGAGAAGGGTCATCATGTGTGCTCTTGCAGGGTTGGTTCAGCAACTAATCAGAAAACAATTTGCATGACTGTTTGTCAAAGTTGCATTTAATTTTACACGTTTTGTTGGTGGTCTTTTTTGGCTAAGGCAGTCCATGCCCCCAAGTCACTACAAATTTGTAGTCCTGTTTTTTGTCTGCATCCATGTTCTGGTATTTTATTTTTTTATTTTTAAAATCAGGCCATCCAATATATGCGACATGCATCATGAATAACAGCATACACGGAAAGCAAGATACAGCCAGCATGAAACAAAATGGAGGCACTTCCTAAACAGCAGCAGGGCAGGATGGTAAATAAGCATCTGCAATGCAATAGGTCTCGCATTAATATAAATGTGAGCTTTTGGCGTTGCAGATGCGAATTGTTTTTTTTCCATTTCAAATTATGCCAGCAGTAGCATAATACACAAAGAAATTGCTTTCACGGAGGAAAGGGCGCAGTACCACAGGCTGTTAGTAGGTGCCACTATAACCTACAAAAGAAATTCTAGGGACACCTAGTAACAGCCTGTGGTACCGCACCCTTTCCTTCATTGAAGGGATTTCTTTATTAGGTGTCTCAGGGACACCTAGTAACAGCCTGTAGTACTCCGCCCTTTCCTTTGTGAAAGTAAATTCTTTGTTTAGCATGCTACTGCTGG
This sequence comes from Triturus cristatus, assembly GCF_964204655.1. Classification (NCBI taxonomy): domain Eukaryota; kingdom Metazoa; phylum Chordata; class Amphibia; order Caudata; family Salamandridae; genus Triturus; species Triturus cristatus. The sequence continues at coordinate 766,451,125 of NC_140581.1, read as the reverse complement.
CACACTTTGAAACAAAAAATAATTAGCATCTGCAACGCCAATAGCTCGCATTTTGATTAATGCGAGACCTATTGCATTGCAAAGGTTTCTTTTCTGAGCAGCCTCCTGTGTGACTTCATCTGTGAATAGGTCATTGCAGCAAGAAGCAAATAACACACCAATTTGCCGAATCTAATTTAAAAGGTAAGACAAAGTAAAAGGATACAAGCAGCGACAAGGGAAGAATCAATAAAAAAAGAAATTTCTCCCAAATAGGAGATAAAGTAGGCATGCGTATGAACACCATACTTTACCGGTGCTCATAAGCTAAAAGGAAGGCTGAAAGGAAGTGAGGTATCGGCTGCCACAACAAAACAGGAGAATGATGGTGGAAAGAGCCAACGGTAAGCAGGAGGTTGGAATAGAGTGGTTTTAGTGATAACAGGTCTTGCAGACAGCGCATGAGCACTGAAGCTCAACCTAAAAATGATTCTTGAAAAGCATCAATCGGCATTTTGAAAAGCTACCACTTTTGAACTAGTGTATTGCTTTGTCAGAAGGTGGTCAGCTTCGCCATCTTCATCTGCATCACCCTGAGGTGCTGGAAGAGAAAAATTCCTAACATTCTGAAAAAACTGGAACTAACTAAAAGTAGGGGTTCTTGAAATAGCATGTAGACGGATCACATACTACCTTATAATCCGGTTTCTATTTTTAGCTGCCAAAAATTGGCAACAAGGCAGACTGAATCTGAACCAGTGCGGACAACACCAGATTCAGTTGCACAATGCAGACTTCAAAGCCCATGGCACAGGTAGCTGCTCTGGTATTAGCTTCACTATTGGTATCAGTAAGACTGATGGTTTTCCCATGGAAGGGGACAGACTAAGAAATATGTTATTGTGACACAAGGCCATGAAGGAACCATCACAGCTATAGAAGTGCATCTGAGGGTGAGGTTATAACCAGCATAGCCCTTGGAAGGATTCAATGACCAGAAGAGGGCCAGGAGGAAGTAAACTGACCTAGGATATCACCTAAAGCACGGGCACGAATTCAGATGATGAAGTCTTTTTCCTTCGATGCTTTGAGGTTGTCGCATGAAGAGGAAAGTTGGTCCTTTGTCCGTAGTTCTAATACCAAGAGACACCTAGAGGAAGATCTAGTTTGTGCAGTAGAATATTAAAATTTACTTCAAATGGATGAAATGGGAACCTTCAATACTCTACTTCCAGATGACCTTCCACTAAATCTGGAAGAGGGAACCAAACATGATGTCGCATATCACAAATTCTGTATCTAGTCCAGCGGTGTGCATGTGAAAGTGGGCTGAGGAGGAACTAACAGCAAGAAAATTCAACCTGATTGAACTGAAGGTCAATATAAAACTTATCCTCAGTCAGAACTGCTTAAACAAGCCATACAAAACGGACTCCATTATATGCAAAACAATTATTGTTTTCTTTGAGTAAAGGTACTGATGCACTAATGGTTCCTTATAAGGGTACCCTGGAATAATGTCAGATATTAGCATCCGTGTGTTATTTTACTTGAGTAGTTAACAACCGACACAGTTAACGATCATAATTATCTGTGGTACAATTTAGGAAGTGTCTTGCATCTATAATTATGCATTGAAAAACTTTGCTTAAAAACATTGTTAAAATATTACAACTTTGTCATCCTTTTATGTGGCTCCACAGGACTAAGTCTTGTTGACAAAGTTTCAATTAGACTACTTTGGTTAGGTCTTTTTATGGATTGTGGTTGGTTGCAAAGCATTACTTCGACAAAAAAAACCTGACCACACGTCAAATCATGTCTGAAAGCACAACAATTTAGCACTCAGTTAAAAGTAAGACCACTGACATGCAACTTTAGGCAAAATTCATCCAGGAGCAAGAAACTAACCGGACCAACAATGAAGTTCAAGGTATACGGAGCAACTGTAACTAACTTATAACAACGTATAACTTATCGTTATAGCTAGAACATGTTATTGTTCTAGCTACAACATATCTACATGCTTTTATTAGGCTGAGTTAATTAACTCCACTGCCATGCAGCGTAATAAGTTAACAGGACCTACTGTCATGTCTTCCTTCAATATAAGAGTAAATACACATCTGAAACTTGCTAATTATGAGGATGTATTCAGACTTGTTGCTATTTAGTTTAGGTTTATGAAATCACTCCTTAAAGTAACTTAGTGCTATGGTACATAACAAGTTACTTGCCTTCGGTGATGATGTGTCTGGTAGAGATACAAGTTGTATGTTCCTTACCTTAAAATTTCCCCCAGGGGTCAGTCTAGATCCGAAGATATTTCATCAGCAGTACCCCTGTGCATCGGTAGGCTCGGTTTACATCGTCGTGGTTACCAGGATGACGTCGCAGGACCTATATAGACACCGCCCATGCGCGGACACCATTTCTTAACACTACTTTCTACGCCAGAAGCGCAGAGCCATGAAAGACTGACTACTGGTGCGTCAAAATTAGGGCCCTTTAGGGAAGTCCCTACCCCTAGAAATCAGTTGGCAGAGCAAAGGGGATGGGAGAGGCGATACGGAATCTACAACTAATATGTCACCACCAGATACAGATTTACCGATGGTAAGCAACTTATTCATGTGATCGAGACGAATAGTTGTAGATTTCTTACCTTAGAATAGATACCCCAGCAATACCATCCCCAGAGAAAGGTCTGCGAACCAAGATCAAACTAGGAAGTCCTAGAGGACGGACCGGACAAAGTACCCTTCCCTTCGGGCTTGGCTGTCCAGGCAGTAGTGTCTGGTGAACGTGTGCAGGGATGCCAACATTGCTGCTTATAGGATATTAAGGTGTGGGACTGTGTGTGCTAACACAGTGGTTGCCACTGTTGCCCTAGTAGAGTGAGCACCAACCGCACAGTAGGTTCCTTCTTAGCCAAAGCATAGCATATTTTAATGCAGAGAAAAACCCATCTAGAGATGGTCCATTTTTGAACAGCCTGACCGTTCTTGGTGCCCATATAGCCAATTGATCATAAAGTTGATCATCCACCTGGAATTCTCTAGTACGATCAAGGTAAAAAGACAATGCACGTTTTAAGTCCAGACAGTGGAGTCTCTCCTCTTCCTTGGAGAAATGTAGGGGCAGGTAAAGGATGGGTGAAAAAACCTAAGAAGGGTAGAGAGAGAGGATGGTGAATCCAAAAGGTAGTTTATTGTTCAGATTAAAGTAGGCCATCCTAGATTACAGGAATAGTAGGTTATAAGGTAGTAGAAGTTTCAGTAGCCCACCGGGAGCAGCATCCCAGCTGCTCAGCCTACATACTCCCACTGACCTTTCACTCAACCAGACACACAGGAACATTCAACATCACTCGCACTCTGGCTGAGCAGCAGGGCACAGAATACAAAAGAAGGAATAAATATCAAGAGCAGTAGGATACCACAGTGGGCAACCTGATGGATTTTACCACATGAAAGGTAGTGACCACTTTAGGAAGGAACAAATCTTTCATTAGAAGCACCACTTTATACGGAAGGACAGACAAAGAGGCCTGGAAGACAGAGCCTGGAGCTCGCCAACTCTGCGAGCAGAAGTGATGGCAATAAGAAAAGCAGTTTGAAGAGTCATCAGCTTGAGAGGACAATTATGAAGGTGCTCAAAGGGAGCACACGAAAAAGGTTAAAACCAAATTTTAATTCCATTGGGGCATTATGAAAGGAGATGGAGGAAGCAAATGAGTAATGCCCTAAAAGAATCTAGTAACAATGGGAGACTTAAAGAAGGCTGATCTGGAAAGCGTAGAAAGGCAGAGATAGTGCAAGAGATCCTTTAAGAGTGCCCAAAGCAGAACCCTGCTGGGCAAATTAAAGTAAGTACAAGAGAACATCTGAAAGAGGGGCTGAAAGTGGATCAACAGCCTTTGATGTGCACCATGCCACAAATTTGTTCCATCTACAGACACATGCCATTTTAGTGGAGGGACACCTGGCTGCCAAGATATCACAGACTTCGGGCAGAAGGTCAAAAGCGGTCAGCTCCTGCCGCCGGTCAACCTCGACGGATGGAGGTGGAGGCCGGACAGGTTCAAGTGAAGAACCATCCCCTGCTGCTGTGACAGAAGATACTCCTGAAGAGGCAGCCTGATCGGAGGATCGATACCATGCTCAGAAGGTCGTAATACCAGACTCTTCGTGCCCATTCCAGAGCCACAAGAGTGACTTGAGCCCGGTCATGCTTGATCTTCTTTAGAACTCTGAACAGAAGTGGTATAGCCAGAAAGGCATACAGGAGGCTGAAGCTCCACTTGTGACGAAAAGCGCCGCCGAGCGAGTGCCGCCTTGGAAACTCCAAAGCGCAATGCTGCTAACATAGCGCTTACTCTAAGTAAGCAAAAAGATCTAACCAAGGTTGAAAGAGACCTTGCGCCACCTCTGGATAGAGACGCCATACATGATCCACCAGGCACCGACGTAAGTAACGTCTGTGGGCAGGCAGGACGGGGATATGAAAATAGGCATCCTGCAAGTCCAACTCTACCATCCAGTCTCCTGGGCAGAGGGCAGAATGGACATGGGCCAAAGTGAACATCTTAAACTGCTCCTTCCGGAGGAAGAGGTTGAGGGTCCGGATGTCTAAGATAGGGCGCAGGTATTGGTCATTCTTGGGCACCAGAAAGTAGCAGGAATAACAACCACATCCTTCTGCTGGCACAGGGACTCCTTCTAGGCCCCCCCCTTCGCAAAGAACCGCAACTTCTTTGCGGAGAAGCGCCAAATGATCCGGACATTCGGTCGTAGGAGGGTGGCATGGTGGGAGGGGTTATCGCGAAGGGGAGAGAGTAGCCCTTTCGGATGATTTGCAGAACCCACCTGTACGTCGGGATGGATTGCCAGCGGAGTACGTGATAGCGAATCCTGCCTCCAACTGGCTGTTGATGGGTCTGAAACGTCAGACTAGGAAGGTTTGGAGGCTGTGACGAGGGGAAGAGGATGGAAATGCCCACCGCTGGCTCCCTGATCCATGAGGACGCTGCGTCCCAAGTCAGCAGCCACTCAGGGGCTGGACAGCTTGCGTGACCAGGTGGCTGGGCTGGACGTGGAATGGTGCCCCCAACGTAGCCATGAAAGGGACAAAAGGCAGACTGACGTGGACTGGAGGTAGCCATAAGGCCCAAGGATCTGGTCATAGCTCGAGAATCCTTGAAGCGCTGAGTCTGCCTTGTCGCCAAAAAGGCGAATGCCATCGAAAGGCGTGTCCATCAAAGATTAGACATCCCCCGAGAAACCAGACGTCTTTAACCCTGTGTAGCTACTGACGTGGCAATCATTCTGCCCAGTGAGTCTGTGGTATCTAGTCCACAACGGATAGTGAAATTGGCTGCGTCTCTATAGTCTGCAACTGCTTGGGAGAGAACGGCCCAGGCCGCTTCCGGGCACTGAGGCAGTACCTATGGAACCGTATCCCAGATAGCACGGGAGTATCATCACAAGAGACAAGCGGTATCCACCGACCGCAATGCCAAGCTGGAGGAAGAAAGTCTTCTCTTCCCAAGATGGTCGAGGACCTCTGCTGCCCTACTCACCACCACTCCTCACCACCACAGCATAGGAAGCCCCCACCTCCGTAAACAAGGTAGGGAGCGAAAGCAAGCCAGTGTGAGGGTAAGTGTCCAGACCACTGGCCTACCCAGGGCATCCGCCAGTCTAGTTCTTCCAGCTGGTCAGTTGAAGGGTCAAGCTGCCCCTCCCATTCCTCTTCACCACATACTGACCCAAAATGAATGCCAGGGATGAACATAGAGCCAAAAGTACTTTCTGGTTTCGGAACATACATCGATCGTCGGTCCGGCTCCATTTGCAGTTAGGGGACAGGATGGGGTCAGCGCCGACGGGGGGGCATGGTTGATGCCGGGAGTCGTCGTTGGGCAAGGACGAGTAAGATCAACCAGCGTTGATCTGGATCTGAAAACGGATCCATGGGGGCCCTCGAATAGAGTCCGAAGCCACGAGTGTCAAAGACCTCAGGTCCCCAACCTACTCCGTTGGGCCCAAAGGAGCACCAGCAGAGTCAGGCTGTCCAAAAATTAGTTACAGGGCCTCATAAAACATTTGGATTTGTGCAGGAAATGCTCCAGCTCCTGGAAAAGTGGGGAGGCGCAGAGTCATCTCAGCAGGAGGCTCTGGGACGAGAAGTCTAAGAATGTCTGTGCTTCTTCGTTGACTTCTCGTTGCACTCCAAGTCACAGGGTAAGTCTACAAACATGAGGAGTGTGAGCTCCGTGACCGTCCTCCTGACCTTCACCCGAAAAAGAGAGGTGGAGCCGAACACCGGGCCTCCAACATCATTCAAGACTGCTCCCACAAAGCCTTCAGGTTCATGGCCCGGCTTTCGGAGCACAACTTCGGGTCGTTGTCGCGCTGCAGACACCAGAGGCACACGAGGTGCCGATCAGTCATGGACATCCGGTTGCAGTTACCGCAGGTCTTGAACCTGGTCATACGCTAGGACATCTTTGATGCACCAGGAGTCTAAGACTTGAAAAAAAAGTTGACAAAAAGTCGATAAAGGTTAGCTAAAAAGTGGCTAGGGGTAGCTGTCTGAGGATCTGCAACATGGCTGGTGCGGGAAAATAATGAACTGACGTCAGCCACCTACTGATGTGCAGGGGTACTGCTGATAAAAAATCTCCGGATATAGCCGGACACCTGGGGGAAATTCTAAGGTAAGGAATCTACAACTAATAGCCTATCAGATCAAGTAACAAATACGTTATACTAGAAAGACTGAGCAAATTAATGAATCTGGAAAAAAGTGAAGCCTGTTGAATGGGTAAACCAAAAAACTTTGGTATTGCTATGAGATTTTTAAAGGATGCAAGGTACACTACTGAATGTGTGAACTTGTTTAAGTAACTCACAATTTGTTGCATTCCAACTTATATCCTTGTTACTGATTTGACAAAAGATCAAGGCATGGTTTGATGGAAGGACAGAAAATTTTAAAAAATGTCTATCTATTGTAACACACTAAAATCACACAGGTGAATATATGTGCATTTTATATTAAAGTGCTCCAAGGCACAGTCGATGTCCCACAGAAATAAGCACCAGAATGGGGTTCCTATATCTTCACTACTGTCAGACTCCAACAGTAAGGTACTCCAATTGTCCAGCAACTCCATTACAAATCCATAACACCTGACTTAAGTCTTTCTAGTACAATAAAATTAAAATAAACTGAGAAAGGCAACATCAAGCTGAAAAGCTTAGTAAAATCATTTTTGATGCTGTTAACAATCCATAAGAATGTGTTACTTACCTTTGTTCATGCCCTTTGTGGTGGAACTGCAGAATCCTCAGCTTTCTGAGAAATTTTCAGATATGCTCTCTTATGCCGATAGTAGGCGCAGTGCGGCTGCACAGGGACTCGGATTGTCCAGAAATACAGTGGAGTGCCATATAAGCACCATCCCTGCATGCTGTCAGATTCATAAACTTTCCCCTTCTACGCCCAAAAATGTGGAGTACTCTTAAATTGTAGGTAACAACGTGCCAAAATCTAACTTGGAATCTTATTATGATGGCCAGGAGTCCACTACACAAAGTAGTGGTGGGAGCGTAGTGAGGAATTTGTGGTTATAGTATCTACCAGAAAGAGCATTACAGAAAGAAAGTGGCTTGTTCTTCTTATTGGTATTTTTAAATATATTTCTCACCTTTAGAATAGATACCACAGCAGTATCAACCAAGGGCAGTGGGTTTAAGAAAAGCTTGCAGGACCAATCAGGCAACATGGCTCTCCTGTCTGACTGTCAAGGTAATAGTGTTTTGTGATAGCATGTATCAATGTCTACATTGCAGCCTGACAGATGTTCAGAACAAGCACCCATTTTCCAATGCCATCAATACTGTGGGATTGAGAGGGCCCTCATCTGCATTACCTTGCTTTCTTTCATTGCTCCAGAAAATACCACAAAGAACTAATCATCCACATGATGGTCTTTTGTTATGTAGATTTGTAGAGCACACTATCACCAGGGAGGGTATCCTGGCGATGAGCAGGTGCGATTCTTGTAAAACCTAGGCCCTAGTAAGACTACTCGAAAATCCAGTTATTCAGCTTCTAGCAAAATTCAGAAGCGAGGGGGCTCTTCTGTGCAGCAGCAGGTCATTCCATGCTTTAGGAGAGATGTAGAAGGGTTGGCCGCCATATTTTCTGTACGAGTGGGCTTTGTGCAAGTAGGAGTCCGGATGAGCGGAGGTGTCTGGGATGTTTGTGAAAGTAGATGAGATTGTTGAGGTATGCTGGGCCAGTGTTGTGTAGAGCCTTGAAAGTTTGGGTGAGGAGTTTGAATTGTGATTTGTTAACGTGGAGCTCCTTCAGGTGTGGTGTGATAAGTGCGGTATGGGAGAACGAGAATAATTGTCCACTGAGCTCTGAATGGCCTTCAGCCCCCTTGTGAGGTTTTTGTTGATCCAGATACAGGTGTTCCCATAATCCAGATTGTTTGAGACCAGTGCATGCGCGATGGTTTTCCAGGTGCTGATTGGGAACCATTTGAAAATCTTTCTTAGCATCTTCAGGCTATGTACCCATGAGTCAGTGATAACACCAACTTTGACAGCCATGCTGAGTTTGCTGTTGATGATCCCAAGATTCTTGGAATGGGTGGTGGGGGTTGGATTAGGTCCTAGCTTTGTTGGCCACCAGATGGAGGCCAACTTTGATGTGCCCTTTCCAAAAATCACAATTTCGGTCATGCCGGTGTTCAGCTTTAGACATCTGGTCTTCATCCAGTGGGCAATTTCAGTCATGCAGGCACAGAACTTGATCCAGATACTGGGCGTCTTACTGCGATGAATTGAATGATTTGTGATTCATTGGCGTAGGAGCAGACGTTGATAGTGTGAGCCGAAGGTACTGGCTATAGGGTAAATGTATGAGTGGAGGAGGGTTGGGTTCAGGGTGCCAGGCTGACTGACTGGGTCCTTCCTGTTAAGGAGCAGATCCATCAGAGTGCATGCCCTTAGAATCTGATGTGTAGCCGTTGGAGGAGGATGGGGTGAGAGACTGGGTAAAATGCTGTGAAGAGGTCCAGGAGGATGAGGGCTGCTGTGTCTCCGCTGTCCAGTCACACAGATTTCATCCTTGGCAGAGTTGAGGGCAGTTTCCACGCCATGCTTGGGTCTGAAACCAGACTGAGTGGTGTTAAGCAGCTGGTGCCCTTGAGGCATTCGGTGAGGTGTCAGTTGATTTTCTCAAAGACCTTAGCCAGGAATGGTAACAGAGATCAGTCTGTAGTTGAGCATTGAAGGGTCCATAGAGGTTTTCTTCAGCAATGGAAGGATGGTTGAATCTCCATGTGTCTGGGAACGTCACAAAAAAGGTGCCGACATTCAGAATAGTTGTCAGCATGGTGAGGATGGGCTGCAGTCCTCTGCAGTCGGCGTGGTGGGGGCAGGGGTCCGATGTCGCACCTTAGTGAGTGGAATTCACTGTAGTGGCAGTTTCTCCTAGGGTGATGGGCCATAGGATTAGCATTGGATTTGTGGATGCGATCGGGAAGAGTTTATCAAGGTCTGTGGTTCGTATGTAGGCTGAAATTGACTTTATTGCTAAAGAACATAGATTATTGCAGAGGTCCTGCGAGGGGGTTATTAAGTTGGAGATGGTCAGTGGTGAGACACGTTTGGTGGTCTGCATCATTTGTGGTCACGTCTAAAGGCGGATCTGAACATGCTCTGGTCTCCATTGCTTCATCTCATTTTCCATTTGAGCTCCAGTTGTTTGCAGTGGTATTTCATTAGTTTGAGTTCCTCTGTGCGCCAACCGGCCGGGATCTTCTTGTATTGCAGGGTTGGAGTCGTCGGCATAGGAGGTGATCCAATTGTTGAAATTCTTGATGGCATTGGGGATGCTGTTGCTGTGTTCAGGTCAGTGGGTGTTGAGCTGTGTTCCAATCCTTGTCAGTGATGTTCTAGTTTTGGCGAGCTGGCAGTGATGTGTGCACGTTGGACCAGGACGGGGATACTGAGTTTGATAAGGGGATTGTCTGGCTAGGGGACTGGTGTGGACTCATTGACTCAGATGTTGCTGAAGTTGGTGAAAATAGGGTCCAAGAGGTGTCCAGCAACATGGCTAGATCCCCTTCCTTGTTGGGTCAAGCCCAGGTTTCCAAGGTCTTCAATGAGAGCTCTTGAGTTGGGAGTCAGCATGGTCTTCCAGGTGGTAGTTTAGGTCTCCAAGTAGGATGTAATTGTTAACATTGAGGGCAAGCGGTGGGATGAAGTCTGAGATGGTGTAATTTAGTTGGTGTGCAGTCATTGTGGTCTGTAGATGAGAGTGCTGCATAGGGTGAAGTTGGCTGTGATGTGGAGCTTGATCGACAGGCATTCCATGTTGGAGGATTACCTGTCCGTGGATGTGGTGCAGCGGATAGTATTCTTGTGGATGATGGGGATTCAATCCCCGGGCTTGCGTTCTTTATCTTGCCTGGCATTCTTGCAGCTGGGGGGGATGGCTGTGGTGAGAGTCGTGTGAGCGATATGGAAAATCACTCGCTTTTAGAGTTGAGCTGATAGTCTCTCCTCTTTTGAAGAGTGAGGTAACATAAAAAATGTTAGTGGAGTGATAGACTGGCTGATGTGAAAAGGTGGCTTAACTTTAGGGTACGATGGCAGCCTGAGCTCTCACCACTAACTTATCTATGAAAAAAGTGGTCCAGGACGGTTGCACTAAGAGTCCCTGGTCTTCATTTATGAAGACGGCTGAGGTGAACGCAATCAGGAAAACAGTTGTGTGTTGGTAGTTGCAGTGAGCAGCTGATCATGGCTTGAAAAGTATGCACATAAGGAATATAAACACAAAGCTCAAATCCCATTGCAGTATGACATGCAGCTTTAGTGAAAACATGCAAGACAAACCCTTCATAAAACGCATCACTACAGATGAATAGATTTTATCAGGCAAACACACAACAGCTGACAGGGTCAACAGATAACCATTAACTCTGCCCATTACATTGCCTAGCTGGGCCAATGTTAGAACAAACAAGACAAAAAGTTTTAAAAGTAATGATAGCTTGGGGATGGTATAACGAGCACCATACTTAGAAACAAATTCTCCCAGTACAGATGCACTTTAGAGGGCTCAAACGATGATACAGACTACTGCGGTTTGAAAAACTGAGCACCGGTTAAATTCAGTCAATCTCCAAACATGGAGGTGTAGGCTGCAGCGGCTTGAGAGTAGTACCTTCTTTTGCGGAGAAAAGAAACGTTGCAGAAGTGGTAGTTGTATCTGGGGGCACATGCTCATGAGGTGTGGGTACAATACCGCCCGAGCCAGCTTGGGGCCATATGATGGCTCTGATCTGGATCAATTTTCTTCAGATTCGAGGCAGGAAAGGTAGAGGGGGAGTCACTGTTCAATTACAGTCTGAATGAGTCTCCTAGGGACATTTCTAGAGGAAATAGTGCACAACAGTGGGAAAGGAAAATGCCACTTACCCAGTATGCATCTGTTCTTGGCATATAGAGCTGTAGTCATAGGCTTTTGCATAGATCGCCATCTAGTGTTGGGTCTGGATGTTTGCACTTTGTTTTTCTCCGAAAAAGTCTTTCCAGTCACGAGGTAGGTGACTCCTTTCGGTGATAGTGAGCATGGGCATCAACTCCATTGTTAGATTGTTTTCCCGCAGAGGTTGATAATGGAGTTAGTAAGAGTAGTAAAAGGAGATGTCCATGAATGCATGTATCTAAGTAACATGTTACTGCAACAGGTATAGGTACCTGGGGAGGCGGGTGGGTGCATATGACTCTACAGCTCTATTTGCCAAGAACAGAGGCATACTGGGTAAGTAGCATTTTCCGTTCGAGGCATATGAGCTGTAGATCATATGCTTTTGCATAGACTATATAGCAGTTATCTCCCAAAGCCGTGGCTAATCTGTAGCAGTGGTCTGAAATAGTGTACGTAAAACTGCTTGGCCTACACTAGCTTGCTGTGCTGCCAACACATCCACAGAATAGTGTTTTGTGAATGAGTGAGGTGTAGACCATGTTGCAGCTTTGCATATATCCTCTATGGGTATATTCCCTAGGAATGCCATAGAAGCCCCTAGTTTGCGTGTAGAGTGTGCTCTAGGGGGAACTGTTAATGTTATTTTAGCCTTTGCATTGCATATTTGAATGCACTTGACTATCCACCTTGCAATACCTGATTTTGATATAGGATTGCCTTTGTGTGGTGGAGCAAAAGTGACAAAAAGCTGAATTGTGTTACGGAAAGGTTTTGTCCTTTCAATGTATTAAAGCAATGCCCCTTTCACATCTAATGTGTGTAGTGCACGTTCTGCCACTGAATCTGGTTGAAGGAAGAACACAGGCAACTCAACAGATTGATATGAAAAGCAGAAATGACTTTAGGAAGGAATTTAGGATTGGTCTGAAAAACTACTTTGTTTTGATGCATTTGTAAAAAAAGGTTCTTCTATAGTTAATGCCCGAGGTTCACCCACTCTGAGTGATGTGATAGCAACTAGGAAAGCAACTTTCCATGTGAGAAACTGCAGTTCACATGTGTGCAATGGTTCAAAGGGTGGACCCATTAGTCTGGTGAGAACAATGTTGAGATTCCACACGGGAGCAGGTGGACGTCTCGGGGGAGTAACTCTTTTGAGTCCCTCCATAAACGGGGTCTATTTTGGAGGTATGCAGATATAGCAGCTGGATGTAAACGTATGGATGTGTATGCTAGATTGGAACGTTGTAGATGTAAAAAAATCATATAATGTTTTGGACAGAAGCATCAAGCAGGTTGATGTAGTTATTACAGTAAATAACATACCGCTTCCACTTTGCTGCATAGCAGGCTCTTGTGGTAGGACATCAAGCTTCCTTGATAATATTCATACAATCTGGCAGTAGATTAAGATAGCCAAACTCTAGGACTTCAGGTGCCAGATCGAGTTGACTGGGGTCTGGATGTCTTATGTCTCCATGGCTCTGTGTGAGGAGATTGGGTGTAAGACTTAGTTTTTGATAAGGAACTACCGAGAGTTCCAATAGAGTTGTGAACCATGGTTGCCGTGCCCATGTGGGAGCAACTAAGATAGTGGCAGGGACGCTTGTTAGAGTTTCCAAACCACTAATGGAGTGAGAGAGGCGGAAAAGCGTAAGCAAATATCCTAGCCAAGTTCATCCATAGTGCACTGCCTTTGGACAATGGGTGTGGATACATGGACGCAAAGTTTGGGCATTTTGTGTTTAGGTGCGTGGCGAACAGGTCTATGTGTGAGAAGCCCCACATTTGAAAGAATGGGAGGAGAACTTGAGGGTGTAGTTCCCAATCGTGAATTTGCTGTCTGAAGACTTCGCAGATGTGCCATCTGATTGTCTACTCCTGGGAGGTGTTCTGCTAGGAGATAGATTTTGTGATGAATGGCCCACCTCCAGATGTCCTGGGCTAGGTGGGACAGTTGGAGGGAGTCTGTCCCTCCTGTTTTTGAATTTAGTACATGGCGGTCATGTTGTCTGTACAAATTAGTAGTCTTGCGTACTAGCTGAGCTTGAAATGCTTTCAAAGCCAGAACAATCCCTAACAGTTCTAGATGATTTATATGAAGCTGTTTTTGTTGGAAGCTCCACATGCCTTGAATTGTGTGGGTTTGGAGATGCGCTCCCCAATCTGTCAGTGATGAGTCTGTCAGTACTATCTGTGGAACCGGGTTGCTGAAGGGCCGCCCTTTCAAAAGGTTTTGTGTGTTCCACCACTGCAGAGAGCGATGGGTGAGGCTGTCTACCAACACTAGAACTGATAACTGACCTTGAGCCTGGTTCCACTGACATGCTAAGCATTCCTGTAGGGGACGCATCTGAAGTCTTGCATAGGGAACTATGAAAACGCAAGACGCCATCATTCCCAGTAATTGCATGAACACTCGAGCTGGTAAGGAGTGTTGAGGCTGGAACTGAGACATCCGGTTTCGAATATTCCTAATTGTGGCTGGAGTTGGGTATGCTAGGGCTTTTTGTGTGTCTATAGTAGCTCCTATATAGACTTGATACATTGATGGTTGGAGATGGGATTTGGTCTGATTTACTATGAATCCTAGTTGGTGAGGCAGTTGCACAGTATTTTGTGTGTGGTGTAGACAGCTGTTGTGCAAACTGGCTTAATGGGAGGGTCGGCCAAGTATGGGAAGACGTGAACATGTCTTCTCAGGTGGGCTGCGACTACTGCCAAACATTTTGTGAAAACCCTGGGAGCGGTTGTCACGCTGAAAGGAAGGACTTTGAATTGATAATGTTGGCCTGCTACCACAAGCCTGAGGTATTTGCGGTGCGCAGGGTATATTGGAATATGAAAGTAAGCGTCCTTTAAATCCATTGCTGAAGGAGAGGAAGCACTTGTTGGAGTGTTACCATATGAAAATGGTCCGACAATGTATAGAATTAGTTCTCGGAGGTCCAATATAGGCCTCAGAGAGCCGTCCTTTTTGGGTATTAGGACGTAGAGGGAGTTCTCTCCTGTTCCTGGGTATTGTAAAGGGACTGGTTATATTGCTCCCTTTTGCAACAGAGAAAGAACCTCTTGCTTTATAAGGGCGGGATGTTCTTGTGACATGAGGTGTGACCTTGGAGGAATATTCGGTGGAGTGCTTGTAATTTCCAGGCAATAACCAGATTGGTAATTTGTAGAACCTATTTGTCTGATGTAATCTTATTCCAGATGGGAGAAATTGTGAAAGACGTCCCCAGACAGGAGTGGAATGATTGGGAGTATGGGAAATAAGTCACTGCTTCTGTTTGCAAAGGAGGTGCGTGTTGAATTACCTCTGCCTCTTTCCTTGCCATGGTTTCCTCTATATCCTCCTCTAAAATAACCTCTTGAAGAGGGAGACTGATTGTTGCCCTTATAAGAGGAGGAGGGATTCTCTGTAGATACATTTTTGGAGCCGACCCTATAGAATGAGCAAGGGTAACTGGCCTTTGATACACACAGGGTCATTAAGTGCAGGTTTGTATTTTTTCTCCACCCTGGGAGTGATGATCCAAGCTCTTACAGTGTCTCTAGAGATAGCCTCATTGTGTTTGAGCATCACTTTTACCATTGGTAATGTTCGTGTAGCCCTTTGAGATGAACCCAGTGTCTCCAACAATAAGTCCTCCTCTAAACTTTCTTTATGAAGCTCTACTCCACGATACTGTGCGGCCCTATTAAGGAGCTCAATGTACCCAATGTTGTCATCTGGGGCTAGGGCCTGGATAGGTCAGTGTCATTATCTGGTTGAGGGACATTATAATGATCCCATGGATCAGGATCCTGTGGTACATAGTCCTCCATATCCCCATCCCCTGTATCTTGTGGGTCAGGGGATGTTGGTGTAGGAGAATGTGAAGGTGTTATTAGTAACTTTGGATCAGTAGGTGAAGAAGGTGGAATATATGGTGGAGAAGGGTTAGTGACACATTTTTCTTCTTTAGAGGAATGTGGTAGTCTTCTGGTAGGCCTATTTTCCTTTTCGCAGGAAGTTTGGCATGAATATGTCTAGATTCTGGGTTAATAACGATTTCCTTCTGTTTCGGATCCGAAGGTGGATTATCGGTCCGAGGCTCTTTAGTTGCGGTACTTTCTTTTGATGCCGGTTTTGGAGTAGAACATTTCTGCCCCAAAGATTTAGGTTTATGCAACGGTGCCACAGAAACCAGAAGGTGTTGTTTTCGACAAAGGTTTCGGGTTGGCACCGGCATGAGGATGGGTAGAGCCCGAGCTGGAAGGCTGTTTATGTTTCGGCACCGAGCCTGAAGGCGCGGTGCTCAAAACCTTTTGTCGGTGCCGACCTTGGCCTGAAGGCAGAGGAGGGACTGGAGCCTTTTTATTAAGGAGATGGTATGGGAAGGAAGTGTCTTTACTCACAATCCGCTGTCCCAGTGTGAGGCCTTCGGCATAGGAGTCTGCTTCAGACACGGAGATATGTTCCTCTTCCATTTCGGCTTCCTGCACTTGCGTTTCTTCATGTTCGGACTAGTCTTCGAGCAGGTCTGATGCAGAGCCGCTTTGTTGGTACATTTCAGGACGTCGAGCCAGACGATCACAGAGGGTTTTCTTCGACTGAAACTACGAACCCGCTTCGCAGTCTTTCTCGTCGTGATCTGGGGATAGGCAAAGGTTGCACACCTCGGGCAAGTCGGTGCGTCGAAACTTACAGGACACCCTGGAGTCCGTTCCATCAGCTGCTACCGATCCCGGTACGGGTAGGCCCAACGGCGTTCCACGAATGTTCCGATCAAAGGTTTAAGAGTAAACGATACACAGAGAATGGGAAATGTGATCGATAAACAATACTGTTGAGGGTAGTGGATTGCGTGTCAAAGAGGGCCCGAAGAAACTGTGCCAAACCGGAGCTCAACAATTCACGTCCGAACCAGATGGCGGATAGTCCATGCGAACTATCACCAAAAGGAGTCAACTACCTCGTGACTGTAAAGACTTCTTCGAAGAAAAAAACAAAATGCAAACATCCGGACCCAACACTAGATGGTGATCTATGCAAAAGCATATGATCTTCAGCTCATATGCCTCGAACACTATGTTCTCGATAGTGGCAAATAAGTCTTTCCAGGACATGCCCCATTGATAAGATGTTCCTTGCCACCTTAGAATGTAGATGTATCCTGTTTCACCAATCGAAGACTCCTCCGCTCATCTGTTCTGGCATTCAGCGATAATGCTAGTTAGTGGGCTGCCAGAAAGATATTCTGCTAGTAGTCACCTCCAGATTTATGGCTTCCTGGCACAGGATCCAGAAACTCACTCCGCCCTGCTTGTTGCAGTACTACATGACGTGTGTGGTCTTGAGGACCTCCACTAGCATTCTCTTGATAGATGGGAGGAAGGAGTTTGGGGTCAAGCAGATCATCTGGAATACGACACATAGCTGGCTTTTTGCCAGAGGCCTATTATTTCATCCTTCCTCAGGTGGCCCTGGCACCGAACTAAGCTGTGATGTATCGATCACAACTGTGAAGTCTTGGTGAGGAAATGAGAGTGGCCTGCTGAAGGTCATGTGGCTGCTTCTGTGCCACCACATAAGATCCCGATCAGTCTCCTGAAATAATTGAAAATGGGATAGGAGGCTAGGATGCTCAGTATCCTGCCTGCGGCCCAGAATTTTGCCAAAAACAACAGGATCACATCTTGAATGTTTCAGACTCACTGCAGTAGTGGAAAAGGCTTTGATCATCACTGTGTCTAGGACAGCCCAAATGAAAGAAATCCTCAGCATGGGAGTCAGGTGGGACTCTGGCTTGTTAGTGGAAAACCCCAAAGATTCCAGGAATTCGGCAGTCAGCCATAAGTGGTTCATGACTGACTGCAGCAAGCCCACCTTGATCAGCTAATTGTCAAGGTATTGAAACACATGTATTGTCGACCTCCGATAATAAGCAGCAGCTACCTGCCATCACTCTGATCAACACCTGAGGTGCTGAAGTAAGGCTTAAGGGGAGCACATTACATTTTAATTGGTCTGGCCCCACAGTGAACCACAGTTGACTGCAGGACAGGAACAGGAAAACATAAGGCCAGGAACAGCATCCATTCCGTGTCCAGAGCAAAAAGAATTGGAGACTGGATGAGCATTTTGAATTTGCTATTCCTTACAAAAAGAAGAAATTCAATGGGCTGCAGCCACCATAGGCCTGAGGCTTTGTCTTTCAGTACAAGGCAGTAGCGGGACTAGCACTCCTCCCTCTGAAACTGGCACCTGCTTGATGGCACCATTTGCCATCAGACGGTGGACTCCTTGCAGTAACAAAACAGAATGGCCAGCTGAGCGGTGCTCAGGGGAAAAAAAAAAAAAACCAGATGGGAAGGAAATGAAATCCATAGCCAATTTGAACGATCTGTAAGACCCATCTGTCTAATGTGATGGATCTCCATCGAGGGAGAAAATGTGTCCCGTCTCCCACCAGCTGAGTGTGAGCCTGGGAGAGCTAGCTAAAGCAGATTGGCAGTTGCTGCAGCAGCAAAGCAGCAGTAGAGAAGAGCTGTTCCAACTAGAGCAAACAACCTTGGCAACCACCAGGACCTCTGCCCCAAAAGTACCAGGTCTCCTTCTGCTGCACAGGTTGAGAGGACTGGCCTAATCCGTAAGCTAGTACCCCTGGAATAATAACACTTACATTTTCTGTACTGTTGGTGCAACTGCTTGGTTGGAGACAAGGATCGACTGTCCTTAAATTGTGGAGTGCCAAATCCGCCTTTTCTTGAAACAATCTGAAGACAAAGGGTAGGTCCATTAAGGACGCTTGTACATCTACAAACCCGGCTGATCCCATTTGGGTGTGTCTTCTAAGCACAACACTAGAATCAATAGACCTGCCAACACAGTTGATGGTTTTCAAGCCAGCACACAAGACACATTTTGCGGTTTACCGGCCATTATGAACAGTTCGCACCAGCGAGGCTCTGAGGTACCCTGGGCCTACCAATAATCTCTCACTGGCCATGTACATTACAGACTGGGTGCTGATGATCAGAAGGCACACAGAGTTCAACGATCGTAAGGCTAAACTAGCAAAACAGAACATTCTCTTACCAAAAGGTATCAGATGTTCTGACTCCAGTCAGAGGGTTGGTTGGAAAGACATTAGAAATTATTTCATTTGTGAAAGCCTGTCCCACCAGAATTTCAGCTTTAGAATGCTTCATCAGAAAATCAAAACCACTGGTAGCAGATCTAAGTCGCCTTCCTACAGGACAACTGATTTGAAGGCTCAAGCACAGTATAAATCAGGTAGCCTCAAGAGTGACAGAGCCTTATTGAATGGTAATGGTGGCACAGAAGAGGAAGGACCTGTTTGAAGGAGCTTGGTTACTATATTTGCCTTAGTTTCAACAGCCGGCAACTGTAGATCTAGCAGTTCTGCTGTTTATACTACTGCTAAAGAAGCACTTTCTTCCATTGGTAGCAAATCCAGCTTAATCTCTGAAGGTCTATCCAGCTTACTGCCATTCTGTAAATCCAAGTATAGCAGGTCATTAGAGTAACGTGAGGTAAGCAGGATGTCCACCTCATCATTGGTGTCGTAGGGAACATTTTGCATACCATGAACTATGCCAGTCTCTGATTTGAACTAGGCCTCCAGCCTCTGATTCAATTGGGTTTACTGGAGTAATCTTCTCAAAGGGCATATGCTTGGAGCTGAAGATTAAGGTTTAGGGTCAAAGACCAGCATTTGAGTCTTGTTCAGGGTGGTACAGGCAGAGTCAGCATTGGTACGTAAAGGACTAGCCTGGACCCCAAGCAAGGATGGATGATCTTTCGATTAATGTCCTGGGTTCAAGCTCTACTTAGATTTCTTTTGCTTAAGGTGAGTTTTCAACTTGGTCTTACCTAACATTTTTACACAGTACTCTGCACAGGACTTGGATTACAAGCAGCCCTGCAAGTTGGAGCTGGACCCATTTTTCACTCTTGATCTCTGCTTATGTTTGGCGATGTAGCTTCGCCCCCCCGTTTCGAATCACCATCAGGTGCATGAAAGTACATTTACCGCACAACTTTGATTTGTGACCGGAGCCTATGCAATAGACACATGCTGTGCAGATCTGTGACTAGCAGCTGCTTCCTGAAGTCGCGGCATGGCTTGAATCATGTTTTGTGTTACCTGGCTCACCGAGCTAAGTTTTGGAGTCAACGGAAAACTGACAAAGCTGGGAGCACAGCTCAATCTGCATCAAAAGGCAAAGAAAAAAAAAAAATGTTGGCGTGCAGAGGTGAGGCTTATATATGGCTCTTCTCCATCACTTCAATAGTGGTGCGGAGTCACCGCAGACCGATAAGGTGTCCCAAAGACTACAGGAGCACTGCAGAAAAATGCTTTGGATACAGTCTGGCACATAGGGATAATCTAGGATATTCGAAAGGAGAGGAATCTATGGTCAGAAGTATCCATCACAATGCAACAGTAAAATCAGTGCCTTCAAATCATTTATCAGCAGAAGAGAAACCAAAATGTACATGCTACAAGTAAAACAAAAAAAAGTAAAAGAATACATTGTAAAATAGAGTTTATGAACCCAGCTACCAGGGAATCCTATTAATTAAAACATAAGGTACTATGAAATGATATTATGCTTGGCTGGCATTAAATGCAAATCACATTTCTGGATAAAATTCAACCCTTAGATAAGCATGTAAATAACACCTTTATAGCTGCAGAACAAATAGTATACGAAAATGTGACTATCATTAACTGTGCAATAATAAAAAGGAAATAATTTAAAAAGTATATTTAAAATGTATAGTACAACATCAACAATGTGTATTATTAGCCTTATCCACCCACACCTGAAACTTTACATTTGAAATCAAAGGTAATGTTAGAAAAATGCAGCCCACTCGAACACGTGTAAACACAACAAAATAACTCAGTAAAAGAAAAATAAATATAAATAATCAATTTATTCTGATATTTGGTTCCTTCTTTATCCAAAAAAAAGCAATGACAATATTGTGCCCAAATATCAATTAACAACTGTTTACTTTAAATCTTCAAAGCAACTGTAATATAACAACTGGCGCAAAAATGATCAGAACTCTGCATAATGTGGGAATGGAATTTAAGACTACAGCACTCTTGAATTGGTAACAATTGACTGTTTGAACAATAAGACAACAGAGGCTTGAAATTGTAGACTTGGCTTATAGTTAATGAAGCATTTGCATTTCACAAGTGAAAATCATTCTATATTACAGGCTAGTCACAA
The DNA here is from genome assembly GCF_964204655.1 of Triturus cristatus. NCBI lineage: Eukaryota > Metazoa > Chordata > Amphibia > Caudata > Salamandridae > Triturus > Triturus cristatus. Next base: position 766,430,371 of record NC_140581.1, on the reverse strand, counting down.
ACTACTCCCCATATAAATGTATGCATATTTAGTTTGTATATATTTTCTACATGTTTGCAAACCTTTATTTACACGCGTACGCACACACTTTATTCGGTTTCTGCGTTAAAGTTCAATGCGTCCTTCAATGGGCAAAATGTAAGGAAAACGTACCGGTGCAATTCTATTAAGATAGCAGCACTAAGTTTATGTCTCACACACCACCCATATTAACATTGCATTTCATTACTTGGAATCAATATTCTCTGAATACAAGACCACTGTGGTGCTTCCAAGGATCCTTCACTTGTCACTGCAAAATGTGCAAAACGCTGAATAGATTGCCAGGTAAGCATGGGTTTGAATTGCGTAATTACATTTTTGCAGTTCATACCTGTTCATTGCAGAAATAGCTTCAATTCTATACCGGTGAACATTTTTCTCTGTATCCCTCAGTCACCTGTAACACAGCCGTACTCGGTTGTGCTTCATTGACCACTTGCACGGAATTTACATTCAAATGTGTGGGCACCAGAAGCAGCAAAATCTGTTTTACCATCACATTTGGTGAATTAAATACAACTCAAGACACAAGTATGATGCAATTAACATTTTTCGATCTTCCAAAAGAAAAAAAAACAACATCTTGCAACAGAATGGTAAGCTTATTATCAGATTTGATCAAATCTGTAATTAGTTTCTTAGGTATCTTTAAAACGTGAAACAGTAGAAAAACATGAATCATTTGAGGTTTTCCTCACTGTACAACTAAACATAAAGAAGCATCTACAATACATTAAGGCTGTTGCATGTAGTGCCCTTGCGTGGGATTTGTAGTCTTCTTAAAAAAAGCAACTAACAGTTATTAGATAAAACATAATAGACAACTGGCAGTTACACTTCGAGATTGGTAACATGAATGAAGTGTACAGTTTCCAAAGGGCCCAACCTGAGTAAGCACTTGATACAATTAATCAACTGCACATAGAGCATAACAAAACCTGTCACACACGAAATGTGTTCAAAACGAACATAGACATTAATTGTGATTGATGTCCAATAAGGTCACACAGGCATTTAAAGGTAGAACCTGGTGCACTGCCGACCACAAGGTGGCAGTTGCCTTTGCCAATTCCTACTACCATGCTTTTTATTGATTTACGGTAATAAAACCAAACTTGATGAAGATGGTTCAAGCTCTTTCAGGAGGAAAAAAACAAATAAATATAAATCAGGGATGCTGCATATGTTACCACTGAGCCAGCAGACCAGATGTCAACCTACAACTAGGTGGACAAGACTGGAGTAGTTTTTCTTATTTATAAAAGATCGCTTCAGAAAATGTCGGAGGTTTGTAGACACTGCTCCATTGTGCAAAATAAGTACCGTTAAATAATACAAAACTAAAAGTTCAAACACTTGGATAAATTCTGTTTTTTATTGAAATAGCTGACCTGTCCCAATGTTTAACTTTGCTGTTTTTACTTAACAAACATCTCAAAAAATAACATGTAAAACACAATGAAACATCAGAAAAAACTAGCTTAATGGAAGACGGAAAAGCAGCATTTTGTTTTTATCATAACATGGAAGAGACTAGAAACTAAGTAAACTAATCTAACGTCTAAGAAGGCAGTTTTCTTATTCTATACAAGTTTTATAAAATAAGGTGTATGAATGAAATTTGGTTAATTTCAGAAGGCACCTCAAGGCTAAAAGGCTTTTATAAATCTATAATTCTTTCACTGGTCAAAAATAAAACACACTTATTGCTGCTATTCAAGTAGCAAAGAATAACTTGTTTTTTGCACTTCAGTTACCACAAGGAATCTCCAACATGAAGCCAATATTTCACTTGTAAAGAAACAATTGTAAAACTGAAGATTTCAAAAACTCCGGGATCCAGTGACTTTTCCTTGTGTGCTTTAAGTCCGTTGAAGAGTGTAAGAAAAGTCACAGCTGTCCTGCGAAGCAAGTGTTTGTAGCGGCTACGTTCTGCTTTTGCCACTAAAGTACCATCTTAACAAGGACTTTCGGATGCACATTGCACTAGGAGTAGAAGGTAAGCACGCTTTGATGATTTCCACGGACAAGAAGAATGGGTGGGAGGTCTCTAGAGAGAGCATCTATCCAGGCCATATACAGTGCACTTGACACTGCTCCTTTTCGTGCAACTGGTAAACTCCTAGAACAAAAATACAAAAAAAAGTACATGATTTTACTAAGGGACACACAATTTTGTAACTATTTAAACAGCAACAACAAGGTCTGAATGTAAACAAATACCGCTGTTCCAATAAGACTACCACAGAGTAAATCAAACACCAGCAGCGGGTAGGTTGCTCGTCCAGATATGGCTATTTCAGCCACTACTAAAGCCTCATGGATTAGATTGGACAAGTCAGGGACATTCTGTTTAAATAAATCCATTGGCCTAAAAAGTGCAAGTCTAAACTACACTGCTAAGGGCATGACCACTTGGTAGGATTATTGGATGGTGGCACTAGCATTTACTGAAGCATCACACGTTTGTAAAATGTTATGTGGTTCAGAAATATACTCTCAAATCTAATTATGGTTCATCAAACTTCTGTACCCATGCAAACCTGCTAGCTTACAAACTCACAATGAGTCACTGAACACCAAGGGGCTGCTATGATGTAAATCCATACCTATGTACCAAACATTCAACATCCATTTGTTGGCACTAGCCACCCTCCCAATGCTCAGCAACGATTAGCTGCCAAACCAGTGCCCCTCTAGGTTGCCTATCAGCCACAGACCCTTCTTTGTAAGAATATAGCAAGATTAGGCAAAACAATTATACACTAAGCACTCCTACACCATATGGACTATTCCATCTGCTAGGAGAAAATGACAAACAAGCAACCCGATTTAGCAAGGCAGATGTTCACACAAACTTAAGTAGGTTCATTTTCCTCTATCTTAACTTAGTGCATTAACCGACTGTACAAGAAATCATGTCAAAACCCGGCAATAACCCTGGAGGCAAATCAGGCAACTAAAAAACACAGATAGACATCGCCAACCAAGAAACGTAACTCCTATTTCTTCCACATAGAAAGATCTAAAACAATTCACAAAAGTAAATCTACAAAGTCTCACTGGAGCCACCTGTGGACATCTAAAACGGGTTATGAAAATAAATCACAGGTTCAGTCTAGATTTACCGACTTCAGTATTTAATCAGTGGCTTTCTTAACTTAATTAAAAAGAACTATGACCTTAAATCAATAAAAATATGCATGCCTAAATCCAGATTGAGGTAACTTGCCAAAGTGCTGCATTAGTGAACGCAGAGAAGCACAAGTACAATGCATGGAACCTTTTGAGAATAAGCATGCATGCACAAACAGCATATCTACTAGTCTAAAGGGATTAATGAAAACATTCTTCCCACTGAACTAATACTGGAATCATGTCCTGGTTGAAGAGTGGTATGTGAATTGGTCAATCAAATCCTATTAAGCTATAAGATTTTATTTACCGCGAGAATTTCTGCCACATATCGAATAACCACTATCGGAATAAACACAACAACATCCTAAAATGGGAATCTGTCACTTTTATTAAACTATTTTAGCTATCAAGGTCTGACTTTTAGAACTACTTAAAGCTCAGTAAGATCCTTGGAATCTTGCCAGACAAGTGACTATATATTTGAAGTGGAGAAATTCATGATGCCATGCATTCAGGCAATGTGAGAAACACACAATCCAAAAGGAAACTGTTCTTTATAAATGCTGACAAGACCTAGTTTGAAAAGTGCAGAGACTCGGATTCTTGATCACCAAGGGAATGTCCATTGCTTAGGAATATTGGCTAGGGCTACAATTGGATCTGCTTGAAATGCATGTTAACATGAACAATATTGGATCCACAGAAAACTTAATATCGATACAGTTTACTAGATTCAGACAAGTATAAGCTGCCCATGACTGAATGAGTCCTAAGCTGCAGGGGTCAAGAGATTTATGTGAATCTGAAAATATACTGGGAGACAGGTCTTGTTTTGTGGGGTAGGTAGTGACATGGATTAATTTCTTCAAAGCCCTGAATCTCAAAGATAATTCCAGGTTAATATTGGTTAACAGCCCATCTTGCTGGACAATCTCCACAAGCTGTGTTCCGAATCACATCAGCACTTGAGGTGGCAAAATGTAGAATTATGTCACGCACAAAAAAGCATGCATTGATTAAGGAAATCTCAAAGTTGGCAAATACGCAAAGTTTCACATCTATGTCAAAGAGGAGATCAGAGATAGTGAAGAAAATCTGAGATCTGTACATTGAATAATACAACTCAAATGAGCTAGGTTTAGGATACCTGTTTTAACTAGCTCTCCAAGTTACTTAATGGGCAGGAGAATGTAAGCTGAAGAGACAGTAACGCAGAAGAGCACAAGGCAAAGGCCCACGCGTTTTGTGAGCAGTAAGTTTAATATGAGGATGCACTTTACACAGTCATGTCAGCGACTGAAGCTGTAGTTACACCTACACCTTACTCCTCATAGGGAATGCATTACTTTTTTTTTGTTTTTCTTTTTTTTTCAACATTGCCCCTTATTTGATAAAACGTAAAGTAAATGGAGTTTAAAGTAGTTGAAAGGAGAAACGGCAAAGAGGGAGCAGGGTTCAGGGTGTCACAAAATGTACTAAAGCCCCTCATGTTAGTTCTCAGAGGGGAAAAAAAGTGTTGCAGCTACAGCAAAGGGAGCTTGATTAAAAAAAAGATACCATAAAACGTGGGATCAGGTCTCAAAAAGGTGTTTGCGTTGATAACTTCGGCACAGTTCAACAAATCTCCACTGGTTAGATACTTAGGGGGGTTATTCACAAAGGTAAACTTACACTCCTGGTGTAAGTTTACTATTTCTTTTGCTATTTGCAAACTAAGAGGGTAGTTTTACGTGTAGTATCTTTGCAGAGAGTGCCCAAGTCTTTATTTGTGGAGTTCTCTGCAGTCAAAGATAATACACGTCACTCTACACTCTAAGTTAGTGACCAGCAAAAAAAAAAAAAACATAAACTTACACTAAAAGTGTAAGTTTACCTGTGTGAATAAGGCCCTTAAGTATAGCTTACTTGTGGTATCTCAAGTTTCCTGCAGCTCTTTCAAGAGGATGTGATGGGGTAAAGGGATGTGTCAGAAAAGCTTTGATTTATCTTTTAATTATTTTGGGGGCTAGGGGAATTAAACTTTAGACATTCCTTCTATAACATGGAGATGGGCAATGCCCTGTGTCCAGAGACTGATCATAGCAGTTTGAACATCAGGTTTTGGTGAGGTGGTGGCTGTGTAGAGGCCCTGCTCGGGTGCTTTGGGTGTAGCGGGGCCTGGGTTCAGGCCTTCCACATAGCCATATGCCACAGCCCTTTACATAGGTCAGCTGGCATATTCCTTAATAATGGTGGTTACATCCACCTTGCAGTGTCGGCGCCACAAAGGAATAAGGAGCACAATTAAGCTAACAAATTACTTCAACACATTCTGATATTCTTATCAGAGGTCCATGAACTGGATCATGTAAAGTGAGTAATCAGTCCAGTTCTGAATTTCCGACCGCAAACATAGAAACATGAATGCATTGCGTGTTCCTGAGACGGTGTACAATTTGGAATGTCCATGATCAGAAACATAAGAGCAAAAACTTTGAGTGTGTAAGAAAATTCTGCAACATCAGAGGGCCATAAAAATGTTGATTTAAGCTTTCCGGTTGTTAGACATTTCATGGACTATCAAGAAAGTCAGTCTATGATGCTGATTTGTTATTTAGAATTGAAAAGATAATGAAAATTAGTCGAGTAGGGGACCACAAGAAGATGCTACGCAGAATGGAATTATAAGATAATTTGGAATTAAACAGCAGAAATCTGGCAGGATTAAATATGAATGAGCAATTGCCCGTGCTTATTGGTTAAGCCGAGGTTTCAAACAGATGTTATGATTGATATATATTGGTTTATCTGGATGGAGTCAAACTAAGAAAAAGACATTTACATTATGTTTTATGTAATGATTGCAATCCATTGCTCACTTGGGCATGATGCGCATTGTGGAAAATGGAAGGCCAGTCGATTATCAAGAATGTCAGGCAGACATGTCCACAAGAGGTATGCAATCTGTAAAAGCGTTGCTATAGGGCTAAGGTAAGTATTAAGTGTTTAGTCTCCTAGGGACTTTGAATTTAATATCTGGAGGAAGTGGGGTCTGCATGAGACGTTGTGTACGCACCAGGTACTTTCTCACAAATGCATGCCTAATTGTTCACAAGAGAATCAGCTACCTCCAAAGTGCTTGACACATGGTGACGGCTCTGACTAGTTCGGCCACCACACATGGTGCCTTGTGTGTCTATAGGGAGTGGTCCTTCCGTAGACTGGCTATGCACAGGGCAAAGACTGTTTGAAGTAGGTACTTTCCTATGCATGGGTGAGTCATTGCCCAAGAGAAGTCCGCTATGCATGAAGGGTTCAGTACAGGGCAAAGGCTGTGTGTAATAGGGGCTTGGCAACCTGAGAACATGTGTGAATTGGATCAATGGAATCTTCATCTAAGAAAAAGCCACTCCAGGGGTCATCCCTTTCAATCCTGTTCTTTAACAGCTTCAAGTGACAGTTGGCTCAGAACTACCCAGTATCACCTGAACCTCCAAATATATGTGGACAATGCTCAAATTCTCTTTCTACTAGAAAAACAGAGAAATCATGCCAATATTTTCCACCTACAGTGATCTAGCATTTTTCATAATTAGTTTCCATTGCCTGACAGAAACCACAACAGAAGTCTGCATAAGAGTACAGGAATTCACCTGTCATTCAAACAACTTGACAATATAGGAGCACCACCTTTCAAGGCTTTGAATGTTAGCTACCTAGGAGACATTTGACCCAGACCTCTGGATACTCTCGATCAATGTGCTTGTGAAAAGCATCAATCGGCAGCTCTCCCTACTATAGAGAATCATGCGCCCAGAGAAACTCCTCAACAGGCATTAAATGCTGTGTAAACAAATTGAGAATATGTCAAGTACTGTAAAACAAATAGCTCTGCAAGAAATTTGCCAACTCACATGACTATAATATTGGCGGTACTTGAATGCTCCTTTAGCAGTTCGTTTAATCTGATTTGACGGTTGGTCTGCAAAAGAAAGACAAAGATCTTTGTAAGAATTATTCAAGTGTAACCTGGCCTAATCGACAGTTTAGTTGCAAACCCCACATCTCAGGAAAAACAGTAACACATATCATGCAGCACTTCACGAAGACTGCTAGGAAATAACATTATTTACAAACGCAACTATTCCATCAATGCACAAAAAAACCTGAAGGCGCTCTAAAAGGCAAAATATTTACATTCGTCTTCTCTGTGTACAATTATTAGAATGTTTAGTGTACAGTATATAGCAAACATTACTGGCAAAATAACCTATTTTATAGCACCTGCTGTGGTTACATAAATTATTAAACGTTGTACCCTTTCAGCCAACATGGAAATAAACAGAAAAAATTCATTGTCTTCTTGGGTGTAAGGCATCACAATGTGATCTAGCTAGAGGATAAATGGCTAAAAAGCACAGGTAGCACTGTCCTTACTCACATAATGTTTAGAGGTTCGCAAATAAAGATGCCACATCACGACACCGGACATCCTCACTTTTGTTGCTGGGTCTCACGCAAAGATTAACACTTTAGCATTAAGAATGAGGTGCAGAACGCTAACAACTAGAAAGAAAATGATGGCACTGCAGAGGCAGGTGAAAGATGCTGGCTTCAGCACAGGACATCTGGGAAGCAAATGGTTAGGCACATATTACCTAGGTGCACAGGATCCTAATTAGTGAGCTATTATCGCTTAACTGTAACTGCACTTATTAACTACTTTGTCATGGTGGAATGGACATGGATATTTTTCTGACCAGTGCCAGAGGACAGAGTTACTTACCTTCAGCAGTGGAAGACCATCTTTGATAATGTACACATCAAGTGAGGATCACACAAATACATTTCAAACATTACATTTTTAGGCACACTGAGATTAAGTGATATCCCAGAATCACGTGATGCTCAGCCTGGTTCAGTGATCTGAGACTAAGTCATGAGGTTCCAAAGTCAGCAGCTCTAACCACTAGGCCACATCTCTTTCCTGCTTTCAGAAGAAGTAGAAGAGTAAACGGCTGATTACCACACAAAATGCTGTGGCACAGAGCAACCTAAAGCAGCTTAATTTCATGCATCCAACATGTAATGTTTACTAAACAAATAATGGTATCTGGGTAAGCTATCGGCTGATATCAAATGGTAAAACCTCTGAGTAGGACAGAAGCATCAGTTCTATTCCTAGAGGAACTCAACCAGATAGCTTCTGAGGAAGTCCTTAAACTCCTGGTTGGACAAGGAATGTGGAATGTCAAGGAGTCTCAAAAAGGATCAGCAACACTTTCGGAGCACTACAAAATAAAAGAAAATAATCAATCAATTGGTGAAAGCAGATGTTACTGAAACTGCCCGCTATGCACTATGTATATACTATGTTGGTGGAAAGCCATTGAAGGCAAGGCAAAGCCAACTGACTGAGCTTCAGCTCTGCTTGGCTTACATTTGAGCATCCATAAAGTAGTCGTCAGCTTGTGGGACATTCACCCTGACCTCCCCTGAGGCAAGAGATATGCCTATTGCCTCCAGCATCTTGGTCAGCACTGCAGTGAACAAAGGTGTCTACAAAAAGACTAAATGTGGGATGGTAACTTATGCTTCGAGGCATGGTGGTATTCAGTTTCCCCACATTTTCAAAGTCTGCCCGCAATGAACAACTCTAATTTAACAGTTGTATGTTGACCCCTTGGACCACTAAATTATTAGTACGTTTTAGGATAGACCAATGAGCTACAAATTACAATACAAAGAATTAGAATAAACAGATACGTAGTCCTCTGCGACAGATAGCTCAAGAATCACTCAAGTAATGGGTAACGCACTATTGTTATTTCAGGTATAGACAGAAAAGGTTGCCTTTTATGCACTGGAAAGGTGTATTTAAAAGGTATGGTTCTCAATCAAGAGGAAGCGAGTTCCAGAAATGATCTGTGGCTCCTTGATTTGAGCTTTGACTCTACTGAATCTTGATACAATGAACTAAGAACTCCTGCTTCTGAGCCCTCTTTAGCCATGTGAGCGAGTGAGAAGGTTGGGCAGATAAAGCTTATTCAGAAGTTAAGTATAACTGCTTTGCAATCCAGACAAGCCAATTTGAATTAGGCTCTTGCTTCTATGGTCATCCAATGTATGCTATTAGGGACTAAAGTGATAATGATCCAACTTTGATGAACACAGCAGTCTGGCACTGGTGTGCGACGAAGTTTCAAGCAGAAAGCTTGCAGACTTTGATAGCACAGCAAGAATGACCATGCCAGCAGTGTAAGCTGTATTTTGCTGTGAGGTCACTGGCATTAGTAAGAGCACGAAACCTTCAGTTTGGTAAAGTTTATTTCATATTACTTAAACATTTTTCATTCTTATCCATGTAGAAAATTGCAACCGTGCCACTTAGGGAAGACCCAACCACGCTAGACTGAGCAAGTGGTTTCTCAAGACAATAATAAGAATGTCTTTGGGTAGCTGATATTATTGAACAGATATTTTGAGGCAGTTGTTTTAATTGTGACTTTTCAAAAGAAAGTCTGCATCAGGAAATGGGCCTTGATAACTAGCAGCAGCTTCAGTGGCGGACTCGCCGGCAAAGATCGATGGATGAAGATTCAAGTGATTATGTATGCTTTGAGAAATACTTGGGTGGGTGCAAATCCGTGTTCACTATGATCAGCGTATGGCACCACCAAGGGTGGCCTCTAGCTAACAGGGTTTATTGAGAGACTGAGTACCTTGAGCCTCAACTGCTACTTACAGTCCTACTGGCAAAACTAGGAGATGCAGATGAACTGGTGCTAGGGGGCAGCAGGACAGGGAGAATAATAGGTGTGCCAGGCCTTAGAAATGGCTTGGTCAGCCTTTTCAGCTACTGAAGGATTCTCAATACCTGGAGACTTCAATGGCTACAAGGTCAATCCTATCAGGTCTCCACTTGGTGAGAAAGAGACCACGTCTTCTCAGCAGATCTATTTCCTTAACTAGTGCATCCGTGGCAGAACCGCTTCTACACTGGGTCCTAGTGAAGGTGAAAGACGCCAAAAAACATTTCTGGTAGCCATAGAACAGGGACAGGTAAACTAAGGCAAAAAGACAGATCATAAGACTACCCTAATAAAAGAATTTACTGAATGTGAGAAATGGGTCCTTAGTAACACAATTCAGTGGAAAAAAGGGAATTGGTGGTAGTGCCCGCCCGCCGATTGGATCCCGCGCTCCCCGCCGACCCTCCGTCCCGGCTCCCCTCTTAAGGGGACCCTCTCCTCTGCCCCAGTTGCGATCACTGTGCCCTCGGCCTGGTCGCCCCCACTCCTCCCGCCTGCTCCTCACCTGCTGGGCCTCCTGCTGCCGCCTGAGCCACCACAGGGCCGCCGAGCGCCGCCCCAGCCGCCACAGGGCCGCCGAGCGCCGCCCCAGCCGCCACAGGGCCCCCACGAGACCCCGCCCGCCGATTGGATCCCGCGCTCCGCGCTCCCCGCCTCCCCGCAGACCCTCCCTCCCGGCTCCCCTCTTAAGGGGACCCTCTCCTCTGCCCCAGGTGTGACCACTGTGCCCTCGGCCTGGTCGCCCCCACTCCTCCCGCCTGCTCCTCACCTGCTGGGCCTCCTGCTGCCGCCTGCGCCACCACAGAGCCGCCGAGCGCCGCCCCAGCCGCCACCGAGCCCCCAGGTTCCTGCCGCTTCCCACGAGACCCCGCCCCCCCACCCGCCGATTGGATCCCGCGCTCCCCGCAGACCCTCCCTCCCGGCTCCCCTCTTAAGGGGACCCTCTCCTCTGCCCCAGGTGTGACCACTGTGCCCTCGGCCTGGTCGCCCCCACTCCTCCCGCCTGCTCCTCACCTGCTGGGCCTCCTGCTGCCTGAGCCACCACAGGGCCGCCGAGCGCCGCCCCAGCCGCCACAGGGCCGCCGAGCGCCGCCCCAGCCGCCACCGAGCCCCCAGGTTCCCGCCGCTTCCCACGAGACCCCGCCCGCCGATTGGATCCCGCGCTCCCCGCCTCCCCGCAGACCCTCCCTCCCGGCTCCCCTCTTATGACGCCCACAGAGCGACCGCGCAGCAGACGCGCGCAGCGGGAGCACCGAATGAGCGCCGAAGGTGCGCCAAAGGTAAGCCCGTCTGCGCCTGAACCGCACCCAGCGCCAGAACCCCTGGCCCCCGCAGAGGCCACCCCACCCGCCGGACGTACGATGCCGCCACCCTCAACGCACTCAACACCGGCCGAACCCCCGGGTGCTACCGAGCCACTCCGAGACGCACCCACGGACCCTTCAGCTGCCGCACCTGCAAGTTCACCTGCATCCGGACCCGCCCCACACCAGCACCCGCCAAGCCGAACACCAGCAGCAACCACCTCAAGTGCATCCTGCTCAACACCCGCTTCCGTCCACAGACACGCCGTTCAACTCTGGAACCTCCTCGACACCACAGCTCCCGACGTTGCCTTCCTCACGGAAACCTGGATGAACGACTCCTCAGCGCCCGACATCGCCATCGCCATCCCAGAGGGCTACAAGATCATCCGGAGAGACCGCGACAACCAGACTGGAGGAGGCATCGCCATCATCCACAGGGACACCATCCGTATCTCGACCAACGCCGACAACACCCTGACAACCGCCGAACACCTGCACTTCCAGATCCACACCGACCCCAAGACCACCCTCAGAGGCACCCTGATCTACCGACCCCCGGGACCACGCACTCAATTCAGCGAAGACATCGCCGACTTCATCAGCCCGCACGCCCTCCCCTCTGCCGACTACATCCTCCTCGGGGACATCAACTTCCACCTGGAGAACAACAACAACCGCAACACCACCACCCTGCTTGACAACCTCGCCACCCTCGGACTCAAGCAGCTGATGACCACCCCCACCCACCTCGCCGGACACACACTCGACGCCGTCTTCTCGTCCATCAAAGACATCTCCTTCAGCCACGCCACAGGACTCCACTGGACGGACCACAGCTGCATCCACTTCACCTTCAAAAGAACCACGGTCCACCACCACCAGCAACAGGCTGCACGAAGAAGATGGAACAAGATCACAGCCGAACAACTCACCGCATCCCTGAGCCAGCACCCTCCCGCCAGCTCACCGAACCCCAGCCAAGCCGCCGACAACCTCACGAAATGGATCTCCACCTGCGCGGACGAGCTCGCCCCTCTGAGGACCCCACCCAGCAGACCCGGAAGCAAGAAGGCCCCGTGGTTCACCGACGAACTCAAGAGCTCCAAGAAGAACTGCCGAGCCCTCGAGAAAGCCTGGAGAAGAGACCCAACGCCGGACAACATGACTACCCTCAAGCTCGCCACCCGAATGCACCATCAACTGATCCACGCCACCAAGAAAACAGCATTCAAGGACCGGCTGGACAACAACGCACACAACAGCAAGGAACTCTTCAACATCGTCAGAGAGCTCTCCAACCCCAACGCCGGAACCAACGACATCACCCCATCGCAAGACCTCTGCAACTCCCTCGCCTCCTACTTCCACAACAAGATCGCTGACATACACAACAGCTTCAGAACACAACCAACGCTCCCCACGACCAAACCAACGCCCCCCCACCACCACCCTCAACGCCTGGACACCGATCAACCTCGAAGACACCATCAGCACGATGAACTCCATCCACTCCGGATCCCCAACCGACCCCTGCCATCACCACATCTTCAACAAGGCCGACGCTGTCATCGCACCCCACCTGCGGGACATCATCAACACCTCCCTCGACACCGCCACCTTCCCTGAGAGCTGGAAGCACGCCGAACTCAGCGCTCTACTAAAGAAACCAACGGCGGACCCCACCGAGCTCAAGAACTACCGCCCCATCTCGCTCCTCCCGTTTCCAGCCAAAGTCATCGAGAAGACCATCAACCAGCAACTGGCAGCCTTCCTCGAGACGACTGGTTCCCTCGACCCTTCCCAGTCAGGCTTCCGGGCCAACCACAGCACCGAGACCGCCCTCATCGCCGCCACCGACGACATCCGAACCCTGCTGGACAACGGAGAAACAGCGGCCCTCATCCTCCTGGACCTCTCCGCGGCCTTCGACACTGTGCCACCGCACCCTAGTGCAGCGCCTCAGCAACGTCGGGATCGAGGAGAAGGCACTGGAATGGATCATCTCCTTCCTCACCGGAAGGACACAGAGTCCGCCTGCCCCCGTTCAGATCAGAAGCCACGGAAGTCATCTGCGGCGTCCCTCAGGGCTCCTCGCTCAGCCCCACCCTCTTCAATGTCTACATGAGCCCCCTTGCGGCCATCGCACGCCAACATAACCTGAACATCATCTCCTACGCCGATGTCACCCAGCTGATCCTCTCCCTGACCAACGACCCCGCCACCGCCAGAGCCAACCTGCACGAAGGGATGAAAAACGTGGCCGAGTGGATGACGACCAGCCGCCTGAAACTGAACACAGACAAGACGGAAGTCCTCATCCTGGGCTCCTCACCCTCCGCCTGGGACGACTCCTGGTGGCCCCCCGCCCTGGGCAACGCACCCAAACAGATAGACCACGCACGCAACCTGGGCTTCATCCTGGACTCCTCCCTCTCCATGACCAGACAAGTCAACGCCGTCTCCTCGTCCTGTTTCAACATCCTGCGCATGCTACGTAAGATCTTCCGGTGGATCCCCACCGAGACCAGGAAAACGGTCACCCAGGCCCTCGTCACCAGTCGACTGGACTACGGCAACGCCCTCTACGCCGGTACCACCGCCAAGCTCCAGAAGAGACTCCAGCGGATCCAGAACGCCTCGGCGAGACTCATCCTCGACGTCCCCAGACGAACTCACATCTCCAGACACCTGAGAGACCTGCACTGGCTCCCGATCAACAAAAGAATCACCTTCCGGCTCCTCACCCACGCACACAAAGCCCTACACAACCAAGGCCCGACCTACCTCAACAGCCGCCTCAACTTATACGCTCCCAAACGCCACCTCCGCTCGACCAGTCACGCCCTCGCAGCCGTCCCCCGCATCCACAGAGCGACAACAGGAGGAAGATCCTTCTCCCACCTGGCCGCCAAGACTTGGAACGCCCTCCCCACCGACCTACGCCTGACCCAAGACCACCTCTCCTTCAGGAAGAAGCTCAAGACCTGGCTGTTCGAGCAGTAGCGGACCCCCCCCCCCTAGCGCCTTGAGACACTCCGGGTGAGTAGTGCGCTTTATAAATGCCTATGATTGATGATTGAGTGCGCTGTGCATGCCTGCAAGATTTGGGAGGGGAGCTTTACATGGAACTTGCATGCAAAGCTCAGCATTAAAACCGCTACAAAAGCAGTTTGATCAGTTTACTATTAAATTAAGTCTAAAAAAGTGCATGAAAGATGCAAAGACTGCATTTACCACAATGCTTTTAGGCAATAGGAAAATCAGCCTGACAGTGGCACACACTTTTGAAAAGTTGTGTGCTGCTTTGTGTAAATTCTACCACAATCTTTTCATGTCCATAAACAGATCTTTTCACAACCGGCAGTGACATCAAACCTGGAGTTGCTTAGTTACAACTTCTGAAGCCAATCAAACAGCAGCATTTTAAACTATATAAAAGGAGGTTCAGGAAGACTTTGGAGAGCCCAAGGCACACAGACTTGCATAATCATATGCTCCAGTTTAACACTGGAATTACTGAACATTCAAACTGCCAATTTGAGGCAAGAAATAGTTGGTAAACTGTTTTAGGTAATGAAAACAGGTCAGTTAAACTTCTGAAATCTGACTGTGGTGAAAGAACTTTACTAACATTGGACCACAGATTTGACAGTCTTTACCAGTTGAGAATGGCCATCTACTAAGCCAAAATGTGAATCCCTCATAATTCCACTCTACCCCCAGCAGCAATAATCGCAGTCTTGTCAGTTGATCCTTAGGCATTTTTCTTGTATTCAATCTAGCTCAGTCTTTCTAGGTCAGTTATTGGCAGCGGTCACCAACCAGACAAACTGTTACCTGGTACATAAAAGGTTCCAAAAACATAAAAACTACTTGGGGGAGTGAGAAGCAACGTGGCACAAGTTAAATGATTTACCACCGAGGCAAACCTAGTCAAAGCAAACTGTTGAACAAGAAATAAAAGTGAAGGTGGGTTTTTTTAATTATTCCTAGCCAGTGGTAATTGCTATGGACTGAAATAAAGTCCAGTTTTTGGTCTTGAGTGACATAGCAAGCGAAGAAGTATGGTTCAAGAAACTGGCAAGGAAGTCTGCTAAGACAGTTTAATTCAAACATCCCCTTTATCACTTGTTTGCTGCAGTAAGCACTCAAAGTGCAACTGATATTTCAGTCATGGGCCTCCTGCTCACTGTCACAGGATTTAAGGGATACCTCACAAGAGCCAAGTAGGCCAAAACCAGTCTGAAGTTGCTTATGTTCACCTCTGGTGAAGACCTGGCCTAGCAGATGAGGTTGGACAGTTGCTAATTGAGCAGGATAAAGACTGCTTTGCACATGGCATGTCTCCTAGTGTGGCACAGTGAGTGAAAAACAGTCTAGAAAGCAGCTCAACCGACTACTGCCCATGGTAAAATTAATTCAAGTATGCCTTCCATTACTTATTGTTCATGTTGAAAAAGAAAAAAACAAAAGTGATCCTTCCAAATCAACTTCCTATAAGTGAATAACAAGGTTGATGTAGCAAACTGTGCCAAGTGCCATAAGTAAGCTTCATGCATTCCTCTAGGCTATCAAACTATCACACAAAATTGTATAGGAAAAAGAGGAGGTGGTCGAGCAGTTGTGTTCAGGCAAACATTACATAACACTAAAGCCGACGAGGTCTCCAAACAAGGTTGCGAGGCCCTTTTCACCAGATGCAATCCTACACCATCTTCTTCCTGTAACCTCCTGTTTCTTTACAGACTTCCACCTAGGAAGGAAAAATGCTACTTACCAGTATGCATCTGTTCTTGGCATGTAGAACTGCAGATCCACACACTTAGCATTAGATCGCCATCTGGTGTTGGGCTCGGATGCTTGCACTTTCTTGTTGTCTTGGAAGAAGTCTTTGTAGTCACGAGATAGGTGACTCCTCCCTTGGACAATAGTACGCATGGGCATCAACTACATCCTCAGATTGTTTTTCGCCACGATGGGAAATGATAGTCAGTAGAAAAGAAAAGGATGTCCATGTGTATATATCTAAATAAGACAGTACTGGAACAGATACAGGTCCCAGGTGTTCAGGGACGGTTTGTCTTTCGGCGCCGAATGTTCTTTTGGCTTCGGTATCGAAAGGTGCCGGTGGGACTATTACATGCGGTTTGCTCGGTCCCGAGCTACCAGAAGGCTTGTCCTTCTTCGGAGCCGGACCCGGAGGCGGGGCTTCTGTGGTGTGCTTTTGGTCACGACTGGGGTCAACAGGCAAAGTCTTGACCAGTGCCTTCTGTTTTGGTTGGGTTGGGGCAGGGGCAGTAGTACTCACTCGTTGACCTGGCGTGATGGGGTCGTCTGAGTCTTCTGCCTCTGACACGATGTGTAACTCTTCGGAATCTTCTTCTGGGACATCTGGGCTTTTGTCGAAGATGTCCACTGGTTCCGAAGCTGACCTCAGCGCCATGATGTGACGTTGAGCCTGACTATCTCGAATGGTCTTTTTCGATCGAAAAGAGGCGCAGGCTTGGCAGCTGTACTCGTGTTCTGGCGAAAGGCACAGGCTACAGACCTTATGATGGTCACTGTGTGGGAACTTCGCTCCACACTGGGGGCATTTTCAAACTGCGTCCTTTCCATGAGCCGTAGGCCTTAACGGCGTGGATAGGGCCAGCGGCCCGCGTCGACAACTGGATGAAAGGCGATGAAAGGCGAGTCGAAGATAAAGTTCGAAGTCAATTCGAAGAGTTAGAGAAAGTTTTGCACGTCGAAAAAGTTTGAAAACAATGTTTTGAACCGGTGTGCAGAAGTTGCATCTGAACCCAATGGCGGAAAAAAACAATCTGAGAATGGAGTCGATGCCCATGCGCACTATTGTCCAAGGGAGGAGTCACCTATCTCGTGACTACAAAGACTTCTTCCAAGACAACAACAAGGTGCAAGCATCCGAGCCCAACACCAGATGGCGATCTAATGTCTAGTGTGTGATCTGCAGCTCATATGCATCGAACTGCAACATTTCCAGACACGGTTTCAAACCTGATAAAACTACACTCCAACCTATGCATTCTGGGTGACCTTAACATTTGGTTTGACAAACCCAATATGCCCCATCCAAAAACAATCATCACTGACCTAGACTCACTGAACCTGAATCAGATCGGCCGCAAATCCACACACATCGCTGGACACATTCTAGATGTTAATTGTTGCAAATACAGAACTTGCTACCTTTCAAACAGTGACTCCAGTCACAATGTCAGACCACCATTTGCTTGCTTTCCAACATAAAAGCAACGCACCCAACACTACCTTACGTGCATCCACCTATCGACTGTGGAACAAACTCAATTTGAAACACTTAGAAACACAACTAACACCAAGTTCAGATCTAGACACAAATTTGGTTTAAAAAAAACTATACGAGTGGCTACAGGAAGCTTTCGATGTCCTACTACCACTAAAACACCACAACAGAACAAAAGAAAACAGGCACCTTGGAGAAATACAGAGATGAAAGAGATAAAACAACAAATGAGAAAGCTACAAAGTGCCTGGCTCAAAACAAACCAATCAAGACAAACTTCGCCTACAGAAACTTAACAGATTATACAAGTCAGCTATAAAAAAAAGCTAAGAAAAGTACTACACAGACAGATTTCAAAATGTTAAATGTGCAAATAAAAGTTATTACAGAATTTTGAAAACCAATTTGCCTAAAAGCAGCTGATCATGCTACTCAAGGTTTTACAGACAAACTGGCAAATCATTACAGGGCCAAAGCAGACACATTGGACTTCTATTTAAAACAAAGAAAAGCACAAGTGCTGACCCTTTTCCAAAACAGCAATCCAATAATACTCGAACCCAGTCTCTTCATTCCTTCCAACAAATGTCACACAATGAATTTATGGACCTGGTCAAAGCAAGCAGGCCTGCCAGCAGCCCTTCTGACCCGTGTCCACCACAAACCTTCATGCCAACTTTAACAGCCTCTGCTGCCACACCAGTTAGAATCATCATCAACAATTCCTTAACTACGGAATATTTCCAGAAGAACTCAAAAAGTCATACATACGCCCATTACTGAAGAAAACGAACCAGGACCCGCTGTATCCCCACAACTACAGACCGATTACAAATTGACCTTTTCTAACAACCTGATAGAAAGAGCAGCATTCGCCCAGATGTCTTAATTCATTGAAGAACATGCCATACTTTTGGACTTCCAAACAGGATCCAGTCCTGGAAGAGGCACAGAATCTGCACTCGTTGCCATCTAGGAGGACCTTAAGAACACAGCGGGGTTGCTGCACTACTTCTCTTGGTCCGCTCAGCTGCCTTTGGCACAGTTGACTATGACACCTTGATACATAGACTCTAAGCAGCTGCCATAGAGGGGACTGCTCTAAACTGCATCGCTTCCTACCTTCACAACAGACTGTCATCCAGACTCCCCCTTTCACGTCCAAACCGTAGTTCACCAAAAGCAGGGGTCCCTCAAGGCTCAATCATCTCACCCATGCTTTCCAACATCTGCATGTCATTACCGGCACTGTTCAATCAATTTCATCTCACGTGCTATAACTATGCAGATGACACACAGATACTCCTTTAACTGGAATACCCCAAAGACATTAGAAACTCACCCATTTTCAGTTGTCTCAGAGCCGAGGATCAATAGATGACATGGAGCCATCTCAAATTGAATGCTTCCAAAATCGAAATACTCACGTGTGGCGATAGGAAAAATTATGACCCGCTCGCCGCATGGCCTGATGATCTGGGAACACCGCCTAAAGTACCAACGGAAATAAACAAACCTCGGAATGACCATGGACTCCAAGCTATCAATGAATGCCCAAGTGGACAAACTAGCAAGATGAAGCTTTGTTACTATAAAAACTCTGAGGCCTATTCCCCCATCTGGAATTTCCACACAAGGTCCAGGCTACCATCTCGCTTGTTCTGTCCAACCTCGATTACGCCAATAGCCTCTACCACCGATCACCTTTAACAACTATGAAAGGACTACAACGGATGCAGAACTCGGCTGCCAGACTACTG
The DNA here is from genome assembly GCF_964204655.1 of Triturus cristatus. Taxonomy (NCBI): domain Eukaryota; kingdom Metazoa; phylum Chordata; class Amphibia; order Caudata; family Salamandridae; genus Triturus; species Triturus cristatus. The sequence continues at coordinate 766,411,050 of NC_140581.1, read as the reverse complement.
GGTGTCCAGGCCTGGAAACAACGATTATCTACTCACCAGCGTCCAAGAGCGCTCTGTCTGCGACCTACCCTGCCGCCGGAAACCGGGATGGTACAGAGTGCTGTGATTCCAGCACTGATGTAGTCTTCGGTCGCGATCAACGTGGGAGGGGTCGCGTGAGGATGCATAGTCTCGCGAGGTTTGGGTGCATGAATGCGCGTAGTACAGGGTGGGCTGTTGACGTTGCGACGTTTACTATAACTCGCGCGACCGCCACTCTATCACAAGGATGATGTCATGAGTGATGCCACTGACCAGGTCATGAGTGATACATGTGACGTCATGAGCAGTGGATTGCGGGCGCGTGAGTTATAGTTATCTGAACTAACTATAACGGGGGAATTTCATTGGTTTTTTACGAGTGAAATGTCCACCTAACTATAATGTGTGTGAAACCTATGGTTTTTTAAGTGAATATATATATATTTGATCTTATACCAATGTATATAAGAAACAGACATTTTTGCGGATATTTATCCAATCAGTAAACATGTTTTGGTATTTATTATAAAAATCAGAATGCAAATGTTTGGTCTATATTAACACACCAAACCTAAGTCTGTCTTCCTTTTCCATACCCCAATGATATCACGTGCTATACAAGGTTCTTCCTATTTAAGGAAGTGATGTATTTTCATTTGTTGTCATGTGATCAAGGCTCAGGGAGAGCCGAAAAGTTATGACGACATCGAGCAGTTGAGCAAATAAAACTCTTTGCACTACAGAAGGTGGTCCGTGTTTGTGTTGTTGCGCGGGGGCTACGAGGAGGCTGCCAGGGATGCAACTGAACTAATATTATATACATATATATATATATATATATATATATATATATATATATACACATATATATATATATATATATATATATATTACCTACTGGCGGTCGCCAGTAGGTAGTTATAGTTAGGACCACGTTTCCATAGGAAAACCTCAACATTCTATTTTGAATAACTTTGGCGCCGGTCGACGAATCCTCGCGAATTTCTCAAAATAGGTGGGGCGCTATGCTCCGCTCCTACCCTGAAAGTCTCGGGGGGATCCGTCAAGCGGGGGCTGAGATAAAAGGGGGGTCCCAAAACGCGTTTTTCCCATGCATTTTTCCATAGGACCTTTAGAACGAGCTACAGCCCGAACGGCTGAACAGAATTACTCAAAATTTGGCAGAGAGGTAGTCCCTAGGTCAAGGAAGTGCCTTTTGTAGGTTTGGTGTAAATCTGTTCAGTAGATTCTGAGAAAATAGCCTTTAAATCAATATATATATCTGAGCCCGCTTACGGTACGCTTACCGTACGCTTACGGTAAGCGTACGGTGGCGTGCGCGAGCGCGATTCTGATTGGCTCTTAGATCTTAGTAAACATTCGAATCGGCCGAAACCAGGAAGCGGCGGCCGCCATTTTGTGTATTTCACTCTGAAAAAAAAGAGTGAAAACAAGGAAAGGGGGCAATAAGGAGAGTCAAAGAAGGACTGTAAAGTACAAAGAAAACATTTATTGATTTTAAAAAAAATCACGGGGTACGCGTACGGCAAGCTTACGGTAAGCGTACGGTAGAAAAAAGAAAAAAAAAAAATGAAAATCAGATTTAAGTGTTTAGATATTAGGGGGCTCTAAAAAGAGCAGTTGTGTTTATGAAATGATTTTTTAGTGGTACCTACAAGTAAGTACAGATTTGTTGACGTGCTTTCTTGCTTTGTCATCGCACCTCGTGCCCACCGTGCGTGCACGGCACTAACTGCGTAAAGTGGGCACGCGGTGCGCGAAGCGCACCGTGCGCGCACGGAACGAACTGCGTTAAGTGGGCGCGCACGCCACGAATGGCGTAAAGTAACTTAGCATTTAAAAAACCGTACAAATTCACTGAAAAAACCATAGGTTTCACACACGTTATAGTTAGGAATTCGCATTTAAAAAACCTTGCAAATTCACTGAAAAAACCATAGGTTTCACACATGTTATAGTTAGCGGAAATTTTACTGATAAAAAACCAATGAAATTCCCCCGTTATAGTTAGTGCAGGCAACTATAACTCACGCGACCGCAATCTTCTGCTGATGACATATGTGTCTTTATGAAAAAAAAATATTTGTAATATATGTATAGCTAAAAATGTATGGAAGAAGACATGGGCAAATAAGTGTCTAAATACAGTATTAGCATCAGCAGAGGATTGCGGTCGCGTGAGTTATAGTTGCCTGCACGAACTATAACGGGGGAATTTCATTGGTTTTTTATCAGTAAAATTTCCGCTAACTATAACATGTGTGAAACCTATGGTTTTTTCAGTGAATATATATATTCACTGAAAAAACCATAGGTTTCACACACGTTATAGTTAGGAGTTAGCATTTAAAAAACCTTGCAAATTCACTGAAAAAACCATAGGTTTCACACATGTTATAGTTAGCGGAAATTTTACTGATAAAAAACCAGTGAAATTGCCCCGTTATAGTTAGTGCTGGCAACTATAACTCACGCGACCGCAATCCTCTGCTGATGCTAATACTGTATTTAGACACTTATTTGCCCATGTCTTCTTCCATACATTTTTAGCTATACATATATTACAATTTTTTTTTTTTCATAAAGACACATATGTCATCAGCAGAAGATTGCGGTCGCGTGAGTTATAGTTGCCAGCACTAACTATAACGGGGCAATTTCACTGGTTTTTTATCAGTAAAATTTCCGCTAACTATAACATGTGTGAAACCTATGGTTTTTCAGTGAATTTGCAAGGTTTTTTAAATGCTAATTCCTAACTATAACGTGTGTGAAACCTATGGTTTTTTCAGTGAATTTGTACGGTTTTTTAAATGCTAAGTTACTTTACGCCATTCGAGGCGTGCGCGCCCACTTAACGCAGTTCGTTCCGTGCACGGTTTTTATGAACTTTAATAAGCCCTGTACATTTGGTGGCCTTCGGCCACCAAAAGCACAGGGGGTGGGGTCAATGTGGATAGTGTTTTTTTTATTTCGATTTTATAATTTCATGTTGCCAAAATTTACTTTTTTTTTCCTATTAATAAGCCCTGTACATACGGTGGCCTACGGCCACCAAAAGCACAGGGGGTGGGGTAAGTGTGGATAGTGTTTTTTTTTTTTTTTTTTTTTTACCGTACGCTTACGGTAAGCGTACGGTAAGCGTACTCGGCGAAATTGCCGAAAAAAAAATAAAACCGTTTTTGCTCTTGGGGGATGTTTGGGGACTCCCTCAACATGACTATGTGGGAGGGAGTTGTCAAAACAGCCCCGTAACATGTTTTTGGCCATCTTGTTTGATAAACAACACTCAGTGCGAGAGACAAAATGGCGGCCGCCGCTTCCTGGTTTCGGCCGATTCGAATGTTTACTAAGATCTAAGAGCCAATCAGAATCGTGCTCGCGCACGCCACCGTACGCTTACGGTAAGCGTACGGTAAGCGTACCGTAAGCGGGCTCAGATATATATATATTGATTTAAAGGCTATTTTCTCAGAATCTACTGAACAGATTTACACCAAACCTACAAAAGGCACTTCCTTGACCTAGGGACTACCTCTCTGCCAAATTTCTAGTAATTCTGTTCAGCCGTTCGGGCTGTAGCTCGTTCTAAAGGTCCTATGGAAAAATGCATGGGAAAAACGCGTTTTGGGACCCCCCTTTTATCTCAGCCCCCGCTTGACGAATCCCCCCGAGACTTTCAGGGTAGGAGCGGAGCGTAGCGCCCCACCTATTTTGAGAAATTTGCGAGGATTCATCGACCGGCGCCAAAGTTATTCAAAATAGAATGTTGAGGTTTTCCTATGGAAAAGGGGTCCTAACTATAACTACCTACTGGCGACCGCCAGTAGGTAATATATATATATAAAAAATTTATTTTTCAACCGGCGCCAAAGTTATTCAAAATAGAATTTTCAGATTTCCTATGGAAACACGGTCCTAAATATAACTATCTACTGGCGACCGCCAGTAGATAATATATATATCCTCTACCTCAACTCACTCGTCTCAAATCTCATTCTACTACTCTTTCCAATGCACCACCCTATTTCCCACCCTAGACCTTTTATCAATATATCCTCTACCGTCTCATTCATCCCAAACCCCATGCCACTACCATCACCCCCAAAATAACCCTTTCTAGACACTTACCTCCTCTACCCCTCCTTGCATCATCTCATACCATTTTTACTATTCAGATCTCCCAAAAGGCCATTCTAAAACCTTCCCTCGGACTCTTCCCCATCCACCTCCCCTTTACTCATCCCAAATCCCTCCTACTGCTATGAACTCAACAAAAAACAAAAATCGTGACCCTGCCCTCTATCCCTCCACTATTCCTTTTCAATCCAAATAACAGACTAACCGGTCCAACACTCAAATTAACTTCATATTTCCCTATACCAACTCACTAATCCAGGTTTGGTTTCGGTGTAGTGTGCTACTCATCGAAAAAGGGCTTCAACACCTCATCAGGGGTAGCAAGCGCTATATAAATGCAAAAACGTTCCCTCTATCCCTCCACTATCCTTCTCAGTCCATTTAACAGACTAACATATCTGCCACTCAATTTACCTTTATATTTCAGTATACTAATTCACCACTAATCTTTTATTGGTTCGGAGTAGCATGCTACCTGCCGAAAAAACGCTTTGATGCCTGGTCAGGGGTAGCAAGTGCTATATAAATGCAATAACAATTGTGATTCCCCACACTATTTCAATGCTACTTGGTGGTCACTGAGAACATTGAAGAATTTTAGAAAATCATAGAAGTAAGAAAACAAGTTACTTACCTGTAACTACAGTTAACCAGTATTGGTATCTTTCATACATTCCCCGTCGCCGAGGCAGGAGTCCCATGGTAAATACAAAAATAGTGCCAAGAGTAAATAGTAGTAGGCTAAAAGAAAAAGCCTAAGGCCCAAGTCTTAGTAGCCGATCTACATTATAGTAAAAAGAACAAAAGATTGGTCCCAGCCAATCAGCTGCTAGCACCCTGTAGAACCTTCCCAGCAGAGGCAGTTCTCCTCAGATTTTCGTATCACAAGTGAGAAGTAAGTATCCCAGATATAGATTACTGACTAGCCGGGGAGGAGGGTGGGTGCATGTGAATCTATGAAAGATACCAACACTGGATAACCTTAGTTACAGGTAAGTAACTGGTTCTTATCCAGGATTGGGATATCTTACAAGATACACATGCCTGAATCAGAGTAGCAAGCAGTATAACCATATACTGTTTGCGGATGGTGGGAGACAGGTTCATAAACTCCCAAATAGGAACCTCAGTGTTTGAAAAACATCTTTCTCTCTCTCTTTTTTTTTTTAAATGGAGTAGTCTTAAAGAAAGCAAAGCTATATCCAAGTATTATATATATATCATGTATATAGGTCATGTGAACAAGGCTTTGACGAGCTGAAACGCGTCATGGCGATGAGGAGTAAAATATACCATCTAAGCACTTACGCTGGGTCCGTGTCCTGTTTTGTTCAGTGAAAATCGTGTACCGGATCTGGAAAGCAAGTAATATATATATACACATGTACACACACATACAAAATATTTAAAATCTTGCAGACATAAATCTGTACATTTGCATGAATATTAAAGAATGGAATAATGCATAAAAGGGCAAAAGTACCAGAGTCTGATCTTAATGAAAGATAGCGTAGAACAGCCTGTCCAACCGCTGCATCTTCTTGATGCGAAGATTGAAGACAGTAATGCTTCATGAACGTGTGGACATTTTTCCATGTCGCAGCACAACATATTTTCCCGAGTTACTCCAGCAAACCAAGCTGTCGACATTGATACTGTTCTTGTCGAATGAGCTTTGAATTTCCTCTGCAAAGGTTTGTTAGCCGTGTCATGGCAGAAATGATTAGCAGATGCCAGCCGTCTGGCTATTGTTGCAGCATTTCCAAGAGTTGCTTGACCATAGGCCACGAACAGCTGGTTGGATCGTCTGATATGCTTACGTTTTCTGTAGGTAGAATTTTAAACAGCGTTTAACATCCAGCGAGTGTAAAGCTCTTTCAGCTGGAGTGGATGGATCCGGAAATAATGTTTTTAATCTTACTGGTTCATTCAAGTGAAATTGTGTTGGTACCTTAGGAATGAACCTGGGATTTGTTCGAATGGTTACGTAGAGCAGAGTAAAATGTAAAAAGGGTTCCTTTATTGTGAAAGCTTGGATTTCACTAACCTTTCTTGCCGAGGTAAGGGCCAGTAAATGGGCAACCTTCCAAGTGAGGAATTTTAGATCAGCTTTATGGATCGGCTCAAATGGATGCTTCATTAACTGCACTAGCACGGTGTTGAGTTCCCACTCTGGAGGGGTGCTCGCACTGGAGGGAAGGCTCGGAAAAGTCCTTTCATAATTTGTTTGACAAGTGAAGAAGAGCAGAGAGAAGGGAATTTTGAGCATTTCCTGAATCTGGAAAGAGCAGCAAGATGTACTTTGACCAATGAAAAAGTAAGCCCAGACTTGGCTAGAGAAAGCAGATAAGGGAGAACTTGTTCTGCAGGAGCGTGAATTGGGTGAATATTATTCGCCTCACACCAATAGCAAAATCGCTTCCATTTGAGGCGACAAGACTTGATTGTGCTTTGGGCACGAGATTTGGCCAATATTTCACGACAGTCTTGTGAAATGTTGAGGTCCTTGAACTCTAAGAAATCAGGAGCCATGCGTGCAAGTACAGTGACTGAGTCTGGATGAACCACTTGGCCTCAGTCCCTTGACAACATCGCAGACGTCGGCAGTAGGCGAATGGGCTTGTCTTGAGACAATAGTGGAAGTTCCTGGAACCAATATTGTCTTGGCCAACGTGGTGCAATCAGAATTAGATGGCAATCTTCCAGCTTAATCTTGCGGAGCACCTTCGGAATCAATGTTATTGGGGGAAAAGGGTACGCACAAATCCCTGACCATCGCATGGACAGGGTATTCCCTCTTGATCCCTGTTGAGGGAACCTGCTGGCATAATATCGGCATTTCTTGTTTTCTCTCGTTGCGAATAGATCCAGAGCTGGTTTGCCTCAAGCTTGGAACACTGTTCGCCTGTTCCTGTTTCAGCTTCCACTCGTGACAGTCCGACTGAGACGTGCTCAGCGTCTCCGCCAGGGTATTGTGGAGATCCCCCCCGACGTGTTCGGCTCTCATGGCATCTTGTGGAATGTGACCCATTCCCACAATTCCTGAGCCTCTTGCGAGCGCGTAGCTGATTTTGTTCCTCTTTGTTTGTTGATATAATACATGCTGATGGTATTGTCGATCCGGACTAGCACAGAGGAACCCGCAATCCTCTGGAGGAATGCTTGGAGAGACAGAAAAATGGCGCGGAGCTCCAGCCTGTTGATCTGCTGTTTTTGTCTTTGAGACCATCTTCCTTGAATCTGCAAATCCTGCAGATGACCTCCCCATCCTTCCATGGAGGCATCAGTCGTTAAAACGAAATCTGGAAAGGTCTGTAGGAACGTGAGACCCTGGGTTAGATTCTCTGTCTGAGACCACCAATGTAGAGAATTTATCATGCGCGGCGTGACCTTGATGGTATCGTCGTACGAACCCATGGCTTGTTGCCATTGAACGTCTCATTTTGAGCCGTGCCAAGGGTATGAGATCTATCGCTGAAGTGCACATCCTCAGGAGCGAAGCAAACATTCGGACTGAAACGGACCTTCTTTTGAAATTAACTTTGCCAATTTTTGAAGACGCAGCTGGCGGTCGTGTGACAAGAACGCTTTGCACTGGACCGTGTCTAACCTTGCTCCGAGAAATAACAGGACTTTGAGAGGACGTAACTGTGATTTGCTGTCATTGAGAGTCAGCGCCAGAGAAGAGAAGAGATGGATACATTCTGCTGTGGCAATCTTGGTTTCGTGTTCTGAAGGACCTTTGAGCAGCCAATCGTCCAGATAAGGGAATACTTGTATTCTTCGAGCTCTCAATGCTGCTGCCACTGGTGCCAAGCACTTCGTGAAGATTCTTGGCACCAATTTCAGCCCAAACGGGAGCACTTTGAACTGATAATGGGCGCCAGAGACTTGAAAGCGAAGGTATTTGCTGCCATGTTTGGTGTGGATAGGTATGTGGAAATACATGTCTTCCATATCCGGAGAAGCCATAAAATCTTCTTTGTTTAAACAACTCAAAATCTCATGAAGACGAGGGGGACGGGGCCCCCTGGGCGGAGTAGTAGGTGGCTGTTTGATGAATTCCAGGGTGCGGCCGTTGGTTACTAGGTCTAGAACCCATTGGTCTGATGTAATTTCCTGCCACTTGTGAACAAAAGCCGAAATCTTCGCACCCACGGGTAAGGAGGGTAAAAGGGTTGGCGCCCTGTGGAGATCACTGCTTCCTGATAGTGTCTCTGCCTTGATACTGTGATCTCTTTCAACCACCCTGACGGGAGAAACTAGTCGTAGACTATTGACGGTATGATGTCTGGCTGTAAGGCTGTCTATACTGGGAGTGATACAGCCTCTTCCGTTGGTTTTGTTATCCTCCTCTTGATGAAAAACCACGTCCTCTCGCTCCTCTGAAAGATCAACGCCCGTATTGAAGGGTGCCTAATGATCGTGCGGTATCAGTATCAGTTTTTATAGCCAAGAAGGCCTCATTAATAAGTTTACCAAACAAAGACTCTCCATCATAGGCCATGTCTAGAATCTTTGTTTGCTCCTCAGGTCTGAAAGTTGTGGCTTTAAGCCATCCCTGGCGTCTAAGCATTGCAGCCCCTGCTAGTTGACGGAAGTTGGTGTTCACGATGTCCAAGGCGCAATCTATAGTTTCCGATGCGGCACGTTCTCCTTGCAACAGAATCTTGCTTGCTCCCTGCCTTCAGTCCTCAGGAATGAGGTCAATGAGACTCGTCATGTCTGACTACATTTGATGGTCATAACAGCCGATTATGGCTAGAGAATTGGCAGCTCTAATAGAGGCAGGTGCCATGGTAGAGAATTTTTTGCCTATAAAGGCCCAGACGACGTCCTTCCTTGTCAGGCAGTGTGGTGATAGGCGTTGCGGGATTTTTACATCGCTGTGGGGCGGCCTGTGAAATTACTGAATCTGGCTGAGGGTGGCCAATCAGACAGGATGGGCTGTTAGCAGGTGCACGGTATCTCTTTTCTATGCGCGGAAGCACTGCTGGAATAGATGTAGTCTATTATAGGTACCGCTCTCGTGATCTTCCTGGACTCTTCCTTGAAATCATGAAGGAAACATTCTGTCTGTTTGACTGTAACTGGCAGTTGAAATCTAGCTGCTGCCCGCTGCATTAAATTATGTACAGGATGCAGTCATAGATGAGGCCATCGTAGACAATCTCATCGTAAACTAGGCTGTCGTAGACATGGTTATGTAGGCGAGGTTCTCGCAGACTAGGCCGTCATCACAGATGGCCATCATGAACAACCATCATAGGTGAGGTCATCCGCAGGTGAGGCCATCCGCAGGTGGGGCCATCCGCAGGTGGGGCCATCCTAGACAATACCATTATAGATGAGGCAATCATAGGTGAGGCCATCCGTAGATGAGGCAATCATAGATGAGGCAATCGTATGATGGCCATCCGTGGATGAGGCCATTCGTAGATTGGGCCATTTGTGGATGAGGCAATTTGTTCATGAGGCCATACATAGAGGAGGCCATACATAGATGAGGCCTCATTGATAAGGCTATCATAGACGACCGTCGTAGATGACCATTGTAAATGAGGTTGTCATCGAGATGAGGCTGTCATAGGCAATGCCATTGTAGATGAGGCCATCGTAGATGAGGCCATTCGTGGATGAGACCATCACAGATGAGGCCGTCGTCGACGACAGTCGTAGATGAGGCCATCGCCCGTCATAGATGAGGCCGTCGTAGACTACCATCATAGACGACTGTCATAGGAGACCATCGTAGACGAGGCAATCGTAGATGAGGTCAATATTGGTGAGGCAGTAATAGTAGGCATGGAGATTTGTTATAGACTCCTTATTGTCAGGTTATGAGGATTTCCCTGATGTAGTGTCAGGGATGAAAAGGGAGTTGTAGGATCTGACTGAGGAAGTTTTTTTCAATTGCCTCTCTCTGTGAGAAGTGCCTATCAAGACTCAAGGTAAGTCTTTTTATGGGTTTTTTACGCGCCCTCTGGAGACTCCTGGCGTGACTTCTCCCTTTGACCTCTCCTAGGAGGTGAAGGAATCCTCGTTGTCCTCATCAGAAGCGACAGATTTAAGTCTCTGTAGTGCCAATAATAGCCTCATCTCTCAAAACGTGAGAGTTTTTGAGGAAAAGGTTAGACATATTTTGTACCTTGTTTTCTGCCATATTACTGCCTTATAGTGCCAGGGTCAGAGAAATTAAGTATAATCTTGGATGATCCAAAAAGAAGTAATAGCTGGAGAGACTGAGCAGGGCTCAGGGAGACTCCCTTCACACACAACGTGCGGTGAAAATCTGAGGAGAACTGCCTCTGCTGGGAAGGTTCTAGAGGGTGCTAGCAGCTGATTGGCTGGGACCAATCTTTGGTTCTTTTTACTATAATGATGTAGATAGGTTACTAAGACTTAGGCTTTTTCTTTTAGCCTACTATTATTATTTACTCTTGGCACTACTTTTGTATTTATCGTGGGACTCCCGCCTCGGCGACGGGGAATGATTCAGGCATGTGAATCTATGAAAGATACCCCAATACTGGATAAATTACAATGCAAGTTGCTGAGACTTGAAAACAGAATACAGGAAATGGAAAGTTCCTACTTTAGAGATCTCTCCCAACCCACTAAATCAATCCACTGACAACTGGACTGTGGGAGGATACACTGTACAGTGCTTGATCACTTGGTACAATGTTTAGATACACAAACACCTTGCCCCATCTCATTAGCACGGGTCTCCTCCACTGTGCAGAGTATGCAGACTTATTGTGTGCTAAAGTTACATAGGCAGCGCAATAAGTAAAAGGCATACGGAGAAAAATGGTAGAGGAATGCAAGGCAGACAATTTATACAAGAGGGGAGAGCACCTCAGGAAAAAAAATTAAACATTTTTGACTAGATTGTCCAAAGGACTAGTAAAATCAGGTACTAGTTAGGGTGCGTAGCGGAGTATAGGAGGAAGGATCTGTGCCTTCATATGAATAATGTAGTGTCGACTTTTCAGGGTTGGGTTGACAGCTTTGAGAAGTAAACCATTATGTTATGCAACATTGACACACTAAGAAAGGGAGAGGCCCAGGACAAGGGGCTTAGTATACATTAGCTTCTTGTTCATACTGAAGCTTCATTTGCAGATATAACTAGTACATCTGTTCGCTCCAAAAAATGAACAAAACATTTCATGAGTAGTTTATTACAAATGAAGATCGAGAAATGTAGGGCTGGAAAAAGCAAGTATCAGAAAAAACAATCTTTGAGTTTGAATATAGGACAGAAGAAAACACAAAGAATTAGTAAAGTGCTGATCCATTTAAAATAGTTAACACAATCCTGACAAAGGTGGGAGTTGAGGCTGAACTAATAGGCTGGCAAGGTAAAACGTACCTTTGTTTTATATAATTCAATCTCATTATCAGTTATCCTCCATGGTTCATCTTCTTTCATTTTGTCTGCCACGTCTTGGTCCAGATCATCTTCGTGTAGCCTAAAAGGTTCAATCCGTTCTTCAAAGGCAGCGACACTAAGGAAAACAGAAATTCTATAATGCCAAGTAGAAGGCAAGCAAAGTTGTAGTTTTATTTGATACCCCTAATAAAATAAAGAAATCTACAAATAAAGCCTAGTTTAAACCTTTTTGTCAATGAGAAATGTTCCCTGGATCAGGGTGCTGCACGTTCCTCTGTTAACCATGATCTTCTGCATACAAGGGCTTCTAGGTGTCCCATTCCATTTGGTGGAAACAATCAAGCATGTTATTTCCACCCATCCCACAAACACATTAAAAGATATGGAGGACTGTAGGTCCGCCAAGCAGGCTTCAAAGCTGCAGAATGCGGTTTCACTGAAAATGGGCTTTAAATTAGAGATGAGGTATCTAGGACACTTTTACAAGTTAACAGTTCAAATGATCAAGGTACTGTACAACTGTTCAAACATAGCATGTGCTACCCACCACCTTTAAGGTTTTTAATCCACCATCAAAAAATGGTCATTTACATTTTTGGTGAAGAATAAAAGATTTTCTTTCTCAACCTTCAGAAACTATTGTTGCTTATTTTGTAAATACTCTTACCTCAATAACAGTAGGGATTTCTAACAGAAGGGAGTTTATTTTCATAAATGCCACTCAGTTTTTTGGGTATAATGCCACTAGTATGTGTCACATCGTAGCAAGCCAATAATGTAGTTTTTTTTTTTTTTTTAAATGCAAATATAACAGACAATTGCACAACTGAAATTAAAACAAATTAATACAATTAAAGTTGACATACGTCAATGTATTTTGAGCCTTGTTGACAACTGCTTTTTGGCTAGCATGTGTACTGTTTCTAGGACCATCATTATTAGTGAAGTTGAGAATAGTTGCGTTGAATGCACAATGTGAAACTAAGTTTCAGTTGGGCGGAGGAAAGCATTCCAAAAGGTTTATGAAACTCCTCGCACAATATTTAAATACCTTTGCTATATCCTTTGTGCAATTGCAAAAAAAGAACGAAACCAGAAGGAAATCTTATAAAATGCTAACCAGATGCAGGCAACTCTGGAGAAGGCATCTATACCCAACACAGCACACCCACCGTTTGAAGACATAATTCACTTCTGCATTAAACATGAGCCGCATACAACAAAATGATTTTGCATCTGAAACGTATTGCAGGAGTGATTTGTATTGCGGCCGCCATCTTTACCATTTTTTGAACAAACGTAAGGAGTAGTTGAACGTGTAACAATGTAATGTTATTCTCTAAAGCAATTGCTAAATCAGCGGAATCTTAAATCAAACCCGTGATACAGAACTTCCTAGCTGCACAAGCCCTGAGTGATTTCCCAAGAGCAGACAACCAAATGCTACTATTTCAGGACTTAAGTTGCTAATGTAATGAAATGGATAGATGTAAAATACTCCACCAACATACTCAGACTGAAGACCTGAATGCCATGGATTGGCTGGGGTCCTATTTCTAGCTAGACGGCCAAGGTCTGAGATTGGATACTGACATTTGATACTGATGTGGCAACACTGAAACAACCATATTTGGAGACAGTTGCAGCTTCCCTTTAAATTTGGAATTACATTCCGATGGTCAAAACAAGAATCCTATTGGTGGATAAGAACTCTGCCCATCCGTTGATCAGAACGACATCTCCAAGGCTTCCCATGTTAAAGGAGAACTGTAACACACAGGCGCATTTAAGGTCAGTAGCAAAGTACTCCTTTGCAGAAGTCCTCTGGAAAAACACTTGGACGATCTCATGTGTGTGCTGCTCATGCTCCGCTTACTACTTACCAGTTTTCATAACCAGCAAGGGACACTGCAATTAATCAAATTAGCAAGCATATGGGATTTGGATATCTAACTCTTGCATCCTCAAAGTAGAAAACGTCATTCTCATCTTTGTACTACAGATTAGAACCAATTGTCTTCAAGAATCATGACCAAGGGTATCGGAGTCAGGAATGCCAAATTTAGTTTCAGACAATTTGTATGTTACCACCTATTCCCCTTTTACCATAATTAAGAAAAAGAGGATGTTACCAATGGGTTCAACCAAACTCTTGTTGAATCTTTGGCCTGTGTGGAGTGGAAGCACTCAGAAAGAGCTGAAAATGCAATCGAATATACACAATTGAAGCATTAGGCTTGCTTTCTCCTAGAGTTCTCTATTTTGATCCAAGAAGAGACATTTGGATCTGAATTGCAATCTAAGCCTGGCCTGAGGAACTGCCTAAAATGGGGTTAATAGTCTTAACTCTTACCACCACAAAAAGTCTTAAAGCCGGATTTAGAGTTTGGCTGCAGAAGTTGTCTGCTAGTGTGGATGATGTTCACCTTCTGCTGCATTAAGAGTTCTGAGCAATTGAACAAGGAGGTATTTAAAAAAAAAAAAAAAAAACTCACTACGGAATGAGACACTTAGTCGTTTGGGACAGAAAATTTGCCAATGCCTTTGGAAATCACGCCACCAATGTGGGCAATGAAAAAAAGTACAAGGAAAGCATTGGGACATTATTAATCATATATGTTTCACCTTTTCAATATGCTGGGTGAAGCGGAGCCTGGTTCAAATTTCCCATGGGAGCAAAACTACTTTTCACCAGTAACTCAACCTGAAGAAGCACACAGTAGAACTCTGTCCGGGATCTTGCTCACACTAAACTTGTGGGGAAATCTGAGATCTGATGGATTGGTCAGCTCATCCTACTCAGTGTTTAGGCAGTTTTCAATGAGGTACAAATCAAGCCAATTAAAAACTTTTACTTGTTCCTATGGACTTGCTAATACTATTTACTGCCATGTATGAATGTCAGGGATTGTCGGTCTGTTGATGGAAAATATTCAATCATGTGAATCTATAAAAGAGCGAGAGATGAGAATAGTGATTCTCAACATGAGACCCTTGATTTACCTTTCCTCGATCGTCTGCCACACTTTCCATAGCTCTTTTTCACATAGCTAAATTCGCCAAAGATGGTGGCACACCTACCATAGTACAAGTGGTATAATCTCTGGCAGAATTGGGCAGTACCATGGCAGACCAGATGGTCGAGATGTCTACCCCCAGTAGACCATCATCGATGGAGGAAACTCCTTTTGTGATGAATTGACTCATGGCAGTGCACACAGCGAATGCCTTTTTTTGGTGGCTCAGGCTGTAAGGGACAATCAGATCCTTAATCCTCAATAGGACGTGGGTTTTAGTTTCTTTGTTGATTCGTGTTTGCATGGTTGGTCAATAGCGCGTACTAGTTTTAAATGCACACAATTACCGAACCATATCCATGTATGTTTGTATTCAGGCCACTGTATAAACAGGAGCCAACTGAGCATGACTGATTTGAAGCCTTGCTGGTGGCTGTTTCGTAAACTGGCAAATAAAATTCCACAAAACCGCTGTAGGTTTTATTAACACTTCAGTACATGTTTGACAATGAATCCTAAACTAATACAGTTTCTAAGAAAAGGCATTCCTAGGAACACCTTTGTCAAAGGAATCCAATGATAATTATACAGCTGATATTTAGAGTGGTCTGGACTTACAACGGTAGGCAATTTCACGCATGTTGAGTGTTATGTTTACTGTTGCCACACCTGCGTTTCTTTTACAAACCTGAATAAAGACAATCCTTGCAACCACTGTGGTTATGTGATCAGTCAACAGTAAAATAAATACGGGCAAATGCCAACTCATTGCTTTCACAATGATTTCCTTAAAGATAACAAACACCTGCTTCTCTCATAAAAAATAGATTCAAAAGGATTTACGCTGAAAAGAGTTTAATGTATGAGATCACTTCTGGCTTAAATCCTTAAAAGCACACACCCAAGTATCGACAATGAAAACATGCCTAGCTTTCTGGAAACTAAAAAAAAAGGTGAAATCACGTCCTTGCAAGAGTGTGCATGTCAATGTATGTGGGGAGGGGGGAGTAAGGCAATAATTAGTCAATGGTTAGATGGAGGAGTGGTGGATGGGTTCATGCATAGAAGAATGGCTTAGTGCATAGCTGGATGAATGAATGAGGACAGGGATGTCTTAAAAGTCAATAGAAAATCAAGGTACCCATTGACACCAAGCAAGCCTCAATAAAAGGTCTCTCAAACCTCTCATGATTTATAACTAAGATTACGTTTGAATTTTGTTGAAAATACAGTATTTTCATTGGTTTCCTAAATGCTCGTTTCATGCTATCAAATACAAGCTATTCACTTTGGTTAAACAAAACGTCCAATTTGAATGAAAAAAACTATTTGTCATATTATAAGCATTTTTATTTTGTAGTAAGGACAGATTTGGACCCCAAACATTAGGTGGTCATCTTCATTAAGTACTCATGTATGCGACTTGTACACATGCAGATTATGCGGACCATGTACCGTCATCACATGGCAGAGATTTTCACAATTATGTGAAAGATGACCATAATCATAGAACAAATTTCCACAATATCTCATGGATGATGACCTCTATGCCATGGCCAGCATAAACAAGTGTTCAATCATGCGGAGAATTGCCGTAATTAAATCCGAGCAAGCATTACAAAAAAGAGTTGAGCATAATTGTTCCCACCGTATGAAAAGGATGCCCACCGTTTTCTAAAAATTATCACTGTACTTCCAGTGTAGCATTACACCAGATTTGCCACAATACATAAAAAACTGCCGCCAGTGCAACCTTTAAACAAGGCTTGGGCACTGCCATGCCAAGAACTTTTACAGTAGGTAAATATTTACGCCCATTATCCCGCTGCAAGTGATATCCAGGAGTAGGCACCACTGTACAGAAAATGTCAACATTCATATTAGGTCATGCACTACAGAGGAATAATTACCATTATGACAATGCTCACAATGTGTCAAGAATTGACACCATTATGGCACTGCTAGCATGCAGGAATGAGCACCATCATCTGTAAAGAATTATCTACAGGAGCCATTTCTGTCAGGATGACGCAGAGTCCTGGCATCAGTGTGGCCTACTTATTGCTAGCTGGGCTGATGAGGGGTGCTACCCTGAAACCGGTCCCAGGATGCTCGTTTACAGTCCAGGGAAGACCTGGCATGGCAGTTCGGGCTGGACTGTTCCCATGAGGCACAGGGTCAAGACTGACGGATATAGCTGGGTCTGAACTGGGGTGGCTAAGTGAGCTAAAGAACGATGATGGATTCAACCCAGATCTGTGGTTGGGGGGGGGGGGGGGGAAGAGTGTCTGGAAAGTTTCAGCGCTCCGTCCATCATCTCCTTGCGTTTGCTTTACCGAATGCTACTGGTTAGATTACTGCCGAGGGGAGCCACCAAATGCTAGGGGTCATGCTGGTGGTCATCTAAAACACTCACTGACACACAAGCACACATCTACCTCTCAAGAGCAAATATATTATATACCTATAGATACACATATCTAGCTGTGTACATATAGATATATACACACACACATTTGTTTTAATAAGTTACCATCTTTATCGCTGCAACCTAATATATGCAGATGAACACTGCAAGTACGCAGTAGTATAGGGCCGCTGCAGATGTGCTCAGTGTCTCAAGCCCAGAGAGGAGGATGAGGAACGCAAAAAAGTGATGGATGCAATTAAACTACTTACCTTTAACTCCAGTTCTGCAGCATTGATATCGTTCATATATTCACATGCTTGAATCATTCCCTGTCCTCAGTCTGAGAATCCCCGGTAATCTTAAAAAACAGCATTACACAGTGTTAAAATGGCCATAAGCCTCAACAACGTTTGTTCGGTGAGATAGTTAGTTTGAACTTGGTGGAGCTCCCATTTGTGACAGTCTTATAGTATTCAGCTGAGGGCATTTGTTTCCAGGGACTGTCCAGCTGTTAGATGGGTCTCATCTGGAGCCTGCAACAGGGTATAAAGCCTATGCAGGTTATCAGGCCCAACAGATACTCGCACTGCCTGACCGTGACAGACTGTCTGGTGGACAAGTCCTCTGCCATGAGCTGGGACTTCGTTGCTCTGCCTTATGAGAGAGAAGCCTTTTCCCAGTTGGCTGTCTAGTATCTCTACCTGAAATTCAAGAGTAAGATTTGGTTCTATGAAGGATTTGTCGAGTTGTGTCAGTCCTAACTCATGGTACAGACTGTTGCATGTGGTTGTAGAAGTTTTTGCCTTTTTTCCTAATGAGCCAGTTGTTAAAGTATTGCAACACTTGGTGCCCCTGTCATCTGAGGAAGGTAACAACTGATGCTAGACATTGGTAAATATCAAAGGTGGTGATCTGAGGCCAAAGGGAAGCACCTTGAACTGGTAGTGTTCCCTACCCACCCGTCACTAAAGAGGGAAGGTATTTCTTGTGCTTCCGGTGTATAGGGATAGGGAAATGCCCATCTTGAAGATTCAAGGTGATCAGGGAGTATCCTTCCTGGATCATCAGGAGGACGACTTGGAGCGTAACCAAGAACCTGTTCAGTTTATGAACGTCCAGGTGGTTTATGTACAAACTCCAACGTTTGTCTTGATGGTACAATTTTTCGTACTCATCTGTCTGATGTTCTGGACTCCGAAATGGGGTCAAAGAGAAATTCTCCACCTTCCCCACCTATTGAGATTGGGATGGTTGGGGACAGTTGTGGGAAGTCAATCTCTTTTGGTAGTCGTTCAAGCAGGTTTGAGAGGCGCACCTCTTCCATTCAGACGATCTATCACACCCTTGCTGTTGCATCACGTTGGATATGTAACCCTGGTCAAATCCTGTTTGTCAAGGGGGTAATATGACCTCACTTGTCCCCCATTCTCATTGAAGTCTCCCCTGAAAGCATCATATCTACGCGAGTCACAAAAAGTGGCTGAAATGGGACGGCAACACTGTAGAGCTCCAACTAATTTTGCTGTATCCTATTGGTCTTAATATTCTGGAGGGTCTCATCCACATGTTTTTGAAACTGGGTGAGACCACTGAAGGGAATAGAGGACATTTGCATGGACCTCTGGAGAGAAAGCTCCAGATCTCAACCATCCATGCTGTCTTAACACTGCTGCTACTGCCAGCTGATGGAAACCTTCATTATAAAAGTCCAGTGAGGCATCCGTGATTTCTGCAGAGGTGATTATTCCTTCTTTGATTATCACTCTTGGAGCTTGGAGATGTCCTGCTATAGCTGGCGATCATAAGGGCCCAACATTGCTAAAACATTGGCAGCTTTGGTTGATGTCGACATCATGATTGGCAGCTCTGAGTGATTCTGCCGACATGGAACTAGCCCTCTGGCCCAAATTATCAATTTGATAGCGGTCTCTGATTGGCGTTGCTAATGAGGCATTAATTGGGTTCTTTGGTCTGTGTTGGGCCGCTAATATTAGAACAGTGGCTGTCTTCCAGTGACCAGTAAGGCAGGTAGTGGCCTGTACATTTCTCCAGACATGGAACTACAGTTTGAACCTTAGCCGTCTTCCTCATCAGTTTTAAGCCTTCAGACCAAACGTGGACCATTACAGGCATAGACCATGGGGATTTGCATGGCAGTTTTTGAAAATTATAACTGCTGCTCCACTGAAACCACTGGGAGAAGAAACCTTAGAGCCACTGTCTCCATTAGAGCATGAAACCGGGCTATGTTGTCAGGATGGTAGAATGCTTGGGTAAGATTTAGTCAAACCATTCCAGATTATCTGCATTATCTCTATGTGGGAGTTCATCTTTTCCCCCCAAATCTGAATACACAGAATCGGATGAGTCTTCATCCTCCCATGTCCTTAAGAACGGGTGAGAGCAATGGTAGTTTGACAACTCTAGGGGTGTGTGTCCATTGGAGGTGGGAGCAGCAGATGAGACGAAGGTAGAAGAGGCGTGGCAGAGGGGAGGTAGATTAAGTGTAGTAGATACTAAGGGGCAGGCATAGGATACCCTGTAGGTTGCAGAGGAAGTAAACTTTGAACAGAGTGCATCATGTGGTGCAACATTGATAAAAATGACAGGAACCTGCATGAACTCAGATTGTCTACTATAACTAGGAGTTCCATAATATAGAGGAAGGTTGCCAACTACAAAAGACTTTCGTTGATATCCGCGATACTGATAATTATCCTGTTAATCTAGGGCTTCACCCTCCAACTCCAGGACAAAACTCATGTCCATTTGAATAGGACTGTAAGCAGTTTCTGGGCTTCCTGGTCACTGAGGTCTGCCTCCAATTCGGAGTCCAAAATCTGAATAGATAGGCTTGCAGTCACTTTTAAAGGTGAAGAGGTAGCTTGCATAGTAAAATCTATAGTTGATACAACTGTGCTGTTGGCAATATTCCTGGATTTGTCGAAGACATAAGGGGGCTTATCCTTTATGTGATATTCAACAGTGTTGTCATAGATGATGGTTTCTCTGTCATGTATGATCTTCTCATGGTCGTCGAGGCTCGTCCACTGGATGTCAATAGGAATGCAATCAATGGCAATAGGTTTTCTTCAATCCTGAGGATGGAAGATGAGACAGAACATTGTAGGAACCAGGTTTTTACACTTTTTTTGGGCATGTTGGAGTTTATCCTTCCTGAAGTGTTTTGCAGAGGAAACTATTGGCCGGAGGGTATTTTTTCTTCCTTTCCAAAATGCTCAGTGGTAGCCTCGTTTTCCTATCCTTCAGGGTCTTAGATGAATAAGTCTGATAAATGTCACAGCATGACACCTTGTGCGATGGATAAAGGCAATACAGTGCTCATGTGGATCATCACTATACATCTTTTACTGTCCACAGATAGATGAGAGAAGAAATGTCTTTTCAAATCCTGCTCTATCACTCATGATGACAGCTGGTGACAGAGCAGAGGTCTCATTGGCCCTGAAAATATGCATTATCCAGATAATATACTCTAAACAAAAAAAAAACAATTTACAGGAATTTGAAAAAGCTGAAAGTAGGGCAGGTCAATGAGCGGTTAGAGCAGAGCCCTCTTTGGGGACTGTCACACATGACATGCGGAAGAAATCTAAGCCCTTGTAACCTTTAGGGGGAATAGGAGAGCTAGCACTTCCACCTCACTGGCTGAATTTCAGGTTACTTTAAACGAGGTGGATGTACTACTAAACACACTATTATTGAGGCCTATGGCCATGTTGAGAAACGTACTTTCCTTCGATAACGCTCTTTGTGGTGGATACTCAATTTAACCGTGCAACAGACTGGATCTAAAAATTGTTCACAACAACTTCCTCACCTGTCCGTACAGAGCGTTGAGTCCATCCCCAAAGAAGTGACATTAGGGCTGCTACATAGCCACCACCTTTGTGCATGGTCAGTTTTTTCCTGCTCTCGATCTGTGCCATCTAACTAAGTCTTTTGAAATCTGATTGTGCGGGTGTGCACATTTCTAAATTGGAGACTTGGGAACATTGAACTAAATAAGTCCATTCGACAGAATGGAGAGGGGCGAGAGTCAGTGAGAAATCTGCAGTTTGATAAGAGTATACAACCACAAAAAGAAAAAAAAAAGAAAAAAAACCGCAAGCTATGGTATGAATATGCTACTTACCAGTATGCATCGTTCTTGGCATGTAGGGCTGCTGACATTCATATCTGTGCATAGATCGCCGCCTAGTGTTGGGTCCGGATGTTTGCACGTTGTTGTCCTGGAAGAGTCTTCGAAGTATCCTGAGATAGGTGACTCCTCCCCTGGACCACAGTGCGCATGGGCATCCTCTACATCCTCAGATTGTTTTTCGCCATTGTGGCAGTGATGGAGTAGATACAGAAAGTGATGACCATGCTATACAGTAATTCTGAGAGCTGCAGCTGCTACAGGCGCCGGGGAGGAGGGTGGGCGATATGAATGTCAGCAGCCCTACATGCCAAGAACAGATGCATACTGGTAAGTAGCATATTCAGTTCGAGGCATGTGGGCTTCTGAATTCATATCTGTGCATAGAATACATAGCAGTACCTCCTATTAGCGGCGGCCACCAGTGCCAGCTGCAGCAGTCTGAAAAAGAGTTTTGAGAACAGCCTGTCCTACAGCTGCCTGCTGTTTTGAGTGTACATCTACACAGTAGTGTTTGGTAAATGTATGTATAGTGGACCATGTGGCTGCTCTACATATATCCTGTAAAGGAATGTTTCCCAGGAAAGCCATGGATGCCCCTAACTTACGTGTTGAGTGGGCTCGTGGGGGAATAGTTAATGTGCGTTTAGCCTTTTGATAGCAAATTTGAATACATTTAACGATCCATCTGGCTATACCTGCTTTGGAGATGGCATTGCCTTTGTGTTGTGGAGAAAAGGCAACGAAAAGTTGTTTTGTCTTGCTAAAGTCTTTAGTTCTGTCTATATAGTACATGAGGGCTCTTTTGACATCTAGTGTATGGAGCATTCTTTCAGCGACATTTTGTGGATTTTGAAAGAAAACAGGCAGTTCAATAGTTTGATTCATGTGGAACTGCGATATAACTTTAGGCATGAATTTGGGGTTGGTACGTAGTACGACCCTGTTTGCGTGAACCTGTATGAATGGCTCTTGAATGGTTAGTGCCTGGAGTTCACTAACTCTTCTTAACGAAGTGATTGCCACTAGGAAAGCTACTTTCCAGGTGAGAAATTGAATCTCACATGAGTGTAGAGGTTCGAAGGGTGGGCCCATCAGTCGGGTGAGGACCAAGTTGAGGTTCAACATCGGTGCTGGTGGGTGTCTTGGGGGAATTACTCGTTTAAGTCCCTCCAAGAAAGCTTTGATGGCAGGCACTCGGAATAAAGAGAGGTGCTGCCTGTTCTGGAGATAGGCTGCTATTGCGGTCAAATGGATACGTATTGAGGTGTATGCCAGATTGCATCGGTAGAGGTGTAAGAGGTAACAGATTATATTTTGAATGGATGCGTCTAGCGGGTTAATGTCATTGTTGTTGCAGTAAATGACAAACCTCTTCCATTTAGCTGCATAGCAAGCTCTGGTAGTGGGTCTCCTAGCTTCTTTAATGATCTCCATACAGTCAGGTGGCAGGTTTAGGTAGCCAAACTCTAAGACTTCAGGAGCCAGATTGCCAGGTTCAGCTGTTGCAGATCTGGGTGCTGAATTTCGCCATGGTTCTGCGTTAAGAGTGCAGGTTTGATCCGCAGCCTTTGATGCGGCACCACGGAAAGTTCTAGAAAGGTGGTGTACCATGGCTGGCGCGCCCATGTGGGAGCAACTAGGATGAGTGTCAGTGAGTGCTGTCGCAGTTTGCGTGCCACCAGCGGTATTAATGGCGCTGGGGGAAAAGCGTACGCAAATCTGCCGGACCAGTTCATCCATATCGCATTGCCCTGCGACTGTGGATGTGGGAACCTGGCGGCAAAGCTTTGGCATTTTGCGTTTTCGTTTGTGGCGAATAGGTCTATCTCTGGATGACCCCACTGTTGGAAGTACGGTTGGAGTACTGACGGATGTAGCTCCCACTCGTGCATCTGGTGGCTGTGTCTGCTGAGCAGATCCGCCATCTGGTTGTCCTTGCCCGGGAGGTGCTCCGCCATGAGGAATAGGTTCCTCTGAATGGCCCACTTCCACATGCTCTGAGCCAGATGAGACAACTGTGGAGAGTGTGTTCCTCCCTGCTTCTGTATGTAGTACATGGCAGTCATGTTGTCCGTCCGGATCAACACGACTTTGTTGCACAAGTGTACCTTGAATGCTTTCATTGCCAGGAAGATTGCCATCAGTTCTAGAAGGTTGATGTGCATCTTCTTTTGCTGTATTGTCCATAGTCCCTGCACTGTGTAACTGAGTACATGAGCTCCCCATCCCTGGAGAGACGCGTCCGCCGTCAGTATTATTTGTGGAACAGGCTCTTGGAACGGTCGGCCCTTGCAAAGGTTTTGTGGATTCCACCAATGCAGAGAGTTGTATGCCCGACCGCTCACCAACACTAGGTCTTTTAATTGCCCGTGAGCCCGATTCCATTGACGTGCCAAGCACTCCTGAAGCGGGCGCATATGTAGTCTCGCGTGCGGGACTATGAAAATGCAGGAGGCCATCATGCCTATCAATTGTATGAACACTCGCGCAGGAAGGGAGTGTTGAGGTTTGAACTTTGAGATCAGCATTTGCATGCTGTTGACCCTCACTAAATTTGGCTGAGCTGTGGCTGCCAGAGTGTCTATGGTCGCACCTAGGTACTGTTGTACGTGTGCGGGTTGGAGATGTGATTTTGGGTAATTTAGTGAGAATCCCAGACTGTGAAGAAGGTGAATGGTGAGGGACATGTGGCTGGCACATTGTTGGGCTGACCTTGCCTGAACAAGCCAGTCGTCCAGGTAAGGGTAGACGTGGATGTGTTGTCTCCGTAGATGTGCAGCTACTGTAGCTAGGCACTTGGTGAAAACTCTGGGTGCTGTTGTCACACCGAAGGGGAGGACTTTGAATTGGTAGTGCTGCCCCTGAATAGTGAACCTGAGATATTTTCGGTGTGACGGGTGTATGGGTATGTGGAAGTACGCATCTTTGAGGTCTAGTGTGGCTAGGAAGTCTCCCTGTCTGAGCAGCGGGAGAACCTGCTGTAGGGTGAGCATATGGAAATGCTCTGAGAGAATGTAGTGGTTGAGGGGTCTCAGGTCTAGTATAGGTCTGAGTGACCCGTCCTTCTTCGGTATTAAGAAGTACAGGGAGTACACCCCTGTCCCTTGCTGGTGGACGGGCACGACCTCTATTGCGCCTTTTTGCAGCATACTTAGCACTTCCTGCTGCAATAATGCTAAGTGCTCTGAGGACATAGGACGGTGCTTTGGCGGTATGGTGGGTGGAGTGGAGGTTAATTCGAGACAGTAACCGTGTTGGATAACATCTCTGACCCACCTGTCCGTGGTGATGGTATTCCACGTGGACAGGAACCGCTGGAGTCTCCCCCCGACAGGTGTTATGTGGTCGGGGGGGAAGGGAGAGGGCGTCTCTGCTTGTTCTTGGGCGAGGACCTGGTGTTGCCGTAACCGCGTCCTCTGCCATTGGTGCTGGAGCCACGATATCCACCTCTGGTGTTTTTATCGTAGGTACTCTGTGTGCCCCCTTTATTGTAGGTTTGCTGTGACCCCTGTCCTCTAGCCGCTCCCCTATTTCCGGGGCGACGAAAGGAGCCACTACGAAATGTCTGCGTTTGTAGAGCCCCCATTGACTTTGCAGTGTCTGTGTCTTTTTTGATCTTTTCTAGGGTGGTGTCAACTTCTGGTCCGAATAAGTAGTCGGGGTTGACAGGCTGGTTGAGGATGTTATTTTGAACCTCAGGTTTGAATCCGGAGATTCGTAACCAAGCGTGTCGTCGTAGCATGACGCTGGTGTTTATTGCCCTCGCAGCTGTGTCAGCGGCATCCAGTGCACACTTAACCCCTTCAGCGCTGGGCGAATTCCGCCGCGGTGCTGAAGGGTTCGAGCGCGGGCGGGGCCATGACGGAACGGTTCCGTCATGAGCACAGCTCAACCGTGGCTCATGACGGAACCGTTCCGTCATGAGCATGGAAGGGGTTAATGGATGCGTTTGTGAGAAGTTGTCCCTCCCTGATGAGGAGCTCTGCTGCCTCTTTGTACTCGTCTGGTAGATGTTGGAGTAGGGACTCCAACGTGTCATAGTGTGAGCGATCGTAGCGAGCCAGGAGCGCCTGTGTATTGGCAATGCGCCATATGTTTGCCGCCTGGGCTGCAATCCTTTTGCCGGAGGTCTCCAGCACCTTGGACTCCTTGTCCGGGGGAGGAGCATCACCAGTTGTCTGCGAGTGCGCTCGTTTGCGAGCGTTAGCAACCACGATGGAGTCCAGAGGTAACTGGCCTCTAATGTACATAGGGTCCCCGGGCGCAGGCTTGTATTTTTTCTCGATCCTGGGGTTTATCACCCGTGCCCTGGTGGTTTCCTTGAAAATGTCCTTTGCTGGCTTGAGGACACCTTTTAACATGGGCAGAGTCTTTACAGTCCTCTCCTAGGAGGCGAAAGTGTCCACTAAGAAATCGTCCTCAATTGTGTCCGAGTGGAGTTGCACTCCATGATTGGCTGCGGCACGTTCAATGAGGGCGTTGAATGCAGCAGTGTCCTCTGTGGGAGATGTTTTTGCGCCATAAAGCTGCGTCTCCTGGGTATCTGTAGCGGCACCCGGGTCTACGGGGTCATCCCAAGCTTGATCTGGGTCCTGCTGCTCCTCAGGATCTATATCCCTGGGGTAGGTGGTGTCATCACCCATGTAATCCTCCATTGCGTCTGTGTCGGAGTGCGTCGGAGAGAAGGACTGGGGATCTGTATAGGAGGTGTGGAGGCGTTCATATAGAACTGGTTCCGATTCTGCTGGCAGTTTTTGCTTTAGAGGGATTCTGTAAGAGTCCAAAGCCTGCTCGGAAGTGACCTTCCGCTTTCGGAGCATGAGCCTGCCGGTGTCGGCGTCGATGAATTGGGACGGTGAAGGCCCAGTAGGAGAGTGTCCAGTAAATGGGGACCTTTTCTGGGTGACACGTGTTCGGATCTCGAATAGTTTAGGCGCTGTGGACGGCGGCAAACCAAAAGTGATGTTGGTTGATGCCGAAGGTGCCTTTGGAGCCTTTTTCGGCTCCGAGCCCGACGTGGCCTGGAGGGCTGCCTGTTCTGATACGTTGCAAGGACGCTGCAACTTTTCGCACCGAGAACGCCGAAGGTTCTTTGGTGCCGAGTGGTTCCGTAGAGGTAGGTGTGGACTTCTTCGGAGCCACAGGGTCATCGAGTCGAGGAGAGGTAGTAGCGGTCGACGGCGTCGATGACTGGACCGTAGTCGCTGCCTTCGAGGTGGATTCCGATGGAGCGGCCATTTTAACCTTGGTGGTCGGTGCCGATTGCTTCGGTGCCGGGGGCCGAGGCGCTTTGGTGGTACCGATGGCCTTCCTCTTTGGATCGGTGCCGACATCCGCTGCAGCGAGTTCGGCGCCGAAATCCCTTTTGGTGCGGTCGGAGCCGATGGTTTTGGCTGGCGTCGAAGGAGTGGAGGTCTTCGAGCCGACCAGTGCCAGTTTCACTTTCGGTTTCTGTTGAACCGGTGCGACTATTGGTTTCGGTTTCGTTGAAGGGAAACCAGTCTTTTTCGGTAATAATGGCTCTCGCTGGATGTTCGAGGCCGGGCCAGAGGGCGGGGCCGAAGAACTGCGGGATTGATCTCGGGTAAGGCCCGAAGGCGATCCCTCGACCGGAGCCGTAGACTGACGCACTTTAATAGCCTCCGTTTGGACGGGTAGGCCCTGCTCTTCACCAGAGCTATCTTCTTCGACCCCGAAGGCCTCATCGTAGTCCCCTACCTCATCGTCGGCTTCTTCCCTGTGAAAAAGCTCTTCATCTGCGTCTTCCGATCGGGAATAGTGTTCGGAAGCTGGGCTTGAGTTTGTTTTCCACGCTTTCAACATCTTCGTCCTCGGTGCTGAAGATGTTTGTCGGGGCCGGTGCCGATTGCTGCGCTTCTAATCTCGCGGCTCGTCGATTCCGGAGAGTCTTCTTGGATCTGAATCGGGCACAGGCCATACATTTCGATTCGTCGTGATCCGGAGAGAGGCATTTGTTGCACACCGGGTGGACGTCGATATGTGGATATTTTGCGTGGCAAACAGGACACCGTTTGAATGGGGTCCTCGATTCCATCGTCGATGTAAGGTCGATGGTCGGATGAAACGGATCTGAAAAAAGTTGATAAGGGTGCTAAACTAGCAAGTAAGCTGTCGATACCGATCGGGAACAGTACCGACGAAAACTAAAGGCCTTTTGGCCTGAAACTAAATTTTCCTAACTTGAGTCAAGATAAGTACATCCGAACCCAATGGTGGAAAAAAACAATCTGAGGATGGAGAGGATGCCCATGCGCACTGTGGTCCAGGGGAGGAGTCACCTATCTCAGGATACTTCGAAGACTCTTCCAGGACAACAACGTGCAAACATTCGGACCCAACACTAGGCGGCGATCTATGCACAGATATGAATTCAGCAGCCCACATGCCTCGAACATTAACGTTTCCTACTGATTGATACTTTTAAACGCACCCTGAATAGATACTAACGCAGTACCTCCCTAGGTAGTGGGTCTGTGGAATGACTTATAACAGGAAATCCTGTAGGACTGGCAATGCTAAATAATACCACTCCCTCCACTGGACCCGGTTATTCAAGTTATTCAAGCAGTAGTACTTCATGAACATATGGACTCATGGTCATGTAGCAGTCTGTGAGATGTTCAAGACTGGCCAGCACAGTGGTAACTGCCTTCACTCTGGTGGAATGAGCGCACAAGCCTTCCATAGGCTGCTTCTTTACCAGGCCCTAACAGATTTTGATGCACAAGACCATCCACTTAAAGATGGTCCTCTTCCGTACAGCTTTGCCCTTTTTCACCCCAGAGAAACCCACAAAGAGCTAATCATCCACCCGATGTTCTCTGGTGCGGTCAATGTAGAAGCTCAGGCCCCTCTTTGGATCGATATGGAGTCGTCTTCCCCCTGGGAGAAGTGAAGTGTGGCAAAGAAAGCTGGGACAGTGATGAACTGTCCTACATGGAAAGGTGTGATCACTTTTGGGAGAAAGCAGACCGAGCTTGTAGTTGGATTACGTGATGAGCTGAGGTAATCGCAATAAGAAATCTGACTTTTAACATCAAGAGACAAAGGGACCAGCTATGGATTGATTTGAATGGAGTGTTCATGAGGAAGGTGATAAATTAAGGTCCCAGTGGTGCTGGCAGGCACAAATGAATCAGCATTTCAAGAAATGCTGCACAGCGGGTGATTTGAAAAGAGATGGCTGATCAGGTAGTCGTAAAAAAAAAGGCTATACAGGGTGACAACCTGAAAGAGTTGCCACAGCAAAGGTCTGCTGGGCTAAAGAAAGACAATAACAGTATGTCAGCTGTGGCCAAATGTTGTGGGAGAAACACCATCCTACAAACTTAATACAGTACAAAGCTCAAAACTATAGAATGTCTTCAACCGCTTCGAGAACTGAACCTATTTGCATGCATTTCAAGAAACACTTGAAAACTGGGTGAACATAGCGGACCCGCTTCACCCTATAAGAACCATCTGCATTGTTATATTCACAAAATGTATTTTAGTCCTACCTGTCATTGAAGGAAGCAAGATAATTCGAAAGACAGCAAAGATTATGAAACATGTAGGAGAAAGTAATGTACTTAACAGAGATACTCTTAGATGCAATTAACAACTTACTGTTCCTTCTTAGGCTTTGTATTGATGTCTCCAATAACCATTATGTCTGAGAAGTCAATGCGAAATTTGCTGAGTAATGTAGCCATCCTAAAATAAAATACGCAAGCGGAGACCATTATAAACTACTTAACCAGTTTTGCTTTTTTTTTTTTAAATCTTCGAGCACAATTATAAACATTATTTATGATTTCATTGCAGTTGTGAGTTGCAGGACTCTGAATAGGCCATTTGTCATTCTGTTCACGATAAGGTCCATCAAGGTGCTAAAATATATAGAAGCACCACCACATCTAACAGAGGTTAGGAAGAGAGTAATAAGATGTACAAACCCGAATGGGATATCATATCCTCCCAATAAAACCCAAACCTATGCATTGGTTTCACTGGCTGGTGACAAGATAGACTCCATTGATCACTAAGAAAAACTTGCATTCAATGCACCATGCTTGTTCACTTGGGACAAGATTGGTCAATAGATTATTCTATTACTTCAACCCCTATTCAGAATACTATTCAAAACCACAACTGATAGGCGATCAGTATGGTCCACTAGAAAGCAAGGTATTTGACTCAAGTCAGCTGTCATTTTCCCTCAACAATGGTCAGTGTATCTTGAGGAGAATTAAATAGCAGCTACAGTTACTTAGCACTGTGCAGTCGCGCCTCCGGGTCCAGACATAAAATCCCAAGGTCTTTATCTTTGTGAGGGTAGGAATCTCGCAACCGTCAACTGAAGCAAGTTTATATTCTCACAGCAGATGGATTATAACGTCAACAAGTATAAGTTTAGTTTTGCTGATTTTCAAGGCAAGTAAATAGGAGTCTATTTATATTTTTATCATAGAGCAGTGGTTCATCAGGGATTTTTCATAACGCTTTTAAATTGAGACTCCACACGTACAAAAAAGTATGAAAATAGTAAAACATGGCTGTGACGAGCACAGGTACTGTTGGGGAATGGGTTGGGAATTTGGGGAAATAAGGCATTGAGACAAGTTGCAGTATCAACTAAGAAGGGAAAAACTCAAAGTCCAGGAGTATACAAGTTGGAGCCAAAGAAAGTTCAGCTGAAGGCAAATGAACGTTCATTGAGTGCTGAAGGGGTTTAAGTCTTTTAAGCACATAGTTAACAGGATTTCAATCTTGCATGTAAGTTTATCTCATCAACTTGAGCATTTGAAGAATCCACTGTTTGGAGTTCTGCAGTGGGACGACAGAGGACTTCAACAAGGATGTATGTAGTGAATCACATTAAGGGTTCTGCATTTGGAAGCTACACAGATCACGAAATGCAACGACCACGTTGTTACATCGCAGTATCATTACAACACAAGTTGTTGCATCGACTTGCTGTAGGGGGGTGTGCTAACCTAAGGATTATTACTATTCCAACACCTTCCCTACTGTTGCGCACACTGGAGTTGGAATAGTAAATTATACTATTCATAAGTCCAGTGCGCCCCCTACAGCAAGTTGATGTAACGACTTGCGTTGTAATCGTACTGCGATATAACAACGCGGTCGTTGTAACGACCTCATTGTAATCGCATGCATTGTAAACACATTAAACAGCCATCACCTCACATGCGTTACAACGCGGTCGTTACAACGACCACGTTGTTACATCGCAGTACCATTACAACGGAAGTCGTTACATCGACTTGCTGTAGGGGCCCGCTAACCTAAGGAACAGTATAATTTACTATTCCAACACCTTCCCCACTGTTGTGCACACTGGAGTTGGAATAGTAAATTATACTATTCCTAAATCCAGCACGCCCTCTACAGCAAGTCGATGTAACGACTTGCGATGTAATGGTACTGCGATGTAACAACGCGGTCGTTGTAACGACTGCATTGTAATTGCATGCATTGTAAACGCATGCGATGTAAAGGGCTATATTCCTCTGGCACTTAAGATGCAAAACTGCGTCGGTGTACAAGAATACTTTTCAACAATGCAGCTTCAAGAAAGCCAACAATGAAAGAAGAACTGGGTCAAAAAGGATAATCCCACTTTAAAGCAGCTTTCCTCAGTTCCAATCCATAATATTATCAACTACATTGTTACAAAAGTCACCAGTGGATTAGCACGTTCAGGACAGTGCAATTTCTATGAATGCATTCAAACTCCGATATCTTTGCATCTCTCTCAGCAGCTTTCAAATTCTACAGGAGGGCGCATGAGAAACAAAGAGCGGTCACATTAAGCCAGATTAAGACCGCAACTATCACTTAAAGTACTTTTGAAATAACTTACGCTCGTCTGTCATGATCTATTCTGTTTATTTTCCCACCAATAAACACTCGGATCTTGCAGTCCTTCCATTTCTTTTTTGTAGTTAGCAGGTAAGGGATCAATAGCGTGAGGCCTAGGTTAGAATGATAAGAGGGAAAAAAGTTCAACAGCAGTGCAGTTGTGCCAATGCGTAGCAACTTTATTAGTTTATTTCTTTTTATTTTTACATTCCAAGAATGAGTTTGCATTCATATGTACACCTTCACTGTGTTTCTTAGATCGTCACGTGGCATGCACTTAGGAGACCTTTGACACATGGGTGATCTGTGTTAATCAAGTTAAACTATTTTTACATTTGTCATCAAGTTGCATGACCACCAATAATTTGGTAAATGGAACAATTTTCACAATAATAAGCAACTCCAACTCTGGCAACTTGTGTAGCACGCTGCACATTTAAGAGAAGCTACAAGCTTCCATACATTTGGAACAGGCAAAGCACGCATTTAAGAAATGATGCACAGGGAACAAAAAAAATAAAAAGAGGAACTGGGCGAAAGCAGCCAAGATTATACTTATGTTGGAGACTGTTGAAAATATTCCAAGTGATAAATGCTATTTTTAAATCAAAGCCTCCCAGCTGGGCCAGAAGCCACAGATCTAGTTGTTCAACACTTAATAAGCTCAATGTTTTAGAGCTCTACGTACCTCTTCTAGTACTTTTATAGCATTCACAGTAGGCTTCTTCCGTAGCTCAAACCAAAACCTTCTCTAAATTATCAATCCCCTTGTTGTCAAAGACAATCTTTCAAGTTTAAATATAGCGCTCTCAAAAACTTGTCCAGAATTGTATGAATCAGTCTAGCTCTTTTTTCAAAATAAACCATAAACGCTTTTAGCATCATAGCAAAAACCATTCCACCCTTTATGGCCGACATTTTGTGAAGTGTTAATGTTTCTTATATTGCAGAGAACAAATCTATGCAGAGCATTCTAACACATTATTGTAAACATGGTCTAACTAGCATTGCTACTTCACCTCACCGACTTACACTATTCAAACCGGTTGTATTTGCCTCTCGAATCTTATTGGTTTTCAACATGTTGCCAACACGAGACTAATCTACTCCTAAAGATAATACCTGCCTGACAGAACCCTGCTCTTACCTCCGTCATCAAACAGCCACCAGACATCAATGGTGCTTTTGCCTTGCTTCCTCTGAAACTGTGAACTTGCATCAAGAAGTTTTTGGTCTGCTACATTCAAAGGAGCAGGAGGGCCCTTTGGTTCTGTATGTTTGGGAAGAAAGGGAAAACAATTACAAATGTAACCACTATAAATTTTTTTAAAAAAGACTGGTTTTATTTGCGTGGCATAGATGTGAGCTTGTAAAGATTGACAGCTATTGCTTTCCTGCTACCAAAGCGGCCATGTGTCCAAATAACAGCATATGAATGACCAGCTAGAACGTTCAGGCTTAAGGTATTTGAAATACCATGTCAATTGAGGGTGGTATAAGAATATTAGAGCATCTACATTTATAAATTATTTAGGGATATTGGGAACTGAAGGCTGAAAACTGAGTAAACAGAGTTAATAACCAAGTTTGTGCCCGAAGATATTTCAAAAATAAAATCAGGAAGGTTGTTGGCCACAGTGGGATATTTACTGTGAATTGCAACCACAGGCCCCAATAAATCTGCCCTACGTTATGAAACGGATAGCTGAGAGAGAAAGAGGTTACAAGTGAAACCATGAGAAGGATGGGCTGCGTCAGAACCAGAGAATGTGCGTGATGGGGTGCATGTTTTTTGGATTGTAATTAATGCATTATGGATTCAAATTTCACTGGAAATCCTGCTTTTTTTCATTCGAATTGGAGTCTGGTGATGTACATAAAGAAAAATGAAATGCTTCAAGAAGTGGAATTAACCTTTCGTTTCTGTTCCTACAAGGGTCAGTCAACACCTTACGTGTCCCCCGAGTTAGTACGGGCAGCCAGAGCCTGGGGTGGTACTGCTCCAGCTGAAACCAACGCCAGCACGATCCCCTGTATGCACACTCACGGGCTAGGAGTTTTATAGGGATTTTGTTTTGTTCCCTCCCATGTTAGCAGTGGAGGGAATGCTACCTGCAGCGGGAGTTAGAACAATTTACAGGAACATGCGGCATATCTGAGTAGTGGCAGATTCTGTTCCAGGCTGGAGTCCTACTTCTGCTCAGCTTCATTCTCTGGTGGCACTTGTTTCACATGGCACATATCTGTAGGAGACCGACATCTACTACAGCACATACAGCCCTGCTTTCCAAATCCTTGCTAAAACGAACAGTGACAACCTTCTAAAGCAAGCCTACCATTGCGAATAATGGTAAAAGAACTTACACACTCTAACAGACTACCACAAACGCAATACCCTGTTCTATTCTCAATCTAATACATGCTTCACTGCAGAAACCACAAACAAAGGAGAAACGATCCAAAATTCCCAGGAGTTCACTAAAAAACATCTGTTCAAAGACACCCTAAACACAATTACCGAAAGCATACACCAGGAGGCAGAATTCTAAACTTCAGATGAAGGCATCAACTGTTCACATCCATCTTAATCTCATAAACTAAGGAAATAGTTGCAGAATCCAGGGACTGTCCGCGTCAAAACGTGGATACTAACATATTAAAAACTTATTAGATACCCAAATAAATTGGTTATTCATCCGTAATGCCAGTTCTACAGCTTTGGAATCTTGCGTGCTTTAATCATTCACAAATGCCAGACTGTGAATCCCCGGTAATTTGGCAATAAACATTGTTAAAATGACCAAAGGCCCAACAACAGTGTTTAGCAGCACATTCACCTCATTTTGAAACAACTCAAACTTTAGGATAAAGAGTTCAAGTGGCTGAGCACTTTACTTTTCATAGAAGTAACCACAGCTCAGAACTCTACAGCACACTGTGTGAGAGTCCACGAATAGAGCTCTGCTCCTACCCATCTTTGACATAAATCTGTTGCATACTGACTTCTACTTGGTCTTCAGTAAACTTCAGTCAGCCCTAACTTAAGCTTCCACAAACTGACTTATTAAAGGGAGGTTTTAGCTTCTACCCAGGGGGTCATTCCCACCAGTCTCTAGGATACTGGAAGAACAAAGATCTCTTTAAGTCCTCGTCAGACTGCAAGCTAAATATTTATCCAGATAATATGCACAAACAATGCATTTGTTGTCTTTACCCTCTCGCAAGGTATTATGCTGGGTCATCTGTAAGCCACTGAATTACATTTTTTTGTCAGCTTTGTCACATTCACCTTTGAAGATTTCTGCACAACTGCCAGTGCTCATCTTGGATTCTGAGCTAGAGAATGACATCACAGACCTAGACCAAGTCTCAGACATAGCATATAGTAATGTGTATGTGTGCTACTTTCCAGAGAACAAGGAGGCGGCCGCTTATCAAGAGGAAGGAGGTAGACTTTCAGCAGGACTATGGTATTTATCAGCACCAAAATTTCCCATCTGAATGTCGCCCAAATATCTATGAGCTTCCATATGAACCAATGCACCTGAAATTTTCTACAGTGTAGGTAGCAGTTTCTTTAAAGTTAATACTGCAAGGGATTCAAGCTTTCCAAAGACTGACGACTCAACTGCCACATCTCTGCTGGATCTTGGATCATGACCCACACCACCACTTCTGCCACATCCACTGTTACTACCTCCTCCTCAAGCACAGGTTTCTAAACCGCTGCATTCACCGACGACACCTATACCTCCAACACCTAGGGACATTGTGGAGAATGATCCTTTGACTAGTGCTTGGCAATCTGCACTTAAAAGAGGATGAAGGTTAAGTCTTAGGAAGGCAAGAGGACAGAGATTCTCAAGACGAGGAAGAAGAACAAGAAGTAATTTGTCTTTGGTAATGCTCCTTCTGGTGAACATTCTCAATGCAGATTATCACCGCTCAACTTACCCTTCCGAAGCCAGACTTGATCAGGAGACTTTTTTTACCCAAAGTAGTGCTCCTCTGCAACGCAGGTGTTGTGCGACTCAGGCAGATTAGACTCACACCGGAAGTGACGGAGCAGAACCACATATAAATACCACTCCTGTGCACTTGTCAGTTTCTTATCCTACCTTTGAGTCCTAAGACACGGAGCGTGATAAATTGTTGGTAACAGTGTGCTGAATACTAACGTGGGATCTTTTAAAATGTCAAAAAGGGGCCACTTAACAGGGAGGTTGGCAGGGTACTGCATGTTGGATGCAGTATCCAGCATAAAGAAGGGAAGATACTCATTCTTCCGATGGATCCTTCTAACCACAGATTCCTCCCCTCAGTCTA
Source organism: Triturus cristatus (assembly GCF_964204655.1). Lineage (NCBI taxonomy): Eukaryota > Metazoa > Chordata > Amphibia > Caudata > Salamandridae > Triturus > Triturus cristatus. The sequence goes on along the minus strand of NC_140581.1, from coordinate 766,375,663 downwards.
GTTACCAAAGTAATACACCTCCTCTAGGTGGAGGATCCTTGGTGTTGGCTCAGACACAAAATGTTTAGCAGGATTGAGTGGGTGAAATATCGTTCCCGCTGGACCTGGCTGTCAAGTCAGTTGTGCTTCATAAATGTATGCACGAATGCAAACTTTGCAGCATGGCAGATGTCAAGTACAGGCATTCCATGTGCCAACACAGAGGTGGCAGCCTTGGCCGTCGTGAAATAGGCTCCAAGACATTCTGCAGACAGTTTCTTGGCCAGTGAATGCCAGATCTTAATGAGTACTACCAACATCAACAAGGTCCTCTTCTGCATCACCTTCCCTTTCTTCAATCCCACAAGTAGCGGTTCGTCCTTGGTATCAATGTAAAAGTTTAAAGTTAATTAGGGGTTTTAACTGGTGGAGCCTCTCCTTCTCTTCAAAGGGGTGAGAGGTGCATAGAAAACTAGAAGAATGATGGATTGCCCAATGTAGAAGTCATCACAACTTTAGGTAAGAAGGCTCCCATGGTCCTCAGGACCAATTTTCAAGGAACTAGGTACTTTACGGCAGATGCATAAAAAGTGCCTGAGGTTCACTTTTGCAACAAGTTGAGGAAGATGGACTTCAAGAACAGGAGATTGAGCAAGCAGCTATGCATCAGCTCAAAGTGTGCACATATGCGAAATGTCAAGACCAAGTCACGGTCCCACTGTCGCATCTGAAAGGGCTGGCTGGGGAGAGAACGTGTGTTAAGCCTTTTCTAAACCTCATCACAACAGGTGATTTGAACAAGGACGGTTGGCTCGGCTAACATAGAAAGGCCAGACAAATAACCATGGATAGTGCTCATGGCAAGGCCTTGCTGGGCTACAGATGAAACAATCAAAAGTACATATGACAGCATTGCCTGTAAGGGCTTAGTGCTGCTAACACCACACAAGTGCACACATTTGTCCAGTGGAAAACATAAACGTATTTTGTGGAAGGGAGTCTGGCAGCAGGAATGACATCCACTTCAGGCAGCAAACCAAGAGCAGCCAATTGCTGCCATTCAGTCTCCAAGCAAATGGGCGCAGATTGTGTCGATTTATGTGGAAGCCTGGACTCATTGTGGAGCTAGGAGGTCCTCACAAAGTGGCAGCCTGATTGGGGAACAGATGCATATTTCTAGAAGGTTCAGGTACTACACTTCTGGCTCAATCCTGAGCCACCAGGATGACTTTAGCTCTGTTCTTGCTCTTCAGAACTCTGGCCGAAACCGGAAAGGCTGGAAGGCATATAGGAGTGCTGTATTCCGATCCAGCCAGAATGTGTCTCTTAACAAATGTTCTGCGAGAAACTCTATTGTGCACATTTTTTGACACTGTGGGTTCTTCGTGAGAGTGAAAACATCTAGCCAGGGGTCTTCCACTATTGGGAGAGGCCCCCTGCATTCTTGGGATGTAGACACCACTTGTTATCTGCCAGGTGCTGCCTGGCCAGCTTAATTCAACCCTCTCCGGAGACACAAAACCTCTTGGCACAGGACCCCACTCCACCCTACGTGTTGCAGTGCCATATGGCGGGGACATTGTTTATCATAACCTGTACTAGCCTCCCCTTGATGGACAGTAGGAAGGCCTTGAGAGCTAGATGAATCGTCTGGAGCTCCAGCAGACGGAGGTGTAGCCGGCAGTTTGCCAGAGACCAGGGCCATCTAATCTCCGCCTTCCCCGGAGGACCTCATCAGCCCAGCAGCAACACTTATATCACCACCGTCCGCTCTGAGTGAGGAAGGAAGAGAGGCCTCCTGCTGGACCAATTGGGTTCCTACAGCCAGCATTGCAACCCTTGAGCCTTCTCTGAGACCTGGATGATGTCAGTAATGATGCTGGGCCCACTAAAACCTTAGGTGCCAAGGCAGCGCACGTGCTTCCTGGCATAACTGAAATGGAGGATGCTGTAGGCTGAGAGGCTTAGAAGCCTCTGAGCCACTCTCACTGTGCTCCGGGACTGAGTATGAAACATCAGGATCATAGCCAAAATCCTGGACGTGTTTTGGCAGAGGACAAGCCCTAAACCCCACTATATCCAGAATCACCTCAATAAATGGAAGGCTCTGCTGAGGAATCCGGTGGGGCTTAGACTGGTTTTTAGTGAACCACAATGATGTCAATAGGTCAGACGTCATTCACAGGTAATCCACACTGACTACACTGGGCCTGCCTGCATCGAGGTATGGTAATACAGGTATCCCAGACTGCGGAAGGTAGGCAGCCACCACTTCCATCACTTCGGTGAGCACCTGAGGGGCGATGGAGAGAAAGAAGGGGAGAATGGCAAACTGAAAATGCTCCTGGCCTACTTTAAACTCCAGATTACATCTATGGACCAACAAGTCGGAAATTTAAAAAATAAAAGTTGTTGAAGCCCAGTAAAACCAGTTTCCCCAGACAGGATAGATATGATTTGGCCCAATGTGAGCATTTTTAATTTATCCTTCTACAGCAAGCATTGAGGGCCCTAAGATCTAGGTAAAGTCTTTAGCCCGTATTGTATTCTTGGACAAAGAAATAGCAAGAGCAACAACACCCACCACTTTGCATATAATACCCTTTCAATGGAACCCTGGGAGAGCAAAAGGCGTAACAGGATATAAAGGTTCTTGTCTGAACTTTAGTATGGTATGAGAGGAATAGTAGCAATTTTGAACAATCTGTAAGACCCATCTGTTCGACCTGATGAATCACCAACCTGGGGCGAATCGTTTACTCCTGCCCGATATGTTGGACATACAACATTAAGAGGTTTGTTGACCACTGTAGCAGGGGACAAAAAACTGGACGACTGTTGCCCCTGCTGCCTAGCAGACCAGTGTCCACGGCCTTTAAAGGTCTGGGTTGTCTGATGCATCACTGCTGGGAAAGAACTCCTATTTATATGTCAGCACTTTGAAATTGCCTTTAAACTTTCAGAACTGATGCAGAAACTGTCAGGAGTCAACAATACCAAGGAGCATGCTGTAGCTCTGCTGATTTTAAAGCATTCCAATGTGGAGTTTGCCTTCCCCCTGAAAAGGCAGGACCCATCAAATGGCACATACATTACAGAGGGCTTTACATTATCAGGGAATCCTCTGGATTGTATCCACACGCCACTACAAAAGGATAACAAGTGGCCGCATTTGGTCCATCATGCATTATCTGGGTCAAAGAGGCCTTAAGATCTTTCAGGACAGATGTCAAGATCTCGCTGGCCAGATCTCATAGGGCATATGTACACCAGCCCAGCATGCAAATTGCATTTACAGAACATAGTGCTAGACTGGTGGAAGCGAACATGTGCATGCCAAAAGCAGCAATCCTCCTGGATTTCATACCCAGAGTAGTAGATCAGTGCGCATGACAGCACTTTCTACAAGTCAAGGTCGTCTTGTAATTTGTCATCAGTTCTGGTTAGACTCATTTTTATTTCAAGCAATCTTTGTTTACTCCTATTTAAAGTCACAGCAGATCATCAACCTGAAGATGGAGAAATTTAGGCAAGCAAATTTATGATATGACATCATTATGACCAGTCACCATTTCACCTGATTTACTAGAAGGAAGGCACACAGATGGCACAAAACGCGCAACACTGCTTCAACTGCCGCTAGCTTCCAGAGGAATTGATTAACTGCAATTAACGGACTTTCCAGTTTGCACTGATACAATCCTCAAGATTGAATACTTTTCTATTGAGGTATGGACTTCCTCCCGGCTCAACATCCCTCACTATTTCTAAACTCCAATTGAAGATACTGAGGACTTGGTTCTCAGAAGGCAGCAGAGTAAGACATTATCAATATCTGGAGAATTCTAGTTGAACTTTCCTGAAAGATGTCAGCAGTGTGAAAAGCTTCCTTTCCAGTCTTGAAAGCTGGTTTGCAACATTTTCCTTAGATTAAAACAGTCTACGAGGCAATGTCTGTTCCTTCAGGTAAACACTGTCCAGAAATCATTCTTTTGCTAGTGCATTTGTTTTGAACAATATGGAATTATAGCAATCCTTGCTGCAAGGGCAAAGTCCAGGATATTGACTACTTTAGACATGCAAACACACAACACTAAATCAACAATAAACCGAGCTGCCAATTCAGTTTTTATCAAGGAGGATCATGCCATTCATTTAACCTGAAGATTTTGCACATGTTGCTTAAGCTCTGGTTAACCAACAACCTCATATGCTTGACCCAAGCCACACTCTCCTTTGATGCTGCCCTTTTATTTGGCAGAAAGTTTAGCGATAACACTGTGAAACTTGGGACAGGTCATTCTCCCCTTCTCTTTCACTGACCTGTACTGCCACACTTTGAAATGAGAATACAATTTAAAGTCCTTTAAATCAAATTTAAAGTATTATTTCTCCACCAGAAGACTTTCCTACACAGAAACACTCTGCATGATGCTTCTGGCCAACAAGGAGTAAAACATCTCCTCCTTAAAACTTCCAGTACAGCTAAGTTCAAAACATTTAAACAAAGCTTCCAAATCTTGCTCTAATACTTTGGAATGCTCTGTCTGAAGACCTAAATTCAATATCACTGCCTGGCTTGTTAAGGTACCAGCTCATTTATTCATATAATCCTTCCAAAATACGTTCCTTTTCCAATCTGTACATGCCTTTGTATTGTGTATACGTAAAGATACACAAACCCACATGGTTTTGGCTGTGCAAGTAAAATGCCTCCAATATACACCAATATTATCTGGTGGGGTATATACGTACAGTTAGAATGCCGCAATTATGATCTAACCTGCCCAAAATGAGTGCTGTACCTATACTATCTAATGTGGGGTTTGTATGGGTGCCTTTTGTGATAGCTGCGTGTGCACGGAGCCAGCATGTGTAATATGAGTGCATTTGTAGCCATATGGGCATTGCCTCTATGTACTTTGGTGTCTCCAGTGAGAGTGATAAAGGGTGGGTTCACACTATACATAAGTCAGACTTTGTTAAAGGGTTAAATGTTGTTAGGTAGTGAGCAAGGTAGAGGTTGAGCATTCCATAACTGGAGGGGGGGGGGTGGGGTGGGTGGGAGCTAAGAACTACTGAACTCAAACTGGGAAGAGTGAGGCACGTGACAATTGGGGGGGGGGGGGGGAGAATACATTTAAAGACCATATACATGTCAAACTGAAAAAAATGTGATAAACCAATCCAATGAATTGTAGTTACATCATATAGAATAAACAATAAGGAACATGAAAATAAAAACTGAATGCAAGGAGCGGGACACATAGGCAGTCTAACTTTAGAATGACAAGAGTTGAAGTGGGTGGGAACAAAGGTCCAGAGAAACAAATAGCAGAGAAGGAAGAAAGATCAAGTATTAGTTATACAGAAGGAACCAATCAACCAAATCGTACAGCTTAGCATTCAAGTTTATCACCCATTGTCTTCACTGGTCACAAATAATGCACATCATGGTACAAATAAAAGGATGAAGCAATTAGAACGCAAGACAATTTGAATAAAATGGATTAAAATAAAAAGATGGAGAATGCCTGCCTTTTTTTAACAGTGGTTGATTTGGAGTCTTTCCATCGTCTTCCTCATCTGGATTAGGTTTAGAAAACAAAATAATGGTTAGTTGGTGGCTGATACAATTAGTTAAATAATAATGTACAGGTTCAAAAAAGGTGTTATTTGGAAAAGGCACTACCCTCAATATGCACAGTGCACAGATGAAATTAAATAGGCATTAGAGGATTGGGCTATGCTCTTTGGAAATTGCGAAAATGTGCTACACGTCAGAGAAAGACTTCAGGGGAAACGGATAAATGAGTCTATCTTCTAGTTCCAATATACTGCCATTTTAGAATCAGTTCTATGGTTTTAGGTAACTCTGTAGCCAAGTAGCTGAATAGCCCTATAATCACACGTGGCCTGGACATAAGAAAAACACTTTAAACATAAAATCGTGGCTTTTGGGATAGGCACCAAAAACTAAAAGATTATGCACGTCACTTAGTCCATAACGTCCCGTAGAAGAGCATTTAAAATTAAAAAAAAAAAAAAACACATTTTCATTAAAAGGAGCTGTCCTTGCTAAGAAGTCTATAAAATTTATAAAGTTGGATTGCGTTTTTGGTCAATTAAAACCGTAGATAAATATAGCCTTTGGAGCATATCAGCCAACAGAGTAAACTCAAAAAACACTAACTTCAACACAAAGTAAGCCGCTGTACATGCTCCAAATCAAATGCTACTAACCTGCCAGATATAGCCTCACTATTCAACCCATGAGAACTTGTTTATCAGAATACAAATCGCATCTTTAATGGCCATGGAGTATTAAAGGTTTCTTATAAATAAATCGGGGTTAACAACTTTACACAGGGACAAGATTCACCTTTTCCATGACTGGAAAGCGCTCCAAAAATGGAATGTGTATGTTATTGAAACCTACATTTGTTATTCAGGAGTTTTATTTTTTTCATTTCTAAAAATGGGCAGGTAATACAGCTGCACAGTAACCTTCCACAATTTTGCTTTGCATGCAGCATTGCGTAATCATATCACACTCAAAATAGTTTTTGCCTATTTATGCAAGGGGGCTTGTTTTAACAATTAATTAGATTATTGAATATAAATCTGCAAGAAGAGAACAAGAGTTTTTATTTATTTTTTAACATTGATTACGCTACCAATTGCAGTTCAGTTAATTATCACAGGCACCCAAAGCTGAACAAACCCCTTTCTGTGGCGTGACCTCCTATTTATTTTTGTGTAAAAGGTGCAGAGCCAGATGATTCGGGCAAAGACAGATAAGTTATTTGTTTTGTACCCGAGACGCGGTTTATGGGGCAAAAATATGAAGCAGCTATTTGTTCTCTAAGAGTACCACGAGCTGCAAATCATTTCTCACCAAGGTGTTTCCCCCCTTCAGTGACATCAGGCAGTCTTTTCTGGAGTAAATGGGCGACATAACATGGGTCACGCCTGGCCATGAATGGCTTGTGGTACATGCAGCCATAGAGGGGCTTAAGACCGTGAACTCCTGCCCAAAGGGAAAAGCATGTTCAAACTGGTTATCCCTTCCTACACAGCCTCTTTGTTGAAAATCGGCACTCTTTAATTGTTCAGGAACAATGTGGAGCCATTTGATTTATAGAGAAGCTTAACTAGCTCCTTACAGAAGACCTCTATCTAACCTTAAAACCCTTTACCATGCTAAATCTTAGCCACAGACTTGCTTCATTTGTACTGCACACAAATAGGGTTGGAAAATACTTCCCATGCTACAACACATCAGTGGTTCCGTGTGAATGATTAAACCCAGATCAGTTGACTGGGGGTGAGTGCTTGCAATGTTCAACACTCCGTCCATCATTTCCTTTGGTTTTTGCTCCGTGTGAATGTTCTATATATATATTTTTTTTAACTTGAAGGCAATAAAAGAAAACACTAAAATAAACCTGTTCAACGGTAAATTACTTCAAGGGCACTATTCTGAGAAGGTTTCACATTTCAGGCAATTTTTAACTGACACAGCTGAGGAAGCAATACTACTTTTAATTTGGGCAGGACAGACAACACATACCCTCCGAACATGAAGTCTGGCTAAAATATAACAAGACAAAATATAGTGAGAGTGAAATGGGGGTGGTCAATGGCGGTGGCTACTGTCCAGCAAGTTTAAGATGTTAAGAAAACTGCTCAATAAGGAACTCTTTCCTAAATCCAATCCCTCCCCACTGTGCCCATGCGAACAGGAGACAACCTAAAACATCTGGTTCACAATAAAGTGTTCCATCAATTACAAGTGCACAGCATTGTCACCACTTATCAAATCCCATTCGCACTGGCAGGCCTAGCGTGCAATTTTTCTCTCATGCAAATAAGGTTGTAAAGGCTGGCCTTCTAAATAAGCTAAAACATGATATTGTATAAGGCTAACCAATATCTGAAACGGTATTCAGATTCATTTTGCAACTCACCACCCACAATAATGCTACACATCTCGTGACACATTTAGCATTATATTTTACTTCTAATTCATTAATTATCAAGGCAATGATGAATGTAATTTTCATTACAGTAATGTAATTTTCATTACAGTAATGTAATTTTCATTACAGTACCTTTCTGCATGACAGGACTTTTGTCAGCAGATAACGAAGAGAAAGGTTTAGAGGCCTCGGCTTCTGCTTTCTTGCTGTAGTTTATGGACACAACCACATCTTTGGAGCTTGGAGACTTTTCCTGAGATGATAACAGTTCTTCTGCAAGTAGAACAAAAGTTTATTATTGAAACCGGAATATTTTAATCTCAAATAATACGGGATCTTAACATTTACAAGCAATCTGGAAAATTCATAAATAAGCTCACTGAATGGGTTTAATGTTTAGATAACCTACCATTCACACAGTTGTGCAACGCATTCTAGATAAGGACATGAGTTTGATTCAAACACTCCTTTGCTGCTTGCAGTCCAGACGATAAGAAAGAAAGGCCTCAGAATAAGCGAAGTGACATGCAGGCCTATAATTCATCAGTCTTCAGCATAACCTCCAGCTTACCTCAGTATTTACTTTGTTGGGAGCTAAAGATAAATAAGCATGGCTGCTCCAAAAGAAGCACAGGATAGACACGCCAATGTTTCTCCAAGCATTTGTCGTGACTTCACACAGTATAAATTCAGAGATTGTTCTACCAAAAACCTGAACTGTGACTTTAACAGACTGCTCTAGAAAGCGCAAACAAAAAACTTGAAGGGATAACCCTAACGTGGCCTAATGGATTTTTGCCGCTCTACCCCAGACAATTAGTGAGGCTAAAAAAAAAAAGTTGCATCAGGTGTTTATCAAGGAAAAGTGCTCCCATTTTGATCACCTCTTAAAAGATGATGTCCGGTTCATGATCTTGTCCCTAAAGAAATATATGCGCCCTGCATCACGTTTGTGAGGCTTCCCTGCCAGCTACTGCAAGGTCCATGGTATTCAGGCACTCTAAACAGACTCAAGGACACCAAGCTGGAAATGAGCAGTCTTGCTAGGTCAACTCTCTCAACTGGGGCATATCTGCTTTCACTGAGAGCTCTGCAGTAGTTAAATCAATGCAAAACTTTGGCTGCATCACTCCTGGATAGGAACGCTTGAAGGGGCGGGGGAGGGGGGGGGGGGAAGATGTGAGGCTGTTGGATTCTTAAATACCCATTGTGTGAAACCAACACCAAAAATAGGGTGGCAATCAGAGTTGTATTAGCACCAGACTACAATAAGCATTGGTAAATGCACTCGGTTTCGCCTATGGGTTTAATATTAACTTTTTTTTCTCCGAGTTGGAGCTTGGTGAGCAGTTGTGCAAATATGTTAAAGAAACTCTGTGAAAGTGTTCCGACTTGTTTAGAGAGAAAGGCAATATCATGTAAATACTTCATAATAGCAGTATTCTAAAATCCAGCTTACATACCATTTAAGTTCCAGATATTTGCAGCCCAACAGAGCGGTGGCAAGGAAAAATGTAGCCTTGACTACAGAGAGAATTCAACTTGGTGCTTCATTAGGAGTGGCTCAAGATTCCTGCGGGGGCCGTAGCAGAGAAAAGCTCCATCGGGAATCGTAAAGCTTGTGCAAGCCTCGCTCACATGCATGTTTCCCCAGAGATATTGGACTACTGAAAGAAACCAAAAAATCCGAGAGAACTTGCAAGAGCACAAGGAATTACCAGGGACATCAGAACTGGAATTACCGACCCCCTAGTTATTTATTCAGCTGGGGATTCTCAAATTTCAATTGCGAATTCACGTTAATTCTGCAAGACCGGAGTTAACAATGTGGTAATACTGTACTCAGCAGGAAAAAAAAGGCACTATGCTGTATCAGTAATGCTAAGTGTGGAATTAACATATCAGTTAACCGGGGTGCTCATAGTGAGGCCCAGAGATTTTGTAGGTGAGAAACAGACTGTTGGTGACAACAATCAGATGTAATAGAGACTTTCCTAGCAATAAAATTTATTTTGAATTGTAAGTGTATTTTATACTTCTACTAATCTTGGTGGTGCACTTCAAGGTAATTTATGTAACAATTGGTTTTTAAAATCCTGCCGGCTGCCACAGTTTTGGCATCGGTAAGCGGTGTAAATGATAGGAGGCACCTTTATCCTATTTACCAGCACCTAAATTATCGACCGGAGAAGGTTGAGAGGTTAAGGAGGCCCTGCCAGGTTTGAATAATTTGACTTGAATGGACTGACCCTGGGTTTTCACCATAGAACAAACCGGTAGCAAATGCCCAGAAGGCATTTAGTATGTCACTATCTCTGCTGGTATAGCACCACAGCGGTATTTAAAATAAAATAAAAATTGAGGTCAATCTCTCTGCTGGTATATCACCAAGTCGGTATTATTAATAAGAAAAAAATGACTGTACCTGGAGTAAATACGTGGTGTACTGAAAAAAATCTCGGTGACACATTATTCCATGTTTTTTTCCCTTCCACGCATGGCTCGCAGCCATTAACACAACTACAGTTAAGAGGAGTTCATTTTTCCTGGCACAGAATTCTATGGACATTTAACTTATGGCACCCCATGTGCTTCTATACCACTGGCACTATTTTCATAGTCTTTTCCTCTCTGCCAAGAGTCTGAAAGCCGTACACTAAAGACCAATAAGTGCTTCAATCTTTTATTATCGAGGGTAACATTCTATGTGGTTCAGGATCTAGAGTCGCAATTTCGTTCTTGCTAAATTATCCAGACGGTCAATATTTCATATAGGAGGAGAAAGTGATTTCTTTTTCAACATTATTAAAGATGAGCATTTTAATGTTTGGTGGATTCCAAAGAGGCAAGTATTTTAAGATGTGTTGTCCAAAATAATATTTCTCCATGCACAATATTCCACCGTAATAATTTGAGTCACTTGTTTTGAGTAGCTACTTCTTCATACTGGTGTACTGCGTGGAATTCTGCTAACAAGGTATCTGATGTTCAGAAGGCGTGCTCTAAAACTGCGGAGAATATTTGCTTTTTTTTTTAAACCATGAAATCAACTAAGAAATTATTTTGCAGACCGCACCCTAAAATTAAAGTCTGACTAATGCCATAATATTTAACCTGAACCTTATCAGCAGTGACTGAAATCATACTGTTCACTCTAGTGCTTGCATCTTTCAGCTGGACTGTTGGCAGGACCAAATAATGCCATTGAACTATATAAATGAAAATACATCATGTAGCGTATGGCAATATCTTCTCTCATTAAGAGGCAAAGCCACACAGCAGCCGTCTTCTGAAGTACTCATATCTGATCAGCCTCAGCGGGTAGCAGCTTTCGGCTGATAAACTCAAAAGCAGATTACCCAAATTTTAGAACACTATCTCGCACTTCTAACTTTCAATTAGAACCCAAATTCCCTTCCCACTCTAGTATTATGAAATCTCAATTTTAAAATGTTTAGCGTCCGATGAGTGTAAGAGTCAGACACTAACAACGAGGTTTAGGTCAGACTTGATAAAAATACTAAAGCTAGAACTAGTGATCCTCTATATGAAAGACTAAGCCGAAATCTAGTATGAAATGCAAAAAAAACCTTTTGTGCAACCATGTATTTTCAGTTTCTAAAACGATTCAATCCAAAGAGGTAAAGTCTTGTGGAACAGTTCTTACAACATGCTGGCAGCTATTACAATTCAACCATTATGGCTTTCAGAGGATGTCGTAAGAACACCAAGGACAGGTTTCTCCAGTAAATAAAGAAAGACTTCTTTGGATGCCAAAGTTCCACAGGTATTTCTGCATTGCAGTAAACAAGTACCAAAAATTGCCATCAGTGCCAAGATAAAGTAAACCACCGTTTCAAAATGAGCAACAGCGGTCTTGAACAGTACTATTTTTGAGCCAAATGCTAAAGAAACAGATGTTCTGCATTGACATCGTCCTCAATTTGAAGGTTGGTAATGTATTAAAATACATTCTCTTGTCCCTCCACACCACAACTACTGCACATTTTACATAGAAGAATTCCGGAAGTACCCAGTCATGTTTGAAGCCCATGCTAAACTATCAAGCGATTAATCACTGGGCAACAATACCCGACTCCAGCAAACTCCGCCCTCAATTTCTTGTGCTGATTTCAACCACTGGAGCACCAACGTTTTTTGATCATTTCTAAAGAGAACAGCTGCCATACAGGAAAACAGCATAATGGGAGTAGACTATTCCACTCAGTCACATCCTGATCAATCCTTTAATTGTACGTCGACCATCAGGAAGTGCTTTCCGAAGTAAATTTATTTAAAAAAAGAAATGTGGCCACCTTTATGTGCACATGTATGGACCAGTCCTCCGATTATTATTTTTTTTTTTTACCTTTATAAACCCATTTAAAGATGGTCACTCTTGCATACCCATGAAGATGCATACACGGCCAACTTTGAATTGGGTTCAATTAAGTAAAAGGTATTGAAAGGCAGGTGCATGCACATTTGAGATGTTTCCGTAACAAACAAAAAAAGCTAAATTAAGCGTGCAGCTGTCGAGACATGAGTAGCAGTGTTAAAAGAGCTGCAGACCCTTACCAATGTAAATGGAAGATAACATTTAAACAAAATAAAAAAAAAGTCACTAAAATTGAAAAGGTCTTGCCTAACGTCAGGTCTAAAACTGGAGAAAACCGTGCAAGTTAAGCACATCTGCCGAATTTACACACCAAATAAAGAAAAACAGCTACAGAAAGGTTTGGTCTTACAGAAAATGATATAGGCTTCCTGCATTAAAATGTAGTCTGAAGTACATGATTTCAAATATAAATGAGAAAAAAGGAACTTACAGGGAAATAGTACCGAGAAAAAAAGTTATTTAAAACCCTGCACATGACAGGACTTGACAAACTGAGGTAACATTAAGCATCTCTTCCAGCAAGCATTTTATGAGGTGAGAAATTAAAAGCTGCTCTGAACCTCCGCAGAGGGGCATTGGAGGTTCACTTGAGATATTCTGGATATATCTTTCATTTAGGATTGCACAACCCTAGCTAGCACATTAAAAATAAAAAACACTTTAATAGCTGTAATTAGGTATTGTAAATCCACAGCACTACTCTATTTGAATTCCCTATCCTTGAAACATTTGCGACAAAAAAGAATGAGGACACTGCTGTTGAAGTAATTGGCTACACTACAGAAACTGGCTGCCCTAGTATTATATAATGGTGAAACCCTGAAAATTAAAAGAAGCGTTAAGTTTTCTGGGTAACAGCAGGCAAGAGAATAAAGTCTTCCATTCTGGGAGGCGCGTTTCCAGCAACCACTTAGGAAAACATGCACACTAATGTGCGAATTACAATAAAGTGAATCACCGTGCTATGAAGAAACCTGTATATGGTCCAGTAAACGAAGAGTCATCAAAATCTCAAAGACTAACATTGCTTCAAAGCTGTGCTTTAAGAAATGTCGCTGGAAAAAATACAAATCAGAATTGTGTAGGTAAAGAAAGTAGAATGGACAAAGTGACTAACGTACTTCTATAGGGAAATAAAAAAAAATGTAGTTGTACCAAAAATGTTGAGATTTAATTCTTGTGCCCTTTTACCCTAAACTTAGCCATTACCTCAAACCTACTCTACCTCTTTAATCTTTATCGCATCCCTTACCTTCACTACAACCACAACCATAACACTTACAACAACCTTACACCAAAGCTACTCCAAACCTAACCTTTTAATAGAACTAAACCTAATCCCGGACCTAAACCAAAGTCCCATGCCTTTCCTTAACCTGAATCCCAATGCCAATCATTACTTCTACCCAAGCCCTACCTGGAATCCATCTGCTTATTAAAAAACCCACAAAAAAACTCCTAAAATGTACCTTATTCTTAAACCCAACCCGAAACCTTTCTTAATCTTAATTTTCTTCAGAAGCCCATCTCTTAACTCAACCCTTACGCAAGGAAATATTTAATTTTTTCACTTTTCTTTTTAATAAAATACATTTTCCATATTCTAGTTTGACTAAAAATTATGCACTACTTTATGCATTTTTTTTTTTTTTTTTTTTTTTTAATTGTAATCCAAGGGGGTCTTTGGCATCAGTAAATTGGATGGTGGAAAATAGTCCTAAGGAAGAGCAAAAGTCTCCCTGTCTGGAGAGAAGCTGCTGTTTGTCGATGGTTTGAGAAACGACTATAACAACAGGGTTTTTTTTATTTTGCAAACAATGCCAGTGATTTATTCGTGGCTATTTTAAAGGCTGAATGCACATTTCTGAATTTGTTCAAGTGTTGAAGCTTGCTCGATTTGGTAAGGCTGTAATTGGTATTCTGGTGTAAGTTTTCTGATGTCACCAAGAATAAAGTGTTGAAATTTCTTTTTACCTCCTTACACAAGTCAATAAGGAGAAATCTATTTTCCAGAGAAGACAGTGGTGAGGCCTTTTCTTGGCAGTCCAGTGGTAGTCTGAATTCTGGGCAGTATCCTGTTGCTTGTCATTGGTGTCTTACATCCCACAACACCACTACACTCCAACTGGGTAACAGTAGCGGCTCGTGGAGGGAGTGCCACGGGGCGGGGGTGGGGGTTGTAAACGCGACTGGAGTAATGTAAATAAATAAAACAAAATTCATTGCGCACTCTGAAACGCCAAATGCGTTTCAGGGTGCATAATGACATTTATTTTATTTATTTACATTACTCCGGTCGGCCGTGAGCCAGAGTTTACTACCCCCCCACCCTGCCCCTCCCCACCGCACTCCCTCCACGAGCCGCTACTGCTGAGTAACTAAGGTATTCACATTAAGGTGTAAGTGGTAATAGGCATGGTAGGGTAAATAACACAAACTCAATGTACTTGAAAGGTTATAATGGCAAAGAATAAAACATTTATAAACATGTAATTAATAAAGGTTGGTTACAATTATTATTAACCTAGAAAAACAGAAGGTGCTAGAAGAGTCTGAGATTGGGAAACAATCCTAAATGTTCTAACAGCCTATATGCACTAGGCACTGTATTTTCAAATAATATTTTGTCCCATTACTAGGCCTGGGCAGAGTACGCGGAACTCCGCAAAGGGACCCAAAAAGTACTTTTTATTATGCAGAGTGGTCCGGTAACAAATGCAGAGGCGCTCTCACACACCACCCACCCTCCCCCACCCCCCACAAAAAACGGGGGGGGGGGGGGGAGGTTTGAGGAGATAAGCACCCATGGGGGTGAGGGGAAGTGGAAAGAGAGAAGAGCACATGAGGGAAAGAGCAAGATGGAACATGGGGGCAGAAGCTCCAGAGGGAGAGAAAAGCTTGAAAACACATGGAGTACTTAACAAAAGAAAGACAGGCGAGGGAGAGTTGGAAAACACATGCTTTTTCATGGAGCGCTTAACCAAAAATAAAAAAGTAGTGCAAGTATGGGAGTCACCAAATCCACAGGAAGATAAAGACGCTATGCTCCAGGGAAGTGTCAAATATAAAACTAAGCAAATCATTGAATGAGAAACGCAAATGAGTGACAAAACCAATTGTAAGTAACAGCTAGGCCGTAAGCCCACTGCAAGTTTTTTGTAAGCCCACAATAGGTCTTTTGTAACGTAAAAAACAAACTTTTACAAAAAAGGCCAGAGCCCTCCGTACACGTGGACACAAACAATCTTCTTGTTTTTCCACACTTTATGCTTTTTGTGCAGCACTGGATAATATAGGATTAGGACAGTTTGTGTAAGAGAAATGTTTTAAATAAATGGCTAAAACAGTACATCACTTTCTGCAAACACGACAATGCAGGAACTATTTATACAACTAGAGAACTGACCCTGTGTCAACTACGTTCAAATCGTCATACAAGTCTAATTAAAGATATGGGGCGCTGGAGAAATTAGGGAGGGGGAGATATAGCTAACAACCACACATACGTATTGCTGACTTGCTTATAGGTGATGGTGCGGCCTAAAAACACAAGAGGGATGCAGTGCAAACTCTAGCTGACAATAGCAGATTTCTGGCGAGTTTTTAGGCACTGTCTGCACATCACCAAAGTCCAACAACTGTCAAACGTGTTTCAAGCTTATTTAGACAGCAATGGCAACAAGGTTCAGGACATGGAAATAACACAGCTGTGTTTATTTCAACGTATACAGTTTGCTGAGCAATTTTGCAGTTCTGTTTAATCTTTCAGTATTATGAAAACATGTCAATATAAAGGAAATGTACCTTGCCCCTGGAGATGAGAAATATCCAAGCCTTCCTTTAATCGAAGGACGACCACACCGTACTGAAAATCAAAGGCATCACTAAAAAGAAAAAAAACAGACGTTTTAGTGCTAAACACATGCAACTATGCTAAACCTTTTCTCTAATTTACTAGTTTACTTAATCTTGGCAATCTACAAGTCAAAGTCCAAAGCATGACATGTTAGCTACAGAGAAAACTCCTGGTTATAGAAATGGGAGCCAACACAGCAGTCCAGGAACACAAGATTATAAAATAAGGAAATATAAATAGCTTGTTATTTTCCTATCCTATGTGTAAGTAGCTCGGCCAGTATATGTTTAAACTGTGCATTCGAAGACTTGTAGTTATTTCATTCCGTTATGAAATCACGACAAGTCCCAGAATGCAAAGCAAAAACCTGAATTGGATAAGTTACTCACGCACAGACCCGCAAACCTGAGCAGTCAAAATATACATCCCTGCTACAGAATCTCTTAACATGCCATAGGTCTTGTGCAGTGCCTCGCATCTACTGTATATTGTGGGGTGTGGAGCCATAAAAAGAACAGATTCCCACATTAAACAGATTACCCAGGACTTGGAAGTGCTGTCTGCATCATACTACATGGAGGGATAGAGGTAAATGGCTCAGTGAGGTTTTTCATGCCCAATGCAAGGTTACGGAATCGATTTCCATTTCCTTCTTTCTACGCTTTATCTCCGCTTTACATGGGTTAACGCACAACTGATCGTGTTTTTCTGGGGTCTTGGGACAATCTTTACACATAAAAAGCCATCTCGATTTCCCTTTCAGCCACAGAAATAGGTAGGAATGCCTTGTTCGGCGACCGGCAGACGGGAAAAGACGAAGGTGTGCATGCTGGCACCTCTCCTTGACGAATGTGTGACTACGGGGGAGTGCCACCCTGCTCTGACCCGTAATAGTTCGGACCACCCTACGCTTAGGGTTTATCTGTTACATGAGAGAACCAGAAAGATGAGAGCATTAGGCCTCATTTGACTGCGTGGAATGCAGGTGTAGTTTGGCAGGTATTGTAATGGTCCTGACGAAGGCCGGAGAACTGTTTGGGCTTTGCGAACATCCTTAACATATTAGCGTAGTTCTATAGGTGGACGAGGCATCATATCTCATACGATATCTGAAACCGTGGCATTTTTAATCAAATCCGAGATACCCATAATAAAGGTAAAACCACCAGGGATATCTCAATATAATATTTTAAACTGGATCCCTGAGATTATCCAATATTCATTTATCTAAGAACTCCCAGCAATGATTGAGCCTGCCATGGTGGTATCACCTATGATGAAGCATACCACCATGAGTTGTGGATGAGGTGATATCTTCAAAATCTTCTTTTGATTCATGTAGATCTTACCCTATAATACATTTTTAGTGACCTGGCCACTCGTAGTGCGATTATATGTAGGGGAGAAGGACGTGACCAAGTTGTGTTCCTCGGTCCCTTTTTTGTGTATGAACAGGATTGCCTTGCTGCATACTCTTACGTCATACAGGGCTACTCCTACAAGAGCAATCTTAAACATCTCTTGCTCTTTGATAACAACCATACTTGGTTCACCACTTTTCTGGACTCCAACTAGGGGCATCCTTTCTACTCTAGAAAAATAGACAATTTCTGCCTTGGGATTAATGAAATTCTTGGTACATACAGCTCTTCTCTTATAGAAGTTCTTTGTTTCATTATGATGAGTTACCTAGCATATGTAACTCACGCTCCACACAATTTAAGCTATCTACAAGGCCTAGTGTTACCAATACTTTGAACAAGTACATGTAGAAATACTAAGAATGGGCTTTGGGTCCCCCACTTAAATAATTGCATGGATGAGTGGTCTATAACGGTCATCACATTTTGGGAATGGTTATGTGTGCTGTTTGTTTTGCCATTGGTGAAGGTGCTCAAGTAGTCCTTTTGTTAGACTGCACAATCAACAAGACATTTAGAGTGTAATTCAGAGTCCCAGAATTGTTCGATGTAGTTGCTTTACAGATATTCCATTTCAAGTGACGATTCATTCTTTTTTTTATTTAGGAAGTGTGTCTAAAAAATGATATCTCCATGAGCGTTCTCTCCCCTGTGATCTGCACTGCTTAGCGCTACCCATTCGTCTTGCTCTCTGCGGGACCTACCTGTTGTTGAGGGGTAAGTATGCCCTTTTGCCGGGGCTCTTACGACAGCCTCACGACCCCCGGCAGATTAGTCTCTCTCGGATTACCTTAGAGACTGACATGGCACCCTCCAAAAAGAGCGCGCTGTCTTGCATGCAGCGCTCAGCTCCCAACTGCGGCCGGCCAATCCTGAAGATGATCTGGTGGCCAGCCTCATACTCCATGAGTGACCGGGTGACAGATCAAACCCTGCTGCAGCTCCACCAAATGCTGAGCTACTGATGGAGATTGTGAGGGCTTGGGAGGTGGTTTCAGCTTCCCTCTCAGGTCCTTCTGCATTGTCTTTGCGATCTTCCAACAATGTATCTGTCACCTCGTTGGCTGACTCACATCAAGGAAACTCATTAACTTGGTTTGGCTCGCCTTCAAAACCCTTCACTTCCCTAGCTAACAATCTGGCACAGCAAGCTGAGCCCTCCAACTTAGAGGGAGTTAAGGAAGCTGGGGACTTCATTGCAGTGGCCATCGCCCATACCCCTCCGAGGTGGCACACCAGCTAGCAGCTCCCTGCAATAGTGGTGGGGGCAATATACCAAAAGTACTTGTTATCGACCTTTATCCCAGCCCCACAGCGAGGTCAATGGATCCCAACAGCTACTCTGGACAGTAATGGTCAAACATTCACTGCACCTAGCCAGGTTAATGTCTCCGGAGGGGCCCGGGAAGAGTATCATACTGTTTTTCCACATGTACGGAGGGGGTGCAAGGAGTACAGCGGGCCAATCTGGACCTCTGGTTTGAGTAACCAGCATACACCCCGATGTAAAGGAAACCCCAAGAGTAGTCCCCATTGGTAGGGGGTCCCTACTAAGAAAAAGGCTACAGACTCCCGTTGACTATTACATACCTGAGTTACGACTCTCTTGATCATCAGAGAGCTATTAGAGATAGCCAGAATAAGGAGGCCGCTGTTCATGTTGACATTCCGTCTCCATTCAGCAGTATGCTCAATTCAATATAGCTCCTTCTGCTGGGCATGATCGGTCATTTGCGCTGGTCTCTAATGAGTTATATCATATTACCTCTCCCTTTCACCTCTATGTCAGCCCTGTCAGCCAACAGACAACTATCAGTGATTAGCTTTCCATCATCCTACTTCCGTTGCTCCTGTCACATCCTCTATGTCCGAGCCATCATTATCTACCATCATTCCACTTATGCAGGTTCAACGCTCTGAAGCGCTGTAGCATTATGCCCAAGTTAGGGCAGATAACCTGAAACTACAGCAGACCCTGGCAGGGGTGACTGGGAAAGCGCTTGCATGTCGCAGAGCTCCAAAAGCGGGTCAGCAGCACCGAAGAGGTCAGAACAGCCTCTGCGAGAGCACTTAGAGAGCATGAGGGCCGAATAACCTTAGACCAATCCAAGATAGAAGATCTGGAAAACCGTCAACACCACAACTACCTAAGAGTCTTTAGTATCCCTGAAGAAAAAGGAAAGGGGTGACCCCTGGAAATTTATTGTTCGATTGGATCTCTGCAAGCTAACAATGAATCTGGTGTGGAAGCTGCATTAAATGATCGATCCGCTGAGAACAGTGAGGGCTCAAAACTTCCGAGTGCCAGCTAGCTCAAGATTATCAGGGATGGATGGAGAGAGATGTTATACTTAGTGAGACAAGGCTTGGATTCTTAGCCAATGGCAGGGGCCAATCACCCTTAAATGATCTAGCTTTCAATGTTTGCCTTTTACTGTTCTATGCTTTTGATTGATTTATGTATTTAGCATGTTGGCTTCTCTTAGGCCCTTTTTTTTAAATGCGTTTTTCTTGTCTGTGGCTGGCGGGGTCCGGTGGCAGGGTAAAGGGCTGGCATCTCACAAGAGCGGTCTATTCAGCAGACTGCTCTTGGGGTGAGCTGAACTTTTTTCTCCAGATAGAGGGTTCGAGGGGGTTGGGTTTTGTCTTCTCATTTTGGTATTTGTTCAGGTTTATCTTTTGGCTGGGGTTCATTGGTTCATGGGGTAAAGTAGAGAAAAAGGAGTTGGAACGATTACAAGTAACTATTTGATCGGGTGGTTTGTTATGTCATTCGAGATGGAAATACGGGTTTGGCATTTTATGTACTTAAAAGTTATTCACAGTGTATCAGCTCAAATTATTGTGCAGAAATGTAACTGGCCTAAATCGTCTGCTTAAACTCAAGACAGATGAGGTAAGAGATGACACTGGACAAGCCTCAGCTGTTGTGCTTATCTGAGACCCACCTTGCTTATAGAGACTGGTCCTTGCTGAAGCAGATTGGCATAGTTACTAGCTGATCTATATCCATTCGCGAGGTTGCTATACTCTGTTAGGCATCTTGAGTATAAAGTTCTCAAAACAGCCTCTGATCCCAGGGGTAGGTGGGCAATTTCTCAGGTGATCATCTCCCATAAGAAATTTGTTGTGCTATATATCTGGCCCAAACACGGACGTACCAGGGTTATTTGATTGGCGGAACCTAGAATTATTAGATCGGGTGGGTGATCTAATTCTGGTGGGCGATTTCAGTTGTAGAATGAACTATGGATTGATACCACTAATCCGCCCATCCCCTTATGGTCAAAACAAGGGCAGCTATTCTAGAATCTGCTCATGTGCATGGTTTGACACATGGATGGCTCTTCACCCCCTTAGGCCTGGCTATAACTTCTAGTCACCCCACAAGCGGTATTGCAGAATCAATATTATCTTCATTTGGCCTCGGTTAATTCAATCTGCTGAAATGGAGGTTTGCCCTATGATCACCTCCGCTCAAAACCTGGTTTCACCAAACTTATCCAATTCTGGCAGGGAGGGGCACCAGTTTATGTTCCTGTTCTATCCTTTCTTACCCCGCTTATAGAACTTGTTTGTCCAGGACGCTGGGAGTTCATCATTTCAAGTTCCGGCTCAGCTCCTCCTAATATTGTTTGGGACGCAATGAAGGCATTTAAACATGGGGTTACCATGCAGTTCACGCTGGACAACAAGTCAGAGCAAGAGGTAGCAATTAAGCTTAGTTACCAAATACAGGAGCTAGAGTACCGGCATGCCAAAGCTGTGTGAGTCAGATGCCTGAAGAAGCTAGCTATTTATTTTGAGTTAGTAGAAAGTCGCTGTACACTGGACGGAGGATTTAGAGAAAGAGTTGCTACTAATTATCATAAAAACAAAATGCTTCAATATGACTATGGAGAGAATGCCGGTAGGATGTTAGCTCATCAGATTTCAGAGAGGAAATACAGAAATGTAATACAATTTATCAAAGATAATGATAGTATTCCTCAATACGGCTCTCAGGCCACAGCTAAAGAGTTTAGTGATTTTTAGAAGGATATTTACAGTCAGCCACAGCCAGTCAGACAGTCTGAGAGCACAGAATATTTGCAGGCCGTGTGTTCACCCTGCCTCAATTCATTTTAGTTTTTATTTCTGGAGGGAGATATCTCTGTGTAAATGGTAGGAGGCGGCAATTATCGCTCTTCTGACGAGGAAGGCAGCAGGGGAAGATACCATCCCTCTGGAGTCTTATAAAACATTCCGCGAAATTCTTCTTCCTGAATTTATGAGGCTGGTGGACAATATCGATAAATGTGGAGCGAGCCCTGCCTCTTGGAACCTTACCAATATCATTGTCACTTTAAAGAAAGAGAAGCAACCGGAAGACAGAGGGTCATACCGGCCTATCTCCCTGATCAATTCTGAGGGCATTATCTTTTTACAAAATTGTTCGCCAACTGGCTGGCCCCTCTGAACTAGTATCTGGTCAAACCGCAACAGCATGGCTTTGTACCCAGTAGAGAGAACACCAATCATACAAACTTGCTGCGACAGACGCTGCAGAGTGATTGGGCAATAGGGTCGGTATGATATTGCTAGACAGAGAAGGCTTTCACTCTGGTTACATTGGATTTCCTATGAGAAACAAGGAGAGCTTTCGGAGTCGGCGGTAGATTCTTATTATGGGTACAGTTTCTCTACAGAAACCATATGGCCAAATCAGTCTTTTGACGGCTATAGTTCATTATTTAGGATCCTTAGGGTTACCCGTCAGGAATGTCCACTGTCTCCACTTCCATTTTGCCCCTATCATGAACCTTATTTAAGATCCCTTATTCTCAATTAACTGATCCAGCCAGTGTCATTCAACAGTATTGAGGACAAAGCCACTGCTTACGTGGACGATGTTGAAATTTATACCTCAGATCCTTAGTCTACTAGTGATTTAGTGTCAAGACACTACATGGTTCAGAGCCCTCTCTGGATTTAAACTATCTTACTAAAAAGTACGCCTCACTTAATATTCAATCAGAGAACTCCGTTCTGGGCACAGTTTAAACTGCCATTTATGTAAGAATCAGGCTTGACGCTAGGGTTGACCGTAACCTTCAAATGAATTACAAACCTTGATTACAATCTGCCATAGCTAAGATCCAATCCTGGAATTAACTCCCAATCTGCATATTAGGGTGTTGCAGTATTCTAAAAATGAGCATTATACCAACGTTGCTTTACCTCTTTTGTGCGATACAGATCTGGATCCCAGACTCATTTTTCAAACACCTTGAGGGTGCCTTCGGTAGCTTCATCTGGGGATATAGGAGTGCCAGAGCGGCCATTCGTTTTATGAAACTTCCATACAGTGGGGGGGGTCCATACAGTGGGGGGGGGGGTTCTTGGGGTTCAATTACTTCTGGACAGCCTTTGGAGGTCATATTAGGAATTGGACCGGTCTGTACTGGGATATCTACCAGCACTAGGGTCAGATGCCAAGTTCCTTTGTATAGATTTTCAGATCCTATCTACTTTAACCATGTCCAGTTCAAAATCGAACGAAGACACCACTCTAATCTGGGGAGAATCTGTTCTAAATATTCTTTACCTTCTATATATGCATACACCTCACTCTGGGGAATCCCTAAATTTCCATCCATCTTTCAATATCCTGTGGGTAAGGTCTTGTATAATCTTAGGTTAAAGGCGGTTGGGCAGCTCTTTGATGTGAATGGGGTTCGTTCATTTTCCTCTCTTCAAACCTTGTATGATCTTCCCCACAAGTCTCTCCAGGTACTTACAGATACGTGACTTCTTTCTGCACAACTGTACAGAGCGTGCAGCCCTGGAGGATTCTGACATTCTGTCTCATCCATGCAGAGCACCAGGCAAGTCGTTGTTCAGGGAATTCTTTCAGATCTTTAGTACTGGTAACTTCCAGTGTTGAGGTGTGCTTCCTTACCACCTGGTTATCTTTTGTTTTGTATGATGCCCAACGTAGGGGTTTCTGCTCATCATTATTGTTTTTTCTACAGAAGTTTGTAATTATGTTTTGTGATCATGGCCAACTTTAAATAAAAGCATAAATAACTAAATAAAAAGGAAGCGTATCTGGTTTGTCTTCGTGGCTATCAAAGCCTACCTACTAAATCACCCTTGCAAGTCCATGACTTTGCTGTCTTGATAAAAATAAGTATTCACATAATCTTTCTTAGGTTGCACTAAACATACTGGTCCATTCTCTAACGGATCTACGTAAAGCTCCATTTGAAAACACCCTTCTTTGATGCTATGGTTTCATTCTGCAAATGTAGTCTGTTGAACAAAGTAGCACCAAACACAGCTTCCATATTAGTGTAGTCCAAGAGGATGCTTCATTGTGGTATTTTCTTTCTAGGACAGCAAGGTACAATACAACTAAGTTACTCAACAATTACCAAACACTTCTCTTCACCAAAAGTCAAGAACTAATAGGTTTGCCATGGTGTGCCTAAGAAAAATAAAAACGTAATGACGGATTGCCAATGCTCGTTTAAGTAGGATGATGAACTGTCAACTCGCAAACCTGTGTAAAGCTATGAGGTTACAGGATGTTAGGGAAGGAAAAAGAAAAAAAAAAAAAACACAGAGCAAAGAAAACATGGCTGCCATTTATACATGGCCGATGGGCATATTACATTTTCCTTGAATTGGTCGGTATCTAGCTTGGAAAATGTGCCTTAAGTGAGTAACGGAAGGTGTCAACTGCAGAAAAAACAAGAATCATGAAATGTCTGTTTTGGTAATAAAGCATTCCTGATTTAGGCTTTTCCACCACTAAAGTACTCAAACTAGAGAAGAGAAAGGGGGTCCAAGACCTCCCACTAGAACGTGTAGAAACAACCAAAGACCATTACGCAAAGTAACAAGTCCCTTAATGTGAAACCACATCTGACTGTATAGAAGAGAAAGTTAATTATGTAAAATGGAAGCCACCTAAATGGATCACATAATTAAAATACTAAACAGAAGTTGGACAAAACCTACAGATTTTGGTTACTGACAATGGTGGATTCAATTGAGAGTTTTGTCTACAACCCAAGTACTCTACTTCTAGGTGGCTGCCCGAAGCCAAGCACCAGCCTGGCCCCTTCTCCAGGTAGGTGGTAACACATGTACCAAGGTCAGGGAGAACTTACCAACATGACAGACCTCTCTAAAAGGACGCAGTGTACAGATCCATAGGGTGCTCCAAACCAGTGGGCATGCAGCTGCTATCACAATTTACAATTTCAAAAAAAGCTTTATTCGACAGTTTGTCTTAAAAGCACATTAGTACATAAAATGCGGCACAATAAATATCATAAAACTATTTACAAACTTTAAGAAATCCATTAAATCCAATTATTTGTCGAAAATGTGATAAAACGATAAAATTAGCTAATATTTCATTGAACTTGGAAGGAATCTAGTCTCATTAAAGATACTAGTTGACAACTTATTGGGTAAGCATTCGAGTGCGGATTATCCAGGACCATCCGAAAAACTTTGCCACAGCCACCGCTATATAAGGTGAACAATCAGAGCTCAATATCCTTAGTGCCTCTTTACAATTTCGAGTTGCCAACCTAAAACAAATGGGTCTAAGCCACCTATGACGAGGGGAAGCATAGAGAGGGCATACAAAAAGGATATGGGCTACAGATTCACACAAATCTAAACAGTTATGGCATCTGTCATCTTTATTTAGAGACCAGTTACTTGTAAATGACTTAACCGGAAGGGTGCCAGCTCTAAATTGAAAATATAACTTCCGATCTAACGGCCTTTCAATAATGTCCCAATATAGTTCACATTTTGGGCGTGATTTATGATCCAGAAAACGACCAGTTAGATTTGTTGGGAAGTTAATTCTGTGAGACTGTCTGGATCATTTCCCAATATTTTTCTTTTAATTGATGGGAAATTTGATGCGTCCGGCTTGTTCCATAGGATACTCAGGTCTAGCTTTAGCAATAGAGACCTAATTTCTTTTAACCACTGAATTTTGTGGAATTGGTCGGCCAGGATCACATCCTTAAGGCCCCGAGCATAGTGTGTTAATTCTGGGGTCGTCCAAATGCGTCTCCAATACAGTAATGGACGCAGTCTGGCCAGGTCAGCTATGTTCTTTCTACCAAAGGCCAACAAAAGCGGGACAGTTGGAGTGCTTTGGGGTACGCCTACCAATTTACGCAGAAAAGAATTCTCTGCTCTTACCAGGCTATTCAAATTGGTATGACCCCAAAGTTCCGATCCATAAAGAGCTGTGTTAACAACTTTCATATTATACACCTCAAGGGCGGGAGTGATTGGCCTAGTTAAGGAAGACCTATGTTTAAGGGATAGGGCTCCTGCAAGTTGATGAAATTTTAGTAGGGCCGTATCCAAATGTCGATTCCATCCCATGTTTGTTTGTAATAACAGGCCAAGATAAACAAAAGAATCAACCCGCTCAAGAGGTAGACCATTGAGCAATATTTTACCCTTAAAAGAATTAGTCTGGTTCAGTGACATGAACTTTGTCTTTGAGATGTTAATCTCCAGACCGCGCTGGTGGCAGAACTCCCCAAATGCATTAACTGCCTTCTGTAGGCCGCTCGGGGTCCGTGATACAATTAAGGTATCGTCCGCGAACATGAGAACAGGTACGCGGAACCAGCCAATATAGATGCGTCAGTGGGGGAGCTTCCAAGATGTTCCACTATTCCATTTATGTATAAGGAAAACAGGGTTGGGGCCAGAACACACCCCTGGCGAACACCACGCTCAACCGGGAATGGTTCTGTAACCTCACCCTGGGCCCCCGCATCTGACTCTCGCGTAGTTGTTCTCATGGAGGCGGACAAGCAAAGTCAGGAGATCAGATGGCATCCCCTGGTTGGAAAGAACAGTCCAAAGTTTGCAGCGCGGGACTAAATCAAAGGCAGTTTTAAAATCGACAAACACTGCGTAAAGTGACCCCTTAGAAATCAGCACATTCCTCCAATATATCAAAATGAAGAAAAGGACTTGGTGGATTGAGCTGGTACATGGGCGAAATCCAGCCTGGAAAGGAGATAGGATAGCTTGTTCGTCAATCCACATTTGTAGTTTGCTCTGTATCAAACGACCAACCAGTTTTTGGGCTGAGTCTATGAGGCCAATAGGCCTATAGTTATTTGGTAATGATTTGTCCCCCTTTTAGAAAACAGGGATGATCTCGGCTCCCTTCCATGAGGGTGGAATGGGGGCACCCCTGGCCACTGAATTTGCTAATAGTGCGAAATACTGGCACCATGAGGACCTGTCACTCAGGAAAATCTCGGCTGGGATACCATCCATTCCTGGGGCTCTACCTCTGGTGACACAGTCTAATGCCCTGTCTACATCATCAACTGTAAACAAATTATGTTGGAAAAAGATAGGTGGGGAATTGCTAACTGGCAACTGCTGATTTCGGGCATATTGTGGTCTGAAGAATTCCAACCATGAGTGCTGGGGGACATTATTTTGTGGGGGGTCTCCTTGACCATCTCTATCCCATTTTATGATGTTCCAAAATTGTTTGGAATCCCTAGAAGCACATGCCGATTTCAGATCCTGCCATCTGTCCTCGTTCCACTGCCTTTTTGCCGCCTTTTGGGTTGATCTATATAGACCCCTTGCCTCACGGACTCTCGTGGGGTTCTTTGCCTTAACTTCTTTACCCAGAAGTGACCTTACATCCTTACAGGCTTTGTTATACCATTTAGCTGTTTTTGGTTTAAGATTTGTTTCCCCTGGGCAATGACTTCTGGAAGAATGACTTTAGTTTAGAGAAAAGATTTTCATGGGCCTTTAACATAAAGCTAGGGAAATCCTGGGTGTCATTTTGAGCATTTATTTCCGTTAGTGCCTTGTTGACTTCCTTCTTAAGAGAGGCCAGCTCAACAGGGTTCACTGCTATTTTATCCCATTTAATGTGACACAGGTTATTAGTAGCTACAATATTCAAAGTGGTAGTCACTCCAACTTTGAGCTCTACTTTGTCCCCAGTTGGGGCATTAAAAAGTGAGCAAAGAGGGTTGTGGTCACTTTCTAGCCGTGGTTTAATGACCATATCAACCAATCTATGCCAGAATCTAATGTCCACAAGTAAGTAATCAATCAGACTGCTGCACCGTCCGTTATCAAAGGTACATGCACCCTGTTGGTCAGAGGGGGTACTCCCATTGGCTGCGCGGAGTCCTCTTTCAAGGCACATAGATTTTAACTGAATAGCTGCAGCTGGCCATCTTTTGATGGGCGGGAGATCTAGCTTAGGGATCGCCCATCTATTGTCCTGTTCGGCAGAGATGTCCTGATCTTCTTGGCCGAGTGGTTCATAGGTGGTGTTAAAATCTCCACCCACTATCGGGACAAACTGTACTGGGAGCTCCTCTAGTTGAATGGCAAGAGCTGTAACCACCTCTGAGGCACGCCCTCCTTGTTGGCCTCTGGCATAAACATTAAAAACGGCCAATTTAGTGCCGTCGGGCCACTCAAGTCTGACGGCCAAGATATCATTTGTCAGGGCTCTGACCTTTTGTACTTTACAGCTGAGAGTCTGACGAATCCAGATCACCAGACCTCCCGAAGGTCGTCCTTTTAGCCTTTTTTCTGCGGGGATGTAAAAGTTGAGGAAGCCATCTCGATAAACCGCCTCTATCGACCAAGATTCTTGGAAAATAATAATGTCATGTTGATCAATGAATGCACACCATTCTGGGGATAGAATCTGGTTGCCAATTCCAGCAAGATTCCATGAGATGAAAGATAATCCATCCTTACCCGGTTGGGGGATATTCAATTTAATAAGATTATTTATTTGGCCTTGCAGAGCCACATCTTGTCCCTCCAAACAATACTCTATCTCTGGTTCAGATAAGAGATTAGGAATTTGGATTTCGCTATAGGTTATAGGGAAGCTTTCTACTCTCCGTGGGTCCACGCCCCTGGTGGTCGTTACATGATTATTATAGGAATACCCCATGTTCTTATTTGGATCCACCGGGTTATATGTGGGTAGGGATTGGCCGGAGGTGTCACCCTTATTAGGTGGGAGGTGATTATTCTGATAAGTCTCCCATTGTGGGCTGATAGGTAAATTATGAGCTGGGTTCAATAGTCAGTCACAGTCCTCCATATCTGTCAATGCCCCAAAGCGATTCCTCAGGTTAATTCCACCCAGGGGAGATGGTAAACCCCCTTTCATTAATGGTCGAGGGTGGGTAAGCAATAGACGGGGCCTTAAACTACGCCCTTTACACCATGATTGATCATAGAAAAATTCTAGGGTCAGTGGAATTATAGCCGAACTCCTATATTGAGGGGGGAATAAATTTGCTAAAACTGACGGCAATATTTGGGGGTTAGAAAAGTTTAAAACTATGCAGTCCCCCCTAAATCGCTTCTTACTCGTACCCAACCATTGTACCCTTCTGGCCATTATAATATCCTTGGCTAGTTGGTGTTTTCCCCTGTCCGAGATCCACATGTTATTGGATAACCAATAAAGAACTTTGTCAATTAGGTTACTTGCAGGTTCTTCTTTACCTGGGCTTAAACATTAGCTAAAACGAGTACTAGGGGGGTGGCCTCGGGGATAAGTTGGAATGCTTCCCTATCTGTAAGGGCCAGAGAATGATCACACCTGGCGTCCGAACTACTATTAGGGTTGGGAAGTGTGACCCCCCTCACTCGATTTTGCTGGAGCCCTGGTATTCAGAGGACCTTTAAAGCCTAGTGTTTCAGTTCAATGTAGAATCAACATCCTCGATTAAAATGTTAATCTGGCTCAAAGGTTGAGCTTGGTGTATGACAGTGGTTCTTGAGGTGGATGACTGAGACAATGGGACCGGGAGCTGTAATTCACTATGAACTAAGGGGGGGTTGGGTGGTCCATTCACTCCCCAGCTCTTTTCTATACAGGACGTTTTTTCCTCCAGAGAGGATAACCCATCTAAAATCTGAGCTAAGATATGGTCTAATTTCTCTTTAAATACCACCCAGAGGAGATCCATTTGGACCTCCAAAGGGGTATTCGGTTTGGTTTTTTATGCTTGGGCTTTTGTAACCCTGGCCCCTTAGGGGGGGCAATCTTACTTGTTAGCCCTACCCCTCCAGCCCTAGTACAGCGTCTTTTCTTTTGGGCGGGAGTGGGAGTAATACTGGGAGTAGAGTCATCTGTCACATCTATTGTGGGGGGTCTGGGCGACTGATCATAAGTAGACATAGCATTTCCTATTAAATCCCTTGGAATATCCGGCACTGTGGGGTCCAGCTGGGACTCTAGTCCCTCAGGTTCTGCATGAACCGACACAAAAGTAGTAGACCCTATATCCAAAGACAGTCTTTTCTCAGTTCTTTCTATTTCCTCATTCAGCATACTGGAAACTTTCACCAAGTAAGAGTCCAATGTTGCTACATCCCTTCCTTTGCCATTGGCAGCTCTTGTTTTCCTTTTCGCCGTCCTCCCGACAACGATTCCACATACAAATATTACAGTACCTTTGGTTGGTGGATCTTAAGGGGGTGGCCCAGCCCAGCCGCCTTCAGCCCCTGACGGCCCGCCCTTTGCCCGGGCTTAGCCCGGCGCTGCCCGCGCGCGGTCCCGCAACGCGGGGGAGTGCTTGGTTTAAATGCGCCTCAGTGCGCGGAAACGGCGTTGGCGGCTTTCCGGCCACTAGGGAGCCTGGGAACAGTAGTCCCTGTCCTCCTCTCCGCGGCCGCGTTGGAAGTAGCTGCGGCGGCGGGAGGCGGGAACCAGCCAGGCGATCAGCGTAGGATGAAGGAGGTTGCACCACGGCAATTGCTGCCCCTCTAGTAAGTTCAAAGCGCCCGCTCTGCCGGGGGAGTGCTTGGTTTAAATGCGCCTCAGTGCGCGGAAACGGCGTTGGCGGCTTTCCGGCCGCTAGGGAGCCTGGGAACTGTAGTCCCTGTCCTCCTCTCCACGGCCGCGTTGGAAGTAGCTGCGGCGGCGGGAGGCGGGCACCAGCCAGGCGATCAGCGTAGGTTGAAGGAGGTTGCAGCGGCTATCAACTTAACCAGCTACTGCAATAGAAGTATGTTGTTTGGGAGCTGAAGTAGACAGTCTGAAGAAAAATAACAATTTTGCACCAAACTGCAAATTAACAAACGAGGCATCACCAAATACTAGAGACTTGACAACTCTAGCATGGTTTCCTCTGACTTTTTGACTACCTCCTGCATTTTGACTGTGTACTGGATTTAGTTTTTGCTGGATTAGAGGCTTTGGGCACTTTGCCACTGCAGATCAGTTTCAAAGTGCAAATGCTCACTGCGTAAATTGTGATCATGATTGGTTATTCATAATTGGCATATTTGATTTACTGGTAAGTCCCTAGTAAAGTGCACTATGCCTGCCCTGGGCCTGTAAATCAAATGCTACTAGTGTACCTGAAGCAAGGATTGTGCCACCCACACCAGTAGCTTCTCAAGTGGATTTCAGACCTGCCACTGCAGTGTCTGAGAGTGCAGTTTTAACTACCATGTCGACCTGGCAAGCGCACTCACTTGCCAGGCCCTAACCTTCCCTTTTCTTATATGTAAACCCAAGGTACCCCCATGGGCACAGTGCAGAGAACAGTCCAGCCCGAACTGCTAGGCCAGGTCGAACTAGGACCAGACACAAGCATCTTGGACCAGTTTCGGGGTATCACCCCTCATCAGCCAGGCTAGCTTGAATCCAGTGGCAGTTCTCATAAGGATCTGGGTCATATGGCTGGGTCCAAACTGGAGTGGCATGGTGATCTTGTGACTGGGGCTGAGTGTTTGAAAAGTTTCAGTACTCTGTTCATCATTGTGTTGGGTTTGCTTTGAATGATGTTTCCCTACTAACAGCTCAGCCACTTTGTAGGAAGAAAATGTTACTCTTATTCATGGTTCTCCATCCAGAGTGTCTTCATAAGCATTTCTGCCTATGCATGTCAAAGTGGAAGAACGTTTACAGAGAGAAAACCTATTTGAACAATAAATTAGACATGTGGCATAAAATTATTTTATTAAATTATTAGATCGGAATTTTAAAAGAGGGAATGTTTCTCTTTTTAACACACTATTCTAAATGGCAAAAACAACAAAGCCAAAAAAAGGCAAATCTTCCAGAACTTCCTGAATCCCATTGTGCATTGCACTGACATTCAGCACCTTAGTTTAATTTTATGGTTAATCCCAGGCAGTAATTGCAGGCTGCGACTGAGGACGTGGGTGGGCTGTTTACGTCATGAAGATAATCCTAATTGAGAACCAACATTAAAAGCAACTTATGTCATGAGATCACCAGTGATTATCTGGGCCAGAGACAGATGGATAAGTCAGGAAAACCAGATCCAACAAGAAAAAAAAGTAACTTCTACGGAGGAAAGAAATACCAGAGTGGAGCTTGACCAACTTAAAAGTCCACTCTCGAGATGCAGTTAAGGCAGCAGATTTTTGCAAATAAATATGGACGAATTTTCCCATGGATGCTTTAAATACCTCACCAACGAGAGAGAACGCTTCGAAATGTGGTAGTAAAAGATTTGCATTGCAGCAGAATTGTCCTGCGGTTTGTTTGAAAGAGACAGCTTTTCTATCCTATCACAGATGGAAATGCATAGGAGTATCCGCTTTTCAGTGGAGAATGTAGTAGCCTGAA
Organism: Triturus cristatus; assembly: GCF_964204655.1. Taxonomy (NCBI): domain Eukaryota; kingdom Metazoa; phylum Chordata; class Amphibia; order Caudata; family Salamandridae; genus Triturus; species Triturus cristatus. The sequence goes on along the minus strand of NC_140581.1, from coordinate 766,343,370 downwards.
AGTCTGCATTGGAATCACCACGGTTTACATGGAGCCAATGTCCTTCATTTTATCTAGAAACTGCGGCCGTCCTTTAAAGCCTGATGGAAGGGGACTGTAGAGGTATGCCAAAAAAAAAAAAGTGGCAAGAGAAGCACAGACTCTACTTTTAGGGGACGTAACAGTCTGTATGAACAATTAGGAGGCTACACAGCAATCAATAGACTTAAGTAAGAACGGATAGTAAAGGACGATTAAGTTGTTGCAAACAGAGGAAGCAGTTGAGGTGCCCTAGACCACTTAAGTGGACGCAAAAAAATGTGGTCTAGAGAGAAGCAAGTATGTTGTCAGAAAAGTCAACCTTTCAGGGGGTTTGGATCCTTTCACCGGCTTCTTCTTTCCCCTGGTGCTTTACTGTTCGTTCTCTCATCCTTCCCCTTCTCCCCACCCGGTTCATCTGAGGCACTGTTCCCTTCCTTTGCATAGTTTCTGGGGCTTTTTCATCCAGTCTAGAACAAGCAACTGCATTTGTTCCAGTCATATAATAATGTGCGCTTATACTTCATAGTGCAAGAACATCCAGAGTCTTTTGATGTATTTCAGATACTGTGGCTAATCCTTATAGCTTAAAGTCTGTTAACACTCCAATGTTTTGATTGACAACAGATTGACGCAGAAGTCTTCCTGGTTTCTTTTAGAAAGAATTGCATTCTTATTATTCACTAGTTGGAACTTTACAACAGCATATAGGGTTAATACAGCTATCACTTGTTCACTTCAATGCACTTCTCCCTATGCTGTGTATTGATATCATCATTTCAAGTCGTTGTTCCTACGTTTGCACTGCAACCTTACTGACATTAACACTAATATTTTCCACAGATTGTTTTATGTTCAGTTTTTATTAGTACTCATCTAACTTACTAAGCTCACTTGCAATGCATGTTTTAGGATTCATCTCTAACCATTTAGTAAATTCAGAACACAGTGCCCTTTGGTCTTTGTAGGGTTGTTTAAACATTAGATTTATAGCGGATTTTATCATTGTCAATTTGACTATTTGTATTTTCACAAAACCATTAAAAAAAATTAAAAAATGGGGGAAATGGTGAGGGCACATTTCAAGAGCCACCGAGTTTCAGCTGCTAATAGTTTGTAATGGGTCAAATGAGGAGCTCCTATCCCTGAAGGCGATTGAGGTGGTGAGGGATGCAGAAGAGACCCCAGAAAGAGGTTAGAGGTACCTGTGAGTGCAGGGGTGCATGGGGTTGGAGAAGCATGGCACATTGATTGCTTGCATGATTAAGTAGGATGTGGAGCAAGAGACTGTTCTGTAATGCAAAGCATAGACATGCCTGCCTGCAGGATGCAATAGTTAGCCTTGTGCCACACTGAAATTCATTTCGAGATCACTTTTTTTACATGGGGTTCTGAATGGAACAAAAAGTCAATCGATGAAACTATGAAAGTCTTATGCTTTTTGGGTACTCAATTTATTTGAAGAAGTTTGTAAGCAGCATAACACAAGGTTATTAGTTGTTGAGGATCATTCATGAGAATACCTAACAGTGAAGTTAGCAGTTGTAAACCTATGTGCAGATGGAGTAGTAAAAAGCATGTGCAAAGAAAACCACTACATGCAGTTTAACAAACGTGCACTAAGATCAATAGTTATCAAAAGGACAGTTCTACATATACTGATGTTAAAAGTTAGAAAACAAGTTTAGATTCACCGTCGTATGTCACTAACTGGACAAGGTCAAGCAGGATGGATACCTGAAGCAAGGGTTGCCACCATGCAGGAAATTGCCAAGCAAAGGGCGAAAGAAAAAATGGGGGTTCCGTTAGTAACAGCAAAGGAACAACATGTGTTGTGTGTTGCAGAGATGTGGTCAACACGTCATATGGAAAGTTACAGTCCAGAGTAAGTTTTCAGAAAGTAAGTCTAGTGTTTGCTACTCTGACATGAACTTCTATACCATCGAAGATGCCAAAGATGTAAAGTTGGTGTAACGAGAATAGTTGTAGTTGAAGTTTAAAATGGAGGAACAAAAAGCAATCATGTTTTTTGAAAAAGCATACTTGATTGAGTTTTCTAAAGTTGTTGGGGAGCTTTACGTGTTCGAGCTGTTACAGGTTAATTTCTCCAGGACTCTGAATAATAAGGACGCCTAAAGGAAGGGAAAACAGTGTTAGGCAGGAGAGGTCTGAAAGGTCGGAAGAGGCGTTTATGTAAAATATTGCAATGTTGTTCTTAAACTATAAAAATAGCCCTAGTCCTATGTGTGGGTAAAGAATGCCCCAGTGACTTGCAAAGTTCCTAGACATATGTTGGGGGATATTCCACACTTCATCCACGATACATGATCACCCGGACACCTATTTAAGTCCCCCCTTCTATTGTTGGCTGATCGTACCTGAAAAAAAATGTAATATCACTGTAGCAAAGCTTCTATGCGCCGGTCTATTGCATCGAGCAAATCTGTATCCAGCATGAGCAGCTCAGATTTAGGTTCCAGCTGGAAGGTTAATTAAGAACAAAAAAATGTTTTCTTAACCACTCGTTTGAGAGGTGATAGAGGGATTGAATATAAATCTAAAATGCACAGAGAGCTACATGCTGGAGACGACAATTTATTCATGCCAACCAGACCAGATTAGTGCAGCCATTTGCAACATCACATCCCTATCATAACTTTACCACAGGTACAATAACATTTATCATGGAGGTAGTGAAATGCGTCCACTTCTTAAAAGGTTTCTCAATGACAGGATTGGGTGTGTAGCAGTAGCTGAAAGCCTTCTTTTGCACACAACACAAGAATGAAATGTTTAAACCGAAACGGACACCTCAGCTGTTAGGGAAAATTGGCTTGCCACTTATATGTGCTATTTGTTTCTAGCCACTTATATTGCAATGCAACCTGATTGGAGGCATATTTGATCACATAAGATTTGTGACTTGGAACAATAGGAGCATTTTATTTGGTGGAATTTACTAATGGGCTCCTGACAAATTATGCGTTTTTAGTAGAACAGCAGAACCTATATCCTAATGATTAAAGGGAGCACTGCAGTTACGTTTTCAAGGGTGGCTAGTCATGTGAACACATTGAGAATCAGTGAGACGGAATTGCTGTCCAAACAGGATTATATGGTCACGACACCTTCAGATGAACACTGTTTCCAGCAAGACAATACAACCACTCCGTGAAGATGAAAAACGTGCGTTTCCCTGATACCAGGATGCACACAAAAAATTGGCACAAGAACAAGGAAATGTTCTACAGGACATCCTGGGTCCCTGCAGCACACTTTTCGGTTCAGACTGAAACCTAAGGCTGTAATCGTATTACAGCTGAAATCCAGACTTAATTACATAAACATGCTTTCTTCCAGTAGGATGGCCATTAGCAAGGACGCTTCTCTTTTCCCCTCAACTATGACCACTGACAACGTTTTGCCAAAAAGTATTTACAATGTGTTCTGTACTGTAGGGGACAATATGCATAAATCAAGAAACTCTACATAGTGCCAGGAATCTAGACTTGTACTAATTTTAATTACATATTGTTGAAGGGGTGTTAAAATGTAATGGTTGTGAGAGGCCAATATCCATTGAATGAGAATTCTGTACATGCTCCTGTCCGCAGGCTCCACAAGTCATTCCAAGTAAGTAATTCTCTAAGAAGGACCTCCTATTCCAAATAAGATAACAGAAATCTGGAATAGGTACCTTACAGAGTCTGTCCTTATGGAGGTATATGCTCCAAACCTAACCTTATGGAGTATTTCAGAGCATCCAGTGCTGGGTGGAAGGGTGAACACCATTCCAATTTTCTGAAAGGAGGTAAGAATTTGGTGTTCCAGCGGGGCACATTCTGACACATGCTTCCTTAGTTATAGCAGCCTAGATACCTGCTTTGTACACCACCACTCAGTAGTTGCATGTGCAGTTTGCTTTCCGGGAAAATGGTAAATCAGACTTGAAATGGACTAAAAGCGAAGTGTCATTTGGTTCCGGATGAAGAACTATCTGAGCAAGAGGATGGCTGCATTCTATCAAGCTTGTGTCTTCAAAGAAGGTTGGATTCAAACTCCTTAAATTTAATTACTTACACGAAACCTACTTGACGACTAAATTGCTACATAGATGTACCAAGTGGTCACACATACTTGTGCTAGATGTAAGGCTGACAAGGTTTCATTCTTTCATATGAAGTGGTTATGTCCACAGATAGGCCCTTTCTGGATGCAGGAGATAGGCCCTTTCTGGATGCAGGCGACCAATGTAATATTGGAGTCAACCAACACATGTAATGTCAATACTCCCAGAACATGTTTACTGGGTTTGCTACCACAAGCTACATAGAACAATCCAACTGTAAAATCATTGATCTAGCACCTGTGCCAGCCAAGATATGAATGGCAATGAGCTGGTGATCCCAGCACACTTCCAGAGTGGGCACTCGGAAATATGAACCGTTAAACTTGGCCACTGCTGAAAATACAGTTTAAACCTTTATGCAGTGTGGGCAGTGATCAATAGATCACGATCTGGGGTACGATGCTTGTGGGCCGGTCTCTGATTCAGATGATAAACCCCCTGAATACAATGGGGACTAAATGACAGGCAGTCTCTGATGCAAGGAATATGGTGCAGTCCAGGTTGTGCTAGTTTATTGGCTCAAATGGTCCAGCTGTAGAGGTGGCAGTGCTCATTCGGCACAGATTTTACTATTGTTTCGAATAACCACAACAGGCACAAATAAACTTTTTATTGCTTTGACAGCAGGGCCAGCAAAAAATGCATTATAGATTTAATTGCATTTTATTGAATTTAATTTACCAAGCTTTACATTGCTCAGCAGCTCATTACAAACGGATCTAAGCACCTAACATTAAAGCCACGCAAACACCAATCCCAGGTGCCAGGATTTAATTGGCTAAAAAATTGAAAGTGTACCTGCAGGCAGTAAATCCTGTACTTAGTTCACAGATTTGACCGTAAATATGCAAGGAGACTAACTGAGACCCCAAGGTATTACGGGCCAGTGGAACTGCTTCTTGCCAGGGGCTGCATGACTTAGTTTTCTTAGGCAGTGCTCCACTTTGGCCCAATATACTTTTAATTCTGTAAATTTTTCCATTTGAAAAACGTACTACTTGGTGACAGAGTCCCGCCACCTCAAATACCTATTACACAGCTTTGTTTCAAGGAAAATACATTCAACATTTTTTTTGCTAGGGTAGCTTTTCGAAAGGTACTTAGATTTATATAAAAACAAAAAATAGTTCAGTACAACGTATTCAGGGAGGTTCCACATACTGGTGAGACTAAGCCTATCAGCGAAGATGCCAGGATCAGGAACTAAAGAGTTCACTCAACACACTCTTGGCAGTCCATCCTTCGAGCTGAAAAGTGACATCAAGGAAGGAGTGCAGGATCTAAATGGGTGGGGGGGGGGGGTTAGGAGATGCATGGTGGCAGGGATCAAGGAAGCCCACAGGAACTTGTGCCCATTCAGGAGCAAATAGCTGATGCTTTGAGGGTGTACCTAGTGAAGATGATCATCAAGCACTGAGAATCGTGACAACTGGGATCAGCTTCTATTCCTGTGTGTTGCAGTACGAGTTAATCTGCCTGAAAGGTTGCAAAAAACAGAATGCAGATGGAGGACACTGCGCAAAGGCCGGCTATAGCTGGTCTGTGCAAAGCAGGATCGGCCCTGGATTGTTCGGTCACGATAATGCAGTTGTGTCAATAAATATACTCCATATAACTGCGGTCCTAAAGACCTTACTTTAGAACCACCTTAAGCTGACCCTACATATAGGGACTTCCACTCCTGTTCTAGAGGTATTAGCAGTATGTAGGTAAGCCATATATTCAAACAGTTTTGTCTAGCCGACATAGAATCATCCGCATCAAAGAAATTCTGAGTAGGCTAGGAGAAAGAATACTTGAACATTGCTTATGCTGGCATTAAAAATACTTTCCATTGAAAAATACTTTCTATATGTCGACCATTTTGCAACGAGGCTTGTTGGGTTCATGCAGGTGTCTTTTTGTGTTTGGTACAGAGGACAATATCAAATTCCTAGTTAAACGATTTAGGGAACGAAGGCTTTACATTGTAATTATACAAGAGCGCTTTATAAAACACAAGAAAATAAACACCACATCACAGCCACGCATTGACTATTGCTCCCTTAAAACGCCACCTCCTGATCACTACTCTGTCAAATTCAGACTTTTCCTTTTTAATGGACTTCTCAAACTAGAGAAAAAAAAACTTCCATCCACTACATACAGGAATTGGAACAGTCACAATTTATTACAATGAAAACACATACGACCAATGAGGCATATAACATCAGTAGGTTTTAGCAAATTCACAGCACAACCCCTGGGGCACTATTGTCACAGCAAGCAGCAGCCAGAAAGATAAGGAGATCCTGCAATGTCAGGCAAACAATTCCCAACCCCTTCATCAATGGAGAAATCCTGAGCTAATATGGCTGCCACTGCCGCCCAGTCGCCACCTCCTCTTTAGAGCGTTATAAAAGATATGCACAAAACAATCCCCAAAAGCCCTGGCATCAGATAGCAATATGCATTTATTTAGCTGTTTATTACAACATTCAACATCCCTCAGCCAGTTTTTGAGTTTGGGTGGAACCACGCCGCCAGTGGATCGCAACTCTACTTTTAGAAAGCGGCTCAGCCAAGGCAGTGAATTTTGTTTTACTTTGCTTAGGATGTCTTTAACGTAGCACAGAAGAGCCATAAATGGTGTACTGGAAAATTGGCACCAGTCATGTTAGTAAGAGCGCCCAATACCTCAGAGCAGAAGTTAGAAATTGGCGGGCATCGCAACACTAGGTGAAGAAAATTAGCATCAGGATTTCAACATGTAGAGCAGTTTGGGCAGTCACGAAATCCAAGCCTGAAGAAGACGGCAGGGGTGCTGTATATTCTATGTAAGAATTTGCTATGAATAAATCTTAGCTATCGTTAGAGGAGAGACGTCCAGTCTCCACACACAAATATTTCCATTGTGCATCAGTCAAGAAGGTTTCCAGATCAGCACTTTATATCTTCCTGGCCGTAGGGACACAAGGGGGAGAGGATGTAGCCTTAAGGATAGAGCTGCAGACTTTGGAGCTGGGGAACTGGGTTCGAGCCTCTGCATCGGCTCAGCATCCTGTGATTCTGGGCAAATCACTTAATCTCCCTGCGCTTACCACAAAACCAATGTGTCCTTGTGTAACGTAACAGGTGCTCATGTAAAGTGCTCCAATACTTTTGGGTCTAGTTCGCGCTACATAGATCTGCGGAAAAAAAGTAGATTTCTCTGCCTGCATGATGGCATTTGGGAGGAGAATGAGTCAAAGTGGTTAATGTCATGAGTCTAAGGGGAGGATATGGTAGCTATGAACGCTTTGTGAAGTCTGAAGTAGAGAAAGACATCCAGCAGTATGTAAATAAGGCCTTCTTGAAAACTGGTAGCCGTCGGGTACAGAATGCCAAGAGTGTGCAGCTGCAAGCAGTGCAATTGCCTAGTCATGTTTGGTTAATTCTTCAGTGGTAACAGTGCCACGTGATTACCAGGGGAATAGAGCTGATCATGGAGAGCTCAGTATCTTAGCCTGTCACAAGCCTAGAGTGTACACCTCACAGTGTTCAGCTTAGCCATAGGCTGAGTGGAAAGCAAGCAGAGAATAATAGTGAGTGGGGTAGGGCTGGAAGTGTCCAACTGAATCAGGATGTGTGGCTGGAAAGGGGTAGGATGGTTTCCGTAGTATGGAAAGTGAGCTTGTGCACATAGGTAGCACAGCTCGAAGTCATGAGTGGAGAATCAATCTTGCTCAAATTGGAGGGTTTGAGCGTTCCAGCACAACTTGGTCAGCCCACACTAGTTTGACCATACAATACTGCAGCAGAATGACAAAGTGTTTGGTAAAAAGAATAGGGATACTTAAGAAAACATACAGTAGCCTGGGACACACTACCATCTTGGCTACGGTTAGATGTCCAAAAGAACATCATATGGGCCATTCATCTTATAAGTGGAACCACTGGTGCTTTAATTTGTCAAATAACGCATCTCCATTTGTCTATACGTTAATGGCACAAATCTAACAAAAAATGCCATCCAGCAGCAACATCAAGCTGCCCCTGCAACGCTGTGCGAGAACCGTTCAAATCAAACAAAAAAAAAAGGCCACCTTGCAACATCAAATCCAGTCCCTATTAGTGGACATGCACCTAAAGGACTTCTCTTATCTATCACCCACTGGTGGTCCTAAGGTGATTTGATGGCAAAGTGCGACTGTGGCAAAGTATCCAGCAATTGAATTCTCGCCAGCAAGCCTTTGTATTCTCGGAGCTGTATATATGTTTGTTAAATTGCCACAAGTGCAACAACATTTCTAAAATTGGAATACTTATGCCCAAATAGGATGGTGTCATCCAGGCCCCAGGGTAACTGCCAAAGACTGACAGTTTTGCAATCAGTAGGTCAAAAAGCAAATCTAAACAGTCTGGTTCAGGCTCATCCTCATGCCAACAATCAAAACGTTCTGGTCTCCTACATACGACTGCTCTGTCACACATATACAGTGGCAATGTCTTCATGCCGTGCCCCCAGGGACCACTTTGACCCATCAAAAATTGTCCTGGATGCTACGGTCAATCTGATCATTATCCAAAAGAACTCATTTCCACACTGACTTTAATGGCTGCTACAAACAGCCTGCCTTGTATTCAAATCTCCCTGTAAAATTAAGAGGATTCAAAAACATTGGACTGCCTTGCAAAAATAGCTTGCATGCACAGAAGCCTCCGAACAAATCATGTTCCATTTGCTATGAGGCTAGGTAGAAAAAACATGGAAAATCCTGGAAACAAGACCTCTCCTATCCACCAAGAGAGTGGAATGAAACACATGCTACTCCTCTCTGTGCCATGTTTGGCAGCCTTCCCACTTATTACAATGCTCATAACCTCGTACTGGAATTAGTGTTGGCAGCCTCCGACCAATCATGCTGTTCTCAGTGTTCCAGGTAATCTTAAGTGCTGCAACTCTGAGTAAGGTATTCACACTACATACATTGCAAAATAAAATAAAATTAATACCAGTTCTAAGCAAGAAAATAGCTTGATGCCGGTAGGTAAGATTAAGGTGTACAGGTTTGGTAAACAATGAAACACTTTAGTATGGGGTCAAAACCTTATATTTGAATTAACTAGAATAATAACCATTACTCACTGAAAGAGATTAATGTAGGTATCCACATCCTTCATATCAGATTGCACCCAGTTGTTCTTAAATCCAACAACAAGAGTGTTGGGTTTCATCCGACCCAAACCAGCAGCCTAAGGAAAAAACAGAGCATTAATAGAAGCCCAACTTGAATAGAAAAAACGATTCAAGTTATAACAGACAACATACATACTGGATAGAACACATTGAATTGAATATGAAACTGGAGACAACATATGTATTGGTTTCCAAAGCAAACCACAATTCCCCAAAGTACATTCTGTTCAGAGGCAAAAAAGTATACAATTTGAAACGGCTTGCTGCATTTACAACGTACATGAAATCTAGATGTAAACCGTGTTTTGTAAAATTTGTATTCACTGTGTTCATACCACTAAGATGAATGTCACCAGTAGTCCACTGGCTCATTTCCATTATTAACTATATGCGTGCCATGCTGCACAGCGGCAGGAGCAGAAATGTCTTCAACAGCTGTTACTTCACAGCTCTGCATGTAGGCCTAAAAAGAAACTCCTCTTGGTACAAAAAGCCAGTTGACAGTGTGAAGATCTGGGATAATGTAGTCAGTCTCAAGGATGAATTGTCTTGCCACAATGCCCCTAATCTAGTCAACGAAGAAGGTATATGCAAAGAGTTAGAGAACACAAGCATGATTCAGACCTGAAAAGCGCAGGACCATGAGCTCCTGACCCCGGAGTAAGAATCCCTAAAGTAGAAAGTTTCTCCGGAGTATTCTCAAATGGTCAGGTCATGGCTGGCGATTTGAGGCCCAAGAGTGATGCCAAGTCTTTTCACAGAGTCCTCGAATGTGTAGTCCCCCTCAGGTCAATGCTCCATTGTTATGCCCGTAATGAAAAGGTATTTGATCATTGGTTTGCATTTTGTAATATGTGGTAAGGAACACATTTCATACTGGGAATCCCTGCGACAATATGCCTCAAACATTTTCATTAAGCAAAATACCTGATAAGCCAAAATAACTGGCAAGATTACTGGCTACAAACAAGTGCCTTGGGGTAGGAATTAATGAACACGGCAGAAAAGGTGCACGGTGGTAACAGTTTAGGTGGTGGCCGGACTACTTAGCAGAAGGTGGATAACATAACAAAGATCAAGAACAAAAGTCAAGTGGTGATCTGAATGAAGGCATGAACGGGAGTAGCAAACCAAGGCTAAAAAGGTGACATGTCAACAGAGCAGACTGCAAATTTCTTACAAGGCGATTGAGGTTTGAGAAATGCAAAAACAAAAAAAAACACAGACATGACAAAATAACATGTGGGACAAGCAAGAAAGTTATTTTCTAATAAATGCAGATTCATTTGAATGCCTTTTAGTTACAGAAGAGGAATACCAACCAAAAGGCATGGTTACTGTACACAAAGTTTGACATTTTTCGTAGTGAAATTACCTGCATCAAGTACTGTGTCCCATCTCTCAAATCCTCTGCATGCACTGGTGCATAAAATGCCTTCATTTTGTTCTTAATGAGCCATCTCTGGTATCTAGACTGATCCGTTACCAGCTCTTTCATGGCTTGTCTACGAGGTCCCTTTAAAAAGCAGTATTACATTTATTTTTAGTGCTTCAGGAAACTAACCCAATTGCAAGTGATCCAAAAACTTAGTGACTTTATTACAAACAAGAAAAACATTAAGCACTGGACATGCTACTGAATCAAATATATGTTTTTTTTAAAGCAATCTAATCTAATGGGTATGAAGAACTAGAAAAAAGACTTTGATTTACTTAAAAGAACAGGAGATTTCAAAGTAAAAAAAACTGGATAAAGAAGTAGGGCAAAGCTCAATTGCGGTGCAAGCCAAGTATTATTGTGGCAGAAAAGGTACTCCCCACGACTCATGATGCTATTCATAAAATTGCCACATCCCTGCTACTCAATAAAAAAATTAATTAAGCATACTCATCACTTGCACAGGAGGAGAATAATTCCCCTCTGAAGTCGAGACGGCTGAAAACCTTCACACTAGCGTAATGGAAATGCCCTCTTTCCCCCCCACCCCCGCCAAGAACAAGCATTAGTCAACATGTAGCTACAAGATTACACAGTTTTAATGTAAAACAATCTTATATAAAAGTGTTAATGACAGGTGACTAGGTAAAACGTTTTTTACTCAACTACGTGTAGGATTGTGTGCAAATGTCTACTCGCCATAAACTGCTACAATTTCTTTGAGCTCAGATATTTTGCCAGTGCTGGGAAATGTCAGAAATATGAGTGCAAGTCTAATGAACTGCTCCACTAACAAAGTAAACACTTTGCCAAGAACAAACTTACCATGTGAACATGTCCACAGACCATCAACCCAACATTTTTCGTAAAGGCATGGACCAATTGAAGTAAAGCTGGCCGTGAGTTTGGAGCACCAATCAAAACAAGGCACTGGGGCCTTCCATGTGGAGAAAAGAAACAAATGCTTGTTACAATTTCAATGAAATGTTGGGCGTTTGAGCAACTTTAAAACCAAGTACAAACAAAGCAGACTTGGGAAATAACCACTGAATGTAAAAGTAATGTTAATGCACTTAGGCAATGACTGACTTACCAGACCCAATTTAGCACTCTAACTTTATGTACTAAAGATAATATCATTCTGCATACTCATGGGGGTTGGAATTTGGGTGACCCTGTGGTCCCCAATGTCTGAATATGATAAAAACTGACTAAAGAACCAATTACTCACCTTTGGTAAAGATCTTTCTGGTGGACACTCCAACTATAGATTCCTCACCCAGGGGTTGGACTGGATCCAGTCGGCAGAGTTGTGCTAATCCACACTAGAGTCTTTCTGCTCCGGAAATGACAAGCGGAGCTCCATACAAGCGCCACCCATATGCACGGACTTCAGTTGTTTTGGGTGCCCACAGCCGGAGACACAGAGCCCATCCACAGATTGCTATGACCAGTGTACAGCTCTCTAGCTGTGGCGGAAATGAGCCCATAAGCCTTATGGAGACTGCCTTTTAGCCAGTGCGTGGCAGATGTTTATGTAGAGAACAATCCATTGGGAGATGGAACATTTTTACACTGCGTTGCCCATTTTTGCCCTAGAGAACCTCACAACTAGCTGATTGGCCATTCAATGTTCCTTGGTGCGATCAATATAAAAAAGTGGTGCCTTCTTCGGGTCTAATCGATGGAGTTACTCTTCCTCCTTAGAGGGGTGAGTGGGGTAAGGAATGCCTGGAAAATGACAGCCTGCCTGGCATGAAATAGAGTGACCACTTTTGGCAGAAAGGAAGCCTGGGGATTCAACACCAACTTATCAGGGATAAATGCTATAAAAAGCGGGTTTCAGAAAGTCTGCAGCTTGCTCACAAGCCTAGTCAAAGTTATGGTGAAGAGAAAGTTTTTAAAATCAAAAGTCTCAATGGACAACTGTGCTCCAGCCCCAAATGGGTGCACATCAAATAGTGAATACTTAAAGTCCCAATGTGGTATTACACAGGGTTTGGTTGAAATTAAAGATGCAAACCTGTAAAAAAAAAAAAAAAAAAAAAAAAAAAAAAAACTCATCACAAAAGGTGAATTAAAGAAAGAATGCCGATCCGCTAACCACAACATTATGAAGGAGCTGAAACATAGCCTTTAACAGTGCCCAAAGTAGGTCCTTGGTGCCTTGCTGAACAAAGAACAAAACGTCAGACATCTTGGCTCTCAGTGGATCAATTTGGCAGGTGCCATTCCAAGCCACAAATTTGAACGACTGGCGTACACCAATTTTGTAAAGGCACACCTCACAGCCAAGATGACAGTGACCCCAGGAAGAATGTCAACTTCTACCGCTCAGTCTCCAGACATGGAGATGCAAATTGCCTGCCCTCTTGATGCAACAGAAGATCCACCCGAAGGGGCAGCTTGCTTGGAGGACAGATGCTTCTTTCCACGAGTTCAAGGTAGCATACTCTCCTAACCCAATATAGTGCCGTTAGGATGACCTGGCTCCAGTCATTACTAATCTTTAGAATTTGAGGCAGCGGCATCAGCAGTGGGAAGCCATACAGAAGTTGCGCGCTCCACTCTAGACAGAATGAGCCTCCAAGAAGGCCTTCTAGGGACACAAAGGCGCAATCTTATTGACACTGAGGGGTCTTGGCAGTGATAGAAGATCGAGTCTGGGTTCTCCAGATTGATGGAAGATGCCCTGCAACACTTCAAGGTGTAACTGCCATTTGTGGTCTGCTAAGTGTTAACAGCTGGGTTTGGCAACACTGGCATTTAGAGATTCCACCAGGTGGTTCACCAATCGACATTTCCTGGCAATTCAGCTACTTTCCAGAGGCATAAAACCTCCTAGCACAGGACGTGAGACCACAAGCCCCACTCGGATTTTTGCAATGCCACATGGCAGTGGTGTTGTCCGTGAGCACCTGCACAAACTTTCCTCGGATGGTCAGCAAGAAGGCATTCAACACCAAGCAAATTGCCCTAAACCTCAACAAATTTATGTGGAATCGAGCTTCCGCCAGGTACTAACGCCCTTCGATCTCCTCCTCTCCCAGATGGCCTCCACAAACATGAAGCAGTCAATCCCTCACCCCTATCAAATCGGAGTCAGTTCAGGTAAGTAGTGGGGAACGGTCACAGACTCAACTGTGGTCCAGCACGACTGCAGATCTTTTAGAGTCTCCTCCAAAACCTGTGCTGGCCCACAGGGATTTCAAGTCCCACAATAGGGCTCACATATGCAACTGTTTACAATTTACCAGCAGTATGCAGGAGGCAAATAATCCCAACACCCTCAGAGTTATCCAGTATAGAGGTTGAAACATCTGGATCATAGCTCAAATGTCCTGGATTCTTGGCTCAAGGGTAAAGGCATGAAACGTTACTTTATCCTGAATGGCTCAGATAAAAGGGAGTGTCTGGATAGTGAACCTCAATAATATTTTGAGGTGGTTCACTGATGTGGAGTTGCTTGATGACGGACTGGGGCCAGTCATCTAGATAAGGAAAGACTGGCACCCCCAACTGCTGAAGGAGTGCTGAGAACACCTCCATCACTTCTTGAACACATGAGGAGCACTTTTGAAGCTGAAAGGAAGAACAGTGAACTGAAAATGCTCTTGCAGGTCCAACGTCCCCATCCAGTCTCCGGGATCAAGGGTAGATTGGGCCTGCATGAGCATCTTTAATTTGCCCTTCCACAGGAAGGCGTTCGGGCAGAGATCTAAAACAGGACAAAGGCCTCAGTTTTTGACACCAGGAAGTAGGCGAAGGATCACTCATCTACTACCTGAACCCACTCAATGGCTCTTTTGGCCAAGAGGGCCTGCACTTTGTGATGCAAGACGTACAGGTGGCCCTCCGTCAGCTGTCCCAATGGTGGTGGAAGGTGCGGCAGGGTGGAAAGAAATGGAAGGGTTTAACTTCAATGTACAATATAAAAGACACACTTGTCTGAGGTGATGGCTTACCACTCTGGAGGAAATATTGAATCCTTCTTTCACCAGGATTGCTGTGTGCCAGAAAGGACATCATACTAAAGTGGTTTTACAGCTGCTAGAGGGGCAGGAAACAGCTGCACGTTCTCAGACACCCTTGGCACAGTCTTTGTGAGCCACACCCACTGCCACAAAAAGGGTGTAAAGCCCGCTGGGATGGCTGTGGGGTCTGACATCAGTATAACTGAAACCCATGCCATAACCACGGAGGCTGGTGTGATTGTCCATAAGGGAGGCATGGCAGACCGACCCAAAGAATGTGCTGTGGCTCTGCTTTCCGTAATTCGTTCCAATGCTGCATTTGTTACCAAAAATGTGACAGCCATCAAATGACATGTCCATTAAAGATGCCTGGATATCCCCGGAGAAGCCTGTAGACCTCATTTAGATGTAGCTCTGAAGTGTCACACATGTGCCCATCGCCCAACCTAAGCAGTCAGTCATTTCCAAGCCAGAGCGAATTACAAATTTAGCAGCGCCACACCCATCCTTGATAGCTTGGGTCAGGGATGCCCAGTGTCGCTCGGAACTGCCGATAATACTTGGTACACTGTGTCCCATTGGGCATGGGAGTAGCAGCCAATAAGACAGCAGACTTTTACTGATCTTAGAGCAAGGCTTGTGGAGAATAAGATGGGCTTGCCAAATATTTCTATTTTCTTAGACTCACAACCTGGTGGGAAAGATGTTGGAATTTACCTTACTGGTGGATCCCTGCACCACCAAGCTCTCTGGTATGGGAAGTTGTGTGAGAAAGTTAAAGTCGCATGGTGCTCCAGAATGGCGCAGAGTGGCCGGCCTATTAATTGGTGGTCATGAACATGTTTTCACCCAAATGACCAAGACGGTATCCATGAGGGCCTAATTATATGGCAACAGAGGTTCTATAGGTGCTTGACCAAGTTGGAGTACATCTGTCAGAATATAAATCTTCACCTACATGGTAGGTTACGTCTAGAACTTCTGCCATCCTCTGCACAATGGCAGCAAAAAAAGTTCTTTGGAGGCAGGGCTGGGAGGAAAAACAAGGCAAGTATCTGGAGAAGTATCCAAGCCCTTGGCACCTTTTAGTTCTCACCAGTTGTAGTCATCATACTTTTGGGCAAAATCAACCCCTTTTAAAAAATGGTCATGGTCAGTGCCGAAAAGACGGTGCAGAGTCTGAGCCCTACGCGGGTTAAGGGCAAAGTATCAGACTCAGAAGAGCTGCTGGCTGTCTGCGATCCAATGGGAGTAGGGCACAGCCTCCATCAGAGTTGTGGTGGAGGCTGCTTGGTGGCGGACAGTACAATCTACTACAAATGTTCCTCCGCCATCGATGTCGATGCAAAACAACTAGCACAGTAGGTGGCGCAAAAACCAAAGGTAGCACTGGTGCTGAACCGGATTTGGGTTTGAGGGACAAATCTGTATTAGGACCTTCTTTTCAACCAGTCATGGCGTGGAGTCTGAGATTTGGCAATGTCTAGCTTCACCTCCCGGTCCCATATCGTTTTCAGATTCATTTGGCATAGTCACAGGCCCTTGAATCATGCTTTGATCCCCAAGCTCCAGAGAAATACTATCTGAGGGTCTGTTACAGACATCTGTTTGCAACACTTCCTACACACCTTGAACTCTATTTAGGAGGTGACACTTTCCCCTCGCATACTGGAAAATATTAGCAAAAGGGTCTTGAAAGGTCCAAGCAGCGACTACAAGTCCACGTCTGAAGTTGCAGAAAAAAAAGGAACTGAAGTCAGCATGCATGGTTGGCTCTTATATGCACTTCATCACTTGCAGAGTAAAACAACGTCAGCATGGACCGGCATCACCAGCCGGCATGCAGGGGTACTCGTCTTAAAGTTTCTGGGTTCCAGTCTGTCACTCTAGGAATTTTCACATGGTGAAGTATCTGCAGTTAGAAGTATGCATCAGATGCATCATTATACAAGGCTTACTTAATGATTGCGATATCTGCATGGAATATTGATGACTGCATCTTTTTTCCTATGTTAAGCACACTTAAAGCACAATGCGCACAGTTGGTTATGTTATGTGTAGGTGACCAATGAGTAAAATGGTGAGAACATTGTATGAAGAACAAAGGCAGTAAGCTGTTAACCATGCACAGACAAACACACACAATGGGCCGTCATACCTCAATTACCCTGAATAACCAAATGACATTTTCCAGGGCAAGAAAGATGTCTGACTGAAAAGGCTAAATTAAAGATAAAGAGGAGTCCTTAGGGACTTTATTTAAAGAAACTATGCAGTTTGAAATGTAAAAGTTCATCCAGGATACATTTATGTCTTGTAATTCAAACTAATAACAGAGGTAGTTGTGCGAAGGTTACATTAATTTTAACTGCTTGTGGTACCACTTCAATGATCCCTGGGTAAAGGGACAGTAAACTACTGTAGCGTGGGAGAAAGGACAGAGGACTGCATTCATCAGAAGATAGTTATTTGAGATCTCAAATTCAGCATCTTGGGGATCGAGTAATTGGAGTTCCGTGAATATTTCGTCACTATGCTGAATGAATAACCAGACAGTATTTCATAGCATTCAATCTCGCAAAAGAATGTGAACTGCTAACATGTTAGGTTCTTTAAACATTAGTAATTCAACTGTTGAAATGTTTCTTTTAAAATTAAGTCTACCTATCCAGTACCAGCTGACATTCCAGATCCTTTGACTGTGCAATACATTTCATCATCAATAAAGAAATAAAATTAACAATCCTAATTGCACGTTTTACTTTGTCATTTGAAAATACTCTAATTGTAGCAGGATTAGAAATTTAGCTAAATTATGACTAATATTAAAATAAATTAAAATCAAATAAGCGTAACTGGAATTAGGGACCAAGTAAAATCTTTAATAAACCTTTTTAAACACATAATTCTCGTTTCTGGCCACACAGCTACAAAACCCTAGTTACAGACGAGAAAGAGGGCATTAATCCGACATGGTTTAGGACCACTGTACATTTTTATGGAGCCGATGTGTCAATCCACCCAAGCATTGTTGAATTCTGCTCCAAATAACAGCAGAAGAAACATCCATTTAGAAAACGGAGCATAACGCTGTATGCTTCAACAGGACTATCCAGTGATTGATGTCATAATGTATCTCAAACCCCAAGCCTACTTCAAACAAAGCAATACTTTAGTAGACATAATGTTAGTGATTGTGGGCAATCAGGAGTGCCCAGCCTTCTCTCAAATATACCCTTATTACAAAAAGATAACATAGAATTAAGTAATTTAAAATTATCAGAATACTGAGCCTTGTTCACGGATTTTGAGCTTCCTATACAGATTTTAAAATGCCTAACATTGATATTGAACTCCTACAGAAGCCCCAACTCAGAGCTTACTAACGTTAGATTACAGGCTGGTTGGATCAGAGAGGCACACTTTGCTCTGTACTCTGCAGATGCAAGATCAGTAGATCTAGGACGCCTGAGGTGGGAAATTTAGCTGCGAAGACCCTGGCCTACCAACTTAGTAGAAAATAGAAAAGCTCTTACATAACTGAAAGCACATTATGTATCGAACACGAAGATGTCCAAGAGTGCTTTGATTCAAATAAATTATTCTGTCTCGCCAATGCACATAGGCAATACTTAGAGGTCCCATTTGATGCGCAACAATGCTCAAATCTCCATAGCTCATACTGTATGTATACATATAGTGTTATACCTACAATACGCATGAGAGTATATATGTAAATAAATAACACACACACAGGATATGACCTACAGATAAAAACTATAGTGCACAGAGGAGCAAACTGCACCCCATAGTCAGACTACCAAAAAAGAAACCTAATATACACTCTGTGTTACTGCATATAGCAGAGCAAAATCTAAGGATGTACAATACAGATACATTACACCTGTATGTATACTAACAGAAAAAAAGAGAGAAGGGTGCACCTACCATAACCGATACAGGGCGACTCAGCATTAAAATAATGCCAACGGCTTAAAGTCTGTCAAAGAGAAAACACAGATAAGAACACCTGTAAGGCATAAAGAAGCAATTGCCGTACAGAGGAAGTCCTCAAGAAGACAGAACATCCTGCTTCCTACAGGAAAATACACATCTACACTTGCATATTAGAAGACATGGAAAGGATGTTTTAAAGGAAGAGATGATCCATAAAAGTGAACATCCTTCGTAAGGAGAGATAAAAGATATCCTTTCTGAAAAACATTGGGGGTCAATATTCTGATATACCCTTCCAGACATCACAAGCAGTGCTCATAGCACAGCCATATTCTAATAATGAAAGCAGGCCATGGAACATCCAGAAATGGAGGAAAACATTAGTAAAATAATTATCCTGAGAATACAATATAGCTTGAACCTGCCACATGTAGCGTCTCTCAGAAGAGACAGACACCCCAAGGAAGGCAGCCCCGTACAGAGGCAAGGAACGCACAGTGTATTACAATAACCTAATCACCCTAGGGGGGGTTGAAGGCAACAGGACACACAGAAAGGGTGCCACAAAAGAAAAGAACGGCTATAAGCCCACAACATTAGCCCTTAAAGAGCATATAACAGGTTCAAGAAGGGCCAGGCTGTATAGCAGTGATGCCAGCACAGGCAACTCAGGGAAGCTATACAATAGTAACCAAATAGCCCACATAAGTGGGATGCAGAAAAAGCTATACAATAACAAACCTACTCCACGCAGCGTGAGACGCATACCAAAAAGGGTATGACCTCAAGACTAAGCTCCTCAGAGTAGAATAAAAGAATACATGAACATATTCATGGAGTAACAAGGAGAACCAAATGTAGCCGGAAAGACAATCCAGAGAGCAAAATAGGTAAATCCGGAGGCAAACATTCCGCAGCAAGGGCGAAGCAGTGCTTAATACTTCAAAACCACAAAATGCAACTATAGCAGAATCAGAGGTGTGGAATTTAATAAAATATCTACTTGTCCATGGGGCAGGTTGCTTCATAAATGTACTTGTCCTGTAACAAAATCCACTTGTCCCTTTTGTGCCATGTAATGCAGTGACAAATTATGGAAGCAATCTCATTAAAGAAGAGCCCCGAAAGAGCCTCTCTGATCATAATCAGGGCTCCTTCCATAGTAGGGTTTGAATACTTGCAATTCCCTTATGTTGCCACATTATTGCAGCTCTACTTACTGGCGATGAAGGTAATGGTAAGCAACAGTTCCAGGGTTGGAATGCCCTTTTGAATCTGTGCAAACCTATTAACTTGCATGTTTTAAGGGTTTTCACCAACTCTTCTCCAATCTTTTCCCATACTGAGAAAGGTTGAAAATGTAATCCTGACAATGGTTGACATAACATTTCTTCCAGGGTTGGGGAAAAAAGTGGTTGCAGGGAAACTGAACTTACAAATACTCGCATGAGCAAATCTACACCTGCATATTTGCTCATACGCAAATGCAGTTCACAAAATATTTTCTAAGAGTACTTTTTCTTGGGCTACTTCTGTAAAGTCTTGTGAATTCACAAAAATCTACACTTAATGCAAGGACATGAGTGCACTTTTGAGACTTTATTTAATAATTGGGCCCCTAATTAGGTCTGTCGTTAACCATGACCTTTTGTGTTTATTAAAATGCTGTCTCTCTATGTCCATCTTCTAGCTTCACTGTGATTGATAGTTCTCTTCTTTTACAAAGGAGAATAATCGACAGTCGTTTTGTTCTGTGCCAGTATCTACTGTGGCATGTGTGCTTTGAGACCAAAACAATTTTTGCTTTTGCCAATGTTTGTTATAATAATGAGAGCCCGGAAGCTCCCACACCAATAAGGTTTTACAAAAACCATGCCAAAACAAGTAACGCCTTTACAAAACTAAAAGGCTGACCAACAATTTCAAACCTATAGGCTTTACCAATGCTGGTTTATTTGCACGTTTCTCATAATCCTTATTAAAACTGGTTACACTGGTTTTCCATTCTGAATATTTTTGGGAAATACTAGCATACAACACATTTTACTAAATGATGCTGCAAAAAAAATGCTACCTAAAATGTAACAGTAGTTTGGCACATTTTATTTTGAAAGCAAAGAATCATCAATCTTGCTTTCAAGCTTCTGCATATATTTGCATTGAATCAGAGAGCATTCTGGGAGCAGTATACATAGCCTCTTATTGCTAAACATTGAAAACGTGTGTACACATTTTTATACTAGAACCACTGTCAGTAGTACCGTCCGAGCTTACAACATGTACTTAGGTCGCTCACCCTAATAATAAAGGTTTTGCATAAGGAACCATAAATACAAGTTTGAAGAGCCTTAATATCCACATCTGTAAGGCGCGAACAATCACCCGTAATGGTCTCTAGGCGCTGGGGGCCGTCTGGAAGATTAATCAAGCTAATGCCCAGAGTCACATGGTGCTGGGCAAATCTGCCATCGGGGATCGAACCGTGATCCCCAGATTCCGGAGTCAGTCGCCCAGGCCGCGGCGCCACACTTCTTCCTTGCAGCAAAGCATTAGCACACGGACACAAATATCACCTTAACTGCAGGCTGTGCCTTTCCCTGATCCATACTGTGGTACTGTAAACTGGCAGTCAAAGGGTTTGTGATGTAGGGCGTTGGGCCTACTTGTCCCAAGGACAGAATACACATGAAAACTTGTTGCCCTTGACCCCAAACAATATGTCCCGGGCGTCAGGCTATAGGAATTCCACATCCCTGCAGAATTAGGAATTAAATCCTTAACCTAACCTAAAGATCCTCAACCGTGGCTATATGAAAGGGAAAGCAAAAGACACTTCAAAATAGGTCCATCAATAGAGAGACCAGCAATGCTGAACATGAATAGATATGGACATGAAGGATCTTCCCAAAAGGAAGGTCTACGTCACCTTATCAGCGACCAGCCCCGAGGCGTAGCGCAGAATCTGCATGGCTGTCAAATAAACAGACATCATCAAAATTCATATCTATTAAACTCTCTCGAACAGTGTCAGGGAAATTCGAATCACGCAACCAAGAGTGTCTGCGAAGAGCAACAGACTTAGCCATGGCCCTACCAACAGAATAGGTGGGGTCCATAGCAGACAATAGTAAACTTTGCCATATAAAGGCCATCTTGCACAAACCGAAAGAGTTCAGTCCTGACCCTTCATGAAGGGAAGGAAGTAGATGGGCAACTAAATCCCATAAAGTGCAAGAAGCTCTGCGCAAGACTTGTTTAACGACCTCAAGGCTGAACTAGCTGAAGAAAATATTTCGGCCACACAAATCCAGCCACCTGGATTCTCTACCCAGTGGAAGCAAGGGAGCAGCATCTGAATCTGGCAAAGCCATAGCAGCTTGCACCACAAGCCCCTTAGTGGTGGGGTGTCGAGAAAGACTGACAGGGTCATCCGGAGAAGGACAATGGGAAAAGGCACGAAGACAGACCCCGGTCACTGGCCTCGTCCAAGTTCCAAGTAAAATATCATAAAGAAACTCTCCATAGGGCAGTGTGGGTTCAACTCCTGTCGCACCCTGATGAAGCAGATCCACTAAGGGATCATATGACAAAGTTACAGAAGGAAGTTGCAATTGCAAGATATCAGCAGCTTTCTTCACAACTGCTGCATATGCTGCACTAGCCTCAGTCGCCATTCATGGTGGAGAAAGCATGTCAGAAGCAGGGGAAGATTGCAGATCACCGTCCTCACCCAATGCAGCCCAAGGAGCCTCCATGAGAGGCTGAACAGGACCAACTTAACAGTCAACGTCCCCGGCGTCACAGGCTCCTGGACAACCTTGCAATGCTGGGGAAAACAGCAACAGAGACGGTACCGACTCCAGAGTGCAAAGGAGAAGATGCAGGAACTGCAATGTCTAAGAGCGGTGTCTCTGGCGCACAGCGATGTTGGGGCGGAATTGTATCGACTTTAACCTCTACGACTTCTTACAATGCCCGCAGTGTCACAGCTGGAAGTCGCACTGGGCTGTGCAGCGATGACTCTCGGAACGAAGTCAGGAATCTCGACTGGTGCCAAGTGCGAACCCACCGGTGTGGGCCCAGTCAGAGTACCCTCTACCTCCTTGAGGCCCGAAGGAGCTCCAGGGAAAAGCACTGACCCAAAAATGGCATCTAGAGCATGGTACTATGCCTGCATCTGTGTCATAGTCGCCCCTGTTCCAGGATAAAGAGGGAGTTGCAGGAGTTGACCCTTGTGCAACGTCCTCCGCTAAGGAATGGGAAAAGCCAGCAGAAACTACGTCGCGAATCAGTGTGACCGAAGGCCACCGCAACTTCGATCCTTTATGACGGGATTTTCGCGACATATGTGAGCGACTACTACAGGAACGGCTCCTTGGCAGGAACAGCTCCTCCACCGGCCCAAGGGAGGAACCTCAGAGTGGGAATGAGACAGACGTCGCCTGGACACCAGGAGAACCGCACTGCCAGAATCTTAAGCCGCCTCTCCCGCAGGGCCTTTGGCTTCACTCGCTTACAGGCGTCGCACTCCTCGGAGTTGTGGTACTCCCCCAGGAACCACATGCAGATAGAATGGGGGTCCCTAGCAGAAATCTGTCGAGCACAGGATTCACAGGTTTTAAAGCCTGTAGGCAAGGGTACACTGTTCCGATGCAAAAAGGGCATCTAAGTTGATGCAAAAACGGCCAGAACGGCTATTTCAGATCCACAATGTAGTGCGGAAAAGAAACTGGTTTCACACGCGCCAAAGGGACTTATACAATTCCATTGACGTCACATCCAGAGTCAACGTCAGCATGGAGTCGTACGATACCACCCCGGGGGTACTGCTGAAAAAATTCCTGGATCCAGTCTGGCACCTGGGGAGAATTCATAGTTAAGGAATCTGCGGCTAGAGGTCTCTTTCAGATCAATTATATTCAGTACAAAGTTATTGCTGGATGACAACCCACGATTTATAACAGTGCAAAAATGACACAGCTTTAAAACTCATGCTTTGATGAAGCATGACGGCATATAAGGAACTGAGGGCGAATCATTTTGTTTGAAATAACTTTCTGATTATCAAGAACTTTTCAAAAGTAGCTGAATTTCTTAACCCAGATATCAAACAAAGCACAATGAATAGCATCAATAAACGGTAAAAAAAATGTTCAAACCAAAGTAGTAAATGCTAATTATCTCCAAAAAGGATAATCAGGCGCTACATTCTCTTCTTCTAATAAGAGGACCAGAGACCTCGAAATCAAAACAAGTTGTGAAAAGTGGACCCAGTACAGACTAGAACTATCCTAATGCAATCTTTAGACGTGTGTAAAGAGTAGAAGATAGTCAACACAAGAGCAAACTGAAAAAGATTGACAGAAGTGGCACAAATTAGTGTAGACATGTTTTCCTTGGTTTGCAGGGAAAAAAAACTTAGATTGGGCAAAAACCAGGAAATTAATGTGTTGCTTAACAAGGTTGGGCAGAATTTTAAGAATAGTAGATTTTCACCGGTTGGCAAGCTAAGTCGAGCCAAAACTGAAGTAAGATCAATCAATGAAATTATTTTGCATGGGCTCTAACAGACGGCAGGGTAGAAGTATGTGTTTTCAAAACCATCATCAGGGATTCATGCACGAAGTGGATAAATGGAGAGCAAATACACGAGATGGGGTAGAGATATTAGTTTGGGTAATTTGACGGCATGTAATTATGTTCCATTCAACTATCTTTATTACTTAGACTTTGAATCAGGATGGTGCGGAGGTTCCAAGCGAAAACGGACAGCAAAAACATGTTTTTCTAAAACAAACTCTAAACAACCTGACAAAACCTCGACCTTACAAAAATACATCGCTACAAAAAGTCCTGACCTATATAATTCATAATTCCAGTTAAAAGCACTATCAAACGTATTTTACAACTGGGAAAATGTGCTATTGTAATTCCAGTCATAGCATGTTAGTTGCACCGATGAGGGTCGAATTTGTTGTAGGGATACAGTTTATGCAAAGTGGAGATTGTCGCAGTCTATCTATATTTAAACATGCTAACGGTGGACAAGCTCGTTAAAGATTTTGGGCTACTTCTCACACAATCTCACTTACAAATGGACATTCTAAAATGCAACCTCTACTGCGAAAGAAAGAGGAATACCAATGACGTTAAAAAGTGGTAAAATAGGTTTCCATAGCCCACCAATTAATTGCCCACACTGCCATTCACGGCTATTGCTGTGGAACTAAGGTGGGAGATCCACAGCTGCAAATGGCTGCAATCACTAAGGGGATTCCAGCACCAGAATTCCTTGCAGCTCGACTGTTACGCCCTGCCATATGAAAGTTAAGTTTACAGCTAAGCCTGGGCTTTACATAGGTTGGTGGTCCAGTCTGTATCTTTACTCCAAAAAGGGTGTAAAGATCAGACTGGGGATACTAACTTGATGGAAAGAGATGCTCCAAATGCTTTTCACTTAACAAATATTACTTTTTCAGATATGAGGATAGCTGAAGGTACAAAGTATGGACACAATAAGCTGTAAAAAATAAATAAAAGACCCTTGGCTCCATTAGCACTTGCAATGATGCCAGTCGAATCATTTTAGTTAATAAAAAAAACTGTGCAGGCAATGTGAAAGGGATAGAGAAGTCCATATCCAATGCCAAAGCCACTAACTTGGGCAAGGAAGAAGATTTGCACATTTATCAACGAACAATGACGAGCAAACGGATGTACACATCATATGCCCAGGACCCTCCTGGGCATATGATGTGTACATATGTTTGCTGAGAATACCCTATTGTCAAAAACCAAAAGCTTGAATACTGGAAAGTTCCCAAAATGCGCTGTGCATTATATCAACAATTTAACCTAGCCCCCCGACACACTGAGCAGAGTAACTATGCAACCAACACTTAGGTTTTGCAATGATCACTTTGCCACACACTTGCTAAAAGCACTGGTGTCCTTCTGCCCAGCAGACAGTGTCAACACTACTTGCCAGTGTACTTGAAAGTGCTTGGCCCCTAGATTTCTCTTGCATGGTGACCGCACCTCTTTCCAAATCCCAACTCACCATCCCCCTGCTCCATACTATCTTCTCACTGCTGCCACGGTCTTGTTGCACAGGGAGTTTTCAAAATCTCATCACCAAAAGAATGGAGCTCTGATAAGAAGGACCAGGCTGTGGCTTTAACTTGGCCAATCATGGCCAGATTCTTGCGGAAAGTCCTTGCTCTCAAATGGCAACAACTATGTTCATGTTGGACCTCATTTTCCAACATGGGCATTTTCATAATATTTCCTGTAACATCAAAAATGGATGTCAATTGTTTGTGGTCTTTCTACATTGAGATCATAAAAGGTCTGTTCACTTAATTACCTGGTAACAAACGCTATTAATACTTCGGATCCAAGAGCTTAAAATGTAGCACAAAAAAAAGCCGAAGATTAAAAAGCGTATGGTACAGTAAAAACTATGTACAACAAACACCCTGCCTAACTAAAATACAACCATACAAAGAATAAGCAACAAACAGTACATCTCTTGATACCAACCTGTTGCCCCGTAAGCGCCCTACGTTATATTCTGCCACGTTAATGTGCACTTTAAAGGTTGGACCTAGACGACCAGGCAAAAAGGTGTTTTTAATGAAACCTCGACCACTTAAGACAGCAGTTTGATCACGAATAGCTTCAAACCCATAATTGGCTGCCAAGACGATTGTCAGCATAGTTAGTGTTCGGAACGTCATCCTAGCAACGCTTTTATGAATCGACAGAAGAATCAAAGTTTTGTTGCTGGAAAATATATCTTTCCAGCTAATACGAGAGCTTGATCAAGTAGTAAAAAAAAAAAAAAAAAAAAAAAAAAAGAAGACATGAACCTGAACCGCAGTAACATCAACACTGCAGGACCTGTTATGAAAGCCCTTTTCTGGCATCGAACCTAAGCTGCATAACCTAGCAGAAAGTTTTTCCATTTCACGTGGCTCACGTTTTATTTAACATTCCACCAAAAAGGGGCGAGTCACTGGCGAGCCTGCTTTATTGCAGAGGGCCCCTACATGCAAGGAAACAAACGCCCTAAAATCGGACTGGCATTGTGCATTAGTGAAATCGGCATTTGTAAAAACAAACCATTTTAGCATAGTTTTCTGTACGTGCGACAGATTTTCTCAAGTCCCATATGTTATGAAAAAGTCGGTAAATCGGACAGACCATACACGGAGACGGAAAACGGCGCCATGTAAACAAACCGTGTTTGGCAGCTGAGAAATGTGTGCTATTCATGATTACCTCAAAACAGATGACACCTGCCAGTTTCATCTGGTTCCTAACGAGGCTAGCCTTCAAGTGTAACATTTAAAGCTTAACTGGTCCAACTCAAAGGGCGTTTATCTGTTTTCAAAGATGTGGCGTAACGACCAGAGCTCCCGACTTTGGAGCATCTTGAGATTCTGGGCAAATCACTTAATCTCCACATGCCTTACAAAAACAAGCATTTTTAATGCAAGACGTCTCGCATTTTCGAAAGTTTAAGCTATTGGCTTTGTAAATGACAAGCCCTTTTATTTAGGTTTTTAAAAGCAACACACATAAAAGGCATCGTTATTTCCAATCGAATAGCTCAAATCCTCGCAAATGTGAGCCCTCTTTAATGGTGGCCGTGCCCCTTTCTTTAGACGCAGCTCGCCATATTCAAGTTACAGTGAGCAGCGTCTAAAGAAAGGGGTGAAGCTAACATTATAGAAAAAGCGCAGTATGGGGCGCTTAAGTGAAAGTGGACTGCGCTGTAAATTAAATAAATACATTACTAATAATATAAAAGCGGGTAGCGTGCTGCGACATAGTGGGCGGAATAGGGGAAGATCGTTAAAGAAAATAGTGCTCACAAACTACATAAAGCAGACCGTGTAACACCACAAGTAAAAAGTCCAGACCTTATGGGAGGTTACAAAAGCAGACAAGGCGGGAACAAGGAGAGACTCCTAAGCCTATTCACGAATGAAAAGCAACGATTTTGAAAAAAGACAGTAATAGGAGCCAATTGAAAAGATAGGCGAGAAATGGGCAGAGTTTATGGACATGTCCTTGTGTAATGCAACTGGTGCTCATGTAAGGTACTCCAATACCTTCGGGTCGAGTACACACTATTATAATACAGAAGAAAAAAAAAAAATCAGCACTGGAGCCAAAAAGTTGAATGAGGTCTCAAACGCTAACTGGACAAACAACAATTGTCCTTCAAGGGCCATGACGATATCTTAATGACAGCATTAGGTTTGTAAACCGTAAATAGGTCTGTAAATAGATCGCCATCTGGTGTTCGGCTTGGATGTTAGCATGTTGTTTTTGTCTTCGAAGAAGTCTTGTAGTCACAAGGTTGGTGACTCCTCCTTCGGTCGACAGTGCACATGGGCATCAGCTCCATCGTTAGATTGTTTTTGCCACGTAGGGTTAGATGGAGTAGTGAGAAGTAGAAAGATGTCTCTGCATGATGTATCCAAGTAGAAAGATGTCTATGCATGATGTATCCAAGTAAGATCATACTGGAACAAATAGAGGTAACCGGGGAGGCGGGTGGGCGTGTACAACTCTGCAGCTCTACATGCCAAGAACAGATGCATACTGGTAAGTAGCATTTTTCGTTCGAGGCACATGAGCTGCAGATTGTACACTTTTGAATAGACTATACAGCAGTTACCTCCTAAGCGGTGGCTACCTGTATATGTTGCAGTAGTCTGAAATGGTGTTTTTAATACAGCCTGGCCCACACTAGCTTGTTGTTTTGCCTGTACCTCTATACAATAGTGTTTTATGAAGGTGTGTGGTGTAGCCCAAGTTGCTGCTTTACATATATGTCATCTAGAAGAATGTTCCCTAAGAATGCCAAAGAAGGAATGCGTTACTTACCTGTAACTGCGGTTATCCAGTATTGGTATCTTTCATAGATTCAGGCATGTGAATCTATGAAAGATACCCTAATACTGGATAAGCCCCTAGTTTGCGTGTAGAATGAGCTCTAGGGGGAATGGTTAATGTGCGTTTGGCTTTGATGTAGCATATTTGTATGCTATTTACAATCCCCCTTGCAATTCCAGTTTTGGATATAGGATTACCTTTATGAGGTGGGGAGATAGCCACAAAAAGTGGTTTGGTTTTCCTAAAGGATTTTGTTCTGTCACCGAGTCTGGTTGAGGAAAACATGCTGGGAGTTCAGACTGATTCAGATGGAAAGCAGATACTACTTTGGATAAAAAGTTTGGGTTAGTTTTAAGAACCACTTTGTTATGATGAATTTGTAAAAATGGTTCTTGTATGGTTAATGCCTGGAGTTCACTCACTCTTCTGAGAGATGTGATAACAACCAAAAAGGCTACTTTCCAAGTGAGGAACTGTAGTTCACATTTGTGGAGAGGTTCAAAAGGAGGACCCATTAGTCTGGTAAGGACTACATTAAGGTGGAGCCCTTGGTGGAATTATTCGTTTAAATCCTTCCATAAAAGCTTTGATAGCGGGAAATCTAAACAAAGACAAATGTCTGTTTTGTAGGTAGGCCACTATGGCGGCTAGATGTAGCCTAATAGATATATACGCTAGGTTACATTGTTGTAGATGCAAGAGGGAACAGATGCTCTGAATGGAAGCATCTAGTGGGTTGATGTTGAGCATGCAATACATGACGAATCGTTTCCATTTTGCCGCATAGCATGCCCTTGTTGTAGGGCGTCTGGCCTCTTTGATAATGTTCATACAGTCTGGCAGGAGATTAAGGTAGCCAAACTAAGATTTCAGGAGCCAGATCGCAAGGTTGATTTGATTGGGATCTGGGTGCCTTATCTCTCCATGGTTCTGAGTAAGACGTTTGGGTGAGAGGTGTAGCTTTTGATGTGGTACTACTGATAGTTCCAATAGAGTTGTGAACCATGGTTGTCTTGCCCATGTTGGAACAACTGGGATCATTGTGAGGGAATGTTTGAGTTTCCTCACCAGTAATGGAATGAGTGAGAGAGGCAGAAAAGCATAATCAAATTTGCCTGACCAATTCATCCATAGCGCATTGCCTTTGGACAATGGGTGTCGATACCTGGATGTCAAGTTTGGGCATTTTGCGTTTGTGTGTGGCAAATAGATCTATTTCTAGGTGTCTCCATATGCGAAAGAATGGAAGAAGAACTTGAGGATGAAGTTCCCATTCGTGGGTCTGTTGTGCCTGAAAGCTGAGCAGATCCGCAATCTGATTATGTACTCCTGGTAGATGTTCTGCCAGGAGGTATATCTTTTGCGGAATGGCCCATCTCCATGTTTTGCGCTAGGTGTGATAGCTGTAGGGAGTGTGTCCCCCCCTTGCTTCTGTATGTAATACATTGCTGTCATGTTTGTACGTATCAGGACAGCTTTGCCTAGAATGTGTAGTTGAAAAGATTTCAACGCTAGGAAGATTGCTAACAATTCCAGGTAGTTGATGTGAAATAGTTTTTGTTGGGGGTTCCAGATACCTTGAATGGTATGGGTTTGAAGATGAGCTCCCCAGCCGGCGAGCGACTATCTGTGGGACTGGCTCGCGGGAACAACCGCCCTTTGGAAAGGTTCTGTGTGTGCCACCATTGCAGAAACCGATGGGTGTGGTCGTTCACCAACACCAGATCTGTTAAGTGACGTCGAGCCTGGTTCCACTGACATGCTAGGCACTCTTGTAATGGACGCATTTGTAGTCTTGAATGAGGAACGAGAAAAATGCAAGAGGCCATCATCCCTATTAGTTGCATGAACACTCGTGCTGGTAGTGTGTTGTGGCCGAAATCTTTGAACTAGCGCCTGTATGCTAGGGCTGTGGAAGTATTTACTGTAGCTCCTAGATATTGTTGTATTCTGGACGGTTGGAGATGGGATTTGCCCAGATTTACTGTGAATCCCCGACTGTGAAGCAGTTGTATTGTACGTAGTGTGTGTTGAACACAGCTGTTGTGGGATTTTGCTTTTATGAGCCAGTCGTCCAGATAAGGGAAGACATTAATCTGCGGTCTTCTCAAATGGGCTGCAACCACTGCGAGGCAGAAACCCTGGGTGCCGTGGTGACTCTGAATGAATGGTAGAACTTTGAACTGGTAGTGTTGGCCATCTACCACAAACCTGAGATATTTCCTGTGAGCGGTATGAATGGGAATGCGGAAGTAGGCGTCTTTAGATCTAGAGTAGAGAGAAAGTCACCTTGCTGGAATAGTGGGAGCACTTGTAAAGTGACCATGTGGAAGTGGACCGATTGGATGCCAAAGTTGAGCGGTCTGAGGTCCAGTATTGGCCTGAGAGCCGTCCTTTTTTGGAATTAGGAAATCGAGAGACTAGACCCCTGTGGGGAAACGGCCACTACAACGTGGCCGTTTCCACGTATAACCATAACCACGCTTGCATTAAAATGCATGCGTGGTTACCACAAAATGCCTTTACCACGCATACCTTTACTACGAGATACATAGTAAAGGCATGTGTACTAAAGTAATCCCCCCCCCCAAAAAAAACATACCCGATTCCGTCGCGATGTGGAGGCAATCTGCATCATTAAAGGAAACGGAAAGACACTTCCGCTTCCTCTTTACGACATGCGACGCAGATCGGAAGAGCTTACAGAGAACAGAGGACATAGAGCGGTAAGGGGGAATTTAGTTTAAGAAAATAATGAGGGGGATGTGTAGCGAAGGGGTAAATTTAAGGGTTTGTGGGTGGGGGAATCGCACAGGGAAAACATTTTAATGTTGAGGGCAGGGGAATTTATGAGAAGGCATGGGGGCGGGGGGTCACACAGGGAAGGGGTATTATAAAAAATAAAAAAAAACATTTACCACGAAAATGCCTTTACCGATATGCGTGCTAAAGGCATTTTCGTGGTAAAGGTTATTCGGGGTAATGGGATTCGCGTTGTAACGCATGCGTGGTAAACGCATGCGATGCAACAGAATGCGTTGTAACGACATACAACCCCCCGGGTTCTTGATGAAGCAAGGGAACTGGCTCTATTGCATGTTTTTGTAACAGTGCAAGAACCTCCTGTTTGAGAAGCGTCAGGTGTTCTGATGACATTGGACGCTGTTTGGGAGGAATGTTGGGAGGGGTTGAAGTGAGTTCCAGGCAATAACCATACTGAATAATTTGTCTTACCCGCTTGTCTGTTGTAATGGATTTCCAGACAGGCAGGAACTGTGAGACGTCCCCCGACAGGAGTGGGATGATCGGGGGGGGAAGCGCAGGGAAGTCACCGTTTGGTATTAGGGAAGCTGCTGGTGTTATTACCCCTGCCCCAGCCCTTGTTGTTGTTCCCCCTGTAACCTCCTCTAGTGTATCCTCTGGAAAAGGAGCCCTGGTTGGGACTTTTTGTAGGTTGAGGACGGGTGTTCTGGTGTATTTGTTTGGAGCCTGCTCTACAGAAGGAACACCGAAAGGAGCCTCTGGGAGAGGATGATTGTAGGGCTCGCATAGACTTGGCAGTCTGTGTCCTTTATCTTTTCCAAAGATGTGTCCACTGCAGGGCCAAAGAGGTGCTCCCGGTCAAAAGGCTGATTAAGGATGGTATTTTGTACCTTTTGTTTAAAACCAGATACCCTGAGCCAGGCATGTCTGCGAAGCATAACACTGGTATTTACTGCGCGGGACGCGGAGTCTGCTGCATCGAGCGCGCATTTGATGGATGTATTAGTGATTAGTTAGCCTTCCTGTATAAGGTCATTGGCTTTGTCCTTCTATTGTTGAGGTAGGTTTTGAATGAGCTTTTCCAGCTCATACCTTGCTAGAAGGGCTTGTGTGTTATCTATTTTCAAGGCGTTTGCAGCTTGAGACGCCGTACGTTTGCCTGATGTGTCTAATAATTTAGATTCTTTGTCGGGAGGTGGTGCGTCACCTGACCCCTGAGAGTTTGCTCTTTTGCGTGCATTGGCTACAACCAGGGAATCTAAAGGAAGTTGACCCTTGATATATATGGGGTCAGTGGGAGCTGCCTTATATTTATCTATTGTGGAGTTAAGAACCCTCGCTCTAACTGGGTCTTTGAACACCGCAGGATCGTGTCTAAGAAGACCTTTTAGCATTGGCAAGACATGAGCAGATTTTTGTGGCCGATCAAAGGTTTCTAGAAGAAAATCCTCTTCTACAGGGTCTGAGTGTAGTTTGACTCCATGGTATGTTGGGGCCCTATTAATTAGTTGGGCATAACCCACATTGTCATCTGGCGGAGATGGTTTTGAGGGGTAGAAGTCCGGATCATTAGTTAGATCAGGATTAGTATTATAGTCATGTCATGGGTCTGGATCCTGTGGTGGATCATCAGGATCCTCAGTGTCTAATGGTACTATATCTTCATTTTCTTGCCCATCCTCATGTGCATCGTCACTATCCTCTGGTTGTGGAGAATGTGCTGGAGAAATGTGTAAATTAGGGTTAATTGGTGGAGGGGGTGAAGGTGGTGGTAAAGTATTAGTAGCTATATGTAATTTCTTTAGAGGAACTGGTGCATGTGGTAAATGTTCTGGTTTCCTCTTTGTAGGAAGCTTGGTAACTATATGATCAGTCTTTGGATGAATTAAGATGGTGGTTTGCTTTGGATCGGGGAGAAGAAGTTCTTCGGAATCGACAGTTTTCTCCGGTGTGGAAGATTTCTCCTTGGAAACTGGTCTTGGCTGTTTAGTGACAGTGTGATATAGAAGCTTTCCCTGGCTCCGAGACCTTCAGTGCGTGCTGTTTCGGCTACGGAGGTGTTTGTTTAGGAGGCTTAGTTATGGGAGGCTTGCCCTTTAATGTTTTCGGCTCCGAAGTTCTCGGTGTCTGTTAGAAATGGGGGTCTCTAGTTGGCAAGGGCTTGCACCTTTGTCCAAATAGGGACCCTTCTTCCTAGTTAGGGTAAGGGAGTTACACTCCTAAAATAACCCCTGCTCACCCCCTTGGTAGCTTGGCATGAGCAGTCAGGCTTTTCTTAGAGGCAGTGTGTAAAGAATTTGCACATAACCAACAGTAATACAGTGTAAGCACTACAAACGGACACCACACCAGTTTAGAAAAATATCCAATATTTTTATAAACTTAAGACCCAAAACGATAAAAATCCACAATACAGTACTTAAAAATCTTCAGT
This sequence comes from Triturus cristatus, assembly GCF_964204655.1. Classification (NCBI taxonomy): domain Eukaryota; kingdom Metazoa; phylum Chordata; class Amphibia; order Caudata; family Salamandridae; genus Triturus; species Triturus cristatus. The sequence goes on along the minus strand of NC_140581.1, from coordinate 766,309,590 downwards.
TAGCAAAATAACTTTGTAAAACAGTTCCTTGATGTCAATAGCTCCGTCCGGGGCTATCACAGCACCATGAGCAAACCAATCCAAACAGTTCTGGCTGACCGCGGCGTCGCGGGCTAGCTACGGCGTCGGGAAGACCCGCAAACAGTACCTTTCAGAAATGCAGGGCATCTATGACCTCTCGTTGAGCTTCCGAACACACGGCGTCCGCGGGCGTCGGTTCAGGAGGTCGGTGCAGGAGTCATCGGGGCCCTTGAAGTCACACGCGTTGTAGATCGAACGCCTCTTTGTTGAAGTCAGGAGCGCTGGCGTCGGCAGCTGTCGGGCGCAGAGGTTGCAAAGTGCAGCGGTTTCCTCAGGTTGCGGTGCGAGCAGCTGCTCCGTGGCGGCGTCAGATGGTGTCGGTGACACCAGGGTAGTGGTGTGAGATGAAGGCGATGCTCGTCACGGTGCAAGCAGCAGCGTCGTGGTTGCTGGAGTGCTGTCGTCAGCTGACGAACTGGAGTCGATGGCACCGGCTTTGGTAGGCCAAGGCTGCGGTGCGGGATGAGTGCGGTGCGTCATACAACTATGAGCGGTGCCCTCGAACCACGGTGTAAGCAGCGGCGTAGATTCCAGCGTGGAGCGACGTCGTCTGGGATACTAGGGCGTCGTTGTGAAGCAATGCGGTGCGGAGTGTGGTGCCCACAGGTCGTGGTGTGAGCAGCGGCATCAGCAGGCGGTGCCATTGAGACGAGGGTCGCATTGCGGCAATGACTTCTGCTGTGCCTTCAGGACACCGAGTCGGCAGTGGCATCGTAGACGGCGTCGAGCTTGAAGTCTTTGCTGTTTCTGAGACTTCTTGAACAGTGGGCAAGCTCTGCCTCATGCCCTTGGAGAAACACAGAAGTAGATTGCAGAAAGTTCAGTCCAGTCCTTTCACTGCCCAAGACAGAAGCAGCCACTGTAGGCCAACACAGCAAAGCACACAGTAAAGTGGTAGTTCCTCCTCACAGCTTCTCCAGCTCTTCTTCATGGCAGTCTTCTTGATCCAATGGAGTTCTGAAATCTTGAGGTCTAGGTCCCAATATTGATACTAGCAAATCCTTTGTCCTCTGAAAGCAGATGGTCCTGTACCTAGTTCAAACCAGTTCCGGGTGCATTCTGCCAGTGTGCACCTTCTTCCTTTGTCAGTGTGGGCCAGGGTCCTCCGATGCACCACAGAAGGTGGAGCCAGCATTGTGGAATGCAGGCACAGCCCTATTCAGGCCCAGGGGCTACTCCCCCACCCATCTGCATGCAGATATGTCTATTCAGCCCTGTGCCAACTCACCCCGTCTCCTGGAGTCTCCCCCAGCCCCTGTCACTCACAACACAGACAGACAATACACAAGCTAGCAGAAGCAGGCTGGATGGTTAGGTAAGAAAATACCTCCTTTCAAAAATTGGTATTTTCAAACACAATGTTAAAACCATCTTCACTAAAATATGTATTTTATCATTCTGAGTTCAGGCATACTAAACTCGAATTTCTATCATGTTCCCTGGGTCAATTAGGATTATAGGATGTTATAATCAAACTTTTCATTCTGGCCTATGGGGACAGGTAGCCTTGCCATAGTGAAAAACGAAATTGGCTGTAATTCCCTATCAGGACATGTCCCACACACCAGGGCATATCCTACCTTTCACATACAATGCACCCTGCCCACAGGGGTACCTTGGGCATACCTTAGGGGTGACTAACATGTAGAAAATGGAAGGTTTAGGGACTGGGAAGTGGGTGCACTTGCCAGGTTGACATGGCAGCCCCAGGCTGCACACCGGCTCTGCAATGGCAGGCCAGAGTTACACTTTACGGGCTGTTTGCGTGGGTGGCACAATCCAGTGCTACAGCCCACCAACAGCATTTGATTTATGGGCCCGGGCACTCACAGTGCACTTTACTAGGGACTGACACATAAATCAAATAGGCCAATCATGGACAACTCAATCCATAACACAATTTACACGGAGAGCATATGCCCTTTAGCACTGATCAGCAGTGGTAAGGTGCACAGAGTCCTAAAACCAACAGAAACAGGTCAGGAAAAAATAGGGGGAAGAAGCAAAAAGTTTAGGGATAACCCTGCAAAAAGGGCCATCTCCAACAGTGTCAAAGTATTTTCTGGGTGCTTTGGTGCCGAGGTCTTATCCGGCTGCTTCGGTGCCGAGGAGTCTTTTGTTGGTTTCGGTGCTGAATGTTTTTCAGGTGCCGACAGAGGAGGGCGCGGCATCTCGGGCGACTTAGCTTTTGGTGCCGAAGATGGCTTTTCGGGACTGGGTGGCTGGCTCGAGCCGGAAGGCTTTTCTGTGTCCTTCGGCGCCGGGCCCAGAGGCAGGGCGCTCAAAGTCTTTGTACAGTGTGGACCTGATCTCGGAGGCAAAAGTGTCACGGGAGCCTTTATTATGGGCTTGGGTGGGGCGGGGGTCTCGGTACTCACGTCCCTTTGAGCCGGGGTGATGTCATCTTCGGCGTCTGAGACATCTGCTTCGGAGTCTGGGACCTGTTCTTCCTCTTCTGGTTCCGGAATCTGGGACCTGTTCTTTCTCTTCTGGTTCCGGAATGCTATCAGGACCTGGATGGAAGATGTCAGGAATGGAACCTGTGTGCCTCGGGACATCTCGTGGCATCAAGCTCCATGATCCCGGATGGTTTTCTTGGACTTAAAGGATAGATAAGCCTCACAGTTGTGCTCTCGATGTTCTGGAGAGAGGCACGGATTACAAACAGTTTGGAGGTCCGAGTGTGGTAATTTAGCACCACACTGGGGACATTTCTTAAAGGGAGTCCGTTCCATCGATGTCAGTCTTTACCGATGCGGGTAGGTCCAGCGGCCCGCGTCGAAGTTCGCAGGCGTCAGTTTTTCTAAAGTGGTCGTCGAGGGTACGCGTCGAAAGGAACGCGACAGAGACAATACCGCCGGTTAGCTGTGATTGCGCGTCGAAAGGAGGTTAGTCACCGACCCGGAGCACAGGAAGTCACATCCGAACCCGATGGCGGAAAAAAACAATCCAACGATGGAGTCAATGCCCATGCACACTGTCGACCGAAGGAGGAGTCACCAACCTCGTGACTACAAGACTTCTTCGAAGACAAAAACAACATGCAAACATCCGAGCCCAACACCAGATGGCATTCTATGCAAAAGTGTACAATCTGAAGCTCATATGCCTCGAACAAGTAGTTTTTCCACATCTGTGGCGTCCGTCAAAAATGGAATACAAATTCCATTTGCCGTAGACAGTCGCCATAGCCTTTTCTACTGAAATTGGGAGTGTTCAGTACAGTTTACTGTAATACAAACCCATTCAATCAATCAAATAATTTGCATGTGTTCGGCGGTGCTGAGAGTGTCGTCGTTGTTTGTTGAGACACTGATGGTCTTCTTGTGGAGGATGGCGATTCCTCCTCCGACTCAGTTGGTGTGGTCTCTGCGGGCGATCTTGTATCCGTCGGGGATGGCTATGGTGATTCCTGGAGAGGCGGCTTCGTTCATCCAGGTCTAGGTCACGAAGGAGACGTCTGGTGATGCGGTGTCGAGTAGGTCCCAGAGCTCGATGGCCTGTTTGCATGCGGAGCGGGGTGTTGATCAGGATGCATCGGAGCTGGTGGTGTTCTGTTGTGGCGGGTGTCTCTGAGTCTTCAATGCAGGAGAAGCTGCAGTTCCGGCAGGCGAAGGGACTGTGGGTGCGCTTCGGGGTGGCCCTGCAGTAGGTGGGTGTTCGTCCTGGGTTGAGAGCGATGAGTGCTGGCGTCGTATCGGAGGCAGTCTTCATGTCTGGTGCGGGTGCCAGGGGTCCAGGCGCAGACGGGCGCGCCTTTGGCACGCCTTCGGTGCGCCCGCTGCGTGGCCGCCATTTTGAGGGGAGGTGGGAGGGAGGAGCAGCTGGGAGGCGGGTGGCAGGGGGCAGCGAATGGGCGCGGGGCCACAGGGGATGCAGCGGCGGGAGCGGCGCGCACAGGCACAACAGGGGGCACAGAAGGCAAAATGGACAGCGGGGTTCAGAGGAGCAAAAGGGCACACAAAAACGGGGGACAAAAGGCAAGTGGGCAACGGGGCGCAGAGGAGCAGAAGGGCACACAAGAATGGGGGACAAAGGCCAAATGGGCAGCGGGGCACAGAGGAGCAAAAGGGCACAGAGACACTCAAAACGCAGGTAGAGCTGCAGCAGGGGGGGGGGGGGGAACGACCTACCTGGCACTTCTCTCCTAATCTGTTCACCCTCCAGTTTTTCGGAGTGGGGGGGTGGGGGGAGAAAGAGTTGCTAATGTCCAACATACAAGATTAAAACTACCGCTATGCAATTGCATCCAAAAACAAATCTAGAAGCCACTAGTCTTCATTCCAGACACAGAAGTGGAGGAATTCTCGTGTCGCCGCTCCACAAACCTATGCAACAGAACAACCCTTGGCTAAGCAGATGTAGAGGATCTGTTTGGCCTTAGTGGAACGGGTCTAGATTCCCTCTGGAGGCTCCCTTTTCACTACAGTGTAGCAAATCATTAAGAAAAGAATGATTCAGTGAGACAACAACCGCTTCTGGACCACCTTACACTTTCTGTACCCAGTATAGAAAGAGCTGGTAGTCAAACCCAATTTGCTTGGTATGGTTTATGTAAAAATTGACTGCAATTCTAGGATCCAATCAGTGCAGCAATTCCTCCCTCCTTCTTAGAATGTGGCGGAGGATATAAGGAGGGAAGGGTAATAGACTGCCCCAGGTGAAAGGAAGTCACCACTTTGGGCAGGAAAACTGCTCTGTTTTAAAAACCAACTTGTCGTGGAAAAAATTAGTAAACGGGAAAGGGACATTCAGTGCTTGCAAATCACAGACTTATCTCGCAGATATAATGGCAACAAAAAATACGGTCTTCAAATTTAATAGCCTCAACTGGCAACAAATTCCATTGAAGAGTGACTGGGAGGTGCGGGGTGGGGAGGAGACTGGTTTATCAGTGGATAGAAATGTGTCCGCTCCTTTAAGAATCTCGTTTTGTGGGGTTTGAAAATGGAAGGCTGATCTGGAAGGCAGATGAAGGCCAGCCTGACTGCAAGGTATCCCTTAAGTGTCAAAATGAACAACTAAGGGACAAAATGCTAAATAATATCAAACTTTCAGAGATCTGGGCCTAAATTCATCGTTTATTTGCTCCCCATGCCATTCCAGTTAGTTTAAACCCAGCTATATATATGCAAATCAGCCTTAACCCTACTCCCCATGAGAACAGTTCAGCTCGAACTGTCAGGCCAGGTCCTCTGGACTGGAAACAATCATCCTGGTACTGGTTTTAGGGCATCACCCCATATCAGCCAGGATAGCTTGACTCCAGTGGCATGGAGAGCACGGGATCCACGTCTAGGCATACTCGTTCCCCTAAATGGGAAGGGTAGGCCCGGATATGGGTCCTAAGCTCACTGCGCAACTGAATTCAAGCTTGTCTGGCTGGTGCCACAAAACCTGTCCCAGGATGCTTGTTTTTGGTCCAAGGAGGAACAGGCTTGGCAGTTCGGGCTGGGCTGTTCTCACGAGGAGCAGGATCATGACTGATTTGAATATGGCTGGGTCCAAACGGGGGTGGCGCAGTGAGCAAAAGAACGATTGATTAAACCCAGATCTTTGTGACTGGGGTTGAATGTTTGCATAGTTCAGCATTCCATCCATCATTTGTTCCTTTTGCCATAACTTAAGTGTCCACACACAACCCTGCTGAGCCAACAAGAGTAAAAAATTAAGGATCTCCAAAAGGTGGGCTTGTAAGGGATCCACCCTGTTCTCTGCGCAACCAAGTGACAAACCTGCTCCATCTTCTAGAAAAGAATTTTTGTGGAGGGGTGATCTGCAGACAGTATGACATACATCACTTCTGGTGGCAGTTGAAAGGAAATAAAGTGCCTTTGCTCAATTTAAAGGAATGATGGTGAGGCACTGGACTTTGGGGTGCAGGATTCTTCCTACACTCTGAGAGGAAGACAGAGCAGAGAGCATAAGAAGAAGCACAAAAGGTCTGCGAACCAACCCCTTCTCTGCCAGTTTGCGGGCAAAAAGATTAACTTAAGGCTGCACTCCACAAAACCTCCTCAGACCTCAAGGAATCAATGGTATTGGGGAAACTTGTAGTGATGTGGAAACTTGCACCTCAACTGAAGCACATTTCCCAACGCTCCCCTCAATGGATTCTAGAGGGCACAAAACAGAGGACATTTAGCATAGTCCAGTATAGTGAAAATATCCACCTGAGGTGTTCTCCAGAGGAATAAGGTGTTCTGCACAACCTCTAGGTGAAAAAACCACTAGTGATCGGCAAGATGACACCTGCTCAGACTTTCAGCCCCCGACATTCAGGGACAGGGCTAGATGATTGATGTTTAACCAAACCCCATACCGCTGCGCCGAAGTCCATTGCCTTAACACTGAGGAGGAGTGGAGACCCTAATCATCCCAGTTTGATGATCTACCACAGGTACTCTTTGGGACTGCTGGATCGTTATGTGGAAATATAGGTCATGCAAGCTGAGTGACACCATCCAGTCTCCAGCGCCAAAGTACCAGAGTCCAGAATAGCATTCTGAGATCCTTGTTGAGAAAGAGGTTCAAAAGACTGAGGTCAAGGTTTAGATGACAGCCATCCTCCTACTGCTTGGGCTGAACAGGTTGGTGATGGCAGACGATGATGGCACAGAAGAAACAAACTTCTGAAACTGCTCATCTCTCTGCAGGGACTGGAGCTAAGGGAATGTGCAGCATATGTTCTGGTTTAAAATGCTGCAGAGTTGAATCTGCATTGTCTGCAAAAAGCTTTGTTCTATCAAAAGGCAGGCTATTAATGTCTTCTACATATCCATGGAAAATCCAGTAATACCCAGGTATGGCAAACACAAAGTGACACCCACTGCCTGCTCAACGGCAGCTGCAGAATCCAGACATACCTTAACACTTGTGGAAGCAACATGGCCATCCCAGACCACCTCTGAGAAATGATCTTTAAGGTGGTTTGTGAATGGGGAGTGGTTATTTGGGCCATGACCCAAAGCAAGTGATGTACCTTACCATGAGCCAGATGGCAGACAAACTTCTTACCACAAACGTCCAGCTTTGTACATTTTCTATCAGCAAAAGTGGTGGGAAATGCTCCTGAAACGTCTTTTGGGCAGCACTGAGTTTTCAGGAAATGGAGACGACAACAGAAAAGAAGGGTCTCCAAGACATGATCGGTACTTCTGTGCCATCAATCTGCTGACGGCAGGGGCTGAAGTTGGTTTCTCCAAGGCCAAAATAATAGGATTGAGCAACGCCTTGTTAAATGGCAGTATAAATTCCAGTTTGTGTTGGTGGCTGAGAAATTTCAGTAAGAAGGTTGTTTGTCTCTACAGTAAGTATGGGCAATTTGAATATTACAGCAGCTTTGTGGATAAGAGCATAGAAGGACACAAACTTTAGAGGGGCAGGGCCAGAAGAAAATTGCATCTCCAATTTAAGTGATATGTCTAGGTCACTAGCTGTTCCTAATACCAAAAGGCTGGCAGCGTCAGACTAAGAGTGAAATTAAGTATCCCTCATCACTGGGATACAGGTCATGGTTATCCATAGGCTCAAAATTCGAACAAAAGAGTGCAAGCATAGCTTCCCAATACTGGGCTTTGGAAGCAGTGTGTTGTCTACCGTAGCCATCTTCCTCCACAGGATGTTGAGGCATTCCCCCCCCCCCCCCCCCCATCCAGTCTTGAGCAGACAACCGCAATTGGCACAGATGGGATTGTATCTGGCAGACTAAGGTTGCTCAAAGAACTAATCACTTTTAAGTCCCTCTCGGTGAGCAAAGCATTCAGATTAAGCTTGCTAGTAGAAGCTGAGCTACAAGGTTTTCTGAAGTCAGGTGCGGAGTCAAGGATGTGGAGTACCTAGGAGTGCACTATGGTGCTCTGCAATCGGCGGCTCACCAGCGGACAAGTACAAGGGTTTGGTCCATGCTGCATAAAGATAGTGTATGACACCATCGCTAAATGGCAACAAGAGAGAGCTCAGAGGTAGTTGGTGAAGGATTAAGAATTCATCAAATTGGCCTCTGGCAATATCAGTGTGAAGGCAAAGGGGCAACAGTGAGGGGAATTATTCAAAACAGGCTGTGTCTTTGTAACTTCATAGCATAGCAAACCATGAGTTTGAGTTGAAGGCTCTAAATCGGATTCTGGAATTGGTGTGGGGTCTGGAAACAGGCCACAGAGTCATGGGCCGGCATCGACCTGGGAACATGCAGTAGGGCCTGCTGCAATTGTGTCAGGGTAAGACTGTGCCAGGGTAGGACCTACTGGTGGGATTCAGACTAAAGCCTCAACAGATCTTGGGGCCCAAATATCCATATTGAACTGCAGCATGGTTTCTTTGAAGGCCTCAATTTGCTGCTAAGTCGACAATGAGCTGGGAAAGTCAGGTCACAACTGAGTCAGTGACCTCTCACTTAAATGGGAGCAGCATTTGGATGCGAGGGGTGTGAGGTAGGATATGGGGAAAGGGTTGAACCATGCTTTGTCTTCCTATGCATAAACCTAGACTTGTTCAACCTCATTTTACAGTTTCCAGAGGATGGCAAACTCAGTGACCCCAGGACTTAAATCCTCTGTGTGCTTGGCAAAGTAAACTCTGGCTTTACACTCCCAGATGGCTTTATGGTGCATCAGGGAGCATTTGCCTCAGGACTTACAACTCCTGCTTGGCTCAGAGACCCCCCAATTTGTGTGCATCGGTGACTGCCATCTGGTTGTGGCAGTCACAGCATGGCTTGAAACTTGGTCGTCATGAGACATCCCTGGTACATTGGCTTGAAATGTTTTAGAGAAAAAAACAGGTCATGAGGCAAAATCAGGAGCGGTGCTTCGGGCTAGCGTCAATGGGTGTGCAATAAAAGGAGTAGACATCTGTGCACAGGGGGGAATCTCTATGTGGCTCTGTGTTGTCACATCCTGAGGTGGCGCCTGTTCAATGTGTCCGTGCATGATAGATATTGCTCCTGGGATGTTTCAAAAGGTGAATCAGCGGTCAAAAGTATCTGTCAGAATAAGTACATTTTAGGATCTTTCTTGGAAAGAAACCATAATCATCTCAACCATATCTATAGCTCATGAACATTTCAATATGCTTCTCACATCTACCTGCCGGGACATTTTGAAATTGCAATAAGTCCACTACATTTTTCATATTCATCCAATAAATCAAATCAAACCAGTTCTCTTCTGTTTTCTGATGGACTACAGATTGTTTGAAAATTTAATTTGAAGTGGATGTTCTCTGTGCAGATTTACAAGTGTATAATCTTCTCCTTCTAAATATTGTTAGTGCTGTGATAACAGTAGCTTGGATCGATAACCCCCATCTCCAACTTGCTAACACAAAGAACCAATGATTTCATATCAGCAAACTCTGCAGGATGACCCAGAACGATAATAGGAGACAAAATGTCTGACAACAGTTTTGACCTCTCCACAAAGTCCAAGATTATGTACCAAAGGAGGGGTTCAGTACTGCTATCCAGACCTCTATCGTGTGACCCCGTTGATGGTGTGAACGTTCCTGCATGCCACTATTTCAGATATCCACTAGGCTAGGAACAAGCTCCCCTCCAAAGCAGCATTAAAACTGATTGAGATAAGAGTACAGCCAGATCGCCCCACATCTATATACAATGCCATATTTAAGATGGTCATATCCCCAACCTTCCATCCTACAAAGCAGACAAAAACAAGTTCTCCGGTGATGAATACAACACTCAGATAATATATCATCACACAAACAGACTAGAGACAAACTTTGCTATGTAGCATGGACATGAAACCGCTCTTCAGGGCAGATATGACAAATCATTTTACTCCGACACTTTAAAAAGATTCTGAACCATCTCCTCTTAAAGGAACACCTCATCCAGCAGAACCAACTCTGTTCTCTCCCTAGACAAAAGCTGAAGGGATCACTCCATTTCTGAGCTAGTGTTACTTGCCCTATTTTTGCATGCTTGCCCATACTACAATGCTCCTTGGTGTGTAGCTTGGCTTACACCACATAAATATGGAGAAAAGCATAGAAAAATGGAGTATAAGATTTTAATCTTTTTGGCCGCTGGCCAATCCAGATGCAGGTTTCACTACTTTACCTGGACACTCCAAAGCTAGGAAGTTTTATTTCAGGACAGTCGTTTTTCTGTTCAAATAAGGCCAATTATCTCTCCCAAGGATAACTTTACTTCCCCATTCAAGGACAGCTGGGTGTCCTTATCAACTTATTCTGAAAAACTGTCAGAATAGGACATCTTTGTATAAGCATCTAAATTGGCAGAGCAGGCTACGTTTATATACATAAGGGCCCAAATTATCCCATTTCACTTAAGGGATGCCCAAAGGTGACCGTACACGTTTGTGTAGGAAGCTGAAGTGAAGAAGTCCTCAACTGAATTTTGCAGGAACGGACAAGTACAGTGAGGAATGTTTAGGATTTGCCCATAGTGGTAAAGCTCCTTTGGGTAATAAGCATTCTGTGAGTACCAGGGCAATGCCAACTCAAAAAAACATTTAGACCTGGTGCTCTTGAGAACTATCATTAGTTCTGGGAAGGAGGAATGGAATTGGCCCTTAGCAGTCAAGCCCCTTGTAAACCTGTGAGCATGGTCGGTCATGCCAAAGCAGCCCTAACTGGAGCCTGCTGGTTCTCTTGACCAATGGTTTGCCGTGCCAATCACAGCTCATGATTCTGCACCCTTAAGCAACATCGGACTATGGCTTTAAGAGTTTCTTCTTTCCTCATTTATGAATGGCTCATTTAGTACAAACAACCCTAAGGTTGAGCAGAAAAAAAACAAGTTACATAAAGAAAATTTCATCTACCTTTCAAAAAAATGCATTAACATTCTAATCCTTTGCTCATTAAGAAATGGGTCTATAACGTTTTCAAACCTGCAACCAAATATTAAAGGCAAGGTTACATGGTTAGATAAATAAGATTCTAAAAAATGGACACGCAATTCAGAAGTGAAATGTTTGCTGACCCTTCCAAAATTGAGGAAACAAGGTTGAGGTTTTAAGACCTGAAGATATGTAAAAAACTGAGACATAAAGAAGAAGGATATTCCAGCAATTTTGCCAAGGATTGAAGTAAAGATCATATAAGAAAATAAAGGGGGGATTATAGAGGGTCTGGAACTGCAATTCATTAGAATGAGTTGCACTGTAGGAGTCTCAAAATGTGGGATGCCCAAAAATAAAAGTCTAGGCACCGGATGCCTAATCACAAACGAATACAGATCCAGTTTGTTCTAGAAACAAAAAAACATTTCTCTACAGGAATCAAACTGGCTTTGAAAATATCATAGGTGGAAATATTACATAGAACCAGTAGAAAAGAAAAGGTCACCCCAAAGCGCAAAACAGGTGGATACATACTTTTACAAGCCAGCTACCCCATGTGCTTACAAAGATGCCGTATTGCCAAGCTTCAAAGATTGTTGTACAGTATAGGGACTTAAATCATAGACCCAGAAACTAATTATGAACGCAGTACACATGCCATTCAACAGTAAGAAAGCATACTCTGGAAAACAAGAGAGTAATAAGGAGAAAATAACAGGAAAGTAGTCTTCATTGAAGATAAACAAGCAGGTAAAGTACAGGCGGAAAGAAATTCTTTGTCCAGCACAAACTGAAAATCACACATATCAATAAACCATACAAACTTAACGCATAACCATGAGAACTAAAAATGGAATGCTACTTAACAGAAAAAGCATGGCATCTCCTTGCACTTGAGGTCAAGATATAAAGACAAGTACATTTCATATCTACATATGGTAAAAACAGGTTTATTCTGATTTGGAGACTTTCCTCAATATAATCTTTTAGTAAGGTGTACGAAGGTGGTAACTAGGTACGCCCTCCATCCAGAGACTAAATTAAAGGATAGACCGTGGTTACTAAATAATTTTCTTCTAGGAGGTACATTAAAAAGGGACCTGTTTTTAGGTCGAGCATTCGAGAATCTTGTACATACTTGAGTATATATACACTCGTATATACTTTAGTACATACTTTTTTTTTTTTTTTCCTATCCTCATATGACTCAAGAAAAGATAACCAGATTCCATTTGAACACATAGGTGTTGGGTATAAAATTGGGGAAAAAACATGGCGGCCAGTGAGTAACCGGTCGCGGGTGCAGCGCCCGGGAAAGCGTCCCCGGCATGCTAAATTAATCCAATACTTAATACTCAATACCCAGGATTATGAGACTTTAACCCTTCACGAAACCCTTTCCTAAAACCTGAAGAACCCTCTTTTCCCGTACTTGATAGGAAGAAAACTTAGCGGCACTAAATACCTGTTTGGGAGCTTTGGCTGTTCGTGCGACGGGTCCGTGTTGTACACGGCGTGGAGGAGGAGCGCCAGTAGCGACCGTCGTGGGCTCGGGTGCTTGTGAACTCGGAGCGAGTTTAGGCGTGCTGCTCTGTGCATCTTCCTCGGCAGACGAGACGGCGCTGGAGCGGACCTGGTGCAGAGCGGCCCTGGAGCTCCGAAAGGGAAGAGGAGCGGCAGTGAGAATCTCCTTCCGGGGAGGAGGAGGCAGAGGGGGCTTCCTCCGGAAGGAGTGTAACGGCGACTTGCAGAGGGGAGAGGAGGCAGCTACGAGAGATCGGTGTGTCCCGCTGGGAAGACGGGGGATCCACGAGGAGGAAATTACAGCGCCACAGAAGCGTTGCCCCAATACAGTAAGGAGGGGGAGAAAAAAAGTATTTACTGGGGATAAGGTGGAGGGGGCACCCATATATGCCCTTCGAAGTCTGTCAGAAACATCAGAGGCCAAGGCTGAGAGGGAATCCCTGAGCAGATGTGAGCTTATTGCTGGGCAGAAGAGCGGGCAGAAGGCATTAAGAGGGAAGGAGGGGACAGAAGTGACAAGAGCGAAAAGAAAATAGAGGGGAGCGAGCATGAGTGGGCTGGAGAGAAGGCTGAAATAATAGGGAGGGAAAAGGAGATAAGTACAGAAGCCCCCCGAGTTCCGGTATACGGTAGTCAAAAATATACCACCTTCTGATATAAACTTGAGACATAAAAGGTCCGCCCCAAGATCCTCAAAAAAAAACTGGCTAGATCCTAAAATTAAAATCACTCCCTCTCTTAAAACTTTCTTTAGGGTTCTGCCTAAGGTATTAATCCTAGGGGAAAGTGCTATGGCAGGTTTAAATGATTCTTTAGTCGCTGGGAAGAAGGTTACATCTCCAGAAGGCTTCCCAGATCTTTCAGTCCGAAGGGCCGACGAAGCATGCATCTCAGTAACTGACACTAGTAATATTCCAGGGAAATTTGGAACAAAACTCAACGAGACCCCAATACTGCTGGATAAAGAAGATAAATCAGTGGGGGCACTTCTAGCAGGTCTGACGGCTGAAATTAAGAATAGATTCGAAATATCAGAATTTAACCAGTCTGAAATAAAAAAGGCCTGTGAGGTCATGGAGAGGAAGATAGATGATCTCAGCAGTAGAACAACCTCACTGGAGGAAGAGGTCAAGGAGCTTAGAGAGACTGTGCAGGCTAACTGCGCAGAGATTGAGAAACTGAAGACTGTGGAAAAAGAGAATATGGATAGAGTTGAGAGGCTAGAAAATTTTCAGAGACGAAACAATTTAAAAATTCTGAAGGTGCCTGAAGGCAGAGAAGGTGATGATATCAAATCATACGTGGTTAGACTTATCAAGAATAAGCTCCAACTAGAGGAGTCGGAAGAAGACCTAGCTAAGGACATACAACGTGTCCATAGAGACCCCTTTAGACTCAATGCAAACAGGTCTAAGCCCAGGAAAATTCTATTACATTTCCTAACTTACTCGTTAAAAGAGAAAATCCTCTCCAAGGCTCTGGGGTTGAAATCAATCGAGGAGGATGGGTCCAGATACGAGATAAGATCGGACGTCTCTCTTACCACCTCCAACAGGCAATGGGAGATGGGGCAAAGGACCGAGAGCTTAAAACGCTTGGGCGCTTCAGTTCAGTTAAGATTTCCAGCCTACTTGAAAGTCATGCTGAATAACAAAATGCATATTTTCTATTCTGTGGATAAGCTTGACGACTTCATCAAAAGTTTCCAATCTGGCAGTTAGGAGGAAAGAAGGGCGAAGGAAAAAAATAAAAAGCCACGAATATAATCTAATCAACTAAAAAAAACAAAAAAACATTTTCAGCCTGGGGGCGTTTGAAGGCGGGGGGCACTCATATGGCCTTCAGCCATGTAGTTATAAGGGGTTTTTTCTATGGAGTGGGAGGGTGGGGGGGGGGGGCACAGGGTGGGGAGCAATGGGAAAAAAAAATAGATCCTCTAGAGCCTCTGAAAATATACCTAACATACTTTAGTATATACTTATATGTGTATGTATTTTGTGGGCTCTGGAGATCATCCCTAGGACTGGTCTGCTTCCGCTTAGGGACTTTTTTTTCTGTTCAACTGCCTCGGTCTTGATAGAAAACGACCAACCGAGGTCAGTAAAATACCAGAATCACTTTAGCATTCTCTAGATTACAGTCCATAGAAATGGTCTTACACAAGCGCGCATAGACAATATTTGTTTCAAATCTTGTATTTTCAGTGATATGACCACCGAACGCCCTGCTTTTATATTAAAAACAGAGTTTTGGACTATACCATTTCCCACTGAAAGGCAATATTTCTCTCCATTTGTTCCCATACCTGGAGTGTCACGCAGTTTGGTGCTTAATTTCTCTCCATGTTAAAGAACAGTAGATGTTTCAGCACCCAGGCTAATGTGCTCCTTAGCTAAACACATAAGGTCCCACAGGTAAGACCGATTGTATTGCAAATGTTTGTTCCTAATAGTTGTGAGATATGATAGTTTACATGGATTCCAAATGCTGTTTCTTATTTTTCAATTGGATTTGAAATAATCCAGTTGCATATCTATCGATTCGATTCTAATTTTTCATCGTTGATAAAGCCTATTCGTAGCAACAGTTCCATCATAAAGTAAAATAAGATAATTCAGACGAATAGGACACCATAAGGATTATTCTAACGATTTTCATGGCATTAAGGTATTAATTTCAAAACTAAGCATTTCACTCGGCAATACTGTGTTTACCTGAAGTTCTTCACATGGTCTTCCACACCTGCTAGGCGAATAGTGTGTTGTAATGCATTCAGGTATGTTAATGCTTGAGTAGATGAACCCCAGTTCACATCTGCAATAAACGTCAATATTGTTCAAAATGAATATAACTTTTACACATACACTAGATTACCATCAAGTGCTGTGAGCTTACTAAAGCATATCAACATATTACCATCACGGTTGATCGAGAAGGTTTTTTAAGCAAAGCATTTGTTGAGCATTAGCAATCTAAAGTTGGTTTAAAGATCATAGTCATCAGAGCAATGCTCTCAGCAGCAAATCAGAGGAAATTGTGGTTCTGAGGTAATGCAATAATTCAGGCTATTGTCAATCCTATATAAACTAGGGACTATTTACTGAAAGCACTCCTCTCATGTAAAGGGGTATAAAACAATGTGTCATGCATGCCCTGCTAATCAGAAATAAAATGTCACTTAGAATGATGGAACTAGTCAAACAATTTAAAAAAAAAAAAAATAATAAATAAGATGTACACCCTAATATCCAGTACCAATAAATAGGTTTGATAATAGAAAAGGAGCCTAAAAAATAAGCTCATTCTTATGTCCATGTTTTCTTCCTTTCTCAACAATTAGGACAGTCAACTAATTTCTCTGAATGGTGTATGGCCATACATACCAACATTTAGGAGAAGGTAAGGTGCAGAGTTAAAGAAAAAAAACAGTGGCATTCACTATCTCTTGTATAGAAGAGGAAGACATCCTGAATGACATATGCTTCATTTAACAAAATCAAGACAACACCTGTTGGACATGTCATATCCCAAGAACGACCTTGGGTAATGCTTCATCCCAACTAAAAGTGTCCAGTCTTGCATGCGTCACATTCATACTCTTTTTACTGTTTGCGGATTTCACATTTAACCTCTTGAAATTCATAGATAACATTTTAAACAGTCGTCTTAGATTGGCTTAATAAATCATGCTCTACAATTTATTTCAGGGGTGGCAGTTATGCAGGATCCCTCTGAGACAGCGAGAAAATCGAAGGATAAGACCAAGGAAACAGTTTTGCTACTGAAATACGGTCTCACCAATCTCACAAAAGTTAACATTGGTTTCATTTACCCGCACTGCGTGTACTGATCTGTTTTCAGAGTAAACTAAATGCAGAATCACCTTCGAGTTAAATAAACTCAGCAACCATCTGCCACCTTATCTTTCGAAAGTTGCATAATACATAATCAATATCCACTCATGTTTGCACACAAGTGTAAAATGAACAAACCTGGCTTCTTGTAGGTGACGTAAATGTATAATCCGATGACTATGACGTAAGTCAGTAGAGCTGCCCACCAGTTGATGACAAACATAACTCCACAACAAAGTAGAGCTCCAACTAAAGATACCCACATGTTGTAGTACTTAAAAGCTGGGCGCCAACCTAAAAAAGAATGCACAATATCAAAAACACATCTCAAAAATAGCAATCAGCCTTACTTGGTGAAAAGACTTTGCCAAATTTAACTGAAATTTAATCCAAACGACTGCAAACAAGTTACTGTAAGAGGAAGGTGATCAAGTTGAATGAAAAGATTCCTAGAAAAGTGTACACACGCTGGTTTGTTTTGGATACGTTAATCCCAGTGCACTCTTCACAGTTGGCTAAAAATGTGGTGCTCTTCCATTTCCAGCAAAACTTCACCCAATAATTAACAAGCTCTGGCAAAGCCAATAGGTGTGGTTTTTTGTTAGCTGAAGTGTTTTGTAATAATTGGAAAACTTTGCGTGTGTTTGGCTAGGACTATCCTAGAAAAAAACCTCATACCAAAGCAACAGCAATGAAGTTTGGAGTCGTGACCCTTCGCTGAACGGACTGCATTAGCAGAGCTGTACCCTCAAAGAACAGCATCAAGAGAAGGTATCAATATTAAAGTTTGTGTGGTCTGTGGTGGATTTAAAAGAATTACACAGCAAAATATTGAATACTACTTTCGATAAAGGCCCAGTAGGTTTGTTGCACTTTTAAGAAAGCCTAGGAGTGTGAATCTTTACTTTGTGAACCAAAACATCTATAAAACCAAAAATGTTATCCTGACAGCAAATAAATCAAGCAGGTATGCAAGTGATAGTATTAATAGTCTAAGTTATCCAAACAGCAAGCCGTTATGAAGCAAACAAGCCATTAATCAGCAACCACAATGCAGTCGTGTCACAAAGTAAGTACATAGAAAAACCGACACTGGCTTATGTCGAATCTGCAATGTAACAAAAGAACTGCTTGAATGCCTATCTGCAAAACCTAATAATGGGAACGCAAATGGGTTAATGTAGTCATCAAGGAAATGCCATAGTCTTTATGAGTAGACCATCTTAGCAATGGTAAAATATAAAAATACATTAAAGCCTCTGGCCAAAGCGTGTGACCAATGCCCACTCTCTAACTCACTATGTGCTTTTTTGAAGAATTAATGATATGAGGTCCTCCAAACATGCTACAGAGGTCTGTAGTCAGACCTAAAAATGATTTTCAAGTGGAGCACCACAAGGGTACTCTACAGCATCAAAAGGGATTAATCTTAGAAACACTCACGAGTATCAGAATAAATGTAGCTCATCAGCACACTTATGATTTACATTGAAACACAGGCAATCTGCTAAAATTAAAATGATTTGTGTGATTCGAATGTATTCTGCTATAAAACTATTATGTACTTTTCGTTTTTTGTTTTATGGGGAGAAAGAAAGAAAATACTAGTTGAACAATAAAAAACATTACACAATTACTTGTTTTACTCTATACATCTTTCATGAATCATGTCATAGTTCAAGGATTGATTTGTCATATCAAGAAATTGACGGAAAATATTGCTATCAACAATGAGATCATAAAACATAAAACCGAATAGCATGGTAAGCCGGCAGATGGTGAAAATTGTACTAAACTAGTTGTAGTATTCGGCAGATTATAAGGATTAATGAATTCTAATAGTTAACGCAATTCCAGAAGTTAATATTCTCAGTATAAGAGAACAGAACTGATGTTTAAAAATTAAGGTAAGGTGCAGAGTCTCGTCATGCTAGCGAGTTAAAACAACTTGAGTAATGTTGGTCCCGTAGTTCTTTCTAAATTCACTGAGTTCCCGATTAGAACTCAATAGTGGTATAATAAAAAGTGCATTATAAATTCTGACTAAGCCGACGGATTTTTTCAGTTGGAATGTTCTTTCTCTGGTAATACTTTCAGCATTGAATCTGGCCTCCTAGAAATTACACTCTAATGGTGCAAAAGAGGGGTGTGGGTTGTACATCAGAAAACAACAGCCAGTGAATTCATAGCGTGTTACCAAAATTAGACATGTCAATTTACCCAAGTAGACAGAGGTGTACAGTTTTTCAACAAGAGTGTACAGAATGGAAATTTAACAGTCCACGTAATATTCATGCCCTTCTTTCCCCAGGCAGGTTATTAATTGTCGACTGCAGTTCGTAAGTTCCTTAATTGCCAGATATATGCGTTTTACCAGCCTACAGGTCAGTTGATGATCTGTCCATTGCAAACATGGTATGTACCCCACTCCTAATGAAGCAAGGTAGCAGGACGTTTCTCGAATATTCAGCAAATAAGGGCATATACAGATGACATGCTTTACGACTAGACAATACCCGTAATCTCTACAGAATTTATATGATGGTACACTGTTCAGATGGATTCTGGTGTTGAGACAGGAGGTGGACCAGTAGGAATCCAATCTAACAGTTTGAGTCGGAGACATGCTTAGATAGTCCTGTGACGACGGAGGGAAGAATAGTAATAAGTTTGCTATGGACAGCTCTGACATGTGCACAATGTTTTTGCCAAATGAGGATTTTTAAATTTTTTTTTTAGTCAACAAGCTTTTACATTATTATGCTGTTCCTCCTTCAACAGTATCTACTTAAGAATTATAGAGTACGGTATGCCATTAGTTTGTATATATTTCGGTGGTTCCAATAGTTATTTCCAGATAATATTGAAGAAATCTGCCCCAGATTCCCTAAAAATATAAAAGCAATATTTTATTAATTAAAGATTGGCAATTGGTGGAAGACTGATTAAGCCGATTCAAACTTGTTTGGCTGGAGTGCTATTAGGCAAGCTAAACACAAACCTTATTGTTGTCAAAGGAATTTTTTCTAGTGCAATTTCTCACCATATTTATGAGCAATAAGTTATGGCAGGAATTGTTGCCCTACTCATCCTACATCAGGAAATTTTGTTTTTACCTTATTTGCTTCGATTTCCCTTTGGTCTCTGGGATAGCACCACAAAGGTGCTTGATCTCTTCTGACAAATAAGAAATGGTCAGGGGGTTCTCTACAGGGAACATTTGAGCGAGCCTTTAAAGGGAATCTACAATAGATGCAGTGCTCTCTATTGTAAGGGACATTGTTTGTGCAACTCAATTAGCTTTTATTTTACTGGTCATAGTGCTACATCATCTTAAATCATTTATAAAAATGTATTAAAGCATTTATATAAACCAAACCGATAAAAGATATACACAGCGTTTTCTATGTAAACAAAAATATTTAATCCATTAATAGGCCTTGTAAAATATTTAAGTATGTAGGTGCCTCGTGGTAAATAATAAAGAGTCCACCTTAAGGTAGTTACTTCAACGCATCAATCTCAACACATAAGGGAGATGTAACTTGTTTGAGTCTATCCCTAGGTTTGCTCTTCTAAGTGAATTCAAGAACTCCACAAATTGTAATGATTGACAGGTTTCGTCCCCTCCTGCCCTCCCATTAGGGCCTCCTTAGGATATGAAACAAGAACGCAAGACCTTTCTCATCACACAGCAAGGCGAAGGATCCCTTGGTCTGTGTAAAAGTGCTAAAATAAATCAGATAAGATGCTCACAAATGAGGGACTTGGCAATACTGGTGAATGAATCCTAGGGAACGTCATGGATCTCCCATACGTCGGAGTCTGGGGCAAAGAATAGCTCCAGTCCTACATCCGGTGCAGCCCCCCTCATTTGTTCAAGGAGTAGCAAAAGCAGCATCGCCTTGACTACACGGCCATTGTGTGGTGGAAGCATGCATGCAGTATAGCTAGCAGGGTACTTACTTTAAGCAGACAACCACCGGATGTGTATTCATCGTAGCCCTATAATTCTACCTACTGAGAGTAGCAAGCAGATTACCTGCAGTATTAAAAATATTTCCCTGCAACTCACTTTAAAGCAGAGTTTTAGAACAAGGAGGAACAAACAGCACTTCACCATGCTTCAAAGCCTTGTCCAAGCAACTGGTCACTTCCTTTTTCTTTAAGGATATGTAAACTAATGAGAACATTATACACACGTCAACTAGGTCATTGTGTTATGTTACAAAATCATTTTTTATTCTAGCTGTTCTATTAGCTACTTTGCATATTCCACTGGTCGAAAATGAATTGCCAAATAAGGGATCAATAATTGAATTCTCTCAAATATTTAAATATAGGCAGGTGTCAGTCTTACTCTTTTATCTCCAGTCTCGTTTCGACTAATAAACTGATTTACCAATGTAATCACAATAACGTATAGTTTACCCGTCGGTGTAGTTTTGCAGCTTGAAGACTTTTCTGGATTCACTATGCTGTGCATTATTCCGCCATCTAGTGGTTGGGTCTGGAATTGTAGTCTTTTTTTTCTTGGCCTGGTGGGCGTCGACATACCAGCATTTGGGGTCCTTCTGTGACGTCGACGTGCTTCCTCCGGAAGCTCCTACCTTTGGGCGCCATCTTCGGATTCTTTTTTTTTTTATTGCCCGTTCTAGTTTCCCTTTCTTTATTCCTCCTGTGTCATCTTCTTGGCGGAGGCGGGTGGGTTTGCTTGTGAATCCAGAAAAGTCTTCAAGCTGCAAAACTACACCAACAGGTAAGAAACTATACGTTTTGCTGCATGAATCTTTTCTGGATTAGTTATGCTGTGCATAGACTTTGTAGCGGTCTTGAGGTGGCTGGGTGGAAGATGGACGCTGGTTTGTGAACATATGTTATAAGACCTTCTGTCCTACTTGTGCTTCTTTGTTCATCTGAAAGTCCACGCAGTAGTGCTTTGTGAACATGTGCACAGACGATCATGTTGCCGCTTGGCAAATGTCCTGCATAGGTGCGTTTGCTAGGAAAGCCACTGTTGCTCCTTTTCCTTGTTGAGTGAGCGTGCGGCGCTCCTTGCAAGGTTTGACCTGACTGATTGTGGCACAACTGTATGACTTGTGCGATCCATCTCGCAATGGTATTCTTTGTGACTGGTCGTCCCAGAAAACTATTTGCAAATGAAACAAAGAACTGCTTCGTTTTCCTGCATTCCTTTGTTCTCTCAATGTAGTACGACTGCCCTTCTGGCGTCCAGGGTGTGCAATGCTCTTTCTGCTGGAGTTTTTGGGTTTTGGAAAAAACTTGGTATTTGCACTGTTTAGGTAATGTTGAACTTAGATACCACCTTTGGCATAACATTCGGATCTGTTCTCATGACGATTCTGTCATTATGTTTTCCGAAGTAGGGCTCTTGTAGTGTTAGAGCCTACAATTCACTTACTCTACGTAGTGATATTATTGCCACTAAAAACGCTGTCTTCAGCGTGAGCATCTGTAAAGATACTTTGTGGATTGGCTCGAATGGCGCATCATTTGTGCAAGTACCACGTTGAGGTTCCATGAGGGTGGTGGCACCCTCTTTGGAGGTGCTATACTCTTTGCTCCTTCCATGAATCTCTTGACCACTTGTGATGTGAAGAAACTCTTTCCGGTTTCTCCCCTTGTGTAAGCTACGATTTCTGCCAAGTGTACCCTTATAGATGCGTAGCTTAGTTTCTCCTGTAGCAAATATGTCAAATATTTTAGTACTGTGGATTCCCTTGTGATCTTTCTTGAAAGTTTCCTTAAGGCAACAAAGTGAGAAACGTTTCCATTTTGCTGTGTAACACATTTTTGTTGTAGGTCTTCTCGCC
This sequence comes from Triturus cristatus, assembly GCF_964204655.1. Lineage (NCBI taxonomy): Eukaryota > Metazoa > Chordata > Amphibia > Caudata > Salamandridae > Triturus > Triturus cristatus. Next base: position 766,287,468 of record NC_140581.1, on the reverse strand, counting down.
TCCGAGTACTGACATTATGCTCTCCGGTAGTCTGAGGAGAGAATTCTACGTCCTCCGGAGCAACGCTGCCAGGCTTAGGCTCTCTGGTTCTGGGTGTAGCACCTTTCCGTTTTGCAGAGTTAGGAGGTCCTTCCTGTTGGGGAACTCGTGCCTTGTGACATTTCCATTATCTGTGAGAACCAGGTTTGCCTAGCCCACCGTGGTGCTATGAGGATCAGTGTCATGCGGCTGAGCCTGCACTTGAGTACCCTGTGTAGCAGTGGTATCGGGGGGGGGGGGGGGGGGAGGGGGTGAAGCGTAAGCAAATGTCCCTGACCAGTCTATCCATAGTGCATTCCGTAGGGACTGTGCGCATGGTTGTCTGGATGCAAAGTGTTGGCATTTTGGGGTGTCGCAAATAGGTTGATTTGAGGAGTCCCCCATTTTTTGAAGAGTTTCAGAATCTGATTGATTCATCTCCCATTCGTGGGACGCCAATGTTTGTCTGCTCAGTCTGTCTGCTTCTACATTGTCCTTCCCTGGAAGATGAATTGCTACCAAGTCTATGTTCCTTGGGATAGCCCATCTCCATAGCTCCTGGGCTAGGGTTGACAGTGTTAAGGATTGTGTTCCTCCTTGTTTGTTGATGTAAAACATTGTGGTTGTATTGTCTGTTTGAATCAAAACCCTCTTTCTGTAAAGCTCCTTCTGAAAGGCTAGGAACACTGTTTTTAAGTCCAGGAAGTTGATGTGCTTTGTTGCATCCTGTTGTGTCCATAAACCCCTCACTTGAGGTTGTTCATGTGCGCTCCCCGCCCCAGTTGGGAAGCGTCTGTTGTAATGTTCACTGTAGGAGTTGGTTGTGTGAAAGGTCTCCCCTGTGTAATGTTCTTCCTGTTCCACCATGTAATCTCCTGAAGAACTGTTTGAGTGACAACCACTAGATCCTCCCAACTCCCTGTTGCCTGCGACCATTGTTGTTGAATCCATTCCTGGAATGATCTCATGTGCAGTCGAATGTTTGGGACTCGATGAATGCATGAAGCAATCATCCCTAGCAGTTTCCCCACTGTCCTCACTGTCAGAGCTTGCCTCTTGCGGTATAGATGCATCTCCTTCAGTATTGCTACTGTCCTCTTTGTGCTCGGGAACACCTTCCCTAATGTTGTCCATTTCTGCCCCTAAGAATCTTTACCTGCTCTGGTGTAATTGATGACTTTCCCAAAGTATTGAGAAAGCGAGCTGGAACAAAGTCTCTATGACCCTTTGTATGTGCTGTTTGCAAAGGTTGTATGTGCTTGCTCTTACTAACCAGTCATCTAGGTATGGATAAAAACAGGGATTCCCTTCCTTCTTAGGTGGGCTGCTACTGCTGCTAGACATTTTGTGAACACTCTTGGTGCCGACTTGACTCCGAACGCTAGCACCGTGAATTGGCAGTGCATTTTGTTGATTACGAATCGGAGTAGGTTTTGTGCATGTAAGCGTCCTTTAGATCTATAGTTGCTATGTAGTCCCCTACCTGTATCCGGGGTATTACTTCCTGTAAGGGTGTCATTTTGAATTTGAGTCTTTATGAACTTGTTTAGGAACCTTAAGTCTAATATAGGTCTTAATGTTCCGTCCACCGTTTGTATGACGAAGTACGTTGAATAGACACCCTTGTTCTTTTCCTTGTAAGGCACCCTCTCTATGGTCCTTTTGTGTTGTGCTTCTTCGAGCAAATGATACAGTTCTCTTTTTGAATGAACCTTGTCCTTTGGTTTTCTGCATGGCGGTTGTTTTGCCAGTTCCATGCAGTAGCCGTATCGTATTACGTTTAATATCCATTTGTCGGATGTAATCCTCTTCCACTCCTGGAAGAAGTTTCCTATTCTGCTTCCCACTGGTGTTGCATGTTGGAGGTATTCCTTGTTGTTTGGGACCTGATGTTTTTGTATGCATTTGTTGTTGCGCCCTCCGAGATCTTTCTAAAGTGTGCGCCAAGCTTGTAGTGCAGTCACTTGGAGGTGGGTTGGTGTCCCCCTCTTTGCTGTTGGCCTCTTCGAGTGCGCACTCCAAAGGATTGCCTCCCCTGTTGGTATTGCCAAGCTTGTGGTTGTTGACCTGGTTGTTGACCCTGGTTCCCTCGATGGTAACCAGGTTGAAAGGTCAGGTGTGAGGCTGCTGTTACCCCTGCCTGCTGGTCTCCCGGAAGGTGTCCCCCTACGCATCCCTCTGAATTGTATAGCCCCCATGGACCTTGCAGGTTCATTTTCTTTCTTCAGCTGAATTAGCTTGTTGTCCACAGCTGTTCTGAACAGTTCTCCATTGAACGGGGTGTTCAAGATGATACTCTGAACCTCTGGTTTGAACCCTGAGATTCTTCTCTCCCTAACCCCGATCATCATTTGCCTGCTTGATGTCTCAGCAGCATCTAGGGCTGATTTCAAACATGTATTGGCCATGTTCTTCCCCTCTTCCACCAAGTGTCTTGCCTTTCTCGGGAACTGGTCTGGAAGATTCTTGAGCAGTTCGCCTACCTCCTCCCAGTGCTGGTATGCATGCCTATTGATCAATGTGTTAGAGTTCGCTATGCGCCACTGAACAGCGGCACTTCGTTCTATCTTCCTTCCTGTGAGATCCATCCTTTTGCTCTCCTTGTCTGGTGGTGGGCCCAGGCAATCCTTTGGAGGGCCTTCTTTCTGGCTGTGGAAGCTATTATAGAGTCAGCAGGCACTGAACCTCTGATGTACATTGGGTCTTTGGAGGTGTGCTTGTATTTTTTCTCACCCCTCTGTGTTACTGCCTTGCATGTGGCAGGTTCCTTAAAGGCTTCCTTTCCCTGGTCCAGCATACGTGGAAGCATGGACAGGAATTGGCTTCTTGTCTGTGTGGGCAGCAAGGTTTCTAGGAGAAAGCAGGACTTTGGCTTTTCCTCCTCTAGCTGTAATCCATAGGTGTCTAGGTGTCAGCAGCCTTCTTTATTACTTGATTGTACATCCAGATGTCGTCGGGGTTGAGGGCCTCGAAGGGTATGCATCTACCCCCTTCTTCTGGGGAGTCTGCGTCGAGATCATGCCACTGCAGGTCTTGTGTTTCAGAGGTCACTGAACCGTGATAGGTTTGGTCCTCTTCTCCCTCGGCTTCAAAGTAGTATTCTTCTCCCGCCTCTTCGTCAGCTGGCTCTGGGATTGTAGGAACCTGTAGTTCGAGGTCTCTTTCGAGTAGTGTGGAGATTTGGTGGGATCTTGAATTGCCTCATTGTCTCGTCGAAATCTCTAGTGCGCTGCAACATACTTGCCATTTCGGCTTCGAGCCTCTTCTTTTTCTTCTCGAGCTCCGAGGCTTGTGCTTCGGCATGGAGATTGTCGGGCTCTCTTGACGCTTGTCGACATTGAAGTCGAAGCTTGCTTCACCCTCTCTTTCTTCGACATTGAGGAGTCTCTTGTGACTGCTCTTTGACGACTTCGTCTTATCAAGGGTTTTCGCAGTCAGGGAGTCCTTGTCAAAGGGACCGACGGACTGTTTGTCCTTGTACGAGCTTGCGGTCGCCAAATGTTGCGACACCGGGGCTGTTTTGGAGGACTTAGATTAACTCTTTCGGGGCTCGGTCGACTGTTTCGGGTTCGCTGTCTCCCTTACCTCCTTCGGAGTTTTTTTCGGTGTCGACGACTTGGACGTGCGCGTCCTCCTCGCCCTCGGGCCCTTCGGCGACGTTGTCCTCTTCCTCGCTGGAGAGGCCGAGGTCTCGAAGCGATGGTGGTGGTCCTTGACCCTGCATGTTGTGATTCGCTCTTCTTTGCCTTTCCCTCACCCTCAAGGTCTTCGGGGTGAATGCAGAGCACGCGTAGCAATCTTTGGAGCAGTGGTCGAGCGGCAGGCAAAGGTTACAGACCGGGTGCTGGTCCTTCTATGCGTACTTGTGGTGGCAATTGTCGCAGAACTTGAATGGTGTCTTGTCCATTACAGCGCCCAGGGAGCCCCCTGTGTGCGCATTCTCCATCAGACGATTCGGTGGTTTTTTCCCTTCTCTGCATCCCGGTTTACCACCTCGAAGGCCGATAAGTTGTTTTCCTGTTCTTCTAGCTGATTTTCGTGGATTCTTCTCTCCAAAGTTCTGGAGCTCCTTCCATCTCGATCCAGATCCAACGGCGGCAAAAAATAATCTGAAGATGGTGACCAAAGGTGGGAGCTTCCAGAGGCAGCACGTCGACGCCACAGAAGAACACCAAATGGTGGTATGTCGATGCCCACCAGGCCACAAAAAAAAAAAAAAACCACTACAATTTCTGACCCAACCACTAGATGGCGGAATAATGGACAGCATAGTGAATCCAAAAGATATTCATGCTGCAAAACTATTTTACCTACTTAGATCTGCAACTGAACTGCATATGCAGGGAAGCTGGTAAAATTGAACTTACCCTTTACAGTTTCAGAAATGCAGGAGACCTAGCAAACGTGGCAGTTAAAACAGTTTTTCCTAAGTTTGTGTGATTCAGATGGCAGACTGATGGCATGGGGAAGGGGTGGTACAGAGAGGTTAGCTACCCTGAAGAGTTTGAAGATGTTGGAAATAGATCGAACACACTTTTGCATGGTACACAGCAGGGGTGACAAACCGTGGATCACAAGGACCAGAGCCATACCAGAATTTGTAGGGATACACTTGTAAACATCCAATTTAAATGTTAAACCATTTACAGCAAAAAGTGACCCTAGAAATGTAAATTGTTCTTGCCTCTTATGAACCAACACTGAACATCAGATGCAATAAGAATAGGTGGTTGTGTCTGCACAGCTGTATCGTCAGACAAATGTCTATTTAACATTCTTAAGGTTCATACAATAAGCGAACAGCTAACTGACCCAATCAGAATGCTTCAATACTATGCTTGTAAAAATGACCTAAAATGATGAGACATACAATGTGTAAATTGTAGAACTGCAAAAAGCTGTAGTTCAGAATCTCAATCCACACAAACGTCACTGCATGTTATTCATGGTTACAATAACTAAAACGAACAGTCCTGATATTATTTAGCCGTTAGGAAATTTGTTATGACGAGGCAAAATGAGTTAGTGTTTACATGCAATCGCAATCACTACACTTATTACTTCACGTTACTTTGCTAAAACAAATGACCCTCAAAGAACAGAAACTTCTTACCTGGGGACTTGGCAAGCGATGCATGGAACACAGAGAAATTAATTAAGGCGTAAGAAGCCAAGAAGAAGTTTGAAATTATCGGAGCTATTACATTCAATTCCGCTGAAAGAAAAATTACAACCGTTGAGGGCACTGTGACTCAAACTCATTTTCAATATTAGAGATTGTAAACACACTAATAATTTGAATTACTTGATGATTTGTTTAGAAAAACAAATATTGCTTGCATTGGTCAAAACATTTAACCATAGGATGCATTTAACACAGGTGGTGATGCTTCACTTTGGTGTGTGAGAATTTTTGTATTTTTTAATTAAAGATTACTCACTAAGGGCCTGAATATGATGGCGGTTTGCGAGCGTTTGATCGCCATCTTGTCAGGAACGGGACCACCCAACTAGCTGTCAGTGGTCCCGCTATTAGGATTAGTATGCAACTGCCTTAATTGCGGTCTCAATCTGCATATTTTGTATTGCAGTGTATGCTGCCGGCTGCAGCACACGCCGCAGTCCAAAATAAACACATTGCACATATCTCTTTACTATGCCTGCCACATGGTGCAGGGATATGAAGGGGGGCACCAAAGGTGTTCTCCCAGGGCCCATATCGGAGGGCGAGGGGCAAGTGTGGCCTACTACGGCCCACAAGTTACTTCCCGCCTGCCTTTTTATGGCAGGTTACCGCCATGAAATGGCTGGCGGAAAGGGACATTGTTATCCCTACGGGAGTGCCTGAGAAGGCACCGCCGCTGTTGTAGGGATTACAGTCCCTCCGACGCACTGATGTGCTACTTGAGCCTGTCAGATGCGTGGCGGTCAGTCTCTCTGCAAGCCCTCCATCCGTCAACCATCATAATGCAGAAGGCGGTCATGCAGGGTCCGATGGCGCTGGGGCCCCCACCGACGGCAGCGGTCCCACCGCCATCATAATAAGGCCCCAAATATTTTTAGGACAAGTTAATGATACTCATCCGTAATTTGTGTTGAAACATGTGTTGTTTATAACCTGTAGCATTGAAAAAAAAATTGTATTCATGTACGTCTTGAGTATTCTAGTAAATAAGAAATATTGTAGAAATCTAGTTATAATTTGGTAAAAATGAGTTAAAACTTCATTAAAAAAAAAAAAAAAAAAGTCAGGATTTTGCATACCACTAAGCAGCATCCGGTCCTTAAATACATCTAAACAACTATGCTCAGACTATTGATTTTGATCCCAGCAAGGAACTATACCAGTGGCCTATGCAATATGGTCTAATTGTCTAAAGCCTACAGACCGCACAGCAATCACTTTTGCTTTATTGCTATTTCCAAAAGTATATTTCTGGACTCTACAATAAATATTTTAGCAGGAAATTTATCAATGACATTTCACTATAGCATACTTTCTCTTCCTTACTAAATCCAGGATTGAATTCCTCCAGTACTTCTTAAAGAGGTTACGATAGTTGCAAGTGATGTTTGGCCACTCTCACCAAGCCCATACTCAAACATAGAAGCATTCTAGAAGACGCATGAAATTGTGTAATGCACAAGTGTAGTGAAAAGGGGTCAAGTATTCACATAGGGGAGAGGGCGAATGGGGTAAAAAAATAACTGAGGTTTGAGTGGTGGAAATGGCAGGGAAAGGCAACATAGCACCTCTGCTTTCACATTTAAAGGGTATGAACTGCACTGTGCAAAGGTGGCCAGTTTCCTAGCCTTGTATATGCAAAAGAGGGACTCAAATGTACCAGTAGATCCACATTGTATTAAAGGATATCCCCCCTCCTCTCTGTATGACAGGAGCCCTAATCTGACATAAGTCTCCACTGATGTTTTCACATCTCCTTGCCATCATTGCTTAATAAACGGGATCAATTTGTTAGCAATTAAACATAATATCCATCTAGCACAGAGCATAAGCAAAGTGTAAATGTATGAGTGGAGTAAAAAGAGTACCAGACAATATACTTCATCTAGATCTTCACTGTGCTATTAAAAAAAACATACTTACTAGGACATTGGTAATTCTATTGACATTTTATCAACATTTTAGCTGTGGTCATTTACACTTCAATGCCTATAATGTGATCAAGGTTTCCTTTAAACAAATTTGATGTTGTAAACTGAAAGTTGATTTGATGTTGTAAATTACTAACCGATTAAAATAAATCCTAGTGCAATGAAAAATGTTAGAAGATAACCACGTAGAGGCTCATTGTTCTTCCCGTATCCTTTTCCAAAACCCTGGATCCCAGGGTATATGTTGTCTTTGCACAATGCCTATAGAAGAAAAGAAAAGGTGCGTTTTACATCTCTATTTACATTTTAATTTGGGTCATTCATCATTTCAACTAGGGAGGAATTTCTAGCAACATTTAACAGAAGAGAGAATATAAAGATGACAGTAACCTCAAAATATGACTCCCATTATTCTACAACACTCCTGTAATGGTGGACAGAGGACTCATTTTTTTACTTAACTTAAAATGTAGTTATGCAAAGACCAACTTTCAAACCTGCTGCTATAGTTATAGGCTTGCTGTTTATATAGCCAGCAGTTTAAATCTATACAAATAAATAGTCCACAACATTACACCTACTACACATCTGATGTACTTTGTTTCATAGTGTACTTAAATTATATTGCATCATACCAAAGAAAGAAATATTTATGAAGTGCTACTACGACCTGAAAAGTTATCCTGGTGCTAGTACAACAAATACCTTGGGTAAAGCTCAATCACTGGATCACATTAGATAGGAAATAGCCAGGTCTCAAAGACTTTTTGAAAGTCTTGAAGTTTGGGCACGCTCTCAGTGAGAATGATAAATTGTTCCAATATTGTCCTGCTCGAACTGAAAAGGCAAAACCACCTGGTCTCACATGGATGCTCAATACTAAACAGGACTTATCAAAAACTATTAAAACCTCATTTTATAATGTATGTGTCAGGAGAAAGTAGCAAGACAATGTTTTTGATTTAGAAATCTCAGAGACATGGGGGTCTTAGAGATACCTCAGTTTCATTTAGTTAATTCTCCGCTCGTTTACTACTTGAATTTACTACCTAATAAAGTGGCCAACATAACCAAGTCAATGTTTTAATGTCACTCAAAGTAAGACAGGGGTTGTGTAGAAAGCTCTGCAAAGGGATGGATAGGAAGATGGTGGATAGGTAGGAAGGAAGATGGCGGATTGATTTCGCGCTACAGGTCATCTCCGGCTGCTGTCCCCACGGGCTCCAGGGAGAGTCGCCGATAACCGCCCACTCCCTCCAGAACAGATGGTTAAATAAAACCACAGCAACAACAATTCTATGGCAGTGTTACGACATCGAACTAAACTTGAAAGCTGATGCTAAGTGAGCAGTGGTAGTGAGATCAGAGAGCTGATGTGCCGGATTGGGCGGCTTCAAAACGCAATCTACGTGGGCAGAGCGGCACGGTGGTTTTCGTTAAGGCTACCGCGGCCGTCGCTTTCCGAATGCAGGAATCCCTTTGCTTGCACGTAGTAACAAACCCGGAGACAGCGGCCTTGTTGGAGACTGTGCAGGGGGTTCAATAGCCCCGCAGCGGTCCACAAGGGGATGCGGCTGTACGGAAGCACTCAGCGAGGCTAGACCAGCCTTGGGGGTACAGCGCAACGGAGGAGGCGGCGGTGATGGGTCTACGGAGGTGCTAGCGGATCTGGAGATGGCGCCTAGTACAGGCTCAAATACCTGCTCTCAACTGGGGAAACCAATTCTTCGTTTGCTACGTTCCGGTAGAGCTGCAGACCTGCTCTGGTCCTGTGGCTGAGACTGCCATTCCGGGTCTTGAAATGGCAGAGGTGCTCAATGCCGCCGTACAGGAGGGCTGGGAGGACGAGGAAAGACAGGCGATTTGCTCAGTTATGCTATCATCGTCCCCTGCCCCGGATTGTAAGGAGACCGGCAAAGAAGCAGAGCAGCTGGTCAAACCTCAAGGGATCCGTGCTAGCAGTACAAAACACATGATGGGAAAGAAGAAAGATACTCGTGAAGATAAAGAGACAGGTAGTGAAATGGCAACCGGATCGGTCCTTGATATTTCCGAATTTAGTGTATTGGCCTCAGAGGATATGTTGAAACAGTTGCAAAAGGGTCTGCCAGATACAGACGCAGGGTGCGGAGATGGTTTAATTAATACTGCAGTTGAAGAAACGGAACGGGTTCACGGTCCCACAGATATTGGGATTGATGGAAAAAATGCTGAGCGGTCATTGGACATGGAACAGTCTAACCCAGCCCAAAGTGTGGGAAATACTCAAATGAGGTTTCAGGTAGGGGGTGCAGATCAGCAGAGATTTCAGATAAGCTGCATGGGAGAGGCTGAGGAGCTTCGGAATCTGAAAATCAACGCCCCAGTAGGGGTGAAAGGGGCAAAAGCGAAAGGCCCTAAAACCACTAGAGCTGGTAAAGGTCACGGTGGTGGAGTGAAGCCCCAATTTACGGATGCACTTGGTCGGCTGAAGAAGTCAATGGCAAGCAGTTCTAAAGCCGGACCAGGGGCGAGTCCTTTGCGTAAATAGGTGGCCTCCAAGGGCAAAGTTAAGGCCGATATCTCTAGGCTAACACTGGTGATATGGGAGCAGCAGTGGCAGTAATTGGAGCCGGAAGCAAAGGTGAACTATCAGCATCTGTGCTAACTCGTGGCTCCTTCTCAATACAACATGATGGCTCCGAAGGGGGCGGTGTGGCATCTGAAGCTCGAAGTATTGATTTTCACATCTCCTCTGACCGATCCTTGGCTGGGTCTCTCAGATTGATGGTAACATCTATACCCATGGTCTCTTTAACATCCTCGGATCTAGCCTGTTGTTCAGCTTGTACAGTATCTGTATCGGTCCCAATGGAATTGGGAGCCTCCACAAAGGGTATGCAACTTAATGACTGAGGAGCAATCGTTGGCTGCCATTTTGCAGGCATTAACTACCCAGAGAGCGAAGGCTCAAAAATACTACATGCAGGCTAAAACGGACAGTAGAGAAATTAGGCAAGCATCACATGTCACTGCTAAGGTTACGCAACTTTCGTCTGAAGTCCTCGATCTCCAGGAACATGTCGCAGCAGTAGAGGACTGTTGGACCTAAAGTCCTTGGGTAGCTTGGCTCAGGTGGAAAGGCCTAGTTCCAGAGTAGCATGTCGTGCTTGCATCCCACTCACCTCAGCACTCCAGCGTACCACCACTAAAAACGACACTACACCAGAGGATTTAGAAAAATTAGAAAAGCTTTATCTTTCCTTCTATCATGTTTTTCTTTTCCTTCAAATGAAACCAATCAGTTTTTATCTACATCACATTAGGGTCAAAACATTTCATCGTGACTAGATTGGCATTGCATAAATATCTTAGACCTGGTATGAAATCAAGCGCACCATCTGGTGGTCAAACAGCACAGCAAATTCCATAGCGCTTTAAATAAGAGTTATTAAACATAGCGCTGCTCAAAGCGATTTCATAGCACCTTAAATAGTTATTAAACATAGCGCTGCACATAGCGATTTCATAGCACCTTAAATAGAGTTATTAGACTTAGTGCTGCACATAGCGCTGCATCTGGCAGAACATTCGCACTTCAATTATGGGATCGATAACACGTCAGAAGTGGCCGTCCAGCATAACGTAGTGATGCAGGAATCAATAGCGCTTTAACACATGGCAAGTCTTTGAGGCATCTGCTAGACCCTTCTCCCCGTGGGGCACCTCGTGAAGGGGGACCGTGGCCCAGTTCAGTCATGCTCTGGGGTCGAAGGGGGCCTCACGTTGGATCTTCCCGGGGAAGGGGCGTGCTCCGGGCCTCGTGGGCCTCCCGCCCTCCTCCCCGGAGATTACCTGTATCTTCTGCCTTTTTCAGGCCCTTGCGCCGGTCTCTAAGGCTTCGGGCCCGGGCCCACAGCTGTCGGCTGGGAGTCCCGCGTTGCGGGGACTCCGGCAGACCTCCCAGTCAGCTCCGCACCAGAGAGGGATCCGGCAGAGGCGCGCGCCCGCAGCCGCCAGTGGCAGTGCGGCCTGCGGGGGGCGCGGCTCACAGATTGAATCCTGCAGCGGCGGGGGCGGCTTTGTGCAGTCCGCCCCCGTCACGTGACGGTGGATCACGGCTTCAGGCCTACGCGGCCTTCTTTGAACTCCGGCGGCCCTCTCCTCACAGAGCCGCGTCGATGAGGCTGCGACGGCAGCGGCAGTGCCCCTGTCTTCCCTGCGGGCCCCCCAAGGATGGCAGGAACAGGTGACACGGCCTAGGGCCACGGCGGTAAGTTACCCTCTGGGGCAGCCCTGACGGGGGTGGCACAAATTAAGGGGTGACTATGTTCTCTTTGCCTAGCGCTTCCTTTTTCCTCACACAAATTAAGGGGTGGCGATGTTCTCAGCGCCTAGCGCTCCCTTCTTCCTCACACAAATTAAGGGGTGGCGATTTTCTCAGCGCCTAGCGCTCCCTTCTTCCTCACAGCTACGCCCTGGCTCAGGGCAGGTGGGTTGGGAGGTGGCAGTCCACACGCCAGAGGCAGATCAAGATAGGGGGGGCCCAGGCCCAGTCAGGGAAGTAGAAGATAAGGTTGTAGGTGTTAACTCCTTTCCCCGGTTCTCTTCAGGGGTCCTGGCTAGGTGGGGAGCACAGAAAGGTTAACGTGATCCTAGGGTCAGAGGCTGACGGCAGGGCTAGGTCACGAGGTAGGGGGCAGTGTCAACCGAGGGGGGAAGAAAGCAGGCCCTAAGAACAGTCAGTTTCCCCCTCCAGCGCACCTACCTCCCCACTCAGGTGCCTTACTCACTTCACACAAAATGGCCGACGCACCTCACCTCTATATATAGCCTGGGCCCTGACTGTCCAGAGTGGCCCAGAAGGTTCTGGAACTCCTCATGTCAGCCTATGGCCCAGTCTCTGAGGTGATAGTTTATGCCACCATTTTGTAGAGGAGCTCTCACTCTCCCTCCATTTTAGGGAAGCACCTTGCGCCACACCATCAATTAGTGATAATGGGGCACCCAGAGCCTCTAAGTCAACACCAAAAAAAACTAGTGGACAGAAAAATTAGAGGGTAAAGGAAGCAAAATGAGGAGGGGACAGCCAAAGGGCTGGCAGGTCTAACAAGGACGCCAATATATTTACGGAGAATTTGCCTAAAACGTAGGACTCTCGATGATGCTTATGAAGGCTAATAGAGGATCTCGAGAATCGCCAACGGCAACAGAATTTGAGGATTTTCAGTGTACCGGAAGGGAGAGCTCTGATCCCTGGGCCTTTATTGTTCATCTTTTTCAACAAGCAATTCCGGACCTAGCAGACTGGGATATGGATTCACAGGTCCAGCAGGCACACAGACTGCCTTTGACTATCTCTCAAGGGAATCAAGCTAAGAAACATTTCACGGCCAATATTGGCGTTTATGGGCAATTTTTTTGTTACATCAAGCAATTTAATTATTTAAAGGCACGCCCTTCGGCTCCCGTGAAATTGGACACTATGTCTATATTTGTATGTTCTGATCTGTGCAAATCAACAATGGACAAATGGTGGAGGTTACATCAATTAATAGATCCTTTTAAGGCAGTGTGCTCAAGTGTTTCTTCAGGAACCAGCTCGCCTCAAGATTATTAGCGATGGCCAGTCACACATTTCTTTTTTTCCAGAGAACATGATGCCAAGCAAGCGTTAGCAAAATGGCAGCTAACTGCTAGAAAATGATTTAACTGTCAAAGGTGAAACATGATGGGACAATAGAGAAAGTATTTTTGGTTTGTCCACTGTTGGCGTCAAATTTTAGGTTATTTGTTTTTCTCCCTTTTTGAGTTTGACACTTTGAACACATTTAAGGCGAGGAAGGGGGTTGGGGGGGGTGGTAGGAGGGGCATTCTCGTAAGGCTGGCTTTTAGGGACAGCAAGGAAGGGGGTGATTTTTGTTTTCACAGGCTCTGGGGGGGGGCGGGGCGGGGGGGACAGGGGCGGGGGCGGGGCGGGGTGAGGGAGTAGTAGGAAGGGTGAGTGAAAATAATAGAATGGTAGTTGGCGGGGCATGGCCAAACTGGTGGAACGGCCAAATAGCGTCCTCCTAGGAAAGAACGTCTTCACATAGCACTCACTGGTGGAACGGCATAATGGAAGGGGGCAGGGTGGGAGGGTTGCAAATAGCAACAGCTTAGTAAAAATTTCATTGGTAGAGCATAAGGGACAGGAGTATGTAATAGAGGGGGGGATATCTAATGCTGGATTTTAAATACATGTGCTAGAATGTAGCGGGGCTTAATCAGGCCAGAAAGCTCAGGCTAGTAATGGAGGAGCTTTGGGTATTTAAACCTCATATTGGGTCTCACAGAAATGCACTTAGCATTTAAGGACAGAGCTTTACTTAAACAGCTTGGTTTAGACTTACTAGTATGTAGTTTGCAGGCAGTCTCCATCCGGGGATGGGGGGGAGCTATATTATAGTCTAGGAATTGTAGAACGACTGTCTTGCAAACTATGGCCGATTCTAAAGGGAGCTGGCAATTGCCCAACTGTTGATTGCTGGGTGTAAGACTACGATGTGTGGTATATGGCCCGAACACGTATTGCCCTGAGATTATTTAACATTTATGTTCTGAACTATTGGAGTGGGTGGGCGAGCGGATAGTGATGGGGGACTTTAATTGCATAATTGATTTAAAAAAATTGATACTACCAATACTACAACTCGTGCTAGAATGCGCAGGACTAGGGCTGCTATTTTGGAACTACTTCATACACATCAATTAGAAGATGCCTGGAGGAGACTATTCCAATCTAGTCCAGGGTATACATTTTATTCGTCTCCACAGACAGAATTCCCGAATCGATATGATTTTTATCAATAGAGGAATGTTGGAAAAAGCATCTATTGAGGTATGTCCCAAAATTACATCTGATCACAACCCAGTCATGTCAACCCTACAGACCGAACCCGGGGGTAAAGCCTCAACTAGGGAATTTTCATTTCCTAGACATCTTCTTAGTAATTTTGACTATCTAAAATGTATTCGAGGAACACTAGTAGAATATTTGGAGAATAGGGGCACGGCATCTGCAGCAGTGGTATGGGATTGTCTGAAGGCCTATGTAAGAGGGGCTACACTACAGTTTATTTTAAGGCAGAATCATCATGTCTTACGGCAAAGGGAGCAGGAGCATAAGCTCTGCTTGGATTTAGAGCAAGAAAACGCAAGAGCTATTGCTGAGAAAGATAATACGGAACAACGAATATATCAGCAGGTGGTAGAAGTGAGAGCCAAACTTAGGAGAGGGCTGAGTGATAAAGTAGCCAATAACTACCCTAAGTGTAAATCTAAACAGTATGAATATGAGGAAAGGGTTGGCCGTTTGTTAGCTACACAGATTGCCGACCAAAGGGCTAGATCTCGTGTTACATTAATAAAAGGGGTAGATGGTCTGTCTTGCACTCAGTCAGCTGATATAGTGGAACAGTTTAGACTCTACTGTGCAGATTTATATGGCAAATCAGCATTTTTTAATCAACATTCTGCTTTGGATTTTATCCAGGAGAGTGGAATGCTGGTTTTGAACTCTTTGGAGTCCAAGACATTGCAAAAAAAAAAACAAAAAAAAAAAAAAGTTGATTTGAGAAAGGTAGAGGAGGCGATTAGTGTACTGCCAGCGGGTAAGGCTGTTGGGGAGGACACTATTTCAATTGAATTTTATAAAGTCTTTAAAGATGTTTTGGTACCCGTTTTAGCTGCATTATTTGATAAGAGTGTCCCCTCCGCTTGGAATGTTACTAACATTACAGTCTTTCCCAAGAAGAGGAAACCGGTGGACAATACGAGTTTGTATCGTCTTATATCGTTGATTAGTACGGATGCTAAAATCTTTTCCAAAATCCTCGCCTCACGGCTTGCTTCGGTTATTCACCATTTAGTTTCGGAACAGCAGCACAGCTTTGTTCCAGGCAGACACACGGCTGCCCATATTAATACAGCTATTGCCGCATTTGACGTCTCTGGTCAACAAAACCAACGTATAGGGATGCAGATGCTGGATGCCGAGAAGGCCTCTGACCGAGTTGCATGGGGAGCACTATGACTGACTATGTCAGCACTCGGCCTTGGTCAAAGGTTAACTTGGCGGTTCAGAAACTGTATTGCAATTTGACAGCTGCAGTTAAGCTTAACGGCCTTGTTTCAATTCAACTCCCTGTTAGAAGGGGTACGTGACAGGGATGTCCACTATCCCCCATTACGGTTTGCTCTTTATATAGAAACATTTGTTAAGCACTTGTTAAATAATGCTAGGATTCTTCCCGTGTCCCTTAGTGGTCTGGAACTAAAACTAACTGCATATTCAGATGACATTGCTATCCTTTCCACCAGTCCGATAGATGCTATAGCTCAAATTATGCAAGAGGCGCGACGTTTTGGCTCATTTTCCGTCTATAAACGAATCCCGAATAAGACTCAGAATATTTTTAACTTTCAGCTGTTTGTGGCCCCATCAACGCTAGGGATTACTGCAATGGCAACTTATCTTGGAGTCAGTCTCAGTAGTCGAGTGGATGATATGGTCTCACTGAACTATGAGCCACTGCTAAATAAAAATGGTGGCAAAATTACGAAGTTGGCACCGGCTTCCGATTAGCATAAGGGTGTGTTGTAGGTAGTTTTATTTGGGGGCAACAAGCATGCAAGGAGAGCCCTTCGGTATATAAAAATTATCTTATAAACACGGTGGCTTTAAACTCCCAGATTTTAAATGATATTTTTGGGCTGCTTTTGTAGGCCGAATCCAAAGTTTACTTAAGGGCCCCGATACCCGTGCCACGTGGTTGTCATATCAGTTATCCTGCGGACCAAGCACAGGGTTTCTATTTTTATAAAACGGCCAACCCCAACTATTACAAACGGGTTTGGTTCAAGATAATAAAAGCTATTATGAGGATATGGCAAGATATTTGCAAAAAATATTCTCTGCATGTGTTGCATTCCTACATGTTGTGGGGTAATCCAAAACTGCTCGACATATTTCACGATTACACAGGTAGAGGCTGGCTATGTAAGGGATTATCTCAGCTTGGCCAACTCTACGACGGACAAGGGTTTCAATCCTTCTCAGCTTTGCAGGATGAGTTCAGGCTGCCGCAGAGTACATTCTTTAAATATATATAAATTAGGGACCACTTTATTACCAGTCAGAGGCTAACAGAGATGAAGCCCACAGGAGTATTATCTGCACTGTTTAAGACCTCTGGTCGAGGAACTATTGGCATAGTTTATCAGAAACTTCTTGCAGCTGTCACGGATGATATCGTGCAAGTGGCAGCAAAATTAAGTCTGGTCCTAGAAATCGATATAACTAAGGAGGAAATACAGGTTTCTTTGAGATTCATTGACGCAGCTGTAACATCTGTCAACTTTCAAGTGTAACAATATAGGACGGTATTCATGTTGTATTACACTCCTGAACTTCTTTCTAAATGGGCTTCAACTCAACCATCGGCTAAATCATCCTGCCCAAAATGTCACAAGTACGCAGCAGATTTACGGCATAGGTTTATTACTTGCCCTAGGTTGAATGCATTTTGTTTAGATATAACTGAAGTTTTAACAACGCTGGTAGGCTACGGTGCTCCGATAGCGGAGGAGGAAGTAGTATTAGGGGTAATACCGGATATAGGCAGCTATACGAGATTTGTAGTATCAATTATCATAGCCTGTGTGCGTTATGTATAGCTCGTGCATGAATTCAAAACACGTGTCCAGGCATGAACGAATTTTGGGTTTTACTTCGGCATATATACGAAATGGAACTAGCACTAACCAAAGCTAGAGGCCCATGTTCTTGGTTAAAATTTAAAAGGGTGTGTTCTAATCTGCAATGGGATTAATGACAATGTTTTTGTTTTCTGGATCTTTCTTACAGTAACCTTATTTTGAATTGGGAGGTATTGGGTTCTTCGATGCGGTCTCTTCCAGGTAGTAGATTATTATAACTGTATTATTTTATATATTATACCTCAGTGGATGTTACCCTTGTTTTTTGTGATTTGTATGCTCTACCTGTTGCTATTTGTCATTTGCTGTTGGTATGTTCTTTTTGTTTCTTCTCTTTTGTGTAATGTACTATAATTGTGGCAAAGAAAATAATAAAAAACAATAAATAAAATTAGGACAGTAACTGCACCATTCTGTTATGGGTAAGCATGTTCAAGTCGACAACCCTTGGTTTTCTGAATATTGTCATATACAAAACAGACTGAATTCTTCGATGCTCTCAAATACTTAATGAGTGGAGAATGCCAACACTGAATGACAAAGGTGATTACACAGTGTGGTACACAAAATACTAACATTTCGCTCAATCTATTCCGCCATACTATCTGTGATGCAATATACTTGGTAGCTTATCTCCTAATACTCATAGCCTCGGCCCCTTATGGCTTCTTCTACCCCAATTTCCATTTTCTTGTATCCCACACCCAGGTTAAGCCATCTTACTCAGATTCCCGGTCCTTCACTGCCACCTCCATCATTCAGCTAAACTGCCCAACTACCATCTAATGCTGCTCAGCAACAAAGTTTTCTATGGGAGTCAAAGAGAACACCACTAAAGAGAATTACTTTTAGCAAGCAGAGTGTGCATGGATATAGGTGACAGCAGTGAGAGATTGTAGTAGGAGTTAACTGGAAAGGAGAAGAACAGGCAACCAGAGAAGCCTATTTATCGTGTACTGAACACAATTAGTGAGGTGAGGATGGGAGATATAATCTGATGTACTAAGATGAAATTCTTCTACATGTTAATAAAATACACTTATTGGAAATTAGAATAGACGTTTTATATGTTTGCTGCACAAGGTCTTCAAAAATAAATATGCTTTTAAAAATAAGTGTTGCAGGACACCTTCTTTGCTCTTTTTCCTTTACTTGAGTTAGTTTGTAAATAAATGCTTGCCCTTTAAACAGTTTTCTGAATGTTGGAAGTCGTAAAGAGTTCATTCAGTAGAAAGGGTCCAGTGTGTCTTTGTTGCTGAAGGGTTAACAGCATAAACTAAGCAAGTACGTTTTTAGGAGGTGGAAATAATTAGCATTCATATTCCCGAGACAAGATTTTAAGATGTCAGTTTAACAAGACTTTTTAGGTAAAGCTGCAAGGCATCTGCATACTGCTGTATGGGAAATTCAGTCTCTTAATGTTTCAGAGAGGAATTTTAAGAAGGGGATAAATAGTAAGGGTATCAATCTAGATCTTTCTGGGACTCTACAGCTCATGGTGGATGTTGAGATGTGTTCAAACTTTAGCTGATGGTTACAAATCGGAGAGATCGAAAGAAACCCAATTTAGCACCAGGCTGTGGAGGCCCATTCTGCGTTCAAGTCCTATTGGCGTCCTTTGATAATCAATACTGTGAAAAACTTCAGAGAGGTCCAATGCTATCAGCAAAATTTGAGCCCTCTATTGAACAAGTTAATAGCTATCAAGCACCTTCAGGTTGGCTATTGCCATGCTCAAGTCCGATCTGAATTTAAACTAATACACCATGAGAGACAAACTAATTTACAAATATGGATAGTAGTTTGGAAATGTAGCATTCATTCAATGGCTTTGACTAATTATGGTAGGCTAGCAACCAGCCTGCAATTATAGTGGTTGCTTGTATCAAGATTAGACTTTAAGGTGAGAATAATCTAGCCAGTTTTTTGACCATCTGAAAAGTGCCCTTGTGAGCGAGAAATATTGATCATCAAGAGCCAGGGTTTCTAAAAAGGAATCACAGATGTTGGGATAATGTTTCCGAAATAGTGGATTTTAGATGCACTACCCTTTTCACAGCTCATGTGATGTGATGAGCGATAATTGGTTCTTGTGGCTGAAGGTTTAGAAGGTGAAGGTTCAACAACTTATTGCCACATTTGCATGTGGAAGACTGAACCACCTCTCCTGTCCAGCCCTTATCTGGGTGAACTTAACCATTACGGAGCAGAGCAAAACTCCTTCAAAACTGCCTAGAATTCAAATCACCACCATGTTTACAACAATTTTCTACTTTTTCTCTTAGATCAATTCATTTCAATATTTTTTGTCAACGAACATCCTTCAACTTTGCAACATAACTGCTGTATTCAATACCATTGCATCTTGTTTTCACTCTTCAGTTCTGCCTGCGAGTTTGCCAACCTTAACTCTTGATTTAGTGACACACTTCCATTATATTACAAACAACGGTGGATTAACAAGACAATGCCCAATTAAGGAGACTTACAACTATGAGTGCCAATGTTATTAAAAAACAATCTTTAAAAATAATTTCCATTAAGGTGATTTAGGACAGCAATTCAAGATTAAAATTAGTTTACATGTGACCTCAAATGTTTGACAAGCAGTTGACAACTAGGCTATTTCAGGTTGAGGGTGGTTATAAGGGGGGGGGAGGTGTTGAACATCTCAGACTAAACAAATACACGTTACCACTGCTACTGAAACTGTCTATTTTCTATTATTACCCTTTCCAATCATAGACGACTCTTTGATGGTTAATAGCCTGCGCTCAAGCATCCAAACAAAATATTCATACATACATATTTTCCTGCTCAAAGAGGTCAAGCACACAACTGCAAAAAGTGTAATATGAAAGAAGCTAGTCTCCATGAGAAAAATAGATCTGTGGAGCCATGCATTAAAACACTGATTACGTATAAAGTTGCCTTGTGCAGCGCTATGTGTATCTGCAGAGCTACTTGAAGGCAATATTGATTCGGATCTAGTAGAAACTCACTTTAAACAATTTACTGTTTGGATTAAGGCTGCCAAGCAGACTGCAATTGAAGCAATAGCAACAGCTAAAAGGATTAAAACTGAGGCAGCATCAAACTACGTATCGCTCATTCGAGACCCAATGCACACGTTCCATTTACTCCAAGGCAAAACAAACCTGAAAATGTAAATAAAACCTTCCATATTAATTTTTTTTTTAAATAACACGTTAGATTTATTGAGATACCATTGCCCATATAAAATGTTATTGATTACATTTACATAGAAATGGAAGTGGTTGCAACGAACATACCTGGAAGACTTTGGGAGCGCTGACTAAAGATGCCAATGCGGAGGAAAGCGTGGCTGAAAATATGCCAGCAGAAATCAGGGGTGCAAACCCCGACACCATGCTCATTACCTGCAAATAAGAACAGAAAATAAGGTAACAACATTTATCAAATTTTTTAACTAAACATATATTTTGTTCTTCAGTAGTTTTTCCTGAAATACACCAAATTGTAGCAAATCCTTTCCGCTCTCTTAATAGCATTTCCACCAAGTACTAAGATAAATAATAATGGAGAAATGTATTTGGGACAGTCTTTCTATATATTAGGTAAAGGTGCACTTGCATACTTAAAGCAAGTCTGACACAGCCTTTACTAACTTAAATGAGATCCATTATTCTGTAAAACGTCATTCATGATTATGTATTTAGGTTCTATAGAACGCATAATGTAGAATTCACTGTATTATAATCAGAAGATTAACTAACCACCAACATATTTGAAGCCTCTCACTGAACAAGCATATTCTAAAATAAATATTTTATTAAAGCTCTACGGGCAAGTTTTGCATTTCCTTTTGTACAAGACTGCAACCACAACAGGACTTTAGGGTGATTTCTGCTGACCAAAAACTAAGTGCAAGACAGTGCACAAATAAAAAATATTTCTCTCTCACCCCCCTCACCCGCAAAAATGTTGAAACCGTCGTGGAAGGAGGTCTGTAAAGGCCTTCCTTCACTCTGGAAGGCCTAACGTCACATTAGTCAATACAGAATGTGGGGTAGGTTGTGGGGCTAATGTGCCTGACGGGGGGTACTTCACTGATCAATTTCAAATGAGAGATAAGAACTGTTTTGTGCCACTGAGTGATATGGTGCCTGTAACACTGATCAACACGTTTGATCTTTACACAAGTCAAAAGCATACAAAAAAGTACTTTAAATCTACAGGCATTGTAATCTCCAACTCAAGCCAACTGTCATTACAATGAAGCTACAGATTTGGTATGAACAGAGAATGCCACCACACTGGGAGCTGCTGTACTTGTGAAATTCTGCTCCAGACCATCACCATTTACAGGTTACAACTGGAAAAAACAGGTAAGTCCATCACTTGTCCAAAGGGCTATATCCATGCTAGGTAATTTGGATATCCACTGAGGCCAACGTTACACTCTGAATGTAAAGAAAATACTTAATGTCAGTGGCTATCCTGAAAATGTGGCATAGATCCTACCTTCAAGAATCAAAAAGCAGCAACCCAGGGTTAGAGCATATGCCTCTTGCCGGAATTCATTCAGGGTCCATAAGGGCTACTGGCTCAGCGGTAGGAAAGACAGTTTGCCACTGATAGCCAGTGGTCTATAATACTATTGCTCTGCAAATTGGACCAAATACACCCTCCTCTATGTATGGGCTTTAGAAGCAGTACCAAGCCTTCAGGCGTCACAAGGGTGGCAGATTGCATTGCATAACTTCTTGGCCCAAATTCTGTAGATGGTCTTCTATGGGCTGCCACGGGAAATCCCTCACAACACGGGGAAATGGGGAGATTTACTTTGGATCCCACTTTTTGTTTTTCAACACATTTTCCAGACATGGGATGTGGATCCACTGTCTGGTTCTGAAACCTTAGTTTGAGACTGTTCCCTTCCGAATTTCATTGCTCTTGAGTTAAAAGCGTTTGTGGAAGATGGTGGCTCTCACAGCAGGTGGCAAGGGGCCTGGCGCCAAGCACGAGTATATAAAACAAAGGCACAATAAAGAGTGAGATCTCAGCACTTGAATGTCAGCCATCCTGAAGCCATAAGAAGGACCACATACACACTTCTAAAATGGAATCCCCAAAAGCCTCCATTACTTTGGTTTACTCATTCATACAATGTATGAAACAGACCTCTGAACAGACAGTGGTATTGAGTTAGGTAAAACGGCGCCACTCAGGAAAATCACATATATTAGTTTCAATTGATCCTAAATTCGGAATGGTGCTGTAAGGTGAGGAGAACCACCAACCTCCCGCAAAATTGCGGCCAAGGCCACTGAATACACAAAGGAAATCCTCAGCACACGTCTGTAGTGTATTGAATATGCTACTTACCAGTATGCATCTGTTCTTGGCATGTAGGGCTGCTGACATTCATATCTGTGCATAGATCGCCGCCTAGTGTTGGGTCCGGATGTTTGCACGTTGTTGTCCTGGAAGAGTCTTCGAAGTATCCTTGGATAGGTGACTCCTCCCCTGGACTACAGTGCGCATGGGCATCCCCTCCATCCTCAGATTGTTTTTCGCCATTGTGGCAGTGATGGAGTAGACACAGAAAGTGATGACCATGCTTGCAGTAATTCTGAGAGCTGCAGCTGCGACAGGCGCCGGGGAGGAGGGAGGGCGATATGAATGTCAGCAGCCCTACATGCCAAGAACAGATGCATACTGGTAAGTAGCATATTCAGTTCGAGGCATGTGGGCTGCTGAATTCATATCTGTGCATAGAATACATAGCAGTGCCCTCTATTGGCGGCGGCTACCCGTGCCAGCTGCAGCGGTCTGAAAAAGTGTTTTGAGAACAGCCTGTCCTACAGCTGCCTGCTGTTTTGACTGCACATCTACGCAATAGTGTTTTGTAAATGTGTGTGTAGTGGACATGTGGCTGCTCTGCATATATCATGCAGGGGAATATTTCCTAGGAAGGCCATTGAAGCCCCCAACTTGCGGGTTGAGTGGGCTCGTGGTGGAATAGTTAATGTGCGTTTTGCCTTATGATAACAGATTTGAATACACTTAACTATCCATCTGGCTATCCCTGCTTTGGAGATGGCGTTACCTTTGTGTTGTGGGGCAAAGGCAACGAACAGTTGTTTTGTCTTCCTGAAGGGTTTAGTCCTGTCGATGTAGTACATGAGGGCCCTCCGTACATCTAGTGTATGTAGTGCCCTTTCTGCAACAGTTTGTGGGTTTTGGAAGAAAACGGGCAGTTCAATAGTTTGATTCATGTGGAACTGCGATATTACTTTGGGCATGAATTTGGGGTCGGTACGTAGCACGACCCTGTTGGCGTGAACCTGTATAAATGGCTCTTGAATGGTTAGTGCCTGGAGTTCACTAACTCTTCGTAGGGAAGTGATCGCTACAAGGAAGGCCACTTTCCAGGTAAGGAATTGAATCTCGCATGAGTGTAGAGGTTCAAAAGGTGGACCCATCAGGCGTGTGAGGACCAAGTTGAGGTTCCACATTGGAGCCGGTGGGTGACTAGGTGGAATGACTCGTTTGAGCCCTTCCAAGAATGCTTTGATGGCAGGTACTCTGAATAGAGAGAGGTGCTGCCTGGTTTGCAGATAGGCTGAGATCGCGGTCAAATGGACACGTATAGAGGTGTACGCCAGATTGCATCGGTATAGGTGTAAGAGGTAACAGATGATGTTTTGGATGGATGCGTCCAGCGGGTTAACGTCATTATTACCGCAATAAATGACGAACCGTTTCCATTTGGCTGCATAGCAAGCTCTGGTAGTGGGTCTCCTGGCCTCCTTGATGATGTCCATACAGTCAGGTGGCAGGTTGAGATAGCCAAACTCTAGGACTTCAGGAGCCAGATCGCCAGGTTCAGCTGTTGCGGATCTGGGTGCTGAATCTCTCCATGGTTCTGCGTCAAATGCGCGGGTTTGATCCGCAGCCTTTGATGCGGCACCACGGAAAGTTCGAGGAAGGTGGTGTACCACGGCTGGCGTGCCCACGTGGGAGCAACTAGGACGAGTGTCAGGGAGTGTTGTCGGAGTTTGCGAGCCACCAGCGGTATCAACGGTGCTGGGGGAAAAGCGTACGCAAATCTGCCTGACCAGTTCATCCATATCGCATTGCCCTGCGACTGCGGATGTGGGAATCTGGCGGCGAAGCTTTGGCATTTTGCGTTTTCGCTTGTCGCGAATAGGTCTATCTCTGGGTGACCCCACTGCTGGAAGTACGGTTTGAGTACCGATGGGTGTAACTCCCACTCGTGCATCTGGTGGCTGTGTCTGCTGAGCAGATCCGCCATCTGGTTGTCCTTGCCAGGGAGGTGTTCTGCCATGAGGAACATGTTCCTCTGAATGGCCCACTTCCACATGCTCTGAGCCAGATGAGACAACTGTGGAGAGTGTGTTCCTCCCTGCTTCTGTATGTAGTACATTGCGGTCATGTTGTCCGTCCGGATCAACACGACCTTGTTGCACAGGTGTACTTTGAAAGCCTTCATGGCCAGGAAGATTGCCATCAGTTCCAGAAGGTTGATGTGCATCTTCTTCTGTTGTGACGTCCATAGTCCCTGCACTGTGTAGTGGAGTACATGAGCTCCCCAACCCTGGAGAGACGCGTCCGCTGTCAGTACTATCTGTGGGACAGGCTCTTGGAACGGTCGGCCCTTGCAAAGGTTTTGTGGATTCCACCAATGCAGAGAGTTGTACGCCCGACCGCTCACCAACACTAGGTCTTTCAACTGTCCTTGAGCCTGATTCCACTGACGTGCTAGGCACTCCTGAAGTGGGCGCATATGTAACCTCGCGTGCGGGACTATGAAGATGCAGGAGGCCATCATGCCTATCAACTGCATAAACACTCGCGCTGGAAGTGAGTGATTGGGTTTGAACTTGGAGATCAGCAGTTGTATGCTGTTGATCCTCACTAAATTTGGCTGAGCTGTGGCCGCCAGAGTGTCTATAGTCGCACCTAGGTACTGTTGTACGTGTGCGGGCTGGAGATGGGACTTTGGGTAATTTAGTGAGAATCCCAGACTGTGAAGAAGGTGAATGGTACGGGACACGTGGCTTGCACATTGCTGGGCTGACCTCGCTTGAACGAGCCAGTCGTCTAGGTAGGGGTAGACGTGTATATGCTGTCTCCGTAAATGTGCTGCCACCGTAGCTAGGCACTTCGTGAAAACCCTGGGCGCTGTTGTCACGCCGAAGGGAAGGACTTTGAACTGATAGTGCTGCCCCTGAACAGTGAACCTGAGGTACCTTTTGTGTGAGGGGTGGATGGGTATGTGAAAATACGCATCCTTGAGGTCCAGTGACGCTAGGAAGTCTCCCTGCTTGAGAAGCGGAAGAACTTGCTGTAGAGTGAGCATGTGAAAGTGCTCTGAAAGAATGTACTGGTTCAGGGGTCTCAGGTCTAATATAGGCCTGAGCGACCCGTCCTTTTTTGGGATTAAGAAGTAGAGGGAGTAAACCCCCGTGCCCT
Source organism: Triturus cristatus (assembly GCF_964204655.1). Taxonomy (NCBI): domain Eukaryota; kingdom Metazoa; phylum Chordata; class Amphibia; order Caudata; family Salamandridae; genus Triturus; species Triturus cristatus. The sequence goes on along the minus strand of NC_140581.1, from coordinate 766,262,112 downwards.
GCTCGTGGATGGGTACGACCTCGATAGCGCCTTTTAGAAGCATACTTTCTACCTCTTGCTGTAAGAGCGTTAAGTGCTCTGAGGACATAGGACGGTTTCTTGGTGGTATTGTGGGTGGAGTGGAGGTCAACTCCAGACAGTAACCGTATTTTATAATATCTTTGACCCACCTGTCCGTGGTGATGGAGTTCCACATGGACAGGAACCGTTGTAGCCTTCCCCCGACAGGTGTTATGTGGTCGGGAGGAAGGGAGAGGGCGTCACTGCTTGTTCTTGGGGGAGGACCTGGTGTTGCCGTAGCCACGTCCTCTGCCCTTGGTACTGGAGCCACGATAGCCACCTCGGGTGTTCTTATCGTAGGTGGTCTGCGTATTGCCCTTGTTATATGTTTGTTGTGACCCCTGTCCTCTGCCTGCTCCCTTGTTTCCGGGGCGACGAAAGGAGCCGCTCCGAAAGGACTGAGTTTGTAGGGCGCCCATGGACTTTGCAGTGTCCGTGTCCTTTTTTATCTTCGAGGGTGGTGTCAACCTCAGGCCCGAACAAATAGTCGGGGTTGACGGGCTGGTTAAGTATATTGTTTTGTACCTCAGGCTTGAATCCTGAGATACGTAGCCAGGCGTGACGTCGTAGGATGACGCTAGTGTTGATGGCTCTGGCAGCCGTGTCTGCAGCGTCTAGTGCACATTTGATGGCAGCATTTGTGAGTAGCTGTCCCTCTCTGATAAGGATTTCTGCACCTTCTTTGTAGGGGTCAGGGAGGTGTTGAAGAAGTTGTTCCAGCGTGTCATAGTGCGCTCTATCGTAGCGAGCGAGGAGCGCTTGAGTGTTAGCTATGCGCCATATGTTTGCAGTTTGTGCGGCAACTCGCTTGCCGGAGGTCTCTAGCACCTTGGACTCTTTGTCCGGGGGAGGAGCGTCACCCGTTGTCTGCGAGTGTGCCCTCTTGCGGGCATTCGCCACAACGATGGAGTCGAGTGGTAATTGGCCTCTGATGTAAGTAGGATCCCCAGGTGCTGATCTGTATTTTTTGTCGATCCTGGGGTTTATCACTCGTGCCCTGGTGGGTTCCTTGAAAATGTCAGTGGCTGGCTTGAGGACTCCCTTCAACATTGGCAGAGTTTTTACATGTCTTTCTGAGGATGCAAAGGTGTCCATTAGAAAGTCATCTTCGATGATATCAGAGTGAAGCTGCACATTGTGGTTGTTTGCTGCACGTTCAATTAGAGCGTTGAACGCTGCAGTATCCTCTGTGGGTGATGTTTTTGCCCCATATAGCTGTGGGTCCTGTGCATCCAGAGGTGCACTGGGGTCTGCAGGGTCGCCCCAAGTTTGGTCAGGGTCCTGCTGGTCATCAGGGTCCGTGTCCACATGGTAGGGGACTTGTTCATCCATGTAGTCCCCCAATGCATCCGTGTCGGAGCGTGTGGGGGAGGCCTGGTGTGGATCCTGGTAGGGTGAATGGAAAGGTTCATACAGGAGAGGTTCTGAGTCCACCGGCAGCTTCCTCTTTAGCGGGATCCTGAAAGGTTCCAATGGCGGTTCCGAAGTTATCCTTCGGTCGTGGAGAATCATCCTGCCAGTGTTGGCGTCGATGACGTGTGACGGAGGCGTCTCAACAGGTGTAACCGTAGTCTTGGTGACCCGTGTCCTGAGTTGAAACACCTTCGGGATTGTGGATGGGGGCAAGCCGAAGGTAATGTTGGTCGGCACCGACGAAACCGCTGGAGCCCCGATCGAACCGGAACCCGACGGGTCCTGGAGGGCAGCCGTGGTTTTGCAGCCTGGCTGTGCACCAGGTCGTACTCGGGGCGCCTTAGAGGACGTGTCCCCGGTCTGGGTCGCGGCTGTAGATATCTTCGGCGCCAGCGGTGCATCGAGTCGAGGTGCGGAGACCACCGTCGACGTCTTCGACACGTGAGGTTTTGGTGTCGTCGAGGGAGTGATGCGAGGAGTAGCAGGCGGTACGGCCCTCGGTGTCGGCGGCGTCGAAGCCGGTAACCGAGCAGGTTTGTCGGCGCCGATGACCTTCTTCCGTTTGTCGACTCCCACGTCGCCCCTTTCGAGTTCGGCACCGAAGTCTCTCTTGGTGCGGTCGGTGCCGACACGGTGCGCCGGCGTCGAAGGTGTTGAAGGCTTCGATCCGACTTGCGCCACTTTCAGTTTCGATTTCGTAGGAGCTTGAGCAGCTTTCGGTTTCGGTTTCGTGGAAGGGAAACCAGCTGATTTAAGCGGTAATGGCTGCCGCTGAACATCCGAGGCCGGGCCCGAGGGCGGGGCCGAAGGACTGTGTGATAGGTCTCGGGTAAGGCCCGAAGGCGATCCCTCGACCGGAGCCATAGTCTGTGGCACTGGTGAGTTTTCGGTTTGAACAGGTAGGCCTTGTTCATCATCGGCGCTACTCTCTTCGGCCCCTAAGGCCTCCTCGTCGTCTCCTACCTCGGTGTCGTCTTCACCTCTGTGGAAGAGTGACTCGTCGGCCTCGTCCGATCCGGGGTCGTGGTCGGAAACGGGCCCGGAGGGTAAGACTTCTACTTCTTCGACGTCGTCGGCTTCGTCGAAGATGTCAGCTGGGGCCGGTGCCGCGTGCTGCGCCTCGAGCCTCGCCGCTCGACGATTCCGCAGAGTCTTCTTGGAACGGAATCGGGCACAGGCCATGCATGTCGATTCGTCGTGGTCCGGCGAAAGGCATTTGTTGCACACCGGATGGACGTCGATGTGTGGGTACTTCGCATTACATACCGGACACCTTTTGAATGGCGTCCACGATTCCATCGTCGAAGTAGTCGATGGACAGGTAAATGCGAACAAAGTCGGTGCTAAAAGTCAGTAAACTAACAGATAGTATCGAAACCCGATCGATAAACAGTACCGACGCGAACTAAAGGCCTTGTGGCCTCGACAAAAGTTTTTCCTAACTTGAGCTAAGATAGCACATCCGAACCCAATGGCGGAAAAAAACAATCTGAGGATGGAGGGGATGCCCATGCGCACTGTAGTCCAGGGGAGGAGTCACCTATCCAAGGATACTTCGAAGACTCTTCCAGGACAACAACGTGCAAACATCCGGACCCAACACTAGGCGGCGATCTATGCACAGATATGAATTCAGCAGCCCACATGCCTCGAACCTAAACATTTATCTGCACATTGCATGCATAAATATTAACACAGTATTTTGAGTTTTGTTTATCGTTCTTTATTCATAGTTTCTCTTCAGCCGACATGTTTCGTCGCATACACTGGGAAATCGTCCTGTGACTTTCTCAAGGCTGAATAAACACAAACAAAGACCGATCTAACACCATACATACACTGGTGTAGATCACATTAGAAGTACCCCATGTCTAGAGGTGTAATTATACACCTCTAAGGAGAAACGTGATAAAACGCATGAACATGACACTCATGACAAAAGGGCCCAACCTTACTATTCGAACTATTGATGGACAGAATGCAGAACAATGTCATACATTCACCCCAGTACAGAGATCTGGGCCTAAATCCATCGTTTTTTTGCTCACCATGCCATTCCAGTTTGGACCCAGCCAGAACAAGCGCCCGAGCCAGAACAAGCGCCCGAGCCAGAACAAGCACCAGAGCAAGAGCTCGAGCCAGAACGAGCGCCAGAGCGAGAGCTCGAGCGAGACAGAGCACGCAAACTGCCGCCTGGCTGGCGGTGCGTGTGGACTGCCGCCTGGCTGGATGTCTTTTAGTGATCTATAATTTTGAAGTCTCCACAGTACGGTTTGGGCCATTTCCTGTCGTGGGCACTAGGTCTACCCAGACAAGTGAGGTACCATTTTTATCGGGAGCCTTGGCAGAATGCTGGGTGGTTCGAATTTTGAGGCTCCCCAGAGATTCCAGAACTTTCCATCACAGAAATGTGGGAAAATTAATTTTTTCCCCAAAGTTTGAGGTTTGCAAGAGATTCTGGGTAAAAATCTGGTGAGAGCCAACACAAGTGACCCCATCCTGGATTCCCCTGGGTGCCTGTTTTTCAAAAATGTACAGGTTTTATAGGTATACCAATGTGCCGGCTGAGCTAGGGTCCAAATTCCATAGACACATTGCAAAAAAGGGTACTTTTTCTGTGGAAAAAATTATCACCGTTGCGTTTTGGGCAGTTTACTGTCATAGGAACTGAGCCTACCCACAAAAGTGAGGTACCATTATGAGAAGATTTGGGAGAATGGTGGGAAGAAGTTTGTGGTTTCCCACAGATTTCAGAACTTTACAACACATAATTGTGAGGAAAATGTGTTTTTTGTTGTTTTGTTTTTTAAACAAATTAAGGTTTGCACTGGGTTTTGGGTAACAGAACCTGGCAAGAGCCATATGTCACCCAATCCTGTATTCCCCTGGGTATGTAGTTTTAAAAAATGTGCAGGTTTGCTAGTTTTCTCTAGGTGCCTGTTGCGCTAGGGATCAAAATCCATAGCTAGGCACATTACAAAAAAAGTGTCAGTTTTCAGTGGAAAAATGCGATGAGTCGAGGTTGCCTTTTGACCAATTTCCAGTTGCAGGCAATAGGCCTACCCACACAAGTGAGGTACCGTTTTTAATTGGGAGACTTAGGGAAACACAGAATAGTAGAACAAGTGCTATTATCAGTTGTCTTTCTAAGCATTTCTGCCATCCAAATGTAAGAGGGTGTGTAAAAATAAGAAGACACTTTTAAAAATGCCCCTCCAATTCACATGCTGGTACGTCTACCCACCAATTCAGAGATATGCAAATAACCACTCCTCTAAACTCCATATTTTGTTCCCATTTCGGAAATACATTGGTTTCCTTGATACCCATTTTCACTCTTTATATTTTACCAAATGAATTGATGTATACCCGGTACACAATGAAAAACCACTGCAAGGTGCAGCTCAGTTTGTGGCTCAGGGTACCTCGGGTTCTAGGTAAACCTACAAGCACGACATATCTCCGCAACCAGAAGGGTCCGTGGATGTAACGGTATTTTGCTTAAAAAAAAAAAATCTAACATAGTTAGAAGTTACAGGTGAAAATTTAGGCACAAATGGCTGTTTATTTCAACTCAATTCCAATATTTTTTTTATTTCAACCGTCACTTTCTATAGGAAAACCTTAAAGGATCGACCACAAATGACCCCATGCTGAATTCAGAATGTGGTTTTTCAGAAACGAATAGCTTTCCGGGGTCTATTATTGGTTTCACATCCATTTCTACCACTCACTGGAAGGAGATTGAAAACACAAAAATAGGAAAGATAGGCTATATCCCCGGAAAATGCCAATACGGTGTAGAAAATGTTGGTTTTCTGACAAATGTCTGCCTGATCCTGTAAGCTTTGTTGATACCATTTGCAGGGAATAAACAGACACTGTCTTCTGCAGCATTGTTTTCCCCATTCTTTCCACGAAAAAAACAAAATGTAGCTGTATTTTGCCTAATTCCTCGGTCCCCTCTATGGGAATCCACAAACCCTGGGTACATTTAGAATCCTCAATGTTAAAATAAAAGGATGTAAATTTGTAATGGATACCTTATGTGGACAAAAAGGTATGGGGCACCCCAAACTGCCAACACAAAGGATGCGGACACCGGGGGGATGGAGGCCTGGCAGCGAAGGGGTTAACAGTTGGAGAGCACTACCAATAATATAGGCTTTGCTAAATTCCACCAAAACAGTAGCTTACAGCTATGTTTACATGTGAAAAAGCCTGAGAAAGGTTCAATTGCATGCAGTTTTATATTAACAATAATAAACTAGAAGATTGTGGTAGAAGGCTGTAAATGTGTGGCCCATTGTTTTTTAGCAAAAATATACCACATGACTGAAGCTCCTGATACAATAACAGCTATTTGTCCATACAAATATCAGTAACAACAGAACACTGTACTTCTCTACAACCTCTCACAAGTGCCTCACATTTCTAATTCAGTGAGTAAAAACAACAATTGTTCCATCCAAACAATACACCAGTCTGAATAAAGGGCAGCTCCAACTGTAGGCTTGAAATACTTCTTTGTTTAAGTCTTATGACTATTAAAACAAATTTCTAAAATCAGATCAGTTTCAACTTTCTGAATGTTTTTCCTTGCACTAAATAGATTACACAAAATATAAATTTAATCAAGCAATTTCAAATAGATTGGGAGCCAAAGCTTTCAAAGAGATTCATAATTAGACAATTTGCATCCATAAGAGGAAAGTGGGTGGAGGAGAATTGGTGGAGTGAACCAGAGGCCGATTTACTGACTGTTTTGAAACAGCATGCATTGGTTTTAATCTTTCTACCTTCACTTGTTAAAAACTGCATAATACTGGGTAAATCACTCCTCTCCCTTTGCCCCCCAACTTGACTATAAAAATGACACCCATTCTCTGGGTTCTCATATCTAAAGGTGATCAGTTTCAGAGCTTCTGGTAATGGCCGAGAAAGTAAGACAAAAAGAAACAGTGAGGACATGGTGAAGAAAAAACAGCACCAATCATGCATAACAGTTTGTTACAACCTCAATGCACATATATCACTTTGGGGCTGCACGTAATGTAGGCCTAGAGTGGTTCCTGTATTCAGCCTTTGTGAAGTTTTGAAATTTTACAGACTCGCTATAAGAAAAAAAACTCCTTCAATATTTTGAAAAGGCGAAAACAAACTGAATTCCATAGGTAAGGATTATCTGCTTGCATTCAGAAAGGCATACATACTTCCATTTAACCTTGCATAGTCGGCAGGCATTTAACCCTGGAGTTCTGGCTCTAAGCTTGTGTGCGATTCCCTTTAGCTCCTGCTAAAAAGGAGGATATATATTTTTGGTGGCTGTATGGTCTTCCCGATTTGACGGTCATGGTTAGTTTTAGTCTCCGTTACATGAAATTAGAAAAAGGCAGAAAGTGCATCAAGTAAATCCCTATATGGCGTTTAAAATGCACGGCAGCACATTATGTACAGAGTCGAATCAATCTCATCCCCTTCTCTCCCTGCATCTTACAAGCCAAGCAGCGTTTTCTAGCAACTGGAGCGCCACTTGGTAAACATGTGTACTGGATTCAAATGGCACCAACCTTTGGCCATACAGTCTGCAACTCCTAGGGCACCCATTGGAGCCAGGTTAAGTAATAAGATGAGAGAACTTTCAATCTGCCACGGCTACAAGTAGCTCTTAATTGTAATCCTGGCAGGCTCCATTTTGGGAAGGTGACTAGCTGCAGAGGACTGATCTACAACCTTTTTCTGCCAAATCCTACAAACGCTGGTACACCCGAAAGGAGCTTAATTCATAGTGTTACCTAAAGCTTCTGTGTTGAACTTTTTATGGCGAAATAAACTCCAGTTTGTTTGTTTGATGGCATTGCACTTAAAATGCATTTGGTGCAGGTTTGGATCAGTTTCACACTGTTCTCCATGCCCCATCCTACCATGTAGTGCTTTCTAGAAATGGGGTTAGACTTGGTAAACATGTACTGGGTTCAAATTAGGCCTAGCTTTCGGCCTGTCACTCAAAGGGTTACCATTGGAGCCAGGTCACCAGATTGTTCGGAATAAGGCTCCCATTGGATCTAGGTTACTTAATATGTAGGGCTTTCCCTCCTACTTGAACAGGTCCTTTATTTAAACCTGCTAAATGCTGAGAAGTTAAGGGGCTGCATATTAGCACCTGGAAAGGGCTTAAGGCCAGAAACCCTGCCGCTACTTCCAGATCATCAGGTAAGTACCTACTCACCATACTGGTCTCCTGGGGATTCTAACTCTGGCCATTAACAACATACTTTCAAATGCCACTCCTGGCTACAAATAACCTACTGAGCTCCAAGAGCCCATCATGTGAGGTACTGCCCCGCCAATAGATAGAGACAGATCGCCACCCCAGATGCAACTCACCTGCAGTTCCAAAGAGAGAAGACGACAATCAACCCTGGGATACCAGTAGGCTATTCAAACGTTCGCAGCACCATAATAAACTAACTACCTCTAACCACAAGATGGATAACAATAAATCTAAACTTTCCGAAGGCCCCTCTGTTCTTAATCTGATGTGTTCTGTGTAACCATTTAGCAATTCCCTACCTGATCTTCGATCTTCAACGGGACAGACCTATTGTAGGAAAGGTCCAGTGGAACCTTGCTATGAAATGGAGGACACAGATGCAAGCTAAACCAGCCCAACTAAGAAACCACTCTATACTAACCAGAAAGTTCAACAAGACAGGACATATTTGCACACATGGCTAGTCACTGGAGGATTAATATGGACCATCCTGCAGGTACCAAATAGCCACATACACAGAATACCAAAATCCTATTATGACGCAAGAATGTTCATAACTGTATGTGTGCAAATCTCCTTCACTGATGTCGCACAATGCCAATCCTTTAAAGGAGAACTGTAACAGTCTTATCAGGGCAGATCTCAGATTACTGCTCACTCCGGTTACCTCCACAAATCTATAAGATCAGAGTGGACAACCTCCTGCCACAACCAGCAAAAGCAATGGAATTGAGAACAAAAAGTAAAATTTCCAACACAATAAATGAATATTAAGAACCATTCAGGTCTCCCAGCATACTGCAAACTATAAACACACACGTCTCTCCCACATGTCCTCATTCATCACACCACACCCTACAACATGATAAACAATATTTAATGGCCATCACACACACAACATGAAAACACATCACACAGGTTCAAAGACAAAATACTTTCAATAACACATGATTTGGAGTGCTATCCTTTGGAAGAAGGGCTTCAGCAACGCATTTGTGGATAGTAAGCTCTATACGAATGTTATAACAAACTATCCCACATGCAAATAATGTTTCTCTACAGCTTCACATCCTCAGAATGCATGCCCTCTCAAAAAGACTTTCCCCTGGATTCCAACAACTTTGATTGAACAATTACCTTTGAATTTAAATTGATATTTTTCCCTACTTTATTTTTTTATATAACCGATGACCTTGTCATTGCCTGTATTCCAGTGCATGCCTCCTCTCAGAGTACTACCTACTCGAAGTTACAGGATTGTCTCATTCTCCCTTATTGTAGCTCTACAAACTGCCGACACCATTTCATAAATCACAACTTCTCCTTTGAAACCACATCCCTGCAACCTAAAAATACTTGGATGTCCTCTATTCAGTCCACAAGCCATCTGTATGAACTCATACCCCACACCACTATAGATCATTCACAACTCCTAATAATTTAATCTACCACAAAAAAATGGAGTAAAAATATGCAATGGTTTCCTTGAGTGCACAAAACTAACCCCAAAAACCAACAATAACCAGAAGATTAATCACTCATCTTGGATTCCCGAGGAGTGTACTACTCACCAGAAAGTGATTGAATCATGGACAGTAGATGCTATATAATGTAATTACAATACAATATTGTCTTCTTTCAGCTGCTGGTAGGCTTTTAGAAAGAAGGGGACTGATTTCTCTGCAGGAGATATCTCATGAACAGTCAGGCTCCCTGAATAAGTGCTATTTTAGATCTGGTTAGAGAAATGCAGCTGTTTTGCAGGAACAATTATCTACAAGAACTGTGTAGTCTGGGGTTACACATTAGGATTTTCATTGGTTCATTCACTAGGTTATATCTAAATTAGATGTTGCACCAAATTTGCAGCCCCATTTATATACATGGAGGGGGGCAGAGGGCCAACAGCAATCTACCGCCCTTTTGCTGTTAGTCCATGTGCCCAATCACAATATGGTTTAACCGCCATAAACAATTCTGAGCTGTCACTGTGCTATGTGCCCTCACCACAACTACATTTGAGTAGTATAAAACCCAGTGTATTTTTTTTCAAGTACAGTTTAGAGAAGCTGGACAACAATGAGAGTTGAACACCACAACAGAAAAACTGCATTCATTACATAGATCTGAAATACCTTGAGGGGCAGGTTTTTCAATTCCGCAAACAATTTTATTCTTGCAAGTCTACATCAGATTATTTACAATTCAGATTCTCAAACCATATAAAAACGTAATCATCTACACTAAGGCGCGATTAAAATAGATGACAAACTTGACACCCCAATTGTGCAGGAATGAATGCTACAAGTTATTAATGATTGTATACCAAGAGTCTCACCTGGAAATCTTTCATCAAACCATATTTACAATCGTTTATTTTACAGGATGTGAAGTTGAAGGATAATTTGCATGCTGCTTCAGTGCAGTTGGAGAACTCTGTAAAAAGTGTGTCATTCAAGCTACCCGTGGCATCCCGGACAACACAAGAACCTAGTGATAGATACAGAGACATTAGGAAACCAGTTTAAGTTTCAGAAACAATATGCAACTCCGCTGATGACATAAACAGCAACAAACAGATATTTGACAAACAGCAAATAAATTAAAAATAAAAAAACTGGCCAAATGATGGTGTCAATATTAAACATTGGTCACATCAATCTCGCTGAAAAGAAAACAGTACATTTGGCTCTGATCAACAAGAACATTAAACTTTAAAAATATAATTTCAATACTTTTTTTTTTATACTTTGGGTCAATCAGTCGTCTGAATTACAATGCAAGTAAGGAAAAAGTCAATTTTTTTTTCATTCAGCTTGGTTTAAGAATATCACTGGCATGCATTAGAATTTGTTCTAATGCTTATGCAATATACCATGTGCACTGCTACCATTTCCTTTTCCTTCAGGTACCATGATCAGATGGAAGGGAGGTCAAGGTACCCATATTTCACTATCAAAAATCGTACCGTGAGACAGGAGAAGTAGGTGTGGGGGGCCACAATAGATGTTGTACCCAAAGTGTTTAAACATTACTTAAGATTGTTGAACCCTCATTTTGGTGGTGGGAGAACAAATTTCCTGGGAGACAGCAGAGTATAGTATTTAAATGGCATGCATTTTTCTTGCAACATTTCAGAGCTCCAAAAAGAGTTTGTGATGACTGGCTCAAGTCCGGTCTAAAGTATAGCTTTTTCATTTTTGGGTGTACAATCTACAGAAGAGTAATTCTACATGGTTCAATATATGGATCCCACTACTTTTGACTGCAAAACTGAAAATCATCCTTGGTTGGGGGTAGCAGTTGGATAGTAAAGACATTAGAATAATAGTAGGTCACACTAGTACAATTCAAAATGGCCTTTGTTTTTAGATAGAAAACAAACTTCTGACTAAATAACATCCTCGGGCGAATTGAAAATTTGCCGTGCCATCCAAGGATTAGAGGTTTTGAAAGCGTATGCTATTCCCCAAGGACGAAATACTTCCAGGTCAACAATCCAGAGTATAGTGGTTGCTCAGGTCTAACGGCAGTTAATCATATATGGAGGAAGGAAGGAGGGGGGGGGGGGGGGGGGGGAAATAAGAGTAGGTTTGTATCTCAAGATGCCATAACAGCAATTGGGAGCAAGAGCTTCGGCATCATAAGAGAGGAATGTTATGGTTTAGATGATTTTTTAATATTAGGTGCAACAGCTTCCCTTTGAATGCAACTTTCGGCTATCAGCCTGAAATTCAGACAACTTTTCCCCTTGGAAGGGGCCAGCTGGTCGAGGAAGCTGAAGCAGTTTATAAAAATTCTCAAATATTGTCATTTTGATCCAGTTAGAAAGCAAGTATATGGAATATCTGTTAGACAATCTGAGAAATGTATGTGCTAACTGGATAAATAAAATCTCCAATGTCAGATTTCGTCAGCAGGAGCTGAGGGGAGAGGGGAGGGTCACAGGTGTCTAGTTTCGGCATATGTAGCATGGAAATCAAATATCTTGGGGTTTTGTAATAGGTGCTTTCAATGTACACATGTGCCACAGTCCTTGCCAGGAAGATGAGACTTGCATGTAAGCTCTTTCAGTTTTCATGTAGTATGTATAGGCTTCCAACAGCACAAATCGGAGCTCGTGATAAGAAGCATAGTTATATTTGATGTAAACTGTGAGGCAGCATAGAAGCCAGTCCATCAAAGAAATGGTAACGAGGTTTTTGTCTATAAGAGGTAGAAGGAAAAGATGGATAGGGTGAAAACAATGATAGACATCCAATAGAAAACAAGCCAAAAGAGTGACGGTAAATCTAACCAATGGTAAGCAACTGCAAGCCACTGTTCTAGTAAAGCCTACAATAGGTCTTTTGCAAGCAGAGCTTATGAGGTCTGGTAGGCTTGACCTAAAACTGGAGAGCATTTGCTATCATATGCTTTTGCTGGCAGATGAATCACCCGACAAAATCTTAATCAAGGAATACGTGTCCTTTTGGTCAAGCAGTGCTGAAGCGTGCACTTGCTAAACTCATAAAAAGCAGTATTTTGGAGTTTCTGCTGCATTTATTGTCTCCTACATTGTGCAGTTTCACTCTATGCAAAAGCACTTTAACTTTGCAGGTGGTGTGGTTACCACATCATTGTATTTTCAGAACCTGCAAGTTATTTAGAGGTCAAAAAGATGAGGAACCTCTTGTGCTTAAGGAAACGTTTGAAGGTTCTTGATTAGTGCTGGCAAAAATGAGCACATAGCCTTGTTGCTGGTGGACAAATACATTGTCCATTTCCAGTCCTAAAGATCTGAAATGCATGAAGGGCAGCATTAGTTTGAGGTTTCTGTTCAAATAACCTCCCTTATAATTAAAATAGGTCTTGCGAGTAAAGACTTTTCAAAAATGTTGGACAAGCTCAGTCGTGAAGGAAAAATTCCAATGAATCACTATACCCTCACTTACACCACTACTGCTCCCCTTCTCCACTACTATTCACGATAGCATATGAACTATACGCTTACCTGATTGGATAAGACACAAACCAATCCACTGGGCACGGCTGATGGACTCATTTGACTCCTGCCTGAGCTAAGATGGCAGACTTCCAGCCTGTTTGAAAAGCATTGTTCTGCCTGCTGGGTATAGACCAGCTGGCTGTAGCATGGGATGCATGAGGCTATACCTGGCCTGCCATTCCCTTGTCCAAATTTGTTTGTGCCGGCTTTCCACTGCTATGCCAACTCAATGCCTTTTATTTTGATTTAGGCTCCCGAGTCTAATGTTTTATGATTGGCTGTCTACCCGACGGTCCGCACGAGCCCCATGGTGTTTTTGTAGATTAGTCTGTTAATTTACCAAAAATGTAATGAAAAAACATTTACACACACAAAAGATAACCCCATACGATTTACATGCATCATCTGGAGATCTTTTCACCAAGAAGCAATGCTCGATATTTGTTATTTATAGTTTTTCACAATTAACTTAAACACCGCAAGCAGACATGAACTTTACACAGAACTTCTTAAGTAAAGGCTGCTTGAAAAATCGATTACAAATAATTTGATAGTCTTTGAAAGAAAATGAAGAGCAAAAATTATTTGAGGAAATTTGTCAGGGACCATATTGGACAATGGTAACAAGCCCCGACAATTGGCGTAAATTCATGGAGTGGCGACATTCTTTTGATTGCTCCGTGTTGTTCCTTGAGAAATCTTCCAAAGGTAATGCATGTGCACTATTATTTTTGCCTTTCCTACAATACCCTTTGGAGGATTTCTCGTAAGCTAAAATAAGGCACCTTCAGTGGTTGATAATGAATGTGTGAATTTGTTTTTATAATCTCTGCAGCATTCCTGCAATATCTGTGCTCCAGCCCATTTTCCTTTGCAGGCCACAGCTGTCCAAATATAATGGATAAGACTTCCAACACTTACACCAAACACCCTCTCACTCCAGTCACAGGATTAGGCTGCATTCGTAAATGAGGAGCATTTTCACCGCTGGCAGCAACCATCCAAGGCCACTCAAAAATATATGTGCACTCAAATCATTCTTAACCGACTATATTGAGATTGTGCTGTTTCAGTACCATGTTAGATGTGTTTGAAGGATTATTTGCCATTAACAAGCAGGCTACAGCAAGCAATGTATGCTGGGTCCAAACACAAGTATGGGGTGGACAAGAATTACAATACCATTTCCATTTTCCACTGAAGCATTGTGCTCATCACAAAAAGCAAAATAAACCAACTTACCTATAGATATCGCAACACCCACGTAAACTATAGTGGTTATTAAAATGGCCAACATTGTTCCTTTTGGTATGGCTAATGCAGGATCCTGGGGAAAGAAAATAAAGGAAACATTTATATTAAATGTCCTATCAACTCTGCTGAGCTGTGTAGATAACAAAAAGCCTTCAACAGCACTTACCGCAAGATCACCTGAGATATTCGCTCCTGCTAAAATTCCTGTTGCAGCAGGAAAGAAAATAGCAAAGACGGTAAAGAAAGTTTCGCCATCGCGAAAATCTGGTCCAAAGTTTTCAGAAAATATTTCCGCTGTTGGGGAGACAAAGGAAAAAAAAAGTCTTAGAAGTAACAACTGCATAGGGGACGCGCACACACAAAAAAAAAAAAAGAAGTATATAGGATGATGAAATGGGGTGCCAATCATAGCAACCGTATTACTGAACCCCCGATGTACATGTCATGCCAAAAAATAAAAAAAATTTCACCTAAAAACAAGAAAACATTCCAACACCACAGTTTGATGCAAAATATAAACACGGAATCCCATACTTAACTTGCATTAATTGAATATTAAACATTAAAATCCTTATTTACACATTTCACACTTCGTAGAAAGGCTCCTACCATCTTGCAGGTCACCAAAATGTGACTGTGTTACAGATGTGTCGAGTCAAGAAGCAGCTCAAATTACAGTCTATTTAACATTCACACGCTGCATTTTTTTAAATCTCCCCTTCCATGCCACCCCAAAGCTCCTCAATGCCACAGCTTAGCCATTCAGTACAGCAGCCCAAATGGGACTGTATGTTTCCCAGGGTTTAAAGATAGCAATGAGAATAGAAGGGGGAGATATTTAAATAACACTACAAGGGAGACAGGAAAGTCACTTATCCCTTTCTCCTACGTACAACTCCCTTCCTTGCAACCTGTGGATAAAAAAGTTTAATCAACACAACAATGGGAAGTAGTGACTATGTATTAAACCAGATGGGCAAATCTAGAAGACTTTACCAATAGTCCTAGTTCTCCTTCAGGGTACTAGCCACTCACTTCCTATATACCAAGTGGCAGTAGCGCCATTTTGATTTGAGTCTAAGGATTCTACCGGGTAAGGAATAACTTTCCCATTCTTTCTACTAGGGAGGGTTGCTTATCCATTTATTGAAGATTCCCTGAACAAGGGAATCGCAATCAACGTAAGACTTGAACAGAGCAGCACACCCATAAAAGAGCAACAACAGAATGCCCAAAGAGGTTCCACAAAGAATCACCAACTCGGATGTCCACTCTAGAGTCTTACAAAAGTGGGGCTAGACCTCCAGGTAACCGCTTTGTAGATTTCTGCATTGTTCCTTAACAATGAACATTGATTCAATAAGTCAAGGCCATAATGGCTTTTTAGAACATGATCTGACAAAAGAAACTTTATGAATAGACTGTTTTAATGTCCCCATAGCCATTCGAAAGTGCCCACTGGTGATAAAGATGTACCCTTTTTAAGCTCTTTGATTTGGACTAGATAAAGTATCAACACTAACATCTATTGTATGAGGTGTCCTTTCTGCTAGAAAGGAAAAGTTCTGAAGGAAATTGCCTTGTTAACACAGAAGTCCAGCATTAACCCAACAAGTTATGCAAGTCATGCCCATGATCTCCTTATTCTTATGCAACAGTATGCTGAGTTCATGGTAGCATATAGCTTCAATCTTAGCATACCCCGATATGCTGGGTTAATAACAAAAAAAGGCAGACTTACACCACAGACGTTGCAAAGAAGCCAAGTGGAGCAGCTCAACCGCGAGCCCTCAAGCATCAAGTGGGCAATATTCAACTCCCATGGAGTTGAGTCATCTGACTAAGAATACATTTAAAACCCTCTTGGGAGTCCCTAATCACAGGGACTCAGAAACAATGTTTGGGAAATATTTTAGTTGGGTGGAAACAGCAGTGCAGTATACCAAAATAAAAGATACTTGTAATCTTTATCTAGCAAGTAGAGATGTTTTGGCAGTATCACTTATTCTTGACACTGGTTTGTTTGTTGGTGGTCATGGTCTTCTGAATCAACCACATGCTGAAGCTCCTCCACATGAAGGTGTAGGCAGACTTGGTGGATAGACACCTGGCTTCTTACAGAATGGCCACAGAGGGAAAAAAGATTTGGAAGGCCATACTGTAACAATTCAGGAAAGAAAACGGTAAATTCAAAGATGGAAGGCTGGGTTCAAGGTGTGACCTGGAACTTGTGTTCATAAGGCCGGCACTGTAGCCTCCTGTGCAGTCATTCTGATAGGTTAAGGAGGCCAGGAACCACCAAGATCAAGACTATCAGAATGATCCAGGCCTTTGAGTACTTGAGTTTGATAATCAATAGAAACCGATGCAACAGTGGATGTGTGAAAACATCCCTAATCAGTTGATCAAGAGTATATTTCCCTTTAATCCTGGATGTTAACTTCTGGGGACCAAATCTGATTTGGTTTTCTGCAGTGTTTGTTTAGAACCCACTTGTGGTTCTCAAAATGTTTTTAGAGAATTCCCTCCTGCATTCCATTCAAGGTTAACTGCGAGACCTGCAGATTTCTGGTTGAGAGATCGGTGCTTATTTTACTGAGAAACAACTGACGATCTCATGCTTCTCTGTTTGTTTAGTACACTGGAACAAGCAAAGAAGTTGTCCCTATTGATGGAACGAAGGACATGAGAGTGAAGAGCTCAGAATTCCAAAAGGTTATAAGTTAAGATATGTTTGCTATCACATGCCTTTACCTGTAGAATTTTTTTTGCCACCACCACAAACACAATTGGATCGATGTTCAAAGGAGCATAAACTCATCCTCACACTTATCTGAATATTGGGACCCTGGGTCCTGTAGGCATTTATGGCAAGGTCTCATTTTGAGACAAACAATTGGGACCAGAAAAGTTCAAGATGCCAAGTAGCCTAGAAGAGATACCCATTTTGGTTTTGGATACATACGAGGTGAATAAAAAAAAATCTTAGAAGAAAATACTTTCTCCATAGTGAGTGCCCATTGTAGATCCAGAACATAAAGAATGGGTTAGAGCCGGGGTGCACTTAGCATGGTTCACATTACATTTTTGGGAGTGAGGCATGTTGTGTTAACTGGCAATGATGGACTGCCTGTTGAAGACAATACCTTGATCTTCCAGGCATGACTAGATTATTAACTTTGTTCGACTCAAATGTGTGCCACTCCTAATAAGTATTTTGAAAATTACTGTGGGGCTGAATGGTGGTTGACGGTTAGAAGATTGCTTGGTCCACCAGAAACCCCTGGAACTTTGTTTCAGTGCAGTTGTAATGAGCAAATATGCAGCTTGACAGTCTATGGTGCACATCCAGTCTGGTTGATATAGTTTAGGATATATGTGGTAGACACCAACATTCTGAATATTTCTTTCATGAGTCATTTACTCACCGAGATAGAGAATAAGTCTAAATTCATGCTAGGATCTCATTATTGTGTTTTTTAAACCAAAGTTAACAGTAGGAAATTCCCTTTTGTTTTTATGTTAGAGGAACCCGCTCCACAGCGCTCTTTTATAGAAAGATATTTATCTCCTGCTGACCTCTTTTTGCTCTTGCTGGTCTGCACTTTTTCTACTTTTGTATCTGCTAATTTTGCTGCGGAGACCAATGAGTGATCAGACCCTATTCTGGTAATAGACTCTCCAATATGTGTTCTGTGCTCTTTTCTTCAAACCCAAACGTTTTGAAAGTCCTTCTCAGACTTTATTCTCTGAAACTTTGTCCGTATGAGATCCAAAGTGTGTGGCCTAAAATGGGAAGGTTGAGAATTCTGTTGAGTTTCTCTTTTGAACCCAGTGAGATTGGGCAGGACGAATGCCTCATACCAAGACAATGGCTATAACTATGTACACTAGGAGATGAAAGAATCATTTAATTCTTTGAGGTATGATTTACTTGAAATCTTCAGTTTGTGAGAGTCACAGATCACTATTACACAGATACTTTTTTCTCTACTTTGAAGCGGTGCCACTGGCTGTTTTCATGAAGCTGAAGATGTGCCAAAAACTTTGCTTCATAGAGAGTCCAATTGTTTACTCACCAAGCATAGAAGGTACATAGCCGAAAAACAATAAGGCGGCTCTTCCTTGCTAATAAAGCAATGACGGTCAGGCAGAAGATTTGATCAACGAAACAAGGAGGGCTGTTCAGAACGCCAGTATTTTCTAGGAATTGCATTAGAACCGCCTTCATAGGGAAAGTAGAGAAAGATCTCAATGGCAGGTTCAAGCAAACCTGGGAAGCGGGGGGCATAGGAAATGATTAACTCTGATAAAAGGTTTGCCATCCCTCTGGCCATTCCCTTGAAGGTACTAGTTTTCATTAAGAGACCTCCTTGCAGGCGGAGATTTATTAAGAGTCAGAGAATACCTTTTGACAGGAGTTGAAGATGGCAAAGAAGATTTATTTGCTTGCCTGTGATTAAATATGCATGACCAAGCCCTCTGTGGAATGGCATCTCTACAAGGTGCGTGTTTTCCTTATAAGAAGCGTTGAATCTCAATGAAGTTTATGATTTTCTGTGTGAATACGTTGACCAATGAGAACAGTACCTGGAAGGAGTGAGAAATATATTGGGAGTGGAGACAATTCTGTTTGTAGAAAGAGCTGATGTTGGAATAGCTGGAAGAGGAGCAAGAATTCCTGGCGCTAAATAGTAGCAAGCACAAGAGGAGGAGCTATGGACTAGAGGAGAAAATTGTGGCGAAGAAGAGACTAAGAAGTCCATCACTGGGCCAACTGAGCAAAGTAAAGTGTAAGGAGTCTCATAATCCTAAAGGAAATGCAGAATTGTGATGCTGAGCCCCCTCTACTTAACTTCTAGAAGAGCACATGTATAGCAGTCCATCATATTTTGTTCTCTAGGTCCAAGTGCCAATTCATCCAAACTACTTCAGAAGACCCAACAATGCAACCCTTCCAGCTTTTGGGGGTAAAAAATAGTTGCAGTACTGCCTTTGCAAACCAACAGTTAAGTGTGAGAAGCAGAAGAGCATGAGTGCAAGTGTGTATGAGTATGCACAAAATTCTATGGAGAAATTATCATCTGGTTGAAAGAAAAGTCCTTCACATGAAACCCCAACCAGTGAAGGAGGCATCAGTCACCACCACACGCTGCAGAACATTTTGGTCTGGAAGATAGTTGGTTTCCCACAGAAGGGATTTGGATCAAAGGATAATCTCACACTGTCCTCCAAATCTCGTTGGTTCCGTTTCTTCTGACTGACAGCAAAGGTGGACTTGGAAGATACTTCATCAATGGAGTACTAGAATTCTTTCAATGAGAAAAGTCAATAATCGTGCTCTACTGCCTAGGAACAGGATTTCTACTCATTTTTAAGGCAGGCTTACAATTCTCCTGAATGAATTCAGAAGGCCAGGCAATGTAGCTCTTTGGCACTGTGCTCATCAGACCGCTTGAAGAGTCATGTATTTTGTTTTTTAATGGCTCTAACTAGCCCTTTTACACTGTTCAGTATAATGTTGGTGTAAAACATAACGCGCAATCAAGATTTTCTGGCAAATGAAATAACAGTATGAATAAGCTAATTCTAAACAAAGGCAAAGCAACATAATACAAATAATAGTGGGGAAAGATGAAGGCACACAGGTAGAGACAATGTAGCCGACAACAATCAACAAATAAATGCTCAAAATTGAACGCTGGAAGAGTGACTAGAGTGACAGACACTGAATGAGAGAAGACCAGGCCAATGAGCTGACAACTAGCGGGGGCTGTGGGAGTGTAAAAAACTAGTTGATCATAAAATAGGTGCTGGATGTTAGGTACGGAGAGACAGCAGAATTAAGGGCAGAGAGAGTGGGAGTAAGACTGTGGTGGATGGTACAGAGGGGAGATGATCAGGTTTAGATGGTAAGAGTGAGGTGAACAAGTAATCAGGAGCTGGCCCAAGGAAGATACGGTAGGCGACACTTAAGCTAAGGGGGGGGGGGGGGGCAATGTGTGAGACAGGTGAAGACTTGACATGGTAGACATAAGAAAGGAAAAAGGTTGGGAGAGGAATAAAATAGAGGGGTACAGGTAGCCAGTTATCAATGAAGAGAAGGTAAGAGGATAAAAGTATATAGTTGAGGGAAGACAGGGTGAGGAGAGGGGGAGACTGTTACCCCTGACCTTCGAAAGCATGCTGCCACATCCACCATCATTTTCGTGAACACCTAAGAGGCAATGATGAGACCAACAGGGAGCACAGCAAACTGAAAATGCTCCTGTCCCACCACTAATAGCAGGTAGCGAAAGTGGGCCAGCTGGACGGGGATATAGAAATTAGTGTCCAACTCCACTATCCAGCCTCTAGAGTCGAGGCCAAACCAAAACTGGGCCAGGGTGAGCATTTTTTATTTCTCCTTCTAGAGGATGGCGTGGAGGGGGTGCAGGTCAAAAATAGGCTGCAAGCCTCTATCTTGGAGAACAGACAGACAGAAGAGGGAATAGCAACCATGACCTGCACTTTGTGCCACAAAATGGAGATATGGTCCTCCATCAGTAATTGGGGGCGGTAGAAGGTGCGGCGTGTTAGACAGGAAGGGTTGAGCATAGCACTTACGCACAATCTGCAGAACCCACCTGTTTGAAGTAATAGCCTACCAACCCAGATAGTACCCCTTGTGGAGGATAAGCAATCTGGAAGGAATGGGCACCTCAGCCAAAGCCACAATAGGAACAATGGAACTGTAGTGGCTGTGAGGTGGGGAAAAAAGGCACAGAGTGTGTGCAATAGCCATTCTCTCCTTAAAACGTTCTAAACCGAAATCAGCCTTGTACCCGAAAAGGTGAGTCCAGTTGAAGGTCATGTACATGAGGAAGGACTGGACATTGCCTGAGACATTGCAGCCAGGTATGATGGCAAATGACAACAGGGGTGCCAATGCCCCATCCAGTGGAATCTGTGGCAACCAAGCCACAACGAACCATGAATTTAGCTGCACCCTAGCAGTCTTGAATCACCTGGGCAAAACACACTGAAGGTCTTTGGGTACACTTTGGAGGCCTCGTGCAACAAAATCAAAAAAAGAAGTGGGAGTAACAGCCCAACAAGCAGCTGCCAGTAACTGAATGGAGAGCCAGACTAGCTGGAAAAATAAAAAAATAAAAAAAGTTTGTCAAAAGTTTCTACCCTCAGATTCCTATCGGGGGAATGGTGGAAAATGTGTTGGGGTTAAAGTGACATGCAATAGCCTCCTTCACCAGGCTATTAGGCATGAATGCTACGAAAGAAAAAGCGGGGTCACCCGGAGCAGGGCGATGGCACCTGGCAATGTGACGATTGATAGGGGGAGCAGGAGCAAGTTTTGGCCCATGTTACAATAAGGTATCAGTCAGTGCCCTGTTAAAGTGAAGAAGGGGCTCCAAAGACGTTTGCCCCGGTTAACTTCTGTCGAGACATTAGCTTTCACCTCCATGGGGTGAGAGGTGATCAGTTTCAGGAAAGTATCGAGATCAATAGCATCCTGAAGCTCCTTGTAACAACTGTGACCATAGTAAGGCTGAGCAAACATTGTCAGAGTCTTGGCTATTGCCAGTGTCTGTCCCAAAGAGGGAATGCAAAGTGTGTTGCTTCCCTTATGGAGGTGGCAAATCAAATAGGAGAAGTGACATCTCAGATAGAATTACACAAGACTTTGATAGAGGTCGGACTGGCATTGGAAAAAACAATCTGTACCTCCTCCTGTGTAGAAGTTCGTATCAGCAAGTCTGAGGCCTTAGTTGGTTGTGGTGCGGGAAGTGGCATAGCTGAGGACCCCCAAAACTCTGGTTGTGCCAGAACCAGTTGTGGGATCGGGTCCGAAGTCAGCTGACTTTGGGAGTGAGCTAGGGAGATGTCTCCGCACCAGCTTCTGCTCAGATGAATAACAGTGGTGCGAAGAAGCAGAATGCCACTTCAATTTCTTGTGCTTCTTGTTGGTTGCACGTGAGGATTTCAACCAGGACTAAGACTGTCCTCCCAAACAGTTTTGACAGCTCCAGGACCAAGAACGGGACCAGAATTTGGATGCGGACGGTGAATGGTTTTTTGATGCAAAGGTTTGTGCTTGGTGACGTAGAGATTCACCTTAGGGTCCCTGATGGCCATCCGGTTCATCAAAGCACAGTAGTTGCAGTTCTTGGAGTCGTGGCTCAACCCCAAGCACCACAGGCATACCGGATGGAGATTCGTCACAGCAATTTGTTTGTGACAGTCCCGACAGGAGTTGAAAACTTTTTTTTTTTGCAAGTGACATCCCTTATCTAAAGCTCCTTTTTGCAGGAGTTCTTGTATCGCCAGCTCCAGGAGTTTTGGTTCTTCTCCTTTGCTAGCACTTTTCTTTGGCTTGACATTCAGTGGTATGTCCTAGTTCTATACAGTATCCATGGTCTATGGCCACGAGTACCAATCTGTCAAGAGGTGGTTGCGCTCCACTCCTTGAGAAAAACTTAGCCTTCCCCCTACATGTATTTGGAGTTAGAGTTTATCTTTACGTTTCTTAGTGGCTGTAACGACCCTCTGGTGACCGGATCTTTACCTTGGCTCTGCCTCGAAAGGAATGTCTGTGATGCTGGTTATTTCCAGCGTGTACTTGGAGCTTGCACACCGGCTGCCTATGTGCTCTTGGTAGGGTTTCCACAGATGTGGCTGTGTCAAACATTCTTCATCTGCTGGAGGGAGTTATCAACCATTGCTCAAAGCAGACTCTCTCCAATAAAAATCATGTTTTGTTTCAAGCAAAGATACAGGGCTTGATCATAAAGACCATTAACAAGGCATATCTACAGAGTGGTACCCACGTACACTTGCATACTCGCAATGCCTGCTGAACCTAGGGAAGATTTAAGGCAAGTATCTATTACAGTCTTTTCTTCCTTGATTACTATTTTTGCCCTTTTCTTGTAGTGATCAGGGAGATGTAGCATTATCTCCTCTATCTTTTACTGTTGCTAGTGTCCATACCGATTAGACTATTTTAGAGTTTGCAATTCACCACTGTGAAGCTGCTAATCTCTCCAACTTCTCCCAGTCAGTCATCGCCATCATCTTACTTTCCATGTCTTGTGGTAGACCTATGGAAGTTACGGCGTCTGCCCTTTTCCTAGCATTGGATACTAGGATAGTCTCTGCCTGTGCATTATTTCTGTACACTCTGTCTTTCCGCTCTACTCTGTTACAGCTCTGGAAGAAGCTAGTTCTTTAAAAGCTTCATTCACCTGGTCAATAATGCTGGGTAGCATGGGCAGAAACCGTTTTAACTTTACAAACTGAAACAGTGTTTCTAAAAGGAATCATGTTTTTGTCTACTCTTATTATACATGCATGTCATAGGTTTGTGCAGCCCTTATTTATGACTGCATTATACATACAAAATGTCATCTGGTGGCAATGGTCTATAAGGGTCTTCAAAACAGTCTGCATCTAGGTCTTGTCATACAGCTTCCCCTCATGATGAATCTAAAGTGGGCTCTTCATACGGTTTCCCTTCATCTTAGAACTGTTCTTTTTCTTCGTTGTAGGTTTCAAATGTTGCCATGGACTCTAGTTCAGCTTAGTTCGCCTCTTTCACCCTACTGTCATCTGCTGTTACAGGAATTCAACAAACTGCTTGTTCTTGTAAATTGGAGCCACAATTTCAGCCTCCACTCAATGTCTTTTCCTTAAGGTAGGCCCTTAGGGGAGTCTTGCTGGGACTGCATCATAGTCTGGGAGAAACAGAGGTGGGGCCACCATCCTAACAGTACTGTGGAGAAACTACTCACACCCTTCAGACTTTCAGTCCTTGAACAGGCAAAAATTCTTTTTGAACCAAGTTGTGGTGAAGCGTAGCTCAGCCCCCTCCCCCTCTCTCACACCTGGATAGTGCATTTCCCAACCCACTTGGTCAAACTTCAAGTGAAAAAAACCTGTGCCTTCTGTGGTTGTCGGTCTTCCTCAATGCGTGTTGTCTAAATTGATAGCGTCTTCTCTTTTCAGTACCTTTCACCCATCCTTGACCCAGTCCCCAACAACCTGACACAATGCTGTGAACCGCACTTCTGAACCCCAATGGTGGGTGGGGGGGGGGGGGTGAGGGGGGTGTTGGGAGACTGGGACGATGACCATACATTTGGGTATAGTGGCCATGTCTGATTTCATAAAAGGGGGATGGATGGCACTATCCTCCTACTGGTTAATGTCCAAAAGAGAGAAAGAATAAAAAGAAGGACCGCAGAACAATGCACATCATGTGAATCCAGAAAACAACCAGGTTGCAAAACTAGCCGCAACATATATGGCTGAAGTTAGCAGCCTCTACGTTATAAATCTTCTCTCCCCAAGCAGGTATTGCAATACCTGTTCTCAGTGATGTTAGCCCACCTTAGCTGAACTTTAGCTTTTCAATATGAACTGAATTGTTTGAGCCAGTAGGCGATTTCAATCAAAACACGGTGTCAAACACTGCCAAAATGCATGATCTTTCTGGATGCATCAATATACTCTGGCAGCAATCAAAAGGGTCGTTTAGCAAGGTTTCATGATACTTTGGGTTTTAGTACTTACTATGCTTGCAACAGCCCAAGTACGCAGCACGTCAAAGTTAAGAAAGTGGGAGGAGGATGTTTCTGTGGAAAAAAACTGTGCGTGTATATGGTCAGGAGGCGATTCCCGACTGCACCCTGCTCATTCACTGAAGGCAAAGGGTCAGCATCCATCCAATCATCAAAAGGTTCTTCTTTACAACCTTCCTCTGGATCAACCGGGTCCACACCATATTCTACAATGCAATACATCCTTTCTAAGTGTGGGCCCTTCTTTGAAAAGTTCCCTACATCACTGGCTTGCCTCCTGCTGAAGTTCAAGTTCACAGGTCCACTGCAGTGGAAGGAGGTATGAGCAATGCCATTTACACAAAGTTCAGTAACCACATCTTATTTATTTTTAAAACATGGTTCAATGAAACCCAGGTCAATGATACATGTTCTGTTCTAGACAAGAATTTGTTTTCTTTTTTTAACATAAGACACATTGCACTGTATCTAAGGGAGACTTAGAACATCCATGAATAAGATTAGATGCACCTTTACTCTTCTCATTTATGCATCTATACATCATAATAGAGATGCACTTGAAGCAATGATATGCTGGTGTGCACGCTTTTAAGATTTGTTTCAAATGGTATTCAGAAAAAAAAAAAAAAAAAAAGCAAAACAATTGCAGCTCACGGGCATTAAATCATAACTGAAGAATGTAAATCAACTGGAATGTTTCCATTATCTTGCAGAAAGCTAAATGTACAGTTAGGGACAACTACAGGTGAGAACATTTTGTTTATGGTCCATCCATAAAAATGTTATCAGATGAAAGGGAAATAAACTAAAGGAATCACTCTAAAATGTACTACAATGGTACACAAATGAGCCCAGATTATCAAAAGTGAGATGCAGGTCACCTGGACGGAAGGCAATCCAATGCATTAAGGGGCGTACAATACCAGAGGACTGATTCATTACTGGATGGATTCCTAGCCACAAGATGGCATATACAACATTAAAGTCATCCTTAGAGTATCCCCTACATCACTGTATCCAGGCCAACTACTTTAGAAGCATACAAGGTGTGTACACTTTGGTGCCTGCGGGTTAAGTTGACATCTAATTACCTCTAAACAATAATGTGAGAGGAATCAGCACTCCATACCAGTTATACAGAATATACCATTAAGAAGCCTAAACACAAAATTATGTATCACTGCTTCACATTTTTCTTGGAGTAGGACCCTTTCTTACTTACGTTTATAGCCAAAGAAACCTTTAGGCTTCTTATCTTCAAATGGAATAAATGTTCCTATGAGGAAATCACAAATAGCCAACAGAAGAATCACCAGCAAAACAATCTGGGCCTATAACAAAAAGAATAAAAGATAAAATCTTAGAAACCGATTATTAATACTATTGAATTCAAATAGAATATACTAACAGTCTACTGCATTCTGATTATATGCAAATACTAAACCACAACAGTTTTTTTTTTTTTTTATAAATCATGCATGCGATTCAGTAGTACAGTACAGGTCTTATCAGAACCACTTCATTTTGACCATTAAACCTGCCAAAATTGCTCATTATTTCTGCAATGAGCCATGTTATTTTAATTTTTTTCAAAATCTAATTGCAATCCATAGCATATTTTAAAAGCAGCAAAAACAAGAACTAAAATAGTGTTACGTTGACCATATAATTTGTGCTCCAAATTCAAATGGACGTTTTCATTAACAACCACGAAAGCCTTCCATGATCAGGTAGGGGGAAAAGGAGCTAGTCATAAGCCGTCAAAAATGAATGTGTGGAGTCAACATTGCGAGTGTCCGTCCCTCCAGTGCAGTGAATTCTACTCTTTAGGGCATACTTTTTATACAAAAAATAAACAGTTAATGCAACTGCACAGACCTGGAAATGGAGCAGAGACGCATGTAGGCACTATTCCCAGCACACTGTCATTTATGCTTTGTTCTTTTTCCTCCCAGAGATATGCATCAGCTAAGACTTACGGGCGAAGTCTGATGAATTCCAATTTTTAATGCTTTTAGAATGAGCAGATATCCCCTCCACAGAACAGGTAGTTGACGGCCATTGAGTAATCTCAGATTAGGTTGAGTATCCATCAGAAAGAACACTGCTGAGGAACTTGTTCTTCTGATAGAAACTTCAAACCATAGAGTCCTCATCTTAGAACAGATACCAAAGCAGTACCACCTACCCACAGGTTGAGGGCTCAAGAAGTGTAGTCAAAACAATGCCCTATGGGACCAACCTGGCAAAATGCCCCTTTGCGGATGTCACGGTCAAGGAAGTAATGCTTGGTAAATGTGTGCAGCGACGCTCATGTTGCAGCTTGGTAGATGGCCAACACAGAATCCCAGCCCCATGCTGATGCCGTTGTAGCAACCTCAGCTCGGATGGAATTGGCCCATAGGCATTCATGGGGTTTCTTCTTGGCCAGGTTGTAAAACAGTTTTATACACAGGACGATCCAGCTTGACAGAATCCTCTAAGCCTCTTCTGTATGGTCTTTCCTTTTTATCAAACCCCAAGAAGAACAGATCTGCATGACATACATAGTTGTGCATTCACTGAAGGACATCTAGCTGCAAGAACTACTTTGTTACATCCGATGGCAAACAACATCTACTCGAATGCTGCTATTCAATTTCTACCTGTGGCGGTGTAGGGTTTGGATATTTGGGTGTAGGACCCTCCCCATTGCAGAGACAGGTGGTTCTCTGGAAAAGGTAGCCAAATTGGATTGCAAATTCTTGGGCTAAAGAGATCTAAATACCACACACTCCTGTTACAATCGATGGCACATAAAAAGGGCTTCGGATTGCTCATGACTTTCTTCAGAACTCTACGCACGTAAGTGTAAAGGTAGGAAAGAGTACAGGAGACCTGTGTTCCATCACAGGTGGACTGCGTCCCCTAGTAATATTCTTGGTGGAAACTCCAGAAGGCAGTTGTCTTGACACTACATTCTTGGCAGTGGCCTTAAGATTCAGCCAGAGCACATCACACTGGTCTAAGATGTTTTGATCCACCTCACGATGGATAAGCCATTCGTGGTTTGACACCAAACATGTGCTCAAATCATCCGCTCTGGCCTTCAGAGATCCTGTGTGAGAACGGATCTCCAGAAAGAGTCCTTGCTGACTCAAACCCTTCAAAGGTGCATAGCCTCCTGGTACACAACCCAGGACCCCATAAGGTCAGCTTCTGGTAGTACATGATGGGAACCTGCACCATCCTCTCCTTTGTCCGTAGGAAGGGTTTGAGAGCCAGCTGGATGGCACAAAGTTCAAAAAGGTGGATGTGGAGATGAAATACTAAACTCCGTCAGTGTATCCTTTACAACTGAATTTAGATGGAGTAGGAAGAGAGGCCTTCCACAAGTCAGCTTGATGTCCACTTGCTACCAGTGAAGATACTGGGCTATCTCTTCGCAGATGCAGATGGCAACAGAGACCGCTCCTATGCTAAGCCCACTGACAACAGAGGTTCCACTGTAAGGCCTACATGTGCTGCTGGTACACAGACGAGGAGGATGTAAGATGCTACAAGGCCAAGATGCCTCATAACTGTCCTCAACAAGACCCAGAAATGAGCCCAACAAATGGTATTATATCCTGAATGTTTCAGCTCCAATGCAGCAATTGAAAGGCATTGAATACCATCATGTCCTGAATAGCCACTATAATGTGAATGTTCTGCACAGGCATGACTGGTTCACTGATGAAACCAGGGATGTTAAGTCGACCATCATCCAGAAATGGTTGGGACGGATTACAGTAAGGCCCCCTTGAGCAGCCAGTCAGTGAGGTACAGGAAAACATGCAGCTCTGACTTCTGATAATGAACTGTAACATTTGTGAACACCTAAGGGGCTGAGATTAGGGTGAAACGTAGAATGCAAATTAGAAGTCTTCTGCCTCTCATCGTGAAAGGCAGGAATAGTCTGTGGGACTGCAAGATGTGTACACGAAAACACATGTACTACAAGTCCAATCTCCGGAGTCCAAAACAGAATCTGTGCCAAAGAGGGTCATTTGAATGTTTTTCCACAAGAAGCCATTAAGAGGTTGAAGGTCTAGGATGGGCATGATCCCTCCATCCTTCTTGGACACAAGGAAGTGGCAAAACTAACACCTGGCCTCTCTTTTCAGCATCGTCTCAATAGTAGCTTGGCCATAAAATTTAACCTGAATCAAAACAGTAACATGGTCTGGCAAGACTTGTCATGGTATGGGGGGGGTGGGGGAGATGATTGGGGAGGGTACTAAATAAATGGTAAGATGTAGTCCCTTTGAATAAAATGCTATACCATCAATATGAAGTGATCAGTTAGGTAGGATGGCAGGGGCATAAAATCCAATCTTGGTCCCTACTGGCTGGTCGGGGGGGGGGCGAGGTTCAAATCAGACATTTGGCAGCCTCTGCAACAGGGGGAAGATTAAAATTACTGCTTCTGATGTACATCACCTTAGCCACTACCTGGCCCCAGGAACTGTTCAACACGTGGGTTGGGTGCTGAACAAGCTGGGAAGATTATTGCTTGTTATATGCCAAACCAAGTGAGTTGCCCCTGAATTTCCAGGTATGCTAGTGAAATTGACAGGCCGGTGAAAGCAAGGCTAGTGAGGGAGCTGTAACACTGCTCTAACTAAATGTCTCCAATGAAAGGTGAATATTCTACCCTAAAAGTCCTGAGGACCTGACAGCATATCCATCAGGGATGCTTGAACATTCATCTAAAATCCAGTTGCACACAAAGCCCTAGTGGTCACTCGAAAACTCCAGTCTAGGCCAGCATACAGCACATACTTTGGCAAATTCGGTCTATCCTGAATGGTCCTCTCCGATGACTAAAGCTTTTCAATGACCATGAGCTACAAAGCATGGCTGTAACTGCCCAGCAGGCAGACTAGATTTAGCCAGCACAAGTCCTGGCTAGCCTAAGAAGACCAATTTTCAGGTGTCAATACGCTTAGATTCTCTATTGTGAGGGTAGGGTTGGTCGGAAAGGCATTAGGATTCACTTTTCTGGTTTATGCCTGTATCACCAGGGTTTCCGGCATAAAGTGTTGCTTGGGGAATCATGGGTTAACAGGAGGCAGTCTGTGCCATCTGGTGACAGCCGACTGACTGGAAGAGCAAAGAGCATGGTTTTGTCTAAGTGGCCATAAGAACATCAGAGTACCTCATTCAAAGGAAATAGGGTTTAGTGGAAGCCATCCCTGGCTGAAGAATTGCGGTTAGTAAATTAGATTCAATTTTGACAGCAAGCAGCTGTATGAAGGGGATGTCTGCTGCTCTGTGCAACACAACTATAATGGCACTCCTGCCCCTGCTGGTGGATTAGGTGGCAATTGAAGTTTATTCTCAGGAGAGGCGCCCAACTCACTTGCATTCAGCAGTTCAAAAGCCATTCAGGGGGAAGCAGTCAGTCTGTCTCCTTGTCATAGGCGTGGAGAATACTCTAGACTGCATATAAATAAGAATCAGGTTAATTTATTGTTGGCTGTGCCTTAGTGATTTTGTAAAGCATAGTCTGGCATTGGGCAGATGTCGGTTGTGGGTCAGAAACAGATGTCAGCACCAGGTCCAGCAGGGACGCACATGGACTCCGGGTTCAGAATGGCATGTTAGGACCTTCATTAGCACAGGGCTGGTGATGGGTCCCAGAGGGACAGTTAGTGGCTTGGAAGAGCTTGCCGGTGGGAGACAGGAGGCCCCAGCAGCTGCGTGGGATCCAAAGGTACTCAAGAGGGAGCTTTAAAATCTTAAAAGTCTGCAATATTGGCTTACTGATGGCCTCTATCTGTAGACTATAACCCAGTGAATTTGGGGCACGCCAGCACCAACTGTGGAAAAGGTTCCGAGCAAGTCCACACTGGAGGTGAAGGGTCCTTGGAGTAGTAAATGCATGGCTTCTTGCCTGTCAGAGTTGCAAAAAGGGTTCAAATTCCAATTTGATGTTTTACACTTGTGACTTGCTTTGGATTTCAACTTACCAGAGAACTTCTACTGAGATACAGCAAATGATCGGCCTTGTGACATGAAGCAAGAACAGCCTCACATGCTGAAGTGCGGTTTCAAATGTGACCTCTCCTTATGTTCGATGACTGCACCTTTCATTCCCTCTCTGATCAACTGTATGTGCATCAGAGTGCACTTTTGACACGGCTGAAGCCCAGGCACCATAGACCAATAGTGTGGTGGTAAAAATAAGAATTCTACTTTGAGTATTATTCAGGGGAGATTTTTTCACTGACGCACACTGGCTGAGAAATTTAGAGGATGTCAGAAGACTGACACATTGAGTGGTACTCCAGATCTGCATCGAATGACAGGGAAAGAAAGGAAAGAACCAATGTCAACCAGGTTGGTGCATACATGCTGTTCTGCACCATCACTGCTGTGTCCTTGCGGGGTTGCCACAAAGCCATGTTATACCAGCTGCCGACATGCGGTAGCTATAGTTTGAAATTCTCAAGATCTGGTCTGGTGCTCGGAAATTCTTAATGTGAGGAATCTGTGGTTTGAAGTATACATCAGAATAACAAACTACATTTTGTTTCAGAGGGAAGGGAGGGCACCAACACTAATATTTTCTTTTTGAAATACTGGTTTTAAAATTAACTTGATAATTAATATTAAGTCCTGACTGATCAGATGCCTTGGTCCTCCCTTTGCACTAGGAAGTAACAGGAGAAAGTGCTCTGGTTTCGTACTGGAAATGGGACACCATTTATTGCACACTTGTACAGCAGTAAACAGATTCTGTGTACAACTGCCTGAGGTGAATCTTGGATCATGTATGAAGAGCTAGCAGTCATGTCTTGCTTGTGAATTGGAGTTTAACATGTTTAAAGTTTGTACAGGCTGCCCAGCAACCACCTGGCCAACAAAATGTCCTATTTCCAGGCACATTAGAAAATTTCCCTTGCCCCCATTTAGGTGTTACGTTATATTGCAAGTGGGTGCCTCCAAAATGTGCCACCCATATTCCAGGCCCATATAGTAACAATCAATAGTAACATGCCTAAATGCGAAAACAATAGTGTTTGTTCAGTAACACATTCACCCCAAAGGAAAATCCTCACACTGGCTTATCAGGTGAATAAGCCAAGCACTCCAAAAGCACACAATAGCTCAGAATTTAAAACACTATGGGAAAACCATTTAAGAATCGCAGACAAGGGATTCAGAGGTGGACATGCGACTATGAAAGATAACACGGGGCCTACCAATATATATATATCCATATGCTTAAATCAGACTGGCAACGTTAATAATAATGGGGTAGCCCTGTGTCCCTCAGATCCTGGGCATTTAACAAAAATACTACAATTGGTTCTGTCAGCTAGAACTATTTCTTAAAATGCCATAATTGATATGAACAAACAAAAGAAACACCAAATACGTTATACAAGTGATTTACACAGTTACTCTTATTTCAGTTTGTATATATGGCAGTCACATGAACATTAAACAGATTGTTCTGACAAGTGAGTGACTTTTTGTGAATATGTGAATGGCGTGAATAAAGTGAGAATGTGATAATGTGATTATATACAACAAAGGAGACTGTACAACAGTAAGATGAGTAACTCAATTCGAAAACTTTATTCGGTTTCATGTATTAAAACCATCAAAGCACAAAATAAATCAATGTAATACAGTCATCACAAGAACATGCCCAGTTTAAACATGATTTATACAAGTTAAAAAGGAAGAAAATAATAGTAATATCATTTACCAGGGCTCCACAAACACACAGATAGTGCCTGCTAATCAGAACACTCTAAAAGGTGTGATGAGGTCTTACACTTAAATAGATTATTAATTATACAGGCAGGTAGAGCAGGCTAAAATGCATAAACCCAAGAATAGTATTGAGAGTCAAGCTAATTGATCACAGCTTGCTCTAAGCCTTATCGCAGATTTTAATAAATTAAGCACATAAAAGAGTGTTACCCGTCAACATTTGTAAAAAAATGAAAGTGGGCCGTACTTGCCTAAAATTTGCCAGTTTCAAAATAGGGATTAAAAAGGATTTTCTGGGAGTATCATAAAATGAACAAAAAAAATAATCGTTAAATGAACCATATCCTGTGGAGATTTTCCATCGCAGCCACAGGACGACAGACCCATGGGATGGATAAGGAGGAGATGGAAAAGGTCGAACCGGAACCTAGTCAGGTGAAAACGATCATAAGAGTTTGACCCCCACAGCAAGTACAGCTCCACCATCTGGGTGGTCCTTAACATAATGAAGCGATGTACACTGGGCTTCAATAGCTCCTTCTCCTCCCTTGCCGTAGTGTGGTGCGCAAGGAAGGCAGATTTAATAATGGCCAGATCATTCTTGTTCGTCACATCGGGGTTAAATAAAAGGATACAAGGTGCTGGAGTTAAGAGTCTGATTTAGAGGAGACTCGGCAAGACAGTGAATGACAAATGAGTTGTCATTCACTGACGTGAGCACCATCAGATTGACACAGAATGGTTTCGCACACTGGGAGCATACACTTATCGAATGTCAGTTTTCAGATTAAGATTACTCCAAATCCTGAACTTGCCCTGAATTGTGATACAAGTACATTTAAACTGAGATGCCAATCTGGACGATGGAATCTGCCAAACATTAAAGTGGTCTTCCCGCATCCCCTACCACTTGGATACTACAATATCTGGCGGTCGCTCTTCGTCCTTCTGTCCTGAAGAAGACCTGCTGCAAATTGTTGCCAAATTAATGCGCCTTCCAGGTTTGAAACGTCAACGCTCCACACACACTCATGTCCTATGGTTTCATCGCCTCAAAGCTTAAATAAGTGTTATGCCAGGGTTTTGAGAAAACATGGGAAACTAATTATAGAAGGACAGATATTAATTGAGTTACTGTTGTACAGTCTCCTTTGTTGTATATAATCCCTTTATGCATATTATCACATTGTCACTTTATTCACTCCATTCACATATTAACAAATAGTCACTCACTTGTCAGAACAATCTGTTTAATGTTCATGTGACAGCCATATATACAAACTGAAATAAGAGTCTAACTGTGTAAATCACTTGAATAATGTTTTTGGCGTGTTTCTTTTGTTTGATCATATCAATTATAGCATGCTAAGAAATAGTAAATCAGACTGGCAGCAGTAATTTCAGTCCCCCCCCCCCCACTTTCTTTCCCAGCGTTTCAATAGGAAGTTCATTTTTTGGATTTCTAATAACTTTGGCACCGCTTGAAAAATCTTCAAACCACCCTGGAATGTTTTGGGGGTGATCAGTCAAGCAGAGGGGGGTGAGAAAAAAGGCAGGGGGAGTTCCAAAACAGAAAATCACTGTGCATTTTCCATGGACTTTTTTGAAAAAGTCTACACCCAAAATGGCTCAACAAAATTACAGTAAATTCGGCAGGAATCTAGATCTTGGCCCAGAAACTGAGATTTGGTGTAAATCAATTCAGTAGTTTGAGAAATAAAGGTTAAGAAATATTTGTCTATGTGGATAGTTTAGTTCGCGAGAGGCTTGTGAGGGTTGCAAGACTTAAAAAATAACCATCAGATTGGTCGAGAGGGCTTCTTTCCCCGTGGGCCATCTTGCTCCCACGGGGTCACAAATTAGTTACTTTAGGGCATAAGTTATAGTTATTTGAGATAAATGGGACTGGTTAATTTCAGTGTTTTGAGTTTAAAATTTCACATTACTTTGAGCTTTGTTGTATTTTTTGTGTCTCTTTAGTCATTGAAAAAAGCAAAGGTTAAAGTAATGTTCTAGTGAGGTGAAATGTTCAGTAACAAAGTAAAGTTCTAAACACTAAAAAACACAGATATTCAGATATAGTTATCTGTAGCTATAACTTGAGTCCTAAGGCAACTAAAGCGCACGCCCCACCATGCAGTTCTCATCAATAATTTTATTGTAAATCTTGCAGTGATATTGTCAATGAGGTCATAGACGATGCCATGAGTGAAGTAATATGTGGGTTAATTAGCAGTGCATGGCTATAGCTACCATAGAGCACAAGTTATAGTTACTTAAGATAACTACAACTGGTGAATTTGAGTTTTTTTGCGTTTAAAAATTTACTTTGTTACTGAACATTTTACCGAACTATAATGCTACTTTAACCTTTGGATTTTTTGAGGGGAGCACTGCGTTCAGCTACCAGCAGGCAGCCACCCACAAAGGCTGTGCGCAAACAGAGGGTTGGCCACAGGTCTTGGCCTGCCGCCAGGCCTTGTGACCAATCCTCCAGGAGGCTGCTAACCCCACACCGCGCACAGCCTTCAGGGCACTCGCCTAGAATTTAGAAGTACACCAGATAATGGGAATTCTGGAGACAAAATAGGTTCGGGGGGGGGGGGGGGGGGTGATAGGGGGAGGGAGTAGCAGGGCATGCAGTCTCCCCTGACCGAGCCAATTTTGGTCCGAGGGACCCCACCTCCAGTGCATTTTTAAATCTTAGGTGGGCACCCTGGCACCCACCAACCATCACGATGGGGGCCACGAGAGGAGCCCCAGGACTCCAGCGGCTCCAGTTGGCTCTCCGCATGGTGGGAGAGCAGACATTGTTGCCTCCTGGCCAGGAGCAATATGTTATCTGTTCTGTCTACCTGCCGGCAGGACTGTGGGGAAGGAAACCAAAGTCAGCTCCTCACCAGACAGGTGCAGACATTGGTTTTCCTGCCCTTACCAGCACAGGCAGGGAAACATCTGTCCTGGGGGTGGGAGCCCTGTAAACCCATAACTGAGGCAGCCACAGGGGATGGGGTCCCTGGGGCCTATATATGCTCTGGGAGGGGGCTGCAAAGCCCTACTACCCTTTTACTTAGTGGGATGACCTCTTCCTAGGGAATGGGGTCCCCCAGGGCACGAAGGGG
Organism: Triturus cristatus; assembly: GCF_964204655.1. Taxonomy (NCBI): domain Eukaryota; kingdom Metazoa; phylum Chordata; class Amphibia; order Caudata; family Salamandridae; genus Triturus; species Triturus cristatus. Next base: position 766,226,676 of record NC_140581.1, on the reverse strand, counting down.
GCCACAGGTGCCCTCTCCATAAAAAATACATGCATCACTCCCCCCCCCCACCCCCCAGCAGAGTGGGGGGTGGGGGTGGGGGTGGGGAGGGCAATGAAGTATGACGAGTTTGCTCTTTATGTAACAGATCCAAAAGCAAATCCAAAACAAAATGCATTTCCTATGGATACACGATCCTAACTAGAACGGTGTTGTGACAAACGCTACTGGAATGGCTATATACTTCCACAATACTCCAGCTACCAAATGGCATCCCATGCCCTCCAGGGGTGGAGAGTGCCATTCAGAGGGAGCGAGCCACTGAGAAAATTATTACCACCAAACAAAAGCAAATCAGGAATATCACACTCAGTCTGGCTTCAGTGTCAGCAACCTTTTACTTCTGAGGATGCAGCAAACTACAATGACACCTTTCGGCAATCTTAGGCTTTGATCAAGGCCTACGATGGCTGAAACGTTTTTTGTTGTTTGCTGTGCCCACATAAATAAAAGGATTGCAGACACTGAAGCTGGACAGGATCAGCATTGTTCCAGTTTTGAGATTAAATATATATCCTTAGAAATTCTATGAAAAAAACAAAGGTTAAAGGGACTATATAGTTAGGCTTAGATGTCACTTGTAAAAAACCATCGAAATCCAGCAGCTATTGGTACCTGAGCAAACAAGAACTTACATCCCCACAATGCACAGATTATGACCTCCAATTAGATCACTCATAACATTGTCAGTGACATTACGGATGACATATCCAATTACATCACTGATGACATCCACAGAATCACTCACACCCTCATCCCAGAGACCCCATCACCCAGGGCCCTGCATCTTTGCTGGGAGCTGCAGGGGGAGACTGAATGCCCCTGCATTCCCTGCCAGCTCCTACAGAAGCCGGCATTCCTTTGACAAACAGTGAGCTGCTAAACAATACATGCAGCATAATGTGTGTCAATGCAATTGTCCTCTGTTTCCCTGCCTGCATGTCTTCGGGCAGGGAAACAGAGGACACCTCAGCTCTCAACAAGGGGGAACACAGTTCCAGTTTGCTGACAGCAAAATGTTTGCTCTGATTTGGCGGGAGCTGTCAAAGTTCCCCCCAAGTCAGAGCAAACTGCTATGTCCCAGTGTTGGGCACCCCCCAACCCCTGCATTCAATGCTACAAAGCTTCAGGAGGTGGTGGTCCCCCAGGGCTTTTCAAAAGCCAGAGGGGGGGGGCATAAGCCCCCTCTATTATAATAACCACACATGCCTCTGGGATTCGGCCCACCCGAAGGATTCCTAAAAAAGAAGCACGGCAGACCGCACGTCTTTTTTCAATTCTGCCATGAACCCGCGAATCCACCTGCAAATTTGGTGCAAAATTGGGATTTTAAGAATCACTTTTAACGCCGCCACCACTCGTAGGGGGGTCAGGGTGTTCCTAACCAGCCCCCTTTTCTTTTTTTTTATGGGGACTTTGCTTTAAGCAGAGTCCCAAGGTGTCTGCCAACCATTCCTGGTAGAAGTGCTGGCAGCCTATCAGATGTCAGCACAGGAAAAGTGGATCCGCGTCCCTAACGATATATATTCTTAGCCCTTTAATATCTCTAAAACAACTCTGATTTACACCATATCATAAAACACATGCTTTCTGGACCAACATATTGCTTTCTACCAAATTTGGTGTAATTCCGTTCAGCGGTTTGGGCTGGAGTCGAGTTCAAAAGAGTTGTGGCGCAGCAGCCAGGGCAACTGACTCCGGCACCCAGGGGCTCACGGTTCGATCCCCGGAGGCAGATCAGCCCAACACCATTTGACCCTGGGCAATAGCTCGCTTAATCTTCCCGACGACCCCTAGCGCCTTGATACCATCAGGTAATTGTTTGCACTTTACAAATACTGGGCATTTACATTTATGGGAAAATGCATGTGTAAAACATATTTTGGAGATCCTCCACTTGACAGATCACCGCAAAACTTTCAGCTCAGCAGCTGAACCGACAGATGTATAGGTTGTCAAACTTTCATGAAGATTTGTCAAGCAGTGCCAATGTTATTGGCAAAACAAAAAATGCTCTTCCTGTGGAAATTAGGTCCTAACTATAACTACCTACTGGCGACTGCCAGTAGAATGAAAATATATATACATACACACACACACAGATGTCATGGAACATAGAATGTTTTTGTTTTTTTTCCAGTTCAAGACGTTAATGTTCATACTGACAAATTCAAGTATAATGTTACTTTAACCTTAATTTTTTGGGGAAAATTACTAGGGTTTCAAAAAAATAAAATAATTGTGAGTGTATGTATGGTAGAATTACATTATAATATACTTTATGTTAAGACATTATTTTAGTAAAAGATTTTTATTTTTGATTTATTGTAGCAAACTAGGATATGGTTCATAGTTTGCAAAATCTTTGTAAATTGTGTTGGAGTATTAAACCGGTAAATATCCAATAGAAATTGTTTATTTGCTCATTTTATAGTAACTGATAAAGCAATCTTTTTTGGAGGAGTCATTAATCTCGAAATCACAGGTGTGAGAACTAGGGTGGTAGAGGGACTGGTCCCTCTGCGGAGGCCTCTCTCTGTAACAATAAGGGTGCATAGTAGGGTGTGGGTAGGGACTGGGCGCTCCTTTCAGACCTCTCTCTCTCAGATGACTGGTTATGTGGAGGGACTAGCCTCTTTGCTGAGACCTCTCTGTAATGATGGGTGTGCATAGTAGGGTGTGGAGGGGGACTGGCCACTCATTTCAGACCCATCTAAGATGATGGGTATGCGTAGTAGGGTGTGGGGAGGAAGTGCCCTCTCCTTTAAGACCTTTCTCTCAGATGACGGCTGTGCATAGTAGGGTGCATGGAAGGACCTAATGAAAGGTGCGCGTAGTAGGGTGTGGGGAGGAACGGAGCTCTCCTTTCAGATCGGTCTCTCAGATGACAGGATAACATAGTAGAGTGTGTGGAGGGACTGGCCTCTCCTTTCAGACCGCACTCTCAGATGCTGGGTGTGCATATTGTAGGGTGCTTGAATGAGCCTTAACTCTACACACAACTCTTCTCAAACAAATGAGCATAAATAGTGGAGTCTGATAAACAGCATCTCCAGTAAGACTCCTTCATACAGTAACAAGTGAGCAGAGTTTATTCAATCACCTACTTCTTCCTACCTTTTCTGATCCTGCAAGATCTTAACATTTATAATAAATTAAAAAAAACTTCAACCATCTAATCAAAGACAGTACTTATCTTACACACTTCCACTCAAACTACAAGGACCACAATAATGCAAAGCTACAAATAAAGTGGATTGAGAACTCATCTACTCTTTATTATTCACGATCACTCAGGAGTCCTGCAAGATCGTAAAAATTACTTGAAAACAATATACATTCATTATCTTCACAGTAGTTATCCCTTGGACACCTCTCCAAATCTAGGGGGACAGCATACCTTTCTGCTGCCCCCTTATATACCTTTTTGACATCATTTCCACAATACCTCCAATTTTTCACGATAAACAATGGCAGCCATGTAATTTCTAATATCCAACAGCCACCTAATCAGAGCGCCAGAGCGTGAAGGTTCACAGGAAAGATTGGCCCCTCGACTAGTCCTATGCCTCCGTTTTTTTTTTATTTAAGGCTCATGCGAACCCACCTGCCAAAATATACAATTATTCTCAAAATCTCAAAAGAACTACTGAACAGATTTACACCAAAGTAAATTTAGCAGACCAAGGCCTAGCCTCCTGCCGAATTTGGCGTAAATCCATCCAGCAGTTTTTGCTATAACCTGTCTTAAACCAGTCTATGTAAAATGCATTGAAATTTTACGTTTGGGACCCCCTCTTTGCCCCCGCTGGTCCGATCACCCCGAAACTTTCCAGGAAGGAGCGGAGGTGGATGAACATTGCTTTCGGAAAGTTGTGAAGATTCATCAAACTAACCCCATTGTGCTATGTGGGAAAGCTTTTCTGAATCGAAAAAGGTTTTTTCCGAACCATAGTGAATTGTAATTTGAAAGGGGCATGTAAAGGGCATGCCTTTAAAACTGCAAGTCAATATGGTATGTATCAATTGTGTTAAACTAGAATTCCAGTTGCAAACCATTGATAAGTTACAGTCTCTCAAGCTAAGGTGTGCACTGACTGGTTGACACCTTTCCATTTTGAAATGGAGATGATCAAGTTTGAAAAACTTTAACCCCTTGTGTGCCCCGCCCTGTGCCGGGCGTTGAATTAGCGGGCGGGGTTCATGACGAGATAGTCTCGTCATGGGCACAGCGCAACCGCGGCCCATGACGAGACCATCTCGTCATGGGCACTCAAGGGGTTAAAGAAATACAGGCCGCAAAAAAATTAAAAAAAAATAAACCCCACAAAAGATATAATTTTTAGGCAGCAAACATATGGTGGTCTGCGGTACCTTGCAGTCCCATCCATTTCATAGCTGCTAATCACAAGCAGACGCAAATTGCAACCCCACTAACGAACATTAATTAGATTGTTTTGGGACCACTTTTGAGTCCTTATTTTGCTGAGAACTGCTAGTACATAGGTAGATTCGCAAAATCTGATTCACAATGTGCCAATTTGACCTCTTTGGAAATCTGACCTTAGAACATCTGGTCCAACGTCTCTACATATGATCTTTGAATTCTGAGGTAGCAGAATGTGACAAAGAAAGTGCCAGTGAATCAGCACTTCTAGCCGTTATACTGTCTTCAAAGGACCGGATTTACCAGAGAAATCTCTAAGTCTTCCCTGACAGCATTTAAAAGCATGCCCATAAAATGTGAATAGAAAGGCCATATTCACTAACAATTTTGACGCAGACTGAAGGTGTTCAACATAACTGAAGTAGGTGATTGCTAATTTTAGTGAATCATTTCTGCAACACCATCTTAATAACAAGCATAATATCACAAAGCCAGAACTGCAGGTACCACATATTTTTTTAAGCTGTATTCTGGCTAGGGCTCACAATGACAGCTTCACTGAAAAAGGTGCTATAGTCGCTGGCACTATCAGAAAATTAACTGTTTCAGGGTACGTCATATAGTACACTGGATCTTCAGCATAGCATGTCTTGCACCATCAGCACGGTCAAATTTAGCCTTGAGGTTTGGGGTATGGGTGACAGTGGGGTTCATTTATCCATTTCAATATTAAGTTATTGAACACCGTAGTCTATTCACTGGGGCATTCTAATTAGTAATTTACTTTTTCAGTGTTAAACTTGACAGCTCTGCAAGAGGGGAAATATTTTTTGTGTTCATACTTGAGGTACCGATAGCACAGGGATTCCTTTCTGAGTGGGTGCATGTAGAATTAAGCGATCTAGATAGTTTTAGGTCTTGCAATCTAAGTATCAAGTAGACAGTTAATAATGGCTAGGGAAGTGGGGCAACAGGGAAGTGGAGCAAGCAATCTGCATACATTGAATGTCTGAGTTGGCATCAGGATGGTCACTCCTCCCTGTAACCAGGGTTTGTGAAGACCTTTTATCCATCTTAGTGGCACTACACATCGAGTTATCGCATGTGATAACATTTAACCCATTTAACTGTTCAGAAATTTGTACTGCTAAATGAGATTAATGCAGAGGAAATACTGCCTAAAGAAGATAGTCTAAATTGAACACATTACACCACTCATCTCTTTTGGGCATAACGACGGTAGCAGATGTCCCCAAGATAGAGAAACAGGCAATTTGAAAAACAATTAGGAAGACGGTCATCTTGTAATTTATAGATCTAAAAATGTTTAGACAACCAGAGAAGGAAATGGGCAATATAGTATTGATATTTTAGCAACAGATTTGGGTAGAAATAGTAAAGAACTATTTCACCCACACAAAGATATGAAGAAATTCTGTATCACAAAAGGGAAGGTGAAAAATGGACCCTATCCCTAAACAGCATTGTGATTCGATTAGGGGCAAGTGGTATAATCAATTTAAAACTCAATATACGGATTTCTAAAGGAACACCCCCTTCAACAAAAGAGTTTCAATACATAACAAAAAAGACTCATGAAAAAAAACACATTTTAAAAGGAAAAATATTAAAATATGTCTAGGCATTGACAGTAGGATATGAAAACATCTTATCTAGATGCTTCGACTTATGTGCTTACATACTTTTGATTCCCACTCCATGCCTGCTACAGAGATACCCAGGAGAACTACTATTGTAATGGCTCCAATGATTCTGATGTCATTCATCCCGTCTATCATAATGGCATCATTTTCCTAGAAAAGAAATGCACACTTTATTACAACAGCCAAGGGAGAGCAATATCATCCAGCTTCACAAGATTATGGAACATTTTCATTCAATCAATAAAGCCTGCGTTAAAAAGAGCACCGGTTACATTCAATAAACAATGCCCAGACGAGACACAGAAATTAATTTTAGTTGTTGTTCTAATAATAGTACAGTAGAAGAGCACTGGCAAGAACCTATTACCGCCTTACCGCTCCAGGACAGCGCATCACACACTAGCTTTGAAAAAGGGGAGCAGCAACAGGTGAAGTTAGCAGATTTCGGTAATGTGTGCAAAGCCACTGAGAAGGTCGGGAGAGCACATTTAACAATACTGGTCAATTTAGGAGTCTGAAATTAGGATGCTCCATCTCCTAAACATTCATTCACAGGGTCCGGATGAGACAGAATGGTCTTCAATTGATCAAGGACACTGAAAAAAGGCCAAACCGGCAAAGCAGCAAAGTTAAACTGACCAAGCAAATTATGTGCAGACGGGGGAAGAAACATTTGCAAGAAGGACAGCTCCCAAATCACGGTCAAACAACAATATCCAGTCATCGAGCGTCCCCTCAGTGAAGGAACTGCAAGTTTGTACAGATGGGCTTTGACCACAATGCACTGAGCGGGCTACGAGCCGCGTTTCACCTCAACCACACAGCAGCAGGTTATCGGTGTGAGACATTTCAAGTTGTGGCACCTCACGTAAACGTGCCAAACACAGTGTCAAGATTCCCAGCTCGGTTTGCCATAGTCTCAGGTCCGAAAAAAGACCGTAATTAGACCTTGAAAGCTACAATCATATAGACTATTTTCAAAGTGGTAGTCTGCTGCTTGCGTAACGAATGCCGAGAACCTAGGAAATTAAGACATTGCATTGACTTATTTCTAATTGGATCCAAATTCATGGTTAGAAACCAACCCACCCCAATCGATCACACTCTAGTTCTGGAAATAAGGCACTTTACCACCCTCGCGCCCCCCACCCCATCCAGCACACTCACCCCTTCACATACACACACACAAAATAGACCATTTCATGTTTCAGATGCTCCTGCAGCAACAAGTAAGCATTGGCAAATTCAATAGGTCTCACCAATGCAAGAGCTATTGCCTTTGCCAATGTTTTAGCCATGATATACACCAGCGTGGCTACTGCATGGCTAAAGGTTAGTGGAATGGCAGGGCATAGACTGTATTCCCAGGGAGGCCTTCAGAATGTCCCCAAGATGTTGTTAGAAAACCAGACAGCAGCAGTGTCTGGTAGGCTTCAACGTAAAAAGCTCTCTGAAAATACACCCATATATATCTTCATCTTGGGAGCTAAAACCGCACGATAACAAATAGCGAAAAAAAAAAAGAAAAAGCAAAAGCACTGGCACCCTCCAGCTGTTGGGAGTGGCCTTTTCTTCGAAGGACCTATTACCGCAATCTTTTGCTGAAACAAATGGCTGTATACATTTAAAAAAAAAGAAAATGCAGGTATTAGCTAGGAAAACCCAAAAGTCGATTGTCTCAAAACACACAACTAATGAGAAGGCCAGAGTACAAAATAGCAAGCGGCAACATGAAAAACACATTATGCCTGTAGTGCAAAAGTGTCAAATATCATCTGAGGCCCAGAGCAATTTCTACCGCAAACATGCCAGAAAATCTCGATTACATTTTCATCTATACCAGGTGCAAAAAAGCCCACACTGCATTCTGAAATTACATTGAGTATTTCGATAAAACCTAAAATAAGTGGGCACAACAGTTTATTAATGTTTGGATGCAAATTCCCATTTAAAGCTAAAATGTGCTATGCACTTTATTCGCTTGGAGCGTGCCACCTCGTACATGGGTTGTCCCTCGTGCTAAACTGTTGAACTCCTCTCCAGCCCCCATCTTGCTGTCTCACATACAAACAACGCCGAATGAGTCTCCAACGACAGCAGTTTGACATGCCAGAATTTCTCCCTTCCAGGTCTTTGGATACAAGGCAAATTAATAAATAACTTCTCAAAAAAGTAATTTGCTTACTAAATATTAATAAAGTCAGACAGCGGAAAGTGATTTTCAAGAACTGCAGTAATGCTTGATAGGAAAACCTACAAAATAAATATAATCCTGTGGGTGATGGAAAAACGTCAGTCTCAGAAAACCGACGTTTATTTAACGCAATAACAGCGCACAAAAAGAAAGAAAAGAAGTGATTGAAAGTGCATAAACTAAACCACTTGCCTTAAGTATGTCGACGACGGTTTCGGAAAAACCAACCACGTACATGGCTACAGCAACAGCATTTGCAAACGCAAAAATAAGGCCAATTGCTCCTCCGAATTCAGGTCCCAAACTTCTGGAAATTAAATAATACGCCCCACCTAAAAGTAAAAATAGATACTCAATGTGGTATTACTTCTAAAGCTATTAACTTCGGCAGAAAATGGAAACAAGGTCTACGACATGCACTTTATTTTAAACGCGGTCTCAAACACAATTGGCTTAGTGGCAGGATTACATTTCGAAGATATATACCGATAATACACTTCTGCCCAGGGGATGAAGCGGGCATTAATTATGTGTTGCACTTGCAGAATATTTCATTCCCTTTAAAGAAATGGCCCCCTTAACATTACTGCAGAAACAGCTCTCGGCAGGCACTTACACAGCAGCGGGTTTTAAGGCTACAATACACAGAACCTCTCGTTTGACCTTCCATGAAGGCTGAAGGAATGAGAAGTTATACTGTGGCACAATGAGCTTAATTTCAGTATGTTAACTCTAGTTTGCTTCTAGGATTTGCTCGAGCCAAGCGGTTAAAAATACAAAACCCTTTAAAGAAAGCAAAGCATGATCATATGTGCTCTAAAGAAATGCACCAGTTGCCAACATGAAAAACCCGAAGTAGAACCACCATAACATCTAGCAAGCTTTGAGCTACACGCTTTGAGATGTAAAGGTTATTTTACATAAATGGTGTCATTTGTTTGGTTTACATTTTGTGAATAGTTTATAATCTGTAAATTTGTACTAATATCTTGAATTTATTAAATTAAAGTACTTCGTAGCTCTGTGATGGAGCTGTCCATTACACTGATTAATTTTCTTGCCCAGTGTTACGTCTAGCAGCCAACTATAGACCGCTTTTAAAGCCACCAGAGGGGCGTGAGGGAGAACACAGAGCGTGGAAATTCCACAGTCAACCTACAAGTTGAAAAGTGCATGTTCACTTAATGATATTGTAGTAAAGTTGGAGCAGATGACAGATTTTGCCAACGGATGTGGGTATTGAGCGAGAGGTTTGGACCGTAACTCTCCCACTTGTAAGAAGTTTCTGCATTATTAGGTTTCAAGTCTGGGGAGATCTGTATTCCTTGTGCCGGGTTAGCCAACTTACCTGTTCAGGAAGCGTTTTGGGCAGTTATGATAGTGCGCCAGTTCTTGACGCTTTATAGGCAATTAGCAGCTTTTTTTTTTATATGTTCCCTTTTTTTTGGGGGGGGGGGGGGGGGGGGGGGGCAACCAAGCCAGTTTCATCTTTTTACTTCCAAAAACAGTGTAAGGAAACGGTGTTAGTGTGCTGGAGGACCATCAGGTCAGTATGTTGCTGATCTTATGACTGTCATTAAGGGGAAGATGGCTGATACGATGGTATCTTGCTCATAAGCTCCAAAGCCCAGGATAACAATTGATGTAAATTACTTTGTGCCTAGAGCCACCCTCCTGTGAATTTGCTGCTGTCCCACTGCCCTACAAATATACATCCTTTTGTAGGCACGATTACTGACCTGCACTTACTTGGACAGGGTGAACTAGATGGCTAGTCCTAGGTCATTGTCCTGCCTAGACATCTTGGACCAGCAGCAGCTAGTCGATGTGCTTGGGCCCAGAGCAAGAATCCGATGATCTGGGTAGCCTAGGGAATCTGGTAGCTGCTTTGGACTGATCTTGGCATGACTGTCTCCTGAACACTGCATTGCAGATTCAAACTTTAACTGCCCAACTAATTACCATGGTGAAGGAAGCAGACTCTTCTGTGGAAGAGCCAGATTGGGGAGACCAGTTCTGTGTCAATGAAGTGTCCAGCCCAAAGGCCTCTAGTAGGTCTATATAAAAATGTCATCATAGTGTGGATGAAATTCATTCACACCATAACCATCCACAACAAAAACTGTGCCTCTGGTTACAGTCTAATCCGAAAAGTTGTTGGAGCACTGGGGAGCGGCTTCTAGGCAAAGTCCCAATGTATTGGGCCGGGCCTGTAGGGACAGAGCCGGAGCACAGTTTCGACAAACGTAGAGACTGATTCGGCTAGTAGAACTATGGGATTCTTGTCCTCCTCGCGCATCAGTGCTGGTGTCAACGAGGAAGGAACTGGCATAAATAGTCTTGCCAGGAAAGAAGCCCGCTCCAGAGCCAGAGTTGATCCCGAAGTGGGTTCAGGAGGCACAGACAGCACATAGGGTGACCCAATGGCAGTAATTAGATTGGTGGCCTGCTGGGACCCATGGGGCTCAAACGTTCACCAGAGGGAGTCATTAGAGTGCCAAAGATAAGTACCATGGCCTCCCTTAAGCACATTGTCATGCGGAGGCATCACTGACGGACCCCGAAATTCAGGGCGAATTAGAATCAACTGCTAAATCACCTCCTCAGTAGTGGACCAAGAGAGACTGCGAGGCACCTTGACATCCTTGTGCTTTTCAGAGGGAGGGTTGACAGGCTGGGACCAGACCCGCTTGGACATCTTGTTTTTCTTTTTAGGTTTAGAATCACCCAAAGGCTCTAACCACAACAACGACTTGTCACTGGACCAGCCCTTCTTGACTGAGCAAGAGAGGTCCTTACCGGACTTCGATTGATGCTGGACGACACACAGCTTGCCCTTGCAGTCTCAGGTCACCTTTGAGTGCATCAGTACAAACTTCTTGCATGACTTCGAGTCATGACATGACCTAGAACACCAGAGACACATCTTTTTTGAGGTCGGGGGGAATCTGTCACAGACATGAGCATGCAACAGCCCCTACAAGAATTATACCTTCTAGTTTTAAGAGGCAACACACTGGATAGAAAGTCTGGAGAAAACCTGATGAGAAAAAGTAGGAGCTAGCTCCATATCTGCATCCAAATGTGTGAATAGATAGGAACAGACATAGTGCCTATACATCTCTCCACTCATCGCTTCCGGGGCATAGTGGAGTCGACACAGAACCACAACACAAACTTCGACATGCAGGGGCTATGCTGAAAAATCTTCTGGATCCAGTCTGGGTCTTCGGGGATAATCCAAAGGTGAGGAATCCAGAAGTATCCACCAGAAAAACATTTTTCAGTACAGTTTGGCCAACTAAAGCTTCTTGGCAACCTGAAGTGTTTACACAATAGTGCTTAGTGAACGTGCGTGGAGTTGATCATGTAGCAGCTCTGCAGATATCTGCTATTGAAATGTTCCCTAAAAAGACCATAGTAGCACCCTTCTTTCCAGAGAAATGTGCCATGGGAACAGTATGCAGTATAGTTTTTGCTTAAACCTAGCATGTGTGTACGCATTTCACTATCCATCTTGAAATGCCATACTTTGATAAGGGACTTGCAAACAGTTGCTTAGATTTGCAGAAGGTTTTTGTACTGTTCATTTAGTATATTACTACCCTCTTGACATCTAATGTGTGCAATGCCCTTGCTGCTACCGTCTTAGGATGTGAGAAGATGTTAGAAATCCTGGGTTGATCCCTAGGATGTCACGGTTTTTATGAACTTGTATAAAGGGTTCCTCAACTGTGAACCCCTGCAACTCACTAACTCTCCTTAGTGAAGTGACTAATTAGGAAGGCCACTTCCCAAAAGAGGAACTGCATTTCACAAGAGAGTGCCCTGGCTCAAAATTAAGGCCCATAAGTCTTGTTAGTGCCACATTAAGGTCCCATGTAGGGGGCAATAGAGTCATAGGATGTATAACTCATTTCCTTTTTCAAAATACCGGTTTAAGGCAGTGTTGAAGAGTGTTCCCTATTCTGTATGCAACATGCACACTGGCGCATAATATCACTTAACAGAAGTGTAGCCTGACCCAGTTTTTCGAAGGTGCAGCAGATAAATAATATCCTGCATCTTTGCTTAGAGTGGCTGGCATGGCTTACTTAGTAGGATACAAAACCTTTTTGAGGTATGGCACGCCTAAATGGCGGCTAGTGCGCCTCCCGCAGGATTTGCAACATACCTAAAGCAGTTGTAAGTAACCAAACTCTAAAACATCTGGCGGGTAATAACTAGGTTTATTTCTTTGAGGTTTAAACTTCTGAGCTGACCCACAATGCTGGGTCAGAAGGTCTAGTCTGTTAGGAAGCTATACGTGTGGATGTGAATACATGAACAGTAACATTGAATACCAAGGTTGTCTCGACCTAAATGTTTCATATCATGTGTAGTAATGAAAATGAGGTAGTGGCAGTGGAGGAAAACCATAGGTAAAGATCCCTGACCAATTCATCCACAGTGCATCTCCCATGAAATGTGGGTGTGGCTACCTGGAGGCGAAGTTTGGCCATTTTACGTTTTCTACAATAGTGATTGTTGGCGAGCTCCATTTTTGAAAGTATATCCAAAGAATTTGGATGTTTCTGTTCCATTTGTGGACTGGCTCATGTGTCCAGAGATCAACAAACATTTTTTCCACCCCAGGCAGATGATCCACTAGAAGTTGAATGTGACTGAATGGTCCAATGCCATGTGTTTTAGGCAAACGCAAACCCCACAACCCGCTCCCACCACACAATTTCTGCCCCACCACCGGCTTTTGCGATGTTGATATCTATTTTAATCTTTTTCAACATGCTGTCTAACAGCGGGCCAAAGATATGTTCCCCATCAAGCACATACATGCTCTTGTCCTCTGCCACTAGTTCTTAACCTCAACTGGATAGCCACCCCTAAAGTAAACTTCCTTGTTGCATCTGTCTTTTTACTTTCCTAGTCAGGAGGACAGGAGTCCCCTGATGCCTGGGTGTAAGCCCTCTTCATGGCCATATGTACAGCCAAAAAGGCCAGCAGTACATGCCCCCTGAACAACAGAAGGTCATCCTGGGAGAGTTTACACTTCTTCTCAAACCTCAGAATGACCACTAGAGCTTTCACTGGCTCCCTGAAATGTTCGATGGCACACTTCATCATGCTTCCAGTTTTTGAAAGTGTCATCTACTCCCCACAACCACCGCATAGAGCTTGCTCTATGTAGCACAGCTCGATACACTGTTGTGTCGCAGGAGAGGCACAATGAAATCCTCCCATGTACTGGCCACCTGCATAGGTGGGGGTGGGTCAAAATAAGGGCCCTCAGGGTCATAGGCATTCCCCTGGTTCTAGTCTGCATGATACAAGTGCACAGACTCCTGAAGTGATTCGGTGATCATGATGTAGGTGTTGGAGATGGGGGCTGTGGAGCGATTGGAGGTGGATATGGTAAAGGGCTGGTAGCCTTGTTGTTGCTCCACCTTTGAATTGGACTGAATTTAAACTGCGGTATCTGCTCATCCAAAAAAAAAACCAAAAAAACTCCTTTCTTTGGTAGGGGTTAGCAGTGGCGTATGAGGCTCCTCTAATGGTAGGGAGGGAGGATCTCCTTAGATCAAGGACCTCGGGGAACTCACTGGCGCTGGTGGGTTCACTCTAAGTATACCTAGATGACTAGGTCTTTTGGAGCAGGCATCAGGGCAAATTTTGACTCCAAAAGGTGCGTAATTTGAGACTCTGGGTCAAGTCTGTATCAGCTGAGGTTTTAAGCTCTTTGGGCCAAGTCTTTTCGGGAGCTGAAGGGGACTCTATGCCAAGAGGGATCAGTGCCAGTAGCCAAGCCCAAAAGGTCATGCCTCGATGCCCAACTCCCTTAGGATTCATTCTCAACATCTCCATGAGTTTTTTTTTTATGTTGGTCTTCGAGGAATGGTGGGCCTAGACACAGTCTTTGTCCTGGCCCCGGTGTCTTTCTGACCTGAAGGCTGCAGAGCCCTCAGAAGGGAGGACAATTGGACATAGTTCTTTCTGTGCCTCCTGTACAATGGATGGGCCTTCATTTTTGCAGTAGATTTCGGCAATTTCGTCGGCAGACAGTGCGGGAGGCAGATCGGTAGGGTCTTCACGTTGCACCTTGTAATGAAGCCAGTGGCGTTCTCAGCGACACATAATGGTCTTTTGATTATGAACACCAGGCAAGTAGAATAGGTTAACCCCTCATGCTTTGGGGGAATGCCAAGGCCAGTGTGGTCTGATCAAGGGCATCTGGTGTTAAACTTTGGGCAGAACTGAAAAGAATCTCCACACTCCCCTGCTCTGAAATTTATTCTAGATAAAATCGGAGACCTGGAAGCAAACTGTTTTGATGCATTTTAGAACTGAATAGACAATGTTACCAATGCCCCTCTTGATGATTCTTCAGACAACAGAGAAGGATACTCTGTAACTGAATCCGAAGGGACAAAAAGATTGTAAGCAGTCCACCAGAGTTCAAGCTGAAATGTCCAAATCCGATGACAAAGTATTTGTCCTGGTACACTGTGGGAATAGGAAGTTGTTACGAGACATTAAGACTGAAAACGTCAATCATGAACAACTTGCAAATGTCTGCACCCAACTAAATAGCAAGAGAATGCAGAGTATGTGATTTACAGCTGCACAGGTTACAAATAATGGAATTATCCTGCTAATACTTCAAAATTGGTATAGAAGAAAATTCCTCCCTTTTTGTGAATGAAGCTTAACAATTCTGCCGTGCCCGAGTGACAGTTCAAAATCACCAATTAGCTATATAATGCAGGAGGATGAAGATTATTCGACCTGCTACAGCACTCGATGTTAAGTAAGGAATTGAGGAGCTTGAAAGATAATCAGCCTACACATGCAAACCACAAAATGTACCCTGAATTGTGACCTACTAAACTCACAAGTTATTGGCTACCGAGTACATCAAGTGCTACTTATATCAAAAAATGTATATACCTCCTCTTACAAACCCATTGGTCGCTATCGCAGACGTGGACAATCCTGTGATAGTCGTCACAACAGTGGCCATTGCAATAACTAAAACAGACAGACCTTGGAGAGAAAAGAAGAAAAATGTTTTACTGCTACTTCATTAGAAAAAACAGAGGCATGAAAGTTTAAAAAACAAAAGCAAATGGGGCAATCAAAATGGAAAGCCACTTTTAGCTAATAGAAGAGAACTAACAATACCTAACCAAGCGACAGATTTTGCCTCAGTGATTTGCTCATTTCGAATTTACGAGTACCAACTCTACTCATTACTCTCCATGCACATCACATAGCACAGGTAGCTCAAAATTAAACATTTGTGCATATTTAACTGCAATTACAGTGCAAAATATTACACGTACCTATCCCAGCGTGTCCAACAATCCATGACAATCTGATGAAGAGCATCACACCCCAAATATTTAACATACATCGTACCTGGGGAAGGGGAGGCGAGGGAGGAAAAGATTAATACGAGACCCTGTCCACCAAGACACAGAGCGTCACACGTGTAAAACATTACAAGATCAAGAAAGATTTAGGAAAAGGACACTGGGAAAGAGGGGGTAATGATTAATGGTATACAAAAATCAGCGTTTTCAACAATCTGCTTTGAGCAAGTAACATCTTGAATTCTACTTTGTGACTAAGTAAAGGAGCAGATAAATAAAATGCAACATTTTTCTAAGAGTTCATAAGACTATATAATCAGGGTATCACATGGGCGTGAAGCACATAGGGAATGAACATATGTATTCAGTCTGTAAAAAAATAATCCAATCCAAGATGCAAGAGAAATGCAGTCCACAGCTGGAATAACGCCAAGCAACTTTGTTTGTGTGAATTTAACAGTTAGGATAATCAAATCAACAAGGAGTGGATACATTTTCTCTGGTTAAATAGATTATGGGAGGTATTCCGATGCATAGTCAAAGTAGGGTCGCAAATGTATGGTATGGTGGCCAGATAAGGAGAGCGGACATGAGGATGTGTGAAATCAAAGAAACTATTTTGTGCCCAAGAAGAGTTCTATAAACAGGAGCAACTATGCATGACGCATTATAAAAAATAAAATACAAATAAATAAAAACATTTGACTCAGTTCAACAATAGGAAATTTGGAGCCTCATTCTTTTTACTTTATTTGATGCAGAATTTAACAATCATTGGCAAGCCAATAGGTCTGGCTTTAAAGGAATGTTGTATGGTAATGAGAAACATTACCAGTAAATAGCAGGACAATGCAAAACGTGGATTTCAATCTCAATTTTAACCTGTAAACACAACATGCTCCCTTTATGACATACCCGAGTAAGTCTGCCAAAAGGCACTAGAAAATAAAACAAACTTACTGATCACACTTTCAAGGGGAATCGCTCTAGCAGTCAATGTTACTTTCCCTTTTATGAAAAGTGATCAGTCAGTCAAAGAGAAAACTAAATGTATATTAAGGTCGGCTTTACATCTATAAGTACGTTTCCGGCTGACTCAGTTTATACAATTACTGCCATGCCCAACCATTTGTATTATTTAAGTCAATATGCAGAGAGCAAAGGGACAACACCCAGCGTGTCACCCTATAATTCGCTTTCAGAATGTTAAGTGATGAGCTATTTTAGGCATGCCTAATTACCTGGAATTCACCTGCAAGACTTTGCTTGGTCGGTATAACTTGCTATAAAACCTACGTAGACGACCTACTGATTTATTTTAATTTAACTATGGGGCTGGACACAGACCATTTTCGAAGCTCTCTCCAATGTGAGAGAGGAAATGAAGTCACTATCACAGTGATTCTACTAAACCACTTACCATCCCCCCTTCAGAAGAGTAGAAGACAAGTGTTCCAGTCAAATCTAGAAACCACAACCGTCACAAACAATCATTTGCAATGAACTAGGTCTCGCATTACTGATAGTTTGAGGTATTGGTGTTGCAAATAACGCAGCGCCAATAACTCATACTTTCAGTAATGCAAGACCTAGTGTATTGCAAATGCTTGCGTAGGGAGCCAGGAACCAGCATGTACCGCAAGCTGCTCCTAGAGGTCCCTAGTAAGCAAGGTACCAACACTGTAGATCTTTTGGTCACATATGGTACTGCACCCTGCAAAAGATATGGTAAATCCACCCTACCCATAATGCATTGCATGCAAGAAAGTACTACAAGTACATTCAAATAGCTATGTCCATATATACACTTAGTAACTTTGAAATGGGACAAAATAATTACATTAATTTTAATTTCGGATTAGGTTGTACTGTGTGGAGCCGATTAAGAAATATTTATAGACGGTCTCATAAATGTGAGATGTTCTAGTGAGCGAAGTAACCACTGCCAGCCTAGGTTAGGACCAAGTGTGTGTCTTGCCTGAAGCCTTTTAAGAAAATAGTGTCTTGAAGCTGTAATTAAAACCTAAATTAAGGAGGTACTACTACGCATATTGACCAATGTAAAGCCACCATTTACAAAGGACAGGGACAGGAGCCAATTAAAAAGATTGGTGGAGCTTCATGCACATATCTTTAATACAGCATGTCTCGAAGAGACAGCGCAAGCGCTGCCTAGGCAAGAGCTAAAAAGGAGTCCCGAGAACGACCATCTTGCTGAAGCACAGTTTAGGGTATGTCAGAGGAAAGCAACTGCATCTTAATGTTCCTGGTGAGCATGACCACAATAAGGAATACAGTCTTGGACATCACCAAAGTGACGCCACTGGTGGAAGGACAAAGACCAAATGACAAGATGGAGTCTTCCAAAGGGATTAGATAGATGAGGAGAATTAAAGACTTAACTGACTAATGAAAAAGGCATTTAACCATGGCACTTTCTAGTAATATATACACTGTAACACCTTTACTGCAAATAATTGTTCTAATTGGATCTGTAGGACAACCTTTGGGCACTAGATTTGGCAACAAGTGAGAACAAGCATTTGCAATGCAATAGGTCTCACAGTTACGAGAGTTTAAGCTATTGGCACTGTACAGGACAATGCCCTTTATATAAGTTGTTAAAATGAAAACAAAAATCAAAGGCATTGTTATTTGCAATGTCAATAGCTCAAACTCTCGTAAATGCGAGACCTATTGCATTGCAACTGCATTTTTTTTTGTTTATTCCAACGCCCACTGCCTTCCTGGGCGCGTAAAGAGGGTTCTCTGTTAGGAGGTGTAGGGCGGCAGATTACAATCTTGAGAATAGTCACATTATGCAACCGTCTCCTCACTGAGGGCACGAGGCGCATCAAGTATGCCCGTCTTTTACACGGGGTTCACGTGTTAACACAGGGGGTGCACCGAGGGCAGCACCTTAATGCACTGGGTGGTCTGAGTGCTGCGTGTTTAACCATGAGGTGCACTAAGCTCAACGTGTTAAAACACTGGCGGCAGCTAGTGCAGCGTGAATGGCAAATGGGGTGCCTTGAGCGCTGCGTGTTTGACATAGGGGGTGCACTGAGCGCAGTGTCTTTAACACACGGCGTGCACCGAGCACTGCGTGTTTGACACGGGGTGCTCTGGGTGCTGCATGTTCAACTCACGAGGTACACTGAATGCAAGAGTTTAACACAGGGTGGTACCGAGTGGGGCGTGGTTTATTTATTTATTTATTAATTAAGCTTATTAAGCGCGACAGATACCCAAAAAGGGCTTCCCGGCGCTAGGCAGAATACTGAACCAAAGAGACAGGAAAGGGCAATGGGATAAAAATCTGAAACCGATCACTGGTTAAAAAGCCAGGTCTTTATGGCTTTACGGAAGTAAGTGTACCTTGTTTCTAAACGGAGAGGTTGCGGAAGGGAGTTCCAGAGCTTCGGGCCAAGAAGGGAGAAGGATCTTCCTCCCATCCTCGCACGGAAAGTCTTAGGAACACAAAAGAGACCTTGTGTGGTAGATCTCAGGCATCGTGCAGGCGTGTAGGTGTGTACAAGGGTTTGAAGGTATTTGGGAGCGTAGCCCCACTTTATCCTATGCATGAGGCTGAGGGTCTTGAATTTGACCCGGTTGTCAATTTTTAGCCAGTGGAGTGCCTTTAAATGACTGGACATATGGTCTCTTCTGTTACACTTACGAAGCAGTCTAGCTGCCGCATTCTGTACTGCCTGGGATGCCCCTAAGTAAAGGACATTCCCATAGTCCAGACGGGAGGTAATTAATGCATTGATCACTGTCTTTTGGGAGTCATCAGGGAGCATCCATATGATTTTCCTGAGCCATCTCAGGATTGTGAAACAGGTGGCTGTGAGATTGTTAACCTGGGGCTCCATGGTTAGGCCACTGTCTAGGATAATGCCCAAGTTCCGAACTTGGTGTGATGGAGTTGGCAAGGGGCCCATTTCAGATGGCCAGTGTCTGGGATTCCAGAGGTTATGATTGGGACCTACTATCAGAACCTCGGTTTTACTACCGTTAAGTTTAAGCATATTGTTATTCATCCAGGAGGAAATATTTCTAAGGCCAATCTGTAGGCGTGAGGGAGAGTCCTGATTTTCATTTGATAGTGAAAAGACGATTTGGGAGTCGTCAGCATATGTGAACATGTTAAGACCAGCTGATTCAGCTATCTGGGCCAGCGGGGCTGCGTAAAGGTTGAAGAGTAGGGGGCTTAATACTGATCCCTGTGGAACTCCGTGCGGAGAAAGGTGGACCTTGGACGCCGCATTGCTGGAAGAAATTTGGAATGTCCTGCAAGTCAGGAAAGAGGCAATCCAATCTAGTGCCTTTCCTCTTATGCCCATGTTGGAAAGGGAAGCAAGCAGGGTGCTGTGGGAGATGGTGTCGAACGCCGCGCTGAGATCAAGAAGGATCAGCGCGGCAGTGTTACCCTTGTCGACCAGATGTCGTAGGTTTTCCACGACTCCAAGTAAAGTGGTCTCCGTCGAGAATCCGGTGCGGAAACCCGATTGGGATGGATGTAGGATATTATTTGCCTCCGTAAATTTAGTGATATATTTGTGGACATGCTTCTCCAAGATTTTGGAGAGAGCAGGTAGAAGGGATATTGGACGGAAGTTTGCCAAAATTTTTGGGTCGGCAGATGGTTTCTTAAGAAGGGGCGAAACCATGGCGTGCTTCCAAGATGGCGGGACCGTGGCAGAGGAAAGGGACAAGTTGAAGGTTTGACATAGTACTGTGAGAGGAGGAGTGTCCAGGAGTCTAAGGATAGACATCGGAAGGGGGTCGGCAGGAGATCCAGATTTAACCATACCTAGGATGTCCCGCAGGCCTTGGACATCAATCTCGGGCCAAAAAGTAAGTGGCGCGTAGGGTAAGTGGGATTGGGCACAGATGTCGTCTGTCTTGGGTCCAAAGTTCTGCGTACTATTTGATTGAACTTGCTGTTGTGTTGTTATGTCCTGGTGGATATTTTCAATTTTTGATGTGAAGTATTACATTAACACACGGGTGCCCTGAGCATGGCTGGTTAAAAAATACTGGTGCACTGTGTGGTTAACACGGCGTGCACCGACCGCTGCGTGTTTGACACAAGGGTTGCTTTGGGCACTATGTGTTTAACATCAGGAAGTACAGTGAGCATGAATGTGTTTATGTATCCAGAAATGCATGTCTCAAGAAAAAAGTGGGCGTTGTGTTTAACTGCCTTATTTATCTAGGGGTAATGCGGGTGGTATAAAAATTGATAGGGTGTTTATTAGCGTTGATGTATTTTAAGGCCTATTTACGGTACTGCTTTTGTAAAAGCGCAGCAAAATATACTGGTATATTATTATAACTGGTATGTAGTCCAACGAACACACGCCTACAGAGAATACATATGGGCACACAACGAAAACTACGGCGGTATATACTACTAGACACAAGTTATCAATCGCTCTATACGCTAATGGTGACTATTACTGGGTTTAGGGAGGGGCCATGGCCCGGGAGAGGTGGCCACACACGAGTCGTGCTGCCTCCCCTCCTTCAATAATGACAATAACTCGGGGTAGATCGATTTATCCACATACATGGCGAATGCTGGTCTGTTTCTCACAGAAGCATTAAGTACATTCCGAGCAGGGAGATACACTTACATTAAATATGGCTTTTGTGAACTCAATGAAAGACATTTTAATCTTTGTCCTCATATACACCACTAAACGGGGAGAAATATTCATCCTATTTTCTCGGTTCAAAGTTTATGCAACAAATAGCAATTTTGTGTGACACATTATACTGCATTGATAAGTTAAAGAAACCAGTATATATTTATGATAGGATATTCGATCATTTTAAAGCAGTAACATTTCTGGTGCCCTTTTTATGTTGTAAAAATGGGAGATTGTTAATGATTAACAGGGCAATTCTCATTTGGTGCACTGTAGAACAGACTTTTGCTGGTCTCTCATTTGGCCTCCATATTTAAGTTGACACATTTCGGACCAGTGCATTTTTTTTTACATTGGCCTCTTCCATATTGAAAGGTTAACCACATATCTTGCCCATAGTTAACTGAAATAAATTCACCATGGGATCCCATTACTGTACCTGTGGAGAACATGAGCAATAAATCTTAGCAATCCTTCTCCTGTACACAAACCTCACCTCTTTTTGATATACTAAAACAGATGAACAGTGACTGTGTACTTTAAACTGAATCACTGGCTTAAATCATTCATTTATACATCCATACATTGGATTCTTTTGCTGGTGCCGACTGCTTAGGTCTCTTATCATGGAAGTTAATCCATTTATTTGCTAAAGAGGGCTTGGCTCTATAGGTGAAAGTGTGGGTCTCAGTCATGACAAAAAAGCCTTTTTGTCACGGTCAAGTACATAAGCAGAAAGATTTAACACTAAAGAGACATTTCAAAAGCACTGTGATTGACCCACTTTCACCTCAGTACCAGAAACATACTCCTGTCTAAGAAACCTTTGAAAAAACATAATGCAATCCTCATTTTCCCTCATGACATCTGGGGCTACTTACACATGGTGTAGCTTTCCAACAACCACTAGTCTGTAATTAGATCTTTAAGCATTGCCTTAATTTCTAAGGTATGAAGACGTATGTGCACGGATTACAAGTGGAGGTTTCTGGAAGCAGGTAAAGTGGTCAACATGACTGCTCATTCAAATGTACACTTACAAGGAGCTTTAGAACGAACCATACATTTAGTGTAGTTGTTCAAATGATGACCCGACAGATACTTACGGAAAATGTTACTTACCCTGTATACATCTCTTTGTAACATGTAGTGCTATAGATACACATGCTATGCATACTCCTGCCACCTAATGTTGGGCTCGGACATGTACAACTTGATTTTGTTCAACGAAAGTCTGTCGAATCACAAGGTGGAGCGACTCCTCCTTTAGGCAGTATTGAATATCAACAATAGTTCCCTCTTCAGATTGATTTTCCCATCCAGGGGGTGAAGAATAAACAGTAAAGTGTGTTCTACAGCTCTACATGCCACAAACAAGTGTATACAGGGTAAGTAACATTCTGTTCACGGTATGTGTACAGGGCTCAACAAATCCACTCGACCGCTCGCATTTGCGAGGTAAATTTAATGAGGTCGAGCTATTTTTAGGTCCTACTAGCCCTTTCTGGCAAGTAGGAAAACATACTAACTTTTGTCCTCTGTCTTTGAAAACAGAGAAAATGTGACAAGATAACAAGATTTAAAGGCCTTTTTATTGCTCACAAAGCAAATGAGCAATAAAGATACCTTTAAATCTTGTTATCTTGTCACATTTGCTCCGCTTTCAGGGACAGAGGTCAAGTAGGTTACTGTTGGGTCGAGAAGATTTTTCAAGGTACTAGACCTGCTGGACTAGTACCATTTTTCAAGCCCTGGTGTAGCTGTGGCTACACATGCTATTCATAGACTAGAAAGCAGTTTCCCTACAAGGTTGTGGTTAGCCAAGGGAGGTTGCAGAACACTGGAAAAGTGTACAAAGGACAGCTTACGCACTTGGGCTTGCGGTGGTGCTAGAACGTCCACACAATAGTGTTTACTAAAAATGTGTGGTATGGACCAAGTTGCAGCCTTACAAATGTCTGCATTTCGAATGTGCCTTAAAACAAAACATGGTTTCTGCTTTTTTCTTAGTAGAATGTGGCCTTGGAGGTGTTAGAAGCGGTCTTTTAGCATTGGCATAGCAAGGTTTTTATGCATTTGACTAGCAAGCGAGGTATTCCTTGTTTTGAGACAGCAATCCCTCTACAGGGGTTTTGAGAAGGCTACATACAAGCATGTTGGTTATGTACTATCTATATAGTATAATGAGGTTTAATTTTTTTTTTATTTCTAGTATATGAAGTGCCCTTTCTGCTACTGTGGTTTAATGTGGAAAGAACACAGGTAGTTCTATCCCCCCCCCCCCTCAAGAGCAGCCCTCTAGAGCGGGGAAAAGGGGGTCCTATGGAAACACCAGACATCCCATTGCAAGCAGGTGCAGTCACTGACTGCACCTGCCTGCAAGGGGATCCTAAATCCCCTTCAAAAGTGCAGGAGGGTTGCTGCCTGCACTGTGAAAACATGGAGCAGCTGCAAGCAGCCGCTCAGTTTTTTCACATGACAGGGGGCAGCGTAATTACACAGCTTCTCTGGGGCAGTGTTCATAGTAATTGGGTGCATTTTCATAGTTTGCATCCGGAGCACCTTTTAACACAAAGAAAATAAGAACTAAGCCCCTAGAATGGGATTGGAGGTCGTCTGGGAAGGATAACTAGTTCCTCCATGAAAGCTTTAATTACAGGGATTTGAACAGTTAGGAGGGTTCCTTGTTTTGTAGATATGCTGCCACTACAGCTAAATGTAAGCGAATCGATGGGTATGCTAGGCTCGAGCATTGCAAATGGAAAAGGTAACTAGGTCTTGTACCTTTGGTTCTAGAGGACTGATGCATTTGATAATGTAGTAACGTACAAACCTTTTCCACTTTGCTGCACAACAAGCCCTAATGGTAGGGCGATGAGCTTCCCTGAGGATAGCCATACACTCAAAGGGTAGAACTCAGGGTAAGGTTCACTTACAGAATCTGGTCCAGAAAAGGCCTGCTCAGCTGTAAATGTTTGGTATTCCACCACTGCAGAGAGATGTGTGCTGGCCTTAAACACTAGATCCTCCCATCGACCCTCCACTTGTGACTACTGCTGTGCCAAGCATTCTTTGAGTGGATGCACATGAAGCCTAGCATGAGGAAAAATGGTGATACAGAACACCATTATTTCTAGCAGGCGCATGGTTCTGCAAACTTATTGGACGATTCGGCTGAAAAAGAGTTAACAGATCCTGAAAACTGGATTTGAGTAGGGCTGGGATAAGCTTTGTCACTTAATTTACTATTGCCCCTAGACAGGGCTGGATTTTCAATGGCTGTAGATGGGATTTGCCCAAATTTATGGTGAATCCTAAATTATGGAAAAGTCCAAAGAGAGGATGTGGCTGAACGGCTAGAGTGGCAGACTTTGAAGCTGGGGGACCAGGTCGAGTCAGGCAGGAGGCTCAAACATCCTGTGATTCTGCGCAAATCACTTAATCACCCCGTGCCTAGAAATGAATGTGTCAGTTTGTAATGCAACTGGTGCTCATGTAAAGCGCTCAGATTACCTTCGGGTCGAGTTCGCGCAATATAAAACTGCAAAAAAAAAAAGTAGCCTGTGTGTGGGCAAGACAGTGTTTTCTGTAGCTCTTTATTAGCCAATCATCAAGATACAGTAAGACCTGTATGCCGCTCCATCTTAAGTGAGCTGCAACTACTTCGAGACATTTTGTTAATACCCTGGGTGCTGTGGTGACCCCGAAGGATATAACTTTGAATTGATAATGTTGGGCCCGAACCTGACGCAACACTGATGTGCTGGGTGTATTGGTATGTGGAAGTAGGCACCCTTCAAAACCAGGGCAGTCATGAAGTCGCCTTGTTTAAAGAGCAGTAGGCCATCTTGCAGCTTGACCACATGGAAATGCTCTGATCTATATGAGAGGCCACAGGTCTAGTATGGGTCTGAGTGAACCATCCTTTCTAGGGATTAGAAAATACAATAAGTACACTCCTGTGTTTTTGTGGTGGCGTGACACTGGCTCTATGGCTCTTTTTGAAGCAGGGGTTATACTTACTCTCTGAGAAGGTGCAGATGTTGTGGGGGGAAAGAGTGTGGTTGTGGTGCTAAGTTTGGTGGTGTTGCAGTGAGCTCTAAGCAATACCTGTGTTTCACAATACATAAGACCCACTGGTCTGAAGTGATGTTGCACCATTGTGGTAAGAATCCCTGCAGTCTGATGAGGAGTGTTGAATGGTTGAAGGGAAAAGGAGTCACCGTTTGGCAGGTGTGGCCGACTTGGTCGCTCCTCCCTTACCTCCACCTCAGTTGGTACTCCCTCTATACGACCCCCTAAAGTACCCTCTGGTAGACTGGGCGAGCGCCTGGTGCCTCTGGGGTGTGTGTCTAGGGGTGTGGTGGTGGAGCACTTATGAAACTGAATAGTGAAAACTAGTTTGAGGGGATGGAAATTTTAATGCTCCTATCGCCTTTGCTGTGTCGGTGTTTTTTCTAGCATCTGATCAACTTGTGGCCCAAAAAGATGTTCTCCATCAAACAGCAGGCTGATCAGATGCTGTTGAACCACTGGCTTTAATCCAGGAATTCTAAGCAGAGCATGCCTTCTAATGGGGGTGCTAGAATGAATTCCTCTTGCGGCAGTGTACCCCGCGACAACGGCACTTCCAATAAATGCATTTGAAATTGTATGGCCCTCTGAAACCAATTCTTGTGCCCTTTGCTTACATTACTCTTGTAAGGACGGTATGAGCAATCCATCTCATCCCACTGAGCATGATCACATTGTGCCAGTAGTTCCACTGAAGTGGCAATACATCAATGGGTTGCAGATTGTGCTGCAACCATCTTTCCTGCAACATAATACTGGTTGTGCTTTTGCCTGGGGGTGGAGTGTCTCCAGTCCCTTTGGAGTTTACCCTTTAATGTGCAGCATATACCACTAGCAAGTCAGGGGGTAGCTGGGCAGTAATGTATGGTGGGTCAGTATGAAAGTGTTTGTAGTTCTAGTTTTAGCATGCCCTTAATCATGAGCAGGAACTGGGTGGCTCGCTGTCTGTGCAATATCCTTTCCAGCAAGAAATGTTCCTCCTCTTGGGTTGAGCACAGGTCTGCTTCATGGAAGTGTGTTGCCATTTGAATAATCTCATGACAAGGAGGTGGTATCATCAGGGTAACCTGGCTTCACAGGATATAAATCTGGGTTATTGGGTCTCGGCAGTGCTACCCCATCATCCTTCCATTGATCCTCTTGCATATCCTGTGGATAGAGGACAGCCTCAAAATCTAAAGAGGGTGGGCTACACACCCGTAGTATGAAACGTGTGACCCCTGCGGTGATTGGGGTTGTGGTGGAGGAGGTGCTGATGATGGAAAAGGTGGAAGAGGAGGGAGAGCAGAAGGCTGTGGTAGGGGGCTTGTACTCCTGTCCAGTCTTTCTTCTGCTTGGGAGGTTGTGTTTCCATTATCAGTTGCTTCTCAAAAGTGAGTTTTCTTTCAAGGAAGAGTATGCTGAAACTGAAGTGGAGGTTTGGTAAAGATTCACGTAGGAGGATAAATCTCCAAGCGCTGTTGCAGAGAATCCAGATCCTCCTGCAGCAGTTCCAGGATAGGTTGCGGAATCTGAGCTCGCTGCCGAGGGCTGACTGTGCTGTGCCAGGTGTCTCGGGTTTGAAGCCCACCATTTAATTGGGCACTGAAGTGCGCTTGCCCATCGATGGTAGCTTCGACGTCGAGCTTGTTTTTGGTGCCGATGCAGCTTTTAGTGCAGACATAGGTTTCAGTTCTGAAATGTCCTTTGGCGTGAATAGGACTGCTGACGTCTAAGATGCTGTCGATGCTAATGAGTGTTTTGCTTTGGGGCACAGACTCTTTGTCAAAGTCGGGCCCGATGTCAATTCCGAAGCTTTCGCTCAGTGCCAGCCATGGATGGAGAGCAGGGGTGGCCCAGTCAACACGGAACAAGGCCTTGAAGTCCTGGCCCTGGAGGAGCAGGGGAGTGCTATAGTCTGGGGCGGATCTCACTGAGCGGGCACCATATCTTTGTGTGGAAGCCAGCTGCGGATTGACTTCTGACTCAGGACTGAACGTTGCTGTCTGCCTGGAGCCGATTTCCTCCATCTCAAGGTCTTTCCCAATGATATTGGGGGGACCTCCTCATCCCTTTCTACACATCGCACAAGGCGTCGTTTCTCTCAAATGTTGCAGATGGTCTTCTTAGACCTGAAGGGGAGACAGGCGGAGCAAGAAGCCTAGTTGTTTTCTGGTGAAAGGCAAGTTACAGACTGTGTTAGCCTGTCCACAATTACTTGGAGTGGCACTCTGGACAGTACAAGAAGGGTTTTTTCTCCATCACGCTGCCACCATTCTTGATGGTGAGTGACACTTAAGAAAAAGGTCAGGCCGCTACCCTGCCCAAGAAGATGTCCCTCGACGCAGACGTGATTGACTGTGGCACTGTTGATGGAAGAAACAGGTGCGGCGATTGTTCTTCCGCTATTGGTAGCGGAGAAATAATTGAGAGGCCCTGACAAATGTTGCCGCACTGCGTCGAATCGGAGCCTCGACAAAGCACATCCGAACCAGATGGCAGGGAAAAAACAAAATCTGAAAATGTAGCCGATATTAATGTGCAATACTGCCTAGGGGAGGAGTCAGTACACCTCGTTAGTTGTAAGACGTTCTTCAAACAAAAACAAATTGAACACGTCCAAGCCCAACACTAGATGGTAGGAGTACGTATTGCATATGCATCTACAGCTACACATGCCACAAACATATGGCTCCAACAGTAAAGCACTGTATTCCACTGATCCATCTAGTCTAGGTCATTGCTAGCAAGAGATTGTTCCATTACAATCATTTCTTATTTACCTTAGGCAAAGCTGCAAACAGGAGTCTAATCAGGAGTCTCACAATGTTTAGAGACAATAATGTTGCATGAATTCTTAAATGATTCCGTAAGAGCAAAGTAGTTGCGTGTTAGGTTCCCTTACATCATGAGAAATCACCATTGGGCAAGGTCCCCTTTTATAGCAATAAATCACCACAGGGTGGAGTCTACTTAAGTATGTGAGGTTTAACTTCGCCAGATACAAGAGGCAAAGAGGAAATTTGTGACCTTTCTGCAACAAATGGTCGTAACTTGCTGTATGTGTCCACTTCAACACGTAGGTTCGTCTTGGACTCTCAAAATGTCTCTATCTGGGATATAGCGGTAAAACAAAGTACGTTCAGAGTAACCAAGCTGTCAGCTCTAGGAAAGTGAGGTTGTGGTGCTTAAATTGGCCTCTGTCCCTCATCATCAGGCCTGTGTGAGACTTTAACATAATGGGCTTGATACACACATCTTGCATGGGAATGGTTAAAAAGAGCTGTCTGGTCAAGGCCAAAATCACCAGATTCATCTTGCAGCTCTCCAAGTTTTCAGATAAAGGTATGAAAACCGAGGAATGGGCAGAAAGCCAAACCACAGGCTATCCTGCACAATGGAATAAAAAACGCTTCTCTGTTGGTCCTCCACCAGCGAGTGAAAAGTGGATCTTTGGCATTCTGTTGGAATTTCAACAAATTTAGGACATGGGTAGCCCACAATTGTAACCGGTCATCTTTAACCCACTCATGACATAAACCTTAGTCGAGCTAAGAGTGCACCAGCTCATTGCTGAAGCCAGATAACAAAGATCTGCCCTGCGATTCACTCGAAAGAAAAGGGGTACACCTCATGCCTCCTGGTTTTCAGACACAGAATATACTTTGTCAATAGGCACTCAGATTGTCTTTTCTCCGCGCATAAGGGTGCAACAATCTGCCCTATGCTACAAAATAAGGATGGTGGGTGTTCAACTGCTTAAATAATGAAGTACAGCTTGTAGAGAACTTGTAAAGCTGGGTGCCCTTACAGAGACATACCCATGGTAATGTAGAACACTGATGCATGATGAAAAATCAGTGGTATTTGAGTAAGTGCACCTTTTAAATAAACGGGGACACTCATCATTCTGGTTGCGAGCTGGTGTTTAAAACGCATTTTGTAATATATATATTTTGGGCATAGTCGTCCAAGATCCTTTAGTTTTGATGTTTTACTGGGGTGAAATATTTTTTGGACTCCTAAATCATAACCACATCCAAGCACCACAGATCATGGTGATAGGAAACCGCTCACTCATCGAAATGGAGGAGAGGAAAACGAACCAGATTAAAAGAAGGGTTGTAAATACGTAGAGTTGTTAAAGTTTTTCTTCACTGCAGAGCTCAGGAAAATTCAATTTACTCAATGTACAGTGGGGCATGGAAAGCTGGATGCATATGGGGGGAAAAGTACGAAGCTTCTTGATTTAATATATTCCAGATAATGTAACAGCTTTGATCAACAATACAGGATTCAGGATACAGGATCGAGTTTAAATCATTGGTTATGGTGTACAGAGCCCTTCACAATACTGGTCCATTACCCGTGTGTGACAGATTCTCATGGTACGAGCCAAAGAGACTTCTTCGATCCACCAGCCAAAGTCTGGCAGTGGTCACCAGAGTAAAACATACCAAGATGGGAGGCAGGGCCTTCAGTACGGCGGCAGCCCGCCTCTGGAATCAGATCCCCCAAGAACTACGCCAAGCCAAAACACTGCTGAATTTCAGGAAAAATCTTAAAACGTGGCTTTTCGGCAGAGAATAGAGTGTAACAACCCTGTTCCGTTCGGCTTCCATTCTTACAGTCTCAGGTTTTTACAGTCTCTCAGAGCCAGGATACCCGTAGGGTGGCAGATAGCGCTATAGAAGAGTTTATACAATACAAGTGTTAAGACCCTTTCTGCAACACTGTTTTAGTATTGCTTACAGAGGATGCTCAATCTGATTACATGCTATTCTTCAATAATGGGAATCAATTTATGAAGAAATAAACTGTACAGGACAACATTTCACCTGCATTTAAACAGTCCAATGGTTTAAAGGCCGACAGAGGAAAACTCCAGGCAGATCAGAACCAGCGGAACCAGATAAAATATTATTTTGGAGCCAGTTTCAACTTTGTCGAGGATAGTAATCTGGTGGCAAGTAAGGGATGTTTCCTGACACCAGTGCAGAGAAAACTGTTCTGCGAGAGATGTATCTAGAGGCACGTGTCGAGAAAAACCTGGCCAGAAGGTCCTCTGGTATCAACAAGCCATGGTGGAAAAGTATAACTGCAGATACCAAGATTTCTCAGATCGGATAAAATTTTCCTTGTGAGAAGTAGGTGATGTCTTTCCACACCACTTTGTCCAGAATGGCTCCAAGACGATCAGTGGTTGGGACAGAACCAACTAAGCCTTTCCTTAATAGGAAGTCCAACATCAAAAGAGCAAGATATCTATCGCTTGATTGAGAGCGCGCCACTTATTGTCCTGGAAAACCATTGTCAGTGGTATGAAAAAATTAAAACAAGGATTAACTATAGTTTGGTGCTTATATTGATGCAGACTGGCTTACAAGTGACCAACTGTCAAGGTTATCTATGGGCATCCTACACTTAAGAACCAGGATTCAGGGGTCCGGTATCGAGTGGGTTTACAAGATGATTTAAGTATGCTACAGGTATTAACCTTTTGTGTTGGGAGCAGGAAACTACGCTCTTGGGACGTCACCTGAAGACCGATACGTTTTCTAGATACTTTACCATAACTGGTTTCTCTAGCTCACATGACATAGCTAGTGACTACTTAAGTTTGTGATTTACGGACTTTTATAGATATTGCTGTACTCCTTGGAAAATTCGCACTTGAGAAAAGAAGGGTGCTTTCGTTGACTCTTCTGCATATAGGCACTGACTGAAGCCTTGAGAAAGTCGTTAATCGACGAAACACGTGTCGGCTGTTTACATGCTACAACTACGTGTCAACATTTCTGAAAACGGATCTATAGAGGATTAAGATCTTGCCATACCGATTGTTATATTTACTGTTCATTTTGTAATTAAATACATTACTGACTATTGATAGTCAGTTGTAACTTTGTTGTGCTGTGCTCCGTTTTTCGAATTGCTATCCTACAGATGTTAATCACTGGGTTTCCCTTAACATTACATAACTGTATAAAGGAGTCAAAAATAAGTTAAAATGCAATGCTACTCAAAATAACTAAGTTTACTCAAACTACTTTATTATTCAACATCAGTTTGATTTTAAGCGTTATTTCACGATGGGCTTACAAAATGATGTTAAAAATGCAAGCCACTACTCTAATCAGACATAACGAACACAAAACTATGAAATCGCAATGACAGGCATTTCATCAACAAGACAAATGCCAAAAGGAAAGAAGTATGTATATGCTAAATAACAAGCCAACAGCAATTGTGGTCTCAAACACCACTCAATTACACTTAATCCACTCCGAAAGACAGGTCGAAGATTACAAGAGACAGAAAATTAGTTTAGTAGGAGACACAAAAGATGGATTTATAGATCTGTCCTCTAATAATCTACCAGGTGAAAGAATCTTCAAAGAAAGACGTGGATATTAATATTTAAGAGATAATACAAAATTGTGTTTGACACTTATGAAGACAGGAAGGATAGCGGCAATAGAATTACTCACCAGCACCCCTTTAATCCATCCAAACTTGACTGCTCCTTTGCCATCAGCAACATGATTCGTTACTGCGTCCCCAGTTGGGGTACCATCTTCACCATTTGCAAAACCATCCTCAAACGGCTCCTAAAAGGGGGGGAAAAAAAACACACTGCTTAGTGGCTGAATAGTAGATGTTCCACAGAGATGAGGATTTCTTTGATGGAATCTTAGTTGCCTTACATTTAGGGCATACTTCAGAGTTAATCTTCAATGTCCCGCAACATTTCTTCTAAACATGGAACCAGTTGAGCACTCATGTACAAGAAAACCACACTTACATTAACGGATACCACAAAAATCGGACGTTAGCAGGTGCACAACCTCTGCACCTGCCCCAAATGTGCCACATAAATCTACAAACAACTGTGTTTACTAAATGTAGACAGCCGGTAAAAACATAGGAGTTCACGATAAATAGGGGGGGGGGGGGGGGGGGGGGGGGGGGGGGAGGGAGTGTACTGTACACTGCTCCTCTACGCTCGTAGTAGGCTGGAGTTTTGCACTTTACATCTTTTCCTGCCCAAACAGATGAAAGAGAAAAAAATATATATAATAATCAAATGAGGCTCCACAAAGAGACAGCAAGAAGTGGCCATTGTAAAGTGCCCTGGGGTCGAATACTACCAAAGGCACCATTTTGCACCAACTAAAATATAGCTTATGACGGGCATTATAATAAAACTTAGTTTGAGCATCCAAAATTCCTAGATAAAAATCATGCACGTTATAGACCGGAAGTATATATTCTTTATGCGGGGCCAGGTAAAATACAGATGGTATGCAACAATGATTTCTAAATACACCTCTCCAAGTCAGTCCTATGTGCTGGAGTCCTTTTATTTTTAAATGGATAAAACTTTTGAAAGCACATACTCGAGCTGGTTTGTTTTTGTTCACTAGGGCATGTGGATGGGGCGCTTCTGGTCTAATAGCAGTTGTAGAGACCCGGGATTCTAGGACAACGTTGTCACACACTTCATATCTACTTCCTCTTTTAGCTACATCAGAGACTAAACCAGAGTACTACAAGATTTATCCTATTTTTGTTTTCGGGTAACAGCCAATGCCCAATCATTGTAGATGAATTTGCCTGAACCTTTCCGCTATGGTGCATACGTTTAAGAAAGCGTTGTAACCAATTGCCAGATCAAACCGCAACCTTCTGCAGTGTAAGTGATCACATGACCTATAAAACAAATGCCTCTACTTTGGGGTGAGGTAGCAGTTTATGAAGTGACTGCTACTGGTCTTTAAAGGGATTCCTAGTGCCTAAACCCGTCACGGATTCTGTAATAAGTTACATCAGGAACCTTTTCCCATATTCTTTGGCTGTGTACATTCTCGCGTGACTAAATTCACAATTATCAATAAACAGCAACTCAGAGGAACAGTATTCATTAAAACAGAGCTTACTTTATTGATTAATTTGTTCAGGGTGGATGAAGTTGTTGCAGTTCGTAAATTGTAGTCACATTTTAGTGGTTAGGTTAGCTACATGGTGCAACAATTTCATCTTCTGAAGCACCACTTTGTACATAACATCTTAATCCCTTAAACCAATGTATTGATTTATATATGGTTTAAATTAATTTACTAAAGATAACTGCTAAAAGTTAGTTAATTTAGTTTGAAAACTAGAGCTAAATTTATGAACTGTAACACCGGAAAATCCGTATACTAACAAAACATCTGTAGGTCATTTTGACAGTGAATCACATGTAGGAAGCCTTTTGCTTGCGTAGATCTCAAACCACAACGATAATTAAAAATCTATGGTTTGAGTCACTTTCTTATTAGTGTACAAGTCTGTAATTCATTGTTTGTCATCAGGTCACTTAGGAGCTGCATTATATGCTTGAAAGCACTCACTACCTAGTTCAATTTCAATTCCCAGAGTAACAGCATATTAAATGTCACCCAAATAAATAACCATCTTTCTAAAACAAAGTATATATCTTTTATGCAAACTATTTGTGGCCAGTAAATTTAGTATTTTATTTAATATTCTACTCTCTTATGGCAACATCTTTGAAGGCCTTTACAACTGTATTGGTAACACCATACTTCTGGATTAAAGTTCCAATAATAATATTTCCACTTCAGAATGCTTGCTGAAATTCGCTTAATTTGTGGAGTGAAGGGTCATTAAATTATAAGAAATTAATAGGTAGCAAACAGCATAATTTTATTAAAACACCCAATAGAGAGGTTCAATCTTCATCATATATGTTCAGGAAGGTGGTTATCATACAAGAGACTCCAGCCTCCGTTCGATATATGTGGCTTGGAAGCCAGAGGAAACTAAAAGCTTTTCACATACAGACCCTTGGGAGGGAAACAAATATGGACGGCACAAAAACATTGATGTTCTGCAATAATTACATAAATCTAAATGTTTGAAATATATAGCAGGGGCATTCACAAATGCCTTCTTAGAAGTTATGTCTGGCATTTCACCAAACCACAGCATTCCCTGCATCCAGGACAAAGTAAGTATTTGCTTCCACCAACTTTATTACAATCAAAAAACACTATTACACACCAGGAAGCACTTCCCTTCTCTGTACTAGTCACTGGGGATAAAAACACAACTCCCACATGACTGACACTGTGCACCACCTGGACGCCTCACAATTGCAGGAAACAAACATATCACCTAGAGGAATGACTTAGTTATCTTTCCTCCTCAAGCTACTTCCATGGCCAAATGCTACTACGATGGTAAACATCACATACCTACAAACAGTGAAACAAGTATAACCTCATGAAATTTAAAATTTATGTGGCCGACTCACCACCCAACCACATGACAGAAAGAAGTTTGTCAACCACCTGAGCAAACGGCTCATCAAATGCATTAAACTAATCCCTCTTAAAGCAATAACGAATCCCAAGCAATGACAAAAAAAATGGCTTAGATCAATAAGTGAACGGCAGCCCTTTAACGTCAATCAATGAAATACATTACTGTGCCTTTCAAAATCCACCTCCAGAAACACTATAGAATCCACAAATTCTCGAACCGGAAAGAAAGCAATAAAGCTACATAAATTAAAGTACAGCACAATGAACGCCAAAGGACAAACGTAGAATTTAAAAACCATAGTATACTATGACAAGGACAATTTCAAGACTTTAGTAACTTCATTGGAGGCCATTCCAAATTTTTTTTTTTTTTTTTTAAACACAGATGTTATGACCACCAGGAAGGTACTGCAAAGACATTGATTGAAGTGGTTTGAAAAGAGCCCATAAGACTGGTGAGAACTATGTTGAGATTCCACACAGGAGCTGATGGCATGACTCTTTAGTCGTGCCACGAAGGCCTTAATGACTAGAACTTAGAAGAGTCAAATGGGTTCCCTGTTTTGAAGGTAGGCAGCAATGGCGGGCAAGTGAATTCTAATGGAAATCAAAGTGAAGCATGACGTTTGCAAGTGAAGCAGATAACAGACAATACCTTGGACTACTGCCTTGAGAGGGTTGATGTGCCTGGGACTACATTAGTGCACAAACCTGTCCTACTTAGCTGCATAACAGGCTCTCGTGGGCCTGCATGCCACCTTGAGGATGGACATACACTCTGGAAGTTGTTCGAGGTAGCCAAATTGTAAGACCTCTGTAAGATTTGGAATTCAGGTGTCTAATTGTGCCCTGGCTCTGCCTGAGAAAGGCTGGCAGTTTGGGCAGCTTCTCATGAGGTACTATGGCGAGGTCGAGAAGACTAATAAACCAGGGCTGTTTGACCCAGTTGAGTGCCACCAGGATGAGAGTGAGGGATGTTTGGCGAAGCCTCCGATCTACGAACAGAAGTGAGAGAGGTGGAAAAGCGTAGGCAAATATCCTTACCAATTCATCCACAATACATTATCCATGGAATGTGTGGGTGTGGATACCTGGAGGCGAAGCATGGGAATTTCACATTTTCAGAGTGGGAAAGAGGTCTACATCGGGGTGCCCCCGCTCCCCCAACCACTGAAGTACAGGAGTAGGACTTGTGGGTGGAGTTTCCACTCATTAACTTGTTGCTGCATCGTACTGAACTGGTTTGCAAAGTCATTGTCTACTCCAGGTAGTTATTCTGCTAGAAGATGGACTTTGTGATGAAGTGTTAATCGTCAAATGTTCTGAGGCTACACAAACAACCGTGGGAGTGTCGCCCTGCATCTGTAGGTAGTACGTGACTGTCACGTTGTCTGTGCGAAGGAGAACTACCTTGTGCTGAACATCAGTGAA
The DNA here is from genome assembly GCF_964204655.1 of Triturus cristatus. Taxonomy (NCBI): domain Eukaryota; kingdom Metazoa; phylum Chordata; class Amphibia; order Caudata; family Salamandridae; genus Triturus; species Triturus cristatus. The sequence goes on along the minus strand of NC_140581.1, from coordinate 766,190,549 downwards.
GATCGGCTTGAGTGCTAGCTGGACGGCCAGCTGTTCCAGGTAATTGAAGTGGAGACCCTGTCAATGGTGTGCCCATGTACCAGTCCAATCTTTCAAGTTCGCCCCCACCCAGTGAGTGAGGCATCTGCTGTGAAGGTCAGTTGCAGAACTGAGTCGAGAAAGGGCCTGCTTTGTAACAAACCGGTGCGGATTACCACTGCAGAGAGTGATGAGTGCTGCCCTAGATCAACACGAACATCTTTCTAGCAACCCTCTGCTTGTGACCATTGTGCAGCTAGGCACTCTTGCAACGGGTGCATATATAACTTGCTATGGGGAACTATGGTAATATAGGAGACTGCCATGTCAAGGAGGCGTATGATGGTCCTTGCTGTGAGGGGCCAGTCTAGCTGAAAACGGGGAGCAACGTTTGAAAGGCTTGGGGCCCCCAGCTGGAATAGAATTTCCAGTGGTTGAGCTGATAACTGCTCACAAGAGCTCGACAACAAGGGGGGGGTGGAGTTGGGGCTTGCCTATGTTAACAGTAAAGCCCAGATTATGCAACAGGTTGATGGTGGGTTGGGTGTGTGCCAAGGCTGTGCTCTTTCCATCACAGAGTCTTTATTCTTGGTGGAAAATGAGGAGTAGAAGGCTCTGCGAGAGGGCAACTGCCCAGAGGGTGGCGATGGAAGAAACTTAGTTGCAGAGGTAGACAGAGGTTACCACGGTCGAAGCAGAAGAAAGATTTTATGCGATCTGGGTGTATGAACAGAGAGGTACCAGTGACGAACAGTAGAAGGTGTCGACCCAGAACTCATGGAGCCAATGCCCATAAGCATTACCAGTAATAGGTGGAGTCACCATACCTCATGACTCGAAGACTTCTTGCACAGCATGTGTACGCACTGCTACATATGCTACGAACATATACAATTATTTGTTAGCATTGTAAGTCAATTTAGGAGAAACATTAGGTTTGAAATTATAACCATGATCATTCATGACTCGACTGGAGTGACTACAATGACAAGGACTGTAGTTCACAAAGTTCATGTGATGGCTATGGTATAAGTTACAGCTATGCACAGGCTAAGTAAATAAACAGTATTAACATGTTTCTAAATGTTAAGTAGGAGTATATTTAAAAACATAACAGAAAAATGAGAAGCTTAATCTAACTAAAAATATGGACCTTTCAATTGCTAGTAATCCCAACAGCTACAACAGCTGCAGTAGCCAAATACAAGGTACACCAAATGCCAACTTGGACTAGTACCCTGTCTGACAAACTAAAACCAATCAGATACAGAAGTACTCAGAATCAAATATCGAGATAACATTTGATGAACTGGCTGTTTAGAAGCACTCAATACCACTTGCGATAACAATGAGGTCTTGGTTATGTTGTGTCATTTAACTACTGTGGTGAAAACGGCTTTGTCTTCAGATAAGTAAATAGTCAATTTTAGGCCATCCAGGTGTACAGCTTGCGGTACAGGATGTAGCAAACTTGACAATCACAGCATACAGACCATCACATCCAGTACAACTGGAACAGCAAAACAAATTGCAGTGTTAACTTGAGTAGTTTCTCCAAAGTGCACCCTGCTTCACCAGCGGTGCCCTTCAAGAGTTCATACGGTTATTCTTTATCAATTGGCATCTGGAAAACAAAGGCTGTGTGTACAGCTATGAAGGCAAGACAGTTTTAAGGGCCTTAGGGATCTCATCTTTCCACACTGTGTAATGTTCTTTAGAAAGCGCTCGCCAGAAAAGCGGCTTTAACTAAAGGGTTATTGTTAGTTATCGGTTCTCCCAGGCACGTGGGGGCCTCTTTAATAATGCATGAGCTACAACAATGGAGCACACTGAAAACCATCCCCGTTGTGGGCTTGACACAATTCCACTGTACTGCACGGACCTCAGGACCAAGCCTTCGCTCTTGCATATCCCTCTGTTGCCCATTGTGTGTTTAGCATCACATGCGCAGGACATAATTAAATAGTGGGAGAAAAATAATTTCCCAACCTACTCAAAGTATGCTGGTTGCTAGATGCGAGTTAAAAAAAAAAAAAACACATCTAAATTCATAACATTTTTGGTAATTGCTCAAATTTAAACAGAAAAAAAAAAAATCTTCCTCCCCCCTTGATGAAGTCCTACACAAAAGAACTTCAAATATTACTTCTACCTTAGATTTAGAAAAACTATGGAATAACATCACATCAAAGGGCATGAAGGGAGGCTTCAATAAAATCTTTTTGGAGTTATAACAACCGCAAATGGTATTCAGACGCAATTAACAATGCTTATCACGAACTGAACAGAATTTAAAAAAAAATTTGGTCGCTCTAGCTAAGGTTAGTCAGATTCTGCAGACCACAGACGCTTGTATAAATCCTCCAACAAGGACCAGAACGCGTTGTACAACTCAACTATTTAAGACAGGTGGCACTTCATTTCTATGCATACTTCTTATCCACTTTCAGTTCTAATAATAGTAAGGTGGCTGAATGGATAAAGGCAGTTTGCAGATCTACTGTGAAATACCACAAATGGACTGACAAGGCACACGCAGCCCCAAGGGCATATCTTTTGGAACTAAGTAAATGTTGTGAATTGTATATAAAGCATCACGCCTTGTAATAAGTACTGCAGCAGAACGTGGATGTCATGCAAGGAAAACAATCACGTTTAGGACAACTAGCCCCTTAGTTACTGATCACCTTCTAGGAGGAAAACAAAAAGATGGTTCTTGCGCAGGCCACAGCCAAGATACTCGCACAAACGACGGATACACCCTAATAAGAGGCATACTGATCAAAACTGTCAAAATACACACCCATTTAAATGCCTCACCGCTTAAGAACAGGTCTTTGAAAAGGTAATGGTGCTTCACAGGTTTGCCATATTGCTCCAGGTCATGAGAAAAGCATGTATCCAAGTATGGGCTTACCTTTAACGAGTCACTAATGTGGTACGTCAGCCGACTTACTTCAACTAAAGCCAATCAGTAAACAGATTTCGCTGGGGAGGACAAGAGCCCTATGAAATTTCTGAACTTTAATATTTGGGACGGGAAGGGTCACTATTTAATTGACATGTAACTAATTATGCTGGGTGGGTATTAACTGGAATCAACTAACCTAGGTCTCACAGATGGGGAGGGGTGGTTTAAAAACCATGGGGAGGGGTGGTTTAAGAACATGGAAAGGGGAACAAGCGCAGCACTGTTCAAAGTTAAGTTTAGAATAGACTTTATTATTGAGGAGGAGCCTAGCGCGCAACCAAGATGGCCGCGTAGGTGCGAGGCTCCCGAGGACCTCCGCGACCTCCTGCATAAATCCTGACCATATCCTGTCCTAGACGAGGGGACTGTGTTCGTGAGACCGAGCTGAGGTACCACCCGTTTTCCGTTTCCAAATCGGACCTCGGACACCGGCGGGAGCATCGATTGAGGTTTGCGGCCTTCTCCACGCCGGCCCCCCGGACTGGAGTTGTGGGGCGATCCGGAGACAAAGTGAACAGCAGCGGCGGGCGAGGCTGGGCGATTCGCGTACCCCGCACTTTCACTTTCGCGCCCTCCTTGCTGCCAAGCGAGGTGGGGTCGCGAGGCGGCGTGCGGTGGTGTGGCTTCGTCGGGGTGCCCTGCCGGCCCGCCAGCTGTGATCCGCCCTTCGGAGCTGTGGTCGCCCCCCCCCGGAGCCCGTGAACTGGTTTGTCAGCCCCTTTCAAGGAGATTGGCACGATTTGGGGACTGGAGCCATGTCCACGAAGCAAGATGGCGACCGGGCAAAGGTGAAATCGACCCGCCGTGGCGCAGCCCCTCAATCTAACAGCATGAACCGCTACACCCTCCAGAAGGGATCTCCAGAGGCGCCGCGTCGGTCCCTTGTGGGCCCGACTGATGCTCCTGCTCTGCCCGCGGATCTGACCCTCCGGGACGTCATGGGCGCCATCGCCGAGATGAAGGCCTCAGTGGACCAGCGCTTTGACACTCTGGCGCAGAAGATTGACTCGGTCCTCGTGGATGTGGGCCTGGTGAGGGCCGATCTGTCCAAGACGAATGACCGGGTCGACTCTTTGGCCCACACCACCTCGGGCCTCACAACGGACGTGGCGGCCCTCCAAAAGGAGGTGCGCCGACTTGGCCAGGCGAGCGCCCTGATGGATCGTCGACTGGAGGATTCCGAGGGTGGGGCCCGGAGGAACAATGTCCGCATTGTCGGGGTGCCGGAGGGACGTGAGGAGGAGGCGGCGGCGGATCTGTTTGTGGAGGACCTGATCCTCACCCGTCTCCAGCCCCGGGGGCTGAGTAAACTCTTCGCAGTGGAACGTGCCCACAGGGTCCCCGGAGGAAGACCTAAGATCGGAGCCCCTCCTAGGCCTCTCATTGCCCGGATCTTCAACTTTCGGGACAGAGACGCTATCCTGCAGACTTCTAGGCAACAAGGACCGGTCAGACTCGACAATATAGACGTAAACTTCTATCCTGATTTTACTCCGGCGGTCCAGAAGCAGAGACTGAGTTTTCTCGGAGTCAAACGTCGCCTACGGGACCTGAACCTCAAGTATGCGATGCTTTTTCCAGCGAAGTGGAGGGTAGAGGTGGATGGCCGCACGCACTTTTTTGATCGTCCCGAGGCGGCCGGGGACTGGTTGGACACTTTGCCCGGGGATCGGAGCCGGGGGGGGGGGGTGGGGGGGGGTGCGGTTGGTTGGGAGGGCTTGCCGGATCAGGACTGAGGGACTAATAGTAGGCCTTGCTCTGGACAACATTATTGTCATCATTGACTGATTGTGTAAGTTCCCCTCCCGTGGAGGTCGTACGGGGTCTCTTGGGGGCTTTCCCTCCTCCTCTGGGGGACTAGTTAGTGTTTTCATCTATGGGGCGACAGGCACACTGCACTTTGGGGGGGCTGTTTGGGCTCATGCAGGGGTGCAGGGAGGGGGGAAGTTCTGTTGGGACGGGTGGGTTGGGGTGGGGTGTTGTTTGTTTTTACCGCAAGGCAAACCCTTTACTGTATTGGTGTTTTTGAGGTGCTCTCGGGGGGACGAATGATGGCTTCTGTATGTGATGGAGGGTAGGGACTTGACTTTGTTGTCTTGGAACATTAATGGACTGGGGGATAGGATTAAGCGAGGTGTGGTCCTGCAGTATCTGAAACGAATTTCGCCAGATGTGGTCTTTCTGCAGGAGACACACCTTATTGGTAATTCCTTTTGTGCCATGAATCGGCGTGGCTATCGTTTGGTGGCCCACTCGGGCTTCACGTCTGGCTCACGGGGGGTGGGCATCATGGTTAAGAACTCGCTCCCTCTGGAAATAGACGAGGTGCGCCATGATGAGAGGGGACGCTACACTGCCTTGATGGGGAGAATGGAGGGCAAAGTGGTTGTCTTTGTTTCAGTGTACGTCCCACCGGGGCTACAGTCTACCACTTTTGCGGACCTGGGGCGCCTCCTCCTTGACCTTCCCGGGGGGCTTCTGGTGGTTGGGGGGGGGATTTCAATGCGGTGGTTTCTGGGACTATGGATCGTCACCCCCCTAGGGACCTCCCCCGGGCGCAGGCGTGGCTGTCCGGCCTCTTAGATACATTGGGATTGGTGGACTGCTGGCGCTTAAAACATCCCACGCAGCTGCAATACACCTTCCATTCGGGTGCCCATGGTAGCCTCTCGCGGCTTGATCATATCTTTGTCCCTGCGGCCTATGCTGGGAGGGTGGGAGAGGTGCGCCATCTGGCGCGGGGTATTTCAGATCACTCCCCGCTCCTGTTGCACTTTGGTGTCCTCCCGAGGGGGGAGGGCAGGGTAGCTCCAATCAATGCCTGGTACCTGCGCGACCCCACCATTCGTGCTGATTTGATTAAATCCTTGCAGCGGTATTTTGAGGAGAATGTGGGGTCTGTCCCTTCGGCTATCTCCCTGTGGGAGGCCTTCAAGACAGTTCTTAGGGGGGAGGCCCTCTCCTTCATATCCCATGCCCGGAGGCGCGAGCAGGAGGAGGTGACCCGGGTGGAGGCCGAAATTACTGAATTAGAGGGTGATCTGGGGAGTGGGGTGACGGATGCTGCACTGCATGTTCTACACCTTAAGCAAGCGGCCTATAGGGCCCTCGTCACGGAGGCAGCCAGGGGCCTCAGTAGAGAGCAACAGGGGCGACTGTATGATGTGGGTGATAAGGCTGGTAAATTGATTGCGTGGTTGGATAAAAAGGAGAGAGCGAGTCGTGTGGTACCGCTGATTGAGAGGATGGATGGTGTACGTGTCACCGAGCCAGAAGACATTGTCTCTTGCTTCGCGGAGTATTTCCGCGAGGTGTATTCCCCGGTCTCTCCCTGCTCGGAGGCGGATTCCCATGCCCTGCTTCGAGATATCGCGCTGCCCTCCCTTTCGGTGGAGGACAGGGAGTCGTTGGATGCTGCTCCTACCTCGGACGAAATTGCCCTCGCCATACGCTCGGTCGCATCTGGCAAGGCCATGGGCCCGAACGGCATCCCTATCGAGTTGTATAAGCTGCGACCGGATGTATTGGCACCCCACCTCCGCGCGATGTTCCTGGCGGCCCACTCGCTGGGCTCCCTCCTGCCTGACCAACGTCTGGCTACAATCGTGGTGATCCACAAGGAAGGGAGACCTCGAGACCGGGTTACATCCTACCGGCCTATCTCGCTCTTGAATGCGGAGCCCAAAATCCTCGCCAAGGTGCTAGCCAACCGGCTGGTCGGCGTGGTGGGCGATTTGGTCCACCAAGACCAGTCCGGCTTTATTCCCCATCGCAACACGGCCCTCAATCTGCGGCACTTGCACGGGGTGCTCGCGCGTGTTCCGTTTGTGCGGGAGCCGGCCATCTTGGCGTCCTTAGACGCCACCATGGCGTTTGACACGCTCGAATGGCCATACATTTGGGCGATTCTGGCGAAATTTGGATTTGGACCGGGATTCATCAGCTGGGTCAAATTGTTGTACTCGGGCCCATTAGCGCAGGTGGTAGTGAATGGACGAGTCTCGGCCCCATTCGCGCTGGGACGGGGCACGCGACAGGGTTGCCCCTTGTCGCCGCTCCTGTTTGCATTGGCCTTGGAACCCCTGGCGGAGTGGCTGCGGTGGCACCCTTCCATCCGTGGTCTCCGTTGGACCCCCGAGTATGAGGACCGCGTGTCCCTTTACGCTGACGATATCCTTTTGTACCTAGCCTCCCCGCGCAAATCACTGATTGTCCTGGTTGATGTCCTGCGCTCCTTTGGCCGTAACTCAGGCCTCGTCATCAACTGGGCTAAATCATGTGTCTATGTGCTTTCCGGGGAGGCTCCCGTCCTCCCGCGGGGCTGTCCGATCCGGATTGCCTCACAGGGGTTTCGGTACCTGGGTGTCTATATCACGCTGGACCCGGAGGCCCGCTACGAGCGAAGTTTGCTTCCCCCCCCTCCAGCGCTTGAAGGACGACGTCGCGCGCTGGCGGCGCCTGCCGCTTTCGCCGCTCGGCATTGTTTAAGATGATGTCGTTGCCGCGCTTCCTGTACGCTCTCCAGAACACTATGGACCTAGTCCCGGCGCGCTACTTCCGTGAGGTGGAGAGTCTACAGCGCCGCCTGTTCTGGGACGGGAGGCCGCGTATAGCCCTGGCGAAGTTGACGCTCCCGTGGTATGACGGGGGGATTGCCCTCCCGGACATTAAGCGGTATTACTGGGCCTCCCAGATAGCTGCAATTAATCACGGCCTCTATGGGCCCGCCCTGAACCCGGCATTTGAAATGGACAAGATGCTCCTGCCCGGTGGCGACTACAATCGAGCGCTCTACTCTGGCGCGCCGGATCCCCGCTTGACGGGGCCCACGCGTGTCATGGTGCGGGTGTGGCACGCGGCCAATGCAGCTATGGGGTGGAAGGACCGTTTGACCCGGGCGTCGCCGTTGTATGCGCCTCAGCGGTTGGGCTCCCTGTGGACCTCGAAAAGTGGGACACGAAGTGGGGGACCTCTGGACGAGAGGGGGATTTAAAACATTCGAGACGCTGCAGACGGAGTTTCAGCTGCAGGGCAGTGAATACTTTCGGTACTTGCAGGTCCGTCACGCGCTGGGCTCCGTCTTCCCAGACGTCGCCTCCATCCCGGAGTCCTCCCCCCTGGAGGATAGAGTGCTGGATGGCCACGTTCCGGATAGCACGATCTCCCTCATTTACAAAAAATTGATTAATGACCGCTCGGGCCTGCTGACCGGCCTCCGTGAGGCTTGGGTTGCCGACGGGCTGGAGTTGGACGACGAAGACTGGATTTCCGCGGTGGCCTCTCCGAAGGAGGTGGCCATACCGGCTCGCCTTCGCTTCGTCCAGCTTAAGATACTCCACCGGGTTTACATGACGGGGCCAAGGCTTCTGCGCATGGGTTATGCTGAGGATGGGTTGTGTAAGCGTGGGTGTGGTGCTTTGGCGACTTTTTTGCATATTTTGTGGGAATGCCCGAAGGTGGAGCGATTCTGGCGTGGTGTGCATGAGGTCCTGCGTCTGGTTACGCATGTCGCGCTGTTGCCTGAAGCGAGGAGATGCTTGCTGAATGTGTGGGAACCAACTGATTACTCGGTTCCGCAGACGCGATGGGTGACTCTGGGATATATGATAGCTAAGCGTGACATCGCTCAACTGTGGGGATCCCAGCGGCCCCCGGCGGTGTCGGCCTGGAAAGAACATATGGATTGGTGCATGTTCCGAGAAAAGGTGGTGTATGTGGCGAGGGGCAAGCCTGGGGCGTGGGTGAAAATATGGGGCCCCTGGAACGCCTACCGCGGGGGTATCTGCGAGCCACCACTGCTGCCTGCTGCCTCACCGGCTCCGTCCCCCTAGTTGACTCCCTCCCCCAGCCCCGGGCACAGAGTCCCCCCAGTCCTGGACTTGTTTCCCTTCCCCCTCTTTAGATTCCTGTGGATGGTCGGGGTCCCTCATTTGAGGAGCACGTGCGGTTACTTTCGATTGCGGGTTGCCTTGCGGGTGTGGTTTTTCTATGTTGTTGTGTTTGTATAAAATGAAACCGTATTGTGGGCTTAAAGTCATGTGGCCCACGTCGTTGATGCCTCCTGATTTATTTCTCTGCAACGCCAAGTGCCCTTTTGTAAGTTTGTCAGGTGCTCCTGTCACTCTAGCGGCCGGCCGGAAGGTTGTAGGCCCATACTTGTATATACTTGAGATTGCAATAAACTGTTTAAAAAAAAAAAAAAAAAAAAAAAATAGACTTTATTCAATAAGATGTAAAACAAGCTAAATGCTGGAATTACGGATCCCAGTGCAAGAGAAGGTTTATAATATGCAATATATGCCTTCTGCAAGGGGCTTTCCTTACTCAGAAAAATGCAATGAAAAGTAAAAAAAAAAAAAAAAAAAAAACCCACAATCAGGCATATGAAAATGAAAGGAACCGAGAACAAATCTGTTGCTCAACTTCTAATTTGATGTGCGAGCATTCCTAACACACCATTTCTGCTCCTTGATCATTACCTTTATTTCAAAACTTTTTGCCAACCTGGACATTTAAACATCTTAGCACTGAAAAAGTACCCAAAAGGCACAGAATGTAGGCTGGGATGCGAGAGCCAGAGTAGTAAGAGAATGAATGGGCGAGTGGATGTATTGGAAAAAAGTGCACGGGTAAGACAAGTGTACAGGGATGGGCATAAAATAGTCAAGGGGCAGTGTGGAGGTAGGAGGCCTGCCTAGATCAAACTCAGGTCTCACTAACAGATATTGGGGTAGGTAGTAGGTAGACAAGAGGAGCCCACATTGTGCGTGTGGGTCTGCTGAGACATGCCTATGCACATAGACCCTAATGTACTGCCGATAGCCAGCGTGGGAGCAATTCAAAGAGGGCAGAGAAATGCTTTACTGACCAAGGGTTCTCATTTCCCATCACGGCTATTATTTGGGGCAGAAAGTGAAGGAAAGTTTCAGAGCAGGTGCTCCAAGGACAGCTTCAAGCTTACCCAGCAAGGAGAAATCGTTGTAGTCCTCACTGGCAACTTTCATCCGTCATGCATTGGCATTATGGCAGAAGGATCTAATAGTAATAAGAGTAAAGACAAGCAAGAGGACGTAGTGAGGCAGGAACATGCTGTGGTGGGAGGAATTTGTCTTGGTCTGATTTATCGCCTCCCACTTGTCAAGACTCGGACAATACTCCGTTTCTAAAGCTTCATTAGTATTTAGATTTGTTTGGAAATTTTACAATTAAAATTATTACATAGGACATCAAGCACTGAAATTCGTCATCCACACAGTAGAATCCGATTGCAAATCGTTAATATGTGCCGCATAAAAAAATGGGCATACATATTGACCTAAGAAAATGTAAATCGGTCAAAAAAAAAAAAAAGCCATATTGACAAATCAAATTGTTTTACTACCACTGTCACCCGAAATTCACAAAGCTGGGTTCTGCACATTCTAAATGATATCCATGGATAAACCATAAATAAGTTAGGAGAAAAAGATTGAAATCTAGAATGACAAAGCGGAAAATGGTGTCCAAGAAGCAAAAATGTTATGTTATAGGTACAAGCATGTACAGATCAATGTGACTTACTAGTCATTGGAACGGCTGCCGCAGGCGGGAGGCCGGGCTGCAAAAAGAAACTACTTTGAAAGAGGATACTGGTTAAAGTGCTGCGAGTGCAGACCATGCGCTAGGGAGCTAATTGATTGACATGTCAGCCACAATGATGGATCAAATTCTGCTAATACCACTGTTCCCAAAAATTCACACAGCTGGGTTCTGCACCCTCCAGATGATAACCAAAGCTGAAACCAACAACCGGAAGGGAAGAACGATTAAAACCTAAAAACAAATGACTTGCGAGAAAATGTTCAAGCTACATGAAAGAGAAAGGTTCCCCCATTTACCTTGGGGTGGGGGGGGGGAGGAACAATAGTTTAAAATATGGTTAGCGCAATACAGTACCAGATGTAAAGGGGGAAAGCCCACATAGAAATTATTAAAACCTTTTAAAGTGCTATGCGTGCAATCCTGTACAGAAAAATATTGGATACTTACTTGGATCTACCACAGCAGGCGGCAGGCCAGGGCCACAAGAAGGCTACTTTAAAAGATGATATTGGTTAAAGTGCTGTGAGTGCAGACCCTGCCAGGGGACTAATCGAATGGAACATACAGCTGCCTCTAGGAAGAGGGGGCTTAGGGCTCTATAATATTAATCTTTTTGGAGGCCCCATTTGGGTTTGGAGAGGGGCTATGGTGAGGGGACATGGGGAAAGCAGGGGCTCGTGGGTGGCAGCCATGGGGGCTGAGGTCATTTGCCTCCGATATACAAGACTGCTTCATGTTCCAGGTTCATCCGCCTACTGGGTCAGCACTAGACCCAGTGGTAGAGATTGTGAGCAGTTAGACTTTAAGGAGGTAGTGTGCAAGCTCAGAACTTATTCACCCACCAGCACGATAACATCGTCCAACCCAGTGCGTTAATTTGGTAAAGAAAAGTGCTTAAATACATACTCAAAACATTATACAGAACAGGCTAGAGGTACAATTACAACACTAGAGCTTGGGCTACTGCGCCTTTTGTCCTAGTCTACACCTCCCTCCTGGGTGTCCCTCCTTTAAGTAATTCTAGGCAGTATCATTCGCCCCTTTTTGGGTTCTCTAAGGGCAGGAATCAAGGCCCAGCAGCACACTACCCCAACCGATTAGTTTGTAGCCCACATAGTTGTTAGCTACTTTAACAGTCCCTGGATTATCACAGTTCTCACCAATGCAGCGATGTTCAAGTCCTTATTGGGCAGCCACTGGGGGCCTACAGTACACATAACCCTTTGCTCTTTGTCAACACGTTTCGTCTCTTGCTGTTACAGTCACAGCAGACTTCATCAGGGCTAACTCCAAGTATCTATGGCTGATGTGTATTTTGAGCATGAAACCTGGGCAAGTAAGCCCCAATATCAGCCTTGCGCCGTCCCATTCATATATATGGAGTATGGTACTCTACTTATTGCATTATGGCTAGTGATTTGTTAATCTGTATCTTTGAGGAACATATCCAGGACACATCAGGTCCCATAGTGTGGTCAGACGTATATATGCCCGACCCCATTACGGGACCTGATGTGTCATGGATATGGAATAACGGAAATAAATCTGTATCTTTGAGGAACATATCCAGGACACATCAGGTCCCATAGTGTGGTCAGACGTATATATGCCCGACCCCATTACGGGACCTGATGTGTCATGGATATGGAATAACGGAAATAAAGAAGTGCTGAAACCACAAACTCAACTTTTGGATTTCTGTGTGCCCTGAGAACTTTGTAACAGATTTTTGGGATAGTGCCTTTTACTGCTATGATGAAGTTACAGAGAACCCACAGGGAATGATGATTCAAGCCTATGTATATATGAAAGATCCAATGCTGGAAAAGTGGCATTCGCCCAAGCAGTACAAGCTTGTACCATGCAAGTGTAAACCCGGCATAAATATATCACGTTATAGAAAGTTTCTCTTGCCAACCATTTAAATAAACTTGGAAATGTAGGAACACCAAGAGAGGAGGGACTGGTAAGAAACTAGTTACTTCATCTGGTTGCAGTTCACCAACCGGTATCTTTCATAGTGGCAGACACTTAAATCTTCACAGTCTGAAGACCAAGATTGTTTCAATCTTGTGAATCTATGGCAGATTAAATGCTGGAGAAGTGTAGGAGTAAGCTTCATCAAAATATTTGTTTGGGTTTCATTTGCCTAGCTTTCTTCCATGTTTTGTGCCTGGCAATCGGGAGTATTCTTGCAGTAATAGCTTTGCCAGTTTGGCTCTAGGTGCACCACACAACACAAACATGCACTGAATTAGGGTGGAGGTGTGCTTGGTGTAAAAAAAAAAAAAATCTAATCTGGTGAATTCTAAAAAGGTACAAAGGTAAACGAGTTTTACAATTGCATGGAGGAAAACAGACAAGTGGCCAAGAATAATACTATCAAAGATATCCAGCTTTGAAATACACAAATGCACGAATGGAGAGAGCACAGACTCAAAGGGTCACACATTTTACATTAATCAATCGATGCACATAGAAATGGTCATAAGGAACACAAAGTTGAGGTCTAAAGTTTTTATGAATAACATTACTGTTGCCCTGTCCTCACATTTTGAAGGGGGTCGCTATCAGCACATGTGTGTTAGAGTCAACCGGTAACCCCTGTAGCACTTTCAATGTTTCAGAATTTCTTTAAATGTTTTATGTTTGCAAACAGAAGTTTATTTTTATGAGTAAAATGCCATCAGAATGTTGAAATTCTATTTTTAACAAGTCATGCACGCTGAACATTTTTTCAAAATGGAGGTAGCGAGGCTGAGCTTCATCAGACGAGCCAAGAGGAGCTCCAAAAGCTGCATGACCCGAGGAGTATTAAGGAGAGCGAGAGAGCGAGAGAGCGAGAGAGCGAGAGAGCGAGAGAGCGAGAGAGCGAGAGAGCGAGAGAGCGAGAGAGCGAGAGAGCGAGAGAGCGAGAGAGCGAGAGAGCGAGAGAGCGAGAGAGCGAGAGAGCGAGAGAGCGGTCAAGGTAGCGGAATGAAGCCCGACACTGCCTTCAAGGAATGTGTGATCGAACTTTGTTGGTACCTATTGTCTGATTTTGAAGCTAGACGATAACGATGCTTTTGGAGCGGGGTACTTGCTGAGCCTTATTAAGGTCAGTGCTTGGAGGAATAGTTTGCCGTGGTATAGCAGCTCGCATTGGCTTTCTTGAGGCCAGTAGGAGAGAGAGCCACCAACCCAGCAGGGAAAAATGCAGGAGCACAGACAACTCTGTGCTGGCCTGGAGGCCACACTGGGCCAGCGCACAACCACAGAAATAGCACTCCACGGTTTCTCGGCTTCAAACCTCTTTGTAGTCACCAAGCCTCACTTGCAACAAACTGCTACTAAAAAAAAAAAAAAAAAAAAATAAAATAAAATAAAAAAAAAAAAGGACAGGAGACAATTTTTTGACAATTGCCACCCAGTAGCAACACTGTCTGACTGAGGCTACCAATATCGTACCTACATGACCGATTCTATTGAAGGATCAGCGCTCTAACATCCGCTACAGACATAGCCACTGGCACAAGTAACCAGACCAGGACACTCTAAATACCAGACAGGGGCAGATCATGAGGGCAACTTGAGAGAAACTATGGAGAGACTCAGACAGCACTAGCCTCTCAGTCCCTTTGGCCTAAAGTTCATCAATACTTGCAGCTCACTTGTCCCAGTAACTGTCACACAGAGCTATCAGATAAGGTGCACACAAAGGCATTCATCTGAGGCAAGTAATAAAAACCAGAAACAATACACACTGTGGCGTGGATGGGACAAAAAGATTAAAGGTTAAGCTGAGCCATACATGTCCAGGGTATCAGCCTTCCGAGACATTTCCAAATGTACCTCAGAGCAGAGGGATGCCCTTAAAATGAACACGAGTGAGGGTCCAAGGCATTTAATTTTGTCCTTTTCTAGCGATAAGGGTGCACAAACAATACAAAGCATATAATGGCTCGGTAGGTAGAACAGGTATTTTATACTCATTCCTCTTTTTATGGCTGAACCAGAATACCCAATGAGATTTAAGGCCGTAGCTAGCAGAAAATATCATCTGAAAGAAGAAACTTAAAAAGAGAAGGTGCGAGTATTGTGATGCATGCCTGGAGGTCTACACTAAACCGCAGTCTCAATCTCTATTCTGCAGCTGGAACATTAAGGCCTGCTCATGTAACACTATTTCCAAACTATCCACTATATAGCTGGCTTTCCATCACATCAGACATTATACAGCAGTGTAAACTGCCAAAAATGCACAAAATATTATTAAGCTTCACAAATGTAATGTGATAATGGAAATAACGTTTGTTGGAGGGATGCAAGTCATATTATGAGGACGCAGACTGAAGGAGGAAATTCACCATAGCAAGAAATGTTACAAATTACTATTTTTCCATAGTAGAGTGGATTTCCTTGCAAATGTCACTCTGAACTGTAAACTCTGAGCAGAGCCTGGTTAGTTCTTTCTCATGGGAAAGATTCGTACATTAGTCCTTGGGGAAATCTGAATAAAACGCCATATATCAACAACTTCCAGGAAGTTATGCTACAATCTGTAAATATGCAGCATTTATATATTTTTGTTTAAAAGAACGCAACATCCTGACTGATGGGTGTTTCTTGCAGATCGGATCAAGGTATATAGAGATGTCCGCTCGCAAATAACTAAGGCGTACTTACTTAATTGAATCATCAAGTGCTTGAGGAAAATTAAGTTCAGCTTTCTGAACGACTACAGAAGAAACCAAGAATATTTATTCAAAGGTTCACGTGGGCCAAGAAGTGTAAAACTAAACGGATGATATTAATGCACTGCATTTACTGAAAACATTTAAACTTTGCCATAAAGACACTTCTCACAGGTGTCATGCACAATTCTTCTGGTGCTAAAAAAAAAAAGCCAAAGTGTTCGGAAATCTGACCATAGAGACTTCACTACGGAGGATCTAAAAGGTTCTATGGACTAACTCCAGAAGAAAAAAATAAAGTTAAAAAACAAGAACGCAGCCCAGACTAGAAAACCGCCTCAATTGTATAAGAAACTAAAGAGGAGACAATCACAGGGAAAAGAGCCAAATGTGTACCCCACCCTTACAACTCCTCAGGCCAATCCAGGTTCAGACCGAAGAGACAGACTTACAAATTAATTGCAGCTTACCATGAGATAGGCAAAACGCTCTAGAAGCCCTGCTGCCCTCCAAGGACAATAGACTATAGGACATGTTGTTCTTAGGCTGGGACGACGATGGTGATACAGAGACACCACAATATGATGAGCCCCAAAAAGGAGTTACAAGATGTAGCAGGGGCATAGGAAGAAGAGAACCGGGAAGAAAGGCCCAACAGTTACAGATGAACAGGACACTAACCAGAGACCATATAATTTCCGCGCGCGTCTTCCGCGGGGTCACTAATGGCAGTGAGGGACACCTCCGATATGAGGAGGAAGTCAATCCTAAAAATAAGTAGGTCAGATTTAACACCCATAGGAGATAATAGAGCAAAAGTAGGGTCATTACTATTGTCAATCCTTCTTGGATGAATTGGCAAATTGGGCTAAAAGAAAGGGATAAAGCGATGGCTCGACAATGGTCTTTTTAACCTGTCAAATTGGCAACTTCCGCAGATTGGATACGGCAGGAACAGAGCAACCAAAATTGGAACTACCCCTATAAACAAGAGTGCCTCACGGTCTGGGAGAAGTATGCTATACACAAACCAACTGAAGTGATTTGAAGTAATAGACCAGATCCAAGGCTAGGTCTGAGAGCAGTAAATTCTCAATCAATAAGTCAGTTACCCCTCGTTTTCAAAGGTGGGCCAGTGCCCACATATGTACCATGGTCACAAATGGATAAAGAGAATTTGTAGAGGCCACTACCTCCGCTGTCTCTGGTGGGAGACGAAGTAAATACAATTTTTACCAGAACAGGGTTGCCTCAAACATTGATAAACACACAGTCTGACAGGTCATCCTTCAATAATATCCATCAACATGTACAGACTACATTGGAGCCCTTATGGCAGAGAGCTAAAACAGGCTGAAGACTGTAGTAACTTACTCCAAGCTGGTTGTGGTATTTCAAAAGTATTTATTGAAGTAGTTACATGTTCAGTCCAAGACTAGCCCCACCAGAAGCAGCCAGCATGTTGCTCAGCCCTTCTCCAACTGTAGTCTCTGACCCTCCCAACATTCCATATGACATCATTCTAGGAGGGACTCACTGACAGAGCATGAACAGATAGAAACCAGGATATAACATATCCCCCTTTCTTCCAAAAAGGAAAACAGAAAAGAACACCATAGTGGATTAGAGAGAAAGTAGAAGCTAGATGAACGGAAAAGAGTAGAGAGATCAGAGAGACAAAACAGGGATGCAGAATTCCTATAGCCAGACGCCCAGGACATATTGTTTGGGGTCAAGGGCAACAAGTTTTAATGTGCATTTTGTCCTTGGGAAAAGCAGGCCCAACCCCCTGCAGCGCAAACCCTTTGGCTGCCAGTTTGCACTACCCCATTAAGGATCAGGGAAGGGCACTGCCTGAAGTTAATATTTGTGTGCATATGTTAATGCTGTTCAAACTTGTATTTATGGTTCATTAATTGAAAGCCTTTATTAGGGTGAGCGCTCTCAGTAAACGTAAGTTCTGACCGCACTACTGACAGTGGTTCCAGTATAAAAATGTGTACAAATGGTTTCAAAGTTTAGCAATATGAGGCTATGCATAATAGTCCCGGAATGCTCTCTGATTAGATGCAAACATTTGCAGAAGCTTGAACGCAAGATTAATGATTCTTTGCTTTCAATATAAAAGGTTACTAAAAAATGTAAGTAGGAAACTTTTTTTTTTTTTAACTGCTGTAAAATTTCAGGTACCGTTTCTTTGCAGCATCATTTAGTGAAATGTATTGATGCATGCTAGTATTTCCCCAAAATATTCATATTAGAAAATCAATTTAACCAGTTGCAATAAGATTTTGGGAAACAAAAATAAACAAGCATTGGCAAAGCCAATAGGTCGGAAATGGTGGTCAGCTTTTTAGTTTTGGCAATGTGTGACTTGTGTTGGCATGGTTTTTGTAAAACCTTATTGATGTGAGAGCTGCTGGACCCTCACCATTATAACAAACATTGGCAAAAGCAAAAATTGTTTCTGGTCTCAAAAAAGCACAAACTGCCACATTAGTTACTGGCACTGAACAAAACTAATTTGTGCACCGATATGCTCCTTGTGAAAGAGCAGAATGCTGTCATTCGGAAGGAGAAAGAGAAAGAGAAAGAGAAAGAAAGAATTTTAATAAATACAAAAGGTCATGGTTAACGCCAGACCAAACTAGGGGCCCAATTTTTAAAGTAAGTCTCAAAGGGGCACCCTTTGGTATATGTCCTTGCATTAAGGGCAGCAATATGGCTTTCGTGAATTCACAGCAGTAGGGCAAGAGATAGTACTCCTAGAAAATATTTGTGAATTGCATTTTAGCATGAGCAAATATGCATGAGTAGATTTGCTCATGCGAAAACCTGAGTGTTTGCAAGTTTATTTTCCCTCCAACCACTTTTTTCCCCATTTCTGGAAGAAAGTTTACTTCTGCCATTGTCAGGAGTAAATTTCCAACATTTCTCAGTATTGGAAAAGATTAGAGAAGAGTTGTTGAAAACTCTTAAAACATGCAAGTTAGTAGGTTCGCACAGACTCAAAAGGACATTCTAACCCTTGAACTATTGTTTACCACCACCTTTGGTCCCAGTATGTAGATCTGCAGAAATGTAGCAACATAAAGGGATTGCTGGTATTCAAACACTAATATGGTATGAGCCCTGGCATAATCAGAGAGGCTATATAAGAGCTCTTCTATAATGAGATTACTGCCATAATTTGCCGCCGCACAACATGGCACCAATGGGACAAGTGGATTTTGTTACAGGACAAGTAGATTTATGAAGCAACCTGCTCCATGGACAAGTAGATATTTTAATAAATTCCACACCCCTGAAAACAAACAATAGAATTAAGAACAAAACAGATAAAAATGAACCATTACCCCTCCTCCCTTCTTTTATAACCAAAGAAAAGAAAGAATGGAAGGAGAAACCATCAATGACTATGACCTGCACACCCATTGGCCAGAAAGGTATGCGAGAAGCAAGTCAAAACAGGAGAAAACAAGAATAGAGAAATACAAATGATTACACATACTTCTCCATTACAAATAGGAAAAAATGAAAACAAAATTGTAAAGAGCACTGGGTTAAAGAGTTAAAGGCGAGACAAGAAGCATAAACACCCAGTGTGGCATAACCCATGCACTGTAGAAATCTGACTAGAACCCAAACTACACACCCAAAAGGGTAACAATTTGAATGCGCAAAGGCAATCTCGAGTGGAGATTAATATGTTGTGCACTATTATAAACAGAGTACAACTCACCCTACACACCTTAAGAAAGGTAAAATTATGCACTAAGAGAAAAGGGTATAAATGAATGTGAGTAAGTACATGAGCAAACGCACCTCGAATTGAGGTCACATGTTGTGCACAAAGAGTAAGGACGCACCTCGTGGAGAGGTACAGAAAACGTGCACTGAGCAATGGGAAAAGGACTTATGCGTGACACCTAGAGTGGGGGGGGGGGGTCATGTGTTATGCACATAACGATGGGAGAAGACCCAACAGACACCTCACGGAGAGGTCAAGAGTAGTGCATTGTAAGAGCGAGACTACAGTCCACGCAAAACACCTCCTGTACTTTGAGGTAAAACATTGTGCACTGTAAAAATGGGCGTGATGCCTGTAAGGCACACCGTGAGTAGGGTAACAAAACAAGAAAAGACGACCATGTGGCGGTCCATTGATGTGCACTGTGGTGACAAGAAAACCATAAGGACAAACCTAGAAACAAAAAAAAAAATAAAAAAAATAAACCACAACATGCGCTGTAGTAAAACAGACATTGTGCACAGTGTGAGGTAAGTGTAAAATTAGAGTACAGACATCCTTGGTAGAGGCAAAAACGTATAGTGATGTGACTGGAACCCTCACGACACCCTATGTAGGGTAACAGTAAGACATAAGCATGGGAAAGGTCTCTTGCAGTGTTCTAAAACTTAAGGACTGAGACCTGAGTGAAAAGACATGTTGTGAGCGAATGCCTCACACGAGCAGAGTGAGTGACCCAAACTTGCGCAGACCAATGACAACCTGCAAAGTGAACTGTAATGTAAAAGCCACTGACCGTGCTGCCTAACGGTCATTTTGGCATTGGAGAAAACATACATACATAGCTTCTGTGTGCCCAGACATTAAGAATCCAAACAAACAAGCAATCGCACAAGGCGGAAGAAATGCCATATTTTGGAACAAAGTGTCTTTAAAACATGCCTGGTCAAAGTCTTCCCCAAAATAAACATAGACCAAAGGCACCGCAATAAAAATATACCTTGTGTGAGAAAACAAATTTACGCGTAGACAAATGTCAATGCGTGTCTCGACAGTTATAAGTGGTGGACGGCACCAAGAGTGTCCATGTTCTGAAGCAGTCTGTGGCAGGAGTCATGTTCCCAGGGAAGCATCCAATGAGCTGTAAAGAGCAGAGTGAAGACAAGAGAAGATGGCGGCACGCAGGGACGGCTGCGCAGGGTGGCTTACGGCATGCTCCTGCTGCAGAACGTCAGACAGGAAGTTGAAGGCTGGCAGGACGTCACGAAGGGTTCTTGAGCAGCTCCGCGCGACAAGGACAAGGTAAGATGCGCAAGCCACTTTTGAATCTTGAATCAAAGCGCAACTGTTGTTGTAAGCAGCCTCATTGTAATGAAATGAGAAAAACCAGAAAACGTACAAAACTCACCCAGATGGCATATCCCTTAGCAGGCAGGCAGACAGGTCCATATAGGTGATAACCAGCCGTATTACTGTAAAAACACCAGCAGCAGAAAATAAACTGGAACAAGCAAAGTCCAAGACGGTGGTGTGCTTACTTGGAGACAGAAAATTCATCAAATGAAGAGCTCGTATACAGTCTCAGATGAAAGATTCAAAGAAATTAAACATCACGCCAAACAAAATCACTTCACTCCGCAAAGGAGGCAGAAACTGAAACAGCAACTGTTTACCATACTTGAGGCACAGAAGACGTTTGTATTGGCACCATGGACATTTGTAGAGGCTCTGTAGACATTTGTTGTAGCGTAGGATCATCTGCAAGACGTAGGCGGCACTTGATAACATATTTATCCGCGTTGAAGGCACAGAGATCATAGCACGATAGGCAAACTTGTTGCACCTCTGAGAAGCTCTTTGCTGGCGAGACTGTCGACAGTATGAGTCTTCCAGGTGACAGCAGGATGACAGCAGATTACCAGTGATACTCCACGCGTTGGTTCTTTAATTGGCACGGTTGTGTGGTGGGCGACTGATGGCAGAGGTCACTGGTGGGGCTGTGGTATGCCAGTTGGTTGAAAATACGCAGCTGTAGATTAAGGAGTTGTTTAAACTTGAGTGTAGGTTCTCTGATACTTCAGACTTGAAATTGAAGGCCATAGAGGTAAAACACAGTCTTTGCTTCAACTCGTCGCCATAAAATTGTAACTTACTCCAAGCTGGTTGTGATATTTCAAGAGTATTTATTGAAGTAGTTACATGTTCAGATGTTCAGTCCAAGACTAGCCCCACCAGGCGCAGCCAGCATGCTGCTCAACCCTTCTCCAACTGTAGTCTCTGACCCCCCCCCCCCCCCCCCCCAACATTCCATATGACATCATTCTAGGAGGAACTCACTGGCAGAGCATGAACAGATAGAAACCAGGATATAACAAAGACATTGCAGAATTCATCACCAGAGTGAAGAACGTTGGGTACAGGAAGCAGGAGGGAAAACACAGGAGAAAATGTAATGCTATTTTATAATGTATTGAAACAGGGCCTGCCCACAGATATACAAGCAAGCCTAGGAGAAGTAGTTGGAATAGAAGCTAAACTGTGGCCAGAGATGCAAGCCCATACAATACATTATTTCAAGCAAAAACAGAAGGATAAGAAGACAGAACAGGCAGAAAGGACCACAGCTAAGTTGGTGCAACAGAACCTTAAGAAAAACAAGTACAGAAGGAGCACCTGTGGCAGCAACACAAATGGCTGTCACAACGCCAGTGCAAATGCAGGCACTAGGAGAGCAGTCAGTAAGTAACATGGCATGGGACGAGGAAGTTTTTCAGGAAGCCATGGGCCAGCACAGGGAAGAAGACGAGGAGGATAAAGGGTAGGACAACAGTGTTGGGTCATTTTGCAAGGGAATGTAGAACAAAAAAGAACGATGAGCAAGTGCAGAGACGGATCACCCCGCAGAGGCAGAAATCGATGCAATGGGCTCCACAACAAGTAGCACAGGGACCCTCTGGTTCAGTGGACCGCGCAGGTCAAATACCACAGAATATATCCCAGGTTCTCAGAAATACTACAGGAGGACCAACACAGGTCCAGATGAGAGGAGTAACAGTACAAGGAGGCAATCCCTTTTATGCACAACCCCAAATGTCCGAAGGGACACCGACCGACACCTATACTCCATGGAAAACACCACAGACAACCATTGTGGGTCCAATACTATTGGTAACCCACAGATCAGATGAGAAACCCACTATGATGGTAGCCATAGTAAGTCACCCCTATAGTTTCTTTTAATCGACACTGGAGCCACCAAATCTTGTATAAAGGAAGGAACACTATCACTTTCTAACAAGTCAGGGGACACACAAGGGATTTCTGGGGCTGTCAGGAGGGCTTCTTTTACTGAATCAGTGAGCATGACTGTAAGAAAAACGTAAATTGAAAGGTCATTGTTATATTCCCCAGAGGCATCAGTCAACCTCCTCAGAAGAGCCTGAAGAGTAAGCTGAATATGAACATCTCTTTTTTGGAAGATGGGTTGATGACATGTTTCACACCTGGTATCACACCATGTAGAATGTGGTCACTCATAGCTCATGAGGACTTGGGACAACAGGTCAGAGCAATCCCTGTGGATACAGAAGCCTTTTTTGCATGGCATATAGGTGTAGATTGCACATACACCTGCGCTGCTAGGGAAGACAGTGCAGATACCAATAGAACTATTGCTCTGACCAAAGAGGCCTGCGAGTCCCATAGAAGAACATGACATGGTGTTAGAAATAGTAGCCCTTGAAATAAGACCAAGTTATGCATGGTTAATAGCATTTGTCAGGAGACAGGCAACATGAGTATCAATAGTATCAACGGATCCAGGGACCAAATTGAGAGATATCAGATGAAGAAATGTTTGATGACCGCCCATCAACTGAGAGAGTGACATTTCAAATGGATATTCCCATTAGAGTACAGTTGCAATACAGGACGGTGCCAAAACACACCCAAGACAGTAAAATGAGAGAAAAAGGTTTGGCAATGGTACCCGAGAGTCTGAACAAAGGGGCCACACGATGTGTGACTGATTAAAGAAGCTGAGCCTATGAGAATAAAACTGAAACCAGGGGCGATACTGCCCGGGGTACGCAAGTATCCCTTATACAAAGAAGCAGAAGAAGGCATCTTCCCCACAATACAGGTGTTACTTGAGCAGGGAGTCACATGAGTGAACATCCCCTTGTAACACCCCGATTTTTCTGATAAAGAAGATTTGGGGGGGCTGGAGGAGAATTTAAGATTTCCGCCCACCGAACGATATAGTAGTCCCAGAATTTTCAGTGGTACCAGACCAGTCAGTCATACTGACAAAGATTGGTAAGGATGCCACTCACTTTCTAGGATTGATTTTTCAGCATTCCATTGCACCCAGGTAGTAAGTATTTAACAGGGTTTACGTACAGACAAACTTAGTATTACTATAGAAGGCTCCCTCAAGGCTATTGTAAGTCCCAGAGTATCTACAACGGGACAATGAGAAAGGATTTAGCAAAAGTAAAATGCAAAAGCACCATTTTACAGTATGTGGAGGACATTGTGGTTTGTAGACCCACTGAAAACAATGAAAACATATGCAGGCATGATATCTATTGTTCTCCTTTGCATGGTTGCAGAGAAAGCCACCGTGACTGCACCACTTCTGACAGGTATAAACAGAGACCCATACCAATAGAAACAAAATAAACTGAACTGATGGAGAGTCAGCATTTCAGGAGATAAAGAAAGCAATCACAAATGTTGAAGAGTTAGGTACGCCTGACTGCAGCAAACCATTTAGGAAGGACAATGACTGCCATACTGACTAAAAAGACAGGCATTGGTTTGTGTCCCATAGATATTACAGTGGACTGCTAGATCCGGTCATGAAAGGCCACTACACCCATGTGTGCAGCCATTGGCTACAGTAGCACTTGCAGTCCAGAAAAGCACTACAATAGTGAAGGGATCACCTTTGACACTGTATGTAGAGCATGCAGTATTTTACAAACAATTAAGAGCAGTCTCACAACTCAGAGGGCATCTGGGTACGAAGTGATACTCTCAGTACCGTCTGTACAAGTGATCCGCTGTCACAGTTAATCCAGCAACATTCTTTGTACACCTGGTTACTGATGATGAACAAGTACATGACTGTGTTAATTGAATACCAGATGAAGAAAGTAAGGTAGGGGAAGACCCCACCCAAAGGAGCAGGTTGCTTTTTGTTGATGGGTATATACACACACACACATTATATTATATAAAGATATATATCAGGAAACTGGGATTAGACATTTAGGAGCAGCAGTTCTAAGAGCAGAACAGCAGGGATCATCCCATACATTACAAATCATTAGCCATATGCCACTTCCTTCTTAGTTCTCATCACAAGCGGCTGGATTAGTGGCCATCATTGACACACTGCAGCGAGCTGAGGGACTGATACCATCATTTATTCGGATTCAGCAAATGTCACCACCACTGTTCATTCTAGCATTCACAAATGGGAAAGGAGAGGATTTCTTAAATATGATAGAGCCTCCATGATGCACAAAGCTCTACTGGCACCAACACTTTTACAGGAAAGAGCACAGGCAAGCCAGAAATGCCACAAGCTCTGTTCTACATGGCTCTAGATTAATTACACCTACCAGCACACACCACAAAAGAGGTTACTACATTACAGGCAGATTGGTTTATTCCAGAACTATCTGAAATTATCACAATGTACATTGCCGAATGTACAGTATGTCAACAGTACAGCCCCAAGCCTACGTTGAGTGATTACTTAAACAATTGTCAACATGATAGAAAGATGTAATAACTACAGCTATCTTATAGTAATTGTTTGTCCATTTTTATGATGGTTGAGGCAGGACCCTGTGTACCCAACAATGCTAAAACAGAAGGCAACTTTCTGATAAGAGGGGATACCCAAGTGGGGCGTGCCAGAAGCAATCTGCACCGATAACGGCCCCCACTTTGTTAATGTAGTATTCCAACACATTTGTACCACCCTAGCAATAAAACAAACTCATCTGTCCATCACCCCCAAAATAACAGTATTGAGGACCGCCTAAACGGCCTTCAAGAATAAAATAAGCAACCTCTGTGCTATTCTGCAAAAGAAATGGCTGCACTGCCTACAGCTGGGTTTGTACGCCCTCAGAAATCAGCCAGAAAGGGATCACCATTTGGCACCACATCAAATAGTGGAAGAACATCCCACCCTTTTAACAACAGTGTGGCAAAAGACAGATACCCATAAGACAGCTGAGGTTTTGGGGGGATTAAATGAGTGGCTACTTGTCTAAGTTAATGAAGTCTGCCATTCTCTAAACAGGTATTGCGAAAGGAGAAGTATGCCACCGCAGACCAGTTCTATTCCCGTTGGCCAACAAGTCCAAGTCTGTAATTTCGCCTGCAAATGGAGGGACAAGAAGTTCGAAAGCCTGTTCTCTGTGACAATGAGCACCCCACTGCAGTGAATGTGCATGGAAAAAAGCCATGGATGCATCCAACAAACATTCGACTGGACCCCGCCTTGCATTCAACACCTCCACAGACAGAAGGGGAACAGGAGGAAAGTGAGCAACAGGAGTAACTAGGTCTTCTTTCGAAGCGAGAGTGGTATTTTGTCAACTTTACTAGCAGACAGTTACTTATTGCAGTTTTGCTTTTCTTTTTACATGTCTAATGCCGACTACATTACAATGCTATTTTGCCTCATTTATGGCATTATGTCAAAATATTAAGCTCTTGCAGTGAGCAGTACCCGAGAAGAAAAGTATAACTCCTAGTATTCATGCTGGCTTATTAGATAACATATGGTACCAACATACAATGGAGATAGGTATGTAGACTACATGAGCCTTATTGTGTGTGTTACTTGATGCCACCGATTAAGACAGGTTACACTCAAGAGGTATCTTTGTACATTACTATATGTATTACACCTTTTCCTTTGCAGAATATGGAGCACAGATGCAACCCCTGCAGGTCAAACAGGGAGAATTCCTAGCGAACACCACGCAATATAGAATTAGCAGATATAATGAACGTCCTAACAGACCGCAAAGAGCTAGCAGGGAAGTTCGACGCAATGGCTAAGACAAGAATCATGAGGCACAAGGATGAAGCTTTGAGAACTAACCTATAGCAACAGCATTTTTTAGGGGTATACCGACCTACACTTTTCCTTAAGAATTACTGCATCACACCCCGGCCCCAGAATGGTCAAGAGAGGCCATAGTTCTGAGTAAATGGATCAATATAGGTTCATGGTCATTGGCACCACGGCACTACATTTGTGTGTAGGGCCCTCTCTCTATGGAAAGAAAACCAGAGTGATAACAGAACACAACAGAAGTGCCAGGAGATGTGGGATGAGAACCTATCTATATTAACTTGGGTAGAAACTGCTACAACTCTTCAAGCCGCTGGAAAACCAATTCTTTTCTCTTTATGTTTCAGAGGTAAAGGAAAGGTCCTGCAGGGAAACATCAATTGCAATACTACAACCTTTAATCCGGACATTCAACAGGGCATCTCCAGCCTAATGGACTACTACTGGAATTGCAGTGAGTGGCTGTGTACGTGACATCATTCAGATTTGAGTGGTCTCTGCTCTTTGGTCACCGTGCACACCCAGTCCTTGGTGATTCCAAGAGTGGTCATCTCCAAGGTACATGACCATCCCACGAGCCGTCCAATTCCCTTGCTGCATCATTATCGGAAGAAGAGAGCTGCAGACTATTTTTGCACTACAGCCTGGGAAGGTGTCCTGAAGGAGCACAGTCTGTTTAATGAAGCACAGCTGTTTTTCAGCAGCATCCTTCTGTTAGTTCAAGCTAAACAGTCTGCAGGTTGGCTGCAAGTTACCTGCTGGGAACTAATGAAGTCCATAAATGCCAAGGAGGATGGTTTCAATGTAGTCAAAGAAAAGTTGTGAGCTATGAGAGTAAGGCTTATGAAGCATAGATATGTATTGGACGTCATGACCGCCATGGGGTAGGGGGGTGGCGGGGGGGGGGGGGGGGGGGGGTAGGGGGTGGGAGTATGGGCCAAGATTAAAACCACCCGTTGTAAGCACATTCCAACCAGTGACGCAGGTAAGGAACATTAACAGATGCCATACAAACACTGCATAGCTTACAAAGGAAGATGATGGACAAAGGGGCATGCCCCCAACAAGTTGTTCTCAGGGTGATTTACTTGGATACCATGTTGGGTGTCAAGACTATTTAAGGCCTTGTTGCCTGTTCTTGTAGTAATGCTTTTGATGTTTTGTGTCTTCCAGTTAGCGATAGGATGCTGCTAAAGGGTTAGTCAGAAGCTGGGAGGGATGTTCACCACTAGATTGATCAATAAAATGCAGGACACTGTGGAGAAAATCTACACATTAAGGACTCCAAGCAAAAGGGAAGGAGGAAATAGTTGCAATTTCAACTAAAGTGAATGTACAAAAGGGAGACCGCCTACTCATGTCAATGCAAGCATAAGCAGAAAGAAGTGTAGAAATGTAAATGGCAACAAAAAACAGGCCCCAGCTATTTACAATAGCAGACTAGAGAACAAGAATGGAGTGGGGGCCTGGGAGGAAGCAGACACAAGTTTTGGTAGAATCAAGAAAAATAATTAGTAAACACAGCACAAATGGAAAGTCACAGGCAGGCATTGCAAGGACACGCCTCTGAGAAAATATGAAGATAAAGTAGATACAAACGATAAAGATAAGTAGGAGGTCAAGCCCTGCAGAACAGTAGAAGCCTAGGGAGGAAAGGCGTTGCTAGGCTTCATAGCACAAGACAGACAAGGACAATCAGTAGTGCGGGGAGCATTAAAATGATTTAGTAACATGTGCACTTGAGTCGCATTCCATAAACATGTAGTTAAATGTTTTTATAGAAACTATTGCCTTTTGCTGAAATAAGAGGTAACGATGTGCTTGAGCAAGCGCTTGATTTGCTAATTAAACGTATTGTGGTTTTTACACTATATAAGACACTGCATGATACGTTGTAAGCGGAGTTCAGTTTGAAGTTCCAAGGAGCGGACGGACCTTTTCTCGCGTACTTAATAAACTCTATACTATGAAAGGAATGGGAAGCGTATAAGTAACAGCACTGTACTGAATTCTAAATTTGTTTGTGATGTCCAACTCAACAACGTATTACCCGAGTGTCTGAATGTATAATTTCCCACTCCAACAAAAGTACATGTGTACAAAAGCCCCTGCACTAACTGCAATATACAATAGTTCTACCACCCAATGCAAATGGAAAGAATTTTTTTTTTAGAATTTCTGCTAATTCTATGGTTGGCATTCCACTGTGTGGGCCAAGGAGTACCTCATTAATTGCTTCGCTCATGTAGGGGCTCTGCATAGTTGTAAACATTTCCAAGACATGCACTCGTTAATGGGCAACACGGTTTAAAATGTTAAGGCAGAAGTGAATGCTACATCTCAGAGGTGTAATCTGCTTGGAGATGACAAGCATCCATGTGCTAACTACAGCCAGACGAGATAACCTTCACTAGTTAAGGCAGCAGTTAGTAGACTATCAATAAGAAGAATATGTGCAACAATGGAGTGGAGTGCAGCTAGGTGCCTACTTTAGAGTAGGTACTAGGCTGTATAGTTTGAAAAGTGTGCTTGTTAACCTCATTATCACTAGTGATGTTTAATCCAAGAACAGTAGCTGATTCGTTCACTCACGCCTAGGGTAGCTGCAACTTAAATGTAAAGCAAAGGGTATAAACAAGACAGTCCTTAGTAGAAGACATGCTTTTATGGAGAGAAAGAAATGGGGGGGGGGGGGTTTGGGAACTAAAGGATTGGTAACTGGTTCAACAAACCAATACACTGCAGATGAGTGTAAAAATACTAGCATAGATCGGACTTTGATAACAGAATTTATAAAACCTCAATCACTTGATTTTCCAGAGCGCAGGTATCCACAGAGTGGGGAGGGAAGTACTTTATTTCAAACATTTATCAATATTTTTTAATTTAAGAGGAACTGGAGATTCAGATATGAAATAAAAAAAAAAAAAATTAAAAAAAAAAACCCGATAAATGATCAATAAAGTAAGAACAAGACTCAATAAGGATATGTTCAAAGAAATAATTGGATCCTCATTTGTCATTAGGAATACACATCAGCTCTTCATTCCAAAATGCTGGGAATACTTCTGAGATATGGTCACCTTCCTCCTACTGAGCCATTACTGGATAGCTGGTTTAAAGCAGCATGCAGAATAATTTAGTGGATCCACAACTGGATTACTTCTTGATTTTTCATTAAAAAGGGGACACAAATCCATTGGACAGGACTACATGGAGAGCAATTAGACGACTAAACAGAGAAAATATCATTGCACTCACACAAGGCATTAGAAAGGTTGACAGGAAGAACTGAAAAGGAAAACCAGCATTGGCAGAGCCAATAGCTCTGGCGTTGGTCGCCATTCTTCTGGCAATTCCCATTTTGTTTTGTTTTGTTTTTGCAAAGCTATTATTGGAGATTATTTCGGGCCCTCGTCAATCTCAAAAACAATCATTTGCGACAAAGGTTCTAGCATTACCATTGTACAGCTTGGCAGTGAAGGGAACATCTGTGTGTGGATGTGTTTCTTGTAAAAAGGAGACATGCCCTAACTCCTAGTAAAGCCATCTAATGTCTGAAGTGGGCCGATGCATTGCCCCTAGATGCATGTTGGCGTGGGTGGAAGATAAATGTTAATGGCACCAACCACAAACGAATGGGTGAAGTCTTGCTGAAATATCTACAAGTAATTATCTTATACATTCAATTTTAGTAAACTCAAAATATCTTGGCTAACACAGACCTAAAAAAGTCAATCAGTCTGGCACTGGACGCAAGCCTCTTGCCTTTGAGAAATAAATACACAAAAAAGAAAGAAGGGAGGAAAGAAAAAAGTAAAAGATTAAGCATTCAATAGCTCGGTAACCTAGTACCGGGAAGGTTCTCATACTATGACATCATCAAAAAGGAGTTATTTTTATCAACAGACCGCAGACTTTAAGGAATGTATGGTGCCACCATCCATGATAGAAAGGCAGAACCAGCCAGACGGTGTAGTGCGAGAGATCGCTTTAACCCCTTCAGTGCCACGCCCTTTCCCCCTCCTGTGCCGGGCGTTGCATTAGTGGGTGGGGTTCATGACGAGATGGTCTCGTCATGGAGCACGGTCGCGCTGTGCCCATGACGAGACTCTCGTCATGGGCACAGAAGGTTAAAATAAAAACTCTTAATAGAAGACAGCATTACAATAGTCCAGGTGCGACAGCACAAAATTAGCCATTTGAAAAACAAGAGTATAATTCCATTTCGAGTCTCCCTTTAAACTACAGTGAAACCAGCACTAATAAAATGTCAATAAGCATCCTCACAACATCCTAAGAACACTAGAACACTTGGGTGTGGAATTCCTATTGGCCGAAGGGCACAACGTATTGTTTGGGGTCAAGTCTATATTTTTCTCCACAGAAAAAAAAAAGAGGATTGCCTGCTTCTAAGGTGGGTGTACGAAAGGGTTGTTACTGTTGCAGAACACGTAAAGCCTCAACTGCGAGGGTGAGCTGTTGAAGAAATACACGAAGTTGTAAGCTCAACTAGTGTTAGTAACAATGGATTCAAAATAAGAATGTGTACACGTATTGCAAAAGTAAAAAAATGTGCAGCTATTTATAATGCTCCTTTTTATATGCAAGTATATGCAGCCAAATGGAAGCAGGGTTAGCATTTTTATTTTGCAAGTAAGCAAGGTCTATAACTCAGGAAGAAGTTACACTGCAATGGTCAAGAGTCCTATATCCGGAGAGTCTGAGACAGAAAATATTAGAAGAAGCTCACGGAGGACATTATGGCATCATTGCCACCAAAAGAACTCTGAGACAGAGGTTGGTTCCCATATTTAGATGAGAAGGTTGAAAAAGAACTCCAGTTCTATCATTTATGCAACTGCATTCCTACAAACATTACTCAACATACCCTCACCATGTCAGAACTCCCCAAGCATGCATGGAAGAGAATAGCCATGGAGTTCATTGGTCCACTCGATAATGGACATCATCTGGTGGAAATTGTGGCCAAATACTCAAGTTTTCCATTAAAGGAGGGTCTCTCATTCACCACTAACCAGCGAGTCATTGAGTGACTAGACTGCATCTTTGCAACATGGGGGCGTTCCAGCCATGTTGAAGTTTGATAATGGCCCGGCGTTTAACAGTCGAGAATTCAAAGGGTTTTCTAAAGCATGTGAACATAAAGCATCAGAAGATTACACCTTGTTGCCTGCGGACTCAGAGCATTTTAGAGGTACACTAAAGAAAGCAGCATAGCATGCAACTCGAGGCTCAATTTTTAAACTGTATTGAATTCCACCCTATGATCCTATCATTCACCGCCTCTCTCGACCACAGGTGAAAGTACTGCAACTCTGATGCTCAGGAAAGCAATGACAAAGTTACCTTAATGGACCAACAAAACAGAAGGAAATTAGAATATCTCTCACCCGAAGGACTTCATTAACGGGGAAAAAATTAAAGCCTATTCAGACAAGAGGCGAC
Source organism: Triturus cristatus (assembly GCF_964204655.1). NCBI lineage: Eukaryota > Metazoa > Chordata > Amphibia > Caudata > Salamandridae > Triturus > Triturus cristatus. The sequence goes on along the minus strand of NC_140581.1, from coordinate 766,158,981 downwards.
ATGCAAAGAACATTGAGTTTTAGACAGGAGATCTAGCGATTGCCCGACAAATGTGAAGGAGCACATCTGATGCTCCATATGATGCTGAACCTTTCCAGGTGTCCACCAAGAGACATATGGTGACTGCCCAGCGTCCTCGAAAGTCTAAAGTCTATTACCAGAGACTCTTCGCAGTTTCGGCATTTGATTCATCAGGCTTCTGACTGAGATGGTGAAGTAAAGACTGAACCAGAAAACTCAGTGACCGCGATCAGGTCAAATAATTAAAGCGCCAAGAGTGTGAGCATGTATACATACACACATTCGTAAGGATTTATTTTTTTAACCAGAGGGGGTGAGTTAGTCTCTTGCAATATGTTATGATGGAATCCTTTTGGTTCCTGACAGACTCCGTAGAGCTATGACATAGGTGTCAGATAACCATGACCGGAAAGCTTGTTTTAGAATGTTGAATTGGCAGTTACACGCAACAGAATAAAGAAGTGTAATACTTAGCTCAGAGTGTGGCTTGGTCATTGGTAGGTATCCAGGCTGGGGAAGACCTGAATACTGTGAGGCAGTCCAAGTAATTAACAGTAGCGGAGATTGATTGAAGCATTCTATCCATCACTATTTTTGTATTCTTCCCCAATATGAGCTCTAGCGTAATCAGGGGCCATTGTCATAGCTCCGATAAGAAAATGCTCAAATATTTTTTCACCCTATCGTATGGCTAACATATGCAACATACGGATTTTATTTCCTTACACAGGACTGGTAGATTTTTCAAGCCACTAGTCCTTTGGGCACATATATTTTTATAAAATTTCAAACCTTTGTACACGTTTAATAATGGACACTTTGGTCCAATAAATACTACAGTAAGTTTTTCCTGCATTTAGATGGTAAATATTCCCCTACTCTAATCTCAATCAACAGCTGTTAATGTAAAATTTCCTAGCTATCATGAAGGAAAGTTTCAAATCTATTAAGGACACAGAAGCGAGGATTATGTTTAACTCTACCATTATTTTCCATTCAGCAGCCTTATCAATATGTCAAAACAAATACTCAAATCCCAGGAGTCTTTGTGTTAGAACCATTAACAACCATAGCGATAGTTCCATATAAACAGGAGCAAGGAACAGCCCTGACTCTCTCTTCGGGCGAAACAAAAGTTATCTTGTTTTCCGATTCATAATCTTACTTCTGATCCCACCCTACGAAGGCAAAGTGATCGCATCAGAAAAGAGCAGCAGAGTCAAAATGTACAATCACAGCATACAATAGATTCAAATCTATACCATGGAAACAGTGGCACCAAGTATTTTCTCAAACATATCTGGGAAAACAATACATCCTGATCAATAACCAAGTGAAGTCGTCATGTAAACATGCGACAGGTAGATCTACTGATCCAACAGTCGATGGCATAGGTGTTCAGGGAGGGTACAAGCAGGCAAGATGAAATTGGGAGGAATAATGCTCGCCTCTGCGTCCTTAATAGAATTGAAACTTTCCTTCATGATAGCTAGGAAATTTGACATTCTATGTCAGGACCAGAGGCTCGGATTATGCTAGTTCAAAGCTGGTCGGCCACTAGCGAGGCCGTGCCTAGTATAGGCTTGAAATAGAAAGCCTTAAAAATGGAGTCCAAGGACCAATCCGCTGCCCTGAGGATGTCCTCTAGAAGGCCCCCCAGTAAGAAGGTTTTTGACGCCATGGCACCGCTCGCAGAATGTGCGCCAAAGGTGGAGGTATCTATTCCAGCTTCCTGCAGTACCCATCGCACCCAGCGTGCAATCGTAGCGGAAGAGACCGTTTTGAAAGGTTTCTTTAAATGAAAGAAAAAGTTGTGAGATCCAAGGAGACGCTACTCCTCTGTCATAGTTTCATAAGCCTCAAGGCAACGTACCACGCACAACTAAGGATGATCCGGAAAGGCCAGATAATGCACTACTCTAGTATTGGATTTTGTCCGTTGACCAATCGTAAAGGACACACCTTCCGGCGTGAAAACACGAGAAGATACTTCTAGCGCTCGTACATCCGATACTCCTTTACAAGAGATCAGGCACAAAAGCATGGCCAGCTTTCCCGTTAGTTCTTTCAGTGAAAGATACCAGTTATCCTGGCAGGATTGTAATAGTCTGAGGACAAAGTTTACATCACATAAGGAGGAATACCATGGACATGGACATGGAGGAAAACAGTCGAATACCCCTCATCAATCTACAAACCAAATCTCACCCACTGGGATCTCCTGTAGAAGAATATCACCTGCCGAGATAGCGAATCGACTGGCATTAATTGAACAATAAGCTAAGCCTTTCTCTGCCAAATACGATAAATAATTCACCAAGTGAACAACACCCACCCCCACGGGATCGTAACCCCGTCGTAGACACCTACATGACCACTTGCGTCAGGTCGATTTGTATCATTTGACCGTGGACTCCGACCATGCCTTTCTGATAAGCAAGGTAGCTCCTGCCAAAAGGCCAGGGATTTCCCAAAGAACCCTGTAATCTTCCATGCCATGAGGGTCAGGGTCCCCTCCTGAACCAGAGAGTGCAACTTTTCGTTCGAGACAGTCAGCAGAAGGAGTCTGGGGTAGTGGGATTGGAAAAACCGTAGTAAGTTCCAGCAGAACTGAAAACCAGACTTGCGATCTCCAAACCGGTGTCACCAGGATCACTTCCGCTTTCTAATGTCAGATTAGAGCTGTGAGCCTGGGAATCATGGAGAAGGGGGAAAAGGCATACCCTTGAAACAGAGTCCAGTCCTGTAAAAACGCATCCGTCGCTTTCGCAAGTGGATCTGGTCTTCAACTGAAGAAGCAAGCTAGTTGGTGATTGAGGTGCGAGCCGAACAGATCTACTTGACTTGGGTCCCAATGCCCCATGAGTTCTCGAAATATTCAAGGGATCCAACTTCCAGGCACTGTAATCCTGCAGGTGTCTGGAGTGCAATTCACCGTTTGATTGAGGCTCCCTGGAAGGTATTACGCCGTGACGGACAGATTGTGACCGAGGTAATAGTTTCAAAAGTCCTTGGCCACATCTGCCAGAACCTTAGATTTTGTGCCCCCCAGGCTATTGATGCATCTCACTGCAGAGATATTGTCCATCTTTAGGAGAATGGCGCAAGACGACTTGTTGGCCGCTAAGCTCCAGATCATAAAAGAACCCGCCAGGAGCTCCAAAACATTGATGTGGAAACTCCTAGTGTTCAGACCATTGAGCGCCTGTGGTAACATCTCCACAACGGGCGCCCTATCCGAGGCGGCTGGCGTCCGACTCTATCACCAGCCCCGGAGCTGAGCCAAAAATGGCTCTCCAGTTCCACGCTTGCATGTGCTCCAACCACCAAAGCAGCTCAGAGTGGGCCTCTGGAGAGAGGGCCACATGTTGGGTAGAAGAAAGGAACTGGTGTAAATGTTGAGTTTTTAGGAGTTGCAGCGCCCGATCATGAAGAGGTCTGGGGAAGATCGCCTGGATCAAGACCAACAGGCAAGTGATCCGAGCCAAATGCCCCAGGGAGAAGGTGTCTTGTCAAAGTACGGGGTAGTTCCCTGCGAATCAAACGAATATTTGGTTGGGGCAATCTCAGGCTTTGTTGCACGGTGTCGACTAAGAACCCCAAAAAGGTCAAGCATTGCGTGTGGGCGAACATCTACTTCATATCGTTCAAGATAAACCCCAGGTCCTGCAGGAGGGATGGAGTCATCTGAAGCTGGGAGACCAACACCGCCTCCTCCTGGTGCATCAGAAAGATGTCGTCGAGATACACTGAGGCGTACGCCTCGTGCACAGGGCCATTCCATAACTGGTCTCAGCAGCTTGGTAAAACGACAAGGTGCGGAAGACAGACTGAACGGAAGACAAGTAAACTCGTAAAACTCTTTCCTCCTTTGAAATTGGAAGAAACAGGGGGGGGGGGGGGGAGAGAAAGAAACAATGGCTCCTTTTTGGAAGAGTTCTGCCACTTCCTTGTCGACCACCTGCAATCCTTCTCACAAGAAGGCCAGAGGGAGAGTACGTGACCGTTGGCATGGTATGCAGTGAAATTCTATATGAAACCAAGTGACCATCTGTAGCACCCAAGCATCTTGTGTAATCTCTGCCCACTTGCGCAGGAACCCTTGCAACCTTCCCCCCCACCTCTGGTAGGAAAGAAGGGTTATGCCTTACCTGCGACACCTCTTGATGCAGTGTGGTTACACAGAAACCGCCTTTCCCGCCACAGTCCTTGCCAAGGCCTCTCCAGGGGTAGAAGCCCCCAAACCATTTCTGGTCCTGCCACTGCATGGAGCATTTAGTCTGGAGCCTGTGGGGGTTGGGATTGGTCACTCGGCCGGAGGCGCGTCCCCTACCTCTTCCTGCCCCTCCAAAAATTTGCTGGCTAAACACTTTGATGGATTGCTGAGCCTTATCGAGAGAGGAGAAAGTGTTGATGAACCAGGAGAGTTATTTTATGAACGGCTCTCTTAAGAGACCTCCGTTCGCCACTGGGCCAGCCTCCATGGTAGCTAGTTCACCAAGTCTGGGCTCGATTTTAATGAGCAGAGAATGTCTGCGTTCTGTTGAAAGCGCACAATTTGTTGTAATGGAGTTAGCAGCCTAGTAGTTGGGGAGGGCGGAGCCAGGGTGGTGGAAGGAAGAGGAGGAGTCATGACAGGATAGGGGCAGATAGAGTAGGGACAAGGCAGAGATAACAAGTAGAATAATAAAGCTCCTGTTACACCACAAGAAGTGTCTGTGGTTATTTGTAGCGCGATGCTACAGCTGGCGACGAGGGTGGGATGAGCAAGCCCCACTGACCACGGAGCCCCAGAGATCGTCGAGGAGCCGGTAGCAGCCACAGGAACAAGTGTGGACCGGCCTGAAGTGACGAAGCCGATCGCTCCGAAGCGCGACTCACGCTAGATGCGTGTGTCTTGAATGACGCTAGTGTTTGCAGAAGTCGGGAGCCCACCCCGACCCTGCCTTGTGCCCAAGAGCGGAGAGAGAAGTGCCCCAACGTCGGAGACGCTGTCCCTGGAAGCCTGCCAGCGAGCGCCGGTGAGCGCGTTGAAATAGGAGCTGAAAGCCCGTCGATGCCGGCAGACCTCACGCCCGATGCGTGAGCTTTGGCACACTGTCGCGAGGGAAAAGCGGGAAGCTGCAGAATAAGGCGGGAGCCCACCCCGACCTCACCTGATGGCTGTCGCCGCTGAGGAAAAGCAGGGCCTGAGGAGTGCCACCCTTGAAGCTGCCCGCCGGTGAGTCCAGCATGGAAAAGACTGAATGAGCCAGGAGAGAAAGCCTCGTGCGTGTGTAGTGACGGCGGCCATCTTGGAGTCAGGCGGCTTTCAAGACAGACTCCTTGAGTGTTGCAGAGCGGCCATTTTTAAGTGAGGCACCCAGCAAATAAACAAGCATTGCTAAGTGCAAATAAACAAGTTTTGGCAAGAAGTAAACAAGCATTGTCGAGTGCGAATAAACAAGCATTGGCATGTACAAATAAACAAGCATTGGCGAGAACAGATAAAGACACAGGCACCAACAAAAGTGTGAGAATAAACCAACGACACTATGGTGACTCCTCCCGTCTCACCGTCGAGGAAGCTCCTTGTTGCGGGAGGATCACACCTGCGAGCTCCGGAACCTCTGACCGTGACCACAGGAGGGAGTATGGGCCCCAAGTGGCAAGAATGGTTAGAAGACTTCGAAGATTACATCGAGGGATCCAGAGTGACGGAAGACAAAGAGAAGTTAATTGCCCTCCGCAACCTAGCAGGCCGGGAGATAAGTAAAATCATCAAGGATTTCTCACCTGCAGATAGTGGAACATATGACAAGGTGCATGAGGCACTAAACAAAAAGTTTCTACATAAAAGAAACGTGGACTATGAGCGCCACGAGTTTCACCAAGCGCGTCAAGGAAAAGAGGAGGCAATGAGTGCATTTATCACCCGGTTACGACGGCTGTCGAGACACTGAGTTTGAAACCTTCTCGCCGGACGCGGCTATCAAATCACAAACCATAGTTGGCTGTCACTCAGAAGCTCTCAGGAGACGGCTACTGAGGAAATCCCACGAATTGGAAGAGATAGAAGAAATGACTCGTATATACGAGGAAGCGGAGGAACACGCCGCTACCATCGAAACGGGACACAACGGCCGTCAGGAGCAAGCGCACCGTGTTCGAGACAGACCTCGTAGCAGAAGGAAGTATTTGCTGGAGAATAAATGGAGACAGAGACAGTCGTCTCACCAACGACGCCCGGAGTACAGGAGAAGAGAAACGGGGCGAAGGGACCAAAAGCCAGAGAGGACTAGCCGATGTTATCGGTGTGGTTATGACTATCCCCATATAGACACCTGTCCGGCCATGGGTCAGCGATGCAGGAAATGTGGGCGATCCAATCACTTCGAAGCCATGTGCGGGGACTATCACAAAGAAAGGCGAGGTGAGACAATGAGATCGTCCCGCTCTGACACAAGAAAACATCACATTAGAGCTGTTCAAGGAGAGCCCAGGTGGTCCCCAGGTTCATCACATTCCAGCCGGGAATCACACAGGTCACGCAGATCCCCATCTCGGGACTCGTGATCATCTTCCTCCAAAGACTCGACCTACACTGTGGAACACTTGAACCTGATTGCGGACCCTGATCAGCTGAAAAAGTATCCACGCCTAGATATTAAAGTGGGGAATCACGACACCAAATTTATATGGGATAGCGGAGCCTCGCTGAACTATATCCCAGTTGCGGAACACGAGAAAATGGTCCCGAAACCCCCACTAACTTTTGCACCGGTCCGCGTCTTCACGTGGATGTCCAAAAGACCACTCCCCTGTCTGGGTAAATTCCACACAACTCTCACCCATGGCGACATCACCGTACAGGCGGTCATACATGTCAAAGGGCCTGAAGCCGACTGCCTACTTAGCCTCCCCACTGCGGAGCGTCTTCGTCTGGTGGAAGTCTTATTCACGGTCAACGACAATAAGAACTGTGTCAGCAAGTTTACCAAATTACTTCCCAAACCGGGGAAGGCGGAGAACCTGGCTGACTACATGCCCCACCACCCTCTGCCGTCGTCAGAATCCAAACCATCGATTGCTGAGGAGTATATCCAGTTCGTGGATAACCAAGCATTGCCACCTGCCATTCCCATGGATGCCATTCGGGAAGTCACCGCCAAAGACACTGTCTTGCAAATGGTCCTCCACCGGATTCAAACTAATGGATGGCGATACAACCCGCGAGAAGAAGACACAGCCTCTACAATCCGGAAAGAGATACAAGCATTCCGCCACGTCTGTGATGAACGGTCGGTCACCACCGATGGAGTCATTCTAAGAGGTCAACGACTTGTCATCCCCAGTCAACTACGGCAGGGAGTTATCAATCTGGCCCATGAAGGCCACAGAGGAGCAGTATCTACAAAGCGAGCTCTACGGGAAAGCGTCTGGTTCCCCTTTCTGGACCAAATGGTGGAAGCTACACTGAAGGATTGCCATCTCTGTCAGTTGACCAGCAAAGCAATCCACCGGCACCACTACAAATGACAACCTTACCCAGTGGAGTGTGGCAAGAAGTTGCCATGGACTTCTATGGACCGCTGCAGTCTGGAAAATATGTGGTTGCCATAATTGACGAATATTCACGATTTCCCATCGCACAAATAATATCGTCTACAAGCGCCTCCTGCACTCTCAAAGTACTAGATGAGATATTCGCAACATGGGGTGTCCCCAAGGAAGTCAAAACAGACAATGGGCCCCCATTCAATGGACACAAATTCAGTGCTTTTGCGAAACACATGGACTTTGAGCACAGAAAAGTTACACTACTCTGGCCACAAGCGAATGGCACCATTGAGAGATTGATGGCTACGATCAAAAAGACATTTCAGCAAGCCACTGCTGAGAAGAGAGAACTGCAGGCAGCTCTGAATGAAGTTCTAAGAGCCTACAGGGCAACTCCCCACTCAACCACCGGACAATGCCCTGCGACCCCCATGCTAGGGCGGCCAGTGAGAAATTGTATCCCGACAGGGGAAGGTGCTCTGCAAGCGGTATCACCAAATTACATGCACCAGGAAATAGCTGTGACTGACAAGCATAACAAGGACAAAATGAAAATCGTATGCCGATGCCAAGAGGAGGGCGAGGTCTCCATCCTTGCATGAAGGGGATCTTCGTTAAACAGGAGCAGCAGAGAAAGACTGATTCCCGATTCCGTGACAAGCCACTATTAGTTACCCAGCAGAAGGGCACGATGCTGACGGCGGAATCTGAACAACGCAGAATCACCAGGAACACCTCCCCCTTCAAGAGGTGTCCGCGAGACATAAAAGGACCTGGGGTGAGCCCGACTGACACTCCCGCACCTGAAGAACCTGATCCTAGTTATACAGGAGGCAGAGGTCAGCAGAGTGAGTCCGTGCCGAGCGTGTCCACTGGGAACATGTCACTACGGCCACGTCGTGAAATCCAGCCACCCAAGAGACTCATTGTAGAAATGGACTGAAGCATTGTTGATTGTTTGTTTTATTAAGAAAGGGGGAGATGTAATGGAGTTAGCAGCCTAGTAGTTGGGGAGGGCGGAGCCAGGGTGGTGGAAGGAAGAGGAGGAGTCATGACAGGATAGGGGCAGTTAGAGTAGGGACAAGGCAGAGATAACAAGTAGAATAATAAAGCTCCTGTTATACCACAAGAAGTGTCTGTGGTTATTTGTAGCGCGATGCTACATTTGTGTCTGAGGTAACAAAGCCCTTTGGGCCCAACCTGAGAATATCACACGGTCTATCAAGTCGCCAGTCTCCTTGGCGTCTTGGTGTCCACCCCGGTACTGTCGTCTTCTGCCTCATCTTGAGGGCAGGAATCTTCCTCGGGGGTCTCTCCCGGTTGAGAATCCTCTTGGGCTTCACTCTCAAGGCGACTCTTTAAGAAGGCCTAGCGTAGCCTTTCGAAGGCATCCATAGAGGTGGTCTTAGGGTGTGCTGCGCGCGCTTGGCCCTTGCTCCTGGGGGCCTCTTTCGCAAGAAGAGGGAGCCACCCCCAGTCTCCCTCTGACGAGGGCATGACAGTCCTCTTATCAGTCAGTTCAATGATTCTACGGCTTACGGGCTCCAGCGCCGAGGATACTGCCCTCTCCAAAGACATGTCAATCGCGTCCACTAATTCCACATGTATGGGGAGCAAGGACAACAGGCTCCCAGTTGTCGTATTACCCTGCCATGATCAGCAGACTAAAAGAAAAAGATGAATTACTATTTGCCTTAGCCAAGGCTTGTTGGGTCAACGCTCGTGGACGTGAGACTGGGAGGTATAGAATGCTCAGCGGAGAAACTGCACACTGGAGCCGATGGAAGCTGTTAAGGTTAGCCTATAAAAGGCAAAGAGGAAAAACAGGCTACGGTAGTCTACCCGAAGCGGTCTCAGGCTCACGCGACCTCCATTGAGTAACTGCCGGAAGAGTCAGCGCAGCACGATGAGACAGGAATGCAAGAAGAAATCCCCGTTCCTCAGAAATGTACCCGTGTGCCCCGCCCTCTATCCAGTTTGGATCCCACCGTGCTTCGAAACCAAAGATGTGAGAAATTCCCTCACTACCCGGAAGCACAAGCGAGCGCCCCGCCCTCTATCGGTGTGGAGCGCGTCGCACCTTCGTCCCCTACAGTGTCTGCCACAAGGAAAAGCAGCAGAGATTGCCAGGCGAGCACTAGGAAGCACCCGTAGCCTCGCCCAACGGACTGGGTAAGGGGAATGACATGCAGATCTCCCTGCGGGGGAACCAAAAAACACTGAGGACAACGGACGGCATCCAGAGACCAGGAGGCAGTGTGCGCACCAGAAACCAACCACTCTACCACCTTAACGAGGTAGGCAATAGGGTACAAACACAAGAATAAATAGTAAGGAAAAGCACTTAACTGGCTGCTGAGCAGCGAAGTAAGAGGAAGTGCCGTTCCTTGCTACTGTTTAGATGGGACTCTTTAGTTGTTACTGGTTTTAACGCAAAGACTCATGGGATTTGTTTTGACATATCGATAAGGCTGCTGGGTGGAAAATAAAAGAAGAGTTAAGCATAATCCGAGCCTCCGGTCCGGTAATAGAATTTATGGAATAATAGTGTGTAAATGAAATAATAGTTTGTAGCTTGAAACTCTAGATTCACTTGCAGTTCTTTAGCATGTCAGCTAATGGATAGATTCTGAAAAGTGCTGTGGCATGGTGAATCAAGTTTTTGGGAGTCAACATTCGATGGTTTTAGGACTACTCTGATGTTGTGCATCAGAAGCCCAGAAAGTACCCCAACTAATATACTGGCTTGACATCATGGCTTATGGGATTTAAAAATAACCTTTAACATTCCACTTCACCAGGGAGTTTGGGGGGGGGGGGGGAAGTCACTGCATGCTTTTAAAACAACTACAGGCTACAAGCCTAGTTAAAGTTAAGTCACCTTTTCCATTTTCAGTGAGAAACTATTTCGGTTGTAAAATTATGTACATAGACTACAAAGCAGAATTCTACTTACAGTGATGGACAAGAAAACAGTAGTTGTAAACAGACTTACAGGATTGTGGCCTCCTACCTTGTTTGAATACCTATATAATGATATCTTACAAGTATGTCAACAGATGGACAGGTCATAGTACAAAATGCGTCCGACAACGAAAAACAAAAACAACAAAAAAGCCAGGGAATCATGTGGATTGTACTTTTGGGTGATACTACCGACACTTGCCAGCTAGAGAATAGCATAGCACAACAAAATGCACTGAACAATTGCCTGACTGGATTCCCAAGTAAATCCAGAGTTTGAGAAACAATAAGTGTGCATTTGTTTAGTACCCCACCCTCTTGGAGTCTTAAAAAGAATGGACAGTGGGAGAAGGGCGGGTTAAAAAGAACAGACAATCGGAGGTGGAGGGCCATGGATCGGACTGACACCAAGGAGAGCGAGAAGAGTGCGACACCACAGAGAGGAGGAAGGAAATGAGTTGGAAGGGTGGCACCACAGAAAGCAGTGGAGACGAATAGGAAGCAAGAGGTACGTGGGCGCCAACCAATTTATTTATTTATTTTAATTCTTTTAACGTGCAGACAAGTAATTGGAAAAATGTGCAGCCTAACTGGGTATCCAACAAATGTAAAAAGTACCATAGTAGAATTGATATAGATGGGCAAAAGCGCACTACGCTTGATACAAAGAAAGTAAGTGCTGCTATTTTGCAGAACCGGTCTTAGTAGATGGCTTGCACAGCTTGCTTCTGATAAACATGCATTTTAGAGGTAGAAGCAAATATCCAAATGCAGGGAGTGTGGCAGTCAAGCTGCAAAGCAGACTGAACTTTAATTTATAATTTCTGGTCTGCTCCTGGTGAACTGTGAAAAGCAGCTGTAGAGGGTGGAAGTTACCCGTATGGTGCAGCCAACATGACCAAATGAAGTCAATCATAGCAGAGATACCTACAGGAGCTACCATCATAAAGATCATACTAGACTACCCTTAGTGATGACCACAATTATCATTTTGGATTTGTGAAAACGTGTGTGCTTTACATACAGCTCACAGGCGTTTGGCTTTTTTTTCTCCTCTTCTTAACATACATTGCCAATCTATGAGAGGTTGCCCACAGTGAATTTTGTCTGCCACGGATCTAGCTGCCACTCATTTGTGTCCAATTGCTTGCAGTGAGGTTATCTCACGGTAAAAATGGTGCGATCAACTGGAATTTGAGGAGATCAACTGGAATTGGTTTTGTATTGCTCAGTGGCAAATATTTAGTGGTTGTCTGGAGTATGGCGCAGACTTCTACCTTTGCCTTTTGTTGATGCATGGCATTGTAATGGCACTGTCTAAATAGGTGTAGCTATAAAGCGATCAGAGACAGACCAATTATTTTGCGTTCAAGGACCATGCTACTTTGTCGATCCATGATTAGAGACCATAGTCCTTTGACAGCCAGAATACCCAGGTGAACACCAGATCTAGTTCATGAAGCATCTGTTATTACGGTCACAGAGAGACTGACTATTCAAAGCTCACTATAGATACATATTCTGCATTGTCAACCAACAGACTTACGTTTACACCTCAACACAACTGTCAAATCTTCCAGTCCCTCAGAAGCAAACTTGTCTGCCACTGCTGGAGCTGCCTTATATGTTCACAGGTAGAGAGTATCAAGTGACTGTAGCAAACAATTGTACTTATTCACTTTATTACAGAAGACAGTTAGAAAATTAGAAATTCACTATAGGGCTGTATCCTGAAATACAGATTCGTTTTTTCAAATTGCATTTATACAGAATGCACGTGTAACAAACTGTCACTCAAACTACATACAGAAATGTATCTTTAAATATTGAACCTTGACAAAATTAGCATGCATCTTAAACCTTGTTAAGCAACCGAGTTATCAAAAAGTCAATACAAAGTTAAATTACTTAGCCGTGCTCAATTCTCTTGACAATTTCAAAGATACCCCTCCCCATCGCCCAGTGAAAAATGAGGACCAGTACTGCAGAGGCAAAAAGAACAATTGGTGGGCAGAATGTTGAACAATGTCAAACATTCATCCCAGTGCAGAGATCGGAGCCTAAATACTTCATTATTTTTGCTCCCCATGCCATTCCAGTTTAAACCCAGACATATGCAAATCAGTCTTGATCCTGTGCCCCATGGGAACAGTTCAGCCCGAACTGCCAGGCCAGGTCCTTCCTGGACCGGAAACAAGCATTCGGTGACCAGTTTCGGGGTTTCACCTCTCAGCCAGGCTAGCTTGACTCCAGTGGCATGGAGAGCATGGGACCTATGTCAGTGTATACCCGTCCCACTCGTGCGACAAATGCAAAAAACGAACAACTGATGGATAGAAAGTTGAACCATGTCACTCATTCACTCCAGTACAGAGATCTGGGCCTAAATACATCATTTTGCAGAGGACTAAAATGCGAGACAAATTCAGTTTTTTTCACTAAGATTTGGCTTTCCCATCACAAATCTGTTTTAAGGAACATGGACGTTTGTATTTGTAATACAAGCACTCAAGGACAATGTAAACCATGGGATACATTACAGTGTTAGTAATATTTTTTTCCATTGTAGATAATAAAATTCATGTCTACAAGCATTGGAAATGAAGAAAAAAAATATACACAACTTGAAAATAATTGTTCAGTGGGATATATTTTCAGATACATTGTTAAATGTTATTTCTTTTAGCAATTTTAGAAAAAGTTCCCTGTAGAGTACCCTTTGTTGCTTTACTCATTAATGTTTTCCTAACTTCAAGGACACAGAGAAGTTTCATAATTTTCTTGCCCAGTACTATCACCGGAGGGCAGTAGACCCACTAAAAAGTATGTACTTCATCACACAATGGACAGGTCAATGTAGAGGACATTTTCCTCATTTCCACACCATCCACCCAGATTGCATGAACAGTTCAAATTATCTGGCCCAGCTGTAATCACATAAAATATCCAATCATTCGCTTTGTGAAAAACACATTTCTGTTTAGGAGCGTGATGGATCAAAAACGCAGTTGTGATAAGTCAAACATTTTGAAAGACCCTTTCCATTTTATTTCAGCACTTTAAAGAGGGAACTTTTACATGGCCAGTCATTCTTAGGATTAGCCATACCGATTTACTTTATAGCTCAAAACTTGTGTGTTTATAACCCTTCCCAGTGGATTTGCACAAAAAGCAATATCTTGCACCTAGAGCCATATTTTTCATAAAAGAGCTTTCTCTCTGTACAACGAGGTGTGTCTCTACCTCATCTAGAGAAAATGGGTGAAAGCAGGAAAGTTACTTTTCTCCTTGAAAGTCAGTCATTCCATACACTTTCTTCCTTATTTCCTGTATCCCTCTACATCTGCAGCGTGGAACCCTTCTCATCTGTGAAAGAAAGTAGGTCTGCAGGTTCATGAGCCAAGACTTCAAAGCAGAGTGGCGCTTAAACACGAGTTGGATAATCACCCATCACAGTCAGCCTCTTATTTATAGCTGCAAAGGAAATTCAAAAAAGCTAGCTTTTTGTTGAAAGATATTTTCTTTCATCCAGCCAGCTCACTTTGAGATTTTTCAGCACTGAAACGGAAGACCTTTTCAGCAATTGACCTTGAGCTTTGGCAGCAAGAAAATCCATAGCGCCCAGTTTTTTGGAGAGACTTGTGCACAAAAGTAATAGGCTTGGAACTTTCATTTTCACAGGGAAAGTCTAGATTTGTTTTTAAATCATCTTTTGCTCCAATTGACTATCTGCTTGGGTCAATATAGGCCAGGATGGATTGCCAAAATTAAAATACCTTTAGTAATTGACCCGGAGAAGTCTCAAATCTAGGATTTAAGGTCTGGTTCCTCATCAGAATAGGAGTTCTGTTGTGCCAATGGTAAATTTCTCATTGGTGCAAAAACCTAGGTTCTCTGACAGCAGCTCCAAAAGTAACTATCATAGGAAGCTGATCTCAAATCTAGGGCATAAAAAAAAAAAACCTCAGAATATTTACTGCCCAGTTTTTAACAGGTAATGCATGAAATCCTAAAAGCTTGTCTGTATTAATGTGGTGGGCCAGAGACCGACACAAATCACACACACTGAATCTAGCCACTGCAACATTTCAGGCAGTAATTGCTTATTGACCAACACATAAAAAAAAAAAAAAAAATACATACATACATACATACATAATCTACTGGCGGTCGCCAGTAGATAGTTATAGTTAGGACCGTGTTTCCATAGGAAATCCGCAACATTTTATTTGGAATAACTTTGGCGCCGGTTGACGAATCCTCGCAAAATTTTCAAAATAGGTGGGGCGCTCCGCTCCTACCTTGAAAGTCTCAGGGTGATTCGTCAAGCGGGGGCCGAGAAAAAAGGGGGGTCCCCAAACACGTTTTCCCCATGCATTTTTCCATAGGGACCTTTAGTCCAAGGTACAGCCCGAACGGCTGAACAGAATTACTTGAAATTTGGCAGAGAGGTAGTCCTCAGGTCAGGGAAGTGCCTTTTGCAGGTCTGGTGTCAATCTGTTCACTAGTTCCTGAGAAAATCAAAAGTAAAATCATATATTACCTACTGGCGGTCGCCAGTAGGTAGTTATAGTTAGGACCACGTTTCCATAGGAAATCCGCAACATTCTATTTTGAATAACTTTTGCGCCGGTCGACGAATCCTCGCGAATTTCTCAAAATAGGTGGGGCGCTACGCTCCGCTCCTACCCTGAAAGTCTCGGGGGGATTCGTCAAGCGGGGGCTGAGATAAAAGGGGGGTCCCAAAACACGTTTTTCCCATGCATTTTTCCATAGGACCTTTAGACACAGCTACAGCCCGAACGGCTGAACAGAATTACTTGAAATTTGGCAGAGAGGTAGTCCTCAGGTCAAGGAAGTGCCTTTTGTAGGTTTGGTGTAAATCTGTTCAGTAGATTCTGAGAAAATAGCCTTTAAATCAATATATATATCTGAGCCAGCTTACGGTGCGCTTACGGTGCGCTTACCGTACGCGTACGGTAAAAAAATAGTTAAAAAAAAAAATTATCCACACTCTCCCCACCCAGTGTGCAAATGGTGCCTGAAGGGCACCATTTGTGCATGGCTTATAACAGGTGTGAAGAATTAAAATATTACCTTTCAAAACGAAGTGCATCATATGTCCTCCATGTGCGCACGGTGCGAGAAGCGCATCGTGCGTACATGGCCCATCTAGCGTAACGTGGGCACGTGGTGCGCGTAGCGCACCGCGTGCCCACCGTGCATGCACGGCACTAACTGCGTAAAGTGGGCACGCGAAGCGCACCGCGTACTCACTGTGCGCGCACGGTGCGCGAAGCGCACCGTGCGCGCACGGAACGAACTGCGTTAAGTGGGCGCGCACGCCACGAATGGCGTAAAGTAACTTAGCATTTAAAAAACCGTACAAATTCACTGAAAAAACCATAGGTTTCACACATGTTCTAGTTAGCGGAAATTTTACTGATAAAAAACCAATGAAATTCCCCCGTTATAGTTAGTGCAGGCAACTATAACTCACGCGACCGCAATCTTCTGCTGATGACATATGTGTCTTTATGAAAAAAAAATATTTGTAATATATGTATAGCTAAAAATTTATGGAAGAAGACATGGGCAAATAAGTGTCTAAATACAGTATTAGCATCAGCAGAGGATTGCGGTCGCGTGAGTTATAGTTGCCTGCACTAACTATAACGGGGGAATTTCATTGGTTTTTTTATCAGTAAAATTTCCGCTATCTATAACATGTGTGAAACCTATGGTTTTTTCAGTGAATATATATATATATATATATATATATATATATATATATATATATATATATATATGTGGGCGGAGCCTAACCACACATCTCATCCTGAGATCTGATTGGCTGTCAGCACTTCATCCAAGAAGTGTTGGCAGCCATCTTGGGACCAATATACATGATAACACCTCATTAAAAAGCATTGCAGTTAATAGAAGGTTTTAAGACTTTAGTTACATTATAAATCATTTGTTGATGGTACCATACTCATTTTAGGAATTGTGGTATGTTCTAAGGTGATTTCACCATGTGAAAAAGCCTTCTGCTGGGATATCATGATTGAGAGAAAAATATTTTCTCATGCTTTTCCCACAGAGGTTTGGAAGGTGATCTATAAGCTAAACGGAGAGCATATTTTCTGTAAATTCACATTATCTTTTTCAGTCATGTGAGAATGAAGTCTGACATTCTCAGTAAAACATGTACATCCAACAAGGGCAGAGACTGTCAGTTGATTCCTTTGTGTTCTACTGCAGCTTCCCAGAGTGTTCCAAAGAACAACTAGAGCGCTAACAGTCCTACTTATGACAAACGTATGGCACACCTGAAGCCATCTTGCTTGGATTAAAGTGGTAACTCTTAAAACATTTAATAAGGAACAAAATGAGGGGGTTCATTTTGCCATAGAAATTATGATTAATGCTGAAGAAAGAAATTAAGGGCACATTTTTAGTGACTTCTCAAATCCTCTTCTATTTCATTAAAACATTCTGACATGCAGACTGAAACATGCACTTTTAATACCAGGAACAGACTTCCATGGTGAACAGTAGTTTTACTACAGTGATCTAATGAGCAACTAGAGTGCTAACATTCAGAATTTATGGCAAATGTGTGACATATCTGAATACCTTCATGATGGAACCAAAGTAAAAAACTGAAAGCATTTCCTACTGAGGAGACTGCAGTACATTAGGAAACTTCATAACAAATAAATCTCCCAAGATGGCCACCGGAGACAAAAGAGCCCAAATGAAGCCCAAAATCACCCAGATGTAGCCCAAATATAGCCCAATGACAGAAGTGTGCAAAACACTTATTATTTTGTGTTTTTGCAGTGTTATATAGTGCAGACTTGTCAGGTGTTGGAGTGCTTTACATGAGCATTGGTTACATCACACAAGAACAAATTCATTTTGGTTGTAGACATGGGGAGATTAAGTGATTTGACCACAATCACAGAATGTTGAGCGGAAGCAGAAACTCCACCTGGTTCCCCAGTTGCAAAGTCTGCAGTTCTGGAAGTAACACCACATCCTCTCCCCTAAGTGCAACATTTAATCAAGTGGTCAACTGAATAAAAAAACATAAAGATAACAAATAATTTAAAAGTGCTTTGTCGCCATTTGAAAACTCAGAAAATATGTCCTTATTTTAGTCTTTTAGAGCACTAACCATAATTGTGATGCCAATAAGACCCTCTCATATATGTAATTTCTAAAGGAAATGCTCTAGGTATTACAGTTTTGATTACATCAAGATGATGTCAGGCGTTCCCCACTTTTGTAATAAATATAGAATGTTAGCAATCTAGTTGTTCATTAGGATACTGTTGAGAGGCAGAGGCCAGGGGCACAGACTCTGAAAATTGAAGGCAGGTAGGAGGGTGCAAAGGCAACAATTTAAGCACACTGAGCAGCAGGAAGGGCCGTGGCAGCACAACAGACTATGGAGGGCAGTGGAAAGGGGGGCAGGGGCAACAAACCAACAATACAGGACTTGCAAGAGAGGCTGTGGCAATGTAATAGACCATTGTGGGCAGAAGGAAGAGGCAATGGTAGTACAACCATACATGCCAACAGACCCGATTCAGCCAGGAAACGTCCAATGTTTTAAGGCTCAAATGAGCTTTATTTGATCCGTCTGTCTACAATCTCCTCTTTTTCAATATAACTCAAAGGGGAAAATCAATACCCCAGTTTTACCAAGTTCAAAATGTTCGCAAGTATGGTACATTGGATCATGGAAGGAAATGGGGTAGGGACATGGACTTGGATAACAGAGGACAGGAGGGACATGGAGAGGTGCACCAAACGGACCCTGCAGGGCAGGCGTCAGGGTTTGCAGCAGCACAATACACCACACAGGGCATGCGGGACGGGAGTGCAGCACAACAATCCATAGAAAGCAAGAGGGAGGGGACAGGACCATGCACATGGACAAGAGAGAACAGAGGGGCAAGAGGGGCAAGAGGCAATGGTAGCTAGCTGACCATAATGGACAGACAGGAGAGAAAGCTGCAGCATAACAGACCATAAAGGGCAGGAGGGACGGATCAGGGGCATTACAATGGAACAGACAAGCCAGGAGGGAGGGAGTAGGGGTCTGCACATGTAAACAGAGGGCAGGGGGCAAGGAGGCAGGGCAGGAGCAGCAAGATAGCCATGGAGGTCAGGCAGGATGGGCACTAGAAGCAAGACACACCATGAAGAGCAACAGTGAGACTGTGATGGCATACACACAGACCATGGAGGGAAGGTGGGAGGGGGTCAGGGGCAGCTAACTGACCACACAGGGAAGGTGAGAGGGGCCATGGCAGCACAGAAGACCATGCATGGCAAGTGGGAGGGTTAGTGGCAGCACAATGGCTATGATGGGCAAGAAGGAGGGTGCAGTGGCATGCACAAAGGACGATGGAGGATAGAAGGGAGGGTCAGGACCTGTGCACAGACAAGAAAGTTCAGGGGAAGGGGCCTCACAACAGACCGCACGGGGCAGGCAGGAGGAGCAGTTGCAGCACAACAGACCAGGGAGGGCAGAAGGGTGTGGCAATACAATGGACCATGTGGACAGGAGGAAGAGGATAGGGGCATGGCATGTGGACAGGCAGGGTGGAGGTGGCAGGGACAAGTTACAGTCATCTGACAATGCTAGGCAGGTGGGAGGGGAGTGGCAGCTCAACAGAACACTCAGAGTAGATAGGAGTGGCAGGTCCATGGAACATGGTGGGCAAAAAGGATGGAGCAGGGGCATGCACAAAGACATCGGAGGGCAGGGGGAAGGAGAATAGGGGCAGCAAGCTAAGCACAGAGGCTAAGCAGGAGGTCAATGATGGGACATAGAATTGGGCCATGGAGGGCAGGAGGAGTGGACTGGTACATCATACTAAATTGAGGGCAGTGGCAGCACATCAGACCATACATGGCAGGAGGGAGGAGGCTAGTCCATGGATTCACACAACAGAGGATAGGGAGGAGGGGGATGGGGCAGCAAGCTAACTGTTCAGAGAAGGCGGGTATTAGGAACTTTATTGTTTTTAAAACGTGTGTCTGTGCGAACTACTTAAAATATGAACAAGTATGCAGCATAATCTCACTTTTATTCAGGAAGAAGAGGACGTTTGTGACTGTGACTCCGGGCTCACTTGGCAGAAACACCCCCTGACCCTCCACCCCCTATCGCAAAATGTAATGCCCGTGAAAAGGGTAGGTGAACACAGTGTTATATAGAACATAGTCCTGAGAGCACGATTGAAAATGAAAACTAGATATAGTGTATGGTATAAACTATGCACCAAAAAGTGTGATACAAGATGAACCGGGCGTGAAATATAATATGCAATACATTGGGCGCAATGACAGATTCATTGGAGAACGCGAGATAGCACAGGCACTAGCGCGTGCTATGCGATATGCGCCTTGGAGTGTAATATGCACAGGGCAGTGTTGTGTAACCTAATTAGTCTCTAAAATTGTAATATAAAATATGTGCTGGGGAGTGTAACGTTGCATATGCACTGTGACAAAGATATGGATCCCAGATTGTAATATGTACGGCATAGCACTGTGCGTTATAACATAGGCATCGAGGAAGGCACGTTAGATGGGGCAATATAACCCGTGCGAAGACAAGTGTGGCATGACATATTCACGGGGTGGTGTTACAGTGCACATGGGCTAGAGAGTGTCATAGCATATGCACTAGCTAGTGGAATACAACACAGAGGTGTGTGGCACTCAGCAGGCAATGGTGGGTGTAACACAGCATTGGGCTCTGCCAGGAGCGCGCTGTGACTCTCAAGTGATGTTCGTCCCCTTTCCAGAGAGTAAAATAAAAAGTATTACACATCCGGCAGTGGATGTGTGTTTTATTAATCGTGAGGGGGGTTTCTTGCATAGTTTGTCGAATTTTTGTCGAATCCCCTTTGAATGGCTTGGTGTGCATGTGTATTAAATGTGCCCGTCAATAGCTACCCATGTTTGTATAAATAAACGACAAGGGTGTCTACTGGGATTAGGCACGGTAGGGCATCAGACATGTCAGAGCTTCACTAGTGGTGTAAATACATTCCACGTGGATTCATTGTATGCAAAAAATTAAAAAACAGTGGCCGGCCCTGGGTATTGGGGTAAAAAAAAAATATAATTAGGAGACAGGCCCTGGGGGATGGGGTCATCAGGGCCAATAAATTAGAATAAGAAGGGGAACCACCCAGCCCCCCTTCTTAAAAAATTAAAATAAATATAAGACTGGCATCGTGCCGGAGGCGACGCCCCCTCCTTGCAGCACTCTGCAAACGCGCCCCCTGGCGAGTTGTAAGTTGAGGAATTAATTCCTCTTCAATACTGAGGGTCCCTGAGGGCCAACTAGCCCAACAGACATCTCCAGTATGCGCCAGGGAGCTGCGCTGCAGACAGGTGTTCTGAGGCCAAGCCCCTTTTTACACCTCTCTGCAACGCAGCTCTGTGGCGCTTACTGGAGGTACCTAGTGGTCTAGTTTGACCCTAGGGACCCTTAGGATTCAAGGGGACTTAATCTCTCAACTTAGAACAGCCACAGGGCGCGTTTACACAGTGGTGAAGGGAGGGGACGGGGCCTGAGGTGACGTGTGCAAACACGCACTATGGCACGTTTTAAATTGGGGATATAATTTCCCTTCAATACTGGGGGCCCCTGGGGGCTAACTAGCCCACCAAGTGCTTCCAGTAAGCGCCACTGAGCTGCATTGCAGAGAGGTGGTCCAGGCCGTGCCACTTTTTACACCTCTCTGCAACGCAGCTCTGTGGCACTTACTGGAGGTACCTAGTGGGCTAGTTGGACCCTAGAGACCCTCAGGATTCAAATGAACTTAATCTCCCAACTAAAAACGGACACAGGGCGTGTTTACACAGTGGTGAAGGGAGGGGACGAGGCCTGAGTTAACGTGTGCAAAAACGCCCTGTGGCCTGTTTTAAGAGGTAGTTTTAATCCCCCTGCCCTATTATATACTAGGGGCTTACAGAGGAGGTCATGCTAATCACAGGGGGACCCCAACGCATAATGTTCCCTAATGTATGTAGGTGTTTTCACTGTATTCTAAGTGTCTTTTAACATAGCACTGGCTCTAGGACTGGTTAGTCAGACTCAGTTACCACCAGTATCCGTCTGAAAAAGTTAAGGGTACAGGATGATTTTGCAACAAGGCTTCTTTCTGCACGTTATCCTTCTTCCTGCACTTTTCTTCGTCTTTGAGGACTTCTGTTGCTTCTTTCTGCACTTCTTTTTTTTCTCTGTGCATTTTTTCTTCTTTCTTCACATGTCCTATCTCTGTAGGCATAGTTAGAAATTAGCATTTAAAAAACCTTTGAAATTCACAGAAAAAACCATAGGTTTCAGGCACGTTATAGTTAGCTGGACTTTTCACTTGTACAAAACCATTGAAATTCCCCCGTTCTAGTTAGTTCAGCTAACTATAACTTGCGCGCCCGCAATGCACTGCTGATGACGTCACATATTACATCACTCATGACATGGTCAGTGACATCACTCATGACATGGTCAGTGACATCACTCATGACATGGTCAGTGACATGGTCAGTGACGTCATCATCCTTGTGATAGAGGGGCAGACCTCCTCTCACCCTAATATAACCTTTGATACACACATTCAAAAATAGAGACTACAATTTTCAAAACCATGGACATACCAATACCAGTTACAACAACCACTTCAGTAATTCTAAGATCCACATACACATCCACTCATTCACCAACAGTCCTATACAGTCACTCATACATGTACTCACTCATCATATGTACTCATACACCTATACATCCTGTTACAGAATGCCACTCATCCATAGAGTTACTCACACACATAGTCACTCATGCTAATAAAGAATCAAACATACAGTTATACACACACCACCACACTTACTTCTACGGAAACTTACACATACTTAATCTTTTAAACAATCACTTATAGAAACACATACTTATTCATACAGGAACTCTTTCAATCTCTCACTCTCACATATACTCACTTATATACACCAACAGTCACATATACTAGTTTAAAACATGTAGTTACTCATGAAGACACTATTGAGACAGTCATTCACTCACTAACACACCCATACACACACTCATCCACCCATACAGTCCTGCACACATGCTGTCTTCAACACATACAAACAGTGAGTCACTCATTCATGCAACTATGCACTACGTAATACCCCTCCACCGAACCATGCAGACACTCATACTGATACTCAAAAAACCAACTAATAACCTATATAGACACCCATGTAGCTACTCACCAACCCATGCAGCCACTTATACACAAAGTGAGAGACTGATACAGATATTTACATATTTAAACATTACTCACTAAGCCATGTATTCACTATGATACACTTAGTCAGTTACACAATCAATTTTTCAAAAACAAATCCTCCATTTAGACACTTATATACCCATTTAGTCTTCCATCGATCTTGAGATATACATATATAAAACATATTTAATTTTCAGAAAAACACACATTCACTGGATGATGTCATCAGTGATGTCATTTGAGATGTCATCAGTGATGTCATCAGTGATGTCACTGACCATGTCATGAGTGATGTAATATGTGACGTCATCAGCAGTGCATTGCGGGCGCGCGAGTTCTAGTTAGCTGAACTAACTATAACGGGGGAATTTCAATGGTTTTGTACAAGTGAAAAGTCCAGCTAACTATAACACCCCTGAAACCTATGGTTTCTTCAGTGAATTTCTGAGGTTTTTTAAATGCTAATTCCCAACTATAACGTGCCTGAAACCTATGGTTTTTTCTGTGAAATATATATCACACTAATTGAGCCAAAGTTAATTACCACATCCAGATCAGATCAAACTATTTCAGCTGAATTTTGAAAGTCAATGCCCAATCACCTCTGCCCTTTACGGGCAGGAGAAACAGGTCACATTTGTTTCTGGACAAATAGAAGACACAAGGGTCATTTTTTCAGGGCTTAATAATTACTACACAACTTCTTAGAGGTAAACTAAATTGGTTTTGAGGTGAAAGGGTAATACCTTTGCCTGTCCCTTGAACCAGAAGATGCATATATTCCAACTCTAAAAGATGGAGGGAGGGGGCAACAGCGTCAATGGGAGTATAGTCAGTAATGTGCCATTCGGATCAGTAAATTCATCTGCGACTCTGAAGCAACACCAACATAAAAAGGATTCCACTGGGGTGGCGAGGCGGAGCTTGCCTGTGCCCAAGACAGCCGCGCAACTCAATAGATCCGTGGAGCCATCGTAACATCCTACATCAATCAGTCACTGGTGCGGATTATATTGCCCTGATTTTCACGGTCGTTTGCCCCGGAAGGTGCCGTGGGTCCTTTGTGCCGATTGGGGATCTCTACGACCGCTGCAGTGTTCTGCAGCCGAGAAGGACCGCGACGCACCCGCCCTAGGCCGTAAGCCCCGGTCTCATGTGACGCGGAGACGGCAGGCAGGAGGCGCACGCTGACGATTACCCTGCCGAGCCGGCTCACACTGAACTTGGAGGACTGTGCTGGGGCATGACATACCCTTGAAGCCCCGTGAGCAACGGCCGCACGGTGAGGCACATGATGTATGCGTGATTCTAAGTGGTGCAGCCCTAAACAGCCGTTACTGGTACCGGGCGGCCCCACAAATTGCGCCCAAAGTAGCCGCGTGCTGGGACACAGTCGTCAGCTATTCGGTTATTGTTGCCTGCACCTATGGGTGATCTGCGCTGTGGCCCCCTGCTGCTCCCCCAGGCTGAAGAAGATAGTGGACTGAGATTGTTCTGGCCGCCCGGACGCCGCCATACTGAGAGCCCTGCCAGCATTGCTACTTACCCGCCGCACAGCACACCGATTGAATTGTACACAGCGCAGTGGTGGGGTGGCACGGTGCTCCTTTCTGCTGGCCATCAGACTAGTGCGGGTTTGCACATGCTGGAGTGGTACCTGTGCTGCTGGTCGGAGTCGCTGGGGGGCCCGGAGCACGGTTAATGTTACCGCATCAATGCTATGAGGAGGTGAGCTGCAGGCAAAGCAGTCCTGGTGCTCTGCAGCTTTGGTGTCCAGTGTCGTGAGGCCCTACTCCTGGTCACTACTCTTTCTCACGGAGTCTGGTTGGCACTGAGCGTAAACTAGGGTGTACACGCTTTGCAAATTTACCTGCTAACCCCATACCTGTGGAAAATCTGGTGCGCTCCATTGGACCATTAATACTGCTGTGCAACGGTGTGACTGAGTTCTTGGTAGTGCCACTGGATAGTTGCGGGGACATACCTGTGTTATCCAGGTTTGGTTCCCTGATGGCCAGTGCTCCCCAGAACGAAGCTGGTTTCGCAACGCTTGCCACCTACGAGAAAAAGTAAGACTAATCTGCGTGAGAAAGCAGAGTTACCATGGATACCAGTAGCCCGGCCGAAATGGGGAGAGTGAACAAATCGCAACCCAAACTCACCTTTGACCAGCACCAGTCAAGAGGGCGGGAAGACGTCCTTGAAGAAGTAGACAATGTGCAAGACACACCGCAAGCAGTGGCAGATAGTGGTATCCGCAGCCTACTAGAGGCCATGGAAAAGAGCTTGCAGAGCAGCCTATCGATCCTTGGAAACAAACTAGACTCCCTATCATATCGCATGGACAGAATGACTGAACGGATGGATAAGCAGGTGGAGAGACTTGATCTGGCCGAACGCAGGGTCACGGAGGTTGAAGAGGCTCAGACAGACCTAGGTACGGAACAGAAACAAATGGGAAAGGCGCTACAAGTCCTGCACGACAAGGCGAAGGACCTAGAGGCAAGATCTCGCCGCAGCAATCTCCGCATCGTGGGCCTGCCGGAGATGACTCAGGTCGGCAATATGGAGCTCTTTATTGAAAAACTCCTGGTAACACTGCTGGGAAGCTAGGCTTTCTCCCCCATATTCGTAGTGGAAAGAGCACACCGCTTGCTGGGTCTTCCGGATTTCACGATCCACGTGCAGGAGGCATGCCAACAATTTACAACATTGAAACGACAGCTGCGGGACCAAAACCTGGACTATGCCATTTTATACCCCGCAAGACTTTACGTAAATAGTCAGGGCAAATCGCAGATCTTCACGGACCCCAAGACGCTACAAAAAGCCCTGAAGGAGTAGTCCAAGGAGAAGCGGATGGACTCGGGGCAGAGCACCTCGGAAGGAGCGTCAGGAGGCAGTCTAGATGACCAGGACTAAGGATTGGGCTGTTTACGACACAGCTAAGATGGTGGCTGGTGAGAGGGATCGGGACGGCCAAAGGACTGTGAATGGGGATACAGCAATGGTGGTTTACTAGCATTGCACTGGTTAGCGGATTATTGTTGTCTGGGGTGTTAGGTCCCGGTACCAAAGGCAGAAAATGCAGGCACGAAACGCATGTGCTTCAGCTACCCAAGCAAAATAGGAATGGGGGGGGGGGGGGGGCACAGTTGTATTCTTGTGTGATGCAGTGGGAAGGGGTTTGGGCGGATTATAATTAACGTTTATGGCACTAATTTTGATAACCCTGCCTTCTTTACAAAGTTATTAGAGAGCATGAGCCGTTATGGCTCGGTCCCTTACTCTGGAGAGGTGATTTTAATTGTGTATTAGACCCCACTTTAGATAGGTCAGGAGGCCCGCCTAGATGCCCAACCGCCTCAGCCCGGTCCATTAAGTCAGCCACTACCCAACTAGACTTAAGCGATGTGTGGCGCACACGTTCACAGGGCCCGGGAGGCTACACACTACTCAGCCTATCATAACCTCCACACTAGGATAGACTACTTCTTTATTTCAAGGGATTGGTTCACACAGATCCGTGACTGTGCTGTCCTGCTTCACACACTCTCGGACCACACCCCAATACAGATTGCTTGGAAACCCAGCAGACAGTCATACCTCCCTTTACTTGGAGGTTCCCCCCCGTATTAATTATTAGACCCAGTCTTTAAGGCTGAACTGGCTGAAACTATAGAGACATTTTTTGAGGTCAATGTAGTATCTGTTGACTCCTTTGCCACAGTGTGGGAAACCGTCAAGGTGTATATCCGTGGTATTGCCATGGCCAAGCACTATGGAGTCCTCCGCACTATACGCCAGCACCTTACAGACCTAGCATCCACCTTGGCTACCCTAGAGCAACAATTACTATCGGGAGCGGACGAGGGTATCACTCAAGAACTACACCGCACTCTGGAAGAGTATGACTCGACAGCTGACACTGAACTGCAGCACATAGGCAAAAATGCAACAGCTCGCATATACGGGGAGGGTGATCGCCCGGGGTCGGTAATAGCTTCCCTGCTCAAAACCAGAAGAGAGAAGTCTAATGTGACAACACTACACCATGCGGACATATGCAATAGAGTTAAGCAATACTATGCATCCCTTTATAGCACGGAAGACGGGTGTGATGAAGCCATCTTAGATTACCTCACCCATATTAAACTACCTTGGCTATTGAATGGACACAGGGAATACCTTACGCGCACACTAGAAGTAGAAGAAATAACCGCAGCCCTAGCTGGAATGAAATCCAATAGCGCCGGGGTAGATGGCATTACTGCCTCATTCTACAGAGTTCAGGGACCTGCTGATCCCGCACCTACACACTGTTTGAGGAAATCATTGAAACAGGTGCGATGCCTCCTACATACGGGAAGCCCCAATTGTTTCTATCCTTAAACCTGAGAACCCCTCGACTGCTGCAGCTCTTATCGGCCACTATCGCTCCTCAATGTAGATACTAAAATTTACACAAAGGTCTTAGCGACCAGATTATCTCCCCTACTGCCGCTGCTGCTATCACCAGAAAAGGATAGCTTTGACCCTCGGAGAAACCTCACTTCTAAACCTAATAACCGTGTTTGGGACTATACAACATACCCAGCGGGATACTCAAGCTGTGGCGGTCATCCTCGATATGGAGAAGGGCTTTGACTCTGTGGAGTGGAAATTCATGTAACATGTACTGACCAGAATGGGGCTCGGGAGTCTCTTTTTGCAAATAATGGGTGTGCTTCACAACTCCCCTACAGCCAGATTTAAAATCGGAGATCTGTTTACTGACCCTATTTATATCACTGGAGGCAAGAGGCAGGGGAGCCCACTCTCACCATTGCTATATGCCTTAGTTGCCGAACCCCATGCATGTGCGATGCGGGAATATCACAGCCACAGGGGCATACGATTTCCGACGTACAATCTGATCTCCACGTATGCACACGATAGTTTATTATACACATCAGAAACCCCCAACAGAATCTATTGACTTTGTTACGCAAAGTGATTCTGTTTGGGACCAGGTCAGGCCTCAAGGTGAATTGGAATAAATCGCTTATTTTCCCGCTCAAGGCAGAAACAGTCCAATTCAAACCAGACTAACCCTAGGTTGGACGACAGAACCAGTTAGGTACTTGGGAATCAAAGTGCATACTGACTCGGAGGTGGTTTTTAAAGACAGTTACGGGACAGCGATATCCAAACTTCAAGACTATGTGGACAGGTGGACACAGTTACCCTTATCCCTTGTGGGTAGAATCTCTATAATGAAAATGGTGGTACTACCACGGTTTCTATTTTTAATCACCAACGATTGTTCTCCCGAGCTCTTTTTTCGGGTACGGACATCTGATGGTGATTTTAGCTTGGGCTGGGAAACATGCAAGAGTCAAGTGGGAGATTCTCACACTCCCATACAGCATGGGTGGGCTGGGAGCACCGGACCTAGAACTGTAATATAGGGCTGCGCAGGGCGCGCATGCCCATCACTGGATACATGGTCCCACGGATGCCCCACATTTCTAGATAGAGAAGGTGGTGGCGGCCCGACTCAATTGCCAGCGCTTCTGTTCAAGCCGAATGATCGTAGAACAGGGATACTTTACTCCATTAATGCGACAACTCATGCCTGGCATTACCTTCTGAAATTAGAAACTGGCGCCATACTTTAGTCCCCTAAGACGCTGCATCTGGTTACCCCCGTGTAGGGAAAAAAGGGGTGGTTAGGGCTCTGAAAGCTAGACATCCACACAATAGGGGAGTTGTTTGACGAAGGCAAAGTGATATCATGGGACGACACGATTCGAGGGTCAGACGGCAACTACACTGACCCAATTTCAATTTCACAGGGTAAGACATTCACTAAGGGAAATACTGGGCACGAGCTGGAGGAGCCACCAGAGGTTACATATGTGATCAAGGCCGTATCGCCTGAAAGTATGGCCTCAAGAATCTATAATATAGCGCAGGGCTATAGAGCTAACCACTACACCAAGGCTCGATTGGCATGGCAGACAGACCTGCACCGAGAAATTGATGGCGCAACTTGGAAATATTGCTGCGAGAACACGAAACGGATCTCATTAAATGGGCGTCACAGGCTGATACACTTCAAATTTTTAAATAGGGGACATTACACGTCAAAGAGACTCTGCAGGTATGGGTTATGTGACTCTGCGGCGTGCGAACGCTGTGGAGCAGACCCGGACGATTTTTACCACCTGGCCTGGTTAGGTCCTAGGATGGCGGCTTTCTGGGAATTGATCTTTAAGACACTGGTGAGATCACGGACACTCCACTTGAACCAGACCCCATGCTCGCTCTATAGGGTTACTACAAAAATGTACCCAAGGGAATCAGAGGTCTGGTAGATATGGGGCTTCTTATGGCTAGACGTAGGGTGGCGATCTGCTGGCCCCGAGGCTCGACCCCCACCATAACAGGATGGACTCACGACATGACGTACGGTAGTACGTAAACTGAACACTATAGCGAGTTATTACCTCCCCGCAAATCGACCTAAAAACTTCTGGGGGCTCTACCAAGCTTATTTGACTACCAAGACAAACAGCTCACATGTCCCAATTCTCCTGAAGCATAATGCGGGGGCCCGATATGCACGATATGTAGCTCAGGGCTGGACGGAGTGAGGGACCCGGCCTACGGGCCCTTTATTGAGGCCGCAGATTTAGTGTTAAGTACTAGGCGGGGGACAACATTCAACTGTAACATAAAGACTATTGATATAGTGATTATATGGATAAAGAGTACTATAGGCTCCTAGACCAGTCTTAAAGTGTTGATTTTCATGTATTGTGTCAAAAAAAAAAAAAAAGGATTCCACTGGGGCAAGAGCTGGGATGAGAACAAGTAAGCAAAGGTGGTCCAGCAATAGACTACAAAGGAAAAGAGACCATACAGCAGAACAATGGTCAATCATTAAGTCCACGATGTTACCACATATATGGTGGTCACACAATCCACCATCTGACACCTAATTTGCAGATATAAAGTCTACGAAAACAATCTACTCAAACGAATCAAAACTTACTAAAAACGCACACCCTGAGCAGACACTTAGCAAAACAGAAACAATGACCTTTTAGCTGTTGATTTCAGTATTCAGGACTTGAATAAGGGATCATTATTCGAAGACCGATTTACTACCACCGAATGATTCGTTTAGAGTTCTTTAGAATGCAACAGGAAACAGACACTTAACATTTTAAAGCTAGGTGTAAAGGCGGTTACATTTCAGTATCTATGCAGTTAATGTTTACAGCACAGAACTGCGCTCAAAGCACTAATCACTTATATAGGGAAATCAAGAGTTTACAAGAACCCAAAAAATCTTGCTTTTTTTTTTTTTTTTTTTTTTTTTAAAGTGTGAGGTCTTAACTCTTCACAAGACTCCTTTCCAATGGAGGTATGCGCATAATAAATATGTAATCTGCTCGGGTGTTTTGGCAAGCTATTTATTAAGGGGAGAAGGTGCTTTCTGAGAAAGCAGAATAAACTTGAAACGGAATACAATTTTTACAAAGTTTGAGATACTCAGAATTAACCAGTTGAACTTTTCACTGCATGTAGGCTTGTTTTCCACCGAGTAACGCTTTAGATGTTTTACTCTAATAATTTCACTCTAGGGAAACTAATAAAAGAAGCTTAATAAAAGTTAAGAGGAATTTGTGTTTTGATGGCCCATACTCAAAAATAGTGAAAAATATTTTTTAAACAGTTTGCGGACCATCGGTCTTAAAACCAATGTTTAGGTGGCGGAATCTCTTTGGATCAATTACTGTAAAAACGTCAAACTAGGTGGAAAGAAGTCATGAACACATTTAGAAAATAGACCGCTACACCTACAAAAATTGGAAGTTAGGAAAAACAGTTGTCCTACAAAGGCAATTAATAGACCACTACACCTACAAAAATTGGAAATTAGGAAAAACAGAGCTGTCCTACAAAGGCAATTAAGGCCTAGATTCATATCTAAGCCCTGGAGAAATAGAGCTTAAAAAGGTTTAAGTAGATGAGAAGATTTGGAAGTGGGAAAGCCATGTCTCCGAAGTAAGCTAAAAATATGTTTTGAAGGGGACGCAATGCGCACAGAGAAAACATTCAACCTTTTTTTCTGGAAAATAAAAAATACATGAACCATCAAGAAGAGAAAGTTCATCGGCACAGATGCTGCTGAAAGTCTCATGAATGGACCCAAATTGGCACCGGACTAAATAAATTTGTGGGTCTCAAAGATGCAGAAGGAAAGTTAAAGAAAATCCTAGAGGTAGAGCACAGTCTAAAGAAATTAAGGATGGGGAACACTGAAAGGACCACAGATAAAAATAAGCAATTGATGAAAATGGCTGAGCAACTTTAGGCAAAATGCTGGAAAATAGAATTTCTTTGTCACAGAGAGGGAGCACCATGTATTTGTATCACATGCGATTGTGGCTACTGTTGCATCGTAGTATTCAAAGTTTCAGGAGTAATTATAAGCTAACTGATAGGATAGGGCATGCTTAAAATGTGCTCTATGTAGGAAGAGTTGGATGTGGTAGTGGATGCCCAGATATGCGGTAGCTCCAACTACTGTCTTTCAGCCAGCACAAAGGTTAAACAGACCAGAATTTGATCATCTGAATAGATGGTTTTTAACACAACACTGACTAATGTAATTCCCTGGTTAAGGTTAGGATTTAAAACTGTGTTTTGCTCTTCGAGGTCTTTAATTCCCTTCTCACTTTTCTCCATCTTTTGTTTTATTGCACATTTTAGTCATGAACAATGTTTTTCGACTGATCTGTGAAAGTTATTCAATGTTAAGTCAATTCAACATTATCTGTGCTTGAGAAGCAACAAAAGAGGAAGGTGGCTGCCAGTTCTGAGACTATTATACATGTTCAATGTTCTAGAGTTTTATAGTGTTCTGATTCTAGTGTTTGTTGCTGCAGTGTTTGAGAGCAATAAAGGTATTCTGCATAATATTAGCCTCCGTGCCTTTAATAAAATCCTGATTTTCTACCCATTAAAACTGGAAAATCTGCATTTTTCCATAAAAAATTACAATTAAAAAAGGTTACGATTTAATATTGCAATTTTAATAAATTGCTGTCATTGCTTTAAACAGAAAATAACTGCAGCGTCTATTTTTTAAAAATAGACATTAAAACAATCTTTCGCCCTTGTTCAACAAAAACTCTGTGGGACCAACCTGGCTGGAAAGAATTTTACCAACTTGACCGCTGATCGTACCAAATCGATGTCAATTTATAGCATCATTGTTGGTCGGCAGTTTCTTCCTCTCCTGTGGCATTCTACGTTCGAAGGCCATAAGTGCCATAGTAACTTCAGGAACCGCCTTTCCAGCTACTACATTTAGGAGACTGCCTTTCAAAGATCTATTGCTATTGCCCTGGTAACCAACTCCAGGCGCCGTGTTTATCACTAGACGTTTACAACACTTCCTTTCACATATTCACAGCCCTCTTTCGTCAGACATCCGCCCTACGACGTTTACATGCTCTTGAGCAAAGCATTTATGAGCAGTCATTAATTTACGATAGTTTATTTTAAAATGTAACTTCAATTCTACTTTGTTAAAGAGGGAACGTAAATTATCGCTGCTAAAACACCGCCAGAAATATTTACACATCATCCCTTTCAACTGCAATTCATACACCGCTGACTAGGTACTTTAAAAAGCACACTTGCATAACTTAAAACCAAGAACCCGAAAGGTTTATAAGACAGAATCCTCGCCCCCCCCCCCCCCCCACACCCAACTGCCCCCCTCCAACTTCAAAATGTACGGCGCAGAAGTGCAGAGTATGAAGCAGACTCCCTCCAACTACTGATCGTATCCTCAACCAAGGCCCGCTGACTCTCCCATCCCTGCTACCGGTGATTGTTGTATTATTTACAAGGCTCGCAGGGCCAGATGACCGTCTCAAAACAAAGACTTGTTTTACAGAAACATGATCCGCTCGTGCCACAGTGCCCTATTAATATCCTGGGAATTACTGCAAAGCTCCGTGCCCGAAAGGTACAAATAACTTTGAAAGTTAGGGCTATGTACGTTCACAGCACAATTTGCGATGGTGAAAAAAAAAAAAAAAAAAAAAAACCCACCACCGTGCGTCCTAGGCTGACCGACAATGTGCTTTACTCCACCCAGTGTTATCACTAAGTTTTTTTAGTAAACTAAACCACTGGGTGTTAACTCTTTTCTCAACCAGTGAACACTGCTCAAACTAGCAGTTCTTAACCTTTTAGCTCTATGGACCCCTACGGAATCGAAATGTACAAAAACCGAAAATGTAATAAAGGTTGGGGGCATTCCAAATATGGGCTTTTACTTCTAAAAGCAATGTTTGGATGTAGCTTTAGTTCGAAATGCTTGCTCTCGTTTTGTTAACACAAATATGCTTTAATCGAGGCCATAAATCCTTCATACCAGATACGGTTTACTATACATGAGCCGATTCCACAAATTATGCCGCGGATAACCTCTTCATTTTGAACCCTGGGTTGCAGATTCCTTTACATCAACATGGCGTTTTAAAGTTTGTATATGCATGTATGCACACTTTTAATCTAGTAATTTTTCATTCTCAACAGTCCCAGACCCCCTTCAACCCCCCCCCCCCCCACACACACACTCTCCTATTAGGCGTCCTTGGCCCCGTGGTGTTCCAGGGCCCAGGTTAAGAAACGCTGACTGAAACCATAAAAACAAAAACATCTTCAAGAATTATCCAAGTTTCCGTCGATTTAAGCATATTTCTGCGATAATTTCAAACAGCATGTGATCGCTAGTTTATTTTACTTATAGGCAGAAGGCATAGTGAGCCTGCGTACAAGGATTAAAAAGAACAGTGAAAAAGTACGCAATTTAAATACAAGTTTGTAATATCTGTGCAGCTTCACTCAAAAGCAAACCCAGAGTCTTAAGCGGACTTTCAAACAGAACATCAAGGAGTGTGAACAAATACGAGGCAGACTATCCGGTTTTTCAGGCGCATACAATTTTTGCATAGGGCAACTCTTAAGAAAACAGCAGAGACAAGCCAACAGCATTACTATATCACGGGTATCCGCACCACATAATATGGAAAGGTTAACAACCAACATGTCCTACTCCAAATTCATTTAATAATTACAATTCACACTGAACTAGATGCCCAACAAAACTACTCCGGTGTAGAAAAGGATAAAGATACCTACAAGGTGAAGAGCTTCTGCAATAATGCATCTTTAAAGTGACCCTAATTGAGACTCTTCAAACTACAAATCAAGAGAATACAAATTCCAGATGACTATGCTCTAATACTAATGTGAATTTACAACCGCGTTAAATCTGAAATTGTGCTGAATGTTGTACCTTTGTATACTTTCAGGTGAGGTGATACAAGATTCATGAATCAAATCCCACACATCAATCCCACAAATTCACATGTGGAAAAGCCATTATTCTGCATGGCTCTTACCATCCAAAGCTCAGTTAGTCCTAAAAACTCTAACGTCGTCAATAGTTTATGCTATTAACTTTCTTCAACCTTCTTTTAGACACAAAACAGGTATACTTGTGAGCAACTGCTGTGCATACTTCACTTCCATACACTGGGCAGGTATCAGACTAGGCACAGTACTAAAAGAGACATCCACATGGAAAGTCGATAGTGCAATATTTCCACATACAGAAAGGGTACAGTATTGGTTTGTAGAGCTGCGAAAGGGTGACGGGATAGGTAAAGTGCACGTTTGTAGAGGTAGACTATGTAGATGACTGCACATTCCACTCAGAAGAAAACCCAATGACACCATTCCTTGCTTGAAAACAAGTGGACATTGCAGCTACAAATTGACTTTTTCCATTTATATTATGGTACATACACACAGCCCCTCTTTTCCTCAGCTGACTTTCAGCCCATATTTCAGCTAGTAGTACATAGGATGGCAGGCTCACTTTCTTTGGAAACAAAGCTCTACACCCAGAACTAACAAATACATTATTATTAAAATGAGGTGTGATCAAAACAAAGAAATTGGTCTGACTCACTTCTGGTATCATCGAAAAGAGGGATTGTTTCACATCAGAAGGGAGGTGGTTTGATGAACACCTTGTTAGTCAGACACTGTCTTTCCAAACCCACAAGAACACAACATAAAATCTGCAGCATATCGTGAACTACAAAACCCAGGTCACCCAAAATATAAAGATTAATCTGCATTAATCCAACCACTTGCTAAAGCTGCTCATGACAAGATATTACCTGCGAAGGACATCACTTTCATCTCAGTACCAAGGAAGAAAGGGCCACTTGACAATAAGTGAAGAGGTGCCCAACAAACTCACTCTAGAAAAAGTTCGGACTTTTGGGTCATTTCAGGTCATGCTTTTCACCATTTACTAAAAATGATCTCATGACACACAGACCTGAGCAACAGTATCCATTTTGGAGGCCGGGAATCTGGGCTAACATTCTAAATGGTCAGGAAGAAGAGGGGATGGCAAAGAACCCACACAAAGTATTAAACACTTATTTTGGCATGGTTTGGTAATGCAGGGAAATAAAAGTAAAATGCTAAAGAAGGTCATTGGCTGAGCCGAAGTGTGCACGACTACAGGATTATCATTAGTTACTATGTCAAGAGTATGATAAATTACCAACGCACAATCCTCCTCACTTCAGGGGTGTCTTACTTTGTATCACATGTGGGACCAATCAGGGACGTATAGGAAAATACATCGCAATACTACGAAATATGTATGAAAAATGCCTTCACAGATACCATAGTAAACCGAAATCCTATTTTATAAAAATGTAAACATCACACTCATTTATGAGTCTTCAAGTCTGAGAAGCAGCAATAATTTGCTCCAAAGCGAGACACCTTACAAAAGGCTCCACTATCGTAAGTTTTTTTTTCTGCACCTTAAATCCAGGCCAGTAAACCAGATTCAGCCACTGGGCACAAACTACACGTTTAAGGATAAAAAGGGGACCACTAAGAGAAATTTGTTGCCAACACTAATAGCTTGAGGTTAAATATATAGGTTACATTGGGCATATATGAAGAGTTCAAAGTTTGGGGGATACGACATTGTAAATAGGGTTTGGAAACCTCAAAGAGCAAACTACAATCACTCACTAATTAAAGAACCAAGACAAGTCCTAAGAGTACAAGTTATCTGCCACTGAAAAATAAAAATTGTAACTGAACTGACCAGGGTTCATTGCCCTTCACTAGCAGAAAAGAAATGAGAGTTCAGGCCAAACAGCAGGTTGAAGACCTACGAAAAGGATACAGATAGCATTGTAGTCCATCTGAACTATAAAGGCTATAAACCTGGAAATTTTTTTCGACTACAAGTGGGAAAGACTAGTAACACCACCTTTGCCTAGCCAGTAACATCACCCTCTACATTAAATTAATTTTATAAAAGACTACTCCAATTAAAGCCATTATGCTTACTGACCTGAGAATGGCCTTCTATGCAGGCCCTGTACAAAGCAACAAGGTCAACAAAACGGATACTAATCTTTAAATCAGACAGCTACATAAACCCAACCCTCTGAAAACTTCCTTTAGCAACTAGTAGTACCCTGTAAGATAAAATTCGAAACACTTTACATAACAAAAAAGCTGTATTGAAACAAAAAGGGCCAAATATTTCATAAGTAGTGCAGGTTTAATTTTGGGACTAGAACCCCAAAATCCAGAAGTGTTCTTACAGGACTTGGAAAGCTGTGACTAATCAATATTCAGTCCTAAACTGTAAAGGGGGTACTATATAATCAACTTAAGATAAATGAAGTCATCCTATTCCTCCAAGAGTGCTATTATAAAACGAATGAATATAGTGTACACACCAACCTGAGTCAAACATATGTTTTTCCCCTTGCTGCATTGACACTTTCTAAACCCACCTCTTCTTGCATATTACACACTTACTCTGAAGCAGCCTTTGCGAAACACATTGCACTAAAGAAATATTTTTGCTCTGTACTTTCACTAGGATTTTAGTACGAAGAATAACAGAAAACAGCACGTTACCCACTTAAATACACTTTCTGTAAAATCAACGTATGGAAAGCAAAAAAGGACATGACAAAAAGTAAGTTGCAAAGTAGGAGAAACAGCCCCTTTCAGAGTAACTCCCCCTTCCCGGCATTGCGAAAGGATGTCCATGTACCAATCTTAATGCTGTGTGCGCATAAAACGTTCCACAAGTGTGCATATGTATAAATAGCACTGGAATCAAAAGTGTAATGTAGTTTATGTTGTAATAATTACGGACACTTTCATGATCCATTACTAGTAAATAACAGCCTTAACAACATACTTATTGTGTATGGGGAAAGCAAACTTCAGGAGACTCGCAAGCGCCATCAATGCACTGGACTGTCATCACTAATGAACATTACAAATGTTAACTATCCACTCAAAAAGGACATCATGGGGTTTGCGAAACATGCTTCGAGCCAAAAGGGCAGGTGCTGGGTGACCATAATTTTTTTTTTTTTTTGTAAAACGTACACATCTTAACGTCCTTCATGCATGAACCAAATACACATTCTCAATTAAAGTTAAATGTGAGCCAATAATTATAATTTGCCCTCAGGTGAAAATTAAAAAAAATAAAAATAAAAACACACACACACATTGCTGTTCCTCAAAGTGAGGATGTACCCACACCCCACACACAAAAATACATTAAAGTGCAGAAGGAATACCATGCCAAAAAACGTGACGCTACGAAGTCTCACTTCAAAAACATCACCTTTCTCATTGCCCACAAACCTTCCACTACACAAATACGAGAAGCATCTGAAAGTCTTAAAGCTTCCCTGGAAAGAAACCCTGAGGGAGACTGTTATTCCCAAAACATGCTGTATTTTTTGATACCTAAATGAAGTCAGAATTTTTAATTGAAGAAAATAAAGGAGGACATTGAATCTTTAAAAAGAAGCTTTGAAGACTTAGAATGCTTTTCCGATGTGTGGCGAGAGGCTTGTGGCTTGCTTATAAGAAAGTTGGTATTTTGTATTGGACATTGTTGGATGCAGTCCCGCAAGACAGCTACCCCCAACCAGTATATATCAGCATGTACGAGCAAAGCTCAGACAATGGGAAGCAAGTGGTAAACAAAGACTCAATATTAAAATTACAAAATAGGAACTGAAACTTAGAGGGAACGTAAAGTTCTTTCTTAGCAGTGCTCAGTTTATAATCAGTTTCGTAAAGTCTGTGAACCGCAAGTACGTCAATTGCTACTGAATTTGGAACATTAGAACAGTCCCATATCATACATTTCTACGGAGAAGGAAGTACATGTGTATACAGTCATTCTAGCATAGACATTCTACCAGGAGTTATTTGGCAGGACATTCTGCCATCAAACTCCTGCTCCAAGATTTCTCACTGCACCTTCTACTTAACACACCACAGACCAGTTCCTATTCAGAGCTCTTGGCACTCTAACAGCTCACTGCCTACAGAAAAGGAATACTTCCGATGCAGTTAAGCATTCCAGGTAAGACACACACAGAACAAAAGAGAGACTTGCATAAGAATTACTAGGGTCATAGGAGGCCCACTACAAATTGCTTTAAGACTGGTTGGTACACGTACCAGATGAGCTACACAAATACTACCATATAATACCTTCACTATGCTGGAGGGAATGTGAAGGAGTGGGTGATCTTCCTCATTTTTGGTGGTCATAGCCGATGATACAGCCATATTTGAAGGAAATGCTAGCTTGGATTCATATGGTTTTGGTGAATCCTCTGTAGCGTCCTCCCCAGCCTAGGTACCCGAAAATGAATACCGCACACACTGAGCTTAGTATTTATTCCTCAGCATTTAACTGCGAACTCCACAGTCTAAACATAAACTCTATTCACCACACACAAACACTTTAGTCATACTTCTACGGAGTCCATCAGGAACCAAAATGATGCCATAATCGCTAAATCACAAGACACCATCTCTCCCATGTAAAATCCCCCCCCAAAAAAGACTTAAACAGATTTATGTATACACACACTCTTTAGCTCCTCATCGTGGAGCTCTGACCAAACGCCCAAATTGTGCCCTAGGAGGCTGAGAAGAGAAGCATCCATCACTGGCATTGATGACGTAGGGAAAGACTCAGTCAAAGGGCTCGCTACAGTCTCCATAGAACCAGTCTCATCTCTGGCAGGTACTAGTGAATGAGGAGGCAGATGCCTGTAGTGCAAAGACTCTCGCATAATGGAATTTCCAGGACTATGAGCAGTCACCATGTGTCCTTTACTAGTAACAACCTTGAAGGGTTCAGCATCAGAGGGAACGTCAGATTTGCGTTTTCTGTTGCACCAATACTTGATCACCTTTACTGAAAAGTGTTTTCAGCACAGACACTTGTCGGCATATACTTTCATCTTTGGCTTACGGCACAAGTCTGTTTGATGAAGTTCACCATCTGGTGTAGATCTTTTGGTCTATGGTGGTGGCTCTCGCTACTGGGAGTAGCGCCTGCCACACTCACTTCTGGGGCACACCGTTCCTACCACGGGTGGCGGTGCAGTCGTTGTGTTGGTCTACGTATTTGAGGACCAGCACAACGTGGATACCGCACTTGCGGTTACTAGTAG
Source organism: Triturus cristatus (assembly GCF_964204655.1). Taxonomy (NCBI): domain Eukaryota; kingdom Metazoa; phylum Chordata; class Amphibia; order Caudata; family Salamandridae; genus Triturus; species Triturus cristatus. Next base: position 766,119,500 of record NC_140581.1, on the reverse strand, counting down.
TGGTAGTCACCATGCGTAGCACACTTGCTCCTGAATATGGTTAGCAGACAGGTGAGATTTACTCTGTCATTCGGGCTGCCCTTTCCAATTCAATGGACACGCCAGACGGTTTCACAGTGGTGTCCTATTCTTTCCCCCCACAGCACTCCTCGGCTCCTAGGCGCTACACGCCCGAATACCAGTTGAAACTCGCTCGTGTTACAAACGCAACGGAGGTGGTAAATTTCTTTACCTCGCCTCTCTTCAAAGAAAGTGGTTTTACTTTACATGATTACTCGTTTCTCTCGTCTCCTGGTGACCCTTATGACAGGAGATTAGACTCGGGCTACTGCCTGGGACGAGCTGCCTTTCGGTACTCACTTCGGACTCCGATTGGCATGTACTTGATCTTCCAATTATTGTGCTTTGGAATCAATTGCAGCGCAGAGTGTGTTTACTCACAATACCTCCTCTCTTCATTGACAGTGCAGTCCCTACCGAGCGCCATTACTTAGTCCATACCTCGGAACCACCCGCATCCGCAGAAATCCTATATTTTCCCAGTCCAGCCGGGATGGAATTAAAACCAGCGGAGAGGTGAGCCACCTCTTTCCCTCACCCATGCTGCTATGTTGCTCCCCTTCCAATTTTCTCTCCGAGCCTTGATGTTGTTCTTTTCCATCATATTGTTTTTCTCCCCAGATCTTACACGACCCCTCACTTGCCTACAATGTAGGACCTCGCGCCTTGTGGGCCACCAGACCTTTAGCATTTCACTCTAATAGAACCTGCTACCTTCCTTATTTGCCCTACGCTCTCCTTAAAACTTTCTTCATGTTTCTATCATGCACTCTCCTTCGCTATCCCTTCTACCCTCTCCACAACTCTTCCTCCTTTCTCTACCCCTCGTAAAATACGCTCTTTTAATTTTGTTGTCAGTAAGACATATGCACTTAGCTGTATTACAGATCACATAACTGTAGATTCAGCAGTGTCTTGCTCTTATAACTAAGACTACATAGGTGTCCACCTGCACCTCTGACCAGGTCACTAGGGTTACAGCACTCAAATAGTAGATCCAATGGATCTGGCACTCACAAGTTGTGTCACTTAGGGTGTCAAATCACCATGTCACTTGTCACCATGCATTAAGCATATTCATTACCCTTTGACTTTTAGTGTCGGATGTTGTCTTATTGTATATTCTTTCAGCCCTGAAGAAGTCTTGGGTTACCACCCAGACGAAACACATGTTGGCTGGGCAATCGACCAGAATTAAAATAGAGGAACAATCAATAATACTGAGTGTTGTCCTTCATATTCTATCCTTGTAGAACTACTGTAATACAAGTCTCATAATAAGTGTAACCACAGAGAAATTGCTCTGTAAACACAGTCAACGTGTGCACAGGCCCATTGTAAGTCTATTATGGTAACCTGGTCATGTTGGCTCTCCTGAACATCAAGGTGGCAGGACTTTCACCGGTCGTTAAATGAGGAGTCAACCAGTAAGCAAGAAGAGCGGACTTCAAATTAAGTTCGGAGAGCGGACTTAAAATAAAGCTTCTCCAAAGTAGCATGCTGGACAGTCTTTTTAAGTGTGTTCTTAAAGTGTCCAACAAAGCCATATGCTTGTGGCCAAAGTGGTGTGCTTTTCTGATGCTTCACATTGACATGATTAAGTCTCTGAATTCGACAGTTGAATGGTGGACCACTGTCAGACTTTAGAATTGAAGATCACCCCTGTTGGACCTGTCAGCCCTAGGGTGGTCTCCCCTTCTATTTTTGTATCGTGCCACATTTTTTCCACCCTCATTTTTATGTTGGACTAGGTCTCCGGGCGCCTTTTCATTGCCAATCAGTGTTAAGGTGCAGGTGCTCCCTTCTCCCAAGATGGCTGCCACAGGCCCCTGCTACTGCAGAGTGGTCTTTCATAGTAGCACCCTAGCTGCCAGGTGCTGGCTGGAACCCCACAACAATGTTGCGACTCCAGCCCGCCTTTTTGTCCCATAGGTAGAGTGGGGAAGCTCCTGGAATGTGCTGGAACCTTCTAGAAGGAAGGTGTGGTTTTTCTTTTGCTGCCTTGGCCAGAGGTCACCTGACCTAGGGCTACTTAAGAGAGGGAGGGAAACTTGTGGTGAGTTGGCCATTGGGGTGAAGCAGAGCTGGAAGAATCCACCAGGAGTGTAGGCGGTAGGGCCTAGCCAGGGACTTATGCCTCTGAGAGTGACAGGATTTAGGTGCTGCCTCTTAAGTGAGTGAGGGACCCTGTGAAACCCACTGATCTTGCCCAGCAGTAGGAGGACCCAGAGACTCTCTGCCAGCCTGACTAGGAAGGATCTAGTCGCCCTCTCCATTCCTAACCCCCTGTAACAGAACCCCTTAAGGGCGCCAGATACATCTGCGCCAACAAGACTTTATCTAACATCTGAGAACAGACTTATATGCCAAGCACTGAGACTGCGTGTCCAGACTGACCCCAGAAGCCGTATGCAAAGCAGATTGAAGAGCCACCGGGGATCGACCAGGTATTAGCGCTGTGACCCCTGCGCTCCCTGACCTGGCCTGGGACCCCCGGCAGCGTGCTCCGCTGAGCGCGGAACCCCCATCCTTAACTTGAGCCCCCCCCTGTGACGTGGAAGCCAGCGCGCTCACCACCGCGGCCCGGAGGCCGGAAGAAGTGCCCTGCAGAGTCGCGAGGCCCGTGAGAAGCCCGGGGCCCCGCCGCTGCGTGAGAAGGTGCGCGAGGCCTGGGGCCAAGTTTCCCCCATCGTTGCTGGAGCGGACGCCGTCTGACGCCGAGAACGAGGTAAGCCCGGAGGCTGGGATTGCCCCTGGTGCGCCCCCTACTGGTCAGGAACCGCACCGCACCCTCAGCCCGGGTCCCCTCTCTGTGGGAGTTCCCCCCTGCCAGCGCGACAGAGAGACCCCACCGAGGGATCCTCTCCTTGTGCCCCCGTGACTGCTCTGAAGCGAGGTGCCCTACGAACTGCACCGGAGCCGAGAGACTCGCTCCTCCCGTCCCGGGCGCTTCCCGCTAAAAGCTTCGTGAGGCGCATTGACTGTCCTACCCCGCATTGAAGTACCCAGCGCCAATAATTACAAGTAGCGCTCTGATATTCCTGTGCCGGATTGAAGTGCTCAATGTCAGTCATTACGAGTAGCGCTCTGTTATTCATGTGCCGTATTGAAGTGCTACATGCTAGTAATTATGAGTAGCGCTCTGTTATTCCTGTGCCATATTGAAGTGCTACGTGTTAGTGATTACGAGTAGCGCTTTGTCATTCATGTTCCATATTGGAGTACCACGTGCTATTGATTACGAGTAGCGCGCGGTTATTCACGCCCCTGTTGAAGGGCTATGTGCTATTGATTACGAGTAGCACGCTGTTATTCATGTTCATAATGGAATACTAAACGACAGATTCAGAGTAGCTCTCTGTGCTAGATGCCCCGTTCTGAGGTAGTCACCAGTTAGCGCGCCTAGCGCCATCCTCACCCCCCTAAGGCGCTACAGGAACGTGAAGCGCGCGTGTACCTCTAGGTGAAGGGTAGTTGTACCTCAGGCAGTACTGGTTTGTTATGAATGTCATTTGTGGTATCACCAGCTTATGAAATGTACTGCTACCTCATGAACTGCATCTAACGTGATCTGCTTGGATAAGTATTTACTTAACTCCTACCGTGTGGCGTCACTTATTGTGTGTGTTCCTTGTCCCATGAGAGGTGCGTGTTGTATGGTTGCTTTACACACAGACCTTTGGTGGCCCGACCGCTCGTGTCACGTTACCGCCCCATAGGGCCTGGAGACCCCAGGTCTTACAACCCCATATTGCAAAAACGCCATCTAACCTCTTGATGACCGAGTGGTCGATGAGAGATCTTCAACAATGAAAAGTGGGAGTATTCATATATGACCACCATCAGGCGATGTCCATTGTTAAGAGGATCAAAGAAATCTGATACTCTCTCCCATACATGTTATGGTAAATCAGTCAAGGCATGTGGAGTGGTTTTGGGAGATGAGCAATGGCACAAATGGCAGTGTTTCAACTCTCTCTCGTCAAGATGAGGAGACCAAACTCTTAGAGCGCTTGTTTAGTGGCAGAAATTGCATGATGTCCATCACCCGCCACTTCAATTAGTTGTTGTCGTAGACTCTCCGGTATGACAATTCTTGAACCTCGTAAGACAACACCTTCTTGAGTACTGAGTTCATATTTCAATTTTTCTAAGTTTTGATATTCGTGGTCATGTGTGGGAGATCGAATGTGCGGTTTCCAGGATTGATGTGCAATGATGTTCTTTAGGATCAACATGTCTATCTTTGCAGCAATGATTTGTTCTAATCAAATAACGGCAGGTGTATTGGACCGAACAATGAAGTTAATGTAGACTTCGGCCACTTAAGAAGGATTGCCAGGGCACTGTACTGACTCATGAAAAGTAGTTTCAGGGTTTTGATCTTTCCCTGGTTGGTGTACGATAGTGTAGTCATATTCTTGTAGTCGCAGACCCCAACTCTAGGAGGCATCTTGGCTTGCTAAAGATAATAAGCAATGCTAGAAGATCCGTTACAAGAGTGAAAGCTTTTCCATATAAGAATACACGGAAATGTTCACAAACCCACACCACTACTAAACTAAGTTGTGAATAGGCACGTTCAATTTGTGACTAACTTTTGCTTGAATAAGCCACAATATGCCTTCAAGTATTTGCGTGTCCGCTGTGTTGGGGAGGATCATGCCAAACCTCAACCGGGCTAGCATCTACAGCAACCTCAGTATGGAGCTTCGGATCAAAGTAGAAGATTTTATTCACATTTGTGCGGCCGGTAGAATGAAACATTTCTTTTTGTATTTCTCCTCAGGTATGAGGTTTATCCTCACACCACTGTCAATAATAAAAAGTCAATAATAAAAAGTATTGAGCAACCTTTTAGTCTTGGTGTAATCTTCAGACAACGTTTGAATGACTTGCGATTTTACTGGTCGACTTTTCAGCGACTCTTATTCTTCCCAGCAGCCAGTCAGACATGTGCACACTTTGAGCTAAACAGACATCGCACAACCGTCTTCCTCATTGTCGCTTGACAATACACTGACAAACTCTTGGATGAGGATTTAGACGACAATGGACTTCATCGATTTGCCCCTGCGGATGTTGCCGTTTGGCCTGTAGGGCTTGCGTAAAATGTCGCTTCTGGAATGTTGGTGCATCAATTTTGTTTCCTCGTCGTGAGGCACTTCGCTTTTCCTCAGCCTTGCAAACAGTTACAAATGGTTCACATTCCCATAGCATTTGCATACTTGTCCAATGGTGGGACATTTACCTTCGTGTAGAAACGAAAATCCACATCTAAAGCACAGTTTATTTTCTTTAAAGACATCACTGTCAGTTTAATGTTTCTTATATTTCATGTTCATGACTGACTAATTCTGGGCACCTCTCGCCTCCATGTCAGGAGCATATAGATCAGCTCATTTCTCAGCAACTCTGGCAGCCGTGGGAACTCGCTCTAGATGAAGAGTTCCTCTGATTTTTCGGTGCCTGAGTGAATCTGACAGTCATCCATCGATAACTTAGAGATGTATAGCTTTATCATTAAATTAATTGAACTTAGAGTTTGATGAGTAAATTTGTTGATTGTTTCACCAGCTTTCTGTTCTTGACTGAAGTAGGCATTCAGCATTGGATTGTACTTGAGATTCAACGCAGGTTTGATTTAACAGTATGTGACTTCGTCCGTTCGCTACAGTTTCTTTATTACCGCTTTTATTCCTTCACCTGCTAGATTTAAAGTATTTGACTCTTTCTCCAGAAGTCGGTGTTTCAAATTGTCACCATTACATAGATGTTCAAGGACAACCCACTTAAAGTCATTGGGTGTGTGTTTTGACCATGATGCAATAACATAGCATTAACAGAAGTGCGTCACAGGGATTACTTCTTTTATGTAATATGTTGTGTTATACTGTCACGCGTGGTCTTGTCTCACCAGTGTTTTTGAACGAGTATTTCCACTAATCTACATTGTGTGGCATACGTAGGACACACAATGCGAGAACACTGGATAGATCTTACGAGCACCCACCATATACAGGTGGCATACATTCATATATTCTAAGTTGCATGAATAACTGAGCTACCGTGGCCTGTCAGCCCGGCTGACAGGTCGTTGTTTAATGAATTTTCGTTTTCTAATTACAGATAATCTTCAAAAAAAGTATGTATATACAGTGCATGCGCATTAGGTGTGCACATTTTGCATCCGCATAGGATTCACTAGGAGTGGCACCATGAACCCTTAAAAACCCTTTCCATGTCTAAAACCACACAATCCATAGCCCTTACAACACCTCGGCACACCCAAACTCCACCCATCTCTGAACACTAAAAAAAAAACATCACCAACCTTAAGCACCAGCTATCCAGGACCCTAAACGTCATCTTAGAACCCTAAAAACTGCTTTCTACAGCTAAACTCACCCATCTCTGAATCCTTGAATCTCCTCACCACCCTAAACTTCCACCTCCTCTTGAACCAAAAGAAACAATACAAAAAAAAAAACAAAAAAAAAAAAAAAAAAAAAAAACACACACACACACACACAACACACCTCTCAGGCACCCCAGCACTACCCATAATTGAACCTTAAAACCCCTCAGGAGACCCAAACTCTGCCCATCCATCAACTCTAAAACCCCTACGACTCTCCACCCATCCCTGAAAACTAAAGAAATAAAAATAAAAATACACCTCAATACTGCTTATCTTTGAACCCTAAAAACCCCTCATCACTTACACTCCACCCATCTCTGAACCCCAAAAACCCCCATCCATGCTCAAACGCCAATTATTCCTGGCCCCTCAAAACTCCTCCGCACCCTAAACATTACCCAACCATGAACCCAAAACAAAAACCCAGTAGAACGAATGGTTTAATGTAATTTTTCCTTAAAAGTATCTTTCCTTTTAAAGGATTCCTTTAATTTAGATTTTTTTTTGTATTGCCTTAAACATGATTTGGTTTCCTCTAATGTGGTTTCTCGTTATCAGTTTTCCATTAATTCACACAAATCAAAAAAAAAAAAAAAAAAGTACTCCCCACATAAGAAAGTCTGCAGATGCACGTCAAGTCACACTGTCCTGCAGAGAAGGAACCCTTTGATTCATCTGTGTGCTCTTTCAAATGCGGAAAGACATTCTCTTATTGATTCCATATTGAGACACTTTGCTTTTATTGCAACCATGTGCATCCAACTCACATTACTCACCATCTCAGCAATAATTTTAACTAACACATCTCTTATTAATTTTCCTCTTAAGGGGACTCCTGGCCTACTAGCTGTGCTGGTGGAATGTAGATTAAAAGCATTATTATTCATTGACTCCAAAAATGTAACAGCACTCTCAATGGGTCACTTCCAGATACCAAACAGGTCAATGATATCTAGATCACAGTAGGAGAGACATGAAATGCCCCTGGAGCACCTGCTCCTCCCACCAGCCCCTATGCACATTTGAATAACTGGGGGCGAAGTTATCGTGTAAACGCCAGTATATCATGGACAGCTACATTTGTGAAGATTTCCATAACTTCTACGGTCTAGCGCTCAAAAAATAGTCTACAGCTCTTCACCTCTAAAGTCAGTAGCACAAAACTGCTCTCGTAGGGAATGTGAAATATCCTTTAAAAAAAAAAAAGTCCACACTCTCTTCTACTTATGAAGGGAGTGTCTTTACATAGTCTCTTAAACAATAGTCCACCTATTCTGTGATATGTTCTTGTGAATTTTGGTAAACACTGGTGTTCACAAATATATTCTTCTTGGCTTAACAGGTCTTAACAGGGAACATTAGCTTTTTTTTTGCCTCAATAAATGGAGTTTGTTCGTGAAGAAACAGATTAAGATGAGAATGGAAGGCAAGATCGACCCTGCAACAAAAGGAACGTATTTCTTTCTACTGCGGCGGAAATCATCCCACGTTGACGTTTGGTTATCAAACTTATAGCCCTGAAGTGGCTCAGGCTCACTGACTAATCATCTCTCTGGAAAGTAATCTGTGCTCTGTAGCATCATTCTTCGCAAGGTAGAGGTAAACTAACATTACCCCTAGAGACACTGGACCGGACTGCAGCTGGTCCTTTTGTCATTTACACCTTACCAATGAGTATGGTCTGTAATTTACTTATTTTGGTTAAACGAGCAGAGTGATAATATTGATAGGTCCTGATGAATGCCGCGAACAAGTAGTCATCTGGCAGAAACATGTCGACCACCAATAACTAGGATATTTTGTCAATCCTAGATCACCTCATTTTAACTCTAGCTGATGGGAACTACTATTAAATTTGACTTGGTTACCCTGTAGCTAGTTTTATTTACCCACATTCTGTTTAAATTCACACTCTGCCCCTTACTCCCCCTGCCAACTTTGGTATCCACATTAAAACACCTCACGCTCCTCTCTTGTCCCTTTTTTGAGAGTCGCAGCCCACACTGTATACCTTGCGGTTACAGTGTGCAAGAGGGGACCCAATGATGAAGCATGTCACCCTCGGGTGAGTGAGGGTTCTCGTCTTTAAAAGAAAATATTTCTTTTGCCTCCCTTCTTTACACACACTCATTTTGCGTTTTAGGACAGTAGCATTTCATCACTTTTAGTGAGATACATTCATTTGGAGTTAGTGATGCCTGATGCTTTGTTTTACTCCACCATTTGAACCCCTTAGTGTGATACACTTTATTTCTCCATCCCATTTCTTTGTAGTCATGCTTCATTTCAATCAACCTTTGAGTAGAAAGCCGTTCATATAACATCACATCATTAAGCTTCCTGTAGACCTCTTTCTTGTACATGTTGATAGAACCCTTAAATAATACAAGTTCAATTTGCTTTTATTGAGTATACATCCATCTGAATGTAAACAATCTCATATGATTGGATTCAGATTGAGCCAAACTCTGAATGTCAGACATATGTAGGTGACTTTTGCCAACTAGGGCATGGAGAGAACCAGTATGACTAATAGGGTAATAAACAATGTATCCACAGTTCAGTCACCTATGCCCATTGGGGCAAGGCTTTGAAGACTTGTACTGTCAAGCGCCTTTTTAGCAAAACTGGATACATTTAAAAATCAGAATGATACGTAGAGTACTGCTTTTAAATAATATAGGACTGCCATGGGAAGAGTAAACATCCAATGAGTAATTACCTTATGCTGTAAAGCATCAAATAAGATCTGTAAAAAAAAAATTAAAACCATATGCACGAATGTAGAAGGTGAAGTTACACATGGATGGATTTTTGACTACAAGTTAACTAAAGGTCATGTCTATGATAGATTGGGGCTAGTATCGTCATTCATTTTTATAAGCGTTAAATTGGCTTTGTTCGCATAGGAAGTGAGCAAGACTGTCAGAGTCGAAATTCGTTTTCCTCTGTCTGCACATTAAACCTATTAAACTCAAGTGTGTTCCTGGTCTATCTAGGTTAGAAGGATTACCATTAAAGGACACATACACAAAGACACACACACAGCCCTCCACAGCAGGGAATATAGTGTAGGTTCATAACTACAATGCAAAGATCAGATTTAAGTTTATTGTCACAGTAAATAGAAATTTACATGATAAAACACTGTTCTGCCTTAACATAGATTATAATTTTCAATCACAATACACAAGGAAACACTCATTCATCATTTTATTATATTTTTCTTTTTAAAAATCATATAGAAAACTATAAAAATGCATACAAAACAGGTTACAACCATTTTAAGTAGATATAATGGAAAGAGGATTCTAACATTAAGTGCCCCAATAAAAAATCTAATTATTGCTGAACAAGTAGGCTCATCAGACAGCAATTGTAAATAAAGGCCTTTAACAATGGTGTATGGTTATGTAAAAGAGAAAAACATGGTAAAAAAAAAAAAAAAGATAACATTCATAGACGCTGAATCACAAGGACAAAATGGCATTTGGTGATTTGAGACCCAGCCTTTGGGGAAGCTCAAAAGAAAGGGCACGGGGCTCAGTGTAACTGACCACAGCTTAGATCAATTAATATGGTCAAAAGTTGAGCAAAGGTCCATAAATGGCAACTGTATGGACCTCTTAGCAACTGTAGGTTTGTTATTATTACAAGTTGAAACATTGGCGGATGGCACCCAGCCCAGGTATGAAACCATATTGAAGATCCGAGATGATTTTATTAGTGTTTGCCCACTAGACTAATCTTTCTCCAAGTATTCATCCTACAAGTTTAACAATATAACAGATTAACAAGATTGGTCATTAACATCCAGGATCTTCTTAATGTCCTTTCTTGAAGTCAGGTAGGATTGATAAATTAGCCCAAGACAATAGGAGATTGGATTATGTAGAAAACTTAAGTATTTGTGACAATGCCACCCTTTCACTGTTCTATTAAAGTACGTGCCCCCCCCCAAAAAAATGGTGTATCAACTACTTCCCAAAAGGCCCCGCTGTCATTTAACACAAATGTTGCTTCAAGCTCCTCCCATGCTTCCTCCCGAATTGCTGATTCCGTACTCTTCAGAGGTTTCTATATATACAATTCTGCAGTGTAGTGTGGAGTTGCTCCTCACTGCTTGGGTGTTTAGGCTCTCTGGCCCTCAACGATTACTAAACTAACAAAGTAGTTTCAGAAAGTTACACATAAATGCGGCAGAGGGTGCAAATAGGGCCCTGGATGAATCTAGCAAGTCATTCTTATTGCAAAAGACACGTCCTATCAAATTGTAGAAAGATTGCGTATTAATCCGGAGTATTTCTGCTGTCGACACCGACAATTTCTCAACACATTGCAACCCTGAACGAAAATAACTAAAATATATGCAACTAATTTAAGATTTACTGCAAAATAATTTCTACCTGATGACCAAGTGTTGCTGGTACAGTCAAGAGCATTTCCTTCAAATCGTGTGCTCAAGCCGGTTAAATGTGTGAATTTTATATGATAGACTATATGCATCTGCAGACTGCACTGTGCTAAGTAGGCTACTCAGGCAGCGACATGTACATCAACGAATGGCTATTTTAGGACCAATGCTCACCACAGAAAAAATAAACCAGCATGAAAGTGAGATTCACTTACACCCCCTACAGAGCAATAGCATGAGCTTGATATCACATTTAGTCCGAAGCAAATGCTACAAAACAATCGCAGAAGATACTCCTTGTACACCTTTCAATGCTTGCAAGTGCACGACCTACTCACCAAGTCCAGGCTTAGTTAGAAAATATGTAATCAACTAATATTGACAGACTACTTTTAAGTGTCCACTTAATATCCCACCCAGCTGAATGATGAAACCCCAATATGGCATCTAAGGGGGGGGGGGGGAGTTACAGGGAGTCAGGTCTGCAGGAGTGTGAATGACTGATTGGGAGAGACAGATGAGGGCACATGCAGGGATGTCAAACATGGAAAGCACAGAAGGATTCTTCTTGAAGAAACATTCTAGAAACATAGGTTAGATAGATGTACGGCTGTTGCCTGCTATATGGTTTGTGGCATTAAATGGCTATACTAGACCACATTCTGCAGTCGGGCTTCCTGGCAAGCTACCACTTCATGTGCATACTATATTTTAGTGTCGATGAGGAACATCTGGATTGCTCGTCTTCTGCACCAACAGTGCCCAGGTCTGGTGAGGAGCTGGTCAGGTCACACTGTTAATTAATGTGAAAAAGCAATGAACCCATCAAGCTGCTGCGGAGCCCACCCACATCCAAGCCTAGGTGCTAATGCACACCTACTTCCATCCAGTTAGATGCTGACCATGGCAGTTGGTTGGTGCCGGCCTTCTTTACTAGGTTTTTATACTTCACCAGGTTCACATGCAGCATAATGGTCTGCTTTACACGTAGAGCTTGCAAATGGTCCTCAAGGAGTGTTCAGGTATGCAACTGAATACCAGAGTGATTCTTTGCTGGTCAGTGGTGTATTGATGAGCCATCTCCGCAGTGTTTTTTGATCAGGGATATTCAGAATTTAAAAATATTCACAAAATGTAGTATACACAAGGTAATATTGAATTGGGTTCTCCAAGAAAACCAAGAAGATGGTTGTCAAAATGTTTAAAAGTGGTTTCAACATCATACAAAGTAAGTGTGTTACTTTATTTATTGCAGAAAGAAAAACCTGCTTTAACGATGCACTGTAAGAGGGTGAGGTACAAATCTTTTTTTAAGCATCTGAAAGTCTTCGAGTGAAGACGTCAATATATTAAACGCCGAGAAAGTAGAAGTAAAACCCCCAAGGTCAACAGTCCTCAAATGGATCAATCTGGTATGTGGAGTAAACAGTGGGATGCTTGTTACAAATTTTGTATATAGGCTTGCCTCAATACCAAAGTTGGGGAAATTCTATGGGCAAGAGAATGAATTGTCTATTTACGGCAAAAAGCAATTATGGGTAGATATAAAAGGAACCGAAGATGAGGAACGAGGGAGGTCGGTGTAATAACTGAAGGAGTTGTTAATAATTAGTGGAGTTTTAGTAGTAGTAAAGTTAGGAGTCCTAACTTTACTACTACTAAATGCCTTCTGAGAATACCAAAAGCAGCAAGTTTAGGATTTTCTCTCAGATTAGTTATGTGAGTCGGCCCCATCCTAATTACATTGTTAACTCTTAATAGAGTCTCTGTGCCACAAGGATGTCACACCTCCCCTTCTTTCCAGTACTTGATAGGGTGACAGACCTTCCAAGAACCCCAGTCCTTGCTGCAGGGAAATCCCCAATTTCTGGGGTTAGATAACTAAACTTCTCTAGATTATCAAAAGAAGACCACCCTGCGTATTCCTACATGTAAACCGAACGTATCGAAACACTTTGTGTATACTACTGTGCCAACGTTGATACAATATAATATAGCATTATAGCCCGCCGTAGCGGGATATACCGGCTATTAAAGGCCCGCTGCAATGTTAAAGGCCCGAGCCGAAGGCGGGGGACTTTAACAAAGCAGCGGGACTTTAATAGCCGGTGTAGCCCTGCTACGAAGGGCTATAAGGCTATTAGAACATTCTGCCCTCTAGTGGCAGAATGTTCTAACAAATAAAACAAAGCCTTCAGGGAGCGCAAGGGGATTCAAATCTCCTCAAGCTCCCTGAAGCCTTTGTTCACAGCCAGAGCTGTGACAAAAACATTGGAATGTTGGAGCTCCGGGCTTATACCAGCCATTATAAGCCCAGAGCACTCCATGGATGCTCCATTGAAAACAATGGAGTGCTCTGGGCTTATAATGGCTGGTATAAGCCCGGAGCTCCAACATTCCAATGTTCTAATACTAGATATCATCGCCATCAACCTTCTTTTCCCTTCTTCCTTGCCAGACATCCACGGACAACTATCTACGGCTCCATTTTGAGGAATAACATTCAATTCATAAGGTTCATTGTTCACTTTCCTGTCACATTGAGCATTTTGATGTGGCCATAGAAAAGCATAAAGCGGTATGCAAGCAACCAATTTACTACTGGTTTCCTGGTCTGTACAGGAGTGATACCTAATGTCAGGTGGTCAACGGTAGCTGTTGGTGGGGGAAACTGCTTGTAAGGCTCATGGCTACAAGCAAGGCTAAAAGGTGGCAGGTCTATTGGTCCGCGTTAGTGAAGGTCTATGCATATATAAGACAGTGCATTTCTGCATATATGGACAGAATCTGTACTATATAGAACTCGGGCCCATTTGCTTTTTTTTTTATGACAGTTCTTCCCGATTTCCTGCAATGGGTTCACCCATTATACAGTAAATCTCACTGGACTAATAGAACATTTAACCATTAACTACCATATAAATCAGCCAAATCATACGCAGCCCATCAGTATTTCACAGGAAAAAAAAGTGTCAAAATGATTTGCAGGTATCAACTATTTACCATTGAGCTAGGATTATTCACACCACGTGCCCATAGAAATGAGCGCCACTGTGTTCCCATGTTTAGGAATACCATAACTATTGATGGATGAAAAATGCTGCATGTTTTTGGACCCTGGAATGGTTAAGCGTCACTGAAACAGTAACAGGTTTAGAACAATCACGTTATGGGAATGACACTGATGAATATCTATGCATCAAACAAACCCCCTTATAAATCTGCTAAAGAATAACATTTCAACAGACGATGCTTGCAACAATCTACTTTACACAGGACTCTAAATACAACCTTGTTGCTAATGTTCTTGAATGGGCAGCGTTCGTAGAACTGTAAAAAGGACGAGGAGAACCCTACAAGATGAAACACTAAACCTGTATTTCAATTACATCCTGGGAGTTAGCTTGCCACATAACCTGCCTTAAATTCGAATAGCAGTTGTTCATACAACTAACACAAGAGCTGCTGTGTACAGAGAAAACTGCAGTGGCAATTGTACGAAAATACCATTTACATTAATTAGTTCAAATGCATTCGAGGGAGCCTGCCAAATAGTTATAATCAGACTGATACAGTATTTCGAAAATGTTGACATTTGCCAAGTAGTTTCCCTCTCTTTTCATTACTGAACAGTCACCCATTAACGTACCTGAAATAACACTGGCGCATGCTATCTTTGTAGAAGAGCCCATGCTTGCACAATGGTAGTTTCTTATCTTCACCTTGGAAGTGTATTGACAAAGCAACTAAATGTTTGCATAGGAAAATAAGGCACATAAAACAAGCAGGAGAATGTACTTTTCTCCTTCTGATGGTAGACTAGCTCGCAGGGATAATGCACCATGGACGGAGTAGAAGTAACACCAATGTATTTAGCAACGGCGCAGTGCTGTTTGTTACATAGCCTACGCAAGATGTTTATTATGCTGAAGGCAAGAGATGGATAGAGGTTTACTGTACGATTCATTCAAACCATTACTATTTTGCTTCATCGCAGTGAATCAAAGAAACACCTACTGCCCATATTCAACAAAAAAACTGCATAAAGTGTTTCTGCTTAATTTAAAAAAAAGACAAGTTTCAGCTCTCCGTCCATCGTCTCTTTGTGTTTGTTTTGTTTGCACTAAGTTGGCAGGGTATGCCCAGACGTGGGTCCCTTCTTTACTTTGCCACAGAATTTAAGCCAACCTGGTCCCAGGAGGCTTGTTTCTGGTTCAGGGAAGACCTGGCTTGGCACTTCGGGCTGGACTGTTCCCATGAGGCACAGGGTCAAGACTGATTTGCATATAGCTGGGTCTGAACTGAGGTGGTGAAGGGAGCTAAAGAACGATAATGGATTCAACCCAGATCTGACGGGGGGGGGGGGGGGGGGGGGGAAGGAGGGATGAGTGTCTGAAAGGTTTCAGTGCTGCGTCCATCATCTCCTTGTGTTTGCTTAGTTAAAAAAAGATGCAGTCTTCTAGCTAGAGCAAGTCAATGCAATGTCTATTGCAGATACATACAATGGAATACATTTAAGACTTGAGCGATAGAAATTCAATTATGGTCTTTTAAAAAGAAAGAAAAACAACTATTATTTAAATTTCAAAACACCCCTATTTGCACAGTAGACTTAAAAGGATATAGGCAGTCACGACTATGAAGCTCAATCCCTCCAATAAATTCAACAGCAGCATCTGAGATGCAGGCAACAGCTTCTATCAAATTGGACAGCATAACCCTCAAAATGATATTTTCAGACGTTCAAAGGACTTGGGGGCAAGCAAATCGTAGCGCCGTAGAAGTCACTTTAAACTAAGTTTTTTGCATAGCAAATACACAATGAAAGAGCTTTGCCTCCACCTTGTGAATCTGTGGATTTCAGAATTCTTGGCATTCATTACGATAGAAAAGGGTGTTTTAAGTGAAAGCTCTCACAAAATGAGATTCCTACCTCACTGTCAAGGCTATTAATGGTGCTACACTTCGATACTGGAGCAGTAATTAAGAACCATTCGAAAAGGCAGAGTAAAGTGCAACTCTGGCCTGTACCTTCACACCAGTGCTCTTCTCCTCAACCGATCTCTTAGGAACCGGACGGAGGGGGGTGGTTGGGGGGGGCTAATAATGTAAATCTACACAAGCGATCACAAGTGTTTTGCACCCAAGGACACATACGAAAGTGTTGTACTATTAACACCACCAACTTGTGCATCTGCAGCAGTCTTTAAATTATATGAAGTCCTACTAAAAAGCCAGTTCTCTAAATAGAATCACAATCTTTAAGGCCTTAAATTTGGAATAACAAAAAACAAAAAAGTCTTGCTACACTGGGGTTACAGAATTGTGACTGGTAAAACGTGTTCCTAGATGTGAAATTCAATAATCATAAGAACTTCGATAATCACATGAGGCGCAAACTCTCCATTTCGAAATAGAGGAAACCTGCATGTGTGAGATGGTAGCACCATATTTATAGCTAAATATCAGAGGGGGCGGTGTCAAGACTGTTATTCTATTCAATATAGCATATGCTGTTAAGCTCACATCGATGTTAAACTCAAGGTTTTTCTTGGTAAATTAATTCACTGAAATAGGGGGGAATTTTTGGACAGGTCTGCTTTGTAGGAGAACTGGGTCCACATTTGTGGCCATTAAGAATTAAGTAGGAATGTGAGAATCAAAATAAGGGCAGTCGGGTCTACTCATACATAGCTTGGCAGCACTGAATGACAGCTGTACAGTCAAAGAAACACTTGGGGACAGAAATTAATGGTGCTGTAATTAATGCGAGGAAACTAGTTTCCTTAGATTAAAATTGCTACATTTTTTCAGTAAAAGCATTTTATTTTTTTATAGAGTTTTATATAGCGTGAAATAGACATGATCGGGTATCAGAGCGCATTACATGAGCACCAGTTTCGTTACAGGTAGAAACATTCATTTTTTTTGTTAGGCACAGGGAGATTAAGTGATTTGCCCAGAATCACAGGATGTGGAGCGTCGTTGCCGAGACTCGAATCCAGTTCCCCAGCTTCGAGGTCGACAGCTCTAACCGCAAGGCTACATCCTCTCCCCATTGAGAGCTACATATTGGTATATTCATATTGAGAGAAACAATGAATGAGGCGGAAGCAAGCTCTATTTTGCAGCTCAGATGTTCTTATCACAACAGGTAAGCAAAAGACACACATCAATTGTGTGTCTTTTGCTTTCTCGCCCTAAGTGAGCCAGGTATGACCAGATGTGGGTCCTGGTCTCACTGTGCCACTGGAATCAAGCTATCCTGGCAGAAGAGGGGAGAAACCCTGAAACCGGTCCTGGGATGCTTGTTACCGGTCCAGGAAGGACCTGGCTTGGCAGTTCGGGCTGGACTGCTCCCATGAGGCACAGGGTCAAGACTGATTTGCATATGGCTAGGTCTAAACTGGGGTGGGATGGTGAGCAAAATAATGACGGATTTAACCCAGATCTCTTGACTGGGGGTTAATGTTTTAATTTGTTCTGCATTCCATCCATCAATTGTGTGTCAATCACAACGGGAGGTCAAAAACCTACTCCAACAGATAAAGCATGTGTATTTTCAAATGTCTTCAGTTTTTGGTGATTTCAGCAATGAATAGGACGAAGGAACTGGGCAATGGGGTGATACAATCACTACTGGGAAATGTATTGCTGCATTAACAAAACCATTAGTAGCTATTCTCCGATACAATATTCTCTTTGTATTGCTTGAACCGTACATTTGAGGAAGATGATTAAATCACAAGAAAAAAAAAAAGAAAAAAAAGTCTTTTTTACATTTGTGGCTATGCGAGAAAAAAAAAAAATATATATACACAACCTCCCGTGCCCCAAAGACCTTGCGGATCTCAAACGTTGCATTACCTACACAAATTTTCATCAGAAAAAGTTAAGGATCAAGACACCCAGAAACAAACAATAAAAAGACATGCATTTCCCAACAAGAGCGCCCCCCCCCCCCCTCACTCTATAGGAAAAAAGGGACCCACATCAACCTCTACATGTACGCCCACCTTGGAACAGCACAAACATCCACCACTGTTCACTGCACACCTGACAGCTCTCATACAAACCTAGGTAGCATCATTGAGTCCATAAAGAAACTTAGTATGAGGATGATATGCTTCCCTGCTAATATAACTATGGACTCTGGTATCCAGAACGTCAATACCTCCGTCCTCTGAGGCACCTTCCAATCCCGAATGGACTAGATTCTACTATTAAAACAAAACATTTACCAAAATAACTTGGCCAACTGTCCACTCACTCACCTAACTTTTCCCGGGTTAAAGTCAGGACAAAATAGCAACAATCATACTCCAAGAAAACACTAACTTATGTATGCTCTTCCAGACTATCAATCAAGTTTCCTTCCAGACTATAACTATCCAAGTCTTAATCTGGATAACTAGCTCTCTTTTTTATGCCAAAGGATAATGTATCCAGACGGGCTCCTTGAAATATAGCCATTTACCCGTCAGGTACGGGCTTCCTCAGGGTAAATTAGGAGTGTTCGAAATGCAAGTAATATCCTTTCGCATAATTACATTAGATCGTTGGAAAATTACGCAGTTACCTGAAATGCAAATCCATCATTTAGCGCTGTATTTTAATGAGAAAACACATACTCACTTGAATTATGAACAAGAGGATGCATTTTGCAGTGAAAAATGTGTGTGGAAACAAAGTGGCGCAGGAAACAGCCACTCTCAAGTTCTGGCCGTTCACGTTATTCCAATACGCTTACATTATAATTGCGCCACGAATAGGATGCAATTGCCCGACGTGGCATAATTTCAGGAATTTGATGAAGCACAGTAATGCGAAAGTCCCAAAACTATGCACATTCCACCAGCGTAATTTACATTTTGCCTGGGCCTAGCCTCATTATTTCTTCAATGATCTTGAATCTCTATATGGAATTAGACTATTTGGGGGTCAACTAGCCAAAGAAAAATTCACACTTTATACATACACCAACAACAAAACAATGTGCAAAATATCATCAGGCACTTTCAAAGGCACCAATCTGGATGACAGCAGCTACTTACCGCTACACATGACCAAACAGAGCCATTTGTCCTTGGCTCTGGGACAGACCATCAATCCTATTTGGCTCCAAATTCACTCTATCCTACATGATGAAGTCTGCTTAAATTAATCATTTGCAGTCTTCGGAACAAAGACAAGGACCTTTTATGTTTCTAAGATCAATCTTACCAATGGCAGACACCATGCCGGTGCCCAAGACCCATGCATTTGCAACACTTTCTTCCCAAGGATAATGGTATCGTTGCCTCTCTGGGAAAAGCTGAAGGAAAGCCCTTTCTGCTAATAAGGTATAAGGCAAGCACGAAAAGACCCAGACTCAGATTGAGGCACTATAGAAACACAGTCAGCCAAACACATACTTTCAGGCTCACAATGTTTGTCCTCTTAACACAGTCCTGTTGCCCGCCTAGTCACTGGGCAAAGCACATATAACCACAACATTTCCACAATCTTTAACACTTACTGGCCACCCAATCCAGTAGGCATCATATCCAACCTGTGTTGCACCACCGACAAAGCAAGCAAAATCAGTAAATGTACTAAACCAGACTTCTCCCACAATAGCACATGAGCTACTTGTAGCTCTCCAACTACCTGTGAGTAGCTCTGCTTTTTGCAGCCCAGCCTACTAAAGTAGAAGCTCTTGTTTGAATTAATATAGGATTAAAAATTAAGAGCAATTTCAGAACTCACAGGCTGATGTTTGGGGGAAAAAAATGCGTTTTCACCTTGAGAATCAAAACAATAAATCAGGAACTACTAATTTGTCAATCTGTTGCCACATACCAGGCAGATTATGCCGTCTCGGGCTCTATAGCATCTACACATTCTCAGCCATAAGCATGTCATTTGAATTCTTCAACTTCCTCGTCCGAGCATAAATGATCTACCGGTCAATAACAGTCGTTATTGGTTTCTCTCCCCTCTTCCTGGTTAGGAATGGATCTTCAGTAAGACAATGAAGTTAAGAAGAAATTACTTTTGTAGAAAGGAAATGATGGTATGGCTTGGACTAAAAGTAAACCCGACAAAAAATGATTTTCAAAACATCTGTAGAATACGGTGCAAGTGAAGATTTCAGTAACTAGATTGGCATCCTACATACAAAATGGCTTGTATTAATAGTTTTGGGGAAATCCGTGCATATATTTCTGCCCATGCTGATGCACCTTTCATGTTAAAGTGTTGCATGGTTTCAGGTTTTTTTGTTAAGATTTAGAACAGGTGTCTCCAACGAGTAGCTCTCCTGTGTGCAGCCCAGCCTATGACTATCAAAACGTTTGCTTGGTTGAATTAGATTATGTATACCAAAATTTAAAAAGCATGTATTCATAAGCTTATATCTGTAGAAAAATAGTTGAAATTTCAACATTTGCTTAATGCTATTATTTGAGTTGGAGGGTTTTATTACTTATATTTATACCTTGGTGCCAGTGAGAGTGCAGCTATGCTTCGTATGTACTACCCATGTAATGTTTTAGTTCAAATTGTCAAAGCCTTTTTTTACATTACTGCTGGAAACTCTGCCTAATGCACCAACGTTGTCGCTACTGACACTCTTTGATGGGGTGTTCACTTTCAAAATTGCTAGTATTAGTAGCTCGGGGTGATTTCCATTGAACATAAGAAGGTTGGAAACCCCTGGGTTAGAAGTAGTGGTCAGCAACTGCAACTTCCTCCTGGACAGTGGAAAGTTTCCAAAGATAAATATCGAGATTGCTTGATTTTTACAAAAGGTTAGTAAGGCACACAGCAAAAGAGTGGGAGGAAGTTACAACAATGGGTTAGAGGCAGAAGTTTAAAACACGCTAACAAGAGACTCATTGCAACACTGACGTTTGAAGAGAGTATGAGTCATTATACCAGCTAAGGTGCTAACTCTCAATATCTATGACATAAGTGAAGCTAGTCTGAGCACTATGTTGCTGCAATATGGAGCTGTTGAACAAAAGTGTATATTAAGGAGGCCGAAATAAATATGTAGAAGCAATAAGTAGAATTGTTAACCTGTTTTGTTAGTTTTTAAATGCAGATCTGAAACAACTTTTTTTGGTGTAAATTACTGCACAATCTAGTTTCAAAGGACCAGAAATCAAAGATGCCCTCATATATCCAGAACCCACTGACCATATAGATTTCCTTACATGACTCAGCCTCCAACGCTTAATATATAGTACATTTTAAACATAACACTGGGAACATTTGGTCCCTAAGATTGTTAGTCATCCATTGAAATGTGTACTTAGTAAAAAATAAATATATATTACCTACTGGCGGTCGTTAGGACCTATTTTCCATAGGAAATCCGCAACATTCTATTCCCAATAAGGCCGGCGGCGATTGACGAATCTTCGCGAAATTTTCCAAACTTTTGGCCAGCTCTGGTCCGCTCCTATCCTGAAAGGTTCGTGGTGATTCGTCAAGCAGGGGCTGAGAAAAAAAGGGGGGTCCCAAAACGCGTTTTCCCCCCATGCAATTTCCCCATAGGACCAGTTGACGCAGCTACAGCCCAAACTGCTGAACGGAATTACACCAAAGTTGGCAAAGAGGTTGTCCTCAGTACAGACTTGTGCCTTTTGCATAAATGGTGTAGATCCGTTCAGTAGTTCCTGAGAAAATTAAAGTAAAAAAAGATAGATATATCTATGGCCTCGGAGGATCCGCGCACCCTATGTGCACCCTAAGCGCACCCTCTGCGAACCAAGCGCGCACCCTCCCGATCACGCGCTGAATGCTAATTGGCTGTTAAGTGTCTGTCTACATTCGAAACCAGGAACTGTTGGCAGCCATTTTGTGCCTCGGTAGAAGCAAGGCTGATTAAGTAAGGGAAATAAGTGTGAGAAAGATGTAAAGGGGGCAGGGTAGAAATACTCCGACACTCTAGTGTTGCTTAGGGGGTCCCAGAAGGACCCCCTGGGCCCCCTTTTTTAAAAAAAATAAAAAACGGCAAAATGCACGCAGGGTGCGTGGATCCGGCTGAAAAAACAAACAAGAAGTTTGGGCTTCCATGCTTCGTTAATAATTAGCACCTGGTTGGGCCAAATCCCGGGGACAAAATCTTTATATATTAATGGGGGAGGGGGGCTGCGTGGTCCCCCTCCTGGAGCCCTTGAGGGCCCTGGAGACCGCCACCCCCCAGGGCCGGCTCCTACAGTGTCCTGGGGTGCCCACCCCCAGGACACTGTTTGCTATGAGAGGACGGGAGTCTCCCACCCTCCCATAGCAAACTTCGTTAGGATTTTCGTTTAGGATTTTGAAAGAGAGCAGGGAAACCTGCTCTCTTTCAAAATCCAAACGATATTGCTTTTCCACACGGGGAGCTGCATGTTAGCAGCTCCCCATGTGGAAAAGCAATGCCGGCTCCCGAAGGACGTGGGGAGCCGGCTGGGACCTTGGGGGGGGGGGGGGGGGGTTGGGGCTCTCCCCACGGTCGCCAACGTTTTTTTATAAGCCCCAGGGGATGGGGTCCCTGGGGATAATAAAAATTAGTGATTGCTATTTTTTATTTATTTTTTAACTGTAAAATTAGGAGTCGCGCATCCAAACGCGTTGGGTGCACGATTTCTCTCGTGTAGGGTGCGCGGTTCCTAACGCCTTGGGTGCACGACTCCAAGGGAAAAAAAAAACTGAAATTTTTGGGAGATTTTAAATGTAAACTATTTCGCGGGATTCGCACACCCACCGCGTCATACACGCATATGACGTATCGTGGAAGCGAGCAAGCATCGCGTAACGTGCATCGTATGTGTCGCGTATAGGCTTGGAGTCGCGCACCGGTCGCATTGCAATCGCACACCAAACACGTACCCAACGCATACCGTACATGGATGCTTTCGCGCAGGGATAGAGAATGGTGCGCGAATCCCCAAAAAATTAAAAATAAATAAATAGGGGGGGGGGGGGGAAATATTTAAAAAGAGTTAGAAAATATAGTTTAAAAAATATTTTTTTTAAAGTTACAATTTTAAAAAATACAAAATAAAAACATAATATTTTGTAATTTGTAAAAGAATTAATTGAAAAGTTAAAAATGGTGATAAAATATTTACAAAAAAAATTAGAGGAATTGACACACTGAAATAGAAACATTTAGAAATCCAATGAAAATCATTAAACATCATAGCTTTAGAGATAAGTTATAGATAGGAATTCGCATTTAAAAAAACTTTGAAATTCACTGAAAAAACCATAGGTTTCTTGGGCGTTGTAGTAAGCAGGACATTTCCCCTCGTACAAAACCCTAGTTATAGTTAGTTCAGCTAACTTTAACTCGCACCCCCCGCAATGCACTGCTGATGACGTCACATATTACATCACTCATGACATGGTCAGTGACATCTCATGACATCACTGATGACGTCATCCATGCAATAAATTAGTGCATCTTCTCACACCCTAATATAACCTTTGATACACCGACTCAAAATTTCAGACTGCCATTCTCAAAACCATAGATACTCCAATACCAATAACTACATACCCACTCATTGACTCTTAGGTCTACTCACACATCCAATCACTCATACTTACAGTCACTTAGTACAGGACTATCATATGCACTTATACGCCTATATAGACACTCACACACCGCTAATCCATAGAGATACTCACACACCTAGTCAGTCATGCAAATAATTAATCACACTCCCATTTACTCACCTATACACACACACACACACACACACAAGTTCACTTACTCATAAAAATAGTACCACATTCTTACGCTCTTATACACTTACTGGTACAAGCACACACTCATCCATACACTCTCACATATAGCCAGTTATATACTCTTACACATATAAACTTCCTTTCACATATGTAGTTACTCACACATGTACCATTGAGATATACATTCAATCACTAACGCACCCATACATACACTCACCCAACCATACAGTCCATTACAGATGCACTCTTAAAACCATGCACCCATAGAATCACCCACTCACACATCTATGCACAGTCATACACACCCCACCCACACAAACACTCAGGCACCAATACAGATACTCAGACAACCAATCAATAACCCATATAGACACTCGTATAGCTATTCACAAAACCATGCAGCCACTTATACACCAACAAACACAGATACAGACATTCACACAGTTTAGTCACTAGTCTGCAGTAAGATACGTTTAATGACTCGCATAGAGTCAGTCACGCACCTACAAAATCATCCATTCACACACTTATACACCCACTCATTCTTCCATAGGCCTTTCCCTATATATATTAAACATTTAAACTTTACAGAAACACAGACTCACTGGATGACGTCATCAGTGATGTCATTTGAGATGTCATCAGTGATGTCACTGACCATGTCATGAGTGATGTGACGTCATCAGCAGTGCATTGCGCGGGCGCGAGTTATAGTTAGCTGAACTAACTATAACGGGGGAATTTCTAGGGTTTTGTACGAGGGAAATGTCCAGCTAACTATAACGCCCCTGAAACCTGTGGGTTTTTTTAGTGATTATATTCACTTAAAAAAAAACCATAGGTTTCACACGTTATAGTTAGAACTATAACTTGCGCGCCCACAATAAACTGCTGATGACGTCACATATTACATCACTCATGACATGGTCAGTGACATCACTCTTCACATCAATGATGACATCTGAAATGACACATTGTGGATTGCGGTCGCGCAAGTTATAGTTACCTGATCTAACTATAACGTGGAATTTCATTGGTTTTTTACGAGTGAAATGTACAGCTAACTATAACATGTGTGAAACCTATGGTTTTTTAAGTGAATTTGCAAGGTTTTTTAAATGCTAATTCCTAACTATAACGTGTGTGAAACCTATGGTTTTTTCAGTGAATTTGTACGGTTTTTTAAATGCTAAGTTATGTATTTATTTTTTATTCTGGTTTTTCACCATGCGTGCGCTGTGGGCACTCGGTGCGCTTCACGCACCGAGCGCCCACGTTGCGCAGTTCATACCGTGCGCGCCTCGCCTTTTTTTTTTTTTTTACACAGTAACAATTTTTTTTTCTCCCTTGCGGGTCCTACAATTTATTTAATAAATGTGATTGTTATTTCGTTTTTTTTTATTTTTTATTTTTTTTGACGTGCGCGTACGGCAAGCTTACCGTAAGCGCACGGAGCGCGCTTACAGACATATATATTGATTTAAATGCTATTTTCTCAGGACCTACTGAACAGATTTACACCAGACCTGCAAAAGGCACATCTCTGACCTGAGGACTACCTCTCTGCCAAATTTCAAGTAATTCTGTTCAGCCGTTCGGGCTGTAGCTCGGACTAAAGGTCCTATGGGAAAATGCATGGGGAAAACGCGTTTTGGGACCCCCCCTTTTTCTCAGCCCCCGCTGGACGTATCACCCCGAGACTTTCAGGGTAGGAGCTGAACGGAGCGCCCCATTAGTTTTGAAAATTTCGCGAGGATTCGTCAACCGGCGCCAAAGTTATTCAAAATAGAATTTTGAGATTTCCTATGGAAACTCGGTCCTAACTATAACTATCTACTGGCGACCGCCAGTAGATAATATATATACACATACATATATACACACACACACACACACACACATATATATCTGAAAATTAAAATCACTAGTTTTATCCTCAAACTAGTGTTCCATAAAGGTAACACTGGAGACACTGCATGTCTTTTTGCATCTTCGGTTTTTCAGTGGCTCATTTATTGTTAACAGTGCTAACACCTACCTTGAACAACATTGCTGCTCATCCAAACAGACTAGACACAACCTGTGAAAATCTATTAGTGAAAACCATAGCAGGCACCTTGGAAATCGCATGCTTAGTTTCAGAAACAAATATTTGTAAAAAGGTCTGATTAAATAATAATTCTGGTTAAGACACGATTCACAGAAAACATTTTGCAAACCAGTCAGTGTTGAACCAAAAATTAGGGCTGCGCTCAATAGGTCTAGAGCAGCCTATAATGTTGCACTGAGAATAGGCAAAGAAAAATTATGATCCTCTGATTAATACTAATTGTATAAATCCTCCGTTTAATACCACTTCTAGAAAAACACTCAATGTATTGTTCTAATAGCATGATAATAACATTCACGAGCAGGCATGTGACTATATAACTTCATTAGCATGTACTAGGAATGACATTTTTAAAGGGCATTGTCTCAAATACAAATTTTAATCATTCCAGTCTTTACTTTTTTGCATTTATGTTCTTGCGCATAAACAGCTTTAATTTCCCCGATAGTGGAAGATACGTCAATGGCTTTGAAGTGGCAGACTTAATTATATATTTTCAGGAGAATAACTGGTTGGGACAGAAACATTTCCTAAAGAATAACTTTTCTTCCCTTTGAATTACCTTTAGAAAATCCAAGTTTTGGCCTAGGTAGGAAGTTTAGAAGGCAATGAACCATAAAAACTCATGTGTCTTGACCTTCAGCAACATGTTCAATGTCAAGGTTGTATTTTGAAGCCTATCTTGCATACCATTCATTTGGTACAATAAGGTAAACCAGTAGTCTTAATTGCCTACTCCTTAATCTAAGTCATCTGACCGTCAGATTTTGGTAAAACTGTGAGATACTCATTTAAGATGACATCATTGGTTGTATGGCCTGGATTGGATTCCTCAAATGTGGAATGCCTCCAATTTTGACACATTAGAGCATTAGTGAAACTTAGTTATTCGATTTTGTTACCAGTTGTCCAAGTACCTTACTGCAGAGGAAAAACTTCCAAGAATTAAATGCAACTGGGAAAACATGCTGCATGTCCAGCTTCAACCAATGACAGAGGCCTACAAATACTGTACCTTTAAGAGCAAACGAACAAGAGCCATTGCAAAACCAAATTCATTAACTTCTAGCTTTGATTTACAAGATGGAAAAAAAAGAGATAGGGGGGGGGGGATGCCTTAATATCAGCCATTGCTTATTAGAGGGGGCTGCATTCCAGTCCATCGTTATTTTCCCTCCACTTCAGATAGCGAGGAGCAAAACAGGGATGTATATAATAACAGCTGAGGCCAAAAAAAAAAAAAAAAAAAAAAAAAAAAAAAAAAAAAAAAAAAAAACCACCACACAGGCCATGATGCTATAGACAGGATCCCCAATAAACCCAAAGACGTTTCTGTCTCTGAAGAATCACCGTGGAGTTGCAGTACGAGTTCAATCGCAGTCAGCAAGGGACCCATGTTGGGGCAGGTATCTTGTACGCAGGTTTCTGTGCCATTTTTAAATGTTTGGGCTTACCCATTATTCTGTGTTTCAGAGATCTCAAACTATGGTAAACTAATTAAGTTAAAGTCTCACTTTGTTACTACTTGATATTAATTTAATTCCTGATGA
This sequence comes from Triturus cristatus, assembly GCF_964204655.1. Taxonomy (NCBI): domain Eukaryota; kingdom Metazoa; phylum Chordata; class Amphibia; order Caudata; family Salamandridae; genus Triturus; species Triturus cristatus. The sequence continues at coordinate 766,092,219 of NC_140581.1, read as the reverse complement.
TGCAAACTGCCATTGTATGTAGTGGGCTACAGTAGACAATTCACTACACAATGTTAAATATAAAGGGACTGATCAGGGTTCATTAGAAACAGACAGGCTAGGAAAACGTAATGCAGTCGGTGAAAGTGTTTGATATGCCAGAACTGACCATCCTTCTCACGCTAGATGCAGAAAAGGCTTTTTACCGGTTTGATGGGCAGTTTCTCCGAGAGTCCTCTCAAACTCGGCAGGGTCCTCATAGGATTACCTATTTGCTGGCCTATTACGAAATCCCAAGTATTAAGACTCAATGGAGCCCTTTACTCGCAAATTCCCCTTTGCAGGAGTACCAAACAGGGATGTCCTCTATCCCCGTTAATTTTTGCACTCACAATGGAGCTACTAGTCCATTGACTAGAAACAAACCCTGGGATGCGAGGGCTCGAGGTAGATGGAGAGCATTGTAAACTACCACCCTTTGCGGATGATGTATTGTGCTTCCTGACATGTCCAGATACATCCCTCTCACTTCTGCTGGATGAATTAAAACAATATGAAGCAGTCTTGGGCTTTTGTATTTACTATGCGAAGTCTACAGGCATGCAGGTTGTGCTGTGTAGTAAACTAGCACTAAAAGTTCATGGCAAATGCGGAAATGTCCATTTGCAAGCGACTACTTGCATAAAAGTATCTTGCCATGTGCAACCAGGGTGTTACAACGAGAAACAGAATTTAAATATTGTAAGGGCAGCCATACGCATTGTGTCTCAATTTTAACACTTTATTTGAATCTCCAGCTTTACTCTGGTTTACATAGCAGTGTAGCCTCATTTTCCATGTCAGCTCTTTGTCTCCATGTCATTTACATGGACTTTCCTGCACGCTTTGAAAAAAAAAAAAAAAAAAAAAAAGTGCACTTGTGCTGAATAATACCACAACCACATGTCTGCACTCTAACCGTCTACTAAGCCACTTTTAGTAGTTTTCCACTTTAAAAAAAAAAATCACAGCAGTTGAAAAATTGCTTCTGATGAATAACACGTTGGGTAACAAAGGCGCCAAGAGCTTTTGTAAAACTACTGCTTCCTAGCTGTGATGCTCAGAGTGAGTAAAATTATGTATAGCATGTCATGGCTGGTAGGAGGGAGACAACTAGCAAAGAAAGCAATAGATCTAACTTAGGACAGATCCAAATACTTGTTAGAGCATAGTCACCATTTTACTTTGCAACTGGATTACCTTCTCGCGGGGTTGGAATGGATTTTCCAAGTCATGAGCAAATCCAGCTTGTAATTCAATTAGAACGTGTTCGTGGGGTGTACAGCAGCAGCTTTAAATAAATGGCAGCAGGTTTTAATGCAATTATTTCTAACTGATTAGATATGCTGCCAGGAAAATTCCATCGCAAGGGTAGAGGATTTACGGCTTGGAATGTTGGCAGTAATTTCAACAACAGTTTCCTAAAACATGAAGGGGTGCTAAATGTAAAGCAAAATGTTCTTACCCACCTAACTCCTTCCTTGTACAGGATTTCAAACCAAAGATAATACTCCGCATTTAAAAACATGGTCGCCTCAAGAACAACTAGCTGCTCTGTGGTTCGGTGGAAAAACCTGCACAATGCACCTTTCTTCCAAACAGTAGTGCAACCACTTCTACTCCTAGTAAAATTGCATGGGTATTTTTATTTGCAAAATAGCATATTTGGAAAGGACTATGTGAATCCCCTACACACTACTGGTTTTACAATTGATGTTTTCGCCACTAAGACAAAAATAAGGGATAACCTTTATTTTCAAAGGCAAGCGGGACATTTATGTAAAATAAGACTGTTAAATGTGTATTTTTAAAGCTCCATTCATAGACACGTGTCAGTTATCTTGCAAGTTAACACCATTTTGAAAATGATTTTACTTTAGACAGAACATTTCTGAACATGTGCCATTAAAAGTTCGGCTGACTACTTTGTGTCAACTGAAAAAAATGTCAGTACTTCATCGGAGCAATGCTCGTTAACTATATGTGCCCATTGTGTCACTTTAGTAAGAAAATCAAAACTGTGTCAAAGAACCTGCAGATACTAACTGACTATTCACACATCCCCTTAATAAGTGGTAAGTCGCTCCCTCCCTCCGGGCTTCCACCCTTACTGGGAACACCACAAACACAAAGGGTGGCCATTTCACATAACAGACACTTGGCATGCAGCAGAGATAAAAGAAAAAGGAGTTGTAACTATTTTTTCTTACAGCAAAGGGCCCCTAAATTAAAGACAGACGGAGGAGATCTAAATGTGTCCTTGAGAAGCTAAGAGTATTCCTTCAAGGACTTCTTGGCGACCTTGTGAATTAACAGCCAGGTATCCTGAGGTGATCCCAGCAACACTCAACAGGTCCATGCACAGTCACATATCACAGACCTATGACAATTGTATTACTCATACAACAGTCACAACACCCTCAAGCGTTAACAAGAACTCTGCATCACAAGAGAAGCTTAAATATTGATTACAGGCACTGTTCCAACCTGGCTAAATGCTTGAAGCTGGTGAGTTAAGAGGTTGCTGTTGAAATGACATCACCTTGAGAGTAGATTTGACGCTGTGCAAATGCAAAGAGTGGGGGAAAAAAATTGCCTCTTAATTGAGAAGCAATCAAATAACCAAATTATTGGCCAGTACCCCTATTGCCACCAAGTCAAGCTGAAGTATTGGGGGTGGGGTGAGGTGGTGGCACAATATTATTCTTGCTTTGTCAAGTAGAACAAAAATAATATATATTACACACACACGTCTGCGTAACTTTACTCTAACACTCCTCCTTCCACAAGGAAACAACTGCATCAGACACGAACGAAAGGCATGTGCAAGCTTTGGGAGACTGGGCGACCTGTCCACATTTTGACGCACATTTTTATTTTCAGTAGGAGCGTCCCATTTTTTCTACAGACAGTTATGGTGCCCAGCTGAAGAAAATATTACTGACAATGAAAATTGCACAACTGGTTACTCTAATTGGTCTGAACCATAAGTGAATAACCCCGATGCTGCAGTCGCTGTGAACCTAACTGTTGTTCTCCTGCACATAGTGCAGACTTGGTACCCAGCAAAATACCAGCAGCGTTTCTTCAAGGTTCCATTGGGGCAGCTGCAAGGACTCATACTGCTAGAATTCAGTAGCTTTCTCATTCACCTAGGAAAAGGCAAACGCTAAAAATCAAGAAATTTGCAAATCCGCTGTGGACAAAGAATCTACAAGACAACTGTTTATTATCAAACATTAGCCATCAGTATCCTAAATCACACCTATACTAATGTAGGATGCAAACAAACTGGGTTTTACATATGTATCCTTATCAAAAAGGAACAATTTTTGTTAAACTGCCAAGATACAGTAACTCCAAAGCTTTTCCTAAAACCAACGTTATACCTATTCAGTAGAAATATGGCCACCGTGCCACATATAGCAAGCCAGAGGAATGAAACCTTTCCAGTATTAAAAACAAACTGCAGTGCGTGTACACGACACAAAAGAAAAAAAAAAGCCTTAAGAAAAATGAAGCACAGAACACAGCATCGTTAGTGTCCGGCCCTTGGGAGCCTGCTAAGTAACCGGATGCAAGAACTATGAATAGTTAGCAGCAGAAGATGGATCTCCAGGGAGACAAGCCAATCCTCAATGATGAGCTCATGAAGACTCCCAGCTCTTTCATGGGCCGCTCGGGGAAGTTCATTTGGGAGACTGGTGTGGGAGGGTCATCGGTGACATCTAACGGCAGCGAGTTATTTCCAATACAACTCAAGATTAGCATCCTGCCGAGAGCATGGGAAAACTCAGACAAGAGCTTCAATTAGACGTTGGGACTAGACGGAAGAAAAAAAAAAAAAAAAAGCTTCATTGATAACAGATTCGCGCTCATTCTAGGATCATGGAGCTGTGAACATAATGCAGATTTAGATGGAGCAAGGGCATTTACTGCCCCGATAGTGCGACTGAGATGAACCAAACACCTCACAACGTCTTGTCACAGCAAAAAAATCAAGGATAGAGTTTATAACTGAAATCTGCAACCGCTACCCAAAATACCAGTACAAAATATATTCCTTGTACCGCAAAAGGTCTTCCTCATTAAGCAATATTGGCACTTGTTTTGAACTACAACAGGCGAATATTTAGATGCAAGGGTCACTCTTTTCTCCTGCTGTTCTCCAAAGCGCAGTATGGGCTATTACACAGTTAAAACAGAGTACTGGGCAATATGCAGTTCAAGTAAAAAAAAAAAAATAGAAAACTCAGAACTGCACCCTCAGACAACAAAATGCACCAAACTACTAGCAAACAACATGAAAGCCAAAGCACATAAACGGGTATCAAGTTAAAGCGTTCATTGAGTAGTCACTTAACTAACCAGACTGATCAGAATGTTCTTCCGGCACCCAACTGCACTTGGCTATTATGTGTATCAGCAATTAAATGGTGTTTAATTCCACGACCAGGCAGCATATAACCTACATTGCATGGTCATTACTGACCCATTGATAGTAAACTAACTCTAAGAGAACACAGTAAACCAGCCAATGGGTGCCATGTCGGTGTTGTCACTTCAGGATTGAATAACTATGTATAATTCTCACATGTCATCTCAAACAAATACTAAACGTCCATCTCAATTCCTCCATGTTGTCCCGGAAGGACTCTGCACACCCCGTGCAATTTTATAACAAATATAGCACATGAACAAACCGTAACAGATGCAAACACACACACGTGACCCTGCACCTGCTCGGTCATCAATGCGATGTCTGCACATCCCATTTCAGCCAACTGACACGATAGCTGTCCTTCATGCCCCATGCAATCAGCAATACATGGCGTACCACTTTATTCTGCAACTTCTACATGCGGATCTTCCACATTCTAGGACATGGCCCTCCACTTACACGACTGCATGTACAACAAACTCAGGACGGTACCTTCTGCTCACGTTGCACAAACCATGTATTAAGTGACAAACGCAGTATCACTGCTATGCGCATACTTCTAAATGCGGTCTAATGCACCCTTGTAATTATGGCTATGTGGCAGGTTCAAACACACTTGGAGGTATCCGCAAACATGAGTTTAAAGACATATCAGATTCCTAACCACCAGACAACCCCACTCCCTCCACGATTAGGGTGGCATCTACACCCACCTATACATGACTCATATCCTCAGCGTGGCACTGCCGTCCTCTAGCCAACCTACACCAAAAGATCGCTATACTCGGTACTGTGCCTCTACTACTGGGCATTCCTACTTACCTTCGCCTGCCCGTGTCTCTTCGCTCTGCACCGGTCCTCTATTCCTTTGTCTGTCATGAATACACTACACATTGCGCATAGGATGCTCCCCGAGCATTGTATGGGTAGAGGCACAGACCAGACCCACGTCTCTGCCTCTATCGGGTGACCTCCCCATCGCGATCAACATCTCTCCATCATCCACCCTCAGCATGCCCTGATCGCAGCCTCACCTTCTCCAGCTCATCGTGCAGCTCGGCCAAGCTGGGACGCAGCAGCTTCTCGCCCAGGTCGGCGGCAGTGTGCCGGTAGTGGTCGATGCGGGGCACGGCATCGATGGTGTTGTGTCCGAAGGTACGCATATAGTAGGTGTTTGTGTGCGTGTCATAGTAGTAGTGATGCTGACCGCCCGAGTGCTGGCTGCCGGCCTCGCTCAGCGCTGTGTCCCCGTTCTGAAAGCTCACCCCGCCGTGCGCCGGGGGCTCCGGAGAGTCACCGCCGCTGTCCCGGTCCGCCGGGTCCACGAAGTTGACATGAAACCGGCCCTTGGCCTCGTCGTCTCGGGCCTTTGGGGCTCCCCCCTCCGTCACCGGGTCCACCTGGAAACGGCTCTGGCTGGGCGTGGGTCCGAGGGGCCGGTTGGGCCCGTCGCCGGTGCCTACGGCAAGCAGTTCCTCCTCGCCTGGGGCCAGCGGGGCCTGGGCGCTGCCCGGCTCCTCCATGCTGCTGGTGCGGCGGCTACTCGGGAGGTCTGCGGTGCTGTGTGCCTCTCCCCGTCCTCCCCTCGCCGCAGGTAACAGCTGCACCTCCTGCTGCACACCTGAGCCGGCTCAGCGCGCCTCCTGAGGGAGCATCCCGCGCTCAGAGCCCAGGCGGGGAAGGGCACGGGCTGTGTCGGCAGATGCTCAGACACAAAGACGCTCTCCGCGCCTCTGCGCACATGTACAGGGAAGGGATGAGGTAGCGGCGTCCGCCTCTTCTGACAGCGCCGCGCTTAGAGCTCCCGCCTCTGTCCCGGGAATGAATACCACACACACACTCCTGCAGGGCTGCCGCGGCTCCTGGCCTTTTAAAGAGAGCGGCTGGGAGAAGGAAAGGAAGGACCGCGAAAGCCTGTCGGCGCAGGACGCCTCCCCCTGCAGCCCTCCCTCCTCTCTGCCACCGCCCCTCCTCAGTCGGAGCTCTGGATGCTGCTGTCTCCTGGGCCCCTCCCCGGATTCCGGGCGGTCCTCCCGCGCTTCTCTTCCTCCTCCTTTCACGTAGCAAAAAAAAACTTGTCAAAACTCCATGTCGGTTTACTTCTCCGTGAAGTATCGCGGGAGCGGGGCTGCGGTAGGGCAGGAGTGGCAGAAGCGCCGTGGCGCGCACACGGGGATGCCGCAGGCCACCGCCAGGAAGGGAAGGGCGCGGCCCGTAGACAATAGCTCTGCAGCTGTCGCCGCCTTTCTGCTCATCCACACCGTCACCGGAGGCGATGAGGCGCCGGGGCCGGAAGGCATCGGGGTGGTGCGGCAGCAGACTTCGAGAGACGCTTCATACACCGGAACCGTCAGGCAGCCTCTTAAACCGGACCCCGGCCTTTAACCAGCCCCTGCCAGACTACATGCGGGCCTCGACACCTGGAAGGACACCCTGCGAAGTTTCAAACCTTGGGCTTCTGGTCTCGCTCTCGTAGTTCTGCACCGTGACTTTAACCTGTTCGAATTTTCTCTTTATTTCGTTGAAAACTCAAAGTTTTAGAGAATGTATGACCATTAACCCGTTTTACTTTATACGGTCTAGAACGTTGCTTTCAATAATCGTTTTGAAAAGAGGAACTTCAGTACTGGTTTAGATCTATGGTATTTGAAAATTACAGTGCTTAAGAATGTTTAGGGGCGAAGCACAGAAATGGAATAAAAACAAACTGAGGAAGGAGTTTTCCTGTCATTAAAGAGAAGAGCTAGCAAAACTCTGATGATTTTTTGGGGCTGCTCGTAGAGTACCAGCCATGGAATTCCGAATACGACTTTACCCATGGCAAAATGCTTCAAAGACGTGGTGCATTTCTGGAGGTGGTAATTCATCTGCCATGCCCCTCGTTTTTTGCTTTCTTTATTCGTCTTTCCTCGAGCTGCTCCAGTTTGTTGTGCCTTGCTGTGCAGTAATTTTCTATTTTCGAACATGTGAAACAAGTATGGATTCCTGAAAAAGTCTTCATCAAAATATTCTAATACACGTATCACTGTCTGTGTGCTAAATCACAATACTGATCCTTGACCATTGCACCATCTTAAATGCGTTGAAGACCGAGCTCAAAACACCTTGTTTACATTCAATTTGGCAGATCTATCCTGTCTGTTTTGTGGTGAAGGGCAGAAAAGTCCACTTTGCATTTTTACTGAACACACTGTTGTTCGGAATTGCGTTCTCTAGACTCCAGAGTGGACGAGGACATCTTTACCTCAACTTCTCCTTTACCAAGAGAGTTTTGTTTTGAATCAGAGCTGGAATTCCATTGGAGCATGTCTGTAAATGTAGATACAGCGGGCAGGTTTGTCGCGATCAGTGAGCGTTAAAATTGCAGTGTCCTTTCTCTTATCTTACTTCATCTGTGCTCCAAATATGTTACCCATAGACTTTGTACTTCACTTAGCCAAGCTGTTGGGATAAGGAGGTAGTTTCACTCCGGAGTACGGCTGGGTTGACGGGTTACTTTCATGGTGTTCTCTACCTCACTTGACAGATCAGATGGACACCTGTTCTGAATGGTAACTTCCATGGTCTTTAGTCAATGGCTTATGCCACACAATCGTGACTCCTATGCACAAATTACATAAACGTTTGAATAAGTTTCTGATAAACTCATTGTGTGCTTTTGCCAACCAATACTGAATATCTGGGTAAACTATAATCACAACCTGCTACTACTGATGTTGCTTGGGGTAAAACGCTCACCTCCATACCGACATGGCCTCCACAAATAACTGGATTGTATGTCGTAGCTTTTAAAGGAATCGTAGTCACATCATACAGAACTTTTTTACAGGCGAATAAGCTCTCTACTGTAAACATCGCAAAGGAATGGGACGTTTTTAAGGTAGTGGTGTGCAGTACCTGCTTTGGAATTACTAGCAGCCTTCACATAGTCCTACTCGGGGAAGGAGCTACTCTTGCGGATGGACAGCAAAATCAAATGACCAACTGTTTCTTTGACCCTTCCCTCTGTGGGGAACGTCTAGAGGAGAAAACCTGATATAATGTTTTCATGGGGCAATTGTTATAATTAAATCACAACTTGTACGTGGTTAGGCAGGCAGTTGAGGGTGAAAAGGCAGGGCAACCTTGTTATTGTGGGTCATCACCGCAAGGAGTGAAATACAGTGTTCACGGCAAATAGATCTCTAGTATGCTTTCTTAAGGACATTAACTAATTGCTTCTTTGTGTGCCTCATACCCAGAATGTGGATTAGGTTGCACAGTTTCACTCCAGTGATGGCCTTGTGGCAACAATGGTACAAGCAAGTGCAAGCTATCAAAATCCTTCTCTCCTCCTGATGAGCATCCTCCCACCTCCTGTGTGTAACTACAGAATAGTGACGAGAAGCTGTGTGCAAGGGGAAATAGGGTTGGAGCAAGAGAGGAGACTCTCATTCCAGTTGGTTGTTAGTTGGAAGACTGAGGTTGAAATAGGGACCATTGTGAATGGAACATTGTCTTGAAAAGTTGTTGAGAAGCACTACTTTCATGCTAAAAGGCAAGACTCGCAGTAAGCACGGAAATCTAGTCCACATAAATGTTAAATCAAGCAAATCAAGTATTTGACAGACTCATTGAAGAGTGCAAGTGGACTGCCAATAGGTCTCAGGCATTCAATAATTCTGCCCAAGAACCAAATTAGAATGAGAGGACTTGGCAGCAGTATTATATCAAAATCTACAAGAAGGGAAACAAAGCAACAACTGCACAAATAAATGTAAATGTCGAAGTCAACAGGGAACTGAGATGGGAGAAAAGCAATAAAGGCAATGGGACGGTAGGCTGGGTTTGAACTGAAGTGTAAGCAAAGGAGTTATAGCTGCTGTCAGTAGCACTTCTTTCTACCCGTAGGGGATCTTTCTAAAACTCTACCTAGATTGACCTGGAAGGGTGAGGCTTTTTAAAAAATCATTTGACACCGAGAATACGTTACGACCTCGACATCAAGCATTGCTCTCAATTAAACCATTACGAACAGTATGCAGAATCAATAGAATACAAATACCACCAACAATACATTTGTTTTACCTTAGGGAATGGAGTTCGGCATTGTATCATTTTATAACTGCTCGGGATTCTACCTTTAAAAACACTTACTTCCAGATGGAACCTCACTGAAAACGCCACCAGTATCTGTGAGTTATGTGACATAGGAGTGCAAGACTTGCTGCATATTCTGTTTGAATGCCCAAATCCGACATTAGTGGAGACCAGACGCCGGCATTTAAAACCTATTCAACCAGATATATCACTTCAGTCCAAGGCCTTATTTGGCTTCTTAAATCGCCGCTAGATGAATTAGTATGTCATAATGTTTACATTTTTAAAGAGCTTTAAACAATTGTTTTGAAATGAGTTCTATTAATGTTTTATAACAAACATTTTTTAAATTTGTTGCTCAGTAAAGCACTAAATCAAATAAAACTTGACTTGACCTGAAAGGGTTCCTTATAGGACAGACCCTATAATTGCTGGTGTAGCATAACTAAACTAAAATGTCCAGGAAGTATTTCCTTTCCATGGTGGTAGCTTCCACTAATCTGTTCTCCATCTCCACATATGATGTTGTTTTGGTCTCTTCTGAGCTACTTTGTCCGGTGACCTAAGAGTAACCACTTTCCAAAGCCCCCGGGTTAGATCGAGTCTTGACAGGCCAAGCGCTGCTCTGCCAGGCAAGCTGTATTGGTGTATGTCCTCTTATCTCACTGATGCTTGAGAAAGCTGTGCAGATATTCTTCAGACATTTAGTTGAGCCTTTCTCTCATGGTACAATAGCTGGGCGATAAACAATGCAGGTCTTAATAAGGTTCTCCAAAACATACCTATAAAATGGAGGGCTGTATCTGTGATGGTAGTGAATGGTAACTGATGAGGATGAAAAACTTCTACAAAACTGCTGCTAAAACAGGAACTCTAGGAATCTTTTAGAGTAGAATAAAATGTTCACTGTTGTGAGCTAATCTACAACTACTAGCAATACCGACTTCCCATCTGATTGTAGTAAATCCGTGTTGAGATCAATGGATATTTGTCATCATGGTTGTTGTAGCGTGACAGTGGCTGCAATAATCAGACTGGTTTCTTCCGAGCTATCTTGGCTTGAGCTCGGATTACATGCTGCTTCACATATAACTATCTCTTGTCGCACATGGCCACCAGAACTGGCAAGTTATTAATTAGAGGGAGAATGTTCGTCCTAAAGTAATCCCCACCCAGTGTCTGTGTGACTCACTGAACTGTTATTTTAGTGACAAAATCACTGACATAAAAACGAGCATTCCCCAATCTAAGACTTTAACAACAACTGGCATGGCAATAAAGACTGGCTCTGCCACCCTTAGTAACTTTCAACCCATGACCAGCTTTTGGAACTAATGATAAGAGTCAAATCGGGTTCCCCACTGGATATCTGTCCCCCGCGTATCCTGAAAGAATGCTTCTCCACCTACCCAACCCCTGTCCTTGCCCTTCTAAATGACTCCATCTCGTCGGGCATAGTCCCGTCCGCTTTCAAAGAAGCCACGGTCATACCACTATTAAATAAACCCGGAGCGGATCCTGGTTGTAAGGCAAACTACAGGCCCATCTCCCTATTGCCTTACTTGGCAAAAATCCTGGAAGCACACGTGGCGAAAACTCTTTCTAATTTTTTGGAGGAGTCCTCCTGCTTTGATCCTCATCAGGCTGGATTCCGGCCTGCACACTCTACGGAGGCAGTGGTCACTGCAGTGTTGGACACACTTCGAGACTGCGCAGACAGACATTCTCCCCAGGCCCTGGTGCTTTTGGACTTGTCGGCCGCCTTTGACACGGTCGACCATAATATGTTGGTCGAGCGTGTCGGACAGGCCGGCATACAGGGCGTGGCGGCCTGCTGGGTGAGGTCTTTTTTGGAGGATCGCTCCCAAGCCGTGCGTCTGGGGGACTTGACTGGTGTTAAACAGTTCATCTCATGCGGAGTGCCACAGGGTTCTTCCCTGTCACCCCATCTTTTTAACATATACATACTCCCCCCTCATACAAACCTTGAGGGACAAACAGGTGAGAGTCTTTAATTACGCAGATGACCTGCAGTTACTCTTTACCATTGACAACTCTGAAAATTCCGTAAGTCATTTCCAGTCAACAATGAGGTTTATTAAATCCTGGATCGATCAAAATCAATTGAAACTAAATCCAGGTAAAACCGAATTGGTATTGACCGGGGACAGTGTCAAGTACTGGGGCCCTCACTACTGGCCTTTGGATCTGGGTCAAGCTCCGCAACCCTCACCATCGGCCAAAACGCTTGGAGTCATTGTGGACAGCGACCTTTCACTAAAGGCACAAGTGGTCTCCAAGTGCTTTTATCAGCTAAAAAAAATTAGGAAGGTCAGGCGATTTTTAACGCCAGAAGCAATTACCCAGGTTGTGATCGCCACTGTTCTGTCCCATCTGGATTACGTGAATGCCATTTACTTGGGTCTCTCAAACTATTTACTCAAGCGTCTCCAGATGGTGCAGAACCATGCTGCTAGGCTGATCCTGAAGCAGCCTAGGTGGCAGGCGGCTACTCCTCTTCTTATTAAGCTGCACTGGCTTCCGGTCATGCAACGCTGCTTCTTCAAAGCAGGCTGCATGATCTTTAAGTCACTACATGGTAAAAGCCCTAAATTTATTAATCAACTAATCTCCAGATATGTTCCTCCACGTAATCTTCGCTCACTCCACTTAGGCTTTCTTCAAACCCCTCCCTTTAAACTCAAACGCTCTGGTGGACGTAGATTTGCCACACTGGCCTCTTGCCTATGGAACACCTTTCCCCTGGAAATCCGGTCCTGTCAAAATCTCTTACTCTTCCGGAAAACGCTGAAGACATGGCTCTTTAGACAAGCATGTTAATTCATTTCTTCCGCCTTTGATTGTGTTACTGTCAAGTTAGCACCAAGAAACTAATCAGTGTTAGCGCGCTTAACAAATGACTTAATAACATAACATAACAGGGTGTTGCATATTCCATGATGACATGCTACCAGCGAATCATGGGCCAATTGCATGGTCTGTTTCTGTTAGTCTATCAGTGATCAACATTTTCTACAAATTGCACAGCTGCTTATTCCATTGGTTTCCTGACTATTGAGTAGTTGATAACTTTCAGTTAGTCTCTGTCTCCACTGACAACTAGAATAGATTGACTGCTGATGGGATTCAGTTATTCTTGACGGGCTAAGGCATCTACCTTACTACAACTGTTTCCTGGACAATAGAACGGATAGTGGAACTTAGAAAAGAAAAGTGACCATTTAGCGTCTCTGGAATTCATACACTTAGTTATCATCGGGTATCCCAATTTTTTTGTGATCTTTCCAAATAACAATACAGTATTGAGCCCTGTCCAAATATTGTCTCCAGTGTTCCAATGCCTCCTTAATGGTGAGCAGTTCTCAATTGTAAATAGTGTAATTTACTTCTGAATATGTCATCCTCAGGTTGAACTGCTCCCTTCTCAGGATATTTTTGGGAAGAATGACACCGAAAACAAATGATAATGAGTCTATTTCATCTATGAAAAGATCACAATTTGCCTGTTTTCATAATAGACCCTGCAATAAGAGCATCATTTTACTTTGAAAAGCAGTTTCCTGTTCCAAGTCTCGAGTTAATAGTGAGATGCAACGGTATTATGTTAAAAAAAAAACTGTGATTGAAATGGTGATACAAATTGCAAAACCAAATAAAATTTTGTTTTCTATTTTTGGTGATAGCGATTCTCTAACTGCTTCAACTTGCTCCTGAAACCTCATGGAGTTTACAAGAAGGTAAATGGCAACAGCATAAACAAATCAAAGGTAAATAGAGGCTGAGCGAACCGAGGAGGAAGAAAAACAGTAAAAGTGACAGAATGTAAGTCTGATTGTGAATTGGACCTGCCGGACTCATGCCGACTGCACACCTCTTTCTAACCCTGGGTTTAACTCCATGCGCCCACCGTGGCCCGTAGTAATCGGATCCCCCAACCAGAATGGGCCTTGATCCAATCTACTGGATGCACCGTGACGCCTCCCACCAAACTGCTGCTTTGACCACAGTTTCTCCCCACCTGGACCCACTTCTTCTAAGGGCACCCGTCCGGTGTATAATTATCAGCTCTCTACAGCCTTCCGCTAGAGACCAACTCGGCCTCTGCCGCGATTCGTTCGCAGCCACACTGTTTTGTAACAACCTGTAACCTGGTCCTGATGATGGCCTAACATTTCATATAGGCCGAAAGGCCAGCGACTTTTACAGCGAAATGTACAGCGGCTTTCTCGTGTTTGCCCATTCAAAGCACCTTGTATTTATTTGCATTTACTGTATGGATGGGCACTACTACGAATACACCATGTATAAAATTTGTTTTGTTTGCGCACCTTGCCCTCGGTACATAGTTTGTCGCGTGACACTTGCGTCATTCCCTGTTTCACGACCACTTGTGCACAGGTTACATGTCATTTAATATAACACAGTGCTTTTCTTTAAATATATGATGAAATATAAACAAAATTCTATCTTTGTCTTTGCAAATTCTCGTCGTCTTGTTTTCCCCTTCCATGCTCGTAGCAATTACTTGTGCTCCCTTAGAAATTGTCTGACAAATAATACCCTCTGAGACACTGTTGTATGTTACACACCTTTGCCCTGATCTCTACCGGGTTTATGGGCTACCTCCTGTGGTTTGTTACTGATTGTGAATTGAAGCATAAGAGAACAAGTCATGACAACCTCTGCTACCAAGTGCCTACTTAATGAGCATGGGAGGGATTTATGCAACTCTGCCTAGATTCACTTGTAGGGGTTCCTCACTTTGGCTGGCTAGACCTATAGCTGCTGGTTTAGGGTAACTAAACTATATTGTCCATGAAATATTTTCCCTCCATGTTTGTAGTTTCCACTGCCCTGTTCTTCATCTCTTCCGCATATGACATTGTTTAGGTCTCTTCTGAGCTACTGCATCCAATGACCTAACAAACCCCTACGATCTTCTACAGATCACATGGTCTTGCTGGAAGCATAGATATCAACAGCAGAAAGGGGCTGTTATCAGGTTGCTTGCCAGAAGTTTCGGATAGCTTCTTTATGGAGTTTTACAGTGCATGTAAGAGGCTGCTTACATGAAAATAACTCCACCTATCCGACTGTAAAAGTATGAGCTGGAGGTTTCCCCCATCCATTTTTTCCCAACCATCTTTATTAAAAATGTTTGCATTGTCATGAATAGAATCTATGAAAGGTTACATAGAAAAACACATTTCACTGGCTATGATACATACAAGTTGATGCTCCCTGATAGTCTGCAATCAAAATGGTGTATAGTATATAAGAACAAAAATAGAACTGTGAGCCTGGTTTTCCAAAATACATGCAGTCAATTGTGGGCATGGTGCAGTCGTGCCTGGAGGCTTCCTGGAGTAGGGGGCAACAGTGCTGCCTTTTTGTTAATGTGCGAGAGAACGAGTGTCACACCCTTCGCAGACATGGGGGAGGGATTGAGACTTTGGTGAGGAGGGTAGTAAAGTCAGAGACGCATATGCAGTGTTGATCTTTGTGGAACGGTCATCGAGTGCTCTGGAAAGGCAAATAGACGGTCGTCCCATGTGGCTTGTATGGGGCACGGCCTTAATCCCCATTTCTTCAGGGTGGAGCACTGCAGATTCTGCCTCACCCCATCGAATATTCATGTCCCACCATCGGGTGGCACTCCACAGCACCTTCCAATGCATATTGGATGATGCCCACAGCGCCCTACAATGACTCACATATGCAACATGAAGAAAGCTGTTGGAGGACAAGGGCAAACCTGGAGGGAACAGCTCTCGGATGTGGTACAGAGCTCTTATCTCGAACCCCAAGCACACCTTCGGTAAATTGTGATCAGATAGTCAGCGAACTGGCCACTGAAGCTGAATCACTAGATAAAAGTGCTGAAATATTGAGGCCCCCAATCCTCCATGCTCTGTCAGGAGCTGTAACTTGGTCAGGGATACACTTTTCCACCCTATGCTCCATGTGAGATTACCCAACATTTTATTTAGTGATAGAAATGTACTGCGGAGGATGTTGACTGGTAGGTCAGTGAAATAGTACAAGAGTCTTGGCAACATTACTATTTTGTAAAGGGCGACACAGTCCTTCACTGTGAGGGGGACAGCACCAAGAGGCATTCTGGGGCCAGGGGAAGAGATTTCTTTTGTGAGGTTGCCATCTGTCAGCTCAAGGGGTTAAGTGATAAATATTGACACTCTGGTATAGAAAGGTGCGTGGCTCCCATTTAATATCATGAGTACCAACTGTTA
This sequence comes from Triturus cristatus, assembly GCF_964204655.1. NCBI lineage: Eukaryota > Metazoa > Chordata > Amphibia > Caudata > Salamandridae > Triturus > Triturus cristatus. Next base: position 766,076,409 of record NC_140581.1, on the reverse strand, counting down.
TTGTATGCAGGGGCAGTCTGGATGTAGCGGGAACAGACGCAACTTAGCCTAGTTCACCCCTAGTCTTGAGGTATTCTTAAAGTTTGCCAACATGTGCACCGTGTCAGCTATGCGGTTCCGTATATCATTTATGTACACAAGCACATTATTGGCATACAATGAGACAATATAGTTTGCTGTTAATGGGTGAACCCCAAACATGCCCTTACTGACGAAGACTCTGCCCCTGGGGCTTCATCTCCAAAGCAAAAAGCAAGGGGTATAGCGGGCATCCCTGGCGTGTCTTTATCTATTGGGAAGGGATTTGTAATTTGCCAGCTTATTTTAACTCGTACATAGGCTCTCTGTAAATTAGTCTAATCGTCCACAGCATCCTTCCGCACCCCCCATACTTCCCTTCTGTAAGACAGTGAACATGTGGTCTAGCACCAGACCATTGGAGTGGAACCAGTGAGACAGAGCTTCCTCCAGTACTCTGTGCAGTTGGCAGATATTGAGTCGTTGATCTGCCCAGTATGAACCCACCCTTTGGTCAGGGTGGGCCAACACCAACATATATTCCAGCAACAGTGTTGGCTGCATTTTACTAAGGACCTTCTAATCCCTACCTATCATGGACAGGTGTCGGTAAGAGGAAACCTCTAGGCGTCACGTCCCGGGTTTGGGAGCGAAACCAGGAGTGCCTCCCGCATGGATGGCTGGCCGGCAGAGTATAATTTGACTTTGGGCCAGCAGGGCTTTTTATGTTTTATAAAATTCAACAGGGATCCCAGCCAGGCTTAAGTTTTGCAGGGGGGGGGGGGGGGATCTCATATGGCACGAGGAATGTCTAGTTTATGTACCGGGTCCTGGGTAGTGGCTACAGATTCAGGGGAAATACGGATTGCGGGCACCAGCTCTATATCCAATGCACATTTGAGCAGTGATGCCAATAGATGGCCAAATTTGACTGTCTCTCCGTGCATCTTGCATTGAAATGTTCGAAAGTCCATACAGCGCAGAGTCTAGAGCAGTTGGGCATGGCGATCTCTTGCCTCTGTCAGTCGTACTGGGCAAAACCATTTGTCAATGCAGCCTGTTCCAGACCCGCCGGAAGGTCTCTACTTGGACTAATTGGTGGCTGAGTGTGCCTCTTGCTCTGATAATAGTGTGAATGCAACTTCCTAGCACCACTATTTTTAAAGCATCCCACTTTACTAGTCACGTTGTGGCTGTGTTGCTGTATTTGACTATGTAACTGACTGGTTTCACAGGTCATTTTGCAGAACGCTAGTTCCTCAAGTGCTGTGGCCTGTAATTGCCTGGTGGGTTCTGGTGGAATGGTCTCACCCATACAAGGCATAAGAGAAGCGAGTTAAGGTCCGACAGGATCTTCGCCAGGTATTCTGCATCAGTGACAATGAGTTGTGTAGCAGAGTGGCAAAGAAAGCGTTCTAGTACAGCGTGGAGATAATGTGGTGGGGAATTAAAGGATCCTTTCCTACTAGTCTGACGGAGGGCCCACCGGCTGTCAATTTGGGACCATTGTGTGAACCATTGTGACAGATCTGCCACGATGTGCATTGTGGTGAATAGGGGGATATGACCTGTCCAGTACAGTGTGTAAGACACAGTTAAAGTCACCAACTATGATCCAGGGTAGGTGGGAATATTTAGCCAGTATTAATATGTGTGCGAGAATTGTAGTTGTGCTATATTGGGTAAATATACGCTTCCCAGCAATACAGCTATGCTATCCAGTGTGCCCTCTACAAACACATAATGCCCCTCTGGGTCCATCTAAACAGTTGCACTTCAAAAAGGCACAGTTGGATGAATCCCTTGCATAGCCAGAGTAGGCTGTATGAAAGCATTTCCCCTCCAGCATATTTGAAATCTGAAATCTTGCCCTTTGGCTATGTGAGTCTGTATCTAGAAAGTTACGTGGGCCTTTTGAGGTATTGATGGATAGAGTTACATTTCTGGGCCGTGCCCATTCCACAGAAAATTCGAAGTTTAAACAATAGTTTATCCATGTAGGATCAATGGATAGCGGGGGTTGGAAGGCAGAGACCTAATCGCAGAGAAAGTGAACTTCTGGGCAAGCTTCAGACATGTTGCAATGTGAATAGAATTGGAGGCTTGTAAGAAATTGTGTTACTTGTTGAGGGGGGTGAAACCCTTCTCAAGCAGCAACTACAATTCTCGGCGAAGTCACAAGAAAACCCTATATTAACCTGTGCTCAACCCTCCGGTAGAGCAGCACAGAGCAGTCAAGCTTAACTCAGAGGCAATGTGTAAAGTATTTGTGCAACATTTCCAACAGTAACACAGTGAAGACACACCACAAACATGGCCCATAACAGAGTTAGAAAAATTAGGGAATTCTAAAAAATAAAATGACCTAAACTGCAAAAATCCAATTAGTTGTACTGGAGATTTGAATTCTAAGATTTTTAGTGAAAATAGTGACAATAGGTGTAAAGTGCCGACCACAGATTTCTCGTCCTGCCGGACTGGGACAAAGTCAGAAGATCAGGCTGACCGCGATGGAGTACCTTAAATCCTGGTTTGTAGAGCAATGCCTGGATCTGCGTAGAAGTTGCATTGCGCAGCCGAAGCGTCGGTTCCAAGGTGAGATGAGCCTGTGGCACGAGGGACTTGCATCGGCTTCGAATCGCCCATCTTTGTGGCTTTTGATGTGAAATCCCGGCGTCAAGGATGTGTTGCACAGTCGGGGGAATGTGTTTGTTTCGAAATAGTGCGAGACTGAAATGTGGAGTCCTGCATAATTGTTGCGTCTGCAGTCGAAAAAGTATGCAAGGTCCTGTGCCAAGGATGCATTGCACAGCGGCTGTTCTGAAAGTGATGCGTGCCACAGCGGCAATGCTGATCTTTGCAACAGATCTGAGCCACGCAGCAGCGGAGATATGTCAGTCCTGCTTGGGGTTGCGCAGCATAGAAGCTACATCGGTTCTGCTGGGTTCACAGAGGCTGGCAAATACCCTAAGCCCACTTCCATTGAATCCAGGACTGGAGTAGCACCACTTGTTAGGGTATATTTGCAGATGCCAGGTTCATGTTAGTGATTTATGGTACTAAAATTAAAAAAATGTTGTACTTATTTCTTCTTCACTGATAACTCGTAGTTTAATTCTTTTTTTAAATTTCTTAATCTTTTATGCCTATTTATTGTCTTATTGTAATTGTTGATGTACTTTTGTGTACTTTTATGGTCTTATGACCGAAATAAAGTTATCACTGACACTGGTACTAAAACATTTCTTTTTTGTGGGTGTAGAAAATCATCACTATTTGTTTTTTTGTATTTCACAGGGGTTTTTACTATTTTGAATATATGTACGATTTGTGATTGTGTATAAAAAGACGATACAAATAAAAAATGTATAAATTGTTTACAAACAGGATTAATGTACTGTTTTGTGTATTTTATTGAATTGATCGATAGGAGGTGGGGGCCTATTTTTGTTGCTTCTTCTCCAATCAGGTTTCAGTGCTTCCTGGGAACTGAATTACTTCTCTTCTCTTCTCACTGGAATACAATAGCCCACAGACAGCAGTGCGAAGTTTGCAACTTCTTTGTATAACTTTTAAGTTCATGTGGGTCCTTTCGTCATTCAGGTCTACTTTCCCACGTATTAACTACACCTCTAATCTTCTGAATATCAATTTGTATTACTTAAAAATGGTCTATGTAGCAAGCGAAACATCTGTATTAATGAAAAGAAAACATTTGGCGTAGCAATCAGTCATTGGGAAAACACAAGTAAGTTAAAAAGGTCAAGTTCCCGTTTTAGGTTGCATCTCTATGTATGAATTTTTTTATTACCTCACTAAAATTACAAAATCTAATCAAGCGTGAACAGTGTTCTTTGTGTAAAGAGAAACATTTTTCAGAGTTTAGATGAAAACATTTATGCAACTTATTTATTAAAAAAACATGTTCATGGAGAGGTCAAGCAATAAACATTTTATGCATGCTTAAATATTTCTAGCTGTTCAAGCAATGTGGCTTCATTCATTTGGGGACTACTAAATATGATTGCCTTCTACAATTTTTGCATTTACATTTTTTTTATTTTCGTTTAAGCTTGTGCATTAATTCTGCAAGTTTATTGGAAACTATATAATTTTCTCAATATTGTTAAAACACACACTCAATTGCCCCCTCTGATGGTTATCTAACAATCACAATTTTTTCACAAATCTTTAGAGTTCGCTCTCATCCTCCGCTGTCAGTTCTCTTTCTTTTTAAACCTAGAGATTCCTTTAACCTTTTGTATTCTCAATTGATGTGATCATTTCATTCTAATTCCTGCTCTATCATTTTGATTGTTTCTCTGCTCTTTCTATTGTTAATGCAATAGCTAGAGCCTTTGAGAAAAGCAAACAAGACAAATAAACAAAATCCTAATATTATTATTGGCATGAATATAGCTTAAACAATTCCTCCTCCAGCAATATCAAACCGGTTGTCAATGGTAAAAATTCCCTTGGCAAAAATTTCTAAAGCCACAGGAGTCTCTAAAGGTTATAATTCAGGTTCAAGATCAGAAATGTTCATTGCAAATTCCTGAATTTTCTCATCATCGGGTATATATGAGCAGCAGTGTTGAGCTTTCAGCATCTGCCTTTATCTGCAAGTCAAATGTCCAGTGCTAAGCTATCTTGTAAACCACTAATTCAGTATTAACAACTGATAAAGCCCCAGAAGTACTGGTTGCCAGTTTGGCAATAACTGTTGAAAGCTTTCTAATTTTCACATAATTTATTATAACCCCTACTGGTGGTATAATTCTCCTAAAATGTCATCCACTAATTGTCTTCCATCTTCTGTGCTACATGTAGGTCTGTGTGATGGTGTCATTGTAAGTGCATCTAAACTATATACATGATATGTCTTAGGAAACAGCAAAGCTAAGTAGCGAATCCCCTCCCAATCAACTGGTAATGGAAAATAGGCAACTCGTCCACAAACAAAAAAGATTACTGTTTCTTCTGCTTGTAAAAGTTGCCATGTACCTCCCACAATTTCAAGTGTGTGTTCACAACTACTAATTTCTACGTGTTTATTTCTGGTTTAGGTACTTCTATAAACACAAATGTTTCCTTTTTGTTTCCTGTCCAATTTCAATCTTGGAAAATCTATTTTCGTTTTAAATTCATCTTATTCCTTTTTCCAAACATTTTTCAAAACATCCTCCTCCCTCTTCTTGCTATGCAAAATGTTTGTACTTCGTCCCTCTAATGTTATATTAGATACTTTTCTATAATGGTCTCATTAAGCAGGTTAAATTGTTTTCATAAGCCTTAACACTCTATATGTCAGGATGGTCTAAATTAATGCCAAGCTGTGTCCATTTTTTTGCCAGTGGGTTTAAATTCATGCTTTTTTGTAATGGTACTCGTGGAAAAAACAAATCATAATTTGAGTAAAAATATTCAAAGTGTTCTCGCATATACACTAAGCTAAGCAAAATCCTACATATGATTGCGTATGGTAAAGGTATGTGGTGATAAGTAACTTCTTCTGCAGCTGATGAAGATAAGTATGCACAGATGTAACCATCCTTTGTATCTAACTCCTAACTATAACTGTATTCTTGAACTAACCTAGAATAAATATTTGTTGAATAATCTTTATTGTAACTCACAAATGTAGCCTTTAATTTAATTTCATCTATTGTGTGCGCAGATGCCATAGGAGCAAATGTTGACCTAATTTCCTTATCTGATGTGAGATAAAATCCTACTGATACTTTTATGATCATTAACACTGTTACAAAAATGTAATACCCATAATTATCTTGCCTCCATTTCTGTTTAGACAACACATGTTTGTAGTGATATCATTTAAGCAAAATACAGCAGCAATACCTTAACCTTCTGTCTTCTAATATGTTATCCCTACTCATCTTCAGCAGCCTTGAGACTAAGAAAATCTTATTTAATACAAACATTTTGATTTCAGTCTTTTATAATCTCTTAAACTTTTGTTTCTTTTCAGACAATCTTATCAAGCAACTTTTGTCCCAAATTTTGTCTCTATTGTGATGTCATTGTGGCTCTAAAAGTTCAGATCTCAGATCAATCAAATCTTCCACTGATGCATTCAGCACTTGATACGTGTAGTATGTTCCATTCAAGTGCTGAATACCTTTGGCAAGGCACTGTAACTCTCTTTTATCTTCCGCTTGTCTGTTGACCTTCAAATGTATCACTTACACCACCTGACTCTGTTTCCTCAGCAATAGTCGGTGGTATGCGATCAATTGACACACTGGTTGTCCGTTTTCTTTGACCATAATTTGGCCATTCAGCATTTCGTGTGATTCTTCTTGATCCAGTATTTGTTCATTCACTCAGATTGTCCGTTTGTTTTGGTGCTGTCTCTGCTGCTTTCTCTGGTTGAGGTCTTGTTTCTTCTTCTTCAAAGACTTCAATGACACTGCGAAATCACAGTAACTTGGATTGGTGAGACTGTTTTCAGATCTTTACCCCTCTATCCTTTTTGCTGTGGCCTCTCTTGCTCTATTGCTCTTTGCAATTGATCAGCTTGTAGTGATTTGAATATCAGTGCTCTTGATTCTGGCTCAAAGAACACTATTTCTTTATATGGATTTCTTACTCTCTGAGTGTGCGTTGTATGTACTGAGTTTGGTACTCCAATATACTTAACAGCAGTTTTCATGATGAGAATCACCTGGAAGGGGCCTTTCCATCTCAGTTCCAGACAAGACTTCCAAAGGTTTTCCTTGACCAACAACAATGAGGTCATGGCACGGTTCTCAATGTGGATTTAAGGTAGCAGCTTCAACCTGGTGAGAAACAGAACTCACCACATCAGCCAGTCCTTTGCAGTAATCAAGAATCATGTCATCTGTGATGTTCAAAAGTGCATTCACAGGTACAGTAGGCAGTCTCATTGTATGCCTTATTAAGATCTCATAAGAGATAACCCACTCTTCCGGTCAGGAATACTTCAGAGACTCATCAACACCAATGGTTAAGCATCTGGCCATTTCAGTGATGTAGAAGCACAACCGTTTGCCAGTCGGGACTTTATGGTTCCATTGAGCTGTTCAGCAATTCCAGAGGCTGTTGGTCGATAACTTCAGTGTACTCTCTGCTCAATCTGTAAAGCTGCATGAAGCATTCGTAGGACTTCATTATTGAAATGAGTCCTACAATCTGACTCCAGAGAAACCAGCAATCTGTACCTAGTTATGAACTCCCTCAATAGCAGTTTAACTACAGTGAGACTGTAATTTCTTCGTGATGGTCAGGCTTCCACCCATCGAGCGCAAAAGCACACTGTAACCAGACATATCAACTCTTTACAAACAGGCATGTCGATGAAGTCCATTTGCATTCTGTTGAAATGACCACCTGATCTCCCTATGTGACTCATGTTCTCTTTCCTACATTCACCTGTTGACATAAAGGTCACACAGCAATGGCACCGTTCTTCTGCAAGCTTCCTAAATCTGGGGTTAAGCCAATTATGTCTAAATAGTCCCAAAATTGCATCTCTTGCGAAGTGTGTTTAGCCATGGAAATGTCATGTTATAGTAAACAACAAACTGTTGGGCAACACTGGTCTTCCATCTGCTGACATCCAAATGTCATTTGCATTTTTCTCACAACCTGCTCTGATCTAACCCTGCTGTTCTGCTTCTGAAACATTCCCCTGCAATCTTTTGAGCTCTTCCCATGTATCAGCTACTGACAACAACATCGAAAAGACAGCATCCCCCTCAAACTCAATTGTGTAAGCCCCATTAAATATGCAGGCCACAAATGCATAATAACGTGCAACTCCCTCAGCATATCTTTTTCCAACTGTGACATATTCATTGCCACACAGGTGAGCTGTGCAATCACAGCGATTTCTGTTGGTATTTGCAATGCCTCACGCAAGTTTCTAGAAAGTTTCTTACATGCTCCCCATTGAGGATTAGAGTGCCAGATGCGGTCATAAAACATCTTTGTGACCATAACGTTCCAAAATCAATGACAACATTAAAGCCATATTGACTGTCTTTAAATATAGTCACTTTCAATTGGACTGTTACACTGCAAGCTCTTGTAAGGGCAATTAATTCAGCACCTTGTGCTGAGGTAACACCTTGAGGCCCTTCTACAACATCTTGAAATGTACAGACAGCGTAAGCTGCTCTCAGGGTGCCTTCACTGTTTCTCAGACATGAGCCATCGACAAAAAAGTACATAATCAGGCTAATTTAAAGGTTAATCTTTTATGTCTGGCCTTGGCTTGGTGCACGAGTCCATGACATCTAGACAAGCAGGTTCAACTTCTTTTCAATTGAAACCTCATTTACAGGCAGCAGTGTTGATGGATTTAAAATTTGACTGCTTTAATACAGTATTTTTGGCAGCTAGCATCCGCTGTTTGTACTTTGAGAGCCTGCTATATGTAATGTACAGGTTCTTTGTTATGGGGAGCAATAGGTCAACTGAGTGAGGGATCAGAACAGTTAATGGGTGTTCCATCACTATGACCTCATATCTCTTGATACTGACTCCAACTGCTACAATAGCTTTAAGACAGTCTGGCAGTCCTGCAGGGACAGGGCCAAGAGTAGTCGAAAAATAAGCCACATGTATTTGTGCATTTCCATGTATCTTAGAAAGCACTGAGAGAGCACAGACCTCCCTCTTCCTGCAAAAGAATGTGAACATTTTACTGTAATCAGGCATGTGCTGGGAAATGACAAAGACTTTCTTTCAGCTCTTACAAAGCTTTCAGGCAGTCATTGTCCTGTGTCAGCTTCTGTAAAGGTTGAGCCACTAGGAAAATGTTTGGTATCCACAGTCTACAGTAGACAACCATTCCGAAAAACATTCTAATTTTCTGTGTTCTGGGTGGATTCCTTTGTAAACTGGTCTCTACTCTGTCTGGTGACACCTTTCTCGCTCGTTTCTCAATGATATGTTCCAAGTATTAGTCTTCTTTTTGACAGTATTGCAATTTACCTGGAGATACTTTATGTCCATTCTTGGCCAGATGATTTAAAAGTGCAATCATATCCATTCAGCAAGTTTCTCGTGTATCTGACGCCAAATATAGGTCAGCAATGTACTGCTCAAAAACTGAATTGTAAGGCATCTGTAGTGATTCAAGATTCTTTTTAAAGCTTTGCTTGAATATGAATGGGCTTTCTGCATACCCTTCCACAGCGGTGAACCATTATGCAGTGCATGGAATCTGGAAATGGAGAGTGGCTGGATTCGGTACCATGGGACAACAAAGAACAACAATGCTGTTAACCTTTTGGAGATTCTGCATGACCCGATATTTACCATTGGGTTTCTGCAAACCCATAATCTGAGAATTGTGGGGATGTCCAACAATTTCTTTTAAAGTCTCTTTCCTTAGCATGTCTTCAATTACTGGAGTTATTACTGCAATAGTTTCAGGGTTCCAATTGTATGGTGGCGCCCTCAGATAATGCAGCATTAGGTTTCACTGTAACTTGGACTGGTTCTGCACCTTTAATCATTCTGATATCTTTCCCTGGAAAGTCCTATAATAATTGGTTCACTCTTTCTTTTAAATCTGGAGGCAACTTTTCAATTGTTCTCACTGGGTACAATCCCACACCTGTGTCTTCTCGGGCCATTTTAAATTCAACATCTTCATTTATTTAGAAATCTGTTTATTCAGTTTGCAGGTGGAATCACATATTACATCATATTTAATCAGTGAGCATCATTACATATATCACTTGGCTAAATGTCAGCGCACAACGCATGTAGTCCGGTTGCGTTACATTAACTGAAAAGTAAACAGCAGTGCCCAAATTTACAACCTGCGAGGTTCTGAGCAAATCTCTCGCCATGCGTGATGCTGTGGCCGTAGCCCTTGTGGAGAGCATCCGCTCACCATCTCCTGTATCAGTTACGTGCTAATCCCGGTGCATCCCCAAACAGTTATACAAACAGTGCTAAACTCCCCGCTCAGTGACCGGGTAGCTGTCTCCTCAACAGCCTAGCAACTAAAACAACTTCCAACAGCAGCTCGCAAGTTCTATTCTAAATGGCCCCTCCCTTCTGATCCCCTTCCCCGTCAGATTCCAAACTCCCCAGCCCCCACCGTCAGGACCAATTCAAGCACTAAGATTCGGTCCACGACATGCACTGGCCTCACTTTTAAGCCTGCCACACCCACCAGCGCAGCATCTCCACCAGGCTGATTGCGCCCCATCGCCTAGCGCAGCTCCGACACCACGTCCCTGCCACCACCCGGGGTCACCCCTTCCGATTGCAGCAGAGTCTGCAGCATCTCTCCCCATTGGGATGCGATGGGTGTCACTCTAAGGCCCAGCGTCTCCTCCCGCCGAAGTGCCACCTCCTCCGCCTTCGCCCACACCAGTAAAGAACTACGCCATGCTTGCACATGTGGCGCCACGTCTGCCTTCCAGCGTTTGGTGATAAGGCGCTTAGCCACTACGATCCACAGATCGAGAAAACGAGAGGCCACCTTAGCCGGGGTTGGCCGGTGAAAGAGATGTAGTAAATAAGTGGGCCACTCAGATGGAATTTCCCGGCCCGTACACCTGCGGAGCTCCCCATGTATCGCCTGCCAGTACATTTGCAGTGCTGGGCAGCCCCACAGCATGTGGAGCAGGTCGGCGTCAACCACTGCGCAGCGGGGGCAGCATGCGTCTACGCGATGAAAATACTTAATAATGGCAGCCGGCGTAAGGTAGGCCCTGTGCAGGATAAAAAACTGTATTTGACGAAATCTCATGTTTTGAGGTATCCTCCTCGGCCCCTGCAGCACCCTCTCCCACTCTTTATCTACCATAGGGCGAACAAGATCCCCCTCCCATTTCTCGCGCAGTGCCCCTAGGCTCGGCGCCACATGTATCCGCAAGGCCGCAGCAAACCATTTGATTAGATGCCCCCCTCGGCCCATGACATGGAGGTATTGCAGCACTAAGTGTTGCTCCGGCTCTTCCCATAAGTCCCCCCCAATGACCCGTCAGCGTCTCTATCAGAGCCCTGTGTCGGAGAAACTGGCCCTGCGCCAGCCCTGTCTCCTCCGCCAGGGTCGCGAACGGCAGGAGGCCCCCTTCATGGTATAAGTCCGCCAGTGTGTGGATATTCGCCGCGTGCCAATCCCTAAGTTCTGCAGCACCAAGCGTGCCTCGCCCGCAAGGGGAACCCTCCAGAGGAATGGCCGGGGCGTATGGGATCCTGGCCCGTGTCAGCCGGAGACATCGACGGTAGCATTTATACGCCACCATTAGCAGCAACGGTTCAGGCTTGTGCGCTCTAGTCGTCGGGTGAAAGATTCTGAGGAGCTCCGTCAATGCCAGCGGCGGGTTCACCACCGTCGCCGTGTCCTCGCGGCATCTGTCAGCTAGCCAGCGGGCCACCCATTGCAGCTGCGCTGCCAGATAGTAGTGCTCAAGACACGGCATCCCTAGCCCGCCCTGGCCCACAGGAAGACACACTTTCGGCAGCGCGACTCTGTGGCGCGCCGTTCCCCATATGAAGTCACGGAGGGAGCGCATGAAGGGCGTGAAGAAAGACACCGGTATGTATACCGGGAGGTTGGCAAAATAATACAGCAGCCGGGGCAGTACTACCATTTTAACTAGCGCTATTCGGCCGGTCACCGAAAGGGCAAGCGTGCTCAGAACGCCATCTGGGCCCGGACTGCTGTCACAGCGCGCCCCAGGTTACCCTCCACCAGATCCGCCGGGCGGCGATATATCTGGACACCCAGATAGCGAAAGGTGTCCGGTTGCCATTGGACCCGCACTCCGCCAAGGTGGTAGTCTGGGTCTTGGACGTCGTCCCGGAAGGCGAGCAGACAGGATTTAGCGGCGTTGACTCGGAGGCCTGAGAGCTGCTCAAAAGAGTGTAGGATGCAGTCCAGCCTCGCCGGGCTAGTAGACACGTCCCTGACATAGACCAGTAGGTCGTCCGCGTAAAGGGACACCTGGTGAGTTGCATCCCCCAGCGGGATGCCATCCGCTAGCTCCCTGCGGAGCGTCGCCGCTAACGGTTCCATTGCAAGCGCAAACAGGAGGGGCGACAACGGACACCCCTGCCTGGTACCTCGGCGGATTATGATGGGGTCCGAGACATATGGGCCAGTGCGCACGCGCACCGTGGGTCCTTTGTACAGTAGAGCCGCTAGCTGAAGAAAGCCCAGCCCCAAACCGAAGTGCGATAGCGTCGACACCAGGTATCCCCATTCCAGGCAATCAAAGGCTTTCTCCAGGTCCAAGACCAGGCAGCCCGCCCTGGGCCATTGTCGGGTGCTCTCCTCCGTCACCCGAAAAAACCGCCGCAGATTAAGCGAAGTGCTGCGTTTGGGCACAAAGCCATTTTGATCGCTGTGCACCAGCGAGGGCACCACCGGCGCCAGTCTCTCTGCCAGTATCTTCGCCAATATTTTATAGTCTGTGTTGAGCAGGGCGAGCGGGCGATATGACCCCAGCTGAGTGGCGTCCCGGCCCGGTTTCAGCAGGGAAATCAAATAGGCTTCTTTCAACGATGCTGGCAATGTGCCCTCCTCTAGTGCCGTCAGGTAGAGGCTGTGAAGCCTCAGGATCAGGGACTCACGGCAGGTTTTGTAGTATTCTTCCGGAAGTCCGTCCGGCCCCGGCGCCTTCCCCGAAGCCAGAGAGAAGATAGCCTCCCCTATCTCGTCAACTGTAGGGGGGCACTCCAGGGCCGCATGGTGTTCCTCCGGAACCCTGGGCAATCCCACCACTTCTAAGAACTCATCCAGGTCGCTCGCACTCCTCCGCCCCGTTGACCGGTACAGAGAGGCGTAGTGTGCCGTGAACGCCTGATGGATTTCCCACTGTGTGTGGACCAGTGCTCCATCAGGTCCAGCGATTGTACCTACTGGGATACGTGCCGTCTCCTGCCTAATGAGCCAGGCCAGGAGTCGTCCCGCCCTGTCCGACGTAGCATGTACCTGGGCTGAGTGGGCCGCATAGTTGAGGCAACGAAGCCGTTCAAGGAGGTCGGCATGGCGTGCCCGGAGATCCAGCAAGCGACTCGAGTCTGTGCCCCCTCCCTCACCATGCAATTCGCACGAGAGGAGGCGGGCCTCCAAGGCGGCGAGAGCACGTGCCAACTGCTTTCGAATATTCCAGGTCGTGCCCAGACAGTGCCCCCTAATATATACCTTATGGGCATCCCATTCTATCAGCTCGCTATTTGTGGAGCCCTCGTTAAGATCAAAATACTGTTCGATCGCAGTGCCCAAGGAGGCCCGGAATTCCGGGTCCTCCAGTGCTGCTGTCTGGAGGCGCCATGTCGGCACCGGGGGGCGATCGGGCCGCCATCGAAGCCCCAATATGAGGGGATTGTGGTCTGAATGTGTCCGGCCCATGTATTCCGCGCGGGCCACCCACGGAAGTACCGAAGGGGTGCCCACCACTCTGTCCAACCGGACATGGAGGCCGTGAACCGCGGAGTAGTACGAATAGACGCGCTCGTCCGGGTGGACATTCCGCCACATGTCAGTGAGAGTCCAATGTGACAGCCAGGCGGTAAGGGTTCTGGCGTTCGACCCCCACCTGCGTGCCCCGCAGGGGCGGGAACGACCGGTCTATGTGGATATCTAGCACGGAGTTAAAGTCTCCTCCCAAGAGCCAGGGGAGGCCAGCAAACGGCGCTAGTACCGACGACAGGGTGGCCAGGTAGGACGACTGCTCGACATTCGGCGCATAAAGGGACCCCAGCAGCACCTGCTGACCATCTATCCTTCTGTGTACTAAGGTGTACCTCCCACCAGGATCCACCAGCGCCTGCAGACAGACAAACGGGGTACCCGCCCTCACCCATATCAGCATGCCTCTAGCATGTGCCGAGCATGTAGTGCCATATACCTGCCCCCTCCAGCGCGCGTGCAGCTTGCCCAACTCCCCAGCCGTCATGTGCGTCTCCTGCAGGAGTGCTATTGCCACTGCGTGTCGCCGCATGTATGCGTAGACGGAGTATCTCCGCGCCGGCGTGTGCATGCCCCTAACATTCCATGTAATTACATTTGTTGCAGTCATGCGGAAGTCCTAAGGGTAAGTCTGTGGCGGGGGGTCTAAGGGCGGCCCTCCAGGGCGGGGAGCAGCGGGCCTTCACCTGACCATGTAGAGAGCTGCGACATAAACCCTTCAACACAACAACGCACAAACATAGTACCGTGTGCAAGAACAAGCCAAACTGCCCAACTGAACTGCCAGGGCGAAACCCTCTACGGGTATTCGTCCAAACCATGAAACAATGCTCACAAAGCGTAACTAAGCCCAATTGTGGCTAGGGGGCAGGTTAGCGAGAATCCCTACGCGCGGGTGCACCTCCACAAAGGTGCCTGTGTACATGTGAAGCTAAGGGACCCCCAGGATCAAAGCGCGGCGCCTATCCGGGAGATGTAGAGTCCCCCCCTCCCACATCATGCAAGGGCGGATGAGTCTCACCCCAGGTGGCCACCCCGCTGCGGTGGGGTAGGAGCCCGGCACCCACCCCAGCTCACCTGTCCCGTCAGCCCCCAGAGTTCCAGCAACAAGTCCTCTCCTGTCTGCCTCTCACCCCTCTGACCACCGCTCGGGCGGGAGCCGCAAGGTGTCAATCTGTTGGTTACAGGACCCATCTCCAAGGAGTACCCCTGGGGATGACCCCCGATGCCCTTCGTGTTCTCGTACTATATCCCAAGATCTGCCGTTTGCGGGGTGACCAGCGGCAACAGCTGGTCTTCGGAGATCATGGTAGATGGGGAAGATGAGCCGCTGGTCAACACATCACCCCGGTCCTGGGCAGTCTCTCCACTCCCGCCGTCCGGTGATCCGAGGGTGGCCACCGCTGCCAGCGCATCCTGGCGTTCCAGCCTGCTCCTCTCCGGGCTGGGAGCCACCCCCAGGCCTCGTCCCTCTGCGCGCCGCTGCCTCCTCCCTCTACGCTGGCGGGATCTTCTACCACGTTCCGTGGCGGCCTCCTGGCTCCGCGGTCGCCGGCCATCACTTCGCCCCGTGTCCTCCAGCCAGTCCCAGACCTCGGATGGCGTGTCAAAGAAGCGAGCACCATCTGTAGTGATCACCCGCAAGCGGGAGGGGAACAGGAGAGCATACGTTATTTCCAGCTCACGCAGGCGGCGCTTCACCGCCAGATAGTTGCTGCGGCGCTTCTGCACCAGAGCGGTGTAGTCCGGGAAAAAGTGTACCTGTCCGCCCCCAACAGTGATGTCGCCTATCCTCCTGGTCTCGCGGAGCACCACATCTCTGTCCCGGTAGTTAAGGAGTTTGAACAGGAAGGGCTGCGGTCGGGACCCCGGGCTGGATCTCTGTGCGGGGACCCTGTGCGCGCGTTCCGTCACAAATTGCGGAGAGAGCTTCTCAGATCCGATCAGGTTGCGCAGCCACTCCTCCACATATTGCTCCGGTTTCCTCCCCTCCTCGCCTTCCGGCAGGCCAACCACGCGCACATTGTTGCGCCGAGAGCGCCCTTCTGCATCGTCCACGCGGTCCTCCAAAGTATGGACACGGTCGATGAGGTCCTGAAGGGCGGCCGTGTGTGTGGATACTACTGGCCTCACCTCCTGGAGAGTTTGCTCCTGCTGTGTCACCCTGTTCGCCAACTTGCGGTGGTCCGTGTGGAGCAGCGTGAAGTCAACCGTGACTTTATCAATGCGGGCTTCCAGCGATGACCTTGTCTGTTCAAGAGAGGAGCCGATCCGCTCCACCGCAGCCAGCACCGAATTCAGCTTAGAGGCCAACAGCTCAGTGCGCGGGGCCGCGCCAGCTTCTCCAGGCACTGCGACGGGACCCGGCCCGGCCGTCGGCGTCCGGCCATCTCTCTGGGCATTGCGCAGCCGGCCCATGACCAGTTGTTGTGCAGTGGGCATCCGCCCGCAGTCCGGTCGGCCATCAGGCAGGAACGGCTCAGTCCCAGCAAGCCTCTCCGCCACCGAATTAGCCGCCGCAGCAGGGCCCCACCACACTCACGGGTCCACCGCGCCAAAGGAGGAGGAAGCGGAACGGGGGGGAAGGTAGAAGATGGCCCAGAGCGACAGGGGGGCTGGGCGACCCCGGAGCAAGTGACGCACCCCTCAGCTCTCTCCGGGCGCGGGATCGCCGCGGCCCCCAGAGACCGCCCGCCAGGCTCCGTCGAGGTCTCCTTCCGATCCGCCTCTCAGCGTCCGGGTCTTCTCGCCTAGCGGCCCAGGCCCGGTCGGCACCACTCCACACCGCAAGGCGGGCCCCGGTCTCGGCCCAGCGAACTCCGTCGCAGTCGCAGCCCCACAGCGTGGGGAGCCGCAAAGTGACCTCAGGCCGCCGGCCTCACGCGAACGTCGAGTGCCCCTGTTCCTCCTCTGCAGGCCCCTCAGGGAGCCGGGTCTATTGGGCTGTAGGCCCCACCGGGGTCGCGCCACACCCCTCGTCCGTCGTCTCCTCCCCGGGCCAGTAACTCAAGTGCCGCGTTCCTTCACCTGTCCCCTCCGGGCAATCGGGCACCAGCGGGCTCTGGACCACAGAGTCCTCCCAGTCTAGTCTCCGGGCGCGTCTCGCCCTAGCGGCGTCCAGCCAGAGGGCCCCCACGCCCGGGGGCCGGCCGCCTCCAGTGTCCGTACCTTGGGCCTTGGCCAGCCAGCCGCCGATGCCCCCCCGCAGGCACTCACGGGGCGGGTCGCCGCTGAACATGCGCTGTTCCTCCGAGGTCCGACCTCCTCTGTGGCTCCAGGCCGCTAAATCCGACGCTCCGGCAGTCGCGGCCCAGGGATCTCTCATCAAGCCGCGGAGCACAGTAGAGCGTGTGGCCGGTCGCGGAGCTCCAGCGCCTCCGCCCGCCGCCGGTCTCACCCCTCAGGCGGTCCCGAGCCACCGCTCGATACCCTCGCTCGCCGCTCGGCCCGGCTATGTTGCGGTGGGTGAAGGGGCTACCTCCGCTCTGGCTCCCGATGTCAGAAGGGGGTCCCTTACAGGAGATATGCCAGGATTGGGGCACCGATGTGCCGGAGCTCTACAGGCTTGCGGCCATCACGGTCGCGTGCCAAGCCACGCCCCCAATTCAACATCTTCTTCATGAACTTGAAATGCAACACAATCCGGTGTCCAGTACATTTTGCAATTTAACTTGCGCTAAAAACCTCTTATTAACAGGTTTCCTGGGCTGGAATCACAGACAATGAGTTGATGTTTTTCTTCAAATGAACCAATTTTTACCTAGACCTTCTCTGAAACTGGGTTTATTTGTTTATTTGAAACTCCTACAACTTGGATCTTCATTCTCACGAGGGGTAAGTCTGTGACTTCTGCTGTTCTAACAGTGGAACGGGTAGCAGCAGTGTCAATCAAAAACAACACTTTGTGGCTATTAACTTCTCCTTCTAAAAATGGTCTACTCTAGTCTACCTCCAAGACTGCACCAAGCATGCAATCTGCTTTCTCCATCATGCACTGTCAGTGGGAATTATCGGAGGTGAAGCTGTCACTTTCTAACTTAGGGTACTGTTGAAATACATTCTGGTTCTGAAATGGGTGAAGATTTGCTTTGGGCATCTGATTCATATTAAATCTAGGATTTCCCCTAATCTGTGGGACCATCTGAGCTTGTGGAACCTGCATTGTTGTTTAACCTATTTCTGGGAACTTCCATTTACTGAACTGATATATTCTGCATCCGATTTCCTTCTTGCATTTGATTATTTTCACTCCATTCTATCTGGATTCAGCCTACACTCCCTCTTCCAATGCCCAATCTTGTTACGAAGGTGACAAAGGGTTATTTTCTTCAACGTCACAATATCCTCACCAGAATTCAAATCAATTACCCTGTGAAATGCCAAATGCTCCTGGGGTGCCTTTTACTCCGGTTCAGAAACCAACACCTCGCATGCCACTAGCATTTCCTGCAAATTACTGATTCTGAAAACCTTTCTGAGCAAACCTCAATTGGCTTAACACAAACATTTCCTTAAGCTTTTTATGTTTCATCTCTTGCTCATCTCTACAATATTTTGCATACCTCATGATCTCATCCACTGATTTTGGTTTGCCAGCAAATCACACTCTGTTGTATGTGCATACTGATCTCTGGTCTCAACCAAATAACAAAGTGAGACACAAAAAAACATATTGTTCTGTTTGGGATATTCCCTTTCACTCTGTCGTTGAAACACCTGAAGCAACCGCTTATAGTAATCATGCACTGATTCTTTTGATCTTTACCCAATCAATATATTTTAGAGGAACCTTGCCTTTCAGGAATGTAATCACTGCTTCGTATTTTCCATGACTACAGGAGATGATGCATTAGTGCGGTCATCTCTCTTTAGTTTTGCACGTGGCCATTGTACCACAACTTCACATTTGTCCCACAAATCCTGTAGGCACTGCAATATCAAAGAATATATTCAAATCGATCTACATCACTTTTGAAATTCTGACAAATACTTGCTTATCTCTCAATTTTGGAAAATTGTTTGTAAACACTGCAAGATCGCCTCTGCTCTAAGGTACATGAACATACCCTCCACCTGGTATTTCTCTCAATAAGTTGGAGCTTCTCCTTCTGGTTTATTGTTTTATCCAACTGCCTCTGATTGTTTCTTTCTCTTCTCATGCATTCTTTCCCATTTTCGCTCTAACTTCTCAATCACTCAATTTACCAATGCATTTGACTAATTCAGTTATGTGTAATGGTATTCATTAAGAACGCATTTTCTCAATAACTTAATCTTACAATTGTACCGTGAAATCTGCAATGGAAACCTTTTCAAAAGATCAAATTCATATTTTTGGGTTAAATCAGTCTGTTTATCACGAGTACCTGTTACACGTCTTGTAATTTCTTTGCACAAATATATCTGCTCTTTTTCCTGGTACTGATTCATATGCGCAAGATTCAAACAACCTCTAAATATTTCTTCTGGTTCCAGCTTTAATCTCGGAACATTTAGTGGTCTTTCCTCTGTGTCTCTCGTGTAATGGGAACCTGATTTTCGGTCGTTTACTTCTCTGCCATTTCTTCAAACCATGGGCGAAAAATCCAGTCTTCAAAAAGATCAGTCTCACCCTGTGTTATTTTTGTTTTAGAGATAATCCTTCTCTGAATTACTGGACTTTTTATGGTTGTGTCCAAGCAACAATTAGTGAATTTAGTAAGTGGTTGAAAAGTTTCAGCGCTCTATCATCTTGTGGTGTTTGCTTTGTTCGCCTTAAATTGGCAGAGTATGCCCAGATGTGGGTCCCTTTCTCACTTTGCCACTGGATTCAAGCTAGCCTGGCCTGGCCGATGAGGGGTGTTACCCCAAAACCGTTTCCAGGATGCATGTTTGCGGTCCATGGAAGACCTGGCTTGGCAGTTTGGGCTGTACTGTTCCCATAAGGAACAGGGTCAAGACTGATTTGCATATGGCCGAGTCTGAACTGGGCTGGCGAAGTGTGCCAAAGAACGATGATGGATTCAGCCCAGATCAGTGACTGGGGTGAGTGTCTGAAAAGTTCCAGTGCTCTGCCCATCATCTCCTTGTGTTTGCTTTGGGATAAACTCTGTCACAGGTGCTTCCTCAACAGTTCTTTGAATCACTGGAACAATATTTATCGAAGCACCTGTTCATATCGTCAATGGCTGTGCTGTTGTAACCCTAGTTTTGGGTACTGGCACAGTTACAATAGAAACAGTAACAGCTGGAGTCATCACTGTAGGAACATTATCAATTTGTGTTGGCACAACATTCGATATAACCAGTCGTACAATAGACTGTGTCATCTGTAGTGGTCTTTCAGTGTGAATCATATTCGGGTTAACAGGGGCAGTTGCCACTGGTGCATTTGATGTCGAAGCATCCTCGGTATTTGATACAGGGGCCACATAAGGTGGAGGACATGCAGCTAACAATGCATCCAAGATATCACCCCTGAATCACTTTCAGAAATCTGAAATCCTTTTAGCTACCTCATCATCTTCTCCCAGTGCTTTAGTCTTTTTCGACTACTTAGGTTTTGTAGTAATAATATTTGGATACAATCTAGTTCCCTTGACTATGGCTTTTTTCTATCTCTGTTGTTCATTATCCCATCGAGCCTCTGTATAATTACACATCGCTCTTTTGGTTTTGTTCTAGTATTTCTCTCTCTCTTTAACGTGTTGTCTTCTTCCAAATATTTAATGCTTTGTACTGTGTGGGTCTAGGTGGTGGCGTCATCTCATAAAGCTTTTTTCTCAATCTTTCAATGATTCTCAGTTCAAATGTATCATATCTTTCAAACCTCAAATGACCCTCATTTTCAGTGATCTTGCACCATTGATGAAGCCACAAACATGTATGCAACCCCATATTCGTTATCATATAATGTCTAGATGTACACTTGGAAGGCACCTCTTCACCTTCCTGCACTGGAACAGTTAAACCACCTCTCATAAGACTCTTAAATCCTTTGAAACATTTTATTTTTGTGACAATTCGTGTTCAGTGATTCAATCCAATGAAATGTTTTTCATTTTCAATTCTGTATACGTCTAATCTCTTTCTCTAATCCTGTTACATCTTTAATACTTGAAGACTCGTTAACCAATCTCAAGGTGCCACTTACACAACAATTCACCATTCACACCGCGGCACTCCGTGTCATCATCAACCTATAACTGCAACAGTTCACTAACCAACCAGTCACTGCGCGGCACACTCCGACGTATGAATTCACTCCTTGCAGTGGTTCACCCACCTTTACAATTTCTCTCATACACACAATTTTACAACTAAGTGAACGTAAATAAGCAATCTTTATCTGCTCTACTAAAGAAAGCAAAGGCAATTCAACCATCGAAATGAAAAGGTTTTTATGCCGTCTGATTTTTCCACACAGAAAGAGTTTTTCGCACACATGAATGAAATCTTGACCAGCAGGAAATTCCACTATTTAATGTAGCTGCACCTTTTGCGCAATTGGGTTCGGCCAACATCATTCAATATTAGTACATTCACAACACATTCATTATAATTCTTATCTCAATAATGTAGTCAACAGTACCTCATGACCTACACCAAAAATATTTAGCAGACAAGAAAACCATAAAGTGTATTCTACACTTATCTCAACATCCCTGGATCTTTCTACTTCGGAATCCAATAATCTCTTCAATTTATTCACAGTAAGCACATAAACATAACCAACTCATTCAACACACATACTCCAAAAACTCACAAATAAGACACAACCATAATCGCAATTAACACCTCTTAATCTATTTGATACTCACACCTCCAATACAGCAACTGCCTTCAAAACCGTACCTTGTCAGTCTTCATATTCTGGGATTTGAGCTATGGGGCTCAATATTATTTTAACTTGGGATAATTATTTATAGCTCCTCTTCTCATAACATAAACCGTCCTCCTGCTATCAAGTTTGATGGAGCGGGAATCGGTTCACAATTTTAAAGTATTCTCGGTTTACCATCACACAGGCTAATTTACGCTCTGATTGTTTTTGCACTAGATCTTTGCTGTTTTAGAGTACATCAGGAGCTGAACATCACATAAATTATAATCACAATTTCTAATAAAATTTTTTGGTCAATCATTAGAGTTAAGTATAAGATAAAGGATTTTTATTATAAATCCTTCAGTTTGTCATCTTAGGTTACATGTTAAATCCATCAAGTCTAGTCAATTAAAATCTTATTAGAAATCAATAATCTAGCAGTTAATAAATTGTATTAAAATGCTTTAAGCGAGTTCCATAAAGGAAAGAATCCCTGTTCTAGGAATCGGGAGTGGATGGGGTCAGTCATTACCCATAAAGGGTTGTACTTCTAGAAAGCAAGAGTACAAGCATTAAGCTTTGCATATAAAACAGTTTAATACATTAAATAATCGATCAGAGCAGAACTTCCCAGAAAGAGAAGTCCAGAAAACTCAGTAGATTCTCAAACAGTGTGAGTGTTAGACAGGGTAAGTGGCATGGAATAAAAGGTCGGAAAAGTTTTAGCCTACTCTAGGAACATGTGCTATTTTAGACAACACATTCTCAAGCTTTTGCAATATGTTGCTTCTTCCGTCTCCAGTCAGCCATAAGCTGCTCTGATGGAAACAGGATTACTCCTTTTTTTTCTCACAGGAATACAATAGTCCTTAGACGACAATGTTAATCTTGCCACTAGGTTGTATAATTTCATCTCGATTATTCTCTCATTCAGGACTGTTTTTCCACATTTAAACTACATATCTAACATTCTAATATGGCACATTTTATTAATTTCTAACAATAATCTATGTAGAAGCTGAAACATCTATATTTTTAAAGAAAACGTTTTTCACAGCATCATCCTTTGGGAATAGAAACACGTAAGTTAAAAGAGGTCATGGTCAGTTTAAAGGATGCATTTTATATGCAAGCTTTTTCATTACTTCATTAAACAACAACTCTCTAATCGCATGTTAACAGCGGTCTTTGTGTAAGTAGAAACATTTTGCAGAGTTAACCAAGAACATTTATGCAACTATTATTTATTAAGAAAAGACATGATCATAGAAAGGTCCATTAAAAAACAATTTGTGTGTGGTTAAACATTTCTAGTTAGGTCAGCTTTTCAGGCAAAGTTGCATTAGCCATTTGAGGCCTAGAACGAGTAAATATGGTTGCTACTACAATTTTTGCAAGTAAACACATTTTATTATCTGTTAAAGCCTAAACGTTCATCTTGCACATTTATTGTACATGAAATTATTTTCCCAATATTAATAAAACGCACCCTCAGTGGTCTGTTGTTTTGCCACAACTTCTACTGCCTGTCCTCCATGGTTGGTTTGTTTCCCCTGCCCCTCTTTCCCGTGCCTACCATGGTCCATTATGCTGCCACTGCCTCTCCTTCCTGCCCAGTACAGTCAATTTGCTGCCTTTGCCCCCTCCTCCTTGCTCTCAGTTGTCCGAGTTCATGTCCCTGATCTCTGCCTCACCACAGTATTCTAATGAACAGCTATATCACTAACATTCTATATGTATTACAAAAGTGTGACCCTCCTGAAGTCATCTTGATGTAATCAAAACTTTCTTACCTACAGCATTTTCTTTAAAAATCTATAAAAATGAGGTGGTCTTTACCCCACAGAAATTATAGTTAGCGCTTTAAAAAAACTTTTAGTTTTTTTTACAGTTGATCACTTGATTATTTGTTGCACTTAAGTGAGAGGTTGTGGCATTTAGGCCAGAGTTGCCGACTTTGTCACTATGGAGCCAGGGTCAATTTTCGGCGTCCACTCACCTTCCTGTGATTTTGGACAAATCGCTTAATCCCCATGCCTAAAACCAAAATGAATGTGTCCTTGTGTAATGTAACTGAAACTCATGTAGAGCACTCTAATACCTTCAAGTCAAGCTTGCGTTATATAAAACGGAAGAAATTAAGCGCTTTGGAAGATACTGTTATTGGGCTATACTTGGGCTACAATTGGGTGATATTTGTGCTACATGTGGGCTCTTTTCTCTGGTGGTTATCTTGGAAGACTTTTTTTGTTATGAAGCTCCCTAATTTCCTCAATTACTGCAGTATCCTCAGTAAAAAATGCTTTCCGCTTTCTACTTCGATTGGATCTAGATGGTGTTCAGATGATTCACACTTTTGGCATAAATTCAAAATGTTAGCATTCTAGTTGCTCATCAAACACTGTGGTAAAGCTGCTGATAACCAGGGAGATAACTGGTAGTCTGCTGCTGATGTTGCAAGTGCATGCTTCAGTCTGCATGTCAGATTGTTTTAATGAAACAGAAGAGTAAGATATTTAAAATGGTGCCTAATTTTGCTTTCTACAGCACTAACCATAAATTTTATGACAAAATGAACCCCCTCATTATGTTATTTTCTAAATGTTTCAGTTTTTACCAGCTTGATTCAATCAAGATGGCTTCAGGTGTGCCACACTTTTGTCATAAGTAAGACTATTAACGCTCTAGTTGTCTTCAGAACACTCTGGGAAGCTGCAGTAGAACACAAGGGAATAAAATCTTTTCTAGCAATCGCATCAAGAATTTTCAATTCTATTACAGACATGGGTGTGAGGATTATGCTTTTCTTTATTTAATCATTACAGCATCCAATGAAAACCTTAAACTACATAACCCAATAGCCTTTTCTACTCCTTCTCTTCACCAATCACAGATCACCTCATTAAGTGTATATATATAACAATGGAACTAAAGTCCGCCCTCTTTCTTTGCCAACCAACAATGTAAGTCCATGAACTTCGAACCCACAGGTAAAGAACTCCACCAGCCATTGGACTCCGTCCGTGAACCAGCTCCCACAAACAAAAATTAAACTCCTTCTCCATCAACAGGTACAGGAGCTGCTGCACTTTAAGACCCTTCAGGTTGCTTTGGTCTCTGATCTTGAAAAGAGAACAATAGCCATAATATCCCACTTCCAGAAAGGATATCATAAACACTGGAGGAGTTTTTAATATAACAAAACATGTATCAAACATACAATAATCAACATATTATGACTAATCATGACCTACGGTGGGATAATCCTCACCTCCGTGTCCTTAATAGAATTGAAAATCGATAGCTAGAAACCTTTATTCTATGTAAGGAATGGAGACTTTGGATTATGCTATTTTAAAGGTGAGCCACCAAATTAGCTGCAACATCAGCAATTGGCTTGTAATAAAATACCTTAAATGTTGAATCAGAAGACAAAAAGGGCGCAGCCATAATGTCTTCCAAACGAGAACCGGTAACAAAAGCTTTTGAGGCCATAGCCCCCCTCACTGAATAAACCCCAAAGACGGAGATATCAATACCAGCTTCAGACAGTAAACATTTAACCATACGGGCCAAGGTATATGAAGAGACCGGATGGAAAGGTTTCTGAAATGAAATCAACATTTGACCTGCCACATTATTGCAAAATTCATGAGTACAATCCTCGTAACATTTTAGACATTTCACAAAACACAGTTTCTGATGATGTGGAAAAGTAGGATAACTCACACAGCTGGAGTTTGTCTTAGTATGCATAGAATTTTCAAAAGAGACTCCTGAAGGAGTAAATACCCTACCTGCCAAATCCAGGGCCCTTACATCAGATACCCTTCTGCAGGAAATAAGGCACAGTAACAAAGTGAGTTTTGCCGACAATTGCTTGCGTAAAAGACCTTCATTGGCATGCCAGTTCCTTTGAAAACTGAGCCCTATATACATCTAATACCATGAATATTTAGGTTTTGGTGGTCAAACCAACCAAATACCCCTCAAAAGTTTACAAACAAGAGAATGCTCTCCCACGGGCCTACCATCCAGATGAGGATGGCCAGACGAGATAGCTGAAAGGAAATTATTAACCATCCTATAAGCCAGACCCTGACTTGCAACATCCAATAGAAAATTAACAACCATAGGGATACCTGATCCCAGGGGATCCACCTGCTGTTCACCACACCAACAAACCCATCTACGCCACGCTGATTCATAATGTTTGGGCATAGAGGAAGCCCAAGATTAAGACAGGAAACACAGTGAGTCCTGCGAAACTCCCGGCACTTGCCAGCGTCGCATGGAAGTCTCCAGGCCATGAGGGACATCTGACCCTGCTGCACTAATGGGTGTGGTAATCTCATTGGATCCAGAAGAAGAGCCGGAAATGAGAGAAGAGTTACCAAAGGTGCACACACCAAAATTAGCGCCACTGGAAACCATAATTGTGCCTTCCAATAGGGAGAGACCCACATAATCTCTGTTTTTTGGCGGCAAACCTGCACCAGTACTTGCCGAATCATAGCAAATGGGGGAAATGCATGCATCTTGCCCATTGACTAAGATTGAAGGAATACATCCGAGCTGATTGCTCAGGAATGATTGAATGAATGAATGATTGAATTTATAAAGTTCTATGTTCACTCCAAGGAGCATCATGGTGCTAGCTGAAAGTTGGCCTCCAACTGTAAACTAGGGGCAATTGTGTGTTTAATCAGGATGCGAATAGATCAATTGTGCAAGGACCCCACTTCGAATCCAGTTGTTGAAACACCATAGAGAGAAGCCTCCAGTTGCTGAAATCCCAAAGAAAACAAGAAATCCAGTCCACCACCACATAGGAACTGCCCGGAATGTACTGGGACATCACCAAAATGTGATGTTGAAGGCAATTTCCACCAGGAGACGCAACCTTGTGCCCCCCAAATGATTGATGTATCGCACTGCAGACACATTGTTCATCTGCAACAGGATGCAACGACTAATTTTCCTCTGAGACGATGTCTGCATAGCAAAAGAACCCGCTAGGAGTTCCACACGATTGATATGAAGGTGAAGTTTCTCCGGAGACTCCCCTGAGCCATAACGGGCTCCCCAGCCCCATTAACTGGCATCGGATTCTATTATCACCTCCGGGATTGATGCAAAAATTGCCTTGCCGTTCCATGAATCCATGTGATCTATCCACCAGAACATTCCCGTTCTGGCTTCCATGGATAAGACAATCTGTTCTGAGTAACTTAAACCCTTGCGAAGGTGTAGTATCTTCAACCGTAGTAGGGCCCGATATAGAAGCGGGCAAGGAAATATCGTCTGGATTGAAGAGGCCAAGAAACCCACCAGGCAAATCAGGATCTTCAAGGATATACCGGAGAGGCAAGCACTCTCCTCAGCTCCTTCTTGATCGAAATCTGTTTTTTCGACACGAGCAACAGTTGTGTCAAAATTTTGTCCACTTGAAGCCCCAAAAACTCCATTGTCTGAAAAGGAATCATGATAGACTTGTCCGAATTGATGACGATCCCCGGATCTTGAAGGGGCTGAGTCCAAGACAGATGAAGTAAGATCAAGTCCACGCTCTGTGCCATGACCAGAATATCGTCTAAATAAATTATCAGACGAACACCCCGTTCTTTGAAATACTGTACAACCGGTCTGAGCAACTTGGTGAAACACCAAGTGGCGGCTGAAAGTCCAAAAGGCATGGCAATAAATACTTGAACCAGCGATGGCGCCATTGAAATTGCAGAAACCTC
Source organism: Triturus cristatus (assembly GCF_964204655.1). Lineage (NCBI taxonomy): Eukaryota > Metazoa > Chordata > Amphibia > Caudata > Salamandridae > Triturus > Triturus cristatus. Next base: position 766,049,414 of record NC_140581.1, on the reverse strand, counting down.
CGATGAGGGAAGATAAGCACCGCCAAATAAGGGTCTTTAAGGTCAAGACGAACCATCCAGTCTCCCTCTAATAACAGATTTGTCAACAATTGTATGCCCTCCATCTTGAACTGACAGTACACAATCCATTAATTGAATTCTTTGAGAATTAGAACTAAACGAAACCCTTCATCCTTTTTTGGGACCAGAAATATGGAGCTGATTAACTCGTGAGGGTGTGGACTTGATTCTGTTATTGCCCCTTTCTGGAACAGCGAAGCAACCTCGTCATCAAACAAGAGACCGTTGGCCAGGGTCCCTCCCTCCGTGGAGGCCAAATCCGCCAGTTGAGGATCAATCGTCATAAGAAAATATTTTTGCCGCTCTGTAGACCAGGCTCAATTAGTATTTCCCATGAAACATAGGGCTCTTTGCGCCCATCCGAGAACTTCGGTCAGGTCAAGTTAAGAGTTGGAATCTTTAGTCCTGATGGTCATGTCTAAAATCTTGGTGAGGGGTCCTGGCAGATCCAGACCCTTGTCTTGACATCCTCGCCAAGCTCTTTCTAACCCCTTCTTCGGGTCTTTTGCAAACTTTAAAAAAAATGTAGCCATGTTAGGGTCTACCTCCGGGTTCTTGGTTACTTTGCCTAGAAGAGAAGGACGAGGGCACTCTGATTTTAAATATTGCGCACTTCGCACTCAAAACCCTGTCTCATATTCTCCTGCACATAGTGTGTGACTTCCACGCATGACACCCATTCTATAGATCTCGGGTGTACACTGTTTTTGGGGTCAAAAAGGAGAATTTTGTTGGCTGGGGCTTCAGACTCCATATAATGGGTCTTGAGCTTATGTTTAATTGCTAGTCATAGCTTCTCCTGCACCTCCTCGGAATCGGAAGTGTGAGGAGAGGAATGAGAAGACACATCAGCCACCCCTGGGGTGGACATCGAGGAGGCACCCAAAGTGCCCTGTGTAAATAAACTTCCATACCCATGGTCCATAAAGACCAGGGATGCCATCTGCAACAGCACTTCCGCAGAGATGTAACTCCTGGAAGTCACCTCATGGGCAAAGCCCAGTTCTCCCAATTTTAATCCCTTGGCAGAGGATTCCCCTAAAGGTCCTCCCAACACACTTGTGCCATAATTCTTCAGGGGTTAGGTAAAAGGTTGCAATGCCACAATAAGTGCATGATTCACTGAATCAAGTGCTTCAACAAGCTGGTCCTCCATGTTGTGCATATAAGACACCTCTTCTAACTCAGTATACTCTGTATATTTATCACCATCCTCAGTGTGCTACGCTATCTTGCTAATGGAGGGGTGGCGGAGGTTCAGGGGGAGACTATTCCCAGGGGTGATCAAATCTTGAACTGTCACAGGCCTTGATCTCAAGTCAGCAAGTCTGAAATAATTGCTAAAATCCTTTAAATAACACTGTTCTTAGACTTGACCATACAATTTCATCTGGAGGGAGTCACCGCAAACATTCCTAGGGCAGTACCATCTACTGTTTACGCACCCCTGTAGGCATTCCAGGGACTGAGGAAGTGTCTACTCGCTGTTGCACAGTGCGAGGAGCCGATTGAAATGCAATTATCTCCGATCACCTTCTCCCGCATTCACAAACCAGTTAAAACTAAAAAAGGGACTTCCCATTTTAGTGTGTACCATGCGCGTCTGTCCCGCTCCCTCTCCACTCCACTCCACTTCACTACACACAAACGCAGGCGCCAGCAAGACTACACCGGGCATATACGTGCACCTTTTTTTTTTTTTACATTTATTGTGCATGATGAATTAAAACATTTGCAGCGATAAAACAAAATTTTAATTCATTAAACAACTCTTAAAATTACACTGTTCAATTGTATTCACCAATGTGTTAAAGTGCAAATGCATTAGAGTCAGGCAAACAATTTGTAATTGTTCTTAATAAAGTTGATTACAAAGTGCTTGGATTTCTGGGCGATAAACAGTTTGTGATTGACCTGGTCTGGGTGGCAGCTTTACAAAATCAAGATAAGACTTAAAGTCCTTCTTTCATATTGTATTAGATTACACAGTTCGGTTCCGGAGTCGTCCATAGATCTTAAGGTGGATGGCTCGTTGCCCAATAAGCTATAGAAGTTTAGGTTGAGCTAGTCTTTAAAGTGCTTGTGCTTCTCTAACCAAAACCTAGTCGTGGGTAGCCTAAACCTCACTCTTAAAGTTTATTCACAATGCACAGGTTAAGTAAAAGATATTAACGTTTTGGGTGTCTTTCCCAAGGTGGAGCTAGTTCTGGCGTTGATGAGCTGAGGGCAAGCTGTTCACTTCTAAGTTATTCCCTTATTACTTCGCCGCCGATGGACCGTAGGTGTGACTTGGGTATTTCAGGCTGCCGTCAGTCCACCTGCAGCATGCTCTTGTGCTTTTTTTCTACTAGATCGAAGAACTTTGTAAGCCGGCAGTTTAGTTGTGTTTCGACTGGGTTGAAGCACAGTTTTACTGCCTGCCTGCAGGTTGCAATACCGTGCTGCTTAAAAAATGGGCGTTGAAGGCTTTGCCTAATGTCCATTAAATTGGGACAAATGCAGATTACATGAATAATGTCCTCCTTGCCGTCCCTGCATAAGCGGCAGAACTGCGAGCTGTCTTTCCTTTCCCAGGGTGGGAGATGAAGAGGGAGCGGGATTACTCCGAGGCGTAACTTTAAAAACTTTTCTTTCGTCTTTATTTTGACTCCGGTTTTATGATAAGATTGTGGTTGCAATGTTCCGTAGTCATTAAGCATTATCCAGCCATGTGACCTTTTGGCAAGTGCCTCCTTATCCTCAATGGCAGATATAATTTGAGTTGATTTTTTCACAATTGTTTTAAAAGTCGAAAGGTTGTTGGGGGTACCCCAGAGGTCTGACAGTCCCAGTACTTTGAGGGATTCAAACAGGTAGTCCCTGGCAGAGGATTTTCTGTGGCAGAGTAGCTCTTCCCAGAGATTGGAATTTAGAGATCCAACCTCTGAGCTGCGAATCTTGTGCCGGCTGATTATGTACACAGCCCGTCTTCCCAGCGTTTGTTTTTGTAGGCCAAATTCCAGCCTTATTTGTGCTGGTGAAGCATTTTTTGGCAGGTGGAGATTGCTCGATAGGAATTGGCTATCACTGTTCCAGGACTGCAGCGTCCTTTCCTTGAAGGTATGCACTCCCGTATGTAAGGGTCGGCTGCAACTTTGCACGCAGTACCTGGAGCAAGGGATCAAAAGTTAAGTCGGGCAGTTTGTTCTTTATTGATTTAATTGCCAGATACGTCGCAGTCCCCTTCCCCCGCAGGGACTCTAGTTGGGGTTTGAACGTATTTTTGTGGTCCATAAGTACTCCCAGGTATTTATAGCTGGTTACCGAGTCCAACTTCTGTCCGTTAAGATGCCAGTTGATCTTTTTCTTTTTTAAGTAATTTACTGCCATGACCTTGGTTTTCTAAAAGTTTATTTGAAGGGAGTTCCTTTCTGAGAAGGTATAGGTTACATTTAAAAGATGTTGAAGGTCAATAGGGGTCCGGCTTATCAAAACCAAATCGTCTGCGTACACCAAGTTTGACAGCGGTATTTTCCCCAATTTTGGGCAAGAAAAGGGCTTTTGTCGAGTTCTCCTGGCAGGTCTGTGAGAAGGAGATTAAATATTAACTGAGCTCGAACGCATCCTTGCTTTAGGCCTTTTGTGGTCGGAATTTGTAAAGAAAGGTGCGTTCCAGCTCCTAGTTTCACCTTAATCCAGGTGTTTGTATGCAGTAGTTAAGCTGGTCCAAAAGGAGTTTTGGTACTCCCCAATTTTCCAGTTTCCGCCAGAGCTTGGAGCGATCAACATGATCAATAGCGGCAGTGTAATCAATGAAGCAAAGGGATAGAGGGGATTGAGCCTCTTTTGCTGCGTCCATTAATAAGGTTAGTGCCATGATGTTTGTGATGATACCTTGGACCCGGCAGAACCCTGTTTGGCTAATTGTAATAATGGATTTATCGGACGCCCATGATGTTAATTCATCCAATATTGCCTCTACATCAATGAGGGTGATAAGCCGGTAATTATTTGGGAGATTCCTGTAGTCCTGCTTGAAAATTGGACTAATTATTGATCCTAGCTAGGATTCCGGGATTTGTGCAGTATCCTTTATGTCTTTAAAGACAGGTGTTGGTGCTGGGCTCCAAAATTCTGCTTCGGCTTTGTACAGCATTGGAATGCCATTTGGACCGGGGGCACCTGTGGGTCTGCCCCTGGCTATTTGCCTCTTGATGTCAGATGGTGTTGGGCCATGTTGTTCTGGTTTGGTAGGGGGAGAGGAATTTGGGCCATGTGCCTGTTCGCCTACCCATGAGGATTTTGCAGTTCCATATGGATCTTGCAGCATGGCAGTTGTATAGCTGTTTACTGTTTTTTCACTGTTGGTTTCACCGCTGTGCTCCATCGTATTCCCTATTTCCTTAACAATCAGCAGCTGTACGATTAAAATGTGTGAAAAGCTATCTTGCCCATGCTTCCTCCGTTATGTTGGAGTTTACTTCTGGATGATTTGGATTCTTGATTCTTTTAATTATTTGCCAGAACCTGACACTATTTTTTTGCTTGACTTCATGGAGCAGCTTGGCCCATAGTTCTTCATTTTTTGATTTTTGATTTTCCAATTTTTTCCTCTTCATCAGCGCCTTTGCTTTTCGGAGAGCGATTTGCGAATCCTGGTTGAGTGAGTTTTTGCGTACCTGTCTCAATGTATAATTTAGGGTGTTTTTTCGTTTTTTTGATTCCAGACTGGCAGGTGATCTTATCGATGCTCCCCCTAGTTGGCTCGGCCTTGCCACTATACCTTTTAATAGTTTATCTCCGACACTCACTGTGAATCTTTACCATTCCATGCCATGGTTTTGTTGGAAGACCTGCCCTTTGGGTATATAGTGTTTTAGCCGCGAGAGATACTGCATCGATGTTGCTGGGGTTGCAGCACAACCGCTTAAGGTCTGAGGCCCCTTCGATGTTGACCCCTGTGTATGGCTCGATCTTGAGGACTGTATTGGCTTTTATTGTCGTTTCTTGAGGCAGATGGTCGCTGTGTTCTTTAGTACCTATTGTGAAGGTTACGACTTTGCCATGCAAATTTAGAGATGTAAATGTAAAGTCTAGGTGAGAAGATTGTTTTGTTGAGTGAAACGTAGCAACTAGTGGATTGTCCTCCTGAAAGCGCCCATTCAAAGCTCTTAGGTTAAGATGTTTGAGTTGCTGTAACAGATATTTTGAGCTTCTTGTGGCTTTTTTAATTTTTGGAGAGCCCTGATTTGGTACATCCCAGGCAGCGCTAAGGTCTTGATCGAGGGATTTGTCTGATCCGGAGCCAATAAGATGCATGTTAAATTCGCCTGCCAGGATAATGCAACCAGTGTCCTCCTCATCCATTATCTTTTTTGTTACTTCTATTAGTTCCTTGGCCGCTTTTAGTTTTTGTTTGGGGTGGACGTAGATATTAATAATATGACTTCTTGGCATGCGTTGTTGAGCTCATGTGTTATCTTACCCGCTTGTATGAAGCTTGGGGGTGCTATTTGTGCCTCTATTGGTGTAATTTCTCCTATTGTTGTTATGGATGCCAAGGGCATTAAGCTCCCCGATCGGCAGCCAAGGTGGTGTAGCCTTGAAGCTCAAAGGCTTTGTCCTCCCGGGTCTCTTGAAGTAGTACCAAGTCGAATAAGTATTGCAAAAACTCAGCGTCCTCAGTTTTGCTAGCTAGACCATTGAAGTTCCAAGTACATATCCTGGTTCCCCTGGGCTCAACTGGTGCTGGTCGCTGGCTGCTCCCCCTCTGTCAGTTTGTTTGATCCTCGGTGATGGTGCACTGTATTTTCCTCCAGTTTTCGGTTGCTGCCAATGAAGCGTAACATGTTTTCCTCGGATCTAGATTTGAGGCACATGCCTTTATATCTAAGGCATGTACTCCGGGGGAGCTGCTCCTACCTCCTTTTAATATTGAAGTGGTATGTTCATGTTGAGCAATCATGCTGGAGGATAGAAAAGGTGTAGGATAGGGAGGTTTTTGTTCGACCTCCAATCTTATCCCCCATTGCTTGAGCGTGTTATCTTCTATCATGATTTTGTTAACTACCTCGCTAGAATTCCAGGTTGCTTTAGTTACTTCTGGGCACTGCGGGTTGTTGGTTGGTTGAAACTCTATTGAGAGGAGATCGGCGGAGCTAATACTGTCCAGGCTTGTGATGGAATGTAGAAGCCGCAATATATTCCCTCTATTAAGTATATCTTCTCTGCCCCAAGATGCGCATTCAGGCGTGAATATAATTGTGGTTATGCCTTCCCCGTATTGCACCTCCATTTGTTTTATGGAGGGTGCCTCGTTTTCAGGTGGTCTGGGTTGAATGAGACGACTTGAGGTGACCCCTAGGTTGACGCTTGTGGGGTAAGTTAGCTGTCGGTCGCATTGTTATGTTGTGTTCCCAGAGCCCCGTTTTGCATTCGAGATCCCTCCTGTTCACTGTTGCATTAACTCTGTGTTGTTAATCTGAGTATCACTGCAGGGTCTTAAGCTTGAGAGTTGTTCAGTTTTAATGGTCTTTCTTGGGTCTGGTTTTGATGGAATTACTCCTTTTCTTGCTTCAAATAACGCCTGCTTGTTGTCACTAGTTGGAGCATTCTGTGTTGAGTCTAATGGAGGTAGGTCAGAGACCATTAGCGAAGCGGCATTGGATCCCGTAAAGGAGCATTCGGGGTCATCAACCGGGGAAGAGATGGAAACCTAGCTGGTGTTCTCGGCGGCTGGCCCATGAGTGGTTAAGGTTAGATGTGGCTGAAACTTTATACGTAATCTTTCGCCTGCTAAGTTCCTGTATCTTCCCTTCCTTTTTTGCTTCCTGCGAGCTTTCCATGGTGTCTGAACTTTGATTGCGGCACTTTCTGCTGCTGTTGCTATTGGTTCGCAGGCTGATGGCTGGTGATTTCTGGTTTTAATTCCACCACTCTCTAATGGGGTTATTGATGCTTCTATGCCTGGTGTTAGGGGGTTTCTAGTTTGCGCCCGCTCTGCTTTAGGGTGCTCTAGTGCCGTTGTTGATGGTCTAGGTGATACGCTAACCTGATGGGGGTTCGGTAAGACAGTTGTTTTTAAGTCTTATATCAGGTCCCCTATCATAGATGGTAATCTTTGTAGCTTATCTACAATCGGTGCACAGGAGCATACTAATGACGGTGTTTGAAACACGTGAGCTGCTTCCTGTCCTCGCTTTATGAGGCTGTTGAGCTCAGATATCTTCCAGTCTATCCCGGAGATGGAATCAGCCATTGTTTGGAGGACCATGAGCTGCAGGTCCATTTTGTGGGGTTGGTATTGTAATGCTGCGGCTGAACTTTGCAGAGTACTTAGCATTGCACGTTGGGTTTTAGATTGTAGGAGGTGACAAGTTCTTCCCATTCCTGTGTAGCTATAAAAGTCATAACGGTGTACATCGAGTGGTCGTCGTCGTAAGGTAGCAGTGTGCGACGCACTGGAGGTGTGTTTACTGTTGAGTTGTTGTGCACTGCTAAATCATCCAGGGCTTCTGCTTTAGCTGCTTCCATTTGAATGGGAGAACAGTTATTTGGCTGTGGAGGTAAGTCTTGTGATTTTTGGCCATGATGGTCCCGACCCAGGGTGAAAGCAGGTGTATCCTTGAGATCCCTAAGATCTGCCCAGTCATCAGTGTCTATTTGACTTAACCCCTTGCGTGCGCACAATGTCTCCCGGCCGTCGTGCATTACGGTGGGCGTGTGCGCACGACGGCCGGGAGACGTCGTGTTCCCGAACGCCGTTTATTTCTCCCGCACGGCGGGAGAAATAAACCCGCACGCAAGGGGTTAAGTTGACTAAGTGGCTGTGTGTGTCCTGTTGGGGGGGTCCGCCCACCTTCTGACAGCCCAGTGAGCTGTTTTTGCCACTACAGGGTGTGTCCTTGATGTTGCAATGCGAGCCGGACGGTGGATCGACGCCAATTCTACCAGCTCTGGCCCCTTCTAGGCTGCCTGCCTCACCGTTTGTCAGGATGGCTATGCCCCCTTTGCCGTTCTTTTCCCACGAAGTTGATGGGAGCTAATCCTTACACATGGTGAAGGCTCGGCACAACTGGCGTTAGTCAAAGGGCTATGATTGAGTTTGCTTGGTTGAAGTGGTGTTTGCAGCCCCTTTATGTTCTCAGTGTTGGAGTAGATAGCTGTTCCAAGGTCTTTAAGGAAGGAAGATTTTGTGTAGATCTTGAGTTGATAGATGCACAACTTTTTTCTCTGGGGCATCCCTTCGATGGTTACAAGATCCTGTTGGTCTTGATCCCTTGGCGGTACAGGTAGCGGTAGTGAGGTTGGTAATGATAATGGTAATATGCTGTCAACCGGGGTTAGAAGACTGGTTGACGCTGATTCATGGACCTTACACGCGCCTCCGCAAATGAGCTTGTGGGGGCAGCACTATTGGTTTGTGTGAGGTCGTTCGTATTTGTGATTATACTTGCTCTTGTGCTTGTGCTTTTACTTGTACTTGTACTTGTACATGTACTTGTATTGTTACAGACATGGTCTTGAGCGAAGTCCTTATCGTGGGCCATCTCTAATTCTTCCTTAATGTCTTTAGGGTCAGTTTTCCTCTTTTTTGACTTAAGTTTTGGGTCTAGAAGTGGTTTCCTAACTCGGCCTTATCTCATGGCGCCCCCTTGTTGTCTTAATTATTACCAATTCTTGGTCAAGGCTCTAACAGGGAGGAGGCTAGATTGAAGGCTCATGGTTAGTTTCTGGCTTGAATAGTTGGACACTGTTGAACACTGATTCTCGAAGATGCAGGTCACTCAATGCTCCTCAATATCCCTCAGCGCGTGCTTGATCATACATGGGAGGCCACACTGCACTAGGTAATGTTTAGTGAAGCTGGGGAATATGAGAATATGATGCTGACCCCCTGTAATTCTGGTGGGCTAGAGGTAAAATTGTGAGTGGCTAATAAGGTAGGCTAATGGGCTAGAGGTAGAGGACAGCAGGAGGGAACAGTCAGTACTCTTGCACACGTCGTGTGCAGGCCCTTCTGTCAACTGTCAGCTGGCTGGGGCTCGCCGTTGCTGACAAACAAACAGTGCTAGGCTGAACCGCACTACACCGCGTAGCGCCACACTGCGCGGATCTTTTGTGCGCCGCAATCTCTACCAGCGGTAAAGATGAAAATGCTGGCCTCCGGCCTCTGAATAAGCCTCTGAGTTGAGCGGGGGTGAGCAGGTGAGAGGTGGGAGGCAAACCAAGAAAGGTTCACTGGAGCCCTTGTCCAGCTGCACAAATCTGCAGGTCTCTCCCCCTCGGCTATGCACACCAGTCGAGCCGGCGAAGGAGGTCAAGGGGCAAAGAGGTGAAGAGGTGAGGGGGCAACTGGCTACAGTTAACGAGAGGCTCCCCCTTGGAAGTAGCGGGGAGAGAGGTGCTGTTGGGGCAAGTGGGTTGAGCAGTTTGAGTGATGGGCGCAGCAGGGCAAATCCAGGCCGGACCAGAGTTGATGGCAGGGAGGGGAGCCCGAGAGCAGGGCACACTGGGCACCGCAAGCTGCGCCCAACCTAGTTGGGCCGCCTCCGTGTTCGCACCTGGGCACTACACTCTGTGGCCGCCACTAATGGCGGCCACGCTCTCGCTCTCTTCCTGCCACAGCATGTTGTCCATGTTGAGACCAGCTGATAAAGGGGTGGGGGTCCCATTACATATCCTTTGGGGTCTGGCCCTGCTCACCCCCCGCCCTTAAATATTTTTTTTTAATTAGTTTACAGAACACAGGGACCAAGTCCCTGGGTCTTGTAATGGCTGCCAAAACATATTGTTCAGGTTGAATCCAACCAATCAGGATTGAATAGTCCCCTTTATATTGGCCAATCAGAGCATATCTGTGTAATGTCTTGTGAGTTACAGATGATGGGACCCTTTGGTTACTGACAGACTCTGTAGAACAGTGACATAAGTACGTGGTTGTAGGTAATAGAATTAATGATATAAAATGTTCAGTTAACGGTTATACGCAGATGAATAAAGACTTGTAATACCAAGCTCTGTGTATGGTGTGATTATTTACAAGTACCCAGACTAGGGCAGGATGCTACAACCGGTGATGTGATGGGGTTTAACATAAGTCATGTGGCCCAAGGAACAGAGGGTGCTCTCCCAGGGAGTTTGCCGTGCTCTAACGGACTGCTCGTGCATGGCACATGTGCCTTTGTCAAAGTGAAAATAGACGGTTGGTGTATCTGGAGTCAAAGCAGCAGTCCTGCTAGTGTTGTGTAGTTCCTATAAAACCTATACAGGATCTGCTCGTTTAGACAACATACACTGTAGGATTGGTGTCAAACTGATTCTAGACACCCCCACCGGGCATGTTGGCCTGTGTTCCAGCTAGCTCACAGTGCCACTAGAAACTCCTCTTATCAAGGAAAGAATAGTTCTTGGCAACTATCGAACGTGACAACCCTGATCCCTCAGGATCGTGCAAACAGTGTACTACTTTTTGCTCAGTCACTCATGCTCACTTTGTCTCAGAGAGATACACAGAATAAACGTTAGGGACGTTTTCAATAAGTATTTATTGAGCAGTCGTTATTCTAGTGTAAAATAGGTGTGCTGAAACAATCATTAGACGGTAACAGATATAGATGATTAGAAGCACTTAGAAAGTAAAAGGATGGTAGATTTTTACCAGGTTGCTATAACCATGAATACAGGCAAGTATGTAAACTACATGACAATAAAATGCGTACTCCTATGATGCTACCCTAACTAGATGTACCTAAGTGTACCTAGCGTGTATGTAGGTGTTAAGCCAAGAATCCCTCTAGGATAAGGTTTACCCCATTACCTTAAGTGAGAGACTGTGGGACCCCTTCTTGATCTAAAGATGGACACCCCGCAAGGGATGTTCAGACCACTGCGAGCTGGAGTATCTGCTTGTAGGGGCTTCAGCGTCTCGCGTCAGTGTGTCGGCATGCAAGTACGGATCTCGCCTTACTATCTCAGCAAGATGTGATGTTTATATACCCGAAGGTATCCCCAAGGGTTCTACCTTGCTGTGCCACAGTCAGACTTAGAATGACGCTGGGAATGAACCTCGTACATAGTTATTATGCAGGAGAAGGTAGTCTTGCTGAGCTTCCAAAAATCCAAGGATCGTCATGCATAATGTATGAGGCTATTGTTCAGGGAAAACCCCATGTTCTGTAAGGAGTACTGTAACTAGCTAAACAGTCAGTCGTAGCAGCCGTTATGTATCTAATGTAGGGACGAATATAGTTGAAAAGGTTGTGATGTTACCCGGGCCTATATTGAGGTACCTATAAGGAATACAACACTCACTCCTCATCTGACTGAACGACAACATAATCTAATTCTAATGTACTACCAGTCTAGGTACTAGTACGCAAACATATGTGGTAAAAAGACCATAGTACTGCTAGAAAATGTTAAAAATGTTTAAAACCTCTAAAAAGTGCTAAACAGAAAATTTGTCACTCAAGCAATAGCTTCTAATATGTCCGTATATATAGATTGAACGCCTACAAGCATCGGAAAGCCATGCAGGTCATAAAAAGTGTTAATTGTTTTGGAGTTCCAATTTGGTGTTTGTTTTAAAAATGCCAAATTTCTTCCCAGCACATGACAAGCCAAAAGTTTATGTGTCCTGGCTGGTAGACGCAACATCGCTGTAGCCTGCCTTCGCAGACGACGATCCCTGTAACACCTCGCAGATTACGTCAATTGAGCACAGATGATCTTCCGTAAAGCCTGAAGTCAATGCTGGGGCAGCCTGTTTGCCATCCAAAACTTGGGTGTTAGTGGAGGAGCTGATGTCCATTCCAACAGGAGTAGAGATTTCCTGTCACTAAGAATACTGCCATCAACAAAGGAGTTCGCTGGGGACACTGCATAACATGGGCTGTTATTGGGTCCAGCAATGCATCAACGTCCGGTTGCGCAATCAAAGTGTCAGACACAGATCCAACATGCATTCTTCTCCACAGAACAGGCATCGGAGAACAGGTAAGATGCAGTCCATCCAGACGCACTTAGTTCCCGTAAGCGAGGTGTGCCCAGATGTTGTACCATGCGATCACGGTATTTGCGCTCTAGGAGTGCTTTTCCATCTCCTTGGTGACTGGTACGTCCATTGCGTAGCAGAAAAATTACAATCAGGATACCTGCTATCAGATGCTACCGGAGTAATCAAAGCTGCTGGGGTACCACTTAAGTGGCAGGATAGGTTTGCTACCGAACCATTGCAGGCCTTGTGCAACATAATATCCTGGCATATGAGAGATCCACTCAAAGCGCTCTCACAGTTTGTACCGCTTAGAAACACTTTTTGATCCTCACTCCTGCATCAAAATCTGTATGGTAATTTCCAAGATTCCTTGATGTATTCCCTACCCATTTCTTCATATCTGCCTGCCAATTGTTGATCTAGGCAGAACTGAAACTGGAAAGTTGTGACCGGTAATGTTATATGGCCATGGATCAACCACTTTGTGGAAGGTGATTCTGCCACAGTAAAGGCTATTCAGTTTTTCAATACGCAGCATTGTATATTTTGCTCCTCTTTGTGCCATTTTCATCTGTTTTTCTGTTAGATTGTATGCAGAAAATAGTGACCTACTGTTGATAAAACATCAAGGCACATAACCTGCGTGCAATGATTGCTTAATAACATAATAGAACATAATTGTGATTATGGACAAATCTTGTTCTAGTACATCAATCTATTTATTTATTTATAAAGTTTTATATAGCACGAACATGACCCACGGGGGTATCAGAGCGCTTTACAGTACATAATTCTCACAAGTTATACATACAATCGGAAATCGCATGTAATACAAAAGAGGTAGACATTGGTGTGTGGATATAATTGGTGGCAAATAGGCAACAAAGTGTTAAATATTTAGGATGTTAGTTTGTTCATTAGAAACAATTTCGCTTCTTTTTTGAAGGTGGTAAAAGAGGAGATTCTGGGTATGTCTGGTGGAAGGTTGTTCCAGATCTTCGGTGCGATACCTGAGAAAGCTCTGCACCCAGTTGTCTTTTTGTGGAAGGATTGAGGTTTTAGTAGTAGTGAGCTTGCGCTTCGCGTATGTCTGCAACCTCCCGACCGCTCTAGCTTTTGTGCTAGATAGCTGGGGGTGTTGCTATTTAGGGCTTTATGTGTCATGCAGGCGATCTTTAGTTGTATTCTCGACTCGTAGGGCAGCCAGTTCAGAGCCTTTAGGGCCGGTGTGATGTGGGTATTTCTTTTTGTTCCGGAGACCAGCCTGGCCGCAGTGTTAAGCGATGCCCTGATCGGTGCTAGCTTGTATTTTGGAAGACCGCAAAGCGTGGTGCTTCCATAGTCCAGTCTTGGTAGTACTAGCGCTTGAACCGCCATTTTTAGATCAGTCTGTGGGAGGGAGGGTTTAAGTTTCCTTAAGATACTCAACTGAAAATTGGCTCCCTTGGTGGCATTGTAGATTTGTGCCTGCATATTTAAATGTTTGTCAAAGGTGACTCCCAGGGATTTTGCGGAGTCAATGATGTGTGGGGCGCAATCAAAGGAAGTTAGATGCTTCAGCCATAAGTCTATCTTGGGTGTGTGATTGGGGGGGGAGAGGAGGAGGAACACAGTTTTCTTGGTATTGAGCATGAGGTGGTTGCCATTGAGCCAGTTTTGGGTATTATGTAGAATGGCTTTGAGGGAAATGAAGTCATCTGGTGAGGAGATTTTCATATATATTTGAGTGTCGTCCGTGTATAGGTGATATAGAATGTTTGCGGAGTTCAGCGCATTAGCAAAGGGTTCCATGAGTAGATTAAAAAGGATTGGTGATAGTGCTGATCCCTGTGGAACTCCTAGGGGGACCATGGATGGTTGAGAGAGTGATTGCTTCATCTTGATTCTTTTGGTTCTGTTGCTTAGGAAGGAGGTGAACCCTTGTAACACTGGACCGGTAAGGCCCATCCTTCGTTCAAGAAGGGCCAGTAGATTGTCGGGTTTAACCGTGTTGAAAGCGGAAGATAGATTAAGGAGTATCAATAAGCACGATTCGTTATGATCTAACATTTTTAAGATATCATCCATTATATGAGTGAGTGCTGATTCAGTACTGTGACCTTGCCGGAAGCCGGATTGGTGTTTATCTAGGAGCTAGTCTTAACTTGCGCCGATCCGAGTTTAGATTCTCGTTGAACCATGGTTTGGAGATTTTGGAGGAGATATTTTTCTCTTGGAGGGGCGCTGTGGTATCAAGGATTTCAAGCATAGTGACGTTGTAGAAGTCTGTGAGATCATGGACGTCAGCCATGTCTGCTGATGGGGTCAGGGCTGAATTGCATTGGGATATCAGGGCGTTGGGATTGATGTTTTGGATATTCCTTTTCCATTGTTTTGTTTTAGTAGGTTGGCTTCATTTTGGAGTTACCTTACTGTTGATGGAGAAGAAGATGCTGTAATGATCAGTCCAGTCACATGGGAGGATGGATTCTAGTGATATAGTGTTTCTTTTTGCTATGATGAGATCTAATGTCTCTCCCTTGTTGTCGGTTGGGCTGTCACAGAATTGGGACAGCTCCTGGTCTGCCAGAAAGGATTTGAGACTGTTTACATCATGATTGCCAGTATTGTTCCAATGGAGATTGAAGTCTCCCAGAAAGATCTGCGGCACTTGTGAGTTGGCGTTGGCTGTAATGACTTCCATTAGTTCATCAATGAACTTCAGATTGTCGCCGGGGGGGGTGGTATATTATGTGGAGTTGGTAGATGATGCCCTTGCCGTCCGATATGTTGGTGCAGAGATATTCACTGGAGGATAAGGATATGGAGTCTGCTTGATTAACTGTGATTGTGTTTCGATAGATGCAGGATAGTCCTCCTCTGGGTTTCTCATTTCTATCCATGCGAAGTATGTCATGACTAGGGGGGCCAGTAGGTCAAGGATGGGAGCAGAGGAACTCTTTAGCCATTTTTCGGTGAGGATGATGATGTCCAGATCATTCGAGAGAATGAGATCATAGATGACCGTAGAATGTTTGTTGGCTGATCTGCAGTTGATTAGTGCACACTTTAATTTGCTAGTCGAGTGAGTGAGAGTCGATTGCGTTATCTTGATTTTTGTGAGGTTTTCCCTAATTATGGATCTGTGGTTGTGAGTGGGTTCTCTGTAGGGGTTGGGTCGGATGGATTGGATAGTGCCATCTGGAGACTTGCTACTGTCATTATGGCTTGTGTATGAATTGAGAAGGTTGTTTAGGTCATTGTTTGATAGATAATCCAATGCCCTCGTAGGGCGATACGGGTCATTGAATGAGGGTATTTTACTCCGCGATGTATAGACTGGGTGTGGATTTGTGGTGAAGTACCTGCTGGTGTGCTGACTAATTCGGTTAACGGTGGCGCTAGTGACTTTATTAGAGTTTAGGAGTTCATTGGTGATTGATGAAAGATTTTGCATTTCATCCTTGAGCTGGGCTAGACCTAAGGTTAACTTGTTGAACCGAGTGGTCCAGTCATGGTTAGGACAGTTAGTTAAGTGTGTGGGCGTGTGTTCCCTTATAGTGGTAGTTCCTTCATTATGGCCTGGTTGCTTTGAGATCTGGATATCATATTGAGTGGGGATATCATTATTATTTTTTGATTGGGTTAGTTGAGTAGTGAGGGTAGTAGGTGGGTCAGAGTCGATGTGAGGGGTGGTCTCATGAGGTGCTAACATGAGAAGGGTAGCTGCAAGTGAGGGGGGTATGGTCACTGTGTGTAGGGTTTGATTGAGCGGGTAGGGCAGCGAGGGTGTTAGGAGTTGACAGGGGATCAAAGTAAGTGTCGTATCAGGAGGAGATTTGTCAGGTAGCTCATCTGCTGGTTGGGTGATTGGAATGTCAGGGGTGTAGTTTCGGTTGTTAGATTCTCCCTTAGTTATCCGGTGAATCAGGTGTGTGCCTGCATTGAGGTGGTCGCTAACAAAGCTTATGGACCCTGGTGTGGTTGAGTTAGTTGTGAGGGACGGGTAGGAATCGTTGGGGGAGTAGGGCATGTTATCTATGCTTGTGGCTGTCCTAGCTGGGCCCCGGGGCGCTGGTGTGGTTGAGTCGGTTGAGAGGGACATATAGGGATCATTGGGGGTGTGGTGCTCGTTATCTATGCTTATGGCTGTCCGAGCTGGACCCCTGGGTCCTGGAGCGGTTGAGTCAGTTGTGAGAGACTTGTGGGGGACGTTGGGGTTTTGGCGAGATATGAGGTCGCTATGGGTCATTAATGGATTACATTGCAGAGATTGTGTGTTTACCTGAGAGATGGTAGTAGTCGTGTCGGGGAAAGAATCTTTCTTGCTGTTCACTGCTCTTTTGAGAGTAGGAAAGATCTCGACAATGAGTGCTAGATTGCTGTCAGAAGCTTGTATGAGGATATTACCATTATTGTATATGGATATGGTGGCATTCGCCTTGCAGAAGTCCGAAGCTGTAACCGTCAGTTTGAGGGCATGAGGGTTTTTTTTGGTATTGGCGGTTCGAAGCAAGGAGTAGAGGGTGTTCCTCCACTGTGCACGTTTTTTGGTGTGGAAGATGAGGTCATTCGATATTATGCCCTTGTTGGTGCAGAAATAAGGGTCTGATATCAGTGTCTCCGGGTGAGATTTCAGTATTGTATGTTTGTACTTCTTGGCTGCGTTTTTAGATAGGTTGGGGGGGTAGGAGATGGTGAAGGCATGGCAGCCTGATGGCTGTAAGCTTATTTCCATTGTCTCACTTTCTTACTTCTATCTCTCTTTCTTCTTTACCCCATCCCTTTTGGCTGTGATTCTTACTTTCCTTCGCTTTTGGGGTCATCTTCTCTGTTTCCTCCTTTCCTGCATGCTTTTAAACACCGTTCCAAGATGGCCGCTGCTTTTCTCTTTACTTTACTTCAGTCCTCTTTTCCTTACTATGTTTAGTCCTCTTTTTATGCCCATTATTGATGGATCTTTCCTTGTGGAGCTGAGTGTCCACGAGGCAATAGGGGACCTAAAATGGAGGATTGGATCCCCGGGCACTGGGACCCCCCCTCTCCCCCTGCGGTCAGGAGGAACGTGTTAGATCCGCTGATCCGAGAGGTCAGTGCCGATCTTCCCTCCACAATGCCGGCAACGTGCTCGGCAGCGTGTTGATGCACTCAGGCTTGGGGGGGGAGGCTCCTATCATTTAAACCAGGAGGCGCCCCCCGCGATAGGTGCGCGACAGCAGGGCAGGGTATATATCTATTGGGCAGTGAATCGCTCAATGCCTCGAGGCGGTCCGTGTTGGGGGAGCGCCCGGCAGCGTGCTGGTGTTCCCGTGATGGTGGAGTGCTCATCTCCTCTGAAAACAGGTGGCGCATCCCGCGAACGTTATCTGGAGGTGACTCACCCGTTTTTAATTTTTCTTTTTGGGTCCCGTGGAGGCTGCTGACCTGCAGTAGCTTCCCCGCCAGAGCCGATAACTCTCCGAAGCGAGTGGGGGCTCACCTCAGTCGATCACAGGCAGGATTGCGGTCAACCACCTCATCTCGATAGCTGATGCAGATCACCAGCTCTTGATGGCTCGGGGCAGATGCTCAACGCTCATCAGAAGTCCGGGCACCCAATGCTCTCACCAGACGCTCCTCTTCACCAGTGTCCGGCACTCCATCGTCCTGATGGTCCAAGAAGCGGTAAGTGAGGTCTGCGGGCAGCGGGCGGGTTGATGGTGATGTTCTGGGTGATTATTGGGCTGCCGGGTGATGAGCTGGGGGAAGAATGGCTGGGTTATACAGGGATATCGACCGTTTTAGGTGATCCCTAACCCGGAGCTCATTCCAGGAGCTCCTGTCCACCGGCCATCTTGCCTTGTCCAGAAGAAGACACAATGTTGCCCAGTGAATAAATCCTGGATGTTAACGTAGTCATATCATTGTCAACTACGGCTAAAGCCTTTTCTAAATTGACCCTATCTATTTCTCATAGTCTGTCTGCAGCTTCTTGTTGGGAGATTCTCCAAATTTCATTTTAGACAGCATAATAGAAACATTTTTGATGGTGCTTCCAAGGACATAATAAAAAACCCTGTAGGTCCACATCCTCTGTGAGTAAGGATAAGTTTTGTTTCACCTGCGTTTGTGCTGAGGTTCTTAGCCAATCGAAGCATTACTTCCTAACACTGTATGATGTCGCCACCCCTCGGATGTTCTCTTTGTACATAGCATTGGTCTGGCCTATGGATACTGTACCCTTTGGTTGTACCCCTGAATCTTTCCTGAAATATATTAGTGTCTGTGGTCCTAACCAACCATCCCTTCCAATTGGGGGCTGATCTATTGTATTGTAAAATGTCATCTAATGTAGCCCCTTTCAGTGATGTAAAATTACCCTCGGCCTGTGATGGTGTTGGAATTCGAGGTGTGTTCAAATGCTTGTTCTTGGCTATTCCAAGGCAGGAAGTCTGTTGCACAGTCTCATTCAGAAATATCATCTGATGAGGAAGGAGGCATGCTCTAAATAGTGCTTCTGTTCCCTGGACCTGCCAGTCTCTACAACCTAAGACTAATTGTAAGTCTTTAGTGTCCTTCCATAAGTCGAAACCCTGTTCAGACAGTTGGGTAATAATGGAAGCAGAGTAAATCTGTTTTGTGTTAGTCAACATATTTTTCTGTGCAGGTGTAGATGCAACCTTAAAGTAATATGAGGTCGTGTCTGAAATATTAAATCCTGAAAAATATGAACATTTTTGTGCAAAAGTTTTCGAACTACTTTTCGGCGGTGTTGGGCAATTTTCCCATTGGTGATATGTGAAAACATTTCTAGGGTTCCTGGATTTGTGTAGAAAATTATGACTATAATGTTGATAACAATACATTGTGTTAAAGTCTAATGTGTGTTCTAACATTTCATTGCTAGAAAATGCAGAAGATTGTTCTAAATCAGACAACATGTTATTCATTGTTTCCAAATCCCTAATCATTGGAA
The DNA here is from genome assembly GCF_964204655.1 of Triturus cristatus. NCBI lineage: Eukaryota > Metazoa > Chordata > Amphibia > Caudata > Salamandridae > Triturus > Triturus cristatus. Next base: position 766,030,443 of record NC_140581.1, on the reverse strand, counting down.
AAATACTAGAGGTAATGATATCATTCAAGGACATTTTAAATAAATGTGGTATTTTTAAATGTTCTGTCAGTCCGAATATATCATAATCAACCTTGTCCCATACTATACCATTGGGTATAGGAACTGCTGTAATGTTCACCGATGACAAGTCCCTTTGTTCACAATGTGAGGAAACATAAGGTTTCAGGAGCAAGTTCACTTATGATGCTGCAGAGCTTTGGCAAATGTAAGTTCCATTAACAAGTAAGTAGAAAACAGCTAATAAGCCTAATCAGAAGAGAAAGAAAAGTATCACTGTGCTTATCCAAAGTTCTATCCAAGGTGACACCAGGTTAGTCTTTTTAAGAAAAATGTAGAAGTCTTTGATTTGTTGTTTACGAGAAATTGGGGCTGGCGTTGTTTCAGGATCACTCGGATCCAATGAAAATGTATCAAAGTCGATGAAATAGCCAGATGCAGCTCGATCTATTTTTGGTAGCTCAGCAGGTTTTGTTGGACTTGCAGATGGTGCTTGTTGAGGCATATTTATGTAAACATCAGTGTTAGGTCGAATTGAAACTTGTCTTTCTTCTTGATTTTGTACTCCTTGTTCAAGGGAAACGAGTTCCATGACATTGTTGCTTAGTCCATCATTCCGTAAAGGCGGCTCTTCGGATGTGATGAGCCTTTCTGTTTGAATTTCCTGTATGGTAGCGAGAGGAGTGCGTCGGCTATCCAGTAGCCCGCGAGACGTACTATTCAGTACCGGCCACATAGTGTGGTTTTATCAGATCAATGGAGACAAATCTTTTCTCCTTTTTTCCGGCAAGAGGTGGCAGAAGTACAGTTCTTGTTCCTTCAACGGCCAGGACAGGTACAGGCTTTCTGTAAGATGGTCCAAATTCTTTTTTGTCCTTTATCTTTTCCCTGACCATATCCCAGACTTTTTGAATCCAGAGAGGTATTGCCGTGACTGATATGACTTCCCCAGTGGCGAACCTTTTCACATGGACGTTGCTCTGTAGTGCCCGTGATTCATTCAGATCCTGTAAAACAGCCAAACGTTTATGGATGCCAAGAGGTTTTTCATCCGCTATTGTGCCTTCGCAATCAAGATCAGGTACCCACATTCTCGTCCCAAATAGGACCTTATAAGGAGTGACTGCCCCCCCAGAGAACTTCCTAGCATGTTGGCCTCCTTGTAAGCCTTGGAGCTAAACGCGGGGCCACAGTCAGAATGTAATGTATGTCCCTATAAAGACTCGCAAATCTTTGATAACAGTTTGAGCGTCAGCCGAGCGCTGAGGCCATACCCATAGGAATCTTGAGCAGGAATACAATGCAACCATTATGTACTTGTAAGCCCCATCAGATTGTAAGGGGCCGCAGTGGTCTAAATAGACACACGCAAGAGGTCTGTCTGATATTAATAATTGTATCTGCGCTGGACTTGTTATGGTGGAGCCCTTCATCTGTTGGCAGATGTCGCACTTTAAGACATAGTCTTTCGTCTGCTTTATTAAACCTGGCCACCAATAGTGTTGTTTCAGTAAAGAAACCGTCGCTGCCTGCGTGTGCAGAACCCAAACCCTCATGTGCAGCTAATATTAAGCCTAATCTGCGATCCATGTTTGGTATTACTCTTTCCGCTCTCCAGGAATTTGAGCAAAAGGAACGTTGTTTGCATCTAACTTGTAGGAGTACTTGAATGGAAAACCTTTCGAAAGTGCTTGTTTGTCTTTGCGTGAAGCAATGACAGCTACCATTATCTGTCCGTCTATTCTTGTTTGTGAATGAGTGATTGCAGCCATGGACGCAGTTCGTACTGCCCCCTTCGCGGCTACATCAGCCAATGAATTCATTTCAACGTGAACGCCATCACGTTGATGACTCAGTGTGTGTATCACGTGAGCTCTTTGTCGTTTTTTTTTCAACTCAGCTACCTGTTCCTATAGCATTATGTGCTTAATTGTGCCACCTTTTGAGTCTTTAAACCCATTTTGTCCTCAATAATGAAGATATGCATTGTATGACTGGACACAGTAAAAAAGAATCGCACACTATCAGTGTGGGGAATCATCCATTTGTATTTATCAGTGCCAGTAAAAGAGATTTTTGTTCTGCTAACTGAGCTGTGCAGTCTCCTAGAGACTGAGTCTTTGTACAGCTTGGATGGAATTTACCATCTCCCATATGTCCTTTTACAATCGGACATGCAGCGCTGTATTGTTGTTTAATTCCTTTGGCCGGTTGAGCAGATCCGTCAGTGTAAATTATGTATTCATACTGAATTAGAGGCATTATTTCAATCGGGAGATTATATTCTTGGCTGGATTGCAGGAATGCTTGTGTTTTTAGACTTGGGTCTTATCTGTATTCTACATCTGATGCAGTGAGAGAATTAGCCCATTGTATCCATCTCGGATGTAAAGCTTTAGCGTTAGGAACGCTTGCCTTTGTAGCAGCCTCTAAAGCTGGTACCGGAGTCATGACAATAATTCGTTCTCCCTAATCCAGTGCTCTTTCCCTCACTACAGCAGTCTGTACTGCTGCCAGAATTGTTTCTGTGGATGCAAAACGCATCTCAGCGTTGGTGTACAAGTAGGATTTGTATGCTATTGGTACAGTTTCACCTTCATTGTATGTAAAGTAGGTGTACCCAGATTGACCCGCAGCTATTCGGATCACTAGATTGCAGACATTTACGCGTGTCTGTAAATTTTTAGAATCTATCATATCAGCTTGTAGGGAACGAAGGATATCTGTCTGTTCCTCTGTCCATTTCCTAACTGAAAAATCAGCTCTTATGAGGTCGTAGGAAGGTTTAACCTTTTCTGCGTAATCTAAAATGTATGTTCTACCAGAATTCAGAAATCCCAGTAAGGACTGTAAAATTTTCAATGATTTTGGAGGTTGGAGCAGTCCACACTTTTCTAAAAAGTTGTCTGCCAAGCTTCTTCCTTCACTTGAAAGCTCATATCCCAAGTATAGGACACTGAGGTGGGCTATTTTTTTTAAATTGAATTTGTACCCCTCAAAGGCGAATCCCAAAATTATGGTGATCACCCTGGTCAAGTGTTCCTCCAGGTCATCGCCTGTTAGATAAATATCATCTACATAGGACAATGCCTCTTCATCCAGATTCTGAAATAACTCAGTTACCCCGGCGGAAAACAGCCCGGGCTGTTCTTATACCCCTGGGGGAGTCGACAAAATCGTAGCTGAGACCCCAGCCCTGAGAATGCTATCAAGTATCTGCTCTCAGGCGCTATAGTTTGGTGGAAAAACCCCATTTGAGATATCTAGTGTTGCTTTCTATTTGTTCCGCACAATGTTATTCATTAATGCGGCACTGTGTGCGTTTTCCACTGCAAATGTTTTTGTGCATGAATTTAGATGTCTGTAATCCAAAACTAGACAATATGTATTGTCAGGTTTCATTACCGGAAACAAAGAATTATTTATTGAGGAGGTGGAAGTTTCAATCGCCCCCTGGTATTTAAGTTGATCTAAGATCTCCCTGACCTGTTTTTTAGCATCTTGCTTTATGGGATACTGTCTCTGTGGAGTTGGGGTAGATTTTAATGGTATCACGTGGTGGGTCAACTCTTCATCCCATCCAACATGGTTTCGATATAGTGCTGGAGCAAGAGCCACCGCCCACTCCTGTGCATAGATCTGTTCTAAATATTGGAGAACGAGGTCAGAAAAAGCTGGCATAACTACGGTTTCCCCTTTTGGGCAATTGATAAAAATAGCAGGTCGCCAATCTTTTTCAGCTAAAAAAAAGTTATAGCCAGATGTTAGGTTCTCCCAAAATACACCTTTAATTTTCCTTGGCTTGTCCCCTTCCATTCAGAGTGTTATCTCATGTAACCTATGTGTAATGCTTACCCTAGTATCAGGCGTTTCCACTGTGATATGTTCACTCAACTACGCTGTCACCAGAAATTCCATCAGGTTCTGGCGAGCTACTGTTACCTCTGCTGCACTGTTTAGCACCATCAGACCCCATTCCCCATTCAGCAGTTGAAGCATAAAAATGCAAAAGTACAAGCGTCAATTCATGTCACCCCAGGTACTTCATTTAGCGCATGTTTATTCAGTTTCAGTACTGCTGCTGACTTGGGGCAGATTTCTGTAAACTACAATGTCACTGCTTATCATGAGATAGTGAAGAAACTGCAACTTCACATAAATGAGGACATTCATTCTGTTGCTCACGACTTTGTCGAATTGTCTTCACATTTATGCATCACTCTATGCCTGAAAGGGTTTTGTTTTGACTTGTACTGGGTGCTCCCTTGAGTCTGGACAAAGCTAAACCTCTCTGAAGAGCTTCAATGAGAGCAAAACACGTGTCAGGGGTTGCTTTTATTCATTTCAGGTTGGCTTGGATGGTATGTTACCAAGTCAAAGCTGTAATACTGTGCCTGGAGTGGTGCCTGTGCCTGGAGTGGTAAAAGGCTTTGGCTATTTTACAGATCGGCATGGATAGCACTGTGCTTATCCTATGCTTAAAGACCTTGCTGTAGAAATGGCAAAATACTTTGTCTCTTTCTATCTCGGCATGGATGGCACTGTGCTTATCCTACGTTCAAAGACTTTGATAGAAAAGCAGACATTTGAGGTGAGCAAATTTAGAGTGTTGTTGGTGTTGAGAGTGCTCTATACTGGAGCTGCTTTCCACCTAAACTTGAGAACTACGCATAATTTATGCATCACTCTATGCCTGAAAGGGTTTTGTGATATATATACATAATAATCACTGAAATAAGCATAGGCTGGCATTTCACTCGCGCAGAATCTAGAGAAAATCAGCAGTTATAGTTAGCTGAGCTAACTATAACTTGTACCCCAACTCACTTATTCATACAGATACTAACACATTCATACCTATACAGTCACTGACACAGAAACAAACTCACCCATACAGCCACTCTCACAATCACACACTTATACATAGTCACTTACATACTCCAACACTCACATATACTGCCTTTCACATATGCAGTTACCCATATACCACTGAGCTATCCATTCACTAACTGACACAGCAATACGCACACTCACTCGCCCATATAGCGCCTCTCAGATACACTCATGAACCTATACAGCCAGTGATTGATCTCCTTACTCATTCATGCAGGGAGTCACGCACCCCTCGCCCACCCACACAGATACTCAGGCACCCATACATGTACTCAGACAACCAATTAATGACCCATATAGGCATTTACCTACTCACCAACCCATGTAGCCACTTACACACCAACTGACAGACTGATACAGGCAATCATACAGATTAGTCACTCACCCATACATTCACTGAGACACATATAATCTCTCACTTATACAGTCAGACGCACCCACTAAATCATCCATACAGGCACTCATATACCCACTCATTCATTAATACACCTTGGTGTATATTTATTTAACACTCATAAACTTTTTAGAAACAGTCACTGGATGATGTGATCCGTGATGTCATTTGAGATGTTATCAGTGACGTCACTGACCATGTCATGAGTGATGTAATATGTGAGGTCATAAGCAGTGCATTGCGGGACGCGAGTTACACGTAACTCAGCTAACCATAACTGCAGAATTTCTCTGGTTTTGTACGAGTGAAATTCCAGGCTAACTATAACACCCCTGTAACCTTTGGTTTTTCAGTGAATTTCTAAGGTTTTTTAAATGATAATCCCTAAATGTAACTTACCTGTAATATTTGGTCTTTTCAGTGAATTTCCATGTTTTTTTAACTAGTAATAACGTTTGCAGAGTAGTAAAGAAAGGGGGCTGGGCCTCGAACCAGCTCTTTGGAATCCCGCTGTGTACCAGAAGGGCTTCTTGCCCCCAAGGTCTCTCAGGAGTAAAGTGGACTTTATCCCCCAATCAGTAGTGTACCACAAGCCGTGTTTGCAGAACACTGGAGGTAATAGGATGGGTAGTTGCCCCTCAAAGACGTCCTTGGGGCCCAACTATTCCGTCCTGTTACCTCCAGTAAGTACCACACAGCGGGATTGCTGAGACATCATAGGAGGTCACGCCCCCTCTCTCCACCACTCTGAAACGGGCCTCATGGTATGCTACTAGTAGATGGATGAAGTCCTCTTGGCTATTGAGGGTCCTTGGGGGCCAACTACCCCTCCTGTTGCCTCCTGCAAGTCCCACTCAGCAGGTTTGCTAAGAGGTTTTTGGTGGCCACCCCCTTTTTTCACTCTGCAAATGCACCTCCTGGTGCACGGCTGGTTGAGGGATGAAGTCCCCTTGGCTCTTGAGGGTCCTTGGGGGACTCCTCCAGTTACCTCCAGCAAGCCCCATACAGTGGGCTTGCTGAGAGGTTTTTGGTGGCCACGCCCTCTTTCTCCTCCCCTTTTCAAACCCCCAGGACCCTCAGTCAAGGGGACTTCATCCCCTAACCAGGAGCGTGCCAGGAGGCGTATTTGCAGAGCAGTGAAGAAAGGGGGCATGGCCTCCCGTTATTTGCAGCACTTTTTAATTTTTATAGGAAGGGGGCTCGCGACCCCCTTCCCTGGACCATTTTAGGCCCCAGGGACCCCATCCCCAGGGGAGCCTGGCCTTTATTTTTATTGAAAAAAAGGTGGGGCCATGTGGCCCCCTCCTCAGGTCATATTGCCCCAGGGACCCCATCCCCCAGGGCATGGGCAGGTCATTGGTGACCGCGGGGGAAGACTCAAGGCCCCTGCAGTCCCTGCCAGCTCCTGCCTCCTGCATCTCACTTAGACACACACACCCACTTAAAGACCCACTCTGAGATTCATGTACCCACTCACTCACCCACTGAGAACTTAATCTGAGAGTCATGCACCAACTCACATACCTACTCACAGACTCATGTACCCACTCACAGACCCACTCAGGCACTTATGCACCCACCCACTCACTCACCCACTCTGAGGCTTATGCACCCATTCACAGGCCCACTCAGAGAATCACACACCCACAGACACACTCATGCACCCACTCACAGACCCACTCAAAGACTTATGCACCTACTCACAGACCTACACAGAGACTCAAGAACCCACTCACATACCTACTAAGTGACTCACACTCCCCATACCCACTCACACACCCATTCTGTCAGCCCTACTCTTACTCACCCAGTCAAATGGTCATGCACTCACTTACATACCCAGCCAGACACTTATTCACCCACTCTCTCACCTACTCAGAGGATTCTTCACCTACTCAGATTCTCATACCCACTCACTCCCCCACTCAGAGGCTTATGCACCTACTGACAGACCCACTCAGAGACTCATGCACCCACTCACATATCCACTCAGACATTTACGTACCTAGTCACAGACCCACTCAATCATGCACCCACTCACTCATTTGAATGCTCATGCACCCATTCACTGACCCACTCAGACACAGATGCCTCCACTAAATCACCCATGCAGGTGTATGCACCCAGTCACAGACCCACTTAGAGACTCATGCACCCACTCTCAGACCCACTCAGAACCACATGCACCCACTCACAGACCCAGTCAGACACACACACCCACTCTCAGACCCACTCACTCATACATACACTTACTCACTCACCTAGTCAAATGCTTATGTACCCACTGACAGACCCAGTCAGACACATGCGTCCACTCACAGACCCTGTCAGAGACTGAGACACCCACTCACAAACCAACTCAGACACTGATGTACCCACTCACAGGCCCACTGAGAGACTCATGCATTCAGTCACACACCCATTCAGAGATTGACACACCCACTGACAGACCCACTCATAGACTCACACACCCACTCACAGACCTACCCAGACTCATGTTCCCACTCACAGACCCATTCAGACACTCATGCACCCACTCAGAGATTCACCCACCCACTCATAGACCCACTTACAGACTAACGCATCCACTCACAGATTCACTCATACTCTCATGCAGTCACTCAGGGGCCCACTCATATTCTCATGTACTCACTCAGAGACCCATTCAGACACTTATGCACTCACTCACAGACCCATTGCTATTCATAGACCTACTCAGGCAGTCATACTCAGAGATCTACTGAGGCTCATGCATCCACTCATAGACCCTGTCAGAAACTGAGACACACACTCACGTACCCACTGACAGACCACTCAAACACTCCCTCACCCACTCACAGAGTCACTCAGACATCTTACACCCACTCACAGACCAATTCAGACACTAATGCACTGATTCCGATGCACAGTCACTTTTGTAGTTGTAAATTTAGAATATTGTTTGCTTTGTTTTTGATAAGAAAGTTAGTGCAGATGGAAAGGTGATCAACATTTAGGCAAATACCCTGTTGAAGAGAAACGGATAATCTGTTCAAAAAGGAAGATTACAAAAGTGTGTACAGATGCTGAAGAGCAGAAAGAACACAAGGACAAACTAGAAGCTGTTAAGAAGAGTAAACTGCAAAATGATGGAGATGTTGTAAGCTACCTGTTGGGAAACAGTTCAGGTGTCAACTGCTATGCAAATTTTTTTCTCAATGTACTGTTTCATTAATCACATCTAGTCAACCAAATTGAACAAAAAGCAGATAAGAGTATGTCTTCTACACTGTATTACTTACTGCAACATTTACTGACTGACAGAACTGTGACACATTCTCCTCAAGGTATTCAAGATCTTTTAGATATATGTAGTGGATCAGTAATGTTTATTCTTAATAGTCCGAATAATCAAAAAGCAGAGTGAGAAGATGCTCAAGAGCTCACTCATCTTACCCTTATGAATAGTAATACCAAACAAGAACAAGCTTACTACCATTTACCTCTGATGTCACAAATGTCATTTACTCATGTCACTGACAAAACCATTTGTTTTTTTTAGGAGAACCTTCACACACCGACCTTGTTGGTGGCATGCTTCACCATTGGGTTCCCACCCAAGATGCCAAGCGCATCCCAGGTGTGCTGACAAGCCTGATTACAGCACAGCTGGATTCTTTGTATGTGATTGTGAGTTTGTGAGTGGTTTTAAAACTACTCCAAGGTTGTCCGTACTATTTAATTGTAGGTATGTTAAAAACAGTGGATGTGAAGTGGGAAAGTAATTGTCTCACACATTCTGGTGTTAGCCCAACATGTTTCAGCCAATTATCATTGCTTTGTGTCACAGTGGCTTTCTTCAGCACCAAGTGTACTAGGGAAAACCTGTGTGCGCGTGCGCCTTAAGACATGCATCAGTACTATTTCAATGGTTGGTAACTTACAATTTTCACCAATTCTTCTTTCATTATCTGGAGTGGATATAATGAGAAAGCATTAAACGGACAAACAATGGTAGCATATAGTGCTAAGGTTATTTTACGTAGTCAGCAAACGTGTCCATGTTATGCAGTGGTGCTCAAAAAGCAAAGACACAGTTCACTCCACTGTGTATATAAGTACAATAGAGAGTTTGGCACTCCAGAAGCGCTCAACATCCTCAAACACAGTTAATTTCACTGTGTCTACATTCATGTCATAAAAAGGACCATAAAAAGCATACCATTCCATGCCGACATATATATCCTCTACTTGTCATAGGTGTGGTCAATATTAACAAGTGTCAGGCACATGGGGTGCATACACATGTACATTGCAGGACCAAGGGTTGCTGTATACATTAAGTAGTTTGTGTGTGTTTTGATAATTATTGAGTAATGGTGTAGAATCATATCTAATACATACTTTAGTCGTGTTATTTTCAATCAGCATGGATCGACCTGGGGCAGTGGGGCCTGTAGTTACACACTGTGGAGGGAAGCTGTAATTGACATATGTACTCAAAATAAAGATATCAGAGAGTAGCCTCCATTCCGTACTGGGCCTGTAGTGGTACAGCTCCATCTCAGTTGAGCCTGCTGAGGCTACTCTCCGATATCTTTATTTTGAGTACATGGTATGTCAATTACGTCTTTTCTCCACAGTGTGTGATTACCAAACCACTGAAATATTACCGACGCATGCTTTAGCCCTAAACTAGGTTTTCCCTAGCACACTTGGTCCTGAAGAAAGCCACGGTGACTCAAAGCGCTTATCATTGGCTGAAGTATGTCGCCCTAACACCAGGATGTGTGAGACCTTTACTTCTCACTCCATATTCACTCTTTTCAACATACCTACCAAAGGTATCCATAATTACGTCTCTTTACTAGTATGGACAACCTTGAGGTAATTCACAATCGCATACAAAGAATCCCATGAAGCCTCCCACACAAGCAGTCACTGACCCACACAGCCCCTCACATACCTATTTTTTTACTCACAGAGATCACACCCCACTCATTCATGCCAAACAGCCACTGACACACCCATTTACTCATACATACAACCAGTTACACACTGACTCACTCACACATCATGTCACACAGCTGCTCAGTACAGTAGTACTCACTCACCTATACAGCTATTTACACACCCTCTCACTCATCCATACAGTTGCAAACACTAACAGACACTCACTCATACTGCCATTGATACTAGTAGTCACTCACCTATATGGCCACTCACACAGCCACTCATCCATACAGCCACTCACTCACTGATGCAGCTACTCACACACCCACTTATTTACTCATACAACCACTCACACACCCATTCACTCACCCATATAGCCACTATTACTACCACTCACTTACCCATACAGCTACTCACATACACTCTCACTAACCCATATAGCCACTCACACCAGCAGTCACTAACTCAAACAGCCACTCACAGTAGTGGTAAGTGACTCACTGACCCATAAGCCACTAAGACAAGCATTCACTTGCCCATACAGCTACTCATACACACACTCACTCACTTATACAGCCAGTCACACACCCACTCAGTCACTTCTGCAGTCACTCACATACTCAGACAGCTACTCACACATCTACTTATCTCCATACAGCCCCTCACACACCCACTCACCCATACTGTCTCTCAACAGAGCCACTCACTCACCCATCCAACCACTCATTCACTCACACACTCAACCACTTACATACCCATTCACGCATTCTTACAAGCACTTTCACACCCACTGACCTGCCCATCTAGCCAGTCACACAGACACTCACTCTCCAATACAGCCACTCACACCCCAATTCACTTAACCTAACACCCACTCAAAACACCCAGCCAATCACCTGTGCACCCACTTACACACCCAATCACTCTCTCATACTGCCATTCGTACACCCATTCACTCCTATAAACACTCACACACCCACTCACTGACACATACAGACACTCAGGCAGTTGCTCACTCAGTAACATAGGCAGTCATGCATTCATTCACTCACTGATATATCCTCTAGTGCAACCTCTGACTCACTGATACAAACACTCACTCACATACTCATACTGCCACTTACATTCTCACTATCTCACTTCTACAGCTACTCTTACACCCACTTGTTTACTACTAAACGACTCATATGGTAACTTGCACACTAATACAGGCACTCATCCACCCAGTCACTCACTCATAGAGCCAGTTTTCACCTATACAGACACTTACACAACCAATCAGTCATTCATGCTGCCACTAACACACTCAGTCACACACTTATACAACATCTCCTCTTTATATATATATACACATATATACAGTTTATCTTTTTTTTAACCATGAAAGGTGGAAGTAGATGGTCCATCTCCTGCTCTCTCCATCTGTGCCCTTTTGAGATCCATCATGTGATAAGTTTTTAGGTGGTTTAACATGCTTGTTGATCTGCATGATTTCGTTTTGGCAATGCCCTTTGAAAGGGTCTTATCACAAACTGCATTTGAAAAATGTCGCCACTCTCTTGGATTCCCCAGATGGAATGATAAAGAAATCCCATGAAAAGTGTCCCCCTTATCATATCTCTTTGTTTTCAGCTTATATGATTATCGACGTCATCGTGAAGACCAGCATTGTCATGATGAGGTGAAAAACAGCTGTTCACAAACAATAATTACAACAGGTGTGTATATGAGTTTTACACTTTTTCAAAAACAAGCAATCTTACCGATTTTCTGCGAAACCAGAAATTATGTGTCACAATAATTTGTGACATCATGCTAATGTGCAACAACATCATGAAGAATTTGCAACAAAAAGAATACATAGTAACTAACCCATCAAAACAAATGGCAAAGAGAGACACAGAGAAATACGTAAACAAGTGGTCCATTACACAGTTGTAATGTACAATTAAAAGTAGGTATTTACCCAATGAAAAAGCATGTAATAATTTACCAATAGAAAGTACTCCACTTCAGTAGACATCTTTTTCCAAAGTTGTACTCTTCTTCAAAAAAATAATGTTTCATTATAACACCCTTCCGTATTACAGATAAATTAAACATGAAAGGGAAGCTCTTACAAATATAAACATAGCAGATGCCCCAGGTGAAACACCACTGGAGTGTAATGGATATGATCCTTAGTTCTTGAGAATATGTTTCCTTCACTATTCTACATTGAAAAATGATCTCTAAACTTTAATAGGAATTATTACATTGTAAATCTATTGGAGCAGAATCTCAACTTGGATGACTGTGATGAGTGGCACATGCACAGGCACTGACGCCATCACTCTTAGACACACACCCACTCACATGCCCACTCACAGACCCATAGCGCCATTCAGAGTCCCAGTCATAGACCCATAAAGAGACTCATGCTCCCACTCATAGACCTACTCAGCAACTGATACACCCACTCAAAAACCGACAGCACCACTCACAGATCTCATACAAACACATAAAGCCACTCATACACTCACTCACAGAGCCATACAGCCACTCATTCACCCAGTCACTGACCTAAACAGCCACTCACACACCAATTCTCAAATTTTTGAGGTTACAATAAAGCAAAGAAAGTCACTGAAAAAAACAAACCTTACAGGGATGTTATACTTAGGAAAATAGAATAATAAAAAAAAAACTTTGAAATTCACTGAAAAAACCAAAGGCTACAGGGATGTTATAGTTAAGAATACAATTTTAAAAAACTTCAAAATTCAGTGAAAAAACAAAGGTTATAGTTATGTTATAGTTAGGCTCACATTTTACTCGTACAAAACCAGAGAAACAGTGATGTCATTTGAGATGTCATCAGAAATGTCACTGACCATGTCATCAGTAATGTAGTATGTGAGGTCATAAACAGGTCATTGCGGGGACATAAGTTATAGTTAAATCTGCTAACTATAACTGCAGAATATCTCTGGTTTCCTACGAGTGAAATGTGAGCCTAACTATAACGTCCCTGGATCTGTATTTGTATACTAGCACCAGTCGAGTAGCAAATAAACTGGGCCCACACGATTCAGCAGGCATGCTTTGATCCTGGCATAGGTTTTTACTTCCGAATTCAAATGTTATACTTGGAGTAAAAAGTAAAAGCAGACTTTCGAATAAGCATGAAAATAAAATTTTCTACAGTGACATGGAATATTTCATAATCGAACACTGTGACATTTCCCTCTGTATCAAAGACATTTATAGTCCACTGTGAATGTTCCAAACACATGGTTGGATCCACTATTTACTTTTGGCTGCAAATATGCAGCAAGCTAAATATACTTTATGAAACAGCTTTATTTTACTTCAGCAATGAGAACAGCATTTTCAAGTCTGTATGGAAATCTGTTTTGAATGAAATCTGTTTTAGTTGTAATCTCAATGGCCACATCTTTGTTACGTGTTGTTGAATATTGTATTGTTTTTAAGAGGAAGTGATTACAAAACAATCCAGTGCTCAGTTTGAAGATATATTACTAATTGAAATAGTGCACTTTGATATGACACATCCTTCAAGATCCTAAGATGGTAGAGCTGATACCTACACAGGTGCAGCTGTTGCTAGACTTTTTTATCTGCAAAGATGGAGAGATATTGCATCCAGATATGCTGATGGCTGGACATGCTGGGATAATTTTCTGTCCAAGTAATTTTTCTGACTTCAGGTACTATTGCTAGATAAAAACTGTTGAATGGTTTCCTGTCTAATCCACATCATGAGAATCAGATAAAACAAGATGATCTGGTGAAGATGCAGTTATCTAGATTTGGAGTCAATAGTTTAACCAAATATTTGCATTCTGTTTGTACGGAGGGAGTTAGAAATTTTTTATACTATGAGTATATGGTTGAAGTTAGAACGCAAACTACATGCCGAAATTGTCATGTGACATGTTGCATTGCCAAGAAGGTGAAAAGAGGATCGGTTAAGTGATTACTGACATGAAGCTGGGTAAGTGTAAGAGTAGACAAACAGGGGAATGAAGCTTAAATAGGGCTGCCGATCTCGTTTGAAGGTTTTGGAGGATATGTGGACTAACAGCCAGAGATACTGAATGTGGAATTAGGGAACCAGGCTCAAATCCAATGTTAGCTAAACATGCTTTGATTCTGGGCAAATTACTTAATGTCCATATGCCTTAACAATAACAAAAATGAATTTCACCTTGTGTGATGTAACTGGTGCTCATGTAAAGCTGTCCAATGCCTTTGGGCTGAGTTTGCGCTTAATAATACTGCAAAAACACTTTGGGGCGGGCTTGTTGCTGCAGGTTAGTAGGTGTGGCAATACAAAACTATGGAATAAGGATGCTTCCAAGTTTTAAGATTTTGTAATGAGATCATAAACAGAATTCTCTGAGTTTTAAGTACACTGGTGTGTATTTTTCTCGTTATGATATGTAAAAAAAAAAATCTAGATTGAGCAAATACCCGTAGGTGTCTTGGCACTTGCTGACCTAGGCATGCTGAGTTAGGACCATTTATTTGCTAAAGAGCCATTTTTTAAGCTCCTTCCTAAATGTAAGAAGGGGTGAAATGGCTCTAAGATATGGAAGAACACTTTCAGAGTCTCGCCGTGCTGGTGACAAAACTCCTTCCTCCCCAGTTCACGTTCTTGAATCTGGGGATGGTGAGTGTTCTAGCCTTGCCGCTTGTAGAGGGTCTTTTGGGGAAGTACCACCTAAAGTGGTCCGATAAGAATTCAATTCCTGCATGATGCAGGACTTTATGGGCCACACAGAGGGCCTTGAATTTAACCCACTTATGAATCGGGAGCCAGTGCAGCTCTCGGATTCCAGGGGTGATCGAGTAAAAATTTGGGATGTTCAAAATTGTTCTGGCTGCTGCATTTTGGACCAACTGGAGCCTTCTAATCAGGTTTTCATGTAGGTTCATATACAGTCCATTGCAGTCCAATTTTGAGAGGACTAATGCTGTGATCATGTTTTTCCTGGTCTTGCAAGGAATTTAGGGAATAATTCTCCTAATCATCCTCAGGGTATGAAAGGGAGACAAAACCACCTTGGATACTTGTGCTCTATATTTAAGCATATCATCTATAATGAAGCCCAAGTTTTTGGCTTTGGTCACAGGTAAAGGCAGAGGGCCAAGAGTGTCGTGCCACCAAGCTGGAGACTGAGCAGAGAGGGGATTCTGAACAGGATTACTTTGGATTTACCGAATTTGAATTTTAAACAATGTTTACTCATCCATAGACTGAGGTCTCCCATGCAGTTGTGCGGTCTTAATGGGCCTGAGGAATCTTTGTCAATGGTTGCCACCACTACTAGTAGGATGTCATCTGCATAGGAGGTGGGATTCAAGTTGAAACGTTTAATAATCGATGCCAGTTCTGAAACATAAATATTAAAAAGGGTTGGGCTCAGTGATCATCCCTGTGGAACCCCACAAGGTTAAGTAAAAGGCGAGGATTCAAAATGGCACAAGGTCCTCTGAGAGGAAGTAAGTGAGGAAGGAGAGGGCCCTGTCTCTAACTACTATGGTATTCAAACGGTTGATCAGAGTCTTATAGTCCACCGTATCGAAGGCCGCAGATAGGTCTAGAAGAATGAGGGCAGCTGATCCCCCTCTTTCTAAAGAAGTTCTTTTTACTTCTGTGGTTTTGATGAGGGCCATGGCTGCGCTGTGATCTGCTGTAAAGCCAAACTGGGTGGGGTCCAACTGATGGTTGTCGAGAATAAATGTATATAGTTCTAGGTTCATGAAACGTTCCAAAGTTTTTGCTGGAAGGGGAGGCCTAGAGATGGGATGATAGTTGTTAGAGTCCTTTATGCCAAGATTGAACTTCTTTATTAGTGTGAGAATGGAAGTTTGTTTCCAACTTGTAGGGAATACCCCTTGCGAGAACATTAGGTTAAAAATGGAAGATAGATTGGTGGAACTAAGTTCTGAACCCATTTCAAAACCCTTAGGGGGCAAGGGTCATCAGGAGACCCTGATTTTGCTCCGAGCAAGAGAGTGGCCACTTGAATAGGAGAGTAATGTGAAAATTCCAAGAAGAGGCGGTTGCCTGGGTTTTTCTGCTGTCTCAAATCATTGGTGTCCTCAGACTGAGTTATCAAATCTTTTAAAGATCTGATCCACCTTGTCTTTGAAGGTAAAGGCCAGGGCATTGAAGAATGGTTGGCTATGTGTGGTCGAGTTATTTTTTGGGACAGAAGTAAGCTTAGTGACCACCTAGAACAGTTCCTTATTGGAATTAGACGCATTATCAATCATTTGTGTATAATAGTGACTCTCTTCTTTGATGAGAAGGTTTTTGTATTTGGCTAGCTCTAATTTGTATAACTGTTTATCTTGGGCATCATAGTGCTTACGCCAGTATCTTTCTTGCTTTCTGCAGGCTTGTTTCTCCAGTTTCAAGGCTTCAGAGAGCCAGGGAGCTGAAGGTTCCTTTCTGTTATCGTGTAAGGTGATTGGTGGTGCTAATTTCCCAAAGGTGGAATGGTGGAATTAAGTGAGTTAGTATAGGCGGTGGATGCCATATTAATGTCACAGGAGGTCTGGTTGGTTCTGCACTGATCATTGAGTTAATAGGACAGAGTCCATTTTATGCCAGGTTCTTCGAGTGGTGGAGGTAGCTGGCTTAGAGAAGGCATGTGCTTTAAACGGCAACATGTATTAAAAAAATATGGCTTGGTGGTCATACCAGTTGAGTGGAAGCGTGTAAATAAGCAGGATAATTTGATAAAAACCTATCAAGGATGTGACTAGCTGAGTGTGTGGGGTCCTTAATACGTTGACTAAGTCCCAGTTCTGTGGCCATCCTCTATGAGGGCTATGGTGTATTTGTCATTTCTGGCTTCCAACTGGATATTAAAGTCACCAAGAATAGTGAAGGCCAAACTCCAGTAATGACTGAAAGTTATGCAAAAATTAGTTTTATGCCCCCGGAAGGTGATATAAAAGATGCCATTAAATGTAATTTGCTTATGGCAGCCTAATTTAAAGGAAAATATCTTGCAGTCGGTAGAGGGAACAGCAGTGCAGTGGATAGTAATCCAACTGCGATATATCAGAGCGAGCCCTCTGCCTCTTTTTACAGGTTTTTACAGGTCTATCAAGTCTGAACAGCTCATATCCAGTTGGGACTGCTACCACAAAATCAGGGATGGCTGCCTCGTCACCCAAGGATTCGGTGATGAATAGCACATCCAGACTTGCAGTCTCAACGAGATCAGCGATTTCATATTTATGTCTGTGCAGGGATCATGCATTGATGAGGGCAAGATTTAAAATGGAATTAGTGTTGGAGCTAGGCTTTCATGCCCAAATTGTAGAGAAATTGTTCTTAGACATTACCTCAACCTTTCCTCCTAGAGACAAGAGCCAGACCAATTCAGGTACCAACCAGCTTCAGCATTAGACTACTACGCATCGCCCTGCAGAGCAACTATTTCATATCAGGGGGTCACTATTACCAACAGCGCTCTGGTACGAGCATGGGAGCAATTTTTGCTCCAAATCTCACTAACATCTACATGGACCATGTTGAGCATAAGTTTGCCCTCAACGACAACAACGTGTACCACTCCAACATCAAATGTTGGAAGCGGTACATTGATGACATCTATGTAATTTGGACAGGCACTGACACAGATTTTAACAACTTTGTCACACATTTGAACACTGTCCAGACACATCTCACATTCACATCTACTACACATGAATCTACTATAGCGTTTTTAGATCTCAATATCAATCACAAGGATGGGGCACTATACACCTCCCTCCACAGAAAAACTACTGAAAGGAACACGTTGCTATCATATCGTAGCCATTAACCACGGGCCCTTAGAGATGGCCTACCATTCGGGCAGTTTCTTAGGATACGCCGCAATCGCACACACAAAGCAGACTATATGAGAGAGGCTGAAATACTTAGAGCCAAACTAGTCACAAGAGGTTACCCTAACTTCTATACGCTGAGGTGGATATGCTTTAAATGATCTGCACATCAAAGTGACTCCTTTCTATAACAATTAGACAATAACACATTTGTCAAATTTCGGGTGCAACCTTGGTGTCAAACACTCATCCACCTAGAGTGTTTATTCCTGAATACACAACAAGTGGTTCAGGTACAGATTCACAGAAAAGACACCAGAGCACACCATACATTAGTTACTCTCATCCCTTTTGCATTGGGCACTATCCGCAACCGTATGTCATACGACAAAAAGTTCCGATATCGATAGAAATCAACGTAGCTGTAGATCAATCAGATTTTTATTTCTTTATTGGGCACAGCAGCCAAAGGCTGTTGTGCTCTATAAATAAATAATAATACATGCTTATCAAACTCCCATACATTGGCGATGTTACAAAACCCCTTGTACAAAGTAGTAATTCACCACTATCATGTATTTCTAAATTCCACTATTCACAAATGCCGCATTTAGAACAAGCGCAATTGTGTGCCGCCAATCATTAGGCCATCGAATTTCACGTCCGTGGAGGTCTCTCTTCAGTTTCTATTCAATGCGGGCACCGATCACCAGATTGAACGGTGTTACAGTATTCTACAGAGAAGCCTGCCGGTTCTAGGAATAGAACGGCGGGAAATCAGGTATAAAACAGAGCGCACTGCACACATTCGGTGTCATCGCACCCAGAGCCTACCAGCGCGGCTAGACTGCAGCGGACTAACGTGGCTGCAGCAGGAAACACGGAGATCTGTCCGCAGATAAAATTCCCAAGTAAGTCCCGAGACATGAACAGGCACCCGCACTCCCCGTTCTTCCCCCCTCCCTTCCTCTAACTACCAGAGGTTAACTCTCTGCACCCCTTAATTCCGCAGCATACAACAGTGCGCTGTCATTGAACACAGCACTACGAAGGTATAACTGTCATTGAGCACAGCACTACACAGGGATAACTGTATCGCTACGGCTGTAGCGGACTTAATGAAGAGCCTGTCGGCCATTCTGCATCCTGAAGTGCCTGCCTCGCCTCACTCTGAGGTAACTATTATCAATATTATAACCATGACATGTTTAACAAAGCCAATGCCTCGTCTCACATTGTAGTTACCACCTGCATTGTAATTCCATTTCAGTAGTGACTGTTTGGCTTTTCTTGTCCTATCACTGAAGAACCCGTCCGGGTCCTCACGTGAGTCCTTACCTTCACCTTTCACTGTGGCACATCACTTTCACTAAGGCTGCGCTTATCACCATCCAGGTAACCCTTTCATTCCAAAGTCCTTTTCAATAGTTTCTCGCATTTGGGCCTTATGCTTTCTTTAATTTGTTTTAGATCTCCCTACATCATTAGTCCTGAGGAGACACCCATTGATAGAAGGGTTGAAACGCCGTCGACAAGCACAAAGAACGGACCATTACCCAGCTTGTGTAACTGTGTACCTATGCTGTTGAAAAAGTGTATATGCATGGTCGTTTCTTACAATTCATGCAAACCGTGTACATAATTATTCACCTTGTATATTCACTTTTTGGTTACATTTTTCACTTGGGGACACAATGCACAAATATTTGCGCTTTTGACTAAAAGAAGTGTATATATAATTCAATGTTTTTTTTATAAAATATACTATATTGAGCAAACTGTGTAGAAGGTTTTCTTGCCCTCTGGAATTACTGGGTCCTTTTTATTGTGATTGTGCACACTTATTGCCTAAATCAGTTCCATTTATCCACAGGAACCATTGTTTCCTTATATATAACCGGAGTCATTCCCAAGCACTCATGCAGCTCATGCCAGGCATAAATGCGGCATTTGCTGGCACCCACTTCAGAACACTGCTGGACCTGAGGAGGAAGAACAGAAGAGGACTAGACCTACTGACTGTCACCGAGAGGAGACCTGAAGAACGTAACCTTCTCCCTCTTGTACCCAGGACAAGGAACTGGACTCCAAGGGTCATAAGGCTGACCTCTTCTTTAAGCTACAGGGGTAAAACAATCTACAAGAGGCCTTTCCTGAAGCTTCCCAGAAGACCAGTGGCAACTGGACCTGGACTAGGCTCTCCTGTTGGCCTCTGCCTAACAATCTTTGAGTGTCTAAGTCTCTAAGTCTCCGAATACTACTTTTTGTGAGAGCAGTGGTGCAGTGGTACAAACCGCTGTGCTACCGCTCTGCCAAAGGTCGCTACCGCACGTCCACCAGATTACGAGGTTTAAGTAGTTTGGCAGGTGGGTGGCGTGGCTGTCCCATGGCAGTTCCTTTTTTAAAGGCAGAAGTACTACAATGGGAGCGCACTACAAGGTTCCTGCATGGCATTGAATTGAAAGTTCATGCCGTGCAGGAACCTATATGCAGGCACGCAGGGGTGCACATGTTATGCCCCCCTGTGTGCATCCACATATGTTTGAGGCACAGGAAAACCCTGGCAGAGAGAAAACTCACAATATGCTCGGCAGGACTGTGGCGGTCCTGCCAAATATATTGCAGCCTCTGGTCACTGCTCCCTGACAGAGCTGGCGGTCCCAGGGTGATAAGACTGCCCAAGTCGTAATCGGACAGTCGGACTGCTTGTGTGGCTGGCTGGATCTGTCATCGCCACACCACCACGAGTCTGGCAGTCTGAGGACTGCCAGACACGTAATAGGGCCCTAAGTGTCTCCCCTAAGGTTATAGTGGATTCTTTAGAAGTGGAACCCTGTGGTGGTTCTGGACTTAAAGGATTCAGTTACAGATTTATATGTTGGCAGGAAGGGAACTCCTTCACAACGACAACAGTATTCCCTCCCTGCCAACATAGCGGTCCTCCCACCAGATTTATACGCAGGCAGACCTTACATTTGGCCATGATGAAGACTACTCTGTGTCTGCTGTGGTGAAACTTCTCTGATGGCCCTGCCGAGTAAGGGCTGTTGCAGGCTGACATGTCATTCCGCCTACTTTATTTAGATTGTGGGAATGACAGGTCATTTTTCACTGCCCGTCACTGCTGGAAAAACCTTGGCAGTATGGGGAAGTGAAAACTGCTATAAATGCTACCCTCGCCATGAGAGAGGTCTCCCATGGTGAGGGGAGCCTTGCATTTTTTATTTGCAAAAAGAAAATCCCATTTCAGGATTTTCTTTTTGAAAATAAGAGCAGAAAACTGTTTGGTACAAGGTTCGTTCCTGCTGACAGAGCCCTGTACGAAACAGAAAATGCATTGACTGGAACCACTGTGATGATGGTTCCTCGCAATTCTTTGTAAATGACTGCCAAATTGGTGGTCATTTATCAATTTGGCGGGCGGTCCCTCCACCAGGGCGATGGAGTATTTAACTCCGTCGCCCTGAAGGAATAACAGGCCGTCTGCCCAAATATAAATCAGGCCCTAAGTCAGAAAGTTAAATCTTTGACCAGGACAAAGCTGGTTAGTTTAGCCGACCCGCGATCCATCACTGTCAGCCTCCCTTTGCACCTAGGTCTCGGTCCACCTTGACCCTTGACTATCAATAAGGCTTTGTGTTCTTGGTTACTATTCTTACTTAAAACTTTAAAAATTGATGTCTCCAGTTCCCCTTATTGGATTTTTGACATGTAATTTTGTATATTAAACGTCATTCAATTCTAATTTGGTTTGAGATTTGTATTGCTATGAATGTTGACTTTGTTACTGTTTGGTAGGGCATAAATACTTAACCCATTTCCTTAACATAAGTCAGCATAGCTGACACATAGCTACCAGGGGGTTGAGCTCAGGTTAGTTTACAGACTTTGATGGCTCAGCCTGACAAGGGTTATGATTATTCCTTGAGATGAATAGTCACGTACCCCGAATAGTAATCCTATTTCTCACATTACCTAAGTAGCTCAACCCACCACTTTGTTCCCCAAAATTTTAAACATACATTCTATGTCAATGTTTGGTTATGTTTTCACTTTTAATAAAAACATTCAAAAGAAAAATATTATTTTGTCCCATCTATTGTAGTACTATTGTAATATTTGAATTGGAAACAATTTTTAGTGTCATTCTCTAAGCAAGATTAATTTCTGTTATGTAGTCTTAATGAGTACAAATTGCAAAGTAGAATTGGTGAATTTTATGCTGTACTTTTATACTGTACGTGTTCCTATTCCATGGTTGCCAATGAAATTACACCCTTTTGGTGCATTTCAAGAAAATGAGATGATATATTTGTTATTTTATTCACTATATTAGGACATTAGTGACATAGTTTTGGAGCAGTGTTATTTTGATTCCATTCTTATGCATCATAAATTTACAATATAAACGTGCAATTAGCAATGCATACATGTGTGTCCCAACGGTAATAAAGGTAAAGTGTTCCACTTGACATCACTATTGAAGTGAATTCACTGAAGAATAAGAGACTCATATATACACTGTGTGTCTTAACTGTATTAAATGACTGTTACAAATGGGGGTCTCTAGTTGCCAATGGTTTGCACCTTTGTCCAAGTAGGGACCCTTCTTCCTAGTCAGGATAAGGGGGATACACTTCTAAAATAACCGCTGCTCACCTGCTAGGTAGCTTTGCGCGAACAGGCTTATCTCAGAGGCAGTGTGTAAAGCATTTGTGCACACATACAGTAATACAGTGAAAGCACTACAAATGGACACCACACCAGTTTAGAAACAGAAGTAATCTGTATTTAAACCAAACAAGACCAAAATGACAAAAATCCACTATACATTAAAAAATGTGACCCTTAGAAGGTAAAAACAGTTCTGTCCATAGCAAACTATAGATGCAACACTTTCTACAAAAAGTACCTTAGATGTGTCACAATCATAAACAAAAACAGCCGCAGGGAAGGTGACTTGTCAGTTCCTTACTCAAGGGGAGGTGATGCGTTGGTTCCTCACTGAAGGGGAGGGGATGCGTCGGTTTCTCACTGCAGCCCCAGCGTTCTTGTAGACATGGCAACCCGATACGATTTGTGGGGATTCAGGGATGCATCGGGTTTCAATGCAGCAGAAGCAATGACGCTGCTTTGATCCCTCCACCCGCGGTCCCATGATGCGTTGATTCTTGCAGCCACACAACAGGGCCTGCATTAGAATCAGTGCAGTGATCTCAGACCTCGGAGATCGGTGCACAGGATTCGGAGTGCACCAATTTCTACAGCCGCGGGCAGGTGCTACGTCTGTTACTTCAGCGACAAAGCAGCGATGCGTCAAAAACGGGTGTGGATGCATCATGTTTCTCTTAGTTGCGTCTCTTTTCCAGCTCCCACAGCAGAAACAACCTCAAGAGTCCCAACACAGCAAAATCTTTCTTTTAAATATGACTAACTCTCCCCTATAGGACATGTAAAAATGTAATATTAACATGTCCTTACAGTGACAAGCACCCAAAAGCTATTTTTACTGTGACAGGCCTAGCAGTCCTATGTAAGATTGAAATGTTAATACTGTACCGCTAGAATAGGAGCAACTGGAAAAATATTGAAACCACTATTTTTAATAGTTATTCAAAATCTAATTCAGTGGTGAACTCAGATTTTAGATAAATATTAAGGAAAAGTTACTTTTAGAAATGTAATTTTTCCATGCCTTAAGATCCTGGGGGCTAATTGGTATTTGCTCTCCAATTTCCCCCAGCCAGTAATTAGCATTGGAATAGGTGTAGAAAAGGTGTGAAAGGCCTCCCATGAAAAATGAATAGCCTGACCTAGATGGCTGAATAGCCAAGGATGACATGTCTGAACCTCACAGAAAACGTAATGTGGGGGATGTCAGCATTCTCATGACACATCCTGCTGAAGTTTCAAATCCTGCTTCACAAGTCTGGTGGATTTACATATAACACTGGGGCGCACTAGAAAGGTACAGAACAGGACTTCAGGACTTCAAGACAATTCTTGTGTATCCACTGTCTGTTGCTGAAAAACCCTGCTTTTGTCCTACCCAATTTCTGTCTCTAGTTGTGAGAAACAGCACTTGAGCACACTTGAAGAGAAGGATACAGGATGCCAAGACAATTCTTGTGCATTGTGCAAATCCACAATACATTAAAAAATGTGAACCTTAAAAGGTAAAAACAGTTCTGCCCATAGCAAACTATAGATGCAACACTTTCTACAGAAAGTACCTTAAATGCGTCACAATCATAAACAAAAACAGCCGCAGGGAAGGTGATGAGTTGGTTCCTTACACCCAGGGAAGGTGACGCGTCGGTTCCTTACTCAAGGGAGGTGATGTGTCAGTTCCTTACTCAAGGGGAGGTGATATGTTGGTTCCTCGCTGATGGGGAGGTGATGCATCGGTTTCTGACTGTGGCCCCAGTGTTCTTGTAGACATGGCGCCCCGGTACGATTCGTGGGGATTCTGGGATGCATCGGGTTTCAATGCGGCAGCAGCAACGACGCTGCTTTGATCTCTCCAGCCGCAGTCCCATGATGTCTTGGTTCTTGCAGCAGAACAAAAGGGCCTGCATCAGAATCAGTGCAGTGATCTCAGACTTCAGAGATCGGTGCACGGGATTCGGCTTGCGGAAATTTCTCCAGCTGCGGGCAGGTGCTACGTCAGTTTCTTCAGCGACACAGCAGTGATGCGGTAAAAACGAGTGCGATGCATCGAGCTTCTCTTAGTTGCTTCTCTTTTCCAGCTCCAACAGAAGGAACAACCTCGAGAGGCACAACACAGCAGCAAGCACCTCTTGGCAGGTCAGAACTCTCAGCAAGGCAGTTCACGGGTGCTGTTCGTGAAGTCTGTCCATGAGACTTCAGAACAGGAGGCAAGCTCTACTTCAAGCCTTTGCAGCTGGATACACAGCACACAGCAAAGTCTTTATCCTCTCCTTGACAGAAACAGCCACTGCAGGCCAGCCCCAGACAGCGCACAGCAACGGGGCAGTACTTCTCCTTCGTTTTTTCTAGCTCTTCTTCTTGGCAGAGGTTCTTCTTGAGTCCAGAAGTATTCTAATGCTCTGGGGTCTAGGACCCAATATTTATAATCCATTTCTCTTTGTTCTCCTGTGGCAGAGAGGCTTCGGGTTCAGTCAAAACCAGTTCTGTTCTCTCTTGTCCAGGTTCCCAGCAGGATGTGAAGACAGCATTGTGTAACGCATACCAGGCCTATTCAGATTCAAGGAAATCTTCTCCCCCTACTCTAAATGCAGCCGAGGTCTATTTACCCCAGCCCTGGCTGCACATCCACAGCCCCTGTCACCCTAAAGCCAGAAAGGCAATCCACAAACCAGCAGAGGCACACAGGATGGCTTAGCAAGAAAATAGCCACTTTCTAAAATTGGTATTTTCAAACACACAATATAAAAATCATCTTTACTAAAAGATGCATCTTTATATTCTGAGCTCAGGCATACTAAACTCCATCTTTCTACCTTGTACCAATGGGACGTTGTACTTATAAGATGTTATAAATAAACTCCCATTCTGTCCTATGAGGTGGATAGCCTTTCTATTATGAAAAACTAAATACACTGTATTTCACTATCCTGACATGTCATGTTGATGGTGACCTCAGCTAGGCCTACCAGTGCAAGGGGTTCGCCCTTCTCTGCACAGAGTCCTCAGACCAATAGGAAGAAGTTGGCACTGGAATAGAAAATACAATGTTTAATAAACCTCATGAGGTGGAACTACATTCACACAGCACCCTTCGGTGTTGAGTGAAGTAGCACACTGAACAGAAGAAGCATGGTCCTTTTATACCCACACAGGGGCTGAAAAAGGCGGTACAAGTACACATGAGAAGAGTTATGCACATAGATGGTCATACAGAAACTTCACAGTCAACAAGTAGGAGGAGTAATAAGTTGCTGACATCAGTTAGAACAGCCTGACAGTTCTATACTAGGAACAGGTGCACTCTACTAGCTAAGCACATCTACGCATGTGCAAGACTCTGGGAGAGGGAAACAGCAAATGTCCAGCACATAGCTAACTAAAATGGCTGCCAAGTACAAAATGGCTTTCAGCTCATGCTAAGAGATTAATGCAATCTTCAACAGATGGTCCTTTTAGCATGAGCTAAAGACATTCCCATAATCCAGTAGAAAATATGCATATTCATTTTTTTCATAAATTTATCAATATCCTAATTCATTGCTTGGTGGGCATTTCTCATTCTAAATATTGTTAAGCTGGTATGTATAAGGTATAAGCAGGAGTACAAAGGGAACAGAGCATTGGGTCATACAGATAGCAGGAGAGAGTAATTACTATTATCAGAAACAGAACTATTAGCTTTCTAGTCCTAAGCAAATCCTAGAACCATCCAGTAAAAACATTTTCAAGACTCCTATGCGTTTCAGTAACCATCAATTTCAACTTCAAAATAGCCAACAGCACATATCTAATAAAAACATTTTCACTTAACTTTTCCAGTGTTTCCTTTATCAGGGCTAGAGTATCCATCAAGGAAAGGGTAAAGTAACATTTGATTGCTCAGATTAACTTTTCTCTCACTGAATAAACATTATTCCTAATACAATTATGAAAGCAGTCAGACATATTATTACAAAAATGATCCTGGATCCAGAGAACCAGGAGGACCACACAGGACCATGAGAATTAGGACGAAGAGCTGCAAAGGGCTGCTCCTCCTCAAAAATGGGATGACCAATGGGGTACATTTTCAACAAAAAAGGAAAAGAAGTCCTTGGGAAATTAAAGCCGCTGTACAACCAACCAGAGGGGAGTCTTCTCCCTGTGTCCGTTTGAGCCTCACAGGCAGGCTCTTGTTCCCACGGTGGAGCTGCACAACTCGCAACTCAGGAATCACGGCCCAGTTTCAAGGGAAAAGTTTCATCTTTCAGGATAGGGCAATCACTCACCAGGGCAAATGCTCTCAGCGATCCTGTCCAGTGTCTCAGGCAGTGCACTAGTTTTCTTCATTTCAATCTAACAGGCACCAGAGACACAGCACCTGTACCCTGAACTCAAGTCCTTCCCTAACTCCTGTATTGCTCTGCTGGCACACTGCTCTTTCGTTGGGGCCATAGATTGCATTCAGTGTGCCCAGGTATCTCTTGACCAACAAAGGTGAAAACTTTACAGCCACTTTGGGACCAGGATTCAGAGGCCTGATGCTAGGATCTCTGAAGCAACCATTGTTTCAAAGGGGGTTACCTCAAGCAAAAACTTTCTCGCCTTCCTGGTCGGTCTGTGACTCTCGGCTGGGCATCAAAAACTTGATCCACGATTTCTCCTTTCTGATTTGTGACCCCGTCTTTCGCCCAAGACAGTGGCAGGGGTACACACTTCACATCCCAGTGCTTCCGGCCTTCTACCTTCACTGAGGTCCTGGTTGCCAGCAATGCCTGTGCTGGTTACCTTCACTTTGACTTCAAGCTGGACTGGTGCTGACTCTCCAAGCTGGATCTGATGTCCGCGCCCCTCTGGCAATGGTTGTAAGGCAGCAAATATCTATTGGCGGACAGAACAAAAGGTCTTTAGACAAGGCACAGAAATAATCTATCAACAGAGAGGATAGTCTCAGAATACTTCCTAGTCTAGGGACGCCCCATATATTAGCAAGGCACCCAAGAACCACTTTCATCTATGTGAGAGTAAAAGAAACAACAGCCTCGACCTATTGGCAAGTATAAAAGGAACTCTTTGGTGAACTGACAAGAGTAATACGTCACCCAATCCCAAACAGCCAAGGAAGTCTGTGTTCATTTACTAAATTCTGAGCAAAAGAGAAAAACAATACAGACATACTCCAAATCCTTACATCTGTATATTCCTATCTTAATCATCTAAAGACCCTCAAGAAAAAAGGAAATGTTCTACACTTTTACTCATAGACTTTGCATTACTTGTACAGGACTGCAGACACTTCTAAAATGATTTCTCTTAATAAAAGCACCTACATTGTATGCTTAGGACCATGCTCTCATGTTATAGGAGCAACAGGAAAATCTAAAACTGCTACTTTAACAGGGATTCCTATTACATAAAGAACTAAAACCTTCAACATAATGGGTACATTTTCTCCAGCAGAACATCTTGTGACAAACAGACTCCTATAAAACAATATTTTCCTCAAAAATGTTTGCTAAGGATCACATGGGCATCTTCTCTGCATTCTATTTTTCACAATCCAAACTATGCAACATCAGCTCTAGTAAGGACTGTCAGTTTATTTACACAGACTAGCTAATAAAAACTAGCAATGCCCTTGCAAAACTGTATGTAGCATGAGAATAACAAACAATAGTGGTGTTATCACCTGCGAATTTTAGAACAAAAACTACCCACAGCTAGTTCCCCTTAAAGATCAAATAAGGAAACCACAATCTAGACTACTCATCCTTTCATAATTTCATCAGACAGGATGGGCAGTAACATAGCAAATTTATTTATTCATTTTATTAATGCTAATAATGTTTAAAACAGTATTACTGAATAGCCAATTAAATGTCTCATGGCTATTTCACAGACAGTTTAGACAGGCTCAAAAGAAATTAGGAAAAAGAGAGAGAAAAAATTAATTTGCCTACCCTTAATTTGTAGAGGAGCTAGCCTCCTCCCCCCATTTTTGACAGTAGGAAACCTGTAACAGGTTTCATTCTGTCAACACTATCAACCCCAATTTGTAGCAACTGGGCATAAACAAACTCTGAGGAGCTAAATAGCACATTGAGCTAGCTATAGAACATATTCCTTTAGCAAATGTACAAGTGTGACACGAGGGCACATTGATTCGAACTAAATCCCATTGCTTCCTTAATTCAGCCCTGAAAGCATCAGTGCTATACATATGACAGAGCCATTGTCTTAATAAAAGCTGACATATACCATTGTTATTCAATCTGTTCATATGAGTGAACAAAAACTTGCTTTAGCAAAAAAAAGCAAGCAAAACCTCTTTCTGTCCCTGCCCTGCCATTTCGTCTTTCAAATGTCGAAATGTCAAAGCAAATGTTGCGCTGAGCCCTGCTTCTAAATGTAGAACTTTGACCTTTAACCTATTCGCAGCTGTTCCATCTTGAGTGCAAGGTTTTCATGCAGTTCAAAACCCACTCCATTCCTGTCTACCAGCAATTCAGAGGTAAGCTTAATAACTTCTGCCAGTTTTTTTGTACATATTTATATTTGTAAGCAGTGTGCCGAGTGCTTGTCTAGCAGTATAGATGTCAGCTATTCATTCTATGCTTACATATGTGCATTTACTGTAGCCTGAGGCAGTTTAAAAGCTGCTCTGATTGGAATAACCTCATTTAAATAGTGAATTTTACTCAATTTCGACTTTGATGTTTGGGGCACTTAAAAATGAATATCCTACAATGGTTTTGCATAATAGTCATCCCCAGAATGTCCCCTACATATCCCAGAGATGTGGCATCAGAAATGTATAATGTATACCCTTATAAAAATGAGTTTTGTACGCCTGGGTAAAGTGACATTTCACATGTAAGTGATCCCCTATTGCTGTATAGCATGGCTTAAATTCAATGTGGATGCTAGGAGGTCACAGCATCATTATTAGGCATTATAAATACTAAAAAACGAATTTAATGCACCTATTTTAAATAACATTTTTTATATAATCAAAATATATATATATATTTTTTTTAATAAATCCAATCATTTTGATGAGTCCACATATGAAAAGCAAGCTGCATCCCTTTGCCTATCATATTTAAACACATTCATTCACAGCCCTAAGAACAGAAACCGAACTTGAAAGTCTGCGCCACTTTTAAATGAAGGACAGTCATTATTATTTAACATCAAAAACCACTCTTATCCTTATTTAAAAAGGCATTAAGAAAATAAATCCCTTCTGTCAATCTGTCCTCTGTTTATCAAAAATAATGAAACTATATTTCTAACTTTTAAAACAGCAGTCTGAAATGCAGGATTTTACACCGTGCTTGACTTCAGCTGTTCTCTGTGGCCGGAGTCAGAAATACCCATGTGCTGACACAGCTGCTTGACACGTTAAGGCATCGAATTCACACGCCTTTCAAGTCAGCCTTTCCAGCCAGCACAAATCTGTCATTCTGTAATGTGTATTTTGGGTCAATTCACTCAAATAATGTGAATGCCTTTTAATACCTAATACAGAAGGATAAAAGCTGTGACATTTTGTATCTTTGGGCCCGATTCACAGAACTAACTTAAGACAAAATCCTAAACTTACTACCATTTTGGTATTCACAGAAGGCACTTACTCATTTTGGTATTCACAGAAGGCACTTACTCATTTCGGTATTCACAGAAGCTAGGAGTCCTAACTTTAGGACACCTAAATGCCTTCTGTGAATACCGAAAGTCTTAAAGTTAGGATTTTTCTCAGTTTAGTAGTAGTATAGTTGGGACTCCTAACTTTAGGACTCTTAAATGCCTTCTTTGAGTACCAAAAGTCTTAAAATTAGGATTTTTCTCAATTTAGTAGTAGTAAAGTTAGGACTCCTAACTTTAGGACTCCTAAATGCCTTCTGTGACTACCGAAAGCCTTAAAATTAGGATTTTTCTCAGTTTAGTAGTAGTAAAGTTAGGAGTCCTAACTTTAGGACTCCTAAACTGAGAAAAATCCTAATTTTAAGACTTTTGGTATTCACAGAAGGCATTTAGAAGTCCTAAAGTTAGGACTACTAACTTCTGTGAATACCGAAATGAGTAAGTGTCTTCTGTGAATACCAAACTGAGTAAGTGCCTTCTGTGAAATCTGAAAATGGTAGTAAGTTTAGGATTTTGTCTTAAGTTAGTTCTGTGAATCGGGCCCTTTAATTTTATCTATTGCAAAACACATAATTTCGTTTTTTGAAGCTTTTTTTATTCCAATTAAATGTGGATTCTAATTTTATCTTTAACATTGTGGCAATTTGCACACATGTATAGTGTCTTACTCTGTCAATTTAATGATAGCGTGCAGCTATTTAGCATATATTATATAATTTATTGCTGGATTCTTTTAAAATGTATTTTATTTTAATGATATTTGGCATAACAGAATGATGCCAAAAAAAAAATTGAGCTCATTCCAGACATTTTCAAAACGGTGTCATACACATAATACAGGGCACTTAAGGCTAGCCATTCTTGCACCAAGAGCGCAATCGCTACTTACAAGTACCACTAATGACAAACCACAGACATGTAAACACACATTTAACCCACAGATCAACACTTAGGACAGAAACAAAAGACAGCCCACAGACTGTGCTTAAACCAAACCATTTGTAAATACTAGTTGTAAGTCATATTCACTAGATTTGGCTGGCAGAACACCAAGAAAAAAAATGCTCTGCATATCACCACTTATGAATGTTACTAATTGCACAGACCAGGATCCTTTCTATGTACATATTTAGTTCCTCGGGTTACTAGTCACCAAAGAAGAAATACTTTTTTATACCTAAACCTAGTTAAGTATCCCCTCTAGGGGAGCCGGCTAATTATATACAAGTTTAAAATGGTACATCCAAGAAAGCAACACATTCATAAATTCACCTGGGGGAAAGCAAAAAGACCATCACGCACTTGCTTACAATTAACTGCTTTGTTCTTCAGCTCTAATGCTTTCACATAAATGTTCTTTCGCTGTTCTTTTTCAATCAAGGCTTGCTCACGCTTCATTCGTTCATGCACTTCTTTCTCCCACATTCGTACACAATCAAACATCTTTTGCCTAGTCTTTCGCTTAAACATACATTGTTCCGCATACTCAATCTTTCGTAAATCAAATGACCCATACATAGGCCAACGCAACTCAGGATCCTTACGAGTGTATTTATTCCATAATGCGCTGTACATTATAGAAGAAAGACCATACTTAATATACATATCCCTATTAGGCATCTCCTCCGGGGGGCCGGTTGTGCTTCATCTAGTCTCAAATTGGTACCACTACAAAAGCAACACATCCTATGAAGTGTGCTAAAAACAGGCATGCCAAAAATAGTGCAGAATATGCAGTATTATAATCAAAGTAGCACTTAAGGTACCTTTAGTACGATGTGCCGTTCAAATCAATTCAAATAGAGAAAATTCTCCTCATTACCTGCCTATATAGATTGCAATCCATATATAAATCTCATAACAATCCAAGTTGGCCAACACCAATTCCAAAATCCAAAAGCCACAGTAAGTGTTACTAAACTACCTTACCAATCCCAGGCATCAAAACCTACAGCAAGCGCCACAGAGGGACACTTACCAATCACTTGGTGTCCAGGTTCCAACTGCCAAGTTCTAAAATCGACCAAATGGTCACTGCACAGTGAATCAACAGAAGAGATCTCAGTCGAGGACCGGCACCGCCTGGATGGTCAGATCAGAAAGAAAGGAAAAACGCCGTGGTTGCCAAGACACAGGTCTCATCGGGCAGCGATCGCGTCCAGAGCGAGATTCCAATCCTTCATCGAGACCAATCCTTTGGGCATCCGAGTCACCGATGAGCCCCAGTAGTTGGGCGCCAATTTGTTGATGGTGACCTCAGCTAGGCCTACCAGTGCAAGGGGTTCGCCCTTCTCTGCACAGAGTCCTCAGACCAATAGGAAGAAGTTGGCACAGAAACTGGAATAGAAAATACAATGTTTAATAAACCTCATGAGGTGGAACTACATTCACACAGCACCCTTCGGTGTTGAGTGAAGTAGCACACTGAACAGAAGAAGCATGGTCCTTTTATACCCACACAGGGGCTGAAAAAGGCGGTACAAATACACATGAGAAGAGTTATGCACATAGATGGTCATACAGAAACTGCACAGTCAACAAGTAGGAGGAGTAATAAGTTGCTGACATCAGTTAGAACAGCCTGACAGTTCTATACTAGGAACAGGTGCACTCTACTAGCTAAGCACATCTACGCATGTGCAAGACTCTGGGAGAGGGAAACAGCAAATGTCCAGCACATAGCTAACTAAAATGGCTGCCAAGTTCAAAATGGCTTTCAGCTCATGCTAAGAGATTAATGCAATCTTCAACAGTCAGACACATCAGTACATGTCCTACCTTTCACATACACTGCACCCTGCCCATAGGGGTACCTTGGGCCTTAGGGGTGACTCACATGTAACAAAAGGGAAGGTTAGGGCCTGGCAAGTGGGTGTACTTGCCAGATTGACACATCAGTATAGACTGCGCGCAGACACTGCAGTGGCAGGTGGTCTGAGAACCCTTTGAAAGGCTGCTTGTGTGGGTAGTACAATCAGTGCTGCAGGTCCACTAGCAGCATTTGACTTACAGGCCCTGGGCATTCACAATGCACTGTACTAAGGACTTAGCAGTAAGTCAAACAAGCCAATCATGGAAACACCAATCCATATTCACAATTTACACAAGGATAGAACTGATCAGCAGTGGTAAAGTGCCCAGAGTCATAAAACCAACACAAACAGGGTCAAAAACAGGAGGCCAAAAAGCAAAAAGTCTGGGGATAAACCCACTGGAAAAGCCAGGTCTAACAAATAATTTTTCAGAGGAATTACTGAATAGGAGTTCTACTCAAAAGATAGAAAAGAAAGAAGTGTCCTCACCTGTTCCTCACATAGAAAACCAGTGACTTGGAAGTCTCCTCATTTTTCTATAGAACTGCAAGTATAAGCCTGTAAAGAAGGATATGTTAATAAGATTTGATGTCATATAAGAATACGCACTAATAGAAAAAGATAAGTGGTAAACATGCATACTAAATGGAAAAAGAGATAAGAAATCTAAAAAAGACAAAGGAAAGAATAGAAGCAAAGGTCTTAGCTCAAAGAGTAAGAGAGAAGGAGAGGTAGAGAATATCAATATGTTTTAAGAAAAGAAGAGAAAGAGAAAAGATCTTAGAAGTTAGTAATGATGTGTTGTTCTTAACTTACAGTTCACATAAGAAATACTAGCACAAAAGGCAGTGCTAGGAAGATGCTGAGAGCTGGCATAGAAGTAAACCACAAGAAGCGAGGCAGTCTCTTCTCTCTCCCCATCCCCTTTCCCCCGACAGGTTTCACGTGAGCACTTGTATGAGGGCTCGGTGGAGGTCTGTTTGGGGAGTTTGGAAAATTCAGTATTCTGCTCCTGTGAGTACCAGAAAAGATTGTGAGTACTCTAGTGGTGCCTGACAGTTTATGGTTGAATGTGGACACGTATAATAAATGTGCACCATTGATTTAATACTCTATCTTGTCATACTGAGGCTGTATTTTGTTCTGCATGAAATGCTGTTTATCATTTCCTGCTTGTGTGTCTTTTTCTTTGTAGGTACATTTACATGGTTTGTTAGTCTGAGAATAGATGTAACACTGTACTAGAAATAAAGGGAGCCTGAGAAGAAGACCTTGACAATAAACATGGAGAGCCAGAGCCTTAACAGGTTTCCATTTAGCATTGTTGAAAAGGCTCACAGGTAACCAATGACAATACCGTTCCCATGTCTGGCCTGGGAGAAGATCCCTTTGACTCTTGCTGAGTGTGGCTTAGGCTAACACTCTTTCCTTGAACTAGGAACTCTTTACCGAGCTTCTGAAGTGCTGACACCTTCCCATATTTCCCGATTTTTCTGCATTTGACTGATTTTGAGATCCTTCGTTTTAAACTATTCTCATTAGTTTGTTCTTAATCTAAATGATATTAGACTTCACTCATGTATAGACGAGAGAAACAGAAACTTTTCTCTGAGCATCATTCTGTAATTGATCTTTTGTATTGCTGTGAGTGAACTTCTTGTCTGTCTTATCCTGGTTTGTCTGAACTTCTTAAGGAGGCTGGGTTACCCAGTTGTTGTTCTGTATCTTTATAGCATGGTACTGAGATTTATCTATCTTAACCTTACTGCTAACTTGTAATAAACCTTCTTAACGATAGTCACTGATTCCTGGTCCTTTTTGTGTAGCTAAATGGTTTACACTTTGAATTTAAATAGATTGATGAAATGCTTACTTCCTTTACTTCTCCTTCAGCTAAAAGGTTCTCGGGGCTAAGAAGAGTAAGTTGGTTGGCCCAGCGCTGCATCAGTTTCTTCCTAATCAACTTGGTGGTCCTTTAAACAATTTAATCACACTAACGAGCAATGCATTCATGTTTGGATCTTCCCTGTACAATGGTGTATGTTTTTCTTACTAGTCAACATTTAAGCATTGAAAGCAAACCGTTGGTGTACGCTCTTAATAAGTGTCTCTATTTTACAGCATTCATTCCTGCTTGAATGAAGGATAATGTTTTTGTATGAATATAATCGAATATTTGTTATTTAAAAGTGCAACTTTCGACTAGTCATAAGAACTGTTCTGCTCCCGTGTACATAGCTGTTTTTATTGTTTGGTCTTATTTTAATTGGAAAAAAATTAGCTGTACAGCAGACAAATGATGGATGAAATACTGACAATGCGAACATTCTCCCCCAGTCAAAAGATCTGGGTTAAATCCATCGTTTTTTTGCCCACTACGCCACCCCAGTTTGGACCTAGCCATATGCAAATCCGTATTGACTCTGTGCCACATGGGAACAGTCCAGACCGAACTGCCAGGCCAGGTCCTCCCTGGACCGGAAACAAGCATCCTGGGACCGGAAAAATTAGCTGTATACTTGCTGTTTACATTTCTGCCAACCTTGTTACACCAACCTTGATGGGCATCATTTGGGCAATTCTTACCCAACAATCAATAAAAATAACACTTCCGAAGAAAGGTGCTAATATTATTATTAATTGTATGAAGTTTGAGTGAATTCTTTACATATCTAATTATCACTGATCCTTACCTTTGGCAAACTAATGGGGTTTCAGTTGATTTGAGTCCCCTTTATTTCTTCATATAACAGTTCATACATCAAGTCATTTATTCTGCTAAACATGTTTTCACTTGACTCCTTTGGGTTTAAGTTTAAGAACCCTGTTATCCATTTTGTTAATGGTTGTACATTTTCAATACCTAAAAATCTCAAACTGATATTATTTTTATTGAAATTCTCTTGGAATAATCAGTAGTTTACACCACATAGGTAAAGCATGTTTAGTGAGTTCGCCCTAAGTTCTTCCTTTGTACCTTGGTCTGAGTTTCAAGGCAACCCTTAGAGAAAGCACATGTAGGTGTTGTGCTTTAAAAAGCCAGCCATTGTTAACAATGCAATACGATGCGGGTGTGTGTTTATTCATGTTGTTGTGTTGTATAAAATGAAACCGTATTGTGGGCTCAGAGCCATATGGCCCGCGTTGTGGATACCTCCTGCCTTAGTGTCTATGTAAAGCTAAGTGCCTCATTGTATGTATGTCATTTGTTATTGTCACTCTAGCGGCCGGCCGGAAGGTTGTAGGCCCATACCTGTATATATTTGAGATTGCAATAAACGGTTTCAAAAAAAAAAAAAAAAACAATGCAATACGAATTAAAGAACATCAAGCCCTTAACAAATTTATTAAAAATATAAAAGACTACTTAAAAGATTTTTATTAAACAAAACATTCAAAGGTAATGGGGAAAGGAACCAAAAAGTAAAAATAAATGTGAGCAAGTGATAAGTTAACGAAAAATAAAGTAAACATTTCTAGATGTCTTTCTGCGATTTTAAATAGAACTACAGTAGATCTCCCTTTTAGATGACTCATCAGTACATACAATTGGATGCAAGGTGTGGGTTTGTCCCGGTACAGGATCCCACCATTTCCCTTAGAAATTATTATTGAGGAGAGAAGAGAACAGGAGAACCAGCCTGAATGGGTTCATCTAATTTAATTCCTGGAAGCTGGGTAGCTTTAACACAGGGGTGTTAAAACATACAATGAATATAAATGGCACTTATTTACCTAGTTTGTGATAATCCTGCAAATTTGTTACTGATCCAGGCCCTGTGGACCAAAGAAAAACATCGTCCAGATACAGTCTAGTTTTCTCAGGATTCGCAGATCTTGAACTGCAGAGTCTGATGACAATCCACCCTGCTGCCTTGGCAAGCATGGATGGCAATACCAAACACTGGAGGAAAGAGGTATTTGGAGTGTTAAAGGAAGGAAGAACTCAAGCTTTGTGCACATTTCTAAGAATTTGGGGGATTCGGAATATTGATCTGGCAAGATAACGTCAAGCGTATACTACAGGTTCTAAAAACAGTCAAATATTTACTATGATTCACAGAATGAAGCAATGTCGTAACAAAGATGATTGTAGTTATTATGCTTACCGGCATCAGAATGGTGGGCTGCAGTGAACCTAAGCCAATGTGGAGGAAGCAATAACGAGCTAGAGTTTAAAAGCAGTTCTAGAACAAAAGTCAGAGGAAGCAAGGGACAAAATAAGCAAACTATGGCAAATCGTAATCCACAAACTGGCCACAATTAGGAATAAGTCAGGTAACCAAGGGAGCTGAATAGGGAGCAATATAACAAACGTGATGATGAACGAACTGCAGCTATAGCAAAGGTGCCAATACAACCAGACAGGTTCCAGGCACCTTTCCACAGAAAGCAAACTTTTTTATAAAGCACTACCACCACTTATGACCAGCAACTCCCACCACTTGAACTCCCCAGGCTAATCATCCTGGCACTCCAGCTGCCCTAGGCTTGGCTGACACTATCTCACAGGAATTCTTGAGCAGATTCTGCTGCCTCTTTTCTCCACAGCAAGTCCTGGTCTCTCCATACCTTGCTAAGGCCTGACATGTATCCAGACTCCAGGTCAGGGCAAGCCTCCAATAGCAGGGGCTGAATTAGAATTTGAATGTAAAGTAATTTTACACAGAGCAAGCACAGTCCGAGCCCTGATTAGCAGACATGAGGGCACATCAATGGTAATGATCTAGTGCAACAGTGGTCATAATCTAGTAAGCTAAAAGAATAGAAACTATGAGTCCTACTGGTGCTATTGGATTTGTTTTACACAGAAGCCTGGTATTTAAGGTCACCATGTATTGTTCTTAGGGTTTCAAGGCACGCTGTCCCAGGGAGCATAGTGTAGTTCCTACAGAGCTTTTACTGTGGATTTTATATAATTTAAATAAAATGGTGGGTAGGCAGTTGATGTGTCCAAGTATTTGGATCTCCCTGACTACGAAAAATGCAACAGAGAATCTCCAATGGCTGTAGAAGTCTTTGGTGACTGGTGATAGCCTTGTTACTGTTTATATTCTAGTCGTTTGACAAACTAGAACTTAAGAGGTTTCTTGTAATTTGAGCTTCGCTATACACGTGACCACTTCCCAGTTTTCAAAAGGTTTCAACCTTTTATTATTGTTATTTTCTCCTTGATGACATTGAAGACTTGTCAAGGCTAGTTACTGATTCTCTTGACAGCACAGGAGCAGAACTACGCTAGCTCCCAATGACCCTCTTAATACGCCCCTGCTAGGTTGAGTAATCCTTCACAGGTAAGTACCAAGGGGGGAAAGGGGATTGGGAAAGAGAAGAGACAACCTGGTAGTTTCTTCTGCTATTCCTGCCCCGTCTTCTTCTTTCTTTTTAAACGGCTGTAAACAATCGCATTTATGTATTGCACTTCTATTTAACATTTACTGTACACATATGCATTAATTAGACAACTTATCTTCCCAGATGTTTGGGGGGCTTGCTTCTCTTCTAGCTTCTCTTGTACAGATTGACAACTTGTTTGTGAGAAGATTATTATGTTTTTTTGTTTTCTTACAGGTTATGCCAAGATACCATTAACACTGTTGGGTGTAAAAGGCAGTGACGCTCATATAGTATTCACCTGTATTGTTCCAACAATTAGTTTTTCTGGTGCATCCAAAAAGATTTTGGGGGAAGAGAACACCCTACTTCCCTAAACTCAATCCAAAGGATTGATTAAAGCATAAATATAGACTTCTCGGAGCACACAGCTTATACAGTGCTTTTAGCCATTCAACAGAAAAACACCTAATCAAAGTATAATTCAGTTGATGCAGTTAGAACATTAATCAACACAAGATTCCATTAGATTTTAACGATCATCTTCTTTTAATTTTGTTAATTCCAATCCCTTGTGCCGCCAACGCGTTTCGCCGTGGTCGGGATAGTACCACCGGCTTCTTCAGGGCTGGAAATAATACAGAGTACACTTTTGTAGTCACACATTATTCCTTAGTACCCAACCTGTGTTGACCATATGCAGAGGACTATTCAAATTTCTATTAGTGCAGAACAAATTAAATCTACCTCTTCACCGAATACTCTTTCTCAATACAAACTAAAGCAAAATATAGAAAAAGGACAGTTCATTTCAAATCTTAATTTAGATCATTTTGATTGAAATTCAATAGTGCACACAATGCAATGAAACCCTTCTGAATATTCATCCTGAGCCCAGGTGCATATTAGAATTTATATAACCCATGTGTAGGTGATAAGTAAACTTGTTTGCGTCATGTTGGCGCCAATACCTTAAGTTCCTCACGTATGTTTCTATATTTAGAAAATAATGCAAAAAAAGAATAATTATTCTCATGTACACGGCTACACGAGGCAAGAATATATCGATTAACAACATTGCCTGCCAGTAATTAAATAAAGCCCTACCTCTGAGAGTATCCGTCCATGCAGTATCCTCTTTCGAAATCCTCTTTAAATTGTACCAGTATTCTCGTTTAAATCCCAGACCACACACGATCAGTCAATAACCTTCTGTTTGGTAATCACCATTTACTTCTCTTCCTGCACAAGCAGCGTTTCTGCTTTAAATAAACCAGTAATTAATCCTTCAATACCTATACACCAATGATAAGACCATCTCATATCCACTTATTAAAAGGCTGCATCATTTTCACCTATTCCGAAGCACCCCAGACGTATCTTCTCCAAGTCCCTGTATTCTATGCTGTTGCGTCCCCTTCGTAGCGTTCCTCCGTGTATTATTACTCCAAAGTCAAACTTTCTAGAAGTAAACAAAAAACGGTACCATCTGTTATTAATTTTAATGATACCTTTAAGTTTCCTAATCTCCTATTCTAAAGCCCAACCACTGCGAATCAATCGTGTCTCACCTCTTAATCTGGTCGTGTTCGCGCACCCGAGTACAGGCAAGGAACAGCGTCTTCCGTGTTCCGTGGTCCTTAACCACTTCAAAAATAAAGAAAGGACTAACTCATTCCGTTTTGGGCACCATCTTAGGCCGGTGTCATTCATTCATTATATTCAAATCATGCGAATACCATATCATATCGTCTTTCCAAAGTTAAGCTTGCGAATAAATCGTGTCTCACCCCTTAGTCTGGTCTTGTTAATAGCCCCGAGTACAGGCAAGAAACAGCGTTTTCTGGGATTTGTGGTCCCTAACCATTTCACACATAAAGAAAGGACTTCACTTATTCCGTTTTGGGCGCCATTTTAGGCCGGTGTCATTCATTCATTGTATTCAGATCATACAAATACCATATCATATCGTCTTTCCAAAACAATGTTTTAATGTGCGGAGAGTCAGTAAAGGCACCAAACCGTTTTATCATACTCTGTCTCTCATTTCTTTCGCTTGAAAAATGTGTTGCTACAATTAATAGCTTCACCTAATATTAACTCTATAGTACTAGAACAAGGATTAACTCCATCCAATTACCCAGGTGTCATTTACCTCCTGCATAAGCGAAACCGCTTCTCACAAGAACCACATCAAAGTTATATTACGTATGTGTTTTTTCAACACCTCCTTAATCCCATTATGTACTACGTTGTCTATCAACATCAGATTCAGGTGTGCACCCTTGCAGAACTGCCAATCGGAGGGTCAGATTATACAGAAAAATGATGTTTAATACAGGTTTTTACCCATTATGTCAATCACCTAAAAAATACTGCAGCTCCCGATCATAATTCAACCCATCTTCTACCGCCCGCAAGCGCATAATCCATCTTGCCTCGTGCCTCCGTAACATCAGTTCCCTGTTCCCACCACGTGGGTCTATTTTGATGTGCTCAATCCCAAAAAATGTAAAGCTTTTATTTCCGTCTTGAGCAGAGCAATTGTGTACATGTTCTGCTATGGGACATCGTACATCATTGTGTTTGATTGCTCGCCAGTGTTCACTTATTCGTTCTTTAAGCATCCTAATGGTGCTGCCTATGTAAACCTTTAGACATTTACATTCAATCACATAAATGTCATATTTCGTAGTACATGTTATATGACTTAACACATCATACATTTTGCTATCATTAATGCGAAATTGCTGCGTCTTATCCTTCGCGCATCTGCACATTCCACAATGGCCACATTTAAAAAAAAACATGGACTGCTTATCCAACCATGTTTCTGTCTGCTGCTTACATGTATAGCTTGGGCTCAAAATTGAACCCAAGGTTCTCCCCCTCCGATATGTAATTTGGGGTTGCATTCCAATATGTTTTTCCAGAGCTTTATCCAATTTTAGGATATGCCAATGTTTATTCATACTTCTTAGCATGAGACTCCCGATTGGTGAAAAATCCGTAATCATCCTGATACTTTGTGCATCTCCAATATTCTTTTTCGGAGGTTTCAGAGTAGACATCCTAGTGATTTTCAATATTCTTTCCTTAGCTGATACTAGATCCTTTTCACAATAACTTCTTTGCAGAAACCTCCTTTCTATATCATCGATACACTTTTTGAACTGATCATTTTCGCTGCAGTTTCGTCTGGCCCTAACCATCTCCCCGTAGGGGATTGCCCTTATTTGGTGCCCAGGATGGGCACTTTTGGCATGTAATATAGTATTGCAAGATGTCGGTTTACGATACAATTTACTTTGAATACAGTTATCCTTTATGTAAAGTTCTACATCTAAGAATACTATTCTTGTAATACTATGATTAGTGGTGAACCTGATATTCATTTTATTACTATTAAGATAGCCAAAGAATTCAAGTAGCATAGATTCTGACCCTGTCCACAACATTAAACAATCATCGATAAACCTCCCCCAATAGAGGATATATTCGTTCCATCTATTAGCGCCCGGGCCCCAGATGAATATTTCCTCTAGCCAGCCCATGAAAATATTTGCATATGCTGGCGAAAACCTGGAGCCCATGGCTACACCTCGTGTTTGTTTGTACCAATCTTTCTTAAAAAGGAAAAAATTATTTGATAATATTAATTCCACCATAGCCATTACCATTTGTGTGTGCTCCCAGTGACTTGCAGGCCTCCTGGACATAAAATGATTAAGTGCTTTCAGACCAAGCTCATTCTTAATGCTCGTATATAGTGAGACCACATCCAAGGTTACTAGTATCATACCTGGGTCCCATCTAATGTCTCCCAGAATATTCAAAATATGACCTGTGTCTCTTATGTAAGAGGGCAGATTGGTCATTATTGGTTGTAGAAATATATCTACAAATTGCAATAGGTGTTCTGTTGGTCCTCCAATACCCGATACTATCGGTCTCCCAGGTGGAAAGGGGAGATTTTTGT
This sequence comes from Triturus cristatus, assembly GCF_964204655.1. NCBI lineage: Eukaryota > Metazoa > Chordata > Amphibia > Caudata > Salamandridae > Triturus > Triturus cristatus. The sequence goes on along the minus strand of NC_140581.1, from coordinate 765,987,929 downwards.
GGACCTTAGGCAAGGTGTATAAGCATGGGTATCTTGGACGATTAACTTTTAGATAAAGGTATTCATCATCATCTAAAAGTCCCTTTTCGTGCCATGTTCTAAGATGACCATTAATCAGGTTAGTTAATACAAAAATCGGATTGTTAGCAACTTTCTCATAGCAACAAGTATCACTTAATTGGGAGTATATTTCCTGTTCATAATCCTCCCGGTTCATCAATACAATATTGCCCCCTTTATCAGCCTTTCGAATGATCAATTCAGTGTTCTCCATTAGTTCTTTAAGGGCAGATCTTTCCTGCGGTGTTAGATTGTCTCTCAGGCGGCCCTTCAGGGGTGTTTTTTTCAGATTATTGTCCAAGTCAGAAATTACCAATTGATGAAATATTTCTATATTGTTGCCACTAATGAGATTGGGTGACCATTTGGACTTGCTTTTAAGCCCACTCGATATTGTGAGATCTGGCCTAATATCCAAGTCCTCTAATACTCTAGATATTGTTATTGGATCATCCTCTAACTCCGTGATTGAGAGCAAATCTACCGTATCCTGAATATCATTAATGGTTTGCAAATCAGACAAGGTAGTACATATTTGTGTTGCATCCTTTTTATTAAGCTTAGAATTTTGATCAAAATATTTCTTCAATTTCAAACGTGTAATATACTTGAATAGATCAATTTTAGTATTACAAAGATCACCTCTCGCACTTGGGCAAAATCCTAAACCTTTCTTCAATAAATCTTGCATGTCTTTCGTCAATGAAATGTTAGACAGGTTCACCACCTCAACTTCCAAATCACCCTCAGTATTCATTCTTTCTTGTCCCAGGACCTGGTTTTCATTCCTGCTCTATCTCCTCCTGCCAATTCTCTTCTTTCCCCTTCTTGTTTTTTTGTTGTAATTGGGGCCCCTATGCGTCTGGCCTGTTCCCGATTCCCCCTCTTTATGCGGTTTACCTCTTGTAAGAAAGAGGAGTTCCCCAAAGGGTGCGATTGTCTAGTTGTTGACCCCAAGACCCCTTCTGTATCGCTCCCACTCGTGGGGACAGTACTCAAGGAAGTGTTACTTGAGCTATTTGAGACTGGCTCTTGTATATTTTTTCCTCTATCCATTTGCATCAAGTAGTCATATTTCTTGGAGAAGGTAAAAACCCTCCCACTATTATAATCAATTTCGTCACGTTTAAGCTTTCTAGCTTTCCTCTGTCTTATATCATTTTGATGATTACTCAAAACACCTTTCAAGATCCCCTGATTTTTTACTGTAGGGTCAGGTAGGTTAAGCTCTGCAATCTCTCCCTCCAACTGCACAATTTCAATTAATAATTTTGCCACTTTCCTGTCTGCGTTTTCTATCAAAATTTCCATTAATTTCATAGAGCTAGATGTAAGCTCTTTCTCCCACACCTCTAACAAGTCCTCGTCAAGATCATCATAAGTTGGTATAATCTGAGAACGGAGCCCCCTAGGAATTCTATTCAGCTTTGCATATTGCTTCAGGGTAGCTCCGTCCCACCATTTAGACATTTCTAATTTTTTCAGTCTCTCAAGCCTTATAAACTTATCTCTTAATCCCTCTTTTCTTTGTTGATTACCACTTTTAACAGCTTCAGTAACTGTGCTGCCCTTACATAGGTTGTCAAATAATTCAGCCGCCAGTTTGTCTCGGTCTAAATTATCACTCATTATCTCCTAGTTTCTTGGTGCCTATAGAGCAGTCCACCTATACTGATAAATTAACACTGTTGGGTGTAAAAGGCAGTGACGCTCATATGGTATTCACCTGTATTGTTCCAACAATGAGTTTTTCTGGTTCATCCAAAAAGATTTTGGGGGAAGAGAACACCCTACTTCCCTAAACTCAATCCAAAGGATTGATTAAAGCATAAATATAAACTTCTCGGAGCACCCAGCTTATACAGTGCTTTTAGCCATTCAACAGAAAAACACCTAATCAAAGTATAATTCAGTTGATGCAGTTAGAACATTAATCAACACAAGATTCCATTAGATTTTAACGATCATCTTCTTTTAATTTTGTTAATTCCAATCCCTTGTGCCGCCAACGCGTTTCGCCGTGGTCGGGATAGTACCACCGGCTTCTTCAGGGCTGGAAATAATACAGAGTACACTTTTGTAGTCACACATTATTCCTTAGTACCCAACCTGTGTTGACCATATGCAGAGGACTATTCAAATTTCTATTAGTGCAGAACAAATTAAATCTACCTCTTCACCGAATACTCTTTCTCAATACAAACTAAAGCAAAATATAGAAAAAGGACAGTTGATTTCAAATCTTAATTTAGATCATTTTGATTGAAATTCAATAGTGCACACAATGCAATGAAACCCTTCTGAATATTCATCCTGAGCCCAAGTGCAAGTCCTCGTCAAGATCATCATAAGTTGGTATAATCTGAGAACGGCCTTTTCTGTGATCGCATAGTTACATTCGGCTGGGTTTAGTTTACGGGAGCGATAGGCTACCGGATGCAACTGCCCGGTGTCTTTGTGTCGTTGTGATAGTTTACCCCCAATAGCCGAATCCGAAGCGTCTGTTTCCAAGTAGAATGGTTCAGAGGGGTCCGCATGTAGCAAGACTGATGCCGTGGTGAAGCTTTTCTTTAACAGATTAAAGGCTGTTTCAGCTTCTTCTGACCATTTGAACAGAATTCCTTTCTTTAAGAGGCGAATGAGTGGGAGGATCTTCTGAGAGAATTCATGAATGAATCGTCAAAAAGTTGTAGAATCCGATGAAACTCTGCACCTCCTTTACTTTCATGGGAGATTTCCATTCCAACACAGCCTTCACCTTTTGTTGATCCATAGTGATTCCTGCAGGTGACAACACGAATCCAAGGAACTCCATGGTATCGGTATTGAACAAACATTTTTCCAGTTTTACGTAGAGAGAGTTCTCCCTCAAACATTGCAAGATGGCTTCAACCTGTGTGTGATGTTCCTCTTCTGAGTTAGAATAGATCAAAATATCATCTATGTACACTATGGCACATTGGTCGGTGAAATTGCTCAATACATCATTAATAAAGTGTTGGAAGGCAGCGGGCATGTTACACAGGCCATACGACATAACCAGATATTCGTCGAAGCCGTATTTAGTTCTAAACGCCGTCTTCCACTCGTCTCCTTCTCGCAGTCGAATCAGGTGGTAAGCTCCCCGCAGGTCGTATCACGTATAGATCTTTGCTTCCTTCACCTGATCTATGAGCAAAGAGATAAGGGGCAATGGATCTCGGTTCTTCACTGTTATTCTGTTGATTCCCCTGTAGTCAATGCAAGTTCTGAGATCCCGCCTTTCTTTGGCACAAAGAAGAGAGGGGAAGACACAGGAGATTGCGACAGCCTGATGAAGCCATTCTCTGAATTTTTCTTCAAATACTCTTTTAGAGGGAGGTTTTCTTTTTCGGTTAAAGCGTAGACTCTACTACATGGTAAATTATCCCCTGGTTCTAGGTCTGTCTTACAATCATAAGACCTGTGAGGGGGTAACTTCTTTGCCTGAATCTCATCGAACACATCAGCGAAGTCCTTGTACTCTTTCGGGATTTCAGCAGTTTGAATCACACATACCGATGCTCCTTCCTTACAGAGTCGAGTCACAACGCTGGGCTCTGGCTGATCTTCCGTTTCTCCAAAACAATGTTTGGCACAATACTCTGAATTCAGCTGAATGGTTCAGGCTCCCCAGTCAACTAACAGATAATGTTCAGTTAACCAAGGTAACCCAAGAATTAATTGAAACTGGGGAGCGTCAATGAGATTGAATTGTAAGATTTCTTTGTGCCCTTCAGTTGTGATCATCCATACTGGTTCAGTGTGGCTAATTATTGGACCAAAAGTTAAATCAGTACCATCGACAGCTCTGACCTTTTCGATTCTTTCCTTCTTGATAGCCAACAAAGTGTTTAGCAAATTTGTTTATCACAGAATTTGCCCGTAGCCCCAGAGTCAACCATAACAATGATTTCTGTCAAGACTACATTCCTGAACTTTAAGGTCACTGATAGAGTCAGATGTAGCGATGAGACTTGCAAGGTGTTGGCTAATTGATGGTTTACTGGAGTTGTATTTTCTCTTGCATCCACCAGCCTAACTCCCGTCACTGGTGATGCTGCAAGTTTTCCTTCCCCCTCATTGGGGTCTTTGGTCTTTTCTGACAAGTTTTTACGTAGTGTCCGCTGCCTCTGCAGTACATGCAAAGTTTATTTTGCCGCCTTTTCTCTTTTTCTTCTTTGGATAACGGTCCTCGAATTGCGCCCATCTGCATTGGCTCCACTTCCAAAGGACTTCCAGCAGCGCGGGTGGTCTCTGATGTGATCCGGTCAAATCGGGGGACACTGTATCTAAACTCTCCTTTTTTCACCCTTCTGTTCGCTCTGACAGAAATCTATCTCCAAAACCAGATCTACCAGCGCTGAAATTTCTGTAGGGTGATTGGCGATTTGTGAGAGGGCATCTTTTAATTCTTCCCGCAAGCCCCGATAGAAGACCGCCGCTCTCTTGTTCTCCGGCCAACCTGTTTCGACCACTAGCTTGTTGAACTGGGCTAGGTATGCGACCAATTCGCGATTACCCTGTCTTAACTCCAATAGTTCATTGTCCATGGCCTGTGACGCCCTTCTCCTATCGAAAATTCAAGGGAATTCTTTTTAAAAATCTTCCAGATTGTATAAGATGGGATCGTCATTGGTCACTATAGGCATCGACCATGAGGCTGCGTCACCGCTTAGGTAGGACAAGATAAATGCGACACGAGACTGGGCATCGGGGAAAATCGTTGGGCGACACATAAAATGCAAAGAGCATTGAGTCAAGAAGGTTTGTGCTTTTTGTGGATCTCCATTAAATCGCTTGGGAGGGGCCAGGGGAATGACAGGAGACAAAGACTGAATTACTTGGGTGGGAGCAAAAGACGAGGAGCTAGCATTTGATTCCTGGGTCTTAAAAGTGGTGGTTTTGTGCCTAGCTCCAGAGACTGCTTCTTCCATTTTAAAACTAATTATTTCCTGTCTTTTGTTTTCTTCTCTAACTGCATATAAATCTCTTTGTAAATTCCCTAAGATGTCCCCTATATTTTTTAAATCAAAACCTTCCGCCATTCGGCTCAGGTGCTTGTACCAACTTGGGCACTTCACTCTGTCAAGGCTAGTTACTGATTCTCTTGACAGCACAGGAGCAGAATGACGCTAGCTCCCAATGCCCCTCTTAATACGCCCCTGCTAGGTTGAGTAATCCTTCACAGGTAAGTACCAAGGGGGGAAATGGGATTGGGACAGAGAAGAGACAGCCTGGTAGTTTCTTCTGCTATTCCTGCCTCGTCTTCTTCTTTCTTCTTAAGCGGCTGTAAACAATCACATTTATGTATTACACTTCTATTTAACATTTACTGTACACATATGCATTAATTAGACAACTTATCTTAACAGGAATGTTTGAGGGGCTTGCTTCTCTTCTAGCTTCTCTTGTACAGATTAACAACTTGTTTGTGAGAAGTTTATTATGTATTTTTTTGTTTTCTTACAGGTTATGCCAGGATACCACTATTGGAGATTCTTAATATAGAGAAAAACACATGGTGAGTCTTTAGCTTAATTCACTAAGTTTTCTACAATAAACTACTTGAATTACCGACTTACAACCGTGGTGGAATGGCACAACTATGATTTATCTTCCTCGAGTTCTTGTTGTATGTATGGAGACTTTCTCCTTATTTAGACTACTGGTTCTTAGCGGAGGACCGAGTTTCTCTCGTTATTTACATATGTTTATTTTGATATATTTTATATACACAAGAGTCTGGAAACTATGCTACGCGATAATGGCTCACGCACACACTGCCCAAGACTCGGCTTACTTAATACTCAAACCCTTTTTAGTTGAAGGCAACTCTGCTTCTTTCATGCATAAACTCTCTCATAAACCAAACATTAGTGAAAGGGGTTTTCGCTCTGCCACTATGGTTTGGAGTTACTGCACTAAACACTACTCCTTCAATAGAATTGAAATTAACTGATCAACACCTCTCTGATAATAACGAGGCTCTGAAGGAGCACTATTCCTCTACAGGGATAGGAATTTCTCTGAGAGACACTTTTTGGAAATAGCATAACTGAGGTAAAACGCTACTCCGTAAATGTGCACATTACTCTATTTATGAGTCTGATGAGCATGCGCCCCACTGGAAACACTAACCTGATTATCCGGATGACAGGGGACCCGACGACGTGGAACTCGTCGCCCTCGAAACGTCTCCTGACTAACTAAAACACAACGCCATGCAGGTAACAACCGCTCGGGGGATAATTCTCAGTGAAGTGCACCGTGGAATGTTGGTGCGCGCTTCACCTGAGTACTGATTGTTGAGGAAACTAGACTGCTTACCCCACGGGCATGCTGGCAGCCATCTTGAATGTCCAGCGCCTCCAGCATACTCTCCAACTCAAGGCACAGTGAGGTTTCAAAGTGGAATGGTAGGTCGGAGGAATATAAGTGAGGACTACAACAGGGTCACGAGGAGGAAACCTCCCGTGAATCCTAACAATATTACATCATATTCAGACCTGATGATTCCATGTCCATTCTTCAGGAGTGCATAGCACAATCAGAGAAGGCAGAACCAAAGCAGGCAAACTTTAACTCAGTTTTTGAGGGACAGTTCAATACAGGTCCATCCATCAATGGTGACTGCCTCAATCCAGGTCCTAACAACATGTATCTTAACAGATCAAATCAACAAAATCTAATCCCTTGGCAGCATAGGAATAACAGTCTAAAACTATTTCCCAAAATACAGCATGTCCTCATGCACAGAGAACATGCATAGGTTACCACACACCTCCTCCTCAATAAAAAAACATAAAATAAATGAGGAGAATAAGACACTGTACAAACCTTCAAGTTACACAATAAACTAAACAAATGAGAGCGAACAATACATCGTACTGTTCATTTAGTTAAACAAAAAGCCACAGTTCATTAAGTTACACACAATTTTCCAGGCGAGCTGGCCTCTTTACCACCTGCATACTCCTCCTTCTGTTCCCTTGAGATTCCATAATGGCAGCAGTTTCATGAGTGATCATCACTTCCTCTCCCTGTTTTACCTTAGTAATAATCTCACTATCTGATCTGCATTTCCAAACAGCAACCTTTCCTAGATTCCAAATGTGAGGATAGTGTTTCTTAACCACATTCTTAAAGAGCTTAATGACCTTCATGAGCTGACTAAGTTTGTCTGTGAGACCTTCTTTCTAGGATTCTTTATTTGTACCCAATCTCCAACAAACATCTTTGTGTCCTTGACAGCAATGCGCTCATCAAAATTTCCCTTCCTTTTCCTCATTACCTCCTTCTCCCTTACATTCCACGCAGCATTTTCATTGGTTCCATCATCTACTACATGTGTTTTCATCCTATTCACCCATACCAGACCTATTAAGGTATTGGGAGATCTTTTCCCACACACCACAAAAGGAGTAACACCTGTTGAGGAATGTTGGGTCATGCTATAAATACCCACCTTTGTTATGAGGTCTTCTACCCAATTCAACTTATTGACCAATGAGTGCTTGATAACTTTGTTGAAGCGTTTAATCATGCCTTTGGATGATATAATGATTTTTTTTAAATGTCTTATGATCTTTTCTTTTAAATCATTTCCATAGCCTTAGATGTCAATCGTACCCCATTATCTGTTAGTTGAGAGTCCGGAAATCCTTCTCTCCCAAATATCTCTTTTAAAAACCCTATGACATTATGTGTCTCCATGAAGGTCACAATTTTCACCTTGGGCCACCAAGAGTACATATCAATGCATGCAATTATGAATGTATCCATACTACAAATTCTGAGAGGTTCAACTGTGTCGACCCAAGGGCCATATGCCACTGTCCTTATGACCATGAGTTCATTTCTGCATCTCAATACCTTATCCCTCTTTCTACAACCAATGCACACTCTCACAACACTCTCAATCATCAAATCCATTCCAGGCCACCAGTAACTCTTTCAGTCTCTTTCTTTTATTTTGTATATTCCTGGGTAACTCTCATGAGCACATTCAAATAATATCATCCTTATACTCACTGGCGGCACCAGTCTACTTGCACTCATGACTAAGCCATTCTCTAAGGAAAGTTTGTCTTTGACATTTCAATATCTCTTTTTATGAACACAAACTTTATCTTTGACCAACCAACCGTCCTTCAATCTATCCACTACTTCCTGCCATATTGTATCTTTTTCCTGTTCCCTTCTCCATTCTTCCTCCTCCACAATACCTCCAGATACCGATTACACTTTCCCACTATTATCACCAAATTCATCTTCCAATGTTTCTTTTGTGAAGCAACCATTATCAGTCACACACAACCTTGAACAACAATCAGCCATCATTTTCAGTCACCTCCTGCAGATTCCTTCAGTTACACGGACAGCGGTTCGTCTTGATGTCCAGGAGCAATACCAATTGTAGGGGTTTCAGCACAGATATTTATACACCAAAAGTCTTTGTTCTCAGAAGCTACAAGTCACTGAACCCAGCCAGGACCAGTTCTGCTCAGTCCTGGAGCACTTTGTTTACCAGGCTGCATCCTTCCTTTCAGAAAGAGGGGGTCTGCCATCAGACGCACAGTAGGAGGTGGAGCCAGCATTCACCTTGCCAGGCACAGCCCTATTTAGGTCAAGGAGCTACCCCTCCCCCTACTCCAATGCAGATCTCTCTATTCAACCCAGGTCTGACTCAGCCTGCCCTGTCCCTCCAAAACCAGACAGCCAATACACATAACATCAGAGCACACTGGAAGGCTTAGGCAAGAAAATACCAACTTTCTAAAAGTGGGATTTTCAAACACAGAATATAAAAATAAACTTCACTAAAAGAGATATTTTAATATTCTGAGCTCAGGCATACTAATGTCGTTTTACTACCATGTTCCTGGGGTCAGTTAGGACTATAGAATGTAATAGTCAAACTGCCCATTCTGGCCTATGGAGAACAGGTAGCCTTACACTGGTGAAAAACGAAATTGGGTGTAATTCACTACCAGGACATGCTACACACACCGAGGCATGTCCTACCTTACACATACAATGTACCCTACCATTGGGGTGACTTACATGATGGCAAGGGAAGGTTCAGGGGCTGGGAGGTGAGTGCACTTCACAGCCAAGATGGCAGTTTTGGACTGCACACAGACCCTGCAATGGCAGGTCTGAGACACACTTTACAAGCTGCTTCTGTGGGTGGCGCAAACCAGTGCTGCAGGCCAACCAGCAGCATTTGGTTTACCAACCCTGGGCACACACAAGCCACGCTACTAGGGACTAACAGATAAACCAAATAAGCCAATCATGGGTATACCAATTCACATATCATATTTACACAGGGAGCATTCACGCTGTGGCACTGAATGGCAGTGGCACAGCGCCCAGAGCATCTAATACCAGCAAAAACAGGTGCCAGGTCTAACACGTGTCTCCTCCAGCTGAAATGTGGGGAGAACTACCCACCCCCTTGGGAGTTCTCATCACTAAGGCGGAAAAATCTGGACAGACCATCAGCATTGGCGTGTTCTGTACCAGGGCGGTGTTCCACCGTGAAGTTCATACCCTGTAGGGAAATGGACCACCTCAACAACTTGGCATTCTCACCCCTCATCTGCATCAACCATCTGAGGGGCCTGTGGTCTGTCTGAACCCGGAAGTGAGTCCTAAACAGGTATGGTCTCAGCTTCTTCAGTGCCCAGACCATAGCAAATGCCTCACGCTCAATTGCACTCCACCTCTGTTCTCGTGGAAGTAACCTTCTACTGATGAGGGCTACAGGTTGGTCTAGTCCCTCCTCATTTATCTGTCACAGAACGGCCCCCACCCCATGCTCTGAAGCGTCTGTCAATAAATTCCTTAGCAAAGTTGGGCGCCTGGAGTATGGGTGCTGTGGGTGCTGTACACATGGCAGTCTTGAGGGCATCAAAAGCTTTCTGACAGGTGTCAGTCCAGTTCACAATCTTTGGCTACTTCTTGGAAGTCAGCTCAGTCAAGGGTGCAACAATGTTGCCATACACCTTGACAAACCTCCTGTAGTAACCCGTGAGTCCTAAGAAGGCCCTCACCTGGGTCTGGGTCCTTGGGGGCTTCCAAGCCAGGATGGTTTCAATCTTGGGCTGTAGGGGCGCCACCTTGCCACTTCCAACCTGGTGTCCCAAGTACACCACAGAACCCTGCCCAATCTGGCACTTACTGGCCTTGATTGTGAGGCCTGCTCTGTGCAGAGCCATCAACACTTCCCAGAGGTGGCGCAAGTGGTCCTCCCAGGAGGAACTAAACACTGCAATGTCATCCAGGTAGGCAGCACTGAAATCCTCCAGCCCAACCAACACCTGGTTGACCAACCTCTGAAAGGTGGCAGGGGCATTCTTCATCCCAAAGGGCATCACATGGAACTGGTAGTGCCCATCTGGTGTGGAGAATGATGACCTCTCCTTTGCCCCATCAGTTAAGGCGATCTGCCATTACCCAGACGTTAGATCGAACGTCCTGAGGTACCGGGCAGCCCCTAACCGATCTATGAGCTCATCAGCTCTGGGGATGGGGTGTGCGTCGGTCTTCGTGACCAAATAGAGACCTCGGTAGTCCACACAGAACTTAAGTTCAGGGGTGGCACCAGGCGCTGCAGCTTTTGGTACCAAGGCCATGGGGCTGGACCAAGGGCTGCTAGAGGACTCAATCACCCCTAGGGAAAACATTTTGGAGACCTCCTCCTTAATGTAGGCCCTGACCCTGTCAGTCACTCTGTAAGCCTTGTGCTTGACAGGAGGACTGTCCCCGGTGTCCACTTCATGGACGCACCACTCAGTGACACTAGGCAACAGGGAAAACAAATCATGAAATTGCCCCAACAGCTGGCGACAATCTCTCTGCTGCTCAGGGGTCAGTGTGGTGGAGAGGACCACACCCTCCACTGACCCATCCTTCTCTCCTGCACACAGGAGGTCAGGAAGAGGCTCACTCTCCTCCTCCATTCCAGCATCTGTGGCAAGAAGCATGCCCACTTCAGGCCTCTCAAAGTAGGGCTTCAGGCGGGTCACATGCAGGACCCGCAAGGGGTTCCTGGGAGACTCAAAGTCCACCAAATAGGTAACTGGACTTTTGCGCTCCACCACCTTAAATGGGCCGGTCCACTTATCTTGGAGCGCACAAGGCTCCACTGGGGCCAGTACCCAAACCTTCTGACCAGGTTGAAACTCGACCAGAGTGGTGTTCTGGTCATGCCAACGTTTCATTTCCTCCTGGTTGGCTTCCATATTTGCCTCAACAAGTTTTCTGAAACGTCAAGTCTGGTTCCTGAAGGCCAATATGTAGTTACATACATCTTGGGGAGGTTGCCTGGGAGATTGCTCCCAGCCTTCCTTGACCAGACTCAGAGGTCCTCTTACCGGATGGCCATAGATCAGTTCAAAGGGACTGAACCCTAAGGACTCCTGTGGCACCTCATGGTAGGCAAACAAGGCATGGTAAGAGGACGTCCCACTTACGCCTCAGGGGCCCATGATCATGCCCTTCAAGGTCTGGTTGAACCTTTCAACCAGACCATTACCTTGGGGGTGGTAAGAAGTGGTGAACTTATAAGTTACCCCACACTCCTACCACAGAGACTTCATGTACTGGGAGATGAAGTTGGTTCCCCTGTCAGACACCACCTCTCTGGGGAACCCCACACAGGAGAAAATCCCCATCAGTGCACGTCCCACCACAGGGTCCGTCACTGTCCTGAGCGGGATGGCTTCAGGGTACTGGGTGGCATGGTCCACCAAGACCAGGATGTACCTGTTGCCCATGGCTGTCTTGGGGTCCAGAGGCCTCACAATGTCAATGCCTACTCGCTCGAATGGGGTACTGACAACCGGAAAGGGCTGTAGTGGGGCCTTGATCTTCCCCCCACTCTTCCCACTTGCCTGGCAAGTCTCACATGTCCTGCAATGAGCGTCTGAGCTCTTGCGCATCTGGGGCCAATAAAAGTGGGTGACCAGCCTCTCAAAGGTCTTGGTCTGCCCCAGATGTCCTGCCAATGGAATGTCATGAGCCAACCCCAGTAGGAAGGCTCTGAAGCACTCGGGTACCACCAGCACACAGGCTGATCCCGGCTCAGCAGCCTTAGGCTCGCTATACAGGAGACTGTTCTTCCAATAAATCAGATGTGAACCAGACTTGTCACCTGCTGCCTGGGCTGCAGCCTGTCGCCGCATACCCTCAAGAGAAGGGCAAACTCTTTGCTGCTCACAAAACTCCTCCCTGGTGGGCCCCCCTTCCTGCTGCCAATGGGTCAGCTCAGGCCGGTCCCGCAGTTCGGCGAGCTGCTCCCCGGTAGGCTCCAGGGCATCCCCCTCAGGGTCTGCTCCCTCCTGGGCCGTGGGAACCAAGGGGGCCGGCTTCCCGCGCCCCCTGCCCCTTCTCTCTAAGGCAGAGATCTGGGCCATACTCTCAGGCTCCAGGTCCTTCTCAACACCCTCCTTGGCTGCCATGGACCGAGTGGTAGCACACGCCCACTCAGGCAGACCCAACATTTCCAAGTGAGATCTCCTCTCCACCGTTGCCCACGGGGAGTTCTCTAAATCATTGCCCAACAGACAGTCTGCAGGCATGGCGGGCCTCACAGCCACCTGAAGAGTTCCTGAGACCACCCCCCACTCAAAGGGAACCTGAGCCACCTCACATTGGCTCTCTGAGTTGCCTGCGGACACTACCGGGTAGAATGCATGGGGGACAACCTGCTCTTTGGACACCAACCGGGAGCTGACAGCAGTTACACTGGCTCCTGTGTCTCTTAGAGCCTCCACTCTATGGCCATTGATGGTCACCCACTGCCTGTACGTTTTACTGTTATCAGGCAGTGTAGGCTTAGGGACCATCTCAAAGTCTCCTAATGAGACAAGGGTCAATTCTACGGGATCCCACCCACCTTGGGCACCCATCTCCCCCCCTCCCAGGTCTACACTAGCAAGCTGGCGGGGTGGTGCATTAGTATCCCTTTGAGGACACTGTGGATCAAAGTATCTGTGGCCCACTTGACCACACTTATAACATGTAAGGGGCCCCCTCTGAACAGGTCTACCTGTCGGGGGCACTGGCTTCTTCTCTTGGGGAGGCTGGGACACCACTGGTTTTGTCCCTTGGGAATTACTTTGGGGCCCTCTTTGGAACTCCCTCGGTTTACCCCTGTCCCCCCCACTTCTCTGCTGGGGACCCTGCCCTCCTTTGGGGAAGTCTCCCACTGGACCCTTGCGAACCCAGGTGCTCACCCAGCGGTCCGCCTCCATAGCAAGCTTCCTAGGGCTAGTCAGCTTGCAATCAATCAGGTACTGTGGTAGCTCAGGAAAACAGTTACTAGATAAATGCTCCCATGCAATAAAATCATAAAGCTGCTCAAAAGTTTCTACTTTGCTACCTTTTACCCAGCGTTCCATTGCTCTGCAAAAAAAAGACACATATGGTACCCTCTAGCTTCTTGCAGGTCCTAAACCTCTGCCTATACATTTTAGGGGTCAAACCATAGCGGGTCATCAAAGCTTCCTTCATGTGGGCATAAACCATCCTACTTTCTGGGGCAGGTCCAACAAGGTATCCCTCCCCTCACTCACAAAGCGTCCCCACAACTCCGCTCCCCAATCCTTCTCAGCGACCCGGTGGGACACCATGGCTAATTCATAGGCTGCAAACCATTGCCCAATATCTTCACTTTTGTGGAAATCCTTAATAACCTTCTTGGGTATATACACTCTACTCTCAGTATGCACTACAGGTATGCTGCCACCAGAGAGGGAGATCTCGACACTCTTTGCTTTAATCTCCAACTACCTCAATATTCTCTCATGCTCAAGTTTCATTTTCATAATCTCAAATTCTAACTTCTTGTTCTCTAGGTCCCTCTGACCATCCATTTTAAGCTTAGCCATCTCCATACTATGCCGCCTATCTCTCTCCCTGTCCTCCATCTCTTCTGGGGACAGACCCCTTGTGGACACGCTAGTGCCCGGGCTGGAAATTGCTTTATCTCCCACCAAATCTACTACTTCACCCTGCTGCTCTCCTGCATTCTCCTCCCCCTTCACAGGCTCTCCCACATTCCTAGGGGCATCCCTGGCTTCTAGCCAGGCCTTCAGCGCCTTGTAATACTCCTCCCTTCTAGTGAGACCTGTGATAGGGACTGTGAAGCGTTTGCAAAAATATTTGAGCTGCCTGGCATTGTAGGTTTCTAATTTCTCTTCTTCCCAGGAGAGATCCTCCGAGGCATTGGATCTGGGATTGACCATTGTAGAAATAACTGGCAATATTAATCAAAAATAGAATCAAAAAACCTCAAATGTGGTTGCGTTATGGTCTGCACTCACTAGTAGTGTACACTATAATTACTGTTTGCGATCACAAATGCAAGTCCAGATCCTCACCGCTGACCACCAATGTTAGAAATGGGGGTCTCTAGTTGGCAATGGCTGGCCACTGTCCAAGTAGGGACCCTTCTTCCTAAGTCAGAGTAAGAGGGCTACACCCTTTGATAACCCATGCTCAACCCTGTGGTAACGTAGCCCGAGCAGCTAGGCTTATCTCAGAGGCAGTGTGTGAAGCATTTATGACCATACACAGTAACACAGTGAAGAACACTACAAAGGGACACCACACAAGTAGTTATAAAAAATAAGTATCTTTATATATAGACTTAACACAAGACCAATAACGGTAAAAATCCACAATACTGTAAAATAGGATTACTCTTGAAATGCTGCAAAAATAGTTCAAAGTGTGCAAAGAGGAGTTCAGTTCAAAGCAGTGGTCTCTGCGACCCTTTTACTTACAAATTACCTGGATTTCGTAGCAAAACAACCAAAATGTCGCAAAGAAGCTGTAGCGATGATTTTCTGCACGCGAGGCCGGTGATGCGATGAATCCTTGCCGCGAGGGAGGAGACGATGCGCCGATCTGCTGATGCGTTCGGAGGCAATGCAACAAACTTCTGCACGCTAGGCCGTTGATGGGATAACTCCTTGCCGCGAGGGAGGAGACGATGCGACGATCCTGTTGCGTGTGCGATCAGGTTGCGATGCGAAGAAATGGCGCTCCGCGAGGGAGCGACGATCCTGAAGCGATGAAAATGGCGGACACCCGGCGTTCGCACTGCGATGTCGTGATGCGATGACCTCGATGTAGTTAGCGATCACTTGGAAGCCCACAAACGTGCGATGCGATGATCTTTGGAGTTAGCGAGCACTTGGCGGCCCGCAAAAGGGCGATGCGATGATCTTCGATTGCGAGCACTCAGCGACAGCAGCGCGATGATTTTCCGGTGCGCTCTCAGCTGCGGCGGCTCGCAAACGGGCGTTAGCGACGATTTCAGCACTCTCTTCTCTGTAGTAGAACTAGAGGCCCTGGAACTCACAGGAGCCTCACCTGCAGATAGAAATCCTCGCTGGGAGGAATCAGGAGGTTGGTGGTGAAGTCTGATGTGCATGAGACTTCAGCAGGAGGCTAGCTCTCTCCTAGCCCTTGGGGGATTGCTTTAGCAAGATTAATAAAAGTTCTTTCAAAGTCCTTTGCCCTCTTCTTCCAAGTCCAATGGTAATCACTGTAGGCCAATCCAAGAAACAGCACACAAGCAAAAGGATAGTCACCTCCTGCAGATTCCTTCAGTTACACGGACAGAGGTTTGTCTTGATGTCCAGGAGCAATACCAATTGTAGGGATTTCAGCACAGATATTTATACCCCAAAAGTCTTTGTTCTCAGAAGCTACAAGTCACTGAATCCAGCCATAACCAGTTCTGCTCAGTCCTGGAGCACTTTGTTTACCAGGCTGCATCCTTCCTTTCAGAAAGAGGGGGTCTGCCATCAGACGCACAGTAGGAGGTGGAGCCAGCATTCACCTTGCCAGGCACAGCCCTATTTAGGTCAAGGAGCTACCCCTCCCCATACTCCAATGCAGATCTCTCTATTCAACCCAGGTCTTACTAAGCCTGCCCTGTCCCTCCAAAACCAGACAGCCAAAGCACATAACAGCAGAGCACACTGGAAGGCTTAGGCAAGAAAATACCTACTTTCTAAAAGTGGTATTTTGAAACACAGAATATGAAAATAAACTTCACTGAAAGATGTATTTTAATATTCTGAGCTCAGGCATACTAAAGTCGTTTTTCTACCATGATCCTGGGGTCAGTTAGGACTATAGAATGTAATAGTCAAACTGCCCATTCTGGCCTATGGAGAACAGGTAGCCTTACAGTAGTGAAAAACGAAATTGGGTGTAATTCACTACCATGACATGCTACACACACCAAGGCATGTCCTACCTTACACATACAATGCACCCTACCATAGGGGTGACTTACACGATGCCAAGGAAAGGTTCAGGGGCTTGGAGGTGGGTGCACTTCACAGCCAAGATGGCAGTTTTGGACTGCACACAGACCCTGCAATGGCAGGTCTGAGACACACTTTACAAGCTGCTTCTGTGGGTGGCGCAAACCAGCACTGCAGGCCCACCAGCAGCATTTGGTTTACCAGCCCTGGGCACACACAGGCCATGCTACTAGGGACTAACAGATAAACCAAATAAGCTAATCATGGGTATACCAATTCGCATATCATATTTACACAGGGAGCATTCACGCTGTGGCACTGAATGGCAGTGGCACAGCGCCCAGAGCATCTAATACCAGCAAAAACAGAGGAGACAACAGCGAAAAATGGAAGGGAGACCCACGCCAATGGTGCCAGGTCTAACACAACTCAATTTTACCCCAAAAGTACTGGATCAACCCAATTGGCCTCCCTCCATATCCTTTTAGTCTTATATCAGGTTTCATCGTTCTCACTGATTTTCTCAAATTTTCTTCAAATAGCCTTTGGGGAACCAGAGTTATTTCTGCCCTGGAATCAAACAACATTTATCTGCACTACCTCATAAGGCCCATCGTTTGTCTTGTCCTTCATCTGTTATACTATCTTTCCACATTCCTGATCAGAGTAATACTTCACCTCTCTCACCTTTTTCACATTTCTGGTGGACCTACAATGCATAAAATTCCCCTTTCTTCCACGAGTCTTACATGTGGCTTTCCAACCAGGGCATTATTTGAAAGTAGCCATATGTCCCACATTACCGCATCTGAAACAATTTCCTTGGTCTTTCTTAGTACCCTTTACATCTTGCTTTATGCCTGAAATTGGTCTTATTCCCATTTTCACTACCTGTGCAGTTTATTCTTTTCTTCACTAATCATGTTTTTTCTAATTATCTAAACACACGCTTGTTAGTGTTCACATGAATTTGCCATGGTAATGATTTTAAATAATGGAAGATTGTCTTTCAACCACATGGCCTCTCTTGGCTTGTCTAAAACACAGCCTAACATGAATTGATCACATAACCTTTCACCAATTGCTGCGCCAAAATTTTGAGTAGAGGCCACTTTTCTCAACACTGTAATATACTCTTCAACAGATCCCCCACAAGTTGCATTCTTCTCCCAAAATTATATTGTTCAAAGTACTCAATGTTGGTATATAATGCAGATCCATTTTTTTTAAACATATCTCATACTCATTCAAACCTTGAGCATAGTCTGTGGTCAAATCTGGCAGATGTTCAAAAACTTCCTGTCTTGCTGGGCCCAGACAATGCATCAGCAGTGACTTTTTCCTCTTTGCACTTAGCGAAGTTAAGTTTTCTTTTCTTTTCAATCAATGTTCTCTATCTTGATCAATACCCAGTGTTCCAGTAGTTCTGGCAGGACTAGGATTGTGGAGAGGTGTGGCTCACTAGTTAGAGGCGGCAGACCCGTAAGCAGAGAATTGGCCAGGGACCAGGGTTCAATTCCCGACGCGGCAGGGTCGCGGACCAGGGTCAAAACGGACTTGATAATTCTCGCCTCGGTACCTACTCTAACCAGGAACACACTCGACAACTCTGGGCATTAAGCTTGCCTCATCTATACAACGGCCCCCCACAGATGCCGGGGATGCCTGGTTTCACCTTGGAGATACCCAGAAAGGGACCATCTCACAGGGATAGCCAGGACGGGTTCCCCAGCGGTCTACAGCGCCGGGACGCCCCGTTGCTGGGGCAGCTGTGCGCTTTACAAGTCTACAACATTTACATTTACATTAGCACTCACCGTGAGCTTCCTGGCCCAAAACCCGAATATTTTTTCCAAAATGCTTATCCTTCACCAGAGGTCATCATGCTGAGCATAGCATCCTTCACTTCTGTGTTGCAATGTCCAGTGCAAAATGGTGGTATGTTGCATGTCATATCAGCCGCTAAATGTCTGTCACATTACACAAATTCAAAGCGCCACTTTCCATTATCCAGTATGGTATCAATTTGCTAAGTGCACAGTGTCACTTTGCCCAAACCAATATGGCATATCGTGATCATGTGTACAAACCAATATGGTATTCTGTGATCATGTGTACCCCCAAATCATCCGTTCACAATGCACCCGTAGGTAAGCTCCTTGCAGGACGCACACTAGCAGTCTGACTGCTATGTGTCCCAGCGGTCAGGATAATCTGTACAGGGAATGTGGTAGGTGAGTCTCGCAGCAGCTTCCTACTAGCGGTTGTGCTTGGGAAAGGGCTATAAAACCCCAAAAACTATTTCCACCCACCGCGCTCAAGTGAGCACTGCAGCATTGCTCGATTCTTTGAAGATCAGCACACTTCTGGTTGACTGAAAAGGCGCTCAGTCAAAATATCGAAGTTTAAACATCGACCTAAACTAATATCGAGTTCTAAATTTCGTAGGGACAGAATATCGAAGTCAAGAATATCGTTGACCAGAATATCGACTTTAAGGTAAGCAATATCGATTTTTTTAATATCGAAGTATATTATCGAAGTAAATAATATCGTTTGCAAAAATATAGTTGTAAATAATATTGATTTTTTTTTTAGTGTTATGTATTTTAGTATGTATTTTATATGTATGTTTAACTTTTTTTAAAGTTTTGACATTATTTTTAAATATATTTATTAAATGTTTGGAAAACAGTAATTTTTCTTTAAAGTAAATTTTGCGTTTTAGTATCAGAGCGGGTTGTGGGTTTATAGGGGAATAGGGTGGGGAGTAATTTAAATATAATTAATTAGTTAATATGTGTTTATTTATTTTTATTGTTAATTAATTTATTGTTAATTAATTATTAATCGGTAACTCATTTTAATTAATTGATTAATTGGTAAGTAAATTAATTATGTGATTTTTAATGTGTAGCGGGTTGTGGGTTTATAGGGGAATAGGGTAGGAAGTAATTTAAATATAATTAATTAGTTAATATGTGTTTATTTTTTCTTATTATTAATTAATTTATTGTAAATTAATTATAAATTGGCAATTTTTTTTTTTAATTGATTATTAAATTAATTGTTTTATTTTTTATGTGTCACGCATTGTGTGTTTATAGGGGAATAGGGTGGGAAGTAATTTAATTTTATTTAAGTAAATATTAATTTAATTTAATAGGTATTTATTAATAATAATTTTGTTAAATAATTATTAATATGTTATTTATTTATAAGTATGTTAATCTAACCCCTATGCTATCCTACATTTTCCCTACTGTTGCACTCACTGGAGTGGGAATAGTAATTTTTACCCCTACGCTATCCAACACTTTCTCTACTATTGCACTCACTGGAGTGGGAATAGTAATTTTTACCCCTATGCTATCCAACACTTTCCCTACTGTTGCGCTCACTGGAGTGGGAATAGTAATTTTCATTCCTACGCTATCCAACACTTTCCCTAATGTTGCACTCACTGGAGTGGGAATAGTAATTTTTACCCTTGCGCTATCCAACACTTTCCCTACTTTTGCACTCACTGGAGTGGGAATAGTAATTTTTACCCCTACGCTATCCAACACTTTCCCTACTGTTGCACTCACTGGAGTGGGAATAGTAATTTTTACCCTTACGCTGTCCAACACTTTCCCTACTGTTGCACTCACTGGAGTGGAAATAGTAATTTTTATCCCTGCGCTATCCCACACTTTCCCTACTGTTGTACTCACTGGAGTGGGAATAGTAATTTTTACCCTTACGCTATCCAACGCTTTCCCTACTGTTGCACTCACTGGAGTGGAAATAGTATTGTTTACACCTACGCTATCCAGCACTTTCCCTACTGTTGCACTCACTGGAGAGGGAATAGTAATTTTTACCACTCCGCTATCCAACAATTTCCCTACTGTTGCACTCACTGGAGTGCGAATAGTAATTTTTACGCCTTCGCTATCCAACACTTTCCCTACTATTACACTCAATGGAGTGGGAATAGCAACTTTTACCCCTACGCTATCCCATACTTTCCCAACTGCTGCACTCACTGGAGTGGGAACAGTAATTTTTACACCTCCGCTATCCAACACTTTCCGTACTGTTACACTCACTGGAGTGGGAATAGTAATTTTTACCCCTACGCTATCCAATACTTTCCCTACTGTTGCACTCACTGGAGTGGGAATAGTAATTTTTACCCCTACACTATGCAACACTTTTCCTACTGTTGTAGTCACTGGGTTTGGAATAGTAATTTTATTTCTTCCACTATCTAATATTTTTTGTAATATTTTAGCTAATGTACTGTATAATTAATTTTTAAAATACTAAAAAAATATTTAAATCGTTTTCATTTGTTATATATATTTTTAATATTTATTTATATTATTGTTTTTTGTGTATAGATGTATTTACTTTATTTTACATTTTTTTTAACTTAAATAAAAAACGATATTTTTAACAACGATATTTCTGACATCGATATTTGTTTTCTCGATATTTTTGTACTTACCTTAATGTAGCTAGGATGTCGATATTCTTCTCCTCGATATTTTTGCTGCAATATTTTTGTAGGTCGATATTTTGACCTTCGATATTTAGTCGTTTAGTGATCCAACTGAAAACTAAAGATCTTCCGGTACCACCTCACTTCTGAAATCTGTCATGAGATGTTGAGGCCTGCTGGGTTGGTTTCTCCACTCCTCACCAAATTGAAGTTATGGTCCCACACAAAGATAATTGTTTATCCAAGTTTATTAGTTATAGTTCAATACAAGCCCCATCCTTCAACAGTGACTGCCTCAATTCAGGTCCTAATAACATCTATCTTAACAGTTGAAATCAATACATTCTAATACTTTGGCAACATAGGAATCACATTGTAGTATCATATAACATCATAGAGCATGTCCTCATGCACAGAGAACATGCATATGATACCACTTCCCCTACCACCAACCCAGAGATAAGATCTTGTTATAAAACTTCCTATCTGTTCAGCAGCTTCTCCTTCCACCTTCACTGAGTACCATAACTTGCCTGTGAAAGAGCTATGGTCTTGTTAAAACACATCCAATGTATCCAGCAGCTTAATGACTGACTTGAAAATGTTACGTATATTGAGACCGTTTTCCCACAGTTCCACTGAGACACTCAAGTTGCCACTAACATTTAGAGGTGAGTATTTCTATGGGGACAGCGTGAACCCACTAGCCACTCTCTCCAATGACAGTCCTAAGCATGCCCAAGACAGTGCTTGGCGCTGACAATAGACAAAAGACATTGTTCGTTTGTAGTCATACAGCTCCTCTCGTCAGATGGGGATTCACTGTGATTTTCTGCTGTCTCTTATGTGTGTCAGCTCTTTTATGCTAAACAGAACACCATGCTACTGTTATGCTCAGCTCTTATATCACTTTTAAATGTGCACAGTTGTTCTTTTACATAGATTTAATATTATGGGTAACATTCTTCAAAGAATGAGAACATATACAAGAATTACTCTATCAAGATGTGCACTATGGTAAACACTCAACTACACTTGATATTTATCATGCTAGGGCTAAGAGAATCATTGTGAGACGAGTCTTATTCTGGTGTCCTATACGCAGTCACTAAAGCTTATCAACTTAGCACACCAAATAGAAGCAAAGGCCCACACGGGATCTACAAATAATCCTGCTTAAGCCCAAGATACAGTGGTTACAGCATAACTTTGAAGGTGTGGCAGTGTTCCAGTTCAAAGGTTCAAGGGGTAGTAGAGAGACCCAGCAGGAGCCCTATAATACAAATAAATATATCTAACTCTCCCTATCTATCACTAACCTGATGCCTCTGAAAGCAGCACTGTGAGCACATTTAGAGTTTCAAGGATGGAAGGAGATTCTCTGAAGTGAAGCTGCAGATGTAGTTCCATGAAATGCCACAAGCGCAAAAGCTTCTAGGAGGATGAACTTGTTTGGCTTGAAGATAATTCCAGCTGGAGAGCCAGGAATACAGGTGTTTAGCTGCTTTCAGGCAGAGACTTCCTCTCACCAATAGGGAAGAAAACCTAGCACTCCCTTATATACTGTGGGAGCCATGAATTGTGTAGCACTTCCATGAATACTGCTGTAACTTGACAATGTGATGGGGCACAGACTCAAGGCTTTTAGGGTACTTTTTAAGAGAGCAGGATTGATGGCACTGATGATGGGGATCGCAACTGGGCAGTCTCAAGAGTGCAGGAGTTATTTTGGGTAGCAATGCCCGTAGCAAGCTGTGTAAAGGGTTTCAATAATGCTCAGGATCAGAGGTTGAAAGAAGTGCAGGCAAATACCTGTGGCAACCATGACACCCATCCCCTTTGATCCACTTAAATCTATGGATTACTCTCTAAAAACTAAGACCCTACTTTTGGTTGCGTTTTGGGTCCTGATTGGTTTTGAGGTTGTACTGTAGTATACTGTCTCTGCCTCACTTATATTGTGACCTCGACATCTTTCTCTGTGGTAAAAAAAGAATGTTTGCAGACTTTGGACCACTTTAGTGTTCATCAGAGACCATTTTTGCTTCTGCCTCTTAGGGTTGTTTTGTGTGTTTGCTGATAGAGGGAAATTACCAATCCGTGGCGTGTTGCTGGTTGGCTCCCTCACCTGCTGACAACACTTCGACTGCAACCAAAGGAGTCAGTCCTGTCAGACCTAGCCTTGCTCTCTCAGTAGAGGCGTTCCCACAGAATCTCCCCAATACTAGTGTTTATGTGGAAAAATATCTTGTGGCAGTCACCCAAAGGAGAGCTGTTGTAGCCTGAAAACTCAATAGAGACTGACGCCTACAAACAATGTAAATATGGATGCGCCATTATGTAGTTTAATAGATTACTGTTTAATTGAAGAACGTTGTTTTAAAGAAAGTATATATTTGTCCATCGTCAAGGATCATTTTATGTTGCACCAAAACAATTGCTATATTTTAGTTTTTGTGATTTAAGATGCTCAGTCCCTTACTTTCACTGTTTTCAAAGCTTCTTGAAAGATATTGTGCTGGCATCATTGCGTAATAATTAATGTTGTCAATGCAACTTACTTTTCGAATCATGTTCAATAAACAATTTTGCTTGCTCCTCAGCAATTCAATATTTTTGTACTGCCATTATCTGCATTCTATATTGATATGGTAGCTGTCAATCTTTACTTTGTAGAATTTTGATGCATCCATATAATGTAATATTCATGAACACTGTTTTTCCTTGCTTGAACTTGTTTGCTCAGTAGTTCAGTTTCTTCCAATACAAACCTATGTTACACGTTTTTCAATCTTACTCCACCTCACATCATTTTGATGCTGTGCATACAAATTACTCAAATTATTACACTTGAGGCCAAGTAGATATCATTATTCAATGCATGGAGCTTATCAAACAACTCTATGAAGAGGTTTGCATTGTGCTTGTCACCATGTACTGGTTTTGAAACTGTATTTCACCCTTTTTCATAAACCTGTTGTACTGCAAGAGTGACAGCCACCCTCCAGTTCATTACTGACACTGTTTCAAGCCCTGGATTTGTGTGTGATACCTAATGCTATCTGTGTGTTGTAGTTTTGTTTTGCTTCCATTGAACTGATTATACTAATGCATGTAAACATAATGTTTAGGTGAAAAGTGGGAATAGTGCCTGTAATGGCGTGGAGCTAAGTGGTCACTCCGTGTTCTGCTGGGTACAGTTATTGTTTCTAGTCAAGATGAATAACTAATTTAGCATGGTGTATGTTAGAAATGGCGATTTCTGGTTGGCTAGGGCTTGCGCCAAAGCCAGGCAGAAACCACCACTCTAGTCAGGGCAAGGAAGTTACACGCCAAAGATAACCCCTGCTCACCCCCTTGGTACCTTGGCACGAGCAGTCAGGCTTATCTCTGAGGCAAGGTGTAAAGCGTTTGCGCGCGCACCCAGCAACAACACCCAAGGCTCACCACAAAGGAAACTCCACACAAGGTATTCTATAAAAATAGCCTTTGTATTATACAAAACACATTAGATAAAAACACACACTTTACAATGTGCCAACAGGCACGGGCAGAATTTACAAGGGATTCACTGTCAGAATATGTCATTTGAACAGTTGTGTTTGTTTCCCAGAAGTTCACCAAATACTATGTTGCTTTTTTATTCTGTCACTTTCTCTGAGAAAAATTGGATTGGTAGCTGCCAATCTATGATGACTTTTACTTTGAAACAATTTGATCGATACATAAAATCTAAAATACAATACCACTGTGTTCTCCTTGATTGTACCCGAATGATGAACTCAGAATTTGCAATTATTGTGATTTAAAATATGATTATTATTAGATGGTGTGTATGTAGTATTTATATAGCACAAACCTAGCTGAAAGGCAGTGCATTTCTGTACAGGGTACAAGGCACAGTTGACATGTGATTGGAGAAATAACAGATTTGTAAGAGTGTCCCTTAAAGAGTGGTGTTGTCAGAAATTGTGTTACTGGTTGAGGTGTGTAAAACTCTTCTCAAGCAGCAACCACAATCCTTGTCAGGGTGAATTTACAGCCAAACCCCAAATTATCCTATGCTCAACTCTCTGGTAACTTCGTGCTGAGCAGTCAGGCTTAACTTAGAGGCAATGTGTCAGTCAATCAATCAGTACTTGTATAGCATGGCTAACTCATGAGGGTATCTAGGTGCTGGGATGGCTTTGTAGAAAAGCCAGGTCTTGAGTCCCTTCCTGAAGTCTGCCAAAAAGGGTGCTGTATGGGGTGGAGGCCGTTCCAGGATGTTGCGGCGAGGTAGGAGAAGGAATGGCCACCGCTGTGGCTTCAGTGGATGCGAGGTGTCTGTGTGAGGGCAGTGGATCAAAGGTTTCTGGATGGCTGGTAGATATTCAGTCGATGGTTGATGTATGCTAGTCCTAGGTCGTGGAGGGCTTTGAAGGTATGTGTCAATATCTTGAATTGGTATCTTTTCTGGATGGGGAGCCAATGGAGGTTCCTAAGGTGTGGGGAGATGTGGATTCCTTTGGGCAGGTTGATGATTAGTCTTGTCGCTGAGTCTAGTATCGTCTGTAGTCTCTTCATGATTTTGGTGGTGGTTCCTGCGTACAGTGCATTTCCGTTGTCCAGCCGGCTGGTGACAAGGACTTGAGTGATGGTTTTCCTCGTGCTGATGGGGTGCCATTTGAAGATTCTTCGGAGGTGAAGGGGGGGTAGGAGGATTCTCTGTGTTCACCCTGCGAGGAATGATGCGATCCATCTGAGGATGTTTCCCTGGATTTCAGTTTGGTGTAGTATCCTGATGAGTGTGTGATGGGAAACAGTTTAGAACGCTATGGAGAGATCGAGAAGGATCAGGGCCGCAGACTCTCCTCTGTCACAGAGGATGCTAAAAGTCTCCCTTTGTGGCAATCAGGGCACTCTGGGTGCAGTGGTTGGCACAGAAATAGAATTGAGAGGCATCGAACAGGTTGTTACTATCCAGAGTTCGGTTAGCTGCTGGTTGGTGGCCTTTCAGTTCTGGAGTTCGTGGAGTCTTCAGCTTGTTTCAGGCATTGGAGAAAGTGGGTGTGGCTATAGATGTGCTCAGGATGGCGCGAGTTGGCTGCTGATGTCTTTGCCTCTGAGTTTGACAAGGTAGTGGGGGAAAGGGTCAGAGGGTGCCCGAGTGGATGGACTTCATGATGGCTGCGGTGTTCTGAGCAGTGAGCTCTTGCCATGTGGTGAGTGTCTGAGCCTGGGCGGTTTGCGTCAGGGTGAGGATGATGTGGAGGTTGAGGCTCGAAGTTCTTGTAGATGGTGGATATCTTGTTGTGAAAGTGGTCCACTAGAGCATCACAGAGTTCCTGTGAGGTAGGGATGGTGTAGGGCAGGAGAACTCTCTGTCAATGCTGAAGAGTTCCTTTTAGTTGTTGGTGCTTGATTTGATGCGTTTTGCTAGGGCTTCTTTTTTTGCGTCTTTGAGTCATTGGTGGTATATGTTGAGGGCTGATTTGAAAATGGCATGATCTGTGGTGACATTGCTTGTTCACCAAACTCTCTCCAGTTTTTTGCAGGCGCGCGTCATTTCTCTATGTTCTGCTGTATACCAGCTGGATTGTTTGGAGGATCTGCGAGTCTTGTCTGGTTTGATGGGGGAGACTTGGGCAGCAGTGCTGGTGATCCAGGTAGTCAAGCTCTAAATGGCTTGCTCCAGGTTGGTTGCGCCAGCTGGTTGGGGGGTGTTGAGGGCTTCCATACATTGGGGGCGCTGGAGGTGGTGTGTGGTGATCCTGCGATGGTGAAGTGGAAGATGGAGTGGTTGGCCCAGATAAGTTCTGTGACCTGGATGTATTTGACTCTGTCTCTGGCTGTGAAGATTGAGTCCAGTGTGTGTCCTCCTCTGTGTGTAGTGCCATTGACAGCTGGAAGAGGCCGATGATGCCCAGGTGTTCCATGAGGTTGGTGGAGTTAGTGTCTGTGGGGCCGTCCAAGTAGAAGTTGAAGACTCTGACGAAGATGTAGTGTTTGGCCTTGATGGCTAGTGGGGCGATAAAATCAGTGATGGTGTTGCAGAAGATGGTGCATGGTCCTTGTGGTCTGTATGAGAGGGTGCATCTGATTGTCATTTTGTCACCGGTGTTGAGTTGGAATTTGAGGTGTTCTATGATCGGTGTGGTGCAGTCTTCAGTGGTGGTGCAGCGGATTGTTTGATTGTGGATGATAGCAATGCCTCCTCTGTGTTTGTTGGTGCAGTTCCTAAGTCTCATCTTGTAGCCATTGGGCGTTGCAGTGGTGATTTTGGGGGTGGTGGAGGGGTTGAGCCAGGTTTCAATGATGAAGATCATGTCAGGGATGAGGGTGGAGATGGTGTCCCATACTTCAGTGGCATGTTTGCAGTGAGATCGGGTGCTGAGCAAGAGGCATCATAGTGCTTCTGAGGCGGTTGCAGTCGGCAGAGAGGCGGGAGGTCCAGTGCCACAAGTGAAGAGAGAATGGTCGCATGATAAGTGGGTTTCCAGAGATTTCTTGTGCTGCACTTGAGATGCTACAGGATAATTGTGTTGACATCCGTCAAGCGATTCATTAAGAATCCATGCTCCAACTTCGCGATGACACGAGCCTTCTGACCAGAAAGACAGAGCACTGCTGGATGTCTGTCGGGGTATGAACAAAGGGCATACAAATAAGTTTTGATGATTCTGTTTAATAACTATATTGTGAGTTAAAACACTGTTCTTGCAATTCACAGATACTCCTCTGATCAGGCATTCGCACAAGATGGGTGGCAGGCCTTTTAAGTTACCCCACTGTAGATGCCATAGAGTAGTACCACAGCATCTTGTTTGTCTTTCTCAATCCCAACCCCCTTTCCCTTTGGGGCCTGCACCTGGTACAGTGTCATTTCCGGTCATCTGAAGTAGACCCTAGTTTGAATGGGATCTAGCGTTGCCCTATCACAACCGCCTGGGATTCAGGTGAGTGGCTAGTAACATTAAGCCAAGTAAACATTGCCTACTTCGGGTAAACATATAATATTCGCATGATCAGAAATTTATGGTCAAGTTATCTAACTCCAGAAGGTGAAGGGAAAAGGCTTTCTCTGTATGGGTTGTGTGATGGAAAAATGCATGCCTTAACAACGCATGGCTAAACCCTGACAGAGTCTTTACCACGCATGCCTTTACCATGCAATTTCCTGGTAATGACATGTTTGGTAAATGGGCATGTGTGGTAAAGATCACACTTCTGCCTCTCTTCCCTAAACCCTAAAGACCCTAAAATTAAAATCCCTACTTCCTGCCTACCCCAGCCCAACTGCCCCCTTGACCTGCAAACTTCCTCCATCCTGTCTCCTACCCTGAACCCTGCAACTCTGCCCACTTAAAACTAATCTGACCCCAGCCCCTCCCTGAGCCTTAAAACAAGCCCCCACCCTCTAAAACCTAACCCCACCTACCCCCGCCCCAGCCCAGCTCAGCCTTAAAACTGACCCTTTCCTGAGCCCTAAAATCCTCGCTCCAGCCCTAAAAACTACCACGACCCCCACCCCCAAAAATACCCCAATCCAAATAATCTAACCCCACCTCTGTCTACTGCCCTTAGCCCTAAAACTCCCAACTGCCCCCTCCACCTAAAAACTGCCCAGTTCATGTCCCCTAACCCGAGCCCTAAAACTCCCACCCCTCCAGGACTGAAATATATCCTGAGCCCTCCCAGCCCTGAAAACTACCACACAAGCCCTACAAACTACCCCACACCCCCTCGAAACCAGTCTTACATCTCCTCCTTCCTCTTCCTGCTCTTCCGCCCGGCAGCAGCAGCAACTAGACCGCGCATATGCCTTAATCAAAAATATGCATGGTTAAGGCATACTTGTGGTTTAGACATGTGTGCTTCTACCTGCATGGTTCAGCCTTGCGTAGCTTATGCTGCGTGGTTAAGTCTGTTTCCCTTGATAGGAACAGATTTTTGCTGCAGAGAAAAAATGTGCATTTGCACCGGGGAATACGAGCCTCTGTGAAATGTCACATGACAATCTCAGAAGTACTCCTTGAACCCTGCCCCTGGAGCATCTTTCAAGGTGTACATCGGAGAATATTTGTGAAATCCCCAAATCCTTCAAATATATCTAGACAGAAGTTTAAATCTCTGCCCATATTTTTACATTTGTGTCTGTGACTAGGACCACTATGTTTATAGTGATGATATGCAATTATTTACAGGTTCAACCTAAATATTGACTTGTGGCTCATCAGTTTTTGTTTTCTTTTTAATGACCTAGAAGACGTTGTCATTGCTATTTCTATATATTGAGTCCTTTTCTCTAGGGACAAAGTCATCCCTTTATGACCCGTGCAGATGTATTTAATTCTAACATAGTGAATGGGCGGTGGGTAAACTTGTGCATATTTTTATGCATTGAGGTCATTTTGGAGAACTGTGATGTATTTGGAAGGTAACCTATTGCATGTGCTTTATGCTTTGCCCTTTTTGCCTTTATCATTATGCTTTTTTTGTTTGCAGGGTCGGTTTGAATACTTTCTTAATGCTACCTTTTGCTTTTATTTCCAATAATGCATTGGGTATTCTTTTAGCATATTGTCACAAGCCTCTCGTGTTGTTGCTGTAGGTTCGGCACAACTGGTTGAGATCTACTATAACACGTGGTTTTTGTATTCCTTTTCACTGAAAGCAACATAGTCTAGGCCCAGGCAAAATGTTACTACCATAATCTTGCGTATACCGTGTGTTGACCTGACCTCGGTCTAGGCAGCACGCTCCCCGGCAGCTCCGCAAGCCGATCACCGCCTCAGCAGCCCCAGCAGCAGAGTTCGAGCCTCGCGCTCGACTCTGTCACAAGTATCTGCTTTTTGGGATTTTGCGCTCTGACATGCGCTTGTGTGTGACATTTGTGTTTTCTTGTGTTATTTTGCTCCACAGGTTCTGCTCCTTGCCTATCTCGGCGCCTCGCGCCTCCCGCCACATAAGCTCCGCGCCCTCCTCTTAGCCCCACCCCCTACCTGACTCCCACCGCCTCCTCCTCGATCCCGCCCTCCTCCCCTTCATTACGGCGACCGCTGCGGGGGAGCGCATGTGTTGACCTGACCTCGGTCTAGGCAGCACGCTCCCCGGCAGCTCCGCCAGCCGATCACTGCCTCAGCAGCCCCAGCAGCAGAGTTCGAGCCTCGCGCTCGACTCTGTCACAGGTTTCTGCTTTTTGGGATTTCGCGCTTTGGCAAGCGCTTGTGTGTGACATTTGTGTTTTCTTGTGTTAATTTGCTCCACAGGTTCTGCTCCTTGCCTAACTCGGCGCCTCGCGCCTCCCGCCACATAAGCTCCGCGCCCCCCTCTTAGCCCCGCCCCCTACCTGACTCCCACCCGCCTCCTCCTCGATCCCACCCCCTCCCCTTCATTAAGGCAAGACCGTCTGCGCCCGTCCACGCCTGGACCGCGCCCAGCACCAGGGACCCTGATTCTCCAAGCCTCCACCACTACACCCTCGCCAGCCTCCTTGCACTCAAACCCAACCACATCGAGAACTGCGCACGAGCCTCACCCGTCAACACTCAAGGAGACCTTCGCTTGCGCTCACTGCCGAAGCACCTTCTCCATGGACGCCACGCCAGTAGCCAGCAAAGTACCACCTGCCGCCAAGCCCGCCAACACCATTAACTGCATCCTTCTCAATGTACGATCCCTTCACAGGCACGCCATAGAGATATGGGACTTACTCGACACTCTCGCTCCTGACGTCGCCTTCTTCACGGAGACCTGGACTAACGCAAGCTCCGGACCAGACATCGCCACGGCTATACCAGACAGCTACAAGCTCAAGAGAATTGACTGACCTAATGGCCCGGGGGGAGGCCTCGCCATCACTCTCAAAACCTCCCTCCAACTCTCCATCTCCAGCCCAAGCTGCGTTCTTCCCAGCATAGAACACCTCCACTTCCAGATCCACACCAACCCCAGGACAACGCTACGGGGCACACTCATCTACAGACCACCAGGACCTCGCGCCCAACCCACTACCACCATCACAGAACTTGCTGCATCCCACGCCATCACCTCCACGGACTACATTCTGCTAAGAGATCTAAATTTCCACCTTGAGAACCGCCAGGACCCCGATTCCAACGCGCTACTTGAGAATCTCGCCAACCTGGGACTCAATCAACTGGTAAACACTCTCACCCACATTGCAGGACATACTCTGGACCCCATCTTCGCGGAAGGGTCGAACATCTGGTTCACCCATACCACCCAGCACCCCTGGACAGAACACCACTGCATCCATTTCACTTTCACTTCCAGGACCACACCCAAACAAGCCCCGCGCCCTCCTCGACGGAACTGGAGTAAGATCACCAAAGACCTTCTTAACACCACCCTCCTCCACGACCCCCCCTCAGCCACCGGTGCCGCCGCCAAGGAACTCCACCGGTGGATCACCAGATAAACTGGCCCCTCTCCGGCAGACAACCACCAAACGCCCTCCTAAGGCTGCCTGGTTCACCACCGAACTCCTAGAGGTCAGACACGACTGCAGGCGACTCGAGAAAACATGGAGGAACCAGAAGACCACTGAAGCCCACACCGACCACAAGATCACCATGAAGAACTACCACCAGCTGATAAGGGACACCAAAAGAACCTTCATCAGGGAAAAAGTCAACACCAACTCAGGCAACACAAGGGAACTCTTCAACGTCATCAAGCATTTCACCAAACCCTCATGCAATGCCTCTGACATCACACCATCCCAAGATCTCTGCAACAAGCTCAGCGCCTTCTTCCACCAGAAGATCATGACCCTTTACGACAACTTCAACGAGCCAACGAATGCCTTCACCCCTACGACCACTACCACCTTCAAACCAACCATCACCACCTGGAACCCCGCATCCATCGAACTTATTGCCACCACCATGAAGAAAACTCACTCAGGAGCCCCCACGGACCCCTGCCCCCCACAAATCTTCCACAGAGTCTCCACGGCCATCGCTCCCGAGCTAGCCCGCACCATCAACTCCTCCCTGGCCTCCGACTCCTGCCCCATGGACTGGAAACGCGTGGAAGTGAAGCCCCTCCTCAAAAAACCATCGTCCGACCCGACTGACCTCAAGAACTACTGACCTATCTCCCTCCTCCCCTTCGCAGCCAAAGTCACAGAAAGGCTCGTGAATGCCCAGCTGACAACCTTCATCGAAGATAACTACATCCTTGACCCCTCCCAATCCAGTTTCTGCAGCAACCACAGCACCGAAACAGCCCTGATCGCCACCACTGACGACATCTGTATGTTGCTCGACCAGGGCCACGCCGCAGCCCTCATCCTCCTGGACCTCTCCGCAGCTTTCAACACCGTCTCACACCGCACACTAACCACCAGGCTCCACAACGCAGGAATTCAGGGAGACGCCCTCAACTGGATCCGATCCTTCCTCTCCGATAGAACACAGAGGGTCAGGCTCCCCCCCTTCCTCTCTAAACCCACCGACGACATCTGCGGAGTTCCCCAAGGAACTTCTCTGAGCCCGACTCTCTTCAACATCTACATAGCCCCCATCACCGCAATCGTCAGGCAGCATGGGCTCAGCATTGTGTCCTACGCTGACAACACCCAGCTCATCCTCTCCCTCACCAGCAACCCAGAAGACACTAGACTCAGCTTCCAGGAAGGAATGAAAAACGTGGCCACCTGGATGAAGGACAGCTGCCTCAAACTCAACTCCGAAAAGACCGAGATTCTCATCTTCGGACCCCACCCCTACGCCTGGAGCGACTCCTGGTGGCCTCCCGCCCTGGGATTCCCACCCACCCCGACGGACCATGCTCGGAACCTCGGCATAATCCTCGACTCCTCCCTCCCCATGAACTACCAAATCAACGGTATCTCCTCCACCAGCTTCAACTGCCTCCGGATCCTACGTAAGACCTTCAAGTGGATCCCCCAGACTGCAGAAAGACCGTCACCCACGCACTCATCACCAGCAGGCTCGACTACGGCAATGCCCTCTACGCCGGAATCAACAAATCCCTACTACGCAAACTCCAAACCATCCAAAACGCGGCCGCCAGGCTCATCCTAGGGACACCGGGCCACGAACACATGACTCCACACCAGCGAGAACTCCACTGGCTCCCCGTCGAGAAGAGGGTCACCTACAAACTACTCACACACGCCTACAAATCCCTCAACAACATCGGACCCAAATACCTCAACAACCGAATGAGCTTCCACGCACCCAAGCGGAACCTCCGTTCAGCCGACCTCGCGCTAGCAGAGGTCCCACGCATCCACCGGAGCAGAGCTGGAGGGAGAGCTTTCTCATACACCGCAGC
Source organism: Triturus cristatus (assembly GCF_964204655.1). NCBI lineage: Eukaryota > Metazoa > Chordata > Amphibia > Caudata > Salamandridae > Triturus > Triturus cristatus. Next base: position 765,954,758 of record NC_140581.1, on the reverse strand, counting down.
GCAGCTTGGAACATTCTCCCACTAGAAATAAGACGCTCGCCAACCCTGCACACCTTCAGACGGGCTCTCAAGACCTGGCTTTTCGACTGACCGGAGCAGCCCTACCAGCGCCTTGAGACCCTCACAGGTGAGTAGCGCGCTTTACCAACCCTGATTGATTGATTGATTGAGTGATTATTGGATTTCACATCTATGCACTGATTTTTTTCTTTCACTTACATTTTGATATAATTTCTGGTCTTGAGAGATGGGTTCAAGCAGAACTGTGAATGCAGCGGCCATAATTGCTGTCCTACCAGCGTTCACCTGTTGCCTTTAGAAACTTCATGCAAAGCTGATTGAACAGTGTGAGAACTGGGGTTTCTGGTTGTCAGAGGTATGCACCCTGTCTAAGTAGGAACCATCCCTCTGGTAAGCTAGATGCACACTAAAAGATAACCTGTACTCAGCCTCTGATATCTTGGCGCAGGGCAGTCAGGCTTATCCAAAGAAGCAATGTGTAAAGTATTTTTGCAAACACACACACAGTAACACAATGATAACACCACAAAAAAGACTCCACATCGGTTTAGCAAAACTGGTTATATTGTTAGGAGTAAAACAAGAGTAAAACAACAAAAATACAATAAGTAGAACCGGAGTAATGATTTTTTTAAGAATAAATCAAAAAGTAATGCTTAGAAGCAAACAGCGCTTAGGGGTTACTTGAGGTCACGCTGGACTAGGATGAATACAAAGCTCAGTCTGACTACGATGGAGGGCAAGCCGACTACAGAACTCATGCAGGCCCGCTTAAAATGTACCTTGGATGGAGCACGCATAGATGTTAAAGACTCGATGCGTCGGTTCCGATCTGCACAGGTGATGAAGACTTCATTGCCGAACATCTTTACGATGCAGGGGCTGCGTCCTTGATGAGCCCTCCTGTCCGCCATCACTAAGCTATGCAGTATGTCGAAGCGGTCTTGTCGATTGGCTCCTGCATTGGCGAAGGGCAATGCGTCGGTGCAGATCGGCAGAAAGTTGTCACTGCATCAATTTTGGTGGTTCTGTACTGCAGAAATCATTTTTGAAGGCCCAGGATTGGATTGGCGCCACTTGGCAGGGCAGGACAGGACTCACAGATGGCAAAGTCCAGGTGCTGTTGCAGGGTTGAAAGAAGTGTTTGGTGGCCCTGAGACTTCAAAACAGGGGGAAATCCATCAAGCCCTTGGAGTCAATCTGAGTTGAAGTGAGATTGGTCCAGTCCTTATCCTCAGTAGGGCACAGATCAGCAGGCAGCAGTGCAGCACAGCAGCGTAGAAACGCAGTTCTTCCAGAGCAGCAGTCAGGCAGAGTGGCAATCCTTGTAGCACAGCAGTCTTTACTCTTGGCAGAGTTTTTCACAGGTACAGAAGTGTACTGTCTTGGTAGGGTCAGAGCCCCAGTACTTATACCCAGTTGTTCCATTGAAGTGGGAGTGACTTCAAGGCAGGCCCTTGAAGTGCACAGGTCTCTCTTTCTTCCCAGCTCTGGCACCAGACTATCAGTAGGGGATAATCGGCCCTTTGTGTGGGAAATGGGACACTGCCTATTCAGGTGAAAGTGTCAGCTCCCCCCTCTCTTGCTGCCCAGGAAAAGCTATCAGAATGCAAATGAATGCAGATTAGTTCTCTGTCACATCCTCCCATCCTGTGTTTGTGCCTATCTAGAAGGGATGAACAAAGCATCGCTGTCAACCACCACAGACACAAATTAAAGGCACACAGAGCAGTAAGAGCAGAGAAATGTCCACTTTCTAAAAGTCATTACAAACTAATGGGGTAACCCAAACGGCCAAAGGACCTGGGTACAGTTCGATACAAACAACAAAATGGTCCTAGTGGCAAGGATAAAAAGAAGTACACAATATCAGTTACATTTCTAAAAGTAGCATTTCTAAAACAGTAACGTTAAATCCAACTTTACCAGTAAAAAGGATGTACCATTACCATTTCAAAGATATGAAACATGATGTAACTAATCCTTTCAAATCAGGAATTACATCTTAAAAGTGTGTCAAGGATTCCCAATACTAGCCTAAGAGAGTAGTAGGCCTCACAGTAGTGAAAACAAATGATATGTAAAACTTAAAAGTACATGTCCTACCTTTTAGTTACCCAGCACCCTCCCTCAGGGCCTACCTTAGGGGTGTCTTATGTGTATATGTATAATAAAAGGGGAGTTTACGGCTTGGCAAGTGATTTTAAATGCCAAGTCGAAGTGGCAGTGAATTGCGCACATAGGTCCTGCAGTGGCAGGCCTGAGACAGGTTTGAAAGGCTACTTGTGTGGGTGGCACAATCAGTGTGGCAGGCCACTAGTAGCATTTACTTTACAGGCCCTGGGTATATGGTATACTACTTTACAAGGGACTTACAAGTAAATTAAATATACCAAACAGATGTAAAACAATTATACCATGTTTAGAGAAGAGAGCACATGCACTTTAGTACTGGTTAGCAGTGGTAAAGTGCTCAGAGTCCTAAACCCAACAAACATAAGGTCAGAAAAAGAGGAGTTAGAAGGCAAAAGGTTTGGGCTGACCCTTCAGAGTGGGCCACTTTCCAACAAGAAGTTATCTTAATACATTTTGAACATGAGAACATAATTCACATATAGTTTTCAAGCAGATGACAAATCTCACATACTTTGCATATTATGCACAAACGTAATGAACATTTTAAGTATTACATGCTAAAAAATAATATACTTTTCTGCTGGACCACATGGTGCTTGCAGTGCTGAACTAAGACTGAGCTGTGCAGTGAGAAAATATATATCAATAGATGTGTGCTTCAAATCGTAGAATAATATAGCAATGTCCCATTCATTTGAACACCCCCTTAATGAGTAACACATAGAACATTGTGAAAAGTTTGAGGTATGAACAGCTGCAAAGCTATGAAATGCTATGCAAGAGGGTTTTACAATGGGAAATGGGTACACAAAAGGGTGATCACAGAAGGGGACGGGGACTTGAGCTGATCTGTGTCAGAGCTTTAAGCTGTGAGGGGGAGAGCAGTTTATGTGATGAACTGGACTGCATCATGGAGGGAAGAAAAACGGATGGCTACATTAGCTTAGATGAGGGGTTGGTAGTCAGGATTTTCTTCAATGGCAATCAGGTAACCTAAGTGATAGAATGAATGAGATATTGTTCGAAGAGGTGGGTCTCAGAGAAATGATGACCCATGTGGAACTGCAGTAGGATGATATTACAGATGCTTGGTGCTTAGGAGGAGCAGAACTGACATCTTGTGTATGACATTTCAACCTTCTGTTCTCTATCCTGAGGTTGCTGCTACTGCTGGTGTTACAGAATCAACTGGAGGTCTTAATCAGTCTGTATTTGTGAAGCACGGCTACTCACCTGTGAGGCTATCCAGGGCTTGATCCAATATGTGAGAAACGTGCTGTGCTTGAGTTTACAATGGACGTAATGCAGGCTCCTGCAATGTAGGGGGCCTAACCCTTCAGGGACCTTCAAGCCTTCAACGGGCCCCCATTAAACCCATGGTCAATAAATATATCTAAAAAATATAGGAGACTCATTGGTCCCTCATCACATATTTCAAGGGAGGGCTGTCATTTTGCAATATGTCACTGGAGTTGACTGCCCTTTGGGTGCTGCAGCAGGTTAGGGATCTGATATGGGGGAGCAGAAAGAGCTTGTAGGGTTCTATGAGGGTTGGTTTCACCTTGTTACTACTTCTTAAGACCTTTCATTAGCAGTGGTGTCTAGCTCCAATAAAAAATGGTGGGGCGTGAAAGCCCACCTCACCATTAACGCGGAGCAGCACGACCACTGCGGCACTTCTCCTTTCCACAAGCAGGAACAGGAAGGACTTCCTTACTGCTTGTAGGATGAAACTCAAACTAATCCTGGAGCTTCTTTCATGCTGTGAAAGTAGCTCCAGGCTCACCCAGCGCTCATTTTGAGGCTGAGGGCCTGTGCCAGCAATTCCCAGGCTGTTTCACAGCCTTTGTATTGCTAGGTCTACAGTGCGCATGCCGGGCAGGCCAATCCCATATGCGCACTGTAGACCAGTGATGACATCCTGCATTTGCAGGATTGAGCCCCGCCCTCGCACTGTAGACAGAGCAAGCTGGTGCGCTCGCAGCAGGCGGGCTCATGCTCCTCTGCTCCTGAGGAGGAGCCCCCCTGTTCATCAGATAGACCACAACATGCCTATTAGTAGGGTGCTGTCTCTGTCGAGGTTAGACTGGACCAGTGTTTAAATAGATTTCTTATTTTAGATAAATAGGCCCTTATTTTGCTAAACAGTGATAGTTGGTGTCATACTATTTTCGTCATGATCGCAGTGTGAATCTTAAAGCTGAGGTTGGTTTCTATGTATAAGCTCAGGAATTTATTGGGTCATGAGTCTTAGAAAGAGGGAGTGAAGCCAAGTAATACATTTCAGGGCTGTCCTCAGTGATGTCTGAAGCAAGAGGGCACTTTTAGAGTGCATCCCTGGGAACACTGAGTGATATACTTCAAGAGGATATGAAGATACAGGCTGGTATGCTTCAGGGGAACCATGAGTTTCCAGCTGTGTTGATTTATAGGGACAGTGAGCAATGTACAATGCATGCATATGGTACAGTAAGGAACACATGTTGGTGTGTAGTAGGCACAGAATGATGGAAGAGAGATCGCAAGTTGTCTAATTTCAGGCACAGCAGGTGATCGAGACATAATATCTTTCTTTGCATACTGAGTCCCATTAGCCATTATAAATGCAAAATGACAAGTGCCGAAATGTTGCACAAGATAAGCTACTCACATCTGACACTGTGGAAGACAAAGAAGGGCCTTTTCAACCTCTTTCTAATGCATTTGAGACATTTCTATTAGAGGGTTAACTGGCATCAGCTATTTCTGTGATAGAATCGAGGCCTAAGCATGCCCCAGGAAAGGTCATAAAATGGAGATCAAATATTGTTTAATATGAAAAAGATACTTACATAATGTTTAGGTGTTGGACTTGGCCCTTTTTGCAGGGTCATCCAAGGACTTTTTGCCTTCCTCCTGTATTTTTTCTGACCTGTTGTTGGTGGTTTTCTGACTGAGCACTTCACCACTGCTGATCAACACTAAAGTGCATATGCTCTCTCTGTAAATTGTTATGATGGATTGGTGATTCCATGATTAGCATATTTGAATTACTGGTAAGTCCCTAGTACAGTGCACTGTGTTTGCCCAGGGCCTGCAAATCAAATGCTGCTAGTGGGCCTGCAGCACTGATTGTGCCACCCACTTAAGTAGCCTGTAAATGTAACTCAGGCCTGTTATTGCAGAGCCTGTGTGCATTCTGGTACTGCCATGTCGACTTGGCAAATGCACCCACTTGCTAGGCCCTACCCTTCCCCTTTCTTACATGTTAGTCACCACTAGGGAAGGCCCAAGGGACCCCTATTTGCAGGGTGCAGTGTATGTGAGAGGTAGGACATGCCCTGATGTGTGTGGCATGTCCTTATAGTGAAATACTGCCAAATTTGTTTTTCAATATTGTATGGCTATCTGTCTCCATAGGTTAGGATGGGGAGTTTGCTTATAACATTTTAGAAGCATAATTGCCCATGGGAACAAGATAGGAAAATAAAGTTTGATATGCCTGAACTCAGCAAGTTAAAATGCATCTTTTAGCGAAGGTGATTTTTACATTCTGGGTCTGAAAATAGCACTTTTAGAAAGTAGGAATTTTCTTACTTAGCCATCCAGTGTGCCTCTGCTAGGTTGTGTATTCACTGTCTGACTTTGGACTGACAGGGGTTGGGCATGTGCATTCTGTTCAGCCAGCCACTTGGGTGGTTGAGGTGTGTCCTGCCTTTGCAGGGTGAGTCAGGGCTGGGTTGAATAGACCTGGGCTTCATTTAGAGTAGGGGGAGGAGATTTCTTTCACACCTGAATGGGCCTGGTCTGCCAAGGACAATGCTGTCTCCACCTCCTGCCAGGAAGCTGCACCAGAGAAGACAGAACTGGTTTTGGCTGGGCAAAGAGCTTCTCTGCCACAGAGAAGAAAGGATTTTACTGTATAAAAAGAGGGGCCCAGACCCCAGACTTTTAGACGACTTTTGACTTCAAGAGAAACCTCTGCCAAAGAGAAGAGCTGGAAGAAACTGGAGGAGGAGTATTGCCCTTTTGCTGTGTGCTGTCTGGGGTTGGCCTACAGTAGCTGTTTCTGCCAAGGAGAGGAACTGTGTGTTTATCCTGCTTGAGAAGTATCTCCAAGGGTCTGGACATGGAGTTTTCCCCCGTCAAGAGGTCTCAGGAACAGCAAAGACCTCACCCTCCTTCTGGGCACCGTCTCTGGAACCGCTGAAGACAAGGGTAACCAACTCTGTCACCGAGTCCGTCGCAGGATTCCCTGTCCTGAAGGCCCTGCAGAAAACACCGCCGCACTTTATACTGCATGCTTGGTCTCACCGATGGCGTCTTGACAATCGTCACTGAGCCGTTGCTCGCACCATGTCCTGTGGGCACCGCATTCCGCACTGCCTCGCTTCACCCTGCCTGGACGTCACCGACACACTCGCTGCCCGACCGGTACATCGCATGGCTCTGTCGCCTGCACCGCAGCCTGGCAGCACCGCATCGAGCACTGCCTCGCCCTGCACCAATGCCATCTGGACGATCGTCACCGGACTGCTGCCTGCACCGGACCCTGCACTGCTTCCATTGGTTTGTAATGCAATCGCGACGGTTGCCTCTGACTGGCTCATACCACTGTGTCGGCCGCAACAAGTAAAGGTACTCTTTTCAAGTCTGTCTTCGCTTTAGCTGACCCCGCACTGATGTGGTCAGCAGGGATTGTGAGATTCTGTTGTTTTCAGCATAGAGGTGGCCCTGGACGGAGATAATGACTCCTAAGAACTGTGTTTTCAGCTGTTTCTGTAACTTAAATGTTATCTTGCAAAGTAACTATTTTAACAGTATTGTATTTGGTCTTGTTTTGGTTTAGCTAAAGATTACTTATTTTTCTAAACTGGTGTGGTGTCCATTTGTAGTGTTTTCACTGTATTACTGAATGTGTCCAGAAATGCTTTACACACTGCCTCTGAGATAAGCCTGTCTGCTTGTGCCAAGCTACCAAGGGGGTGAGCAGGGTTTGTTTAAGAAGTCTATCCCCCTTACCCTGACTAGGAAGAAGTGTCCCTACTTGGACAAAGGTGTAAACCATTGCCAACTAGAGACCCCCATTTCTAACACTAGGCTCTTAGGACCTTAAAGAGTATTTATACTTACAATCTAACCGATACATCTCATCATTTTCTGCCATCTGTTGTGCTGCAGATGGGCTCTCCCTTGGCCCATGCCTAGCCTGCAGTATGTGACTTCTGGAATTTCTTCATGGCACAAAACCTGATGTTTCTTGGTCTCATGCTCAGTCTTGGCAGAATTGAGAGGCAGCAGAGGTGTTGTGTACGGGCTGAAATCCACCTCACTTCATCAGTACTCCTTACTGAACTACAAACTACAAATATCCCACAATTTGTAGCTTTTCTCCCAATACGGCAAGAGCTTCCTTTTCCTTATTTTGTTCAAACCAGTACAAAACATGTGCCACAAACCCAGAGACCATTGTGACAAAAACTGCCTCACTTTCCAACTCACTATCAAATATGTGCCCTGATTGTTAACTGTGTTTCATAAGCTATCTTCAATTGATGGCCACTGTAAAACTTCTGTGACTAAGTAGTATTGACTTATGAACACTAAAGGTCTGGAGCAGATCAGTTACTGCGATCAAAACACATCTTCTCACTACTGAAATTGTTTTTTTGTTTACAGGGCTGCCAATCTGTTCCCAGAAAATGCGCAAGTTAATTTCAGGGCTCACACGGGGTAAGTGCTGGGTCATGGGAACTGGTGACAAATGAACGCAAAGCTTTAAGTTCCTCTAATTCAGTTTTGACCACTGTTCTCTGGTACCCCTCTCACAAGACTAAATATTCGGACTACTGTCCAGTCTGAAGACTGACATGTTGTCCTAAAACAAAGTATTGGCGATAAACGTCCAGAAGTCGAGGTCACAGAATGCGTGACTAAAATACACATATTGGATCAGTCATTCCAGGAAGTACATAGGGCTTATGAGGGAAACTATTTGCAAAACCTCCAGAGTGAGTGGGAAGCCCCTTTCCCTATGTTGTAATAGATGTTAAACGTTTTGTACACCCAGTCTGGATGATTGCTTACTAGCCATGAAAGCAAAGACCCTTCCTACCTCGGGATCACTCATCCACTTTAGAAACCATGACCCCATCTGAGACAGCAATGCACCACTCAGACACACAAGTAAACAATTACACCTCGCTGGCACTCTTAATACATATTTAACGAATGGAAAGTTAGGTTGCAGCATGCAGCAGTGTTATTTCATGCATCAGCTATCGCCTCAATAGTGGCACAATGTTAGCTGCCGGGTAGCAGAAATTATGCAGCTTGATGGTGTTAGCCTGCTAAACTGTGACTTTCACTCAACTACATTAGGGAATGAGATTGGGACTACAACAGTTTACAATCTCCCTACTCTTTAGTGTAGCTAATTGTCCCTGCAGTCAAGGACTGGATCCTGGAGGCCTGTTGAGCCCAATTCTTGGTTTCCCAAGGAAAGAGCGACTATTCCCAGCACTCATGGTGTCAACTAGCAGAGAGTAATTCCAATGGAAGATGTCAAGTGCCTGCTTCAGGGAGTTCCACTTTGGAGGAAATGAACACAAAGGGTAAACATCTTTTTGTCAATATTATAGCTCTTGATTGAAGATGAAGATTAATATTAAAAGGATTAGCAAGATAATATATTCTCCCTCACATTAGTGAAGTGAAAATATCCAAACAAAAAAATCCAGGAGTCGAATCCAGAATTTCAAACTGCTAGAAGCAGAAATGTAAGACAAAAATATGAGAAAGTGGGCGAAGAGCGAGTCAAAATATGAGGGAACTTATATGTTGTGACACATCAGTCACTTGGAAATGACTTCTGATAAATGATTCAAACAGGAACTGACATCACAGAATCGAAGGAAGGGGTGTTCCACTCTGGATTAGTAGCACCGACTAGCATTCCATTGTCAGACTATGTGTAGGAAAAGTCAGTTTATAATGCTTGGCCATGCCCCTTTCCTAAAACGCATGGCGTTTGTATGACACATAAAATAGAAGCCCACCTTTGACATATGTGCCTAGTATTGAACTACAAAGTCCAGCCACCGCTGCCTTACATACCTGATTCTTCACATGGCTCGTGTAAACCCCTCCAGGTGACTGCGAGTGTTGCAATGCCAGTGTGGTCTAAACAGTGTGGATACAAACCCATGCACCGAGCGCAGTATTCAGAAACATGCAGCCTGACCCTGGGAGGAGCGCCCTGTCTTCCCCTGAGCTCAAGTGATCTCTAGTAAGCTTAGACAGAGCTCTCAGCAGAGCTGTAACAAAATGTCAAAGTTTTATAGGAGGTTTTTGCAAGAGAAAGAAGAATTCAAATTTTAGGCAATACTATAAAAGGTGCCCACTACTTTAAAGCAAAAATAAACTGCACTAGGTTTTTGTATTTGGATTTGCTGTACCCTATGAAGTAAATTAATTTGTTTCTACGTTTAAGATATATAGTCTAGATTCCTGAGGCAATATGCAAAGTCTTATTTTTCCTTTCTTAGCCTTGATGGGGTCTTCCTTGAGTCATTCATCCATTTTGTTTTGTTTTGGTTTGTCCCACTTATTCTAGATGACGCTTAACTCACCACACCAATATCAATCTGCTGTTACAATGTGAACATATGTTTACACTTGAAATAGTATATGAAAGACATCAGTGTAATTCCAATCGTGGCTTTGCATTTTAATTTCTAATGACCATTTCATACCCTTTTAACACATTCACTTTCCATTTATTCATTTTTTGTCTTATATGTACTGCCAACTGTAACTTTCTTTTCTTTTTTATGTATGGATATTTGTTCAGTACATACCTCACTAGCGGAAAACTGTGCTGAACCTTGGTGGGAGCTATAAGGCATAATTCATAATTGTTTCTAAAGAAACAGAATGCTCGTAAGTGCAATTTGTATTGTGTTAAAATATAATGTTCCCTGAAGACTTCATTTCCTTCTTATACTGCTGCAAGATTGGGGCAGTTCTGATGGTAACCCCTTCAATGCGCATGACGGAGCGGTTCCGTCATGCACGTCGGTTGCGCTGTGCGCATGACGGAACTGCTCCGTCACGGCCCCGCCCGCTCAATAGAACCTTCAGCACAGAGCAGTAATCCGCGCCGCGCTGAAGGGGTTAATGTGGATGTTGTTCCACATTCTTTTTTCTGCAGGTTTTTATTTCAAGTCGAGCAACGTCCTGGCTTCTAGTGTGGTATTGTTCATGTGAAGTGGTTACTTTCTTGGACAGGTATGAAGGGTAGCCATTCCTGGTGGCCTTATGTATAATGCAGACGCTCTTGAAGATGACACAGGCTTGGAAGGGGACCCAATGTAGTTCCTCCAGTGAGTTTTGCGGTGCGGGAGGGGGACCGTCCCTCTCCCGCGCCACCAAACCCATGTTTGAACCGCTTGCCAGAGTAGGAGTTTTCTCCTGTATGGTGGGTAGTTCTTTGGCGTTCCCAGGACAGTGCCAGTGAAATAGTCACTGCAATGAGAATATCAAAGACAGTACCTACATGGCATGGACTGCTGCAGTCCATGCAGATACTGTTGTGCATGCACACAGGGTGCATCCACATGGTGTGAGGTACCAGGGGGCCCTGTAGGGCCTCCTTTGTTTCCTCAGTGCCACACTTTTCACAGCGGTCGCACCGCCATTAAATGTGTGGTGGTGAGGAAACTCATATGTTTGGCGGAGCCGTAGCAGCCCTGCTAAGCATATTGCGTCCTCAAGACCACCGTGCCACCACCAGGTAGACCGCCACCGCTGCTCCCCTGCGAGTCTGGCAGTCCATGGGCTGACAGATTCGTAATAAAGCCCTCATACATTAGATGAGACATGCTGCAACATGTAGAATACCTTTCATGGGGCCACTGTGGTGACAGCGAGACTAAAGAGAAGGGCATTGACTCTGTACAGATGCGAGAAGACTAAGGGCTTCACTTTCTTCAGAAGGGAGGATTGATACCATGCTGCAATGGTTTTCTTAGCAATATGTTTTTTTGAAGAAAAGATTGATGCCAAAGGTAAATCCAAGTTATTTTGCGCCTGGTGTCATTGGGAAGTGGAGCCATTGTAATGTACTGAATGGGTACATTGCTAATTTTTTGTGGTAAACATTTGTATTCTTATTAAAATTTAGAATGATGATAGTATTACAAAGAAAAAATGGTACCAAATAAGAAATACAGAAGCAAACACAGAAAAATCAACTTATAAGTGTATAAAAGTCTTCTGATGCAAACAGACAATTGAGTGAAAATAATCAGAAATATAACAGCAAATAAAAAACTGAACTACAAATATTAGAAAGAAATCCAGAAAGCAAACCCTTATTGGTCATATTTTAAATATAGTAATAAAATTGAGTTTTATTCAAGGACAATTAAAAACATATGTATCAAATGGTTTTTAACATCTGATGTGCTACTAAACATTGCTGCATCTTAATGCTAGCTATACAGATCTTCATTACATAATGCAGCAGCTAAACACCAATCCTGAAACATGATGCTGGCAGCTCAACCACCCTCAAAAGTTGCAACTCCTCCTGCATCACCAGGGGCCAGATTGTAGAAATGCACCATGTTTTGTTACGCCAGGGATTTCAATATGGCAAAATCGGTTGTCCTTTAAGAAAAACCTAGTGCACGGGTGCATATTTTGCACTCATGTTATATTAAGGAGGCCTGAAGGAATGACTCTGCACCTGGGCCCACACCCTCTTACCAATGAGGCTTCAGGTGCATACAGTGTGTTTGAAGGCACACCGATTATGTGTCATGTATGCAGGAGTGGCTCCTCTGCTAAGGTGGGGGAGCGCCCCCCCCCACTGTTTTCTCACAGTGTGAGAAGCCAAAACAAAAAATGGTAATAACTTTTAGTTATGACCATTTCATGTTTGCTTTGCGGGATCTCGGGTGGCCGGGGCTACTCTGCTTTCCGAGGAGGGCAGGGGAGGAGTGGTTTGTCCACTCCTGAGTGCGCACTGACTGTCTGGTCGGCCCTCTCGGGCCACCCAAAGTAGTCATGCACACTTTGCCCTTCTCCATGCAGGCTGCAGAGCAGCCTGTATGGAGAACATGCACACCCCTCTAGCCCCTGGTGGAATGCCGTGTCACGGCTCTCCAGACCAATCACAATGCTGCATGCAGGGTTATAATTGGCTCAGGGGAGGGAGCCTGACTGCCTGCTTCCTGTTCCTGTCGGATGCAGGAGAGCAGGAGAGCTGGAGCACTGAAGACGCAGGAACCAGCGGAAATATATATATATATTTTTTTTTTAATATTGTGACCCCCAGCGTGACCCTCCCATCCCAGCATGACCCAACCCGCACCCACACCCGCCCCCACCCCCGCTCCCAGGAGCCATGCCGGCTACTACAGCATGTAAGAAAATAGCACACAGTCAGAGCATCTAGAGGGTACCCCTGGAGAGGAGACTGCTGGGTCCAAGGGACACTCCAGGTGCTCTCTTGCAGCTGAAGTCACACAATGCACCTCCTGCAAGGGCTTATCTGTTCCCCTTCTCAAAATCAGGCTGATCCAGCTGAAGTAAAAAGATAGACCTTCTGTTGAATATGTCTTGTGTGTCACTCAGGGCCTGCTTTAAGGTGGTGCACAGGTGACACCGGACCAGGTGCTGATCTCAGGGAGCATGAAGTTTTCCAATATAATATGGATTTAGAAGCACCTACTGCAGAGTTCCTTGCCTTCAGCAATCTGTAGGCAACAATAAAAATGTCAAGATCACTCTGGTGATAAATGGACGTCCTGGAATGAGATCAGAGTTTTGTGTAGCGGAAGTATTGACTCATCATAAAGTAGCACATAGGGTTAATATGCCTGTTGCTAAGAACTCGTACCATACAGATGACAAAAGTGCATCTACTGTAGATAGTTCAGCGGGTTATTGCTTTTGTCAGAGACATACTTTTGTTACTTGCAGATCAAATGTTACAAACTTCACATAGTAGAGTGAGCTATTAACTGTCATCAAAGAGCTGCATGCATAGGTTAGAGCAGAGGTCTTCAAACATTTTGCTCTGAGCCCCTCTAAGCAAAATGTTTTAAAGTTGGGCCCCCTTCAAAACTATATGGTAAGGATTTGGGGAGGGGGAGGAATGATCACAGGGGGAGGGGATCATGAGATCATTTCGGGATGCTTTTTGGTTGCTTGTAATCCACACTAAATGTGGGACTTCTAAAAACAACAACAGCATCAAACAGGAACAGAATTGAGCAAAAATGCCACCGCCCATAATTGAGGTGCTGTGGACCCTAGTGCAGTCCACCTGCTGCAGCTAGAGTTCTGCTTGGGCTTACACGCTATGACTCGGCCTCTAAGGCCCTCGCTGAGCCACACTGGCTACCCATTACCAAATGCATTCAGTTCAAAGCATTGTGCATTGCTTTCAAGGCTACACATGGACTGGGTCTTTGGCAATTGTCACAACTCACAACTTTTCATTCCTTACATCCCGACAAGATCACTGAGATCATCAGACAGTGGCAACCTGATCGTCCCCAAGGTACACAAAGTTAAATGGGGAGGAAAAAGCTTCGCACACACCACCTCCAAATTTTGGAACTCCCTGCTTAGATCTCTAAAAACAGAATCCAATCTGCTGGAATTTAGAAAGCACTTAAAAACATGGTTCTATTAATAACTCTCCATCCTTACCTCTGCCTGCCTTTCAATGCCAAAGCGCCTAGACACCTCCGGGTATATGTAGCGCTATATAAATTCTTCATTTCATTTCATTAATGATGGCTGTGTCCCTAAGAAGCAGACTATCGCCTCTTCTTTCATCCCTTTCCCACTATGTTTGACCATCACTTCAATCTCGAAGTCCAGTCTCTTTCTGAAAGAAAATGAGCTACTGCCTGCTGCCTCTCTTTTGTGCACCCAGCACACTATCTGCCCTAATGCTAGCAAGGAAAATGAGCCCCCATGCCCAGATTTTATTGTAAAACATTGATAATTATGATGCAGTGGGCACCTGGGCAAAAGTGTCACTGAACCTGTTTCACTAGTGATAGATACTGCCTTGCTTTCGCCTCTGAGCTTTCTTAAGAAGATGGGCTCCCATCTCACACCATCTCTCTTCCGCTTTCTCTCATTTCTCTCTCTCCCATCTCTCAGTGTCTCTCTCTCTATCATCTCTCTGATGCCCAAATTAAGGTGTCTCCTCTGCTTCATTAACCCCCCTGTTTTGGGCCATTGCTCCAAGGCTAAAAAGAAACCCACTGGCACTGCAAGTATGCCCTAATGCAAGTGCAGCACCAATGATACCTACAGCTCTGCAAAGGAGGCTGTCTACTTTGCCCGCTCAACAGATGCCCAAGGCAGGCTTTCTGTCGGTCACTTTGTGTAAAAACCAATAACAAAAAAACACATTTAGCCCCCTCCTCTCCTGTTGTTGGGCCCTGTTCCTTTCGCAACAATGGTGACCTAGGCCCTAATGCTAGCAAGGAAAATGCACACCATGTTCCTTTTCATAGTAGGATTGCTATAACTGGGGTCTGGTGCCCACTCACAGAGAGGGGGGGGTTGGCTCCTGTGCTGTGAAACATATAATAGAGAACTAAAGAAGACGCATGCCTTCTCATCTAGGTGCCCTTCTACCTGAACAAAATGAAAATGTGTGCAATACATAATCACCAAAAATAAAGGCTGCTTTGGAGCCAGTGTAGCTTTTCATTAATGGAGTCACTCAACTTCATGGCGACAAATATTTATTCTTTTTGAGAGGGGATATATGTTTCAGATAAAAGGTGTGCACCCTTTTAATGGACACATATACAAATATTTAGACAAGATATAGTCAGAATGCTTATCATTAAAATGTATATTTTTTAAGCACTTGTTTTATATTAACCAGTATTTTGCAGCAACCTGTTTTATTCAGTGTAATTCAATTTTAAAACAGTGACATTCACAGTGCTTTCTGTCACAGGCTGGGACCTCGTAGCACTACAAACAAGTCACTATTCCTCACGGCACAAATCAGGATTTAGTTGTATGACTCACACACAAAGACATGTACAGTGCTCACATTAGCCAACGGAGATTTCATAAGGTAAAAGAGTATGTATCCCTTTAGTTAGTTTAACTTGCATTTATTTTTCATTTGAAATGTGTGCATGTTTTTAAGTACAGTAACCCAAGGGTGAAAAAAATAAAACGCTGGAATATTATTTTTTTTTAGCCATGTCTTTGACCCCCGACTTGACACTCACTGACCCTGACCCATGCCTCTCAGTAGTACCGTCGTCATACTTTTTTATGAGCTTTAACTGCTGGATGTAAATGAAGACAGACTAGAAACACGCCTATTGCGCCTCCCGGCTATCTTCATTTACATGTAGTTGCAGGCTTATTTGCGCTCCCCTAGGAACACATGCACAGCCCCCAAGGGGGAGGGCATGCCCCACAGTTTGAAGCCCTCTAGATTATAGAGTAATGATTTTTAGGTCGACGTTTCGGTCTGTGGTGGTGTCAATCCGTCAGATGGTCTGACGGATTGACACCACCACAGACCGAAACGTCGACTTTATCATCTATATCCATAACATTTATGTACAGTTGACTGCTCTCTTAATACGAGATAGATCTCTGTATTCTCTTTTGGATTTGATGTTTTGTGTCATGAAATGTGGATAACATTCACTTCTGTCTCTTTTCATGTTACACTGCACATTTAATTGTCTACTTGTACTCCTTTTTATTGATTGAATATATAAAAAGATCTGTGATTTTTTCACGAAATAGCTACCCCGTGTGTGTGTTTCTCATATTTGATTAATTCAGCTAATTAATATATTGTTGAGTATCTGTTTTGAACTCATTTCCAAATGAATTTTCTAAAATCAAAAAAGATATAATTTATTCAAACGAAATCCCTTGTTGGCACATTACCTTTTTGTTTGTTTTGTTTTGTTCATACCTGGTACAGCCACCAAAACGTCACTTCCCTTGTTCAGCAAAGGAGCACCGGCTAAGTACAGTATAGTTACCCTTGCAATGCCGCTGACCGCGGCCCCCGCAGGGGGCCAATAGGCGGTCGGCGCCTTAGTGCCCCCGGGGCACCAGTCACCCCTCCCCACCCCCTTCCATAGGAGGGGGCGGGGACGCCGACCGGAGCCCCCTCCTTGGGCTGGCCGGAAGTGACGCGCAATGCGTGTCACTTCCTGGCCCTGGTGGGAGGGGGAGGCTATTTAGCCTTCCCCCACCCTTCCTGGCGACCTCTTTGTCGCCCACCTCGCCTTTTCCCTCCCTACCGCTTACCCGGCGTAGGCGTTGGGTGGGGGGGGTTTTCTGAGCGTTGTAATGTTTTCTTTTTTCGTTGCAGGCGGAGTTACAGGCGGAGTTACAGGGCGATCTGGAAGCAGGCCGGTACAAAGGGTACCTCTGCGCGGCACCATAGGGGGTGCCTGAGCCAAAACCGAGGAGCCTCAAGGGAGGTCCCGGAAGCCGTGTCGGCGCCCTGCTAGTCCTGCGGGCGGTTGTGGGCCTGAACAACCGGGGGTTTGCTATGCGACGCTCCGCCCCGAGAGGGGGGGGCGTGAGTAGAATTACCAACGGCATGTGATCATAGAAAGAATCACCTGGGGGGCAGCAACGGCGGGCATCGCTCCCACGCTGCCCAGCTCATCAGGCGGGCAGGCGACCCAGTTGGTTGCCTGCCCTTGGATCGCCCGTAAGATAACCCACCCATTACATATTCTGGAATTATGTAATAAACCTGCAGCATTGCTACCCAACACCAACTGTCTCGTGTGTGTCATTTGGGGTAACCTACGATGGGGAAAGGGGGGACAGCGGGGTGCCCCTGGGGGTACTATGTTTTTCTATTAGTCTAAGAGAACTATTTTTTTTAAGCCCGTGCTGCTTTTCATTCTGTTTAATTAGCAGCACTCTTCAGACGGACTCCTCCATTTCTTATAATTTTTAAACAAACGGACTCCTTCATTTCTTATTGTTTTTAAACAGATGGAATCCTTAATTTCTTATTATTTTTATACATGACATGGGGAGATTAAGAAATGTGTCCGCAATCACAGGATATTTGAGCCTCCCGCCTGACTCGAACCTGGTTCCCCAGCTTCAAAGTCGTCCGATTTGCCATTAAGCTATTAAGCCACATTCTTGCTAGCACTCTAAAAAAAAAAGAAATCATAATACCTCCCTGTTTTCTTTTTTCCACTCTGTCTCGTAGCCTCTGGTGACGCCGCTGCTGTTGCACAACGTTAGGTGGGTTCAATGAATGTGGCTTGCACGACATGTCCCGATGTGGCGTACACGCTGGTGGTCACGATGTGGCCACCAGCATAGTGCTGCTGGCCACAAGCGCAGGCTGTAGGCGCTAGAATCCTGTTCACCGCAATATGTTAAGCAGAAGAGCCAGACCGGGGGAGGGGACGTGTGTGTGTAAATGGAGGAGAGAAGAGTACTTGTCTTTGGTGGTTGCTACTCGAGGCCTAGGGAACAGGCATATCCCTTCCCTACACACTTATCATTTGTATTCTTATTTTTTTCCAAATGCATTTTTTCTGGACTGGTGAAGGAAGGCAGATCCATGTAATAAATATATTTTCAAGCTGGCCCGTCAACTTTCCTTTCACGGAATGGGAGATTGTATTGCGCATTTGGGACAAGTGCTATTATTGCAAGACATA
Organism: Triturus cristatus; assembly: GCF_964204655.1. Classification (NCBI taxonomy): domain Eukaryota; kingdom Metazoa; phylum Chordata; class Amphibia; order Caudata; family Salamandridae; genus Triturus; species Triturus cristatus. The sequence goes on along the minus strand of NC_140581.1, from coordinate 765,936,900 downwards.
CAGCCCAATCGTTTCCGTCACATGAGGCAGTGACGACTGGGGTAGGAGGGTGTGGTGTTGAGGTTGGAGGGGCATGGGGTGATTCTAAGGTTGGTGAAGCGGCAAAATCTGGAGACAACTGGTGTTTGACAGCTTATGAATAACTTGCAGTTGTAGAGAAACAGAAATATATGCCCTTCGTTTTGACGGACGTGTGTGTGCTGTTTCTCTTCAAGGGATTTAACCAGGATGCCCCTTGCTGTATTTTTTAGGTTTCGTGATTCATACGTAACCTTTTTCGTCCTAGCCCAGAGATAGGCAGCTTCATATAATGAAATAAAAAATTAATGAATTAAAAAATACTAGCAGACATATAGAGTGGCTTTGGAACAGCCCTCTTTATTTATTGCTCTATTGAAGTGTCAAATAACATTTTGCTTCTACCAACGCAGCAGGCAACTTGGCATGGTCAGCTCACTTAAGCCGTTGGCTCTCTTGCACTGTGGGCGAGATGCATTTTGCCTCAACACGTGCACATCTGCCTAAAAATATGTACACTTTAGGACCAGGATAGATGCGCCAATAAATTACTTTAAACTGCTTCCCTCCATACAGGGCTTTAAATGGGATGAAAAAACTAGGGGGTCTCTCAAAGGGGCGTGGCCGATGTAATGAGAGCGTGGCTTAAAACACAGTAGCTAAAAATCTTTGTAACATTTCACCTACAACAACCCAGGACGATTGGCTTTATCAATGGTTGTTAGGAGCATAAGATAAAAATAAAAAAAACTATGGCTTTGTTGTGTAGTATTTTGAAAATGCTTCAGTTCTAAAAAGATGAGACTTTGAAAGACCAGTGTCTTTGAAGTTACATTAAAGGCAGTAAAGGGTGGTAGTGCTGCAGAGTTAACAATGTTTTTTCATTCACCGAAGCGACTGCTGGTGCTCAGGGCCTGGCCATTTAAAGCCCAGCTTCCATTCTTTATCGTTTTTATTTTTTAGTCTTGTGTGTTAAAACATATACTTTCAGAAAGGGTCAAAGCCAATAGTTCTTTTTCTGTGCATCATTAGGAATCATCTTTTCCTGTTCTGTGCTTTAAAGCTAAATTCTGGTTTCAATACACACTCCTAATACACTTGACCGCTAAGAAGCACCCATACTGTACTATTACAATTATATGCAATAGTGAATTATTTTTAATGTAATTAAACATTTTTTTGGAAGTATATAGCCACCATTTTTATGTCTCATGACATCTGTTCTTTTTTTGCACCATGTGGCATTTGTATGCAATATAAAACAAGTATTTACAATGCAGTAAGTCTTGCATTTACGAGATTTTGGGCTATTGGCATTGTAAATGGCAATGCCTTTTATTTATGTGTTGGTTGTCAAAACATAAATAAAATGCATTCTCATTTACAATGCCAAGAGCTTAAACTCTCAGAAATGCGAGACCTATTGCATTGCAAATGCTTGTTTCCTAATGTTGCCAAAAAGAGTTCATTTGGGTAGAAATAAATTCTTATTAGAAAAGCCAATCCTCAACTATGGTGTTACGTGTTAAATTCTGAGTTTGTGCTGCTCAAGCACTCTTAAAATATATTGGCAACCAGTATGGATAACATGACTCCTACAACTTGTAGTCCTCTTTGTCTTACATAGCATTTCCTATACACTGATTTACACACATATGATTCATTGTCTCTGAATAAGGTGTGCGTGATGCAAAGGGCTCTGGAACCCTACACTGGTATGAATTGTGATATAAAACAAAAGAAATGCATGTGACAGAGAGATTATGGAGACTTAAGAGGCACTGTTGGAGGGTGGTATTGAGAGTATTTGTGGAGAAGGAGGTCATTGGGGGTGCCACGAACATTGTCGCACCAAGCGCCACCAGTGCTAAATCCAGCCATGCATTCCCTGTTGCACTGTTCCCAGTGCAGGTGCTCGGATGCTCCCACACTAGGGACAGCACATTTTCTTTGAAATCATGTTCTGTATGAAACTGTAGCACCAGAATATCGCTGTCATAATATCGGGCGACATAAATATTGGGAGTTAATATTAGCTAACATACTTCCAATTGGGCAGTATTTTTGCAAACAATATTTAGAACGCAATGTTTATGTCATGCAATATTTGTATATTCTATATTCTGAATTGAAACCATGCACCGAATGTACAAAATCACGGTGCACCCTCCGCAGAACATGACTGTGTGGTGAATTCATGTGAAACAGCTTTAGTTGTTCGTTATTTTCTGCCTACAAAGGATTTGATATGTGAATGCTGCAAGTAACATTCACAAAAACCAGACCTAAACATTGTGTAAAACGATTAAAAAAAATGAACATAAAGGAGTGGAAGGAAGAAGTAGAGCAAGGGTTAAGAACAGGTAGTTCTTAGCAGCGCTTAATTAAATCATGCCTTTTATTTGACAAGAACAAACAAGGATTTCAGTCATTTCCCGGATATTGTACTACGAAGTAAGCTTCTTTCTGCTTGAATTGTTTGCACAAAATCGTTGGCAGTCCTAAAGCATTTTGCTTCAAAATAGCATTCGGGCAGTGTGTAAAGGTGGCATAAATATGGGACGCTTGGTGGGAAAAACAAACTTTTACAATGATTTTAATACCCATGACATGTAGGTTGATGCTCAGAACCAGCGGCCGGTGCAGGTAAAAGCGCTGGGGTGGCGGGGCGGGGGGATGTCGGCAGACGACGGAATAGGATTTATTTATTAATTTCATTTTTTTTTATTCCATCTTCTGTCGACTCCCCTCCTCCCGCTCCACCGCACTTACCTGAACCGACCATCGCTGCTCACAACGCTCTCATGTGATGTCTGTGATGTTGTCATCGTGTTTCTCATCGCATGTAGTTGCTAATGTTATCTGAAACTACCCCCCTCCTCCAACAATTTAGCCAAAGTAGATAGATATGGAATACTGACAGTGCCGGCTTTAGGGCAGTACCACTGGTGCAGCGGCACTGGGACCTGACCTGGGAAGGGGGGTAGTTACCTCAGGGGGGCACTGTGTTTAGCAATAACTTAAGCTTTAAAAACACCTACAGCCCAGTTTCTTGTACGTCCAGTTTTCAGGCAGTATTAAAAATGTCAAGATGTCAAAATGTTCCTGCTAAAGAGAGAGAAATCAAAGTTTGTCTAGTGGCAGTTTTGACTCACCATAAAGTAGCACAGAGGGTTAATCTGCTTGCTGCAAAGAACGCATACAGTGTAGATCACAGTGCTGTATTTTATGTGGATAGCTGAGTGGATTACTGCTTTTGTCACAGAGATTCTTTTGTTACTGCAGTTCATAAGATACAGCCCTATTATAGAACAGTGACTGTTCCAAACTGTCATCAAAGAACTGCATGCAAACTGCATAAAATAGGTTAGTTAGTTATGTTTCTTTCCCCCATTCTTTCATGATCTATTCCTAATGTTGCTGAAAACGGTTTGTTTGGGTAGATATATATTCTTATTAGTAAAGCTAGCCTTTACTAGTGCTTTAAAACAAATGAAATATATGAAGAGATGGTTGCACTTTTGTCTGGTGATAGTGAGGGAATCTGAGGAGGAGGTCACGGAGGGGGCACCAAAAATGAATTTCACACTGGGCGCCAATAGAGCTAAAGCCGGCTCTGAAAACGAATAAATTATAGATAGCTTCTGCTTCTTAATACGTACAGAAATAAATACAGCTACTGCACTACAGCCAAACACAGCAAGCATTTTAAATGCCAATAGGTGTGGTTTATTCTTGAAAATGCCTGTTTGTCACCATCTTTCGCTATGCACGTAACAATGGTGCCTGCCCTCCCACCCTGCCCCATCCTGTCTCCCCCTCCCTAGACTCCCCCTACTTCCTCCCCCCTACCCCCTCCCTCCACCCCCTTGTGAGTTACATACCTCTCCCACCGCCCCATCCCTTTCCCCTTCGTCCTTCTAATTTTCCCCAACCCCCCTTTAGTCATTCCCCTCCTCCCCCTCCCTCCTAACAAACAGGTACATAGGACTACAGGGTCCCCTCCTGCACCAAGGGTGACCGATGCTGCCCCCAGTTCCGCTAGTCCCATCTTCCATCAAGAATCCACCCACCCTCCTAACAATACGCATGGGATTCACCAACACCACCAGCGGAGGGCTCCCCCCCCCTTCGATATGACTCTGGCCTCCGCCCAGCCCTGCTATCTGCTATCGAATGAGAATTATAAAACAATGTTGTTGAAGTTGAAAAAAACCTCTATGTGGAACATACTGCTGTAGTGAACTCTCTATGTATCGTGTTGCTGTCATATGTTAAGTTGGTCATAAAAAACTGCTGAATTCTATTTTGTCATTAAGACCCTTGGGTGAATGAGTGTCAAATACTTTGGAGAAATTCATGCTAGGGGTAATTTTAAGAGCTTCCAGTACTTTGAATCAAAGTTGTGCCAGATTATGATTGTGTTCAAGCCAATGGGTTGCTAACTTGGAATTGAGATTCATATTTTAAATTGTGCTCTTTAGTTCGGTGGTTAGAATTTTTATTTTTCTCTCTGCCATACCCATGTACATAAATCCAAAAGGACATTTGATCGAATACATCACATTTCTTGTATTGCAATCTGCTGAGTGTGTAAGTTTGACTGCATGACTCCTCTAGTGGGATGGGTCACTGTTTTACCTATTATGACATTGTTGAAGTGTGTGCAATTAGAACATCTCATCATGCTGGCCCAATTTTGTTTAGAGATCTTGCTTGGTGTTGTTAATATTTCTTTCCAATTTTTCTTTCTAGTGTATGCAAATAAAGGTGGATTTTATAAGATTAATCGGAACTCTGACTCCCACTGTAGAAATTCCCATTTTTTGATGATCTTTTTAATCATAGGTGAACTGGTAGAGAATCTTGTCACAAATTCTATCTCATCTGATTTCTTCTTGATGGTTTTCTCAAGAAGTTTATCGCGCTTCATTGCCATGATTTTGGTTGCAGTGTTATCCAATAGATTTATGGGATATCTCTTGCTTTGTTCAATGTTTTGTGTTCTTCTATTGTTTTTTGGCATTAAGCCTCATCAGAAGGTATACTTTTGATGAGCATGAACTGTGATCTGGGTAGGTTCCTTATCAGTGATGGTAAATAAAAGCTTTGATACAAAAGACAGTTGTTGCGATCTGTACTTTTTGGGAAAACACTAGTTTGTAAAGTTGTGCCTTGTAATTCTATCTGTACTTCCAAGAAACCTATTAGGTGATTGTCAATTGAATGTGTTAATTGAATCCGTTGATTTTTTAAATTTAAGTTAAGTATGTTGGTTTTCAGTTTATCCTTTGTTGCACTCCAAATGAAGAAGATATCGTCAGTAGAATAACAATACATCCTCATGTGTTCATTCCAGTTTTGAAGATAAACTCTTGCTCAAATTTCACCATGAAGTTATTGGCATATGCTGGAGCCCCAGCAAAGCCCATCAAAGTACCGTTTTGTTGTAATAAAATTTGTCTTCCCATGTAAAATAGCAGTGGTGTAACCAAAAGTGAAGAATTTTCAACAAGAACACTTTGTTGGCTTTCAGGTCGGGGTGCTGGAGTAATGCCCATTCAACTGCTTCTAACCCTTCCTGGTGTGGAATAGAAGCATACAAAGATGCCACGTCGATAGTACATAGGCAGCAGTTTGTCAATTGGTTCTGTGGGAGTTCTTTTAATTGCTTTAAAAAATGAGTAGTGTCCTGAACATATGACTTCCAATGTTGTAAGAAGAAGTCACCTCCCCAGGGGTTTGTGCAATGAGCCACATCCCTAAACTATACATCTGAAGGGTGGGTCAACAGGGTGTTTGTGAATTTTATGTAGCATGTATAACCGTGGTCTTCTTGGAAATTCCGTCAATAAAAAGGACATAGTTGTTGTGCTAATCCAGTCCATTTCAACAGCTTTGTTAAGAGTTTTCAGTAAAATATTGGTGATTTTATTTGTGGGGTCAGTTTCAAATGGCAAATAGAATGTATCATCGAAAACATGTGCATTGACTGTCGACACATAATAACAGTTATCCATGACTACCATTGCCCCTCCTTTATCTGGTGGTTGGAATGTCTGAATTGTGTGATAGTGATCTTAAGACGTTTCATGCATGTCTGTACTTTTGCAGGCCAGGGTTACTACGTTTTATGGCAACTGGAAGTCTTACCTGCTGTGCCAATATGCAACAGTACCTGAACCAGTTACAGAGGTAAGTGTTTTACTCACACACAAGCTTTCCAGGACTTGTGATTTGACATATTACGATATTTATGTGAAATACAAAGTTCGTTTTTTAGAAGATTGTGCATAGAGAGCGGAAGAAAGCCAGTGAACTCAAGTTTCAAGCAACATCGATCAATTGAATACTTGGGTCACTTCTCTACGTGAGTGTTACGGACTGCTTAGGAACATCGGTTCTGGCTAATAGGTGGTTGGTCACTTCCAGACTATCCCTATCTGTATACTCAGCGATTTCCTAGCACTGTGTTGTCACTGGTTTTCACATGAGGCATAGACTCTGGATAGGGCAATTAAGTTTGTTGTGGTACTTAACATTATCGCTGGCTTCACTTTTCTTTTAAAAGAGTTTTTCTTTTGGTTAAGCATTTTTTTGCTTCTAGCGGTTGATTACCACACACAATATGCTTACACAGCACAATACTTTCTTTTCCTGGGGGTTCTTTCTTTTTCTATGTTCAATGCTGCATGCTTCACTGTTATTTTTTCTTTGACATCGACTTTTTATTTGTTACATGTGCTAAGTACTTAATGTATTGGTTTCAAATGTTTCCCTGATCATTACTTTTATTCTAGTTACCCCTGAAGAAGGGATCATTTTATTCCGAAATGCATTGGGCGTGTTAAAGAATTTGAATTTCTACATCGCTTTGGAAATTGATGCATCATTTTATGCCAATTGTATTTAGTAGAGATTTAGATAATAGATTTGCGAATCAATTTTGTTTATCAAAAACTGTAAATCACGGTTACTATAACCAGCATCACTGAGCATGTAAACCTGTGTTTGTTGAAAAGAAACTAAAATTTGTGATAAATTCAAATGTAGTGCATGCTGTTTCCAAACAACCTTTGTTGCTTGTTTAATCAGAAACAAAGCACATAATTCTGTCATTGCTCGAAGGTGACTGGGTCCATGGCAGGTAAGGTAGATTACCACCACACCAGCTTGTTATGGAAGGAGAGCTGTTATCTGGACTCCTGTTGGCAATATGAGTCAATTAGCACTTTACAAGTATACAAAGTGCACTTCAGCTTCAAAAAGAAGGTGTGCTGAAAACACACTGCACCATGCTGTCTTTGGTACTGCTCTTAAAGCAAATGCTATGATTTTGGAGTCATATGATGTATCTGAACAATATGCAGTAAAAGAGTGTGTTCCATGATGGTTCCGTGACTTATTTTGATCCAGAATGTTTCGAATTTGTTCACATTTAAAAAATGTCATCTTCTGTGTTCAGACAGCTGAAAGAACGTTTTTTGTTGCAGAGATACTCTAATTAAGTACTTTGTCTTGGCATGCCACGTATAATGCTTTTCAAACCCACAACGCATTTCAAAAATCCACAGCTTTCATCTTTGTTTGCTCAGCAGGAAGATGCTAGTTCACTACACAACATTTAACAACCGCTCAGATTCAACCCAACACATAATTTCGGTAATTCTTTACACCAGTTTGCAATGCCCCTACAATTTTGACCAAATAGCAATAACAAACTAATTACAACACCACCGTCAAACCAGGACCACAAAACAACATATATTTTGGCAAATGATAAGTGTCTTGAAACATAAACATTTCAGTTTTTTTGGCAGCCGTTGTTTGCAGATGCCTCATCTGTGCATTCCAGGATAAATGGGTCTTCATAGACATGCCTTAAAATGCGTGTTCTGCCAGTCTAAGGGGATCAGAAGAGCTCGTGAGATACTGGAGGTCAAAGGGCCAGAGGTATTGCCGCTTTTTATATGGATAAACAAGACAAAGCAACAACGTGCTATATAATAGTAGAGCACAGTAGACAGGAGTCTGCAAGGTACAAGAATCATTTGCTAAACTCCAACTCTGGTATTGGCAGAAGTGTTGTAGATCAGTGTTTGTTTCTGAACACTTTAAACCCTTATGTGTATATCACCTGTTAAAATTAAATTTTTGTCCTACTATTATGAAACTCTGTGTATATATTTTTCTGTCCTATTATAGGTTACCTTTCAGTTATGAATGTAGACTTCAGTTATATCATTATTTCTTTTTACAGTAATTTAAAACCGACATTGAAGCGGGTTCCTATGGCGCTGCATGTTCATGCCCTTAACTCTAATGGCAAAAACACTGATCGATCTCTGAATGAATGTCAAAAACACGTTTAAGTTGTTCCATACCAGCGATGTAATTCCTGTTTATATTTAACGTGTTGTACTTAATCGTGCAATCCCTTAAAGTACTAAGCTATTTCCAGGATAATGTTTTCCTGTATTTTTACTGCGTTGGGTATGTATTACTCTTATATAGTGCATACTTTGAGGCTGAAAGCTGTGTGAGCTTCTCACTGTAACTGTCAGTGAGTCAAAAGGTTTTCAGAATATATGGTCATCCAATCCCTGGCCTCTCTGCAGAGCACACAGAGCAATGGTTTCATATTCCATTTGGAATTGCGATTTTGTGCAAATGTGTGTGAGGGAGGTACACAGTTGTCAAAATATTGCCAAGGTGAATGTAAAAGAAAATGCAGTGTTTACATCATGTGTTTAGGGAGTGCTGAAGTGAAGGAGTGGGGAGAGGATGAGGCTAGTGCGGTCGGGAACGGGGTTCGAGTCACGGCAGGGATGCTCAACATCCTGTGATTCTGGACAAATCACCTAATCTCCCAGTGCCTAACAAACAATGAATGTGTCCGTCTGTAACACAACTGGTGCTCATGTAAAGTGCTCTAATACCTTTGGGTCAAGTTCACGCTATATAAAATTCATATATATTTACTTTTTTTACAAGGAGATATGGGGAAGTGCAATCAGCTGAGAGTAAAGAGGATGCTGAAGAGAAAAGAGATGAGGTGTAAGGAGACTAACATTTACCATGTGCGGGCAGGGCCCATGACCAAGGCGCAGAACTTTAGAGGTGCGTAGGAGCTGCTGCAGTAGTCTTCTTCTGTATAGCTCCAAAGAAAAGTGCATTTAAACATTTCTAGCTACAGGCTTTTTTCTAATGGCTCTCATTTCTATTTCCACTTCACCTTTACCCATCCTCAATTTCTTTTTCAACACGCAGGTTTTTAAAGAGGGCGAATAACAAAAGATATAAGATATGCAGATGGATGAGATGTGGAGAGGAAAAGGGCATGCATGTCTAACATAGAGTGAACATAACAGGAGTGAATGAGACACTAAAGACCAGCCCCCCTTCCACAGGCCTCGTTAAGGTTTAATTCAGTCTCACAATTTCAGAATTGAAACATTTTAAAATTCATTATTGAGAACAAAATATTATTACTCATTTATCCTAAACAGCCAACAACAATTGACTGAACAAATAGTCCTGGTTGCTTTTAGGTGTATGTGAGTTGTGGTGTTATATATTTGGATGGCATACCAGAAAGCTCAAAAAGATAGCAATATACTGTTCAGGGGTGTTGGAAGCTGGCTCTCTATATACTATACCAAAGGAAGGTATAGTCCAGTGGATTCTCAGAGGCTTACAGAGGCTGAAGTAGATAATACTAAAACCTCTATTTGTGGTAGTATGGTCAAGCAGTTAGGCTTATCAAAGGGCTGTGTTAAGCATTTATTGTGCAGGAAATGATAGAACACACTCAAAGACTGAATACAGACCAATCGTTTTGTATTAACAATTATTACTTTGTTATTTTATTTCTGGAACCAAGAGGAACTCAGTTGCAGGTACGTAACAGTTTCAAAAGCAGTAATTCTTTTCAAACGCAGTAAGAATGGTTTTTCAAGGCAGGAGAAATTGCTTTACAGTAATAGAAATACTTTTGTAGTATCAGTTTGGGACAGTAGAACTTTGCAATGGAAATAGATAGACTTTGTATGCAATAGGTTTGTAAATGCACTGCAATCCTATGGGAGGAAAACGGGTATGCATTAATAGGTTAGTACATGACTTACTCTTTCAGTCTTCGGGCGTTTAGACCAACACTGAGCAAGGTTCAGTTTAAGGTAAGTGTTGCACGACCAGCGGCACTGGGGCGGCGGGTGCAGAGGTCACTGGGCCCGATGTAACTCGATGGGCCACAAGGCAACATGCAAAGCTACACCACCAGCGACACACGGATGGCCGGGTGTAGGGTGCAAATCAGCACCGGGCGCCCAATGCTTTCCTATGGAGGTTCTCAGTTGCACAAAGAGGCTGCTTGCTCTGACCAGGAGACTCAACAAAGGAGACCAATGGCTGGGCAGGTGAGTTGCAGAGTTGCTGGACATCTGGACACTGTTGGCTGGGCTATCCAAAGTCGAAGGTGCTGAGAATACAGTGGTGCCTTTTGGTGTCGGGTTTTCTTTGCTGGAGCCTGTTGCAGTCAAGGGGAACCTTTGTGAGGAGGCTGCAGGAGACTTCATGGAGACCAGGAGAGGTTAGCTACCCATGGTGATGAGGTCATGATCACTGTGGACACTTCACAAGACAGGTGGGCAACTCGGACTCGGGCAGTGGGTGTCGGGTGTAGAGTGGCCAGAAGTCTCGTATCCACCTGGATCTGGAGTCTTTAAAGTTGGAGTTTTCTGGACAGGGCTGCTGTCCGCCGGAGAACTGGTGTTTATTGAAGAGTAGCAGTCTTCCAGGGGTTCTTGGAGGTCACTGGCCAAGGGACAAGACTAGTCTTCTTTGCAGGCTCGAGAAGCAGGAGGCAGGTCGATAGGGCTGAGGCCAAGGCAGTTGGTGTCTTCTTGCTTTGCTGCATGGCATCGTCTTTGTCCGTCTTCTTAGGTTGCAGGAATCTGAGGATCGAGGTTCAGGGGTGTCCCTAAATACTGAATTTAGGGGCTTAAAAGGTACTGGCAGTTGGTAGCTAATGGGCACTTGCCTTTTAGGGTAACTACACCCTTTGAATGTCCTCTTCCTTTGGGGAAGGGGCATCCCCTAACCTAATTGGGTAGAATCCTTCCATTCAAGATGGAGGATTTCCTAAGGAGAGGGTCACCCAGTGTCGCGGCCTGGAATCCTCAGAGTCGTATGTTGCTTTTATGGTCCACCTCTCGATACCACCACGGTCTGGGTTATATTCACAGACTCCATGGAGTGATCAAGCGGGGGAAGGAAAGGATGGGGACAGCGGGGAGGGAGACCTGTAAACAGAAGTACACGTGCTCAGACATAAGGAACATATAACATAACCCTTAACCCTTTTCTATGCTCATACCAAGCAGGCACCGGAGGATATGAAGTATACCTGTAAAGAAAACAAAGGCTTCTGCTTGTTTCGTCAGCAGTCAGATTTTGAGCAGGTTTCAGGCATATCTATATACAAGAACCACATAGGTTTATCAAGAGCTGGCACCCTCCCTCTCTCACTTCTCCCTGCCCTCTTAATAGTGAGCCAACACCTACCCCAGTAGGCTGGGAGCTGAATTGTACAGGGGTGCAGGGCTGACAGAGACGCACGTTCCCCTGTAGTTAAACAACAGAAAACACAGCACCCTTGTGTGAATGACTTCTTCATACAGCATTAATTTCACCAAGTACTGTATTGTCAATCAAAACGCCTCTCTGGACGCTTTGCATCAATGAAACACAATGTCACACAACACGCCTCTCCGGGCGCTTATCATGAAGGAAAACACAATGTCTAGCCCACCGTCTGATACTTCTCAGACCTGCTAGTCGTTTAGCAACCACTTGATTGTCTTTATCCTCAGTCATGTGCAACGCATGCACTCATATCCTCCCATTCCCTTTCTCCTAGATTTACCATTCCAGCCTTTCTGCCCTTGAGGTAAGACACATCTCGCTGTACTTTACTATTTCTCCACACTCTGAACTTTCCGCTATCTTTATTCTCAGAGGGTGCTTTTCCTGAATTTTGACTTTTGGTGATTGGCTTACTGTCTCCCCTCTACATGTCACCCTCCATTCATAAATATTCCTCAGAATTGTTATGTCTTATGTCAACCATGTATTTGTTCTGTACACCGCTTTGAGGTAACATAACGTAACAACTTGTTGTCCACACGCTGTGTACCTTCTTGAATTTTATAGTACCGCACCTTGCACGTCTACGATCTCTGTTTTTAGCTCGCACTTATTTCGGTTACCCCTTGGCTCTGTAGTATCGCCTTTGGCTTTCCTGACTTTGTTTTCCTTTTTTTCTTCTTATGTTGTGTTTACATTGCTAATACCAAACCATTGTACTGTTTGTAGCCCTGAAGAAGTCGTAGGGTTTATTCCCTGACGAAACACGTGTTGGCTCGTCCACTTGGTCTCCGAATAAATCTACACAGAAAGAAAACACGTCATCGGATTACTATTGTATTGAAATTGTTTTCATTGTGTGCTTTATTCACCACATACAGTAATTGATACCGCTTACTCTTTTACGTGTGCACAGATTTTTGTCGTTTCTAATTCATAAAGCCATTTGCACTCCTAGGTTCTACTTCAAAACACAAATATCATGATTTGTCAGTGTAATTCATCTTTAATATTCATACACATGAATTTGCAATATTAAATTAAGACAGCATAATACTACATTGGAGTAAATTGTCTCCGATGACGGTCAGTAGGTCATCCATGGCAGGGGTGCGTGTGAGTATTCAAAACATTTCCAGACCATATTCCCACAACAGGATATATACCTCATTAAAAAACAAATAAAAACTAGCAACTGTAATAGTACTTATGCTACTCATTTACAAATGTGAACATGTACATTATGTACATTTACCTGTGTTAGTGCTTAGGCAAGTGAGTACTCCCAGACAGCCAGGATTGTTGTAGCTTTCCAGGAGTGCCTCATGAATGTTTTGTGAATTCCCCCCAAAATTGAATATATATCCTAAATGTAGGTGGGCAACCTGTGGGCATAGGTCTCTATAGTTGTTTGATTTAGGACCATTGTACTGAGATGGAGAAAGATTAAAGGAGTTGAATCTTTAGGCCTGCTGTAATACTGAGCAAGTGGGAACCAGTCAAAGGTATAGTATTTAACATATTTCTCACATGGAAGATAATTTAGTTTAGTTCACTACCTTTATTCATAGTGGCATAATATTGGTTACTTCTTCCTTGCTGTGTTATGTGCTCCCTGTCCAGAGGTGCGACACCTTACTGTCGGTAGTTAAATTTTTTAATGAATTGAAGTATTTCAGACTTGGTCACATTGGGGTCTTCTTATTGTTTCAGATGCACACAAATTACCAGTGCAATGTAATACTTCTTATCAGCCATGTTATAACAAGCACTGGCAAAGCAATTAGGTTTCGGCTTTAAAAGGCTGGGCTGTTGCTTTTTTATTCCTTTCCCTATTGCATGTGTGCATGCATCAAGTGGAATGTGCATGCATAACTGGCTGCAGCTGCACATGCATGCATTGTGACGTGTGCTTTATGAATCACCTACCTAAATGCGTTGTGACATTTTCAAGCTCTTGCAACACAATGCAGGTGACCATCTTTAACTTACCTATATAACATGGCAGACAGCCATGTTACATCAGTAAATTAAAGTATTACAAAAACAAATTGTATAAAGCACAAAGAATGAAAACAGTGGCACCGCAGCACTTTGCAGCTGCAGGACCTTTGTAAACAAATTGGTAAAAAAAGCGTGTAGGAAGAGGGACAGAAGGAGGGGAGGGCACCATCGGGGCAAGAAAGGATGGAGGAGAAAATTAGAGGGCATGCTTGCGGGGTTGGGGATGAGTAAGAGAGCTAGGAAACACACGCACTCCTATGGAATGCTAAGGCTAAAATAAAAAATGTTAAATTAATTAATCATGCAATCAGAGCATTGTGAAACCTAAATGCTCTCACCCAATGTCGGTCAAGACCACGGACGTAGACAGGAAGATACAGAATAGACGTAACAAGGTACGAATAATTTCATGAGCTATAAAAGAATGAAGCGGTCCTCAGTAATGGGAGGCAGCGCTTGAAAAGGATTCGACATCCCGACATTACTTCTATATTGCCCGTCATTGGGTGAGACTTCATCTGTAAATTTTTCGGCAACAAATAATACGGAGGCTATTTTAACAAAGCAGTTTCAGCACCAATCGGACACGAAAGTTCCCAAACTATAGGTGAGGCCAGCCTTGAAAAATCCCAGGGGGCAAAACGTACGTCGGCTGCTGTTGCTCTTCGTGTTTTGAAAAGTGGAAATAAAAGTTAACGGAAAGACCTGATTCAAGATTTTGAAAGGACATCAGATCAGTATAATTGGAACACATTGTGTGGAAAAAAAACAAATTTAATTGCTTTTTCCTTTCTCTGACCTCCTAGTTGTATTATAGATGTAACGATCGGGTGTGCTCTGATGTATTTTGTTTAAATGTAGTAACCAGTATTGGTGTGTGTATAGTTTCGAAAATGGTAGTCTGTATTGTAGAGTGGGTGTATCAAAGCTTATATTAGGGTGTGAGGAGGTGCATCAGATTATCACGTGGATGATGTCATCAGTGATGTCATCAGTGATGTAATTTGAGATGTCATCAGTGATGTCATCAGTGATGTCACTGACCATGTCATGAATGATGTAATATGTGAAATCATCAGCAGTGCATTGCGGGGCTCGAGTTAAAGTTAGCTGAACTCACTATAATGGCCGAATTTCACTGGTTTTGTACGAGTGAAATATCCAACTAACTATAATGTCTCTGAAACCTATAGTTTTTGCAGCGAATTTTAAAGGTTTTTTAAATGCTAATTTCTAACTTTAACATTCGGGAAACCTATGTTTTTTTCCATGAATTTCAAAGGTTTTTCAAATGCTAAAGTTTAACTATATAATTACTTATAAACTTACATTTTCTATGATATTTGTAAGTGTTTTTTGGAATTCCTTCCTATTAAAAATGATTGGAAGTATATTTTTGAACTTTTCTTTTTTAAATTATACTTCATTTCTCTAAAATCTTTTTCTACAATTATTATCACTCTTGTAAAATACATATATTATACAATACTAAAAATATACTTTGTTATTTATACGTACAACTTACATTTATATTTACTTTAAATAATGCTTTTAATACTGTGAAAGTTGTTTTATTGTATTGTTATGCTTTTTAAAAATAAAAAAGTTTACACAGGGGTTGCGCACCCTACGCGAACCTACATGATGGGTGCGTAGTTTAAGGGTGCGCTAACCTTGCTGATGCGTGTTTCCAGAGTCGCACTGGGGTCGCGACTACGGGGTAATTTTAAAAGTATGAAATATCATTGTAGAAATTATAAATAGTGGTTTTGGTTAAAGACTTTCACTAATATATTTTAGAAAATAATTTATAAACAGTATATTTTAGTTTACTATTAACTGTACAAAAAAGTGTGCAACGTAAGCGCGTAGGGTGTGCGGCCCCGCCCCGGCACGTATTTCCGCGGTTGTGCCGGATTCGCGCCGGGGTCGCGACTTCAGAGTATTTTCAAAGTGTGACATATCACTATACAAAGTTCAAATATCAAATTTGTATAACCACTTTCACTAATACACTTTTTGAAATATTTTATAAACATCTATTTATACTTCATAATTATGTATCCGAAATGTTACGGTTGCGTGCACCCTATGTGACTTCATATGACCTGAAAAGAAAATGTCTGATTGGTTAAAAACCTCTTCATTCTTTTAGAGGGAGGATCCAACACCTATTTTATTTCCCTTATTATTTGTCTGTCTTCCTGGCAAGACCTATTTTTTGTGGGCTGCTGAATTAGCTTTTTTTTTTGGAGTGTTTGACTTTTTTTTTAGCAATATGGCATCTAGTCATCCTGACCAAGTTGTTGAAGATGAGCCTGAGGAAGTGGAAGAGCCAGTTAAAAAACAAAAAGAGAGTATAGTCTGGGCTTTTTTTTCAGAGCCAGAGGGTGAAAAGAAAGTGAACGCCAGAAAGTCACCTTCACTATTTGCCAAAGAGTAGTTTCCCGAGGTTCGGAGAAGAAGTACTCCTGCCGAACATCTTCTATGAAGAAACACTTAGAGACTATGCATCCTGTTCGTTTAGCAAAAGAAATCATGCTGCGGGAGAAAAACGAACTAGCTACCCAGGCTGACAATAATGCCCCATCAACATCGGGTGCAAGACTTCCAGCTTCACCTCAGCCACACATTATTCCAGAACTGGTGGATGTGTCCATTAATTGCTGCAAATGCAATGCAAAACTGTGTGTTGTGGAGCAATGTCTTGATGTTATTGTAAATGCAATCAAAGCACACAAGTGTTAATTTTCTTTGCTGTCATTGACATTGTTCTTTTTTTAGTTTTTTTACAACTACTGATATTGGAGTGTTGACTTTTTTTCGTTCAAAAAAAGTCAAAAACACCAACAAAAAAATCTTTAAAAATACAAAAAAATACAACATTGTTTAGAAAAAAAACAGTTCTTACGGAACCACATAAACTGGTTACAATTAGAAAAATATATGGGTAGTGCATAGGTGATTGCATGAGTAAATAGGTAGTACGTCAGTGCATGCATCACTTCCTTAGGTACTGTTTCAGGGAATGGATGAGTGTAATAGAAGTGCCTGAATGATTGGAGGAGTGCATAGTTAGTACCTAAGTGATTGCATGACTATGGCTAGTGTTTGAGTGATTGGATGAGTGCACTAGTAGTGCGTGAGTGATTGGATGACCGCATTGGTAGTCCGTGGCTGATTGTATGAGTGTATGGATAGTGTCTGGGTGATTGGAGGAGTGTATGGGTAGTGCATGGGTGATTGGATGAGTGCATGAGTAATGTCTGGGCTATTGCATGAGTGGATGAGTAGTGCCTGGGTGATTGGAGGAGTGCATTGATAATGCCTGGGTGATTTTGTAAGTGCATGGGTATTGTTCGGGTGATTTTTTAAGTGCATGGGTAATGCCTGAGTGATTGCATGAGTGCAGAGGTAATGTATGGGTGATTGCAGAGTGCATGGGTAATGCCTGAGTGATTGCATGAGTTTCTGGGTAATGCCTGGATGATTGCATGAGTGCATGGATAGTGCCTGTGTGATCGGAGGAGTGCAAGGGTAGTGTGTGCTGATTTTTTTAAGTGCTTGGTAGTGGCCGAGTGATTGGATAAGTGCATGGGTACTGGCTGGGTGATCGGAGGAGTGCACAGGTAGTGCATGGGTGATTGGAGCAGTGCATGGGTACTGTCTGTGTTATTGCATGAGTGGATGAGTTGTGCCTGGGTGATTGGAGGAGTACATTGGTAATGCCTGCATGATTTTGTAAGTGCATGGGTATTGCTTGGGTGATGTTGTAAGTGCATGGGTAATGCCTGGGTGATTGCATGAGTGCAGAGGTAATGTATGGGTGATTGCAAGAGTGCATGGGTAATGCCTGAGTGATTGCATAAGTTTATGGGTAATGCCTGGATGATTGTGTGAGTGCATGGATAATGCCTGGGTGACTGAAGGAGTGCAAGTGTAATGTGTGGTGATTTTATAAGTGTTTGGATAGTGGCGGAGTGATTGGATGAGTGCATGGGTACTGGTTGGGTGATTGGAGGAGTGCATGGGTAGTGTCTGAGTTATTGCATGAGTGGATGAGTTGTGCCTGGGTGATTCGAGGAGTGCATTGGTAATGCCTGGGTGATTTTGTAAGTGCATGGGTATTGCTTGGGTGATTTTGAAAGTGCATGGGTAATGCCTGGGTGATTGCATGAGTGCAGAGGTAATGTATGGGTGATTGGAAGAGTGCATGAGTATTGCCTGAGTGATTGCATGAGAAGTGCATGGGTAATGCCTGGGAGATTGCATGAGTGCAGAGGTAATGTATGGGTGATTGGAAGAGTGCATGGGTATTGCCTGAGTGATTGCATGAGTTTATGGGTAATGCCTGGATGATTGCATGAGTACATGGGTAGTGCCTGGGTGATTGGAGGAGTGCAAGGATAGTGCATGGTGATTTTATAAGTGCATGGGCAGTGGATGGGTGATTGGATCTGTGCATGGCTACTGGCTGGGTAATTGAAGGAGTGAATGAGTAGTGTCTGAGTGATTAGAGGAGTGCATGGGTAGTGCATGGGTGATTGAATGAGTGCATGGGTAGTGCCTGTGTTATTGCATGATTGAATGAGTAGTGCCTGAGTGATTGGAGGAGTGCATTGGTACTGCCTGGGTGATTTTGTAAGTGCATGGGTATTGAATGGGTGATTTTGTAAGTGCATAGGTAATGCATGGGTGATTGCATGAGTGCAGAGGTAATGTATGGGTGATTGGAAGAGTGCATGGTAATGCCTGAGTGATTGCATGAGTTTATGGATAATGCCTGGATGATTGCATGAGTGCATGGGTAGTGCCTGGGTGATTGGAGGAGTGCAAAGGTAGTGCATTGGTGATTGGATTAGTGCTTGGGTACTAACTGGGTAATTGGAGGAGTGCATGGGTTGTGCCTGGGTGATTGGATTAGTGCATGGGTAGTGCCTGGGTTATTGCATAAGTGTATGAGTAGTGCCTGGGTTATTGTATGAGGGGATGAGTAGTGCCTGGGTGATTGGAGGAGTGTATTTGTAATGCCTGGGTGATTTTATAAGTGCATGGGTAATGTCTGGGTGATTGCATGACTGTAGAGCTAATGTGTGGGTGATATCAGGAGTAATGCCTGAGTGATTGCATGAGTGCATGGTTAGTGTCTGGTTGATTCCATACGTGGAGGAGTAATGTCTGGATTATTGAAGGAGCGCATAGGTAATATTTGAGTGATTGCAAGACTGTAGTAGTAATGTCTGGGTGATTTTAGGAGTGTATGGGTTCTGCCAGAGTGATTAATGGTGTGGATTGGTAATGCCTGGGTGATTTTGTAAGTACATAGGTTATGCTTCAGTGATCGAAGGAGTGCATGGGTAGTGCTGAGGTGACTGGAGGAATGAGTTGGTAGAGTTTGAAAAAATGAATGACTGCAATAAAAGTGACTGTAAACATTACTTCATATTATTATGCTTATTACATTATTTCATCTTACCTTGCTTATTGAAGTAGATATCAAACTAATTGAAAATATTTTACAGTTGTTTAATTGTAAACTGAATTAAACATATTTTCAAACTTTATTATTACTTTCTGTAAAAGAGAAGATAAAAAACTGTTATTGCATATAATATTATAGTTTTAAGAACACAGCATCATTTTAGAATTACATAACATATTCAGTTTCCCTTTTTTGCTGTTTTCAGATTCTATTGAATTTCACCATACACAATGATTTCAATGTTGATCATCATATAACAGCGGAGAAAAAAAAATCAGTAAGAGTCTAATTTACATCGCGTATGATATAAAGAACAAATATATAAACTACCTGTTTCAAACCAAATTTTGCAAACGCAATACGAATTAACACAAACAATAATCCAAACAGTAATTCTTCACATTTTCCCAATAGGCCAAATAATGTTTCTAAATCTATTTGCATTCAAAATATCCAAAATAAACTCGTTAATTTGTGTTCACATCTTCCCAATAGGCCGAAGGATGTTCTCAAAACTTTGGCATCAAAAATATCAGATATGAATTTGGTAAATCGTAAGGCATCCGACATTTGAGTTCCAAATGGGCATCAATACAATGTGTTCATCCTTTATTGCACCTTAAATACACACTATAGTGTCCAGACGTTGTAGTAGGTCCATCATGGAAAATAATAACCTCTGCTTTAAAAGTTCTTCCTGAAATTGAACTTGACATGCCACAAAACCTTTAATTTTGGTTTCCAATTTTCTTCCATTTCCTCTACAATGTTGCAGCATTAAAATGACATATTGTCCAAATCTTTCAATAAATAATGTTGACAGCATTTCTGATTTACAATGAGAACATTTCATATCTTGAGTTATAGTATGCCTCACTGCTGACATGAAACTGTTGACTCTTCCTTTCAAAATTACTGGACCTGGGAATCCAAAACGACATTCTCTATATAAAATTTCCTTTGACCTGTATCTCCGTCAACAACATTTACCACATCGATGACTTTGAAACCGTAAAACTTGTTGTCTTAAGCTATTTTCTCCTCCTGTTTTTGGAATAGCACAGGTCCATTAGGATGCAGGGCGGAAAAACACCCCGACCGCCATGGAAGTGGAAAACAACCGCCCGCCGGCCCCGTGGGAAAACCGGCCGCCAAATTAGCATTAACCGCCCAAAAAGTCCGACCACGGCGGTACGAGGCCCAGAATAACTGCCCGTAGCGGGCGGAGATGGCCAAAATCTGCCCGCGGCGGTCGGAATCGTGGTGGAAAAACAACAACCCGCCGCAAGTATAGCGGAGACACTGCCCCGGAAATTAGTATATCCCTGACGGTCCCGCGGTACGTACCGCCATCTCCGACCGCCACGGTCGCACACTGGGATGAATGGGAGAGCCAGCGGAAGAGCTGAAGCACAGCCACCGCGGCAGAAGGACCGTCAAAAATATGGCGGACGAAGCCAAAACCCCACAAGAAGGCCAAAAAGTGCACACAGAAAACTAGACATGCCTCCCAAATACACAAAACACACCCCAATGACACAACCACATGGCAAAACGAAAAATACAAGTCCCAGGACTACACACCTGTCAGCAACACCCCAATTGGACACACCCACAGAGCTGTGTATAAAACCAGCCCCTTCACTGACCACAATCCCTTGCAAAACTCCACGAGAGAAGGGACACATACCCCAGCTGACAGGAAAGGCAAAGGACACAACATCACCAGCCACACCACACACAGCACCACCACCACCTCCAAAGCAGCACAACTAACCCCCCTGCACAACACACACCATACATAGCACAACCACAACTACCACTCACACCCCTGCACCCACAATCACTTTGCACACCACACACCATGGCCACATAGAAAATGCCTAAATTCACTGAGAGTGAATTGAAGGTCATGGTAGATGAGATAGTCAGAGTGGAACCACAGCTTTTTGGTACCCTGGTCCAACAGACACCATTAGCCACAAGGACACAAATGTGGGCTAGGATAGTCCAAAGGGTCAATGCAGTAAGGACCACCCCAAGATCAAAAAAGGAGATCATGAAGCGGTGGCATGACCTGAAGAGGGCGGTCAAGGAGAGGAGGAGCAAGAACCGTGAGCTGGCTCAGAGGACTGGCGGTGGCCCTCCCATTCCACAAAAAACATTCACACAATGGGAGGAGAAGGTGCTTGCCATACTGCATCCAGAGATTCTCACAGGAGTAGCCGGGGGAGTGGAGGCTGGTAAGTTCAAACAAATGACTACCGCCACTCTGATATGTACTGCCTTGCACAACTACAAAGCTACACCACCTAAGACACACACCATCCATCTGCACCACACACTCACAAAAACATGGCTCACAGATCCAACATTCACCCACTCCCATTCACCACAAACGTAGCTAACAACATAACCATGGGGGCATGTGTACAGGCAGACAGGACTACAAAAACTACCAGGCCCCCTGGCCCACACCTGAGCAGGATGGATCCCTCCCCACCCCACCCAGGAGCAGTTGGAAGCCATTGCAGTACACCAAACAAACTTACAGGTAGGTAGCCATCTTCACAATGAGGGTGTTTGTGTCAGGGAGAGCTGCACTACTACTCCCACCATGCCCCCTGTCCCACAGCCTAGCAAGATGGAGCCCACCCCCACCCCACCCAGGAGCAGTTGGAAGCCATTGCAGTACAGCAAACAAACTTACAGGTAGGTAGCCATCTTTACAATGAGAGTGTCTGGGGGTGGGGGCCTGCACCACTACTCCCACCATGCCCCCTTTCCCACAGCCTAGCAAGATGGAGCCCTCCCTCACCCCATTCAGGAGCAGTTGGAAGCCATTGCAGTACAGCAAACAAACTTACAGGTAGGTAGCCATCTTTACAATGAGGGTGTCTGGGGGTGGGGGCCCTGCACTACTACTCCCACCATGCCCCCTGTCCCACACCTGACCAGGATGGATCCTTCCCCCACCCCACCCAGGAGCAGTTGGAAGCCATTGCAGTACACCAAACAAACGTACAGGTAGGTAGCCAATACGTGCACCCACCCATTTTTCCCAAATAAATGGTGCCATATGACAACACCAGCCCTGCATGTATGGTGGCACAAATCAAGATATGCACATGACAGGACAAAGGGATGCAGGAGATGACAATGGCCAGTCCATGGCCAGATGTGAAGTCTGCTAGGTCAGACAACTAAACCATGAGTCCACAATTAAACACATGTTGTGCCAGGCCCTAGATGGCAACAAGTCCCAGTAAACCTCAATTGGACACGGTTCGCATGGTATGCCCTGACACCTCGCACCATGGACAAGTAATGCTTGTACCACTGTATCATGTCAGGGAGCACAGTACTGTACACAGTCAACAATGTGATGATATGTCAATTGTGCAGTGTACAAAACGTGAATGACACACAGCTAACCCAAATATTGCCGGGTGCACTGCAATGACCATTTCCCATCTGACCCACAGGTGACCAAGAACTCACTGCAGAGGACAACACCAGCAACCTGCAAAGCCAGTCTCCACCCCCGGTACAAGGACTCTCGGATGTTGACTCCCAGGATTCCGTGGACTATGAGCTCAAGGCCACTACCACCACCACCACCAGTGCTGCCGGCAACACACTCCCTGTCCCAGAGGATGCCCCGCACACACCACCCATGGAGGAGGGCAGAGAGAGGATGCGGGTCCCCACAGTGGTGAGGCAACTGGTCCGTGGCAGCTGGGCAGGTGGGAGGGGCAGGGTCACCCAGGGACACCAGGAGGCTGGGACCCACTCCCTGGAACACATCACCAGAGTCCTGGGCGCATACAAACAGGCCCAGGGACGAACGGGCCGGTTGGACGATCTGTTGCACGAGCTCATCCTGCTGATGAGGTCCATCGACAGACGCACGGGACAAATCGTGGACCTCTTGGGCCAGCAAGTGGCGGTACTGAGGGACAGGCATGCGCCCCAGACAACACCTCCGCCTCCCTCTGGTGGGCTGCAAAATGACAGTTCACTATCCTCCCCTGCGCCCATAGAGAGGGGTGAGTCCTCAGACCCCACTGGCCCTGCAGCAGGGCCCCCCGCCAAACGACAAAGGGGCCATCCCAAGAAGACCCTGGGAGTATCTGGAGGCAAAGCACCTGCCAGACGCAAGTCACGGAGCCAGCCATGATGGCAACCCTCTCCACCACTGCATTGACTCTTTGGAGTGTCCTACCCCACACTGTCTTGTGAATGGCATCTGCCTGTTGGACTGGGTCACCACAGCAATGTGGTGACTACTCGACCATCTCATCTACCACGACTGTCAACTCACTCCCCACCATGGAAATGTACACCCCCCTTGCATCTCACCATAGTAAATAAAATATCCTCACACACATGTTGTGTCTGCTCCGTCTTTATTGCAGGGTGTACAGTTTTCAGCATGATCACAATGTACCAGGACCATGGGCTGTATGTAGGCAAGGAGAAGTTGAAGGCACCTAGGGAAACACAACAGAACAACTGTCACTGGTCTGGGTGTGGCATCACAGACATCACACAAGCCCTAACACCAGGATAAACCAACATGCACATGTCACAGTGGCCCCCAAGTGTCAACATACACGTCCCGTTGATGTTCCCAAATGACATGTCCTAGAAACATTTCAACCACCACCGAGTCTACAACTGGCTGATGCCACAATTCTCACATGCCCCTTCACGACAACAGCAATCTCATCAAACAATGGGTATGTTGCATATTGCCACCCACAGTCAAGTGAAGTAGCGGGTGATGAGCTGTTCTTGCAGGTCAACACCTTCCTCCTCTCCACTGTCCTCATCACGGGACACGGCTTGGTTTGCAGGTTGGGGCCTTGGGTCCTCACCATCATCCAGGAGCAGGGGAATCTCCCTGCGAATGGCTAGGCTGTGGAGCATGCAGCATGCAACAACAATCTGACACACCTTCCCGGGCGAGTATGCCAGTGTACCTCCGGTCTTGTCCAGGCACCGAAAACGTGACTTGAGCAGGCCAAAAGTGCGCTCCACCACACACAACGTGTCCTCCCATGGGCCTCATTGTAGCGGACTTCAGCCGGGGACCTGGGATTCCGCAGTGGGCTCAGCAACCAGGGACGGTTGGGATATGCAGAGTCACCTAGGTATGACAAACACAAATAGACACTGCAGTGTCGCAGGGTCTCAGGGGAGCAGGTCACACACACAGCACGCCACACGACTAGGCATACTCACCCACAATCCATGCACGCTCTGGAAGAAGATTAGCCATCAGCTGGGGCACTATGCTGTTCCTCAGGATGTAGGAGTCGTGGGCCGAGCCTGGGAATTTGGCACACACCTGCGAGATGGTCATATCTGCCAGGCACACCACCTGCACATTGATGGAGTGGTAATGCTTGCGATTGCGGTAAATGTGCTCACTTTGCCTGTGGTGGCACAAGAGCGACATGGGTGCAATCAATGGCCCCAAAAACATTGGGGATGTGTCCAAGGGTATAGAAGTCTCCATTCACAGCTGGCAATTCAGCACCCCTGGGGAAATGGATGTATCTGTCCTTGTATAGCATCATGGCGGACAGTACATCACGCAGCACCATGCTGAACATCGGTTGTGACATCCCACCAGCGCTGGCCACAGTCTCCTGGAACGATCCTGTGGCAAAAAAATGCAGGGCTGCCATCACCTTTTAAGTAGAGGTGAAAACTGTAGGATATGTCCTGCGTGGCTGCAGGTGGGGCTCCAACAGATCACAAAGGGTTTTCAGGGTGGCTCTGTCCAGGCGGCATTTGCATATGATCGCAACATCCTCCATGTCCTCCAGCACCGTCAGGTGACGAATCAAATTTGGCCTCCTCCTA
This sequence comes from Triturus cristatus, assembly GCF_964204655.1. Lineage (NCBI taxonomy): Eukaryota > Metazoa > Chordata > Amphibia > Caudata > Salamandridae > Triturus > Triturus cristatus. The sequence continues at coordinate 765,911,876 of NC_140581.1, read as the reverse complement.
TTGGAGTTGATAGTGGACACATGTCAATACAATACACCAAGAGATGTGCACAGCATATCACGTTCTGGATGACACAACAACAATGACTGACATCTAGAGTGACTAACAGACCAGTTACATGGAGGGACACCTTCAGCTACACAAAGGGCACACGTATCAACTTACACAAGACAAGTACCTCAAACACCACCTTTGGCTATGTGAATACACATAGGGATATGGCCACAGTAGACATGTGCACACCTGGGAGTCCAGCATCCAGCATATGTGTAACTAATCAAAACCACTGTCTCCTACCTAGCTGCTGTACCGGTCACACCTTGATGCGTCATTACAACCTGGCACACATCTACCGCACAATTACCACAGTCGGCGCTGGAATGATGAATGTGTTCATGAGCAGACATGAGAGGCAATGATAATTAGATCAACATTCATCGAAACGAGCATTGCTGTGATTGTCACTGGATCTCAACACATTGACATGTGTACGCATTGAACAGTCCAGGACTACACTGTCCTGCCTACACCAACATCAAATCCTCAAGTGACATGTGAGTGGGTACAGACAAATGTACGATACCCACACACAAACATGGAATGTGTAGCCATCAGTGGAGTAAATTGAACATTGGCATTGTGTGCACAATGATGTGCCATTGAACATGTTGGCACTATGCACTGTTGATGTGTGACAGATGGCAATCGCAATTGCTTGGCACCCATTTTGCGGTAGCTAGCGTCTGGCACCGGCGATGTGTCTCCAGCACCCCCATTCACACCAGTGCAGTAGTCATAGGCATGGAGACATGTGGAAATGGCGGTTGGCATGCTCTGCTGCCAGAATGGCGGTGCCTTGTGTCAATGCATGGCACCCATATCGCGGTAGCTACCGCCTGGCACCGGCGGTGTGTCACCAGCACCCCCATTCACACCAGTGCAGTAGTCATAGGCATGGAGACATGTGGAAATGGCGGTTGGCATGCTCCGCCGCCAAAATGGCGGTGCCTCATGTCAATGCATGGCACCCATATCGCGGTAGCTACCGCCTGGCACCGGCGGTGTGTCACCAGCACCCCCATTCACACCAGTGCAGTAGTCATAGGCATGGAGACATGTGGAAATGGCAGTTGGCATGCTCCGCCACTAAAATCGCGGTAACGCACCCCGGGCCAAAGCGGTGTCACACCGCCATGGAGCTCGCCCTAGAGCCAATGGGAAGCTCGATAGCGGTGGCATGATGCAATTTTGAAAGTCGCGGTAGGCGTCCTCCGCCACCACGGAGGCGGTCATTGGCTGCATTTGAAAGCTGCGGTAGCGCACCCCGGGCCCCAGCGGTGTTATACCACCATGGAGCTCGCCCTAGAGCCAGTACGAAGCTCGATAGCGGTGGCATGATGCAATTTTGAAGGTCGCAGTAGGCGTGCTCCGCCACCGCGGAGGCGGTCATTGGATGCATTTGAAAGAGGCAGACATGGACCACCAATTGCTGCAGCTTGGCACCTTTGAAACGACCCCAGGGGGCTATATATGTGGGAGTGAGCCTCACATTGCCACTGCTCACAGAGCCTGCTGCCTGAGATCCATCACCTGCTGCTGCCTCCAGGAACTGCTGCCTGATACCCCTCACCTGCTGCTGCCTCCAGGGACTGCTGCCTGACACCCCTCACCTGCTGCTGCCTCCAGGGACTGCTGCCTGACACTCCTCACCTGCTGCTGCCTTCAGGGACTGCTGCCTGTGGACCCTCGCCACCAAAATTCCCTGCTGTTGTCTCACATCCACAGTGATGGCAAGGACAGAGAAGATCCATGCCAGTCCATTCACGAGCGAGGAGCTGGAGGTCCTGGTGGACGAGGTGCTCACACAGTACCTAAGGCTATATGGTGCCCCAAATGTCGTGGTGAGTCTTAAACAGTGTTGTGGTAGGGCAGGGGGTCCACACATGTAGTGGACTGATGCAGTATGTGCTTGGGAGTGTAGGGTAGTGTAATGCAGTGCCAGACATGCTGTCTCCATTGGGAGGGCGTGCGTACCCAATGCCACAGCTTTCCCTCCCTGCACATGTAAGTATGAGTGACCTGTGTTGTGTTGTCAGCCATACAGTGACACCGAAGGTTGTTCATGCTGTAGTCAGGACAGTGATTGCTTGGCTGGATGGCTGTGTGTGCCCCTGTAGTCCATCTCAGTGTGAGCCTAGCTGGACAGCACAGTCCCCGTCTACAAAGACAAGGACACATCACTTCACTTACAGAGTATGACATCAGTCTTTTCAAATTGCACTCCAGCTTTGGCCCATCTCAGCACTGTAGATTGCACACAACCGCCCTTGTGAAGGGAATTTTGTATTTGTGAGATCATGTCCCTCAATGTGACATCCATGACACAGTTATCTATTCACAGGGCAGGGACATTGAGGGCTGCTCAGTCTTGGACACAGTGGGTCACCTCCCAAACACAGGTTGATATGTGATGTATGTGTTGCTCAACCCAACAATTGACTGGAGATGTGGGCAGGCAGGTTTCAGTGCTGGCATCCTGCATGTGTGTGAGATGTGCAGGGACTGTGTTCCCCCTCACACCTGCATGCTTTAACATCAGCTTTTCCCATGCAGGAGTCACATGTGGGCTGTACTATAGTCTCTGATTAATCTATTGTTGGATATGTGATTTGGTTGTATCTTGCTGCTATACTGATAGATGTCGGTACATGGCACTGTGTACCTGATCATTTCTCCCTCTAGTCTCCGATGCCTGCAGCTCAAGGTACACCAGCGTAAGGCCGTGTGGAGGGCCATTGCAGTGAAGGTGCGAGCCCTGGGGGTCTCAAACCGACGGCGCACCCACTGCCACAAGAGATGAGATGACATCAGCTGGCTGGCAAAGACTGTGGCAGAGATGACTCTGGGGCTACGTCCTCGCACTGGGCGTCTGGCACGGTGCAGCATGACACCACTAATGGGGCGCATCTTGGCGGTGACACAGCCTGAGCTGGATGCACGTTTGAAGGAGCATCAGCAGCAAGCCAGGGGTGAGCATTTGGGGAGTCTGACTTTGGATGGGAGTGGCTGCATGTCTACAGAGCCTGTGCCAGCGCTGGCCTCTGTGATGTTGGTAGTGTGATGCTGTGGCATGTAAGTGGCTGCTGGCCTGGGTGCCTGTGGCATGCATTTGCCCTACCTGTACTTACAAAGTTGATTTGAAAGCTGTGCCTCCACATTACATTCTGAGTTGTGCTCTTCAGGTTTCTTCTGCATTGGTGTAGTCTTGGAAATCCCATGGGAGGGAACGGCAGTGTGCCCAATCTGACTGTGCGTACATCAATGCGTCCATTGCATGCACCCATATTGGGGAGGGCTAGATATCTTACAGCAATGTGCAGCATTCTATTGTTCCCAAGGTACGACATGGTGGGTGGCATGGGCTAATGTCCATTGTGGACTGTCATGTTGTAGTCTGGATCTGTGTTGTCCCCTCCTGTTACATCCAGTTCTGTCATTGGCAACAAGTTGTGTGCCCCCATCATGTCCCTAGGTGTGCTCAGAACTAGTTGTGTGTCTGTGTGAACAGAGCCACAAGCAGGGTGTTGTTCTGTGTGGTCATCACGTGGCTCACTCATGCCTGAGTTTCCAGTTTCCATGCACTGCTTGAGTCTATGTAGTGAGTTGGCAAGATGTGATTGCACAGGGTGGTGTGCAACATGTAGATTTGCTCAACTTTTGTCATGCATTGCTTGCATATGTTTGTTCTGTTTTTGCCACTGACCTAACCCTACATCTCTCTCTCCCATGCAGCATCACCTGTGGTTATAGAGGGACAGGAGACAGACACCAGTGGAGGTGAAACTAGCACCACAGCTGCCGAGCAGCCCAGTGACACAGATGTCACCAGCGCATCCGAGGGGGACAGGAGTCAGCTGGAGGAGTTCCAGCCTGAGACGCAAAGCACCACATCATCCGATGCCAGCGGGGATGCATCCATGTTGGAGGGCACAGGGAACGTGGATTCTGCATCGACTTCCACCACACAGCGGCCATTGCCAACCCTCCCAGCCACTTCCTCTGGTGCTGCCAATGTCCGCCTCAGTAAGAGGGGAAGAGTGTCCTTCACCCCTGCGACCGCTGCCCCTGCCCCCCCTGCTGCCATCAGTGCTGAGTCTGTGGACCTTTTGCACCAGCTGTGTGTAGGCCAGACATCTCTCCTAAATGCCTTCATTGACCACGACAAGAAATTGGCCCAGGTGGTTGCTTTCATGGAGGGCATACATTCCGACATGGGTGGGCTGCACCGGACAGTCCAGGCTTTGTCATCAACAGTGACGTCTGCCCTGCAACAGGCACATTCTCACAGTCCAGCTCCTGTCCCTTTGTCCACCACCCAGGCAGTGGCCACGTCTGACGATAGTGACCACGGTCCACATACATCAAAGTCACAATACAGCACACGGAGCACACAGCAGCAACAACCCAAGCGGTCCCGTGAGCAGACACTATCCCCACAGAAGACCAAAGACACCCCAGAGCGCAGGGAGAAAATCCCCTGTCAGGCGACACCAGGGGACAATTAGCAAAGCAGCAGACCTCAGGAACACATGCCTCAGTGGCGTCCCCATCCAAGGACTGTCCTGCCCATAAGGCATCACGCAAAGATAAACGTACAGTGTCTGTGCCCACCAAGGAGGTGGTGCATGCCAAGGGTACATCTGGGAAGGGCTCAAAGGCAGTATCACCAACCACCTCGACTCCCATTCCAAGCCCAGTGAAGCATGGGCCAGAGGGGACTGTAGGGGTGACACCTAGTAAACAGGGGAAGGGTGGGCAGAGGCGAAGCAAGGCAAAGCGTTCAGCTGGGTCCAGCACATCACCAGAAGGGCTGCCAGCGCCTGCACCTGCTGCAGCAGTGGTGGTGAGTGTGCCTGTTGTGCTCTCACCACTTCCCATTGATCCACAGTCATTCAAGCCATTTAGGATCCCCAAGAAGTGGAAGTGCACCCCTCCACAATCTCCCAGCCACACCGTGACTCCCGTCTGCATGACTCCACCTCCACGTGCCACTACACCACCTGGTCCAAGCAGCCCTCCAGCCTGCCAAGACACTAATTGCTCTACCTCAGCTGTTCCACTCTCTCCCCCTTTAAGTGCCCCGACAGTCCCCGAGGCACAGCCAGCTCCCAGTCTGCCTGACTGCCAAGTCTGAGTGGTAGTCACCCTCACACACCTGTGTCTCACACAGGAGGGCCTGTACTGCACATTGTTGCCACCTGACTGTGTTGCTGGCCATGGAAAGGTACAGTCACACACATTCCCTGTGCAGCTTCTCATGGACATACTCTGCACTCTGCTCTGGCCACTGGCATTGTTGTTCACTGCTGTGTTGGACCCTTGCCTGTGCAGCTTCTCATGGACATGCTCTGCACTCTGCCCTGGCCACTGGCCTTGTTGTTCACTGCTGTTTTGCCCTTGCCTGTGCAGCTTCTCATGGACATGCTCTGCACTCTGCCCTGCCCACTGGCCTTGTTGTTCACTGCTGTGTTGGACCCTTGCCTGTACAGCTTCTCGTGGACATACTCTGCACTCTGCCCTGGCCACTGGCCTTGCTGTTTTGCCCTTGCCTGTGCAGCTTCTCATGGACATGCTCTGCACTCTGCCCTGGCCACTGGCCTTGTTGTTCACTGCTGTTTTGCCCTTGCCTGTGCAGCTTCTCATGGACATACTCTGCACTCTGCCCTGGCCACTGGCATTGTTGTTCACTGCTGTGTTGGACCCTTGCCTTTGCAGCTTCTCATGGACTTGCTCTGCACTCTGCCCTGGCCACTGGCCTTGTTGTTCACTGCTGTTTTGCCCTTGCCTGTTCAGCTTCTCATGGACATGCTATGCACTCTGCCCTGCCCACAGGCCTTGTTGTTCACTGCTGTGTTGGACCCTTGCCTGTGCAGCTTCTCGTGGACATACTCTGCACTCTGCCCTGGCCACTGGCCTTGCTGTTTTGCCCTTGCCTGTGCAGCTTCTCATGGACATACTCTGCACTCTGCCCTGGCTACTGGCCTTGTTGTTCACTGCTATTTTGGCCGTGCCTGTGCAGCTTCTCATGGACATGCTCTGCATTTTGTGCCTTACTCTTCTCTTCTCATGGTGCCTATCAGTGCAATTTGTGAATAAAAACAGTTGCTCCAGTTGTCTATTTTGTCAGTGTCCTTACTGAATAAAGTTCTTTTGCTGTGTGTAAATGTTTTACTGTGCCAAATGGTCTGTGTGGCACTTCAGCATGTTCAATGTTTGGGCTCACTTGCTCTCTTATTTTCAGGGTTGACAGGGTCTTCAGTTATTTTTGGCCCAGATACTTGTGGTGGCAATGGTGTCAATTTCGAATGTTTAGCAGTAGTCATTTACTTGATTAGTTCATGTTGGCTCTATTGTACACATGTCAGGTTGGGGGGCACTGCCAGCACAGGGTGGGCTTCTGCACACAGTATTGCAGGCAGGCTTTCCAGGATCATCATGTGTGTGTTCTTCCTATATGTGTGCCCAGTGGTGTATGTGTGTGGTCATCTTGTGATGGCCAGTCACCCTAGTCCCATGGCTTACTTTCCATGTGTGCTCTTGGATTGCCAGGTATTGTGCAGTGTGAAGGGGGTGGGTTTGTGGGGAGTGGTGATGTGTGCATGCCTCTGCAATGTCAACTACACACATGTGTCACCCAGGAGTTGTGTGCCTGTTGTTTTGATTGTTCATCCCTGTGGATGTGGTTGTATGCCCATGTGTGAGTTGTATGTTGTGCACTGTGCAGTGTGTTGGTGTGTCCTTGCAGTTCTGTCTGACTCCTACTTGTTGTTTTTGTCACTTGTGAGTATGCAGAGGGTGTTACTGGCAATTCAGTGTTGTGTTTTGTTGCACATCCCTGTGTCTGGTGGCTGTTTGTGGGGTCTGTGCAGACCTGCTGCTCCACACTGCCATTGTGGTTGTGTTTTCTCATGCCTAGCTGTCCCATGGTGCCTTCTTGCCTCCAGTGTGGCATGTTGTGTGTGTTGTCATGCCATCCCCTATCTGTGCTTCAGCTGCCTACCCATTGTGGGTCTGCACTCCCTCTCTTTGTGTATGGTACACTCCTGCCATGTCCCCTACTGACATGCAGTACACTTCACTTTGGTGTGAACTGTCCCCTTGGTTTGTATGTGTGTGTGCCTCCCCATGACTTCATTTGTGCCTCTGTGCTTTGTGTTGCAGTTCTTTGTCCAGTGTCAATGTGTCACTCAGTGCATTTCCCCAATGGGTCATGTGTGATGTTCTAGTGCTGTTTTTCAGTCATGGTTGCTGCTTTGCAGTTCAACTGTGTGTCCTGCCCAGTCCTGTGGTCAAGTTGTTTCCACCTTTGTGTCCCAGACTTGTGCATCTATTGGGTGTTGTGTTGGATGTATGTGTGTTGTTTGTGTCATTGCTTCACTTCCTGGGTGTGCTGTTGTCTTTATGTTGTGCTGTATGGTGTTGTGCTTGCTGTGCTGTGTGTACGTTGCCTTGTGATTGCCTGTTGTGCATCCCCTGATGTCATGCTATGTTTGCTATGTGATTGTTCTGTCTGTGCATCTGTTGTTTGTTTGCTGTGGCTGTGTTGTTCTGTAATGGTGCACTTCTTGTGTGTGTTGTGGAATGTTGTCTGTGCATTGTTCTTGAGTGATGAGGTTGTGCACTCCTGTTGTGTCTGTGCTCCCATTGCCTTTCCCCAGTTTAGCTGCACAGGGCATGTCTGTTGTTGTTGTTGTTGTGGCTCTATGTGTGTTTCAGTTGGGTTATGTGTTTGTCTGTTGTATTTCTTTCCACATTTGTGGTGGCATTCCTGTGTGTATGTGTGATGTTTGTGGCTGAGCCCAGGGTGTGTGGTTGTGTGTGTATTGCCTGTCAAGTATTGCCGGCCTTCAGTGTGTTTGGCACTGGTGTTGTGTGCTGCTGGTGTGAGGGGGGGGGGTATGTGTGTAGATTCTTACTGGTGTTTGTCAGTCCTGAGGTGTGTAGATGGACCCTGTGTGTAGTGCTTCTTATGTACTCCTGTGAAGTAGTTGTATGGATGTGTGGCTGTTCCCAGTTTGACTTCAGAGCCTTCCTTTCATCCTTTCATCCTTGTGCCTATACATGGTTTGCCTTGCTGTCTCCCTGTGTGGTTGCACTGAGCTGTCTGTGGTTTGATTTCACTGACTGTGCCAGCCATGTGTGCTTTGATGGTGTGAGGGTGTTGTGCTCTGATCCTTGTGTTGATGTGATGTACACATGCTTGTTGTGTGTCTCCATGGCCTTCCATTTGTGTGCAGCCCACTTTGGTTTCCCTATTTGTTGTGCTCCATTGCTGTTGGCATGTGGGGTGTGTGTGTGTGTGTGTGTGTCAGTCTGTGATATGTATGTGTGACTGTGCAGGCTGTGTGTCCATTTGGATGTTGATTCCTTGTGTGAGTTCATTAGTTGCTTGTCCTCGTTGCTTTTTCCCTGAGTGTGGTGTAGTGTGTGTTTCCCTGAGTGTGGTGTAGTGTGTGTTTCCCTGGCCCTGTGCTACTGTGCTGTGCAGCCACTCCTCCATTGTGTGTCTCCATGATTGTTTGTTGTGTGGTGCAGGGTATGTATTGCCCTGGCTTGTTGTTGTGCATGGGACGCACAGGGGAAGCACATGGCATGTGCCTTCATGGGGTGTGCTAGCGTGTGGGTGTGGCCCTGTGGTCTTTGTGCCCTGCCCATGCCTGGCACTGGCCCTGCCTTCTGCATTGTGCATGTATTTGCTTGTGTTCGCCGCTGCGGTGATGTGACCGGGACATTGCTGCATGGTGGTGGTAGCTGTGTGTCCAGGATGCAGCGGGGTGAATTTGTAGCAGGTGGGTGATGTGTGGGTGCCCTTGGGGATGTGTCCCTATCCCCCCTAGGGTGTCTGATGTGGATTTGGACCCTGTGTCAGGCCGTGGGTTGTGTGTTATGTGTTGTGTTAATGCATACCTGCGGGGTCATCCACGGCGGTCCATGAGTTCCTGGTGATGTAGCAGGTACAGCACCGGAAAGACGTGTAGAGCTGGGTCCATTGCGGTCGTGTCAGGGTGGTATGGACAGGGACTCTGGTTTTGCGTTCCGCTCTCGAGTTTCCGCCGTCTCTGGTTGGGCGGTGTCTCCGCTGCGGTGCGTCTGCTTGCTTGAGTCATCCTATTTTGTGGACCGGGGCGGACGTCATTCCGCACGGCGGATGGTCTCCATTGGCTCCCACCGCCGCGGTGGCGGGCGCACTTTGATGGTGGTGCGCATCGCACCACGGCGGTTGGGAATTGGCCTATGTTTGACCATACTAATATGGCGGGCGTGATGTCCGCTGCTAGCGGGCGAAAAAAGGCATTTTTCCGCACCGCCAGTGCGGGGGGGGTCCCACCGCCCTACATCCTAATAGACCCCCATAGTCTTCAATGAAAGACAAAACAGTTTCATCAGAATCGGTTCCAAATTTAGTTGCATCCTTGATCCATAATAGCATGTGTATATGAGGAGCACCTCTTGCTTGGTACTCCTTTCTCCAAAAGAAATCAATAACTTCTCCAAGAGGTGGATTATTTGTATTGCAGATGCAATACATCATGCTTGAAACCTATGATTAAAATATCTGCACACATTTACAGGATCCAAGGAACACAGTTCTCCAGCTGTCTTCAATTCAATGTTTTTAATATTTGAATTTGCTTCTTGTAGAAATTCAAGTAAATCATCCCATGCATATTCAGCACAGCTAAGCGTAACAAACCACGTAGGGGTTCCTAAGTTCCTTAACATAAATTTAGGTTCTCCATGACGACGATACCAATATTCATTGATACCACGTTGACATGCCATCAAATTAATTAACTGAGATTCTAAATGATCGTCTCTTTGTCGAACTTTGTCCAAATATTCCTTTGCAGAAAGATGTGTAAGATGAACTCCTATTTTTTTTTTTAACAACATATTTTATTGATTTTATTAAACGAACAACCAGCACAGTTATCCAGAGATTATGGTGCAAGTACATCCCCCAGGGTACACATTGTGCTGATTTCCCGCCCCCAACCCCCAGTCCGCAAACATCAGACTCCCACAACGTGTCAACACGTAGTCCCATCCGGTTCCGGGATGGCATCATTACTATTATCCTAATATGTTCGTACACAGTCACCCCACACCTTATATTTATCTCTCCTGTCTCAACAGGGGATCCCCTGAATCGTCTGGAGTAAGTTGTGGCAGGTCCACACCCCTGTATATGGCCCATTTCCCCCATATCGTCCCATGTTTCCGGGGGCAGCCACGTGCCACAAAGACCGCAATCTCCGCCATCATACATTGGTCCATGGCTTTCTTCCACTTGCCTAGACGGGGTGGGGAGGTCCCCTTCCAGCTCTGCGCTATATCCCGCTTCGCCAACACGAGCCCCAGAAACAGTAAATGTCGTTTATATCTGTTCCCCCCGATATCCTCGGTGCTATGTAGTAGTGTGAGTCTTGGCTCGAGTGGGAGCTCCCAGGCCAGAACGTTCCCCAAACACCCAAGGACCTTGCGCCAATAGGGTTGTATCGCTACGCAGAGCCATACTGTATGTAAGAACGTGCCTTCAGTCGCGCCACAACGTAAACATATCGGGGACTGAATCATCCCCATTTACCACAATCGCGTTCTAGTGTAGTAGACCCTGTGTAGGTATTTATATTGGATCAGGCGATATCTAGTGGAAACTGCTGTATAGCGGGGGCTCGCCAGTGCCTCCGCCCAATCATCATCAGTAAGGTCAGGGAGATCGGCCTGCCATCGCTCACGTGTCTTATGGAGATTGTGTTGCGCGCGTGTTGTAAGGGTTTGATAGATTTTTCGGATCTTATGAGGGCCTAGGTCCCCCGTCAAAAGGCGACTCTCTAGGGGGTGATATTCTGGTAGGGACGTCAGTGAACGCACCGCCGGCATCAACGCATGTCGAAGCTGTAAGTATCGGTAGAACTGGGATTTGTGTAGGTCAAATTTGGTTTGTAGTTTTTGGAAGGATTTAATCGTGGGCCCTCGCATAACATCCCCCAACGTGGAGATTCCTATTGTATCCCACTCCCGGAATCCCTCCAGGGCCGCCACCGGCCAGATGAAGGCGCCGCACCATAGGGGTGTCATCCCGGTAAGTTTCCCCCACCAGCCCATCATATGCACCACGCGCCGCCAGATCTGAATCACCGTACCGCATGCCGGTGGATGACCGGCTACTGAAGAGGAGTCATATAGTAAGTGTAGCAGCCGTGTGTGAGGGAGAGTTAAACGCTCCACCGCATACGCCAGATCTTGGAGCGACCCATACCACCAGTCGTTGACCACTAGCAGCTGGGATGCCCAGTAATAGGCGCGCATATCCGCCGCTGCTATTCCCCCGCAGTATGTAGATTGTACACAGGTCGCCAGGGCCACCCGCACAGCGCCCCCTTGCCAGAGGAACCTGTTCAGCAGGGCGTTTACTTGCGTGAACTCCTATTTTTAATATGTGGTTCACTGCATATGAAAGTGAAGACAAGTCACTTTCAAATAGAAGATGAAATAAATATGAAACACACTGTCGAAATCTTGAATGTTCTGAATACCATCTTGGTATTCTGAAGCTGGAATCTGTATTAGGTGTTCATCATATCGTCCACCTTTTCCATTGGGGAAGAGCTGTGGAAAACAACGAGCTTCTAAACTTCTTTCCCAAACACTCATTGGAGTTCCCTTCGCTTTTTTCATTTGGAATAATTCAATATTATTTCCAATCACTTCTTTTGAATGTAAAGGATGTATACTATAATGTTCTTAAAATCTTAACTCCTGGAGTTGTCCACTTTTTTGATTTGGCCTGTTGAAATTTCTCTATCGTCTCCTAAAGATATTTCTTGTTTTTCCAGATATACATTTTTATAATAAATATTGTTTTCTATGACATATAACATAGCCTTTTGAACTTTAGTGTCATGTACTAACTCTTGTCATATTTTCCGACTCTTTGTTGGTCCACTATTAACTAGAATAACTACAGGTTCAGTTTGCTTTCTCTCTTCTCTCTACACCAACAGTTTCAATAATTTTCTTAAAATCTAAAGGTAAATACACAACTCTTCCTTTTAAACCTCTTTGTAAATCTGTGGGAGGCCTCTTACCTGATTTAGGCTTCATACGAACTATAGCCTGAAATGGGTGCACAGATTGAATAAGAATAGAAACATGTGTATTTAAATCCACCAGTTCCGGAGGAATAGCTTCCAACTCTAGGTTATTATGTACAGCTCTAGCTGGCATGTTGTTCTATTCTAATTTGCTGTAACAATAGTTACAAATACGACGATCACTACCCAACTCAAAACGACCTTCCACCAACAAATAACCATCATTTGCTCCCACTTATCATTGTTTTCCTTTCACTTTTTAAATACACATTAGCATTCCTAGTTTGACTTCTATAGTGAGTACGTCGACAGCAAATACAAACAGAGTTTGGTTTTTTACAACAAATTACCTTAAACTTTGTAATTTCTTCTACAAACATCTTAGTAGTACTATATCCCACCTCTTCTTCAACACCTACACTTATCAAACTCTAACTTTCTCTACACTCTTCTTCAGTACTAAAGAAACAAACCTGTATATCATCACAAACTTGTTTTACATCCGATACTGAACCATGCAAAAGAGCAGTGTTTATTTCACCTAGGGGCATATGTATCAACCGAATTTTTAGTCGCAAACGCTGCGATTCGCAAAAAACAGCGTTTGCGATAAAAAATTCGCAAAACGGGATGTATGAGGCAAATTCTCATCGCAAATTTAAGGAATCGCTAATTTAGCGATTTCTTAATTTTGCGTAAGCATTTAAGAAATCGCAATTTGCGATTTCTTAAATGATATGTAACATGCACCATAGCATTGCGAATTATCCTTAAGAAATCGCAAATTACCACCAACTTCTAGTTGGTGGTTATTTGCGATTTCTGTTAAAAATGCACTTTTTGGAATTTTACAAAGTGCCACGTGGCGCACATACATGCCCTTAGGGCATGTATGTGCACCATATGCACACACATGCTCATTTCAGGGGTGCATCAGGGTGTCATCATGACACCCTTGCACCTTTGAAATTATTCTCAAATTGCGATTTGCAAATTGCGAATCGCAATTTGAGAATTACTTCCCATTCATTCCTATGGGTCTCCTGGCCCATAGAAATGAATGGGAAGGTATTCCTTAATTGCGATTTCGCAATTTGCTAATCGCAATTAAGGAATTTTAAGAAATCTCAAAAGTTTTGCGATTTTTTAAATACATCCCGTTTGGCAATTCTCAAATAGCGATTCTTTAAAAATCGCTATTTGAGAATCGCAAATGGAGATGTTGATACATATGCCCCCTAGCTATTACTTCTTCCACATTTCTACCAACCATCTTTTCTTTTTCAATTGGACAACCATTTGTAACCTCAAAAGAACAACCACTGGTATCAACTGCGTGAACTAATGTATTTTGTTGAAAATGGCTTTCTTCATTAAAAAAAGGTTCTGAACTAGAAGTGTGCTTCCAGTCACCCAAAAATATTTTACAAAAATTAGTTCTATTAACCAGTCCTTTTCTTTAAATTTTCTCCTTCATAAAATGCATTGTTTTACTCAATGTTTTCATTCTCTTCAATACTAATATAAACAATCTTCTTTTCAATTCAAAAGTGTTTTCGACTACAGTTTTGATATGTTGTTTTTTCTTGTAAAATGTTGATTTTTTAATATGTTTTTCTATATTTTAATACATTTTGTAGTACTCTACTTTTATACATTTGTTTCCTAATGTCCTTATATTCTTTCATCCTTCTTTCATCATAGATTGTTTTTCCATAACCTGATTTTCAATAAATTTGTCCGTTTTTCATTTCCTTCTGCTTGGTTCTACAACTTTTTTTTCTGTTTTCTCCATTTTCAAAATTCACTACATTCTTTAAAAGTGTTTTAACAAATTCTTTAGTTCTCCAACCAGAAGACTTTTTCTTCAATGTCACATGTTGTACTTCATCTAATTTCTGGTTTTCTCTCTCCTTTAAATAGTTCTGTTTTCTTTGTTGTCTTCACTTTTCAACTTTTCTTGCCATGGTAAATATTTCTTAATAACTATGGAAAATATCAACAAAAAATTAAACTTTTTATCTTTCTAAAAATTATTTAATATTATTAAAATGTTTGTATACACATATGATCATATTTAAATAAACAAAATAGATTGAGAAGTGCCTAGGTGAATAGATGAGTGCAACAGTAGGACCTGGGTGATTCTACAACTTGAAGGGTAGTATATAACTAGTGCCTGAGGTAATATCTGGAGGATTACTGAAATACATAGCAAATGAGTGGGTGATTTTATAACTGCATGAGTACTACTTGGGTAATTGCTGGAGTACTGAAGAAATACCCGAGTGATTGAAGAAGTGGAAAGGTAGTGTATAGTTGATTTTATGAGTATATATGTACTGGCTGAGTGATTACATAAGTACAAGAGTAGTGTCTGAGAGATTATATTTGTTCATGAGTTGCAGCTGGGTGATTCAAAGAGTGCATTGGAAATACCTAGTTTATTGCATGAATGTATAATGTAGTGGATGTTTGCATGAGTGCAAGAGTAATGCCTGAGCGATTACAGCAGTGCATATGTAGTGACTGGATCATTGGAAGACTGCATGGGTAGCACTTGGATGTTTTTATAACTGCATAAGTGTTGGGCCTAGCCAAATATAAAGCAACAGACTATTACATGACTCAACCATAAGTCTCTCCATATTGTTAAAAGCATGCATACAAATGTCTCTACCTTTTCAAATCATCAACATATCGAAAAGAAACATACATAAAATATATCGGGAATATAGTGAAACCTAGAAACTGAGACATGTATTAGATCTGCCTAAGTAAATTGCATAACTCCATGTGTAGTGCTTGGGTGATTAGATGACTCCAAAGGTAGTCAGTGGGTAATCACAGGAAAAGATGGACAGTGACTGGCTAATTCCATAAGTGCACACATAAACATTGAGTGCATGGATAACTGTATAAATATCACCTGTAGGCATAGATGAGTCACTGAGTAGTACATACGTGAATAGATGAGTGCAACATTAGCGCCTGGGTGTTTCTATGACTGCAAGGGTAATACCTGGTTTATTAAATGAGTACATAGGTACAGCCTTCATGATGGCATGACTTCAGGAGTAGTACATAACTAGTGCCTGCATGATTCCAGGACTGCAAATGTAATATCTGGGGGATTTATGGAGTATAGAGGAAGTGAATGGGTGACTTTATAAGTCCATAAGTACGGCCTAAGTACGGCCTGGATGATTACAAAAGTACTAAGATACTGCCTGAGTGATTACAGGAGTGCAAAGGTACTGCCTGGGTGTTTTTATAAGTGCATGAGTACTGGTTGAGTGATTACATAAGTACAAGAGTAGTGCCTGTGTGATCGAAACAGTGAAAGGATAGTGCCTCGGTGATTGAACCAATGTATTTCCAACATATTGGTGATTGCATGAGTACAGGGGTAGCGTATGGGGAATTAAATGAGTAAATAGATAACACATGGGTGATTGCATGACTACAGGGGTAATATCTGGGGATTTACATGAATACATAGAAAGTGACTGGGTGATTTTATAAGTGCATGGGTACTGGTTGGGTGATTGCAGCACTACTGACGTAGTGCCTGAGTGAATAAAGGAGTGCAGAGGTAGTGTCTGGGTGATTATAGGACAGCATGACTACTGGCTGAGTGATTACATAAGTACAAGTGTAGTGCCTCCGTGATAGAAGGAATGCAACGTTAGCGCCTGAGTAATTATATAAGTACATGAGAAGTGGCTACATGGTTCAAAGAGTGCATGGGTAATACCTAGTTGATTTCATGACTGTACAGGTACTGCCTAAATGTTTCCATGAGTGCAAGAGTAATACCTGAGTGATTACAGCAGTGCATATGTACTGACTGGATCATTGAAGACTGCATGCATAGTGCTAGGGTGATTGCTGAAATCCAAATGTACTCACTGGGTAATTGCAGGAGAAGATAGATACTGACTAGCTAATTGCATGAGTGCACACATATAGGTTGAGTGCATGGATAAGTGTATAAATAGCATCTGAAAGCATAAATGAGTCACTGAGTAATGCCTAGGTGAATAGATGAGTGCAACAGTAGGTCCTGAGTGATTCTACAACTGCAAGGGTAGTGCCTAGGTAATTACATGAGTGCATACATACAGCCTGTGTGATTACATGACTGGAGGGGTAGTACATAAGTAGTGTCTGGGTGATTTTATAAGTGTATGGGTACTGCCTGGGTAATTACATGAGTACAGAAATGGTGCCCGGGTGATTGGAGGAGTGCAACAGTAGTGCCTGAGTCATTTTATAAGTCTATGGGTAATGGCTCAGTGATTGAATAAGTGCTTGGGTAAGGCCTAGGTGATTGTATGAGTGCAGAGGTAATGTGTGGGTAATTAGAGAAGTGCATGAGTAATGTCTGGGTGATTGAATATGTGTAGAAAAATGTCTGGGTGGTTGTATGAGTGCACAGGTAGTACCTGGGTGATTTTTATAAGAAAATGTGTACTGGTTTGGTGATTGGAAGAGAACAGAGTTTGTGCCTGGGTGATTTCAAGAGTGCAAAAGTAGTGCCTGGGTCATTATATAACTGTATGGGTAGTGCCTGGATGATTGGTAATACATGTCTGATTGCAGGGATAATGCCTTGGTGATTTCATTACTGCAAGGGTATTTACTGGGTGATTGTATGAGAACAAGGGTCGTGCCTGGGTGATTTGAGGAGTGCTAGGGTAGTGTCTGACTGATTGCATAAGAACATGGATGCTGGCTGAAGTATTGGAGTAGTGCATAGATACTGACAATGTGATTGGAAAAATGCAAGTGTAGTGCCTGAGTGATTGAAGCAGTGTATAGCTAATACATTGGTGATTGCATCAGTGCAGGGGTACTGCCTGTATAATTGCAGGAATAATGAGGACTAATTCCTCTTCCAACATATCTTAAACATCACTTTTCTACTGCTTCATTATTCTAGTAGTAATCAGGTATAGAAGATAGCAACAGCAAAGCAACACTTCACTTATCTTCTGAATAAAGTCTCCCCATATTTCTAAAGCCATGTATGCATATGTCTATACCTTTTGCTAACAGTATCATATATAAAAATAATACACAGATAAATATTTACCTGTCTTTTATACATCTAATATCTTCAGACGCGTAACACATACCATACTATATGTGCAAGTAGACACATATCTCAGTCACAACACCATCCACACCTCAAAACTTCACAAACTACACTTCAATTTTCAAACAGACACTGAAAATTATGCGGTATATATGAAATATACCTTTCCACACATCATACATATTACTGTAATGAAAAACATCTCTACAAAGATCTCAAACCTCACTTTCAGGCTGCTTCTTTACCATTCTACAACTACTTATAATGTTACACCTACCCAAATACAAAGCAGAAACCCTTCACATGTCTTTACTAAAAGTCTTACCATATTCCTAAAAGCATACATATATATGTCTCTACCATAACACAATCATAACCTTAAAAATTTACAAAACAAACTTCCAATTTCAAGCAAACACCCAAAATTAAGTGCCATATTTCGCATTGTACCTCTCTAGAAACTTAAACAAGAAGCCTAATCATTAACACCTTATGTCAACATATTATAAACAACACTATTATGCTGCATCTTAACCCTTCCACTACGACTCTGACTCTTCAGCCTACCACATAAAAAGCAACAACACCTCTTTCTTATACATCTTGCATCTTCAAATGGATAAGACATATGAAATACATATTCAAATAGAGACATACATGAGACAGCAGTCCATGCACACCTTAAAACTTGACACACTCCACCTCCAATTTTAAACCAACACCTAAAATGATGCGGCATACTGCAAATCTACATATCAACACACTAAAACAAACTACCATAATGAGTAATCCATCTTCCAGTATACACATATTACTATACAAAATCCATTTGAAACAACCGGTAACTACAATAAAACAAACTACAATGCACATCTCTACATTTAATAATATATTTCAAACATCACAGTTCATCAATCATGTTTAAAGATTACAAATGAACCTAATACATAATACACCTCACACATTTATAACTCATCTTCCAAATTGATTTGTAGAATTTCAAATATCAAATATCACAAACTCATAAAAGATTTTCTTATGCACACACACATTGTAATGCACAACTCTCAGGAAGGTAAAACCAGTAATGTCAAACTTTCCCTGTCTTTCTGCACACAAATACATGTAAGTAACAAATCACATTGCTTCCTACATTATTTCAAATTATAAAACACATTTCTATTGATATTAACCCTGACCAACTGACTTCTAAAAGTGCACAAACTGGTTCTGGAAATTTTTGTAGTCGCGACTCCGTGGTGCACCAACGCGATGGAGCCGCAAATCTATACGGGAGTTCAAAAATATATTACAAATAAAAATACCACTATTTTTTACCAACAAACCACTTCTAAAGATAGTTGTGATTTGGGAAATTATACTTTAATAACATATCACCTATATAAAAATGACAATTTCACATTTTAAGGCCACAGTTAAGTTTCAACCCTTTCCCCATTCTGCGTAATGCCAGTTTCCATAGTAACAGTTCATGGAACATTCAACTGAACTGACAGGTTACAAGTTCACCATATTTCGAAATACAGCACACAAGGTTACACATGCAAACAACAAGTGCAAACAGCACGTGTGGTTGACATTTGCAAATTACCTCCTTATGCTATCTACTGTACCTTTCAAACATTTTCTACTAACCAATAAGGAACATGCTTTTTAAAGAAAGTAACATGCACCCTATTATTGAGTATATAATCTTCTTAAACAGCCAATCAATTCTCTGCTTTAAAAAAAATCCAACTTGTCCACCATTTTTGATACCTCTCAATCTACCAACTGACTACCTCAGCTTCAGACATATTTTCACTGCTTCCAGACATCCCTTCAAGATGCTTACAGTATGGATTGTTGGACACAGCTATGTTTTCTGGTGCAAAAGGTATGCTGAACGCAGAGGTATTGACAAAGACCTAGCTTTGCAAAATGTGGATATTAAATGGATTGCACAGAGAGAATTAAAGTGGCACCAATTGATGCCTTTGCTAAAACCTTTTTGCATCTCCAACCCCCTGACCTCATAATTGTGCACTGTGATGGCAATGACCTAGGCACATTGACTGGGGTAGGTCTGGAAATGCTAATGAAGGATACCTTTGCACAATTACTGTTGCTTTTTCCTCAAACTTTCTTTGTATACTCTAATATATGCCAAAGACAGAAATGGAAGTGGTCAAATCAATTCTGTCCACAGATTCAGAAAGCTAGAAAAAATGTAAATAAAGCTGTTTCTGCTTACCTCAGAGACCATAGGATGGGCTCCATATATAACAACAATCTACGTTTTGATATGGATGACATCTACAGAAGTGAAGGAGTACACTTCACAGATCAAGGAAACAATCTTTCTCAACAACCTAAAGCTGTGCATCCGCACTTACATGTAGCTACAACAAACTCACAATAAAAGCAAGGGCTCTTTTTTGAGCCACCCTACAACATAATAGTAAATATAAACTTTTTTTACACATACAGATTTTTTTTTAAAAACTTGTGGGTTCGCGCACTTGACGCAAATTCACAAAAGCATGAATTTGATGTACACAACACACTTTTTAAATTTAAATATTAATTTTTAATCTTATATATTTTTAAAAACTCTATCAATTGTAATCTTGTCATTAACTTCAAAACCAGTAACTCTTTAAATCAATTCCACAAATACAACACTACCTTCTAAATTATATACTACTTAAATATTTATTTAAGGTGAATTCACAAATCCAATGCAACGTTAGACGGGGGGCACGCTGAGAGCCGCGTCGTAGTCGCGACTCCAAACTCGAAAGAAAAAAAAACCACCCCACTTCCATTATTTGGTATTCACCTCAAGGACCCCATCCCCTGGGCCCTGCCATCATTTTTGTATTTAAAATAAAAATGAGGAGGGGGACCGTGTGGCCTCCCTCCTCATGCCAAGAATGGCCCCGGGGAACCCATCCCCGGGGCATAGCCAGCCTGCATTTATGTTTTAGCAGGGGGGCCATGTGGCCCCCCTCCTGGGACACTCCTGGCCCCGGGTACGCCATCAGCCGGAGCCTGGCCTCATGTAGGGGACCATGGGGGAGCTCCAATGCCCCGACGGTCCCTGACGGCTCCCCGCCTCCTGCGTGAGCGGGCACTGTTTTTGGGAAAAGGGAGCCGCTAACATGCAGCCCTCTTGCCCAAAAGCAATACTACTTTTCTTCTTTGAAGCGAGAGAAGGTTTCCTGCTCTTGCTTCAACGAAGCAATGCAGAAGTTTGCTATGACTGGGGGGGAGCCGTGCTCCCGCCCTGCAATAGCAAATGCCAATGTACCGGGGGTGGGCACCCGGTACATTGCGAGAGCCGGCACTGGGAAATGGTGGTCCCCAGGGCCATCGAGGGCTAAAGGAGGGCCATCTCATCATTTCAACTGCCCCGGGGAAGTGGTGGTCACCGGGTTCTGGGGGCCAAAAAAAGAATTTAAAAAAAAAAAAAACATCGGCGAGATTCGCGCACCCAGCGCGAATTTCATCCGAATTTTTTTTTAAACAAAGCACAGGCCCCCGCGCTTCGTTGTTAATTAGCCCCCAGGGGGGCCAAGACCTAGGGGAAATGTTTTTATGTGAACGGGGGCCCAGAGGGGCTTTAAAAAATGATGTGCAGGGGGCTCTCAGGCCCCATGAGCCCCAGGGATCTCCACCTCCCCGGGGCTCTGAATATTTAAATTGGGGGGTCCATGACGGACCCCCCAGCCCCGGGGACCACCACCCCCGGGGCTTTGTAGAATGTGGGAGGGGGGACGCACGACCCCCCTCCAGGAGCCTTGTCATGGCCCTGGGGACTGCCACCCCCCAGGGCCGGCTCCTGCAGTGTCCCGGGTTGCCTACCAGGCCCATAGGAATGAATTGGAGATTGCATGAGCAAATAGCGAGTAGCAGTAGGTTCTCGCAAATTGCTCATGCAATTTCAAGGGTGCAAGGGTGTCAAAATGACACCCTATTGCACCCCTGAAATTGATATGTGCACATATGTTGCACACACACATGCTCTAAGGGCATGTGTGTGCGCAACATGAAACTTTGAAAAATGCACAAAAGTGCATTTTTCAAACTTTTAGCAAATTACCATGCAGTTCATCTTCATGGTAATTTGCTCCCCCTATTAGCGAATTCGCTAATTTTTTAACTTTCATGCATTGCATTGCATTTAAGGAATCCCAAATTGAGATTCCTTAAATTAAGGAATCTCAATTTGGGATTCCTTAAATGCTATCGCTATTTAAGGAATCGCTATTTAAGGATTCCTTAAACAGCGATTTTTGCTTTTGGGTTGATGCATTGGGATTGGGTATTTTTTACTCAATACCGGGAGCTATTAGCGAATCGGTATTTTACCGACTGGATTTTGGCTTGATGCATGAGGCTGGTAATCTCTTAACTTAGAACGGCCAGAGGGCGTATATACACAGTGGTGAAGGGAGGGGACGGGGCCTGAGGTGACGTGTGCAAACACGGCCTGTGGTGCCTTTTAAGTTGGGGAAATAATTCCCCTTCAAACCTGAGGGACCCTGGGGGCCAACTAGCCCACCAGGTGCTTCCAGTAAGCGCCACTGCGCTGCGTTGCAGAGAGGTGGTGCTGGCTGTGCCCCTTTTTACACCTCTCTGAAATGGCGCTTACTGGACATACCTAGTGGGCTAATTTGTCCCTAGTGTGGAAATATGGATTTTTATGATCAGTTATGTCCCCTATCTTGGACCCCAACGGTTTCATGTATAAATCACAAGTACATGTATGTTCCCTCCAGTTCCAGTTATGAGGACGCAAACACATGTGCGTCCACCGTCAACATGTCCTCTTTCAGATCCGCCATGAATGGGCCGGATATTCTATTCCTAAGTATGAAAGGCCACCGGCTTTATATGGTTCATTTATCCCATTTTACAGTCCAGGCGAGTAGGCCCTGATTCTGCCATTAAGCTTTTTCCTGCCTTCTGCCTCTAAAAGCTCCAGTCTGAGCTCGCATCTGTATCCACGAACTTTGTCCTACTCCCTGCACGGCTAACGGTGCCTGACTCGACCTGTCTGCTTGCCAAAAACTGTATTTCACCTTCGAGATTATCTGCTCCGCTCCCCATCCAATGCATTCCTGTCTAGTAGTTTAAGTAAACATTCTTCCAGCTACCGAGCAAAAGGCCCGGCTTCTCTGTCTTTATGCAAGTAATTCATAGCCCTGTTACTATGGAAGATTTCTGCCCTTGCATCTAGTGTAGACACTTAGACGCTTGTACACGCACTCACAGTCAGTATAGAATAGATTTTATTCGAGAGACCTTTCCTTTTGGATAACGTAGTTCTTTAAACATAGGATGTTAGATATGATTTGGGATTAGGTTGACTTGACCCCCCAGACTTCTGTCTCCACATGTAGAGCTAAATGTCAAGTCCCCTTCACCCCCTAGTTGCACGTCAATCACACGTCATGCTGCTGCGCGCGCATCTCTCCCAAGTATTTCTGCTGACATTGCGAAATTCTTTCATGGAACCACCCATTTATGACATCATACCTGATGACGTTCTTTAGTTACGCCTCGTTACACCCATTTTAGTTACGCATGTATGTTTTTATCTTTGTTATCAACTGTTACGCCTCTTGCATCTGTTTCCACTATAATGCCTCTGTATAAAAATGATTACTTGTCAATAAAGTATGTCCTTCACTTCCTGAGCCTTCGTGGTGATGGAATATGGAGTCCATCAATTCGAATTGATTTTGGAATAAAGCCCGTTCCGAACCTCTAATACCACGGATTCTGCCTCTTATTTTACTGAGCTATTATTATAGATTTTCTGCATCAAATTAAGTACCGGTAATTAAATTATTTACCACATATATGGCGCCCGAATAGGGACACTTTCTCATCTCACGCGCCGGAGGTGCGTTGCAGGCCCGGTCTCCTGCCACAGCTGGACGGACAACAACGCGTACCCACAGGATTTCCTGTATCTCCCTCCTGCCGAGCGGGGGTAACTGAGGCTGCGATCAACACCCAGACGAGGCGGTGAGAAGTGCGAAGTATCCCGACCAGAGCCTAGCTGAGAGAGCAAGATCCGAGGTATACAGAGGCCCACCAGTTTCCGAGGTTCCGAAGTTTCGAGTCGAGTCCAGTCCGGTTCAAGTCCAGTTCAGTTCAGTTCCGAGGCTTTCCGTTCTGAGCTACCCGGTGAGTACCATTGTCGGGGAGGCGTTCTGACGTGCACATAGGTTGTGCCGGTCAAGACGGGTTTGGGTACACAAATCCGGTCTGCACTGTTTCAGCAGTGTATCTGTACTGTTCAGCAGTATATCTAGTATGTCTAGGATATAATTCAGAATTACCTAGTTAGTGCCGAGTATTATGCTTAGTGACTAGTTCCCTAAATGGCCATCATTGTTGTTCATTAAATGTTAAATGTTAAATGTTTTAAATACGTTCTGCATATTGTGGTATGAATGACTGTTCCTTATTGTGTTTTGTTGTATTAAACGTGTTCAAAATTAGGTATCAGATCAGTTCTCAATATGCCGCTCTTTTCGAAATTAAGACAAATCAAAACCAGAAAAGGGGTACTCGAAGAAGCTGTTCCCATTCCTCCTAGGGACACTCCAGGGTACTTCATGTATCATAAACATGGCCTAGACGCCATATTATTTCTTGATTTATGGGTAGACTACACCAAGGAATTACCCGAAAGTCAGAGGTGGCCCGCAGCTGGGACCTGGGATGCAGATTGCATCATGAAAGTAGAGGAAGAATTATGGAAAAAGAAAGCTAGGCAGTCACAGAAAGATGCCATTGAATTATGGCGTAAAGAATCATATAGACGTACAGAAAAAGCGCTCAGACAGGAAGAGAAAAGTAAGGAAAATTCAAATAAAGTCCGAGAAAATCTATTAATTGAAGAAGGTACTCGAGTAAAATCAGAACAAGTAGACAGACAAAGAAATGCCCTTATGAATGGTATGTATCCTCTTCTAGCCGAAGGGTTACCTAAGGCTACTCCGGAGATACCAAAAGACTTGCCACCCCCATTGTTTCCGATAAAAGCACATCCCAAAGGGCATCCCAGAACCGCAGAAGATGTTTTCCTTTCCTCTTATTTAGACGACGCAGCTCCCGAGTATGCTAATACTGCACCACATAGACCGCCTGCCGAGGGGGTTCAACGCCAAGACCCTCCTCCGTCTGTACCTCCGCAACAACAAACTCCGACACAAGTTCCAGCAAGCACATCTGTTTCTACAGCTGTTTCTACACCTATGGTTGCTATATCACGTTCAACGAATCCTTTCACATCTAGCACCCCAGGTGGTGCTACAGGAGGTACATCAAACATTTTTTCCACGCCACCCAGAGTAAATAAACTTTCCTTTCAAGAATTAGCCCACCAACGTACGCCCAAACTAGTAACTCCCGACATGCTTAAGGAACTTCTAGTAGATTGTAGATATGACCCTGTGCCCGGCAAAGAGGACGAAATGCTGCTGGCATCATTACGTATCCGACGAGCTGCAATATATTTAGGGAGGCTACCAGGAATGACTACACATTTAGAAAATATATATCATTTTGTCCAGTCAGGGCGAGATTCTGAAAGTATTAATCGAGCAATGGAATACCAGAAAGTGGAGATACAGGGGGAACTGTTACGATTCCTCATAAATTGTGTGATCAGAAATCAAGACCGACCAGGGGTAAATCCGGAAGAAATGCAAATTCTTACCACATGGAGTCGGAATATATCAGAGGGGAGACATGATAGACTATTAAGTATAGTAGCTATGTGCCGAAAGATCCGCAAAGAAGTAGAACGAATACACGAAGAAAGATTAGCAGTAGACCAGCCTGAACAAACCGAGGAGGAGGAAGAATTAGAACTGCCCGCAGGACAGTTAGAAACCATGGCCTATGTAGGTAGAGGAAGATCTTGCAATAATACTAGATGCTTTACTGATCCGATACGTCCGATACGTCCAGATAATAGCAGAAATTTCCAAACCCCTATAATGAATATAAGGTCCCCCGAGCATTCGTTCCAAGCCGCTGACAAATTACTCCGAGAACGAAGGGGTTATCATATACTCGATTCTATGGACGAACAAGAATTAGCCAGGTCAGCCGTTCACTGGGTTGATAGTCCCGGAAAATATAGTGATGATACACTAGCGCACACGTTTTTGAACCTCACCCCAGATGAACAGCGTTTAGCTGGTATCTATATGATTCAACAACTCCTTATATTATATAAAAGCCAACACTCCGATCCTGGTCCCTTACCTAATATATTGACTGAATTACTCACGAATAAATGGAGAGGTTCAGGTACTGAGTTAATTAGAGAAATACTAGAATCCAGAAAGCAGTACATTCTTTTTGTATGCCCCGAACATGTCTCACTGCCCATCAAGGAAAGAATGACGTATTACATGGATAGACAGAATCCCTTACGCGAAGTGCACCCGATAAAAGGTGATGACAATCAGTTTAAACGTGTGTTTGTATACACACCCATATCTAAAATAGAACTATTAGAAATGAAGAAAGTGGTACCCAGTCATGATAAAGACCCAGCGGGTTTCCACCGTGAAATTAAAGACATGTTACTCATGGGAGAATATACCTATCCCGACATTATGAAAATATTGAAAGTATTAATGCCTACGGGCATTTACGAAAAACTCAAGGAAAAGGATTGGGAGGTGGGAGACCAAAAGATAGATTGGACAGCATTAGAAAACGAAGAAAAGGCTCGAGGTCCAGGTTCAGGGCTTGGGGACAAGACCAAAACACTACCAGGTTTACTAGTACAGGTACTGCCACGTTTATTAACTACGAAAAAGGAAGACTGGGGTGCAATCTCAGCCTGTAAACAAAAGCAAGATGAAGACACTAGTGATTTCTATGCCCGATTCGAAAAATGTTTTGGTATAAATAGTGGAATAAAAGCAAGTAGCGAATCGTATCCACATCTGTTTGTGACAAAATTAGTTGAAAATTCCTGGCCCCAAGTTAAGAATAGAGTATTGAAATTCGAGAGTACCTGGCAAGGTAACACTCCGTCACAAATGTTACAAATGCTACAGTACCATCACAATAGAATTAGAGAGGAACAAGAACATGAACACAGACGCATGAAAGACACGAAAATAAAAATGCTAGTTTCCCAGACAGTTCCAGCTGACGGTCATAAAAAGGGTATGACACAGTCCAGTGTTTCAGCAGGTCCTGTAAAAGGGACATGCAACTATTGTAAACAGCCAGGTCATTATGTACACGATTGTCCAGTTTTAAAACATAATATCGCCATAGGTAATACAAAAGAAAGACCACGGCCACTTAGACAGGATCAGAACCAACAAGGAGCCCCGCAGCATGCACAGTCCATGCCAGCTCCGCAACAGTCTATGCCAGCTCCCCCACCGCAGCCTATTGCTGCCACACAAACAACGACACAACAGATGTACCAGACCGCACAATATGACTATCCTGATTATCAACGATACTCATGAAACAGCCTAGAGCGGGAAGTTGGCTTACCCCTTATCGAGGTCCCTGTGGATCAAGAAGGACCTTATGTACACAGTGAACTATTAGGCCAAGATAGAAAGTTTTTACTTGATACAGGGGCAAGCCGAACAACCATAAAACGTAGTGAAGTTCCAGGGGCACCCCTCTCAGGCTCACAGAATATTTCCCTTGGCTTTTCAGGAAAACCTATCATTAACGAAGTATCACAGCCTCTTCCACTTACGATTGGTCCCTTGACACGAATTACAGATTTATTGCTTACTAAATCATGTCCAGAAAACCTGTTAGGTATAAAATCATTGAAAGCTCTAGGAGCTATAATATGTTGTTCTCCGGAAGGAATAAGATTGTTTCTACGTGATTTCAAAGGGCACTATGTGTCCCGAGACATGGATCACCGACTGCAGACTTTACCCACACATTTATGGGCACAAGGCCCTACAGATGTTGGTTGCATGAACATTACACCATATCGAGTCACACTAAAGACAGGAGTGGTATTACCACGAATGCGACAATACAAGTTACCCCCAGATGCTGTAGTGGCTTTACTGCAAATCATTGACGAGCTTATTACCCAAGGAGTGGTTGTGGAAACCGACTCCAATGTATGTAATTCCCCGATAATTCCGATTCTTAAACGAACTGATCCAAAAGCCCCGCCAGTATATCGATTGGTTATTGATCTGCGCGAATTAAATAAATGCATTGTACCACAATACCCCGTAGTCCCAGATATTTCTTTATTACTGACAGCCATTGATTCCGAAGCAACATTCTTTACTGTAATTGATCTCAAGAATGCCTTTTTCAGCGTCCCAATAGATCCGGAAAGCCAATACTTGTTCGGATTTAGTTTAAATGGACGAAGCTTTAAATTCACACGCGCACCTCAAGGATTCACAGAAAGCCCCAGCATCTATAGCCAAGCACTGAAACGAGAACTTGACAGTATACACATGCCAGTCAACACTGCCCTGCTTCAATATGTCGATGATCTGCTGATCACCGCTAGAAGCGAACTTGAATGTGAAAAAGCCTCACTGACGGTTTTACAATTTTTGGCCGAAAAGGGGCACAAGGTGTCCCCTTCTAAGCTGCAATTCTGTGTCCAGCGAGTTGTTTACCTTGGGCACTCGCTGTCCAAGGAGGGAAGGCAGCTTACACCAGATCGCATCCAGTTAATTGCTAACATGCCAATACCCAAGACACAAAAGGAGGTACGGGCTTTCATAGGCCTCACTTCATACTGTAGGCAGTGGATCCCTCAGTATGCATTTCTAGCAAAACCACTCATTCAGTTGACAACGCAGGAGGCAGCCACATCGACTGTTCTCCCTTGGACTCAGGAACATGCACAAGCTTTTGAAAGCCTAAAGAAAGCTTTATGTCAAGCACCTGTTTTAGCAATACCATGTTACAATAAACAGTTTACACTCTTTGTTACAGAACGCGAAGGTACTGCCTTGTCAGTACTCACACAGGAACAAGCAGGATCACATAAACCATGTGCTTATTTTTCTAGTACATTAGATCCCGTAGCTCAGGCTCTGCCTGCGTGCCTGAAATCAGTGGCAGCAACAGCTTTGGCAATCCGACAAAGCGATGCCATAGTGTTAGGACACCAATTGACAGTACAAGTACCACATGCAGTAGAGGTTCTCTTGAACCGCACACAAACACAACACTTGACTATAGCAAGACTCACCGGTTACGAATTAACATTGTTTCAGCCACACATAGAAATCAGACGTTGTAGTACATTGAATCCCGCCACACTGTTACCAGTAAACGGAACAGACCCACTAGCACATGATTGTATTGAAGTTATCACTATCACGACGAAACCCAGACAAGACTTGACAGACGTCCCATTGTCAGATCCAGACTTGACGTTGTATGTAGATGGTTCATGTATGAGAACAAGTACAGGAGAGTTAGTGGCCGCGTATGCAGTCACAACAGACACTGAAGTCATTGAAACAAATTGCATAAATACCTTGTCAGCTCAAGCAGCAGAGCTCATCGCTCTGACACAAGCCTGTATTCAAGCCACAAATAAAAAAGTCAACATATACACTGATTCACGTTATGCATTCGGAGTTGTACATGACTTCGGCGTGCTGTGGCGAGAGAGAGGTTATTTAACTTCTCACGGTGCCCATATTCAGCACGGACCCCTCATTCATGCCTTATTAGATGCCATACATCTACCCACTGCAATATCAATTATGAAATGTAAAGCTCATACGAAAGTTACTGATATCATTTCCCAAGGCAATGATCTAGCTGACAGAACAGCTAAACGGACTGCTCAAACTCACACATCTGACATGACAAAGACAATAGTTCTGACACCAACACATTGCATGACGGTTAAGGATCCCGCTCTTGACGTAATTGACATCCAGACACATGCTACACCAGATGAAATAAAGAAGTGGACTGAATTAGGAGGGATCCAAACGGATCAAGGATGGATGACGAAGGAAAAATCTGTATGGTTCCTTCCTGATTCGATGGTCCAAGTTATCATTAATACAATACATAGTCCAGCGCACCTAGGAGAAAAAGCTATGCTAGACAGCATTCAACACATTTGGTTCAACAAACATTTACGAGCAGCAGCTAAACAAAAAGTTCGTACCTGTATGATTTGTTGTCAGTTTAACCCAGGTAAAAGCATTCCCGTAGAACAGGGTGGATTTCAGCCTCCTGATCACCCTTTTGAAGTCCTCCAGATGGATTATATCCAGATGGAACGATGTCGAGGATTCAAATATGTTCTTGTAGTTGTCTGTGCTCTTTCCCGTTGGACAGAGGCATACCCGGTTTCAGATTACACTGCCCCGACTACTGCCAAACAGTTGGTTCGAGAATTCTTCCCACGGTACGGTTTACCACGTGTTGTCTACTCAGATAACGGCCAGCCGTTCTCATCCGAACTAATGAAACACGTTTCACTTTTGTTAGGCTATCAGTGGAAATTTCACTGTGTCCGACACCCCGAGGCAGCAGGTCTCGTGGAACGACATAATCAAACTCTGAAAATTAGATTGTCCAAGATATGTAGAGAGAAAGGTGTCGACTGGGTAGTAGCCTTACCCGTTGCACTCTTTTACATGAGAATGGTAGCGCACTCTCGAACAGGGCTATCCCCTTATGAGGTGATCTTTGGCAGACCACCAAATATGTGGGGGACGCCTATACCACGCAAAATAACTGATGTAGACTGTAATATGCTGACAGATTACTTGGCTTCCTTGATGTCTGCACTACAATCTTGTCGTTCACAGGTAGCTGCAGCCTTTCCCGACAACACCGAGGTGAAACCCCATGACGTAGTTCCCGGGGACCTGGTGTTAGTGAGGAACTTTGACCGGAAGTCTCAGCTGGATCCTAGGTGGAAATCGCCTCAACTCGTACTGTTAACCACGAGGACAGCCGTGAAGATTGAAGGTCGCAAAGGCTGGATACATTCAAGTCATATCAAGAAATTTTATGGACTACCGTTCGATGTAAACGATACACCTCGCGTGTCTTCACCGATTGACTCAAAGCTTCCTTTGGTTGAACAGACTAATAAGGAACTATATAAACTAAAACTACGGTCTAACAAGTCAGACAATTTGATTGTTTAAGTCCTCTCCAAGGTGAATCGGTCGAATTTGTCTCTGACATGTATCCCCTAGACTTGAATAGAGAAAGAAACCGAAAGATGCAGTTGAAACAACATGCGTACTGTAAATCACTGCGTAGTCATTGCACAGTGACGTTATTAATTTTGTTTTTCTTAAATCTTTTAATAATCGCTGCAAGTATATTGTTGCACATATATTATCCTATTTCTAAGCATGTTTACAATGTTACTGCTGAACATTCTTTTAGTGAATTACCCCCGCATGAGTTGCCCTATAGATTTGCGCTGCGCAATAACACTTTTATTAGTATGTTACATCATTCCCATCAGGCTAGCAATGCTACAAATTGTTGGATATGTGGCCGACTCCCTCCCTATCAGAACTATAAGGGAATTCTGCCTCTCTTTCCATATCCGTTCACACACAATGGCTCCTGTGGAGCATGGTTTAGTTTAATTAATTCCCTAGATTCGAATTCCGCAGTTTATCAAGACAACTGGGTATGGGGAAACCTGAACTTAGTTTTGCTTAAAGTCTGCTACCCTAACAAGGAGGGACTTCCCAAAAGAACAGGAACGGATCTAGAAAATGAAGTATATGGATTAGGTAATTTCACGCTTAATCTCATGATCCTGAATGTTGAATCCGAAGCTGCACCAATTTTGCCCGCTATGTCAGTATTTCCAGTTAAAGGTGAATTATGTGTAAGAAAGAATGGTTCCATACATATGGGCCATAGTAGATGCACCACTGTAATAGAATTCAGTGATCAAGGCAAATCTACATTTAGAGCTTCTCGCCATTCCTACTTCGTATGTGGTCAGACTGCCTATATACGTTTGCCTCTAGATTGGGATGGTACCTGCTACATCGGATTCCTTTTGCCACCCGTTTTCCTAGCTCCTCCTGATTATCACAGAAATACTCATTTAGTACACAATAGAGAACGGAGAGATCTCCCAATAGTCGATTACACTGAAACAGCATGGGAAAAATACACAGATTTCAATAAAGGTCTCTTTCCCTATATAGGTACAGTTACCAATAGTAAGCTGATACGTAGATTAACCAGAATCCTTGAAGCAGTAGTGAACGAAACTATTTCCGCCTTAGGCAATTTAACAGAAGAGCAGTCTGCTATGCGGATTGTTGTGCTTCAAAATCGTCTTGTCCTTGACGTCATCCTGGCTGATAGGGGCGGAGCTTGTAGGGTCATCGGATCAAGTTGTTGCATTTTCATACCAGAAAATTCGCCATCTGTATATAAAGCCATAACTCGCCTTCATAAGATTGTAAGCCAGATACACCAGAATCCAGGCACCTGGACTTGGTCCGGTTGGTTTTGGGGTGTATTGTCAGCCTGGGGATGGAGGGTCCTATCCTTCCTAGGTATTGGCTTTCTCATACTATTCAGTTGCTGCTTATGCCTACAATGTGGACCAGCGATTTGCGGTCTGTGTGCCACATCGTGTATTCCACCACCAAGATTTCATTCATCCCGGAAGAAGAAAGAAGAACAAATGATGTTATATGAACAGATCAACGGATTGATGAAGATTGATATCTCTTAAGGGCAAGTAGGGGACAAGGAGGGAATGTGGAAATATGGATTTTTATGATCAGTTATGTCCCCTATCTTGGACCCCAACGGTTTCATGTATAAATCACAAGTACATGTATGTTCCCTCCAGTTCCAGTTATGAAGACGCAAACACATGTGCGTCCACCGTCAACATGTCCTCTTTCAGATCCGCCATGAATGGGCCGGATATTCTATTCCTAAGTATGAAAGGCCACCGGCTTTATATGGTTCATTTATCCCATTTTACAGTCCAGGCGAGTAGGCCCTGATTCTGCCATTAAGCTTTTTCCTGCCTTCTGCCTCTAAAAGCTCCAGTCTGAGCTCGCATCTGTATCCATGAACTTTGTCCTACTCCCTGCTCGGCTAACGGTGCCTGACTCGACCTGTCTGCTTGCCAAAAACTGTATTTCACCTTCGAGATTATCTGCTCCGCTCCCCATCCAATGCATTCCTGTCTAGTAGTTTAAGTAAACATTCTTCCAGCTACCGAGCAAAAGGCCCGGCTTCTCTGTCTTTATGCAAGTAATTCATAGCCCTGTTACTATGGAAGATTTCTGCCCTTGCATCTAGTGTAGACACTTAGACGCTTGTACACGCACTCACAGTCAGTATAGAATAGATTTTATTCGAGAGACCTTTCCTTTTGGATAACGTAGTTCTTTAAACATAGGATGTTAGATATGATTTGGGATTAGGTTGACTTGACCCCCCAGACTTCTGTCTCCACATGTAGAGCTAAATGTCAAGTCCCCTTCACCCCCTAGTTGCACGTCAATCACACGTCATGCTGCTGCGCGCGCATCTCTCCCAAGTATTTCTGCTGACATTGCGAAATTCTTTCATGGAACCACCCATTTATGACATCATACCTGATGACGTTCTTTAGTTACGCCTCGTTACACCCATTTTAGTTACGCATGTATGTTTTTATCTTTGTTATCAACTGTTACGCCTCTTGCATCTGTTTCCACTATAATGCCTCTGTATAAAAATGATTACTTGTCAATAAAGTATGTCCTTCACTTCCTGAGCCTTCGTGGTGATGGAATATGGAGTCCATCAATTCGAATTGATTTTGGAATAAAGCCCGTTCCGAACCTCTAATACCACGGATTCTGCCTCTTATTTTACTGAGCTATTATTATAGATTTTCTGCATCAAATTAAGTACCGGTAATTAAATTATTTACCACACTAGGGACCCTCAGGATTCAAGGGGACTTAATCTCCCAACTTAAAACGGCCACAGGGCGTGTTTACACAGTGGCGAAGGGAGAGGACGGGCCTGAGGTGACGTGTGCAAACACACCCTGTGGCGCGTTTTAAGTTGGGAGATTAAGTCCCCTTCAATCCTGTGGGCTCCGGGGGGCCAACTACCCACAAGGTGCTTCCAGTAAGCACCACTGTGCTGCGTTGCAAAGATGTGGTCTAGGCCGTGCCTCTTTTTACATCTCTCGGCAATGCAGCTAGGTGGCGCTTACTGGAGGTACCTTGTGGGCTAGTTGGACCGTAGGGACTCTCAGGATTCAAGGGGACTTAATCTCCCAATTTAAAATGGCCACAGGGCGTGTTTACACAGTGAGGAAAGGAGGAGATGGGGACTGAGGTGACGTGTGCTAACACGCCCTGTGGTGCGTTTTAAGTTGGGGAAATAATACCCCTTAAATCCTGAGGGCCCCTGGGGACGAACTAGCCCACCAGGTGCTTCCAGTAAGTGCCACTGCGCTGTGTTTCAGAGAGGTGGCCCAGGCCGTGCCTCTTTTTACACCTCTCTGCAATGCAGCTCTGTGGCGCTTACTGGAGGTACCTAGTGGGCTACTTGGACCCTAGGGACACTCAGGATTCAAGGGGACTTGATCTCCCAAATTAAAACGGACACAGGGCGTGTTTACACAGTGGTGAAGGGAGGGGATGGTGTAGGAAAGTGGCTCTATATATACTGGACCAAAGTAAAAACAGCCGAACTACGAATTCCAATTTACTCACCTGTTATCAGGAGAGACCTCAGTGCTGCATCTTTGAGCCCAGTACTGATCCTGAACAGTAATTCTAACCGTACTTACTAGTAACTTCAATTTCCTTCCATAGGATATCATTGCCTGCTTTTTGCTGAAAAAGTTTCTAAGTGTTGATTTTTGAAACTTACAAATATTCCTCTAAAATCAGCCGAACTACGAATTCCGATTTACTCACCTGTTATCAGGAGAGACCTCAGTGCTGCATCTTTGAGCCCAGTACTGATCCTGAACAGTAATTCTAACCGTACTTACCAGTAACTTGAATTTCGTTCCATAGGATATCATTGCCTGCTTTTTGCTGAAAAAGTTTCTAAGTGTCGATTTTTTAAACTTACAAATATTCCTCTAAAATCAGCCGAACTACGAATTCCGATTTACTCACCTGTTATCAGGAGAGACCTCAGTGCTGCATCTTTGAGCCCAGTACTGATCCTGAAAAGTAATTCTGACCGTACTTACCAGTAACTTGAATTTCATTTCATAGGATATATTGCCTGCTTTTTGCTGAAAAAGTTTCTGTCGATTTTTGAAACTTACAAATATTCCTCTAAAATCAGCCGAACTACGAATTCTGATTTACTCACCTGTTATCAGGAGAGACCTCAGTGCTGCATCTTTGAGCCCAGTACTGACCCTGAAAAGTAATTCTAACACTTATAAATTCACCCAGGCACTCTCCTTGCAGTACTCTAATCATTCAGTCAGTATCCAAGTACTCATGCAGCGAGCCAGGCATTAGCACATGGAATGCCTCAAACGCCTATCCACTATGCATGCAGTCCTCTAACCACCTACACACTTGTCTTTTATACCTTCAATTCCCCAGTCAGTATCCATACACTTCCAGCAAACACCCTGTCACTCCCCTTGCACTCCTCTAGCGACCCATTCTGCACCATGTACTAATCCATCCACTGCGCCAAAACCCAACCACTTATAAATTCACACAGGCACTATCTTTGCAGTACTCTAATCATTCAGTCAGTACCCAAGTACTCATGCACTGAGCCAGGCCTTAGCACATGGACTGCATCAAACCCCTATCCACTATGCATGTAGTCCCCTAACTAACCAACACACTTATAGTTCTGCACTTATACATTCAACAAAAAAAACAATATTTCAGTTTCAATATTTTAAAAAACATTTTTATTTCCATTTATATTAAAAATATACAATCAGATACACCTCATCATACAGTAGTATAACCTTTCATCACACTGTAAAACACAGAGTACCATATTTGAATCCATTGACACACCAATACAAGTTTCTAAAAACCCACTCAGTAATTCCTAGATGTGCACACACATCTAATCACTTACCTATAGATTCACTCATAAATGCTGTCAATGATCAATAGAACACTATCAAATATACTTATACACCTATATCAACATTACACACCAGCACACATCCTATTCATTTATGCAGTCATCCTTCTCACTTATGCAAACAATGGATCATACTTACATTTACTCAGCTACATACTTATAGAAACACCACTTCATTTATTCATATAGATAGTAACTCATGCTTAGTGTGTTATAAAATCACTATTACAAGTATACAGTTATACATACAGTCACTCATACAATCACTGAGTCTTATGTATACTTATTTATATACAACAACTGTCACATACACTGCCTTTTATTTTTCTAGTTTGTTGGACATGTACCATTGAGAGATATATTTGCTCATCACCACACCCATAAAGATATTCACTCACCCAAACAACTTTTATAACATGTAGTCTTAACCTCATATACCTACTGAATCAACTATTCAAACATCTTTGGACAGTCACACACCCCCCACCGAACCACACACACATTCACTCTCCCATACAAATACTCAGTTAACTAATCAGTAGCTAATATAGACTTTTACATAGCTAGTAACCAACTGGTGCAGCAATTTACACAACAACTTACAAAGTGATACAGATATTCACACAGTTTAGTCACTATCCAAAATATTTAGTGAGACACTATAAATTAGTCAAGTAAACAGTCAATCACACTGCTACTAAATCTTCCATCCAGATATTTATATTTATAAATCCACTCATTCTTCAATGCAGATTGCTATATATATAATACATATTTAAATAACGAACCAAACCACATTCACTGGATGATGTCATCAGTGATGTTATCAGTGATGTCATTTGAGATGTCATCAGTGATGTCATCAGTGATGTCACTGACCATGTCATGAATGATGTAATAAGTGACATCATCAGCAGTGGATTGCAGGCGCGCGAGTTATAGTTAGCAGAACTAACTATAACGGAGAAATTTCAATGGTTTTGCACGAGTGAAATGTCCAGCTAACTATAACAGCCCTGAAACCTATGGTTTTTTCAGTGAATTTCTAAGGTTTTTTAAATACTAATTCCTAACTATAACATGTCTGAAACCTATGTTTTTCCAGTGAATATATATATATATATATATATTTATATTCATTGTAACAGTAAATTTAAATTATCCAACTCATTTTATATTGAACTATAATTATTTGAATTAAGTTTTCTGCTCAATTTGAAAAATATTATGTTTAAATATTGTAATTTTATCAAAATAAAAAACTTAACCTTTCGTTAAAATATTAGGTTATGTGAGTAAATGTTTTCTTTTAAATAGCAATACATTTTGGTTTATACTTATGGCATACATCAGCACACATCCCAATAATGACCAGAGTAACACACTCACACCAGAAGTACTCCACACATTTACTACAAAGCCAACCTATGCACAATTCAATATACCAGCACACACTACAACAAAAACACACAAACCACACCTTAATACCCTTCTATCCCAGCTACCACTCATTTGCACCATCACCTACAAACAGTACACAACTCCATCCTATACCAACCTATCTACACATCACTAACTCAACTAAAATCCATACCAGACACACACTCCCCACTCTAATTACTCCTAACAGAAGACCCCCTTTTATCACTTACAAACCTATACTCAGCCATATATAATTTGTCCAACCAACTCCCTCTTCTTCTTTCTACCACAATAACACAACGCAACACAACACTTACACTCCACAGCACCACACATTTTAACTTTTTCAGCAATCAAGTCTAAGACAAGCACTCTTAACTCTACTTCATCACTTCCTACAAACAACATACACTCTACTCACAAACACATCACCACCCCCTTTACCTTACAACTTCCTCTCACAAACAATACTACACAAACAACTCCATCTCATAAAACAAATACATCAGCACCTTTTTTCATTACTCCTCAAAAACTAAACATATCACACACCCCAGCATAACAAAATCTCTCAAGCGTAACACCTCATACTACTTACAGTCATAAAATATAATCATACACCTACCTTTCAAACTACACAAATGAACAAACTACAATGCCAAACTTTCACTCTTCCACCACACCTAACACACATACAGCAACACAGCAACTCTCTTCTAACCAGCTCTCATCCATCGGACAATTTAGAACCTTATTCTATGACCCACATGCTGCACTACCACCCCTAACTCATACACCTTCCACCCTAAACAAACGCAAACAATATAAGCAACGTGCCACACATCACAACTTTGCTTCTCCATGTCTACTGAACAACAAGGTAACACCACAAAAACAGCACCACGCACCAACTCACTTTTAAACACCGTCCCCACCACCTATGCAGGCAGACCCATCAAAATGCCATCTTAGTCTGCTTGGCGAGGACCACATTACAGAACAGGTACATTATTCCTATCCTAATACAGCTAACACCAGCACTAAAAACACACCTTCTACAAACCCACACAATACTGATCACTCTTCTACAAAACAAAGCTTTTTATATCCTGATACCACTCAAAACCACACAACAGAACAAAAGAAAACAAGCACCTTGGAGAAATACAGAGATAAAACACATAAAACAACAAATTAGAAAACTGCAATGTGCCTGGCTCAAAACAAACGCCAAACATGACAAACTTCGCCTACAGAAATTTTACAGAATATACAAGTCAGCTATCAAAAAAGCAAAGAAAAGGTACTATTCAGACAGAATTCAAAATGCTAAATGTGCAAATAAAGAATTCTATAAAATACTCAATGAATTTCGTAAACCAAATTGCCTAGAAGGAACTCATTCCGTTACTTAAGATTTCACAGACAAACTGGCAAATCATTACACAGGCCAAGCAGAAACGTTGCACTCGTACTTAAAACAGAGACAAAGAACCAGCACTAACCCTTTTACAAAACAACAATCCAAGAATATTCTAAGCCAGCCTCTCCGTTCCTTCCATCACATTTCGCACAATAAATGTATGGACCTGGTCAAAGCGAGCAGGCCTTCCGGCAGCCCTTCTGACTTCCAAACAGAATTCCATCCAGGAATGTGGGAGAACCTGAAGAACACAGTTGACTGCAACGGGGTTGCTGCGCTACTCCTTTTTGACCATGACACTCTGATACAAAGACTCTACGAAGCAGGCATAGAGGGGACAGCTCTAGACTGGATTACGTCCTACCTTCAAAACAGAACTAATGTCATCCATACCCCACCTTTCTCGTCCAACCATACTCCACAAAAGCAGGGGTCCCTCAAGGTTCTATCATCTCGCCCATGCTTTTCAACATCTACATGAAGTCATTACCGGTACTGATCAATCAATTGCACCTCACATGCTATAACTATGCAGATGACACACAAATACTCCTTCAACCGGAAGCCCCCAAAGGAATTGAAAACTCACCAATTTTCAGTTGTCTCAGAGCATTGGATGACTTGGAGCCATCTTAAATTGAATGCTTCCAAAATGGAAATACTCATGTGTGGCGGCTGAAAACATTATGACGCACTTGCCGCCTGGCCTGATGAACAGGGATCACCGCCTAAAGTATCGAAGGAAGTGAGAAACCTCATAATGACCATGGACTCTAAACTATCGATGAATGCCCAAGTGGACAAACTAGCAAGATGAATGCTTTGTTACTATAAAAACTCTGCAATAAATCTTTCCCCATTTCAGATTTCCACACAAGGTCCAAGTTATCATCTCCCTTGTTCTGTCCAAACTTGATTACGCCAATAGCCTCTACCATGAAAAGACTACAACGGATTCAGAACTCGTCTGCCAGGCTACACTTGCATATCAAACCGCGTGGCCACATCTCCCCTGCCTTGAAAGCCCTGTATTGGTTACCAGTTGCTAGAAGATCCATGTTCAAGCTGCTTTTTTTCACCCAAAAATCGATACATGAAAAGGGACCGCTCTTCATCAGGACTAAAATCACCAAACATATTCAACAAAGGAACCTCCGCTCTAGAGTGGCAACCCGCCTCAAAATCCCAAGATACAAGAAATAAACCATGGGTGGCACATCCTTCTCTGTTCAAGCAGCCAAACTATGGAACTCTTTACCTTCAAACATAAGATCCACGGACAACCACCTTATCTTCAGAAAACTACTCAAGAATTGGCCCCACATAAGCACCATATGCAAACAGAAATATACAGCATATCTCACTGTATATAGTCATTTATTTGTATTATTGATTTGTACCTATATATCTGTATTGCTTTCTATAAACAT
Organism: Triturus cristatus; assembly: GCF_964204655.1. NCBI lineage: Eukaryota > Metazoa > Chordata > Amphibia > Caudata > Salamandridae > Triturus > Triturus cristatus. Next base: position 765,872,222 of record NC_140581.1, on the reverse strand, counting down.
GTAGAATAATTATGTTTAAAAAATAAAATTTATTTTAAGGACAACAACACTTGAAAACCAGAGTTTATCTAATGGATCTTTAATCTAAATATACTTACATACTTTATGCATCTATATACCTTCCATGTACTTGGATCTATATATTTATTACTTTTGTCCTAAAAAAGCATACAATACAATACTCTATTTCTCACCCTATACCTCTATCAATATATCCTCTACATTCACTCTCGCATTCATCCCAAACCCTATACCACTACTATGATCCCCAAAATAACCCTTTTTAGACTACCCTACTCTACCCCTCCTTGCATCATCTTTACTGTACCGATCCCCCAAAACAAGCCTTTCTAAACTCGTCCCTCTGACTCTTCCCCTCCACATCCCTTTTTACTCATCCCGAGCCTCCTCCTACTGCCATGACCTCCAAAACAAATAAAAAGAAAATGTAAAAATCTAAATCCTTCACTTTTCTATCTCTCCACTATCCTTTCAATCAAAATAACAGACTAACATGTCCACTTCTCACATTTCATATTTTACTATGATAAGTCGCCACTGATCCTCTATGGGTCCCAGAGTAGCGTGCTACTTGCCAAAAAAGCACTTCAACACCTCATCAGGGGTAGCAAGCACTATATTTCCCTCTCCTATCCCTCCGCTACCCTTCTCAATCCAAATAACTTACTAACATATCCACCACTCAAATTACTTTCATTATTCACTATACTAATTCAACACTAATCTTTCATGGGTCCTGGAGTCGCGTGCTACTCGCCAAAAAAGCACCGCAACACACCATCAGGGGTAGCAAGCGCTATATAAATGCAAACCTTTTTCCCTCTTCTACCCCTCCGCTATCCTTCTGAATCCAAATAACTGACTAATCTATCCACCCACTCAAATAACTTTCATATTTCACTATACTAATTCAAAAATAATCCTTTATATGTTTCGGAGTAGCGTGCTGCACTACAAAAAAGCCTGACACTCATATGAAAATGTTGCACTGCCATCTGTCACGCTGCCTTCAAAATGAATTCTACATCAATTGTGTTATGATGGAACTACTAACATTTTCAATGTTATCTCAATAGTCTTAAAATATAAAGTAGAATTTATATCAATCGATATATCTATCTATATTACACAGTCAACATTGTCTAGTTACAGTTATGTCAGAGTTCCCTATATAGATATTTTTTGTTTTGTTAATAACTTAGGTGCCTTTGATGAAGCTTCATAAAACTTTTCCCAAAAAGAAGTCATCCACCTCAACTTCTTCCTGAAAATGTTCAGGGGGATCCGTCAAGCAGGAGCCGAGAAAAAAGGGGAGACCCAAAACACCTTTAGGACTCCAGGAGAGGTTAGGTCTAGTTTAAGGTTTCTGGAGCTTGTTATGTGCCTGTAGCTGAAACAGGAAGCCAGCCAACTAGCACTTGAAGTCACTCTGGTAGTCCTGGGTTCAAGGAGATGATCCACTTCTCCTTCAAGAAGCAAAGCAGGACTCAAGCAACAGGGCAGTTCCCTGAGAAGCAAGGTAGGCCTCAAGCAGCAGGCAGTAATCTGTTAGCAGCAGAACAGTCCTCGGAGGAACAAGACAGGCCTCGGGCAGCAGGGCAGTCCTCTAGGATTCAATGCAGCCATTCTGAAGTCTTCCATAGATCCAGGAATGTACTGAAGATGTGTTCTGAGGGTCCCATATTTATAACTGGTGCCAGCCTTTGAAATGGGAGAATTGCCTTTGCTACCCCCACATCTCGTCCTAGGTTCATATTTGTGTGTGCTGGAGGCAGGTCATTGAAATGTAGGTGGGGCAGGGAACAGCACTGCCCCCAGGCATCCTGGCAGCATGGCTCAGTCTGCCAGCATCTAGCCCCCTTTGTCTCACTGGCTGGGAGTAATACACAAAGCCCGACTGATAAGCCATTCCTGCTGCCTGCTTCCGGAGTCCCTTGACGAAGGACAATGGCAGCAGCCACCAAATTCTTAGGACGAGGAAATACCAACATTCTAAAAGTGGCTTTTTTAGAATAGTGACATAAAATCCGACTTTACCATTAAAAAGGATTTTAACAATACAAGAGACCATTAAGGTCATAAGGAAGTGACAGTGGCAGTACAACTGATCTAGGTTTTTCTGGGCCCACTCTCTTACCACATATCTTCATCCGATTACCCTTTCCTATCGACCCTGAGGGGTGATGAGAGTTAGCATTTCATCAATCAATATCAATTAGCAATGCAACCCACTTGGCTACACAATGAGGAGAAGGAATCAGTAGCTAGAGTTAAGAAGGTTTATTACATATTCAAAATCAAATTATGATACTCAATTCTTAACACCATGCTATAAGGATGCAGAATAACAACAGGCAGGCCCCATCTACAGAAGAAATTGAAGCAGACCACTATAAGGAATACAAGCAATTCAGTCACAGCAATACAAAAGATCAAGAGGAGTATCTGATGCTCAGAGAAGAATCACAAGTTTTGTTGTCTATACAAGGAGAAATCCAAATCATCTAAAGTAGAGTTCCAGCTGAAAGGATGGTTATAAAAATCTATAGAATCTCAAAAATCAGTCATTTCCGTAAAGAAATCAGAACTAAACAAGAAAAAATAAGAAGGAAAGGTGTCAGGATTTCAGAAGCTCTGTCAAAAGTCTTTGTAAGTGTTAACCTAAGCCACACTCAGCCAAGAATCAAGGAAGCATAGAGGTCTAAAGTTCTAAAAGTCCAGGGAAACTGCTATAAGTATTCGGGGGAAAGTCTTTAAAAGGATGTGCAAACCGGCCATAATGCATACTCTCATAGTGAAATGCACTCCCTAACAGGCACCTCAAGGTGCCTGCCACAAGGTGCAGGAATCAACAGGGGATCACCATAGGTGCCCCCTCAGCCTCCAACCGGAGGCCGTGCACCAAAGGAGGCCATGCTGGGGGCCCCCTAACACGCTTTCCAACATGGTTTCCATGTCAGACACACCAACATGGAAACCATGTCAGAAACTGTGATCATAATCTCAAGGGAGAAAAGAGCCTCCCTTGAGATTACAGGCTGGATTCCGACCGGTGGACAGCTCTCTAAGCCTGTCGGAAGCCAGCCGGAATGAGCGGCCGGTTTCCTTACCGACCGCCTCCATCATATTTAGTAGGTCAGAAAGGAAACCAACCGGCTCATTATGATGCGGCCCTGGAGCCTTTACGGGCCGTATTGTAATCCCCCCTAAATTATAATAGACAATAATCTTCTTGGACAACACCACTTTGCACACATCATCAGGAGTCTATTGTCTTTCTCCACTTCTCACATGTAGACTTTACAAATATTCCACACCAAACATGGGAACAGCATTGTCTTCTCAAGCACATACCAGGTTGAAACATTACTGAATAGGCCTTTCAGTTAAAGCTCTGGCCCTCCATGTTCTTTGGCCAAGGTCTTCTTCTCAGGCTCTTTCTCTATCTCTAGTACAGTAATGTATCTATTCTACAACTAATAATGCATGTGAATACCTACAAGAAATATCACGTTAGTGGAAGATGAATACCAGCATATATGCAGCATGAAGAGTTATAGGCCTAAATTGTCAACTTAAAATATTGGCAAGAGTGCACAATTAATATGCGTGTGAGGTTTAAACACCAATGAATATGAATGTTGAGTGCAATAGGGTCACGTTACATAACCATGCAGTATATTCTCTTGAATAATCATCTGTAAGTATGGCTAAGAGCAATATTCAAATGAAATAATGAAATATATATTTTCATGTTTTACATAAACGTTTTATTGTTTCAAGTGTAATCACATTCTACATATAATAGGATGGTTTCTATTTGATTAACAAAACAATAAATGCTATTTAATGTACTAAGGCACACATTATGAAATCAAATTTCATCTTTATAGTGAGTACATATCTACTAAGTACAAATGGTTAATTAATTTCTCATAAAATTCTGTTAACCACATAGTTTGAGTAAATTCACTTGTCCTACGATAAATGCAGTTTAGTAATACACATGCAACACTTATTTTAACATAGTTAGATCATATAAGAATCAAGTACTAAATGTGCATTCATGTTATGTATCTGTTATGATGTTGTGACATATTTGTGACCTGTAAAAGATAGGCAAAGTTGTGCTGCGCCAATGTCCCCTCTGATTGTGTATCAAGCCATCACAACAATGTCTCATCAGATGTACAAATCACAGTCTGTTAGTTTTTATCATCTTTTTTCTGGAATCCTCCAGAAATTGGATTTCATCATAGTATTTACTTTGTCTATCTTCTACTACGATATCTGCTCTTTTTTCTCTTCACTCCTTCTTTACTTGTGCACATTTGTATCCCTTATAGATCACAATCAAGAAATATTCACAAAGAACAATTATCACTAAGGGTTTTAGAATGCTTCCAACAATTCCACTACCTAGGTTCCCAAACCATATGCATATAGCAGAAGATCCATTCCCTATTGCTTCCCAAGCACCTATTGCTGTCAACCCATTCAAATCTTTCTTTAAGTCAGTAATGTTCTGTATGTATTCCTTTAAGTCCTCACTCTCGTCTGAATGTAATGCAACATTGTTGAACTTTTAACATCCAGCAGACTCCACCCTCTTTTGCGAGAAGGGCATTTAAACCAAGTCGATTCTGCAAAACCATTGATCTGATTTCAACCATTTCCGTATCTATAACTAAAAATCCTCCTGCTGTACTAGTGGATAACTTACCAACTACTGTAGACAGCTTTCTAATCTTGTCTGAGTTGAGTATCACTCATGAAGATGGTATCAGAGCACCAAAAATGTCTCCTACAGTTTCACTTGCACTCGCACCTCTTTTTGTTCTCCCATGTTGTTCCCTTGTTGAATCATCAAGATGTCCCACATTACAAAGCTTTAGAACAACTATCCTCCTGTAACATGTTGCATAACATTTCTTCGGTAACCTCTGAAATTCATTTTTCCCACAAATGTAATAAACTCCAGGAAAACCAGGATCTGCTCCATCTATGTATAATGCCCATTTCCTCGAACTTCAAAAGTATGATCACATTCACTGTTACCTATGAAATTTGTGTCAGTTGTGGATTTTCTGATAAATATGCATAGTCTCCTTCTATGTTGCCAATCTAAGGCTAATGTGGTCATATTTCTCACTAATCTATGCACACTTTCGTCTTTAGCCCATTGCGGCACTTTTGAGTGATTCATTGCTTTAGATAATATGTCTCTTCGCTGTCTTCTACTGAATCTTCTGCTACACCTGTTAAAGAACAAGTTAAATAATGTCTATTTGCAAAAAACTGTATCTAATGTCATGGTGGGTCTAAAGCAGGCTTCTCCAACGAGCAGCTCGTGAGCTACTGGTATCTCTCCAGCTACCTGTAAGTAGCTCTCCTGTGTGAAACATAGCCTACTAAAATTAGAGCCTTTTGCTTGGTTGAATTTAGGTATGCTGGAATTGTGAATAGAAGACAAAAATGTGTAGCTTTTCCAAAAAAAGGCTGGATTTCTTAATTATATTTCAAGCTGATATTTGAGTGACATATCATGTGGGAATATTTATCACTCCTATTACAGTTGTGCCAGGGCCATTGTAAAAGATGCTAATACAGATTACCCATTTGGCAGCATTTCAAATTGCCAAAGCCTTTTCTACATTACTGCTGTAACCCTGTCTGATGCACTGAGGGGATCACTACAAGTAATCTTGCATATGGTGGCACTAACGTAATCTTGTCTGATGTGGTAATTATCACAACACTAATAATAGTAGCTCACAATCATTTTCATTGAACATAAGTAGCTCTTGTTGCACAAAAGGTTGGAGACCCATGGACTAAAGAAATGTCTCACTATCTCAGAGTTATTAGCATCAAGCTGTCGATTAAAGAGCTTCAGCACAGGAACTTCTGAAAAAATACAAGTCATGATTCGAGTGATAGTATTGGAAAATATCCTTTCCATAGAATAAGTTCAGCAATAAGCTACAAGTAACTCCATATGTCAAGGGGAGATGATGATATGTAATCCCCTCAGCAACTGATGCAAGCAACCATAGCAATCCCTAGCATCCACAGTGTCAAAACATTCATAAAGCAATTTTGAATAAACATTCAATGAATAATCTCCTGTAGAAGTATCTACATGTAATTCTTTCTCATCTATTGCAGGTAAACTATTGTTAGTAGGAAGTGGTATTTGAAAGACATGTGTAGACCTAAGTTCCTCTGCCTTGGAAGAATGGGGTGAACTCAAAATTACAAGCAAAGCAATTAGCACTAGTGTCACAACAACAAATAGCCCCACACATAAACATCTATGTCAACTAGTGTTTCCGTTAGGCTTCCGAGGTTCTGCTGATGTCAGACCTTTTAACTAGAAGTTTGCAGCACAGTCCTTTCAGTTAGTTCCCATTTATGTAAACAGCAAACAGTTCAATTGTCTCTTTCAGTGAAAATATGTACAGTGATCTTCGTGAGACGTCCTTAGCCCTACTCCATGTTCTTCTTAGGAACAACCTTATGATGCTTCAGCCAACTCGGATCTTAGTACTCTTCTTTGTAGTTTTGGCAAATCTATTAAGTTCTCTCTCTAATAAATGCTCAATTCAGAATCACTAATAATTAGTTCCAGAATAAATTGACTCAGTCTGTTTGGTGGCAATGCAAATTCAAAACTCAGTTCAGACACAAAGTTCAGTTCAAGGAGGCTCAAATTGAAAGCAAATTGTCATAGCAAAAGGTTCAAAATGAACTCTCCTAATCATTGCCAGCTAGGTATGTCCATTTAGGTGAAGAATACCTCCTTCAAGGTACTCTAGCTTTTTATGATCTCCCTACTATTGGTCCTTCTTCACTCAGGCTAGATCCTTCAGGATTTTCGGTGATAGTATCTCGCACATGCATTTTAGACAAACAGCATCTCTCTCTCCTGTCTTCTCGGCCACCAGCTTCCAGATACAACTTGTGTTACTACTATACTAGGCCCTTCACTACGGTCTGAATCTGGCACAGTGAACACTACAGGATAGGACCCTTCTGTACGAATTCAACTCTTGACTCTCTCATACCTCCCTCAGGCCAATCAAGTGCTGTCCCAGCTTCTTGCTGATCCCCAAAAGCTTGCCTAACATGCTCCCTCTGTCTCACTGTAACCACCGGCACATTAGGAACAGGTACTGTTATATCATCAAGTGGACAATGGACTCTACAAGTATAAGCAGCATGTACCCGGTTAGGGAGGCCTCCTCACTGCACAGCTGTTGTTGTCACTAGAATCAATTGGTAGGGGCAATGCCACTTAGGCTCCAAGCACAACTTGCACTGCACACTTGCTTCTTCACCATAACCTATTCTCCGGGACTGAGATCATGTTACTGTTCCTGTTGAGGCACGTTTGTAGTGTCTCCAACCTCGACACAGAATGCACAACATAGCCAGTCTTTTGCAGTAATCAAGGTCTCATGGCCTTTCCCATGACGATCTCAGAGGGGTACAAACCTGTCTTCCTATCTGGAGTACTGTGTAGACTCATCAAAACAGGAGGCAATGCATCAGGCCATTTCAGAGATATCAAAGCACACACTAGAAGCCTCTGCAGTGGAGCCTCAGTTCCGCTTGCAATGTTGCACACAACATCTTCAGGACCTCATTATGAAAATGAGTTCCTCGGTCTGACTCCAGTGAAGTCGGGAAACCATACCTTAGAATGAACTCCGTTAACAACAATTTAGCCACTGTGAGAATATCATTTCTCTGGATTTCAAAGTGCCATTGACTTGCTCTACAATTCTTGAAGTCTCTGGTCAGTAACTGCAGTATAGCCTCTGTTCTACTTGCAAGGCTACACAAAACACCTTTAGGACCTAATTATTAAAATGAGTTCCTCAGTCTGACTCCCAGGAAGTTGTGAAATCATACCTCGGAATGAACTCCCTCAACAACTTAGCCAACTGTGAGAATATAATTTCTCCTGGACTGATAAACTTCAACCCAATGTGAGAAAATTCACTCAATCACTAAGACATACCTCAACCGATTTCATACAGGCATCTCCAAATCCAGTTGCACCCTGTTGAAGGGATTGCCCGAACTCCATATGTGGCTCAGTGTTACTGCTGTTTTTCTGCCTACATTCTGCTGTTGACAAACCACACATCTGTGACACTACCCTTCAGCCAACAGTCTAAATCTTTGGTTAAAACCCATTTGCTTAAACAAGTGCACCATGGTGTCTCTCCATTATGTGCAAGTTCATGATAATATCTCACCATTGGAGGCAACAAGTTATCTGGCAACACAGGTCTTCCAACTCCTAAACCCCAAATGCCATCCTCATTTCTTTTGACACAACCTGCTCTAATCCAACCTTGCTGTTCTGCTTCTGACACTTCTTCCTGTAATCTCATAACTTCCTCCCAAGCATTCAATTCCTCATTGTGATACTACTTTGAAAAGCGCAAATATTTAGCACGCAATATCTCACTATTTGATCAGCATACCTATTGCCCACTGTCATATAGTCAGTGTCATTTCGATGGGTGGCACACTTCACAAATGCAATTTGGGTTGGTAACTGTAAAGCCTACAAGAGGTTATGAATACTGTTGCCGTTGTGAATTGGTGTCCCTAAGAGTTCATAAATTCACGTTGGGCTGATAGCTGTCCAAAATGCTGAACAACACCAACGCCATACTGACTATAAGTGAAAATTGTCACTCTCAGCTGGTCTGAAACCAGCATGCTCCAGTAAGAGCAATCAATTTGGTCACTTGTGCTGAAAATACTCCTTGAAGCCAGGAGGCTTCCACCACATCTTAAACAGTACAGACTGCTTAGGCAGCTCACAAGTTTCCATCATGGTCTCGTAAGCAGGAGCCATCAGCAAACATCACATAATCTGATTCATGTAGTGGCACATCTTGTATGTCAGGTCTCTGCTTGGTGCATAGTTCAGTAACATAAAGACAGTCATGCTTAACTTCACCTTTAACATTTTCATTTCCAGGGATGGGCAATAAGGTAGCATGATTCAGTACAGTACATCTCCTCATTTTGACAGTTTCTGCACCAAGTATAACTTGTTCATACTTGGTTAGATGACTATTAGTTAGATATTAGGTTCTGGTACGAGTTACAAGGACTTCTACAGAATGAGGGATGAAAATTGCCAACGGATCATCCATGACAATGCTCTTGCACTGCTCAATGCTGACACCTGGTGAGGCTATGGCTTTCTAGACAGCCGGGCAAAGCAGCAGCTACAGGATCAATGCAACAGACAAGTTGTCCACGGGTCTGTGAGCATTCCTGTGTTTCTGGGTTAGTACTGAAAGACCACATCCCTTTCTCTCACTGCAAAACAAAGCACAACCTTTAATATATTGAGGCATTCCCAGTGCCGGGGCACAGCAGAGACATTCTCTCAGCTCTGAGAAGGCATGCATGCTGATGTCATCCCACGGTTCCGGATCTGACACGTCGTTGTGGGTCAGCCTCTGTAAGGCTTGGCCATCAGATAAAAGTTGGGAATCCACTGTCGACAGTAGTTCACCATTTCCAAAAATATTTTGACTTCTTTCTGGGACGTTGGTGGATTCATTTTCAGAATTGCCTAGATTCTCTCTTTTGACATCTTCCTTGCTCCTTTCTCAGTGTGATGTCCTAGATACAGGACTTCTTTCCTACTGTAATGCAGTTTGATTGGGAACGCTTTATGTCCATTCTCAGCTAAGTGGTTCAACAAGGCGATTGTGTCTCTCATGCAAGCCTCCGACTTATTTGGCACCACCAATAGATCGTCAATGTATTGCACTAGAACTGAGTGATAGGGAATCACCAGAAACTCGAGATTCTTTTTGAGTACCTGATAAAGAATTGATGGGCTCCATGCCAAACCTGGCTGCTGAAACAGAAAGCAAAAAGGAACTGGTTATCCTCATGTCTGGTTTTTGGATGACAGGGGGCTGTAGCTTCATAAGTCTGATGATTCAACTATGCTGTCTCCAACTCCTGCCAGGAAGCTGCACCAGTGAAGTGGGGTGAAGTGCAATTCCGGAACAAGTGCTACTAGAGCGTTAGGGAGATATTACCCGCCACATCTTTTAGCTTGGTTTTTACGTGTTTTTACTAATTGTGATATTGTGTTTTTAAAAAAGATTGACAGCCTCACCTTAACTGCTGCTATTGTACGCCGACCGCGGTGCCCGCCTGTTAGAGCGGACCCGCCTCAAGGTCAGCGTTCTAGTTGCTGTCCCAAATCCCACCACCACCTCCTATATAATACTGGATGCCTCGACCGCGCAGCCGGTGAAGTTCAGTTCTGGAACAAGCGCTACTAGAGCGTTCGGGAGATATTTACCCGCCACATCTTTTAGCTTGGTTTTGACGTGTTTTTACTAATTGCGATACTGTGTTTTTAAAAAAGATTGACAGCCTCACCTTAACTGCTGCTATTGTACGCCGACCGCGGTGCCCGCCTGTTAGAGCGGACCCGCCTCAAGGTCAGCGTTCTAGTTGCTGCCCCAAATCCCACCACCACCTCCTATATAATACTGGATGCCTCAACCGCGCAGCCGGTGAAGTGCAATTCCGGAACAAGCGCTACTAGAGTGTTCGGGATATATTTACCCGCCACATCTTTTAGCTTGGTTTTGACGTGTTTTTACTAATTGTGATATTGTGTTTTTAAAAAAGATTGACAGCCTCACCTTAACTGCTGCTATTGTACGCCGACCGCGGTGCCCGCCTGTTAGTGCGGACCCTCCTCAAGGTCAGCGTTCTAGTTGCTGCCCCAAATCCCACCACCACCTCCTATATAATACTGGATGCCTCGACCGCGCAGCCGGTGAAGTGCAATTCCGGAACAAGCGCTACTAGAGCGTTCGGGAGATATTTACCCACCACATCTTTTAGCTTGGTTTTGACGTGTTTTTACTAATTGCGGTATTGTGTTTTCAAAAAAGATTGACAGCCTCACCTTAACTGCTGCTATTGTATGCTGACCGCGGTACCCGCCTGTGAGAGCGGACCCACATCAAGGTCAGTGTTCTAGTTGCTGCCCCAACTCCCACCACCACCTCCTATATAATACCGGATGCTGCGACAGGGCAGCGGGCGCGCCGTAGGCGTCCCAAAGGTGTGCCAATGGCAAGCCCGTCTGCGCACATCGGCGCCCGGAGCACGACCAGCGCCAGGACCCCTGCCCTCTTTGGGAGCCATACTTACTCGCAAAGTGAACTTATGGATCTCAATCGAGTGCCCTCAACCAATGTCAGTGCTAGATAAACTGAATTACAGCCCTAGGTGATGTAATTCATGCAGTCTGACGGCCTTGTATATCTCCACAAAACTCTAACACAACACCAGGGATAGGGAGAGTGTTATGCCTCTTAACAACTTGGTCAATAATGCCCCCCAAGACATTAGGGGTTCACAGTCTCATGTACTAACTCAAGGAATTTCCCACAAAGAACCCAATGTTATCAGCTGCATCCTACTAAACACAAGGTCTATGATCAAACAAAAGTACGACCGAGAATGTTTGATCCAAGTTGTAAACCCAGATTTGGTGTTCCTTACGGAAACATGGGCAAACAGTAGCTCTGAGCCGGACTGGATCGCTGCTTTGCCGGCAGGTTACTTGGTAGCTCATGTAGACAGGATAGGGGCAAAAGGGGGAGGGATAGCGTTGATTTATTGGTCCTACTACACGGGAAGAATCGTGCCAGAACCTACGCATGGAAGCTGAGGCGATATCATTCAGTGTAAAAAATAACAATCGTGAACTCTTCCCGGGGCTACTTATTTACAGGCCTCCAGGGACGAGATCCTCTTTTATCAGGTCACTGCAGACCTTTCTGGAATCATGCTTAGATACTGACACCTTCACGGTTTTGGGTGATTTTAACTTTCATTTAGAAGCAAATAATGACCCCGACACATCCTGCCTGACAGATAACCTGGCTGGCTTCTGGCTGAGTCAGATTATATCAGAGCCAACGCATCAAGCGGGACATACACTGGATGGTATTTTTACCAACAATCAACACATTGAAGTGAAGAGTGTGTGACCAGTACTTTGGTCAGATCACTCCGCAGTCCACTTCAATTTAACTTTCATTTAGAAGCAAATAAGGACCCCGACACATCCTGCCTGACAGATAACCTGGGTGGCTTCTGGCTGAGTCAGATTATATCAGAGCCAACGCATCAAGCGTGACATACGCTGGATGGTATTTTTACCAACAGTCAACACATTGAAGTGAAGATTGTGCGACCAGTACTTTGGTCAGATCACTCCACATTCCACTTCAATGTTGAGATCTCAGCAATTAGCAGATGTCGCAGTAATAGAACTTCCTTGGTCAAATCACGTCCTTGGAAAGTAATCTAAAAAAATGATTTGATCACAGCCTTGGCGAGGAACCCCCCAGCTATAGCGGACTCCAATGTGGCAGCCGGTAACTTTGAAAAATGGCTAAGTCATGCAGTAAACAGGCTGGCGATGGAAGTGACTAAGCACCCCAGGAGAAGGCAAGCATTCGTCACTCTGGTACTCAGCTGAGCTCAGACAAATTAAAGTCAAATGTAGACGTAAGGAACGTATTTGGAGATCTCACTATAGCATGGAACATAGGAAAGACTACAACTTAGCCTTAGAGGAATATAAGACTGCTATAAAGCAAGCCAAAACTGTATATTTTACCTCTAAAATTCAGGAAGCTACTAACTCCTCGAAGGAATTATTTAAAATGGTAACTGCTTTGTCAAAGTGCCCGCGGGATACTGTGTTTGCACCTGACTAAAACTTTGTGGACAAAATGGCTGTTTTCTTTCAAAACAAAGTACAGTCTACAATGAACTCCTGAACAAAGCAGATGCTCCCGGGGAGAACTGCATAGAGGGGCAGGAAGATACTGTACCTCAGTGCAGACTATCAAGGTTTTCTGTGTTAGAGGAAGAACAAGTTGCTGACCTGTTATTACAAAATCAAGTCAGGGTCTCCCCTTGAACCCTGCCCCCGTACATTTTACATCTGGCTCCGGAGGAGAACTGTGATTCCATGACCCCCTTACTAAATGAGATTATGAGTTCAGGGGTCTTTCCATTGCTTTAGAAAAAGGCCTGTATCAGACCTGTCTTTAAAAAAAACACACTAGATCCCTTGGAGACAAAATACTATCGCCCAATATCCTGTCTCCCGCTACCCTCTAAGATCCTGGCGAAAGCCATGAATTCTGAACTGACTGAGTATTTGGATCATAACAACATCCTTGACTCCACCCAGCATGGCTTCAGATCTTGGCACTCTACTGAGTCAGCCTTGATCATGGCGACAGAAGAGATCCACAAGGTGATGGATGGAGGGGGTAGAGCCGCCCTTATACTGCTTGACCTAACCGCAGTTATCAACACCGTAAATCATGCAGTATTGGTGCAAAGGTTGAAGGCTGCTGGCATTAGGGAAAAGGCTCTAACCTTACTAACATCATTCCTGGCATCCAGGGAACAATTAATTCACTGGGATGAACTTCAGTCAGGAAAGTTCCATCTTCCATGTGGAGTTCCCCAGGGATTGGCCTTGTACCCCACTAGCTAGACTAATAAAAAAACATGGTCTTATGCTTGTGTCGTACGCAGATGACACCCAGCTAGTGGTGTCAGTTACGCAAAGCATGGATATGATGGCGGAACGGTTCCGAAATTGCCTCACGGCACTGATAGCTTGGATGAACACCAACTTCTTGAAGCATAATACGGAAAAAAACGAGGTTGTAGAGTTTGGTCAGAAACCTTCAGTATGGAGTCAACTATGGTGGCCCCCTGAAGCCGGAACGTGCCCTGTCCCTGTGTCCAAGGCTAGGAATCTAGGCTTTCTTTTCGATAAAAATCTAACGTTCGCCCCACAAATAAATCAATTGTTCTCGGCCTGCTTCTTTACGCTGAAAATCTTGCGTAAAATACTTCCTTTTATTCCTTTTTCACTAAGGAAAACGGTAGTCGGAGCATTAGTGCTATCGAGAGTAGACTATTGCAATGCTCTATACCTGGGAGCTGGTGCAAGGCAGTTTTCCAAACTTCAGTCACTCCAAAATGCAGCCCCAAGGGTATTGCTTGATCTACCTAAACACCATCCTACGTCCGCCAGCATAAAGCAGCTCCACTGGCTCCCAGTTCGACGGCGAGTGGAGTTTAAGGCTCCCTGTCTAGTGCATAAAGCCCTATATGGTGGAGGTGCGGCGGATATACAGCTACTTTTTCCCCGTTATCTGCCACTACGCTGCTTAAGGTCCACTAACACTGGACTGGTACATCTCCCCAAGATAAGAGTCAAGTGGGGAGGAAAGGGTTTTTCATTCCAAGCGGCTAAACTGTGGAATTCGCTCCCCGCACAGATACGACTACAGTCTAGCAGGACACTTTTTAGAAAAATGATAAAAACTTGGCTCTTCACCAAGCTCTAGATCTGATAGCTTCTCCCGGATGACACACATCTCAGTGCCAAGACGCCTCGGCAATAGTGCGCTTTATAAATATTCAGTGAGTCAGTCAGTCAGCCAGTGAAGACAGAACTGGTTTTGTCTGGGCACAGACACTCTCTGCCTTCAGAGAACAAAGGATTTGTGTGTATAAAAAGTGGGGCCCAGACCCCAGACTTTTAGATCACTTCTGAGAATCAAGAGGAACCTTTGCCAAAGAGAAGAGCTGGAGTAGCTGGAGAAGCTGAGGAGGGATACTGCCCCTGTGCTGTTTGCTGTCTGGGGTTGGCCTGCAGTGGCTGCTTGCTGCCAAGGAAAGGAGAAAAAGGACTTTGCTGTTTTGCTTTGTCACTTGCTTGGAGAAAATATCACCAAGGGCTTGAAACTGAGCTGGCCTTCTGTTCTGAAGTCTCAGGAACACAAAGACATCACCCCTTCTGTCTCTCTGCATCTGGAACTGCTGTTTCAGCTGCTACAGAAGGAAATTGCAACATCGACCCCAGGGAGCAACGCCGTAACCTGCACCAAAGCAGTGAGCGCTGCTCCGTCTTGCAACGTTGGCCTGACGGCCGCTGCCGTGCTACATCAACTCCGAAGCCGACTTCATCATCGCGGAGCCTATCCTAGACGTGGGTAACCGCAAATCCATCGACATCGTGACATCGTAAGGAACAGAGGCTTCGGCGCCATTGTGACGTCACCTCCCCGACGCAGTAAGGAACAGTCGTCTCGCCTCCCGGCACTGCAATAAGAAACAGAGGCTTCACCTCCCCTGGGGTCGTAAGGAACTGACGCCGTGCGGTGCCAACGAAGCATCGCCTCCCCGATGCCGTGAATTGTCTTTGATTTTCATAGTTTCCAAAGTACTGTTCTTTGTGAGCCCGACGCCGCGCACCTCGCAGTCGGCACCCTACTTTGGGATTTTCACAGGTCACGACATTGTTATAACTCCAAGTGGAGTTATTTGTTGCTACAAGCTATATTTGAGTGAATAACCTATTTTTGAAGATAACTTGATAACTGTATTGTGGATTTTTGTTGTGTGGTCTAGTTTTGGTTAAGATAAAGATTATTTATTTTTCTAAACTGGTGTGGTGTCCATTTGTAGTGTTTTCACTGTATTACTGTATGTGTTCACAAATGCTTTACACACTGCCTCTGTGATAAACTTGTCTGCTCGTGCCAAGCTACCAAGAGGATGATCAGGGGTTATTTTAGGAGGGTATCCCCCTTACCCTGACTAGAAGCAAGGGCCCCTATTTGGACAAAGGTACACACCTCTGCTACTAGAGACCCTCATTTTTAACAGGCGGTAAGTTCAAAAGGGACATGTCAGAAGTTGGATTTCCCATAGATATCTCTGTCCTATGAGTACTGTAATTCATGTTTAGAAGTTTTTTCATTTTTGGAAGGAAAAAGTTGACGATCTTTGAGGAAATCTTCTAATTGGATCAATCCCTGTCTGACTCAATGTAGTGTAGGTATTCCCTTGTGTCGGAACCATAGGAGTCAGAGGAATCGGTCTCATTGTGGAACCTACTAAATTGCTAGCTAAAGTGTTCATTCCATAAGGAGCAGCCAAAGGTTGTGTAGTATTTCCAATTGATCCAGACTTATACAAAGGAACTACAGGACCAATTGTGATAGGAATGGTCAATGCATCTGGGGCATTTAGAGCATGTGAAGTCTAAGTGACTGTCATTCCTGAATTCTCTCCCATTAGATTTGGATTCATATTTACTGGTGCCATAGGCACAGCAATAGTCTCTCCCATAGGTACATTACTCGCTCCACTAGTCTGGGTTACATTGTATGGAGGTGGATGGTTTAACAATAACCTGGCTATAAAATCCTCATTTGAATCGCTGTTGCTGTCTTCAGCTACATTTTCTGTGTCTTCTGTCTCTTCTTTTTCTTATACTTGCGTTTACCTTTCTCTTCTTCCTTACTTTTTAGTGCAAGATACAATCTAGCTACCTCAACCCTGTCAGTTCTACAGGATTTCTGCTCTGCATCCCATTTAGCATCCTCATAAGTGCGTATGGCTTTCTTGATTCTTCCTTGAAATCCCTTTCTTGGTCTAAAATGGGCTGTATGTTCTTATGCAGGATGTGCTTCATATTGTGTAGGTCTAGGAGGCGGTTTCATTTCATAGAGGGTCCTCCTTAAATGTTCAATGATTTTCAAATCAAATGTCCCATAATGAGGAAAGGTCAATGCACCATCTTTCACAGTGATCTTATGCCATTGTGCGCGCCAAACACGTGTGAAGATCCATATCTATTGCCATAAAGTGACATGGTGTGCATTCGGATGGTGCCTCAACCCCCATTCTAACAGACATCATAACATCTCCCTTCACTAGGCTTTGTATTTCAATCAATAATATGCAATATTCACAAATGAAATTTCGTTGAAACTAGGAAATTATTTTGACCCACAATTTTCTTTTAGCGATCACAACCACTCCCAGCGCTTCCCCCTATGACATATTCAACCAATACCAGTACGGCTTTACCAATTGACGTGTACAGCGCAGCACTTTGGGATGTCATCCTCCCTCCTTGCAGCAGCTCACCCTGCTTTACAATTTTTACGAGTGCGTTCTCTCTGCAATTTACGCAAAACAAATGCAAGCAATTTCAACAACTAACTTTGCTCCTCTAAAGAAATTTGCGATTTTCACACAACAAGAAACAGTTCAAAGCAACACTTTCCGATCTATCCTGACATTCGCTTCAAGTTAAACCTCGACCAGTGGATCTTACTCAGATTGATTCAGTTCCTCCTTGTGTTTTGAGATCAACTATACCAACATTTCACAATCGCACACAGATAAAGTCCATATCTCAATAATGCTGTCGACCACGTCTCATGATCAGCCCCACAACACAGCATACAACTACACCCAGTGTCTTCTACTTTGACACTTGACTTTGGTCTATTTATCCCGGGATCTTAGGCTATGACGGACCCAATAACCACCTCTCTGCATCAAGTTCTATTTTCACACAACTACTCAAATCATCTCCACAGGACATCACACAATCACTGCAAAGTACCCCAATCTAAGCATAAGCAAATGCAACGCGCAACTCTATCACACTCCTCCACTGCTTCAATTTGTTTCCGAACCACCGAGCTCCATCAATCCTTTGACCGAGCCATGGACTTTTGGGGTTTGGACATGGCTTGAGCAGTTTCTAAATAGGACACCCTAACTCCCTCAGTCAGTGAATAAAGCATCCAACGTGCTTCCAAATTGATAATGTAATATGGGCTCACAGTCTTACCATCTATCTTCATCTGATGAACCTTTCCTATCCACATTGAGGGGTGAGGAGAGTTAACATTTCATCAATCAATATCAATTAGCAGTGCAACCCATTTGGTTACACAATGAGGACCAAGAGTCGATAGCTAAGGTTAAGAGGGTTTATTACAAATTCAAAATCACATTAAGATGCACAACTCTTAACACCTTGCTATAAGTATACAGAATAACATCAGGCAGCCCCAGTCTATGGAAGAAATTGAAATGGACAAATATTAGGCTTATAATCAATTCAGTCACAGCAATACAAAAGATCAAGCGGAGTATCTGATGCTCAAAGAGAGTCGCACGTTTTGTCGCCTAAACATGGATACATCCAAATCACCTAAAGTAGAGTACCAGCTAAAATGATGGTTCTAAAAATCTAAAGAATCTCATAAACCAGGCATTTCAGTAAAGCAAATGAGAACTAGGCAAGACAAAATAAGTAGGAAAGGTATCAGCATTTCAGAAGCTCGGTCAAGGGTCTGCTTGGGTCATGCAATTGTTAGCGTAAGTCACACTCAGTAGAGAATCAAGGATGCATAGAGGTCTAAACCTCTCAAAGTTCAGGGAAGCTGCTCTAAGCATTCAAGGGGAAAGTCTCTGAAGGAATCTAAAGGAATGTCAAAAAAGGATCTAAAGGGGACAACAGGGTGAACACTAAGTTATAACACATAAGAATCTTCTTGGGAAACACCCCTATACACGCATCATCAGGGGTCTATTGTCTTTCTTCACTTCTCACGTGTAGACTGCAACAATTTCCAAATACCCCACACCAAACATGAGAATGACATCGTCTTCGCAAGCACATACCAGGTTGAAACATTACTGAATAGGCCTTTCAGTTAACGTTCTAGCCCTCTGTTGCAGGGATTCTGCTTATACACAGAACTATGCGTAGAACCCCAGGACCTCAGTGAGTTGTGGTGTACCAGAAACTCACCTCAGAACCCAGAACCCAGTATCCGGCTAGCATAAGTGTCCCATTCGTTATCCGAGATTTAGCTCGGCGGTCCCAATGAAAAGACAACCCAGAACACGCGACTCAGTACATACTCAGGAATGGTGGGAATCGGAAATACCTGTTCGTATATTATTCTCACATCAGTCCACAACAAGAATCAACAGAGACACGGTGAAAATAAAAAGAGTTTATTTGTATAGACCACGTGTCCTAATATGCAGTACTTTGGCTAATACAAGCAGACAAATGATTAAAATCAAAACCATCAACATAGTTACAATTCCATAGAATATAAAAGGGGTGATCATGTTATAATGACAGTGGATACTACCACCTTCCCTTTACTAAGAATCTAATATTATTATTAGACTAACAGAAGGTCTCTTAGGCTTGAATAGGGGACCCCATACCTCAAAGATCAGCTTAGTGAAATCACATCACAGGAGCATCAGGAGTCTTCTCGCAGGAAGGCTCGTCTTCGGTCTGAATAATAAACATGATGTCCGTGATATTAAAAGCACCAACTTTCAGGTATGTGCAGCTGCTCGTGTGTTATGACTAAATAGTGGGTCGATCAACCTAGAGTGGAAAAAATGCATTGTCTAACAACTCAGACTGTTTGTCACATCGTGTGCAGACCAAGGTCGCTTCGCAGAGCTCGGGATGGTAACAACAGATTGCTCTCGTGTGAGGCAAAACTCGAGTCAGCAGTTCGTTTAAGCAATAACATGTGAACGCAGTGTCGTGTGCAAAAGCAGCAAGATGGCTTTCTAACTTCTGACGTGGTTATGCTAACTTAACAATGTATGTACGTATTAAGGGAGTCCTTACTACACCTCCATGTTCTTTTGTCAATGTCTTATTCACAGGCTCTTTCTCCATCTCCATTACAGTAATGTATCTATTCTACAACTAGCAATGCCTATGAATACCTGCAGGAAATGTCACTTTAGAAGCAAATGAACACCTGAATTTTTGCAGCATGAAGAATTATAGGCCTAGATTGTCAAGTGCCCGATTATAAAAATGCACATTTAAACACCAACTAATAAGACTGATCAGTGCATTAGGTTCACGTTACATAAAAGCATACAGTATATTCTGTTGAATAATCATGTATAAGTATGGCTAAGAAATATATTTATGTAAATATATGAAATATTAATGCACACATTACATAAACTTCTATTGTTTCAATTGTAATCACATTCTACATATATGAGGATGGTTTCTATTTACTTATGAAACAGTAAATGTTATTCAGTGTACTAAGGCACACATTATGAAAGTCAAATTTCATGTTTATAGTGAGTACATATCTACTAAGTGTCAATGGTTTCTTAATTTCTCATGGATAGGGTTAGCCACATAGTTTGAGTACATTTATTAGTCCTACAATAAAGGGACTTTAATAATAATCTGAAATACAATACTTATTTTAATATTGTTAGACCATATAAGAATAAAGTGCTAAATGCAGATTCATGTCATGTATCTGTTATGAAGTTGTGAAGTATTTGTCACTTGTAAAAGATGGGTAAAGTTGCGTTGCAGGCAGTATACTCCTGATGTTTTTAAGCACAAAAAAGCTTTATTTTAGCCTTCTCAAGCCTAAAATCTCCTCTTTTTCAATGTAAATCAATAGGAAAAATGAATTTCTCAGATTTGTTTTTAAAAATTTGCCTGTTACCAAGTTCAAAATGTTGGTGTGTATAGTACATTGGACCATGGATGGCAGGAGGAATGGAGTGGGTACATGGCCACAATATTGGGCGACACAATGGACCATGAAGGGCAGGAGGGAGTAGGCAGGGGCACACAATGGACCATGGAATGCAGGAGGGAGGGGATAGCAGCCTGCACATGGTAAACATATGGCAGGGCACAAGGTGACAGGGCAGGAGCAGCCAGCTGACCATGCAGGTCAGGCAGGATGGGCACTGGAAACATAACACACTATGGAGGGCAACAGGAAGACTATAATGGCATACACTAGAGGGAAGGTGGGAGTAGGTCAGGGGCAGCAAGCTGACCACCCAGGGCAGGAAGAAGGGGCAGCACAAAGACCCTGCCTGGCAAGCGGGAGGGTTAGTGACAGCACAGCGGCCATGGTAGGCAAGATACAAGGGCATGCATAGAAGACCATAGAGGGCAGTAGGAAGGGAGGGTGACGAGATTGACACCGAAAAGAGAGGGCAAAGGAAAGAAACAGGGGATTCACAACATATCATACAGGACAGGAAGGAGGAGCAGTTTCATCACCAAAAAAGTATGGAGGGCAGAAGGGAGTGGCAGAAAAATGGGCCATGGAGGACAAGAGAGAGGGGATAGGTGCATGTAACATAGACAATGGAAGGCAGAGTGGAGGGGCAGAGACAGGCGGCAGGCATCTGACCATGCTGGGCAGGTGGGAGGGGTAGCTTCAGCTCAACAGAACACTCAGAGTAGACAGGAGGAGCAATGGCAGGTCCATGGGACATGCTGGACAAAAAGGAAGGATCAGGGGCTAGCACATATCAGAGGACAGGGGTAAGCATGGTAGGAGCAGGAAGCTAGGATGGAGGCTATGTTGGAGGGGAATGACAGGGGCATAGATTTGGGCAACAGGGGTCAGGAGGAGTGGAGAAAGACATCACAATAACTGTAGGGCAGTGGCAGCACATTGGACCATGCAGGGGCAGGGTGGAGGTGGGTTAAGGCAGAAAGGTAACTGTGCGGGGCAGTCAGGAAGGGCAGTAGAAGAACAGCAACACAGGGCTGGACGAAGGGGCAGGGCAGAGGCAGCAAGCTTTGACGAGGGCAGCATTAGGAAATATCTTACTTTATGTTAAAAAAAATAGAGATTTACTGAAAAAAACAAGGGTTAAAGTGACACTATAGTTAGGAATTGTAAGCATATCTAACTATATATTAAAAAAACCTTAGTAACTCACTGAGGAAACACAAAGGTTAAAGGGATGTTATAGTTAGGTGAAAATGTCACGTAAAACATACCATTTGAAATTAACAAAACCACTAAAATTCACCAGTTATAGCTATCTCAAGTAACTATAACTCATGCATTAAAGTAACTAAAGTAACTATAACTTGCGTCCTTGCCATGCACTTCTCTTACCTTCACATATTAAATCACTAATGACATATTCATTGACTACATTTATAACATCCCTATTCACATCCAATATGCCATCATTGTTAATAATACTGTGTATGGCAGGGGCACGAGTTATAGATACTTTAGGGTATGAGTTATAGTTCCCTTAGAAAATTATAATTGGTGAATTTCTGTGGTTTTGTCAGTTTCAAATGATACATTTGACATGACCTTTTCACCTAAATTTTTTCAGTGAAAATATATATAAATGTTAATATACACTAAAACACCGACTGGCCTCAACATGGATGAGGAATTTTCAGTACATTCAGGGTAATGTAGGTCCTCTAAACATATAACTAGGTGTGCAGGGACTTATCCCTGAGTTTTTAGAAGCTGGTTTGGAATCATTCGTATGATAGGTAAACATCTCTTCTCCCTCTCTTCCGCAATTCATGGAATACCATACAGTAATGTTTAAAGGTTTGTTTTTAACAGTTATTTCATTGTATACATGTTTTTACTTCATTGTCTACACTTTGCTCATTCTTGTGCACTTTTCTATTTTTATTATTTTCCTTAGTTTTTCACTATAGGGACACATGTTTTCTGTTTCTTTGTCTCTTTACAGGATCCACACCTGTATAAAATGCAGAACATTTGACTTCAACCTGTTCTAACCCTACTATGGAGCATGTATGAAAGCAGTGCAAGCCTGACCCTTAAATACTGATGAGAAGTTGTGGTAGGACCTGTCTTTGTGAATCTACAATTTAACATGATATTTGAATATTATGAAGCACAATTCATATCAGAGAGAAAGGAAGATTGTTCCTCGGTATGCCCACTTGAGCTCAATTGAGAGTGTATAGCCAGACATCGTTAGGAAGTGTGCATGCCCACGGAGTATTATTTGCACTAATGATGTATTTATATTAAATCTAGGCTCAGTTGTTTATGACATATACACATTTTCATATTTTTGCACTTTATCATAACTTCTTTTTGCTCAGAGAGCTAAGCCAGTGTCTTATGAAGTACCCGGTGCATCACCAAGCCGGAAATCATGCCTGCCCGAGTATCCTCTTGACACATACTAAGGAGTTTGCGCAGAAATATTGGCAGGCGAGACCGCAACCGGCCTATGATGGTTGTATGCTGATGGATGTCAGGATCGTAAATGAGCAGCGGATCTCCTTCCCTTAGTGAAGACCATAACTAAGGATACAAGTATGAATGTATATTTCCCGCAGTGTGGCTAAAACACTTTAAATCTCGCTATACCTATATCTTTGACGCTTAAGTTTAATTTCATTTTTATTCTTTGAGTCTATCATCTCTGGACCCTCCTACAATTATGGGCTAATGCACAATGATCACATTTAATGTTATTCAACTATATTTTAAGATGTGCGGCATGATACGGGATGTTACATTGTCGACCTGTAAGTGCTTTTTCAATGTTTACACTGGTGTTATTACTTAACATGCACTATTCAGTAGGCATATTACCCGCCAGCAAGGCGTGTGATATGCTGAACACCTTGGGTAAAAGTTTCTGTGTTGTATGCTGTTTGAAGAAAATGTATTGACTGGATTAAACCTTCATCTATTTGCAAACTGTTGAGTGTTCGCATCATTATTGTGATTTGGCTGAGCCAAAAAATGTGGTTTTGATGTGGTGCAGGGGACCCTCCCCTTTTTGTGCACAGTGGCGTGAGGGCTCAAGAGATATTGAGGCCCGAGAATTACGTATATCTTTATATATATATATATTCACTTAAAAAACCATAGGTTTCACACATGTTATAGTTAGCTGGACATTTCCCTCGTAAAAAAACAATGAAATTCCCCCGTTATAGTTAGTGCAGGCAACTATAACTCACGCGACCGCAATCCTCTGCTGATGACGTCAGATATTACATCACTGTATTTAGACACCTATTTATCCATGTCTGCTTCCATTAATCTTTAGCTATACATATATTACAAATATTTATTTTTCAGAAAGACACATATGTAATCAGTGATGTAATATCTGACGTCATCAGCAGAGGATTGCGGTCGCGTGAGTTATAGTTGCCTGCACTAACTATAACGGGGGAATTTCATTGGTTTTTTACGAGGGAAATGTCCAGCTAACTATAACATGTGTGAAACCTATGGTTTTTTAAGTGAATTTGCAAGGTTTTTTAAATGCTAATTCCTAACTATAACGTGTGTGAAAACTATGGTTTTTTAAGTGAATTTGTACGGTTTTTTAAATGCTAAGTTATATATATTTTTTTCTTTCAGGTTTTTCACCGAGCGCCCACGATGCATTGTGCGTGCCGTGCGCGCACGGTGTGCGCACCCCGCGCTTTTTCGTCAAAAATATAAATGTTTTTTTCACCCTTGGGGGTCCTTTAGTGACCCCCTGACAAAGGCTAGGAGGTCAGGAACTGTCCACCCTGCCCCCTTTTCACGTTCTCCACCTTTGTTTTTCACTGCCTCAGACTGCGAGAGACAAAATGGCGGCCGACACTTCCTGATTTCGACCGATTCGAATGTTTACTGACATCTAACAACCAATCAGAATTGCGCTCGCGCACGTCAATGTACTTTTAACTGAAATTTTCTCAGGAACTACTGATCAGATTGACTCCATATATTCAAAAGGCACATCCCTGACCTGAGGACTACCTCTCTGCCAAATTTCAAGTAATTCTGTTCAGCCGTTCGGGCTGTACCTTGGACTAAAGGTCCCTATGGAAAAATGCATGGGGAAAACGCGTTTTGGGACCCCCCTTTTTTCTCGGCCCCCGCTTGACTAATCACCCCGAGACTTTCAGGGTAGGAGCGGAGCGGAGCGCTCCACCTATTTTGAAAAATTCGCGAGGTTTCGTCAACCGGCGCCAAAGTTACTCAAAATAGAATTTTCAGATTTCCTATGGAAACACGGTCCTAACTATAACTATCTACTGGTGACCGCCAGTAGATAATATATATATATATATATATATATATATATATATATATATATATATATATATATCAGGATACGGTTGCTCTGCAAGCAAGGGCGCACTCGGGACTCAAAAATCCTGCAAGGACATCAGCGCGCACCTCCACATTATCAGCCTGACGCGTTTCGGAGATGATTCCTTTCTCAAAGGCTTCCATCAATAACTCGCTATGCTGCTGATGCCATCATTTCAATATTGATCCTCCAATGAGCTTTCACCATGTATTCCAGTGCATACTGGGAAATGAAGTTCACAGCAGCCAACATTAAACCAAATGGTAATTGATGTGATTTATTAAAAAGTTCAAATGAACCCCCAACTGGGAAGAAGTGTCCGTTAGTGTCCCAAATCCATGCTTGAATCCCCACTTTGCGGTAAATACCGTGTCGTGGCCCCTTATTTGCATCCCAAGGGTGGTGCGCCCTTCACGCCCGAAGCCGGCGTGTAAACATCAGGATACGGTTGCTCAGCAAGCAAGGGCGCACTCGGGACTCAAAAATCCTGCAAGGACATCAGCGCGCACCTCCACATTATCAGCCTGATGCGTTTCGGAGATGATTCCTTTCTCAAAGGCTTCCATCAATAACTCGCTATGCTGCTGAAACCATCATTTCAATATTGATCCTCCAATGAGCTTTCACCATGTATTCCAGTGCATACTGGGAAATGAAGTTCACAGCAGCCAACATTAAACCAAATGGTAATTGATGTGATTTATTAAAAAGTTCAAATGAACCCCCAACTGGGAAGAAGTGTCCGTTAGTGTCCCAAATCCATGCTTGAATCCCCACTTTGCGGTAAATACCGTGTCGTGGCCCCTTATTTGCATCCCAAGGGTGGTGCGCCCTTCACGCCCGAAGCCGGCGTGTAAACATCAGGATACGGTTGCTCTGCAAGCAAGGGCGCACTCGGGACTCAAAAATCCTGCAAGGACATCAGCGCGCACCTCCACATTATCAGCCTGACGCGTAGCATAGCGAGTTATTGATGGAAGCCTTTGAGAAAGGAATCATCTCCGAAACGCGTCAGGCTGATAATGTGGAGGTGCGCGCTGATGTCCTTGCAGGATTTTTGAGTCCCGAGTGCGCCCTTGCTTGCAGAGCAACCGTATCCTGATGTTTACACACCGGCTTCGGGCTTGAAGGGC
Organism: Triturus cristatus; assembly: GCF_964204655.1. Taxonomy (NCBI): domain Eukaryota; kingdom Metazoa; phylum Chordata; class Amphibia; order Caudata; family Salamandridae; genus Triturus; species Triturus cristatus. The sequence continues at coordinate 765,846,195 of NC_140581.1, read as the reverse complement.
GCACCACCCTTGGGATGCAAATAAGGGGCCACGTCACGGTATTTACCACAAAGTGGGGATTCAAGCATGGATTTGGGACACTAACGGACACTTCTTCCCAGTTGGGGGTTCATTTGAACTTTTTAATAAATCACATCAATTACCATTTGGTTTAATGTTGGCTGCTGTGAACTTCATTTTCCAGTATGCACTGGAATACATGGTGAAAGCTCATTGGAGGATCAATATTGAAATGATGGCGTCAGCAGCATAGCGAGTTATTGATGGAAGCCTTTGAGAAAGGAATCATCTCCGAAACGCGTCAGGCTGATAATGTGGAGGTGCGCGCTGATGTCCTTGCAGGATTTTTGAGTCCCGAGTGCGCCCTTGCTTGCAGAGCAACCGTATCCTGATGTTTACACGCCGGCTTCGGTCGTGAAGGGCGCACCACCATTGGGATGATGCAAATAAGGGGCCACGACACGGTATTTACCGCAAAGTGGGGATTCAAGCATGGATTTGGGACACTAACGGACACTTCTTCCCAGTTGGGGGTTCATTTGAACTTTTTAATAAATCACATCAATTACCATTTGGTTTAATGTTGGCTGCTGTGAACTTCATTTTCCAGTATGCACTGGAATACATGGTGAAAGCTCATTGGAGGATCAATATTGAAATGATGGCGTCAGCAGCATAGCGAGTTATTGATGGAAGCCTTTGAGAAAGGAATCATCTCCGAAACGCGTCAGGCTGATAATGTGGAGGTGCGCGCTGATGTCCTTGCAGGATTTTTGAGTCCCGAGTGCGCCCTTGCTTGCAGAGCAACCGTATCCTGATATATATATATATATATATAGATATATATATATATATATATATATATATTCACTGAAAAAACCATAGGTTTCAGGCACGTTATAGTTAGGAATTAGCATTTAAAATACTTTAGAAATTCACTGAAGAAACCATAGGTTTCAGGGGTGTTATAGTTAGCTGGACTTTTCACTCGTACAAAACCATTGAAATTCCCCCGTTATAGTTAGTTCAGCTAACTATAACTCGCGCGCCCGCAATACACTGCTGATGACGTCACATATTACATCACTCATGACATGGTCAGTGACATCACTCATGACATCACCGATGACATCTTAAATGACATCACTGATGACATCACTGATTGCATCATCCAGTGAATGTGTGTTTTTCTGAAAATTACATATGTTTTATATAAGTATATCTCAAGGTCGATGGAAGAATAAATGGGTATATAAGTGTCTAAATGGATGATTTGTTTTTGAAAAATTGATTGTATAACTGACTGATTAAGTGTATCTTAGTGAATACATGGCTTAGTGAGTAATGTTTAAATATGTAAATATCTGTATCAGTCTCTCACTTTGTGTATAAGTGGCTGCATGGGTTGGTGAGTAGCTACATGAGTGTCTATATAAGTTATTAGTTGGTTTTTTGAGTATCAGTATGAGTGTCTGAGTGTCTGTATGGTTCGGTGGGGGGTATTGCGTAGTGCATAAGTGCATGAATGAGTGACTCACTGTTTGTATGTGTTGAAGACAGCATGTGTGCAGGACTGTATGTGTGGATGAGTGTGTGAATGGGTGTGTTAGTGAGTGAATGACTGTCTCAATAGTGTCTTTATGAGTAACTACATATGTTTTAAACTAGTATATGTGACTATTGGTGTATATAAGTGAGTATATGTGAAAGTGAGAGATTGGAAGAGTTCCTGTATGAATAAGTATGTGTTTCTATAAGTGATTGTTTAAAAGACTAAGTATGTGTAAGTTTCTGTAGAAGTAAGTGTGGTGGTGTGTGTATAACTGTATATGCAAGTAAATGGATGTTTGATTCTTTATTAGCATGAGTGACTATGTGTGTGAGTAACTCTATGGATGAGTGGCGTTGTGTAACAGAATGTATAGGTGTATGAGTACATATGATGAGTGAGTACATGTATGAGTGACTGTATAGGACTATTGGTGAATGAGTGGATGTGTATGTGGATCTTAGAATTACTGAATAGGTTGTTGTTACTGGTATTGGTATGTCCATTGTTTTGAAAATGTTAGTTTCTATTTTTGAATGTGTGTATCAAAGGTTATATTAGGGGGAGAGGAGGTCTGCCACTCTATCACAAGGATGATGTCATCAGTGCTGTCATGAGTGATGTCACTGACCATGTCATGAGTGATGTAATATGTGACGTCATCAGCAGTGCATTGCGGGCGCACGAGTTATAGTTAGCTGAACTAACTATAACGGGGGAATTTCAATGGTTTTGTACGAGTGAAAAGTCCAGCTAACTATAACACCCCTGAAACCTATGGTTTCTTCAGTGAATTTCTAAGGTATTTTAAATGCTAATTCCCAACTATAACGTGCCTGAAACCTATGGTTTTTTCAGTAAATTTCAAAGGTTTTTTAAATGCTAATTTCTAACTATGCCTACAGAGATAGGACATGTGAAGAAAGTAGAAAATACGCACAGAAAGAAAAAAAAGGAATGCAGAAAGAAGCAACAGAAGTCCTCAAAGACGAAGAAAAGTGCAGGAAGAAGGATAACGTGCAGAAAGAACAAACAGAAGAGCAGAAAGAAGCCTTGTTGCAAAATCATCCTGTAAATCAACTTTTTCAGACGGATACTGGTCGTAACTGAGTCTGACTAACCAGTCCTAGAGCCAGTGCTATGTTAAAAGACACTCAGAATACAGTGAAAACACCTACATACACTAGGGAACACTATGCGTTGGGGTCCCCCTGTGATTAGCATGACCTCCTCTGTAAGCCCCTAGTGTATAATAGGGCAGGGGATTAAAACTACCTCTTAAAACGCACCACAGGGCGTGTTTGCACACGTCACCTCAGGCCCCGTCCCATCCCTTCCCCACTGTGTAAACACGCCCTGTGGCCGTTTTAAGTTGGGATATTAAGCCCCCTTGAATCCTGAGGGTCCCTAGGGTCCAACTAGACCACTAGGTACCTCCAGTAAGCGCCACAGAGCTGCGTTGCAGAGAGATGTAAAAAGGGGCACGGGCTAGACCACCTCTCTGCCACACAGCGCAGTGGCGCTTACTGGAAGCACCTGATGGGCTAGTTGGCCCCCAGGGTCCCTCAGGATTGAAGGGGAATTATTTCCCCAACTTAAAATGCGCCACAGGGCGTGTTTGCACACATTAACTCAGGCCCCGTCCCCTCCCTTCAGATAAGTAAGCAAGGGCCCCCTGTACAATAGTTGTATAATTCCTAGGGCAGGGTACTATCAAGTAAAGTATAAATCCCTAGGCAAGTATGATTGAACTGTCTGTAGTCTGTTGGTAAATCTATGCCCAAATAGTGCATTTAATTTCTTTGAGATATTGGAGTGCAATTCATATAAATTCAACTAACACTTACTATATTTAAAAACATTCATTTAATGACATATTAAAAAGCAATTCATAATACAGAGTAAAATACAATTGTTAAAATTTCTGAAATATTACACTTTTTATCACATCACATAATAATTACAGTTACAAAAGTACATATTCATTAGTGGCTGACGAGTAGATTCTTTCTCGACGCGCGTTTCGACGCAAACTGCGTCTTCATCAGGAGGGGCCACACGTTAACGTTGTTTGTATTCTAATTACGTTTCCAACACTCTAGCAGCTTTGTTTCCTTTACTTCGTTATCGTTCTTGTATTATGGTTGATTCTAGGTAAGTAGTTTGTTCTCTAGGAATGTTAATCTCTTCTTTTCTATTGCATTATAACGGATGTAGTTCAAGGTATACTAATAAAACGTATTTCGTCGTGGAATGATGAAGGCGACGGTCTTTTTTGTAAAGAAGCAATTGTCGTCATACAGGTAAAACTTAAAATGATTTTGTCGATGTATGAACCGGCGGCGTCTCTGCGTCCTACTCGGTCTGTTGCGGTACGTCCCCTCCCTTCACCACTGTGTAAACACGCCCTGTGGCCATTTTTAGTTGGGAGATTAAGTTCATTTGAATCCTGTGGGTCCCTAGGGTCCAACTAGCCCACTAGGTACCTCCAGTAAGCTCCACAGAGCTGCGTTGCAGAGAGGTGTAAAAAGTGGCACGGCCCTGGCCACCTATCTGCAACGCAGCTCAGTGGCGCTTACTTGAAGCACCTGGTGGGCTAGTTAGCCACCAGGGGCCCTCAGGATTGAAGGGGAATAATTTTCCCAGCTTAAAACGCGCCATAGGGCGTGTCTGCACACGTCACCCCAGGCCCCGTCCCCTCCCTTCCCCACTGTGTAAACACACCCTGTGGCCGTTTTAAGTTGGGAGATTAAGTCCCCTTGAATCCTGAGGGTCCCTAGGGGCAAAATAGCCCACTAGGTACGTCCAGTAAGCGCCACAGAGCTGCGTTGCATAGAGGTGTAAAAAGGGGCGTGGCCTCAGAACACCTGTCTGCAACGCAGCTCCCTGGCGCATACTGGAGATACCTGTTGGGCTAGTTGGCCCTCATGGACCCTCATTATTGAAGGGGAATTAATTCCCCAACTTACAACTGGCCAGGGGGCGCATTTGCAGAGTGCTGCAAGGAGGGGGTGTGGCCTCCGGCGCGATGACGGTCTTTTATTTATTTTATTTTTTTAAGAAGGAGGGCTGTGTGGGCCCCCTTCTTTTTCTAATTTATTGGCCCTGGGGACCCTATCCCCCAGGGCCTGCACCCTAATTTTTTTTGTTGAAGTAAATAAATTTGGAAGGGGGCCGCGTGGCCCCCCTCCCAAGGCCTTAATCGGCCCCGGGGACCCCAACCCCCGGGTCATGGCCTTTTTTTTCCTTTAATTCTTAAGGAGGGGGGCTGCGTTGCCCCCCTTCTCAGGCCACTTATGGCCCCGGGGTCCGCATCCCCCGGGGCCGGCCTTTGTTTTTTTTGTTTTAAAAAAAATATATATTTATAGAAACACCTAGGACATGCTGGACAAACCGTATGTACCTATCACCATGACGATTTGCGTGATATTCATTAAAAGGCGACTATGCATACAATGAATCCACGTGGAATTTACACCGCTAGTGAAGCTCTGACATGTCTGACGCCCTACCGTGCCTAATCCCGGCGCCCCCGCCGGTGGGTACTCTCCAAGTAGACACCCTTGTCGTTTATTTATACAAACATGGGTAGCTATTGACGGGCACATTTTATACACACACACACCAAGCCATTCAAAGGGGATTCGACAAAAATTTGACCAAACTATGCAAGAAACCCCCCTCACGGTTAATAAAACACACATCCACCACCGGATGTGTAATACTTTTTATTTTACTCTCTTGAAAGGAGATGAACCTCAATTGAGAGTCACAGCGTGCTCCTGGCTTAGCCCAATCCTGTGTTACACCCACCAGTGCCCGCCGAGTGCCACACACCTCTGTGTTGTATTCCACCAGCTAGTGCATATGCTATGACACTCTCTAGCCCATGTGCACTGTAACACCACCCCGTGAATATGTCATGCCACACTTGCCTTCGCACGGGTTATATTGCCCCATCTAACATGCCTTCCTCGATGCCTATGTTATAACGCACAGCGTTATGCCATACATATTACAATCTGGGATCCATAACTTTGTCACAGTGCATATGCAACATTACACTCCCCAGCACATATTTTATATTACAACTTTAGAGACTAGTTAGGTCACACAACACTGCCCTGTGCATATTACACTCCAAGGCGCATATCGCATAGCACACGCTAGTGCCTGTGCTATCTCGCGCTCGCCAATGAATCTGTCATTGCACACAATGTATTGCATATTATATTTCACGCCCCGGTTCATCTTATATCACACTTTTTGGTACATAGTTTATACCATATACTATATCTAGTTTTCATTTTCAATCGTGCTCTCAGGACTATGTTCTATATAACACTGCGTCCACCTACCCTTCTCACGGGCATTACATTTTGCGATGGGGGGTGGAGGGCCAGGGGGTGTTTCTGCCAAGTGAGCCCGGAGTCACAGTCACAAACATCCTCTTCTTCCTGAATAAAAGTGAGATTATGCTGCATACTTGTTCATATTTTAAGTAGTTCGCACGGACACACATTTTAAAAACAATAAAGTTCCTAATACCCACCTTCTCTGAACAGTTAGCTTGCTGCCCCATCCACCTCCTCCCTATCCTCTGTTGTTTGAATCCATGGACTAGCCTCCTCCCTCCTGCCATGCATGGTCTGATGTGTTGCCACTGCCCTCCATTTAGCACGATGTAGCAGTCCACTCCTCCTGCCCTCCATTGCCCAATTCTATGGCCCATCATTGACCTCCTGCTTAGCCTCTGTGCTTAGCTTGCTGCCCCTATTCTCCTTCCCCCCTGCCCTCCGATGTCTTTGTGCATGCCCCTGCTCCATCCTTTTTGCCCACCATGTTCCATGGACCTGCCACTCCTATCTACTCTGAGTGTTCTGTTGAGCTGCCACTCCCCTCCCACCTGCCTAGCATTGTCAGATGACTGTAACTTGTCCCTGCCACCTCCACCCTGCCTGTCCACATGCCATGCCCCTATCCCCTTCCTCCTGTCCTCCATGGTCCATTTTACTGCCACACCCTTCTACCCTCCCTGGTCTGTTGTGCTGCAACTGCTCCTCCTGCCTGCCCCACGCCGTCTGTTGTGAGGCCCCTTCCCCTGAACTCTCTTGTCTGTGCCCAGGTCCTGACCCTCCCTTCTATCCTCCATGGTCCTTTGTGCATGCCCCTGCACCCTCCTTCTTGCCCATCATAGCCATTGTGCTGGCACTAACCCTCCAGCTTGCCATGCATGGTCTTCTGTGCTGCCATGGCCCCTCCCACCTTCCCTGTGTGTTCAACTAGCTGCCCCTGACCTCCTCCCACCTTCCCTCCATGGTCTGTGTGTATGCCATCATAGTCACACTGTTGCTCTCCATGGTGTGTCTTGTTTCTAGTGCCCATCCTGCCTGACCTCCATGGTCATCTTGCTGCTCCTGCCCTGCCCCCTTTCCCCCAGCCCTCTGTTTCCATGTGCAGACCCCTATTCCCTCCCTCCTGGCTTGTCTGTTCCATTGTAATGCCCCTGATCCGTCCCTCCTGCCCTTTATGGTCTGTTATGCTGCAGCTTTCTCTCCTGTCTGTCCATTATGGTCAGCTGGCTACCATTGCCTCTTTCCCCTCTGTTCTCTGTTGTCCATGTGCATGGTCCTGTTCCCTCCCTATTGCTTTCTATGGATTGTTGTGCTGCACTCCCGTCCCGCATGCCCTGTGTGGTGTATTGTGCTGCTGCAAACCCTGATGCCTGCCCTGTAGGGTCAGTTTGGTGCACCTCTCCATGTCCCTCCTGTCCTCTGTTATCCAAGTCCATGTCCCTACCCCAATTCCTCCTGCCTACCATGATCCAATGTACCATACTTGCGAACATTTTGAACTTGGTAAGAGGGAGATTTTGAAAAAAAACTGGGGTATTGATTTTCCCCTTTGAGTTACATTGAAAAAGAGGAGATTGTAGACAGGAGACAGATCAAATAAAGCCCATTTGAGCTTAAAAACATGGGACGTTTCCTGGCTGAAACGGGTCTGTTGGCATGTATGGTTGTACTACCACTGCCTCTTCCTTCTGCCCACAATGGTCTATTATATTGCCACAGCCTCTCTTGCCAGTCCTGTATTGTTGGTTTGTTGCCCCTGCCCCCCTTTCCACTGCCCTCCATAGTCTGTTGTGCTGCCACTGCCCTTCCTGCCTGCCCAGTGTGATCAAATTGTTGCCTCTGCACTCTCCTACCTGCCTTCAATTTTCAGAGTCCGTGCCCCTGGCCTCTGCCTCTCAACAGTATCCCAATGAACAACTAGATTGCTAACATTCTATATTTATTACAAAAGTGTGGAACGCCTGACGTCATCTTGATGTAATCAAAACTGTAATACCTAGAGCATTTCCTTTAGAAATTACATATATGAGAGGGCCTTATTTGCATCAAAAGTATGGTTAGTGCTCTAAAAAACTACAATGAGGACATATTTTCTGAGTATTCAAATAGCGACAAAGAACTTTTAAATTATTTGTAATCTTAGTTTTTTTATCCAGATGACCACTTGATTAAATGTTGCATCCAAGGGGAGAGGGTGTGGTGTTACTTCCAGAGCTGCAGACTTTGCAACTGGGGAACCAGGTCGGAGTTTCTGCTTCAGCTCAACATTCTGTGATTCTGGTCAAATCACTTAATCTCCCCATGTCTACAACCAAAATGAATTTGATCTTGTGTGACGTAACCAATGCTCATGTAAAGCACTCCAATACCTGACAAGTCTGCACTATATAAAACTGCAAATACACAAACAATAAGTGTTTTGCACACTTCTGTCATTGGGCTACATGTGGGCTAAATCTGGGTGATATTTGTGCTGCATTTGGGCTCTTTTGTCTCTGGTGGCCATCTTGGGAGATTTATTTGTTATGAAGTTTCCTAATTTCCTCATTTACTGCAGTCTCCTCAGTAGGAAATGCTTTCAGATTTTTACTTTGATTCCATCAAGAAGGTATTCAGATATGTCACACATTTGCCATAAATTCTGAATGTTAGCACTCTAGTTGCTCATTAGATCACTGTAGTAAAGCTACTGCTCACCAGGGAAGTCTGCTGCTGGTATTAAAATTGCATGTTTCAGTCTGCATATCAGAATTTTTTAATGAAATAATAGAGGATTTGAGAAGTCACTCAAAATGTGCCCTAATTTTTCTTTCTTCAGCACTAATCATAATTTCTATGGCAAAATGAACCCCCTCATTGTGTTTCTTTTTAAATTAAATGTTTTAAGTGTTACCAGTTTATTCCAATCAAGATGGCTTCAGGTGTGCCATACTTTTGTCATAAGTAAGACAGTAAGCGCTCTAGTTGTTCTTAAGAACACTCTGGGACATTCTGTCATTGGGCTATACTTGGGCTACATCTGGGTGATATTTGGGCTATATTTGGGCTCTTTAGTCTCTGGTGGCCATCTTGGGAGATTTATTTGTTATGAAGTTTCCTAATTTCCTCATTTACTGCAGTCTCCTCAGTAGGAAATACTTTCAGTTTTTTACTTTGGTTCCATCAAGAAGGCATTCAGATGTGTCACATATTTGCCATACATTCTGAATGTTAGCACTCTAGTTGCCCATTAGATCACTGTAGTAAAGCTACTGCTCACCAGGTAAGTCTGCTGCTGGTATTCAAAGTGCATGTTTCAGTCTGCATGTCAGAATTTTTTGATGAAATAGAAGGGGATTTGAGAAGTCAGAATGTGCCCTAATTTTTCTTTCTGCAGCACTAATCATAATTTCTATGGCAAAATGAACCCCCTCATTTTGTTCCTTTGTAAATTAAATGTTTTAAGTGTTACCACTTTATTCCAATCAAGATGGCTTCAGGTGTGCCATACTTTTGTCATAAGTAAGACTGTTAGCGCTCTAGTTGTTCGTTAGAACACTCTGGGACATTCTGTCATTGGGCTATATTTGGGCTACATCTGGGTGATATTTGTGCTACATTTGGGCTCTTTTGTCTCTGGTGGCCATTTTGGGAGACTTATTTGTTATGAAGTTTCCTAATTTCCTCATTTACTACAGTCTCCTCAGTAGGAAATACTTTCAGTTTTTTACTTTGATTCCATCAAGAAGGCATTCAGATGTGTCACACATTTGCCATAAATTCAGAATTTTAGCAATCCAGTTGCTCATTAGATCACTGTAGTAAAGCTACTGCTCACCAGGGAAGTCTGCTGCTGGTATTGAAAGTGCATGTTTCAGTCTGCATGTCAGAATCTTTTTATGAAATAGAAGAGGATTTGAGAAGTCACTCAAAATGTGCCCTAATTTTTCTTTCTGCAGCACTAATCATACTTTCTATGGCAAAATGAGCCCCCTCATTTTGTTCCTTTTTAAATTAAATGTTTTAAGAGTTACCACTTTATTCCAATCAAGATGGCTTCAGGTGTGCAATACGTTTGTCATAAGTAGGACTGTTAGCGCTCTAGTTGTTCTTTAGAACACTCTGGGAAGCTGCAGTAGAACACAAAGGAATCAACTGACAGTCTCTGCCCTTGTTAGATGTACATGTTTTACTGAGAATGTCAGACTTCATTCTCACATGACTGAGAAAGATAATGTGAATTTACAGAAAATATGCTCTCAGTTTAGCTTATAGATCACTTTCTGTGGGAAAAGCATGAGAAAATTGTTTTCTCTCAAACATGATTCATGATATCACAGCAGAAGGCTTTTTCACATGGTCAAATCACCTTAGAACACACCACAATTCCTAAAATGAGTATGGTACCATCAACAAATTATTTATAATGTAACTAAAGTCTTAAAACCTTCTATTAACTGCAATGCTTTTTAATGAGGTGCTATCATGTATATTGGTCCCAAGATGGCTGCCAACACTTCTTGGATGAAGTACTGACAGCCAATCAGATCTCACGATGAGATGTGTGGTTAGGCTCCACCCAGATATATCTATCTTTTTAACTCTAATTTTCTCAGGAACTATTGAACGGATTTACACCATTTAAGAAAAAGGCACGAGTCTGAACTGAGGACTACCTCTTTGCCAAATTTGGTGTAATTCCATTCAGCAGTTCGGGCTGTAGCTGAGTCAACAGGTCCTATGGGAAAATGCATGGGGAAAAGGCGTTTTCGGACCCCCCTTTTTTCTCGGCCCCCGCTTGACAAATCACCGTGAAATTTTCAGGATAGGAGCGGACCGGAGCTGGCCAAAAGTTTTGAAAATTTTGCGAAGATTTGTCAATCGGCGCCAACGTTATTCCAAATAGAATGTTGCGGATTTCCTATGGAAAATAGGTCCTAACTATAACTACCTACTGACGACTGCCAGTAGGTAATATATATATCACTGTTTTCCGATGAGAATCTTCTCTCGAACAACGGACACGTACCAAAAAGTTTGTGCAATTAATTATTTAATTCACAATGTCGCCATAACGTATCGGCTCGTCCGAGCCTTGTTCACATAAGATTGTACTACTGTTGAGTTTCTGAATTTAAAGTGACTGGTACTGATCTCAATTGATCACGTGGGTGTAGCACACATAGAAGAATTTGTAGTCCATACAGTTTGTCCAACTACATATATGATAGCAAATATATTATTGCATGTTAGTAAAATCCAAGTTAATATACAGGTTAAAATGCAAGTAAAAACAGAGGTTCAAGTTGCATAAAATGAGTGCAAGACAATGCTGGCCCGATGCTGGTATGTGTTTGTTTGTATTTGCATGTATTTGCATGAATGCTACAAGTTTGTCCTCCCACTGTGTTTTATTATTTGGAACAGGTATTGGTATATTCTCTCAATCTGAATATTACGGACATAGGACTCCTGTATACTCACATAAAATCTTGACTGTTATCTTGGACTGTCCTTGTGTGTTCAATAACTCTTATTGAAAACAACTTGCCTGGATACAAGGGTTAAATCCCCTATATTATAAATATACCATATCATTCTTGTATGTCTATAGAGTTACTACGTGTGTATGTGAAAACTGTCCTTAGTGATGAGCTTGACCTAATGAGTGCATCTGTTAAAAGAAACTTCATTATTTCATCATTGATAGTTACCTCAGTTGTTGGTCTATGTTGCAATGTCCTAAAGGCAAGTGGCAGGTACAATGTATGTCAGCCCCTCAAAGGTTTCACATGGTTGGGATAAGACATATGTTTAGACCCGGATGTCTGCCTATATTCTGTGACCCCATATTGATCTATATGGAATGTAGATTCCAATCATGGAATTGCCTACATATGTACAGACAGATAAATACATCCATACACATATATATAAATATATAACTACATAAATATAAATATTTATAATACATAAATATATAAATACATAAAACCGAATATATGGTATCCTTTCACTAGTAATAAGAACTCCATTTAATTAGTTAAAAGAGTAATTAAGAGGTCAGAGTTTAAGGACTAAAAGGAGTTCTAATAATATGTGCATGTAGATGTAAAACATTAAATTGAAGGAGGCTCTGATATGTATATAAAGTTAGGTAAAAATGCCATGTTAAATATACCATTTGAAACTAACAAAACCACAGAAATACCCTAAAGTAGCTATAACTCACTCCCTGCCTCTCGTCAGCAGGGAGTAGGTGAGTGTATAGGGTTGCTGCGTAGGCTGCCAAAATAAGTTTTCTCAGGTAAAGTACCCCTCGTGGCGCGCAGGTGCGTATCCATGAGCTCGTCAGCTCCACCGGCTCGAGGGAGCCTGAATATTAACAAAAGTCTAATTGGCCGCACTCTGCTCGTCCTACCAGCGTGTTACCCCAAAGCGTTGTGGTCCATGTAGTCAGCGTCGGCGGGTACGCCTCTGCCCAAGTCTTGAGTGAAAGTGAGTGTTGCGTTAGCCATCCCTGGACACGTGTTTAGAGGTAGTTGCCTCTCGTCAGCAGGGAGTAGGTGAGTGTATAGGGTTGCTGCATAGGCTGCCAAAATAAGTTTTCTCAGGTAAAGTACCCCTCGTGGCGCGCAGGTGCGTATCCATGAGCTCGTCAGCTTTAAGGCTCCCTTGAGCCGTTGGGCTGACGAGCCCTGGACCAGCACCTGCACGCCATGAGTGGTACTTTACCTGATAATACTTTTTTGGCAGTCTATGCGGCAACCCCACACACTCACCTACTCCCTGCTGACGAGAGGCAACTACCTCGAAACACGTGTCCAGGGATGGCTAATGCGACACTTACTTTCATCGAACACTTTGTCACAGGCGTAATCACCGTCGCTACTACATGGACCACAGTTCCTTGGGGCAACATGCTGGTAGGACGAGCAGAGTGCGGCCAATCGGATTTTTTGTATTAAGGCTCCCTTGAGCCGTTGGGCTGACCAGCCCTGGACCAGCACCTGCACGCCATGAGTGGTACTTTACCTGATAATACTTTTTTGGTGGTCTACGCGGCAACCCCACACACTCACCTACTGCCTGCTGACGAGAGGCAACTACCTCGAAACACGTGTCCAGGGATGGCTAATGCTACACTTACTTTCATCGAACTCTTTGTCACAGGCGTAATCGCCGTCGCTACTACATGGACCACAGTTCCTTGGGGCAACATGCTGGTAGGACGAGCAGAGTGCGGCCAATCGGATTTTATGGATGTTATAAATGTAGTCAATAAATAGTTTATATTTAGGCTCCGATTTTATACGCACAAAACCATAGAAATTCAGCTGTTATAGTTAAAGTTATTTCAAGTAACTATAACTTGTGCCCTAAGGTAACTATAACTCGCGCCCTCGCTCATCAATAGTTTTACTGCAGATATTACACTGATACTATCAATGATGTCATAGAAGATTTCATGAGTGCTGTAATATCTGGAGTAATTAGCAGTGCACGGCGAGGGCGCAAATTATAGTTACCTTAGGGCATGAGTTATAGTCACTTAAAACTCTAACAAAAACAACTGAATTTCTATGGATTTGTGTGTGTAAAATCTGAACCTATCTATAAAGTCCCTGTAACCTTTGGGTTTTTGTAAATTTCTATGTTAAAAAAAAAATCTATTTCCTAACTATAAAGTCCCTGTAACCTTTGTTTTTTCAGTGAATTTCTATGGTTTTCTTAACGTTTAGTAAAATGCCCATCTCAGTGCATGGTGGAGGGGGGAGTTGGATGCAGGGCCTGGTCTGGCATTGTTTTTCACCCAACCAAGCTTGCTGCTCCTGTCCCCCCTCTTCCTTGCCACCTGTTGTCCAAGTCATACCTGCCCCTGCTCTCTCATTGCAGCCATGTGTGGCTGTTGTTCTACCACTGCCCTTCCTGCCTATCATGAATAGTTAGCTTGCTGCCCCATCCATCTACTCCCTACCGTCTGTTGTCAGAGTCCATGTACCAGCCCCCTCCCTCCTTCCCTGCATGGTCCAATGTGTTGCCACTGCTCTCAATTTAGATTGATGTCCCTGCCCACTCCTCCTGCCCTTCATTTCCCAATTCTCAAATTCTATACCCCATCATTGGCCTCCTGCTTAGCCTCTGCTTAGCCTCTGTGCTTAGCTTGCTGCTCCTACCCTCCTTCCCCTGCCCTCCGATGTGTGGATGCTAGCCCATGCTCCTTCCATTTTGCTCACCATGTTCCATGGACCTGCCACTGCCCCTCCTGACTACTCTGTGTGTTCTGCTAAGCAGCCACTGCCCCTCCCACCTGCCTGGCATAGTCAGATGGCTGATGCCTGTCCCTGCCACCTGAAGGAAGTGACCTGATTAGGGTCACCCATGACCACCTCTCAGCCTTCCGTACCAAATGAAGAGTCGGTTAGACAGTAGAGAATACAAACCAATAACAGTTTATTCAAAGTACACTCAGAGTGGCTGCAGAGGGACTGACATCAGTGAGCATAATGATACATTATGTACACTTCGAAACCAACGAAAGCACGCCCCAACCATGAAATATTCTGAGGAGATGCAGCTGGACATTAAATTACAAAGGAGCAAGTTTCGATTCAAAGGCCTAGCACACATTATCTACTATTCAAGGTCATCCCTACCTGTACCCACCACTACACAAGTGGGAGAAGGCCTACATCTAAGGGAAAGGTATGTGCTAATAAGAACAGTGCATTCATTAGTGTAGCAAAACTCAGCTCTGAAGAAACATAACTTACAGAAGGCAGTTTCTAGGAAATGGCAAAGGGTGGGTTTCGATCATGATACAAAATGACGCCCATACACAAAATGGCGCCACAAATGCTAACTTACGTAAAACAATACAAAAGCAAGATTTTGTACACCAAACAACCCCCACCCTGCCTCTCTGAGTTCCATGCTCCTATCCCCTCACTCCTGTCCTCCATGGTTCAATTTGCTGCCACTCCCTTCAGCCCTTCATGCTCTATTGTGCTGTAACTTCTCCTCCTGACTATCCCACGTGCCTGTTGAGAAGCCCCTTCTCCTGCCCTCTCTTGCCTGTGTTCAGCCCCTACCCATCCCGTCTGTCCTCCATGGTCCTTTGTGCATGCCCCTGCTCTCTCCCGCTTGCCCTCCATGGCCGCTGTGCTGCCACTAACCTCCTGCTTGCCATACGTAGCCTTCTGTTCTGCCACATCCCCTCCCACCTGCCCTGTGTGGTCATCTTACTACTCCTGATCCCCTCCCACCTTCTCTCTGTTGTCTGTGTGTATGCCATTATAGTCTCACTGTTGCCCTACATGATGTGTTGTGCTTCCAGTGCTGATCCCACTTTACCTCCATGACCAGTTTGCTGCTCCAGCCCTGCCCCTTTGCTCCCTGCCCTCCATTGTCCATGTGCAGGCTCCTATCCCCTCCCTCCTTCATTGTCTCATCCGTTGATGTGTCCCTGCCCCTCCCATCTGCCCTTCATGGTCTGTTATGCTGCAACTGTCCCTCTTGTCTGTCTGGTATGGTCAGCTTGCTGCCCTTGCCTCTCTCCCCTATCCTCTCTGTTGTCCATGTGCATGGCCCTGAACTCTCCCTATTGCTTTCCATGGTCCAATGTGATGCGCTGCTGTCCCGCTTGCTCTGTGTGGTGTATTGTGCTGCTGCAACCCCTGATACCTTCTTTATAAGGTCAGTTTGGTGCCTCTGCCTACGTCCCTCCTGTCCTTTGTTATCCAATTCCATGTCCCTACCCCATTCCTCCTGCCTTCAGTGATTTAATGTACCAATTACATTGAAAAAGAGGAGATTTTAGCCTGGAGACAGATAAAGTAAATCGCTTTTGGGGCTAAAATTATCAGGAGATTCCTGCCTGAGTCAGGTCCGTTGGCAAAAATGGTTGTACTGCCACTGCTTCTTCCTTCTGCTCTTAATGGTCTGTTATATTCCCACAGTCTCTTTTGCCTGTCCTGCATGGTTGGTTTGTTGTCTCTGCCCCCCTTGGTCCATTGTGCTGCCACTGCCCCTCTGCCTCTCCAGCGTGGTCACCTTGTTGCCTTTGCACCTGCCTTTATCCCTGCCATCAATTAACTGAATCTGTGCCCCTGACATCTGCCTTCCCAAAGTATTCTAATGAACAACTACATTGCTAACATTCTGTATTTATTACAAAAGTGTGGCACACCTCAAGCCATCTTGAAGTAATCAAAACTGTAATACCTAAAGCATTTCCTTTAGAAATTATAAAAATGAGAGGATTTTATTCCCATAGAAATTATGGTTGGTGCTCTAAAAATGAAAATGGGGATATAGTTCTCAAATAGCGACAGAGCACTTTTAAATTATTTGCTATACTGTTTGTTTTATGTAGTTGATCACTTGATTATATGTTGCAAGTAGGGGAGAGAATGTGGTGTTGAGGCCAGAGCTGCAGACTTTGCAACTGGGGAAACAGGTTTGAGTTCCAGCGTCAGCTCGACCTCCTATGATTCTGAGTAAATCACTTAATCTCCTCATACCTAAAGCCGAAAAAGGAATGTGTCCTTGTGTAATGTAACTGATGCTCATCTAAAACACTCCAATACCTTGGGGTCAAGTCTGCACTATATAAACCTATATGCTTCAGTCATTAGGCTATACTTGGGCTACATTTGGGTGATATTTGTGTTACATTTGGGCTCTTTTCTGTCTGTTGGCCATCTTGGGAGATTTATTTGTTATGAAGCTCCCTAATCTCCTCATTTACTGCAGTATCCTCAGTAGAAAATGTTTTCAGTTTTCCACTTCAATTCCATCAAGATGGTGATCAGATGTGCCACACTTTTGGCATAAATTCAGAGTGTTAACCCTCTAGTTGCTCATCAGAACAATGTAGTAAACTACTGATCACCAGGGAGTTAACTGGTAGTATGCGGGTGGTGTTGAAATTGCATGTTTCAGTCCACATATCAGAATTCTTTATGAAATAGAAGAGGAAGATATTTGAGAACTCACTAAAAACGTGTCCTCATTTTTCTTTCTATATCACTAGCCATACTTTTTTTAATGTCAAAATGTAACCCCTCATTTTGTTCCTTTCTAAATTACATGTTTTACATTTTATCAGTTTGATTCAATCAAGACGGCTTTAGGTGTGCAACACTTTTGTCTTAAATAAGGTTGTAAGTGCTCTAGTTGTTCTTTAGAACACTCTAGGAGGCTGCAGTAGAACATAAGGGATTCAACTGGCATGCTGCTCCTATTGAAGTACAGCAGGTAGATATTTGAAATCTCACTTAAAACGTGTCTTTCTACAGCACTACTCACTCAATCGCAAAGGAGCTAGAGAGGGAAAACGTGCCAGAACGCCCTCCAATCAACAATAGTTTCAACACAAAAAGTCCTGGCACACTGTAGCATAACTTTATTATTGTTCTGGACTAGGTAGAGGAAGTGTGCTTTATCACAAACCTCCCTTATATTATATTATATGGAGACAACCCATCCAGAATGCTACAAAATTAAAAGTTGAGTGGGTAAGAAAAGTCAGAATGAAAGAGAATGTGAAGTCAGTCCACAAAAAGATACACTCTACAGAAACCCTCGATGCTAAAGAGGTGAAAAAATGTGTAGAGAGAGAGAGAGTACCTCACGTGCGCACCACCAGAGGAGCTACTGGTTGGTTCTCACCAGCTTGCCCACGTTTATTTCATCATCGGCAACTCTCTCTCAAGAAAAAAGTGTGCAGTGTCCAGTGAAAAAACACATAACACAAGACGGTGTAGTGTAAAAACAGAAAAACACATAAACTGTGCAGACAAAGACAGTAAAAAATGGTGAGGGTATATAGACTCTCAAATAATTGTTTTATTCTGGTTAGGAGTCTATCCCACTACTTAAAAACACAGCATGTTGCATACCTTAGTAATGACGGCCAACATGTTTCATTGCCAATAAAATTTGTGGCAAATTCATCAGGGCAAGAAGGAGTCAAGGATCACCTTCTCTGGACACACACCTTTAAAAAGGACTGACAAACACAAATAGACAAACATACAGCTTAATCAGTTCGGCGAGGGATGTATTCACTGTCCATCCAAAAAATGGTTATGGTAATGAGCTTAAATCCATTACCTAGTTGGGGCTATGGGCCCACATACCAGCCACCAACCAGTCGCAGGGGCGTTCTAAACTCTTTACTATCGCCTTCCTGCTCTGCAAAGCACGACCGTAGTTGGTGCCTGCACCTATAGAAAAAGTATATAGACCATATATTCCTAGTCTAATACGGCACAGTCTCTGTATATTTACTGTTCCTCGATCTCTCATAGATCATTCACCTAACAGGTTGATAGTTCTACTCAACCATGTGCCCTTTCAGCGATTCACCCGTTCATTTCTGATGCCTCACGTCAGCACAACTCGTTATCAAATATTTTTACACAGCTGAGCTGGCTTCAAAGATGACACCCCTCCTATGCGTGCCACGCTTAAAAATAACCTTGGTTTTTACATACCGCAACATCCACGCAACATCCGAGGGTGCAGACAGCCGTTTCTCAGTAGCTCATATACCCCCAGCTTACCCTGTAACTGTACACCCAGGCGGTACCTCAACACTGGAACAACTACCAGCGCGACTGTGTCTGTTTTCAAAAGACGGCTCTTGCGCTATCTCGCGAGACTACGCGGTTACCCGGATTGTCTCGATATGCTGAGGGGAATGCAGCGGCCATCTTAAAGTGGTCTAGGGTCCCGGTTTCAAGTAATTCAGAACTCGCTGGAACAATCATTCCCAATCACAGAGCGGTTATAGAGTGTGCCATATGATTTAAACCATAAGCCCGAATCCAGCGGGCTAGCACCCCATATGTAGAGGACATGTTCCTGCTCACAACCAGCAACCATCAGGTGGGAAAACGGATCTCTACTAAAAGATGAACAACGCGGCAGCCATCTTACCAAAGATAGATATAGAAGGAGGAAACCAGTTCGGGATTAATGAAATTAGGAAACCTCCAGACTGCAAAGTAGAGCACACATGCGTGAATGTGTGCACCATAAACATATTACACACGGCGCCCTCAACAATAAAAAAGAGAGAGACAGAGACACGACCCGTAAGCCACCAAATGACCACATTGGAGAGCAGATATACCCCAAGTAGATCATTTCGGATCATGCAGCTTGACCTTTCATGGGTAAGACTACACTTATTGTGCCAAAAATAGAACATCAAGGATTAGTGCGGGTAGTGAGGTCATAATTCCATGGTGTTGTACTCAGCTTGTTAATGACCACCTATCTGCTCACTTTGTTCCACTCAATTTGGTCATTAAGACCAATGGTATCCCCCTTCTCTGTGTAGATCCAGCGGGCCTCCTTCACAGCCAATCTCTTGTCTATTTCGCCTATGTCGCCACAAACTTTCTCCAGAATGACCCACTTTAAAGATCTAAAGTGATGTTGCTGGTCTTTATAGTGTTGTACCAATCGTGTAGTGAGCTTGCCGGCCCTGATCGTACTAAGATGTTCCTGTATGCGTACCTTGACCTTTCTAGATGTAAGACCAATGTAGTGTAGTCCGCATGGACATGTCAGTCTGTAAATTACATGGCATGTATTGCAATTGGTAAACTGACGGAGAAACCAGGTTCTCCCACTACCTAGTGTAATTTCAGTTGTTTTCTCCGTCAGTTCGCACACTGAGCAGCTACCACAGGGATGATGTCCTGGGGGTAGACTTACATTCTTCTGACCATGGGCAGGTCTTGTATGCACCAGTCTGTCCTTAAGGTTTTGAGTCCTTTTAAACGCGAATCTGGGCTGGGGCATCTGAAAGTCACTAGTGGATAACAATGACCAGTGTCGCTTGATTATTTGTCTGATCTTATTAGACAACGGGTCAAATGTCAGAACTACTGGCAAGCTCTCCCTTGCTTCCTTCTTATTCCTCTCAAGCAATGCCTCCCTAGGTGTATTGTGAGCCCTTTTACGGGCTCTAGTGATGATTCTCTTAGGGTAAGCACGTTGTTCCAATTTCATGCTCAAAACCTCTGATTGATGTAAATAGTCAGATGTGGAGGAACAGTTTCTGCGATATCTCAGAAACTGACCAACCGGGAGGTTGTCCCTTAGAGCTCTGGGGTGGTAAGACTGGTAGTGTAATAAGGAGTTTTTGTCAGTGGGCTTGTGATGAACGCTGGTGCTAAGTTTATCATTCACCACAGTGATGTCAAGGTCGAGGTACGTGGCCGTCTCTCTACTGAACTGCCAGGTAAATTTTAAACAGATGTCAAGCGAGTTCAGCCATTCCAGAAATTCACAAAGATGTTGTTGAGTGCCCGTCCAAATACATAGAACATCGTCTATATATCTCTTCCAGAGGCAGATGTGCCCCTGGAAGGGATTGGAGGGGTGGTCCAGGTAGTGTTCCTCGAATTGGCCGACATAAATACAAGCCAGGCTCGGCGCGAATGTAGCGCCCATCGATGTCCCCGAGATCTGTAAATACAGGGCATCTTTGTGACAGAAATAGTTTTGGGTGAGGGCCAACTCCACACATTGCATGACAAAGGACTGAGGAGTGTCGTAAAACCACTCCTGAGCCCCCAGGGCGCGAGCTGCTGCCACCAGCGTCGCGTCCTGGGGGATGCTAGTATACAAGGACTCGATGTCGATGGTCACAAGTAACTGCTGAGAAGGATCAAAGTCCATTTCATTAATGATGTTAAGGATATCGGTCGTATCCTGAACATATGACCGTTGGGTGATTACAGATTCCCTGAGGAAAAAATCAGAAAACTGGGAAAGGGGCTCAAGTACCGAGGAAATGCCCGATACAATAGGGCGGCCTGGGGGTGGACGCTGGGCCTTATGAATCTTCGGCAGAATATAGAATGCCGGTGTCCTGGGGTTGACGTTGACGAGGAACTCTGCCTCTTTAGCAGTGATCCACTTCTTCTCCCGCGCCTGTGCCACAATGATGGTAATCTGTTGTAGCAGTTCAGCCGTGGGATCACGTGCAAGAGGACAGTAGTTCCTCCTGTCGCTCAACAACCTCAGTACTTCCGCCTCATAGTCGCTGGTATTCATAAGAACCACAGCGCCCCCTTTATCAGCAGATTTGATGGTAAGTGCAGTGTTATCTTGCAAGGATTTTACTGCAGCCCAATCTAATTTGCTCATGTTGTTGAAGGTGTTGGCCTGTTGTGATTCCTCCAGTAGTCTAATCTCGTTCAAGACCTTATTCTCAAAAACTGCCACCTCAGGACCAACTGAAGATAGTGGTGGACAAAACTGGGAGGGACGGTGTAAATCCGTGGAGAAAACTGAGGCAGGAGTCTGTTCTTTGTTTGCAAAGAATTTTTTTATCTTGATTTTTCTCACCACTTCGTGGAGTTCGGTCCGGCATTTAAAAGAGTCATGTTTAGGAGTTGGAACATACCCAAGACCACGGTTCAGTACTTTTAATTGACCTGCTGTTAGTTCATGTCCTGAAAGGTTCACAACGATGTTGTTCACATCTACATCGGGGCTCGACCTCGACTGCGAGTTTGGCGCGGGGAGAACATCTGCCAGTTCTGAGACTGGTTCTGTCTGGCTATGGCCCCGTCCCCTGTGACCTCCCCCTCTGTTGCCTTGTTGAGCCTGGCCCAAAAAAGAACGGATCAGGGAGCCAAGTTCTTGATTGGCCTGTGGTTCCAAATTGAATCTGACCTTCCCCTGGGCTATGGGTGGAGCTGCCTCATCATCCTCGCTGGAGGTATTATCGAAGGTCCAATTACCAGGTGTTCTCCTAGGCTGTTGACGCCCCCTTCTCTGATATCTAGATGGAGGAATACTCTCACTGCTTGCCTGATAATGTTTATCATCCACGTAAGGGAAAGCCCACTCATGTGTGTACCTCTCCAAGTTTCTTTTGAGTCCCTTAATCTTTTGATTGACCATGTAATTTTTATATTCGGTCAAATCCTCTTGTATTCTCTGTAGATGATCCTTTGTATCAGTGAGGGTTGTGTAATTTTTTATTACCTCCTCTAGATCAAAGATCTCCTTCAATAAGGCGTCGCTCAGCCTCTTTGCCGTCTGAATAATTAAGATAAGCCAATCCCGGGTACATTTATTTGCGATGTAACTCCAATCGACCCGGAATTGCTTATCTTCTAGAAAAATCCTTGGTTCGATCCTGACCAATAAGCTAGCAGGAGCAGCCCCTGCCCGATAGTATTCGGTCATTAGGGCCCCATGCAATGCCACCCTCACCTGCCTTTTCTTTAAGCCACTTAACTTCTCCCATTCTTCTCTAGCAGAAAGTGTACTCGATAGGGATGAATCAGGAAAAAGTGAAGGGCCAGACAAAATGGCCGCAATCTGGTCATCCGTGAATGCAAGACAATTACGATCCATACTTCACACAATCAACTCCCCTCAATCAAGAAGTCCGAAAAAAGAAGAGAAGGGAAAGGAAAAAGGGTAAGAGATCTTCCCAGTTGCAAACGCCAACAGAGGTCAACCTGGGAGTGGGTAAGGGAAATTTTCACAGTTGCAAGCACCAACAGAGACCAACAGTGGACGTATACTGCGGTCTACAGGGAGTGAACACAATCCCAAGCCCAGAACAAATCAGCTGATGTTGACAGAATTTTTTTTTTTTAAAACACATGTAGTGTAAGCTCTCACGGCTGATCCGCCGTTCAACGTACTCAATCACAAAGGAGCTAGAGAGGGAAAACGTGCCAGAACGCCCTCCAATCAACAATAGTTTCAACACAAAAAGTCCTGGCACACTGTAGCATAACTTTATTATTGTTCTGGACTAGGTAGAGGAAGTGTGCTTTATCACAAACCTCCCTTATCTTATATTATATGGAGACAACCCATCCAGAATGCTACAAAATTCAAAGTTGAGTGGGTAAGAAAAGTCAGAATGAAAGAGAATGTGAAGTCAGTCCACAAAAAGATACAGGTGCCGATCACAATCCGGTAAAAAATTCCCCCGTGCGACTCGTATCGGGTCTTTTTACCGTACGAATCGTACAAGTGCCGTACGAACTGGCAATCACGATTCGCATGGTAAAAAGTCCATACGAACCGCACTGGGAATCATTCCCCACACGTCCTCGGTTCGGAAAATGTGTCCGACACGTCCTCGGACGATTTACCTTACAAACGTGAAAAGCCAAGTCCGACCGAGGAATCACGATCCATCCCGTGCGTCCGAGCGTACAACCGTATGGAAAAAACACCGTCCGCACCGAACACCCATAGCAACCATGGAGACATGTGCCCGCATACGCGCCCAACACTCCCCCCAGCCCCCGTACGTCCGACACGTACCCCCCGTGTATGTATACCCCCACCCGTCTAGGTACACCCCAGTACGTTCCAGTCGAACCCCCACCCCAGTACGTGTCATACCCCCGTCAATGTACACCCCCCCACCCCTGTACGTGTCGTACCCCCGTGTACCCCCACCCCAGTACGTTCCAGTCGTACCCCCACCCCTGGACGTGTCGTACCCCCCGTGTACCTACACCCAAGTACGTTCCAGTCGTACCCCCACCCCAGGACGTGTCGTACCACCGTCAATGTACACCCCCCCACCCCTGTACGTGTCGTACCACCGTCTATGTACACCCCAGTACATTCCAGTCGTACCCCCACCCCAGTACGTGTCATACCCCCCGTGTACCTACACCCCAGTACGTTCCAGTCGTACCCCCACCCCAGTACGTGTCGTACCCCCCGTGTACCTACACCCCAGTACGTTCCAGTCGTACCCCCACCCCAGTACGTGTCATACCCCCCGTGTACCTACACCCCAGTACGTTCCAGTCGTACCCCCACCCCAGTACGTGTCGTACCCCCCGTGTACCTACACCCCAGTACGTTCCAGTCGTACCCCCACCCCAGTACGTGTCGTACCACCGTCAATGTACACCCCCCCACCCCAGTACGTGTCGTACCCCCCGTGTACCTACACCCAAGTACGTTCGAGTCGTACCCCCACCCCAGGACGTGTCGTACCCCCCCGTGTACCTACACCCAAGTACGTTCCAGTCGTACCCCCACCCCTGGACGTGTCGTACCCCCCGTGTACCTACACCCAAGTACGTTCGAGTCGTACCCCCACCCCAGGACGTGTCATACCCCCCGTGTACCTACACCCCAGTACGTTCCAGTCGTACCCCCACCCCAGTACGTGTCGTACCCCCCGTGTACCTACACCCCAGTACGTTCCAGTCGTACCCCCACCCCAGTACGTGTCGTACCACCGTCAATGTACACCCCCCCACCCCAGTACGTGTCGTACCCCCCGTGTACCTACACCCGAGTACGTTCGAGTCGTACCCCCACCCCAGGACGTGTCGTACCCCCCCGTGTACCTACACCCAAGTACGTTCCAGTCGTACCCCCACCCCTGGATGTGTCGTACCCCCCGTGTACCTACACCCAAGTACGTTCGAGTCGTACCCCCACCCCAGGACGTGTCGTACCCCCCGTGTACCTACACCCCAGTACGTTCCAGTCGTACCCCCACCCCAGTACGTGTCGTACCACCGTCAATGTACACCCCCCACCCCTGCACGTGTCGTACCCCCCGTGTACCTACACCCCAGTACGTTCCAGTCGTACCCCCACCCCAGTACGTGTCGTACCACCGTCAATGTACACCCCCCACCCCTGTACGTGTCGTACCCCCCGTGTACCTACACCCAAGTACGTTCCAGTCGTACCCCCACCCCAGTACGTTCCTGGCGCACCCCCAACACAACCTCCTAAGTACGGAGCGCACCCCATGCCCCAACATCACAACCGCATGTACGAGTCTTACAAAGCCACACACAAGGACAAAATCGTACAACCAAATGGCCCATGTACACACCGTACACACGCTCAAAACGCACGTACACAACCAGGACAAAATAAAACAACACAAGAATACACCAGTCGAAAGGCACACAGCCACTAAACATGGCCAACAACCACTTAAATAACACAATCACTGACCTGCAACTGCCAAAAACAAACAGAGGCCCAATACACCACCACTCCTTATAACACACCCACCCAAAATTCAAAAACTGCCACACCCACCCATGGACCAATAAAAAGGGCCCACACACACAAACCATGAGCCTTTCCAACAGACTCACTGCTGCCAGACACCACAGAACCAGACTACAAGCTACACCACACCTTACACTTGCACACCTTCAAACGACCACCCTCACAAACACCCTCTCATCACATTCACACACACACACAACCATCCACACCCCCCCCCCAACATCCACACCCCCCCCCACACCCACACCATCCCCACCCACACCCCTCACCATGCCCACTACCAAGAATCCAAAGTTCAGTCACCGAGAGTTGGAGGTCCTTGTTGATCAAATCCTCAGAGTCGAGCCACAGATCTTTGGAACATTGGTCAGAAGCACCAGCCAGGCAGCCAAAACAGCCATGTGGCAGACCATCGTCGATGCTGTGAATGCTGTTGCGGACACCAGGAGGACCAAGCAGGATTGCCAGAACAGGTGGTACGATCTGCGGAGGAGGGTCAGAGCCAAGAGGCAGGAGGAACACGACCAGGCCAACGCCACCGGAGGAGGGCCCTCCCGCAGAGCCGTACAGTACCATCCCTGGGAGGAGAGGGTGATGGCCATACTGCCGGTGGAGGCAGTTGAAGGAGTAGAAGGACTCCGAGACCCGGGTGAGTACACAAACAACGCACCTCACATGGGGGGAACTGCAACCACAACCAAAATCAATAACAGGCACGCAACCACCACAAGCCATCGCATTACTCAACCACACTCCATGAGCAGGCACATGCCACTGCTGCCACCATGCCCCATGCACCCAGCTGGACAATGTCAAGTCACAGGCCACAGAAGACAACAACACATGACACGGTAACCCGGATGGCGGGAGGCTGGGCACCAAGAATCACATAGTGCGACTCCAAAGCAGACAACAATGCCCTCTGCCCATATGGCCTAGGTCACAGCCAGACAAACACTGTGTCCCAACACAGGAATGACTTGCCAGCAAATGGCGGACGCCTTGCATCAACACATGGGGGTGAAGGCACTGTTTTGCACATGCCAGCAGCTAATGAACAGCCAACAGTGTGAAAGAGTGGCAGCACACACCACCACAGCAGCAGCGCACAGACACACAGCAGACAAAATGGGTGCCTGGAGATCAGAAACAAACTCACATCAACAGGCCAAGGGCCACTCAAAGATCTGCTAACAGTGTGTGCCCAGGAAGCTGGGCCAAGGTGACAGAGGGTGACACACGGAGGGAGGGAGAGGGGGACACAGAGGGAGGGAGAGGGGGACAGAGAGGGAGGGAGAGGGGGACTGAGAGGGATGGAGACGGACAGAGGGAGGAGGCTGACACACGGAGGGAGGGAGAGGGGGACACAGAGGGTGGGAGAGGGGGACTGAGAGGGAGGGAGAGGGGGACAGAGGGAGGAGGCTGACACACGGAGGGAGGGAGAGGGGGACACAGAGGGAGGGAGAGGGGGACAGAGAGGGAGGGAGAGGGGGACTGAGAGGGAGGGAGACGGACAGAGGGAGGAGGCTGACACACGGAGGGAGGGAGAGGGGGACACAGAGGGAGGGAGAGGGGGACAGAGAGGGAGGGAGAGGGGGACAGAGAGGGAGGGAGAGGGGGACAGAGAGGGAGGGAGACGGACAGAGGGAGGAGGCTGACACACGGAGGGAGGGAGAGGGGGACAGAGAGGGAGGGAGAGGGGGACAGAGAAGGAGGGAGACACAGGGAGAGCAAATCAGTCCTTTGGTGTGTGGGAATGTCTGCTCGTCAGCAGGTGGACTGCGTGCATGTAGACAAGGGTGCCCAGTGCCAGAACCCCCCCTCTTCATCATGGCAAAACGCAGGGCCATGTTACAACCTGTACACGAGCACAAGGACAGCCACCTGCATCATATGAGTGTGTGGATCCACTCCATGTGCACATGTACAGTGCTACAAGGAAGGCGCAAACGCATAGCTCGGCACACATGCACACTCCACTGCTGACTGCAGTCACACTTGACGCAGCAAGTAAGACTGTGCCACACATAGTTAAAGGGGCCAAATTGGTGCCCAAGGGACACACACATGCACAAGTGCACTGTGAGTGGAATGCAAGACAGATCCTAATTCCAAGAGGAAATGTGCCAACTTTGTAACGGATGAAACATGGATGTTGCATGGATCAAAATTAACATTGTCTCTCTCACACACAGGTCAACGTCGTGCTGCACCCCCCAACACTGGGGGGGAACACTCACAGGACCCGGATCTGCAGGAGACCGATCCCACCGGCAGCGACCACTCTCACCACTCTGCGGACGACCCCGACCGACCTGGCCCCTCTGGTGTCCAACCACCTGCAGCACCTGCGTCAGGTACAACCGTGCCAACCACCACCCCCACTCCTGCCACATCCCAGGAGACACCCAGGATCCCTGCCCCAACACCACAATGCAGCCAGGCTCGCCAGGAGGGACACGGTGTCCCGGGCACCCAGGAGGAGGCAGGCGACAACGCCAATGCCACCCCTCAGGGGTCCCGGAGACCCCATGTGCCCACAAGTGCAGGCCAGACGCAAGTGGGCAGGGGTGGTGGGAGTGGAGAGCGGCGGAGGCGCGAGCCTGACCAGTTGGCTGGGGATCCGGTATTTTCCCATGTCCGTAACATCCTGGACTCATACCGGCAGGACACCACGGGCATGGCCCAGGTTGTGTCCGTCCTCGAGGGGATCAAGGTCCAGCAGGCCCAGCAACATGCGGAGCTAATAGCCTGTCTACAGCTACACCAACGGAGGATGGAGGACAGACAGGCTCAGCAAGTGACGGCGTCCCAGGGGATTCACGCTGAACTCCGTCGGATGGCCGACACCATGGCCGACCCTCCCTGTGCCAGAAGGCGGAGAACATCACCACCCACAGGGAGGGATCATGAGGAGGAGGAGGAAACATCTGACGGAGCATCCCAGACGTCATCACGGCCTGCTGCTGAGGTTCCCCGCAGGAAGCCGGGTCGTCCACGGAAAGGACCGTGAGGGTGGCTGCTACATCACCATCTCCCAGGACACCTGGCCTGGCACCTGGCCCACTGGAGCAACAGCATCACAGCATCAAGAGACATTCTCTGCCACATGGCCCTGCTGGTCACTGGCTGACCAATGTTGACAAAGACTGTGGCATGGACTCTGAGGATTTCCAATGGCAAGGACACCAACTCCCCTACTGAACTTTGGATTCCCTAATCCCGGAAAGGCCCTCACTTGGCCCCCCCCCCCCCAATAATAAATCACACTATTAAGAGTAGATGCCTGCTGGTAGCATTATTACCTAACATGTGTCTTGTACAGTCTAAACATGCCTGAGTCATCTGTTCACTTCAACCATCCACACCCTGGGGCCTGAGTCTGGCACAGGACACATGGGTCACAGTTTTCTAGGCAAGACAGACATGGAGCACCATACACACCCGTGATGGTCAGAACCAGCTGAGGGGGTGGCCGAACAACCGTGCTGACAGACACATTGAGTACAGCAACACTCATGCGCAGAGGTCAGGGATCCTGGCCCGTGTCCTGGGGGGCACCCAGGTACGTGTAGACAGGTGGCAGAACCATGTCCTGCAAGCTTGAGTCCGGTGGATGCAGAGAATGGGGTCATGGACAACGTTGGATGCATGGGGATGGCACATGTCACAATACCCACACAGTCATGGACATCATGCCCATTACACAGTCTCAGCACACACACACAGCTTGCATCTTGCCACTCGACACATTGACACATAGCCACAATCAGGGAATACCATGCCAGACATGCAGGATGCACCGTGCCAACACACCAGCATTGACTGAGAAGAGGCACCTTGGAGGCATAGGGACACCTTTAATAGTCATGTGTTTGGGATTGCAGAGGCAACTTGAAGTACACATGAACACATCATGTGGAGTAACATGTGGCTCCAACACTGGCACCCCCCTTCTGCAGCACAAATGCGTGATAGCCATGGAACTGGCACACAAGTGTCGGATAATAGCTAAATACCCACAGCTGCTCACGGAGAGCCTGCCATACACCATACATCCGCTGATGTGGAAGTCCCACGCCATGTCAAGACAATGTTAACCGTATGTGTCCGAGGGCAGTGTCACACACATTGATGCCTTCATCACAATCCACCATCCCATCACTGATGACTGACAACCAGGCAGCCCATCTATTCAGGTGTACCCAGCTGCATGTCGTGTCCCATGGGGATGCCACATGTCTGCAGAGGACCCAAACCCCGACCGGGGCAGTGTGCACACATCGTGAACAACTGCCACACCCAATACACCCCAGATGCATCCCTTACCCCATGGAGACTTCCAAACGTGTCCGTGCCTGTAACGCTGAGTCAGCCCACGATGCCATGTCCATGAGGAATAGCAGTGCCACAACAATGCAACCAGCAAACGGCATGCGCAGGTACCTGGGGAAGAGAGACACACAAGAAGTCAGCCACAAGAAGCACAGCCACTTGCATGTGCATTTACTCGACACATGTATGTATGACAACATGCTAGGTCACAATTATGCCTGGGGAAATACTACCATCACTGCCACCATCACTCCAGTGACACACCCACACACACCTCTGACCCACGTGCCATACATGCAGGTGGAGACACACATCACAACGCATGCCACACGGGGACCAATGCGTGCACACTCAGACCCTGGTACTCACCACTAAGCAAAGAAGTCGCGTATGAGCCGAGTCCGGATGTCCTCTTGCGGCTCCACATCCTCCACATCACTAGCCCCATTGCCAAGCCCTTCGTCCTCCACGGGTGGATGGTCCTCGTCATCTTGATCCAGGATGAGGGGCACAGCTCTTTCAACTGCCATGTTGTGCAGCATGCAGCAGACCATGAAGATCTTGCAGACCTTCGCCGGGGCATATGGGAGTGCGCCGCCGGTCTTGTGGAGGCACCGGAATCGGCTCTTCAGCATGCCAAACGTCCTCTCTATCACTCGCCTTGTCCGGCCATGGGCGGTGTTGTAGCGGAGCTGGGCCGGCGTGATGGGGTTGCGGAGAGGTGTCAGCAGCCAAGGCATGTTGGGATAGCCAGCGTCCCCTAAATGGAAAGCACATGGATATCGTTAGAACTGGCGAAGCGGTAGTGCTGCTCGGCCAAACAGAATACAGGACAGACAGACTGTACCCACCAACAACACATGCACGTTCGTTGCGCAGCTGCATCATCATATCAGGCATCCCGCTACGCCTCATGATGTAGGCATCGTGTGCTGATCCTGGAAAACGAGCACAGACATGTGAAATCACCATGTTGGACAGACACACCACAAGGGCATTGATGGAGTGGTAGTGCTTCCGATTGCGGTACGCCACCTCCCGTGCGTGTGGTGGTACCAAACCTACATGTGTCCCATCTATGGACCCAATGACATGGGGCATCCCTCCCAGGGCATAGAAACCACGCTTGACCTCAGTCATCTGTTCAGGGGTTGGGAACTTGATGAAGTCATCCAGGTGAATCAACATGGCCTCCAAGAAATCATGCAGCACACCGCTGAACATGCTCTGGGACATGCCACCAACATGAGCTATGGTATATTGGAAGGTACCCGTGGCAAGGAAATGTAGGGCAGCCATTACCTTCAGCTGGGGTGTCAGTGCCGTAGGATACCTGTGCTGCGGTTGCAGGTGTGGTGCCAGTCTCGCCGTCAGCTCCAGAATCAACGGTTGGGTGAAGCGGTAGAGCCGGATCCTGTCATTCTCCTGCATGGTGGCCAAGTCTGGAATTCTTTGGGCAACAGGAGGCGCTCTGCAGTAATTTGGAAGTGACAAGGAAGAGTGAGTGCACTACGAGAACAACTCATGTCTACTGAGCACATGTAAATCTGCCAATACACACATGCCACATAGGGAGTCAGGCATGTGCTACATGCCCAGGACACGTATGGATGCAAGGTGACACTCCTTCCAAGACCCAGCTACACACGGTGATTGAGAACCTCCCCATGCCACGCCATGGGAATAGCTGTGTCCCAGTGCAAGTGCACTGCCCGACGCAAGACAGGAGTGACATACACCCACACATCAGCAGAAGTGTGATGCTGATTGCAGAGACTGGCAGCGGAACACTTGAGCCACAGGTCACATGACATTACACTAGTCCAGCCCACACACCTTGCCATGAAGGTGCACATGTCATGACTCCCCACACATTCCTTGTGAGTTTGCTGACATGGCCTTGTCACGCTACTCCGTGTCCCTTGCATACATGTGCACCTCACATCCGGTAACACATGTGGCATGGTGTTGGGAACAGTGTGCAATGACAATCTACACACAGCCACATGTTGGTTGCTGCAACGGCTGCAGCTTTTGAGGGTGCAACAACATCAACCCGATGTAAATCCCGGACACATATATGGCATAGTCACATTGTGCACTGTGGGTAGTGATGAGTCATGTGTCATGACCCCTGTACCGGGCATCATGGGACACTTCCGTGTGTTGGTGTCCGTGCCATGCCAGTGACGCTCACCCCAAGTGCGCAGTCCCACATGCACACATGTCAAAGGAGTCAAGGGCATGCCTGGCACACATTGCACCCTCACACAGTACACATGTACACATCTCATCATACATCTGGTGCCTTCTCCACTCAGGAGGCATGTTCCACATCACAGCCTGTGACACCTGTGCCCAACACATGTGGTAATGCACAGACGATGCCTTGGTGTCCATTCCTGGACAAGTATGTCCATCCATGGACAAGTATGTCCGCCCTATTCCGACATGTGTGTCGCCTATCACCACAGTGATGTGTAAAATCCGCCGTACTGCTGCTGAGAGGGCCTGTGCATGTTCCCAAATCACTGTGGGAGTGCTGCCGTATGTGTACCCATCGTGATGGCGAGCGTATATGCGAGTGTACGGTCCGTACCACTACGGGTACGCATACGCGTGCAGACCCATAGTGATAGTGAGCGTAAATGCGAGTGTACGGTCCGTACCACTACGGGTACGCATACGCGTGCAGACCCATAGTGATAGTGAGCGTAGATGCGAGTGTACGGTCCGTACCACTACGGGTACGCATACGCGTGCAGACCCATAGTGATAGTGAGCGTAGATGCGAGTGTACGGTCCGTACCACTATGGGTCTGCACGCGTATGCGTACCCGTAGTGGTACGGACCGTACACTCGCATCTACGCTCACTATCACTATGGGTCTGCACGCGTATGCGTACCCGTAGTGGTACGGACCGTACACTCGCATCTACGCTCACTATCACTATGGGTCTGCACGCGTATGCGTACCCGTAGTGGTACGGACCGTACACTCGCATCTACGCTCACTATCACTATGGGTCTGCACGCGTATGCGTACCCGTAGTGGTACGGACCGTACACTCGCATCTACGCTCACTATCACTATGGGTCTGCACGCGTATGCGTACCCGTAGTGGTACGGACCGTACACTCGCATCTACGCTCACTATCACTATGGGTCTGCACGCGTATGCGTACCCGTAGTGGTACGGACCGTACACTCGCATCTACGCTCACTATCACTATGGGTCTGCACGCGTATGCGTACCCGTAGTGATAGTGAGCGTAGATGCGAGTGTTCGGTCCGTACCACTACGAGTACGCATACGCGTGCAGACCAAAAGTGATGGAGAGCGTAGGCATGCATGTACGGGCCGTTGCCATGCATTTGGGGTGCCCTAGGGCCCCCACACGCACCGTACCTGTGTGTGATGCTCCAAATTACATGGGGGACAAGTATTAAGGCCTACATGCATGCTGGTTGTCATGGAGACCAAGTTCAAAATTGGAAATTGTTCTGGAAGGTGCACAGCAGAAGTCAGTTGGGATTTGTCTACTTTGTTGCAATGTGTTTGTGGGGCTGACATCATGCAGGAGAATGAAACCGATAGAGAACCCACAGACTGCTAGGTTTGAAGGGATTGGTGGAAACATAGGATGCAAATGTGAGTGACCAATCTCTCTGTACTCCTGTGCATGAGACTGGGCAGAAGGGCACATATAAGGCAGCCAGGTCCCATGAGGGAGCACTTGCCTGCACATCTTTGCATTCGTCGACCCAGCTGCTGCTACTGATTCCCTGGAACCATGTCAAGGGCTGTGGA
Source organism: Triturus cristatus (assembly GCF_964204655.1). Classification (NCBI taxonomy): domain Eukaryota; kingdom Metazoa; phylum Chordata; class Amphibia; order Caudata; family Salamandridae; genus Triturus; species Triturus cristatus. Next base: position 765,813,108 of record NC_140581.1, on the reverse strand, counting down.
GAGGACACAGCCATTCACCCTGGAGGAGAACATGGCTCTGCTGGATGTGATCCTCCCACAGTACTCCATGCTGTATGGGCGACCAGGTTATCAGGTGAGTGCATAGGCCACTGCCACAGACTGTCCCTATGTGGTGACTGTGACTTCTGCCATTGCGTCCAGGTGTAACACACATGCCATGTACTGTCGGGGGGGTCCCAGGGGGGGGGTGCCTGATGTCTCCCAGCAGTGCCCTGAGACAGGAGGGGTGGGGGCCTATCACTCACAGCAGTGCCCTGAGACAGGAGGGGTGTGTGCAGAGTCCTCCCAGCAGTGCCCTGAGACAGGAGGGGTGGGTGCAGAGTCCTCCCAGCAGTGCCCTGAGACAGGAGGGGTGGGTGTGGAGTCCTCACAGCAGTGCCCTGAGACAGGAGGGGTGGGTGTGGAGTCCTCACAGCAGTGCCCTGAGACAGGAGGGGTGGGGGCCTATCACTCACAGCAGTGCCCTGAGACAGGAGGGGTGTGTGCAGAGTCCTCCCAGCAGTGCCCTGAGACAGGAGGGGTGGGTGCAGAGTCCTCCCAGCAGTGCCCTGAGACAGGAGGGGTGGGTGTGGAGTCCTCACAGCAGTGCCCTGAGCCAGGAGGGGTGGGTGTGATGCACAGTGTGAGCCTAGATCATTGATTGTGACATTGCCATCATTCCACCTGTGTACCCACTGTGGCACGTACTGCTTTTTCCCTCACCAGGGGATGATGTCCCTATGACAAAGGTGCAATACGTTGGCTGCATGACATGCCTTGTTGTTACCAGCTAATTTGTACCCATATGTCTCTCTGTGACATGTGGCTGGTGTATTGATGTGGTGTCACTTGTTCCTCCTCACAGGTAGGCGCCACTGCCAAGGAGCAGATCTGGCTGACCGCCGTCAGTGCCGTGAGGGGTGTGGATGGTCGGAGGCGGCGCCTGGCCCAGGTGAGGAAACGCTGGCAGGATATCCGGTGCTGGACGCGGAGGATTGCACGGCTCCTGCTGGGGGACTCACCTGAGAGCCACAAGAACCGCGGCCGCCGCCGTCTGAGCCACCTCCACAGGCGTGTGCTGCCGGTGGTCTTTCCAGACCTGGAGAGGCGCTTACAGGCGATGCAGCAGCCGGAAGGGGGTAGGTACATGTGTGTTTGTTGTGTGTCACCGGCATTTGTAAGGGCACAGTAGCATGAATCCACTGGCAGGGTTTAAAGGTGCTGTGCAGATCCTGTTTGGCCCAGTATAGCGCTGTGCCCCTGCCACCCTTCCCCTCCTTGCAATGTGTTCCCTGGTCTGTGTGTAGTCACTCCTTCCCAGGGTAATGTAGGCTGGCGCTTTGTCCACGGGAACAATGTCTGTAGCATCATGTGTGGGGGTGGTGTGTAACAGGTTGTGGGACCTTGCCTGTGCACTGTCAAGTTCACTGCATGTGGGTTCCATGTCAGTTGGCACTGATGCTGACTCCAGACATGGGAGTTGGTCTCTCATGTGTCATGCCTTACAGCGCGCATGTCCTATGTAGTGGCCTGTGACATGATGTGCATGACTGTGCGATACACATAGTGCAGGGATGGTGACGTGTGTTGCTGTCATTACCATTCAGTAGCATGTAGTTGCGTGCCCACTACTGTCCCCTGGGGCACCTTTTCCTCAGTGGTGTATGTGTCATCATGAACGTGGCCACTGTCAGTGTCTACAGCGTAAGTTGTGCTCTGTGCCATTGTCCCCTGTCACCATGTATATAGACGTGCTAATTTGTACAGGTGTCCACTGTGCAGCCTGACCTGATTGTCCTTCTTCATACTCACAGTTGCCAGTGCCTGTGTGTCTTGTTATACTCATCTGAGGATGGGCACTGGTACCTCATTATTTGTACAGGCGCACCTTGGCTGTTTGGCGTCCAATCTTGCTTTTTGCCTGCCCCTGTGTGTATCACCCAGACCATGAGATGTTGGTGCCACCTGTGTCTCCACAATTTGCCTCGTGTAGGGTCTTGTTGGGGCGGGCAATGCCTATGTGTTAAATCCTGATTACCACTTGCTGGGTCTGGGCAGTGTGTGATGTGCCTGGACACACACGCAATGTGCAGTGACCGAGTCATGTTGTGCATGTTTTCAGCATTACCTATGCAGCATGTGTCTCAAGTTCATGGATATGGTCCCTGGTCATCGGTATTTTCGCAAACGCTGTGTGGTGCAGATGCAGTGCTGGATTGTCCCCAGGACCTGGGTGCTATGTCAGACTCCTTTTCCTGTGTTTCGCTATTGTCTCATGCTCTCCATGGTATTTCAGTGGCATGGTGGCTCAACCAACTGTGTGTTGCATGCCCTACATCGGTACCCTGTTCAGTAGATGTTAGGGATCTTCCTTTTCAGGCCATGCAATGTTACCTATGTAGATTGGACTCATGTGACAGATGTGTACAGGTGTCTGAATAATTTCTGTCTCTCCACCCTGCCCACAGCATCGTCGGGGGACACAGAGGGAGACATGGACACAGACCAGGCGGAGGGACCGAGCACCAGTGCCAGCCGTGACATCGGGGCTGGCACATCGAGTGGGACAGAGGCGGAGGAGAGTGTGGCCGAGGACCTGTCGACTGGCACATCAGACTACGAAGCTGACAGGTCCGGGGACGATGTCTCCGAGTGGGCGGAGGCTGCACCAGCAGCTGACAGCGGAACAACACCTCGCACCGCCCCCTCAGTTTCCACCAGCCGCCTCCCACTTGCTCGTGTCCCTTCCCAGCGTGCCCGGTCACAGCATGTCTCCTTCCTGCCAGGCACCGCGCCCCCTGCCCCTGTCTCCACTGCTGCCGCCAATGCAGAGTCTGTGGACATCCAGCGGCAACTGCAGGTTGGTCAGGCTGCGATCCTTAATGTCCTCCATGCCCACGGCAAAACCCTCACCAACATCGAGGCTTTCTTGGAGGGCATTCATTCATCGCAGGCTGACCAACGCAACTTGCTGAGGTCCATCGACTCCACACTGACTGCAGCAGTGGGTCTCCTGCAGCGCGACCTCCCCCCACCTACCCCTGCCCCATCCACACTTCCCACTCCCATGCATGTCACACGTACACCCAGACGTCGGCATGCACCCACATCAACGGACACGGGCACCACACCAGCAGGGAAGGTCCACCGCACTCCTCCTGACACGCACACACAGGGTGAGGTAGGCACACCCACTGGGTCGGGGGGCAAACGTGTGACACGCAGCCATAGTGGGAGTCCGCATTCCACCCAGTCCACTCCCTCCAAATCCCCTCCCCTCAGCTCTCCTGGCCACATCTCCCCCAAGGACTCCTTCATGGCCGCTCTGTCCCTGAGCCCCACAGTTACACCACCACGCAAGCGGTCACGGAGGTCCCCGGTCAGGGTGGTTGAGTCTCCCCCCCTGTCTCCACCCTCCCCCGGTGGCGCTGCGACCCATCCCTCTGACCCCCCCCCCCCTCCTTGGGGCCTGAGGTCCCTTCGGGTGCAGGGGACTCCCTGGATGACCTTGCAAAGGTGTGTAGTGCCATCCTGGCCTCCGCCTTTGGCACTGACCCACCCCCTGTGGTGGACTCCTCCATCCCTGCACCCACAACGCCGCCCCTTTGCCCTGATGTCCCTGCGGTGCCTGTTCCTCCCCCCCCCCCTGATGCCCTCACCAGTGTGGAAGACGATGCCATTTGACTGTGCAGGCAAGGTAGGGGACACGCATCCCACTGTGTCCCCCATCCAGCTGAGAATCATTGACTGCCCTATGGGCTTTGTGAAGATTGAACTGCCTGCGATCCACGGACATTGTGCTCCTGCAGAATAAAGCTTAATTTTGTTTTCATTATCACACTACTGCTATGCTGGTATTGGTGTTGGTGGGGCTGCTACATGGTTTTGGGTGGTGTGTAAGGGTTTGGGTGTGTGGGATATGTAGTAGTGTACTGCTCATTGGTGGGACCCTGTGATCTGTGTGCCATCACAAGGTGTTGGCTAACTTTCTTTGTTCATGTAGGCAGTTACTGCATGGTGCACTTGTCCAAGGGTGTATTCCTTCCTCTGTGTACCCAGCTTTCTTCCCTGCAGGGTGTTCCCAATGTTTAGCGCAGAGCTGTGTCTACATGAGCTGTGTGTGTGACGGAGCCCTTCTACTTTGGCCATGCATGCAGGGCCATGTCTCCACCTGCGACAATCGTGGCATCCTTGGTGATCACTGTACTTGTGTGTGGAGTCTGTTGACATGAGTTCATGGGGACATGTTCCCTTGTAGCCAGTATGCATGTGGATAATTCTGGCCTCACACACATGTGTTACACCCCTCCAGTCTCAGGGCACTGCTGGGAGGACTCTGCACCCACCCCTCCTGTCTCAGGGCACTGCGGGAGGACTCCACACCCACCCCTCCTGTGTCAGGGCACTGCTGGGAGGACTCTGCACCCACCCCTCCTGTGTCAGGGCACTGCTGGGAGGACTCTGCACCCACCCCTCCTGTGTCAGGGCACTGCTGGGAGGACTCTGCACCCACCCCTCCTGTGTCAGGGCACTGCTGGGAGGACTCCACACCCACCCCTCCTGTCTCAGGGCACTGCTGGGAGGACTCCACACCCACCCCTCCTGTGTCAGGGCACTGCTGGGAGGACTCTGCACCCACCCCTCCTGTGTCAGGGCACTGCTGGGAGGACTCCACACCCACCCCTCCTGTCTCAGGGCACTGCTGGGAGGACTCCACACCCACCCCTCCTGTGTCTGGGCACTGCTGGGAGGACTCTGCACCCACCCCTCCTGTGTCAGGGCACTGCTGGGAGGACTCTGCACCCACCCCTCCTGTGTCAGGGCACTGCTGGGAGGACTCTGCACCCACCCCTCCTGTGTCAGGGCACTGCTGGGAGGACTCTGCACCCACCCCTCCTGTGTCAGGGCACTGCTGGGAGGACTCTGCACCCACCCCTCCTGTGTCAGGGCACTGCTGGGAGGACTCTGCACCCACCCCTCCTGTGTCAGGGCACTGCTGGGAGGACTCCACACCCACCCCTCCTGTCTCAGGGCACTGCTGGGAGGACTCCACACCCACCCCTCCTGTGTCAGGGCACTGCTGGGAGGACTCTGCACACACCCCTCCTGTCTCTGGGCACTGCTGGGAGGACTCTGCACACACCCCTCCTGTCTCTGGGCACTGCTGGGAGTGATGGGCACCCACCCCTCCTGTCTCAGGGCACTGCTGGGAGGACTCTGCACCCACCCCTCCTGTCTCAGGGCACTGCTGGGAGGACTCTGCACACACCCCTCCTGTCTCTGGGCACTGCTGGGAGTGATGGGCACCCACCCCTCCTGTCTCAGGGCACTGCTGGGAGGACTCCACACCCACCACTCCTGTCTCAGGGCACTGCTGGGTGGACTCTGCACACACACCTCCGATTTCTGGATATGTGCGCTTGGCACATACACGGTGGGGTTACGCACACTGCATTAGAGGTGAGGGTACGAGTCTACTGACACTGGTGTGGTGGGGGTACGCTCCGTACGTCCGCGGGTGTGGGTACGGGTCGTACTTACACTGTTGGGCAGGGGGGTACGCTCCTTGCATTCGCCGGTGGGGGTACGGGTCGTACTTACACTGTTGGGCAGGGGGGTACGCTCCTTGCATTCGCGGGTGGGGGTACGGGTCGTACTTACACTGTTGGGCTGGGGGTACGCTCCGTACGTCCGCGGGTGGGGGTACGGGTCGTACTTACACTGTTGGGCTGGGGGTACGCTCCGTACGTCCGCGGGTGGGGGTACGGGTCGTACTTACACTGTTGGGCTGGGGGTACGCTCCGTACGTCCGCGGGTGTGGGTACGGGTCGTACTTACACTGTTGGGCAGGGGGGTACGCTCCTTGCATTCGCGGGTGGGGGTACGGGTCGTACTTACACTGTTGGGGTGGGGGGTACGCTCCTTGCATTCGCGGGTGGGGGTACGGGTCGTACTTACACTGTTGGGGTGGGGGGTACGCTCCTTGCATTCGTCGGTGGGGGTACGGGTCGTACTTACACTGTTGGGCAGGGGGGTACGCTCCTTGCATTCGCGGGTGGGGGTACGGGTCGTACTTACACTGTTGGGCTGGGGGTACGCTCCGTACGTCCGCGGGTGGGGGTACGGGTCGTACTTACACTGTTGGGCTGGGGGTACGCTCCGTACGTCCGCGGGTGGGGGTACGGGTCGTACTTACACTGTTGGGCTGGGGGTACGCTCCGTACGTCCGCGGGTGTGGGTACGGGTCGTACTTACACTGTTGGGCAGGGGGGTACGCTCCTTGCATTCGCGGGTGGGGGTACGGGTCGTACTTACACTGTTGGGGTGGGGGGTACGCTCCTTGCATTCGTGGGTGGGGGTACGGGTCGTACTTACACTGTTGGGCTGGGGGGTACGCTCCTTGCATTCGTGGGTGGGGGTTCGAGTCGTACTTACACTGTTGGCATGGGGGGTACGCTCCATGCATTCGTGGGTGGGGGTACGGGTCGTACTTACACTGTTGGGCAGGGGGGTACGCTCCTTGCATACGCGGGTGGGGGTACGGGTCGTACTTTCACTGTTGGGGTGGGGGGTACGCTCCTTGCATACGGGGTGGGGGTAGGGTCCGTACATATCCGTCCCCACGCTATGTGATGTTTGTGCGGCCCGTACCCAGGCCTTTGCCACGTGGGTGCGATCCGTCCCGCCATTGCTGGGGTGACGTGTGTGGGCGTGGTCCGACTCGTACCCACGCTCTTCAGGCGTGGGTACGGGACGTACCTGTCTGGTTGTGTTGCCGGTTCGCGTGGTGACGGACTTCCGTTGTGGCGGTCGCTGGATTATCAGGACACGCCCCCACCCCCTCGTGGTGACCAGGGCATGGGAGTCAGGTATGTCCAGGCCATGTGTAGTGTGTCACTCATGTGGTTGTTTTGTGGCCTGCCCTGGTAGTGCCACCCCCACCCCACCCCACTTTCCCCCCTCCCTTAGTTATTCTGACCTTCTGCGGCGTCTGCGTCGTAACCTGTAGAGGAGGTGGACTGCTATGAGGGCAGGGATGACTCGTAGGTTCGGGTCCATGTCTGTCCGTCACGTACTGGTCCTCCTTGTTCGCGTCGTCGTCTGTCCGTCGCGTACTGGTGGTCCTTGTTCGCGTCGTCCTGATTTCCCGGCAGTTTTTGGCTGCCGCAAAATATTCACCGTGCGGGGTGACGTCGGTGCGAATCGTGATTCCTGGGTCGTGAATGGCTGGCTGCGTGCGTCCCGACGTCAGGTCGGCGCTTTCCCGGATCGCATTGGTAGGTGTTTTTTGTTCGGTCGGTCTTTTTTACGATTCGTACGGTAATGGTGTACCCGTGCGAATCGTAATTCCATGTTTGTATATTTTGACGACCGGGTACGCGTCGGACGGAGAATATGCTCCGTCCGACGGTTCGTACCCGGTTTTTACCGGATTGTGATCGGCACCACACTCTACAGAAACCCTCGATGCTAAAGAGGTGAAAAAATGTGTAGAGAGAGAGAGAGAGTACCTCACGTGCGCACCACCAGAGGAGCTACTGGTTGGTTCTCACCAGCTTGCCCACGTTTATTTCATCATCGGCAACTCTCTCTCAAGAAAAAAAAAAAAAAAAAAGTGTGCAGTGTCCAGTGAAAAAACACATAACACAAGACGGTGTAGTGTAAAAACAGAAAAACACATAAACTGTGCAGACAAAGACAGTAAAAAATGGTGAGGGTATATAGACTCTCAAATAATTGTTTTATTCTGGTTATGAGTCTATCCCACTACTTAAAAACACAGCATGTTGCATACCTTAGTAATGACGGCCAACATGTTTCATTGCCAATAAAATTTGTGGCAAATTCATCAGGGCAAGAAGGAGTCAAGGATCACCTTCTCTGGACACACACCTTTAAAAAGGACTGACAAACACAAATAGACAAACATACAGCTTAATCAGTTCGGCGAGGGATGTATTCACTGTCCATCCAAAAAATGGTTATGGTAATGAGCTTAAATCCATTACCTAGTTGGGGCTATGGGCCCACATACCAGCCACCAACCAGTCGCAGGGGCGTTCTAAACTCTTTACTATCGCCTTCCTGCTCTGCAAAGCACGACCGTAGTTGGTGCCTGCACCTGTAGAAAAAGTATATAGACCATATATACCTAGTCTAATACGGCACAGTCTCTGTATATTTACTGTTCCTCGATCTCTCATAGATCATTCACCTAACAGGTTGATAGTTCTACTCAACCATGTGCCCTTTCAGCGATTCACCCGTTCATTTCTGATGCCTCACATCAGCACAACTCGTTATCAAATATTTTTACACAGCTGAGCTGGCTTCAAAGATGACACCCCTCCTATGCGTGCCACGCTTAAAAATAACCTTGGTTTTTACATACCGCAACATCCACGCAACATCCGAGGGTGCAGACAGCCGTTTCTCAGTAGCTCATATACCCCCAGCTTACCCTGTAACTGTACACCCAGGCGGTACCTCAACACTGGAACAACTACCAGCGCGACTGTGTCTGTTTTCAAAAGACGGCTCTTGCGCTATCTCGCGAGACTACGCGGTTACCCGGATTGTCTCGATATGCTGAGGGGAATGCAGCGGCCATCTTAAAGTGGTCTAGGGTCCCGGTTTCAAGTAATTCAGAACTCGCTGGAACAATCATTCCCAATCACAGAGCGGTTATAGAGTGTGCCATATGATTTAAACCATAAGCCCGAATCCAGCGGGCTAGCACCCCATATGTAGAGGACATGTTCCTGCTCACAACCAGCAACCATCAGGTGGGAAAACGGATCTCTACTAAAAGATGAACAACGCGGCAGCCATCTTACCAAAGATAGATATAGAAGGAGGAAACCACATTTTTTCACCTCTTTAGCATCGAGGGTTTCTGTAGAGTGTATCTTTTTGTGGACTGACTTCACATTCTCTTTCATTCTGACTTTTCTTACCCACTCAACTTTTAATTTTGTAGCATTCTGGATGGGTTGTCTCCATATAATATAATATAAGGGAGGTTTGTGATAAAGCACACTTCCTCTACCTAGTCCAGAACAATAATAAAGTTATGCTACAGTGTGCCAGGACTTTTTGTGTTGAAACTGTTTCTACAGCACTAACCATAATTTATATGGCAAAATCAACCCCCTCAATGTGTTCCTTTCTAAATGAAATATTTTAAGTTTTACCAGTTTGAGCCAATCAAGATGGCTTCAGGTGTGCCACACTTTTGTCATAAATAAGACGTTTAGCAGTCTAGAACACTCTGGGAGGCTGCAGTAAGAACACAAGGGAAACAACTGACAATCTGCTCCTGTTGGAAGTACATGTTTTACTGAGAATGTCAGACTTTATTTTCATATGGCTAAGACACATTGTGTGAATTTAAAGAAAATATACACTATTTTAACTCCTGGAGCACTTTATATAACCTCAATGGGAAAGTGATGTGAAAACTGTTTTCTCTCAAACATGATTCTTGAAATCCTAGCAGAAGGCTTTTTCACAGGGTAAAATCATCTCAGCAACAAATGATTTATATTGTAATAACAATCTGTTATTATTCTTTGTTTGTTATCCTTTTTTGTGAGCCTCAAAATTTGCCATTTATAAGGCATTTCAGTGGGGTGCTATCATATATATTGGTCCCAAGATGGCTGCCAGCACTCTCTGGTTGAAGTGCTGACAGTCAATCAGATCACACCATGAGATCTGTGCTTAGGCTCTGCCTGGATATACACATTTTTTATTTCCTTTAATTTCTCGAAAACTACTGAATGGATTCCCACCAAACAAAAGCATGATCTGCAGAACAAAATCTACTTTTCTGTCAAATTTAGTGCTATTCCATTCAGATGTTCGGGCTGTAGTCATGTTCAAAACTCCAATGAAATGAACGTCAGAAACACACTTTTTTTTACCCCCCCTTTTTCCCGGCCCACCAGTACGAGATATATATATATATCCGAGCAGAACAGAGCTGGAATCCACGGCCCATTGGAAGGTGGTGCATTATGCCGGCTGAGCCTGCCTGTCTTCAATACCACACAGAGAGTCCAAATGATACGCATGCTCAGGAAATGCCACTCAGTGCGGGTTTATTAGTCAAATAGTAGCACATTTTCGACAGCAGGGCTGTCTTGATCACACACCGACTAAACAGGGAGGGTTCAATACATAACCATACATAACCATGTTCAGACATAAACAAAGGACTCCATGTGGAGTAGATGAGATCAGACAAATCTGTGGGGACTATCTTGTAGAGTATTGTGAATAGAGTGATACCATGCAACTGTTACACATAATATATGTACTCCTATAAGTAAATAAAGAAGGTACAGTGTCAAAGTAACCCAAATAAATCATAGTGGATAAATACAGGTTTGCAATGATTTAAACACAATCAAAAAACATAATTCAAAAAATGGTTGTAATTGCGTAGTCCATCTGAAACAACATGAGTACAAGAACCTTAGTGGCTATGGATAATCAAGTGAGTCGCCCCCTGTTCAAACTAGGGCCGGGATTGAAGTCTGTTAATAAGACATACAGTGATGAGAGCATATGTATGGAGGCCATATTATAAAGTTTAAATACACCGTACAAATACATCTGATGGACAGGCCTTGGTGTGCAATGCACTGTACGAGCAATGACACTGGCGTAGTAAGAGAGAATATCAAAGATGCATGTGATGCAAACAGAAATACATTTAGTTGAATTCATTCACCAAGTGGCAGATGGTAACACTCGAAATCAACATGACCCCAATGGCAAACATTATAAGTGCAAACCAAAATATTGAATGAGCGAAGTGCGAAGTGAAAAATAGCAATGACCCCAAACATAAAATTAAAAATATGGTATGTTACTGCTGTAGAAGACAACAATAAAAAAAACTATGTTTCTTATCTCTCAGATGTATATGCCGAAAACCGGGGAAGAAAAGGGTAAGGAACCCTCGCATTGGGTCCCTTCCTTTCCTCCTGTAAAAAACACCAAATTCAGATGGTTAAAAACTTATAGGATACTGCAAAATTATATCACAATTTGCATTTCAATTCTTTGAGCTAAATTACAGAATTCAAGGTAAGAGGAGAGCTAGAAAGACATTCAAAAGTAGGGCTTTTTAGTCATCTTACGATGCATTTACAGTTCCTTATCCAAATAGTGTCCCCCGAGTTGTTTTGTTTCATGCTCCAGTATGCATTTTGATTCTCGTTTGAGGAGCTTGAGTAACTGATTGCCACCCCTTGGACCCGTATGTATTTGTTCGATGGCAAGGGAACTCAAGAGGGAACTATTGGATAAGTGATATTCCTGGAAATGCCTGGTAATTGGATAATGGGTGTCTCTATTGTTAATAGAACGCATGTGCTCTAATACCCTAATCTTGACCATCATCATCATAAAACTTTATTTCGGTAATTATGACCATAAAAGTGCAAATGCATACAATACATGAATTCGAAAACAAGTACATGACAAGAGTTCATTAAAAACACGACAACAATTTCCAATTCATTTCATTGTGCCGGCCAATTGTGTGACAATGAAAACATCAATCAAGGGAACATAAAAAGTGGGAATGAAAACTTGTGCCCCAATAAAATTGCACAACATGACCCACCAGCAGTCAGAATGTTAAAAACGTATCTATATACAAGGGTACTATGCATATAAATGATTTCTAAAACATGGGCTAGCAGAATTGGTAAAAAGAAAAGGAAATGCGCACTATCGCGTCTTTGATGCAGACCTTTTAATGATCCACATTTTGCCAAGGAACTTGGCAACTGCGCAAGTGACTAAAGGCCTAGAGTCAGATTTTAGAATGCGCAAAGCTTCTTGGTGTCATCAAGTTCCAAGCAACCTGCAATCAGCGGTTAACCATTTGATTCTTGGAGAGTTGTACATGGGGCAGACAAATAAATATGGCTAATTGACTCGACAGTGCGGTGTGCAGCCTGAGCATTTTGTTTTTACTTGTTAGATGGTATAGGCTTCACCAGTGCTGCAGTTTCTTCTTGCTCTCAACATTTAATTATTATATATATATATATATATATATATATATATATATATATATATATATATATATATATATATATATATATTACCTACTGGCGGTCGCCAGTAGGTAGTTATAGTTAGGACCCCTTTTCCATAGGAAATCCGCAACATTCTATTTTGAATAACTTTGGCGTCGGTCGACGAATCCTCGCGAATTTCTCAAAATAGGTGGGGCGCTACGCTCCGCTCCTACCCTGAAAGTCTCGGGAGGATTTGTCAAGCGGGGGCTGAGATAAAAGGGGGGTCCCAAAACGTGTTTTTCCCATGCATTTTTCCATAGGACCTTTAGACAGGGCTACAGCCCGAACGGCTGAACAGAATTACTTGAAATTTGGCAGAGAGGTAGTCCTCAGGTCAAGGAAGTGCCTTTTGTAGGTTTGGTGTAAATCTGTTCAGTAGATTCTGAGAAAATAGCCTTTAAATCAATATATATATCTGAGCCAGCTTACGGTACGCTTACCGTAAGCTTACCGTACGCGTACGGTGGCGTGCGCGAGCGCGATTCTGATTGGCTCTTAGATCTTAGTAAACATTCGAATCGGCCGAAACCAGGAAGCGGCGGCCGCCATTTTCTCTCTCGCACTGAGAGTTAGGTTGTTAAATAAAACCAATACACATGTAAAGGAGCTGTTTTGACAGCTCACACACACATAGCCATGATGAGGGAGTCCCCCAAGACACCCAAGGCCAAAAATGCCATTTTTATTTTTTCGCTAATTTCGCCGATTACGCTTACCGTACGCGTACGGTAAAAAATGTAAAAAAAAAACACTATCCACACTCTCCCCACCCACTGTGCTTTTGGTTGCCGCAGGCCACCAAATGCGCAAGGCTTATCAGAAGTGTGAAAAACCACAATATTTTTAACAAAAATAATAAAAGAAAAAATTATCCACACTCTCTCCACCCCGTGTGCAAATGGTGCCCGAAGGGCACCATTTGTGCATGGCTTATAAGCACCGTAAGCACAGTAAGCACCGCGCACGGAACGAACTGCGTTAAGTGGGCGCGCACGCCACGAATGGCGTAAAGTAACTTAGCATTTAAAAAACCGTACAAATTCACTGAAAAAACCATAGGTTTCACACACGTTATAGTTAGGAATTAGCATTTAAAAAACCTTGCAAATTCACTGAAAAAAACATAGGTTTCACACATGTTATTGTTAGCGGAAATTTTACTGATAAAAAAACAGTGAAATTCCCCCGTTATAGTTAGTGCAGGCAACTATAACTCACGCGACCGCAATCTTCTGCTAATGACATATGTGTCTTTATGAAAAAAAAATATTTGTAATATATGTATAGCTAAAAATGTATGGAAGAAGACATGGGCAAATAAGTGTCTAAATACAGTATTAGCATCAGCAGAGGATTGCGGTCGCGTGAGTTATAGTTGCCTGCACTAACTATAACGGGGGAATTTCACTGGTTTTTTATCAGTAAAATTTCCGCTAACTATAACATGTGTGAAACCTATGGTTTTTTCAGTGATATATATATATATGTCTTCACTGAAAAAAACAAAGGTTACATGGAAGTTATAGTTAGGAAATAAAAAAAATTAAAAACTTTGAAATTCACTATAATAACAAAGGTTCAGGGACGCTATAATTAGGTTCAGATTTTATACAAACAAAACCATTGAACTTCTGCACTTACAGCTAGACTTATCTCAAGTGCCCTGAGGTAACTATAACACACACCCTGCCATACACAATATTCTCATCATTAATTTTACAGCAATCGTTGGAATGATATCATCAATGATTTGATAGAAGATGCCATGAGTGATGCAATATGTGGGGTATTAGCAGTGCATGGCTAGGGTGCCCCAGGCTCCCCGAGACATCATAGCAGGAGCCAGCCCTGGGGGATGGGGTCCCAGAGCCATAATTGGCCCATGGAGGAGGGATGTGTACCCCCTCCCCCTTTTTACCTATGGCCAGGTCCAGGGATGCGTTCCCCAGGGCTAAAATTGACCTGGTCTCCCTTTTACTTTTTTATAACGCTGGGCCCCGGGGCATGGGGTCCTTGGGCCTAAATCAGACAATGTAGGAGGGCCACGCAGCCCACTCCACATTTCTAATATGGCCAGGCCCTGGGAAATGGGGTCCCTGGGGCCAAATTCGGTCCGGTGAGGGGGCTGCGTACTCTGTTCCCCCTTTTAACCTAAAGCTAGGCACCCGGTGAGGGGGTCCCCAGGGAGTCAAAATCAGCCCGGCCTTGGGGGATTGAGTCCCTGGGGCCAAAATCAGCCTGGGGAGGGGGCCCACATGCACCCCAACCCTATGTTACGATAAAAAATTCCTGGGGGGCTAAAAAGAACAAGAACAGGGGACCACCTTGTTTTTTTTGTTTAAATAATGCAGCGGATCCGCAGATCCTCCGCAAATTCATAGCAAAATAAAAAAAAATAGAAAATGTTAGCACCGTGTGGGGGGGGGGGGGGTAAGGGGTGTTCCTACCCTGCCCCCTTGTGTTAATTTTTTACATTTTTCCTGGGATTCATGCTAAATCCCAAGTCCCAAGATGGCTGTCACCACTTCCTTGTTAAAGTGGTGGCAGCCAATTGGATCTGCTCATGAAATCTGCCGGATCCGGATAATCTCCACGTCTCTAGATATAAATAAGTATTTTTTCTTTGATAACTTTAAAACTACTGAAAGATTTACACCAAATTACAAAAAGCTATCTTTCTGGACCGAGATATAGCTTTCTGCCACATTTGGTGTAATCCTGTTCAGCAGTTCGGGCTGAAGTTGTGTCGAAAATCCCCTTGGGAAATTACATGGGGGAAACATGTTTTGTGACCCCTACTTTTTCTCGGCCACCATTTGACGATTCACCCTGAAATTTTCCAGACAGCAACTGAGGTGAGTGGCAACCTTGTTTTGAAACTTTTGTGAATATATGTCAGTCAGCATCAAAATTATTAGCAAAACAAAAACCATTTCCAATGGAAACTAGGTCCTAACTATAACTACCTACTGTTGACTGCAAGTAAATATATATATATACATATATATTACCTACTGGCGGTCGCCATTAGGTAGTTATAGTTAGGACCACGTTTCCATAGGAAATCCGCAACATTCTATTTTGAATAACTTTGGCGCCGGTCGACGAATCCTCGTGAACTTTTCAAAATAGGTGGGGCGCTACGCTCCGCTCCTACCCTGAAAGTCTCGGGGGGATTCGTCAAGCGGGGGCTGAGATAAAAGGGGGGTCCCAAAACGCGTTTTTCCCATGCATTTTTCCGTAGGACCTTTAGACAGGGCTACAGCCCGAACGGCTGAACAGAATTACTAGAAATTTGGCAGAGAGGTAGTCCTCAGGTCAAGGAAGTGCCTTTTGTAGGTTTGGTGTAAATCTGTTCAGTAGATTCTGAGAAAATAGCCTTTAAATCAATATATATATCTGAGCCAGCTTACGGTGCGCTTACGGTACGCTTACCGTACGCGTACGGTGGCGTGCGCGAGCGCGATTCTGATTGGCTCTTAGATCTTAGTAAACATTCGAATCGGCCGAAACCAGGAAGCGGCGGCCGCCATTTTCTCTCTCGCACTGAGAGAGATGTTTAAAATATAAAGCACAAAAACATGTAAAGGGGCTGTTTAGACAGCTCCCACACACATAGCCATGTTGAGGGAGTCCCCAAAGATCCCCCAAGGCCAAAAACTGAATTTTTATTTTTTCGCTAATTTCGCCGATTACGCTTACCGTACGCGTACGGTAAAAAATTATAAAAAAAATAAAAAATTCCACACTCTCCCCACCCCGTGTGCAATTGGTGGCCGAAAGCCACCAATTGTACATGTTATGTTATGTTATGTTATGTTAGTGCTATTTGTATTGCGCACGGCTGCTCCAGCGAAGGAGCGTCCCGGCGCACCGACAAGGTGGCGAACACAACACAACTGGGGAACAGAAATAATTATTAAGAAATTGGGGAGTGCAGGATTTAACAAAGCTCAGAAAATAAATGAGTTTTAGCGGCCTTGCGGAAGGAGAGCAGGTCACCAAAGGTCCGGAGTTTCAAAGGGAGAGCGTTCCAGAGTGCGGCTGCCCGCACCTTAAAAGAGCGACCCCCCACCCGACTGAGTTTGAACCGAGGGGCTACCGCTAATTCTTGGTCTAGCGAGCGCAGAGTGCGGCCCGGGATGTAAGGGCGCAAGAGTTGGTGCAGTAAGGGAAGTGATAGGCCCTTCAGAATTTTGAAGGAAAGGCACAAAACTTTAAAGTGGATCCGCTGCCTAACGGGTAACCAATGCAAGGCTCGCAAAGATTGACCGGCCGAGCAAAACCTAGGAAGACCTATGATCGCTCTGGCCGCAGCGTTCTGCACTCTTTGAAGTCGGGTTAACTCAGCCTGGTTTAATCCTATAAAAAGGGAGCTGGCATAGTCCAGCCGTGCCAAAACCGTTGCTTGCACCACCAATTGACGAGTTGCGGCATCGAAGTATTTAAGGGCAGGGCGCAGATTGCGCAGGATGCCGAAGCAGCAAGCCGCCGTCCTTTTGGTGTGGCCAACGAAGTTGAGGGAAGGGTCCAGCCAAACACCAAGGTTTTTGATCTCCGCAACCGGAGTGGGGGTCGGCCCCAACTCAGAGGGCCACCAAGTATCTCCCCATAGGTCCGTCCGCTTCCCAAAGATCATCACCTCCGTTTTTTTGGCGTTTAGTTGGAGACAGTTGGACGTCATCCAACCAGCCACCGCCCTGAGTCCTTCTCTGAATCTTGGGGCATCCACCCCCGAGTCCCCGCTGATCGTGACCGCTAGCTGGGTGTCATCTGCGTACGACACCATGGTCATACCACAGAGCTTCACAACCTCAGCCAGCGGCCTCACGTAGATGTTAAACAACGTGGGGCTCAGTGAGGAACCCTGTGGGACCCCAAGAGACAGACGATGACATTTGGACTGGTAGGGCGGGGACGCCACACAGAAGGAACGATCCCTGAGAAACGAACGGAACCACTGGTGTGCAGTGCCGATCACCCCTATCTCCTCAAGACGTTGCAGGAGAATGTCATGGGAGACCGTGTCAAAGGCGGCGCTTAGGTCTAACAAAACAAGCGCCGCCGTTTGACCTGCATCCAGAACTACCCGAAGGTGCTCGACCATAGATAACAGTGCTGTCTCCGTACTGTGGCCAGCCCGAAAACCATTCTGGGTGTCGTCCAGAATGTTGGCACGCAACAGATGACCAGAGAGGGCGGTGTTGACATGCGCCTCCGCGAGTTTGGCTGGCCACGGGAGAAGTGAAATCGGGCGGTAGTTCTCCGATTTTGTAGGGTCGAGCGATGGTTTTTTCAAAATGGGCATTACTACCGCATGCTTCCATTTCAAAGGCACTTGGCCTGATGATAGCGACGTGTTGATTAAGTCGCAAACCGGGCGAGCAAAAACCTGGTCTCTGAACATAGGTGGCTTGAGCGGGTCGTCCGGTGACCCCGACTTAACTCGGAGAGCCAAGGCCGTGTAAGACTCCAAAGAGAGAGAGGGGAGAGAGTCTAGCACCACCTGATCCAACCGGATGGGAGGCCCCATACTGGTTTGTGCAGTGGAGGAGGGGAAGGCCCTATATATGGTCTGGACCTTCTCCAGGAAGAAAGCCGCCAGCGCTTCACAATGAGTATTGGAGCTGATGGAGTTACCGGCCGGCTTCCTTGCCACAAGGTCTTTAAGGGCCTTAAAGATGGTTTTAACAGGATTCCCACTATTGCGAAACTCCAGAGCGTAGTATTCAGCCCGGGTTCTACAAACCGCGCGGTGATAAGACTTGACCGCAGCCATATACAGGGTTTTTTTGCTGCTGTCATACCTCTTCCTCCAGTCTCTCTCTGTACGTCTGCAGACACTTTTCAGAGCCCTCAGATTGCCATCATACCAGGGACTGGGGGCGCGGGAGCCACACTTACTGGAAACCATCGGGATAAGGGAGTCGAGGGCCCTGGTTACCCATCCGCAGAAATGGTCATAACCAGACTCCACGTTCTCCACTGCACCCAGCGGGTCGTCAGTAAGAAGGCGGTGGAGATCTTCCGCCTTTAATTTGCTCCAGCGCCGTCTGGGCATGGCTCGCAGTGGCACCTTAAGTGGGGCTTCATCAAGACTACAGTGAATGGTCACGAGTGAGTGGTCTGACCAGGTCAGGGGGAGGGGGGGGGCCACTGTAACCCCTTCTAAGTTAGAAAAAAAGGGGTCCAGAGTGTGGCCACCACTATGAGTGGGGTCCGAGACCAGCTGGAACAATTGAAGGGCCTCAAGGTCCGCCACCATCCCTCCCACAGAAGAAAGACACAAAGTGTCAAAATGGAGATTCAAATCACCAATGATAGAAAAATTGGCAGACCCTACTGCTAGTGAACTAACCGCCTCAGGGAGAGCCTCTCGAAATGCCACTGAGCTACCAGGTGGACGGTAAATCAGCAATCCTGACAAGGTAAAATGCGGAGTAACCGCAACCTTGAACAGGGCGCTTTCGCAGCCCGTGATGTTCTGCACACTCCAGGCGCAAGAATAGCACGATTTAACAGCAAGAGCGACGCCACCCCCTCTCGAAGAGCGGTTGAGCGTGTAGATGGAATACTCAACGGGGAACGCCAGATTCAATACCATGGCTTATTACACCTGAGATAAACTATAATATTTAAATAAAAAATAATAAAAAAAAAAATTATCCACACTCTCTCCACCCCGTGTGCAAATGGTGCCCGAAGGGCACCATTTGTGCATGGCTCATAAAAATTACGAAAAATTAAAATATTACCTTTCAAAACGAAGTGCATCATATGTCCTCCATGTGCGCACGGTGCGCGAAGCGCATCGTGCGTACATGGCCCATCTAGCGTAACGTGGGCACGCGGTGCGCATAGCGCACCGCGTGCCCACCGTGCGTGCACGGCACTAACTGCGTAAAGTGGGCACGCGGTGCGCGAAGCGCACCGCGTGCTTACTGTGGGCGCACGGTGCGTGAAGCGCACCGTGCGCGCACGGAACGAACTGCGTTAAGTGGGCGCGCACGCCACGAATGGCGTAAAGTAACTTAGCATTTAAAAAAACTTACAAATTCACTGAAAAAACCATAGGTTTCACACACGTTATAGTTAGGAATTAGCATTTAAAAAACCTTGCAAATTCACTGAAAAAACCATAGGTTTCACACATGTTATAGTTAGCGGAAATTTTACTGATAAAAAACCAATGAAATTCCCCCGTTATAGTTAGTGCAGTCAACTATAACTCACGCGACCGCAATCTTCTGCTGATGACATATGTGTCTTTATGAAAAAAAAAATATTTGTAATATATGTATAGCTAAAAATGTATGGAAGAAGACATGGGCAAATAAGTGTCTAAATACAGTATTAGCATCAGCAGAGGATTGCGGTCGCGTGAGTTATAGTTGCCTGCACTAACTATAACGGGGGAATTTCATTGGTTTTTTATCAGTAAAATTTCCGCTAACTATAACATGTGTGAAACCTATGGTTTTTTCAGTGAATATATATATATATAAAGTCCAAAAGATGCTGGCTTACGTGTCACACCTAACCGAAAGGGCGTGCCGGTTACCAGTGCCTGCTTACTGGTCTAAATATAAAGTCCAACACTCATTCACTGCTTGGAATGAGCCCGACACATGCGGGGATTATAACAATTGGATTTTATTCAGCAAATCACTTACAGCGCGTAGGGATCAGAGTTCAAGAAACGCTGTGGCAGACGCGTTTCAGCCGTAAGGCTTTCCTCAGTGCCTGGTTTCAAGCAGTTCATTACAACTGTGGCAGGTTTTGTTACTAAAGCCACTCCCACAAGCTGGATGTTTCAGCTCCTCCTCTGCATACTGTGATACACCTCGTGCTGGGCTTGGACCCGCTGCATGCTGGTAGATGAAGTTCGGCGTGGTGACCACTTCAGTAAGCGGTTTCTACCAGACTCCCAGTGGTGTCCCAAATCCTGTTGGCATCCGGACCTCATTCACCAAACTGCGGATCCAAGTAAGATGAAAGATTTCAGGCTGGGACCAATTGTATCCCCCGCAGTAAAAACTGCAGCCTCTCTCCCCGTGCAGTGAATATAAACACCGTGGTAGTGTAACCGCTTGGGGGGGTGACACGTATTTAAATACAAAGTCCAAAAGATGCTGGCTTACGTGTCACACCTGACCGAAAGGGCGTGCCGGTTACCAGTGCCTGCTTACTGGTCTAAACATAAAGTCCAACACTCATTCACTGCTTGGAATGAGCCCGACACATGCAGGGATTATAACAATTGGATTTTATTCAGCAAATCACTTACAGCGCGTAGGGATCAGAGTTCAAGAAACGCTGTGGCAGACGCGTTTCAGCCGTAAGGCTTTCCTCATATATATATATATATATATATATATATATATATATATATATATATATATATATATATATATATATATATATATATATTACAAACACGACTTCTCAAAATGTTACGAAAAGAAATCCAGGACTCCCAGGGGTGCTGTATTCAAAGTTTAATCCAGGCAAATACTCTGCCTGGATTAAACTTTGAATACAGCACCCCTGGGAGTCCTGGATTTCTTTTCGTAACATTTCGAGAAGTCGTGTTTGTAAGGTATGGGGCCGCCAGAGCCCGTTCAGGACCGCCGTGTCTGAAGCTCTGCACTTCCGGGGTTTATATATATATATATTTGAAGATGTTGTTCCGCTATGACCTCTCTGTATTTAATTTTCTATGTGTATTAACAGTCTTTATTGGGGTGTCCCTCCCGTTTTTAAAGAAGTTATTTCCAATTTGATTGGTTATATTTTGGGTCACAAATTAGTTGTTTTAAGGAAATGTGTGCATATTATAAATCGGGGTGTACTGATTTTTTTACCACTACGGTATTATTGGTTTCAATATTGGATTTCTAATCTGGAAATATTTAGAGTTATAGTATCTCTTCTATTTTCACCCTGCTTTAACTTGAAGTTTGTTTTTCTGTATGCCGCAATTCCATTGGTGTATACGAGAGGGATGCTATTACACTGCACTATATCTTTCCTGATTGGTTCCTTACGTGTCATGTGATCAAGGCCGTGGTAACGTGGCCGAAACGCGTCACGCCGATCGACTTGGATTAAAACTTGCACTAACCATATTTTACAGCGTGCTGTGGTCTGTACCCGTTTCCGCTTACTTGCTGGAGTTTGGGAGCTTGTTCTTTTCATATATATATATATATGTATATATATATATATATATATATATATATATATATATATATATATATATATATATATATATATGTATATATATATATATATATATAACTGCTGAGTGACTATGGTTTTATGCGTGTGAAATCTGAGCCTCACTATAAATCCCTGTAACCGTAGATTTTTTGTGTGAATATATATATTTATATATTCACAGAAAAAAACAAAGGTTCAGGGACGTTATAGTTAGGCTCAGTTTTCACAGGCATAAAACCATAGAAATTCAGCAGCTGTAGCTACCTGAGCTAACTATACCTTACACCCCCACAATGCAATGCTTATGACCTCACATATTACATCATGCATGATATGGCCAGTGACATCACTAATTACATCACTGATGACATCTCAAATGACATCACTAATGACATCACTTATGATATCATCAAGTGAGTAGTGTGTTTTGTAAACTTTTATGAGACTTGAAGGTAGATACTAAGCTACTGCATAAGTAAATAACTATTCTTTCTGTACTACTGAGTGACATTATTTCTAACATGTCATCTGAGTGCCTGTGTGACTGTCTGTATTAGTGTGTTAATGGGTGTCTAAGTGGCTGTATGGGTATATGACTGGGTATGTGAGTGGCTGTATGGACCAGTCCAGTGGGTGTGTGAGTGGCTGTATAGATCTGTCTAGCGCTTATTCTAGACTACAGCTGTCTAATGTACCAGGAGGAAATGTCTCCAGTGACCTTCTGTGCATTTAATTTCAGCAGTGTGATTGTTCCTCGAGCATTTCTTCCAGAAATCTGTGATAACATGAATTCTGCAATAGGGAAGATGACGAAACTGCAAAGAGGTGACTCTCCACCAATCCTCTTAGCTATATAAAGTAAGTGCTTATTTGTTTGGTGATTCTTTAGCATCAAGAAGGTGTCACCAAAATGTGTGGGAAACGCGATGGGGAACCTTTTTGGTGAGATGCCCATCATACTGCCGAAAGGCGGGAAGACCTTTGCATACTACATAAGTGGACAGGATGAGGCTAAACGGGTGAGGCTTCCAGGTGATTTTGCACATTTGAATACTCGTAGTAATTTAAAGGGAGAACCCTGGACTCTGCTTTCACCAGGAGAGGCCAAGAAAGAACTCACTCATCACATTCACTACAGATTGTGCTCCAATGCATTCATGGGCCCCTTCCTGGGCTGATTATGCCCCCCAGGACAATATCCTCTGGGGCCCAGCCACTTGATGCTGGTTGCTATTGCCTCACCCAGTGCGCAGTGTTGGGGATCGCCGGGGGACCCTTAATGTCTCTGCGGTCCGTGCTGGCTTCTAAAATCCAGAGGGAGTTGGCATTAATCCTGCATGCTGAGAGGAGCCAAAAATGCGGCACCCTGCATGTGGGTGCAATCCTTGTATCTGTTGTCCTGCCTGCTTGACAGCAGGCATTAAAACAAATGAAAAGTTTGCTTCCAGCGAGCAGAAGTCATGTTCCTGCTCCCGCCCTCTGGGTGCAGACTTACTGTTTGCTCTCGCTTGGTGAGAGCTGTCAAAGCTCTCGCCAAGCTAGAGCAAACAGCAATGTCTCAGAGGTGGGCATCTCAGGACATATGGAGCCGGCTCTGGTGGGGGCGGTCCCAGGCCATTAATGACTCCAGGAAGGGGGTGCACTGCCCCCCTTCCAGTTTAAATCTTGCCATGCCCTGGGGAGGTTGTGGTGCCTGGGGCCAAATATATAGCCCAGGAGGGGGGCCGTCGTCCCCCTATAAAAAGTTATGTTTACCCCGGAAAGAGGTGGTGGCCCTTGTGCAATTTCAAAGTAAGGAGGGTGGTACGTGCAGCCCCCCTCTTATTTTGCAACCAAGCACCTTGGAGGTGGGGTCCCCAGGGCCATATAATGCCTATGGATGGGGCCGTGCAGTCCCCTTCCTTATATTTTCACATTTACCTTTTCTGAGGAGATGGCAGTCCCTGAGGTCGATATTGGCAATATGGAGGGGGACTGCATGCGCTCCCTCCCCATGATATATATCAAAGTAAGCCCCTGGGATATGTCCCACTCAGAGACTCACTTACAAACTTGCTTTTTAAAAAATGTTCATGAAGATTCATAAAACCACCCGTGATATTCCCAGTGGAAATATTTGGGTGTACTACTGTCAAGGGGTTCGGGCCTTAGTCATGTGGGAATTAATACGGGAAACACACTTTTATTGACACCCCCTTTTTTCTATGCTCCTGCTTAGCGGATCACCCGGAAACTTTTCATGCACCTCTAGGAGTAGGAGGTCACTTTTTTTTTTATTTCATGAAGATTCATGAAACGGTGCCAAGTTAGAATCAAGTCAAAAAATGCTTTTCCTTTGGAAACTAGGTCCTAACTATAACTACCTACTGGCGACCTCCCATGCAATTTTCCATAGGAAAATAGGGGGCCCTTCTGGCTCAGAGGGTGAGGCCACATGCTCCCCTCCACTTTACAAATATCCTTATTCAAGTATCACTACTTCCCGACCATATCTTGCTTAAACCATTGTCCAAAACACAGTTAGACACACAGACACACACAAAGGCACTTACACAGGCACAGACAGTTTTTTGCAAGGAAAAGGAAAGGGTTTGGCCACTTTCACTTGAGATAGTGGTTCGGATTTGTGCCCTGTCGACTTTTACATCCTTGGTGTGGTTTTCCCTCAACATTTTGCCTTCAGCCTTCCGTTTTGGGGACTTCGTTTTTGCTGACTTTAGGACTCTGCCCACTTTATCACTGCTAATCAGTGCTAACATGCTTGCGCTCTCCCCTTTAAACATGGTAACATCGGCTTATACCTAATTCGCACATTTAATGTACTTGTTCGTCCGAAGTTAAGTGGTAATACATGTACCCAGGATCTGTAAATTAAATCCTACAAGTGGGCCTGCAGCACTCATTGTGACACACGCTGAGGTGGCCCTTTCACATGTCTCAGACTTACTAATGCAGCCTGAGTGTGCAGTTTTAAACTGCTATATCAACATGGCAAGATAAATCTCTTGCTTCCCTTTTGCTTACATATAAGTCACTACTAGGCTAGGCCCTAAACAGCCGAGAACATAGGATGCAATGTATTTAAAATGTTCATCATGTACTTTAAATTTGACATGTCCAGGTGGTAAAAAAACTCCTAAATTCATTCTTCACTACTGCAAGGCCTGTCTCTTAAATAGAATGGCATTGGGTTAACTTATCAGAAATAACAAGGGAGTTACCCCTATGTGACACTCACAAAGGGACGGGGTACCAGAATACAGCAAAACACAAGTGTCCCTATCAAGAAGAAGGCCTACGGAGTTGTCCTTAGCCAAGTGTCTAATATTCACAAGTAATTCTCTCAAAAAATAATAAGAAAGGCCCTTTGATCTGTACACAGTAACTTGTATATGCACTAATGAAGTCTATTAACAAAACTTGTTCATAAAAATCAAAGTTATTTATTATTGATAAACAACAAACAAAAATGAATCACTTAAAATATCCTTCCCTCCCGGAATGGGTTACAATCTTTAATGAGTTTAATTAATAACAATTAAAATTGGTCAATATAAGTAAAAGTAACGACGTATCGAAGGGTCCGTAAGAGCAGGGAGGCCGATTTGGTTCAACAAGAAGACCGACTACAGGAAAGTGAAAAATTGAGAATAATCACTCCCTCAGATCTGTCAGATGTAATTTCCTTATCATATGACAAGAATTGAAGAAAAGACAAGGATTTACACGCCCCTGAATATTGCGAGAAACCAGTCCCTAAAGTTTCAAATGGGCTTTTTCCGAAATATGGATACATTTATGGTGGCTCTTGCGGACAAAAGTATTTGAATTGAACTAATAAGAAGGCTCAATTATCAGTGGGAATATACCTCCATTTAGAAGGGTTATTTCATTAGGATAGTCTATTGAAATATCCACCATTTCTTTCTAAAAAATATGGAATTTGATGAAATCGTTTTTAGTCCTGAAGAAGGTGAAATCACCGAAACGCTGCGTCGACTTTTACTTATATTGACCAATTTTAATTGTTATTAATTAAACTCATTAAAGATTGTAACCCATTCCGGGAGGGAAGGATATTTTAAGTGATTCATTTTTGTTTGTTGTTTATCAATAATAAATAACTTTGATTTTTATGAACAAGTTTTGTTAATAGACTTCATTAGTGCATATACAAGTTACTGTGTACAGATCAAAGGGCATTTCTTATTATTCTTTGAGAGAATTACTTGTGAATATTAGACACTTGGCTAAGGACAACTCCGTAGGCCTTCTTCTTGAGAGGGACACTTGTGTTTTGCTGTATTGGGTTAACTTATTACATTTAATCAGTGACAACTTTCAATTGAGAGCTGGTAGGAATGTCATGGTTGGTGTCTAAAGAATGGTAATTTAACACTTTTTTTGATGGTAAAGTCTGATTTTCAGCCACAATTGTGAAAATGGCCCTATTAGACAGCTGGCATTTTCTAGTCCCAACCATTTGCTGGCTGCTGTCTGTATCCTGGCCACAGGACTAGGTGTAGATGGTAGTTGTTTTTTGTGTATTGCTCCCAGACAGTGAGACAAAGGGCCATAGATGTTGGTAGGATGGGCGATCTCATACTTGATGAGGAGGAGGAGCTGTCACCCACCAAACTTGATCAGCAC
The DNA here is from genome assembly GCF_964204655.1 of Triturus cristatus. NCBI lineage: Eukaryota > Metazoa > Chordata > Amphibia > Caudata > Salamandridae > Triturus > Triturus cristatus. Next base: position 765,787,135 of record NC_140581.1, on the reverse strand, counting down.
AAAGGCTCTGCCTGAGCACACCTAATAGGGTTTGATACTAGTCTATTCTGACCCCAGACAATCTGGAGCCAGGGCACGGAGGGAGGAAATTCACGCACATCTGGGGGTGGAACTCTACAGAGCATTTGATTACTTCAAAGTAGGCACCAGGTATAAATATTGGACCCACAGACCTAACTCTTTAGTACACCTCTGGACCTGTGGAAGACTCAGAAGGACTGCTGTGCTGCCAGAGGAACTGCTACTCTGATGCCCTGCTGCCCCGCTATCTTAATGAAGGAGTGGCCTGCCCCTTGAACCCAGGTCCACCAGAGTGACTCCAAGGGCCAGTTCACAGGTCTACTGATCAGAATTCTGAGGGGCAGAACAGGCTCAAACTACCTTGAAACTAGCTCATTGACTCAGTTTGCTGTGAGTCTTGTCCCACAAGTGGTGCCACCCCAGTCCAGACCCTGGGAAGTGGACCTGAAGGTGCTCGGTCAACCCAGCTGTAGGCCTGTGGACAGAACTGATGCAGGGCAATGCATTTCTTCGCTGAACCGCCTTGGAACTGCTGGTGCATGACACATCGCTGACACAAGACTTTGCATCGCAGCCCGCAGTCTCCTACAAACCACTGCCGTGACACATCCTAGTCACAGGCCTTTGTATCTGAAGTCTCTCAGCGATGGCATCCTTGTCGACGACGCAGGACCTTGCAGCACAAGCACCACAACTTCTTCATAACCAGCCGGTGAACAACGCATTTTCAATGCAAAACATTATGCTCCGAGTCCCTTGTCAATGACACCCTCGATGATGATGCAGGACCTCGCATCTAAGCTTTGCAGCTCCTCAGAACTGCCTCTGCATGATGAATCCTCGACACAGGATCTCACCACGTTACACAACCAGGATTCAAGGTGCTCTTGTTCAGTGGGCCTAACTTGGTCCCTGTATCCAGCCCTCTCTGCATTGAGGGTGTCTTGAATTTATGACTTTGTCCTGGTCCAGTGTGACCAGATAACCACAGTTGGTGCTTTGTGCCTCTCTTCACTATTTTCACATAAATGTTAAAAAATTGCAGATCTCTCGATCTGCTGTTAGGATTTTTGTTGCTTTGGTCTCAAATAATTTAGTATATTTTGCTCTATTCTTGTAAATTGGTGTGGGAACTTCCTTGTGTTGTGTTTTCACTTTATTTCTGGTTAAAGTACTGCAGAAATACTTTTCACATTCAAGCTGTATGAAAGTTGACATGAAAAATAACTGCAAGGCTTGCCTTAATATGAGAAGGTTCAGTGGGTAGGCGCAAGGAAGAAAAACAGCCAAAGGGAGGTGATGAGTAGAATTTCAGTGTTGGGACCATTGAGACATAAACACTTCTGGTGATCGAGGTTTCGACCCTAGCCAGCCAGTCAATTATTTTCTGGTGATCACCATTAACATTGAAAACTTTGATTCCCATTCTGAGTCTCTTAATCATGTTAACAACCAAGGTCGTATCAATGTTGAAGAGGGTAGAAGAGGGACTTGATTTGTTAGAGAGACTACAGGAAATGCCAATAAAAGAAAAAATGTAGAAGGCTAATTTTACCAGGTAGTTATTTAAAAAAACATTGGCTGGCTATTTCAATAATAGCACAGTTGGTTGCAAGTTGGGAGTTTCAAGAGCAGAGAAAGCCCAGAAGCAAGTGCATTTTATTTTTTTGCTGCAAGATTGATACAATCATTTATGAGGTTAGATTATTCTCACAAACAGAAGTTACCAAGGATGTTGACTGATCACCTGCCTCCCTATCACCCGCGGTTCTCTGTAAACTTATCTAAAACGTGTAGGCCAGAATTGGGGGGAGGGGTGGGGGGGAAAGACATATGGAACAGGAAGGAAGAAAGGTTCCGCAGAGAAGGGCCGAATGAATGTCAGCGGAGAAACCCCCCAAAACGAGAAGTTGTGAAGCACTTTATGTTTGTACAGGCACACTGATATACTGACCTACCTCAAGGGTTCCGGAAGAGGAAGTATCTCTGAACTGAATATGGTGAGGTTCTAGCCTATACAGGAAATGAGATTGTACTGGACACTTGGAATGCTGAAATAATACTGTCATGTTGGTAGGCAAATGATGATGGTGCGAGAATGCACCTATATGGCTCCACAAGTTCCCCCCACCAGTGCTCTAACCACCTGGTTGCCACATTCTACATGGTTTTTGAACACTGCATGCCTTAAACTACGGAGAAGTGACCTGAATACCCTTCCATACTCCAAACCAAACTAAGTGAGTTCTGACCCTGGCAGACTGCAGCCTCCCCACTAAAACAATGATCTTTCTTGAGCCTCAGGAAGTGAAAAAGATATAAATGTCCAATATTATTGCCTACATCACTTCCCATTCCAGAGCAAGGGGCATAACCTGAAGGCACCAGAAGTGTATGTGGCATTGCAGTATAGCAGGACTTAGTAACATGCGGGCCTCAAGGCCCTGACTGTCAACAAATTATTAGTCATTTTTCATTAGGGAAGCTTAAACCATACTGTCATCAGAATGCAAAGAATTGTTGGCTTCCAGCTTACAGTTTATACTGCTGCACTTTTTAGTCACTCGTCAATGTGCTCATACGTCCCTTCCCGTTAGTTCTCAGTACGGTATATGTTATTTTATATAATGCGACCTTTGCTTCAGAGGAACAGAACACTCTCCATGTACGCCCTGGGCCATGAGAAACGATTGAGCACAGTGCAACAACGATTGTAGATATTTGCGTTACTTTACATTCCAGATATGCATCTGCTGAGCAAGGCACGTCAGAAGGCATGCATTGCAAGGCACTGTCTTTGGTCAAGCACTACTCAGGCTTGGCAGCAGAGTCAGACTGCCCTATGTGGAAATCAGACAGTGCCCAAAGGTCTAGTCTGACAGGTCAGTGTGTGGCCCGGATTTTTTCTGTGGGCCTGTTTAATGATGTGCTAGGACGGTTTTTATTGTTGATTTCCCTAATATGACCACAAACTTTGCCTGCAACAAGCACCCATGCATGCAGTCTCGTACACTGCAAAGCACATATAAAGCGCGTCTTTACATTTTGGAAAAATGCCCATAATTTACAAATGTGGATCACTTTTTCCAACCTGATTCGCTAATGGGGGTCAGTTTTACTTGGGTGCCTGGGCCAATTTTCTGTCCCAGTCCGACCCTGCGTTGGATGCCAAGTTTACAAGTTCCAAAGTCAGCAGTTCAACCACAGGCCCACATCCCCTGGTGCTGTTTGACCTAAAAACACATCGACGCGTTCCCTGGCGCCCCCACTGTTCCACCTTTAACAGTTCACTCGTTACCCTTCGACCGATCGCAATCATTCTCGCTGCTGCCCTTCCCTCCCGTGATTAAACGCTGTTTACCAGCAGTGTTTGTCGTAGTTCTTTGTGTGTCCACGCCTACTTTGGTTGCCTGTCTTCATTGGCACCTTTACAGTGACTTAATATTTGCTTTTTTGGCTTTTCAACAAAACAGTTCAACCAACAAAACGAGCTCGCCCAGTTGCAGTGGAAGGGATTAGGCCTCTCCAAACTGTGGGAAACATTTCATGCCGAGGCACCTGAAATCACAATCCCCACTGCGAATCACTGCAGCACTTCAAGCGAATAAGCGACATTAGCGCAGCCTTGGCTGCACAAGGTCAAACTGCGCTTGTGATAATAACATCAGGTTACAAAAGCCGCCTGTGAATTAATTTTTTAAGTGGCGCTGTCAGTTACACTGTTTGGTGGTTATGTTGACCCAATTTGAAGAAATACCTTGAAATCCCCGTGCAAATCAATGCAGAAAGCCCTGTCGTATTTGTTCTGGGGGGAGGGTTCTCATGTGGACAGAGAAAACATTTATTATATTTTAGCATCTCATTAGAATTCTAATTCTGGAAAATACAATGGAGTAATATTTACCATTGGGGATGGGAAAACGGATATATATATATATATATATATATATATATATATATATATATATATATATATATATATATATATATATATATATAATATATATAATCCTATGCTGTTTCCAGTTCTGCCAATGATGCCAGCATCTTTCATAGGTTCATCCATCACCCAGTGATGACATCTTTTCTATCCATGCTACATGCCGTAACCTTGAATATTCGTGGAGGGAGCAATTATTGTCTAACTATACTTAATTTGTGGAGGGGCTTGCGGATAATGAACACCGACACTCATTTTTAAGGGTCAGGACCTACTTTTCATCAATAGACTTTGGCCCAGAGCAAAAGAGTGAAAGGGAGAAAATGGAGCACGAAGATGGAAGAGAGAGATAAGAAAACAAGGCCAATGGGCAGAGAGCATAAGCTGAAAAGAATCTGCTAGCGTGACATAAAGTGACCGGAAGTATAAGATTTTGGAAAAAGGCTTGAGGGGGGTATCAAGACTAGGCAACCTTGATGTTCAGCAACTCCGGTGTTTGGTGGCACAGCCTCTTTAGGCTTCTGCATTTAATTTCCAACACTTTTTACGCTTTCTGGATTACCATTTGTTGCAAATTTATTTCACACACACCACACCACACTCCCATGAGGCAAATCACATCCAAATGAAAGCCTAATGGACTGCATTTCTTCGGTTTCCCTTTTAGACCCTTGTCCATGGAGGCTGATCAAGGGATCAGCCTTTACCTTGATTCTCACGATTACTAAGCTTTCTAATTCTTTTATTGTGCCTGGGAAGGTTCCAAATAAATGGGAGAACGCTTATGTGAACCCACTGCTCAAACAGCCTAGAGAATATTCTAGTGACTGAGCTGATTGTTAGCCCATATCACTGCAGCTTTGTTCTACCAATTTTAATGGTGTTCTGTATTCACACCAATCAGGTCTCTTCCCTGCATACCATGCTTATTGTAGCATTTAATTACATTTGTTGGAGACTAGAAGAGGGTGAAAGTGCTTCCCTGTCTTGTTGGACCTCTCAGTAGCATTTGATACTGTCTCACATCGCACCCTGATAGAAAAACTCTCTAGAATTGAGGTGAGGGGCAACGCCTGGTTTGGCTGACCTCTTTTGTAACCAGGCACTCAAAGGCTGTTTCTCTTTCCCTTCCCTGGTTGGAATTTTGAATCTGTCACTTGTGGAGTTCAATGGGGCTCTACCTTAGGTCGTTTGTTATTTATTATCGAGGTGGGACCTTTGGCTGAAGTGATTTGTGAATTTTTGGCATTTACTTCTTTCCTTATGTAGATGATACAGAACTCATTGTTTGCCTGGATCACCCCTCTTAAACCTAATTCAAGGCATGACTGGGTGCCATTGCTTCTTGGGTGAATAATAACTTCATATGCCTTTATTCCCACAAACCTAATATTCTTTTTATTATTGGAAAATTCTCTGTTTAGGACACTGCAGGGTGACCTGAAAAAGTGGGCTTTTCTGCAATTCCTTCCTTAGCTGCTCAAAATATTAGGTTCATTTTTGACAATCAGCTCAATTTTGTTGAACACATTACTAAATTCACCTCAACCTGTTTCATTCTAGTAATGGTTCTCAGGAAAATCATACGTTTTCTTCCTTATATAATGGTTCTCAGGAAAATCATACGTTTTCTTCCCTCTGGCTCCTACAAATCAGTAGTCTAGTCTGTGATCCTTTCACTGGACTACTGGAACTCCTTCCTCCCCTTATCTCTACTTCAAGTGATTTAAAATTCTCCATCAGATCTTGTTCTTGCATGTAATCGCCACTCTTCCATCTACATTTATCTAAATCCACTTAGTTGGCTGTCAGGTATCATTATGTATCTGCTTCCACGCATATCATTCTGCTGGTACTTCACACATTTAACAACTCTTTCCTCAATATGCTCCATGAAAATGTCAATGATTGGGCTTTGCATTCCTGCTTTGGATTCATCATATTAATCAGTCAAAATCTAGTGTATTTTCTTTTTCCTGCACCACCTCTACCAAATCGTACTGCAATTCACAATCTCTTTAAAATGTATTTTGCTGCCCAATTGTCAGCACCATCACATCCAGTCCCTGCTGATTCTGTACTTTATGAAATCCATTGCATTCATTCACAACCTGGCAGAGCATCTGCTTGAAGTTATTTTACATGCCACTGCTCTAGACAGACATATCCTACAGAGGCTGTGGCTAAATCAACACCTGGAAGGCTTGGGCAAATTTGAAAGTGTTGTGCTTTCTTTGCTACAGACTAGAATCCGGTCACTCAGGTGTGACTGGAAACTTTTACTGCAACTCAATTTTTTCTCAGAAATCAAACTGAAAAAAATTAATGGAACTCAAGTGCTTGTCCCTTTTTGATTATTATACAGGTATTTTCTGACACTGCCTCAAGTTTCTATCTGTGGGCTTCCCTGGTGCTACTGCGAAGTGATGATGTCACTTTCCAACGACACTTAATAGAATTGTTTGAAGTGGATACACCAGTTCAGCCTATGTAGAACCACATGTTCTAGACTTTTCAATCTTCTCTAATGCTGTTATGAGAGTGGCTGAAAGGCAGTACAGTGGGATTTAGATGACTCTCCTGGAGTTAAAGCAATCTCTTTGTGGTCCCCCGCATCACTTTCTTCTCTTAGTGTAATCACTGCCTACAAGCCGTTCCTGAAAAGTTTGTTCCAATGCTTTTCTCATTTGCAATATATATTGTTGTAATTGGGTTCCGACCATTCAGTATGCCTGGATTTTCTTTCTTTTTGGATAGTCCAGTTTTAGACTTTTTACTGTGGGTGAGTCTCACTACCTGTGTCTCATACACAATAATCACATGGAAAATGGACTGTGCTTATTTACCACCAGTGTTGCATTTTAAGGTAATGCTGCTGCGACACAGCAAGAGTGCGGAGCACTTGGCTGGTTACACGTAGATACATGTGCACACGTGTGAGTGCTACGTGTGTGAGACTATCGTCATGCTCAACCCGTTATCTGTGTACAGGTAGCCTGGCCAAGGACTCTGGAGGATTAGATATTGACCTGGAGTAGGCCTTATAATGTCAGTGCACACTAATAGCGAAAGTTAGTGTGATTTACTGTTTGTCTGTAGCAGTACTTTATTATACACATGGGGGGGAACTTCCTTAGAGTGCAGTTTCGCTTCCCCTTTGCCTACAGACATCAGTGACATATTGAAATAGGGTGTAACATGTGCGAGGAAATCAAATCTGCAAGTTCCAAAAATATATCTGTACAACTTATGGGTCATCCAGAATTGTCATTTATCTCAGACTCAGCACAGGATCAGAGCCCAGTCCTTTTGTCACCCTGCTGTGTCAAGTTAATTACATTTCTCTCCAGCAGCAGGAAAAAAGGCCTCCCAACACAAAGGGAGCAATTAACAGTGCTTCACTGAGCTCCTGAGGAGGAAAGGGGTGGGGCTGCAGGATCTTCAATCAGCTGTCACACTGTACCATCAATGGGCCTGCCCAAGCCCACTAAATAAAGGAGGGAACCCCTGACCTCTGGATCCAACACAGGAGGGGGCTTCCCTTTAAAGATTTGGTGAGAACAACCCTGGCAGTGATGTCAGCGAGGGGCAGAGCTGAGGTCCCTGGTAGAGATGTCACTAGTGACTCCTGGATGGTGCCATCTTGAATTGTCCCAGCATGCTGTGCAGGAGGGTTGAGACAGAGGTGGAGAGGTGACAAGGCACCTTAGGATTGGCTAGGGGTGCCTGGCTTCTGGAACCTTCCACTTCCCTTTAGAAACCTCTTGCACAAGGGGGAGACTATCTCTTGTTTGGTGTTTTTCTGCGCTTCGCTGCTGACCATGGGGCCGCCATGGACAACTAGGAGGAAACTTCTGATGTCCAAAAAGGACGAATGACTCTGCCTAGTTAACCCCAGGACTACTGGCAGGCCCCCTTACTTTCCCTGTTGACCGATTGGGGAAAAGCCCGGGACTTCTGTGCCCAGAGACCAAGACAAGGAGGAAGGCTGGCACAGAGGGCCAGGAGATCCTGCTCCCTGTGGACTACACCACTTTGGAGTTCTTCTGAAACTGCTCCTGGTGGTTAGAGCTTGCCACCAGGAGTAAAAGGAGCTCAGAATTGCCCAGATTCGCCAAACAGAGCCTGAGTTATGCCATGCTGAAAATTGGTGACCTTTCACCCCATTTACCAGAGGAGCGCGTGGAACAGCGTTGCCATTTCTAAACGTACCCCCACGGTGCGTCGGAGCCCGGGTGTCGGTGCTCTTTGTTTTATTTACATTTTTCCAGGGAGGGAGCATGCATGGAGCCCCTCCCGAAGACTCTTATTTGGCCTCCGGACCCCATCCCCTGGGCCATATTTGCAAAGGAGGGGGCCGGGACCCCATCCTGACCCCTGAATGCCAAGAGGAAGGGGAAGATTGCCATAGCCCCTCTCAGTAGTGGTGGATCTGCCGATGTTCCTGTGCCCATGTGTGGGGGAAGCTGGCTGCCACCGCAACAACAGAGGAGCTCGATGCCTGCAGGATTGGGCAGGGAAAGAGAAAATGCTGGCCCCTGCACATGGAGGTGCGGGCCATGTGGGAGCCGGCAGGGCAGCGAGGGAAGAGCTCTCTTGACTGCCCCCAACATTGAGTAGGCATGAGGGTGCCCGGGTGGGACTGAGCTCCCCCAACACAAAGGAAACAAAAGGGAAAAAGCCACGCAGCACAGCAAAGAATAAGGCATCGGCTCTCCCCTTCACAGCGGTTGAACTGTTCATCTACTATTCACTGCTCTGGCTGGAGCGCAACATAATGCCATGCAGGGCTTTGTTGAATCTGCATAATCTTCTCTAATTGTGGTGGCCCCAGGATGGCATGGGCACCACCATAAAACAAAGGAAGTGTGGGGGTGGCTGCAGTAGTGCAGCTGCAGGAGTGCAGCAGCTCCCCCTAAAGAGGTTTTTACTAAGGACTGACCTTATGTTTGTGGAGTCCAAGAAACCAGGACCACTCTGGAACTTTGCTGAATGTTTCAAAGCACTCCCAACGCTGGAGCTTTGGCTCTACAGTTGGGAGTGCAGCACCCTCTAAGGGCATGTTTTGTGTCTGCAATACTGTGGCTTAAAGATGTCTAAAAAACGTACATGTGGTACAGTGCCCTGTAGGGGCTAAGTCTATGGTTCCATGTTATATGATGAAAATGTGATGCCCTCTAGGGGTTGTATTTATGGTAGCATTTTCATGGTTGGAAAGCATACAAAAAGCACACAGATACATGTTCTGCTCATGTTTAAATGTTTTATTGATATAATAATGTTGACAGTAATTATTGCTTAAAGTGAATACACTTTATTAACATTAATAAGTGCATTTACACATGATTAATATTGATGATTGCATTTACATACAGAATGATGACGTCTTTAACATATGGTTGGTTGATAACCCAATAGACTTGCCTTATATTTTTGTGTTATCCTTTAGGGGTGCAAGATGATTATGCAATGGCACCAACGGTATTTTCCATCTCCCAATGTAAGTTAATGCATAGTTATAGTTAGGATCGTATTGCCCTAAGAAATTTATTTTTTGTGCTGCTGATAACTTTGGCACTGTCTGATGAATCTCCACAAATCTAAAAAAAAGTGATACTTTTGACTAGTTTGTCCATGTAAAATTCTGGGGTGGTCTGTCAAACAGGGACCAAGAAAAAAAGTTGGTCCCAAAACGTATTTTCCCTATTCATTTTTCCATGGTAACTTTAGACGCAGCTACAGCCTAAACTGATGAATGGATTTAAACCAAATTTGCCAAAAATCTAGATCTTGGTCCAGAAAGAGTACTTTTTGTGATTTGGTGTAAATCCATTCAGTTGTTTTTGAGCAATTAATAACTTTGTATGTCTAGGGAAGCGGAGCCTCTGCAGATCTGATAGATCTCCTGCTGAGATTTGTTTGGATGCCACCACCTCAATCATGAAGTGGTGGCAGACATCATAGGTCTCTGGACTCAACCCTGAGTTCTAAAAAAAATAAATAAAAAAAAGACATAAGGGTGCAGGGTACGGATAACTTTGCCCCCTAGTACTGGTGGTGGGGTCCCAGAGGGACCTCGAATTGACTCAAAAATGTTTTTCTTTTTTTTATAAAGCCACAAATTCGCAGATGATCAGTGAATCTGCGGCAAAATAATAAAAAAAACACAAACGCAGGCTTCCACGCTTGTTTATTAAACCCCTCCAGTGTGGGCCAAGGCTGGGGGGGGCGATGCCTTATGTCTTTATTTTGGGAGGGTGGCATGTGGCCTCCACCCTGAGCCTCTGAGAGGTCCCAGAGACCCCACCCTCCCAGGGCCGAGACAAAATAATAAGGGAGGGGGGGATGTGGTCCCCCTTCTGGTGACTATTTTGGCCAGGGGGGCCCCATCCCACCCCCCCATGCCTTAATATATTTGAAAAAGGGAGGGGGCATGCGGCCCACTCCCTGAGCCATTATGGGTCCCAGGGAGCCTACCCCCGGGCCAAAATATGCCAGAAAGAGGAGAGAGTGAGGCTGCACGGCTCCCGCTCTTTAGACTCGAGGATGCCCCGGGTTCCCCATCCCCTGGGGCTGTAATGCATTTAAAAAAAGGAGGGGGTCTGCATGGTCTCCCCTCCTGAGCTAGCTCACCTGCCTCATCCCAGAAGCCCACACCTGGGACACAGCAGTTTAGGAAACCTGCATTTACTTTCAAGTAGTGGAACATGCCACATGGGAGAAAACAGAAAGTCTACTCCCAGCTGGCAGGAGCTTTGAAAATGGACCAGAAACAAGCATCCTGGGACCCGTTTCACAATATCACCCCTCATCAGCCAGGCTAGTTTGAATCCAGCTCATGGTGATCATGGGACCCAGGTATGGGCATACCCGTCCCTCTCGGGGTGACGAATGCAAAAAGAACAATTGATGAACAGAATGCTGAACAATGTCAAACATTCACCCCCAGTACAGAGATCTGGGCCTTAATCCATTATTTTTGCCCACCATGTCATTCCAGTTTGAACCCAGCCATATGCAAAACGATCTTGACTCTGCCCCCCATGGGAACAATCCAGCAAACTGTCAGGCTTGGTCCTCCCTGGACCGGAAACAAGCATCCTGGAACCTTTGTCCATGTACAGCATGGGGTTGGCCACAGAACTTGACCGCATCAACCACGATGAGCCGTGGGGGGTGCCAGGGCCCCTGCGGCCCTGCTGGCTCCCCTGCTAGCACCCATCGTGGGTGCCAGTAGAAGCCAGCATATATTTTTTATTTTTTTTGCATTTTGAGAGGGGGCCTGTGATCCTCCTATCTAACCCTTTACGGGTATCATTTGTTGTTATGAGGAGGAGGAGTGCCGCCACCCCCAAGCTTTTACATCCCCCTGGGAACCCACCCTTCAAGGACCATATTATTTTTTATGTGGAGGGGGTGCGCACCATACTCCCCAAAGTTTTATGGCTTCAGGGACCTCATCCGCTAGGTCCTTTTTATTTTTAGGGGGATGGGGGTGTGTGGCTCATTTAGGGCTTGGGGTCCCCATCCACTGGGGGCTTTATTTTCTTAAAGGGAAGGGGGCACCTTCCCCCTCCCCAAGCAAACCCTTAGGGACCCCATCCCCCAGGACCTTTTGTCTTAATAAAGTGGAAGGGTGCGCGTCCCCCTTCCACTAGCCTTTAGTGCTCGGGGGACCTTATCCTCCGGGCCTTATTTTTTATTCAGGAAAGGGGGCAAGAGGCCCCCTTCACCCCATCCCCTGGGGCCTTTCATTTTTTAAGTGGAAGGGATTGAGTTGCACCCACCTCAAGCCAATATTATCCCTGTGGACCCCACCACCAGGGACATCAAGTGGGTGCCCCGGGTGGCCCCTCTACGGTACACTGCTAATACCCTTTCATATTACAACACTTATACCATGTGAAATCATAGCATTCATAACAAGACTCAGGACATTTCAAATCACATAATTTGTGAGAACACTGTACATGGAAGAGTGGCGAGGTATAGTTAATGTAGAGTGGCTAGCGAGTTTACAACTCGGTGTGCAAGTTATAGTAATTTGCTTTTGGTGCGGAAATTATACATTTAAGGTATAACTATAACTTTTGTGCTTTTAGTGCTTGTGGAGTTTAAGTTTGGTTTGTGTAGAAAGGGATAAATAACTTTTTTCCCAACTATAACAAAGCTTTAACCTTTGTTTTTCATTGAATATGTATGTTTTCTCAATGTTTTAAATGTTCTCTGGTTACATATCACAAAGTAAATATATCATTTTGTTTCTTTTTATACAGTGACTTGGAGTGGCATAGAGTAGAGTTGCATACAGTAGAACGTCGTAGTGTAGAGTGTAGTAGCATACAGAAGCATAGAATAGAGTGGCATTGACTCGAGTGGCTTAGAGTGGAATAGCGTAGAGTAGAGTGGCGTAGAGTGGCGTGGTATAGAGTGGAGTGGCATAGAGTGGAGTGGCATAGAGTAGAGGGCGCAGAGTGGGGTGGTGTAGAGTGGAGTGGTGTAGAGTGGAATAACATAGAGTGAAGTACCATTGAGTGGAGTAGTGTATAAGGGCGTGGCATTGATTGGAGTGGCATACAGTGGAATGGAGTAGAGTGGAAAAGCGTTGAGTGGAGTGGCGTACAGTTGAATGGCATGGCATAGAATGGAGTGGCATAATGTGGAGTGCCGTACAGTGGAATGCTGAAGAGTGGAGTGGTGTAGAGTTGAGTTGCATAAAGTGGAGTAATGTAGACTGGGGTGGGGTAGAGTCGAGTGGCATAGAGTGGAGTAGCATAGAGCAGAATGGGATAAAGTGGAGTGGCATAGAGTAGAGTGGTGTACGGTGGAGTGGTGTCATGGAATGGTGTAGAGTGGAATAGCATAGAGTCGAGTGGTGTAGAATGGAACAGAGCAGGTTGGAGTGGCATAAATTGGAGCAGTATACAGTAGAGTGGCATAGAGTGGACTGGCATACAGTGGAGTGGCGTCAAGTGGAAGGGTCTAAAGTGGAATAAATGAAAGTGGAGTGGCGTAGAGTGGAATAGAGTAGAGTTAGTTGAGTTGTGTAGAGTGGAGTGGAGGACTATGCCACTCCAATACAATGGCAGCGTTGTGATTGGCGGGGACAGCGAGTAGTAAATGCCATTTGTGAATACCAAAAGTCGTAAAGTTAGACTTTAGTCTCATTTTACCTTTGTGATTCAGGCCCAACATTTGTACTTTTAACCCACAACGCAGATTAAGTGTGAGCTAAACAACAAGGTTGCCTTTTACTTTTGTAAACGCAGTTGTTAGCCAATCATATAATGCCTTGTGCTCGCCATGTACCGCTGTATACCACGGCACAATATATCACTAAGATTCGTGCCTTATTACTAAGAAACGGACGAATGGACCCTTTGTACATCCACAGTAAAATGTAAAGATGTCCATGGTTTAAAGACTGTGCACTAATTTTACCGCTTGGGACACATTTCAGTTGTTTGTTAGAGGGTGAGTATTCTAACATGGTCAGTTATTTTCTTTTTTTGGAGATGACAACAATATACATCGCATATTTTAAAATCTGTGACATATTGGGAGAAAGAGTATTGAGAGAGAAAATGAAAATCCTTGCAGCTCTAACAAACATGTTTCCATTAAGTGCTAGATATCACGTTAGCGAAGGAGCTGTGGTGCATTATTCTTTAGATGGAATGAAAACAACCTGGATGTGTGAATTGAGGATAGAGATGTGTTTCTAGAGCACTCAGAAGATCTGTGCTTGTAATTGAAAATGTAATTGCATATATATAGGTGCCGATCACGATCCGGCAAAAAATGTCCCCGTGCGACTCGTATCGGGTCTTTTTACCGTACGAATCGAACAAGTGCCGTACGAACTCGCAATCACGATTCGCATGGTAAAAAGTCCATACGAACCGCACTGGGAATCATTCCCCACACGTCCTCCGGTCGGAAAATGTGTCCGACACGTCCTCGGACGATTTACCTTACAAACGTGAAAAGCCAAGTCCGACCGAGGAATCACGATCCATCCCGTGCGTCCGAGCCTACAACCGTATGGAAAAAAACACCGTCCGCACCGAACATCCATAGCAACCATGGAGACATGTGCCCGCATACGCGCCCAACACCCCCCCCAGCCCCCGTACGTCCGACACGTACCCCCCGTGTATGTATACCCCCACCCGTCTAGGTACACCCCAGTACGTTCCAGTCCAACCCCCACCCCAGTACGTGTCGTACCCCCCGTGTACCCCCACCCCAGTACGTTCCAGTCGTACCCCCACCCCAGTACGTGTCAAATCCCCCGTCTACCGACACCCCAGTACATTCCAGTCGTACCCCCACCCCAGTACGTGTCGTACCACCGTCAATGTACACCCCCCCACCCCAGTACGTGTCGTACCCCCCGTCTACCGATACCCCAGTACGTTCGAGTCGTACCCCCACCCCAGTACGTGTCGTACCACCGTCAATGTACACCCCCCCACCCCAGTACGTGTCGTACCACCGTCAATGTACACCCCCCACCCCAGTACGTGTCGTACCACCGTCAATGTACACCCCCCCACCCCAGTACGTGTCGTACCACCGTCAATGTACACCCCCCACCCCAGTACGTGTCGTACCACCGTCAATGTACACCCCCCCACCCCAGTACGTGTCGTACCACCGTCTATGTACACCCCAGTAGGTTCCGGTCCTACCCCCAACACAACCTCCTAAGTACGGAGCGCACCCCAGGCCCCAACATCACCACCGCATGTACGACTCGTACCAAGTCACATACAAGGACAGCACCGTACAACCAAATGGCCCATGTACACACCGTACACATGCTCAAAACGCACGTACACAACCAGGACAAAACAAAACTACACAAGAATACACCATTCGAAAGGCACAAAGCCACGAAACATGGCCAACAACCACTAAAATAACACAATCACTGACCTGCAACTGCCAAAAACAAACAGAGGCCCAATACACCACCACTCCTTATAACACACCCACCCAAACTTCAAACACTGCCACACCCACCCATGGACCAATAAAAAGGGCCCACACACACAAACCATGAGCCTTTGCAACAGACTCACTGCTGCCAGACACCACAGAACCACACTACAAGCTACACCACACCTTACACTTGCACACCTTTACACAACCACCCTCACAAACACCCTCTCATCACATTCACACACACACACAACCATCCACACCCCCCCCCAACATCCACACACCACCCGCACCCACACCATCCCCACCCACACCCCTCACCATGCCCACTACCAAGAATCCAAAGTTCAGTCACCGAGAGTTGGAGGTCCTTGTGGATCAAATCCTCAGAGTCGAGCCACAGATCTTTGGAACATTGGTCAGAAACACCAGCCAGGCTGCCAAAACAGCCATGTGGCAGACCATCGTCGATGCTGTGAATGCCGTTGCGGACACCAGGAGGACCAAGCAGGATTGCCAGAACAGGTGGTACGATCTGCGGAGGAGGGTCAGAGCCAAGAGGCAGGAGGAACTCGACCATGCCAACGCCACCGGAGGAGGGCCCTCCCGCAGACCCGTACAGTACCATCCCTGGGAGGAGAGGGTGATGGCCATACTGCCGGTGGAGGCAGTCGAAGGATTAGAAGGACTCCGAGACCCGGGTGAGTACACAAACAACGCACCTCACATGGGGGGAACTGCAACCACAACCAAAACTACTAACAGGCACGCAACTACCACAAGCCATCGCATGACTCAACCACACTCCATGAGCAGGCACATGCCACTGCTGCCACCATGCCCCATGCACCCAGCTGGACAATGTCAAGTCACAGGCCACAGAAGACAACAACACATGACACGGTAACCCGGATGGCGGGAGGCTGGGCACCAACAATCACATAGTGCGACTCCATAGCAGACAACAATGGCCTCTGCCCATATGGCCTAGGTCACAGCCAGACAAACACTGTGTCCCAACACAGGAATGACTTGCCAGCAAATGGCGGACGCCTTGCATCAACACATGGGGGTGAAGGCACTGGTTTGCACATGACGGCAGCTAATGAACAGCCAACATTGTGAAAGAGTGGCAGCACACACCACCACAGCAGCAGCGCACAGACACACATCACACCAAATGGGTGCCTGGAGAGCAGAAACAAACTCACATCAACAAGCCAAGGGCCACTCAAAGATCTGCTAACAGTCTGTGCCCAGGAAGCTGGGCCGAGGTGACAGAGGGGGACACACAGAGGGAGGGAAAGGGGGACAGAGAAGGAGGGAGAGGGGGACAGAGAGGGAGGGAGACGGACAGAGGGAGGAGGCTGTCACACAGAGGGAGGGAGAGGGGGACAGAGAGGGAGGGAGAGGGGGACAGAGAAGGAGGGAGACACAGGGAGAGCAAATTAGTCCTTTGGTGTGTGGGAATGTCTGCTCGTGAGCAGGTGGACCGCGTGCATGTAGACATGGGTGGCCAGTGCAAGAACCCCCCCTCTTCATCAGGGCCAAACGCAGGGCCATGTCACAACCTGTACACGAGCACAAGGATAGCCACCTGCATCGTATAAGTGTGTGGATCCACTCCATGTGCACATGTACAGTGCTACAAGGAAGGCGCAAATGCATGGCTCGCCACACCTGCACACTCCACTGCTGACTGCAGTCACACTTGACGCAGCAAGTAAGACTGTGCCACACATAGTGAAAGGGGCCAAAGTGGTGCCCAAGGGACACACCCATGCACAAGTGCACTGTGAGTGGAATGCAAGACAGATCCTAATTCCAAGAGGAAAAGTGCCAACTTTGAAACTGATGAAACATGGATGTTTCATGGACCAAAATTAACATTGTCTCTCTCACACACAGGTCAACGTCGTGCTGCACCCCCCAACACTGGGGGGGAACACTCACAGGACCCGGATCTGCAGGAGACCGATCCCACCGGCAGCGACCACTCTCACCACTCTGCGGACGACCTCGACCGACCTGGCCCCTCTGGTGTCCAACCACCTGCAGCACCTGCGTCAGGTACAACCGTGCCAACCACCACCCCCACTCCTGCCACATCCCAGGAGACACCCAGGATCCCTGCCCCAACACCACAATGCAGCCAGGCTCGCCAGGAGGGACACGGTGTCCCGGGCACCCAGGAGGAGGCAGGCGACAACGCAAATGCCACCCCTCAGGGGTCCCGGAGACCCGATGTGCCCACAAGTGCAGGCCAGGCGCAAGTGGGCAGGGGTGGTGGGAGTGGAGGACGGCGGAGGCGCGAGCCTGACCAGTTGGCTGGGGATCCGGTATATTCCCATGTAAGAAACATCCTGGACTCATACCGGCAGGACACCACGGGCATGGCCCAGGTTGTGTCCGTCCTCGAGGGGATCAAGACCCAGCAGGCCCAGCAACATGCGGACCTAATAGCCTGTCTACTGGTACACCAACGGAGGATGGAGGACAGACAGGCTGAGCAAGTGACGGCGTCCCAGGGGATTCACGCTGAACTCCGTCGGATGGCCGACACCATGGCCGACCCTCCCTGTGCCAGAAGGCGGAGAACATCACCACCCACAGGGAGGGATCAGGAGGAGGAGGAAACATCCGACGGAGCATCCCAGACGTCGTCACGGCCTGCTGGTGATGTTCCCCGCAGGAGGCCGGGTCGTCCACGGAAAGCACCGTGAGGGTGGCTGCTACATCACCATCTCCCAGGACACCTGGCCTGGCACCTGGCCCACTGGAGCAACAGCATCACAGCATCAAGAGACATTCTCTGCCACATGGCCCTGCTGGTCACTGGCTGACCAATGTTGACAAAGACTGTGGCATGGACTCTGAGGATTTCCAATGGCAAGGACACCAACTCCCCTACTGAACTTTGGATTCCATAATCCCGGAAAGCACCTCACTTTGTCCCCCCCCCCCCCCCATAATAAATCACACTACTAAGAGTAGATGCCTGCTGGTAGCATTATTACCTAACATGTGTCTTGTAAAGTCGAAACATGCCTGAGTTATCTGTTCTCTTCAACCATCCACACCCTGGGGCCTGAGTCTGGCACAGGACACATGGGTCACAGTCTATTAGGCAAGACAGACATGGAGCACCATACACACCCGTGATGGGCACAACCAGCTGAGGGGGTGGCCGAACAACCGTGCTGACACACACACTCAGTACAGCAACAGTCATGCGCAGAGGTCAGGGATCCTGGCCAGTGTCCTGGGGGGCACCCAGGTATGTGTAGACAGGTGGCAGAACCATGTCCTGCAAGCTTGAGTCCGGTGGATGCAGAGAATGGGGGCCTGTCCAACGTTGGATGCATGGGGATGGCACATGTCACAATACCCACGCAGTCATGGACATCATGCCCAATACACAGTGTCAGCCAACACACACAGCTTGCATCTCGCCAGTCGACACATTGGCACATAGCCACAATCAGGGGATACCATGCCAGACATGCTGGATGCACCGTGCCAACACACCAGCATTGACTGAGAAGAGGCACCTTGGAGGCATAGGGACACCTTTATTAGTCATGTATTCGGGATTGCAGAGGCAACTTGAAGTACACATGAACACTTCATGTGGAGTAACATGTGGGTCCAACACTGGCACCCCCCTTCTGCAGCACAAATGCGTGATAGCCATGGTACTGGCACACAAGCGTCGGCCAACAGCTAAATACCCACAGCTGCACACGGAGAGCCTAACATACACCACAGATCCGCTGATGTGGAAGTCCCACGCCATGTCAAGCAATTGTTAACCGTATGTGTCCGAGGGCAGTGTCACACACATTGATGGCATCATCACAATCCACTATCCCATCACTGATGACTGACAACCAGGCAGCACATCTATTCTGGTGTACCCAGCTGCATGTCGTGTCCCATGGGGATGCCCCATGTCTGCAGAGGAACCAAACCCCGACCGGGGCAGTGTGCACACATCGTGAACAACTGCCACACCCAATACACCCCTGATGCATCCCTTACCCCATGGAGACTTCCAAACGTGTCCGTGCCTGTAACGCTGAGTCAGCCCACGATGCCATGTCCATGAGGAATAGCAGTGCCACAACAATGCAACCAGAAGACGGCATGCGCAGGTACCTGGGGAAGAGAGACACACAAGAAGTCAGCCACAAAAAGCACAGCCACTTGCATGTGCATGTACTCGACACATGTTAGGATGACAACATGCTAGGTCACAATTATGAGTGGGGAAATACACATCACTGCCACCATCACTCCAGTGACACACCCACACACACCTCTGACTCACGTGCCATACATGCAGGTGGAGACACACATCACAACGCATGCCACACGGGGACCAAGGCGTGCACACTCAAGACACTGGTACTCACCACTAAGCAAAGAAGTCGCGTATGAGCCGAGTCCGGATGTCCTCTTGCGGCTCCACATCCTCCACATCACTAGCCCCATTGCCAAGCCCTTCGTCCTCCACGGGTGGATGGTCCTCGTCATGTTGATTCAGGATGAGTGGCACAGCTCTTTCAACTGCCATGTTGTGCAGCATGCAGCAGACCATGAAGATCTTGCAAACCTTCGCCGGGGCATATGGGAGTGCGCCGCCGGTCTTGTGGAGGCACCGGAATCGGCTCTTCAGCATGCCAAACGTCCTCTCTATCACACGCCTTGTCCGGCCATGGGCGGTGTTGTAGCGGAGCTGGGCCGGCGT
The DNA here is from genome assembly GCF_964204655.1 of Triturus cristatus. NCBI lineage: Eukaryota > Metazoa > Chordata > Amphibia > Caudata > Salamandridae > Triturus > Triturus cristatus. The sequence goes on along the minus strand of NC_140581.1, from coordinate 765,767,477 downwards.
GATGGGGTTGCGGAGAGGTGTCAGCAGCCAAGGCATGTTGGGATAGCCAGCGTCCCCTACATGGAAAGCACATGGATATCGTTAGAACTGGCGAAGCGGTCGTGCTGGTAGGCTATACAGAATACAGGACAGACAGACTGTACCCACCAACAACACATGCCCGTTCGTTGCGCAGCTGCATCATCATATCAGGCATCCCGCTACGCCTCATGATGTAGGCATCGTGTGCTGATCCTGGAAAACGAGCACAGACATGTGAAATCACCATGTTGGACAGACACACCACAAGGGCATTGATGGAGTGGTAGTGCTTCCGATTCCGGTACGCCACCTCCCGTGCGTGTGGTGGTACCAAACCTACATGTGTCCCATCTATGGACCCAATGACATGGGGCATCCCTCCCAGGGCATAGAATCCACGCTTGACCTCTGTCATCTGTTCAGGGGTTGGGAACTTTATGAAGTCATCCAGGTGAATCAACATGGCCTCCAAGAAATCATGCAGCACACCGCTGAACATGCTCTGGGACATGCCACCAACATGAGCTATGGTATTTTGGAAGGTACCCGTGGCTAGAAAATGTAGGGCAGCCATTACCTTCAGCTGGGGTGTCAGTGCCGTAGGATACCTGTGCTGCGGTTGCAGGTGTGGTGCCAGTCTCGCTGTCAGCTCCAGAATCAACGGTTGGGTGAAGCGGTAGAGCCGGATCCTGTCATTCTCCTGCATGGCAGCCAAGTCTGGAATTATTCGGGCAACAGGCGGCGCTCTGCAGTAATTTGGAAGTGACAAGGAAGAGTGAGTGCACTACGACAACAACTCATGTCTACTGAGCACATGTAAATCTGGCAATACACACATGCTACATAGGGAGTCACATATGTGCTACATGCCCAGGACACGTATGGATGCAAGGTGACACTCCTTCCAAGACCCAGCTACACACGGAGATTGAGAACCTCCCCATGCCACGCCATGGGAATAGCTGTGTCCCAGTGCAAGTGAACAGCCCGACGCAAGACAGAAGTGACATACACCCACACATCAGCAGAAGTAGGATGCCGATTGTAGAGACTGGTAGCGGAACACCGGAGCCACAGGTCACATGACATTACACTAGGCCTGCCCACACACCTTGCCATGAAGGTGCACATGTCATGACTCACCACACATTCCTTGTGAGGATGCTGACATGGCCTTGTCACGCTACTCCGTGTCCCATGCATACATGTGCACCTCACATCCGATACCACATGTGGCATGGTGTGCGGAACAGTGTGCAATGACAATCTACACACAGCCACATGTTGGTTGCTGCAACGGCTGCAGCTTTTGAGGGTGCTACAACATCAACCTGATGTAAATCCCGGACACATAAATGACATAGTCACATTGTGCACTGTGGGTAGTGACAAGTCAGGTGTCATGACCCCTGTACCGGGCATCATGGGACACTTCCGTGTGTTGGTGTCCGTGCCATGCCAGTGACGCTCACCCCAAGTGCGCAGTACGACATGCACACATGTCAAAGGAGTCAAGGGCATGCCTGGCACACATTCCACCCTCACACAGTACACCTGTACACATCTCATCATACATCTGGTGCCTCCTCCACTCAGGAGGCATGTTCCACATCACAGCCTGTCACACCTGTGCCCCACACATGTAGTAATGCACAGACGATGCCTTGATGTCCATTCCTGGACAAGTATGTCCATCCATGGACAAGTATGTCCGCCCTATTCCTACCTGTGTGTCGACTATCACCACAGTGATGTGTACAAACCGGCGTACTGCTGCTAAGAGGGCCTGTGTATGTTCCCCAATCACTGTGGGAGTGCTGCCGTATGTGTACCCATCGTGATGGCGAGCGTACAGGCATTTGTACGGTCCGTACCACAACGAGTACGCATACGCGTGCAGAACCATAGTGAGAGGGCCGTACACTCGCATGTACGCTCACTATCACTATGGGTCTGCACGCGTATGCGTACACGTAGTGGTACGGACCGTACACTCGCATCTACGCTCACTATCACTATGGGTCTGCACGCGTATGCGTACACGTAGTGGTACGGACCGTACACTCGCATCTACGCTCACTATCACTATGGGTCTGCACGCGTATGCGTACACGTAGTGGTACGGACCGTACACTCGTATCTACGCTCACTATCACTATGGGTCTGCACGCGTATGCGTACACGTAGTGGTACGGACCGTACACTCGCATCTACGCTCACTATCACTATGGGTCTGCACGCGTATGCGTACACGTAGTGGTACGGACCGTACACTCGCATGTACGCTCACTATCACTACGGGTACACAGACCCATAGTGATAGTGAGCGTACAGGCATTTGTACGGTCCGTACCACAACGAGTACGCATACGCGTGCAGAACCATAGTGATAGTGAGCGTACAGGCATTTGTACGGTCCGTACCACTACGTGTACGCATACGCGTGCAGACCCATGGTGATAGTGAGCGTACATGCGTGTGTACGGTCCGTACCACTACGTGTACGCATACGCGTGCAGACCCATAGTGATTTTGAACGTAGGCATGCATGTACGGGCCGTTGCCATGCATTTGGGGTGCCCTAGGGCCCGGAAACGCACCGTACCTGTGTGTGATTCTCCTAATTACATAGGGGACAAGTATTAAGGCCTACATGCATGCTGGTTGTCATGGCGACCAGGTTCAAATTTCGATTTTGTTCTGGAAGGTGCACAGCAGAAGTCAGTTGGAATTCTTCTACTTTGTTGCAATGTGTTTGTGGGGCTGACATCATGCAGGAGAATGAAACCGATAGAGAACCCACAGACTGCTAGGTTTGAAGGGATTGGTGGAAACATAGGATGCAAATGTGAGTGACCAATCACTCTGTACTCCTGTGCATGAGACTGGGCAGAAGGCCACATATAAGGCAGCCAGGTCCCATGAGGGATTACTTGCCTGCACATCTTTGCATTTGTCGACCAAGCTGCTGCTACTGATTCCCTGGAACCATGTCAAGGGCTGTGGAGAGGACACAGCCATTCACCCTGGAGGAGAACATGGCTCTGCTGGATGTGATCCTCCCACAGTACCCCATGCTGTATGGGCGACCAGGGTATCAGGTGAGTGCATAGGCCACTGCCACAGACTGTCCCTATGTTGTGACTGTGTCTTCAGGCATTGTGTCCCGGTGTGACACACATGCCATGTACTGTCGGGGGGGTACCAGGGGGGGGGTGCCTGATGTCTCCCAGCAGTGCCCTGAGACAGGAGGGGTGTGTGCAGAGTCCTCCCAGCAGTGCCCTGAGACAGGAGGGGTGTGTGCAGAGTCCTCCCAGAAGTGCCCTGAGACAGGAGGGGTGGGTGTGGAGTCCTCCCAGCAGTGCCCTGAGACAGGAGGGGTGTGTGCAGAGTCCTCCCAGAAGTGCCCTGAGACAGGAGGTGTGTGTGCAGAGTCCTCCCAGCAGTGCCCTGAGACAGGAGGGGTGTGTGCAGAGTCCTCCCAGCAGTGCCCTGAGACAGGAGGTGTGGGTGTGATGCACAGTGTGAGCCTTGATCATTGATTGTGACATTGCCATCATTCCACCTGAGTACCCACTATGGCACGTACTGCCTTTTCCCTCACCAGAGGATGATGTCCCTATGACAGAGGTGCAATGCGTTGGCTGCATTACATGCCATGTAGTAACCAGCTATTATGTTCACATATGTCTCTCTGTGACATGTGGCCGGTGTATTGATGTGGTGTCACTTGTACTTCCTCACAGGTAGGCGCCACTGCCAAGGAGCAGATCTGGCTGACCGCCGTCAGTGCCGTGAGGCGTGTGGATGGTCGGAGGCGGAGCCTGTCCCAGGTGAGGAAACGCTGGCAGGATATCCGGTGCTGGACGCGGAGGATTGCACGGCTCCTGCTGGGGGACTCACCTGAGAGCCACAAGAACCGCGGCCGCCGCCGTCTGACCCACCTCCACAGGCGTGTGCTGCCGGTGGTCTTTCCAGACCTGGAGAGGCGCTTACAGGCGATGCAGCAGGCGGAAGGGGGTAGGTACATGTGCGTTTGTTGTGTGTCACCGGCATTTGTAAGGGCACAGTGGCATTAATTCACTGGCAGGGTTTAAAGGTGCTGTGCCCATCCAGTTTGCCCCAGTGTAGCGCTGCGCCCCTGCCACCCTTCCCCTCCTTGCAATGTGTTCCCTGGTCTGTGTGTAGTCACTCCTTCACAAGGTAATGTAGGCTGGCGCTTTGTCCACGAGAACAATGACTGTAGCATCATGGGTGGTGGTGGTGGGTAACAGGTTGTGGGACCTTGCCTGTGAACTGTCAAGTTCACTGCATGTGGGTTCCATGTCAGTTGGCACTGATGCTGGCTCCAGACATGGGAGTTGGTCTCTCATGTGTCATGCCTTACAGCGCGCATGTCCTATGTAGTGGCCTGTGACATGATGTGCATGAGTGTGCGCTACGCATAGTGCAGGGATGGTGACGTGTGTAGCAGTCATTCCCATTCAGTAGCATGTAGTTGCGTGCCCAATACTGTCCCCTGGGGCACCTTATCCTCAGTGTTGTTTGTGTCATCATCAACGTGGACACTCTCACTGTCTACAGCGTAGGTTGTGCTCTGTGCCATTGTCCCCTGTCACCATGTATATAGACGTGCTATTATGTACAGGTGTCCACTGTGCAGCCTGACCTGATTGTCCCTCTTCATACTCACAGTTGCCAGTGCCTGTGTGTCTTGTTATACTCATCTGAGGATGGGCACTGGTACCTCATTATTTGTACAGGCGCACCTTTGCTGTTTTGCGTCCAATCTTGCCTTTTGCCTGGCACTGTGTTTATCACCCAGACTATGAGATGTTGGTGCCACCTGTGTCTCAGCAATTAGCATCGTGTGGGGGTTGCTTGGGGCGGGCAATGCCTATGTGTCAATTCCTGATTCCTAATTGCTGGGTCTGGACAGTGTGTGATGTTACTGGACACACACGCAAGGTGCAGTGACCGAGTTATGTTGGGCATGTTTGCAGCATTACCTATGCAGCATGTGTCTCAAGTTCATGGATATTGTCCCTGGTCATAGGTATTTTCACAAACGCTGTGTGGTGCAGAGGCAGTGCAGGATTGTCCCCAGGGCCTGGGTGCTATGTCAGACTCCGTTTCCTGTCATCAGCTATTGTCTCATGCTCTCCATGGTATTTCAGTGGCATGGTGGCTCAACCAACTGTGTTTCATGCCCTACATCGGTACCTTGTTTTGCAGATGTTAGGGATCTGCCTCTTCAGGCTATGCAATGTTGACTATGTAGATTGGACTCATGTGACAGATGTGTACAGGTGTCTGATTAATTTCTGTCTCTCCACCCTGCCCACAGCATCGTCGGGGGACACAGAGGGAGACATGGACACGGACCAGGCGGAGGGACCGAGCACCAGTGGCAGCCGTGACATCGGGGCTGGCACATCGAGTGGGACAGAGGCGGAGGATAGTGTGGCCGAGGACCTGTCGACTGGCACATCAGACTACGAAGCTGACAGGTCCGAGGAGGATGTCTCAGAGTTGGCGGAGGCTGCACCAGCAGCTGACAGTGGAACAACACCTGCCACCGCCCCCTCAGTTCCCACCAACCGCCTCCCACTTGCTCGTGTCCCTTCCCAGCGTGCCCGGTCACCGCATGTCTCCTTCCTGCCAGGCACCGCACCCCCTGCCCCTGTCTCCACTGCTGCCGCCAATGCTGAGTCTATGGACATCCAGCGGCAAATGCAGGTTGGTCAGGCTGCGATCCTGAATGTCCTCCATTCCCACGGGAAAACCCTCACCAACATCGAGGCATTCTTGGAGGGCATTCATTCTTTGCAGGCTGACCAACGCAACTTGCTGAGGTCCCTAGACTCCACACTGACTGCAGCAGTGGGTCTCCTGCAGCGCGACCTCCCCCCACCTACCCCTGCCCCATCCACACTTCCCACTTCAATGCCTGTCCCACGTACACCCAGACGTCGGCATGCACCCACCACAACAGACACAGGCACCACACCAGCAGGGAATGTCCACCGCACTCCTCCTGACACGCACACACAGGGTGAGATAGGCACACCCACTGGGTCGGGGGGCAAACGTGTGACACGCAGCCAGAGTGGGAGTCCGCATTCCACACAATCCACTCCCTCCAAATCCCCTCCCCTCAGCTCTCCTGGCCACATCTCCCCCAAGGACTCCTTCATGGCCGCTCTGTCCCTGAGCCCCACAGTTACGCCACCACGCAAGCGGTCAAGGAAGTCCTCGGTCAGGGTGGTTGAGTCTCCCCCCCTGTCTCCACCCTCCCCCGGTGGCGCTGCAACCCATCCCTCTGAACCCCCCCCCTCCTTGGGGCCTGAGGTCACTTCGGGTGCAGGGGACTCCCTGGAGGACCTTGCTAAGGTGTGTAGTGCCATCCTGGCCTCCGCCTTTGGCCATGACACACCCCCTGTGGTTGAGTCCTCCATCCCTGCACCCACAACGCCGCCCCTTTGCCCTGATGTCCCTGCGGTGCCTGTTGCTTCCCCCCCCCCTGATGCCCTCACCAGTATGGAAGACGATGGCATTTGACTGTGCAGGCAAGGTAGGGGACACACATCCCACTGTGTCCCCCATGCAGCTGGGAATCATTGACTGCCCTATGGCCTTTGTTGACTTTGAACTGCCTTTGATCCACGGACATTGTGCTCATGCTGAATAAAGCTTATTTTTTTTTTCATTATCACACTCCTGCTATGGTGGTATTGGTGTTGGTGGAGCTGCTACATTGTTTTGGGTGGTGTTTAAGGCTTTGGGTGTGTGGGATTTGTAGTAGTGTTCTGATCTTTGGGGCCACCCTAGGATCTGTGTGCCATCACAAGGTGTTGGCTAACTTCCTTAGGTCATGTTAGCAGTTACTGCATGGTTCAATTGTCCCAGGGTGTATTCCTTCCTCTGTGTACCCAGTTTCTTCCCTGCAGGGTGTTCCCAATGTTTAGCGCAGAGCTGTGTGTACATGAGCTGTGTGTGTGACGGAGCCCTTCTACTTTGGCCATGCATGCATGGCCATGTCTCCACCTGCAACAATCGTGGCATCCTTGGTGATCACTGTACTTGTGTGTGGAGTCAGTTGACATGAGTTCATGGGGACATGTTCCCTTGTAGGCAGTATGGATGTGGGTAATTGTGGCATCACACACATGTGTTACACCCCTCCTGGGTGTGGACACTGCTGGGAGGTCTCTGCACCCACCCCTCCTGTCTCAGGGCACTGCTGGGAGGACTCACCACCCACCCCTCCTGTCTCTGGGCACTGCTGGGAGGACTCACCACCCACCCCTCCTGTCTCAGGGCACTGCTGGGAGGTCTCTGCACCCACCCCTCCTGTCTCAGGGCACTGCTGGGAGGACTCACCACCCACCCCTCCTGGGTCTGGACACTGCTGGGAGGACTCTGCACACACCCCTCCTGGGTCTGGACACTGCTGGGAGGACTCACCACCCACCCCTCCTGTCTCAGGGCACTGCTGGGAGGTCTCTGCACCCACCCCTCCTGTCTCAGGGCACTGCTGGGAGGACTCACCACCCACCCCTCCTGGGTCTGGACACTGCTGGGAGGACTCTGCACACACCCCTCCTGGGTCTGGACACTGCTGGGAGGACTCTGCACCCACCCCTCCTGTCTCTGGGCACTGCTGGGAGGACTCTGCACCCACCCCTCCTGGGTCTGGACACTGCTGGGAGGACTCTGCACACACCCCTCCTGTCTCTGGGCACTGCTGGGAGGTCTCTGCACCCACCCCTCCTGTCTCAGGGCACTGCTGGGAGGACTCACCACCCACCCCTCCTGGGTCTGGACACTGCTGGGAGGACTCTGCACACACCCCTCCTGGGTCTGGACACTGCTGGGAGGACTCTGCACACACCCCTCCTGGGTCTGGACACTGCTGGGAGGACTCTGCACCCACCCCTCCTGTCTCTGGGCACTGCTGGGAGGACTCTGCACCCACCCCTCCTGGGTCTGGACACTGCTGGGAGGACTCTGCACACACCCCTCCTGTCTCTGGGCACTGCTGGGAGGACTCACCACCCACCCCTCCTGTCTCAGGGCACTGCTGGGAGGTCTCTGCACCCACCCCTCCTGGGTCTGGACACTGCTGGGAGGACTCTGCACACACACCTCCAATTTCTGGACATGTACGCTTGGGACATACACGGTGTGGGTGCGCTCCATGCATTCGAGGTGAGGGTTCGAGTCGTACTTACACTGGTGTGGTGGTGGTACGGTCCGTGAGTCCAGGAGTCGTACTTACACTGGTGGGGGTGGGGGTACGGTCCGTACGTCCGCGGGTGAGGGTTCGTGTCGTACTTACACTGTTGGCATGGGGGGTACGCTCCATGCATATAGGGTGTGGCTACGGGTCGTACTTACACTGTTGGCATGGGGGTACGCTCCTTGCATACGCGGGTGAGGGTTCGAGTCGTACTTACACTGTTGGGGTGGGGGTACGCTCCTTGCATACGCGGGTGGGGGTACGGGTCGTACTTACACTGTTGGGGTGGGGGTACGCTCCTTGCATACGCGGGTGAGGGTTCGAGTCGTACTTACACTGTTGGGGTGGGGGTACGCTCCATGCATACGCGGGTGAGGGTACGGGTCGTACTTACACTGTTGGGGTGGGGGTACGCTCCATGCATATAGGGTGTGGCTACGGGTCGTACTTACACTGTTGGCATGGGGGGTACGCTCCTTGCATACGCGGGTGGGGGTACGGGTCGTACTTACACTGTTGGGGTGGGGGTACGCTCCATGCATATAGGGTGTGGCTACGGGTCGTACTTACACGGTTGGCATGGGGGGTACGCTCCTTGCATACGCGGGTGGGGGTACGGGTCGTACTTACACTGTTGGGGTGGGGGTACGCTCCTTGCATACGCGGGTGAGGGTTCGAGTCGTACTTACACTGTTGGGGTGGGGGTACGCTCCATGCATACGCGGGTGAGGGTACGGGTCGTACTTACACTGTTGGGGTGGGGGTACGCTCCATGCATACGCGGGTGAGGGTACGGGTCGTACTTACACTGTTGGGGTGGGGGTATGGTCCCTGAGTCCGCTGTTGGGGGTCGGAGTCGTACTTACACTGGTGGGGGTACGGTCCGTAGGTCCGCGGGTGAGGGTTCGAGTCGTACTACACTGTTGGCATGGGGGGTACGCTCCATGCATATAGGGTGGGGGTAGGGTCCGTACATATCCATCCCCACGCTATGTGATGCTTGTGCGGGCCGTACCCAGGCCTTTGCCACGTGGGTACGATCCGTCCCGCCATTGTTGGGGTGACGTGTGTGTGGGCGGGGTACGACTCGTACCCACGCTCTTCAGGCGTGGGTACGGGACGTACCTGTCTGGTTGTGTTGTCGGTTCGCGTGGTGACGGACTTCCGTTGTGGCGGTAGCTGGCTTATCAGGACACGCCCCCACCCCCTCGTGGTGACCAGGGCATGGGAGTCAGGTATGTCCAGGCCATGTGTGACTTATGTGGTTGTTTTGTGGCCTGCCCTGGTCGTGCCACCCCCACCCCACCCCACTTTCCCCCCTCCCTTAGTTATTCTTACCTTCTGCGGCGTCTGCGTCGGTGCCTGTAGAGCAGGTGGACTGCTATGAGGGCAGGGATGACTCGTAGGTTCGGGTCCATGTCTGTCCGTCGCGTACTGGTACTCCTTGCTCGCGTCGTCCTGTCGCGTACGGGTCCTCCTTGATCGCGTCGTCCTGTCGGGTACGGGTCCTCCTTGGTCGCGTGGTCCTGTGTCCGTCGCGTACTGGTCCTCCTTGTTCGCGTCGTCGTCTGTCCGTCGCGTACTGGTGGTCCTTGTTCGCGTCGTCCTGTTTCCCGGCAGTTTTTGGCTGCCGCAGAATCTTCACCGTGCGGGGTGACGTCGGTGCGAATCGTGATTCCTGGTTCGTGAATGGCTGGCTGCGTGCGTCCAGACGTCAGGTCTGCGCTTTCCCGGATCACATTGGTAGTTGTTTTTTTGTTCGGTCGGGCTTTTTTACGATTCGTACGGAAAAGGTGTTTCCGTACGAATCGTAATTCCTTGTTTGTATATTTACACGACCGGGTACGCGTCGAACGGAGAATATGCTCCGTCCGACGGTTCGTACCCGGTTTTTACAGGATTGTGATCGGCACCATAGTGTTTACTACCCCTGAGATATGTTGAAGCACTTTATGGCAAGTTGCATGCTACTCTGGATCCCAAAGTTGGTGGTTAATCCAAATGGTACCCCTGACAAATGGTATTACTCAAGCACCTTCAAAGCATTCCATGCATTTATCCAGTTTCTTTGTAGTCAATTTAAATGTATATCAATTAGTGGTGGTTATGTGGTTTGTGGCAAATTGTTGGTGAGATACGTTGGCTGGTGGAGGTGAGGTATTGTTGGGTTGCAGGGCGGCTTTAAAAAAAAGGATAGGTTGTGATCTATGACATGACATGAGATAGGACCCATTTGCATAATTGCAATAAGAGATTAAAACAAACAGGAATAAGAGGAGTGAGAGGAGGATATGCTCAGAAATAGAAGGCATGCAGGCATGCAGAGGATGGAAGGTAAGAAAAGGGTAACTGATGAAAGAAGGAAAGGAGAGGAATTAATCAGAAGTAGGCAAGATCATTTTACATACAAAGTTTCAGGAGTGTTGTGGGAGAGGGCTTTCTGAGATATCAAACAATATGTGGAAATAGGGTGGAGAAAGAAACAACATATATAGTGCTTCATGTCTGGGGAGGTAGCTTAACATGCGAGTGTACAGATCATTTAAACAATAAGAGGTCGAGCCTGCTGTATGCCAAGCCTAGGGCAGCCTTTTAGACATAGAATGTACCTAACCTTGGTGTAGGGTCTGTGTGCTGCATAAGCTAAAGCGTTGCTGAGAAGGATAAGTTTAAGATCTTTAACTGAGAACTCAGTTTGTGGGTCACCAGTAAAAGCCATGATGATCTCCAAGGGGATAGGCTATGGCAAAAATCAGTTGTCTCAAGCTCAGCAGAGTCCCCTTAGGCACTGATAAGTTGATTTAGTGAATGCAAATAGGGAACGCAATGTGCTCATTCATAGTGGCCTGTGTTGTGTTTTTCATTAATTAATGTAAATATGAACAAATCCTTCAATTTTTTATTTCAGCCTCTGGAATGCGTAACCCTTTTGGAGCAATATTCTAGTACATGAAATGCAATAACTGTCACAGCAGGAGTAATGCTGGTGCACTAGTGGTATGTCATTTATATTTAGTCTGAACAGCTTTTTTACAGACTTGGGCCAGGCACAAGTTATATGTCTGAGGGTTCATTATTCCTTTGTATAGGTTTCTATTTATATAGGTCTCATCAATAGAATGCGGGTGCTGAGGTGAGGAGAATATGAGCCAGTTGAGAGTGGGAAAGTGAGAGATAGCTGTCAATAATGTAAGCATAGAAAGGGCAGTAGCCAAAGACAAATATTTGACAAATAGCCCTAATAGAAGTCTTGGTATAACTTATAATTGTAGATTTATGCGCGGTCTTTCTCTGGCTTGTCCTGGGAGAGGTTGTGCTTCCTGGAGCCTGAAACATTTCTCAGTGAACTCCTTCCCTTAGTAAGAGAGCTCTGGATGCAAGGGCGACCCTCAGATAAATAGAGTTTTAGAGGGACTTTCAGAATTCCACTCCCTTACACAGCATTGAGGTAACACAGGTAAACTACTATGTGCGACTGTAGGTATTGTATAGGATGAGTATAAGCATATCAGAGCAGGGACTAAAGTTGCCTTTTGGTACATTCATCAACATTAACCACAGTCATTAGAAACTACATATGCTGGTAATAATGGTGAATGAAGAATACTATTTGTTAATGGCAGGATGCCCTCAGACCGAGTCGTTAGTCGTTCATGTGAGATGTCAGTGTACCTAGTGTTACCCTGAGATTTAAATAAAATTGGGGTCTATCTTAGTTGGTGACATGTATGTTTTAGTTGTGTTTTAAAGTTAATAATGTTTTACACCCAAATATATGGCTTTGCCATTAGTGAAGCATTTCACCACTGTCATGGGCTTGGGAATTTGGATAAACTTACTTTGCCTACAGACCTCCTCACTAATACCCAGTCCCCTACTTTCACAGTGGTTTTCTTGACAGACTTCCTTTCTTAAAAATCCTCCTTGTGCTTCTTCACCTTTTCTGCTTCTTTTATTCTCCACTTGTGGTCCTGACGATTTTTGATTCTAATCATTAGCCCTCATTGATGCCAGCAAATTGTTAGGATGCATTCCCTGAAATAATTCAAATTCCCTATACTGGAATGTGGCGTAAATCTGTATGCTATCAACCTACACATTCTTGTTGAGCTTTCCGGAGGTCAACACTCAGCCTTAAACCACCTTTAGATTTCCTGGCTGCAACAACTGATGCCAACCATTCAATTCCTTCAATATCTTTAATAATCCCATCACTCTTGAGTCTCTCCAACTCAGAATGCATTTCTTCCCTCACTGTCACTGGTACACCACAAACGTTTCTACATGTCGGTCTGGCTCCTGACACCAAATGTATCTTGTGTGTATAACCTTTCCCCCAACCCCACTTTTCTTGAAAAAAAAGTGAAAACACGTTTTATCACTTGTAAGAAGCTTCATCAACAAGCACGTCCTCTAACCTGTGGTTTTCTTTTAAAAGAATTGGGGGAACACTGTTTGGATCTAGCATTAACCCTAAATCCCACTGGTGAACCCAGCTTATTATGCTGTCTCCCTTCTGTGATAGATATAGTCTACCATTGATATATCATTGACAGCACTCAACCAAACCTACAAAATACCCACAAAATTTAATAGGTTCACTGCTGAATCAAACAACAACTTAGGGGCAGATTTACAAGCCCCTTGCGCCACTTTTGCATCACTTTTCCCATGTTAAAAGTGACGCAAAAGTGGCGCAAGGGGCTTGTAAATCTGCCCCTTAGTTCTTTCACCATCAACCAAAATGTCATCAACTGGATCATTCTTTGCATGACAGTCAACGCTGACAAAATGTTTTTATTAATAATGTGCCAAAGCTTAAGTAAATCATGCTCAATGCAAAATTTGTAGTAAGTAGTTATACTTCATGATTATAGGCCTGTTAATAAATACAATGCTAATTTCTGCTAGTCTAACTATTGATGCCATGTTAACTGAAAAATAATGCATTAACACTGAAAGGCCTGTTTTTCATATTGAATAGTTGTTGAACACAGTGTTTTTCCTTTCATCATAAATGTTGTATTTCTCCAGAAGTCTTCTGTTAGCTAGTGAATAGGTCCTTGTTATGTGTTAGACAACTGATAGCGAGTTGTCACTGAGAAAAGAGGAAGTGACTGGAAGAATGATTCATTGAAAGAAGTGTATGGACCGCAAAACATCAATTTCGTAACTTTTCAAGGTTCAATGTCTCAAAGCCTAAGTTAAATTGTGGAGTTTACTTATTTCCAGGAGTTTGCTGATATTCTATTGGAGGTTTCAGATGAAGAAAGAAAATAATGCTGTAACATAGAATTTGTGTGTTTATATTAGTGTGTGTTCCTAAAGTACACAGCTAGATTACTGCATTGTCTGCTAATATCTGTGAACTGAGAGTACTTTTCACCTTAGATGCAAAAACTTTATGCTTGCACATTGATTCTCTCATCAGAAATCTTTGAGTATCTGCACGGACACAGTTTTACCTCTTTATCCCAAATTCATTGAGATTAGGGAATTTCATGAATGCACTTGCTGTATTATTACCATATTAACTGTGAATCGAACAAACATTTTGTTCTATTTTATAAACAAATATCGATTGATGGATTATATTTACTTTTAATGCTGATATTTAAAGATTAAAACCTAATGAATAAAGAGAGAAAAAACTAAAAAGATTTGAAAAGAAAGCTCTTGTAGCTCACACTAATTCTCTTTATTGACTGAACTGAAATTCTTTAATGAATTATTATTTTGTAGATGATTGTGCCTTATTTCTCTTTGTCAACAACCAGAGGTCCATACAGCCAGTGGCAGGGATTATTTAATAATTACACTCGATGACTGGGATGCAGAAAACACTGCTTCCTCAGTGACTTGTATGTTTTAGTTGTGTATTAACAATACTGTAAACATAATAATGTTTTACACCCAAATATATGCTTTGGTATTGGATTATACTGGGCACTGTGCACCACATGAGTTGCAATGAAGTCTTCACTTACCTTTCACAGAAAACTAAATAACCAGCTAAGAAACTGAGATTCCCATTGAGGCAAAGCTAAGACACTTAGGTGCCGATTACGATCCGTTAAAAACCGCGTACGAACCGTCGGTCGGAGCGAATTCCCCGTCCGACTCGTACCCGGTTGTAAAACTTTACAAACATGGAATTACGATTCGCACGGAAACACCATTTCCGTACGAATCGTAAAAAACACCGACCGACGAAAATATACATACGAATGTGATCCGGGAATGCTGCGACGTGACGTCGGGACGCTTTCAGGCAGCGTTTCACGAACCAGGAATTACGATTCGAACCGACAGCAGTCCGGACGGCAATATTTTCACGGCACCCAAAAAGTGCCGCAAAAGCGAAGTACGGCGCGAATCGACCAGAGTAGGTGGCCCGGTACGCGCCGACCCCCCCCCAGCCCCCGTAGGTACGCCCCGACCCCCCCCAGCCCCCGTAGGTACGTGCCGACCCCCCCCCAGCCCCCGTAGGTACGCGCCGACCCCCCCCCAGCCCCCGTAGGTACGCGCCGACCCCCCCCAGCCCCCGTAGGTACGCGCCGACCCCCCCCAGCCCCCGTAGGTACGCGCCGACCCCCCCCCAGCCCCTGTAGGTACGCGCCGACCCCCCCAGCCCCCGTAGGTACGCGCCGACCCCCCCCCAGCCCCCGTAGGTACGCGCCGACCCCCCCCAGCCCCCGTAGGTACGCGCCGACCCCCCCTGTGTGTACACCCGTGTACGGTGCGTACCCCCCGTGTACGCTCGAGTCGTACCCCCACCCGTGTATGTACGGTGCGTACCCCCCGTGTACGCTCGAGTCGAACCCCCCCCGTGTACGCTCGAGTCGAACCCCCCCCGTGTACGCTCGAGTCGAACCCCCCCGTGTACGCTCGAGTCGAACCCCCACTCGAGCGTACACGGGGGGGTTCGACTCGAGCGTACACGGGGGGGTTCGACTCGAGCGTACACGGGGGGGTTCGACTCGAGCGTACACGGGGGGGTTCGACTCGAGCGTACACGGGGGGGTTCGACTCGAGCGTACACGGGGGGGTTCGACTCGAGCGTACACGGGGGGTACGCACCGTACATACACGGGTGGGGGTACGACTCGAGCGTACACGGGGGGGTTCGACTCGAGCGTACACGGGGGGGTTCGACTCGAGCGTACACGGGGGGGTTCGACTCGAGCGTACACGGGGGGGTTCGACTCGAGCGTACACGGGGGGGTTCGACTCGAGCGTACACGGGGGGGTTCGACTCGAGCGTACACGGGGGGTACGCACCGTACATACACGGGTGGGGGTACGACTCGAGCGTACACGGGGGGGTTCGACTCGAGCGTACACGGGGGGTTCGACTCGAGCGTACACGGGGGGGTTCGACTCGAGCGTACACGGGGGGGTTCGACTCGAGCGTACACGGGGGGGTTCGACTCGAGCGTACACGGGGGGGTTCGATTCGAGCGTACACGGGGGGTACGCACCGTACATACACGGGTGGGGGTTCGACTCGAGCGTACACGGGGGGGTTCGACTCGAGCGTACACGGGGGGGTTCGACTCGAGCGTACACGGGGGGGTTCGATTCGAGCGTACACGGGGGGTACGCACCGTACATACACGGGTGGGGGTACGACTCGAACGTACATGGGGGGTACGCACCGTACACGGGTGTACACACAGGGGGGGTCGGTGCGTACCTACGGGGGCTGGGGGGGGGTCGGCCCGTACCTACGGGGGCTGGGGGGGGTACGGCACGTACCGGGCACCTGTTTGGACGTCTCCATGGTTGTTATGGGAGTTCGGTGCGGACGGTCTTTTCACCATACGGTTGTACATTCGGACGCCCGGGATGGATCGTGATTCCCCGGTCGGAGTTCACCTTTCACGTTTGTACGGTGAATCGTACGAGGACGTGTCGGACACATTTTCCGACCCGAGGACGTGTGGGGAAATATTCCCAGTGCGGTTCGTATGGACTTTTTACCATGCGAATCGTGATTGCCAGTTCGTACGGCACTTGTACGATTCGTACGGTAAAAAGACCCGATACGAGTCGTACGGGGACATTTTTTACCGGATCGTGATCGGCACCTAACTTTATACATAGCAAGAGTATAAAGTTTTGATATATTGGCTTGTCAGAATTTGTTTCTGTACACACACTTAAATAACAATCAAGTTGCCAAATGGATCTGATCAACTTGGTGAGTAGACAAAATATCGGAAATGTAATATCGATATACAGAAATATCGAAGTCAAAATATCGATGGAACAATATATCTCTGTCATTAAAATCGATGTAAAAAATGTCGAGATTGTTATGTGTAGTAAAATATCGAGGTATAGTATATCGAAAGAAATAATATCGTGTAGTAAAAATATCGAAAAAGGATAGTATTAAGTCATTTTGTGATTTGTTAAAAATTATTGTTTAGAAGTGTCAGCAAATGTTTATTTAAGTGTATTAAAAATATCAATTTTGTTTCAATTAATATAATTTTTTAAATTTTGATATATAATTTTAGGAGCGGGATTTTGGGTTTATAGGGGATAAGGGTGGGGAGTGTTTTAAAAATATATATTTGAAATAAAATATTTTAATACATTTTTGTAGAATTTGAATTTAAATTTTGAACAAAATTGTAATATTTAAATTTTAATTATGAATTTTTTTTTTTTTAGTGGGATGTTGTGTATATAGGGGTTAAGGGTGGGGAGTGTTTTGGAAATAAATATTAAATTTAAAATTTTAGGATATAATTTTTGAAATATTATTAATAAATTTTTTTTAATTTTGATATATAATTTTAGGAGCGGGATGTTGGGTTCATAGGGGATAAGGGTGGGGAGTGTTTTAAAAATATATATTTGAAATAAAATATTTTAATACATTTTTGTAGAATTTGAATTTAAATTTTGTAAAAAATTGTAATATTTAAATTTTAATTATGAAAAAAAAAATTTTTAGTGGGATGTTGTGTATATAGGGGTTAAGGGTGGGGAGTGTTTTGGAAATAAATATTAAATTTAATATTTTAGGATATAATTTTTGAAATATATTTAAAAAAAAAAAAAAATTCTAATTTGTTTGTAAAATTTAAATGTGAAAATTGTAATAATAAAATAAATGTAATAAGTGGGATTTTGGGGTTATAGGGGATAAGGGTGGGGAGTGTTTTAGATATATATTTAATATTTAATATTGAATTTAAAAAAAGGAAATTTCAATTTTGGTATGAAAAATTACAATTAAAAATTTTACTAATAAAATTTAATAATTTATGATATTATTTTTGAAATATTATATTTACAAATAAAAAAAATTCAAATAAGTTTTGAAAATTTAAATGTGAAAATTCTAATAATAAAAAAAATGTAATAAGTGGGATTTTGGGGTTATAGGGGATAAGGGTGGGGAGTGTTTTAGATATATATTTATTATTTAATATTGAATTACAAAAAAATTACATTAAAATTTTGGTATTAAAATTTACAATTAAACATTTTACTAATAAAATACATTTAATAAGTGGGATTTTGGGGTTATAGGGGATAAGGGTGGGGAGTGTTTTTGAAAAATATTTAATATTTTATAAAAAAATATAGAAAATTTAATTTTGGTATTAAAATTTAAAATTTAAAAAATTACTAATAAAATAAATGTAATAAGTGGGAATTGGGGGTTATAGGGTATAAGGGTGGGGAGTGCTTTCGAAATATATGTAATATTTTATATTTGAAAAAAATAATGGAAATTTATAATTTGGTAATAAAAGTTAATTTTAATCATTTTAATAATAGAATAAATGTCATAAGTGGTATTTTGGGGTTATAGGGCATAAGGGTGGGGAGCGTTTTAGAAATATATAAAAAATGTAATATTAATAAAAAATTATTTACATTTAGAAATGTTCTTTGAATTAACATTTAACAATTTTAAGAAGATAATTCATTTAATAAGAGTGATGTAGGATTTATAGGGGATAAGGGTGGGTAGTGTTTACAAATTAGTAATTGTTTTTAAAAATCTAAAATATATAGTAACCCTAATTCAATATAGATTGGAGTGGGAATAGTACATTATTTATGGTCAGTGTGCAGCACCTACTTTGATTTCTTATAGACTGGAGTGGGAATAGTAAATTATTTATGGTCAGTGTCAAGCATCTACTTTAATTTATTATAGACTGGAGTGGGAATAGTAAATTATTTTTGGTCAGTGTCCAGCATGTACTTTAATTTATTATAGACTGGAGTGGGAATAGTAAATTATTTATGGTCAGTGTCCAGCACCTACTCTAATTTATTAGAGACTGGAGTGGGAATAGTAAATTATTTATGGTTAGTGTCCAGCACCTACTCTAATTTATTATAGACTGGAGTGGGAATAGTAAATTATTTATGGTCACTGTCCAGCACCTACTCTAATTTTTTATAGACTGGAGTGGGAATAGTAAATTATTTATGGTTAGTGTCCAGCACCTACTCTATTTTATTATAGACTGGAGTGGGAATAGTAAATTATTTATGGTCACTGTCCAGCACCTACTCTAATTTTTTATAGACTGGAGTGGGAATAGTAAATTAGTTATGGTCAGTGTCCAGCACCTACTTTAATTTATTATAGACTGGAGTGGGAATAGTAAATTATTTATGGTTAGTGTCCAGCACCTACTCTAATTTATTATAGACTGGAGTGGGAATAGTAAATTATTTATGGTCACTGTCCAGCACCTACTCTAATTTTTTATAGACTGGAGTGGGAATACTAAATTATTTACGGTCAGTGTCCAGCACCTACTTTAATTTATTATAGACTGGAGTGGGAATAGTAAATTATTTATGGTTAGTGTCCAGCACCTACTCTAATTTATTATAGACTGGAGTGGGAATAGTAAATTATTTATGGTCAGTGTCCAGCACCTATTCTAATTTATTATAGACTGGAGCGGTAATAGTAAATTATTTATGGTCACTGTCCAGCACCTACTCTAATTTTTTATAGACTGGAGTGGGAATAGTAAATTATTTATGGTCAGTGTCCAGCACCTACTCTAATTTATTATAGACTGGAGTGGGAATAGTAAATTATTTATGGTTAGTGTCCAGCACCTACTCTAATTTATTATAGACTGGAGTGGGAATAGTAAATTATTTATGGTCACTGTCCAGCACCTACTCTAATTTTTTATAGACTGGAGTGGGAATAGTAAATTATTTATGGTCAGTGTCCAGCACCTACTCTAATTTATTATAGACTGGAGTGGTAATAGTAAATTATTTATGGTCACTGTCCAGCACCTACTCTAATTTTTTATAGACTGGAGTGGGAATAGTAAATTATTTATGGTCACTGTCCAGCACCTACTCTAATTTATTATAGACTGGAGTGGGAATAGTAAATTATTTATGGTCACTGTCCAGCACCTACTCTAATTTATTATAGACTGGAGTGGGAATAGTAAATTATTTATGGTCAGTGTCCAGCACCTACTCTAATTTATTATAGACTGGAGTGGGAATAGTAAATTATTTATGGTCAGTGTCAAGCATCTACTTTAATTTATTATAGACTGGAGTGGGAATAGTAAATTATTTATGGTCACTGTCCAGCAACTACTCTAATCTGTATGGTATTTAATGAAATTAAATTACATTAATATAGCAATAATATAAATATTTTTAAGTGAATATTATTTGTATTTTATTATTATATATTGGATTTGTACTAATTAATTCAATATTTATAGTTTAGGATAATAAATACATGTAAAGTTTTAATGTGATATGTTTGGAATATTTAATATTATTATTAGGAAAAATATATGAATATTTTGTATTGGAATAATGGGTAATGGCATTCTGTAATTTTATAATATTTATTGATTTTTATTTTTTTATAAAAAAATATTCTATATGTTAAATATTCATAATAGAAGATCAATATTAATAATCAGAGAAACACAATTAATAAGACAAGAACATGGTTTTTATTGTAGTTTTTTAAATTTGTTATTGTTTATTCATTTGAGTAAGATCATTCAGAAATAGCATTATTTACATTGTAATTAAATTCAAACATATTGAATATAGGTGAGAACAAATTGTATGTACATTTAGTATATTTTCTAACATTTTTTAGTAAATTAAAAATATTATTAATAATGTTGTACAATGTAGTGTTTTAAATTAAATTTAACATAGCAATAGGTTTTCTAAATCTTTATACAAAACTTTTGGCAAATATTTTCATATATAAACATTTTAATATTTGTAGTACAAACATGTTATGCCTTTTTTATTAATATTAATATGTAAAATATTAATATTAATTATTTTTACAATGTTTTCAAAACAAACATATTTGTAACATAAATAAAATTTTAGCATTCATGCAAAAAATTTGTAACAATTTTTCATACATTGTTCTGTAGTATTATCTTTTTAGAAATTATAATAAAAACTATTTTACATTTTTTAATATTTATTTATATAATTTTAATCATTAGGAACATTTGTTGACAATTTGTAGGTAAATGAAAAAAATAGGTCTATTTTTGCTAAATAATATAAAATATTTGTGTGTGAATTTACTGTTTTACCTGATTTAATTAGGGCTTTTTAGTATAGTTAAATGTTTTATTATGTTTTGGGCACTCTATTTTGTAACCCGGTAATGTTGTTTTGGGTCATTTGGTTTGAAGGGAAGCTCGCGGTTGGGAGTTACTTCGCGTCGTGAAAGGTAAGGTTTGTTTTATATGTTTTAGATGGTTTTAAACTTTATTTTGAGCCTAGTTAGATAATGTTTAGTGTAGCTGTACATATATTAGTTATATTTGGAAATGTTATGTGTTAGAGTTGCGTGTTGTGTTTTTACGTGTTTTTAACGATGTGTAGGCATGTTTCGAGAGTTAGGTTTAAGGTGTTTAATGTATATTTAGAACTGTTTTAAATCTAGTATTATTGTTAGTAAGTGTTTATGTGTTGTTTTATGTGGGTGGGAATGTATGTTGCTTTGTTTTTACAATTTCTTTTCTAGGTTATTCGTTTCGGATGGACTCGTTTTTTTTTTTAAAGAAGTGTGTGTTCGTTTTATTGAACAATATGTTTTTTACACTTCTTTAAATGTTTCGGTTTTCATGGATCGTTTTTTAATATTTTTAGCTATTTTCGGGTTTTTCATGGTTTTTCGAAGGATATTTGGTGAATGGATTATGGATTTAATCGGCAGTTGTATTTTTGCATTTTTTTTTGGGAACCTTTTTTTTTATGTTTGGATTGTGTAAGCAGGAAATTGAGTTTTTCAGACTTTGGAATAAACTTGGTAAGTTAATTTATTATTATTTCTTGTGGGTGGGTATTGTTTAATATTATTGTTTATTTTTATTTTATTACAAATATTATTAATGTGTGTTAATATATTTTTGACAATATGTATAAATATGTTACACACAGTAATTATTTTTGTAATAAGATAAATATATTTTATGTGTTTGATATTATTGAAAATGGGTAATTAGTCATTTATTTATATTTGTACTTTAAAGAAGTGTTTTAGCTATGATGTTTAGGTATTCTAGGCCTTTGGTAGTAGGGTACAATTTTACTTGTTGCTCTAGATATTTATACATTTGTTTAGTTTGTTTTGAGGTTTTTGGAGTTAGCTGAGTTATGGATTGTTCCATTCGGAACTCTTGATAACTCTGTTCTTTTTGTAGGCATGATATAAATCTTTCTAGTGTTGGTTTTGTTCTGCCTGTTGATTGTAGGAAGGCGTTATGCCATCCTTCAACTGCGTTATTAGTTTTGGATTCTCCATTTAATGTGCTTCTGTATACGTTCCACCAGGGAATTAAGAATTTAGGGTTTCTTCTGTGGCCAGATCTATGTAGTCTGCCGACCCATGTATCTTCGAAATAGTCCAATAGTGAACTTAGTTTTTCTTCATTTTGTTTGTAGAAGGCGCTGTCTATTAAAATGTTGTAATGTTCTGTTACGTCTGTGTCAGGTACATAAGCTAGTGCTATGAGTTTTTTTATTTGATATGCAAAAGATGAATTAGTTGCATATTCAATGCTTAGGGCTGATTTTTGCATGTGTCTCCATAGGCATTGATTAAAATGATAGTAACAGCCTTGTATGGAGGTATGGGGGTGTGTTTTTAATATAGTATTAATCATTGCATGTTCAAAATCTAGGATTATTTTTTGTGGGGAAAAGTTATTTGTTTTTTGTTTTATTATATTTAATAGTTCAGTGTATGTGGAGTTATGTTTGTTTGGTAATAAAGTGTAAATTAATGGTATATTGCAATTGTGATATAGGACATGTATTGTATATAGTTGGAAAAAGGGTTTGGGACATATGGTAAAAGTCCCATCCATCATCCAGTTCTGTGATTCTTGTAGTTTACAGAGATTATTAGCTGTTCCAAATATTATTATTCTTTTGTCATTGTTTTTATTATCAAAAATGACAAATGGTTCTTTGTTTAAAGTTATACTTTGTTCTGGACTTAGAATAACTTCACTATATGTGTGAGGAATTGGGGTTGAAGTAGTAGTGGTTTTTTTAGTACGTGCTATAGTTCTTTTGAGTGAAGTTACAGATGGCATTTGTGTAGTAGCAGTTTTAGGAATTTTGGGAAGCTGCTCTTTTAAAATTACACTAGTAGGTTTTTGAGAACTTGTGCTAGCTTCCTTTATAGTTTCTAAAGCAGATCTGACTTCGATTTCAGTAATGTTTGGTGGGTGGTTATGTTCTCTAGTGTATAGTACTGTTGTTTGTCGTGTTGTAGCACGCCCATAGCACTTATTAGAGTAGTATTTAGTGCATTTCCAGTTAACCTTTAAACCATACACTTTTTCCTGTGTGTAAGTGTATCCCATATAGCATAGTAACATTTTTCCCTTCTGGCTTGTTATGAATTCAGCTCCTTCAGTCATTTTGATGTAGCTTTATCTATGAAAAATATATATTATAGTTATTATATATGATGTTATATTAATTTTCAGTAGAAAAAAACTAGATTTAGTTACTATATACTTACAAAGTTGGTTTTGATGTGTTTGAGTAGAATGCTCTTGATTCTTTATTTGTGGAATTTTCTTCTAGTATTTTCTTTGTCTGGAAAAGAAAAGGAAATTTGTTGTAATAATTGTTTCTATATTTTTATAGGGAATGGTTAGGGGATTTGCAATTGGGATTTAATTAGGGTGGTATTTTAATCTATTAGTTGATTTTTGGTTGTGAAATACTTACTTTTTAGTTGTATCTTTTTTGGTGCTGTTCTGTATTTTCTTAGTTTCTTTTTGAGTTTCCTGTAGTGAAAACATGAAATAGAAAGAAGACATTAATTTATTTATAGTGTATGTATATTGTAATTACAATTTATTCGATTTGACTCTTCATGAGAATAATATAGTTAACTTACTTTTGATAGTTTTAAATATTTCCTCTATGTTGATTTTCTTATATCTGCAGTTGCAATCCAGTAGATTTTCCTCTTCATTCAATTTCGTTTTTTTGGTTCTGGACTGTGAATGAAGTTGAACTTCTTTTTATAGTGCTTTGGATGTTGTAATATGTGTTTTATTGGTTAGTTTGAATTCGGAGTGTTTTTATTGGTTAGTTCGAATTTTTTTTTTTTTTTTTCTGGTAGTTAGTTTCCTAATAAGGAAAACGCTAATTAGTGGTTTTGTGGTGTATTATTCTATATGTATTTTTCAAAACATTATATTATGTATTGGATGCATGAATTGACAAAGTATAATTTAATAATATAGTTGTTTAATGTAGGAAGGTTGTTAATAATGTTTTAGTAAAGAGTTAATTATTTAAATCCATTTTTAAATGTAGTAAATATATAATTGTTTAATAATAATTTTGTGTAGAGTTAAAAGACATTGGTGCCGATCACAATCCGGTAAAAACCGGGTACGAACCGTCGGACGGAGCATATTCTCCGTCCGACGCGTACCCGGTCGTCAAAATATACAAACATGGAATTACGATTCGCACGGGTACACCATTACCGTACGAATCGTAAAAAAGACCGACCGAACAAAAAACACCTACCAATGCGATCCGGGAAAGCGCCGACCTGACGTCGGGACGCACGCAGCCAGCCATTCACGACCCAGGAATCACGATTCGCACCGACGTCACCCCGCACGGTGAATATTTTGCGGCAGCCAAAAACTGCCGGGAAATCAGGACGACGCGAACAAGGACCACCAGTACGCGACGGACAGACGACGACGCGAACAAGGAGGACCAGTACGTGACGGACAGACATGGACCCGAACCTACGAGTCATCCCTGCCCTCATAGCAGTCCACCTCCTCTACAGGTTACGACGCAGACGCCGCAGAAGGTCAGAATAACTAAGGGAGGGGGGAAAGTGGGGTGGGGTGGGGGTGGCACTACCAGGGCAGGCCACAAAACAACCACATGAGTGACACACTACACATGGCCTGGACATACCTGACTCCCATGCCCTGGTCACCACGAGGGGGTGGGGGCGTGTCCTGATAATCCAGCGACCGCCACAACGGAAGTCCGTCACCACGCGAACCGGCAACACAACCAGACAGGTACGTCCCGTACCCACGCCTGAAGAGCGTGGGTACGAGTCGGACCACGCCCACACACGTCACCCCAACAATGGCGGGACGGATCGCACCCACGTGGCAAAGGCCTGGGTACGGGCCGCACAAACATCACATAGCGTGGGGACGGATATGTACGGACCCTACCCCCACCCCGTATGCAAGGAGCGTACCCCCCACCCCAACAGTGAAAGTACGACCCGTACCCCCACCCGCGTATGCAAGGAGCGTACCCCCCTGCCCAACAGTGTAAGTACGACCCGTACCCCCACCCACGAATGCATGGAGCGTACCCCCCATGCCAACAGTGTAAGTACGACTCGAACCCCCACCCACGAATGCAAGGAGCGTACCCCCCAGCCCAACAGTGTAAGTACGACCCGTACCCCCACCCACGAATGCAAGGAGCGTACCCCCCACCCCAACAGTGTAAGTACGACCCGTACCCCCACCCGCGAATGCAAGGAGCGTACCCCCCTGCCCAACAGTGTAAGTATGACCCGTACCCACACCCGCGGACGTACGGAGCGTACCCCCAGCCCAACAGTGTAAGTACGACCCGTACCCCCACCCGCGGACGTACGGAGCGTACCCCCAGCCCAACAGTGTAAGTACGACCCGTACCCCCACCCGCGGACGTACGGAGCGTACCCCCAGCCCAACAGTGTAAGTACGACCCGTACCCCCACCCGCGAATGCAAGGAGCGTACCCCCCTGCCCAACAGTGTAAGTACGACCCGTACCCCCACCGACGAATGCAAGGAGCGTACCCCCCACCCCAACAGTGTAAGTACGACCCGTACCCCCACCCGCGAATGCAAGGAGCGTACCCCCCACCCCAACAGTGTAAGTACGACCCGTACCCCCACCCGCGAATGCAGGGAGCGTACCCCCCTGCCCAACAGTGTAAGTACGACCCGTACCCACACCCGCGGACGTACGGAGCGTACCCCCAGCCCAACAGTGTAAGTACGACCCGTACCCCCACCCGCGGACGTACGGAGCGTACCCCCAGCCCAACAGTGTAAGTACGACCCGTACCCCCACCCGCGGACGTACGGAGCGTACCCCCAGCCCAACAGTGTAAGTACGACCCGTACCCCCACCCGCGAATGCAAGGAGCGTACCCCCCTGCCCAACAGTGTAAGTACGACCCGTACCCCCACCGGCGAATGCAAGGAGCGTACCCCCCTGCCCAACAGTGTAAGTACGACCCGTACCCACACCCGCGGACGTACGGAGCGTACCCCCACCACACCAGTGTCAGTAGACTCGTACCCTCACCTCTAATGCAGTGTGCGTAACCCCACCGTGTATGTGCCAAGCGCACATATCCAGAAATCGGAGGTGTGTGTGCAGAGTCCACCCAGCAGTGCCCTGAGACAGGAGTGGTGGGTGTGGAGTCCTCCCAGCAGTGCCCTGAGACAGGAGGGGTGGGTGCCCATCACTCCCAGCAGTGCCCAGAGACAGGAGGGGTGTGTGCAGAGTCCTCCCAGCAGTGCCCTGAGACAGGAGGGGTGGGTGCAGAGTCCTCCCAGCAGTGCCCTGAGACAGGAGGGGTGGGTGCCCATCACTCCCAGCAGTGCCCAGAGACAGGAGGGGTGTGTGCAGAGTCCTCCCAGCAGTGCCCAGAGACAGGAGGGGTGTGTGCAGAGTCCTCCCAGCAGTGCCCTGACACAGAAGGGGTGGGTGTGGAGTCCTCCCAGCAGTGCCCTGAGACAGGAGGGGTGGGTGTGGAGTCCTCCCAGCAGTGCCCTGACACAGGAGGGGTGGGTGCAGAGTCCTCCCAGCAGTGCCCTGACACAGGAGGGGTGGGTGCAGAGTCCTCCCAGCAGTGCCCTGACACAGGAGGGGTGGGTGCAGAGTCCTCCCAGCAGTGCCCTGACACAGGAGGGGTGGGTGCAGAGTCCTCCCAGCAGTGCCCTGACACAGGAGGGGTGGGTGCAGAGTCCTCCCAGCAGTGCCCAGACACAGGAGGGGTGGGTGTGGAGTCCTCCCAGCAGTGCCCTGAGACAGGAGGGGTGGGTGTGGAGTCCTCCCAGCAGTGCCCTGACACAGGAGGGGTGGGTGCAGAGTCCTCCCAGCAGTGCCCTGACACAGGAGGGGTGGGTGTGGAGTCCTCCCAGCAGTGCCCTGAGACAGGAGGGGTGGGTGTGGAGTCCTCCCAGCAGTGCCCTGACACAGGAGGGGTGGGTGCAGAGTCCTCCCAGCAGTGCCCTGACACAGGAGGGGTGGGTGCAGAGTCCTCCCAGCAGTGCCCTGACACAGGAGGGGTGGGTGCAGAGTCCTCCCAGCAGTGCCCTGACACAGGAGGGGTGGGTGCAGAGTCCTCCCAGCAGTGCCCTGACACAGGAGGGGTGGGTGTGGAGTCCTCCCAGCAGTGCCCTGAGACAGGAGGGGTGGGTGCAGAGTCCTCCCAGCAGTGCCCTGAGACTGGAGGGGTGTAACACATGTGTGTGAGGCCAGAATTATCCACATGCATACTGGCTACAAGGGAACATGTCCCCATGAACTCATGTCAACAGACTCCACACACAAGTACAGTGATCACCAAGGATGCCACGATTGTCGCAGGTGGAGACATGGCCCTGCATGCATGGCCAAAGTAGAAGGGCTCCGTCACACACACAGCTCATGTAGACACAGCTCTGCGCTAAACATTGGGAACACCCTGCAGGGAAGAAAGCTGGGTACACAGAGGAAGGAATACACCCTTGGACAAGTGCACCATGCAGTAACTGCCTACATGAACAAAGAAAGTTAGCCAACACCTTGTGATGGCACACAGATCACAGGGTCCCACCAATGAGCAGTACACTACTACATATCCCACACACCCAAACCCTTACACACCACCCAAAACCATGTAGCAGCCCCACCAACACCAATACCAGCATAGCAGTAGTGTGATAATGAAAACAAAATTAAGCTTTATTCTGCAGGAGCACAATGTCCGTGGATCGCAGGCAGTTCAATCTTCACAAAGCCCATAGGCCAGTCAATGATTCTCAGCTGGATGGGGGACACAGTGGGATGCGTGTCCCCTACCTTGCCTGCACAGTCAAATGGCATCGTCTTCCACACTGGTGAGGGCATCAGGGGGGGGGGGAGCAACAGGCACCGCAGGGACATCAGGGCAAAGGGGCGGCGTTGTGGGTGCAGGGATGGAGGAGTCCACCACAGGGGGTGGGTCAGTGCCAAAGGCGGAGGCCAGGATGGCACTACACACCTTTGCAAGGTCATCCAGGGAGTCCCCTGCACCCGAAGGGACCTCAGGCCCCAAGGAGGGGGGGGGGGGTCAGAGGGATGGGTCGCAGCGCCACCGGGGGAGGGTGGAGACAGGGGGGGAGACTCAACCACCCTGACCGGGGACCTCCGTGACCGCTTGCGTGGTGGTGTAACTGTGGGGCTCAGGGACAGAGCGGCCATGAAGGAGTCCTTGGGGGAGATGTGGCCAGGAGAGCTGAGGGGAGGGGATTTGGAGGGAGTGGACTGGGTGGAATGCGGACTCCCACTATGGCTGCGTGTCACACGTTTGCCCCCCGACCCAGTGGGTGTGCCTACCTCACCCTGTGTGTGCGTGTCAGGAGGAGTGCGGTGGACCTTCCCTGCTGGTGTGGTGCCCGTGTCCGTTGATGTGGGTGCATGCCGACGTCTGGGTGTACGTGTGACAGGCATGGGAGTGGGAAGTGTGGATGGGGCAGGGGTAGGTGGGGGGAGGTCGCGCTGCAGGAGACCCACTGCTGCAGTCAGTGTGGAGTCGATGGACCTCAGCAAGTTGCGTTGGTCAGCCTGCGATGAATGAATGCCCTCCAAGAAAGCCTCGATGTTGGTGAGGGTTTTGCCGTGGGCATGGAGGACATTAAGGATCGCAGCCTGACCAACCTGCAGTTGCCGCTGGATGTCCACAGACTCTGCATTGGCGGCAGCAGTGGAGACAGGGGCAGGGGGCGCGGTGCCTGGCAGGAAGGAGACATGCTGTGACCGGGCACGCTGGGAAGGGACACGAGCAAGTGGGAGGCGGCTGGTGGAAACTGAGGGGGCGGTGCGAGGTGTTGTTCCGCTGTCAGCTGCTGGTGCAGCCTCCGCCCACTCGGAGACATCGTCCCCGGACCTGTCAGCTTCGTAGTCTGATGTGCCAGTCGACAGGTCCTCGGCCACACTCTCCTCCGCCTCTGTCCCACTCGATGTGCCAGCCCCGATGTCACGGCTGGCACTGGTGCTCGGTCCCTCCGCCTGGTCTGTGTCCATGTCTCCCTCTGTGTCCCCCGACGATGCTGTGGGCAGGGTGGAGAGACAGAAATTATTCAGACACCTGTACACATCTGTCACATGAGTCCAATCTACATAGGTAACATTGCATGGCCTGAAAAGGAAGATCCCTAACATCTACTGAACAGGGTACCGATGTAGGGCATGCAACACACAGTTGGTTGAGCCACCATGCCACTGAAATACCATGGAGAGCATGAGACAATAGCGAAACACAGGAAAAGGAGTCTGACATAGCACCCAGGTCCTGGGGACAATCCAGCACTGCATCTGCACCACACAGCGTTTGCGAAAATACCGATGACCAGGGACCATATCCATGAACTTGAGACACATGCTGCATAGGTAATGCTGAAAACATGCACAACATGACTCGGTCACTGCACATTGCGTGTGTGTCCAGGCACATCACACACTGCCCAGACCCAGCAAGTGGTAATCAGGATTTAACACATAGGCATTGCCCGCCCCAACAAGACCCTACACGAGGCAAATTGTGGAGACACAGGTGGCACCAACATCTCATGGTCTGGGTGATACACACAGGGGCAGGCAAAAAGCAAGATTGGACGCCAAACAGCCAAGGTGCGCCTGTACAAATAATGAGGTACCAGTGCCCATCCTCAGATGAGTATAACAAGACACACAGGCACTGGCAACTGTGAGTATGAAGAAGGACAATCAGGTCAGGCTGCACAGTGGACACCTGTACAAATTAGCACGTCTATATACATGGTGACAGGGGACAATGGCACAGAGCACAACTTACGCTGTAGACACTGACAGTGGCCACGTTCATGATGACACATACACCACTGAGGAAAAGGTGCCCCAGGGGACAGTAGTGGGCACGCAACTACATGCTACTGAATGGTAATGACAGCAACACACGTCACCATCCCTGCACTATGTGTATCGCACAGTCATGCACATCATGTCACAGGCCACTACATAGGACATGCGCGCTGTAAGGCATGACACATGAGAGACCAACTCCCATGTCTGGAGTCAGCATCAGTGCCAACTGACATGGCACCCACATGCAGTGAACTTGACAGTGCACAGGCAAGGTCCCACAACCTGTTACACACCACCCCCACACATGATGCTACAGACATTGTTCCCGTGGACAAAGCGCCAGCCTACATTACCCTGGGAAGGAGTGACTACACACAGACCAGGGAACACATTGCAAGGAGGGGAAGGGTGGCAGGGGCACAGCGCTATACTGGGCCAAACAGGATCTGCACAGCACCTTTAAACCCTGCCAGTGGATTCATGCTACTGTGCCCTTACAAATGCCGGTGACACACAACAAACACACATGTACCTACCCCCTTCCGGCTGCTGCATCGCCTGTAAGCGCCTCTCCAGGTCTGGAAAGACCACCGGCAGCACACGCCTGTGGAGGTGGCTCAGACGGCGGCGGCCGCGGTTCTTGTGGCTCTCAGGTGAGTCCCCCAGCAGGAGCCGTGCAATCCTCCGCGTCCAGCACCGGATATCCTGCCAGCGTTTCCTCACCTGGGCCAGGCGCCGCCTCCGACCATCCACACCCCTCACGGCACTGACGGCGGTCAGCCAGATCTGCTCCTTGGCAGTGGCGCCTACCTGTGAGGAGGAACAAGTGACACCACATCAATACACCAGCCACATGTCACAGAGAGACATATGGGTACAAATTAGCTGGTAACAACAAGGCATGTCATGCAGCCAACGCATTGCACCTTTGTCATAGGGACATCATCCCCTGGTGAGGGAAAAAGCAGTACGTGCCACAGTGGGTACACAGGTGGATTGATGGCAATGTCACAATCAATGATCTAGGCTCACACTGTGCATCACACCCACCCCTCCTGGCTCAGGGCACTGCTGTGAGGACTCCACACCCACCCCTCCTGTCTCAGGGCACTGCTGGGAGGACTCTGCACCCACCCCTCCTGTCTCAGGGCACTGCTGGGAGGACTCTGCACACACCCCTCCTGTCTCAGGGCACTGCTGTGAGTGATAGGCCCCCACCCCTCCTGTCTCAGGGCACTGCTGGGAGACATCAGGCACCCCCCCCCCTGGGACCCCCCCGACAGTACATGGCATGTGTGTTACACCTGGACGCAATGGCAGAAGTCACAGTCACCACATAGGGACAGTCTGTGGCAGTGGCCTATGCACTCACCTGATAACCTGGTCGCCCATACAGCATGGAGTACTGTGGGAGGATCACATCCAGCAGAGCCATGTTCTCCTCCAGGGTGAATGGCTGTGTCCTCTCCACAGCCCTTGACATGGTTCCAGGGAATCAGTAGCAGCAGCTGGGTCGACGAATGCAAAGATGTGCAGGCAAGTGCTCCCTCATGGGACCTGGCTGCCTTATATGTGCCCTTCTGCCCAGTCTCATGCACAGGAGTACAGAGAGATTGGTCACTCACATTTGCATCCTATGTTTCCACCAATCCCTTCAAACCTAGCAGTCTGTGGGTTCTCTATCGGTTTCATTCTCCTGCATGATGTCAGCCCCACAAACACATTGCAACAAAGTAGACAAATCCCAACTGACTTCTGCTGTGCACCTTCCAGAACAATTTCCAATTTTGAACTTGGTCTCCATGACAACCAGCATGCATGTAGGCCTTAATACTTGTCCCCCATGTAATTTGGAGCATCACACACAGGTACGGTGCGTGTGGGGGCCCTAGGGCACCCCAAATGCATGGCAACGGCCCGTACATGCATGCCTACGCTCTCCATCACTTTTGGTCTGCACGCGTATGCGTACTCGTAGTGGTACGGACCGAACACTCGCATCTACGCTCACTATCACTACGGGTACGCATACGCGTGCAGACCCATAGTGATAGTGAGCGTAGATGCGAGTGTACGGTCCGTACCACTACGGGTACGCATACGCGTGCAGACCCATAGTGATAGTGAGCGTAGATGCGAGTGTACGGTTCGTACCACTACGGGTACGCATACGCGTGCAGACCCATAGTGGTACGGACCGTACACTCGCATCTACGCTCACTATCACTATGGGTCTGCACGCGTATGCGTACCCGTAGTGGTACGGACCGTACACTCGCATCTACGCTCACTATCACTATGGGTCTGCACGCGTATGCGTACCCGTAGTGGTACGGACCGTACACTCGCATCTACGCTCACTATCACTATGGGTCTGCACGCGTATGCGTACCCGTAGTGGTACGGACCGTACACTCGCATCTACGCTCACTATCACTATGGGTCTGCACGCGTATGCGTACCCGTAGTGGTACGGACCGTACACTCGCATCTACGCTCGCCATCACGATGGGTACACATACGGCAGCACTCCCACAGTGATTTGGGAACATGCACAGGCCCTCTCAGCAGCAGTACGGCGGATTTTACACATCACTGTGGTGATAGGCGACACACATGTCGGAATAGGGCGGACATACTTGTCCATGGATGGACATACTTGTCCAGGAATGGACACCAAGGCATCGTCTGTGCATTACCACATGTGTTGGGCACAGGTGTCACAGGCTGTGATGTGGAACATGCCTCCTGAGTGGAGAAGGCACCAGATGTATGATGAGATGTGTACATGTGTACTGTGTGAGGGTGCAATGTGTGCCAGGCATGCCCTTGACTCCTTTGACATGTGTGCATGTGGGACTGCGCACTTGGGGTGAGCGTCACTGGCATGGCACGGACACCAACACACGGAAGTGTCCCATGATGCCCGGTACAGGGGTCATGACACATGACTCATCACTACCCACAGTGCACAATGTGACTATGCCATATATGTGTCCGGGATTTACATCGGGTTGATGTTGTTGCACCCTCAAAAGCTGCAGCCGTTGCAGCAACCAACATGTGGCTGTGTGTAGATTGTCATTGCACACTGTTCCCAACACCATGCCACATGTGTTACCGGATGTGAGGTGCACATGTATGCAAGGGACACGGAGTAGCGTGACAAGGCCATGTCAGCAAACTCACAAGGAATGTGTGGGGAGTCATGACATGTGCACCTTCATGGCAAGGTGTGTGGGCTGGACTAGTGTAATGTCATGTGACCTGTGGCTCAAGTGTTCTGCTGCCAGTCTCTGCAATCAGCATCACACTTCTGCTGATGTGTGGGTGTATGTCACTCCTGTCTTGCGTCGGGCAGTGCACTTGCACTGGGACACAGCTATTCCCATGGCGTGGCATGGGGAGGTTCTCAATCACCGTGTGTAGCTGGGTCTTGGAAGGAGTGTCACCTTGCATCCATACGTGTCCTGGGCATGTAGCACATGCCTGACTCCCTATGTGGCATGTGTGTATTGGCAGATTTACATGTGCTCAGTAGACATGAGTTGTTCTCGTAGTGCACTCACTCTTCCTTGTCACTTCCAAATTACTGCAGAGCGCCTCCTGTTGCCCGAAGAATTCCAGACTTGGCCACCATGCAGGAGAATGACAGGATCCGGCTCTACCACTTCACCCAACCGTTGATTCTGGAGCTGACGGCGAGACTGGCACCACACCTGCAACCGCAGCACAGGTATCCTACGGCACTGACACCCCAGCTGAAGGTAATGGCTGCCCTACATTTCCTTGCCACGGGTACCTTCCAATATACCATAGCTCATGTTGGTGGCATGTCCCAGAGCATGTTCAGCGGTGTGCTGCATGATTTCTTGGAGGCCATGTTGATTCACCTGGATGACTTCATCAAGTTCCCAACCCCTGAACAGATGACTGAGGTCAAGCGTGGTTTCTATGCCCTGGGAGGGATGCCCCATGTCATTGGGTCCATAGATGGGACACATGTAGGTTTGGTACCACCACACGCACGGGAGGTGGCGTACCGCAATCGGAAGCACTACCACTCCATCAATGCCCTTGTGGTGTGTCTGTCCAACATGGTGATTTCACATGTCTGTGCTCGTTTTCCAGGATCAGCACACGATGCCTACATCATGAGGCGTAGCGGGATGCCTGATATGATGATGCAGCTGCGCAACGAACGTGCATGTGTTGTTGGTGGGTACAGTCTGTCTGTCCTGTATTCTGTTTGGCCGAGCAGCACTACCGCTTCGCCAGTTCTAACGATATCCATGTGCTTTCCATTTAGGGGACGCTGGCTATCCCAACATGCCTTGGCTGCTGACACCTCTCCGCAACCCCATCACGCCGGCCCAGCTCCGCTACAACACCGCCCATGGCCGGACAAGGCGAGTGATAGAGAGGACGTTTGGCATGCTGAAGAGCCGATTCCGGTGCCTCCACAAGACCGGCGGCGCACTCCCATATGCCCCGGCGAAGGTCTGCAAGATCTTCATGGTCTGCTGCATGCTGCACAACATGGCAGTTGAAAGAGCTGTGCCCCTCATCCTGGATCAAGATGACGAGGACCATCCACCCGTGGAGGACGAAGGGCTTGGCAATGGGGCTAGTGATGTGGAGGATGTGGAGCCGCAAGAGGACATCCGGACTCGGCTCATACGCGACTTCTTTGCTTAGTGGTGAGTACCAGGGTCTGAGTGTGCACGCATTGGTCCCCGTGTGGCATGCGTTGTGATGTGTGTCTCCACCTGCATGTATGGCACGTGGGTCAGAGGTGTGTGTGGGTGTGTCACTGGAGTGATGGTGGCAGTGATGGTAGTATTTCCCCAGGCATAATTGTGACCTAGCATGTTGTCATACATACATGTGTCGAGTAAATGCACATGCAAGTGGCTGTGCTTCTTGTGGCTGACTTCTTGTGTGTCTCTCTTCCCCAGGTACCTGCGCATGCCGTTTGCTGGTTGCATTGTTGTGGCACTGCTATTCCTCATGGACATGGCATCGTGGGCTGACTCAGCGTTACAGGCACGGACACGTTTGGAAGTCTCCATGGGGTAAGGGATGCATCTGGGGTGTATTGGGTGTGGCAGTTGTTCACGATGTGTGCACACTGCCCCGGTCGGGGTTTGGGTCCTCTGCAGACATGTGGCATCCCCATGGGACACGACATGCAGCTGGGTACACCTGAATAGATGGGCTGCCTGGTTGTCAGTCATCAGTGATGGGATGGTGGATTGTGATGAAGGCATCAATGTGTGTGACACTGCCCTCGGACACATACGGTTAACATTGTCTTGACATGGCGTGGGACTTCCACATCAGCGGATGTATGGTGTATGGCAGGCTCTCCGTGAGCAGCTGTGGGTATTTAGCTATTATCCGACACTTGTGTGCCAGTTCCATGGCTATCACGCATTTGTGCTGCAGAAGGGGGGTGCCAGTGTTGGAGCCACATGTTACTCCACATGATGTGTTCATGTGTACTTCAAGTTGCCTCTGCAATCCCAAACACATGACTATTAAAGGTGTCCCTATGCCTCCAAGGTGCCTCTTCTCAGTCAATGCTGGTGTGTTGGCACGGTGCATCCTGCATGTCTGGCATGGTATTCCCTGATTGTGGCTATGTGTCAATGTGTCGAGTGGCAAGATGCAAGCTGTGTGTGTGTGCTGAGACTGTGTAATGGGCATGATGTCCATGACTGTGTGGGTATTGTGACATGTGCCATCCCCATGCATCCAACGTTGTCCATGACCCCATTCTCTGCATCCACCGGACTCAAGCTTGCAGGACATGGTTCTGCCACCTGTCTACACGTACCTGGGTGCCCCCCAGGACACGGGCCAGGATCCCTGACCTCTGCGCATGAGTGTTGCTGTACTCAATGTGTCTGTCAGCACGGTTGTTCGGCCACCCCCTCAGCTGGTTCTGACCATCACGGGTGTGTATGGTGCTCCATGTCTGTCTTGCCTAGAAAACTGTGACCCATGTGTCCTGTGCCAGACTCAGGCCCCAGGGTGTGGATGGTTGAAGTGAACAGATGACTCAGGCATGTTTAGACTGTACAAGACACATGTTAGGTAATAATGCTACCAGCAGGCATCTACTCTTAATAGTGTGATTTATTATTGGGGGGGGGGGGCCAAGTGAGGGCCTTTCCGGGATTAGGGAATCCAAAGTTCAGTAGGGGAGTTGGTGTCCTTGCCATTGGAAATCCTCAGAGTCCATGCCACAGTCTTTGTCAACATTGGTCAGCCAGTGACCAGCAGGGCCATGTGGCAGAGAATGTCTCTTGATGCTGTGATGCTGTTGCTCCAGTGGGCCAGGTGCCAGGCCAGGTGTCCTGGGAGATGGTGATGTAGCAGCCACCCTCACGGTCCTTTCCGTGGACGACCCGGCTTCCTGCGGGGAACCTCAGCAGCAGGCCGTGACGACGTCTGGGATGCTCCGTCGGATGTTTCCTCCTCCTCCTCATGATCCCTCCCTGTGGGTGGTGATGTTCTCCGCCTTCTGGCACAGG
Organism: Triturus cristatus; assembly: GCF_964204655.1. Taxonomy (NCBI): domain Eukaryota; kingdom Metazoa; phylum Chordata; class Amphibia; order Caudata; family Salamandridae; genus Triturus; species Triturus cristatus. The sequence goes on along the minus strand of NC_140581.1, from coordinate 765,730,995 downwards.
GAGGGTCGGCCATGGTGTCGGCCATCCGACGGAGTTCAGCGTGAATCCCCTGGGACGCCGTCACTTGCTGAGCCTGTCTGTCCTCCATCCTCCGTTGGTGTAGCTGTAGACAGGCTATTAGCTCCGCATGTTGCTGGGCCTGCTGGACCTTGATCCCCTCGAGGACGGACACAACCTGGGCCATGCCCGTGGTGTCCTGCCGGTATGAGTCCAGGATGTTACGGACATGGGAAAATACCGGATCCCCAGCCAACTGGTCAGGCTCGCGCCTCCGCCGCTCTCCACTCCCACCACCCCTGCCCACTTGCGTCTGGCCTGCACTTGTGGGCACATGGGGTCTCCGGGACCCCTGAGGGGTGGCATTGGCGTTGTCGCCTGCCTCCTCCTGGGTGCCCGGGACACCGTGTCCCTCCTGGCGAGCCTGGCTGCATTGTGGTGTTGGGGCAGGGATCCTGGGTGTCTCCTGGGATGTGGCAGGAGTGGGGGTGGTGGTTGGCACGGTTGTACCTGACGCAGGTGCTGCAGGTGGTTGGACACCAGAGGGGCCAGGTCGGTCGGGGTCGTCCGCAGAGTGGTGAGAGTGGTCGCTGCCGGTGGGATCGGTCTCCTGCAGATCCGGGTCCTGTGAGTGTTCCCCCCCAGTGTTGGGGGGTGCAGCACGACGTTGACCTGTGTGTGAGAGAGACAATGTTAATTTTGATCCATGCAACATCCATGTTTCATCCGTTACAAAGTTGGCACATTTCCTCTTGGAATTAGGATCTGTCTTGCATTCCACTCACAGTGCACTTGTGCATGTGTGTGTCCCTTGGGCACCAATTTGGCCCCTTTAACTATGTGTGGCACAGTCTTACTTGCTGCGTCAAGTGTGACTGCAGTCAGCAGTGGAGTGTGCATGTGTGCCGAGCTATGCGTTTGCGCCTTCCTTGTAGCACTGTACATGTGCACATGGAGTAGATCCACACACTCATATGATGCAGGTGGCTGTCCTTGTGCTCGTGTACAGGTTGTAACATGGCCCTGCGTTTTGCCATGATGAAGAGGGGGGGTTCTGGCACTGGGCACCCTTGTCTACATGCACGCAGTCCACCTGCTGACGAGCAGACATTCCCACACACCAAAGGACTGATTTGCTCTCCCTGTGTCTCCCTCCTTCTCTGTCCCCCTCTCCCTCCCTCTCTGTCCCCCTCTCCCTCCCTCCGTGTGTCAGCCTCCTCCCTCTGTCCGTCTCCCTCCCTCTCTGTCCCCCTCTCCCTCCCTCTCTGTCCCCCTCTCCCTCCCTCTCTGTCCCCCTCTCCCTCCCTCTGTGTCCCCCTCTCCCTCCCTCCGTGTGTCAGCCTCCTCCCTCTGTCCGTCTCCCTCCCTCTCAGTCCCCCTCTCCCTCCCTCTCTGTCCCCCTCTCCCTCCCTCTGTGTCCCCCTCTCCCTCCCTCCGTGTGTCAGCCTCCTCCCTCTGTCCCCCTCTCCCTCCCTCTCAGTCCCCCTCTCCCACCCTCTGTGTCCCCCTCTCCCTCCCTCCGTGTGTCAGCCTCCTCCCTCTGTCCGTCTCCATCCCTCTCAGTCCCCCTCTCCCTCCCTCTCTGTCCCCCTCTCCCTCCCTCTGTGTCCCCCTCTCCCTCCCTCCGTGTGTCACCCTCTGTCACCTTGGCCCAGCTTCCTGGGCACACACTGTTAGCAGATCTTTGAGTGGCCCTTGGCCTGTTGATGTGAGTTTGTTTCTGATCTCCAGGCACCCATTTTGTCTGCTGTGTGTCTGTGCGCTGCTGCTGTGGTGGTGTGTGCTGCCACTCTTTCACACTGTTGGCTGTTCATTAGCTGCTGGCATGTGCAAAACAGTGCCTTCACCCCCATGTGTTGATGCAAGGCGTCCGCCATTTGCTGGCAAGTCATTCCTGTGTTGGGACACAGTGTTTGTCTGGCTGTGACCTAGGCCATATGGGCAGAGGGCATTGTTGTCTGCTTTGGAGTCGCACTATGTGATTCTTGGTGCCCAGCCTCCCGCCATCCGGGTTACCGTGTCATGTGTTGTTGTCTTCTGTGGCCTGTGACTTGACATTGTCCAGCTGGGTGCATGGGGCATGGTGGCAGCAGTGGCATGTGCCTGCTCATGGAGTGTGGTTGAGTAATGCGATGGCTTGTGGTGGTTGCGTGCCTGTTATTGATTTTGGTTGTGGTTGCAGTTCCCCCCATGTGAGGTGCGTTGTTTGTGTACTCACCCGGGTCTCGGAGTCCTTCTACTCCTTCAACTGCCTCCACCGGCAGTATGGCCATCACCCTCTCCTCCCAGGGATGGTACTGTACGGCTCTGCGGGAGGGCCCTCCTCCGGTGGCGTTGGCCTGGTCGTGTTCCTCCTGCCTCTTGGCTCTGACCCTCCTCCGCAGATCGTACCACCTGTTCTGGCAATCCTGCTTGGTCCTCCTGGTGTCCGCAACAGCATTCACAGCATCGACGATGGTCTGCCACATGGCTGTTTTGGCTGCCTGGCTGGTGCTTCTGACCAATGTTCCAAAGATCTGTGGCTCGACTCTGAGGATTTGATCAACAAGGACCTCCAACTCTCGGTGACTGAACTTTGGATTCTTGGTAGTGGGCATGGTGAGGGGTGTGGGTGGGGATGGTGTGGGTGTGGGGGGGGGGTGTGGATGTTGGGGGGGGTGTGGATGGTTGTGTGTGTGTGTGAATGTGATGAGAGGGTGTTTGTGAGGGTGGTCGTTTGAAGGTGTGCAAGTGTAAGGTGTGGTGTAGCTTGTAGTCTGGTTCTGTGGTGTCTGGCAGCAGTGAGTCTGTTGGAAAGGCTCATGGTTTGTGTGTGTGGGCCCTTTTTATTGGTCCATGGGTGGGTGTGGCAGTTTTTGAATTTTGGGTGGGTGTGTTATAAGGAGTGGTGGTGTATTGGGCCTCTGTTTGTTTTTGGCAGTTGCAGGTCAGTGATTGTGTTATTTAAGTGGTTGTTGGCCATGTTTAGTGGCTGTGTGCCTTTCGACTGGTGTATTCTTGTGTTGTTTTATTTTGTCCTGGTTGTGTACGTGCGTTTTGAGCGTGTGTACGGTGTGTACATGGGCCATTTGGTTGTACGATTTTGTCCTTGTGTGTGGCTTTGTAAGACTCGTACATGCGGTTGTGATGTTGGGGCATGGGGTGCGCTCCGTACTTAGGAGGTTGTGTTGGGGGTGCGCCAGGAACGTACTGGGGTGGGGGTACGACTGGAACGTACTTGGGTGTAGGTACACGGGGGGTACGACACGTACAGGGGTGGGGGGTGTACATTGACGGTGGTACGACACGTACTGGGGTGGGGGTACGACTGGAACGTACTGGGGTGTAGGTACACGGGGGGTACGACACGTGCAGGGGTGGGGGGTGTACATTGACGGTGGTACGACACGTACTGGGGTGGGGGTACGACTGGAACGTACTGGGGTGTAGGTACACGGGGGGTACGACACGTCCTGGGGTGGGGGTACGACTCGAACGTACTTGGGTGTAGGTACACGGGGGGTACGACACGTCCAGGGGTGGGGGTACGACTGGAACGTACTTGGGTGTAGGTACACGGGGGGGTACGACACGTCCTGGGGTGGGGGTACGACTCGAACGTACTCGGGTGTAGGTACACGGGGGGTACGACACGTACTGGGGTGGGGGGGTGTACATTGACGGTGGTACGACACGTACTGGGGTGGGGGTACGACTGGAACGTACTGGGGTGTAGGTACACGGGGGGTACGACACGTACTGGGGTGGGGGTACGACTGGAACGTACTGGGGTGTAGGTACACGGGGGGTATGACACGTCCTGGGGTGGGGGTACGACTCGAACGTACTTGGGTGTAGGTACACGGGGGGTACGACACGTCCAGGGGTGGGGGTACGACTGGAACGTACTTGGGTGTAGGTACACGGGGGGGTACGACACGTCCTGGGGTGGGGGTACGACTCGAACGTACTTGGGTGTAGGTACACGGGGGGTACGACACGTACTGGGGTGGGGGGGTGTACATTGACGGTGGTACGACACGTACTGGGGTGGGGGTACGACTGGAACGTACTGGGGTGTAGGTACACGGGGGGTACGACACGTACTGGGGTGGGGGTACGACTGGAACGTACTGGGGTGTAGGTACACGGGGGGTATGACACGTACTGGGGTGGGGGTACGACTGGAACGTACTGGGGTGTAGGTACACGGGGGGTACGACACGTACTGGGGTGGGGGTACGACTGGAACGTACTGGGGTGTAGGTACACCGGGGGGTACGACACGTCCTGGGGTGGGGGTACGACTCGAACGTACTTGGGTGTAGGTACACGGGGGTACGACACGTCCAGGGGTGGGGGTACGACTGGAACGTACTTGGGTGTAGGTACACGGGGGGGTACGACACGTCCTGGGGTGGGGGTACGACTCGAACGTACTTGGGTGTAGGTACACGGGGGGTACGACACGTACTGGGGTGGGGGGGTGTACATTGACGGTGGTACGACACGAACTGGGGTGGGGGTACGACTGGAACGTACTGGGGTGTAGGTACACGGGGGGTACGACACGTACTGGGGTGGGGGTACGACTGGAACGTACTGGGGTGTAGGTACACGGGGGGTATGACACGTACTGGGGTGGGGGTACGACTGGAACGTACTGGGGTGTAGGTACACGGGGGGTACGACACGTACTGGGGTGGGGGTACGACTGGAACGTACTGGGGTGTAGGTACACGGGGGGTATGACACGTACTGGGGTGGGGGTACGACTGGAACGTACTGGGGTGTAGGTACACGGGGGGTACGACACGTACTGGGGTGGGGGTACGACTGGAACGTACTGGGGTGTAGGTACACGGGGGGTACGACACGTCCTGGGGTGGGGGTACGACTCGAACGTACTTGGGTGTAGGTACACGGGGGGTACGACACGTCCAGGGGTGGGGGTACGACTGGAACGTACTTGGGTGTAGGTACACGGGGGGGTACGACACGTCCTGGGGTGGGGGTACGACTCGAACGTACTTGGGTGTAGGTACACGGGGGGTACGACACGTACTGGGGTGGGGGGTGTACATTGACGGTGGTACGACACGTCCTGGGGTGGGGGGGTGTACATTGACGGGGGTATGACACGTACTGGGGTGGGGGTTCGACTGGAACGTACTGGGGTGTACCTAGACGGGTGGGGGTATACATACACGGGGGGTACGTGTCGGACGTACGGGGGCTGGGGGGAGTGTTGGGCGCGTATGCGGGCACATGTCTCCATGGTTGCTATGGGTGTTCGGTGCGGACGGTGTTTTTTCCATACGGTTGTACGCTCGGACGCACGGGATGGATCGTGATTCCTCGGTCGGACTTGGCTTTTCACGTTTGTAAGGTAAATCGTCCGAGGACGTGTCGGACACATTTTCCGACCCGAGGACGTGTGGGGAATGATTCCCAGTGCGGTTCGTATGGACTTTTTACCATGCGAATCGTGATTGCCAGTTCGTACTGCACTTGTACGATTCGTACGGTAAAAAGACCCGATACGAGTCGCACGGGGGAATTTTTTACCGGATTGTGATCGGCACCATTATTTGGTGTTTATGTTGTTTGATTTTAGGTTTTAATTAAATGTTATATAGTCGATATTAGTAAAATGGAGATATTTTAGTGGTCGATATTTTAGTTTACGATATTTTGTTATGAAGTATATGTATTTTGTGTACCTATATTTCTGTAGTTCGAAATTGTGTGTTCGATATTTTTGTAATGTTTTAAATAAGTATATGATGTCGATAATAATGTGATCGATTATTTTGTATCGATATATTTGTAGGTCGATTTTTAGTCTTTCGATATTGTGTCAGTGATTCGATCAACTTAGCCTCAGCCACAATGCTGACAGAATGAGATCCAGTTTTGTGTTAATAACCCATCACTGTTGAAGTAAAATAGAAAGGATGTCATTCACCGGTAATATATATATTGAAGCGCTAACATAAATAGCACCTATATTGCCATGGTTCAGACAATTCAAGAGGAGTGCCGCACAAGTACTGGCAGATAAAATGATGTGATGTTCAGCAGATTGCATGGAAAGAAAGCATAAACACGTCAGAAAATATAGGACCAGCATCAAGGTCCTTAGGGTCCAAACGTTAGGTATGCACTTAAGTCCTCACTGATTTTGCCCAATTTGTTTGAAAGCCTTAAACTCCATAGAGGAAGCAACTTGATTTGTGAGAGGGGCCCTAAGCATTCTTTACATCTGTAATTTTGGAGAAGAAATCTTGTGTTTTGCAGCTCTAATAAGATGTTAGAAGGAGGAAGCTTTTGTCAAAGACTTATAGGGCATAATTTACAAGAAAATGACGCATTGCTGTGCCGCAAGCCATTTAGGTGTGCCATGCTGTGGCATTTTCAAAGCACAGGGATGCGTCATATTAACAATAATGCAACACATCCCTGTGCTTTCTCCTGCGCTGGTGCACAACTGGCTGCCATGCACCAGTGCAGGCACCCTTGAGTCAGTTTGCAAGGGTGCCTGCACTGTGGAGATGATTGTTTTTGTACAGGAAGGGACGCCTTCCTGCACGAAAACAATCACTAATTGTATTTTCCTCTTTTTATGCATGCTTCAGAATGCAGTACCCATAGAAAGAGGAACAAAACAAGGAGAAATAAAAGTTCTTCTCCTTGTTGCGCCATTCCTACACCTCCCCTGAGGAGGCATAGGATTGGGAGGCATTCCCAGTTTTACAGAATGTAGTAAATCTAGGAATGCGTCACGTTCCATGGATATTGCGTGGTAACCCCTACAGCAACACCCATGGAATTCCCCTTTTCATGCAGAGTAATTTGTGAAAGGGGCCCATATTTACAAGGGCTTAAAAAGTCACACAGGGTGACTTTACGTAGCCTTGTAAATATGGGCAAGCCATTTGCGCCTATGGTGCATCAAAAAAAGGGATGCGCCAGTAGCGCTATATGCGTGTAAATAAGCCCCATAGTCTTTCCATCAAGACACTGCATTCTGAAATATCACTGAAGGGAAAGCCTAAATATCTAGCTTCAGGCAAATATTGATCTAGCTATAGCTCATCAGATGTATATTTCTTCTTATCTTCCATTTGCAAACCTTTAAAATTTGAAAGACATTCTCTGCACTCATCCTCTGTGTAGCAGAAACAAAAAAGTGGTCTGAAGAAATGACCTTCAGCCCCTTTTCATTCCCTCTTCTCCACCTCGCCTGGGTTTCACTCTCCCACTGAACCGCTGTCCATTTTTAGTTCTGGCAAGAGGGAGTTTTAGCTGTTGCTGAGCTTATGTAATCACATGAAAAATAATTAAAAAGCAGTACAAAGAGAGAGGGGCTTTAGCTCCTCCACTTTTTTAAATCTTTTTTATGGGCATTTAATTGGGCAGCATTTGTGTTAACCCACCTCTGAAGAACTTCCATTTCTCATAACTAATTGACATATTCTCGTGACAAATATAGTAGGAACCGGTTTTAGATTGGGTACTCTGTGGCAAATACAACAGGGCAGTGTTTTACATTATGAACTACATGACAAGCACAGAGGCGCTAGGTGGCGCACAGCGGAATGGCGGCCTGTGGGTGAAGCTCCCGCAGCCCAGCAACGAAATCCTTCATAATCCTACTTGAAAGTCGTCCTTTTCTGCCTACATGGACCCGCATTAGCAGCCCGTCGTCTCTGCTGCCGCCCGAGCCTTGAATCATCCTGCGTGACCTGGTGGTATCGGACCGAGAGACTGCGGCGGACCGCGCCGGCTGGTGCGGACCTCCCACTGGAGCCGGGATCGGGAGACTGCCACTACGTGAGGACGGCGCTCTGCACGTGGGCGGAGGGCCTCACCTCCGACCTTTGGGCCGTGGGCGGCCACTTCACCCAGTGACGGGAGGACTGCCGCTGAGGGGGCGCGGCGCTCGGCGGGAGTTGGCATTGAGAAGGCGGGCTCCGGGCGGGCGACGCGGCCGCGGCTGTCGCCTTCCCAGCTCTCCCCTGGACCCTGAGGCGGCACGGGTCTGCCTCGCCCGCCTCGCATCGTGAGGATCTCCCGACTCCCGCTGGAGCCTGACTGCCTGGCGAGATTGGTGGATCGGCGGGTCGGCTGCGGTCCGTGGCCCGAGGGGCTTGCCTGCTTGGTGTGTTGGCCGCTGGACCTTCTGCGCTGGTGGCTGGTTTGCGGAGCCCGTGCTGTGGAGCGGGAGGACTGCGGCGGGAGCCGTTGGTCTGGAGGCGCCGGACGGCGGGGCCTGCCCACTCCCCTGGCTGGTGGATCGAGGCTGCGGTGCGTGCCTGGGGGGCTCGGCTTGGGCCTCTCCGCCCCCCCACTGCCTGGATCTTGCTGACTGGTGGCCCGAGGAGGAGTCGCCCCGGATGCCCTGGTGTTGAGCTGTGGAGGTGAGAGGTGGGCCCGGGTGGTCGCGGCCGGTCGCCGGTGCGGAGGCCGGTCCCTGACGAGGTCGTTCGTCGCTAGTGGAGGGGGCCAAATTGTGTGACTGTGAGAGATACCGTGTGCTGCGGTACGGACTGGAGGATTACCCCCTCCCCTGTACAGCTGCGTTCCCCCTTTGCTCCCTGGCCCCGCGGGACACCCTGCGGCCCGCCCCGCCCGGTCGCGGCCTAGCTCCAGCCACGGGCTGCCTGCCGGTGTCGCCATGGGGAAGCCGGACAGCCGTCAACCTCGCCTCACCTTCGAGACAAAAAAGACTACCAGGTCCCAGCCGGAGACTGCTGCGGGGGGATCGGCGTCGGTGGAGGCCCCACCGGGGGATGATGTCAAGTCCATACTGCTGGATATGCGGCAAAGTCTAGCGACCATAGTGGATAAAATGGACTCTATGCAGTCTCGCATGGACTCGATAGTACACAAGGTGGACAGTCATGGCGAATGTCTCTCGGAGACGGAGCGGCGTATTTCAGACTCTGAGGATCGCACAGCAGAACTGTCTGCCACTGTGGCGCGTATGGACAAAGTCCTCCACGTAATAGCAGCCAAGAATGAGGATTTAGAGGCGCGCAGTCGGAGGAACAATATTCGTTTAATTGGCATTCCAGAGTCGACCCACACGGGTAAGATGGAGGACTATGTGGAAGGTCTACTGCGAGAGGTGGTGGACACGGACTCCCTATCTCCTCAGTTCATTGTCGAGAGGGCGCACAGATCACTGGCCCCGAGGCCGCCACCGGGGGCCCCCCCCGCCCTATCATTGCCCGCTTGCTGAACTTCCGGGACCGGGATGTAGCACTTCGTACGGCGAGGGAGAAGAAGACCTTATCCTACGGGGGCACTGCCTTCACTATATTCCCGGACTTCACTCCGGTGGTTCAGGAGGAGCGGAAGAAATTCGTCCAGGTCAAGCAAAAACTGCGTGCTGCACAAATCGATTATGCGCTACTTTACCCGGCCCGTTTGCGCATCACCCATCAAGGGAAACAGATTTTTTGCACTAAACCCCAACAAGCGGAGGAGTTTTTGAAACGAGTCAAGAAGCGTGAACTGGACTGCCCCTCCTCGCCAGCGTCGGGGTGATGACGCTAGGTCATCGTGCTGTCGACTCCGAGATTGTATCTCCTCAGTTGGTAAGGTGTTGCAAGGGTTTGCTGCTGCGGGACATGGTATCAGGACTCACGGACCTGGCTGATATAGTTGTATGGGTATGTTCCCGGAGTCCTGCCCCTATTTAGTTTGTGCCAGACTCTCAGGTCATTTCATCTTGCTGGGCGCCCTTTGTCCATGGAGAGGGCTCGGCCTCTGGCTGGGCGCACTCTTCTGGCTCAAGGGGATACAGTGTCCCCACCTAGACTGTCCTCCAAAGGGTATTACCCACTTGTCTTTACGTTAGAATGTTGTTCCCCTATGGAACGGGTTGGGGAGGGGATTTGTTTGGGGATGGGGGGGAGGGGGATTGTCCAGATGGCATGTTTGGGATGCTGCTGTGGGTGGGGGGAGGGGAGTGGAGTTGGAGGTTTGTTGTGACTGTTGGTTTTGGATGGTATATGGTGGCAATTGCATTATCTCTTTTACATTGGTCGGGGGGCGGTGTTCGCATTGTGCTGCTGTATTTGAGTCTTATTGTTATCCATGAGTGATCCGCAGCCACGTAGGGACTTTACTGGGCAGCTTAATTTTTTGACCTGGAATGTGCGGGGCTTGGGAGACCATAGAAAGCGCAGACATATCCTAGCGTATCTGGACAGACATCATATAGGTGTGGCCTTCCTTCAGGAGACACACCTGGACCCCTCCAGGCCCCTGCTATTTGCATCACGTTGGGCCGTGCACCGTACCTTTTCCTCCTATTCCACATAGTCGCGTGGAGTTGCCATCCTTATTAGGAAACATACCCCCTTTGTACATATGGGAGAGCGGACCGATCGGGAGGGCAGGTATTGTGTTGTCTGGGGACGCATGGGTATGGACACGCTCACTTTGGCGTGCTATTATGGACCCAACACGGATGATCCGACTTGCCTCCAGACGCTCTGGAGGGAGATATTAAGCATAGGCTCAACTTATTTAGTGTGGGGGGGTGATTTTAATATAGCTGTTGATCCCACGAGGGACAGGGCGAATCCTGGCCCTCAACACTACTCCCGCTCACAAGCGTATGTTCATGATCTCCTTATGGAGCGTCATCTGCTAGACACATGGCGCTCTAGACACCCGGCGACCAGGGAGGGCACGCATTGGTCTGCCGCGCACTTAACGTGGGCGAGACTGGACTATCTACTAGTTTCCCCGGGACTTGCTCCTACGATAAGCTGGGTAAAACACCTTGCTCGTACATATTCGGATCACGCCCCGGTCCTGCTGAGCGTAGAACTGACTGACATCGCTGGTTCTCCGATGTCGTGGAGACTGCAACCTTCTGCCCTGCTAGATGAGGTCTTCCGGACGGACATTGCGCAGGAGATTGAGAGCTTTTTCCAACGCAATGGTGGTACGGTGGAAAGTGTTGCTGTAGTTTGGGAGGCCTTTAAGGTCACGATCAGGGGATTGTGCATTTCGAAAGGGGTGGGAGTCCTCAGGGACCTACGTAACACCCTTCGTAAACTAGAGGCTGGCCTCAGGGACTTGGAGGCTTCCCCCACATTTCACACAGATGCTGGAGCGCAGGCCCAGTTCCGGGACCTCTTGTCCGACTATACCGACACTGCGGATAGAGAGGTCCGGTTTAGGGGGAAATACTTTCAGGCTCGTAGGTACGGGGAGGGGGAGCGGCTGGGTAAATTTCTAGCTTGGGCAATCCGACCGCCCCGTTTTAGCAACCATGTCCTTGAGATTCAGGGAATTTCGGGGGAGCTCCACAGAGATACCCGGTCTATAATGCAAGCATTTGTTGCTCACTACACTGACCTGTACTCCTCTGCTCATACTCAATCGCCGGAGCTGGGCCAATACTTGGGAGACATCACGTTGGGATGGCTCTCTGATGCCCAAAGGAAGTTCTTAATGGCGCCACTTGGGATTGACGAAATTCGTGAGGCCATCATGCAAATAGCCTCGGGGAAGGCCCCGGGCCTCGATGGGCTTCCAATTGAATTTTATAAATCTTACATTGATATTCTTGCCCCGATCTTGAAGGTGGTATTCGAGGAGGCCCACACGCTAGGGGAGCTTCCCCCTTCTATGAGAGAGGCCCTGATCACCTCCCTTTTGAAACCGGGTAAACCGGCGACCTCCCCGGACTCCTACCGGCCCCTGTCCCTCCTTAATTGCGACGCAAAGATCCTTTCTAAAACTCTGGCTAACCGTCTGACGCTTCTCATGGAGGGACTGGTACTCCCGGATCAATCGGGCTTTATACCCGGTAGGGCGACGTCGCACAATTTGCGCACGCTATTTGCAACTTTACAGAATGTGGATCCCAGTCTACAGATGGTGGCAGTCTTTTTAGACGCCACGAAAGCGTTCGACTCCCTGGAGTGGGATTACCTGGTGGCTGTGCTAACTCAAATGGGTTTTCCTCTGGTCTTCCTGGGCTGGATAGCCATCCTATATGGCAGTCCGTGTGCCAGGGTCTTAGTCAATGGCAGGACATCGGAGCCCTTCGGAATTGCCCGTGGGACCAGGCAGGGGTGCCCTTTATCCCCACTCTTATTTGCTCTGGCGCTTGAGCCTCTTGCCTCGAGGCTGCAACAACGCCATCAAAACAGAGCTCTGTTTTGTGAGCAGCGACAAATACTGCTGTCGCTTTATGCAGATGACATTACTTTGTATGTGCGTGACCCACGGAATAACTTGAATCCGTTACTCCGGGAATTCATAACATACGGGGAGATGTCGGGCGTACGAATCAATTGGTCAAAGTCCCAGATCCTCCATCTGACTGATGGCTGTCAGACGTTTTCGCTTGACTATCCCATAGAATGGTGTGAGTCAGATGTCAAGTATCTCGGCATTAGGATCTCTCGTGATAGAGAAGAACTTATGCGATTAAATTACAGTACGACATTGATGCATGTCTCCTCCTGTGTCGATCGTTGGATTATGCTCCCTCTCTCGATGGCGGGGCGTGCCGCTTTGATTAAGATGGTGGTGCTACCCAGGCTTTTATATTTGTTTATGAACATTCCCTTTCCCCCGGGCAGGCATTTTTTCACTCGTTTGCGTTCAGAATTGATTCGGCTGGTGTGGGGTGGGAAGAGACCTCGACTGAGGTTGGCTGTGATGACCTCTCCATACTGGCGTGGTGGGTTCGATATACCGGACCTGGAGCTATACTATTATTGCGCTCAAGCGCATTATGCGTATTACTGGTTCCACCCCATCGCATTTATGCCCCAACTCGCTGCGGAGGACTGGCTGGCGGCGCCATTGCCTCTGCACGGCCTACTGCACAGTGTGCTCCCCCATACCACTACCAGTTATAATGCCTTGCAGGGTACAGTGAGGGCGTGGCTGGAGATATCTAAGCGAGTGGGCAGTTCGTTCCTGTACTCGCCTCTTCTCCCCATTGCCTACCACCCGCAGCTACCCCTTCTACAAGAGAGACTGTTTCAGGATTTGATTCGCAAATTGGGGATTCAGAGATGGGGAGATTTGTTCTCTGCCAGACGCTTCCGCGACCAGGAGCATTTTTTCGATGGGTGCGCGCCTACCCCTCTAGAGCTTTTCACCTACATTAGGCTGCGACACGGAATGAGGTCCATATTGCAGGAATTTCCGGCTGAGCCCGAAATCACTGGTCCATTACATAGAATCCTGCAAGCAACCTCGCCCTCCCACTTGGTCTCGATTCTGTACCATACAGTACGCTCTGACACTGCTCCAGACATTTCACGGGCTCGTGGGGAGTTGGAGCGGGAGTTGGGGCTGGAACTGGGTGATGACAGGTGGACGTATTGTTGCGCACTGACAGAGCAGATTTCGGCGAGCAGTAGACATCGTATCATTCATTTTAAGTTCCTGGTCACCAAGTACAAATTTCAGCTACAGAATTCAGATAACTGCGAGAGATGTCGTGCCCCTAAGGCAGACTTCCTGCACTTATCCTGGGAATGCCCCACAATTCAGACCTATTGGACCCAAGTATACTCCGCCATTTCGCAAATGGTGGACCTGTCCCTCGCACCTGAGCCGGTACAGGCGTTACTGGGACATACCAAACATATTCCGCGCGCGAGTCGCAAATTTGTTGCGACAGCGCTCCTGCTGGTGAAACGGCGTATAGCTTGCCGGTGGGGTCGGGGGCGGGCCCCGAAGTTAAAAGAGTGGCTCAAAGACCTTGTCTATTGCCAAGAGCAGATACTGGCCTACTCCGACCTACTCCCTGTCCGATCCCGTCCTGCCAACATTTGGGGACCACTGCAGGGTTATCTCCTGCAATGTCCGGAGGCCCTGACGGAGGATGCTCCCCCTCTGGCCACTGACGACCCGGCTCCCGGAGCTCTTGACGCACATCCTGCATGAGGCGGAAGGTGACCTGCTGTAGAACTATGGGGGTGTATGCTGTGTTTCCCCTTCACCTTGCTTTCTCTTCTCGCTGGGCGGCCTTTTGGGTCCTTTTTTTTTTGTACTACGATGCTCTGGGACATGTGGATTGGTTTATTTGCCCGTTGCATATGATCTATGGGAGGCGGTCCCGCCTTGAGTGATGTGTCATGCACGGGGGGACTCCTTCAGAGGGTTCCCACGCTTCCACTGAAAGGATATATTGTATACTGTCCCTTTGTCAGCTGGTCCTGCCCTGCGTCCCAGCGTTAAGACTCATGCTAGTTTGGGTTTGGTTGTCCACATGGTCCCTGTGAATACAATGGATACGATGCCTTGATGACTTATAAACTGCAATGCCACTTGACCTTGTTTATGGTTACTATATGTATGTAATGACATGACACAAAATCTCAATAAACAAAGTTTAAAAAAAAAAACTACATGACAAGCACAATAGGAAATAATTTTATATTCTTCTACACTGGGAGACTTTCTTACATGGATTTGAAGTTCGGAAGGGGCTACACAGTAAGCTTTTTTTTCTGTACATTTATAATTTTATCTTTAGCATATAGTTGAGTGTGAGTGAAAGTATTATTTTTCTTTTTAAGAGTAAACCATTTACTGGACATTGATTTATTAAGTTCTACCTGACTGCCCTTGGTGTCAAATGCTAAAGGGCATGTTTGGTGCTCAGTTTAGGTCCAAAAGCAGGGTGGCCCTGCGGTTTGGCTCCTCCCATTTGTTCATATTCTTTAAGAGCATTTAACTGAGAAGCTATAGTGTTTATTTGCCTTTGGACTACTCTATTGTTCATGGCTAAGACTTTGTTGATACCGATGATATCCCTAAAGGAGTGTCAAAGTGTTGTAATGAAAGTTAGGTAGCCGTGGTGTAGTTTTCGAAGATGTATTTTTCTTAGTTGCAGATAAGTACATCCATAGATAGAACAGCCCCACCAGGAGTAGCCACATTAATTTTGCACAAAACTATGGTTGAGAAATAAGAACTTAATACATTACTGTCTTTCTACTGAAAGCGGCCCAGGCACTACTATATTAGGGAGATTTTGTAAGCTAAACTCTATTATCAGGGTACTAGGTCTGTTGGTAATGGGAAGCATAATTCACAATGATGTCTAAACCACAAATGCTTTTACAACTAAAGTGTCTTCACAACAAATGTTTTCACAGAAACTGATTTTTACAATGCATATGCCTTTACAACAAATGTCAGTATTTTGCAGGTCGCTTTAAAGGTAGTAAAGTGTAAATAAATCTCTCTCTCTCTCTCTCTCTCTCTCTCTCTCTCTCTCTCTCTCTCTCTCTCTCTCTCTCTCTCTCTCTCTCTCTCTATATATATATATATATATATATATATATATATATATATATATATATATATATATTCACAGAGGTAGGTAGTTATAACTAGGATGTAGTTTCCATAGGAAGAGCGTTTATTCATTTGTCAAAAACTTTAGGGTCGTGTGACGAATACAAGCGAAATTTTCAAAACTAATATGCCACTCACTTCAGCTACTATCTTGAAAATCTCGTGTTGATCTTTTAAGCTACTATCTTGAAAATCTCGTGTTGATCTGTTAAGCTGGGGATGAGAAAAAGGGGGGGTCCCAAAATGCTTTTTCTCCATGTTAATTTACATAGGAAGCTTTAGACACGTCTACAGCTCGAACTGCTGAACGGAATTACACCAAATTTGGCAGCAAGGTAGATCTTGGTCCAGAAAGAGCCCTTTTTATTAAATGGTGTAAATCTGTTCAGTATTTGGTGAGAAATGTAAAGATTTCTCAGATATACATCTGAGGTGCGGTCGATCCGCGACCCCTCCCTATCTCGTGCCTCATATCTGATTGGCTGTCAACACTTCAAACCAGGAAGTGTTGGCAGCTATCTAGTGACTCGGTTGAACAGAGTCACAAGAAAAACACTTTTTTTTTAAAAGAAAAGGGGGCAGGGTAAAAACACCCTAACACCCTAGGCTTCTTGGGGGAGGGGGTCCCACAGGAATCACCCAGGGCCCAAAAATATATATTTTTAAAGAAATGTAGGCAGGTGTTGCGTTGGTTTCATGACTCCTGCCAAACCTTTAGTTTTTTTAAACAAAGCGCGGTCTCCTGTACTTCGTTAAATTAAGGCACTCGGGTGGACCAGGTCCCAGGGGCAGTTTATGTGGTAATGCGGGGGCTGCCTATGGGACGGCCACCTGTCAGGAATCGTGGCCAAATACCGAAAAACACCTACCAAGTAGTGGGAGCGGTAATCTGGGAACCACTGCAAAGTTTTTTACAAACTCATTTTGTTGACCGTGTACATGCCCCAGCGATGGAGGTATAAGCGGCCACAATGACACACGTGTTGATAGAGGGGGACCGCTAGGCATACTGGAGTACCCCTCTCCCCAATTTGACCAAAGCGATACCCTCCTCCCTCCCCTTCCCCTTCCTCCCTCCCCCCCTTTCTTCCCCCTCCCCACGCTGATCTCCACTTGAGATCCCTTTCTCTATTCTATTTTCTTTCATCTTCTCTTTGTGTTGACCAGTGGCTGCTGCCTTCTGGTCTGATGCACGGACTGGCAAGAATATCTGCTATTACAGATCTTTGTATGTATTGCTGGACTACCACTCTTTGCAACTTGATAACTGTACAGCCGAATGTATACAAGCACAGACTTGCCTTTATACGTATCTCCAGTATCCCCACTCCCGGGGCAGTATGCCGCAGTTTGTGTTTGCTAAAAATCTATAAATAAAGTTTTTTTTTTTAAAGGAGTGGGAGCTATGTTTCACAGAAGAAAGAAGAGAAGTTCCTGATTCCACCGGAACTAGAGAGTGCAAGAATTTATTGTGCACTGAATTGGTTAGGTGGCAATTTTCCAAGATTGCTACCACTCGCGATTTAGTGTTAGCGCTCCAGTCTTCTCTCCTGGAGTGCGCACTTCACTGAAGTATTTGCTGGAGATTAGTGGCGTATTAGCGATTTGGTGTTCAGGAGATTAGTGTAGTGTAGTTTAGTTACCGTGGCGTATTTCAGATGGAAGAGTTAGTGTTACCATCTCATGCCGAGTCCTCGCCTCAAGTCTGAAGTGGAAGCTGTAAGAAAACAGACAGAGAAAGAGAGTTACTTGAAGGTGCACCATATTTTCCTGTGAGAAAGAACTGCTGCAGGACGTTCCTCACCTTTCCTCCTCAGTGGCTTCTTTGTTTCCTGTTCACGTAAGCATTCTAATGGGAACAAAACAAAACAAACAAAATAGTTGATTTCAATAAGAATTTAATGCCAAACCATGTGTAATTAATGGTATCATAAGAATTAATTAGAAGAGTTATTTCTAATGAGTATTACAAGTGCTGAAATTTTAGTGGAAAATGTCCCCAAATAAGAAATGGAAAGAAAAGTCTTTTAAAGAAATAAGATTAAAGAAAATTAATAAATGCCATAAGAATAAATTGATAGAAGAGAAGCAAAGGCCTGTCGGAAGAAAGGGTATGTAAACTATATGAGTAAACAAATTTAAAAAGACATGAGAAGTTTTTTAGGTCATGAAGTGAGAAGTAATGTGTTATTTGCTTTGCAGTGTTCCAAATAAACCGCTAAGAAGTTTCAGAAGTAGAAGTAGATGCTGTGAACACCTTGCAAGAAAAAGACGAGGCAGCCTCTTCTCTTGTCCCCAATCCCCTTTCCTCCCTGGAGAATTTGTCACCTCCCTTTTTGAATCTATTGGGGATGGAGAGGATTCTAGAGGGGCATCGTTCTGCTCCTGTGAAGGTCAGGATCTTCAAAAAGTGACTCTTGACCTTTTGATACCACCTCCCTGACCCAAACATAATGAAAGAGGTGTGGGGGCCAGCATGGCCCCCCGCAGCCTTAGGGACGCCTCCTCCCAGGGCCTAATTATCTCAAAAGTGCGGGGGAGGCCCTATGGCCTCCCTCGAGCTCTGGGGACCGCCACCTCCCAGGGACTAATGTAATGGGGGGGACCTCAAGGACCCCCCTGCCCCAGAGACCACCACCTCACCGAGGCTTTAAAATATTCATGTGGTGGAGCATCAAGGACCAACCCCCGGGGACCACCACCTCCCTAGGGAAAAACTGTATATTAAAGAAATGGGAGGGGTTCTCAGCCTGGGGACCACTATCTCCCTGTGGCAGGCCTCTACTCAAGGAAGGAGGGGGGCCCCCCTCCTGGACCCCACCCCTGGGACATTGAAGTTTGCGATGGCTTGGCAGGAGCAGTTCTCACTGACCACCTCCCTGACGCAAACACAATGAAAGAGGTGTGGGGGCCCGCACGGGCCCCCACAGCCTTGAGGATGCCACCTCCCCGGGGATAATTATTTCAAAAGTGCGGGGGAGGCCCTATGGCCTCCCTCAAGCTCTGGGGACCGCCACCTCCCAGGGGCTAATGTAATGGAGGGGACCTCAAGGACCCCCCTACCCCAGGGACCACCACCTCCCTGAGGTTTTAAAATATTCATGCGGGGGAGCATCAAGGACCAACACACGGCCCCGGGGACCACCACCTCCCTAGGGCAAAACTGTATATTAAAGAAATGGGAGGGGTTCTCGGCCCGGGGACCACTACCTCCCTGGGGCAGGCCCTACTCAAGGAAGGAGGGGGGGGGGGCCCTCCTGGAGCCCACCCCGGGACATTGAAGTTTGCTATGGCTTGGCAGGAGCAGTGCTCCCGCCAAGTCATACCAAATTGTCTGCTTTCATCAAGCAAGAGCAAAAATGCTCTTGCTTGCAGAAAGCAGAGAATGTCTGGTTCCCTGCCCGCTGTGAAGTGAGCAGGAAAACAGACATTGCTTTGGGATCTAGGGAGATGCATATCAGCATCTCCCTGGATCCCAAAGCAAGGCTGGCTACCGCTGGAGGAGGAAAGCCGAGAGGGACCGTAGGGTCCTTCAGGCTTCTCCCACAGTCCCTAACATTGGAAGTGGGTGCCTTGTGTTGGGACCAGGGCATCCACACTTCAGGCCGGCCCGGGGGATGAGGTCCCTGGTGCTAAAATTGACTCGGGAGGGGGAGCTGCAAGTCACCCCATGTTTAAAGAACAAAAATAATTAAAGTGGGGCAGGCCTTGGTCGATGGGGTCCCTGGGTCTGAAAATGGCCCGGGATGGGTGCCGCTCAGCCCTGTCCCTTTAAATATATATATTTTTTAATGAAACACTGGGCCCCGGGGGCAGAAAATAGACCAGCAAAGGGGGGCCAAGCACCCCGTTCCTTTTAAAAATGAAATATAGAATAATAAAAAAAGCAAAGGCCAGGGCCTGGGGAATGGGGTCCCTGGGACCGAAATCGACCTGTGAGAGGAGCCATGGGCCAGCCTCCCCTTTAAAAAAAAATAATTAAAAGATTGGGCAGGCCCTGGGGGATGGGATCCCCGGGGTCCAAAACAGCCCATGGAAGGAGGGGCACAAGGCCCCCCTTCCTAAAAAATAGAAACAAAAAGGAAAAAAAGCTGTCAACTCGCCGGAGGCCCCGCCCCCTTTCTCCACCATTCTGCACGCTGCTGGTTGGGGCATGTAGTCTCCTTCGCTGCTGAGGTTCCTTAGGGGCATTCAAGGCCCCCTGTTTCCTCCCGTAAGCCCCACACAGTGGGAATGCTCAAAGCTGGTCAGAGGCCATGCCCCCTTTCTCCATCACTCTGCAAACACACCTCTCAGCACACTGCTTATGGGGGGAGGAGGTGCCCTTGCCCCCTGAGGGCCTCAGGCCTAAAGTGGACTTTTTCCCCCAACCAGGAGTGCGCCAGGGTGCATGTTTGCAGAGTGGTGGAGAAAGGGGGTGTGGCCTCTGATGATGTCTCAGCAATCCAGTTGTGTGAGTCTTACTGGAGGTAACAGGAGGGCTAGTTGGCCCCCAAGGACCCTCACGAGCCAAGGGGGCTTCAACTACAAACTAGTCGAGTGCCAAGAGGTGTGTTTGCAGAGTGGCAGAGATAGGGGTGTGGCCTCTGAGAAGCTCTAAAAAATCCAGCTATGTGGGTCTTACTAGAGGTAAGAGAAAGTCTTCTTGACCCCAAGGTCCCTCAGAAGTAAATGGACTTCATGCCCCAACCAGTAGTGCACCACTAGTTGCATTTGCAGAGTGGAGGAGAAAGAGGGCATGGCCTATGAAGATCTTTTAGTAATCCCGCTGTTTGGGACTTATTAGAGATAAACTGTGGGGTAGTTGGCCCCCAAGGACGTCATTAGGGGCCAACTACCCTGTTACCTCCAGCAAGTCCCACACAGCAGGATTGTTGAAATCTGGTAGCAGGCCATGCCCCCTTTCTCCACCACAGTGCAAACGCGGCCTGTGGTGGTGTACCTCTTGTAAGTCCTAACCAGCGGGATTCGTGAGAGCTGGTCAGAGACCCAGACCCCTTTCTCCACTACTCTGCGAACATGACTACCAGTTCAAAAGGAGAGGATGTGGTCTCACGGCTAGACTGCCCCCCTTGGAGCTGGAAAACCAAGGTTTGAGCCTCGAGGTCATCTCCACATCCTGTGATTCTGGGCAAATCACTTAATCTCCCTGTGCCTACCAAAAAAATGAATGTGTCCTTGTGTAACGTAACTGGTTCTCATGTAAAATGCTCCAAAAGCTTCGGGTCAAATTTGCGTTATATAGATCTGGTAAAAAAAACAAAAAAACTAGAAATTCACTGAAAAAAACAAAGGGTACAGGAATGTTAAAGTTAGGCATTAGCATTTAAAAGACCTTAGAAATTCACTGAAAAAAACAACGGTTACAGGAAGGTTACAGTTAGGCTGACATTTCACTCGTACAAAACCAGAGAAATTATTAGTGACCTAACTATAACTCGTGCCCCTGCAATGCCCTGCTTATGACCTCACATATTACATCACTCATGACATAGTCAGTGTTAAATTTATATACCAAGGGGTATTGGTGCGATGTATTGGTGTGGGTGTAGTAGTGCCTGTATGGATGATTTAGTGTGTGTGTGACTGATGGTATAAGTGAGTGATTAGGTTTCTAAGTGATTGCATGGGTAAGTGACTAGGGTGTGTGAATGTCTGTCAGTTGGTGTCGCAGTGGCTGTATTGGTTGATGAGTGGGTACTTGAGTGGCTGTATGGGCTATTGATTGGCTGTCTGAGTACATGTATGGGTGTATGAGTGTCCTCTCATAACATCTCAAATGACATCACTTATAAAATCATCGGCACACCCCCTCACACACCCACTCACATCCCCATGCAGTTTCTCATCCACCCACTCATATATCCACATAGGCACTCATACCCATTGAGAGACCCATTCAACTATTCACACACCCATTCACTTATCCATACAGCCACTGATGCACCCACGCACTTCCACATCCACTCACACAATCACTCACTCACCTACACAGCTATTCTCACAACCAGTCACTCACCCATACAGCCACACACGTACCCACACAGCTACTCACACACTCATTTATTCACCTATACAGCCACTCATGTACCCACTCACTGACCCATACAGTCTCTCAATACTACCATTCACTCACCCATATAGGCACTTACACACTCACTCACACATCTACACAACCTTATATATCTATTCTCACATTCATACACACACTCACACATCCGCTCACTCACCCATATAGCCATTCATACAGACACTTGGGTGCCGATCACGATCCTGTAAAAACCGGGTACGAACCGTCGGACGGAGCATATTCTCCGTCCGACGCGTACCCGGTCGTCAAAATATACAACCATGGAATTACGATTTGCACGGAAACACCATTTCCGTACGAATCGTACAAAACCCCGACCGACGAAAATAAACGTACAAATGCGATCCGGGAAAACGCCGACGTGACGTCGGGACGCACGCAGCCTGCCATTTACGAACCAGGAATCACGATTCGCACCGACGTCATCCCGCACGGTGAATATTTTCCGGCTGCCAAAAACTGCCGGGAAATCAGGACGACGCGAACAAGGAGTACCTGTACGCGACGGTCAGACATGGACCCGAACCTACGTGTCATCCCGGCCCTCATAGCAGTCGACCTCCTCTACAGGTTCCGACGCAGACGCCGCAGAAGGTCAGAACAACACCCAGGGGCAAAGGGGGGGGGGGGCAGGGGCAGGCCACAAACCCCCCACCAAAGTCACACAGCACACATGCCCTGGACATACCTGACCCTCAGGCCCTGGTCACTACGAGGGGGTGGGGGCGTGTCCAGCAAAGCCAGCGACGGCCACAACGGAAGTGCTTGACGACGCAAACCGGCAACACAACAATACAGGTACGTCCCGTACCCACGCCTTAAGAGCGTGGGTACGAGTCGTACCACGCCCACCCCTACGTCACCCCAACAATGGCGGGACGGCTCGTACCCACTTGGCAAAGGCCAAAGTACGGCCCGCACAAGCATTCCACAGCGTGGGTACGGATATGTACGGACCGTACCCCCACCCGCGTACGTATGGAGCGTACCCCCCACCCCAACAGTGTGAGTACGACCCGTACCTCACCCGCGTATGCATGGAGCGTACCCCCACCCCAACCGTGTATGTACGACCCGTACCCTCACCCGCGTATGTATGGAGCGTACCCCCACCCCAACAGTGTATGTATGGCCCGTACCCTCACCCGCGTATGCATGGAGCGTACCCCCCATGCCAACAGTGTATGTACGGACCGTAACCCCACCCACGTATGCATGGAGCGTACCCCCCACCCCAACAGTGTAAGTACGAACCGTACCCTCACCCGCGTATGCATGGAGCGTACCCCCATGCCAACAGTGTACGTACGGACCGTAACCCCACCCGCGTATGCATGGAGCGTACCCCCCACCCCAACAGTGTAAGTACGACCCGTACCCTCACCCGCGTATGCATGGAGCGTACCCCCCATGCCAACAGTGTACGTACGGACCGTAACCCCACCCGCGTATGCATGGAGCGTACCCCCCACCCCAACAGTGTAAGTACGACCCGTACCCTCACCCGCGTACGTATGGAGCATACCCCCATGCCAATAGTGTACGTACGGACCGTACCCCCACCCCGTATGCATGGAGCATACCCCCCACCCCAACAGTGTAAGTACGACCTGTACCCTCACCCGCGTATGCATGGAGCGTACCCCCATGCCAACAGTGTACGTACGGACCGTACCCCCACCCCGTATGCATGGAGCGTACCCCCCACCCCAACAGTGTAAGTACGACCCGTACCCTCACCCGCGTACTTATGGAGCGTACC
Source organism: Triturus cristatus (assembly GCF_964204655.1). Lineage (NCBI taxonomy): Eukaryota > Metazoa > Chordata > Amphibia > Caudata > Salamandridae > Triturus > Triturus cristatus. Next base: position 765,707,809 of record NC_140581.1, on the reverse strand, counting down.
CTCCATGCCAATAGTGTACGTACGGACCGTACCCCCACCCCGTATGCATGGAGCGTACCCCCCACCCCAACAGTGTAAGTACGACCCGTAACCCCACCCACGTATGCATGGAGCGTACCCCCACCCCAACCGTGTATGTACGACACGTACCCCCACCTCGTATGCATGGAGCGAACCCACACACGTGTATGTTCTAAGCGTACATATTGTGAAATAGGAGGGGTGTGTGCAGAGTCCTCCCAGCAGTGCCCAGAGACAGGAGGGGTGGGTGCCTAACACTCCCAGCAGTGCCCAGACACAGGAGGGGTGGGTGCCTAACACTCCCAGCAGTGCCCAGTCATAAGAGGGGTGTGTGCAGAGTCCTCCCAGCAGTGCCCAGAGACAGGAGGGGTGTGTGCAGAGTCCTCCCAGCAGTGCCCAGAGACAGGAGGGGTGGGTGCCTAACACTCCCAGCAATGCCCAGACACAGGAGGGGTGTGTGCAGAGTCCTCCTAGCAGTGCCCAGAGACAGGAGGGGTGGGTGCCTAACACTCCCAGCAGTGCCCAGTCATAAGAGGGGTGTGTGCAGAGTCCTCCCAGCAGTGCCCAGCGACAGGAGGGGTGTGTGCAGAGTCCTCCCAGCAGTGCCCAGACACAGGAGGGGTGGGTGCCTAACACTCCCAGCAGTGCCCAGACACAGGAGGGGTGTGTGCAGAGTCCTCCCAGCAGTGCCCAGACGCCGGAGGGGTGGGTGTAGAGTCCTCCCAGCAGTGCCCAGAGACAGGAGGGGTGTGTGCAGAGTCCTCCCAGCAGTGCCCAGACAAAGGAGGGGTGGGTGCCTAACACTCCCAGCAGTGCCCAGACACAGGAGGGGTGTGTGCAGAGTCCTCCCAGCAGTGCCCAGACGCCGGAGGGGTGGGTGTAGAGTCCTCCCAGCAGTGCCCAGAGACAGGAGGGGTGTGTGCAGAGTCCTCCCAGCAGTGCCCAGAGACAGGAGGGGTGGGTGCCTAGCACTCCCAGCAGTGCCCAGAGACAGGAGGGGTGTGTGCCTAACACTCCCAGCAGTGCCCAGTCATAAGAGGGGTGTGTGCAGAGTCCTTCCAGCAGTGCCCAGAGACAGGAGGGGTGGGTGCCTAACACTCCCAGCAGTGCCCAGTCATAAGAGGGGTGTGTGCAGAGTCCTCCCAGCAGTGCCCAGAGACAGGAGGGGTGTGTGCAGAGTCCTCCCAGCAGTGCCCAGAGACAGGAGGGGTGGGTGTAGAGTCCTCCCAGCAGTGCCCAGACACAGGAGGGGTGGGTGCCTAACACTCCCAGCAGTGCCCATGGAACGCAAAGGGTGGAGTAGCCACAGATACCATGCCCACAAATGTCAGTCAGGTGCACAAAGACCCTGCAGTACATGTACCACATGTGTGCGAGGCTGGGTGTATACGCATGCATAGCGCCGAAAAGAAAACATGTCCACATGAAGTCATGTCAATAGTCCACATACACAAGTACAATGACTACCAAGGATGCCACGAATGATGCAGGTGGAGACATCGCTCAGCATGCATGTGCAAAGTTGAAGGAGTCCGTCACACACCCAGCTAATGTACACACAGCTCAGCGCTAAATATTGGGAACACCCTGCAGGGAAGATGTCAGGGTACACAGAGGAAGGAATACACCTTGGGACAATTTCACCATGCAGTAGCTGCTTACATGAACAGAGAAACCTAGCTAACACCGTGTGATGGCACACAGATACCAGGGTCCCCCCTATGACCAGCACACTACTACATTTCCCACACACCCAACACATGATTACCACCCAAAATCATGTAGCAGCCCCACCAACAGCAACATCAGAAAAGCAGTAGTGTTCAAAGGAAACAAAAATGGCTTTAATCAGCATGATCTTAAATAGTGTGTTCGTAGAAAGTTCAATATTTACAAAGCCCATAGGGCAGTCCATGAGTCACAGCTGGGCGGGGGACACAGTGGGACGTGTGTCCCCTAGCGTGCCTGCACAGTCAGACTCCTTCGTCTTCCACAGCGGGGAGGGCATCATGTGTGGGGGAAGGACCAGGCACCGCAGGGACAGGAGGGCGAAGGGTAGGCGTCGTGGGTGCAGGGATGGAGGACTCCACCACAGGGGGTGGGGCAGGGCCAAAGACGGAGGCCAGGATCTCGCTGCACACCTTAGCAAGGTCCTCCAGCATCTCCCCTGCACCCGAAGGAACCACAGGCCCCAAGGGGGGGGGGGTGGAGGGTTGGGTCGCAGCGCCACTGGGGGAGTGTGTGGACAGGGGGGGGACTCAACCACCCTGACCGGGGACTCCCTTGACCGCTTGCGGGGTGGTGTCACAGTGGGGCTCAGGGACAGAGCGGCCATGAAGGAGTCCTTGCCGGATATGTGGCCAGGAGAGCTGAGGGGAGGGGATTTGGAGGGAGTGGATTGGGTGGAATGCGGACTCCCACTCTGGCTGCGTGTCTTACGTTTGCCACCCGACCCAGTGGGTGTGCCTACTTCACCCTGTGTGTGCGTGCCAGGAGGTGTGCGTATGACCTTCCCTGCTGGTGTGGTACCTGTGTCTGTTGTGGTGGGTGCATGCTGACGTCTGGGTGTACGTGGGACAGGCATGGGAGTGGGAAGTGTGGATGGGGCAGGGGTAGGGGGAGGGACGTAGCGCTGCAGGAGACCCACTGCTGCAGTCAGTGTCGAGTCTATGGACCTCAGCAACTGGCGTTGGTCAGCCTGCGACGAAAAAATGCCCTCCAAGTATGCCTCCATGTTGTGCAGCACTTGGCTGTGGCCATGGAGGACATTAAGGATCGCAGCCTGACCAACCTGCAACTGCCGCTGGATGTCCACAGACTTGGCATTGGCGGCAGCAATGGAGACAGGGGCAGGGGGTGCGGTGCCTGGCAGGAAGGAGACATGTGGTGACCGTGGACGTTGGGAAGGTACACGAGCAAGTGGGAGGTGGCTGATGGCAATGGAGGGGGCGGGGTGCGATGTTGTTCCGCTGTCAGCTGGTGGTGCAGCCTCCGCCCACTCGGAGAGATCATCCTCGGACCCGTCCGCTTCATATTCGGTGGTGCCAGTGGACAGGTCCTCGGCCTCACTCTCCTCCGCCTCTGTACCACTCAATGTGCCAGCCACAATGTCAACGCTGGCACTGGTGCTCGGTCCCTCCGCTCCATCTGTGCTCATGTCTCCCTCCGTGTCCCCCGAGGATGCTGTGGGCAAGGTGAAGAGACAGCAATTAATCACACACCTGTATACATATGTCACATGAGTCCAATCTACATAGGTTACAGTGCCTAGCCTGCAAAGAAAGTTCAGTAACATCAATAGGGATGAGGAGGGACCAAATCCATGAACCTGAGGCACATGCTGCATAGGTAATACTGAAAACATGCCCAACATGACTGGCTCACTGCACCTTGAGTGTATGTCCAGACAAACATCACACACTGGCCAGACCTAGCAAGGAGAATTCTGGTTTTGATATGTAGGCTTGGCCCGCACCAACCACCCCCTACATGAGACAATTTGTTGAGACACAGGTGGCACTTACATCTCTTAGTCTGGGTGAAATACACAGGGGATGCATAAATACAAGATTGGACGCCAAATACCCGAGGTGCGCCTGTCCAAATAATCATGTACAAATGTTCATCATCAGATGATTGTAACAAGACACACAGGCACTGGCCACTGTGACTATGAACAAGGAAAATCAGGTCAGGCTGTACAGTGGACACTTGTACTACATTTCACGTCAATATACATGGTGCCAGGGGACAATGGCACAGAGCACAACCTATGCTGTAGACACTGAGAGTGTCCACGTTTTGTGATGACACACATGACACCTATGAAAATATGCCCCAGGGGACAGTAGTGGCAACACAACTCCATGGTCCTGAATGGGAATGACTGCAACACACGCCACCATCCCTGCACTATGCGTATCGCACACTCATGCACATCATGTCACAGGCCACAACATAGGACATGCGCGCTGTAAGGCATGACACTTGTGAGACTAACTCCCATGTCTGGACTCTGCATCAGTGCCAACTGACATGGAACCCACATGTACTGAACTGGACAGGGCACAGGCAAGGTCCCCAAACCTGTTACACACCACCCCCACACATGATGCTACAGGCATAGTTCACGTGGAGATAGCGCCAGCCTACATTACCTTGGGAAGGAGTGACTACACACAGACCAGGGAACACATTGCAAGGAGGGGAAGGGAGGCAGGAGAGCACAGCTATACTGTGGGTAACTGGATCTGCACAGCACCTTTAAACCCTGGCAGTGTATCCATGCAACTGTGCACTTACAAATGCTGGTGAAACACAACAAGCACACATGTACCTACCCCCTTCCTGCTGCTGCTTCTCCTGTAAGCGCCTCTCCAAGTCTGGAAATACCACCGGCAGCACACACTTGTGGATGTGGGTCAGTCGGCGGCGCCCGCGGTTCTTATGGCTCTCAGGTGAGTCCCCCAGCAGGACCCGTGCGATCCTCCACGTCCAGCACCGGATATCCTGCCAGCGTTTCCTCACCTGGGACAGGCGCCGCTTCCGACCATCCGCACTCCTCACGGCGCTGACGGCGGTCAGCCATATCTGCTCCTTGGCAGAGGCGCCTACCTGTGAGGATGAACAAGTGACACTACATCAATGCACCTGGCACATGTCACAGGGACACATATTAGAACACATTTGCTGTTTACAACAAGGCATAGTATGCATCCAACGCATTGCACCTTTGTCATAGGGACATGATCCTCTGGGGAAGGGCAAAAGCAGTACGTGCCATTGAAAGGACACAGGTGGAATGAGGGCAACTACACAATCAATGATCCAGGCTGACACTGTGCATCACAAGCTACACCAGGATAATGTGCAGCACCTCTAAGCAGTCACATGCCACAGGCCACTGACGCTACCGCAGCAGAGTACACAGACACACACAGGCACAGGACATTCACCTGCCATTGCCAAATGCAGCGACATACCTCACTCTGCACATGTGCCACTAGACTGGGGGGGGGCTCACAGGTGTGGGGCTGGCTCGGCACGTTAGACACACAGCACTGCTCCCTGCTCACATCACATGGCCAGGGTATATCCATCCCTCATGCAGCTGGGGTGCTACACTCCACATATGCACCCACCCACATGACAGGGGACTTACACACACACCGATGTCCAGGGTATGAACACATCATGTGGACACTCTCAGCACAGGTACACAGAACTAACACACATCTGTGGGTACAGTCACCTGTCACACTGGGCTGACCACAGAATCACATGAGGACTGTAGAGGCTACATTCCCAGGAGGACAAGACAGGCAGAATGTGGCATGCACCATGCAGTGATTGTCACAGTAAACACCATGCTAGTGAGGACGGCAGACATGCACCACAGCATGCTCTGGCTGGGAGACATCAGGCATTCCCCCCCTGAGACCCCCCCTACAGTACATAGCATGTGTGTCACACCTGGACACAATGCCAGAAGTCACAGTCACAAAAAAGGGACACAGTCTGTGCCAGTGGAGTCTGCACTCACCTGATACCCTGATCGCCCATACAGCAGGGGGTACTGTGGGAGGATCACATCCAGCAAAGCCAGGTTCTCCTCCAGGGTGAAAGGCTGTGACCTCTCCACAGCCCTTGACATGGTTCCAGGGAATCAGTAGCAGCAGCTGGGTCGTGGAATACAAAGATGTGCAGGCAAGTGCTCCCTCATGGGACCTGGCTGCCTTATATCTGCCTTGCTGGCCTGTTTTATGCACAGGAGTACAGAGTGATTAGTCACTCACATTTGCATCCTATGTTTCCTCCAATCCCTTCAAACCTAGCACAGTCAGTGGGTTCTTATTGTGTTTTTTCTTCAGCATGATGTCAACTCCACAAACACATTGCAACAAAGTAGATTCATTCCAACTGACTTCTGCTGTGCACCTTCCGGAACAAATTCTAACTTTAAACTTGGTCTCCATGACAACCAGCATGCATGTAGGCCTTTATACTTGTCCCTCATGTGTCCCCTATGTAATTTGGAGCTTCACACACAGGTACGGTGCGTTCCGGGGCCCTAGGGCACCCCAAATGCATATCAACGGCCCGTACAGGCGTGTGTACGCTCCGTACCACTATGGGTGTTCTCGCGTATGCTTACTCATGGTGGTACGGAGCGTACACACGCCTGTACGCTCACTATCACTATGAGTACGCATACGCGAGAACACCCATAGTGATAGTGAACGTACGCACGCGTGTACGGTCCGTACCACTATGGGTGTTCTCGCGTATGCGTACTCATGGTGGTACGGACCGTACACACGCCTGTACGCTCACTATCACTATGGGTACGCATACGCGAGAACACCCATAGTGGTACGGACCGTACACACGCCTGTACGCTCACTATCACTATGGGTGATCTCGCGTATGCGTACTCATAGTGATAGTGAGCGTACAGGCGTGTGTACGCTCCGTACCACTATGGGTGCTCTCGCGTATGCGTACTCATGGTGGTACGGACCGTACACACGCCTGTACGCTCACTATCACTATGGGTGATCTCGCGTATGCGTACTCATAGTGATAGTGAGCGTACAGGCGTGTGTACGGTCCGTACCACTATGGGTACGCATACGCGAGAACACCCATAGTGATAGTGAACGTACGCACGCGTGTACGGTCCATACCACTATGGGTGTTCTCGCGTATGCGTACTCATGGTGGTACGGACCGTACACACGCCTGTACGCTCACTATCACTATGGGTACGCATACGCGAGCACACCCATAGTGGTACGGACCGTAGACACGTGCGTACGCTCACCATCACTACGGGTACACATACGGCAGCACTCTCATAGTGATACGGGAACGTACACAGGCCCTCTTTGCGAAAGTACAGTGGTTTTCACACATCACAGTGGTGACAGGCAGCACACAGGAAGGAATAGGGCTGACATACTTGTCCATGGATGGACATCAAGGCATTGTCTGGCCAGTACTACATGTGTGGGGCACAGGTGTGAAAGGCTGTGATGTGGCACATTACTCCTGAGTCGAGAAGTCACCAGATGTATGATGAGATGTGTACACATGTAATGTGTGACGGTGCAATGTGTTCCAGGCATGCCCTTGACTCCTTTGACATGTGTGCATGTCGTACTGCACACTTGGGATGAGCGTCACTGGCATGGCACGGACAACAACACACGGGAGTGTCCCCTGAGGCCCGGTACAGGGGTTACCACACCTGACATGTCACTATCCACGGTGCACGATGTGACTATGTCATGTATGTGTGGGGGGTTCCCATTAGCTTGATGTTGGAGCTCCCTCAAAAGCAGCAGCTGTTGCAGCAACCAACATGTGTGTGTGTGTAGATTGACATGGCACACTGTTCCGCACACCAGGCCACAAGTGGTATCGGATGTGAGGTGCGTATGTATGCATGGGACACGGAGTAGCGTAACAAGGACATGTCTGCATCCTCTCTATGAATGTGTGGTGAGTCTTCACATGTACACCTTCATGGCAAGGTGTGTGGGCTGTCCTAGTGTAATGTCATGTGACCTGTGGCCCTAGTGTTCCGCTACCAGTCTCTGCAATCGACATCCTACTTCTGCTGATGTGTGGATGTATGTCTCTCCTGTCTTGCGTCTGGCTGTTCACTTACACTGGGACACAGCCAATCCCATGCCATGGCATGTGGAGGTTCACAATCTCCGTGTGTAGCTGGGTCTTGGCAGGAGTGTCACCTGGCAGCCATACGTGTCCAGGGCATGTGGCACATACCTGACTCCGTATGTTGCATATGTGTATTGACAGATTAACATGTGCTCAGTACAAATAAATTGTTGTTGTGGTGCATTCACTCTTCCTTGTCACTTCCAAATTACTGCAGAGCGCCGCCTCTTCCCCGACCAATTCCGGACTTGGCTGCCATGCGGGAGAATGACTGTATCCGGTGCTACCGTTTCCCCCAACCGTTGATTCTGGAGTTGACGGCGAGACTGGCACCACACCTGCAACCGCTGCACAGGTATCCTACGGCACTGACACCCAAGCTGAAGGTAATGGCAGCCCTACATTTTCTTGCCACGGGTACCTTTCAAAATACCATAGCTCATGTTGGTGGCATGTCCCAGAGCATGTTCTGCCGTGTGCTGCATGATTTCTTAGAGGCCATGTTGATTCACCTGGATGACTTCATCCATTTCCCAACGCCTGAAATGTTGACTGGGGTCAAGCGTGGATTCTATGCCCTGGGGGGGATGCCCCATGTCATTGGGTCCATAGATGGGACACATGTGGCTTTGGTACCACCACAGGCACAGGAGGTAGCGTACAGGAATCGCAAGCACTACCACTCCATCAATGCCCTTGTGGTGTGTCTGTCCAACATGGTGATTTCACATGTCTGTGCTCGTTTTCCAGGATCAGCACACGATGCCTACATCATGAGGCGTAGCAGGATGCCTGTAATGATGACGCAGTTGCGCAACGAACGAGCATGTGTTGTTGGTGGGTACAGTCTGTCTGTCCTGTATTTTGTGTAGACTTCCAGCACGACCGCTTCTCCTGTCCTACTTATGTCCATGTGCTTTCCATGTAGGGGACGCTGGCTATCCCAACATGCCATGGCTGATCACACCTCTCCGCAACCCCATCACGCCGGCCCAGCTCCGCTACAACACCGCCCATGGCCGGACAAGGCGAGTGATAGAGAGGACGTTTGGCCTCCCGAAGAGCCGATTCCGATGCCTCCACAAGACCGGCGGCGCGCTCCCATATGCCCCGGCGAAGGTCTGCAAAATCTTCATGGTGTGCTGCATGCTGCACAACATGGCAGTTGAGAAAGCTGTGCCACTCATCATGGATCAAGATGATCAGGACCATCCACCCGTGGAGGACGAAGGTCTTGGCAATGGGGCTAGTGATGTGGAGGACGTGGTTCCGCAAGAGGACATCCAGACTCGGCTCATACGCGACTTCTTTGCTTAGTGGTGAGTACCAGTGTCTGTGTGTGCACGCATTGGTCCCCGTGTGGCATGTGTTGCGATGTGTGTGTCCATCTGCATGTATGCCACGTGAGTCAGAGGAGTGTGTGGATGTGTCACTGGAGTGATGGTGGCAGTGATGTGTATTTCCCCAGTCATAATTGTGACCTGGCATGTTGTCATCCTTACATGTGTCGAGTACATGCACATGCAAGTGGCTGTGCTTTTTGTGGCTGACTTCTGGTGTGTCTCTCATCCCTAGGTACTTGCGCATGCCGTCTGCTGGTTGCATTGTTGTGGCACTGCTATTCCTCATGGACACGTCATCGTGTGCTGACTCAGCGTTACAGGCACGGACACGTTTGGAAGTCTCCTTAGGGTAAGGGATGCATCAGGGGTGTATTGGGTGTATCAGTTGTTCGCGATGTATGCACACTGCCCCTGTCGATGTTTGGTTCCTCTGCAGACATGTTGCATCACCATGGTACACATTACATGCAGCTGGGTACACCTGAATAGATGGTCAGACTTGTTGACAGTCATCAGTGATGGGATTGTGGAATGTGATGATGGCATCAATGTGTGTTACACTGCCCTCGGACACATACGGTTTGCCTTGGCTTGACATGCTGTGGGACTTCCACATCAGCGGATCAATGGTGTATGGCAGTCTCTCCGTGAGCAGCAGGGGGTGTTTAGCTGTTAGCCGACACTTGTGTGCCAGTTCCATGGCTATCACGCATTTGGGCTGCAGAAGGGGGGTTCCAGTGTTGGACCCACATGTTACTCCACATGACCCGTTCATTTGTACTCCGAGTTGCCTCTGCAATCCCGAATACATGACTAATAAAGGTGTCCCTATGCCTCCAAGGTGCCTCTTCTCAGTCAATGCTGGTGTGTTGCCACGGTGCATCCGGCATGTCTGGCATGGTTTTCCGTGATAGTGGCTATGTGTCTATGTGTAGAGTAGCAAGATGCAAGCTGTTTGTGTGGGATTAGACTCTGTATTGTGCATGTAGTCCATGACTGTGTGGGTATTGTGACATGTACCATCCCCATGCATCCAACGTTGGCCACGCCACCATTCACTGCATCCACCTGACTCAAGCTTGCAGGACATGGTTCTGCCACCTGTCCACACATACCTGGGTGCCCCCCAGGACACTCCACATGATCCCTGACCTCTGCGCATGGCTGTCGCTGTACTCAATATGTCTGTCGGCACGGTTGTGCGGCCACCCCCTCAGCTGGTTGGGCCCATCACGGGTGTGTATGGTGCTCCATGTCTGTCTTGCCTAATACAATGTGACCCATGTGTGTCCTGTGCCAGACTCAGGCCCCAGGGTGTGGATGGTTGAAGTCAAATGAGAACTCTGGCATAGTTAGACTTTACAAGACACATGTAAGGTAATAATGCAATCAGTAGGCATCTTCTCTTTATGGTGTGACTTTTTATTTTGATTGGGGTAGGGGGGGGGGGGTTTGACATGAGGGGCATTCCGGGTGTGTGGAATCCAAAGTTCACTTGGGGAGTTGGTGTCCTTGCCATTTGAAATCCTCAGAGTCCATGCCACAGTCTTTGTCAACATTGGTCAGACAGTGACCGGCAAGTCCATGTGGCAGAGAATGTCTTTTGATGCTGTGCTGCTGTTGCTCCAGTGGGCCAGGTGCCAGGCCAGGTGTCCTGGGAGATGGTGCTGTTGCGCCGACCCTCACGGTCTTTTCCGTGGACGTCCCGCCCTCCTGCGGGGACCCTCAGAAGCAGGCCGTGGCGATGTTTGGGATGCTCCGTCGGATGTCTCCTCCCCCTCCTCATCCCTCCCTGTGGGTGGTGATGTTCTACGCCTGATGGCACAGGGAGGGTTGCCCATGTTGTCGGCCATCCGACGGAGTGTACTGTGAATTCCCGTGAACACTGTCACGAGCTCAGCCTGTCTGTCCTCCATCCTCCGTTGGTGTTGCAGTAGACAGGCATGTTGCTCCGCATGTTGCTGGGCCTGCTGGGTCTTGATCCCCTCGAGGATGGACACAACCTGGGCCATGCCCGTGGTGTCCTGCCGGTATGTGTCCAGGATGTTTCGGACATGGGAATATACCGGTTCCCCAGCCAACTGGTCAGGCTCGCGCCTCTGCCGTCCTCCACTCCCACCACCCCTGCCCACTTGCACCTGGCCTGCCCTTGTGGGCACATCGGGTCTCCGGGACCCCTGAGGGGTGGCATTGGCGTTGTCGCCTGCCTCCTCCTGGGTGCCCGGGACACCGTGTCCCTCATGGCCAGCCTGGCTGCATTGTGGTGGTGGGGCAGGGATCCTGGGTGTCTCCTGGGATGTGGCAGGAGTGGGGGTGGTGGTTGGCCCAGTTGTACCTGACGCAGGTGCTGCAGGTCGTTGGACACCAGAGGGGCCAGGTTGGTCGGGGTCGGGTTCGTCCACAGAGTGGGGAGAGTCGTCGCTGCCGGTGGCTCCGTCATCCCGCCGAGCCGGATCCTGTGTGTCTTCCCCCCAGTGTTGGGGGGTGATCGACGACGTTGACCTGTGTGTGAGAGAGACAATGTTAATTTTGTTCCATGCAACATCCATGTTTCATTGTTTTGAAAGTTGGCACATTTCCTCTGGGAATTTGTATGTGTCTTGCATTCCACTGACAGTGCACTTGTGCATGGGTATGTCCCTTGGCCACAGCTTTTGAGACTTTACCTATGTGTGGCACAGTCTTACTTGCTGCGTCAATTGTGACAGCAGTCAGCAGTGGAGTGGGCAGGTGTGGCGAGCCATGCATTGGCGCCTTCCGTGTAGCACTGTACGTGTGCACATGGAGTGGTTCCACACACTTATATGATGCAGGTAGCTGTCGTTGTGCTCGTGCACAGGTTGTGACATGGCCCTGTGTTTTGCCATGGAGAAGAGGGGGGGTTCTGGCACTGGCCACCCTTGTCTACATGCACGCAGTCCACCTGCTGACGAGTAGATATCCCCACACCCCACAAGGCTGATTTGCTCTCCCTGTGTGTCCCTTTCTCGCTCCCTCTCTGTCCCCCTCTCCCTCCCTCTGTGTGTCAGCCTCCTCCCTCTGTCCGTCTCCCTGTGTCTCCCTCCCTCTCTGTCCCCCTCTCCCTCCCTCCGTGTGTCAGCCTCCTCCCTCTGTCCGTCTCCCTGTGTCTCCCTCCCTCTCTGTCCCCCTCTCCCTCCCTCCGTGTGTCAGCCTCCTCCCTCTGTCCGTCTCCCTGTGTCTCCCTCCCTCCCTGTCCCCCTCTCCCTCCCTCCGTGTGTCAGCCTCCTCCCTCTGTCCGTCTCCCTGTGTCTCCCTCCCTCTCTGTCCCCCTCTCCCTCCCTCCGTGTGTCAGCCTCCTCCCTCTGTCCGTCTCCCTGTGTCTCCCTCCCTCTCTGTCCCCCTCTCCCTCCCTCCGTGTGTCAGCCTCCTCCCTCTGTCCGCCTCCCTGTGTCTCCCTCCCTCTCTGTCCCCCTCTCCCTCCCTCCGTGTGTCAGCCTCCTCCCTCTGTCCGTCTCGCTGTGTCTCCCTCCCTCTCTGTCCCCCTCTCCCTCCCTCTGTGTGTCTCCCTCTGTCACCTCAGCCCAGCTTCCTGGGCACAGACTGTTCGCAGATCTTTGAATGGCCCTTGGCTTGTTGATGTGAGTTTGTTTCTGATCTCCAGGCACCCATTGGGTGTAGTGTGTGTGTCTGCACTGCTGCTGTGGTGGTGTGTGCTGCCACTCTTTCACAGTGTTGGCTGTTCATTAGCTGCTGTCATGTGCAAGAACGTGCCGTCACCCCCATGTGTTGATGCAAGGCGTCCGCCATTTGCTGGCGAGTCTTTCCTGTGTGGGGACACACTGTTTGTCTGGCTGTGACCTAGGCCATATGGGCAGAGGGCATTGTTGTCTGCTTCTGAGTTGCACTATGTGATTTTTGGGGCCCACACTCCCGCCATCCGGGTTACCGTGTCTTGTGTTGGTGTTTTCTGTGGCCTGTGACTTGAGATTGTCCAGCTGGGTGCATGGGGCATGGTGGCGCTAGTGGCATGTGCGTGTTCATGGAGTGTGGTTGAGTCATGCGATAGCTTGGGGTGGTTGCGTGCCTGTTTGTGAGTTTGGTTGTGGATGACGTTCCCCCCATGTGAGGTGAGTTGTTTGTGTACTCACCCGGGTCTCGGAGTCCTTCTAATCCGTCCACTGCCACCACCGGCAGTATGGCCATCACCCTCTCCTCCCAGGGATGGTATTCTACGCGTCTGCGGGGCGGCCCTCCTCCAGTGACGTTGGCCTGGTTGTGTTCGTCCGTCATTTTGGCTCGGACCCTCCTCCGCAGATCGTACCACCTGGCTTGGCATTCATGCCTGGTCCTTCTGGTGTCCGCAACAGCATTCACAGCATCGACGATGGTCTGCCACATGGATGTTTTTTCTGTAATGGTGGTCTGTCTGACCAATGTTCCAAAGAGGTGTGGCTCAACTCTGAGGATTTCATCGACAAGGACCTCCAACTCTCGGCTAGTGAACTTTGGATTCTTGTTAGTGGGCATTGTGAGGGGTGTGGGTGTGGATGGTGGGGGGGGTGTGTGGATGGTTGTGGGTGTGTGGGTGTGGTTGTGCAGGTGTGTGTGTGAATGTGATGTGGGGGTGTTTGTGAAGGTGTGTGTGTGAAGGTGTGCAAGTGTAAGGTGTGGTAAGGCTTCTAGTATGGTGCTGTAGGTTGTCTGTGGGGTCTGGCAGCAGTGAGTCTGTTGCAAAGGCTCATGGTTTGTGTGTGTGGGCCCTTTTTATTGGTCCATTGGTGGGTGTGGCTGTGTTTGAACTTTGGGTGGGTGTGTTATAAGGAGTGGTTGTGTTTTGGGCCTCTGTTTTGCAGTTGCAGGTCAGTGATTGTGTTGTTTTTGAGCTTGTTGGACATGTTTAGTGGCTTTGTGCCATTCGAATGGTGTATTCTTGTGTTGTTTTGCTTTGTCCTGGTTGTGTACGTGCGTTTTTAGCGTGTGTACGGTGTGTACTTCGGGCATTTTGTTGTACAGTGCTGTCCTTGTGTCTGGCTTGGTACGACTCGTACATGCGCGATGTTGTGTGGAGGTGCTGGTGTTGGGGCCTGGGGTACGCTCCATACGTCCGTGGGTGAGGGTACGGGTCGTACATACACAGTTGGGGGTACGACACGTACACGGGTGTACATACACGGGGGGTAGGACACGTACACGGGTGTACATACACGGGGGAAGGACACGTACACGGGTGTACTTTCACGGGGGGGTACGACTCGTACACGGGTGTACATACACGGGGGTAGGACACGTACACAGGTGTACATACACGGGGGTATGACTCGAACGTACACGGGTGTACATACACGGGGGGTATGACTCGTATACGGGTGTACATACACGGGGGTACGACACGTACACGGGTGTACATACACGGGGGGTACGACTCGAACGTACACGGGTGTACATACACGGGGGGTAGGACACGTACACGGGTGTACATACACGGGTGGGGTTACGACTCGAACGTACACGGGTGTACATACACGGGGGTAGGACACGGGTGTACATACATGGGGGTAGGACACGTACACGGGTGTACATACACGGGGGGTAGGACACGTACACGGGTGTACATACACGGGGGTACGACACGTACACGGGTGTACATACACGGGGGGTACGACTCGTACACGGGTGAACATACACGGGGGTACGACACGTACACGGGTGTACATACACGGGGGGTACGACACGTACACGGGTGGTACGACACGTACACGGGTGTACATACACGGGGGTACGACTCGTACACGGGTGTACATACACGGGGGTACAACACGTACACGGGTGTACATACACAGGGGGTACGACTCGAACGTACACGGGAGTACATACACGGGGGTAGGACACGTACACGGGTGTACATACACGGGTGGGGGTACGACTCGAACGTACACGGGTGTACATACACGGGGGGGTACGACTCGTACACGGGTGTACATACACGGGGGGTAGGACACGTACACGGGTGTACATACACGGGGCGTAGGACACGTACATGGGTGTACATACACGGGGGTACGACACGTACACGGGTGTACATACACAGGGGGTACGACTCGTACACGGGTGTACATACACGGGGGTACGACACGTACACGGGTGTACATACGCGGGGGTACGACACGTACACGGGTGTACATACACGGGGGTTACGACTCGTACACGGGTGTACATACACGGGGGGTACGAGACGTACACGGGTGTACATACACGGGGGGTATGACTCGAACGTACACGGGTGTACATACACGGGGGGTAGGACACGTACACGGGTGTACATACACGGGTGGGGGTACGACTCGAACGTACACGGGTGTACATACACGGGGGTACGACTCGTACATGGGTGTACATACACGGGGGTAGGACACGTACACGGGTGTACATACACGGGTGGGGGTACGACTCGAACGTACACGGGTGTACATGCATGGGTGGGGGTACGACTCGAACGTACGGGGGCTGGGGGGGTGTTCGGCACTTATGCAGGCATGTCTCCATTGTTGCTATGGGTGTTCGGTGCGGACGGTGTTTTTTGCATACGGTTGTAACATCGGACGCATGGGATGGATCGTGATTCCGCGGTCGGACTAGACTTTTCACATTTGTACGGTAAATCGTCCGGGGACGTGTCGGACACAATTTCCGACCCGAGGACGTGTGGGGAATTGTTCCCAATGCGATTCGTATGGTATTTTTCCCATGCGAATCGTAATTGGCAGTTTGTACGGCACTTGTACGATTCGTACGGTAAAAAGACCGGATACGAGTCGTACGGGCTATTTTTTTACCGGATCGTAATCGGCACCTAACTCTCCAATACAGCCACTCACACACCAACTCACTTAATCAAACATCCATCCATTTACCCGTACAGCCACTTACATACCCAGGCACTCACACATACAGATATTAAGACACCCACAGAGTCACTTACACACCCACTCACCCTTCATACAGCCACTCACACAGCCACACCTACTCACACACTCACCTATACACTCGTACAGCCACTCACACACCCATACAGCTACTCAGACACCCACTCACATAAAATATGTTAGAAATAGTATCACTCATTAGTTGTAAAAAAAAGTATACTAATTTAACTTTTGTCGTACTCGATGATGTCATCAGTGATGTCATTTGAGATGACAAGTCACTGACCATGTCATGAGTGATGTAATATGTGAGGTCATAAGAAGTTATAGTTAGCTCATGTAACTATGACTGCTGAATTTCAATTGTTTTGTACACGTAGAATCTTAGCCTAATTATAACATTCCTGAAGCCTTTGATTTTTTCAGTGAATATACATATGTATAGGAATGTTTAGGGTTTACGGTGGGTATGGAATTTTGGGTGGCAAGGGTACTTTAAGAGTTTAGGGCGGGGATGAGTTTTTGGGTGGCAAGGGAAGTTTTACTGTTAAAGTAGATATGGGTTTTTGCGTGGCAAGGTAATTTTTAGGGCTTGAGTGGGTATGGGTTTTTGGAGCTGAGCATACGTTTCCATTTGTTTTTATTGGAAGTGAGATTTTTGTTAGCTTGTGTTTTAAAAATGCACCATTGTTTTTTATTTAGCATCTCACTTCCAATAAAAGCAAATGAAAATGCATTCTCAGGTGCAATATTTTTAAATATTTCCATTAAGGGTCCAGTACCTTGTGTGACTAATAGAGGTTCCTTTACAACTCCACCGGGACATCTAGTATCAGCCTGTGGTATTGCACCCTTTCCTTGATTGTTTGGAATTTATTTTATTACTTAAGCTACTACTGGGATATTTAATAAAAATCTTACAAACATTTTCATTTGCAACCCCAATAGCTCAAACTGTCACTAATGTGAGACTTATTGCAGTGCGAATGCTTGTTGCACTTATGTCTTCCTGCACTTCAATGGCAGCGTCTGGTTGGAAGATGCAAGATTAAAGCAAAGCAGTCTAGGAAAGGACCTTGAGCGCATGCATTGGCTTTTAAATATATCATCCTGAACATGAGCTGAAACAACCCATGGCTGCTTCTTCATGTGCTGGGTTTGTAATAAGCACAGACCCTGCCTCCTGCGTATCCCACAGCTGCTGCCTTTTGTCTTTTTAGGTCCCGCCTGAGCCAGCGTGCATGCACTGATCTGCGAGGCATTTTGTAAGGGCTTTTAAATTCCAAACACATGCTTGTGCGTGTGCTTTGAATTTATCACTTGCTATTGGGCTTTGAGTGCTGTCTTTCTAAGAAATTTTTCACAACCACAAGAGGGGTTGGGCCCAATAACACACCCAAACAGGGCCTCACCAATAGTTTAATGCAAAAAGATGTGAGGGTGTGTGTCTCAAATTACTATTACTTCAACAGAAACCACTGTGTCAACTAGAGTGGTTTGGTGTTTTTATTTCACCTTCTTAGTTCAATTATTTTTCAATATACACATATAACTTTTATGACATATAATGACCAAGAGAAACAACAAACAGTTAGTGAATTAACCATAACATGAATGACAATAATACATTTGCCAATAAACAATTACTCAAAAGACACATAAAGTTGTAGAAAAATGACCTGTGCTTCAGTTGGACACAAAGCAATGGCGGTACATATTATTTAAAATTCATCATATTGCACCCTTCCAGCAACAGCTAGTCAAATGTGATATAATACAGTTACAACAGGCAAAATGCCATGTTTGAACACCACATATCTCAATCAATCAAACACGAATCCCGACTAGCTGAGTAAGGTCGACGCATTTCGTAACCTCTCGTAACTTTAGGGTTTTGCCTCAGTACCAGGACTAGGTCAGGCACTAAAAAAACATAAAAAAACGAAAAAATGTGTCAAATATTACGTCCCTAAAAACAGTTGCTATTCTGTTTAGATTATTTTTGGCAAAAGGAAACTCCGTACCTATTTAACAGTAACGAATGGGGGTGATGACGACCAATAGATAGTTCAAGAGTTTCTAAAGGAAGCAAGAAAGGGAAAAAGAGTTTGAGCAAGCCGTTCATTATTCGGCTAATATTTTGTTTTACGGTGCACTCCATAGAAAAACAGCCATGTCTGGGGCTGCGCTGTGAAAACTACGCTATCACTAATGTGTGTATCAAAGGCACTGACCTCTTTTGCAGTCAATCGAGGCACTGTGCGTCGCGTATAATTTCAAAAACTTCTGAGACCTGCGTTGTAAATTTAATATCAGTCACCCTGCACTGCAGATAACAAATGAAACAAACGGTGTGTGTGACTTGTAGCAGTCACTACTCACTTCAATCTTTCTGTATGAAACGCTTCTGGTAAAGTGCAGAATCACAAGACGTGTATAAATCTGCGTGGAACAATGTTTCAAACTATAATCTCTCTGTGCTTAACAACGTATTGGTTTCAACAGTTTTTGATACAGTTAATCTGTGCATTGGCACCTACTTACTGTTTTATTTTCGGTTCATGCTTCAAGCGACGAAACTAATGGGTGATTCCCATTTTGTTAGCATGTACAGTGTGACCTGTTGGTTAGCGTTTTAATCAAATGGTTCTGTTGGGCATAACGTAAAAAGTTGTGTCAGTGGCGATATGAGTATACCGGCCTCTCAGTCAAACATGGAAAATCAGTTGTGCTTTGCCTAAATTTAGAGGCTGCAACAGTTTAAATCGTCTGTTGCTGCTTTCGCGTCAGCGATGTCTGGGGAATGCAGAAACAGGAAATCAATCAGAACAGGCGTAGCTTATGCATTTTGACGGGGTCAGAGCATGGTGCATGCTGGTGTATGTAGTTTTGGAAGACGGCGGACTTCATAGTAGCTTTACGAAGATGAGGCAAAAGCGGGTGTTTTTTGGGCATTTTAGAGTCTATTAATTTCTGACATCTCGTTCAAACCAGTAGAGGCAGTATTAAACTTCATAATTAACCAACAGGTCACACCGTACCTGCTAACAATGTGGGAATCACCCGTTAGTTTCGTCGTTTGAAGCGTGAATTGAAAATAAAACAGTGAGTAGGTGCCTACGCACAGTTTAATTATATCAAAAACTGTTGCCACCAATATATTGTTAGCCAGAGAAGGCTTACAGTTTGAAACATTGTTCCACGCAGATTTCTACACGTCTTGTGATTCTCCACTTTACCAGAAGCATTTCATACAGAAAGATTAAAGTGAGTAATGACCGCTATGTACCGTGCTGGGCTTTAAACAACCCAACACAGCTGGGATCTGTGCTCTTGGTTCACTTCACTCGAGCCTTATTGGACGAACACACCTACAAATGATGATTTGTAAAATAATTTTAAAAAAATAAAAAAGTGTGTGTATGTGTTTGTATGTCTGTTTATGACAATAAAAGCTTATGGAATGAAATTTAAAATCGTCATAATTAATGTGGAAAGCCAGGCCGTGGGTAACAGCTCAGCGGTCTTACGCTGTCCTATGTAAGGTGTGAGTAGCTCGCCCAATACAGGCTATTGGTTCCCGTGTCATTCTGGGACATGTAGTCCTACAGAAGTAGACTCTCTTGAGAACAACCTCACATTTGTAGAAGTGTACCACGGCTGAGGGTATTCACTGAGAACCCCAGCCCATGCGGAGCTGTAGACGAGACACATGCCCCCCTCATCCAGGCGGTGCAGGTGAGCACCACTGCAGTTGAGCACCACATAGGCGGTGCAGGTGAGCACCACCCAGGCTGTGCAGGTGAGCACCACCCGAGCGGTGCAGGTGAGCCCCACCCAGGGTGCTGTCGATGAAACCTACCATTGGAGGATGTCAGAGTTCTCATATTTCTCAGTTTTATATGTCAGTAACTCATACAGTACAGGTTTTTTAATTTGCATTCTGGGATTTGTGGTCCTGTTGACACTCTTATAATAGTAGGGCAAGAAGAACCAAAATGTAAAAAAAAAACTGGAGTTGATGAACTACTCTGGCATGGAGGCAGTACTCATGAGAGCTCTGTGCAGAGTGTGAGACGCCACCAGGTGAAAGGCTTCCAGGACAACACAGGATGCAGGTCAGAGCCCCGCTTTATCAGGCATGAGACCAAGAAGTGACTGTGTGTGACGCCTCCCAGGTGCTTGACCCAGCTGATGTCACAGGTTTGTAAAACAGTCATGTATTTGCTGATTTGATGACCTGTCATTAATCACACTCTTTGAGGGGTCAATCATTTGGTTGTATTTTAAGGTCAAGGGTCCACCCTCTGCAGAACTTTTTCAGGAGATTAAGATTACACTGGATAGTTTTTTTAGTAGGAAGCAGGATGAGTTGGTCGTTGGCTTGCAACAGGTGTTCTCTTTCGGAGTCATTCAGCCTCAGTCCCGCAGCACGGGATGTGTGCAGCAGAGACTGCAAGTCTGGGCTGGGCTGAGAGTGCAACCTTGTCTGACTGCCTGGGCCGGATCTCAGCTGCAGGAGTCATGCTGACATTTACTTATCAGAAGCCCTGCCTTGTGGCCACACTCAAGCAAACCAGCATCAATACCTCTAATGGGAGCTCCTCGGTTTTAGCAGTCCTACCTCTCTTTCTGGCATCAAAGTACACCGTGGACCTTGAAGATGTGAGTTTCATAGTGGCAAGTTTCAGTGATCCACAGTTACATCTCCCAGTGCATAGGGTCATTGTAGAAGTTCATGCGGTAATGCATTGACTCACATATTAGTGTAAAGGAACTTCAGTTGGTCTGCATAATAAGTTGCCTTACATTTGCTTCAATGCCATTACTTATTACTTTTCGTTGAGTGTGCAACTGACAAGAGTACTATAAAATTGCCAGTTTGTGAGTGGTTAGATGCAGCATTATTTGGGAAAAACAGCCCAAGTTTTCTTGTTAGCAAGAGAGATGGTGAAATCCTATGAATATAATAACCTTTTCCAGTTATTTAAGCTGGAAAGAACATCTTGATGACGTCATTGTTCGATCCATTTGCTCATCTGAGAACAGAAGTAAAATGTTACTCTAGAATTCTACTTGTGCATGCCTATAGAAGCGGTTTACCCCGAGGGCGACTATACATACACCAAGAAGGCATACATACATCAGGATCCTACAGATCTGTAAGGAGAGGAGTCACTAAACTTTGACCCAAGAGCCACCTGGGACCACGTGGAATGTCTATGCTCAAAACACATCTTGAGTCTACCGTCTAACACAATGGTACAGTGGCGGCCGCAGAGGTGTCTGTCAAGAAGGATTTTGACATATATACAACATAATTACACTACACTGAATGCAACATACACTCCAAATAATACCACTCAGTGCCACATAATTACACGCCACATAATTACACTCAACTAAATGCAAAATACACTCCACACAATACCACTCAGTGCCATATAATAATATGCTACATAACTACACTGCACTCAATGCAACATACACTCCAAATAATACCGAGTGCCACATAATTACACGCCACATACAACTACAAAAAAACTAGAAGACATTTTTTATTTAAAATCTTTATTTAATAAGGTTTTTCAATTATATATAATATCATCTTTGCTTGTATAAAGGTCACAAAAATGCTTAACACTTTTTATTATAACTTTTCAACATAATGCATAGCAGCCACAATGCTCTACCACATAGCGAAAAATTCAGGCTAAACACAATGTCCCAAGGGCGAGACCTATTGGCTATGCCAATGCTTGTTTAACATAGAAAGCTGGTGCAGTAATAAAGGGTCCTTTGCTGCCCTCCATCCCTGCAGGGAGAGATGTGCACTACGCAGGCAGACTGGCACATGAGCAATGTGCCTTCTCCCTGTTAGGGGGCCTGAGGCGCTCCATTCCTGCAGGGAGAGGTGCACAGGCAGACTGGCACTCAAGGAACCTCAGTGTTAGGGGACTCGAACCACCCCATCCCTGCAGTGAGAGGTGCACAGGCTGAGTGGCACTCGAGCAACACGCAGCCTCAGTGTTAGGGGACCCGAGACATCCCATCCCACCAGGGAGAGGTGTGCACTTTGCCAGCAGATTGGCACTGTAGCAACGTGCAGCCTCACAGTTAAGGGACCCGAGGCACCCCAACCCTGCAGGGAAAGGTACACTATGCAGGCAGAATGTAAACTGACTGGGGGGAGAGGGGCGACAGGATCAACGTGGGGGAGGATGGGTGAAGCAGAGACATGCAAATGTGTTGTAAGAAAGAAAATCTTCTCACTGACAAGGGCGCACTTAATATACGATGAAACACGCTGGTTTCTTCATCAGTTTTCTTTTTTATTCAAGATTTTTTATAAACTCCAAATGATAAGTATCAAAGCTTTATCAATTCATATTGACAATCATATTCATCGTTCATTTCCAATGCGGTGAAAATAAATTTTCATGACAAACTTAGATGTCCACCCAATGCATTTCGGGTCAATTAGAGGTCTGACCCTTCTTCAGGGGTCTAAAAGTAAATGAAACAGGACGATTAGCTTCACTCAAACATACAGTCTAATACATGTAAATTAATCATAAATTTTAAATGCATATAACCACAAATTAAATTACATTACACATGATCGTTAACTCTTAAGGTCAAACCACAGAAAGAAGTTAAACCGCTTTAAAAATTTAATAAAGAACGCCTGGTGGCTGCAAAAAATATTTTTTAAAAATGAAAGCAAAAACAAACGACATTGGTAGTGCAACAACCTACATCTGGTAAGGAAACATCAGCGAAAATGGTGGTGTCGACTATACTCAGCGCAATTATAACTGACAAGGTTTAGGGCAAAGAAACAAAATCTAAAACACTAGAAACGATCAGTGTTTTAGATTTTGTTTCTTTGCCCTAAACCTTGTCAGTTATAATTGCGCTGAGTATAGTCGATGAGAGGGGTGGTCTTTGCTTGAAGATTGGCACTGGAGCAATGCACTGCCTCACTGTTAGAGAACCCGAGGCACCCCATCCCTGAAGAGAGAGATGTGAACTTTTCAGGCAGAATAGCACTGGAGCAACGTGCAAACTCACTGTTAGGGGACCTGTGGCACCCTATCCCTGCAGGCAGAATGTAAACTGACTGAGAGTGAGAGGGGAGGCAGGATGAACATGGGGAGGACGGGTGAAGCAGAAACACGGCACCCAAATTAAACAAAAGAGCTTGGCGAGCGTGATGAGAGATAAAACGCTGCTTCAAACATTTCTTTTATCAAGATGGCACAAAGTGAACAAAACACGAACACATCATTTCAATCCACAAGCAAAGGCAAAAAAATAAATAAAAGAAGTAGCCCCCAAAGGAACACATAAACACCTACAGTGTATGGAAACTGTTGTTGCCCGGGGCTCCTGAGCGAAAAACAGAAGTGATGTATCGGGAGCGCCTATCAATGAGGACCCAGCAAAGAAGAGGGAAGAAGGAGTCAACCTATGGCAAGTAGAAGATGGGATTACACTCGCTATAGTAAATACAACACGCCTTGCAGACAGTGCCTGCGCGCTGACACTCAACCTAAAAACTGCAATAGCATGTCATGCCACATGTGTCCTCAGCAGCAGGGTTGATATAGCACAGCATAGTGAACTGTGTATTTCTTACTCTTACGATATGTGCTGCACCCAAAAGTGATAACGCTGCAGAGTATGGATTGGGCTGGCGGACTGTGCATTTTGTAGTCTGCAAAGAAACAGTCAAACCATTGTGTTGTGCTCCCTGCCTCTCATCTACCATTGACTACATTAGGTATTGTTTTGAACACTGATCTACATCCTTCAGAGCAGCCACCCTTTCATCTCAGTGAGTGATACAGTGGTGGGTGGGATATACTGAGGTATGCTGGTTTATCTAGTGTGCACATATGCCACTTTTTGGTGCATGCACAAGTCGATGTTCATTTGCATATGTGCAGTATAGTGATTTTGCTAGGTGGTGAAATAGCTGCTCCTGTCAAACACCCTGTACTGTACTTGTGCCCTGCATGTGAAGGCCAGTTTGCTTCTCGACGTGTCCATGCATGCACGGCAACTGCAGTAGTTTCAGAGCTGCTCCACTGGGACTGGATCAAATGGGATGAGCAACTCCTAGAAAATGCTGTGGAGCTGTAAATGTAAGGCCAGCGACAAAGTCACAGAGCAGAGAGTGAGTGTCTGCCAACACTAAGTGGTTTGTGGTGAAAGAAATTAGACTGAGTTCACGGTGTTACAGGTGCATGGTGATACCGGTGCACACAACTGTTTGTGCCCATGACATGGGGGTGGTGAGAGGCGGCAGCTGCAATCACTGGGCAAGGGTTATCAAAAGTAAATAATTGTATTACCCCAGTCATCAATCTACCCCCACCTTTGGACACCCTTATTATTGAAAGCAGACCATCAAGGCTTACAAGCGGAGAAAGAAGGCTCTGCTTAAAAAAAGTTCCTGCAAAATTGTTTCAAGAGCAAAAAGTGCACAACATGTCTCAGCACTGGCCTCAACGAAAACTTGAGGGGAATGATTAAAACCTCATGGTGGAAAACAACTCCCTTAATATTTACAGCACTCTCACTCTCCCCACAGACTAGAAGTCGCTCACTACCAGAAACACTCTAATAACTCTCATTATCAGAAGCATTCTTAAACCAGTCACAAAGTAACAGTCTCCAACTACCGAAAGCACACACCTCAGAGTAGCAGTCAGACGCTACCAAAAGTCCCCTCACACCACACACAGTCACACACTAAAGATAGCACTCACACCCCTCATGGAGTAACAGTCCAACACTACTAAAAGACTCTCACACCCCTCAAAGTCTAGCAGTCGCACACTACCAAAAGCAGTCTGAAGTCCTTCCGATAGTTGAACGTCTTGCATCACAGACAGCACTCTTCACATCATTCACAGATTAGCAGTCACTCAATATCGGAAGCGCTCTCACCCCTCTTACAAACTTGAAGCCACACACTACTAATAGCACTGTATATACCCCTTGTATTCGAGTAGTTACAGAGTACCCGAACTACTCTCACATACCTCACGAACTAGTAGCAAAGTCAATAGGACTAGCTGATAACTGACTGAAAGTGCCTCTTCATTGATGGGGATGGAGTTTTTGTGGATGAGAGAGTGGGTTAATAGAAGAATGAGTCAATGGGTGAATGACGAGATGCACCAGTTCAATTATGGGTGTCTGAGTCCATGGATGATGAGCGACCAAGGATATAGATGAATGGAAGGAGTGACTGCTTGTTTTGAAGCACCAAAGCACTTATAAGTCAGATCTATATGTTTTGCCAGCGCTCGATTCTCTTCTGTCTTAAACTCAAACTCGGTATGGGCCTCTCCTACTCACTCAACCAAACCTCTACTTCAACTTTTGGAAAGTATTTGGCCAGTACTTTAGCGACGTAGAACATAATGCTTGCATCCAGAGCTATTTCCTGGAATTTTTATTCTGTAACGACAAGTGCTGCAATGCCAGGGAGACGTATAGTGACTTACTCTTGAAATGTACTTGCTGATGGAGCAATCCATGCTATGTTTCTGGGGCCTGAACGGGTCCAAACAGGCGTGTTTCAAAGAGATGTGGTAATATGCTGAGGCAGTAAAGATGCACCGCAGATGGCCACCAGTGGCGTAATGATAATTGAGGGGGCCCCCCTGCAAGGTATGTGGAGGGGCCCCCTCCGGACTCTATCAGGAGCTTTCCGGTTGAAGTGCAGTGCAGAGGGGCCCCCTGGAGCTTGGGGGCCCCCCACACTGCGGGGGATGCGGGTGCCTGTGTTACGCCTCTGATGGCCACTGGAAATGAAGTTCGCACCTGCTAACAGCATTCCCCCATCATTCCTCCTTCTTCCATTCACAATACACTCCCTGCCTCTCTAGCTCACTTTTCAGGTTATTTTTCAACCTTGCTTTCTTTCTTTGTCACTGTTTTCCGTCTTTCCCTTTCTACTTTCTTCTTCTATTTTTTTCTCTCTTGTTCTGGGTCATAGTCTGATGAGAAAAAATAAGTGCCAGTCCCCAAACATAAGTGCCAGTTGGCTCCACCTGCAACCAACAGCTCAAATTAAACACGAGCAGGCCTAGAAGCGACCCTTCACATCACTGATTGAGACGCAGCTCACAAGTTCCAGGATGGCAACTGTGGATAAACGGGTTCTATCCTTCAGGGTGCTGTCTCGGATAAAAATACCTTCTAAAGCGAGGGTATAAATGAACACAAATCACACACAATAGCCGTGTGTTTGTGTGCCATGAGTTCAAAGAATTATGTGTAAACCCAGCGTGGTTTCCCATTTCATTATTTTGCAAATGAACATTATATCCATCTGGCATCTTAAACCGGCTCGCGATAGTGACCCACTCGCTCTTTAATTGTAGAGATTCCAGTTCTAGCTTCACCGTAGTTTTAAAAAGTGTGACTACTAAGTGCCATGTATGTAGGATGATAAAGGTTTTAGAATGGGCAGTAGTGTACGGTCTCTGTCTGGGAATGATGAGAAAGTCCTATTGAATCACTTTATTAGTTAAACAACTGTATGAGTAGGTAGCTCTTTCTGAATTTCTGATGACTTGTTTAAGATTACATGAGGAATTTAGGGTTTGACAGACAGGTTACCACGTCGCAGATATCCCACCCCTCTTATTACAAGTGCATTAGGATATAATGCACTTATAACATGGGGGATAGGATATCCGTCATATTGGCGAAGGAGTAACTCGCCCCCCACATCTAAATCAGTCCCTCTGCATTCTAGCATTTGCATGTAGCCTCTTTTCATCCCTAAGGTCGCTGCACATCTCGACAATGTCTTTCTGTGATATGCATAGGGTAAGGCATTTAGATAAAGTTTTTTTAAAACATATGCCAGCTTTTTGTCATGCAATGGGTGTGACATCATAAAATGACTTGACTTATTTTTTCCTTAAATACCGGTTTGTTGTGACCCTTGATTTCTGATGAATTTGTTTTCTTTTTCTTTTCAATTTTTCAGCATGTTACAATTTTTTTTTTATTATTATTTTTTCACTGATGTATTTTGTCACCCTTCTCCAAGTCTTCTGTTGGCTGTCTTGTGATTTAAAAAGAATACACATCAGTGGTCCTCGTGGGTGGATATTGTGATGCTACAGAGAAGGACAGAAACGAGTATAAATAACTCTGTGTTAGTACCACCAATGCTTCCATGAAGATAAGATTATGGTAACAAGAGCATGTGGAATATTTGTGGGCCAGACCCCCAAGACAAATTCATATGGAGTTTCATGTTAAGTGTTTTGCCATCAATATGGAGCAACCACATTCAGTTTGTGAAATTGCTTTGTGGAGACAGCTCTGGTTGTATTTTTTCACTGTCTTTCCTTCTTGACCTTCCTTTGCTTAGTGAGATCCAAAGTTATAACCCACCCAATGTAAAATGTAAAAGTTTGCTTGGCTAAGAGATATGGGTTTGATTGTTTTAGTCAATATTTTTTAAGACCTGAGAATTCTCATCTTTTACACGTTACAATAAAGATTTTACTGTAGTACCCAATCAAATCTTTTTCACTTAACACTGGTGGGTATATAGCCTAGTTTTATACTGCATGTGGGTAGGGGGAACGGAAATGAGTCGGTTGAATAGTAACCTTGCATCTGGTACCCAGGGATATTCCCAACCAGATTGTCGCTGAAGTGCATTCCAGTACAAAAAATGTTGTAAAATCTTTATTTGGCATTTAAGAAAGAGGTAAACGCCTCAAACGAAATTCAACGGTTTCTTGTTGAAGTCATTATCAACTTGATTTAGTGTGCCATCCATAATTAAATGAGAATTTTAAAAATTTTGCCACTTAAGACTGATAGATGTTGCCTTATAGTACCATGGCTTCTCATGTAGTTCCTGTCTGTTTGCTTCCGAAACGTGTGCACCAAAAACTTTGAAACCACTCCTCTCTGATGAGCAGTGTGTGGTTAACTTTCAATGGGCAGGGAGCATAAACTAGGGTCCTATGTACATTCACAGCAGGGCTCATTGGGAGAAAAAGTCCTAGTAGTGCAGTCTGTCAGGAATAATATTCCTCTGTGCCCTGATACATTCAAACGATTAGAGATAAATACCATTTATGCTGTACCTTGTATACTACCACTTACAGACTAAGACTTAAATATGTGCTGTTCATTTTCCATCTTTTATGTAGGGCCACGAGGACCAATGTTGTTTCCTCAAAAAATCATTAAAAGGTTAATGGATTCTTATTAGCGGCTGCTAGAGATGCAGGACTGGGTAAAGAGAACAGTTTTTCTCTGCTCTGGATAGTCCCTACAACAACTGTCTCATGGGTCCCTCCACCACCCCTGGAAAGCTTGATTCCAGTTAATGGGACAAAAAAGGACAAATGTAGATAGGTGTAGATGGCAAGGGGGATTTACTAAATAATTACTTTCGAATATTAAGGCTCCATCAGTCACTGGGCAGCAGATACCCCGTGGAGTCTGAGTCTGCGGGAGCCATTTTATGCAGTTGAGTGGCATCCCTCCATTGGTATTCCATGTGCCATGCATGGGTTAGACTTCACGGTCCATCGTTTTGTGTAACTATGTTCTGTGTCTCATGGAAGTTGGTACGGGGTGAAGACAACACAGGCCCTGCTTGTTCCTCCCTCTCACCAGCAGCCAGGTCGAGGCTTCAGAGCTTAGCTTAAGGCCCTCGTGCAAGGCGCAGAAAGCATTTGGTTGATGTAAGGTCGTTTTCGGAAGCAGGAAATGCTGCCCAGGGAATCACTGCATCCAGTCAGTGGTCTACATTTAAGACAATTTTGCCTTAAACTTGCTGTTCCATTTTTAATACAATGTCGCTAGCTAACGGAA
Source organism: Triturus cristatus (assembly GCF_964204655.1). NCBI lineage: Eukaryota > Metazoa > Chordata > Amphibia > Caudata > Salamandridae > Triturus > Triturus cristatus. The sequence continues at coordinate 765,679,005 of NC_140581.1, read as the reverse complement.
CAATAAAAAAGATAACAACTGTAACATGTCAAACGCATCCAACCTTTCCAGACTTCCTGACAGGAAGAGGGGTCATGTGTGCGCGTCGCTAAACTCCATCTCACCAGCTGTGTAAGGCAGGCTAACCCTTCCTCCACTTCCTCCCGGAATTTCTGGTGTAGGCAGAGGAATATTTCAGATCGAAAAGCGCCTTTTGAGCACAAACATCGCCTTTTCCAGGTCAACCTTAACAGGCACGCGAACAGAACGATGCCATTTAGTTGACAGTAACCTCGACGACTGTTCAATCGTGTTTTGTGTGAAGGCAGCTTATGATTTGTGTGATTTGTGATTAACACAAGGAGGCGCAGTATTGATATTCAATCATTTGTACTTGTTCTCTGTAATGTTTTTTTAACATATTTGTATTTTTGTTTTCTTGCACGAAGCTGGCCCGAGGGCTTTATAACATTTTTCTGTACAGCCAGATAATACAAATTTTTTATGACAGAAGGAAATTAGGGGATATGTCCAGAATCCCAGGATTTTGAGCCGTAACCAGTGTCGGAGCCTGGTTTCCAGTTCCAAAGGAGCTCTGGATGTTAGGCCACAACGCCTCTCAATTGGTAAGTAAGAAACTTTTTATGAAATGCCCTCTAGAAATAGGTATCATAAAGAAATGCATCTAGCCACTTACAATTAATTTGGAATAAGTACCCATAGTGAGGCACTGAAGTTGTGCACCTACATCCCTGTTGTCGTGTTTTTAGTGTCTAAATATAATGCAGCAGCTTGCAGGTCTCCGCGAGCCTTATCCATGGTATCTACTTTGAAGTCCTCTTTAAATTCTTTCATTAGAATTGCCTAGTTTTTCCTGTGTTGTCGATTCACCCTTTTATCATTAAGTCACAGCATTTTCTTGATATATTTTGGGGTGTTTTATCATTTATGTACAGTGGACATTTATTTGCGATTTAAGTGTTTCTACTCTGGTGCTTTGTAATGTTTTAACTTTTTGTCATTACTTACCATTTTTGTATTGAACGTTTTTAAGAATTGTCAGTTGAGGCAGCTTAAGCTGTTGCCAATCTACTGATTTCCCCCAAAATATTAATAATGGCTGATTCGCAAAGGTAAACTTACACTTTTGTGTAAGTTACATTTTTGGGGGGTAATCACAAACTACGAGTTAACAGTATGTCTACGCTGCTGTGGCCGGTGCAGGTAAGAGCAATGGGGCGGAGGGGCGGGGGGGGAGTCGATAGACGACGGAATAGGGAAAATAACATTTTAAAAAAGGAAACCACTTACCTTGCGTTCGCGGTGCGGCGAGTGCAAGGTAAGTAGTTTCATTCATTTTTTATTTTATTTTCCCTATTCCGTCAACTTCCTCCCGCCCCAACACTCTTACCTGCACTGGCCGCCCCTGAGTTTACGACTGTGGAGACTGAGCAGTCAGAGCAGAGAACTCTGCACATAAAAAAAGGATAGGCCTATCTTTTTATGTGCAGAGTTCTCCGCCCACACTGTGAAGTCTCTGCAGTCGTTACCGTACTATTTATTCGTCGTTAGTGAATACAAAAAAAACATAAACAAAAGTGTAAGTTTACCTTTGTGAATGAGGCCCGCAACAGATACATAAACTGAATTTTAGCAATCAGGTTCCATCCATTGGTCTGTTGAACTGTCATTCACATTTTCCTTCTACCAACCACAGCATCCATCAAGGGCTAATGGGCCAGCCCACTTTCCCCATTGACTCCCTTCACTTTAAGTGACTGCACAAACTTTGTGCACATTGTTCACATTTGCTTAAACATAGTCCTTTTTAGGTCTCGCCTGAGACAGCGAATGCTGTCTCTTCAAGACATTTAGTAAGTGGCTTTTAAAAGTGCCACCAGAGGCTTTTGCTGGCCTGCAGCTTGTGTTCACGAGAGCGTGCACGTGCACAGCTGCCATCTGTCTTTTTATTGATGTAATCAGGCTCCCCTGCTTGCACTACCCCCTCCCTTTCCCCCCTGCCTCCTTGTCAGCCTCGCTCTCCCAAGCGCCTCGCTTAGGCACATACATAGCTTGGGAATTTCAAGCGGAAGAGTGGAAACCTCGAAGAGCTCTCCCCGCTTGTTTTTTATTTGACTTGCATCTAGCACATTCCTGAGTCTTCATTGTTATGGATCACTAAAATAATACGAGCTGCGGTGTCCACTAGAACTGCAATTATGAGTGATATTTCAACGACTATGAGTGTCCATTTCTTGCACATTCCTGAATCTTCATTGTTATGGATGCTCTAAAATAATACGAGCTACGGTGTCCACTAGAACTGCAATTATGAGTGACATTTCAACGACTATGAGTGTCTCTTTCTTGCGAGCAAAATCAACACACTAAAATTCACAGATTAACAGCCCCCGCTGAAAACAGCACCAGGCATTGATTGGGGTGCAAGACAGGCCGAGGGGCACACATAGAGCCGGGCGGCAGCGCAGTGAGCTGGGCGCTGTATTATTACAAGTCCATCGCGCGGCTCGTGAAAACAAGGTCACAGCAGAACGTCAACTACCAGGGCAGGCAGCTGACTGACCCCATGCTAAGTGCAATTATACTTTTGAGTCCGGTTAGTAACACTCTTCCGAGGCGCACTGCCTGAGACTGACACTAGTATCTTACTTAAATTCCGCGGTGGCCGCTGGAACCCAGAGCACACAGTGTGCAGCGCCCACTGCTGAGCCGGGATTGCAGCCCGGGCGGCGCGTTTGCCGAGGGGGTGCACTTTGCAGCCAGGAGGACTCTCTCGGTGCTTCAATGGGTGCACAGTGGAGGTGAAGTAAAGTAGACACGTGGGTGCTGCTAGCGGTTAAGTAGTGCGCTTTGAAGATGCATGCTTTTAATAGGAGCGCCTCAGCTCGTGGTAGAGGAAAACGTGCCTCAGACTTACACCTTTCCGGCTGAGCTCTGCCTCGTCTGTCTCGGATCAGGGATTGGAGGCATCTCTCTATAGGTATGATGTGTATGTGCTCGCTCTCGCTTCAGTGGGGACCAGTGCCCCGTCCTACGCCTGCGGAGGTGCAGAGGACAGGACCGTCAGTCACTGACTATGTGCTCCCTCCCACGAGAGTGAACGAAGACTCACAGATGCACGACATGTGCGGGGGACCTTTAACCTTTAGCAGTAACAGTCCAACCTGAGGCGGATACCATAATTAACAGAATTTAACGTTATTCCTGCACCGGCGAGTATTGTATTGTCTTTCTAAATTCACAAATCTGTTTTTAAAATGATTAATGTTAAACAACGGGTTATTAAGGTTCATTCCACTCTCTCTCCCGTGTGTGTTTTACATCTGTCGCATTAATATTAACACGCTTTAAAAACACGGAAAAACGAGCCAGGGTGTGTAGATCTCTGCTGTGTCGGCTTAAGTTTCTGCCCTATTGACTCTCAACTACAAATTCCGTGACAGGAAAGCTCTAAGATTGCCTGAGGATTCCCTTTCAGTTTTTACTCAAGTAAAGTTCTGCACCTGAGTGTAACTGGTCCTTTGGCGTTGAACCCTATTTACCTTCAGGGCACACAGACCCTCATTTTAAAGAAAACAAGCATTGGCATAGCCAATAGGTCTCACCTTATAAGTGTTTTGCCATGAAACGGTTGATGTTGTTGCACCAAGGATATTGTGCTGCATAACTAAAAGCGAGACCTATTGGCTATGCCAATGCTTGTCTCTTAAGTGACAAAGCTCTAAAATATGTATATTATGCTTACATATAGGGGCTTTCAGCCATCTCTTTTCATCCTTTGTTCTGCTGTTGTGTCATTCATGTTTTGCTTCGGCTCACTACAGCATATAGCATGGGGAAGTGGGTCAGCCTACTTAAGCCACTTCATTTTGCGTGACTGCATTTTGCTCTCTCAGAAGGAGCACATACATGCAAAAACCAGTTCCTTTCAGTGCCAGTGGTTTTGTTTTTAGTTTATAATTATTACTTTAGTGTTGCCATTGTGTTTAGAGCCTGATGTGATAGCAGGGTAATTTTTATGCACAGTCCATCTTTATCAGATCCCGTCTCCTGTCAAGGCTATTGTAAATTTCTTTTGGAGTGTTTAGCTTTTCTGATTGCTGCTACTTCACAGCATACCAGATTGTGTACATTTGAAACTATTCTGTATTAAGTTATCCTCTTTCTTTTTCTTTACTTAACAGCTGTTTATTTTGCATGCATTTCAGGTGCCAAGGTGATTTATTTCACATCTCCTTTTTAAAGTCGCCTTTATGAAGGGTTTAAGTGACATTACAGCTGCCTACAATTTGAGTGCTTCGTTGGGTGATGATCTTGTCTTGTCACCTTCATAAAAAATAATGGTGAAATTCATGGCACAAGCTAAATGTGTGTTTGTTAAAACAAACTCACTGTTAAAACAGCCACACCAGTGAATGGTTTTTAAAAGTAAATATTTTTATTGCAAGTGTATGGTGGCCACATTTAGGTGTCAGTCTATTTTCTTTTCTTCTTTTCCTTTTGTGGCATATTCTTCCAACAAAAAATTTAAAAAGAGTTAACCATTGCGCCAGCATGCCATGGCCAGACATATTGGCTTTTCCAATTCATGTTTTATTTTTGTATCATTTAAAATTCTTTTATTGCTATAAACTCTTTGAAAATGTATTACTATCCCAGGACATATTGTAATTGCTGTTCAGGTTTATCTGTTAATGCTTACGTAGCTATATCGATTAAGCACACAGGCTGCGGTGTTATAAATAAACTGGATGCTGGATTGCTGGTCAGCATACCCCACCCTGAGATCCCCTTGCACTGGGGTTTGTGTTCCCTTGGGGTTGGGAGCTTCGGTCTAAAGTGTGGGACTCTTTAGTCTGGCAGTATCGAATCCTGTAGTTACAGTGAAGCTTGCTGGCATCCAACAACGGTAGCTCTATGAAGAGAGGCACTAACATCTTGTACAAAGGTGAATAGTGCATAGTGCTGTGGAAGCAGCGAACGAGATCGACTAATTTTATGTAAAAACAATCTGTTGTACATGTCACAGGATACCTGACTTGTCTGCTCTCTGATGAATAGGGGCCATATTTCTATCACTGCTATCAGGTGTTCAGGTAGTTGTGTTTAGGAAGTGTCAATGCTGATATACTTAGGTTGGTTGCGTGCAAAACATCACTCAACATAATTTCACTAAGCAACAAGGTTCATTCTCTTGTATGCATGTATGCAGATATGTACCCAATATCGAGACACTGATTGATCATGTGAGGAAGATCAAGAAAAACAAGCATTTGCAATTCAATAGATTTCGCATTTGTGAGAGTTAGAGCAATTGGAGTTGTAAATGACAATTTCTTTTACCCTTGCTTGGTTTGGAGTGGAGTGGAGGTATGTGGTATGGAGTGGCATGATGTGGGTTGGATTGGAATTGTTATTTGCAGAATTATGTGGTGTGGAGTGGATTTCTGTAGAGGGATTATGTGGCGTGGTGTGCAGTGGAAATATGTGGATAGTAATTATATGGTATTCAGTGTACTGGAAGTATGGGTTGTGGGATTGTGTGTCATGGAGCGTAATTATGTAGAATGGTATTTTGTGTTTTGGAGTGGTATATAGTGGAGTTTAATTCTGTGGTGGGCTGTTGAAGTTTGTGGCATGATGTGGAATTCTGTGGTGTGGATTGGATATATATGGTGTGTTGTGTAATTGTGCTGTTGAGTTGAATTATATGGTTTGTTGTCGAATTATGTGGTTTGGAATGGAAATGCATAGAGTTGAATTGTGTGGCATTTAGGGAAATTAGGCTGATTGGAATTACGTCGCATGGTGTGGAGTGTATTTGTGGGGATTGTGTTATCAAGATTAAAAATGATGAAACATAATTACAAAAGCAAGGTGGCCTTTCATTGCGCAAAAATTTACAAAATTAAAAAACTTTGCTTCCCTCCAAAAATGTCGGCATAGGGCAATCAGGCAGTGCACAACAGGTTTGTCTGATAGGTCAGTGTGTTGGCCAGATTTTGGGCTGTTTTGGGGTAATAATGATAATAATACTCACGATATACTAGGCTAGATGCAGCACCTCTCAAAATATGACAATGAAAGCACTTTGAATACAATGACGTGCGTGCCCAGGATGAAAGGCCAAATTGGGGACAGGCAGGGCCACTGGACACATGTGACTGCACGCCATAAACATGAACTTGCCACATATTGCACCATTTGGTGCATAGATGCCACATTTTAACCAAAACGTTTCTAGCTTAAGCAAATAAAAAGTTAGTAAAACAATACCACAATCACTTTACAAATGTACACTTATCACCTTTTAACTGCTAATCGCTGTAATTAGCCAGTCTGAGGTGAATATGTGGACCACATACAGTGAGCATACCCATTTATTTGTACTGGCGGAAGGGCTTATGTCTGCAGCAGTGGCGGCTGGTGGATTTTGAAAGTGCTGAGTCAAAGAATGTTGTACCCTTATGTAATAAGCGAGGGAGCGAAGCGAGCAAGCCCAAACTGGAAAAGGAGGGTGCGGGGGGGGGGGGGGGGGGGGGAAACTCCCCCGCATGAAAATTTGGAAAAAAATGGATTCAAATGGTGGGTTTTACACCACATATTCACTGCAAATTGTTGAAAAAAAGGGGGATCCAAATATAGCATAGTGTGAAGAAAACATTAAAATCAAATCAAAGTGGATATCTATCCTCGACCCATTAGTCCAGACGTCCCGATAACCTCACAGATTCACAGTTCCCTCAGAGTGCATTACCAGAGCTGTGTACTTTCTAATTTTAGACTATATTTTTCTTTTTTCTATCCACTGGCATTTCTTGTAGCCTTTTGAATCTCTGAACTTGGTTCCTCAACATCCAGGTGTCATTATTTGGAATAAAAGTGGCAACTGGTTGTTTCATGAATAAGAGAGTGGTCGCCAAGCTCATAAAGCCTAAAACAGGTCTGAGAGACAAAGGGCAAAACTACGACATGAGCTGGGGTCTAGCTGGGGCTCCATTATTACTGGTGATACTTTTATTTGCTACCCTTTTGGATTTTGGCCTCTCTTATGGGCACAACACTCATATGTGTCCAATTAAAAAAATGTAATTTGCAGTTGTAGGTTTACTCCTACGCTTGACTATAGGTTTATGTATTTCTAACAACTACCACCTATGTTACGTTACGTTTTGTCATGTTATTGGTCACTTATAAAGCACATGTACTTCAACACTGTTTCATGGCACTTTGAGAGCCTAGCACGACAGACCTTGCCTACCTAGATTTTGCCACATAGGAGTACACAACGAACAGTCAAACAGACATAAATGATGCGAGTGAGTCGAGTGACAAGCGAACTAACACAACATTTCCTGCAAGGAACAATCAATAAACCTGTGATGATAATGTTCTGTCACTAATATACTCGTAATTATCACTTTTTGTGACAACTATAAGAACACTACGGGCTGGGCACCACTCAGTGCTTAATTTGTGCCGGTGCTTTCCGGTGCTCAGCACCGGCACTTAAATCACAGGGCCGGGTCTATGCGGTCTTTCTCCTCCTGCAGAGGACCCGGTAATTATTAATAATGAATTCCTGTTCATTCCTCTGTTGCTGCCTGGTATGTCCTCTTCGTGAGGCCCACCCCGGTCCAGGCATGGTAAAAGATCAACAACATGACGTTCATCACGTTAGTGATGTCACGTCAGCAGATCGTGGCTGCCTCCCACAAAGAACATGCTTTCATTTCCGTTGGGGAACTGCCGAGGGCGGGCTTTTGGTTGAACGCAAGGCAGGCTGGAATTGTGTAGTACTGCAGGTCAAATGTTTTACAATAACGTAAAACTTCCAGTAGAAGTGAATTTAAACGAGCGCCCACGATAAAAGCAGCAGGTATGTGTTTCATAGATTCTATTTACTTGCTTCATAAGTAGAGAGGTAACGTGGTGCAGTCGCTATTGGGCTTCTCAGAATCCTGTGAATGAATTGTTGTTTTGTGAAACCGGGCGTGAAGTGCCTTATGTTACATGCATTCCCGATATTTTTCCCTGACACCATCATTGCGATTTAGTTGGACCGCTTATTTCCTGCTTAATGTAATCTATTCGTTTGGGCCTTTTCACGTAGTTTAGCAGTATCATGTTTCTAGAATGGCTTTCGTTTGCTTTTTTTACACGTGCTTTGAATCGCTCCTTATAAGAGAAAGTAGTTTTATAGTGTCAGTTATGAATACCTTCGTACACATGGACGCGTACTTGGTGCAACTCACGGTTGCCTCAGAGTGTTTGGCATTTGTGTCAGTCAACCATGGTTGTAAAGAGTCACACGTGAGGGCCGGGGAAGGGAGAGTATTATCTCATTATTTTGTCATTTTTTAACGTTGACACTGTCTGGGAAAAGGTTTCACCTCCGCACCAGTTTGGCACCCACATACAGCAAATGACCGGAAAAGTGTGACAAATCAGCCTTAGTGAAGTGCCTTCCAAAATAACTTGACTAAAATCATTGTTGGCGCTTGTTGCGAAGAAACTTGGGTGCACGATTTGTCGACCATCATGAATAGCACCCCGCTCAGTAACATGAGACAACTACTGGCAGAAAGAGCTCTTTGAAGCAGATAACTTATTTATCTGAATTCTGATAGGTTCACGCGGAAACTTCAGTGTGGAATATCGTAATATCTCATAGAATGAATGCTGCACGTCCTAAAAAGCTGTTCTTCCCAGTGTGGCTGAAGATCCTGGTGCGTTGTTGTGCACAGCTGTCTTAAGTGAGACCTCAGATTTTCCTGCCTCTCCAGTCTGAGTGCACTGTGGCAGAAGAGGGTGTGCTAGGAAGCCCTTTCCTGTGTGTTTTTGTATACATTATTGTTATCATTCTGCTTTAACAATTAAGCAAACGTAATTCAGTCCTATCCAAAGACAGGAGAAAGAGCATAAACAAGTGCATGCAAAGCCATTTTGCTATCAAAATGGATGGCTATTCTAGCTTCCTGCAGCTAATCATAACATCTTATATCTTGTTTCAATAATGTTGCTTCTAGGTAGGTTTATTACTACAGAAGCCCTGTTCCGAACCCTGGGCTATCATTCTGAACAGTTTGGACAGCAAAGTACATTTCCAGTAAGTTTAAAATGTAAGGGATTTTGAGGCGAATGCTTTTCTGGGCTTCATTCACATTGAGCAGCTGAATCTGGCCGAGTGACAGTTCTGACACTTCTGAATGTTGCCCATGTCCACTTTAGTTCTTTCTGGTCTTTCGAGCCCATTTAAGACTGCCCATGCCTTACTCCTGGCCCATGTTAGAGGTAGGCCTATGCAAGTATTGTTCATCGTAGGCCTTTTAGTTTTCCTTACGTTTCAGTTTTCTGCGCTGCCTCCACTTTCAAGCGCACATTACAGGAAAGGTCTCTCCTGTGCTGTGACACATTTTCTACATGTGTGGTGGCTAACAATAAGTTTTCTTCCGGTTAAATTGAGAAATAGTTCTTGTTTTATCAAATTCGTTGCCATGCATGTTGCCCATTCTTGATTGAATGAACTGCAGTTGTCTAAAGTTGAATCTAGCAAGACAAAGTAAATGGCTGCAGGTGTATTGGAGGACCATAGCTCTTTTCTATACTGGCCATGAGAGTTAATGCTTGCACCAAACCTTTAATGCTGATATGCGGCTTAGGATTCCATTTGACTACACTCTTTCTGGCACCCCAGGGAAGAGTGTTGATGTACGTACCTTTTCGAGATGAGAACTCTGGAGTAGTTTCTCGCCAAAAAAACCCAAAAAACGCTTGAACACCCCATCAGGGATAACCAGTGCTTTATAAATGAAAACCTTTTCTCTCTTCTATCCCTCCGCTATGCTTCTCAATCCAAATAACTGATTAATATCCACCACTCAAATTACTTTCATATTTTACTATACTAACTCAACACTAATCCTTTATGGGTTCCGGAGTAGCGTGCTACTCACCGAAAAAGTGCTTTGACGCCTCGTCAGGAGTAGTATGTGCTATATAAATACAATACATTAAAAGCAACAAGAGCCGCTCAAAAAAAAATACATATTCGGCATTAAGGCACATTATTAATCTCACGTCTTTCATGCTGAGGGCCTGCGCTTCAGATTTATTGCCATGTAAAATCCGACCGATGGTTGCCAGAAACTGCGCTTGAGTCACATAGTTTGGGATTGATAGCCTGATGCTATGAAATCCTCTGTAGATTTATTTTGCTGCCCTGCCTTTCTGAAATTAAAAAAGAGTGCATACTCTAGCATGCATTTTTATCAGCACGGACCTGGAGAGCTGTCTGTAATTCTGCTTTCGAACTTAGTACTCATGGCCCAAGACTAACTACAGTGTGCACGTGCTGCTCTGCACTTAGTAACTGCCAGCACTCTAATTGCGTGGCACAGGACCAGGCAGCATTACGAGGAGCAGCCGGGCAGCAGGCATAGCAGGACATTCTGAACCCAGTCAGCACAAGGTGACGCAAAAAAATGTGACTAGCCCGTCATCCCTCAAAGATCAGGTAACTGGGGCAAATCATTTTCGGCGCTGGGAGGGCCATTGCTGATTTTGTCATTTGTGTGTTTGCCTTGAAAATGAGGACTCTGTGCATTTTTGTAGTGTTTTCATTGCGACAGTTTTTACTAGCTCAGCTGTGGGATATAAGAAGTCCACTTTTGTTAAAAAAAATAGCAGATAGCTGAAAAGAAAGCAGTTTCTAATCTACAAGTTGCTTTTAACTTTACCAAATTTAAAAGACTGGCTATAGAGAACCCTAAACAAAGAACGCTTTTAAAAAAGGATACTCTCATCCAGAATCACAAGTGTATGCACTTTGTGATTTAAAATGTGGATAGCAGTGGGCTGAAGCAGGTTAGGTAATAGCAGGAAAGTATTTGTATATTTGAATTTTGCATACTTGCTGCATTGTCTCTGCAAGTGTGTCCTTTCATTTCATTTCCACTAAATTCAATTACTAGATGAATGAACACAACAGATGAAACTGATTGATCCAAACATACATGCCAGTTGATTTAAAGTGCCCAAAAACAAAATGAGCAATAGTATGCTGCAGAAACCACTGTCCGGAAACCATTGTCAGTCTCCTTAATTATAATCCACTTATGGTAAAATGCTCCCTTGACCCACTACACTGTATGTAATTGGCTTATTTTGAGATGGAAAGGGTTAACTGTTTTGAAAAAAGATTTATCATTTAGGAGCTAAATTGAAAAAGTCATATATGACTTTTTCATTCTTCCACCACTGTTGCCTCTTGAGGACTAAAGGGTCATTCATGTTGTGCAAATGATTCGGTGCACACTTGTTAAAATGTAGAATGTTTAGGATACACTACACAGACAGACCTGTGCAAACATGCCTGAAGTGGACAAATTGTAAAAGGAAGCCGTAATTTAAAAATATGACATTGTTTCTATCTTCACATGGAGTTAATTTGTGATGAATTTTTCAATGCTCAAGTCAATGTAAGTGGATGAATTAATGAATTTCTAAGTGAACGTGTTGGCAGTGCCCGCTTTAGCACTCCTGGCACCTGATGCAACAATCTCTTTTGGCAGCGCGTACACCAAGCTTGAGGAGGTGGGGATGACCGCCATGTTCACATAAACTCTGAAAGAACGAGTCCTTAAAACTAACAATGGCACAAGCTTTCACAGTGCATGCACAAATGGTGTGCCCCCAAGCTATGCACTTAGTGATATGGTGTCCTTAATCGCTATTGTGTGTCTTGGACAGCACAGCTATGCATTGATGAGACAGGTCAAGTATGATATAGCCCTGTCAACTCTCAACTTTACATAATTAATTACTGTATATTTAATAAAGCAGAGGTGTTCTCTTTTCTTGCTTTTCCTCAGTATTTTTCTTTTCTTCCTACCCTTCACACCTTACTCCTTCCCTTCTCTCCATTCTTCTTTCACTTTCTGCCCTATGTCCACGTTTCTTCTTAATCGCCACCTCCCATCATTAACTGCTTTTCATTTTTCACCTTCTCATATTTTCCTTCCACTCTCTTTTCATGCACTCCCCACAGTCTGCTCTTCTTCCCTTTCTCTTCTTTCCTTTTTTTATTCTCATCCTGCTCCACTCCAATCTCTGCTTTCTTCACTTCTCTTCACATTTTTTGTCTACTTATCTATCTTTGCCTTCAGACCGCTCCTCCTTCCTCACTCTCCCTTTTTATGTTTTTCCTTCTTGCACATTTTTTTATATCCACTCCAGGAATCTGTGTTTGTTCTCAGGGTCATACATTTAAATCTTGGTGTGGCAACTCAGTCTTTCATCTTTTTGAAGTTGATAAAATTTGTGCAGTTGAGCTGGATCACAACATTTTAAATTCATTGTCAAGGCTTCTTTTGGTGATTATGTGCTTTACAAACATACATGGTATGTTAAGGACACAAATGTATTTTAATCTTTATTTTTTTTCAATTTCTTTGCAATATTGCACTGTCATTATTCTCTCTGTACCTCCTGGACCTAGTACCTTTCATACTCGTATCCGTTCCCCCTGACCTCCTTTCTTTCCTTTGTCCCGTCTTTTTTTCTTTTCCTTTTTTCTCTCCCTCAGCACCTCCAGCCATGCCTTCTTTCCCCTCTTGTTTCTTGCTTCCTTACACCCTCATTCATTCCCCATCCTTCCTCCCTTGGTGCATTTAATCCTTCTTCCCCCATTCATTTCGTACTTTCTTTTTTCCTGCTCCTTCCTTCATCCCTTCTTTAATTTCTTCCTTTCTTATCCCCAACCCTTCCTTCTGCGTTTCTTCCTCCTTTCCTTTCTTCTTTCTATTCATCTATCACGCATCATTGATTTCCTTTCTCCTTCTATCCCTTAATTTCTTCTTTTCACATTATTTTCTTATTTCTTCCTTCTTTCATCCATTCCTTATTTATTTCCTCACTCCAGTACCCCCTTCCACCCTGCATTTGATGCTGCCTTCTATAATGAATTCCTTCCATCCCTTCCTTTCTTTTAAACCGCACAGTACAAGCACATTCTCTTTAGTTTGCAAAATTGCCTCAAGTCCTCTATTGACTTTTCCTAAAGCTGCATTTTCAGATTTGCACATATTCTCTTATTTGAGATAACTTTTAAGTTGTCATAGGCTTCCCATATGTTACATTATGTTATGTTGCAGTATTGATTTGTATAGCGCACTAATCACCCAAGAGGGTATCCAGGCACTTGGGCAGGTGTGTAGGTGGGAGGTCCTCAAAGTGCTTATGTGGAGAGCAATGTCTTCAGCTTCTTGCGGAACTCAAGATGTGAGGAGGTGGCTATGATGTGTTGAGGCTTGATGATGTGGGCGGAACCAATAAAGGAAGTGGGTGGAGCCTCAGGAGGAAGTACGCAGAGCTGGACAAGTGGGCGTGGCCTCCCCAAAAAATTTGAGCACCTGCACTTCATATTTTACAAATTAAGCACTGGCACCACTGTGACTGGTATCACTCATTTCTTTTTGATATACACACAATTGCTTGCACCTGCACTTTCTCACACTGTTGTGTCAACACAGCACTGAGCACGTTGCTTTCGGATAAATCCATAAATTATACACATATGGATTCAATGTGCATTTTATGCCTTTATTCTTATGGTCTGCTAAATGTATTGAATAATTCTCGTTGGTATTTTATTTGTAATAGGATTCCTGTATCTCATGAAGACTTAAATAGCTTAGATCAGCCGAGCTGTATTGAAAATAGCATAAATATTTTTGAATGATGCTTCCATTTATAGGGCAGATGTATTAATGTCCCCTGAGCTTCAACATACGTCGAGTGGAGCCATTGTTCCATACACTGTATAATTACTCGTGTTCCTCATTGGTACACACTTGTTACTCTCCTTTTGTACACTTCATCTCTAAGGGAAGGTCATATAAATAAATACAATTACTATGTATCTCAGCTGATAAAAAAATAAGTTTCATAATAGTGAAATCTATCTGCACAATATAGACTAACATATAAGTGTTTATCACATAAAATATTGAAAAGGGTGGAAAATAAAGGCTCACGCTATTAACAGCAGGTAACAATAAACATTGCATTATCGGAGCCCAGGAAAAAAGACAAGAAAAACACATATTATTTCAGCCACAAACCTCAAAATAAATGTCTCTTATATTGCTAAACAGTTGCTTTCTCTCTGCTACATGCCTCTGGCTTTCAGCTTCACCCATGCATCTCATTCCTATGCCTGTGTATTTCTGCATCAAAGTTTCAAGGCCCGGCTGTTCAGTTCACTTAAGCATCTGCCAGTGCAACAAAAAGTGCCCTGAACTCTGACACCAGCCATAGTTTGACACAAAGCTTCACAAGACATTTTCATCCTAGGACAAGCAACAAACTTCAAAACCCGGATAAAGCCTCTGTGAAGATGACTATGAGCAGGGCCACTGGAAATGCGATTGTGTGGCTGTAACAATTTTCGCATAATTATATATTTGCCACATTTGCCATATAATCCATCATCTGCAACATAATCTGTAGATTTAAAAAAAATATTGTATAGCTGCTAGTTCAAATGGTTAAAAAAAATGCAACAAAATGTGCTGCAGTGCAGTGGAAGGCACTTTGCAAAGCTGGACTGGGCCCTTTTCTGTTGCGTATTGCTATATTTGGATGGTATACTGGTACTTGGATGTTAAACTGGTACTAACGATGTACAACCAATATCCAGAGAGTATTATCAAGTTTTAAAATGATTACATATTGAAGCAATACAATCACAAAATGTGCCTTCTGCTGCATATTTTGCCCTTTCTTGCCACATCATTTACGCCGCCTTGCCTCATGATTTGGCCCTATCTTGCCGCATCATTCCAGTGGCCCTGACTATGAGCCACTGCTTCTGAATTACTATCACTTTCTCCTTGGATGATACGCCAAACTACATGGCCACACTAAGACGCTGGTACATATCGTCACCCTCCCACTCTAGCCACTACATCTCACCCACTGTGACAAATCACAACACCCAACTCTGCCTTCTTGCTCTCAAGCGTGAGGTGTCTCCTTCAGATATCACCTTATCCAGCACCCAAACTGAGCACCTCTCTCAACACCTCTACTCATTCTCTGCCACTGCCTCCTGCTACAACATGGCCTCAAAGACATGGCGCAGCAAAACTCTGGTCTTCCGTTATATAGCACTCGATCTCTCATCTCTGCATAGGTCATACACGACTTTCCATCCACACATGCGTGCCCATGCAAGCACTTCCTGAACACGCAAAGACCCTTTGACACCTCACCAGAGGAAGCAATACAATATAAAAAATCAACGACAAAAAGTTTAAGGCAGTAAATATTTCAGACATCATTTCTTGGTCTCGTTATCATGCTTGCTTTTGTTCACTTTCCCCCGTATTTTCGTTGTGTGTTTCTGCTTAAATAAACTCTTGAAGGCCTGTGATAAGCTAAGGACAATTACAATAATACGTTTTGGGAGGGATTTCACATAAATTAACAATTTCCCTAGAAAATGGCTGCAGTCACCCAACCTCTTGCTGCAAGTGAAAATGGAGTTATCAGGCAGCAGAACTTGATAATTTAATGAGGAGACAGAACATTATTCGCTTTGTATAGCGCGGATTCGCGCTATACAAAACAAAAACAAAAAATATATACCTTTAAAAAAAGCCTGCCTGGACCTCACCTGGGCTGGTGAACTGCCAACTCCTGAGTTCACTTTAGTCAGTCCAGTCAGGGCTGTGGCAGCGGCAAGCAGCAACCATTGAGACTAGCTAATGCCAGCAGTGCACTAACTGAAGGAGCGATGATGCCATGGGCCTCAGTAACACCCGGAGCCCGGAGCCACTGCACCTACCGCACTCGTGAAAGCTACACCCCAGTGCTGGTGACTGTTCTATGCATGTACACATTGGACTCTTGCCTTCTCTCCACCACCTCTTGATGACCATGCATTGGTTTTCCAGCTGCGAGACCCCTCCTTCCGTGCTGGGACCGGGCTCCTCTGAGTCCCTCCGACTCGTCAGCGGGTCCTCCTCCGTGCTGACTGAGTTATTTTGAGGGGAGTGTGCGCCCTTCCCCTGCGCACCGTGATGCCTCCTCCTGGCAGGTGACCCTGTGCCCTCATCGCATAGGCTCCAGCTGGGTGGTCGGGGAGTCTGAGTCGATGGGGTCCCATCTTCAAGGTCTAGTGCTATCGAAGAATAGTCAGAGTCCTTCTCCATTCTGTGTCTTGTATGATCCTTGGCAAATCACAGCAGCGCCTGGGGCTTGAGTACTTATGATGCTATTTCACACCCCTTAAAGGCTGATTGCAGGAAATGAATCCTCAGCTGCGTTTTTTTTTAACCGTCCTGTTTTATTTTGCATTTAAAATCTCAACTATTTATCATGCACTGTAATTTGGTTTGGATAATTAGTTTTTAGTGTCTTAAATAATTTCCTTGTGAACGAAATAAACCATAATTATCTAAACTGCTCAGCAGGAATAATTCATGGCTGGGTAATGTGCATGTTAATAACCCAGTCCCACGCGAGTTTCAAAAAATAATGGGCCTGACGTGGACAAGGCGGTGTACAGCGCATTGAAGGCTCTGGTACCCATGAGCTTTAGGGCAGCTTTCACATAAAATGCACCAGGCATGGACGCAGGCACAAAAAGTGACTTTTTTTTTAGTTTGTGTCCACGGTGCTACTTTGATTTTAAAATAGTAGGTGGTAGGCTCTTTGTACACATATTTGCACCAGTGAATATTTGTACCAGTCCGTGTTTGTGTGCTTTGGGTCAAAAAGGTCTACTCCGATGCCACCTGGGAGCTTTGAATGATCCATGCCTTTTGTTAAGGGTCAAATAGGTACATCAGGCCCTCTCATCTGTCCGTGTGCTCACTTCTCCCTCGGGCTACGTCATAACCCTCAAAGGCATGGAAATGACTCAGGGCAAAGCATATTGTGCATTGGCATCGGAGACAGAGTGCAATAGTGTGCTGGGTACAGCTTAAACGGGCACAGGATGAAGACATGTCAGGCGTTTTTGTGGGGCCTTTGTCAAAAAACTCAAGCGAGGTCCCTGTGGAAAGAACATCTAACCTACAGCAGATAAAGGGGCATTTTTCTTTGCTAACATCAGGGTCCATAACGCCTTTGTCATGCTATTGATGCCCAGTGCAGGCCATGTTTCAGAGAATCCACCACACCACCTGGTTTCAATTTCAAGATTGCTTCTGTAGGAAGAGATGAAGCGAAGTGCCACCAATGTGATGTACAAGCTAATATTGTACACTTTAATGAAGTAGTTCAGTAACAGTGTATAGGAGAGATGACGGAAAAGATCCTTGAGTTACACCATAAGTGGAACTCAGTTCAAATCGAATGATCACAGCTCAAATTGGTGAGTCTGGCTTGTTAGGGAGGAATAGGGTCAGGTTATATCTTTCCCATTAAATACATATTGGCTTTAAGTCATTCACAAAGCGTTTTGCAATCAATGGCACTGAAGGCCACTGACAGGTCCAATGAAAGCCACTCCCTCCCCCGCTCTCGAGCAGGGCCACCCACCCGCCCGCCCCAAACCATGCACTCCTGCTTTCTCGCAGTGCGAGAAGCAGAAACATAAAATGGTTGTTTTACCATTTTATGTTTCTGCCTTCTAGCACTGCGAGAAAGCAGTGGGGCCATGCCCCCACGCCCCTATGAAGGAGCCGCCACTGGACTCTGCAGAAATAAACAAAATCTATAAAACGTTAAATGCAATACAAACAGGGCTATTTTAAAACCAACAAATACAAATTCTTACTCACAGTACAGACAGTATATTTAAAGCTGTATTAATAATTCCAACCAGGGCTCTGACTTCCAAAGAATCAGAACGCTCTTGAGGTCAATGCTAAAGTACAATCTAGTGAGCCGCTCATACATCCAATATTACATGTACTACTCTGTTCTATAGAGCTGATTTTGATAAAAAAATGGGCATCATAACTTGTTTTTCCTTGCTGCATGATTTAGTTAAGTCTAACGCAGTGATCCTGGATATTAAGCACAGCAACCTCGACATTGCAAAGGATAAGACACATAACCATCTATCTATCCTCCGGTCCCTGGACTGCCTGAACAGATCTCACGAGAAGCAATCTAGTTCAGTTAGCCCCTATATAAATGCATGTAAATTATAGAAGCTTATGTGGAGAAGAGGAGGGGTTAAACAATGCATACTACAGGGAATAGGGAGGAGAAAAGTGATTTGGAGGGAAGTGGGAGGAGGAAAGGAAGCAGAGGAAACAAATGGGTTGGAGTTTGGAAGTTGAAAGGATTGCCGGGAGGTTGTAGGAGGAAAATATGTTATTTAAACGGAATGTAAGGGAAGGCAGGTTATATGAGAAAAATTAGAACGCGAGAGACACAAGATTAAGAGATGGGGTGGACAAGAGTCAACGAGCACTGATAGAAAGGGGGCAAGAAACACAAAATGAGTGAACAGTGCATTAGTCCGCAGTTTTAACAGGGGGACTTACAACTATTAAGTAACTATTAAGTTTGTGCCAGGAGCATTGCAGCTATCGCTATGCGTTGCCCACATAGGGGCTTTTTAAATTGACAAAATCTTTTTTAACATTATTTATTTATTTATTTACTCATTTGTACGGTGCAACGAATCATCCCAAGGGGGATCTCTCGGCACCTGAGAAGAAGACACCCACTGAGCAATATAATCTTAAAACAGCCAGGTCTTAAGCATTTTCTTAAATCGAGACAGGTCGACGCAGGCACGAATCTCCTCAGGGAGACTGTTCCAGTGACTGGGGGCTAGGTGAGAGAAGGCCTGACCGCCCATTTTGACCTTCCTAATTCTCTGCGTGCAGCGCAGATTGCGATTACTAGATCTCAACTGACGCACGGGGCGATACAGTTCGAGTTTCTTCCTGAGGTAGGCTGGGCCATTCCCCTAAAGAGACTTAAAGACCGTACATAACAGCTTAAAAATAGCTCGTTTCCTAATAGGAAGCCAGTGTAATTGGCGTAGGAGCATTAGAGAAGGGGTGTTGGCCGGTTTATTGAGGGCTAGGCAGGCTGCCGTATTTTGTACCACCTGAAGTCTTGATAGTTGGTCTTCCCTTATTCCAACCAGCAGAGAGTTGACATTACTGCTGGCAACCAAGCTTGACTCACTGGTGTCACCATTGTTAGTAATTTTGCATATGGTGGCCACCAATGTAATCTAGACCGATGTAGTTATTAATCGAACACAGATGATGTTAATAGTTCAGGATGATTTTCCTTGAACATAACCAGCTCTCATCACGAAAGGGGTTGGCCAGCTAAAACACAACATTGAGAAGTGTGCTTAAAAACAACGTGCAGGGAAAAGGGGTTTGTAAATAAACTCTGAGTTCTGAAGCAGACACAGGAGATCAACAGGGCTGTGCAGTTTACTGGTGTAAGGTCAGTGTACTGTGCCTGGAGGGGCCAGACCAGAGGCGTAGCTAGAGCGTGTGGCGCCCGGGGCTATCCCTCAGATTGCCGCCCCTGGGGAGGGGGGGTTGCTGGGGAAAAAGGACGGTGAGCACTTGAAAGAGGTCCGAGAGACACGTAGTATCGCCGCTAATAGTTACCTCGATCATGCAAGTTACATGCACATACATGACACGGTCCAAGGCTACACAGTTGAATACACCGGTGACTGGCAGTACAAAAGAGAACACACAGACTGCATGATCTATCTGGGGACTCAGAAAAACCGCATGTAACATCCATCAGAGAGCTGCGTGAATAATTACCTGGTAATCCCCTCAGCACAATGCAAACATGCACATACATGTAATGTAATGTAAATAGGCATTTATTAAGCGCGAACTGTCACTCTGCAAGGAGCATCCTGGCGCTAAGGAATAGAGGATAGGGGAGGGTACAATGGAAATTCCGCCTGTGATCTGTTTAGATTAACGCAAAGCAGTAGACATCGGGGATATTATATCCATGTTTTCAGTGCCTTCCTACAAAGAGATTCCGGTTCCTGTAGTCTTAAGTTGATTGGAAGAGCGTTTCAGGCTTTGGACCCCAGGACGGCAACAGTTTTACCTCCCTTTGTGGTTCGTCTAAAAGTAGGCGGTCTCAGGAGGTTGGCTGTGGATGACCTAAGGATCCTGGTGGTGGTATATGGGGAGAATAGTGCTGAGAGGTAGTTAGGTCCTGCTTTACGCATGGCTTTATGAGTAATTAAAAGAATCTTAAAGAGGATTCTTTTATGGATTGGAAGCCAATGCAAAGTTTTAAGCGCCGCAGATGCAGATGCTCTGCGTGGAAGTCTCAGAACAAGGCGCGCTGCAGCGTTTTGGACCACTTGTAGTCTTTTTATTGTGGTTTTATTTGCCCCTGCAAAGAGGCTATTGCAGTAATCTAAGCGCAAAAGGATTAGGGCCACTGCTACTGATTTCTTTGCTGGAAATGGGATCAAATCAAAAAATGTCTTTAATGATCTTATTAGGCTAAAGCAGGTCCCTGCTGTGGCTAACGCGTGAGGGAGAAAGGACAGCGCGGAATCGAACTGTACCCCTAGGATTTTAACTACTTTGACCATATCTGGAGGGGGGGTAGTTCCTTCTGGCCACCACCTATCCGGAAGGAAGGTAACATTTCTCCCAATAGGCAGAACATGACACTGTTCAGGGATCCATTATCTACAGCTGACATTAAGGGACCATTCATCATGGTCCCCCCATTAAAGTAGTGCACTTTGTGATCTGCATGGTACATGTTCTTTGCAGCAGGCACATTAACCCTTTGTGCTACCTTTCCAGGAGTCAACCCTTCCACTAGACAAAACTCCGATCTCTCTCTAGGAAGAACATTAATCACCGAAGTTATCATGACATTTTTATTGTTTCTGAAAATGGCTGGAGGCCAGGAAGGAGGCAGCAAGTGTTTTTTTAAACCATAATATATTTGCAAACACTACGCACCCACCCGAAATAGGTACCCAGTGCGGTCACACCGTTTGCATTGCCCTAACCTGCTCAAGGTTCATGTGACCTCAGTGACAGAGTCACAGCGACTGGATCACTGTTGCTCTAGGGCGTGCTGCTTCGTAAGCCTGCCCGCAAGACTGGAGATGAACTTCAGTATGGATTGTGGTGGACAGGCCTTCAAGGTTAACCCACAATTGACACCACTAGGGTACACCTGCTTGTGCTAAGACATCAAGCCTGCTAAGGTCTAGTGGGGCCTTCTACGGTCTAGCATGGGAATGTGCTCCCTCAGTAGAGTGGTCTGGTGGACTGGTCATGAAGGCTGAACCCGGTTCCCCAGTTCCAAATTCGACAGCTCTGGCCATAGTGCCACATCCTCTCCCCCACTGAGAGAAACTCGCACTGCCTTCAGCTATAACATAATTGTGCCCGCTATCAACACTTGGATGTGGCTCAATTCAAATTATGCACTTGATAAGAGTAATATGCTGCCTAAAAAAAAGTAAAAGCAAACACTCATAGGGAATGCAAGATTAAGTAAAGCATGCGAAATGTAAGCAGAAACAACATGGTTACCTTAACGATCTCTCACTCACTATTCAGAAATCAGCGAGTGGTTTTACCTGAAAAGTTAAGGACATGACTAGAGGGCCCTGAAGGGATCCGTTTCAATGGCCATTGCTTATATCCTTACAAAATGTAAGCAGTATGGTTTAAAAAGACCACATCCGTAAACACAGAGCCATGGTACACATTTTGTTTTCCTGTCCATCCATCAACCAGGTATTGTAGTGCCTCCAGGAATGGTACACTTTCCCACCTGGGACAACAATGCTGTTCAAAGAAAGACGAGAAAACAAAAGTAGGCTTCACTGGCAAACTCTGTAAAGTGATGCTGATTTATTTGGATGTAAATAAAACCAATCTGGCCACTTTGCAACCACTCTGTCTTGCTTTATTTAGTTATGTATTCATTTTTCATATGTAAAACCTTCTATTTCTCTCCATCCCAGACCAAATGGGGCAGCACAGCCACAGAGTTTTATTCATTGGTTTTACTTGGCTTTGGCGAAGTGGTGCTCTTACAAGAGAAAGTAAAATGAGAGGAACAGACTTACTGTCGTGGTGGAGGTGCCCCCATCTGTCCCTCTTCCAGGCCCCTCTTTCCTCCGCCAACTTCACAGGATGAAAAAGAGAATAATAATCCGAAGGGACGGCGAGAAGACAACAGGAGAAGCCTGCACCTCACAATAACTCTCTTGGCCTCTAAAGGAGTTTTAGGCCTAAAAACTACACTTTTTCATCCTCCCTCTTAAATTTGGCCTTTTTTTCTTTTGCTTTTTTGAACTTCCTGGGTGAGGCTGGACTGCAATGAGGTGAGCCGTGGAAGGAAATAAAAAATAAACGGGAAGGGACGGCGAGCAAGAAGAGCAGAGGAGGTCCTGCAGCCTCACACCGAAACATGTAAAAAGCTTTCACACTTCTGTGCTCTAAGCCTCCCAAACCGCACATGCATTTATGCTGCAAGTTAAAGATAAAGCTCGGCGCCCGTTTAATGAGCGCCGTGCAGAGTGAAAGTATCTTTCAAGTTGAGCCGCTCGGAGCACAACAAAAGAAAGGCGCGGCCGCCATGTTTGAAGATAAACATTGGCCTGCCACACTGCAAGAATTAGAATAATGTGCGGTGTCCGTTTAATGACCTGCCGCGCTGAGAGTGAAAATATATTTCAAAGTGGGCCACACAGCGCACAACAAAAGAAAGGCGCAGCTCTCATGTTTGAAGACAAACCTTGGCATGATGCCACGCAGCAATAATCAGAATATAGCATGGTGCACTTTTCATGAGCGCCGCACTGAAAGTGAAAGTATGTTTTAAGGTGAGTTGCGCCCTGACCAACAAAAGATCAGCGCGCCCACTATGTTTGAAGATGCCACTCTGCAATAATCAGAAAAAATTGTTTTCCAAATCAACAGATAATGAATTGAAGAAGCATGAAACTGGACTTAGGCAGTGCACCTCTGCCGAAATCAGGAGTACGGACATATCGCTGGGTGATCCACTCAGGATGCAGCAACCAAGTGGGACATGCTTGTTTCCAGTCCAGGGAGAACCTGGCCAGGCAGTTCGGGCTGGACTGTTCCTATGGGGAACAGGGTCAAGACTGATTTGCATATGGCTGGGTTTAAACTGGAATGACATGGGGACCAAAAAAAGGATGGATTAAGGCTCAGATGTCTGTACTGGGGTGAATGTTTGACATTGTTCAACATTCTGTCCATCAATTGTTCTTTTTGAATTTGTCACCCTGAGTGGGACGGGTATGCCCAGACGTGGGTCTCGTGCTCTCCATGCCACTGGAGTCAAGCTAGCCTGGCTGATGAGGGGTGAAACCACAAAACCCATCCCAGGATGCTTGTTTCCAGTCCTGGGATGACCAGGCCTGGCAGTTCATGTTTTATATGTATATGCTTTTATGGCTTCCTATGGAGAAATCGAATAAAACGTATTTTGGTTGATTGATTGATTTATTGGGGAAGGGTGGCCGTAGCAGAGAGCAAAGGAGAATTGTTCAGAGGATGGCTTATAAGGGAGGTGGTTGTATCCAAAGATGGGGTATCGGTAGAGGAGGAATCAAGTGATTGCCAATGGAGTGGGATGGTCAGAGGGAGAACTAGAGAGCAGCAAGGTACTCATTTGAGAGACGACTCTTAATTTTCTGTGAAAGAGGAGGACGGATGCTGCTTGTTAGATACCTTGTTCTAGATGTTCGGGTGTCGCATGAGGAGGCTTGCGGTCTGTTTTCCTGCTTTTATCTCATGACTCCCAGTTTTACGATCTTGCTGCTTTGGGACATATTGATGCTACTGGAGATGCTGATTGTGCAAGAAAAAGTGGTAAAGAGCGTTTTTTGTATGGGGTGCTTTGTAAACTCTCCATGTCTCAAAGGTGGTGGTACCACTAGCTCTTTGTCCCCATGTTGCCATCTCATGGAGGTCTGTCCCAAGAGTCTAGTTCTGCAAGGGGACCTTGCAGTCAAATCGCTGCCTTCACTACCAGAAACGTTAGTATTCTGTGTGTGACCTGGTAGGTGTTCCCTATTCAAGCCTCTCTAAAGGAAATATAACTGTCATCCTTTAGTCTGACCTTCAAATATTCCTGTGCAAATTATTAGTAGTAATAGTTAGGTCAGAGTTTCTGTAGGATGATTGTCTTTTTATTTTGCTAGTAACTTTGGGGCCATTTGACAAATATACAAAAAACTTTCCCCAAAAAAGTTAATCCACCTCAGCTCCTTCATTGAAAATGTCAGGGTGATCTGCCGTGCAAGGGCCAAGAAAAAAAGGGGAGGTTCCAAAAAATTAATTTCCATTGTTAATTCCCATAGGAAACTTCTCTTGCAGATAAAAAAATGGCTGAACGGAATTTCACTACATTTTTCATATAGTTACAGCTTTATTCCGAAACTGTGCATTTTATGATTTGGTGTAAATCCATTTAGCCATTTCCAGGCATTTGTGTTTAAAGTGAAGCTCAATGTGGTGGTGGTCATGAAGGGGGTTAAAAAATAGGTATAACTGGACTGTTTGTGTCCAGATATGTTCTGAATGGCCACTTTAAATGGGAGTTGTCAAACCTGATTGTCTGGCCACAAACAGAATAGTATGTTGTAGCTGCCATTACAGGTACATGATCCCTGTCCCCTTAAATTCAATGAGCAAAAAAATATATATGGAAGGAGGATGAGCGCACACTGAACCCACGGGCATGTGGAAGGGGGGTCCCAATGAGACCTCTCTTTGATTGACTGGCCACAATATGGACAACATGTTGTGCCAGCCATTACAGAAGCCACGTGCATGGTTCTCATTGAAATGCAAGGTTCTGAGGCTCACAAAAAGGAGCATATATAAAGGGTGTCAACAGATTTTTGTCACAAAATATATCATATTTTGGTAGTGTTATGCTCATTTTAGGAATTCTGGTGAGTTCTCAGTTGATTTTACTATGTGAAAAAGGCTGACCCCTGCTGGGATTTCATAAACCATGTTTGAGAGAATAAAGTTTTCTCTTACGATTTTCTGATAGAGGTTATGGAAGATGCTGCAGAAGCTAAAATGAGAGCACCTTTTCTATGAGTTAACGCTATCAGTAAAACATGTACCTCCAATAGCAGCAGCAGCCTTTCAGTTGATTCCCATGTCCCGATTCACAAAGAGCCTAGGCACTAATGGTAGGGGCCCTACACCCCTGGCGGGAGCTCCGCACTGCAGTTTCTCAGGCCCCCTGCCATGACTGCGTGCCTCTTCCATGAGTGCAAAGGCCCATTGTGAATCGGGCCTCCAGTGTTCTTCAACAGCTTGCCACAGTGTTCTATGACCAACTAGAATGGTAAGCTAACATTCTATATGAGAAATGTGTAGCACACCCAAAGTCATCTTGATGGAATAAAAGCTCTGAAACGTGAAGTATTCCCTCTAGAAATGAACAAAATGATGGTGTTCTTCTCATCATAGAAATTAGGAAGCCAAAATGACGACAGATTGCCTGTGTGTTCTGAAATATCGTCCTCATCCATTTAAAATGTAGGTGTGGCAGCAGCCACTCCGACACCCACTCACACACTGATACAGGCACAAAGCTACTCAGATGAAATATGTTAGAAACAGTATCACTAATTAGTAGTACAGTAAAACTAGTAATTGAACTCAGCCTGTAGCTTAGTATAAATCTTTAAGTATATGAAAGGTTTACAAAACAAACACACTCGCTAGATGATGTTATCAGTGATGTAATCAGTGATGTCATTTGAGATGTCATCAATGATTTCACTGACAATGTCATGAGTGATGTAATATGTGAGGTCATAAGCAGTGCATTGCGGGGGTGTAAGTTATAGTTAGCTCAGGTAACTATAACTGCTGAATTTCTATGGTTTTGTATGAGCGAAATGTGAGCCTAACTATAACATCCCTGGACCCTTGGTTTTTTCAGTGAGTTTCTAAGGTTTTTTAAAATTCTATTTTCTAACTATAACATCCTTGTAACCTTTGTTTTTTTCAGTGAATTTAAAAACAAAATGTAATTCTATTTCCAAAATGTAGCCTGTTGTGGTTTTATTTCTGTGAAATGAAAGATTTGCAACACCTCTACCCAACTGGTATACTTTCTACTGGCTAATTAGTAAGTGCTACCCCATTGGGTAAATCTATAGTGCGTGTCTTACACTACAGCTGTGTAAAGAATGCCAAGGAAATTTTCTCCAATGTGTGTCTGTAACTTTGCCAATATGATTGTTGCTAGAGCGTCTTCGACAGAACCTTTGAGGAACTGTAGAGAAAACACACTTGGATGATTTGTACTTTCCAGAAGTGAGTGCTTCTTTGTTTGGTGGAGATGCGATTGTATCCCTAGGCATCAAGATACCGTCTCCAAAATTGTCAGGGGCTTTTAGTAAGCTGGCATCATCCTGGGAAAAGGGTGGGAAGATGTTGCATACCGCTAATGTATATGGGCGGGACCAAAAGGGCGGGGCTTCTAGGCAAGTTTACAAACTTCTGGTTTTTAAAAGTTTATACCACGGTCTCTGCTCTCAGCAGCAGATGACAAGAAAGAATCCCCCGTCACAGACACTATGTGAGATATTGCATTCAAGAAAAAGCAAGGATGTAAACACCTCCCTCACGGATTACAGATAACTTTTCACAATGGAAATGCCGAGAAAACACACTTGGATAATTTGTACTTTACAGAAGTAAGTACTACTTTGTTTGGTGGAGATGCGATCGTATTCCTAGTCATCAAGACCCCATTTCCAAAATCGGCGGGAAGCACACTCCGGGGACCTATTTTTTTAATAGGGGAGGGGGCAGTGCTCCCCCCCCCCCTTCCCTGGCCGATTTCAGCCACAGGACCCCAGCCCTCAGAGAGCTGACATTGCTTTTGCATGCAGGGAGCTACTGGAAAGGCAACTCCTTGCGTGCAAGAGCAATGTTTTAATCTGTTTCCCTGCACGCATATTTGCCTGCAGGGAAACAGATGAAAACTCCACTTTCTGTAAGATGGAGCTTGCAGAAAGAGAAGTTATGTTTGCATTTCCGTAGTAGGATCTGTCAGCTCCCACCAAGCAAAAGCAAACAGCTAGAGCACTCCACTGGCTGCCCGTGGAGCAAAGGGTCCAGTTCAAAGCCCTGTGCCTAACCCATAAAATTCTCCATGGGAAAGCCCCGCCCATCCTTAAAGACCTCGTGGTCCCTCACACCACGAGTAGAACTCTTCGTTCCTCTAATGCCCACCTCACCCAAATACCCAGGTTCAAGAAAGCTCGCTCCGGAGGCCGGCGGTTTTCCTATCAGGCGTCTAAAATTTGGAATGCCCTTCCTCCGGACCTCCGCGCCCAACCCAACCTTCTATCTTTTCGT
The DNA here is from genome assembly GCF_964204655.1 of Triturus cristatus. Classification (NCBI taxonomy): domain Eukaryota; kingdom Metazoa; phylum Chordata; class Amphibia; order Caudata; family Salamandridae; genus Triturus; species Triturus cristatus. The sequence goes on along the minus strand of NC_140581.1, from coordinate 765,651,628 downwards.
AAATCTCTAAAGACGTGGCTGTTCCCTTAACCTCCCTTCGCTTCCGCCTGACTTATTTGATTTTCCTCAGCGCTGGGATGCTCTCGGGCAGCCATGCGCTTTATAAATCCCATTCAAATCAAATCAAGCTACAACAGCTACCTCCCAAGGGTGGGCCCCTTGGGAGGTAGCAGGAGTGAGCCCTGGGGGGTGGCAGTCCCCAGGGCCAGTCATGACTCCATGAGGCCAGTAGTTAGCCCTGGCTAGGTGGTGGTCCCCGAGACTGTGGGGGGTCACGTGCCCCCCTAATTTGAATTAATTGCCCCTTAATTTAAATGAACTGCGTTGGGGAGGTGGCTGTCCACCTTTCTCTATCGCTTTGCAAGGATGATACATCCAGTTATTAGGAGCATAAAATAGTTGTGAAAAAAAACCTATATATATATTCAGTGATTTGGTCGGATCATACCACGGCAGTGTAAATACATAATTTGCTTTATTACTGTTGCTTCAAGATGCCATATGACATTGCTAGCAAATGCCCAATTTTTCTCATTTTGCAAAATTACGAATTCCCTTATACATTTGGAAGGCAAGGTGAAAAACAGTCCTAGATTAAAGTAAAAAATATTAAAGGTAAGTAGCGAAGACACCTTTATTTTCAAGCTACTGCACTTCTTTGTGACAGCTTTTGACATCTTTGACGGCTTCCCTAACATGGCATCAGTGAATTAAATGCAAAGCAGCACAGTATTGTTATAGTTCAGTATTAGGCTAGAACTACTGCTTTCATTACACCATATTGCATGGTGTACTGTTGAGTGCCAAGAGGTGATTTGATTTAAATTTTGTAAAGTGCGACCTATGCCTGAGGGGGTCTTGGCGCTATGCATCTGCCTAAAAGCTGAGAAGCTGAGATGACCCATGACAGAAATCTAGAGGTGATATTTAAGAAATAGCTCTTACACAGATTACACACTGTAAGAACAGGCAGAAAAGAAGGGAGGGAAAGCACATAATTAAGTGATCAAACCTAAATGACAGGAGATCAGGCATACAGGGCCAGATGTATGACCATTCCATTTCGCGAGTCGCATATTGCGACTTTTTGCAACGCGCAATATGCGATTCGCAAAATGGAATGTAAAACAGTGTCTAAGACACTGTTTTCAATTCCTAATAGAGTTGCAAATGACCTGCCTCATCAATATTCGTGAGGCCGGTCACAATATGCAACCCATTGGAAATGGCCAGCACTCGCAGAGATGGTTGCCTGCTTGGTTCAGCTGACCACCATGTCTGTGACTGCTTTTTCAATAAAGCAGGTTTTTTTAAAATGCAGCCTGTTTTTCTTAAAGGAAAACGGGATGCATTTAAAAAAGAAAAATTAAACATTTCTTTTTGATTTGAGTAGGAAGTGGTCTACCACCAACTTTCCATTGGTGGTAAAATGCAAATATTTTGCGACCTCATTTTGGCCAAAACATTCGTACATGGCACTGCGAGTCGCTATTAGGAAGGGACGCCCTTGGCACGGCCCTTCCTAGTAGCGGGTTGCAGACCCTATTTTGTGAGTCGTTAATAGGTTACCGACTAGCAAAATAGGGTTAGTACATGCCACAGACTGATTTAGTGATTGCAAACAGCCCAATTTGCCATTTGCGACTGTTAAAAACGATCGTACATCTGGCCCACAGATGCCTATCCATCAGAGCCACTGAGGAGCTCCCAGTTACATACTATAGCTCCCACACTGTTAGTGTCCACTGATATATCGTTTCTGCTGTTAATTATACTCCTCTCTGATAGTTCATAAAATATTTTCACTGTCTAAAACTTTCCCGGCCTATTCAGAATGAGCCTAGGTGACTTTTTCCAGGGCGCACTCTTTCCTTGAGGGCACAGTAATCAATTAGTCTCTGAATTATTGATGAATTGGTGGTTGCTCTGATTGCAGGCAAGGAGCTTGGATTACATTTCTAGTGACTGTCCAAGGTGACCTAAAGTATCTCTTTGATGTATACTGAGTTGCCGTGACGGCCTTCAAGGGGCCCAACTATTACGGGGCACATACCTCTGTATTTCCTTATGCCTTTTTCAGTTAAGCCATGTTTGTCTTTAGAATCCTACATCACTTGTAGAACTTCAGAGAGAGGAAAGCCTGAAACATATGATACTGACACTGAAAAAGTCAATGAACTGTGACCATCTGAGTTCCCAGTTCTCAAACCAGATATGCTTCCCTGCATTAGGAATTCTATTTTAACTGGGTTCATTCTCCTTCCATGACAATATATTCAATTTGGAGACTGAGGTCGATAATCTATAAGGATTTACTAAGGTAAATATATAATCTTATAGCTGCAGGGAGAGTCTCTCGATGTGGTACAATAGTATATGTCAACTTGTACAGACCCCCCAGGATATAGTGGCATAGATCTGCAAATTTTACGGCACAAGAATTGAAATTCAGAGGCACAAGAATTGAACATTTTGCGGCACTTTATTTTACTCATAATCATTCATTTTCAGCCTTAAATCAATGGAATCTGTTTTAGCAGAGTATTCCACTTTGAAATAGGCATGTTTAAAGTTGCTGCATCTCTATGGAAGCACATGAATCACCATAAACACATCAGCAACAATAACGTCATACATGCTGGAACTCCTGCCCTCACATGAGCATGGTTACGGAAATCCTAGAAGTGGTGACCCCCTTTTGGTATAATTGCTGATGGCAGGAACAACTGCAAGCCTACTACCCAAAATACGGTAAATTTGGTGAATTTCAAAACACAACTCCCCTGTGGGGATCAGGGTCTCCAGCAAGGATACAATAATGAGGCCCTCAAAAGCAAGTCGCCAGTTTCAGCTTTAATGCTTTATGTGGAGATGACAGAGGCAGACATTGCGACGCTGTTATGTACAATTACATAGTAATGATTTGAATACGATTCTTTGTAGGACAGATTGCTTTATGTTTCGAAGTGCACAGTACATGGGATGTCACACTTAAGTGTATGGCGTTCTACTTTCTGAAGCTCTAGGGGTGATTTTTAGGTCGAGCCTAGCGCAGCGCGCAAGCGCTGCTCTTGGAGATGACCTTTTGGAATCGGTCTGCACTTTTGAAACACTTGTGCTTATGGCGGCATCCACCTTGCGAGAGCGAGCAGCGGCGCGCAGGGGCCATTGTTTCCAATTAGCATGGCAGCGCGCGCTTGTTTACATTTGCCTGCTCGCGGTTGCTTTCACTTTCTTGCCGGCTGTTATTCAAGGCACTGGAACATTTTTCTAAAATGGCGTGATGATAATCTGCACTCTTCCCCTGCTTGTGAAATTGGAAGCCCCAGAATCCAAAGTGCTGTTGGAACAAAATGCAAGAATCGTTGGAGATGTCACACACGGCGTGAGTTCTCTTGGTAGCTCAGATAGGACTACGTGAATCCTACACTCAGGATTCTGGAGCACAGATTGCCTCCTACAGACGTACCCGTCTTTTTGCACTCGTGTCCCTTTATGTTGTGGATGCAGGGATAGTTGCATTTGCACTTTCCCGTTGTTTTAATTTGATTTACACGTGTCGCTACCGGGTCGGAATTATCACCGGTATTGCGATTTGCCATTATTTTCTTGCCAAACATACAGCCCTGAAGGATCACAATTGTACCACGTTGTGATGAAACATGTGTCGGCTGGTTTGTTCATTCTGTATTGATCTGGATTGATATAAATCCCCATCTAAGATACTTCTGATGTCGAACTTCATAATTTCAGCAAAAAGAAATTCCTAACTTTGGTTTTGACACTAAAACCACTATCCTTATACGTGTGCACAGGACTTTGTTCTATATTTACTGTGTAGATCTTCACCTACATATTTGCAGGGGTTGTTTCATTTGGGTTTATCCACCGTGCTTATCCACCCTCATCATACACTTCTAGCATACATGCCAGAGCGCCATTTCTTCCTGTTCCTAATCTAAACCCTTCACCGATACAAGTCCTCTTGGTAGCTATTCACTGCAAGTGCAGCCTGTGTGCATTGATGACAGTAATAGGCACACACTGTTGTTATAAGGCAGCACGAGATTTGCCGAATCAGTATAATAAGGGAGGGGTGTTAACTTTAGAACAAAGTGTGCTTGTTAGCTGTACAGGGCTACAGCTTAAAACAACCCAATCCTTACCGTTACTATTAAATGTCAACAGAAAGTCTGAGCCAGCAGTAACTAACAGCCCCAGGCACCCATATCGGGTTTACAATGCAGATGCATTTACTGTGCAAGATTACTCTGTACTTTCCCTTTTGAGATACGTCAGTGCAAACGAATTAAAATCGGGAGGAACTGCAGAATCCCTGTCCCGTTAATATCAATCAGGCAGGGATGTGGTTTGCAAATTGCTCCGAAAGGCTATGAATGTAGGTCGAGGACGGCAACCCCCCCAGCCCTGCATTCTTAGCATGATAGAGAGCAGCCCCTGCCCATCAGCCTGGCAGGGGCTGCAATGTTAAAACACACCCACACTCACAAACACCCTCCCCCCTCCCAATTGAATGGACATCGGGAAAGCACGCAGCTCTACGGATTCCGGCAAAGTGAAAGCTGTAACCTAAGGAACAAATAATGACATAAAAAAGTAATTCTTTTACAATTTTCCATGATACCGCAGGAAAAGGAACTCTCCGGTTTACAAATACTGACCGTAAGTACACGTATGCAATTGAACTGTTGTTTGGGGCTCCCGGCCACCTGTTCTTTCCCGCCCGCAACCCAGCCCCCTGCAGTGTTTTGGTTTGCTAACCCCTCGCTGGCAGGGGAGGAAGAGAGCAGTAATTTTTGAGCTGTTAGCCATAAATACCCTGTGGTACGCTCGGTCGAGTTTCCTAAAACTGCAACAAAACAAACAAGCATTGGCATAGCCAATAGGTCTCACTTTTGGGACCTTATAAGTATTTAGTTATGCAGCACAATATCCTTGGTGCAACAACATCAACTGTTGCATGGCTAATCACTTATAAGGTGAGACCTATTGGCTATGCCAATGCTTGTTTTAGCTGCCTTGGAAGTGGGTTTATCTGCACGTCTCTTGTACTGTTAGCAGAGGCCACAAAGACACATTTCGCATTATTCTAATCATCAAATTGCTCGCTTTTGTTCCTGGTCAATGAAATCAGTAGTGCAAGGAGATGCATTTGTACATCATGTCACGATATGCACATAGCATCTGACAGAATGCACATCTCGGACTAAGGAGAATGTTCTCTTTCCTTCTTGTAACCTTTTAGGGCCATATGTAGGAAGCCTAATACCGGTCGGTAACGGCCGATTTTCGGTAAATATCCCGTTACCGACCGGTATTTAGGCTTTTGGTATGTAGGGAGCACATTTCAGGATTCGGTAATTTACTGAATCGGTAAAATTACCGAATCGGTAATTTTACCGATTCGGTAAATACCGAATCCTGAAATGAGATGTAGGGGGAGTGTGTGGTTGGTGTGGGGATTCGTTATTTACCACCAACTAAAAGTTGGTGGTAAATGACGATTAGCTGTGAAAAAGCATTTTTGTGCACTTTGAAGTGTGCAATGTTAAAACACACCCACACTCACAAACACCCTCCCCCCTCCCAATTGAATGGACATCGGGGAAGCACGCAGCTCTACAGATTCCGGCAAAGTGAAAGCTGTAACCTAAGGAACAAATAATGACATAAAAAAGTAATTCTTTTACAATTTTCCATGATACCGCAGGAAAAGGAACTCTCCGGTTTACAAATACTGACCGTAAGTACACGTATGCAATTGAACTGTTGTTTGGGGCTCCCGGCCACCTGTTCTTTCCCGCCCGCAACTCAGCCCCCTGCAGTGTTTTGGTTTGCTAACCCCTCGGAGAACTCCTGAGGCGGAAAGCCGGGAGCAACGATCTTTTAAAACTTGTCTTTTAACAGCGTATCTTGTGTTTTTAATACCTGTTGTGCACTGAATACTCTGGCATTTCAGCGATAGCGCTCAGCAGCAGACAGCTGTTGTTGTTGCCCTAGTCCCGCGTCTTGCCGCCACTTCCTGGTCGAGGGACCCGCCAGACACGCCCACCGCGGCTGGCCACGCCCCCCCTCCCAGGCTCATAAAAAAGCGCGCTAATCGAGCGTCGCCACCCATTACACGGAGAACTCCTGAGGCGGAAAGCCGGGAGCAACAATCTTTTAAAACTTGTCTTTTAACAGCGTATCTTGTGTTTTTAATACCTGTTGTGCACTGAATACTCTGGCATTTCAGCGATAGCGCTCAGCAGCAGACAGCTGTTGTTGTTGCCCTAGTCCCGCGTCTTGCCGCCACTTCCTGGTCGAGGGACCCGCCAGACACGCCCACCGCGGCTGGCCACGCCCCCCCCTCCCAGGCTCATAAAAAAGCGCGCTAATCGAGCGTCGCCACCCATTACACGGAGAACTCCTGAGGCGGAAAGCCGGGAGCAACGATCTTTTAAAACTTGTCTTTTAACAGCGTATCTTGTGTTTTTAATACCTGTTGTGCACTGAATACTCTGGCATTTCAGCGATAGCGCTCAGCAGCAGACAGCTGTTGTTGTTGCCCTAGTCCCGCGTCTTGCCGCCACTTCCTGGTCGAGGGACCCGCCAGACACGCCCACCGCGGCTGGCCACGCCCCCCCTCCCAGGCTCATAAAAAAGCGCGCTAATCGAGCGTCGCCACCCATTACACGGAGAACTCCTGAGGCGGAAAGCCGGGAGCAACGATCTTTTAAAACTTGTCTTTTAACAGCGTATCTTGTGTTTTTAATACCTGTTGTGCACTGAATACTCTGGCATTTCAGCGATAGCGCTCAGCAGCAGACAGCTGTTGTTGTTGCCCTAGTCCCGCGTCTTGCCGCCACTTCCTGGTCGAGGGACCCGCCAGACACGCCCACCGCGGCTGGCCACGCCCCCCCTCCCAGGCTCATAAAAAAGCGCGCTAATCGAGCGTCGCCACCCATTACACGGAGAACTCCTGAGGCGGAAAGCCGGGAGCAACGATCTTTTAAAACTTGTCTTTTAACAGCGTATCTTGTGTTTTTAATACCTGTTGTGCACTGAATACTCTGGCATTTCAGCGATAGCGCTCAGCAGCAGACAGCTGTTGTTGTTGCCCTAGTCCCGCGTCTTGCCGCCACTTCCTGGTCGAGGGACCCGCCAGACACGCCCACCGCGGCTGGCCACGCCCCCCCTCCCAGGCTCATAAAAAAGCGCGCTAATCGAGCGTCGCCACCCATTACACGGAGAACTCCTGAGGCGGAAAGCCGGGAGCAACGATCTTTTAAAACTTGTCTTTTAACAGCGTATCTTGTGTTTTTAATACCTGTTGTGCACTGAATACTCTGGCATTTCAGCGATAGCGCTCAGCAGCAGACAGCTGTTGTTGTTGCCCTAGTCCCGCGTCTTGCCGCCACTTCCTGGTCGAGGGACCCGCCAGACACGCCCACCGCGGCTGGCCACGCACCCCCCTCTCACGCAGTCACTCTCTATTTATTATGTGCCTCGGCAGGAAGCGCAGCGGACGAGCGCAGCGGGCGCGACGAATGCGCGCCGAAGGCGCGCATAAGGCAAGCTCGTCTGCGCTCGTCCGCGCCTCGGCAGCGCCCGGTGCGCCACCCGCGGCTCCGAGCTCCCCGTCCACCATTAGCTCTCCGCACTTGACGCGTGAGGCTCTACTCCTCCTTAGAGACTTCGCTCATGAAGGTCAACTGTCCTTCCAGGACACCGCCTATCCTCTGCACGATTTTGCGCGCAAAGGCTTATTTACAGGTGGCCTGCTGAATGTCAGGTCCCTGCCCAAACACGCTCACGAAATCGCCCAGCTCATAGATAATATCCTTGGTGCAACAACATCAACTGTTGCATGGCTAATCACTTATAAGGTGAGACCTATTGGCTATGCCAATGCTTGTTTTAGCTGCCTTGGAAGTGGGTTTATCTGCACGTCTCTTGTACTGTTAGCAGAGGCCACAAAGACACATTTTGCATTATTCTAATCATCAAATTGCTCGCTTTTGTTCCTGGTCAATGAAATCAGTAGTGCAAGGAGATGCATTTGTACATCATGTCACGATATGCACATAGCATCTGACAGAATGCACATCTCGGACTAAGGAGAATGTTCTCTTTCCTTCTTGTAACCTTTTAGGGCCATATGTAGGAAGCCTAACACCGGTCGGTAACGGCCGATTTTCGGTAAATATCCCGTTACCGACCGGTATTTAGGCTTTTGGTATGTAGGGAGCACATTTCAGGATTCGGTAATTTACTGAATCGGTAAAATTACCGAATCGGTAATTTTACCGATTCGGTAAATACCGAATCCTGAAATGAGATGTAGGGGGAGTGTGTGGTTGGTGTGGGGATTCGTTATTTACCACCAACTAAAAGTTGGTGGTAAATGACGATTATCTGTGAAAAAGCATTTTTGTGCACTTTGAGGTGTGCAATGTTGCAGACATACATGCCCTTAGGGCATGTATGTGTGCCACATGTGCACACATGCACGAATCAGGGGTGCAACAGGGTGTCAATGTGACACCCTGCCACCCATGATGATGCCTCCCCCATTACCGATTCGGTATTTACCGATTCGGTAATGGCAACTGGCTTCCCATTCATTCCTATGGGCCTCCAGGCCCATAGGAATTAATGGGAAGCCAGTTGCCATTACCGAATCGATAAATACCGATTCTAAAATACCGACACTTACCGATTCGGTAATATTTTACCTACATTACATTTACCGATTCATAAATACCGAATCGGTGAAATTCGGTATTTAAGAATCGGTAAATGTAATTTACCTACATATGGCCCTTAGTCTTTTGAAGTGCATCATAAAATATATATTTTTTTCTTTTGCGAGGGGGTCATACTGAACATGAACCTGGCCGGTGCTGGGCCTAAATACTTTCACAATGCTTTCCTTTTTCTCCATTGACAGTGAGACTGTGACAAGAGTCCCGCATTTGACAGGCAAGCAAAGTCACTCAGGTGACGTTTCCAGTCTGCAGACACAGCCTCTTAATTCTCTTAACCCCACTCCCCATCTTCTTGGAATCGATGTAAAACACATTATCATGTGTTGGTATTTGAAGGTCGCTAACTAGACATGCTCGGTAGCTGACAGCAGTTGTCCTGCTGAATAAGGCCTGTCTTGAGTTGTTATTTTCTAACTTGTTTTTTTTCCGGGTATATTTCATTATTCTGCTATCGGTTGCGCAAATTCCACTAGGCAGAACGTACTTGAGGGTGAACATGTAATCAAACCTTCCCCTATTTAGGGGCTGACTACATTCTTGGCCATCCTAAGTAGGGCCTCGATACCTGTAGCAGCATTGCCAACCAGGTGCCCAGCCTCAATTTATGTAGGTGTACACCAACAAGACGGCTACAAGATGTCCTTGTCTCATAAACAACAAAAAAAATCTCATTCCTTCTCCAAATTTCACAGGCGGTTTCGTAAAAAGCACAGCCTTTTTACAAAACTCCTGATGTTTTTGCAAATCAAGAAATCCTGGAGGGTCTGATTAAATAATTGAAATAAGGCCTAATTCCTGTCTCTAGTAATCCCTCACATGGTTATCTCTGAAGGAGGGAAGCATCAGACAGATCACTACTTACAAATGCCTCTAGATAAGCCTTGTCAGATGTAAAGTCTAGATCATAAAAAAGTACTCAGCTCTTCTATAGCTCAGGTAGTACTACCTAAGCCATTCTCAATTGTTCTTTCTGTTAATTTACCCTTCAGTCCTGTCTTGTCATCTTTGAAAAACATCCCCACAACTAGTGTGAGGACACATTAATTTAACAGTTAAAGGGATTTCTGCCATTGCTTCTAACCTACTTTATGTGCATGTATACTGTTGCCTACTCTGTTATTTACTGGTAACTTCAAGTGCCTTCATAGTGAGAGTTGCAACCATAGATCTGTTAAACCATAATTATTTGTTTCTTTTAACTTTAGATTGTGTTGGTCAATATATACCAAATGCACGAGAACAGATGGTTACATCAGTTAACCTCAAACTACTACCTTTAGAATAGATAAATGTGGTCATTATAAGTTGGAAAGAGGCAGTCTATTGAAGTCCTATAATATCATTATTTGTAATTCTTCTCTCTTGTAACTCATAAATAGTCCATTGGTAATATGTGATTCCACAATCATGGCATTTTCAATGTTGTTATGTAGAGCAGGGTTTTGGATCTTCAGGGGACAGCACAACAGTAGCAGGAGCTATCTGGACTGGAGTAACTGGCCTAGCATTCAAGGATGTGTTGTGTAGTTCCTAGTAATCCCCAGGACCTGCGCGCTTTGGATGACCTAAATTGAGGGCTTGGTGTCCCAACCGCTTCCGGACACCCCCACGGGATATGTCAGCAGTTAGACAAGCTAGCTCTACAGTGCCACTACCACCCCCCTTTATCTTACTGTGGTGTAGGTAGTTTCTGGCACCACTGAACATGACAACCCTAATACCTCAGGGATTGTGGACAACCCTAATACCTCAGGGATTGTAGAAAATAGTACAGTACTTTTCGCTCAGTCACTCACTTTTTCTCAGAAAATACACACAATGGCAATTAGGACTTTTCAATAAGTATTCAGTATTCAATAAGTCCAGCGTCAGTCTTGTGTAAAACATATTTGCTGCGACAATTAGGAGACAAAAGCATACAAACAAAATTGGAAGCACCACTATAGTAAACAGTAAATACATTTCTACCATAGTACTAAGAAGATGAACATATACAGTTCAGATAAAACGGTAGCACTTTCATATTCCTAAAAATGGGTGCCCTAAGTAATTTGCCTAAATGTACCTAGCCTAGATCTGTAAGTGTAGCATGTATATGCATATATATGTATATATATGTATATAAGTAGCCAAGAATCCTCTAGGGAAGAACCATCCCCCTCATCTGATGTTAGAGAATGAAGTACCCAGTCTCTGCTTCGAAGATGACACCCTACAATGGATGTCAGACTGCTGCGTGTCGAAGATTCAGCAGGACTCGTGTCAGCTTGGAAGGAATTCTCCTCTAATTTGTAGGGGGGAATAATGGTTTTATATACTAGAGTGCTCATTCCAGGGTTTCTTCTAGAATCGATATGTTTTGAAAACAATCATAAATGTTTTGAAAACAATCAAAAATGTTTTTCCAAACATATGCGATCATGCACAGCGGGCTCTTGATCAAGGATGAAAAAAGTGGTGACCCTTATACAGAATAATTATACAGTGCCTGAGGACATGTTTATATATGTCAGGTACAGGGATTATGATAGAATACTAAGAACCTGGTGTTGAAGAGATGGGAGCAAGCTACTAGGTAAAAGGTCACCTGTTCAGAACCGTTATTGTCGTGTGGATGGGACAATGTATGTAAAAATGGGAAATAGATGACAGGGCTATCCTAAAGGACATGACCCCCGGGGTTCTCCAACTTGGTAAAAGGTGGTTTATCTCACTTTACCATTGCTGGTAGGCATTTAATCTCAATGCGTTATACAAGCACTATGTGTCTAATGCCAGTGAAAATGTAACCCTCCCATGTATTTAATTATTAGCACTGTAACATATAGCAAGAGATATAGTCTCACTTCCAAAGAAATGATGCTGTCGCTAAGTCAGCCTGAACTTCTCAGAAACTCGATGGTTAAAATGGCTGCTTATCCAATAACAGGTGCAAGAGTTTCTGTTCGTTCCCTTGCATCTTTTTACACTTATCCAGTACCCTATGATCAGTCCCACCTGAGTGATACTGTATTCTAATCTGGCAAACACACAGGGAACTCATCTGCCTGATTTGTTGAAAAACAACACTGAACTATAACCAAATGCAGAAAAAATATTTTCTTATTCTGCCCACACACATTAATCCATTGTTGGAGCACTGACAGATTGAGTGTGTCTGTGCACACATCAGGAACTATTTGTGCCTGCTTAAATATCTGTGTGCAACAACTGCAACTTTGTCTAGTCTGCATATTTTAGATACTTCTTGAGAGATCCTGGTATCAGTGCTCTCTGACTGTTGGAGAATGTGTCTAATCCCACATTAAACACACAGAATAAAGTTTGGGGGGGGTGCATTTTAGGGGGCAAAAATATGTCTTCAATTTTTCCTTTAAGTATTTTGTAAGGCATGTGCTTTAAGACTTCAAAATAATGGTCCAATCACTGGTTGAGCCAATCACCGGTGAGGGTTCAAATAAAGAAACTCCCTGCAAGGTCGGGTTTCAAAGGAGTTAGTGTTTTTGACGACCTTCTTTTTGCACTGCAGCAGATTTACAAATATGTTACAATTCAAAATGAACATTTTGTAGGATTTTCAGAAATCTAATTGATTCTTTAGGTGCAGCGGTGGAGACCTTTGATCTCGTTGCCTTCACAGAATACTTTCATTTGTTTTAATACATCATCATCCCAAAAGAAGTGGATAGTCTATGGATGGCATTGAGGAGAGACTGCTTGATTCCCTACCTGTCTCTTCTCCCCACAACAACCCACATTCACTAGGACTGCTTCCACATTGTGAATAGATACCACTCCCTTTCGGGAAACTGAATCACTATGGATCGGAAAGTGCATTTTGGGAGTCTACACTTGAGTTGCACCATTGCAAAACCTATGATTTTGTGAACTGGATGCCATCTGACTGCAAAACAAGTTTTTACACCAGGCCCTTGTAGCATTACAAAAGAAAAAACCCAAACCTTCCCTTACCACCGCTGAACTCGCAATACAGAACACAGGGAAACACTCATTGTGACTGAGCAGATTGGGTTACTTACAGAATGAAGGGGGTTTGAGAGCACACTGCTTCACCTCCCAGCACAGATCACCCCTTAGCATTATGGTAGATGCAGTTCATGGTAAATGCTTACATGACTATTTACTGGAATATTTCACCAAAGTTGGTGCAGGTTAGTGCTGTCAATCTGTAGACACCTGTTTCTGGATATCATCCGTCATCAGTAGAGATAAAAACAAATGTAATCAGGGTTTGCTTGAGAAGGCTGCCACAATCCTTTCAGGTCTCAGCACCTCTCACTGGCGCGTAGGTGCATCACCAAAAGCTCGTCAGCTCCAGGAATCAGGGAGTCTTTTCAAAATGAAGGGGGCTGTGAGCACACCGCTTCACCTCCTAGCACAGTTCACCCGTTAGCATTATGGTAAATGCAGTTCATGGTAAATGCTTACTTGAATATTTACTGGAGTATTTCACCAAAGTTGGTGCAGGTTAGTGCTGTAAATCTCTAGACACGTGTTTCTGGAAATCAGCCGTCATCAGTAGAGAAAAAAACTAATTTAATAAGTGGTTGCTTGAGAAGGCTGCCACAATCCTTTCAGGTCTCAGTACCTCTCACTGGCGTGCAGGTGCATCACCAAAAGTTCGTCAGCTCTATGACTCAATGGAGCCTTTTCAAAATGAATGGGGTTGGGAGCGCACCGCTTCACCTCCCACCACAGTTCACCCCTTAGCATTATGGTAAGTGCAGTTCATGGTAAATGCTTACTTGAATATTTACTGGATTATTTCACCAAAGTTGGTGCAGGTTAGCGCTGTAAATCTCTAGACACGTGTTTCTGGATATCATCCATCATCAGTAGAGATATAAACAGCAAAAGACACAATTGATGGACGGAATGCAGAACAAATCAAAACATTCACCCCCAGTCAAGAGATCTGGGTTAAATCCATCATTTGTTTGCTCACCATGCCACCCCAGTTTAGACCTGGCCATATGCAAATCAGTCTTGATCCTGTGCCTCATGGGAACAGTCCAGCCTGAACTGCCAAGCCAGGTCCTCCCTGGACTGTAAACAAGCATCCTAGGACCGGTTTCGGGGTTTCACCCCTCTTCAGCCAGGATAGCTTGATTCCAGTGGCACAGTGAGCCCAGGACCCACGTCTGGGTATACCTGGCGCACTTAGGGCGAGAAAGCAAAAGGTACACAATTGATGGACGGAATGCAGAACAAATCAAAACATTAACCCCCAGTCAAGAGATCTGGGTTAAATCCATCATTCTTTTGCTCACCATGCCACCCCCGTTTAGACCTGGCCATATGCAAAAAAGTCTTGACCCTGTGCTTCATGGGAACTGTCCAGCCCGAACTGCCAAGCCAGGTCCTCCCTGGGCCGGAAACAAGCATCCTAGGACCGGTTTCGGGGTTTCACCCCTCTTCAGCCAGGATAGCTTGATTCCAGTGGCACAGTGAGCCCAGGACCCACGTCTGGGCATACCTGGCGCACTTAGGGCGAGAAAGCAAAAGACACACAATTGATGGACGGAATGCAGAACAAATCAAAACATTCACCCCCAGTCAAGAGATCTGGGTTAAATCCATCATTCTTTTGCTCACCATGCCACCCCAGTTTAGACCTGGCCATATGCAAATCAGTCTTGCCCCTGTGCCTCATGGGAACAGTCCAGCCCGAACTGCCAAGCCAGGTCCTACCTGGACCGGAAACAAGCATCCTAGGACCGGTTTCGAAGTTTCACCCCTCTTCAGCCAGGATAGCTTGATTCCAGTGGCACAGTGAGCCCAGGACCCACGTCTGGGCATACTTGGCGCACTTAGGGCGAGAAAGCAAAAGACACATAATTGATGGACGGAATGCAGAACAAATCAAAACATTCACCCCCAGTCAAGAGATCTGAGTTAAATCCATCATTTTGTTGCTCACCATGCCACCCCAGTTTAGACCTGGCCATATGCAAATCAGTCTTGACCCTGTGCCTCATGGGAACAGTCCAGCCCGAACTGCCAAGCCAGGTCCTCCCTGGACTGGAAACAAGCATCCTAGGACTGGTTTCAGGATTTCACCCCTCTTCAGCCAGGATAGCTTGATTCCAGTGGCACAGTGAGCCCAGGACCCACGTCTGGGCATACCTGGCGCACTTAGGTCGAGAAAGCAAACGATACACAATTGGTGGACAGAATGCAGAACAAATCAAAACATTCACCCCCAGTCAAGAGATCTGGGTTATATCCATCATTCTTTTGCTCACCATGCCACCCCAGGATTTAGGCCCAGATCTCTTGACTGGGGTGAATGTATGACATTGGTCTGCATTCTGTCCCACAATTGTTCTTTTTGCATTTGTCACCACGAGTGGGACGGGTATGCCCAGACGTGGGTCCAGTGCTCTCCATGCCCATGGAGTCAAGCTATCCTGGCTGATGAGGGCTGAAAGCCCGAAACCGGTCCTAGGATGCTTATTTCCAGTCCAGGGAGGACCTGGCTTGGCAGTTCGGGCTGGACTGCTCCCATTGGGCGCAGGGTCAGGACTGATTTGCATTTGGCTGGGTCCAAACTGGAATGGCATGGTGAGCAAAAAAACGATGGATTTAGGCCCAGATCTCTGTACTGGGGTGAATGTATGACATTGTTCTGCATTCTGTCCATCAATTGTTCTTTTTGAGATATAAACGGCAGCTTGCTCAGCAACCCCATATTAATTTCGTTTCTTATCTCTACTAATGAAGGATAATATCCAGAAACACATGTGTCTAGAGATTGACAGCACTAAGCTGCATCAACTTTGGTGAAACACTTCAGCAAAAACTCAAGTAAGCATTTAAAATAAACTGCATTTACCATAAGGCTAAGGGGTGAACTGTGCTGGGAGGTTAAGCAGTGTGCTCCCATCCCCGTTCTGTTTGAAAAGTCTCCCTTGAGCCATTGAGCTGACGAGCTTTAGGAGATGCACCTGTTAGCCTGTGAGAGGTACTCAGACCTGAAAGGATTGTGGCAGTTTGCTCAGCAACCCCAGATAAATTTCGTTTTTTATCTCTAGTGATGAGGGATAATATCCAGAAACACATGTGTCTAGAGAGTGACAGCACTAACCTGCACCAACTTTGGTAAAACACTTCAGCAAAAACTCAAGTAAGCATTTAAAATGAGCAGCATTTATCATAATGCTAAGGGGTGAACTGTGTTGGAAGGTGAAGCAGTGTGCTCCCATCCCCCTTCTGTTTGAAAAGGCTTCTTTGAGCCATGGAGCTGACGAGCTTTTGGAGATGCACCTGTGCGCCTGTGAGAGGTACTGAGACCTGAAAGGATTCTGGCAGCCTGCTCAGCAGCGCCAGATAAATTTCTTTTTTTAGCTCTACTGATGAAGGATAATATCCAGAAGTTTAGGACTTCCACTTTCCTCCAAAGCAAGGACAGAGAGCAGACTTCCCTGTGCTTCTGGCCTCGGTGCTTATTATGGTGCTGAGCTGATTGATATATCTACTTTAGACCATCCTTTTGTGGTTTGATCAGGCTTTTACTTATTGTAGGAGAGTAGGATCTGCTTCAAATGGGTACCCCCACTTTTTTGGTGGTGTTTCACTGTTTTTCGACCTTAAGTCTGGCTGTGGCCCTAGCAATCAGGACCCCAGCCTAGCGGCTTCCTCTCTAAAATGGTTTACATGTACATTAGGTACATTCCTAATTGGATTCTGAAGTGGCTTATAAGCCCCTAGTATATGGTATACTATGTACCTAGGGCATCGGTACCTCAGAGGCTTACCAGGGGCTGAAGCATGTATTATGCCACCCCTGGGAAGCACCCCAAAATGACACCACAGGTCTGCTTCTGCAGCCTAGGTATGGTGGTGCCTGCACCCCTTACTGTGGTATAGGCTACCTATATCTCTACCATTGCACACACATATAAAAGCTATAAGTCACTCCTATGGCAGGCCTTAACAATCCTGAAGGCAGAGTGCTTGGTTTTTATGTGAGGGGGTGCCCCTGCATGAGCAGAGTCCCTCTGCAGCATTCGGAGTATCTCCTCTGATGCTGTTTGTGATGCAGCCTGACCATATACTCTTAAGTGCATTATAACCACGCCGTAAATGCTAACTTTGGACTGGCTGCACGGAAACATGTTGTGTTTGGTGTCAAACGCTTTGGAATACTACCCCCCCTGCCAGTTCTGGCAGCAGGGGTAGTATTCCACCCTTCTAGAGGGAGAGACATGTTCACACTGGTCTACCCGATAAAGACTTTCTACAGCCCTTGCCTCACAAAATGGATGCCACTGCCACAGACACAGGTCTGGCCTCCTGCTGCTGACTGAAACTCCGGCAGGGGAGGCCTGGACAATAGGTTTCCTGTCCCAGGGAGGTGTAACCACCTCCCCAGACAGGCAGATGTGTATTGGGGCTGGGCGGGAGCAATCTCTGGTGCTCAAAAGTCCTGCACTAGGGGCACACTTGGTGTCCCTGTGCATAGTCCAGTTCAAACCGGTTGCATGGGCTACATGCCACTGCTCTGGCGCGAAACTGGACAAAGGAAATGGGTGTAACCACCCCTCTTTCCAAACCCTCCCATAGATGGGTCCCTAGAGTATGTCCAACCCCCAAACTTAGTATAAGTATGGGAACCCAGTCCTTGAGACTTTAGATTACCCTGAACAAAACTCTGCAACATATATCCTGGACCTTCGACTTTCTATTTCCACGAGAAGACTGAAGAAATCTCTCTTGGGGTCAAGGAGTGACTCCCCTGCTTGGCAGGCACCAAAGAAGTAACTGTCCGGTCTGCAACTCTGAAGCTCCCGCCGGACGCCAAAGTCTTTGCATCACCAGAGGTGGATTTCCAGACTTTCCCGAGGCTAGCCTGAGTCCACAGCAAAGCTGAGGACCGTGGCTATCGTGGGTGACGTGTAACCGTGACCCCTGGACACCGTGATCTTTTGCTGATCTATCATCTTCCTGGTCTTCCTCGGAGTTGTGCTTTGGGCTCCGAGTAGATCCAGCCTTGAGCACCTCCTGCACCAAAGATCTCTGGCCTCCACTCCATGAGTGACCCGTGGGCCAGTTTCAAGTGCGACCGCTCGAGGCTCCTTCGTGATCGCTAGCCTGTTGGCTAGTGGGTCCCCACGAAGGCAACTCCTCTTCTGATTGGGCTTTCCTGGTTGCTCCTGACGTGCCCTGACTTACTCTTGCTGGGTGAGTCCCCCAGACCTTGCTGGTCTGCACCGATGTCTTTCTTCTGTTTCCCCTTGACTTGCTGTTGCCAAGGCTTGTTGGGTCCATCCTGGTCGCCAACACCGCAGCACTCGACAGACTTTGTGGGACAGCTCGAATCCAGATCCTGGTCATCGTTGACGCCTCCTGGACCTCGTGGCTTGAGAGTCAAGACACCCATCAACTCACCTGAAGCACCCGACATCTGTGGGCATTGGACTATCGCGCCCTTTGTCACTGGTAAGTGACCCAGACTCTGTCCCCTCTGCTTTCAGGTTCCTTCGATCCTCGATCCAGGCTTGGATCTTTTCGGACACTTCTCCTCTTCACGACAGCAGCACTTCTTTGCCAGCTTCCATTGAAAACAGCAACGCGACCCGACACCAAAAGACACCTATGCACCCGGCTTCCCTGGGTGAGGTAACTCGAGTACTCCGGTGCTCCCATGGGTTTTGGCCCTAGACACCTCTAAGTCCAAAAGGGTTTGCTTGTAGTCATCCTCTAAGTGTCCTTAAACTCTTAATTTCCAACCGCGACTTTCCCCATAGAAGTTAACGGCGATTCGCGGCTGTGTTCTCACACTGCACGCGTCCCCTGTGGGTCCCCTGTGTCACTGCTTTGGGTGGTTTCTTGTGGTCCAAGCACTCCTACAGGCTCTAGGCCTTGTGTCTAGCTCAGTCGTGGTTCTTATACCACTTTATTGGTATATGGTTTGATACGCCCCTAGGGCCCAAACGTGTATTTGTGCTTTTACTGTTGAATACTGACTTGTAACTTAAGTACTTTGAACTCCAGCCTCATAAAAAGACTAGAGGGGTGTGTTTTATCTTAAATACATATATACCTGGTGTGATTGTCTTTTCATTTGGTCATTCAAGAGATTATAGACTGGTAAAACAAGCTGCTTTACATTCCTTCAAGGCTTAGCCTGAAGGCTGCTCTCCATAGCTACCACTAGGATAGCTTTCAATAAAGGTTGTCTTTAACCTACCACCATAAGGGGTTGTTTGGAGTGATACAGGGTGCCCACTATAACTATTGGACAGCATATATCAGGCCAACTTCTCACACTTATTCTTGATGCATCAAATATTCCTGGCATCTGACCCTAGGACATAGCTGCTTGCAACTATTTTATACCACAATCAGAGTGATTGAACTGTTCGTTTTCCAGTCATTTGAACACACATTGACCATTTGCATTTGCCACAGATATAATGGCCCCTCATTTTTTAGATGAACTCGCTTTTGCCCGGAAGAAGTCGATTGTATTGGACGAAACGCGTTGGCTGGTCTACCCTACATGTTGCATGATATGTTTATTGAAGAAAAAAGAGGACTTGAAGAACAAACCTTGGATACATACTTTGTAATTGTTACATTATTGATGTGGTGGTGCCCCAATTGCTCTTTTATGTTGAATATTTTGTGGGCACTTTTGTAAAAATCACTGACACCCAAGAATACAAAAATAATTCACGGGGAATGCACCAGCCAACGCGTAGTTGGAATAGCCATCATACACAAATAATCCCTCCACTGCACAGCCACCACCAACAGCACCACCCCTACCATGGGGAACCTCAACTTCCAACTCAATCAACAGACGGCAAGCCAACAATCAGCCTCACCTACAGACCCCCAGGGCCACGCCTCACCTTCTGCGAGGACATCCCTGTCTTTATTGCGCCATTGGTCATCAACTCAAAGAATTTCATCTTCCTCGAGACCTCAACTTTCACCTCAACGAA
This sequence comes from Triturus cristatus, assembly GCF_964204655.1. Classification (NCBI taxonomy): domain Eukaryota; kingdom Metazoa; phylum Chordata; class Amphibia; order Caudata; family Salamandridae; genus Triturus; species Triturus cristatus. The sequence continues at coordinate 765,631,884 of NC_140581.1, read as the reverse complement.
CTCTACGACGCCAACATAGCCAACTTCCTCGAGAGCATGAGCAACCTCGACCTATCCCAAATGGTCACCGGCCGCAAGCACATCAAGCAAGCATATCGCCAGACACACTCGACCCCATCTTCAGATCCAGCAACAGAATCAGGTACAGACACGTCACCAAGCTCACCTGGTCGGACCACTCAATGGTCCATTTCACTATCATATCACCCTCCCACCACCTCCACAAACCTGCCCAGCACCACCCACAGGAGATGGAGTAAAATACCAGAAAAAGAATGGATCAACACCCTCAGCTCCTCCCGTCTGGACACCACCTCCAACCTCGAGAAAGCTGTAAAAAGTTGCAACGCCTGGATCACCAACTGTGCTGACAAAATCGTCACCGGTCAAACCCGCCAAACCAGGCAGTCCGCCAAACACATCAGCTCTGTACATCCACTCAGAAGCACCCAGGGGCCCCTATCTTCACCACATGTACAACCTGGGTAACAACACCATCAGCAAACAACCTATCACCATCCTCAATGCCTCCATTACCTCTGCCACCTTCTCAGAGGAATGGAAACACGCCAAAGTCAAAGCTCTCCCAAATTATCTCAAGAACTACAGGACCATCTCTCTGCTCCCTTTCCCTGCCAAAGTTCTGGAATTGGTGAATAAACTCCAACTCACAAACGACCTAGGAAGCAATGACCTCCTACACCCCTGCCAATCGTAGTTTGGGTCAAACCACAGTACAGAAACCTCCCTAATCACTGCCACAGATGACATCAGGTCTCTCCTAGACCGGGGAAAAATTGCTGCCCTAATACACCTGGACCTCTCTGCAGCTTTAGACACTGTGTCACACCACACCCTCTTAAAAAGTCTCCACTAGATATGGATTCAAGGGGATGCCCTCAAATGGATCGCATCCTTCCTCACCGGAAGAACCCAGAAAGTCCACCTTCCACCATACACCTCAGACCCCAAGAAAATCTTCTGCGGCATCTCTCAACTCTACCCTGTTTAACGCCTACATGACCTCTCTGACAAACATTCTCGGGACCCATGGACTGAACATCAGATAATATGCTGTCAACACTCAGCTAATCCTCTCTCTATCTGCAGACGCCTCCACCACCAAGGCCAACTTCCACCCATGCATGACCAGCATTGCCCACTGGATGCAAACTAACTGCCTCAAACTCAACACTGACAAAATGGAGGTACTCATCTTTGGAAATGACACATCCCCGTGGAACAACTCCTGGTGGCCTATATAACTGGGACACTCTCCCACTCCCACTGAACACGCCAGGAACATCAGCAGCATACTAGATAACACACTCACCATGACAAACCAGATCAAATGAGTATCCTCAGCCTGCTTCCTCACTCTCTTAATACTCCGGTAAGTCTTCAAATGGCTCCCAGCCAGCACCAGATGCACTGCCACCCAGGCCCTCATCACCAGCCGCCTGGACTACAGCAACGCTCTCTATGAGGGAATTACTCTCCAACTACTAAAGAAGCTACATACCATTCAGAACTCAGCTGCCAGACTCATCCTCATTCTTCCGAGAGGGGCCCACATTACCCCACACCTCAGGAAACTCCACTAGCTCCCCGTTCACAAGAGGTGCCAATTCAAGATGCTTGTGCACGCCTACAAGGCCCTGCACAATCAGGGACTGGCCCGCATCAATCACCGACTGAATTTCCACCACCCCTCTACACATCTGCACTCTGCCTCCCTCTCCCTCACCCACCCCCCCCCCACATCCACCGAAGCAAGAGCGGCAGATGTTCTTTTTCCCACCTGGCCATTATAGCCTGGAATAGCCTCCCCTGCCACCTCTGGACTTCTCCCTCCCTACAGAACTTCAGGAAGGATCTGAAGACCTGGCTGTTCGACTGATCCCACCCAGCACCATGAACCTCCAGTGCCTGGATACTCTCCTGAGTGAAAAGCAACACTTTAGAAATCCATCTTGACTTGACTTGACTAGTGCTGTCAGCATACCAAGCCTTAAGATTAGTAGCTCTGGATAGAGCTTTTTTGTGCCTATGAGGAACTTATATACCGACTAATACATGTAAATTGGTGTTGGGCTGTCACAGCTTGAGTCTTGCTCAGAAATCTCGTGTGTGCCTAGTGCCAGTGTGCATAGTGGATGCATGGCACATGCATTGTGAGAAGACTCTGTGCATAGTGTGAATGTGGTTGCTGTGACCATTGGAATCTATTTTGGATAGCCCTCGGTTTAGCATGGCATAAGATAGAGGGTGAAGACAGCTTCCCCATACAGTGGAAGCATATTATTTGCATTCCTGTGACTGGGGAGAATGGAGACTCAGGTGCCGAACAGAGGAAGGATAGAGATGGGTCTGCCCTTAGACTTTTGATGAGTACCTTTTAGCATGGATTGCTGATTAGATTTCCTGAGCACTTTCATTTGGTGAATGGTAGAAGAGGGGTATATGAGTGAGCAGATGCTATTTTAAATGTGAGGAGGTTTCTAGGCAGGTCCTGCACTTTTGGCTGTCCCTAAATACTACTATAGGGAGGCTGATGACAGTGAGGTACAGAGATCACACACTACATTGTGCCATTGTTTTGGCTACGCCTGGTTGGATACAGCATCATTAATATCAGCTGTGCGAGCCATCATCTTGCACAAAGGATGTGTCTGTACTACACCCAGAAAATGACATTTGAAAGGGGACCGCCCCAAACTGGTTCCAGAGCCTCAGGCAGTGGATTCAGATCTGTCTGGAAAATGAGCATAAAGGTAGGATCAAACAACTTCACTTTGTTCTGGTTCCAAGTTCTTGCTGGCCAAGGAAAGGACTGCTCCGCGGAGTACTTGAAGAGCTGCTGTGTAACAAGGTCTGGTATATGCATGGCAGACAAATTCCCAGAGGTGAGGGGATGTCACCTAATATCCGCACACCTTGCTGGAGGATGTGTGAATCTGCTTAGTGCCAAGAAGCCGACTGCCTGCACAAAACGGGAAGAAGAATGCCTGGCCCTGCAGAAAGAGAGACCGGCCAAGAGGAGAAGCCCAGCTGAGTTCCCTATGCGACGGACAACCAAAAGAAGCTGATTTGTTTATGGGAGTGCACCTGGTACATACCTGAGATGGGAGTGTTTCTTCTCAGCTTGCCGGTATAGTTCATTTGGGGAACTTCATGAAGCTTAACTTTCATCATCAATGTGCAGTCCAATGTCACTGCATTGACCTGAGAGGTGTGCCTGCTGCAGCTAATGAGCTGTGTGCTTAGACATCATCACTGGTGCTGCAGAGGACTTCCTTGATAGCCTGATGACCACAACTGCCAAGGAGCCTCAATGATTAATTCTAGCCTGCTGGATTGCAACTATGATGTGTTGTAGCAGGACCAGAGAGGCAGGGCTGCATCCATGACCCTGCTTCAGCTGCTGGAGGACTCTGCCATGTGACCGCAAAGTGCACAGGATCACCGTCTCAATCCTGAGCAGCGCTTCGACATGGCAGATGTACAAGACGTTGACCAAAACACTGAGAGATGGTATCATGTTCTAGAACTGTGTAGTTAAACTCGGCCAGTATGCCACCTGAACGTTTAGCAAGATACGAGACTGAGCAGACATATGGACTCCTCGTCTTTGGACACTGAGGGGCCGATTCCGATCCTGGAGAAACCGGGTACGAATCGTCAGACGGAGCGTTTTCTCCGTCCGACTCGTACCCGGTAAAAACACCATACAAACATGCAAGTACGATTCGTACGGAAACACCATTTCCGTACGAATCGTACAAAACACCGACCGACACAAAAATACATCCGAATGTGATCCGGGACAGCGCATACGCGACATGCGGACGGAGTTAGGCAGCCTTTTACGTACCAGCAAGTAAGATTCGTACCGACAGCACTCCGGACGGCAATATTTTTACGGCACCCAGAATGTGCCGGAAAAGCCAAGTACGCCGCGAAGCGTGAGGAAAAGGGGGCCCGGTACGGGCCGAACACCCCCCCAGCCCCCCGTATGTATGCGCCGGACCCCCAGCCCCCCCGCGGATGTATGCGCTGGACCCCCAGCCCCCCCGCGGACGGACGCGCCGGACCCCCAGCCCCCCCGCGGATGTACGTGCCGGACCCCCAGCCCCCCCCGCGGATGTACGCGCCGAACCCCCAGCCCCCCCGCGGATGTACGCGCCGGACCACAGCCCCCCCCGTGGACAGACGCGCCGGACCCCCAGCCCCCCCGCGGATGTACGCGCCGGACCCCCAGCCCCCCGCGGATGTACACGCCAGACCCCCAGCCCCCCCGCGGATGTATGCGCCAGACCCCCAGCCCCCGCGGCCGGACGCGCCGGACCCCTAGCCCCCCCGCGGATGTACACGCCGGACCCCCAGCCCCCCCGCAGATGGACGCGCCGGACCCCCAGCCCCCCGCGGATGTACGCGCTGGACCACCAGGCCCCCCGCATATGTACGGTGCGGACCCCCACCCCCGAATGTACGGTGCGGATCCCCACCCCCGTATGTACGGTGCGGACCCCCAACCCTCGAATGTACGGTGCGGACCACCACCCCCGTATGTACGGCGCGGACACCCACCCGCGTATGTACGGTGCAGACCCCCACCCCCGTATGTACGGCGCGGACTCCCACCCCCGTATGTACGGTGCGGACCCCCACCCCCCGAATGTACGGTGCGGACCCCCACCCCCCGAATGTACGGCGCGGACCCCCAGCGCGTAGCGCCGTACATACGGGGGTGGGGGTCCGCACCGTACATACGGGGTGGGGGTCCGCACCGTACATACGGGGGTGGGGGTCCGCACCTTACATACGGGGGTGGGGGTCTGCAACATACATACGGGGGTGGGGGGCCGCGCCGTACATATGGGGGTGGGGGTCCGTGCCGTACATATGGGGGTGGGGGTCCGCACCATACATACGCGGGTGGGGGTCCGCACCGTACATCCGCGGGGGGGCTGGGGGTCCGGCGCGTACATCCGCGGGGGGCTGGGGGGGTGTTCGGTGCGTATGCGGGCACATGTTTGGACGTCTACATGGTTGCTATAGAGGTTCGCTCCGTACGGTGTTTTTACCATACAGTTGTGCATTGGGACGGACGGGACTGATCGTACTTGCGCGTTCGGACTTCGGTTTCCCAATTCGTAGGTAAAACTGTCCGGGGACGTGTCGGACACTTTTTCCGACCCGGGGACGTGTCGGGGAATTTTCCCAATGCGATTTGTATGGAGTTTTTTACATACGAATCGTACTTGCCAGTTTGTACGGGACTTGTACGATTCGTACGTAAAAAAATCCGGATACGATTCGTATGGGGAATATTTTACACGGATCGGAATCGGCCCCAGAGTGTCCAGTAATAACAATATACTGGCCCATGAGCCAATTCTTGAACGGGATTCCCCACAAGCAAATTGTAGGAAGCTGGCTCTGTATATAGTATACCAAAATTAGGTATAGTGTGCACAGAGTCCAGTGGAACCCCAAAGGTAGGCAGAGGTCAAAGTAGATAGCACCTTACTCTCTATTTGTGGTAGCCTGGGCGAGCAGTAAGGCTTTATCATCAGAGGGTAGTGATAAGCGTTTTTTGTACACACTCAATCAGAAAATGATGTCGCACACTCAAGGCTGAACTCAGACCAATTTTGTTTGTATAAAAATATTATTGTTATTTTATTTCTAGACCCAAGCCAAGCCTGGCACAGATAAGTGAAATAAATGCCTTGCAAAATCTTATGCAGTGTTTTACAATTTAATCCAGGTTCAAATGCAATTGATTGAAATACAGGTAAGTCAAGACGTCGAAATCATTTTTCAGATTACTTTTCAGTTACTTTTCAGATTACTTTTAAAGTTACTTTTTCTACTCAGTGTGATATGCCTAGAATTCATATTGTGACATTTCCTTGAGAAAAGGTAAGTACAATCAATTTTGTGTAGCTGTAGTAAGTACTTTGTTGTGGGATTTGTTATTCTGGGGTTAGGACCAGGGTTCCCCCAGGGTCAAGGATGCACTCTCAAAACACCCTCGGTGGCACTAGGGCAGCTGGGTGCAGAGTGCTGAGGCCCAATGTTATCCAATGGGGGATAGGGGGCCTAAGGTTGGTTGCTGCTCAGGAGCAGGCCAAAGGCTTGTGGGAGCAAAGCTCCTAGAGTTAGGCTCAGGGCAAAGTGGGATCTGAGTTAGCACACAAAGTGCACACAAGGTGCACCTGCAGCGGTGCAGGGGTGGCTGGGTGCAGGGTACTGTTTTGGCATCGGGTGCCCTGTTGTTTTCAATGGGAGTTGCCGGTTTTGGATTTTGGCTGCAGGCTCGGTCCAGAAAGATTTCCAGGAGGAACCAACTGCTGGGCAGGTAAGTTGGAGGGCTCGGGGACGTAGGAGCACCTTGGGTTCTCTTCTCCAGGGTGCCGGGTGGCTGGATGCAGGGGTGTCTTTTCAGTTCGGATTTCACCGTACTGGGCCACTCGCGGTTGGGGGGGGTCTCTGTGCAGAGGCTGCAGGCGACGTTGGGTAATCCTGGAGGGGTGAACCCGCAGTGGACTCGGACTCTGGAGTGCTGGGGGACCTCACTGGGATCGGTGGGCCACTCGAACTCAGAACGTAGGTGACGGGTGCAGTGGTGGTTCCAGGCATCCAGCTTCTTTGTCCTCAGCAGGCTCAGAGTGTGTCTTGGGAGTTTCTTTTAACCAGAGCTGCTATTCAGAGGGAGATCCGATCTTTGTGGAAGGCAGTCAGTCCTCCATGGTTCTGGAGGTCGCTGGCTGCATGACACGGTGACTTTTTGCGCAGAATCTCTGGAAACTGCAGACGGGCCGGTACAGCCGAGGCCAAGTCAGTTCTTCTCTGCATTCTCCTCTGCTGGGCCTCTTCTTTCATCCTTCTTCTTCTTAGGTTGCGGGAATCTCCTTCTTGGTTCAGGGCTGCCCCCTAAACACTGTATTTAGGGGGCATTTTAGGGTCTTGAGGTCAGTAGTCAATAGGCTACTGTCCTTAGGGTGACTACATCCTTGGTTTGCTCACCCCACGTGGGGGAGTGGGCACAATCCCTAATCCTGATTGGAGAGTGCCTGCCATCTGCAAGATGGCGGGCACTGAAGAGTGGGCTTCACCTTGCCTCCCCCACCTGAGGGGTGGGCTGGCAGAGGTGGGTACACCTTCTGAGCTGTGCTAATTTTTCCCACCTGTCTCCCCGCCGAAAAGGAGGGGAGACAGGAAGGGGGCCTGCTCCTGATAGCAGGAGAGGCTGGGGGTCGCGTTACAAAGGCAGCAAGGCCTTTGAAGCTCCCCTGCCACAGAAGTCTCTTCCTTACCTGGTTGAGGTGTGACCACCTCCATCCAGGAAAGGCTTTGTTCATGGGCTCAGGGAGCAAAGTCTCCCACCCCAGGGGTCCAGAAACATGTCTTGTGGTGGCAGGTTGGTGTGTATCAGTCAAGTAACCCACCGAGGCTGGTCGCTTTTCAGGGGGCATCTCTAAGATGCCCTCTGAGTGCATTTCTCATTAAATTCCACACTGGCATCAGTGTGGCTTTAATGTGCTGAGAAGTTTGATACCAAACTTCTCAGTTTTCAGTAAAGCCATTATGGTACTGTGGAGTTCGTAATGACAAACTCCGAGCACAATATACTCTTAATGGCATTACTGCACCAACAATGTCTAAAAATTGGTCTAGACACTGCAGGGGTACAGGGCTCATGCACCTGTACCCTCTCCACTGGTATAGTGCACCCAGCTAGAGGGGTGGCTAACCTATACATGGTAGTGTGTGTGTGTAAAGGTACAGGGCCCCTAAAGGTGGCACAATAAGTGCTGCAGCCCTTGAAGGCTTTCCCTGGCCACAGTGCCCTTGGTACCCATGGTACCTTTTATAAGAGACTGACATGTGGCCAGAGAGGTGCCGATTTGGGGGTACAAGGTACAGTTTTGGGAAAGAACACAGGCCCTGGAAACCTGATTGGCAGGGACCCAGGGCACATCAAGTCAAAGTGCATCAGTAGTCTGGCAAAAAGTGGGGGGTTACTGCAACATAAACCCATCTTCCTACACAAATGTCCTGCTAAACCAGTGGGATTACAGCCACAGTGGGATACTGCTGTAGTAGTCTAGGTAAAGACGTACTGGATCAGAGCACTAGGTGAGTGTCGTAAGCATACGCAGCAAGCAATATATGCAGTAATTAGTTAGTAGTAGGTGCAGAGGAATCGCACCACCAGGTTAACTTAGTCACTCTAACCAATGATGTATGGTTGGCAGAGTGGGCTAAAGAACGGTGATGGATTAAACCCAGATCAGTTGACTGGGGGTGAGTGCTTGCAATGTTCAACACTCCGTCCATCATTTCCTTTGGTTTTTGCTTTGTTCGCCATAAGTTGGCAGGGTATGCTCAGACGTGAGTCCCTTGCTCACTTTGCCACTGGATTCAAGCAAGCCTGGCTGAAGACGGCTGAAATGCCAGAAACCGGTCCTAGGAAGCTTGTTTCCGGTCCAGGGAAGACATGGCTTGGCAGTTCGGGCTGGACTGTTCCCATGAGGCACAGGGTCAGACTGATTTGCATATGGCCATGTCTGAACTGGGGTGGCAAAGTGGGCTAAAGAACGGTGATGGATTAAACCCAGATCAGTTGACTGGGGTGAGTGCTTGCAATGTTCAACACTCCGTCCATCATTTCCTTTGGTTTTTGCTTGGTTTCTAAATTGACCTTCAGGAATGCCATAATCCACTCTAGTTTCCAAGAAATACTTAAGTTCATCTGATCTATTATAGGTCTCCCTTATCAACGGTTTATTTGCACACACATATGTCTACTAATCCAATGAGCAAGTGAGTCATAGTATAGGATGGTTGCCAGTTTAACATGCAATCCTAACAGGTTTTAACAAATACCCACTATTAAAATAAGCAACGTTACCCAAGCTATTTCCAATTCTAATGTTTTTTTGTACAAATGATTGAACATGCAGTAGTTACCTTACTTTCGTAGTCAGAGTTATATCAATGTTAGGAAACAACTCTACTTCCTTTAGCCTTACCTGAGAGTAGACTCAGTGCAGTCTAACAAATGACAATGCCCATTTATCCAAACTTTACTGTGGCTGAATCATTTCTACTAAAAGCACAGAACACTGAAACAAAACAGTATATTAAAATGTTAGTAGCAAGGTAGTTGCATAACCAGTTGGTGAATAATGATACATTACATTAACACTCAGTACAATCCACAAAATTATTTCATGTGTATATACCAAATTATATAGTTTCATGGGGTCACAGGCCCAGAAAGGGGTCATTAGAGGGCTGGTGTGCCTTAAAGACAGACCTGAAATGAGATGGAGCGGGTCAGCTTTTAGTTCACTGAGACAGGTGTTAAATTGGCGTGTTCATGTTGGAAAAAAGCTTTGCCCTTGATTTATGTAATGAAAAATCCAAACTCATACCATCCTACCGTCCCACACTTATGCCGATAAAAATGATATGCCAAATGGGAATTATGGCCTATTGTACCCAAACTGTGACCATGTGAAGACTATATTGACAACACGTCACTTCAGTCAGTTACAGGTTTGGCCCACTGGTGTCTGGTATAATAAGGGATATTATTCAACAGGAGTATTGAGGTTCTGGACTTTTAAGAGTCCAGAGGTGTCAGGGAAACAACACCCGAAGACCCCTGAGTTCCTTCCTGTCTCGGTGCACAAATAAACAGAGACGCGGGTTTCTCGATGGTGGCGTCAGAGACCAAGATTTATTCACTGCAGGGACACAGAAGTCATAGGAACCACACAGAGGCAGAATCTACGAGACTGTTCAAATTGCATTAAGTGGGTTGTTCCTTAAATACACGAAAAATGTCTTTAGGCAACATTACACTAATATTTCTCATGCCCAACCCGGTATCCCAAACAAACAGTAAATAGACATCAAACAATAACTAATCGTAGGTTTTCGGTATTCGATCAGGTCCCCTTGTCAGTTTTCCATTCTTTGCCCGATCCTCCCCATCATAAAAATCGTAACCTCCCCATCGTAAAAGCCCAGAAGGAGAGGAGCAGAGCCAGGTGCAAAGGATTGAAAAGTAGGATAAGAGGTGTTTATGGATCATAAACGGGCATGGCTACCGTCTTCGGCCTTTCAGTCAGGACAATGGACACGAGAACCAGTATAGCAGGACTGGCCTCAGGCAAGGGAGGCAGCTTGATTCTGTCTAGTCATGTAGCGTCAGCCTTTCTCGGGGCTCGAGCTTACGTATCCTTAACAAGGTGATTCTGCCGGGGTCATCGCCCGTTCATTGACTATGTGAGGGCAAGAAACAAAATGGATGCCGTAACTAAAATGGATGCCATGACTTAACAACAGAATGCCCTATTTCTCAGTGAATCCATGCTAGTTGCGCAGCGAAAACACTGTCATGCATATAATGGATCATTTACGGTTCATTGGTACTAAAATCGTGTCAGTACTACGATACCGAATACACGGGTTCGGGTCGCTACAGAAGCTCAGACCGTCCTTTTGCCCTTACATAGGCAATAACTTACTCTATGTCAGAGTCCATTTCTATGTTCATCAGGTCACTGATATGTTGCTGAAGCATTACTCTATCTCGTGGCGTATCTCTAAAAACAGGTGGTCTTCTTACGCATGTCGAAACACAAAGGCTACATAAGGCAGGACCACACTGAACAATGAGACAGCACGAAAATAAAAATACCAACGCAACACCAGTGACTATGAGAACCTTCCATCCCCACGCAGATAACAGACTCCAGAACCATCCCATTAATGACCAGTCACCTTCCTCTACATGAATAGAGTCAGAGATTTTGTGTAACTTAGAGATGGCCTTATATACCGTTGGCGCATTATCTGGGATAAAAACACAGCAACTCGACTGGATCATCTTACATACCCCACCTCGATCTGCAAGTAACACATCAAGGACCATACGGTTCTGTAACGACATGAGGCGATCCGCTTGAAGCTCAGCTGTCAGGTTACTAAGGGCACCTGCAGTTTCGGTGATAGTGGATTCAACTACCCGTGTTAGTTGACATAAGTTTCTACTGTTGGCCATAGGCCCCTAGAATGGAAGGAAACCTTTGAAGAAGTCTCCTGCTTCTTGGCCTGCAGTATCTTCTTTACTGAAAACACCTCTCACAACTCTAGTTTTGTGATAGTCCGGTGCAGCAGTGTATGTCGGAGGTAATAGTTGAGCGATATAACATGAGCCTGAGAAGTCAGCAGGCAGCCATGTGTATGCTCTGTCTTTGCAAACAAAATAGGTGCCCTTAGCAGCTAAAAATGCAGGGGAAGACTGTGACGGGAAAACGTATGTTTCGATACAGTCACTCTTCCCTAGTCGAGCTTTCGGATTCCTCCCATTTTCTTGCAAACAGACCTGACCTTGGTGGGGTACGACCCAGATCGGAGTCGAGCTTTTACGTTTGTTCTCACCCAAAGTAATGCCATATTCCGTAACATTCCAACCCATGTAAACTCGCAATTCATCCTTGGGAATGAACGGAGTGTTATTGACGTCTCTAACCATGTCAGTGATTCCTTTTACCAAGGCTTTATTAGCGGAGTTATACCTAGTGGAACGCGGAGGTCGTGGAGAGTAGGTCTCTAGGGCATAAGCGAACATGGCCTGAAATGCCCAGAATGATCCATTATAACTAAAGGGCAGAACCAGATAAGGGATGCCCTTGTCCATGGTATGTGGTATCAAGCCACACACCCAGCAGTTCATTGTGTTAACCACTAGTTGATGTTGGTGCAAGAGCTGAATGAAAGTGTTATTTATAAACTCAGAGCGTCGAACTTGCTCGTGGGCAGGAAAAGGATGGAAAGAATGAAGAGAAACAACAGTCGGAGAAACGGGAACACGGGGAGATACTGTAGATGTAACAGGTGAAAAGATCAACTGAATCCCAAAAATAATTCCGCCTACCAAAGTTATTAAAACAATCAGAAGTGTCAGAGCACATTGCATTAGTAAACATTTGCTATACAATATGTCATATAGTTTTGTCTTGTGCACATTTATGACGTTAACCCGTCGCAGTTCAGGAAGCTCCATCTTCTACAACCGTTCGCAACGGATGGTTTGTACCTGTTAAAAAATTGCCTCTGTCTACCCTGGGAGTTCCCAAAGTAAACAGAAGGAACCGACCTTGTGTCTGGTTCCCTGCAAATTAAAACAAGGCACACGTTACGACCCTACGGTAACCCAGACGGCAAGGTGAGAGAACAACAAAAAACAAAAAGATAAAAATTTAGAGCAAACTTCCTGACTGAATGGAATGCGATAAGATCAAAACAGTTTTCAAACAGAAAGGTAATTATGCAATGTCATTAGTTCATAGCATGAGAACGTAGATTATATCTGTACTTCCCGGGTCTTGTCTGATCTTGGAATAGCTGATCTACAGGTGCAGAAATGTTCGACTCCACAGGTGACAAATGTTCACTTTGTACAACACTCTGTCCAAAGTTCAAAGGAGCGGTTCCTGCTGAGGTGTCAGAGTTCTGCGTTTTAGTTCGTGGGTCCGTTATGTACTCTGCATCACTGAAAGGGATGAGCCTAGGAACAGGTTCTGTCTCGGATACACCAAATCCCTGTCTAACCCAGTTGTCATAGGGAGTGGGAGAGGGACACGCTTCGTATGGCTAGCGTGCACCCAATTCTTCCTTCCAGCTAGGCGTACAGCAGTTCTCGTTGTTAGGAGCACTTGGAACGGGCCCACGAATCTTGGCTGGAGGTTCCGGGTTCGCTCAAAATTCCGCACCACCACTTGGTCACCTGGTTTCAACGTGTGGCCTGGTCTCTCTGGCAGTTTAGGCAAGGATTCGAATACCTGTTGATGAATAAGGCTTAGTTTAGCAGTCAAGTCATAAAGATAATCAATCAACATTGGGTATTCGATCTGTTTGAATTCCTTTGGCCTAGGGACTCCCCAAACATTAGCAGGACGACCGAACACAATCTCATATGGGCTAAGCCCTACTCGAGAGTGTACAGTCGCTCTGGTGGACAGTAGAGCTAAAGGCAGTGCATCTGGCCAAGATAGACCAGTGGAAGCTTGAATTTTAGCAAGTTTCAGCTTCAGGGTACCATTGTACCCTTCAACCAAACCTGCTGACTGTGGGTGATTCGCACTGTGGAATTTCTGGGTGATACCCAGACCCGTACACACACTCTTCATGACTTTCCCTACAAACTCACTTCCATTGTCCGACCAAACAATCCGTGGCATACCATACCTGGGGAAGTATTCTTTGAGGAGGATTTTGGCAGTGGACATAGCAGTGTTATCCTTTAATGGATATGCCTCAATCCATCTTGAAAAGGCACAGACTACCACTAGGACATATTTAAGATTGTTACACCTGTCCATGTGGATAAAATCCAACTGAATCACTTCAAAGGGACAAGAAGGGGGAGCAAAATGACCAGTTGGGGTTGGGGTTCCCTTGCCAGGATTATGCATCAGGCATATCATGCAGTTTTTCACCACTCTTTCCGCACACTTAGTAATTCCATCATTCTTCCATACTGGAGCTAACATTTTACAGATCCCTTTCGAACTGATGTGCGCCGCTCCATGCGCCATCGTGACTACTGCGAGCACATATGCATCAGGTAACATCCAACGCTGCTGTTCAGACAAATCAACCCAACATCCACTTGAATCCATTTTACCCGTTTTCTCCTTCCATTCATTCTTCTCATTTTCAGTTGCTTCATTCTGGATTGCCTTTACACTTTCAATCGTATTCTCACACATCCCTGATTCAGCAATCCATCTTGCAGACGTTGCAAAGTACATTCGGCTCGTCATGTTCTTGGCCGTTTCTTTGGCGACCTCATCAGCGAACGCATTCCCACGGCCAACATCATCCGTAATCTTTCGATGTGCACTGCACTTCACAATCGCAACTTCATTTGGTAGGGTCAGAGATTCCAATAGATCGCTGACTAACTGTCCATGTTGGATCTTAGTCCCATGGGACGTGAGAAAACCTCTTTCTTTCCACAGACGTCCAAAACTATGTGCTACGCCGAAGGCGTATTGGCTATCAGTAAACACATTCACTCTCTTTCCCTCAGCTAAAACACACGCTCTTGTTAATGCAATTAATTCTGCAGCTTGGGCAGAATTCTGACTTACTCTTGCGGTCTCAACAATCGTACTCAAAGTCGTAACTGCATACGCGGCCGTCACATCACCATTCTGTAGTTTGAAACATGACCCATCGACGTACAAAGTGCCATCTGGATCTAGTAACGGAGTGTCTTTTAAATCAATCCTACCTTTTGTCTCTTCCTCAGTTCTGAAACAACAATCATGGGGCTCTGAATCACTCGACTCCTGAGTAGTCGGCAACAGCGTTGCTGGATTCAATATGTTGCATCGCTTGATCTGAATGTGACTTGCCAAAAGCGTCAGCTCATAGCCTGATAGTCTAGCACTGGTGAGGTGCTGAGTTTTTGTTCATTTCATGAGTGTATCCACAGCATGTGGAACCATGACTACTAACATGTTGTTCATGACTAGTCCAGCAGACTGTCGAATAGACACTGCAGCTGCTGCTGTAGCTCTCAAACAACTTGGCAATGCTCTGGCTACCGGGTCTAATGTGGATGAGAAATATGCACAAGGCCGCTGTTTGTCACCAAATTGTTGCGTTAATACACTCAACGCACAACCTTCTCTTTCATGGACATATAAAGTAAACGGCTTACTGTAGTCAGGAGTACCCAACACAGGAGCTGAACACAGCGCATCACGTAAGTCGGAGAAGCTCTGTTGACATTCATCAGACCATGGCAAAGGGCTCGGAATACCTTTTCCAGTCAGGGCCACCAATGGTTTCGCCATGAGAGAAAAATTTGGGATCCATTGCCTGCAGTATGACGTAATACCCAAAAACGCACGTACTTCTCTCTGTGTGCTTGGTACAGTCATCTGCGAAATTGCTTTGATTCTCTCTGGGGTCAACCTTCTTCCCTCCTTTGACAAAAGATGACCTAAGTAGGTCACTTCTTGGCAACAATATTGCAGTTTAGAAGGTGAAACCTTGTGATGTAAGTCTGACAAATGACGTAATAAAGAAATTGTAGCTATTTTGCAAGATTCCTTGTCATCAGCAGCCAGTATAAGATCATCTACATATTGGATCAGAGCAACACCAGGAGGAAGTACAAGAGCATCTAATTGACTCTTCAATGCTTGGCTGTAAATTGAGGGGCTCTCACAATAACCTTGTGGAGCGCGTTTGAATCTGAAACTGCGACCTCCTAAGGAGAAACCAAAAATGTCTCTACTTTCCTCGGCTATCGGAATGCTGAAGAAGGCATTCTTCAAGTCGATCACTGTAAACCATGAGGCTGAGGCAGGAATCAACGTCAATAATGCAGTGATATCTGGTACCACAGGAAACTGCGGAATCACTATTTTGTTAACTTCTCTGAGGTCAATCACAAATCTGTAGATTGGAGGTTTAGACGGGTCAGTGCGTTTTAAAATCGGGAGAACAGGACTATTGCAGACATTTCCTCTAGTTTCCTCTATCACATCTTTCTGTATTAAGTCTTTCACAATCAGCAAGAGTGCACGTTCACCTTCATTCGAAATCCGATACTGTGGGATTCGTGGGAATCTAACATTCGCTTTCAGACTTACCACATAAGGGGGGATTTCCAAGAGGCCTACATCGTTAGGACCAGTCGCCCAAAGAGTATCAGGGAGAGAACGCAGCTCCGGTGGGAGCTTATCCATCGACATATACATTGGAGAGATGATTCTTTTGCCTAATGTGAGCTGTACTCCTGAAGGAGAACAGTACAGTGTCGCATGCAGGCGTTTCAACAGATCTAAACCAAGCAGATTCTCATTACAACCGGTTGTTAGGATAAGGGGTGCTTCTAGTTCGCATGGCCCAACAGAAATTGATAACGGACTAGAAACAGGATTGTGAACAGGGGCGCCTGAGAAACCTACTGAAGTGTTCGTTAAGCCAGACAAAGGTGCGCCAGGGAGTTTCGCATGCATAATTGAACTTTTTGCCGCACCAGTATCCAACAGAAACGGTTCGACCACGCCTGATGTAACTACTGCGACATAAGGTCCACTCTGATCAACTGGAACTGATACTACTCCCTCTCTTTGCCTGTGGCTGTCCTAGTCCTCGCTTCTCTGAATCTCTTCATTATGATCATAGTAATCTTCAACATGATACTGTGGAGATCTACCTAGTTGCGCAGGTTGTACATTTCGCTGATCGAAATAATTTGATGGGCGATCGGCCTGTGGTGTCATTGTACCACGTCCTCTACCTCTAGGAGCTTGCATAAACCCAACATTACCTCTCTGAGCTGGGACACCACTAGTCTGTGCGTGCAGTACCGCACACTCATTCTTATAATGACCCTCCTTTTTACAATAGGCACACTGATTCCATGCTAACTGTTGTCGGGAAAAACCATAATTAAATCTTTGGGACGTCCCTTGCTGGAATTGTGGCTGCTGCTGAAACTGGGGTCGCTGCTGTGAATCTGACTGATTCAAGCGAGGCGGATACGCCTGTTGCGATAGTACTTTAGTCTTCAAATCTTTTGTCTTCTTTTCTGACTTTTCCTTCTCTTCTTTCTCTCTATTCTCGTAATACTGAGCAGTTGCAAGTATCTGTGCTGTCGTCGACACTGCCCATGCACTTTCAGAATCCTTTAACTTGTTACTAAGCTCAGGTAGTAAATTAAACACGAACTTGTCGACAAACAACCTCTGGCCTCCCTCAGTACTCATATCTTGCCCACTGTGGTCTACGAAGGTCTCTTCAAATCTAGTGAAAAAGTCAGAGACGCTTTCGTCCTTCTTTTGCTTGCATGCCGATAGTTTATCCCAATTAACTCGTAATGCTGGCATCAGCGTTTTCATCAGATTAATTATTCTGCCAGGTAAGGCAGCAATCAGAGGTTCAGGTTTAGCACCGCCAACTTGTTGCGCATCTGCTGCTACAATAGCTGGCCAATCACCTCCTAGGGCGACTGGGTGGTTCTCTTGCCGAATCTTGGCCCATATAGGCTGTGGCACTACATTGCCAAATAGCATTTCAATGTCTGCCAAATTCATGACACACGCTTGAACTGTCTGTGTTAACTCTTTATAATAACCAGCAGGGTTTTTACGCGGGTCCGGCAGCGCTTGTTTTACTGCTAATACTTCGGCCCGCTTCCAAGGGATGTGTATCCACACTCTCTGGAAATGTGCCGGAGCAGCTGCAATACCATTAGCCCCATCAGCTTGAACTGCATCACGCCATATCGGTGGAACTTCCCTCATCGGATATTGACCTCGTCTTTTCCTAGTAATCGGTGAACCATCAGGGTCCCTTGGCGCTCGAAGAGGGAAATCATCCCTATAAGCTAGAATCAGTTCTATCGCTTCCCTTACTTCTGAACCTATCACCATTCCTGCGGCAAATTTCTGCTGAACATTTATCAGATCAGAGGGGACGGAATCTAAGTCATCATCTTCCCATTCCTCACGCACAAGAGAACACATCACGTCAAAAACATAACGTTGAGTTGGTTCATTCCATTGCATAAAGGTATCTAACACTCTTCGTGCATCATACTTCGCAGCTTTCGACATCCACCTAAGAGCTGTCGAATCTAACATTTCTCGTTCCTGGGGACCAGGAAGCTGGCTACGTCTCTGTATAGAGTCAGAAACGGGGGTCCCAATAAAAGACCTGCAGAGAGGAGTTAAGATGTTAGTTACAGAGTCGGTTATTTTCCGACGAACGGAAAGCGGAGTCAGAATGTCCACAGGGTTCGGGGACAGGGCAGCTGGAGCAGATGAAATAGTAAGGGTGGGAGTAGTAGGTAAAGCAGTTTGCGAAACGACAGGCAAAGGCGGAACAGGCGACCCAGGAAGAGGGGGTGCCGAAGGAACATTAACCATGGGAAGGACAGGAGCTGGAATCAAAGGAAGTGGAGCAACTATTCCAGGCTGACCAGCAGCTGGCTGTACAACAGGTAGTAACTGTGGTGCAGTAATACCCTGTGCATACGGTGGAGGTGAATTCAACAGGTAAGACAACAGAGGATCCTTTTCATGGTCCTCTATCGGCTTAGTAGGACAAGATGGCAATACAGGGTAACATTTATCAATTGCCAAATTATATTTTCTATTCGCCATCTCCATTGCTGTCTCAGTCTCGTTGACATGCAGCTGCCTAGCAGACTCCATTAAAGTCAACCCTTTCTCTTTCTGTTCTTTCTTCGTCTTCCTAATTTCTCTCTGTTTGGCTTCTTTACGCCATACGCGAAAAGAATCAAACATTGCCGGCCGGGCTTTTCTTTTAAACAACTTCATTTCTAGATTGTCTAGAATTTCGCTTTCGAAGCTACCATGCGGTGGCCAACTAAGGACACCATCTTTTCTGGTATAACGGACCCATACTTCATTATACGCAATAGGACCTACACCGTGTTTACAATAGAGCTCATATGTAGGAGTTCCAATCGGAGGAACCGAACACGAATCCTCCAACCGGGAATCCCCGTTGCAACGTAACCAGGACAGGAAACAATTACTACTGTTAGTCATGACAAACAAAGACAAATTCCAACCAAAATGCGCAGGGAACTTAGGCCTACCAAAATGAACCAATACCAAAACAAAGATTATCTAAACAAGAGCAACCAATGATAATCTACGAATTAAACCAGAGCAACAAAGAACAACCAAACTGAGCGTAACCCACTTAATACTTAACTGAAATGTGGAAGACGTCACCAAGGAGAACCCGTCTACGTCTCACCGTACTAAGGTCTGCACCTCGGGTCCAAGACAGGACGACAGTCAGGGCAGCGGTCCTCTGTAGCCGTCTGGGAACGGGAACCCTCGTGGAAGAGATCGTCGGGCCACTTTTACGACATGCAGGGATCGATGAAGCGGGGTACCTCCCTCCGGAATCTTCACACGAAACTCCTCGAACTTTTCAGGCTTTGGACCGGTACCGGATGACGTCGCCCTACGTTGGGCACCAATTTGAGGTTCTGGACTTTTAAGAGTCCAGAGGTGTCAGGGAAACAACACCCGAAGACCCCTGAGTTCCTTCCTGTCTCGGTGCACAAATAAACAGAGACGCGGGTTTCTCGATGGTGGCGTCAGAGACCAAGATTTATTCACTGCAGGGACACAGAAGTCATAGGAACCACACAGAGGCAGAATCTACGAGACTGTTCAAATTGCATTAAGTGGGTTGTTCCTTAAATACACGAAAAATGTCTTTAGGCAACATTACACGAATATTTCTCATGCCCAACCCGGTATCCCAAACAAACAGTAAATAGACATCAAACAATAACTAATCGTAGGTTTTCGGTAATCGATCAGGTCCCCTTGTCAGTTTTCCATTCTTTACCCGATCCTCCCCATCATAAAAATCGTAACCTCCCCATCGTAAAAGCCCAGAAGGAGAGGAGCAGAGCCAGGTGCAAAGGATTGAAAAGTAGGATAAGAGGTGTTTATGGATCATAAACGGGCATGGCTACCGTCTTCGGCCTTTCAGTCAGGACAATGGACACGAGAACCAGTATAGCAGGACTGGCCTCAGGCAAGGGAGGCAGCTTGATTCTGCCTAGTCATGTAGCGTCAGCCTTTCTCGGGGCTCGAGCTTACGTATCCTTAACAAGGTGATTCTGCCGGGGTCATCGCCCGTTCATTGACTATGTGAGGGCAAGAAACAAAATGGATGCCGTAACTAAAATGGATGCCATGACTTAACAACAGAATGCCCTATTTCTCAGTGAATCCATGCTAGTTGCGCAGCGAAAACACTGTCATGCATATAATGGATCATTTACGGTTCATTGGTACTAAAATCGTGTCAGTACTACGATACCGAATACACGGGTTCGGATCGCTACAGAACCTCAGTATGTTAATGTAGAATCTAAAAGTTCAATGTTCCCATACATTTTTTTTGAATTTTTATACCATCTCTAAAAGGACAACATTCCTCTATCAGATGTGGCAAACTATAAAATAAAGAACCAAAAAGAGCCCGTCCATTGATCATGGACAAGACCGCCCCACCTATTTGGAAAACTGAATGTTTTCTTTAGATAACCCTCACCCACTAGGGTTTCCCTTGGTGACATGCCTCATCATTGGGTCCATCCTGTTCTGCTACAGAATGGGGCGGGCTACGACCTATGAAATACATGGGAGCACTTATAGGTGTAAAAATATATTGATGAATACTAGTTGCACAAATAGGAGGGGGGGTATGGGAGAATTCAAAAATACCTGCTTAGTACGTGAAATGTTCTTTATTCGGACCACTAGTTAGTGTGGTTAAAATGAGACTCATGAAAATTATGTTCCTGGCTTTCTAGGGGTCTACATGTTTCAAGCTGTACTTTCATCAGGATCAAGGATATCTGCTCCCTGATTCCACTCCTGCTAAACAATTTAGCTGCACTCAATCCACATGCTAAAGAAGATAAAATATATACATACAGCACCTCATTGGTGTTATGACTGGATGATCTGAAAATACGTAATGTGAAAGTTAGTCTGCCAGAAATTACTGGCTATATTTATATACTTTTATAGGCACATGATATATTGATAATGCTAAGTATGTTTTGTCTACTTCTCAAATCCCTCACCTCTGTGTGACACGCGTGATGAAGTAATAAATGATCCCAGAGGTGGGCACTTCTAGGGGACCAGAGGGAACCAAAAAGTCCCTCTGGTTTTTTTCCTCTACGTCTCTCTTTGTTCGAAGAAACTATAAAATAAAACAAAACCATAACATAAAAACTGAACAACGAACCCCTCTAATGAGCCCCCTCCTAGGTCACCAAAGAGGGCATAACACTTAGTAGCAACTCTAAGGGATTTTTATGAGCTTCTAGGTGGACATTTGGGGATCAATTATCAATGGTATTTGATAGCTTTACAGACTTTATCAAAATAAGACAAAAGTAACGACCAGTCTTCCAGGAAAGGATTATCTTTGATGTAGATAGGTACTTCATTTTCTCCATGCCTAATATGTGCCATTTTCTTTTGTACCACTCCTGTAAATGTGGAGGATATTTGTATCCCAACTTTGCTAAAATCGCTTGTTTTGCCTATAGTAACATTATATTTAGGCATCATGGTGGACAGGAGCTTTGACATTGGCCAAAGTTCTGGAGTCATCTGGCCCATAAATATGAAGAAATTCAATTTTTCAGTTTGTTTTTGCATAGCATTCTTAGTAGGAAGTAGTAGATCCTTGCAGCCCACACCACCATCCAGCCCTCTGGGACTCTGGTTTGTAGAAATGCCAGGGGTTGGTAGTTTTTCTTGAATGCTGGTCGACTACCAACACAAAACTGCAGTCAATCCCATGGCAACTGAGAAAAAATGGTGGTTTTGCAAGGCTTAAATTGATTTATTCCAAAGCATTATGAATTGAAAACGTGGTGGATTCCACTGAGCCACACGACTAATCTCCCTGTTGTCTAATTTTTATAAATGTTTGTGGTTGTAGTTATCCCTAAGCCCAGCTGACCAGGGGCTCCACTACCCTAGCTACACATATCTTAAAAATCTATCGAAGTTCAAGCAATTCCATGCATTTTCCACGGTTGCCTTTTTGGGCCTTTCCTCTCTGATAGGCTGATCGTGATATGCTCATTACACAAGTATGGTACTGTTTTATTTATCACAGAAATAATGACCTTTTGTTTTTGTTACCCAATGTTTTACCTTTGCAGGGCATTGTGGGTTAGAAAAAACACACTACTTTGAATTTCTTTCAGTGTCCATTGTCAGA
Organism: Triturus cristatus; assembly: GCF_964204655.1. NCBI lineage: Eukaryota > Metazoa > Chordata > Amphibia > Caudata > Salamandridae > Triturus > Triturus cristatus. The sequence goes on along the minus strand of NC_140581.1, from coordinate 765,610,026 downwards.
AATATCTGGCGTGGCCGTTTCATAGCCCAAATATCACAGGTCTTCTCATCACAGAAATAAGTCTAATTCCAAGAAACCTTTTTGTCATTTCTACTGTCTTTGTTTTTGGCTTGTCCTGCCCTCTGTACTTAATAGGTGCTGGGGTCCAAAGTTTTGGTTAGAAGCCTACAGCCGGCATTATTCAAGGTCAGGGTGCTAACTACCAAGGCGGTGGTCTTGATTACATCTAGTGCCTCTTTTTCGCCACCACCCGAGACTCTTTACCTCACTCTTCCACATTTTTTTCATCTCCGCTTTCTTTGTCACAGTTTTCCTGTTTGTCCCTTTCAAGTTCTTTTCCCCTTGTGTGTTTTTTCTGTTTCTTGCTCTGGTTGACAGCCTGATGACGAAAAATAAGTGCCAGTCCCAAACAAGCATTTGCAATGCAATCGGTCTCGTCTTTGGGACCTTATATGTATTTAGCTGTGCAGCACATTAGCCTGCGTGCTAAAACATCTACTGTTCTTTAACATGGAGTGAAAGTAAGCACCAAACTGCGTGACACACCAGTTATGGGAACACATGGAGAGAAATGTTGCCTTTCAGTGGAAAATGATAGTCCAAAGCTCTGTTTTAAATATAAAGTCAGGGCCTTTGGTGGTCATATCACTGAAAATAAAAGATTTGAAAAAATATTGTCTACGGGTGCTTGTGGAAGACAATTTCTATGGACTGGAATCTAGAGAATGCTAAAGTGATTCTGGTATTTTACGGACCTCTGCTGGTTGTTTTCTATCAAGAAAGTTAAATAGAGGCAGTTGCCAGAAAAATAAAAAAATTTAAAAAAGAAAGTGCCTCAGCAGAAAGCAAATCTGGTATTTTACTGATCACTACTGGCCGTTTTCTATCAAGACAGGTAAATAGAGGCAGTTGAACAGAAAAAAAAAGTCCCTATGCGGAAGCAGACAAGTCCCAGGGCTGATCTCCAGAGTCCACAAAGTACATACACATATAAGTATAAACTAAAGTATATACAAGAGGTCTCGAATGCTCGATCTAAAAAGGGTTGTCGCATAGTTATATACCGGTCCTGTTTTAAAGGCACTTTTCAGTCTAATCAGCAGCTAGGAGTCGAAGCGATGATCTTCAATATTAAACTTACTAACACCTTGTCCTTCCCTGGTCTACTCCTCTACCGGCCGCCGGGGCCGAAACCATTGTTTATACAATCACTACAGAAGTTCTATGGACTGGAATCTAGAGAATGCTAAAGTAAATAGCTAGAGTTCCTCATCAGAAAGCAATACACCTGGTAAACAAGCACCCTGGGGAACAAACATGAATGCAAGGTGTATCAAAAGGACACTCTTTCCCCAAGCCAGCTATTTCTGTAATTCTGCAGTTAGGTGTTTATTTTACCCTTGGCCATTAACATTGGTCCTGAAAACCGCACAATAAAGCAGATTCTGCAACTTCTTGTGTGGGCTTTGATGTGGCGGTGAATTAGAGTCTAGACTGTGCTGTGTAGTCCTAGATTGCTACAATGGTAGAGTTTCTTCCCTTAGGTTACCCAGTCTTCTGCTATACACCATGCAGAGTATAAGCCAGGCTTTTACGTTGACGGGAAACAGAATGAAAGACGGGAATAAAGGCAGCATGGAGAAGAACAAGAAAACCAAGTGGCGAATTGGGAAAACTGCACTGTTTTGTCACGCATGCGTACGATGTAAGGCATCGCGTGCATGCGAGACAAAGAGTGCAACCTCATCCACCAATCACACAACCAAGAAGCATTGAAAATGCAATTGGACTCGGATTTACCCGAGACCTATTGCATTTTAAATGCAAGTGCCAACATGAAAGAAGGCACCAACGGGAAGGGGTAGGGGGTGGTTGTGGTACAAAACGTTATAGACTGCGGGAGGGAACGGGGAGAGACAGGGAAACAAAAACTGTTTTCCAAGTTCAGGGGCTGATAGCCTCGGATGAGGAAAACTGACGTCATGGCAGTCAGGAGGCGGGACTAAGGTGGCAAAAACCAATGAAAATGCAGAATTTATCATTGCAGCCAATCAAATTTATGGCCAAAAAGTGGGCGGGTCTTCCCCCGCTATACTGTATACAGCATCTCTCGACGAGACAGCACATGCCCTGCCTAGCCGAGACCTAAAAATGAGTGCTACTACCTGCAACCACGGGCTAAATTAGGCACTGCTGTCCGGGGCTATGGGGCCAAAGTGAAAACTCTGGGTAGTAGGGCATTTGTTGTTCCCCCAAAGTTCCACAGTTTTCCTGCACAAACAATGTAAGGAAATCTCTGTGTTTGTCACAGACTCCTCCGAATGCTAGTTAATTTTTCTTTAGCTGGGCCAGAGGAATAAACCATGTTTAGTACACTCATTTCCATGCATAGCTGTTAAAATTATGAAGCGTTACCACTGGATGCATTATTGATATATAAAAATGTCAAATAGACAATAAATAAATAAATAAATAAGGTAACATCCCAAGCTAATTTAGGATTTGTCTCACAAATAAATGTAGTTGTCACCCATGGAATGTCTGTGCAAATCCAGTGTGCGTATAGGCAGTCCTAATTGTTTCACCAGTTTAGTGTCTATAATATGTATTTTTGAAGGAGATCCCCTTGGTAACATCCAAGGTCATTAACAAATCCTATGTTTGAGTGCCTTTTGTGCATCCCGCATTAGAAAAAATATAGCAAAGATCCATTTTAGAATTAAATTCTGTTTACTTTTCTAACTAGGACATGTTCCAGTCATGAAAGAAAATGTGATAAAGGGTGGCAGCAGCCTGTAAAAGTGGCGTCTAATTCTAGTTGACTTTGATCTCTGTAAATGTGCGGCTGCCCTCCCCAGAGAAGGGCAGCCCATTGTAAGCATTCTTTGCTGTTTACAATACAGTCTTTTTATAGCACACCACCACCACCCAGCACCATTGTCAGCACAAAAGACAGGGGAAAGGCTTGAACTGACAGCTGTCCATGATTTGTACGGTAATATTGCTGCGTTCTTGAGGTCAAATATTCGGAATTTACATATATGGTGCTGTATGAATGCACAGAAAGAAGAATATTGAATATCGGACCTCTTTTACAACTCTTCTGCCTCTAAGTGGCCTTGTTTCGATTTTTCTCAGAGCGAGCCCTGATGCGTATTAGAAATAGTCATAAAAACACATACACAGTACTTTTAAAATAAAGCAATAACTTAGTTCGTAAAAACACAGTTTCACTGAACCTATATCTTTGCAGGTTAATCTAAATTTGAGGTTGGGAATTAATAATCTTATCATCTTGTTAGTACTCCAAATTCCCTTTTCACATTATAACCGAGGCAATTAAATTAATTCAAAGGAAACAGCCAGTAATAAATCCAGCTAGCCGGCATAGGGAGGGATAGTAGCCATAGACGTACATACATGCCATGGCAATCCGTGTGGGACACTGGGACCAGTACATATTTAGTACAGACCCTTAGATTCTTTCAGAACTAGAGGATGCACCTGTACCAGAACCAAGGTGCACTAAAGAGGTGAGGGTACATTATACTTATCTGTTTGCGTGAATGTCCCGCCATACACTCCTGAGCCTTCCCCACATTTGACACTTTTAACTCCTTACTCTCTTTCCACTGTGAATGCTTCTCTGTCCACAGGATAGCAACCATTGGCACCACCTGAGGCAAGTCCAATGGCATATCACAAGGCCCCCTGAGACTCCCATACCATACCTCACAGATATTCATAGGCCTTAGGACTGAATGGGCCCCCCATGCCTGCTTCACAGGGGCTGCGTTACTCCCCTGTGCAAGTCTGCACATGGTTCCAGGGTATCCATACACCGAAACGCCTGCAGAAGCTCATCATTTGTAGGGATTAAACCCCAGCCTATAACTTTGCCTGATCACACAGAATGTTTAGGGCTGGTCACATTGCAGGAATCTCATGGTAATCCTTTCATTGGACTGCCAGCTCCTTTTAGCTCAGGTAAATCTACAAGGGCAGTAACATCTGCTTCCAACTCCTCATTCTTATGTTCAGGGCCTGCCAGGGAAGGCACTTAGCCTCCAGAGGGCATGTCAAAGTTGCTAGATTGTGTTATTCTCTTTTCCTAACCCAATTTGTGGGGCTGGGAATGTGGTTTCAAGGATGAAAGAGTTTTTCTAGTCTCCCGAAAGATCATCTTCCAATGGTGTCTCCTGTCCCTCCAGCACAGACAGCCCTTTAAAATCAGAAAACGTGTGCCTCCTCGCTCCTCTTAAGGATTGATGTCACGTGCAGGAAATTATGGTGTGGGCCTCTCAATAGAAGCAACTCACATTTTAACCCATTCTTGTACATGAGCACTCAGCAATCAACCTTAGGGTCTCATTACCATGTCCTTATTCAGAGACCCGGTAACTCTGTCCCCGAAGTAACTAATACTAGATGTTCTGGTAGGTCCAGTACCTCCAGGGGCGGAGTTAACAGAATTTACAAGTGGAACCTTGAAGGTCACCTCAGAAATGAGGAATTACTCGGAAATCAGAAAGTCCTGCTCTGATTCCACTGATAATTCCATATTTCTCCTCGGCGTTTCATCGAAAGCGTCAAAGGGTAAAAACAATAGGTAAAATGAGTTATTGCAGATCTTAAAATCCTGAAGTGGTCGGTAACGTGTTCTACTGCCCCATGGGGATTATCTGGGACTTTGCAATGATGCAGCTAGCATCTATACTCTTAGATTTAGCCTGAGTAGTCAGTGATGACCAGCTCATCACTACGGCCATACCGTCATGGCCAAGTAGGTAATTTCATGGAATACATTTTACAGGAGAATCAATGTACATTTTATCCCTCCTCTGGTTTAAATTATTTTATAATTTGTCATCAATTGCTTTTTTACTATTAGTAAATACATGTACCGTGATTTTACTAACTTGGTTTAGACATTGCATCCAATTTTCTTTCTTTAATCTTTTAACGTTTTGTATTCCTGCACCTTGAACCCCCGAAACAGTTCCTGAGAGTAAGCCTACTGCCCCATATGACATTACCTCAAGTAAGTGTACATTTAAGAAATGTTTAAATTAAGTCTGTATTACCTCCTTGATCTGGTTGGGGTGTGACATTGACCTTAGACCTACCTGCCAGTGTCGCGGACCATGAAGATCCACTAGTTAGTTTTCAACACAGCTTGCCCGCTTAAAACCCAAGCAGCCAGGGACATGGTAAAGAAGGGTTATCCTAGGAAATGTGTATGGAAGTTGCAAAACATGGCGACCCCACAGCTGCACTGCAAAAAAAAATACATGTTATGTAAGGAATCGCACAATACAGAATTCCAAGTTGTATACAAGGATAATGTGTGATAATGCAGGGCAGTGCTTCATATCTCTGAATAGGCTAAGTGACTAGGACAGTCAGTTAGGTGTCATGCAGAGTCCAGCACATTTCATAGGAAGAGGCAAATCACCAAGGGATCCGAGTTTCAGTCCGCTTTGTATTACCAACGCAGTTCAAAAGCAAATAAAAAGTCTTGATTCAAAACCCAAAAAGTAACCGAAAAGTGCTAATCTAAAAATTGCAAGGTTTTAAGTTTCACAGTACCATAAAAACAACCCAAATGCCGCATAAGGAAAAATGTGTTCTAATACCAGAAGATCCAGACAAGGCATCACAGAATGCGCTTAAACAAGAAGCCACATCTAGGGAATCATTCTATGCATCACATGGGTCAGCAGAGTGTTCAGGAGCAGGGCAAAGAAACAATAATGGCAGTGTTGTGGAACATTGAGGTGAATATTAATACTTATTTTACAGGAAGCAGTAACTTGCTTCCTGTCTTGCTCACAGCAGTACTAGGTTTATTGGGAATTGTATTTCTGGAATGGCAGTCCTTACAGTTACATCTACTCGGGACGACAGTTCCAGTGCCGGGGGCCCTCATATGAGACAAGAAGAACATGGTGATGCCATGCTGCAGAATGCCCACCTCTTTAGTAACACATATAACCTCAGAGACCATGAGTACAACTTGTAAGAGGACCATGAATGGTGGGTGGTAGAGGATCTTGCTGTCACTTCCTGTGTGAGATATTATGAGCAAGCCCAGGTGGACAAATTCCAGACAACCAATTGGAGTTTTAATGAGGTTTCCATTCTCTGATTCTTCCTTTAGGTCTGAGTAGTATTGCCTGACCTCCTTATAGGCCTGCGGCTCAACTTCAACTCTGCCTTTTTTCAGCCATAATAGAGATAGCCCTCTTTGCACAGATCCCTAATCATGTGACTTTCAGTCCAGGCAAAAAAGATAAGGTCAATATTAATCTCTTCAAAAAGTGTGGTACCAGAGTTTGATTGAAATTTTACCTAATTGCCGCTTTGGCTTTAAAGAAAATTCTAACTTTGCACAGGTCCAAACACTGGTTTCAATTTAAACATTGTGGAATGGGCGAGCAGCCAAAGATTTGTATTATATCTGTGCTGTAGCAAACCTCTTGCACCCCCATGAATGACAGGACATATCTTACAAAGAGAAACCAAGAACATCCTACAAGAATCCTACTCTCACCCTTTAGTAAGGTTGACTGAGTTCAATAATTATTCTTTGTTAGGTGCTAGCGGGATGGTGCACTAATAAATAATTCAAATATGTAAGGAAATCATAAGCATAAACAATGTTAGCTATAAACCAAGTTCGTGAAAATGAAATACATATTATCTCGCTACTGAAAATCAATTTGAATAAAACGATAAAAGGAAATTGGGTAAAATAGGTTTGATTGTTATAATGAAAGTCAGCTACAGCAGTTATTAATATGGACTCATCTGGAACTTAATGTAAGTCAAGAGAGAAAAGTTAAACTTCTGGAAAAATGACTGTCTATGTATGACTTTTGAGAATGACAGGTGCCAAAATCAAGCTGATTATGAATGCTTGTGTTCACGTAAGAGTTGGTGGATTACCTTCAGTCTTGTTTCTGGAACCTAAACTTCACCATTATGGCGGCCCAAAGTGTCCATCCAAGAGAGCGTGATACCGTTGGGTAGGCTGGCTGGTTCACCATAGTGACGATGAAGAAAGTAGAACAAAAACAGCACATGTTTGAAAGGGCCTCTTGATTGCTGCCGCTTGATGTAGGGTTGTTTGATGCACTGGATGGTTTCTCTTGGTCAGTTTGTATTTAGCATGAGTTCCAATTTTTTTTCCCTCAGCAGATGAGTCAACCATTTGATATAGAAAAGTGCTCCACCACTTCAGCTAAAACTAGTGGAGCTGATGGTGAAGACTTCTGTGGAGCCTCAAAAAGCCATAATTGCAAAGTGCTGCTGATAATGGTGTTTGCTGAAAATCTGGAGCTCGAGTTTTTGCAAAAAATGATTCTGTCAAATAAGGCAGGGACTTTCAGACACAATTCCTCACTCCTCCTGTAAATAGCTTGACGCTGAACCAAATGCAATAAGGCTTTAAAATTGACGGCAGGATTAACCATCACGGTATCTGTCTCCTTTGTTATCAATGGGCTTTCACACCTCTCAGGACACCCAGGCCTAGAAGTGCTTGGGTCTCAGAGAGTAGATGGGTTAGGTATGATGTATGCAGGCCACCGATTGGTCCCACCAATGGTCCCAGAGGTGTATTGACAGGGTTGGCCACTGCAAACCTGGCAGGCATGATCAGACCAGCAGGGACTTTGGCTCAAGGGATCCCAAAAGCCTTGAAATACTACAAAATCAGTGGGTCCCAAATGGGGTAAATGGCATTAACAACGCGGTCGGAACCACGCGTGCCGTTACAAAGCAAGCGTTACCAAGCTTGCCTTTACCACACATTCCTTTACCACATATGCCGTTACAAGGATTTCCACTGTAAAAGCGGTAAAGACATATGCGTGGTAAAGGTAGTCAGCGCTCTAGATTCAGAGCGAATGAGCGGGGTGGGAGGTGTTGGAGACTTGGAGAGACTTCATGCCCAGATGAGAATGGAAGGAACAGAAGCAGGAAGGATTGGGACACAGTTTGGTATGTTGTTAGGGCTAGGGTCAGGTAGTTTTCAGGGCTGGGGGGCTGGGTTTTAGGACTCAGGGTGGGGGACAGGGTAGTATTTAGGGCTGGGGCCAGGTTTAGGTCTCAGGACAGGGATTGGGGTATTTTTAGGGCTGTGGTCTTTTTCAGTGCAGGGGGCCGGCTTTTAGGGCTTAAGGTGGCAGGCTGTGTTTTAACATGTACCATGCATATGCCTTTAACAGCCATGCCTTTACAACGAAATTCATTGTGAAGGCATGTGTGTTAAAGACATGGTCATGGTAATGACCGGGTTCTTAAGGCATTCGATCTAATCCCATGCATGGTTCCGTCATACAACCCCTAATGGTGCACTATATTGGGAATAGTTGTGCTCCTTTTTATTTCATTTTAAACCTCAAGTGTAGAAATCATAAATTTCACTAAACAAATCTAAACCCACTTTTCCTACAAACTGACCTCACCAAACTATCACAGGCTAATTAGCTGAATTTCAAGATGGCAGTTTTTTCGCCCCCTACCTCCTCGAAGTGGGTCCCACTGATGAGGCAGAGCTCAAAGAGGTTCATACTTGTTGACCTTTGAGCCTTTGTACTCAAGCTCTTTAAAATGCTGAAATGTTTACCTGGGTAGGGATAAAATGTGAAATCCCAAGAAATAGCTGTCCACAGAAAAAATCTAACTGCATGCCCACCCCAAACCCACCCCTTCCCCCCCCCCCCTCTTTCGGAAGTGGCTGGGGAACCCCTGGAGGGCTGCGATGCCTTCTCGCGCCGCAGGGACAGAGCCCTTTGTTACGCCCCTGAACGTCCTGTAGTGTTGCTGAGTCATGGGCCACCCCATAGTGTGATCCACGCACAGGGGGATGTTAGTGAAACCCCCGTGTGCCTAAAAGTAATGGTAGGGAAGAAAAAATAGCCCGGTGCATCGGGCGTGGCTTCAGTTGGGACCACTACAATACTGGGGTGTATGTGCCGTCATTTGGGGGTTTAAAGGGGCCTGCCTGCAACACAACACATCCCTGGTTATGATGAGCTGCTCGTCAGAAGAATGACTGCAGTGAGACATGCAAGGCTTAGAAATGTCATACAATGTATTTCCCAGCAAAGGTTATGACTGTTTTTCCTGGTTGAGAAACAACAGCCCACACTTTTCAGAAGCAATACATTCCCTTAAACTACGATTTTAAAGGCCTTGTTAAATAAACCAACTTTTTGTAAGGAATAGGTTCCTCTTTGATCCTGCACCTGCCTTGAACAAATGTTATCTATAGAGTTAATCGGAGACTTTCCAGGTACCGGCTGTGTTCTTGGCAATAACATACACCTGAGCAGGTGGCTGCCACCTTCAACGACCCTGGAGACATCGGCGGGTGTTTACGTTATATTAAAGACTGTGACAATGTACAGCACAGCGCGAGCTTCTCAAACCCACGTGAAAGGAGCACGAGCTCGGCTAGAAACAAACAAAAGACTGGAGACAGATTAGGAAAGCGTGGGAACCGGGATATTAAACACAAGATACCCAGGCAGGGACTGGTCCAAGCAAACGGGTATGTTAAAGGGAGGGGAAAATATAGGTGGTGCTGCTATGGTGTGTAGAAATCCGAACCTAACCGTGAGATTATATATATCGCTTTTTTTATGATAAATATATTGCTATGTTCAATGACTATACAGTGGCAGTCTGAAGCTCAGTACGAGCATCTAAAACTCGCTTATAAAAGAGACAGCACCAATCTGTGGTACAATATTGCAGTATTCCCCAGTTTATAACTGAGGGGCCAAATTTGGTCTATGAAAGCTGGATCCATGCGAGATTTTCAGTACTACCAGTGACTAGGTACATTTTTCCATGTAGGTTTATTGTTTGCAAACATATTTCGATGGGTTTCAAAAGTGGTGTGGAGTTGGACTTGATGGACCTACGTTGGACACCCCTAGTTGGGATCTTTTCTTTGGTGAAATGAGACAGGCATCTGCTAGCGGCAGATCAGTGACTACTTCAAGGTGTCTCTGTTGCTTGTAACAGCTCTGAATCCTGGTTCCTCTCTAGTAAACAAGCGAAGCTGAGCCTTAAGTCTATTTTTGGACGTGGGAATGAATTAGCAGCAAGTATAATTATACAGAGGACAATGCTCACCCTTTGCAAATATTTATGGAAGTTCATCAAGGCAAGCTTTTGTAAGTAGATTCCATTAAAAAACCTGAGCACTACTCTGCATGTAAATTCTTTGTAGGTTTCTCTTTGTAGCAGAAATGAAATACGAATGTGCTTCAAACAACAAGTCTTTAGCTGAGCCTCTCCATAAGTACTTTTGACACGAGGAGTGTAGGCGGCGGTCCAGGGAACCATTGCAAGCTTCCCTAATGCCATTCTCATAGAACCACTGCACCAGGCTTCTCCAACGAGTAGCTCCTGAGCTACCTGCAGCTCCCTTTGAGTAGCTCTTCTGTGTACAGCACAGCCTACTAAATTAGAAGTGTTTGCTTGGCTTAATTTATATATTTATAAACAATCAAAAAGTGTTTGTTCTAGATGGAAATGTCTGCATTTTCAGAGCTCATAAGAAGATGTTTGGAGTCAAATGGTTGAATTTACAAAATACCTTTAAAGCCGAGTGATAAATCATGTGGTGTTGGGGAGACATATTTCTAATACTATTACCTTTGTGCCATGAACATTGCATTTACCGCTTTTATGTACTACCTATGTAGAGAATTACAAGTTGACAAATACTTTTGTAAGTTAGTGCTTTCAACCCTGCCTGATGCACTGAGGTGATCACTGCCGGTACTCTTGCATAGCATGGCCACTGATATAATCATGTCTGATGTGGTCGCTATTACAAGGCCAATATATTAGTAGCTCGGATAATTTTCATTGGCCATAATAGCCCTTGTTACACAAAAGTTTGGCGACACCTGCACTACACTCTCTCTCAGTGCCATTCACATAATGTCATTCGTAGGCCTGGATGAGCAAAGCCCTTTTGATTTTACTAAAATGATATGTATAGTATACTTACATATAGCTGCTGCTTCCTGCCAGCACTCTTCAACCATTTGTCAGCTATTCAGTTATTTAAAATGTTCTTCTACCCCAATACGGCATGCATGGGGCAATGGGTTAGCCAATTCAGTCATTGGCAGACCTCACTGAGAGTGGCAGCATGTTTGCCTTTCACAAGGATCTCATCCACATACAAAAGTAGCTTCTTTAAGGGCCAGGGACCTCTATGGCAATGTGTTCTTGAGAGACCCAAAAAACTGCTACCAATTCTTTATTTTGTTTTACAAGAAAGTTTTGTGGAAACCCTGACAAAACAAGTATTGACAAAGCCAAAAGGCTGGTGCCCAATACCGGAGTTATCAGATTTGCACCTGCTCGTTAGGCCTGACATTTCACAATACAATATTATTTTACTAAAATTATATATATAGCATATTTAATCATAAGGATATACAGCCACCTCTCTTCATTAGTTGGTCCACTAATGAGTCATTCACATTTTTTTCCATCCACCACAGTATAAAGCATTCAGCCCTTGACTATCTTCACAGTAAATTACATTCTGCTCTTTCAGAAGGAGCTCATCTGCAAACAAATAGTTCCTTCAGTACCAGAGACTACTATGTCAATATGTGCTCTATTAAACCAAAACAATTCTTTCTTTTAGCCAATGTTTTTATCATATGGGGAGAGTCCAGCAGCTTCCCCAACAAGGACGTTTTTTTCATAATCCTTGAGAGAACATAGCAAGCATTGACAAAGCCAAAAGGATTTGAGCCACTGCCAGATCTATTGACTTTGCCAATGCATGTTTTTCAAGCAGCTGCTGACCCTTGGGATTCTGTGAATGTGAATGCAGGGGTGGAGGCCATCTGTTATGCCTCCATCTCCGCATTCGCAACTATCCACAAGGAGTTGCAGAATTTGCTAATACAATCCTGCTTCTCCTTTCTGTTATCCGTTTTGCTCAGTGATGCATACATTAGTACCAGCGACAACCTTAGGGCATCTCACAAACCACTCACAAACACGTCGACTTCCTTGCCTTTCGACCACAGTACCTCAGGCGTTTAGTTGCTGGGAGGGAATCTTTCTCAATTCAATTGAAAGGTTATTGCACATTTACAGAACTAGAAAATACATACTTATTTGGCCGAACCTTTGGAATGGTCAAAGGAAGTTGACCAAAGGAACGTATCCAGTACTTTTCAAAAGTTATTAAAATCATCCATCTGACATTATTGTTGAGGGGCCAGATGATGACAATTTTTACAGTCCAGGCATGCAGCATCACTATAATTGTAACACATCTTTCAAAGTTTCAGTAATTTAAATCAGTGTAGGTGTTTCAAAGGTCTTTACCAAACATCACACTTGTTAACTCCATTAATAGCACGTGCGCATCTATTATTAGAACATTGGAATGTTGGGAGCTCCATTGAAGACAATGGAGTGCTCCCTGCTTCCACGGGCCGGTAAAGGCCCGCAGAGCAACATTACAATATGTTACAAAGGCCTCTCGGAGCTCGAGGGGAGCTTCAAGAGGCCTTTGTTTAATTTGTTAGAACATTCTGCCCTCTATTGGCAGAATGTTCTAATAGCCTTATAGCCCTTCATAGCTGGGCTATACTGGCTATTAAAGTCCAGTTCCCATGTTAAAGTCCCTTGCCTTCAGACATTCTGAGAATAATTCAAAAATATCTAATGTGAAGTTGCAGCAGGTCTGGATCAAAGAATGAGCTGGCTTATTGCGTGCGACCCCAGTGGAAACCCTGTACTTTGGGCCCTGGGTGGCTGGCAAGAATAAAAATATTGGAACTTTACCCTTCTAGGCGGGGGATTGAACTCTGGTCCCGGGCCAGAACTCTGCTTCAGGGTCTGCCGCTCTAACCATTGAGCCACACTTCTCCACTAGATACTGCATACTGGGCTGCGAAAAGGCCTTGTTAGTGAGCGATCTGTGGTTAAAAATGGCTGCAAATAAGAGCCTTGCTCAAGGGTTGAAATCTTCAATCTCTTTGTTAATTGAGTCTTATGTCCCTTCTAATGCAATTATTGCATAACTGTTGCCATATTACGGTATCCACACAGCTGACAGATAGGTGATGGAAGGAGTTAGAGTTTCCCTCCTAGTAAGAAAATCATGCAAATAAGGCCTTGAGTGCTGTTAATCAGGGACATTTTATGGATTTTGGGGGCCCTGGGCCAAATGCATTTTGGAGACCCCTGTTCGGAACATCTTTGATTTTATGACTTAGTTTCACCTCTTTCATGCCCTCGTTGGTCAAATTCTAAATGTGTGTATATACTGATTTCGGGTACCCGCCAGGGGTCTGTTGTGCCACCTGCAGAAAGAGATTCTCGGGTAGGTTTTCTATGACTACTAACACTCCCGAACATACAGGCATAACTCAGTGTGAGGGGCGGGAGGCAGGGACTTTTTATGGATTTTGGGGGCCCTGGGCCAAATGCATTTTGGGGGCCCCTGTTCGGAACATCTTTGATTTTATGATTCAGTTTCACCTCTTTCATGCCCTCTTTGGTCAAATTCTAAATGTGTGTATCCTGATGTGAGTTTTCATATTGCAGTACAGTTGCAGCTCACTAATATTACTGCAAATAATCTCAGTGATACCCTCCCATTTCTCATATGTGAGGTCCTGTTTTGATCTAAAAGAAACTTTTTATAAGGATGTTCCATGAAACAAACACATTTTGACTACAAAATGTCAATAATAGACTCTCACACACTAAAAAGAAACGATAGAAAAACACTATGAACACTATTTACAACAATCTGTTTAAACATTATTCAAGATCATCAGGGCAAGACTCTCTGCAGAACAGAGCTGGCTCTATCAGGGGGCCCCTGAAAGGCTGGGGCCTGGGCCAGAGCCCACTTTGCCCACGCCTTAAAACGTCTCTGGCGGGAGGTACCTGCCAGTCTTCCTTTTCTCCCAAAAGTTTTCAGTTTCCTTTTTGGGCTTGAGAAATCTACTGGCAATGACCCCAATAGCTTGAGGGCAATAAAACATTATCGCCAGCCTGAGAAAATGCAGCAGTTATATCGATGGCAAGTGATGCAGTCAGCTTTAGATACAGGACTGTATCGATACTTCGGAAGGAGGATAGGCAGCTGTTGAATTAACCAGTAAGAAGAATTTTATGATAACAGAGTCACCTTTCTACATCTTCAACAAGGTAAGGCATCATGTGATCCTACTGTCATTCTTCCACCCAATCACACCCACACTTCCACTGGTTGAGAAGGAAAACTTACAGTGCTGCACCTCACAATATCATGCATGTCAGTAGACATGACACCCACCGCACCAGCCACCACACACCGGTTTCCACGCCACACCGCTTGTTTAGACTTTTCAATGTGCAGTTATTTTGCATCCACTGCAGACATAACTAACCTTATCACACACCGCAATATCTGGATTGCTTCGTCAGTAAGACATGGTGAAACACCAGTTTATCACTCATTTTTGATGAGCGCTCCTCTTAAGATTAGACAAATGGATATCACTCACCTGCTCACAAAGCTGGTAGCAGCCTTACCTTCTGCTAAAACTGTACCTCAGAGGCTTACTCCTCCCCATCACCTCCTCTGAATGCCCGCAGCTAGCACTCACATCCACTCAACCCATCACCCTTTCAATAACGAACACCTCACTGAAGAATTTTCAGAATGCCTAGTGAGCAAAGTCCTGCTGGTATGAAGAACCTAAAATGCGTACCCAAAGTATGTTGACTCTTCCTCAAAAACAGCCAATTCAAGGAAACATCATTAATAATCACGTGCCACAACTTCAGCCCGTAAGTCCTAGCAATGGGTAGCGCAGCCCATAAAAAGGACTCTAAAATTCCCAAAAACATAACCCCTGCTGTTATGAAGACTACCAGGTCCGACTAAGACCCACAACACAGCAGGTCTGTCCAGGACCTTGTTCTGATAAATATTGATGTATTGATATGCTTTTCCCTAGGGCTCAAGTTATCATTGTGTGGCTTGATGTTGGTGCATTTTGGCC
Source organism: Triturus cristatus (assembly GCF_964204655.1). Classification (NCBI taxonomy): domain Eukaryota; kingdom Metazoa; phylum Chordata; class Amphibia; order Caudata; family Salamandridae; genus Triturus; species Triturus cristatus. The sequence continues at coordinate 765,594,967 of NC_140581.1, read as the reverse complement.
ATATCTGCCCCCTTCTGCGTTTCCACTGTTTGCTGTTAGATTTTGGCTGCTTTGTTTTATCTACTCCATATTGAGTGCACACTATTTGTTTGAATGGAGGTAATTTACTGTTAGTGCTTTACGTTATTGAAGACACTTATTTTATTTGAACCGATGTATATGTTTTAATATGAGGTGGTGGTCTTTGTAGTTCATCAATGATGTGTGTATTTTCGGCTCTCACTGTACAAAATGGTCCTGTTTGGATGAGCATTTTGGCTTACAGTTTTTCTGAATCGGAATGTGGCTCACATTTTGGGGTGTTTGCATAAGCCCAGGGAAGACGTTTGAATAATGACAAAGTTATGTTTTCTGGCGGGCTGTTGCATTCAGCACCAACATGCTTTTTTTTTTTTTGCAGGCTCAAAAAGTCACATTTTCGTGATTTACCATAAAAACTAAAGCCTCACTTTAAATCCGCTCAAAATATGTTATTCTAATTTTTGTTCCCTCTGTGACTTGATTGTTGCTACAAATATATCTTTCATAAATCAGAACAAATAAAGAAATACATTATAATGGATGTAGGTATCTCCAAAACGTCGTTTGGACAATGAGCATATTCATGTCGTCCGCCTTTCTTATATTTGGCCACTTGCAGAGTTCTCCTGTACTTTGTTTCTTGTGCTACATGAGGATTCTATGTATTCTATGGCAACCTGTATGTCAGCATGCCACAAAGTGTAGCATAATTTATGTGAGAATGTCACAAAGTGTGGCAATCTGTATGTGAGCACCCCAAAAATTGTGGCAACCTGTATGTGAGCAAGTCACACAGTGAATGCAAACTGTGTATCTTGCAGCCATGCACTACCAGATTCATCAACACTGATGCTATGAGAGAAGTGATTGCCTCATCTAATTTGCAGATTATTCTGCCTTCACTGACCATAACAAACTCTTCATGGTCTTTAGCTTTCTCTTGGCACCTTTAGTTTTCTTGGTGTGTTCCCAATACAAATAATTATACTCTTGCCAATAACAGGTTAGTGACAGCAATATATTAACATCCATTCATCAGTTGCATGTGCAACACTCCCACTGCAATGCCGGCTATGTTTAATTGAGGTTACAGGCAACATATGTAAGATATTTACATGTGCAATTGGTTTGTTCTTGTATATCTAGAGAGTGTTGAGAGTAGCATTTTTCCCACTGTCTTCCAATTAAGAAGCGCTGTGAACAACTGTCCCTAATATTACTGCTGGACTTGGCCCTTTCTGCAGGGTCATCCCCAGACCTTGTGCTTTCCCTTCTCCATTATTTGCTGAATTCACATTTGTTGGCCTTTTGACTCTGTGCACTTTATCACTGCTAACCAGTGCTAAACTGCTTGCGCTCTCTCCTAAAAACATGGACGCCCTGGCTTATACTCAATTGGCATATTTACTTTTTTTATATGTCCCTAGCAAAGTTGTATTCATGTGTCCAGGTCCTGTACATTATATACTACTTGTCACCCCTAAGCTAGGCCTTGGACAGCCCTAAGAGCAGGGCGTATTAAATTCAAAAAGTTTGAAATGTAGTTTTAAGTTGTACATGTCCTGGTAGAAAAAAACTCTTACATTTGTTTTTCACTACTGGAAGGCCTAGCTCTCCCGTAGGATAACATTGGAGTTGCCTTATTACAATTTATAAGTGTAATTATCAAATGAGAAGAGATAACCAGAACATGATTGGTGTCTCTGGAATCACAATTTAAACTCCTAACTTGAGATGAAGTTGGATTTTAAATTACAATTCTGAAAATGCCACTTTTAGAAAGTTGATATTTTCTTGTCTTAGTCATTTGGTGCCCGCAGTCTGTCTCTGGTCACATGACTGAGTGTAGCTTACAATTGAGCTTTTTGTATTCCTCCTAGACAGTCACATACAGCTTAGTTGTGACTGAAGAGGACATCACAGGCAGGATGGGAGGGAGGAGCTGTGCACAGACCCACTTACACTTGAATAGGCCGTGGCCTGTCTCCACACAAAGGGCTGCATGGCCTTTGTAGTTAGTCTGGAGCCAGGGCAGGGAAGGAAATGCATCTGCGCCCTTCAAAGGCAAGTCTCTAGAAACTTCTCCCCCCTTCAAAGGCACAACTGTGTATAAAAGAAGGAATCCAGACATCAACTCTCTAAGACACTTCTGGACCTATGGATACTCTACCAGGAAGAAAGACTGCTGTGCTGCTACAAGGACTGCCACACTGCTGGATCGCTGCTCTAAAGGAACTGCTGCCCTGTTGTGCTTACCTGCTGCCTGCTGCCTTCCTGCCTGGGGAAGAAGAACCAGACTTGCAACCTCATTTTGAGTCTAGGACCTCAGAGTGCCTACTGATCTGAGCCTCAGGTACATAAAAGGCTCCCCAACAGCTAATGGATCCGTCGTCAGTGAACTCCAGACGCCTAAGTGGTGCCTCTCAGGTTCTGGACCCTTGGTGTAGCTCTCGACCTCTTGAAATCAAGCTTTTGTTCTCCTCAAGACCACGAACGGACTTCTCTGCACTGGAACCATGCTGCTTCTACCGAAATACCACCGAAATTCAGCCCTAGCCGCTGCCAGCCCATCTCTGCACACAGCAGCACCGAAAGCCCTATGGGGGACAGCCAACACGAAGCTGCAGCCCGCTGTCCTTTACGCCTAGCCTATTGTTTGTACCACGTCACCTGCTGCCTGTGAGGCTCTTCCAATGCGAACAAAACTCTTGGCACAAAATGTGAGGAGGTAAAACTTCAGTGGGACTAATTTGGGACTGTATCCGACCCGCACACCATCGTCGTTGACCTGAACATTTGACTTTGACTTAGTCCAGTGTGACCAGATAGCTGTGGTTGGCGCTTTATGCTTTTAGGTGCTATATTGCAGTATATTCTTTAAAAATCCATAACTCCGGCTCTACTGATTAGAAGTTTGTCGTTTTGGTCTTGTTTTATTTATTAAATCAAGCTCTATTATTCTAACCTGGTGTGGGATCTTTTCGTGCAGTGTTTTCCTGTTTGAAATGTTGCACAAATACACACATTGCATCAAAGTTAAAGCAGACTAGGGAGTTCAGCACAGGTTAGTTTGGGGTTGTTTGTGCCTTGCCCTGAATAGAATTGTGGTTGCAGCTTGACGAAGTTTCACACTCCAGTCAACCAGTAGCCTAAATTCTAACAATTAGTCAGTTGTCTTACTTTTCATTTATTAATTACATAGCTCAGTGGTTTAATGCACTTACTGCCTAGATCTGTGAGAGCCTAACACGACTAAGTATGCAAGTTTTTAGTTACTTTGTGGAAGAATGCTATATTTACTGCTTTGAAAGTGAGAGTGGCTCAGTGACATTGTTCAAATTGCTTGTTTTATATTTGCTTGTTTGTAAAGTACTGGAGAATGTTTATTTACTACCAAAAACTGCAGATTGTTTTAGTTACATTGTAAGTCTCTGGAACATTGAAATAGTTTGGCAAAAAATGTAAGAACAATTATAAATGTAAATTAATGCTGCTTAAAGCATAGTATTTCGATCAAAAAGATGGACTTATAAGTGGAGAACTCGATTTGTCATATGTCAGTAGACCATGAAGTCTGGAAGCGTCATAATGCAGAGAAACATCAGGAATAGACTAGGTACTTACACCTGATGTGGTTACTCGCTGAGCTCACTATATTATGTGTTGCAAAAGTATTTTACTTGAAACGAATTTTCCACCGCTGCAACTAAAGGTTCAAGACACAAAGAAGGTAGATTGGTACCTAACGTGGGACATCGCCAAATATCTCAAGTTACCTATGTCAGTAGAGAGCATGGCATGTTTTTTTCCATACACCTAGTTCAGCATTTAAAAAAATAGAACTAAATAGAGCTATACATTTCACAATTGCACCTTTTTGTTCCTCCAGTAATATGTCACTGATTGTGCCACACATTAGACATATAAATGTCACAGATAAGCCTGCTTCAAACAGAAACATGTTAAATGTATATTTACATTCTGAAACCTGCACGCTGTGAGGCTAGCTATGAAGGTAAGTCTAAGCCCTGTTCTTAGCTTAGCTCTTGCTGTGCCCTTTGGCTTGACTGGTGGGCGCCTGTGTCTGCTAGGGGCCCCTTAATAGGAGTCTCATAAAATGGGAAAGATGAGCAGAATACAGAACAGTCAAAGTAGTGGATGGAAAGAGTGAAGAGAAAAGATGGTACCCGACAGGCCCAGGGCTGCAACTCACTACCTGCTCTGGGATGAGGAGAGGGCTCAGAAAAGGCCATCTAGGGGGTGGAGAAATGACGCAGTCGCTGAAGCTGCTGCTGCACCATTGTGAACGTGGGAGACCCAGCCTTAAAGCAGCAGGGAGCAGGAGCAATACTTAGTCAGTGAGATACGGGTGTGAATTACAAATGTCCCAACTAAAAAGCAGTAAGCTGCTGAGTGGAGATGGGAGATGGACTGGTTCCATGAGAAACAAGGTCAGTATTGATTTGCATTAGGTAGGCCTCTGTCTATATTGACACACGGGGTGAAAAATGATGGGTTGGAATACTACCTCAAGCGATATACGCTGGTTAGACTATTTGCAAGCATTCATCCAATCACCTTTTCGATATTTGATTACTAGTAGTATGCCTGGAAATCGGAGACTGATACAAGTTTCCAAGCCTACTACTGTCAATATTTGTGAATTCCAAAAAGTACTAAATTTGCACCCATTCCTGGAGTACTTATCAGGGTGTAGAGTTGCTACTTTTCTGCTAAACAAGTCAGTATATATGTTTGTTTCTGTTCCAAAACATTAATACGTGAAGTTAAAACCTCTTATTGAAATGAGAACTACGAGGGAAACTGACACAAACATAGCAGATCAGACTCAACTACCAAGACAAGAATGCCTTTTGGTGGTGTCATACTCCACACACCCTGCCTGAAGCTACGCCCCTTCCTGTATCATCTGGGCCCTGTAGTTCTCCCTGGGACTCACGACTACAGTCATATGTAAACAATGGCCTGGAATCCCTGCCCTGGGCTCACCAATGTTTCATTGTATTTGCACCACATGCCCTGTACTTTGCTTCTGCTACGAGAAGCCTTGTTGGTAGAGTTGTCATATCGGTGCATGTAGGCAGGACTCCATGTTTCCAGTCATGGCCTTTTACAAATCATTTTATCAAGTGAATGACTGTCCCATGTACTAAGCCTGAGTTGCAAATACAGGTGGGTGCATCTGCAAGTTATTAGGGCGAGCTAAGCCAGAGCAGAGCCAAGGGTCTAGCTTGGCTCTAACAGTCCATGCACGAGTCAAGCCATGAAAACATTTGGCCCATATATTGTGCAACGAACATCATGTATAAATGCGATACAGTCTCTTCAAAATTCAATTTTTTAAATTTCTTTAACAAGCAGAAGTGTTTCACCTTAGTTCATCAAACTATATTAGACAGACATTTACTAAAAGTCATAGTTTTGAAACATGAAAGTAGAACAATTCATAGGTCAACCTCCAGCAACATGCCATTAGTGAACTAAGAGGCAAGCAATAATCATGTAAACCCTAAACATTGTCTAGATTCTTACAACAGATGGAGCAACATATTATTCTATTGAATCAAGCATAAGATGTACTTGTACAGTGCATATCCTGAACTCAGACATTTAAAAAGAGGCTCTGTGAAATAAAACATTTGCCTAGGATCACACAACTTGGGCAAGCAGGGAAGCTGGTATTGATTCCAGGTTATCTGGTTTTACATTTTGAAATGTCTCTCTCCCGTTTTACATCAAAGGTCATTATGTAGTCTTTTATTCTTAGAGCATAACAAAAATCCAGCACAGGCATAGCAGACTGACTCAGGGCCCCAGACCCATCTAGCAAGCCAAGAATGCATTTATTTGGAGAAAATCACAACCCAAACACCCCCCTGAAACTACACCCACGGCTGGGAGTCCTGACTACAGGGTTACATGATGCTGTCCTTGGTGTTCAATGCAGGTCAGAGTTTGTAGAAGTGTTGCCAGGGAGGGTGCCAGAGTTGGATCAGGGCATAGCTTCTGCTTGTGGTGAGATGCATTGGCTTATCCTATCGGATTAATAGTAGAGGAAGTGCATGAGTGCAGCGAAGTGCTTATGTTGCTGTATGCTGTAACTGCACCTCTAAGAACCCGTGCTGTGCAGAGTGGTGCACTGAGTGTCAAACATGAATCAAGTTACTGGGAGGCTTTGTAGCATTTGAAACATCATTAGAAATAGTTAAAAATAAACTAGAAGAGTTGAATGGGAAACCTCAGGCAGGGATGCCTACAATTCTCCCAGCAAGGAGTAGCACTGCTAATACTTTATTGAACAAGCATTGGCAAGCTCATCGGTCTAGTCTTGCCAATGCTGTTTAATCGCCGCTTTTGACTTTGAGAATGGTTATACAACTGCATCAGAATTGGCAAAGCAAATAGTGGAGACAAGCCATTTTAAAAGTGTATATGACATAGTTTCAAAATGGCCATCATATTGCCTGACTCAACATGTGGTGGCAATCTAGAAAGCAGACGTTTTACATTTCAATATGGATACATGTTGCTCCACACTACTTTCTGTCAAGCAAACGTGACAACCATCTTGAAAATATTAAAAATGGTATCTGCTATATTTTTGAGATAGCTACCACATTGTGTGGCGCCCATCTTGAGAGTATTCCAAGAACACTTTTAAGATTGGTGGTCACCTCTGTTAGTTTAGCCAATACCAATGAGATTTAAATGGCATCTGGCACTGTCAAAGCCAATAGCGGAGGCCGGCATTGAGTAGGAGAGGGGCCTCAGGAGAGGGGCTGCTTGGGAGGTAGACAAAGCTGGGGCTTGGACAGAAAACTGCAGACGGTAGAGAATCCCCAGGGATGGGGGGGGGGGGGGGGCGAGGGAGTGTGATATCAAGCTGCCAGGTGCTCCTCTATCTTGCGGGGTGGGTGGGAGTAGAGAGACAGGATGTGGGAGGTTAGGTAGCAAGGAAAAAGCACAAGTGGGCCCCAAACACAGAGACCGCAGGAGCATAGACACTCGTATGGTGAGCTAAATGAAAAATAAAGTCAAAAAAAGTTTAAAAGACATCCATGAAGTCAGCAGTGGAAGGACTCACCCCAGCCAATCAAATGCAAGCGTAAAGAAGAACACAAAAGAACAGGGATGAAAGATAAGCAATCAAGCGCCGGAACAGAGGTAGACATGAAAGCCATCTAATAATGTGTAGTTTGTGACCAGTGCTTGCTGCGACTGACAGCTCAAGCTGTCTACGGTGAGTCCTTCAGGGACACTTCCCTTCAGGGACAGCAGAGACAAACTGCACATGGCCTCCAGGTACTTCAGTGTTCTTAGCATTACTCAATCAATTGCTTGGCTTACACCTCAGCCGTCTCTCCACAGCTCAGAATTTATTGGGGACTTTCACAGAATTTGTGCTCCCCTGAAGGCGGTGGCTGGTTTACAACCACTCATCTTGATTCAGCAGTCTTAAGTCATGCTCAATAAACTCTGCACTGTTTGCCCTTGTAAAAACAAAAGTTCATTTGAAAAGAAAACAAACAAAAGATAGCAAGCGAGTTCTGTTCCTGTGCAACCTTTAATTTAATTGTTCATTTCCGTAAGAGTGAGCTGGGCACACATCGCACAGGGTAAAATAAAGAATACAGATCAAAGCAAGGTGACTCTCCTCCCACAGTATTTCACAATGTGCGAATATCTTTCAACCCAAAAGGCTTCAAAGCTAGGGTAAAGACCAGGAGCGGATCCAGTCCACTGTTAGACATCCCAGCTTCCCTCAGTGCTTTGATATGTAGGTTCTGTACAGAACACAGAATGCTCGACTGCAATCCAATGCGGACACTTTAACCCCAGGTCTGAGAGGACACCTCTGCTAGGACTGGGGGAGGCCCTCATGGGACTTTGTTATGGGGAGATGGCTCTTTCACCAAGGGTCTAACCTTATGTCTCTTCACAGGATCACGGTGATTTCCCAACATCCAACTGAGACAAGTTACAAGGAAGCTAGTGCCACAGCAGATCGGCATACGTTTTTAAGGAAAGCCCTTGTCAATTATTTTCCAAATTGCAGCATCAGAGTACTAGGCTCATGAATTATCCTACTCTGGGAATTATGCTGATGAATGCCAAACTATTTCATTCCTTACTGCATGATTGCTGTTGGCTTTCCCTGTATTACCCTCAGAGCAAGCCCCTGGATCCAACTTAACACCTGGTAGGTGCAATGTGCTGCAAATGTCTAAGGGCCTGATTCACCAAGGGCCTCCGCACTCGTGACAGTCTTCGCAGTCATAGAGGAGTCTCCCCAGTCGTTGAGTAATCTCCACAATGAGAATTCTCATTGCGGAAATTCCGCCCCAAGTGTGGGCACTTCCCCATGGCTGCGGGGCCCTCGCCACGAGTGCGGAGGCCCTTTATGAATCAGGTCCCAAATGTTATGTTATGTTATGTTAAAATATTTGTATAGCTAATGGCTGCCCCAGCATCGAGGCATGCCACCTCTGAGGTAGAACACAGAGTGGGGAGGCAGAGCGAGAATTAGCAGTGGGAAAAGAGCCAAGACTAAACCAGCCTTCTGACGGTCAGGTGATCAGGGTTGCTACGAATATGTAGAGGGAGGGAGTTCCATAAGGCGGGAGTCAGCCGCTTGAAAGATCGACCACCCGATCTGACCCTCCGTATTCGTGGGATTCTGGCAAGGAGCAGGTCTGCCAAGCACAGTGCTCGTGAGGGTACATAGTAGGAGCATAGATCACTCAGGATTCCTGGGCCACTGCCTGAGAGAATGTTATTAGTGATACATAGCGTTTTGAAATTAACTCTTTGTTCAACGGGTAGCCAGTATAGGCGGTGGAGGAGGTTGGAAACATGACAGTGTTTAGGCAGGGCAAAGATAGCGCGAGCCGCAGTGTTTTGAACACGCTGCAATCTTTTTATCACTGATTTGTTGGAACCCAGAAGTGGCACGTTGTAGTAGTCCAGTCTGGCCAGGATGGAGGCTTGGATGATCAGCTGACGCGTTTTAGAATAAAAAAAAACAAGTATAGGCTTTAGACCTCGCAGCAGTCTGGAACATTTCCCAGCCACAGATTTAGCATGCACCTCAAAAGTGAGTTCTCTATCCAACATAATGCCCAAGTTCTTCACCACAGGTTTGGGTATGGGGGGCACTTCAAGTGCAGGAGGCCCCCATTCATTGCCCCAGAGATGGGAGTCCCTGCCTACCAGAAGGATCTCGGATTTGGCTGAATTTAACTGCAAAAAATTAGCAGTCATCCACTCCAGGATGGCCATTACATCTTCCTTGAATTTTGCCACGTCCTGGCTGGGATTGTTGGAAAAGGTGATCACCAGCTGGGTGTCATCTGCGTATGACACCAGGGAGATGCCCTGGGCTTTGGCCATCAGCGCCAATGGTCTCACATCAACATTAAATAAGGTAGGGCTTAAAGCTAACTCTGGGGGAACACTGCAGCCTAATGGGTGTGTGCGGTAGGAAAAAGGAGGGGCAATTACTTGGAATGTCCGATCAGCTAGGAAGGACACAAACCAAAAAAGGTATGGTTTTACTAGGATTAGTACTTGTGATGATCAGGTTAGAGTAGTGTGCTGCCCTAGTCTTGCGGACCAATTTGTGATATGCCTTGATCGCACTTCTATACTGCATTTTAGCCTGAGTGTCATAGAATCGCCCCCAGGCTCACTCCAGGACCTTGCAGTTCTTTCTGGCTAGGGTCAGAGACTCGTTAAACGATACATTAGCCCGTGCGCTTTTTGAGTGGGTGAGTTTGAGTGGGATACAGGTGTCCAAGGCTTGGGTAACCTACCCCTGAAAGAGCATATTGGCCTCTTCCATATTCGTGGACTTTTCTGGAGGCTGAGCGCTCAAGGCCGCAAAGAAAGCCGTCTGGTCCAGAATATGCCAGGGGCGTTTGAGAGAGAAGTTGTGGTGTGACTGTAGTTTGGGGTCGGCTACTGCTAGCCGCATGGAAATTAGAAAAAGATCTGTCCAGGGCATAGGAAGGGGTGCCTGACCTTCCAAAGACTGGAGATTAGAAAAAATCGGGTTGAGGAGATGCCCTACAATGTGGGTTGATCCCAGGACCAATTGGGCCAATTGGCATGCGGCCATGTCCCCGAGAAAACTGAGAATGTCAGGGGACTCCTGCAAATCTAAATGGGGATTCAGGTCACCTATAACATTAAAGTTAGCTGTCTGGAGGGCTTATGCGGTAATAGCATTGGCCAGGGCTTCTCTAAAAAATTGTGATGGACCCGGTTTGCGGTAGATAAGTAGCCCAGAGAAAGTGAAGTTCGCTCTCAGTGTGATTTTATAGAGCGCACTCTCACAGTCCAGAATGTCTCGGGGGACGAGGCTACACATGTGGACTGCTTTGTGAATGATTTTATTGCAGGACTCTCAGCTAATTAGCTTCTAAGTAGAAAAGAGGATGTAGGAAATAAAAACACCAAGTCACACTGTTGAGTATTCCTATTGCCCTTTGCTTAGTCAGATCTTTTTCAAGTGTGGTAAAAACAATCTAGTCATTCTAATTGCAATCAGGACTCGTTGCTAACTGTGTACAGTAATACATGTTTTAGATAGAACACCGACTTGTGAGCTCCATAATGAGAATGATTTCTCTTCTTTTTACTACAGACAACCAGACTGTATAATCTAGTATTTTATTTATCATTTTGCATTAAAAAAATCTCTTTTTGATAAAAAAACACATACAAACTGAACGTACAAAACATGCAATCTAAAAAAATACATTATGGGTAGGATATGTAATATGGTTCTGTATTCCATCATGTGGTTAGATGACATTTGAAAATGTATCTGCCTTCGTCCTAGTGGTTTACATCACCAGAAGCATTTATGGCATTACAGAACCATATTAAACGATTACGAATTATGTATCCTTTCCCTCTCTCTGGACATAAACATATATACATAAATAAGGACAGAAGATAAACATTTATGAAATATGATCCTAAATTGCCAACATAAGGTTTTAGTTAATCAGCAAAGGACAGGTGGTTTGTAAATTTCACCAGAAATCTGACATGGCAATATCAGACCATATTACATATGCCACCCATTATGGGCCTCATTACATCATGTCCCATAATTAGATGGGGATATACCTGGTTAATGATTCTGGTTGGTAACCCCGCCATAAACCACAGTGGTCCAGAATACGTGATAACATGTGGTTCTCAGAATTACCATGTTTATTCCCATGTGATTCCTTGATCCTGAGTCATTTACTGTGCACAGTTTGCATCTGCTTATAGCTGCTGGAAACTGTACATGACAAAGCAATGGGATGGGACAGCAGATCCCCTCTGCCTCCTACTCCAGAGATATTGCTTTGACTGTCTCCTATTGGGTCACTTTGTATGTTTTGTATTACGTATGTATTTTGGGGTAGTTTGCTTGAATAAGAGATTTTGTAAACAGGAAAATGTTTTTTGCAAACAGTTCAAGTGAAATACTGGACTACACTGTTTGGTTGTCTTTAGGAAAAAGATAAGGAAATACTTAACTGTATACGCAGGAATGCAGAATTTTAGAAAAAATATTTGTCTTTGTTAAAAAATATTCCGTCTAATTCACAAAGACTTTGCTGTGAGTATGTGTGACATACTCTTGAGATTCTATTAGCTTATTCCTTAATTATAATAATAAGCCAGGTGTACACCCGGCATACACATGTCTTACTCCTGGAATTCATCAGCAAGTCATAAGTTCTGAAGCAGTATGTCACTCTTACAGAAACATCTTTGAGAATCAAGCCCATTGTGTATGTAGAATAGAAAGATTGCTGTAGCTGTTCCCTGCATGGTGCTAACCACGGGCAACAATGCACACTGAATGGAATTCGATTGTTTGGGATTTGTTTAACTGTGATGAATAGAATGTTGAATGGTAAAACTGTGCAGAGGGGTTTTGGGCTGTCATTGTGACAATGAAACGAGTATTACACAGAGAGCAATGAAATATTTAACATAACTTCACATAAACTGTGTGTTTAAGTCAATTTCAAAGGTTTTTTAAACATATGTTAAAGTGTTGCAACCAATCCTAACTTTAACTTCACTTTAACTGTATTTTGTTCAGTGAATTTCTGTTTTTATGATGATATACTGCATTTACCTTCTTTTAAATTATTTCCTTCCCTGAAGGCTCACAATGTTTGGCCATGTGCAGCAGAGGTTGACTGCTCGGCCTGACCATAGCCAGGTTCTGCGCCCAACCCGCCAAAGGCTAACAATCCAAGATGCACATAGTTTTTGGCAGCCAAATGAGGGCCAGGATCCTTTATTTTTTTTAAACTTTTTATTATTAGTATTTGTATTTATTTTTATATTTAAAAACATTGTGGTTCTCAAATTCTTAGAGATTCCTGGACCCTTGCAGGACTTCAAGGGGGCCCACAATTCCCAGGGGCCCTTTCTGAGGGCAACAAATCACGGTTCACAAACCTATCTTCCTCACTGTGGATCTGGAACACATTGCCTTAATATATTTTTTTATTTGATACTGGGGAAGTCCTTTGGGGACCACCCTGCTGAGCCAGGAGACTAATAGATACTCCCCTTGCCTCTTTAAAGCTCCAGTCATTTTCTCATTCAGGAAATGAGGTTCAAGACCTGCCTTCTGTAATGGTGGCTGCAACAGACTTTTCTCTGTTGCGACTCGGCAATTAGAGGCTTCATGTCGATGGGCCTGGCATTGGTTTGGAGGTCCAAAATGGACAGTGGAAAAAAACTTTTGTATCCAATGAGATTTGTTTGTTTTTTAAATCTGAAACTAAAGATGGTCTGGGATCACACTAAAGTATCATATATGGAGTAATGTTTTTGAAGATTGTCTAATGTTCTGTTACAAATCTAACAGATATTCACTGTAGAGATTGTGTCAAACTTGAAGCAGTCATTGTGCATTTCTGAGAGACAGAACACAGAAATTAACAATGATTTTCCACTTAAACCTATTGAGCGTAGCATTTATGGAATTCCTCATGGATGTGTGCTGCTCCCAGCCTGGGCCATGGTCATTTGAGGCTTCTAGAGGATCTGATCTGGGATAATGGGCCACAGTTAATAGTATGGAACTCATTTCCTAATTGACCAAGGCTGATGAATGGTCTTCAAGGAATAGCCATATAAAAGATGTATGTGGCACTACCTATCAATATTAGCATGTTTGTCTATCTTCCATACATGTTTTTGCAAAAGGTCAACATATTTTATGCATACATTTTCATTTGTTATGGTCACAAACATATCAAAATAATTTGCTTTAAAGGTATTCAATCAGGGGTGCTAACAATATTCCATTTCAGAGATAAATGATCTCCTTCCTTAGGAATTGATTCACATGTATTTCACATCCATGATAGAATTAATTAAAAAAAAGAGTAATATCTCGACTAGATTTCTCATAAAACAATAATTGACTTAATGTATATTAGAACATTGGAATGCTGGGAGCTCCTTTGAAAATAAGTAGTACTCGAGGCTTCCAATGTCTGGTAGAAGCATGGAGCTTCAACATTCCAATGTTTTACTTTGTTCACAGCTGTTACTTTGAACAAAGGCTTCTGGGAGCCCGAGGGGGTTTAAACCTCCTCAGGCTCCGAGAGACGTTTGTGTTTACTAATTAGAACATTCTGACATCTGGGCGGAATCTTCTAATAGGCTTAGAGCCCTCCGTAGCAGGCTCTACCAGCCATTGAAGGCCTGCTCCCTTGTTAAAGGCCCTTGACTTCGGTTCGGGCCTTTAACGATGGAACAGGCCTTTAATGGCTGGTAGAGCCAGCTACGGTCGGCTCTAAGGCTATGGTATAAGGTGGGTTATTTAAACTACATGCTTTCATATCAATCACTCAAGGTATCTCAAGATACAACAAAAACATAACTACAACCTTTCAATACCTGATAAATAAAACCTATTTTCAACAAATGCCCACAACATTACATAACTCATCTACAAGTCCCAGTCATGGCCCTACCAGTGTATGATTTTCATTCCTCACGCCTCGGGGAAAGCCGACTTGCAATGCATGCAATTGCCCCTCTACAACTCTTTTATGAACTACTTTTTGCTTATCCTTTAACCAAGAGATTCATACCTGTTCCGTAAAGTGTTACATGTGATACCTTCATTACAGTATTTTGTCTTCAGTTTTTGATTTTAGTGTTTGCAAGGTTTAGGGTCTTCCTTCAGTGTCAACTGGTCTTCTCTAATGATCATGATTTTGTCCACCTAACTCTTTTCCCAATCAGCTTCAATAGTTCTATAGGAGAATGCACAAGGACGATAATGGAAGTCCACATGAGGGATAATGTCAGATTACAAAAGAGGTCACATTGTCTAAACTACTTCCCACATGAGCTCACTTTCTGAGCTACAGCATATGAAGGCCATTCATGTGGAAAGACTAGACCTCATCAGTAACAGACTGTAATGTTCAGAGACCAGGAGCAGGCAAAGTGGGCTGTGTTCAAAGAAACCCCTACACACTTCATCTAAAACCACTGTACAACCTTTCATCCCTTCATATCTTTACCTTGAAAACCATAGAGAGATATCCAGACCAACAGCCAAAGTAATGTCCCCCATCAGGATTGCACACTCTCTGAAACTTACCTGCACAAAGAGAGATGGGGACAGGCATTTTGTTTAGGAAATTAGATAGTAACAGTGCAGACTTGAAGGATAGAGGAGGATTTTTGTATCTTTCTACATTGCCTCAGTCCTCCTCCAAATCCAGCCTCCAGGTATAACTTTACCGACTCCCACGTGTAATTCTCTTTCAAAACCAACAGTCAAAGTCAAGGTGCTAAGTTCCATCACACCAATGAACTTCTGTCTTCACCTGAAAGAGGGCCACATTCAACTCTATTGATGCCTGAGAGTTGCCATTGCTGAAAGCTCACAACATACTGAATCTGCTGCATTTAGATCTGTACTAACAAGGGGTCGCATAGGTTGGACCCAAAACGCTTCCAGCATTCTCCACATGCAGAAAACAATTCAGCACCAGGGCCTCGGAAAAGAAGGAGGAGCGGATTAGCTGAGTAGTGGAGGAGATTGCACACAGGCATAGGTTTGAAGAGGTGAGGATGGTTGTGCAATGGTCGGAAGAAGCAAACATTGGTTGGTTGTACTGGGTGATGGATGCTGATGAGACTAGGGACATGAATATATACATGACAAGCTTCATAACTTTTGTTTGAATCCCAGCTTTGCCACTCCCTCTATTCAGTGGGCAAACCATTACATATTTCTTTGTTACAGGTTCTCTATGTCTTTGAGTTCCCTGGGAAATTGAGAGAGCTTTATAAAATAAAATTCACTAAAAGTAAACTGTATTTTACACAAGCAGCAGGTACATGATACAATGACAAACCATCCTTCTATGCTGTCACCTAAAAAGTGTAAAGGGCAGAGCAATGTAGATCAGGTACTACTAGGTTCAGCAGTCTCCACGTTCATGCGCCCCACCAATCACCAAGAATATCAGACACTAACCACACCTAAGAATAACTGCATGCCACTGTCCAAACCAACCCTGGACTACAAGCACATCATGTGCCTGGTGATCCACATGGTATGCAGCAACCAATGTCCCTAAGACATGAAGCTGTACAAACCCATGAAAGACCAAAGCTGATATCATCTGGACCACCTGGAGATCATAATACAAGCATTGGCAAGACAGATCTGGTTTTAAAGGAATGTTGCATGGTAATGTGCGGTATTACAAGTAAATAACATAAGAATAGATATGTATTTGTGTTGAAGCAAAGAACCGTAGAATAATGTTAGTGTATGGTATACGGACAGGTAACAGTTGCACTGTGAAGCCCGACCTAAAACTCAATGTAGGTGAATGACTGCCCTCCTCCCATTTGTGCTGCTGACAGAGAAAAACAACATAGATTGTCTAGTTATCTAAGACTTTAATAGCAAATCAATGTCATGTGTGTAACCCTGAAAGTTCAAGTTTCGACAGCTGGATAAATAAGCAAAATTATCACAGCTGTGTGGAGGTAAAGTACTTATTTTTGGAAGCACACAACATCTGCCCAATCAAAACATGGAGTTTTGACTCCCAACATGTTGGCAGAGCCAAAGCCCCTCTCTAGTGATGATCACATAATTGTCTGGCGACAGCTGCACTGTCAAGCCAGACCATAAATATGTAAAAAAATAAATCATTAAAATGTGCTCATAAACCCCAGTGTGGGGAGTTCCAGGTATTGTTGCAGTCTTGGTTGAATCCCCAAACATTGCCTCTTACAAATGGGCATATAACTGCTTCAAGTGAGATGTGAGTGCAGGGGCGATACTTCCTGGCCGACCTAATGAGCTACTCTCCAGCTGTTGGTGATCTCTCAATTTGTCATTTCTAATTTAGGGCCAAATTTATCAAGCCTGGTGCGGTGTATCAAAAACTTACTCCAGCAGATGCAAAGCCTTGGATTAGGATTTGAGATTTACGCTGGAAAGTTTCTCGGAAATAACACAAACTAGGGCATTTACTGTGTTTACAAAGTCAGAATGTAAAATGTAAGGCTTTGGTTCAAAAACTGCTGGCAAACCCTGTTTTGATCTTTTTTATTTGTCTCTTGCTAGGGAGTGAAATTATGTACATGAAACTAGTAACTGTCGTGTGAAAGGAGACTACAGCGTGACAATTTGTTGTTAACACAGATGTAAATGGAAACATACCTTACAAAACTAAAGTTTTTGCATAATTCCAAATATCCCAGGTGCATGCTAAACATTTAAATAATAATCATGAAGTGAGATGTATAAAAATAGGTTCAAAATAAACTGCCCGTTACCTTTAATACAAGGCTACCATTGCTCTGCTTTATTCGTCATCATCAATAAAACTTTATTTCTGCCAATTTGGCCATAAAAGTATATATACAATAACATTTCATTCAATTCAAAGATAAAACAGTGACAGGAAATCCATTCTTCATGTATCAATGCCTGTATAACACGTAGATGTAGCATACAGACATTCAATATTACAGTCAGTCCAATCCCACTAACTTCATTAAAGTGCATGTGCGGTATTGTGCAATTTGCAATGCCGGGCCTAATAAGCCCCGGCTCTAGCACAATGGGTATCCATTACAGCAGCTTTTTGTAAAGTGCTTGTATCTTATCAATTAAAAACTATAAGCATGAGCATACACCTAAGCCCAAAAAGCCACCATTCAACTTGTTGGGGGTCTTACGCACTTATGCACTGTTCATCAAACCAAATGTACATATAATAAAAAAGAGCTCATAAAATTCATTAATGTTACATACAAGTAAAAATTCATCCAGAGTCCATTTAAAAATATATAACAAATATCAGCCAGAGTCTATGGGGGTCAACTTCAATAATGCACTGTGTATACACCACATAGAGAATAAAAAACCTGCTACCGAAAATGATACAGGAAGGCACGTATCATATTTTAATATCCTAAAAGCCTCTAGGCAGCGCCTGGTTCCCAGATTTCTGCATAGCTGAATCAGCCATCGTTTTCTCACCATCTTGTATCCTGGGCAGAAAAAAAATACATGATATTCTGTCTCTGCTGCGTTATTGCATGCTGGGCAGCCCAAAATTTGTGAACCTGCCCATTTAGTTGTGAAAGCACGTAGTGGCAGTACCCCATGCCTAAACTGCAGATATAGCTTCCTTGCAGCAGCTGGCTTGATATCATCCAGTACGGGCTCTAATCTGTACTGCTCTTTGATTTCTACGAACACTATGGTGAGCTTACCTATTGTGGAGCTCCCCTGGAGGTGGGCCAGTTTGTTCGCCCAATAGCTCTCCTTCAGTTCCTTCCTTGATACCATGTGGCAAGTTACTTCTGGGTTATGCCACAAATTACCCCTTCCCATAGTTAGAAAGGTGTCCCGGATAAAAGCCAGCCATGGTAGTTTCCCCACCCCTGGTATACTCAACACCTTTTTCGGCTCTTCCCTATACTCTGCTAATTGTGGGGTAACCCACAAACGTCGCCAGAATAGAAGTGGTCTAAGGGCAGCTTCTTCTGAAATTGATCTGACCCCAATGTCTAGTCGAAGCGGTATGAGGGGCAAGCTACGTGGTAAACCAAATAATTGCCTAGCAAAGGTATTCTCAACTTTTGCCAAACTGTCAAGGAGACAGTGGCCCCAAATTTCATACCCATATAAGGCAGCACCTCTAGCTTGTGCCTTGTAGATTTCTACTACCGGGCCCACAGGTTTGTGGATAGAATTTCGGAATACCTTTGTCAGGCCTCCCGTTGTCTGGTTTAGCTTCAGACTGGCTTTTTTAGTTTGTGCCCCCCAGTCCATTTTTTCTGTAATCGTGATGCCGAGATACTAAAAAACAGGCACCCTCCCCAGCGGTCTGCCTTCCAGGCACGGATTTGGTAGGGTACTGTTGCCTGAGTTGAACACCATAAATTTTGTTTTCTGTAGGTTAATCTCAAGCCCCCTTTCCTTGCAGAAGACGTCAAACTTATCAAGAACCCTCTGTATGGGCCTATAATTTATAGGGAGAAGAGGTGAGCTCTTTTTATAAACAGGTACAATTTCCGCACCTGCTCAAGTGGCGGGAATTGCCATTCCTAAGAAGATCAATGAACAAGAAGGTGCCAATGCTGCACTTTTTTTCGAACAAGACTTTACACAAAGTGTATTGAATAAAACAATAACACTGTCAACTACTTTTTCAGTTGGATTTAATCCAAGATATTTTTTCAGATCACATTAATTCTCTATTGAACAAACCTGAAATCAACCAACGTTTAGAAATCAACATAAACCATTTTTTCTCTCACACAGCCTTTTTTAACATTTTTCATTCTTTATTTGCTTCATCGACACCCCCAATCATATCACACAAACATCCACACATGGTTTTCATACTCGCTAGTCAAACACACACACTAAACAACATTTATATCAAATTAACATTTGAACAAAAAAACACAAATTAAATTCAATTAATAAACAACAAGGCCATCAATAGACAACAGTTGATCATGATTGTAAAAAGCTACACTCGGTTTTATATTATATAGAGTAGATAGGTCTACGCGTTTCGAATCCCTTCGCTTGCGGGGATTCTCATCAAGACCAACTATATGCTTGAACAAACTCCAATGGTGTTTCAAACAAACACTCGACTTGGAATCTTTAGAGGTGGTAGAAGAATAATTCTTTCGTTACACAGATGGAATCTTTTTGTGCAAATGTATATTCGTATGGTCGAATAAATCATAGACCTCAGGAAAAACTTGCCTCGACGGTCTTACATAGACTATCCAAACAAACCGGGTAGTGAACTGCAGGGTTCTGTGAGGGATTAAGACTCTCCAAAGACCGTTGAGGTGTTTGATGTCTCATAGTTCCAGACTCTGTGATATTGGCTACTAAATCCTGCATCAGATACATAATCATAGCCCATACAATGCCTGCCTCTTTAGGCTGCTCTGTCTCAGGCTATTCAGTTTAGGGCTCTGCATGTGTGTTTTTTCATTATACCTGCAATATCTCCGTATAAGAAGCCAGTTTGTCATTCCCCAGAAGTTGCAGCACTCCTTTTGGGCGTCTAATCTGTTGGTGTCAGGGAGGAGAATAAAAATAAAAATGTGGAAGGAGGGGAGAGAATGACATCAGGCCAATGTATGTAAAATCTGCTACAGGAAAAATGATACAAGACGGAGGTGCTACCTTATTCCAGTCACAAAGTACATTTACAATGTAGCAATTTTGCACTCCAGCAGGGACATTTGGCATTTTTATCTGGTGCACAGAAAATCAGATCAACGGCCATTTGCAATATAATGTGCTGACAATGATCTATTATTGTTTTGAGACATAGAGGTTATGAATGTTAAAACATCAGTAACACATTTTCCACTAAACATGGCCCTTAAAAAACATACAATATTATATTACTCTTTGTCGTCCATCCTAAATTGTACCATGTAATGCTATTTCAGTACTGATACATCTACAGGGTTTTATCTCCACCATTTACTGCTATACTAGCACTCTTTAGGATCATGGCTAACTTTACTCATATTTAAAATTTACCCCCCTCTTTCTAATGTCAACATTGCCCAAATACTTTTTTACTTTTTTACATTTTCACTGTCTTCTAATTGTATATACTTTCCAGTTTCCTTGGGTTATGTCTAGATTTTGGCTTCTTTGCAGGGCACTGTCTGCAGTGCCCCAGTATGTGAATCTGGGGTTTCCATCGCAGACCAGACTCTAACCCGTCCTGTGGTAATTTGTTCAGAGTATTGTGTTCTAGTTAATCTTCAGCTATCGCTAGTCTAGCTATGTGGCATCTTGGTACTATATTTGTGTTTGTGAGATTGTCTGTCTGAAGGGCCCTGTTAATTTCTGCCTGTGATATAACTTTGTGGTAAATGATGTTAGCGCAAGGTCGTAGCCAACAATATTGCATATCATTACTGTGCTATGTTCATAGGCTGCATGTGGGCTATGTGTGTGTTGTTTAATGGTGGAAAGTAGTTGAATGTGTCCTGTGGGATTTATTTACATAGGAGAAATATCTCATAGCACTGTGCTTCCTTCTCCTAAAACAACACATTCATATTATGACAGACTCAGTAATTCAGACAATGAAATGAGTAGAATCTATGTAGCTGGTATTGCCTAATTCCTGTGGGTTGAGAGAGTCTGATTTTAAATAGGGTTTGTTTTCCTGAGGCTTTCAAAGGCAAACTATATCTATCATGTTGAGACCCAGTCAGTTTGCGCTTGACACCTTAGCAGCAGTGGCACCCTGTGAACACCAGATGAGACACAAAATGGTTGGTAGGCTAAAGCACACCCCATATCACTCACCATCATCAGTCCTTCCTACCAGGCAAAAACTATACTCTAGATCAGGGCTCTCCAATGTCGGTCCTGAAGGGCCTGATCCAAGCCAGATTTTTAAAATAACTACATTTATCTAAATGTGGGTATGCTAAAATTCTGGCATGGAATCCAGCCCTCCAGGACCGACATGGAGAACCCTATATCCTAGAAGTGATTGCACTCTTGTCTGTAAATGTATTGGAATGCTCCTTCCTTCCTTTAACACCCCTCTATACCTTCTCTTTCAGTAGAGAATGACATTTCAAGATGAGAGAGAGAGCACAAAATCATTAGCGAAGGGCAAACAACGGTGAAGCAAATGAGACCTAGGCTGCTTTCCTCTGTTTGGCCAGGATACAAGCATGGCATGGATTTGGTAGAAGGTTCAGTCTTAGCAGAGCTGTGCTCTGAAATATTTCATCTTTAAAACTTGGAAAAAAACTTGTTTATGTTCTGGAAATTGCAAGTCGGGTAGCTATTTGCCATGTAACAATGGCACCCTCTTCCTCCAATACCTCACACCCCTCCTTCATCTATCTCTTCGCTCTTTCATCAGCCTTAACTAAAGGACTTGGGTGCGGAAAATGGTAACAAAATATAGCTTCTGAGAGGTGTCATTTTCTTGCTCTAGTAGTTAGTGGATCTACGTCTTTTGAGGCACGTTCCAGCAAAGAGAGTTGAATGCACTCACTGAGAAATGTACCTTCTCAAACATGTCCTTATTTATTTATTTATCTAGGCAGCACACTGCCATGCACTGTAAACCTGCAGATCTTCAGCACTCCTAACAATGATTACTTGGGAGCTTTTGTTCTGCTCAGTGTTACAAGGTTATATTTGTGCAGTGTAATGCTATGACCTTGGGATGGGACATATAGAGTGTTGATTGGAACAATTAAAGTAGCTACTCTTACATACTTGATGAGAGATATTGGGAATAATAAGTCACATGCATTTTCCCAAAACCTTGATTACTCTTGTATTCAGATAATCCCTGCCCAGGAGCAGTAAATCGCAGCAGAGGCCTAAAACCAGTCTGCTCATTACACCTGGGCTCTGGAATTTGGAATGTCACACGGTTTGACATGAATGTGAATTCATTAGGGTACGACATTAGTAATGGAAGGCCCGTTTGGGGTACACTACTATATCCAGCACCTCCCACTCACCCATTTGCTTCTATCCCTTAAGAGCTTTGAGGCTACCAATAGAGTTGTTAGGAGCACTTATAATAAATAAATAAGCATTGTATTTATTGTTAAGCTCATAGATATACCCAGTTCCTACCCATTTCTTCTCTGTGTGTTTTTTTTGTCACTGAATTAATTTAAGTTTTTATTTTATTGTGCTTAATATTTCCTGTTATCGTTGTTTCATTATTAGAGGTTTTAGAAAAGCTCCTCTTTTGCCTTATAATTACTCCAGAAGCTGTAGTCAATGACTATGAGTTATGAAAATGGGCGAGATAGAGTTAAAGTACATGGGAGAACCTTGTTGCAGCGTGAAGCTTACTACTTTTTTCTCTTTACATCAAACCAAAATTTAAATCATTAGTCCCATTTCATCCTGTTTCATGACCACACAGAATTCTCAATTGTGTACCTGAATACCGCAAACCAAGGTCCTCCAAGGGATCTTTTTGTTGAGCTAACAGGGACTAGAATACTTGGAGAACGAGAAACAATTATTCTATGAGGATCTGGAATAAAATAATTGTTATCTCAAAACCTATTTCATAGCTTTTTCCAGACACAGATACACACCTTGACAAGAAACAGAATCAATGTAGATAACTCGTGGAAAACATTCATCTAAAACCTCAGTTTGGATGGACAGATCAATAATTTGTATTTCAAATCAGGTTTAATGACAAAATCACTAGTACATGTAGCCTCACAATGCAGTACAAGCATTAAAAGACAGCTAAATGTTTGTTTGTGGAAAGAAAAAAAATGAGTTTCGAGATTCAGTTATCAATCATACAAACCAAAGCAAGGCTGGGTGATTCCGTTCGCCTTCAAATAAATCTAGCCAAGTCTGAACTGCAGCATCTCCTGCCACAGAAGGAGTCAGCTAACTCTTCACCTTAAAGGTTATTTCCTGCCCAACTTTACCAGCTGGCAAAGTACAGGTTCCAAGGTCACAGTTAGGAATAGTTAAGTTCATTTAAGGAGTTTACCACCCAGTATAGATGGGATAAGGGAGTCAATAGGAATCAAAAGTCAGTCCGACAGCATGCCAGGCAGGGTAATGGAAAATGACAACCAGCCCCACTCCTCCTCCGAAGGGGTAATTATACCTCATAAAGTTCCTAGGTTACACCCTTAATGTATCAGTTTCATCAGTCCATGGGGTTCTAATTTGTCACTCATAGCGGGCCGTTTCTGGGGTGATCGGTACATCACTAAAATCCGGAAGAATTAAGTAATCCTTTTTGCAAATTTTATTAAGATTCATTAAGTTCGATTGTATTCCCATTTCGTCACTTCCACAAAAGTGGGTGGAACTTTACTTTGCTCACAGTCTGTCCATTCCCAGGCACTTTCCCTGTGTTTGCAATAATATTGTTACATTTCTTTCAAGTATGTTTCTCAGCAGGACGTGAGTCCTTTGTTAACTAATACAGACAAGAAACTTCACAAAAAGTTCTCACAGTGGCTAAAGTGACTGCTTCACATGATTCTACATTTGCACAGGACATTAATTGCATTTAAGGCCTACATGAAAATTAGCTCAATTACTGCTTTTCAACATCATTATTAATCACACATTTCATAAAAGCATTTAGATTATGTGCATTATTTCAGTTATTAGTTTTCTTTAAGAACTATGCGTCCGTATTAAGAACTGTTAAAATATTCATTATAAGCCTCACTTGCACGTTGCCATTTTCAAAACAAATCATTAACGTGTCACTCTGAGATGCATGTATATTTTGCATAAACATTACATTAACTCACGTTTGCACTATGTCAAATCTTTCTAAATAAGTAACTCTTATTACAATATCCTCACAATGCAGGTATATATATTTTCATATTTTGATGCACATATAAATGTTATTATCACAAAACTTTCTATGTTTACATATATTTTATTTTCTCTCAACAAGTATATGCAGTTATATGTAGTTCTCATTGTTTCTCCAATTGTTTACATTTTTGCATCATCGTGTTAGAACACTCTGCATGCTTTTACAATGCATCATGTACCTCTCACGTTTTGCGACTTAACCGGTTAACATCTCTTCATCAAGAATTTATTGTCGCAATGATCTTTTTACTAGTTCAGAATTGATAAAGGTAGCCGTCAGATAACATTTACGCTCCATCAACCTAGATCCAGTTTTCTTCCGTCACTCCCCCAGAAGTGTAATATTTAGTTCTGGTTAAGCCATAACAGCTGAGTTTTCAATTTTTAGTATCCATCAACCTCTTTTGGGACATCGATTTTCAAGCTGCATATGTTAACAACAAAGGATAAGATAGGCGCGAAACGACAGTATAGGGAAAAATTCCAGTGTGATGGAACAAAGAGCAAGGGCGTTATACCAAGCAGACTTTAGAGCCTACTATGGGGTAGGGGCTAAGTTATAAACAGGGCTACAGGAGCAGTCCTTTCGGGGACCAGTGGTCTGAGGGAGCAACCGAAGTCCGATGATTGTTGTATTATACTACCAAACAGTGGCGGGGGCATTTCCCTTGTTTGCACTAGCGCTCTTGGCACCTTTGCTTTGCCTCTGCTACAGGGCCCACTGTGGCTATGACTACCAGCGCAAAGTTTAGACTTACATTCTGCATAGACAATGGTGGTGTGAAAATCTTTTCAGATGGCTTGGAAATGAATTGCTCACTGCTGCCATTTGTATGAGGCCATCAGGCCTTGAGACTGACTACAGGTATGGCCCATAGAGCAATGTATACTTCCAAGGTTAATAGGGAAATAATACCTATAGGCTGGTCTGCTATGTGAAGCTCAACGGAATGGAAAAAAACAGTGTTACGAAGCACTGTTTTTCAAAAGGTTAATGTTTTTATTATTATGTCCCATGAGAGACCTGAAAGAAAACAATGAAAAAGTAAGCAAGCCTGAAGAAATGAAGAAAAATAAAGTTCTGTATATATGTAAAAATAAGTAAACAATTAAAAATAGGAAACAGGTGACACAGCATGTTGGGGTAAAGTAAACTGTTTTTGCAAAACTTAATAAAATAGCAATAGGCTCCGTGGGAAGAAAAATTAACATGAGTCTTATGATTGGGGATAAGCTCAGAGGAAAATGTGATAAATGCAAACACAAAAGCTGATAAATAAGGTAGTGCATTTGGAAACACAGCAACAAGAGTAACCTTGTGACACAAGTAAACCTATTAAATAAGGATATTTGATTAGGAGATGACTAAACATTTAAAATCGAAAAGCTAAGAAACAACCCATACACAATCTGGCTCCTTGTAGGAATTCAGAATTGTGTGCTGTGGCCCAGAAATGAGTAAGGCACTGTTTGGATTTGTCGCAGACTAATTACAAACACAAGGGTCTACTTACTGTAACACAATGGTACAAAACTGTGTGGTTGTGTCACAGAAAAGAGCCACATTTGTCTTAGGCTAAGGGCCTGAATTGGTGGATGGGTACTCTGTTGAAAATTTGACGAATATCTTGTCTGTCTTATTACAAGTGCCATAGGATACACTTGTTATATGGCGGAGGGGCTATCCATATTTTCTTTGACAGAGTAACACATCCTTCAGACTCTAAATCAGGCCCTAAGAAAATAAATCCGAGCATCACCAGATTTCTTGCTGGGGCACAGACTCAGAACTTCTTTCTCTCTGAATGCATTTCTGGGAGCATTCTGAGATTAACCCCTTCACTGCTGGGCCTTTTCTCCCCAGTGCTGAGCAACCTTTTGGCTATTTGGGGTAGTTGCACTTAGAGCTCCATAACTTTATACACACCAAATTTGTGTCCTTTTTTCCAACATCCTGGAGATTCTTAAAGTACCCTTGGTTTGTGGATTCCTCTGGAGGGCATTAGAATATAGGCAAAATATAGCTACATTTTGAGTTTTGGGGGAAAAATAGGAAAATAAGTGCTCCTGATAAAAGTGTATGTTGTTTTGCCAAAAAGGCATCAATTAATGGTTTGCTGTGCTAAAGCCACCATCTTGCCAGCTTTCAGGGACATGCAGAGCTGGAAAAAAAATTGGTTACCATCGTTTTGACCTTTTTCAAAGACGTAGCCCATTTTTCCTATTTTCTGTGCTCTCAACCTACTTCCAGTTTGTGGTGGAAACCAGTGTGAAGCCCATGGGTGATTCAGGAAAGCTATAGATTCCTGAAAAGTTGACAGAATTCTAAATTCAGCAAGGGGTAACATATGTGGATCCCTCAAGGTTTTCTCAAAGAAACTAACTGCTGAAATAAAGAAATATTGAAAATGATTAGGAAAAACAGCCATTTCTGACAACATTTTCTTTGGTAACTTTTTGTCATGATGGCCGAGTTACAAAAGCAATATATCCTTATATCTGCTAGACCCTTCTGGTTGCAGTAATGTATAGGCTTTGTAGGTTCTCCTAGAACTTAATTATCCCCACTCAACATCTGAGCTGCACTGTACAATGGTTTTTCATTGTGTACAGAGTAAAGACCAATTCATATGGTGAAATATTTAGAGTAAGAAATAAGTATCAAGGAAAGTGATATATCTCTGAAATGGACACAAGATATGGAGGTTAGGAGCAGTGGTTATTTGTGCATCTCTGAATTTGTGGGTACCCGTACTAGTATATTATTTAGAGGGTATTTTTCAAAATGTCTTCTTTTCCATTCACACTGGCTTAAATTTGGAAGGCACAAATGCAGCAAATCGAATAAATAATAATAAATGTTCTACTATTCTATGCTCCCACATGTATTCCAATACAAATTATACCTCACTTGTGTGGGTAGGCCTAGTGCCCACAACATGAAAAGGGTCAAATCACAACATGGAAAGCATCACATTTTTCCACTGAAAACAGACCCTTTTGAGGTCTTGGCTCAAGACAGTGCATGCGCTATCTTGACAGAGACATGTTGTATATACTTTGTGGTCTTAAGCCCACCCCTAGGCTTCCCATTTGATTGCTCCATCATAGCTCTCCTAATGATTCTCACCATTTGTTCATTGCATGCATGCGTCAATCCTCTTCCTGTGTTTAGCCCTCCCCGAGAGCAGGGACTAATTACTTCTATCCAGCCACTTCTTCCATTTAATGAACATTTTAGGAACTTCTTTTTTCTTTGTTTAAGGGTCCACCTCAGGAGCGGTCATGTATTCACTTCCTCCGAGTGCCGTTTCAGTAAACAGGCCTGTAAATCATGTTCTTATCTTGTTTCTTGTTCTGCCACCAGTCTGGTACCCCTCCCGCGCCCTCCTCACACCAATATCAAAGTCACCTCATCCTGTCACCGGTATCCAGGCTCCCATCCCTCCTTCTCGGTCATCTTTGTAAATAATGTACGCAGCTGTGGGATTGGCACCACCACTATGGTAGAGCTCCGCTGCTGCTCCTTACTCTGCCTTGCTGCACTCTTACCTAGAGCACCCCAAATTCTTGGGGCAGGCAACGGACAAGAAGTGCCTGGCACGCCGTCTCCATAGCTGGTGAGAGATTTGGTTCCTTATAGGGGGTATTACCAGCCTCGGGCCCCTCCTTCACAGCAACATTGAGGACTCCTCATCTGATCACCGGTATCAGGCTCCCACCCCCCCGCTCAATCATGTTTGCAAACAATGTATGTAACCATGGGATTCGAGCCACCACAGTAGAACTCTGCTGCTGCTCCTAACCCTGTCTTTTCGCACTCTTACCTAGTGCATCCCAAGTTCCTTTCTTATAGAACAGAAATAAACACTAGACTGCTAAAATAATAAGCAAATGCATGACAGATATGTTGGGAGTATGTGAACAAACTTAAAAAGTG
Organism: Triturus cristatus; assembly: GCF_964204655.1. NCBI lineage: Eukaryota > Metazoa > Chordata > Amphibia > Caudata > Salamandridae > Triturus > Triturus cristatus. Next base: position 765,567,047 of record NC_140581.1, on the reverse strand, counting down.
GCTTTTTCGTTAATATGATGTTGATGTTTTTACAACCATGGATTTCCAACATGGCTGCTGAATTGCTGAGTTGCAGTCTAGTTTTCAAGACGTTCCGTGCCTCCAGCCATCAATGTTGCACCAAGTCCAATGGAAGCAGCTGGTAGGATACACTATCCCTAGCTTCAACCTCACTGACCTGGCTGGTTTTTGTCAGTCAAAACGACTTGTTCCCAGGAAGAAACCCTCCCTTAGAAATTACAGTGCTTTAAGTCCGTCACTGTACAGCCGAGGCACAAATGAGCTGGAGCGCATCTATATGGTAAGCATTATATGCTTTAAAATACAGAGCCCAGTACATCAGCAATCCCCTCCATGGTCTCCATTGCCTTGCAAAGTAATGTGACTGCTACGTTTCAGCTGCAATTCACTCAGTCATTCTCAACCCCCTCCCTACTCCTTAGATACTTACAAAAAAATGAAAACGTCATAACGGGCTCGCTGGATACTAATAAAAAAAGCTGTGGGAAGGACTTGTTTCAATTTACCAAATGGCAGTGGCGGCCGGTAAGTTTTGGAAGTAGGAGGTGGACAGGACACACTCTCACCCACATGCACACATACACATAAGACTCAAAGCCATGTTTTCACACACATGCACACATGCACGCACACAAACACATCCATTCACAACACTCTGCACCAAACATTCATACATACACGCATGTACGCACGCACACAACCATATCCATTCACAACACTCTTCACAAAACATTCATACATACATTCACGCACCACATCCATTCACAACACACTTCACCAAACATTCATACATACACGCACACACGCACCACTCAGTTTAAAAAAGAAAAACAAACACTTACCTGCAGCCAGCTCTGCCTCAGAGGTTCCAGGATGCTTGGGACGGCTGCCTTCCCTCGGAAAGGTAGCAGACCCAACGTCATCACAGAGTGGGATGGGGTCAGTGTGACTGTTGACCCCACCCCACTCCGTGATTAAGTGTCCCTGATTGACATTCGACCCTGGGCTCTTCAGGGCTCAAAACTGAAGTGCCCAGGTGCGTGGAAATCAGTGATGCTACCGCTTGTCACTGAGGGATGGCGTCAGGGACCTTTGCTGAGCTGCCGAGGTCACACCCACAGGAGCAGTGACTTCCTCAGCCCAGCAAAGTCCAGCTCAGGCAGCCAGGTGCCTGTGCTAAATGCGTATGTCTTGCTCCTGGTTGCTTGAACTGAAAGTGATCAGTGTCTGTCAGGCTGACCTATGTGCAGCCTGACAGACACAGTTCATGATAGAGGAAAGTTGGAGGGGCATGGCCCCTCAGCACCAATGGACCGGCCACTCCTGCCAGAAGGTCATTGTAAAGAGCCAAGTTCCACCAACTGCACACTTAGGCGCACAGTACATCAGCAAACCCTCCATGGTCTCCATTGTCTTGCACAACACATGACTGCTTTGTTTCAGCTGCCCTTCACACACTCATTCTCACCCACCCCCCCAACCCTGAGATAGTTACAAAAAAGAGGTACACGTCATAACCGGCTCGCTAAGTACTAATTGAACAGGCTGCGGGAAACACTTGTTTTAATTCACTTGATGATCATTGTAAAGCGCCACATGCCACCAACTCCACTCGTAGGCATTGGAGTGCATCTGTATAGTAAGAGTTTTGTGGTTTAGAATACAGCGCACAGTACATCAGCAATCCCCTTGTTGGTCTCCATTGTCTTGCAACTGCACCTCTATCAAATGGTAAACTTGTTTATGTATGTCTGTGGTTACACAAAGGAGTAACAGAGCATTGGCTCTGGGTGCTTGTTTCCAATGAGGGTAGCTGTGATTTGGGGGCCTAGGTCAGCTGGCACCTAGGGAAACCCAGCAAACATGCACATTTTTAAAAACTAGACATCTGGGAGAATCCAAGCTGTGGTAAATTTCTTGGGTCCCACCAGCTTTTTTTTTTACTAAGGATCCCTTGCAAACCTCAAACCGTGATTAAAAAACACATTTCTCCACTCAAAACAGACCCTTTTTTTGCAAAGTGGGTAGCTGTGGATTTTGCACCCTAGCTCAGCCTCACCTATGGAAACCTTGCAAGCCTGCACATTTTTGACAACTAGACAAGTCCAGTAATGTGTGAGTTGTGTGGCTCTCACTAGGTAATTTTACCCAGCAGCCCTTGCAAACTTCAAACTTTGGTAAAAAACACACATTTCGCTCACATTTCTGTGACAGAAAGTTCTGTATTCTGCAGGAAGCCACACATTTCCTACCATCCTGCGTTCCCACATGTCCCCTGTTAAAAACAATACCCTACTTGTGTGGGTGGGCCAAGAGACCATGACACTAAAGGCCCTAAAGTGCTACATTGAGAGATAAGCAATAGGGATAGCTGCAGTATTTAGGGCTGTACTGTGGTGCCACACATGTAAACCTATCAACAACAGACATTTTTTAAAACTAGACAACCATGGGATTCCAGGGTGTGTGCATTGTGTGGATCCCATGATGTTTTCTAACCCACGATGCCCTGCAAACCTCATAATTTGCCTGAAATCACACAATTTCCTTACATTTTTGCGATAGAAACTTCTGGAATTCTCAGGAATCCACACATTTCTCCCAGCCAGCGTTACCCCACTGGTGCTGATAAAAACACTGCACCACTTGTGTGGCTGTATCTAGTGCCTACAACAGTAACGGACTAAACCAAGGTCAATGAGAGCCCTTGTGAGGAAAATCCCTCCCAGGTCAATACAATGGGTGTGTGACATCACTATTGAGGTCACACACTTATTAATGTGGTGACCTGGAAGTGAGCATTGGGCCGCCTTATTTGGGAGTTTGCTGGTGTCCAGAAGGTATTGAGCACTGTCAAACTCCATAAAAGTACTCCCATCACTGGGAGATGTTTTCATCCTTTCGAATAGGGGGAGAATAAAATTATAAAAAAACAGCACATAGTAGAGCTAAGTTGCCAATCTCACATACAGAGCTTAACTCATTCACCAGGTAGGCTATGTTGATGTCAGTTGAAAGTGTGGCTAAATAATCTCAGAAATGTTCTATGACTATCACATGTAGCTCATTAAATGTTAGCAAGATAACATACCCAAGAATAATGTGCTTTTAATCTTTAATTTATAAAAAATTAAGCCATCTTAAACAGGTCATATTATGCTGTTTGACTACCTTACATAGGTGCGCCAGACAAATAGCGTGCAATGATTACAAAAATATTGCAAAATAGAACTACGAGTAAACAATCAGTAAAATTCTGCAGGGATGGCAACTCCCTCTATTTGTCTAACATCTGAATACTAGCAAGTACCTTATTGCCACAGAACTACTTTCTTATAACCTGTACTTAAGACTCAAGGTGGGGCAGACAAGGTAAAAGGTCATAAATTCTGGAGCAACATTATCCTTACTACAGGAATTCTGCATGGAACAATCTCTGGCATAAGATGTATTTTGTGAGCAGCCAAGGCACATGAATTATTAATAAACACATTCTTGTGCAGACATGTTTATAATGGGGCATAATCACTAGCACAGGAATTCTTGAATGTCAAATTTTCTTGCACAGAATCATCTCACCTACGTAACGTCTGGCACATAGATTTCAGGTGAACATACTCTTTGAGATGTTAAGGTTTTCAGAATATGCATGTACTATGGATGCAGTCTCTGCCACATAACTTTATTATGTACAGAGTCTCCAGCTCATACCTCATGCTGCCTCTAAAACCCACAGTATAAAATAACAGTGGACCCCTCGGAGGAAGCCATAAGCATGAGCTCCTGTGACATGAACAAACAACATGCATGCACAATATGACTATAGAGTTCAAGAAATGTGCAGTGGGTGCTTCAGTGGACAGTGCAGTGAACGTGACGTATGTGAATAAATTGTGCTCTAGGTGGGATTTTGAAAAGCATCAGAACAAAAAAACACTGTACAGATATTCACAATTTTTTCCCCAGTTTTGACCGATATTTAGAGTACAGTTTGGACGAATAGAAATAAATCGCAGTCCACATGTTGGTTTCGCTGATGTTTCAACCCCAATAGGTTATTTCTGGGGGTAGGGGGTATTCATGAGGACTAGTTCGTAGCACTGCATCAATTATGTAAACATTATGGATATAATCACCTTCCGGTCCTAAAATCCCAAATGAATATCTTCCTTTGTGGATTGATAGGAGAAACACAGAAGCAGATTGATATGTTTCATGACCAACCCCTCACATCCAATTGATGTTGGATTTCATGGCTTTCTGCTGACTGATTCAGCTTTTTGTTGTGGATCGTTTCACAATTGTAACAAGCACACAATTTATTCACTTATGTCACATTCACTGTGCAGTCCATTCGAGCACCCATTGTTCAATTGCTGAGCAGTATAATATGAGAGATGAGGCTCTTTCTTTAAAATAGTTGTAGAATCTATTATAATCATATTATGTGTGCGTGTGGATTGTTTGTGCCATGGCAACTCAGGCTTATGGCTTCCTCCAAAGGAACTACTGTTATTTTGTACAATTGATTACCTAGGTTCTCTGGAGCACAGGGTTGCCCCTTTTTTTTACTTGAGAGTCTCTAAAAACCATGGCATAGGAGCACTGTAGGTTACTATACTGAGAAAGGAATGGTCGATGTTCATACGTTTTGGAACACACATTATGAAGGGCTGAAGCTAGCCCACACAGATAGGTACTGTCAGTAAATGGGCATTATTGATAGCCAAATTCTTTGCCACAGGAATTTGTCATTAGTGTAATAGCCCCTTACCTGCCCCCCCCCCCCCGGGGGTGCACAAAGCCCACTAGGCACCAGGGATTATTTGTTTCACAGTTTAGGGGTCATGGCTGCCCAGAATTGGCAAGCCAACGCCCCCAAAAAATGCCACAGTCTTTCTGCCGCCCCCCAGGAGGCAGATGAGGGTAATAGCACCTTCTCTGCTCCCCCAGGGGGCAGAAAGCCCACTAGGCACCAGGGATTAGGTTTTTTTAATCAAAATTCTGAGGTGGGGTCTGCCCAGAATTGGCATGCCAATGGCTCTACCCCCCAAAAACAAATTCCACAGTCTTTCTGCCCCCCCTCAGGTTGGCATAAAGCCCACTGGGCACTGACCTTTTTATTGCAATGTGCCTAGCTGTGAATTTTGAGTCCTAGCGCAGCCGACAGCTAGGGAAACCTAGCAAGCCTGTACATTTTTTTAAACTAGATACCCATGGGAGTCCAGGATGGGGTGACTTGTGTGCCTCTTACCAGGTTATGTTACCCAGAATCCCTTGCAAACCTCAAATCTTGTAAAAAAAAAAAAAACATTTTCCTCACATTTCTGTGATGGAAAGTTCTGGAATTTGCGGGGAGCCACAAACTTCCACCCACCCAGCATTCCCCCAAGTCTCCCAATACAAATGGTGCCTCACTTGTGTTAGTAGTCCTAGTGCCTGCAACAGGAAATATCCCAAAATGTAACATGGACACAACACATTTTTCCACTGAAAACCAACCCTTTTTTTGCATTGTGCCTAGCTGTGGATTTTGGAACCTAGCTCAGCCGGCACGGAGGCAAACCTAGTAAGGCTGTACATTTTTGCAAACTAGACACTCAGGGGAAGCCAGGATGGGGTGACTTGTGTGGCTCTTACCAGGTTCTGTTACCCAGAATCCCTTGCAAACCTCAAACTTTGCAAAAAGAAACACATTTTCCTCACATTTCAGTGATGGAAAGTTTTAGATTCTGCGGGGAGCCACAAACTTCCACCCACCCAGCATTCTTCCAGGTCTCCCGATAAAGATGGTACCTCACTTGTGTGGTTAGGCCTAGTGTCCGTGACAGGGAATGGCCCAAAACATACTGTGGAGACTTAAAAAAATATCGATCACTAAAAGACTTGGTTTTGCGAGGGAGCCATCTGCGTTTTTGGTCCCGGGCTCGGTGGGCATCTAGGAAAGCCTACCAATGCCAGGCATTTCTGTGATTTCATAGCTAAAATTGAGGTTTGCAGGGGATTCTTGGTAAGAAAATGTTGGGGGATCTACGCAAGCCACACCTCACTGGAATTTACTGGGTCTCTAGTTTTTAGAAATGTCTAGGATTGGTACCCGGTACCTAAAACATTTTTTGGTCCCAGACTCGGAAGCCATCTAGGGGACCCTACCAAACCCAGACATTTCTGAAAACTAGACACGCAGGGGAGTCCAGGGAGGTGTGGCTTGCGTGGATCCCCCAATGTTTTCTTACCCAGAATCCCCTGCAAACCTCAGAATTAGCTGGAAAAAAAATCACATTTCTGTATGGTAAAGTTGTGGGATCACCGGGCTGACACAAATTTCCTACCACCCAGGTATCCCCTCAGTCTCCTTAATATAATGATACCTCACTTGTGTGGGAGGGCCAAGGGCCTCTGACCAGGGAGGGCCAAAAATATAGGGATTGAGGGGATAGCACAGTGAATTCTAAGCGCTATATTTCTTTAAAAATACGTTTTAGGGGTACGGTGGGGGGGTGGTGGAGAAAGCTCATGCGACTGATTATCAAAGATTATGCGACAGGTTTGGTTGATGCCAAGTTATTCAAATTGCTGTATGTCCTTTTTGACCGTGATGCTTATCTGAAAATAAAAATTTGTTTATCAAACAAATACGTTTTAGGCGATTCTGCATTGGACACCCACAAAAGTGAGATATCATTTTTATCAGGAGACCAAGGGGTACACTGCGTGGTAGGACATTTGTGCCGGCACGGTGATCCCACAGAGAAATGGAAGGAAAATTTGATATTTTTAGCTACATTTGAGGTTTGCAGGGGACTCTGGGTAGCTAAACATTGGAGGATCCACACAAGCGACACGTCCCTGTACTCTCCCAGGTCTCTAGTTTTCAGAAATATGTGGGTTTGGTAGGTTTCCCCAGATGGCCGCCGAGCCTGGAACCAAAAACGCAGGTGCCCCCCATGCAAAACAAGGTTGTTTTTGTGATAGATAATTTTGATGTCTCCACAATATGTTTTGGGCCTTTCCCTGCAGCGTATACTTGGCCCACCCACACAAGTGAGGTACCACTTTTATCGAGAGACCTGGGGGAATGCTTGGTGGTAGGAAATTTGTGTCAGACCAGTGATCCCACAACATTCCCACCCCTAAAATGTGAGAAAAATTTGGTTGTCTTTGAGCTAAATTTGAGGTTTGCAGTCACCCCTCCCTTGACTCCCCCAGGTGTCCAGTTTTTAGAAATATTGGGATTGATGGGTTTCCCTAGATGGCCGCCGAGCCCGGGATCAAAAACGCAGGTGACTCTCTCGCAAAACAAGGTATTTTTGTAATCAATAACTTTGAAGTCTCCACAGTAAGTTTTGGGCCATTTCCTGTCTGAGGCACTAGGCCTACCCACACAAGTGAGGTACCATTTTTATCGGGAGACTTGGGGGAATGCTGGGTGGGTGGAAGTTTGTGGATACATGCAGATTCCAGAACTTTCCATCATGGACATTTGAGAAGAATTTTATTTTTGACAAAGTTTGAGTTTTGCAATGAATTCTGGGTAACAGAACCTAGTGACAGCCACCCAAGTCACCCCATTCTGGATTTCCCTGGGTGTCTAGTTCTCAAAAATGTCAAGGTTTGCTAGGTTTCCCTAGGTGCCGGCTGAGTTAATGTTCAAAATCCACAGCTAGGCACATTGAAAAAAAGGCTCAGTTTTCACTGGAAAAATGTGATGTGTCCATGTTGCTTTTTGGGACGTTTCCTGTCATGGGCACTAGGCCTACCCACCCAAGTGAGGTACCATTTTTATCGGGATACTTTGGGGAATGCTGGGTGGGTGGAAATGTGTGGATCCATGCAGATTCCAGAACTTTCCATCACAGAAATGTGAGGAAAATGTGTGTTTTTTTTTTTTACAAAATGTGAGGTTTGCAAGGGATTCTGGGTAACAGAACCTGGTGAGAGCCACACAATCCACCCCATCCTGGATTCTTCTGGATGTCTAGTTTTCAAAAATGTATAGGTTTCCTAGATGTCCCCAGGTGGCAGCTGAACTAGGGTCCGAAATTCACAGCTAGGCACATTGCGAAAAAAGGGTCAGTTTCCACTGGAAAAAGTGATGTGTCCACGATGTGTGTTGGGCCGTTTCTTGTCACAGGCTCTAGGCCTACCCACACAAGTGAGGCACCATTTTTATCAGGAGACTTAGTGAAACACAGAATTGTAGAACACGTGTTATTACCAATTGACTTGCTTTGCCTTTCTGCCTTCCAAATGTAAGACAATGTGTAAAAAATAAGTCATTTTGAAAAAGGTCCTCTAATTCACATGCTTGTATGGGTACCCATAATTCCGGAGATGTGCAAATAACCACTGCTTCTAAACTCTATATTTTGTTCCCATTTCAGAAATATATAGGTTTCCTTGGTACCCATTTTTAACGCTTTATATTTAACAAATGATTTGCTATATACCCTGTACACAACAAAAACCATTGCAAGACACAGCTCAGTTATTGGCTCTGGGTACCTAGGGTTCTTAGTGATTTTACAAGTTCTATATATACCCGCAACCACAAGGGTCCAGCAGACGCAATGGTATATTGCATTAAAAAATCTGTCATACGTAGAAGAAGTTGCAGGTGAAAATGTTGGCACAAATGGCTGTTTTTTCCAACTCAAATTCAATATTTGTTTATTTCAATTGTTAGTTTCTATAGGAAAACCTTGAAGGATGTGCACAAATGACCCCTTGCTGAATTTAGAATTTTGTCTACTTTTCAGAATTATATAGTTCTCCAGGATCCATTATTGCGTTCAAAAACATTTCTACCACTAACTGGAAGGCGATTGAAATCACAAAAAATTGGAAACATAGGCTGTGCCCCAGTAAAATGCCAAAACTGTTAGAAAATCTTGGTTTTCTGACAAAAGTGTGCCTGTTCCTGAAAGCTGGGAAGATGGTGATTTTAGCACCACCAACCCTTTTCTGATACCTTTTGCATGGAAAAAAACAGACGCTTTCTTCTGCAGCACTTTTTCCCATTGTTCCTAAAAAAAACTAAAATTAGCTGTTTTTTGGCCAATATCTTGGTTTCCTCCAGGGGAATTGTAGAGATGTACCACTCAATATTTGCTGGTAAAAAGTGGTTTATTAGAAGTATACAACCAACCAAGAAAGGGCTCAGGAGCAACTGACCTATTCAGAATGTTAACACAACATTCAGAACACTCGCTCCATGAGCTCATTGCATTCTATTACAGAAACCTAGTAGAAACACATTACCACACATCCCCCTTTTTTAACATAAAGAAAACAAGCAATTTAGGAAACAATATATGAAAGAAACACCACCTGCATATTTCTTAATACATACAATTCCCAATAACAGTACATTTAAACCAATGCGGACATCTCCTAAATAACATGAATAGAACACCAATTTTAAACAGTATAAATGAAAACACACCAACCATCATTCCCTCCCCTTTAAAACTTTAACGAGAAACAAAATCATTGAATCTCGTGGGTCTTCTGTGAATGCGATCACTCCTACGTGGAACAGACTCGCCTCTTGGTGAATCTGCAACTGCCTTTGGACCAGAAACATGGTGCGGGATCAAAGCAACACGAGAAATACCCCACCAATTACCATCAGAAAGCTTCACAGCATTTTTCCTTACCTCGCAAATTTGAACAGGATCTCTGAACTTGGACAACCCCTTCCCCACCAAGAGAGGATTCCTGACGCGAACCCAATCCCCTACTTTTAGCTTGCCAGGTTTCATCACCGACTCCTTTTTGTTTTCCAATTTTCTTGAACTGAACAAATTCGAATTGTATACAGCATTTTCACACCAAGTGCTAATATTCCCTGGTTTGGGCAACACCTTAAGAATCCAAAACGGACATAGTTCAGTAGCAGCCTCTCTACCTCTCATGAGTTCAAAAGGAGATCTTCCAGTGACAGAATGTGGAGTAGTGCGGTGGGACCACACCAGTTCATGGATCGACTGAGCCACATCCATATTGCTCTTAATGGAAGCTTGAATGCATTCCACTAAGACCTTGTTAAAACGTTCTACTTTCCCATTACTCTGGGGGTGATAAAGGGGTGTTCTCAAATGTTTAATCTTGCAATTCTCTAAAAAAGAAGACATTTCAGACGAAACAAATTGAACACCATTATCAGTCAAAAGTTCTGCTGGGAAACCTTCTCTAGAAAACACTTTCAAAAAACATTCAAGCACTTTCCTTGTAGTAGGTTCTGATACAGGTTCGACCTCAACCCACCTGGACAGATGATCTACCATTACAATAAAGTACCTCAGATTATGAGGCAAAACCTGGTATGGACCAAGAAAATCAACGCTAACACGTTGCCACACACTTTTTGGACACAAAGTTACTGACTCAACTTCACGTTCCGTTACTAACACCTTATCACTAGACTTACATTTAGTACAGTTCAATATAAAATCTTCAATCTGTGAGTCCATGCGAGGCCACCAAAACCTCTCCCTGACCTTCCTCTTAGTAAGAGTAGTACCCAAATGCCCACTGTGAGCCAACTTAATCACCTGCTGATGAAGAGAAGAAGGTACTACCAATTTCTCCCCACGAACTAGCAAATTACCTTCCAAAGACAATTCATCCGCAACCTTCCAAAAAGGTTGTACCTCTTTAGATAATGACGATTCTCCTGGCCAACCAGATTGCAAAAATGTGATGACTTCACGTAGCGTGCAATCTGAATTCAGTGCAAAAGTCCATTCACTTTCTGAAAAACTTGCGTCTCCTATGTATGCAATAAAACATTCTTCAATCTCGTCTTCCCAATCATGACTGTCACATTCATCAATGGGAAGACGAGAGAGACAATCAGCTCGTGAATTTTTTCCCCCTGGAATTTACTCTACTGTAAATGAAAATTCCAACAATTTAGCAGCAAGTCTTGAAATTCTGGCTGTGGTGCGTTTGATTTTCTTTCCCGACAGAATATTAACTAACGGGCAATGATCAGTTTTTAGCGTGAAATGTCTGCCCCAAACATAAGCTTTGAATTTCTCCACACCCCACACACATGCAAGCAACTCTTTTTCAATCACTGAATACTTTCGTTCTGCATCCCTTAAGGTACGTGAAGCAAAACCAATAGTGAACTCACGTCCATTCTCCATTTGAGTAAGGACAGCCCCCAAACCATATTCACAAGCATCCACAGTGACAACAGTGTCCCTTTTTTCTGAAAATGATTGCAGAGCAGGAGCACTGATGATTCTTTCTTTTATAACTTTAAAAGTCTGATCACAAGAATCAGACCATTTGTAATCTGCATTTTTCTTAAGCAAAGGCCTAAATGCTTCTGTTAAGTTTGCAAAATTCTTTAAAAACTTAGCATAGAACTCGCAAAGACCCAAAAAGGAAAGTAATTGGTCTTTGTTCTTCGGCGCAGGGGCATCCAAGATACTTTTAACAAGACAAGGTTTTGGTTTGATACCCTCGGCTGAAAAAACATGACCCAAATACTCTATTTCCCTGGTTTTAAAAATGCATTTGTCTTTCCTTAAGGTGGCACCTCTTACTTCCAATATACTCAAAACATTTCCTACCACTATGTCATGTTCACTTTCACTTTCTGTAAACACCAAAATGTCATCTTGGAAAACCACTACTTGAGATAAGTGATCAAACATGCTTGACATCAATCTCTGAAAAACTGCTGCTGCAGAAGCAATGCCAAAGGGCATCCTGCAGAACTGAAAAGTCCCTTCTGGCGTAACAAAAGCAGTCAGATGGCGCGAAGATTCATCTAATACCACTTGATGATAAGCCGACCTAAGGTCAAGCTTTGTAAACCAGCAAGAGTGACCAATTTTAGTAATGAGATCCTCAATCCTTGGCAGGGGAAAATTATCCACCCAAATCGCCTCATTGACACACCTCAAATCCACACACATCCTAAGCTCTCCATTTTTTTTCTTCGCGAGAACTATGGGAGACAACCAAAGGGTACCCTCCACTTTCTCAATAATGCCTTGTTCACATAGTTGCAGGAGCATATCAGAAAGTTCTTTCCTCACACTTAGAGGTATATTGCGTAACTTGTGTTTGACTGGAACAACTTGGCGTTTGACTTTTATTGTAAAAACAAAATCCGATATTGTCCCCAATTTGTCTTGGAAAACCCTTTCAAATTTCCTCTCCCACTTCACATCTGACCTCAATTGTGCCTTAATGTTACCAGACGAATCCACGGAACAACAGCAACAGCCAGGTCTCTCAACAGTGACAGGATTAGTGGAACCAGGTCTAATAACTAACTTCAACTCTGCCTGATGAATTAATCCTAGAACATTAATACCCTTGCGAGCAACATAAACTTTGCCCTTAATGAGTGAATCAAGAAACTTGATATTGGCCACAAAGTAGCCAAGCAAATCCACTTTGCTGCCCTCAAATGCTACAGTAGAGACATCAGGGGGAAGCAAAGAAAGACCACTCCAAGAAAATGTGTATTTCTTATAATCAATGATGGTAATGCGGGCACCAGTGTCTACCAGGAGTTTGATAGACACTCCATCAATCCAAATCTCCACTTCAGGATCAACCACAGAAGAGAGAATCAGTTCTTTTACACACCTGACCCCCAACATTAATTCAACATTGGTGCTAGAATTTTCATTTTCCACTTCATTGTCTTCAGTCACCACAGAGCGAATAGGATTATTAAATCTACCACCCCTACAAACTTTTGAAAAGTGGCCCCATCTATTGCACTTCTTACACTGTTGACCGAGTGCTGGACAATACCTAAAGGAAGAAACATGATTAGGCGACCCACATTTGAAGCAAAATAATTTCCTCTGTGCAAAATTTTGGGGACCTGGTCTGGCTGTGTTGGTCTGTCTTTTTTGATCAACAGATGTCGCAGGCTTATTTACAACAGCCCCCGAGATGCAAGTTTTGTTGAGTGACTCCTCAAGAGATTTTACGTCTTGACCCGATCCCTCAATACTTTTTGCTATATCAATAGCTTTATCGAGGGATGGATTCTTGCAAGTAAGTAAACGCTCTTGTATCTTTTTTGAACTGCATCTAGCCACCAGTTGATCTCTAATCAACTGAGAGGTAAATCCTTCAAATTCACATGTCGAAGCTAAAACTTTCAGGGCAGTCACATATGAATCAATACTCTCCGACGGTTTCTGTATTCTAGTAAAAAACTTAAACCTGTGAACAACCAAATTCTTGGATTTAGCAAAGTACTTGTCAAGTTGAAAAACAGCTGCATCAAATTCATCAATATCCTCGTCAGAACCATCAAAGTCAGGAAGATGGTCAAAAACATTTTGCCCCTCAACCCCAAGATGATAATACATTAAACCTTTTTTTCTGTCTGGTTTAAACTTGGTAGCGTCAATGGCTACTAAATAAGCTTTAAAAGAACGAATCCACAGTTTCCATTCTAAGGGTGGATCTCCTGGATCTTGTAAAAACGAAGTTGGCGCTGTAATATTTTGCATATCAGCAATAAAAACACACTTTAAAAAAAAAAAAAATTGTTTAGATGTATGCTTGTTAAATAGTGTTATACCAGGCTCCAAGTATGCACATCACTGTATTTCCAAATCCTTTTACCAGCCCGCTCTTGCTGAAGGATTAATGAAAGCATCAAAAAGCCAGAGAAAGAAAAAAAAATAATGATTTCTTTGAATTGTGTGCACAAAACCAACAAGATTCCCTTTTTTTTTTTTGCCAAGTGAATGTGTGCACGTCACAGAAGAATGATGCTTGCAATAACTATGAATACCACTGGGAGTGCTGCAGTCACCAAATAATACTGTTCGTGGTGCTGTAAAAGCTCTATGGTCTCATTTCCCGAATCGAAGATGGAACAGAGAAGAAGCTGAGGTAGGTAGGAGCTTCCTTCATCTGTTGTGAACCGGGTGACTGGGATACGAGTAGGCTGAAAGATGTTAGGATAGCTGCAAACGCGCTGAAGCTGCAAGCGCGCAAAGAGTCTTCACAGTGAAGGGCACGAGCTGCATACACACGCGTAGAACGATCACGCGCAGATCGCCTCTCTTTCCAATTAAAGACAAACCAATACTCGAGACTTTGAGACTCGAATACACACGTAATCACAGCTCGGACAATTAGGGAATGAACGCGCCTTTGTTTAAGTCCGTTTTTTTTTCGCTCGGTCTTAAATGACCGAGAGCTGTTACGGATCTGTTACCATGGCAACAGCGACTCCCTTAGTGGAAATATTCACGTCGAGTTGCTCTTCTTTAAAGCGGGGCAATAGAAATTTGGGATATTCTCACCTCACTTGTCGAGAGCCATTGAAGGTCCAAGGTGCTGGTTGAAAAAAAAAACGAACGATTTGAGTCTTTCAGTTGAGTGCACCGCTTTAACCGCTTGCCCCTTCTTGGTCTTTAGTGATTCAAGCAATCCCGGTCGTCGCCAAATTTGTAGAGATGTACCACTCAATATTTGCTGGTAAAAAGTGGTTTATTAGAAGTATACAACCAACCAAGAAAGGGCTCAGGAGCAACTGACCTATTCAGAATGTTAACACAACATTCAGAACACTCGCTCCATGAGCTCATTGCATTCTATTACAGAAACCTAGTAGAAACACATTACCACAGGAATCCACTAACCCTGGGTACTTTTGGATCCTCAAGATGTTGGAAGAAAAGGATGCAAATTTGGCATATATATATACCTTATGTGGCCAAAACGTTACAGGGGCCTAAGCGCAAACTACCCCAAATAGCCAAGAAAAAGGCTTAGCACGGGGAAAGGCCTAGCAGAGAAGAGTTTAATGAGCAGGCACGGGCCCTTCCCACATTATTTAATGTAACCATACACAAACTTTACACTATTTTCAAACTCTCCTGCTTAGCAATGAAGGGTATAGTTAAGCTTCAGGGGACCCTTGTGTCATAACCATACAGGTGGAGTGGGGGATGAGATTTGGTAGCACGGGGGAATGTCAAGAAATGCTGCCAAAGTTGAGTCCCAGTCTCCAGCAGGGTTTTGCTCCTTGCTGTGCTGCAGCGTCAGCATCTGAGATTCAGCTAACACCTACACAGGCCACACAGTGCAGGACAAAGAGGATGAAAATACCTCTCTCCTTTCCACCCTCTTTTACTGGCTGAGCACCAGTTTTGGGGGTTTTCTGTAAAAAGTTCAGGCTGATTTTGCAAGTTATTTTGCAAACAGGCAAAGAACTGGAGTGTCTCTATAAAAAGGGTTGCTTTCAATAAAATCTTTTGTTGCTGGCAGAAATACCGCCAGACTTTCTAAGCCCAGTGATTGTAATGTAAAGAGTAAGTGAGTCAATCTGACTGCCATATATTTCCCATCCCACAGACCAGTGCATAGCATCCATATGGATTTGTCCAGATCTTATCATCCATAAATGTGACTGACTGATTTCCTAAGAAGGATGGAAAAGCCCATTGTAGCCTTCAGTGTAGACTGCTTGGACCAAAGCTTGCCCCAATAAAAAGAAATTACAGGTGTATCCAGCACTTCTGACAACCCCTGATCCTACATGACAACATTGACATCAGTGGCAGACATAACACTCCTACTATAATCAAACTGAGCTTGTCCAAAGGAGATAATAGTGCAGCAATTTAGAGACAGGGCTATAGGAGCATCACATGAGTGAAGATCAACAGGCAGCAATGTCTCTCCCTGAGCACCAAGCAGTACTAAAAGGAGGGTGAGTACTGGGGGAGGGAGGGGGCGATATCTGCATTGATGTTATGCGTAAGTCCTTAGTGCTTAAGTTGCAGCACAAGTGGATTCAACAGAGGCAAGAGGTGAAATGTGATTTCTGGTTCTGCCCCGCCCAACCAGAAAGGAGGCCAATGACAAAGAAGCAACTGCTGCCATCAACGAAGTAAGAGGACTCCTCATACCCAAGAATCTTCACTTTAGGGTGGCCGCATGGTGCCTGGCCTTTGGGCCCACCTAGACCCCATGGCCTGTTTGATGCCCCCACTACATCTGCTCTCACCCATGCCACTCTCTCCTGGAGGACTCAATAAGGTTGCACATCCCACCCAGAGCTGCCCTAATGCGTACCTTGGATGGGTTGCAGCATCATCTCTAGTTCTTAAACAAAAGTCCCTGTTGGAGCCGCACGGTTCCCTTAGCAGCACACTGTTTCCAGATGAGGGAGAATGCCACCTTGGTCCATAGTGTCCTGCGTCCAGAGGCTTCAGAGGCCTGGCCTAGTTGGGCTTTTGCAGTGATTTAAGGGCTGCACCCTTTACTGGCTGCCCACTAAACGGGTCAAGCCATGTTGTGAGAGTATTTATTTATTTTTGAGGGGCATTTTATAAAGTGTTGCATTCAACCTATATAAAGTCTCCTGGAGTAGTAGATATACTTCTGAACTCCCAACTCAAAGGAATGTGATGCTAGGTTAAGGTTGGGAGTACAGACATGTTTTCAGTTTTTTACAGAATTTAAGGAGCGGTCACAGTGCTTGAAAGGCACGGCTTCCCCACTTCTTGAGATTCTACCTGAACACATAAAAAGTAAGTAGGCTGAAGATGTTCGGTTTCTGGGTTGTAAATATTTCTTACAAGTTATACTGAAGGTTTGTGACCTTTAATTATGAAAAAAAATGTGATGCATACTGCAGGAAGATTTTAAAACAGCTCGCTTTTTCGACTGATTGCCAATATACCTGGCTATAGACTCCTGACATGCTGACAAACTGTTTTAGAGGTAGCATAATACATGCTGGGGAATTTAGAAACTATTTCAATCTGTGGAGAAGTTTCATAGCAATGGCTGAATAAACTGTGCTTTCCAAATCATGTCTTGCACGGGAAAAGGGATTTACAGCTAGTTGACAGTGAGCAAAGGACAAAGAACGCGAAACTCTGCCTAAAGATCTCTATTGATAAAAACAAGATTTGTTGACTGATGCTACTTGATATGGGAGGATTATACTCAAATCCAGAATAATGTCCAGGTTCCAAACCACTGGAACGAGCTGAGGAGATGGAAAAGAGATGCAGGCGAAAATTGAGATCCTTTTTATTGGGATCTGAGCCAATGAGCAGCACCTCTGTCGTAGACAGGTTAAGTCTACGAAACTTTATTGTCCCCCCAGATGAAAACTGCATCAAGAGATGAGGGGGAGCTGTAAAGAGCCCTTGAGAAGCTTCTCTTGAATATCAAGGAGTGACAGGGAGGCATCAGTATACATAAAAACTAAAAATAAATCTGAGTCAAATAGATCAGTTAAAGGCATATGGTATACATAGAAACTGAGAGATGACAGAACAGAGTCTTGGGGGACCGCCCAAGGCATTGGTTTGGGCTCTGCGAGAATGGAGCCAGCTGCGCTGTCTATTTTCTCCCTCTGCTTAATGAGGATATCCAGTTTAGCGCCTGCCCTTAAATAGTGCTGGATGAAAGGTGCTCTCGCAGAATTCGGGAATCACCAGTGTGGAAGGCCGATCAGGCTCCAACACCATCACAATCAGCCTTCATTGTGTACTCATCCACTACCATGGTGGGAACTTATATGTGCCTAACCCTGGTCAAAAGCCCATCTGAATATTATCCAAAATTCTTGATATTTCTGCAAACTCCTGAAGATGACGAGTCACATCTCTCTCCAGGAGTTTAGGGTAGGGTAGTAAAGAAATAAGTCTAAAACTGAGTTGATCCAACAGGTACAAATGCGAAAATTTGATTTTTTTCAAAGGGGGGGGGGGACCAGTGCATACCTAAAATTATCTTGTGTTAATCCTGACAAAGGAGGCGCTGGTAATCTGCAGTAAATGGGGGGCTTTCAAAATTCCAGCTGCTTTTGAAAAACAGCCCAGACAAAATATAATGAAGACAACCAGAACATTTTTTGTTTTTGATTAGTTTTCTACCTCCTGCATAACAAGTTCTTGGTTTTTTAGATACCCTAAAGTCATGTGATGGGAAAGTATTCTAAGCTTATTGATTTTATCACAGAAAAAAAGGAATGTAAACTGTTTACTGGACGCTGAGAGTACAGTGCCATTATTTAAAGGTTCTGGAATAGCCAGAGTGCAGTGAACAGGGCTCGGGCAGAACTCAGAGTGGCACTGATTATGTTGGAGAAATACCTTCTTTTGACCTGTCCTGGTTTTATGATTATTATACCTCACCTGACACAGATACATAGTTTCTCTGTGTCCTCCAAGAAGGCATGACATCCATGTGAGGGAGAACTCAGGCATGTCTACTGCTTGTTGGGGGAAGGGAACAGCAGACATTCTACTTCCCTGAACATCTATTCCATCATGATAGACCCAAACAGTACCAGAGACTGCCCCTAGAACCAGCAATGAGAGGGATGTAGCAGTTCTCTTGCCGTCCAGGATAGAGCAAATCACGTAAATGAAAATGTATTTTCAGCGAACCCATCCAAGGCAGAAAAGGCCCTTGAGCCTGCAGGAGGATGAAACACGGCTCCAGAATAGATACTAGAAGGCTGTGGGGCAGATGTATCATCATTGTATTTTGCTTAATAGCGAATATTACCGATTCACTATTAAGGACTCTCAAAATGCAATGTAAGTAGGTTTCACAATAATCATTGCGATTCCTACATATTCCTTAATTGCGAATCGCAAATTGCGAATCGCATTTGAGGAATACCTTCCCATTCATTCCTATGGGCCTACTGGCCCATAGGAATGAATGTGAAGACATTCGCAATTTGCGAGTACCCAATAGGTACTCGCAAATTGCATATGCAATTTCAAGGGTGCCAAAAGGACACCCTGTTGCACACCTGAGGGCATGTATGTGCGCCACATGGCACTTAGAAAAATGCAAAAAAGTGCATTTTTATAGGAAATCGCAAATTACCACCAACTTGAAGTTAGTGGTTATTTGCGATTCCTTAAGGCCAGATCGCAAATTTTGGGTACTTTCAAAATTGCATTTGAGGAATCGCAATTTGTGATTCCTTAAATGCATTCACAAAATAGGGAATCGCAAATTGTGCGATTCCTTATTTTGCGATGGCCTTTTGGGATGATACATCCCAAAAGGCTTTTTCCCATTCGCAATTGGGCCGATTCTGCGAATTGGCCCGTTTGCGAACGGGAAAACCCTTGATACATCTGGCCCTATTTTTCGCACTTGGTCACCGGTAGCCATTTTGCACAGCACCAAAACCAGGATCTCTGTGTTGGTGTTCCTGGCACATGAATTTCTTTTGCTGTTCAGCATACTCCACCGTTTAATAAAGTTGCATGGATGTTTTTCAGTCTCTGGGGCGCTTAGTGAAGCTTGTGAATATGTTTCCACACTGTTTTTGCACAGTGGCCCAGGAGTTAATAGGGAACGCATACAGCCAAGATGTGCGCGCTGTTTGTTTGCATATTTCATGAGAAAATAAACATGCTCTGTTTGTTGAAGGTGTGCGTGCCTACCAGAGCTAGAAAACATGTTGGCGTCAGTGAAGACCTATTTTCAACAGCTCAAGTATTGCATTAATCCAGGCATTATACAAGCACTGGATGTCTAATGCCAGTGAAATATAAACACTCCCATTTATTTAATTATTGGCGCTGTAACATACTTTCAGTCTCACTCCCTGAGCAATGTTGCTGTAGCTAAGTCAACCTGAACTCCTCCTAAGCTCTATGGTGAAAACAGCTTCTTGCCCTATAGCAGGTGGAAGGATTTCTATTTTTTCCTTTGCATCTAATGTTTTCAACATTTATCCAGCACCATATGATCAGTCACACCCAAGTAATACTCTATTCTAATCTGGACAAACGCAGACTCAACTCACCTGCCTCATGTGTTGAAAAGCAACACTATAACCAAAGGCAGAAAAAAATGTTTTCTGATTCTGTACACACATGAACCCATTGGTGGAGCACTGACAGAGTGAATGATTCTATGTGTGAATCCATGCACGCATGTTCATGTTGGAATTTATTTGTCCTTGTGAAATGATCTTAAAATCTGGAAAATGTTGCACAGTGTGCTATTTCTTTCAACTGGTCACCTTCCAAATACCAGCCTATTGTCCCAGCTATGATCGCTGTGGTGCATTTGAGGTGACCACGAATGCTTAGCAACACTAACTCCCTTTTCATTGTACTTGCAGATGCGGCTTGCATGACTCACATGTGGGGGGCAGGTGAGGGGGTCACGCGGGGGTTTGCGTGGGGGCACGGTAAAAAAAATGACCTTACCGGGTCCTGCGCCGTCTCCGCTCCTGGCCAGGTCCGCGTTTGGTGTTTTCCTGCTGCTTTCCAGGAACAGGCATCCTCCCTCCCCTCCCCATAGCCAATCACTATGCTGCAATGGCAGCGTTGTGATTGGTCCAGACAGCGCCCAGCCGGGCGCCTGTAGGGAGGCCATTTTCTCTATATAGGCTGCATGCAGCCTACCATGTTGAGCAGGAATTTTTATATGAGGGGTACAATTGGAAATGGGAGCCTCTCCTTTCCAATAATGCCAATCTGACATGTATTCATGCTTAGGGATTGCAGTTGGGAACACTATCCTTAAGTCCCATTAGGCCACTATGCTGTTTTGGCAGGGTGAGATTGCTTCCCCTTGCAGTGGAGGGCAACCCCTCCGAGGTCAGCCCACTTTACCCATTAGTTATTTTGTAATTCACATTTTGCCCCTGTCCACCACAACATTCAGCTTGGGGCCATGATTCACCCCTCTTCACCCAGTGGTCTCTTATTGTGTCATTAACATTTTGTTTTTGCAGAACACAGCATGCAATATGGGGCCTAGGGTCAGCCAACTTCACCCATTGGCTATTGTCAGTCATTGACTACTTTCACTGTGAGTTTCCGAATGCATTTAAGCAATGCACATTTTCCCTATGTGTGATTAATTTATGAATCATTTTAATAATGCATTTGAAAATGATAATTTCACGTTAGAAAGGAAGCACATTTTCCTACGTGCCATTTTCTATGTGAAAACATGTATGCACCAGTTTATTCCAAGGTGTGATTCTAACATGGTTTGCAAGTACAAAATTGATTTTAAAAGTATTTCCCACAATTCCCTCCCTTTTGATGATTTTAAATCATCACACAATTTTGTTTCACATTCAAATTCAAGTCTAGAAAGCACTCTCGTCTTCAAATGTGTCTTGTTTCTTTCTTTTGAATCCCCTACTATATTTAAGTGTCTTCATGTAGTCATCGTTCACTATTGCTCATAATCCCATGTCCCTCTCGTACATTTTCTTTCGATAATTTTCCTGTCTTTCGAGCATAAAGTATTTACAGCTCAGAAATAGAATATAAAGGAATATTACTATTTCCATTATTATTGCTTTCAGTATACCCTTCCCAGCTGTTGAAAACCAATTTCTGATGGTGCTCAAGCCTTTCACAAAATTCTCATACAAACTTGGTGTTTCCAATTCGTGTAATTCAGATTCTTAACCAGAAATGTTTGTCGCAAAACTTTCTATCTGGTTACTCTTGTCTTGTATGAATGCACAGCAATGAGTTCATTTCAGCATGTGGCAGACTCTTCTTTTTTTCAGCGAGCAATATGGCTAAAGCAAGACGGCCCTGCAAAACCATGGACCTTATAGCAATTAATTCAGTGTTAATTAAGAGTAAACTCTAGAAGTCCTTGTGGCCATTTTTTTAACTACAGTAGCTAACTTTCTAATCTTTTCATCATTCAGGATTATTCCTACTGGTGGTATCACTGCTCCAAATAAGTCTCCTACTAAACCAGCTCCTTCACTAGTGCTACATTTCTGTCTATGTGCTGTTACTAGTGTTAGTACTTCTAAACTGGTAACATGATACATCTCTGGAATTTGCATGCCTACGTAACAGGTTCCTTCCCAATCAGAAGGGAATAAGAAATAAGCATTTAGTCAACTAATGTAAGAAACCCCTGGATTTGTGTTTTCATCTCCCTGTGATATTTGCCATATTCTCCCTGTTAATTCAAATGTGTGTTCACAACTACTGATCCCTACATTTCTAGTCCTTTTTAGTTTACGTCTCCTGTACAAATAAATCTTTTCCTTGTGTCAGCTGTCTAATCTGAGTTTAGGATAAACCATTTTCTTTCTGAATTAAATTACTTCCTTTTTCCATATGCTCTGCAATGCGTTTCTTTTCTGTCTGTAGTTTTTGTCATGTTCATGTATCTTTTCTTTAAAGCAATAATGTAAGCTTTCTTAGTGGGTTGCATTAAACATGTTAGATTGTTTTTTATAAGCCTTTACACCTTCTACGGGTAAGTGTGAGAAGAAGTAATGCCAAGCGGTATCCATAATGTTTTGCTTCACGGTGTAAATTCATGCTTTCAATTAAAGGCACTCTAGATAGTACTAAATCATAGTTCGAATAGACATATTTGAACTAGTGAGAGCAGAATACTACAGGAAACTGTATAAAACAAAGGAATGTGATAGTATGTAACCTCCTAAGAGACAGAGGTAGGTAAGTGTTCACAAACATAGCAATCCTTAACATCCATTGCATTAGTGTATTCTTGTACTAATCTAGAATAAACAATAGTAAAGTAATCATCTTTCTTGTAGTTTACAAAAGTTTTAGTGAATACACTATCCCTAAAAGTTTGTGTATGTATATTTGTGACATTAGTACTGGGGGAATTCTGTATCAGGGGTTAGGTAAAATCCTACAAGTACTTTTGTAATCGTTATCGATGATACGTTTACACTTATTTTTAATGCAACACATTGTTAGGAGTCAGTAATAGAATAGCTTGCTGTAGAAGATTACTAGACACATGACTACAAAAATGTCAAGTTTTTTTCTTCTTTGTTCTTCTTATTAGTGCAGTTCCCTAATAGACAATCCTTAACCTTACTCTGTGTTCTTCTAAAATGTTATCCATGTTCTTCTGTAACTTTCTTCTTGGACCTAGGTTATTCTTCTGTAAAATAAATAACTAAAACAATAAACATCTATGCATGCTTGTTCAATCGAGTTTTTCAAACAAGAATTTCTTTACAGTTCAAGGGGTTTCCAACAGTTCAGGGTTTATATTGCTCAAATCTTCCAATGTGACATTCAGTGCGGCATTCACATAGTAAGACCACTCAGGTGCAGAATATCTTCGGCAAGGTGCTCAAGTTCTTCTGGATTTCCTTAGAGCTTGATGATATGGATCAAGATCAACTTCGTCTTCATGCACTGTTTCTGGAATCTGTGCTATTGATGAACTTTTTTTCAGACTTTCTTGTCTGTGATTTCTTGGCCACTCTG
The DNA here is from genome assembly GCF_964204655.1 of Triturus cristatus. NCBI lineage: Eukaryota > Metazoa > Chordata > Amphibia > Caudata > Salamandridae > Triturus > Triturus cristatus. The sequence goes on along the minus strand of NC_140581.1, from coordinate 765,543,780 downwards.
CTTGACAATTAATTTGTTTTATCCCAGAGCTCGTTCATTCTCCAGGATCTTGTTCTTCTCTTTGTTCGGTTTCACAGATGCTTTTAGCATGCAGTTCAGTTTCTGCTTCGTCATTGTCTGAGACCACAATACAACTTTGCGTCACCTCAGACACTTGTACTTGTCTTTCAGCTTGCTGATCTTTACCCCTTTTTCTCCTTGTACCCCTCGCTGTATTTTGCAGGTCTGGGTGGTCTCTCGGCCGGTTTTGCGACCACAATGCTATTCTTTCTGAATCATAGACCAAAGACGCTTCTTCTGGATTACTCAATCTCCTGGTATGTGAGACATGTATCCAGTTCGAAACTCCAGCACATTTGACAGCAGAGTTTGAAGTCAGTATGACTTGGAAGGGGCCTTTCCATGTGGGCTCAAGATAAGTCTTCCGAATGTGCTTCTTGATCACGACCCACACACCAGGATTGATGTTGTGGCACTGTTCTTGGTGTGGTTCTCAAGTAGCAGCTGATACCTGATGAGAGGCAGAATGAACCATATCAACGAGTGTCTTGCAGTAGTCCAAAATGATACCATGTGATAATTCTGGCTTCCTGTCTGAGATACTTCGAACGCTCAGCAATACTAGGGGTAGTGCATCTGACCATTTCAGTGAAGTTGAGTCACAAACCTTTGCCAATCTGGATTTTAGTGTTCCATTCATCTGCTAAACTATGCCTGACACTTAGAGTCTTTAACTGCAATGTAGCTTCTGTTTGATCTGTAAAGCAGCACATAGCATGTTCATCACTTCAATATTGAAGTGTTTTCCCCTATCTGACTCAAGAAGGACTGGCATCCTGAATCTTGGAATTAATTCACCTAGTAACAATTTATCTACGGTAAGACTGTCATTTCTCCTCATTGGGTAGGCTTCCACCCATTTCGAGAAAACAAGATGCTCAACCCATTGTGCACAAGTATTTCATTAAAGTCCATCTGTAGTCTGTTAAAAGGGCCAATAGGTGTGTACTTCTCATGTGTGTTTTCCTTCCTACATTTAGCTGCTAACTTGTGACACATCTTTAGCAATTCTCATCAGCAATCATTCAAAACCTGGGATTAAACCAACTTTGTTAAAAAAGTCTCACCATGGAATCTTTCCCACAATGTGTGACCCCATGATAATAACAGGTCATGGGAAACAACAAGCTATCAGGCAGCACTGGCCTTTCATTGGCTGACTTCCAAATGGCATTGGCGTTCTTTACACAACCTGCCATGATCCACCCATTCTGCTCTGCTTCGGACACATTTTCTTGCACTCTTTCCAATTCTTCCCATATGTCAGTTATTTCTACCATCGTTACAAAAGCACTTTCTTCCTCAGATTCGCATGTGAAAACTCCATTAAATATGCATGTTAGCAGTGCAAAATACCTGGCTATGGAGTTAACATATTGATTGCCCATGGCAAAGTACCCGCTGCCTGTTTGATGTCCTGAACATTTTCCAACAGCAATTTCACTTGGCTTCTGCAGGGCCTAAAGCAAATTCTTCACATGCTGTTCATTTCGAAGGGGCATTCCTGTGGAGGTAAGAAATCCCCCTTGCGACCATAATTGCCCATAATTATGAACTATGCCAAAACCATATTGGCTATCTGTAAAGATGGTGACTCTCATTTATGCAGTCAAACTGCAAGCTTGTGTTAGGGCAATTAACTCGGCAACTTGTGTGGAGAAAACAGACTGAAGCCAGGAAGCTTTGATCACATAATTTATGGAACAGACGGCGTATGCTGCTCTTAGTGTGCATTTATTGCCTCTTGGCATGAACCATCAACCAAAAGGACATGGTTGGGCTCATTTAGTGGTTTATCCTTAATATCAGGTCTCAGCTAAGTGCATAGTTCAGTGACAGTTAGGCAATTATGATCAAACTCATCAAATTTTTCGCTATATTCAGTCACAGGCATAAGAGCAGAAACATTCAAAACATTACATCGCTTGATTACAACATTTTCGGATGCTAGCAAATTTTGCTTGGATCTGATTAACCCCTTGTGGATCGTGAACTGAGTTTTAGTTTTAGTCAACAGTAACTCCACAGAGGTTGGGACCATGACAATTAATGGGTGTCCCAGCACTATGTTTTTGCTCTTTTCCAAACTAGCACTCATCTCGGCAATCACCTTCAGCGGCTGGGTAGTCCTGCCGCTACAGGATCAAGTGTGGTAGAAAAATATGCCACAGGTCTTTTGACCCCTCCATGTGTCTGAGTCAAAACTGATATTGCACCCCCATCTGCAAAATAGAGTAAACTCTTTTGTATAATCTGGCATTCCTGGAGCCAGGACGCAACACAATTTCTCTTTCAGTTCTAGAAACGCTTTTGTACATGTGTTGTCCCAAGTAAGTGGATCAGACACATCTCGCTGTGTCAGCCTCAGTAGAGGCTTTGCCATCAAGGAAATGTTTATTATCCACTATCTACAGTAGCTAACCATTTCCAAAAACATCCGGATTTCCTTCTGTGTTCGTGGTGGATTCATCTGCAAAATGGCTTCCATTCTTTCTGATGACACCTTTCTGACTCCTTTCTTGATGATGTGTCCCAGACATTGGAATTCTTTTTGACAGTACTGCAGTTTACCTGGATACACTTTGGGGCAGATTTACAAGCTCCTTGCGCCTCATTTACGCCGCCGTTGCGTCACTTTTGTGACGCAGCGGCGGCGCAAATCCTGCGCCATGGTGCGGGGTACTTACAACGTGACGCATCTGGGAGATGCGTCACGCTGTAAAGCCCTGCGCCATATGTAGGCGTTCCTGCACAGGGGGGCGTTTCGGCACAGGAACGCCTCTTAAAAGTGACTGAGTGAAATCTACAAGATTTCACTCAGTCACTTTTAGGCCCATGCTGCGTCAAAACCCTGCGCCTGCCTGAAGCAGGCGTAAGGATTGACGCAGCATTAACAAGAGAGGGGACCCCAGAGCATTGCTGGAGCTGCGTCGCGCTTGCGATGCAACTCCAGCAATGTGCCACTTTTACGGCACAGATGCGTGACGCATCTGTGCTGTTTTTGCCCCATGGTGCGCCGCATTATAAATGCGGCGCATCCATGGTGGCGGAGCTGTGGCGCACCATAACTGGCGCATCCCTGCTGATATGCAGGGATGCGCCAGTTATTGTAAATATGCCCCTTTGTGTCTGTTTTCTGCCAGGTGATTCAAAAACTGCAATGGTGTCGTACTTACAAGCATCATATGTATTTGATGCTATCAACAGATCATTAATGCATTGTACAAGTTTTAGTTTTAGTCAACAGTAACTCCACAGAGGTTGGGACCATGACAATTAATGGGTGTCCCAGCACTATGTTTTTGCTCTTTTCCAAACTAGCACTCATCTCGGCAATCACCTTCAGCGGCTGGGTAGTCCTGCCGCTACAGGATCAAGTGTGGTAGAAAAATATGCCACAGGTCTTTTGACCCCTCCATGTGTCTGAGTCAAAACTGATATTGCACCCCCATCTGCAAAATAGAGTAAACTCTTTTGTATAATCTGGCATTCCTGGAGCCAGGACGCAACACAATTTCTCTTTCAGTTCTAGAAACGCTTTTGTACATGTGTTGTCCCAAGTAAGTGGATCAGACACATCTCGCTGTGTCAGCCTCAGTAGAGGCTTTGCCATCAAGGAAAAGTTTATTATCCACTATCTACAGTAGCTAACCATTTCCAAAAACATCCGGATTTCCTTCTGTGTTCGTGGTGGATTCATCTGCAAAATGGCTTCCATTCTTTCTGATGACACCTTTCTGACTCCTTTCTTGATGATGTGTCCCAGACATTGGAATTCTTTTTGACAGTACTGCAGTTTACCTGGATACACTTTGGGGCAGATTTACAAGCTCCTTGCGCCTCATTTACGCCGCCGTTGCGTCACTTTTGTGACGCAGCGGCGGCGCAAATCCTGCGCCATGGTGCGGGGTACTTACAACGTGACGCATCTGGGAGATGCGTCACACTGTAAAGCCCTGCGCCATATGTAGGCGTTCCTGCGCAGGGGGGGCGTTTCGGCGCAGGAACGCCTCCTAAAAGTGACTGAGTGAAATCTACAAGATTTCACTCAGTCACTTTTAGGCCCATGCTGCGTCAAAACCCTGCGCCTGCCTGAAGCAGGCGTAAGGATTGACGCAGCATTAACAAGAGAGGGGACCCCAGAGCATTGCTGGAGCTGCGTCGCGCTTGCGATGCAACTCCAGCAATGTGCCACTTTTACGGCACAGATGCGTGACGCATCTGTGCCGTTTTTGCCCCATGGTGCGCCGCATTATAAATGCGGCGCATCCATGGTGGCGGAGCTGTGGCGCATCCCTGCTGATATGCAGGGATGCGCCAGTTATTGTAAATATGCCCCTTTGTGTCTGTTTTCTGCCAGGTGATTCAAAAACTGCAATGGTGTCGTACTTACAAGCATCACATGTATTTGATGCTATCAACAGATCATTAATGTATTGTACAAGGGTAGGTTCGCAAGGCATTTCTTTTTAGGATCTGATTAAAAATGGACGGACTATTTGTATACCCTTGAGGAACATGACATACCATGATTGTCTTCTGTTGGAAGACAAAAGAAAATAAATACTGGCATAACAATGGGGGGACCAAAAAGTGGTCCAATCGGAACGATCCACTATACGTATATGGTTTTAATGAATAAACTTATCCTAAATATTTATCAATAGCCCCAACCCATATAACTCAAAGATGTGGGGTAGGTACTATTTTCAACAATAAGGCTTCCCTTTACACTTTAAAAGAACTCAAATCTAATACATTGTTTTAATCTAATAGAGGCTGCAAATTTGGTAGTGATCTCCACAGAACTAACAGGGAATTCTGAGTTTTCAGTACATTTCCAACAACTGGTATCATTAAGACTTCCAGTCTTCTCTCAATTTGGGGTGATGCAGTACCAACTACTCGAGGTGCAACTGGAACATTATCAATGGGGACCACAGGTGGTGGTCGTCTCACAACTAGTGGAGCAATTTGTAAAACCTGTAAGGGTCGTTCAATAGGAAGTGGATCTGTATCCACTGGAGCTGTAACTATGGTTTGACGGGCACTAGCACATCTCCCTCATGGATCAGTATATTTTACGGGGGGTGTTGGTAGGGAAGATGACGTCTGCTCTAATATTTTATCTCCTGAATCAGTATCTGATTCAACTCCTTCTTACTGAGTAACAGTGTCCTTGATTAGCGGTATCCTTGCTCTGATATGAGAACCTGATATTCTCTAATTCCTTCAATAATATCTTTCCTCAATCTACGCTGCTCTCCATCCCAGTGAGCATTTACATGATTCTGCATTGCTCTTCCAGTTCTTCTCTGATATTTCTCCTTCTACTTTTCCCTTGCAACCTTTTCCCAAGAATTAAAAGCCTCATATTGCATGGGTCGAGGTGGTGGCTTCATCTCATACACATTTTCCTTCAAATGATCTAGGATTCTGGTATTGAATGTCCCATACATTCGAAAACCTAAAGTACCCTCATTTTCCTTAATTCTACTCCACTGTCGAAGCCACGGACATGAATTTAATCCATGTTCGGTAGTCATAATATATGTGGAAATACCTTCTGGAGGTGCATCTTCACCTTTGCGTACAGGAATTGTGACATCTCCGCTAACAATGTTTTTAAAAATCATTTAAACATTTCATAATGACAATTGTGTTTCCAAATTTCTCACGTAAAGCCAAATGTTTTGATTTAGTTCCGTATACGTCAAATGTTTGTTCACCAATCAAATGACAGCTTTAATTTCATGTGATTCTTTACCAAATCAAAAGACAGCACTGAAATCGACAATGTCCAGTCACAACGTGACACAGAAACCCTGCTAGCCAATGGCAGTGTGAAAGTACACATAACCTTCCAATCCCAGCGTGAATCACTCTGACGTGTAACTCACTCTTCACAGCAGCTCTCACTCCTTAACAATTTTCTTCGCATTCACACACAGTTTTCATATACCTTCTACAGATAGTTTCTTGCTTGCTCTTCTAGTATTGTAACCACTCAAGAATAAACCTACACTCGCAAGTGACTTCTCGACTGTAAGAAATGAAGGTCCCTAGTTTGCAATGGTTTGCACCGTTATCTAAGTTGGGACCCTTCTTCCTAGTCTGGGTAAGGGGGATACACTTCTAAAATACCCCCTGCTTACCAATTTGGTAGCTTGGCATAAGCAGACGGGCTTATCGCAGAGGCAGTGTGTAAAGCATTTGTGAACGCATACAGTAATACAAATGGACACCACACCAGTTTAGAAAAATAAGTAATCTTTATCTAAACCAAAACCAGACCAAACAACAAAAATCCACAATACAGTTCTAAAATATGATTCTTAAAAGGTAGAAACAGTTCTGTTCTAAGAAAATGTTGGTTGCAACACTTTTACACAAAGTACCTTGGATACATCCAAAAATGCAAGCAAAAAAGGTCACGTGGAAGGTGATGCGTCAGTTCCTTACTGCTGCGCAGGGGAGGTGGTGCGTCGGTTCCTTACTGGAGAGGAGGTGATGCGTCGGTTTCTTACTGCATGGGGATGTGATTCGTTGGTTTCTTACTGCATCCCCCAGCGATCCGACAGACTTGACGATCCGGTACAATGCGATGCGTGAAGACACGGGATGCACTGTGATGACTACAGCCACGTCCCCTCGAAGCATCTGATCTTCTCCAACAGGGCCTGCGTCAGAATCGGTATGGTGATCTCGGACATCGGTAATCGGTGCATAGGATTCATCGCACGGCAGACACTTCAGCCGCGAGCAGGTGCTGCGTTGATTCTTCGGTGCCGGTGATGGGTCTAATAATACTTCTCGCACCACTGTGATGCATCGGAAACAGGTGATGCGTTGATATTTCAGAGTTCTTGTAGTTTCCAGTCCCAAACCAACCTCCAGAGGTCCAGAACACTGGCAGGCACCTCCCATCAAAGGAGTTCAGGGGGGACTGGGGGTGAAGTCTTTGTGTCCTGAGACTTCAGAACAGGAGGCAAGCTGTATTTCAAGCCCTTGGAGATCTGCCTCAAGCAGGGGACACAGTAGACAGCAAAGTCCTTCTCCGTTCTTTTTCAGAAAGTAGCCACTGCAGGCCAACACCCAGATAGCAAGCAGCACAGGGGCAGTATTCCTCCTCAGTTTTTACATCTCTTCTCCCTGGCAAAGGTTCCTCTTGATTACCAGAAGTGATCTTGGAAGTCTTTTCTATCCTTGAGACTTCCAACAGGAGGCAAGCTCTACTCCAAGCCCTTGGAGAAAACTCTAATAGCAGGATAATAAAAGCACAGTCCAGGCCTTTCCCTGCCCCAGACAGAAGTAACCACTACAGGCCAGCCTCAACAGCACACAGCACAGGGGCAGTACTCCTCCTGCAGCTTTTCCGGTTCTTCTTCCTGGCAGGATCTTTAGTTCAGCAGTAATCTAAAATTCAGGGGTCTGGGCCCCACTTTCTATAGCACAAATTCCTTTGTTCTCTGGTGATAGAGAAGCTCTGTGCTCAGCCAAAACCAATTCTGTCATCTCTGGTGCTGCTTCCTGGCAGGAGGTGGAGAGAGCATTGTCAAAGGCAGACAAGGCCCATTCAGGTGTAAAAGAAATCTCCTCCCCTCCTCTGAATGCAGCCCAGGCCTATTCAGCCCAGCCCTGACTCATTCAGGAAAGGGAGGAGACACATCATCCGTCCCAGTGGCTATCTCTGAGAAAATGCACATCCCCAACCCCTGTCACTCTATAGCCAGACAGTCAATCCACAAACCAGCAGAAGCAAACAGGATGGCTGAGCAAGAAAATACCCACTTTCTAAAAGTGGTATTTTCAAACACACAATATAAAAATCATCTTCACGAAAAGATGCATTTTGATATTCTGAGTTCAGGCATACTAAACTCTATTTTTCTATCTTATTCCCATGGGCAGTTATACTTATAAAATGTTATAGCCTTTCAATAGTGAAAATCAAAATTGGCAGTATTTCACTATAAGGACATGCCACACACATCAGGGCATGGCCTACCTTTCATATATACTGCACCCTGCCCACATGGGTATTTTGGGCCTACCTTAGGGGTTACTAACATGTAAGAAAAGGGAAGGTTATGGCCTGGCAAGTGGGTGCACTTGCCAGGTCCAAATGGCAGTACCAAACTGGGCACAGACACTGCAGTGGCAGATCTGAGTTACATATCGCAAGGCTTCTTGTGTGGGGGACACAATCAGTGGTGCAGCCCACTAGCAGCATTTGATTTACAGGCCATGGACACACACAGTGCACTTTACTAGGGACTGACCAGTAAATCAAATATGCCAATCATGGAATCACCAATCCATAAACACAATTTACAGGGAGAGCATCTGCAATTTAGCACTGATCAGCAGTCATAAAGTGCCCAGAGTCATAAACCAAACGCAAACAGGGTCCAAAATAGGACGCCAAAAAGGAAAAAGTCTGCAGGTAAACCCGCTGGAGAAGCCAGGTCTAACACAACCCCCTTCCAGCCTATAGCCAGGGTAGACTAATCAATCCCTTGATAGACTTCCATGCTTGAGACGATAGAACCTAGACCTGGTGCACAACAGCAGGGGCACGTTCTGGTTCTATGCCTTTTTTAACCCAGTTGGATCTCTCTGTCCATACTTTCGGGGCCCAGTAAGCTAACCCATGGCGAACCCTTCTCCTCACATGTGGACACCATCTTTGCAGCACCTAACCTTAGCTTGCTCACAGGCAGACAGTGCCCACATGGCCAACCCAGTGATGTGGCCCAGTCCACCCCCGGTGTGTGACTCCCGCCCCCCGGGCCACTCTATCACCCAGGACAGCAAGCCACAGTGGCCACTGACAGTTGTTAGTGATGAGGCCCAGGACCTATGCCTCTTAGGGCTCTCAAACCTCTTTGGTGTCAGAGAGTGGGCAGCAGTAGCCCCAGGTGCCTGGCACCCTTTGTCCGCTCTCCCTACTGTCAGGTCAAGGATGACCCACCAGCTCAGGGTCTGTACTCTGAGACTGGACAGGGGACTAGGGTGAGCTCTCCCACACTGGATCCTCCTCCTTATGGCTCTGCACCCTCCCACCTGGAGCAGTAGCCCCTTTCAGAATTGTTCAGGGTCATAAAACCAACACAAACAGGGTACAAAACAGGAGACCAAAAAGCAAAAAGTGTGGGGGTAAGCCCGCTGGAGAGCCAGGTCTAACATCGCCCAGCAAAAATGCACACAAATGAATGCAGCTTCACTCGTTTGCGCAATGAGGTTCCACTAACAATAACCAAGATTTATCAAACACAACAGCTTGTCCCTATTATTACTGGTGGAAGTGATGGTACCTCACACTCCACATCTAATTCACCTGCAAACTAGTTTAAATATTTGTTATTATCCCAGGATCTTTCAACTTCAACAAGCTTGAAACTCAACTCCTCCTGTTCAACAACTCGATGTTCCCTATCTCTCACTCATATAACCTGAAAAGAAAAAACACTCACAACCACAATACTCTCTACCATGATATAGTGACCCTATTAATACTCACACCTTCAATACTGCACACAGCAATACCCAATCACCTTTGGACACCGCTTTTTAATGCTCCATTTATGGTGTGGACCATAACTCTGCTACCAGAAACTGCAGGAAATCTCTGGAAAGTTTCCGATGGGTCTCAAAGACCTACCACCCCAACTTACAGATTTCGTCCCTTGGAAATCCTGATGGCTCCCTTATAGGTCAATGGACCTTGGCCATCGTGGTTTAATGGAGCTGGAACACGAATAATAATAATAATCCACTTTTGTAAAGCGCGAACAATCACCCGTAAGGGTCTTTAGGCGCTGAGGGCCGTCGGGAAGATTAAGCAAGCAATTGCCCAGAGTCACATGGTGCTGGGCTAATGTGCCGCCGGCGCCCGAACCGTGATCCCCAGATTCCGGAGTCAGTCGCCCTGGCGGCGGCGCCACACCTCAAGTCATGCATATATCTTCAACTATCAGATTCTTAATGCTCGGCCAATGATGAGAGATTGGTGAAGTTTTCAAAACCTTTATTTATCTTAAAGGATTAGTATTATTTTTATCATCTTTATTCAGAGTAGTTCAGTTTACAGAACTATTGACTACAAAGATTAGTGAAAGGCATAAATCAATACAAAGTGTTCCATAAAGGATAATTGTCACTAAGCTAGCTAAGAGCCTGATCTACCCTAGAATAGAACTCCTGAAGAGTTCCTTTTCAGAAAAGAGCAAGGAGTCACTCTTGAAACTCAGCTGAATTCCCAAAGTCGTAGGAGCGACCGTCAAAGCATCAGTAAAGGAGGGATGATTGTTGCAGTAGCATTGATCAAGAACGGGTTTAGGTAAGGTAGAGAATAGTCACTTTTAGCAATAGCTATCGATTACTAGGATACAGTCTCCTCCAAGCGATTTTCTGAGGAAAATAGGTTAAGTCTCGAGTCTCAAAATAAGTCCCAAGCAAAGGTCGAGAGAAAGTGTGAGGTCAATGACTGCAGACTGCAGAACGCTGACGATGACCATGACCTGACTAACTAGCTAGGAATACTCATTAATATAAGATCACACAATAATGTATAGAAACTGTTGATAGCTCTCTTCCAATGGAAACGGCTCATTCGATGGTGTCGTCAACTTCCAATGCTTCTCCAGTTGATTCCCACGGTAAACATTCACTACGGTGTATAGGAAAACAATGTTTCATACACTTGCAACATGGGGGAAAATTCTCATGAGAACCTTCTTACCTAAGCTAAAAGATGGGCTCTATGTCCATTGTGAATACAAAAACAAATCAAATATGCTGGGACAAAACAAGCAATAATGTTCTGATGAAGCATACATAAAATATCTAAATCATTATTTATTCTAACAATCACAGCATAGTCCATTGTTTAGTTTACATGAGCTAATGTGGCATGATGGGGCCATAGAAACATAAGCTTGAAGTCAGCACATTCTTAATCAAGATGCTGGTGCTAGGCGAAATGATTTAAATCAACATCTATTAACTATGAGCAAGAGTCGAAAGAAAAGGCTTTTAGGCCTAAGTATAGGGACACATTTAAGAATGATAGCTCAGTACAAAAAAACATTTTTTGCATTATTTCATATACATTTAAGCAATACATGTTTTCCCCTGTGTGATTAATTAAGTAATTATTTTCAATATCATTAATAGTGCATTTGAAAATGATTCTTTCACATTATAAAGCAAGGATATTTTCCTGTGTGTCATTTTCTATGTGAAAACATTTCTGCAGCAGTTTAAACACATTCTACGGTGTGATTCTAATATGGTTTGCATGTCAAAATGTAGTTCCCGCAAACATCATACACTTTACAAGTAATACCTTTCACTGCCATGGACTACCATGGCAATACGTGTCTTTTGAGACAAAAACATTTTTGTTTGCCCTATTGCATCAGTTGCAAGTAATATATATTTTTCTCTCATTTAGCTTCTTTGGGGAATTTATTTGCATCACAGAGCAGTTAAAGAAAAGTGTTTTCTTTCTTTTTTTAAGCCAATTATTAGAAATGACATCTTGGATGTCTGCTGACTATGCCCTAACTCAAGTAATAGAGGAGAGCTCTGATTCAGGTTCTTACACTGTGACAGTATCTGAGGACGAGGATCGTGGATTAGAATTTGGAGTGTTCCCGCCAATGATGACTTTTATATCCGGTGACTCTAAAGTATATGACAAGAGCAATTGTGATGATGTTGTCTCATGGTCTCACTAATAAATTTGGAACAGCTTTGAATTTGCAAGTGAACATGGTGCTATCAGATGGATTTCATTGAAACAATTTGTTAATGAAATCTTTTTTTTAAGGTCTCACTAACAGATTTGGAACAGTTTTGAATTTTAACAGTGTTCGTATTTTGAATATTGTATTATTATTTGAATTTCATCAAAATAATATAAGCATTTTTAAAAGATGCTTTGTAAGTGAAATGATTTCAAATTATATATGTATTGTCTATATTTTGTAGCTCCGAAGAAGTCTCTAGGAAGAGATGTAACACGGCTACATTTGATGGATGACATATGATAAAAGAACAATATGAATAAAGGACTATGAAGAAAGATTTTTTTTTAACAAATTTGAATGGAGTCAGTGCATCCTTTGATTCAAGTTCTCTGGAATGTACAATCATTTTTGTAAAAGAATAAATAGTGAAAGCTGATAATTTTTGTTAAAATAGCTAAGGGATTTATATCCTCATATTAGGGATTAGGAGGCTGATCGTCCAGATCAGAGCACCACTTGTTGATATTGTATCCTTCTTAGTGATAAGTGTGGTGAGTAAGGTCACAGCCTCAATCTGTAAATCACTTACTACCAGTATTTATGTTGTGTTCTAGGACAAGAAAAATCAACAGTGAGAAAGGCATTATAGGGGAAATCCTAAAATAAGTTTCCACATCAATGCTAGTTTAACCTATGAACATTGTGCTACAGGTCTTTTTTCAACAGCTGGTCTGGCTATAACTCCAGGGTAATGAACATTCAGCATCTCCTATAATGTTTGAAATTTCTATACCAAATTGGCTTCTGTGTTGGCTACAGTATTTCAGCCCTGTGTTATCCAGCTCCGATGGAAGAATAAAAATCCTTAACATTTTTGATAAATGAAACCTAGGGGAGCCAATTGTTGCATGACTTGTGTAGATCCCTATAGGCTTTCTGTCCCAAAATGCCCTGCTAACCTTACACTTTTGCTAAAATCAAGACATTTCCCACCCATTTTTGTGAGGGAATGTTTCACAAAATGCACTCTAAATCACATGATAGTATAAGTAACTTCAAATTCAGAGTTGTACAAACACAGACTATTCATATACTTGGTATCTTGGGCACATTAAATAAAATGCATAGATTTTTTAATACCCTTTTTTAGTTCATTAGATTTCACCTTATGAATTGCTATTAGCAGACAATGAAAAATCATCCCTAGCTCTAGCTCAGATGTTGGCTCTGGATACTGCTTGTTTTTGGGCAACCAACAAACACTGTGTATCTTTCGGACCTGAGGGGTCTGAGGGTGTAATTGTTTATTACTTTTGTAAATCAGCTATTGTGGGAAAAAAGTACAGATTTTTTTATTTCATAATTATTTTCTTTGAAAAATCTATGAGTGATGTACAAAAATGGTAACTTGCTGAATTTCTGAATTTTGTATATTTTTCAGAAACATATTGCTTTTAATATTCATCTTTGGCTTTGAATATGCTACCACCACAAATTGAAACTACATTGAAACCACAAAAAAGGTAAAATTAATTGTGGCTAAAAATTGATTTTGTACAACTCTGCTTGTTTCTGAAAGCTAGGAAGATGGTGATTGTAGACAGCAAACCTTATCTTGATGTTATTTTTTAGAACAAGATTTGCTATCTTGCACAGCACTTTTTCCAACTTTTAGCAGAAAGCTCGAAAATGTTTGTATATTTTGGCTATTTTCTCAGTTCCTTCTGGGGAATCCACAAACCTGTTAGAATTCCTAAGATGTGGGAAAAAAGATTCATGTGTGAATATTATTTGTGGAAACATGTTAGAAAGGTTTAAGCATGACAAGCTTCAAACATCAGAAAAAGGTTCAGCACTGGAGCCCGAAAAGCCCTAGCAGCTAAGGGGTTTATTCTAATATCTCCTTTGTAGGTTTTCAGATATTCAAAGCTCTTCTTTCAGTCTCCCCAAGGATTTCAAAGTATCAAACTCCTGTAGTTGCTTTATAACTAGGATCTCTTTAACAGACCATTCTGTCCGATGAATTGGATTATTACCTGTATCTGCATTTTTCCAGACGTTGCATCAGAAAGTAAGAAGCCACTTATCTTTGCTGATTTATGAATTAAGTCCCACACTTGTCCACCTCTTTTAAGAAGAGGATTTTTTGTTACAGGAGAATTTCTTTCTTCAATAATGAACATCAGAGCCATTACATCTGTGCATCAGGTGTGGTCTTCCCCCCAACTTTTTTGCCAACTTCCTCTACTTTTCTAACCCCGTTTTTGCTCGTATTAGGACTAATACTACTGCACTACAGCTCTGCTAACCAGGCTAAAGTGCTTGTGCGCTCTCCCCTAAGCATAGTAGAACAAGTTTGTCCCTGATTAGCATATTTAATTGACTTATAAGCCCTTAGTAAAGTTTCACTGCTACTAATGGGCCTGCAGCACTGATTGTACCACCCACTTAAGTAGTCATTTAACCATCTCTTAAGCCTGTCCTTGCAGAGCCTGTGTGTGCAGTTTACACTGCCTTGTTGACCTGGCAAAATAAACCTTTTACCAGGCCCAAACTTTCCCTTCTTGTACATATACATCACTCCTTACGTAGGCCATGGACAACCCAGAGGAAAGCATATGATGTATTTAAAAGGCAGGACTTTTACTTTTAAGTTTTACATGTCCTGGTAGTGAAGATCTTTCAAAGTCGTTTTTCACTACTTCAAGGCCTACCGTTCCCATAAGATAACATTAGGATTACCTTATTTCATTTTATAAATGCAATTTCCAATTGGCAAGAGATATGACCCCCAAGTCTGGAGTCTCTGGGATCCTAATTGTATATCCTAACTTATTGTGAAGTCGGATTTTTAAATTACAATTCTGAAAATGCCAGAAAGTTGGCATTTTCCTGCTGCCTGTCTCTGATCACATGGTTGGGGTGGGTGACAACTGGACTTTGTGTGTTTCCCCTAGGCAGCCACACACAATGGGAGCTTAAGAATGACTTTATAGGCCATTGTAGCAGAATGGGAGGAGCTGGACCCAGCCTCACATACACCTGAATAGGATGTGTCCTGTCCCCAAAGAAAGGGCTGCATACCTCCCTGTAGTAAGACTGGAGCCAGGGCACTCCAAAGGCTTGTCTTTGAAATCTCCCCCACTTCAAAGGCCCAACTTGATATAAGTACTGGACCTCTGACACCACCACTTCAGTACACTTCTGGACCTGTGAAGACTGACAGGAAGAAGGACTGCTGTGCTGCTGAAGGCCTGCCACTCTGCTGGACTGCTATGCTGACCTGCTGCCTCCTGCCCTCTTGTCTGGGAAAGGGGACTGGACCTGCATCACTTGAACCCAGAGTGACTCCAAGTGCTAGCTGGCTGGTCTCCTGATCTAAAGTCTCAGGTGCATAAAAGACTTTCAACCACCCTGCTTTTGCACCCAGACTCTGCCATCTGTGAGTCTACCCTACCAAGTGGTGCCACCCCAGTCATGGACCCTTGGAAGTGGGACAAAGGTGTATCTCGAGTGGAAGCGATTCATCCTCTGCTGAACTCCGCATCTCCGAGCAGAACAGACACATATTCTCGGGTGAGCGGCGCATCTTCAAACAGAACGAATGCGTTGCCACTGTTGCGTGGATTGGACCCATCGCAAAAGATTTACATCACCATTGCATCCCACATCTAGGACCGAAGCATCACCTTTGGAACCGACACTGAGTGATGCTTTTCCCAGCGCAAGCTCCTCGTATATCTCATCGACGGCAGCCTTGCCGACCACGAGGAACCTCCACATCACAACTTTACTGCTCGCCAGAACTGACACATCATCTCTACTGCGCCTAGCGTTCTTGGCACCGGCCTTCGCATTGCAAGCCTGTTGACAGGATCCTTGAAGCCAACACATCAGGACCTCACACCGCAGCCTCATCACATTTCAGAATCGATGCATCGCCTCTGCTGTGCTACCCATCTTCGCTGCGGATCCCCGCAAGCGCTCCACAACCAGGATTAAGGTATTTTGGTTAAGCATTCCTAACTGGGTCCCTGTAGCTGGTTTGCCCTCCAATGCAGTCGGCCTGAACTTTTGACTGTCCCAGTCTGGCACAATCAGATATACCAAATAGTGCATTTTGCTTCTTAGAGCTATTTCCACAATATCTCAAGTTCTACTTACTGGATTTTTGTTGTTTTGTTTTAATTTATTTATTAAATTAGGCTCTATTTTTCTTACCTTGTGTGGAATCATTTTGTGTGGTGTTTTCACTGTTTTACTGTTTGAAGTGTTGCACAAATACTTTACGCATTTCCTATTAGAGCACTTAAACTAAGAATTCAGGAACATGGGAGAGCTGTAAAAAACAAAGATGACAGGACTCCATTAGTCCAACACATGATTGCTAACCACCTAGATCAAATGGAGTTTGGGTTCCAAGGAATACAAAAGCTAGAGACTGAACATAGAGGTGGGAACAAAGAATAGAGGCTGAGACAGAATGAAGTCAAATGGATTAGTAGACTAAGAACTATGTCCATAGGCCTTAATGTGGAACATGAGCTACATTTCTTCTTGTAGAAGATTCTTAGCCTACTATTTTTGTAGAAAAGATATTGTGTACTATGACTCTGTTCAGCCATTTATTCTGATGTAGACTTAATGTAGACTTATGACTAGCCTCTTTGTAGTATAAATACACTTAGTGATTAGTTTATGATCGATTGAATGGTGATTATAGCCTTTAAGGAAGCAATGATGATATGGCATTTGGCATGATAGATGAACTTTAATGCTACTGCTAATACTTATCCCATTAAGCCTATGGTGTCCCACATTTGGAACACATAGGTTGCTTGTTGTGGTGCAAATGACGAGCTTGAAATGATACTGCTAACACAGTTTTTCACACGCCTATGGTGCTTCTTATATAGAGCACATAGCTTAGCAGTACTCCCCTAATTTTGGATTTTATTGGGTACTATGCTTCAATAGATTTGTGGCTGTTCACTTGTGCGTGTGACTGCCATTTCATGTGTGAAAATATATATTTCTTTTGTTTGATGTTCATGATAAGCATCTTTGATTCTGTTGTTATTAGAACATATTTTAATGTTTGATTAGGTTGACTTAAATATACTGTTGTGTGCAGATTTAGATTCCATATATAGGTTTCCCGATTTATGCCCTTATATAGGTACAATTCACATTGCCCTTATTTGGACATAGAAATCCGGCCCTTATTCAGACATTGTCCATACAAACCAAATACAGGCATGGCCACCTACATCCATCCACGTCACAACAAATTCTTGGACAACCAGACCCTTAAGCCTTTAGGAATTTCCCCCAGCTTGAATATTGATTTCTCCAAGAACTCATTAAGTATGCTGAACATCTATTCTTTAGGGGTTCATTCATGACGTTCCTCTGCCCGACTTTTACGTCAATACTGGCATTCCTAGACACCTTCAAGGTATAAATATACCAGCACATGCCCTGGCAAACTGCGGTTCCCGGAGGATTCGATCCAACCTAGACTACGCGGTTCGCCACTGCAAGTTCCGAAGCAGATCGAGTTCCAGCCTGATGCACTGACCTGACGCTGCCATCCTCCTCGCAGAGAATCCAGCTCCAGCGCTCTCTGATTTCCCTTGCAGGGGATTAGACTATCGAGTACAGAAAAGAGATTCCAACCTCTCTCATTCTAAGGTATGGAGCTGACTAGAACTTAGAGAAACTTTTGGCAACTCTTGGCTAAACTAAAACATAGCTAGCTATACTTTAGAAATAACACCTCCTTCAAACCTCGTACTGCCTTTAGGCTAGGTACACTGGGGTAGAACAATTTAGAAGCATCAGATGAGTATCACATTTTAGCATTATGTTATTTATGTATGTAATTTGATTAATATATGTCATAGCTACACACCATGCTATCGCAGTATTATTTTATCTTACTGCTAACCTCGTACATATTGTACTTTGCGGTCTGTCCCACGATTGTAGCAATTCATATCTCTTGCATGAGAAATAAGACTGTTCAATAAACCCTTTTATAGAAACGCCTTTCTCTCTATTTCTGTGCAACTCTGTAGAAACGAAGCATGCACGATTCACAGAGTGAAACTGTTATCTTTTGTTTCCACAAATCTGAGACTGTTCCGATTCTAGAGGGAAACAAAGTTGTCATGTTTATGCGGTTGTCAGAGACTAATCCCTTCTTGTATATTCAAGAAGTTTCTAGTGACCTCTGAGTTAGCTGGCACACACAAGTAATTAAGTTTAATATACTCGATAGAGACATACTGACCTTAGTCTATGTCAAATCTAGAGTGTATGCTATTCCAATGCACAGAGCCTATCAGGGATATAGTAACTACACTACAATACTATGTACGACCCTCGGTTATCTGTATGGGACCTTGTATGATTTTGAGCTTCTTCTGGGCCTTTTACTTTTACTTGGACTGTCCTTTTGAAATATGATTCATGTTTTTCATTTATTCGTCGGTATTTTAGGTCGTGGAGCTATTATATATGTGATTTTGTCGGGCTCCGCTTTGGTCTACATTTTTTTTTAATGTTTGCCCATTGGGTAATTGGAATTAATTCATTCTATTAAGGAGTTAGTGTTTATAGAATTTATTTAAATTTGATCAGCTTTGTTCTACATTGGAATTAACGCTTTGCCACTATTAAGTATATCATATGGAATCTTTTGTTAGTTTGTTAGCATTTTTAAAAAAATGACCAGAATCACAATTATCAAGATTGGCTTTTATATCAGGTGGAAATTACGTCTTGTAACTGTAACCTCGCCCCCGAATGGGAGCATTGTTTTTGAACATTCAAGTGATTGGAAGAATTACGCGGAGTTCTTGAATGGACCCCTTACCGGGTTATCTGACAGGAGAAGATATTTAGGTGGGATAGCTCACGTAACAGCCCTCACAGTGGTGGCGTGGAACTTGTCCTCTGATTGGCTGGGTGATTGGGCGGACCTGAGTGAAAACCTCCATCGGTTTTCTACATGACTATTATGCTAAGTCTAGGCTTGACCAAGCTTTCACCTGATAGGAGGAGATATTAGAGTTGAGCGCACACTGAACCGCTCTTGAATGATTGAGTAGATCTCGCTCTCTGATTGGCCACGTGATATGGCGGACCAAAGCGAAAACCTCTATTGGTTTGAATGGTTGAGTAGAACTCGCTCACTGATTGGTTGCATGATTTGGGGGAACCAGAGTGAAAATCTCTATCGGTTTTCTGCATGACTATTATGCTAAATCTAGGCTTGACCGAGCTTTGATCTGATAGGAGGAGATACTAGAGTGGAGAGCACATTGAACCGTCCTCGAATGGTTGAGTGAAACTCGCTCTCTGATTGGCCGTGTGATATGGTGGACCAGAGAGAAAACCGCACCCGATTTTCAGCATGATGTTGTATTTGGTTGATTAGTGTGCCTCTGATAGGCTGATATTTTTGGCAGCAACATGAACGCTTGATGATTGGTTGTGTCACGGTTTAAAAGGAGTGTAGGTGATGGGGAATCCTCACTCACAGATAGAGTACTGGCAAGAAGACTGAGGATACCTGCTCAGGAGGTGAGAGGATTTACTGTAGCCGAGCGCCTATACTTTTTGCTAATAACCGCACTTTTGGCAACTTTACACTTTCTTTGTGGGTAACAATTCTTTTTGTATGAAGGGCAACATTTTTTCCTTGGCTAATTTAATAATGAATTAGCTATTCATGGGTAGATAGTTTGTTAATACTTGTGGTTTAAGCTAACCTTAAACACCTTGGTATTACTATTTGGACCAGCCTTTGCTGGTGTGAACTTTTTGTCGCTGACAGACCTCAATCTTACGAGCATAGATTAGTAAGAACTTACACTGTCTTTTGGTGAATTTTATCTTTAAGCAAATTAGCTCAGGGGCATACTGGTGACTCATACTGTAGATACTTGATACATCATTGTGTATATTCGGGCAATGAGTATTATGATGATGTCTTACTGTTGTTCTTTGTTCATAGACCTTACCCTCTTTCGACTGGGCTGATGCATGTATTCATTCGTCCAATTGTGAAAATAAAAGCATCATAACTGAATTCAAGAACTATCAAGACTCCCTTCGACATGTTTCATTAATGCCATGATTTAAAAGATTATATTGTATTTGACAATTGAATTGCTTTAGATATTAGTGTGCTCCTTCATACTATCTTTACTATAATGTTGAGCCTGACTGCTCTGTGGCAAGCTACCAGAGGGTGAGCATAGCTTAATAAATATATTTACTTTCTTATCAATGTTTACCAACAGTTTTTTGGGTGAAGAGATTGACAGCATGCCAAACACATAGTTAACCTTGGAGGCACTACCATCTTGATCATCTGAACCTTTCCCCATAATGATAGCTGTGGTTTTTCCCATTGTGTAAATTCTCTATTTGATTTGTCCATCGCAGCAATGGCATTGTTGTGCATTGTTAGAAATGGGGTTCTTAAGGTATACACCCAAGCGAGGCAGAACACACCACTCAAGTCAGGCTAAGACAGATACACCCTAAATTGACCTGAGCTCACCCTCTTGTAGCTTGGCACAGGGCAGTGAGACTCAACTTAAGAGGCAATGTGTAATGTATTTGTGCAACACATTAATTACAGTAGCAGTGGAAACACCACAAAAAGACTCCATACTGGTTCAGAAAAATGAAGAATATTTATCTAGTTAAAACAAGACCAAAATTACAAAAATCCAATAAGTATTTTTCAAGTTATGAATATGTAAAGCAGGTATGCAATTGTAGTGCCGAGAACACATGAGCTTCTATTGGGTACTTTACGGTAATGCAGGAGAGGTAATAGGGGTTTCCTTGATGTCGGAGCCAAAAGGCAGTGCTCCTAAAGATATTAATGGAAGAATGTCATATCACGGTTATTGGAGACAGAACTAACCACTTGGTTTAGGGCTGCCTGCATGAGCGTAGATTGGGGTGCACTTTACTTTTCCTTGGGGGCTTCAGCAATGCGGTGATGAGCAGTGCTGGAGTCCAATGCAGCAGTTGAAGGAAATTAGGGCAGGAGAGCGGGGCGGCGGTCTCCCTAGGTTGTATCCCATATGGGGATGGGACCTGTGTATTGATTGGCCCTGCTTCCTCTGATGAAGCAGGGTGCATTAAGCCACTCTGAGTTCTTTTGGCAAGGCAGCTTTGAGGAAAACAGGCACCTGTGACAGTCTGTGATCAGCAATGCAGACACAGGTAGTTTTCAATCAGCGCACAGTGCGGGTCTTTGTAAAACGGTTGCAGGCACGCTGTGAGATGCTTAAAACGAGTAGTATCAAGGAGGGTTGGACTAAGGATTAGCCACGTAGGGAAACTTCGCTCCACTCGTGAAGTTTATGGAATTCAGGTACTCCACCTTCTGTAGAAGAGCGCGGAGATCCTGAATTCCACCTTCCAGGCATGGAGGCGAGTTATTTTTCTGTTTGTGCTTGAGATTTGTTTTGACTCTCGCTCCCAAGAGCTGCAATACTCTCGGGTCGCTAGCAAGTGCGCGCTAGACATTATGCTCGCTCGCATGACTCCCGGCTCCAACAGCACCAGTGTAGTGCCAATCGCAGCCACAAACGCACCACTTGAATAGTTTTTGTGCTCAAGATGCAACTAAAGAAACTTTTCAAGTGGATTTTCTTCTCCAATGGAACGTTGGAATTGTTATTTTGTGTGAGAAGCCTTTTTTCTCAACAGGAAGGAAGTGCTCCAGAGTCTCCAACATCCTGTTCCTGTCCATCAGGCTCCTCCCAGTGCTTTGTCCATCTCCTGGTCACTTTTCATTTGGATTTGGATCTGGAAGGATCACTCTCCTATACTGCTGCAATATGCCATTGGATGTAAGGTAATCCTGGGCGTAGTTTGCGTAGTAGCGCTACGCGTAGCTACGCGAAGTGTACTTCGCACAGCTACGCGCACTACGTAGTGCGGTAGGGAAATGCTGTTCGCAATGATTGCACAGTGCCGGATGCTTGGCCGCACTGTGCAATCATTGCAAACGGCATCATCACAGTGCAAGCGGTCGTTTTCTGCCGCTCGAGTAGATTTGTTCTCCAGCGGCAGCTTTCTCAACACAGACTGGTAGTTTCTCATCGCGAGCGGTCGTGAGCATATGCGACCACTCGCAATAAGAAACCTGACCTCCCCGTGTTGAGAATCTCGCCGGGAGGTTTATTTTCCACCCTCGCGATCGGCAACTTGATGTTGCCGTTCGCGAAAGAGAAAAAAGTCTCGCCGGGATGTTGATTTTGCTCGCTCGCGGTCGCCAACTTGACCTTGAGGACTGTGAGCGAGCAAAAAATGGCTGCTACGCTACACGTTTTTGCACTGTGCTACTTGCAATTCGCGTAGTGCGTAGTTGCGCAAACTACACACACTCCGCGAGCGTAGCGTAGTTTTCCGCCCAGGCCTAATGTAAGGACTTTTTATTTTAGATTTCACAAGTAAGTTCATAACCTCTTGTATAAGGGTGTTGTTTGTTTGATAGACGGCATGCACCAATATTTGGTTGTACTTTTAGTCGATATATTAAAGTTATTGTGGTGGGTGACCTGCATTTTTTTAGTAGGGGCTTATTTATATTTTTGCATTTCATTTTTCTTCTTTTGTAAAGGAACAATGTTGCATGAATCACAAATTTGCAATTTTAATTTATTTAATTTACTATGTGGCCTAGCCTGCCAAAGGGGCTTTACGGAAGGCCCAGGCCAGTTCTAGTCATGGGTACATGTAGCAACTGTTTCTGTGGTATATGTTGTTTTAAAACATCATTTAGGGCTGAGATGGCATTGGATTAAACTTAAAATGTGTTTTTTTGTATGTCACGCTTTTTATATGTGGGGCCATACTTAATGCCTTGAGAGGATGTGTGTTGTTGTAAAATTGGTATAGCTCAGTTATTTTCGTTTTAGCATTGCTAAATTAATGGTAGTGTTTTCTTCAGTGTTACAATGCCTCCTTTGTTTGTCCAGTGTGTATGTTTGTGTGTGTTTGCTAATGGTAACCATTGATTTGTCTGTGTTCTCCATGCCATGTGGTCGGGGGCCATTTTATGGAGTCTGTGTCCATAGGCCTGATTGTGTTCTCTTTGTTCCCCATGCATCCTTGCTTGCTGTTGTTGTTTGACCATGTGTCTAGCAGCCATTTTGTGCATCCATCAGGTGTGCCTTTGCCATAAACTTGCATGTGTTCTTTGTTCCCCTTGCCTCCCTGCTTGCTTCTGTTGTTTCATCATGTGGCACTGGCAGACAGGCATTTTGTGCATCCGGCCAGTGTGCATTTGTCATAGGCATGCATGTGTTCTTTCTTCCCCATGCCTCCATGTTTGCTGTTGCTGTTGGACAATGTGGCACTGGCTGGCAGTCATTTTGTGTATCCAGCCAGTGTGCCTGCGCCATAGGCTTGCATTTATTCTTTGTTCCCCAAGCCGCCCTGCTTGCTGTTGTTGTTTGGCCACGTTGCACTGGTTGGTAGCCATTTTGTGCATCCAGCCAGTGTGCCTTTGCCATAGGCTTGCATGGATGGATGTGAGATATCAGTTTAAGGCGGCTCCTCTATAGAGGCGTTTGGGTGCCGCCCCCCTGTTTTCTCGCAGTGCGAGAAGGCAGAAACATAAATGGTAATAACTACCATTTATGTTTCTGCCTTCTCGCACTGCGAGAAAGCAGAAGTGTCTGGTTGGGGGTGGGCATTCCTGCTCGAGGGCAGGGGGGAGTGGCTTGCCCACTGTTGTGCATACTGACCGTTTGGTCGGCCCTGGGGCCGACCAAACAGTTAGTATGCACAACAATGGGCAAGCCACTCCACCTCTGCCCTCGAGCAGGAACGCCCACTCTCCCTTTTCTCCATGTAGGCTGCTGCATGCAGCAGCCTACATAGAGAATATGGCCCGGGTGGAGCGCTCTCAGATTCGCCTCACAAGTTGTGATTGGCGGAGGGGAGGGAGGGCTGATGACGAGGAGAACTGCAGCCGGCCGGCCCGGAACTGGAAAACGCAGCAGGAGTCAGGACCGGACGGCGGGAGTCGGGACCCATCCAGAAGATGGTGCGGGACGGTAAGTTTTATTTGTTGTATTTTTTTTCCATTATAACACCTGCCTCCACTCGTGTATTTGCACTGGGGAAATTGCTGAAACCCAAATAAAAGAAAGCAGGGCTCATGCAGGCTTCCCCCAACGCGATCCTAAACCTAGAATTAATTTTATAATAGTAAAAAGTTGAGCAGTTTTGAATAGGACTGTAACACATGGCAGACAGCTGACTATCCTATTAGATCTTTAGTTTCATGATGTCATTGTAGGATGCTCATAAAGAAGAGACACCGCCCATCTGATTATAAAATTTGTTTTCTGTATACCACCTGCAAACTCAGTTTTACATTTTTGTAATTATATGGTATACAAGTGCAACTATCAGCCAAGTTAGCAGTAGTATCCGACTCAGCAGCACGAACGACTGAATTGACCCTGGCTTCTCGTGAGTTGAACTAGTCTCATGCTATTACAGCGTTAAGCTTATAACTCACTGAACTACCCTAAAATGTTGCAGGGCTTCTACAGGAGTCATTCACAACCACTCATGCATTTCTTACAGAGGGATGCGGGGTGGACCCACGGTCACATTTGTTTCCTGAGACCTACTCTTTAAGTGGGTTTCTGATAGGGGAAGTACAGTGAGGTGTGTTTTGGGTTTTTGGTAAAATGTAATCAAAGACGTCCGCTGCTGAACTGGCTGCCCTGTGCTTTCGGGCATAAAATACTTTCTTGTGAAGTGACTATTTTACCAGAATTGGGCAAGAACACATATTTCACTGGTGCAAGCTTGGGTAAATTCCCACTGACATTAGGGCAGGCCAACAAATGCAAAACATTGCTTTTGTATCAATCAACTTGCCAGGCAGGATAATCCCAGTATAAAGTTGCCCCAGCACCAGCGCAGGTTACATAATCTGGAAATATCAGCGTAAAATCGCAATGAGACGAGGGAAATTGATCTAATCTGGAAAGGCTGATGCTCGATTGCACTGCTGACACAGGACTATTTGGTTTAATATTTAGCTGAAGCAACTGCACTCTGCCTCTTGTAAGTCCAGGTATGAAAATAATGCATTAATAAATGTGGCACTGTCATACAGTATCTGGTATTCTACTGTCAAATCTGCCTATACCGCATGGTATACTCCATACGCCTTCAGTGTGAGGTGAGTTGGTTTTGCTTCCCTCCTGTACTTAGATTGTGACTTAACGTGCATTGCACATTACATTAACTGTTGAATATATAATGTAATAAGATAAGGGGCTGTTTTTAATGTGTTTAATATTTCAAGGCTATACATTTCCACTGCTTTATAAGCTTTGTTTTATCACTAAATTAATTTGTTTTAAAATGCACCAGTTGTCAATCTTTTTTAATTTTTTTCTCGGCAATGTTCATCAATAAAGCTTGCTAAGGTTGCTTGCTACATAAAAGTCATACCCAACTTTTAGGCTCACCACTTTTGAATGTCATCAGCCACCACTGTGTGTGAGGATCATTGTAGTATGATTTTGATGAAAAGTGCTTCTATATTACATGCATTTTTTTATTTTGCATTTCTTTGCCTCACAACAGGTTTCTTCTCATCCTCCCATACAAAGATTAGCAAATATTGATTTTTTTTATTTAAATGTAAAATATTTTCATGGGTTTTCTTGTAAGTTTTTGAATATATGCTTTTACTTTTTGTAAAAAAAATCTTGTTTTTTTTATTTAAATTCCTTTTTTTAATGGATTTACATTTTTTTATTTTAACATGTTTTTTTCCCACTGGAGGCCCAACGACCCATTTAAAAAACAACACACAATACGGTGTTAGGAGCACCTAAAAAAATTGCTGAACGTGGTCGTGACGGGGATGGTGAGGAAACCCGGGAACATCAGGTAGAAGTTCAATGAAGGTGGGAAGTGATGAGGAGGAAGAAGAGGGTGACATGATGACGCAAAGCAGCCCTGTCCCCAGCAGTGCACCAGTAGATTCACCAGCCTCAGCGACTTCACAATGGCACAATGGCACAAGACTCAGAGTCAAATGTAGACGCCACAGCAAATGGTGGCTTCCCCATCACAACATGAACTGAGTCTACAACTACCTACTTCTCAAGTCACATGTGTCAGTGGCCCCAGAGAAGAAGAAAAAAACACAGGCTACTATTACGGCCATGTTCAGGCAGGAGGGGCGCAAGGACCACAACCAACCAATGGCACGTTTGTACAATGGGAAGCTGTCAAAAATGTTAGTGCTGGGCCTCCTCCTTTTTTCTTTTGTGGAAGGAGTGGAATTCTTAGAATTTGTGACAGACATCTGCCCAAAATGGAAGGTTCCAAGTTCCAGTGGTGCATCACGATGTGCTGCAGTTGGTTGGACAATCTTTGCAGCAAAGTATTGTTCACACTATCCACCTGATGACAGACAAGTGGACCAGTTTTCAGGCAACTGATTACATATGCATCTCTGCATACTGGATCTCTTTTGTGGAGGAAGAGCAAAAGATATTTACAGGTCTTGGCCCTGAAGAAGGTTTTATGAGCGTATCTTGGCATGCAACAGTGGCCATGTTAGCCATTGAGAAATCACATACAGCTGCAAACATCTTGGACAAATTTAACAGCAAGGTGTCTGAATGGCTGCGACCCAGAGTTTTCAGAATTGGATTTGTTGCCACAGACAATGGCAGTAACCAAATCAAGGCCATGGCAGACGGTGGCTGTTTCAGGGTCTTGTGTTTGGCCCATTGCATCAACCTGGTGGTGCACGACTTTCTCAAAAAAGAAGACATAGTGAACAACATACTTACCACCTGCAGAAGAATCTGCACTCATTTCAGCCATTCTTTTAAAGTCCAGAAGCAGTTGTGGATTATTCAGCATACTTATAGAGTACCACTTAAAGCCCTGATACAGGAGGTGTCAACACTTTGGAACTTGGCCTATTACAATTTGCAACATCTGTTTGAGCTGTACAAACAGATCAATGATTATGTCATTCCGAGAGGAGGGGATGTAATTGGGAAAGCTACGACCATGGATGCGAACAAATGGTGTCTAGTCAAATGCCTGACACTGATGCTACTCCCTTTTGAGGTTTTCACATGGGAAGTTAGCAAGGAGGTCAGTACGATGGGACAAGCCATCCCATTGTTGCATCTGCTACAGGACCAGCCAAAAAAGGTGTCTTAAAGATTATACCCTCACATGTGTGAATGAAAACACAGAAGTGCATGCCTTGGTTGAGAGCTTAATCCTTCACTTGGCTTAGTACAAGGCTGCAACATGACATCATCTCATCCAAAGAATACATCTGTGCCACACTACTTGATCCACAGTATAAAATATTTCTGACCACTATCATTCCTTGTTCTGAAGGGAATACTTCCAAATACAAGAGGATTGTTGGGCAAGCCGGAGACCTGCAAGAAGAACGGCTTGAACTTAGAGTCCCACCCACAGTTCTGGGTTGCTGCCTTCAACTTCCAGAGAGGGCAGTCTTGTCTCACAGCAGCCAACAACACCATCAACCAGAACACTGGCAACAACAGCAACAGAAGGACCGGACCCAACCTCTGCATTGGATTGGTTTCAATTGGCAGGGCTTATGTCCAGTACAGAGGTGATGGCAAAAGAGGTCGAGCAAGTAGTAGCACCAATGACCATCCAGAGGATGTTCCAGGAGTATATGGTTGATCCACGAGAGGTCTTTGTGGATCAAAACCCATTGATGTATTGGTATGGGAAGATGCACCAATGGCCAGAGATCAGCAGGCTGGCAATAAAGTATTTAGCTTGTCCGGTGGCCCGGTGTCTGCTGACGGTGTGTTTAATGCAGCTGGTGCAGTTGTCACAGTTAGAAGGACCAGTCTCTTACCTAAAATCATGGAGAGCTTGACTATGATCAAAATGAACTAACATTTCATACCACACAATTACACCGTTCCTAAAACAGCACAGGAGGAGGAGGATTGGTCAGAATCAAGTCTGTTAGCTGACTAACTTCTGGGTGAAGCACCAGATTTTGAGGACAAACTCTACTTCCCGGATGGAGTAAGCCAGTGCCACCATAGAATTTTAAAATTATTTCTCACTCAACGTCATTCTTTGTTAAAAAAAAAAAAAAAGACATAGCTAGTGGAACATTATGTTTCTATTAGATTTATGCTTCTTCACAATTTTTTTGTGACATATATTGCCGGATTGCGGTTGGATCAGTGTGCAGTGAAGAAGTCTCCACAATTCCTTCACGAGATTGGAGACAATGCCTGCCTCCCTCACATGTCTATCCTTTTTTGCATCACTTAGCAGGGCTGCCCCAGAAGATAAATGATTTACAAGAGTGCCAATACCATGTGTTGCCTACGTCAAAGATGCACTTGTGTACCTACTACCTAACCTACCTGTGTTGGATTGAAAGAGGTAACTACAACTACTGCAACAGTGATTGTGAGTGATGATTGATGATTCATGTGGTGGCACACAGTTAGTGAGGGTGTTCAACTGTAATTTGGGAACTTGATTGAGATGATTTGTAATGTTTGGGGCCTGAATAATGGGTGATGATTTTTTCCTGGAGGTGATTGGCCCTTTCACACTTAGCCAGATTTACTTGCAGAGTCCACTCTTTTTTTTGGTTCTTCAGAAACCAAAACAGTCAATTTAGTTAACAAACAAAAACTATACAAAATACTGCAATTCTGTTTCTCTACTTTTTCTTCAACAGCAGTGCACTATACGTCTAACTTGCTAGGGTCGTGACTAAGACAGAGTTAATCGGAATCAGGAGGAGGATGGAAGAACTCAGGGTGGCACTCCCTCATCAACAGCTAGAAGAAATAATGTATTGACTTCAAAGGAAAACCATGAATCTGAGGCCTAGTATTCAACGATGTAGTATAGAAAGAGGTTCCATTTGCATGCCCCGCTGGAGTAACCATGCAGGTATAATTGTCTATTTTGTTAGACTGCATTTGCTTGGTAGATTTGTTTTTTCCCATGATGCGTGAATCCAGGGGGACCGCGCCCCGGGGTTTGCTCAGGGCCCACTTGTGAGTACCCAGGTCCATCTACAAGCACCACAGCACGAGCAGCCCTCGCCAGCACGGAAATGCTGAGGTATCAGGATGGTTGTGGGTGTTGCGATAGATCAGTCAGGGCACTCATCAGTGAAGCAGTCATTCAAGGAGTTTTTTCCCAACTTCAGAGTCCCAACAAGTCTTTAGGCCAAGCAGCGCCTGGGCCTTGTGCCCCCACTTTAGACGCCAGCAATATATTGCCAAGGACTGTAATTCCTGTGGGTGCACCCACACAGCAGGCCCAGTGGTCAAAGGAAGGGGGAAGGCAGCTCCAGTCGTAATCCAGCAAAGGCTAGGCTCCACCCACACAACAGGTACAGGGCAATGGCAATGGCAGGTGCCACTGCAGGACTGTCCCCCCAGTGTCCATGGCCGCCCCGCTACACCACCCGGCTGCTTCTCAAGCGGTCGTCGCAGAGAAGGAATCCCGACAGGCAGAGGCCTCACACTACACCTCCCACAGGTGCCCGAGTTCAGTACAGACCCCACAGGACACGCTGAAGGCCCACAGTTTCTCCAGAGCCAGCCAGGCAGCACACTGCACCACAGAGGCATCAACAGGAGCGGAGGCTGCCCTCCGATTAATTTGACGGGGAGCAGACCACCAGGCCGGGAGCACGTCAGCAAGGCCCCAGGCTCTTCCGTCCTCTCCCGCCTCACAGTCACCTCCAGGCAAATGCCACAGTCTTGGCCTCCGAGATCATGGCTGCCGGTGCACCCTGTGAGTCCTTCGGTCAGAGCGGCGACCAACTGCCGGCTCTCATCGTTGTAGGGTTTTAGCGCTTCAGGCCTGGCCATGGGATCCAAGGCACTGGGAAGGCCAAAGCAGACCCCGCTCCATCTCAGCTCGCATCGGCACAGTCAGGGGCCAGGAACATCACCTTCAACATGCGGTAGTGCTGGGTCAGAGGGCGGGGGTCCAGTTGCTGTAGATGGGCAGCAGACATCATGATGATGAACAGATTAACGGGGTAGTTGGCGAATCCTCGCTAGAGCGTGTCCACCATTTTGGCTGTTCAAGCCACACCCTTCGTGCAATGACTTTGTTACCAGAGGCTACCACTATGTGGATGAGATTGGCCGATATTGCGCTTTCGAGTCCAGCACCTTTCACATAGTTAAGCCATAATATTATTATCCTGTATGCCGTAAGTAGACATTGGGGAAAACGATGCACTGCACTGCAGGGAAAGGAACGACCTATATAGATTGTATTTGGCACGTTCATCACAGAGTATTCAATACGGCAAACTTGAAGTTGAAATCAGATCAGGCACGCAGTCCCACTTTACTCACTGGCCTCTCCCGCCACCACAATTTATTTTCAACAAATTCATTTGCTGGAAGTAAGGAAAGGAAACTTGACTTACTCTACTACTGGGTAAGGTAAAGGCATTGGGCCTCATTTGACCGGCACCTGGGGCACTTTTGCATTGCATTCCCGGAGCGTCACTTTTTTGATGCTCTGGCGGCACCATGTGCTGCAGCATATTTACAAGGCCACCCAAAACCATTTTACATAGATTTTCATGGCCTTTCAAATATGTACCCCTTTCATGCAGAACACTCTGTGAAAGGGTCATTCCATAAATTTTACTGTGGGAGTTTCCACGCAACACCCATGGAATCTGAAGCATTCCCAGATTTACCAGGAATCATAAACCTGGGATTGTGTCAGATTCTAATGCAACCCCAGAGGTGCCGTTTGATCGTTTTATCTGCTGCGCACATAGAAAGAGGAAATCACCTCCATTGATTGTTTTTGTGCAGAAAGGTGTCCCTTCTTGCACAAAATCCATTTTCCCCGCAACGCAGGCACCCTTGCAACATGGCGCATGTGTGCCTGTGTTGGCACTAGGTTGCTTTATTAGCGCAGGCTCAGGGGTCTGTACAGGAGTGCATGGTATTCTTGTAAATACGGCACATTCCTGCACTTTTTGAGAATAACGCAGTGTGCTGCTGCAAAATTGGTTGCGGCACCTCATGGCCATTCTATTGTAAATGAGGCTCATTAGGCGGGTAGGTAGAGCTTTTGATATAGAATAAAGGGGTGTCACAGATCATTGATTTGTCATGTGACTATTACGTTTTAGCTTATTCAGTCACTGTAGTTGACCAGTGGCGTAACGAAACTTGAGGGGTCCCCCTGCAAAGAATATGGAGGGGGCCCCCCACGCTCCGGATTCAGTGAGGAGCTCTCAAGTCAGGGGCCTGCTGCGCATGCACCAGTGGAGGCTGGTGGATCCTAAAAGTGGTGGAACGAAAAGCTGAGATCCAAGTTGAAGGAGCAAGTGAGTACAGCAAGCATACCAAAGTGAAAGAGGAGAGTTCGGGGTTGGCCTTCCCAAGTGGGCCCTTTAACCACTCAAATTTCAGCTTTAAATAAATTCAGTCATTTGACTCCAAAACATCAGCCTTTCGGTTTATGAAAGCAGACACGTTTTGCTATTAAATACTAGCTTTGCATTCTTGAAAAATAATGTAAATTCTCTAAATCAAGAAGTTTTTTTTGTGCGAAAAAGTTAAATTATTGTCATCAAACACTACAACACATGGATAGATTCTGCCTTGAATATCTATGTGTCATAGTTGCATGTCATATGCGCCAATCTTATGCCAAGAATTACCACCATTATGCCGAAGCTAGCATGAGGGCTGTGCACCACCACGCAGTCAGACAGGAATTACCACTATTATGCCAGGGCCCGCATTTTACCCTGTTTGGGCACCATTATACCATGGGTGAGCACATTGGGCCGATATGTACCACCATTATGGCAGGGCCAACATTATGTCATGTTGTTTTATTTATTAAGTACACAATCAATCATGGAACATTGCTGGTGTTGAAATGGGGTAGCTCTGTAGAGTCTCACTAGTGGCCGTGACAAGCTTACCTAGTGATAGTTTTTTCTACACAAAGGCATGTCGCAGACACTATGGAAAAGAGAGAACAAGATAAGAACGGCTTCCTTGTTTGTCTCTAACAGTCCACCCACTCTCGTCACAGCCCTTCCCACAGTACACAAGGACACCCATATGTCCCCTGTACCCTTCTACAGGTCAAATGCATATCAACCATCCTGGAATGGTTACTTATTTAGGAATGTATGGGAAGAAATTTTAGAGAATAAAAATAGCTTGACCTATATGCATGATGCTGGGTCTGTAATTGGCTATGGGGCACTGGCGTACAGTTCTCTGCAGGACAGCTGAGGGTCACAACTTCAGAACCCACTGTGTTTACTCACTGCCCTGTGTTAATTCATGGTCTATGTCGTGCAACCTTATGTACACCCTGTAGTATTTCATTGTCTCTTATTCACCACTGTCCACCTACTGTATTTACACCCTGTATTTCATTGTCTCTCATACACCGCTGTCCACCCACTGTATTTACACCTTTTCGTATTTCATTGTCTCTCATACACCACTGTCCACCCACTGTATTTACACCCTGTATTTCATTGTCTCTCATACACCGCTGTCCACTGACTGTATTTACACCCTGTATTTCATTGTCTCTTTTTCACCACTGTCCACCTACAGTATTTACACCCATATGTATTTTATTGTCTCTCATACACCACTGTCCACCTACTGTATTTACACCCTTTAGTATTTCATTGTCTCTTATTCACCACTGTCCACCTACAGCACCCTGTATTTCATTGTCGCTCATACATTGCTATCCACCCACTGCATTTACACCCTGTAGTATTCATTGTCTCTCATACACAACTGTCCACCCACTGTATTTACACCCTGTAGTATTTCATTGTCTCTCCTACACCACTGTCCACCCACTGTATTTACACCCTGTATTTCATTGTCTCTCATACACCGCTGTCCACCTACTGTATCTACACCCTGTAGTATTTCATTGTCTCTCATACACCACTGTCCACCCACTGTATTTACACCCTTTCGTATTTCATTGTCTCTTATTCACCACTGTCCACCTACAGTATTTACACCCTTTCGTATTTTATTGTCTCTCATACACCACTGTCCACCTACTGTATTTACACCCTTTAGTATTCCATTGTCTCTTATACACCACTGTCCACCTACAGTATTTACACCCTGTATTTCATTGTCGCTCATACATTGCTATCCACCTACTGTATTTACACCCGGTAGTATTTCATTGTCTCTCATACACAACTGTCCACCTACTGTATTTACACCCTGTAGTACTTCATTGTCTCTCCTACACCACTGTCCACCCACTGTATTTACACCCTGTATGTCATTGTCTCTCATACACCGCTGTCCACCCACTGTATTTACATCCTGTAGTATTTCATTCTCTCATACACCACTGTCCACCCACTTTATTTACACCCTTTCGTATTTCATTGTCTCTCATACACCACTGTCCACCTACTGTATTTACAGCCTTTCATATTTCATTGTCTCTCATACACCACTGCCAACCACTGTATTTACACCCTTTCGTATTTCATTTTCTCTCATATACCACTGTTCACCTACTGTATTTACACCCTTTAGTATTTCATTGATTCTCATATACCACTGCCCACCCACTGTATTTACACCCTGTACTTCATTCTCTTATTCACCACTGTCCCCCCACTGTATTTACACCCTTTCGTATTTCATTGTCTCTCCTACACCACTGTCCACCCACTGTATTTACACCCTGTATGTCATTGTCTCTCATACACCGCTGTCCACCCACTGTATTTACACCCTGTAGTATTTCATTCTCTCATACACCACTGTACACCCACTATATTTACACCCTTTCGTATTTCATTGTCTCTCATACACCACTGTCCACCTACTGTATTTACAGCCTTTCATATTTCATTGTCTCTCATACACCACTGTCCACCCACTGTATTTACACCCTTTCGTATTTCATTGTCTCTCATATACCACTGTTCACCTACTGTATTTACACCCTTTAGTATTTCATTGATTCCCATATACCACTGCCCACCCACTGTATTTACACCCTTTCGTATTTCATTGTCTCTCCTACACCACTGTCCACCCACTGTATTTACACCCTGTATGTCATTGTCTCTCATACACCGCTGTCCACCCACTGTATTTACACCCTGTATGTCATTGTCTCTCATACACCGCTGTCCACCCACTGTATTTACACCCTGCAGTATTTCATTGTCTCTCATACACCACTGTTCTCCTACTGTATTTACACCCTTTAGTATTTCATTGATTCTCATATACCACTGCCCACCCACTGTATTTACACCCTGTACTTCATTCTCTTATTCACCACTGTCCCCCCACTGTATTTACACCCTTTCGTATTTCATTGTCTCTCATACACCACTGTCCACCTACTGTATTTACACCCTTTAGTATTTCATTGTCTCTTATTCACCACTGTCCACCTACAGTATTTACACCCTGTATTTCATTGTCGCTCATACATTGCTATCCACCTACTGTATTTACACCCGGTAGTATTTTATTGTCTCTCATACACAACTGTCCACCCACTGTATTTACAGCCTTTCATATTTCATTGTCTCTCATACACCACTGTCCACCCACTGTATTTACACTCTTTCGTATTTCATTGTCTCTCATACACCACTGTTCACCTACTGTATTTACACCCTTTAGTATTTCATTGATTCTCATATACCACTGACCACCCACTGTATTTACACCCTGTACTTCATTCTCTTATTCACCACTGTCCCCCCACTGTATTTACACCCTTTCGTATTTCATTGTCTCTCATACACCACTGTCCACCTACTGTATTTACACCCTTTAGTATTTCATTGTCTCTTATTCACCACTGTCCACCTACAGTATTTACACCCTGTATTTCATTGTCGCTCATACATTGCTATCCACCTACTGTATTTACACCCGGTAGTATTTCATTGTCTCTCATACACAACTGTCCACTCACTGTATTTACACCCTGTAGTATTTCATTGTCTCTCCTACACCGCTGTCCACCCACTGTATTTACACCCTGTATGTCATTGTCTCTCATACACCGTTGTCCACCCACTGTATTTACACCCTGTAGTATTTCATTGTCTCTCATACACCACTGTCCACCCACTATATTTACACCCTTTCGTATTTCATTGTCTCTCATACACCACTGTCGACCTACTGTATTTACAGACTTTCATATTTCATTGTCTCTCATACACCACTGTCCACCCACTGTATTTACACCCTTTCGTATTTCATTGTCTCTCATACACCACTGTTCACCTACTGTATTTACACCCTTTAGTATTTCATTGATTCTCATATACCACTGCCCACCCACTGTATTTACACCCTGTACTTCATTCTCTTATTCACCACTGTCCCCCCACTGTATTTACACCCTTTCGTATTTCAATGTCTCTCATACACCACTGTCCACCTACTGTATTTACACCCTGTAGTATTTCATTGTCTCTTATTCATCACTGTCCACCTACAGTATTTACACCCTGTATTTTATTGTCTCTCATACACCACTGTCCACCCACTGTATTTACACCCTGTAGTATTTAATTGTCTCTCATACACAACTGTCCACCCGCTGTATTTACACCCTGTAGTGTTTCAATGTCTCTCATATACCACTGTCCACCCACTGTATTTACAGCCTTTAATATTTCATTGTCTCTCATACACCACTGTCCACCCACTGTATTTACACCCTTTCGTATTTCATTGTCTCTCATACACAACTGTCCACCCGCTGTATTTACACCCTGTAGTGTTTCAATGTCTCTCATATACCACTGTCCACCCACTCTATTTACACCCTTTCGTATTTCAATGATTTCTTCATGTCTTTCTTCTCTCAGCTTGCATTAGCCATCTTGGAATAATAAAGTCATAATAAACTACAGCAAAAGAAACATACTTTGGTACAGCCAATAGTTCTGCAACCAAAGTCAGACCTATTGGCTTTGCCAACTCTTATTTAATATGACATCTTACATGGATTCTCCCCTTCCGACCCACAATGTCCTTCCCTTCTTATGTGTGTCCTACTCTCCCCCATATGACTCTGGTGACAGTTTGCTACACTCCAGTCCCATTTATCTCCCTGAATATAGCTCTATTATTTTTGGCATTTCGGTGCTGTTCTGGGGGCTCATTCTATGCTTCATTAGACTTTAAGTACCAATTTATAACATGCTCTTTATTGGATTCTTCAATAAAAAATATTACCAATGTGACTAACAAGAAATAGAATTCAGAGGAAAACAAACATAAAAATAAAAAGTGCACAGCATGGGTGAAAACTGAATAACTATTTTTTTTTTTTTTTAAAGAAAATGAAGGTTCTGTGGTGTCGAACCTGGGAATGACTTTCCCCAACTCTACAGTACCCCAGAGGCCCCTAAAATGTGAGTTTTTCAGTTAAGCTAGAGTCAGTGGCGTAGCACGAGCCTCACACGCCCTCATTTAAGCAGATGAAAATGGCCCTCTGGCTCCTGGTTGGGTAGTGAAAGACAGCTATAGTCAGTGTGCCCCTCCCATTCCTAGGCCCCAATGCCACTGCACATGCTGCACCATTGGTACGTATGCCCATGGCCAGAGTCTAAAAGTAAATAAAGGGCTGATGATAAAGCGAGTCAATAATGCTAGGCAGGTGCCTAGGGTGCCAGCACCAAACAGTGCCAAATTGACACCAAAAGCATCAAATATTACCCATTTATACCAAGGAGGGAGAAAAAACTTAAAAATAGAATTTTGCTGAAGGCTCCAGATAGTTTTGCACTTGGTCTCAAATGTCGCTCAAATGTGCAACAACCACATACATGTTCTCCCTTCCTTTGCAACTGGGAAGACCACTGATACAAATGAAATGTGGCATAACAGTCAGAGATGCTGGCTTTGTAACTGGGGGATCATGCTCGAGTCTCAGCATTGGTTCAACATCCTGTGATTCTGGGCAAATCACTTAATATCCCCATGCTTAAAAAATAAGTGTGGCCTTGTGTGATGTAACTGGTGCTCATGTAAAGCGCTTCAATACCTTGGGGGCGAGCTTGCGCTATATTGAACTATTTAAAAAAGTACTCTCTGTCATTTTTTACACATACATCCATTTTCAAACATTTTGTGCCATTTTTTTACATTTCTTCTGTGGAGACCTGGGAACGTTTCCATGTTCACTATCAGCATCGGAGACACTGCAGCCACTAAGGAAACAATCTGTGCCATCCAGGGAGACGCTCCAACTCAAACAAATGTGAGGTCAATTGCATTTCCAATGCTTGCTTACCTTCCAATGCGTCCCAGCAGAGTCCTGTTCCTGGAGCTGCAAACCTTCTCCTGGCTCTGCCAACTCTGTGTTGCCTCCTCGCTTCTCAGAGGCTGTGCCTTTTGGGGAATGCGCTCTCTGGGGCCCCCAACCCCATCCTTTTTCCAGCGGGGCTCTGACTGAAGAGAAACAATGTAACTTGCTACTTTGTTTCTCTTCAGTCCTGCCCTGGGTCAGCAGGAGGAGCTCAGAGCGAGCTGCAGACTGCACCTGCTTTCTAGAGCAAGCCTTTCACTCACAGCTCTTTACTGAAGAGCTGAGGAGGCCCCCTTCACCTGCCAAAGACTGGCCCCCCCCCCGCACCACGGGGGCTGCGGGGGTGTTTGTTACGCCCCTGAAGTTGACCAAAGTCAAAAGGGAAAAATCTGATCAGGTGTAAAATAATTCAGTTATGGGAAACCATGAAATATATTTTGGAATCACTTCACATGGCCATTAAATGTGGCACATGCCAAGAATGGATTTTTTTCAATTTGTGGTAGGCTGGGACGGAAGAATCAGTAAAGAATAAAGGACTTAAGTACTTAGAGATGACTGACGGAGGAATTAGTAAAGAATAAAGGAGTTAAGTACTTAGATATGACTGAGTGTGCAAAGGTAAATACACCTTGTGTGTTCAGTTTGCAATGCATTGAGAAATGTGTAAATGCTGCATTAACTAAATCAGACTCACATTGCACAGCCAACACCGCAGTTACGAAATTGAAACATACTGCACTTCGGTCATGTGAGGCGAAATGCCACGAACAGGGAGGGGGGTGATGAATGATGATGGGTAGGATACATATCTGTCTCGCTTAACAGATATAGCAAGTCAAGAGAGTAGAACAAAAGTTTTAAAAATACCCCCATTTTGAACCATATCTTGGATAACCATAAAACAAAGTAAGCGAATTAGGTGAGCAGCATGCCCCTCTACAGAAGAGCTCCCTTGCTCATTCATCCAAGCAATCCAATTATTCATTCATCCCTTCATTCTTTTATATTCACCCATAACCACCATGGTTTAAGTTTTACTTTCTCTCACCCAGTCTTTCACCAAAATGTCCAATCCATTAACCATCCACTGTAGTGTCTTCTAACAAGGTTTTCACTCTGGGCAAAACCAGGTAGTGAAGCCAGCCAATAACCTTTCATACTAGAGGGGCAGAGCTACAGTCTATGATGATCATGATGACTAGTCATGATATGCAATGAAGGGGTGGAATAATGGTTGTTGGTTGGCAAATGAAATAGGATCTCATATTTTCCAGCCATGCTGCACTGTCATGGAAACTGCTGGTATACTGCATAAATGAATTACACAGCACAACATTGGGGGAGTACGGGGTGGTCCATGACCATAGCCACTCTCTTGTTAACTGTTAGAGCATGAGCAAGGAAAAGAAAGGCTTCTCAACAAACATACATGGTAAATATTATTTATAATGTTACCTTACTTGATCCTGGAATCTTCACAGTAGAGTACCAAAATCTGTTCTTACTGTTACAGTACCACAAGATATATAGAGAGAGGGAAAGATAACTAACAAAGCGGAAGGAAAGTGAATTAGAGACTAGTATTGACCAGAAAAAGTCAGCTACTAAAAACAAACACCATGAAATAAGGAAAAAAAGATAATTCAGAGAAAACAAAAATGAAGAAAAAAATTGGGTAGGAGAGTTGGAAAAATGAGACAGTATAAAAAATAAACAGGGCAAAATTTAAAAGTAGCATAGTGGGCAGAGGAAAAAGAGCTAATCCATTGTGCTCTGCATTCGTGGGTTCATATCCCGTCCTTGTCGCGATGTGAAAGGAAGTCGGCAGGTAAGGGTTTATTTCTCTCCAACAACACCAGCCTCCAGGAAGCAGCTCCCGTCCTGGAACCAACACTGGCATTCGAATACCCCAAGATTCTACCCTAAGCCCACAACAATCATGATAACCAAAATTAGGGAAATATTAATAATAAATAATAGGACTTTCTAAGCTTGAGCGGAGCCCTCAGCGGTGGCACTGACGGTCGACACCTGCTCCTCAGCTCTTCCCAGACCCTCCTCTGAACTGCACCTCTTTTTGCCCTTGGGTGCTGATGTAAGAAATGAAGAAGATAAAAAAAATAGATGCGTGGTGGAGTTAATCTCCACAAAATTATTATAACAGGCAATTGCAGTCACGTTGTACTTATCTAAAACAGATCACTTATTGTACTGAATTCGAGTCTATCGACTGTCGTTGAGTTGGCCATACTAATTCTAAAATCCCTATTCCAAAGTTCCTTAACAAAACCTACATTTGAAACTAATGCATTGCATTGAATGATCTTTAATTCTATTCTCATTTCTCATCCTCCTTAATGAACCAAATCAGTCTGCTTTTTTGCAATGCATAGATACATACTACACATCACTGTAAAATAGCTTGGGACTGTATGACCTTCATAAAGATAGTCACAGAGAATGCTAGCTCACTAATATCACTGATTCACTATCGTAACAGCAGGATAGAAGAGTCTGCAATGGCTTCTCAATTATTCAGCCAAAGTGAGTGCAAATGAGTACGATTAGATAGCTCCGAGCACATCTGCATAGCTGAAACTGGATCGCATAATAATAATATTCAAACGGAAACTAAACGTAACTTACCTTTGAGTGTGAGCAGCATGCTATTTGGATTTTTTTTTTAGCACTGTAGAGCACAAACAGCAAACAATTAACAATTACCAAGCCCCGGAATATCGACACCGAGCATGGCGAGCAGGTCATGCTCCTGGCCAAGGATATCCGCCCAGCATGCGTTATCTGCTGGATGGTGCGCCGAACCTGGATGCTGCGCTGCACAAACTGGCACACCCTCTCCCAGTGCAGCCAACTCTCCCGCAGGGGGTACCAACTGCTGGACCCGCCACCTGCTGCCAGCATATCCAACTTTCTAAAAGTGGCTTTTTCAGACCTACAATGTAAAAAGCAACTTTACTAAAATATGTATTTTTAAATTGTGGGTCCAAAGATACCAAACTCCAATGTTCCATCTCCTCGAAATAGGAAATTACACTTAAAAGATGTTTTAAAGCAATCCCAATGTTAACCTATCGGAGAGATAGTCCTTGCAGTAGTGAAAATGAATTTAGCTGTTTTTCACTACCAGGACATGTAAAACTCGTACATGTCCTATCTTTTAAATACACTGCACCCTGCCCATGGGATTACCTACGGCCTATCTTAGGGATGACGTACATGTAATAAGAAGGAAGGTTTGGGTCTGGCAATTAGGTTTGCTTGCCAAGTCGAACTGGCAGTTTAAAACTACACACACAGGCTCTGAAATTGCAGGCCTGAGCCATGTTTAAAGGGCTACAGAGTGGGTGGCACAATCAGTGCAGCATGCCCACTAGTAGCATTTTATGTAAAGGCCCTGGGCACATATGGTGCACTTTCTAGGGACTTGTAAGTTAATTAAATATGCCAATTTTGGATAAGCCAATGTTACCATGTTGTAAGTACAGAGCTCATGCACTTTGGCACTGGTTAGGAGTGGAACGTGCCCATAACCCTAAAGCCAGCAAAAATGAAGTCAGCAAAACAGGAGGTCAGGAGGCAAAAAGTCAGAGGGAAACCATGCCAAGTTTGCCAGCTCTAACACGTATTCGTTCAGAAAAAATGTGATTTAATAAAAGTCCTAAGTATTTAATCTTCCTGGGAAACCATTGAAGCAGGTGTCCACCTAGTGAGGGTTCTGTGGTATTAGTTGTCATGGGCATCACCTCATTGTTAGGCCAGTTCCTTTTGTATCCAGAGAACCTTCAAAATTTTGACACAATGGTGAGCAGTGCAGGTATTGAGATCTAAGGTCTGGATATCCTGAGCAGAATATTGTCTGCATAGAGCATTAGTTCTGATTCTTGAGGCAGGGGGAAATATTACATTTACCTTTTCTGATCGTCTGATTTCACTTGCCAGGGGTTCTAAATTTAACAGGAAAAGTGGAAATTGGATGATGTTGATGATTGCTACAACGATTTAACTTTGTGTCTGATGTATGGGCCCAGTCCAGCCCTCTTCAACATTCTGAAAAAGGTAGCCCATCTTAACCTAATCAAAAGCCTTCTTGGCATCCAGGGATATGTATATCATACATGATACATTATTTGAAGTCTCTAAGTTATTCCTGAGACAGAGCTCACATAGTTTTAGTACTAGTATTGGGATTAAACTCTGCAGTCTTGAGGCGAGTATTTTGTCCAATATTTTAATGCCTGAATTTAAAATTTAGAACAGGCCTGTAGCAGACACGTTCAAGTGGGTCTTTTACAGTCTTGGGGGTCAAGAATATATCACACATGTTGAATTCCATTTGAAGGCATCCACTGTAAATTGCATGCTTGGATACCTTGCATGGTAAAAGTTCGATTGTGTTGGAGTTCATCTTGGAAAATTTAATTGGAAAGCCTTCTTTCCCAGGCACCTTTGCAGTATTGTTGGGTTGGAAGGGCTCGGCGGTAAATTCAGCTATGATGTAATCTTCCGTGGGGATATTCCTACTCCGTTGTTAGTGTAAGCAATCTTACATTCTTTGCAAAAAGTATCTTTTTTGATCCAAGTATTGACTATCTTCAGACGTGTGTAGCTCAGAGAGCAAAGTATCAATTTCTTCAAATATCTATACTGAATGCGCTAACAGGTAATCTTTATTATTTCTTATTGCTGACATAGCAAAAGTTGTATCCAATTGCATTTCCAACAAAAGACCTGCCTTCACTTCTTTTTTTAGCATGCTGTATCTTAAATGTATGCAGTGCTAGCTCTGCTTTGTACTGCAGTACAGAGCTGTAATGAATTGCACTTTCTTCTTATGGCCTTTTTTCTTGGCTCTGCCTCCCTCCAAGTTATTTCATAGTCCCTCATTATAGATCCCCTGGTGTTAGCAGCTGCACAAAAGAACCATAGGATAGGGCACTGAATGCTCATTCAATTCCAAGCAATTCTTAATGTGTTGGTGCAGGTGTTATGTTATTGCCGGCCTCCTATACTTTAGGGTATTCATTCTCCATTGTCTATTGGTGGAAGCCACAATTGCCAGGACTGTTTCTGTGATCTGATCACACCCTCTATTTTTACACATACTGACACCTTTGGTGGCAGATCTTCACTAATAAGGAAGGAGTCTATTCTGAATTATGTACCATGAGGTTTGGGAAAAACGGGTGGGGGTGTATTATTTGTCAGGAGAACATGGTTAGACATTAGATTGAGTGGTAGTCCTCTGTTTCCTGATTTGCCAAGTTCTGCTGTTGTTGAACTGTCCAGTATTGAAAGTGAAACCAAATGTAAGACTCCTCCTCCAATTACTTTTGTTGTTCCCAATTCCTCATAGAGCACTGTGTCAAAAAAAATCAAACTTCTGCACATCACATAACAAATATTTCATTTACATAATTTACCAATTTTCTAAATAGCAAACCGCAAGTATGTGTGAATTTTTGTTCACTCCTACACACCCAGCATTCCACTTACCTATACATTCTTTAACATACGTATCATTTATGGTGCATTCATACATTGCACGGCAATGTTCACCTTCTTTTCTTCTTAAAATGAATAGACTCCCTCCTGTGTAAAGCCCAAATTATACTGTATTGTCAGGATCTGTGGCCCGCACTCACCTGTTTACACTGGGCAGGCATGTAGACATGCTCCTCTGAACGCAGATGTGGTAATGAGTGCATGCAAAGTGTGGGAGATGCTGGGTGTGAGGCTTTACATCTGTGATGCTTGTACTAGACAAAATGGTCAAAGGAAGTCAAGACAGACTACAAGCAATAGAACACCATGTGATTCTCAGAAAGCTTGCGAAGGTGGCAGCCATCTTGGAATCATGGAGTATAAATTTCTCATGTTTTAGAGTGTTTGGTGCTGGGCAGTTGAGATGATTAGTTGCTGCTGCTGGATCCTTGTTGCTAGAGAATGGAACACAAAATGCTATCGCCTGGAGTTATCAAATTCTTACTGGATACGGAGACAATTTCTGAGGTAATACTAGATATCAAAGATTTTGTTTTTAGGTCGAGCCTAGCGTAGCGCTCATGCGCTGCGCTAGGAAAACGACCTCTTGGAATCACTCTGGACTTTTCACACGCTCGTGCGTGTGGTTTCTCTTTAGCATTTTTTCTATTGGGCTCTGCATGCGTCTTTTTAAAAAGACAGCTGGCAATTGGGCAAAGGTGGGTGCATATCCCACCTTTCCCAGGAAATGTATCCGCCCACGGACTACGGCTTGCGGTTACGAACAGGGGCGCCTTATGTCAGGGGTAATGTCACCATCTGTTTTAATTAGCGCGTTCGCCGCGCTGCCTTGCTCACTCACCCCACTTCTCTATCGTGCCATTCTTTTTAACCAATCCTTCCTTCACATGGCACATACACACGCACAGCCCAAATTCTGCAGGAGTCCAGGGTCAGAAGAGCACAGTTATTCATGGGTAAATGTGCGCTTTGGCACAAGTTTAGTTGATCTCTTTGTCTTCTCCTTTAACTTTCATAGAACTCATGTTTGTGGTCATTGCCACCTACAAATCAAGAAATGTACATTGTGATTCTGAAAATGAGACGATTGATGTTTGTAACCTTAAGTTTAATATATACATATTTGGGAAACTTCTATAACTCCGTCTAAGTTCGCATAAGCAACAATTAGCAGTTATTTTGTTGCACAAGGCTAATTCAATACGGGTGTGGCAGTTGTCTGAGAGCTTGAGAGAATGGTAGTTGACGCAGAGATGTTGTATTTACTCATTTATTTATTTTAACTGGCCGATGTACTGAACTGTGTGTATTTGTGGCATGCATTATTCATAAGTTGTCACGTCAGAGTAACGTCCAAAAGAATCAGGTTGAATTCATGCCTTAATTGTATTAATGATGTTGGGATTGGAA
Source organism: Triturus cristatus (assembly GCF_964204655.1). Classification (NCBI taxonomy): domain Eukaryota; kingdom Metazoa; phylum Chordata; class Amphibia; order Caudata; family Salamandridae; genus Triturus; species Triturus cristatus. The sequence goes on along the minus strand of NC_140581.1, from coordinate 765,499,609 downwards.
ATCACCCATGCTCTCAGCCTGCCTGAGTAAAATTTGCGGTTCTTTTCTACTCAGTAAGCGTAGATTGCTCTATTCCAGTGGTGTATGAAGCCATTTGTGCTGTAAATTAAGACGGCAGAAGGGAGTTGTAGTCGGGACGTACCTGCCTCACTGCGGCGCTCCGGAACAGCAGCCTGCAATTTGATTGTGCATGTAAGCTGCCGGGGAGAGTTGGAAAGGTCAATTGATTAACCAATAGTAGGCAAGGGGAAAGCTTCCTGAGTGTGAGCTAGGCGGCCATGTTGGACATCATTTTGTAGAGTTTCCGACTGTTGTGCACATTTACGCCATGGTTAGAATTATTTTTCTAAATATTTGAATAGAGGCCTGATCTCATTTTGCGATCATATACGCCTTTCTTTTTTAGAAGTTATTGTAAATTACCTGTTTTATAATATTCGCTAGACTTAATGGGTGCCTTAATACAGTGTGTTTCTGTAAATATTGTGACTCTTGAAGTCATTTTGCGAAGAACCTAATGAAATCTGAAATTAAAAAAATATATGATTATATTGCCTGGTGGATGCTTCTTTTGGATGATTTCCATTCAAAGATGGCCGCATGCTTTGCTGGAGCTGCTGATAGATTTGCTGGTTCACACCTTATTCGACTTTCTCAGCCTACCAGTGGAATGGGCCTCCCTTGAGCCTCCGTCAAGGGGCGTATTTAAGAAAATATGCTGCAGTTGCCCGTCTCACAAGGCACATACAATAATATAAAACATAACTAAAAACGTATAACATCCAAAAGGCGAGACCTATTGGCTATGCCAATGCTTGTTGATGTTTGCTTGTTGATGGAGTCATCCTTCCAAGGGTTGTAAACTTCAATTTTCATGCATGATTACACAAGAGGAGCAAAAGGAATCCTCAACTTGTACAGACTTGATGTATTTTTTTTTATATTTCAAAGGAACAAGAGTGCCTCATACGTCCATGCGAACTGGGTATTGGCTATTATCGAGCAACAAATGTTCACATTGAACTCATTTTCAAGACTAATTTTTTTATCATAGGTTTTTACTTTGCGTTGGTTTAGTCATAGACAAATAAGGTAGAAAATTAACAATATGGCAGAATCTATGTGCCATAAATCAATTACAGCAATGAGTTATAGTTCTTTTTTCTGAGAAGAAAGTCTCCAAAGGGATATAGTAATGTATACTCAATTCAACTGAAATGAGTAATACATTTATTCATTAGTTAACACATATCATAGACACATATATATTTTAAATACAATGCACAAAAAGCAGTGTTTAGAAGGTTTTTTATAAAAAGGAAAACAGTGACAATTGAGACCTCAGTGAAGTGACCATAACCAAGCATATATTTATAAGAACATATAGTGATTTAAAATCAAATAACAGGTTATTAAAATGTCTTAGGATGTCTGTGTGGTTCTATTTCAATATTTCAGACAAAGGATCAGATTGTTCTCGTGTGCTTTATTCAACTATCCTTAGGTGCTGCCGATGACGTTTTTGACCCTACTTGCAATGGGAGGGTCTTTTCAGGACAAGAGTTCCTGGGAACTGCAAAAAGGCATTGAATTAAAAATTCTTTTTTATGAATATGTGGATGTGGCCACGGTTGGAAAGCTAGTAAGGCTTAACCATGTGGCAGCTGTGCTCCTGGTGGCAAGCACAGAGCCAGGATGCTGGATCAAATCTTCCCAAATGACAAGTCTTGAATAACCCCCAGAGAGGGAAGGGGGATGGTATTTTAATTAGACCAAACCCTTGACATGCTAGTTGGTGCAAGGTGACTCTGTTAGTACGAAAAGTCACAAATTGGTGCAATTTTGTTCTTTAAAATTCTGTTCCGCTCAAACGAGAGAATATAGTAATTTCTCCTTAGTGAGACAACCCCCTGTCGATCCTGATGCCTATAAGGTAATAACAGGATGTTCAAGAGATCACATCATACCGATAGCAGCTCGGTCTGCGAGTATAGGAATACCGCCCGACTTACCGTCAACTTCTATTTTCAAATGTCTCATCTTTGAGGTGTTGGGCAAAGTAGGGGATATCTGGGGAGCAATACATATCTGAGTTAACTGGGCTGTTTAAGGATTAAAGGTAAAGACCAATAGTTCCCTTAGCGATCAGAATGGTACTTACTAGGATTAGAGGGCGTCGGTCTGTTTTCATGATCGGCACGACAGGGATGATGTGAAGTGCTCGATAGCAAACCGCGTACTCATGAGCTTGTCTTCTGGTTTATGGGATCAGGTAATGCATATTAACGTAGGGAGGCGTGTCCTGTGTTGCGATCACGTGGTCGCGTGCAGGAGTGGTACTGGTATAAAATTAGATATTGAAGATTTTGTTTTTGATATTTGCAAGCTGCTATAGGAGTCATCCTTCCAAAGGGTATAACATTTGATTTTCATGCATGCTTTCACAAGAGGAACAAGAGGAATCCTCAACTTGTACAGACTTAGTGTATGTTTTTTTGAGTCATATATGGTATTAAGTATTGAACGTGGTGGGAAAGTGATTTATTATTGTCAGGAGAAAAAGTGCAATATTAATGTGCATTCATAGTGTTACAGTTGATTATTTTCTTGCACTGAGAATCATTCAGAACACAGAGTTAATTTATGAATCACTGAAGGTCGTTATCTATACAGAAATGTGTATTATATTTCTGGTTATTTCTTCTTCTTAGTATAGAAAGGTTGTATTTCTATTTATTTCATCTCTAGAAAGTCACATAGTTACTATCAATTACACAGGGTTGGAAATACAGAGATTGTCAAAAGGTTTATATCATACACGATTACAAATAGTGGATTAGAATTCAAATGATGAAAGAGTTATATCTTACTTTAAGATACCAGTGATTCTGCAGTACAGGTTATGCCCACCTTTAAGAACAAGCAGAGTGAAGATATGTTATGACTCTGTTTCTTTTTCTTGTCCCATTCCCCTTTCCAGGTTGGACTGCTGACCAGCATAGTATCCCTTGTTTGACTGTTAGTGGGTTCAGGCAAGTGTGGATATTAACATTACACAGTAGAGTGCAAAGGAAGTATCTTTTTTCAACAAAACAAAAACAAAGCTAATGGTAAAACAAAGAAAGGGACGATTGCTGAATACAGAGCAGCATCCAGGTCAGTCTGACAGAGAGAGGCAGGAAAAACAGGACTTCCGGGTGAAAGGTCACATATGTGTGTCGTCATGCCAAAAGAAAGATCGAAAAATGTTGTGTAAATTAAGGACTAGGACTTCTCCTTTACGCCAGACATGACTCATCCTTATAATGTAACGCCTGGGACAGGAAGAGGCCGAATTGGAAATGAGATAGAAGCATTATCTTGGCTCTGAAGTGCCTTTGCAGACGTGCCAGAAGCATGAGCACAATTAAAAAGAAAGGCTGGTGCCATTAAACCGGGGTGCAGTTGGCACGGAGGCAGGCGGGCTGGCATGCCTATAAGGAGACACTGGAGAAAACAGCGTGTTTGTTTTGCTAGTGTTCAATGCAGTTGCACTCGTTGGCATAACAAAATATCAGCTCTCTGGCAACTCTCCCTTTCAATGTATGGAAGAATGCAATATTGTGACTGCCAAATTGTTGCAAAAACACAAACCAGAGGATTGTGCTGAAATATCCTGACAGCTTGTGCTTTGTTTTGGACGTCACGTGGATGCGCCGGGGGCTGCAGAGGGGGCCCTTTATTCCAGCTTTTCCATGGATGAAAAACATCCTCCACACGAGCTGTGCTTGTTTTATGGGGAAACTGTGAACAAAAGTAACATTGAAATGGTACAACAAAGGAGACAGGCACAGGTGTTTACCAGCCCAAGTGAATGGCCCAGAGAAGCACAGTGGCCATTGAGTCTGCAATTAATTGCCAATTGAACAGACCGCTCTCATATTGTTCCCACGTAAAACAAATAGCACAAAAAATCCTTATTGTTTATTGGTGGGCAAAAACAAGCCGAGCACACAATAGGCCTACACAATTGTGATAATTTTAATTTAGTTAGGCCGACCCTCAATATTTAGGATGGGCATTTGATAGAATGTATTTCAACAATCTAAAAACAACATGTTTTCTGCTGCTGTTTCAGAATCATAATTTTCACAATCCTGCAATCAATATTTGAAATGGGCGCTGTAAGTGTAAATAATTCACTTCGGAGTGACTGCATTTCATTTAGAGATATCTGATTCTCTTCATAGCCTCTCCATGTATTCTTCATCATAAGAGTCTTTGTTGAGGGTTTCTGAGTCTGGGTCGGCAGGCGCCCGCTTGGACTCTTACACTCACACAATAGTTACACTGTAACCTGGATTTCTTGGGTGTAAGTACATTGACTATTACCAACATTTTGCAGCTTTGGTCACTCACATGATAAAGGTTGGGTTGGATCTGTGCTTCGTTTTTGCTGTTGGTTGTAGGGGGTGGGCTCCCGCAATCATGTTTTGGGACTGGCAACTGTGTGTCACTACTTGACTTTGACCCAGAAGAAGAGAGCGGAAGGGAGCAAAGGCAGAAAGAAGGAGGAAGAGAAAGTTGCAAACACAGTGAGAAAGGGAGAAAGCATGGATGTAAAATAACAAGCCAGCGTGAGATAGAGGCAGGAAACTTGAGGTGGTGGAATAGAGAGGCATGATGTGGAATCAAAATCATGTGACTTGGTATTTGGCAACCCCAGTATTTGGTAACCACAGCCGGCTCCTAAGGATGACTTTAGGTCTTCACTCAGACATTCATTTTTGCAAATTGCTGCTTATGTTCTTAACAATCGACATGTAAAATGTCAAAGTCACCCTGCTGGGCCATGCTGGACGGCAACATGAGGCCCCCACTAGTATAAGAAGCCACAGTTTGAAGATCGCTGAAATTGGCTTTAATATTCCCTTTTTTGATTATTACTTGTTTTCCTAGTTTTTTGTGTCAGGTAACTGCTGTGTTTCTGTTTCTCCATTCTTGTAGCACTCCACCCTTTTAATTAGACCCTTAGTTTATCAAGTGTAGGTCAGAGCAGATCTCTGACGGCTGTTACTAGACTCACACCACGTGCTTGTTTAATCTAATATGTTAGTGCTCCTCCGCCTGTTTACGACGCACATGGTTTTGCTACTGTCCTGCGGAAAGAGAGGTATGCCCTCAACACCACGCACGTGCTGCTTAATTCCCGGTAAACTCATTCTCCCCGGACCACCCTGGATAACAATATGAGGCCCCCACTTGTATGAGGAGCTGCACAGTGCACCGCTATGAGCGCCCCTCCTGGCCCAAAAAGACAACAATCCCTGAGAGAGGCCTATGTCTGAGCGCACATGGATAATCCCTGTTCTTTTATGACAACAAAAAATCTGCATCCGGGATGCATACATAATTACCATTGTAGCACTCAGGGCAGAGGGGTACGTCCATCATCATGCGAAGGACATTTCCGTCTCAACAAACATCACTTCCAGATTGCGATTTGGTATGGGTCACTAAACCCATCTTACAAGTTTGAAAAACTTTTTTGATTTGGAGTTCGGCGGATGGATTACTCTGTCATAAACGTGACGGATATTCCATCTGACATATTATGATCCCATAGGCTATAAAGGAATTGTAATACGGGGGATGGGATTTCCGTCATGTTTGTGATGGAGTAAAACTCTCCGCCAAACTCTAACGGCCTAATTACGAGTCTTCGGACCACCAGATTCGTGGGGGCATGGTGGTGGCGGTCCAGCCACCACCGCACCGACGGTCCGACTGCCATATCACAACTTTGGCTGTCGTACCTCCATTGCACTGCCGCACCCACCAGGGAACTGCCATTCCCTGGTGGTGGCGTGGCAGTCAGGGCCTCAGTAATATGCTGGTGGTGCCTCTGCGGCACTGCGATGCATATTACGAGTTTCAGGACCACCAGTGATGTCATGGAGGTTTTTCCTCCATGAAAAGGCTGGCAGTCCTGAAACAAAAGGGCCTTACAGGGCCTCCTGTTGCCCATTTGCACAGGGATGCATGCAAGAGGGGACAACATGTTCCCCCCTGTGTGTATGCACCCCAGTTCCTGCATGGCATGGACTTTACAGTCTGTGCAAGAACCTTTTTTGGTGTTCCCATTTCAGGGCCCATTTTCAGAGGCACCACCATAAGAGTGCCCAAAAAATCCGGCCAGGCACGAGGAAACTCGTAATCTGATGGGCGCACAGGTTTGGAGGTGCAGAAGTGGGCTGCCGGCGTTGTGGTCTGCTCCCACACTGCCAAGCTCGTTATCAGGCCGTAAACCAGGCCCAAAGTCCTTGTGTACATCTGGCCTTATGCACTTAGAAGAGGCACTTTTAAGGTATAGCTGCATGTCATCAGCATAGTGAATATAGGATAAGTTTGAGTTTTTTAGCAGTGCGATCAATGGTTTAAAGTCCAAGTTAAAGAGAGTTGGATATGATATTGAGCCATGCTGGTCTCCATGGCATAAGTGTGAGGAGTCTGAGAGGCTATTGTTGAGTTTTTTTGTTAGGAACAATTTTCTAGTGAAGTAAAAATAATGTAATAGTAAAAATATATTTAAAAAATATTCATTATTTAATTATTAAATATTTTCACAACCTTTTTTTATTTACAAATTAACCATACGGAGATCTTCACCTGACTACTGAGACTTCCTATGGTAAAGTATAGGGATAAGTGTAAAAGTTTATTCAACTCAAAATAATGTTATGTTAAATATTCATGTACATTAATTATATGTATTTACTTTAAATGTAGAAGAAAAGAAAAAATGCAACAGTACTATTAGCTTAAATCTTTAATTATTAATATTTAATTTAAATATATTAACAAATGCTATAATTTTGTTGAGGTTTATATAAAAAATAAATTCTCAACTTGGGTTAAAAAAATCTTTTTATTATGCAATAATAATTATTAAAATTGTTGTACAGAATTAATTAAAAGTAATATAATTATATTTTAATACAATGCAATGTTGCATTATTTTAAATGCATAAATGGTTGTTAAAATATTTTACAATGAATAAAGATTATTATTTTTAGATTATTTCAAAAATAAATTATATTTATTTTTATTTAAACTAATTTAAATAATTTAATTTCACATTATGTCCTTTGGGAAAGACTCATCATCCAATATTATCTATGGAAGGGTTGAAGCAGTACCAGTGGTTGGCCATGTGTGGTACTGTACTTATTCCAACTCAGAGATGGAGTAATTTTCTACAGTTTTGGATCACTTTCTGGCTATAGTAACTTTATAAATTCAGTCTGTGAATTGCAACGGGCTTATTCTTTTGTGGGTGGGTGCATGTTAATCAACAGACTCCTCCCTAACCCTCCGTAAACCCCTCCTTACTCTTCTGTAATCCCCTCCACTTTTGTAGTAAGTGTTCCTATTTTCCATTCACTCCCCTCTGTCCCTCCCACATTTACTACTAAAACGTATATTCATTTGTGCAGAGACTCTTCAGTCAGGCAGACATCTCTGTACAGAAAAAGATGAGAGGAGGACTTTGAAATAAGGAGATCTCCTCAGTCTGGGTGGAGTTTCTGCTTGGCAAAGTATATGGAAAAGGTCCCTATACTTTACTGTAGGGAAATCATCCCAGTGGTGGAGATCGCTGCATGGTAACATATAGGGGAAAAGTTAAAATGTGTTTCCAACATTGTAAAAGTGGGTAAAAATATTTTCTTGTTAAATAATAATATCAATTATTTTTTAATATTTGTTTGAAATGTAGAACTGAAGAAAAAAGTACTACAGCATTGTTAAATAAATGTTGAACTAAAACAATTAATTATTTAAAATATGTTAAATTACATGAAATAATTTTTCTGAAGATAAATTAAACCAAAATTAAGAAAAAACAATATGCATTTATAATTATTAAAAGTGATTTATATAATTAATTATAAGTCATTTAATTATATTTGATAACATTTATTTTTACATTTATGTTTAAATGCAGCAAAATTCTTCAAATATTTCATAATTAAATTAAAAATGTGTACTTATATTTATTTACATTTCAACTATTTGAAATAATCAAACGTAAATTACCATTATATCATATGGGTTTTACATTTAAGTCCCTACCTCCACTGTTTTCTATTAGAGGGTGATGCACTTCTAGGGGTTGGCCTTGTGTGGAGCTAGACTTACTACTGTTTTTTTTTTTTTTTTTTGCGAAAACCTTTATTGTACATAAAAATCAATACAAACATGGGCCTACAACCACCAGGGCCGGCCGCTAATATGTACATGATCAACAACATCAGGGCAGCAACAGGCCCCCTGGGGCCCAGCCGAATTAACGAGTTACTGAGTACACCTCAGAGATTATCTGGATACATAGATTTTTAGAAATACAAACAAAGAAAAAGAAAATAACACCAAAAAGCAAGGCGGAAACCATCGAAAAAGGGGGCGTCTAACCACATCCGGGGAACTGCACAATACATACTCCACCCTCAGGTGGACAATGAGGATGAGCAAGAGGGAGGTGGGGGCGACGGGAGAACCACAACCGTCTACAGGTAAAATGTAATAGTCCGGGAACCTCAGGATCAGGGGGACAAGGCAGCATCAGATGTGTCCACGAGGGGGGGCGTGCAGATGTTCCCTCGGTACGCGTTCCACTGACCCCAGATTCTACCCCACGCCCCCGGCTTACCCCGAGACACAGTCTTCTCTCTGCACATGCACCAATCCATGCTCTCCTTCCATACTGACACGGTGGGAGGCCGTCGGGAACCCCAACGCTGTGCGGTGTCCCTCTTAGCAATCATGTTCCCAAGGGCCGCCCACCGAGTCTGAGCCGCATTATAGTCATTAGGCTCCCACACGTTCAACAAACATCGGCGAGCCTCGGGCAACAAAGCGACCCCAGTGACGCATTCCATGACAGCATGCACCCGGCGCCAATACTCCGCTACCTCACAGCACTCCCAGAGCCCGTCTTCAGAAAAACCCATCAAAACTAAACGAGGGCCCGTCACGTAGACACGGTGGAGAATTTTAAGCTGGACAAGACGGAGACGCGCGGGTATGGCCACTTCCTTAGGGGAGGACAGCGCAGACTGCCAGTCCTCATCGTCCAGTTCCACACCATCCCCGGTCCACGCCTCCCGAAGGCGCACGAGGAGATCCGCCCGCACGTTTATTAGTTTTTTATAGATAAGGGAAATAGTACTGTCGGGCAAGTGACCGTCAAGTATGCGGTCCTCGAGTGGCGAAGACACAGGGACTGCAGTCCCAGCCCCGAAAGCCGAGAGCAAGGCGTGCCGAACCTGGACGTACCGAAAGAACTCCCGCTCACTCAATTCGTACTCACTCTGCAACGCAGCAAAGGATTTAACCGCACCCTTCACCCAAAGGTCACCTACTTTACTGATGCCAATCGTGTCCCAACGCTCGAAGCCCTTCGTCGTCCAGAGGCTTCCCAATCTTTCAGACGCAAACAGAGGGGTCGCACCCGTCAAACGCTCATTCCAGCCCATGGCCACATTCGCAGCCCTCCACACGCGCACAGCAATCTTAGTGGGACCGGTTAAGTTCCTCCCAGCCGATCGAGAGTAAAGCGCTCTGTTAAAGTTGCCGCCAGGCAACAAAAATCCATCCATTTCGAAAGCCGGATTCGGACCAGGTGCGTACGTTGCATGGTTAATAGCAGATAGCTGGGAGGCCCAGTAGTACCTCCTAATGTCCAGGAGCGCAATGCCCCCGTCATACCAGGGGAGAGTCAGTTTTGCAAGAGCAATACGTGCGCGACCATCCCAAACAAGCCTCCTCTGTAAGCTCTCCACCTCCCGGAAGTAGGCCGCCGGAATAATATCAAAGGAGTTCTGAAGTGCGTAAAGGAATCGGGGAAGAGACATCATTTTAAAAAGCGCCGCACGACCGAGGGGAGACAAGGGAAGCTTACACCAACGGGCCACGTCTAACCTCAATCTCCGAAGTGGAGAGAGGAGATTATGCTCGTAGCGGATCGCCGGGTCCAATGAGACGTACACCCCCAGGTACGTAAAGCCGGAGTGGGACGCCTTAATAGGAAAACGAGAAGGCAAGAGAGGAAAGTCACCGGATATAGCATAGACACAAGATTTGGACCAGTTAATAATCAAACCAGAGTTCTTGCCGAAGGAAGTAAGGATGTCAAAGAGCACATTGAGTGACTGACGTGGTGAGGTGAGGTACAAAAGAATGTCATCCGCGTACAATGAATCTCGATCCTCGAAGCCAGGGGCCCACCGGATCCCTCTTATCGACGGTTCCCAACGAAGCCAAGCAGCGAGCGGCTCCAAAGCCAGAGCGAAGAGCAGGGGAGACAACGGACACCCCTGCCTAGTGCCTCTCCCAAGAACGAAGGGCCGGGAAACCCTTCCATGAACGACAACCTGAGCCAACGGAGCAGCGTATAAGAGTTTAACCCAACTAATAAATCCCGCCCCGAGTCCAAAACTTGCCAGGGCGGCCCAAAGATACGGCCATTCTATCGTATCAAAGGCCATCGTGGCGTCCAAGGAAACCAAGATGGCCGGCTCTGAGAGATATTCCGCCCTTGCAAGTACGCCATGTAGGCGCCGCAAGTTAAGGGCCGTATTCCGGTGCGGGATAAAACCGGATTGGTCCGGATGCACCAGGTCACAGATAACAGTAAGCAGGCGATTAGCAAGAACCTTGGCAAGGATTTTCGGCTCAGCGTTCAACAGAGAAATAGGCCTGTACGAGGTGCAACGGTCCCGAGGCTTACCGTCCTTGGGAATCACGACTATAGTGGCCAAGCGCTGGTCAGCAGGGAGAGAACCAAGTTCAAGTGACTCTGAAAACATACGACGGAGAAATGGCGCAATTTTATCCGGTTGCAGTTTGTAAAGTTCAATAGGGAGTCCGTTGGGGCCCATAGCCTTGCCTGAGCGAAGGGAACGAATCGCGGTAGCAATCTCGTCGACCGACAACGGGGCATCTAACTGCTCACGCTCATCCACCGACAGGCAGGGCAAAGCAATATCCTTCAACAAGTGACGGGAGTCAGCCTCATCCCTATCAGACACCGGGGAGTACACAGCACGGAAGTAATCAGCGAAACACTCCACAATCTCACCAGGGTCAGTCACACTCACTCCCTCCGACGTCTGAAGCACGGGGACCACTCGATTCACTCTCTCCTTCTTATCAAGCCAAGCAATCAATTTACCCGCCTTATCCCCAGCATCATACAGTCTACCCTGCTGTTCCCTATACATGGTTCGAGCAGCCTCCGTAACAAGGGATTTATATTCGAATTGCTTCAGGCTGAGAGCGTGGAGCCCGTCCTGAGTGACAGCCGTCTCCAAGGCAGCCTCCAACCCCGATATCTCGGCCTCCAACGCAACCACCTCCCCGTTCTTAGCTTTCTTGGCCTCCACGATCAGGGATAGGGCGTGTCCTCGGAGAACCGTTTTGAAAGCCTCCCACAAGGACACAGAGGACAAGACGGACCCCTCATTCTCAAGAAAATACTGGTCAAGCGACTTAATGAGACCCTTGCGGATCTTGGGGTCACGCAGGTACCAGGGGTTAATGGGGGCGACCCGCCCGGCGGATCGCATCCCAGCATCGAAGAGGAGCCACAATGGGGAATGATCGGAAATGCCCCGGGCCAGGTGCTTAACCTCCCGGACCCGGGTGGTCTGGGCCGCTGGCATAAGAAAGTAATCTAGTCTGGAGAGGCTCCCGTGAGCCCCGGAGTGAAATGTGTACTGACTCTGTGTCGGATGTATCAACCTCCAGCAGTCCACTAGGCCAAAAGTGACCAAGAACCCGCCGAGCCACGCCTGGGCGGCAGAGAGGGCTCTGGGAGGGTAACGATCCAACTCGCCAGAAATCACGGAATTAAAATCCCCACCCACAAGCAAGAGACTATCAGGAAGTTCAAGTAACATACGACCCACATCAGAGAAAGTGGAGGTCTGGAGGCCCGGGGGAACATAGACCGAGACCAATGAAAGAGTCTGACCCTCCCACCGTCCAGTCAAGGACGCATAGCGCCCTCTATCATCAAGAGTAACTTTGTCAATTTCAAGCGGGAGGGAAGATCGCAGTAAGATACCCACCCCTCTGGATCCAGTGGTGAAGCCAGAATGCGCAACCAATCGGTAGCCCCCCCTCTTCATGGCATGACATACATTACCCACCAAGTGCGTCTCTTGAAGGAATACCACATCAGGGGCCAATCGGTGCAAAAATTGCAACACCACCCCACGTTTGATACGGTCCCCCAATCCGTTGACGTTCCAAGACATGAGTTTCAACCCATCCCCCCCCATCCCAACACAAGAAGCTGGAGTCCCCGGGCACGCAGCCAGACACCTAAAACTGAAAGGAAACAAACACACCGCCTTGAAAAGAAAAAACACACAACCCAACAACCACTGTCCCCCTCCCACCCACACGCCATTACAACTCCCCCCACCCTGCACCCCTGCGGACTATACAGCCCCCCCAACTTGCAGTGTGCCTGTCGCCCTAACAATCCCATGCTACAAAAAGACCCTAGAGGAGGGAAGGGACCCGTCCCCGCCCGCATCCAAACAGCACATTAATAGACAAAATATACAATTGAAGTAGAACCTGGCTGGGCGCAGAAGGAAATGTCAAAGTAGAGGACCAAGAATCATTCCTGCGGAGGCCCTCCGCCCTCAGCACCGCCAGTACGCCCAGATCGTTCGCCCCGGTCCGGCAGGGAGTCTAACCAGTCACTCACTATATCAGGGCGTTCAAAAAAGATAGTCCGATCTTCATATTCCACACGAAGCCTGGCAGGGAAAAGCATAGAGTATTTAAGTTCCAAATCTCGAAGACGGCGCTTCACCCCCTGAAAGCCCATTCTCTGTTTCTGAACGAGTTGGGTGAAGTCCGGAAAGAAGTTAACGGAGGCATTCTCATAGTTAACTGGGCCGTGTACCCTCGAGGCCTGCAGGATCGCATCCTGGTCTCTGTAGTGAAAACGTTTTGCAATAATAGGCCTCGGGGGAGATCCTGGTCGAGGCCTACCGCCCGGGACACGATGAGCACGCTCCACGGCAAAGAACTTGCTCAGGCCTGAAGGAGCAAGATGATTGAGGACTAGATCTTCGACCATGAGGTCCACCGGACGATTGTCGAGAGTCTCCGGCACACCTATGACGCGGATATTATTGCGTCGTGCCCGACCCTCGAAATCCTCCAGCCGGCGGGACATCATGTCGTTCGCCGACTTTAGATCGCCAAGAGTTGCCTGGAGGTCTGATACATCCATGACAAGCGTGGATGTCCTCAAGTCCAGCGATTGAACCCTCTCGTTAGTCTTAGAGAGATCCGCCCGAATTAGCGTGACATCAATGCCAACCGTGTCAATTTTACGGGCCAGAGCCTCGTACTGCAGGGCGATGGTCTCCCTTATGCCGTTGATGGCACCCATAACGTCTTGCAGCGACAATTCCGTGGGCACGGACGGGCCACCACCAGAGTCCTCCACGGCGACACTTGCTGGCCCGGGGGATCCTTTACCCTGGATATAACGATCCATGATGTTACTCTGGACTGGTCCCCCACGGTGGGATGTCTTGGTCCTCCGTTTCTCGGGGTCCCCCTTGCCCGCCATGTTAAGCGATGCTCACCGGAGGGGTCCGCCAGGACCGATAGCAAAGGGGTGCCAGCAGACCAGACAACGACTGTCCGAGAGCCCGCTCGGAAAAGTGGAGAAAAAGGGGCACAAATCAGTCCAGTACAAAGGCCGGAGGACGCCCGAGTCGCGCGAAGCAGCTCCTCAATCAGGCCATGCAGAAGTGCAAAAGTGAAACCGAAAGTGGGGGCACGGTCATTGGCAAGGCTCCGATGCCGTTATTGTTCAACTACTCCCCGGCCCCACAGTTCACCAAAGCACCGGGCACAGCTTCCAGGTGGGCCTCCAAAATGCAAAACGCTATATTTCAGGTCTCCCAGGTCCGATTTTCGTTCTGAAAAGAGTTATGGATTCAGCCAAGGTTCATCTTCCAGAATCCGTTCACAAATCCAGGATAATGTCAGGATAAGTTGCGAGGAGCGGCAAGGGTCCGGGGAGCCCTGTGCCTACGCGTCCATCTTGGTTGCGCGCTAGGCTCCTCCTCCTACTACTGTTTTTTTATTAGTAACTTACACTTGTAATTTAGGCTCCATCGACTTTTTCAAAGGGTGGAGACATCCAAGCCAACACTTTTGAGTAAATGTCCACTCAAACACATACATTTACTCACAAGTGTAAGTTACCTTTGAGAATAGCCCCGTATGAGTTCAGGATTACCGCCAGTATCTGCAAGTCGTGTGAAAGTCCTGTGGCTTCATGGAACGTGTAGTGTTCCTTCGCTTCACTGATGTGAAACACTTAGAGAATCCATTGGCGAGACAAAGCATCTTTCCAGACAGCACCTACACTTTGCTTATAACACCAGCCTCTCCTGCTTCAGAGAGTTTGTATAATTAGGCAGATCTAACTAACATGCCTCTGCACAAGACCAGCAGTACAAGGTAAGTGCTGGCCTCCGATAAATCAATCAATCATTCAATCAATCAGGGTTGGTAAAGCGCAACTACTGACCCGTGAGGGTCTCAAGGTGCTGGGGAAGGTGGGGGCTCTGTTGAGTGCTGGGGTCATCCAAAGAGCCAGGTCTTGAGGTCCTTCCTGAACTGTGGCAATGTAGGAGCTTACCGGAGGTGGACGGGGAGGTCATTCAAGGCCTTGGTTGCGAGGTAGGAGAAGGACTTTCCTCCTGTTCAGGTCTTGCAGATACGTGGCAAGGTGGCCATAGAGAGATCAGCTGATCTAGAGAGTTTACCTTCTTTGTGTACTTGTGCATGTCTTTGATCCCTACTGAGCCCTGCTTACCCATTTGGTCCCTCACCTTGTGACCTGCCCATCTCTGGCATCTTGGGGTTCCCGCCTGGTATCTTAGTCTGATGGGAGCTTGTTACCATGCCATCCGCCATTTCAACTGGTAAGTCTTGTTCTATCATTAACCATATTCTTTATAGTGTACTGTTGTCCTACATTCAAAACTGCGGTGTGTCACTTACCTCATAGCTGTTCCTGAATACCTTGAAATCCCTAGTATCTTTCAGATGAGGTCCCCAGCAACCTCCACTGATTGAGACAAATCCACCTAGAAGGGAATGGAGTCCTTTGTTTGTCTTTCACCCTTTTAGCCTAATCTTTCTCTCTCAGGAGTGGGAAATATAATGATCAAGTGTGGCACTGTGGAAGTGATGTGTTGTGCTGGCCTAGTTTATGGTCTGATAAAAAAGCACTGTGGTTCAAAGGAGTAGGACTTCAGTAATTTATAGTCATGAAAGGCAGTATTTAATAGTTGAAGAATCTATGATACATCGGGGCAAACTGAGGGCTGGGATGTGAGGTAGTGTGTGCCCACCCTTTTCATGGTTGATGAATCTGCCAAAGGTCCTGAAATTAATTCTTAATGAACATAGATCTGATACATTAAATTGCAATGAAATTAAAAAATGGAAACTGTCAAAAAGTCATAGAATTTCATGGACTATATATTGCTTAAAAGTTAAAATATTTCTATGGCCAGAGTGTAGGGGGGATAACCTGTGATCGGTGCTGTGGCTGTTATGGGGCCTCACTATGTTTTTAGGTAGACTTCATTGGGTTATGATGCACAGGGGTAACCATAACTAATCATCTGGTGTTCATCACTATGTCAGATAATACAAAAAATAAAAATATAAATGATGTTAGATTTGGGGGTCTCTAGTTGGCAGAGGTAGGTACCTTTGACCAAACAGGCACCCTTGCGTCTAGTCAGGGTAAGGGGGGGTACACTCCTAAAATAACCCCTGCTCACCCCCTTGGTAGCTTGGCACGAGCAGACAGGCTTATCTCAGAGGCAGTGTGTAAAGCATTTGCTTACACATACAGTAATCAAGTGACAACACTACAGATGGACACCACACAGGTTTTTTATTAAAAATAAGTATCTTTTATATAGACTTAACACAAGACCACAAACAACAAAAATCCACAATACTGTACTTTAAAAATGGTAGAAATAGTTTAGTTCTCTTAAGATGGTAAATGCGACACTTTGAGTTCAATGTACCTTAGGATGCGTAACGCTATACAACAAAAGTGTTGAAGGGAAGGTGATGCGTCGGTTCCTTACACGCAAGAATGGTGATGCATCGGGTCTCTACTGATGCGTAGGGGATGCGTCCGTTCTTCTCTGCGAGGGGAGGTGATGCGTCGGTTTCTTACTGCACTTCCGTGGCGTCTTCTTCTTGATGCGACACGATGTGTGCACGCCCGACGGCTGTGCGGCGACTCAACAATACTTCTGAGCCGCGACAGGCCCTGCGACACGCCTCCCGGTGATGCGGCGACATCTGATGCGACATCGATCCTCTTCTCCAGTGATGCGTGGCGCTTCGGCGATGATGCGACAGCTGAAGCGGGGGCGACACGCTTCTCCGTTGATGCGGCGGCATCTGATGCGACATCGATCCTCTTCTCCGGCGATGTGACGACAGCGGCTGTGGCAGCGCCACACTTCTTTTTCATGAGTCGCACTTCCAGCTCCTTGCGACACACAGTCCCTCAGAAAGCCCCGCACAGCAGCAGGCACTTCCAAAAGACTCTTGGGGAGCTGGTTGGTGAAGTCTCTTGTCCCTGAGACTTCAGCAGGAGGCAAGCTCTTTCTCAAGCCCTTGGAGATCCTTCACAAGTTGATGAAAGTACACACAAAGTTCCTCTCTACTCTCTTTGGCAGTTAGGCAACCACTGCAGGCCAATCCCCCAAGCAGCACTTCAGCTTAGGAATAGTCTCTCCTCAGTCTCTCTGGTTCCTCTCCTCAGCAAAGGTTTCTTCCTGTTTCCCAAAAGTGATCTAAAGTTCTGGGGTCTGAGTCCCCCTTTTTATGCACAGTTTCTCTTTGTTGTCTGAAGGTAGAGGCCTTTGCCTAGTCCAAACGAGTTCTGGTCAGTCCTGGAGCACTTTGTTGACAAGACTCCTTCTTTCCTTTCACAGTGCAGGCCAGGAACATCAGACGCACCACAGGAGGTGGAGGGAAGGCACAGCCCTATTCAGGTCCCTGGTGCAACTCCTCCCACCCATTTGCATGCAGATCTCTCTATTCAGCCCTGTGCTTTCTCACCCTGACTCCTGCAAACCCCCAGCCCCTGTCACTCAAACTCCAGACAAGGAATACACAACCTAGCAGAGGCAGACTTGGATGGTTAGACAAGAAAATACCTACTTTCTAAAAGTGGTATTTTCAAACATAGAATGTTAAAACCAACTTCACTAAAAAATTTATTTTATCATTCTGAGTTCAGGTATACTAAACTCAAATGTCTACCTAGTTCCCTGAGTCAGTTAGGATTATAAAATGTAATAATCAAACTGCCCATTGTGGCCTATTGGGAACAGTTAGCCTTGCAATAGTGAAAAACGAAAATGGCTGTAAATCACTATTAGGACATGCCACACACATCAGGGCATGTCCTACCTTATATTTACAATGCACCCTGCCCTTGGGCCTACCATAGGGGTGTCTGTTATGAAGAAAAGGGAAGGTTTAGGGACTGGCAAGTGGGTGCACTTGGCTAATCAACATGGCAGTACCAGACTGCACATAGGCTCTGCAATGTCAGGCCTGAGACACACTTTACAAGCTGCTTCTGTGGTTGGCACAACCAGTGCTGCAAGCCCACCAGCAGCATTTGATTTACAAGCCTTGGGCACACGCAGTGCACTGTACTAGCGTCTGACAAATAAACCAAATAAGCCGATCATAGAGTCACTAATCCATACACCAATTTACAATAGAGAGCATATGCACTTTAGCACTGATCAGCAGTGGTAAAGTGCCCAGAGTCATAAAACAGCCAACAACAGGTCAGAAAAAATACACGAGGAAGACAAAAAGTTCAGGGATGACCCTGCAAAAAGGGCAAAGTCCAACAAATGCTAAATATATTCTAATTTCATAAGAAAGCTTAGAAACAGCAATTGATTTAAAACATCAGTAACAGAAAACCCTATAATATTGTTACCCCTTGAATCTGCTCTAGGCTTCTTATCAGTCTCAGTATTTAGTGTATGGTTTGTTGAGATTACTATAGTTGCTTAGTAACACACTTACCACCCTGGCCGTAGCATAGTTTTCAGAGACGCCAGACAAGAAAACTTGATTAAATTCGTAAATGTGAGAGGATCCCAAAATACGGCAGCTCTGAAAGGGATAAGTAAGTAAAAATTTTTGCAAAAATCAATTGAACACTTTTCTACTGTTACTAGGGGGAAATAAATAAAGGACATCAAAATGTTGAGTTCACAAAATCACAGCATTTTGCTAAACAAACAGCTCAAATACTGAACACTAACGGCCTAATTTAGAGTTTGACTGACAGGTTACTCCATCACAAATGTTACGGATATCCAATGCGCCATAATACAAGGGCATTCTATCCAATGTCTGAGATGCAGTACCCATCTGCCAAACTGTAAATCAGGCCCTAAGTTCCCCCACCTTCTAAATAAGACCCCCTCCCCTTTTCTCCCTTCTAATTTACTTCAACCAAATTCTTCCCTTCTAATTATCCTGGACCTATTAACCACTTTGATAAATCATTTGCACCTTATTGGGAATTCTCTACGTTCATAATAGCCTTCATATTACACGCTCAGGGTTGCCTTCCAAGTTTCCTCTTATCTCTGATCTCACTTCTGTTTTTTCCACCATTAAGTTTCTCCTCAACTTATTTCTTAATCCAAGCTCTCCTACCATCACCAGAAAAGTGCACCCCTGAGGTGTTCTCTCAGTCTCCTTAATCAGTAAGCAAAACCCAAGAACACCATTCAAAACATTATGTACATCCTATTCTCTGAGAGGCCAAATGTATTCCATCATGCCAACTACTTATTTTGATCCAATATCTGTGTAACTGTCCAACCCGGTACTTCATGCTTTATGAAAAAAACACTTAACTTACCCAGTCCCTTTCATTTTGGACCCAATAACAGCATCATCTCACTAGCCACTCCACACTCTCTTCGACTCCACTGTCACCAGCATGTACCTCGGCCCATACAGCATTAGTGTCATCCAGTTACAGCATCTTAATTTAGTTCAGTATATTTAATTGAACCGAATCAATGTCACCCATGAGAATCTACTATGCACCTGGGCTAAGCCCCCAGGTATGTTCTCCAGCCCCTATATTGCTGGTATCAACTAGGCCCAATTTCATTTATCATTGCCATAGTAGTACTGCCTGGAAAACTAGTCATTCACACAACTTCCCTCATATTAGCTTTTGTGACAGACCTTCCAGTGTCTGTGCTCACCCTGTCTCCAACCTGGCCTTCTACAACCTATTTTCTATAGTGACCCCCCCACTCATCCAAATTCCCCTAAATATAGTGGATGTAAAATAATCTGTCAGCCAGCCATAATTATTCCAGCTTTTTTTTACAGCTGCCACATTTCTTCCAACCAATACCAAAAATCATCCACCACTGCATTTCTTTAATCCTCCCTTACTTGCTTGTTCCCTTTCTTTCTTTCTACTCCACTTCTACCAAAGTTTTCCAATGTCTGCCAGTACAGAACCCGGTATGATCTGCCACAGATCAGCAGCAAATTTCCTTGACCCCGCCGACCCAACTCTGCCATTGCCCAAGTTGCCTACAATACTTCCTTTGCAGCCAAGCGCACAAACTTGAAACAGAACATGTTTGGCACCACCAACTCCCTCCAAATCACAACACCCACTGTGGCTAGTTGTTGTGTATGATTCACCAGCACCATTACTGCATTGTCTGACATAAAGTTGCTCTCTGTTCATTCAGTTCTTCTCTCAGAGTACTCATTGCTGAGGCCCCTAGAAAGAATTGCAATAATGCACAGCCATGGCCCCTGGGTCTTCTGGACCTCTGGCCACCATTCTGCACACCAAAGAACCACCAATTGACCATTGCAATCCTAAGGTCTCTAAAAAATTCAAAGGTTTC
This sequence comes from Triturus cristatus, assembly GCF_964204655.1. Classification (NCBI taxonomy): domain Eukaryota; kingdom Metazoa; phylum Chordata; class Amphibia; order Caudata; family Salamandridae; genus Triturus; species Triturus cristatus. Next base: position 765,479,563 of record NC_140581.1, on the reverse strand, counting down.
AAGGACAGTGAGAAGCCTTGCAACCTCAGTGCCTCGAAACCCTTGCATGTGATTAGCTGCGCTTTATAAATCCTGTTGATTGATTGACCATTGCCTCACATTATAAATAGGGCTCCCGGTTGTCCGTTTAAACTGATTTTTACATATAAATACAGACGGAAAACAATTTTTCCTTTGTCTGTATTTATATGTAAAAATGGCAAAATACTAGTACATTTTGCCGGGCTGCCGTGCTTCAACCCAGAGTTGCCACCCCCCGTTCCTTTTCTTGCTGCTCCAGCTCTTCTTTTGAATTCGGCATCTGTTCGGCAAGTGTATGTCTGTGGCCTCAGAGGACAGATTAATGGTGCGCAGCGCCATTGGGCTCAAAGCGCTTCAGACCCCCCCCCTCGTGTGTGTCAGCCTGGGCTGAGACAGCTTCCCGGGCACACAATCAGCCGCACCTGAGTACTTCACAGGTCTTTAAAAGACCATTTATTTGCTAACGAGGCATTGTTGTGTTTTCTCACCCCTTCTTAGCATCGCTGCATCTCCGCTCTGCATATTGCAGGGAGAATCAGCCCCCACCTCCTGAAAGTTTTCGTAGCCCCCACCCCGAAATTTGGCTCTAGTTGTGCCTCTGTGTCAGGTAGTATGTGTACGCGCTGCTTAGATTTGAAAGCTAGCACAGCGCTTCTCGGCAGGACGCAGCGCTGTAATGAGTATCATTCCTTCTCAGTAGCAAACGGCTCCTCTGGGATAGAGCATAAGCATACCTCCGTATTAGACTTCCATTTCGACTAGCACCACCAGATTTCCAACTGAACCCACTTCCCAATGTTTTTGAAGTCTAGTACAACACCTTATGATATTTTCTGTAAGGTAGCTCAGCGGGATGAGTGCTTGCTCCATAGATAACCAGCAGTGCAACAATCTGAATCGAAACAGGGCGAACAGCATTTGTTATTCTTGTGAGGGGGTTGTAACGAGCGTCACCTGAATGTACAGCATAATTTATTAATATTGATATATTTTTTTTCACAGCACAAAGGAGGCAAAACTATTTCAATATAATCACTAGTGCATTATTTAGCTACCTAGGTCTGTATTGCTCAATGATATACAATGATACTTAGAAGCGTCAACCGGGTCGGCATTTTGAAATGCACACTATTCTGTTTGCTCCATTATTTTTTTATTCGTATAATTTGATTCACGTTCTCAAACCATTTTTTGCATTCTGCGAACAGCAGGCGACGTTTTAATTCAGCCAGTAAGGCTTTGTGGTAGTGAACAGGTAGCGCTAGGTGAAAGGAATAAATCATTAATAATAATTGTAATGTATACGATGAAGCGCGTGTTTAATGTCCATGCCTATATCCTGGCATTTTAATTTGTGTTTTTTGTGTCCCTCAGCGCTCTGAGTTTGTTCACTACCCGCTGTAAATTACGCCCTCAGCCTCCACTCTATAAATGGGTAAATGAGCTCGGTCCCATTAGGAAGCTAATTCATGTGACCTATAGGGGTTATCAGCTATACATGTTGTGCATTCGGTTTTATGAGCTCATTTTCTTGTTCTTTGTTTACTGTGAATAATGCTACTCTGCCCACGGGCCTCCAATCATGCTACCGAGTAGGATTGTAAGGCCATGGCCATTTTAAATGTGACCTTAAGATATATGGTCATAAAACAGTTACAACGAACAGGTAACAGCATTGTAAATTATGGGCATAATCTATACAGTTACACATTTCACTAGCAGTTGGACGCTGGCTCTTGCTGGTAATTTCAATGTTCTGGGTCTGCAACAACTAGTCCTAGATCCAACTCTTGTAGCTGGACGCACATTTAACCCCATGTCTGTCTGCGGCCTGGTGGCTTGTGGTCTCCCTTTTGCATTGTGATCGGTGTGTGTTGAGTTTGTTGCCATTTAGTTTGTTGTTCCCTCGGCTCTTGTGTCCGTGTACAAGCAGTTGCACATTTGTTTTTGGGGACTGAAATCAATGTGGAAAAATACTAGCTGTAGCGTCGTCTTTTGCTTGTGGCAAAAATAAATGCGGATAAATACAGAAAAAATGCCCAAAAAATAAGTATGAATAAATACAGACGGAAATGGCAAAAAAATAAATACCATAAAACCGGGAGCCCTAATTTTAAAGTCCTGCCAAAGTATGCCAAATCAGCATGTACCCTCGTACTTTCCCATTAAATAGGTACTATGATGGCCTCCCCATTCTCTACATGGCCAGTCTCACTTCCAGACGATACTTTTTTGCATGTAAACTTACACTTTCATGGCTTTGTTGTATTTGTGCATTTTGAAGTGTTCCCTCTCTAAGCACTCCCTGCGTGTTTGAATGTGCAGAGCTTCTCACCTCACAGCCCAAGCACCAAAACGTGGATCACACCTTAATGGCCAGGGTCATTATGGCGGTGTTGGGCCTCCAGCTATGACCAGATCCGATGGCACCCTCAATCTTCCTGTAATCCGTCCCAACATTCTCATCAGTCCCCCATCCCCCATATCCAACTCACCGCACATTAACTCAACATTTTACTCAGCAACCAATTCAAAAAATAAGCTGAACATCTTGAACACAGCACAGACAACTGTGAGACCATAGGTATGACCCCATGTTTCCTATGCTGAATACCCAACAAATTGCAATACGAATTAGTCACCAACAAAAAGCTAATCCTCCACCGTTTTGTACTAGTCAGCTCTCACTCCCAACTCCTCACCATGTGCACCGCCAAAACAACATCGCTGTACTACAGAGCTTACACACTGTGGTTTATAAAGCGAGAAAGATGGAAAAACTGCCACAAAGGGAAAGCAGAAGCCTGCAAGAATGAGACAAATGGGCAGGGAATGCCTGGTTGAAGATTTAGGCAGCATCAGGTGGTTTGAAGGCTTCCCAGCCTTGGTATTACACATGCCAACATTTAATTGCACCGGTCACAGACTTTTGACCAGCTCTTCGACCACCAGCACTCTTTTCTTCACAAATTAAGCACTTGCCGTGCACATGAAGTAATATGCCAGCACAAGTGTGCCATATATGCAGTCAATGTGAATATCTATCTTTCCTTCTCTTCACCAAACTCCCCAGATAGATGGAGAAATTTAGGGCTGTCCATGCTCCACATTAAATCCACTGAGTCTACTGGGATAGTGTTGGAAGTGCAGACTCTCACTGTGTACAGCATGCATGAGATTGGTCTTTTTCAGATCATTGTAACCCTTTATTTGAATGAAGAGTTGGACCTTGCATGGGGAAATGTTTGTCTGCCACTGGTAGATGCAAATCACATTTCTGAACTATTCTCTGAAAAAGAACTGCCAACCACATTATCTATGACATCATTACACATCATGCCGGACACAGCAACGTCAAATCAGCATCCATTTCTGCAGTTGACATCATGGATCTCTCTATGCTTTACACTATTAGGCCTTCTTTAGATTTAGTAGAATGAGAGCACCACTAGGGCTTTAAGTGGAATGAAAAAACTAGGGGTCTCTAAAAGGGGCATGGCCGATGTAATTAAGGGTGTGGCTTAAAAATACGCAAACTAAAAATCTGTGCTTAGCATAGTGTGCCGCCCGACTGGTATTTAATAAGCAGCAACTATGGCTTCGTTGTATAGAATATTAAAAATGCTTCAGTTCTGAAATGATAGGACTTTGAGAGAATTATAACAGTCTATTTGAAGTTACCCTGAGTGAAAAAATGGAGAGCCCAATAGAGACTCGTTCTGCTTTTTAGAGCTGTCGTTGCTGAGCACCGGCAGGCCCCGGCCCACTTGAAGCCCTGAGCATCACCATAAATCCCCATTATCCTGCCCGCAAAAATTGTAGATCCCCTACTTTATTTAGAGTCATGGGAAGCAGGGCCCGCGCAAGGCATGGGCAGTGTGGGGAGCTGCCCAGGGCCTCGAACTTAGCCTACCAGCATGGGGCAACACACCACCGGTGCTCATGTACCCCTGCCTGTCCAATTAAAAGAAAGGTGTCTCCTTACAATTCGGCCAATGGGAGGGGGCCCCCCTCCCTGGGCCTCTCAGGGATCGTGTCGGGAGGACTAGGGGAGGGAGAAACGTCCTCTTGTCCCAGTTGCAAGGAGACACACTTTGCAGGTTTGTCCTTCAATTAGGCCTCCTGACCGGCTGCCCATTCAGAGACACTGTGGGACGCCCATTGTCCAACACTTTAGCGTCCCCACAGGTTTAACTCTCAGCCCCCAGGCAATTCTCACACCTTCAACCCGATATGAGCTGTAAAAGTGGTGCTTGTAGGTGGCTGAGAGGATGAGCTGCTGCCCAGGAGGAGTCCCCACAAAGCAGCTTTCAGATCCCTGAATGTGTCACTTATGTAAATTAGAGGGACCTCGCACATGCTCTTTATGCCTGTGGCCCCAAAAATCCTAGAACCGGTCCTGATGGGAAGCACCAGGTTTACATCACCGAGTCTCCACTGGTGCCGCCAGCATAATCCTCTCACCCATTCGCCCGCCGCCAAGGGCGAGGCGGGTCACACTGATGGTTATCCTGCTTTATTGAGGGCAGGGTAACCAGCACGCTGTTTTCCAGTGCTGTCTGTGAAAACCCCTGGCAGACACCTGCAGGGAAAATGCAGAATGGCCCCCACACACAGGGAGAAAACTCCCTGCTCTTCGGGGCCTCATGCGTTGGGAGTTTATTTTCTAGAAATGACAATGTTTGCTGAGCAGGTGATTTAAACATGGTGCTCCCTCTGCAAACCTGCAGTGCTGTGAAGGCAACTGCCAGTCGGCTCCCTTCAGAGCACTGAGATCCCCGCCAAGCAGGCGCACAGCTTATCGATCATATTCAAATAATCAATAACACAGTACCCCATGTGCATTTTACAGTGGTATGCATGGACTTCTGCAGCTAACACCCTTCACTGCATCCCAGACCCGCATTTTTCTGAAACTCAAAATTACAAAATGATGTAAACAATTCTCATCTGCCCTAGCGAGATCTGACATCACCACTTGGGAGACTTCCATGTGCAGATTTTAAATTATTAATACGAAGATGCTTTTTCATTTTCTCCCTTTGCACATCAGTTTCTTCTCTTCATAAGAGTAATGAGACAAGCTGTCTCAGCAGTATGTACGTACATTATGATTATTGCCCATTCCCTGGAGCTGCTGGCAGAACGGAAAAGTCTGAAAGGCAGAACGATTTGGGACCAGATGTACGAAGTAACTGAACATTAGCGTTTGCAAATCCCCCAAAAATGTGAATCTCCAAAATACAACTGTGAAATGTGTGGAGAACATTTAAAACATGATTTGAGTACGCTCGTATGCGCAGAGCCACATAATTTCATGTAGCAGAGGTTGGAGAATGCAAAATACAAATGTTCATAAAACAAGGTTAGCCATTGCTGATAGCGAAAAATAATTCTCAAACACCGACTCGCAAATGTTTCAAGGAGAAAATAGGTAAGTGCAGCAAGGAAAATAAATGCTCCTCATTTTAGTGTAACATTTACTATACCACAGAAAAGTGAAGAGCGAATGAGGTAAAGCCCACCCCCAAGCCATGAAAAGGAAGTAAAAGTTCAGCATGAAGGAGCTTGGCATGCTGGTGGAAATGATGACCACTGCAAATGTTTGGAACAGCTGCCATGACGGTGGCAGAAAATATCAAGAACGCAGTATGGGTTGAAAACCATGCAGCTGACACCACTTACCAGATATTCAGAAGAGGTGGTGCAACATCCGGCACCTCTGAATGGCTCCCGAAGTGTCTGTGAAACCGCTTAATCACATATAAGGTGATACGACGATCCCCGGCCCCCAGCGCGGGTAAACACTAACTACACCATTACACAGGGTAAATGTATACATTTTCATACGCAGAGCTCCAATCGAGATCACATGGCAAAACTGAAACAAAAAAGGACAAAGAAGGAAAGTGGGAGATTTAAAAAAAAAAAAAATTCTCCCATTGGCTTCTATTGAAGGAGACACAATTTCAAGTGAGAGTCAGCCAAAATAAAACAATTTTGGGATTTTTAACCCCTAAAATAGTTCATACTCATGTACTGGAAGAGAGTTCTGCTCTCGGTATTATCTTTTCCCTCCTAAATGGTAACAGGAAGATGCCATTTGCGGTGTGAGAACTCCTGGCATCCTCCTCAGCTGTCAGAAGCAGTGGAGATCATCTGGCAGTCAGGTTCTTCTCCTCCTCACCAAGTACGAGTCAGCCTGGGGTGAGTGGTCCCCTCTATGAGTGAGCTCCGAGGTCTCTGTAATCCCAGTCTGACCCACAATGTGTGATTCTGGGCAAATCTCTCTATTCCACTGCGTCTAAACTATAATGAGGTGTGTATATAAGGGACTGATCATCCACTCTCCAGACTCCTTTCTGGATCTCAGACATGTGGGAGCAGGATTTAGGCCCACTTAATGGCTTTGCATGGACACTTGTATACATGGCTCCTCGAGAGGCTGCTGTTGTCAGAGTGATCCAAATAAAATATTTGCACTTTTCTACTTGACCCCACCCCGACTTTGGTGCATGAATAGAAGTTCTATGCTCGACTGCCTCTGTTTTGGGGCAACAGAAAGAGTCCTCTTTTATGTTACATGGAGTTGCAGTGTATTCTATTCCTTCTGGAATTCTATGCAAGAAGTGCTTAGTGCCACACTGGCAGACCACCCTATCTTACTTCCAAAATAGCTCTTGCAAACATATTGGATGACGAAGTGTTTATGCATGTAGAAAAAAAGCATAAATCAGACTGAGCCTTGTAGTCGGGAAGAAAGACATTGCGCACCCTGAACCACATACAGGCTCTGGTTTTAGGTTATGTACGGAAGTATGCTGTATTCAGGAAAAACGATTTAAGAAGACAGAAGATGCCCATGGAAGCATTCAAGGGTGTGGGACGGTTGTGTTATGCCACATTCCACATGTGTTGTATACCACAGAAGGCCACAAGGATTCCACTTGTGCTCCATCCTTACTCTCTTCTGGGACCCCCTTAGGTTTTCCCAGTCAGTTCCTTATGGCTGCGGTTCCTCCAAACCTGCCCTATCACAGTCTAGTTGTTTCTTTTTTATGAACCCCTAGGCCTGCCCCACCATGGCCAGTCATTCCATAAACATGCCCTACTAGGTGTTGTTTCCCCTATTTCCACTCCCCAACTCAGTCTCTAGATATAGGTACAGGCCCCCTGCCTGTTCAACCCGCCCTTTCCTGTGCTTGTCATGGGGACTCAAGTTCATGCTCTTGTGGGATTTGGCAGCCATCTTGGATCTATTTAGACTGCACCCATTTCCCTAAGACCCTGCTTGGCTTGACTTACTTTGAGAGAGAGCCTCCTCGTCGTGTGCTCAAGCTACTTCTCCTGATTTTAGCACCCCCACTTCAGCGCAGACTCCTCCAGGTCAAGGCTGTACTCCCTGTGTTCAGGCGACTCCTCGGTTTCATCTTTCTCGCCCTCAGTGGTGCCGTCTAGAAAGCAGAGGAGAGTTAGCAGCAACACAAGAAAATTCAGTGCACTGAATGTCTTAATAATCCAACCTGGAAAAGAAAGGCTCTTACTTATTGTTACAAAAGACTATCGCAGCGTGCTTGTAGGGGCAATCAACTAGGTGTTTCTTTGCCAGGTGGACAGAACAATAGAATGTGCACACAAGAACTCTACTGTGAAGAAATAGGAGTACAGAGTAGATTTACAGACTTCTTTGCGCAAACTGAAGTGAGTGTGTTGCAGTGTTTGTTCAGAATATAGGAATACTTGTTTCTGGTACAATATTGAGTTTGACATTTGTGCTAACCTGATTGTGTGATATTGAGCCTAATTGATGTTTCTCTAGTTTTCATGTATAGTGAGTCTAACTTAAAGCCTACCCAAAGGAGGGAGAACAGAGATGGAGCACTAAGAATCCAGAGAACCTGACCCGCCTAAGAAGCCACAGAATATCAGCCTTCTTCTTTTCCTCTTCTGTCTCATCTAAACCCCCGTTCCCCTTGAGGTTAATTGCTAGCACCTGCGATCCTCTCTTGCATGTGGAGGGTTAACCTGGAGGTGAGTGGGCCGCTGCTCTACGCTCCTGCAGAACCAGTTTTTTCAGGTGAGTGGACTTATATAGTTTGACAGGTTGGATGGGGTGCAGGGAAGTATGTAGGATATGGTGGGCTCCATCACAGTCACAGTGTATGTGCATCCTATATGTTTATTATGCATATTGATCTTGGAATGTATGACCACCTCAAGGTGCCTGCCATGCGGTTCAGGGATTAACAGGGGGGCACCCCAACCGGAGGCCATGGAGGCCCCTAAGTCGCTTTCCAACAGGCTTTCCATCTCAGAACGCACGACATGGAAAGTCTGTCAGAAAACAACATCGTAATCCCGACAGCAGAAACGCCATCCCCAGGGATTACGTTTAGGCCTCCAACTTGCCTACGGGGTCCGTAGCCCATTGGAATCCAGCTGGAATAACCAGCCGGTGTCACTTTCGACTGACGGCATTGTAATGCGGCGTTCGAAAGTGAAACCGAACATGTTGGTCCGACCGACATCAAAATAGAGCCCTTAATCAGTGGCGGCTACTTCGGAACGGGGGTGGAGCGGCGGGGCAGGAATTGGCTAAAAAAAGAAACCCCTTACCTTCTTTGGCGCCGCACGCCCCTCCTCGCCAGCACCAGAAGCACCCAGGATCCCGGACTCTCCCAGCCAATCACGATGCAGCATGAGCAGCGTCATGATTGGTCTGAGCGGCCTGTTTGGCCTCTCAGGCAGTACCTGGAAGCCTGGGCATGTGCTTCACAGGGCTGTGAAATACAGCCCTGTGGAGAACTTGCTAAGTGCGCATGATTGTTTTGCCGACCCGAGAGTGCAAAAAACCCTCCTCATTGTGGTCAGCCCGTCCCGTCCCGACCTGGCTCCAAATATATCTGTGACAGTGTGCTCTACTCTCTTGCTGAATAGGTGTGGCTCATTTGTGCCACTACACGTGCTCTTTGTGTGATGCTTAGATTTTTAACCCCTTCCCTGCGGGGGTAATTCCCCCAGGGTGCGGGGGTGGAGGGGGCCGTGGCGCCGCTGTGCTCGTGACAAGCTCAGCTCGTCACGACTCACAGTGGAGCTGTGCTCATGACGAGCTGAGCTCGTCACGACCCCGCCCACTGATTAATTCTTCCGCACAGGCGGGGAATCAATCGTGCATGGGCGGGCCGCGGCAGTTATGACGAGCTCAGCTCGTCATGAGCACAGCTCCACTGTGACTCATGACGAGCTGAGCTCGTCATGAGCACTCAAGCAGTTAAGAATCCCTATGAGTTTAGTGATGTTGCATTGATAGCAGCACCGCCAGTCTGAAAATTGCTCCAGCATCAGTGATTGAGTCTGCATCTCTTGACTCCTGGGCTGGCTAGCATCGTCCAGACAGGGAAGCTTAGCAACATAACAGCCCAGAAGATCTTTTGCAATGAATGAACCACAGCAGGTTCTGTGCAGATATCGATGGTCAACAAACTAGAGGACAGGTCCAGCTGATACTTGTCAGGTGAACAGCAGCCTAATTCTAATCAGCCAAACACATAAAGGGTGATGGGAGGAATGCTTGCAATAAGTACAGCCTATGTGACAGCAGGCAGATACAATCTATAGGGCTCTGTCTCTGATGGGAAACCTTGCTTATTTTCCTCAGACAGTGTCTGAGAACAAATAAAACAGAAGAGGAGAAGTGGGGGTGGGGGTGGAGTTATCCTTGTAATTTATCTTTTGACAGCTGCCATTCTCATCTTGCATTCAGAAGCGGTTGGTGTCAGGGAAAATTAGTGAGGCAGCATGGAGGCCAATAATAAAACAAAAAACAAACTACAACAAAAATATTACCTGCCGCTCGCTGCTTTTCTGCTGTGCACAGGCTTAGGCTCCCAGACTCCCCTACGGCCAATCCATCCGCTGCCCTCATGCTGGAAATACCCATGAAACATACAATAGGTGCATCACAGCAATCTCAAACGATCTCCTTTAGCACACTACCCTAAGTACATACATATAACCTCCTAATTCCTCACTTAAAATGGGTCTGCATGAACAACTATCACTTAAAATGTACATTATGTATTTAAATCTGTGATTATGCAATTTGCATCTAGCACTGTCGGTGCATTCAGAAAGTGCTGATCCATCTGATGCTGAATATTTTTTGCTTAATGAACCGTGCAGAATATTTGCACCATCAAATGCACTTATGACCAATAGGAAACTAGCTGCTGCATAGAAATTCTCTTTGGCCCACTCAGTAGGTGTGTCAGAAAATGGATGAGTTCCCACATGCGCTAGAAAGTTGCTCAGGATTGTGCACGAAACTTTAAGCAGCACTTTGGTACACACCACTTTTCTTTGCCAATCAGCAACTATGATATGTCACATGCCTGTGTTTTAGCTATAATGAAAGCTGAAGTGCTCAGCCTGGTTGTAAGGAGCACTTTTGTTGGTGGGTGGTCCTCACTGCGACAGTGAACAGAGAAGCCACCAATTCACTGGCGCCCTCATGGACCACCTACAGCGGTCTAAATGTCCATCTTTGTTCTTACATGAGTTCTGGTGTTTTAACACTGCTTACTGTTCTTAGTTTGATGTCTGTTCATGGTGCTGTACTTCATTCAGAAATTCAGTTATCATTCATTTCTGAGCTATCAAGTGGAACAGTGACATAGGTGCATTGGTGTTATTGTCAAATGTAGTATGGGATGCTATAATTATACGTCTGAGCTATTCTGACATTGAACCCTTTACTCCTTAATGAGAATATCAATGGGGTGAAGGGGACACTGTGCTTTACTGGCTGAACTAGAAATGGACACATTCCCACTATCAGCTCCCTCCTCCTATTTAATGGCTGCCAGGAATTTATCAATAAAGCCCTCTGTTCCTAGAAGGCATGGCACGACAAGTCTGTGTACTTTGAGAGAGCCAGCTCTAGGCCCTACAACTATTTCCGTGCTGCCCGACACCCCCACCATCTCATACAGCGGTGGCACTAGTTTGCTGTGGTCGAGGATGCTAAATGTCTAGCGGTCTCGCAGCATTATCAAGGTAGGTTTGTGCTAGTCCATGATATTAAGCATGGTTTTCTGTGCATCCTACAGCTCTGTACCTGACCCTATGTTTGGCCTGAAACTTTACTCCACCGCCCCAAACTTTGATCTGATCCCAGATATACCTGTCTTTGGACTGTGGCGTCCTTCTCAAGTTCCTTGAATATGAAGGATAATTTGACAATTCTGTGGGTCAGATGGATCCAAATTGTTTTTAAAAGGTGTTATCTACAATATTTCTAATTCAGATGAATAAGAAAGAATTCACCCCAATTATAAATCACTCGTTGACAAAATGTGCTATAAAGGGGGCTTTACTGGCCTACTTGATTTGGCAACGTTCAAGTCCCCCATTGAAAACTTATCTTTGTTTACTCAAAGATGTCTTACTGCTTGAGGTATTTTAAAGAACAAAGGTCCTTGGCATAAGAGGAGATAGTTTGAATGTTTCAACATAGACTACAATGAGCACTATGGAGGTTCTTCCAATGTCCAGCCGGACAGAGGAATATTTATTCAAGTAAGATAACAGGATGGACAAAATACAAGGCACAACAGAGATGGCGAACGGCACAGTCCTGTACCGAGCGTTTGAAAAGAAGGTATAGGGAGTATAGACACAAGAAGGAAACAGCAGGCAAAAAAGGGGGGAAGAGCAAAAGGCGGCTTACATTTACATAATAATACTGTGTAAGCTCAAACCAACAAACAACGCACTCATTTTGTCACAATGGTTAAATAGTGGTGTTTGCTACAAAGGTCGACGTTTCGATCCCTAGCTCTCAATACTATGGGATCATCATCAGGACTAGAAATTGAACTGTTGCCTGATAGATAGTGTCAAGGAGCCTGTAGGGTAGTAAGACAGGAAACAAAGAAACAACAAAAATTGATAAATAAACAATAAAGCAAGTCCGCCTTACTTTGAGCATATCTAGTCAGGAGACCGTTAGAGGGGTGTAACAATTCGCTACGTGAAGAGGGTGAGTGCGTGTGAATGTGATGGTACACATGCGGAAGGAATTGGCAGCGTTGTTGGGTGCAGTGGCGCACATAGTGAAGACACGACCGAGGAGGTCAATGACGGTGAGGGAGCAACAAGAGACGTGAAGATTGCCCGTAGGGATCAGTGAGAAAGGATGTTAACGATGCGTGACCCAATAAGGAAGGAGGTTGCGGCCAGAAAATGATGTGTGTCATACCGAGAGAACCGAGGGTAAAACCACTAATGGTGGAACGAAAGGGGGTGGCGCAGTGCTGTAGGGAGCGAGTTGGTGCTGACGAGGAGGGATCCGTGTGAATTTAATGGACACGGCTCAAGTATGAAAGGGGTGGTCTATGCTAACCTGGGAAGCAGCTCGGAGTGGACCTGGGAAGGCTCGGTGGGTGCCAGGAGCAGCTCAATGGGTGCCTGGAGCTCGTCGGCAGTAAGCGAAAGCCCCACGAGGGCGTCTGGATGCTGGAATGAAGGAGTAAAGAAGGGGTGAGCCTGGTAAGGGCGTGGTCCGTAGGATAATGAGACCAGGGAGGTGTTTACCTTGATCGTAGTCCACAGTTGGTCGTATTATGGGACAGTGGGCGACGGATGAACCAAGCGTTCAGGAGGGCTGGAGCTGGGGAAGGCAAGGAAAGTGTTGGCGGGACCCCAACCAATTTCGGCTAGTAATTTCCGGGGCCGTCATAAGAACGGGCTTACCTTGTAGATACAAACAGGGCGCAAGGGGCCAGAACCGAGTGTTCAATGGCCAGAGGTAGAGAGTATATGCAGCGGGTAGGGCTGCCAGACAGCGCGGGACCGGAGCTGGGAGAAAATGAATTTAAGGTGATTACAGGGAGGAGCACACAATTTGCGCTCTAGCGGATGGCGTGTGGAGCAAGGCTTACCTCTCGATGAGTAGCTGGCGGCCGGAGGAAGCAAGGGTCTGCTTTTCCGTTCGGCGTGATAGCAAAGGGCCAGCGGGACTGTGGGTGTTTTAAGGCGGGCCAGGGGGGTGGGCGAAATCGAGGGAGGACTAAGATAGGGATCGAGAAAGGCCGGGGGCCATGATGGAATGGGAAGGAAAGGTGGTGAGGGGCTATGTGAGCATGCTTTTCGGAATAGCGAATTGTAACTGGAAGTTGATAGCTTGAACCAGTTGGAGAAAAGCCATAGAGCAAGGGAACACATAAAAGGTAATCACAGTTTACCTAGAGGTTAATTATAGCAATTGTCAACGGTCGGGTGCAATAGGGTTGCGGGGGGGAAAAAAAGACAGCTGAACATTGTTTGCATAAATTTACATTTTAGGTTTAGGCATGGAGTTCCAACAACGATAGTCAGGCTATCTTAGAGTGACTGGGGCGAGGAAAACAGGTGATTCACAAATTGCACTTGATTACAGTAAGGATGTCCAGTCTTCTGTCCTATTGAGTCCGGTGTTGATGGAGTTAAACAGAATGATTGTCTTTAGTTCCTCTCTGTTTAAAAGTTGAGCCATATTGCCACCTCTTGGAGGCAACTTCAGTGATTTGAGTACAGTCCAGCGCAAATCATCTTCATTGTGATTGGCCTCAGTGAAATGTTCGACCAGGGGGGCGTTCTGTGTCTTGCATCGGATACGGCTTCTGTGCTGACAGATTCTGGTCTTGATTCTTTGGGTGGTCTGTCCAATGTATATTTTCAAACAAGGGCATTGGATAAGGTAGATGACATTGCAGGAATTACAATTTGTGAAAGCTTGACAATGCACTGTAATGTTATCAAATGTGAAACTTTTTCCTTCAATGGTGAACACACAGACATTGCAAGAGCCGCATTTTGAATGACCAATGATGGGGGACAGACCCCAACTGGCAAGGAGAGTAGTATTGGGAGCGACAGGTAGTGCAGCCCTGACAAGATGGTCCTTCAGATTCTTGCTTTTTTTGAAGGCGAATAGTGGTTTATCAATAGTGAGATTCCCTGCATTTAGAATGGGCCAGTGGTGCAGTATCGCTTTTCTCAATTTGTTGGATACCAGAGAGAAAGTGGTCACACAGGCAATTCTCTGCAGCTCTTTTTTAGGTTTAGGAGTCAAAAGCACCTCCCGGGGACAATACCAGGCTCTTTTTGAAGCATTTTTTACGATTCTTTTTGGGTAGCCTCTGTCTTTTAGTTTGGACGCCAAAACAGCTGATTCTCTGAAATAGTCAGCCCTACAGGAGCAATTTCTCCTTATTCTCAAAAATTGAGAGTACGGCAATGAATCCCTTAGAGCCCTAGGGTGATTGCTGGTGTAATTTAAAAGGGTGTTGCGTTCTGTGGGCTTGCGGAAGAGGCGTGTGAGTAGTTCACCATTGTCATGAAAAATCGTAAGGTCTAAAAATGCTATGGAGGCGGTGTCAGTGGTGGTGGTAAAAGATAAACCAGAGCAGTTGTTGTTCAACCAATGTAAAAATTGGCGTAGAACATCGACGTGTTGTCTCCAAATGATGAAGATGTCGTCGATGTATCTACGCCAAAACACGATGCCTGGGAAGAACGGATTGGAGGCAGTCAGAATGACATTAGTCTCTAGTTGGTCCATGAAGAGTATTGCCAGATTTGGGGCAAAAATAGCCCCCATTGACGTGCCTTTGATTTGCTGATAGAAGGTGTTATTGAAGCTGAAAAAATTACGGGTTAAGCAAAGTTCAAGAAGCTGTAGTATGAAATTGCTGGGGACAGCATGTGGGCGTGGACGAGAATCTAGTGTTCTTTGGATTACTAGAAGGGCAGCAGTCTGAGGGATATTAGTGTACAATGACTCAACATCCATGGTACACAGAGTTTCAGTCAAAGGATCGAATGGATGATGCTCAATCATGTTAATCATTGCCATCGAGTCTCGGACAAAACATTGAGTGGTGGGGATAAAGTCTTTAATGAAGAAATCTACATAAGACCCCAGTGGTTCTAAGATTGAGCCGCAGGCAGAAACAATGGGACGGCCTGGAGGGTTTGAAATATTTTTGTGGACCTTGGGGAGCGTGTATATAACGGGTGTACGTGCTGACTTGACATTGAGAAAATTAAACTCCTTTTTTGAAAGGAAGCCAGCATGGAGACCCTCTGTGGTTGTCTTGAGGATCAAACCCTGAATCTCTTTAGTGGGATTCGATGCTAACTTCAGGTAGTGTTCTGTGTTGTCAAGTTGGCGTTGGATCTCCGATATGTACGCTGTTTTTTCCTGGAGCACTATTCCACCACCTTTATCTGCACTTTTGATTATCAAGGAGTCGGTGTTCTTTAACTGGGTGATAGCTTGTTTCTCTTTGCGTGTAATGTTAAATGGGATGAACCTTTTGTTATTCTGTAGATTAGAGAGATCTTTCAATAACATTTTCTCAAAGGTGATTACCTCTGGGGGTACCATACTGGCTGATGGTGAGAAAGTGGATGGGGGCCGGAAGGGAGTATTGGCCACTTGATCTGGCATAGGGTGCAGTTGGAAAAATGCTTGTAGGCGGATGCGCCGGAAAAATCTGAGAAGCTCAGTTTGAAGGTCCATGAAATTGGGTGGAATTGTAGGAACAAAGGATAAACCTTTTTTAAGGAGAGAAAGTTCGTCGGGGGTCAATGAGTGAGAAGAGAGATTGAAGATGGGAATCACGTCAGTATGTTGGTTGGCAGAAGTATCTGTCATTACCATTGGTAAAAATTGTTGCGTGTGCGTCTCTCTCCCGGTGGATTGTACCACCGCTGAGTTTTCTTCACTCTGCCTCGTTGGGGTTGATCTTGTTGGCCCCTGGCTAAAAAAGTGTTTTGATTTAAGCCTCCACGTCTGGTGGTACTAGTTCCCTCACCTGGGTCCGAGTTGTCGGATGAATCAGCTGACGTATCTGAAAAGCCTACTAGGTTGTGGCGTCTGTTGTAGCGGCCCCACGGACGGTTGTTTTGATGTGTAGAGTAGGACCTATTAGTGTAGAAGTCTTTTTGCAAGTAAGGGTAGGTAGTCTCAATGTTATAGGTTTTTATGTCTTTCTTTATTTTGTTAGCTTTCTTGTTCTGTTCGATTCTATGGAAATCTGCAACAGTTTTCTCAATCTGTTCCAACAGTTTTTTGGCATCAGAGGTTGCGTTAGAATCTTGAATTTGTTTGAGTATATCTGAGATCTCGGTCTCTAGCTCTTTCAGAGTTTCAGTGGCGATATCTATTCCGAGTACTAGCCAGTGGCGGGAACATGTGGTTCCGATGTAGCTGAAGTTGGAAATATATTTAGGGTTGTCGGTAAAGATCCCAGGGATATTACGTACTTGAAGACCTAGAGGGATGACTTCTGCTTTGAGGTAATCTGTGAGCATGAGGATCATTAATTGTAAACGGACCTGCTTCTTTCTGAGTTTCTCCAATTGATCTGGGACTGAGGAGTTGGAAGGGGTGGGTATTTCGGGGGCATCTGAGAGTAACGATGGACCTGAGCAAAGTTGTTTAATGTAATCATCAGTATACAACGGTGCAAAAGCTGACATACTGTGGTGTAAGGAAGGGGACTCGAAACAAAAATGGAAGGTTAAATTGAAAGACACTCATAAAAACTAGGATGGCCGAACCAAGAGATTGGTGGGGAGGGAATCAAACCCTTGCAATCCAGCGATTGCGCTAAGTGTAGAGAAAAGAACAAGGGGACCCGTTCTGGTAGCCTAGGGACCTCGGGTAATAACTTATTTTAAAGAACAAAGGTCCTTGGCATAAGAGGAGATAGTTTGAATGTTTCAACATAGACTACAATGAGCACTATGGAGGTTCTTCCAATGTCCAGCCGGACAGAGGAATATTTATTCAAGTAAGATAACAGGATGGACAAAATACAAGGCACAACAGAGATGGCGAACGGCACAGTCCTGTACCGAGCGTTTGAAAAGAAGGTATAGGGAGTATAGACACAAGAAGGAAACAGCAGGCAAAAAAGGGGGGAAGAGCAAAAGGCGGCTTACATTTACATAATAATACTGTGTAAGCTCAAACCAACAAACAACGCACTCATTTTGTCACAATGGTTAAATAGTGGTGTTTGCTACAAAGGTCGACGTTTCGATCCCTAGCTCTCAATACTATGGGATCATCATCAGGACTAGAAATTGAACTGTTGCCTGATAGATAGTGTCAAGGAGCCTGTAGGGTAGTAAGACAGGAAACAAAGAAACAACAAAAATTGATAAATAAACAATAAAGCAAGTCCGCCTTACTTTGAGCATATCTAGTCAGGAGACCGTTAGAGGGGTGTAACAATTCGCTACGTGAAGAGGGTGAGTGCGTGTGAATGTGATGGTACACATGCGGAAGGAATTGGCAGCGTTGTTGGGTGCAGTGGCGCACATAGTGAAGACACGACCGAGGAGGTCAATGACGGTGAGGGAGCAACAAGAGACGTGAAGATTGCCCGTAGGGATCAGTGAGAAAGGATGTTAACGATGCGTGACCCAATAAGGAAGGAGGTTGCGGCCAGAAAATGATGTGTGTCATACCGAGAGAACCGAGGGTAAAACCACTAATGGTGGAACGAAAGGGGGTGGCGCAGTGCTGTAGGGAGCGAGTTGGTGCTGACGAGGAGGGATCCGTGTGAATTTAATGGACACGGCTCAAGTATGAAAGGGGTGGTCTATGCTAACCTGGGAAGCAGCTCGGAGTGGACCTGGGAAGGCTCGGTGGGTGCCAGGAGCAGCTCAATGGGTGCCTGGAGCTCGTCGGCAGTAAGCGAAAGCCCCACGAGGGCGTCTGGATGCTGGAATGAAGGAGTAAAGAAGGGGTGAGCCTGGTAAGGGCGTGGTCCGTAGGATAATGAGACCAGGGAGGTGTTTACCTTGATCGTAGTCCACAGTTGGTCGTATTATGGGACAGTGGGCGACGGATGAACCAAGCGTTCAGGAGGGCTGGAGCTGGGGAAGGCAAGGAAAGTGTTGGCGGGACCCCAACCAATTTCGGCTAGTAATTTCCGGGGCCGTCATAAGAACGGGCTTACCTTGTAGATACAAACAGGGCGCAAGGGGCCAGAACCGAGTGTTCAATGGCCAGAGGTAGAGAGTATATGCAGCGGGTAGGGCTGCCAGACAGCGCGGGACCGGAGCTGGGAGAAAATGAATTTAGAGTGATTACAGGGAGGAGCACACAATTTGCGCTCTAGCGGATGGCGTGTGGAGCAAGGCTTACCTCTCGATGAGTAGCTGGCGGCCGGAGGAAGCAAGGGTCTGCTTTTCCGTTCGGCGTGATAGCAAAGGGCAAGCGGGACTGTGGGTGTTTTAAGGTGATCCAACGCCAACTTGACAACACAGAACACTACCTGAAGTTAGCATCGAATCCCACTAAAGAGATTCAGGGTTTGATCCTCAAGACAACCACAGAGGGTCTCCATGCTGGCTTCCTTTCAAAAAAGGAGTTTAATTTTCTCAATGTCAAGTCAGCACGTACACCCGTTATATACACGCTCCCCAAGGTCCACAAAAATATTTCAAACCCTCCAGGCCGTCCCATTGTTTCTGCCTGCGGCTCAATCTTAGAACCACTGGGGTCTTATGTAGATTTCTTCATTAAAGACTTTATCCCCACCACTCAATGTTTTGTCCGAGACTCGATGGCAATGATTAACATGATTGAGCATCATCCATTCGATCCTTTGACTGAAACTCTGTGTACCATGGATGTTGAGTCATTGTACACTAATATCCCTCAGACTGCTGCCCTTCTAGTAATCCAAAGAACACTAGATTCTCGTCCACGCCCACATGCTGTCCCCAGCAATTTCATACTACAGCTTCTTGAACTTTGCTTAACCCGTAATTTTTTCAGCTTCAATAACACCTTCTATCAGCAAATCAAAGGCACGTCAATGGGGGCTATTTTTGCCCCAAATCTGGCAATACTCTTCATGGACCAACTAGAGACTAATGTCATTCTGACTGCCTCCAATCCGTTCTTCCCAGGCATCGTGTTTTGGCGTAGATACATCGACGACATCTTCATCATTTGGAGACAACACGTCGATGTTCTACGCCAATTTTTACATTGGTTGAACAACAACTGCTCTGGTTTATCTTTTACCACCACCACTGACACCGCCTCCATAGCATTTTTAGACCTTACGATTTTTCATGACAATGGTGAACTACTCACACGCCTCTTCCGCAAGCCCACAGAACGCAACACCCTTTTAAATTACACCAGCAATCACCCTAGGGCTCTAAGGGATTCATTGCCGTACTCTCAATTTTTGAGAATAAGGAGAAATTGCTCCTGTAGGGCTGACTATTTCAGAGAATCAGCTGTTTTGGCGTCCAAACTAAAAGACAGAGGCTTCCCAAAAAGAATCGTAAAAAATGCTTCAAAAAGAGCCTGGTATTGTCCCCGGGAGGTGCTTTTGACTCCTAAACCTAAAAAAGAGCTGCAGAGAATTGCCTGTGTGACCACTTTCTCTCTGGTATCCAACAAATTGAGAAAAGCGATACTGCACCACTGGCCCATTCTAAATGCAGGGAATCTCACTATTGATAAACCACTATTCGCCTTCAAAAAAAGCAAGAATCTGAAGGACCATCTTGTCAGGGCTGCACTACCTGTCGCTCCCAATACTACTCTCCTTGCCAGTTGGGGTCTGTCCCCCATCATTGGTCATTCAAAATGCGGCTCTTGCAATGTCTGTGTGTTCACCATTGAAGGAAAAAGTTTCACATTTGATAACATTACAGTGCATTGTCAAGCTTTCACAAATTGTAATTCCTGCAATGTCATCTACCTTATCCAATGCCCTTGTTTGAAAATATACATTGGACAGACCACCCAAAGAATCAAGACCAGAATCTGTCAGCACAGAAGCCGTATCCGATGCAAGACACAGAACGCCCCCCTGGTCGAACATTTCACTGAGGCCAATCACAATGAAGATGATTTGCGCTGGACTGTACTCAAATCACTGAAGTTGCCTCCAAGAGGTGGCAATATGGCTCAACTTTTAAACAGAGAGGAACTAAAGACAATCATTCTGTTTAACTCCATCAACACCGGACTCAATAGGACAGAAGACTGGACATCCTTACTGTAATCAAGTGCAATTTGTGAATCACCTGTTTTCCTCGCCCCAGTCACTCTAAGATAGCCTGACTATCGTTGTTGGAACTCCATGCCTAAACCTAAAATGTAAATTTATGCAAACAATGTTCAGCTGTCTTTTTTTCCCCCCCGCAACCCTATTGCACCCGACCGTTGACAATTGCTATAATTAACCTCTAGGTAAACTGTGATTACCTTTTATGTGTTCCCTTGCTCTATGGCTTTTCTCCAACTGGTTCAAGCTATCAACTTCCAGTTACAATTTGCTATTCCGAAAAGCATGCTCACATAGCCCCTCACCACCTTTCCTTCCCATTCCATCATGGCCCCCGGCCTTTCTCGATCCCTATCTTAGTCCTCCCTCGATTTCGCCCACCCCCCTGGCCCGCCTTAAAACACCCACAGTCCCGCTTGCCCTTTGCTATCACGCCGAACGGAAAAGCAGACCCTTGCTTCCTCCGGCCGCCAGCTACTCATCGAGAGGTAAGCCTTGCTCCACACGCCATCCGCTAGAGCGCAAATTGTGTGCTCCTCCCTGTAATAACTCTAAATTCATTTTCTCCCAGCTCCGGTCCCGCGCTGTCTGGCAGCCCTACCCGCTGCATATACTCTCTACCTCTGGCCATTGAACACTCGGTTCTGGCCCCTTGCGCCCTGTTTGTATCTACAAGGTAAGCCCGT
Source organism: Triturus cristatus (assembly GCF_964204655.1). Classification (NCBI taxonomy): domain Eukaryota; kingdom Metazoa; phylum Chordata; class Amphibia; order Caudata; family Salamandridae; genus Triturus; species Triturus cristatus. The sequence continues at coordinate 765,458,763 of NC_140581.1, read as the reverse complement.
TCTTATGACGGCCCCGGAAATTACTAGCCGAAATTGGTTGGGGTCCCGCCAACACTTTCCTTGCCTTCCCCAGCTCCAGCCCTCCTGAACGCTTGGTTCATCCGTCGCCCACTGTCCCATAATACGACCAACTGTGGACTACGATCAAGGTAAACACCTCCCTGGTCTCATTATCCTACGGACCACGCCCTTACCAGGCTCACCCCTTCTTTACTCCTTCATTCCAGCATCCAGACGCCCTCGTGGGGCTTTCGCTTACTGCCGACGAGCTCCAGGCACCCATTGAGCTGCTCCTGGCACCCACCGAGCCTTCCCAGGTCCACTCCGAGCTGCTTCCCAGGTTAGCATAGACCACCCCTTTCATACTTGAGCCGTGTCCATTAAATTCACACGGATCCCTCCTCGTCAGCACCAACTCGCTCCCTACAGCACTGCGCCACCCCCTTTCGTTCCACCATTAGTGGTTTTACCCTCGGTTCTCTCGGTATGACACACATCATTTTCTGGCCGCAACCTCCTTCCTTATTGGGTCACGCATCGTTAACATCCTTTCTCACTGATCCCTACGGGCAATCTTCACGTCTCTTGTTGCTCCCTCACCGTCATTGACCTCCTCGGTCGTGTCTTCACTATGTGCGCCACTGCACCCAACAACGCTGCCAATTCCTTCCGCATGTGTACCATCACATTCACACGCACTCACCCTCTTCACGTAGCGAATTGTTACACCCCTCTAACGGTCTCCTGACTAGATATGCTCAAAGTAAGGCGGACTTGCTTTATTGTTTATTTATCAATTTTTGTTGTTTCTTTGTTTCCTGTCTTACTACCCTACAGGCTCCTTGACACTATCTATCAGGCAACAGTTCAATTTCTAGTCCTGATGATGATCCCATAGTATTGAGAGCTAGGGATCGAAACGTCGACCTTTGTAGCAAACACCACTATTTAACCATTGTGACAAAATGAGTGCGTTGTTTGTTGGTTTGAGCTTACACAGTATTATTATGTAAATGTAAGCCGCCTTTTGCTCTTCCCCCCTTTTTTGCCTGCTGTTTCCTTCTTGTGTCTATACTCCCTATACCTTCTTTTCAAACGCTCGGTACAGGACTGTGCCGTTCGCCATCTCTGTTGTGCCTTGTATTTTGTCCATCCTGTTATCTTACTTGAATAAATATTCCTCTGTCCGGCTGGACATTGGAAGAACCTCCATAGTGCTCATTGTAGTCTATGTTGAAACATTCAAACTATCTCCTCTTATGCCAAGGACCTTTGTTCTTTAAAATAAGTTATTACCCGAGGTCCCTAGGCTACCAGAACGGGTCCCCTTGTTCTTTTCTCTTTACTGCTTGAGGTGTCACTGTGTCTCACTTGGTGGTTCTGAATCCATTCATGAAGTTCTGATAGGTGTTTGCGATTTTATAGTAACATTATATGTATATCTTTCAGCACCATTCAGCTGAGGGGGAACAATGATTACTCTCAAAAACCAAATGAGTGACGTTTTTAAGCGTTAAACAGTTTTCATGTGGAGTTTCATGAGGTTTTACTCCTTTTTGCATTGTCTTCTTGTACATGCACCTTAATTCCTTAATATGGCTCAGCTTCTCATTTTTAGAATTTTTCTGCCTGGCCCTACTAGTTTCCTCAACGTTTTCAGTTCTTTTTGACTCACTTATTCATGGGCGTGAAGTACATGAGGAGTATTATTTTTCAGGATACCGTTCCTAACAAGTTGTGACCCATATTTACTTCACATTTACTTTAGTATTCTGAATTTTAGGCTTTTTTTCCCCAGCTTTTATATTATTCGATGAGTGAATTCAAACTAACATAAAGTCGATTAGTTTGTGTGGACCACAACACCCACACCAGAAACACACCAGTCTAGGGTACATCCTAGATTGTGTGGAGGCCCCCCTGTATGTTGCTGAAATCTGTGGTACCCATGAGAGTTCTATAAATCCTGTGCATACACATCATTATAAATGTTAAACTAAAGGTTTAGGTCTCCAAATCTAGCACTCGAGTTTGTTGATGTTTATTTGGTAGACCAAGGTCAAGGAATTGCCTGGTGACACACTTGTTCTGTCTAGGTGGGTGGTTTTCTGAAGTTGTTTGGATGGAGTAGGTGTCCTCACTTGTACGTGATATACAGCTAGGCTCATTATGTAGATATTTGCAACCCTAACGCCCTTCCCTTGTGTCTTATCTGCCCATAAGTATCCCATAGTTGCCTGCGATTTCGAGTAACAAGGCAGGACCTGATGCTTTGGTGAGACAAACTTCTATAATGTACAACAAATCTAGACATTTTTCTGAGAGGAATATTTCTGATCATGGAATGTGTATAACTAAAATTCGAATATATTAATGTAAATTTAAATTCTGTACATTCAACTGCTCTAACTTTCTCAAGAGTTTTCTGAATGGAAGAATTTTTACTTTGTGAGATATTAGCAATCAAAAACAAAATCAAACAAGCGCTGGCAAAGCGAGCAATTCTGGCCTTCGCATGCTGGTGTGATGGGTATCTTGTTACTTTTGTTAATGCAAGAATATGCCACAAAATTTACAAGAAAAAAATGAATACGCCAGCACCTGAAAGTGGCCAGGATGTGCTTTCAACAACAATGCTAAACTATATATTCAATCATACAGCTGTTTTACTAGTAAAAAGGCTTCAGCTGTGCCATGCTATTATGTATTGTGAAGGCGACAACAAGAAATCATCACTCAACCATGCACTAAAATTGCAGGCAGCTACAATGTTACTTACACACTTTATTTACAACAAACAAATGATGGACGGAATGCTGACAATGCAGACATTCTCCCCCAGTCAAGAGATCTGGGTTAAATCCATCGTTCTTTTGCCCACTCCGCCACCCCAGTTCAGACATGGCCATATGCAAATCAGTCTTGACCCTGTGCCTCATGGGAACAGTCCAGCCCGAACTGCCAAGCCATGTCTTCCCTGGACCGGAATCAAGCATCCTAGGACCGGTTTCTGGCTATCAGCCGTCATCAGCCAGGATAGCTTGACTCCAGTAGCGTAGTGAGCACGGGTCCCACGTCTGGGAATACCCATCCCACTTAGGGCGAAAAGCGTTACAACAAACAAATGATGGACGGAATGCTGACAATGCAGACATTCTCCCCCAGTCAAGAGATCTGGGTTAAATCCATCGTTCTTTTGCCCACTACGCCACCCCAGTTCAGACATGGCCATATGCAAATCAGTCTTGACCCTGTGCCTCATGGGAACAGTCCAGCCCGAACTGCCAAGCCATGTCTTCCCTGGACCGGAATCAAGCATCCTAGGACCGGTTTCTGGCTATCAGCCGTCATCAGCCAGGATAGCTTGACTCCAGTAGCGTAGTGAGCACGGGTCCCACGTCTGGGAATACCCATCCCACTTAGGGCGAAAAGCTGGGGGTGAGTGCTTGCAATGTTCAACACTCCGTCCATCATTTCCTTTGGTTTTGCTTTGTTCGCCATAAGTTGGCAGGGTATGCTCAGACGTGAGTCCCTTGCTCACTTTGCCACTGGATTCAAGCAAGCCTGGCTGAAGACGGCTGAAATGCCAGAAACCGGTCCTAGGAAGCTTGTTTCCGGTCCAGGGAAGACATGGCTTGGCAGTTCGGGCTGGACTGTACCCATGAGGCACAGGGTCAGACTGATTTGCATATGGCCATGCCTGAACTGGGGGGCAGAGTGGGCTAAAGAATGGTGATGAATTAAACCCAGATCAGTTGACTGGGGGTGAGTGCTTGCAATGTTCAACACTCCGTCCATCATTTCCTTTGGTTTTGCTTTGTTCGCCATAAGTTGGCAGGGTATGCTCAGACGTGAGTCCCTTGCTCACTTTGCCACTGGATTCAAGCAAGCCTGGTTGAAGACGGCTGAAATGCCAGAGACCGGTCCTAGGAAGCTTGTTTCCGGTCCAGGGAAGACATGGCTTGGCAGTTCGGGCTGGACTGTACCCATGAGGCACAGGGTCAGACTGATTTACATATGGCCATGTCTGAAGTGGGGTGGCAGAGTGGGCTAAAGAACGGTGATGGATTAAACCCAGATCAGTTGACTGGGGGTGAGTGCTTGCAATGTTCAACACTCCGTCCATCATTTCCTTTGGTTTTGCTTTGTTCGCCATAAGTTGGCAGGGTATGCTCAGACGTGAGTCCCTTGCTCACTTTGCCACTGGATTCAAGCAAGCCTGGCTGAAGACGGCTGAAATGCCAGAAACCGGTCCTAGGAAGCTTGTTTCCGGTCCAGGGAAGACATGGCTTGGCAGTTCGGGCTGGACTGTACCCATGAGGCACAGGGTCAGACTGATTTGCATATGGCCATGTCTGAACTGGGGTGGCAGAGTGGGCTAAAGAACGGTGATGGATTAAACCCAGATCAGTTGACTGGGGGTGAGTGCTTGCAATGTTCAACACTCCATCCATCATTTCCTTTGGTTTTGCTTTGTTCGCCATAAGTTGGCAGGGTATGCTCAGACGTGAGTCCCTTGCTCACTTAGCCACTGGATTCAAGCAAGCCTGGCTGAAGATGGCTGAAATGCCAGAAACCGGTCCTAGGAAGCTTGTTTCCGGTCCAGGGAAGACATGGCTTGGCAGTTCGGGCTGGACTGTACCCATGAGGCACAGGGTCAGACTGATTTGCATATGGCCATGTCTGAACTGGGGTGGCAGAGTGGGCTAAAGAACGGTGATGGATTAAACCCAGATCAGTTGACTGGGGGTGAGTGCTTGCAATGTTCAACACTCCGTCCATCATTTCCTTTGGTTTTACTTACACACTTTATAACAGCAACTTTAAAAAGGAGATAGGAAATAAACCACTATCGAACAGGGCACCTGAAGTGCAAGCAAAATAAGGAGACATTTGTAAAGTTAATATACAAATAAAAAGAAAAATAGACACACTTTGAAAGAGCTTTGTGATTGAAGAGAAACACTTTTTAAGTGTGTGTTAACAATGTCCTCAACCTTTGTGCAGTCACGCATAGTGTTGGGAGACAAGGAGCAAAGTGAGAGGATCCAGTGGTCCTGCGGTGGGTGGAAGCAAAAAGTGAATGACAACTCAATAGACCAATGGACGAAACCTACTGACCAAATGCCCTTCATGTATGTCTATTATGTCTATTTTTATGGAAAACAATAGTCTCCTGAGAAAGCTGTCTGAAAGGCAAGATCATCATCATTAGCAAAATTTGAAAACCTGAAAGTGTGTTGCAGTTCAGGAAGCTGCGGAAATAATGTAAAAACTGACAACTGGACCATTGAAGCATAATTCCATAAGGGCAGTGTTAGATGGTTCCTCTGGTTCCATTGCATTTTCCTGAGCACTAAACCCATTAGCCTGATTATCTTGGAATGGACCAGAGGTCATGAAGGGTGGGTGACTGTACCATCTTTATAGACACTTGGGGTGATGGAACTTTCCAGGTCCATCTTTCTTGATAGGTTATTATCGAGGAGCAAGCCCTGGGAAAGGTTGAGATGGATACTAGCACCATATGTTGTGTCACTAGTGGAAGTGGAGCCTTCCAGGTTCAGCCTCTTTACTGGGTGAGCATTGCAAACATTTCTCTCTTCATCCTGTGCTATAGATAAATATTTCTCTAACACAGTGGTTACTCTGCAAGTCTTTATTTTTAATTCTCATTTAGGAAGTTTAAAACCAAATATGTCCTGGATCTCTGTATACCAGTGGTGGCTGCCTCTGTACTGGGGTGGGCTGGGGCGCAGAGGGGGAAAGGCATGATATAACAATAAAAAAATAACTTACCTTCTTTGCCACTGCCGCCGCCGTTGCCGCCACCGCATGTATGTCCTCGCAGAGCACCGGAAGCACCCAGTCTCCCGGCCTTTCCCAGCCAGTCCCGACATTGCAGGAGCAGTGTTGTGATTGGTCTGAGCGCCCGAAACGGTTGTCCAGGCTGTAGCTGGGATTCTGGTCATGGTCTCCACTTGGCTGTGCAACACAGCCCAGCGGAGAACATGCCAAGTGCCCATGACTGTTTGGACGGCCCCAGAGGGATGACCAAGCCATCATGCGCACTTGGGGAGGGAATGCAAACCACTTCTGCTCCCTCTTACGTTGGGGGTCCTGGCCCCGCCCGACCTGGCTGGAGTCGAAGTACCACAAAGAACAATAAAATGATAATAACTTCTTGTTATTATCATTTTATTTTTATTTTGCACTGCTCAACGATCACTCGGCGACGCCCCTCTGCCTTTGCGGAGGTGCCGCCACTGCTGTGTACTGCAGACAGCTGTAAATCAGTGCAGTAGCCAACAATTAATAGAGGCACGGTCCCATCAACTAAATATACTCCATAGTGAAGGATGAGTACAACCAAGAGAGGGATCCTACCTCAGAGAGAGACTTGTATGCCATACCTCTAGGAGCATGCTCTGCTCTGTGCCCTAATTGATCCCTACCAGGCACAAATAGGCTTATGCAGCAGCACTGGCTGCTTAAATGACCCCTAAGTGGGCCATGTCACTCAACAATGACATGAACTGTGTTATGCAATAGGAGCCAGCAGTTGCAAGCAGGGGGATGTAGTTCTCTACTGCAATTTGCAAAGTGAACAGTGGTCCCAGATTGTGCCTTTTCTCTCTGAAATGAGTGATATTTTTCCCATTTGTGTGAATAAAAAACTCAGTTGAGTGACTGTCTAAAGGTTGGGCTTTAATTAGACCCATGTAATTGCTTTTTTAAGGAGTACACACACTGGATTCTGTGCTCTTGATGATTGCTGAGCAGCGTGTTTATGCTCCCTGTCAAGCTGCCTATAGGCTGTCAATCAGTTTTACTCTTTGGCCAAGCCCACCTCACTGATTAGGCCTTTACATGCAATTGGCAGCTCTCCTGTAACCTGCTAGCTTGCTCCCATCCCAATACAATCCAGGTGGAGTTGAAGAAGGAAGGCTAGAGCCGGCCCATCATTCTACTGCAGGGTAAGCAGTAGGCACCTGTGACCCTGCCTTCTGCCTTCACACAGTACATGTGCATAGTAGAGGTGGGTGAGCTTAAGAATTTAAAGAAGAGCAGAATCTGGGGACTGGCTTGGCTCTAAGAGCAAAAACATGAGCTGAGTGAGCGAAATCATTGTCAAACTGTAAAAGGCTGTGGCGATAGGAGGGGAAAGGAGTGGAAGGGGCACCAAGGGAATGGGGGAATCAGCAACAGACTGACCCATTGGTTGAAAATAGCTTGCTGTGAAAAGCTGATGCACCTGATAGTCCAGTAGGGCAGTAGGACAGGACCTCACAGTCAGTCACACGCCACACTACTGACTCCTCTAGTTCTATCTGCTCTTCACCTCAGCCTGACACCCTGCTGAAGCCTAGTCAAGAAGCAATCACAATTCCTATCAGGGTGAAGTCACAAGCAACCCCAGATTAACCTGGGCATAACCCTCTGGTAGCTTGGCACAAAAGCAGTCAGGCTTAACTGAGAGGCAATGTGTAAAGTATTTATACAGCACTTCAAACAGTAATAAATTAAAAACACAAGTAAAATCCCACATCAATTGAGAAGAATAGAATACATTTTAACAAATTATTTGAGACTAAAACAACAAAAATACAATCAGTAAAACTGAAGATACACAATTTCAACGATTTAGACAAATAAAGTGCTTAGAAGCACAAGGCTCCAACTATGGTTATCTGGTTTCGCCAGACTGGGACAAATTCACAAGTTCAGGCCAACTATAATGGAGAACTGGCCGGAAAAGGGGATCAAGTCAGCCCCGCTGAACAAAGTACCTTAAATCCTGGTTGTGGAGTGTTACAAGATCCCTCGTTGAGGATGCATTGCACAGCGGTGGATTCGAAGAAACCATTGACAGAGCTTGTGATGCGAAGTCCTGCGTTGAGGCTGCGTCGTGCAGCAGCGGATCCGAGTAAGCTGATGACAAGGCTTGTGATGCAAAGTCCTGCTTTGGAGATGTGTCACGCAGCGGCGGTTCTGATGCAGGTCTGCAAAGAGATGCACCACTCTGCGTCGGTTGTGCCCAAGAGACCACAGATGGGCTGGCAGAGCCCTATCAGGCCAACTTCCAAGGGTCCAGAACTGGGGTGGCACCACTTGGGGAAGAAGACTCACAGCAGACAGAGTTCAGGTGCTGGGTTCAAGGTGGTTGGAGACTTTGCTCTCCCTGAGGCTCTGAAAATGAGGTCAGCCAGCTAGCCCTTGGAATCTCTCTGGTGGTCCCGGGTTCACGATGCAGGTCAAGTCTTTTTCACTCAGGCAGCAGGACAGCAGAGTAGCAGTGCAGCAGGGAAGTAGTCCATCTTGCAGCAAAGAAGCACAGCAGTCCTTCGGAGTCTTCCACTGGTCCAGAGGTGCCAGTTGTGTCTAAGGGTCTAATGCTTATATATGGTGCTAGCTTTGAAGTAGGAGAAGGTTCTGGAGGAGTTTGGAATTTCCTGGCTCCCTGCCTTGGCCCCGTGTCTAAAAGCACACTAGACTGTTGTGAAACCCTTTGTGAGTGTGCTGAGGGTGAGTCTTTGTTATGTGCACTTTCTGGTAGCAATACACAAAAACAATCTGCCAGCTTTACTTAGTCATGTTACCCAGGTGGCAGGCTACAGGAACCAAATGATTGGGACAAACAAATGCAAACTTTCTAAAAGTGGCATTTTCAGAATTGGGCCTTAAAATTTAACTTTACCATCAAAGAGAGTTTTAAATTGCAATTGTGTAGACGCCAAAATTAGACATTCCCATCACCTCCCAATTGAAAGTTATCACTTATTAAATGTAATAAGATAACCTAATGTTATCCTAAGGGAGAGACAGGCCCTGCAGTATTGAAAAACGAATGTAAGAGTTTTTCCATGTAAAAGTTAAAAGTATATGTCCAACTTTTTAAATACACTGCACCCTGCCCTTTGGGCTATTTAGAGCCTACCCTAGGGGTGGCATATGTATTATAAACTAGAGATTTACGCCTGGCAAAAGGTTTATTTTGCCTGGTTGAAATCCAGTTTAAAACTGCACATTCAGGCTGCAGTGGCCGACCTGAGACCTGTTTAAAAAAGCTACTTAAGTGGGTGTCACAATAAGTGCTGCAGGCCTGCTAGTAACATTTAATTTACAGGTCCTGGCTACATGTAGTACCACTTTACTAGGAAGTTGCAATTAAATTAAATGTGCCAAATGAGTGTAAGTCAATGTTATCATATTTAAAGAAGAGACCACAAACATTTTAGCACTGTGTGCAGTGGTAAAGTGCATAGAGTCCTAAAAGCCAACAAAAACGGTTTCAGAAAACAGGAGGGTGAAGGCAAAATGTTTGAGGGTGACCCTGCGGAGAGGGCCGTCTAACACCTCTCATACTTGGCATGTCTTTCCTGCCTCCACTCTTTCTCACCTTTGCCCTTTCTCATCACCCCCATGCCAAATTTCCTCCTCTTTCTTGTTCATGTGTATCTCACAAGCCTGCCACCTGTCCTCCTCTCTGCCCTGACTCTTCCCAACCACTGTTCTTCTTTCTCTTCCCTTTTTTTTTCTTATTCCCCCTGTTTCGTACTCTCAAATCATTCTCTCCCCCTCTCTTACTCATGCCATCCTGGGCAACAGAGCTGGGGTTACTTTATTGGATACTTGACGGAGGACAGAATCAACACATCACCTCGGCTAATTGCAGAATACCATCGAATCATATGTATCACCCCACCAGCGTCTTCACTTGGGGTGGATGGGATGTATATTCTTGGGGGGCACGATCATGAGGGACTCGGCCACCAGGAAAGTGTGGTTCCTGGACAGCACCTCAGAGGCCACAGCAAGATAGGAAGGCAGAAGTGTTCCCTGGAGACAGGGGGAGGGCAAGGGAGGCACCTTATGCTGGACAATTCAGTGAAAGCAATTCAGCTCTAGGCATGGGTGATGAATAATGCTGGTTGAATGCCGATGCCTTGGGACGTGGCCCCAAATCACCCTTCTTGCCTCCCTGACACCTATCCCCTAGCCTCTGAGCCCTCAGGCCCCCAGCACCCTATGAAATATATACAACACCCTAGTGCTGGTGCCCTCAAGGAGAGATGGGGCCCCATCCACAGACTAGCTCCATTACCCTGAGATCAGCTTCACCATTTAAGACCCTCAACCCAATAGAGACCTGTACCCCAGCCAAGGGCTGTAACCCACCCGTAAGATTGCCACCCCACTTCTAAGGTTTGCAGAACCACCCCATACATATGCACCTCACTCTCAAGATACGCCCCTTACTTCCTGGATCAGCACTGGCGATTATATCTGCACCACACCCTTTGATCTGTAATTGGCAACCCCGAGAGTTGTATATATTCCTGATCTTGAACCACTTCTGAGACTAACACCACAATTCCTGAGATTGCTGCCCTGCCACAAGGCCTGCTCGATATATTTGACTGCTACACTCCTGAGCTCTGCGCCCATCAGTGATCTACACCCTCCAGACACTTGCACCCTCACCTCTACCTTAGAGACCTTTCTCCTTCAGTGAAGCCTGCCCCATTACCCCTCTGACTCCATCATATCCCCAAGAAAATGCGCCAGGAATGTGGGTGGGGCTGAACTATGAAGGGGTGTTTTAGATAAAGGTTCATATTTGGAGCTGATCCTCCTAGCAGTGCGACTGTCCTGGTGTTGAGTGGGTGGTATTTCATTGGGCTTACATGTGCCTCATTTTTGCATCCTCTTGTGCTTCAAACAAATCGCAGAATCTGGCAACACTGACTGTGAAATAGACTTGGACCTTGTTGGCCCTGATTGCACAGCTCACAATCGCAGCAATCTGGCACTAAGCGCATAATAAAAAGAAAGCCGAACTTTAATACAGCAATGATCAGACCGGTTATAAACAGGTCAGAAAGAAGGTGAACACTCTGGTCCGGCACTCAGCCGAGCAGGGTGCCAGGGTGTGGATATGATATTTGTGCTCTTGTCTTATATTCACTTGAATCTGTGTTTCCTGGGTGAGCTTTGCTGGGCTGTAGTCTTTGGTGAGATCTGAGCAGCACTGAAACTAATGACACAATATAGTGCATGTAAGTAAAGAGATGACAGCAGGCTTCTGTGAAATCTTTCCATTACAGAGATCGCTGGAGCCTGTAAGGTCAAGGAGACTGGTGAGTAGTGAGTCCATCAAAACACCTCATTAAACTCTAATTGGATGACATCAAACACATGGTTAACACCATAGGAAGTTGTGAAACGCCAAATGGATGGCTGCATTAGTTACTCCTCTTGTAGCTTTAAGTCTGGTCATTATTGCTTAATAATGTTTAATTGTTGAAATCATTATTCAGTGTAGGAGGTCTATTGGCAGTGCCACAGGAGGTGCCAAGGGTTCAAAATCAACCAAGGAAATGTGTGTCCGCCCCCTCGCTTGGTAGTACAAACCAGCTACGATTAGGGTTCAGAGGGCTCCTCACATCCATGTGCCGCGGTGACGCTGCACATACTGCACTATTGATCACTACACCCCTGTATACTGGGATAAACACATGGCAGCACTCTGATTCAGACAACAGCTGGTTTAAAGAGATGAGCTTGACTCAGGCCATCTTAGCCATTGTAGCAGGGACAGTGGCCATTCTACCTAAAGTGTGCTGACTGCCGATAGTAGAAGGAAACGGTCCACGAATAGACAGCACCCTTGATTGTCTTACATCTCGATATATGTGTACTGTCCCTTATGGTTCAGAAGAATAATGAAAAGTTTGATGAACTTTTCACCATCCATCTATTTTGACTAAATGATTCGCAGTACTCTGGGATTGGGCAGCTTCCTGTTAGCAGCCTAGCTAGATCACGCGAGGGTCAATCGTCACCTAGTTATCAATGCACTGTGACCATAGGGAGCTGAGCTGTATTTGCCTCCTGCACTTCCACCTGTAGGCTGTTGATAACAAAGTGCTCCTTTGCCTAAGTTGAACATAACTATTGATCATCTCACCTTCAAAGTCAGAGGAGCATGGCTCATTGTTTTTCGTGCTCATGCTTCGGTTCACAGGCATTAGGCGCTGTTTGCTGACCCACTGTCTCTTTATGAGAGGGGCTATGACTTCATTCCAAGATCTCTGCTCAAGGACCCACAACTTATCACCCACATCTCTTGTTGAAGCATGAAGGTGGAGGCTACTGCTGTCCAACAATCAGTTGCCAAAGATCACACAGTGGAGAGCAAAATGATGAGGTCTCTGATATTTACAACATTAGTGTTAAGTTTTCTTGTTATTTATTGTTTACAATTAGCCTTCGGCTCGGGCCTACAGGCAGGAGCGAGCCTTTAATAGCCGGTATAGTCCGCTACAGCAGACAACAAGGATGAATTATAACGCTGAAATGTTAAAATGTTGAGAGGTCCTCTGAATATAATCAATGATAATTGGTATAGGCCTTCAGTTACAACATTTCAACACTTTTCTTACATTTTTCCCTGTTAGATTTAGAATATTCTACCCTCAGTCGGTGGTATGTTCTAAAAACATGATACCCCTTCCATTTCATTCTTCTGGCAGTTAAAGGTGCAGCTCAGGCCTGTAATTTGGATTCAGGATCTTCAATGGCGGCCACTTGTGATGCTGGCCGGAAAGGCAAAGCTGGACTGGATAGGGGCCCGCAGGAAACCCCTACCCGCGGTGGGAACTCCAAAGCACTGTGAGTAAAAGCCTGTGAAAAAAAATGCACGCCAATTGGACAAGTCTTTTGAAATCACGAACCGCCCAATAGAGAAAAGTGGGCGGGGAGGCCAAGGAGGTCAAAAGAGGGCATGGGCCCCTTTTGAACCACAATTGACCACCCACACCAAAAGAATGCAGTAGCCGCAGCTGTAGGGACAGTGGAGAAGAGCGAGGTGGAGGCAGCACAGAAAGAGACCCAGAGGAAATAGTATCCTAGGTAGGAGAGATGCTCAAACAGTGTCCTTGGGATGCCACACGGCAGGGACATGGCACTTGCAGACTGGGCCGGGTCGAACGGCCACCCACAAGGTCATGAGCAGGAAGCCTAGAATCTTCGGAACCCGACACACCTGGAAAAGGGGCCATCGAGCAGGGTCAGTGCTGTCAGCCAGAAATTGGGGTAAAACCATTGGGACAACGTTTTGACTGACATGGGTCTCGAATGACCAGCCAGTAATTTGCAAAATAAATGATCCATGTTTTTTTAAATAAACCGCGGCCTTTATGTACCATAAACTGTGGTCCCCTGAATGATTTGAAGGGGGGAAGGTTCATGGTATGGCCAGGGAGGAGTGGAAACTCGCCCACCTGGGAGGGGTTTCATAATGTCCTCTGGTGTGACTGAGAAGCTGGGCTCGGATTTCAACATTTCCCAAGAGGCGGAAAGGTCAGTGCAGACTCATACATGTTTATTCCCTGATGCATGACCGTGAGACAACCCCCACGCACTGAGTTGACTCCTGCGGTCCCTTTTCAGCAAAAAAAGAACCATGCCTACCTAATGAAAAATGCTTTAACAAATCCATGTCACAGACAAAGACATTGCAGTTCAAATGTGGACCTAGTGACAGCACATCAAAAGAACTAATCAGTAACATGTTCGTTAAGCGGGTGACATTTTGACATTGTGTAGCAGCGTTTCAGCTAATCAGATAAACCGTACTTTAGAAGGCGACCGATTTTGTATAATATGCTAGTTGTCGGAGAAACTAATCTTCTTTTATTGAATATGCTAGTCAGCAAAAATATAGGAGTTCTTTAGTTGTGGTTTTTTCGTTGCCTCTGTGGGGGATTAACATGCTTGAGCAATAGTATGGGTGAAATGAAAACATGTAAGTAGTTGCAAAAGTTGCTTCATAACATTGTTAGACTGTCAAGAAAGGTACATGAGTACTTTCTGATGCAATTTAGTTATTATTTTTATTATTTAAAAAACGATGTATTTAAAGAGGTAACGAGAGGTATCTAGAAGAAACCATTTTAATTGAGTATCTCACTTCAAAATGTCACTTTATAATATTTATAAAAGACTTTGTTGACATAACTATGATTTGTTTTTGGGAAAAATGAATGCTATGTTGTTAGTAGCTATTTATATAGTGCAGTGGTGGCTTTCTGCAGGCCTTGCCCTGTGGTTGTGGTGCATACGATAGAGCTGCTTCACCAAAGGATTTCTTTACTGCGCCACAAAGGTGTCGGGTGTGGTTTGGAGGGTGGGTGTTATTTTCACAGACATGTTTGAGTTGATTTAATTTGAAATTTGTGTGATTACCTCAAAAACCCTTACAATGAAACAGCAGATAAGATAAGGGAGTTTTTAAAACTTTACGAAATTTGGTGATGCACCTTTCAGCTGGAGTTCTAGGAGGGAGGACATTCCAGGGCTTATCCATAACCAAGGCAATGAGAGCCCCTAAACCGAGGCACAGAGACTGAACTAGCCTGAACGGTTCTTGACGGGTTATAAATGGGAAAACACATGTAATTGCTCAAAGGATTATCATAAATGGCTTCATGACGGAGACAAAGAGCTTAAACAAGCATTTGCAATGCAATCGGTCTCGCCTTTGGGGCCTTATATGTATTTAGCTATGCAGCACATTAGCCTGGATGGTGAAACATCAACTGTTCTTTAACAAGGATGGAAAGTAAGCACCAAACTGTGTGACCTGCCAGGTATGGGAACACATGGAGAGAAATATTGCCTTTCAGCTGGAAATGGTATAGTCCAAAGCTCTGTTTTTTATATAAAATCAGGGCCTTCGGTGGTAATATCACTGAAAATACAAGATTTGAAAAAAATATTGTCTACGGGTGCTCATGGAAGACAATTTCCATGGACTAGAATCTAGAGGATGCTAAACTGATTCTGGTATTTTACTGACCTCTGCTGGTCATTTTCTATCAAGAAAGTTAAATAGAGGCAGTTGCCAGAAAAATTTAAAAAAGAAAGTCCCTCAGCAGAAAGCAATTCTGGTATTTTACTGACCTCTGCTGGTAGTTTTCTATCAAGAGAGTTAAATAGAGGCAGTTGAACAGAAAAAAAGTCACTAAGCGGATGGAGACTAGTCCTAGGGCTGATCTCTAGAGCCCACAAAGTACATACACATATAAGTATATACTAAAGTATATACAAGAGGTCTTAAATGCTCGACCTAAAAATGATTTTGTACTGGCAGCCAGTGCAGCCGAATTATGTGAGACAAGGTATGTGTGTGATTATATTAAGCCCCATGACCAAATGGAGTGATGCGTTCTGCACCAACTGAAGTCTGTGAGAAGCCGTAAATCAGGAGTTACAGTGATCTAGTCTTTTTGTTATCATAGCCTACATCACAGCTTTCTTAGAAGAATTAGGCAAAAATGACAAAATCTTCCTGATGATATTAAGTGAAAGAAAGCAGGTGGATGTCACTTTATTGATATGAACCTCACAGGACAACTTCTTATAGAAGATGATGGTGGATGGAGGGAACAGACGAGGTCGGAGTTGGGAGAGGCCCTAAAAAATAGCAGAACCCCAGTCTGAGGCCGATAAAGGATGCCTGCCAAAGGCTAACTCTTCTCTCTTATCTTCATTCTGAGTTACTTATTTTGACCTCATTCAGTTAGCAATAACACCAAGGCAGTTCTTGAAGTGATTTTGCGGCTACCACAGACCACGACCAAATCTAAGAAGGAGCTGAGTGTCAGCTGCATGTGCAAAAAAATGTCCCCCAAAAGAGTCAATGAGGTCAGCCTTAGGAGTTATATAAAGATTTAAAAGCTTAGGGCCTCGGGCAGATCCTTCTGGAAGCCCTGGCTTGATGGATTTGAAGGAGGATTTGAAGCTGGAAAGAGACACAGCATGCACACGGTTAGCAGAAAAAGTTGTGAACTGAGCCTCTGACACCAATGACTCAGAGTCGATTTAAAAGAATTTCGTGGGACACCATGTCAAAGGCAGCAGTTAGGTCTAACATAGTTAAAGCTGCCACACCACCAGCATGTAGTAACATACCAATGCCATTAGTGATCTTCACGATTGAAAAGCGCATAAAAAAAGATGGTTTCCCAAATAAAATGACAGTTGAAGATTTAAAATGCCACCAGTGATTTAAACTTCCAGTGAAAGCAAAGAGATAGGCCTGCAATTAGAAAGAGATGTTCTGTAAAAGGAGGTTGGACTTTCACCTTGCTACCTGACCCGTATGAATGTGGATTGTCCAGAGAGTTGTCTCTGTGTGGTGGTTCACAGTGTTTGGTTTGGTCTTGAGGTCCTCTGCGTAACTAATTTCAGCAGTTTTTCTGCCTGATGCATGCATTGATATTGATATAGTTCTATTAAGCGTGACAAATGCCCGAAGGCGTCTTGGTGCTGACATCAGAACAGGTAGATTGCACTGAAAAAACGGTCCTAAAAAGAGGCTGAAAAAAGGCAAGTTTTAAGTTGCTTTCTAAAACTTCGACTGAAGTTTAAGTTCCAGAGTGAGTGAGTTCCACAACCTGCATGTGGAGTACACAAAGTTCCTGCCTCCCCATGAGACTTTGTTACAGTTGGTTATTGCCAGAGCTCTGGAAAGAAATGTACTTAAGATGTTTTAAATGAAAAGGCAAGATGAGGTAATTTTGCTAAACTGGTCTCTAAAAGTAAGGTAGGCATTAGACATCACCCCTAAATTCGTGACTTTCAGCACTGGATTAGGGAGATTACCAAGGTAATGAAGGCCATCAAGAAGAGTTCCAAAACCAGGTGTCCTTTCCAACGAGGAGAATCTCAGTTTTGTCAGAATTTAGCTTAAGACAATGAAGCCTCATCCACTTGGCCATCTTACACATACAAACTCTTGGTGACCTCCTCGAATCCCGATGTGGGCTAAACGATTGATGAGGACACCATGACTCACCATATCGAAAGCTGCAGACAAATCAAGGAGAATCACAGCCTCCTTTCAATCAGTATCTATGATAGTTCTGATCTCTTCTGAATCTAACACCAAAGACGTTTTAGTACTATGGTTAGATCTAAAACCATATTGAGCTTCATCTAGGAGGTCATACCTATTCAAGAATTCTAAAAGGACGATGTTAAGATGCCTTTCAAGAATTTGAGCCAGATATAGCGATAATTTTGCTCCTCATTGGGATTAAGAGTAGGTTTATTGAGAAGGGGGAGTATCAGAGCCTTTTTCCATTCATTAGGGAATTGACCCATAGTGATAACACTATTCATTAGTTTTGTCAAAGTAGGAACAACAGTCTGAGCTAAGTCCTGTATAAATTTTGGAGGACAAGGATCAGAAGGCGTGCCTGATTTTATGAGGGCAATGATTTTGATCATCCTGTCTACAGTAAGAAGCGGAAACTCACTAAACTCTTGGTTACTGGGCTTAAAAGTATCGTCACCGGAAGGATAGTGATGACTACTGCCATTCAAGTCAAAACCATTAACAACACCCTCAACCTTGTTCCTAAAGAAACTAGCCAAGCTGTCACATAACAGCTGGCTAGGTAAAACAGCAAAAGGTAAAGTGGGGCTAGAAAGCTTTTTCACTGTTTTAAACAGTTCTTTCATTGAGTTTTTAGCTAGGTTAATCTTCTCAATTAAATACTTGGTTTTCTCTTTAATAATACTTTTTTTGTATTCTTGTAGAAATTCTTTGTATTTAGTCTTTTCCGTAGGGTTATAGCTATTTCTTCAAATTTGCTCTTGTCTCCGGTATTCTTGTTTAAGTTCTCTAAGATTAGGAGAGAACCAATGTGCCATTGGTTTCATTCTGTGACTGTTTACTTTTCCCATAGGGGCCAAGGTGCCAGTTCAGATACAGCTAAACTAATCCAATTCACATGCTCAGTCGTGTCCACATTGGATTTAATAGTCAAGTGAGGATGTGTGGTGGCCAAAGTACTCCTAAATTCATTTGTGGCCACTTTATTCCATGCCAGCATATTGACTAGTGTAGTCCTAGCAATAGTGGTATTCAGAGCTAGAGTTTTAACACGAAAACCAACAGCCTTATGATCTGACTAAGTTAAAGGTAATGCTGTGTCGAACTTCAAGTCAGGGTGCCGCTCGAGGATTTGGACCTGGTTGCTGAACACTGGGGCTTCTCTCCTATACCGGCCATTACGTTTTGAAGGACGCCACGCTGTTTGCTGCTTTCTGCCAAAGGGGAAAGTTTGTCATCGGATAATCACGCACTCGGGACTGCGAGGACCAGGGTGCTGTGCGCGCTGCACATCAGCTACACCTGGCCCTCTTCCCGACTCCTCCCCTATTTCCGCCTTCTTCTTCTTCATTACTATACTACCGCCCACACGCGTTAGCGGGACGCGTGCGGGTCGAAGATCGGGGCGAAGACCGGGCAAAGAGCGGGCCGTTTGAGGCCGTTCGAGACTGGAGACGCTGGGCTGGGCTTCCCCCCGTGCATGTTTCTAATTTAATTGACAGAGGCAATCATGATGAAAACTGCGGGAGGAATGCCTAGGACCAGGAGTACCGTTGCTGGCACCTCTATGGCAGGAACTTTGGACAATTTCATCGTAAGAGCTACTAATTTATTAGAATGTGAAATTGATCTTACAGAGCGTCGTCTCTCGTTGGATCCTCTTAACGCCAAACGTTCCTCTTTAGGGAAAATTGCTCTAGTTGTTACACCTGTGGCCAATAATACAAATTCTATTTCAACTAATTGTACGATTAGTGAGGGGGAAAGTACTGACTCTTCTATGGTCTTAACTTCGGAAAGGAAAAGGGACAAAGGCACTAGAAGCACTATCAGGTTTGAATCTATTTCTGCTGATGTTGCAACTAATCAACCAGAAGGTGTACTTACTCGAGCTCAAACACACGCAACTTCTGAGGTTATCTCATCCTCCCCTGC
Organism: Triturus cristatus; assembly: GCF_964204655.1. NCBI lineage: Eukaryota > Metazoa > Chordata > Amphibia > Caudata > Salamandridae > Triturus > Triturus cristatus. Next base: position 765,439,922 of record NC_140581.1, on the reverse strand, counting down.
CCCAATCTTAGGGGCTAAGCCAAAACAGAAGGCTGCCCCGCGTGGGAAAAAGGGGAATCAGCCAAGATCGTCTAAACCAAAAAGTGTCAAACTTCCACCTAATCATATTCTGGGGGTTGCTGACCTACCCTTGACCGAAGCTACTTCAGATCTATCTAGGCAAATAGATGATGGTTTTTATCTAAAAATAAGGGAAGTCTTTGAATATTCAACCCGTCCGATTTTGGATAGACTCACTAAGATAGAGGAGCGTCTTAAGAAATTAGAACAAACTGCTCTAACAAATCTCGAACTTAATCAATTGATGAAAACAGATTCATATAGTGAGCATTGTAAACATCCTCCTCCTGTTAACACTGTAAGCAATCCTAAAGAGAAAATCTCCTCCCCCTTGTCAGGAACATCTCGGGACAAAGGCGAGGCTACTGCTTGTATTGAAAACATCACAAATACTAGCGGTTCTCAAAACCCACACACAGGAGTCATGCCCCCGCAGAAATCCTCTAATGTCAATGCAAAAGCTGACTACGTTATGGCACAGAATATAAATGTAAAGGTGAACAGAACTGATTACTCCCATGGTAACGTTTATAAATTACCCACCATAGATCTTCCACCAGAATCTGCACCATACGTAGTTGTACTGACGGGGGTACCTAGTCTTGAAGAAAAAATTACTGAGTCATACCATGAGTTAAAGAACAAAACAATGCATTGGCTCAATACCAACCGACCACTCCCTCCCTGTACCCATGCTAAGATTTTGTTTGTCCGGAGAGTTAGCTGGGTGGGCAGAAGTAATAAAGATACATCGGGGGACTGTATTGTTGTTAATTTTAATAACATACAGGCTGTAAAATACATCCTACAGGCATGACCTTCTCTGCATCACACCAACATTACTCCATTACCCCTTGCTTATTTTTACCCTTATCAAGCAAATAACGATATGTGGATTAAGGTAGGGAGAGGCAATTCTAATATTAACCGCGCAAGAGGTGGGCTTGTCCCAACAGAACAGGGCTGGTTGGACTCCTTCCCAAGAACAAATAGGTATACCTGCCTAGATATGGTCGACTGACTACCCTTAAAACCCCATGTACCTGACTTTGTAGGGGAGGTTGCAAATGATGACGTTTTACTACCACTGTTTGATCAATGGCCTGTGCAATTGTTAGATTCCCCTAGGGACAATTTTTAAATTACCACTATAAACACCGCGGGCGAAGAGATACTAAACAATTCCACACGGCCTAACAGAGGAACATCTGAAAGGGCCGTCCCCCGTGAAACTACTACTGCTCCTTCTTTGCCAGAGGGTGATACAGGTTCTGTTCTTACATTCTTGTCTTGGAACATTGCAGGCCTGTCTTCTAGGCTAAGAGATATAAATTGAACTTCTTTCCTAAAAAAGTATTCGATCATCTGCCTTCAGGAATGCTGGTCAGTAGATCCCATTCATATGAATGGTTATCGCACTTATCATACGCCAGCAATACACACTCTAAGAGGGAGAAACAAAGGGGGCTTATGCACCTATGTTTCAAATTGTTTAATGGAAACAAAGATATCCTTTCTACCAGTTTCTGCTTTTTATCAAGTCTTGCACATAACGTTTGGGAGTAAACAACACATAAACTTGATAAACTTCTATAATAACATCCCAAAAGACTTATGGGCCTCGACCTTAAAAGAACTACACGAGACCCTATATATACGATATAGATGAAAATTAACCCTCAGATATCTGTGTGATTTGGCTTGGCGATTTTAATTACACTTTATGTCCATTTAGTGATCAAAACATATGCGATTTGGGGGAGAGGGAAGGCCTTCCTTCAGCACATTTTTCTCATACCTTCCTGGGAAACCACTTAAATGACATATTTTTTTCCCTGGACTTAGGCTTCGCAAATGAACTTTGTTCACCACCAGTTCCGTTTAATTCTACCTTTATAGGAAGGGGCTGTAATTCAGTCATTGACTTCCTCCTAATATCTAAATGATATTCTCACCACATTTGTGCGTTTGAATTATGCGAGGTAGCAATGAGTGACCACTTACCACTTAGTATGTCCTTTGCTATACCGATGGGTAAGAGTACTACTGACTCTACGGTCCAGAACCTATATAATTATAGATTAGAGCTTGCCAGGAAGAATGGTTATACTCTAAAATGGGACAAAGTGGAACCAGTGTCCTTCCTTGGAAATTTAATTCGCTCCAAGGAAGTGGAATTTAATATCTGCCTCACTGAGAATGTAGACTTTCCCAAAGCGATCGATGCATTCCTTAGTATTACTGAGGAAATTGGAAAGTTACTTACAAAACCCTCGCATTCTGGGGCTAATAGAAGCAAGAGATGGTTTGATAGAGAGTGTAGCAAGACCCATGCCCTTCTAATGACCCAACTTAAGCGAGTTCCCAGGGTAATGGTTGAAGTTAGATCTGCCAGACTTGCTTACCAACAGGCAGTCAAAAAAAGGAAAAAACACATTAAACAGGATGCTTGGCACACCCTTTGGGAAGCCTGCCATTCCAAAAATAATACTGCTTTCTGGAAAGCTGTAAATGCTCCTTTCTTTACTGATAATGAATCAGCTTCCATTGAAATAGCCATCACAGAAGAGACTTGGGTGACCTATTTCCGGGAGCTTTATCAAGAAGACCCTGAGGTAGTCATAGAAGGGGGGCTAAATTTAAGATCTCAGGATGTACTGCCCTATCCAATTAATGTCGACTTTTCTTTGGAAGAAGTCTCGACAGCCATTGACAAGAGCCCAGCGGGAAAGGCACCGGGACCGGATGGAATACCCGTGGATATATTTAAGGCTAATAATAAGTTATGGGCTCCTCTTTTAACTAACGTTCTTAACAGCTTTACAAAAGTGGGCTTTCCACAGACTTGGCAGGAAGCCATCGTGGTGCCCATTTTCAAGAAAGGAGATCGCAACATACCTAAGTGTTATAGACCGATCTCCTTACTTGATTCATTCATGAAGATCGCGGGAAGAGTTATACTCAATAAATTGCAAACTTGGGCAGAAGAAAGAGGTATTCTCTCCCAGTTCCAATATGGTTTTAGGGAAGGTTTGGGAACAACTGAGCATGGTCTGAACCTAGCACTATTAGTAGCCAAATACGTAGAGGCCAAAAATGAGAACTTATTTCTTACATTCGTGGACTTAAGTTCGGCTTTTGACTGTATTAATCACAACAAACTATGGCTAATTATGCAGGACATGGGAGTGGACCCAAACCTTTTAATATTCATCAGAGAATTATATCGAGATGCAGGTGCCAGGGTCCGTTTTGGGGACAAGGGGGACTGCACTTCCAAATTCCCCATAGGAAAGGGAGTGAGACAAGGCTGTATTTTAGCCCCTTTTTTGTTTAATTTATATATTAACTCAGCTGCATCTCACCTTCTGGAAGACATGCAGGACTATCCTAAAATTGGCAACTCCTACATCCCCATTCTTTTATACGCAGACGATGCTGTAATTATGGCTCGGACTCAAGTTCAAGTTCAAGTTCAAAAGCTTTATTCGGTATGTAAGATACAACCATATAAGCAGAACGAAACACATAAAATACATAGCAAGCTAGAGTATCTTGTACGCTGAACATTACAGAAAACTGTATATAAAAGTCATTATTAAAGTGCATTGTGCTTCCTTAAACAGTTCAGAATTAAACTTGGGAATTTACTAACAAAACATCTTCAATATTATTTAACAAAGTGCAGATTCCATATAAAGTGTCTAGTGCGGTACAAATGTGCAAAAGGTGCTATGTATAGTAGCAATAACAAAAATACACTGTTCATCCAGAATCATCTCGAGCTTTAAAAGTGCATATAAAAGTCTGAGCGATACCTAAATGTACAAAGTACATAGGATGATTAAAACTAGACAGAACAGACTATAGACTTCCTTATATTTATACATTTTAGCACATATGATGCCACAAAGAAACAGGTATCAGGACTTTCCAGAGTTGTTAAAAACTTCATTGCTGATTTGGTGGACCGAATCTTATATTTTAAAAAGATAGGTTTGAGGTAAAACTTCCTAAAATGACAATAAAATTTACAGAACAATAAAAAGTGACAGCAGCTTTGTTTTGAAATGTTATCACAAGGACACAGCGTATTGGATTTGATCTTCATAGCCGGAAATGAGACTAAATGATGCACAATCCCTAGCCTTAAGCGGGTTAGGACAAATCGGTGGGAATTATAAGTCACAGTCGCAAGATATGTCTGAAAACCTCTCCTTAGATTCAAATCAAGGTAAGAAGCAACGGTTATTAAATTACTAGACTGACTCTCTCTAGCCGCATTCTTATATGCTAGAAACCTCAGTTTTATATCTTTCTTTGGTATCAGTGCGGCTGCTTCTGGATTCAGACGAATATTGCAATCAAATAGGAGATGAAACCAGTGGTAAATATAGCTCAGCCATGGTATACGTGACAAATTATCAAGGTTCAAACAGTCTTTGATAATTGTTTGTGTAAATATTGTCTCTGTTTTGGACCAAATGGAGCGCCAGAGTAATAATGGGCATAATGCAGCTAGGTCCATAATGAAGTCGATACCGGCTTCCATATGAGTTAGCAAATTAGGAACTGAGGGGGGGGCACATAACAATTTCTTCAAAAACTTGTTTTCATCATTCTGTAAAAGGTTAACAGGATGATGGCCCCATACACCTGCCCCGTACAAAGCGGATGAAATACACCTAGCTTTGTAGATAGCCAACATATCTTTTATCCTCCTTTGCCCTAATTTAGCTGCAAATCTAAAAATGCTACTGGTATTTCTATTCATCTTTAATCTCACGTTCTCGTCCTCGTTGGTCCATTTCCCATCTCCAGAAAATGATATCCCCAAATAACAGAAACTGTTAACCGATTGTATCTTAACTTTATCAATAAAGAAGGTAGATTTTGATTTCACCTTCTTTCCGCAGGTCATAGCAAAAGTCTTGGTTTTATTGACTACCAGTTTCCTATCTTTAATAAATAGCACAAATCTATCTATAAGACGTTGTAAACCATTCTGTGTTCGTGATAAAAGAACAGCGTCATCTGCGTATAATAAAATTGGGGTAACACTTCCGTCAATCAAAGGGGCATCTGAAGGCAATTTGCTTAAAATCGAATCAATTTGGTTAATAAATAAAGAAAATAAAAACGGAGCCAAGACGCAACCCTGACGAATCCCTCTCGCAACTTTAAAAAAGGGCGTGCATTCCCCCATAGGACCATAACGTACTTTACATGAAAGTCCGGAGTATAGCCGTGCCAAAAAATACACACACTCTTTAGGGGCACCGAGTTCTAACAGGGTGTCCCATAGGATGTTGTGGTCTACAAGATCAAAGGCACTACTCAGGTCTGCGAAACAGAGGAACAGATTACCATCCTTTGCAACAGTATATTTATGTATAAGGAGGTCAAGATTAACACACTGCTCCAACGTCCCCAGACCTTTTCTAAATCCATATTGTGCCTTTGAAATTATCGAATTATCCTTGGCCCAGGTCTCAAGTCTATTTAAAATTATTCTACTCATAATTTTTATGGACGCGTCCAGTAGGGAAATGGGGCGATAGTTGCTTGCCTCAGACTTGGAGCCTTTCTTAAAAAGGGGAATGATTATAGACTGGCCCCAAGAAATTGGTATCTGTCCCTCCACTGTTGCATTAAAGAATCTGGTCAGAATGGGGGCCCACAGATGTAACTCGGATTTATATAAATCCAGCGGGACCCCATCCGGGCCAGGTGCTTTGCCACCTTTACTGTTACTTAGACCCTCGTAGACCTCGTCCAGACTAATAACCAGGGGTAATCTTGGCCAAGTATACTCATTATCCTGGGGGGGATCTAAAATTAACCTATCCGGATTAAAAATGTTTAAAAAATGATGCATCCACGATTTACAGTCTACATGAGAGGTTATTTCAGGCACTATATCGTTTTTCAAAAAGGGACTATTTATGGTATCCCAGTATAGTTTACTATCATTTGTGTCTGCCGCAAGGCTGAGGTTGTTCCAGGCCTCCTCTTGTAGAGCTCTTTTCCTCTTAATAAGTGATGTTTTATAATCAACACGACAGTTTTTAATTATTGTGGAATTTCGAGGTTTAGAGCTCAAAGCGCGTTTTAAAGCATGGAGAGCCTGAGTACAGCTTTTGTCAAACCAGCCCTTATTGATTTCTTTTTTCCCCTTATATGTTTTTGTGAGTAGATTGTCAATTGTTTCATTAATTGTACGTAGGTGATTAAGTACAATATGCGAGTGCACCTCATCACCAAGACAATAATTTATCTCCTTGTTGCATTTTCTTAATACCTCCTCCAACAATTTGTGTGGGACAACCTTTGTCCATTTAATCCTAAACCCATTAGGTCTTACTGCCTCGATATGACTAATACAATTATTGGCATCCGTGTGTTTGTTACCCCAACAATGCAGCGATAAAGAGATACTATTATGATCACTTAAAGTTTGCTCATTGACACACAAATTAGAGTATGCACTATCGTTAGAAAGTAAAATGTGGTCAATGTATGAATTGGCTCCTCTTCCAGTGAAAGTTGAACAGTTTATGTTTGCACTATTTTTCGTGCAACTTAACATATCCAGGTAAAACTTAGCTAGCATCGTATTTAGGGCCGTGCCATAAGCGCAATGTGGGAAGTGTAAACAGTCGGTTTCCTCCATATTTCCACATTCCCTTCTTAATCCGCATAAATTACTCGTGGCAAATGGGCAGGGACTTATATTGAAATCACCCATCCAAAGGATGATCGACTGGTTACCTGATAATGCCTGTGTCCTCTCAATTTCCTTTTCTAGCTGGGTCAAAATTTTACCTCTGTCAGCGGTGAATACATTGTTATAAAAATTAATCAGCAACAAATCTTTACCTTTGTCAAACTCTAGACATAATACCTGGGAATAGACATCCACTGAGACACAACTTTTAATTTTACAGGAGTTTAGTTTAGTTGATATTAAAAGCAAAAGGCCTCCTTTAGCTCTTCCAGCAGTCGAGCTCACCACATTCAAACTGTGTGCTGAATAGCCCTCAATAAAAATGGGTTCTTCGCACCAAGTTTCCTGGAGACATATTATGTCATACCCTAAATTAATAAAATCCCTCCAGAAAGGGGAGTCTAATTTTCTGTTCAAACCTGCGATATTCCACGTGACGACACTGTAGCCTGTGTTAGAGTCGCAGTTAACAACTATACAATCGTTTGGTGGATCTACAGGAGAGAGATCTGGATTTAAAAGGGGATCTGCGATGGGGGGCAAGGTTATAATCGAAGTCCATTGGGCTCCAGCGCTCACCCCATCAACTTCCGCCTTATTAGATTCAGGTAAGGAGGGCAAATGAACAGTCACTGCTTTACTAGGCAAATCACAGATAACTTGTTTATCGTGCCCCCTTGCTCCTTTCTGTGTATTAGGATCAGGACATAATCTAGAATTTAGTGGATGAGTAACCTGTATTAAGGTTTTTGGCATAATATGTCAATCAATATCCTCCAAGGAGTCAAAAACCTGAAATCTATTATATGTAGGGATGCGAAATTTCTGGCACGGTCTCATGGAATTTACAAAGCCAATATTACGTGGGTAAGTAGGTTCCATTAGGTACCTATAAAAATAACCTAGTGGTAATAATGTGATGTTATATTCCCGAGTTGATGGTGGTGGCGCATTTAAAAGTGTATTTTTGGCCCACTGACAAGTTTTAAAATTAATTATAACGCAATCTCCCTCGAAGTTTTTCCTGAGGGGGCCTATCCATCCTACTCTCTGTACTAAATTAATCTGACTGGCCCCTTCCATAGGGTAGTTACAATTAGTAGACAACCAGTGGAGAATTTTATTCTTCAGTTGGTCATGGTTCTCCACTTGGCCATTTTTTAGTTTAGGGATGTTAGCCAGCACTGCTACATACGCACTGCATTCTGGTGGTAAATTAATGCAGGGAGGGGTATTATTAGTATTTAAAGCAAACATATTTGCTTCCTTGACCTTGCGAGTTTGTTCTATAGGTGACATAATTATGGTAGGTTGCTCTCTCTGATTCGTTTTTGCTGGTAAGTTCCTTTCTAAAGGTATCTGCGAAATTTTGGTTAGGATACCCCGAGGTTGACTAATGGGAGATATAGTGGTTAACACATTAGTTACAGCGGCTTTCCCGATAGCAGTGCCCTCTGGAGTAGCGGGTATTTCTTCACCTATTGTTTGTAGGTCACGCTTCCCAATTTTGTCAATAGATCCCTGCAATTTGTGAATCTCTCTGGCCAAGTTATCCACTTTTTCATGTAGTGGCCTAATAAGTTCCACTAATTTATCAAAAATTTATTCCATACTAGGGGTTTCCAGTGGAGTTTGTTTAGCCCTCGTGCGTGTTATAATCTTGTGCTCAATGTTGGGAAGTTGTTTAAACTTTTTCTTCGGTCTGATATTCTGTCCTGTGGGTTTATTCCGCCCCCCTTTTTGGTTAACCAATGGTGATGTTGACGGGGCAGGGCTATCCTCTGTGACAGATAATCTGGGGGTATTCGAAAGTTTCGATTGGCTACTAACATTTAAGTCATCCCTTTCCAAAGTAATTGAAGCAGTAAGTATTTCGGTATTGTGAGGAGAATTATCACTGAGATTGCCTTGATTAATTGGTAATAATGTGCTCGAACTCATAGATAATCTTTTTTCTGTCCGATCTATCTCTTCGGTAAGAGCACTAACTGCTTTTACTAAGTAGGTGTCAATGGTGTTACGAGCTGAATCAGCTGGTACTTTAGCTCCCCGCTTAACCATGATTGATGGAGATATAAGGATACTATTTTTTCTCGTAAACACAATTAACACAATCAAAAATTTGAAACTGGTACCCAAATGTTACTCAATACGTTACATGTCCTTTGACCATCGTTTGTCCATCCAAGAGGTGTGGCCCGGCCCGGCCTCCTTCAACCCCTGACGGCCACAGACGGCCCGCCCTCTGCCCGGGCTCAGCCCGGCGCCACCCGCGCGCGTCCCGCGATGCGGGTAGAGCCTCTGTTCAAATAGCGCCTCCGGGCGCGGTGTCCGCCGGAAGTGGGCGGTTCTCGGGTTGTATGCTGGGGGCTGTAGTCCCCCCCCAACTGCGGCCTCGGTAACACGGGAGGCGGCAGGGGAGAACCACAGCAAGGAGGCAGAGGGATCCTAAGGAGTCTGCCATGCAGTCCTGGATTCGGGTAAGTGGTTCTGCGTGGCGCTTCGGCGCTCTGAGGCAAGATGCGGTCCCCCCGCTTCCCCGGCAGAGCCTCTGTTCAAATAGCGCCTCCGGGCGCGGTGTCCGCCAGAAGTGGGCGGTTCTCGGGTTGTATGCTGGGGGCTGTAGTCCCCCCCCAACTGCGGCCTCGGTAACACGGGAGGCGGCAGGGGAGAACCACAGCAAGGAGGCAGAGGGATCCCAAGGAGTCTGCCCTGCAGTCCTGGATTCGGGTAAGTGGTTCTGCGTGGCGCTTCGGCACTCTGAGGCAAGATGCGGTCCCCCCGCTCCCCCGGCAGAGCCTCTGTTCAAATAGCACCTCCGGGCGCGGTGTCCGCCGGAAGTGGGCGGTTCTCGGGTTGTATGCTGGGGGCTGTAGTCCCCCCCCCAACTGCGGCCTCGGTAACACGGGAGGCGGCAGGGGAGAACCACAGCAAGGAGGCAGAGGGATCCCAAGGAGTCTGCCCTGCAGTCCTGGATTCGGGTAAGTGGTTCTGCGTGGCGCTTCGGCGCTCTGAGGCAAGATGCGGTCCCCCCGCTCCCCCGGCAGAGCCTCTGTTCAAATAGCGCCTCCGGGCGCGGTGTCCGCCGGAAGTGGGCGGTTCTCGGGTTGTATGCTGGGGGCTGTAGTCCCCCCCAACTGCGGCCTCGGTAACACGGGAGGCGGCAGGGGAGAACCACAGCAAGGAGGCAAAGGGATCCCAAGGAGTCTGCCCTGCAGTCCTGGATTCGGGTAAGTGGTTCTGCGTGGCGCTTCGGCGCTCTGAGGCAAGATGCGGTCCCCCCGCTCCCCCGGCAGAGCCTCTGTTCAAATAGCGCCTTCGGGCGCGGTGTCCGCCGGAAGTGGGCGGTTCTCGGGTTGTATGCTGGGGGCTGTAGTCCCCCCCCAACTGCGGCCTCGGTAACACGGGAGGCAGCAGGGGAGAACCACAGCAAGGAGGCAGAGGGATCCCAAGGAGTCTGCCCTGCAGTCCTGGATTCGGGTAAGTGGTTCTGCGTGGCGCTTCGGCGCTCTGAGGCAAGATGCGGTCCCAAATCGGTCTCCAAAGATCGATTAGTAATTTTTCAGAATATATGGGTAATAGGGGCCTAAAGATTAACATAAGCAAAACTTTTACTATGTGTTGCACAAAAAAGAAGAACCTCTACTGCAACTCCTTTTTGTCCAACACAAAAATTATGACTGTTAACACCTTTTCCTACTTGGGTATTAACTTCGACAAAAAGGGCACTTGGATAGCAGCAGGGGAATCACGAAAATTAGCACTTTTACGAGCTATAGGGGCCGTCAAGCATTTTTCAAACAAGGTAGGAGGCCGCCCAGTACCAGTACTGTTAGATATTTATAGATCTAAATGTGTATCTACAGCACTGTACGGTGCAGGAATCTGGGGGATTGTGAATACCTCGAGCATTCAGACTTGCCAGAATGCCTTCCTTCGCTTTCTACTGGCAGTGCCCAGGACTACTTCTTCTTATGTCTGTCACCAAGAGTTGGGTGTATTATATATCTCGGACCTTATTAAGTTGGAGCCCATTCTGTTGTGGCACAAAGTCTGGTCTGGAATCGAGACAGGCTTGAACAGGGATATAATCAGGGACTGTCTAAGTCTCGATGGGGCCTCGAAAATTTCCTGGTTTAATTATCTTAAAAGTTTTTTTATCGAGATGGGCCATCCGGAATTCTTTGACTCCCCAGAAAGTATAGCCGACTTGTCAAGAAAGAATCTCAAGAAATCCTGCCTGCACTTTCTAACAGAGAAACGTTGGCATTCAGAGAAATGTAAGAGCTCCGTTATGGCTAATCAATTACTTATCCAAAATCAAGGTATACAGCCATACTTGAAACTAGTCCCCAGCTGTTACTCTCGAATGCTTTTGACCCGTTTTAGGATAAATGTCTTTTTTAGATTAGTTACCCATCCCGAGATGAATTGTTGGTCAAAGGATCTTATTCCTTGCCCCTGTGATCAGGTCTCTGCCCAATCATCCCTCCATTGCATCCTTTTCTGTAAATATTACTCAGAACCAAGGAAAAGTTTGCTTCGACCCGTTTTAAAAAAATTAGGGCTGTGGCAATGCAGAGTGGCATTGGTCAAACTGCAAATGTTAGATGATGAATTTCTTATTTCCTCTGTGTCATTGTTTCTTAAAACCATCTTAAGATTTAGGATCTCCATGAATTAGATTATCTTTTAATGGTACGAATTCTGTCTTTTTAAAATTTATTGTCTTTTGTCAAGAATGTATTATTATATATGTATGCTTTTATGGTTTTGTTTTTAAAATCGAATAAAGCTGTTTCTGAATTCTGAATTCTGACTTGAAAAAACATCATCAAGAGCATGACCTGCCTCGTTTGTAGTTGTGTTGACCAACTCGTTAAGATTAAAACAATTTAGGTTGTACATCAATTGTACGGTTTCTTTATTGTTGAAATCCTTCAGGTGAAAATTAAAGTCACCTACAATGGTGTAATTAGGATAATGCACGCTAGATAGCATAAGCTCATTTAAGGCGGTCAGAAAATTAGCTTTAGGACCAGGTGTTCTGTATATTGAAAGACCATAAAAATGGGATTATTGCTCAATTTGCATTAAAAAGAGAGACTCTAGCAGTCTTTTAACTGTGCAGGCTTAAAGGTGATATCAAAGTTTTCCTGATAGACAACGGCAGGATTTGAAGCAGCATCTGCCCAGATTTCAGTAAGAAACACTATTTCTGGATTGTGCACAACTAAGTGATGATGCAATTTGTATTTGTGCTTTATAACTGACCGTGTGTTAATCAGTACAAAGTTTAATGTTGAAGTATCATAGTCGTGCAAAGAGGCAGGATAGTAATCATTACTGTTTCTGTTAGCAGTTAGCGGCTCAAACATTGGCACTTGAAATAGCAGTGCTTACAAAAAAAAGTTACCTGGACCCATAGTGAGACAAAATTGGTTACATGCCAAATGCCTACCTCACTCACAGGAATGCTGACCTGCATTTCGCAGCCTCCAGGTCAAAATGGCCGATGGGCCAGAAAGACTCCCCTCACCTCAGCGAAGTGAAGGTGCCAAAATTGTCTGGAGGATGTGATCTCTAACAGACTCACCAACCTCCGACTACATAAATGGAAATAATCTGTTAAAAACCCTTAAAACAAGCCCCCAACTATACAGTAATTTAGTTCAGTAAAATCAGTGACCCAAGCACCATTTCCACAATAAAAAGAGTAAAAAGTCTAAAAATTGTAGATTGAAAGTATTAAAGGTTGTCACAAAACCTTTCCGAACAAATAAGCAGCAGATCATCAGGAGGGAAAACTGGTTGTTCCTCTGGTGACAGACCACTTGAGCGCAACATTGGAGATAAGAATACTCTTATCATTATGTGTGGCCAAAAAAAGAGACCGTACAGTGGTGGTTTAAAGCATATTTTTAGACAGATGTATTATTTTCTTGATCTTGTGATATAGTTAAGAATTCCTGGAGGTTTTCTGGAGGTCATTCTGATTTTGGTCTTAAGTCTATGTTTCAAACTTCTTGCACATGTACCTATGTCCAAGAGGTCAGGGCCAGCACACCAAAGCTTGCAAACTGTACCCCTTTTTTTAGAGGAAAGGTGATTGAAAACAATAAAATGTAATTTTGCCTGTGAGACTGAAAGTGTTTTCACTGTTGTTGATTAGCATAAACCTATTCATAAGACACTAACCAAACAAAGATCTATTTGGCCAAGTTTGCAGATATTACATTTCATTGGCCATGTTGGACTGTATTGTCACTGATTAACAACATTAAGTATTAGGGGAGAACTCTAAGCAGCCTTATATAATGGCCAGGCCTGCACTCTTTACATTACTAGACACCCAAAGGACCTCTGGCATCATCAGCCATGAAGTGCTGCTAAAACAACTTTACAAAAGATAAAGTAGAGAATGAACTGCATTACTCAACTCACATGCCTCTTGTATAATCAACACATCGAATTGAACCTGATTTATCAAAGGCTCTAAGGGCAGGTACAAGCCCCTTGAAATGAAATCACAGATTGGCAACCAATGCAGTTCCTTAAGGTGCAGACAAATGTGATTGTTTTTTCTGAGCCCTAAAACAAGTCAGGCTGGATCATTCTGCACCAACTGCATTTTCTTAAATTCGAATGCTTGTTGACCCTAGTACAGAGCATTGGTGTAATCCAGCAGTGATGGTCTACTAGCATGAATTATAGTCTTCTGGCAGTGTGAAAGGAGCAGAAACAGAAACGTTTTTAAAGATCTAAGGAAGTCAAAGCACACCCCTACCACACGGTCCACCTGGGAGCTGAAGAATAACTTATTTCAAACTTTATCCCCAGGTTGCTTACAACTGTGGCAGGGGTAGGAGGAAAAGGAGCTGAACTGGGCCAAAATTCACCTCCCCAAGAAGTAGGTGTGGTGCCAAAAATGAATATTTAGGTTTTGCTGGTGTTGCATTGAAGATTACTCACGCACATCCATTGGAATGCCGCTGACAGACATGATACAAATCTGTTCTAGGCATAGGGAATTACAGTCTCAGGTAAGAAAAATTGGTGTCATCGGCATACAATACCACTTGCACACCACAAGTTTCCACCAGGACTGCCAGAGGAGTCATGTAGACACTAAATAGTGTTGGGTTCAGGGCTGAGCCCTGAGGCACGCTGAATCTTAAATGTTTGGAGTCAGATGCAAAAGATGGCACCCATACTGACTGACTTCTGTCAGATAGATAGGACCTAAACCAGGCCAAGGGAGACCCACCTATCCCATCATTACTTAGTCCAGAATGAGTATAGGGTGGGAAACTATCAAATGCTGCTGATAGATCTAAAAGCAGAAGGGCCACTTGCTTCCCTTGGTCCACTTCAAGCTTGATAGTTTTGGAAACTTCTACCAGAATAGATTCAGTGCTGTATCCAAGGCGAAAGCCTGATTGAGATGGATACAACAACTGAATAGAGTCCAAATACTTGGACAGTTGAGCATTAATCAGTTTCTCTAGAATTTTAGAGAAAAACAGCAGTAATGAGATAGGCCTGTAATTGCCCAAGATGGACTTGTTAGCTGAAGGTTTTTCAGAAGCAGAATCAGCTTAGCTTCTTTCCAACATCATGGGAACAGTGGATTGGTGTAGGGAGTCATTTAAAAGGGTGTTAAGAGTAGGATTAAAAGCCACATGATTGGCCGCCATGATATGATGGGGAAAGGTTTACAGGATTTTAGGGCTTTCTCAGAGTCCTTTAGGTATATGTTGGCAAATTCAGTCAAGGAGCAGGATCGAGTGGAAGAGACTATCAAAGGCTGGTTTCCAAGTCAGTTGGTATCTGAGGTATTGCTAGATCCTGAGGTAATTAAAGCATCCACAATGCCCCTGATCTTGATATTGGATACATCAGAGAGTTGAATACATAATGTTGGGGAGGCCTCAATGGGCAGTGCTAAGGCACTAAGGTTTGAGAATTTCTTACCTATATTAAATACCTCTCTGGATTTATTGCTAGACATAGCAATTTCACTGGTGAAGAAATTAGCTTAGGACCTCTTGATTTCATGATGACAGACATTAAGCTCCTTTCTATAAAGTTCTTTATCAGTGGGTAGATAGAACTTTCTCCAAGACCTTTCAAATCTTTTACATTCTTGATGACTTTTCCTAAGCCCCTATTTAAACCAAGGAGCAGTGGGGCTTTCTAAAAGGCCAGCCACTGTCTTAAGAGGCACAGTAGTTTCCGCCATCTGTCTTATCCAAGCATTAGCTTCCTATGCGTCCACCTCAATACTTTCACGCAAAGGTGGAACACTATTGTTAAGAACAGAAGTAATATGCTTAATAGTGGTATAGGCCCAACTACAATGAGGTAAGGATGGGTTAGGTTGTCTACCTTTAGGACCCTGCTCAAAAATCCAGCAGAAATGTATTTTTGCATAGTCCATCTAGGTATTACACTTGACATCAATACTTTGACCTGACAATTTGGAAAGACCGGGTCCAGATTGTGGCCAGCTAAATGAGTGGGATGATTGACAAACTGCTTCAGATTCCAAGCAGATATGTTATCGAGAAGGAGACGCACATGTTGATTGTTTGCCTTACTGAAATGATGATTCAGATAACCCAGAGTAGTAAAATTAGATTTTTTAAAAAAATATATTTGCATATACAATAGCGTGGGGAGGACATAAATTCCCTGGCATAGTTGGGAGGGTGGTAAATTTAAAATCCAGCCAAGGTTTTGCTTGCCTGAGGGAAAAGGCAGAAGCCCAAGCATTCTGCCCTTTGGAGTTATATATGAAAGGCAGTATATGTGAGTGTTGGAGTGTTGGAGTATATAAATGACTATATGTGAGAGTGAGTGATTGTGACAGTGGCTGTAAGAATGAGTGTGTGCTTGTATTAGTTATTGTATAGGAGTGTAAGTATGTGTTAGTACATGTTTGAATAAGTGAGGTGGTGTGTGTATAACTGTATAGGTGAGTAAATGGGAGTGTGATTGATTCTTTGCAAGACTGACTAGGAGTGTGAGTAACTCTATGGATGAGTGGTGGTGTGTGAGTGTCTGTATAGATATGTGAGTGCATATGATAGTGCCGTATTGATGGTTGACTGCATGTATGAGTGACTGTATGGGTGAATGAGTGGGTGTGTGTTGAGACCCAGGAATCAGTGAGTGGGTATGTAGTAACTGGTATTGGTGTGTCTATGGTTTCGAAAATGGTAGTCTGTATTTTAGAGTGGGTATATCAAAGGTTATATTAGGGTATGAGGAGGTTCATCAGATTATCACGTGGATGATGTCATCAGTGATGTCATTTGAGATGTTATCAGTGATGTCACTGACTATGTCATGAATGATGTGATATGTGACGTCATCAGCAGTGCATTGCAGGGGCGCGAGTTATAGTTAGCTGAACTAACTATAACGGACGAATTTCTCTGGTTTTGTACGAATGAAATGTCCAACTAACTATAACGTCCCTGAAACCTGTGGTTTTTTACAGTGAATTTCTAAGGTTTTTAAAATGCTAATTGCTAACTATAATGTCCCTGAAACCTATGATTTTTCAGTGAATTTCAAAGGTTTTTTAAATGCTAATTTCTAACTATAACATCCCTGAAACCTGTGTTTTTTTAGTGAATTTTAAAGGTTTTTTATATGCTCATTTCTAACTATGCCTACAGAGGTAGGACATGTGCAGAAGGAGGAAGAAAGACACAGAAAGAAGCAAGAGAAATGTATAAAGAGGCAACAGAAGTCCAGAAAGATGAAGAAAGGTGCAAAAAGAAGCAAGAGATGTGCACAAAGAACCAACAGAGGAGCAGAAAGAGGTCTTGTTGCAAAGTCGTATTGTGCCCCCAACTTTTTGCTGACAGATACTAGTGGTAACTGACTCTGACTTACCAGGCCCGGAGCCAGTTCTATGCTGAAAGACACTTAGAATACAGTGAAAACACCTACATACACTAGGGTACACTATGTATTGGGGTAACCCTGTGATTGGCATGACCTTCCCTGTAAGGCCCTAGTACATAATAGGGCAGGGGGATTAAAACTACCTCTAACTAAGAGGTACAGAATGAGGCAAGAGGAGTGCCGAAAGAAGCAATAGAGGTGCAGAAAGAGGCAAGAGAGGTGCAGAAAGAAGCAAGTGAAGTGCAGAAAGAGGCAAGTGAGGTGCTGAAAGAAGCAAGAGCAGTACAGAAAGAAGGAAGAGAAGTGCAGAAAAAGGCAAGAGAATTGCTGAAAGAAGCAATAGAGGTATAGAAAGAAGCACGGGAAGAACAGAAAGAGGCAAGTAAGGTGCAGAAAGAAGCAAGAGCAGTGCAGAAAGAAACAACAGAGGTGCAGAAAGAGGAAAGAGGGGTGGAGAGAGAGGCAAGAGGGATACAGAAAAAGGTAGGAGGGGTGCACAAAGAGGCAAGAGAGGTACAGAAAGAGGCAGGAGGGACGCAGAAAGAAGGAAGAGAAGTGAAAAAAGAAGTAACAGAGGTTCTGAAAGAGGCGCAAAGGGTGCAGGAAGAGCAAGAGAAGTGCAGAAAGAGGCAACAGAGGTACAGAAAGAAGCAAGAGGGGTGCAGAAACAGGCAGGAAAGGTACAGAAAGAGCAAACAAGGGTGCAGATAGAGGAAAGAAAGGTGCAGAAAGAGAAAAGAGGGGTGCAGAAAGAGGCAAGAGAAGAGATCTGCAGAAAAAAGCAACAGAGATGCTGAAAGAGGCAATTGAGGTGCAGAAAGGAGCAAGAGAAGTGCAGAAAGAAGCAGCAGAGGTGCAGAAAAAGGCAAAAGGGGTACAGAAAGAGGCAAGAAAACTGCAGAAAGAGGCAACAGAGGTATAGAAAGAGGCAAGAGAGATGCAGAAAGGGGCATGAAAGGTGCAGAAAGAGGGAACAGGGGTGCAGAAAGAAGCAAGAGAGGTGAAGAAAGAAGCAAGAGATCTGTAGCAAAAAGCGATAGAGGTGCTGAAAGAGGCAAGTGAGGTGCAGAAAGAAGCAATAGATCTGTAGAAAAAAGCAACAGAGTTGCTGAAAGAGGCAGGTGAGGTGTAGAAAGTAGCAAGAGAGATGCAGAAAGAGGGAAGAGAAGTGAGGAAAGAAGTAACAGAGGTGCTGAAAGAGTCATGAGAGGTGCAGAAAAAAGCAACAGAGGTGCTGAAAGAGGCAAGTCAGCTGCAGAAAGGAGCAAGAGAGTTGCAGAGAAAGGCAATAGAAGTGCATAAAGAAGCATCAGGGGTGCACAAAGACGCAGGAGAGGTGTAGAAAGAGGAGAGAGAGGTGCAGAAAGAAGCAAAAGAGGTGTTCAAAGAAGCAAGAGGGATGCAGAAAGAGGCAAGAGCAGTGCAGAAAGAACCAAGAGAAGTGCAGAAAGAAGCAACAGAGGTGCAGAAGGAGGCACGAAGGGTGCAGAAAGAACCAAGAGAAGTGCAGGAAGAAGAAAGAGAGGTACAAAAAGAGGCAAGATTGATGCAGAAAGAGGGAAGAGAGGTGTAGAAAAAGGCTAGAAAGTTGCACAAAGAGGGAAGACGGGTGCAGAAACAAGCAACAGAGATGTAGAAAGAAGCAAGAAAAGCGCAGAAAGAGGCAAGTGAGATGCAGAAACAGGCATGAAAGGTACAGAAAGAGGGAAGACGAGTGCAGAAAGAGACAACAAGGTTGCAGAAAGAGTCAAGACAGATGCAGAAAGAAGCATACAGAGTGCAGAATGAAGTAACAGGGGTGCAGAAAGAGGCAAGAGAAGTGCAGAAAGAAGCAACAGAGGTGCAGAAAGAGGCAAGAGAACTGCAGAAAAAGGCAAGAAAAGTGCGGAAAGAGGCAAAAGAGGTACATAAAGAGACAACTGGGGTGCAGAAAGAAGCAAAACAGGCGCAGAAAGAAGCATGGAAAGTGCAGAATGAAGCAACAGGGGTGCAGAAAAAGAGAAGTGTAGAAAGGAGCAAGTGAGGTACAGAAAGAGCCAGCAGAGGTGCAAAAGGAGACAAGAGAGGTGCAGAAATAGTCAAGAGAAGTGCACAAAGAGCCAAGAGAATTGCTTAAAGAAGCAACAGAGGTGTAGAAAGAAGCAAGAAAAGTGCAGAAAGAGGCAAGTGAGATGCAGAAACAGGCAGGAAAGGTACAGAAAGAGGGAAGACGAGTGCAGAAAGAGACAACAGGGGTGCAGAAAGAAGCAAGACAGGCGCAGAAAGAGGCATGGAAAGTGCAGAATGAAGCAACAGGGGTGCAGAAAGAGGCAAGAGAAGTGCAGAAAGAAGCAACAGAGGTGCGGAAGGAGGCAAAAGAACTGCAGAAGGAGGCAAGAGAGTTGCAAAAACAGGCAAAGGAAGTACAGAAAGAGGGAACAGAGGTGTAGACAGAGACAAGAGATGTGCAGAAAGAGGTAAAAGGGGTGCCGTATGAGGCAGAGGCAGTAGGGGTGCAGAAATTTGCAAGAGAGGTGCAGAATGAAGCAAGAGCAATGCAAAAGAGCCAACAGAGGTGCAAAAAGAGGCAAGAGAGGTGCAGAAGGAGGCAAGAGCACTGCAGAAAGAGGCAAGAGAGTTGCAGAAACAGGCAAAAGAGGTACAGAAAAAGGGAACAGGTGGGCAGACTGAGGCAAGAGAGGTGCAAAAAGATGGAAGAAGGATGCAGAAATAGGCAAGAGTGATGCAGAAATTTGGAACAGAGGTGCATGAAGAAGCCAGAGCAGTGCAGAAAGAATCAACAGAGGTGCAGAAAGAGGCAAGAGGGGTACAGAAAGAGGCAGGTGAAGTGCAGAAAGAAGCAAATGAGCTGTTGAAAGAACCAACAGAGGCGGGAAAAGAGGCAAGAGGGCGCAGAAAGGAATAGGAGAGGTGCAGCAAGAGGGTTAAAGAAAGAGGCAGGAGGGGTGCAGAAAGAATAAGAGAACAGCAGAAAGAAGCAACAGAGGTGCTGAAAGAGGCACAAAGGGTGCAGAAAGAGACAAGGCAGGTGAAGAAAGACGGAACAGAGGCACAGAAAGAGGCAAGAGTGGTGCAGAAAGAGGGAAGAGAGGTGTAGAAAGAGGCAAGAGAGTTGCACGAAGAGGGAAGAGGGGTGCAGACACAGGTAAAAGGGGTGCAGAAAGAAGCAAGTGAGGTGCAGAAAGAGGCAATAGAGGCGCAGGAAGAGGCAAGTGAGGTGCAGAAAGATACAAATGAGATGCAGAAAGAGGCAACAGACGTGCAGAAAGAGGGAAGAGAGGTGCAGAAAGTACAAGAGAGTTGCAGAAAGAGGCAAGAGAAGTGCAGAGAAAGAAAGAAACGTGCAGAAAGAAGCAACAGAAATGCAGAATGAGGCAAGAGAGGCGCAGAGGGAAGCAAGAGTAGCTTGCACACCATTAGTACCAATTTAACACCTATATTTAGCAATAACTAATATGTGACCATTCTAGGTTTGCAAAGGGCCTTCCACCACGCTGTAACACTTGTCGCTGCATTTTTGGTAACGTTTGCGCTAGAAACAAGGCTTTTTTAGTACAAAACTGTAGATTAGGGAGCAGATGATGAATTATGTGACTAATGCAGTAAATGAATAATTGTGCGAAAGTCGGTGCAGCCAAACAGTCACATAATTCCAGTGGCCCTGCTCATACTTCTGACTAGGTCCAAAAGTGCTCCTCAGTGATTCCTTCTGTTTTTGTCTCACTGAGTTCATAGTTGGGCTTTAATGGAAATGAGGAAGACTACCATACCACATAATTACTCTCCATAGCACATAATCCCACTCTACATAATTCCTATACACTAAATACCACATACTTTCTATCCACATAATTTCACTGCACAACATACCATATAATTCCACTACACTCAACGTACATCCACTCCACTCCAAAAAACATTAGTAAAAAACTTTTGCATTTACAACGCCAATAGCTCCAATTCTCGCAAATGCGAAACCTATTACATTGTAAACACTTCTCTAACTAGTAGTCACGTTTGCAGAGTCGTGGAGAAAGGGTGCTGGGCCTCCGACCAGCACTCAGTAATTCTGTTGCGTAGGGCTTACAGGAGGTACCAGGAGGACTTCTTGGTCCCCAAAGTCCCTCAGGAGTAAATTGGACTTCATCCCCCATCCCGTAGTCTGCCAGAGGCACGTTTGTAGAGTGATGAAGAAAGGGGGGCATGGCCTCCGAAGACGTTTTAGCAATCCCTCTGTGTGGGACTTACTGGAGGTAACAAGAGGGGTAGTTGGCCCCCAAGAAAAACCTTGGGGGCCAACTACCCTTCCTATTACCTCAAGTAAGTCCCACACAGCAGGATTGCTAACTTCTCAGAGCAGGCCACGCCACCTTTGCCCACCACTCTGCAAACGCGCTCGTTGGCATGTTCTAACTTGGGGACTGATGTCCCCTTCGCTGCTGGTGGTCCTTTAGGGGCCACCTAGCCTACCTCTTACCTCCAGTAAGCCCCAAACAGTGTGATTGCTGAGAGGTGGAGAAAGGCCACGCCCCCTTTCCCCACCACTCTGCAAACGTGCCTCCTGGCATGTTCTAAGTTGGGGTATTAAGTCCCCTTCATTCCTGAGGGTCGCCGGGGGCCAACTAGCCTACCGGGTGCCTCCAGTAAGCACCACACAGCTGGATTGCAGAGAGGTGGTCTGAGGCCACGCCCCTTTTTACACCACTCTGCAAATGCGGCTCCCGGTGCACTGCTGCTCAATGGATAAAGTCCACTTGTGTCCTGTGGTCATCAGGACATAAGAGGACCTCATCTCCTCACCAGCCACTAGGAGCGTTTGCACCACCTCTATGCAATCCAGCTGTGTGGCGCTTACTGGAGGTACCTGGTGGGCTAGTTGGCCCCCGCAGGCCCCCCAAATTAATTGGTGAGTGCCCCCGGGACCAGGCCCACCCGGGGGCTTTCAAAAACTAAGCGCAGGAGGCCGCGCTTAATTTTTTTTTAATATTGTCTTCCGTATTCGCGCACCCAACACGAATTCGGACGATTTTTTTGCATTTTTTTTTAATGCTTTCTTTGGCCCTGGGGGTCCTTGTGGGACCCCCTAAGCAGGCCTAGGGGGTCAGGGGGTTTGTACCCTTCCCCCTTTTCTTGTTTTTCACCTTTTTTTCACTCTTTTCTTGTGACTCGGTTAAAGCAGGTAAACATCCAAGGTAATGGTCCTGGATACGGTGAATCTCTCATCCCATCCTTTCTTCTGGCCAGACATGCTCGATCCGGCTGACATAGTAGTTGTGAAAGTGCATTACGTGACAGCTCCTTCTTTATTGTTTGATCAGTTAATTAATTTACAAATAGTGTGTTTAACCAACTGAACACATTTTTGAATATCTTCTTTCATTGCTTTTTCCCTAAAGAGTTGTCCTCGCACTGATCTACTGTTAAATCCTATCTGCCGAGCTACCTATGTCTATGCTCATTAAGCTTCTCGAGGGTCAGAAACAGATCTTTCAGTCTCTGTCTCAATCACTGTATCATGCACGCCAGTTATTCTTGTGATTTTGGGTAAAAGAAAGATCAAATTTAAAAATGATCTACATATTAAATCATTTTCTTTAAGGCTTCCCCACGAGCTGCGTAACCAGTCTTCCAACCTTACCTTTCATCCACGCATTTCAGACTGTCCACAATGCAGCCCTTAGCTACCCACTGGCCAGACTCAAAAGGCTAGGCACTAAATATCTCCACATTTGTTCTCTGCCCTCTGGGATGCTTTCGTCACCCAGCTGAGAGTTAAGGATGACTTCACAAGGTATGGAGGCTCTTCAATTCCATATTTTCCATTCAGCTTACTGCCTTATTTCTTAGGTCTAGACTTTGAATCATCATGGACGTATTCTAAGACTATCAACATAACACGTGCCTCTATAGCTTGGTTCAGACGGGAAACATCCACTAGTACACGGACATTTCTTTGCATGCGATATAACAACGCGTCCCTTTAGTACGCATGCTGTTATATCGCATGCGTTGTACAACGCATGCGTAGGGGGCGGGTACTAGTCACGGCGGACATTTGCAAAGAGAGTCTGACGGAGGAAGCCGGTGGAAGCATGAAGGGGGAGAAGATTTGAACCACGTGTGTTAAGAGGTAAGTGGGGCTGTGAAGGGGCTGTGTAGGGTAGTGCAGGGTTGTGTACTTGTGTAGTGTATTATGGTTTAGTGAAGTGTCGTTGGGTTAGTGTTTTAGGGTTTAGGGTAGTGTTGTGGGTTATTGAAGTCTAGGTTAGTGTTTTAGGGTTTAGTGTAGTGTCGGGGGGTTATTGTTTTAGGGTTTAGGGTAGTGTTGTGGGTTAGTGTAGTCTAGGGTTGTGTTTTAGGGTTGAGTGTAGTGTCGTGGGGTTAGTGTTTTAGGGTTTAGTGTAGTGTCGTGGGGTTAGTGATATAGGGTTTAGGGTAGTGTTGTGGGTTAGTGAAGTCTAGGGTAGTGTTTTAGGGTTTAGTGTAGTGTCGGGGGGTTAGTGTTTTAGGGTTAAGGGTAGTGTTGTGTGTTAATGAAGGGTTAAGTGTAGTATGACATGTTATTCCGCATACCATTATTATTACTAGGTAAGGTTTTACTTCGCATACCATAACACTTTCATTGTAATGGTATGCAAAGTAAAAACTTGCGTAGTTACGGTTATTGCTAAGTAATAACCGCGTAGTAAAAGCATGCGAAGTAATGGCTTGCGAAATAACATCTCATATTCGGTTCAGACTATTAAGGCTTCTCCATCTTTCATTTTTCCTAAATGTATACATCTTTTTATCTTCCTTCACCACCTGAGGCTTTGAATTGCCACTATTCTGTAATGTTCTTTACATGGTTTGTAATGCTTCCTTAATCATTCTCCATCTGTAGCCTCTCCTCAGCTGCATGAGATGAAAGCAATGCAGAATGCACTATTCTATATACCCCACCCCAAAAAATAATTAAATAATGCTACACCATAGGAATTGTCCTCCTAGATCATCTATGGTGTAAAGAAGAATCATAGAGAATTAGACACATCCTCTTCTGTCTCACTTAGAAATTACAAGTAGCCTAGAGGGAGGTTTCACTCCTCACATCTAAACCTCCACAATGTGTTCAGACATCAAGGCCATGACACAACCTGGATGAAACATGGCAATGTGAACAGCCTGGGTAGAACTGTTAACTTTAGTATCTATGCGTTCCAGTCACTAACATTTTCAATTCAGAAGTTTAAGACAAATACCTCTTGGTATGAATTGGACAGTGGTATGCCTTGATCACCATAGGATCTCAATGCCTTGATCACCATGGCTGCAGCCCTCAGTCAGCTGCTAAATTTCAATCTGCTTGGCTGCCAATCTCCTCTTGTTCCTACTTTCTAAATCACCCACAAATGGCTGCAAACAGTAAAACTCACTTTACAAAAACAAAAATAAATGTTATGATACATTCTCTCCTGCATGAGAATTGCAATGATTAAATTCCCTGTGGTCTTTAGCTTATTTTTAAAGTTTTCATTGGAACCATGCTAGTCATTTATAATTTTATATTTGTTCTTTCCCATCAAGAAAAATAAGTGCCTTGTGAGATGGTGACTCCAAATCTGTGTTAAAAAAGCTTTGTGCTGATAAATAGGTGTCAGGACTTGATGTACAACTTTTTAATTAAAGCTGGTTCGCATAGGCCCTACGATGAGGTAAATATTGGGAATATGATATGCCCGGCCATATTTCTCGAATGTCTAAAGAATTCACATTGCTCT
Organism: Triturus cristatus; assembly: GCF_964204655.1. Classification (NCBI taxonomy): domain Eukaryota; kingdom Metazoa; phylum Chordata; class Amphibia; order Caudata; family Salamandridae; genus Triturus; species Triturus cristatus. Next base: position 765,415,457 of record NC_140581.1, on the reverse strand, counting down.
GCTTGTATCATGAAGGCTGTTAGATATTGAGGTTTCTGATTGGCAGAGTATACTTACCATGTCCAAGCAGGAGTCACAATCTTAGTCAGGGTAAGTCACATACACAACTAAATTAACCTGTGCCCACCCTCTGATACCTTGACACAGAGCAGTCAGGTTTAACTTAATGTGTAAAGTATTTGTTCACACTTTAATTACTGTAATGCAAACACCACAAAGAGACTCCACACTGTCTTAGATGAATAGAGAATATTTATCTGAGTAAAACAAGACCAAAACAACAAAAATACAATACGTAGAAGTTGAGACATGAATTTCTAAAGATTCGATTAAAAAACAGTGCTTAGAAGTCACTAGCATTCAAAAGGTTACTTGAGGTCACGAAGGACCGGTACAAATCCAAAGTTCAGGCCAACCTCAATGGAGAGCAGGCCGACTACAGGACCCACCCAGGACCCGCTGAAAACTACTTTGCACGGAACAAGCAGCGGCATTAAAGGCTTCACTACGTCGGTTCCAATCCACACAGTCAGGTTTATGCGTCGGAGTTGAGCCTTTCAGTCAGTGTTGAAGAATTGGTGCTGCATCTACGTCAAGCCTCACAGTTGGTGTTAAAGAATTAGCGCTGTGTTATCGTCGAACCTCGCAGTTGGGACCAGCGTTGTCATTGAATTGACACTGCATCGGCATCAGAGGGCACTGAGTCGTTTCTGATCTACCAAAGATGTCACTGCATCAACGTTTGCAGAAAACAGCTGCAGAACCCACTTCTGAGGCCCAGGACTGGAGGGGGCACCTTGGGCAAGGGCAGGACTGACAGATTTCGGAGTCCAGCAGCACCAGCAGATTTGCAAGGAGTATTGTGTGCCCCTGAGACTTCAGAAAGCAGGAGGCAAGCCAGCAAGCCCTTGGAGAATCTTGGGTTCAAGGATGTAGTGAGCACGTCCAGTTCCTCTCACTCCCACCAAGAAGCAGCAGGCCAACACAGCAGAATGGGTAGCAAAGTGGAAGTCCCTCCTACAGCTCATCAAGTAGCAGGCCAACAAAGCAATGCAGGCTGCAAAGTGGCAATTCCTCTCACAACACAGCAGCTTTTCTTCCAGACAGAATGTCCTTGTTTCCAGCAAAGCTCTGATTTGGTAGTGTCAGGGGTCCAGTACGTTTACCCAAATGTGCCTTTGAAGTGGGGGAGACATCAAAAAGACTGTTGAAGATCACAAGGTTACTGCCTTTCTTGCCCTGGCTCCAGACACACAACAGGGGGGTATTCAGCACTTTCTGTTCGGACAGGCACAACCCTATTCTGATGCAAGTGTCAACTCTTCCGTCCAGCCTATGTCAGGAAGGCCTATCAGCCGGGTGATGGGCCTTCAGGATGCAAATGGCACACCCCATCTCCCTTTGTCTGACTGTCTAGAGGGAATGCACAAAGCCCAGCTGTCACCCAACCCAGACGTTTATTCAGATACAGGCAGAGGCACTGAATGGATAAAGTAAGAAAATGCCAACTTTCTAAAAGTGGCATTTTCAGACTTACAATTTAAAATTCAACTTCACCATGAATTGTGATTTTCAATTGGTAGTCAAGAGACAACAAACTTCAAATTTCTATCTGCTCCTAATAGGAAATTACACTTAAAAGCTGTTTAAGGCAATCCCAATGGGAACCTATGGGAGAGATAGGCCTTGCAGTAATGAAAAACAAATTTAAGAGTGTTTCACTACCAGGACCTGTAAAACTACTTTTTAAATATACTACACCCTACCACTGGGGCTACATAGGGCATATTTTAGGGTTGACTTACAATTAATAAGAAGGAAGGTTTGGACTTGGCAAGTAGGTTAACTTGTCAGGTTGAAATGGCAGTTTTAAAACTGCACACACAGGCTCTGCAATGGCGGGACTAAGCCATCTTTAAAGGGCTACTGAGTGGGTGACACAATAAGTGCTTCAGGCCCACTGATAGCTTTTAATGTACAGTCCCTGGGCACATATAGTGCTCTTTACTAGCGACTTATAAGTAAATTAAATAGGCCAACTGTTGATAAGCCAATGTTACCATGTTTAGAGTACAGAGCATATGCACTTTAGCACTGGTTAGCAATGTTAAAGTGTCCAGAATCCTAAAGCTAGCAAAAATGAAGTCAGCAAAACAGGAGGTCAGAAGGTAAAATGTCCAGGGAAACCATGCCAAGGATGCCAGGTCTAACAAAGACAATGCATGAAGGCAATTGTCCTAATTAGATATTGAGATATCAATGCAATCACTTCTGCACTGGGATCCTTATGTCTCAAGACTTACAATCACCTCATGAATATTTATGAGCCAGGCTCCTTAGTGACGAAGGGCACCAGCACCATTTACTTACCACCAGCTGGAAAAAACAGTAGGAGACTCTGTTACGTGGTGGATGCTTCACTTTCATGCATTCTTGTTTCAGCTTGGTCCTCATTATATTGGCTGCATTGCATCATTACCCATGAAACTGTATGTTCACAATAATAGCATACCCTGTGTATAGCAATTAATTGTGTCAAATAACACATGCTATTGCATGGTCGTATTTGAATTTTTTACTGACTTCTGTATTTCAGGAAGTGGGGACATGAAAGTTTACAGTTTTGAGTAACTTTATGCTCTTAAATGGTAAAAAGTCAAAAGTTGCTCAGAGATGTGGATTTATATATTTATTCATGTGTAAAGTTACCTTTGTGATGAGCCCCCTTTGTCTTGCTTTCCACTTAAAAATTACTCAATTCCATCCATTGCACATTTAGTCACAAACCTCCGTACTCCATTGCAAAAAATGAACTTAAATTACTCACAATTGTAAACATCACTGTGACCTACTTTTAAACTTGTACAATGCAAATATTAACAAAGACATCAGAAACTGAACAGAACTCATATTTGGTTTCTCCAATTCAGTTCATGAGCCCCTTACCTCGTCAATAACTGAATCCATTCATTCGGAAATTACATTTTCCACACTCACAAAGCTGCATGATAGAAAATGCATTAATTTTTCCTGGAAGATATTTTGATATTCATTTTTTTGCTCACTAGAGAAAATCGGCCTGCTGATATTGTCATAAAACATGCGTTTCAGAATGCGTGCCTGAAAAATATGAATATATTATCTAAGAATAGAGGTGGAAGTACAAAGTGACAATAACATGATAAATATTGCCTTTTACTGTCACTGCTAATTAAAGAATAAATATAATCATTGAAACAAGAAGGAACAGGCTTACTGGAAAATGACGGGGAATTCCTTGTCAGATCATAGCATTGCACTATATTTCATAATTTATGTAGCGCTTACTGCCACTATGTGGGACACTGAAGTGCTTGCCTGCATGAGCAGCAAGCTACGCCATGTAGGGTATGTTGGTGAAAGGGTGTTGTCTTCAGGATCGGCCGGTGCAAGTAAGCGCGGTGGTGGCTGGGTGGGTGGGAGTTGACAGACAATGCTGAATTAAAATAACATTAAAAAGAAAAGAAAAGCACTTACCTTGCGCTCACCGTTTCGCCGTGTTGGTGATGCGGCAAGTGCAAGGTTAGTGTTTTTCTATTTTTTGTGTTATTTTAACTCAGCATCGTCTGTCGACACCCTGCCCTTCTACCCCACCACACTTACCTGCATTAGCCGCTCCTAGTTGTCGTTGTTTTTTAATTCCATGTTGGAAGTGTTTCCATGTCATTCCTTAGGACCCCGGATGGGTGGTTATTGATTTATGGGATGCAACTTTAGAAGTCTGGCGAATGAAGAAGTTTGAGACAGGGACACAAAGTTTGTTATTTTCAGTAGCAGGACCCTTAATTGTATTTCTTATTATCATAGTCTACTTAGCTGGCTACTGCACAGGGTGGTCCAACTTTTATTTAAAGTTTTCGGTCCTGAGCAGGCATGGTTGGAGAGTGATACAGGGGGAGATCTACTGGGATGATCATTGTTACTATCAACCCATGTCTGAATGTCATTGTGAGATGTAAAGAAGCAGTCATATTAGCTAGCTGGGACCTGCAATGGTGGACTAGATTATAGTCCTCTGACTGGCCAGATCTCTTCAGTTTATTGTCTGGTACAGTACTGGAAGATGGATAAGACTTGTCATAGATATGTCTTATGTGAGTGTAAGAGGATTACACTATAGTTTACTGCCGACTGCTGAATGTTATAGTATTAGTATTTCTACAGGTGGGAAGAGTTAAATATGAAGTGACATTACTATATAACATCCAGACTAACCATAGGTCAGTCCGTCTTAACTTACTTTGATATGGAAAGTAGTGTGCTGGATGTCAAGGGTGGCTAAATTGCCCCATTTGCCTTTCCTATACATTTTGGTGATGGGGCATCAAGTAGTCTTTCTGTTAGACTGGAGGTGTAACACAATGTGTAGCCTGTCATGGAGAGTCACTGTTTGTTCTTTGATTTGTTTAGGTTTTTGAGACAAATGCACAATACAACATATTATAAAGTAACACAGCGTGGCACAACATGACACAACATAACCCCAAAACATACCGTAGCAGAGCATGACACAGCATAAGCTATGACCCAACATAGCACCATACCATATCATAACAGCAGAGCATGTGTAACAAAACACACTAACTTACCACTGCACAGCACAACACAAAATAAAACACCTTAACATAGCACAGCAGACACAACATAACTAACCCTCACACAAATGGCAGAGCACAGCATGATGCTGTATAACACAACATAACACACCACAGCAAAAAACACCCCAACTTAACACAGCACAGCATAGCATGACATAATGAAACACACACTAATGAAATGAAATGAAATGAAAAGTAAATTTATAAAAGCGCGATTGCTGCCCGGGGGCGTCGAAGCGCTAGGAACCAACAGAGAAGGCGTGACAGAGTAGCTAGCTAAATTTACTGAGGGAGGTTAAACAGAAATGTTTTTAGCTGTTTTCGGAATAAAGAAAGGTTGGGGTTAGATCTAAGATGAAGAGGGAGTGAATTCCAGGACTTGGCGGCATTATGGGTGAACGTCCTGCCGCCAGACCTTGCCTTTTTTATTCTCGGAGCTATAGCCATGAAGGCTTGGCTAGATCGGAGGCTTCTGCTGGGTTGATACTGTTTTACTAGGTCACGGGTGATCATAGGACCTGTGTCCCAGAAAGCCTGGTGGGCAATACACATGGCTTTGAAGAGGATTCTCTGACGCACTGGTAGCCAATGCAGGCTAATCAATCCAGCTTTGGCTGATAGTCTGCGTGGGAGCTGTAACAATGTGCGGGACGCACAGTTCTGCACTGTCTGAAGTCTACGCAAGGTGTACTCCGGAGCACCAAGGTAGAGGACATTGTTGAAGTCTAAGCGGGACTGTATCAAACCCTGGCTGGCCACCTGCTTTGCCTCCATAGGTAGAAGAGGGAGGATTTTCTTTAGCATCCTAAGAAGGCCAAAGCAGGTAGCCGAAAGTTTTGTAGCCTGGATGTTAAAAGAAAGGGTCTTGTCCAGCCACACCCTGAGGATCTTAATATTGTCCTTGGGTGCTGGAGGGGTGCCTAGACAGGGGGGCCACAAGGAGTTGAAAAAGATGGGGTTTGAGGGGCCCAGGAGCATCAGCTCCGTTTTATCCCCATTGAGCTTAAGGGATGATGAAGACATCCAGCCCTTTACCTCCTCTAAGCACTTTCTTAGCCCACCTGACCGTGGCATGTCGGCCTCCTGCGCCAATGAGACCACCAGCTGGGTGTCGTCCGCGTAAGAAATAATCTTAACCCCAAATGGACGAACAACCTCAGCCAGTGGTCTCATATAGATGTTGAAAAGCACAGGGCTTAAGGAGGAGCCTTGTGGGACTCCACACCTCAATGGTCTACTCATGGACACTGTCTCTCCATCAAATACTTGAAAAGATCTATCCCTCAAGAAGGACTTGAACCAAAGCCAGGCTTTATCCATTATTCCGACACTCGAAAGACGGATCAGCAGGGTGTCATGGCTGACCGTATCGAATGCCGCGCTAAGGTCAAGGAGGATCACTGCCACTGATCCTCCCTGATCTAGGATTTTTCTGGATTCCTCGGTGACTACTAGGAGGGCGTAAGAGAATACAGCTCAACTTAACACATCCTAACTTAACACATCATAGCACTGCTAAATTTAACTTGCCCTAGAAAGACGGCATAGCACAGCATAACTGAACACACACTGCCACAATACAGCAAAGCACAGCAATGTGCAGTATGACACAACATAGCACAGCCTTGCATTGCACATAAGAACATAATACATCACACCATAATTTAAAACAGCACAGTAGAACATAACAAAATATAATGCATCCTAAGCATAACTGTCATGTCCTTATTAACAAGGTTCTAAAAAGGTCCGGTTTCACAAGGTGAATCCGCTTCTACCCCAACAAATCACAGAGTCAACTCAGTAAGTAATATAAGTGCACCTCAAAAGTGTATATGACAGGAAGGAGCAGGGAATGAGAGAGTAAGAGACAGAGCGATACCTTAGCTCAGCAAATGGTGTATGCTGCTTCAAGCATTGAAGATCATCTCAGATATTTCAGGGTTAAAATTCCTCTTGTGTAAAGGGCTGGGCTTTCCATGAAGGAACTGAGGAGGATGCACTTATTTTGGGGGTGGGAGAAATTACCTAAATATAGCTACACAATCAATCAATCAATCAGTGCTTGTTAAGCGCAGCGACTCACCCGTGAGGGCCTCAAGGTGCTTGGGGGGGGGGGGGGGGGAGTTGCAGATTCAACTGGGTGCTGTGGATTATTCGAATGGCCAGGTCTTGAGTGGAGTCACAGTGGTGACAACAACAAAATAAAACACAAACACCAACGAAATTTAGCGAGGGGTACAGCAAATCAGCCACAACCTGTGCCCCCGCCAAGAACCACCCAGGCCTCCACACAACACATCTTTCATAACATGCCAAACAGTGTCACTGATGATACCCCAAAAGGACATCACTGATGACATCATCCGTAGCACTGCTGTGCACACCACTTTACAAACCCTAAAATATTATAAAAAAGAAAAAAGAGGCCTAAAGCCTTATTCAGCATAGCTTGACTCCATGCAGAGGGGTGGATATAGGGCTTGGCCATAGGCCAGGCCATGCAGCTAACCTCCACTGCACATAGCTGAAGGCCGAGGGCTAAAGGGATTGCCTACCTTCAAAGGGTTGTGTGCGGTGACTAACCCCTGCTGCGCAGAGCCAAAGGCTTTATAGCCAAGGTTGGATAGTCATAGATATTTCAGTGCAGGTCCAGGCATAAAACCAAGCCCTGCAGTCAAGCGTCACTGCTCATGCCCAAAGGTCAAGTGGAGCAGGGATTCCAAGCGTGTGGATGGCTGGGAGCACAGCCGGCCCTGCAGCCAAAACCTGCACAAAACTCTTCTGACCATAACACAGGTGCCCTTGCACTATGTCACAAGAGTGCCTCTGTTGATGCATGGCTGCTGAAAGTACGTCAGTGCCGGGAGAGAGGAAATGTGCCACTTCTTTGTAGAGATGGCATAGTTCCCACAATGCAGTGCAGCTCAGCAACTGTGTTTGCTGCCTTGAGTTCCATCAACTCTTTGTAAATCTGGGCCTTAATTTGAAGTTATTGTACTTGTCAGAATACCTAATTTCTGAAATGTTCTATTCCTAACTCCTGTTGTTGATCACATCAATGTATCAATTTTTCACTTTGAATACTTTGTTTAGAAGTGTCTACCATATGTCTTAATTAGTTTACTATTGCTTTTAAGCTCTAATGCTATTCCTTGCTCTTACACCCCATTCCCTCTCACTATGCTGGTTCTCAGACTTTCCTCAGCCCTGTGCCTTTTACAGGTTTGTTCACTACAACTCATTTGAACTTTTATCTCTCATCTATTTGTCAGCTTTAATCTTCTTTTCTAAACATATTTCTCATTTGCTTTTTTAATTCATTTTCTACCAAGAAACATGTTACTGTGGCATTTATAATTCCAAGTTATGGCGCGCTGACGCTTTTTATAGAGTGTATAAAGGTTTCCACGGACGGTTCGAGATTGGTCCTAATGGCAAAAGCTGCTAACTTTGCAACTGGGTAAACAGCTTCGAGTCTAGGGGTTAATTCAATACCCTGATATTCTGAGAAAATCACTTAATCTACCTGTGGATTAAAAAACATGAATCTGACCTTGTGTAATGCAATCTTGTGCTCAAGTAAATCGCTGCACTGTCTTAGGGTGGAGTTCGCGGTATATAAAAGTGCAATAAAAAAAAATAGGACCAGTTTGAGAGAATAATTAGGGGTAAAATACACAAAGAACCCAGACAAGGACCAAATAAGAGTAGAAAGGGACATCAAAGAATGTTCAACGGTCTATGGCATTATATTTAATGAGTATAAATAGAGGAAGTTAACATAGAATCTATGTGGAGAGCATACTTATTTGTTTTCGGGTTCTTTATGTTAGGGTCAAAACAGACAAGAAATTGAATTTTTTGTTCAAGGGTTCAGGAGTCTTTGACAGGACTTGCAATTCACAGTCATCGGAGTTCATGCACATTGCACCACCACCCTGCAAATCTCTTATATTAGATGCAGAGCTAGGAAAGAAACATGGAACTGGCTAGTGGGTAGGACCAGGAGGATATGGTTGCCTGGTCACTGGCAACTGGCGTACAAGAGGGTGGGACTTTCGGACCATGTCACAACAGTGTGGGCATGCAGACAGGGACTTCTGGAAACAATAAGTAAAGATAAACCAGCCCTTTGGCTCACAACGGCAGGTGTTTTTAGGGTTCCTGTGTCACTAGAGTCTAAACTCATTTGCAGTCCATCACCTTTATTACTGTTTTCTCCCTAATTAGTAATATTTGTGCTGATGCCTCTGGACCTTTCTCGGTTCTCCCCCTCTTACCTCTTTGTTTTGCAGGCCACCTGTGGAATATCTTACTAGTGTGATTCTCTCCTAAAATTTGCAAGGTGCTTCCGGGTCTGGGGAGTGTATTCTGGTCTTCCTAGGGCTGTCAAAGCTATGCATTGTGAAGCAACTTAAAGCTACATTTGAGTCACTTCAGGACTGTATGAACTACCTATAGTGTAAATCCTTTGCCCGGGCAAACTCTCCTCTTTTATCCCTCTTTCAATTCTCTAGGGGAGGAACCATTCAAGAAATCTGGCCTTATTTATGGGCCCAATAGATGCTCAAATTGTCAAAACGGTTGCGATTACTACAGAGTGATAATCTATTCAGTGAAAAATGTTTAATCTTCAAGGGTAGCTATCAGTGATGCACCTGCACTCAAGGAAAGCTACTGTGACCTGAAAAGACTGTTGAGCAGCATTTCCAGCACCTGTCACTGTATATGTTACTCTCTTTCGATGAAGGACTGCTATCTTGAAACATAAGCTTATCTCCTGGTGCTGAGATGTCAAGGCAGTGTGCTCCTGTCCGGTTTTTGTTATCTATCAGTGATGACAAACAGCCACTAAGGGCCTGGTTATGAGTGACTTGCTATATGCTGATCCGTGTGTAAACCCCTATTTATATAGGGGTCGGAATTACGAGTTAAAAGATTTTTAACACATCAGATAATTATTGGATTCATTAAATACTTCAAGCTTCATTATATTTAACAGGGGCAATGTGTACGGTTTATACCGTACCATATGGATTTTGATGTGTTAAATGCCAAAACCTGCATGATATTCCTCAGTAAACCCATAATAGGTGTTATTTATCGCACCAGATAAATATCATACCCCATGGTATCATTATCTATCAGGGGCGGTAAATAACACTTAAACTCATAATCAGGGCCCAAGTGGCTTAATATTAGAATGACCAATTCCGGCAGATAACCCTGCTCCAAAATCCATCCATTATGCAGTAATAAGACCTCAACAGGAAATAGCTCATTCTGGTCACTTAACCATGTCCTTTTCGCGTGCAATTTATCATCTGCTTGGGAAGAAGTAAATTGCAGCAGCGGGAATGCTGAGGGGTTGTGGCCATGGATTAGGGGGCTGTCCAGTACCTGGGAAGCCTGTCATGGCCGGGGGAGCATTTACCATTCAGCATAAAGTGGAGGGGGGTGAGGTACTGTATTTGTGGACCTGGTAATCCTAAACTTGGAAACACTGGGCTACTTAGGATTGCTAGGAGTGGCACCTTCCAAAATATTTCCAAAATATTTCTACAGGCTACAGGCTACTTGTAACGAGGGCGTTAGAGGTGGAGGAAGACATCTAAAAAGTCACTTTTAAAAGTGACTTTAAAAGTGCATTTGATTCCAGCTAAGCTCTCTCTTATGTAAAGATAATTATTTTGAACGCTTCTTGATATTTTGGATGAGGGTCTTTTATAAATAACCTAAGCTACATTAATGGCACATCCCCAAGTCTACAATTTGAGTATAAGTACGTAGATGTTTGCATGTCTGGTGGCCCTGACCGCTGCTTCCGTTTGTTTAGATAAAGTCTTCTCTTGTAGGCAGGCATCCACTCTAAACAGACTTCGACTTTGATGTGAATCAACTCTCCTCTGTTTAGTTTCTATCAATTTAGGGGGCCCTTGCCTTTCTGCTGCAAAATATGACACATGTCTTAACCTTCTTCTATTTCTGAAACTTATAAGTAATTTTTCTCACAAGCCTAAATAATTAGCACTGATAATGAATTGAAAAATGGACATCCCTTTTCCAAAAACATTGTCATAGGTGCCTAAGTCACCAAGTTCTCACCACCTATTACGCCATTTCACATCTTTACTACGAGATCAAGGTGTTTAAAGAATAGCTTTCAGTGTCCTTTAGATAGACTCAGGTATCTGCTAGCTGTTGTTCATAAATCTTCCTATATCGTATCCCGCCCTGAAAACCATTCTAAGTGAATTTTAGTGTTTCTAGATCACAACCACTACCCCCCGGTTATAGTTATGTAATGTGAGGGTAGAATTAGAATGGTATGTGTGTGGAATGTAGACTTAGAATGTTATGATTCAGAAGAAAGGCAGTTGTCAGTAATGACTTGACTGAGTAGATGAACAGCAAATAAATCTTTTGCTACTTTATCAAGTCATTCCCGCTTGTTAATTAAATATGAAATTGCAGATTGGTGACGAGTGCTGAACAACCCATGCTGTGCTGATAATGATGATAAGCGGTAAGGGCGCAACCTGCTGAAATAATATTTACCTGAACAAAGTGACTTTAATGCTGTCTCATGTCACAGCAGATCGCTATATCGCATTGTGGAAAAGAAAGGAAAAAAATAGTTACTTAACATTGCAGATTTTCAGTATATTGTGCCTGACATTTGCTGAAAATCCTGCATATGCGCCCTAGCTCATCAAAATGAAACAACGCAAGATACAGGAAAGTCTGTAAAGCTGCCATTTTGAAATCAGGCACAAACTAGCACAAAACTATCAAAATCAGGGCAGTCATCTTTAAGTCAGGAGACTTCCATAGATTTACATTGAGGCAGCCATTTTTAGATCAGGCAAATAGTAAAATTAGTATATTAACAATGAATTTCAAGTTATATTGTAATAAAAAATTAAATATATGATCAATTGATTGAAAAAATGCTAAATGAAGAAACTAGCAGTGAAATGACAACAAACATGGATACAGGAGTGTATAATGATGAAGAGAATATAGGGAATGTTTCAAGTATGATTTTTCATTTGCCCTATCAGATCAATAAACCATTGCACAAAGGTGGGAAAAAGTAAGAAGAAGATTTTAACATTTTTTAAAGGCTACATTTAAGAGATAGTGTGATGAACAGGCAAATGATCTAATACTCAATTTAGTGGGTGAGGATTTAATAATAACGTTTCCAGAACAATAAAGAAACATGTAGAGGGGACTCATCAAATGTCTCAATGAGAGATTTGATCCTGAAAGAAATTTGAATTTCAAAAGATATGATTTTAATGTGGCCTACCAAGAAGAAGATAAATCTATCAATAAATTTGTAACAAGACCAAGAAAATTAGTGACGTTTTGTGAATTTGAAAAGTTCAATAATGAAGAAGCAATTACACTACATATAAAGAATATATATATATACAAGGATGTAATTCAGGAGAGTTTAGAAAGAAATTGTTGGAAAAAACATATGATTTACAAAGAGCTTTACAGATGGCTCGAACAGATGTGCAAGCAAAAAAACCCTAACACAAATGCGGAGTAGGGAAGGAAGAAAATAACGGAGCAAATTCAATAAATGTTGAGGAAAGATAGTAAGATATAGAAGACAGAATCTCAACACAATAAAACAAGATTGTGTTACTGATGTGGGTTGCTGTTTCCTCATTTAAGTACTTGTCAAGCTTATACACGATGTATAATGAAACCCAGGTGAAGCAAATTAATTTGATAATAAGAGAAAGTATCCAAAAACGACATCTGTTGATATAATGATTGGATCCCAAAAGGTTCCTTTCATCCTTGATAGTAAAGCAACATGTAAAATCATGTGTGTCACTGAATATCACAAAATGCGGGAAAAAACACTATCAACTCCTTCAAATGTCCGTTTTTTTCAGTAGGGAGCCAAACATCCTGTTTCCTTTCTAGGTACATTGGAAGAAAATCTGCAGTATGGAATCATATCTACCAAAGAGGAAATACACGTTCAGGAAGATGAATTTCCTGTTCACTGTTTATTAAGTAATGTCACTGCTTAAATTATGTATCTATTAGCAGTGACTTATAACGTTACAACAGAACATCCTGCTCTAAAGACATATCCTTAGTTATTTAAAGGACTGGGAAAATGTAAAGATAAGACAATCACACTACATAGCAATGAAGCAGTGAAGCATATTGCACAAATACCCAGAACAGTTCCAATACATTTGCTAGCCAAAGTAGAAAAATAAATAAATTCATTATTTCAGCATGATATTATTAGGCCTGTTAGTGGTCCAACACCATGGGTATTTCCCATGGTATTAGTTTTGAAAAGAGATACAAAAAAACATCAGAATTTGTGTCAACATGCATGTCAGGCACGGATCGGGGCAGGCATAGAGCCTCTTATTGCTGTCACCGAAGGGCTGCGGTCAGAGTGGCTCACTGCTGCGTGTTGCAGGGTGAGCTGAGTCTCCGTTTTTAGGGGAATTGGAGGACCAGGTTTTATATTGTATTGCCTTTTATTGCTTTTAAATCGTGAAGCCTTACTAATACTAAGTTTGTGTATGCTGCCTGTTGCAGCCTCAATTGCACTTTGCACTTTGTATTGGGATCACCGAGCGGAGCGCCAATTTTACTCTGCTCGGTTGGGCTAATTACAGGTGCCATTTTGGGGAGGTGGGCAGTCCAGCTCTTGGATTGCTCCCGGGTGGGTGCCTATTTAATGCACACTGATACGCTGTCGCGCAGCGGACGCACACAGCGGGCACGCCGCTGGCACTCCAAAGGCAAGCCCGTCTGCGCCCGTCCGCGTCCAGCCAGCGACCAGCACCAGCTATGCTGCCTGATCTGGTAGCAGGAAGGGATTATCTTGGCTCCTGGCCTTGGGGAGTAATCAATGCACTGGATTCCACGTGAACATTTGGAGAACCCTGATTCCATCTACCATTGTAAGATTTGTAACTTCACTGACCACCTCTTGGTGATCATCACAGCCAACGTTTCCCCTAACTCTAATGACATCTTCCTTGGTGACTTCAACTTGCATTGGAATGATCCTAAGGACCCTCAGGTCAACGCCATCAAAGACTTCCTGGCCGACCAAGCCCTTACCCAAGCCTGCTCTCTCCCCACTCACGTGAAAGGCGCCATCCTAGACTGGATCATCGCTAATGAGTCAGCGGTCAAACTTATCTCTTTTGACCCATATGATTGGTCTGACCATCACGCTATCACCTCCTGCCTAGCACTCACAAGACATGGACACCACAACTCGTGATTCCCAAACGATGGGTTAGAGACAACAAGAACCTTGATCTCGGGAAACTGTTTGCGCGCTGTGAGACCGACCCCCCCCTCAGTGCACTTCGGTTAACAACTTTGCGGATCATTATTCCTCAACTATATCTGACATTCTCGATGACCTTGCTCCGCTAAAACTAAAAAGAACCCAGATCAAAGACAGGAATCCCTGGTTCAACGGATCTCTCAACAAGGAGAAGAGATCCCTTCGACAGACTGAACGAAACTGGAAACAGCACCCGTCAGCAACCCATCTAAAACTTCTCCGCCAGGCCAGAAATGCCTACAATAGGAAAATCCTCAACTCTAAAAAAGAATTCTTCAGAACAGAACTAGAGAACGCCAAAAACAGACCTCGCAAGTTATTTCATTTGGTCAAACACCAATCCAACAAACTAGCAAAAACCTCCAAAGAAACGCCTAAACCCCTAATATCATGCGAGGAATTTTCATCCTTCATCTGCAACAAAATCTCTGCACTAGGAAACGAACTTATGTCCGCAACTCACCACCAAAATACGTCGGCTCTATCTCTTCTCTCCGCGCTGCCCTCCCAAACTGCACCCAAAAACCAAGCGCACTGGTCCAACTTCAAAGTCTATGACGAACACTCTATCTCAAAAATTCTAGCCTCCTTAAACCTGAACAATCACTTCAATGATCCTCTCCCCTCTAACTGCCTAGCTGCCGCCTCTCAGGCTATCATCCCTTCCTGGACTGCAATAATCAATACCTCTCTCCTACAGGGCTCAATACCTGACTCTCTAGAAGCCGTCCAAGTCGTCCCTATTTTAAAAAAACCTACCCTGGATCCTGCCTCCGCCGACAACTATAGACCCATATCAAACATCCCACTCCTAGCCAAAGTTCTGGAGAAATGTGTGCAACGGCAGCTGAGCCTACACATCACCAACTTCCACCTTCTAGATTACTTCCAATCCGGGTTAAACCTAGACACAGCACTGAAACCACCCTCCTCCACATCGTGGATGACGCTCTACAAGCCCTCGACCAAGGCAAAACCTGTCTCCTAATCCTCCTAGACCTATCCTCAGCATTCGATACGGTTAACCACAAAACACTCCTTGAACGCCTCAAACTCAGGATGGGTTTGGATGGCACTATCCTTGAATGGTTTAGAACCTTCCTCCAAAATCGCTCACAAAGAGTCCTCATCAACGGTAACCTATCCGCTCCCTCTCCAATCACGGTTGGACTCCCCCAAGGATCAACCCTTTCCCCCACCCTCTTCAATCTTTACCTTGAACCGCTCACAGAGGTGCTACGCCCCGCCAATATCTCCTACCTCATGTACGCTGATGACACACAGATCTACATTAAAATCTCTTCCCCTGAAGACATTCTCTCCCTGAATGAGGACTTGAAGCTGACTGTTCACTGGCTCACCACCAACCAGCTCAAACGTAACGCAAATAAAACTGAGTTTCTTCTAATCTCCCCACCCAAAACAAATCCAGACATCCAGGAATGGATCAAGGCTATCACAGAGCTAAACTGCCCTCCTACCATCGTGGACTCTGCGAAATCCCTTAGAATAACCCTTGACAGCAGCTTGAACATGCGGGCCTCATCAACTCGATGGCCAAAACTGCCAGATTTCACCTGAGTTACCTAAGAAACCTGAAACCCTTCCTCGATACTTCCGACCTAAAAACTGCAATCCAGGCAGTAGTCATTTCCAGACTAGAATATGGATGCTCTACTCTCGCAGGGCTACCCAAGAACTCTCTGGCCCCTTTGAAAGCCTGCCTCAACGCCGCCGCCAGACTCCTAACTGGCTCAAAGAAGTTTAACCACATCTCTCCCCACCTTAAAGCTCTGAACTGGCTTCCCCTTGAGGCCAGAATCCAACTTAAACTGGCCTGCATTACTCACAAGGTTCTTTACTCCAATTCCCCTGGATTTCTCGCCCTGAAACTCATGATATCTGGAGAAGCCAGAAACTCCCGATCTGACAGAGACCTTTTGATTCAACCAGCACGCTTCCGGAGAAAACAAAACTAAAATCGGGCCTTGTCGGGGGGTGCTCCAAGAATTTGGAACTCTCTCCCGCCCGCCATCAGAAGACTTCCGTCTTTGGCTCGCTTTAAAAAAGAGACCAAAACTTTCCTAATGGGCAAATTCCTCGCATAACGATCATAATACAATTACCTCAGCGACCTGTTCCACCCACCACATCGGCATTATCCATGGCTTTTACCGATGATACCGACCTTGCACTCCTGGGCATCCCACCCAAGAGTTGAGACTGCGTGCCTTCTTGTAGAATGTATCTATCTGTCTTTTTTATCCCAAAGGTATCCGGGACTTTGTACTGCTTGTTTTCCTTGTATATTGTATCTACCTATTTTTACTCCACTGGTACCCTCCCCTCCTAAATCTTTTGTATACCACCCTTCAATCTTGTAAAGCGCTCTGATACCCTCACGGGACTGGTTCGTGCTCTATAAAACTTTAAAATCAATAAATAAATCATCGGGGGATCCCAAGTGGGGCATCTAGCAGCGGCATCTAGCAGCAGGAGTAAGCTTCCCAATGTACAGGGAACATTGTGTGGAGAGGTAACAGCCTGTTTCATCAATTGCATATTGTTACCCAAGCATGGTGACGATATCTAGCTATTGCTGATGGATAATGGTTGGGATATATTGTTCCTTACGGAAACATGGCTAAAAGAAGACACTTTACCGTCTCTGACCCTGGTGATACCCCCTGGCCTTAGAATAATTTGTGCCAATAGGAATGGGGATAAGCAAGGTGGTGGGGTGGCTATTATTCTAAAGGAATCATGGGACATTGCCTCTTCAGAATTGAGATGTATAGGCTCTATTAAGGGCATGAATCTTTGCAGTAAGATCCCCCCAACCCTTACTGTTGCAGACCTACAAATATATAGACCACCAGATTGCCCAAATAAATATCTCTTGGAACTAAGCAATCTTATTGCACAGAAATCGCCAAATTTATGGCCTTCGGGGATTTTAATCTCCATTTGGACGACCCCTTCTGTGCCCAGGTCTTTCAGTTAGTTCAATCTCACAAGGGAGCAAACCTCACTCAACACGTATATGCCTCCACACATAGAGCAGGTCATACTCTCAACCATATTTTTTCTAATATCCATACTATTAGAGTTGAGGACCCTCAATGTTTGATGTGGACAGATCATTATCTAGTTCCTTTTTCCTTTAACATAGGGAAAATACAGCTCACTGGCAATAAACACTCAGTGTTAAGCAGGAACTGGAAAAGAGTGAGTGCCGACAATGTGGGCCCACTGATCATTAACCCCTTGCATGCCCGCCCCTTTCCCCGCCCAGTGCCGCGCCTTCCATTAGCGGGCGGAGTTCATGACGAGCTGGACTCGTCATGGGCACAGCGCCACCACAGCCCATGACGAGTCCAGCTCGTCATGGGCACTGAAGGGGTTAAAAGTGGTCCATTGTGCACGGGTGATCCTAACGAGGACGCAGCTATGTTTAATGTCAGGGTCACGGCTTCGCTAGATGCTGTGGCTCCACTACGATCATCCAAATCCCAGAGAGAATCCCCTTCAGCCCCATGGTTTCGGCAGACCTTAGAAGTGGAAAAAGTGGGTGTAAGAGACTGGAAAGACAATGGAGGAAAGACTATGCTCCAGAGGCGAAGCTAGCTTACAAGGAAGCCCTAAAAAAGCTGCGTAAAATGATGGGAGCAGCTAAAAGGGAGTATTTTGTTAAGCATATTGAGAGTGTGGAGAATTCTGGCAAGGAGATTTTTAGATTTGTCCGATCCTTTACAAATCCATCTGCTGTTGAAGGGAAAATTCTGCCCTCCCTAGCCTTGTGCACAAATCTATCCAGTTTCTTTGACGAGAAGATTCAGAGAGTCTACTCCTCTTTTACGACTGGGGAGCCATTATTGGCACCACAAGCACCGAAAACCTGCAATTCTGCGGGTACCTTCACAGAGTTCATCCATATAACCTTGCAGAAATCGCTGGCTGAAATCTTAAGATGCAAGTCGGGCTCCCCCGTAGATCCTTGTCCACCCAAGATTTTCAGATTACTGGCTCACTGGATCAACCCAGTGCTGAGTCATATCTGGAATGCGTCACTGTCCTCTGGCATCTTCCCTGATATCTGGAAACAGGCATTCCTACTGCCTCTCCTGAAAAAATCAAACGCCAATCCCACGGAGCTCGGTAATTACCGACCAATTTTACTGTTACCGGCACCTGCTGAGATATTAGAAAATTTGGCGCAACATCATCTCGTCAAGTACAAGTATGTCAACACACAAGACATCCTACATGACACTCAGTCAGGCAGGATATAGTATGGAAAGGGTGGGTGTAACTGGCGGAGTACTACTACACATAATTCCATGAAGTTGAAGTAAAACTCCAGTAACTTCCCGTCAGACTCCCAATTAATAAAACAGAAACCTCATATACTTTTGGTAAAATAACAAGTATCTCTGTCTTAACATGCTTAAATTCATATAGTCATTCCACAAAAGTGAAAATGAAAATTTAGCAAGCTGTGAGAGAGGTGATGATTTTGGGATCCTCCCTAACCTAGGGGGAGAACCAAGCAGATGCCTTGAAAACAAAGAGCACATCTTGCTGAAGGATTCGGTGGTGGTCCCTTCCTCTTAGGACCACCCCAAGCACAGTTATGGGCAAACATACAATCCCAACCAAAGGACCTGCAAAGCATTATGGGACGAGATTAGCAGTGGGCAGTGAATATTATAGTATCCAATATCAAAATAATTCTACAAAGAGCTGCAGTTCAATAGTCGTTACTAGGTGTCCCTCACAAGTCAAATGCAAAAGCATTGAAAATATTACATCAAGCTGCAGTATCACTAGTTGTTAGTGGATTCTAGTCTGGTGGGACTTGGTGCAACATAAACCAGTCGGAGAAACACCTTGATATGTATGCTAGAAAAAGCTTATCTAGTATAGAAAACAAATATATGCAGATGGAAAAAGAAATCTCAGCTGGGGTATCGGCTTCCAAGAATTGAGAGATGGGGAAGGAGATCAATGGATTACAATTTTAAAGTTGTTTAGAAAGCTGGAGAGGAACATAATACAGTGGATTTTTTATCTAGATACCCACTTGGAAGTCGGGAGCTGAAGAGTACATCTGTTTTATAATCAGATCAGCAATACAGGAAGTAATTTCTGAAAAATGATTTGATGCTTCTTCAAAGGATGAAACAAATCACGAGATAAAGAGATAATAACCTTAAATAAGTGGAAACATGTGAACAATGCAACACAATTTGAACCTGGAATAAGAAAACAAGATATCCTTGCATTTAAAAATATTCAGTCTTAGTTAACCATGGCTTCATCCGGCATCCTTTTAATAGGTAAAAGACTGGTTATTCCTTTTAGTTTGCAGAAACATGTAATTGATTTAGCCCATGAAAATCACAGACAATGCAAGACAAAATGTAGTTTTCAGGAACAGATGTCAGTGTACTACTAAGAATAGGAAAATTGAAGAGTTACAAATGTCCAAATTACCGGATGCAGCGTGGACCAATTTGGCAGCCAATTTCTATGGACCTTTGGATTCTGGACATTATTTATTTGTGGTAATTGAATATTCTCATTTTCCATTTGTAAAATTATGTCATCAACTTCAGCTTTGGCATTACTTCCAGTTTTGATGGCAGTTTCTCTACGTGGGAAATACCAGATGCATTAAAAACGAATAATGGACCACCTTTCAGTGGGAATGTGTTTGAAAAGTTAATGAATTATATGGAAATAACACACAGGAAAATAAAACTCCAATGTGGCCTTAAACAAATGAACAAATGGAATGGTGGAAAGGTTAATGGGCATAAAAAAAGCTATACAAAGAGCAAAAATGGATCAAATGTCTATAAAACAGGCTTTGTGTCAAGTTTTGCATTATTGCAGAAATACACCTCATGGATCTACAGGGAAATGTCCTTCTGAATTAAAGTTTAGGCAATCTTGACAAAATCGTTTACCACACCTCGCGACAAGTCCACCAAAGGACCATAATGAAATTGTGAAAAGAGACAAGGAAGTTAAAGAGAAGATAGCATATTATGCAGATCATTAAAAGAATATTCAGGACCAAGGGTATCATGAGGGAGATTTAGTGTTGGCAAAACAGTGACACAGAAGAACATCACATTAAAATCACACAGTAGGTTTCACTCATCTCCATTACAAGGGAGGAAAATACATGGGTTAGCAGTTATAGCACAAGATGAGATTATAGCAGAATAAGAACAAGGCACATTTTTCAAGGGATATGACTTGAGAGATGATGGACAGAAAAACATACAAAGTGCTGACCAATTGAAGCATAATACTCTGATCAGATGATCTGCAAGAGCTTCAAAGAAACCAAAACGATTAATTGAACAGTGTGAGCATTATTTTTAACAATTCGTGTTTTCTTCTTTTTCTTTTTTTTCTCCTCTCGTTTTCTCTCCGTTAATAAAAGGGGTTGTAGTGATGTAATGTGAGGCTGGAATTAGAATGATATGTGTATGGAATGTAGACTTAGAATGTTATGATTCAAAAGAGGGACTGTTGTTAGCATTGACTTGGAGAGATAAGGAGCAAAGACCAGACTAAATATTTTGCTACTGAATCAAGTTGTTCCAGTTTGTTAATTGAGCACAATGTTACATCAGTTATCTTGGTGACTGTTGTGAATGTATAGCTCAGGTCTCCCTGGTCGACTTTTGAGAAATTGCAGATCTCAGCTGTAGTGTTTTCGATGGTGTCATTTCTCCCTCGCCCATGTAATAAACAGGAGAGATATGCAAACTCACATGACCACCATGGATGGGAGCCTACCAAGATATGTTCCTATTAAACATCCTTGTGTGTCCAGTGCCTCTGCCATCACTATTTATATGAAAAGAACATTTGCATCACAGGCAAACAACATCTATTGTAGTGGTAAAAACTGGTAACAAATAGATTAGGTTTAATGGCCTGGGTTATAACAAATACAACAATATTATTGCCTGGTCCCTCATCCTGTTGGAGGTCTTACTTTACTGCTGAAGAGAGCTCCTTTGTAATTGGATGTTACATGAGAGAGAGAAGGACAATGTTACACAACTCTAGGATATATCACACTTATCAGGTTCGGGAGAACCACCATTCTAATTCATTGTCTGAACATGGTGGCTTCTGATGGACTCCATGGAACTGTGAAGTATGCATTAGAGCGTAATGAGGTCAAAGCAGGTTTAGAAAGCTGAGTTTGCAGTTACATGTGGAAGAATAAAGACGTGTTATACTAAACTACATGTACATTGATGAGTACCCTGGCTTGGGAGGACGCTACAACTGGCGAGAAGATAGGGATAAGTAAATCAAAGATTAACAGTGCTTGCAGAGAGAATTTGCTGTAGTTCAGTAAGTTGCTTGTACGTGCCACATGTGCTGCTATCAAATTGCGGAATTGGCATTTGGCGTTATGTGGAGTCAAAGTGCAGCCCCAATTCCATGTGAAGCTTTTGAAGTTAATGAAAGCTTCACAGGGAAGTCTACACATCAGTGGCTGAAAACCTGCTTAGAGGGCTGCACAAAGAGGTGCTGCACTACTACGCGACTCAAAGCCATACATTCATACGTAGTGACAGTGTAATAGGCAGAAGCAACTAGGTTTAGAAAGAGCTGCAATGTGCAAAAATCACACTGCGAACAGGAGCTCTGCGGGGCAGAGATCAACCAGGTATAAGAAAGCACAAAGAGCCATTGAAGGGCAAAGTGACACAAGAAAGTTTCATCTACTTACAAGTACTGAGTAAAGAGAGCCATCATGCCACAGCAGCAGTGACCCCAGATAAAGCACTCAGGGTTGTGCTTGCAGAGTCATCCATATCCAAAGTGGCACCCCATCAATCCCGGCATTTTCAAGGTGACACAAGTCTTTATCCGCAATAAACATGAGCTCTGAGGGTTGAGTGTGTCTGTGTGTGTGGGAACCGTACTATGGTAATCCTAGTGTCTTCCCACGTCTAACTCTAAAATCCATTGTGAGGCAGCTCCTGTGCCCACAACAATCTCAGAGACAGAAGCCTGGTAGAGCAAACGTTGAGTTTTTAGCAACCTGCCAGTGCATACACAAGAATTGACCTAGCATCCTATTTCCCTTCTTTGAAGTGTACCCCAGGTGTTATATGTAATCCTAGCAGACCTGACAAGCAGGTCAGCACATTTGAAGTTAATCAAGTTCCTGGGCCTAGCCCACAGGCCATCATGTCAAATACACAACAAAACATCCCCACACCCAAGGCCTTTTGTCCTTGTCCTGGATGCAATTTCACATCTCATTCACATCTATTCAAATGCTTAATACAGCTTTCAGAGTGGAAGGACAAAATGCAGACTCGCTTTCAGGGACTTCTGGCAGGGATAATGTAACTTCCTAAAAGTAAATTTTCCTTAATAATTATTCAAAACTCCATCTCACCATTGAACTGATTTTTTCAATAACTATTAAAAAGAGTTCTTGAATTATTTTTTTGCTGCTTCCAAACCGAAATTAGCATTAAAAATGTAATATGGTAACCCAGGGTTTTCCTATGGAGGTCCCAGACTTCCTACAATGAAAATAGCTTTTAGGACGTTTTTAACTGTACGGACATGTGGAACAGTAAACTTTTACATCTCCTGCCTTTTGGGCAATAATTCCTACTTAGAGGTAACCTATTAATGTTTATAAGGAAGGGTCTGACCTGTTGAGAAGGATTTAAAACTGTACAACTAGGCTACAGTAGTGATGCTGAAGATAGGTTTGCTGGGTCACTGCAATTGGTGGCACAATGGGTGCTGCAGCCCATTAATGACATTTAATTTACAGGCCCTGAGTACGCTCTGTACCATATACAAGAGACTTCTAGATAAGTTAAATATGCCAATCAGGTGTATACTAATTTCAAAATTCTAAAACGGGGGAGCACAAGCACTTTCCTGCTGGTTTGTTATGTTAAATGCATTTATTTTGCGCATCAATAACCAAGGTTGTTTTGGCGCTGGCTACAGAGTGTAAGAAAGAAAGAATTATACCAAATTAAATAACCAGGTCTTGTGAGATTTCCTGAAGGTCAGAAGAGTTGTAGAGCATTTGATAAAGAGTGGGAGATTGTTCCAGCTGGTAGAAGCGCCGAGCACAAAGCTGCGGCCTCCCCATGCTGCACGTTTGAATTCAGGGACTGTCACAGATTTGACTGAGACCGATCTTAATGCCCTGTTGGGAGTGTACCAACTGAAGCTATTTTTCAGAAATGCAGGACCTTGGTCATGTAAGGTTTGAAGGAGTAAAGTGCACAGATGTCTACAGCCAACAAATACAGGCTTCTCCAAAACAGTAATCAAAATCCAGGGTGACCCTGCTGAAAGGGCATATTTCCAACATGACAGATAAGAGATTCTGAATCCTATGAACAGAGGGAGGGTGGGAGGGAGAGCACCTACATGAACCTGTCTTCATGGGCAGCTACTATAAAGAAAGTTCAAAATGGTAACTGACTCCCTTCCTTGTCAGAGAAGGAGTGGAACTAATTAGGTACCTAAGACTAAAGCCATTTTCCATTGACAATATTCTGCATCCTACATGTTTATGGGTTACAGGACATTTATTAGGGAGCTGGCTCTGCTTTAAGAATCCTTTGACAAAACCACCAGTTACAGTGAGACTAGCCAAGCATTATTCAGAGGGACCTCCCACCACTGATCTTTTCTTATAGGGTATTGCACTTGAGACATTGTGGACCCAATTAGTTGTAGACCTTTCCACCATGGTAAATCCACTGAAAGCTGTCCATGGTGAGTAATTTTGACACCTAGCATTGCGAGTTCACTCTTTCTCCACCAACCATGTATAATTTTTTCTATTTGTGCCAATCTCCTTGGATTTTATTTTTGTTTTCCAGGGAAGAGACGGTTCAATGGAGACAGTCCGCAATCCAGTAACAATGCCATTTTCAGCAACATGGCTCACATCTTTGTTTGCTTTTTTTCATGGGCTCCTACTTCTGCACCCATGTCTCTTTTGTGTTTTCTCAAGCTTTTATTTGGGCAGGGGCGGGGGTTAGAGATACCGATCCTCACAAATAATTTTTATTACTTAATAATACAAGACAAGTATGCTCATCACCTCACTGTTTTTTTCTCCCTGTGCTCTTTTTTGGCCCCGGGAACTCCTTTACCTTTTCCCCTCCTGCAGCATTGTGTAGTCCCACGATGAGGAGCAGGTGGTAAAGTGGTGACTTGCCTGCTGGAAAACAATTATTGATTTTGAGTCTGCATACGAGGGAAAACTAACAATCATCCCCAAGTGCATGAATACTCAAATAGTATGACACTGCGTGTCAAGGCTATTGTTGTTTTGTTTTACTGAAAGACACTCCAGGTTTGTGAGGTTGTTTTAATAAAACAAAAAAATCATGCTGGGCAGGCAAACCAAACAAGGCACCAGATTGGTATTCATGTGTGTCACACTGTTGGATGCACTGACCTAACAAAGATACCCACCATGCATTTGGGAATCTCAATGTGGTGGGTGTTCCTCTGCAGTGGGAAGAGACTGGAGTCCCCACTGATCTGGTGGGCAGAGGATTAACATGCCACACTTTAAATAAGCACCAACGTCCCACTACCTCATGCATCACATATATTGTGACCAAGCTCTATCCATTATTAGTAATAAATTCCACAATATAATGCTCATCCATGCTCACCTTATTTCTTGGTGGCTCCATATTGAAAAGATGCATCAGTGGTTCATTTAGTTTAGAGTGCAGTCTCTGGAACTCTTACCTACTTTGACATGGTCAGATCACAAATGCCTACAAATTCCGGATATCAGGATAAGACCTACATATTCCTCCAATATGTTGGCCACCATGCTTGTTTCTCAATAGATTTCTGTTATTGACACTACGAAGAAGCCACAGTTGCTTGTTGGCACTGTAAATAAATCCACATGATATCACGTGGAATAGCTTAATGGTTCTTTCACATTGTTTTTCAGCATGTTTGAAATACTTCATGGCAATGCTTAATTTGTGCCGGTGGTTGTCATTGTGCACAACCACAACTCATTTCTGGGAACCTGGCTTGTGGGAATCGTGGTGAGTTATAACTTTTGAGGTAGGTTGTGGAAAAGACTCTCGCTTGCATTGTGTTGCACAGTGGCAGATGTTTAAAGTCACTGGGGAGGCTAACATATCTGTCAGCTCTGTGGTCCGTCAGTGTGTATGAGCACTCTTCCCTGTCCGCCTGTGCTCTGTTGCGTAGCCCGGAAGAGTCATGCTCATATGGTCCAGAACAGCTGCCTCGGTCCTGCCTACCCTCCCTTTCCACTGCTGCTATCATCCAACAGGGCTGTATGGGGGCTGAGCGTAAGTGGATTGCTGAGCTGTACCACCCTCATTATTATCTCCCTTCTTTCATTGGCCCATCGGCCTTGCAACTCCATTGAAATAGGGTGAATTGGAAGTTGGTGCTGTGCTCCAGGACTATCATTACCATTATTGTTATGTGATCCTGATGAGTGTTGTATTATTCATCATTTTTTTTTCTGAAAAACAAACCTCCATCCACACTTCTTGTTTACTTAATGTAGCCGTCAAGTCTCCAGGTAGGAAGAGGTTATTGTTAAATCATGATGGCAGATATCCAGTGACACAACGATCGATTTAACATTAAGGGGCTTATTTCGATGTTGGTGGCGCGCCCATTGACATCTACAGAAGCGGTCCTGAATCCGGCGGTCAGAGGCATTGGGCGGAGAGACCGACGGCTGCTTTTCTGACGGACTCAAGGATGGACAATAATCCCTAGGGATTACACTGCCCGTTTCACTCTGCTTTTTCATGGCGGTCCAACAGATGAAATGGCAGACAGGAAGGGTCTTTCAGGGCCCCTAGCAGGGACCCCGTGCTCCCTGAGCCTCCGCTATGGGCCCTGGGAGGCTCATGTGGTGCCCCCCACACATCCATGTGCAGTATGTCCGGCACCACGTGGTGCCTGCAACAAGGTGCAGCGATGTGTAAAGCATGCCTTTTTCAATTGTAGCTTGTGCTGCGGCCTTTTTTCAGGCCGTAGCACAATCTGCAATTGGAAAAGGCATGTTTCCAACCCCCGTGCTGGCAGTTGCATTTGAATACCAGGAGTGGAAACGCCGACTACTAGTTGTAGTGTTTGCGCCTGTGACGCAACAGGTGTCCTGTCGTGGCATAAGGGTCAGGTGACCCGCGTACGATAATAAAAGCTGGCAGCGTGCGTGCGTACGCCAGTAGGGCTACGACCACGCGACCAGAGTAAATCACTAGCCCCGGCTCCGAGTGTTATTTACAAGCCCTACTCCTTGGCACGTGTCACCCTGTGTTGTGGGCTCCCGCGCAGCGGTAGCAGTCCGGCAACACCACAACTAGTCAGGCGGCTCCACTTCCACTGCAATATCAGTCGGACATTGTAATGAGGCCCTTAATGTTTCTGTGTCACTGTGATATATTTGTAGATATTATGCTATTTAGAATTTCACCATCATGCCTTAATCATTTGAAGATATATGAGTTTTAAAGAAGAATTGAAGCTATGGTGTTTCTGTTTTTGAAACTAGTGTATTTCATATTAAAGCCATACATATAAAGGCAAACAAACAGAGACGGCAAAAAAAAAGTGTTCTGGTAGACTACATTCTAGCACTCAATAAAATAAGGTATTCGTATTATATACATAACTCTGTATGTATGGACTTAGCGTTTGGAGAATGGAATACAAAACATGGAAGATGTC
This sequence comes from Triturus cristatus, assembly GCF_964204655.1. NCBI lineage: Eukaryota > Metazoa > Chordata > Amphibia > Caudata > Salamandridae > Triturus > Triturus cristatus. The sequence goes on along the minus strand of NC_140581.1, from coordinate 765,388,685 downwards.
TGACCGCCTTTTTGGAAGTGCCATAGGTTCTGAAGCACCTGTAATATTGGGGACAGGGCATTTGCTACGTTTGTGAGTCTCTTCTTCACCAAGCTCTAAACAAGGCCCTTCGTTTTTACTGTGATGTGCAGTCTAAAACATTTTTTTTCGCTGAAAAACTAAGGGAGTTTTTTTGAAAATTATTATAATTTGGAGCGAGACAAAATATGACAAGATTCTCATCCTTCCGCCTGTTAGTGACCAAATGTATTCAGAGAGTTAGAGTGAGGGTGCTCTTTATATATTCACTCACTCATGCACTGCCTCACTCACTGACTAATTCTCACTTACTCACAATGGTTCCATTAATTTTCCTTGCTCCAGATGTGCCCTTTCTGGAGGTTATAGTCACGTTCACAAGGAGTCTTGAAGGCAGTTCCCAAAAACAGCTATTAGCTTGCCACCTGGATTACTTCAACCTTTCATGGCTACTTTGCTCTGGCGGGATACAGAATCCTAGCAGTCATAGGTTGCCATGGACAGATTTAAAAAATACACAAGGGCCACGCTTCTAGATTCTGCAGTCCATGTGCACCGCTGTTCCACTTCGGCTTCTTGGCTTTGCACTCACAAGTACTTGAGTGTGTCATTCGATGACAGATCACTATTTAAAAAAAGGCACCCTTCTGGCATCTGTCAAGACCTTAAAGTGGCATTAAGAAGCGCATTCAGAGTTGTAGAGAATTTACGTATTCTCAAGACTCTTTTGCTGACCTCTCCCAGTATGGATGTTGGACACTGGGGCTCCCCACATTGTGCTGCCCTGATTACAGCACCCTGTTATAAACACAGCAGTGGAGTTCAAAAGCGCAGAGGCAATAATAACGTTTCCCCTATTCTTGTCTATGGCCAGGCTATTGATTTTTACAAACTATTTTTTCAGATGCATCGTTTTCATTGATTCTTCCTGTTGTGAATTGTTTTCCAGGTGGTGTCGGTGCGGTATTACTTCCAGAGGTGGGCTGTGCTCTTTCCATGGGTGTTTCACCTTTGATAGTAGCTTGTGTTACCCGGAGACTGTTAAATTATAAAGAGTCCTGCAGCATTTGCTACCATTTCATGCACAATTATCCAACTCCTTTCCTGGGTCCTCATTAAATATGAATAATGTCTGATTGGAATCTGTTGGCTGCACAGTTTTATTCTCATTATCACTTGAGTCACTTCCATTTGCCATTACATCATTGCTTTCTTCAATTTAACAAGCCCCTTTTATACTTGCTTATTAATGCAATGATTAAACATGCCTGTAGGGTGAACATCAATTATTGAAAATTGTTAAACCTTACCTGTATGGATATGCTGTTGATGCATTTTTTTTTTACTCTTTATGTTTCTCCTTTGTACATACCGTGTTTACAGTGATTAACATGCAATAATTAATGAGTTCTGCTTCAATACCGACTTCTGGATCATCCGTTTTTGTTTTCTGTTTAGTCACCTAGAAGATGCCAATTTGGTATCCATTCTACAGCTACGGATGGGCAGCAGATACACTTGTTTGAATTATTCTCAGCGCTTTACTTTGGGTTAGTATGGGGAATGAAGCTGAACACCTCATTCCCGAAATGTAATGTCAGATGGATCTTTTGGGCCACAGCTGACTGGCTTGTTGAGTCAAGTCATCAAAGTGTGCTACCATGGCAAACCCAGGACAGGACATGCTGGAATCTGAAATGGGTACTTGAGCGCTGGCACGCCCCTGTCACAGTGACCCTTGAGACCCACCACAATGCGTTACAGGCAGCAATGCCGGCGTCTGTCGCAAGACCTTTGTGAGTGATGTTCCCAACTATTCCTCTCACTTGCACTGCAATACCTTTTGTCTGTGATTCCAATGGCTGTGCCTTCGTGGTGCTCCATGGCGACGGGGTGCAGTCTGCAGAAAGGCAGACTCTTCTGAGCCAGATCTACGGAGTCCAACAGAGAGGAGTCCGGCTCCATCATTCCTGCAGCACATTGATCCAAACTTTAGTCGTGTCTCTGCATCCCCATATTTCCCTGCTGCTTTCAAGGAGTGTGGGCCTGCCTGGTGGTGCTTGGGGATGTCAATGGCAGATATGTGTGTATGTAAGTGTTTGCATCACTGTACACGTATGCATGCGAGTGGGGTGCACATAAGTGGCCTCGTGAGTGAGTGTGCAGATGAGTACGTGCACATGAGTGTAAGTACATCTGAATGTCTGCACATTTGTGTGTGCATGTTTCAGTTCACTTGAGCAAGTACAAACATAACTGTGTGTGCATATGAGTATGTGTGTGCAGAAATCTGGGTTTGGTATGATGGTCACTGGTTTGAATTTTGGCACGTCTACTCAGCCTTACATTCTCTAAGCAATAATGTGCATACCATTGATCTGAGTAACAGTAAAAATGTTTTTCAGGGCCAAGATAAACCAAGAGACAAACATGCGCTTTCACAAATACATATGTTTACATGTGTGTGTGTGTGTGCACAAGAGTGAGCGCCTATATATGTGTAATGAGTATGTATCTGTGTGTGAGTCCCAATAACTAGAGCTACACCAAGCTGTTTAATACTGAGGGCCACATTTATGGCCAAGTCACGAAGTGCAGCGCAGCAAGTCACCTTTCTGCACTGCACTGTGTGATAGGGAAAGTGCAGGAAAGTGCCGTATTTACGTTAATACGGCGCATTCCTGCCTTTTCCCCTGCGCTGGAGCCCTTTAGGCTGCCTAGCATCAATGCAGTCAGCAATGCACCATGCTGCAAGGGTAACTGCATTGTAAGGTGGATTGTTTTTGTGCAGGAAGGGGCACCTAGGGAAGCATATATTTACTATTCGTAACTCCACATCTGCGTATCTTGAAGATAAAAGTACCACGTAGGTACATTTATGTGGAGAATAATGTTGATATTACATTTTTGATTTGCCCTCGATATCCTGCCTCATTGATATTGTTATTACGGTTTTCAGGGGCACACTGATGCAGGTTGTACTTGATATCTAATATATGAGTGGGGGAAATACTCAAATAGGGGCTGTGAGGAAGTTGATTATTAGATAGGGTAGATTGTAGTCCACTACAAGTAATAATGTCACTATTCTTTTGAGTCCAGTAAAGATTGCAGCAGTTAAAACCTGAGCTCAAACCCCGGTAGGTATGGAACAGAGCAGCCAGGCTTAACTTAAAAAAATGAGTAAAGCATTTAGTGGCACCAAAAGAGGTAAAACATCGAAAACACAACACAATACAAATCCCACTCTCACTTATAAAAATAGAAAATAATGTAATGAACAGACTGATACAAAAACAACTAAAATTCAGTAAGTGGAACCAGAGATATTAATTTTTTTAATTTCAGATTTAAAAAATGCACCAGACTTATATGATGACGGTGATCGCATTTTACAGCGCCCAAAGCTCCTCCAAAGAGTGTCTCAATGCAAAAGCTGCTGGATCAGAATATTAAAAATGGTTTAGACTTGTGTAAAGAGCCGTATATTAAGTTTCTTCTTAAGCAGTAGGGCATCCCTCGTAGTCCGTATTTCCAGTGGGAGCAGAATCCATGCTGTCTAACCCAGGTACACCAGAGACCTACCACCTGTTCTTACTCATTGAAGCCTGGGGATCGCTGCAAAAATATGTATTGGCTGATCTTAGCTGTCTTGTGAGGGAGTGAAAAACAAATCTGGCTCTAAGATCGGCCGGACCCAATTCATATAGGGCATCATGCACTAATACAAGAGCCTTAAATGTAACTCTTTCTCTGATGGGCAACCAATGAAGTGCTCGCAGATGCGGCGAAATTTGAGTTCTCATGAGAGCATTTTGCAGGAGTTGAGCTGCTGCATTCTAAATCACCTTCAGTTTGTCCATAAGGTACTCTGGTAGGCGAAAATATAGTGCATTACCATATATTTTATTATAGCTGCACGCAGGCACGACTTCGTTTTTTCCTGGTAACGCACTGAACTCCCACCTCAGCATATGGTTGTAGAACTGATATAGCCGAGACCACACCTCTAAATACTATATACCGTCAGAGAATGGCCCGACCAGAAATCAATCCTGTCGCTAGTACAATCCAGGCACGACACTTTCTAACTAAACACATCATATTCCCCGACACTGTCCTTTATAAGAAACATTTAATCCCTTTTGCAGTAGGATCCAAGGCTGGGCATCAGCTTAAAACAAAAGGGTATTCCACGTTGGAAAGCCTATTTCCAATGAGACGTTTGTGACACTTGAGAAATTTTTGGGTATCCGAAGGATTACTGGAGGATTGCCCCTAGACTTTTTTATATTATAGATGAAGTTAAACAATGAAGCAAGTACTATGGGACGCAAGAACCACCAGAATTAACACAGCTATCATATATTATAGTAGCTCCGGGAGCCAAACATATGGTATTGAAACTCTATACATTTCTACCCATATCCAATATATATCCAATATATTCAAGCAACTGGCAGCCAGATGGAAATTGGGAAGAATGTCTAAATAGACAATTTTCTGAAGCACGTTGGGCATATTGCTGTCAGCAAACCAGAAAGGCTTCAGTGAATGGTTAAGGTAGAGCAACACTATCAGTGGTTAATTTGTAAAAAAAATAAGTGCCAGGCTCTCGTCAGGAGGCAGCTTCCACCAGCCCATTTTTCATGTTAGCGCTTCCTAAAACAGAACCATGAAAGTGGGGAGAGGTGTTGGTGTAATGGCCAGAGCTGCCGACTTTGGAGCTGCAGAAGCAGGTTTGAGTCTCTGCGTTGGCTCAACATCCTGTGATTCTGGGCAAATCACGTAATCTCCCCTTGCCTACCATAAATAAATGTGTCCGTAACTGGTGCTCATGAAAAGCTCTGGTGTTGAAGATTAAGTGCCAGTGCTGAGCACTGGAAACCACTGGCTCAGATTAAGCACTGAACACTATACATTTTTACATATGGTGTACTACACACCGGCCAAACTCAGGCATTTAAAACTTCTGGAAGTGACCGAATGTGGGTGGTCTGGCCATCCTGATGCCGATTTTGCAGGGTACAGCGTGAGCTTGTTCACTGATCGTTCGACAATGACAGAAATACACATAATGCTGAATCCCATGATTGCTCTTTTTTGTATAAAGCCTGCCAAAAGCATGTCGTAAGTTCACCGCTTTATCATTAATGTTGGCCAAAAGACAGCTTCCCATAAAGTTGGTGTGTAGCCCCTTCGCGATGGTAACTGCCTGGCATAGAGACCTAATCTATTGTAAAGAGAACTGCAAATTATATGTGCAATTACAACCGCTCAACAAGCATTGGCAATGCCAATGGGTCTGGCTATAAAAGATTGTCGTATGTTAATGTGAAGCATTGCAAGTAAATAGAATGGCAATGAATGTATATGTATGTGGAAGCAAATAACTGAAAAGCAATATTGGTGTAGGCTAAAATGTCAGGTGACTGTTGTACTGTTACGACAGACCCAAAACTCCATGCAGAATAATGTATGCCCTCCTCACATCCTGCTGCTGCCAGACAAAACGCCATGAATTATCTAATTATCTAAGACACTTTAATAACATTACACAGTCATGTGTGTGTCCCTGGAAGTTCGAGATCAAGCAGCTGCATAAACAAAATGATCAAAGCTGTATGGAAGGCACACAACCTCTGCCCAATTGAAACATGTACTGCTGGCTCCCAACATGTGGACAGAGCCAAACCACCTCTCTAATCATGCTCACATAATTGTCAGGGGACAGCTGTGCTGTCAAGCCAGACCATAAAAACCAGCCCAAAGACTTTCGGTAACCCTTGCAGAATGTCCTAGCAACAAGATAAAGAAAATGGTGAGTACGTAGGGTGTGTTATAAATCAGAATTGTGAGCTCAGACGAGGTTATCGGGCACTCAAATTTGTAGCAGGAAATCTTTGATCTCTATAGGTCTTTTGAGAAGTCATGCAGGATTGATTTAGCATAATGAGTAATGTGAACACCACTGGTATTTGAGTGCATTATGATAGTGTCTATTTGGTGAAGAAATATGTTCAGTACTTGAAAAGTCATGCTACATAACTAATGCAATAATTGTTTATTTTGACCTATATCTCTCCTGTTGGACCTGACCCTTCCTGCAGGGTCATCCCCAAATGTTTTGCCTTCCGCCTCCTATTTTTCTGACCCTCTTTTTGTTGGCTTTAGAATTCTGGGCACTTTACCACTGCTAACCAGTGCTAAAGTAAACATTCTCTGTTCTCTAAACATGGAAACATTGCCTTATCTACATTTTGAATATTTTATTTACTTGTAAGTCCCTAGTGAATTACACTATGTGCGTCTGGGCCTGTAAATTAAATGCTACTAGAGGGCCTGCAGCACAGATTGTGCTGCAGGCCCTCTAGTAGCTCTTTAAACATGTCTCAGGCATGCCATTGCGGAGCCTATGTGTGCAGCTTTAAACTGCCATCCCAACCTGGCAAGTTAAACTTCTTGCCAGGCCCAAACCTTCCATTTTATCATCTATAGGTCACCCCTAAGATCGGACCTAGGAAACTGCTAGTGCAGGGTGCAGTGTATCTAAAAGGTAGGACATGTACGTTTGAGTTTTACATGCCTTGGTAGCGAAAAACTGCTAAATCCGTTTCACACTACTGCAAGGCCTATCTCTCCCATAGGTTAACATGGGGATTGCCTTAAAACATTTTTTAAGTGTCATTTTGTATTGGGAGCAGACAGAAAATCAGAGTTTGGAGTCTCTGGACTTGCAATGTAGAGGTTAGTTTTTAAAGTGCATGTCTGAAAATGGCACTTTTAGAAAGTGGGCATTTTCTAACTTTAACCATCTTGTGCCTCTGCCTGTCTCTGAATACATGTCTGGGTCAGAGTGACACTCGACCTCTGACACCCCCCAAACTGGTTCGATTTCAAGGTCCTGAGGAGACCCTGCAACTAAGAGAAGCAACGTTGCCAGGAAGGACTGCCACTTTGCCTCTGCTCTGCTGTGTTAACCTGCTACTAGCTGATTGCTGTGTTGCCAGGAGGGACTGCCACTTTGCAATGTGGTGTTGACCTGCTACCTCTGCAGTGAGGAAGGAAGGATCCTGCCCTCTACATCCACTTGCACCAAAGAACTCCAAGGGCTTGTTGGCTTACCCCCATTTCTCATAGAGGTCTCCGGGACATCAAAGACCTCAGGCTTGAACTGATTTTAAGCTGTGTGTTCCAAATTGTAGGAGCGTGTCTAATCATCACCAGCAACTATAGTGCGGTGCTTCATTTGAGCCCTGCACCACACTCCCTAAACTGAGTGCTGGGTACAATAAATATTTGTTGCATGATATTTTATTTTAAATTCTATGCCCACGCTTCCCCAGTCAGGCACCTCTTGAGTTGCCCCTGGCCACTTCACTGTGAGGCGCGGTCACTGAAGACCGGCACCTGTAGCCATGAGCCTCTCTACCTGCAACCTGAGACTGTTATGCTGAGGGACTCAAAAGGCCGCCCCCTCGCTGTAAATCAGCTTGAAGGTGGCCTGTGCTTCAGAGTTCCGCTGCGGGTGACGCTTCAAACTCCAGGTAGAGTGGGCAATAGGGGCTGAGCTGTCGATGGGGATGAGTGGGCTGACGACCTGCTCCTCTTAGGAGAGAGTTTTGAGTTCTGCAGTTTCTGTGAGGAGCGAACTCATTGGCGCTGCTGGCATCAGGACACGGCAGTTCCTTAGCGGCTACGCCTTGTCACCAGTCTACCCTGCACGCAACAATTCACACTAAGGCTGTGGGTGCTGAACAACCTGGGCATTGTACAACAGTTTACTCCAATGGAAGGGAAGCAGCACCAAAACATTATTTTTACTAGAGACAGACTAGAAAGGGAGCGCCCACACTTTTGGTTTGCTGTACATCGATACTATTGGGACACATCCCTTTGTTTTTAAATTACGTGCTTAGTGGCAACACTCATCGCCCGGAATTGGCTTACTAACACAACATTGTTGGGGGCCATTACCTGCTTTTTAGAAACAGCATGTGGTCAAAGACGACTTTCTCCATGCTAGCTCTGCATTACCATAATTCTTTGGGACACGCGGTTATTTGTCTATGCCGAACCAGAGCAACCCCTGTATCACTGGGCTGCCCCCCATGCAGCGGATTGCCCCTAATTGTGTACTGGTTACTTGAATTTGACCCGAATGGTCGCAGCATTGCCGTACTGTGCTCCTCACAGTCGGGGGAAACCATGTGCTGAATCCCCAAGGAACTTATTCAAATTACTGTAAGAAAAGTGCACAGGCACTTCTGTGTGCACTAACTTGCATACAGGTTTCAAAGGCATAAGTAATGAGCTAAACTTACCCTAAAGGCTCTAAAAGGAGTCCAGTTTTTAAATACTGCTTCTTAACCTGACTTACTTAAAAGTTCATATCCCGTGCCATACTGATTGGATTTTAGTCTTGTTTTATTGAGATAAATATAATCTATTTTTCTATATAGCTGTGGAGTCCTTTTTCTGGCGTTTTCACTGTGTTAAAGTACAAGATCGTTGCACAAATGCTTGTCACATTGCCTCTATGATAAGCCTAACTGCTCTGCTCCAAGCTACCAGAGGGTGAGCACAGGTTATCTTTGGTGTGTAATGTACTTGCCCTGACTAGAGTGGTAGGTTCTGCCTGGCTTTTGGTGCATACTCTCACCAATCAGAAACCTCCTTTCTAACATTGTTGATAAGCTGTGAGATAGGATAGTGTTTGTGCCTTACAGTAACTTGGTGTACACTACTATCTAAAGAAAAATTCAAACCAATTGTCTCTGATCCTCATTGGCATTGTCTCCTACTCTGTTTAATTGGCATTTTTAATTCTTCCTGATTGGCATTTTTTATTTCCTAAAGTCATGTCTCTGATTGGAGGTTCAACATCTACACCTGCAAGAACGGTGTTTGAGCTGGCCAAAGTGGAGTGTTACACAGTGGCCCAGCTCAAGGATTTCTGCATGGACTTTGGGCTTACAGTAAAAAGCACCACTGGGAGGATGAGGCTCCAAAACGCCCTGAGGGCCTGTTCAGTAGCCTTTGCTGCATTAAATGTGATCCCAGAGGAGCTGGTGGACAAGAGGGAGGAGAAGAAATTAACATTGGGGCAGGCCAAGCTTAGAGGGGAAAAGGAGAAGATGGAGGAGATGAGAAGGGTTGAGGCTGAGGGGGCCTTATCCCTGGAAAAACTTGCCATGGAGGCAGCTAAGGCTGAGAGAGCCATGGAAGAAAGAAAGGCTCATGAACTGAGTCTAAAAGAACCGGACTTAAAAGCACATCTGGTAGAGTCCAGTGGTGGCAGCGAAAGAACCATGCCCAGTGCTGAAGGAAAGGTTCACACACCCAGAGATTTGGTCCCTAACTTCAGGGAGGGGGATGACATAGACAGGTGGTTTGAGGTGTATGAGTTCACTCTAGGATCCCTGATGGAAAACGGAGAGCTGTCTCATGGAGGCATATTCCTGGTGATGGGAGGGAATCCCAACTGGCCCTAGATGGGAAAGACAAGCTGCGGTATCCCACCATGAAGGAGATATGGCTTCACCCCAGAAGATTGCAGGTTGAGATTCAGGGGCAGTAGGACACTGTCTCACCATTCCTGGTGGGATTCTGTGGGTCACTTTTGCATTGCACTGGATGGCTGCACAAAGGTTAGTATGGTGAACACACTGGAGAGGCTGTACAATTTGATTGCGAGAGAGCATATGTTCAGTCAGTGTTTTACAGAGCTATGCCAACTCCTGGTGGATTGTAGGTTCTCTGACCCCAGCAAACTTGCAAAGGAGGCAGACCTTGGGGTGAGTACCAGAGTGTCTGTGATGGTATTGCGGAGTGATACCAAGGAAAGTGGTTCAGGTTACCCCAACAGAGTGATGGGGTGGCATCTAGTAACCCGGACAGGTCCCAATGTATTAGGGGCTGAAGGGTCCCATGTCTTTTCCAAGAGTAGGAAAAGGGGCAGTGGTGGACAGAGTGCCAGAGCATCCTATTTCCATCTCCAGTGCTTGGATTGCTTTCAGAGTGAGTGAAAGCAGGGGATCTGGTCTGTACCAGGAGACCACCCACTGATGGGAGTCCCGCAGTGGCAGGAGAACTTGGAGGGGGGGCTGATACACGTGTCCTACCAGTTCTGATTTCTGGGGGTACCATTCCACAGCAGACTGATCTTGGTGAGGCCACTTCTGGCCTAGGGGGGAGCTAAATGCACTGTCACAGGGACAGAGGGCTGGAACCCTGTGACAGGCAGGCCCTTGCACAACACACCCGGGGTGTGTTTCCAGTGGGAGAGTAGGGGTACTTTCCTTGAAGTCCTGGCTTGCCAGGCACATGTTCAGCCTAAGGGTACAGACCCTGGGTTGAGAGACCGCCTAAGGATACCACCCTATAACTGGTGGGAGGTGAAGGGGAAAAAGGGTGCCATGTCCACGGGACTACTGACCCCCACTTTGAGAAACCACAGGAGTCAGAGAGCCCTGGAAGGCCTTGGGCCTAGCTGGTGTCACAGACAGCTGTCCATTTCCCCTGTGGGTTGTTGTCCTTGTGGTCAGAGTTCTCCCTAGGTATGGGACAGAAGTCAAACCCAAAGGGTAAAATGGGCCACACCACACTGTTAGCCATGGTGGTACTGTCTGCCTAATAGGATTCATCTGTGAGCAAAGTAAGGTTAGGTGCTGCACAGATTGGGGCCCCAGGTAAGGAAAAGTGTTCCCCATGGGTCAGTACATTAGTCCCAGAAAGAACAGAAAAAGGGATCTAACTGGGTTCAGAGAGGCATAGAAGTGGCAAGTCCCCCTGCTGAGTGGGCCATTGTCCATATTCTATCGCCCTACGCAGGGAAGTCCATCACGGTATTTATTAATTTACCCTGGATTTAGGCTGGAGGGGTTGTGTTGGACCTGGCCCTTTCTGCAGGGTTATCCCCAAACTTTTTGCCTACCCCCTCCTATTTTTCTGACGCTCTTTCTTTGGTTTTAGGTTTCTGGACACTTTACCACTGATAACCAGTGCTAAATTGCATATGCTCTGTACTCTAAACATAGTAACATTGGCTTATCCACAATTGGCATATTTAATTTACTTGCAAGTCCCTATTAAAGTGCACTATGTGTGCCCGGGCCTGTAAATTAAATGTTACTAGTGGGCCTGCAGCACAGATTGTGCCACCCACTCAGTGGCTCTTTAAACATGTCTCAGGCCTGCCATTGCCAAGCCTGTGTCTGCAGTTTTAAACTGCCATTTGGACCTGGCAAGCTGAAGCACTTGCCAGGCCCAAACCTTCCCTTTTATTACATATAAGTTACTCCCTAAGGTAGGCCCTAGGCAGCCCCAGGGGCAGGGTGCAGCGTACCTAAAAGGCACAACATGTACTTTTGAGTTTTACATGTCCTGGTAGTGAAAACTGCTAAATTCATTTTTCACTACTGCAAGGCCTCTCTCTCCCATAGGTGATTGCTTAAAACATTTTTAAGTGTGGTTTCTAATTGGGAGCAGATAGAAAATTGGAGCTTGGTGTCTTTGGACTCACAATTTAAAAACACACTTTTTTGTAAAGTTGGTTTTTAAATTGCAGGTCTGAAATGCCACTTTTAGAAAGTGGGCATGTTCTTATTTTAACCATCTTCTACCTCTGCTGGTCTCTGAATACACGTCTGGGTCAGAGTGACAGCGCGGCTTTGTGCATCCCTTCTAGACAGTCACATAAAGGGAGCTGGGGTGAGACATTTGCGTCATGATGGCCCATCACCCAACTGATGGGCCTTCTTGCAGTAGAATAGGAGGGATGAGCTGACACCCACACCTGAATAGGGCTGTGCCTGTCCCCACACAAAGAACTGTATACTTGAAGTGCATCTGGAAGCAGGGAAGGAAGGTCAGGAACCTTAGGGGATCAAAGGCCTCTTTTGTTGTCTCCTCCACTTCAGAGACACATTTTAGCATAAGTACTGGACCTCTGACACTCTCAAACTAGTTCACTTTGGGGGTTCTGAGGAGACTCTGCCTAAGAGGACCTATGCTGCCAGGAGGAACTGCCACTTTGCCTCTGCTCTGCTGTCTTGGCCTGCTATAAGCTGATTGCTGTGTTGCCAGGAGCAACTGCCACTTTAGGAGGAATTCAAAATTCGTGCCAAAGGAAGGAACCTTGTTGGAGAAATACTTTTGGCACTTTCGCCCGGTGAAAGTTTCTACGTTCAGTCTCAGTCACTTTTTGGGAGCTAGTATTCCACCTGTTGGCATGGCTGCAAGCTGCAGCCAAGCAGGGCTTCATGAAGCCACACACTCTTTGCGACATCCTGCTGAAATGGTTTGCTGCTATGGAAAACCTGCAAGAGGAAAAAACCTGAAGCTTTGGCCCAGCTGCAATGTGCCTTTGTCAGATGGACTTGGCAGTTGTGGCCTGGTCCTCTGGAGGTCTTTGGAGCCAAAACGTTTCTGAGTCCCAGGTTTCTCAGGATGTTATGAGCAGTGCATTTTGACACAGTCAAAGATCCCAGGACCTCAGGAAGAGCACATAGGGGCAAGACTCCATCCAAGACTCAATCCAGCAAAAGCCACCGGCAGGGTCCAGGGTAAGGCCAGTTGGAACTGGTCAGGAAAAGGGCTTTCAGCAACTTACTATGGCCCTGTAGTTTAACAGGAGGAGCCAACTGGCCATTGGAGTCCACCTCTTTGTACAATCCAGTAGTATTCTGAAGAAGGTACCCAGGGATGCCACAATAATGACTGGCACTGGCTTGTGGATTGGGCAGACTCCTGGCCTCTTTCTGCCCAATAGGGAAAAGGTTCCCAGGGATAACCTTTTCCACTTTTGCAGCAGTTCCAACAGCACAAACTATCTCACAGTGATTGCTCAAAAGATAGTGAAAGCCTTCTCCACTTATGCAAGGCTTGTGTACCAAGCCCAGAGATGTGTCAAGGTATATGAGCAACCCCTCCTCTGTGGTCACTTCAAACCCGTTCTGGTGGCAGCTCCTCTCCCTCTGGGATTGGTGATTGCCTGACTGGATTAACAAAGAATGGCCCTGCCCAGGTGTCAGCTAACATTTGCCTGTGACAGTCTAGGCCTCTTTAGAGTTAATCAAGTTCTTGGGCACAGCCCAGATGGCAATCCTGTCAGAGGAACTGAACACCTACCCACATCCAAGGCCTTTGTCTCAGCTCTGGAAGCAAGTTCAAACCTCATCACGGGTGCTATTCTTCTCCTGGGTGACAGTTGGAGCTCATGCACATGGGCCCATCCAGAAGCTTTAGGCAAGAAAAAGGTAATTGTCTAAAAGTACCTTTTCAAAAATATTTATTACACAACCAACTTTGACAGTCAATTGGGCTTGTAATTAATATTGTCAAAAGTCAAACAATGACATTTGTAGTAGTTTCCTAGCCTGAGGTAGCATTATTAAATTTAATTTTGTATCCCAATGTTTTCCTATGAAACAGCAAAGCCTGCTACAGTGAAAATAGTTAATGGGACCTTTTCAAGGTAAGGACATTTTTAACATTAAACTATTACATGTACTACTTTTAAATACCATGAAACCTGTCTTATGGGCAGAAACGCCTATTTAGGGGTGACTCGTTAATATTTAAAAGGAAGGTTTAGGCCAGTCAAAATGATTATTTTCACAGGTCAAATGTGCAGTTTTAAAAGTGCATTGCCAGGCTACAATTCGAGGCCTGCAGTTTTGTTTCCATTGTCACTGTAGTGGGTAGCCCAATGGGTGCTGCAGTCCACTAGCGACATTTAACTTACAGGCCCTGAGCACACTATGCTCCATATTCTAGGTGCTGGAAATTGGGTTACTGGTTTAGGGGAGGTGGTGGTGAAACCCTACTCAAGCAGCAACTACAATCCTTGTCATGGTGAAGTCACGAGCAAACCCTAAATCAACATGTGCTCATTCCACTAGATGCTTGGCACAGAGCACTCAGGCTTAACTTAGAGGCAAAGTGTGAAGTATTTATACAGTAATTCATACAGTAATAAAGTGAAACACAACACAAGAAGAATTCCACACCATTTTAGAACAATAAAGTAAAATGTGATAAAAAAATGTATGACCCAAACAACAAAAATCCAATCAGTTGAACAGAAGCATTGCAATTTTAAAGAATTCACTGAAAATGGACCAAGCTGTAACTGTGGTTATCTGGCCATGCTAGACGGGGACAAAGTCACAAGTTCAGGCCGACTGCAATAGAGTGCGGGTCGGCTACAGGGACCCGGTTAGGCCCTCTGAACATAAGTACCTTAAATCCTGGTTTCGGAGCAATACGAAGTCCAGCGGCAAGAATGAGTCACGCAGCAGAGGCAATGCATGGTCCTTGCGTGAAGATGCATTGCAAAGCAGTGGTTCTGAGGGCATTTTCAGTTGCAACGCAAGCTCTGTGAGTGGAGATGCATTGTGTAACAGCAGTTATGAGGGAGCTGCAGTGGTGATGTGAGGTCTGTGCGATGAGATGCGTGACACAACGGTAGTTTCAGGGAGCTGCGGGTCACGATGTTAAGTCCTGCTCCAGGGATGCATCGCACAGTGGGTCCCATGCAGATATTTGCAAGGTGTTGCATTATGCTGTGTCTAGCTGTATCAGTTCTGATGAGACCACAGACTGAGTGCCGCCTCTTGGGGGTGGGAGGCAGGACTCACAGTTGCCAAAGTAAAGGTGCTGGGTTCAAGACTTTTAGACACTGTTATGTCCCTAAGGCTCTGATCAGAATGTCAGCCAACTGGCCCATGGAGTTACTCAGGTGGTCGTCAGTTCAAGTTGCAGGTTCGGTTCTTCACTCAGGCAGAAGGCAGCAGGGCAATAGGGCCACAGACTAGCAGTCCTTCTTGCGGAGCAACACAGCAGTCCTTCTGAGTCTTCCCACAGGTTGAGGCGTGTACTGATAAGTTGGATCTGAAGTTGCATTATTTATATCTGGTTTCAATTTTGAAGTAGGAGAAGGTGCTGGAGGCTTCTACCCCCAGAGGTGTTTGGAATTTTCTGCCACCCTGCCCAGCTTGTCTGGGGTCCCAATAGACAATAGATCAGTGTCAAATCCTATGTGAGTGGGCTCAGGCATAGCCTATGTGCTGTGCAAGCACAGTAGGTGACAGCCTGTCCTGCCAATACCTATCATCCCTTGATCTTACTGTCTGGGAGCAAAACACAAAGACCAACTGCCAGCTACACCTAGTCATGTGACCCAGGATACAGGCAGCAGACACCAAATGGTTGTGAATCAAAATCCGACTTTACCAGTAAAGAGGGTTTTAAACTACAATTTTTTACACACCAAACTCAAAATTCCTAACTGCTTCCAATTGAAAATAAAGACTTCTTAAATGTAATAAGTTAACCCAATGTTTTCCAATTGGAGAGGCAGGCCTTACATTAGTGAAAAATGAATTTTAGAGCTTTTCACTACCAGGACAAGCAAAAGTTAAAAGTACCTGCCTACCTTTCTTTATACACTGCATCCTGCCCTATGAGCTATTAAAGGAATACCCTAGGGGTGACATATATGTATTAAAAAGGAAGGTTTAGACCCGGCAAGAGGTTTATCATGCCAGGTTGAAATGGCACTTCAAAACTGTTCACACAGGCTACAATGGCAGGCCTAAGACATGTTTGAAGGTTTACTTAAGTGGGTGCCACAATCAATGCTGCAGACCCACTAGTAGCATTTAATTTACAGGCCCTGGTTGCATGTAATATCACTTTACTAGGGACTAACAAGTAAATAAAATGTGCCAACTTGGTGTAAGCCAATGTTACTATGTTTAAAGAAGAGAGCACAAGCAAGTTAGCACTGGTTAGCAGTAGTAACGTGAGCTGGGTCCTAAAGAAAAACCCAAAAGGGTTAAGAAAACAGGTGAATGAAATATAATGCACTTTAAGGTGTATTTGTAGAGCACTACCTATCACCTTTGAGGGTGAAGGCAAAACGTCTGCGGATGACCCTACAGAAAGGGCCAAGTCCAACACAAGGGACTTATAGGTAAGTTAAATAGGTCTATAATGAGTATAGCTAATTTCTTCATATTTTAGAGGTCAGAGCGCATGCACTGGGCCTGGTAAGCAGAGTCCCAATTCTCAAAGTACAACGAAAAACTAGCAGCCTCTGTCCAAACAAGCATTTGCAATGCAATCAGTCTCGCCTTTGGGAACAAATATGTATTTAGCTATGCAGCATATTAGCCTGGGTGCTGAACATCTACTGTTCTTTAAAATGGAGGGAGAGTAAGCACCAAACTGCGTGACACGCCAGGTATGGGAACACATGGAGAGAAATATTGCCTTTCAGCGAGAAATAGTATAGTCCAAAGCTCTGTTTTTAATATTAAACCAGGGCCTTCGATGGTCGTAGCACTGAAAATACAAGATTTGAAAAAAATATTTTTGTCTACGGGTGCTCGTGGAAGACAATTTCTATGGACTGGAATCTAGAGCATGCTAAAATGATTCTGGTATTTTACTGACCTCTGCTGGTCAAGACAAATAGAGGCAGTTGAACAGGAAAAAAAGTCCTTAAGTGGAAGCAGACAAGTCCTAGGGCTGATCTCCAGAGTCCACATAGTACAAACACATATAAGTATATAATAAGTATATACTAAAGTATATACAAGAGGTCTCAAATGCTCGACCTAAACACACAAAGGGGAAAGAAGGAGGATGAGAAAGACTTAAGTATCATTACAAAGGGAGACAGCAGGAACCAGCAAGAGGAATAAACCAGCCAAGGATGTCAGGTACTGAATTAAAGAGTCCTGCGGTGGTTTCAATTCTAGAGAGCCCTGGTGTTCGGCCCGCCGACATTTATTTAATAGGGCTTCCGAGCAGAGCTTTGGGCACCGGTACTCATTATTTGACAAATTAAGCACTGACGCATCTGAAAAATACTTTTCCTTCGACGATGCACACAGCACTCATCCCACTGTAGCGCAGTGCTTTCCTATTCACATTCCACTCGCAGACTCCCGCACCCCGTGTGTGGAAGTGCTTAGGGCTCGTGCTCTGACCAACTTGCTCTTTTATTGGACTGTAATGGAAGTGAAGTTCCTTGTGCACTGCAGGGCTCAGGGTTTACTGCCCCGGTGTCCCAGTGGGAAAAACACTGAGCAGCTGAAGCACGAGGCACGAAACACGGAAATTACCCGAGAGCATAGCTGCCAAGGTTTTAGATTGCTATGTGTGACATTTTCATAAATTCTGTGTAATTATTAGTGCCATTTGAACCACTATGAGTGACACTTTTCTCGCCAGCAAAATCAACCAATAAAAGAGGTGAGAAACATAAATATCAGAAATCTGACCCATTTGAGCAACGAGAAACTCTAGGATATTGAAACTGCTGCAAATTCATGAGGTGGCTGAGTCATAATTACAACGAAATTATCAAAATATTATACATAGCAATCTGAAAACTTGGCAGATATGAAAGAGGGCGAGCATCACTTTACATGACATAGCATTGAAGACCATGCCCATACTTCTGTTCTTGACACCGAGTCTTGTTTACTTAAATATTTCATAAAAGTGATAGGAAGTATGTGTTTTATTCTATTGCTATTTTATTGCTTCTCTTGTACAATGTTGATCATATAATAAACTTGTGAATTTTGGTTGGCATAATGTATTGACTAATAAGAATAAAAAGGCAGAAGCAATGCCAATTAGACAAAAAGAAAAGAAAAGGAGCATGGTAAAACAAGGAGAATAAAACAAATTACTTTTACCAGGTGGTGTTTGTTGACCAAGACGAGGCCATGCAAAAAATGTATGTAATGGGAAAAGGTTTTTCACTTGGAGTGGGGTGAACTAAGTTGGTAAAGCTGTCACTGCAGGGGCCACCTTATTCATAAGCGAATGCTGTAAGCAGGAAAGTAAGACTTGTGAAGTAACTACTAATATTAGCCTCAGTTGTCACAACTAGGAAAAAAAGGTCACATGGCTCCACTAAGAATTAACACTAAAAGGAGCAAGGACTTGCGTTTATACTGCAGAACCACCTAACAGGGTGTGAGAGTCCCTAACACAGAGCCCAGCTGCCTCGGGGCCGATAGCTTACATTAATGAGAGTCAGCTGACTCGCGGACTCCGGCTGGCGCAGTTAGCGGTGTCATGACAGCATGGTGCTGGGCAAGCCTCAGGAGAGGCTGGGAGATACAAACAGCGGTCACAGCAGGCTGTATTATTTCAAAATGTAACACCAGTGAAGTGAGCAGTCCAGGGGTCTGGCGCACCACAGCTACACAATTCACTTACTTGAACAAGTCAATAAACTAAGAGAACTGCATGTACTCTGTAGCAAAGAGAAACCTTTTAAGTCATTTTTAAAACATACTTACTGCATATTTGCTGTGCTGTGGGTTTTAGAACATGCTGCGCACGGTTCACCCTGCAGCAGAGCCTCTCTTCCTCCTGCAGAGTACATCTTCTTACCCGCGCTGTGACCTGGGAAATGTTTGGGAGCCCCAAGAGATTGTCACATACAGGAGACTGGTCGGGCCAGGAGAGGTAGGGGACACATTTGTACTAAGCAAGGAATGTTCTAGTACTTAAATCTCGGATTTTCTTCCCGGATGTTTATTTTCCAGTGTAAAAAACACTTAAGCCGCTCTTTTTAATGAATGGATAAACCTTTACTCTTGAAGCAATATCGTGATCCGAACAAGAGGACAATACTCCCTGGGGCGCACAATTGAAAATGTCTGAAATCAGTTTGTAAGTGTGTTGGATTGCTGAATTTTACTTAGCCCACATGTATGGCTAGAGAGAATTTTCATATTCTGCAGCGTACATTGAAATGATGGTTCTGAGATGGACAGTTTGATTGTCTTGAAAATAAATTGCTCGGAAGTCATTTTGTTTGGAGCTCTCCTGCCCTCTTGTGAGCTCTGTCAGCACTGACATTGGCGCGGCGAATAAGGGAAAGCCGGAGAGCATATATTTTCTTTTGTCTAATTGCTGAACCACGGATATTGTCTCATCTACAGGGTAGGTTATATAATGTTGTGACCATAAAGCACTGCGTGAAACACATTAGAGTAATACCAACAAGAATTGGCAATGCGATATGACTCGAATTTACGCCAGACCTATTGTATTGCAAATAGCAATGCATGCGGGCGACAAGGCATGAGGGGGGGGTGGCGGTAAGAAGGCATCGGATTGAGGGGGGGTACAAGGAAGAAATTATTCTGTGCTATGAAGGGGCCAGTAGCCGTGGAAGGACACAAATGACTGACATGGCTGTTATGGGGAGGGACTAACAAGCTTAAAACCAATCGGAAGGCAGAATTCAGAACATAAGCCAATGAAGAAGATGGGCCGGAGAGTGGGCGGAGCTTCCACAAAGCTTCCACACTATAGTGTATACTGCATGCCTCCCCAAGAGATGGCAGCGCATTTGCGCTGCAACGCTAGGTGAGACATAAGAAGAGGAAAGTAGTCTGTGCTGTGAAGGGGCCAATAGCCGTGGAAGGCACAAATGACTGACATGGCTGTTATGGGGAGAGACTAACAAGCTTAAAACCAATCCGAAGGCAGCATTTAGAACCTAAGCCAATGAAGAAGATGGGCTGGAGAGTGGGTAGAGCTTCCACAAAGCTTCCACACTATAGTGTATACTGCATGCCTCGCAAAGCGATGGCAGCGCATTCGCGCTGCAACACTAGGCGAGACCTAAAAATGGGGTGATCATGCAAAAAAGGTATTTTAAAACAGGGGTGTTTTATCCTGAAATGTGGAACTCTTCAAGTGCTTAGCTGATATATGGCAGGATGTAAGGATGCCATAGACTGTTTGGAATAAACTTCTGATTTGTACTAATGCATTAGGTAGTGGAACTTGTTTATGTTGCCAGAATGAAAAAATACTGTGTTTGCCCTTTTACGTTTAAATCTATGACCAGTACGCTGGAATCAGATGGCAACAAGCCACATAAAGTGAGCCAAAAGATTCAATGGTCATTGTGCGCAAAGGATGGGAGGATTACCTCCTCCCCCCTCGGAGCATCCAAAATGAAAGCCGGGGGCCAGTCCGCCTCTGCTAAGAGAAAGTCATAGGAAGAGGTCAGATTATCCCACAAAATCCCTTGTATTGTACGTTGTATGTCACCTACAATTAAGAGGACTATGTCATATAGTCTGTCAGGGGGAGCCACTCTAGTGTCAGCAGTTTCTACAGTATTGAACGTGTCAGTTGCTGTCGCCTCCAGATATGGACGCAGTGCTTGCCGCACTACTGTAACCTCCGCTGCGCTGTCGAGCAGCATTAGTGCCCATGTCAGGTTCGAAGCTGCGTTTTCACTATCTTTGGCATACCTCGCTGTTAGCGCAGCAACTTTCTTCTTTTGAAACGGGGGACGTTGACGTGCAAACTCGTCCTGCTTGCCTTTACCGTCAGGTTGACGGTGTTGCTCACGTCCTTGTTGGGCACCACGACCTTTGCCACGTTCTCCGCCACCGGACTGTGAGACCGATGTTTCCTGTGAAGATTGAGGAGAACGTTGTTCAGTAACCTGAAATCTATCAGGTGACCTAATACTAGTGCGATCGCGCAAATCGTATGTGCGTTCACCAGTCGCCTGTACTGGAGACACAGGACGAGACCCCTGTTTCTGTTGCTGCTTTCCCTGTTTCTTTGTTCACCAGTTTTGTTTAGGAAAAGTTGGACGATCGTCTTTAACAGACGAACTCACCTTAGTTTGCTGTATTAAGTCTGGAATGACAATAGTAGACTTAATCCCTAAACTACTGCGGCCAATAGTCCTATAAGCCTCTGCAATAATTTTAGGCAACTCTCGGGGCTTATCGAGTTCATCGACACGGGCTAAGCCATTAGCCACTTGAAATTGTACCGCATCTCCCTTGAGATTACCAAGGATGAGAGTGGCAACTACGTCGAACACTCCGACAAGTCTCATTCCCAACTCGACTGCAGCCTCCGGACCGTGTTGATCTTGAACACGTTTGATGACGGAGGGAAGCACTGCCATAGATGGGGTGCCGAAGCACTTCGAGTAGACCGCTGCAAAAACCTTACCCCAGTTGTCACAATCGGACACCTCCGGGACTAAGTCTTTCTGCAAACTAATGGTGAGGATCCGTGTTTCTCCACAGGAGTAGAGTGCGGAAATACTGCTTCCACCTGGTCAAATTTCTCAGCAAGCCAATAAGGCAAATCGTCCTTATTCTGGGGGTGCTTGCCCATTACCGAATTAACCATGACAGGACTAATAACAACCCCGGCCTAGCGAGCTGGCTGTCCGACAACTGCAGGTGCCCCCACCTGCACATTGCGCGAGACGTATTGCACTAAAGCCCTATACACAGTAATCAGGGGTGTGTGGAGGACACGCAACTCATCCACCGCAACATTTAAATATCGAGGATGAGGCGTAAATCCGGCAAGCATCGGCCAAGTGGCCCCTGGAATTGACAAAGGGACCATTCTAACCGGTGTAACCGCATGGGGAAAGGCGCCAATAAACCAAATGCGATGCTGCCAAGCCGAAATAGGAATTTCCTGCGTCCTATATGGCGTATAGTTTGCTGGGAGCCACGTGGGAGTATAGGAGTGAAACGTATCATCATCCGCATCCACTGCCGGCATCGTCACCCAAGAGTAAAACAACTCATAGGGGTAGGACGCATCGGCACTCACCACAAAAATAACGGCCATCCCATCATTCGGCACCCCAAACTGCGTCAAATGACGCCGCAGAGGTGTACAGCTATGCGCTGCAATATCGACTGCCATAACGACACAGAGAAGAACAACAATGGATATTACAGAAGCACAAAGGTTCAGAAATATAAAAACCTTTTTAATTAACAAGCTTGAGGGAACCTATCGTACAAACAGGTAGGTTAAAACCGTCACTCCCGCTATCCAGAAACAAGAGTGAGGGAGTCGTGGACTAATATAAGCACTACTACGGCATTTCAAATCAGAAGACCAGACGTTAGGTGCGCCATGTTGCAGGGATTCTGCTCATGCACAGAACTATGCGCAGGAAACCAGGACCTCAGTGAGTTGCGGTGTACCAAAAACTCACCTCAGAACCCAGAACCCCAATCCGACTAGCATCAGTGTCTTATTCGTCCTCCGTATTCTCTTGGAGTTCCCAATGTATAGACAACCCAGAACAAGCGACTTAGAGCACTCTCAGGAATGGTGGGAATCAGAAATACCTGTTCGTTATTATTCTCATATCAGTCCACAACAAGAGTAATCAGAGACACGGTAAAGTTTAAAATGTTTATTTTATAAACTACGTGTCCTAAGATGCAGTACTTTGGCTAACATAAGCAGACAGATGATTCAAATTAAAACCATCAGCATTGTTACAATACCATAGAAAATGAAGGGAGAAATAATATTACAAATGATAGTGGAATACAACCACCCTCCCTTCGCTAGTGAGCTAGTATTATTATACCAATAGAAGGTCTCTAGGTTTGAATGGGGAACCCCATACCGTAAAGATCATGTGTGTGTAATGCATGCAAACTGCAATAT
The DNA here is from genome assembly GCF_964204655.1 of Triturus cristatus. NCBI lineage: Eukaryota > Metazoa > Chordata > Amphibia > Caudata > Salamandridae > Triturus > Triturus cristatus. Next base: position 765,366,161 of record NC_140581.1, on the reverse strand, counting down.
TAAAGGCTCTCGACTTTCAGATATTTGCAGCTGTGTGCGTGTTATGGCTAGAGCGTGGGCCGATCAACCTGAACTCAAAAACATACATTGTTTGGTGGCTCAGACTGTTTCTGCACACAATGTTCAGACCAAGGTCGCAGTGCAAGGGCAACGGGGTAGACATTTAAGGGGAAAGATAGCATTGTGTATGACCCCTCCTTTCATCTCTTATTAAGATTCTTTTACTATTCTGCCTTTTTGCTCTTATCTCACAGATATGCATCTATATAAAAAATATTAATCTGTAACTGTCAAAATGTTTAATAAATATCAGTACTAGATTGATCCTGCACTAGACCTCAGACTAGACTTGCAGGACCTGTGTAGACATCAGGACATGAAACTATGAGTTGCCAAACTAACTTCAGCTTGAATGCAGATCTGCCTAAAATGACTTGCTTGTCTGACTGCTGATGAGGTTCCTGAAGTGACAGAAGCTCGCCACTATGAGGTGCCAATGGAAGAGTCCAGGAATGCATACCCAAGGCTCTTTGCAGACTGCAGATGCCCCCAGAGTAAAGGAAAGTAATGGTGGCGGAGCTGATTCAGTGGTTCAGAGCAGAAGTGATGTATGAAAGTGCTATGATTAGCTCCAGAGTAGTGACTGTTCTGGTGAGCTTTCCTACTTGCATCAACAAAATACATTTTGTCCTCCATTTGCTAACAAAATTCTTATACTGTGCCCATCTCTATTACCCGCATCCTTCATGACAAGCATTATGCCAAGGGCTTGAGTTCTTCCCATGTTGGGCTTTACTGATGTTTGAAAAGATGTTTTATGTGCAGAAAGTCCAATGGTAGTGGTTCCCAGTGAGCCCTGAAAAAAGAAATGCCTTATTCTCTTCTGTTGGGTCACTGTTCTCATGCTTGGGAAGCAACTAACCCTTTTCAGAGACAGGTGCCCTGAATCCCTACAGACCACAGAAAAAATGATTCTTTGGTTATGACCGCTGATTCCTGAAATATTGCCTTCTAAATCAAAAGGCCATTTTTCTCTTGAACCATCCCTCAGATGACAGCAAAGCTATCCTTCTCTTTAAAAAACTCTTTAGAACTGATTTTTCAACCAACTTTTTGTTCCTCACTAAAAAGAATAAGATCGTTAGGCGGCCCTTAGAATATGGACTATGTTTCTCACTGCCTAATACAAGCAAGATTCTTTTGCCCATGATGCCCGCCAAACCGAAGCTTCAGTGACCCTGACACTTTGCGCTACAGCCACCACCAGGGAAGTGCGATGTACACTTTATACTACCCCAATGACAGCCTTTGGTGACTGCCAACGCGTAGCTCCAGCGACAGCGATCCGCGATGCCCTGCCTACTCCTCCAGTTACAGCGATGAGCATCAGCGATGCTCTAACTGCTTCTGACGCCATCCACCATGAATGGAACTCTTTTCGCCAGACTCTGCAAAAGTTACTTTTTCAGTGGAACTAACCTGGTCTCTGTATCCAGTCCACACTCCTTCGCGGTTCCCGATCGGGCACAACCAAATAACCGCGAGTGGAGCTTTGTGCTTTTAGTTGCTATTTTTACCTCAAATTCTAAAATTGCATATCTCCTGTTCTACTATTTGCATTCCTGTCATTCTTGTATCATTGCAATTATTATAATTTACACTGTTCTTCTAAACTGGTTTTGGAGCTTGCTTATGTTGTGTTCTTACTTTATTACTGTTTGCGTGCTGCATAAATATTTAAACATTGCCTCTAAGTAAAGCATGACTGCTTTGTGCCAGACTACCAAAGGGTTAAGCAATGGTTAATTTGCTGACTTCTGTGGTACACCCTTACAAAGGTTGTGGTTATTGCCTGAGTGGGAATTCCACCTTTCTCAAACAATACCCCAATTTCTTACAGTACGTTATTTGGTGGCCAGTGGAGAGCAGAAATGTGAGAGGAGATTTCAGAGCGAGGGAACAGTCCTCAGATGAAGTATATAGCAGGATTTTTAATGATTTGACAGTCGTGAATGCAATATGTTGGAAGCCCAAAATACAGTTTCCATAATCAAGTCAAGAGAAGGTAATTGCATTTAACAGAGTTATATGACAGTGTAACGTGAGAAAGGGGATGGTTTTGCACAGCCAACAGATGTTGTGAAAAACCAGTAGATGAAACACAAATGATCTTGTCTAAGCAGTAGAGAGAAAGGTCAAAATGAATCCAATATTTGTTTCTGACCTGAAAACAGAACCCTGTTTGTAGGAAGGTCAACTAAAGATGAGGTCCTCTGTTTTGTTGCCCTTGAGTTTTAATTAGTCTTCATCCTGGAGACAATTACTTGTATGCAAGACCAAAATGTCTCTTGGGCAGAACTAAGATCATCGCTAAAGGAAAGAATGATTTGAGTATCTGAATATGACATAAAGCTAACTGGATAACATACAGATAAATCAATATAGGTCTCAGAGAAAATCAAGGTGGGGCTCCGCAAATGAGAGATTTAGAACATGTATTAATATGGACTGTTTAAGATCTCCTACATAGAAAAGAGATAAACTACTTCAGGCTAGTACCTTGAATCCAATGTTGTTCAAGTCAATTGAGAAACATCGGCTGCAAAATGCAACGCTGCTCTACCTTTTTTTTTTTTCAATCTTTTTATTGAGTCAACATTCGTACAAACTTCGTCTCATAAACATCAGAATCACATATTTTCTCCATTACAATAAATCTAGTTCTCAGATTGTACCCCCCCCCCCCCCGTGGATGATGCATGTTTCGAAATTTTACAATTTTAACACCCCAGTCTGCATGGACCTTTTCCCATTTAGTATCCCCTGTATGCCTGCCAAGGACCCCAAATCCTGTCACATTTCTTAGGGCATCCCCTGGCTTTGTATGTTACTTTCTCGGCCCCGGCGCACCAATCCAGATCTTCTTGCCATTACACCGATCTCTGGAGTTCTGTTTGCACCCCATTTCCTTGCTATATTCCTTTTCACCACCATTGCAGCTATTTTGAGCCAAATGTCTGTGTACTTGGGCCATTATAGGTCGTACATGATACATAATAGGAACCATCGTGGTTCTGTCAGAATCTCTGAGTCCGTCACCTCTGACATTATCTGTGTTACCTCCTTCCAGAAGTTATGTACAATGCAACATTCCCAAATAATGTAAAAGAAGGATCCAAACTCTCCATAGCCTCTTGCACAGTACCCAGAAACCTCTTGACCCATTTGTTGAAATAGTGTGCGTGAGGCGTACGATCTCTGTAGTATGTGTAGTTGAATGAGGCGAAATCTGGCTTGTATTGCTACCTCTCTTGGACTTTGTATCGCCTCTTCCCAGTCTTCGTTACCAGGGGCCCTATGTCCGATTCCCATGCTCCCTTTAGGGAGTCTATATGGTTGGGCAAATTGTACATTATTTTCCTATATGTTAATGAGGTAGCCTTTGTTAACATGGGGTCCATTAGCAATCTGTTTCCTGCTCTACCTCTTGACCATTAATTAGGTTTTAATGATCTGGCGCAGCAAGAAGAGCTACTTTTGTCCCATAGAGAGGTGGTATCCAGTTTAAGCACGCCCGAAAATGATTTACTTTCGCTAAACGAAGAAGTTTGGCAGTGGCCATCTTTTTCTAGGATTTCAGAGCGAAAATGCGATAAAGAGGTAGGTATGAAGTTGCTAATGTGCTTATGGTCTACTGAATATCCTTCCAGCAGAGGAATGATCATGGATGTCTCACTCTGTAGGAAGTGATGCTGATGCAAGGGAGGTTGGGCAGAAGCTAGGATGTCTAGAAATCTCATCAGGCCACAAACAGGACATGGATCTATCAGCGAGGTACCATATTTAATTGATAGGACAAGAGTCGCAATAGAAATCGCGGAGAGTAGACTGAAGTTCAGAGTCCCAAAGGTGGGTCAAGATCACAATCTTCCATGAAAGATGTAACACGAGTGTCAAAAGGAAGCCATATGTTTTACTTTTTTTCAGGTAATAATTCAACTTGTGAAATGCGCAGCTCAGCTAAATGGACTTTTCAGTAGGTGCTGATTAGAAAAAAAGGGCGACTCGATGATTCAATTGTAGAAGCAAGGTAATATGAGTGGGCAGTTTTAATTATTTCTTTTAAAGTCTTTAATGGCCATCCCATAGGTTGCTTTAGAAGAAAGACAATAGTCCTGCCACCACATCTTTCTAGATATTTTACTGCCGTTTAACTTTTCCCAGTTATTCGGAATACCATAGGAAGGAGTGTGTGGTTTTGGAGGGACAGCGCTATTAAGAGCAGATTGCACACACATGATAACTACATACACAGGCAGTCATATCACTGCAAAACATGTTTTCCTCCGATGTTGTAAGGGTACTAAAGAATGCAGAAGTAACTTTAGTTCATGTTCTTTAGCGGATAGATCCGGGCTTAGAGAGATACTCTGCTTCATCTCACTAGGCTGTGTCTCAAGGAAAAGCCAAAGTGCTCAGTCCATGCTTAAGAGAAGCATGGCAGCCGAAGGAGCATTATAGAAAGTCAAAATAAACAGCTTGAAAAGTGGGACATAACCCTCCACATCTCAATTGATTTGTATTTTTTCTAAATTCTTTTTTACACAAAGGTGACAAGCCACAGTTGAACACAGCACATTTCCTAGAGGTGAATTGTTTTCGTGTTTTTTTAGAAGATTGGAGTCACCCCAGACTTCAGGAAGTAGAGCGTCCCGGTGCTTCAAAGGCCAGCAAAGAGAGGCACAAGTCTCCAATACGTGCACATCCTCGTGTAAATACTTGTTTTACTAAGAAGATAATTAAAGGTGTGTCTCCCAAAAATAGTTATGAGTGCGCAGAAAGCATAAAGAGACGGTTGAGAGTGGTTTTTAAAGATTGATTAAAAAACTGCAGCCCCGAGGTGAGGTAGTTATCGGATGCCATAATTAATTATCTTCAATGTCTTCCACTAGGGATTGCCTGCGCAAACAAGTGCTTGTGAAGGCACAGGAATTTACAGGCCCACTTGGAGGTGGGTATGGGGAAAGGTTCCAGGAGAAGCTGCCTTGCAATGCTGCAATAACGAAACCAACCTGATTTACATTTCGGCACGCAGTCTATACACTGGTAGATCATCTGCATTAAGCAGTCTGATTGATAACATATTATTTATTTACACTAATGCCAGATTCAAAATTTATTTTTTTTATTTTAAAGATAGTTGCACATTATGGACCATTTAACAGAACTGAGAAAAAACACAAAATACTTCGATGTATATTCTGATTTTATACACAATTTACTTTTACTTCTGTCATGTCCCTGTCTATTAACACAACGCTTTTGCAGGTTCTGTCTCGCTTACATTCACCTTTTCTCTTTCCCTGTCCCTCTCTCTCCACCAACGCCTCTCCCCTTCTCCTGCTGGTTCTTTCCTTCTTACATCTAACCCTCCCCTTCCTGCTCTACACTTCACTTCTCATCTCTCTGCCAGCATCTTCCCTTATCTTGCTGGTTTTGCCCATCCATCTTACATCCACCTCTCTCTTCTACTCTTCCCCTCTCATCTCTTCCGCCAGCCTTGTAACCTTTTCTCGCTGGGCCTGACTTTCTTACCCCCACACGCTCCAATTCCCCCCCTCCCCAACCTTAATTTTTCCTGCTTGGTCTGCCTGTGTTATATCACCTATCCCCTCTGTACTCTTTTTACCTCTCATGTCTCCCCAATCTCTAACCTTCTCTTGCTGGTTCTGCCCTTCTTACATCTACCTCCCCTTTCCATGCACTACACTTTGATCTTATTTTTCCCCAGCCTCTTACCATCTCTTGCTAGTTCTGCCCCTTTACGTTACTTTTCCCACTTCCCTGTTCTACTTATTGCTTCAAGTCTCTCTCCCAGCCTATTACTTTTTCTCCTTGGTCCTGGCCCTCTTACACCTACCTCTCTTCTTTCACTCATTGACTCTCCATAGCCTCTTACCTTGTCTCACTGTTCTATTCCACATTCATCCAATTCTCCCCTCCATGCTTCACTCCTCTCCTAAAGTTGCCACCTGGCTAATAGTGCACCTACATGGCTGGTATATTTAAGAAAAGGCAAGTGAAAAAATCTACTTGGGAGAAACTCATCAAAAGCAGGTCTTTTTTCCAGGAAACATCGTTTACAACGCACGCATTACAACACATGTCATTACATCGCATTATCCATTACAACGCATTCCCCAAAGTAACGCCCCGGCGGAGTTAGAATAGTAATTGCGTTGTAATGGATTATGCGTTGTTTTGACATGCTTTGTAACGACATGCGTTGTAATGGATTTTGCGATGTAAAAAAATCTTTGTAATGACATGCGTGTAAATGCATTTACTGCTGGAGATTACCCCAGTAATCTACAACATTTAATTTCACACAAAGGTTGGGAAATGGGTATTCGAAGATGTGGTTTGCCCTGGAACTGTGGGAATACCCACAAACATGCACTGCTTGCCACACTAAAAATGGTCAGCGATTTATTCCAGCCAAGTGGTGGAGTAACTCTCCAACCAGGAAGGAGAGAGGACTGGTCACCCTCAGATTTGGTGGGGGTAGGCAAAGAACTTCCTTCACTCGCTGCAATCAAAATATTTTCTCTTCGGAGAAAAATACGCATTTGCCTGTGAGGTTCCTTTCTTCCTTTCTCCATGTGCAGGGTTTTTGACATTTCCAATAGTGTCCCAGATTTCTAGGTTCAATTCTTTGATATGTTTGTGAATAGAAAAACACACCTCTGACAATACACTCTGAAAGAGATGGAAATATGTGCAGTACTCTTGTTTTTTTAATAGTGAGTAGGGCCCATATTTCCTAAATTATTATTAAAGCCAACAGTGGCAGAATTGCAATTTTAAGCTTATTCAGTTTCAACCTGCAAGCTCACCGAGAATCTCAAGAAGATCTCAAAACTGGAACAAATGCCATGTATTTTCCATCGGAAAAGGTGGCATCCCTGTTTTCACCTGTCTTCTCTCCCCTTGACATACACCTCTTTCCTTCTTCATCACTTGCTCTTTTCATCTTCTCCCCAGCCACAGAGAGAAATGCTCATTGCCTTTTTAAGAGTGTCACAGGGTAGCCCATCGTTAGCCCTGAATGGGGAGTGCTGGCACTCGTGGCTGTTATCATGATAATACAGCAAGAGGCTCAGCAGGAGAAGCTACTGAAAGAAAAAGAAAAAGTACATACAAACGCAGAGGTTTGCTTGTCGCGTTTTCCACAGTTTTAGGAAGAACACGCGCAATCATTTAGATGGGTCTTTATGATCAGCCAGGAGACTCGGCCCAACTGACATGAGCCTGGTGGGGTGCAGAGAACCCTATTTAAGCCAATGGTTTTGCATGCCTGTTGCTAGGCTTGATTTCCCTGAGCTCCCCTCCCAGGCCTGGTCTTCCCCTGACTCGGGCGGCTACTAACTTGCTGCTCCACCTTCAGCCACTCAGTCCTTGCTAGACCTGGGATAGTACAAGGTCTGCTCTCCTAGTCCAGGAAGGGAGTGGGGTAGAGAGCATCATCCACCATTGCCCAATATCACCTACTATCTCACTGTGACCCCTTGCTGACTGGCTGGCCCTCCATCAGACTGTGATATTCGATATGGACTTTGCATGAACAGATTATGTTCAGGCAGGAGAACATTTCATAGGCCTGCCCTCATATAACACTATGCGGAACAAAAGATAAGGCTGAATGACTGGCTCATTATCTAGCTTCTCAACAGGAGATGGTGGTAGTAGGGTGGGGACATCAGAGACAAGGTGCCATTTGTACTGCTAAGTTTCTTTAAGTTTGATTCTGTACACATCTGGATCCCATGGCCTCCCTGCACAGTTGTTTGGCGTGCAACCTTGCATTGTTTAAAGTAGAGCCCACTTTAAAGTAATCAGTTAAAAACAATGCACAATTCAATGACCCAAGCAAAGCACACAACATAGTGCTGCAATGGCACACTTCCATGCCTCATGTGTAAACATACTAGTGTTTGGCGTGCATTTGGCATTGCATTGTGCAACATTGTAAACACAGCACCATGTTATGTGCTTGGCATATATTTCTGTCTAGTATCTGTTTATTATTCAAGTTGGCTTTGCAGCAAGTTATCACTTAAGGGTTGGGGAACATTTTACAACAGTAGGTACAGCCATTTCTTTCTATTATTTCTGTTCTGGTGCTTATATCATGTATGCAGTGTATATTATTTGCCTCAAGGCTGTATGGATTACTCACTTTAATGTGGTGTGTGTTGTACCTTTATGGCTGTTTGTGGGTTTACATGATCCCTCTTCCGCTCGCACTGTCTTATGCTGTTGTTCCACTGTATCTTATGTTATTTGTAGTTTAGGAGTAAAATGGTGCCTCCATACCTGTTTGAATGCCGGAAGGAAATCTTGTTTCTATACATCATCCTTTCCCATGTAGCCACCCTGCATATTTTTGTTAGCCATTCATTATGGGACTGGTATGGGTGTGAGCACAAGTGTCTTAATCTCCCAGGTTGTTAATGCAAATTATAAAGACCTATGTGTAATCTGTTTGCTTGCAAGTTGACCACCTCTAAGCCGACCCTTTTCAACACTTACATGGCATCCTGGCCACCCTGGTCAGATTCAATGGCATGAACATAACCTCCTACGCTGACGACACTCAGATCATCCTCTCACTCTCCTCAGACCTGACCAAAACCAAATCTAACTTCCACAGGTGCATGACCAGTGTCACAGGCTGGATGCATAATAGATGCCTCAAACTCAACACAGACGAAACAGAAATACTCATCTTTGGGAGCAGCAACTCCCTGTGTGAAAATCCTGGTGGCCAATGGAGCTCAGGCCCGCAACCACTCCCACAGGACATGCTGGAAAACTCAGAATAATACTCAACAGCAAGGTCTGTATGAGGAAGCAGATAAATGTCCTCTCATCTTCAAGTGACTTCCCTTCTAAATCAGTCGAACGGTCACCCAAACTTTCATCAACAGCCGCCTGGACTGTGGCAACACCCTCTACGTAAGAATCACTGCTCAACTACTAAACAGACTCCAGACCATCTGGAACGCAGCAGCCAGGCCCATCCTCAACCTCCTGAGGCAGACCCACATCTCCCTCACCTCAAAGCCCTACACTGACTCCCCCCAGCAAATGGTGCCTGTTCGAACTGCTCATCCATGTCTACAAAGCCCTTCACAGCAAGGGTCCAGCCTACCTCAACCACAGGGTGAACTTTCACCAACCTACTTGCATACTTTGTTCCTTATCCCTTTTCCTGGCACCCCTCCCACCCCCCGCATCCACAGAAGCTGGAGTGGTGACCGCACCTTCTCACACCTGGCGGCCAAGTCCTGCAACGGCCTCCCCCTCCACCAAGGGCCACTTCCTTCAACCTCTGTACAGTTAACTTGTTTCAGCAGCAGCATCCTTCCCCCCCAGCACCGTGATACCCTCAGGAGTTTATTAGCAGTGCTCTACAAATCCTATTAGATTGATTGATTGATCTTTTGCGAAGCACTGCAGGTAGCCTTTTCAAAACCAGAATAAGATTGCACAGTTGCCTAAAGCACTAACCAGGACAGTAAAGAAGGAAAAGTGGGACCAGGAGAGGGTAGAGTTTGGGGACACGATTGAAGGTATGAGAAAAGTGGATTGTGGATGGTATTATCTCATCAAAGGCAGCTCCGAAGGAACATTTGCACTCTGTGGGTAGAAAAGCAAGGATGTGGCGATGTTTTCATCTAGCACAAATGTGTGCAGTCCTGCACCATTCACAGACCATCCAGAATGCATGTCATTAGAAGCTCAGAGTTGCTTGATTCACAAATATGGTACACTTTTTTACTACACAAATCAGAAATTGGGGCCTGTTGGGAATGACCATCTTTTGTGTGGTATTACCCCAGATTTCTGCCTTGTGTAGCTGAACCAGTTTTATTGGCGTTAGGATGGTGCACACTTTACTCCAGCTAACCATTGGTAAAGTGCTTGTGCTCTCTCTTTTAAACCTGGTATAATTGGCATCCACCTTGCAAATTTAATTTACTTATGATACCCTACTTTATGGTACTACATGTACCGAGGGCCTGTAATTTAAATGTTGTAGGGGGGTGCAGCACACATTGTGCTACTTACCAAAAAAGCACTGAAAAACATGTCTCAGGCCTGCTAAGGCAGCCTGTAGTGTAGCTTTAAACTGCTATTTCGCCTTGGTGAAATAAACATTTTGCAAGGCCTACATCTTCCTTTTTAATTTTTATAAGTCACCACTAAAGTAGGCGCTGGCAGCTCATAGGGCTGGGTTTATGGCATTTAAAAAGTAGAGCATGTATGTTTCATGGCCTAGCAGTAAAAATAAAAAACAAGTATGTTTCACTATGGCAAGGCTAGCCTCCTGTAGTCTAACATTGGTTTACCTTATTACCTTTGTTAAGTGCTGAATTCATTTTGAGAACAGCTAGAGAGATACTTCTTCCATTCATTGTAATTGTAATTTAAAGTCCTCTTTAATGGTAAAGTCAGGTTCTAAATTATAATTTTGGAAATGCAACTTTTAGAAAGTCTGCATTTCCCTGCCTAACGTTTCTGCGGCATTTCTGTGAGTGGCCATCTGCCCGTTGATGACTCTCCCACTGGAAAATGAGCATTAGGGGCATTTAGTGACCAGGGTCAGGGGGCACTAGGACCCTGCACCCGCATGCTGGGAGGGACAGGAACCGGACACCACTTCCGGTCATGGAGTGGGGAGGGATTCCTAAACAGCGAAGGCACGAGTAAGGACGTGCATGGGATCGCAGCAACGAGACAAAGAATAAAGAACAGATTATAAGAATCCTTACCTGTCTCTGCATGAATTCTGTAGACACGACAACTGGCGACAAGAAGGTGGGATAAGGTTTCACCACCAGAAGCACGTGCCTCGCCCACCACAACCAAACGGAGCCAGGAGCGAGACGTTGAATCGCGATGTCGGGAGTGCACCCGACTACAGAAGACGAAATCAGGAGCCTACCCTGGTCCGTCGTGCCCCAAAGAAAGAAGACACAAAATCGCTAGATAAACGGAGCCAGGAGCCCACCCTGGTCCGTGTACAGCGACATCGGGAGCCCACCCCGGCTGCATCAAGAAAGTGAGGTGAGGGGAAAGTAAAAAAGGCCCACGACCGTAGAGAAAGCTGCCCGCTCACTGAAAGAGAAGAAGACCCGGAGGCCATCTTTGAGTCAGGCCATTCGACAGATAGCAAATCTCGCCCCTACAGAAGTCCTGGCGGCCATCTTAGAATCAGGCGGGACAGCCAATGAGAGGCTAGAGAGGGCCAGGTAGCCATTTCAAAGTCAGGCAATAACAAAAAGCCAAGGAAAAGAAGAAAAAGGTGGAAATAAAAAGAAATTGCAACACAAAGAGGAAACAAAGAACAAAGTACAGCAAAAGAAGACGGATACACAAAGGAAAGAAGGAATAACAACAACATGACCGACGCAAGCGACAAGAATAGCGCGCAAGCAATATTTCGCAGACCACCACCATTCAGCCTATTGGAACCACAGACAGGCATCAGGTGGGAAAGATGGATCAGGCAATTCGAAAGGTACATGCGCACCACTGATATCGCAGAAGTAAAACACGTGGATCTATTTCTAAATTTCATCGGGGATGAAGTGGATGACCTGCTAATAACATTTCCCGCAGAGGAAAGAGCTACATACAAGGGACTGATAAAGTGCCTCACTGACAAATTTGACCCCCAAATTTGACCCGCAAAGAAACATAGACTTCGAAAGGTACACCTTCAACACCGCATGTCAAAGAGCAGAGGAGTCCCTAGACGACTTTGCAACAAGACTGCGAAAACTGATCACGTACTGTGAGTTCGAGAAGTTTGTCAACGAACAAGCAATACGACTGTGCATCATTGAAGGCTGGCAGTCAGTTGAGTTCCGGGCACGAGTTCTGAAAGAGCCGACCTTACTAGAGAAAATACTGACCATGGCTCGAGCGGAAGCCAGAGCAATGACGCATGCTAGACAGATGGAACTCGGAAAAGAAAGAAGAGTGGAGCAAGCGAACCGTCTAACTGGAAACAGCAAAAGGAGAGATGCCACACTGCCACCACCAAGAAGGAAGCATGAAAAAACGTGCTATCGGTGCGGGCTCGAGTTTCCGCATGTTGGCGCGCGCCCGACAATGGGCCACAAATGCAGGAAATGCAACAGGGAAAATTATTTTACAAGCGCCTGCATGAGTGGTCAATTTAAAAGTGAGCGAGGACGACTGGCTAGACCACGGATGGTGCAAAACCAAAGGAAATGATGGACGGAGTGTTGAACATTGCAAGCACTCACACCCAGTCGACTGGTCTGGGTTTAATCCATCACCGTTCTTTAGCCCACTCTGCCACCCCAGTTCAGACATGGCCATATGCAAATCAGTCTGACCCTGTGCCTCACGAGAACAGTCCAGCCCGAACTGCCAAGCCATGTCTTCCCTGGACCGGAAAACAAGCTTCCTAGGACTGGTTTCTGGCATTTCAGCCGTCTTCAGCAAGGCTTGCTTGAATCCAGTGGCAAAGTGAGCAAGGGACTCACGTCTGAGCATACCCTGCCAACTTATGGTGAACAAAGCAAAACCAAAGGAAATGATGGATGGAGTGTTGAACATTGCAAGCACTCACCCCCAGTCAACTGATCTGGGTTTAATCCATCACCGTTCTTTAGCCCACTCTGCCACCCCAGTTCAGACATGGCCATATGCAAATCAGTCTGATCCTGTGCCTCATGGGAACAGTCCATCCCGAACTGCCAAGCCATGTCTTCCCTGGACCGGAAAACAAGCTTCCTAGGACCGGTTTCTGGCATTTCAGCCGTCTTCAGCCAGGCTTGCTTGAATTCAGTGGCAAAGTGAGCAAGGGACTCACGTCTGAGCATACCCTGCCAACTTATGGCGAACAATGCAAAACCAAAGGAAATGATGGACGGAGTGTTGAACATTGCAAGCACTCACCCCCAGTCAACTCATCTGGGTATCTGACCACGGACCGTGCCTAGCAGGTACGCAAGACACATGGAAACAGTAAATCACAGTTCCTCAGCTGAATCAGAGGAAGCAGCTGTGCCAGGAGTGGTGGAACCGCTATATCTGATGTCGGATGCCCCAGAGGAAGATCAAAGACCAACACACATCAATCTCACAGAGAAACATCAGATCAAGAAGACAGCGACAGTGGACATTGAAGTAGGAAGATACAATACATGTTTCGTGCTAGATAGTGGGGCTACATGCAACATCATGTGCATGTCAGAGTATAAGAAGATGAAAGTGCAGCTGCCACTATCACCGTCCACTGTCGATGTATTCACCTGGGGCTCGAGGAAACCAGTAGTAAACATGGGGAAGTTTACAGAGACATTGACTTACAAAGAAAGATCAAGCACAGAGGAAATACATGTCCTACGGGGAGACCTTCCAGCACCCTGCTTGCTAAGCAACGTCACAGCGCAGGTGATGGGTCTCCTAGCAATGACATACAGCATGTCAGAAAGAAAGAACATCTTGCGAGAACATGTTATGTTATGTTATGTTATGTTATGTTATTTTAAAAGTATTTGTAGAGCGTACTTACACCAAGCGGTTTCATGGCGCTGAGAGCGGGAGGGCGACAGTGGTATGATGACAGATGATGAAATCCGGCCATACTACAAGGGCTAGGAAAACTAAAAGAAAGACAAATAACTTTGCATATCAATGAGGCGATAAAACCCGTGGCCCAACACAACCAACGAATGCCCATACGCTTGCAACCACAGGTGGAGGAAGAAATACAAAGCCTGCTGACCCAGGACATCTTAGAGCCAACAGACGGGCCGACCCCCTGGATGTCGCCAATTAGGGCAGTACCAAAAAAGAACACCTTAAAGATTTGCATATGTGTGGACATGAGAGTACCCAACACAGCAATTGAGAGAGAGAGACACCCTGGACCTCACCTTAATGACATGATTAGCTGTCTCACGGGCGCATGCCGGTTTTCGAAACTACACCTGTGCAAAGGATATCATCAGTTGGAGCTCGACCCGCAATCATGGTACATCACCACGTTCTGAACACACATGGGCCTGTTTCATTGCAAACGACTCCGTTTTGGCATATCATCGGCAGTGGAGATATTCCAAGAAATCACACAGCAAGTAATAAGGCCGGTAAAAAACAGTTTGAACAACAGTGACGACATCCTAGTATTCAGTTGTTCAGATAACGAACACGACAAGGCCTTACGCGAAGTCTGCAGACAGCTGGAACACGCAAGACTAACTCTAAATGAAGACAAGTGTGAACTAGGGAAGAATGAACTGGTATTTTTCAGGCACATCTTCTCAAGGAATAGAATGAGGCCAGACCCCAGCAAGGTGGAAACACTGGAAAAGGCAAACCCTCCAACAGACGTTGCAGAAGTAAGGTCATTTCTGGGTCTTGCCAGCTACTGTGCTCGGTACATAAAAGTCTTCGCCACAGTGCGCACACCGCTGAGGGACCTAACAAAGCAGGGTCAAAAATTCATCTGGACGCAAGAATGCAATCGGGCATTTGAGGCCCTCAGACATGCCGTAGTGGCTGTGGATCATCTTGCAAACATTGCTATGCACAGAGCTAACAGTGGACGCCAGCCCAGTAGGATTAGGAGCAATCCTAGCACAACATATGCCGGGTAGAGATTCGCCCAGGAAAATTGTCGCGTATGCCAGCAAAAGCTTGTCTGACATAGAAAGGGCATACTCCCAGCCAGAGAAGGAAAGCCTAGCACTGGTATGGGCGTGTGAACACTACCACATGTTCATCTACGGAAAACCATTTACCATCATCACAGACCATCAGGCCCTAGTGACAATATACGGCAATCCAAACGCAAAGATACCGCCCGCATTGAAAGATGGGGCATAAAACTGATGGACTATGAGTTCAAGATTGTGCACAAGCCAGGGAAGGAACACAACCCAGCTGATTACATGTCACGGCACCCCTTACCGCAGGCACAAGAAAGTGCATCAATGGCTGAGGAATACCTCAATTTTGTGCAAAAACAGAACACCCCTGCACCAATCACACTAACACAGCTAGAGCAAGAAACAGCAAGGGACATCACAATGCAAACAGTCAAAATGACGACACACCAGCAAAGATGGAGGCACATCAACAACAACAGCTCCTTGGGAGAAGGAGTTAACAAGGAAGAAATTCTGGCATTCAAAAAGATAAATGAAGAACTATCAGAAACTGAAAAAGGAAAAATAATGAGGGGAACAAAGATAGTCGTGCCAAGTGCACTACGTCGGCAGACTGTAAACTTGGCTCATGAATCCCACAGAGGAATGGTAGCAACAAAAAAGATGCTTCGGGAGAAGGTATGGTTTGCTGGGCTAGATAGACTGGTGGAGAACACCAGCTAAAATTGCAACACATGCCAAATAACAGGACGGCCAGCAAAAGCAGAACAGCTACAGATGTCGGAGCTTCCAGAGGCAGTGTGGACAACGTTGGCAACAGACTTCTATGGGCCACTGGACACGGGAAACTACTTGCTCTTGGTCATTGACGAATACTCCAGATTCCCCATAGTGCGTCATGTCTAGTCAACATCAGCGACTGCGACGTTGGCAATACTGGATGACATATTTGCAGCCTGGGTGAAGTACTGGGTTTTTCAGAACCCAGCGGTGCCAGGGAACACACCCTAAGACTTCGAGTTCTTCCTGTTTCAGACTACAGAAGCACAGAGTCTTATTGGTGAAGTCAAAGATCGTATTTATTGGCTGCAACCAGTAACAGGTATCCTAGAAGTACAACATGGTGTATATTCTCAGGAGACTGCGCAAACTTACAAAGCCAGCCTTCTCCTTTTATACAAAATAGTGTGCTTTAGGCAAACATTCCTTATTTTACAGTTGACCTTTCACATATTTTCACTACAAAGAAAAAGCAGAGTCATGATGACAAGCCCATATTTCAGTTTGTCCAGCCCTCAATCAAGTATCCGGCAAGGCTCAGTACTTTCATCAGATATCGACGGACCCCCAATAAAAACGGGCACCTCCTCCTCGTAAAGCAAGTCATAAAGTAAGAAACAGGGACAGGTGTGTGTGAGATTAGGCATGGTTTGTGTGTGATGAAAGGTTTTATGATATGTTGTGCCTTGATACTAATCTCATTCGGCCACTGGGAAAGGAACTGGCCGAACAGGTTTGGCTTCAGGCAGTGGAGTCAGCTTGCCCAGGTCACAGAGGAGTCAGCAAAGGTGTATGTGTCCTTCAGACTCAATTTTTGGCCTAGTCATTGGCCTATGTGAGGGCAACCACAAAATGGCTGCCGTTCAATGGAAACCGAGGGTTCAGAACGGAAACTATGATTTCAGGGTGATTTCTTCACCCGAACATGGCGAAAATGCTTGTGCATAGTATCCTAATCATTCTCGGTCTGCTGATACCAAAATCGTCATGATACGACGATGTTTATAACACGTGTTCAGAATTTTCAGTACCACAGACCCTCCTTTTGCCCTTACATAGGCAATAACCTATACTCACGCTAATCTGAGTCCAGGTCTGAGTCCAGGTCTATGTTCATAAAGTCGTTGAGATGTTGCTGTAGCATCATCCTATTACTTAGCTCGTCCCTTGATACAGGTTTCCTTACACACGATGTAGCACAGAGGCCACATATTGCAGGAGCACACTGTACACACAGACAGAACAGGAAAAGAATGGCTAAGATCATCCCAATGACTATCAGAATCTTCCATCCCCAGGCGGATATCAGTTCCCAGAACCACCCGATCAATGACCAATCTCCTTTATCCATGTGAATAGATTCGGAGATCTTATGCAGTTTGGAAATGGCCTGGTAAACTGTTGAAGCGTTATCTGGAATGAAAACACAACAACTTGATTGGATCACTTTACATACCCCACCTCGATTTGCAAGTATGACGTCTAATGCGACCCTGTTCTGAAGAGTCATAAGGCGATCCGACTGGAGCTCAGCCGTCAAATTACTAAGGGCACCGGCGGTTTCATCTACCGTGGATTCAACCACCCTTGTCAATTGCCTTATGTTCCTGCTGTTAACCATAGGCCCCCAAAACGGCAGAAAACCCTTTACGAAATCTCCAAGTTCTTGTCCTGTAGTGTCTTCTTTACTGATGACACCTCTAACTATTCTCGTCTTATGGTAATCTGCCGCGGCCGTGTAGGTGGGAGGCAACAGGAACAAAACAAAACATGTGCCTGAGAAGTCAGGGGGCAACCATGTATAGGCTCTATTATGGCAGATGAAATAGGTACCCTTAGCTGCTAAGAACGAAGGGGAAGTCTGAGACGCAAAAACATATGTTTCAGTGCAGATACTTTTCCCTAACTGAGCTCTGGGATTCTTGCCATTACCTTGCAGACATAGGTGACCCTGATGTGGTAAAATCCAAATCGGGGAGGATCTCTTTGCTCGCTGGTTCTCACTCAGAGTAACTCCATATCCTGTTATGTTCCATCCAATATATGCTAGTGTCTCATCTCTCGGGATAGTCTCATAGGAAATATCTTCCCTAATCATATCTACTATACCCTTAACTAGAGCACTATTCTTAGGATTATCTTTCACAGAACGTAGGGGTTGGCTTCATGAGCGTATATGAATATCGTTCTATATGCCCACACAGAACCATTATGGCTGAAAGGCAGGATCAGATAAGGGATACCTTTATCAGTAGTATGCGGCATAAGACCACACACCCAACAGTTAGTTGTGTTAACTACTAATTGGTGTTGGTGTAGAAGCTGAATGAATGAATTATTGACAAATACTAATCTTCTAGCAGACTCGTGTTCAGGCAGAGGGTGAAAGGAATGCGAGGAAACAGTAGAAGGAGGTATAGGCTGTGTAGTGGGTGCAAATGTCACTTGAAAAGAGAATAAAACATATCCTATTAAAAACATCATTGCACTAAGCAGCATGAAAATACATCATATCAAAAATCGTTTCTTTGTCATCATTATACACATTCTGGCTTTAAAGTTCATCTGTTTGGCAGGTCTCTCATTCTCGAAAAACTCCATCCTCTCTAATTGCTGTTCGTGGTGGTAGGGTGTTCTATGCTAAGGAATGCTTCTGTCAGTCCAGGGCAACTCCCTTAGACCGACCAGAACTGTCGACCTAACGTCTTCAGCTGCACTCCAAAGACTTGGGCAACCACGACCCTACAGCTGAACCCGGATGGCGGTTCGAAAAACAAAAATAAGAAAGTTTCTCAGATGAGAGAGAGCTGCACTTTCAAAAATAGCAAAGAAAAAGAATTTTTATTTGTCCATAGTTCTCGGCCTCAAATTGTAGCGGCTTTTTCCAGGTACTGTCTGGTTCTGGAACAAGAGTTCAGGCTCTGTGGTGTTCAATCGAATTGACGGTGGCACCACTTCTTGCAAAATATTGTCACTTTCTTGTTCAGAAAGTGTTCCTTTTACACGTGCATTGCTAAAAGGCAGAAAACGAGGCACGGTCTCAGTCTCAGAGTCAGCGATCCCCTCCTGGACCCACCGGTCGTATGGTAGAGGCAAAGGGACTCTCTTGCAGTGTACGCCGTGGTTCCAGTTCTTTTTCCCTTCCACTCGAACAGCTGATCTTGTTGAGAGAAGGACGAGGTGGGGGCCGGTCCAACGGGGCTGATCATTCTTCGTCCGTTGGAAGTTTTTGACCAGCACCCATGATCCAGGATCGATAAGATGTCCTGGAGCTTCAGAGACCTGAGGCAGAGTATCGTGAACCTGTTGGTGTAAAACACGCAATTTAGCCATCAATTCATACGGATAATCAAGAAGTACCGGGTGTTCTATCTCACTGAATTTTGTCGGTCTTGGCACTCCCCATATGTTGGCCGGGCGGCCGAACACAATTTCATAGGGACTAAGTCCAACTCGCGAATGCACAGTCATTCTTGTCGATAGGAGTGCTAAGGGCAGAGCATCAGGCCATTTAAGACCAGAGCTCGCTTGTATCTTTGCCAACTTCAATTTTAACGTGCCATTATAGCACTCTACTAGTCCAGCTGATTGGGGGTGATTTGCAGCGTGAAATTTTTGCTGGATGCCTAGCCCCTCACGTACTTTCTTCATCACTCGACCCACAAATTCACTTCCATTATCACTCCAGACCATTCTCGGCATTCCAAACCTAGGGAACAACGAGTACATATTTCAAATTGTTGCACCTTTCCATGTGGATGAAATCTAGCTGCAAAACCTCAAACGGATACGTTGGAGGCGCAAAATGACCAGCTGGAGTTGGGGTTCCCCTACCAGGATTGTATTTCAGACACACCATGCAATTCTTGACCACATTCTCTGCACATTTAGGAATTCCAGCATTTTGCCATACTGGAGCCAACAACTTACAAATCCCTTTCACACTGATATGGGCCATTCCATGAGCCATTGTCACCACTGCAAGCACATACGCATCGCGTAACAACCATCGCTGATGTTCTGACAAGTCAACGCAACAACCATTTTCATCCAATTTACCCGTACTTTCTCTCCACACACTCAACTCTTTCTCTGAAGCTTCATCTTGAAGAGACTTCACACTCTCTATCGTATCTTCACACATTCCAACATCACCAACCCATCTTGCAGGGCCTGCAACATACATTCGATTCATCACATATTTTGCTGTTTCTTTTGCAATTTCGTCAGCAAATGCATTGCCACGACCAACATCATCAGTAACCTTCTTGTGTGCACTGCATTTCACAATCGCAACTTGTATTGGCAAGGTCAGTGACTCAAGAAGCTCATTCACCAACTGACCATGCTGAATCTTAGCTCCATGCGAAGTCAGGAACCCACGTTCTTTCCACAATCGTCCAAAACTATGAGCTACACCAAACGCATACTGGCTGTCAGTATATATGGTCACTTTCATTCCTTTCGATAACACACACGCTCTCGTAAGTGCAATCAACTCTGCTGCTTGAGCTGAATTATGTGGTATACGTGCAGCTTCAACAATCGTATGCAAAGTCGTGACAGCATATGCTGCAGTCGTATCACCATTCGGAAGCTTGAAGCATGAACCATCCACCCATAAGGTACCATCACACTTCACAAGAGGAGTATCTTTAAGATCTACTCTCCCTTTCGTTTCTTCTTCTGTCCTGAGAAAACAATCATGCTGTTCAACATCATCTGTCTCTACTGAAGTCGGCAATAACGTGGCTAGATTCAACGTATTGCATCTCTTTATGTGCACATGACTCGCTAACAGTGTCAACTCGTAACCTGACAATCGAGCACTAGTTAAGTGCTGTGTCTTGGTCCTGTTTAACAACGTGTCCACTGCATGTGGAACCATCACAATCAACATATTATTCATCACTAACCCAGCAGACTGTCGAATAGAAACAGCTGCTGCCGCTGTGGCTCTCAAACAACTCGGCAATGCTTTAGCTACCGGATCCAAAGTCGACGAAAAATACGCGCATGGACGCTGCTTGTCTCCAAAAGACTGTGTCAGCACTGACAATGCACAACCATCTTTCTCATGGACATACAGTGTAAAGGGCTTACTGTAGTCGGGGGTACCCAACACAGGAGCCGAGCACAATGCATTACGCAATTCGGAAAAACTTTTCTGACAATCTTCAGACCACGGAACGAGATTCGGTGTATCTTTACAGGTCAAAGCTACCAAAGGTTTGGCCAGCAAAGAAAAATTCAGTATCCACTGTCTACAGTATGATGTAATGCCCAAGAAAGCACGTACTTCTCTCTGTGTCCTTGGCACACTCAATTTTGCAATTGCCTGAATTCTTTCTGGGGTCAGTTTCCTTCCCTCCTTCGATAAGAGATGACCTAAGTAGGTCACTTCTTGTCGACAATATTGCAGTTTTGAAAGTGACACTTTGTGGTGTAAATCAGACAAATGACGCAACAATGACAAGGTGGCTTCTTTACAAATTTCCTCAGTATCTGCAGCGATTAGTAAATCATCGACGTATTGAATAAGGGTAGCGCCATCAGGTAAAACAATTGCATCAAGCTGTGTTTTTAAAGCCTGACTATATATTGATGGACTTTCACAGTAGCCTTGAGGAGCGCGTTTGAAGCGGAAGCTTCGGCCTCCTAAACTGAAACCAAAAATATCCCTGCTCTCCTCGGCAATCGGGATGCTGAAGAAAGCATTCTTCAAGTCAATCACCGAGAACCAGGTGGCGGAAGCTGGAATCATAGTCAATAGGGCAGTGATATCAGGAACAACTGGAAACTGTGGCACAACTATTTTATTGACCTCTCTAAGATCAATCACGAACCTGTAAACAGGTGGCTGAGAAGGGTCAGTACGTTTCAAAACAGGCAAAAAAGGACTATTACAAACGTTGCCTCTTGTCTCTTCAATTACATCTTTTTCAATCAAATCATAAATGATCGCTAGCAACGCCTTTTCACCTTGACTAGAGATCTTGTATTGGGGAATGCGCAGCAATTTAACATTGGCTTTCAATGTCACAACATATGGCGGTATTTCCAAAAGACCGACATCATTAGGACCAGTAGCCCAAAGAATATCAGGAAGAAACGACAATTCTGTCGGAAGTTTATCCTTCGACAAATACATTGGAGAGATAACTTTCTACCCAGTGTAAGTTGTACTCCCGAAGGAGAACAATATAATGTCGCGTACAATCTTTTCAACAAATCCAATCCTAACAAGTTTTCACCACAACCTGTCGTCAGAATAATGGGTGCTTCCAATTCACAAGGTCCAACGGAAAGGAACATAGGACTAGAAATCGGGTTCCTAACCTGGGCGCCAGAAAAACCTACTGAAACATTCATCTTGCCAGACAAAGGTGCGCCAGGGAGTTTTGAGTGCATAATAGAACTCTTTGTAGCACCAGTATCCAACAGAAAAGGCTCTGACACACCTGATGTAATCACCTTAACATAAGGTCCACTCTGATCTACTGGAACTGAAACAACTCCCTCTCTTTGTCTATGGCTGTCCTAGCAATCATTACCTTCCATATTCTCATCTTCTGCATAATAGTCGTCAGCATAGTACTGAGCCGTCCTACCAGACGCGTTATTTTGCTGGTCAAAACTATTCATTGAATTCTGAGGCGGAAGGGAACGCGCGTTCTGGGGGACACTTCCACGTCCTCTACCTCTAGGAGCTTGTTGAACACCTCGACCTCTTGCGCCAGAAGTACCATTCGTACGCTGTAACAAAATAGGACAACTATACTTGAAATGACCCTCTTCCTTACAATATGAACACTGATTGGGACCTACAGGAACACGTGGTTGAGAATACTCGAACCTTTGCGAGTTTCTCTGAAACTGTTGAGGTTGCTGATAGTTACTCTGACCACCACGTGGCGGATACGCCTGTTGTAAAAGAACCTTCGTCTTTAATTCTTTAGTTTTCTTTTCTGCCCTATCCTTCTCATCTTTATCCCTATTTTCGTAGTACTGTGCAGTAGCCAATATTTGTGCTGAAGAGGAAACGGCCCAAGAACTCTCTGAATCTTTCAATTTCTTACACAGCTCGGGAAGCAAATTGTGCACAAACTTGTCAACGAAAAACATTTGACCACCTTCTGTACTCATATCTTGACCGCTGTGGTCGATAAACGTTTCCTCAAACCTGGTGAAGAAATCAGACACTGTCTCATCTTTCTTCTGCTTACACGCAGACAATTTATCCCAATTCACACGCATCGCAGGCATTAAAGTCTTCATGTAAGTAATGATCCTAGCAGGAAGTTCTGCTACCAAAGGCTCAGGCTTGGCACCACCAACTTGTCTATCATTTG
This sequence comes from Triturus cristatus, assembly GCF_964204655.1. Lineage (NCBI taxonomy): Eukaryota > Metazoa > Chordata > Amphibia > Caudata > Salamandridae > Triturus > Triturus cristatus. The sequence continues at coordinate 765,343,312 of NC_140581.1, read as the reverse complement.
CAGTACTAATATTAGCCCATGAATCACCTAACTCTTGCGCATGATCTGCATGGCGAATCAATCTCCACAAAGGCTGTGGAACAACATTCCCAAATAACATATCTATGTCGGCAAAATTCATAATGCATGAGTCTGCAGTCTGTGATAATTCCTTATAATACCCTGCAGGGTTTTTACGGGGGTCAGGCAAAGTCTGCTTAAGGGCTAAAACTTCAGCTCGCTTCCAAGGAACATGTACCCAAACACGCTGAAAATGAGCTGGAGCAGCAGCAATTTGATTAGCGGCATCAGCCGCAACGGCCTCCTTCCATACAGGAGGGGCTTCTCTCATTGGGTACTGTCACACTTTTTTCCTAACTGAGGAGTCAGGCTCAAACAGTGATTGGGAAGGATCCTTATTCCTAAAGGACAACAACGTCGTGACTGCTTTCTCAACATCAGAACCCACAATCGCGCCCTTTGAAAACTCAAACCGCACACGGCACAATTCAGGCGGATTTGTTTCCAAATCATTATCCTCCAATTCCTCACAAAGGAAAGCACACGTTTTTCTCAAAAACGTATCTTTGTTTCGGTGCTTCCCATTGACGGAAGACATCCATAACAGACTCTACATCATATTTAAAAGGGAAAGTAACCCATTTACGCGCCATATGGTCAAACGCTTCTCTCTCTCTCGAGAATCAGGCAGTTGACTACGCGACTGCTTACGCTCCGAACCAGGGGTCAAACCAGATGACCCGAAGAGAGGAAATATCAGTCATTCTCTGTCGGATAGAAGGAGAAGTTGACAAAAGAACAGGAGGAAAAACAGAGGGAGGCAAGGCAGACGCAGATGCAGACACAGAGGCAGTATCAGGAAGAACACCAGTAGAGGCAGTCGATGTAGCAGACAAAGTCGTAGGAAGTACAGATGGAGCAGGTAGCAAAGTCGGCGGCCCTTGAGGGGGCTGCGCCATAGGAGTAGGAGCCAACTGAAGAGGAGCTGGAAGAACCTGAGGCACAATATTTGGGGGTTGCACAACTAAAGGTTGCGGAGGTGCTGTAGCACTCTGCACATAAGGGGGTGGCGAACTCAACAAGTGTGACATTAAAGGATCTTTCTCAATTTCTTTTGCTGCATCTTGCTGAAGAAGCGGCAAAACTGGATAACATTTATCGATCACCATTTTACGTTGCCTGTGCAACTGCTCATTTATCTGTTCTTCTTCACTATCTTTAAACTGCATAGCAGCTTGCATTACCGAGATACCCTTTTCCCTCTTATTTCTCTTTGCTATTTTAATTTCCTTCTGTTTGGCTTCCTTACGCCATAGGCGGAAAGAGTCAAACATCGCCGGCTGGGCTTTCTTCTTAAAAAGTTTAACCTCCAGATTATCCAGAATCTCTGTGTCAAAACTACCATATTGGGGCCATTTTAAAGCACCATCTTTCCTGGTGTATCGGATCCATACTTCATTATATGTGATGGGGCCTACGCCATGTTTCACATATAGTTCATAGGTTGGAGTTCCAATCGGAGGAACCGGACACGAGTCCTCCAATCGGGAATCCCTATTACAACTAAGACAAAACAAATTTCCAAGTTTGCTAAGACCAGGCATCTTCGCTCTCTAGTCTAGCTTCAAACTTCAAAGGATTATCGAATACGATAGTCTCGTGAATACACGAGTCCCTCGGCTTTGGTACTTGCAAGTTCCAAATCAAAGATCCCAAGGGGATACCAAACTAAGAACCAAACTAAGGACTGGGAGACGCTCCACTTATACTTAACTGAGATATCGATGACGTCACCAGAAGACTCGTCTATCGTTTTGCTCTACCAATCATCAAGGGTCCAAAACAGGGCGATAGTCAGGGCAGCAGTCCTTTGTAGCCGTCGGGAAGCGGGGAACCTCGCAGCAAAGACTTTCGGACCACGTTGACATGCAGGGGTCGATGAAGTGGCGGCCTTCCTCCAGAATTTTCACACGAAGCTCCTCACGAACCCCTGGCCTGGACCGGTACCGCTGAAATCGCCCCACGTTGGGCGCCAACTGAAGTACTGGGTTTTTCAGAACCCAGCGGTGCCAGGGAACACACCCTAAGACTTCGAGTTCTTCCTGTTTCAGACTACAGAAACACAGAGTCTTCTTGGTGAAGTCAAAGATCGTATTTATTGGCTGCAACCAGTAACAGGTATCCTAGAAGTACAACACGGTGTATATTCTCAGGAGACTGCTCAAACTTACAAAGCCAGCCTTCTCCTTTTATACAAAATATTGTGCTTTAGGCAAACATTCCTTATTTTACAGTTGACCATTCACATATTTTCACTACAAAGAAAAAGCAGAGTCATGATGACAAGCCCATATTTCAGTTTGTCCAGCCCTCAATCAAGTATCCGGCAAGGCTCAGTACTTTCATCAGATATCGACGGACCCCCAATAAAAACGGGCACCTCCTCCTCGTAAAGCAAGTCATAAAGTAAGAAACAGGGACAGGTGTGTGTGAGATTAGGCATGGTTTGTGTGTGATGAAAGGTTTTATGATATGTTGTGCCTTGATACTAATCTCGTTCGGCCACTGGGAAAGGAACTGGCCGAACAGGTTTGGCTTCAGGCAGTGGAGTCAGCTTGCCCAGGTCACAGAGGAGTCAGCAAAGGTGTATGTGTCCTTCAGACTCGATTTTTGGCCTAGTCATTGGCCTATGTGAGGGCAACCACAAAATGGCTGCCGTTCAATGGAAACCGAGGGTTCAGAACGGAAACTATGATTACAGGGTGATTTCTTCACCCGAATATGGCGAAAATGCTTGTGCATAGTATCCTAATCATTCTCGGTCTGCTGATACCAAAATCGTCATGATACGACGATGTTTATAACACGGGTTCAGAATTTTCAGTACCACATGGGTTCCCCACAGACCTTAAAGACAGACAATGGTCCTCCCTTCTCAGGGGAGGAATATCGCAAGTTTATGGACTACTTGAGCATTCACCACCGATAAATAATGCCTCTGTGGCCACAAGCGAATGGCATGGTGGAGAGGTTCATGGGGAACATAAAGAAGGCAGTCCAAAGAGCAAAGTTAGCGCAGATCTCCATAGGACAAGTACTCTGTCCAATACTAAGAGACTATCGAAACACTCCCCACAGCTCCACGGGAAGATGTCCAGCCGAACTAGTGCTGGGAAGGACAAGTAGAACGAGACTACCATAACTAGAGGCAAAATCACCACTGGAGCACAGCAGTATCGCTGTCAGAGACCAGGAGGCGAAGGAAAAGATTAAAACATATGCAGACGCTTGGAGACATGCCACTCCTTAAGCAAGGGGACTCAGCAGTGGTGCGTCAGCGGCAAGTGAGAAAATCAGACAGTGCATTTTCAAGTGAACCGTTAACGATAACAAGCGTCAAGGGGTCAATGATTACAGCTGCGTCTGGCCCATACCGGATCACCAGGAATAAGTCTCACTTCAAGGGACTAAAGACCATGGATGGAAACAGGGAGGACACAGCAGCAGAGCACAGTGACAGACATGAAAGAGAGGAAGTTATGGACGAGAACGGAAGGACATACAACGGTGAGAGACAAGAAGAGGGATCACAGAAGGGAACGGAAGGAACATGTCCGAAGAGAGTGAGCAAAAGGTCAACAAGACTGATCAAAGAAATGCAATGATGGGGATAAGGACAATGATGGATTATCACCCTCCTTTTTGTTTTTTTCTCTCTCTCTCTCTCTCTCTCTCTAGCTCCCTCTCATCATTTTCTTTCGACGGAAGGGGGAGATGTAGTGACCAGGCTCAGGGGGCACTAGGACCCTGCACCCACATGCTGGGAGGGACAGGAACCAGACACCACTTCCGGTTAGGGAGTGAGGAGGGATTCCTAAACAGCGAGGGCATGAGTAAGGACGTGCATGGGATTGCAGCAACGAGACAAAGAATAAAGAACAGATCTAAGAATCCTTACCTGTCTCTGCGTGAATTCTGTAGACACGACAGGGCAGACAGTGGAGAAGGGGCCTGGATGTGGAGAGTTGAGGATCTTCTTGACAGTATGGCTGCGGAGAACCTTAGCTCTTTCCCTGATTGCACTCTGAATGGTAGCCCAGGTGCTTTACCCAGCCCTTCCTGACTTCTAGAAGAAGCCTACCATGTCACTAATAAATGCAGCTCACACCTGAGCCTGCCTAACCTTTGTTTCACTAGCTAGGCTGGTTACAGATCCAGGGGGAAGGGAAGAACTGACCAGAACCAGTTTCAGAGTTAGACAAAAGGGTGTTCCACACCCACAGGCTGGCACTAGGTAGAAACGTAGCATTCCCAGAACCTGAAATCAGAGCACTGCTAGACCATAGAAGATTCAATAGAAGGCCTGCCCTGCTTTCTGTAAAAGGAAGATTAGACCTGCTTGCTTTGTACTCAGGACCTCAGACATGACTTCAGGGGACAGTTGGCCGACCTCCTGTTTGAACTACAGGGACATAACAAACTTCCAGAGGTCTATCCTCCTTTCCAGCTGACCAGACGAAACTGGACGTGACCTGCCCCCAGCCGCTGATCTCTGTTGGAGTGAGCCCTGATCCCCAAGTGCTGACCTTTAGGTACAGACCCATGGCTAGAGTCAGAGTGTACTTCTTCCTCTTTAGTTAAAGGTTTCACCAGATCCAATGCAGAGCGGCACAGAGCAAAGCAGGGTTTCACATCGCAGCACCACAGCTCCTAATTGGTAGCATCACCGGATCCTATGCAGAACAATGCACAGCATCGCATTGCAGCACTGCACAGCTCCTGATCGGCCGCTTCACCAGATGTGCTGCACTGGACACAGAGCCTCCGCACCAGATACCCACAGTTGGTGCTTTGCGCCTTTTGGCTCTATTTTGTAACCTTGGATTTTAAAAACTCATAACTCCCCTTCTATTGATTGGATTATTGCTGTGTTTGTGTCATTTTATTTATTAAAGTTTACTCTATTTTTTAGTAATGTATAAATAGTTTACACATTGCTTCTAAGTTAATCTTGATTGCTTTTTTTGTGCCAAGCTACTAGAGAATTAATCACAAATTTATTTATTGACTTTTGTGGTTCACCGTGACAAGGACTGTGACTATTCTTTGAAGTGGGTTCGCACCCCCTTCAACAAATAATTCAATTTCTTACAGGGCTGCATTTTTAACAATAGCACATCACTCATTATAAGGCCCTTTGACAATGATAACCTGAACATTTTAGAAAAACATAGATTTTGTTTCATTACAAAGTACCTGTGTGCCAACATATGATGCAATGAATTCAAAAAATTAAACATATCATTCAATATATACATTAATAACATTGATTTAATTACACATTTTAGAGGGCAACATATAAGTAAATCATAAGGACATAAAAGCCCATTAAAGATGACACTGCAAAAATGTCAATCCACAGATAAAATATTGTTTGTATGGTAAGTTATACCTCCCTGTTCTGAGCATGAACCAAACTGTTCTGAGGACCATTAAGTGCTTTGGGAACTACCTGGGGTATCATATATAGGGCTGGGAAGATACCCCAGTGCATGCTGTGCCTTCAGGCATGCCCAGCGCTGAAGAACCTCCCAGCACTCCCATCTCTTTAGGCGTGAACTTCCACCACATTGCGGCTAATGGGAATGTCCTGTCAGATTTCAGTCTGCACTCTTTTTCTCAGATGGTATTCTGCTCTCCTGTAGGGCTGAGGGTATATCTGGAGAACTTCCTCTTCGATTAAAATGAGTGCCTTCTGGGAGAAACTGATGTCCCTCTCTTCTTGATCCTCAGTCATTTGGGGAGGGATGTCCAGAATAGAAAGTACAGCTGAATGGAGGATAATTGTGTAGTAGTCTTATGATGGCTCAAGAATGGCCAACTTCCTGCTCCTGCATGTCATTTCCTATTTGTTGCAGTTGGTGAAAAACTCTGACCCTGCAACAGAGTTCTCAGTTTCCGCTTTGGGGTGCCACACCTATCTACCAGATGCAGACAAATCTGCCAATTAGTATGGAAGAGGATACAGTATGTTCATAAATACAAGCCATGAATTTATGGATGCATGTTTGATACTAGTATCATGGTAGTACAATAGTGGTGTCACAGGATAGGGGATGTGGCCAGGCTAATAGAACATCTTACATCATTGAGTGAATACTGTCCAACCACTGTGATACAGCAATCAAACTAGCAGCTCATGTGAAATGTGATGCCACTTGTCAGTAACTCACATGCAACCCCTCACCTCTATTCTTCGTCCCTTTCCAAGAGCCTAGTTGGGGTTAGAGGTAAGGTGTTCATGTATTCCTCATCGTATGGTGATGTTGTGAAATGCGCAACAGGCTACGATGATCTTGGATACTACTTTTGGGGAGTACTGGAGTATTCCCGTGAATAATCAAAACATCTGAAGCTTAGATTAAGGATGCCTAAAGTGCTCCCAATGATGGCTTGAATATGTGTGTGTGCCCTACTGTAACTCTTTTGTGGCTGTGTGATTGGACAATTGAAGGGGATGAGTTTCACAATCATGAGGACGACAGTACCAAGAGCTCACCTAGCGTTCTGCAGAAGAGGAAGAAGTCTCTTATGTGCTTCACATCAGTGCATTGCAGAACGCCCTGATCAGTCAGATGCAGAGCATCATTGCTTCTGGAACCAGTCCATAGGCTCCACATTTGCGGTGACCCAGAGGGGTTTCCACAGGGTTGCAGGTAGCACATAGTGCAAATGGTGGCAGTGGAGTTTCAGAATACTACATGGATCAGTGAATGTCAAACTCTAACTTCTTCTCTAAGGTGGAAGGAAAGCCATGTATTTCTAAATAGAACCAAAACAATGCCTTCTAAAATGCCTTTCACAAGATGGTGATCAGTCTGTTAGAAGTGATTGGAGTATCGAAATAAAAAATGATACAGAGTTTCTTACAGTGATGTCAGTTCCTGTTTCGAGCATATATGAGGCTGTACTTGTCAGGGCATGAGGCTTTGCAACATATTTTGTTCCATTATATTTCAGTGCGCTCAAAGCCCTATTGCTATGCATTTTGTCCCTTGTGTTTTTCCTCTATCAGGTTGCATAATTTTCTTTGTGGGTCATCGTTTGGCTCTTCTTGTTCCGCTTGGCTGTTTTCTCCCAGTTGATGTTCAGGAGGAGTTTGGTGTCCTGCTGTTTTCGCACACACTGTTTTCATCTTCAATCAAGATTTACTAAGATTGCAGAAGCATTTTTCTCTTTGTGATATTTATTTTATCGTGGTTACTTTGGGAAGGTAGCAGACATGCATGTGATGTTTGTTTCAAGGGTGCATATTGTGATGAAGTACCGTTATTAGTGAATATCTTCATGAATCCAAACGCTGAGTACACATTTAGTGCTGCTGTGACACAAAGAAGAAATGGACAATGGCACAAAATTCTCTTGACACCTCTACCTTTCCTCTAGTGACAGTGGCATGGCCATAAACCGCTGTAGTAGGCTGATCATATAGCTCAGGACTTGTCTCTTGCACTGTGATTGGCATGCCTTTGAGTTTCCCACAGAATCCCCACCGACATCCTAGAATTTTCTTTTGGCCAGGAAGTGGAGTTCATGCTGGTCAAAGCGGTTAGCTACTAGTCGACGTTGCTACTCATGACGTTATTAACAAGAATGGTCCCATGTAACTGACCTACACTCAAGTACATCAATGGCAAGCAATTTATTAGTATATGAAAAAGTGCTCACGTCACAATAGTTCACATAAATAAATGTCCGACATATGTACTGGGTAAACTGCTGTTTCCTCAGATTAGATGATTCATATATTAGTAGTTCAACAGTGGGCACAAACATAGGTTTTATACTACATAAACAGAAGTATTATTTACAAATATTCGACCCTCAAACACATCAACTGTACGTAAAGTTCTTTGGTAAATCAGGGGTGGATATGATACAAAATATGCAGCAGACAGATCGCTCATAAGTAACCAAGCGCCCAAAAGTATTGTATGTGAGCACTGCTCAAATCAGTTTGAGTTAATTAAGGGGAATCGTCCAAATCCATGTGTGGTGACTGCTGTTCTTTGCTTAAGCTGACTCTATGTTAATGCAACCTGCATTTGGCAACTGTTAAAGTAATATATATACCTCTTAGCTAATGGCTATTGGCTATGAGTGATTTACTTTTTGATCTTGGATTACTTATAAACCATCTTTTCTACATATTTTTAATGATACATATTTGGCATGTATTGAGGTCGAATATATGGTATTAATATCTTTGGACGTATAGAATAAAACCTGCATGATTTAGAATTTTGTTTCTAGAATAGTATCTAATTCCCAAATAAGTGTATTTATTTATTTATTTATTATTTATTAAATCTTGTTTTATATGGATTGTTAGCAGCCTCGAAGAAGTCCGGCCAGAGGAAGGAATGAAACACATTGGCTATGTTTGCTTATGGGCGAGCCGATATTTTAGCACTTTGGAATAATGATTTCTCAACCTGCTAGACCAGAGAGCCCATTCCCGAAAACAGTCACGTCTCAAACACCACAATCAGCATATCTCATGTAGGCTAATCCACAAACAGCCCCTTTCCAACCTTGCACCCGGAAAGGCTCAAGGACTCCGATAAAAATCCGAGCATTTCATGACCTCACCAGAGGTGGAAAGCACTACTTGAATAAATCATCTGGACCTTTATGCCTTGCACGGTGTGTGGAAAGCGTCATATAAATGCCTCTAGAATAATGTCTTCTAAAATTGAGTATTTTAATTGTGATTGATGAGTGAAAATACATATTGAGGCATTTGAATGTGTTTAAAGGCATTCCTTTTCTTCTCCTGACCTTCTTTCTGCTGTGGTCATTATAGATACCAAGCGTTCCATTTCACACATGACATCTCCACACGTTCATTGTAACCAACAGCACTTTGAAAATTGGGATTTGCATACTTAGAGTGGTAGAAGTGATACTATAAGTCCCAGGATGCAAACTGATTTTGGCTATCAAGCCATCTTGCAGACTGCATTAGATATAGCATGGGGGCAGCTATGCTATCAACACTGTACGGTGTATCTGCTCACCTCGAGAGAGTGATTGCATCTCCTGAACTTCTATGACTGTTTCTACTACCCCCGTTGAGGCTGGGACAAGAGTGCCCCCCTCTCCTTCATTTAGCTTTAATTCCACAAGGTGGCTCTCAGTAGTGCCTCCTGTGCGGGTGACTGCTCTACAGTCATGGATCGCGAGCTGTAGGCATGGTGGGGTAGCTGTTGGAGGAGTAGTGTGTGCACCTACCCGCTGGCACAACATTTTATGGGAACGTAGAAGCAGTCAGACAAATCACAGTAGCATGGCAGCAGCGGCACTACTATAACTACTAGACGTAGAATGCTTCTTTATGGTGACCATATTAAGTGTTGGTAAGTAAACCCATGTGGATGTCAACAAGCTACTCTGGAGGTTATCTGTAGTTTAATTACCTCTAAAAGGGACGGATGCAGGACTCCTGCATGCTGAAAGACTACAAATGTATGATGGGGCTCTTACAACAGCTACAGTTGACAAGCCACATCTGAAGACAGGTAGAGTGTGGAATTGAGTCTACAGACCAAAGTGAGGGTGAAATTGCACAAGGAAGAGTGTGAGATAGACTTCATAGTGAGCTACCTATCACTATGTTTTAAAAAACAAGGTACACGCGTTATCGCACTCACTTTGGAGCCCTCCACGCCTCACAGCTCCCACAGATGTAAAATAATCCTGCACCTTCCTCAGAACACTAAGATAGTATGGCTACTAACCATACACAGGACGAGTCACATTTGATCATCATATTCTGAAACATCGCTTGCTTTCAGTTGTAGATCGCTAGCTCATAAACATAAGTGATATACCAACAATTGGTAAGATTGCGTTATGGGATTAATTAGCTGTGAAAAGCCGCAGAAATAGTCCGTTAATAGTCGGGAGCAGCACTCAGCGGTACTGAAAGTTAACTTCAGGCCTCTAGTTTGTACATTGCTTACTGTTATGAAGTAAAATGTCCTCCTGCCTTCAGGCACTGTTCACCATCACGCAAAGCGCTACACATAAATTTAAATCCTTTGATCACCTGGCAAGAAAGGAGTATGCAGTGGAAATATTTATTAGTCAATAAATTGGCTTTATAGGGAGATGTTTGTGCTTTTGGGCTCACCCTCGTGCCGCACTGATGCATCTTGATACACTAGAATTGTGACTTAGTGATTGATATTGCACCCATAACAAATGCAATCCACTCAAGGGTTTTTGCATTAAAGCCTGATATGTAAATAGCTAAATATGAGTAAATATTAGAGTCAGAGAAAGGGTATGATAGCGTCCTCATCATGTGTATAATAATTTAAGCAGTATGCACGTATAAACATTTTTAGTGTGTTAATAATGGAAAAATTATTTAAATCTTTGGTATTGCTTTGAACATTCTCATGAAAAATTGTGAAGGTTGTCTTTGAGAACAGTTTCATGCTGGATGTATTGTAATAGCAACCCACATATCGGACAGCGGCTTGGTTGATTTTCCATTAATTGATATGTCTGTAGAATGTATATGAGGATGACAGATTCATTGTAACACTCATTTTTGGGTGATATTACTTACAATCGGGGAGCACACACTTTGGGTCAGATTCCGATACGGTAAGGAAGGCCTCCTAACGGCATTTGCTCGATCCAAATCGGGAAGGTGCCTCCCTAACCGAATCCGAAAGGTTTCTGAGTGACTGAGTACAATGCGAGTTAGGCATGGGGAATATCCCAATTGGAACCCGACGTCATTCAGAATGACCGAGCTTTACGGAGTAGACTTGTATGTCTCTACAGGCTACGATTCCGAATGACCGATAACAATGCTGGATTCGGACAACCTTTCCGAATAGTGCCGTCCGACTCAAATTGGCAGTCGGAATCAGACTTTGGGGCACTAAATGGGCCCCCTTGCACCTGGAACCTTCCCAATCGGGCACATGTGGGTACCCATGAGACCCCTCTTACCAGCCATTCACAGTGTGGCAGGCACCAGGGGGTGCCTGCCCGTGGTGCCCTATTTTCCCAAGCCCCCCCTTTCTTCAATAGAAGCCTATGCCTTCGGTCGGAACAAAGGCTCCCATTGAAGTTGTTGTCGCCGGATTCTTGTCTACCTTACCATCACCAAGAATCCTCTCAGGTCGCCAGGATCTTTTTATCTGCTAAATAGTGTAGAGGGGAGGAAATTCAATTCTTAGTACATAATCAACAGCATCCAATCTCAGTTCCAAAGGACTACTGACTCCAAATCCACATTTTTAGGATTTTATTGCAACCAGGAATAACTGCACATACAAACACCTCAGTACACGGTGAAGAAAATAAATGGGCACTAATACAAAAGAGAGCCTACGCAGGAGTCTTATTCGACTCAGAATAAGAAGAAGAATCAATTCCAATAACATCAGAAATATGATAATTAGTCCAGTCTCTACATTAGAATTCATTATCCTAAAAGAAAAAAAAAAACAGTTAGTCTATCCCTACTCTATCTCTAAGGTGACATCCCTCCTTAGCATGTTCCCTTCCAGGCAAGAGAGTAAAAAGGTGTCAGAAGTGAAGACTTCCTTAGAAGTACACTTACTTAGTCAGAGCTCGCTCTAAAATGCTCTTTCTAGCTTACAATCCAAGCCTTAACTGCTCAACCCTCGGGGCACTGTCCCTAATACAAAATCCCCAAAACATTGAACACGCCCTTCGGCACACCTCTTCAGCCAGGTCTTCTTCCAGTACTTTTCCAGTGAAACTTGTATTCCATTGAACGACGGTTAACTTGACCTTGGTTCCCAGACACCATCTCTGCTAAAAGTATCATCCCTAAATTTCGGTGTACTCCCATATTGGCTTCTCGTACCATCCTAACTCCTAAAACAAAGACCTAGTCTCTCTAACGAGCTAAGTGTCCTTGCACCTGCAACAGAAACATGAGAACGAGAATATTTTCACTTCTCTAAGATTTTCTATCATCCTGAAACCCAAAGCCTTATCAAGGGAAATCATTTTCGACCTACGACATTTTGCTAACATAAGAAATGAACAGGCCTTTCTCTTTAAACGTATATGCGATCAGGCCTTTACACTGTTTAAACACACTCCTAAAGCATACTATAAGCATTAATTTCATCACTCTTTTTACATGAGTAAGCAGACTACACGTGCAAACTTTAATATGGTGCACGTTAAACCTAATGTATCGCATTGCATGAAACCAATCATTATGCATTGACTAAAATACATTAGCAATGAACTATGTCATTACTCCTAATGAAAGCATGGTTACATCTCTAATCACACTTATGTTAAACAGATTATAGGGATATATTTCTAAGTCACACCTTAATACTACTTCGATTAATATGCGGGTGCGGACTAACAGTGAATATGATGCACCCCTACAAATTTCAGAATAACGTGGCGCTCTATCAAAGTCAATGGGAGTCCCACCAAATCGTATCTGAAAGCATCCGGATGCATCATACTCGGTTGGTCGGACTTTCCAGATCCGAGTCGGTCGGAAACCATTCCCAAACAGATTCGGTCAGAATGATTTCCAAACCGCATCGGAATCGACACTTTATTTTGGACTGTATCAACATTAGCATAAGGGTAACCAACTTTATACTTAAAGACAAACTTGGATGACACATGGTCACCCTAGCAATGTGTGATATGGCTAACTCCCTGATTGAATAAGGTGGGGTATTTACCACACCTGGTAAATAATATTATATGAGGTGAGGTATTTACCTTTTAATGTAAATGCCACCTATTTATTCCAACTTGAAAATGAGGCATAATGTGCAGTAATAGTACTTAACACATTAAATTCAGCATATTTTACCTTTTTCTGAGATTTTTCCACTATTACATTTTTATGCGTTTGATCTGCTCAAATTTGTTGGGGGAAAAGGCACTGCTGCAATAATTGTCACACAAACTATTATTTCAGTCCCGGCACACACTGCAGCAGTCTTGCAGCGGTATGCAATGGTTTTCCATATCTATCGATGCATGTGTGTTAATTTCAACTGCACATGTGTTGAATGTACACATATGCATGATACATGTTGAAAAATACCACGTACCCATTGCCGGAGTTCTGCCCATATGTGGTCAGTCCAGCAATGGGTATATGGCACAAAAAGACTCACCTGTAGATCGCCACAAACAGGGATGTATTCTTTGGGGTGAAGATGCTGCTGAGAAGTGGGGACCTGGAGAAAGGGATCCATATCAAACTCTGACTCGAAGAACAGGAGAGGGGGTGAGTATGCACCCAAATCCTTTGTTACCTCTGACTCAAAGCTGGTGGTTAGACCGCCATGATCAGATTGTTGAGAAAGCCAACTTGTAATATGGACAGCGGTGGAACTCCTCAGTACCGCCCAATGGCTGCTGTCTTTCCCTGACCCTGGCGGCGTGATGGTGGAGTCGGATGCTCAGCAGCAGTCCTTGGAAACAAAATCCTCCCATCTTGTAAAACTGTGTATGGGCCGCCGAGCTCCCCGCGATCGAACTACCACTGCCAGTATGGCGGTTCACAGACCACTAATCTTGTAAAAAGGCCCACAGTCCACAAAACCACATAAAACAGGCAAGTAAGAGGGATGTACCTATAGAGGGCACCTTCTGTCCCTTATTGGGGCATATCAGAGGGTGAGCTGTTCCATTTCATTAATTTAGTAAAACAAAATAGGGCCAGAGGAAATTCAAAGACCAGCAGAGGCCGATTCCCCACTCATATACCTTAAAAACGCAATATAGGCCACTGGGTCTAAAGATATGTTGCTGGGGTGTTGGAGAGCCCCTTTCTTAGGCGGTTCCCCTCACCCATCCAAAGGTGGCATTCTTCATCATCGGGAATCTCCTCGCACTACGAACCTAGTCGTACTGTGGGCTATAACCCCCTCACTGAGAGGGAGAAACTCAAGGATGTTTTGGTGGAGATATTGAGGTATACTAAACTTCTAGATGGGTGTGGTGAAACGGGAGTGGAATACAAGTGAAAAATGAGTTAAACTGACTCAATGGTATGCTGATCGACTTTATTCTGGCATCCACAGGTCAGGATTAAAACATGAAGCTGAGACAGGGGGCGATTCGATCTGTCAAAGCAATGGAATGGTCGACATGCTTCTGCCTAATACTCCCCTAGCGGATGTAGCATTTTTTCATCAGGGTCATGACATTTCTGACTATGAGGTACACTTTTGTGTATTTTCTGTCACACGCCACAGGAGATTTCTATACCAGACACCTATCGGTTTAACCTTTTAATGTAGCACCGTCAAATGTATAATCTGTGTGTTTATGACCACGCTTCATGGTCATATATTATATCACTGCCATTATGCTTTTAAACAGGAATTAGATACCGCATTGAGTTTGCAATGTCGAGGTTCTAGGTTTTCCGTTCGTTTGCCCAACAATTCAGGTATGTGTTCTTCTGCATCACCAAGTGACATGCTGTTATAATATGTACTCTGTTTAGAGCCATCTTTACATGGGGGTTGTGCCTACTATTTCATTATTTGCACATTTTTGTTTCTCTATCTAGGGGGTTTTCTGACCAGTACACTTCATCATTGAGTGACTACGTTCATAGTGTGAGGAGGTCCCCGATGATGAAGCATGCCACCTTTGGTTGGGTGAAGGGAATCGTCCTAAGAAATGGACACTCCACACCCCAACAACATATCTTTAGACCCATTGGCCCATATTGTGTTTTTCTATTTCATTAATTGCCTTACCACCAAGTAAACCATGGCTCTTCCTTCTACAATATAGGAACCTTGATTATTTAAAGAACTAGCCTTGACAGAGCCAGTAGCCTTCACTTCTTTGTAGCAGATGTACATATGTACACCACAGCACATTAGTAGACATGTAAGACACTCAAACAATAACACACCTACAGATGCCCATTTTCAAAAAAATCAATATACATATGCGCACACAGCATGCATGGAAACATAAAAATGCCTAAATGCACACAGAGCGACAATCAAACATAAACCTGTGCAGTGGGGTTGATGAAATGATGCACATGTGGGGAACACAACAGGATATGCAACAGGATGATACAAGATGGTACAAGGTGACGTGCACCAGACGAGAGCATGATGATGTGAATCGGGGATGCATCTGTGATGCACCTCAGGGGATCACTGGCTAATGTCACTTACAGTAGTAGTGGATCACCTCAGGGGGGCACTGGGTACCTGATGTGCATCAGAGAAGCATTGGGTGGTGTGTCTCAGGAAGAGCTTGTATTTTAATTTAGCTCTGAGAGTTGAGCATCCTAGGAGCTTTGGGTGATAGGCTGTTCAATGGTGCATTATTGCGTCATAGAGTGATATATAATTAGGACACATTGTGATGTACATTAGGAGAAACATGTCAATATGCCCATCCCTCCATCTTCAGCCAGTCCTCAGTTTTTGGGAAATAGCAACAGATAAGCTGGGTTTTTTAAGTATTTACATAATGGTGTATGCAAGCCTAGAAGTCCCAGAATACAATGGTTTGTTGGCTAAAATGCCTGAGCTGACAGAAGGTGCCTTACATGGCACGGGCCACTTGGCAGCTATGTATTAGGACAGATGGGTGGAAAAAATATTTTTTCATGACATGAACAATTATGACATACTTTTATTTTGGTGCTTTAAAGTGTTCTCTGCTTTCTCTTTGCCTTTTTTGCAAATAAATAAAAATGTCACTGAATGCTCTCATCTTGTTAAATATGTAATAGCCATGTCAAATTGTGAAAATTTGTAAGCAGGCAAAATATGTTGTCAATAATCCGGAACTATAAGGTAATCGATTAATGCATTTGGTATCTTTATTAAATGGATAGACTGCACCCTCCAAACCTACCTTTGAAAAAACATGCTGCAACATATAGAAACAAACATTTGCACTTCCTTTTGAGTTATTTCAAACTTTAGCTGTGTTTTATGTTGTTTGTGAAACTACAATGCAATTCACAATGAGGCTCGAGGCAGCTGAGTTGCTATATCATGAGGACAAACCTCTGAGAAGCCAAATCGCTGGTCTGCGACAAAGGTGATACCCATGGGCCGTACCTGGGCGTTCTCACGCTACCACCCATTGCTTTTGATACAAAGCCTTACCTACTAACATTTGTACTTTTGTAGATGAGGCTTTGTGCCACCAAAATAACGCCTGCTTGAGGCAGGTTTTAACTTGGAGAAACGTTTTGATTTCTCCAAACATTTCAAACTTTGCAAGTATGCTGCACTGTACAGCACACATACAATCTTGGAAAGGTTTTAAAGCGTGTCATATCATAGTTTTGTTGACTGGAAGGGTACCCGTCCAGTACAAAACCTATGCTAGACTATGCATACACCTTTGCACTGTGGTGCAAAGGTGTGCATGGCACTAGGCAGCCTGTATAAACACCAGTGCAGGGGATGCCAGCTGCAGCTGTTTTGGCCAGCACAGCTTTTTTAATAAATCTGCCCAGAAGAACTTCAAAGGACCAAACCAAATTCCTTAACAAAAGCAAAGTTCTAGGTAAAATATCACAAACAAATTACTATACTTAGCAAAATTATAAGCAAAACAAAAAAAGTCTAAATTGAAACCATTAGAAAAAAGCCAAAGAATGTTCAACCTCAGCCTAAAGAAAATGTCATAACGGAGAAAAGATTACAGGGGCTTATTTACAAGCCCCCTGCGCCGCAGGTGCGTCAATTTTAACAGGGGAAAGAGTGACGCACCGGCGGCACAAGGGGCTTGTAAATAAGCCCCACAGTGTCCTTGATGCATTTGACCAGATCCGAGGCACGCTCTGGTGCTGCGAGTGGTGGTTTGTAGACGTGGGCGGCTGGTCTTCCTGAAAGTTTTCACTGACAGACTAAGAAATGCTTCTTCATTCTGAAATTGTTTACCAGGTCAAGCCCTGAAATTTAGGGGAATAAGAGGATCCACACGATTTCAAACATTGATTCGTGGAACCGCTGCAGCCTAGTACTTCCCACCATCAACTCTGGACAAAATGTTAAGAAGACGCCAAAGTGAACGTACCTTTTTCAGAACATTTTCTGAGTTACATTTTTTCTTTAACAGTTCTGCTACCATTACTACCTTAAAGAAGAGCCCTTAAATCGTTCAACCCTCAGGACTGACTCCTTAGAACCCAGGACTGAATCCTAAAACATCAGTCCTCATTTTCCCGGTGGGCTTCACGGAAAACGGTTGTCTGACAAATGTCCCGTTCCTACTGGTAATCTGGAGTTCTTACATGCAGGCAACATTCCTCAGAAATCCTGGCAGGGTAAGGAGAATAAATAAAAAATGGACGCAAAAATAAAGACTCGCAGTGACAGGAGTTGCATTAAAAAAAATCAATTTGTAATGCTCTTGGAAGAATAAATGTACACCAAGAAAGAGAATGTGACAGTGAGATGGCCCTGGCATTGCTGACAGAGTTAACAATATGAGGGAGGCAGGGTCTCGAGTTAGGTCTATTGCCTTTTCGACCATCTGACCATCCTCCTGTTTTCTGTCCCACTAACTTGTCTGCTTCCTCAAGTAGCCCATCCTCTTCACTGTTGAGACTGGTTACAGACACACCACAGCTCGCTGGTTTGACTCCTGACCCACACTGTACGCTTCACCATGGCCAGCAGAAGGGTAAAGCAGCAGTATCGGGTTTCCTTTCTTCTTCACGCCCCTTTTAACGTCACTAAGCTCTCTGCCAGCCTTTAAAGTCTCAATCCGAGCACAGAGCCCTTTAACCCTTTTAGCAGAGCACAGTGTCCCTATAAATCTTCTCAGTATGTGTTCAGCCTCGCTCAGGTCTGTTTTCATTCGTGTTTGTACGCCTGAGTACTATGGGAAGCCGTTCATGTCAAAATTACAGATCCCCATATAAGCCACCTCCTGAAATGCATAGCATGCTGCAAAATGAATATGACACACACCAGAATGAATGTGATATGTGTCAAAATAATTATGATACCTGGCAGAGTGAATCTGACTTGAATCAAAACAAAAATGAAACCTGGCAGAGTAAATATGCTACTTAGTGATGAATATGAATAACACACACTCCGAATTGAATAAGAAATATACCTAAATATATAGCAATCATACTTAAATGAATATGGCCCTCACTATAAACAATATAGAAATCACTGAAATGAATACAATATGCGTCAAACAGAATGGGACATTTCATGAAATGACTGACATATGCCAAGAGGTATATGACATACATTGAAATTAATATGGCAGATTGAAATAAACATATTATATTCTGAAAAAAATACAATGCACATTGAAAATAATATAGCAAAGACTGAAATGAACATTACACATGTTTCAATGAACACGAATTGCCTTGAAATGAATGTTACCTAGATTACAATAAATATGAGAAATGCTGAAATGAATAGAATTTGATTTAAAATGAATATGGCTTGTGTTGAAATTAATATAAACCCCATTGAACTGAATTTGACATGTCTTAAAATAAGTATGACCAAAGCTGAAATTCTTATGACATTTGTCAACATTAATATGACATGCATTAAAATGAATGTGACACATATTCAAATGAATATGATATATGTTAAAATAGATAAGTTGCATCTTAAAATTCATAAGACAAGTATTAATATGAATATGACATCCATTGAAATAAATATAACATTGAGTGAAAGGAACAAAATATGTTAAAATGAATATGACATGCGTTGAAATGAATATGACATTTATCAAAATGAATACGGGTTGCATTTAAAGTAATATGATACACATTGACATGATTATGATACGTGTTGAAATGGTTATGATTCATGTTAAAATGAATATAAGATGTGTTAATATGAATGAGACATCCATTGAAAGGAATATGGCATGTACTAAGATGAATATGACATGCTTTGAAATGAACATGAGCCACATTGAAATTAATGCAACATGCCTTAAAATTAATATGACCAATGCGGAAATTAAAATGAAATTTGTCAAAATGAATATGTCATGTTTCGAAATTAATATGATACACATCAAAATGAATATTGCATGTATTGAAATAAATATAACCTATGTTGAAACGAATATGACCCATGTTAAAATTATGACAATTGTTAAGATGAATATGACATTATTGAAATTAATATGAAATGTATTGAAAGGAATATAACAAATAAGTGATGGAGAGTGAGTAAAAAAGAGTGGGAGATAAAGAGATGGAATAAGGGATGAGGGATATGGAGGGACAACTCAGGGGTGAGGGATGAAACATAAAAAGTCTATTGAGTGAGGGATGTGAAGTGATTATTGGAAATCAGAAGTTAGAGATGACTTGTATATGGGGAATAGAGGATGGCTGATAGATGGTGAGGGTAGAGGAGGAAGTAGGGCATTTAGGTCCTCCTTTATATTTTGTCGGTTGGCCCGTCCTCCGCCAAAGTGACGGAGTAAATTACCACATCTCCTTGATGGAGGTGCAGACCGCCACATTTTGAAATGCCCATTGGCCCGATGGACATTTCAAGCATTGGCAGGTACCACAGTTCCATCTCCACCAAAATTTAAACCGGGCCCTAAGTGTGACAGAAGAGAAGGCGTAAAGGATGCGGAGAGGCGTGTGTCGTGTGTGGAACAGGGATTGTATACCCACAGTGAAGACCTGGCTATATGATATACTGCAACGACCAACTGGGATTTTACTATTCCACCATTTCCCAGGCTCTGTTGCCCAAGAACATCTGGGGCCCATTGAAAGAATATCTGTTAATTCATGATATACACTGCATCAAAACCGGCTAATGCTTGTGCTAGTCATGCAGAATGGGGGAGGGATGGGAGAATGATGGGAATGTGTATACAGACTAGTGCCTGGACAACAGCTCCAAATGCAATGGTACCTGAAGCACTTTTGTAGCCCCATTGTAGCTGTGATTATTGCCACTGTACTATAGAGGTGATAAAATTGTGTGACAGGGTTGACTAAATTATCCGTCAAGAAAAGGCAAATTATGCAGCAGAATGCAGCACATTTTGTTATATTATTTTTGCATTATTTTTGCATCTATTCCCATGTTACCGTCCTCCAGGACCACGTCCAGCCTTCTGCAACTTTATCGCCCCCCTCGCCATAGACTCCAACAACTACATTTTCTATGGTGACCTCAACTTCCATCTCGATGACCACAATGACAAACACTACTAACCTCCTCGACAGCATGAACAACATCAGACTCACCCAACTTGTCCATGGTCCCACAAACAGCACAGACCACACACTAGAACCCATATACATCTCCAGCGACTGCATCAGGTACCGCCTCACCACAGAACTCACCTGGACGACGACTCCATCATTCACTTCAACATCACCAGCTCACAGACCTCTGCCCCCAGTCTGCCCGACGCCCCCATCACAGCTGGATCTAAGTCTCATAGGACAAATGAATCAACACCATCAACACCACCCACCCCATCTCCTCCAACAACCTAGACCAGAATGTCAGAGACTTCAACAATTAAATCACCGACTGCGCTGACAGTGTCACTCCCATCGGCAACAACACCCACAGAAGGTCCTCCAAGAAGGCTAGCTGGTACACTTAAAACCTAAGAATCACTATAGGACACTGTTAACAACTGGAAAGGAGATGGCGCAATAGTAAGGACACAACCGCCTTTAAGACAGCCCTGAACCTCTACCACAGAAAGTTGAGAGAATCAAAGAAAAAGTCCTTAGCCTCAAGCATCGAATCAAGCTCCATTAACAGCAAAGAACTCTTCAACATCGTCAAAGAATTATCCAACCTCTCAGCCACAACAAACAACATTACCCTCTCACAGGAACTCTGAGACAACAGTGCAGACTTCTTCCACAACAAGGTCCCCAACAGATACAGAAACTTCAAACCCAAGCCCAAGGCCACCAACTTCTTCAAGCAGCACAACGACTCCGCTACCACCACAGACATCTGACTAACTGAATGGAGCCAGCTTGCCCCACATGACATCGCCTCCATCATGAGCTCGGTCCACTCGGGCATCAACCGACCCATTCCCTCACCACATCTTCAACCACATACTCACCACCTTGATCAACACCTCAATTGCCATGGCTACCTTCCCCGAGGACTGAAAACATGCAAAAGTCAATGCCCTACTAAAGATACCATTGGCAGACCCCAGCGAACTCAACAACTACTGACTGATGTCCCTACTTCTGTTCCTGACTAAGGTATTAAAAAAAAAACATCAACCAATAACTCTCCTCACATCTGGAATGGAGCCTACCACTCGACTCCTCTCAAACAGACTCTACAAATACCATAGCACCAACACAGCCCTTATCGCAGCTACCAAGCCCTACTCGACAGAGGAGGGACTGCAGCTCTGTTCCTCCTAGACCTCTCAGTAGTCTTCGATATGCTCTCCCACACACATTCATTACAAGGCTGCTCAAAATAGGCATGCAAGGAGCCGCTCTCAGCCTGCCATGGCAAGCCTGTCTGTCCCTGGACTGCGCCCAGTGTATGGAAACAATTTCCTCCCCTTATGGACCAAGTTCCTCTGCGCTCTCAACCCCTATCCCCACTGACCGCACTGCTACACACTCCACAAAGGGAGTCTTCACTTGCACCTCTCTCAAGCCCTCATGCACCCATCCACTTTCACTGCTCCTGTACCCAGAACCTCTTATGCACACTAACCACCCACACAGTAACCCACCCTCTCATGCATGGTCACTCAACCAGAAAAGAGGCCAGATCCTTCTTTTCTCTTCCTGAATCCAGCAAGAATCTGAAAACCTTGCCTTTCTACTCATCATCCTGCCCTGTCCTAGGCATGGCTAGGCACACTCATCGGCTCAGTGCCAGGATGCCCTCCTGATAGTTTGCTTTACAAATACGCATAACATAACAGGTGTACCCAAATTTTTGTGATGTAGATTTGTATTGAAGACGGAACAACATTACAGTCTATTAAACAAAAAACAAGTGCTTATTGGATAGCGTACATCCCGATTGCTCCGATTTGAAGGCTCTCTCAAATGCGATGCTGAAGAAAAAGGAGTCTTGGTGAAATATAATATTTGCATGGGATTACACAATTTTGTTAAGCAGGGAAGCCATGATTTCTTGTTTTGCACAATACAATTCAGCCACTAGCTTTTCATCAAAGGTTTGTCTTAATTTCTTGATGCATGAGGTGGCAGCCTGAGTGGCAGGCAGCAAGTACCCACATAAAAGCTTGACTCGTTTTGGGCTCCTGGGACCAAGAGGACGTCGAGCTGAGCCAGAGCCATCATCTGCTTGAGCCTGGTTCGAGTTTCCAGTGGCTCACCTACCTCTAGTACAAAAACCTCATGTCTGATTTCGTAACCTAAAGTGATGCTCAAGCCATAATTAGAATCTAGTCCACATAACTCTATACTATATAATCTGGGCCACTGGAATTGTGTTAGAATAGCACCAAATTATGCAGCAGGGATGACTAAATTATGCAGCAAGAAAAGGAAAATTATGCTGCATAATAAGGCACATTTTTTGATATTGTTACTAGACTGTTGTGTAATTTCTACACATGGTAATATTATCTGGGCAAAGATTTCACCTCAGTAGTAGCCGTTTCACAACCAAATACATTTAAAAAAATCCAAAAGATGACCAGTTAAACTTTGCAAAGGGCCTTGCACTGCGCATAAACCCACGTCGCCATGTTTTTAGTAACTTTTCATCTTTTTGAGCTAAAAACAATTTTTTTGTTCAAATCTGCAGATTATGCAGCAGGTGTTGGATTATGTGGCAAATCCATAAATATTTTTTTAAAAGATGCAGCTGTTGAATCAAATTATTCCAGTGGCCCTGTATATAGGGTATCCATAACTGGCTTACCTTTAAGATCACTGATAGTGTTGTCATGAGGGCGAGAGCAGGAATATTTTTCAGTGTATGTTTAAAAACCCTTATTTTTAATACTTCTGTGATGTACTATGGTATGAAGCTGCAGAGTGTTGACAAAATCCACTTTTTCTTATTTTGAACACCTTATATTATAAAATATTTGTGGCATGATTTACGTTGCAGTTATTCTGAAGCCTCGACTCGTGCACGAATCTTTGAGCCAGACTCCACTCTTGATTTTGCACTCCATGATAATTTGTTGTACATCACTTATGTTGAGCTGAAGTATTTCAAAGTGCTTCGTATGTGCTAGTGAGATCACTAACACGTGAGAGTGTCTTGAAATATGTGTGTTCAAGATATGCACTGTACACATAAGGATTCCCTAACAAAATAGCCCACATGGGTCAATGACATTGAGTACTTGCCTGTCAAATGAATTTCTGATTAAATCAATCGCGATTGCTTTGCATGTGCCGTACGCTATTCTAACCAGTCCTGTAGGAAAATGTTTCAGGAGCTCTTAGCCAGTCCCAGTCCTAATTAGAACAGGGGGACTGTACCTCTGCAGCTAACATCAGTTGTCCCTCAGGATACAGGCATAAAGGCAGGGTTCAGTAAAGTATGCTGTGGTCAGTTAGTTGGACGAAGGCTCATTCGGGGTTGCCTACAGTTATGCAATAAACAACCAAACTGCAGACATGAGGGAGAAACAGAGTACACACTTGTGCAGCCAGATAATATATTTAACACTGGTTGACAGGAGGGAGGGAGCCCCTGTGGTTACTGGAGGATTGAGACAGCCACCTCCTTGCATTTGCTAACCATATTATGGGTCAGCCAGGGAGAGGAGGCGGCAGTCCCTT
This sequence comes from Triturus cristatus, assembly GCF_964204655.1. Taxonomy (NCBI): domain Eukaryota; kingdom Metazoa; phylum Chordata; class Amphibia; order Caudata; family Salamandridae; genus Triturus; species Triturus cristatus. Next base: position 765,319,479 of record NC_140581.1, on the reverse strand, counting down.
ACTCGTCACAGAGTTGGATGTGGTCAGTAGGACTGCTAACTCCAACCCACCCCACTCTTGGACGAGGCTTCACTGATGGACAGTCAGCCCTGGGCACTTCAGGGCATAAACCTGAAGCGCCTGTGTCTATATGTGAGGCAACCGCTCGTCATGAGGGGAAGGATCTCCAGTGCTTTGTCGGGCTAAAGAGCTTACACCCATAGGGCTCTGAAACCTTTATCAAGGCAAATGTAATCTCAGTTAGCCAGGCACCTGTGCATCTAGCACATGTACAGCGCCTAGCTGCCTGACCTGAACATGAAGAGTATCTGACTGAATTTTGCTGAGCCTGATACACTCTTCATATGATGGAAAAAGGTGGGTGGGGGCGGTGGTGGGAAGGGTGGTGCCCTTAAGAACGGACCACACCAGTGCCAGAGAAAGCCATGACGAGACTAAGATAGCACAGCATCTTAGTTTCACTCACAGTTTGGCTGAAAAGGACATAATACACCTTCAAAGTGTATGCAACACCACGCATGGGGGAACAACCTTTACAACGCAACTGTTACAACGCACTACACTTACAACGCATTTTTTACAACGCATAATCCATTACAACGCATGACATTACAATGCATGACACTACAACGCATTTTTAAAAACTACCTTTACAACGCATACCATTACAACGCCTACCATTACAACGCATAATATTACACTACACTATCCAACACTTACCCTACTGTTGCACCCCCTGGAGTTAGAATAGTAATTTTTACCCCTATACTATCCAACACTTACCCTACTGTTGCACCCCCTGGAGTTAGAATAGTAATTTTTACCCCTATACTATCCAACACTTACCCTACTGTTGCACCCCCTGGAGTTAGAATAGTAATTTTTACCCCTATACTATCCAACACTTACCCTACTGTTGCACCCCCTGGAGTTAGAATAGCAATTTTTACCCCTATACTATCCAACACTTACCCTACTGTTGCACCCCCTGGAGTTAGAATAGTAATTTTTACCCCTATACTATCCAACACTTACCCTACTGTTGCACCCCCTGGAGTTAGAATAGTAATTTTTACCCCTATACTATCCAACACTTACCCTACTGTTGCACCCCCTGGAGTTAGAATAGTAATTTTTACCCCTATACTATCCAACACTTACCCTACTGTTGCACCCCCTGGAGTTAGAATAGTAATTTTTACCCCTATACTATCCAACACTTACCCTACTGTTGCACCCCCTGGAGTTAGAATAGTAATTTTTACCCCTATACTATCCAACACTTACCCTACTGTTGCACCCCCTGGAGTTAGAAAAGTAATTTTTACCCCTATACTATCTAATACTTACCTTAAATGCAATTAAATATTATGCGTTGTAATGGTATGCGTTGTAATGGTAGTTTTTAAAAATGCGTTGTAGTGTCATGCGTTGTAAGTGTAGTGCGTTGTAATGGATTATGCGTTGTAAAAAATGCGTTGTAAGTGCATGCGTTGTAAAAGTGTGCGTTGTAACGTCATACATCCCCACGCATGACACTACAATGCATCTAGAATTACAACATGGTAAGTTACAATGTGCGAAACTGTGTCCAGGGCGGAATGTGCCACATCAGAGACTGCACACAAGGTAGTCTGTGTTGCTGTCTACAGCCCAATCCCCATGTCTCATTCAAGTCCAGAAACAGGTTCAGATAAAGCCAGAGGCCAGTGTCTTCTTTGGAATCCGTACACTTCTAAGTACTGCGGCAGAGCCCTCAGCTGCTACCTGCTGTGTCCTATTCCCAAAAGTGGGAAAAACCTCCTGTCAGCATGTCACCTCTTGGAAGAGCAGCATGTCATGGCAGGTGACATGTGGCAGGGCTTTCTTTTCTGATGACGCATGTATGCTTCTCGGTCGAGTGTGTACATGCTAGGCTTAGGGTCTAAAAAAATAATGCTTTGAATGGTTATAGTACTTAACGGAGCGTGCAAGATGGTTTTAAGCAGTTTGGTATTATTCACACCAACAAAAATAACCGCAATGGAGCAGAGAAAACGTCCATTCAGCTGTTCAGAGAGCTATGTGTAGGGAGCAGCATTACAAGGTCATTCAAACCCAGGACAGAGCAAATGTGATAGCATATTTCGATACACTTGCTTACCATTCAGACATGCCTCTAACTGAGACATTCTTTGTTCTGTGGTACAGATACTTGAGACTGAACTAAAACTTCCCCACCCGTTTCCATTGAGAATTATTGAGGAAAAAGATGTAAACAGACTTATGAATTTGGGAGGGAAAGACAAGAGGACTGGTTTGTTGGGGGAAATGCTAGCCATGACCAACTGCAAACTTTTAAAGGTAATTCAGTGGTACGATATGAATTGGAGTAAAATAGTTATGGACAATACTAATTATACACCAATATAGCCACGAAGCTGCTAATATTATCCATATTGGCGCTAGGTATGACTTAAGCCAATTCATTACCAATAGTAGGGATGTGAGATATAAAATGTTTTTTTCTAATTTTCTTTTTATTTTATAGTATAGTATTTTTGTGTGCTGTTTGTACATATGACATAACTTATTATCAAAAAACACCAATAATTGAATATGTTGACTGCTTTCAGGGGCAGGGTGAGGGTCCACACACCTACAAAAAATCCTTGCAGATAAAAGCTTATCTGGTAGGACTGTTAGACTCATTGCAGAGAAGTATGACAGACACCTGCCTTTGTTCCTGTTCTCTGAAGGCAGTGTAATAACTAAGACCCCATGGAGCTATATGAATCTTTGTGGGTGTGCCCTGCAATTTGTGGGTTTACGACACAGTGCAGTAGGTCCCTGCTGACCACTCGTGGTGGGACGAGCCAATTCCACTGTGATGGGTACGGTCACACAGGTCTGCTTGAGATAACTTAGTGCACAAACTATTCAAAAAGGTGATCAGCACGTTACCCGTTACTGGCCACAGAGAGCTCAAATCCAGAAGAATGGAAACAGATGGGAGAGAAGGACTAAGCACAGTAGCTCAGTAAAGCAACTGTACCTATAGCTTGTTCGGTGAAGCATTAAGATTTACATGTGTATAAAATTATTTTTTCTAAGCAAAGTAAAGCAATGTGTTGGACGATCAGTTACTGCACTGCAGGTGGGGTGAGTTCGGAGTTTGCACACCTTGACACTTCCTCCCTGAGAAGCCTGTGACTGTTTGTCGTTGTTACAACTGAAGTCAAGTGTTAAAGAGATTGGGGCATATTTACAATAACTGGTGCATCCCTGCATATCAGCAGGGATGCGCCAGTTATTGTGCGCCACAGCTCCGCCACCATGGATGCGTCACATTTACAATGCGGCGCACCATGGGGCAAAAACGACACATATGCGTGACGCATCTGTGCCGTAAAACTGGCGCATTGCTGGAGTTGCGTCGCAAGTGCGACGCAGCTCCAGCAATGGTCTGGGGGGCCCTATCTTGTCAATGCTGCGTCAATCCTTACGCCTGCTTCAGGCAGGCGCAGGGTTTTGACGTAGCATGGGCCTAAAAGTGACTGAGTGAAATCTTGTAGATTTCACTCAGCCACTTTTAGGAGGCGTTCCTGCGCCGGAAGGCCCCCCCCCCCCCTGCACAGGAACGCCTACATGTGGCGCAGGGCTTTACAACGTGACGCATCTCCCAGATGCATCACGTTGTAAGTACCCCGCACCATGGCGCAGGATTTGCGCCGTCGCTGCGTCACAAAAGTGACGCAACGGCGGCGTAAATGAGGCGCAAGGGGCTTGTAAATCTGCCCCATTGTACTTAGCTCAGTTTGCAGAGCCATAGGTGCAGGAACCCCTGTACACCAGAGGTAAATGACTGCAGGCCCAGTAGCCCTTGCTTGCCCTGTGGCCACAAAAACAGGGTCTGATACTGACACAAGAAACACAAAAAAGATGAAAACGAGAGCTGTCAATCTGCAAAACATCTATTTATTGACAACCGATTTAGAATGTATTGGTATAGTTTAGGAAAAACTGTATTGATCATTGCAGCAACAAACATTGACAAAGTTTCAGGAAAAATAAGTTTTTTCAAATAGTCTTTTCTAATATGCCATGATAAACGAGCAAGGAAGGGAAAGAAATGCGCTATTCTAAAGGCGCAGCGACCTGCACCATGCTACTAGATGATTTTCCGGAAGCCTAAGGACCTTGAATTTCATGAGCTTCCACAAGACTATCACACCTTCTTTGACAACAGCATGGTCAATCCTCTGTATCTATAACTATTTCATAATATATGTATGCATTCTACCCATCATCTAAATATGATGACTAGGTCTGTCCAAATCCAGGTGAATTCAGTATCCCAAAGTCGTTTATATTAAAAGCTTCTTAGGATATTGAAAAAGGGGGGGTGGGAACACATTTCCACAGGTGTTTGCCTCTGGAAACGGACATTTGGACTTGGCTATTGTATGCATGCAGAAACTCTTTTGATGGTTGAGGATTAAAGCCAAATGGTGCAACTGTGCTAGCACCAGTCACAAAACAAATGTTTGAGTCAAGAGATTACTGCAACAAATATGATTGTTTTTATTCCATCTGCTAAATGAATACTTCAGTAATGATTGATCCATGAATAATGAAAACCCCTGATAATTTTCTATGCATCATTTCACAAAAAAACACATCAAACTTAGATTATATGCTATTAACAACAGAGAACACTTCTAGTCCTGGTGTAAAAGTATGTTACCATTGCCACAATCCTGCTAGCCCTCCCTCCCTTTAATAGAAGACTTCCCATTGTTCAACATGGAGTAAGCATGGCAGGTGTTTAGGAAAGCATGTCAGACGTTCAGGTATCATAGGTATACTCCGGAACCAGCCCAATGGGCTGAACGTGCTGTTGGGCGAGTGTTTAGGATAGAGTATATAAACTCCACCAGCTAGCACACCCTCTCACATGCACTCGGAAGGTCTCACTAAAGTATTGAAATATGCGTTATGGTAGAGAAACTGACCATACAGTAGAGGTGCAATTGCAGGGAGCACATGAGCAGAGTCACAACATAGGCAAGTTACTTAACTAGAAATGCAGTGAGAATGGGGGAGTACCAAGACGGCCACTCTGGACTACATATGCACAATCCATATGCGGGGGCTGTTTGCTTTTCACATTGTTGTGTTTGCTGCTTTGGTCTGGGAAAAGAGGCGATTTGTGCTGTTCCCAAGAAGTGTGGCAGCTGGTAAGGTTCCAGTTTGGCTGGGAAATCTTGATCGGCTGAGGATGCTGCAACTCACTCTCTTACGCTCTTCCTTTTACTTCCCTAGGGCCTCACTAGAGTTTAGGAGGTGCTGTGATGGGCACATATAACAGAAGATTCTGAGTGTCCTCACCTGAGCCAACTGAAATAGATTCTCAAAAGCTCAGGTTGGCTGCTGACAATGGCATTAGCAAAGCAGCCTAGTTTTCCGTCTGCCTGTATTTCAACATGTTAGACATTTCATTTCATCTCCGTTTATGTGTCACTAATAGCCCATAAGTGACACTTTATAGGGAGGAGAACGCATCAGTTATAAAATACATTTCTATGTTTTGTGCAATGTAATGGTCTTAAAGCATGCATTGGTCTTAAAGATCGTAAGAAAGCTGTCATACATGCAAAGTTAAAAGCATATATAGGTGGGACGTTTCCATGCTCCGCGTGCGGATTATTCACTCTGACTGGCTCTGGTTTAGTGGCTGCCTAGGAGCACAAATGACAGGACTCAGTGGAGAAGATGTTGGCAGATTACAAATGCCTTGCAAATGATGCAGTAAAACTGAAATTAGGTAATATATTGTGACTTTGTATTGTGCAGCAGACGGTAGTGTTTGCTTTGCTACACATTAGAGACTATAGTATTGTTACCACTTTAGCACTGTTACACAATTTCAAGGAATTGAACTTTGCTTTTGGAAAAATTCAAGTTGTTTACATTTTAGGCCTGATGAGAAAAGTGATTCTTTCCTCTTCTTTTTTGATTAAAAAAATCTACTTGAGGCTGGTCAGATTTCAAATCGAGTTGGATTGTGTACCACTTACACTCGCTTTCCTTGATTTCACAAATTGAACTTTCTTGCATACTAAGTCAACTGAGTATTTGGTCTCAGTCTGGCTCAACATACCAAACAATTCCCCACATTTAACTAATAATGTTAAGGTAATCTATGTCACCAATTTAGTTTCTATTTATATTTCACATGTTTTACTTAATCTTGCATTCCGTAATGGGGAGTTAGCTATATCCAAGATCAATCAATCAATCAGGGGTTTCTAAAGCACTAGCTACTCACCCGGAGCAGGTCTCAAGGCGCTGAAGGAAGGGGGGGCAGAGAGGAGGCGGTCCGCAGTTCCAAGAGGTTCATTGAGTTCCATCAAAGAGCCAGGTCTTGAGATCCTTTAGGAACTTGGGAAGCGGTGCTGTCTGTTGGAGGTGTAGAGGGAGGGAGTTCCAAGCCTTTGCCGTGAGGAGGGAGAAGGAGTGCCCTCCTGTTCTGCTTTTCTTGATCCTAGGTACTGCTGCGAGGCAGTGCTGGGCTGAGCGGAGAGAGCGCCGGGGAGCGTGGAACACGAGGCGGTGGTTCATGTTGGCGGGTCCGGAGTTGTGGAGGGCTTTGTGTGCGTGAGTGAGAAGCTTGAAAGTGATTCTCTTCTCGACGGGGAGCCAGTGTAGGGTTCGTAGGTGCTGGCTGATGTGGCAATGGCGCAGTAAGTTGAGGACTAGTCTGGCGGTGGCATTCTGGAGTTTGCGGTGAGGTTTTTGCTGACCTCGGCATAGAGTGCTTTGCTATAGTCCAGTCTGCTACTGATGAGGGCTTGTGTGACGGTTTTCCTGTGTTCGGCGGGGATCCACTTGAAGGTCTTGTACAGGAGGCGTAGGGTGTGGTAGCAGGAGGAGGTGATGGTGTTAACCCGGTGGTCCATTTTGAGTTCGGAGTCCAAAATGATTCCGAGGTTGCGTGCGTGATCCATTTGGGGTACCCGAGGGCCACCAGGTGTCGTTCCAGGCGTCAGGGTGTGGGCCCATGATGAGTATCTTTGTTTTGTCTGTGTTGAGTTGGAGGCGGCTGTTCTTCATACATCTGGCGATGGCTTCCATTCCGTCTTGAAAGTTGCGTTTGAGGGGGTGGGTTCGTTGGATAGGGAGAGGATGAGCTGGGTGTTGTCTGCGTATGATGTGCTGTTGAGTCCATGTGCTCTGACGATGAATGCAAGCATGTAGATGTTTTTCCTTGTAACATAGTACAGTTATGCAGCCAATAATTTGAATTGAGTACCCTCCGGATTTTTATTACTGGTCATGATTTAGAGCTAAGAAGTGCAAGTTTCTCACAGTGCCTGCCAGGGAGTCAAAACGGTGTTCAAGTACATGGTCATTCAAACCTATGTAGAGCACACACGAGCAACGTGCACGTATTTCAGTTCCAATTGTGTTTCTGTGCAACTGTGTGAAGGGGGTATACAGTTGTCAAAATATTGACAAGATAAAAGTAAAGGAAAATGCAGTGTTACAGGTGAGTGAGTGTGTTGTGTTGGGAATGAAGTGAAGGAGATGCAAGTGCATTTCAGGAAACAATCAAAAGAAGATGCTGAAGAGGAAAGATGAGGTGTGTGATATGTAGATGGAAAAGATATGTTGTTATTGTATCTAGATAGCGCTGACTAACCCTGCCAAGGCGAAGAGCTTTTTGGTGAGTCGCACACTGCTCCGGAACCCAAAGATGATTAGTGGTGGGTTAGTGTAGGAAAATAAGTGTTAATTTGAGTGGTGGACATGTGAGTCTGTTAGTTGGATTGAATTATATAATGGAGAGATAGAAGAGGCAAGAGTCTAGAAAGTGTTATTTAGGATGTCATAGTTGAAGGAGGAGCCTTGGGATGAGTAAAAGGATAGATGGGGGAGGGAGGAGTCCTAGAAAGGGATTAGGGAAATCATAGTAGTAAAATAAGGTTTTGGGTGAACCAAGCAGGGATAGAGGAGGAAGAGTCTAGAAAGGTGTATTTTGGCGATCACAGTAGTAGAATGAGGTTTGGGATGAGTCAGAGTGTGGAGGTAGAGGATATATTGAGAGAGGTGTAGGGTGAGACAGTAGTGCATACGAAAGAGTCAAGGGTTTAATTTATTATTTTTATATATATTTTAGTATCTTTTTTCTTCATCTAAAGTAGGAGTAAAGTAATACATTTATATAGAAACATAACTACATAGAAAGGATATGCATGTTTTCTTACTGTAGAAATTAAGTAATTAACATATAGACACATAACTAAATAGAAGGGGTATCCAGTAAGGTAATTTCCACTCTAATCAAAGCCAACCAAGTTTGAAAATATAAGCAGACTTTTTGTCACCAAGCTTAAATGTTGTAGACTTTTTCTATTTGTGATGACAAAAATGCACCGAATTTTTTTCTAAGTTTACGTTTTGTGACAAGCTGTTGCAAAAAGTCACATTTTTTACACAAATGTGTGGAAAGGTTGCCTCTTAACTATTATGTGAAGTTGCAAAGTTTTAGATAGTCCTATCAACCTTGACTTGCCTATTTTTGATAATACCTACATCATAATCTTTCTGCATGTAGTTTCATTCAGATACAATGATGAGCTGAAGGCAGGTCTGATAGATCAATGCATTTTCTGCAGGAATTTATGTTTGACTTCATGGTCACAGGTTCAAACTCCGCTGGATTGACTGCCATTGAGCTGCGTGATCATGTCCGCAATGTGTGGACCTGGATGTGTTTCTCTTTTGATTGCTTTGTTGGCCTGTTGCATAGTAATCTGGTTTTATAGAAGCATCAAGTACCCCGAATACCAGTTTCTACATTTCCTGGCATTGCTTAGTCCCCACAAAACCACCAGTACCCCCTTTTTGCTGCACACCTGTGCATGTACTGCCACCAAATACCAGTTTGTCACACTGTTTACCCGTTCCAGCTTCTCACAAGGTTAACCAGTGCCAGCGTCCTCATTAAACATCAATGCCTGTTTCTTATACTGCCTACTAATGTCGTTTTCGCATACTGACCTGTAAGTGCTGTGTCCTCATACTGCCCACTGGTGCTTACATCTTGCAATACTAAACAGTGTCAACTTTCCACATCACCCATCAGTGCTGGGCACCTCCTACTGCCTACCAGTGCCAGCTTTTTACACTGTTGCTAGGGTCATTTGCTCATAGTGGCTATAAGTGCTGGGTGCTTGTACTGCCCACCGGTGCCAGCATCTTACACTCCTACTACTCACTGCTCATGCTGATCCCACTGATAACAATTTGCTTCTGTGATCCACATACAAATGTTGAAGGAATGGTCGAATCCACATGAAATAAAGGAGAAATTGGGCGTAGACACCAGCGCGAAATCAGCACAGATGGAAAATGTTGCTTGTTGCACGCTTTCCGTTTTAATCTTGGACAGATCTTTAGAATGGAGTCAGAAGTGACTTTCCCCGAGATGCGATCAGGGAGATCGAAAAGCATTGATTTCACTAAAGGTTACGAAGTGCAGCTTTGCAACCAGCAGTTAACATAGAAACACCTCTGGACGGCGGGGGATGGGGTAGGGGGTGAAGCAAGTTGTAGCCGTGATGGAACAACAGGTTCTCGCTTCAGCTGCTCACCACCCCCTTCACAACTCCTCAGCAGACAGAACAAAGAACTGCAGTCTGTGAATATGGCCTGCCTGCTCCCGTTGTGCTACCTGCCACACACATACAAACGTACAAAAGAGGTGGAAGAAAGAGGGGGTGCATGAGGAGAGGGTGGCTGCAAGAGTCTGTCATGTCGCTGACCTAGGGAGGGAGGGAGATGCAAGGCAGCGTAGAGTCACTGGTAATCTCAGCTTTGGACTAGGTAAGCATGAGGGCAGCACAACTGAATTCACTAGCAATGGAAACGGTATTACCTTGTCGGAGTCGAACCCATAACGTGCAAATCAAACCAAAGATTAAGGATGTTTAACTCACTGAGATGTCATTCCGGCATCGTAGACCACACAGATGTGAGGTAACTGGTTACTTTGGCCAGAAGGAAGACAAAGTAGAGCATCATGTCCAGTACGACAGGTAACACTTGCAATTGTGTCTTCAGTTCTGTGGTCCACACCTTAGTACTGTGTGCTGTTCTGCAGGCCATACCCAAGTTCAGAGTACTTGTCTAGTTCTGCAGGCTGTCGCAGTAGTATTGCGGCCTAAAGGCCACGCCGGAGCAGAGTCTGACTGGCCTATAGGGAAATCTTGCAGTGTTTAAAGAGCTGGTCTGAAAGGTCTATCTGTGGGCCTGTTTTGTAGTCTTGTGGGCCGGGTTTAATGTTAACTCTCCTAATATCACAAATATTGTCTTCGGCAAGTACAAACGCATGCAGCCCCCCATACTTTGCAAAACAGCTATACAATGTTTTTATATGTTAAAAACGACCTAATTTTTAACTACCTGCTTATGGGGCCACTTTTATTTTGGTGCCCGGGCCTATTTTCTGTTCCAGTCCGACACTTCACCTAAGATTTGAGTACTGTGTCCAGTTCAGCAAGGTGCGTATTGTATTTAGTGCTGCAGGCCACTCCAGAGAAAACTTAGGGCCAGTCTGGAGTATTGCGTCCAGTCCTGAGGACCAAAGCTGTGCCCAGTTTCTTGAGCACTGTGTCTCCTCCCAAGTATTGTGTCAAGTTCTGCAACTCTCACCCGAGTACAGGGTCCATTTCTGTTAGCCACATCTGAGTACTGAGCCAGTTCTGCAGGCCATGCCCACATTATTGTGTCCAGTTCTACAGGCCACCTTGTGAGTATTGTATCCTGTTCTAACATTCTACAGAAAGTCACCTAACTCTAAATGAACATCTACAATATAGCGGCCATCATTGTGTCCAGTACTGCAGGCAGCATTAGGAGTAGGGCAGGGCTTTAAGTGGGCTGAACAAATTTGGGGATCTCTCATAGGGGCATGGCCAATGTAATTAAGGGTGTGGTTTAAAACTCTTAAGCTAAAACTCTGCACTTAGCACAGTGTGCTGCCAGACTGGTATTTTAATGCTTCTGCCCATTCATTCAGATATATAACACAAGACGTAAGATTACACCTACAACAAGCCAGGACTATTGGCTTTGTCAATGGTTAAAAATTGCATAAGATAAATGAGCAACAACTATGACTTTGTTGTATATCATTTTGAAAATGTTTCAGTTCTTGTGCGCAAGGTTGTGGCATAAGGCAAGAGCTGTCGACTTGCGAGCTGAGAAAGCAGGTTCGAGCTTGCGGTTGGCTCAACATCCTGTGATTCAACAAAATGAATATGTTCTTGTGGAATGTAACTGGTGCTCATGTAAAGCGTTCCATGTTTGCACAGTATAAAACTGAACCACGAGTTTCTTTGAAGTTACATCATAAGCAGTGACAGGTGGTACTACTGCAAAGTTTTTTTGTTTTTTTCACCCCAAGAGTAAAAATGGAGAGCCCGATAGGGACCCGTCCAGGTACCTGCTTTTAAGAACTGCCGGTGCTAAGCACCGGTAGGACCCAGCCCACTTAAAGCCCTGGAGTAGGGTATCCTGCAGTAATATCCTGGAGTATGGCATACATCTAGCATATGGCGGTCAGTTGTGGGCGACACATTAAAGCGCCGTGCGCAGTTGTGCAGACCCTATCGGGAGTATGGTGTCCTGCTCTAAGATTCTATAGAGTATGGCTCCCAATTGTAAGTAAACATCTTGATTAGAATATTGGGCCAGTCATGGGTTCCACATCTGGAATTCTGTACATAGTTCCGCAGGGCAGTATTTTGTCATTTTCTAACATTCTGGAGTATGGTGTCCTAACTTTAAGTGCTCATCTGGCATATGACGGACAGTCATGGCTTCCACATCTAGATCATTGTGTCCTGCAGGCTGCATCAGGAGTATGATGGCCTGTTCTAATTCTGAAGCACGGAGACCAGCTTTAATTACACATCTGAATTATGGTGGCCATTTGTAGGGAGCAGAGACAGTATTTCATGCACTTCTGGAGCCACATTTGGACTTGTGTGGTCATGCCTTGAGCTCACATCTGGAGCACTTTGCCCTGTTCTGCAGACCGCGTCTTTGGCAGCAGCAAAGCAGATTAGACTCAGTCTGGAACAGAGCTGTTGAGACGGGTATTTTGTTAAAGTAGCATACCAGGGAAACAATGAGTGTGGAACATGATAAAGAGGGACCTTTATATGTCTCGGGAGCATGCATTGCATGCAGTCAGATGCGAGCATGTTCCAGGGTCCTTTGGCGCACGTGGCTAACACATCCTTGCCGACATGCACGTGAGGGGTGTTCAGAGCAGGAAATAAAACACAAAACAGGCTGGTATAAATATATTAAATGCAGCACATGTACGTCCGTTTCCGTTCCGCTGCAAACAGTGCTAGAAAAAATAAAACTAAATAGAGAGAGGTGGACAAACATAATTCGACAGGGATGCAAGCATCAAAGAAAAGTTCACATCAACCCGGGAGCAGCACAGGGGGTTAGTCTCCTTAAAGACTGTCCAACTCTCACCTTCCGCCTGGGCTGAAAGGATTTCATTTCTTTCTGCATTGACAGTAGAAGCATGTATGACAGAGGCAGGAAACGGTATGCAAACATTTTTCCATTTTTAGGTGAAACAAGAAACTAAATTCCAGAGCAGTGTGTTCAGTTCCCCTCCCCTGCTGAGGGCGCATAGGAAGCCGGTTGCCGCATCATTGACACCTACCCTGCAGCCTCTTCCCCGTCCTTTCCCAGCCTCCTCTGCCGGAATCCAGTCTGGGAGTGGGCGAGCACTGCAGCATCACCAGTGCCATGGTGAGTCCGGGAGGAGGAGTGGAGCGCTGGCCATGGGATTATGACCGTTTCAGAGGCCAGGGGCCAGAGACGGATGCTTTGGTGGCCTCCATCTGGAGAAGCTCACACTGGCGCATGCTGTGGCTTCCTCAATCCCCTATCCTGAGGGTTTGTGAGGGAACTCATTCTCTGCCTCCTTCCCCCCTGCTTGGAGGTTGCCCACTGACCTAAGAACTTATGTTCCACGATACTTTAGATGTGCGCCTTGGTTCTATAAATGACTTCACATGCCCTTCAGGAGTGAACTTCTCAACATGAGTTGTGACAGAGTAAGTAAAATTCTTCAGACACTTTTGATTTGTTGTATCCACGGACACCTGTGAGACACCCTCTCGCCGTCTTCTGAGCAATCGATTCCTTTCTGCCACCCATTCTGTAAATACAAATATTTTATTAGCATATTTCTTTCTCTAAGAGTCTGAGAATGATGTATGTATTTATAAATAAGACCAGAAAAACTATACAGGCAGGTGTGCTAGACCCGTGACAAACTGGTTCTGCCCTGGTTGGTTTTCCAGAAACACCACAGGCCTGTTGGGGAACCGACAGATCTTCTGTACTGAGTCAGTCTGTCTTTGAACACAGCCTACCTTTCAAATGCATGTCTGAGAAGATCCGGAGCGTTCACATTTTTTAAACCCCCTTTGGCTAAAGACAAATTAAGATGCCACAAAGTGACGGATTTTTAGAGGGGATATGCCTTTTGACACTGGGCAACACAAGATAATATACACGGAAAGCTGTGAGACACCCTCTCGCCGTCTTCTGAGCAATCGATTCCTTTGTGCCACCAAAGAAGAAAACTAGGAAAGTGAAAGCGCGCCATGCGTGCATTGTGCTCTGTGAGCCATGCGCGCATTGTGCTCCGTGAGCCGTACACTTGCACATCGCCTGTCCGGGCGCGTGCACATCTCCTGTCCCCCTTCGCAAGCTAAATCGACAACAATAGATCTCGCAAGCGAGCAGCGCATGTCGCAGGCGAGACCTAGAAAGGGGGGGACCCCGGCACGGACCCATACCCCAGCACCACGGGTCTACAAGAGTTAGAAGGCTGGAGAGCGATCCCAGCAGACACCCAAGGGCCCGCCTCCCGCTCCCCCCAAGCAGCACACCCCTAAATGATTATACAGGTGATGGGTAACTCCATAGGACCGTAATACCCTATCACTGCGGCCCTGGGCACTGGTCTATAACTTGCACACCTTTAAAAGCCATCATACCTTGCTGAAATATAAACCTAACCTCTTGCGCGATGCACAGGTAGTATTTAACAAGACTACTCGCCAAGGTTGAGCCACTGTCTTGCATTTCGCATAGTTTTCTGCTAAGGGGATACTGCTGCTGATCGTGCAGATGCTGCCCGCCCACACATGGGGCAGCCGTGATCGTCTGCCCACAAGAGGGTCAGAAATGGTGCACGGAGAAAAGGATCCCGCTGAGGGCCCCTGATCCACTGGGGCGGCGCTCAGACCAGTGTTTGTGTCTGAGGCCGAGCACCAATCGTAATTAAAAGCCCCCCCAGCCTTGCGGTTGTGCTGGGGCGGTGCGCGGCCCCTTGTATGCCAATAAAGGGGCTCCCTCGCATCCGACCAGCGGTCGGATGTCAAAGCACTCACCCAAATGCTTGTACATTGCGCCTCACCCTTGACCCGAGTAGCTGGGGTGTGTGCCGCATGGACTTGGACCAGGTGGGAGGCCCCGACTGAACCCAAGACCCGAAAGCGGTCCAGGGCCTTGGCACACTTTTTTTTTTTTTTGAGGCGCATGGCGATGAAGAGTCTGCTTATCTGGACTCGAAACCAGTTATGCACAAATCACTGCAGCCTGCGATCTGTACTGTGGGCACCGAGGGGCGCTAACGGCAGCGCCACCTTGCTCCTGACCCCACCGCAGCTGCCCCCAACCCTGAGCCAACCAGGCAGAACGTACCCTGCTGTCCTACTCCCCCCCCTCATAGCTGCCAAGGTTTGGTTGGCTTATGTGAGACATTCCCATGTGTGCAGTGCATTTATGTGTGACATTTCAAGGCTTATGAGTGACACTTTATTGCGAGTGAATTATACCCTTAAGTTACAGGTGGTGGTTTAAAGGGGACTTAAAGGAACTGCAATAGCGTGAAACCATCAATCATTTGATGGTGATAGTTGCCTATCAGACTTGATCCTGTGAACCACAGAGGATTCACAAGTTGAACCTGGGAGCCTTCATCTGGGAGCCTTCACTGTTCCTACTCAGTCTCCCCCTCCTTGCCACTCACTCCTTTCATTCCATGTTTTCTTTCTCTCTCTACCTCATGTGCACACTCTGTTGTCTCATTCTTTACTTCCCTTGACCTCCTCCTCCCTTTCTGGCTCCTCCCCTCCTTCATTTGTCTACCCATTTCCTAATCTTCCCTTCTCCTTTTGTCTGTTTTCACCTCTTTCATCCTACCTTTGTCTCTCTCCTCCAGTTGTGTCTCTCTCTTCTAACTCTTCCCCATTATCTCTCTCCTTCCATCTAACTTTTTCATCTCCTCCCTTTCTTTCGCTCAGCTCTCTCCCAATCCTTTGTCTCTCACCTTTCCTCCTCCATTTTGCCCTTCTTCCTCTGACACCACTTTTCTCCTTTGTCTCACTTCCTCACTCTGCTAAATCATGGTGACTCCAGTGCATATTTAGTGCTCATGCGCCTTTTATTTTGAAAGGGTGTAAGTTAGTTAAAGTTTTGTTTCCAAACAGTTCTTTATCATGTATGACACCTTATTCTAGTTCTGATTTCTTAGGCTACATAATGTTGCATTTTGGGAGTCATGAATTAACTGTTCAAGTTTGGCATTCAACTGTACATGTCCAGGTGCACACGCTTTTAAGCAATGCCATCAGAAACAAGGAAAGAACAATGCCGAGAGGAGGAATGACTGTTCTAAATCATGACATACAACCCAGTAGAAAACTCAGCTCACTGCAGCGTGTTCAAGGCGTAGAGAGGGAAATAAACTATGAAACGCTGATAGCTTGAAAAAATGATATAGAATGGGTAGGTTTCCAATGTAAGGAGTTTGGTGTCTGTTGGGACTTCCATGAACTCAAAAGACATAATGTGTGCTATGAGACTTGTAGCGAAACCAATGTGATTATAGAAGTGTGTGAACCCTGAGCTTCTCCGTTCATAAGAAGTGTAAAAACAACCTCGGTTTCATTGCTTAATTGTACACAATCACTTGTTCGTAGCAGCAGTTGAGCACAGCAGTGAGCTTGGAGATTGCGACCACTTCTAGTGCAATGGATGAGTTGCCAGAAGTTGATATTTTGAATTTTATGCTAATACTTTGTTAAGGTTCTAAAAAATGTTGATCTTTTTAAAATTGTATATACAGCTGGTAAAAAAAAAACACGAATTCTCAGATGGCTGTAAATAGGAGCAGCTTAGCTTACAGTGGAAATGCAGGCACACGCTCAGCGGAGTGTTGGCAGTGAATACATAGCTCTTATGCAGATTTAACCCTCAGCCTAAGCAGGGCTCCAGACGGTCTGAATCCTAATTTATAACTGTTTTCAAGACTCATAGCAGTCCTAGATTGCCGTTGAAATTGTGCATTTGGCAGAAAACAAACAGGCAAGGAAGATGCTACCTGCTGCCTGCGGCACAAGAAGGATGATGAGACCTGAGACTGTCATGACTGACGTGTCTCCGGCAGCTGGTCCCACTCACTGTCAGCTCAGTTTACTTACAAGCTGACGCTGTAAACAAACAGATTTCCAAAAAGGTCGAGTCTCCAGCAGCCGGGTCAGTCATGAGGTGTCATGATGAGAGGGGCTCCCCCCGGCCGCACAGGTGGGCCCGCACCCAGTCCTAGCCGAGCACTGCATTTGTAGGGAGGGGTGGGGGGTGCGGACAGGCGTGCCCCAGGGCAGGACTGCTCGTGTGAACCAGTACCGGCTGGCCCGGCCCTTGCTGCTTGACAATCTAGCATCCCCAAAAGGAGGGAGCCGACTCAACCGGGAACCGGTGAATTAACAATACCTCTGTCCGTGTTCCCCATAAGAGTGGTTATAATGGCGCGAAGACCTGGGGCCTCATCCATCAACGCATGCGTTCCCCCACTGAGCTGCGTTCCTGGCGTTGCTTCGGTCGTGAGCAAGTCCGGACCCCACGTCCCACCCCCGACCTGTGAGCACGGACAGAAGCGTGAGACTGCAAGACAGACTATCCTGTCCAAGCCACAGATCCGACAGGGCACAGGGGTCTCCCACAGCGTAGAGGGAAATACCCGGCCTTCCTGCTGCAGGCATTCTCTCGGCTGAGGCGCCGGCGCGCCACATGTTTTCCCATTGAGCTCCACTGTGATTGGCTGTCAGTGTCATGTGCTTTTCAGTACATGTTATACACACAGCTCACCATATCCAATTCATTCACGTCCTTATCCAGTTCATTCAGTACTCTATGCAACTCAATGTGATTCATATCCAATTTCAGTGATGCCCATATTAATTTTGACAACAGTATTATTTGCTTCATTGTAAGTTATAAATATCAATTTCAAGATTTGTCATATTTAAACCATTTGTAAGGAAAATGTTTCAATTCTTTTTTAAATTAGCTTTTGTGTTATATCAGCTGTATGAAAAACAGTACACTTCCTGTAGTAAATGGCAGCACCTTTAACACATGGGACAGCATGTCATTTAATTCATTAACAGTCCAGCAGTATCCCTCTTTTCCCAGAACATCTTTTCACACATAAGGATGACACCTCCAAAGCACAGTGGCTTTAATCACAGTATAATGGGGCCAAGATGGCTGTTGGACTTGGCCCTTCTGGCAGGTTCACCCCTGAACTTTTTTGCTTTTTATTGATGACTTGGTGTGGTGATTTTTCGTTTCTGCGCACTTTCCCTGTGTCCCAGGGTAAAGTGCGTGCGCACTCTGAGTGCATGTGGTGAGATAGGCCTGCCCTCCCATAGGAATGCATGAGGAATGTATGTGTCCCTAGTAGTTCCTGATGCGTGGGGTGTGCAGGCCCGAGTTTGGTATGTGCGGACTCGTGTGATTGAATGCTGCGCGATGATGTGTGCGGCGTGCATGTACCTAGTGTGGAAGTGCCGCTTCTAGAAGTGGGCACTTCGGTGTGCAGTGTGAAATGTGTGCCTTGTCGCGTGATTGGCTGGTTGAGGTCATGTGACGGGCTAGGGATTCCCCAGAGTCAGGATGAGTCACCCAGTGGTGAATGGGGAGATCAGCAGCTAGATGGGTGGGAGGAGTACACCTGGGTCCTGAATAGGGCAGGGTTTTCCCCACACGATGCTGGCTCCGCCCCCTGTGGTGCGACTGACGACCCTAGCCCTGCCAGTGAATAGAGTGAGGGGCTGAGCACATCAAGGGTGCTCCCCAACCAGCTGTGACTGGTTTTCCCCCTCACCCTGAACCCAGAACAAAGGGTTTTTACTGTATAAAAATGGGGCTGTGTCCCCACAGAAACTGTTCTCTGCCAGGATCTTACCTAAGGGGGACTGCTGCTGCTGCTGGACCAGAGGACCGCCACTTGGATTACCTCCCTGCCTGGAGGCCCAGTGAGCTGGCTCTGGGTCCAGCCTTGCCCCCCACCCCTGCCCTGCTGCATGCAGGGAAGAACTTTGCTTGGATCCTACTTAAAGCGGTGGGAGCGCTCTATTGTCCCCCTAAAACACCGGGAAGTGCTTTTCTTCCCTCATAGCGCTGGGAGCGCTTGATGTGTGTCCCTAAGTGCCTGGGAGCGCTTTCATTGGCTTCATAGCGCTAGGAGCGCTTTATTTTTGAAAGCCGGTCCCCACCCGGCGTTTGCCCGTCTTTGCCGACCTTAAAGTCCCCTGGCAGGTGCCCACCCTGCCAGGGACATTGCCACTCGTTGGCGGGTGCCCACCCCGTATCGCACTCCTCGCTGGTGCCTACCCCGCTTTGTGTGCTCGGAAGACGAGGAGCCCCCGTCGCCTTTGTTATTTTAACTGAAGGCGGGAGCCCACCCCGCGCTTCAGAAAAGGGAACGAGGGAAGTTCTTCGCCGCCGCCGGAGGGTTGCCTGGCAACCGGGACTCCTACCGCCGCGTCATCAGCACGCAGGGCGGAGGCAGGAAGTCCCGGCTCCAGGGAGATCGAGAGCAAGTCAGCGAGCGGCAGCGTCGCCGCTGCCCGGCCGGAGTGCTGCCGGTCCCGCAGAAGTGACGGTGCTGAAGAGAACCGGTAAGTGGGAGTGTCCCCGCCGGTCTCTCCCCTGTGCAGTGTTTGGGTTTGGAGCCCCGAGAGGCTCTTGCTGCGGGGGGGGGGGGGGGCCTTTTCTCTTGTGCCTGCACAGGGCACTGGGACCTTCTAAGGATCGGGCGGCCCCGGAAGGCAGCGGGCCGCCCCCACGTGTTTGGGGACAATTGTTCGAGAGCCCGGAGAGGCTCTAAACATAGGGAGCCATCAGTAGTGTGAAAGAGTCCCCCGCGTGGGGCTCCGACGTACAGGGGCATACTGTGGACAACCAGAGCGGCCCCGGAAGGCAGCGGGCCGCTCCAACGATATCGGGGGCCACATTCGGGTTCCAGAGCCCACGAGGCTCCAACAACGGCACATTATTTGTTTCAGAGCCGCTCTCGGCTCTACGGCGTTTGGGGCATAAGTGTTCTTGAGCCACGAAGGCTCTAGGGGGCATTTCCTGTTGTCTTGAGCCCACGAGGCTCCAACGAAGGGGCAGAGTATTGGTTTAGAGCCCACGTGGTTCCTACGACGTCTTGGGGGCATTAGACATGCCCAGAGCCTGGTGAGGCTCCAGCGTTGGCCCCATCATTTGTCTAGAGTGACATACTTGTGTAAAAGGGCACAGTGGTGCCCATGCCCCTTTTCCCAGCTGCCCAGCACTTAGTGGGCAGCTGCAACGTTTAGGTTGTGCGCCCTGGTTTACGCAGCCTGCGCAGGCGCGCCCTGACATTGGGACACAGGGCGTCCTTGCCCCGAGAAGGCCAGTTGGCCTAGGGACTGCCACAGATAGTGGTTATTGTGAGTTTTTGCACCATTGTTCCTTTCCTGCACCTCTGAATGTGTTTATGCGTCATGTGCTTTGCTTTACACCTCTGAATGTATTTTATGCATCCTGTGTTTATGTGCTTAGACCCCTACAGTTAGAGTGATACTTAGGTGGTTGTTTTTCTCCTAGTACAGGTGGTGCTGGTGAGGTCCTGATTCCCTGCGCAGTATTTTCCTAAGGTGGTTAGGGTTGCGTAGGTGGTACTTTCTGGTTACCAGGAGTTACTGATTGTGTGTTATATATGTTATTGTGTGCTATGTTCTAAAGTATTATTCCTAAGTTCTAAGAGTGCTAATTTCGGACAGGGGTCCATGTGGCCCTGTCCCCTGTACATATAATCCCTTGTAAATTCTGCCCGTGCCTGTTGGCACATTGTAAAGTGTGTGTTTTTATCTGATGTGTTGTGTATAATACAAAGGCTATTTTTATAGAATACCTTGTGTGGTGTTTCCTTTGTGGTGGGCCTTGGGTGTTGTTGCTGGGTGCGTGCGCAAACGCTTTACACATCGCCTCAGGGATAAGCCTGTCTGCTCGTGCCAAGCTACCAAGGGGGTGAGCAGGGGTTATCTTTGGCGTGTAACTTCCTTGCCCTGACTAGAGTGGTGGTTTCTGCCTGACTTTGGCGCAAGCCTTAGCCAACCAGAAATCCCATTTCTAACAATGGCGCTTCCAGTACTATTACATTTAGAGCTTTTGTCCAGGAATCAATGTGTATGTACGTTCCCGTCATGCCTCCATCTGTCCCCTATTCTGCATGTTTGGCCACATTTTTACGGGTTTCGATGACATTGATATCATGAGTTTACAATTAAGCTTGCAATGGGCCACAGATGTTGTTGGGTTGGACACACTGGAGAATAGTGGAAAAGTAGAGTTCCAGTTGGTAACTGTAGTATATCATATCATGCAACCAGGTCCTCACAGTAGGTATGTGATTCCCTACCCATCATACATGACACACGCCTCTTTGCCAACAGTAGTGCCATCAATGTGAACCGTCACACGGCGCGGCCTTAGTATAATTCCTAGAACATGAAATACTTTGCCCCAGTAGCTAGCAATCAGTGGGCATGCTCAGGTCAGGTGCAGGAAGCCCACTTATAGCGCGTTACATCTTACACACCTGGAGTGGCCTGTAATTTGTGAGTAATCAGTTTGAGGAAAGTATGGTATGTTCTGTGTAAACATGATGATGGAGATAGATCCTCAATTTAGCTACAACAGTAAGGCCACTCCTTATCTATAATTAGATCTCCCAGGTCCACATCCCACAACACCTTGGTACTAGGCCTTAGTGTTGAGAGCTCGGCCTGTATGGAGGAGTAGAGCTTGGTTACCAGTTGTCTAGCCATCTGTAAATTTAAGACAGGGGCGCAACTAGACCCAAACTTTGGGGGAGTTAAGACTCCCAGCCAGGGCCAGCTCGAGCACTGGTGGCGGCCGTTACCACAGGCATTTTTAGTGCTCTCCTCTCCTACAACAACCTTCTCCATACATTCCCTCAATACCACTCTCCAACAGGGCACATCATCTCTCCATAGCCTTTCTCTGATGTACATTTCATTTTTTTATAGTGTTACTCACAGTTCACTCACACTCAGTTGTGTGATCTGCATAGTACACATTCTTTGCAGCAGGCACATTAACCCTTTGCGATACTTTACAGTGAGTCAATTCAATTTATAATCTTTATTCGGTTCTTAAAAAAACACCATAAAAGCGCAAATACAATGTATATTTACACAAATTTAAAACACAGCAAGTGATATTCAGTTTAAAAATATAAATATTAAAATTTTAAAATTTTCTGTACTCAGGTAGAGGGCCAGGGGATTTGAAGAGTTTTAAATGTTCGAATCATTTAGGGGCCAATGTCTCTGGTGTTCCTCAGTCTTGTTGCAATTCGAATAAAATTTATCGTGCAAAACAGAGTGTAAGCGTCCTCCGCTTCCTGTAGGAATCTCAGCGCCAGTTTTGCGTGTTTAAATTTTTGCTCTTTCAGGATTCCCACCAGGAACTTGCGTCTTGGCATCGTGTAAAATGGACACAGTAAAACAAAATGGAGGGTGTCCTGCGGAGATCTAAGATCGCAGCCGCAGGTACCCTTCTCTTCCACTGTGTGGGTAAACCCAGATGGCACTGCAAGGATATGGTGTAACATATTAATTCTGAAACGGGTCATGAGGTAGCGATCCTGCGCGTTGTACATGACCCTCAGATAGGGTTCCATACCTTGCTTCGCAGTGAGGTCATTATACGAGCGATTAGTGGGTTTATGCTTCTCTTTTTCAGCCCTTAATGTCTTCAGGTGTGTAAGAAAAAGTTTTTTGACCAAGATCTTGCTCTCCTGGGTCAGAGAGTCGGGGGTTGAGAAGTATTTAGAGCAACCAATCTCTATTAACGACTTCTTGACAAATTTCAACCAGGGGATTGCGTGGCCTTTGTCTCTTTTGAGGCAGTCCTCAATGATTTGTCTTGTAAGGGCCGCCTCAGGGTTGGTCCATACTTTCACCCATGCCAGGAGAGGTTTGGATTTGATTTTATCCTCTAAAAAGGGTTCTCCTACCTCTTCGTGTATAATGTGGGCCGAAACACTCTGTGGAACTTTTAGTATTCTTCGTAAGAATTTGTTTTCTTCAGTCTGAAGCGGCTGTGCTTTTTTGCCCAGGAAGCCCCACACTTCTGCCCCATAACTTACTTTCGCACAGCAAATAGATCTATATAAGGTCAGAATTTGTTCCGGGGACCATTTCCCTAATCTTTGCCCATACCCCATGATTGCTCCTACTGCAGCTGCCAGTTTTGTGGAGTGCTTCTCAATCAGGGGTTTGAACGATAAGTCGTGATCGAATAACACCCCCAAGTACGTAAAAGACTTGACTTGGTCTATTTTATGTGACCCGATGTTATAGGTGAAAGTTCCTTTTGTGGGTTTCCCAGATGACATAATATAGGACTTTTCCAGGTTTGTTGCCAGATCCAGTTTGTCCATGAATTTGACAAACCCGTCAATTAGTTTTTGCAGACCCAGTAGGTGTTCTACAGTGAGTCAAAACAGCCACTAGACAAAAAATACAGCGCCCCCACCAGAGTCAACGCCAGGTGCGGCTGCACTGGTCGCTTCGCCCTAAAGCCAGTCCTGACCCCAGCAATGGGGCAGGACAAGCATTTCCAGAAATGGGGTTAGAGCTAACCTCTTAGACATTATAAGGAAAAAGATCTATGTGACTGCTGAGGTGTGATACTTCCCCAAATTCCAGCCAGCAAAAGAAGTTAACAGATTTCTTGTAGATGATTTAAGGGAGAGTAGATTTCTCCTCTGAAAATATTTTTGAAACGTTTGGGATCAAATTTTCTAAAACGCCAAAGACCCTTATAGGGCATTCATGAAATATTCCAGTACTTTCATGGTGCACCAGGGAAACCTGGCCTTTCCTCATAGCAGATCTCATTTTTTTCAAATGTCTTGATTCAGAAATTACTTCCACTATACCAAGGTCATCATTATTTCATGGATGAACCCCTTATGCCAAGGAGTACATTCAATATGACAGTGCGAGAATTTAATGTCATGTCAGGGGTACCTCTAAAATTCACTCCAGTATACATGGGTCAGCATTTTGTCATTGACACCCCATATAAAATGAGTACAGGAAATCTTATAACAAGAGTTACCTCAAATATCAGTTCCAACATTTTTCTATGGATCCACCCCATATGCTAAGAATCACATGCATCATGTCGAGGTCTTCAGCCAGGTGTGGTTTTACTGTGTCCCTGCCGCTGGGTATGACTGGGCTAGTGGCTTTCTCACTTAGGACAGCCAATGATGGTGTCTTAATAGAAGCATTTCAGGGCCTGCAGTTTGCCATAGGTAACACCTCCCATCCATATGCGGTTAGTGCCCTTGTCAATAAGGCAAGAATAACCTCCAGAAGCACACTTGCACACATAACACATCTACACTCACAGATTCTCTCACACACACATTCTCATTCTATGTCTTGCACTCTCTCCTACATATGTACTCTGTCACACTCACACACAGACACACTGCCACTCACACTTCCATTAGTCAATCTCCTTTTATTCTGTTAGATAAGCTTGCTTGGCTGCTTCTGCTATACCTGCCTTTCCTTTAAGTGAAGCCTAATAAAAACATGTTCTTTACACGCTATCCAAAAATAATAATATATTGCCTTGTCAATGTTTGTTACAAGTATGATGTGAATGAAAAGTGCACTTCCTTAAAATAGCTGTACGGGACTTATAGTTGGTTTCACGTGTGGATCAAACAGTTACTGTATTGGAAAAGAACTAATCTAAATTCTAACATGTAATATCACAGCATCCAACTAATCTAATAAAATGCTTGACTTCTTCGGCAACCATGGGTTTTATCCAGTAACACTTTGCATATTTGGGTTTTTGAGACCCAATTTACAATGTAAAGAAACACCACATGTCCTGGAATGAAGCATTGTGGTGAATGGAAAGCCAGGAATGACTGAAGGTGTCACACAATCCTTAATCACACCTCAAAGCCTCAGCCCTAGGGCTGAGTCTTTGAGATATGGTGCTGGATTGAGGATTGTGTGCCAACCCCATGTGCCTTCCCACATTCTCAGTCCGCTGTCTCCTCTTGCACCAGCCCCGTTGTTGCAGATGGAATTTAGTAGGCATTTAGTACTTTGGAAAGAGCAGGTATTCTGTGGGTGCCTTTGTAGAAATATGTTTATATTCATGAGAGTTGTGTCATTTTTATATGTGCAGAATGATAGGTATGCTTATTTAAGTGCTGGGTGATCTTGAATAGTATGAGGGAGTGCATCGTGAGTGGTGCCAGTGTAGGGTAAAAAATGTGCCTATGTGAGTGTTGGGTGAGCTAAATGCAGAGAGAGGAGGGCCCATGTGAGTGTCAGGTGATAGGAGTGCGTGCAGAGTGAGAGGAGTGAATGCAGGGTGGTGTAAGCGGTCTAAATGCAGGGTGAGTGGTGTACCTGTGTGTGGTTCAGGGTGAGCAGTGAGAATGAAGGGTGGTCTGTGAGAGTGACGGGTGAGTGCATGGTGAGAGGAGTTACTGCAGAGTGAGTGGTGTGTCCCAATGAGTTTAGGCAGACTATTGTCCCTGTGTGCAGGCAGGATGAACCGATTGCCTATATGGAATACAGGCCTGAGAGGTTTGTCTGTGTGAGTACAGGATGAGAAGAGGAAGTGCAGGGTGAGAGCTGTGAGTGTTGTGTTTATTTGCATGGTGTGAGTGCAGGGTGAGTGCTGTGCTCATGTGAGTGAACGGTGAGCTGTGTGAATGAAAGGAGTACCTGTCAGTGCACAGTGAGCAATGTGACAGTGTGAGAGGAGGGTGAGAGGAGTGACTGCAGGGTGACTGATGTGACAGATGAGTTTGGGTGCAGGTAAAAGAACAGAGTGAGAGGAATTAATGCATAGTGATCGATGTGCTTGTTTGAGTGAGATTGAAAAGTGAACCATAAAAGTGACAGGTGAGTGAAGTGTCAAATGGGTGCAAGGTGAGTAGTGTGCTCGTGTAAGTGCAGGATGAAAAGCGGGAGTAATTGGTGAGTGGCGTGAGTGCAGTTTGATCACTGTGAGTGCAGGGTGAGCAGTGTGCTCATGTGACCACAGGGTAAGTAGAGGGAGGACGGCGTGAGTTTGAAGCAAGGAGCATGAGTGCAGTGTGGTCGCTGTGAGTGCACGGTGTGCACTGTGCTTGTGTGAGTGAAGGGTAAGAGAAGGATGAACAGCATGAGTGCAGGGTAGCATCGTGAGTGCAGTGTGATCGCTATGAGTGTAGGGTGAGCAGTGAAAGTTACAGGTGAGTGGCGTGTTATGTGCATGCAGGGTGAGCGGTGTGCAAGTGTGAGTGCAGGTTAGGAGGAGGGTGAATGGTAGAAGTGCAGGGTAACAGCATGAGTGCAGTGTGATAGCTGTGAGTGTAGGATGAGCAGTGAAAGTTACAAGTGAGTGGAGTGTCATGTGCGTGCAGGGTGAGCGCTGTGCAACTGTGAGTGCAGGGTAGGAGGAGGGTGAAGGGCTTTGAGTGCCTGGTGAGCAGTGTGAGTACTGTGTTACTGCTGTGAGTGCAGGGTGATTATAAAAGTGATGGGTGAGAATGAGGAGTGAGTTGTCTGAATGCAAGATGTAATCCCAGGAACCTGGACTAACTCAGAATTGTATTGACGGCTGGCGTAGGGTTTTAGATATAAGCTAAACCATTGCTATTATGGCATCAATCAGGAATTGAGAGTGGAGTAAATAGATGAAGTACTGATCCTGCAACAAACTTTCAGTCTCTTGATTCGGGTTGTCAGCTGACTGGATTTCTCCCGGCAGCACCAGTATTTTGATGTCCCAGCCAGTACAGAAATAAGTGAAATCACCTAAAGCCGGTACTTCTAGCACTTATCTGCCCCAGCAGCTGGAGCTGCAGCAGCCCGGGCTGAGACACACGAAAGGGGGGGGGCTAAAGCCATTTTAGCCCTAGAGACATTGCAGACCTGATTTAAGAACATGGTTAATATCTTGGCTTCAGAAGCTCCTCAGGAAACGGATGATAGTACTCTCCACTCAATGCCTGAAAGCAAAAGTAGGTGACTGTGCCCATCAGGAGCAAATCAGCTTTTGGGCAACCCAAAAATTGGATGGTATGGAATAGCTTACTTAGTTAGTGGATCCCCCATTTAGTCAGCCTCTGCAGGACAACTTTATCTTTAGTCAGCAGTATTAAAGGGTAGTGATGCAAGGATTGTTCAGTGGAATAGAGTATTGGGCAACCCAGCCCTCTACGGATCTCCTCCCATGCCAACTGTGTGCATGCCACAGGCTCTCTCCCTACTTGGCTGCAGCGTGTGGCCTGCCAAGCAAGGCCCCCAATGGATTGGGGTGTGCGATTGTTGGATGGTGGTTCGGTAGTAGGTGCCTACCGCTAGTATCAACACCACAATCGCAATATAAGGCCCAGTCAGGGTCTTGATAAGTTATTCCCCTGCTCAACCATTTAAGGCAAAGTTATCTTAGGAGACAGGTGTGTAAAGCCTTTAAAAACACCAATACACTAAATAAGAAAGGCACAACAGACAATAAAAATCCAACATCAATTTATTAAAATAGGAAATATTTTTATGAATAAAATGACACCAAAATGACAAAAATCTAATGTAGGGAACCGGAGACATACATTTTCAAAGATTAAATGTAAAACTGTGCTTTCTAGCGCCAAAAAGTTAAAAGTGCCAACTGCAGCTATCTGGATGCACCAGACCAGGACCAAGTCAAAATTCAGGCCCACCATGATGGAGAGCGGATCAGATGCACTTGGGGGTTTGGGCCGGTCAAAACTTTACCTTTGGACGTAGTCACTTTTTTGTTTTTTTTTCTCTCAACGTCATGTGGGTTTCGTCAGCAGGCCATGTTTGGTGTCGACAATGGTGGCTTGGTCCAGCGGGGCACCTCATTAAACTCCTGGAGGTCTCATTGACGATGCAGAGCTCCGGAGTATCTACCATAATAATTTTAACATGGGTCATATCCATTTCATCATAGGTCATATTAATTTCAATAGATGCAATATTAATTTTGATGTGTATCATATTCATTTTAAAGCTTACCATATTTATTTTGCCAAGTTTCATTATAATTTCAGCATGGGTCATATTCATTTTAAGGCATGTTGAATTCATTTCAAAGGGGCTCATATTAATTTCAATGCGTGTCATATTCATCTTAGCATGTGTCATATTCATCTTAGCATGTGTCATATTCCTTTCAATGGATGTTTCAATCATATTAACACATCTTAGATTAATTTTAACATGAATCATATCCAATTCAACACATATCATGATCATGTAAATGCATATCATATTACTTTCAATGCAAGCCGTATTCATTTTGATAAATGTCATGTTCATTTTAACTTTACTTATATTCATTTTGAAACATGTCAAATTAATTTCAATAAAGCTTATATTCATTTCAACGTATGTTATATTCATTTTAATATGTGTTATATTCATTTCAACTCATGCCATATTCATTTCAGTGGATGCAATATTAATATTACCACTTGTCATATTAATTTTAACATGAGTCATATCCATTCCAAAATATGTGATATTCATTTCAATGTTTATCATATTAATTTCAAAGCATGTCATATTTATTTTGCTGGGGCCATTTTGATTTCAGCATTGGTCATATTCATTTTTAAGCAAGTTGCATTAATTCCAATGAGACTCACATTCATTTCAGCACATGTCACATTCATCTTAGCATGAGACATATTCCTTTCACTGGATGTCACATTCACACTAATACTTCTTATTTTAATGTAAACATAAGACATATCCATTTCAAAACATATCATATTCATTTTAATGTGAATCATACTTTTTTCAGTTCAAGCCAAATTAATTCTGACAAATGTCATGTTTATTGCAAAATTACTCATATTCATTTTAAATCATGTCAAATTCGTTTAAAAAAAGCTTATATTTATATTAACACATGCCATATTCATTTTAATGTGCCCTATTCCTTTCAATCAATGTTATATTTATTACAATGGATGTCATATTCATATTAACATTTTTCATGTTCATTTTAAGATGCAACTTACCCTTTTTAATATATATTATATTCATTTGAATATATATCATATTAATTTCGATGTGTGCCATATTAAGTTTGATGGATGTCATGAGAATTTCAGCTTTGGTCATACTCATTTTAAAGCTTGCCAAATTCAATTCAATAAGGCTTATATTAATTACAACACAAGCCATATTTATTTTAAATTATCTCCTATTAATTTCTGTATATCTCATATTCATTGCAATCTGGGTAACATTAATTTCAAAGCAATTCATATTCATTGCAACATGTGTAATGTTCATTTCAGTTTATCTTATAATATTTTCAATGTGCATCATATTATTTTCAGAATATAACATATTCATTTCAGTAACTTATATTCATTTCAATCTGTAATATACATTTCAATGTATGTCATATTCATCTTGGCATATGTACATCAATTCAAGAAATGTTTAATTTTTCTTGATGCTTATTGCATTCGCTTCAGTGATTGCTATATTGTTTACAGTGAGGGCCATATTCATTTTAATTTGACTGATATATATTTCAGTATATCTCTTATTCAATTCGGAGTGTGTGTTATTCATATTAATCACTAAGTAGCACATTCACTCTGCCATGTTTCATATTTGTTTAGACACATGTTACATTCATTCTGGTGTGTGTCAAATTTATTGTGGAGCACTCCATGCATTTCAGGAGGTGTCTGATATGGGGATCTGTAATTTTGACATGAACGGCTTCCCATAGAGTACCTACTGAGAAGAATTATTAGGTGCTAGTCCTGCTGGCCACTGTGTTTTACTTACACAAGACGCAGCAGCAGCAGCCCCATGGTAGACAAGTATGTTCTTTGTAATGTTTGTTTTCAGAGAAGCTAAACATTACTTACTGATAACATAACAAGTAGCACTGCTGTTGAGCGTGCAACCTGGGGAAGGGAACACCAAGTTGTTGCAGAAATACCACTTTGTTTCTCCTTGTGCAAATTAAATGAGTTGGGTGTAAGGGTACATGAGAGGGCCAGATAGAAGCATGCAAAATGAGGCACTAAAAGAAGGGGGCACAAAAAGGCACTTTGCCTGGGACACCAAACTACCTGGTTTTCTTGAGAAGGGAAGTGGTTAAGGCTGGTGTCAGGGGGGCTAAAACTGGTCTGTCTTTGAAGTGCTGATTCGTGAGTTATCTGGTGTAGCCAGTGTGTCTGTTGTGCATTCTGTGATGTTGGTGGGTATAACTAAGTCAGAGAGTACTATAAATAAATAAGTCTGAGAGTACCTGTTAGGGTGATTAGGTAGGTCTATGCCAGTGGCATGGCAGTGATTGATAACTGGTCTGATTATCAAATTTTGGGCTGTTTGTCAATGAAGAGTATTTATGCGTTATTCCACTATTGTCAGCGTTATTTCATGGTAGGTTCTGTACTGCTCGACCTTATAGAAGGAGATGAATAAGTGATGGTCCAGGTTTATTGTAGATCGTGATATTGTCTATGATGATTCCGTTTAAATTTTTTGGAGAGTGTCATCTTAGGGGCCGATTACGAGTTTCCGTGGTGCGGGGGCGGGCGGTATGCCCGCCAGTTTATGACTTTAAAGTGGTCTGGCAGGCGGGTGGCGTGCCAGTCCCAGGCCGGTGCCTCTTTGAAAGATGCCAGTGCCTTTGAAATAGGCACCACAATGGGAATGCCTCACAAGGTTTCTGCATATCATTGACTCAAAAGTCCATGCTGTGCAGAAACTGTTGTGCATGCACACATGGGGGCACAGGTTAGGCCACCAGTGTGCGTACACAGGCAGAGAAAGCACAGGGAGCCCTAGAGGGCCCCCTGTGTTTCCTGTCTGCCAGGGTTGACATGAAGTAGAAACTTCCATGTCACTGCCCAGCGGAGAGGAACTCTTAATATGCTTGGCGGGACCGCAGTGGTCCTACCACGCATAATGAGGCCTCTGACTGCCGCACCACCTCCAGGTAATGGTGATTACCTGATAGCAGTCCAAGGGGCATATCAGCAACAACCGGCGATAATTATCGCTCAGCGCACTTAGCGCTAGGATAATTATCGCCGGCTAGCGTGGATTTTTATCGCTGAGATAGCGTGCTATTAGCAACGCTTATCTCAAAAGCGATAAAAATCCTAGCGCTAACTGCCTAACGTGAGATAATCGCTGGAAACCCATCGGTAATCTCACGTAGTGTGGCGTTAGCTTGCGGATAGGGCCTCACAAACTTAGCCATGATATCCACCTTCCATAGGATATCATGGCTAAGTCAGTCCTGAAGCAGGCATAAGGAAAGTAGCGATAACAGGGGTTATCGCTACTTTTCCTGCCGCTATGCTTCATAGCGTGGGGCTTGATGATAGGAGAAATGTAGCTTAGCGACATTTCTCCTGTCATGTTAGGTCAGGAACGCCCACTTTGCATCTCATTAGAGATGCAAAGCTGGGCGTAAGGAATCCCGACGCTAAAGCAAGGTTTCACGCGTTAGAGTGGCCTTGCTAATTAGGCAATAAAATTATTACCGCTTTTCGGCCGAAAACGGCCGCAAAAGCGGCGATAATTTTTTATCGCCAGCTTGTAAATATGCCCTCAAGTGCGGTCCGACTGCCCCACTCATGATGCGGAGGTGGCCACTCCCCCGCAAGTTTGTTGTTCCTCGGACCGCCAGACTCATAGACAGCGACATAATATTGTTTTCTGGTGGCTAGGAATATTTCAAAGAGCACATATGTCTGCTATACGATGGCAGTGTTAAGAAAATGAAGTATGTCTTCAAAAGTGTTGCTGCCTGGCATTGTTCTGCTTCTGTTTGTAGGTTTTTTTTAACTGTTGTAGATACATGTTTCTTTTAAAGGATTGTATCTAGCGCAAAGTTCTTAATTGCTGTTGGCTGTTTGATAGGAATATGCAGTGCTTAGTGTGTAAAAGAAAATTAAAGCAGGAGCCCAATGTCTTCTTCGGTGACCACCACCTTTTACCCACTACTGGACCAAAGAAGCACTAGCATATAGCCACTGAGCCACCCTTCCTCAATTTTGGGTTTGATGGGGGTTCCCCCACCCAAGGTACTTTTTTAAAATGCCTAATTTCACTTAAAGTTGCTAAAAACACCGTAAACTAAATAATTGACAAGTACCAGTCAGGATACTGACCTGCCCTCAGGAGTTAAGAGTGGATCACTGACAGAATATCATTGCCAAAAATATCAGAACACAGAAATATAGTGTCAAAAATATTACGAACCTATGCTTCTAATGTAAATTACCAAACTATTGTGTCAAAATATAGTTAACAAGGGTATTGAAAAAAGGACGATGTCCGATCCGCACAGTACGATGCAATGCGTGTAAATCCAGACCGACTCGCACGGAGCCCAAGCCGCATGACCGACACGCACAGAAAACAGGGACCTCAAGCGCTAGAGATCTCTGCGACCGATGCATATGAAACACAGAAGAAAGTCCGCGTGAAAGACCAGGAGAAGCCCACACGAGCCAACATCAGCGTCCGTCTCGGTCAGAAGAACGTCTCCTTCATGCCTAGAAAACCCAAAGGAAAAAAGACAAAAAAAGGAGCAAACAAGCAATGACACAGTCAATAAATATAAGAAAAAAAAACCTGGAACAAATACACACCCACAAGTCCACCTATATAAAGGACATCAATTACTACCATGATCCTTTGCAAATAGGAGACAACAGCCTGCAGAAAACAGCCTTCACACAGCAACCACAGACACACTCACAACTCACCCATCACACAACTTTCACACCATTAGCACCTCACCAAAAACACCCACACATACAGCTAGCACAACCAACACTAACCCACCTTCACTTGCACCCTCACACACACATCACTCACCACCACCACCCATCACCATGCCCCCAAAGAAGAATCCAAAGTTCACAGATGATGAGTTAGAAGTGCTGGTAGACAAGATCATCAGAGTAGAGCCACATTTGTTTGGTACATTGGTTCAAAGGACCCCCATGTCACAGAAAACCAAGATGTGGGCGAGGATTGTGGACAAGGTGAATGCACAAGCACCAACATTGCGCACAAAGGATGATATCCAGAACAGGTGGTATGATGTGCGCAGGAGGATCAAGAAACTCATAGAGAAAGATCACGCCTTGAGTCAGCGCCCTGGCGGTGGCCCTCCTGCCAAATCCGTATACTTCAGGACCTGGGAGGACAAGGTGCGGGACATCCTCCCACCAGAGAGCATCCATGGCCTAGCAGACATACCAGAGCCTGGTGAGTACACAATCAACATACTCAATATTGTGTGGCAAGGGGACAGTGAAACCATGCACCGTTAGCAAAGCCACAGTAACCAATAGATAATCATCCCCAGATGTGTATGCTAGTCAGACAAACACAATACCTGCCATCTCATAGTGACTTGGAACTGTGTCATGACATGTACCAACCTACAAACAAATAGAGCAAGGCAGTGGCACAAATCCAAATAAACACTGCCAGACAGTTTGCCACCACAAACACACTACCTCACAGTGCAGCTGACTGACAGGAAGGAATATTGCGTATGCAGGTGAAGTGAGTGTATCCAAAAGCATC
The DNA here is from genome assembly GCF_964204655.1 of Triturus cristatus. Taxonomy (NCBI): domain Eukaryota; kingdom Metazoa; phylum Chordata; class Amphibia; order Caudata; family Salamandridae; genus Triturus; species Triturus cristatus. The sequence goes on along the minus strand of NC_140581.1, from coordinate 765,286,396 downwards.
ATGGGGTTTGTAGTCACAGATAATGCTCCCCCTCCAAATTGGCCCATCAAGACCTCTCTGAACCATGCCCACATCATAGGGAGTGGAAAATGACTGACAAGATGGCTGACACTGGGTCCTGCAGTGGGGAGCACAAGGCCCTGGTAGGGCTTGTGCGCCAATCAGAAGCAGGACATCACTGACTGACATCCTGAAAGACAACTTGCACGCCGTCCAATGAAAGCACGTTTCATGGTGGGATGTCTGGCCAGGTGGGAAGGAGGACTGACATCTCTGACCATACTTACCAGCATGTGGAGACACACACACCCCTCAACACAAACTCCACACAACTCACCATGTAGAATACATTGACTCACACCTTAGTGAAATATCAGCCAAAGATACACTGTACTGGGTGCTGCTGTGTGAAGCACAGGGGCTGTCTTTGGACTTGTAGCCAAACAAACACCAGGACTTCACAGTCAGTCATCTTGCCATTGCCGTCACACACCCTCACAGGGAAGCAGAGTCAAAAGGAAGGAAGTATGGTCATGCTGGGAGGGAGGGTGTAGCCAAGAGCATGATGGGAGTTGCAGTCACAGACATTCCCCATCCACCCACATGGCCCTGCAAGCAAACACTGAACCATGCTCGCCTCACAGCGAGTGGGAATGGACTGACAAGATGTCTGACACTGGGCCTGAGAAATGATGTGGCTGACAATCACACATATGCACTGGCCAGACAAAACATGGTCGCACACACAGCCATTGCAACCATATGTTCAAACTCATAGTCTGGGGATGCAGTGTCCAGGGGTGCCCCCTGGCCGAGCTAGGGAGGTGTGTCTTGCAAATGACAAGTGTGGAGAGCCATATACGGTACATTACACAAAGCACACAGGAACTCACATATACATCTGTCTGGCCCCCAGGGAGCTCACTTGCCTGCACTACATGCTACTGGACCACATCCCTGCTACCACTGCTGCTGTCTCTGCATCCTCTGGCTACTGCTATGGCACGTACTCTGGAGAGGGCCCCAGCCTTCACTGAGGAGGAGAACCAGGCCCTGCTGGACGGGCTCCTTCCACAGTACAGCAAGCTGTATGGGAAACCAGGGGAAGAGGTGAGTGTGCAGTCCACTGCCTTCCTAATTGTGCATGTTGTTTGACTAGCAGTACTAGCAGTGTGTAAACCAGTGGCAAGCATACTCACTGAGTACTTTCATCCCTCAAAGTGTGTAGGTACATGTAATGAACATGTGTTCTTCCCAGGCATTGTTAACATGTCAGACATGCTGGGCATTTGTCCTTTTCCGTGGTTGCACTACCTGTGTAACTCATTTTCCTGTGTGATGATGACATGTATATACAACTGTGTGCAGCACAAATATGGGGCATGTGTGTTAATGGACTTTTAACTTTGTCATCCTCACAGGTTGATGCCCACCAGAAGCAGGAGATATGGCTGACCATCGCCCGGGCAGTTCGATCGGTGGGGGTCTAGCAGCGCCAGATCCGCAACTTCCAGAAGAGGTGGCAGGACCTTCGGGGCTGGACCCGGAGGATCGCAAGGGTCCAGCTGAAGCTGTCGCCACCTCGCAGGAGGGGCGGACACCGGACCCTGACCCCCCACATGCACAGGATCCTGGCAGTGGTCTTCCCGGAGCTGGACGGGCAGCTGAAGGCCAGATAGCAGCAAGGAGGGGGTAAGTCCATGCCTAATCTGTGTACTATGTCTGACATGCAAATTGCAGTCTTTTGGCCTGGTCACACTTCCACATTACATAGGTCTTGTAGTCCAACACTCATGTCCCTCAATTGTGTGATGCACCCTCCTCATCTGATCCACAGGTGTGGACCCTACAGTCTGTTGCTTGTGTCACTAGGGCACTGTGTCCCTGCAGTCAGCTATGCTTCAGCTTCCGGACAGCATCTGTTACCGTTACTCTGTTGTGTGTTTCATGGGTGGGGTCAATTGTTTACACAATGCCTGAGATATGACATGTGATCTGTGTGTGCCCTTGATATGTGTTACAATTGCTGGTCTGACTCGCCACATGTGGCTGGGGTATTTCAAATAAACACATGAAGCAGGGGACTCCACTATGTGTGCCTCTGGAGTATGTATATCAAGTGTGTCACACTTGCTTAGTCACCTGACTACTGTCCAGGGCTAAACACTGTTTCACATAGACCTGGGCAGTCATGCCTACTCAAGGGCATTTAGAAACACTCTGTAAACCCACTCCTGTGTATCAATTTACAAGTTGTGCTTAGTGACATGTGCCTTCAGGTGTCTGCCTCTGTGTCATTGTGGTGTAGCTTCCTTTTCCATACAACTGTGGTGTTCATTAGTTTGAGGTTCAGCAGGACATCTGAGATGTGACTATGAGAGACAAGACCTGTGTGACATATAGGTGTGTGATCCCTTGACAGTGCACAATGGTGTATGCAAATGTGCACTTCATGCAGCTGTGTTTCATGCACAGCAGACTGTGATGTGCTAATGTACAGTGTGTTGTGTTCGTAGAGACTCATATGTCTGTTTTGTATGATGTGGGGTCCTCTGGGTCCAGGATATGTTGTTTGCAGGGGATGGGCAAGTGCGCTTGTCAGTTGCAGAGTTTGCTTTACCCATGTGCTATGATTGTGACACAGTGCAAACCATTGTTGTCTGGATGCCCTGCCCCTGTGACAGGAGACAGTGTTGACTGACTTTTCAGGCATGCCAGTGCCATGGCATTTAACTTGCTATGAGTGAACCTGCATTGTGTTCAAATGTGCTCCATGCCCCCCATTGTGGCATTGACTATCAGGACATGAGAACATCATAGTGTGTGTTGCTGGCATGCATCATAAGCATATGAAATGAGACTCTGCCCATCCCTTCCTCCAGACACCTGTACTGAGTTAGTGCCAAGAGATGTGATGCGTGTATAGTGACATACTCTACATGTTCACTTGTATGTCCAACAAATGTGTAGGTTGTGCATGTCGGCACATTGGGGTATTAGCATACAACATGCAGCAGACATATGGGTGCAAGTCCAGGAGGGATATGAGTGCCATGGTTGATGGTGAGACAGACAATTGGCATATTCTAAACAGTGTGAGCACTTTGAGCAGTGTTCACCTGATGATGCCAGGGCTTGCCCTGTGATGTGATGTACTCACTGTGGTGTGTGCAGTCAGTGCAGGTGACTGATGTTGTTCTCTTTTTTTCTAATTCTATCCAGATATATCCACGGCCACAGGAGGGAACAGCTCCATGGACAAGGAGGAGCCACAGAGCCTGACTGGGACAGAAGGCGAGGAGTCGGAGGGACCCAGTGGCAAGGAGGGCAAGTAGAGCCACACGAGGAGTCCTCAGCACCTTCCACCCCAGCTGAGGGCCACAGCAGCTCGGAGGATGACTCCCTTGTGGAGGTAGGTGTCAGCAGCCACCAAACCCCAGCTAGTGAGGCTGTCCCCACCACCGCCCCCACCACCATCATCACCACCCTCCCATCGGCTCCCATCCCAGAGGTCCGTTGTAGCTCCTGTGTTCGGTAACATGTCTCCTTTGTGCCAGGCACCGCACCCCCTGCCCCTGTGTCCCCTGCTTCCATGAGTGAGGAGTCTGTGGACTTGCTTTGACAGATCCATGTAGGGCAGACATCAATGCTGAGTGTTCTCCATGCACACACCAGTCTGTTGACACAACTGGTGCCGTTCATGGAGGGCATTTCATCGGGCATGTCTGCCCTACAGAGGACCAATCAGTCCGTGGCCTCCTCCATGATGGCAGCAGTGTACCTCCTCCAACAGTCCTGCACCCCTCCTACCCCTGCACCACCCACGATTCCTAGCACCCTACCTGTCCCAAGCACACACACACCTGCACATTCTCACAAACCCACAGACTCGAGCAGCGCACAAACACCCAAACCAAGATCTAGACATGCACACAAGCAAGTGCAGGGGACTGATACCACACTCACAGGGGATGGTTTGCAGACACACACACAGTCATCCACAACTACTCCGCAGTCCTCCTTGCCTCACCTGCAACCCCATCTCCACAGAAGCGCTTCCTCTATGACCTTGGCCTCTTCCCCACCGACCAAGCAGATCCATCTTACAAGGGGAAGAGGAAGTCCCCACACACAGAAGGGAGTGCCCCTCACACCCGGACACCCTCACCCAGGCACAGTCAGAATGAGGCCTCCACACGCAAGTCCCCCAGAGCCAGAAGAGCAAGACCCCACCCCCGCCCGCAGCTCCACGACAAAGTCTCCGTCCTCCATCCCCTAGGCCACCACTCCAGAGGTTCCCCCACCACACCCTGCCCCAGGTTCCCCCACCCACAGATACACCATCCCCAAAATGCTGAGGCCCTCCCCCCCTACCACTTGCTCTTCCACCTTCGGTCAGACAGTTTGTGCCACTGATGTGGGGACCATGTCCCCCCCTCTGTCCTGCGGACCTCAACTGAACCCCATTCCGCGCCCATTGAGTTAGGCACTGCAGTGGCGTACACAACCACCCCGTCTTACTTGGGCACTGCAGTGGAGACCCAGTCCACTCCATCTGACCTGCCCACTGCAATTGTGCCGGCACCCACCCCATCCGACTTGTGCCCCACAGTTGTGACTGCACCCACTACTTTAGTCAGCTCCAATGCAGTTGCCAGTGACTCTCCTGCATCCACCACCCCTTCACTGCCTCCTTCTGCTGCACCCTGATCCTGTCCCTGTGGTGCCTGGCCTGCCCCCATGTATGCCCCTCCGAGGGGATGTCCTCTTTCCTCACCAGTGCAGGTAAGCAACGTGTGACAGTTGTCACTCAAGTAAACTTTTTGTCATTTGGATATGGACTGGCCATTGGCCTTTGTTTTGAAAGGACTGTGCTTGTTAAAAGTGCTGAATAAAGTTTTTTTCGTTCTCCTTGTGAATTTGATTTAGCTGTACATTATGTTGATGATGTTTAGCATGACCTTGCAGTTCTAATGCTGGATTTCAAATGTTGAATACTGAGGTACTCCATGTGGTCCATGAGATATGTATCCTATTCTGGTCGTTAGCCATATCATCCTTTGCAGCTAAATGGGTGTGTCATGATTAACAATTTGTGGGCATCTCTGTAAACATTTCATTTGCATGGTCACATCTGTGGTTTGCACACATGCACATATGATGTGCTTCCCATTGTCCAATTTGTCTAGTTCCCTGACTGTGGGCGCATCTCCACTGGACATCATTGGTGTAGGAGCAACTGGGTCCTCTGTGCAACTTGCTGGACATATGTATTGAGTATGTGCAGATGACTTAAGGGAGACTCCCGTACCCAGGCTGTTGTGACCAGAGCCTTCATTGTGTGGTAACTGATGGCTGACTGACCAAGTGTTCTGCTGACATGACTGAGACCTTCAGGGACTATGTTTGGCACAGCTGAGCTTCCACAGGAGTTGAGTCCCCTCAAGTAGGTGTGTTGTTCCGTGACATTGCCTGGGCCCATGTTGTGTGTTGTGTGGGCATGTGTGTGTCCACATCCCTTTTCATACACAGGCAGTGTTCCCTTGATATGTTCCTGTTGTTGATGCTTGCTGAGTGGTACTGTGTTCATCCTTCTACTTTGCCATGGGCTACCAGATGTGTGGGTGCATGACACACTACTGTTAATTGGTGTTTCATCATTGGGATTTGTCAGTTCTGAGTGGTGATGATGTGGTCAGACGCAGATGGGACACAGTCAGGGGTCCCCAAGGCACTTGTTTGTTTGCAATATCATGTAGATGTCACTAGGTGGTATCTTTCAGTGATTGAGACATGTGTATGTGTGTGTGACTGCTCCCACTCTTCGGGTTGAGGGCTGCAATGTTTGCAGGTGTCAGCATGTGTGCCTTGTGGTTCTCCTTGGCTTCTACATTTTCCTGGAACTGTGGCAGGTATTCAGAAGGTTATGTGAGCTTTGAAGTCATGGCCATGTACCGCATACTGTGCAGTATGTCTGTCATTCACCAGGGTTGTAAACTGTCCTTGTGTGATGAGTCTGTGCACCTTAGTTCCTCCGAACATTGCTGTGTTTGTCATGGGTGCATGTGTAATGTCACCTGTCCATGTGTGCTTCACAGATGCACATTGGTGCAGTTCAGGGTCTGTGGTGTTGAGGGTGGACTGATGTAAATGTTTGCATGGATGGGCCCCTAGCTCCCGTTTGTCCATGGATGACGGGCCATGCTGAGTGATTTGTGTTTGTGTAGGTGTGAAGTACGTTTGTGGCAAAGGACACATGTCTGGGTTTCACAGTTTGTACGACATCTACCTTTGTCAGCACAGTGGACGTGTCATGCATGCTTGTGTCACCCCAATGTCTGGTCCCTGGGGGGAGTGCTGTTGTGTGTCATTCTCTTGCTGTGTTAGTTGCTGTTCATTCCAGCTTGCGTCACATGTGTCTGTTGTGCTTCCTCTCATCTCACAATGCCTGATTGCCCACGAAGGGGAGCCCATTGATGGTTTGCTTTTGTATGGCACTGTGTCAACATCTGTCTCACTGTGGTTCAGCCCCCCTCATGTGTTGTGTAGTTGCCTGGGGATACTGAGACACACACACACACATGTTGTGTCAGATGTGCTGTGTGAGGTTGCCTGTGTGTGTTTGTGCATGTGCACCAGTGCATTGCGATTGCTGTTGTGGGCCATTGTCTGGATGTTGTTTTTGTGATTTACCCTGCTGTCCCTGTGAGTCATATCACATCATTCTGCACATTCATCCTGGCTGTTAGGTCCCATTGCTGGCATGGAATGGGAGTTTGTGACCTGACACCTACAGTCTACACAGGTTGTTTTGATTTGTGTGTCTATTTTCGAGATGTGTGTAGGCTTTGTGATGGTCACATCGGCTTTTGTGTCATTGTACACTGTATGCATTGTCAGCCCCCATGGGTGGTGCTTGTCTGCACATGGCCGAGAGTATGTTAGGTTTTCACAGCACTGTTAGCCTCACCACATCTCTGTGGGTATGGGACACAACCACTACTTTGCCCCAAAGGTGTTTCATGTGTTGGGACCAGAAATCATACATGCTGTTTGGCATGTGCAGCTTTGACCATGATGACACTTACCTTTTGGTTACTGTGATGAGGGGGATTTTGTACCCCATCACCACAATGCTCCACATTTGCTGCAGTTTGGAACCACACACTTATCTTTTGTTCTACACAGTGAGGGGGTGTTATTTAAGCATTGACACAGTGCTAGTGATGCTTGCCTTGTGATGGTAGTTACATTGTATGTTCGAAGTCATAATCACTGTTGTGGACATTTGTCACAGACTACACACTGTTGTCATGATGTTAGGGGGGATGTATTTTGCTGACATACCTAATGTTGGTGTATGTTGGAGGTGTGGCGCATCACCTATCCTATGAGTGGGGGTGGCAGTAGTGATGGGCAACATGAGTCCTATGAGTGGGGGTGGCAGTAGTGATGGGCAACAGGTCCCCTACGGGTGGGGGTGGCAGTAGTGATGGGCAACATAAGCCCTGTGAGTGGGGGTGGCAGTAGTGATGGGCAACATGTCCCCTATGGGTGGGGGTGGCAGTAGTGATGGGCAACATAAGCCCTGTGAGTGGGGGTGGCAGTAGTGATGGGCAACAGGTCCCCTATGGGTGAGGGTGGCAGGGGTGCTGGGCAACATGTCCCCTATGGGTGGAGGTGGCAGTAGTGATGGGCAATATAAGCCCTATGAGTTGGGGTGGCAGTAGTGATGGGCAACATAAGCCCTATGAGTGGGGGAGGCAGTAGTGATGGGCAACATAAGCCCTATGAGTGGGGGTGGCAGTTGTGATGGGCAACAGGTCCCCTATGGGTGGTGGTGGCAGTAGTGATGGGCAACAGGTCCCCTATGGGTAGGGGTGGCAGTAGTGATGGGCAGCAGGTCGCCTATTAGTGGGGGTGGTAGTGGTGCTGGCCATGCAATCCCTACGGTGGCCTGTTGCTAGTGCCCAGGATATGGATCACCTGGGTTTGTGTGACATTTGGTGGGTACGTGTCGTTTGTTTGTGTGGTGGGTGTCTGACTTACCGTCTGCGCCGTCCGCGTCTGTTCCTGATCCGGTCATGGAAGTACAGTACTGGTATGACCTGCGCAATAGGATTTATGATGTGTTCATCTCGTACACGCTGCTTGTTGCTCCGTCTCAGAGCCGTTGCTAGCTGGTCTGTCTCGTAGCCGTGGATTGTGTTCTGGCGCGGATCGTACCTGATATGCTTCATTTCCGGATGCTGTGACGTGCCGTACGTGGCGACCCGTCCGGCACGTATGATGTGCGCATCGTACTTGTCCGCGAGGAAACTGCTATGGATACTGCTACCGGGCGACTCGGTTTGGCGTTCAGAGTTACGGCTCGGACAGAGAATGAAGCTTGAATCACAGCATACGTGTCGGTCGGATTTTTGTCAGTTATGCGCATCGTACTTCATCGCCAGGACGGACCGGCTCAGGGTACGAGTCGGTCGCAAGGTAAGGCTACGAACAGCTCTCGGAGAGCTGTCCAACCCGGATCAGAATCGACCCCTACATTGTTAAACAAAAACATTTATTTAACATATATGCATACTATTTTAATAAGGTAACATTAAAAAAAATATTATAATAAAAATTAAAACAATATGTCAATAAAATATCTATTTCCTATAAAACATAGTAAAATAAAATTTCTCTACAAATAATATAAACATTTCTAAAAAAAAACAAATACAATCAAAAACACAATAGTAAATACTAAAAATCCATTTTAATCAACAGTAGGGAAGCATGGGATTTCGGAAGTGTTAGATTTACTATTCTCACTCCAGTCCCAGCAACAGTAGGGAAAGTGTTGTATTTTGGAAGGGTTATATTTAATATTTCCATTTTAGTCCAAGCAACAGTAGGGAAAGTGTTGGATTTAAGAAGTGTTAGATTTAAAATTTCCACTCCAATCCAAGCAACAGTAGGGAAAGCGTTAGATTTTGAAGGGGTTAGAGTTACTATCTTCATTCCAAACCAAGCAACAGTAAGGAAAGTTTTGGACTTCAGATGGGATTGATTTATTATTTCCACCCCAGTGGAAAACGTTAACAAAACTAAATAACAGATAAAATATAAATTTAAATTAACAAAGTTAATTAATGTAACAATTAAACAATTAACATAATTATTAATCAATGTAATCATTATTGTACACTAAAAGAAATATGTACCATTTAAATGAAAATAAATGGAATTTAATTAAAGTCCCACCCTATGCCCCTACAAACTCAACAACCTGTGACTATAATATAACATCCTACTATTAATAATACAATTTACATTGTACTTCCAATAATAAAATTAAACATGTACAGTATTAATTAATCAATTAAAATAAATAATAATTAATAAATAACTAATTTACAATAAACATTCTAATAAATATAATTTGATATCTTTCTACCCTACGAAGTCAACATCCCACTACTAAAACATTCCATACTATTAGAAATATTAGCATTACAATATACATTAGGATTAATATAATAAAGTAAAAATGTAAATTAACAATTAAATAATTAACATTCAGATCAGATCAGATCAAATTAGCTTTATTCGACAATTGTCATAAAAGCATACAAGGATTGGATATATATACAGCAAGAAAAAAACACATTAAAATAGATTAAAAAAATAAATAATGTTACAATTTAATTAATAATTCAAGGGTTTAGTCAATCTGCCCAGCCAACAATTTACTCCTAATCACCCATGCCCTCCCAAGGAATTTAGCAACAGATATATAGATACATGGAATTTCAGTAGAGCGTAAGATTCTAACTGCTGCCTTAGCATTCCTAGTGCCCAGCTGTCGACACATTGGTTTTATCCAAACCCGTCGCGGGATTACATATGATGGACATTGAAACAAGAGATGATTAATTGATTCAGTAGTTGCCAAGCAACACGGGCAATTTAGTATGTTTCTCGAGGACCATCTAGATGTAAATTCTCTAACTGGGAGACTACCAACTCTAAATTGGAAGTAAAGCTTCCTATCCAAGGAATTGGTAATATCATCCCAGAAAGAGGCCTGGGAAATCGTGTCCTTAAAATCGAGAAAAACACCTGTTAGTGAGAGAGGGGCTGTACTTCTAAAAACTCGAATAGCCACCATTTCCCAGTATAAAGCCTTCAAAACTTGTTTTGGCGGGAACCTGGCATTTACTGGGTCCTCCCACAGATCTTTTAGACCCAACTCTTTGAGCATCACATATATCCTATGGAGCCACTTGACTTTGTGAAAGGTATCAATCTTGATTATGTCCATGAGGCCGCGGGCAAAAATCCCAAGTTCCGGGGTAACCCATAATCGTCGCCAATATAAAACGGGGCGAAACGAAGCAATTAATGCTATTGGCTTCATTCCTAAATCATAAAACAAAGGGCATAGGGGAGTACTCTGTGGTAATCTAGTAAGATTATGTAAAAATCTATTTTCTGAGGTAGACAATTTATGTAGGTTCTCAAACTCCCATATCTCAACTCCATAGAGCGCTGCACCAACCACTTTTCCATCATACACACGGACAGCCGGGTCGATAGGTTTTGTCAGAGACTTGGTATGTTCTTTGCTCAGTGCACCAGAGAGTTGAGAATGTTTGAGGGTTGCCAATTCTACCTGCTTCTTCCAGCCCAGATCATGTTGGATACAAATACCTAAGTAGATAAAATCTTGAACTTGATCAAGTGGCAGATTATTCATAAATATTTTACCCTTGAACGATTTAGACTGATTAAAAGACATAAATTTAGATTTTAAAACATTTATTTCTAGGCCACGAGCTGAACAAAAGTCCTCAAAGATACCTAAAGATTTCTGGAGGCCGCTCGGGGTTTTAGCTATAATCAGACAATCATCGGCAAACATTAAAATTGGAATTGTGGCACCTGCCAATGTAGGGGCATCTACGTTTGCATCAATTAGCAATTTGGCCACATCATTGATGTACATAGAAAATAGAGTTGGCGCAAGAACACAGCCTTGCCTAACCCCCTTCTGTATAGGGAACTTGGTGGTCACTTGTCCTATACAACCCCACCTGATCTGTGCAAAGTTGTCCACGTGGAGTCTAGCAATTAGAGAAAGTAATAAAGGTGGCATACCCATTTTGTCTAGGACAGCCCATAAAGATGCCCGGGGGACAAGATCTAACGCTGCCCTTAGATCAATAAAGGCAGCATACAGGCTGCCCCCACCTAGGAGTACGGTCTTCCAGTAAAGCATAGCAAAATGCAGCACCTGATCAATGGTGCTTATTCGAGCTCTGAATCCAGCTTGCAAATGGGAAAGAATTAAATGTTCGGAGGCCCAGTCCAACACTTTGTCCAAAATCAACCTACCCAGAATTTTTTGTGTGGTATCAATCAAACTGATTGGTTGATAGTTTCCAGGGAGGGACTTATTCCCCTTCTTAAACACCGGAATAATTTCCGCGCCTTTCCAGGAAGTGGGTATCGGGGCACCTCTAGCAATCAGATTGGCTAATACTAGTATATACTTTCCCCAGGATTCACTATTACTCAGAAAAATATCGGCTGGAACTCCGTCCATACCAGGCGCCCTACCTGGAACCACAAGCTTTAGGGCATTATCAATATCACCCAGAGTAAAAGCTTCGTCCTGATAAAACACAGGTTGAAACTCAGGGGTAGTGCTCTGGCCCTCTCCTATAGCATAAAGGGACTCGAAATGTTCAACCCACGCTTTTGCGATACCCAGTTTTGGGGTTTATCAGGATTACCCCCACTCCCCCACTTGAGAACTGCCCAAAAGCGTCTAGAATCATGTTGGGCACCTGCTTCCCTAAGTTCCTGCCATCTTTGTTCATCCCATGCTCGTTTGGATTTTAATATTACTTGCTTATAAGCATACCTTGCAGAGCGGACAGAGGAACTTACACCACTTTTGAGGGCAATACCCAGATTCAAGCGAGCTTCTCTACACTCTGGGGAGTACCAGCGTGGGGAAGAATCAAGTTTGTTCATATTTGGTTTACATGGCCTCACAAAAATATCTCTAAGTTCTAGAAAAAAAGATTCATGGATCGTTATTCCAGGGGTACGGGATAAATCTAGGGCACTCTTTTTATACTCAGCCACTAATTCCTCAGTAGCAAAACTTAGGCTACTTGAAATGAGATTGAGATTTTCTTTACTTTGGACTACTTTCGCCCATCTAACATGGCGCATGTCATTTGCAATGACTAGATCTTGTTGAGTCTGAACAGACAAGTCATAGCAGGCAATTGGGTACGCTCAGTACAAGAGTGACAAAGAAAGAGGATTGTGGTCACTCTCTAATCTATCAATAATCAACATGCCTCTCAGATCAACCCACAGATCAAGGGATAGCAAAATATAATCAATTCTACTGGCACGCAAGCCACTCTTAAAAGTATTGGACCCTGCTTTGTCTTGGTCAGACCTGCCATTGGTTGCTCGAAGCCCCTTGTTCAAACAGAGGGCATTAATCTGAATTGCCACTTCAGACCAACGATTGACAGCACAAGGTCTAGTTTAGGGATACCCCATAGACTTTCCTCCTCATCCGAAACACTCCAGTCGGCACCAAATAGAGGTTCAAAGGTAGTGTTGAAATCTCCTCCAATGATTACATGGGAGTGTTGAGAATAGAGAAGCATAAGTTCCTCCAGGCAAACAATGGTATCAGACTTCTTACCACCAGTGCTTCTAGCATAAACATTATAAATATCTAGTAATTTCCCATTTTTGAACTTGACATTAAGAAGCTGGATATGTGGGTGTAAAGTAGGAAACTCCTTAACAGTAGTGCCAAGGACCTGCTTAATCCAGATAGTAAGACCGCCTGAAGGGCGCCCTTTTTTACCCTTTTCTGAAAGAACATTAAAATTCAAAAACCCAGGGAAGTAATGGGCCTCTAGGAGCCAAGTCTCCTGGAATAAACAAACATCATAAAGATTGATAAACGATGCCCAATCAGGATCATTAGTTTTTGATTTTAAACCAGCAATATTCCAGGATAAGAGCATCCCATGCTCTGAATGGATTACACTTTCTTCTTGTTGAACCTCCGAGATACTACTCAGTTGAGGTGTACTCACCAATTCCATAGAGAAACCTTGAGATTCGGAGCTGTCAATGCTCAGAAACAATATTTATGGTTTAACCAGTAACCATGGGGCAAGCTATAAAGTCATCTACACCACTTTTATTAGTCAGTCAGTCATTTCGTTCTAAACATGAGTCACCCATAGACTGACTGTAAAGAGCTTCTGCCCGTGGTAACCGGAAGGGAATAGACCTCATTTGTATTGGAGAACAGTCCGGGGAACAGCTTCTAAACTCAAGATTAATTAAGTTCCCTGCAATATTAGCATCAATAAAACCCACCTCTATATAATCCAGCTCATTTACGCCCCGTGAAAACCTTCTAACTCCAGCAATGTCAGCTCTGATCACCGAACGACAGCCCCTCACATGTCTAATCCAGTGTATTACTTTGTTAGACAAGGATTCACTGGTTTCGTATTCAGACCCAGAGTGCAACCTAGGGACATTTACCATATATATTTTGTGTGGGTGAGGCGTATAAATAGTTGGCTCATGTTTAGAATCTCCTTGGTAAGTCCTACCCCTGAGATAAGTTCCAGGTCTCGCACTAACAGAAGGTATGCCTCCATGATGCTTTTTGGCCGAGTTGTTATCCACGGGTGCTCTATTATCTCGTCCTACATTTCTCGGTGTACAATCATGAAATTGATCAGCCCTCGCCAGTTTTGAGAATCTAGACTGGTTACTTGATGAGTTTTGTGCTTGGCGGGTGTTATTCTTACTAACGTTAGCAGAGTCGCTATACTTGTCTGCCATAATTGGTAAAACTTTATTGAGACCCCCACCTTGCACGGGTACCTTGTTGACAGGATAAGCACTAGAGCCCAAATTAGTTACTTCAAGCTTTGTGACAGTAGCGGTTAAGATTTCAATTTTGCTCTGCAAAGACTCTATCAGAGAACAAAGGTTTTTCACCACCACCAGTAAGGATTTCACATCACTAGCACTTGTTTCTAGAGCAGGAGTTCCATCAGTAGAATTTATGATACAACCACCCTCTGTTGCAATCACATCTGGAATTAGAGTTTGGGGAACTAAAAGAGGCAATGCAGGATTACACTTATCAATATCAGTATCAATATCAGGTTCTCCCAAAATAGAAAATCAATTGTTACAGACAATATTAGCCATATGGTTAACCACAGGTAAGGTCACATTTGGGGAGAAAGAGACATGCTCCTTGTCAGAAATAATGGCTGTAGCCCTAGGGGCAGACTCTTTACCAGGCACCCCTGCACTCTGACCCTCGCCACTTTTTTTGATGAGAAACATGTCCGGAACAACAACCGAACCTCTAGTAGCCTCCCCCCTCCTGCCTACAGGAGAGGTAGAAGGGGTATTAAGCAGCTCCCCACACTCTTCAATTATATTGTCAATACGGTCTATTATGCAGTTTCCATCTGCATGCAAACGTTTTTTCTTAGCTTTGGTCTTCCTCAGCTTTCTATTCCCATGTGCTATGTTACTCAATTCAGATTCAGCCTCCAAGTGTTTCCTCTTACCCATGACTTATGTTATCTCCAGACGATACACACAGCGCCCTCGTGTCTAGATGTCAGGGGGGCAGCCAGTCCCGGCCCCAGTCGACCCCTGACGGCCACAGACGGCCCGCCCTTTGCCCGGGCTTAGCCCGGCACGTCCCGCGCGCGTCCTCGTGGGGTGAGGGACTGGGCAGAGCTTTAAGCGCCTCCTGGCGCGTTTTCTGGTCGTATCGTGGCCCAGGGGTCGCTGGGAATTGTAGTAGTACGGGGCCGGCGGAGCCAATCCCGGCTGGTCCCTCGTTACTGGCAATGGAGGTGGAGTCAAGTCCGGCAAAGCCCGTTCACGGGAACAGCAGGCAGCGAGGGTAAGGTGACACAAAACAGCTACAGGTAGGCACCCAGAAGGAACATTATTAATAATCAATTAAATAATTATTTTAAAAAAAATGAATTAGCATTAGATTTCAATGTATTTTAATTTAATTATCTTCCTTTCCTATTCTCCTATTCTCCTACAAACCCAACAAACCTCTACTAAAATATAATATAGTGTTACTAATAATAACATGAAAATCAACATTTAAATTTTTAAATACATTTAAAAATATAACCTAATAATTAAACAATTAATCTAATTATTAATCAATCAAAAAAATTACAAAAAAGCATCATCATTGAAATTAAATTAATTAAAATAAAAACAACTTCCCACCCTATTCCCCTGGAAACCCATCAACCCACTAGTAAACTTAAAATGACTAATTACATTTAAAGAAAATTTCTAAAAGTCTTAAATAGACTGCAAACTATATTTTTAAATATAAGTAACTATTATACTAACAATGCACCTCCTAAAACGTATATATTTACTAATGAATATTGAATTGCTTGAAAATCTCTGTTTATTACAACTATGGTGCCGATTCCGATCCTGTAAAACCCGGGTACAAATGGTCGCACGGAGCGTTTTCTCCGTACAACTTGTACCCGGGAATTCCACTGTACAAACCAGCAAGTACGATTCGTACAGAAATACCATTTCCGTACGAATCGTAAAAAACACCATACGGCTAAAAAATACATACAATTCCAATCCTGGACAGCGCGTACGCGACGTCCGCACGGAGTCAGGCAGCGTTTTACGGACCAGCAAGTACGATTCGTACCTACAGCACTCCACACGGCTATATTTTTACAGGAGCCAAAAAGCGCCGGAAAAGCTAAGTACGCTGCGATGCACGAGGAAAAGGGGGCCCGCTAAGCGACGTACATGCCATCACCCACATCGTACGTGTCATCATGTACGGTGCGTACCCCAACATTGCCTAAGACCCCTATTTTTCTGAAAACTAAATTTATCACCAAAAAGATTGATATTCTTAACAATTATATTCTGTCTCAGGATACGTCTGCAGAAACTATGTTTGTTTGATGACATTATCACAATATTTTTAACTCAATATTTTGCCCAAACACCGTTCAATGAAATGTTCCATCAGCCTTATGGCTACCTGCTCTTTCCAAAGGTCTACAGATCAGATGGAACTTCGAACAAGCAACAATAACACTGTCTGGTTCGGGTTTCGATGAAGCGCAAACGGTGTGTCGAGTGACAAAATACCTGGTGTAAGAAAACAAGAAGGGTAGAAATAAGGCAAAATGAGAAGCTGTTATGATTCAAGTTAATTAAGCTCCCCAGAATCTGATCGAATAACCATGAAGAACATCTATTAATCTTATAGACTGAATTAACTAAGCAAATCGCTAAAGTCACTTTGACCATATAAATAAAACTGTCCAAGTATGAAATACAAGCAACTGTTTGCTACATGCTTTGTGGAAGGGATGGTCAGCCTAATGAATCACAATGAAATGTAATGCCAACCATACTTAATTCATTTATAGAAAATAAGTAAAATACTTTGATAATATGTAATAGAGACCCATACGTGCGGTGGCCTGATATGCATACATTTTGCTAGTGAATTCAAAAATGTCATTCATCCAGAAACATTTGATAGATCATATTTAGTAGAGATGATACAATCTGTTCACACTGAGGGGCCGATTCCGATTCCGGCCGCAAAACGAACTGACCAACACGGACCCGAACCGAATACTAACCGACATGGACCAGTGCCGTACGACCGTGCAGTACGATGCAACGCGTGTGAATTACAACCGACACGTACGGAATACAAGCCGTATAACCGAGCTGTAGGGAAAATAGTGATCCGGCCAGAAAACCGACGCGATTATCACCGACCGACACGAACCGTGAATGAACCCGACCGACCCGTACCTGTGATGTACAATTCGCGCAGTACGATGCAATGCATGTAAAACCAGACCGACTCGCACAGAGACCAAGCCACATGACCAACCCGGCACACAAGCAATAGAGACCGCCGTGACCGACGCGTATCAAACACAGAAGATAGGCAGCGTGACCGAGGCGGAGAAGCCTGCATGAGACAACAGCAGCGTCCGTTTCCGTCACATGAACGTCTCCTTCATGCCTACAAAACCCAAAGGAAAAAAGACAAAAAAAGGACCAAACAAGCAATGACAAAGCCAATAAATACCAAAGAAAAAAACATGGGACAAAGACACACCCACAACTCCAACGATATAAAGGACTACAATCACTACCATCATCCTTTGCAAACAGGAGACACAGCCAGCAGCAAACACCGGTACACATCAACCACAAACACACTCACAACTCACCCATCACACAACTAACACACCATCAGCACCTCATACAAAAGCACACACACATACACCCAGCAAAACCAACACCAAACCACCCTCACTTGCATCCTCACACACACATCCCTCACCACCACCACCCATCACCATGCCCCCAAAGAAGAATCCAAAGTTCATAGATAGTGAGGTAGAAGTCCTGGTAGACGAGATCATCAGAGTAGAGCCACATTTGTTTGGTACATTGGTCCAAAGGACCCCCATCTCACAGAAAACCAAGATGTGGGCGAGGATTGTGGACAAGGTGAACGCCCAAGCACCAGCAAGGCGCACAAAGGACGATATCCAGAACAGGTGGTATGATGTGCGCAGGAGGGTCAAGAAACTCATCGAAAAAGATAACGCCCTTAGTCAGTGCACCGGCGGTGGCCCTCCTGCCAAACCAGTCTTCTTCAGGACCTGGGAGGAGAAGGTGCGGGACATTCTACCACCAGAGAGCGTCCATGGCCTAACAGACATCCTAGAGCCTGGTGAGTTCACAAACAACATACCCAAGATTGTGTGGCAAGGAGACAGTGAAACCATGCACCGCAAGCAAAGCTACACTAACCAATAGATAATCAGCCCAAGATGTGTATGCCAGTCAGACAAACACAATACCTGCCATCTCATAGTGACTGGGAAGGGTGTCATGACGTGCACCAACCCACAAACAAATAGAGCAAGGCAGTGGCACAAAGCCAAAGAGACCCTGCCAGACAGTTTGCCACCACAAACACACCACCTCACAGTGCAGCTGACTGTCAGGAAGGAATAGTGGGGATGCAGGTGAAGTGAGTGTATCCAAAAGCATGATGGGGCCTGTAGTCACAGATAATGCTCCCTCTCCTGATTGGCCCATCAAGACCTCTCTGAAACATGCCCACATCACAGGGAGTGGAAAATGACTGACAAGATGGCTGACACTGGGTCCTGCTGTGGGGAGCACAAGGCCCTTCTCGGGGTTGTGTGCAAATCAGAAGCAGGTCACCACTGACTGACATCCTGAAAGACAACTTGCACGCCCTACAATAGAAGCACGTTTCATGATGGGAAGGAGGACTGACAGCCCTGACCATACTTACCAGCATGGGGAGACACCCCCCCTCAACACAAACTCCACACAACTCACCGAGTACAATGCATTGACACACACCTCATTGAAATATCAGCAAAAGATACCCCATACTGGGTGCTGCTGTGTGAAGCTCACTTTGGACGTGTAGCCAAACGAACACCAGGATTTCACAGTCAGCCATCTTGCCATTGCTGTCACACCCCCTCACAGGGAAGCAGAGTCAAGAGGGAGGAAGTATGTGCATGCTGGGAAGGGGGGTGTAGCCAAGAGTATGATGGGACTCGCAGTCACAGACAATCTAAACCCACCCACATGGCCCAGCAAGATCAAACTGAACCATACTCGCCTCACAGGGAGTGGGAAGGGACTGACAAGAGGTCTGACACTGGGCTCTGTTGTGGGGAGCACAAGGCCATGCTGGGAAATGGCCAGCAACAAACATCAGGACTTCACAGTCAGCCATCTTGCCATTGCTGTCACACCCCCTCACAGGGAAGCAGAGTCAAGAGGGAGGAAGTATGGGCATGCTGGGAAAGGGGGTGTAGCCAAGAGTATGATGAGACTCGCAGTCACAGACAATCTACACCCACCCACATGGCCCAGCAAGATCAAACTGAACCATTCTCGCCTCAAAGGGAGTGGGAAGGGACTGGCAAGATGTCTGACACTGGGCTCTGTTGTGGAGAGCACAAGGCTATGCTGAGAAGCTGGGAAATGGCCAACAACAATATCAAACTCTGTCCGTGACAAGCTGGGAAAAAGCAGTGTACAGGCAGGCATCTGTTCGAAAAGTAGAAAAGTCATGTTTGTGAACCATCGATGCATGTAGAAACATAACTCACATTGTGTGTCTCTTCCAAACACAGGTGGTGCTGGGCACCCAGCACCAAATGATGAGGATACCCAGTCCCAGACTCTGGCGGACACTGAGCTCTCTGGTCCGACTCTCTCACTGTCCTCTTCGGATGGCGACGGCCAACCTGGCCCCTCCGGTGTGAGCCATCATGCAGCACCAGCAGCATCAACATCTGCACCCCCTGTACCCACGCCTCCAGCATCTGGACACCGACAGGGCACCCCCGCCAACACGGACAGACCAAGGTCAATCAACACCCACAGCACAGGGACACAGGACCCCCTGGTTGCTACAGCAAACACAACCAGCAACACCACCCAAGGGGGCACAGTGTCACCTGTGCGTCCCGCCGCTGGTCCTGCCCGTGTGGATAGGGGTACTGGGAGGGGTGGGAGGCAGAGGGCGCGCCTTGCAGAGGGGTCTGGACTGCATGATGACCCCCACCTGGCACGTATCTTATATGCGTACCAGGTTAGCACCGGAGGATTTGGCCAGGTAGTGGGGATCCTCAAGGACATGCAACATGAGCAGATCGCCCACCATGCCCGCATGGAGGCCAAGTGGGATGCCATTACTGCGGTGCATCGGGACATACTCCAATGCCTCTGCCAGATCAACACCAACCTGTCCACACCTCCCTGTGTGGCCACAACATCTGTCGCAACACCATCTGCCAGCGCCACAGGGAGGGAGGAGGACTCTGGCGGAGAGTCCCCTGCACTGCAGAGGCCTGCACCTGAGGATCCTCCCCGGAAGAAGAGCGGCCGTCCGAAGAAGGACTTGTGAGAGGCAGATGTCCCAGCACATCCCCCAGGGCCTCTAAACCTGTTCTGGACAATGTTCTATGTGCGCAACCCGTTCACCTTGTCCAATTGCACACAACTCGCCCACATGACATGGAGGGTTCATGTTGGGCCAATGTAGCAGATGACTGTTGACTTTACTCTGGACATTTCATCTACCAGCACTTCCAACTCCAATGTGAACTTTGGATTCCCAAACCAATGTACAGCACCAACCATCCTGTGCACTTCCCACACACATGTTTGTAAATAAACTCACCAGTACACCATACTTGCCTCTGTTGTGATTCCAACTTGTCATGTACAGGGATATGTCGATCTGCTACACAACACAGTGCATGCCAAATTTTGCAACAATGTGACCAAAGTAAGGTGAGTCATGGTGATGTGACACATGTGAGGGAGACACACCACTATGGCAACACAAAACATACTCACCATGGCCATGTTACTCATCACACACAATGATGTTGACCTGAAACACATTGGCATGCACAGACACAACACCAACCCCAGTAAGTGGTGACAAGTCCACAGGTGAGGTAAGCAAATGTCACTCAGATGTGGGAAGACAGACAACGCACATAACAAAGCGTAGCACAGGTTCATTACACATCAGCAACACGTTTATTCCACAATAGTTGCACGGTAATTGTATGTAACAATGGACACACGCTCTCAATGTGTTGGAGAATGGAAGTCCAGGGATGTGTGGTACATCAGTTGATGGGAATTGTCAACTTCCACACTGGTGTTGGCTTCTGGGTGTTGGGGGTCAGTGTTGACCACACAACAGGCAAAGTACCCTGGGAAGGACAGACAAGATACAGTCAAAAGCACAGAAGAACAGGAGAGAAATGCAATACACATGCACAAAACATGTTGCAAGACACCTACACAAACACTAGTTAGCAGTACTCCCCTATTGTGGAGTACACACCACCTGAATGGACACATCACAGCACGCATCCAGTCAAGTGGCACACAGACACACTCAGACAGCAACAGAGCTGGCACAACACATTCCAGGCTACCTCCATACATTCACACAACAACCCTGGAAACTCACATTCAGGTGAAGAAGTTGTTGATGAGCTGTGAGCGGAGGTCACCATCATCTTCATCATCACTGGCATCTTGGACCAGGCCGGGATCCTCCACAGGTGCCGGAGCTTGGTCATCATCATCGTCATCCTGGATGAGAGGCACCTCTTTCCGCACCGCCATGTAGTGTAGCATGCAGCAGACAAGGATTATTTTGCACACCTTTGCAGGCTCATATGGGAGGGCTCCTCCGGTCTTGTCCAGGCAGCGAAAGCGGCTTTTCAGAAGGCCGAATGTCCGCTCAATCACCCTCCTGCTCCGACCATGTGCCTCATTGTAGTGCCAGCCAAAAAAACAGATGTGGCATCAAACACCCAGGGAATGGAGCCTTACATGCCATGGGACACTGTGTGGTCAATTCTGTAGTGTGGTAGGTGTGCACAGGTGTCCCTGGCCAGTATATGTATGTTGCATCCATATAATAGTCACACTAATGAGGTCCGACGCAGGTGACAATGCGTACGCATTGCACGGGTCATGTCCGAGCCGTGCGTACGCTTTGTCATTGAATGCAATGGGGTCCGACGCAGGTGACAATGCGTACGCATTGCACGGGTCATGTCCGAGCCGGGCGTACGCTTTGTCTTTGAATGCAATGAGGTCCGACGCGGGTGACTATCATGCATACGCATCGGACAGGCATGGTCCGAGACAGGCGTAGGCCTTGGCCATTGAATCTTATGGAGACAGGTGCATGTGTATATTCAAAATACGGGTTGTACAGTCAGCTGAACGAGCCGGGCGCACCCATTGGCTCCGGACTGTCATGGAGACGGATGCGGATTCAAAACTTGTACGAGTTGTGCACTGGAAATTCAGTTGGATGCCTACAACAATGTTGCAATTTCAAGTGTTCCATGAAGGTGAAGATTTTAACGATGCGGTAGGCGTGGCCAGATTTACAGAATGCAACCGTGTTGGACCTATCACTTGGGACACATGGCACAGATTCTGCCTCTGCAGCACAGATATAAGGCTGGCTGGCCCCCAGGGAGCTCACTTGCCTGCACTACATGCTACTGGACCACATCCCTGCTACCACTGCTGCTGTCTCTGCATCCTCTGGCTCCTGCTATGGCACATACTCTGGAGAGGGCCCCAGCCTTCACTGAGGAGGAGAACAAGGCCCTGCTGGGTGGGCTCCTTCCACAGTACAGCAAGCTGTATGGGAAACCAGGGGAGCAGGTGAGTGTGCAGTCCACTGCCTTCCTAATTATGCATGTTGTCTGACTAGCAGTACTAGCAGTGTGTACACCAGTGGCAAGCATTCTCACTGATTACTTTCATCCCCCAAACTGTGTAGTTACATGTAATGAATAGGTTTCCTGCTGCTAAAGTGCATTATTACATGCTTAAAATATCCAGGCATTGTTAACATGTCAGACATGCAGGTGATTTCTCCTTCCCGACGGTTGCACTACCTGTGTAATTCATTTCCCTTTGTGATGATGACATGTATATCCAAATGTGTGCTGAACAAATCTGGGCCATGTGTGTTAATGTACTTTTCACTTTGTCATCCTCACAGGTTGATGCCCACCAGAAGCAGGAGATCTGGCTGACCATTGCCCAGGCTTTTTGTTCTGTGGGGGGTCTACAAGCGCCGGATCCGCAACTGCCAGAAGAGGTGGCAGGACCTTCGAGGCTAGACCCGGAGGATAGCTAAAGTCCAGCTGAAGCTTTCACCTCCACGCAGGAGGGGCGGACACCGGACCCTGACTCCCCACATGCTCGGGTCCTGGCGGTGGTCTTCCCGGACCTGGATAGGCAGCTGAAGACCAGACAGCAGCAGGAAGGGCGTAAGTCCATGCCTGCTCTGTGTACTATGTCTGACATGCTAATAGCAGTCTTTTGGCCTGGTCACACTTCCACATTACATAGGTCTTGTAGTCCAATACTCATGTCCCTCAATTGTGTGATACACCCTCCTCATCTGTTCCACAGGTGTGGCCCCTACAGTCTGTTGCTGGTGTCACTAGGGCACTGTGTCCCTGCAGTCAGCTATGCTTCAGCTACCGGTCAGCATCTGTTCCCGTGACTCTGTTGTGTGTTTCATGGGTGGGTCAATTGTTTACACAATGCCTGAGATCTGACATGTGATCTGTGTGTGCCCTTGAGATGTGTACCAATTGCTGGTCTGACTCGCAACATGTGGCTGGGGTAATCCAAACAAACCCATGCAGCAGGGGACTCCAATTTTTGGGCCTCAGGAGTATGTATATCAAGTATCTCACACTTGCTCAGCCACCTGACTACTGTCCAGGGCCAAACACTGTTTCACGTAGACCTGGCCAGTCATGCCTCCTCAAGGGCATTTAGAAACACTCTGTAATCCCACTCCTGTGTATGAAATTGCAGGTTGTGCTTAGTGACATGTGCCCTTAGGTGTCTGCCTCTGTGTCAATAGGGTGTGGCTTGTTGTTACGTACAACTGGGGTGTCCATGATTCAGAGGGTCAGCATGACATCTGAGATGTGACTCTGAGAGACAAGACCTGTGTGACATATAGGTGTGTGATCATCTGACAGCACACAATGGTGTATGCAACTGTGTCTTCATGCAGCTGGGTTACATGCATGGCAGACTGTGATGTGTTAATGTACAGGGATTTGTGTTTGCAGAGACTCATATGTATGATTTGCATGATGTGGGGTCTTCTGGGTCCTGGGTATGTTTTTTGCATGGGATGGGCAAGTGCGCCGGTCATCTGCAGAGTTAGCTTTACCCCTGAGCTAGGATTGTGAGTCAGTGCATACTATTGTTGTCTGGATGCCCTGCCCATGTGACAGGAGACAGTGTTGACTGACTTTCAGGGCATCCCAGTGCCATGGCATTTAACTTGCTATGAGTGATCCTGCATTGTGTTCAAGTGTGCACCATGCACCCCATTGTGGCATTGCCCATCAGGACATGAGTACATCATAGTGTGTGTTGCTGGCATGCATGACAAGCATGTGAAATGAGTCTCTGCCCATCCATTCATCCGGACACCTGTACTGAGTCAGTAGCAAGAGATGTGCTGTGTGTATAGTGCACATATGATGTGCTTCCCATTGTCTAATTTGTCACTTCCACAACCTTGTGCTCATCAACACTGGACCTACAGGTGTGGGCATCATTGGTATAGGAGCAACTGGGTCCTCTGTGCAACTTGCTAGACAAATGTTTTGGGTATGTGCAGATGACTTAGGGGAGACTCACGTACCCAGGCTGTTGTGACCAGAGCCTTCATTGTGTGGTAACTGATGGCTGACTGACCAAGTGTTATGCAGACATGAGTGAGACTTGCGGTGAATATGTTTGGCACAGCTGGGCTTCCACAGGAGTTGGGTCCCCTCAAGTAAGTGTGTTGTCCAGTGACATGGCCTGGGCACATGGTGTGTGTTGTATAAGCATGTGTGTGTGTGTCCATATCCCTGTTCATACACAGACAGTGTTCCATTGATATGTTCCTGTTGTTGATGCTTGCTGAGCGGTACTGGGTTAATCCCGCTACTTTTCCAATGGGCTACCAGATGTGTGGGTGCATGACACTCTGCTGTTAATTGGTGTATCATCATTGGGAAATGTCAGTTCTGAGTGGTGATGATATTGTCAGACACAGATGGGACACAGTCAGGGTTCCTCAAGGCACCTGTTTATTTGCTAAATCATGTAGTTGCCCCTAAGTGGCACCTTTCAGTGATTGAGACATTTGTATGTGTGTGTGACTGCTCCCACTTGTCGGGTTCATGGCTGCGATGCTGGCAGGTGTCAGCATGTGTGCCTTATGGTTCTCCTTGGCTTCTGCATTGTCCTGGGACTGTGGTAGGGATTCTGAAGGTTACGTGAGCTTTAAGGTCATGGCCATGTACCGCATACCGTGCAGTATGTCTGTCATTCCCCAGGGTTGTAAACTGTCCTTGTGTGATGTGTCTGTGCACCTTAGTTCCTCCCAACATTCCTGTGTTTGTCATGGGTGTATGTGCAATGTCACCTGTCCATGTGGGCTTCACAAATACACATTGTTGCATTTCAGGGTGTGTGGTGTTGAGGGTGAACTGATGTGAATGTTTGCATGGATGATCCCCTAGCTCCCGTTTGTCCATGGATGAGGGGCCATGCTGAGTGATTTGTGTTTGTGTATGTGTGATGTACGTTTGTGGCACAGGACACATGTCTGGGTTTCCCAGTTTGTACGAGATCTGCCTTTGTCATCACAGTGGAGGGGTCATGCATGCTTATGTCACCCCAATGTCTGGTCCCTGAGGGTAGTGCTGTTGTGTGTCAGTCTCTTGCTGTGTTAGTTGGTTTACATTCCAGCTTGTGTCACATGTGTCTGTTGTGCTCCCTCTCATCTCCCAATGCCTGATTGCCCACTGAGGGTGTCCCAATGATGGTTTACTTTTGTATGGCACTGTGTCCACATCTGTGTCACTGTGGTTCTGCCCCCCTCATGTGTTGTGTAGTTGCCTGGGTAAACTGTGACACACACACACACATGCTGTGTCAGATGTGCAGTGTGAGTTTGCCTGTTTGGGTTTGTGCATCTGTACCAGTGCATTGGTATTGCTGTTGTGGGCCTTTGTCTGGATGGTGTTTTGGTGATTATGCCTGCAGTCCCTGTGAGGCATATCACATCATTGTGTACATTCATGCTGGTTGTTAGGTGCCATTGCTGGCATGGAATGTGAGTTTGTGAGCTGACACCTACAGTCTACACATGTTGTTTTGATTGGTGTGTCTATGTTCGAGATGTGTGCATGCTTGGTGATGGTCACTTCTGCTCTTGTGTTATTGTAGACTGTATGCATTGTCAGCGCCCATGTGTGGTGCTTGTCTGCACATAGCTGAGAGTGTGTTATGTTTTCACAGTACTGTTAGCCTCACCGCATCTCTGTGTGTATGGGACACATCCACTAGTTTGCCCCAGAAGTGTTTAATGTGTTGGGAGCAGGGATCATACATGTTGTTTGTTATTTTCAGCTTTGACCATGATGACACTTACCTTTTGGTCACTGTGATGATGGGGGGTTTAGTCCCGTACCCACGCTCTTCAGGCCGGGTACAGGCCGTACCACCATTGTTGGGGTGCCGTAGCGGTACGGCCCGTACCCAGGCCTGAAGAACGTGGTATGGGTCGCACCACGCGTACCCCTACGTCACACCAACAATGGTGGTACGGCCCGTACCCACGCTCTTCAGGCCTGGGTACGGGCCGTACCACCATTTTTGGTGTGACGTAGTGGTAGGCGTGGTGCTACCCTTACCCACGCTCTTCAGGCCTGGGTACGGGCCGTACCCCTAAGGCACCCCAACAATGGTGGTACGGCCCGTACCTGGCCTGAAGAGCGTGGGTACGGGTCGCACCACGCCTACCCTTACGTCACCCCAACAATGGTGGTACGGACCGTACCCAGGCCTGAAGAGCATGGGTACGGGTCGCACCACGCCTACCCCTACGTCACCCCAACAATGGTGGTACGGCCCGTACCCAGGCCTGAAGAGCGTGGGTACGGGTCGCACCACGCGTACCCCTACGTCACACCAACAATGGTGGTACGGCCCGTACCCACGCTCTTCAGGCCTGGGTACGGGCCGTACCACCATTGTTGGGGTGACATAGGGGTACGCGTGGTGCGACCCATACCCACGCTCTTCAGGCCTGGGTACGGGCCGTACCCCTACGGCACCCCAACAATGGTGTTACGGCCCGTACCCAGTGCTTCAGAGCATGTGGGCGGGTGGGTGGGCGTCGTGCTACGATCCACATCAGTGGACAGAGACATAGGGGTGTGTGCCCATCACTCCCAGCAGTGCCCAGACATATGAGGGGTGGGTGCAGAGGACCCCCAGCAGTGCCCAGACATATGAGGGGTGGGTGCCTATCACTCCCAGCAGTGCCCAGACATATGAGGGGTGGGCGTAGAGGACCCCCAGCAGTGCCCAGACATATGAGGGGTGTGTGCCTATCACTCCAAGCAGTGCCCAGACATATGAGGTGTGGGTGCCCATCACTCCCAGCAGTGCCCAGACATATGAGGGGTGGGTGCAGAGGACCCCCAGCAGTGCCCAGACATATGAGGGGTGGGTGCCTATCACTCCCAGCAGTGCCCAGACATATGAGGGGTGTGTGCCTATCACTCCCAGCAGTGCCCAGACATATGAGGGGTGGGTGCCCATCACTCCCAGCAGTGCTCAGACATATGAGGGGTGGGTGCAGAGGACTCCCAGCAGTGCCCAGACATATGAGGGGTGGGTGCAGAGGACCCCCAGCAGTGCCCAGACATATGAGGGGTGGGTGCCCATCACTCCCAGCAGTGCCCAGACATATGAGGGGTGGGTGCCTATCACTCCCAGCAGTGCCCAGACAAATGAGGGGTGGGTGCAGAGGCCTCCCAGCAGTGCCCAGACATATGAGGGGTGGGTGCAGAGGACCCCCAGCAGTGCCCAGACATATGAGGGGTGGGTGCCTATCACTCCCAGCAGTGCCCAGACATATGAGGGGTGGGCGTAGAGGACCCCCAGCAGTGCCCAGACATATGAGGGGTGTGTGCCTATCACTCCCAGCAGTGCCCAGACATATGAGGGGTGGGTGCAGAGGACCCCCAGCAGTGCCCAGGCATATGAGGGGTGTGTGCCTATCACTCCCAGCAGTGCCCAGACATATGAGGGGTGGGTGCAGAGGACCCCCAGCAGTGCCCAGACATATGAGGGGTGGGTGCCTATCACTCCCAGCAGTGCCCAGACAAATGAGGGGTGGGTGCAGAGGCCTCCCAACAGTGGACAGAGACATGGGGGTGTGTACATCATCCTCCCATTAGCAAAACTCCATGGGTGCATGAAGGCATCCACAATGTGCGTCTATGTGTATAGTGCCATGACAACACATCACTGACAGCAGTGCCCCACTCCCATGAGGATGGATGTCCTTCCCCCACTGCATGACACACCACATGTGGGTGTAATGACAAATTACACATGCATACCCACCCCTGGCGGTGGCAGCACAATACACACACTGAGATCATGCAACAAGACTGTATCCTCATGTGAAACCCCACTAAACTAAGAGAGCCTAAGGGAACACACACTGTCACCCACATTCCAGGACTGATAGGAATGTACAGGTGCTGGGGCAGCCAACAAGTTGTTGCCTCCCATGGAAGGAAAAGGGTGGAGTACCCACAGATACAATGCCCACAATTGTCAGTCAGGTGCCCAAATACCCTGCAGAACAAGTAACACATGTGTGCTAGGCTGGGAGTATACACACATGCATAGTGCGGAAAAGGGACCATGTCCACATGAAGCCATGGCAACATACTCCATACACTAGTACAGTGACTACCAAGGATGGCACAGACAATGCAGGCGGAGACATTGCTGAGCAGGCATCGGCAAAGTTGAAGGGATCCCTCACACAACAAGGAACTGTAGACACAGGCCAGCACAACAATTGGGAAACACCCTGCAGGGAAGAAGTCAGGTGCCACAGAGGAAGGAACACTCCTTGGGACAATGTCACCATACAGTAAGAGCTTACATGACCAAAGATTAATTGCAGAGACCTTGTGATGGCACGCAGATACCAGGGTCCTCCCCATGAGCAGCACACTACAACATTTCCCAGACACCTAACACATTATCACCACCCCAACTCAGGGAGCAGCAGCACCAACAGCAATACCAGAAAAGCATTCATGTGCAAATGAAAAACAAAATGCTTTATTCAGCATAAAAAAAGATTGGATTTGAAATGTACACTATATACAAGGCCCATAGGCCAGTCCATATGCAAATTCTGGGGGGGGGGACACATTGGGACGCGTCTCCCCTAGCTTGCCTGCACAGTTCACAGTTTCTTTCCATCCACAGGGGGGGGCATCATGCCAGGGGGGAAGGACCAGGCACCGCAGGGACAGGAGGGGCAAGGGTAGGTGTTTGGGTGCAGGGACGGACGACTCCACCACAGGGGGTGGGGCAGCGCCATAGGTGGTGGTTAGGATGGCGCTGCACACGGTTGCAAGGTCTGCCAGCGTCTCCCCTGCACCCGAAGGAACCACAGGCCCCAAGGAGGAGGGGGTTCGGAGGGATGGGTTGCAGCGCTAGTGGGGGAGGGTGTGGACAGGGGGGGGGGACTCAACTCCCCTGCCTGGGGACTTCCTCGACCGCTTGCGGGGTGGTGTCACACTGGGGCTGAGGGACAGACTGGCCATGAAGGACTCTTCGTCCGACTGTTGTGCAGGGGAGCTAAGGGGAGTGGTTTTGGAGGAAGTGGGTCATGAGGACTGCGGACTCCCACTGTGGCTGCGTGGCTGCCGTTTGCCCCCCGACCCAGTGGGTGTGACTACTTTCCCCTGTCTGTGCGTGACTGGAGGAGTGCGCTTGGCCTTCCCTGTTGGTGTGCTGCCTGTGTCTGGTGGGGTGCGTGCGTGGGGATGTCTGGGTGTGCTTGGGACAGGCATGGGAGTGGGAAGTGTGGATGGGGCAGGGGTAGGGGGGAGGACGGAGCGCTGCTGGAGATCCAATGCTGCAGTCAGTGACGAGTCCATGGACCTCAGCAACATCCGTTGGTCAGACATCGCTGATGACATGCCCTCCATGTACGACACCATCTGTGTCAGCAGTCTGGTGTGGCCATGAAGGACATTAAACAGCGATGTCTGACCAACCTGCACCTGCCGCAGGATGTCCACAGACTCAGCATTGACGGCAGCAGGGGAGACAGGGGCAGGGGGTGCGGTGCCTGGCACGAAGGAGACATGTGGTCGCCTAGCACGGACAGAAGGGACCCGAGCAAGTGGGAGGATGGTGATGGGAATGGAGGGGGCGGCGAGAGATGTACTGCTGCTTTCAGCTGTGGTAGCAGCCTCCGCCCCCTCTGGGAGCTCAGCCTCGGACCCGTCAGCGTCATAGTCGGTGTTGGGACTGGACAGGTCCTCTGCCTGACTCCCCTCGCCCTCCGTGCTACTTGCTGCGCCAGAGTCCCCGGCACTGGTGGCTCCACGTCCGTGCCGGTGTCTCCCTCGGTGTCCCCCGACGATGCTGTGGGCAAGGTGAAGAGACAGGAAATAATCAGACACCTCTATACATATGGCACATGAGTCCAAACTACATAGGTCACAGTGCATAGCATGAAAAGCATCATGAGTAACATCTACAATACTACGCACATATGTAGGCCATGCACTACACAGTTGGTTGAGCCACCATGCCACTTTGAAACAATGGAGAGCATGACACAACAGCAAAGAACTTGATATCGAATTATACAGAGAAGCTAGTGTCTGTGGACAGTCGAGCACAGCATCTGGACCACACACCGTTGCCAAAAATGAGCAGGAACCATGTCTTTTAACTTTTGACACATGCTGCAAAGCACAAACATTAAACCCTGCACAACATGACTGGGTCAATACTTGTTGAGTGTCTGTTCCGACTATCATCACACACAGGCCAGACCTGAGACAATGTGATTGAGACAGAGGAAGGACTTACACCTCTTAATCAGGGATCACATTAATGGGCTCCATTAAAGCCTAATTGCACTCTAACTACCCCTCGTGGGACTGACCACACATATTATTGACAAACAACCATCATCAGATAGTTGTACACAGACACACAGGCACTGGCCAGTGTGAGGATGCACAAGCCACATTGGATCACCCTGTACAGTGTACGCATGTAGCACACTTTACGTAAATACAAATGAGGCCAGGGTACAAAGCCACAGAGGCCAACCTATGCTGAAGACACTGAGAATGTCCACAGTGTTGGATGACACACATGATTCCTAGGAAAAGGTGTCTCAGGGGACTGTAGTGGCCACACTGCTCCATGGTCCTGGATAGATCTGACTGCAACAGGAGCAACCGTCCCCGCACTATGCATATCTCCCCCTCATGCACATCATGTCTGAGGCCACAACACCGGTCATGCATGCTGCAAGGCAGTTCATTTTAAGCCTCATTCTCCTCTGCATCAGTGCCAACAATCATGGGCCCCCAAATGACTGAACTGGACAGGGCACAGGCAAGGTCCCAACACATGTCACAGACCACCCTCACACATGATGCTGCAAGCATTGGGCACTTGGATTAACTGCCAGCCTAGATTACCTTGTGCAAGAGTGACTACACACAGACCAGGAAACACATGTCAAGGAGGGGAAGGGAGGAAGAACAGGACCGGTTGACTTTGGAGAACAGGATATGCACTGCACATATAAACCCTGGCAGTGTATCCAGGCGACTGAGCACTTCCAAAAGCTGGTGACACACAACAAACACACATGTATCTACCCCCTTCCTGCTGCTGCTTCTCCTGTAGCCGCCTATCCATGTCAGGGAAGACCACCGCCAGGACACGCTTCATTTGGTGGGTCAGGCGCCGGCGGTTCTTGCCCTCTGGTGAGTCCCACAGCAGGACCCGGGCGATCCTCCTGGTCCAGCACCGGATATCCTGCCAGCGTTTCCTCACCTGGGCCAGGCGCCGACTGTGACCCTCCACCGCCCTCACGGCCCTGACGGCCCGCTTCCAAATCTCCCCCTTGGCGTAGGTGGCTACCTGTGAGGATGACAAAGTGAGACAGCATCAATACACCTGCTCCATGTCACAGAGACACACATTAGAACAATTGGGCTTGTTTGAACAGGGCATAGTATGCATAGTATGCAGCTAACTCATTGCACCTTTGTCATAGGGACATTATCCTCTGGGGAAGGCCAAATGAACTACGTGGCATTTAAAGTACACAGGTGGCATGAGGGGTGCGAGAGAATCAATGATCATGGCTCACACTGTGCATCACAAGCAACACCAGGATAATGGACAGCACCTCAAAGCAGTCACATGCCCCAGGCCACTGACGCAACCTCAGCGGAGTACACAGACACACACAGGCAAAGGACAACCACCAGCCATTGGCAACTGCGGGTACAAACATCACTCTGCACATGTGCCACTTGACTGGGGGGGAGTCACAGTTGTGGGCCTAGCTCAGCATGTCAGACACACAGCACGGCTCCCTGCTCACATCAGATGGGTAGGGCATATGCATCCTCCATGCAGCTGGGGTGCAACACTCCACATAGACACTCACCCACATGACAGGGGACTTACACACACACCAATGTCCAGGGGCCGTACACATCATTTGGACACTATCACCACAGGTACACTCAACTCACACACATCTGTGGGTACAGTCACCTGTCACACTGGGGTGACCACAGAATCACATCAGGACTATGGAAACAACATTCCCAAGGGGATTAGCCAGGCTGAATGTGGCATGCACCATGCAGTGATTGTCACAGTAAGCACAATGCAAGTGAGGAGTGCAGATATGAACCACATCAGGCTCTGCATGGGAGACATAAGACATTCCCCCCCCCTGGGACCCACCATGAACAACATTGCATGTCTGTCACACCTGGACACAATGCCAGAAGTGACAGACACAAAAAAGGGGCACAGTCACAGCTAGTGGAGTCAGCACTCACCTGCTCCCCTGGTCTCCCATATAGGCAGGGGTACTGTGGGAGGATGACATCCAGCAACGCCTCATTCTCCTCTTGGGTGAATGGCTGGGCCCTCTCCACAGACCTGGACATGGTGCCAGAGGAATCATGAGCAGCAGCAGTGGTGTGGAATGAAAGGTTGTGCAGGCAAGTGCTCTCTCATGGGTCCTGGCTGCCTTATATCTCCCTTGCTGGGCTGTTTCTTTTACAGGAGTACAGAGTGATTGGTCAATCTCATTTGCATCCTACGTTTCCTCCAATCCCTTTAAACCTACCCCAGTGAGGGCCTTTGCATGGTTCAAAATTTGAGCATGATGTCAAGTCAACAACCACTTTGCAACATAGTATATTGTCTCCAACCGACTTTTGCTGGCCACCTGATGCAAAAATTTGAACTGGAAACTCGGTCTCCATGACAACCAGCATGCATTTAGGCCCTTATACTTGTCCCTCATGTGTCCCCTATGTAATTTCACTATCCACACACAGGTACGGTGCGTTCCACACGTACCCCTAGGGCACCACTACTCCAGTGATACGGTCCGTACCCGCGTGTGTAGGGCCCGTATCACTTTGGTAGTGTTGCCGTAGGCGTACGCCATAGAGATAGGGCTCGTACCCACATATGTATGGCCCGTATCTCTATGGCGTACGCCTACGCCAACACTACCATAGTGCTACGGGCCGTACCCGCTTGTGTAGGGCCCGTAGCACTAGGGTAGTGTTGCCGTAGTCGTACGCCATAGAGATACGGCCCGTACCCGTGTATGTATGGCCCATATCACTATGGAGTACGAGCCCTACCTCTATGGCGTACGCCTGCGCCAACACTACCATCGTGCTACGGGCCCTACACATGCGGGTACGGCCCGTAGCACTGGGGTAGTGTTGCCGTAGGTGTACGCCATAGAGATAGGGCTCGTACCCGCGTATGTACGGCCCATATCTCTATGGCGTACGCCTACGCCAACACTACCATAGTGCTACGGACCGTACCCGCGTGTGTAGGGCCCGTAGCACTAGGGTAGTGTTGCCGTAGGCGTACGCCATAGTGCTACGGTTCGTACATACGCGGGTACGAGCCGTATCTCTATGGCGTACACCTACGCCAACGCTACCATGGGGATAGGACCAGTGTGTACACGTACGTGTGTACGGTCCTTGCACACACGCGTACTCCTACCCAAACCCCATATTGTGATACGACCGTACACACGCCCTCAGAGCGTGTGTACGGTGCGTTTCACAGCTTACACTGGTGATAGGAGGCGCACAGGAAAGGAATGGAGGTGCATGACTCGCACAAGGATGGACATTAAGTCATTGTCAGTGCAGTGCATCATGTGTAGGGCCTAGGTGTGTCAGGCAGTGAGCTGGCACATGTCTCCTCATGTTTTAACCCAATAGTTGTGTGATGTGTGTACACATGTCATGTGTGATGGGGCACCATGTGGCGAACTTCCCCTTCACACCTTTTACATGTGTGCATGTATTTCAAACTTGTCAAGCACTGCATCACTGGCATGGCACAGTCCCCAACACCCGCAAATGTCCCCTGATGCCAGGTACACAGATGATGACACCTGACATCTCACTACCAGCGTGCCACAATGTGACTATGTCATGTGTGTGTCAAGTGTTCCCATGATCTTGCTGTTGGTGTTCCGTCAACGGCATCTGCTGTAGCTGCATCCAACATGTGTCTGTGTGTAGATGCCCATGTCACACTATTACGCACACCAGGACACATGTTGAATAACACGTGACGTGTGTCTGTATGCATCTAACAGGGACTTGCGAGCTTAGGACATATCTGCGTAGTCTCAATGTCTGTGTGATCATATTTGAAATGTACCCCTTCATGGCAAGGTGTGTGGTCTGTCCTTTTTCCATGACATGTGACCTGTGCGTCTAGCTTGCCGGCAGCTGTCTGTATGAGATGACATCCTTCAAATGCACAGATGTGGATGCATGTCACTCCTGTAATGTGTCTGGCTGTTCACTCACACTGGCCCACAGCTACTTTCATGGCATGTCATGTAGACCTTGACAATCCATGTTTGTAGCTGGCTCTTGGTAGGAGTATCACCTGGCTGGCATACGTGTGCAGGATGTATTGACCAGACCAGACTCTGTATGTGGCATATGTGTATTAGCTGTTGAACATGTGCTAAGTTCATTGACATTGGTGTAGTAATGTACTCAATCTTCGTTATTCCTTCCAATTTTCTGCAGGGCACCGTCTCTCCCCCGACCAATGCCAGACTTGGCTGCCATGAGGGAACGTGACTGCATACGCCGCTACCGATTCCCCCAACGGTTAATTGTGGACCTGACAAACAGGCTGGCACCACACCTCCAACCGCGACACAGTTATCCGACTGCGCTGACCCCCAAGATGAAGGTGATGTCAGCCCTACATTTCTTTGCCACCGGTACGTTTCAATTGACCATAGCTGATGTGGGTGGCATGTCTCAGACCATGTTCAGCCGTGTCCTGCATGATGTTTTGGAAGCCATGTTGGAGCACCAGGATGAATTCATCCATTTTCTAACTCGTGAGCAGTTGACAGGTATCAAGGGTGAGCTCTATGCCCTGGGAGGGATGCCCCATGTAATTGGGTCCATTGATGGGACACATGTGGCTTTGGTACCACCACAGGCACAGGAGGTAGCCTTCCGTAACCATAAACATTACCACTCCATTAATGCCCTTGTGGTGTGTCTTGCTAACATGGTGATTTCCCATGTCTGTGGACGTTTTCCAGGGTCAGCACACGATGCCTACATCATGAGGCGTAGCAGGGTGCCAGAAATGATGCTGCAGCTGCACAACGAACGAGCATGTCTTGTTGGTGAGTAGACTCTGTTTGTCCAGTATTCAGCGTTATCTTAGTATGTGACGGCATCTCCTGATCCACTTCTTTACATGATGTTTCCATGTAGGGGACTCTGGCTATCCCAACATGCCATGGCTGGTGACACCTCTCCGCAACCCGAGAACAGCTGCAGATCACCGTTACAACAACGCCCATGGGCAGACCAGGCGAGTGATTGAGAGGACGTTTGGCCTCCTGAAGAGCCGATTCCGGTGCCTCCACAAGAACGTCGGGTCCCTCCCATATGCACCGGTGAAGGTCTGCAAAATCTTCCTCGTGTGCTGCATGCTGCACAACATGGCAGTGGAGAAAGCTGTGCCACTCATCCTGGATCCCGATGAGCAGGAACATCCACCCGTGGAGGATGACGGCCTTGGTCACGAGGCAAGTGAGGAGGAGGAGGAGGACATCCGGAGTCAGCTCATACGCAACTTCTTCTCATAAGGGTGAGTCCCTGGGTCTGAGTGTGCACGCTTTGAGCCTTGTGTGGCATGTGTTGCAATGTGCGTGTCCAGCTGACTGTATGCTAAGTGACTTTGAGGTGTGTGCTAATGTGTCACTCGAGTGCTGATGTCATCCCACACATTTTAGCTGACACACTCAATTGACAACTGGCATGGTGTCAACCTTATTCATGTAGAGTACATGACCATGCATGCGGATGACTATGTTTTTCCTGACTTCTTGTGTGTCTCTCATCCCCAGGTATTAGTGCATGCTGTCTGCTCGTGGCATCGTTGTGCTCCTGATATTCCTCATGAGTAATGCAACGTGTGCTGAATCAGCGTTACATGCACGGACATGGTGAAAATTCTCCTTTGGGTAAGGATTGCAGCAAGGCTTTTTGGGTGTGGTAGTTGTTTGTAATGTGTGGGCACTGCTCCTGTGCAGGTTATGTTACTATGCATACATGTCGACTCACCATGGGGCACATGACATGTGGCATGACTCACATGAATTGATAGTCACACTTCGTGACAGTCATCTGTTATGGGATTGTGGTTTGTGATGAAGGCATCAATGTGTGTACAACTTCCCTCTGAAACATACGGGAGGCTATGGGTGGACATATTGCGGGACATCCCCATATGATGCTCAATGGGGAATTGCAGCCTCTCCGTGTGCAGCAGGGGCTGTTTGGCTCAACCCCTTCACTTGTGTGCCAGTACAATGGATTTACAGCATCTGTGGTGCAAAGGGGGTGTCCGGTGTAGGTCCCACATGTTAATCCAATAGACCTGTGAGTCTGTTAATGTTGATGCTTTTGCATAGGTGTGAGCCTGAGTAATAAAGGTGTTCCTCAGCCTCCAAGGTGCCTCATCTCTGTCAATGCAGGTCTCCTCCCACTGTGCATGCGGCATCTCTGGCATGGTTGTCAAGGATTGTGCATGTGAGTCTATGTGTAGATTAGCAACCTGCATGCTGTTCTTCATGTATTTGATTCTCTATTGTGCATGATGTCCATGGCTGTGTATGTGTTTTGGCATGTTAGTCCCCCCCCACGGGCCGTCAACACCTTCTGGGGTGTGTTTCCTGTGCGCAGCTCGGCCTTCAGTTTCATGATCCGGTGTCAGTCATCTTTGGTGATTGTGCATCCTTTGTCTCTGTGTGTGCCATTGCAAACCGGTTACTCCTTCCTTGACATACACCTGTTGCAGTAGTCCTTTCTGACATCCTAGATATTGTGGCATAATTCCCAGGACATGCCGCCTGCTGTTGCGGCCACTGCAGCAAGGGCACACGTAGTTTCCAGATTTGGCAACACACACACATCAAAGGTGCTCCTCCCTTCCTCCCTCAACACATTAATTTGGCTGTCTTCATCTTGTCTGTGCCACAGTTGCGGCCACGCGGTACCAAAGGCTGGACCGTCTGCACATGCAACGTGCACATTGCACGACCCTCATGTCCTTGCATGACCCACATCACACTACAGTGTGATGTTGCAGCCACCCTCCAAGCAAGGTCCATCCACACATCTCCCGCCTGCTCTCAGGCATGCACTGAGCGCACACACAACACCTTTGCATGATGAGTGTGCAACTCCGACTGCCTTCACAGCGCTGCCACGCCTTCCAGGACCTGTCACACCCACCAGGTCATGTCCCTCCTACTCCCCACCGGATCTGTACCCCTGCAAGGCCATGGGAGTGGGACTTAAGGCTTCTGCATGTAGTATGCTTTCGTCGTGAGGCACATGGCACAGGTATCATCTTTCAGCGTGTCAATCTACAATGTGTCCAGGACCCTCTATCCACCATCACATGCGCACACGCCCTCATCATCAACTCGTATGCCATTGACAGCCAGGCGCTCCTCACCCTCACCAAGGACGCAGACATTTCCAGTTCCAATATTTAAGATTGCATGGGATCCATAGATGAATGGCAGAACAGCAGCCACCTGAGGCTGGACTTGTACAGGACTGAGGTCAACATCTGAGGATTGTCCCCTTACAGCTGGCTCAACTGCTTGTGTCCCACCCACAGAAGCCCCGCACAGGCACCCAGTGTCCACGCACACAAGATGTTGTGCATCATGGATTGCTTGCTCTAATTTGCCATGGTAATCACCAGCATCTGTACCTCACACTGCAACACCCTCAGCATTATGCACATGATCCCCAGATAGATCCACTCCAAGGTAAGATGGAACTGCCCTGCCCTCTACGGAGCAGCCACATCCAAAATCCAGGGACACTTGTCCACATCCAGGCTGCATCTGCACATCTCAGCGTCAACATCCCGCGTCCCAGCCACATCACTGTCCAGCAGAGATATCTGCAATGGATCACTGTGTGCTGCAGGATGACCTTCAGACTCCTCACCCACACTCAGGAGGCAGGCCACAACCCTGACCCGAAACCAACCTTGTACCACTGTCATCTGAGACCCCGTAGTGTCGTCTCCGTGCATCCAACCTTGACCTGGCCACCATTCTTCTGATCCACTGTACTCCTGCATGCAGGACATAGTTCTCCCACCTGGGAACACATACCTGGGGCTCCCTCCCCGGGAACCTCCAAATGAGGCATGACTTCTACGCCTTAATATTACTCTTCCAAATAGGTGTGTCCTCATAGTTTCCCTAGCACCCCCTCAGCAGCTTGAGGCCATCACAGGTGAGTATTGTGCACCATGTCTGCATTGAATGATACATTGTGACCCATGTGTGTCCTGTACCAGACTCCGTTCCCATGGTATGGATGTGTGGAGTTAGTTCAACACTCAGGCATAGTTTGACATTTACACACACATATGTTGGTGAATAATGCCAAATGACAGCAACATCTCATGACAAACTTTAAGTATTTATTTTTGGTGGGGTAAGACTTTTGGTGGATGAAGTAAGGTGCTCTACCGGGTGCATAGAATCCAAAGTTCACAGGGGGAGATGGCATCCTTGTCAGTTGGAGTCATCAGAGTCCAGACCACAGTGTTGGTCATCATTGGTCAGACTGTGATCAGCAAGTCCATGTGGCAGAGAATGTCATTGGGTGAGGTGGTGCTGTTGCTCCAGAGGGTCAGGTGCCAGGCCATGTGACCTGGGAGATGTGGATGGTCCGCTGACTCTCACGGTCTTTTCCGTGGACGACCCACCTTCCTCCGGGGACCCTCAGATGCAGGCCTTGACGATGTCTGTGATGCTCCGTCGGAGGAATCCTCCTCCTCCCTCCCTGTGGCTGGTTCTGGTCTTCGCCTGGTGTCACAGGGAGGGTTGCCCATGTTGTCAGCAATCCGACGGAGTGAACGGCTCATGTCCGTTTGCACCGCAAGGAGCTCAGCCAGTCTTGCCTCCATCCGTCCTTGGTGTTGTTGTTGACTGGCATGTTGCTCGCCCTGCAGGTTCTTAATCTCGTTGAGGGTCGCCACTACCTGGCTGATGCCCCTGGTGTCACGCCGGTATGTGTCCATGATGTGGCGCATGTGTGCTATACCAGTTTCCTCAGCTGGCTGGTCAGGTTCTCGCCTCCGCCTGCCTCCACTCCCACCACCCCTGCCCACACGAGCCGGGCCTGCCGTTGTGGGCACATTGGGTCTACGGGACCCCTGAGGGATGGCATTAGCGTGGTCATCTGCCTTCTCCTGGGTGCCCGGAGAACCTTGTCCCTTCTGGTCAGACTGGCTGTGTTGTTCGGTGCGAGCAGGGCTCCTGGGTGTCTCCTGGGATGTTGCAGGAATGGGGGTGGTGGTTGGCACAGATGTACCTGACAGAGGTGCTGCAGGGGCTTGGGCACCAGAGGGGCCAGGTTGGTCGGGGTCATCCACGGAGTGGTGAGAATCGTCGCTGCCGGTGGGGTCATCTTCACGCTGAGCCTGGGACTGTGATTGTTCCCCCCATTGTTGGGGGGAGGTCGATGACGTTGCCCTGTGTGTGAGAGAGAGACAATATTAATGCTGTTTCATGCCACATCCATGTTTCATACATATTCAAGTAGTCACAGTTCCTCCAGGTGGTTGTATGTGCCTAGCATTCCTCTCAATGTACACTTGGGGATGGGTATGTTGCGGGGACAGATTGGTATGTGCTCCTGAGTGTTTGCCAGTAGTTTTTTTGCTGGGATGCTTACTTGGCTATGGATTGGTCTTGTTGTGTCACATGTCAATTGTGAGAGTGGGTAAATCCGTTGCCTGCCCCGGGGGTGTGTGCTTGTTAGAGGGGGGGTGTGTGACCAGGCCTGCTGTTGTGTGTAGTGTGATTTGTCATTGGGTCTCCCAGGAGATGTGTCTGTCCCCTCATGGTGCATGCTGGCATGACGGTGTGTGTGAGTTCCTGTGCTGGGTATGTGAGCTAGTGGAGTTGTTGTTTGAGTGTACAGTGGTCACAGGAGGGCCTTGTGCTGCCTACAGCAGGGCCAAGTGTCAACTACCTTGTCATTACTTTGCCAGTCCCTGTGCATTGGGCATGGTGCATGGGTATGTACCGAGGCCATATGAGCGGTGGGCATTGGTGTCTGGTTCTGAGTTGCGCAATGTTTTGTGTGAGCCCCACCCTCCCAGCATCCCGGACATCCAGTCTTGGGTTTGTGGTTGGTGTGGCCTGGGACATGGCATTGCCTTTATTTGTGAATGGGGCATGGAGACGTTAGTGGCATGAGCGTGGTTTTTAGGGTGTGGTTGTGTGCGGTGAGGGCTTGGGGGTAGGTGAGTGCATTTGTTGTAGTTGGGGTGTGGATGCCATTCCCCCCATGTTACGTGAATTGATGGTGTACTCACCAGGCTCTGCGACTCCTTCGACTCCGTGTACTCCCACCGGCGGAAGCGTGGCCATCACCTTCTCCTCCCAGGGATGGTAATGTCTGGGTCTGCGGGGCAGCCCGCCTCCAGTGATGTTACTCTGGGCGTATTCCTCATTCATTTTCCTCTTGACTGCCCTGCGCAGATCGTACCACCTGGCTTGGCATTCATGCCTGGTCCTTCGGATGGGCGCAACAGCATTCACCTTATCGACGATCCTCTGCCACAGGCTGGTTTTTTGGGCTATGCTGGTCTGTCTGACCAATGTTCCAAACAGCTGTGGCTCGACTCTGATGACTTCGTTGACAAGGAGCTCAAGCTCCGCCATAGTGAACTTTGGATTCTTGTCAGTGGGCATGGTGTGGGGTGTGGGTGTGGATGGTTGTGGATGTGTGGGTGTGAATGTGAGGGTGTGTGTGTGAAGGTGAAGAGGGGTTGTTTGTGAAGGAGGTTGTGTGAAGGTGTGTAACTGAAGGTGTAGTTTAGGTGTGAGTAAGGTGCGAGTAAGGTGCAGTTGTTTGTCTGTCGTGTCTGTGAGCAGTGGGTCTGTTGCAATGGCTCATGGGTTGTGTGTGTGGGCCCTTTTTATTGGTCCAATTTTTGGGTGTGGCTGTGTTTGAATTTGTGGTGGGTGTGTTATAAGAGGTGGTTGTGATTTGGTCCTCTGTTTGGCAGTTTGGATGTGGCAGGTCAGTCATAGAGATGTATTTTGTCATGTTGACGTGTTTTGTGGTGTTGTGCGAGTCGAATTGACCCTCCTTGTGCTGTTTTACTGTGTCCTGGTTCTGTACGAGTGTTTTTCGCGTAGGTACGGTCCGTACATACGCGATGCTGGGTGAGGGTGCTGGCGTACGGTGTTGGAGTACAGTGCGTACAGGTGCGGGCTGTGCAATGGTGTTGGGGTGCAGCGCGTACAGGTGCGGGCTGTGCTACGGTGTTGGGGTACGGTGCGTACAGGTGCGGGGCTGTGCTACGGTGTTGGGGTGCGGCGCGTACAGGTGCGGGGCTGTGCTACGGTGTTGGGGTGCGGCGTGTACAGGTGCGGGCTGCGCTACAGTGTTGGGGTGTGGCGCGTAAAGGTGCGGGCTGTGCTACGGTGTTGGGGTACGGTGCGTACAGGTGCGGGGCTGTGCTACGGTGTTGGGGTGCGGCGCGTACAGGTGCGGGGCTGTGCTACGGTGTTGGGGTGCGGCGCGTACAGGTGCGGGCTGTGCTACGGTGTTGGGGTACGGTGCATACAGGTGCGGGGCTGTGCTACGTTGTTGGGGTGCGGCGCGTACAGGTGCGGGCTGTGCTACGGTGTTGGGGTGTGGCGCATACAGGTGTGGACTGTGCTACGGTGTTAGGGTGTGGCGCGTACAGGTGCGGGCTGTGCTACGGTGTTGGAGTACGGTGCGTACAGGTACGGGGCTGGGCTACGGTGTTGGGGTACGGTGCGTACAGGACGGGCTGGGCTACGGTGTTGGGGTACGGTGCGTACAGGTACGGGGCTGGGCTACGGTGTTGGGGTGCGGCGCGTACAGGTGCGGGCTGTGCTACGGTGTTGGGGTACGGTGCGGAGAGGGGGTACGGTGCTGGCATACGGGAGTACGGTGCTGACATGTGCGGGGTGAGGGGGGCTGTACGGCTCGTATTCGGGCACAAGTTTACCCGTGTACATGTAGGCTACAGTGTTCGCTCCGTACGGGGCCTTTTACATGCGGTTGTGTATTCGGACGGGCGGTACGGATCGTACTTGCGCGCTCAGACTTCTGTTTTACGATTTGCATGTAAAAATGTCCGGCTCCCTATCGGACACTTTTCCCGACGCTATTCGGACGTAAAAATGTAAGGCTCCCTCTCGGACCATTTTCCTGACGCAATTCGTATGTATTTTTCACATACGAATCGTACTTCGCAGTTTGTACGGTACTTGTACGATTCGTACGTAAAAATATACGAATACGAGTCGGACGGTAAATTTTTTTTAACGGATCGGAATCGGCACCTCAGAGTCAGTTTGCCAATCACATGCAAAAAGTACTTCCCTCACTAACTTAGAATTTGATTGTTATCCTGGTCGGTCAGTCTAATCCACTGTTTCTTTGTGGCTGGTTCATCAGGAGCGAGTGGGGCAGGGGAAAGCAGCTGTGGGGTCCGGTGATGTAATAGACTAGCAGCAGACATGGCATGAGGACCACACAGGTGAGCATTCTGAACCGGACGGTGGGCAGTGTTGCAGTAAGAAAAAGTAGTGCCTCAGTAGCTATTGCTTAAGAAGCTTGTAGCTCACTAGTCAGTTCAATGGTGAAATATGCATGACAGAGGATCGGTCCGAAAGTTATGTTGGAAG
This sequence comes from Triturus cristatus, assembly GCF_964204655.1. Classification (NCBI taxonomy): domain Eukaryota; kingdom Metazoa; phylum Chordata; class Amphibia; order Caudata; family Salamandridae; genus Triturus; species Triturus cristatus. The sequence continues at coordinate 765,243,237 of NC_140581.1, read as the reverse complement.
TACAAGTGAAGCGTGTGTCCATATGGGGGTGGAGTATTTGACACATTCAAGTTGTCTGATAGGTCTTGGATGCCTGATGCAGCAATGAGATCCTAGGGTAAGTTCACTCAAAGATTGAAGTTCTTGAGGAAAATAAGTTTGTTATTTTTCCCAGGAAGTGAAAAATAAAATCAATGAAAAGTGTCAGGATTTGTTTATCCAGCTTTGTTGTCCATAACACATAGGGGCCGATTCCGATCCGGGTCGGAAGGGCACCGAACGCGATTCGCCGGAAAAACTACGAGCCGTACGCGTATTTTCCGCCCGACTGGTACAGCTGTACGAGCGAGCAAGTACAATGCGAGCTACATGAATTTCACCGACCGAGTCGTTTCCGGGTCCGAACCGCTCTGTACGTCTCGGTCATAAGCTAACCGGGGCGTGCAATGGATGCGATTCACGACCGAGCCAGTGCGATGCACTCGTCGGACAGCCTGTGCAAGCCAGAGTGTCCAGCTTGCAAATCGTCCAGGTGGTTGCCTTTGGGGGCCCGCGTCGGACCCCCTGTCACCCGCAGCCCTACGACTCGGACACAGGGGGAGACCCAAGGGCCCCCACAACACAGGCATGTATGGTGCGGATGGCACTGACACGTACACACTGTAGGGGGCGCCCTTGTGCGAGACGTACCCATTCAGTCGATGGGAGCCCATGTACGCGTCGTACGACCAGCTCCCATGGACTTCTATGGGAGTCCGACCGAACCGAGTCCGGCAGCATACGGCTGCATCGTACTCGCTCGGTCGGACTGCAGGACTCCGGCTCGGTCGGAAAACACTCCGGATCCGTCTCAGTCGGAGTGCTTTCCGACCCGGACGGAATCGGCACCATGGGGTAACTAGACACAATATCGAAAAAAAATATTGAATGGACAGAATATCGAATTCAAAATATAGAAATATCGAAGTACATAATATAGGCATTAAAATATATCGAATTTTTAATAATACAGATTTTTTAAAGTGTTTTGTATGTTAGTATGTGTGTTAAAAGTATGTTATTTTTGTAATGAATTTTTTTTATTATTAAAGTTTTTTATTAAAACAACAATGATCTGCATGTACAATTTTACAATTGTAATGTATGTTTAATTATTTTTTAAAGTTAAGAAATGTATGTAAAATATTTTTTGCGTATTTTACTTCCGTAGCGGGTTGTGAGTTTATAGGGGATTAGGGTGGAAAGTAATTTAATTATAGTAAATTAAATATTAATTTTTTGGAATTATTAATTATTTTTAATTTAGTTTTGCGTTTTAGTTCTGTAGCGGGTTGTGGGTTTATAGGGGAATAGGGTGGGAAGTAATTTAATTGTAATTAAGTAAATATTTATTTTTATTTATTGGTATTGATAATTAATTTATTGTTAATTAATTATTGATTGGTAATTAATTTTAATTAATTGGTAATTCATTTTTATTAATGAATTAATTGGTAATTATGTTAATTGTATCAATTTATTATTCGGAGCGGGTTGTGGTTTTATAGGGGAATATGGTGGGAAGTAGTTTAATTTTAGTTAAGTAATTATTGAAATTATTTTTGTGTATTGATAATGAATTTACTGTTAATTATCAATTGGTAATTATTTTATTACTTATTACATTTTTGGTATTGAAAATTAATTGCTTGTTAATTAATTATTAATAGGTAATTAATTTTTAATATAAATAATTTTTTATTGGTATTGATAATTTATTTTGATTTAAATATTAAATCATTACTTTCCATACTATTGCACTCACTGGAGTGGGAATTGTAATTTTTACCCCTACACTATCCAACGCTTTCCCTACTGTTGCACTCACTGGAGTGGGAATAGTAATTTTTACCCCTACGCTATCCAACACTTTCCCTACTGTTGCACTCTCTGGAGTGGGAATAGTAATGTTTACCCCTACGCTAGCCAACGCTTTCCCTAATGTTGCACTCACTGGAGTGGGAATAGTAATTTTTACCCATACACTATCCAACGCTTTCCCTACTGTTGCACTCTCTGGAGTGGGAATAGTAATTATTACCCCTACACTATCCAACGCATTCCCTACTGTTGCACTCTCTGGAGTGGGAATAGTAATTTTTAGCCTCCCGCTATCCAACGCTTTCCTTACTGTTGCACTCTCTGGAGTTGGAATAGTAATTTTTACCCCTACACTATCCAACGCATTCCCTACTGTTGCACTCACTGGAGTGGGAATAGTAATTTTTACCACTGTGCTATCCAATGCTTTCCCTACTATTGCACTCACTGGAGTGGGAATAGTATTTTTTACCCCTACGCTATCCAACGCTTTCCCTACTGTTGCACTCTCTGGAGTGGGAATAGTAATTTTTACCCTCCTACTATCCAACGCTTTCCCTACTGTTGCACTCACTGGAGTGGGACTACAAATTTTTACACTCCTGCTATCCAACGCTTTCCCTACTGTTGGACTTTCTGGAGTGGGAATAGTAATTTTTACCCTCCCGCTTTCCAACGCTTTCCCTACTGTTGCACTCTCTGGAGTGGGAATAGTAATTTTGACCCCTACGCTATCCAACGCTTTCCCTACTGTTGCACTCTCTGGAGTGGGAATAGTAATTTTTACCCTTCCGCTATCCAATGCTCTCCCTACTGTTCCACTCGCTGGAGTGGGAATAGTAAATTTTACCCTCCCGCTATCCAACAATGATGTAATTCTTTTTAAGGGATTACAATATTATTTATTAATTTTAACATTTTTAAAATAATTTTAAGTATGTTTTACTTAAGTATATTGATTATTTAATTAAGTTAATGTTACTTTTAACATATTTTATAAATTCGATATTTTTACATTCTATATTTTAACCAACGCTATTTTGTTTTCGATATTTTTGTACTTACCTGTTTGTAGATAGGGGGACGATATTTTGTACTTCGATTGTTTTGGCGTTGATATTATGTCCATTCTATATTTTGCTTGTCGATATTATGTCAGTGAGCCAACACATAGGTATGTGTCTGGATGACAAGCTAGAAAAGTTTTCATAGGAGTGTAAATGTGGTTTGCTGATAAGGCTTTATGAGGGTGTGATATGATTTAAATTGTATAGGTTGTCACCGTTGAAGGCAAAGGGATCACAATGGATGAGATGTTGATTAGCAATGCTGAGAGTGATGCTGTAATGTAAGTATTTGTGGCAATTTTTGTTGTGAGTGGTGTAGGGGGTACCATCTGTGAATGCAGTGGAATGGTTGTGTGTGATTTTGTGTGTTGGTATTACTGCAGTGTTAAGTGTGTCTAGGCTAATAGAAATTGTGAGTTATGGATAATATTTCTGTCTGTAGTTTGGCAAGCAGTTTTCCTATAAGCTGTGGGTGTAAGGTTCTGCTACTAGATGGGATGAGTGGTGTTGTGGCTCCCACTGTGTGGTGCTGTGAGTGGTGCTGTTTGTTGGTAGGTGTGTGATGTGAGTGAGTGGGATGATGGTTTTGTGAGTGGTCAGAAAGAATGGTGTAACGAATGGCTGAGAAAGTGGTGTAATAGCAGGGCTACCTAGTTTTCAGTATTTTAAAGATCGCCCAGTTTTAATGTATTGCCCTTTTAAACATAAAGGGCGCAATTACGATGTAGAGCAGACCACCACCAACTTGGTGGCTGTCCATCCGACATCTAGGGTAGCGGTCTGACCTCCGGATTACAATACCGGTGGTCGGATTTGCAGCGGGCAAGGGAAAGGGCGCTGCCTCTGACAGGCTCAAGGAGCCTGTCAGGGTGGCGTTTGGAGCCTAATCCCTACAATGGGGGCAGTGCCTGCGGAGGCACCGCCATAGGGATTAGGATGTCAGTTTCCAACAGCCTTTCATGGTGGCCGACCGCCATGGAAAGGCTTTCGGAAACTAATTTTGGGGACCCCTAGCAGGACCCCCATCCCCCGTAGGCCGTACACGGTGCATGGATGTTTAACACATCCCATTTTCTATTGCTGCTTGTGCTGCAACCCTTTTCTGGGCCACAGTAGTGTATGAAATTAAATAAAATTAAAATAACATTTATAAAGCGCACTCAATACCTAAGGGTGTCTAGGCGCTTGTCTTTTCAAGGTAACTGCTAAAGAGAACGATATGCCAATTCATTAATAAATAACCAGGTTTTAAGTGCTTTCCTGAAGGCTAATAATTCAGTTTCCCTTTTCAGTTCCAAAGGAAGGGAGTTCCATAGTCTGGTTGTCCCAACAATGAAGCTTCTACCACCCCAGTTGGCCCTTTTACAATTGGGAACGATGTGGGCTGAGGAAGACCGAAGATTTCATGAGTGGGTGTACCTCTGGAAACTCTGTCTAAAGAACTCAGGGCCTGTGCCATGAAGTGCTTTGAAGGCAATGCATAAATCTTCAAAATTGATACGCTGCTTGAACTGGAGCCAGTGCAGAAGATTTAATGATGAAGATACGGATTGGGATTTGGGAATGCATAAAAGAAGGTGAGCGGGTCTAGGGAAGACCCTGTCTTATGGTGGAGATGGTAGAGAGGTATCGATATACCGGAATTTGCTCAGGGGGACTTGACAGGGGCCCTGGAGAGAGCGGTTTGTTCAGGTACGACCCATCCTGCAGTAATCATTGTAATGTATATTGTCTTGTCGTAATAAACTTGCAATAAAGTTTGTTTAAAAAAAAAAAAGAAGGTGAGCGGCTACATTTTGCAAGATTTGCATTTTGTTAAAACACTTTTCCCGGATGTTGCGAAAAAGGACGTGCCATAATCAATCTTGGAAACTACTAAGGCTCAGATAACAGTATTCTGCAGGTGGGGAGGGATAAATGGAAAGATTCTTCTGAGAAGCTTCAGTCATCAGTTACAGGATGCATTGGAGGGGTTGCAGAATGATGAATAATCCTTCCTGGAAGAATAGCTAAGGCCAAGTGAGGGCAAGGATGATGACTTTCTTCTAAAAGATTGTAAATAGATTCTACCTTGTTCTTAAAGAATGAGGCTAAGTAATTACAGAAATATTGATTTCCATTGGGGTTTCAAATTACAGAGGAATTGGCCAACTTTTTTACTGTGGCAAACAGCTCTTCCGAAGAGTTCTTTGAGGCCTCAATTTTATTGGTGAAGAACCGTGGGGCATATTCTCAAGAACGTGTGATAACCATTGCAAAAGTTATTTAACACAACCCTCAGCATCGCAGTCCATCGCGGTGAAATTTACGCCGTGTTAACCAGGCATTCACAACACGGCGGTACCATGCGATAGTCACCAGATAACGCATCAACTGGCCACGATAAAATCAACGCCACGCCGCAAAAATGCGAAACGCGAACGCAAAAAAAGCTGCGATGAGGCCAAAAATCAGCGAAAACCAGCCACAGGCCTGCAATTCACATGCGTCAGACGGGAGCAATAACCATTTGGTAGAAAAAAAACTGACAAACAAATGCCAAACAACAGCCAAATGTAAATGTAAATGTAAATGTGCAGGAATTTATATAGCGCAAATCACCAAGCGGTCTCTAAGCGCTTGCTTAGGGAACCCGTCCTGGTATTCCCCTGTGAGATTACCCAGCAGGGCATCCGCAAGGTGAAAGCCAGGCATCCCGCCACGAGGGGCCATTGTGGAGATTAAGCAAGCTATTGCCCAGAGTCGCAGAGTGTGAACCCATGAATCGAGTATGCACTGGAGCGAGAATTATCGAGTCCATGGACATTTTATGGACTCAAGACCCAGCCGTGCCGGGAATTGAACCCTGGTCCCAGGCTGACCTCTGCTTCCAGGTCTGCCTCCTCTAACCAGTGAGCCACACTTCTCCACGCACAATGGATGTTGCCGGAGCAAGTACGGAGGAGAACCAGAACCCCACAACCCTCCCGGAGGACCTGCCTGGGACCTCGGGGTCAGGGAAGGGCAAGGAGAAGAAGAGTAGGAAGAAAAGGTTCAGTCCGCAGAAAAACAGGATTCTGATAATGGAGGTGGTCGAACACCATCAACTACTGTTCGTCACCTCCACTGTGTCATTGGCAAGAAAAATGGACTATGGCAGTCCATCGTGGACAAGGTGAATGCAGTCAGAGTGCTGAAGAGGACAATGGAAGAGGTCAAGAGGCGCTGGAATGACGTCAAGTGCAAAACAAATCTGAAACTCGCCTACAACCGGATGGCAGCAATGCAGACTGGAGGTGGGAGTCCTGCGCCACAGGAGGAGCTGGACGACATGGAGGAAATGGTGTCCACAGTCATCAGTGGGGAGACGGTGGCTGGATTCGGGGGACTGGACACTGCTCAACAGGACCGGACACAACTGCACCAGGGTGAGTAACAACCAGGGACTGGGGGGACATGGGGAGATGGGCACAATGGCACACATGCACAAGTGAGCTGAGCACATCTGCAGACAAACCATGCCCCAGACCCCAACTCCCACCAAGAGAACAATGTACCCGCTGTACAAGCACAGAAGTCAAAGGCACACCGCATGAAAGGGAGAAGGGGCACTCTGCCACCCCAGTTCAGACATGGCCATATGCAAATCAGTCTGACCCTGTGCCTCATGGGAACAGTCCAGCCCGAACTGCCAAGCCATGCCTTCCCTGGACCAGAAACAAGCTTCCTAGGACCGGCTTCACCCAGGCTTGCTTGAATCCAGTGGCAAAGTGAGCAAGGGACTCACGTCTGAGCAGCAGCAGCATCCTAATCTGGAGGGTGGGACCTCCAACTACTTGTCGGGTGGTCCCACTCCTGCTGCAATGACGGTCAGACACTCGTCCGACCGCCATCGTAATCAGACCCAAAGTGTTAAAATAGTGTGTTAACTCTTGATGCATGCAATAATCTGTCTTGCAAATCCGTCATTACCAACTTGCAGTCATAACTTTAAATTTTTAATTTTCCAACCATGCCATGATCATTTGCAGCAGCTATCAGCCCCCCTAGCTAGCACTGCTAGTAACATCTTATGTTAACATTAATGTGATGGATCTGGTTCATCTCCTTCTCCCGTATCTCAGTGAAAAAGATCCTTTGTAAACTTGAGCTCTTGCAGAGGCTCTTCCTTTCACAGGTCTCTACTGGTAACAAAATGATAAATTAAACAATGATTCTATTGGTGCAAAATGGACCTGTTGATTAGCAAAAACGTGGGATTGTGGGCTACTGTTACTAACTGTGTGCTATTACCTATTTGCCATATAATATTCGGTTGTGTGCTGTGTGTATATGTGCATGAGTGCATGCACTATGCAAAAGTCAGACCTATTGGCTTTGTTATGTCTGTATATAAATGATAATACATTCTTGCAAACTTTTAAAAAGCCACCACTAATAATTCTGTCTACAGCTCGTGCTTTAGCAACCACTCTTTTGGAGCAGGGTTAAAGTTAAACAGAAAATATGCCTGCGCACTATAATAATAGTGGCCACTATTAGCGAATCAGATAGCCAAAAAAGTAGCAAATTAGGGCAGTTCTGAACTTGTAAATTCACGCTGTATATGCGTTTTGCAAGGTATGGGAGACTGCATGCATCTGTGCTTGCTGCAGGCAATGTTTGTGGTAATATCAGAGAAATCAACAGTAAAAATCGGCCCAGCAGACTATCAATCAGGTCCACAAACAGCACACAATTGGCCCACACATTGACCTGTCAGACCCTCAGACCATTGTACTGCCTGATAGTCCCTTTGCCCAGTCCAAACATGTTTTGGCGGCTGGTGCACACCGACTCGCAGGTCTCAAAAACAAGTACAAATAAGAGGGGAAGCTTTGCACAACGAAGCATTTTTTCTATCACCCTTAGATCCAAACGCAGTGGAACACTCTGACCTGACAAACCCTGTTACCAATTAATAAGCCGTTTCCAAATGGGAACATGATATGCCAGACAGACAGAACAGTGCTGGATTAATTGTTGGGAGGTAATTTTTCAGAATGCTTTAGCGTGTGAACTCATTTAAACATTTAAACATTGCCTATGAGGTATTGGAGTTGTGGTTTCATAATGTAATTCCACTTTCAACCATTGTTTTTTTCTTAATTGCCTTATTATTTATTCAGTACCAAAAAAGCGTGAACGTGATATAATGACCCCCAAGCAAATCACTCTTTTTTTCCCAACATCACTTTTGCAGCCTATTATACAGGTAAAGAGGTAGCACAATGCAACCATATCTATATCAAACATGTCGATGTTTAAAAGCATGAATCAAATAAAAACAGTAACTATGAAAAGCAATCTGCTTAAACCTAAGACGTTCTTTAGGCCTGGCATTAGCCAAAATGATATGTAAATATACTAACTTAAAAGGGCTTTTAGCAATTGGTCTGTTACAATGCCATTCACATTTTACTTTCATTCACTACAGCAAGGTATAGATAAATGACAGTGGCGGCCGATAAGTACAGCTTAGAGGGGGTCGAGCCACACACACACACACACACACATTCACACTCACACCCATGTATTCACATGCAGACGTGAACACACACCGATTCACAGCACTCACTCACATATGCACATACATTCATTCATACATGCACACACCAAACAGTCATTTTAAACACAACACTTACCTGCTGCGGCTCTTCGGGAGGGAAGCTCGGAGGTGCCAGGAGGGTCGGGACTGCTGCCTTCCCTCTTAGGTCAGCCAATGAGAGGAGGCAGCAGTTCCTACCGTGTCACAGAGTAGGGTGAGACTGCTGACCGCGCTCTATGACGAGGTATGAGTGATAGACGCGTGAACCTGGTCATTTCAGGGATTAAAATCCAAGCGCCCAGATACAAGGCTATCACTGATACTCCCCTTCATCACGAGGACCTTTGCCGAGCTACAGAGGTCATTCCCACAGGAGCTGTGACATCCCTAGCCTAGCAAAGTAGAGCTCAGGCAGCCATGAGCCTGCGCGTTTAGCTCCTGGCTGCCGACCTGAAAATAAAGAGTGTCTGTCAGACTGACCAACCTTATGATTATGGACGAGCCGCTCCTGATAAATGGGTCAACTCACTTCAACCATATGCTGACTTCACTGAGAGTGACTGCACTCTGCCGTTTCACACGGAGCACATCCACACTCAAAGTAGTTCCTTTCAGTGCCAGGGTCTAGTATGACAATGTATTTTTGAGATCTAAACATAATTTTGCTTTTAGACAATGTTTTTTTATTTTTTATCTGGGATTATAATAAAATTGTGCATAATATATACCTACCATTTAGGGGACTACAGCCAGTCCTTATTATCCATTGGTCTATTATTGTGTTATTCACATTCTCATCCACTCACTATAGCATCGAGCATGCAGCAATGGGTCAGTCCATATCAGCCATTTGCTAACTATACCATGATTTATGTCATTCTGCCTTTCACAAGGACGACTACCGCACACAATGTAGCTTCCTTCAGTGCCAGGAACTACTATGATGTGCTTTTTGAGACCAACATTTCTTTTTACTTTTACTTTTAGCTAATTAGTAATATGGTTGTAAAAATCATGGCAAAGCAAAACAAGCATTGACAAAACAAAAAAGCTGCCAGATAACACCCAACAATGATTTTATTTCTGACGCACAGAAATCTGTGCTAGTACCTTATCTTAAACCAGCATACCTTCTAAGGACAGGACATCTGAAAGTTTATGATAAAGGTTAAGGTGAACATGCACTTTAACATTTTATTTAATTATTTTTCTTTCCTTGCACTTTCACATTTTATTTATATATTTTTCTTCATGATGATTTTTTTTTACCTGTGATGAAATCCCTTTCCCAACGCCCACTTTGTACACATACATCCCTTTTTTGGCATGAATTACAGGTGCGTGAATTGGACGTTAAAGGTTATTGTGGAGTTTTCACAAAATTCACAAAGTTAGGACATTGTGTGTGCTCACTACCTTCCCTTTGGCCAGTCCTTACCAAGGTAACACATATGAAGTTTCCACCCCTTGTATTCACTTACATGTAACAGCTAGAATAATGCCAAATGCATAAATGAGTAATGTACATTTTAATGAGTTAGAATCTAGGGAAGTGTATCTGAATACAACACTGTGATTCATGTTATGTTAGTGAAATATATGTAAAAAATTCTAGTTGATGCTGAAGTATTCATATTTGGGAGCCCTTGGCCCTGTCTCCATGTGCAACCTTTCCCCAACCTTTCACCACTGGCAGGCCACATCAAACATAATCTCCACCTCTGGAAAAATGTCAAATGGCACAGAGGATACATGGAACACTACATGTGCATACTATAAGGGATAAAGTACCAACTGCCATATATTATAAGGATAATGTAAGCCACTGAAAAGTTCCATAATCAGATAGATGAACGAGGCCAAAGGCCAAGTTCCTTTATAAGGTTTTGGAACTCCAAGTTGACTTGCAATATCCTTTTCATGTATGCCAGGGAGTACTTTATGCCATATAATACATGGTCAAACCATCACCTCTCCCCAAACCACTTAAAGCCTTGGTGCATAGCTCTTTCATATGAAATAGCAAGCATGTTTGCAAACATGTAGAAAAGAAAACCTCTCATGCTAAATTAAACATTTCAAAAAACTGTTCGAAAATCTTTGCAAACAGTTATTCGAAACAGTTCAATACAAGTCAGTCGTGACCTGGCCTGCCTTTCTACTTGGCGGCTGGCTCTGAAAGCAGGCATTGTGACATTAGAACTCAAGGGCACTGCTTCGTTCAGCCACTCAAGTAGATTTTCTACTTGAGTGGGTGCTTTCTCAACGTGAACGGTCATGACCTGACGCGATCGCTAGCATTGAGAAATCTCACTGGAAAACATTCTAGCACCCGAAAATCGCACTAGGGGATGCAGACGAGCAGTGTGCGAGAAAAAACTCTGCCAGGCAGCGGTTGGCGGAGTTTTGCCAGAACTACTCACTCCAAGCAGAATATGGTGTGGGCAAAACTCTGAATTTCCACCCACCACTAATTACAATGATGTCAGAGAAGATGTCGTGAGTGATGTAATATGTAGGGTGATTAATAGTGCTTGGCGAGGGGGTGAGTTATATTTTACTTACTTGAGATATCTATAACTGGTGAATTTAAGTGATTTTTAGAGTTTAAAACGTTATGTTGTTACTGAACCTTTAACTTAAATATCATTCCTTTAATCTTTTGTTTCATTACTTTAGGTTAATACAACAGCCCACTGCTCATGTCCACCAGACCACTGCATGCAGCCAACCCCACGCTACGCAGTGCGTTCGTTCGTGCATGATGGAGGATTGGAATGTTCCTGCATGCAGCTAACCCCCCCCCCCCCCGCTGCACACCACCTTTGGCACAGTGTGGATTTGGCCACAAGGCCTGGCTTGGGAAACCCAAGGACCACATATATTTTAAAGTGGAGGCAGGCCACGTGGCCCACCTTTCTGAGCCTCCTTAGGCCCTGGGGACCCCATCCCCCAGGGCCCTATTTTCTTTCAAAGGGAGGAGGGCCCACCTCAAGCCTCCCCCAGGGCCTGGAGACCCATTCCGCAGGGCCACAATTAAAATTAAAGGGGAGGGGGCCCCTCTCCCATGCCTTGTAAGGCCCCGGGATCCCCAGCCCCTGGGTCCATTTCTAAAAATAAAGGGGAGGGTGCCAAATGGTCCCGCCTTCCTGAGCCTTGATAGGCCCTGATGACCCCATTCTCTGGGGGCTGGTGCATTTTTTAGAGGGTGGAGGTCACGCAGCCTTGCTCCCCAGGCCAGTGTTTGGCCTGAGGGATGCAATCCCCTGGGGCTGGGCAGCATATTTAAGGGGTGTACACGGCGCCCCCGATTCTGGACTGATTTCACTCCTGGGGACCCCATTCCTGGGCCTCGGTCAACGAAGGGTGGGTTCCCTGGTACCCCGCGGCCTCAGCTGGCTCCCCACATCCTGCAAGTGTCAGCATTACTCCCGTCCACAGAGAGCAGCTAATAATGCTGCTCCCTGCGTGCAGGAACAATATTTAGATCTGTTCCCTACCCACATCACAGTGGTCAGGGAAACAGATCTAAGAAACAGATCTAAAGTCTGCTACCAGCGAACGAGAGCATTTTTCAAGCTGCCGCTCGCTGGGAGCAGACTTGGTGTTTTCTCTCACTTGGAGGGAGATTTGAAATTGCTCCTGCCAAGCGACAGCAAATACAGTTTTCCCGGGCCATGCCATTGTGGGCAGGGAAATGCTTTGTTCCAAGGGTGGGCACTCTAGGACATAGCCTATTAGCCGACCCTGGGTGATGGGGTCCCTCAGCCGAAATCAGCCTAAGGGAGGGGTGGCGTGTGGCCCCCCTCCCCCTTCGCACATGCGGCCGGACCCTAGGGATGAGATAGCCAAAGCCAACATCAGCCCAGGATGTGGGCTGCGTGTCCCCCTTTTGAAATATGGCTGGGCCCAGTTGGATGTGGTCCTTGGACCAAATGCGGCCCAGGGAGGGAGGCTGCGTGCCCTCCTCCCCATTTACAATGTGCCCAGACCCTGGAAGATGGGGTCCATGGGCTAAAACGGCCCAGGGAGGGGGGTACCATGTGGCCCCTACCCTTCACAATGAGGCTGGTCTTCAGGGGATGGGATCCCCAGGGCCGAAATGGCACGGGGAGGAGAACCACATGCCCCTATCACCCAGAAAATAGCACCGGGCCCCAGGGGATAGGGTCTCCTGGACAAAAAAATCGCCTTGGGGAGGAGAATCACATGCACCCCATCTAAGTATTTGCTCCCCTGGGGCCCGGTCCACCCACTGTCACCTAGGTGGATTCTTGGTGGCATGGATTGGTGATGGGTTTTGTGGTTTGGCTGTATGTTTAGGCACTTTATTTGAAAGAGAGTGTTAAACAGGTGAATCTCTCATATATTTCGACATTTTATGAAAGAGAGTGTTAAACAGTTGAATCTTTTCTTTGTTTAGTAATTTTATATGAAAGAGAGTGTTAAACAGATAAAGTTCACATGTTTAGCCAGTGCATGTGCTGTTTGTCGGTACTGCCACTGCACCCTTTTTAATGTCGGCACCCTTATACTCTATCTGCACATGTAGGGACCTTCTTCAGTATCGTTGTCACAGGGCAGGAGAGCCAGTGTGTCCTAGACATATCTGGAGAGTAGTCTGCATTTCTTTAACCTGCTCACCTGCAGATCTTGCTCGGGAACTTGATGTACCTGCTTACTTTATGTCAGTGGTCATTGCAATGAGAGATGCGTGCATGTCTTAGTGTATAGGACTTGTTTCAAGGATGCTTTAGTATGAACTACTTCAAGGTCAACATACAGTTCATGTATATGTACAATTCATGTATCAATGGAGTGCCGCCCGCTCACCGACTGTTTAGCAGAGGGATGCTAAGAGACGGTGCATATTAATAAACCGGTGCCACATTCCCAAACTAAATTAACAACAGAGAAGAGCGAGGTGGTAGACGGCCTCTCTGCTACCTCCCACCCAGCCCCACTTGTGGAATGTTACAGCTGGTGCTGAGGAGCTCTCTTGGCTGACCCTGCCTGGGTCCTGAAGGTGCTTCGTGTCCTGGGAGTACGTCAATAACCAGTCGGCTCTCTTGGGCACATCATGTACCTGTCCTCGAAGCCTTTCATCTCATTTGCAGTTCCCAGTGACAGCTTGGCACCTCTGCCAATCCATCTCTAACGCAGGATATGTGTGACACTGGACAGCAAGATCCCTTTTATCCACATTCGCTTCCAGCCTTAATACCGCACACAGCTAGGCAGCGGCAGCGGTGAATTGTTTTGTTTTGCAAAACTTGTTAACTTATTCAAAATGTATAGATTATTTGGCTATCTAACTGCTTTCGCTTCAGTAGTTTTCTGTCTTTTATTGTCTTCTTAAAAAATGAATTAACATTATCACATTATCCGTGAAAAAGTAGAATGTTTTTTACCCCTAGCTAGAGCAAAACTCACAGGTTCAATTTAGTATAAAGATAAATCATATGCCAGCTCATAGCGTATTGTTTTTGCTCTTAGATTCCCTGGACGACATAGAGTTCATGATTTTAATAATTCCCCAGAGCATGATGACCCATGTTTAGCCAGGATATAATACATAGGAATCACTTGTATGCAGTTCACTTGTGTGACTCAATTTCAGTAGTAAATGTACTCTTCCATAATCCGTACTCATCAATAATAGAAATTGTGGAACCTATTAGCAAATATCAGCTTTCTACACCATCCTTTGTATCACTATAAAATCTGCCTTTATATCATTTCTGTTAGCTCAAAACCTCTGCCACCCTTCTAAAGAAACCTATGCAAAGCGTTGTTCTTGAGTAGTCTCCAGCTGCCTCTGGGTTGAATTTATTTTATATGAAATGGTGCAGATGGAAATTGCGTGCCTGGTTGCTTTGTATAATCAGGTGCACAATGGAGCTTTTGGGACTTGGGGGCATATGTATCAAGCCCTTTTCCCGTTCGCAAACGGGCCGATTCTCAGAATCGGCCCGTTTCTGAACGGGAAAAGGCCTTTTGGAATGTATCATCACAAAAGGGCATCGCAGATTAGATAATCGCAAAATTTGCGATTCTCTATTTTGCGATTGCATTTAAGGAATCGCAAATTGCGATTTCTTAAATGCAAATGTATGAAGCCTAGAAAAAGTGCAATTTGGCCGTAAGGAATCGCAAATTACCACCAACTTCAAGTTGGTGGTAATTTGCGATTTCTTTGAAAAATGCACTTTTTGGCATTTTTCAAAGTGCCATGTGATGCACAGACATGCCCTTAGGGCATGTATGTGCGCCACATGTGCACACATACATATTTCAGGGGTGCAACAGGGTGTCCTTTTGACACCCTGGCACCCTTGAAATTGCATTCTCATTTTGCGATTCTCAAATTGCGAATGGCAAAATGAGAATGTCTTCCCATTCATTCCTATAGGCCTCCTAGCCCACAGGAATGAATGCGAAGGTATTCCTTAATTGCGATTAGCAATTTGCTTATCGCATTTAAGGAATACCAAGGAATCGCAAAACATTTGCGAATTTTTTATTACATCCCGTTTTGCGATTCTCAAATAGCAATTCTCTAAAAATCGCTATTTGAGAATCGCAAAAACGGAATTTGATACATATGCCCCCTGGTGCCTAATCTAAGTTGATGCAGCAAATATTGCTTCAGTGTGTGCAGAACGCAGTATTCAACGACATCCTAACGATGGGCTACATTTCCCATCAGGTCCTGACACTCTCACTTTGTTTGGAGATAACAGCAGCCATCTTGGACTAATGAGCACAACCTTTCTCGTGTTTCATGGCATCCATGCTGGGCATTCATGTCGCAATGTTGCTGCAGCCAAGACCTTGCTTCATGGATTCAGGATTTGGGAGTCCATTGGAGGAAAGTTTTGAATATATAGAAGTATTGTGATGAGAAACAAACGTTCAATGATTTGAACATTGGCAACGTTCTTTAAGAATTCTTGAATTTAAAATTGAGGTTTGATGCTGTGATGGAGCAGAACATGTTTTCACGCGAAATAATGTTATATATAATATTCATATGATGATGGGTAAAGTACTAAGAGTTATTATCAAGTGAAATATGTATGGGTAACGATAGGCATCACAAAATATTAGTGCCTGGTGATTACTTTTCCAGTGCTGCCAGTGTGCGAGGCGAACCCCAGTAACTACTGAACCCTAATATTGATTGCACTCCAACTTGAACCTACAGCTTCGTTGTTCTTGTTGATCTAACAGCAAGAGGCACCACTCTCCACAACATTAGCCCACTAATTAGCAGAGTAAAATCCAAATAGGACCTGCAACCACTCGATGACTGAGTTTTAAATAACAAATAAGTTTAAGGATTTATTACATAACTGTTATTATAAACCATGCAGAGAAATGCATATTCTGCAATGACGGCTCGGATACAGAACACACAATCATAGAATCAGAGGAGCAAAAAAACATATTCAAGCAGTTAAATCTCTCCATATTCTAAGTGTCACAGCATAAAGAGTACTGACAGCATTCTAAGGGAGAACGAGAAAGTCTCAAAATAATCGAACAGATTCTGAAGAGGAAAATGAAAATTCACTCTTGAACCTTCAGAACTTGCAATTTTAATACACATTTTACACATAAATAATTAGCAAATCTGCAGATTCAGCCTGAGGTGATCATGGTTAGTTTCCATTGACAAATTACAAGCTGCTTCATATATTAAAATGTTTAGCACAACCCGTTTTTCTTAATGTAAAAGAAAATCTTTTGCATGCCTCCTCAGTAACTGCACTCTGAAGTTGTACAATACAATATGTAACACTTTGCCACACAAAACTTCAGATAATTATGTTATGTTGTAGACCTACATCAGAACTTCCTCCAGAAATCCTTCAAAATTATATATAAAGTACACTATGGAAAGTTTAATTCACAATACACGCTTTCTAAAAACAATCAGCATTATCTCATAGCATCTGTGCCATGCCAAAACTGTGAGGAGAAAAGACTCGCAGGTGGTATCTGACTGCGGGGAGGATAGAGCAGAAGCAAGAATGAGCAGAACCTCAGGAACTTCATCCATTCTAATTAAATGGAATCTCCCACATAAATGTGGCATAACTATATTACAGTATTGATCAAACTTCACCAGAGAGAGCATTGTTTCAAAGCCTAAGGTAGAGGTGTTGGGAGAAGGAAAAGCACACTGCTCCTGTTCTGTCCTGAGTACAGAGGTAGTGTTTTCTCACAGCTTTCTTACCCTGTGTTTGTGTGTGTGTGTGTGCATATGTGTGTGGCATTTGTGTGTGTGCATGTGTGTGTGGAGGTAGGATGTTTAGTTGTAATGTGGCTGATGTGTGAGGTGTTGGTGCAGCTTCCTGATGCACATATGGAACACGGTGTTGTGAAGAGGTAGTAGGAAGTAGTAAGTGGGAGTAGCAGTGCTGTTTAAAGAACAATGTTATTCTTGAGTGTCATATGCCTCTGTGCAGACCTTGCCCATTGTGGCGGAAGCCAGTGCATGAGGTCTTGGTTGCTTTTTCTGATTTGGTGTAAGCAGGCCCTTCCTGCATGGGGACGCCTTCTCTGGTTTAGTGTAATCTGGGGTATGCATGTCCTATTGCCCTTAGTGGGATTGTAGCATCCACAATGATTCTAAGTTCCCTGACCGTGCTAACTGTAGGCCATGGGCCTTTAAGTTCTAGTCCCCACATTTGGGTATTTCAGTTTTCACAGTGTAGTTTTGTTGGGGTGTGGATCTACGGTGTAGGTTTAGGTATAGTTTTTAGACAGTGAAGTTGGTGTAGGATGTAGAATGTAGATAAAGGATTTAAATGGTGGTGTGAGATGGAATTCATTTTAGTTTAATATATGGTCCATAAATGAGCAAATTTCGAAATTTCAGGTACAGCAATATGCAACTATGCTACAATATCAAATGGAGGATGCTCTTTAGACCGCTAGGAACCTAGCTCAGGGAATGCAATAAGAGAGCAAAGATTAATTGTGGTATTTTCATATACAATACATTATACATATTTAATTAATGTTGTATGACAATTACAACCACTCAGTAAATGTAGTATTTAAAGAAATAAAACAGAGACCATTTCGAGCAACTCAATCCAAGTTATTTTTTAATTGAAAAACATGATTTATAAAAAATTGCTTAATACTCAAGTGCTCTCACACTTCAGTGAAAGGCATAGGAAAGCGCCCATACAAAAGAAGACAAAAGAGCTAAAGGAAGCATTGGTAGTATTGGTACAATCATAGATATCCATCAGCTCTGCTCTGTAAAAAGAATGTAACTGGTCTAGTTGCCTATAGTGTTGATGTTGATTCAACTCTATTTAGTTCAATGGGTCACCATCAGAACGAGAAATAATTGAGGAGCATAAACAAATGCCTATCTCTAGATGTAAAGAGGGTCAGAATGATCCCTGATTCTCAATGATGGAGTAAAGAAAAGCATCACCATCAGCTCAATGTGCCATAGAATGGCCACCACATCATATATCCAGGAAATTACTGTGCAAATGTTGCTTCATGACTGTAAATGCCCATGCTTATAAAACATTACTGCCCAAAAACATAATGACCTAGTCAGCGTTGTCAGTGTCAACATTGAGAGCCATGTGAGAAGCAGTGTCAACTTATGTTTGAAAGTACATGCAAATGATAGTGTGTCATCTAAATATCTGCATTTCATACAGCTCAAATATTATTCCACCATCCGAAATCAATTAGTGTGTGACCTTTATGAACATTCTAAAGGTGTCTTATTTAAAGACCGTCCTGTGAGAAAGTGGGTTTCTGTTGCAGTAAACCCCCCCTTTTTTTTTTTGCCAGACTACTGATGCTCTTTGACTTGGTGTGCTCTGGGCTCCTGTCAATCAGGTGCCCAGGGCCTGTGTTCCTTCCCTAAAACTGCCTAACAGCCAAAACCCAATTGGCATCTCTGGCCACATGTCAGCCCCTGGTAAATGGTACCCTAGGTACCCAGGGCCCTGTGACCAGAGAAGGCCTCTAAGGGCTGCAGCACTTATTGTGCCACCCTTAGAGGCCCTGTACCCTGACACACACACACTTCCTTTGCAGGCTGAGTGTCTTGGTGCAGAACAAAACAAAGAGTCGACATGGTACACATCCCAGTGTGCTATGCCCACAACACACACTGCCCTGGCATACCTCAGTCACTCCTCTAGCTGGGTGCCCTATGCCAGCGGTGTGGGTACAGGTGCATGAGCCCTGTGCCCCTACAGAACCCAGGTCCATTCCTGGGCACTGTAAGTGCAGTGCTGCCATTAAGAGTAGACCTTGGCTAACTTCTTTTGCAACACGATCTCCACCGTCTATGAAAACTTCAACCCCAAACCAACCGACAACAGAATCCCCAGCCTCCTCAGCTGGACCAACTCTCACTCCAACTTCAAGATCACAACATGGGATCCATTCACCATACAGACCACCTCTGCCAGCATGAGCTCCATCTGCATCACTAGCACCCAGAAACCCCTGCCCCCATCACATGTTAAGCCTGGGAAACAACACTATCAGCAATGAATTCACCATCATGGTTAACACCTCTATCACTTCTGCCACCTTTGCAGAGGAATGGAAACACGCAGGGGTCAAACCACTCCTCAAAATACCTTTGTCAGACCCAGAGGATCTCAAAAATTACCAGCACATCTGCCTGCTCCTGTTCCCTGCCAACGTCTTGGAAAAAGCTATCAACCACCAACTCACCAACTACCTAGAGAACAGCAATCCTGGACCCATCCCAATCTGTATTCTGCTCAAACCACAACACAGAAATGGCCCAAATCATGGCCACCAATGAAATCAGGACTCTCCTAGACCTGGGAGCAAATGCCACCCTGATCCTCCTTCACCTCTTGACAGCCTTCAACACAGTCTCCCACCACACCCTCCTAGAAAGGCTACACCAAAAGGATATTTAAGGAAACGCTCTCAAATAGATTGCATCCTTCCTCATCGGAAGAACCCAGAGCATCCGCTTCCCACCTTACACCTCATACCCCAAGAACATAATCTGCGGCATCCCCCAAGGGTCCTCACTCAGCTCCACCCTTATAAACTCCTACATGACCCCACTGGCCAACCTGGTCAGGACCCATTGACTGAATATTATATGAAATGCAGACAACACCCAACTCATCCTCTCTGTATCCACAGACCCCTCCACCACCAAGGCCACCTTCCACCTATGCATGACCAGTGTCACCCACAGGATGCAAAATAACTGCCTCAAACTCAACACTGACAAAAGGTACTCATCTTTAGGAGCAACACATACCTGTAGAACGACTCATGGTGGCCAGTGGAACTGTGACCCGCACCCACACAACAAACCACAAACCTCAGCTGCATCCTCAACAGTAAACTCACCATAAAAAAAAGATCAACGCTGTTTCATCAGCCTGCTTCCTCACTCTCCGCATGCTCCCGAAAATCTTCAAGTGAGTCCCAGCCAGCACCAGACGTAACGTCACCCAGGCCCTCATTACCAGCCGCTTGGACTATGTCAACACACTTTAAGTACACCGGCTAAAGAGACTACAGACCATCCAGAACTCAGCCCCCAGACTCGTCCTCAACTGCCCTAGATGAGCCCACATTATCCCACACCTTAGGAAACTCCACTGGCTCCTGGTACACAAGAGATGCCAGTTCAAGATGCTAACACACACTTACAAGGCCATGCACAACAAGGGACAAGCCTACATCAACCACCGTGTGAACTTACAACAGCCCTACAGACATCTTCTTGTTGCTTCCTTCTCCCTTGCCCAGACCCCCGCATCCTCTGAAGCAAGAGCAGCAGTTGCTCCTTCTCTTACCTGCCCACCAAGGCCTTGAACAGCCCCCCTCCAGACTTCCGCTTGGCCGCAATAATTCAGAAAGGGTCTGGCAATCTGGATGTTTGACTGACTCCACCTAGAGGCAGAATCCCCCAGCACCTGGATTCCCTCACAGGTAATAAGTAGCGCTGTACAAATCCCATTTGATTGATTGAAAACATTATCTGACAATAAAGAGAACACATACTGATTTTAAAAGGGCTTCAATAGTTGGTTGCAGCAGTACACCTTCTCTGCCAGATGTAAGCGTGACTCCTTCTTGTAGTCATTGTGTGCATAACACTTAGGAATATAACATGAAAGCAGCAGGTGTCTCCTTGAAGCGTCATTAATTAAAGGAAATAACTTTCAAGAGACAGGATATACAAGGTAAAGAAATATTGAGGAATCCATCACCCACACAACCGAGACTATAGTGGTGCAATTCAGGCCCTTGCAACCCCAACAGGCCCATGCGCGGGAGCTCCAAACCATTCAGTGGGTCTCCAACCTTTCGTGCAGTCCCCTTTTAGCCCTAGTCCAATTAATATCTGTGAGATATGAGAGACTCAGAAGTCCCTCATCACACTATGTAGTGGCTCCCTATCATTTTAAATTATGCCACTGAATGAGGATGGAATCCGGCTGGAACAGGATTCAAAGAGATTGGGCAAGACCCAGGTAATGCATCAGGATTCTAAGAAACCAAGACCAAGTAACCATGAGTGAGAGACCCACTGCCACAGTTACTGGAGTGTTTGCGATGCATAGTACTGATGGTTCCAGCTCCTTATATAGGAAGAAACAGTAAGTGAGTAAGAGAAAGAAACAGGCAGCGACATAGAGGAAGTGATGCCACCATGATGGTTTTGGGTCATCGCTGATGTAACACAGATGGTGAAAGACATAATGGATTGGGCAAAATACAATTTGTCACTTCCTGTTTTGGAAGCAGAAGAGACCGGAGAGCTTGGAAATAGTGCCATATTTTGCAAGCCTGGCAACTCTTAGAAGAAGCTGGAATAGTGTCAGAGCATGAGGTAAGTGTACAAACATTACTCTCAGATGATTTCTAAAATGAAAATAATCAACGTGGTTAATAAATAAGACTACATTCATGTATCAACACCCAATTCCAGCAAGCTGTGCAGGAAGGAAAATATGACCATTTGACCGTCTGGGGTTGCAAAGGCCTCTGACTGTGTGGCGCAGCAATCGGGCAGGTTAAAATCAAAAACTAGTCAATTGAATGACCAGCTGCTACATGAGCCCTTGTGTTTCCAAACATTTTAAGAATTTATGAACTTAACCTGCCAATTCATCAATTCGAACATTATAAATACCCACTTTCAGATGTATCTTTTCCAAATGCTCAACTGGGTCTATAGCACTTAAAATGTTAATATAGATAAACTATTATATTTTAGTGGCCATCACATGTCAGTAATAAAGGTTGAGGTTTCATTCTCTGCCTTTTAATCTTCTCTAGGTGGTTCTGTAATTCAGCTATGTGACTGGTGAGGTCTCCATGGTCTGAATTCAGTATGGTACTTAAATATTGAGTTGTAAACAGCATGGTTCAGGAATGTTGTGGAGTCAAAAACACTGTGGGACAAAATATTGTGTGTTACATTTGTAATTTGTTACTTCTTTTTAATGTTATTGTCATTTAAAATAAATTTACAAAAATATCATGGTGTTAAATATAATTTGCCAGAATATTGAATGTTATATGCTTATTGTTAAGGTTTCTTTTAGTATACATACTAAGAAGGTTTTTTGTAACTAATTAATTTGTCCTCAATTATATGTGTTGTATTGGGAAATAGAATGGGAAGTGTCTTAATTTTAAGAATTTAAAACACTTTTTGGGAGATGCAAGTGTAATATTTTTGTGGATAATTTTTGGGATTGGTTTTGGAGTGCATAAAATAAATGTTTTAGGTTCAGGATTATTTGAAGAATAGTGTGGGTAGTGTTTGATTGTAATAAATGTATAAAAAATACTATAATTGACGTATACATATCAAAATGTATAATTTTGGGTGTATGGCATCTGTTATTTTTAAGGGGTTGGGGTTTTGGGCTTATTAGAAGAACTGGGTGGGTGATGGTTTATTAATTTAATATATCTTTGTTATTTATTTTAGGTTCCTTTTTAATTAATATTAACATTAGGGGGTTAATGCATTTCAATATTGATAATTTAAACAGGTTCTGTCTGTAAGTCTGTAAGGACATTAACTTTACCTGTTTTAGTTATAACAATTGAGCTTTCCTTTTTCAGGTGTATATATTTCAGTGTGATTTAGATTATGGCACATATATTTTGGATATATTGTTATATTTTAATTGTTTATTACTTTTTGGGGTTTATTTTTTTTTTCTTGTCAATTTTAGTAGCTAACGCCCTGCAGAAGTTTTATAAGATTTTTAATTTTTTAATACTACATGGGAAAAACTCATGTTTTTTACTTTATCCACTGCTTGTTGATTTTGGTGTTGTTATAGTTAATATTACTGCCTCCATTTATGCACCTAAAGCACTGTTTGTTAGATTAGAATGGAGGAGTAAATCTTACACTCTACAATTTATGCAGTTATCCCAATATTTGTTAGATTTACATTAGAGTAGTAAATCTGTCCCCAACCATTCATACATTTTTACCAATGTATGTTACATTTGAATTAGAATAATGAATGTTACTATATATAACTGACTGACTCACCCCAAAGTGTGTTAGATAAGGGATGGTATAGTAAATCTGACTACTCCAATCTATGTACCAATCCCAGTGTTTGTTAGATTGGAGGTGGAGGAGTAAATATGACCCAGTACAATATATGCATTTACTCCAATGATCATTAGATTGGAATTAGAATAGTACATCAGACCCCCTACAATATATGCATTTATCCCAAGGTTTGTTTGATCGGAGTTGGAATACAAATTTTGACCCTCTACAATTTATGCATTGACCCCAGTGTTCAATTTAAATTAGAATAGTAAATCTGATCCTGTACAGCTCTCGTTCTTATGGATGCCTGTACTACATTGATGTTTTCAGGAGGATGGGCATAATACCAGAATTCTTGTGCTGGATAATGCTGCTATATTCGGAACCACTTGCCAGAGTGTGCACTGGATTGGTGAGCTCAACAAAATTAATTATTGGCAAAGGTACAAGACAATGTTGTTCACTGTCGACTATATTATTTGCCCTGGACATGACACTGCTTGCTTGCATCTTTATAGACAAGGAATCAGAATGCATACATCTAAAAAACATTATTATACTTACAACCAGCAGAAGAGTGTTGACAAGAAGTTACATTACTCTGGATCGGTTTTGCAGAACATCAGGGCTAACAGTAAGTTGGTCAGAATAATGTGTTTTCCTCTGAGACAGATTAGTGTGATTTAGATTATGGCACATATATTTTGGATATATTGTTATATTTTAATTGTTTATTACTTTTTGGGGTTTATTTTTTTTTTCTTGTCAATTTTAGTAGCTAACGCCCTGCAGAAGTTTTATAAGATTTTTAATTTTTTAATACTACATGGGAAAAACTCATGTTTTTTACTTTATCCACTGCTTGTTGATTTTGGTGTTGTTATAGTTAATATTACTGCCTCCATTTATGCACCTAAAGCACTGTTTGTTAGATTAGAATGGAGGAGTAAATCTTACACTCTACAATTTATGCAGTTATCCCAATATTTGTTAGATTTACATTAGAGTAGTAAATCTGTCCCCAACCATTCATACATTTTTACCAATGTATGTTACATTTGAATTAGAATAATGAATGTTACTATATATAACTGACTGACTCACCCCAAAGTGTGTTAGATAAGGGATGGTATAGTAAATCTGACTACTCCAATCTATGTACCAATCCCAGTGTTTGTTAGATTGGAGGTGGAGGAGTAAATATGACCCAGTACAATATATGCATTTACTCCAATGATCATTAGATTGGAATTAGAATAGTACATCAGACCCCCTACAATATATGCATTTATCCCAAGGTTTGTTTGATCGGAGTTGGAATACAAATTTTGACCCTCTACAATTTATGCATTGACCCCAGTGTTCAATTTAAATTAGAATAGTAAATCTGATCCTGTACAGCTCTCGTTCTTATGGATGCCTGTACTACATTGATGTTTTCAGGAGGATGGGCATAATACCAGAATTCTTGTGCTGGATAATGCTGCTATATTCGGAACCACTTGCCAGAGTGTGCACTGGATTGGTGAGCTCAACAAAATTAATTATTGGCAAAGGTACAAGACAATGTTGTTCACTGTCGACTATATTATTTGCCCTGGACATGACACTGCTTGCTTGCATCTTTATAGACAAGGAATCAGAATGCATACATCTAAAAAACATTATTATACTTACAACCAGCAGAAGAGTGTTGACAAGAAGTTACATTACTCTGGATCGGTTTTGCAGAACATCAGGGCTAACAGTAAGTTGGTCAGAATAATGTGTTTTCCTCTGAGACAGATTAGTGAGGTGGAACGTCTTGGTTCTCTACCACACAGGTCAAATGGAACCTTGATATGTTCCAATATCTAGCTGCACATAAATATCACAATAAGGAGAAACTCATCATAGGAAACCTAGGAAATGCAGTAATGGAGTTTTTACACACATTATTAGCTGAACTAATATGGGACACAGGACAAATGAGAGTAACAATAGGGAAAATATAAATACCTCCGGAAAATGATGGATTGGGAGAATGTAAGTATGAGGTTTGTTATTTAGCCACCTAACTACAATAGTGTTAGACCTGGCATCCTTGGCGTGGTTCTCCCCTAACTTTTTTCCTTCAACCCACCTGTTTTACTGACTTCGTTTTTGCTGACTTTAGGATTCTGCTAACCAGTGCAAAAGTGTGTATGCTCCCTCCTTAAAACATGCTGCAATTGGCTAACACCCAATTGGCACATTTAATTTACTTGTAAGTCCCTAGTAAAGCAGTACTACATGCACACAGGGCCTGTAAATTAAATCTAGTGGGCCTGCAGGCCTTATTGTTCCACCCACTTAAGTAGCCCTTTAATCCTGTCTCAGGCCTCTATTACAGCCTGTGTGTGCAGTTTTCAACTACTTTTACGAACTGGCATAATAAACCTTTAACCAGACCCAAACCTTCATTTTTAATATATATCAGTCACTCCTTGAGTAGGACTTGAACAGTCCAGAGGGCAGGGTGCAATTTATTTAAAAAGTTGGACATGTACTTTTAAGTTTTATATGTCCTGGTAGAAATAAAAGAATAAATATGTTTTTCTCTACTGCAAGGCCTAGCTCTCCTATAGGATAACATTGGGTTACCTTACTACATTTAATACGGGATAACTTTCATTTGGGAGTTGGTGGACAGAATACATTTGGAGTCTAAAGAATTTTGATTAAACACACTCTTTAATGGTAAAGTTTGATTTTTAGTCACAATTCTCAAAATGTCACTTTAAGATAGTTGGCACTTTCTTGTCCTAACCATTTGGTGCCTGCAGCCAGATCCTGGGTCACATGCCTAGGTGTAGCTGCTAGTTGGTTTTTGTGTATTGCTCCCGGACAGTGAAACAAAGGGAAGGTAGGTGTTGGCAGGATGGGCCACTCTGAGTTAACAAGGGGAAGTAGCTGTCATCTTCTAAACTTGCATATCCCAATGGTTCTACCTTGTCACCTTCACAAAGGCTTCGTCACTAGACTTTTGTAACCCCAGACAAGCTGGGGAGAGGAGAGGAAGGTGATGCCTAACACCACAGGGAGATGTAAACCTCTAGAAGCTTCCTCTACTTCATAGTGGGCACCAAGTATAAATATTGGACCCTTAGACCCAACTCTTCAGTACATTTCTCAACTTGTGGACTCTGCAAGGAAGACGAACTGCTGTGCAGCTGAAATGTATGCCACTCTGCTAGACTGCTGCCTGGAAGGACTGCTGCCCTGCTAACCTGCTACCCCACTGCCCTCTTGCATAGGTGAGAAGAACTGGATCTGCATCTCTTTTTGAGTTCAATAACATTTTATTAGTCAGTGAAAAAGAGTAAATCAATACATAACATCGATTTGGAAAGGGGAGGGAGGGGGAAAGTGGGGAAGAAGGGGGAAGGGGGAATAACAGAATGTAGCATGTAAGAGAGAGTATACAATAAAACAATAATCATGGGCATTGAGCATCTGAACAATTGATCATGGGCATTGAAAAAGAAGAGAAAAAGAGAAAAAACAGTATATATAAAAAAAATAAAAATAAAAACTTGGATGTGGAAAGGGTATCATGGGGGTTTGGAAACCTCTTGTTGAGCAGGCGTTGGACGAGATGAATGGGCAGTACATTTATCTAGATACAATGTAATGGGGAGCCACAATTCTGCTCGTTTGGTTGCTAACTGAACAGGAAAAACAAAAGCATTATCAAGTCGATGGTTATGACAGACATTGTACCACCACCCTTTGAGAGAAATATTAGATGCAGTTTTCCAATTAACAGTAATCTGCTGAAAGGCTACAGCTAATAACAGATCTACAATGCAAACACACATATCCACATTATCCCAACCCGGGGACAGGCTACCCAAGAAAAGATGAGTGAGAGAAAAAGGAATACAGGCATGAAAAATAACGTTGACTTGAGCCCATACCTGTAACCAAAAGTCATGCACATATTTACAGAGAAATATCATGTGAAATAAGGTAGCATTGGGGGAGCCACACGACCAGCATGTGTCTGGGGTAGTGGGAAAGCGTTTGTGTAGTGTAGAAGGAGTATGAAGTAATCTGTTGTATATAAAGAATAAGGATTGCGTCAGGGAGGCTGCTCTGGAAGTTTTACGGAGTTTTGCCCATATCTTATCCCAGAGAGATATCGGCCATTCTGTTTCAAAGTCAGTCTCCCATTGAATCTCAACCTTAGATTTAGGTCTAAGTGATTGATGTGAGTGAAGATATTTATAGATAAGGGATGCTTTGGGGCTCGTACGTAGAAGAGAATGGAATTGGAAAGTGGGGGATTGTTGAACAGGGGAAGGAGAAGAAGAACCCGAGAGCCTCTCATAAACCTCTAGAACGGTCCTTTTAAGTAATAAGTATTTAGGGACAAAAGATAAAGGTAGGCCAAAGGAAGAACTAAGATCAGAGAAAGAGAAAAAGATGGAGTCAGAGAAGAGTTGCGAAATCCATATCAAACCTCGGGACCTCCATGCCTTCCAATAGAAGGGTTTATTACCAATTAGAAGATATTTATTATGCCAAATGGTGGAAGAAAGGAAATCGGTAACAGTCGTGGGAGGGCCAGGGGCCCCAGATAACAAGAGCTTAAGGGTATACTTGTGAATAGGAGTGGGAATCAAAGAAGGTTTACGAGAGAAAGCAAGATATTCTGTGAAAGAGAATGGAGAAAGGAGAGTGCGTTCAACCTTAATCCACAAAGGACAAGGAACAGTGATATCTTGTAGCCAGAGGGAAGCTTGACGTAGCAAAAAGGCCTTCTGATATGCAGGAAAGTCAGGGAAGTTAACTCCACCCTCAGAGGCGGGGCGAATAAGTCTAGCAAGAGATATTCTAGGTTTTTTAGAACTCCACAAAAATGAAGATAACGTTGAGTTGATCTTTTTAAAGAACTTCATTGGAATAGATACCGGAATATTTGATAGCGTATAGAGAATAATGGGGGAAATCATCATTTTAATAGTATCGAGGCGGCCCCACCAGGAGAGGTATAGGGGGTGCCACTTTGCAGTAAGGTCCGTAATTTTTTGTGTACATTTAGACAAACAGAGAGAGATAGTGTCAGGAATAGAGGGGGTGATATATAACCCCAGATATTTAATGTGGGTGGGGCTCCAAGTAAATTGAGAGTCACAAAATTCTTGTTTGAAAGTGAATTTGGTCAAGGGTAGGATCTCACATTTATCATGGTTAAGTCTATACCCAGAGAGGGAGGAATAATTCCGAACTTCATCCAGAAAAGCAGGGACAGAGTCTGCGGGATTGGAGAGAAAAAGTAAGATATCATCTGCATAAGCAGCAAGTTTAAGATGAAGGTCCGCAACCTGAAAGCCATGGATGGCAGGATTTTGACGTATTCTAGATAAAAAGGGTTCTAGAGTGAGGTTGAAAAGAAAAGGGGAGAGGGGGCAACCCTGACGAACGCCCCTACCCAGACTGAAATAAGAAGAAATTTGGCCATTGGCAACTACTGTGGCTCTAGGGTGCGAGTATAGCAGGGAAACTAAAGAAATAAATTTAGGGCCAAAGCCAAACCAAGTAAGAGTGTGAAAAAGATATCGCCACTCAACTCGATCAAACGCCTTTTCGGCGTCAAGGGCAATCGCTGCAAGTGAATGTTGACAGCGGGAAGACTTTGATAGAATATTAAATAAAAGTCTGGTATTGTCCGTAATATGTCGGCCCTTAACAAACCCGGATTGCTCTTCACCGAGAAGATCAGGAAGTAGGTGGTCCAATCGGACCGCCAATACTTTAGCAAAAAGTTTATAGTCAATATTGACTAAAGATATGGGCCTATAATTTTTGCAATGTTGTACATCTTTCCCAGGTTTAGGTATTAAGCAGATGTGAGCATCTGAGAACGTCCCTGAGGAAGCACCTTGAGCAATAAAAGTATGGAGAAGGGAGTGCAGGCGTGGGATCAACAGCTTAGAAAAATGAAGATAGAATTCAACGGTAAAACCGTCGGGGCCAGGAGCTTTATTAAGTTTAAGGTGTTGCAAAGCAGTGAGTAATTCCTTTTGTGTGATGTCAGATTCTAAGGAGGAAAGGTCAAGAGGAAAAGTGGGTGGCGTGTGAATGGTGGAGAAAAAATGAGCAAGAGAGTTGGGAGAGGGCTGAGTTTCAGATGTGTACAATGTTTCATAAAAATGGGAGAACGCAGCCAGAATATCAACATCCTTATGCTTCAGAGTGTCATTAGAGTCGTAAACAGATTCAATATTGAACTTATCATGCTTAATCTTTAAATAGTTAGCTAGGAGCTTCCCTGCTTTATTCCTACCCCCATAAAATTTAGCAGTAGATTTTAACAAGTATAGGGAGGCGTCCTCCGTAGATTTCTTATTAAATTTCAATTTTGCAGCAACAAGGGCTGTCAAGCTATCCTCAGAGTGAGAGGTAAAATATGTGTGTTCCAACTTCCTAATATTTAAAAGGAGCTGTTTGGTGGACCTTCTGGCAGCCCTGCGTTTACTCGCAACGTAGCTGATGATAAAGTCACGTGCAGCCGCTTTAAAAGCGTCCCAGATGGTGTGGTCCGGGATATCAGTGTGATCATTAATCAGAAAAAATTCATCAAAAAAGGAAGTGAAAGTAGCCGTAAACTTGGGATCAGTTAGGAGCGAGTTATTAAATCTCCATCTTCTGGGACCATTAACCTTAGGGAACACATCAACGCTCGTAAGGACGGGAGCGTGATCTGAAAGTAATATCGGGCCTATCTCAGAATGTAATAGTGATTGAGCAAGGTTGTGGGAGACAAAAACATAGTCAAGTCTTGACTGGGAGCGATGACAGGGAGAGTAAAAAGTGTACTCCCGTAATTAGGGATTGCAAAGGCGCCAGGAGTCCACCAACTTATGCTGTGAGATAGCATGACTAAATAGCTTATGGGGTTTGTTAGGAATATAGGGGGCCATAGATTTCCTATCAATAAAGGGATCCAGAGGTTGATTACTATCCCCCGCCAAAATAAAGTTGTGATCCATAAATTTAGTTAGGAATGGAGAAAAATCAGCCCAAAAGGAGGGCTCACCCGTAGTTGGGCCATAAACATTAAGAAGGGAAATTGGAACACCTCTGAGTGATAGCTTGGCAAAAACCCAACGACCCGAAACATCCGATTCTTGAGTAAGAACCTGAAATGACAGAGACTTGCGACAAAGGATTGCCACACCATTCCGTTTGCCATCACCCTGTGAGTAAAAGAGTTCGCCCACCCATCCACGCTTGAGCTTAACTGACTCTACATCATTTAAGTGCGTTTCTTGAAGGAATGCAATATCAACATTCAATTTGGCTAGGTGTGACAAAATTCTTTGACGCTTAATCGGGGAGTTAATACCCTTCACATTCCATGACAAAATATTCAGGGACATAACGATAACCTATCTACAAAAAATGTGAAAAAACATGATCAAAGAATGAAAAGCCCATGTACCGTGGAAAAGACATGAAGAAAGAAGACGAAAGAGAGAACCAGTGTAGACATTCTGGAGAAGAGGAGAGGAAGAGGATAAATGAGAAACTGAAGAATAAGTGCACCAGGAGGAACAAGGAATGTAACTCTTATATAAGCAAAAGATTTCAGTCAAAGATAGTATGCTAAAATATAAACATGTGAATAAGAATACGAACAAGAGAAGAGGGAGAAGGGAAGGATAGGGGAAGAAACCATCAAATGCACAGGGAAAACAAATAAGGGAATAGAGAAAGAACATACCTACAAAGGAGGGGTACGAGGAAGGGTGGAGGAGGGAAGGAGCCATATGGGTGGGGCAGCACATCCAGGAGCAGCGAGGCAGGGACCAAGAGACATCATCAAACACGGGGAAAAATTCCTGTAAGACGAAAAAAGAGAACAAGAATTGAAACAAATCAGGACATCATGCGGGAACCATGACTAACAAGAAAACAAGGGACAACCATCATGCATAAACAATAACAAGTCAGCAAAGTAAGCTTCTGGAAAATCAGACAAATTCGAGTGAACTGCAGCTAAGAGAGAGTCTCTGAGCAAGTACAGGATAAAATGCAACAGCCATATAAGGATTATGAAAGCATTAGTCAACCATGAGCAGAGGTTGACGATCCGGAGGCATCCATGGCAGATGACTTGTGCGCATTGATGAAACTTTGTAAGCGCACTGGGTCCTCATAGGTTGTAGTCTTGTTGTTATAGGTAACTTTAAACAGACACGGGTGATACAGGCCATATCGCGCACCCATCGCCCGCAGATCTGCTCTTAGGCTCAGAAAGACCTTACGACGGGTAGCTGTGGCTTTAGCATAATCCTGTGCAAAAAACAAGGGCGTGCCAGACCAGGCTAAATTCGGAGAGGATTTAGCCGCCGTTAGAACCATCAAAAGGTCAGTGTATTCCAAGAAATAAATAATGACCCCTCTAGGTCTCTGTGGGGAGGAAGCAGAAGAAGGTGGTCGACCCAGTCTGTGAGCACGTTGGATGTTAAGGGTCTTGTCCGATGACAGATGCAAAAGCTTGGGAAGGAACGACTTGAAGAAGGCGATAGGATCAGATCCCTCAAGTCCCTCAACCAGGCCATAAATACGGAGGTTATTGCGTCTATTCCTATTCTCCAACTGTTCTACTTGTTGTTGAAGGTCTGAGACTTGAGACTTTAGGTTTGAGACCACAGAGGATGTCTCTTGAAATGACTGAACAGATTTTTCCATCGAAGTTACCCTAGTTTCCATTTGCGACCAAATATCTGTAAGGACCTGGAGCTTAATATTGGTCTCTTCCATGAAAGGACGCAAGGACCTTATCTCTTCTAACAACAATTCCATGGATACTGGACCTGAGTGTTTTGGAGGTGAGAGAGAATTTGACTTAAGTCTTTTTGTGGTAGATTTAGAATTATCCGGCATATTCTTGGAAGGATCCATTGATGTGTCTGAACCAGACGAATTAAGAGAGTCTTCCAGTTGCGAAAAAGCAGAGAAAACCTTAGAGTTCTTCATAAGCTGGGGTTTGGTCGAGCGAGGCAGGTGCGACATTGATTTAAGTTTACCCATGTAGTAAAGTCGCGGAATGACTGACACAGTAGATGTCACAGGAACAAAAACGGGGTAAATTGAATATTTTATGAGAGGGATATGGCCAATTTCATAGTGCTTAAGTAAAAACAGTCGTTAAAGCATACATGGACAGGCAAATGAGGCCATTCATGAGGAGATCACGGTAGTATGTATACGGCATATATTGCAGAGATTTGGCAGCAGCTCACCGCAGAATGTGAAGCGGGTTTAATCCTCATGTCAAAGGGTGACATGAAGTGCCTCGTGACACACCTCTCAGGAATCCGCAATGAATAATGGTATCAATAGTAGAAAGCAACCAGGCATGCCATATAGACACCTCACCACTCGTAGGCGAATTCAGAGAGCAGCGTGGATATAAGAAATTATGCCTTGGGGATCAGCTTAGCGGCAGTCATGTGGAGCAAGGGCACCACATGAAGGGACGTTATGATTGCGTTGCGCAGAGGGTGAGCGGTACCATAATGCAGAGACTTGGTGCAGGGGAGCAGAAGCAGATGGGTGATTTATAAGCCCATTAAAAATGTGTAGTTAGGCATTAAGAGCGCTGGGCTGACGGTGGAAAAACCGCCATAAAACGCGCGTCATTTAGCGAATCCAAGATGGCGGCCGCATACGAGAGAATTTCGTCAGAACTTACAAGTTCCAGTTGCTGTGTCACGGAGGCATAAAAAGAGTCCCAATAACGCTTGGTGAAGTCAGGACATGTTCCGACACCACTGCAGTCGGACGCCTTCAGGAGACGCAAGCAGGAACCGGCTCGTCTCTCAGCGCCGCCCCGGAGCTCTACTCGATCGCCGCCATCACCCTCAGGCGCCAAGCCACGCCCCCCCCTGGATCTGCATCTCTAAACCCAGCACCCCAGAGTGACTGCAAGAGCTATTTGGCTGGCTTCCTGATCCGAAGCCTCTGTGGTAGAACATGCTTCCAACAACCTTGAATAGGGCCCAGGAATCAGTCATCTGGTAGTCCTGCCTTCTCAAGTGCAGCCCAGTCCTGGACACTTAGAAGTGGGCCTAAAGGTGCTCTGCCAGCCCATCGATGGATTCAGGAGAACCTACGCATCTCCTCCGCAGTGCATCTCATGCAGAACTGGCACATTGCATGTGCAATTTGACAAATGGCCCTCGGAAGCAATGCATCACCTCTGCTGCTAGGACTTCCCCAACTCAAGAATTTCACATCATCATCGCCGTTCCCCAGAACCTCTGCTGCATACCGCGTCTCCTCGCCCAGACCTTGCATCGCCTCTGTTGTACGACACATCCTCGATGTAGACCTCCGCATCGCTTTGCAACCAGGATTAAGGTACGGTGTTCAGCGGACCTTATTGGGTCCCTGTAGCCGACCCATACTTTATTGAGGTCAGCCCGAACTTATGACTTTGTCCTCCTCTACAGCAACCAGATAACCACAGTTGGCGCTTGTTGATTTTTGGTGCTATGTTCACTGACACTTTAAACTTACATATCTCCAGTTCTATTAGTCGTATTTTTGTCATATTGGTCTTGCTTGGGATTTTTCTTGTGTTGTGTTTTCAGTTCATTACTGTTTTAAGTGCTGCATAAACACTTTACACATTGTCTCTAAGTTAAGCCTGATTGCTCTGTGCCAAGCTATCAGAGGGTCGAGCACAGGTTAATTTGGGGGTTGTTTGTGACTTCACCCTGTCAAGGATTGTGGTTGTTGCTTGAGTAGGGTTCCACCCCCTCAACCAGAAACCCAATTTCTTACAAATGGCAACTGAAATAACATAAATAACCCCCTTCAAAGTACTAACATACAAGCTGGAAACCAAAAACCGATGTTTGCTCTTTCACAGTTACAGACAAACTATATTGGCAAAGATATATAATAATATTCAAAGGATCTGCATTACATGCGTCAGTTTTACTAATAGGGTGCCTTCAGAAGTTCAGAGAGATCCTTAAAGTACGAGACAAAAGATCTTAAACTGAGACGGTATGCGGCAAAGCAAGTTACTGATGCAAACAAAAGTGAGCTTAAAATGAAATTGAAGGTGACATTAGGCAAAGAAAGCCAAAGCAGGAATGGTCAAAGTCAGAGAATCGACAAGAGTGGTATCAAGGAATCCCCAATTTAAGTTTATTGGGTTTACCTACTTACATCAAACATTCTTCTCCGCAAAATGAATTAGCCAGATGTTCTAGGGTGTGACTGGAGCCTGCCCTAGAAGCAGTCTCTTACCATATGGTATTGGAATGCAGCATGAATGCAAACTACTGGAAGAAAGGTACTAGATACAATCTCAGAGATCACAGACTGACAAATTGAAGCATTCACGACTACATGCCTGCTAGCACAAAAAACAGACCTAAAAACGTCACAATTAAGTTCATAGAACTGGCACTTACATTGTCTTAACAGAGCATTGCCCTGGCATAAAAGGTAACAGAGGCACCATCCATAAAAGCATGGCTCCCCGGTGCAAAGAAATGGGTCAACACTGAAAAGGAAACACATGGTAACATCAAAACAAGCAGGGGTGAAGAGATGCATAAAGCCTAGGACACATTCTATTTGTATTGGAGGCAAAGACAGACAAAGGCCCCATGAAACGTTATTAGTTTTGGGGCACTACATCACAAATGACACAACATTGATTCATCTAAGACAACAAGTATTTGGGTAGTGTAGGTCATCAAACCACAAACTCTAGTTCTACGGCCCTTTATTAGATAAGGCAGCTGATAGCATAAGACATAGGTGTAATGCAAGTAATCAGTGCATCAACGAGAATAAATCTGCCCGACTTGGGACAACACTTTTGATACAAAACATCTATCCGCATAAACAATGTCATAAAAAGGGATATTTAGACGAAAATGTTAATGGTTATGAAAGGAATGAGATCACTTGACGCACATTTAATGTTATATAAATATTTAGAAGGCTCCTTAATTGAGTGAATGCTACAGTGTAAAACATTATGATGTTTAAATGTATCAAAAAAAGGTACAAAGACCTATGTAAAAGAAAATGTCTATACCTAGGTGTAAATCTCTACTCAAAACAGGCAGCAGGGGCCGTTCTGGTAAGAGCGCTGGGGTCGGGTGGTGGTGGGGCGTTTGACAGACGACGACAACGAGGGAAAATTAGTTATTTATTTATTTTTTCCTCGTGGTCGTCTGTCGAGTCAGCACCCAACCCAGACCCACCGCTCCACTGCTCTGACCTCATTGGCCGCTGCGGAAAACAGGGGAATAGCAAAAAAATGGAAATATACACATAGGTCTAGAGTAGAGCTGCACTTTGGTAATTCTACATGTGCAAACCGTGGTGAATCTGTCTCAGAGCGTCTACGCATGCCGATCATGTCTGAGTCACTTTATTTGACCTTGTGAAGCTATCGTCTCACTAATGCATAGACTTAAGGATTATAGTGGAGCATTGGATTTCTGAATTAAAAATTCCAAATCTGACTAACTTTTACTACAACCAACTTTTCCCTGGATGATTTCTGACTTCAATATTTGTGCATCTGTAGCTTTAATTTTCTTCTTGAGCTTGAATCTCCCTATAACGGGGGCACCATTTTGATGAAATTGGCTCTGAGTGTAACACTTTGAGTTTGCCCGGTGGCTCGATCTACGCCTGTTGATTATTGTCAGTGCAGTAGAAATAGAATGGGAAGAGTGAGTGCTTCTGCTTTCTGTTAGAAAACAGAGACAAAAGATTCATAATATGGAAGTAAAGTGTTCTTTGCCAGGGTCCATGTGCAGAAGGAAAGGGCACCATCCGAGCAGGACCATATGTATATCACATAACCTGAGGCCCCAATGTGCAGAAGCCGAGTTGCAGATCATTATGTGCAGAAATTAGGGCATTTCATGTAAGGGCGCTTCTCTTGTGCCAGCAATCAAACACTCTGAAAATGTCTGCAATGCGATTGTTTTTCTGAGCTAGTCTTGCCATGGCTGCCAACTATGCACCCTGTCCCTAATGAATGTTGTTTCACAGAATATGTAGTGACACTGCCAAAGATTTTGTTCAAACAAGGATTTCAGAAAGAATCGTTTGCTGAAGTGTGCTTCATTATATAATCTCCCAGACGCCAACACAATAAAGTGTTGTTTTCTACAAATAAATGTCATTCTCACCCATTTTTTCACTTTCTGCTGCGCTTCTTAATAATTAATGTTTTCATAACTTTGTGCTTGTTTTTATTGTCCACAAGTGAATTAGCAGTGACTGGAACCCTGTGTGAATATCAAGCGAGGCAGCCATTGGCTGTGTGAAAACAAAGAGCCTCTATTATTGGTACTGTTATCATTATTGATAGAAATTGAGCTTCTGATTGGCAGAGGTATGCACCTGTCCACGCAAGAACCACAAACCTAGTCAGGGTAAATCAGATACACACCTGAAATTAACCTGTGCTCATCCTCTGGTAGCTAGGCACAGAGTAGTCAGGCTTAACGTAAGAGGCAATGTATAAAGTATTTGTGCAACACCTCAAACAGTAACACAGTGAAAACACCACAAAAAAACTCCACACCAGGTTAGAACAAAAGAGCTTAATTTTATGAATAAATCAAGACCAAAACAACAAAACAACAAAAATCCAACAAGGGGGAATCGAGATATGAATTTGTAAAGAATAAATATAAAATAGCACTTAGA
The DNA here is from genome assembly GCF_964204655.1 of Triturus cristatus. Lineage (NCBI taxonomy): Eukaryota > Metazoa > Chordata > Amphibia > Caudata > Salamandridae > Triturus > Triturus cristatus. The sequence goes on along the minus strand of NC_140581.1, from coordinate 765,206,447 downwards.
AGCAATACATGCTTAAATGGGCAATCTGGTTGCTCTAGACCGGGGCATAGTCAAAAGTTCAGGTCGACCACGATGGATCCACTTAGGCCCGCTGAATCAAAGCACTTTGATCCGGGCTTGCTTTGACGTCAAAGAAGATGCGAGGTGCAACCGTAGTGATGCATCGTGATGAGCTACGCAGTGGGCGAGATGTGTTGGTATTCTTCACGCAATGGCGGCAATGCATCAGTTCCGATTGGGAGGCACTGGTTCCGAAGGAAATGCACGGCTACTGCTTCAACGGCAGGCAATGCGTCGATTCTAAAGGAAATGCACTGGTTCTGAGTGCGATGTGCCAGCTCTGTTCCATTGATGAGGATGTTTCAGTTCCAATTCCCTCAAGAGCGAATATGCACCTGTTATAACCCACATAAAGGCGAAGATGCGCCGGGTCTGATGAGGATGCATAGGTTCTGGTTGTAAAAGTACATTAGGCCTCACTTCCAAGGGTCCAGAACTGGGGTGGCAGCACTTGGCTGGGCAGACTCACTGCTTGTAAAGACCAGATGCAGATGCAGTCTTTGATATCCCTGAGACTTAGCAGAGGCAATCCAGCTTGCCCTTGAAGTCACTCTGGGTTCAAGTGATGCAGTTCTAGTCCTTCTCACCCAGGCAGGAGAACTGCAGGTATCAGGGCATCTCTGCAAGGCAAGAGCACAACCAGGCAGAAGTCCAGCAAAGCAGCTGTCCAGCAGAGTGAGAGTCCTTTCACCATCCCATCAGCTCTTTATACTGGCTGAGTGGTCACAGGACCAGGAGTGTTCTGAGTTGGTGGCGTCAGAGGTCCAGTACGTATACCCGTTGTGCCTTTGAAGTGGGGGAGACTTCAAAGAGGGGCTTTGAAGTGCATAGAGGTCCTCCCTTTCCTGTCCTAGCTCCAGACTCACTACAGGGGTTAAGCCGCACTTTGTGTGAGACAGAACATAGCCGAGGTGTAAGTGTGAGACTGTACCCAGCTCCTCCCTCTCATCCTGCCCAGGATGGCCCGCCAGGATGTTGATGGCCCATCAGTCACACCTATGCTTCCTTTATGGGTGGCTGTCTAGATGGAGACAGGCACAGGCACACAGGCCTTAAGAGCAGAAAATGCCAACTATCTAAAAGTGGCATTTTGAAAGTTGTAATTATAAATCCAACGTTACCATTAAAGAAGATTTATTATTACCAGCCCCTATGTACCAAACATGACAGATCTATTCCCTCTCAATCAGGAATTATATTTATTTGAGTTAAAAAGAAATTCCCAATGTTAACCTATGAGAGGGCTAGACCTCACAGTATTGAAAAACGAATTTTGGAGTTTTTCACAAGCAGGACATCTAAAACTTAAAAGTGCATGTCCTACCTTTTAGTTACACAGCACCGTGCCTTATGGGCTACCTAGGGCCTACCTTAGTGGTGGCTTATATGAAATCAAAAGGGAGTTTAAGGCTTGGCAATGGTATTAAATCCCAAGTCAACATGGCAGTAAAACTGCACAGACATGTTTAAAGGGCTACTTAAGTGGGTGGCACAATCAGTGTGTCAGGCCCATTAGCAGCCTTTAATTTACAGGCTCTGGCCACATGTAGTGCACATTACTTTACTTATAAATAAATTAAATATGCCATTTGTGGATAAACCATTGTCATCATGTTGAGGGGAATGTGCACATGCACATTAGCACTGGTTAGCAGTGGTAAACTGCCCAGAGTCTTAAAACCAACAAAAAACAGTTCTGCACAATGGGATTTTATATTGATTTTACATTACAATATACATTTTGGGTGCAATATTTCTACATGATCAGCTTAGGTATGTCCTATGGTTACCAAGGTGCCCCATAATGTGGAAACCTTTGTTAATTGTTAATTGTTTTAATGTAGGTAGTACATAAAGAGAGTCAATAATTGAATGTTGTAGTCTCCTCACCCAGAGGTTTGCTGCATACTCTATACTACCTCCGAGCGCATCCCAGGCTTCTTGGAATACTAGTCATTGCATGTCTATGGGCCTGAATCCAGGTGCAGGGCTAAATTCCGATTTCTTTGCATACATGTGTAGTAAATTCCTCAATTAGACCTGACATCATTGGTGTGGTCTTCCCCCAAGCTGTTTCCATTCATCCCTCCTGTTTATTTAATGTGTTTTTGTTGATATTAGGACTCTGTGCTCTCTACCACTGCTAAACATTGCTAAAGTACTTTTGATCTCTCCCTAAAACATGGTAATAGTGTCCTACACATAAGTGATCCTTTTAATTTACTTATACTACATGACACCCAGGGCCAGTAAATTAAATTCTGCTAGCAGACTTATAGCACTAACTGTTTCACCCACTAAAGTAGCACTTTAACCTCTTCAGTGCCCCGCCCTTTCCACGCCCTGTGCCGGGCCTTTCATTAGCGGGCGGGGTTCATGACGAGATAGTCTCGTCATGGGCACAGCGCAACCGCGCTCCATGACGAGACTATCTCGTCATGGGCACTGAAGGGGTTAAAACATGTCTCAGGCCTGCCACTGCAGCCCATAGGGCATTTTTAAACTGTCACTTCAACCTGCCAGGCTTAAACCTTACTTTGTATTATATATGTCACTTCAAAGGTATACCTGTTGGAAATAGCCCTTTTTGCAGGGTTATCCCTAAACGTTTTGCTTTTTCCTCCTATTTTTTCCTGACCTGTGTGTGTTAGTTTTAGGACTCTGGGCACTTCACCACTGCTGATCAGTGATAAAATGCATATGCTCTCTGTGTAAACTGTGTTTTGATTGGTGTTTCCATGATTGGCTATTTGATTTATGTGTCAGTCCCTAGTAAAGTGCACTGCGAGTGCCAGGGCCTATAAATCAAATGCTGGTGGTGGGCGGCAGCACTGGATTGTGTCACCCACGCAAACAGCCTGTAAAGTGTGTCTAAGGCCTGCCATTGCAGAGTCTGTGCGCAGCCTGGGGCTGCCATGTCGACTTGGTAAGTGCACACACTTTCAAGTCCCTAAACCTTCCCTTTCCTACATGTTAGTCACCCCTAAGGTAGGCCCAAGGTACCCATGTGGGCAGGGTGCATTGTATGTGAAAGGTAGGACATGCCCTGGTGTGTGTGGCATGTCCTGATAGTGAATTACAGCCTACTTGGTTTTTCACTATTGCAAGGCTGCCTGTACTCCATAGACCAGAATGGGCAGTTGAATTATTACATCCTATAATCCTAACTGACCCAGGGAACATGGTAGAAATTCGAGTTTAGTATGCCTGGACTCAAAATGATAAAATACATCTTTTAGTGAAGTTAGTTTTATCAGTCTGAGTTTGAAAATACCACTTTTAGAAAGTAGGTATTTTCTTCCCTAACCATCCAAACCTGCCTCTGCTAGGTTGTGTATTCCCTGTTTGGAGTTTGAGTGATGGCAGGGGAATTCCAGGAGACAGAGTGAGTCCACCCAGTGGTGAATAGAGAGATCTGCATCTAGATGGGAGGGAGGAGTTGCACCTGGGACCTGAATAGGACTGTGCCTGCCCCCCACAGTGCTGGCTCCACCCCCTGTGGTGCATCTGATGTCTCTGCCCTGCACTGTGAAAGGAGAGAAGGAATCATGTCAACAGAGTGCTTCAGGGCTGTGCCTTTCCTCCACAATGCTGGCTCCACCTCCTGTGGGGCGTCTGATGTCTCTGCCCTGCACTCTGAAAGGAAAGAAGGAGTCATGTAACAAAGTGCTCCAGGACCGACCAGAACTGGTTTGGACTAGGCAAAGGCCCCTCTGCCCTCAGAGGTCAAAGGATTTTGGGGTATAAGTTGTGGGACCCTGATCCCAAGAATTTAGATTACTTCTGAACTAAGGAACCTGCCAGGAAGAAGGACCGGGAAAGCTGGAGGACGAGTACTGCCCCTATGCTGTGTGTTGTGGGGTTGTCCTGCAGTGGTTGCTTCTGTCTTGGATAGGGAAAGGACTGGACTGTACTTTCATCATCCTGCTGTTAGAATTTTCTCCAAGGACTTCTGTTGGAAGTCTCAGGGATAGAAAAGACTTCACAGATCTCGCTGGAATCAAGGAACCTGCCAAGACGAAGAGCTGGAAGAGCTGCCAGGAGGAGTACTGCCCCTTTGCTGTGTTGTTGCTTTGTTGGGTTGGCCTGCAGCTGCTGCTTCTGCCTTAGGCAGTGAAAGGACTGGACTGAACTTTCTCTACTTGTGCTGAGTATCTCCAAGGGCCTGAACCGAGCTGGCCTCCTGTTAAGAAGTCTCAGGAACTGCAAAGACTTCTCCAACCTCTGGTTACTGCTCCTGGAACCGCTGTTTCAGTTGCCACAGAGAGGAGGGAACCGCGACCAACTCCATCACCGACTCCGTCGCTGGCCTTGTGTCCTGAAGGCACCGCAGGCTGCACCGACTCGCCCTGCGCCGCAAGCCTTGGTCTCACCGACTCCGTCACCGAGCAGCTGCCTGCACCGCATTGAGAGACACCGCAACCTGCATCGCCTCGCTTCACTTCGCTGGCCTGGCTTACCGACACGGTCGCTGCTGGCTCGACACCCATGACCGACTTGTCACGCACAGCTGTCCGTCTCGGCCAGCGCCAATTCCCGCCAACCGGCTCTGTCACTCGCATCGCAACTTGCCAGCACTGCATCGAGCACCGTCTCACCCTGCACCATAAGCCTTGGTCTCACCGACGCCGTATACACGATCGTAACAGAGCCGCTGCTCGCACCGCATCGAGGGACACCGCACCTTGCACCGCTTCCATTTTGCATCACAACCGCGATGGATGCCAAGACCGACTCGCACACCCGTGTGAGCCGCACTAAGAATGGTACTGTGAACGAATCTGTTGCTGGCCCGTACCGACGGGGTCAGTTGGAACTGCGAGACTCTGTTGTTTTCAGCATCGCGGTAGCCTTTGACCGAGCTACCGACTCGTACGAACTGTGTTTTTCAACGTATTTTGCAACTTAAAGACATTTGAGAAGTAACTATTTCTGAAGTACTGCATGGTGGATATTTATCGTATTTGGTCTTGTTTATATACAAATATTAGATATTTTTCTAAAACTGGTGTGGTGTCCGTTTGTAGTGCTTACACTGTATTACTGTTGGTTTTGTGCAAATGCTTTACACACTGCCTCTAAGATAAGCCTGACTGCTCGTGCCAAGCTACCAAGGGGGTGAGCAGGGGTTATTTTAGGAGTGTAACTCCCTTGTCCTGACTAGAGAGGTGGTTTCTGCCTGGCTTGGGTGAAAACCTTAGCCAATCAGAAATCCCATTTCTAACAATACCCTAAAGGCCCATAGGGCAAAGTGTATTGTATTTTAAAGTAGGACACATTGCTTTTAGTTTTACATGTCTTGGTTATGAAAAACTTCTCAATGAATTTAGTAAAAAATGAATTTAGGAGTTTGTCACTACTGTAAAGCCTGCTTCTCACATTGGATAACATTGGGTTACCTTATTACATTAATTAAATGTTAACTTTTTATTGGGAGCAAGTGGACATGTCATGTTAGGACTCAAATGAATTGTAATATTAAATTCTCTTTAATGGTAAACTTGGATTTTAGGTTACACTTCTGAAAATGCCACTTTGAAAAGTTGCCATTTTCTTGCCGTAACCATTGGGTGCCTGCTGCCAGTGACCTGGGTCACATAACTGTGAATGGCTGTACTATTGGGGTTTGTTTAATCCTGCCAAACAATGAGAAAAAGAAGACTGGGTGTAGGCAGAATGGGCCACCCTGCCTGGATGGCTGGGGGCGTATCAGTTCCCTGTCCCACTTGCACATGAAAGGGCTTGCCTCCAGCATACATAATGAAACCTGACACCAGCCTTTTGTCACCTCAGACTTCTTGGAGCCTTGGCATGAGAAAGGAAGAATTTACCAGAACCAGATGTAGGGTTAGCCCAGGATGACCCCCCCACTTCAACATCTGGCACCAGGGATGAACATTATACCCACAGAACACCACCACTTCATTACACTCCAAGACCTGTGGAAGACTTCAGAAGGAATGCCTTGACCCATAGACGATTTCCCTATTGCTTAAAGGCCTATCTTGCTGCTTGAAGGGAAACCAGACTATCTCCATGAACCAAGGACCACCAGAAGTGAATCCAAGGGCTAGTTGGCTGGTCACCTGCATGAGCTACAGGAGCATAACAAGCTCCAGAGACCTTGAGCCCTGCACCTGGCCTCTGCCTGCTGGAGTGAGCAGTAACCCCCCAAGTGGTGGCCCCCAAGGGCTGGATCCTTGAACGAGGTGTTACAGTTTTCGGTCCTGCTTAACCCTAAACCTGGATCTTGGAAATCAAGTGAGATGGTCACACTGCATTAGAACATGCACACACATTGGCAGCCATTTTTTTCCCTCTCATGTCTTGGTCTGAAAACCATTCAAAGATGTCTGCCCGCAGGTACAGCATAGTAGGGGCACAGAACCAGAACAAGGGGATTGCCGAGAAAGCTAGTTCTGGGCAGATATTTTTTTAATAAATAGGGTGGAGCAGAAGGAGTAAAGAAAAGAGGGAGACAAAGAGAAACAGAGAGTAGAGGGAAGGAAAATAGTCCCTCATTCAATGCAATGCATGGTCCCGACAACAGGGGCCAGATGTACGACCCTTGCATTTTGCGACTCGTAAATTGCGTTGCTTTGCGACACGCAATTTGTGACTCACAACATGCAATTTACAAAAGTGTCTCAGACACTATTAGCGATTCCTAATGGGATTGCAAATTTCCTGCCTTATTATTATTCATGAGGCAGGTGCTATTTGTGACCCCATTAGGAATGGCTGCCACTCCCAGGGATGGTGGCCTGCTGGGGTCAGCAGACCACCACGTCTGTGACTGCATTTTATATAAAGCTGTTTTTTTAAAAAATGCAGCCGGTTTCCCTTAAAGGAAAACTGTATGCACTTAAAAAGAAAAATTAAATATTTCTGTTTCATTTTTTAAGAGGAGGCAGTGGTCCCTGGGACCACTGGCTGCTCCTAAAAAATATTTCCACACACACTCACAAAGGGGAATGGGTCCCCTGGGTACCCCTTCGCATCTGCAAGTGGCTTACTTGAAGTAGGTAGTAAACTGCGAGTGTTTTGCGACCGCAAATGCAGTCGCAAAACAACCGTACATTGAAGTGCGAGTCACTCTTAGGCAAGGATGCCCTCGGCACACCCCTTCCTAATAATGAGTCACTGACTCGCAAAATAGCGTTTATACATGCCAGGACCCTTTTTTGTGGTTGCAAACAGGCCGATTTCCCGTTTTGACTGCAAAAAACAAACGTACATCTGGCCCCAGCAGTGAAAGGATCTAAATCACGCTATCCAAACACGGTGTGACCAAAATGCTCCTTAGCCAGGACAAGCACAAGAATATGGTGGAGAGCCATCAATTCAGGGGGAGTAAACTGAAATAGAGATTCCATCAAATCATGAGCACGCGGTGGATCCAATCCCCATCATAAATCCTATTGGATATAATCGACAGTTATCAATAGGTTGTTTAGCAGTCTTTAGATGAGATCTGAAAACAAAATAAACAAATTCAGTAGACTTACCTTTTCTTAACATTGTTAACTCTGTATATCAGTTGGACATGATATGCACAAGTTGACTCAAGTATGCCCTACAATAGGATGGCAACGAGATGAGCCTTGCAAAATTACGCTTCGATCTCACAATCAATACTTTCCCAGCCTGCGATGCAAACGGCGGGTTCTCCTTTGGTTCTTCCTTTCCGTGAACGGTGTAAAGCTATTTCAGCATTTTTTCTCATATGCTAGGGCCAGAAATAGAACAGTTAGCTGGAGATCAGTGTACAGTCTTTCACCTAGAAAAGTGATCTTAGCATACATTCATAGAAACCTGAAACTGGAACATGCATGGCCAGTGAAATGGCTTTGACCCAGCACGACTTCAAATTAACCCCTGGAGAGAAACCTGTAATTCCGGATGCATACTGGGAAGGGTGGTGTCATTGGATATCAGAAACAAAGAACTTGCAACTCAGCATTTCATCCAGCTGCAGACACACTTGCTAAAATATCACTTGATGGTTTTAATACAATAGTCCTCGCTTCGGAGTCGTGGACTGAGTTAGGTTTTGGTGGAGGGAAGGTCTTCTCAGCTTGAACATGTCTCCCGGCAAAAACACGGCAACATAGTTCATTTAGCCCCAATATCTTCCAATACCCTGCAGAGGCCCGGTGTACACGATTCTACACACAAGACGTATTCTGACATTTAAATGCTTGGTAGAATGGATCATGTTACATGCCAATCTGGCACTGAGCCTCCTGCCCGTCAGCGCTGTCAGTCCACACAATGCATAACATTTGAAATGATGCCTTACCTGCCCCTGAGGTGTGACATATTCACCGTCCCCGCTCTAATGCACGTCAATGTCCCCGCTAAATACAGCACATTAGAATCAAGGGGCGGAGTCGTTTTTTTTAGTAAGCTGCGTAAATAAACGTCTTACATGAAAAACGATCTCGATTTTAAAAAGTGAATCCCTTTAAAAAATAAAAAAGCGATAAAAGGCTCCACTCTTCACGCTTCCGACCGGATATGCATTATTATCGCTCGAACCAAAGTGAGATAGAAGGTAACAAGCAGAGTTGAAAGAAAGCAGAGTCAAGAGCGATTCCATATCCCATTTACAGAATAAACGAAGTGTTCAGCACAACATCACTCACCACTCCTTTATGTCGAATGGCATCCGAATGTTTTCCATGACACACAGAAGTATCCGGGTTCGTTGCAGGTCCACCACAAAAGTTTTATTGAAATAGATACTCGGGTTGATGTTTACTTGTCTTCAGAGAATTTGAGCCGGCGAATAACACTTTGAAATAGAAGCATTCTCTGGAAGCTTCCTCCCAGCCCGCCATGGGTGCCTGCTGGACGGTAGGGACACAACTGGTTTGGACATTGGAGTTGGTGTTACAACAGTGAATAGACGCAAACTTCTCATGCATTCTGTCGCAGACGTACACTGTGTAGAAGTGTTTTTTTTTAGGTCTGGCGTTAGCCAACACCTTATGATTTTACTAAAATTATGTGTATAACATTGTTAGAGGGGCTTCAGCTAGATCACTTTATTCATTGGATTGTTGTTGTGTCATTCGCACCCTGCTTCCACCCACCGCAGCATGCTGCATGGCGCGGCGCCTCTGCCCACTTCTGCCACTGGTGAGCTTCACTTGTGTTACCCCATTTTGCTCTTTTACAAGATGTACATCCGCACACAAGGTAGTTCCCTTCAGTGCCAGTGTTTTTGTTTTTACTTGATTAATACTTCAGTGTTGCCTTTGTGTTTAGATCCAGATGTGACAGCAGAAAGCTTTCTACCAGCCGCTTTTGATTTGAGCACTGGGCACATTTCAGTTTCATCAGTTCCTTTCTCTTGCTAATGCTGTTTCACATAGCGCAGGAATGTGTCTATTTGAAACTGTTCTTCATGAAGTTATCCTATTTCAAGAATGCTCGTACTGAAGAGCATATATAACTCTACTCCTGCATGCAATGTCTGTCTGCCTATCTATCTACCAGTCATTCTGTTTCTCTGCCTTTCTATCCACCTTTCTACCTACCTGTCTATCTGCCTGCCTGCCTGTCTGTCTGTCAACCTGTCTATCTCTCTTCTTGTCTATTTATCCATCTGTTGACCTTTCTATCTACCTGTCTGTCTGTCTGTCTGTCTGTCTGCCTGTCTGTCTGTCTCACTCTATATCTATCTATCTATCTATCTATCTATCTATCTATCTATCTATCTATCTATCTATCTATCTATCTATCTATCTATCTATCTATCTATCTATCTATCTATCTATCTATCTATCTATCTATCTATCTATCTATCTATCTATCTATCTATCTATCTATCACTCTATCTACATCTCTCTCTCTGCATCTCCCTCTCTACATCTCTCTCTCTCATGTCTCTCTCTGTGTTTATACAATTGTGATTATCGCAATTCGATATATTATTGTGTTGCGCCTTCACCTACTTCATTTTGCCTTTTTTATTTCTGCATTTTCTGAACTTATTTCTGGTCTACATATTTACTGGAATGATTGGTAATCCAGAATAAAACCCTTTAACCATATTTAGTGACTCCTGGTTCTTATTGTGGCGTCACACTGGCTTCTCATGTTAGAAATGTATTGCTAATACAAACTCCCTTGAAATGCTTCTGTCATCTAATAAAGGTCCATACGACCAATGGGGAAGAATCCTGACTAAGACATTACGTCTCAAGGCCCAATTTTAAAGTGTGCTTTCTAAAGATCAAAAAATATTTTTGCCTTAAGCCAATGTTTTCTTTGAGAGCCCGGCAGCTGCCCCAACAAAAAAGTTTTGCAAAAACAGTGACAGAACAAAACAATAATTGACAAAGCCAAAAGGCTTGGGGCCAACCCCAGATTTATTGGGTTTGCCAATGCTTGTTTTTTTGCAGTTTTTGATGCACACCTGGTCCAAAGACTTTAGAATATTTCACAGCATAACCAGACTAGTTACATATATTTTTTCCTCTTTTAGGCTCTTGGGGCCAGATGTACAAAGCATTTAACAGTCGCAAATGCTCTGATTTGCCATTTGCGACCTTTGCGACTATTAAAATGATATTTCTTATGTACTAATCCCATTTTAAGAGCAGAAAAGTGTTTTTATACTCCTAAAATGAAATTCTGAATGCATAATAGTTGGATATCTGGAAGGGGAGTTTGTAGGTGTCCCTTCCAAATACTCAATATCTTATGTATTGATGTTTTCCACCAAAATGAGATTTTGAAACATTGATATTTTATCAACATATCAAAGGCAGTGGCAGCTGGTACAATTAGATAGTGGTAAGGTGCAAACATCTTTGTCGATTTTATATGCTAGTGTGTAATTAACATTCCTAATCCACTGTTCTAGTCAGAGTCCTCTGATATGCGTTGTACAGGACAGTTATTACATATAGTAAATTGCTATCTGGCAACTATCTGAAAGAGTGAACTACATCTGAGTTTTTATCAGACAGAAGCGGGACTGAACCAAGTTGTTGCCTGGGGGACAGGCAGATGAACCATTGTGAAACACAAGCAATCCGTCACCTCTCTAACACTGACCTGAAGGATGGAGGGTCGAGAGGCTGCAAGTACTGGGCTCAGTCCAGGCTCACAGTGGCATTGCAGCAACACTGGTGAGAGACAGTCTACAGTGCCATCCGCTACATTGCTTCTTGTCGCAAGCTGAATCCTCTGACACAAGGCATGCCAGAGGCTCTGTGAAGTGTAGCTCACGGGGCATACTGCTGCCGTTTCACTTTAAAGGAAGAGAGAGCATGCAGCCGAGGGCCTGGAGGACAGGATGGGGACATTTGCTGCATGAACATATGAATCTCTGCACACACTGCACCAGTGGTGACAAGTATCTACGGAGGGGGGAGAGAGGGGCGCAACAAAATAAAAAATAAATAAATAAATAAAACACTTAACATTTTATTTTTCAGCTCTGAGGCTTGGGGGACTGCCCCTGATCAAAGGAGGTGGTCATATATTTGTAAAAGGGAAGGAGTTCCCTTGGAACCCCTTCCCCTTTATGAACGTAAAACAAAAGCTTGTTGAAGGATAGGCAGTGGTCCAGGGGACCACTGTCAACTCGAAGGCACACAAAGAAAAGTAATCTTGTCTATTTAAACACAGTCCTGTTTTCTGTAATAAAAACAGCCTGCATTTAAAAAACATTTCTACTGTATGAAAAGGTAATCAAAGATATGGTGGTCTGCCAACCCCAGTAGGCCACCATTCCTGTGATGGCCTCCAAATGTAGTGAGTTGAAATATGCGACCTGCCACATTAATATTCATGAAGGTGATTGGATTCCAACCCACTACAATTCGAAAGTTTAGGAATGACCCATTAGTACATAGGTCGGTTTGTGAAATTCTTTACTGGTCACAAAAATACTTGTCGCAAATTGCAGCCAATATTTAAGTAGTACATATGACCCATGAAGATTAAGGGCCTGATTACTATCTTGACAGATGGGTACTTCGTCACAAACATGACTTATATGCCGTCCACCTTATTACACGTTCCATAGGATATAATGGAATTGTAATTTGGCGGATGGGATATCCGTCACGTTTGTGACAAAGTAACCCTGTCCGCCAAGTTCATAACCAGGCCCTAAGTGATTTGCCCAGAGTCACAGGATGTGGAGGCTATATCGGAATGGGAACTAGGTTCTTATGTTTCAGGGTCGGCAGTTCTAAACATTAGGCCACACACCCTTCCCTGTCAGAAGAAAATTTACACTGCTACAGTTCGCCAAATCTACACTCTGCTTGCAAAGGTCAAACCTGCAGCTACTGCTGCGTGAAACAAAACGCACTCTCCCAAGGGTAATGTAGAGAAGCAATGGTTATGCGTCTTTCATAAACCACAGAAGCAACGGCGAGCTGTACCTCTCACATCCAGGGGCGGCTCTTCCGCTAAGGCAGAGGAGCGTCGCCCCACTGCTCTCAGAGCAGTGGAAAAGGGAAAAATAAAATGAAAATAACAGCGCTATTATCATTTTATTTTTCGTTGCTGCGGGCTTGGTTAGGGCAGGGCGGGGCTGAGGGCACAGGGAGGAGGAGTGTTTCATCCACACCAAGTGCACATAACTGCTTGGCCAGCCGTTTTGAGCAAGCGAAACAGTCATGCGCACTTAGCATGTTCTCCAATGGGCTGCAATACACAGCAGCTCCTTGTCCCCGTCTGTGGGCCAAACCACTGCGCAAAGACCAATCACAATGCTGCATTGCAGCGTTGTGATTGGCTTAGGGGAGCCTCTGTGCTTCCAGGACTCATCAGCAACGACGGAGGAGAGACGGAGGTGGTCGCAAGGAAGTAAGCATTAAAAAAAAAAAAATTTTGTTCCCCGCACCCATTCCACTGCTCACATAGGAGTTTAGAGCAACATTCAAGAAAGGCATTACGAGAATGTCAGGTTGTTTGCGGTAATACCATGATTTTGTAAATTAATTACTGTAACTGGTAATTCGAATGATATGCTATTGGCAAAATTTAGCTATAAAGATGGAAAAACGTGCAAGCAATGCTCCTGGGTGTTTTGCCAAATTTAAAAGGTGTATAGATTTATATTTTAGTAAGCCTGGGATATCTATGTGCAATGAACTGCAATTACCGCATTTTGATGCGCTACTTCTCTCTAAATAGGACATTTATGTTACATGACGGTAAATCCACTTACTGCACATTTAAGAAAGTTGAGTTACACTTTGAGTCGTCTCTAAATGATTCCTTCGCGTGTATGTCAGAATAGAAAGTGGATTCAGAACTGATTTACATGGTTAAGATGCGCCACTGCTGCAGTGACTTGAGTGTGCGACTTTTTAATTACACAAATCAAGTTGCGCAACTTTGCGATTATTGCCCTCCATATAGTTTGTGCCATTTCCCTCTTTCTTAGACATGCAATTCCCCCTCCCCCCTGGTTTGGTGGAATATAGCGCCATTGTTGTCAGTATTGCTTGGAAACTGCATACACCATTCGCATTTGCACTCGCACCTTTAAAACTGGATGGGTCACTGTTACACCGACGAGGGAAATGCCTGCAATGTAGTAAACTCACACTTAAAAATACCATGTACATGACAGTGCCAACAAGTTTCTGGCATTCTTTTTCAGTTGATGGAAAGTTTTGTAGTAAGAAAGGGAAGGATGCAATGTTAGAAGTGTGACAAAAGTCCAGGGGGCAGATTTATGTTGCACTTGCGCCACTTTTGCGCCGCCGTTGCGTCACTTTTGTGACGCAGCAGCGGCGCAAATCCTGCGCCATGGTGCGGGGTATTTACAACGTGACGCATCTGGGAGATGCGTCACGTTGTAAAGCCCTGCGCCACATGTAGGCGTTCCAGGGCAGGTGGGGGCGTTCCGGCGCAGGAACGCCTCCTAAAAGTGGCTGAGTGAAATCTACAAGATTTCACTCAGTCACTTTTCGGCCCATGCTGCGTCAAAACCCTGCGCCTGCTTGAAGCAGGCGTAAGGATTGACGCAGCATTGTACAGATAGGGCCCCCCAGAGCATTGCTGGAGCTGAGTCGCGCTTGCGACGCAACTCCAGCAATGCGCCACTTTTACGGCACAGATGCGTCACGCATCTGTGCCGTTTTTGCCCCGTGGTGCGCCGCATTATAAATGCGGCGCATCCATGGTGGCGCAGCTGTGGCGCATAATAATTGGCGCAACCCTGCTGATATGCAGGGATGCGCCAGTTAACATAAATCTGCCCCCAGGTTTTTACGCGGAAGCCCAAACTTGTAAAACTTTGTGACCCTTGCGTATTTTTAATAATGTTACAGGACATTTGTGGAGTATAAAAAATATTCACAATTTAGCACACCTATAGTATAAGATGTCCTTTTTCATGTCAGTAAGTTTGTGTTGGTGGAGCGAAATGAGAGAAAGGGGGTGTTATGGGGATAGAGGGGCTGTATGTGCCTTGCAAAGTCCGGCAACCGCCCACAAAGCTGTAAATTTGTGGGGGCTCAAAAGATTTCCATGCAACAGACAGGAGTACTTGTTTCCAGAGTCCTTAGGCAAAGTGAACGCACCCATCTTTAATAAAGGTGTTAAACAAGTTATTTCTCCTCAGGAAGAAGTATTTTGCATGCAGAGAAACAATTGATTTTACCATAAAGCGCAAAAAATGCTCTGCTCACAATCCCAAAATAATTTAGGCTTAAAGGAGTTTGGTTTAGAAGGCTAGGGTCTCCTGACTGGAATTATAGCAATGTGATAATAACCTTATATAATTCTCTATTTTTTTGGATGCGTTAATCTAGAGAAAAGGTAAACTTTATCTACTCACCTACATTTACTCATTCTTAAATGCCACTGTGTGGCTGCGGCTGTTAGATTAATGGGAAACTGATCCCAATATATAAATCTCTCATTGAAAAAATGTTTCGTGCAAGTCGGATCTGTGAAACCAAGGATCAATTAGTGTTTCCTGGTTACGAGAATGTGAGTCTTTCCTGGAATAGCATTAATTGGAGCTTCTTTGTGTAGGCAGGTGTCTCATTATAAATAGCTTTGTGTAGGAGCGTGAGAAGCATGCAATGCTCCACACTATAGCGGTACACATTCCCTTGCTGGTGGCAGCAGACACATCAAATGATCAAGTGAAACCAGGCGAACTCAACCGCCTTTGAAAGTAATGAGAACAGCAAGCATCAGAAAGGACTTTATTTCTCAAAAGACCAATAAGCCCGACTGCAACAGATCAGCAATGCTAATAAATGTTGCAGTTTTCAAGTTGTTATTCTTTCTGAGCTTCGTGCAGTTTGCAATAGAATCACTATTACTCTAACTGACCAGTTGTGAGGAATCCAGTGGTAATATTGTTTCTGATGTAGCTTAACAGGAATATAAGGAATCCCAAAACAAGTCAAATACAGTGCTTGTTAGACCAGTTTTTCATGGCTAACCTTCATCTCCCAGTGAATAAGGGTAGGACGCACAGGGTGATCTATGGCTCCTGGAAAAAGAAAGTTAGCTCTTTCATTGTGAACAATAAGAAAATTAGTATGGTCCCAACATACCCATATCTGGGGATTTTGTTTGACAATAGACTTCGATGGGGTCTACTGAACACGGACAAAGTTTCAGCCCTTGCGAATAGCATAGAGACTGTCTTTAGCTGTGCCTCTAGACTTGGAAGCAGACCTATGAGGAAGCTTATGACAGTTTCTTTCATGCAAAATGTGTCTCCAACGTTACCTATGGGGCTGGACTGTGGGGCATTAGCGACTACCCGGGTCATCAGAGAGTCAATGATGGCTTTATTAGAAGATTTGTAGGCAGTAACAAAAACTTCTTCTACCCATATTTGCTCCTCAGAAGTGGGGCTAGATTATATTAATGGCCTGATCAAACTACAACCGCTCTTTTTGTGGACCACGAAGGAGGCTTCCTTCAACCGATCAGTTCTAGCTGACTATCTTAAATTAGACAGTGACTTAAAGATCCCTTGGCTGCCGTATATTTATAACACTTGCAGCAGCCTGAATCTATCTGATTTGTTTGTTAAACTGGAAACCTTTTCCTCCAGTTTTTCAAAGTCTCTGAAGGCAATTTTTGGTACTAAGCGAAATAATGCAAGATTGCATAGTGTTTCTGAGAAAACAACAGTATTAACTTTTTTTTGCTTAGCTTTATTTGAATTTTTTTTAAGTGCAAACATGCCCATGATTAGGAGCCCCCACTGCATGTGGTGCATGAATTTCTCAACATAAATTACATTTTCAGTACGCATACAGTATTAAAGCGTTCGAGGCTGGATGGGCTTGTATAACCACGTCCCTTGTCAGTCACTATCATTGGCAAATGAGCAATGAAGAAAATAAACAATGTCAGTGCATAGTGAGTAAAAAAGAAACATTACAGCAATTAGGGGAATTGATCATTAACCCTCAGGGCGAGACCTCCAATAAGTAAGAAGAGATGCAGATATGCCTAGTCTCGCTGTTTTCTGAATTATACACAGAGGAAGTGTGATCAGATGAAGGAACAGTACAATTGTGGATAGATAACAACAGAGGGTAGGATGATAATGGACTCCCAGATAACTGAGGAAGAAATAAGAGAACAGCTCTCACATCTAAAACAAATGGCAAGGCAGCGGGTCCGGACTCACTGCCAGTGGATGTATACAAATTAATCACCAATGAATTAGTTTCGGCAATGAAGTTACTGTTTAAATTAATCTATAAGGGGGAAGAACAGATCCCAAATTCATGGCACGAAGCTACAAAAGCATTGATCCTAAAACCCGCAAAGGACCCTAGGAAAGCTGACTCATATCAACCTATCACCCTGCTGAATGTGGATTATAAGATCTATACTTGCATTTTAGCAGGAAGAATGACAAAGGTAGCTCCGCAATTAATCCACATAGATCAGAACGGTTTTGTCCCGAAAAGACAAATTCAGGAATTAACATTATCTTTGATTGGGACCATTGATCTGGCAATTGCATGTAAGATCCCTTTGGCAGTTATTACCATTGATGCTGCCAAGGCATTCGATTGTGTTAGTTAGGCATTTCTTTGGGCAGTTTTGGAATCAATGGGCTTTGGCATAGGTTGTATCAGGGCGTTTAAAAAACTATATGAATTTCCTACTGCTAAAATTCTTTTAAATGGCTCCATGAACACCAACTTTAATATCCTTAGAGGTACGAGGCTGGGTTGCCCCCTATCACCACTCCTTTTCGATATTTATATCGAACCTTTGGCGCACCTTCTAATGAAAGATGAACAGATAATCCCAATTCATTCACTCCCCTCTCACAGCAAAATAGCACTGTATTCAGATGATCTGATGATATACACATCAGATCCAGCCCGAACATTGCCAAGAGTGGAGCAGTTAACAAAAGAATTTGGGAAGGTATCAAGATATTTAGTGAACATCTCCAAGACAGAGGTAATGAGTTGGAATATGGAGGGTTGGGGTGGAAGAGTGTGTGCCGAGATAAAATATTTAGGGGCATATGTATCAAACAATTTTGAATTCGCAAACACTGCGATTCGCAAAAAATCAGCGTTTGCAAATACAAAATCGCAAAACACGATGTATGAGCCATTTTCGCAACGCATTATTAAGGAATCGCTAATTTTGCGATTCCTTAATTTTGCGCAAGCATTTAAGGAATAGCAAATTGCGATTCCTTAAATGCTATGTAACAAGCACCCAAGTTGTGCGATTTCTCCTCAAGAAATTGCAAATTACCACCAACTTCAAGTTGGTGGTAATTTGCGATTTCTTTGAAAAATGCACTTTTTGGCATTTTTCACAGTGCCATGTGGCGCACATACATGGCCTTAGGGCATGTATGTGCGCCATATGAGCAAAAATGCTCATTTCAGGGGTGCATCAGGGTGTCCTTATGACACCCTTGCACCCTAGAAATTATTCTTAATTTGCGATTCTCTAATTGCGAATCGCAAATTGAGAATGACTTCCCATTCATTCCTATGGGCCTCCTGGCCCATAGGAATGAATGGGAAGGTATTCCTTAATTGCAATTTCGCAATTTGCTAATCGCAATTAAGGAATAACAAGAAATCGCAAAATATTTGTGAATTTTTAAATACATCCCATTTTGCGATTGTCAAATAGCTATTCTCAAAAAATCGCTATTTGAGAATCGCAAAAACGGATTTTGATACATATGCCACTTAGGGATTATCATAGCTAATAAAATAGACAAGATCCCTCTGCGGAATTTAAAGAGGTTGGCCATGGAGGTTGATCGGTCACTATCTAGGTGGAAGAACCTTCCATTTACCATCTATGGGAGGGTAAATCTAGTAAAAATGTCTATTCTGACAAAGCTGACATATTTATTTAATTTCATCCCTCTGAAATTCCCTAAGGAAATAATTAATAAAATACAAGGGAAAATAACTAAGTCTGGGCAAAGCACTACGCTACGCTCGCGTAGTTTGCGAAGTTTGCGCTACTTCACACTACGCAAATTGCACGTAGCACAGTGCAAACACGCGTAGCGTAGTGCAGCGGTCATTTTTTGCTTGCTCGCGGTCCTCAATGCCAAGTTGGCGACCGCGAGCAAGCAAAATGACATCCCGGCGAGACTTTTTCCTCGTTCACGATCAGCAACATCAAGTTGCCGATCGCGAGCATGGAAAATAAACCTCCCGGCGAGATTCTCAACATGGGGAGGTCAGGTTTCTCATTGCGAGTGGTCGCGTATGCTCGCGCCCGCTCGCGATGAGAAACTACCAGTTCGCGTTGAGAAAGCTGCCGCTCGAGTAAAAATCTACTCGAGCGGCAGAAAACTACAGCTCGCACTGTGCAAGATGCCGTTTTCAATGATTGCACAGTGCCGGATGCTTGTCTGCACTGTGCAATCATTGAAAACGGCATCTTGCACAGTGCAAACAGGTTACTACGCAGTTCGCGAAGTGCTACGCGTAGTGCGAAGTGCACTTTGCGTAGCTACGCGTAGCGCTACTTCTCGAACTACGCCCAGGGTTAAAAATAGCTAGCTTCATTTGGGCATCGCGGGGAACACGGCTTGCTTGAAAAAAACCTAAGGTGCCACATCCAGAAGGGTGGGTTGGCTTTGCCAGACTTTAATCTTTACTGTATAGCATTTCAATTTAAAAACCTCCGAATGCTTATAGGGAACACCGATTATTCTACCTGGGGAGCTTTATTAGGGGAAATGACCAAGGAGTCGGGGCCAACAGCCTTTCTATATAAGTTTGGAGCTCAAACATATTTCATGGAAGTGAGGTTGAAGGTGTTAAAAACAGCCTTAATACTATGGAGTGTGGTGAGGAAAATGATGAAAATAGGGTACTATTCAGAATTCGCACTGATCTGGGAGTCCCCAGGGACACCAGAATGCCTGAAGGATGGATTGACTCTGCCTTTGAAGCAAGCAGGATTCCTCAGATGCGGGGACTTGATATCAGCAGGTGAACTGCTGCCTTGGGCGGTGCTGAGTGCGAAAACTGGCAATAGATTGTCAAGGTATAAATATGTTCAGCTTTCGTCATGGTTTTCAACAACTCTCCAAGAGATAGGGGGGTATGGGACTTTGAAGCTACCCTTCAAGATGTAAGCGTAAAAAGTAAAGAAGTCTCTAAGTGGTACGGACAATTTCTGGTAGCAGGGGAAATGAAAATGGAGACCCCATATGCGATTTGGCGAGACACACTTCCGGACGAGGATATACATCTGCTCCGGTCAGATTCATTAAAACTATTATATATTCAATAGTCACACCAGCAAATTTCAAAAGACACCACTTCTTTGTAATAAACAGACTGTATTGGACTCCTTAAAGATTAGCCAAGTTTGTGCTACATCCTGTCCCCAGATGCAATAGATGTAATCTTCCAAAGGCTAACGATGTACATATCTTTTTTACATGCCCCTCTATAAAAGAATATTGGAAGGCTGAAGAAACTACCATAGGACACATCCTAGGGGAAAACACCACTCTGGCAGTGGCGATAGTACTCCTAAGGGTGGACAACAATCTATATGTCACCTTGAATAGTAAGAAAAGGGGCTTGGTATTTAATCTATTGCTTTGGCCAGACGTGAGATCTGTAAACATTAGATAGATCCTGTGCCTCCACATCCTACCGGATGGCTAAAAGTAGTCAAATGGACAAGCAAAATGGATATTGAGTGCAATCCATGAAGGTCGGGGAAATCTGGCAAGACGTTATAACGTGGGTAAGCTAGCACTGTGGCATAAAGTAGGGCTGTGTTTTGAATATAACAAATCTTTCCATAGTCCTATGATTACACCAAATCATGGTAGGCTGGGAGATTTCCTTCCCTCCTAGACGTGATAAATGCAATGGACCACGAGACAAAGAAGGGTGCCAGAAAATAGTCTAAGACTTGCAGAATGCTGTGGTGATATGAGGACAAGAAATAAAAATAAGCGATGAGAGGTCATAAGCTGTGCATTGAGGGCCGCAAGTTATAGTTACCTGAGGTTTTGTATGAGTGAAATGTCAGCCTAACTATAACGTCCCTGTAACCTTTGCTAAGGTTTTTCAAATTCTATTTGTGTGTATATATATATATATTATATATATATATATATATATATATATATATATATATATTTATATATTTATATATTTATATATATATATTACCTACTGGCGGTCGCCAGTAGGTAGTTATAGTTAGGACCTATTTTCTATAGGAAATCCGCAACTTTCTATTCCCAATAAGTCTGGTGCCGGTTGACGAATCCTCGCAAAAGTTTCCAAACTTTTGGCCAGCTCCGCTCCGCTCCGACCCTGAAAGTTTCGTGGTGAGTCATCAAGCGGGGGCCGAGAAAAAAGGGGGGTCCCAAAACGCGTTTTCCCCATACAATTTCCCATAGGATCTGTTGTCGCAGCTACAGCCTGAACCGCTGAACGGAATGACACCAAATTTGGCAAAGAGGTAGTCCTCAGTTCAGACACATGCCTTTTGCATAAATGGTGTGAATCCGTTTAGTAGTTCCTGAGAAAATTAGAGTTAAAAGTACATAAATATCTATGGCCGGGGAGGATCCGCGGACCCTACCCGCACCGTAAGCGCACCCTCCCCGAACCAAGCGCGCACCCTCCCGATCGCACGCTGAGTGCTAATTGGCTGTCGAGTGTTTGTCTACATTCGAAACCAGGAACTGTTGGCGGCCATTTTCTGCCTCGGTAGAAGCGAGGCTGAAGAAGCAAGGGAATAAGTGTGTAAAACATATAAAGGGGGCAGAGTGGAAATACTCTAACCCCCTAGAGATGCTTAGGGGGTCCTAGAAGGAGCCCCTGGGGTCCCCTTTAAAAACGGCAGAATGCACGCACGGTGCGCGCATCCTATCGCGTTGGGTGCACGGATCTCTCGCGTTGGGTGCGCGGATCCACGGAAATTTTTTGGGAAAAAAGACAAGAAATCATTGGTTGTATGACTACTTTCTACACTGAAAGGTAGGGTGTATATTTCTGTTTTTTAAAGGTATGATTCTTATTGGTTGACAAAAACAGATTGTAAGGAACATTATATATGATAAGCTGATATGTTGAAAATTCAAGCACACTTCCTGTCTTGTTTAGCAACATTGTGTGCTGAACTTGTGACCTGTGTGCTCAGTGCAGTGTTCCATGAGCTGTTTCTATGGTAACAGGTAGAAGGCAGATTGGGGGAAGGGTTGAAATGTATTTCAGTTGGAAAGGGTTGAAATGTTTAACCAATAGAAATGTGTGTTTGCTTTTGAGTTTATGTGTGAAGGATTGTGATTTGATGTTTACATGTATATGTGTGGCAAATGAAAGGGAAACTTTTCCATTCTTTGTTTTTGCTGAGAGGTGCACAGTGCAGAGATTCTGTAAAAGAAAATATGGTGAGTGACTGATATACTTCTTAATCTACAAAACAACTTGAAAGGTGAGTTATTTAATTGTGAGGGGATGTATGTAGACTATTTTGATTTTAATCAGACTAATGTATTTCTCTTGCTAAAGTGTAGGGAGTACTTTTTTTCTCTACAATCTTATTGACAGTGTGTGTGCATGTAGAAACCATTCTGTGATAATCATTTTTGTTTTTCATGTGTTTGCAGACAGATAACTGTGCTCTTTTTATATTTTGGTAGAATTAGAAACCAGTCATTGTTTATGAACTTGTGAAATGAGTTATGTTATGTTTCTATACTAAAATGTAGTACTTCTTCTAGATGAAGAAATGTGTTTTGGTATAGTGCAAGGGATAGTGTTGTTTGTCTAGAATCACACAGTGAATATGTGTGCATTTGGGAACCACTGTGAGAGAAGCATTTGGTAACATCGTGTATTTGCTGACAGGTAACTGTTTTAAAACCTGTCATGTTGTCAAGTTTTAGTAGCATTAGAAGCCAGTGTTTGCTTATGCATTGATAAAATAAGTCATGCTTTGAGACTAATGTGCTGTACTTTAATATGTAGATTGTGTGTAGTCTCTTTACCCCTTGCACAGTAGTGAATGAGTTTTGGTAAGCTGCTAGGGATAGTGTTGCTTGTCTAGAATCACACTGTGAGTCTGTGTGCATTTGGGAACCACTGTGAGAGAAGTATGTGGTAATATCATGTATTTGCTGACAGATAACTGTTTTAAAACCAGTCTTGTTGTCAAGTTTTAGTAGCATTAGAAGGCAGTTTTTGCTTATGCTTTGATTAAATGAGTCAGGCTTTGACACAAAAGTGCAGTCCTGAAATATGTAGATTGTGTGCAGTTCCCTTACCACTTGCACTGTAGTGAATGAGTTTTGGTAAACTCCTAGGGATAGTGGTGCTTTTCTAGAATCACACTGTGAGTTAGTGTGTATTTGGGAACCACTGTGAGAGAAGCTTTTGGTAACATCGTGTATTTTCTGACAGATAACTTTTTTAAAACCTGTCATGTTGTCAAGTTTTAGTAGAATTAGAAGCCAGTTTTTGATTATGCTTTTATTAAATGAGTCAGGCTTTGACAGAAAAGTGCAGTCCTGAAATATGTAGATTGTGTGCAGTTCCCTTATCAGTTCCACAGTAGTGAATGATTTTTGGTAAAGTCCTAGGTATAGTGGTTGTTGTCTAGAATCACACTGTGAGTCTGTGTGCATTTGGGAACCACTGTGAGAGAAGCATTTGGTAACATCGTGTATTTTTTAGCAGATAACTCTTTTAAAACCTGTCATGTTGTCAAGTTTTAGTAGCATTAGAAGCCAGTCTTCGCTTATGCGTTGATTAAATGTGTCATGTTTTGACACTAATGTGCTGTTCTTAAATATGTAGATTGTGTGCAGTACCATTACCTCTTCTAGACTAGTGAATGAGTTTTGGTAAACTGCTAGGGATAGTGTTGCTTGTCTAAAATCACACTGTGAGTCTGTGTACATTTGGGTAAGGATTGTGAGAGAAGCATTTGGTAACATAGTGTATTTGATGACAGATAACTGTTTTAAAATCGGTCATGTTGTCAAGTTTTAGTAGCTTTAGAAGCTATTCTTTGCTTATGCATTGATAAAATGAGTCAGGGTTTGACACTAAAGTGCAGTACCATGTACTATTCTCTTCACTGTGCCAGAACTGAAAATTTAAAATTTTTACCCAGGCACTAACCAAGCAGTAGTCTGATGATTTAGTCAGTTTCCAAGTACTCATGTTGTGAACCATACATTAAAACACACAAGATGATGGACGGAATGTTGCACATTGTCTGAACTGGGGTGGCATGGTGAGCAAAATAACGATGGATTAAACCCAGATCTGTGACTGGGGGTGAATGTTTTGCCAATGTGCAACATTCCGTCCATCATTTTGTGTGTTTTGCTGTGAACCATACATTACCACATAGATTGTTTCAAATGTCTATGCAGTATGCATGCAGTCTTCTAACATACTATACACTTGTCTTTCACATTTTCAATTCGCTATTCAGTATCCATACACTTCCAGGAAACACCCTGTAACTCCCTTTGCAGACCTCTAGTGACCCATTCAGCATCATGTACTAATCCATTCACTGTGCCAAAACCCAAACACTTATAAATTCACCAAGATACTATCTTTGGAGTACTCTAATCATTAAGTCGGTGCCTAAGTATTCATGCACTGAGCCAGGCCTTAGCGCATGGACTGCTTCAAACCCCTATCCACTATGTATGCAGTCTTCTAACCACCTAGACACTTGTCTTTCACACTTTCAATTCCATAGTCAGTATCCATACAGTCCAGCAAACATCCTGTCACTCCCTTTGCACTCCTCTAGTGACCCATTCAGTACCAGGTACTAATCCATTCCCTGTGCGAAAAGCCTACCACTTATAAATTCACCTAGGCACTCTCCTTGCTGTACTCTAATCATTCAGTCAGTACCCAAGTAGTCATGCAGTGAGCCAGGCCTTAGCACATGGACTGCTTTAAATGCCTATGCAGTATGGATGCAGTCCTCTAATCACCTACACAGTTGTCTTTCACACCTTCAATTCCCTAGTTAGTATTCATACACTTCTAGCAAACACCCTGTCACTCACCCAGTGTGTTTCCTTATAGTACTGTAATCATTTAGTCAGTTAGCATGTAGTCTTTTAGTGAGGTAGGCTTGAGGGCATGAACTGCTTCAAAGTAGCATGCACTATGCATGTAGTGTTTTAACCATCGTCACACTTGTGGTTCAGGGCTATAGTTTCTTAGTCAGTTTTTATATAAAATGTGTTTGTACAGTAATGGAATAGTATAAATTTGAAAGTTATTAATATACAGTTATTTGTGATTCTTTTTTACAGATACAGAACAGGAGTGTTTCTCATCTGTTTGCACTCTTCTCGTGCAAGATTGTTTGGATGAAGGGTCCTTAGGTGTTTCATCATACTTGCTGTGCCGCACGAGTATTTTTTGTTAGGATCCCCTCGTAACAGAACTCTTTTGCAAATCTTGTGCGTGACGAAGGTGGCAGTGGACTTTGTTTGCCCCTCGAGAAAAGTAGAACATTTCCACATCACTGAAGGAAAACGTTGTGGGCGTGGTGCATCCTCCAAAAATTCATCCTTAGATTCGGTGAATATTTTAAAGCGACAACATTTACAGTTTTTGTAAGTTAAACTTATAAAATTTTGTTAGCTGTATGCATTTTATATATCTGTGATTTGTATCTTGTTTTTTTTTGAGAATAGCATGTTGGTTTTTTTTTAACAATCTTTGAGATTGTTTTTTTTTTGCCCGCTATTAAGTGATGAGTACGATTGAATTCACTATTTTTAGTGAAATTTAATATATTCTGAGAACAGCAAAAAAGGCAAAAAAATTACTTTGTGGAAATTATGCTGTGTTGTAAGAAATGTATTATTACATGTTATAATTTTTTTTCCTTTTCTTTCACAGATCCAAATTTTAAAATAAGCAATTTTTATGAATTTAGATTGGAATGAAAATGTGAAAAAAATGTGTACCATTTTTTATTCCTATTACTGTGAAGGTAAGTTTAACTAAGTCTCAATATGCAGAATGGGGAGGTCTGCAAGAAGCTACAAAGTTGAAACATGTTTCTAAAAACACTCTGTTTATACCTTTGTAGTTTTGAAATCTGACCATAATCAGTTATCATGTGACCTGCAAAAAAGGGATTTGAGGGGTTAATTATATTTCCTATTTTAGCTACTGAAGGACCGCAATTGTTTCAATCATTCTTCTTTGAACATCTTTGCAGACAAAACTCTGTGCTTACCTTTTATCATTCGCAAGGAATTTTAAAAATGGAAATATGTCACTTTTTGTAACATAGTTATTGTGTAAGATATGTTAGAGGGGACTTATAGAGCGCACGGCTACTCAAAAAGAGTGTCCCGTTGCTGAAAGTAACTGCCTGATAAAAAGATTGTACACGCTTTCTGTCCTGCCATTCACGACAATTGCACTCTATAGATGGAACAGCCAGGTCTTAAGATGGCATCTAAAGCTAAAATGATCAGGGTCACTTCTGAGGGCCAAGGGGAGGGAGTACCATAACTTGCTAACGATCACCTGGAAGAAACGTCCTCCCTTCCTGGTTCGAAGAAATTTTGGCACCACTAGCAGGTGTTGTGT
This sequence comes from Triturus cristatus, assembly GCF_964204655.1. Lineage (NCBI taxonomy): Eukaryota > Metazoa > Chordata > Amphibia > Caudata > Salamandridae > Triturus > Triturus cristatus. The sequence goes on along the minus strand of NC_140581.1, from coordinate 765,180,297 downwards.
TGAAGATCTTAGCGTCCTCCCTGGACAATAGGGGGCAATTCTCTTTCTGAGATAAGAGGCCCCATTGTCGTGGAAAGCTTTAAAAGCAAGGACCAATGCCTTAAAATCAATTCTGTTTTTTACTTTGAGCCAGTGTAATGTTTTGAAGTGGCTTACCAGGTGGGTCCTAGGGCCGACCCTCAAAACAGCCCTGGCCGCCGCATTTTGAACCAGCTGAAGGCGATTAACAAGGAATTTCTGGATGCCCAGATAGAGGACATTAGCATAGTCCAGTCTTGAAATAATTAAAGCCTGAACTACAGTCTGTCTATGGGGCAGGGGCAGAAGAGAAAGGAAATTCCTCAACATTTTTAGAAGCCTGAAACCTGTGCCCGTCACAGATTTCACCTGCGACTTCATGGAGAGATCTGAGTCTAATAAGACTCCAAGATTTTTCACAGTGGTGACAGGGCAAGGAGGAGAAGGCTGGTCCTGAGGCCACCAGTTCTTCCACTCATCCCCTGGGGTGTGTCCGAAGAAAAGACAACTGATTCCGATAAAACCATCCAAAAATGTTGGACAGCCATTCATTAATTAAACTTTCATTGAAAGGTTCATCCTTTCCATAAGTGAACAAAATTTGAGAGTCGTCAGCATATGTTATAATCTTGACTCCAAATTTTTCAGCCAGAGAGGCCAGAGGGGCCATATAGACATTAAAAAGAGTCGGGCTCAGCACAGAGCCCTGAGGTACTCCCACATTAAGTTGGGGAATATCTGCAGAAAAAGGAGGAGACCAAACCAATTGTTGGCGCTCATTCAGAAAGGAGGAGAACCATTTAAGTACTCTTTCATATTTACAAAGAGAGGAAAAGGCATTCTGTGCACTTTTTATACTCCATGTAAATACAACCTCATCATGCAGACCACTTTGTGTTGAAAGGGTGTTCTATAAGTGTTGTTGTGCATGATTGCACTTAATACTCATAGAACAAGACACATGTCTAGATTTATCAGAAATCATAAATCTCGATATGTGTGTGAATGGTGCACCATTCTAAAATTGGTGTAGGAAAGCACAACAAGGAGAATTGTTTTGATTTCTCCACATTTTTATATCTTCAATGCATGCTGAAATGTTCAGCATCCATTGAAGGAGAAAAATGCATGTTCTCGTTGTTTTTGTGCAGGAAGATGTGTCTTCCCGTAGAAAAACAAACAGCACATGACACAGATATCCTTGCACTATGGTGCAAGGGTGCCTTTGTCACCACATGGCTGCAGTTTAAGCAGCCGTGCAGACAGAAGCATAGATTTGCAACATATTTATGTACATATGTTGCATCCCTGTACTTCGGAAGTACTACAGCACACTGCAGTTAAAGAGGTTACTGTGTGATGCTGCAGCACTTCCTCATAGTTCTGCACTTATACATTCACCATACCTACTAATGCATTCATTCAGTCAATTACGTACTACACATACATTCATCTAAACTAACACTAACAAAGAAATTTAGCTCCTTTTTTAAACCAGGAAAGTTAGTTCTTACAAGAACTTTTTTTTTTCTTCTTTCTTCTTTCATAATTTTTTTGGGGTTTTCTGAACAATTTTTAATTTTTTTTGGTTTTTCTGCAAAAAAAAAACAAAAAACAAAACAGGAGAAACCAAACAATGAACTTCAGGGAACAATAAAAAATAAAAAAAATAAACTAGCAAATGTGACTTTCTTGCCGGCGGCAGATCAGATCGATCGACTGCTCACCATAGCACAAAGTCTTATCGCACTTAGTGCAGAGCACTTTTAAAAATTGAACTTGAGGACGGATGTCCAAGGTTTGGGCTGATGGATGCACTCTTGATGTGCTCGGCTGCGATGAGGTGGATGGCGCAGGAGCAGGAGTGTTTCTCATCCGTTTGCACTCTTGTCGTGCAAGATTATTTGGATTAAGGCTCCTCAGGTGCTTCATCATACTTGCCGTGCCGCACGAGTATTTCTTGTTAGGATCCCCTCGTGACAGCACTCTTTTGCAAATCTTGCACGTGACCAAGGTGGCATTGGTCTTATTCTGCCCCTCGGGAAAAGTAAAAAATGTCCACACCACCGAAGAAAAACGTTCTTAGGGTGGCGCCTCCTCCAAAAATTCATCCTCTTAAGTATGAGGAGATGCAGGTGATGCCTGCTGCCCTGAAGCCATTTTTGGTTGAAAAAAGTTAGAGCTAAGTGTAAACTTAGTCTAAAAAATCTTCTTCTCTCCAAAGACATGGTGCTCTAAAGAAGGTCAAAGAAGAATGATTGAAATGGGTGGGGTATGTCACATGGGACCCGCGCACCCTGCGCTTACGCAGCACACACCCAGCGCGCATCCGCTTATTGAATAAAAAAAAAAATATAGGATTAGATGTACAAATATATTAGTTTTAAGACTAGTTTAGAGTTTGTCTTCAATTAATATTCACATAAAATACATATATATATGTTTTTTTAAATGTTAAATATTTCGTGGGATCCGCGCACCTACCTCGTCATAGACGCAGATGACCCATCGCGGAAGCGCGTAAACATCGCGTTACGTACATTGAACGTGTCGCGTATAGGCTGGGAGTCGCGTACCGGTCGCATTGCGATCGCGCACTAAACACGTACCCGACGCATACCATGCATGGATGCTATCGCGTAGGAATCGAGAACGGTGCGCATAGGGTGCGCGGATCCAAAAACATTGAAAAAAATATATAAAATAAAGTTTTTCGCATATAATTAAAAAAATATTTTGAAAAATATAAAAAAATATGTTTGAAAAACCCATTAAGTTCAAATAATATTCTTTAATTTTTAAAAGAATTAATTGAAAAAATAATTTTTAAAAATGGTGATAAAAAAGTATTTTAAAAAAAATGTCATTAATGAAATTGACACACTGAATTTGAAAAATATACAAATCCAATCAAAATCATTAAACATGATATCTTCAGAGATAAGTTATAGATAGCAATTAGCATTTAAAAAACCTTTGAAATTCAATGAAAAAACCATAGGTTTCATGCACGTTATAGTTAGGAATTGGCATTTAAAAAACCTTTGAAATTCACTGAAAAAACCAAAGGTTTCAGGGGTGTTATAGTTAGGAATTGGAATTTAAAAAAACCTTAGAAATTCACTGAAAAAAGCATAGGTTTCAGGGGTGTTATAGTTATCTGGACATTTCCTTCGTTTGATTGGATTTGTATATTTTTCAAATTCAGTGTGTCAATTTCATTAATGACATTTTTTTTAAAATACTTTTTTATCACCATTTTTTAAAATAATTTTTTCAATTAATTCTTTTAAAAATTAAAGAATATTATTTGAACTTAATGGGTTTTTCAAACATATTTTTTTATATTTTTCAAAATATTTTTTTAATTATATGTGAAAAACTTTATTTTATATATTTTTTTCAATGTTTTTGGATCCGCGCACCCTATGCGCACCGTTCTCGTTTTGTAACCCTAGAAATTCCCCTGTTATAGTTAGTTCAGCTAACTATAACTCGCGCCCCCGCAATGCACTGCGGGAGTAACCTGGCTCCTGTATCTTAGCCATGTTTCGTCGCGGTTGGCCTGATTGTGTGACTTTCTCCTGGTATCGCACGAGCAGGACACTGCGACTGGCGCTTTGGGCTTTTTGGCGCTATTTTCACTTAAACTTTAGAATTGAATATCTATGAATCTACCAGTTCTTTTTTGTCGTTTTGGTCTTGTTTCATTTATTAAAATCGACTCTATATTTGGAACCGAGTGTGGGATCCTTTTGTTATGTGTTTTCACTGTGTTACTGTTTGAGGTGTTGCACTAATACTTTACACATTGCCTCTAAGTTAAGCCTGGCTGCTTTGTGCCAAGCTACCAGAGGGTTGAGCACAAGTTAATTTAGGATTTGCCTGTGCCTTACCCTGATAAGGATTGTGGCTGCTGCGTGAGTAAGGTTTTACCCCCACTCAACCAATAACCCAATTTCTTACACCCTGCTTTCATTATTTTGGCTTGGACAGCAGCATGGGACCAATTTGGGAGTTTTCAATCCGTTCAATCTTAGCCCAGCTCTTCTCTGACCTGTGCCCCTTGTGAAAATACTTTTTTTTAGGCCTCCACAAGATCATTTCCCTTCCAAGCTCCTTTGTGTGGGTAATTCCCACTCTACTCCTCCCCTGCCAAAAACTCTGCTCTCACCTCTAGCCAGTGGCCCTTGAACTAAAACAATATTAGACACTGGGTGTCATTTCCTGTTCTTCACAACTCCTAATTCAACCCCTCTTAATGCTCTCTCCAGTCAGCAGAGTGTGTTGATTGTGTGCACTGGATACTGCAGCTTTGGTCTGCCCTGAGAGATCAGAGTCTTAGTTTGCCTTGTTAATTCAAGAACTCTTGTTATGGGCCATGCAGGTACATTGCGAGCAAACTTAGACTATATATTGTTACTTTAATGCTGGTCACTATATCTTGGGGTAGCCTCAATGAATCCCCAGCACTTGACAACATCCTGCTGACAGTATCATTGCATAAATGTGACCCTCAAACTGCCTTTTATCAGCATTAGAAGTACGCTGAGCCCACTCAGCCAGGAAAATCAAACTACCATCTACAACATTAAGGCCGGTTACAATATCTCAGGCTAGCCTTGCTGAATCCTAGGGAATTGGTTCACTCGTGCTGACCCTTTCCATTGTGAAGATATGACCCTCAATCTGCCTTTATCAATTTTAAATGAAAGTATGATGAGCTCTGCTAACCAGGAAAAATCAAACTACGTCCCACTACATTAAGGTGGATCACAATATCTTGCTAATTCCTGGGCATTTAGTCGTATCCTGCTGACCCATTGCATTGTGGAGATATATGACATGCAATCTGTCTTTATCAGCATTGGAAAATGCAGGTATGCCTTGCCATGGGAGAATCCACCCTACCACATTGAGGCTGGTCACAATGCCTTGGGCTAGCCTTGCTGAATACTAGTGAACTGGCTCCATCCTGCTGACCCTATGACCCACAGTCTGCCTTTACTGGCATATGAAGATGAAAATATGCTGAACCCTGTCAACTAGAAAAATCAAACCACACCCTACCCCGCCCTAGGGCTGGCTGCAGTGGATATGGGTAGCCTGACTGATTCCTGTGCACTAGGTCCTCACCCTCCTGACCAACAAGATTGCACAGATGTCGCCCACGCCCTGCCATTATCACCATTTGAAGTTGAAGTATATTAAGCCCTGCCCACTAGTAACCTGAACATTGACCAGAAATATCTTGGTGGCAGGGGCATCAGTTAGAGCAGTTACTGGGACTTGGCTACTCAGGTCTGCCAATTAGAAGAACCTCTACTCACATGTGGGGGGCGTATTCACAAGAAACTATCGCAGAGTTAACGACACTTTATCGCAGCCAAAGTTGCGATAAACTTATCGTCCCATTCACAAGCTGGTGTTAACAACCTACAGCACCAGTTTTCCCGCGATAGCAGCCGCTAAAAACATTGCCACGGATGATCCCCGCAACTATCGCTAATGAGATGCAGAGTAGGCGTTACCGTGCCAAAAGCCGGGAAAACACAACTCCACAACATTCACAAAGAACAGCCAAAACTGTGATGAGAAGACAAAACAGGCGATAAGGTGCGTTAGCAGCAGGACCTGCTCTGACTTGGTGCTAAGTCGGACCGCAGCCTGCACCACAAAAGGAGCACAGCCCACAGCCACATCAGAAGGACAGCAGATGCCATGGAGCCACTGGCCATGCGGCCTGGACACCCAAGAGGGCCACATCACCCACTGCCACCACCCCAGGACCCCATACAGCACCCAGAACACCCCACCCAGACCACCACCCAGGCAGCGCTGACAAAGACAGCGGACCCCCAGGAAATAAACCAGCCTCACAGACCCAACACCTGACAATGTCATTGCCCAATACAGGCTCAAAAGGACAACCATCACACACATCATGACCAACAATGACCAACAGGCCGACGGCACCAACACAGCGGACAACCAACATCCCATCCCACACAAAGCTGCTGGCTGTGCTGCACCTGTTGGCCCCTGGTACCTCCTAACCAACACCCGCCACAGTCAGAGGAGTCACACAGCCAGCTACATCCAAGTCACTCACACGTGTCCTGGACATCACCATAGCCTGGTACCCCAGTACCCATACGTCAAATATAATGCGCAGGATCTTCTGGAGACCAAGCAAGGACCATACGCCATAGCTGGATGCACGCACGTGTTGTGGGCAATGTACAGCACACATGTCATAGCTGTACCCCCTGCCGACACAGCACACAATCACCGCAACAGAAAGCACATGTCTCACATCAATGTGCAGGCAACAACGGAACACCATGGAACCTCCACCAATCTTGCCTCCAAATACCCAGCCACTGTGCACGATTCCTCCATCCTCCGACAGTCCATCAGCAACCAGCGTCCCCAGAATGGCACCAAGGGAAATGCACAGCCCCTTGGCAAGTACCAAATGAACACCCCACTCAACTCCACAACCATGCAACCCACAACTCTGGCAATGCACACGTCACAAAAACAAAACCAACATGCAAAACAACATGCCCACCCACCAGACACGACAGGACAACTCACAATGGTAACTTGGGCAAGCCGTGCACATGAGCCATCAACGGCATGGCACCTCAGCCACACACTAGCCGAATGTGGAGATAGGTGGCAACCAGGCATGTGTGAAGGATGCAGGAGAACCATGATTGGGAAACTACACAATGCCTGGAGTGGCGGAGATGTGCTGGACAGACCACAGTATGCAGAACACACCCATATCCATGGCGACATACACCTCTGGTGTATGGAGTGTAGTGGACAGTGGACACAACCATGTCACCCCAGCCAGTGGGGGATTTTGCGGAAATGTTGCCTGTTACACCCCCCGTAAGCGTGAGCGGAGTGGGATGGCCCGGCATACGCCAGACCAGCATAGGGGTGTGAATAAAAAGCACGTAGCCCTGGGCGTGGTCCTCTTCCGGAAAGCCCAACATCTCTGCCAGGGTGGCGCCGCTCACCACGCCACAAGGCCGACGCCGTCCTCGTGAGCAGTGTTGCCTGCGATTCTGTGTGCATGCCGTACTCCGGACTGCTGGACCCCGAACCCATCAGGCCTTCCCCTGCGCAGCCAGGCCACACTGATCACCTGCCGACACTGTCACGGAGGGCCCACCACATGAAGGCGCAAGCTCCAAGCTCAAGGTCCGTGACCTTGGCAGCCTCCTCAGACCATCACGGGCTCCACGACAGAGGCCCGCTTTAGTCCTTTCTCATTGATGTACTCTACTGCCACCTCCGGTCTACACCACGGTCAAGTAGGTCACACATTTGGAACTGAGTCTTGATTACACCATGGCAGTGAACATTATTTAAGGCAGAGTTCATGTCACTGTATTCCCTTTGATGTGGTGCCACCAAGTCTGTGCATAGCATTACAACCACACATGTCTGTGGGCATACGCGGATTACTGCCCTCGTCCTACATTGCGCACGAGTAGGTCACAGAATTAGAACTGAACATCGATTATTCAAAGGCAGAATACATCTCCTCGCACGCAAGGAGAGGTGTATGAGGATGACGCATTGCAGTCCGGAGGGAACAGGATCATCGTTACGGAGGTGATCGAACACTACCGACAACTGCCCTGGTGTCACTAACTCTGTGCATCGTGAGTCAATGACAGGTGGGTGTGGACCACTGCTGACCGCTGTCTCCAGCCTACACTGCGGTCCAGTAGGTCACAGAGTCTTGATTTAGCGATGGCGAAGTTCATATCAGTCTACCGGCATCATCGCAGACTGCATCCCCTCTCAGCACCAGTGCCACTAAGTCTGTTATCCGACATTCATGGACAGTGTCTGGTCGTACATTGGTGGCGTCCGAGTCTATGGACTAGGGGCTAGTGTTCATCCTCATGTAGCTGATACCGAATTGGTGGTGAAAACGAGGCTGGAGCTTTCTTCTCCTCCATTTGCTGCTGCCTGATAACATCAGACCTTCAGAAACATGCCCTGGACAACACCCTCCTCTGACCCCCGCAAGCCTATGCCATATTCACCTTGGACATCAATGAGGACCCGCTAACTGCGAGTGGACCTACCTCAGTGCACCGCAAGTCACCGTCCCGTGGCAGGGTGCCTGTGCCGGCCGCTGTGCATACAGGGCCACTAACTCTGTGCTGGTCAGGTCCGGGACCCCTTCTTCAGAGATATTGGATGGCCTCTGAGGCGATGGCCACAGGGTCATCAACGCCATGTGTCTGTGGCCCTGCGCTGTCCACTGCCTTCGGCCTCAACTGCGGTCCACCAGGGCTCACACATCAAATCGAGGTTTGATCGACCCGGACGTCGCATCACCGCAGGAGGTACACGCCACCACCGCCAGGACCACCTCCAACCGCCATCTGCCAGAGTCGAAACGGTGGTCCTGACAGACTTACAGAGTTGCTCACACCTGTCGTGGATGCAATCATCAGTTGGATACCCTGCTCAGCACTCCAGGTGCCACTGACTCAGTGCACCACAAGCCATCGTCCATTACTGATTGAGTTTTGTTTAGTAGTGAGGTTGCGCAGCAATGTCACCTCAAGCAGTGTGGAAGACCTGGGACGCTGATGAGGAAGATGATGCAGGTCTAACACACCCCACTGCATCTGCATCAGGAATGTCTTGAAGGGACACAATCCGAGACTTTTTCATCACATGGGCGCGCTCAGCTGTGGTGCCCCTACCTCAGCGCACTGCAACTCACGGACTCTTCAGTTTGCATGTTGTGTTACCTCTGGACTTTCTCTGGCTCCCTCCATGTTGCTCAACAGTTGACTCTGTCATGCAGGTGTTTTCACTTTCCGTTGCACTGGTGTCTACTGTTCAAGTGGCTTCCAGCACCAAGCACTGTGTGCGGGCTGGCTTGACCTCACCGCACACACATACAGCACGGGCGTCACTGTACATGTGGCCCTGCCAATAAAGGGGCCGGGCGCACGTGCCCGTAGCCAGTACAACATAATGTCTACTTGTGTCCCTGTGGTCTTGTTGTATGCATGAGGGCCATGTGCCCTACGACATTACATTGTGCTGTGTACATCCGATGCAGACATGTCACCGCAGGCAGTTGGTTGGCGCTTGGACATGTAGCTTTGTCGTCACCCACTCAGTTTGTAAGGGCAGTGGCCAGGGCCGTCGTACACAGGGCCAAAGTGGGTGTGTTACTGCTATTTGTCGCCCCCTGGGCGTGGTTCTGTACTGTGAATGTGCATCTGCTTGTGTCTCTATGGCAGTTTGGGTCTCCTTTGTGGGGTGTGGGTGGTCCCTGAGGGTGATAGACACCAACGTATGTGTTCTAGTTCGCCTTCCATGGGTTCGGCACCCACCCACACCTGTTGGGCCACCTCCTTTTGGCATGCTGACACCTGACATTGGGGTGCCATGTTTGGGTGGGTGAAGTGTCGTGAGCCAGCTGTGCTTGCGGGTGCTTCCTGCTGTGTGGTCTGTTGCAAGCTCTGTGTTCTCCTCTGAGTAGCTTGTCTGCCCTGGTCCTGGTGGTGGGTTGCGTGGGATATCCATGGGCTGTTGTAGGGCGTCGACGGTGTGGTGGTCCTCTCCGGCAGCACAGATGTGTTTTCTTCTGTGCTCTGCTGGAGGTGTTGTGTGCCGCTCTGCAATGTGAAGGGGAGATGCATGTTGACATTGTGTTGGCATATGTGTTGGCGCATTGTTCTGGTTTACATGCAGACTGGATGGCAATGTACATTGTGACTTTCTTGTGAGGTGCTGGATTCTTCTGCGGGACAGTGTACATTTGGACTACATGACAGATGTGAGGTCGTACGCGTATATTTCCATTTCACAGTTTCCAGATCTGTCAGATTTAGTAGGCCTGTTTCTGTGCATGTGCGGAGCCAGTTGTGTCCTCTGTTCTGCAGTGTCGGCTATGCACATTGTACCACGTTGTCATCAATGTGGGTGTGCTGTTCTTGCTATGTGTGTGTGTGCTGCAGTGTGCCAGGGAATGAGGGACATGATCCTGGGTAATTGTGGGTGTGCTGTGTTGTTTCTGTGTTTTTTGTGGTGCATGTGCCCGCCAGACCCGTGGTATTTGCAGGCCTGTGGCTTGTTTTCGTGACTTTTTGTACTGCGTTTGTCCTCGTCGCATGTTAATTTGCATTTGCGTTTTGCCTTTTTGCGGTGTGGCGTTGGATTTTGCATGGCAGTTGACGCGTTATCTGGCGACTATCGCATGCTACTGCCGCGTTGTGAATACGTGTTTGGCACTGCGTAATTTTCCCGCGTTGGGCTGCGATGTTGGAAGTTGCATTACGCTACTCTTGCGGTAGTTATCACACATTCTTGTGAATATACCCCGTAGTATTGTATTGTAGCATTTGTATAGAGTTTACTACCCCTATGTGGAGGGCTGAAGCAATTACCCACACAGATAGCAAGCTACGTTGTGTGGGGTATGCGATCAGCCTGTGTACATATCAGCAAATCAAATGAAAACATTGCTGTACCAGCAAATGAATAAACATCATCAAAGTATGAGACTTGAAGAGACAAAAACACAATCAGGCCTTCTGCTTCTTGCAGAACTCGAGAAGCGATGGATCGTCTCTGATGTGCTGTGGGAGGTAGTTCCAGGCTTTAGGGGAGATGAAGGAAAAAGCGCATCTTCCTGCTCTGCTGCTGTGAATGCAGGGTACATGTGCAAGTGGGCGTCCTGCCCAGCGGAGGTGTCTGGAGGGTTGGTGGAAGTCTACGCGATGATTTAGGTCAGCACCATTTGTAGGTCTTCAGGCTCGCTCCATCCTTGTGTTCACCATCATCAACTCCGCTCATAAAAAGGATGTACAAGAGCGTGGATTGTTCATAAAAGCATGACTAATTTAACATCAACAAAGTGAACATTGATTTTTCCCCCACATAACTGTCATGCAGAGGTGCCCTTTGAACTTTAATTCTAACAGAAAACTGCACGGAATACCTGAGGCGTGTTAAAGACTTTTTATTGCTTTTCGTGATCTAAAAGGGTCTCTGAAACGCAGCCCTGGCATACATTGTGCCAAGCTCACACCCGCTCAATACTCTTTCTAGGCCATGCATGTGCCAGGAGGCGTACATTAGACGTCACTAACGTAAAATCGGTAGCTCTTCGATTTTTCGTGTCCTTTAAAACGCTATTAGGAAAACGCGTACTGAGTATGTGACTCAGTATGCGTTTTCCTAATAGCGTGCAGTGCATTTTCCAGTGTGTTCAGAACTTATTGAAAGTAGATATGTTTGGCTTAAACCTTTCTTTACACAGGGAAGGTTTTGCTATACTTGAGCAGTCTGGTCAATGAGTGCCTCAGAGTGGCAGAGGGGATCCAGATCCTGCAAGCATTAAGGTACCACACACGTGGAATTACCACAGTGCAAATGAACATTGCCTATACCTAGAAATAGTTCTTGTATATTAAAAATTGAAATTTCGTGCGGATACGGCAACTGCATCAATCTCCAAGAAGTACTCGGATGCATAAAGATTTACATATATGGAAATGTGTAATTCTGCATTTCTGCATGTACACATATAATGCATAAGTGCGATTGCACTGTTTATCTTTATGTTCTCAGTCTAGTGTTCTCCGTGTAGAAACCACTTACTCAGCAACTTCGGAGGTGTTCCTTCCCTCTTTCATTCTGAAACATATTAACACTTAACCTTCACAGGAATAAACCACTGATAATTTTCATTGGGGGAAAAACATGCAAATGAGTTATGAGTATCCACAAACGTGTGAGTGTGTGGATGTTCCCCAGCCTTTTTTAGGTGTAGCCGTCTTTAAATCCCCACTGCCCGGTCACATGACCATATTTACTCACATTCAAAATTCAGCTATAACAACATAATTTGAAGTGAGTAAATCTATTTATAAAGGCAAAGTGACACTTTCAGCCCCTACCAGATGTAAATAATGTTTGCCTCCCTTAGGGGAGCCACTTTTCACACTCCTTCCGTGGTATTTGGGGCCACATTTGCTGCTTATAATCATAATATTAATAATAACCTTTATCCGGCATTGGTCGCAGCCATAAAAAAGACAACATTAAAATGAAAATAAAACATCAGCAACAGGATCACTTATTGACAGCATAAAACCATTTGCAAAATTCGCAAATTGTCGATGTAAACACTAATCACTTCCCCCATCAATTAAATAACCCAATACATTATAAAAACCCCAGGCTATTTAGTTGTTGACACATAATTAGAACAAAGAAAGACCCTGTTTGAACCTATACAGATTCTTCAGTGTCAGCTTGTAGCTTAGAATGTACAGAAACGATCTCCCTACTCACCTCTAGAATGTCTGGACTTTAGAGCAGCTCTTAAAAGGTTTACAACACAAAAAAGCGTGTGGGGGCTAGGCAGGAGCAGGAGATACAGTAGGGCGACACGAGTATGCCTAAAATTCATATCTTTTAAAAGAGGTTTAAGAAGCAGCCGCCTAGGGTATGGGTAAAATATTTACATAAAAATATAAAGTTTAAGATATCTTGTGGAGACCTATTGTCGTAGCCATAAGGCCCTCTCTCTTCTACATGTGCAACAAAGCCAGTTGGTGAAGCCAATCATGGTGCACCAGGTTAAAGCTGAAACAGGTAATCAAAAATCGATTGTGTGCATTTGTTAAAATCAATAGATAATTCTCCATACCCAACACAGATTTTACTAGGACATGCCCTCTTACCATGGGTTTCCTAAGCTCTTTTTCCCCCCCTGAAGCCATGGCATGCTTAAAAAATGTTTTTTTCACTATGTTCTTATCAAGTGATTTCACTGTCTCACGAAGCGTGAAGACAGATGCTCTACCTGGGGCCATTAGGGTGTCCTTGACATATCTTAACCATGGGATTTTTAAACCATGCTCAAGAGAAAGACAATCCTCAATCACTAGTCGATTAAAACCCGCCTCCTGGCTTGTCCACATCTTCACCCAACACATCAGAGGTTTAACCGCCACCCAATCTAATAAATATTTCACTCCTAATTCTTCATGTGCTACATACGCAGCAGTACCCTGGGGCACTTTCAGGATTCTTCTGAGGTATTTATTTTCTATGGTTTGCCGCCACATAACCCCATACCTCGCTACCATATAACGCCCTTGAATTGCATAAAGAGTTGTACAATTTTACGATTACCCCCGGTGACTAGGTACCCAGTCTATGAGCATAGTTTGCGATTGCTCCCATCAATTTTCTCATCTCAAGTGTTTTCCCCTCCTGTAAAGGTTTAAAATTAAGCTTATTATCAATTAAAATACCTAAATAGGAGAAGGCCGAGCCCTTCACTAGACTATGCGTGACTACTTTGTAGGTGTTGTTCCTTGTGATCTGCTTACCGAATTCCAGTATGTATGATTTCGACAAGTTCAGTGAGAGATCCTGCCCGCTCATGAAGGCCACTAATCCATTCAATAAGACCTTCAGGCCTCTAGGGCTTCGGCAAGCAATAACACATCATCTGTGTACAACAAGACTGGGATGGGTATTCTTCCTATTCTTGGGGTATCAGCTTGAAGTGCAATCAAGGACGCTTCCAAACCATTAATATATAACGTAAATAAAAATGGGGCCAATATACATCCCTGTCCTACCCCTCTAGTACATTTAAAATGATCTGTCACGTGCCCATCCTGAGTGTATCTGACTGCAGCAATAGTATTAAAATGTAGGGTCATTAAAACATTTGTAATCGCTGGACCAACCCCAAAATTACCCAAAAGCGCCCAGAGCTTATAGCGGTTCACCCAATCGAAGGCTGCTGTGTGGTCCATAAAACATAAGAAATGAGCTCCCGGCTTAGCTAACGTGTATTTCACTATAAAACGGTAAAGGTTTAAACATTGATCCGTAGTTGACCTGCCTATGCGAAAGCCATATTGGACCTCTGAGATAACTTGGTGAGTGTCCGCCCAGGCTGAGAGACGATTTAATAACACTCGTCCAAGGACTTTAACTGTAGCATAAATTAGCAAAATTCTGCCATAACATTATAATTTGAAGTGAGTAAATCTATTTATATGGGCAAAGTGACACTTTAAGCCCCTCCCATATAATTTTACACTTTATTTTACATTTTATTCTTTTTACTGATGAGAATCGTTCTAGTGGCTCAGAATAATTCAAACAGGTTATGCATTCAATTAGATCCACTCCTCGCAAATATGTCCCATTTTTTTCAGCCAATTATTCTGTTTTAATTTTTAAGTACCACAGAGTAAGGTTTAGCAGATGTCATACTTTACCCAACAAAACAGATGTAAATAATGTTTGCCTCCCTTAGGGGAGCCACTTTTCACACTCCTTCCGTAGTATTTGGGGCCACATTTGCTGCTTATAGGTCCACCATGGTACTCATATGAGGGTGACACCCCAAGCAGCTACCTTATACTTCTTTGCCCTAAACCTGACCCTGCCTTTCAGAGGTGCTCTAGTGTTCTACCAATTGCCATCACGAACAATAGGATACAACTTTATTTTAAATCTATAACAATTGCAGATACACATTTTCCAATATGCCTTCAATTAACAGTCGTGGTATCAACTATAAGCACCATTGCCTTTGGAAGTGTAGGTTCCGTGCCTAAATATTATATAGGTTTCTGGAAACATAGCATTCCATTAATTCACTCTTAAAAAGCACATGCTACTCCATCTATTCACAGAAATAAGATATTACTTAAAACGCACTTTTTGTTACTTGCCTGCTGCTGTTTTACCCTTTGAGAAGCAGGTGATATAATGACACCAACTCCATTTTCTATTCATCTCTTTAGGATATGAATCAGGGTAAACTAGTTAATGCCACAGACTTATAAGAAACACAAATGTCACTCTTTTTAACATCAACTAACTGCAAATTTATTTATGAAAAATAGGTTTCTTCTTCCACGTTCTCGAGTTACTTTACCTTGCCCTTATCCAGAGCCTCCAAACACTACGTGGCGTTGAATCCTGTAGGGTTTCAAACTTTATAGGTCACCACTCGTATCTCTTTTCTCCCACTAAAACCCACCTTCTACACGTACAAACAGACCCTGGCTCTGACTAATCCCTTAATGTATGTCTCTTGAACGCACACTTCCTTTAGCTCCACCTGGAGAAAGAACATATCTGGACCTTGAGATTGCTAATTCCCAAAGACACCAGAGAATTCTCGTTCTTGGTCAATACAGGGATTTTTATGGAGCTATGGAGCCTGAAATCTAAGTGACTGTTCAGTTGTGAGTGAGTTACTCGTGCATGTGACGTCTATTGACTTACTTGAAGGCGGATATTGAATCACACAGAGGTTTTTTTTTCTAAAATCTGGTAATTATGCTAGATAGTTACAGAGAATGTTACATGTTTATATTTTGGTTATAAAGGGATAGTACACACACGAAGTGCATATTTTCCTTCCCTGAGGTATCATTTAGATTTCGACAACGGTTTGTATTATTGCATATTTTGCGTATTGTATATCACAGTAGATTGAAAGGCGGTGAACAGTTGTCTGTTACATTAATATTTATTTTTGAGTATTTCTCACTCTATCCCCCAGCCCCTCACCTAGGGGGGTGGGAACAGAGTGCCACCCTCTTCGTCACGCACCTTGCAGATTTTGCAATCGATGTTCCATGTTTAGATCCAAAATGATTTCATTAAAAAAAACGCACAAAGGAACATGTGTGTTCGACAACTGGATACGTGCACTGTCTTGCACTTGGGTTGCTGCAATGACGAGAGGAGATTTGGGCAGTTGATAAGTGAGCTTTTAACATACTCTAAATACAGAAGAGAGGAGGTGTGGCTTCAAGGAGGCCTGTCACATTCTTGTGTCACGTGGTGCTTCATTTATCATATGACTTGGTAGTGTCTCACTGAAAAGGTCACTGTGGATGTCAGTCACTCGACCTTGTGATATCTACGCTGACTTGTGTGCAGAAACTTCTGCTGGTAGTATCGAGCAGCTGTCGTGACGGAGTAACGCAGCTTATCACTCGCTAAACTTAGGGCCCAGCTCTGTGATGTAGAGGAAACTATGCTTAAAGAGGAGTTGAAACTCTGAGTACATAGGGAAATATAATTAACCTCAGATCACCACAGCAGAAACTAGTACATATGACGAAGTTAAAGATGTTCCTGTCAGTAACTTTACTGACTTATTTACTCTTTCTAAATTAACAGTGCTAGAAGTCTGCAGAAGGTATGCCAAAATGTAGTGATTAGTTCGGGTCAGTTTAATCCCATTTCCCTTTCGAATAGACCCATCACCCAAGATGGCGCCTGCTCTGACCCGTACCCCAAAAAATGGAATGAGCCCTTTAGGGTCTCGTTGTGTTCAACTTTGGGATTTCTAATTCTGACTGTGACTGTCCGTCATAAAATGCTCTGCAGTGAAATCACTTATCATTTATACACTGACTTCCATGACGAATTGAAAAGCCTTTAAGATTTAAAAAAATCATAATTTAGTCTGCATTTTTCAAACGTAATGCTGTAATTATCATAGTTTTAATTTCACTTAATCTGGGGAGTGGAGATGGGCATTATAATCTAAAATGTAATGTCCAGGCGCTATCTGAGCATGGATAGGCGCTTTGGGCACTGCAAGGCCCTCTCTCTGTTCTAGTGACTGCGTTCCTGTGGGTGTTTGTATACGTACAGGGACCAGGGACCAGGGACCGGGCAGTGCCGGACAGCAAAAGCTTTTGTGTTTTTGTTTTGCATTCCTAGCTGCACAGAAAGAGGAATTATTGTGCTGCAGGGGCCTGTGGATGCGAAACCAGCCAAAACTGTAAAAGTTGTCCAATGTTTAGCATCCTCTTTCAATTCATCTCTAAAATGGTAAACTGCTGTTACGACCCTGCCTTTACCACGCAATACCTTTACCACACAGCCTTACCATGCAGGTAAATACCACCCAGTTATGCATTTCTACTTTTACCATGCATATTTTTACCACACAGGCAGTATTATATATTTTTTTTTAGGTAATCCAATTATTATGCTATGTTAAAAAAAAGGGTTTAGGGATATGTAATGGTAAAGGAAGGTAAGGATAATTTTAGGGTTAAGGTGTGGGCAGTGGTACAGGGAGGTTAGACATCAATTAAAAACATTGAGAGTTAGGGGGATTTCCCCACCAAAAAGAAAAAAGAAATATGGAATCCATCCATCCATACATCCATCCATCCATCCATCCATCCATCCATCTATCTATCTATCTATCTATCTATCTATCTATCTATCTATCTATCTATCTATCTATCTATCTATCTATCTATCTATCTATCTATCTAATTTTGTCACTGAAAAACCATAGGTTATACTAATGTTATAGTTAGCATGGGAGGAACTTGGTCAGTAAGATTAAGGGAGTTTGAGCTCCAGATTTTCCTACAATCAAGCTGGTATATCATGTTACAATACATTATACGACGAGCAGGGCGAACGAGGGGCAAAAGGAGCTGTGGAAAGAAGGAAGAATGCAGATTGGTAGAGGTACTAAGTTGGAGGAAACACAAGTATTTTTAAAAATAGCCAACATTTTTTAAGACTTTCGAAACAAAGAGAAAGAGAGAGCGTGTGTACGTTTTTTTGTCTGTGTGAATGTAAAAAATCCTGGTGAAATCCGAGAGACACCTCACATTACCCGACTGAAAGCACCTGGTAGCCAAATTTTCTCAGAAACTTTTTTTATGAAGGGGGTATAACACCCCCCAAAAAAACCCTGAAGGTACACCTCTGATAGGTGAAAAAGTCAGTGCAAGGTAATGTTTTAAACTAAAAATAAACCACAGAAATGTACCAGCTATCTCAGGTCACTATAACTCATGCCCTAAAGTAACTATAACCCGTACCCTGCAATGCACAATCAATGAAGACAGTTACGGTGACAATATAATGGGCAAGGCAGACCTACTGGCCTTGTCAAAGGACCAGAACACTAAAACATAAAAAGTGTGTAAGAGGCTATTGGCTTTATCAAGGGGTCAGCACATTAGCATATATAATGCTGACCTACTTACTGACTTTGTCAACAAATCAACACAATAATTTATCAATAACTCTCAGCATAAATTAATAAATTCAATGACCCAGGAGACTTGCTGCAACTTTAAAAAATATAGTCCTAGGGGACTGCTGCGCTCATGCAGCACCTGACTGAATTTAGAAAAAACGCTTGGTGGAACCCCTGCCTCTTCCTGGGGTTGCAAGAGCACCAAAACAATTCCTAAAAAAGACCTTGAAAGACATTATAGGGTTCTCCCCAGCTGAAGCAGAGAATTTCATTGGCCACTCCATTCATTTCAGATTCCTGTTTTCTATATATATTTTTTATTTGGGTTATGGTGTGAAGGCTCCCTCCGCACATCCCAAGTCATTTAATGGCCCCAGGGCTGCACACCCTGAGCCCATATCTTTTAATGCAGAGGGAGGGAGATGTGCAGCCCCCCTCCCCAAGCCTTTTGATTCCACCAGGACCTCAAAGCCTGGGCCGGTATCTTGTTTGAATGGGGAGAGGGGCATGTGGTCCCCTCTCTGAGCCTTTTGAGGTCCCCATATACCCCCTCCGCTAAGTCCAATTTACTTTTCATTTGGGGAGAAGGGCATGGGGTCCTCTTCTCTGAGCCATATAATGGCTCCAGGGACTTCTGATGGCAGCAGTGTCCTAGGAACCCCATTCCCTGGGACACTGAGTTGTTTCTTGCCAGGAGAGCAAGGAGCAGACATTCACCTTCCGGCCGCACTCTTCCAGGCAGTTTGCTCATGCCTGATGAGAACAGAAAGAAAAGCTGCTCTCGCTAGGCAGGAGCAAACCAATGCAGCCAGCTCCAGCTAAACCCAGGATGAGAGCAGGCAGGGGAGTTGGCAGGGCTGTGGGGACCCTGGGGCTCACCCTGTGGCCCCAAGGCCTCTAATTGCTGTAGGTGTCCGGGTTGGACTGAGGTAGACAAGCAACTGTATTATTTAATTAGGGCTCGGGGATGGAGTCCCAGGGCTGTGTAATGACTTGGGGAGGGAGGCCACTCCACACGCCCACTCCCCTTTAAATCATCATCATGCAGCTCCAGGGGTGTTGTCCAGTTGGCCATGTAACAGCTCAGGGAGGAGGGCCACACGCCCACCTCCCATCAAATAGTGGATTAAAATTTTAAAAAAGGGACGAAGCCAACCTTTTAAAAAAAATTTGACCACAGATTCGCAGTACCACGCACTCATAACCAGCAGACTGGACTATGGAAATGCCCTCTATGCCGGGAACAACAAGTCTCTCATCCGCAAAGTACAGCAGCCGCGGCCCGTGGAGGGTGTTCCGTGGGGCGGAAAGGCAGGGCGGGGGAGTGGCAGGGTGCGGGGTACTAAAAACCGGAATATGGATAATTGGAGGTAAGTAAACAATTAAATAAATAAAACGAATTTGGTAGCGCGCGCTGCATCGCAATTTGCGATGCAGGGCGCGCTACGAAATTCGTTTTATTTATTTAATTGTTTACTTACCTCCAATTATCCATATTCCGGTTTTTAGTACCCCCCACCCTGCCCCTCCCCCGCCCCGCCTTTCCGCCCCACGGAACACCCTCCACGGGCCGCGGTTGAACTACAGACAATACAGAACACCGCAGCAAGGCTCGTCCTTGAACCCCCCCGACAGCAACACATCACCCAACACCTTCGCTACCTCCACTGGCTCCCCGTAGAGAAGAGAGTCACTTTCAAGGTACTCACACACGCCTATAAATGCCTCCACAACACCAGACCCCAATACCTTAATGAGAAAATCTCCTTCCACGTACCCACGAGAAACCTCCACTCTGCCGAACTCGCCCTCGCCGAAACCCAGCGCATCCGAAAAGCCAGGACAGGAGGAAGAACGTTCTTCCACATAGCAGCAAAGACCTGGAATGAGCTCCCAGTTGACATCAGAGGCGCCCCCTCCCTGAACATCTTTAGGAAGTCACTCAAGACCTGGCTATTCGACTAATCGGAGCTGCCAATCCTCCCCCCCACCCAGCACCTTGAGACCCTCTTGGGTGAGTAGCGAGCTTTACAATTCCCTGATTGATTGATTGATTGAGGGCCAAGTGGCTCAGCATACCACTTTCCTGGCCTCCTATATGTTTAACCGTTTTTCAAGACAGAGGACTAATGTAAATATTCCCCCCAAAAATCTACATTAAGGTTATTTACAAAAATATATATATATATATACTTACTTTACATATATTTACCATGTATGGCAAAGGCATGTGTGGTAAAGGCACTTGAGTTGTAAAGGCTGCGTAGAAAGGGCATGCGTAGTAATTCTATGTGTTGTAAAGTCATACAGCCCTCTAAAACAGATGTCTGCTGAAAATGGTTATTTATTATTTATTTATTTTAGTCTTTTATAGAGCGCGAACTAGACGCAAGAAGGTATCAGAGCGCTTTACAGGATTGACAGGTGGTATACAAAAGACTTAGGAGGGGAGGGAGCCATTGGGATAAAGACAGATGGAAACAATATATAGGGGAAAAAAGCAGTCTCAATACCCGGATACATTTGGGATAAGAACAAGTTGATACATTGAACAAGAAAAAACTCACCGAGACATCTAAACTGACTTAAATGTCTTTAATCAATTACGCATTCTATATGGGAGGATACACAAAAAGAACTTCGCCTAGGGCGCCAGAATACTTTGAGACAGCGCTCTCCTCATAGGACATTGGGTTACTTGGTAACACTGCTCTCATCTAACCATAAAAAGCATATCTGATAACTTCAAAGAATAAAACAAGAGAAACTGAACAGAACATTTTCGTTTCCAGAAACGTTTGGTGCGAAATGTGCCAGGTAGTTCGAGGAAAAAGGATAGCCGCGAATCATGCAATTAATTATTCAAATACTTATTTCTTAATTAATGTTTGAATAAGGAGAGGAGAGGGATTATAGCTATGAAGGAAATGCCATTTTACAATTTGCAGGAATGTTTGTCATTTCTTTCCCTGTGATAATTAAAAGGGGCTTAGTGAAAAATGACACGTTAAACAAAAGGTCATGTATCATGCTTATAAAAACGTGCACAAGAGGCATTATGAGAGAGAGGCGTGTAGCAGGACTTCTATACGATTACCTTTGGCAGGAAGAAACCTCGCAACTAATCTCATATTCCAAGATTCCCAGACCTACCCCGTAAACTGGTCGCCAGGCTATCAAATGTCAGTCAAGAGCCTTCTGAGTTCCCTTCAAGTAAAACGAGTTTTGCTGCGATCAATATTCTTACAATAAATACCAAAGGGATTAGGGAAGATTAACTTCTCACGGTGTGTCTTAATATAGCTACAGTCGTCATGGGTATTCAGTGGTAAATTAATTACGAAGCTTGCCTCTCCTCTGACAAACAGTGCGCTAAGTACTGTACAACCTACCCATTGTGCGCTGGATTGCATCACAGGCATCTTGCAAGATTACCCACTGCTCTGACTCGCGAGATTACCCCCTGTTCAGAGACCCCCTGGGAGCAGGCCACGTCGCGTGCAATTCCCAGGCACTGCGGGAAGGGTTCAGAAAGCTACAGTATGACGGATTAAAATGTTTGATCCCACAGCATTTTTTAAATCTGATTTTATTTCAAATCAGGGGAAGGGTGTTGGACAGTTGTTTTGTTCCAATCGTTGTGCGTCACTGCTACGTGTTTCATGTTTTCCGTTTTTTTAAACTTTGAGAAGGAATTGTTTGCGAGACCCATTGCGGTAAGCTTTTCTTAAACACACCAGAACAAGGGAACTAGGACTGCAGGTCACAATCTTAAGAAATTGCTGCAAGGAATGGTAGAAGAAGGCACAGAGAACAAGTGCATACAGCGGCTGTGGAAGCATAGAGAGATATTACAGTATGATACTGAGACATGGACTGAGATTGACCGAAACAAGTTCACATATTGACAATGAGGTAGCAGTACTAGACAACGTAAGCAAGAAGAGACAGGGACCTGAAAATCCATCTCCTTAACAAATACTTTCCTGACCAACGTCAACTAACCTAGACTTTAATATCCGAGTTTACTCCTCTCTCTTGACATTCAAGGATAGTTGGCTACCTGACTGTGTTAACCACCTTATCTTCCATGCTGTATTTTTTTTTATCCCTGGTTTTGCTTCCTTACGGCTTACTATGTAATGCAATTTACGTCTGTTTTTCTTTACAGTATGTATGTAAAGCGCTCTGATACCTACGGGTCAAGCTAGCGCTATATAAAACTTTCAAAATAAATAAATAAAATAAAACATGTGCCAAATCAAGAGTGAGGAACATGGACATCATATAAGCACACTGGACCAAGGAGATGCTAGTAATTGGAGCAGGAAAAAGGCTGTGAACATGGATACTTTTATAAAGAAAGATCAACACAGAAAGAGAGGGACAATCATTAACATAACCCAGACAATCCACATTTTCCATGATGCCAAGGCAATGAGAGTGTCTGTACTTCAGAAATGCAAATTAACATACTCTTACCATTATATGAACCAGTGATCCCAAAATCAGTGGACGGTGACTTGGCAGTTCTCCCGTACAATGACAACACTCATGGCTACCTGATAGCACTGAATACATCAGGCATCATGAAACAACATGTCCTTCATGTGGAACGGACCAATCAGACGCATTCTGCTTCCCTGAAACTCAACTCTGCTGCAACTGAAAACCTTGTCTTCTACTGCAAAGACTCTTCACAATCTATCCATGCGGCTAGACAACCTCATATCTTTTTGCTTCTCTCATCTCTAGTCGTATACACTAAATCACTATCCTTCTTAGACTATACATTTCAAATATGTTTCTAAACTTATCAAAGCAGCATCAGTCTAGGACTGTCATCTCAGATAACTGTAACCTCCAATACCACCTTAAGACCTCGTATCTATGGTTATAGTTCTTGTCCTTTCTCCCATTGCCTGCAGCAACACGACCTTAGTGAATTCTTCACTGGGACCCCAAATGCCATTCTCCAAGTTTCTGCTTGAATTCTGATGATATCACCCTCATTTTAAAACAAGGCCATTGTCACCCGCTTGAGGCTAGAGCCAGCTTAAAAACTGGAGACATCCAAAAATTGCTGTTCTTTCCTTAGTCTTTGAAGTCATATATTTCAAGGGTTTCTTTGTAAACCCATTCATTTTCCCTCCTTATTATCTTGCTGATATATATTTTTTGACATCTCTGATGATTCATGTAGCTTTGCTTGTTAAATTTGAAGAGCTTCACCATTAGTTACTTTATCTTAATTAGTACATTTTTTATCAGCCTCATAAAGATAAGTTGACCAGCATTTGAACTGGAGACTTCAGGTCAAAAATAGATCTCAGCATAAAGTGTTTAACACACATAACTATTTTATTGACGTTCCCTAGTTACACCACACAATCCAGCAACTGAGAACCATCAAGATCTTCTGACTTTCATGCGGGCAGGAGATGTACATTTTTTCTACCTGTAAGATTGTCTTTCTAAGAATGAGGCAATGGAGGGTGGAGACGGTGTAAATGGGTATGAATTAATGAAATGCACAACATGGTTTGGTGATGTGGTACTGTTAGACCTGGCACCTTGGCGTGAGTTTCCCTTCCACTTTTTGATGGTGTGCCTCGATTGTTTTGCTGGTGTTGTCCGCTCAGGGCACTGCGCCACGGCTAATCCGTGCCGCAGTGCAAGTGCTCCCTAGGTAAAGTGTACCTGTAATTGATGTTCATGATTGGTTTATTGGATTCACTGTCAGTCCCCAGTAAAATGCACCAGGGGTGCCAGGGCTTGTGAATGCCAATGCTGCTGGTGGGCTTGCAGCGCTGGTTGCGCCACCCACAGAAAGCGGCCTTGTAAAATGTGTCTAGGGTCTGCCACCGCAGACCCTGTGCGCGGTCTGGGACCGTCGCGCTGACTACGCAAGTGCCCCCACTTGCCAGTCCCTAAACCTTCCCTTACCCACATATTAGCCACCCCTCTGGTAGGCCCAAGGGCAGGGTGCATTGTAGGTATAAGGTAGGACATGCCCTGATGTGTGTGGCATGTCTTAGTAGTGAATTACAGCCATTTTCGTTCTTCACTATTGAAGGCTACCTGCTCTCCATAGGCCAGAATGGGCTGCTGGGATCACGCCAACGCTGTGACCCCAGTGGACTCAGAGAGCATGGTAGAGTGTCAAGTTTAGTATGCCTGAACTCAGAATAATAAAATACTTCTTGTAGTCAAGTTTATTTTAATATCCTGGGTTTGTAAATACTACTTTTAGAAAGTTAGTATTTACTGACCTGACCATCTCAGTCCGCCTCTGCTGTGTGTGTGTGTTCTGCCTGGCAACAGTAAGGAGCAGGGTTGGGGAATCCCCAGAGACAGGTTGGCTGCCAGGTGGTGGGTAGAGAGGTGACACCTGGATGGGTGGGAGGAGTACACCTTGACTCTTGAATAGACCTGTGCTCTGCCACCACAAAGCCGGCGCCGCCCCCTGTGGGGCGGCTGATGTCTCTGCCCTGCTGCTGAAAGGAAAGAGCAGAGTCACCATAACAAAGTGCTCCAGAACTGGACTGAGCCAGGCCTAGGCCCCCTGGCGCTAAAGAACAAAAGAATCATGGTATAAAAGTAGGAGCCTGGCTCCTAAGAAATCAGAATCCTGTTTTACCACAAAGAACCTCTGCCCGACTAGAAGGGGAAGAAGACGCTGGAGGAGCTGGCCTGCTGCTTGCCTTGCTGAGAAAGGAGAGGAAGAGACTTACTGAAAAGACTTTGCTACTTTGTGCTTGAACATTCTCCAAGGGCTTGATCTGAGCTTGCCCCCTGAACTGAACCCCAGGACCAGTGGGTTCTCTGTGCTTTTGCTCGTCCTCCAATTCGAGCCGTGTGTGCATCCCGCTGGAAAGAGACTGCGCCCCTCATCGCCCCTCCTAGGGCTGTGACACTCAGAAGCTTGCCTGCCTCAAACCCGTGAGAGCCCCGCTCCGTCCAGAGCCGCTCTCTGTCCCCGGGCCAGGCCGCCTGCATCCCTGTCACCGCCTGCTACTGGAGCGCGCTGACCGCGCTATCACCCCTCCCGCCGGAAGCCGTCCGACGACTGTGATCTACGCCGGGTCATCCAGCTGCACTGACCGTGCCCTGTGACCCCGCTTCGCTATCCCCGGACATCTCAGGCCGCGCCGCCCCCGCTGTGGAGACCCCCCTGCACCGCCGTGCTAAAGGGTCGCTGGCCGCGCCTGCCTACTTGCCCACACCTGCTGATTGAGGACCCAAGAACACTTCCCAAGCTGAGAGTCGCACCGACCTGTGCCGACTCTCCACATCACGAAAGAAGTTCCAGTATCGGGCTCGGGGCCCGCAACGCCTTATTTCCCCGTTCGCAGGAGCCGATCTCTGTGAGTACTGGAACCACAAGTAACATTTCCAAGAGACTACAAGGTCTCCATTTGAAGCTACGAACAAAGAACATTTGCCTGCTTTACAACCTGGTGGCCTAGCGAAAACGTTATTGGTCTTGTGATAAGTCTGCTGAGATATATATACCTATTTTTACATAAAGAAGCGTATTTTTCTACATATCCAAGTCTGGTGTCCGCTTCTGGGGGGATTGATGTATTTACTGTGTGTGTGATTATAAGTGCTTAACCAACAACGCCTGAGGAATCGCCTTGGCTGCTCACGCCACGCACCTAGAGGGTGAGCAAGGGTCATTCACAAGGGGTTATCCTGCGCCCTGACGTAGAGGAGAGGGTTCCTGCTTGACACAAGGGCAACCTTGCGCCAACCAGAGACCCCCGAGTCTAACATTGTTGGCAGCGGCTGGGATTTCGGATTTGCATTTATAATTTGCATACAGTGAAATATTAATCACCAGATAGTGAGAGCAGACCAAGTAACGCAGCCACAGGTTTTCATTTTTGAACTTTGTTGAGACATCTGCCATTACTGCAACCATGCCTAGCTCACTCTCCGCTGGGAGAGCACTCTCTGTGATTTCCGGAATAGATGAGGTGGATTGGGAGAGACTGGAAGGCTACTCGATGGAGCAATTGAAAGGCTACAGTGTAAAATTCCGAGTTCCCCATGCTGGATTCAAGAGGAGGACCCAGTACGCCAAGGCGCTGAGAGCCTGGAAGGAGTCAAGAGACCCACGGAATGCGGGGGACATCGTTCCACCCGACAACCTTGAGGAGCCCAGCAGAGTCCGGTCGCCAGAGGAGCTGGCAGACAGGGCAGCAGACAGGGCGCATGCAATGGAGATGGCAAAGTTGGCAGGACAAATGGAAATGGAAAAGCAGAAGTTGGCCCTGGAGGCACAACAACGCCAAATGGATCATGATATCAGATTGAAGGAGTTGGAGCTGAAGGCGAAAAGTTTGGACACCGCTCCTTCTGGTGGCAGCACTCCACCGGTGCAGGTAGAGTCCAAGGTGTACATCCCCAAAGATGTAGTAAAGGAGTATTTTAGAAAGGATGACATAGGGCAGTGGTTTAGAGCCTACGAGGTGGCCATGTCTTCACACCGGGTCCCTGAGAAAGACTGGGGAGCGGGGTTGTGGGGAAGGTTCCTTGCTGAAGGGCGTGACACACTGTTAGATTTACCCTTAGATCTCCAAGCCTCATACCCCCATATGAAGGAAGCTTTAATGACCAGGTATGGGTTAACTCCTGAGCTATATAGACAGAGGTTTAGGGAGACTAAGAAGATCCCTGAGAGTACGTATGTGGAGTATGTAACCTTTTTCTGCAGAGCACTGGATGGTTGGGTGAAGGGTAGCAAAGTGAATGATTATCAAGGGCTGCTTGATTTAATTGCATGGGAGCACTTGTCCAGTCAATGTTTTCCTGAGCTACGCCAGCACCTGATTGATAGCAAGCTGTCCAACCCGAGGAAGCTTGCTGAGGAGGCGGACCGCTGGCTCAGCACCAGGGTCCACAAGGGTCAAGTGGGAGACTCCGCCAAAGGTGGGCAGGGTCCCCAGCAGAAGAGTGGGGGGGACAGGGGTAAACAGAAAGGGTTCCAAAAAGGCCCCCAAAGTAATCCCCAAGGGAACCAGCAGAAGGGTTCTCAGCCCCCCCCACCCCCGCAGCAGAACGGGGCCCCGACAGGTAGACCTGTTCCAAAGGGGCCCTTCAATTGTTATAGGTGTGGTGACCCGGGTCACATTGCCTCTGATCCTAAGTGTCGCCTGTTTGGTAAGACCGCACCCACTGGTGCTCCACCCCGGCAAGTAGCTAATGTTAACTTTGGGGAGGAGGTAGCAGTCCAGGAGGGTGGGGGTCCCGGGCAGATGACCCTAGTCTCGCTAGGAGACAGTGAGATGGTCCCTGAAACCTACTTACCCTCTAACACTAAGAAATATGGGCAAGTAGTGACCATCAATGGAAAGAAGGTTGAGGCTCTTAGAGATACAGGAGCCAGCGTGACCTCGGTGAGGCAACACCTAGTGTCTCAAGAGCAGATTGTACCCAATGCCTACTGTAGGGTTGTCAATGCTGACAACATAGAGAGTCGTTGTCCAATGGCTCAAGTTCCCTTTGAGTGGGGGGAGGTCTCTGGTACTCTACAAGTCGCTGTGAGAACTGACATGCCTGTAGACTGTCTGCTAGGGAACGACCTGGAGAGCTCCCCTTGGGAAAAGGTGGAGAAGACCGCGCATCTGAGGATGGTGGGTCTACCCGACTGGGTGTGCGTGACCACCCGGTCCATGGCAGCCAGTAGGGGTGTTGAGAGGGTCCTGGAGCCTGAGGGAGAGGTCCAGGAACCGGCTTTAGGGAGAAGGCGCAGGAGGCGCGGGAAACCGGCCCCCAAAGTTCCCACGGCCCAGGAGGAAGTAGACCCTGAGGGGGATGCTCTGGAGCCTACCGGGGAACAGATTGCCGAGCTGGGAGACCTGCCTGAGCTGACCCATTGGCAGCAAGAAGGAGGTCCCTCCAGGGAGGAATTCTGCAGGGAGCAGAAAGAATGCCCTTCTCTCGTGGGTATGCGGCAATAGGCTGCAGACCAGGCCAATGGTGTTCAGGCCAAAACACATTACGTGTACTGGGAGAGTGACCTCCTGTATTCCGAGCCTAAGGCTGCTGAACCTGGGTCAGCCCGTGTGCTGGTGGTACCCCAGAAGTTCAGAACCTTCCTACTGGGGCTGGCTCATGATGTGCCTTTAGCAGGACATCTGGGGATGGACAAGACCTATGACAGGCTTGTCACCCACTTTTACTGGCCCCAAATGCACAAGAATTCAGATTCCTACTGCAGAACCTGTCAGACTTGCCAGGCAAGTGGTAAGAGCGGAGGGAAGCACAAGGCTCCTCTGCAGCCCTTCCCCGTGGTCGGTACGCCATTCCAGCGAGTGGGTATTGACATTGTGGGGCCTCTGGACCCCAAGACAGCCCTGGGCAACAGGTTCATCCTGGTCTTGGTGGACCATGCCACCCGGTACCCTGAAGCCATCCCTCTGAGGACAGTGACGGCCCCCGTGGTGGGACGAGCACTGATGGGAATTTTCTCCCGAGTGGGATTCCCTCTAGAGGTGGTGAGCGACAGGGGGACCAATTTCATATCCACATATATGAAATCCCTGTGGAAGGAGTGTGGGGTAACTTACAAGTTCACCACTCCTTACCACCCCCAAGGAAATGGGTTGGTTGAGAGATTCAACCGAACCCTCAAAGGCATGATCATGGGCCTGGACGGTCCAATGAGGCGTAAGTGGGACGTCCTCTTGCCATGCCTGCTCTTCGCTTACCGAGAGGTGCCACAGAAGTCTCTAGGGTTCAGCCCCTTTGAGCTTCTGTATGGTCACCCGGTAAGAGGACCTCTGAGTTTGGTAAAGGAAGGCTGGGAGCAATCTCCCAGGAAACCTCCCCAGAATGTATATAGTTACATGCTGGCCTTCCGAAACCAGACTAGGCGTTTCAGGCAACTTGCTGAGGCAAATCTGGAAGCCAGCCAGGAGGAGATGAAGCGGTGGTACGACCGGAATGCCACTCTGGTAGAGCTTCAACCTGGACAAAAGGTGTGGGTCTTGGCCCCAGTGGAGCCTTGTGCACTTCAGGATAAGTGGACAGGTCCATTTGAGGTTGTGGAGCGCAAAAGTCCTATCACCTACTTGGTGGACATGCGGTCTCCCAGGAACCCTTTGAGGGTCCTACATGTTAACCGCCTTAAGCCCCACTTAGAGAGGACCGAAGTGGGCATGCTGCTGGCCACTGATGATGGAATGGAAGAGGAGACCGAGCCTCTTCCTGACCTCTTAGTGGCCTCTGAGAAAGATGGGTCAGTGGATGGAGTTAACCTCTCACCCACCCTGACGCCCGAACAACAGGAAGATTGCCGCCACTTGCTGGGGCAGTTTCCCGATAGGTTCTCCCTGGTTCCTGGTGTCACAGATTGGTGCGTCCATGATGTGGACACAGGAGACAGCTTACCTGTGAAGCACAAGGCTTACAGGGTAACTGACAGGGTCAGAGCTTGCATCAAGGAGGAGGTCTCCAAGATGCTTGCGCTAGGGGTGGTTGAGTCCTCCAGCAGTCCTTGGTCCAGCCCCGTGGTTTTGGTCCCCAAAGCTGCTGCGCCGGGAGCCACACCTGAACTCCGGTTCTGCGTGGACTACAGAGGACTCAATTCAGTAACGAAGACTGACGCGCACCCCATCCCCAGAGCTGATGAGCTCATTGATCGGCTGGGGGCTGCCCGGTTCCTCAGCACGTTTGATTTAACGTCTGGGTACTGGCAGATCACCTTGACCGATGGGGCCAAAGAGAGGTCAGCATTCTCTACACCAGATGGGCACTTCCAGTTCCGAGTCATGCCATTTGGAATGAAGAATGCCCCTGCCACCTTTCAGAGGTTGGTCAACCAGGTACTGGTTGGGCTGGATGCGTTCAGTGCCGCCTACCTGGATGACATCGCAGTGTTCAGTGCCACCTGGCCCGAACACCTGCGCCACCTCTGGGAAGTGTTGATGGCTCTGCGCCGAGCAGGCCTCACGATCAAGGCAAGCAAGTGCCAGATCGGGCAGGGTTCCGTGGTGTACTTGGGACACCAAGTGGGGAGTGGCAAGGTGGCACCCTTGCAACCCAAAATTGAGACCATCCTGGCTTGGGACCCCCCCATGACGCAGACCGCAGTGAGGGCCTTCCTGGGGCTCACTGGGTACTACAGGAGGTTTGTCAAGGGCTATGGAACGATCGTTGCCCCCTTGACAGAGCTGACTTCTAAGAAGCCGCCCAGGAACGTGATCTGGACTGACACCTGTCAGAAAGCTTTCGACACCCTGAAGACTGCCATGTGCACGGCGCCCGTGCTCTTGGCCCCTGACTTCTCCAAGGAATTCCTAGTACAGACAAACGCTTCAGAGCATGGTGTAGGGGCTGTTCTCTCACAGATGACTGAGGAGGGCTGGGACCAACCCGTAGCCTTCATCAGTAGGAGGTTACTTCCACGGGAAAGTAGGTGGAGTGCAATTGAGCGAGAAGCATTTGCTGTGGTCTGGGCGCTGAAGAAGCTAAGACCCTACTTGTTTGGGTCTCACTTCCGGGTTCAGACGGACCACAGGCCCCTCAGATGGTTGATGCAAATGAGGGGTGAGAACCCGAAGCTGTTG
Source organism: Triturus cristatus (assembly GCF_964204655.1). Taxonomy (NCBI): domain Eukaryota; kingdom Metazoa; phylum Chordata; class Amphibia; order Caudata; family Salamandridae; genus Triturus; species Triturus cristatus. The sequence goes on along the minus strand of NC_140581.1, from coordinate 765,149,631 downwards.
AGGTGGTCCATCTCCCTACAGGGTATGGACTTTACGGTGGAACACCGTCCTGGTACAGATCACGCCAACGCTGACGGTCTGTCCAGGTATTTCCGCCTTAGTGACGAGGAACCCCCTGGGCAAGGGTAGTTCTCCCCACATTTCAGCTGGAGGGGACACGTGTTAGACCTGGCACCTTGGCGTGAGTTTCCCTTCCACTTTTTGATGGTGTGCCTCGATTGTTTTGCTGGTGTTGTCCGCTCAGGGCACTGCGCCACGGCTAATCCGTGCCGCAGTGCAAGTGCTCCCTAGGTAAAGTGTACCTGTAATTGATGTTCATGATTGGTTTATTGGATTCACTGTCAGTCCCCAGTAAAATGCACCAGGGGTGCCAGGGCTTGTGAATGCCAATGCTGCTGGTGGGCTTGCAGCGCTGGTTGCGCCACCCACAGAAAGCGGCCTTGTAAAATGTGTCTAGGGTCTGCCACCGCAGACCCTGTGCGCGGTCTGGGACCGTCGCGCTGACTACGCAAGTGCCCCCACTTGCCAGTCCCTAAACCTTCCCTTACCCACATATTAGCCACCCCTCTGGTAGGCCCAAGGGCAGGGTGCATTGTAGGTATAAGGTAGGACATGCCCTGATGTGTGTGGCATGTCTTAGTAGTGAATTACAGCCATTTTCGTTCTTCACTATTGAAGGCTACCTGCTCTCCATAGGCCAGAATGGGCTGCTGGGATCACGCCAACGCTGTGACCCCAGTGGACTCAGAGAGCATGGTAGAGTGTCAAGTTTAGTATGCCTGAACTCAGAATAATAAAATACTTCTTGTAGTCAAGTTTATTTTAATATCCTGGGTTTGTAAATACTACTTTTAGAAAGTTAGTATTTACTGACCTGACCATCTCAGTCCGCCTCTGCTGTGTGTGTGTGTTCTGCCTGGCAACAGTAAGGAGCAGGGTTGGGGAATCCCCAGAGACAGGTTGGCTGCCAGGTGGTGGGTAGAGAGGTGACACCTGGATGGGTGGGAGGAGTACACCTTGACTCTTGAATAGACCTGTGCTCTGCCACCACAAAGCCGGCGCCGCCCCCTGTGGGGCGGCTGATGTCTCTGCCCTGCTGCTGAAAGGAAAGAGCAGAGTCACCATAACAAAGTGCTCCAGAACTGGACTGAGCCAGGCCTAGGCCCCCTGGCGCTAAAGAACAAAAGAATCATGGTATAAAAGTAGGAGCCTGGCTCCTAAGAAATCAGAATCCTGTTTTACCACAAAGAACCTCTGCCCAACTAGAAGGAGAAGAAGACGCTGGAGGAGCTGGCCTGCTGCTTGCCTTGCTGAGAAAGGAGAGGAAGAGACTTACTGAAAAGACTTTGCTACTTTGTGCTTGAACATTCTCCAAGGGCTTGATCTGAGCTTGCCCCCTGAACTGAACCCCAGGACCAGTGGGTTCTCTGTGCTTTTGCTCGTCCTCCAATTCGAGCCGTGTGTGCATCCCGCTGGAAAGAGACTGCGCCCCTCATCGCCCCTCCTAGGGCCGTGACACTCAGAAGCTTGCCTGCCTCAAACCCGTGAGAGCCCCGCTCCGTCCAGAGCCGCTCTCTGTCCCCGGGCCAGGCCGCCTGCATCCCTGTCACCGCCTGCTACTGGAGCGCGCTGACCGCGCTATCACCCCTCCCGCCGGAAGCCGTCCGACGACTGTGATCTACGCCGGGTCATCCAGCTGCACTGACCGTGCCCTGTGACCCCGCTTCGCTATCCCCGGACATCTCAGGCCGCGCCGCCCCCGCTGTGGAGACCCCCCTGCACCGCCGTGCTAAAGGGTCGCTGGCCGCGCCTGCCTACTTGCCCACACCTGCTGATTGAGGACCCAAGAACACTTCCCAATCTGAGAGTCGCACCGACCTGTGCCGACTCTCCACATCACGAAAGAAGTTCCAGTATCGGGCTCGGGGCCCGCAACGCCTTATTTCCCCGTTCGCAGGAGCCGATCTCTGTGAGTACTGGAACCACAAGTAACATTTGCAAGAGACTACAAGGTCTCCATTTGAAGCTACGAACAAAGAACATTTGCCTGCTTTACAACCTGGTGGCCTAGCGAAAACGTTATTGGTCTTGTGATAAGTCTGCTGAGATATATATACCTATTTTTACATAAAGAAGCGTATTTTTCTACATATCCAAGTCTGGTGTCCGTTTCTGGGGGGATTGATGTATTTACTGTGTGTGTGATTATAAGTGCTTAACCAACAACGCCTGAGGAATCGCCTTGGCTGCTCACGCCACGCACCTAGAGGGTGAGCAAGGGTCATTCACAAGGGGTTATCCTGCGCCCTGACGTAGAGGAGAGGGTTCCTGCTTGACACAAGGGCAACCTTGCGCCAACCAGAGACCCCCGAGTCTAACAGGTACTATGTATTGCCCCTCATTATTGTCCTTAAAACCATGACATGAACTGTAACTAAATAATTGGGGTTATGGATTTCAAATACGTTATTTGTAGCCAAGAAACCCCTAGGGAGGAACCAACCCCTCACCTGATGGTTGGGAATGAAGGATCACGTCTCTCCATCGAGAATGACAACCCGCAAGGGATGTCAGACCGCTGCTTGTCGGAGATTCGGCATGCAGGACGCCTGTCTCAGCTTGGAAGGAATTCTCCTCTAATTTGTAGGGGGAGTGAGAGTCTTTTATACTAAAGTGGTCACTCCAGGGTTTTTTCTAGAATTGATATGTTTTTTAAACAGCCATGGATGTTTTGTAAACAATCTTAAATGTTTTGAAAATAATCAACAATGCTTTTCTAAACAAGTGCGATCATGCACAGCTGGCTGTTGGCCAAAAAATGAAAAAAGTGGTGACCATTATTAAGAATAAATCTGCCGTGCCTGGGGACATGTTTATGTACGTCAGGTACAGGGATTATGATAGAATGCTTAGAGACTGGTGTCGAGGAGACAGGAGCAAGCGACTAGGTAAAAGGTCACCTGTTTAAAATCGTCATAATCGTGTGGATTGGATAATATATGTAAAATGGGGTATACATCGATGAGACTACCCTAAAAACATGATAACATCAAAGCCTTTGATTTTATTTTAAAGATGGTGATAACAATAGGATGCTTCACCAAGTTCAAAAGAAATGTAACTTGGGAAGGGTCCTATTTTCTAAAATGTGAAATTCAATGGAAGGGGTAGATATAAAAATATTTACAAAGCACTAACAAAGCCCTTTACTGCTATCCTAGTAAATGCAAATACACCCTGGATATATTAGTCAAAAGATTCAAGGTTGGTAGTGCTTGGAGGCATGCTAGCTATTCACTGGCAGTCAATGCTACATCCCCAATCCAATAATTTCAAATATTAGGGGTGTGTCACAATAGACCCTTCGTGGCCTTGAGAGTTCAATATGGTTTCTCTTGTGAAGAAGATGAGGAGCAGTGTGCAGAGATGAAATATGACTCCCCTTACTACCTGTGGTAGGTTAGTATTATTTAAGATGGTCACACATCTGAAGATACTTGACATACATACTCCAGTATTACCCCTTTGGGGTCATGATGTGCTCCTTCAATGTAGTGCATGACTGTGCCTGTAATTTCTTTTGATAAATGTATCCAATCAGTCTATTATAGGGCTTGGGTATGGCTGATATGCAGCGTTACTACTGGGAAGCCCATCTCATCACTGTTAACATATGTCTCTTCAGCAGTAGGAAGGATCCTGCCAACCTGTCAAACCTTGACTTATTTGGAGGACCCAGCCTGCTTGGGTTTTTAAATGGCTCCACAGTACTACTATGGTTCCTTCAATGACTTAAGTCACACTAAACTGCTGGTGCGATGCTCTACAACGGACAGTTTGGGATAGCAGACTTATGTGATCGAATCCCCCAATGTGCCAGGGTACATGGCTTGCATACTCACCTCAAATGTTACTCTGCAATACTTCTTATCTGCTTCTGTGGTAAGGTCTTAAGGTTTGATTTCCCCGCTATGATGGAGAAAAAGGTAAAATGCTGGAAGGGGGTCAAAATGAACACTCCAGTGTTTCAAGGGACATGTCAGCCTACACTTACCTCATGGTTGCTGCTCCTCTGCCATGAGTCCAACTCATGGAATGCTAGTAGTGGAAGAGTGGGGATAGTTGCACTTTCTAGTTCCCTCTCTCCCTCAAATGACATCCCTGGTCTTGCAGTGTTGGAGTGGGACTTTCATTCATCCTAGGTTCCCACTGCAGTTATAAAAAAAAAATCCAAAATATACACATTTCATTAGATTCTTAGGTCACCACATGTAATTGGTAATTCCTTACAGTTATTCAAAACATCTTTCAGTGACACTGTGCACGTTTGCCTCAAATGTAGAAATCATAAACATCGTGTGGACCTAAAGTAAATCTACACTATATGTACAAGCTACTCTAAGGAATTAGAAATGAATCTCACAAATCAAAATGGAAACAGGAAACAGCACCATCATGACAAAGAAAAAAGTGACCCAATGGAACAACTGTTAACACAACTAGCCACCCAATAAAAACTTGTCCACACACAGTGAGGTATACACCAAATGATCATATATGTAAATAAGATAGCATAGAAGTTGGAAATATGTGACATATAGTATGAATTACAAGGTTTGTGTAGCTACAAGTTCATGTAGATGGCCAAATGAATATGCAGCACAGAAAACTCAAAGCAACACACATAATAACCCTGAAATATGTATACTTAAAAAAGAAAATGGACATTTAAAAATGCACAAACTGACCAATATAAGAGTGGGAGTGTGCTGGTGCAGAACACCTGCACCCCACCTTACCCTAGCTGCAACTCATCAATCCAGCAGCTGGTCAGGTACAAATCGACACCATAAGTAAGTCAATTAATCATGATTTTAGGACCTTAACTGTTCAATTTTCTCCAGCTGCGGGACTGAAAAGATAGGGTCCTAAAATTACGATTTTGTTTTATAGATCATCACCTATGTATTCTACATACACGACACCTGACGTCTTTACAGATACATTTAAACAAATGCAGATTGTAGTTTCTAAGCTTCTTTTGCACATAAAACAGAAAGGTCACTGCAGTCCTGGTGAATATCACTTACACCTCATTAGAGGGTTTACATTGGTAGAAACATGCCAACCTTCACTGGTGGGTTGAATTATTCCCCCTATTATTTTTATACTTGTCACTAAAGGAAACAAATACATACATTTCAGATGCTACTCCCAGGCAATAGATTTACACAGCACACTATTTCCCTCTGCACTTTCAGACTCCCACAAGAATTAGGAGAAGAATTACCCTCAAACGCCCTAACCCCAAAAAGATCCCCCAAAGAGCCTCCGATTCATTTTGGTGGGTAGTGCTCGCACCTAGATCTGATTGATCGGTGTGAAGAGGAGCCCGAGGATGAAGCATGCCACCTAACCGGTGGGGTGAGGGTCTCCGACCTGAAAGAATTGAGGTTCCTGTACCCACGTCTTCATTTTCTTTCACTAGGTAGTTAGTCTTCAAGTGGTCATAGAATAGAAAAGTTGACCACAATGTCTATCTCCTACTCAATTAATTTCCTCTTCCTCTTGAGCCGAGTGGTCTGCATGTAAAGTAGTTTCTTGCTCCAAACTGTGATGAGGCAAAAGGATGAAGAGTGCAGCACTGTTGAATCCACTGAGCATCGACCAGTGGCAACATCTACACCACATCTATCTCATACTCATTGAAGATGTGACCAAAGATTGTTGGAAGTTACACAGAAAAGCAAGCGTTCACAGTGCCTCTCCAATGGAAAAAGTCACCTTTTCCGACAGTCTATAAATTAGATTAAATGCATAGGTCAGGCAAGAAGAAACGTTACAGGAGAAGAACATTAAAAAACCTTGACGCGCGACTAAAAGCCTGTTCCATCAAGGAACAGAAACTATATGAGTTACAGATACGGGATACTACCCTTCTGTACAATGCTTACATTCTCTTCTGGGAAATGTGTAACTGCAAGCTGCATTAAGGCATGAATAATTAAATCTGGTTTCTGTAGACTTTAGCGCAATCATGGTGTAACCAGCTGAACAATGTGAGCCTGGCCCAAAGGCGAGTGGTGTTAAAGTACAATGCATCTCAACTATACATATGTGTGTTTTGGAACCAGCCCTCAAATGGACTGGAATACTGACTACAAAACTAGGATTTTGAACGTATGATAGTTTTGTACACCAACTGATTCTACCCAATGGGATACTATAGCTCATTAAATGTTGTATAAAACCTGTACTTGCAATAAGGGTGCTCTTGCACAGTGCTGCAACGTATAAATGGCGAATGATGCACTCTGAAGCAAACAGGGAACACCAGAGTGTGACCACCAGGAAACCCCTTTAACAAAGAGCCATTTTGCACATGCCAAGGGTACAAAAAAAATCATTACGTTTCTTAACCTGCCATCCCTTGTAATTGTGTCTTCTGTCATCTTGTGAGAGATAGGGGGAATCAGTTTAGTGTATCTGACAAGGAGGAAACTACTCATTCCCCTAAACACACCCTGACTCACAGACAAGCTCTTTTCAGGGGCAGATAGATTCTGCCATGTTGGATTAGCCTTGGAATACTGCGCTGTGAGATGAGTTGCAGTAAGGCAAACAGGATGTGCCGAAAAAGTGGGAATAGTCACCCTTGGGAACTCCTTTCTCATTGGCAACGAAGTGTCCAGAAGTCACCCCCCTCACTGGTTAATGAAACCTACAAAGGTGGTGCCTCACCCACAGCTCATCAGAGCACTCTCTGGGCCTGTGGAAGAATGGAAGAGGACTGAGCCTGCTGTTTGGGACCTCTGTAGAGACCTGAAGGGCTGGACCTGCACCCAATTGCATCCAGGACTAAGAATTGGACCCCACGGGTCAGTTGGTTGACCTCCTGATTGACTACAGGGACACAACAAGCTGCAAGAGGCCTTTTTCCTGAAGTACCCAACTGACCAGTGGTGACTGGAACTGGATTGGACTCTGGTAGTGGCCTCTGTTGGAGTGAGTCCCACTTCCTTAAGGCTGTCCTTGAGGTTCCAGGAGCCTTAGAAGTCACCAAGAGGAGCTGCACCAGAAACTCAGAAAAGTTGGAACTTAGAACATTTTTAGATTTCCAAGACCCCTGGAGCATCTGTGATACTTCGGGGCAAAGGTATTTGATTTTGAAGTGACTCCATCGGGTATAGCTTCAACTTCACTCGCTGGAGGATTTTGAGCTGCATAAAAAGTCTTAGGGCCTTATTATGAGTTTGGCAGTCCTGAGAGAGCCGTACCCACGTTGTCAGTCCGACCGCCATGATTTCGGCGGTCCGGCCGCATTATTGCGAGACATGCGGTTATATAGATGAAAGACCATCATGGTCCCGCTGCAACCACCAGTCAAACTGACCGTGACAGCCATTTAATAGGCCAATGCTTCTGACTGAGGCTCAGACCACCAGTGAAGCCTCCGGCCCAATTACGAGTTGCCTTACAGCCGGCGTGACTGTGGCAGTCCAACCACCACATCTGAGCAGGTGGAAAGCAAGGTATATAAGGCCGAAACTCACCTCTACTCATCTCTACACATCCTGTGCCACTATGGAGCCGATCGCACACATCCTGTTGTTGCTGTAACTGCCTGATCATGTCCAAAACCCACACCTTCCCAGAAGCAACAGATGGTAAGTTATACTACTACTTGTTTGTTATGTAATGTTGTTATGTTAATTTAATTTATAATGCGTAAGAATCACCCCAGAAGGGATATCTTGGAGAAGATAAGAACATAGACAGTTAAGCCAAATTCTTAAGCCGCAAACAGCTCAGTCTTGAGAAATTTAATACATTTAAAATTGTAAGTACATTGACATAAATAAAATGAGAGCTTATTCCAATAGAAAGGGGCTAAGTAGGAAAAGGACCTTCCACCTGGGTGAGACTTTCTTATCCGGTGTACTGTAAGCAGGGCTTTGTCACTGGATCTTAACGGTCTACTTGGCCAATAAGGAAAAAGTTTTGAAGACAGATAGCTTGAGTCTTTGCCATTTAAGGACATATGTGTCAGACAGCACATTTTTAAACTAATTCTTTTGCGAATTGGCATCCAATGAAGAGAGCACAAAGGAGGCAAAGAAGCTGACCTGGGTGGAAGATTGGTATTAAGGCATACTGCGGTGTTCTGAACCACCACAGTTTATTTATCAATGTCTCATTGAAGGAAGCTAATAAGGCATAACAATAATCTAGGCGGCTGATAACCAATGCTTGAACTAAAGACTTCCTCGTATAGTGTAGAAGGAGAGTGAAAACTCTCTGTAACAAGTGCAACATATGAAAACAAGTCCCTATGGGGTTGGCAACCTGCTCTTTTATAGTGAGTGCTTGATCAAGTCAAACGCCAAGATTTTTTACAACCAATTTTAAATTAGGTGCAGCACCCAATTCCGAGGGTCACCAATCTGGTGTCCAGAGCTATTGGGTGTTACCAAAGAGCATAATCTCGGGCTTACTGGGGTTCAGCTGTAGACAGTTTTCTGTCATCCAGGTCGCAATGGCTGTCATACCAGTAGAAAAGAGTGCTTTTGCATTGTTCAAGTCTTTACTGAGAGTGAAAATTAACTGTGTATCGTCAGTATTTGATAAAGGTTCAAAGTCAAAGGCTCTGGAAATTTTGGCAAGGAGGACTACATAAATGTTAAAGAGAGTGTGGCTCAAACAAGAGCCTTGTGGCACCCCCTTATCTATCTGTAAAGTTTGTGATTTATAAGGGCCCATATTAATCATCTGGTACGATTAGTTAAAAAATCCTTGAACCATTTTAATGCTGTGCATTGGTTTCCTATCTCCTGCAATCATTTTAGAATTCAAGAAGGGGATACTGTATTGAATACTGCTGAAAGGTCCAGCAGCATTAGCAGTAATGGAGTATTCATGTCAAGAGTACATCTTATTAGATCAGTAACCGCAATTAAAGTTGTTTCAGTACTGTACATGGATCTAAAGCGGATCCAACAACCTACTGGTTTCAAATACTCCATGAGATGAGTATTTATTTGTCCTTCCAAGAGCTTTCCCATTAAGAGAAGCAGAAAAATAGGTTAATAATTAGAAAGGTCTATAGATGGAAAATTAGCCTTTTTTAAACTGGAATGACCTGTGCTGCTTTCCAAACTAAAGGGAACTGATAGACAGGTTGAATAGGGAGCTAATGACAGGGGCAAGCTGAGAGAACAAGGCCGCCAAGATTATAAGCTGACAAATGTCCAGTGGAGAACATGATTTGGCCACTGCCAATACTTTCTGTACTTTGAATCCAGTAAAAGTGACTCAAATTCATCAAATGTTGGAGCATTATTAGAGAGCTACAGACTAGGATGAAGATGCCCACTGTTTTGTTCATCTATTAGAGGAAAGTTTTGGTAAAGTACATGAATTTTTTCTCCAAAGTGATCCGCTAATGAATCATATAAAGATTGCGATGGCTGAATCTCTTGGAAGCAGACCAAGGGGTTTATAAAAGAATCAAGAACTTTAAATAACTCTTTGGAAGAGCATCCCGCATACAGTTATTTGATGTGAAATGTATGCCACATGGGCTTTTTTTATATTAAGGTGGTAATTTGTTAAAGATGATTTATAAGTCATTTTAGAAACAGGTTTTTTAGACAGGCACCACCGTCTTTCCAATTTTTTACACTGTGCTTGCTCTCATCGTAGTTCTTGTGTATACCAAGGTGTGTGCATGCCATAATTAATATTGGAACAAGTTTTAACAGGCGTTAATTTATTGAATGCTGTATTTAAGGCTATATGGTAATCAGCTAGAGCTTTATCCACATCAGCATCTGCAGCAGTAATCATAAATTCTTTAGCAAAAGTTCAGGAACAATTTTGCTCCAGTGCCTACTGCTTTAATTGATGGCCTTCTTAAGCTGTTCAGTCTCACTGGACTATGCAAACTGAAAACAAATTAAAAAGTGGTGAGTCCAAAGAAGCGGTTGAGGTGCGTCACAGAACAAAGATGAAAAATGTGTAAAAATCTAATTCAAAGTGTGGCTAGCATCTTCACCATGAAAATTAAAATTGGCTAACAGAAGAAAATATTGGGCAGTAAGAACATGTAAGGCAATAAACTCAGTAAGAAGCTGACTAAACTCTCTTTTAGGTCCTGGAGAGCGATAGACAAGGGTACCTCTCCAACATTCCCGAGGCGAGACTTCAACTTTAAAAAGACAAATCTCTGCCCAATCCGCTAATAAAGTGTCTATGATAGAGACTTTGAGTGTTTCTTTAAATATAATGGCTAATCCACCACCTACCCTTCCCTCTCTGTCAAGTCTCAACATGCAGTAGTTTTCTAGAAGTGCTACTGTGATGGTAGGTACCATGTGAGAATTCAACCAGGTTTCGGTTAAAAAAGCAATATCTGGTGAGGGAGAGGATAGCAGATCCCAGATTTCCACCGCAGGTTTTAGTTGAGACCCGACGTTGCATAAAAACCCCAAATATTAGGGAGAATCTGAGAGGGTAACGGCAAGGAGGAGAAGCCATAAGCGTCTACAGTTCTAGAAGGATCAAATGTATCATAACAGGTACCCCAATTGCTTCAAGCCAATCCCTGAGCCACTCATGAGAACATTGAAATTTGCAGTTTAAACTGACCACAGGACCTTCTAGTGGATAAGAAAATAGGGCATTACACAAAGTATTACTAAGGCAGCAGACCAAATGCTCACTGTTCATTTCGTGTAAATCTTCCACTGGGTAATTCTTCCACTCTGCATATCTTCTGACTCAGAAGAAGCAGGGTTCCTGGCTCCTGGCCATGACCGGGCATGGACAGGCACAGACGGGCTTGCCTTTCCAAGGATGCAGACGGGCTTACCTTTCCATAGACTCCTCAGCAAAACGATGTTCTGCCATGGACCAGACAGGGGTGTTGGAGATGCTTGGTTAAACATATTTATTGGGACCCTGTATGGGATTACTTTAAATATGTAACCCAAATATATCTGTATGATGCCCCCGTCCCCAAATTCCTGTTACTGCACATGCACATTGTACACAAATGGACATGTGTTTACAACTCAATCAATTATAGTGGTGTGTGCATTAAATTGTGTCACCAACAGCACCTCCTCATCAATATCACTCCTATTGATCTCTGTGACATTTCACATTGCAAACATCCCTGGTCCTGTTTTGATGTAAAAAATATATCTGTATGGATGAGTCATTAAAGTGAAATACACCTTGTCTGCTGTAACTCTGTATTGGACTCTTACACATCACCCACATGAAAAGGCAATGTCAGTAAATGAGATTTCAAAAAATTAGTGTGAGAAGCATTCTAGGGGCACAATGGAAACACACTTTGCAGAATAGGTATACCTCTATCATGGGAAACCCTGAAAGGCTGGGGGTCTAGGGCACAGTACATTTTGTGAATGGCTGAAAAGCTAAATGTACACAGGACCTGTGAATTGAGGTGTATCAGGGACAACCAATAGCATTACCAAGTGTCATGCATGTGTAGATAATGTGTAAGCACAAGTCAGGAAAGCAAACACAGCACTAACAACATTTCTCACACATCTAGATAAAGTAGGTGTAGCGTACACACTGGACGACTGACATATTTCCATATACAACTCCACAAAGGTATGACAATTTAGCACCCTCCACATGACAAACAAATATCTAACTTCAACACTTCAAAGACATATCCAACCTACATCAGAGGGAGAAATGCAACCCAAATGACGTTGACAGTGGCCAGGCCAAGCTGAAATACTTACCACATAACATGTCACCGAATTCAATGTCTGCCCCATTTGGCTTTCATCCCACATAGACTTCCATCCAACATTTCCCCCTGTCCTGTGCACTCCAGCACTGGGCCCAGGGTCACATCATACTAACAAAGCAAACACAAGGAGATGATGGACGGATCGCTGAAATCTTTTCAGACACTCACCCCCAGTCACAGATCTGGGTTGAATCCTTCATCATTCTTTAGCTCACTTCACCGGAAACAAGCATCCTGGGACCGATTTCGAGGTTACACCCCCCATCAGTCAAGCTGGCTTGAATCCAGTGGCAAAGTGAGCAAGGGACCCATGTCTGGGCATACCCATCCTCCTTAGGGTGGAAAGTGCAACAGCAACAAATGATTGATGGAATGTATTTTCACACATTCCTGAGGAGACGTGGGCTCAGTGCCTGGAATCTCATTTCAATCTCCCACTGGGCCACCCTCGGGGGATTGCGACCAGGGAGGACCTGGCCTGGCAGTTTGGGCTGGACTGTTCCTATTGGGCGTAGGGTCAAGACTGTTTTGCATATGCCTGGGTTCAAACTGGAATGGCATGGGGAGCAAGAAAACGATAGATTTAGGCCCCGATCTCTGTACTGGGCTGAATGTATTACATTGTTCTGCATTCTGTCCATCAATTGTTCTTTTCGCATTTGTCACCCGAGTGGGACGGGTATGCCCAGAAGTGGGCCCGTGCTCTCCATGCTACTGGAGTCTATCTATCCTGGCTAATGAGGGGTGAAACCCTGAACCAGGCCTAGGATGCTTGTTTCCAGTCCAGACAGGACCAGGCCTGGCAGTTCGGGCTGGACTGCTTCCATTGGGCGCAGGGTCAAGACTGATTTGTGCATGCCTGGGTTCAAATTGGAATGGCATAGGGAGCAAAAAACGATGGATTTAGGCCCAGATCTCTGTACTGGGGTGAACGTATAACATTGTTCTGCATTCAGTCCATCAATTGTTCTTTTCACATCATACTAACAATATCAATTGGATCAGCAATCAGGGATGAAACAAACACAACTGTAGTCACACATCACTAATAATACAATAACAACAAATCATTAGAAAAGTAATGGCAGGACCAATGTCTGCAAATCTAGGAAAAGATTTCATGAATGCAATTTTGTGAACCATAATGTCCAACAAAGGCCAATGGCTAGTCCATTTAAGATTCATGTGTCACAGCACACTACTGTGCCAACAAACTTGCCCTTTCTGACACTGTCAATGAAGCTCCTCACAAAGGGGCATACATGGGGCATAGCAGGCACCTCGAAGCTGGTACTTGGAAGGGGGGGAGCTGCAGGTTAGAGAGGGGTGGGTTTAATTTTGGGAGGGGTTTTCTTGGATTTTCGGGGGTTTGGGTTGGGTTCAGAGGTGTGGGGATCTGGATTCTCTGCAGTGGAGTGGGATGTGGAAGAGATGGGTTGGCCTTTGGGAGGGATTTCTTTTGTCTTTTTTGGTTTTTTGGTTTTGTGCTGGGTTCAGTGGGGTGGAGATCCGGTTTCTCTGGGGTGGAGTAGGATGTGGAGGGGATGGGTTGGACTTTGGGAGGGGTCTTTGAAACGTTGAGAAGGGTATACTTTAGGGATAGACATGACATCACCAAAACATTGCAAACAACACAGTGTCATCGTTACGTTTATTTGACCATTTCCAAGGCCTTGTTGTGCATAATACAGGCAAACACACACCTTGGTTGTACATTTAGTATTATTCATCATATGAGGTGTGCATAGTGAACGGCTCACCTGCCATTGCTAATCAGCTGAGTTTCATTCATGGTTTACATATATTTGAGGTACACAGTCGGTATGGTGTTACTCATGCCATCAATAGTTTCCGTTGATGAGACCAGTACACCATCAAGCAAAGTATTCAGACATGTATCTGAGTAGTACATTGCACAGTCCATGATTACTGAGTATCAGATGTGAGTTGGCACACAAGTGGGAAGGGGCAAAAGGAGTATAGCATCTTGGTTAGAGTTACAGTCACAGGGCCGCATGGTAGTTGCAATTATTTGTATCTCAACTTGCCACCACTTGACAAATGGTAGCCTGCGTGATGAGTGAACATCAGTTTTAACATAGAGTACAAGTGAGATGGGGCAAAAGGCATATAGCTTCTTGGTTAGAGTTGCAGGCACAGGGCCTCATAGGTAGTTGTAGTGAAATCTATGTAGACTTACCAACTCATGACAAATGGTAACCTGCATGATCAGTGACCATCAGTTGTAACATGTCAGACAAGTGAGAAGGGACAAAAGGAGTAAATCGTCTTGCTTAAAGTTACAGTCACAGGGCCTCATGGTAGTTGAGGTCACTTCAATATCGACAACAGTTGACAAACGGTAATCTGCATGATCAGTGCCCATCAGTTTTAACATGGCAGACAAGTGAGAAGGGACAAAAAGAGTTAAGCATATTGGTTAGAGTTACAGTCACAGGGCATCATCTTAGTTGTAGTCACTTCAATCTCAATTTACCAACACTTGAGAAACAGTTAGTGTGACATACCTGTTGGCAACATGTATTTGGGATGGATCAGAGTACGCATCGCCAACCTTGCAGATAACCGCATCAAGAACACAGCCGTTGACACAGTCGGCCTTTCATGCTGCACAACTCGTAATACAGCGGAAGGAAGACCAGTAGCACTGTGGTGTCCTGGAGGCCACGGCAGTTAGGTGCCTAACTCGTAATAGTCCCCTAAATCCGAAAGTAGAAATCTTTCCCAGACAAGGCCATGAAAAGTATCCGCCCAACATGAGGCCTTCGACGGCCACAAAAGGTTTTCCACTCAGAACTTTTCTTGCAAAAACCAATGGCTTCAGTAGGACCTTGTCCAGTGGCCATCGGGCTTTTAGAGCACGTTTGAGCATGCAGCTTGCTGCCTGCCTTGCCCTGCTAGAGAATTTCGACTTCCATTTCAAGTCAAAAGGTAAAACCTTTGACAGAGACAAACTTGCTTGGCCTAAAATTGTGGCTAGGGCCTAGCCAACTGCGTGCAGTGACTACTGATTGGTGCTTTAATTTTTCTCAGTGTTTTATGCATTAAATATTTAAATATTCACATCTCCTGTTTCCCTTATTGGATGTTTGTAGTTGTAGTGCCATTTAACCCCCTACAATTGTCTCAATTGTTATAAATTGGATGTGGGATTTTATTGTGTTGTTTTTTGGCTTTTAACTGATTTGTTACTGCTAAAGGCTTAACGCATTTATATAATTTAAGCCTGTCTGCTCTGTACCATGGCTAGCAGGGGGTGAGCCCAGGTTTAAATTATTTTAACTGTGTTTTGCCCTGATAAATTGGTAGTTTTATTGCTTGCGGTGAACTAACAACCACCCCAATTAATAAGCATTTTCTTACGCAATACACTGGATATGAAGTAAGCAGCAAAAGTTGGAAGAAAGTAAAGGTGAAATGAAAGGGAACCTAAAAAAGAGAATGGAAAGCTAAACAATTGAACTACCAGCCATGGTACTTGCATGCTCCTTTTCTTGTGATCATGCTATCACTCGTATGGCAATAGAACCGATGGAAGAAGTACATGACTCATCGCCCCATGCTGTATGTAGTCATGAGTGGAAGCAGAATGAATGACATTCAAAGAGACCAGTAGCTGAAGGGTACTGACTCAAAACCTTTGTAAATAAGATGAATATGTGGGTGGAGCCAAGCCCCTCTTTCAATACTGATTCTTAAAGCTCTTTTTCTGATAATCATATAATGTCTGGCAACCATGTTATTGATAGATTAATATCTGCCTTAAGCCCTGTTACATAAGAAAAGCGTGGGCAAAAATGTATTTTGAGCACATCCCCACAATACCAGGATGCTTGGACAAAATATTGAGTGTTAATTATCGGGAATACATAAATATTAGAAATTGAATATCGTGACACACAAAGAGGGAAGTATTATCGTTGTAAAAAATATTGATTTTTTAATATGGTTTGCGGTAGTTGTTAAAAAATATTGTTGTTTAATAGTTGAATGTGTTTCAGTTGAAATATTAATTTTATGTATTACTATTGTATATATTAATGTTATTATTGTTTTTAAATATAACTCATCATGTTAAGTGATTTAGAATTTTTCATTGAATTAATAATAGTAATTTATAGTGTTGTAAAAGGTTGTTGGGTTTGTATAGGGATAGGGTGGGAAGGTAATCTGGTAATAATTAATTGTGAATTATTTGAATACATTCTATTTAATTATTTGACTGATATTTATTATTTAGATTATGTAATGCTGATTTATTTTTATTATATGTTACTTGCGGGCTGTTAGGTTTGTAGGGCTATAAGGTGGGAAGTTCAGCTAGGTTGGCAATGGTCAAAGATGGGAAGTTCAGTAAGTAATAAATAATCAACAATGAGTTATTAATCGTTAATTAACTATTTATTTGATTTTAAATATGTAAATATGGAATACTTCTTTTTTAGTTACATTTTAGGTTTAAACTGCTTGGCTTGTAGGGGTATAGGTTTGGAAGTTAATTAATTAATAATTCAATAACAATTATGTATTTATTGATAAATAATCTTTATTGAATAGTAAGTATGTAAATTGATTAATTGTACTTAGTTTGTTTTTTTAGTTTAAAAATGCTTTATTAAAGAGAATAAAGAACATGAAGCATTTACAACATATGAAAGGAAACATCATTAAAACTATCCAAGCAAATACTGAAGAATGAAAAAATATGAAAAAAGCACCAATCTAATAAATAGAGATAAGATAATCAACGTATAATGTCCTTGCGAAGTAAACATAGCATATAATATTAAACGATAAGCCTAAAAACTTGCATTGAAAAATATAGCAATAATGCTGAAACAAATGCATTTCAATAATTTTTATAAGGAAAGGAAAGAAGAATCGGTAAAGAAAGAGAAGAGAAGGAAAGGGGAAAGAAAAGAGAGAAAGGGGGAAATAAGGGGAAAGAGAGAGAAGAAGATAAAAACAATATTAAAATTATAGAGCGAACAGTTAACAACTATGGGGCCGATTCCGATCCGGTTCGGAAGGGCACCGAACGCGATCCGGCCAGAAAAACTACGAGCCGTACGCTTGTTTTCCGGCCGACTCGTACAGCTGTACAAGCGAGCCAGTACGATGCGAGCTACATGAAATTCACCGACTGAGCCGTTTCTGGGTCCGAACCGCTCCGTACATCTCGGTCGTAAGCTAACCGTGGCGTGCAATGGATGCGATTCACAACCGAGCCAGTACGATGCACGCGTCGGACAGCCTGCGCGTGCCGGAGTGTCCCGCTCGCAATAGCTCCCGGAGTCGGACTTCGGGGGTCCGCGTCGGACCCCCCGACATCCGCAGCCGTACGACTCGCACACACAGGCATGTACGGTGCGGATGGCACTGAAGCGTACCCACTGTAAGGGGTGCACTTGTTCGAGACGTACCCATTCAGTCAATGGGATCGCATGTATGCGTCGTACAACTGGCTCCCATTGACTTCTATGGGAGTCTGAGCGAACCGAGTCCGACAGCATACGTGTGCATCGTACTCACTCGGACTGTAGGGGTCCGGCTCGGTCAGAAAACACTCCGGATCCGACTCGGTCGGATTGCTTTCCAAACCAGGTTGGAATCGGCCCCTAAGTAGTTATAAAATATATATGTAATAAACATTCTAGTCTTAAGGAGGGGTCTTAGTTAATAAACGTAAATGCGGATCGAGCAGATTACTTGGTTAAGAATGAGGTATGGGGCAACCATAATAAGTCATTTTTTATCATTAAAGCAAGAGACAAAGCATGGGCTCGATCCAATCTATGGTGATGACATCACAGATTCCACCATCCGATTTAAGTAATTTTTGTAGTATCCTTCCAATTTGTTGTGATTATTTGTATAGCCAGAGCAAATATCAAGTCAATGAATTTCCCGTCCGTACGTTGTGAATTCCAAAGAGGGAAGGAGCCCCCCAGAAAAATGTGTAGGATATCAAAAGGAAAGCACGTAGACAAAATTTTGTTAAGCTTTTCCCATAAACGATGCCAAAGTTTAATAACTAAAGGCATTTAAAAAACATATGGAAAAGATCGCTATTATCATGAGCACAAGACCAACATTTAGAAGTGTTAGAAAGTTTGAATTTAGATAAAGCCATGGGCGTTATATATAGTCTGTTGTACAAATAATATAATGTTTGGGTTGTGCTTGGTGAGCGAGAAGAGGTATAGATCTTGACCCAAACAGACTTCCAAGTATGTGCCGAAAACTCGTAGTTGAGATCTGCTTCCCACATTAATGCTTTTGATTTTGAAAAAAATTGGAGAAACCAATTAATAACCTATATATGCCAAAAGCCTTTATTTGTACGGAGAAATCTATCGTGGGGAGGAGGGCTGTGTGTTAGAAGTAATATCTGATTGTTGAGAAATATAAAGAAGAAGAAGAGGTTTAAAATACTGATATTGAGAGGCATAGTAAGTAGAGATATAGTATTTTTTCTGTAAACCAGAGGAATCTAACAGCAAGCCATTAAGGAGTAGGTGTCCTATTTTTATAATTCCCTTATTTATCCATACTTTCCATTAAATAACTCTATTGTTTCATTTTATGTTGTTATTGTACCAAATTGGAGTTTGTGAAATGTTTTCAGAGCAGAAATTGGAAGAAATAAATAATGGCTTAACAATAGCTATAGAATGAGTAAGTATTGGAGAAAGAAACACCTTAGGGGGTTGCGTGCTGCAAACCACCTCCTTGAAAGCAAAGGGTATAAATTGTACATGTTCCAGTTGCCCATAAACTGTAGATGAGTCTGTAGGCGTATCTGAAAGGGAAGTCCAGATATGTTTCAATGTGAAGGCCGAATGATATAATCTAAAATTGGGGAAGTTAACCCCACTAGTATCTTTGGGTTGCTGAAGACGAGTTAAGAAAGTTCGAGGTTTGCGCTTATTCAATAAAAATTGAGTCAGGGATCGATTAATAGTTTTGAAAAAGATATGTGGAAGAGATATTGGAAGCATACAAAAGTAAAAATTAATGATGGGTAGCAACATCATTTTAATTGTAGCTAGCCTACCCTACCAGGACAAAAATAAAGGAGACCAGCCCTCTATTAGCAAAGTGATTTTTGTCATAATCTCATTGAGGTTAATTTTAATAATTTCTTTCATATTATTGGAATAGAGGATACCTAGACATTTAACACATTTTGAATTCCATATGAACCCAGAATCTTTAAACATATCTGGGAGGCAATATTTATTTTGGGGCAAGGCCTCTGATTTATCTATATTAAGTTTATATTCCGAAATGGCAGAGTATGTATTTATTAGTGAGGAAAAACTCCGGTAAAGATGTATCAGGGTTGGATAAATACAACAAAATATCATCTGCATATGCTATGTATTTAATGACCAAACTTTTTTATTTGAAGCCTGAAAAGGCTGGAGATCGGCAAATTGTTTCTAGATAAGGTTCCAATGATAAAATAAATACAAGTGGGGATAAAGGACAGCCCTGTCTAGTCCCTCTATGAAGAGGAAAGTAGTTGGATTGTTTACCATTGACCCAAATAGAAGTAGAGGGTTTGAATATAATAACTGAATATATTGGAGACAATGAGGACTAAAACCATGCCATTTCAGTGCACCAAACATAAATTCCCAGTTCACCCGGTCGAAAGCCCTCTCTGCATCAAGAGTTATGGCCACTAATGCTAAATGAATGATATCAAGGAAAGTTCTAGAATTATCTGAAATAGATCTTCCCTTCACAAATCCTGACTGATGTATATCTACAAAATCAGAAATAACAGAGTGCTAGTAATTTAGCAAAGATTTTACAGTCTGTATTAATCAATGAAATAGGCCTATAGTTGCTACATTGGGTGAGATCTTTGTCTTTCTTAGGAAGTAAGCAAAGCATAGCGTGAGAAAAAAAACCTTGTGTCGGCCCGGTGGTCAACAAATGAGAAATAAGAAGTAATAGCTTAGGGATTAAAAGATGTTTGAAATGTAAGTAAAAATGTACAGTAAAGCTTTCAGGCCCGGGAGTTTTATCTTTTGGAAGTTGATTGATGGCATTTATAATCTGTTGTTCTGACAATGGAGTGTCAAGAGAATTCGAATCTACGCTGCTATCAGAATTTTTAGGGATTGATTGAAAAAAGGCATTCAACTGTTCTGTTGACAGAGATGTATCGGGGGTATATAGCTTTGCATAGTATTCAGAAAAGCATTCTAATATTTTGGAGTCATTAATATGCCTGACCCTTGCTGAATCTGTTATAGCTTTCAATTATACATCAGAGGGTCCCTGTAAAATCCATAACGAAGGGGAGAGAACCAGGGAAATACAATCAATTGAACAACACAAACCCCTTCCAAGAATGGCGAAAAACTTTCCCACAAAAGAGCTAACCAATATTATCACAAATTCATAATTTATTTCAGAAACTATATATTTTTTTCATATAAAAATTTACATGTCGCTATATTTTTCAATCAAGTACAGAAAATCTTAAAACAAGACGAAGCAGCAAGGTAATTACACATACATGATTCAACAACAAAATGACACAATAAATATCTGGACAATTACTCAAAACAAAACAAAAACAGTTACTGTGCAAAATACATATAACAATAAAATACATCAAAAACAAATTATAAAACAAAAACAGAAACAGACAATTGTGCAATTGTCGGTTTTTGTTTTGTAATTTGTATTTGATGTATTTTATTGTTATATGTATTTTGCACAATAACTGTTTTTGTTTTGTTTTGAGTAATTGTCCAGATATTTATTGTATGTCATTTTGTTGTTGAATCATGTATGTGTAATTACCTCACTGCTTCGTCTTGTTTTGAGATTTTCTGTACTTGATAATATTGGTTAGCTCTTTTGTGGGAAAGTTTTCGGCCATTCTTGTAAGGGGTTTGTCTTGTTCAATTGAATCTGTTATAGCAACAATCTTAGATTTCTGCTTTCTTATTTTAAGGTAATTAGCCAAAGATTTACCGGGTTTGTTTCGACCACCATACATTTTTTGCATTAAAACAAAGTAAACTACCACAGGCATTATCCCAAGATTGTTTGTTTTATTGCAACTTGACCTTAATAAGTTTGGATAATGTATCATTGCGATTAGAGGCGAAGTATTTGTGTTCTAGAACTTTAATCTGATCTAAAAGTTGCACAGAATCCCTGAGAGCCCTTCTTTTCTTCCTTGCTACAAAGTCTATTATAAAGCCCCTTGCAGTTGCCTTGAAGGCATCCCATATAAAATTAATTTGTGTGTCTGAAGTAAGGTTATTTGCAAAAAAGTCTTGTAGAAATATTGTGAATTGGTCTGTAAATTGTTGATCCAGCAGAAGAGACTTGTTATATCTCGATCTGCAAGTGGGAGGAATGGATTTAGGATAATCCAGGCCTACAATGACAGGAGCTTGGTCATGAATGAGAATAGAACCTTTCTCCGTATGCATTAGGAATTGAAGGGTATGCTGAGTAAAAAATATATAATCTATTCTAGAGTGAGAATTATGAACAGGAGAAAATAGATTAAATTCTAGGACATCGTGGTGTGATACTCGCCAAACATCAACCAACCCTCTTGAGGATATGGCTCTCTGAAAGGCTCTGTGCATCTTAGTACGAATAAATCTAGTCTGAGATCTACGATCTAAAAAGGGGTCTGTGAGTTGATTACAGTATCCCCCTACTATAAGATTCTCTGATGCATGTGAAAATAACATAGAGGAAAAGTCATTATAAAAATAGCAAATCTACTCCATTTGGAACATAGACATTACAGATTGAAAATTGTGTATTATTTATCATAATATCTAACAGAAGCCATCTTCCAGCATCATCTTTATATTCATTCACCAGCTGAGTATTTAAAGATTTGTGAAACAATATAAGGACACCATTTTTGTTATTTGCAGCAAGGGAACTAAAAATATTCCAACCCATTGTCTTCGTATGGAGTTTATGTCTTGTTCTTTCTGGTAAGTTTCTTGAAGTATAGGAATTTAACAGTTTAATTTTGATAAATGAGACAATACCCTTTGTTTTTTAACAGGGTTACGAAGACCTTTATTATTCCATGACAAGATATGTAAATTACTCATAAAGAGAAATCCAAGGAATACTTGGAGAACCAACAGTAGAAAGACTGTGCGTTAAAAATGAAATGTAACCATCCGTAAGGAATCCGGTGAAAAATGACGGAAGACCACAAGAAAAAATTATATAAAGAAAGTCCATTACATAACAGAGAAAAGGAAAAGAGGGAAGTTAAAGAAGGAAATAAGAGAAAAGAAAATGGAGAGAAGTCGAGGAATGGGGAAGAACAAGGTCTTCCCCAATGTAAATTGAAATGAGAGATGACAGAAAGCCATGAGACTTTAGTCACAAGAATAAAGAACAAAAGAGACATTAATGCTGTTGGGGGAAGGAGGACAAGAAAGACACCGCTCAAAGAGATCGAAACACCAGGATTAAATAAACAAAAATATCATCCAATGAGGAGGGAACAATATGAAACAAGAAGACAGAACAATCACAGTGATATTGTGAGTTACCGAACAATAGGGGAACAGCATAACTGAACAAGACAGCGAACTATGTAACATTATTGAACGCGAAGACCTAACATCAAAACAAGAGGGAGCCAGGAACCTGAAAAAGAAAGAAAAGTTAAATTGACAGCATTTTAGGGGTTACAAAGTTCTATGACTTCTCTCTTGTGCATATGTAAGAATTTCTTGAGCTCTGCGGGGTCTGCAACAGTGATAGTCCTGCTGTGTAAGTGACCTTGAAGAAGCAAGGATAAATAAGGCCATAGCGAGCATTCATGGATCGCAGCTTAGGTCTGAAATCTAAGAATTCCTTTCAGCGATGGGACGTTGCTCTGGAAACATCTTGACTGAAGAAAATCTTTTGACCAGACCACAGCATTTGTTTCTGTTGTCTAGCCACTGAGAGTATTGCCATTAGATCTGAGTATTGAAGAAAATAGGCAATGATCCCCCGTGGTCTTTGTGAGGTGGAAGAACCCAGGGAACCAATCATGTGAGCTCTTTGGATGTTGAGATCTGCAGGAGTCAGTAGACT
The DNA here is from genome assembly GCF_964204655.1 of Triturus cristatus. Lineage (NCBI taxonomy): Eukaryota > Metazoa > Chordata > Amphibia > Caudata > Salamandridae > Triturus > Triturus cristatus. Next base: position 765,126,716 of record NC_140581.1, on the reverse strand, counting down.
GACTATTTTTGGTATATGCATCTTCAAGAAGTTGATCATGTCGGGACCTTCAGAACCTTCCGGTATGCCGTATATACGTAGATTATTGCACCTGTTACAGTTCTCCAGATCCTCAGTTAGGTTCTTTAATTGAATCACTTCTTTGGATAGGGTGTCAACCTTTGCAGTCACATCCTGAGCATCACTAACCCTCTGTTCGACCTCTGTAAGCCTAGAGTCCAGATGAGACCATTTATCTTCTGTTCTCTAAAGTGCGGTATGAATAACCGCCATGAAATGTTTTATGTTTTTCAACTCATCCATAATGTCTTCCAGAGTTAAAGGCAAAGGTGATTTTATAGGAGAAGAGGGATTTTTCTTTGCCCGTTTAGTAGCGTTGCCTCCAAGTTCTTTACGAATATTGGTATTAGGAGTGCTGATAGAGTTCGATTTGGGTGACTGCGCCATCTCCATATTTTATTGAACTGAAGGGAACAGGTAAGATGGTGTATGTAGTCCTTCAAGACCCAAAAAGACAAAAGATTGTGTAACTTTAATTAAGGGATCAATGAGACAGACCAATGAAATGATAAAAAAGAGTTATAATAGTCTCTTGCCAATATGAGAATTTAGAAGAAAAGAACAAATTGCCAATATATTTCTGTCAGGTCCACACAGTGCATCTCTAATAGCTTTAACAGCTACACCGCTTATATACTTTGCCCATAAAGTGCTGAAATCATTAGGAATTATGCAGAAGCAGTCTCTTCATTTTGGGAAAAATTCACGTGTGTTTTCAGTCACCGTTAATGTGAAGAAGAAACGTGGGAATTCAAGCGCGGCCGAGGGACGGAACTCACCGGGTGCGGCAAAGAAAATACTAATAAGAGGAGAAATAGACCATTTCAAGGTCTCTAAACCTACCCCGCCGCTCCTGGGTGTTTTGACGCCCTCCGCCGGGTCAACACGCTCACACTGTGCTGGATACGCTTCCCTCCAGGCGTAAAGGATCTCCTGTGTGTCGGAGGAAATCTAGCGAGAGGCCATCTTGCCTCACTGCCACCACGTGCCTCCGTATTTAGTTTGTTTAATACAGATAAATATATTTTTTCATGTTATTTAATAATTTTTATATTGAGAGTGTAATATTTTTTCCACATTCATGGGGTTGCTCATTTATGTAATGTGTTTGAAGTGAAGAATTTTCCCTAGAACTGCTTAGACTGCAGTAGGAGGAGTAACATTTCCCTACTGTTGCGCTGTTTGGAGTGGGAATCGTAAATTTCACCTCACCGAAATCTAATGCTTTCCTTACTGTTGCACAGACTGGAGTGGGAATAGCAAATTCAACTCCTCTTAAGTCCAACGCTTTCCATCCTGCTGCACAGATTGGAGTGGGAATAGTAGTTTTTACCCCTCCGAACTCCAACACTTTCCCTACTGTTGCACTGTTTTGGAGTGGGAATAGTAAATTTAACCCCTTCGAAGTCCAATGTTTTCCCTGCTGTTGCATGGACAGGAGTGTGAATAGTAAATGTTACCCCTCCAAAGTCCAATACTTTCCCTACTGTTGCTCCGTTTGGAGTGGTAATAGTACATTTAAACCCTCCAAACTTCAACACTTTCCCTACTGTTGTTTAGACTGGGAATAGTAAATCTAACCCCTCTGAAGTCCAGAACTTTCCCTAATATTGCAGTAACTGGAGTAGGAATAGTAAATCTAAACCTTCCAAAGTCCAACATTTTCAATACTGTTGCATAAACTAGAGAGGGAATAGTATGTTTATTATTCTTGGGAATTCCCGGCACATCATTTTTAGAGTACATAACCTAATCCATTCCACTATATTAATTTTTCAGGACAAAGGGGAAATAGGGATGTATGAAGAAGGAAGGGAGTCTTAGGTCTACAATGACACAGTTTTTGGACAGGAGTTTAGGTAAGTTTGTTGACCTTTTTTCCATAGGGATCAGTATTTAATCAAATTTGAATGGAATGTTGGTATTATGTGCTCACCATACGGATAATATGAGCTAGGCAAAGAACATTCTACCACTTTATGGATGTTACATCATAATAATATGTTCCATATAAAATCTAATTCATGTAACTGAAATAGCAACCGATGTGTTTAGTTGTGACTTGAGTCAGAGCCGTGCCTGGCAAGCATTACAGCTTTTTATGAATAAAGGAGGTGAAATATGACTGACTTTCCAAAATATATTTAAAGCTGATACTTCAGTGACAAATCATGCAACATTGGGAGACATTACTAATGTCATTATCTTGTTGCCAGGGGCATTGCAGCTATGACTGTTAACCGCTTCAGTGCCCATGACGAGATGGTCTCGTCATGGAGCGCGGTTGCGCTGTGCCCATGACAAGACTATCTCGTCATGAACCCCGCCCGCTAATGCAACGCCCGGCACAGGGCGGGGAAAGGGCGTGGCACTGAAGAGGTTAACATTAACAAAGCCTTTTTTAAATCACTGTTGGCATCCACATAGTGAAACGAGGTAATCTCTGCTGGTAATCTTGTATATGGTGCCACTATTGTAATGTTGTTTGATGTGCTCCCTATTACAACACTAATAATATTAGTAGCTCAGGATGAGTTTCACTAAACATAAGTATCTCTTATTGCAGAAAAGGTTGGAGAGCCCTAGGCTAGACTACCTCATTAACACAGAACTCTGTCTTATGCAAATGAGTAAAGACTGGCTCATTTGTTATTAGAAAACCATCTCTTAAGATGGCTTTCCTCCCCGCCCATTTGTTTAATTATATTGTGCCAAGTGCAAGAGCTTCCTAAAAGGCGTTTTGTGTCGGTATAAAAGAGACAATAACATTTGCTAAGTGATTCAGTGCAGAAGCGCCTATAAAGTAGCTAAAAACATATCATGTTATTATGGCAACATCTGATTGGCATTGTTAAGTAGGTCAAACTCCAAATCTGATAAAAATAAGATTCTATAGGGAGAAACACATTCCTGTAAAAAGCCAGTGTAAGCAGAAGCTTGTAAATTCTGATAGTGTGGCTCACAGCTTGAATCAGGGCTGGAAGGGAAATACCTCAAAAGACCTGCTGAATCATAATCGCTGGCTGCCCGCCTGCTTCAGAAGCAGAGATGCTGTTAAAAGCACAGAATGAATTAGGCGTCCTAGGAAAAAGTGATGCACAGCGTGGGAGGAAGCAGGATTGCATCACTGATGTTTGATCTTCTTATAAAACAAGTGCAATTCTCTTACTAACTTAAGATAGGAAATTAATTTTATTAACAGCATGAAAGCTGGTGTATGTAAACGTCTATTTACTGCCTACCCAGTGGCAACACGAGATTGAATGAGATTGAATGGAATAATCCAGCAACCATGCAAATAAATCACAACATTCCAGACTGCTATTGTTTGAACCAGAGAGCACCAACAGGTAAGGAATAGTTACAAATGTGATAATATACGTTTGTAATGAGAATACGCCCATTCAACATTTGTTAGGAATGGGATGACCCCCCCTATGGTGGTATGAGTGCAAACCACTGCCTAGAGGGTGCTTTTCGATACTAGCTCACCTTTTCATTGGCCTCAGCCCATGAATCCATCATGCATGCATGCTGAGGCCTGGCTCTTTAATGATTTGCAATCCTGAGACAAAGTTATGTGGTTTGGAGGGGCACACCAAGTGCTTTGTATAACTTTTTTCAGTTTAGTGAGAGTGAAGTAATGTGTTTGTGTAAAAGGAGACAATAAGTGAAGTGTTTGTTTGAATGGACATGCCTTTTTACTGGTGACTTTTGCAGGTAGAGTCATCTACTGGCATCCCCCTTCAAACTGCCACTCCTATGCAACTGAGTCCCTGTTGGACTTAGGTATCTCTACAGGGTCATCCCCAAACATTTTGCCTTCACCCTCCTGATTTCTGAGCATGTTTCTTTTGGGTTTTAGGACTCTGCACACTTTACCAGTGCTAAACAGTACTAAATTACCTGTGCTCTCTCCTTTAAACATGGTAAATGTGGATTACAGCCAATTGGCATATTCATTTTACTTCTAAGTCCCTAGTAAAGTGGTACTACTTATCCGAGTCTGGTTGCTCAGTGGACTAATGCGCCCACTGCAGGGGCCTGTTTTCGATCTCAGGGTCACAGGTTCAAATCCAGGTGAGTCCACTCTTCTTTCATTCATCTGAGGTCAATAAAATGAGTACCATTGAGTTGGGTAACAATAAACATCTGTTATTCAGTGCCAAGATGCCTATGGGTGAACGTGTACTTTACAAATACATGTTATGTTACATGTACCCCGGGCCCATAAATTAAATCCAATTAGTGAGTGTACAGTGCTCTTTGTGCCACACACTTAAGTAGCCATTTAAACATGTCGAGCTGACAAGATAAACCATTTGCCAGGCCTCAACCTTCCTTTTTAATACATATAATTCACAACTAGGGTAGGCCTTAAACAGCCTACCCTCGGAGGGTGCAGTGTATTTAAAAAGTTGGACATGAACGTTTAAGTTGTATATGTCCTGGTAGTGAAAAACACTTAAATCCGTCTTTCACTATTGCAAGGCCTGCTTCTCTCATAGGATAACATTGGGCTAACATATTACATTTTATAAGTGATAACTTTCAATTGTGAGTAGGTTGGAATGTCTAGTTTGGTGTCTAAAGAATTTAAATTTAAAAACCTCTTTAATGTAAAATCAGATTTTAATTCACAATTCTGAAAATGCAAGTTGGAATTTTCTTGTTCTAACCATTTGGTGTCTACAGCCTGTTTCCTGTGTCACATGGCTAGATGAATGTGGCATTTGGTCTTTGTATGTTGCTCCCAGACAGTGAGACAAAGAATCATAGGTGTTGGCAGAATGGGCCATCTCTGACACAATGAGTGGGAGATTCTGTCACCTTCCACACTTGCACATCACAAAAGCTCTCTCCGAGCACACTCACAAAGGATTTAACACTGGTCTATTGTGACCCCAGACAATCTGGGGCCAGGGCAGGAAGACAAGAAATTTCAAGCACCTCTGGGAGTGGAAACCTCCATAGCCTTCACCTACTTCAAAGTGGGCACCAGGTATAAATAATGGTCCTCCTCAGACCCAACTGCTACTACACCTATGGACCTGTGGAAGACTCAAAAGGACTACTATGCTGCTCATAAGGACTGCTACTTTATTGCCCTGCTGCCTGAGTGAAAGGACTGGACCTGCATATAAACTTAGGACCACCAGAGTGACTTCAAGGGCTAGTTTGCTGGCCTTCTGATCAGAGACTCGGGGACAGAAAGGGCTCCAACCACCTTGCACCCAGCACCTAGACTCTGTGTTCTGTGAGTCCTATCCCCCAAATGGTGCAACCCCAGTCCTAGAACCTTGGAATTGGCCCTGAAGTTGCACTGTCAGCCCAGCTGTAGTCCCTGTGAGCGAAACCAATCCATTTCAATGCATCTACTTGCAGCCTCTTCGGGACCAATGCAGGGGGATGCATCCCCAGTGCCAAACCTCGCTTAGCAGCCTGCAGTCACTTCAGAACTGCAGCTGAGCAACGCATCCTCAATGCAAGCATTTGTATCGCAAGCATCCTCAACAATGACACAGGACTCTACATCGCAGCTTCTTCATATCTACCGGTGCACGACACATCTTCGACACAGGACATTGTAACACAAGCCTCTTGTTGACAACATCCTCGATGACAATGCAGGACTTTGCCTCGCAGCCTCGCAGCTCCTCGGATCATCCCACAGGATATTGCACCACTCTGCAAACCAGGATTTAAGGTACCTTGTTTAGCAGGAAAGCCTGGGTCTCTTTATCCAGCCCTTGCTCCACAGTGATCGGCCTGAACCTGTAACTTTGTCCTGGTTGGGCACGACTAGATAACCACAGTTGGCACTTTGTGCTTATTGGCACTATTTTTACTTAAAACTTTTAAATTGAATATCTCCAATTCTACTCATTGATTTTTGCTGTTTTGGTCTCACATAATTGATTAGATTTTATTCATTTTTTCTAATTTGGTGTGGGATTTTTCTTGTGTTTTGTTTACACTTTATTACTGTTTGAAGTACTGTATACATAATTTCCACATTGCCTCTAAATTTAGCCTGACTGCTTTTGTGCGAAGCTACCAGAGGCTTTATGCACAGGTTAATTTGAGGATTGCTTGTGTCTCATCCGGACAGAGATTGTGGCTGCTGCTTGAGTAAGGTTTAAGCCCCCTCAACCAGCATCCGAATTTCCAACAGTTCCTCACTGCATCCAGGTGTTTATGGTGTGCATGGCATGATGAGCTGTGTGCCATGGTTGACTCTGAGCACAGCAGGAATCAATTATGAATTTTCAATGGAAACATTGTATATGAAATGGAGATTAGTGGTAGCCTGCTAGTAAAGCACTGTATGATGCATGGCTCCTTATATACATTCCTAAAGACTTTGTTAGTAGGCAGACTCTATAAAAGGAGGGTTGGCTTACTGAAGTGCAAGGATGCAACAGAGTTGTTCATGGAGTGCTTGCTCTCAACATCCTGTGTAGCCACCCTGACACATTTGGCAAATTTGGAGGGTCAGGAGGGTGCGGTGCTCCCCATCTCTCAGTGGAGTTTCTAGTAAGCCACTCCAAAAAGATCTTGCAACTATCCCTGCTAATGGAACTAAAAAAGCCAGCCAATATCAAGGAGGCCTGACAATCGGCCTTTCTCACAATCGTCTGACAGTGCAGTGGGAGAGCATCCAAGTGGACCAGATTGAGCCACACATCGACAAGGCGCAGTCATTTTAGTTTGGGATCGACGGACAATTGGCCACCTTTTTTTACCTTTTAAAATTAAGCAGATAAAAATATAAATCCTTCTGATCTTGAACCCTAATTGTATATTGGTAGAATTTTATTGGAAGGAGCCAATGATTTAAAAAGGACTGATATATGAAGCAACCATTTGAATACATTGAAGCTAATCTGAAATATTTACAGCAATACAATAAAACAATTGTCAGACACTGGAGCGTATAGGGAACCATTAGGTGAGTAATTTTTAATGAAACTGGCACTAACTCTGGAAGGCCTGCATGAACACAAGAACTAAACAAAACACTAAAAGACTCTCTAAATGTTGAGGAATAAACCGACACAAAAGCTACTTTACTCGGTCATTACAGGTTGTATATCGAGCATTATCGACACAGGTTCCACGGAGGCTATGGCTATAATAATGCTTGAAACATTAAGAATGAACTGAAGGCAATCAAATCATCCATGGCAGCAGAAGAGCTTTCAACCTCAGAAATCACTAAGGATGTAAAGCAAATGCTATCCAAATTAGCCAATCTTAGCATGAGACTAGAAAAAATGGACCATCATTTTGATCGCTTGGAACAGAAATTGGCAGAATCTCCCAACAGGAATAACGACACGTGGAACCTGCAGAAGAAAATAATGTACTTAGAAGCTAGAAGTAGACATGACAGTATAAGATTTCTTGGCCTCTCAGAAAAAGATGTGGCCAATTTGCAGCCTTTCCCATCTACATTCCTCCTAAACCCTCTCTGCAAACAAATTTTAATCCACTCATTGAATTTGAAAGAGCTCTCGGATTGTGCTCCCGCCAATCCAATGCATCAAGAACAGTGATAGCCTGTCCACTGCAGCGCCAACAAGCCTGAGACAGGAGTTTTCCTTTCCAATACAAAGGACACAAAATCTCTACAACAGCCAACTTTTCCAGAGAGATAAACATTTAATGGATAAAATTGCTGTCCTTACAGCCAGCCCTCAGGAACTGGGAAATCTGATCTTGCTTCATATAACCAACTCTGATGATCATAACCATTGATTGCCACACAAAGGAATGCTGTTGACTATTAATTAGAGTGTTTTAACCCCCCCCCCCCCCCCGGAAACAATGTCAATTTAAACTGCATTTGTCCCACCAATAATCTAATATAAAGATCAGAGGCTACCACAAGAAACACCACTGAAAGAGAGAAACATCTACAACATGGAAATACCCATTCAGACCATCAAACATAGAGACTGTATTGGGATGAAGACCTTGTTTCATCAAATCAATAAGGGGCAAATCCCAATCCCCACTGAAAGACCATTCGAAATAAACATAATCTATTTCAAGATATTTCTCTCCGGCAGTATGCAGATGTCTCCATATCTAATAGTGGTCCCACAATCATTTTACATCTAGACAAGGACAGGCAGTGCAGCTCAAGGCATAGTTCACCTGATAATATTCAGTCACTAAAGGTGTGTAGCTAGATTTGTCACAGATCTAACAACAAAGAGAGCGCCACTGCTTTACTCAAAGAGACTCACCTTTGTCCTTAGGAATCAGTCAGATTGAAAAGAGATTAGATGGATTATCTCAGCCACAGGCCTGGGATACAGCATATGAGAAGTTCCTATACTCATGCATAAATATTTAATCATCAATCAAAAGGACCTGAATTGATTCAAAAAGGATATTGCAACGAATACTGTGTAAATACCACATGTTGCCACAATATACGCCCAAAATGAAAGTAAACAAACATATTTGTTGTGATAGATTTATAACAGCAATAGTTCATAATAAACAAAAAAATCCTGGAAGAGACTGGAAGATAACACCCAATCCTTTATTAGATCCTATATTAGATAAAGCAGGTCTCTCAACGAATAGACACTACACCTTTCTATCCTCAGTTCATGATAAAGAAGCACAAATTGATTATCTCTTCACTAGCAGCTCTCTAATCTATCATATCTCACTGCTCAATAATTGACCATGGACAACCTAACAATTCAGTAATCGGATTAGAACTTGACTACAAACCGCAAAATCCAAGAACATGCAGCTAGAGAATGCCATCTCTGAAGTACAGAAATCCTAATAACAAAATTGGATTGCAAGAGTACTTTAAAAATGCATGGTCCTGAATTAACGCTTGGTCTCTTTGTCTCAAAATATTTGGACAGGTCTAAAGGCATACAGAAGAGGTCAATTAATGAAGGAATCCATCCGAAACCAAACAAACTTCATTGCAAAAACAACTAATTATGGAAAAAAAAATCAAAGAGTTGATGGAGAAATATCAAAAATAGAGACCCCCAATGTCTTGAGAGCAATTACTAACGCAAAATATAAAGTTAACTCAATATTCATTATGTATGCAGAATGGGCACTGACTTGAATCATTAGGACAAATTGCATTGTTTAATGAACTTGATTGATCTCTGCATATTACTTTTAAGGTTTGATGTAAAACTGAATAAAGTTTAATGGTGACTTGAATCAAAGATAAATAATATGAACAAGGTGGAAAAGCAGGATGATTACTGGCTGTACAGATTAAACAAGACTCAGCCTCAAGAACTATCCTGGCAATTAGGAATAGGAACAGCCAAGTGTTATCTAAACCTAGCAATATAACTGAGAAATTAAAATATGTTTTTTTACCTCTCTGTAAACATCAGAATCTAAGGATAGGTTACAACAAGAAAAGGAATTTTTGGACAAGATTCAACACCATAAATTAATTGACTCAGCCGCAGCCTTACTTTAGGATGATATTACAGGAAAAGAAGTTTCACTCGCTTTTAAGGATAAACAAACAAACAAAGTCCCAGGAGAAGATGGGCTCCCAATTGAATATTACACAACAAAGTATCCCAAGTATAGTTCCCTTTGTCAGCAGAATCTGTGCAGATGCACCACAAGATAATGGTATTTGACCTCAATTAAAAAAAAATTAAGGCATTAGGGAATTCGGGTTTTCCGTAATGCTTCTACGAGGATTAAAGATAATGTATAGATGCTTTTGGTGAGAACAAAATGTAACAACATGGAAACACTTACACTCTCACTGTAGAGTTCACACAATCAAAATGGCAATATTGCCTTACTTTATTTATGTCATTAGCATGCTACCTTTCCGAATACCATGGATGCTATGATGAGAAATTGCTAAAAAATAATACATATCGAATTTTCAAAAATCTAATTGAAAATAGTTAACTATTTGCACCCACCACATCAGAGGGCTTGAGGCTACTTAATATGAAATTACATTATGCATCCCACCATCTCTCTCATTTAGCATACTACCTTTCTGCTTCTATAGTGAAACCAGAAAGGGGAAAACTCATTGAACACCACCGATAAGGAAATCCAACAAATTTATCAACTAACTACTACTAAAAACTCTCAAGAACCCACCAATCCAATACTCCAAGAAACAGAAGCGACATTGCTTGGTGGTCACAAAAACAATCTGGAGAGGAATGGATTCGTACACTTTATTTGTACTCTTATGGAACAATGCGAGCATTATAATCGAAAACATATATTATTAAGCAGAATGGTCAACTAAGGGTATCAACACCTTCAACACTCTCCTATTAAATGACACAATTAAACATTTTCTATAAATAGGGAATACATGCAACATTACTAAAAACCAGGAATGGAAATACTTGCAGCAAAAAAATGCTATTCGACCAGAAAATTCAAACAAGCACCATTTCTTAACAGAATACACAATACATCAATTGCTCAGATGATGGAGAAAGTCTTTACAGCATGCTGATTGAAGAACTCTCTGCCAAACAACTCTGACATTCTCTCAGACAATCATGGCAAGCTAAACTAAATAATATGCAGAATAGGAATGGGAAGATCTATTAGAAATGCATGATAGAGGGATATGAAAGGTATGTTTGTTGTTTTATTTTTTTGACCTGCTGCATTGCTAGAACTGATCACCTCTAAAACTCCTAAAATTAAATCTTATTAATTCAGACACTTCTTGGAGATGTAATGTCCCTTAAGCTTACATAAAACACATACCCTGGTCATGCTGGAATCTACAAATATATTAGCAATGGATTTGGGAAACAAAACAACTAAGCCTACTAGTGTTCTGTGTAGTGTTTTGTGAGTTAAAGATGACTGGACCCTTTTGGCTCCTGATGGACCCCTTAGAACAGTGACATAAGTGCTTGGGTGTGGTAGATAGAATTTATGATGTAGAATGTTCAGTTAATGGTTACATGATGAGGAATAAAGACATGTAATGCCAATCTCCATGTGAGCATAATCATTTACATGCTGCGAGGCTGGCGAGCACGCTACAACTAGCGACGAGGAGTGCTCTCATAGAGAGTTTGCCATGGTCCAGCAAAATGCCCGTGCATGCCACATGCACCTCAGTGCAAATGAAGATCGACAGTTGGCGTATGTGGAATCAAAGCGTCACTCTACCCACTGCAAAGATTTCGAAGAAGACCAAGGCCTTACAGAGAAATATGTGGATTATCGGACAGAAACCTGCTGCTGAGGCTGTGAAAGAGTACTTCATCACAACGCAACACAGAGCCATAAGCAATATGGAACAATAACGCTAATGGCAGTGACAACCAGGTATAGAGAAATGCCAAACGTAAGGACAACCAGGTACAAAGTAGCACTGAAAGAATAAATAGCCAAATACTGAGAGTATAACTATACTTACCAGAACCTGAGTAAAGAGAGTCATCTGACCTCAACAGTGGGCGAAGCGACCCAAGTGAAAGCATAGGAGTTGTGCTTACAGAGCCGTTGGTCCTCGAAACGGCCAACACAGAAGGTGTTGGGTGCATTCTGCACAACTCAACGGTCATCAAGAAGCTAGAAGGCTCCCATGGCCACACAACAGCAGATCGTCTGAGACAACATAAATTTCAGCACACGGCTAGTGCCTGACAACGTTACAAGAGGTCCAAGAGGGAATTCAATATCGCCAGAGTGGGCTCCGCTCTCGCATCAGGAAGTTCCACAGATCATGATGCCGCCTCCTTCCAAAAGACACTGATTCCATTCGAAATCGCCAAAAAGCAGAATATAGGTACCAGATGGAGTGCCTCGATCAAAAGTTTTGATGATTTCATTGATGGACTGGAAGAAGGAGATAACAAAAAGATCTTCAGATATCCCAAGAATCTTGCAGGTGAATGAGTAAAGGAAGTAATAAAAAAATTCCACATACTGATAAAGTCTCATAACGTCAGATCAAAGAAGCGCTAAATGTCAAGTTCAATCCAATGCTGAATGTTGATTATGAAAGATACATTTTCAACCAAGAAAAAAGAAAGCTGGTGAAATGATCAATGAGTTTTTCAAAAGGCTAAATATGCTCAACAAGCATTGTAATTTCAATTAATTCAATAATGAAAAAGCCAGACGTCATAGATGGTTGCCTTTCCGATTCAATCAGATGATGAATGCTGAGAGAAATGCTCAGTCTGGAGTGAGAACTCATGGCTGCAAGAGCCGAGGAATGTGCAGAAAGACAAGCTGCTGACATGGAGGCTGGAGGAGCCCAGTGTGAGTCAGCCTTAAATGTGAAAAGTAAGCAGAGACACAAGGTTGAGGGACACAAAGTGATGTCTCCAAAGAAAAAGAAACTGTGCTGCAGATGCGGATTTTCTTTTCCACATGAAGGTAAATGTCCCTCCATTGAACAAGTATGCAAAGACTGTGAGAAAGAGAACCATTTTGTAATGGTTTTCAAAGTGAAGCAAAAACTAAGTGTGCCATACAGAGAAAAAATTAATGGTCGCCTGAACGTTCCAGAAGTGATGTTCTACTCACGCCCACAAGGATAAGCGACCACATCAGTTGAGGCAAAATGGAAACTAAACAAAGTCGATTGTCTTTGTCCAAAAGTTCTTCAACATCATTGTCAAGCAACAGTGAAGAAGATGGATGTGCGAAGTCAATGTCAACTAAAGAGAAGAGTGCACGTGTCAGATTGGCTGCATGCAAGGAAGAATGCAAGTCAAAGAAAGATATACAAGTGAAGTCACAAAATTTATTTAGACACTGTCCTAAAATGACACTAAAGGTGAATGGTTGTTCAATATCTTTTAACCTTTTATCATAGAGAGTGGTGCGTCGATAAACATCATGCATGAGGAGAAGTATGGTGAACTCTCTTCAGTGCCCCGTCTCACACTGTCAAATACTAAAGTGTGTACATGGGCTACCTTGACTCCACTTAAAAGTCAATGTTCATTTGTAGCAACCATGAAGCACAAGAAGACGTAAGTACATGCACTAATTCATGTACTTCAAGGTACGTCTGCAAGTGCCTGCTTACTCAGTTTCAGTACTGCTGATGAAATGGGACTGATATCTGTAAATTACAACATAATTGCCGCCCATGCCCCGTCCGCCATTCCAATAGCACAGGAGCATGGTCCGAAAGGAATCGCACCAGCACCCATGTCTGTAGGACTGTTGTAGCCGCCCCCTCAGAAATTAAAAAGCAATATAGTCTACTAAAGGCTGAGCGTGCGAGGGTAAAACAAGTGTAACTACACGCCCCGGGTGTGTCACGCGCCTTATGTCTACATAGCTCAATCGGTCTGTGACCCCTCGGAAAGCAGCAGTCATGTTGGGTTTAGTGTGTACTCTCGATGTCTAGTGCACCATCCAATATGCAGTTGAGATAGCCAGCCCGGAGTACAGGGGCCCCCACATATGGCAGTAGATGAGTCTACAAGTCCTAAGGCGCCGTCTTCTACATTCGGGGCATAGACATTCAGTAGGTAGATTTCTGTACCATTCAGCTCAGAGTTCACCAAGACATATCTCCCCTCTATGTCCGCCTCAAAACTAAGGACTCTGAATGGGACCAGTGGGGCTACCCAAATCACCATCCCCCCGGACATAGGTGGAGTAAGTCACAGAGAACATCTGTCCTCTCCATTTCTTATGGGGCTTTTGCGCCTACGATTCCGTCAAATGCATTTCCTGTAACATAGTTATGTGGATTCCATACCTACGGAGGTAGGTTTGCACTCTATATCATGTTACAATTTTAAACTGAGCCATCGCTTGGACTGTTAGCTTGTGACTTCGCATCGCATGTACCTTGCCAATGCTGCCACCAAAAACATCTATAGGATCAACAGGGTTAATTGGGTAATGTAAATGGCAATAGCAGTATTGCATGAACATGTCATATACAGACTGTAAGACCAGCAAACAATTTTCGCCAAATATGGGGGCCATTGCTGGAAGATCGGGAAGAGGATACATTATTTACTGTATTTAGACCTTTAATTGAGACAATTTTGCTTGAAATCCTTAGAAATAGTTTATATTTAGTTTAATGTTGCTGAGTTTTGCTTTAGGATTATAGATTGAATCTCTTGACACAAACATTTTGTAAACTGAACAAATGTAGAAGTTAGACCTGGAAGAAAATTTAATTGTGCCAGAGTAATCTGAATAATTTCAGTAATTTCTCATAACTCTTGTGACACGAAATTGCTGAAAATTAATCGATTGTGTCCCTAATTCAGAATAATTTGGAACAAAAATGCCAAGCACAAAAACAAAGGATTAAAGTGCAAGCAGTTACTGGTAGCTGCTGTTTATGTTCTCATGCATTTAAGACCTATTTTCAGTGCAGAATGCAGAAAAAAGCACTAAATGCAGGGTTACGCTCCTCACGTAATTCCATGCAATCTTGTGCAATTCTGCTGTAATTTTGCTTAAATACGCTACAGCAAATTTCGGGAGTTATACCCACCCCTAGTAGTTGGTAGCCTGTGTTGTTGAAGTGCTATGAGGATGATGATGACGATAGATAAAGTGCAATGCAAGATTTAAGTCCTTTTTTAGTTTAATCAAAATCTATCAGTGTTTATCTTTAAAGTTTAATTTTCTTCTCGTATTTTGTTTACCTTTTCAATGAACCTTCTCTTACAGTAATTCTAGATGGACAATACTGCCTGTCAGATATCAAGATATAGACTATTTGAGTACAAACAATCTGTTTTAATATTATTAACAGGACGGAATTTATCCATTCTTTCTCACCTACCCTTTCTTTTAACATTTTCTCCATCTGCATTTTCCAGATGTGGATCCCTTTATTCTACTTCAATGTACTTAGTACTGCGTTGTTCTTATAACTGATAGATTGACATATAGTAAATAAATATTATGTTTCAAGACAAAAGTTAGCCTTTTCTCATATCCTGCCTTTGAGCTTTGCCAGACTTGTTAGAACCAACTAGTTAATAAGTGCAGTGTAAAGGCTTCTCTAAACTTTGTGCCTGTATATTTTGTTTTTCTGAGTCAGAGACTACCAACTTCCACAATCCTTTTTTCTGAAACTCCCAAAAACAAATGTGGATGTCATGTCTTGAGAGTGATACCCAACATTGCAACGTCACCTAGAAACTGTTCCAGAACCCTTCCTAGAGAACCTACAAAACCTGGGCCTAATGCACAAAGGTACATTTTCACTTTTGTGAACGTTTACTCTTTTTTGGTATTTACAAACTATAAAATTAATAGTAAGTTTGTGACTGCGGAGGCTCCGCAGTCATGGTTGAGAATTTCGTAAATAAAAAGATAGGGCTGTCCTATCTTTTTATGTGCGGAGTTCTGCTTCCCGACTGTGGAGTCTCCGCAGTCGTAAAGTTACCACTAAATCAAAGGGGCCACTGTACAAGGGAACCGCCGTTCTCTGGCTGTCGCACAACTGACAGGGGAATCCAGTATACAAGGTGGGACCGCCGCAGTTCGCCGAGCATATTATGAGTTTCTCCACTGCAAGTCTTTTCATGGCGGTGAGCCCACCATGAAAAGGCTGGTGGTAGGGAAACAAAGGGGGCCCTACAGGGCCCTCATGCCCCCGCCACCATGGGGATGCATTCAGGGGGGGCACAGCATGTGCCCCCCTGTTTGCATGCACCCCAAGTTCCAGCACAGCATGAACTTCACAGTCCATGCCGTTCTATAACGTCTTGTGCGTTCCCATTACAGTACCTGTTTTCAGGACTCCCCCCGTGGGAATGGCAAAAAAGAAAATTCTGCCAAACACAAGTTGTAGCTAACACAAGGAGATGATGGACGGAGCGCTGAAACTTTTCAAACACTCACCCCCAGTCACAGATCTGGGTTGAATCCATCAATGTTCTTTAGCTCACTTCGCCACCTCAGTTTAGACCCAGCTATATGCAAATCAGTCTGACCCTGTGCCTCATGGCAACAGTCCAGCCTGAACTGCCAAGTCAGGCCTTCCCTGAACCAGAAACAATCATCCTGCGACTGGTTTCGGGGTAACACCCCTCTTTAGCCACGCTAGCTTGAATCCAGTGCCAAAGTGAGCAAGGGACCCATATCTGGGCATACCCTGCCAATTTAGGGCAAACAAAGCCAACACAAGGAGATGATGGACGGAGCGCTGAAACTTTTCAGACACTCACCCCAGTCACGGATCTGGGTGGAATCCATCATAGTTCTTTAGCTCAGACCCAGCTATATGCAAATCAGTCTGACCCTGTGCCTCATGAGAACAGTCCAGCCCAAACTGCCAAGCCAGGACTTCCCTGAACCTGAAACAAGCATCCTGGGGCCGGATTCAGGGTGACACCCCTCTTCAGCCAGACTAGCTTGAATCCAGTGGCAAAGTGAGCAAGGGACCCACGTCTGGGCATACCCTGTCAACTTAGGGCGAACAAAGCTAGCACAAGGAGATGATGGACGGAGCGCTGAAACCTTTCAGACACTCAGCCCCAGTCACAGATTTGGGTTGAATCCATCATCATTCTTTAGCTCACTTCGCTTCTTCAGTTCAGACCCAGCTATATGCAAATCAGTCTGATCCTGTGCCTCATGGGAACAGTCCAGCCCGAACAGCCAAGCCAGGTCTGCCCGGACCCAAAAACCAGCATTGTGCGACCGGTTTCGGGGTAACACTCCTCTTCAGCCAGGCTAGCTTGAATCCAGTGCCAAAGTGAGCAAGGGACTCATGTCTAGGCATACCCTGCTAACTTAGGGCGAACAAAGCTAACACAAGGCGATGATGGACGGACCACTGAAATGTTTCAGACACTCACCCCCAGTCACAGATCTGGGCTGAATCCACCATCGTTCTTTAGCTCAGACCCAGCTATATGCAAATCAGTCTGACCCTGTGCCTCATGAGAACAGTCCAGCCCAAACTGCCAAGCCAGGTCTTCCCTGAACCTGAAACAAGCATCCTGGGGCCGATTTCAGGGTGACACCCCTCTTCAGCCAGACTAGCTTGAATCCAGTGGCAAAGTGAGCAAGGGACCCACGTCTGGGCATACCCTGTCAACTTAGGGCAAACAAAGCTAACACAAGGAGATGATGGACGGAGCGCTGAAACCTTTCAGACACTCAGCCCCAGTCACAGATCTGGGTTGAATCCATCATCGTTCTTTAGCTCACTTCGCCTCTTCAGTTCAGACCCAGCTATATGCAAATCAGTCTGATCCTGTGCCTCATGGGAACAGTCGAGACCGAACTGCCAAGCCAGGTCTGCCCTGACCCGAAAACAAGCATTGTGCGACCGGTTTCGGGGTAACACCCCTCTTCAGCCAGGCCAGCTTGAATCCAGTGGCAAAGTGAGCAAGGGACCACATCTGGGTATCCCATGCCAACTTAGGGCGAACAAAGCTAACACAAAGAGATGATCATGGATGGGGAGTGGCTCTATTCTGCTTGATCTCTTGGTGGTCTTTGACATGGTCAGTCACCGGCTGTTACTGGAGCGACTATCTAAAATAGGTATTTGTGCCATACCCTGGGATCTGGTGAAATCTTTTTTTTCAGACACGAGCAGTCGGTGAAGCTCGGTGAGCTTGTCTCTTGTTCTTACTTGCTCCCCTGCGGTGTCCCTCAGGTTTCCTCACTTAGTCTGACACTTTTCAACCTTTACGTGACCCCTTTGGCTGAGCTTATACAATCTTTTGGCTTCTCCTTAGCCTCTTATACAGATGTCACTCAAATTGCCATCTCCTTAGCTAATGATGAGCCAGTTGCAGGATCACATTTCTGCAACTACATTCAGACGATTAACAGTTGGATAGGCAGGAACTGCTTAAAATTGAATTGTGACATAACAAAGTGAGCCTCTTTGGTGCTCAATCCTCCTTCTGGACCCCATCCTGCTGGCCACAGGATATGGGCTCATTACCTACACGTCAGAAAGGCACACAATCTTTGATTCCTTATTGATGATTAATCGTGCTTCACCAACCAAGTCAATGCGGTGACATCCTCAGCCTTTCTCATGCTTAGAATGCCTAAAAATTTTGGCACAGGATAACTGTCAAGTAACTTTGTATTGTTTACAAGGCTCTTCGGGGCTCAGGCCCTGAATCTTTAAATCACAGACTGAGATGATATAACCCATGCAGGACTTTATGCTGTATATTTTATTTATTTATTTATTTTTTGCTATTTTTAAAGCGCGCAAATACCCATGCAGGTGTCTCGGCGCTGGTAATCACAGAACTCCCTACAATATGACGGGGGGGGGGGGGGGTTAGAAAGAAGAAAAAAGCCATGTCTTGAGGCTTTTTCGGAATTTAAGGAGCGTAGGAGCAGTTTTGATATGGAGTGGGAGGGTGTTCCACAATTTAGCAGTGGCTGTAGTGAAGCACCTGTCTCCCCAAGTGGCCTTTTTTGTCCGAGGGACATGCAGCGTGAAGGCTGTGGAGGATCGAAGGGTCCTACGTTGCTCCAATGGGCGAAGAGCTTCTTTTAGGAACTTAGGCCCTGAGTTATTAAGGGTCTTATAGGCTATACAAAGAGCCTTAAATTTTATTCGGCTCCTGATTGGGAGCCAATGGAGCTCTTTGATGTGATGGGAGACAGATGTGAATTTGGAAATAGAAAGCAAGGTTCTGGCCGCAGCATTCTGCACGGTTTGGAGTTTGTTGAGAACTCCTTCCTGAGCATTTAGAAGCAGAGAGTTGCAATAATCCGTTCTTGAAAACACTAAAGTGCTGATGAGTGTTTTGCCGGCTGACTGTGGTAGGTAAGGGAGGAGTTTCTTGATTTTTTTGAGGGTGTAGAAGGCAGATGATACGATGGCATTGGCGTGATGGTGGAAAGTCAGTTTATTATCAAAGGTGACTCCCAGGTTGCGGACCTTAGCCACCGGTTGGGGGGGGGATCCCAACTCCGGTGGCCACCATTGTGGGGACCATATTGGTCTCAAGCTCCCAAATGTCATCACCTCCGTTTTATCGGAGTTAAGTTTGAGGCAGTTTGATGACATCCATGAGCTTATCGCCTTCATTCCCTCCTGAAAGTTGGCTGCCACGCTTGCTCCATTATTGTACACCGATAGTACTAGTTGCGTATCATCTGCGTACGTGGTAAGGGCAATACCATAAGATTTTATCACCCTCGCTAAGTCCGAAACATAGATATTAAAAAGCGTCGGACTTAGCGAGGAGCCCTGTGGAACGCCGCAGGGGAGCGAGAAGGTCTGGGAGGTGAAATTACCCATTTTGACAGTCTGTGGACGATTGGCGAGGAATGAGGCAATCAGATCTTTAGCTGTTCCTCCTATTCCCAGAGCTGCGACACGGTCGATCAGGGTGACATGATCGACCGTGTCAAATGCAGCGGAGAGATCTAGGAGTATCAAGACTGCCGTCCCTCCCTTGTCCATAGTTGTTCTGATTTCGTCTGCGGCTTTCAATAGTGCTGTCTCTGTCCCGTGTCCCTGTCTAAAACCGAACTGTGTGTCATCGAGCAAATTGTTGTCGTTGATGAATTTTGATAGCTGGATGTTCATGGATTTTTCGAAAATCTTTGCTGGAAATGGGAGACATGCGATGGGTCTATAGCTTGCTGGGATGAGAGGGTCTAACGTTGTTTTTTTCAGCAATGGCTTTATGATCGCCTCTTTCCAGACTGAGGGATATATACCTGTTGCGAACATAGCATATGGTAGACAGCAGAGGGGAAATTGCTTCCGGGATGCGGTTGAGAATGGACGGGGGACATGGGTCGAGAGGGGAACCGGATTTAGTGCTGGCTACCAGACGTTGAATGTGTTCCTGGTCCACGGAGTTGAAAGATAATAAGGTTGGCTGAGTGCCCGTAAGGAGCGAACTCGAGGATGGTAGGAGGGCAGAGTGAGAGAAAGTCTGAAAGATGGACCTGACTTTTTCCTCGAAGAAGCTGGCCAAGGCATCTGCCAGTGATTGAGAGCCTTCTAAGGGCGGCGTAGGGGGGTTGGATAGAGTGGTAACTACCCTGAATAGTTCTCCTGCCGAGTTCTTTGCCTGATTGATTTGAGTGATAAAGTAATGGCTTTTCTCAGTGGTTATCGCTCTTTTATAGATGGAGAGGGCATTTTTATAGTTTGATTTGTCTGCAGGGCTGTAATTGCGACGCCAATGTCTTTCGAGGTTCCTGCAGTATTGTTTCTGCATGCGTAGAGCCTCAGTGAACCATGGGGCTGAAGGTATTTTTCTGTTCCGGTGTGATGATTTAAGTGGGGCTAGCTTGTTACAGGCCATATCTAGATTTATCAGATAGTTAGAGGATGCTTTAGTAGGGTCATACTCATTGGGAATATGATTATCCTGCATCATCTCTGCTAATTGGGTAATATTAATGTTTTTCCAGTCTCTGTATGTTAAACGAGCTGGTGCAGTAACGCTCGGTTTAGTGGGGTTTATTTGCACTGTAAAACTGATAGCTGAGTGGTCTGTCCAGAATAGTGGAATTATTTGGGTAACTTTTACAAGAGGACTGTTAGTAAATATACCGTCTAATGTATGACCTGCCTGGTGAGTAGGGGAGTTAATAAGTTGCATTAGGCCTACAGCTGAGAGGTCTGCAAGAAGCTGCGTAGTGTCATGGTTATTCAGAGTCTCAAGGTGAAAATTGAAGTCACCTAGTAGCGTAAAATAAGGGGCGTCGGCGACTACTTCAATTATACTGCCTATGTTTGCTAAAAACTTAGCTCTAGACCCTGGAGGGCGATAAATCAGCATTCCCTTGAAGGATGAATTTGCTGATAGGCCTAGGGTAAAGATGAGAGACTCATATTCTGGGCATACATAAGGTTTAGTCGTGAGTTTGAAGAGGCTTTTATAAATTATGGCAATGCCGCCACCTCTTTTTATTGGTCTGTCTAATCTACAAACATTGTAGTTGATTGGAGTGGCTTCTGCAAAATCGGGTCCTGAGGCGTCATCGCCCCATGTCTCGGTGACGAACAGTAGGTCCAGTTTGTGCGCGTCGATCAAATCGGCGATTTCTATTTTGTGTTTGGGGAGGGATCTGGCGTTTATTAACGCTGCTTGAATTAATGGTGGGTTATTTGTTGAAGGTTTCCCGGTGCATTTGTTGCAGGTAGGACATGAGAATGGGCCTAGGATGTGATTGGAGTAGCTTAAATGCGGGGGTGTATGTGGTTGAACCGCCAGATGCCTCAGTTTTAGTAGATCATCGGTGGAGTAGGTTAATCTCACCGTATCAGTAGAAGGTCGTGGTGCTGGAGTTGCAGGGGGGGGGGTGGCCGTTGGCCCGTCCTCGGCGCGGACGGGCGCAGACGGGCTTGGCTTAGGCGCGGCTTCGGCGCGCATCCGGCGCGCACGCTGCGCCAGCCCGCTGCGCCGTCTGGCAGGTCTGCACATTATATAGGGAGAAAGGAGGGCGGGAGGACGGCGCGACTAGAGCGCTCCCCCAGCCTCACGAAAGATGGCGCCCACAGCCGCCGAGAGTCAGCAAAAAAGCGGCTGTGCAGAGTGGAAAGTAATCACAGGAATCACGAGATGGTAAGAGTATGTCAGTGTGCCTGACTAAAATTCCCCTTAACGCTATTAAAAAGCCCCCCAAGAATAAAAGCACAATGAGTAAAAAGCGTTCCAGATAGGTTCAAAATTATTGCCACAATAAAGGTTTTCAACACGTTCTGTTTCACACACAGCTCGCAGCCCCAGTCCCCCTCACTAGGGAGAGCTCTGTTACATACCAGATGTTACTAGATTCAAGCAGGCAGCTTGGCACTGAAGGTACTTCTTGTTGTGTGACTCGCAATGCTGAAATGCACTACTGCTGCACATTAAAAATGCCCCCAACATACTTGCCTTTCGGAAACTACTGAAGACCTGGCTTTTTAACTCTTTGTAGCCTTCCAGTTTCTTTTCCGTCTGTGTCATGCAATGGCTTGTTAGCTAGCACTAAGACATGGCTCAGATGAACCCAGAACCCAGTCCTTGAATGCAGGACTGGGCTCTGGGTTACTCTGAGACATAAAAGAGAGTTAATGTATATGTTTGCCTCTTCCTTGAAGAGCTAAGGTCTGCAGTGTGAGGCCATATATGACAAATTATTTATTGTAGTTACGTTGTTGAAATATGTAGAGTGATGTTGGGTTTTGAATGAGCCATGTTTAGTGTATGGGATTTTGTGAGACAGTAGATCATGTGTTGCGGAGACCAACATGGTAGTGCATGGAGTCAGAAAACAGGGAGTGATGATCTGAAGGTGGGTACAGTTGAGGGGTTAATGTAAAACAGTCTCAGTAATGACACAGTATGTATACATGGGTTACCTGGGATGTCAAGAGAATGGCCATAACATCATCAAGTTTACTTCTATTTAAAATGTTGGGGAGCACAGAAAGCACGTCTCCAAGAATTGCCTATTCTACTGGTGGATCTGGAGGAACTCAGACATACATAGAGTAGCCAGTGCCAAATATTTGATCACCCTATGTTGGCGAGAGTTGCCTTGGTGTGGGTGGCCCCCGGAGATCCTTTTCAGATCTAACAGACACACGCAGACCCTGAGGAACAGCATGCATTGGTATGTGGAACACTGAAAGGAATCACCTTGCTTTTAGCTAGCATATATGACCATAACATTGGAAAACTCAGTTAATGGAGTCTCTTACTCCACAATTGGTTCGTTACTGAGACTGTAAAGGGCTCTGCAGTGCTGATTGCAGCATGGTATCTTATGGTATGTAGTGGTGATTTGTATAGCACACTAATCTCCTGAGAGGGTTTCCAGGAGCTTGGACGAGTTTGTAGGTGTGTAGGAGAGCTTTATGAAGAGTAGTCAAGACTCATGGAAACCCTCAATGAAGTCCTCCAACCACGCCTATGAAACCACAAGAACTCCAAGGCTCTGACCATCGAATTTGGGAAGCAAATTCTAACAAGTAACTTCCTTTTTTCTTAGCGAAAACCAAGAAGGCCACTGCAGGCGTAACTCCAGAAGATGTCAATTCCCAAGCTTCACAGTATCTCACCATACGTTCCAGTATATACTTTTTCCTGATTGAATACTTTCACTTTGCTGTGTGCTCACATGCTTCAGGCACTATCTTCTCAAGAAAGCTAGTAGCATTCACAGTCTGCAAAGACAAATCATAAAAAAAAAAAAATAATTTATTAGCACAGAGCAATGAATGTCTCCATTTTACATTATTGCACCTTGTCAGAACAACTCTATTTTAGGTCCTGAACAAATCTATATTCATGACAGGTTTGTGCTACAGCTTCAACGGTACTCAAAAGATACTTGTCATCTGATGCACCACTCTTGTATTTTATAGGAACTTTATTTTTGAAGTTGCTTTGAACCCTTCAAAGTGGATCAGTTGCAGTGATTACTATTGCATTTCTTTTTCTTCTTTTGAAATAGTCTGCTTAATAGTTTAGAAAGAATAATCATGATTAAATAGCATTTTGGGAGTTCAGTTTTTCATATACCTGTGAAGTTAAGATATTACATGAAATGTTCTATATTTTTGTGTTTAACGATATATAAAATAATGATCATACAAGGTACATTTAGATGTTGTTAGAATGAACTCAACATGGTTGGCAATTTAATTTGCTTAAGCCATGCTACTGCATAGGTGCAGGATGAAGATTGGGGAGGGCAGGTAAAAAGTTTGTTACACCTGCATAACCTTGCGTAATTTCCACTATTTTGCCATGTTTTTTACACAAAATTCCCAAATTACAACACTATGCATTGTCACCTAATCAAAGATTGTTCATACAAAGATCCCCTTACAGTAGCATGGGACTAGTTTGAATGACTAGAATGTGAATGGATGTTGTTTTGCTGCACCCTTGTGTTGTATACTTTTCTATTAAGATTAAATTTGGTTGCACATCTAGGATTTCTGAAATTGCCATGCTGTGTAATTTTTCAGAAATTTTGCAGAAATACGCAAAAGGATATTACATGATTTCTGCACATCCCTAGTTAGAATATTCTCATTATTTAAGAAAAGTCTGAACTCAGATTCAAAGTGCTACAAGCCAATAATTCTAACAGGTGTAGAACTGAAAGCGTTTACTAAGTGGTTAATTAAAAAAAAAAATGGTTAGAGGACAGCAGATAACATGATTTTTCTCACAAAACAAGCAGATTTTTGTACTGGCAGTTCAACCATTAATAGTGGCCAACTACACTAAATACCCACAGAATCAAGTTGTTCTGTGCGACACGGACCTTCAACAACTTAAGCTCCCAGCTGTCACACAAGGCAAAATTACTTGAATTTACCCTCAACCCAGATCACCACTTCATAAAACACATCACCAAAAGAAACAAGCATTTGCAATGCAATAGGTCTCGCATTTATATGAGTTTGAGCTATTGGCATTGTAAAATTACAATGCCTTTTATTTAGGTTTTGGTTTTAA
The DNA here is from genome assembly GCF_964204655.1 of Triturus cristatus. Taxonomy (NCBI): domain Eukaryota; kingdom Metazoa; phylum Chordata; class Amphibia; order Caudata; family Salamandridae; genus Triturus; species Triturus cristatus. The sequence goes on along the minus strand of NC_140581.1, from coordinate 765,102,234 downwards.
AACAAATAAAAGGCATTGTCATTTACAATGTCAGTAGCATAAACTTGCATAAAAGCAGTGTGCGGCGTGCAGCAGTGTGCGGCGTGCAGCATGCAGCAGTGTGCAGCATGCAGCAGTGTGCAGCATGCAGCAGTGTGCAGCATGCAGCAGTGTGCAGCATGCAGCCTTTGGGAGCATTTTCTGAAGCCCTTACATAAGTCTCGTTGAGCGATCGCTTACGCGATAGCCAGGCGAGACCTAATGAATGTATACAACTGCAAATAATTTTTTAAAAAATGTTTGCGTGTAAAGCTCCCTGCAGGCTAAATGGCCCGACCGGCTGACGGTGTCATACATGGCATGTGGCCAGTTGGCAGCTGGGTCTGCCCGCACCACTCACTGCCAGGTGCCTGAGATTTGAGGATAGAAAACACCAGTTGTAATGTGTCACTGGAGACGCCGGGCGTGGAGGAAACCCCTGCTTCAAGGGTCGCGTTCCCTCCACACCCAGTGTGCGCTGACTGACAAACCAAGGCCGAAGGACCGTCCCGTATCAGCGACAGAACCTTCCAGAATGGAAAAAGGCGTGAATTCTTATGCCCCTCCCCCTTCACGCTTTACCTGATCTCGAGACCCCCACCTCCCCTCTGCTCCTTGGCCGCCTGCTAACACCAAAATGAATAGTGATTACATATTTATGAGGCACTGGGCTCCCGGGGAGGATTGCAAAGTGCTTTTACGGGCGAGCTGCACATTTTATTAGCAGGCAATTACAGCCTGGTCTTGGTTTCATATTCGCCCCGGGATGAGGTGACGAGGGCTGAGGGGGGACAGCCGGGCGCTGGATGTGACCAGGGCCGTGGCGGAGCTGCGCGTCATGGGCCGAACTGCTGGGAAGTAAGTGAACGAAAGACCTTGGGCTGAATAGATTAACGAACCAGTAACATACATGTAAATGTGTATTTTTCCCTTGTTGAAAGTTCTGTGTATTACAAGGCGTTCGTATAGAAGCGCTTCAGAGGTTATAAGGATGGGGCAAAATGTAAGGATGGATCAAAGCAGCAATAAAATTAAACGCAATATAAAACCTAATAACGTATAACAACCTGAAAGCAAAATGCCTGCCAGGGAAACGTAGGAGAGGAACGATTCTTTTAGGATTCGTAAATAGATTAGGATAAAAAATGGCTTTCACTTGTTTAAGAACGTTCGGCTCGAGAGGAGGGGAAGAGAATGACAAGGAGAGACACCGGAAGAGAGGGTGGGTAGAGGAGCGGAGGGAACAAGAGAGGGGAAGATGAAGAAAGTGGGCGAGAGGGGAAGGAGAGATGGGAAACTAGAGGAAAGTGAGGATCAGCATGAGAGGGGGACGAGCTTGAGGGAGAGATGAGAGACAGGCAGAGGGAAGAAGAGCGCCATGAAGGCGGGAGTGGATGGCATAAAATATGGTGAGGAAGCAAGAGACGGTAGTAAGGAAGAACACTTTTTTTAGTTGCCTGTTGTGAGCAAGGAGAAACAAGACAAGCCCGGCGGAGCGTGGCGCGCTTGGCGGGGGAGCGCATTCCAGGCAGGGGAGCAGACCCTTTGAAGTAGGATGCCAAACGGATTGCATGGCGGCACGATGCACGTGATTGTGCGCGTGCTCGCCATGCAATCCGCTTTTGGGAGCCCCTTACGCGATTGCTAGGCGAGACCTAAAAATCGCTGTTAGTGGGATGGCAATGATTTGCAGCGATCTGTGCATGATTTTAGGAGGGCATGGATTTAGTGGGGAGCCCAAATTGGTCATTGCAATATTTAGTGGTTTGTTCCACAGTTAACGTAAAAAGGGAGTCTAGTGTCAAGTGCTGATGGGACTGCTTGTATTTTGTTACGCTGGGCCGATGTCTGGGCTGGCTGGTTAGCTTGCTGTGCAAACGGACATAACTTAGGTTGAAAGGAGTCAGCTAGCGAATTGAAGAATTCTTGACAGATATTGATGTTTGGCGCAATAGGCAAGTTTGCAAGTTTTTTTTTCACAGTGCTGGGCAGTTATTGGCCACTTTGATTTCCTCAGCGAAGTGCACAGCCTTTTCCCAGAGGAGGAGTTTAATAGTTTGAGGGAGGTCTCATATTCCATTCTGGTCTTTGTATTATTTTCAAGTCTCCACTTCCTCAGATTTGCGGCAGAGTAGTTTGTGGGCTTTCAATGCGTCATTGAACCAGAGTTCCGACGGTAACCTCCTGGATCAGACATTGTTTAGGGGGTGCTAGTTGTACCATGGCGGAGTCAAGCCATACGGGATATTGAGCTGAGGAATGATCGGGTCAGAGGATAGGTCATGTAAGCTTTCTTAAAGGGTGGGGTTGAGGGAGTTGGCCACAACTTTCTTCTAAGGGCAACTGACATAGCGTTCTCTGGGAATTTTGAATTAAATTGAGCCGTAGTGAAAGGTCAACTAGGACTGCTTTGTGGTCTGACCAGACCAAGTGCAACACTCCAGTACAATTAAGAGTGGGGTTATCTGAGAAGATCCCATCTAAACAGTGCCCAGCTCTATGAGTTGGTCCTTTCACCAGTTGGCACAATTCAGCACTGTCCATATGGTCTAAGAGTGCTTTTGTCTCAGTGTTGAGAATTTTTTTCAAAATGGAAGTTAAAATCCCCTCGCACTGAAATTTGGGTGCTCCGCTTTGTGTGCTAGCAAGGTGTCTAGGTTGTCAAGAAGAGACCTTGGGTTTGGGCGGTCAGAGTAGAAACCCACTAACAGAGCGTTGGCCATCCTTTTTTTTTTTTTTAAATCTTTTTATGAGACATTTTGACATTTTATATACAGGGCACAGTGCGTTATTACAAAAGAAAAAAAGAAAAAAGAGAAAAAACGGCAGTAAGTCATCCGGTCAACAATAAATACAAGTAGGGCAAAAGAAAGATACATTCATTAATTGCCATACATAATATCCCCCGCTCTACCAAAATACAAACTGTACAGCTTCTAGGCATCGAGGAAAAAGTGTATAGATTGGCAGGCCTATTTAATTCATTATACTGAATTAGAAGTTCCCTTCTTTCCATCTAGTAATAGGATCCCAAATTATCCTGCCCAATTTCCTCCCACTTTTACCTTTCCTAGCATATATCTCTTTCTCAAGATGATACACAAAGAGCAGTTTAGCAAGCCATTGATGATATGTAGGCGGTAGAGGATTGAGCGTTGGCCATCCAATTCTAAAATTAAGCGATTCACAGTCCTTAATGACCACATGTTTTAATAGAAGACTTAAAACTGGCCTTAAGAACAAGGGCAATAACCCTACCTTTTTTCTCCAACTGATCTAGCTTGTGGATTTTAGATCCTAAAGGTGGGGCCAATTAAAGATCTGGGTCCAAAGAGGCATCTGCCCAAGTCACTGTAACAAAGGCTATTTCGATCTGGTTTGATTCCAGGAACTCTCAGAAGGAGACAGCATTCTTGATTGATCTAGCATTGATGAGGGCACAGGGAACCTTTGTGATGTATTTTAGGATTATTGTGTAGATGGTAGGGTGAGCTGGGCAGTAAGGCCGCAGTTGGAACAGCACTATACTGAATCAAGAGGGTATAAATGCGTGGGCCAGAGCACAGCTTATCCCCTTGGAGCTCCATGAGTGTATTGAGACTATAGTGTAACAGGTTTCCGACCATGGGCTTCTGAGCCCATACCGGTGGCATGGCTGGCACAGAGTACGTTCCGAGCGCAGACAGGCTTTGCCTTTGGCGCTTCCGGGATCGGCCCATCTGAAGTAGTGGCGTGCTGGGCAGCGATAGGCTAGACCGTTACCTGATTGAAGAGGACAGCTGGCCGGAAGTAGTGTAATTGCCAAGGGGGAAAAAAACGAGTAACTCTCCGCATCAACTGGGTCGAAGACCCGGCAGCGAAGCAGAGTTAGTGCAATTATCTTGCGAGATGCCCCTGAGATCAGCAATCAGGTAGGAGTCTAACTGGTGCAAGTAGATTGAAAAACAAATTAGCATAATTAAGTCTAAAACTGCTTTTTACAATACTTGCGGAAGGGGAAAATCGCTGTATCCCGCACTTTAGATCATCCTGGACACAGGCTATTCCAAGCAGCACATTGCTTACTGCGTCCACGTACCTTTGCCAGGTGGGCTGCAGCAGATCCCCTACCAGTATTGCCTCTTGGGGCTTTTTGGGGGTGGGGGTTCCCAGATTGGCTGCTGGCACACATGGCTAAATCTGCCTTAGTCTTGGCAAGCACCTCCGGCTCCCGGGGAGGCAGGCGTTTAGGACCAGTGCTCCATCTGCAGATGGGTCAGCCTCCTTGGACCTCTCATTGGCCCTGCCATAGCAGTCTCTTGGGGTCTCTAGATTGCCAGGTATCCAGAGGTCAACTAACACTCGCGCAGGACGCAGTCTTCTGCCCTGCAGGCCCTTCTGTGTTCTTCAGTCCTGGGCTTCGAGTCAGGTTCCAGCAGGCAGATTGTCTGGTCCGCGCAGAAGTTCTATAGTATTGGGCATATACATCTCTGAAAACTCAGGTTGCAGGATTTTATGGATTTTGGCACTCCGGCCGATGCTCTGCCACGGGGCGTCTTAGTCATCCAGGTTGCTTGCCACACGTCCACATTTATTTTACTTCTCCAGATTTTTTGAAGGGTTTGGTTTCCTCCATCACTAGCTTTTTCCTGCTGAACCGGCCACTTAATTTGGTTTTTCTAGACTAGCTACTGGTTTCTGGAAATTGATCATCCATGGCATTGACAGTAAGTACCTGGCTGTCATGGGAAAGGAAAGAGTGCTTCTATATTTAAGCAGATTTCATTGCATTGGACCAGTGTCCATTGTAAAACTTCAAGATAATTGTAACATCTGCTGCCATCCCAGTTAAGAAACATCAGAAATTCTTTAACTAGCTGAATATTTCCAGAACAGTCATACGCCCATTACTGAAAAGAGATTTGGACCCGCTGAACCCGGACTACAGACCAATTACAAATGGACCTTTCCCGGGACCAACTGATAGAAAAGCAGCATTCGCCCAGATGTCACAAATCATTGGAGAATGCCATACTTTGACATCCATACAGGATTCGACCCATAAGAGGGACAATCTGTCCATGCCATCTGAAGAACACAGTTGACTTCAACAGGGTTGCTGCACTACTTCTCTTGGACCTCTCGGCTGCCTTTGACAGTTGACCAAGACACTGATACAAAGACACTATGATGCCAGCACGGCAGGGACTGCTCTACGCTGGATCACACCCTACCTTTGCGACAGCACAGTCATCCATAACCCCCATTTCTCTTCCAAACTACTTCTGAAAAGCAGGGTTCTAATCTTCCCCATGCTTTCCAACATCTACATTAAGTAAATACTGGCACGGGTCAATCAATTTCACTTGGTGTGCTATAACTATGCAAATTTTGACCATGAAAACCTAGACACCTGATTTTAATTGGCAGCGACATTGCCGATGGTTTTATTTGAGGAGTGGGCTCACAGATTAAACTCATTGGAGCACCATCTCGCCTCATTTCTTTCTCCTACCCATCTTTGATCACTTCTACACCACTAGCCCCTCACCTGCATTTCACCCATACGGCTGGGAGAAAAAAAAATTGCTGCCAAAGAGCCCCGCATAGCGTTCGTCAGGCATTGCAGCACTGGCCTGATGCAGAGCAAGCCAGATGAAGCATGACACCTAACTGGTGTGAGGGCCCCCACTTCCCATTATTGAACATGGGTGGCACATCCATCTCTGTTCAAGCAACTAAACTATGGAACTCCTTACATTAGAACATAAGATCCAGATAACCACATCTTACAGAAGAATTGGCTCTACCCCACAACCATACACAAACAGAAATATACTGCATATCCATCTGTATAAGCGTTTATTAGTACTAGATTGTACCCACGAGTATTGCTTTGTATAAACATGTTTAAGTTTTACAAATGTACATATGGTTACATTCTGTTTGACATGTATGTGACTGCCTAATTAAGTATTTATACAATTCAATAGTGAAGCAATTGTAGATCCAAGATTGAAATAAAATTGATTTTAAGTGAAACACCTAAAAGCTGGAGTTTAATGCATCTTTACATATACTACCTTCCTATATGCATCTATACATTTTCAAAGCACTTATGGCTATAAGTATTGCTTTCCCTCCAATTCAGCATATCCAATACACTACCCCTGCATCTATACATCTTCAAAGCACTTATGGCTACAAGTATTGCTTTCCCTCCAATTCAGAATATCCAATGCACTACCCCATTTTACCATAAACTGCTCTTAATCTATACTCTACCTCAAAACCTTTCTACAACTCTTTCCACTGCACCTCATCACTATACCTCAATATAGTCTGTTCACGCATGGATTTCCAAAATAACCATTTCTAGACCCTTGCATCATCTCATACCTTATTACAATCCCCCCAAAAGCCTTACTAAACCCTTCCCTCTGACTCTTACCCTCCTCCTATGAGCTCCAAAACCCCACCATCCTTTTCATTCCAGACCATATCCACCGAAAGAAAATTAATTTCACTATACTAATTCACCACTAATCGTCAAATTCCTGAGTAGAGTGCTACTTGCGCTTTAACACTTCAGCACTATATATATATATATAATGCAAACCCCAATTGCTCCATCCTTCTCAATCCAACTAACAGACGTCTACCACTCAAAGGATTCATTTCACAATACTAATTCGACACTGGTCCTTTATGAGTTCCGGTGTAGTGCGCTACTTGTCGAAAAAGCACGTCCATAACTCACAGGTATGAAGATGAAATGTGCTATATAATGCACATACAATACAGCTATTTAAATATACAGTTTAAGGAAATCTCACCCAGCTTTTTACCTCCATATGCTGTTAATCTGCTCAGCTGTTGGTCTGAAATTAATGAAGTCACTCAAGCACAAATACCCATTTTCCGGCTTTTCATGAATACATGGTCTGTATTATCAGTAAAACAAAACTGGCAGCCATACTTCTACTTTAGCCCATATTTCTTCAAGGAAACAGAACACAAGTGGTTACCAAATAAAAAAACCTCAGCCTCTGGCCACCTAGAATGGTAATCTGCCACAATAGCATATTTGGGATTAGTTTCCAAGTGGTGCAAGGGCCGAGATATCCAAACCTATTTTCCTACAAGGGTATTGTTTGTTACCACAAGCAGGTACATCACAGTTTATGACTTGCTACCCAGAGCATGGCGTAGTTTCTAATGCTAGACTACATCTTTCCATGTCTGGCCCCCAATATTCAGCCTTTTGTTGCAGTCCCAATATGGCCTTGTTTAACAGACTCCGGAATATTCAGGTGCTACCAAAATGTAATTTCTCCAAAACAGGTCAGCCACCAGCGATTCGGTACAATAGTTTCCAGCACAATCGGACCCCTCATCTTTCCTTGGCCACCCCCTTAAGCAAATTTCATGCCCTTTGGAGACCATTCTTTCAGCCCCCCCATGCAAGATGCAGCTGTTGGCAATCATACTGAAACAAGCCACCATCCACCCTCTTTCGCTTCATTCCTCATGACCAGACTGTTAACCTAGCCAGACAGCTAAGACAATCCTGATCCCAGAGACATTCCATCCTGTAGTAAGATCAGTCGGACATACTTATCTAGATGCAAGACCCGCCCCCCAAATGAACACCAACAGACCAAAGCTTCACCAATGTCTTGATGCACTAGTAATTGTGACCCAACATCCCATTACTAATGATCAAACCTGGGCTGCTTCAACTCGATTACGGAGCGGATTACAAATAGACCTTTCCTGGGCCAAGTGATTTGCAGCATTACATTTACATGAAGTCATTACCAGCACTGATCAGTCAATTTCACTTCACATGCATTAAACTAACAAAAATACTCCTTAAACAGTAAAGCCCTAAAGACATGAAACTTACGAATTCAGATGCCTCAAAGCAGTTAGCGGATGACGTAGCACCATCCCCAATAAAAAGCTTTCGAAACAATCCAGGTAGCGATAGGAAAGTTATGACTCACTGCCCGACTATATGGCAACACTGCCTCCAGTATCTAAGGAAGTAGGAGCTAGGAATTACCAAAACACGAAGCTATTTATAGTCAAGTGGACAACTAGCAAGAGCAAGCTTTTAGAGACTATAAAACGGGTGACATTCCTCCCCCCCCCCCCCCTCAGCTTTCCACACAAGGTCCAGGCTCTTGCAGTCTAAAATCTATTATGCCAATAGCCTCTACCATCTTTAACAGAGACTACAATGGATACAAACTTTGCTGCCAGACTGCTTACATATAAACTACAATTGGGTTACTGGCTGCCAGAAGATCCATGTATTGCTTTGAGTCATAAAAAGCCACTTTAAAGACTACTTCTGAGGAATAAAAGCAAATACATGCAAAAGGAACCACCGCTCTCGATTGGCACCTTTCCTCACAATCTCACCATACAAACAAGAGTGGGTGGGCGATACACGCTTCTCCAGAACTGTGAAACTCCCTTCATCCATACATTAGATCCACCCATAACTCATCTTCCGACGTCTAAAGAGTTGGCTCTCCGACATAACATGCTCAAGTGTCCCACTGTATGTGGGCATTTATGCGGGACATGTGTACCTACTGGTGTATTCGCTTTAGAAAATGCTATACTAGTTGTGTTTAACTACAGATATTCGTTGGCTCTGCTTGAAAGTGTACATATTAATTCTGGTTATATTGTACCAGAAACATGTATATAGATCACTGCATTACGTGATAAATTTCTACAATTGCTTCACTATTGAATTGAAGAAAATTAAAAAAAATTGGCTTGAGGTACAACACTTGAAAGTTTATTAACTCATTTAAAGCCCATTCTACTAAGATGCCCTAAAAGAAAAGTTTAGACTCCACCCCTCCCATCAACTCAAACCTTTACTATTCAGATCTCCAATAAGCTTCTAAAACATTCCTCCTTTTACTCATCCCATACCCACTGCTATGACCCCCCCCCCAAAAAAAAAGTATACCCATGCCTCAATCCCTCCAGCCAAATAAGACTCCGATGGCCAGTGCTCAAATTAATGTTACATTGCCTTATATGAAATCCCCATTAATACGGTTTGCGCTCTTAAGTAGCAGGCTAATTGCCGAAAAGTTAGTTTACAGGGGTGAAAAGCACAAATACTCACGATTTAAAGATTTTAACCATTATATGCCACAAAACTACTGCACAACTTGCAGCTGCCATAGCAAGTCGATTTAAGTATCTAGAACTTTAACGGCACAACTACAAAGGGTCTTTGCAAAGTTGTTGCTCTCCCAAATACCACTGAACGTTGCATGTTCTCTACACTACCTTCCCGCCACACCTAGTCACAGAAATGGTTTGCCAAAGAGTGAACACCAACGTAATTTCTGTACCATTACATCCAACACTACAGTACCATGCTTGTAATGTCAAGTATCTCATCTTGTAGTCCTCAGAAAGTTGAGCTATCACCCTACTAACTCCTATATCTGCCAACGGACTGAATCTTATTTACAACTGTCGACCTCTCATCTAGACTGCCGCGCCATTGTACTGGCCCCTGCACACCTTCAGAGGAAGATTTGAACAATTTATGGTTAGACTACTCCCCAAAGGGATTCAAAGCAGACCGCCTTGTAAACTACTATTGCTCATTTTCCATTCAGAAAGCCCTCTGACAATCACCTACCACTTCGAAGCCATCAACTGGGTTCTCCCCAGGCAAAATACAGATTTAAAACTACAATTAGCAAAAAGGTGTGCATGCATGTTTTAACAAGTTCTGTGCAGCCATATGGGAAGCCTATAGACCAGCACGGGGGCTGTGCATTACATATTCACTATAAAACCAGAATCAGGGGCAAACCAGTTACTAAGAGGCCTCGCTTAGCATATGAAGCACTAGAAATAAGTGAATGCAATACGAGTTTACAAAGCTCCAATTTAAACACTTTAATGTTCACAAAGAAGGTTCAGGAGAACAGCAAAATTTAGGTTGTCATTTCCAACTGGCGGTCTTCAAGGGACTTCACACCTGGCTTTGCAATCAAAGTCTCCTAGAATAAAAAAGAAGCATAGATCTGAATTAATTACCACAAGATACAACATATATGTTTCCTGCACTCTTCCAGTTTGAGCATCAGAGAACACCGTCAGTCACAGAATATTCAGACTGGGGCGGTATCAGGTTCATCATTTACTCAGATGCACATTGTGTACTCGAGAACGTCTCACCTGGCAGGGCCCTGGGCAGCATCAAGCACGAGGATCAGTCAGAGGTTGACAGACCTGGGCAGAGAGAAGGGTACACGTTTTAAATACAAAGGTAATGGGGCAGTTACCTGGTCATGCTTACCATGCCTCCACCCTCACCCGCCGACAGTATCGCAATACATCACCCAGTTTTTAAACCACAAGAGCAAAGTGGGCTGCAAATTCCAGGAGTAAAAGGAGCATTTTATGTGGGACGTTAATGAACAGGGAGAAGTGGTTTGAAAACGTGTGCAATTGTCCTGGCTTAGTGTTTAGCTGAAAACAGCTGTTAGGGGTGAAGGAGGCGGATTTACTGAAAACCTGGATCCTTTGGCCTCAGTGGGGAGGTTATCCAGTCACTGGGTCTGGTGTGAGTTTAGGGCAGAGAACAGGCCGAGCACAATCTCTTTAGTAGACACTAAAATTTACTAATTGCCTACAAAACATTCGGTAAAAGGGGAGAGGCAGGGGAGTTCTTGAAACGCCACCAGTTTGGGATTACTTAGAAAGCCAGCGGTCATAAATCCAGCTTAGCAGTGGTAGAGTACAAGAAAGGGACCTGCTGAACGTGGCTGTTGTGGCAGGTGGGACTACATCTCCGGCATTCCTGGGGGAAGCTGCAGTTAAAAGCAGGGCTTCAAGTGCAGTACTAGGCGGGGCCATCCTCTTGGCCAGATTTCCTCGGAGAACGAGATTCAAATTGCTCCATCCATCACTAACTCACCACCATTATGGAAGTGAATATATAACCAAATTTGGAGGAATGAATAGCCCTAGTTCAGCAGCAATCCCTGTATTGTCACTGGCATTGCCAATTAGTACTATTGGGGAAAGAGTGAAATCAATCCAGGAGGGTGCACTACCAGGTCACTGCTTGAATAGCCCCAGGCTGTAGTCAATTGAATCTGGTGCAGCAGACAAACCCAAGAAAAGGACGCCATGTTAAATCTACCAAAGATAAGCAAAAAATTTAAGACACCGATAACCCCCCTGCTTGCCCTCCCTATTTTGTGGCAATCAGGTGTGCCTCTACTCTGCAGGTCTAAGTAGTTCATGGATTCATAAGAAATTCTGGGTGGAGTGTTGACTTGCATGAGATCCTTCCCTAAGTTGGGCACTACTCAGATCAGACTGCAAAGGTTAGTTTTAAATACATTGACAAAAGAACAGGGTCAGAGTTTCAAACAGTCCAGCACCAGACGTCACTAATTAGTAACCCTATTAGATTAGCATGGAGTCTCGGTGCAGTAGGTCTGTGAGTCTGTGATGTGACCCACATACATCCCAAAACGGTGGTTAAAATCCACCATTATCCAGAACTAGAAATTAACCCTGCACCCGAGAGGTGTTTATTTATATAACTACCATAGTACAACTTATTCTAACAAACACAATATGTGAAAAGATGAATAACTTCCCAGACTTGAATATCAGTCATCTTGATTGTAGGTATAGAAAATTGTAAATCTCTTGTTTCGTTATTTTTAAAAATCACCACACAATTGCTTTGCCAACGCGTTTCATCCCTCTTGGGACTTCTTCAGGCTAGTATTGGTCTTTGTCAACGTTAATAACGTTATTCCTCTTAAAGTAGCAGAGGGTCGATATCAAGAAACATCATAATTTTATTAGTCACAGCCGGCAATCTGTCCTCATTAAGCAACATCATTTGAAAGGAATGAGATTGCTGGCTGTGACTTCTGAGAGAGACCCCGGACGAAGAGACACAAGGGCTCGAAATGAACTTTGTTTTTAACGTGTCACTGCGAAATGCCATAATGGGCACTCAGGAGACACGAAAAAATGAAATTATGAAATAAAGCATGAAGGTGGAACTACGCTGTCTCAGGGACTGATTTTGCGACTGGACGATCTACTTTTGCCTGAAAAAGAAACAAAGTAACTAGCTGTACGGACCCATTATGGGTAATCCGAGGAGAATCTCTTTCGCATAATAGAGAGCACATAAGAGACGCCTGGTCATTTATTTAGGACTTTTGAAACGCAATAAAGTGATCTTATTAATGAAATTCTCCTTAAAGCTACTTAAAAAAACACAAGGATTGGTTTGTGAAGTTGCAACGGGAGGGGACGAGCCATGTAGGGCCAGTTACACGAGAAAGACCAATAAAAGCAAGAATTTCAGAATGCCACAGGAAACCACCAATAGCAAATGAAAGGGTGTGCCAAAAGCCCACAGAAGATACAAGTTTTGCGGAACAGCACATACTGTCTAGGCTCGATCCAAGATAATTACGGTTAGAAGGGGGAGGGGGGGGGGTGTTCACCTGCATTGAAATACCTGGGCAGACTAACATCAGCTCTAATCTAATTTGGCTTCCGCGTGTTGTGGGCATGGTGCAGTGTATTAAACCTTCACTGCCAGTTGAGAAATACGTTTAAGATGGTCAATGACTGCTTGAATCTTTCACATCATTTAAGCTGAACCTAGATTTAAAGGTTAGCTTCTGAAAATCATTTGATAGTCATGGGTACCCCCAAAAAAACGCCAATTCCAGGACACATGTAGTTTAAGAGGGTTACTATTTTTAGAGTAGACCCTTAACTATTTGTCTGAAGGGCAAACTTTCACATTCTACTATGTAAAAACTGAGCATTGACACTTGATGCCAATAGTGGGAGCACTCAAAAACCTGATCACTTCTACATGTCTGGGGCCTCACACCTAATTGTGTAGCCCACGAGGTTTGAATTGACAAGGTTCATGTTCATTGGCGTAAATATTTTCACAACTAGGCTCTACAGTAAAGCCGCTGTTCTGAACTATATCAGAAGCGCTTCGATTAGGTGCAAATGTGCCAACTGACTGGCATGTACAATTGGCCTCATCAAGTTCTCATTTTATGACGGTTTTATTTTAAGCTAAACCCGTCGACATGGACTTGGGTGTGAACTGTTTCAGGGGTACAAACAGGGGTCGCGCGGCATTGCTGTGGAGCCAAGGTGGTGAGTGAAGCTTAGAAATACAAAGAAGAGAGAGCAATCAAGTGATCTGGTAATGGCAATTTAGAAGCACAGCTTTAAGAGCCAGCCTCCCTCCCCAAAGATAAGGCACGGGGATTTTAAGTCACTTGCCCTAGTCCACATCTGGACCTCCGTGCCAATCGAGGCAGGTAGCCGCTTACCTATTACAGTTGTCGCCCTTTCAAACAGAAGTTCTTTCAAGTCCGGTTACGACATAGGAGTTGAGGATTTTCTAAACACTGTAAGAAACAGGAGAAGGAGTTACAACCCACATCTCACGGTTGCAGTAGAGAACAGTACGCGGATTTAGCTTCAGAAAATACCCATCAGTCACAGAAATCAGACTGGGGCGGTAATGGGTTCATCACAAAGCTCACGGACAGGAAAATAAAGGGCTGCCCGCTGTCCAGCACCTCAAAAGCCACCCAACGCTTTGATCCGACTAGTATCCCTACATCAGAACATGTGCCTTACCTTTGCTCCTTACGAGTCAGGGCGCTGCATCCCTGGGGTGAATCCTGCAGCAAAAAGCCTCAGTAAATAAATTTAGCAAGTCAACGAGACCCTACTTCACCCAGACAACGACCCCCCCGCCCCCAAACACCAATTTGCAGTCTTGTTCCCGTCTCAGTGGCCATGTACCACACCAAAGTCTAAAGTACTTCACAAATAACCCAGTTGGCCACGTCATTAACACCACATGCTAGCTAAAGCCGAATTTGACAGCTGAACCAAGTCTGTCAGACTGTTCCATCTGGAACAAGTGGTCCTCTTCTCACACCTGCGGTGCCAGTGGGTTCACCTTTGCAGGTTCTGGCACCAGACAGATAGTAAGACGTGTGAAGATTTAATCATCTCGACTGGTCCCCGCATACATGCAAGGCTACGCACCACACCTTTAGTAAATCGAGATTGAAGACGCTCACCTAAGAAAGTCACCGGGAGAGGCTGCGCCTGTAGAGCAAAGTAAAGACTTTGCTAACAATCCTTCAAATGGGAAAGGCGAGGCAGGGAGCAGGGTCCCATCTAGTCAGGATAGCGACGAGTGTTATCACAGCCAAGGCTCAAGGTATAGTGGTTACAAGTTCATCATTCCAGATGGGACTGCAGGCACCTGAGAAAGGGCAGCATTCAGAGTGAAGCCACGAGGCAGGTTAAATAACTCGGGGGGTGGGGAGGATGCGAGCTCGAGAATCCAATACATTTACCTGCAAAGCATCTCATCCCCGACTAGGATCAGGATACCGCTTCAATCTAGAAGACAAAAAACAGGCACATTCAAACACTGCCCCTTTAACTCGTCACCTGCATCACCCAGAAGGGCACAATACTCCCAGAACCCCACCCACAGCTGTCAGAAAAACAAGGTCTCATCAGAATTTCAGACGAACGAGATTCCATGAGTAAATCATCATATCAGTGCACACCCACAGAGCGCCCCCAGAATACAACTTACCCTGTGAGACTGCAAGACGTCCGTCAGCCGTGGAGACCTGTCGGGAAAGCAATGTGCATGGTGAGTACTGCACAGACAGAGCAAGAACTGGTCCCAGCCCCTCCGCGTTGTCTCAGTTGTTCGGTACGTTTCACAATGAATCCAAGTGAGCTAGTGTACTCATCACCGACAGCGCTTGGGAATGTAACCTGCATGAGAGCAGTGCTCATCTGAGCTAGCAAGGCCCCCTGAGGGGTGCTACCATATCCCTACTCCTTCCCTGTGGAAGGCTGGGCCCCAAAATAAGAATGCTTTCTTAACCGAGAAGGCACAAGCACCACGCGCTAGTGGCACAAATATCACAATTACCAAGAGGGGCGGCAATACCGGCCCCTACCACCCTTTCTTGAACCCAACCCAGCTAAAGAGATGCAGACCCTTCCAGACACTCCTAGAGCTGGAGTAATCCATACCTTGAAAGGAGTCCACCTCAGCATCAGTACAGCCACCTAGAAAGTAAAGACTGCGTCAGTCTCGGACACTCACTAAGTGAACAATAGAAAAGATGAGGGCAGTCAGATCAGGGCTTTGGTGACTTAGATGCCATAAGACCGAAGTCGTCCAGCTAGTAATGGGTTAACCCATATCATCCTCTCAGACTACCGCAGCCAGCCTAGAAGTAATTTTAGAACGTAGTTTACTTGCCATGCTTGCTCCCTGGCGAGTCACGACGGATCTGAAAGAAAGACGCGCAGGTATAAGAGCAGGTGGTAGAGTCACCATCACATGCACCCTCGCCGCTTTGCCACCATCAGAACTCCACCACGCTATGAGTGTTCTTCACAGAGTTTGACGAACGAGACTTAAAACATCATGTGGAGGTAAAGAAATATCAAAAGCCTGTCCTCCCATCCCGACAGTCTAGCACATACCTGCGAGTGTCCATTCATGGAGCATCACCCTGGGGAGAAAAAAAAGCGTTAGTCGTGTGACCATTACCAGCCACTAAGCATACAAGTGGTTCTCTTGCCCATGACAAGTTTCTGGGCATCGCCCGCCCTTTCATTATTCTGTTCAGATTAAAGATGGCATCACCAGACAGTCAGCCATATGCTTGTCTATAGAATTCATCACGGAACAGAAAAACCCTTGTAGCGAGTGCATTAAAAGCACAGAAGAATTCATTCTAAGCTACTGGTTTGACGTCATAATTTGAAGTCAGTAACTGATTATACAGCAAGTCAAACCGGACTAAAATAGAAAATAACTCGGTTCCATGTACGAAAAAGATCCCATTGAATAAATGTGCTGCAGAACCTGCCAAATTCTACGAATGGTGCTAAAGAGTGTTGAGCAGTTACCTTTAATATTATTCCTCATCTGCAGAGGCCAGAGTATTCCAAACAACTCTAAAATGGTCAAAAACAATGTTGAGTTCACCAACGCTGCTCAAACCTCGGCACGTCGATGAAGACGCTTGACATAATTAGTTTGCTCCCTTGAGCGCCAGATGGTAAACCTTGTTAAAGCTAGTAGCTAAACAGCGTGGGGAACCCAATAGTACTTATTTTACTACAAGTGCGCCCACACCCACCCTAAAATTCTTTTTTTAGCACCTGCGCAACCACAAAGCATGAACACCCATGACATGAAGATAGACACTTACCTGGAGTTAGCAGCGTTGTGTATCGCTCTTTGAAGCATGAACGCGAGACCTGAAAACGAAAATGGATGCATTAGTTTCTTCGACACAACTAGTCCTACTCCTAAGCAGGGCAACTAGCTCAGCGCTAGGATTCAACACAAAAGGTCACTTAGGTGTTCGATACACATCGCTCAAGGCACTTTAAACTACCGAGTGACTTATTACTACGTTCTAGGGGGTTAGTCGTGAGCATTACTAACCACTAAGCATCCAAGTGGTCTCTTGCCCATGACAAGGGTTTCTGGGCATCGCCCGCCCTTTCATTCTGTTCTCAGATTAAAGAAGGCATCACCACACAGTCAGCCATATGCTTGTCTATAGAATTCATCACGGAACAGAATCCTTGTAGCGAGTGCTTTAAGTTGAACTCTGGGCTACTGGTTTGGCGTCATAATTTTAAATCAGTTAATTACAGAACGTAAAACTGAGCTAAGAAATGGCACATGACTGGGTCCGATACGCTACTCTCCTCGGTGCCATGTGTGAAAAAGATACACATTGAGTGAACTTACAGCGGAACCTGCCAAATTCTACGAGGAGCTAAAAATAGTGGAGTGCAGTTATGCTATTCCTCGTCTGCAGGAGACAGCTCTAAAATGGTCAAACGTAACGTTGCCTTTGCGCCACGCGGCTCAAACCTCGGCACGTTGTTTAAGACGCTTGACAAAGTAGTTTACTCCCTCGTGCGCCAGATGGTAATAAAACTTCACGCTAATTGCTCGTAAGTGTGGGGAACCCAAAGGTACTCGTGTGCCACGAGCACACACCTTACGAGACACATGATTAACACCTGCGCAGCCACACAGCCCATCATGAAATCAAGGGACGCAAAATTACCTGGAGAGTCAGCACCGTGGTGTATCGGACTTTGCAGCACGAACGGCCTGAGAGCAAAAATGGATGCATTAGAGTTTCTCAGACACAACTTGTCCTAATCACATGCAGGGCAACTAGCTCAGAGTTAGGATACATCACAAAAGGTCAGCTATGTGCTTGTTAAACATCATCGCACTTTAAACTACCGAGTTTTTGGTTACTACATTTAGGCCCAAACCGTAAATTGCTTGCAGCTGAACATACCTGGTTGTAGCCGTTTCGACAGGCGGCAAGTCATTCTAGGAGGGAAAAAAATCCAAGGTTAGATGTGCTGGAAGCAGGTAAATCACCTCGCACATGTCGTTATGCTATGCTGCTCAGGATCTGGTAAAGAAGTCTCCACCAACAGTCAGAAAGAGAGAGTTCGGTTATCATCGTCGCAGCATTGCATGCCCCCCTCCCCACAAAAAAAATAAAAATAAGCAAGACTACGTAGATCGACGCCTGCGGTGAATGGGCCGCAGTCAACTATGAAAAGCTGGCTTCAAGACTAGTTAGTCATCTTAATCGTATTATAACTGCATTTATATCGCGCTTACTACACCCAACGAGGCGTAGAATGACCCTAGGTAGTTTGTCTAATTTATAATTGGACCATTAATGGCGGTACTGCCGAGTGGATAATTCGTGGAAGAGACCCTCGCATCGATGTTGGTTTTCTTATGAACTAACTTCAGTGTGAAAATACTACTTAATGATGGGGGGGGGGGGGGGGGGGGTAAAATGAGCCGTAGTGTCATTAAAAAAATAATAAAAGTTATGTTAATGATTCGGAGGCAGTCCTTAACCTTAGAACATGCCCTACGAGCCGTGATGTCTATTTGATGACAAAGACCAATGCAAGTATAATATTAAGTTTATCCAAGTTACTCATAAAACCTTGTATTTTATTTCACTGCCTCAAAGAAAATTGTTTACGCCTAATGAAGCTGCAACTTTTGGCCATACACCAACAACATTTAGCCTGCAAGTTACAAGGAAACTTTAAGAAACCAGCAGATTCGAATGTACTCACCCGACTGTCAGTAAGGTCCAGAAGCATATCGTCAAACTACAAAATAAAGAAGTCAATATTAAAACGAGATACCTGCAGCACGAGTGTAAAACAAGGGTGGGAGAGGGGGCAGTACAGATAAAGCTACTAGTTAAAGTAACATTTAATATAAAGTGGCGCTAGTCTCATACGAGGCGTATACGTCTTACTCAGAGAAACACTTCCACACGGACATTCAGAACAGGTCTGTGAAAAGTTTCATCATAGGAAGACTGCGCAGAGGGCCATCGCCCACGTGGTCGAGCTAAGTTCCAGGGGTGGGAGTTCGCTCACACTCGGCCCCTTCATATTTTATTGAAGGGTCGGTAGGTGTAAGGTATCTAGCGAGACATTCGGAACAGATAGATATTCTTCACTGTGCTGCTAACACCGCATTATGCGTGCTCATACCAGCGAAGACCGCAAATGCCGGAGCAGCATAGGTTAACGATTGCAACAACAACAACAACAAAAACACACGTTCTTAAGCTGCACTGACGGCCACGTCGCAGAACTTGCGTAAAAACGCTCGGCGAAGCGTGCAGACACCGGATCGCGTAACACCGCCCACTGTGAAGGAGACTGTACGCACCCATCAACACAAACGCCACTGGTGATAAAATAGATAGCTTCGACACAAAACCCGGACAGGGACGAGAGTGTGAGAAGCCTTTAACGAAGCAGCCAACCTGCGATAGACACGGGGGGCGGGGTCCACGACCATTAAAGAACAGCTTACCTCACTAACGCAGAGCTGCAAAGAAGGCTGAGTAAATGGCGACCTGCCGTTATATAGCCCAGTGCAGGGCATGCTGGGAATGATGTCCTTTTTAATGGGCGTGTCACGAAAGAAGAGAGGGAGTTTCAAAATAAAAGTGTATTTTTAGAGGCACGTGACTCTGTCAGGGGAAATAAGTAAATGAAGGTAAATACTGATTTAACAAGCATTGGCCGCACGCGCGCCTCGCGCTTGAAGTTTAAAAAAAAAAGAAAAACAAGCCCGGCGGAGTGTGGCGCGCGCGCACGCTTGGGGGCGGGGGAGCGGACCCTTTGAAGTGCTCCCAAAAGGCGGATTGCATGGCGACACGATGCGCGTGATTGTGCGCGTGCTAGCTGTTGCGTCGTGGTAAGGGAATGATTAGCAGCCGCTGCGCAGCGCAACAAAACAGGCCACACACAGTAGACACACCTGCAACCTACTGACCTGCTCTTGTAAACTCCAATTCATTTAATTGGTTCTACCGTCTCTCGACGTATTTACCCGCTCCCTATACGTCCGCAGGTATACTCTCTAGATACACCTTGTCATTGGCCATTTCGGCTTTCTGACACTTTGATTCGTGGCGATAAGCACGTGACATAGTTTAAATATCACTTACGTCACGCAGTAGATTTACCCGCTAACAAACGCCTACAGCTCACAAACACAGAGTTACGATCGAATCTAAAGCTTGTATCACGTAAGTGTTTTTGTGTTATATCGTATTTTACCCCGTATCCTATACATGGGTTTTAGCTCGTTTTTCGTTCACATTCCCTGCTTATCTATGCACTTGTGACTTTTGTTACCCGTTTATCAACCTTTTCTATCACATTCACAATTCTGACGGTTTATGTACTCGTTCGTAGACCAACATCCCGCACGTACCTTTAAACTCACCGTGCGCTGACGCACAACGGTTTCCTTTTTTTCTCACACATCTTTTCTTGTTCTAACTGCACTTTTGAACACCTTCCTTATTTTCATCCTACGATATCCCACATGTAAACTAGATACACGATTCTTTTCACAAAACTGCACCTTATCTTCATCACCAGCATCATCATCCTGTTTTCATTAATCATTTCATCCACTTTGAATATATCTATTCAATTTTCATCTACTGTTGTTCATTATTGATATGTACCATATCGACTAAAGCTGCTTCCTTGTATCCTCTAATTTTAGTGCTGCCCCTGACGAAGGGCCACACTGGCCCGAAATGCATTGGGCTACATGGGATACATCGAGTTATGACATTTAATACACTCGTTGTGATATGGAAATACTATGAAAACCTCGTCCTCTAAAGGACTCATTGAATGGATTTACTTGAATAAAAATTTCTTTGAATTACAGAACTTATCCTCGCTTGATTAATTTCTCCATCGGAGTGCAATTCGAGTGACACGCTCTTGGCTAGAACGTGCTTTCTACTGTACTGCTGCACCCCCATGACGGTGACTGATGCTCCCGTGTCGATCACCGCGTTCACCTTTGACCCTGCGACCCTGACGTCGCACCGGGGTTGTGGCCGTCTTGTGCTTTTTAGGGCTCTGGTGAACGAGATCACGTATGTCTCCTCTCCATCATCAGACTCCGAGTCGTCCTCCTGCAGGGCTCGCGTGTGTCTGGGTTCAGCGTCAGTGCGTGAGGAGAGGGACAGTTGGGATAGCTGTCTCACCATGCCTTTCGCAGGCCTATTGCCCCTGTGATCCTTCCGCGGGGCGCGCTTCCGGCAGACGGAGGCAAAGTGGTTCAGGGTGCCACAGCTGGTGCACGTTTTACCTTTCGCAGGGCACGTCTTGCCTTGGTGTTCTTCGTACCCGCAGTAGTCACACTGCGCTGGGGGCGACCTCCTGGGTGTTGGTCGGCGCGCCTTTTCGCGCGTCCTCACTGCGTCTGCGCGCTCTGTCTTGACGGTCACTCCTGGCCCCGTGCCTCGTGTGAGCGCTTGTTCCATCTCCTCCGCACATGCGTCGGACAGGTCGTGGGACCGTGCCAGCACCAGAATGTCAGCCATCGGGATGTTTGGTTGGCGGAGGATGAGGCTCCGCAGCTTCTTGCTTCGGATGCCATAGATGAGCTGCGCCCTGATCTCTTCTTTTGCTCGGTCACCAACCAGGTGAGTGTCCGCGAGCACCCTCAGCTGTGCATGAAAAGCATCCACTGACTCCCCCTCTTTCTGCTTCGCCTGACGCATCTTGAAGTTCTCGAAATCCGGGTTCATCTGGGGGTCAAAGTGAGTGTTGAGGGCCGTCACGGCCGCGTCGTAGTCGTCCGCATTACCGGTGTTGGGAAGGTGCTTAAACAACAGGAAGACTTCCTCCCCCGCGTAGTGAAGAAGGAGCGAGCGCTTCACCGCCCCGTCCGTCTCCCGAGAACCGATGAAGTAGTTGTTGAGTCTGCCGATCCACGTCTGCCAGCGTGGGGCGGCCGTGGCGGGGTCAGCCGTCTCGCTGAAGGGTGGCAGGACACCGGTCGGAGGGTGAAACGGGTGGACAGGCGCCTGGGCTCCGTCATCTCCCATGGTGCGGCAGGGAAGGCGTGGCGCTGGGATGCAGGGCAGCTGCTAGAGGACCAGCGTGGCGAAGGGCAGACGAGGGCTACGTGGAGGACTTCAGGGCCTCTGGGGGGCTGGCGCAGAGGATGTGGCACGATGCACCAGGAGGGGCGCAACGCTGAGGCGAGACCAGCGGGAATCTTCTTCCACCGGTTGTAGGCACTAGTGGTTGGTGCACATCAGCTCACCGTGTGGAGAGGGCTGCAGTGAAGTCCAGGCCCTGGCAGCAGCAGCTGGATACACAGACACGTGGTGGCCCTGGCTCGAGCGAGCAGCGTGACAGGCCGGAGGGGGCTCGGGCGAGGCCAGAGCAGAATCGTGGGACTGCCGCGATCCTAGGAGCAGAGGCAGCGCTAGTTGCGGTGCACGCGGCAGGTCCGGCCGCATCGTCGCCAATGTTGCGTCGTAGTAAGGGAATGATTAGCAGCCGCTGCGCAGCGCAACAAAACAGGCCACACACAGTTGGGTGTCTCGGCGCGAACTGCCGCCTCGGGGGCACGCCCCCCTTTATTTAACTAGACGCGTACGCCACTGTCACGGCGTACGCATAACGTCGTTTACATACGCGCTCTAGCGTCGGACGCTAGAGCACTAACTGCAACACTAGCCATGCAATCCGCTTTTTGGGAGCACTTTTGAAACCCGTATTCTATAGTCTCGCTTTGCAATCGCTTACGCGATAGCCAGGCGAGACCTAAAAAACAGTATCAGTGTGATATTAGCTCTCCCTCCCGAAAAACGTGAAGCCTTACCTACTAGAAACAGACGCCAGTACATGCCTTAGCTCTCTCTAACCTGGACGGAAACGTCTCAGCAATGCATGAAAAAGTTGGATTCCATCAAAACTCAACACTCAAAGATCATGAAGCCTGTATCATATTTAAAAACATAGGCATTCCTAGAAGGCCAGTGATATGTTTTTGCACATAAGCAAATATAGCAGAGTTTTAAAAACTCTAAAACAAGTGGGAAAGAGCAGGCTGAGCGAATTTTCCATCTTGATGCAGATAATCTGGCAGACTGTAACCCACAAACCACCAATACATTAATTGTGGATGGTGCCTTCCGTATAACCATCAGTCCTGTCAGACAGCAGGACTATTTGTTTTATCTGTTAATTCTGAACCTTTTTTCTTGTGGATGGACACATATAAGACATATGAGAAATACACACAATCAGGCACATGCATCAGGCGTTTAAAAAATCGCAAAATCAGCGAATCGCTAAAAAATGGCTTTTGGGATCGCAAAATACCGTGTAGCAATGCATCAACTGTATATTTGCGAAAACACAAGTTTTCGCAAATATAAAGAATCGCTAAACATTCTGCGATTTATATTGCGATTTTGTATTTGCGTCTCCCAAATAGCGAATCGCAAATAAAGATTCTCAAAATATATGCATGAAAACTCGCAAATTGCGATTTCACAGAAAATCACAATTTTGCGAGAGCTAAAAACAGAAGGATCACAACCAGGTGGTAATCATGAGTGCAAATCAGATACAGCTGAAAATCAACCTAAACCTATTTAAACACACCCAGAATGAGCTAGCACATTTCACAATGGCAGGGATTTACCTGATGGCGAGGAGGATGAGGCTGCAGGCTGCTGGACACAGACGGAGGCGAATAAAGGAGCGCATTTTCAGAGTCCGCATAACTTTGCTAGGACAGCAAGAGGATGAGATATACGATAAGTATAGGCTCAATGCAGCAATGATCCATGATCTAATCAATGAATTAGATCCCTTTCTGCAATGACAGACACCTAGGACCAATGCTATCCCAACGCATGTGCAGGTCCTATGTTGCCTACACCTACTGGCGTCAGGCCGTTTTCAGGGGGTCATTGCTGTAGCAGGAGGTGTGTCACAAAGCGCACTTTCAAGAATATTCAAAGCATTCCTGGATGCCATGATGGCCGTGATCGGGTCACACATCAATTTCCCTACCACCGCGCTTGACCTTGCGAGAACTAAACAGGAGTTTTACCAGATCGCTTCCCACATGTTTTGGGTTGTATTGATTGCACCCACGTGGCAATATGTCCCCCTGCAGCACAGGAATATGTATTTAGAAATAGGAAATGCTACCATTCCCTCAATATTCAGGTTGTTTGCAATGCCAAAAACATAATAACTGACATTGTTGCGCAATTTCCTGGGAGTGCACATGATTCTTATATATTCAGGCAAAGTGGCATACACACCCGTCTTGTCAGGGGAGAATTTGGAGAGGGACATCTGCTTGGTAAATATGTGTAATTGATTCTCACAGTCATTGTACATATGTCAATGTCAAACTGCCACTGACCCTTTGCTTACTTACATGTAGGTGACAGTGCATACGCCTTGCGTAATTACCTTATGACGCCTTACCTCAATCCCACATCTGCCAATCAACAGAGGTACAATGCAGCACATATTTCAACAAGGAACATCATAGAGCGCACATTTGGGCTGCTGAAGAGCCGATTCATATGTCTCCATAAGACCGGTGGAGCACTTCAGTACAATCCTGAACAATGCTGCAAGATAGTAGCAGCATGTGCCATGCTGCACAATATTGCGACACAGGAAGGAATGGAAATCGAGGTGTCTGACAGCGACTCGGAGGATGGGAACCAGCAAGTGCCACACCACCGTGTAGCACAAGGGGCAAGCGCAGCAAAAGGGCGCAGGAGAAGATTGGACATCACACAAAATTATTTCTGAGGTGAGTAATGATGACACAGAAACTTTATATTACAATCAAAGTAATCTTTAATTAAATAAATAATGACATGAGTGTTGAAGCACACTTTTAATGTGACCAGTGGCACAGGATTCTGAGTAATGGACATAAGTGGATTGAAAATGAATAATGACTTGTAAGTCAGTCAAAAGGTCAGATTACAACAATGGTTACGTCACCATATTGGAATGTTATTGTACATGGCAGTCTAGCGCTTTCTCCCACGAACACCCAGACGCCTGTCAGAGCCAGCATCGTCATCCCTAATGTTGGAAGCGGAGGGGGTACTGCTGCGTGTGTTGCATCTTGCTGCAGTGGCGACTGGCATTGCCAAACTACTTATGCTTGAGGTCACCTCACTACCCTCTTCCTGCGTGGAAATGTTGGCCGCAATTGTGGAAGCATTAATCAATTCCACTGCATTGGTCACCTGGTCCAGTGCTTTAGCCACATCCCCGCTCCAATGGCACATTTCTGTTTGCATGGTCACAGACCTACGTGCCAGCAGTGCAGTTGTTGTGGCCAGCCTATTGTTTGATTTAGCATACATTTTGAGGTGCTGCATTAGTTCACGTTGGTGTCTTTTCTGGGATACTTGTCCCTCCTGCATGACCTTGGTCAGTTGCTGCACGCTATCGGACAGTACTGCAATGTTGCTTGCCATCTTCCCAATTTGTAACTGTACTGCACGTGTGTTCTTGGTCTGCAGGCGCTGCATACGGAGCATCTGTCCCTCAAGACCACCCCAGACATCATTTGGTTGCTCCTCCTGCTGTGTTCTGAGTGATCTAGCTCTTCTACGCCGGACTCTGACATTGCTTCTGCGGACCTGTGTTTGTGGATTTGGGATGGGAGTGGCTTGGCCATGGCTGGCATCTGGTATTGCATCAGCCTCATCATCAGAATCCATGGTGACCAGTGATGGGACAGTTGCCCTGCATGAGTTTGGGGCACGTGATGGATTTTTTGGCAACACGGGTGTGTCCATTTGTTCAACTGCGCTGGTGTCCTGCATGTCCTGGAAATCACTATCCTCAGCTTCTACACATTGTGCATCTGTGAGGTTAAACAGTGCAAAACAGCATTAATTAATGTCTGTGATGTCATGTCACAGTAATATAATTTTTGCTTTGTTATTAAATTGAGAATATATTACACTATTTATAGTTGTTTATCTCATATTTGTGTGTTTGTCATTGTAACTGCTTGACCTGACTACATCTCCCATAATGCACCTCCCTTTATGAATACATTGTGTACTGGATGTTCAAAATGTGCACTTGTGCTGTACTGAGGTCATGTTCTACCTTTATAATTTAGGACAATGGTAACATGCATTCATCTTACCTTCAGATGTGTTTGACGCTCCTGACGTGTCTAGCTATGTCACACCAACAACAGCTTCAGGCTGGATTGTGGATTCTACCAAGTCCTCCATGGGAGTGTTCCAAGTGTCTGTCGGTGTTCCTCCTCCCGTCTTCATTGCCTCCTTGAGCCGGTCAGCAATGCGCACCTTAGCCCGACTGCGCAAGTCGTACCATCGTTTTTTCAGCTCTTCGATGGTGCGGTGTGTCACCCCAATGGCATTGACCCTGTTTTGGATCTGGATCCATATTTTTCTCTTTTCTCATTCTCTGCCACTTTTAATGATAATTTGCCAAAAAGCTTATCATGGCTGTGGGCTACTCCCTCAATGAGGGTGCCAATTTCTTTTTCAGAAAACTTCATTTTCCTCTTCCTGCCTGTTTGGCTGTCCTCTGCTGTTTGTGAGGCTTCCATTTAGTTGAAATTCCAGGTGTTTCAAATGTCTCTGTCCCACTCCTGTTCAGCTCCCAGAGCCAGCTCCCTCCTCTCCCTGAGACTGTGCACTGAAAATGAGACTGGAGCTGCTCACTTCCTGGTTCTGATGTCATCAAGATGCATCAAAAAGCGACTTTGGTAATTGCGATTTTGCAAATAGCGAAATCGCTAATAGCGAGTTTGCAATTGCCTGAATCGCTATTATATTTGCGATTTTTAGCGATTCTTTAATTTATCGCAGTTTTATTGTTGCATCGCGTTTTGCGAGTCTTTATTTGCGATTCCTTAAAATCGCAAATAAGGAATCGCAATCTTTAACATTGATGCATGTACCTGAATATATTTTAAATACTTACTTAAAATGAATACCCTAGTCTAGTGCAAATGTTATGACGAGATATAATTATAAAAATAAACACAACTGTAGCAAAAAAGTGATTAATAAATAAAATATTCAAAAGAATTACAACATTGGCACAGTATTTCAATAATTCATTCCATTAAATGATTAAATCAGTCTTTGGCAGCCAACCCCTTCCTTCTAGGCCCTAGTTAAACCAAGTGGCTTTCTAAGTGCCTGATTTAGAGTTTGGAGGACAGGATATACTATTGGTGTCATTTACAGATGGGCACACCTTAAGTATTGTGTCAATGGAGACCCCATAGGGCCATTGTCCCTGCTGACAGAATACTTGTCCAACAGAGTAGGGACCGTCAGAGTAAGGACATAACACTGCCCACCCTATAAAGGGTGGATGATGTAGTGTTTTTTTTTTCCAGTTCATCACCACCATGAAAAACCTGGCAGTGAAGCGCAGGACAAAACAATAATGATCAGCACACTGTGGGAGAAATCTCCAAGTGTGTGTGGGGCTGTTTAGTTATCTGTTTTTCATAAACAAACTCCTACTGTGTTTCTGAAACAAAGTTTGATGGATGAGTTTTTAAACCGTCATTGACCGTCCACTAAACTTTTAGAATATTGGAAGGACCGGCTGTGGCAGACATGACTGCTGGGCAGGTAGTCATCTCTAAATTTGCAGACAAAGTCATGTTCTCCACCATCCTGACTGACACCATTCTTTCTGTCAAACCTTAAATCTGGCCTTCATGTTTTTAAATGACCTCTACCCCACATTTCTTAGCAATGTGATTGTTGCTACTTGGCTTCTGTACTTGAGTAAGATCTCTCTCCATTCCCGTAATTGAGTTCCCCGAGCTGCTAAGGACCTCCTTGTTCCGAGAAGCAGGTGGCCTTCAGCTCACATGAAGCTCACAGCAAGCTGGAGATGCCTCTCTGCCTTATACATGTTGCTTACGAGGTCTAAATACACTTTTCCGATTATTTTCAAAAGACCAGACCTCTCGATGAATTATATAAAATACACAAATTAGTATTTGAATTATGTTGCATGTTTACTAAATTCTATTACACAATATAAATCAGACTAATACATATATATTAATAGTTGATGCACTATTAACCTAAAACAATGCAAATTATATATGGTATACATGTACATGCAATACTAAGTGAAGCATGCATTTATCAATAAAAAAAGTGCTTGCAAATGCATGAATATGTGAATGTAAGAAGAAAACGCAGGTAATTCGTCCCAGGGATACTAGAGCAACAATTCTAATAAACATATGTGTATATAGATCTATGCGCATTGATAAATGAAAACACTATGCAAAAAGTGTTGTACCTAATTCAACTAGGCAGCTTGGTATTAAAACAATGATTAATCCAAAAGGGATTAGAAAGCAAAAGTTGGCTTAAAATATCTAAACAGACAATGGCAGTAGTTACTGATTGTTTTTATCTTGTTGTACTGAGTTTGTTTCACTGTGAGACAGATGGAAACGTTATAATTGGCAGCATAGTAGCAAGAATCCATAGGTGGAAGTGATGATGTGTAACATGTTTTAAACAGATTTGTAGTGTGCGTTATTGAAGTACTAGTAAGGACTTTGTTCAGCTAAAATTGACTACAACACGCCCAAAAATAATAAAAGCTCCAAATTTGTCAAAATAAATGTTTGTGGTCTTGAAACTTTTTCAGCTCCTCTAGCTAATCAACCATGTCTTGACGCCCTTCAGAACATGTGTGCTAAATTGAATTCTCACTTTATGACCAAAATTATTAGAATTAGATTGAACATTGATCCACTTTGTCGGCCAACTCATTCAACCCAATTGTAATGCTTCTGTTCCGGAAACTAAAGTTCAAACAATAGCTCTTTTTGCTGAATCTTCAGGATATCCTTAAGATATAGCAATGCAAAGTATCAGAAGTGTGGAAATCAGCAATGGTAAACCCTCTATTAGAGACACCCTCTCTTCCCTCAGAAGATACAAGAAATAATATTCTGATTTCTCTTCTTCCTGGTTTGGTTCAAATCATGGAAACAATTGCATTCCACCAACTCCAAACTTGCTGAAAACAATAATGTATTGCGTTTTGCATGCAGGATTCAGGCCTGGCCATTGCATTGAACTGGTGGTCACACTGGTCTTCAACAACCTGCAAATGCAATGAGACCATAGAGAAGTTGGAGTAATGATTCTGCTTGACTTCCCTGCAGCAATTTATACCATTGACCATACTGTCCTTTTTTATAGGGTCCCTTAAAAGAACCCTTTTGAAGCGAAATTATTGATTACTAAAAATAGCATTGAGAAAGGCAACTGTCTCTATGGAAAGATGTTTTTGGCCTGGTACCTGTTACAATAAATGCAGTAGAAAACATTTGCTTTACTTTAGATGCTAATTCAACAATCAAACCTCAAATAACCCAGATTTCGAGCTCTTGTTGCTGGTACCTTAACCGTTTGGAGCAAATGTTGCTATTTATTCCTGTTTCTCTTAACAAACAAGTGGTCAGTACCATGATATGATCAAGGCCGGTTTATTCTATATCTTGCTATCTTGCTCTGCCAAAAGAACTATGTAGAAGATTTCAGCTGATTTAAAATTCAAAATATTGCAGCTTGTTTTATTCCTAAGAGTACCATCAAAGAACATATTAACCCCTCCCCTCTCGAACCAACTTTATTGGCTTCAGGTGAGACATAGCATTCAGTTTAAAAGTCTAGTCATCACGAATAGCACCATTCATGGTTGCCTGCAGCCTTTTTGGCTGAAACATTTAACATCAATTCTACTCACAATTTATGTTCTACTGGCAAAATCATCTTAGATGTTCTCACGGTCTGCACTGCTTCTTTTTGGTGGAAAGGTGTTTTCTTTGCAGCTGCCAAAGAATGGAATTTACTCCCTGTAGACGGTTGAACGAATCCTTCTCTGGCTCTGTTTAAAAAGGATCTAAAAACCTTTCTCTTTAAAACGGCACTTAATCTGTCTTAATCCTCTCACATTTTTCACTGCTTGGTTTAAATAGTACCATAGAGCTTTGGTATTCATGTGCACAAAAATATCCTAACACAACAAAATATAGCAAGTCTCACATCAGAAAAGCTGGAGATGATGCGATCAAAGATTGAAGCTGTTGAATTTGAAGATTAACACAGCATCGAAGGCAGAGTTGAAGCTGCAGCTGGAGCACTTACAGCACTTTCTGAACTGACACTGAATTCATCTGAAATTAACTGTCAATCCCACGCAAGTTGGCATGTGTCAAATCAATGTTTGAAATTGATGATCATTTTAAATATGAAGATAAGCGAAACTCATGCAATAATATTGCTGCACAGTTTCACTTAAAAAGATAATTTCTCTAGAACTTGTACATGCTTTCAACAAAGTATGTGTTCCTTCAATTCCAAAATTTAGATCCCCATACACTTAATTCATTGAAGTTTTATGGGTTTGAGCGATTATTGACAATGATTCAAGCTGACATATGCAATCAAGTATGGTAGTGAAATGCAACCACAAAGTGGGAGATAGTGCACTAATACAAATGGATCCATGCATTTGGCAGGGATGAGCTCTGACACCGTTAATTTTAGAGTGCCATTTGGTAGACTTTGATTATTGGCCAGTTAACAGTGTGATCCTCCTAAATGAAACAATGCATTTTATAGATTCTTACTGTACATAGGTGATACTGCTCTACTGGATTGTAGGCTGTGAGATGGTAGCAGCCAGTGATAATTTTAATGTGAAAATTGTAACTTGTTGTGGTAAAAATAAAGGTTGTATACTCAGTGATTTGCGAATAAGGTACAAATGGAAGTTGGAAAAATCAAACTAATATCCGTGTCTGAGACACTTTGTTTCAGAAAATTGAAACTGGCTAAGCGTGGTAATAAAGTGACCATGCTTAGCCAGTTATGTTTATTGAATTAAGGTGCCATAGAAAGGCTCTATCACAAATAGGGTGTGCTGGTTTGTGTCCTATGTTTTAAAGAAATCTAGCTTACACCAACTCAGGTATTACAAAGAACATCAAAGTGAGGCATCATGTTTTAAGCAAAGGAACGAAAACCTCCCAAATGACATTTTAAAATGAAATTTAAGTGTACCCCTTTGTTCCATGTCTAGTGCATTCAGACTAGAAGTACGCCAAGAAGCTGTCTGTGAACACACTTGCCCTTTATTCCCTTTCTTTATGTAAATAAGCTAAAGTGTCTGTAGAAAATGTAAATTCATGGGAGCTATTACCAACACATTAAATTAAAATTGGTCAGGTACCACTTAGATATTTTCCATGAATTTGTGGCTAATACAAGGTTTCATGGTGAGGGAAGCGCATGGAAAAGGATAATAGCTCTGGTTCCATATCTCATAAAGTGTTCTTGGAGTGCAACAAGCATGTGCACCTGATTTATGCACCCCCGGGCACTTTGGTATCACAGAAGGGATGCAGCTGATTGTTGGTCCCTTCTGTAACACTGAGAGAGCCAGGGCACATATCCCGTGAATTCCAAAGGCGTGTCACCACATTTGCATGGGGGTGTGGACTCATGCAAATGAGGGAAACACATGTGAGGTTATTCACAAAGATAACTTACATTTGTGAGTAATCTACACGTGTACATTTACTATAACACTTTTGAGTAGCATTACTGCCCTTTGCTATTCACAAGCTCTGAGTGTAAAGTTACTAAAAAATATAGGCTTACACGTCTCCACCCCGGAACAGGGGTGGAGCCAAATCTATGAGTGTAAGTTACTACTTGTAAACGGAAACACTTGTAAGTCCAGCACCACACATAGTCAGCCACTGATACTGCAAAGCCACATATAGAAAGCTATGAAGGTAGGGACTTAAAATAAAGCTCTGTAGAAAAGAAATAGTCTGAATTATTGAATATAGATGAAAATATAAATATATAATTCAATGTCAAAATATTTTAACAACCTGTTTTTAATTTAAAAATTAATGTAACATTAAAGTTTAACAAAATATAATTAAATACTTTTAATTATTTTGATGCAACGCTTTTAATAATTATTATTGCATACTAAAAATATTTTCATGCTTTAGTTAGGGATTTATTTTCAACTTCAGAAAAAATAACTAAACCTTCAGAATTTTTGTTAAATTTGATATGCAGATGATTGCAGTGTCTCTATATGGTAAAGTATAGTGAAAATGAAAAAGCTTAGTTATAGCGACAAAAATTTGTAAAAATATTTTATTTGAGATATTAATGCAAATTAATGTTATCTAAATATTTTAGGTGTGGTGTAGAACAAAAGAAAAATAAATACAGCACTATTAACTTAAGTTTGCATGAAATATTTAATTAATTAAAATATACTAAATTAAATACAAATTATTTTGCGGAAGTTTAAATAAAAAAATAAATTCCCAACTACAAGATTTTTATTATGCATTGTTAACTATTAAAAGGCATAAATAAAATTAATTAAAAGTAATATTCCAATAAACAATTTATTTCTAGATTTATGTAGCGTGGCTTATCACCCGTGAGGGTATCCAGGCACTGTCCATGGGCATGGGGAGATTAAGTGATTTGCCCAGAATCACAGGTTGTTGAGCTGACGCCGAGACTCGCATCTGGATCCCCAGCTCCCGGGTCATCTGTTCTGTCCACTGAAAATTATGTTACTTTAATTTAAAAAGGTTATTAAAATATTTTAAAATACATGATATATATTATTTTGAGATAATTTCACATGAAATTATTTATTTATGTTCGTAACTATTTTAATAAAGTTATCTGATTTAGCATTATTTCCCATGGTATTTTATTTTAAGCCCCTACCTCCATTACTTTGTTTGGGAGGGTGTTGCAGTATTAGTGGTTGGCCACGTGTGGTGCTAGGCTTACTCCTCCTTTGAGCTGGAGCAATGTACTACTGTTTGGGGTCCCCTTTTAGCTGCAGTATCGTTTGAAGTGGAGTTTGTGAATATAAATGTGCTTACTCTTTTTTTGAGTGGGTGCACATCCCGTCCTAAAAACCTACCTAACACTCCTCCATACCCCTTCCTAGCCCCACCTATTTTGAAGTAACTACAGTCTATTTCTCAACCACTTCACCTGGTCCCTCCCACATTTACTACTTAGGGGTTGATTCTGATGCGGGCAGGAAGGGCTCCGACCGTCGGTCCGGAGCCCTCCTGCCCACGTTCGGAATGTATCGTTTGCATTCCTTTCCGACTGAGCCATTCTGATGGGCTAGGTCGGAAAGGAATCCGAATAGGTCTTCTGGATGGCTTCTGATGGGCTCAGAGAGCCCGTCCACCATCCGGAAACCCTTCAGTACTCCCCCCGGCTGGCTCTTTCCGGCCGAGGGAGTATGATGGCAGTTTCCCACTGCCTTTTTGTGCTGGTGTTTCTGGCACAAAAAGGCAGTGGGAACCAGCTTTGGGGGCCCCCCAGCAGGGCCCCCATGGATGCGAGGCCACCAAGTGGTGGCCTAAGGGACACCTTTCGTGCCTCCCTGTTGATCCCTGCACCCCGTGGCAGGCACCTGAAGGTGTGCAAAGAAGGTATGAAATTCCTCGAGGTCTGAGTAAATCACGTGGGGGTGCAGGTGGGAGTAATGCCACTGGGTGGTCATCCCACCTGGTATGGGAACAAGGGGGGGGAATTCCCTTGTCAGAACTAGGGCTCTCACACACCTAGCAAGCTAGGTGTCATACTTCATCATATGAGTCTACTCCTCGTCAGGTCGGCGCTGCAATACCTGACGGGCACCCAGTATGGGGCTCTTTGGCGGGGATCTTTTGTTCCTGCCATTGGGTGCAGTGGGGGTGAGGGGCCTAGTGTGTGTAGATGTCGAGTGAGTGAATTAAAACAGGTCAGTTAGTCCTAGTGATGTTTTATTGTGAAAGGTAAACTGCCTGAGTAAAAACAGGAAGCGTGGCAGTGAACTAGATGTAAGGTTTCTAGCTGTGTATGCTCTACTCTCTAAAGGTCAACATGTTTCATGCTTCATGTGTCAGGAGGATCAAGGCACTTCATCAGGACCAAAAATAACTATCCACACGACATGATAAGTGAAAAACCTACATACCATGTAATCAGGTAGGTACCCTGAATGTGGGGACAGCACAAATATATATACATTATGATAATATACTCAGCGTCACATACAAATTACTCAGAAAAGGGTGTGCAGGTGTATTAGTGATCATACACCCATGCACTACACCGTGCTCGTGGTGAAGTAAAAATTCAAGACTCATGCATCAAACGTGTAATGGAAATCCCAGATACACATGACAGGCATATGCCAATAAAGATAAAAACATTAGACTGCATGAAACACAATTAATACATAAGTAGGCCAGAACAGACATGCTGTAACAAGGCTCATCAAAGTTGTTGCCTATTGGGGCTCGCAACGGACTACGGCGGTCAATGTGGACACCAGTGTGTGTCCTGAGGAGTAAGGTGGGGAGATAGGAGGCCAAAAGTAATTATAGGATATACCAACTCTGTCAATGTGAGGTATGAGGTGGCTCTGGCAGCAGAAACAAACAGGGGGCAGTAGACTGTAAGGGAGTGCCAAAGTTACGCTACCGATTTTCCTAATCCTGTGGTGGGAATTGTAAAAACTGGGGCATCCCGGATAGTGGTCGTCCTGGGGCCAAAGGCACTCATGGTGGTGTGCGCGCTGGCTGGATCCTGTAGCGGCAATAGCCCACCATGGTGCCTGTCCCACGAGGATTCCACCACCCAGAGGAAAAGAGCCTGGTTTGGATGCCCCAAAGGGGAACGGGGGGTTATTGGAGGCATCAACGCTGGGCGCCCCCGATCAAGTCACTCAATGAGAGTTAGGGCGTCGAGGCAGTCTGGGCAGAGAGCATTAAGCAGTCACTTACCTGCACTCTGTGAACGTTCTTTCCCTGACCTACCCTGCCGCTGGAACCGGGATGGTGGAGTGAGCCAGGTCCGGGTGCTGGAAATACTCCTGGTTGAGCGAAAGCTCGCGAGTGTTCCCGCGGTTAAAGAGACATCTTGCATGACTAGGAGTCATAGTGGAAGGTCTAGTATGGCGCTAGTGAATGGAGCGGCCATCTTAGAGAGGTGGCTGGAAGGTGTGTGGCAATGCAAGATAGGTCAAATCCATGTAGATGGACAGGTATAGTGAATGTGGCCAAAATGGATTGTATAACTCACTGTGCATATAATAGTCCAAGTGTTCAGTAATGTGTCAGCCTCTCTTTGATAATGGTGGGTCTGCTCATTCGGGAGTCCATCGGTATCTCACATTATGAATTGACTAGGTACAGGTGATCGGTAAAGTACCAGGCTCTCTTCAAAAATGTGTGTATGATCCTAGCGGTGGTTGTCAGTATCGCGTCACCGTGGTGACTCACAGCGAGGATGAGCCATGTGTATGTTGGTTAGGTTGGTGAGTCTGTATGCTAGGGCTAATGGATAGCATGGTAATAAGAGTTTACTAAGGGTGTAGTGATGTCAGATGGGATTGACAACATAGAGACTACTCCAGAGTCAGTCCAGTGGTGTGGGGTAGATGAAGGCATAGGCTAATAAAACAAGGACGAGGTGCCAATGGGAACCCGTTGGAGGTCTAGACAAAATCGCTCATCTCAGGTAGTCATTCTATCTAAGGGGTAAATTACAGAAGGGCAATGAGTCATGCTTCAATGCAGGTAACCCTGGAGGATGGGCTCAAAAAATGACCAACACCGGGTATGGCTATGATTAGGTAAGTGAACCCCATGAGATGTCTTCGTTGAGCCCTACCCAGTAGGTCGAGAGTCTATGAACCCACCTCTGTTCAATCCTGAAAAAAGATGGCTGGTTGTGGGCTTCCAGGATCACCCAACAGAGAGAATCAGGGGGATGTTTGAAGTCTTTGAAATGTGTGTACAGTCTGCTTGTGACCCTTTGACATCTAATGTTGCTTTTATGTTCAGTTATCCGGGTCATGGCTGTTCGCATAGTCATGCCTATGTACCTCAGGCCGCAGGGACAGGTTACCATATAAATGCATTGTGGCATATTGCAATTTGTGTGGCGGGTCAGGGTCCACTTGAAATTGGCAGAGAAACAATTCTCCTTGGTCACATTAGTCTGTTTACAGACTGCGCACGAACCACACAGATGGTGCCCTGTTACCGGAGGAAGCCCCCACAGGGTGTGCTGTGTGGGTTGTCTGACTTGTTTTGGTCTAGTGTGCATCAAAATGTCTTTAAGATTGCGTGTCCATTTGTATGCAAACCTAGGTCTAGGGATGCTCAGGTCACCTGTGCCCAGGATAGCCCAATGTTTTAAGATGATTTTCTTGATGCGGGTTGAATCTGGGGTGAATGAAGTGACGCACGTGAGAGTGTCTGTCGTGGGTTTGGGGTGTACCTCGAGGAGGGCCTCCCTAGGGTTGTTCCTAGCTCGTTTCATGGAGTCCCTGATTTTGCGTTCTGGGTAGCCTCTTGACCTGAGGTTGGCAGCCAGGGCACTGGCTTCTGCTTTGTAGTCAGATGTCTGGGTACAGTTGCGCCTGATGCGTAAAAACTGCCCAAAGGGGAGATTATCTCTCAGGCCTTTGGGCATGTCAGTAACTCGTTTTGGTCATTGATCCAAGTGACAAACTCCTCACAGGTAGAACGATCTCCTCTCCAACAGATGAGAATATCGTCTATGAAACGTTTCCATAGTTTCAAGTTGTGAAATATGGGTTGTTGGTGTTGTGAATGATGTCTCTCTCAAAAGCTGCCATGTAAAGGCAGGCTAGACTGGGGGCAAAGGTACTGCCCATCGAAGTGCCCTGGCTTTGATGATATAACTGTTTCTTGTATTCAAAGTCAAAGTCAGGGTTGCGCATTCCATGATGAATGGTACTGGGGTGGGTGAGGTCCACTCCCGTTTGTTTAGCGCAGTCTCTATGACTGCTAGTGTGGCTCTCTGGGGTATGTTAGTATAAAGAGCCTCCACGTCAAGTGTGACAAGCAGGTCTATTTCGTTGGTGTTCTCAATGAGTAGTTCTGTAGTATCCCGGACGAAAGAGGGGGTCTGTCCCACAATGGGTTGGAGAAAGTAGTGGCAAAATTTGGAAAGGGGCTCCAATATTGAGCCGATACCAGAGACTATTGGGCGGCCTGGAACCGGGTAGCACCCTTATGGATTTTGTGAAGAGTGTAAAATTATGGTACCCTCGGTTCGTGTAATGGACCTGTTTCTGAGCTTCTCTTCTTTTGCTTCCTCTTCCTCTGCCCCAACCTCCATTACACGTTTGATGCATGAGTCTTGAATTTTTACTACACCGCGAGCACGGTGTAGTGCATGGGTGTATGATCACTAATACACCTGCACACCCTTTTCTGAGTAATTTGTACGTGACGCTTAGTATATAATCATAATGTATATATTTTTTTTCTGTCCCCACATTCAGGGTACCTACCTGATTACATGGTATGTAGGTATTAAATTTCACAAAGCGATATTGTAGGCTTGAATAGCTTTAATTAAGCAGCACGGCAGACATCCTCCCAGCTCCAGACTCCTACACCAACTGAGTCTCTCGCTGGCAGAATACATCATCAGTTCTACACTGGAACTTAGAACTTAACCTGAACACAAACACAGCGCATGCCAATGGTAAAGTACTATTACATTCAAATAACCATAATATAGATTACAACACATCCCCCTCCTTTGAACACAGCAAAACACAAAATAACATAAAACAAATAAAATAAAAAAATAAAAAAACAAATGCAAAAAGGATAAAACAAACAAAGACACAATGCAAGCAAACTAAATATAGTCATTCAAATT
The DNA here is from genome assembly GCF_964204655.1 of Triturus cristatus. Lineage (NCBI taxonomy): Eukaryota > Metazoa > Chordata > Amphibia > Caudata > Salamandridae > Triturus > Triturus cristatus. The sequence continues at coordinate 765,064,909 of NC_140581.1, read as the reverse complement.
TTTAGGAAAATATTTTACACGGCTTGAGGTTCTGACCTTAAGACCAACGGGATCCTTTTCACCCGCATTGTTAGATTCACAAGAAATACCAGCATTGTACTCATTGTCACGGTGAGTATCACCAGACACTTGATTGGATACATTTCTGATTACGCTGGGTGGACACTTTGCAACTCTTCTGACATTCCAGACCTTCCCATCTTGAGTAGCTACAGAATTCTTAAAAACCCTTTTTATTTGTATAGCTTTCCCAAATTTACAAGACCCCTTGCAAAGCATACCAGGTTTAAGGATCCTAACCCAATCACCCACTATAAATGATGGTGTTTGAGTTTTCCACTTTTTATCAAACCAAGAACAAGTTTTCCCTTGTTTGTTCATTACTTTCAAAGAAATGTCATCAATACAAACATTGTTTGAGTTTAGTTTCGTACACTTCTCTCTAAACCACCACGGACAGATCTTTGATGCTGGATCCCTTCCTTTCAACACTTTGAACGGACTAACCTCAGTAGTGGTATGAGGAGTAATCCTGTAAAGCCATAATTTTTCTCTAACTCTGTTTAACCAATCCTCACCAACCTTTACTGAATCAACAACAAACTCCTTCAAAACTCTGTTGAACCTTTCAACCTGACCATTTTCATGCGGCCCATAAAGAGACGTGAAAATATGCTTTATACCACACTCACCAACAAAATTCCTCATCTCTGAAGACTTAAACTGCACCCCGTTGTCGGTGACAAGATAAGACGGGCAACCTTCACGTGCAAACGTTTCCTTTAAGAAATTTAACACAATTTCTGTTGTTATTCTATTCACAAACTTTACCTCCGGCCATTTTGAATGGTAATCAACCAACACCAAAGCGAACCTGCATTTTTCAGGAAGCATATTAAAAGGACCTGAAATATCGAAAGCTAACTTTTTCCAAGGTACCTTTGGCCATTCCACCATTCTTAAAGGTGGAGTCCTAACGCTCAACATTTTTTCACTAGACACACAAAGCTCACATTCTCTGACTATGCCATCAATAAACCTGTCAATGCCTGGCCACCAAAAAAAATTCCTTACCAGACGTTTCATTGAAGAAATTCCAGGATGTGTTTTGTGTGCAATTTTAAGGATAACATCCCGCATCCCTTTAGGAGGAATACATTTTGAATTCTTGAAAATAAAGTCTCCCTCCACTTCAAGTTCATCTGCAACCTTGAAAAAAGACAATAACTCAGATCTGATCTGACGCTTATTAGGCCAACCTTCCATCACCAATTTCTTGACCTCCAACAAATCCTCATCCTTCCCCACACACTCTTTCCAAAACTCCTCACTAATGTCCTGAAATTGTGCAGGGATAACATCATTAATATGAAGCACAAAATCAGCCTCTTTCACCACATTCACACCACTATGACCACACAGTAATCTTGACAAGAAGTCAGCTGTAACATTCTTCTTCCCTGGCACATATTCTGTCTTGAAATTGTACTCTTGAAGCCTAGAAGAAAGCTTAGCAATTCTAGCAGTGGAATTCCACCCTCCACCAGATGAAAGAATGTTGACTAAAGGCTTATGGTCCGTTCTTAACGTGAACTTGCTACCCCACACATACAGTTTGAAATGTTCAATGCCCCAAACACACGCAAGTAATTCTCTCTCAATCACAGCGTACTTTCTCTCAGACTCATTAAGTGTTCTTGAAGCAAAGGCCACATTCCACTCTTCCCTTCCGTGCCTCTGCGATAGTACACCCCCAATACCATACAAACTTGCATCCACTGTTATAATGCAATCTTCCTTAACACAAAATGGCTTCAAAGTAGGTGCTTGCACTATTTCTTGCTTGATGTTTTCAAACGCTCTTTGTTGGGTACTACTCCAAATATAATCAGCATTCTTCCGAAGTAGCTCTCTCAACGGTTCCATTTTGTTTGCAAAGTTACTAACAAACTTACTATAGTACTCGCACATACCAGCAAAACTCAATAATTGTTCCTTGTTTGTGGGTGCCGGAGCATTGATAATAGCGTCCACATTGGATTTCTTTGGAACAACCCCATTTCCTGATAATGTATGCCCTAAATACTCTACAGATTTCTTGTACAATTTACATTTACTTTCTTTGAGCGTGAGGCCGTTCTTTTCTAACCTACTGCAAACTTCTTTAAGATGGCAATCATGTTCTTCATCATTTTTGGAAAAAAACAAGATACCATCCTGAAAACACTTTACAAAATGATCGATATCTCTAAAAACTCTAAACATCACCCTTTGAAAAACAGATGCTGCTGAAGCTAAACCAAACGGCATCCTGGTGTATCGAAACAGACCTTGTGGGGTAATGAATGCCGTTAGATTTTTTGACTCTTCAGACAGACAGATCTGATGATATGCAGACCGCAGATCCAAAGTTGAAAACACATTTGCTCCTTCCAACATAGACACCATCTCGTTTATGTTTGGAAGAGGATGGCAATCAATCACTATGTTAGAATTAAGCGATCTGAGATCAACACATACCCTCAAATTCTTATCAGCCTTGCGTACTAAAACAATGGGTGAAACCCATTCTGAAGACTCGATTTCTTCAATAATGCCCTCATCCGTAAGTTGTTTCAACATTTCCCTGAGCTCTTCTCTCACATTAATGGGTACCCCTCTTAATTTTTGTACAACTGGACGTGTATTGGGTTTTAGAATGATCTTGTGTTCGAAATCTTTAAGCTTTCCTAAATTTTCACAGAAAACCTTCTTAAATTTGTTTACCAACTTTCCCATTCTGACATTTGGGTCCAAAACAGCAATGTTCCCTATCTCACATTTGTCCCCTAAAATGACAGGATCTACAGCTCGTGGGTTTAACATGATCCCTAACTTCCACTGATCACGCCATCCCAACACATTTACACCCTTAACAGCGATGTATAACTTAATCTCTACAACTCTGCCCTTGAACTGTACAGAAACATTAAAATACCCTTCCATATCAATTCTTGTACCATCAAAGCTTTCAGCAATAACATCGTTTGCATGTAGAACTTTCCCAAAGCATACGTTTTGCAATTTATCCATGAAGTAATCTGTCGAGATTATAGTCCATGGCGATCCAGAATCAGCCATAAGGTGAAGCTCGACACCCAAAACCTCTACTTTACATTTTGGAGCCTCCAAAAGCATTTCCTTTTCTCCTACTAAACCTCTATTAACAATGGAAACAACAAATCCTCTTTCACATTCATTGTTAACACAATTCTCTTCCTTACCTTCCTCACTATGGACTATTCCTGTGCCACTAATGGTCGAGATTGAACCAGACGCAGATGTTGAAGAACTATTTCTCCTAAACTCCCTGCAAACGTGTAACGCCCTGAACGTCTCAGGATCGTTTAACAGACACGACAATGAGGACGCAACCACTTGTGAAGGGTTAGTTCTTTTAATGAAGGCAAATAAAATACAAAGAACAAACAAAAGTTATAGTCACTGGAATCCTCCAGGCTAAGTACGTTACCAGCCCACAGCACGGATGGTCCTAACCGTCCTCTGCATATACGCCGATCCCGGCGTATGCCAACAGAGGGCAGAAATGAAATGGCCGACAATGCCAATCGGTAGGCTGTGAGGGGCACGAAGAGTGTTGGGGAGAATCGAGGAGTCAGGGAAACACCCAGCCGGGGTCTCTACCTGAAGTGAGCAGCCGCTCAACCTCTTCCTCAGACTGCACCGGGACGCGGAGTCACCTCCTGGTGATGCGTCACCGATACCCCAATCACAAGCAAGAAGACTGAACCGAGAGCAGCCGCTCGATCGATCCTGTGGACTTCCGAGTCTGTAACGCGGCAAACACCTCCTGGTGTGCGTTACAGCTGGCAGTCCCTGTGTCTCTGGTCGGGCTGGGAGTTACGACTCCAACCAGCAAAAGCGCCACTGCGCTTGGACTCAGCCGAGTCAAAAAGCGAAGCTCAATGGTTGACCGGTAGAGCTTCCGGGTCCTTCACAGGTGACGATGGGGCAAGACACGGCCCAGGGAGTAACGACTCGACCTACCTCCGTTCTTGCCTTACTGGAGCACCACTCCGGAACACTGCTCTTCACGAAGCAGGTACGTCGGTGTAAACACAATATCCGACACCCTTGTACCTCCCGGTTCCTCCCTTTATAGGGCGTGTTTTCCTTGAGTTATGTAACAGCTCTCCTGTTTACATAAGGGCGTGTTTCCCTTGAGTTATGTAACAGCTCTCCTGTTTACATAAGGGCGTGTTTCCCTTGAGTTATGTAACAGCTCTCCTGTTTACATAAGGGCGTGTTTCCCTTGAGTTATGTAACAGCTCTCCTGTTTACATAAGGGCGTGTTTCCCTTGAGTTATGTAACAGCTCTCCTGTTTACATAAGGGCGTGTTTCCCTTGTATGACAGGAATTCTTGACAGTACATCCTCCCTCTCAGCGGCTCCCCACGGGTCCAGCGCTGGCAGGAAAACGCCGATGGAACAAGGAGACCAAGCGCGGAGCATGAACCCCTTCAGCCGGTTCCCATGAATGCTCCTCCGGGCCATAGCCTTTCCACGCAACCAGGTACCACAGCTTCCCCCTGCGCCATTTGGACGCCCGTATGCCCGACACTTCATACTCCACCTCCGACTCCACGCATACCGGCCTAGGTGTCCCAGACGGCTTGGAGGGTGCTGGTTTGAGCAATGATACATGAAAGACAGGGTGTATCCGCAATGACTGGGGCAAGCACACCTTCACGTTCACGGGACCCATACACTTGGTAATTCGATAGGGGCCCATGTACTTGGGATGGAACACACTGTTCTTTCGAAACCTCATGTTTCTTGTGGATATCCAGACGTAGTCTCCAGTGCGGTACAGTGGCCCGGGCCTTCTCTTCCTATCTGCCGCAGCCTTGTATCTTCTCTTGGCCTCTATTAGGACAGCCCTTGAGCGCATCAATGTATCTTTTATGTGTGCCACCCTGTCCGCTGTGGCGGGAATCCTGTCCTCTCTGAACGGATGTAGAAATGGCAAGAACCTGGGATGTTGGCCATAGTTGCTATAGAACGGAGATGACTGTGTGGAGCTGTGAGTGGCGTTGTTATAGGCTATCTCTGCAACCCATAGCAAGTCGACCCATTCTTCCCTGCCCTGGTCCACAAAACATCGCAGATACTGTTTGAGCGTTTGGTTCAGGCGCTCGGTTTGGCCGTCCGTTTGAGGGTGGTAGCTGGTGGACAGGGCGGTCTTAACATGCAGCGCAGTGCACCAAGTCTTCCAGAATTGCGCAGTAAACTGCGACCCCCGGTCCGACACGATCACCCCAGGTAATCCATGCAGTCGTACCACATTCTTTAGGAGTAGTGACGCCAATTCCCCGGCCGTTGGGACTCTCTTGCAGGGGATGAAGTGCGCCATTTTCGTCAAGTAATCCACCACCACCAGTATTGCCGTCATCCCCTGGTCTACCGGTAGGCCCACCACGAAGTCCAGTGATATGCTATCCCATGGTCTATCCGGGGTCGGAAGTGGATGTAAGAGCCCTTGGGTTCGGCCATGGTCGGCCTTCATGGTAGCACACGTAGGACACTCCTGTCCCCACCTCCTGACATCCACTCTCATGGTTGGCCACCAGAAATGCCGTCCCATGCTAGCCACCGTTTTTTCAAAGCCCAAATGACCTGCGCATGGAGAGTCATGGCACCAGATGAATGCTTGTTTCCTTAGCCTAGGCGTGGGTATCAATAGGCACCTGCCCTTCAGGGGTATCCCGTCCTTCAGCTGCCATTCTCTGTGACTGAGGAGCCACCTCCGCCATGCGAATGACCTGATCCCTCTCTTTATTCCCCTCAGGAAAGTATCCGGTTGGATAACCCCCAATACCATCCTCGGGGAAATGATGGAACGCTCGGTTGCAGGCAATGGTTCCTTAACTGCAGATTGACGGGACAGGGCGTCCGCCTTCCGGTTTTCCGTCCCCGGCCGATATGTGATGCGGAAGTTGAACCCCGCAAAGAAGATCATCCACCGCAGCTGCCTGGGAGAAAGGTGTCTAGTGGCCGTCATGAACTGTAGGTTCCGATGGTCCGTGTACACCGATACCACATGTCTTGCCCCCATCAACCAATGCCTCCATTCGGTGAAGGCGTCCTTGATTGCGAGAAGCTCCTTCTCCGCAATATGGTAGTTGCGTTCGGCGTCGTTGAGTTTGCGGGACATGTACGCAACGGGATGAAGCACCCCTGTGTCGTGGTTGCGTTGGGACAAGATAGCCCCCAGCGCCACATCCGACGCGTCCGCTTCCACCACGTAGGGGAGATCCGGATCGGGGTGAGCCAACACCGGCGCCTTACCAAAGGCGCTTTTCAGGGCCTCAAAGGCTTTGTTCGCTTCAGGGGACCAGACAAACTCCTTGGACTTCCTCAGTAGCTGTGTGATTGGGGCCACCACTCCTGAAAATCCATCTATAAACCGCCTGTAAAAGTTGGCGAAGCCAATGAAACTTTGGACGTCCTTCACGCTTTGGGGCACCGGCCATTCTTTCACCGCCTTGATCTTTCGTTCTGCCATCTCCTGTCCCTCTGGACTCAGCATCACTCCGAGGAATTCCACGGATGTGACGTGGAAGTCACACTTGCTGAGTTTACAAAACAGCATGTTTTCCCTCAGCTTTTGGAGCACAGCTTTGACGTGGTGTACGTGCTCCTCCACACTGGACGAATAGATGAGGATGTCGTCGATATATACGACCACGTAGATATCCAACTCCTCTCTGAATACCTCATTTAAAAAGTACTGAAAGGCTGCCGGGGCGTTGCACAGACCGAACGGCATGACGAGGTACTCAAAAAGGCCGAACCTGGTCTTAAAGGCGGTCTTCCACTCGTCTCCGTCCCTCATGCGCACCAGATGGTATGCCCCTTTCAAATCCAACTTGGTGTAGATACGAGCTTTCTTGACCTGTTCCAGAAGTACACTGATGAGAGGCAAGGGGTACCGATTTTTTATGGTTATCGCATTCAATGCCCTAAAGTCCACACAGGCTCTCAGCTCCCCATTAGCCTTCGGGATGAAGAAGAGTGGCGAGGCGGCCGGAGATTTGGACGGGCGGATGAATCCTAGCTTGAGGAGTTTATCCAGGTACCCCCGGAGATGCACGTTTTCAGGCTCCGTCAGGGCATACAGCCTGCCGCTGGGAACGCTGGCCCCTGGCACCAGGTCGATCTGGCAGTCAAACTGTCTATGTGGTGGTAGCACTTCCGCCTTCACCTCATCAAATACATCCTCAAAACTGTGATAAGCCTGGGGGAGAGCCACATCTTTTTCTGCCGCTGTAGCCACCGTCTGACTCCCGCTCTCATCTGCGTCAAGGGATTCCGTTCTTATTCCACAATGCAGGATGCAATATGGTGACGTCATTTCGATGCGATGTGTTGGCCAATCCACAAAGGGGTTGTGTTTCTGTAGCCACGGCAATCCCAATATGACGCCATATTGGGGCGCTCGGATGATGTTAAAATCGATTTGTTCCAAATGGTTCCTCCCATATCTCATCGGAAGGACCCCCGTGTGCTGTCCGATGGGCCCCGTCACCAATCGCCTTCCGTCTACCGCATAGACGTCTTCGGGTACTGCTTTGGGAAGAAGCACTAGCCCTAGCCTGCATGCCTCGTTGTGGTCCATAAACATGCCAGTGGCCCCTGAATCCACCATGGCCACAACGGGTATCCACTGGTCATGCACTCCCACGTGTACCGTGATAAACAGGTGTCGTTGTCCCTTAGTGACCGAGTTGGAAAGTGAAGGGATGGATGAGTGACTCCGAGATGCCCCTTCTCTGGTCTTGGAGTCCTCTAGTTTTCCGCCGGTATGTCCACCACGGCTGTTACCGACCGGTTGGCCCGATAACGTGACGTCTTCGGTTTGGCAGGGCATTCACGTACGTAGTGGCCTTTTTTGCCACAATATAGGCACAATCCTTGTTTACGGCGTGACTCTTTCTCCGTGGCTGTGAGGCTCGCTCGTATTGCGCTGATGTCCATGGGTTCTCCCTTGGATGCGGTGGAAGTTTCAGGACTTCCCACCGTCACATAGGATGGAAGGGATTTTCCTTTTCTCCCATGATCCCCCTTTCTTTCACTTAGCCTATGTTCCAGCCGTAATACCAGGTTGATAAGGCCCTCACATGTCTTGGGTTGAGGGTCAATATGAGCCACGGCGTCCTTGAGCTCATCGCACAGCCCTTGATGGAAGAGCGCCGTCTGTTTAGCAACAGGCCACTTGGTTTCCGCAACCAGCCTTCGGAACGCGTTGAGATACTGCACCAGGTCGTTGGATCCCTGTCTCAACTCAAGAATTTCACGGTCCGCCGTGTACGAGTCAGCCCTTCTGTCGAATACCTTCAGGAATTCCTCGCGAAAAGCACCCCAATCACATAAGAGGGGGTCGTCCCTGCTCACCAAAGGTACGGCCCATTGTGCCGCGTTTCCAGCCAAATAGGATATAAGGAAAGCCACACGAGCCTGACTCGTGGGGAACGCCTTTGGTTTGCACGATAAATGTAGCGCCACTTGTGTGAGGAATACCTGCACTGTGTTAGGATCCCCACTGTACCTCTCTGGTGTTGCCAAGGGGATGGCTACCGGCATTTCCACTACTACCGCAGGGGTCTGGTTCGTGAGGGAGGTGCTGGGCGTGAGCGGGTCCAATTGGATAGCATCCAGTCTGGCTTTTACATCGGCTGTTTCTTGCCTAGAGGCAGCCACTTCAACTTGCATGGCCGCTAAAGCAGCCAGCACATCATCAAGTGTTGCCATGTCTGTTATCGACCGGGAGACAGTTAGTGTTATTAAGGTCGGATATTTTGTAACGCCCTGAACGTCTCAGGATCGTTTAACAGACACGACAATGAGGACGCAACCACTTGTGAAGGGTTAGTTCTTTTAATGAAGGCAAATAAAATACAAAGAACAAACAAAAGTTATAGTCACTGGAATCCTCCAGGCTAAGTACGTTACCAGCCCACAGCACGGATGGTCCTAACCGTCCTCTGCATATACGCCGATCCCGGCGTATGCCAACAGAGGGCAGAAATGAAATGGCCGACAATGCCAATCGGTAGGCTGTGAGGGGCACGAAGAGTGTTGGGGAGAATCGAGGAGTCAGGGAAACACCCAGCCGGGGTCTCTACCTGAAGTGAGCAGCCGCTCAACCTCTTCCTCAGACTGCACCGGGACGCGGAGTCACCTCCTGGTGATGCGTCACCGATACCCCAATCACAAGCAAGAAGACTGAACCGAGAGCAGCCGCTCGATCGATCCTGTGGACTTCCGAGTCTGTAACGCGGCAAACACCTCCTGGTGTGCGTTACAGCTGGCAGTCCCTGTGTCTCTGGTCGGGCTGGGAGTTACGACTCCAACCAGCAAAAGCGCCACTGCGCTTGGACTCAGCCGAGTCAAAAAGCGAAGCTCAATGGTTGACCGGTAGAGCTTCCGGGTCCTTCACAGGTGACGATGGGGCAAGACACGGCCCAGGGAGTAACGACTCGACCTACCTCCGTTCTTGCCTTACTGGAGCACCACTCCGGAACACTGCTCTTCACGAAGCAGGTACGTCGGTGTAAACACAATATCCGACACCCTTGTACCTCCCGGTTCCTCCCTTTATAGGGCGTGTTTTCCTTGAGTTATGTAACAGCTCTCCTGTTTACATAAGGGCGTGTTTCCCTTGAGTTATGTAACAGCTCTCCTGTTTACATAAGGGCGTGTTTCCCTTGAGTTATGTAACAGCTCTCCTGTTTACATAAGGGCGTGTTTCCCTTGAGTTATGTAACAGCTCTCCTGTTTACATAAGGGCGTGTTTCCCTTGAGTTATGTAACAGCTCTCCTGTTTACATAAGGGCGTGTTTCCCTTGTATGACAGGAATTCTTGACAAAACGGTACTGAAATGGCCCATTCTTCCACACTTCCTACACTGTCTATTACTAGCCGGACAACCTGCAAATGATGCAAAATGTGACCTACTTCCACATCTAAAACATATATTTATCTAAATGAACTCCCACCATTGTATCTATTGTTTATAACTCTCTTTTGAACAACTTCCATATTGTCTTTTTTTAACTGCGTATTGCTCCTTGAATTATTTTTTAAAGCACACACTTCTTCCACACATTCACCCTTCTTAGTACTTTGCTTAATCGTTTGCATCCAACTTTCTGATTGCTCCACTGCTTTCGCATTAGCTATTGTTTCTGACAAACTAGGATCTCCCATCACCCACAAATTTTCTTGGACTTTCTTGTTTTTTACATGCACAATGATCTGATCCCTAATCATTTCATCCGCCATTGCCCCAAATTTGCAATGTACACATAAGGATCTTAGAGACGTTAAAAAGTCATCAAAGGATTCCTCCTCCTACTGCGCCCTAGTATAGAACTTAAACCTGTTCAAAGCAATACTTGTTGTAGGTTTGAAGCGTTTTTCTAGTCTCTGTAACGCCTCATTGTACACATTCAAATTCTCTTCCCCCACTTGTGCGGTAATTTGTGGAAGTGCTCTAAAAATGTCTTGGCCTTCCGATCCTAAGCAATGCAGTAGAAGGCTTTTTTTCCTCTCTGCCCCCATCCGTTCTCCATCAATTGCCTTCATGTAAGTCAAAAACTCTTCTTTCCATCTTGACCATGGTAGGGGTGGATCTCCCTTACTTTGTAGAAACTTTGCAGAAGGGTCGAACTGCATTTTACCAATCTACCCTTGAAATTGCTTGAAACAAAACAACAAATTACTAACAAACTTGCCTTACAACAACATGGAAGAGCAAGCGTAGGGAAAAAAAAAAAAAAAATTAGCTTTACTCCTTTGAGTTCCGAAAAATACTTCCTTGTCACCAAGACCAGTAAATCGTCTTATATACTCCGGTTGATGTCTGATATAAATGACCTCAGTTTAACTTTGGGCCAACATTTAATATTTGAATATTGGATGAGTTCCCACCTTGTATTGTTCCTTCTTCTCCTCTTAAATGTCTTCCGCGCACAGCTCACCCTGTTAACCGGTCCGATTAACTGCTCACTGCAACAACACAAATGTTTTCCTACTCGCGTTTCTCTCCATTTTATGCGCAAACGCGTAGTACTTCCTCACTCATCCCGTCACCTGGCAACGCTTTATCAACACGCTCCACACGTCACAGTGCATTCACATACTGACGCTACTGAAGTGCGCTCCTTCACGTACCCTTCTCTTCCGCTTACCTACAGCGGTGCTTGGATACTCCGAACGTTCCTCCCGAACGTTCTTTCCTTCGTAAGGTACGTTGCCGAGATATTTAAAAAAAAAAAAAAAAAATAGCTTTACTCTCGTGATTTCGCCTCTTCCTTCGAGTATCTTGCCACAGTAGATCTTCTTCCTTCCTCTCAATCGCTCCTCTTACAGAACGATGTTCTTTGCTTTTCGTAATCCGCTGGCTTCTTTTCTTAATTAGTTTCCTTTCGTGGATTCTTCTGCTCTCCGTTCCCGTGCCTTCTCTGACAGGAGAGACTGTTCCTCGTCGCCAATATTAAATTTCACAAAGCGATATTGTAGGCTTGAATAGCTTTAATTAAGCAGCATGGCAGACATCCTCCCAGCTCCACACTCCTACACCAACTGAGTCTCTCACTGGCAGAATACATCATCAGTTCTGCACTAGAACTTAGAACTTAACCTGAACAAAAACACAGCGCATGCCAATGATAAAGTACTATTACATTCAAATAACCACAATATAGATTACAACAGTAGGTTTTTCACTGATCATGTCGTGTAGATAGTTATTTTTGGTCCTGATGAAAGGCCTTGATCCTCCTGACACATGAAGCACGAAACATGTTGACCTTTAGAGAGTAGAGCATACACAGCTAGAAACCTTACATGTAGTTCACTGCCACTCTTCCTGTTTTTACTCAGGCAGTTTACCTTCCAGAATAAATCATCACTAGGACTAAATGACCTGTTTTAATTCACTCACTCCACATCTACACACACTAGGCCCCTCACCCCCACTGCACCCAACGGCAAGAACAAAAGATCCCCCCAAAGACCCCCATACTGGGTGCCCGTCAGGTATTGCAGCGCCAACCTGACGAGGGGCAGGCTCATATGATGAAGCATGACACCTAGCTTGCTAGGTGTGTGAGAGCCCTAGTTTCAACAAGGGAAATTTCCCCCCCTTTTTCACATACAAGGTGGGACGACCACCCAGTGGCATTACTCCCACCTTAACCCCCACGTGATTTACTCAGACCTCGAGGAACTTCATACCTTCTTTGCACACTGTCTCTGTCGGGCATGTATGCTGGACCTCATTAAACTTGCCCCTCTGTCCCTCCTGTTTGTTTCATATTCAGGCACCTGAAGGTGCCTGCCTCGGGGTGCAGGGATGAACTGCAACCCTGCTCTTTTTCATGAGGGCATGCATTCCGTTCGGAATGCATGCTCCCATGGAAAGGTATAGGAATGATCCTACTTGCAGGTCAGTAACTGACAACAGGAGGTCGTTCGGTTACAGTTCCTGATCGATGTATGACGGACTCTGGTTCGTCCGACATCGGATTCGGCCCCTAAGTAGTACATTTACATGTGAGACTATCTTCTCACAGGAAAGACAGGAGACTTGGAGGTGGAGATTTACACTTGTAGATTTGTGAATGGAATTTTGTAGTATTTTAGTGATATTATTTCACTCTGCATCTATACCTTATTATAGACAAGGATGCACAGAGAAAAAGGCCATCAGGAAGCTCACTGACTGAGCACCACAATGGGCTGGCACACAGTCTATGACCCTCCCGAAGGCACACCTCTAGAGATGGGAAAGGGGGTCTTATGAAACTCCCCAGACAATCCCTTGCAGGCAGGTGCACTCACTCACTGCGCCTGGCTGCAGAGTGATTTCCATCCCCCTTGAAAGTGCCGACCCAGTGCCGACTGCACTGTGATAATGCAGAACGGCTGCTTCAATCAACTGGTCCACTTTTGAGGCTATTGCGGTCAGTTGGTTTTTTATACAATGTGGTGCTAAGTGACCCACCCGTCAATAGAAGTCTTAGATCTAGGAAGGGGATATCAGTTTCCGAGATGGTGTGGGTAAATGTCAGTAACTCGTTTTGGTCATTGATCCAAGTGACAAACTCCTCACAGGTAGAACGATCTACTCTCCAAAAGATGAGAATATCGTCTATGAAACGTTTCAATCAACTGGTCCACTTTTGAGTAATGAGCTGCCCCAGGGTAGCATGAGTTTGAGGCTTCCCTGTGCATCCTTACTGTAATAGGGCACCAGGAGAAGGCCTTTAACAGTTTCTTGAGGTACTTTTTCCCTCTCAATCCCTACTCCTGTACATACTCACCTCTAAGGGCCAAAAAACTCGTGAAGATTCAATCTTACTGAACTGGTATAACATTTAGTTAAGCAATAAAGGTAGTTTCTGAAAGTGAATACTCCATTTCTTGCAATCTGAACTTTGAAGTTAGAAAATGAAAGCAATCAAATAAACCTGTTATGGGAATGCAGTCTAGGAGAAATAAAAAATGTAACACATTTTATCTTGACATTCAGACTGTGTGGATTTAGGATGAATATTTAATAAACTGAGTCTCTGCACACACTACACAAACATGGGAATTTGTATGGAGGGCAGGGTGCACATCAGATACCATTCAATGACTGATCTTCTCACAGAAGTTTCAAAGTGTTAAAAGAGGAAATGTTCCATTGTAATCACCTGTTTTGAAATGATTCCCATCTAAAATGATAGCACTTTAAATGATAATTTTATGTGTCATGTTGAATGAGTGGTTATCAGTAGGTTGAATGTGTTTTTACCATCATATTTAGCAATGTAAGACATTTAATTCATCTGTGTACAGTTAAAGGCGACAGTGTGGTACATCATATTTGGGCCATAAACGATATATGAAAATACGCAGAGGATAATATGCTATTTATTACCTTTTTTGAGGGCAGTAAGGGGCATCATGACTCACTCGAGGCTTTTCCTGTCAGGAACCATGACCCCTCTACACACTCAACAATGGTAATAAATAGCATATTACACTAATATATATTATATATATATATATATATATATATATATTACCTACTGGCGGTCGCCAGTAGGTAGTTATAGTTAGGACCGTGTTTCCATAGGAAATCCGCAACATTCTATTTGGAATAACTTTGGCGCCGGTCGACGAATCCTCGCGAAATTTTCAAAACTAATGGGGCGCTACGCTCCGCTCCTACCCTGAAAGTCTCGGGGGGATTCGTCAAGCGGGGGCTGAGAAAAAAGGGGGGTCCCAAAACACGTTTTCCCCATGCATTTTTCCATAGGACCTTTAGTCCGAGCTACAGCCCGAACGGCTGAACAGAATTACTTGAAATATGGCAGAGAGGTAGTCCTCAGGTCAAGGATGTGCCTTTTGTAGGTCTGGTGTAAATCTGTTCAGTAGGTCCTGAGAAAATAGCATTTAAATCAATATATATATCTGTAAGCGCGCTCCGTGCGCTTACCGTAAGCTTACCGTACGCGTACGGTGCCGTGCGCGAGCTCAATTCTGATTGGTGGTTACATGACTGTAAACATTTGAATCGGTCGAAATCAGGAAGTGTCGGCCGCCATTTTCTGTCTCTCGCACTGACAAACAAAGGTGGGGAACGTGAAAAGGGGGAAACGAAGAGAGTTGCAGACCCCCTAGTGTTTGTCAGGGGGTCCAAGAAGGACCCAAAAGTACGAAAAATACATTTAATAATTTTTTAAAAAAATCGCAGAGTGCGCGTACGGTAAGCTTACCGTACGCGCACGGGAAAAAAAAATAAAAAAATAAATAAAGAAGTAACAACCACATTTATTAAATAAATTAAAGGACCCACAAGGGAGAAAAAAACAAATGTTACTGTGTAAAAAAAGGGGAGGCGCGCACGGCATGGACTGCGCAACGTGGGCGCTCGGTGCGCGAAGGGCACCGAGCGCCCACAGCGCGTGCACGATGCGCGAAGCGCACCGTGCGCGCAGGGTGTGTGCACAGTGAAAAACCAGAAAAAAAATAAAAAATAAATACATAACTTAGCATTTAAAAAACCGTACAAATTCACTGAAAAAACCATAGGTTTCACACACGTTATAGTTAGGAATTATCATTTACAAAACCTTGCAAATTCACTTAAAAAACCATAGGTTTCACACATGTTATAGTTAGCTGTACATTTCACTCGTAAAAAACCAATGAAATTCCACGGTATAGTTAGATCAGGTAACTATAACTTGCGCGACCGCAATCCACAATGTGTAATTTCAGATGTCATCATTGATGTCATGAGTGATGTCACTGACCATGTCATGAGTGATGTAATATGTGACGTCATCAGCAGTTTATTGTGGGCGCGCAAGTTATAGTTACCTGATCTAACTATAACGTGGAATTTCATTGGTTTTTTACGAGTGAAATGTACAGCTAACTATAACATGTGTGAAACCTATGGTTTTTTAAGTGAATATATATATATATATATATATTCACTTAAAAAACCATAGGTTTCACACATGTTATAGTTAGCTGGGCATTTCCCTCGTAAAAAAACAATGAAATTCCCCCGTTATAGTTAGTGCAGGCAACTATAACTCACGCGACCTATGGTTTTTTAAGTGAATATGCAAGGTTTTTTAAATGCTAATTCCTAACTATAACGTGTGTGAAACCTATGGTTTTTTCAGTGAATTTGTATGGTTTTTTAAATGCTAAGTTATGTATTTATTAATATATTTTTTTAAACAAAACTTTTTCACGGCGCGCGCAGGGTGCGCGCGCGGTGGGCACGCGGTGCGCTTCGCGCACCGCGCGCCCACTTTACGCAGTTCGTGCCGTGCGCGCACGGAGCGCTTCGCGCACCGTGCGCGCGCGGTGGGCACACGGTGCGCTTCGCGCACCGCCCGGCCACTTTACAAAGTTCGTGCCGTGCGCGCACGGAGCGCTTCGCCCCCAAGGGCCAAATAATTTTTTTTTTTTTCGATAAATCGCGGAGTGCGCGCACGCTGTGCGAACTTCGCAGATTTTTTTCCGTTTGGGTGGTGCGCGCAGGGTGCGCGCACTCGGCGATTTTTTGTAAAAAAAAAAATTGTTTTTTGGCCCTTGGGGGTCCTTCTGGGACCCCCTGACCACGGCTAGGGGGTCAGGAACTGTCCACCCTGCCCCCTTTTCACGTTCTCCACATTTGTTTTTCACCCCCTCAGAGTGCGAGAGACAAAATGGCGGCCGACACTTCCTGGTTTCGACCGATTCGAATGTTTACTAAGATCTAACAACCAATCAGATTTGCGCTCGCACACGGCAAGGTGCGCGCACCCAGCGCGCACGCTGCGCGCGTACAGATATATATATCGATTTAAATGCTATTTTCTCTGGAAATACTGAACAGATTTACACCAAACCTGCAAAAGGCACTTCATGGACCTTATGGCTACCTCTCTGCCAAATTTCACGTAATTCTGTTCAGCCGTTCGGGCTGTAGCTGCGACTAAAGTCCCTATGGAAAAATCCATGGGGAAAACGCGTTTTGGGACCCCCCTTTTTCTCGGCCCCCGCTTGACGAATCACCCCGAGACTTTCAGGGTAGGAGCGGAGCGGAGCGCCCCATTAGTTTTGAAAATTTTGCGAGGATTCGTCAATCGGCGCCAAAGTTATTCAAAATAGAATTTTGAGATTTCCTATGGAAACTCGGTCCTAACTATAACTATCTACTGGCGACCGCCAGTAGATAAAATATATATATAAACCTATGGTTTTTTCTGTGAATTTGTACGGTTTTTTAAATGCTAAGTTACTTTACGCTGTTCGTGCCGTGCGCGCCCACTTCACGCAGATCGTTCCGTGCGCGCACGGTGCGCTTCGCGCACCGTGCGTGCACAGTGAGCACGCGGTGCGCTTCGCGCACCGCGCGCCCACTTAACGCAGTTAGTGCCGTGCACGCACGGTGGGCACGCGGTGCGCTATGCGCACCGCGTGCCCACATTAGGCTGGATGGGCCATGTACGCACGATGCCCTTCGCGCACCGTCCGCACACAGAGGACATATTATGCGCTTCGTTCTGAAAGGTTTTCTATTAAATGTTCACTGACGTGGGGAAAACGCGTTTTGGGATCCCCGTTTTTTCTCAGCCCCCGCTTGACGAATCCCCCCGAGACTTTCAGGGTAGGAGCGGAGCGTAGCGCCCCATTAGTTTTAAAAATTTCGCGAGGATTCGTCAACCGGCGCCAAAGTTATTCCAAATAGAATGTTGCGGATTTCCTATGGAAACAGGGTCCTAACTATAACTACCTACTGGCGACCGCCAGTAGGTAATATATATATATATATATATATATATATATATATATATATATATATATATATATATATATATATATATATATATATATATATATATATATATATATATATATATATATATATATATATATATATATATATATATAACCAAGTCCTCTGTACCAAGTCAAAGGATGACGACGCCGTGTCCAGGTTCAAAAAGAGTTTTATTGCTTACACAGCCGGTTTGGACGCATTTCGCCTGCCCAGCAGGCTTGTTCACCAACTGTTCGTACATATTTCGAAACCTTATTTACATGCTTACGTGCTCGTCCCAAATCACGTGACGTGACTACAGCCACAGTATCATGGAAGACAGACTCGTAGTTTAAACGGGAGAATCCTTAAGCTTTGGTGCAAATATACGTAAATCTGTCTAAATTAAAACAAATCCACTATCATGGGAAATAATATATTGGCACATCTCTTATAATTATTGGAGGATTAAGTGTAGATGCACAAAATATTACTGTTGATATCACTGCATCTAGCGTGATATCGACCATAGCCAAAACACAATATGACTAGCTTCCCACTCTTAACAGGATTACTGAATTTTCACCACACGCATTCCACCACGTTATTAATCACGTTATTCACCACATATAGCCCCAGTGGGCCTAAATTGACTTATAATCATTAAAGTCTAACCAATTGTTGTGTCAGACATTCTGAGTTCCACATATCATATACCATGCAAAAGACAAACACCATAAAGAAATTACATTAAAAACAGTAACGAGGGAGGTTTTTTGGCTGCTAATCTTCATCAATACATTCCCAAGCTATTTACAAATGTGTGATAAGGTCTTCTTCCATGTTGAGACCTATGGGGGTACGTGTGTTTAAGGCAAGGATGTAAGAAGATTCAAGTCTCCTTAACTTCTTCTCCCGATTGCCCCCTCTTACATTCGGCACAATGCAATCGATGACAAAGTAGGATAAGCCTTTCTCATTCTTGGCATGATGGGATTCGAAATGACGGGCCACGGGGTATGTTCGGTCCCCGTTTTTGATGGCCCTCAGATGCTGTAAGATCCTCTTATGCACTGGATGGATTGTGCTGCCCACGTACCGCATGCCACAAGGGCATTGAAGTACGTAGACAGCATAATCAGTCTTACACGTAAAACACCCTTGGATCTTTTTCACTCTTTTTGATAGACCCAGTGCATAAGACACGGTATTTTTCCCGTGAATGCAGGCCTTGCATTTATTGCATTTCAAAAAGCCTGGTTTTCTCATTAGCCAGGCACTGCCTTTGGACACTTGTAATATATATATATATATTACCTACTGGCGGTCGCCAGTAGGTAGTTATAGTTAGGACCACGTTTCCATAGGAAATCCGCAACATTCTATTTTGAATAACTTTGGCGCCGGTCGACGAATCCTCGCGAATTTTTCAAAATATGTGGGGCGCTACGCTCCGCTCCTTCCCTGAAAGTCTCGGGGGGATTCGTCAAGCGGGGGCTGAGATAAAAGGGGGGTCCCAAAACGCGTTTTTCCCATGCATTTTTCCATAGGACCTTTAGACAGGGCTACAGCCCGAACGGCTGAACAGAATTACTAGAAATTTGGCAGAGAGGTAGTCCTCAGGTCAAGGAAGTGCCTTTTGTAGGTTTGGTGTAAATCTGTTCAGTAGATTCTGAGAAAATAGCCTTTAAATCAATATATATAGCTGAGCCAGCTTACGGTGCGCTTACGGTACGCTTACCGTACGCGTACGGTGGCGTGCGCGAGCGCGATTCTGATTGGCTCTTAGATCTTAGTAAACATTCGAATCGGCCGAAACCAGGAAGCGGCGGCCGCCATTTTCTCTCTCGCACTGAGAGTGATGTTTAAAATATAAAGCACAAAAACATGTAAAGGGGCTGTTTAGACAGCTCCCACACACATAGCAATGTTGAGGGAGTCCCCAAAGATCCCCCAAGGCCAAAAACGGAATTTTTATTTTTTCGCTAATTTCGCCGATTACGCTTACCGTACGCGTATGGTAAAAAATTATAAAAAAAAAAAAAATTATCCACACTCTCCCCACCCCGTGTGCAATTGGTGCCCGAAGGGCACCAATTGTGCATTGCTTATTAAAGATGAGTTAAACTAAAATATTAAAAAAAATAATAAAAAAAAAAATTATCCACACTCTCTCCACCCCGTGTGCAAATGGTGCCCGAAGGGCACCATTTGTGCATGGGTTATAACATATACGAAAAATTAAAATATTACCTTTCAAAACGAAGTGCATCATATGTCCTCCATGTGCGCACGGTGCGCGAAGCGCATCGTGCGTACATGGCCCATCTAGCGTAACGTGGGCACGCGGTGCACGTAGCGCACCCCGTGCCCACCGTGCGTGCACGGCACTAACTGCGTAAAGTGGGCGCGCGGTGCACGAAGCGCACCGCGTGCTCACTGTGCGCGCACGGTGCGCGAAGCGCACCGTGCGCGCACGGAACGAACTGCGTTAAGTGGGCGCGCACGCCACAAATGGCGTAAAGTAACTTAGCATTTAAAAAAACGTACAAATTCACTGAAAAAACCATAGGTTTCACACACGTTATAGTTAGGAATTAGCATTTAAAAAACCTTGCAAATTCACTGAAAAAACCATAGGTTTCACACATGTTATAGTTAGCGGAAATTTTACTGATAAAAAAACCAATGAAATTCCCCCGTTATAGTTAGTGCAGGCAACTATAACTCACGCGACCGCAATCTTCTGCTGATGACATATGTGTCTTTATGAAAAAAAAATATTTGTAATATATGTATAGCTAAAAATGTATGGAAGAAGACATGGGCAAATAAGTGTCTAAATACAGTATTAGCATCAGCAGAGGATTGCGGTCGCGTGAGTTATAGTTGCCTGCACTAACTATAACGGGGGAATTTCATTGGTTTTTTATCAGTAAAATTTCCGCTAACTATAACATGTGTGAAACCTATGGTTTTTTCAGTGAATATATATATATATATATGCCAACAATTTTTCCCTCAGTTTGAAAGAAAAAACAGGGTCGCACTCCAGCGAGTTGTGATAATCCTTGGTATTTTATTCACAAGTCATCCACAGGTTCCGAGATGCAAAGGAGAAGCCAACGCGTTTCGTCAGCGTCCGCTGACTTGCTCACGGTTAATTCACTCATTCAATTCAAGTGTTTTAAACAAAATAAAGACAGGAAATTGTCATACCCTCCTTTCCTGTCATGTGCGGGGTGGTTAAAAATCCCCGGATTTCTGGGAAATGTAGTCCCGTTAATTAACCAATATTTACTTAAGAAATCGTCTGGATTTTAAATGCAAGGCTGAAATATCAACATAACATAATTGCAATGCCTTTTGGTTCAAAAATAAAATAATTCTCATACCTCGTTAGAGTCCCGTATTTCAATGATACAATCACATTGTAAATAAATGCCCTCTAGTGGGTCGACATTGCTATGTGCCCTCTGGTGGGCCTACATCTTAAGAGCAGGGCTACAAATTTAGGCCATAATATCCATTGTCAATTCCAGAAGATATTTACACAAAATAACCATGTGTACAAGTGTATAGCAGTGTTATTAATTAAAGTCAATATGTTTATGTTACTGTCTAAAGATGTATATATAGTTCTTCCGACTGGTTCAGACCAAATGGTGTCATGCTTCTGAAGTTGATGATATGTCGTGACTCCTTTTGTCTTAATAATCTCTCCCGATTCCCTCCTCGTGTGTTAATTGGTACTGTTTCAATTCCGAAAAACTTTAAAGACTTCCAATTGCTGTTGTGGTGTGTCTCCATATGCTTCGCTACCGCGTTGTTTTTGTCCTTGTTTTTGGTAGCCCTCGTGTGTTCCAAAATTCTTTTCTTTAACTCAAAAATGGTACTTCCCACATATTTTAATTTGCAGGGACATTCAATGATGTAAACAGTGTATTGGCTCTTGCAAGATATTAGTTGTTTGATTTTCCAAGTTTTTTTGTTTGCCATTGTGATCTCACTCAAGGGTTTAGCAATTTGTCACACCTTGCAATTTTGACATTTAATAAAGCCAGTCT
This sequence comes from Triturus cristatus, assembly GCF_964204655.1. Lineage (NCBI taxonomy): Eukaryota > Metazoa > Chordata > Amphibia > Caudata > Salamandridae > Triturus > Triturus cristatus. Next base: position 765,043,461 of record NC_140581.1, on the reverse strand, counting down.
TCTTTAACCACGTTGTTTGTGCTTTATTCGATTTGAAATGACTGTGCACCAATCTGTCTTTTAAATTTGGAGCTCTTCTGTAAGTTATTGCAGGGTGAGGTCCCATTATTTTTCCCACAGTCCCATCCAATTGTAGTATTTTCCAATTTTTTTTAATTATATTCACAATCTCTTTAGATTCCAAAGTATAATCCAAGATTAGTCTTATTGGTTCATCCATAGTTTCTGAATCTTTGGTTTGTGTCAAACACTCCTCCCGGGTTTTCCGATTGGCTTTGTTCCAGCACTGTTTTACTGTATTTTTGTTGTATTTTCTCTTAAGGAATCTGTTGATTGTGCCTGCGCTTTGTTTCTTCCATTCTTCCTCCTCACTGCACAGTCTACGAAGGCGGAGAAATTCTCCGTAGGGTATGCTTGACACCAGGGAGGGTTGGTGGAAGCTCGTTGCTTCAAGGGTGGCGTTTGTTGCTGTGCTTTTGCGGTACAATGTTGATTCCAAACGGCCATTTTTCACATATATTGTGGCATCCAAAAAGTTAATCTTATCCTTGTTGGTTTCATATGTGAATTTCAAACTCGCGACACTATTGTTGAGGATTTCAAAATATTCACTGAATTCCTTCTCATTTCCGTTCCAGATTATCAATAAATCATCAATAAATCTTGTCCATTTAATGATTTTGTTTGTGTGTCTCTCATATTGTTTGTTCCATGCCACCTCTCGCTCCCACCAGCCCATAACTAGGCAGGCATAGCTTGGGCTAAAAGAAAAACCCATAGCTGCCCCATTCTTTTGATGATAAAGGTCATCTCCGAAGAGAAAAATATTGCAAGTGAGACAGGACAGAATCATGTCACATAACATATCGTTATGGTCTTTGAAATGGATATTTCTTTCTTGCAGGAAGGATTTAATGGCTTTCAAGCCTAAATCATTGTCAATGTTCGTATACAAGGCAATTACATCCATTGATATTAACAGGAAATTATTTTGCCAGGTCACATCACGCAGATTATTTAGGAGATCAGTGGTGTCTCGAATATAAGACTTTAGTTTCACTACATGTGGGATTAAGAAATGATCGATGTAATTAGCCATGGGTTCAAAAAGGGATCCTTTTGCTGATAAAATTGGTCTGCCTGGTGGTGTCTTACAGTCTTTGTGTATCTTCGGGAGAAAATACATGGTCGCAAGTTTGGGGAAATCCACTGATAGACGTTCTTCTTCATCTATCAAGTGTTTTGCTGTCCACAGATTTAAATTGTTTTCCATTTCCAACTGGTATGACATGGTGGGGTTTATACTTAATTTCTCATAGTATCTCTCGTTTTGCAACTGGCGTAGTGCCTCAGAGATATATAGTTGACGGTTCCATATTACCACATTACCCCCTTTGTCCGCCATTTTGATTTCAATTTCCTTATCATTCGATAATTTTTCCAAGGCTTCCTTTTCCGCTTTTGTCAAGTTCTCCTTGCGGTTCAACTTGTTGATTTTATACAGATCATGAATAACAGCCTCCTGAAATACATCAATTTTGTTGCCAGGTGGTAGTTGGGGGTAAAATTTAGATTTTGAGCGTTTATTGCTGAGACCGGCCCCTAATTGTGGAATTGCTGACTGCAGGGGTATCTCTTCCCCTTCTTCCGCATTTAGGTTGAGTAATGTGAGGTAATCATCAGCTTCCTTTGCCAATAAGGTTGACGTGGGGGTTTCCGCCAAGTGGCCAATCCTCGGTTTTTTCGGGTTTTCCAAAAAGTGTTTTGCCAATTTTATTTTGCGGACATACAGATAGAGATCAACTCTAGTTTGTGCTAAGTCCATTTGTTTTACCGGACAGAAATTAATTCCTCTTTTTAAGAGTGAAATTTCCGGTTCTGATAGTTCCCTGTTTGAGAGGTTGACTACTTGAAGTTCATTGCTTATTGATCCGTTCGTTGCCTCATACTTCTGGTCTTCGTACCAATCCTTTCGCTTGAGGTGCTGGGTTCTTCTTCCCCTTCGTTGCGTCTTCTTTGGTACCAGGTTTTCCCCCTTCCCCTTCCTCTGTTTTGTCTTTGGGGCATTTGGTTTTGTTCCCACTGTCGTTGTTTCAAGACTAGGCGCATGTCCCCTAAAAAAGTTGACCTTGCCCCCTCCGTATATATATATATATATATATATATATATATATATATATACGTATATATATATGTATATATATATATATTATTCAACAAATGCCCTTCAGCTTTACAGAACGCACTACACAGCCAGCCTGCCATCCGGCCTTCATTGACAACTCGCATTCCCTTTCGGGTATGATTCATTTGCCGACGCGTTTCAAGACCTTCCGTCCCTTCTTCACAGGCAACTTCGTTACGAGTGAGTTACGAACTGCTCTCATTTATTCAAATTTATACATGTTTGCAATTGGTTCTTCGCCCTTAGTGGGCTGTGCTTGATTTAGAGCAATGACATAGTGCATGATGGAACTGATAGTCCGAAATGAGAGCCACATTACATTTCCCTAAGTGGGTTTCGTACTCACAAGATTAATAAAAGCATGTATCTCCTTTGTAGGATCCTTAGGGGATAGCGAGTTCTTTATGTCTGGCTCGCTGCGCTGAATCGGTTAAAAACAGTTTCTAACCACAGCCTCTTAATGTCCAAAGATGGTACAGTCCTGTCACGACGGGGCCGCCGTGTAAGTTAATTATCCACCAAATGCCCTTCAGCTTTACAGAACGCACTCAACAGCCAGCCTGCCATCCGGCCTTCATTGACAACTCGCATTCCCTTTCGGGTATGATTCATTTGCCGACGCGTTTCAAGACCTTCAGTCCAAATGAAATGAAATGAATCAAACCCGAAAGGGAATGCGAGTTGTCAATGAAGGCATCTAGATAGCAAAATGTTCTGGTCACTTGTGGCCAAGAGCAACTCTGAAAGATCACCTCCCCTGGCCAAAAACATCCCAGCTGTGGAATGGCATAAGCATTTCAGTGATCTGTATTCCATCATAGATACCCAAGTCCGACCTCAAATGCCCATTGACTTAGGCCACCCAGCAGTTAGCCTTTAGTTCACGCGGGAGGAGATCCTGTACTCTCTAGACACAATTTCACCTGCTACAGCCTGCTACATCCTCTCTCCACTCCAAGCGGGGTTCCAGCGGAAGACGGGCACTATCGACCAGGTGTTCCGTCTTGTTTTACTGTAGTGGAAGGTAGTTGTGCTGGACAAGGGTAGCCTATATCTTGCTTTTATAGATTTAAAAACAGCATTCGACCTTGTACCCAGGGACTCACTTTGGCGGGTGCTCAGGGATTTGGGGATGCCCTTGTCAATTCTGGAACTCCTGATCAGGCTACATGAAGATAACTTTGCCTGTGTGAGATTGGGGGGATCAGGGACAAAATACAGAGCCCTTCAGAATCCAGCGGGGGGTCCGCCAGGGCTGCGTCCTAGCCCCTACACTCTTCTCCCTATATGTTAACCAAGTAGCCGAGCTATTGTGTTCCATCTCAGCAGACGTCCCATCATTAGCAAACCACAAAATCCTTACACTCCTATTTGCTGATGACACACTCCTGGTCTCAAAAACACTAATGGGCCTCCAGAAACTATTAAATCATTTTAAAGCTTTCTGCTGTGAAAGGGGTCTGGTCATCAATACTGATAAAACCAAGCTAATGATGATGAACCCACACAAGTCTTTCAAAGGGAAACTGTTCCTGGATAATATTCCGCTCGAGAGGGTTAGCTCTTTCGAATACTTGGGCATCAAGTTATCTGAGGGAATGGCTTGGAAGAACCACTTGAAGAAGGCATCCAGAGGCAGGAGCATCGTCTGTCATACACCAAACCGGTAGCACACACACCTGCCCTTTAAACTGTACACCTGTAAGGCAGTGAATAGTGCTCTCTATGGGGCGGAGCTATGGGGTGCAACAAATGTAAGTGACCTCATAGTAGTGGAAAACAAGTTCCTCAGGAACATGGTATCACTCCCCCAAAGTACCCCCCTGCTCCCTCTTAAACCCGACCTGGGTATAAAGCCGATCAATGAGCTGGTGAGGCTCCTCCCATTGCTTTTTTTGCATAGATTGGCTAACATCCCAGAATTAGCACCATATGCCGCAGCCTTCAGTGAGGTTTTAGCATTAGACACCAACAATAAGATTAGCTGGATGAAGCATGTAGACAACCTTCAGACAAGTATTGGCCTGCCCCAACAGGTCATAGGCCATCCCCGACCTATACTAGGAACCATGTTAAGCAACTTTATTGGACATGGGTTGACCAGAACAAATTTGCTCAATCTAAACTGGGCTCCTTAGCTGATACCTCTATGGATTCGAAACCCAATTGTTCTCTAGAAAGCTTATTTGATGCCATGCACATCTTAAAATCAGATGCCAGACCTCTATTTGCCTGTGCAACAGCGACATTTTTAGGCCACTGCTTGGCGATTAGAAGGAAGGCACTGCTGAAATCCTCCCCTGGCCCTGATAGATAAAATGGCAATTGTGATGACCCAGCAACGATGACTCATTTGCAATCTGAAATGTACGTTTTTTAAATTGTATATATCTGTTTTTATGGAATTATGCTATGTACTGCAATATGTTGCTGCTGGATTTTGTATAATGGTGCTGTTAAGGGTTAAAGGGGCGATAATACATCTCTCGGGATAATAATTCTGATGACTGTTTTAGACAATTGCTGCTAATGAACTAGCATTTTATTTATGTGGCCCCTTTTCCTAGTCCTATCTCGCCGGCGACAGCATAATTATGATATGCCATTTAAACCATGTATACTAGAGTACTTATCATCATGTACTGTGTATTTTTATTGACTGTTTTATAATTAAGAATGTTTTAACTTCATCTGTGTGGTTGTACCCTTTCATGGTTTCACAAACCGAAATAGAGTGAATTTGATGATTCAAACATTCTCCCCCAGTCAAGAGATCTGTGTTAAATCCATCATTCTTTTGCCCACTACGCCACCCCAGTTTGGACCCAGCCATATGCAAATCAGTCTTGACCCTGTGCCTCATGGGAACAGTCCAGACCGAGCTGCCAAGCCAGGTCCTCCCTGGACCGGAAACAAGCATCCTGGGACTGGTTTCGGGGTATGACACCTTTCATCAGCCCGGCTAGCTTGAATCCAGTGGCACAGTGAGCAACGGAGCCACGTCTGGGCATTCCTGTCACACTTAGGGTGAAAAGTGTAACTGCAACAAATGATAGATGGAATGTTGAATGATTCAAACATTCTCCCCCAGTCAAGAGATCTGGGTAAAATCCATCGTTATTTTGCCCACTATGCCACCCCAGTTTGGACCCAGCCATATGCAAATCAGTCTTGACCCTGTGTCTCATGGGAACAATCCAGACCAAACTGCCAAGCCAGGTCCTCCGTGAACCAGAAACAAGCATCCTGGGACCAGTTTTGGTGTATGTCACCCTTCATCAGCCCGGCTAGCTTGAATCCAGTGGCACAGTGAGCAAGGGACCCATGTCTGGGCATTTCCGCCCCACTTAGGGCGAAAGGTGTAACTGCAACAAATGATGGACAGAATGTTGAATGATTCAAACATTCTGCCCCAGTCAAGAGATCTAGGTTAAATCCATCTCTCTTTTGCCCACTACGCCACCCCAATTTGGACCCAGCCATATGCAAATCAGTCATGACCCTCTGCCTCATCTGAACAGTCCAGACCGAACTGCCAAGTCAGGTCCTTCCTGGACCAGAAACCTGCATCCTGAGACCGGTTTCGGGGTATATCACCCTTCATCAGCCAGGCTAGCTTGAATCCAGTGGCACAGTCAGCAAGGGACCCACGTCTGGGCATACCCGTCCCACTTATTGCGAAAAGTGTAACTGCAATAAATGATGGACAGAATATTGAATGATTCAAACATTCAGCCCCAGTCAAGAGATCTAGGTTAAATCCATCTCTCTTTTGCCCACTACGCCACCCCAATTTGGACCCAGCCATATGCAAATCAGTCTTGACCCTGTGCCTCATAGGAACAGTTCAGACCTAACTGCCAAGCCAGGTCCTCCCTGGACCAGAAACAAGCATCCTGAGACCGGTTTCGGGGTATATCACCCTTCATCAGCCAGGCTAGCTTGAATCCAGTGGCACAGTCAGCAAGGGACCCACGTCTGGGCATACCCGTCCCACTTATTGCGAAAAGTGTAACTGCAATAAATGATGGACAGAATATTGAATGATTCAAACATTCAGCCCCAGTCAAGAGATCTAGGTTAAATCCATCTCTCTTTTGCCCACTACGCCACCCCAATTTGGACCCAGCCATATGCAAATCAGTCTTGACCCTGTGCCTCATAGGAACAGTTCAGACCTAACTGCCAAGCCAGGTCCTCCCTGGACCAGAAACAAGCATCCTGAGACCGGTTTCGGGGTATATCACCCTTCATCAGCCAGGCTAGCTTGAATCCAGTGGCACAGTCAGCAAGGGACCCACGTCTGGGCATACCCGTCCCACTTAGGGCGAAAAGTGTAACTGCAACAAATGATGGACGGTATGTTGAATGATTCAAACATTCTTCCCCAGTCAAGAGATCTGCGTTAAATCCATTGTTCTTTTGCCCACTAAGCCACCCCAGTTTGGACCCAGCCATATGCAAATCAGTCAACCCTGTGCCTCATGGGAAAAGTCCAGACCGAAATGCCAAGCCAGGTCCTCCCTGGACCGGAAACAAGCATCCTGGGACCGGTTTTGTGGTATGTCACCCTTCATCAGCCAGGCTAGCTTGAATCCAGTGGCCCAGTGAGCAAGGGACCCACGTCTGGGCACGTCTGGGCACCCGTCCCCCTTCGGGCGAAAATGTAACTGCAACAAATGATGGAAGGAATGTTGAATGATTTAAACATTCTCCCCCAGTCCTAACTGGGATGGCATGGTGAGCAAAAAAACGATGAAAGATATTGGAAAAACAGGATGGCACCTTTGCGTGCATACGAGGGGAACATCGACGGAGATGTATGCTGCCCCACCCAAACGCACGTGTTAAATGGACCGATCCCAAGGAAGATAGTGGCCAGAGAAGAAAACAAGACCTTTGCGCGGCAATTCTGCCACTTGCCAGCCTGTTGGACCGAGGGAAAAGGCCAGTACGACAGACCTTGGCCCGGAGGAGGGATCCTTCAAACCAGTGTACATGGCTATAGCAGAAGATTGCAGCCAACATGGAGAAGGAGATTCCAAGTGGAACTTCCCCTACATGCAGGAATGCCTGAAAAGATGGGAATGCCATGTTTTGGAGAAACCACCAGAGTTAACCAAAGCATAAATATACCTGCTGATTTAGAAGGGCACATCAGGAACTATTTATGTGCTGTGAGTTCAAATGGATAAGGAAGGGTTACGGACTTAGGGGCTGATTATGATGACCGCCATCGGGACCATGTTATCTGCCAGCCATATTACCATGGCGGGCAGAGAGTGGCGGTCGGAAAGACAGACCACCACGCATCAAACAGGCTCTTTGAGCCCACCGGTGCATCAGAGGGAAATCATATCCCTACAACGGTGGCGTTGCCTACAGGCACCATCGTAGGGATTATGATGTCCCTTTCCTTCTGCCTTTTCTTGGCAGTTAACCCACAATGAAAAGGCAGAAAGGGACTTTGGGGGCCCGTAGCGGGCCCTCCTTCTCCTCTGGCCCTAAACTGTGGGTTTGTGGCAGGGTGCCTGCCACGTAGTGCAGGGATATGTCAGGTGCCCCTTTTTGCATTGTGGCATGTGCTGCAGCCAGCAGCACCTGCCACAATGCAAAGTATAGGCATTGCGACCACTGTGGTGGTAGTTGCATCATAACGGCTCTTTTGGGACTGCCAACAGCCTGTCGGGTGGTCCTGTTTCCTAATCAGCCCCAAAGTTACCGCCATTGCTGGATGGAACAGGGAAATGGATCTCATGTTTCGAGATAACACGGCTGGAATAAGCCTAGCAATAGGAAATTTAAAAAGTTTGCTAAGTAGTCTTATCAGAGAACAAGCTAACACAGTGTTTGCCTAAGCTCGCATACCATCAACTACGCTGACAAACAATGAGCATGACGGTGCCGCATTCAATTCATACAGCACCCAAATATGGACGGCCCTGAGGGAGATGTTCGCTGACGAAGAAGGGCTAATGGCGGAGACTAAGAAGCCAGGGCAGATAATAAACAAGTTTTCTGGATAGGATGAGGGAATGATGGAGACAAGAGACTGGACAGCCGTGGACTGATACAGGCCCACAAGTTGCATTCTTTTACAATATTCTAAAAAAGGGGCAGCCCACCAAGATACAAATCGGATTGGACAGCGTGGTTTTATTAGACACCAAGCCCTGGACAGTGTGGTTGCGTTAGACACCAAGCCCTGGTGGGAGGTACAAGCCTATATATTGCATTACCACAAAAAGAAGCAAGGGAAAGATAGAGAAAAACAGCAGCAAGCCCAGAGAGACACTGCTAAATTGGTCCAACACAAATTGAAAAAGACCACCCCTGTAGGGGCTGCTTCGGCCATGAGTATGCAAATGGCACCAGTCTTAAAGGGGGCCCCACCACAAAACCCCAGAGGGCTCAACCTAGCTATAGCGGCAGAGGTCAGGGAGGTTGGCAGCAACCAGATCCTAGTGAATGTTACTATCGCCACAGGATGGGCCCCCTAGCAGACACATGCTGGTTAAAAGCATACCATGAACAGAACTCGATGGGCCAGGGTCAGCCACTACAAAACCCTACACCACAAAACCAAGCCTAGGGAAACGCGAATGCACCTTACATTCAGCCGCAGGGAGGCCGGTCAACCGCCACACTCCCACAACAGGGATCAGGTAGATGGACAAACACGTGGCAACAGCAACTGAAGACAGGGAACCCAGTCCACCAAGGACCGGGCCACAGCATTGGCAGGGAAGGGTAACTGAGGGTAACTGTCTGGGATGGTATTGCCTTCACACGAACACAGAGTCCAAATGTGCAGTAAGAAAAAACCCCAGAGTAAAATACCAACCATTCACCCACATCCCAAGAATTAACTGTACCCAAAGACCAATGAGACAATGTTGGGAATGCAAACTTTTACTTGAATCTGGGGATTCAGGGCTGCTGTATGTGTTGTTTCTTGGGCATCCTCACTGAAGTTGGCCATTAAGGGAACCAAGGGGAGTCAAGGCCCCATTCTGCTGCAGCTCCCCTAGGATGGGGTTGGCAGGCCACACCCCATGGGAAGGGCAGTCTGACGAGGGGGTGGGGCGGCTCCCAGATCAAGTACGTAAAAGCAGGCACCCAGGTTCCCGCATACAAAGTCAATTGGACGGGTTCCAATTACCAAGTCAAAAGGTCCACATTCTCTGGAATTCAGCCAGGGGCCCACGTTTCCTTCATGGCATGAAGTTCCAACAGCGCACCCAAAAACTAGAAGCCTCAAGCCAAATGGAGACCTACTTTAACTTCTAAAACTAAGCTGTCCACAAGTGGCAGGAACCAGGATTCCTGTATGCCTGGGATAGTGAAGACTCCATAACCTCCACAGCACATGCACATAAGTCAATAAGCTGCAAGGTGCCCATATGTGCTGAGTCGGTCGAGAGGTTAGTCACATCAGTCAGATGTCCTTGAGTTGCGTGGCAGTACCAGTTCAGTCATCATCCCTAGGCAAAGTTCGGCAAGGGTACTTGACCTTGGCCACGGGATTCCAACATTCTTATGATCTTGGCGATGTTTTCTTTTATCTCCTTCGGGGTTTTCAAATCTCCAAAGTCTGGTCACCATGCCATACCCCTCCAAAATAGCCACAGGAGCACATCCGCTAGATGGAAGTCCCTAGCACAAGCCAGGAACTGCAGATCGAAACACAACTGAAAATGTATGGTCCGAGGGAGAGTAGGGTGCCTGGGAGAGGGGAGACTGCAAAGTCCATCACAGCCACATGCGCTCACCCCGTATCAGGCCTAGCAATTAACCAATGCACCAGGCCACACATATACCATCTGGAGAAAGCAGTAAGTCTCTACCTTGGATACCACAAGACAGCACAATCAGGGATACATGGGGGTCACCAAATGACTTTCAGGCCCTCTCAGCCACATGATAAGTGAAATAGCAGATCACACGAGATCTAGGGATCGCCCAAAAACCAACAAAAGTAGCCCAAAGTTAGCCCAAAAAGAAGTCTCTAGAGAAAGGGGTAGAACCAAGATATCTGGTGCCACAAGGGAGAGGCATATTGCAGCTGCAAGCCAAAACACATGTGATCTCGGGGCACATTGCAAGTACCAACAACATTTAACAGTAACATGCCCCTTACTCATACAGTACATGTAGGTTTACAGCAACCCAAACCAATGCACACATCAGGAGAGCCAGGGTCTTGGAAAACTGGCGGCGCCCATAAAACCCTAGATAAAAACTGATACAATCTGTTCCTATGATCACTTGAACACTTCATAAAACACTAATCCAAGCACTCAGTTAAGTACGAAGTCTCATAAAATAGCTTTAACCATCTAAAAGATACAGCGATCAGACCACCTTCCGGTGCCTTACAAATATTTATGTGAATGGAGTGTGGAGAGTACACCCCTGAGGGAAATACAGGAACCCCGAAGAAAAGATTAACAAGAACAGTGCACATGCAATGTTTTTATGAATTAACAAAAGAACCACGGTCTTATCCAATAGGTCTGCAATCAATCCTCCAAAGTGTACCACCTTTGAGCTGCCTCATCATAACCCCAATGTGGATCTAAAGTGTGTGAATCAAACTTACGAACTGCACGGTGAACTTTTTTGACCAAACTGTTGAACGAATACACCCGATAACCAGAGGACCACAGATATCTCTACTGGAACCATATCTAATACCTGCAATGTTCAATTGCAAGTTATGCATTTTTGCACTTCTGTGTACCCTCTGTCTAGTTGGATGCTGCATCACTTATTCGCTGCTAAAGAACCGCCTGGCCAAATGAAATCTGTTCAGAAACTATCACACCGCTTACGTAGGGATCTTTTAAAGGTCACTTATAATTTCCCAACTCAAACACTAGTAATTCACATGCACTACACAGCACCCTTTTACACAACACGTGGTATCAGTACATGGACGCCGTGGGCTCTAAGACATCAGCCAGGTCGTTTTACGTCTGTTCGCTGATATCCCATGCAATAGTCACAGATAGACTTTACTTGTCCCCAGAGATAGCCCCTAAAAAAGCAAAATGCATTCTCCACTTACACCTAAGCAGAATCAGGGCCAAAATTCAGTCCAAAAAGGTAGAACCCCACGGAGTAGTAGTGAATCTGACCCACTGGGAGACCAACCCAATGACTCAAAACCTTTGCACAGAGCCTAGCGATATTCAAACTGAGTTAGACAGGATGCGCAGGAAGGGCACCATGGGAGATAATACTGTTTGGCCCAATACTTCCCAGAGAAGACATTCCTGGAGGTAGCAAAACCCCTAACTCAATGCCCAAACACATCCACTCCTGCCTCCATTTGTGGTCTGGGGCAGTCTTCTTTAACAACAAGTGGCCCCCTGACATGGAGTTCCTGTGTTCAGCCATCCAATTTGATGATACGGGAACCCTCCCATTCATAAGGAGGGTTGAACAAAAGCATAGACTCTCCATGTCAGGAAATCTGGGATACCGAGGTAGGTTGAACAAAAGCATAGACTCTCCATGTCAGGAAATCTGGGATACCGAGGTAGGTACACTTGGCTAGAAGGGAAGGGGCAACCCCTAATTGCACGGAACATTACACTGTATTCCTTCTGTTTCAGAGGTAAAGAAATGCTTCCACTGGACATGAATGGAACCTGCTTCACGATCCTGCTCATTACGGATATGCAATGAGGCACCTCCATGCTGATGGATATGTACTGGCAGTGCAGCTAATTTACGTACATTCAGCTCATCCCTGGATGGCCCACACTTTGTTCCCTCATAACCATACACACCGACCCTGGTTATTCCCAGAGAAGAACTATCAGATTTGTACCAGCACCCACTCTTGAAGAAGACAACTTTGCTGCATCAGGCTCATGAATAAATAACAGCAGAGAATTTTGGCTGGGCTCAGTGTAAGAACATTCCAAAAGAATTCAGACAAGTATCATCAGGATGGTCCATACCCTTCTTCACCCTGCAGACAAAAGCTATTGCACACTGGTTACAGATCACCAGGTGGTAGTTGCTTAAAATGATGAACAGCACTGAGCTCGGCCTTAATTTGATCAAAGAAGAACTAAGAGCAATCTGCCTCATGGTGATGCAGCATCGGTATGTGTTTGACTGTGATGGAGCAAGGGGTGTGTGCCAAGATTGGTGCACCCTGCTGCACATTCATCCCAGGGAGCGTCATGGAGTATGGGACTTTGACTCTTGCCATTCAAGTACTGCACCGTTTACAAAGAGACATGGATGAGGAGGGAGGTGCCCCTGAGCAAGAGTGGTTCCTGAATTGGTTCTCCTGTCTCCCCTGGTAGTTTTCTGGATTGTGCACGTGGTTGCTTCCGGTCTTCACAGTGTTCTTGTTTTCATATGGTTCTATGCAGTTGGGGATTGCCTACCATAAAAACGCAGTCCTCAAACTGGGTAGAATGCAAATAACTAGGAAAGTAGTATTTGTCAAAAGCAAGCTTAAAGAACAACAAGCCCCCAATAATGCAACCGGCATGAAATATGGGTTAGAGAGTGTAGTTGAAAATTCAACAAGAGGGGAGAATGTTAATTTTGAGAAAGTCAATGCCAATGTGAATAACGATGCATTCATGTACAAAAACAAAATTGCATCTTTATTGACAAATTTGCCCATTTTGTACTACACATCAACCTCGGCTCAGCAACCCAGGCCTGAGCTCACTGATTGACAGGTCACAGGAGGGGTGGCATGTAACCAACAGACAAACGCACAAACAGGAAATCCCAGATCAATTCCACAGATAGGCGCAGCAACACCATAATGGACCAGGGAGATGGGCCCAATAAAGCACACATGTTCGTAAGGGTGCGCGCATTCCCAAAACACCATAAAGTCAGACACCACATAAAGTTAGGCACACATAGCCAATCAGGACACAGAACACACAGTACATGCAATAATAACACGTTCCCCATGCCGGACATCTGGACACGTTATTCATTGGTGTCATTATGTCCATGCAAGGTCGAGGTCCACCTGAATTCCTTATCGAATACTTTAATTTAAGGCTCCAAAGACAGAGGTTCGCATTCCTTACCAAAAAAGGATTGGTGCAACCATTTTATGCCATTCAATGAAATGTATAAAACCCAGTTCAGATCAATTGTAAGTTGAGACAATCCTCAGACCCTTTACATGTGACTGTGCTCCCGACCGCATTGTTTATTTAAACAAACTGTTCCTGTTTTGCCAAATGCCTCTTGTTTCTTGTTTTTTCAAGGTATTTCATGTTCAAGCTACAACAACATGATAAAATAGCTAACACTCTTGGGGAATGCAAGATTAAGTAAAACGTGCAATAAAAAAGGAACTAAATCGCTGACATGCATAACTTTAACGTTTTAACATTCATTGTTCGCAAAGCAATGCATCTTTTTTGCATTAATGTTAAGGGTATGAAAATAGGGTCAGTTTTAATGTCCCCCAACATACCTAAGACGTCATTGATGGTTCTCTCTCTACGAGTTTTTTGTAGATGGAATGGGGCTGTCCACAAAGTTATTTTGATGATTATATTATCAACACAATACAGGGAAAATGTGATGTAAGTACAACAAATATGATAAGGGATTTTTGATCCTGTTTTAGTAGAATGTTTTGTAACAGATAAGCCATAAAAAGGGACCCAACTTACTGTCATTCTGGTATCATTGTGCATTCTTAGTTTTGTATAAAAGGTCTGCTATACAAAGGGACAGGATGTTATGAGATCTGTTACAGCTCAAAAGAGGTATTCTGTACTGTCGGTACCATTGACAGGAATTTCTTACAGGCAACTATCTCAGCTTAATGTCGAATGTTGGAATACTTTTTACTGACAAGCACTGTGATCAGTCGAGCATTTAGTCATCCCTTTTGCTTTAATCTTCTTGATACGGAGTGCTGGGGCCTGTACAAAACTGGTTGTATCTGGCACCGGAGATTTATTTTTAGTCATTGTATGTAGCCCAGAGATAGTAAGGCCTATCTGATCTGAAGATCGGTGGTTTTTTGGCAGCATGTCGTCTCGGGCATTGAGCTGTCTGGTATTAGATTTTCATGGCAAAAAAATAGTATTAGTTAGAATATGCATTTGGGTTTATATTTTTCCCCAGTGGTAGGAGCTTTGCTGTGCTCCTGGTGATAATGCATGTCTAGAAGTTGTCTGTATGCTGCCTGTATGAATTTCTCTGTCTCCATCATTAATATTGCTTCTTTCTTGTCAGCTCATTTTTATCATACTTACATTGCTCATTTATCATGTTACATAATCTTCTTTCTCAAGAGGAAAGGTTCTGCCTAAAATGCTGTTTCTTCCCTGCTTGATCTGTTGTTACATTTTTCCTGAGACATTTAATGTAGCTTTCAGGTTTCATGTAGGCAATCACAGGAACGAATATAGATAAAATGTTTTCTGGCTTTGAAACATTCCATTGTGGCAAGGGCCGCTGGAAGGATGTGATTCTACAATTACGGCATGTTTTGCATAATTTTGGATTTGTCGCATATGCCACATAATGCATCATTTGCTAATAATAAGTGCAGAGTTTAACAAAAATAAATTGTTTCTAAATTCAATGGATCAAAAGGGACAAAAAATGTGGTGCGCTGTGCAAGGCCCTTTGTAAAGGTTGACTAGTTACCCTTCAGTTAGTAATTGCTGCATTTGGGTGTTAAACTGTTACTAAAGAGGTCAAACCTTTGTACAGACAATGTTAATGGCTGTATGACTACAATATTGTGACACCAGAGTATGATGTCAAAAATAAGAGCAACAAAAAAAATCTAGTTTACTCATTCTCTACCTAACTATTGCATCAAAAATATTGTTGAAGAGAATATCGACAAAAAATTTAAGTATATAAATAAATCATATGATTTTTTATATACTTACCATGCTGACTTGCTAAGGGGGGGAGCAAAGCTGTCACCTGTCCCACTTGCACTTCAAAGATACTGTCTCAGCTCACACACAAAGAACTTCACACAAGCCGATTGCGATTGCAGACAGACTGTTACCAGAACAGGGAGGCAGGACATTCCAAACACCTCTGTGGGGAAAATCATCTAGAAGTTTATCCTATTTCAAAGCCAGCACTAGGTATAAAGGTAGGACCTTCAGACCCACTCTTCAGATCACTTCTGGACCTGTGGAAGGCTCAGACGAAGGAAAGTCCTGCAGCAAGAAAAACTACCCTGCTGCCTGAGGAAGGAAGCCTGGACCTGATCCTTGAACCCAGAAGCAACAGAGTGACTGCAAGTGCTAGCTACAGTGACATAACAAGCTCCAGATACCTGCCTTGTATCTGCCCAGCTCAGCTGCCAAGAATCAACTGGACCTGCCTGTGTCCTGCTGCTGTCCTCTGGTGGAGAGAAGCCTGATCGCTAAGAGGTGCCCCCCAGGTCCTAGACCCTTAGCTGGCATCAAAGCATACTTTTCCTAGCTCAACTGATGGTTTCCTCAGCACCGATGCAGCATGATGCAACTCAACATAATGCGGCGCAGGACCTCGCATCGCAGCACCTCGCAGCCCCTGATCAGCAGCCTCATTGGAAGCGATGCAGCACATTCCTACTTGACACAGGAAACTGCATCACAGCCCTTGCAACTCCTCATCTGAACCAATGCAGCAAGATGCAACTCAACGCAAGACCTCTTATCGTAGCCCTCACAGGTCTTCATCGATACCGACACAGCGAAGTGCAACTTGACGCAGGACTTCATATCGCAGCCCTCGTACCTCCTTACACATTGCCTCTAAGATAAGCCTAGACTGCTTTTATGCCAAGTTACTAGTGGGTTAAGCCCATGATAAATTAGTGACTATTTGTAGTTCCCCCTGACGAGGACTGTGACTGTTGCTTAAGAAGGGCTCACATCCCCCTCAACCAGCAACCCAATTTCTCACATGCAGCATGTGTGAAGCATTTGAAAATAAATATGTATTTAAATGAACAAAAGAACATTTTGGAAGGTAGATACATGAATTGAGTTAAGTTACTTACAGATAAAGAAACAGTAAAATGAGTTCTGAATTAAAAAAAACCTATGATAATATTAAAATAAGAAATGTGGGAACCAAACTTCTGTTTCAGGTGGCTCAGGATATGGCACACGGATATTTTGTGCTGCAGTCTAGAATTTGGCTGCCTGCAGAGAATAATTGGTATGATTGTACATACATGTTTTCTTCACTTATGAGCAATTAATGTTTTCTTCACATATGAGAATATATTTTTAATGTTCATGAGTTTCCTTATGATGATTTTGTTTAGGGCTGGGCTCATTATGGGCTTCGTATGAAAGGCCCTATACTAGCTTTGGGCATCTTTTTGAGGGGATTGTGCTTGCTTAGTATTTCATACCTGGCAACACTGTAGTAGTCGACAAGTAGCAGCAAAAGGGATTGCAGAGAAATAGGTGGTATGTGGGTCACACAGGAAGGATACTTACAGTAGGCCGCGGGTGTTTGGGGCACAGTGCTTTGGGATGCTTGCAGGAGGTAAATTGAGCGAGACAATGTAATGGGGCTTCTGGGGAACAGGAGAAGTGAAAGTAGGAGACAGGTAAGCAACGCATCTTGGTAATTCATGGGAGGAGTGTCTATGGGCTCAGTTATCAAATGACGAAAGACACATTTTTCATTCTATTCACCCAGCAGTGTGGTACGGCTTGTACCTCCTCAGTAAAACTGTGTGCTTGTTGGACAACATAAACATCAGTATTGTGCCAGACTGGTTCCGTGCACACCCTCAGGATATTTTGGCCTGTATCCCAGCTAGCCCACAGTGCACCATCTGCACCCCTACCCTTATACATAACAAATGTGTGTGCAATCTCAGAACATGTAAACCCTGATCCCCAAGGAAATCATGGTAACAGATCTAGAACCCTTTTGTTTGGACTCTCATGCATTCCCAAAGAAATACGCAAGAAATAGTCAGCAATCAATCAATCAGTCAATCAGGGAGTTTATAAAGCGTGCTACTCACCCGTGAGGGTCTCAAGGTGCTTGGGGGGTTTGGGGGAGAGCAGCTCCGGTCAGTTGAAGAGCCAGGTCATGAAGGTCTTCCTGAACATGCGCAGAGTGGAGGCGCATATGATGTTGATTGGCAGTTAGTTCCAACTCTTGGCAGCAATGTAGTAGAAAGTTCTTCCACCAGTTCATGCTCTGCGGATCCGTGGGGGTTTGGTGAGGGCGAGGTCGGCGGATCAGAGGTTCCTCTTGGGTACGTGGAAAGAGATTCTGTCTTTGAGGTATTGGGTCCGGTGTTGTGGAGGCATTTGTAGGCATGGGTGAGTATCTTGAAGGTTACTCTCTTCTCCACAGGGAACCATGCCGAGGGATGCCGAGGAGGAGGAGTCTGGCTGCAGTGTTCTGTATGGTCTGGAGTTTGTGGAGCAGGGTCTTCTTGATCCCGGCGTAGAAGGCATTTCCGTAGTCCAGTCTGCTGGTTATGAGTGCGTGGGTGGCGGTCTTCCGAGATTCGGGGGGATCCATTTGAAGGTGGGTGTTGAAGCAGGTGGAGGCGACAGCGTTGACCTGTCGGATCATGGAGAGGGAGGAGTCGAGTACGATGCTGCGGTTTTGGGTGTGGTCCATGGGGGTAGAGGGACTGATGAGGGAGGTGAGCCCATGCAGAGGGGGAGGGTCTGAGGACGAGGACCCTGTGTCTTCTCTGAGTTGAGTTTCAGGCAGCTGCTGCTCATCTGGGATGCAATGTCTTTCATTCCTTCCTGGAAGTTGAGTCTGGTGGTGATGGGGTCCTTGGTGAGGGAGAGGATGAGCTGGGTGTCGTCGGCATAGGATACTATGCTGAGTCCATGCTGTCTGACTATGGAGGCGAGGGGGGCCATGTAGATGTTGAAGAGCGTGGAACTGAGCGACGATTCTTGGGGTACTTCGCAGTTGATTTCCATGGGTTCAGAGAGGAAGGGTGGAAGTCTGATTATTTAGGTTCTACCGGTGAGGAAGGAGCAGAGCCAGTCGAGAGCGATACCCTGTAAGCCAGGTTCATGGAGTCTGGCGGTGAGTGTGCGTTGCGAGATGGTGTTGAAGGCTGCAGAGAGGTCAAGGAGGATCAGGGCTGCAGTGTGTCCTTGGTCGAGAAGGGTGCGGATGTCGTCGCGGCGGCGAGTAGGGCGGTCTCAGTGCTGTGGTTGCAGCAATGCGTTTCAATATTTATTCAATATTTATTGAAGCATTGTGATTCTTGTATAAAATACTTGCACTGCGATAATCAATACAATGAAATAGATTAGAGTAATGAGCATTAAAGAATAGTGAAAAAGATTAACATTTCCACTATTGTGCTAAAACAGTGAATATATGCGATCATATACGCATTGTGTATAGTGTACCCCTACCTAGTGCTCCCATTCCTAGTCTTGACTAGGGGCGGTGATCTGCCAAATCCCTGCCCATGTGGCCCAACTCCCCATTATCTGCGGGTAAAGGTCATCAGGGTGCAACCATGTGGCCATGTAGCAACCCCTGTCAGTCCGCAATTGTTTATTATAGTTGGATAGCGGCGGCGCCTACCGTACAATAACGTAAATAACATTGCACAATTAACTTTACCCCTTGCACTGTATGTCCAAGGTGTTGTAATAGTGTGCCTACAAAGTGGAAATATAAGCAATGCAGATTCGGAGAATAATATCCTGCATGGTCACGCAAGCAAATGTATGTCAAAAGTCACCATGTTTAAAAGAGAAGACAACTTAAGAAAAGTGACACTGTAAATGGTAGTGTTTCTAACCCCGCCTCTCCTGACCACGTAACAGCAGAGTGGGTTTCAGGCATAGATACTTATTAGTCCCAGGTCATGAGTAGCCCCTTCAGCCACACTAACAGTCTGATCGCCCACCCAATGTATCTTGGGAATGGTTAGTTTCTTTTTAAACATGAATGGCTCTGCTGTTCGGGTTTCTATATTGCTTCCAGACAGTGACACAAAGGGGTCTTAGGTGTGGACAGGATGGACCATCCTGGCAGGATGCCTGGGAGTAGCTGTACCCATCCCCACATGCACTTCAAAGTGCTGTGCCTCACATAAAGGATTCTGACAGCAGTCCTGCATTCCTTTTGTCACTCGAGTAAATTTGGAGCCTTGACAGGGGAAGGTCAAGAGCTTTCCAGAACCAGATGTTGGGGAGGACAGGGAGTTCTCCTACATAAAATCTGGTACCAGGTATAAATATTCACTCATCCGAAGACTCTGGGCCTGTGGACATTACAGAAGGACTGCCCTGCTGCCAGAGGACTGCCTTGCTGACTGTGAAGGAAAACTGTACCTGCTTACCTTCATCCCAGGCTACTATGAGTGACTCCAAGGGTCTGTTGTCTGACCTCCGGTTTCCGCTACAGGGACATAAAGAGGACCAGAGGCCTCCCTTAAACTACCCAGCTGACCTGCTGCAACTGGACCTGCCTGAACTCTTCTGGTCTCTTCTGGAGTAAGTTCCTTATCCCCAAGAAATGAGCCCCTGGTCCTGGACCCATGGCCAGCATCAATCTGAGCTTCTCCCAAGAAGAAAAGGTGAAATCCTGAAGTTTGGGCTCTTTTGAACCATGAACATGCCTAATCACCTGAGATGACTGCCAATGTGAAGTTCCAGTAAAGACCTGCTCTTCACACTACAGTGATCACGCGCTACAACCAACAATTCAAGATCACCTCTTCACGCTACAGCAACGACAACCAGAGGTGACCGTCAATGCAAAACTCCAGCAATGACCATCTGCAACACCCAACTGGCTCTTCGCACTACAGGGACAACAGCCCACACCACCAAGACCTCTTTGTGCTACAGCAATGACCATCCACAATACTCTCCCTTCTCCTCCACAAACAGAACTCTTTGAGCCCAACTTTGAAAAGTAACTCTTCCAGCAGCACTTACCTGGTCCCTGCATCCGGCCTGTACTCCTTTGGGGACGACCTGAACTCATGACTTACCCCCCGTCTGAGAAGGAACACTGGACCTGCTTACCTTTATCCCAGGCTACCCTGTGTGACTTTAAGGGTAAGTTGTCTAACCTCCTGTTTAAGCTATAGGGACATAACAAGCTCCAGAGGCCCCCTTGCATCTGCGCAGTTGACCTGTTGCAACTAGACATGCCGGATCTGCAAATGGACCTGACTGAGCTATGCTGGCCTCTGCTGGAGTAAGTTCCTAAGAACTGGCCTGGAAATGGCTGGCCTCCTTTCTCGAGTGGAGAGGGCAGGAGGTCTGGTGCCATCCCTAGTCTGCCGCCTCGCGTCAGTTGAAGATTGGGGTCCCTCAGGGTTCGGCCTTGAGTCCGACCCTGTTTGACATCTACCTCACACCCCTAGCCGTGTTGGCGGAATCACTGGGGGCTAAAATTGTGTCTCATGATGATGACACACAGTTGTTGTTTACACGGAAGAACAACGAGCCCTATCCAGATCTGTCAATAAGTGCCTGCTTTTCTGCGGCCTTCAGGTGGCTAGTGGCGAATCAGCTGAAATGTAATGCAGGGAAGACACAGCTACTCTTCTTCGGCAAGAGCACTGAGACACCACTGCATGTCTTCTGGCCAGCAGACGCACTGGCCCCCACAACAAACAACAACTCAGTAGTGAAAAATCTAGGGTTCATAATGGATAACCAGCTGCATTTCCGCACCCAAGTCAATGCGGTGGTAGGAACCTGTTTTTCCCTGTTATGTCTCTTGCGGAAATTTCTATTTTTTCTGTTGAGAGCTGCTAGACAACAGGTGATTCAATCCTTGACTATATCTCGGTTGGACTACGGAAATGCTCTCTATCTTGAGATGCCTAGTTATTTGTTGGACAGGCTACAGCTTGTCCAGAATGCAGCAGCCCGTACCATCTTTGAGCTTCTCTGGAATGCGCATGTGTCCCACCTTCTGAGGAACATTCATTGGCTCCCAGTAAGGAAAAGAGTAATCTTTAAGACCTTGCTTGCCACCCAGAAAGCCCTGTATGGGACTGAACCAGAGTACCTCAAATGCAAGATCGCATTCTATACCCCACAAATAACTCTTTGTTCCTCCGGCCTGCTGTTAGCTAACACCCCGAGTTAGAAAGTCGAGGACAGGGGGCAAGGAACTCTCCTACCTTGGGCCTGCCCTCTGGAATAAAATGCCCTCACATTTAAGAATCATTGAATCAAACCCCTGTTCCGTAAGAAACTGAAAACCTGGCTCTACTCCTGCCAATAATCTTTCTCCTCCCCACTGCTCCTCTTTCAGCCTTTAGCACCAGGACACTCCTTGGAGTAACAGTGCACTCTATAAATACCATCACATAGACATAGGGCACCCCAGGTCCTAAACCCTTGGCAGGTATGAGTCTGCGCTCCTGCCAAGAAGAAAATGTGAAATCCTGAAATTTGGGCTCTTAGCAACTGCAAATGGGCCAATTTGTGCTGAAACTCTGCCACTGCCAACGAGCGCCAAGTGAGGACCTGCTCTTCAAGCTCCAGCGACCGCCAGATAATATGAGATCTGCACTTCTCACTACATCAATAATGGTGCCAATACGATGCTCAAGGAACGACCATCCACGACGCCTGACCAGCTCTTCACGCTATGGGGGTGAAAGCCTGCGCCGACCGACCTGCTCTTCGCACTAGAGAGACGACTGTCCATCATGCTCTACCTTCTCCCCATGAATGGAACTCTTTGCGACAGACTTTGAGAAGGTAACCTTTTTATTTGGACTAATCCAGTCCCTGTATCTGACCTGCGCTCTATTGTGGTCGACCTGAACTTGAGACTTTTCCCTGGTAGAAAATTACCAGATGACCGTAAGTGGCAGTTTGTGCTTTTAGGTGCTATATTTACTTAAAACTTCAAAATTTAATATCTCTGCTTCTACTGATGAGATATTTGCTGTTCTTGTATTATTTTATTTATTAAGATGTATTCTAATTTTCTAAATTGGTTTGGGAGTTTTCTTGTGTTGGGTTTTCACTTTATTACTGTTTGTGTGCTGCATAAATAGTTTACACTTTACCTTTAAGTGAAGCCTGACTGCTTTGTGCTTAGCTACCAGAGGGTTAAGCACAGGTTAATTAAATTGAGTGACTTTTGTGGTTCACCCTGACAAGAATTGTGGTCCTTGCCTGAGTTTGGCTTCCACCCCCCTCAATTAATAACACAATTTGTACTAATATTCACTAGAGAGAGTATCCTGAAAAATCAATCACCTTGTCCCCATATTTTTACCAAATATTCTTGTGGATTGAACCTCCATAAAATTCCTGGGGATGAATGGGCTTGTTTAGTCTACCATTTATTTATTTGTTTAGTCTACGATTTATTTATTTGTTCATTATTTAATAAGGGTTTTTTATATGGCACAGACTTTACCCCACCAAGAGTGTCAGAGTACTTTTGGAATATAGAAGTATGCATTGAAGACCTGTGTCCAATATCAATATTAATAAAGATCAGGAGTGCTGGTCAAAGGAAGTCCCAAATAAAAACCTTTAAGGATGAAAAATTTCTAAACAGTGTAGGGAGCTAGTAGGGTTAGTGGGGAGTCTGTTCCAGGAAATTGATGGGTGGTATTGGGTGTAAGTCTTCCTCTTGTAATTGTGAGGCCCCAGCAGTAGCGTGTTTTCATCAATGTGGGGGCCAGTGTAAGTGTGTGGAAACATCAGATCAGTGGCTTCTCCCTTGGGCAAATGGGATGTAGGATGGTATTGGAAATAAATCTACAATCACCCAGTTGTTGCGTAATGTTTAATATATAGGGGTGTACCATTACTTCTTAGTGTGGATTTCCTGTGGGCGTAGGTTAATGGGAGAAGGTAACAGGGCCTTTGAAGAGGAATTGTTGGAACAGTAAAGTTTTCATTTCCAATTTGAAAACTTTGAAAGAGGGATTGGTTCTGATTGAAGGGGGAATGTTGTTCCATATGCTTGGGGCGCATCCTGAGAAGGCTTGGTTGAGGGTTATTTTTCTTTGCCAAGTTGGTATTTCAAGTAGGAAGTTTTTGACCTCTTGAGATGGTCAGTTTTTTGGCTAGAAAGATTTTTTTGTGAAGGACTTTGTGAATAATGCAGGTCAATTTCAGGATGTGTCTAACTTTAACCTGTAACTTGATTAGATTAATCTGGATAGGTGTGTTGTGGTCATATTTTCATATGTCTGGTGCAAGTCTGGCAGTGGAGTAGAGGGCTGCATTAAGGGGTGCAATGTGGATTTTTAGGAATCTTAGTTAGAAGTGCTTTTCCATAGTCTAGTCTTGATAGGACAGAGACTGAATCACGTGTTTGAAGTTTTCAGGTGGAAGGGCGTTTCACTCCTTGTAGTAATTTGATTTGAAGCTGTGCTCCTTTGACTATGTTTTTTATGTGCTCCCCTTTTACAGTATTTTCAGGTTCGATTGATACACAAATAATGCTCTTCCAGAAAAACATGCTTACAATAATGATCTCCTCATTGTTTTAAATTATTGTTAAATACATAAATGCACAATTTTCGCTAAGAGCATAGCTAGAAATGCATATCATGTTGTTGATCCATTTGTATTTTTGCACAATGCTGAATGTGTCATTGTAAGCTCTTTAACCCATCTTATTGGGTCCATCACACTGGCCAAACCTCTGTGTGGCAGGTCCCATTGTTCTTTTGATCCTTGATTATAGCCTTATAGCCCGCCGTAGCGGCATACCAAAAATATATATATACGGGGTATACCCAAATTACCCCCCTATACCTGGGTATGAGACACTATCAAATACAAAAGGAGGTTGGTATGGAGGAATTAATATAAAGTCTTTTATTTCTGAGTAGAGCACATTCAATTACCCTCTCTTCAGTTTTGTATCCTTCATGCACATATTATTTCATTGATAAAGACACACATATACAATGGCACCTAGTCAATAAACAAAACGTAATTTCAAACCGAATGACATGTGAAAAAGATATATACAAATATCATACAATCAACTATACTTTGCCAATACACATATAAATTGATACTCGTGTTCACCCTTTTATTCTGGGTGATACACGATGCGTTGTTTATTGACTAGGTGCCATTGTATATGTGTGTCTTTATCAATTAAATAACATGTGCATGAAGGATAAAGAGAGGGTAATTGAATGTGCTCTACTCAGAAATAAAAGACTTTTTATTAATTCCTCCATACCAACCTCCTTTTGTATATGGTAGCGGGCTATACCGGCTACTAAAGGCCCGCTCCAGCGTTAAAGGCCCGAGCCGAAGGGGAGGGCCTTTAACAAGGGAGCGGGAATTTAATAGCCGGTATAGCCAAGCTACGAAGCGCTATAAGGCTATTAAGAAAATTCAGCCATTAGAGGGCAAAATTTTCTAACAAATAAAAAAAAAGGATTGTTCTGACCCCAGCACTGGCGATCCTAGGAATTTGGGGGGAACAAATGCTACTTAAGTATGCACTAGTTTTCTTTAATACTGCACTCATGGTTGGAATGAGAGATATTGCCCGCCAGTGGGGAGCTTCGCTGCCACCCAGCTCAGATACCTGTTTAAGAACATGGACTGGTACATGCAAGTGGAAGAAACTGTATATAAGGAACGAGAGTGCCCATGTAAACTTGAGAAAATGTGGGCAATGTGGAGGGATTTTGGAGGAGGAGATCTGACTGGTGGGGGAGCGAGTTGGTGGCTGGATTTGGGAATAGATGTCACACGGGAGGGAGTGTTGGTATACTATCATTTATCGACTTTATTTGAGTCAAATGAATTCCTAGTCTCTTCACAAACATGAGAATCTTCAATTGATGATGAAGAACGGGAGCAGCATTGTTCAGTCAAATTATGATCAGTTCTCTGTCCCTTCCTTCAAAACATCCTTCTAGAGCATCGCATTTCGATTACATCTCGGATTTAAATGTGAAATTAAACTCACCACCCTTTCACATGTTTGATGAATTGATAAACAAATGTCACACGGTAAGAACGTGTCACCATGTGCGATGGCTCAATTAATACATTAATTATGCAAGGGGCATGAATTTATTTGTTAGAAAGTCATCTTTCTCACTGGAAACCAAACGTGCATTCCTGATTGTTTCTGCAGTTTCCTGAAAACTGAGACACAGCAAGTTGGAATTATTAATATTTATAACTCATGACGTTCAAGATGTCTTATGCCTCAATGCACCTGCCAACCTGCCAACTTCTGAAAAATGTTAATCAAGTGAGAAGGGGGAGGGGGTTGTGAGAAGCACAGTCTAAGGCACTTGAACTCACCACCTCACCAAAAATAAAGCAAAATCAAAGCTTCTAAATGGGCCAAGATGTCCTGGAGAGATTTCCCCATTCCCCCATTGGACAAGGGCTTTGCAGAACCTCCTAACAATTAGCAAGAAACCAGCTCTCTGCAGGGGCTTCCCGTTAATTGGGTGCCCACCCTGTGATATCGCCTCCTCACCAGGTGACCGCGTGAAGGGCGCCGATGCTGTGTGACAGGCATCATGTTGTTGGGAGGACTGGAGCTGAGCGAGCGCACTAACCCAAGCTAAGGTAACAAAGACCCCCACTTGCTCTGTTTTGCACCTTCATTGGCACCAGCATTTGTACCAGTTAGCAATCGCAAACCATCGTTTGTGCCGGTCGATCAGTGGAAATATCCTTTTTGTACCTGTCAGCCAAAACTAATGTCAATGCAAAAATGGCACCAGTGCAATCTATGTAGTCTGAAAATGCTGCTGTAAAATTAGACGGCGATGGTGCAATCAGGAACCATGTGCACCAAACGCAAATGAGGCATTAATAATTTAGCTTGCCGTCCCACATCTAAAATAAACTTCTTAGTTATTCACACTTAAATAAAGATTAAAAAAACATGAATCAACACCGGGGGTCATATTACAGAGAGTGCCCCGGGGGCGCAACGGGTGTTTGCGCCCCCAGGTCACTTTGGTATTACATAAGGGGCAGCAGACGCTTGTGCAGCCCCTTCTGTAATACCGATAGCGCTGCCACACTTGAAGCGCCAGCGCTATCTTCAGGGAGCGTTCCCTCATTTGAATGGGGGCTGGCCCCATACAAATCAGGGGTGTTCCCTCATTTGTAAATGAGGGAATCCCTTTGCCTCAGCGCTTCACATATTACAGGCGTGAGCGCAAAGGCAAAGAAGCCCTTAGGAGGCGCACCGACAGTGCACCATTTAGAAGGTGGCACACTGTCAGTGTGCCCATTGAGAGCAGGCCTCTAGAGTGAGGAAAGAGATTGTGTTTCTTAAGGTTCCCCTAATTATAGCATTGTATTTTGTGCAATTATAAGCTTTGGTAAACACATTGGGGCAGATTTATGAGGCCCGTTGCGCCATCGGAACGTCACTTTTTGTGACGTTCCGTGGCGCAGAAGCCTGCGTGATATTTATCAGGCAGCACTGAGCCACTTTTTGTGGCTTAATGCTGCCTCATAAATATCAATCCCTTTAACGCAGTGTTCTGCGTTAAAGGGGCGTGCAATGGGTGCTGCTGGGGGCGTTCCCAGCAACATCCATGGCCTTTTGACACTGCCCCAGATTTACGAGAAATCGTAAATCTGAGGCAGCGCCAAAAGCTTACGCCTCCCCAGGGGAGGCGTAAGGGAGGCGCAACGGGGAGAAATATCTTTATTTCTCCTCGTTTTTCCTTTTTCTATGTGTGCTGCATTCTGCAGCACCCATACAAAGAGGAAAAGCCTCTTGTGATTATTTTTGTACAGAAAGGTTTCCCTTCCTATACAAAAATATTCATCCCCGCAACGCAGGCACCCTTGCACCATGGTGCAGGGGTGCCTGCGTTGGCGCAGGCAGCCCATTGTGCGCCGGCGCAGGGGAAAAGGACAGGAATGCGCTGCATTTTATAGATACGGCACATCCCTGCCCTTTTCTTTTGCCGTAGGGAAGCGCAGCAGGAAGGCCTGCTGCGCTTCCCTACGGCAAAACCTCATAAATCTGCCCCCTCGTGCCTTTCTGCAGTCAAGATGTTTTCTGTATAATAGTCAAGAGGCCTTGCAAGATTTAGATAAGGCCTCCGTACCGATTTCACCAATGCATTCCAATGAGCTTTCACCAATTCTTTTCATAACCTCCTAAGCTACAGGAAAAAAACACCTTTACGTCATCTGTACAAATGTTCAGCCTCATATACCTTAATTTTGAAAATCATACCTTTCCAACTATAATAATCAATACATAAGATATTTAGGCATTTGGGTTTTAGAAAATTGTGATGACTTGTATTATCTGGATGTTACTCCTTTATTAGAAAATCATGCTTTGTTGCTGAACAGATGGAGTAACCTTCTTTTTTAGGTCTCGCCTATGCAGCGCGCTTGTGCGGTATAGGCAAAAAGACCTTTTGAAATCGATTCGGTTTTGCAGGCAAAAACATGCATGCGTTGTATTGTTCTGAATGGCAACGCGCGGACGTTTGGCGATATCATTGTGGGAGCGAGCAGCGCGCTCGCTCCCGCAAGGAAAGCGCTGCCTGCTCTCGGCCGCACTCCCCCCACCCCCTACTT
This sequence comes from Triturus cristatus, assembly GCF_964204655.1. NCBI lineage: Eukaryota > Metazoa > Chordata > Amphibia > Caudata > Salamandridae > Triturus > Triturus cristatus. The sequence continues at coordinate 765,015,747 of NC_140581.1, read as the reverse complement.
GCGCGAGGCGCGCTTGTTTTGTGGGCTTTGGCCTACTTTACAACCTGTTTATCAAAACATTAAGAAGTTTTCAAGGACAGACATCTCTTCTATTTGGGAATGTGGATCACAAGCATGATTTGCTTGAAGATCACAAATTAAAACGGTTGAATTTTCACACGACAATCGCAAATAGATATCTGCACGATACAGAATACAACATTACAAAGCTCGCAGCAAAAAGCATTTAAACAACAATTTTATCCATATGGTCCTTGACAAACTCAAGTATTCGTCCAAGACACTGTAACTGGAAGGCTGCAAAATACCAGTACTGCAACCTCCAATTTCTCATAAAACGGAATAGGACCTCGCTGCTGTGTCAGTTATACGATTATATTGCAGTACCTGTGGAAAATGAATTCCTCTCTACCCAGTATCGTTGTCCTACCCGGTGTGTTTCCATTCTCGCTGTACCTAGTGATGTGGCACGTGTGTGCCACACACACTTGTGTTGTTTATCTGCAATGCTTGCAAGGGCTCACTATTTACTCCGTGCATGCCCTATGTATTTTAAAGGGTTTTTTTCTTTTTACACATGTATTACTGTACCAGTGTCCCTCTCACCCTCTACGCATGACTGCATCTCATGCCAAATGCGGAGCCCCTATCTTCGTATCCACAGTGGTGTTTACCGAGAATCACCCAGTTGAAGCTGCCATCCTGCCTCAGGAGTCTAGCTATCACTGGATTTTTCAGCTGAGCCAGAGTACCTGGTCAAGCAGGCAGCTTGCGTTCCACGCCTCTTTCTCAACCAGACAGACTCTCTGAAGCCAAGCTTCATATACTATAGAGGGGGAGCTGCGTGCCAGCCCTCTCCTCCTGGAGCCCCGCCCCGCCCTGCCCCACCCCGCCCGCCCCGCCTCTAACTTGTTTAACTGGGAGACTAGAAAGCTTGATTCTCTAAACTTGTGGTAGGATAGACAGGCGGCTGATAGGTTACGTGATTAGAAAAGTATTCTTAGCCTCTAGAAAACAAGCATTGGTAAGACCAATAGGTCGTGCTTATCAGAGCAATTGTCTTTGCAGCACCCTGCCAAGTTCACGCATTAGAGGTTACACTATTGTATTTCAGTGTGGTGTTCTGTGTCACCTCACTAAAATGCAGAAGTTGCGCATTTGCACCACCTCCTGTTATCACACATGCCAACAATGCATTCTAAACAAGCATTGGCATAGCCAATAGATCTTTGCTTTGCGACCTTATAAGTATTTAGTTATGCAGCACAATATCCTTACTGCAACAACATTAACTGTTGCATGGCTAAACACTTATAAGGTCCCAAAGGCGAGACCTATTGGCTATGCCAATGCTTGTTCTGCAGAGTTTCATTAATTAAGATGCATGTTCTTCCTTTGTTAAGATTTAATTTCTCCACTCTATCCTGAATATTATTGGAAACATTCTTTAAGGAACTGAAAACCCTACTCATCAGTTTTATTTGGAACAAGCAGCAACATAGAATTTCAGACAAAATCGTGAAAATTCACAGATTTGCTAATTAATCCTAGTATCTGAAATGAGGCCTATGAACATAGTCTAAACACCATTGGGGTGCAAATTGCAGAAGTATGCAATTGACAACACAATAGCCCTCCTTACGATGCCGGGACACCGTTGCGGAATCAGGACCGACCGACCTCCGGTCGGTGGTCTAACTGAATTATTAGGATGCGACCGCACATGGTGCGGTCGCACACTCCCATTTCTCTATGGGAGCTTGTGCTATGGCCGTAAACCGGCCGTAGCACAAGCTCCCATGGAGAAATGGGTGTTTTGTGAATCCCTGCACCACGTGGCAGGCACCTAACAAAGCCTGCCACGCAGTGCAGGGATTAACAGGGGGGCACCACAGGTGCCCCCAGGACTCTTCTAGGTGCCCCCAAAGTCTCTTTCCGACATACTTTCCATATCAGAAAGCCTGCATGAAAGGCCTGTTGGAAACCATGGTGTAAGTGCCGTACATAGAGGATTATGAGCAGCCTCCGACTGGCCGACGGGCTCCATGAGCCTGTCGGATGCCAGTCGATCTGACTGGCCAGTTTAAAATCAAACAGCCTTTATCATAATAAGGCTGTCCGACTTGAAACCAACGATGTAAGTCAGAAAGCCTCTGACCTTTCTTTCTGACTTACATTGTAATGAGGGCCAATGAGTGATCTAGTATACCCGGGTTTACCTGTATAAATACTCTATATAAGTATCTAATCAATGCCCCAGATGTTCCAGTTCAGGAGACTGGGTTCAAATGAGTTGGATCAAGATTGTTGGAAGTAGCTTGCAATATTCATAAATAATTGTCGGAATAGTAATTAAAGATGTGCGAAATTCACGTACTTCACTGTTGCATAATGATGCAAAATTGCAGAAAAATGACACCAAATTACATGCGATTACACGAAAATGTGAATCCATCATTTAGCGCTATATTTTAGTGAGAAATATGTCCTTGTGACAATTTTTGATGCAAGGACGCATTTTGTACTAAACAAATTTGCGAAGAATACAAGTGCAGAGAACATCATCCTCTCCAACCCTGGGCGTAGTTCGCACTACGCGAGCTACGCGTAGCACTTCGCGAACTTCGTAGTACCCTGTTTACACTGTGCAAGATGCCGTTTTCAATGATTGCACAGTGGCAATCATTGAAAACGGCATCTTGCACAGTGCGAGCTGTAGTTTTCTACCGCTCAAGTAGATTTTTACTCGAGCGGCAGCTTTCTCAACGCGGACTGGTAGTTTCTCATCGCAAGCGGTCGCGAGCATACGCGACCACTCGCAATGAGAAACCTGACCTCCCCGCGTTGAGAATCTCGCCGGGAGGTTTATTTTCCACGCTCGCGATCGGCAACTTGATGTTGCTGATCGCGAATGAGGGAAAAGTCTCGCTGGGATGTCATTTTGCTTGCTCGCGGTCACCAACTTGACGTTGAGGACTGCGAGCAAGCAAAAAATGACCGCTGCACTATGCTACATGTGTTTGCACTGTGCTACGTGCAATTCGCAGAGTGCGAAGTAGCGCAAACTTCTCTAACTACGCGAGCGTAACGTAGTGCTTTGCCCAGGCTTAATCCTCTCACACTTTGTTCATTGCATTGTTTCCACACTTCTACTCTATAATTTTGCCATGAATATCAGTGTACTGACAAAGAATTTCGTGTAGCAAGCATAACACAAAATTAATGAAATTACACAAATTCCGCAGCTAAAATTAAATTTGCAGTTTCTGTGCCCGCCACGCTCATGTTACCAGAATTAGAGGCCAGAAGGCATCCATGTTGCTCATCTGTGAAGTAACATCTGAGGCATACTCTCGTGCTGTGAGCCATCCTGTTTCTACCTGTATCATGATAGCAGGAAATTAAGCCTTTTTTCACGGCTTCTGTATCAATGCTTCTTCCGTTTATGATGTGCATAATGTGCTACCCCAGTCCAGGTTTTGTCTTTCTGAGACTTGTAATCCTGTTTTTTAATGGAATAAACAAGAAAACAAGTCCCAAAGGTAAAAGAAAAAACATGGACTGGAGTAGCACATCATGAATGGACCTGGGAAACAGCATGGCTGTGTCTTCTTCATATATGCGTTTTATGTAGAGTAAATCAGGGCATTGATGCTGTCTAAAGCATATACATGAATGACTGGATACTCAAGCTTTAAAGTGGAACACGCAGAACAATAGAGATAGCATTATACAAGTAGGCAGACAGAATTAAACAAAGCTTTGCATGCACTTCTGCCGGCAGACTAAAAAACGTGCCATAAACAAGCACTAATACAACAAACTACCAACATCTGTAACACAAATTTGTTTGTCCAGTCACATCGCTACTTGCTGCAAAGGGTGCCACTTTGTACTTGTAACATCTGCATGAAGGAATTAATGAGGAATAGAAATTGAGTTTGTAGTGGCCTGCTTTGCCTCGCGCTGCTAGAGCGCGAGGCGTACATTGAGTGTCTCGCGCTGTCCGCTATGACGCGGTGGTTCTGACAGTTATTACAGTTGGTTATTCATTACTGTGCAGCCACAGGCAAGCGTTGTGCCCGTGGGAGTTCGTAAAAATAAAGACTTGCTGTTTTCTACTTTCTACTTCGTGTGATTACTACACGACTGACTGGCGACGAGTACGACTCCCACAGAACCCACAGCATAATCCGGTTCCAGTACCTGAAGAATTGGATGCCCTGCGCACTCCTCACGAAACGATCGGTGAAGGTCCTCTGCCTCAGCCTTTCACGGAGCTGTGACCGCCTGCCTCCTGACGTCTCCGGGTATTGTTCGTAACAGCCTGAGGTGAGGGAACGTGTTACGAGAGGCGTTTCGCGCGTCTCTGTTGTTGTTGTAACCCCGCCCAGCTCTTAAAGCGACAGCCTCATTTGGGTCAATTTCATTGCCGCGCATGGTTTACATAAGTATGGTAAAGTCATCTTGGACTGGAATACCCTGGGCAGCATAACATACGTTCTGGAGCAGTATGGTAAAGTCATCTTGGACTGGAATACCCTGGGCAGCATAACATACGTTCTGGAGCAAAATAAAAGGGTTATCTACATTTGGGAAAAAACGACATGATGAGGGCACGACCTTAAGTTGTACAAGGATATAAACATAAATTCTCTCTCCATCTTCCGTGTGGGGGTCACAGAGGCTGTTTCATAAGTTGTGACTTACTTAGAACAAGGAAATTTCACATGATGCAGTCCATTCTTCCACCATCTCCTTTCCTGGACACACCGGGCGAACCTCCTGTGCCTTGGAGGAAATGGTTTGACGCGTTTGAAAATTACCTGGGTGCTATAGGAGCACATAGGTTCAGGGCAGAAAGGAAAAAGTTTTTACTACTCCATTCCCTGGGGTATGAAGGGAGAGAAACCCTTAAACATTTACCGGATGTAGTTGGGGAAGAAGACGAAGAAACTGATGAATACAAAGACACAGTGAAAAAATTAAAAGCCAGATTTGATAAGCAACCCAGTGTGGTGGTGTCTAGACACAAATTTTTTAAAAGAATGCAGAAAAATGAGGAAGATGTAGACACATACATTACTGCTTTGAGGAAGTTAGTGGCAGAATGTGAATTTGAAAATTTCAGTGAACAGTTGATTCGTGATCAGTTTATAGGGAAATGTCTGGACAAGACTATAAGACAAAAACTTTTATCTTTGGAAAATCCCTCCCTGGATGAATCTATTCGCATAGCGAAAAGTATTGAAACGTCACAATCTTCCATAAAGGAACTGGAAAGTAAAAGTATTGAAGTTGTTACCCCTGTCCGCTTTAAAAAGCATGAAAGGAAAAAAGATTATCAGCAAAATAATTTCTTCAAAAGGACAGATATATGTTACAGATGTGGATATCCCTCCCATGTGAAAAGTGGTAGACCATGTCCTGCGAGAAATGCAACCTGTCGCAAATGTGGGAAATTGGGACATTTTGACAAAGTATGTCAAAGCCAAAAATATAAGAAAGAACAGGTAGCATGTGCCATGGATGCAAGTGGGAGTGACAGTGACGACACCCTGTGCGAACTTAAGGACATGGTAGTGGTTGTTAGGGAAGGGAACATAAAAAGTGGTAACCCTGATGACTGTGTCGATCCCTATGCCATCATCGGTGTAGGGGAAGAGAGTGTGAGGCTGCTTGTAGATTCTGGTGCTAGGATCACAATGATCAGTGAATCTTTGTTCAGGAGAAAATGGGGTAACAGACCTCTGCAACCGCCAGACCGTGAGCCTGTATCCTATGAAGGGAGAAGTATAGAACTGATGGGGTACTTTGAGGACATCTTGATTTTCAAGAACAGACACATTTACGGAAAAGTATATGTCGCTGTCAATGGACTAGACATATTAGGATGGTTCCACCAAGGTTTGTTCAGTATGATGCTGTGCCCTGGAGCCAAGGAACAGATTCTAGTGGTTCGGGACCAAACACAGGTTGAGGAACTACTCAATAAATATCCCAGAGTGTTTTCAGGTGAACTGGGGAAAATCAAAGGATTCAAACACAAGATCAAGATAAAGAATGATGTGGTACCTGTAAAACACAAAATAAGGAGTATCCCTTTCAGTATCAGAGAAGACCTGGAGAAAGAACTTTTGTCCATGCAAAAAAGAGGGGTTATTGAACCTATAGAGTCGTCTGATTGGTCCTCAGCATTGGTCGTGGCAAGGAAGAAAAATAATGATCTCAGAATCTGCATCGACTTGCGCAATCTAAACAAGGTCATCTGGGTGGACTCGCATCCTCTACCGAACATATCGGAAATGCTGGGGGTAGTCGAAGGTGCCAAGGTCTTCACCAAACTCGACCTGGCCTCGGCGTATCACCAAATTGAACTGGACAAGGATTCACGCCATTTCACAGCGTTCAACTCCCCTGCAGGTTTGTTCCAATTTTGTCGCATGCCCTTCGGGTTGGCCTCAGCAGCCTCTGTATTTCAGAGGGTTATGGTTAACTTACTGAAGGGAATAAAGAATGTGGCCATATTCCAGGATGACATTCTGTTGTTCGCAAGAGACCAACAAGAACACGACATTGCTCTGAACAAGATCCTGTCCATATTCCAGGAACATGGGGTGGTCCTAAAAAGGGACAAGTGTGAATTCTCTAAAGACAAGATGGATTATCTGGGTCACACTATATCGAGTGAAGGTGTCACGCCTAAACCGAGTTTGGTTCAAGCCATTGTTGATGCTTCCGCTCCCAAAGACAAAGCTGGTGTCAAGTCTCTGTTAGGTCTCACAGAATTTTATGCCCGCTTTATTCAAGACTATGCTACAAAGATTCGTCCCATTTCCAAGCTGCTCCAAGACAGAAGTGAATTTGTGTGGGATGATGAATGCAAGGCTGCCTTTGACTGGATCAAGGAACAACTCAGCACGGTCAAAGCCTTGAAGCCGTTCGTACAAGGGGTCCAGTGTACGCTGACTGTTGATGCCAGCAGTTACGGACTGGGCGCTGTGTTGACACAGATGGTTGACAAAGAGGAACACACTGTAGGGTTTGCATCCAGAGTACTAAGAGAAGCTGAAACTCACTATTCGGTCATTGAGAAGGAGCTTCTAGCATGTTGGTGGGGCATTGAAAAATTTAAAAACTATTTGTGGGGACAGAAATTCATTCTTCAAACGGACCACAAACCATTGGTAGCGATTTTAGGGTGCACCAACAGCCGGGGGGCCACTCCCCGCATCGCACGCCTAGCCTCCAAACTCTTACAATACAACTTTGAGATTGTACATATTGCTGGGGGAAAAAATGTAAGAGCGGATGCACTGTCACGTTTGCCTGCTAATACGAGTCAGGACATACAAGGCGTAGATGAATGCTGTTTTGATGAAAAGGAGGATTATATTATAGCCAGTGTTGAACTTAGTAATGTTTGTACTATTGATCAGCAAAAATGGATGGAGGCGGTGGCTGGAGATGAAGTCTTTAAAAAACTGATGAAATATATTTCCCAAGGGTGGCCCAGGGAAAGGAATGTAGATGTCATGTTACAACCCTATGTCAAGGTGTGTGATGAACTTTCGATTGAGGATGGTCTGGTCTTCAGGTTAGAGAAACTTGTTCCACCTGTGGACATCAGACCCACTCTTCTCACCAAAGCACATGAGGGGCACCTTGGTGCCACATTAACCAAGCGTAGAGTAAGAGAGTACTTTTGGTGGCCCAAAATGGATAGAGATATTGAGGAAATGGTGCAAGATTGCACCGTGTGTTCGTCAAGTGACAAAAGTCTCCACACTAGTAGTCCTCCCCTCACTCCTATTCCCCTCCCGGGTGGCCCGTGGGAGAAACTTGGCATAGATGTCCTAGGACCCTTTCACAGCCTTCCCCATCAGTGCAAATTCGCCATTGTCATGGTGGACTATTACACTAAGTGGCCCGAGGCCAAGTTTGTCTCTAAGGTTGATTCCCAAGAAATCATTGACTTCTTAAGGGAAACATTTATGAGAGAAGGGTTTCCTCAAACTTTAATCTCAGATAACGGGGTACAATTTGTATCATCTGAGGTACAAGAGTTTCTTAGAGAATCTGCCATCATTCATCACCGTAGTTCTCTCTATCATCCTCAAACCAATGGCTTGGTAGAGAGACTTAATAGAGTCATAGGTGATTGTGTCAAATGGGCTCTCGCCCACCACAAAGATGTTCCCCATAGTGTCAGGACAATGTTGTGGTTTTATAGAACCACTCCCCATTCGTCTACTGGGGTGTCCCCCTTTGAACTACTGAGAGGTAGGAAACCATGTACCGAGTTTAGACCGGCTTGGATGTCTAAATGGAATAAATCATATTCTTCTCCCCAAGAGATGGATGAGAAAGTGAGGTCCAAGTCTGCGGAAGTCCAGGTCAAACAAAAGGAGTACTTTGATGAAAGGAAGCGTGTTAAGATCAGAGAATTTACTGTGGGAGACAGGATCAGAATAAAGAAACCAGGTTTTGTAAGGAAAGGAGAAGCCAAGTATGGGGAAATTGTGGTGGTGGATAAAGTGTGTGGTAATGCTGTTCGAGTCAATGGAAAAGACTGGTGGAATAGTAACAAGGTGGCGAAAGTTAAAAATATGCTCAATGATGTCAAGTATCCCAGGTCGAGAAGTGAGGCCTCTCTTAGGATCTCTCACGGTAAACCTGATGTCCCGAATTCTTCTCCCAGCCACGCCACTGTCAGGAGGAGTACCAGAACAGTTAATATTCCTGTTAGATACCGTCAATGATGTTGGTGTTTCCTCCTTCCCACGTTGGTGTTTCTTCTGCACTTGTTCTCTCTCTTTCTCTCTCTCTCTCTCTCTCTCTCTCTCTCTCTCTCTCTCTCTCTCTCTCTCTCTTTCTCTCTCCCTCCTACTCTCTTGCGGGTTTCCTTCTTTTCTTTTCTTTCCTTTCCTATCTTTACTTTCTTCCTTTCTTCCTTTCTTTCTTCCATGTCCTTTCTCTCCTCATCGCTGCTCTCTCTCTGCTTCTCTATTTTCTAAGGAAAGGAGATATGTAGTGGCCTGCTTTGCCTCGCGCTGCTAGAGCGCGAGGCGTACATTGAGTGTCTCGCGCTGTCCGCTATGACGCGGTGGTTCTGACAGTTATTACAGTTGGTTATTCATTACTGTGCAGCCACAGGCAAGCGTTGTGCCCGTTGGAGTTCGTAAAAATAAAGACTTGCTGTTTTCTACTTTCTACTTCGTGTGATTACTACAGAGTTGTTTTCTAATCAAAAGATGCATTGCTCTCTCTGTAGCTCAGCATGGATGGCACTATTCTAATCCTATATATAAAGGATCATATAAAGGAGATCCTCTTCATCTAAACTTTGATGAGTTATTTGCTTCCATTTTTGAATAATTTATGTGCCCCCCTCCCCTAATTAAATAGATTGGGCCCAGGACCAACAACAACTCGGGGGAGACACCCCCCCCTCCGCCCATGGATATTATATCCGATCCCAGACTAAGTCCTTGAGTCCTTTAATGGCTGCCAGGAACATTTTTCTCATGTTATTGGCAGCTTATTAGAGTGCTCGCTCCGTGGGAGTCTGACTCCCGCGGGAGCAAGTTGACCCAAGGGAAAAAAACTCCCTGGGCCAATCAGAACTATTCTTAAACTGACACTCCACAGGGACTCTCAAGAGACTCTCGTGAGTCACTCATGGCTCAACCATCCAGCTATATAATTATATTTAAACGTTAATTTCTCAAAAACTACTGAACGGATTTACACTAAATCAAATAAAGCACAATCTGCAGGCAAAGATCTAGCTTCCTGCAATTTTTTTTTTTTATAAATCTTTTTATTAAACAGACTTATCAGGTACAGTGCCGCAAAGGTCAGGAAGGAGGTTACAGAGGATTCAAATATACGTATAGGTACAATAGGATGGGTCAGTGGAAATCACGGGGAGGGGGAATCATCGCTGTTCAGGTCACTGGGAGGAGTAGAAATTCCGCCACGGTAAGTATTCCAGGGAGCCCACATCTTAGACCATTTCCGGGTCATATACACAGTCTTCTCTCTTAGCATACACCAATTCAGGTCTTTTTCCCAATCTTTAATCGTGGGTGCATGTGAGGACCCCCAGAGCTGTGCTATATTCCTCTTGGCGATCATGCAGCCGAGTGTGACCCATTGCGTGGCATGCGTGTTAAGGTCGGTTGGTTCCCAGATGTTGAGGAGGCATCTGGGTGCTTCTGGCTTGATTTCGACCTCCAATGTTTCGCTCATGACATGACTATGTGGATTTTACGCCAATATTCCTGGATTAGGTCACAATGCCAAATAATGTGCATAAATGTGCCCATCTGAGTACACCCTCGTCTACAAGACCCGTCTGTCAGTCCACCCATTCGTACCAGTTGGGGACCCGTTATATAAATCCTGTGCAGGATCTTTAGTTGCACTAGGCGAAGCCGTGCCGGGATCACAACGGTCTTGGGGGAAGAGAGCGCCGTCTGCCAGCCTTCGTCATCTAGTTCGACTCCATCTCCAGTCCATTTCTCACGTAGTGACAATAAAGGGTCGTCCATGTTATTGATGAGCTTGCGGGCACCCGCTCATGCACATTTCTCACGAGAAATGCGCATGCGCGGGCATCCGCACATGCGCATTTGTGAGGAAGAAGTTGCCGCAGAAGCAGGAAGAGGGAGCCCCGGGACGCCGCTCCTCAGGTAAAACATTTTCTTACTTTTAAATACTTTAAGGTATTTTAAAATGAGGGCGGGCGGGCGGCGGGCGGCGGGCGGCGGGCAACTCTGCTCCGCCGTGGCGTGTGCGTAGCACTGCCTGCTACGCCTACTTCGTGGACCACGAAGCAGGCAGCACTACGCACACTCTGCGGGCAGGGCGGAGCACTATGCCCACCCTTACTTATTACATTTAATAAGTGATAACTTGCAATTAGGAACAGGTAGGCATACCGAGTTTGCAGTAAGAATTGTAAGTTAAAACCCTCTTTAATGGCAAAGTCAGATTTTAAGTCACAATTCTGAAATTGCCACTTTTAGAAAGTTCCCATTTTCTTGTCATAACCATTTGGTGCCTACAGCCTGGTTCCATGACTAGAAGTAGCTGGCAGATGGTTTTTGTGAATGGCTACCACACAGTGAGGCAAAGAGCATAGGTGTTGGCAGGATGGGACATCTCTGATTTGATGAGGGGAAGGAGCTGTCACCTACCACACCTGCACATCACAAAGGCTCTTCCAGAGCACACTCACAAAAGATTTGGCACTACTCTGACAAGCTGGGGCCAGGGTAGAGAGGCAGGAAATTCCAAACACCTCTGGGGTGGAAGCCTCCAGAACCTTTGCCTACTTCAAAGTGGGCACCAGGTATAAATATTGAACCCCCAGACCCAACTCTTCAGTACACCTCTGGAAGATTCAGAAGGACTGCTGTGCTGCTCTGCAAGAAGAACTGCTATTCTGTTGCTGTGCTGCCTGCTTCCCATCTGCTTGAGTGAAAGGACTAGACGTGTATCTTGAATCTAGGACCACCAGAGTGACTCTAAGGCCTAGCTGGCTGGCCTCATGATCAGAGCCTCATGGACAGAAAAGGCTCCATCCACCTTGAACCCAGCACATGGACTTTGCTGTGCATCCCCAGGTGGTGCCACCCCAGTCCTCAACCCTTGGAAGTGGGTCTGAGGGTGCTCTGCCTGTAAGCAGAACCAACAAAGACAATGAATCTTGTAGCAGCCGCTTCGGAACTGCCGCTGCATGATGCATCTCTGATGCCATACTTTGCATCTCAGCCCACAGTCTCCACAGAGCCACCGCTGCCGGACACATATCCTTAATGCAGGTCTTAACATCACAAGCCACTCCTCGCCAACATACTCAGCGATGAGGCAGGGCTCTGCATTTCTACCCTGCAGGTTATTTTGAACTGCTGTTGCATGATACATCTTCAATGCAGGACTTTGAATTGCAAGCTGCTCGTCAATGGCACAACGATGTAGGACCTTGCATTGCAGCATCACAGCTTGTCTGACTCGCTGCTGCATGACATATCCTCGATGCAGGATCTTGCAATGCACCACAAACCAGGATTTAAGGTACTCTTGTCCAGCGGGCTTAACTTGACCCCTGTATCCAACCTGTGCTCTATAGGGGTCAACCTGAATTTGTGACTTTGTCCCTGTCTGGCGCGACCAGATATCCACAGTTGGCGCTTTGAAATTGTTTATCTCCCAGGTCTACTGATTGGATTTTTGCTGTGTTGATGTCAAATAACTTATTCAATTTGACCCTATTTTTCAAAATTGGTGTGGGATTTTTTTTGTGTTCTTTCACTTTATTACTGTTTGAAGTGCTGCATAAATACTTTACACATTGCCTCTAAGTTAAGCCTGACTACTTTGTGACAAGCTACCAGAGGATTAAGCACAGGTTATTTTGGGGTTTGCTTGTGACATCACCTTGGAAGAAATTGTGGCTGGTGCTTAAGTAGGGTTTCAGCCCCCTCAACCTTCAACCCGATTTCCAACATTGGTTGCAGTGGTGGGATTTGGGGTTTTTGCAATGCCATACAGTGACTTTGTTTAACACTAAAGTACAAAATAAATAATTTCAGATCATTTCAAGTTTCTTTTAAACCTTGTTTGTCTCTTTTTGCTATTTTCAAATCTACTCTCATTGCTACCTGACTATCTGTGACGATAGCTGCAATAATGGAATTTGAGCTGGAAAACCTGGAATGTTACACTGTGGGTGATCTCAAACCGTTCTGCAAAGAAAGGAGACTGCAAACTAAGAAATGCACCAAGAAGTTGGAGCTTTAGAAAGCTCTGAGGGTCTGGACGGCAGTTCACCAGTTGCTTAGAGCAATAGAGGATGGTAATGAGGAGGATGATATGGATGAGCGAACAGGAGCAGGTCCTGCATAATATTCTTGAGATGCATCTTTCAGAGAAGGATGAGAACTGCTCTCCTGTGTTGGAACTCCCTGCCAGAGCAGGAAGTAGTGCATTTCCACAGGGCCTATCCCCAGAGGACCTGGACGACAGGAAGGCTGAGAGGGAGTTCTTTTGCACATGGCCAAGCTGGAAATGGAGGAAATTAAATTGGCCATGGAAGAGAGGAAGATGGCCCATGAGCTATGTCTCAGAGAGCTGTATGGCAGAGCCAGACAAGCAGAGTACAATAACAATGGTGGCAGCATACTAACAGTGCCTGAAGGGGACAAGAAAGTATGCATACCCAAAGATCTGGTGTCCAATTACATAGTAGGGAATGACATAAACAAGTGGTTTTCTGGCTATGAGGCAGCCCTTAAGATGCACAATGGTCCCATAAGAGTTTTGAGGGGCCCTTATTCTGGAAACACATGCCTCCAGTGGGGAGGGATGCCTTGCTTACACTAGAGGTTGGGGACCAGATGAAGTACATTCTAATGAAAACCATCCTTGTCACCAAGTTTGGACTCACCTTAGACTGCATTAGGTTCAGGAATAAGCAAAAGATGCAGAACCAGTTTTTGGTGGATTGTCATGATAAAGCCAGCAGGGCACTGAATGATCAGGCGTGGGGCAGCAAAGTTGATGCTTTTACTGGGTTGTTTAATCTAATACTAAGAAAGCACATGTTCAACATTTGTTTTACAGAGCTGCGCCAGCAACTAGTTTTTAGTAAGATCACTGACTTCAGGAAGCTTGATAAGGAGGCGGACATATGGGTTGGCACCAGAGTATCCAAAAAGGTATCTGGGGGGATTACCAGAAGGGTGGTCAGGGGTCCCCCCAGAAGAAAGAGAGGGAGGAAAGCATAAAAATAAGGAGTTCTCTAAAGGCCCCCAAAATAATTCCAAAGGGAGCAATAGTAGCCAGTCCCAGTCTGGCCCTAAAAGAAAGGGGTTCTTTGATAAATAGACAGGGAGATTCGTCCCCCAATGTACTGAGTACTCCCAGAATGGGCACTCCACAGAGGAATCCAAAAGTCTATAGGGGGATAAGGTGGAAAGTTAATTAGGTAGTGTTTTCTATCTGGAGATCTTGGATTTTCAAATGGTGATCTGCTACGTTGGAGGAAAGGAAAACTGAGGTCTTCTTCACTCATTTTTCAATGAAAAGTCAAAGGTCTATATTCTTCAAAAGATTTCCTAATGAAGGAATGAAACACAGTCACCATGTAGGACTGCATTTCGCTGCCACTCAGTATTATATCCAGATAGAAAACACAGTCACAAATGAAAGAGGCTCCTCTACTTACATCATATTTGAATATCCAAGAAATCATCCAGCCCTGGTCCTAAGGAGAACTTATAATACATATGTTTCAAAACACGCAGACTATTAATTTTGGGTTCAGCGCCAAGACACTCTCGGGTATTCGTGCGCTTAACAAATTTTCTAAAATAAATAAATTTACATGTTTAAACTACACTAATATGGAGGACGACTAAGGACTTTCTATGAAAAGCAATTATTTTTCTTTCATTTTCCATATTTGATGATTTTGGAACCCATTATTGACACCAAGTGCTTTAAAAGGGGTAGCCCTGGTTTATAACTTTGGACTGGTTGAACACTGATTGGTGCTATTTTTGATTCGTATTAGCTTGTTTATTAATGTGTGATTTATTTCTGGATATGGAAAAAGGTTGTATAGGTTTGCGGTTCTTTTTGTTTTCGCTCTCTGTTCTTAAATATTGAGCAATGTTATGTTTGGATGATAAAATGTTATCATTGATTTACAGGTCATGTTTATTGAATAGAATGATCTTTTGTGAAAAGTAAAAAAACAGAAAGAAACACAACCACCAACTGTTTTGGTTTTTGATTGTATATAGATGTCCATTGTGGTTGCAGGTAAGGGCCCAACCCCTATTGTTGTTTTTCAACTTTCCAAGAGTGGCATTTAAAGAATTGCATTTTTAAATCAATCTTCACCATAAACTTGGATTTTAAATTGAGATTCCAGAGACACCAAACTTGAAAATATTGTCTCTTCCAATATTGAAATTACTCTTATAAGTTGTAATTAGGCAACTGCAATGTTATCCTATGGGAGAGATAGGCCTTGCACTAGTGAAAAATGAATGTAAGAGTTTTTCACTACCAATCAATCAATCAATCAATCAGGGGTTTATATAGCGCACTACTCACCCATGAGGGTCTCAAGGCGCTGGGGGGGGGGGCAGCTCCGGATCAGTCGAAGAGCCAGGTCTTGAGGTCCTTCCTTAAAGTCTGCAGGGTTGGGGAGCGTCTGATGTTAATGGGGAGCTCTTTGCAGGTCTTGGCTGTGATGTAGGAGACGGCTCGTGTGCAGGGTTGGGGAGCATCTGATGTTAATGGGGAGCTCCTTCCAGGTCTTGGCTGCGATGTAGGAGAAGGCTCTCCCACCTGTTCTGTTTCTGTAGATGCTGGGGACCTCTGCCAGGACGAGGCGGCGGAGCAGACGTTCCTCTTGGGTACGTGGAAGGATACTCTCTCGTTGAGGTATTTGGGTCCAATGTTGTTGAGGGATTTGTAGGCATGGGTAAGGAGTTTGAAGGTGACCATCTTCTCGACGGGGAGCCAGTGGAGGTCTCGTAGGTGGTGTGTCATGTGTTTGTGACGCGGAGTCCCGAGGACGAGTCTGGCAGCGGCGTTCTGGATGGTCTGGAGTCTGTGTAGTAGAGTTCTGTTGATTCTGGCGTATAGGGCATTGCCGTAGTCCAGTCTGCTGGTTATGACCGTGTGGGTGATGGTCTTTCTGCAGTCGGGGGGGATCCATTTGAAGGTCTTGCGGAGCATGCGCAGGCAGTTGAAGCTAGAGGAGGCGATGGTGTTGATCTGGCGGTTCATGGCTAGGGAAGAGTCGAGGATGATGCCGAGGTTTTGTGCGTGGTCTGTAGGAGTGGGTGGGTTCCCGAGGGCAGAGGGCCACCAGCTGTTGTCCCAGGCGGAGGTGCAGGGTCCGAGGATGAGGACCTTGGTCTTCTCTGAGTTGAGCTTCAAGCAGCTGACTTTCATCCAGGCTGCCACGTTCTTCATTCCTTCCAGGGGTCTGGTGTCTTCGGGATTCTTCATGAGTGAGAGGATGAGCTGGGTGTCGTCGGCGTAGGATGAAATGCTGAGCCCATGCTGTCTGACGATGGTGGTGAGGAGGGCCATGTAGATGTTGAAGAACGTTGGACTGAGTGATGAGCCTTGGGGTACTCCGCGGTTGTTATTGGTGGGTTCGGAGAGGAAGGGAGGGAGGGAGTCTGATCCTCTGGGTTCTGCCGGAGAGGATCGGATCCAGCCGAGGGCGGCTCCTTGTATCCCTGCGTCATGAAGTCTGGCTGCAAAAGTGCGATGAGAAACGGTGTTGAAGGCTGCGGAGAGGTTTAGAAGGATGAGGGCCGCAATGTGTCCCTGGTCGAGAAGAATGCGGATGTCGTCAGTGGTGGCGAAGAAAGCAGTCTCGGTGCTGTGGTTGCTGCAGAATCCAGACTGGGAGGTGTCTAGGAAGGAGTTCTCTTCGATGAAGGTGGTCAGCTGGGCGTTCACGAGTCTCTCGGTGACTTAGGCTGCGAAAGGGAGGAGAGAGATGGGCCGGTAGTTTTTCAGGTCCGTTGGGTCGGCCGTGGGTTTCTTGAGGTGGGGATTTACCTCCGCCCGCTTCCAGTAGTCTGAGAACTTGAAAGTACATGTCCTGCTTAGATACACCACACCCAGCCCTCTAGGCTGCCCATGGCCTAACCTATAAGTGGCGGCATATGTATTAAAAAGGAAGATTTAGGCCAAGCAAAGGCTTTATTTTGCCAGGTCAACATGGCGGTGTAAACTGCACACAGAGGCTCTGCAATGGCCATGGTTAGAGGGCTACTTAAGTGAGTGGCACAATAACTGCTGCCGGACCACTATTAGCATTTAATTTACAGGCCCTGGGTAGGGATGGGCGGAATTTGCGAAATCCACTTTCGCAAATTATTGCGAAAATGTTAAAAATTATCGCAAACACGCGGAAATATCGCTAAGATGCGGAAGTTTTTTTCCCGCACGTTCGCAAGATTTTCTGCATGGTTGCGGCTCGCCAACTTACCCATGTGGTTGCTCGCGGGCACGGCCATCTTGTTTTCAGTTGTCTCGCGGTGCATGATCGCGAGAAGGAAGACGTGATCGCGCGACGCATGACGTCACTGCGGGCGCGAACTGTCGCGAGACAGCGCAAATGGCTAAAAACAATACAACATCTCATGGAGAACGCGACCGGATCAAGAAAACTTGTCGGCGAACGCAGGGATTCAGGTAAGGCGATCGCGCGCGCGCGATAATGTATTATTTTACAGCGCGAGCAAGAACCAAATTATCGCTAAGCTGCGGAATGCGGAAATTTTGACATTTTCGCGCTTTCCGCGGAACGCGAAAATGTCAAATTATCGCAATTTCCACGAACGGAACAAAATTTTCCCCCAGGCCTAGCCCTGGGCACCCACAAAAAATAATGCTGTTGAACACAGCAGCTCCCCACACGGGAGTCGGCATTGCTCCCACCTGGCAGGAGCAGCTGTTTGGGGCAAAAGCCATCAAAGTTTTCCTCCCTGCAACAGCACTGCCAGGGAAACAAAAGTATGCTTCCACCTTGTGGGAGAATTTTCCAACTCCTGTCGGGTGGAAGCACACTGGCTTTCTCTGCCTGTGCTCTTGTAAGCTGGGAAACTACTGTGTCCTGGTGGTGGGTTCTCTGGGACCCAGTGAAATAGCCAGCCCCAGGGGTTGGGATCCCCGGGCCTTCTTAAGGCTCTGGTAGGGAGGCCATGCACCCCCTCTCTTATAATTACACTGTGGCCCCAGGGATGGGATCCCCAGGGTCCATTTGGCTTGTGGTTGATGGGCCTCTACAGACTTGAGGACGGGAGCTGCGTGCCTCTCTACCCATATAATAGATTTTTGAGCCTCAGGATGTGGTTTCCAGGGCCTTTTAAGGTCCTATGAACGTGCACCCACTCCTCTTTAAAGTATACTTGGCCTCTGAG
Organism: Triturus cristatus; assembly: GCF_964204655.1. Taxonomy (NCBI): domain Eukaryota; kingdom Metazoa; phylum Chordata; class Amphibia; order Caudata; family Salamandridae; genus Triturus; species Triturus cristatus. The sequence goes on along the minus strand of NC_140581.1, from coordinate 764,997,778 downwards.
CATGGAGTTTGTGGGGGCCCATTTGTGGCTCAGTTAGAGGAGCTGCAAGCCCCACTCACCTTAAATAAACATTTTTTAATATAAATGTATATATTTATTTTAAAACCCTACAGGCATTGTCTGTTTTTTTTTTTTAAAGAAAGGCGCGAGCCATCATTTTGGCCCCGGACGGGTGGTCACTCTTATATAACTAAGCTCAGGACAGGTCCTCGAGTACTGAAATGACTGCCTGTAACATTTTTCCTCATGTTGCATTCAGCCAATCAGAGCCTTGCTCCCTTGGGAGCAAGATGGCCCAAGGGTAAAAAAGCCCAGTTGGCCAATAGGAAGGCTCTATTTTCTAAAACTGGGTTAGAGGGATTCTTGTGAGAGACCCTTGAACCCAACTATCCAGGTATACACCTTTTTTTTTAGACTTAATATCTCAAAAACTACTGAACAGATTTACAGCAAAACACAAAAATCTTTCTGTCAAATTTGCTGTCATTTGGTTCAGCGGTTTTTGTGGTACTGCTTCTTAAAGAAGTCTATGGAAAATTTATGGGGATTCTGTGTTTTTTTCTCGGCCCGCTTCTTGGATCACCCCGAAGCTTTCCATGTAAAAACTAAGCAAAAAAAGAGTACTTTTTTGGAAAGTTTTAGGGATATTCGTCAAACGGTGCCAAAGCTACTAGCAACTTAAGAACGGCAATTCCTATGGATATGCTGACCTATATATATTACCTACTACTAGGTAGGTTGTTACTAAGCCGCCAGTAGGTAGTTATAGTTAGGTCCATGTTTTCATTGAAAAAGCATTTTTTGAATTGCCTATATCTTTGGCGTCATTTGACCAATCTTCTGAAATGTTCCCAATAAAGTGTCATACAAAGGGTTTTGTGCACAGAAAGTTTTGGGGTGATCCGTCAAGTGGGGGCTGAGAAATAGGGGGAGGCAATTTTTTTTTTAATTTTCATAAGGAAATTTGAACACGACTACAGCCGGAACCAGAAAACTAGCTCTTGGTCCAGAAAGAGAGCTTTTTGTTATTTGGTGTAAATCCATTCAGTAGTTTTGGATTTTTTTTTATAAAAAGCCAAATTTGTATATCTAGGGATGCGGATCCTCCGAGGATCCAACAGTCCCTGTGCTCAGAGGTGATTGGCTGCCAACACTTCAACCAGGAAGTGTTGGCAGCCATCTTGGGACTCTGATTCAGGTGAGTCCCCCAAAAAATATAAAAAAAGAGAAGGGGCAAGGTTGGAATACTCTGACCCCCTAGGCCTTGAGTTGGGATCCCGCAGGGACCCTGCCTAGGGCAAAAAGCATTTATTTTTTGATTTTTCACTGGGAGTGGCACTGGAGCCGCACTCCTGTAATCTTTAGCCCTAGGGTGAGAAATGAGCAGAAAATGACAAATTAAAGGCCAGGAACTAGCAGAAAAAGGCAAAATAAAGATCAGAAATGAGCTTGCTAGGAATTGCTGAGAGCTGGTCGGAGACCCGCCCCCTTTCTCAACCTCTCTACACAGGGGCCACTTGGCGCACAACTGGTTGGGGGATGAAGTCCCCTTGGCTGCATAGGGTTGTTGGGGGCCAAGAACCCCTATGGTTGCCACAAATAAGTCCCCCACAGCTGGATTGCTGAAAGGTCGTTGGAGGTCCCGCCCCCCTTCTCAACCACTCTGCACAGGGACCTCCTGGTGTACTATCGGTTGGGGATGAAGTCCCCTTGGCTGCTGAGGGTCATTGGGGGCCAAGAACCCCTATTGTTGCGACAAGTAAGTATCCCACACCGGGATTACTGAGACATGGTAGGAGGCCCCGTCCCCTTTCTCAATCACTCTGCACAAGCGCCTCCTGGTGCACTATTGATTAGGGGATCAAATTCCCTTGGTTTCCCTTGGCAACAGAGCCAGCATCTCCATTGCCCCGAGCTCTGCAGCTCCATCAACTGCTCCATCAACTCCGCCACTTTCCCGGAAGACTGGAACCACACAGAGATCAACCACTTGCTGAAGAAACCCTCTGCTGAACTGAAGGACTTTAAGAATTTCAGACTCATCTCTCTGCTTCCCTTTCCAGCCAAGGTCATCAAGAAGGCCATCAACGACCAACCTTCCGAGTTCATCGAAGTGAACAACATCCTGAACCTCTCCCAATCCAGCTTCCGAAGCAATCACAGTACCGAGACCACCCTCCTTACCGCCACAGATGACCTCCGCACCATCCTCGACCGAGGAGAAACTGCAACCCTCATCCTTCTGGACCTCTCGGCCACCTTCGACACCATCTCCCGCCACACCCTATGCATAAGACTCCACGACACCGGCATCCATGAAAAAGCACTGTAATGGATCTGCACCTTCCTCATCGGCCTAACACAGAGTCAGGCTACCACTGTTCCACTCTTTTGTATTAAATGTGACTATTTTCTGAATTATGAATTATGGGGATTGTTGAGCTTTCCGCCAATTGTGCGGCATGTTGGCGTTCTTCTGAATCGATCTCATGGGACTGTGGGTTTTTGCAATACATGTGCACGGTTTTGTCTGCCACATGGGGACCCCGGGCTGGCATTAACTCATGTAGTGGTTTCATTTGGAAAATGGTAGGAGTATTCTCCTTAGGATAACTGTCTCTGGCGTTATGACACTGTTAATAAACGCACAAGAGTTATACATCGTTTAACTTCTAGGCAGGTTACCCTCGTTCTTTTACTAACTTTATATATATATACATTTTTCCGTCGGCAATGCCTGGAGGTATTTGTTGGTGTTAATATGCATTTTTACACTTATTGTCTTAAATCATAAGACATTTACCTTGATCTCTGATGTTTAAATAATATACTTTAATATGTATAATAATTACACATTGTTAATTTCTAGATAGGTTACCCTCTGCCCTCTATTAATTCATATTTTTGTTGATTATGTCGTTAGGTACATGTATGTGTTTATTTACACACTTGCACTTACCTTCCTAAATTACAAGACATCATACGCTGGTCTCTGGTGTTTTTATGATGTATTTTTTTATATTACACTGTTATACAGTGATGGTGAGAATATTTTCTCGTTTTTCGTAGATAATTTGGTCCAACAATGGATTTTTTACTACTATAAGTGAACATTGGTTGCAACTTATTACTTTATACCGTCAAGTGATATCGTCTTTACCTTTATATTTTAAGGTGAGTGTATCGCAATGTGATTTTAGATTAGATCTTTAAATCACACTATACAACTGTGTATTTATTGTTTTATTCATGATGCAATTGGCTCTTTGTGCTCCCATGATGCTATTGGTTTTTAACTTTCATGTTTCAGACGTGTTACCATACACTTAATTTGCGACACGTTACTTTGATCTGGGAATTCTTTGACTCAACGACTATGGAATGTGATTTTCTTTTGTAACCAACTCCGTGGTGAGCCTATTTATTCGCATTTTTCCTCTGTTTTTACTTTGTTTGTTATTACTTATTACTTTTATTTATAGTTTTTGGTTAGATTTCTATTAGACTTGGTTATACATAAAATGGATCTGTTCCTTCTGTTTTATTCTTTCTCTTTCTCTCCTTCTCTTTTTCTTTATCTCTTTGTATTAGCAATTGCACTTGTGACTTTGAGATATTTTCTCTAATTCGGTTGATTCTTTTTCTCTCTTTCTCCTTGTTTCATTATTTGTGATATGTACAGTCTTACATAAATTTGTTTTTCTCGTTCGTGTGATGGAAGACTTCAGATCAGAAAGATTCTATGTGTATAGTATTTTACCATATTGGTATGTGCATATATATATTTTGTTTGTTAGGTTGGTCTTGTTATTTTCGGATTTGATATTTATGTGGTAACTCAAATTATTTTTATATGTTGTATTGTATATGTATTGTGAGTATATATGTTGTTGTTTATATATGTTGTTCTATATATTGATTACAGCCCTGAAGAAGTTCCTGTGTTTTAGGAACGAAACGCGTTGGCTGTCCTTTTTGCTCAATAAAAAAGAAGATCAAGAAAACTTTGAGTATATAGATCGATCTGGACTTTGTCATCTGAGTGCACCTTCCTTTGTGTAAAAACAAAAAACAAAAAAAAAACTGTTCCACTCTGAACCTGCAGAGATCAGCTGCGGAGTGCCTTAGGACTCCTCCCTGAGCCCCACTCTCTTCAACATCTACATGGCCCTGTTCAAAGCCATCGTCAGGAACCACAGGCTCAACATCGTCTCCTACGCTGAAGACACCTGGTGATCTTCTCCCTAACCAACAAACCCACAGTAGCCAAGAACAACTTTCACGACTTGGATCTACCTACACCCACAGACCATGCACAAAATCTCTGCATTATCTTGGACTCCTTGCTCACCATGAACTGCCAGGTAAACGCTGTCTCCTCGTCCTGCTTCCACATGCTACGTCTGCTCCGAAAGATCTTCAAGTGGATCCCGAGTCCAAAAAGACGGTCACCCACGCGCTCATCAGCAGCAGACTTGACTACGGCAATGCACCCTATGCTCCCCAAAAATAACAAAACATCCAGAACGTCTCCGCCAGACTCATCCTTAATATCTCCTGCTGCAGCCACATCACCAGCCACCTGAGAGACCTCCACTGGCTCCCAGTCAACAATAGAATCACCTTCAAGCTCCTCACACATGCCTACGAAGCCCTACATGAAGTAGGACCTGCATACCTCAACCACCATCTCGCATTCCACGCACCTACTAGAGACCTCCGCTCCACCGAACTGGTCCTGGCTGCCATCCCATGTTTCCACAAGACAACGTTCTGGGGAAGATCCTTCTCCTACCTCACCTCAAAGAGCTGGAACACCCTGTCTCTCCACCTAAGGCAATCACCGTCACTGCCCCAATTCAGGAAGGACCTCAAGAACTGACTCTTTGACTGAACCACAGTGCCTGGGACAGATCAGCAGTCCCCCCCAGCGTCTTAAGACCCATACGGGTGAGTAGTCATGCTAAACAAGTCACCTGATTGATTGATTGATTGGCTGCTGAGGGTCGTTGGGGGCCAAGAACCCCAATGCTTGCTACAAATTAGTCCCCCACAGCTGGATTGGTGGGATGTCTTCAGAGGCCTCACCCCCTTCCTCAACCACCCAGCACAGGAGCCTCCTGGCATACTACTGGTTGGGGGACAAAGTCTCCTTGGCTGCTGCGGGTCATTGCAGGCCAAGAACCCCTATTGTTGCCACAAGTAAGTCCCCCACAGCTGGATTGCTGAGACATTGTCAGAGGCCCCGCCCTTTTCACAACCATTCTGCAAAGGGGCCTCCTGGTGTACTACTGGTTGGGTGGTGAAGTCCTCTTAGCTGTTGAGGGTCCTTGAAGGCCAAGAACCTCTATTAATGTGACAAGTAAGTCACCCACAGCAGGATTGCTGAGACATGGTTGGAGGCTCTTTCCCCATTCTCAATCACTCTGCACAGGAGCCTACTGATGCACTACTGGTTGGGGGATGAAGTTTGCTTGGCTGCTGAGGGTCGTTGGGGGCCAAGAACCCCTATTGTTGCCATAAGTATGTCCCCCACAACTGGATTGCTGAGATCCTGCTAATGTACTACTGGTTGGGGGATGAAGTCCCCTTGGCTGCTGAGGGTTGTTGGGGGCCACAAACCCCTATTTTTGCCACAAGTAAGTCCCTCACAGCCAGTCTGTGAGATGTCATCAGAGGCCCGCACCCTTTCTGAACCACTGAGCACAGGGACCTTCGGGCGCATTACTGCTGGGGGAGGAAATCCCTTGGCTGCTGGAGGTCGTTGGTAAGTCCCCATAGTGGGATTGCTGAGAGTGGTCGGAATCTCCGCCCCCTTTCTCAACCACGCTGCACAGGTGCTTCCTGGTGCAGTACTGGTTGGGGGCCAAGCAGCCCTATTGTTGCCACAAGTAAGTCCCCCACAGCGGGATTGCTGAGAGGCCAATGGAGGCCCCACCCCCTTTCTCAACCACTCTGTACTAGGGCCCCTAGGCACATTACTGCATGGGAGATGAGGTCCCCTTGGCTGCTGAGGGTCATTGGCGGCCAAGAACCACTATTGTTGCCACAAGTAAGCCCCTCACAGCTGGATTGCTAAGACATCATCTTACGTACGCAGTCACGGGCTGTGCAGGTAAGAGCGATGGGGCGGGTGTGGGAGTCGACAGACAATGGAATAGGGAAAATAAAATTAAAAAAGGAAAAACACTTACCTTGCACTCGCCGCATCGCTGACTCAGCGATGGGGCAAGCGCAAGGTAAGTGGTTTTATTTATTTTTTAATTTTATTTTCCCTATTCTGTCGTCTGTCGACTCCTCTCACCCCACCCCATCGCTCTTATCTGCACCCGCCGCGACTGTGTACATAAGACCGCCCGCCTCACCTCCTCCCTGCCCCACTGCTCTTACGTGCACCGGCCACTACTGGAGGCCCACCACTTTCTCAACCACTCTACAAAGGGTCCGGGCCTCCTGGTGCACTCCAAGTTGCAGCAGCAGTCAGTCACACTCAATCGCGCTCACCTATGGCACAAAAAAATTTCAAAACAGTTGCGGAGATCGTATTTTATTGCAAACTCTGTGTTCTCCGCGGAACACGGTGTTGCTGAATTTGGCAACTCTGCGAGTGGAGCGGAATTTTACACCTAGGCCTAGTTGCCATTCACAGACCCACTCAGAGACTCATGCACCCACTCACAGATCCACTCAGAGACTCACAAACCTACTCCCAGAGGGGACAGAGTCTGGGTCACTGGAGAGTGACCAGGGGCTCGGAAGGCGAATGCCCACCGATGTCGGGTGCTTCAGGATAGTTGATGGGGTCCTGGACTCTGCAGCTGCCGGACCAGGCGATGTCGAGGATGACCAGGAGCCGGATATGAGCTGTCCCACAAAGGATGTCGAGTGCTGAGGGGTCGGTGTTCGGCGGGAGCACGAACAAGCCTTGGCAACGGCAACCCACACAGAAGGTCGAGGAAGTGTACAGTTCGGACCAGCAAGGCAGGCCCCGAGAAATCAGGGAAGCCCAAGGAAAACAAAGATGACCCTCAATTGGACCCACTGGCTGGAGGTGCAGGAGTCGCGAGAGGACCTTGAGCAGCTTTACAAAACAGCAGGCCACTGAGCACTCTGTGCGAGGTGGTCGAAGATCTTTGCAGCAGAAGTTGCCAGAGGTTGGGGCTACATGGAGCTCAATGCAACAAGCACTTGCAAAAGTACGCGGTGCACAGGGGTTCGGGTATTGCATCCCCCACAAGGGATTCTGACCTCAAACTTGGTGAGAGGGCAGCTCGGGCCTCAAGGGACGTAGGGACCCGTCTCCTGTGTTGCTGGACCCTTCAGAGTTCATAGGAGCTCAGGAACAGCAGACTGGTCAGCAATGCTGTGGTGCCTACGAATGCAGGGGAGTGACTCCTTCACTCCAAAGGAGATTATCTTCAGGTGTCTTGGATGTTTCACAGGTCCTGCACGGATCCTGTATGGTGCACAGGCACAGACGATGCGGCAGACTAAGAGGGAGACGAAGTCAGGCCCAAATGAAGTCCAGCGAAGTCCAGAGTGCCCAGACGGTCGAAGTGCAGTGGTTTCAGTTCTGAATCTTGTCAACGACGAATCTAAGGTCCTACAGCCAGGTAAACCCTTAAGTACACAAGTGAGAGGGTTGGAAAGATTTAGGGGACTCTCCCAGGGGAGGGTTTAAACAGGGGGAGGTTACTCCCATGTCCTTTGTCAAGCTCAGCAACAGAGCAGGAGCCAATGGCTCCCAGGACTGGTTTGAACTGGTTTATGCACAGGGACACCAAATGTACCCCTCATGCAGACTTTCAGTCATTGGCAAGCGCACCCACCCAGCCCTAATACACTAAATCTTGTCTGGGAGGGGGTCACACCTCCCCGTGACAGGATGCCTATTGTCCTGCTTTCCCCTGCTGGAGCTTGGCTCATCAGCAGGAGGACAGAAGTGTGTCTTTGGTCAGCAGCAACCATGTTGTGCTGCCCAGGACTGGAAGGCTGGTACTGGGACCACCAGGAGCCCCACGAAGGATGCTTCTGAGGGGTGGAATCATACCTCCCACACCGGTTACCAGTGTGGGGGTATGATTCCAACATGTTTGACACTAAACACAATAGGGTTTGTTTCAGCCGTTTTAGAGTTAGTCATTATGCGGTCGCATATTGCCCCTCTATATAAAGTATATGGCTGCTTCACTGACAACCCAGGAGAATGGACTCCGTATGCTGCAGGGGTGTCCTATTCATGCAGGGGCACCCTCTCACTTAGAACCAGGCACCCTGCCCTCAGGATTGTAAAGGCCTGCTATGAGGGTGACTTATAGGTTTTAAGTGCAGTGACCCTTAGATATAGTAAACCTATATCTTAAGTAAGTGGTGCATTCACCAACTTACACAGACTGCAATGGCAGGTCTGTAGTTCTGTTTTGCATGGCCTCACGTGGGTGGCATAATACATGCTTCAGGCCATGGGAGGCCTCTGGGGTACCTATGTCCTGGGTACATGTGTACCATATACTAGGGACTGACAAGGGTACCACAGTATCCAATCTGAAGTGTAGCTAAGAACATAACATACAGTTTTAGGGAGAAAGCAGATAGACTGGGGTCCCAATTAGCAGGATCCCAGTCAGACTAGTCACAAACCAGCTTAGCAACAGGCAAAAAGTGGGGTACACATGCAGAAGGATCCTACCTTCCTACAATATATATATATACATATGAATATATATATATGTACACACTTATATATATATATATACACACATATATATATATACACACATATATATGCACACACACACACACACACATATGTATATATATGCATTCACTGAAAAAAACAAAGGTTATAGGGATGTTATAGTTAGGAATTAACATTTAAAAAACCTTAGAAATTCACTGAAAAAACCAAAGGTTGCAGGGACATTATAGTTATCAAAAATATTTTTTTTTAAACTTAGAAATTTGCTGAAAATATCAAGGGTTACAGGGACGTTATTGTTAAGGTCAGATTTCACTCGTACAAAACCAGTGAAATTCGGCAGTTTAGTTACCTGAGTTAACTATAACGTATGTCCCCGTAATGCACTGCTTATGACCTCATATATTACATAACTCATGACATGGTCAGTGACATCACTGATGATATCTCAAATGACATAACTGATGACATTGTTGATGACATCATCCACAGAACCACTCACACGTACTCACACTCCCATACAACCTCTCGTACACCCACTGACACCCATTCTCAGACCTATTCCAGTACTCACACACCCAGTCACTCCTCCATAGTGCCACTCATACACCCACTCACTCACTCATACAGCCACTCACATAACCATTCACTTACCCATACAGCCATACAACCATGTAACTTAGAACCATGGCAGGGTTACACCTTCGCGCATATCCAAAATCCTGTCAATTGTGTACTTCTAAATTAGAGAAGTGCTCTAGGGAAACATCAAAAGGGACAGCCACCTATGCCCCAATATTTCTCCGTTACACAAGTGATAGGAGAAAAACACTAGAAAATAAAATAGACGTTCCCGAGCAAGAACAAGGCAGTTAAGCCAGTAAGTAAGAATTCTCAATTAGAGTGACAAGAATAATTCAAAGTCCAATGTATCAAAAAAGGATTTCTTCTTTATTTTCCTTAGTCTTCTTCGTTCACATTAACAGCACCAAGGTAAGAACAGTAGCCAACACGTGTTTCGTCTCGGGTAGGTTGCCCGGCGACTTCCTCAGGGCTACAACAATAACAATAAAAGTAATTCAATTCACAATCTTTGCCACTTCTGATTACATTTCTACACAAAATTCAGTTGTGAATAGAAATAAAACCGAAGTATGGTGTAAATCAGATAAGAAGAAAAATAACAGACCAAACATTAAGAAAAACCGAAAGATATCCACCCAGTGAGAGAAACAGAAAATCAAGGTGCTAAGCCACACCCTTAACTGAGAAGAAGAAGAAGAGAAAAAGAAACACTCACAGCAGAGGAACACCTCTTAAGAGAAGGGAGACGGAAGACTACTCCCTACTACACCTGAGTTTGGCTCCCGAAAGATGAGGTTGGATAAGAGACCCAATAATATCTAGTGTGTCATTAAAGACATATGACAGAAGATATCCAATCACATCTCAATAGAAATCTCAAACCAATGACTCACCATAGAAGTTAATCTCATAAACAGTATATTTTCGTTGATCCACCACATTTATAATATATTTTTTCGATGTGGGTCCATACGATTTTGATCATCTGTTTACAAAGAATATGTATCTAAAAAGGGGAGAGGATAGGGAAGGACATCAGCTAGTGGCCTACTCCACACTAGACAAAAGTTAGTCCATAACAGAGGCCACAATGTCCTTAATTAACGTTACTTAAAAGAAAGCCCTTTCTATCAGGGCATGATACCCCCTAAAAATAGGAAATGGCGATAAGAGGGGAAACGAAGTGAAAAAGCGTCAAAGATGAGCCTTTCTTACTAAACCCATGCCTGTTAAGAAGCGATATTCTCAAAGGGCAAATGCACTCTATGTGTCACAACAGGTGTATTGCTAATATTAAAATGTTACCTTAAACACTTTCTCAAACCCGATCAAAGAATCAGATGAAACGGGTACTTTAACGTATCTAAAAGGAAAAGACCAAACAAATAAGTCAAAAAACTGCTAAAATCACTGTCTATCTATGTGAAACGAGAATTTATTGAGACAAGTATATCTGAGACATGTATTCCACTGATACAAAGCTTCACCCCTTAACTTCAATAAGAGTCTATATGCATCAAATCCCGTGTTGACAATAAACATGAAAAAAATGATGTAGCGCGCGGACCCCATAAGTGGCTACAAACAGATAATTTAAGTAGATACTGACATTGCGTGCCGTTACTAGTCAGAGACTGAGCCCAGTATTTTGCTACAGACATACACAGTATTCAATGTAAGTATCAGCCCGGGCGCCAACTGAGATTCCAATTTATCCGTGTGCACGCCATTCACAACGCGGACGTCTCCGTCCAATGGTTAGAGGAAGGACCAATCTTAGCAGCATCCACATTGGCCGCCATCTTAGAACGTGCAAAAGCCCCACATTAAAATACATTATTAGTTCTGGGGTTTTTTTTTTTTTTTTTTTTCTACAATTGGATATGGGGCTTTTACATCCCTTAAGATGGCGGTAAGTGCATTAGATGGAGCATTATGACAGGTCATTCTCGAGGATATGGTTTAATTATGTCTTATGGATTGATAAGAATAGGCGTTTTTGATATTAAAAACAAACAACAACGAAGTCATATGATCGGTTGTTGTTCGTGAAGGGATTAATTTGTCATATCTTACAGTATCGATTTTGTCAAGCCTCCCCACTAGCTCCGATATATATATTTTCTGTATTTTAATGTGGGGCTTTTGCACGTTCTAAGATGGCGGCCAATGTGGATGCTGCTAAGATTGGTCCTTCCTCTAACCATTGGACGGAGACGTCCGCGTTGTGAATGGCGTGCACACGGATAAATTGGAATCTCAGTTGGCGCCCGGGCTGATACTTACATTGAATACTGGTGGCGTTTGGAGTACTCTCCCTTCTGCTTCTGTCTGTTTCTTGGGTGAGTACTTCGATATATCTTTGAGTTGGTGCTGATGTACATTGGAGTACTGTGCTGACATAGTGGGAACCGGTAGTATATACATTTCTTTTGGCCTTTCCTGTGTATGTCTGTAGCAAAATACTGGGCTCAGTCTCTGACTAGTAACGGCACGCAATGTCAGTATCTACTTAAATTATCTGTTTGTAGCCACTTATGGGGTCCGCGCGCTACATCATTTTTTTCATGTTTATTGTCAACACGGGATTTGATGCATATAGACTCTTATTGAAGTTAAGGGGTGAAGCTTTGTATCAGTGGAATACATTTCTCAGATATACTCGTCTCAATAAATTCTCGTTTCACATAGATAGACAGTGATTTTAGCAGTTTTTTGACTTATGTGTTTGGTCTTTTCCTTTTAGATATGTTAAAGTACCCGTTTCATCTGATTCTTTGATCGGGTTTGAGAAAGTGTTTAAGGTAACATTTTAATATTAGCAATACACCTGTTGTGACACATAGAGTGCATTTGCCCTTTGAGAATATCGCTTCTTAACAGGCATGGGTTTAGTAAGAAAGGCTCATCTTTGACGCTTTTTCACTTCGTTTCCCCTCTTATCGCCATTTCCTATTTTTAGGGGGTATCATGCCCTGATAGAAAGGGCTTTCTTTTAAGTAACGTTAATTAAGGACATTGTGGCCTCTGTTATGGACTAACTTTTGTCTAGTGTGGAGTAGGCCACTAGCTGATGTCCTTCCCTATCCTCTCCCCTTTTTAGATACATATTCTTTGTAAACAGATGATCAAAATCGTATGGACCCACATCGAAAAAATATATTATAAATGTGGTGGATCAACGAAAATATACTGTTTATGAGATTAACTTCTATGGTGAGTCATTGGTTTGAGATTTCTATTGAGATGTGATTGGATATCTTCTGTCATATGTCTTTAATGACACACTAGATATTATTGGGTCTCTTATCCAACCTCATCTTTCGGGAGCCAAACTCAGGTGTAGTAGGGAGTAGTCTTCCGTCTCCCTTCTCTTAAGAGGTGTTCCTCTGCTGTGAGTGTTTCTTTTTCTCTTCTTCTTCTTCTCAGTTAAGGGTGTGGCTTAGCACCTTGATTTTCTGTTTCTCTCACTGGGTGGATATCTTTCGGTTTTTCTTAATGTTTGGTCTGTTATTTTTCTTCTTATCTGATTTACACCATACTTCGGTTTTATTTCTATTCACAACTGAATTTTGTGTAGAAATGTAATCAGAAGTGGCAAAGATTGTGAATTGAATTACTTTTATTGTTATTGTTGTAGCCCTGAGGAAGTCGCCGGGCAACCTACCCGAGACGAAACACGTGTTGGCTACTGTTCTTACCTTGGTGCTGTTAATGTGAACGAAGAAGACTAAGGAAAATAAAGAAGAAATCCTTTTTTGATACATTGGACTTTGAATTATTCTTGTCACTCTAATTGAGAATTATTACTTACTGGCTTAACTGCCTTTTTCTTGCTCGGGAACGTCTATTTTATTTTCCAGCGATACAACCAGTTACTCACTCATATATCCAATCACATAACCACACACTCACCCATACAGCTACTCACACACCCAATTATTTAACTACAAAATCACACAGCCACTCACTCACCCAATCAGCCTCTCAACACAGCCACTCACTCGCCCATACAAGACCTCATATACTCACTCACACAACTACTTACATACTTATTCACACATCCATACACACTCACACATCCCTATACTCACCCATACATCTATTCACACAGACACTCACTGTTCAATATAGTCACTCACACACAAAGTCAATTAACAAAACACCTAACCAAACAGCCACTCACTCACCCATACAGTCACTTACACACCCAGTCACTCACTCATACAGCCATTCAGACTTCCACTCACTCGCTACAGTCACTACACACCCACTTACCCACTGATAGAGCCACTTACACCAACACTCACCCACCCATACAGCCACTGACACACCCACTCACTCACCAATACAGCCACTCACACAGCATCTCATTCACCCACACAGCTACTCACACAACTTATACACCCATAAAGCCACTCACACACCCATATGCACAAGGATGCATACAGTCACACAGCCACTCACATGATATATATTAACAGTAGTATTACTCATTAGTAGTACACCTAGCATACTACTTTAACTTTTGTAGTACCTTGGTATATATGTTTAACAATCATAAACTACTTACATGTCATCAGAGGCCACACCCCCTTTGTCCACCACTTTGTAAACACGCCTCCTGGTGCACTAGTAGTTGGGGATGAATTCCCCTAGGCTCTTGTGGCTCCTTGGAGGCCAACTAGCCCTCCTGTTACCTCCAATAAGACCCACACAGCTGGATTGCTGAGAAGTCATCATAGGCCACGCCCCGTTTCTCCACTACTCTGACAATGCACCTTCTGGCACACTGCTGCTTGGGGGATGAAGTCCACTTTAGTCCAGAGGCCCTCAGAAGGCAAATGGACCTCATTCCCCCCACCAGCAGTGCACCAAGAGGCGCATTTGCAGAGTGGTGGAGAAAGCAGGCTTGGCCTCTGAACACCTCTCGGCAACTCCACTGTGTGGGGCTTACTGGAGGCAACAGGGAGACTTGTTTGCCCCTAAGAACTCTCAGCAGCCATGGGGACTTCTTCCACCAATCAGCAGCGCACCAGGAGACTCGTTTGCAGAGTGGTGGAGAAAGGGGGCAAGGCCTATGGCAAGTTGCTGGCTTTTTAAAGAAAACATAAATATTTTTTAGGAAGGGGGCTGCGTGGTCCCCCGTCCCTGGACCGTTTTGGGCCCCTGGTACCCCATACCAAGTGCCTCCCCATTTTTTGCATTTTTTAAAATAAAGCATTTCTTATTTTTATTATTATATTTATGTACAATAAAAGAAGGGGGGCTGCGTAGCCCCGCTTTCCTGGACCATTTTCGGCCCGGTGACCCCCTCTCCCGGGGCCAGGCCTTTATTTATTTTTTGGAAAAGGGGAGAGGGGCCCTGCAGCACCCCTCCTGAGGCCAACTTCCGCCTGGCCACTTAATTGGGGACCACAGGGGGAGCCTGAAGTCCCCTGCAGTTCATTCCGGCTCCCTGCCTCCTGAGGGACTCAGCAGTGCTTTGAGACCTAGTGAGCTGCTAACATGCAGCTCCCTCAATCTCAAGACAATGTCTGTTTCCCTGCTCGCTTCACAGCGGGCAGGGAAACAGACATGCTCTGCTTTCAGCAAGCAAGACCATTTTTGCTCACGCTTGCTGAAAGCAGAGAATTTACTATGGTTTGGTGAGAACAGTGCTCCCGCCAAACCATAGAAAACTGCAATGTCCTGGGAATGGGCACCCCGGGGTATTTCTGGAGCGGGCCCTGGGGGCTGGCTGTCCCCAGGGCCATGTAGGGCTTCACGAGGGGGGCCGAGCGACCCCCCTTCCAATGTATTTAAGCCTTTGGGGAGGTGGTGGTCCCTGAGGCTCTGGGGGCCGCGCAGCCACTGTATTGAATTTAAAAGAGTTGCCTCTGGTAGGTGGCAGTTCCTGGGGCTGTGTGGGGGGGCCAGAGCCCACTCACACATTAATTTCCGATTTAGACCTGAGGAGGTGGCAGTCCCAGCATTTCTGTTATGTTTAGCCCTTGGGAGTTGGCGGTCTCTGGGGCTACGGGGGAAGCCATAGGGCCTCTGCCACATTATTTTTCATTTACATGTCTGCCCCGGGAAGGTGGTGGTCCCCAGGGCAGTACAGGAGGATGTAGGGCCTCCCCGCATTTAGATTACAGCAAGGTGTGCCCCAGAAAGGTGGCAGTCCCCAGGGAGGCCCAGCGGGTTCCCTGCATTTTTATTGTTCACAGCCCTGGAGAGTTGGCAGTCCCCAGGGATTTGCAAAAGCCCAAGAGGGGGGGCCAACAAGCCCCCGGGATTTGGCCCACCTGGGCGGCATATAAAAAAGACATGCGGGAACCCGCGCGTATTTTAAAAAAATTTTGCTGAGGATTCGCGGTCCACGGAAATATTTAAAAAAAATACTTTTTACCCCTGGAGGGGGTCAGGGTATTCATACCCTGCACCCGTTTCTTTATATTTTACTTTGTTTTTGGGACTCAGCTTCAAGTCGAGTCCCAAGATGGCTGCCAACACTTCCTGGTTGAAGTGCTGGCAGCCAATCAAATTTTAGTAGGATCCTCAAGTCCACTGGAAGGAGTCGCGTCCCCACATAGCTATATTTTCTTAAGTTAGATATCTGAAATTCTACTGATTTACACCAAAACACAAAAAGCATGCTTTCTGGACCAACATATAGCTTTCTTCCGAATTTGGTGTAATTCCGTTCAGCAGTTGTGTACAAAAAATGAAAAATCCCAATAGATATAACATGGGAAAAATGTGTTTTGGGACCCCCTTTTTTCTCGTCCCCTGCTTGACGGATCACCTCAAAACTTTCAACACAGCAGCTGAACCACAAAGAGGACGTTTTCTGAAAGTTGTGTGGAGATGCGTCAAGCGGCCCCAAAGTTATTGGCAAAACTAAAGACTGCCAGTAGGTTGTACATACACATATATATATATTCACTGAAAAAACCATAGGTTTCAGGGGCGTTATAGTTAGCTAGACATTTCCCTCGTACAAAACCCTAGAAATTCCCCCGTTATAGTTAGTTCAGCTAACTATAACTCGCGCCCCCGCAATGCACTACTGATGACGTCACATATTACATCACTCATGACATGGTCAGTGACATCACTCATGACATCACTGATGACATCTCAAATGACATCACTGATGACATCATCCAGTGAGTGTGTGTTTAATATATATAGGGAAAGGCCTATGGAAGAATGAGTGGATGTACAAGTGTGTGAATGGATGATTTAGTAGGTGTGTGACTAACTCTATAAGTGAGTCATTAAACGTATCTTACTGCAGACTTGTGACTAAACTGTGTGAATGTCTGCATCTGTCTTTCTGTTGGTGTATAAGTGGCTGCATAGTTTTGTGAATAGCTATATGAGTGTCTATATGGATTATTGATTGGTTGTCTGAGTATCTGTATGGGTGCCTGAGTGTTTGTGTGGGTGGGGTGTGTGTGACTCTGTGCATAGATGTGTGAGTGGGTGATTCTATGGGTGCATGGTTTAAAGAGTGCACCTGTGATGGACTGTATGGTTGGGTGAGTGTATGTATGGGTGTGTTAGTGATTGAATGTATATCTCAGTGGTACATGTGTGAGTAACTACATATGTGAAAGGCAGTATATATGAGTGTAAGAGTATATAACTGGCTATATGTGAGAGTGTTTGATTGTGAGAGTGGCTGTATGGATGAGTGTGTGCTTGTATCAGTAATTGTATAAGAGCGTAAGAATGTGGTAGTATTTTTATGAGTAAGTGAACTTGTGTGTATATAACTGTATAGGTGAGTAAATGGGAGTGTGATTAATTATTTGCATGACTGACTAGGTGTGTGAGTACCTCTATGGATGATTGGCGGTGTGTGAGTGTCTATATAGGTGTATAAATGCATATGATAGTCCTGTACTGAGTGACTGTAAGTATGAGTGACTGTACAGGTGAGTGAGTGGATGTGTGTGTAGACCTAAGAGTCAATGAGGGGGTATGTAGTTATTGGTATTGGAGTATCTATGGTTTTGAGAATGGCCGTCTGAAATTTTGAGTGGGTGTATCAAAGGTTATATTAGGGTGTGAGAAGATGCACTAATTTATCACATGGATGACGTCATCAGTGACGTCATCAGTGATGTCATTTGAGATGTCATCAGTGATGTCATCAGTGATGTCACTGACCATGTCATGAGTGAAGTAATATGTGACATCATCAGCAGTGCATTGCGGGGGCGCGAGTTATAGTTAGCTGAACTAACTATAACGGGGGAATTAATAGGGTTTTGTACGAGGGAAATGTCCAGCTAACTATAACGCCCCTGAAACCTATGGATTTTTCATTGAATTTCTAAGGTTTATTAAATGCCAATTCCTAACTATAACGTGCATGAAACCTATGTTTTTTTCAGTCAATTTCAAAGGTTTTTTAAATGGAAATTCCTATCTATAACTTATCTCTAAAGCTATGATGTTCAATGATTTTCATAGGATTTCTAAATCTATATATTTCAGTGTGTCAATTCCTTTAATTATGTTCTTTTAAATTGTTTTTCACCATTTTTTTTACAATTAATGCTTTAAAAAATTAAAAAATATAATTTTTTTAATGATTTTTTTTAAATTGTTCTTTTTTTTAAAACTATTTTTCATATTTTTTTATATTTTTTAAACAATATTTTTAATACTTTGTTATTTTTATTTTTGCACAATTTTATTGGGATTCGCGCACCCTATGCGCACCTTTCTCAATCCCTGAGCGGAACATAGTCGCCATCAAGCTTGATGTTTATCTCCCAAAAATTTCAGGTATTTTTCCTTGGATCCGCGCACCCAATGCGTTAGGAACCGCGCACCCAACGCGAGAGAAACCGTGCACCCAACGTGTTAGGATGCGCGACTCCTAATTTTACCATAAAAAATAAATAACCCCTATCACAAATTATTATTATCCCCGGGGACCTCATCACCCGGGGTTTATTAAAAAACGTTAGGGACCGTGGGGGGAGCCCCAACGCCCCCACAGTCAAAGCCGGCTCCCCGCGTCCTTCGGGAGCCGGCATTGCTTTTCCACATGGGGAGCTGCTAACATGCAGCTCCCCGTGTGGAAAAGCAATATCGTTTGGATTTTGAAAGAGAGAGCATGTTTCCCTGCTCTCTCTTTCAAAATCCAAACGAAGTTTGCTATGGGAGGGCGGGAGACTCCCGCCCTCTCATAGCAAACAGTGTCCTGGGGTGGGCACCCCAGGACACTGTAGGAGCCGGCCCTGGGGGATGGCGGTCCCCAGGGCCCTCGAGGGCTCCAGGAGGGGGGCCACGCAGCCCCCCTCCCACATTCATTTTTAAAGATTTTGCTCCCGGGATTTGGCACCTCCGGGGGCTAATTATTAACGAAGGGCGGAAGCCCGCGCTTCGGGGTTTTTTTTTTTTTTACAGCTGGATCCGCGCACCCTGCGCGCATTTCACCGTTTTTTTTTTTAAAAAGGGGGCCCCAGGGGGTCCTTCTGGGACCCCCTAAGCAACACTAGAGGGTCAGAGTATTTGTACCCTGCCCCCTTTACATCTTTCACACACTTATTTCCCTCACTTAATCAGCCTTGCTTCTACCGAGGCACAAAGTGGCTGCCAACAGTTCCTGGTTTTGAATGTAGACAGACACTTGACAGCCAATTAGCATTCAGCGCGTGGTCGGAAGGGTGCGCGCTCGGTTCGCAGAGGGTGCGCCTAGGGTGCGCGGATCCTCCGAGGCCATAGATATATCTATATTTTTTACTCTAATTTTGTTAGGAACTACTGAACGGATTTACACCATTTATGCAAAAGGCATGAGTCCGAACTGAGGACTACCTCTTTGCCAAATTTGGTGTAATTCCGTTTAGCAGTTCGGTCTGTAGCTGCGTCAACAGGTGCTATGGGAAATTGCATGGGGAAAAAGTGTTTTGGGACCCCCCTTTTTTCTCAGCCCCGCTTGATGAATCACCACGAAACTTTCAGGATAGGAGCGGACCGGAGCTGGCCAAAAGTTTGGAAAATTTCGCAAAGATTCGTCAACCGGCGCCAGACTTATTGGGAATAGAATGTGGCGGATTTCCTATGGAAAATAGGTCCTAAGTATAACTACCTACTGCGGTAGGTAGGTAGGTAGGTAGGTAGATAGAGATATATATATATATATATATATATATATATATATATATATATATATATATATATATATCCAGCATAGGGTTACGAGCAGCTCAACAGCAACCACACTGCACTCCAAGGGTTTTTTTTCATACGGTTTCTTTATTGATTAATTCACTTAATATATATATATATATATATATATATATATATATATATATATATATATATATATATATATATATATATATATATATTACCTACTGGCGGTCGCCAGTAGGTAGTTATAGTTAGGACCCCTTTTCCATAGGAAATCCGCAACATTCTATTTTGAATAACTTTGGCGCCGGTCGATGAATCCTTGCGAATTTCTCAAAATAGGTGGGGTGCTACGCTCCGCTCCTACCCTGAAAGTCTCGGGGGGATTCGTCAAGCGGGGGCTGAGATAAAAGGGGGGTCCCAAAACGCGTTTTTCCCATGCATTTTTCCATAGGACCTTTAGACAGAGCTACAGCCCGAACGGCTGAACAGAATTACTAGAAATTTGGCAGAGAGGTAGTCCCTATGTCAAGGAAGTGCCTTTTGTAGGTTTGGTGTAAATCTGTTCAGTAGATTCTGAGAAAATAGCCTTTAAATCAATATATATATCTGAGCCCGCTTACGGTACGCTTACCGTACGCTTACCGTACGCGTACGGTGGCGTGCGCGAGCGCGATTCTGATTGGCTCTTAGATCTTAGTATACATTCGAATCGGCCAAAACCAGGAAGCGGCGTCCGCCATTTTGTCTCTCGCACTGAGTGTTATTTATCAAACATGATGCCCAAAAACATGTTACGGGGCTGTTTTGACAACTCCCTCCCACATAGTCATGTTGAGGGAGTCCCCAAACATCCCCCAAGAGCAAAAACGGTTTTATTTTTTTTTCGGCAATTTCGCCGAGTACGCTTACCGTACGCTTACCGTACGCTTACCGTAAGCGTACGGTAAAAAATAGAAATAAAAAAAACACTATCCACACTTACCCCACCCCCTGTGATTTTGGTGGACGTAGGCCACCAAATGTACAGGGCTTATTACATCCGTAAAAAAACTATATTTTGGCAACATGAAATTATAAAATCGAAATAAAAAAAACACTATCCACATTGACCCCACCCCCTGTGCTTTTGGTGGCCGAAGGCCACCAAATGTACAGGGCTTATTAAAGTTGATAAAAACCGTGCACGGAACGCACTGCGTTAAGTGGGCGCGCACGCCTCGAATGGCGTAAAGTAACTTAGCATTTAAAAAACCGTACAAATTCACTGAAAAAACCATAGGTTTCACACACGTTATAGTTAGGAATTAGCATTTAAAAAACCTTGCAAATTCACTGAAAAAACCATAGGTTTCACACATGTTATAGTTAGCGGAAATTTTACTGATAAAAAAACAATGAAATTGCCCCGTTATAGTTAGTGCTGGCAACTATAACTCACGCGACCGCAATCTTCTGCTGATGACATATGTGTCTTTATAAAAAAAAATATTTGTAATATATGTATAGCTAAAAATGTATGGAAGAAGACATGGGCAAATAAGTGTCTAAATACAGTATTAGCATCAGCAGAGGATTGCGGTCGCGTGAGTTATAGTTGCCAGCACTAACTATAACGGGGCAATTTCATTGGTTTTTTATCAGTAAAATTTCCGCTAACTATAACATGTGTGAAACCTATGGTTTTTTCAGTGAATATATATATATATATATATATATATATATATATATATATATATATATATATACATATATATATATATTAACCACAATCCTGAAGGGAATTGCTCTTCCTCTGCAAATCAGGTACGGACCACAACGGATTTTCATTCAATTCCAACTGTCATAGTTTCTTTTCTCTATTGCCTCCCCTTAGTGACCTGGGTACTGCATCTATTACAAAGTAGCTAAAATAATTAAGATTGTTTTTATGAACAAGCTGAAAAGGCAGAGCAACCGGATAACTGGGTTCTGTATTTACTATCGCACGTAGGTGTTGCAGAATGCGATTGAACACTTGCAGCTTAGTGCTGCCTATGTACTGAAGATGACATGAACACTCAAGTACGTACACCGCAAACTCGGTTTTGCAAGTGAACATTCCCCTGATTTTGGAAGGGAGATGTCCAAATGCATTGGGGTACTCCTGTTTGTTGACCCCAAACTTGCATGCCCTGCATGAGCTACATTTGTAAAACCCTGTCCTATTGGAGAGCCAATGCCTAGGAGTAAGTATTTCAGGCTGGTTTTAACCAACGCATCCCTTATAGAGGGTGCCCTCCTGAAGGTGATAGCTGGTACTTCTTTCAGGATTGTAGAGAGAGTGATGTCAGTTCTGAGTATTGTCCAATTCTTGTTAATGATGTTCCTGACCTGTTTCTCATGGCGGCTATATGTAGTTATTAATCTTACCGCTTTATCTCCATTCTGTGCATTGCTCTCTCTCCCAACCACAGTAGAAACTGTATCCTGGGCAATACTAGGCACAATTGCTTCTCTATTGGTGTTATTTACTTTCACTAGAGCTGTTTGCAGGTCCTTTGTTTTGTAGCCCCTTGCTTGAAATTTTTGTAGCGATTCTGCTAAACATTGTGTGAGATCTATGTTAAAACTGGAAATTCTTTTGATTCTTAAAAATTATCCATATGGAATGCTTTTGATCAGGTGTCTTGGGTGGGAGCTGCTAGCATGCAATGTTGAGTTTTCTGCTGTACTCTTTCTGTGCAGTTTAGTCTGGATGGTATTATTTTTAATATATAACTCCACATCTTGGAACTCAACCCTCTCATTGCTTATAGTAGCAGTGAACTCAAGATTTAAATTGTTGACATTGATGGCATTGACAAAGTCCTGTGCTGATTCTTTAGATCCTCGCCAAATTATGCACACATCATCAATGAACCGCCACCACCTAAGAACATCATTAGCGAATTGCTCCCTGTGGGTGTGTCTAAGGACATGCTCCTCCCACCAGCCCACGTGCAAACATGCGTAGCTGGGGGAAAAGCATGCCCCCATAGCCACCCCACGTAACTGATGATGCACTTCCTTGTTAAATAAAAAGAAGTTATTCAGTGAACATAATTCAATCAGTCTTAGCAACATAGTAGTATGCTTAGAGAATTGTATGTTCCTATTCTATAGAATATATTTTACCGCATTCACCGCATTCAAACCGTCAGTATGGTGAATACTGGTATATAGAGAACATATGTCCATGACAATAAGATAATAGTTTTCATTCCAGGTAACATCTTGTAATTTAGTAAGAAAATGGCCTGTGTCCTTGATGAATGAAGGAAGATTTTCCACATACTCATGTAAGTGAAAGTCCACATATTTGGACATTGGTTCAAGAAGGCTTTTTTGAGCCGAAATGATCGGTCTTCCAGGCATAGGTGTTACTTGCTTATGTACTTTCAGGATGAAATATAAAGTCGGAGTAATTGGATGATCATTTCTGAGAAAGTTGCACTCATGTTTACTTATCAGACCTTCTCTTTTCCACTGGGCTAGTTCCTTAAATACTAGATCTTTAATTAGTTTAAGTTCATGGATATATATATATATATATATATATATATATAAATATATATATATATATATATATATATATATATATATATATATATATATATATATATCACCATAAATCTCCTCCAAAGAAAGAGCAGAGGCCGCACTGGGGAAGCCAAGGAAACATCATTTATTCAGCGGTAACATCGGCGAATGCATTTCGGCTTCATCAGCCTTCATCAGCGCCAGGGATGTTTGGGAGGCATTTTCAAAAATCACCACTGTATGAAGGTCCCGCCTCATGCTGATTGGCTTGGCTCCGCTCCACCCCAATTACGTTGGATCACCTGTTGCAGGTCGCGGGTTTCTTGTGGCCTGCAAGTTCCAGGATGCATTGCACAACCAGGTAGGTAGTGCGGGGGTGTTGATAAAATCTTGTGGCTATGCGGGCTTTAGCGGGACAGTCTGTGATGCTGAAAATTGCTGTACTCCTGTTTTTCTGTTGTTGAATGAATGCGCCTCCTCGTCTCCCCAAACTGCATCAACCCACGGGTTCAAAATTTAGTAAGAAAATGGCCTGTGTCCTTGATGAATGAAGGAAGATTTTCCACATACTCATGTAAGTGAAAGTCCACATATTTGGACATTGGTTCAAGAAGGCTTTTTTGAGCCGAAATGATCGGTCTTCCAGGCATAGGTGTTACTTGCTTATGTACTTTCAGGATGAAATATAAAGTCGGAGTAATTGGATGATCATTTCTGAGAAAGTTGCAGTCATGTTTACTTATCAGACCTTCTCTTTTCCACTGGGCTAGTTCCTTAAATACTAGATCTTTAATTAGTTTAAGTTCATGGATATATATATATATATATATATATATATATATATATATATATATATATATATATATATATATATTTTCCCACTGAAAAATCAAAGGTTAAACTGACATTATAGTTAGGTGAATTTGACGGTGACATCATTAAATATTTGAACTAAACACAGAAATTCACCAGTTATAGTTAGCAACACTAACTATAACTTGTGCACCCGCCATGCACTTCTTATGACCTCATATATTACATCACTCATGAAATGTTGTATGACATCATTTATGACATCACTGATGACATCTCAAACAACATAGATAGATATAGATAGATACACTACCCGCTCCCGTAAATAGCTTGAGAGTCAGCAGCCTCACTGTCAGATACATGATTTTGCTTGAGGCAAGGTTACTGAGCCAATCTCTGTTTTTATTTGTGCTTTCGCCAACCGGTCCCGTGAAGATCACAATTCCGCACCAGTGAAGTGTGTGAAAAGCTACGTGAAGTGTGTGAAAAGCTATGTGCTGTTCTCGTGCATCAGCATTTACCATGCACTAGATTGAACGGAATAGGCAATTTCCTTTATGATGACTACAAATAGAGGATTAGAATTTGTTTCCCTGTTTTCATTATAAATAACATTTTAAAAGGCAGACGCCAGATGATGTTGCAAGATCCAGTTAGTTGCTGTTGCTTCCATGAGTGGGGCATGACTCACACAGGAGAGGCATGTGGTCACAGCTCAGGAATACACATCAATTGCTAGTAAACTTAATTTCAGACATAGCTTATAACCAGGCATGCAAGGTTACTGGCTGGAGCACACCAACACCTAAGACTGATGGCAGAGAGGTGGGAGATGATCAGTGGTGGAGGGGTATCCCCCTGTTGTGCACGCTTTGCTCACGCATACAAGCGCTCCTTTCACACATACACTAAGAGCTTACTACTCGCTACACTCCCATGTCCACACCGATTCCAGGCCTTACCATTCATTTAACAACCACTGCATCTGTGAGTTGCATCCACGCAGGCCCCTTGTATGTACACTGTAAAGCCCACCAGCAGATAGGTACACCATAGAATTTCATTTATGAACCACATAGACCCTCTACAAGTAGAATATAGCTCAGATTGCACACCAGAGAACCAACTTCAGGCACAGCAGAGCCGCATGGAACCTGTCGCAGGCACACTGTAGCACCCCTGAATGTAAACAACAGTTCTGCCTGCCTGCAGGTACTTTGATGCACTTCTTGATGATAAACCTTAGCACCCACCTGCAGCACATCACAGCATTCCCTGCAGGTATACCATATAACCCCACACAGGTGAACCATAACTCTCCAAACAGGACCACCAAATGCTTGTTATGTGTGGCTTTTAATGGTAGAGTTGAATGTAAACCTTTAGAAACAATTGTGGACATTACTTCTGCCTAGTTAGTAATGTGTTCATGGTTCATCATGTTAACTATTTAGTTACTTTTCCTAAGGGGGCAATTTGGGTCTCTTTGCCTGACTCTCCTGGTAAGTTTTCTGTCCATCAGGCAGTTTATAAACACTAAACACCACTGCATCTGATTTCCCATGCACTAGTTAGCTGACAAAATATAATCTTATTTACTCATCTTAAGACGTGGTATACCATACATGCAGCAGAGTAGCACAACGCAGCTGGATGCAGTGGTGGCCCTCAAAGTTTTGAACAGGTACATCATAGAAGGTGGGATTGTGCATCATCTGCTGAGTGCGCATTCAAAACCTTTTCGAAGAGGTTGGCACCTCAGTGTCTGTCTGGAGTTTAGTTTCTTAGGCTGAAGTGAGGCTGCTTCACCTACTAGGTATTGGCTACTGCTCAGTATGTGCAAAAGCAAAGAATTAACACAAAAAATCTGGTCTCTGAGTCTTTGAGTGAGAGCAGCAGGACTTTCAAGATACTGACATGTAGTATCACCTAAGTGAGAATGGAGCCAGAGCTCATATATTCATTCACTCGTCAACCTATATATTACCCACAGTGAGGTAAAGACTAACTCCAGACATATGTCAGTAACCTAGATGTCACACGTCTTAACTGTACATGTTCTGTGAGTAATGTACCAATCTGCCCCGTTGGACCTGCTCTGCAGGGAATGGAAGATTGCACATTACTGCCTTATGTAAGAGAGGGAAGCTTAGCTTGCTCCTGCCATGTTGCACATGATCTGTGAGAAACATAAAGCTTGGCCTGCTGCTGCCTGATTTGTGCATGTCAAATGATGGGCACAGCTTGCACTCTATCCTTGGTGTACCTGTTCTTTGAGGAAGGGGTGTCTCCATTGTTGCGATCCTATCTTTAAAAAAAACCCAAAGGATACACTTACATAACATACCCTAAGAACCAAGGAGTGTTTCAAAATATTTGGTGTGAGATACCTAACTTTCTTGCAGGCAATCATGGGTTAGAGAGTCCTGAGGGTGAGAGGATAGTGATAGTGTATCAAATGCAAATATCAGCCTTTTACAGCTAATGGGCTGGATGCTTTTAATGGAAAGTTATTGTTTTTTTGCGAGATTTGTTCATGACTACACTAGACTTTAATAAGAAGGCTATATAGATACATATCATATTCACCTGTTTCCATAGCAATAATTTTTTTGTTTTACTAATATTAATTTTGATGACGCTTGATGAACTGCACAAAACTTCCCAAAATTAAATTTCATCCATCTCAGCTTCTTCCCTAAATGTTTCACGCCACTCTGTCAAGTGGGGACCAAGAAAAAAGGTCGTCCTAAAATAATGATTTACCATGTTAATTCCTATAGCAAACTTTGCTCTTCGATACAGAAACAACAGATGAACCGAATTATACCAAATTTGGCAGAAAGTTTGAACTTTACTCAGAAAACTATTTAGTGCTTGGCCATTTTCAAGAAATTTTCATTTAAAGAGTTGCTCATGGTGTGCTAGAAAGGGTTAAAAAGGTATGTATATCTGGACTGTTGGGCCCACAGATGTCCCGGTAGGCTGTAAATTAACATAATAGTGCCCTCAGATTGGCCGAAGAAACATTTTTTCCTGCCGCCCCATTCAGTACCAAAGAGCAGGGACTGGTCCATTGTACTATACCATCAAACGGGTGACCGCAATCCAGAGAAAAATGTTGCAGCCACCCATACAGGAATCGGGAACTTGGCCCCATTTCCTAATAATGCAAAACAAAAATAGTTGTAAGGTTGCATTGTATGGACGCTGAAACTCCCATCACTCATACTTCACCAACATGGTACAGCAGTAGTGTGGGAGTAAACCTTGAGCTTTGGTATCGCAGGAGTAGCAAGGTATGCAAAAAAAAAATGAAACTAAAATGTGAGTTGGGTGTCCACCTGGGGGATGGGCGTCCAAGGGGTTTTGGGTGCTGGGCTTGGCCAGACGGCAGGTATTGAGGGCAACTCAGTGGAGAAGTGTAGCTCACTGGTTAGAGGAGGCATACCCTGAAGCAGAGGTCAGAACCGGGACCAGGGTTCAATTCCCGACGCGGCAGGGTCCGGAGCCCAATTGTCCACGGACTCGATAATTCTCGCTTCGGTGCCCACTCTAAGCACGAGTTCACACTATGCAGCTCTGGGCAACAAGCTTGCTTGATCTCCACAACGGCCCCCCCGCGGCGGGATGCATGGCTTTCACCTTGGGGATGCCCAGTAT
Organism: Triturus cristatus; assembly: GCF_964204655.1. NCBI lineage: Eukaryota > Metazoa > Chordata > Amphibia > Caudata > Salamandridae > Triturus > Triturus cristatus. The sequence goes on along the minus strand of NC_140581.1, from coordinate 764,970,318 downwards.
GGGTTATCTCACAGGGAAAAACCAGGACGGGTTCCCAATGCAAGCGCCAAGATGCCCAAGGGTAAGTTGAGCGCTATATAAGAACACATAATAATAATAATAATAATAATAACTCCCTGCTGTTCAAGCCCAAAGACCATGCGCAGTTGGGGGATGGCTTTCGCAGGCTTGGCCCAATGGTCAACCACCGCTGCAAACATCCAAAGGCCGTGCACCATCAGGGATTTGGTCACCCATGTGGAGTTGGCTGATTATGAAAAACTGAAATTCACTGCAAAACCAAAGGTTAAGATGACAGTATAGTTAAGTACGGTAATACGACCTATTTAACTTATAAAAACAACCAAGACATGAGCTTAAGAAACAAAGGTTAAAGTGACCTTGTAGTTAGGTATGGTAATAATATCTTAACTTAGATAAAAATTTACATTTAAAAACAAAAATAAACTAAAATTGAAATATTTATTAGAGAAAGGCACAACACTATCTATATAGATATACATTTAAAATGCAACTAACAGAATGTAATATCCGGGATTCACCTTTTGCTTTAACCGGGACTTACATTTCAAAATATTGAGAGGATTTTTGATAGTTGCTGGTAAACGCCTTTCTTTTTAGGGCTGGGCATGACATTTTAAAAGGATATCACTTCACTGAAAAGATTCTAAACCCATTAAGGTTTGATTCAGCTCCTAATGCCCCACCACTTGGGCTTTATCACAGGCTTGAATTAATATCAATCTAAGCTGTGAAGTGAAATGATTTTGAAAATAATTATTTTTACTACGAGCTTGGTGACGGAATGGAGATCAGGAAAATAATTTTGTTTTTACTTGGGACCCTGTGGATCAATCCTGAGAATTTCAGCGCCTGTGCACAAAACCAGAGCAGACTCCCACCTCTCTCCTTCTGCTGAGGTGCGTACTTGTAACCCCTTTATCCCGGCCTTTACCCTCTTATGACCATCTCCTTATTGCTACACCAAAAAGAGCTGCAAGAAGGAAGGCAGAGTGAGACAAAGAGGGATGCAGAAGAGCCCGGCTCATTTTGAGCCCAAGAATCAAATAGATCCTCGGGTTGAGGGATAGCCACACATCTTGCTCAATCCCAGCACAGGTCACACATCTTGCTCAATCCCAACTCAGGTCTTCTTTGCCTCGTCCCCCTAAGTTTGTAGGAGAGGAACAAGACCGTGTGTGTGACTCACATTGACAACAATCTTGTGTCCTCTGTGCTAGCATGGCGAGATGGAGTGCCGAAGCATCATTAAGGTTACTAAATTTGTCTGTGGTATTTCTGCAACCATGCAAGAGCAAACGGTAATCGTGTTGTTTGCTAAAAAACTGCTTTCTTCTTTCATGCTGAGATTGGTATTAAGTTAATGCCGGACTGGATGTATTTGTATTGTGGTATGGAAAAATGCATTGCATTTAATTAATCATAACATTGTCACTTGTTAGATAACTTTGAGCACCTGTTTCAGATTCTCTTCATCAAGTTACCTGTGTCAGGTAGAGAAAGAAATGGGTGCTTGTGGCCCTATTTGCAGGGAAACCCCCAAACTTTTTGCCTTTTCCCTACATCTTGTTGCTGAATTAGTTGGCCTTAGAACTCTGTGCACTTTACCACTGACACCAGTTCTAAAGTGCTCGTGCTCATTCCCTAAACATGGCTTTCTTGGGATACACTGAATTTGCATATTTAATTTACTTAGAAGTCTCTTGTAGAGTGGTATACTATATACCCAGGGCCTGTAAATTAAAGGCTACCAGTGTGTCTGCAGCACTTACTGTGCCACCCACTTAAGTAGCACCTTTAAACATGTCCCAGGCCCGCCAATGCAGCCTAACTGCTGTTTAAGGTCAGAGATTTCAGGGAGGACTGGGACCTGGCTGTCGACTCTGACAGCTGCCAGTGGCCAATATTGGTTGCTATTCTTATGGGCAGAATTTTCCTTGGGTTACAGACAGAAGTCCGATCCAAGGGATTGAATGGGCCACATAACTTTGTTGGCCATGGTGATACTGCCTGCCTACTAGGATGCATATGTGAGCAAGTTAAGGTTAGGTGCAGCACAGATGGGGTCCACAGGTGAGAAGAAAGGTTCTCCATGGGTCAATCCAGTGGCTCGGGACAGTGTAGACAGACAGATTCAACTGATTTCAGAGAGGCATAACTGTCAAAGGCCTCTGCAGTAGAAAGCCAGTGTCCATGTTATATCGCCTAAACAGGGAAGATCTTCAAAGGTATTGATTAGTCTCCCCTGGCTTCAGGCCGGAGGGGGGTTGGACCTGGCCCTCTCTGCAGGGTCACCCAAAAATGTTTTCCCTTACCATTCATATTTTTTCAGATTTTGTTTTTGCTGGCCAAAGGACACTGTGCACATTACCACTGCTAACCAGTACTAAAGCGCTTGTGCTCACTCCCCTAAACATGATTTGATTGGCATACACCTAACTAGCATATATAATCTACTTATAAATCCCTTGTAGAGTTATATATCATATACCCAGGGCTTGTAAATTAGATGCTTCCAGTTGGTCTGCAGCACTTATTGTGCCACCCACTTAAGTAGAACCTTAAAACATGCCCCAGGCCAGTCACTGCAGCCTGAGTGCAGTTTTAAACTGCCATGTCGACTTGGCATTTAAACTTTCTTGCCAAACCTTGAACTTTCCCTTTAATACATATAAGTCACACCTAAGTTCCTAATTGGGAGCGGGTAGATATCTTGTGTTTGCTACCTATGAAATTGCTATGATAAACCTTCTTAAATGGTAAAGTTGGATTTTTCATGGCAATTTTGAAAATGCCACTTTGAGAAGGTTCAAAACAACAAGGTGATGGATGGAATGTTTGAATGAATCTCATTCAGTGGCAATCACTCGGGCCGCATCCCAATCCATAGTTTTTACCCACCATGCCACCTTAGTTTGGACCCAGCCATATGCAAATCTGTTTTGACCCTGCTCCTCATGTTAACAGTCCAGCCTGAACTGCTAGGCCAGTTCATACCTGAAACAGAGCACAAGAATGAGATGGAATGCTTGGATTAATCTCAACCACTGGCCTGTGGCTGAGATTAATTTAAGCATTCAATCCATCACCTTTTTGTTGTTGTAGTTGCCGACCTAAGAGCGAAAGGTATGCCCAGGTGTGGGTCCTGTGCTCATAGTGCCACTGGAATCAAGCTATACCTGGCTGATGGACCCATAATAAGGGTGAAACCGGTCCTGGGCTGCTTGTTTTCTGGTTCTGGGAGGACCTGGCCAGGTAGTTCGGGCTGGACTGTTCTGATTGGAGCAGGGTCAACACTGATTTGGATGTGTGTGGGTCCAACCGGAGGTGGCATAGTGGACAAAAATGATGGAATGGAATGCAACCCTGGGCAATTACCAGTGGCTGAGATTAATTCAACCATTCCAGCCATCACATTGTTGTTGTTGCAGTTTTAGAAAGTTGGCATTTTCCTGCCCTTAGCCCTTTGTGCCTGCAGCCTGTCTTGAGTCACAAGACTAGGTGTATCTGACAGTTAGACTTCGTAAATTTCACCCAGACATTCACACAATAAAGGGAGTAGGTGTGACTCAATGGGCCATCTGCTGGCAGGATGGGTGGTTGGAGCGGAGCGCAGACCTACTTACACCTGAACAGACTGTGCTCTGCCTTCACACGAAAGGCCTAACTGCTATTTTCACTGCAGTCAGATTAGAACCAGGGCAGGGGAGTCAGGAAAATCCATGCACTTCAAAGAACCTTTCCAGAAGCTTCTCCCACCTTCCAGAAGAAGGCACCAGGGTATAAAAAAATTAGGACCTTTGAACCCAATCTTCAGTTCACTGCTGTTCCAGCAGAAGGACTCTCAGAGGACTGCCTGCTGCTGTTACCAGCTGTGTACTCTGCTAGAATGCTACTGCACCTCGAGGACTACTTTGGTGCCTGGAGCCTGCCTTGAACCCCAAGAGGCCAGGCCTGCTGTTAAGCCCGGCATATTCACCTGCACTCAGGACTACCAGAAGTGACTCCAAGGGCTAGTTTGCAGGCCTCGTGTTCAGAGCCACAGGGACAGAAAAGGCTCCCACCATCTTGAACCTGTACCTGGACACAGCCTGCAGGGGTTCAGCGAATCCTGAACCCACAAGAGGTGTCCCACTAGTCCTGGACCATAGATTGTGGTGATAAATGTGGCCAGAAGGCCAATTACCAAAAATGAGAACTTAGACAAAATTTGTCCAAAGACTGCTCTGAGAACCAGCAGGAGCCCAGGAGTAAACTGCTCGCCTGTCCGCCCAAGGTGCATCACTGGTCTGATTGGCTTTGTGACTACTCCCGCTATGTTCTTCTCTGCAGCATCAAATCCTTTTCAGCAGTCCTTTGACAAAGGGGTATACGTCCTCAAAGGACTGCATTCAGCTACAGCTCTCTGTCTCGTCCTGCTGAAGATTTTCAACTTCCATTTTGGTGACTAAGTCCAAACATAGAAATCTTTACCATGGCGTCGACCCAAAGTAAGCCGATGACGATGCTACCTCCTCGGACAGCTCCTACAGCCTTGCTTCACCTTCTTCGAACATTTTCTTCAAGAATTGTTTTAAGTCTACTAGTAAGCTGTGACCAGGCCCAATCCACTTCATGTATTCGAACCATGCTCCATCGCGTTCGGACTCAACTTTTGATTTTCACCCGGTCTTGCATGAATAGATGTATGCGGTTCGCGCTTTGATCTTTTAGATGCTAGTTTTCACTAAAAGCTTTAAAAATTCGTAACTCTGTTCAACTGATTTGATTTTTTTTGTTTTGCTGTCAAATAATTATTACAATTCTCTGTTTCTAAATTGGTTTGGGATTTTTCTTGTGTTTTGCTTTCATTTTATTACTGTTTATGCGCTGCATAAACAATCTACACATTGCCTCTAAGTTAAATCTGACTGTTTTTTGTGCCAAGGTACCCAGGGTCAAGCACAGGTTGATTTAGTACCTATTTGTGGTTTACTCTGCAAGGGATTGTGGCTGTTGCTTGACCAGGGTTCACACCCAAGTCAAACAACAAACCTATTTCACACAGTGCTTTTGCCAAATATCAAATTGTCGATATAAAAAAGAACGCCAATATTTCATGGTGCAAAACATCTCTGCCTTTGTAAACAAACAACCATAACTAATGTGTTATTAACAGACAATTCACAAACACATTAATAGAGTGCAGGGCTTTATTTTGTACTATGGAAAGAGATCATGCCATGGTAGATAATAAAACTGCACTAGGCCCAAATACCAGAAGTTCAAATGGAGGATGCAGGCATTGTGCATACAGATATCAATAGGATCATAACTGTCATTAAACTCAGTCAGGTGACCCATTTAACATGTTAAAGATACTTGTGCATACTTATTGAAGTGTATATTTACTGCTACACCTTGGTGTAACTTTCAGCTTTTTTGCTTTTCACCGTTTTCAAGTGGAGATTTACATCTAAATTTGGACTTGCAAGTCTCCACCCCATCAGTGAGGGTGTGGAGGCTGCTATGATTGTATTCATGACTGCAATAAACTAAAATTATTTTTTAACCTTATTTTCCATTCTATTTAGTTGGCAGACATATCTGCCACAGGGTAAGATATCTCTGCCACAGGTATTGCGATCTGCATTTGGGAAAGCATAAGGATATTTAATAAAGTTTATTATTATCTAATAACAACATTTTAAAAAATCAGGCATGACAAAAATGGAAATTAATTTAAAATATTTGGTATTGACCTACAAATAATACACACATATCACATTAACTCCTAAAATCTCTGTACATAGAGATAGAAGAAGTGGAGATGCCCCTCCATAGGCTTGTGAGTTGCATTTTGTACTAATATTACTGTCATTGTATTGCAATTTACATACCACTAAATGCAGCTTTAGCATTTGGTTCATAATTATTAAATGACTGGTTACAGGGAACATTGTGATGCACTCCAGTGGCAAGGAAGATTGAGGGCTCAGCAGTGAGAAGCAAAAAGAAAGCTCATGTTTAACCACGGGTTACTCCACATTTTGATGGACAGGGTTGAATGTTTGTATAAAGCTTTACTTTGCAGAAATTCTAAGCAGCTTTCCATTGGTGGAAAGTCCAAGACTAAAGTAGAATCCTGATCAGGTTGAATGTGGTAGTTTAATAGAGGCGTCAGACCAAGTAAAACATGCTTTGAGTAACTGCACTGTGACCACCATAAGTAAATATGTAAAGAAAGAAATATTGGTGACTAACATTGTCACAGAACAGGTGCAGATCTTTAATGCGTGCTACACAGCAATGCGCTTATTAAGAGCACATTTCCTGCCAGTGCTCCATAATGGCCTGATGTCAAAGAAGCATTTATACACCCTTCATAGTTCCTCTGATTCTGATGAGAGTCCACACAACAGGACACTAATTTTATGAACTGGTTTAGGCAAACAATGTCATGTGCACACTCACGAATACACTGAGTCTGCAGAAAATAATTGTCACTAAAGTGGCATATGGAGCACATATGCTAACAGCGACCATGAGATGCAAAGCAAAAAGTGCTGGTTTGGTAAACAGATTGAGACACTGCAGCCAAAGCATACATGTCACTGTGTAAACTGTTGAATCAGAATTGATAGATTGTTTTTTCAGGGGTCGAAAATCCATATATCAGCACCAGCCCAAGAAACCTTACGAGCAACTAACCTTGCCATTGATGTCCACAACAGTTGCCCTCCAAGAAGAAAGAGCCCCAGATGCGCCAGCCTTTCCAGACGCTCCAAAAAACCAACTAACATGGAAATAAGGAACTGATGTGATGATGAGTGGGGTGTGGGCAGAATCTTGACTTGCAAGATGAAGAGGTGCCACTACTCAAAGATGTTAATCATATTATGTGAGGCATGACATCTTCTTGAGTTTGCGGACTAATATCATCTGCTAGAAAGTAGAAACAGAGGATGCACTGGAAGCTGCTTTCTACTTTTCTGTACAAGGCTGGGTGCAACATTATACAGCAAATCAGAGTTTAATAAAGGAAGAATACCTACTATGGTAAAACAGACAGAACAGATAATAATCTCTGATCAGAGTTAAATACTCCAATGTTGTCTTGGCAATCAACATACCAGTTAAAATCGTTTTAATGTGATTTTGCTCAAGATACTATTTATACCTGTAGTTATATTGCAAAACACCTCTCCACAACCAACTTTCACTACACGCATATTTTCAATCAGGAAAAAAATCATTGAGATGAGTTTTGGAATATAATTGACCAAATTGCTCCAAAAAGAAAGTGAACCTTTATGGTAAAGAGTTGATGGATTCAGGAGAATGAATGAACATTTGATGCCTGAGTGGTATAGTTATCAAGGTAGAATTAGAAATGTTCTATGATTTCTTAATCCAAAATTGGCTTTGCTTTTTAGAAATTTCACCTGAAATTAACAGGAATCACTACTATCTGTCATATGATTATTGTTCTATAAACCAACAAAGAACAGCCAGATCTTTCTTCTCATACATTAGGATGGCTTTCATTGAATACAGATAAGTGGTGTAAACTTCAGGATGATCACACAAAAAAGGGGGGGACTAGGAGCTAAGTTAGAAAAATAGAGGTCCAGTACCCAGGCTCCTCAAGAGTTAAGTGTACACACTGGGGGGGTAGCTGTTCCTAAAGAGATGGGAAAGGAGAAAAAACCAGTGCAGGGTAACTAAGAACACCCAATTGGAAGTCAATATGGGTGGCGCAGAAAGGGGGGATTACTCCTTGGGTATATAGTGCCCTCACACACCTTTGCAGGTGTCATGCTTCATCATGGGGCATAGCTCCTCGTGGGGGTGGCGCTGCAGTCCCTCACGGGCCCCGCAAGAGGGCTCTTTAGCGGAGATCTTTTGTGGAGCCGCCGCAGTTGTGCATGGGGGTGTGGGGGCCTAGACAAGAGAGGTGAGTGAATGTTAAAATAACTAAATGGAACCCTGTAAACACAGTGTTTATTCACGGGTCCAGATAGAAGGTTAAAAACGTTGCGAATCCTGGGGCTCCTCTTTGGAAAATTTTTTAGAGGGCGGACGTGTAACTAACCGCTGCTCTCAGGATAAGTGCTGTGGTGTAAATGAGGTCTATCTAAAATAGGGTCAACATGTTTCGCGCTCGGTGATGGTCCACAAGGGATCCTCTAGCGCTTCGTCAGGACCAATAAAGGAAATAAGGGTGTAGTGAGGTAAGGTGAAAAGGCAGGCTTCGAGAAAAAACCTGTATTCCTATAGTACCTTGATTAAAGGCAAAATGCGTCCAAGCGCAGTACGGCACTCTAATGGTAGGAACCTCTACCCAACCCCAAAAATTCTTGCGGAAGGGCTACATCGGCAGCAGCAGAAGTGGCAAAACGAGAAAGTTTGTTCGCCTGTGTTAGGGTGGAAACACCTACCCTCCTCAAATCGGATGCCCCATGACGAAGCATGACTCCTGCAAAGGTGTGTGAGGGCACTATATACTCAAGGAGTAATCCCCCCTTTCTGCGCCACCCATATTGACTTCCAATTGGGTGTAAACTTCAGGATAACACACAATGAATAACTTGAGTACACCAAAGAGCAATGATGAAAATAAAACTCCCAACAGAAGTTAAAACCTAAGCCGTAAACCCTGTTTTTTAAAACTTTTAATACACCTTTAAACAGTGAAAAAAATGTATGGTATCGTAGATCTCACAAAAATATAAACAAGACTTCAGGATTTTAGAATAAAGAAAGAAGAAGAGGAAAGAGAAGGAAGAGAAGAAATAATAGGATGGGGAATAAAGATAAAATCAACAATGTTGAGTAATCAAAAAAGTGGGCAGAAGATTTGTACAGGCAACCATATTATATCTATCTTAGTTTTGTTTTTGATATTTATAGTACAAGAAGTTTCAAGTCTATGGTTATCACATATACGGTTCCACCAAAACATAAAACACAATTTAGAAAAGTCTTTCGAACAAGATGTCACCTGCCCAAAAGCAATAGCAATAAGGTTCAACAACTCACTATTATGATATAATCATTGCAGGCAAGGGAAATTGAACCACAGAATATATTAGCAAAGAAAAAGGAAATATTACATTTTCTTGGAATTTGGGAGACCTCACCCAGAAAATCGAAGATACTTCAATGTCCGAGTATTTTAATACATTTTACTTCATTATTCTACAAGAGACATGGACACAATCCAGCTGTCCGGTAATTGGATTCATTGAATATAACAGCTTGGCATGCAAGAGTAGCACTCATGGGAGAGCTGAAGGTGGGCTACCGATCAATCTGAACTCTAAAGTTAATGCAAACGTCGCAATGCTAAGCATAAATGAGCCATGGTTATTGGTGCTGCATCTGGATGGGTGGGATAAGCAGGTGACAATCCCATTGGTCCTGGTCAATATTTATATTAAACACACACAAGGAGATGATGGATGGAGCACTGAAATTTTTCAGACACTCACCCCCAGTCACATATCTGGGTTGAATCCATCATCATTCTTTAGCTCACTTCGCCATCCCACTTCAGACCCAGCCATATGTAAATCAGTCTTGGCCCTGTGCCTTATGGGAACAGCCCAGACAGAACTGCCAAGCTATGTCTTCCCTGGACATGGAAAAAAGCATCCTGGGACCGGTTTCACGATAACACCCCTCATCAGCCAAGCTAGCTTGAATCCAGTGGCAAAGTGAGCAAGGCACCCACGTCTGGGCATACCCTGCCAACTTAGGGCGAACAAAGCAAACACAAGGAGATGATGGACAAAGCACTGAAACTTTTCAGACACTCACCCCCAGTCACAGAACTGGGTTGAATCCATCATAATTTTTTGGCTCACTTCGCCACCCCAGTTCCGACCCAGCCGTATGCAAATCCGTCTTGATCCTGTACCTCATGGGAACAGTCCAGCCAAACTGCCAAGACAGGTCTTCCCTGGATCAGAAACAAGCATCCTGGGACAATTGTGAGGGTAACACCCCTCATCAGTCAGACTAACTTGAATCCAGTGGCAAAGTGAGCAAAGTGAGCAAGGGACCCATCTGGGCATACCCTGCCAACTTAGGGCGAACATAGCAAACACACAGAGATGATGGACGGAGCGCTGAAACTTTTCAGACACTCACCCCCAGTCACAGATCTGAGTTGAATCCATCATTGTTCTTTAGCTCACTTCGCAACCACAGTTCAGACCCAGCCATATGCAAATCAATCTTGACCCATTACCTCATGGGAACAATCCAGACTGAACTGCCAAGCCAGGTTTTCCCTGGACCGGAAACAAGCATCCTGGGACCTTTTTCAGGGTAACACCCCTCATCAGCCAGGCTAGCTTGAATCCAGTGGCAAAGGGAGCAAGGGACCCACGTCTGGGCATACCCTGCCAACTTAGGGTGAACAAAGCAAACAAAAGTAGATGATGGACAGAGCACTGAAACTTTTCAGATACTCACCCCCAGTCACAGATCGGGGTTGAATCCATCATCATTCTTTAGCTCACTTCGGCACCCCAGTTCCGACCCAGCCATATGCAAATCCGTCTGGACCCTGTACCTCAAGGGAACAGTCCAGACCGGTCTTCCCTGGACCAGAAACAAGCATCCTGTGAAAGTTTTGAGGGTAACACCCCTCATCAGTTTGATATGGTTGATCATGCTATTTTGGTTCAACGCCTTCTTGACTTCGGCATTGGGGGAACCGCCCTGGAGTGGGTGAAGTCATACCTCCACAAGCGGACTCAAAGGGTGGCTGTACGACCTTATCAGTCGGAGCAGAAGCGCTTGTGGTGTGGGTACCTCAAGGATCAGCATTAAGCCCACTGTTATTCAACATCTACTTGGCCTCTCTGTTTTCACTCATTGCCAACTGGGGGGTCAAGGCAATATCTTATGCCGATGACACCCAGCTGGTGTTCCCTTTTAAAGATCAGTCGGCTGAGTCCTTCGAAAGCTTTAAGAGCTGTCTCACAGATGTTACAGTTTGGATGAACAATAATAAAATTAAATTAAATGCTGAAAAAACAGAGGTGATGTTTTTTGGGACCAACAACCCTCCTGACTCGGACCTGTGGTGGCCGCAGGAAATGGGGACACCACCTACCCCAACAGGCACGGTTAAAAATCTAGGAGTACAATGGGAGGCTGACTTGTCTTTCTCCTCCCAAATTCAGCAAGTAACATCCTCCCTCTTTGGAAAATTGAGGCACATGAGAACATTTTTACATCTGCTACCAGAAAACTGCAGACGTACCATAGTTCATGCAACTGTGACGTCCAGGCTGGACTATGCGAATGGCCTTTATTTGGACCTGCCTGCCTACATGGTTAAGAGGCTGCAATTGGTTCAAAACGCGGAAGCGCGTTTGATTAGACGCGTGCACATGCAACAACATATCTCCCTCCGTATTAAAGAACTTCACTGGCTTGCAGTGGCCAATAGAATTAAATTCAAGGCCCTAACCTTAGCTTTTCGATCGTTCCATGGTCACTGTCCCAGATATTTGAAACACCGATTATCTGTCTACAAACAATTTTGCCTATTGCGGTCCAACAATCAGAATCTGCTGGCCACCCCACGAATCAGGAAGGCGCGTTGGGGCGGCAGATCTTTTGTAGCAAAAGTGGCTAAACTCGTGAATTCCTTGCCTCCTTCCCTGCGGCAAATTGATTCAGAATGCCTATTTAGGAAGGCAGTTAAGACTTGGCTTTCTAACTTGGATTAATCCTGTGGGATGAATGATGTCTGATCTTTTTAATGTGCTGTCACTTGTCGGTATAGTGCCGGGACACCTCCTTCGGGAGGTAGCTGTTTTGCGCTTTATAAATGGCTGTATTATTATTATTATTATTATCAGCAAGGCTAAACTTGAATCCAGTGGCAAAGTGAGCAAGGGACCCACATGCAGGCATACCCTGCCAACATAGGGTGAACAAAGCAAACACAAGGAGATGATGGACGGAGCGCTGAAACTTTACAGACACTCACCCACAGTCACAGATCTGAGTTGAATCCATCATCGTTCTTTAGCTCACCTCGCCACCCCAGTTCAGACCCAGCCATATGCAAATCAGTCTTGACCCTGTACCTTATGGGGAACAGTCCAGACAGAACTGCCAAGCCAGGTCTTCCCTGGACTGTAAACAAGCATCCTGGGAACGGTTTCAGGGTAACATCCTTCATCAGCCAGGCTTGCTTGAATCCAGTGGCAAAGTGAGCAAGGGACCCGCGTCTGGGCATACCCTGCCAACTTAGGGCGAACAAAGCAAACACAAGGAGATGATGGACAGAGCACTGAAACTTTTCAGACACTCACCCCCAGTCACAGATCTGGGTTGAATCCATCCTCATTCTTTAGCTCACTTCACCACCCCAGTTGTGACCCAGCCATATGCAAATCCGTCTTGACTATTTGCCTCATGGGAGCAGTCCAGCCTGAACTGCCAAGCCAAGCCTTCCCTGGACCGGAACCAAGCATCCTGAGACCAGTTTCGGAGTAACACCCCTCATCAGCCTAGCTAGCTTGAATCCAGTGGCAAAGTGTGCAATGGACCCACATCTGGGCCTACCCTTCCAACTTAGGGAGAACATAGCAAACACAAGGAGATGATGGACGTAGCGCTGAAACTTTTCACACACCCACCCCCAGTCACAGATCTGGGTTGAATCCATCATCGTTCTTTAGCTCACTTTGCAACCCTAGTTCCAACCCAGCCATATGCAAATCTGTCTTGACCCTTTGCCTCATGGGAACAGTCCAGACTGAACTGCCAAGCCAGGTCTTCCCTGGACCAGAAACAAGCATCCTGGGACAATTTTGAGGGTAACACCCCTCATCAGCCAGGCTAACTTGAATCCAGTGGCAAAGTGAGCAAGGGAACCACATCCAGGCATACCCTGCCAACTTAGGGCGAACAAAGCAAATACAAGGAGATGATGGACGGAGCGCTGAAACTTTTAAGACACTCTCTCCTAGTCACAGATCTGGGTTGAATCCATCATCGTTCTTCAGCTCACTTCGCAACCCCAGTTCAGACCCAGCCATATGCAAATCAGTCTTGATTCTTTGCCTCATGGGAACAGTCCAGCCTGAACTGCCAAGCCAAGACTTCCCTGGACCAGAACCAAGCATCCTGAGACCGGTTTCGGAGTAACACCCCTCATCAGCCTAGCTAGCTTTAATCCAGTGGCAAAGTGAGCAACGGACGCACATCTGGGCATACCCTTCCAACTTAGGGCAAATATAGCAAACACAAGGAGATGATGGACGGAGCGCTGAAACTTTTCATACACCCACCCCCAGTCACAGATCTGGGTTGAATCCATCATCGTTCTTTAGCTCCCTTTGCAACCCTAGTTCCAACCCAGCCATATACAAATCAGTCTTGACCCTTTGCCTCATGGGAACAGTCCAGACTGAACTGCCAAGCCAGGTCTTCCCTGGACTGGAAACAAGCATCCTGGAACCAATTTTGGAGTAACACCCCTCATCAGCCAGGCTAGCTTGAATCCAGTGGCAAAGTGAGCAAGGGACCAATATCTGGGCATACCCTGCCAGCTTAGGGCGAACATAGCAAACACAAGGAGATGATGGACAGAGCACTGAAACTTTTCACACACTCACCCCCAGTCACAGATCTGCGTTGAATCCATCATCGTTCTTTAGCTCACTTTGCCACCCCAGTTCAGCACCAGCCATATGCAAATCAGTCTCGACCCTGTGCCTAATGGGAACAGTTCAGACCGAACAGCCAAGCCATTCAAGATAAGTGACCAAACTTTTGGGATACATTTTGCAGTCACAATAAATTAATGAAATAGGCCGCAACTTTTTAGAAAACGTCAGATATTTATTATGTTTAGGTATCAAAGTAAGGAGTGGATCTACAATACTACTAGTCAGAAAAGAATTTACTAACGTCCTAGAATGTTGGCTTAGCCTCCTGTTTTGAACTTTTTCTATATGAGGCGGACATAGTAGTTTCAGAAATGGCAATGGAGTTACCAAGTTCACTAATGATACTGCATATTAATTTGAGCTCACTCTTAACCTTTAAGTAATGTGTTAACATTACCAGTTTATTTTGTCCATTATGAAATTTGGACTTAATATGTAATAGGATATTGCACACAACTATATTATATATATATAATTTTATTTAACTCAAATTTAGTTTTGATAAAATCTTTCAATGTTTAATTTGATTTTGAAGTACAATTGTTATGCTCAAGGATTTGATCAATTTTAAGTAGGTATTTATACCAAGCATTCTTTTTTTCAGAAACACATGATATAAATCAAAGGCTCTGGTAAAGGCTCTAAAATGAAAAACTGTTTAACAAAATCATTAAAGCTGGTAATAAGATACTTTTCTGTGGGAAGATAAATATTAAGCTGCCATCTGTTTGATTTTGCATTAATAGCAGGGATGTCAAAAACTGAAAGAAGAGGAGCATGATCAAACAAAAAAAATGATTGCCCCCATTTTAGAACATTTTAAAAATAGTACAAGAGGTTTAAAGACAAAAGTACAATCTATCCTAGAAAGGGAATTATGGGTATTAGAATAAAAGGAGATTTCAGAAGATTCTGGATTATAGGTTCTCTGTTTATCAGATAGATACATAGATGTAACCGCTTTGAAATATTTATGTGGTTTATCTGTCAAAGACTAATCTGATTTGTCAAGGTTGCCAAGAATTACAGAAGCAGCATGGATCCGACCAATCCCACACAAGACATGCCCCACACACGTTAGCACGCTGTTGTGTATGTGTGTCCTACCGGGGAATAGGAATTGGGATGATACCTGGGTTTTACAGTCTGGTACAAAGATGCCATAATCCTTCGGCTCTCTTGGAATGCTCGGAGTGTTGGAATACTGCTTCAGCCTCAGGACTGTTCTTCAGCAGCTCCAGTAAAAAAGAACACAAAATCACATTAGCTATCTAATTAGCACTTCTGTTACATTTCACAATCACATTCAGCATCAAATGATCTCCTTTGTGACTTACACTTTTGCAAAACTCTTATTGTCCACCTCTTGCCTTGAGGATAGAAAGTTTTTTACCAAGAAAGGTATCTTAAGATATGCACAACAAATGTCTGCTTTGGTAGCGCTCAGGGGAAATCATGACTGTTCTTGCTAAAGTAGATGATTGATCCATTTTAAAAGGTTCCGAAAACATTGGTTTCAAGATTCAATCCCTCCCATAGGCTCTTTGGACAGAAATGTGTTTCTTTTAGTGTGAGCAATTAGTCTCTTTAAAATGTCACTGACCTTTATGTCTTTTCTTTCTTGCAGGTAGGGAATCAGTGCCGATGAAGAATCGGAGGAAGAAAAAAGGAGCCGAAATTCAACTTAAGCCTTAAGCCTCAAGATTCTGGAACAGGTAAGTGTGGGAGTGTGAGTTGCTAGGAGAGACTTCAAAATGAAGAAAGCCAAGCACCCCGTGTGAATTTGGTGTGACTTAAATAGCCGGCCAACCAAAATGGCTACTGTTTCATGTGATCGGGCCAAATCTCGCCTGAAACATCACGAGATTTCGCTTGAGCACATGCCTGGTAGCATGCAACAGGGCCAGGTAATGCTGGGGAGGAGTGGGTCCAGTTAAACAAATTAGCGGTCCAAGCACAAAATGGGCTTACTTTTGGAGCATCTCACAACTATTGGACTCAGAGAGGGGAAGATAATCTGGCATGAGTCTGGAAAGGATGCCTGGGAGGAGTGGAGAGTGTGGGGGATATCAGGCAACCCAGGAGCATTGAGGGCACGGTTATAGACCATGCAGGATGTGACATTATAAGGCTTAAATTTGTATTTATATTTCCTATCTTGTGTCAAGTAATTGGTTAAAAGTTCCTCCAAAAATAATATTAGGATGTAAGAAATTAACTAAAATAGTCTTGATGTGATTCCAGAACAAGGGACTGGTTTTGACTAGTCCAGAAACATTAACGAAAGTCAAAGATAATTTTTCTAATTCTTTATTAATGAATATTCAACGATTTTCATCTGGCATACGTCATCGCTTTGTTGGGCCAAAATTGCAAAATTCCCCTTATGACCAAGAGTGAGAGAAAATAAAATGTTCCCTACCCATTTTCTCTTTTGTTTTAGAGATTTCACATCATTATAGTATGTTCTACGTAAAAATTCAATTTTAGCATTTAATCTGGAAAGATGCAGTACTACCTTTTTATTTTTTATTGGATAACCTAGGTCTTGGATATACCAGGAGACAATGTTAACTATGGGATAAGTAGACTCTTCCAGGAAACATTTTCTTTGTTCCTCTAGAACTGACCTCTGTCAAATGTACCAATATGTTAGTAATACCTTTTTGGTGTCTTCATTCTCTGCATTTACCTCCATTACTGAGGTCGCTAAATGTGTTTAGACACTTTTCCTGACAATGGTGGGATTACTTACCCTTTCACTGCATGGCGACTCAAGATTGGAATAACTAGTTCCTCATTTCACATTACCGGGACAATGTTATACTATGTCATCCACACACTTGCGCTTGAAGAACTTTTTTGGATTCAGAATTCTGATCACTTTTACCTCTACAAATTGAATTGCAACTTCATAAAATAGTATTGACAAAACAAGTGTTGGGTTGTTTCTCGTCTCGTCATGACCATTCTTGACCGTTTGCCAAAAACCATTTGGGCTGTATATTTCGAAACATTGCACGACCAGAGGCTCAAAGGACTGTTCTAAAAATAATATTATTGTATATTGAAACATAATGTAACTTTGTCTGCCCACTAAGAATTGGAGAACAAAAAATTATGGGGCACATGCATCAAAATTGCAAATTGCAAATACCTAAATGCGAATTACTGAGAATCGCAATTAGGTAATCACAATTTACTATGCATGAAACTCAAAGAGTTTCTGATTGTGATTCCTAGGGGGTTCCAAATTGCTCTACCTCATTAATATTAATGAGGTAGATTGCAATTGTCGACCCCATAGGAATCACAAAAATCACAGGGATGGTGGCCTGCTGAGGTCAGCAGACCACCATGTCCGTGATTGCTTTTAAATAAAGCAATCTTTTTTTTTGTAAAGCAGCCCGTTTTCCCTAAAGGAAAACGAGATGCTTCACAAAAAGGAAAATGAAAGTTTTCTTTTCAGTTTTTAAGATCTGGCAGTGGTCCATGGGACCACTGCCTGCTCTTAAAAATGCTTTTACGACCATTCACAAAGGAGAAAGGGTCCCTTGGGGACCCCTTCCCATTTGCGAATGGGTTACCACCTACTTGAAGTAGGTGGTAATATGCAAATGTTTTGCGACAGAATTCACGGTCACAAAACGTTTGTGCATACTGTTAGGATTCAGTATTTGGAAAGGATGCCCTAAACACGTCCCTTCCAAATTCCAAATCGCAAACCAACAGGTTACCGAATCGCAGATTGGGGTTTGCTGCATCTGAAAAGCATTTTTTGAGTTCGCAACAGGCAGATTCTGCAAATCGGCCCGTTTGCGAAGGCAAAAATGCTTGATGTATGTGCCCCTATGTGTTTTGTTTTGCACTAATAAATATAAGACCTTAGTGTTCACCTGCATTTTCACATTAACTCATTACATTATTTATGAAAAGTCTTAGATAATATAGGCAAAATCATGTTCATCAAATGCCGCATTTGTCCTTTCATCGGAAAGACCACAACAATTAAAAGTGGCGGCTTGACTGAAATTAATTTAAAGAGAGCCAGATAAATCATACGATCTTTCAAGGATTACATTGTTATATTGCAAGAACATTCGTAGAAGCTTTCAAGACCACAGACCCCTTCGTTAGTGACATGGGAAATAATAATGTATGTGGAGTTTCTTGACCAAGAAATGCACAGCTTTTCCCATTCAGCCAAACCGACGTCCTAAGGTGCCACTTTTCTCTGCCAGGATCATTCACTGATACTTGTATTTGGAAGAGCATGCATGATGTGTACTTGTTTCACTTATTGTTTACCGCTGAACATTTTTGTATTATTTCTGATGGGCAAATAAAAAATTGAAAACCCCTAAAAAAACACATTCATGTAATACCCAAAGGCTCTTGAGTAAACCAAGGGACAGGAAATGCCATCGATTTTCTTACTCATCATGCAGTGTAAATTGGAGGCAGAGGTCAAAGTGCATACAAAGCATTTGGGAACTGTTATCCTGAGTACAATGAGGCTATAGTCAGCGAGTGTGAAGGCGAATATGTGACGTTACAACGCAATCAAAATGAATGATCGCGGTACGTTACATCACAGTTTTTTCGTTACAACGACTTGCACTGGAGGGCGCTGGACTTAGGGATAGTAAGATTTACTATTCCAACACCAGTCTACGTACAGTAGGGAAGGTGTTGGAATAGTAAATTATACTATTCCTTAAGTTAGAGCGCCATCCAGCGCATGTCGTTTTAACGGCTTGCGTTGTAATACCCGCGATGTAAAGGAATTGCGATGCAATGCCCGTGTGGTAATGGATGTTTCCTGTGAGGGCAGGGTCAGGCATGTGGTTTAAAAGAACCAAATATTCTATAACTAGCTTGTTGGCCTGTCACCTAAATATAATGCACACACCTTAAATCAAAAGCAAATGGAAAGTAAGCTTATCTGTGGAAAATGCATTGTTCTTGTAGGAAAGCTCAGTTGGTTAAAGCAATTACTTCAGATGTCTGTGTGTGTAACCAGAGGGTCAATGATTTAAATTCTGGTTGGTGCACCAAAAATATATACTAGCAAAGTATATATTTATGGTGCTATGATGTCCCTGCCTGCCATAAACAGTTCTATAAATAAAGAATTCAGTAGTGTATATAAAAAAGGTATACACAGTAAAAAATAGGCTGCTGCAGTTTAAATGTATTCCACACAAAATGAGTTGCACATAGTGTGTAAGATTGACTGTCCCAAAATGAATCAGTGTTTAAGTAACAGTGCTTTCAAAGTATAATTTTTTAATAACAGTAATCGAAGGTAGCTAGAGCAAACCTTTTATAGGTTCCCATTAACAGAATGCATTCTAAAGATTGTCACCCTGCTGTCACCATGAAGTCTGAAATGGCACCATCAATAAAAGCACATACTGGCTTCCAGCTAGCCTTTAGATTTGCTAATTAAAAAGAGCGCACTTTAACATTTCTTACACATAGCAGACCTGAAGAGAAAGATTGTTTCTTCTTTAGCTTCTGCACTCCCCTCTCTTCACAGTTCAGGAGAACCCCTCCTGCCCTTTCAGCCTAAGGCAACTCAAGCACAGCATCCACTGATCAGAAAAGGCTGTTTTTAAGAAACAGAATGGGGATTGTTGTAATAACATTTTTTTTAATTGCTTGGGAACATACTTCCCAATAGACCCCGCCCACTTTGACTGGTTGGAGGTCAAGGCTGTGACTGGTTAAAGGGCACTGTTTTCCTTATAAGACAGTGTGCTGTGCATCTTAAGTTCATCAAGAAGAGAGTTGGCACCACCTTTCCCGCTCCTGCGGGTGGGAAAGGAGGCGGGTGTGTGTTCAATACTTTAACAATAGAGTTTTACACAGGAAGCACATGGACGCCGAAAATAGGATCCACAGAAGATAATTACGTAAACACGTCAAATCCTCTTTCACAATTGGAGGATGCTGGATACATCTTGCTGTTTGTGCTTGAGAGCTTGAAAAGTCTACAATTTAAGCTAATTTTGACCTTCATGTTGCCATTCTGCTTTTGGCCCTGAATTTCAATGTCGTGCTTCCAACAAGCATCTAATGAATTCCTTAGACGTGACACACTAAAGACCTCAAATAGAAGTAAAAAATGACCAATCCTAAATAAAGTTGGAAGTACCTTCAGGAGTTCAAGTGAAAGAATTACAAATTCACAACACAGGGGACGGTTCACAGAACAGTTCACAGCAAGCCAAAAGGAGACAAAAGTATATGGAAAACAAATGCTACATAAAATGAATAAAATAAAGCAATATTTTTTCAGATACTTTTATCAGACCTTTCTTTTCGGTGTTAGCTGGCCACTCGCTGATTAAATAATCCCTTGTGCGTTACAATAGAGGCGGAAGGTCACTTTAGAATATCCATTAGAAAAATGCCCAGACTACTGTGCACTGAGCCAAGATATGAAAGACAGTACCCCAACCCCTGAAAGTTTCGGGCTTAATTAAGCCAATGACTGAAGGAGGCTGACCAAAAGCCTCTTAAAGTGAGCGTAACATATAAGCGCCACAGTAATCATTATACATCATCAACAAATGAGAATTAGAGGTTCTCATTTCCTCTCTCTCTGTGCCATGGGCACAAAATCCTAGGAGTTTGTACCAGGTTACAAAAATAATATAAAAATGCATTTGTGGAAGTGTGTTAATAAGCATAAAGTTACTCCTCTGTGGACAGCAATTAGTTACTAGTTATTAGTTACTTGCCTTTTAAAAATCTGCACTGGCTTCTAATGGCAGAAAATATAGATTAAAACTCTTTGCATTGGCGTCAAAGATTGCGGCGACCTTTGTCTTAAACGTCTTCTGCCGCTGTTCTGAAGCTATTTACTAAAATCTAAGATCACCGAATGAAAATCTGCTCTTTCAACTTGATTAAAACGAGAAACCTATACTGTGATATCAATCTCTGTTGTGGGTAGTCAGCCCTAGAATGCTCTGTGTTCAAACCTGAAGAAGCAACCAGACTTGGCAATTAAGAAAAAAAACTCTTCCATGAGGACGGCTCTCAGAAGAGGCAAGGACTCTATGTTCGCAGTTTGACCTTCAAATTCTGGATCTGACATTGCTCCCCTCATGACCAAATACTTTATAACTCCATTGTGTCATTCAAGAAACGTGATGATTAGTCACCAACAAATGGTGTGGAAGCTGCTATTAGTGCTAGGAAGTGGCAATGCGTAGTAGTAACCTAATGCTTTAAAAAAAACATTTAAAACAAATGAACAATAGGCAACTGAGCTGACTCCCTTGAAAACACCCCGCGTTTGTACATTGAGGTGGATATTTAAAAGCACGGTGTGTGCATGTGTAGAGACTAGTACACACGAATAGATTAGACTACTGCTGCACTTGTGCACTCCACCTTTAGGAATCGCACACTTTAGGCAGGCACACATCATATTTTCCAGACACCATCGAGACGGTTGCCTTGAAGAAGAAAGCATCCCTGTGACTGCTGTCTGTGGTGGTTTATTTTATGTGTTTGATCTTTCCATGCGTCTATATTCAAAGGGGGTCTAAGTAGAATAGTTTTTTTTTTCGCAGTTTGTAGTTCACCGAGGTCAGAGCATTCTGCTAACAAACACGAGTCTCCCCTGCCGACGATAGCTTCTCTATTCGTTCTTCTTGATTACTCCATCAGTCTTCTCAGGATCCTTCATTAAGAATGTCGTCATCGCTCCAAGAAAGCGAGGCAGATATCAGCAATTACCATTATCGAAAGTATATGCAATCCTGTAGGTGTTTAAATGACTCCCTTCACCACTATGTTTACCTGAATGCTCTGCTACTGAAGGAAGGGGAGGTGACTCACGCCGCTTCCGGTTCCTTCCTCAGAAGAGAAAGAAAGAGGCAGAAAACGCCACCGTTAGATATGAAAATGCAACCGGTTTAGTAGTTCTCTTTGTTTGCTTTGTTATAGATTTGACAACAAAATCATCCCAGCCCTTACTGAAGTGAAGAAATGATCTCATAGAGCTTATCGCATCTCTTCAGCTTTCACTAGGTCCATACCCCTTCTGGTTATCGTAAACAGACCATGTGTCCCAGCGAAATACATACATGAGCATTTCAAATGGTCCATATGGTAGGTGTGGAAACTTGAGTCTACATTTAGGCTCCTTTTTTTACTTTACTGTTATATTTATACACTATAATGTTTCTTCCTTTGAATTATTCCAAGTTGACACATGTTTCACTCCTGAAACAGCTACATTTGGGCTTTTTCACGGCTGTGAGTTATATGTTGGTCCTAAATCAAATTGTAATTCTTGAGAGCATCATAACAAAAAGCTTAATGCTATGTGTGATTGCAATGTTTATAACTGAAAACTTTTACACAAGTGCATGCAATGTATTCCTAGTCATACTTGATGCTAATAGTGTTGCACTCATTGAAAGGCTATTGTTAGACCTGACCCTTTTGACCTTTTGCCTCCTATTTTTCTGACCCTGTTTTTGTTGGTTGTAGGATACTGGGCACTTTGCCATTGCTGATCAGTGCTAAAGTGCATATACTCTCTGTATAAATTATGACAATGATTGGTTATCCATGATTGGGTATTTGATTTACTGGTAAGTCACTAGTAACGTGTACAGAGTGTGCCAGGGCCTGTAAATCAAATGATACTTGTCTGCTTGCAGTACTGGTTGTGCCACACACACGAGTTGCCCTGTAAACATATCTCAGACCTACCACTCTAGTGTCTTTGCACACAGTTGTGAACTGCCACGTTGTACTGGCAAGTGCACCCACTTGCCAGGCCGAAACCTTCCCTTTCCTTACATGTAAGGCACCCCTAATGGGAGACGCCAAGGTACCCCCATGAGCAGGGTGTAGCGTATGTGAAAGGTAGGACATGTACTGGTGTATGTAACATGTCCTGATAGTGAAATACTGTGTATTTTGTTTTTCACTATTGAAATACTATCTATCCGATAGGCTTATCATTGGGGTTGCACTGTGACATTTTTACACGTGTAGCTTTTCAGAGGGACAAGAGGGAAAAATTGAGTTTAGGCTCTCTGAACTCAGAATTCATTAACACACTTTTTCGTAAAGGTAGTTTTTAAATTCTGTGTTTGAGATTGCTACTTTTAGAAAGTGTTACAACAAACAAATGATGGACGGAATGCTGACAATGCAGACATTCTCCCCCAGTCAAGAGATCTGGGTTAAATCCATCTTTCTTTTGCCCACTACGCCACCCCAGTTCAGACATGGCCATATGCAAATCAGTCTTGACCCCGTGCCTCATGGGAACAGTCCAGCCCGAACTGCCAAGCCATGTCTTCCCTGGACCGGAATCAAGCATCCTAGGACCGGTTTCTGGCTATCAGCCGTCATCAGCCAGGATAGCTTGACTCCAGTGGCGTAGTGAGCACGGGTCCCACGTCTGGGAATACCCATCCCACTTAGGGCGAAAAGCGTTACAACAAACAAATGATGGACGGAATGCTGACAATGCAGACATTCTCCCCCAGTCAAGAGATCTGGGTTAAATCCATCGTTCTTTTGCCCACTACGCCACCCCAGTTCAGACATGGCCATATGCAAATCAGTCTTGACCCCGTGCCTCATGGGAACAGTCCAGCACGAACTGCCAAGCCATGTCTTCCCTGGACCGGAATCAAGCATCCTAGGACCGGTTTCTGGCTATCAGCCGTCATCAGCCAGGATAGCTTGACTCCAGTGGCGTAGTGAGCACGGGTCCCACGTCTGGGAATACCCATCCCACTTAGGGCGAAAAGCGTTACAACAAACAAATGATGGACGGAATGCTGACAATGCAGACATTCTCCCCCAGTCAAGAGATCTGGGTTAAATCCATCGTTCTTTTGCCCACTACGCCACCCCAGTTCAGACATGGCCATATGCAAATCAGTCTTGACCCCGTGCCTCATGGGAACAGTCCAGCACGAACTGCCAAGCCATGTCTTCCCTGGACCGGAATCAAGCATCCTAGGACCGGTTTCTGGCTATCAGCCGTCATCAGCCAGGATAGCTTGACTCCAGTGGCGTAGTGAGCACGGGTCCCACGTCTGGGAATACCCATCCCACTTAGGGCGAAAAGCGTTACAACAAACAAATGATGGACGGAATGCTGACAATGCAGACATTCTCCCCCAGTCAAGAGATCTGGGTTAAATCCATCGTTCTTTTGCCCACTACGCCTCCCCAGTTCAGACATGGCCATATGCAAATCAGTCTTGACCCCGTGCCTCATGGGAACAGTCCAGCCCGAACTGCCAAGCCATGTCTTCCCTGGACCGGAATCAAGCATCCTAAGACCGGTTTCTGGCTATCAGCCGTCATCAGCCAGGATAGCTTGACTCCAGTGGCGTAGTGAGCACGGGTCCCACGTCTGGGAATACCCATCCCACTTAGGGCTAAAAGTGTTACAACAAACAAATGATGGACAGAATGCTGACAATGCAGACATTCTCCCCCAGTCAAGAGATCTGGGTTAAATTCATCGTTCTTTTGCCCACTACGCCACCCCAGTTCAGACATGGCCATATGCAAATCAGTCTTGACCCCGTGCCTCATGGGAACAGTCCAGCCCGAACTGCCAAGCCATGTCTTCCCTGGACCGGAATCAAGCATCCTAGGACCGGTTTATGGCTATCAGCCGTCATCAGCCAGGATAGCTTGACTCCAGTGGCGTAGTGAGCACGGGTCCCACGTCTGGGAATACCCATCCCACTTAGGGCGAAAAGCGTTACAACAAACAAATGATGGACGGAATGCTGACAATGCAGACATTCTCCCCCAGTCAAGAGATCTGGGTTAAATCCATCGTTCTTTTGCCCACTACGCCACCCCAGTTCAGACATGGCCATATGCAAATCAGTCTTGACCCCGTGCCTCATGGGAACAGTCCAGCCCGAACTGCCAAGCCATGTCTTCCCTGGACCGGAATCAAGCATCCTAGGACCGGTTTCTGGCTATCAGCCGTCATCAGCCAGGATAGCTTGACTCCAGTGGCGTAGTGAGCACGGGTCCCACGTCTGGGAATACCCATCCCACTTAGGGCGAAAAGCGTTTCAACAAACAAATGATGGACGGAATGCTGACAATGCAGACATTCTCCCCCAGTCAAGAGATCTGGGTTAAATCCATCGTTCTTTTGCCCACTACGCCACCCCAGTTCAGACATGGCCATATGCAAATCAGTCTTGACCACGTGCCTCATGGGAACAGTCCAGCCCGAACTGCCAAGCCATGTCTTCCCTGGACCGGAATCAAGCATCCTAGGACCGGTTTCTGGCTATCAGCCGTCATCAGCCAGGATAGCTTGACTCCAGTGGCGTAGTGAGCACGGGTCCCACGTCTGGGAATACCCATCCCACTTAGGGCAGAACTGCATGAGGAGCGCTGCCCCTGATGGGTTGGCCTGCAGTTGCTGCTCCTGGCTAAAGCAGGTGATGGACCAGACTGCTCTTCACCGTGGTAAGAGAAAAGTGCATTGTGAGCACTTTAATGATGCTTTTCTCAGAGCGCTGTGGAGCGCTGGACTTGTTATTCCCAGCTGAGAGAGTGCTCAAGTAGTAACTAGTGCATGGCGAGCACTTCTATTCTTTATTAAACAGTGAGTAGCGCCTGGTGAGCACTTGAAAATCCATGGCACAAGCCAGAGACGTGGGCTCCTTCTGCTCCTAAGAGGGAAGGGAGAACGGGCAGCTCACCAGAGCACTGCACCACGAAAACCCCCTTTATCACGGCCTCCTTCCTCTGGAGAGGTAGCCGCGGCATATGCAGCCAGGGGGGCAGAAGAGCAGTTGCCATAGCTGCTGTAACACACTGACCAGGACGCAGAGGAGCTCCGCTGTTATCCCGCTGCGGGCCCGCAAGGTTGGCCGAGCCGCTCCCCAGCCCGAAGGACCTCAGGGCAGCTACCAGCACCAACAGCCGTGTTCTCTTCCAGGATGGAGAGCAACAAGCCTGCATAAGGGACCATGTCCTGTCCCAGTGTAGCACTCTGAGTGCCAACTGCCAGCTGCGTGCCGTCTCAGTAGTCAGAGGCCCTGAGAGGAAGCCGAAGAGTTCCACGTCCCGCTGTGGGCGGTGCCAGAGGCTTGCCGTTAATGTACTGACACCGAGAGCCCGGCAAGGGCTCTGGGCCTGTGAGAGGCCCAGTACCCGAAGCATTGCCCAGTAACTGCTTGGTCCTGACCAAGTCAGTTCCTTCGCCCCCACTTTGCAAGAGTGGGCAGTGGCGCTTTTCTTACTGTTGGGGGCATTGTTCACTTTTGACATTGGGGGGGAAGACCTCCACCGAGGCTCCTTGCCCCCGAATCACACGGAGAAAGGTCACCTTAAGGGTCGAAGTGGAAGTGCAAGGGCACTGTCCGTATAAATTCTCTGCAAAAGTGGGGTATTTACCCCATGTCCTTAGGTCAAGAGTGAGTTGGTGACTTGGGCAAAAGAATATGGGGTGATTGATGATATTTCCCTAAACTTTATTTGTGTGCCCTGATGTTGTGCTCTACATTTGATCCCAAGTGTCACCACTGTTTTACATAAGATACAAGGAGTGTGGTGACTAAAGTGCAAGGTATGAGTATTTACTTTAATGGACTAACTTGGATGTTATGCCTTATGTGTTTCTTATAGTTTTATGAAATGTGCAACTTATGAGTGTTAACTTTAGTGCACTACTGGTGACATAATGACAAAGGAGTAATTGGTAAAATGATTTATGATCTACGTGTATTATGGCAAGTGCCTGATTGGCAGAGTGATTTATGTGATTGTGGTCTTTGTGTCCTATATATAATACAGTGATATTTTTATATAACCTTGTGTGGAGTCTTTTTTTGTAGTGTGCCAAGTGTGTCACTGGTCTGTATGTGTTGCGCAAACTCTTTACACATTTCCTCTGTGATAAGCCTGACTGCTCTGCCACACTACCAAGGGGGCGAGCAGGGGTTATCTTGGGTGTGTAACCTCCTTACCCTGAATAGAGTGGTGGGTCCTGCCTGGCTTAAATGCCTACCCTAGCCAACCAGAAACCCAATTTCTAACAGCCATGTATTCTATATTAGAGACAAGAAAAACATGTAGAGCCTACATATCTTGAGTATGTGTATTTCTATCTTTAGAAGTATTGACCTCTGAAGTAATAGGCAGATTGACATGTCCCCCATCCACACAAGGCTTATACAAATACTCTCCGCAGGCAACGATCCATCCATGGAGTGTGGTTAAAGCAGACGTAGGTCCTGTCTCCAGTAGTTGGCTGGATCTTTGTATTTTTCTTTTTGGTGCTTCTGTATCTCCTTCCTCCACTGCTCTCTGCTCCCTGTCTCACTTATTTGCCTTTGATCTTCTTTGTTCTCCTTCTCGCTCTTCCTCCACTCTTTAATGACGCAATCATGCTCACTTACCGTCGCTCTCCCCTCTCCTCTGTTCACTGCACTCTCTGTGTCTTCTCTCTCCAACTCGCTGCTTAATGCTCTCCTTCCCCAATTTCCCAATGACTGGTTGATTAGCATTCTCTTTTATGTGAGTCACTGCCCCCGTATGACTACCGGAGGCCACCTTTGGGAGATCCACAGTCAGGTTGTTGTAGTAATCTTAATCAGATGACAATCAAAAGTAAATATAGCTTCACGGTTGTACTGTGCAGTCCTTATTTCCGGTGTAGTATCCTGCTGCTCACAGATGTCCTAATCATTTCCTAAGTAAATGTTGTGTTTTTTCCGTTTCGGTGCCCTGTCACTGTTACTTTTTTATACTATTGTTTTACTAAATGCTTCTCATTAATACAATTGATGTATACTTTGTGTTTTCTGATTATGTGCCCTACATTGCATCTCTTTTATTCATATATTTGTGTGCACATTTCTCATTTATAAATACATGCTTCACTTTGTATTTTTGCATTTTTATCTTATAACGTTTGCGTTATTGTAGGTTGACAGTGCACCAATTATTTCAGCATGACTTATAACATTAAGCAGATTCTGATGAATGTGCAACAGAGTTTGTGCCTAAAACTTGCATTCTACATGGTTAATAACAAGGTCAAACATTTTCATAAAAAAGAAAAGAGTGCTTAAGTCTGATATAGACACATTTTCAGAGAGAGACATATTTAACTGTCACTGGGAGCTTTTTCTGAGCTGTGTACTGAAAGCAGTTGTGGCCTCTCAGAGCCAGGCATTATCTAGATTTTTCTCATCTCGAGAGCAGCATTATGGAGACAGACTACAAAACTTCTGAAAGCATATTCACTGATTGAATACACCATTGTTATCCAGACAAGGTATGTGTGCCAGAGGCCACCTAGGAGACTCAGATGGGCACTTTGGTATTAAGATGGTTTAACTAGGGCCAGTTAGCAAGGAGTTTTATCATAGACTGGGTTTCATCATTCAAGCTCTGATATTATGAACACCCTCAAAATGTTGCAATTCTTTATAATATATTGTTTGACCTGCTGTTTTATTACAACTGCTATCTTTATTTTCATGGTAACATCCAGTCATATAATGTGCACTGGATTAGGGTATTCATTTTTTATAAAGCATTTAAAAAATAAAGTCTATATTTCTTCTTGAACTCAATAATACAAATAATCCTGTTTTATCATATACCTGACCATTACCCAATATGCACCATTCTGAAGCAACACGTGGGTGAATCATGAGTTACACTCCACACAATTTCCAGCTCAAGTTGGGAAGTTGGCTAAGATTGTTATTTCCAGAGGGTTTGGGATTTCTAAAACTTGGCTGCATTTGCGTTCAGGCTGCAAAAACATCACAGACACACATAATTGGGTGACCCCATCAAACATTCGTGTTAGTCACATTACACCCTGTTCTTGACCTCCAATTTCGTTGTGTAATTTCTTGCAAGTCAGAGTGTAAAGTAGACACAGGAAAGACTTGGAAAAAATATCCAATACCTTGCAGAGTGAAATGTTCAGGAATTTCAATAATTCGATACATTTTCAACCATGAATTTCTCACATTTCCTTCCCAAAAGCATCTGTCTGAGGGGATGTATTGAGGCTTCCTCTCTTGCCAGTGTTGTGTGTAGATTTAGATTCCGTATATAGGTTTCCCGATTTATGCCCTTATATAGGTACAATTCATTTTGCCCTTATTTAGGCATAGAAAATCCCCCCCTTCTTTAGGCATTGTCCATGCTAACCAAATACAGGCATGGTCTCCTCCATCCATCAATCCACGTCACACCGATTTCTTGGAAAACCAGACTCTTAAGCCATTAGGAATTTCCCTTGCTTGGATATTGATTTCGCCAAGAACTAATTTATTATGCATGAACATCTATTCCTTAGGGGTTCATTCATGACGTTCCGATGCCCGACTTTTACGTCAATACAGGAATTCCTAAACACCTTCAAGGTATAAATATACCTGCACTTGCCCTGGCGAACCACGGTTCCGGTACGGTCCAGTTCGACTGCCTACTTGCGGTTCGCCACGACGAGTTCGGAAGGAGATCGAGTTCCCGCCTGATGCACTGACCAGACGCTGTCATCCTCCTCGCAGAGGATCCAGCTCCAGTGTTTCTGACTCCCCTTGCAGGGTGTTAGATATCGAGTCCCGGAAAGAGATTCCAAACTCACACATTCTAAGGTATGGAGCAGACTAGAACTTAGAGAAACTTTTGGCAACTCTTGGCAAAACTAAAACTATAGCTAGCTATACTTTAGAAAACTGCACCTACTTCTTACCTCGTACTACACTTAGGTTAGGTACACTGGGGTAGAACTATTTAGAAGCATCAGATGAGTATTCACATTTTAGCCTGTGTTATTTATGTATGTATTTTATGAATATATGTCATAGCTACAAACCATGCTATTGCAGTATTATTTTATCTTACTGCTAACCCTGTACGTATTGTACTTCGCATCCTGTCTTACGATTCTAGCAGTTCATATCTCTTGCATGAGAAATAAGACTGTTGAATAAACCCCTTTTTATTGAAACGCCCGTCTCTCTATTTCTGTGCAACTCTGTAGAAACAAAGCATGCACAATTGACTGATTGAAACTGTTATCTATTGTTTCCACGATTCTGAGATTGTTCCGACTCTAAGGGAAACAAAGTTGTCATGTTTATGCAGTTGTCAGAAACTAATCCCTTCTTGTATATTCAAGAAGTTTCTAGTGACCTCTGAGTTAGCTGACACACACAAGTAATTAAGTTTAATGTACTCGAAAGAGACATACTGTCCTCAGTCCTATGTCAAAACTATAGTGTATATTATTCCAATGCGCAGAGCCTATCAGGGATATAGGAACTACACTACATGGCGCCCAACGGTTTGGTAAGGCACTAATTTAATGCTAGATACTGAAGTAACTCAGTCGTGCTTTTCTCAGAGACCCTTTCTCATAATACTCCATAAGACGTCTGGAGTGGGTAGGAATAAAATCCGCCAAAGCTGAGTAGGACAAAAATCCTATGTATTAGCTGTTTGGTTTGTTCAACGTTGAAGGATACAGTGTTCCAAAATATTGTGCACCTTATCTTTGTTTCCTTGAAACTTGTTCTACATTTTTCATCAAACAATGGCAGATGAAGACGTTACGCCTGATCCAGTCGTAACAGGTTTAAACCATACAGGTTGAAATGAAACCGATGCGGATGTTATACACATCCCACCAAATATAAGGAGAGCCATCACTCTAAAACTTATAAAATATGGCCTAACACCAAGAGGTGGTAGAGCAGTTTTTGTAATAGAGGAACATGAATCTCACCAGACAAAGGTATTCTATTCATGGATAGTATTCCCAGAATAAAATCCAGTAACTAAAACTTTTCACTTCTACAAAGAAAATGAACCACCTGAGGAATATATTCCTTTCAAGGATATTGAAATTCCACTCACATACCAGGAGCATGATCTCTGGTTTAAAGGCGTCCTAAAACATTACAATCACATTACCAGGCTCGGTCCACTAGGTAGACCAGGAGCAACATGGCCGATTTTAGCCAGCTAAATACCTCATCCGGACATTGGAGCAATGTCAGATGTAGAATTAATTAATCAGATACAAAATTTAATAGAATTACACAGTTAAACCACAACTGTCTGAAAGTCCTGAAAAGGCCTTTACTAAAAACAATCCTACCTCTTCTAAAAAGAAATGGGAAAATAACAAACAACATTCAAAAGAAAAAGATTCTCAATCCTGAGGTAGGTCTCCTCAAAAGGAGCCCTCTGAAAGGAGGTATAACCTCAGGAATAGGGATAATTTGATAAAACCTGACAGGTATCAAGATACTGATACACGTTCCTCTTGTACCTTTCAGATATCATCACAGACATCCGAAAGAAGAGGACGGTCAGAGAACGAAGAAGAACGCGTGAAGTCCAAAGATGATCAACACGTTCAGAAAAACAAACCAAAACTTCAATTCTCCAAAAAGAAAGTAGCAGTTCTGAAGATCAGACATGCCGAGGATTCTGAGAACACAACTAAAGAACGGAGAATCGTCTCAGACAATGTTGGACAGCGCAGCAGAAGTTACAGTAGCTCGACAGAAACTGAAGGGGCTTCTGGAGATAGTGGACTTGAAAGACATTCAAGTTGAAACTGCAGATACCAGGGTTAGTTCTCCGCATAGGTTATATGAAATAACACTCCGGATGGAGGGAGACATACCAAGAAAAGTGAAAGCACTCTTTTGGGAGCGACTTTCAAAGGGTTATGATATACTTCTAGCAGAACAAGATTGGCCACCAGAATTTGTCAAGGAGTGCCCACATGGCGAAGACATCATTATGCCAGCCTTCTCTAACCACGTTCCAGTACATTTAAAATATACTTATGCCAGGAAATGGGCAGTGGCCCAAGCCCCAACATTATACAAAAATCATGTAGGATAGGATGAGGGCTCACCTCACCACAAAATCCAGTTAGAAAATCAACCAACTGCACAAAGGCAGTATCCAATTAAGCAAGAAGCTAAAAAATAAGTCAGGGAGATCTTAGATCAACTTGAATACCAAGGGGTGATTGAAACATGCACCTCATCAATGAACAATCCTTTGTTTCCTGTTTCCAAACCAGACAATACATATCGTCTAGTTTTGGATTACAGACACCTAAACTCATGTTGTAAAACATTTGCAGTGCAAAATGTACACAGTACAGCATTAATGAATAACATTGTGCGTAAAAAGTACAACACCACATTAGACATTTCAAATGGTCTCTTTTGTCAAAATATTGCACCTGAAAGTAGATATTTGACCGCTTTCTCAATAATGGGGACCCAGCGTCAAGTTTGTCGACTCCCACAGGGGTTCAAGAACAGCCCAGGGTTATTCTCAGCAAGAGTAACAGAGTTACTACAAATTTATGATGACGAGGCATTGTCATATGTCGATCATATATATATCTGACAGACGATGACCTGGACAGACACTTGAACAGGGTGAACACCATTATATTGGGCTTCGCCTCTGAGAGTTACAAATTCAACTTTAAAAAGTCCAGAATTGCCCTTCTCATCCTTTTTCTAGGATATGAACTTTCAAGTAAAGGCAAAAGCCTGGCAGCCAACTTTTTAGAAAAGTGTGCGCTGCTCCAACCTCCAAAAACGCTGAAAAACTTACAGTCGATTCTAGGTTTCCTGAATTTTGGAAGAACATACATTCTAAACTACGCAGAGAGGGTTAAACCTCTCTACGAATTAGTTAATGAGAATGAAGGGTAATAGCAATCCCTCAATAGGGATGAGCCGCACTTCTAGTAAATAAAGCCTGTCAATATGAACATAGATAGTAAAGCGCTTAGATAGTTACTGGAAAAGGGGTGCTGTACAAACTGAGGCATCGATTACCCAACAGTGCTAATAACAGATCATAAACCTGCCTATATAAGTACAAATTGTTCAGCAATAGCACTCCCTGTCACATTTACATTTGGCGATCTTCGCCCAAAATACAGAGTCATGAATGCTTGCGTTCTCATTAAAAAATGTCCGCTAGCGGACATTTTTTAATGAGAACGCAAGCATTCATGACTCTGTATTTTGGGCGAAGATCGCCAAATGTAAATGTGACAGGGAGTGCTATTGCTGAACAATTTGTACTCTCTACGAATTAATCAAACCTGATTTCAAAGCCACAACTTGGACACAAGAACACACAGAAATTCTGTGTTCACTTCAAACAGACATGTTAGCAAGTAAACACTTGCAAACACGAGTAAATGTACTCTACTTAGTGATCCGAATCATTCCGGGTGAATGCGGATTCACCTACTTAACTTTCGATGGAGGTGAAAAAGTACTAATTGCATACAAATCACACTTGTATACACAAGCAGAAATGAAATTCACTTCTACAGAAAAGATTCTGACAGCAGTTCAAACCGCTGTAGCAAAAGAAAGAGCCCTAGCACAGGGGAAACACATTATGGTTGTAACTCCTGAACCAGCCTTAGAGGCAGTTACTAAAGCTACCATTCTGAATGCAAAAGCTTTACATCCAAGATGGATACAATGGGTTAATTCTCTTGCTGCAACTGATGTTGAATATGTTTTTGATCCCTATTTGAAAACTCAAGCATTCTTGCAATACGAACACAAATGTCCTCTGCCTACTGAAATTCTCCCTCTTGATCAGTATGAATTTATAATTTATACTGACGGATCTGCAACACCCGCTACGGGGAGTAAACAAGCTTACAGTGCAGCATGCACAATCGTTAAAGGTCGTATGCGCGATGGCAAATTCAGACCAATGGTCACAAAAACGCAATCTCTTGGAGATTGTACAGCTCAGCGAGCTGAACTACAAACATTCAAGATGGCACTTGAAAACACGGAGCGCAAATTCCCCACACTCATAGTGTGCGATTCTTTTTACTGTGTTCAATCTTACAATGAATATTTACAGAATTGGCTTCAAAATGGTTTCAAAGATGCAAAAGGTGGCACAATAATGCATAAAACACTTTGGGAACAAGTAGTTCAATTGTGAAACGGACTACAAAACATTCACGTGATACACACTCTGAGTCATCAACATGATGGCGTTCACGTTGGAATTCATTGGCTGATGAAGCCGCGAAAGGGGCTGTGCAAACAGCTTCCTTAGCTGCAATCAATCGTTC
Organism: Triturus cristatus; assembly: GCF_964204655.1. Lineage (NCBI taxonomy): Eukaryota > Metazoa > Chordata > Amphibia > Caudata > Salamandridae > Triturus > Triturus cristatus. The sequence goes on along the minus strand of NC_140581.1, from coordinate 764,936,457 downwards.
AAAAACGAAAATAGACAGTGAAATAATGCTGACTGTCAATGCTTCAAGCAAAGGCAGCGGTGCAGCGTTACCTAAAAAGTTTCCACTCAAATACTCATATATAATTGATGCGAACAATGTTCCGTTTGCTCGAATCCCTAGAGTGGGGGATAGGGTAATACCAAACATGGAACAAAGATTAGGACTAATCCTAGCAGCACATGAAGGAATCGCCTCTGCCCATGCAGGTGTTTCCGCCACAGTATCGTTATTAAAACAGAGATACTGGTGGCCAGGCATTAGGAAACAGACCAAGAATTATGTTTTGGACTGCAAAATATGCCAGAAGATGAAAGTCTCAACTGTGAAACGTCCTGCCCAGACACCCCTGTTAATTTCAGATAAACTATTAGCATGTGTTTACCTGGACCACTGCGGTCCCTTACAAAGGGATGGTAACTATAAATATATCATGGCCGCAGTGGATTCGTGTTCTAGGTTCCTATGGATGTGGCCTCAGCGCTCGGCTGATGCTCGAACTGTTATAAAAGGTTTGCGAGTCTTTATCGACACATACGCAATTGGCACACTACATTCTGACCAGAGTCCTGAGTTTAGTTTTCGAGCTTACAAAGTAGCCATGGCCAGTTTGGGTGTAGCATTGCGGTATTCTTCTCCATTCCATCCTGAGGGAAATTCTGTTGTGGAAAGAAAAAACCGGGACATAAAGCAGTCTAGAACAGCTAGGGTATTAGTGTCAGGATTGCCAACCCCTACCATGGAAAAAGACTAAGAATCAGTACGGTGGTGCAGAGCAATTTCATCCCTAAAATGGCCACCAAGAGTCACATACTGAGGCGACAGGTAGTGCTCTAGTGTTTAGGAGAAAATCACGAAGCTCCAGGTGCAGCGCCTGAGCTGTGGCGCACTTCACCAGAATTCACCGTGAGGGAGGTTAGGAATCTTAGCGTTGCGTACTAGTCAGGGAAAGATATACTTCATCGCGACCTTTGCTTGGCGTAAGGAGGAGTTCCAGTCCATAGTTGCAGAGAGAAGAAAATACAGTAAGACTGTTCCGTGTTTTGGGATTAATTGGGAGCATTCCTGTGAGTAAGGAGTTCAGTTATTCTAACGCGCTTGAGAGAAAAATGCGCATCCAGTGAACATTATATTAATGAAAGAAAGAGTCAGCACCAGTCCGTGTAGAGATATGCGCGGGCGAGTTCTGACTAGTCTCTACATCGTTATCTAAAAATCAAGTCAGCACATGAAAAAACTAGAGGAGGAAAAATAGACAGAAAGTCTACGTGTATATACTGAATAGCTGACAACGCAACAATATATATACATATTAGAATGTGAATATACACTTACATTGTACATAGTTAGTCAGAAATAGCAACCTTGCCTGGAGTAGGCGAAGAAGGAGCAAATCAATATATATTTATAAATAAGTAGGAGATACTACTACACAACAGACCCCCAGTGTACTGCAAGCAGAGTTAAAGAACAGGTAGACTTAGTAAGAGATAAAGAATTATAAGAGAGCATAAGGAGAAAAAGGAATAAGAAGTAATCACTCACAATTGTAGTTTCAGCACATGAAGCCAGAACAATAGAACATCATATAGAAGAGAGGCAATGGTCACACCAAGTTGGGGTAGGTGAACAAGGGAGAGTGAATACATAGAGGTAAATATTCCATGTGATAGAAAAGGTTAATGAATGTAATTCCCCTACAGAAGAAAACATATCCCGTGCTAAGAGTAGAAGAAGGAAGAAGAAAACGTCTGAAGCTGAACGAAGAATCAGGCGTGGTGCGACTGTCTCTTCTCTGTCCCATCCCCTTTCCCCCTTTGGTCTTCATAAGCATATATGCTGATAAGTGCGTGGTGCTGAGAAGATACGAGGGTGGCATTGAGAAATAGCGGCATTCTGTTCCTGTGCTATAAAGGATTGATTGGGCTTCTGACAGTTAGGTTTGGGTGATGGGTGGGTCAAAAATCTTTATGGGGTCCAGCGCGCACTTAACAACTTGCCAAGAAGTTCTCTAGGGGGTGTCACTCCATATGAAGTCCTATTTGGAAGTAGAATGTTGATTCCGGACCTTTATATGCAAGGCACAGTGATGGAAAATAAAAAGTTTGATATCAAAAATCGTTTGGCTGTTTTACAGGACTTAAATGAACTAAGAACGAAACAAAGCAACGTGCTCCTGAAGCCAACCATCACTGGGGATAAAACAGCCATCCCAGCAAGGCCTGTCTGGATCCCAAAGCTTGGTGATCTAGTCAGAGAAAAGATCGTGGACAAGAAGGAATTTGGGCCTTCTTACAGACAACCAGTACCTGTCCTAGCAATCCACAGATCAAGAACAGTACTTTTGCCGCCCCTTGCTGGTAAAAAGGAGAAAAGATTTGTGTACATCGACCTGATCAAACCACACTATGTGGCCGATACTAAGCAGTAGGCCAAGTGGACTCTGCCAATGCAGCATGCGCACTCCTCTAGCTACAATCCAAGAGGTTCTAACTGAAAGACTCATCACCTTTGAAGATTCTGCAGTAAGAAATGAAGGACTAAGCAACAAAGCTATGAAACTCATCCCTCTTGAAAAACCAAATAACAGTTCGTCCTGGTACACATGTCTACAACGAAGTAACACATGTGTAAAGAAGAGCCTTCATAGGTTTCCTTGTATTTTCTTATGGTTTATTGATTAACAGCACCACAGCAGAGAACAGCCTCTGTCACATCAATTGCTCTCTTGTGAACTGTTCATCATGGAATATTCATTTACTCTCATTCTCCACATATCTAAGTAACCAGTGCTATGACATACTGAAATGGAGATCTCTACACATCTCCCTTTTATACAAATACAAATAAATTAAATATAACACATACTATAATAAAAATTAACCAAGTAAGAATTATTTAACAATTGATAACAAAAATCATTTGATCAAAACATAAGGAAATATATACAGTGAATAATAAGAATCTATATTTGATATTTTGCAGCTATTCTAAAATTGTGTTCTGGCCTACATACTTTACAAACATTTCCAAAACTCCAAGTTGTATCATCTTCCAAAATCACAACATTGGATTTTACATTTTTAACTTGGAAGAGTCCTATGTATTTGCTTTCACCCTTGCGAACCCATTCATTTTTCCGTACTACTACCCAATAACCCACTTGAATATACACTTGTTTAACTCCTTTTCTGAAATTATACGTACTCTTCATCCTTTCTTGACCTTCTTCAACTTTTTTCAACATTTGATCATGATCAATCCATATTTTCTCTTTTTTACACAACCAAACAGGACATTCTTTCTTTCCTGGTTCTCCCCCCTTAAGAGACACAAAAGGAGTTACACCTGTAGTAGAATGGGGAGTAATTCTATGCATCCACATCATTTTCCTTAATTCTTGTCTCCAAGACAGACCATTAGCAAGAGACAATTGTATATTTTCCATTATGATTCGATTAATTCTCTCTACCAAACCATTAGCCTGAGGTCTGAAAAGAGCTACTTTTTCATGAATAATACCCATTTTTCTGAGATAATCCATCATCTCCTTTGAAACAAATTGCACTCCGTTATCAGTTACAATACTAGCAGGTATTCCTTCCTCAAGGAAAATCCTTTCAAGAAACCTTATAACATTACTGTTTTTAATTTCTCCCATTGTCTGTACCACAAACCATTTGGAATGATAATCAACCAATACAAGAATAAACCTATCTCTGAATCCAATAAAATCCATAGACAATTTTTCCCAAGGTTTTGATGGAAATTTTATGCATTCCAAAGGAGGCTGACGCACAACTTTGGATTTATCACTGTTTAAGCAAATTTGACAGTCCTTCACCAAAGCTTCAACTTCACTATCAACTCCAGGCCACCAGAATGATTCTCTAACTCTCCGTTTCGACATTCCCTGACCCGGATGACCCTCATGAATAATCTCAAGAATAGGTTTTCTCACCCCTCTAGGAGGTATAATTTGCCATCTTCTCATAACATTTCCATTACTTAAACTCAACTCTTCTCTCACTTTGAAAAATTCCATCATCAACGTCACTATTTACATCACCACAAACTTCATTACAATCTGTATCCAGAGGCATCCCGACAAATAATCGGCAATCACGTTTTTCTTCCCTTTAACGTATTCAATTTCATAATTGAAATCCATGACAGACAATAACCATCTAGAGATTCTAGGTGTTATGCTGCCTTCCAACCCCCTTCCACCTTTAAAAATGTACACTAATAATTTATGGTCAGTACACATTTTGAAAGCAAGACCCCATAAATAAAACTTAAAGTGACACATTTCCCAACAGCAAGCCAAAGCTTCCCTTTCAATTACCGAATAAGATCTTTCTGCACCTTGCAATCTCCTTGAGGCAAAACCAATGATTCGTTCTTCACCATTGAACACCTGTGACAATACTGCCCCAACACCAACACCACTAGCATCAGTAGTTAAAAGCGTTTTTCCAACAATCTCAAAACGTCCTAATGTAGGTGCTTCAGATACTCTCTTTTTTAGAAATTCGAAAGCTTCTTTGCATTCAACAGACCATTCAAACTATGGGCCCGATTCACAGAACAAACTTAAGACTAAATCCTAAACTTAGTACCAATCTGGTATTCACAGAATGCACCTAGTACTTCTGGTATTCACAGAATGAACTTACTACTTTAGCTATTCACAAAATGAACTTAGGACTTTTGCTATTCACAGAATCCATTTACGACCACTAAACTTACGTCCGCACCCGGGCCGGATTTTCCGCCCCCGGAGCGGAGTTTCCGGGACCGGAGCGGGAAGTCCGCATGCGGGCCGGAAAGTCCGCTTTAAGGGCGGAATACCCGCTCTCGGGCCGGAAACTCCGCACTCGGGCCGGAAATTCCGCTCTCGGGCCGGAACATCAGAATTGGGACCAGACTACATTACTGTTGCCATTGATCATTTGAGCCAAGGGGAAACACCTGTTCAAGTCCCTACCATCCCCCACCATGCATCAGCTGACACACTCCAGCCAATCCTAGCTCGGCACCACGTATAACTGCAGAGCAGACACACACAAACCCTTTCAACATGTCACTGAATGTGTTTGTTGCACTGCCCCTTGCCATGCAGCAAAACCACTTGAGGAGGAGGAGGAGGAGAGCCAGAGCAGAGAGGATCTTCAGACAGAGGATCAACTTATTTGGAATGTCCAGTCAAGATATAAGGGCCAGGTACCGTTTCCCTCCAGAAATCATCTTGGAAATGGTATGTGAGTGGGAGCAGGAACTTGACTCCGTGACCTGCTGCTCACATGCAATACCAGCATACCTCAAGATCCTATCAGCGCTCCATTTCTTCGCCACTGGCTCATTCCAAAGGGTCTCCAGTGACCATGTGGGCATATCCCAGGCAAGCCAGTCGCGGTGCCTGCATCAGGTACTGCGATGCATCACTGCAAGATCCCACCTCCACATACATATGCCACCGACACTGGCCCTGAGACAAAGGGCAGTACGAGATTTCTTTCGCATTGCACAATTTCCACGTGTGCTGGGTGCAATTGACTGTACCCATGTGGCCCTTCAGCCACCCCGCCACATTGCACACATCTTCTGCAACAGACACCGATGGCATTCCATCAACGTGCAAGCTGTTTGTGATTCCAGAGGGAGGTTCATTGATGTGCATGCGGTGTTCCCCGGCAGTACCCATGACAGCTTCATATTCCGCATGTCACCTCTTGCCCGGCGGATAGCTGCGGGAGAATTTGGCAACATGTGGCTACTGGGTAAGTACCAAGCGTTAGAAAGGAGGATTATGTGTTTTTGAAATGTCTGAATGCCCCCCAAAATTAACCATAGTACTTTAAGATTCATAAAGCTAGATACAGGGCCCACCTGACAATGCATGTAATACAGTATAGATCATGTCCTGTGCAAGTCAAAGAGGGAAATCTAACCAACTGCCCTTTCCCCTCTACTCAGGTGACGCTGGGTATGCACTTACCCCACATCTCCTCACCCCTTACAGGCGTGCAGACACTGTACCACAGCGTAGGTACAATAGGGCACACATACGGACTCGAGCCATCATAGAGCGCACTTTTGGTCTGTTGAAGTCGCGATTCAGATGTCTCGACCGTACAGGGGGGGTGCTGCAGTACTCCCCAGAAGTAGTGTGCAAGATCATATTAGCCTGTTGTGTCTTGCACAACATTGCCTTAACGCATGGCTTACAGATACCGCTGGAACCTCGGCTACCTATGAATCTGGGAAACCGGGCCATGGCACATAACCGAGGTCAGGGCATTCAAGTCCGTGAGCAGCTTGTTGCCACGTTCTTCACATGAGCAACCTGTAGTGGAATGGACCAAATGTGGATTGCTGTCTATTGCCAATGATGAAACTTGGATATACACGACTGTGTCAATAAATTCCTTCCTGAGGCAACTTTGCAAGCCACACTAACTGCATGTTAATCACAGCTCTTGACAGTAGTCAAAACGTTGAGCCTGCATCAGCACATGTGCCCATGTCAGCGATCAGTGTAGTGGATGTCCCGAAAGAATCTATAGCCACAGATGCAAGATGATACATGTACTGAGAGACACAGCCGGACCTCATGAGGATGGGTCTCTTAATCAGAAAAGGCCATAACCATAGCATTGTCGGCCCTGTGCCATCAACAGATGTTACTCCCCCACAAATGATGCGCCCACGACGTGAGTGATGCAATGGGTCAATCAGACGCCATGGGGCAGATTAATGTGGGACTTGCGGCCCTTTCACGCTGCCGTTGCGTCACTTTTGTGACGCTGCGGTGGTGCAAAGCCAGCCCCATGCTGCGGGGAATGTACTATATGAAGCATCTGGGAGATGCGTCACGTTGTAAAGGCCTGCGCCACATGTAGGCGTTCTGGTGCAGGGGGGGGGGCCTTCCGTGCGCAGAAACGCCTCCTAAAAATCTACAATATTTCACTCAGTCACTTTTAAGGCCATGCTGCGTCAAAACCCTGCGCCTGCTTGAAGCAGGCGTAAGGATTGACGCAGCATCATAGGGATAGGGCACCCCCGAGCCTTGCTGGAGCTGCGTTGTGCATGCGACGCAACTCCAGCAATGCGCCGCCTTTCCAACGGGGGATGCGTCACGCATCTGCACATCCGAGCTGCACGGTGCACCGAAATTTCAATGCCGCACATCTGTGTTGGCACACGGGTGGGCAGATGCATCGCAACTCTTCTGACGCATCTCTGCTGATTAGCAGAGATGCGTCCGTAGCCGTAACTCTGCCCCCCTGTGTTTGTGATATATCCACACTTCTCAAACACAATGTTCTGGAACACATCACACAACTCTGCAAATGAGCACCTAATATGGACTACATGTACCATAATGCAAAGCATGAGAAACTGAAACAGAAACTGCAGACATGTCTTGAAATGGTCACTTCACCCTCTTGTCACATTTAATTAATTCTCACATGCACTGTCTTTACTTTTTTATCCACAACAGAACAGCAGGATGGCAGTAGATGTGATCCCAGATTGTGGATGGATCTGGATGACTACAAAATGGCAGGCAACTACTTCCTGTGATGTATTTGCTGCCTCCCACTCCCTGTCAAACATTTCCTGTATGGAATAATATGTTCCGGGTCATTTTCGGAATTTGCGGCCAAAAAGCGGAAGCTCCGATTACGGAGCGTACGGCCCGTGTGCGGAAACGCCGATTACGGAGCGTACGGCCCGTGTGAGGACCTCCCGCTCCGGAACCGGAAACTGCGTTTACGGGCCGTAAACTCCGAAAATGACCCGGAACACATAATTTCATTCAGGAAATGTTTTACAGGAAGTGGGAGGCAGGAAATACATCACAGGAAATAGTTTGCTGCCATTTTGTGTTCATTCTGAGTCATCCTCTATCACAGACAGATCCTCTGACATCCTGCTGCTCTCATCCTTCTTATTATCCCCATAATGGCTGAGGGTTACGAAGAGAAGACACCCCCTTTCACTGAAAGTGAGTTGGACATCTTGGCTGAGGGGGTGCTGGCCAAATTTTCTCAGCTATATGGGGACCCTGAACACCAGCTGAGCAATGCAGCCCGGGCCAGGCTGTGGGCCAACATCGCCGAGCGCTGCAGTGCAGTGGGAGTCCACACCAGGAGAGCGAGGGCATGCCGCAAGCGCTGGGAGGACCTAAAACGGTGGGCCCGGCACAAGGCTGAGGAGCTGGTGGGCCAGTCTTCCCAGCACCATGTGCATCGTCCTCGCCTATCCCCACTGTACAGGAGGGTCCTGCGATCAGCTTGGCCGACCCTCCATGCTCAGCTGGAGGAGCATGAGCAGCAGGGACATGGTAAGTGCATCATATGCTAAATGTGTCTGGGAGTATGATGTGAGTGAAACAGTGCTGTACCATTGTGTGTCCGATGCCTCCATTCACAGATTCCGTGTCCATGCAGCAGTAACCAAGCGTAAAAAGGCACACTGTGGCATATGGACTGTACAGGGCAGAGTGCATTTTGGGAGTTGGAGTCTCGCCATGACAACTGGCTAAATGAGCCATATTTGTGCATTTGGACTGAAATCAGCTCTTCCCGCACCACTACAATTGGCACTGGGAAATCATGTGTGCATTGGATGAGCAATGGTACAGACACTGTCCTGTGTGCGCATGGCAGGCCAAAGGGTATTGGATGCTATGACTTGCATAGCATTTTTAGAGTGTGGGTTCCAATTGTGACAAAACATCATGTGCCATGGAGTCAAGACAGACTTTGACATCCTTTCATCACTCTTAAGCGCTTCTAAATTTACAAGGGGTGTTCACTGACAGACGTCTCAGCCTCAGTGGCCTGTTTCACATTTCACATGTACAGGTAGCTGTCACTAAATTCCCCCAGTGTTCAGCGGTGTACAGCATTACCATATCAGTCACCAAAGCCAATATGTGCCACTGGATTGTCAGTACATGTGTGGGGACAGCCAAAGGCTAGACTCACAATTTAGCTACAGAAATAGGCCAGAGCCTCAGTGCATGTGTGACCCACATTCGCCAAGATGACACTTGTCCAGACCTTCAACAGCTGCGACTCCCTATGAATGGCCATAATCTGAGATTCGGGACTTCATGTTCTCCATTGGTGGACTGCTTGTGGAACCTGCACATGTAGCTGTGGCAGGACACACAGATCCCCAGAATGCCAGGTTGAGGGTTGGCCAATACAGTCGTGTAAGCCACACACATCCACGTGAGATGGCCATGTCAGACTCAATCCAGGAACTGACGGTGAACATACACGTAATGTCAGCTCATAGACACTGACAACTATTGAGTGTGATCAGAGGAAAATAAGTCTGACCTTGGATCCTATGAATGTGTCTCGTCCTGCATGACACAAACATAACATTCGGATTTTGCTTACATTTCAGCAGGCACAGCTGGCGGAACAGAAGGGCAGCAGGACCTGGTCCGGAGCAAGAGGCCACCAGTGCGGCGGCGGCTACACCCACTTTCAACCAGCGAGGAAGAGGAGGATGAGGAGGGACCCTCAACATCAAGAGGCAAGGGGATTGCGCCCACCCAGACTGACAAGGGACACCCTGATGCTGGTGCCACATCCCGGGTGGAGGCTGCAGACATTGAATGGGGGGGGGGGGTGAACACGACACCTCGGACCATGAGGTGTTGGAGAGCAACTCTCCTCAGGATTCTTCACCTGTGGTCCCTGAAAAGGTGTCCTCGGGGCAGGCCAACAAACAATCTGGGCCTGCCATCAGCCCCTCCCTACCTCTAGAGTTCCCCATTCCATCGGGGGACCCAGCTGCATCCCCTGCAACCAGTCCCCCTCATCGTAGCCGCCAGCTCCCCAACATCATTGGCTCCGGACCTCAGGCACCACATCCCTCCTCTTCCCCCCAGGCCCCTCCCGGTGTTGTTCCTCCTGTGGCTGTGCCAGTGGACCTGATGTGGATGTGTGAGGGTCAGCCAGACATGTCCGCTCGCATCGCGCTACAAGTGTGTATGGAGGTACGCATGATGCGAGAGAACATGCTCCGATGTATGGCCACCCTCACCACCGCCATCAATTCACTGCCCGCAGCCATGTCGTCTGTTGTCTCCCCAATCCCTTCCCATACCACTGTCAATGTCTCCCCCTGTCCGTTGCCCCACACTGTTTCCCCCCGTACTCCTCGTGTGGCACGAACCCAAGTGGTGCCTGTTCCTGCACCCGCCAGACGTGTGCCTGCATCGGACTCTGAGGATCTGGACATTGTGGTCCTAGAGGATGACCAGAAGGACACTTGACTTTAGACGTGAACAACTATTTCATTTTCCCCTTGTAAATAGACTGTTTTCCCTGACGCTCCCTGACGTGTTATATTTTTTTTGCCCCACCCCAATCCAGGTTCCCATCTCCCTCTGCATTAAGATCATCATTTGTTTTCCTTTCTCCCTTCCAAACGGACGGTTGTTCTTTTGTACCTTCTCAAAATACAATTTGGAATACTCATAACTTTCACTTGTTTAACTTCATTCTGAATGTCTGGTTATGAATATGGACACATATTTGGTGGGTCATCTGCTATGCACATAATGGCTGGTTGCAACGATGGGTCACACTTGTAACTGTGTCACACACACACATACCTTCTCACATCTCCAGGCCACCTGCAACGTGACATGATACACAACAGATGATTAGTTTTGGTAGGTGTTTATTTGGTGCACACACAAACACGGGATCACATTGTCCCGGGTTCCTGTCACTGGTGAGTGCGACGCCGCAATTTGGGGGGGGATGACCGCTCCGAGCGCTCAGGTCTGGCTCGCCGCCTACGTGGAGGTGGGTACTGTCCAAGGGACTGTCCAGGGTCATCCACATGTGCTGTGGCAGATGGTGTTTGCACACTTGATGGCTGTACAGGTGGTGGTGGTGGTTGTGCAGGTGGCGGGTGTGACTGTACAGGTGGTGGTGGTGGTGGTTGTGCAGGTGGCGGGTGTGACTGTACAGGTGGTGGTGGTGGTGGTTGTGCAGGTGGCGGGTGTGACTGTACAGGTGGTGGTGGTGGTGGTTGTGCAGGTGGCGGGTGTGACTGTACAGGTGGTGGTGGTGGTGGTTGTGCAGGTGGCGGGTGTGACTGTACAGGTGGTGGTGGTGGTGGTTGTGCAGGTGGCGGGTGTGACTGTACAGGTGGTGGTGGTGGTGGTTGTGCAGGTGGCGGGAGTGACTGTACAGGTGGGGATGGTTGTGCAGGTGGCAGGAGTGACTGTACAGGGGGTGGTGTTGGGAGTGCCAGTTCAGCCCGCTGGTGTGGATGTCTCCCTTCGCTGTGTTGGTGTGCAGTTGGTACAGGTGTGGGGATGTGCTGTCCTGTGGGCAGATATGATGGCTCCCCTCCCTGCGTTGACCGTGAAGGGAAAGGTTGGCTCACTCTCAAAATGCCCTCCATCATCTTCATGGCCAAGGCATGGTGTCTTGCACTCTCTTCCCTCTGGATGGATAGCATGTCTCGCATATTTCTGGGCATGTCCTGCCAAGTCCTATCCATCCTATCCAACACTTGGCTCAGCCTCTCCACCGCCTGAGGGAAGTGGACCATGTCCTGCAGGGAGTCCGACATGGTGGACAGGGTAGCCCCTATGGCACTAATGTCCTGCCTCACATCGCTCTGCTGTTGGAAGAAGTCCTGCTCCCACTGGTCATCACAGCCAGGTGCAGGCCCTCTCTGCAGCTGTCTGCCATGGATGGGATGTGCAGGTCCTACGGCAGGGGGTGGGGTGGGAGGTGGGAGCCTGTGGGCAGGTGAATGGTGCCCAGGGGATTCCAGCAGCACAACAGGGCTGGTACTACCCCCAGATGGTGGAGAGGCTGGCAGGGATACACTGTCTAGGGAAGAGTGGGTAGGGGAACCACCATGTTGGTCCTGGACGTGAGGACTGTGAGGGAGTGATGTCTGTGTTGTGATGCGTGTGTGCTGTGGCTGGTTTGCTCGAGTCTGGGGACAGGCCATGGTATGCCTGGGAGGAGGCGGAGGGACGTTGCTTGGCAGAGGAGTTGATGCCCTGACCGATTTAGCCAGTCTGGCACGATATCGCGCATTGCCATCTTCATCGTCAGACATGTAGTCCTCATCATCCACCAAGCAGAGGTCCTCAGGATATTCTTCCTCCTCCTCCTGAGCAGTGCTTGCAGCCGACATGACAGCTTGGAGGATCAGGGGATTCTCCCCTCTGATTCCACGTCGGCCCGCACTGGTCATAGGCCTGTCATCCTCGTCATCAGCATCCCCTGGAACAGAGGTTGCAACCGTATAAGGGATTGACCTTGTATGACATGTGGTGCAAAACAAGGGTTTGTATCAACTGTACTTTGCATCAACAGATGAGGATCATGTGACCTGTGTAGGGTACCACCACAAATGACAGCTCACACCATAGCACTGAGGTGTTACACAGATACAGGCAAACTCACCAGCTCCAGCCACAACTCTCTGTCCCTTGGTGTTCCCCCCTAGTGTCACCTGCTGGACCTGTCTCCTCACGGGCCTAGCTGTCCCTGAACCAGCAGCTGTAGAGAGAAGTGACAACATTCCCAATTATCTGCATCACCAATTGTCAGACAGGCACATGACACTCCTGATTTGTATTTCACTTTGTACACAACTGCTGATTACATGCAGAGGGGAATCAGGATCTCTGTCATGGCTTTGGAGTCGAAGCCAGTGACACACCTCATGCTAGAATTACCTGGAGGACGGCTGAGCGAGGGTTGGATGTCATACAGTCCCCGGGATGGTGCATGCTGCTGGGGTGTAATCCGGTCAGCATCTGTGATAAGACATACAGGTCTATATTTTGCAACAAGAGATGGTAGCTCTGAGCCAACATGTCATTCTCAATGACCATTTGTGGGTAATCCAGTACGATGTGCAGCATGTTTAACTCCTGAACTTTACATTTGGGCACCTGCTCACATCCAGCAGTTGCCAGCCGTTCCCTCCACACAGCAGTGACATCAATCAGATGACACATCAACAGACACACATGTATGAGAAGATTACTGATAGGAAGGGATAAATGACCCAGATTCCTCCCCATTACACTGCTATCACCTTTGCCATTCAGACTTACATATTTCCAGAGTCTCATGTTGTTTGTTGTCAAGTCAGAAAGGGTTTCATGTGTGAGATTTACAATTGTCAGGGACATGATGTTGCTCATTTGTGCTTCCCCACGCATGAAGTCACACATATTTGTATGAGAGAACACAGATGTCTTACGTCCGTCCTTTGAGTGTCCTCTCTTTGCGTACTCTATTTCCCAGATCATGGTACTACTTAGCTGACGACGATTGGTGTCTTGTACAGCAGACATCCAAACCTCTTTTGTCAAACACTAACCTATACATGTGAATACAGTAGGAGAGGAGGCAAGCAGAATGTAACATTGCGGATAGGCTGAAAGGCTTTAATGCCTTCTGCCTGCACTGGCTTAGCGTGTTGCTCTTCAGCCTAGTCATTTAGCAGGTGTAACTACATGAAGATTCACCTTAGCAGCCCCTACATTCATCTCAAAGGTACACTACTGGCATAAGTGTTGGCCTCAGCCATGCAATTTCATCGTGGTGTTTCCTATCATTGAATTGCAAGCCGGTTGTGTTTTGGTCACTTCATATGACTCATGGTACTATTGAATGTCCATTCTGCACTCACTTGGCATACATTTTGTGTCATCCTTTCATTAGCCACCAGGGTCTGATCTTGCATGGGTTCAAATGCCATATGTGAGCATATTGTGATGCAGGACAACAGTGTTGTAATACACATGCAACATACGGCGGACGTGAAAGGCACATTTCTTGAGCAGTCAGCCTGATATATTCTTGGGTTCCCCTCCCTTGGCCCAGCACCGGAACAGTGTGTGGGCCCTGAACAGATGTCACAGCCAACCTTGTAGCAGAAGTCAGTATGTGTCTTTGATTCTGGGAGGACCTCGTTGTACCTACAATGATAAGTGTGTTTTGCTACTTCACATTCTGGCAGCCACATGTGATGCACTAGATTTCTGGCACAAAGGATGAGCACAAGCAGTTGTGGGCACCAGCGTTGCATTAGTGTGTTATACGTAATATCATGATTGCTCCCACATGACTTCGAATGGGCCCACTACCTGGATGCAACCTATATCACAATGACATGTCTACGGATCCTGATGTGCGGTCCACTATCGTGTTTTGTTGATGGCCAACACAGAAGCCAGACAATGTAAGTGGTACATGACCAGCTGTGTGGACTGGGCATTTGATCTATATTGGAAACATTCAAAGTTGGACAGTGTATGCATTGCCAATACTAATGACCCTGGGATCTAACTTGTTCATCATTGCCATATTTCAGTCAATTACTTTGATTGCTTACGTCTACAGACACCATTACAACATAGTGGGGACACCCTTTTGAGTAGTTGTGGCACTCGATAACAGGATTGGATTCCCAGGTCTGGGCCTGTTGCTGTAAAACATGTCATGTTCCGCAATTACGAAGGTTTGATGAGCCAAGACATGTAATATATTGTCTTCAGCTGTTCACAATTATAATTATCTAAAGGTGGATGTCCATTGACTACTCCAATAGTAATGCAGCGATTGTACATCTCTGGTTGACTTTCATATGTGGGCACTACATGTCCCTCGGTCACTCCTGGCAATGTATGCATTTTGACCATCTCCTGGCCACTTTGACTTACCAGTCGGTGAGGGTGTACGGTGGCGATGCCTCCCAGTAGATGCAGGGACCTCCGCTACGGCAGTTGTCTGTGCTCTGGCTGAATGTGTCAATGGGTGAGAAGAGAGAAAACGAAACATCTGGAATATGTGCTGGTGGAACATTTCTGTGATTTCCCCATTTCTTCTGCATGCTAACAGTGTTTTGCAGTACTGCTGCTGACTGGGCAGGTAGGAGCAGTGGTGCATTGGGGTCGTAGTGGCGTGGCAGGGTGGGAAATTTACAACAGAATAGGTGTCTGACTTTTGGACCAGATGGTTCTCTCACCTTCTGCTTTGTGCTTTCAGCTTGCACGGGGTGATTTACTTCTTTGAGATTTAGTGGCATGTTTCCACGCCCCTTGTAATACATTAACACCGTAGTTGCGTCACTTCTGTGTCACAGCGGTGGGGTAATACAGGTGACACATTTGGACTTATTCCCAATGTTATGCATCTATGTTGATGCCTCACGGTGTGCGGGCCTGCGCAACATTAAACATGCATCAGCTGTGATTTGGCAGGGTGTGTGTTTATTTGGTTATGCCTCGTACAAGTGATGCATTGTAATTGACGGCATTTCACGTAGTCACTTTTCATAGGGTGTTGCCATGCAAACTTAAACCAGCTTGAGGCACCTGTAATGAGTTGCCCTGAGCGTTAGGTGTAGGTGGTCCATGGACATAGTTGGAGTTGCGTCACACTTGCGACACTACTCCAGCAGAGCATCCCCCTGATGCCATCAGTTGCGACACCCATCTGTCTATCCCAGCGCCACAGTGCACCGCATTGTCAATGTGACGCATCCGCGGTTGAACAAGAGTTGGATTGGGTGTGGCATTGTTACTGGGGCATCTCTGCTGTAATTTGTCAATTGCTACTTAGCATGCTGGTGTATTAATGCAACTGGACAGTGGCCATGTTTTCAGAAGTGGAGGAGGGATTTGCCATTTCCATCCCTAAGGATTGTGGGACTTGTAGTGCTACATACAGAGGGTGACACAGGAGTCTGTGACTTACGGATTAATTAATACACTTTGGACTACTTCCTTATTCACACTGACAGTGCAACACAGACCTTCTATTCATGCACTTTCACTTTTCATCCCACTTACCTGGTACCACGTAGCGGACGTCACTGACAGGCAGCCCATGGACCAAGTCGGGGTGTATGGTCGTCAGGATGTCCTCCTCCTGTGTGGTGAGGCGGATGCGTGGTCCAGAGTGTGCGGCTGGGAGGATCTGTTGTAATTCCATCCTGGAGTATTTATCCTTTACCCTCAGCCGCTCATCCTGCCATTTCTTTTTGACGTCCTGCACAGTGCGCCTGTCCTCCCCCAATGCTGTGACAGCAGTGGCTAATTGCTGCCAAAGGGCTGCCTTCTGGCTCCCACTGGTGCAGTAGGGTGTGAGTCCATAGAGGCGTTTATGGTGCCTCACAATGAACTCCACAAGCATGGTGGTCTCCTCTGCTGTAAAGTTCCTCTTTCTCTTCATGAGCTCCATTTTCTTGGCCGGTCTCTGCTTGGAAATACAAACTGCGTGTGGCCAAACCGGTGCCTTCACTGTGTGCTGCTTTTAAATGTTTTTTGCTGCTGGTCAATCTGTGTTAATTGGCTTCAGCTGGATCATGGTGGGGGATGGTAGGCACTAGCAACATGATGGCTAACTGGAGCTGTTGGCTGGGATTGGCTGGAGTGCGTCAGCTGATGCATGGTGGGGGATGGTAGGGACTTGAACAGGTGTTTCCCCTTGGCTCAAATGATCAATGGCAACAGTAATGTAGTCTGGTCCCAATTCTGATGTTCCGGCCCGAGAGCGGAATTTCCGGCCCGAGAGCGGAATTTCCGGCCCGAGAGCGGGTATTCCGCCCTTAAAGCGGACTTTCCGGCCCGCATGCGGACTTCCCGCTCCGGGCCCGGAAACTCCGCTCCGGGGGCGGAAAATCCGGCCCGGGTGCGGACGTAAGTTTAGTGGTCGTAAATGGATTCTGTGAATAGCAAAAGTCCTAAGTTCATTTTGTGAATCGCTAAAGTAGTAAGTTCATTCTGTGAATACCAGAAGTACTAGGTGCATTCTGTGAATACCAGATTGGTACTAAGTTTAGGATTTAGTCTTAAGTTTGTTCTGTGAATCGGGCCCAGAGCATTTTTTTTCATAATTTTCCTTAAGGGTTCGACAAGTTCAGTAAAACTGTTTACATATTTTGCACAATACTCTGCTAACCCTAGAAAGGATCGAAGTTCATCCTTATTCGTCGGTTCAGGTGCCATAGAAATTGCTTTCACGATACTTTTCTTAGGTCGTATACCCTCCGAACTCACTTCATGTCCCAAATAATCAACTTTTGTTTTTCTCAATTGACATTTTTCTTTTTTTATTGTTAAATTATGTTTCTCTAGTTTTGTCATTACTTCTTCAAATAACTTATCGTGGTCAAAATAATCATTTCCTGCAATTAAGATATCATCTTGGAAACACCAAACCTTCTTCATGTCCCCAAAAATATTTTTCATTGCTCTTTGAAAAACGTCTGAAGCCGACTCAAAACCAAAAGGCATTCTCTTATATCTAGAAGCACCAAGAGGAGTGGTAAAGGAAGTCAAATGCCTAGATGACTCATGCAATTTAATTTGATGATATGCTGCGGACATATCTAGAACACTAAAAATATGCCCATTGCCCATGGTCGACAACATTTCAGCTATATTGGGCAGTGGTTCTCTATCTACCCAGATGTTCCTGTTGAGATCACGCAAGTCTATGCAAAGACAAATTTTCCCACCATCCTTAGGGGCAATCACAATCGGAGCCAACCATTCGGAAGCTTTGATTGGCTCAATGATCCCTTGCTTTAACAAATTGTCAATTTCCTGACATAAGGGCTCCAACATTAAATTTGGTACATTTCTTATCTTGTGAACAACAGACTTAGCATTTTCTTTTAAAATAATCTTATGCAAAAATCCCTTCAATAGCCCTAACCTTGAGTTAAAAACATTAGGATACCTTTCAAATAACTGATTATCATCACATATGTCCTGAACAGACGTTCTTTCTAGAACCATAACAGGTTCCTTGGCATTTGGATCAATGATAATGTTTAAATCTTTCTGATGACGCCATCCAAGGAGATCAGAACCAAAATATGTGATGTATACCCTGCCTCTAACTGCTTCACTCTTAAATTTTAACGTCATCCAACACATTCCCAAAATTTCTATTCTTTTTCCTGCTTACCCCACTGCACGAATATCAGGACTGTATATAATTGGAGCACATTCCTTGGACCAATTACTTTCCAAAGATTTGTTGGATATAAGAGTTTATAAACTTCCAGAATCCGCCAATACTCTTATCTCTTTTTCATCAAGTAAGATATAACAATGTGGTTTTTCTAGTTTATCAGTACTTTCCATGTTCACATTATGGGAACTTAACTCATCAGTTCTCTCAATTTCAACTTCTTTTTGATCTCCCTCAACCATCAGTAAAACATCATCAACATATTCACAAATATCTTCTACTTCTTGAACTTTATTTCTTCTAATCCCTTTTGTACGGCACATTTTAGAAAAATGTCCCCTTTTTCCACAAGTTCTACACAATGTCCCTCTTGCCATACAATTGAGACTGGTAGCTATATGCCCTGGGGCGCCACATCCAAAGCCTTTAATTTCCTTAGATTGATAATTTCCTTTTTCAAGTTGGGGTGGAGGCCTTTTAACATTTGCATTAAATTTTGCTTCTGTTTTCTTCTCGTATTTATTTTCCATAAATTGAACCTTTTCTTGTTTTGAATTACTAACAGAACCTTTTATTTCCTTTATCCATATGTCAGTATGTTCTATTCCTTTAGCAATTTGTATCGTTTCATCCAAGGTATACTCTTTTGTCAACAACTTTTCCTTTATCCTTTTGTTGTTAGTACAGAATCATTTAATTGTTCAAATTTACATGTCACAGCTAACCCCCTTAAAGTAGATACGTAGGACTTAATGTCTTCACCCTCCTTTTGGTTCCTAGTAAATAATTGATGACGTTCAAGTACAACATTTGTTTTGGGTGTGAAGTGTAGTTCTAGCATGTGTAATGACATATCATAAATGTTAGAAGGTTGTCCATCACCCATTCCCAAAGAAATTTCTGGTATTTCTTCACATATTCTTCTCCCTTCAACTCCTAAATGATGTAAGAGGATCGCTTGACGTCTAACTGGACCATACTTATCTCCTCCAATGGCTAACAGATAGGTCATAAATAGTTTTTTCCATTGTAACCAGGGTATGGATAGTTCTCCTGGTGATGTTAAAAAAGGTGGTGGAGATGACATAGATTGATCTGACATGGTACCTGTAAGGGAGAAAGAAAAATAAAAAATCTAAAATAAAAATTTAAAATAATAGGTTAAAATAATGTATTGTATCTTTTTTAGTCTGTTTATAGTGTCTGTTTCATATTTTAGTCCTTTTTCAATGTTTATTTTCTTTGCATAGGAAATAGTGAGGCAGTCTAGCGTGGAATATCGAGAGAATGATCGGCAAAAAATATGCCAAGGTATGAATAATTATACACACTGGTAATTATTCTTTCCGTTTGTGAAGCACAGCACTGCAGGATTTATTTGCTTTCACTTTTATTTCGCTCGGTGAATTTCCTTCAAGGCAAATCGTCGTTTGATCGCGTGACAGGTTAAAATTGTTTTAAAATGAACTTCTTGATTGATACACGCTTGATAATTGTTGTCTATTTCGAAAGCGTAGCACTAAAACTCTTCCGCTCGGTATAAACGCGTGTTAGCAGTACATGTTTGTTTTCACTACGCGATCAACTTCATACTTGGAGATCGTGTTTGTGTTGATAGGTAACCTCACGCTCGAGGAAACTTCGCGCATGAAGAATGTTGACGCTCGAGCAGGCAGCCACGAGCTTGAGATTAGTGCTTGACAAAATCGGTTTCAAAATCTATTATCCGCTAGTAAAAATTACCCTCTTTACTAACATTGATGGACAAGAGAGTGGTAAAAAAAAAATATAGCGGTTAAAGTCAGATAAATAAGACTCTGTACTCACGAAGTCTTGTAAGATCTTGATTTAGCCTTAATCTTTTCTTTTCAATCCAAGGGTGGGATGCTGATTCCTGCCCCATGCGCAGGATCCCGTTGCCATGTAAAGAAGAGGCTTCATAGGTTTCCTTGTATTTTCTTATGGTTTATTGATTAACAGCACCACAGCAGAGAACAGCCTCTTTCACATCAATTGCTCTCTTCTCAACTGTTCATCATGGAATATTCATTTACTCTCATTCTACAGGTATCTAAGTAACCAAAGCTATGACATACTGAAATGGAGATCTCTACAAAGTGATCAACTGGTTCCAGCGAATTCAACGAATCCTGATGCAATTCAAACCATTGACAGAACTGCCTCTAGCCATTTCATTAACTTTGATACGTTTTCTTAGGACCCCAGGGAACGTGAAAGGACGTCAGCACAAAGAGCAGCAGACTTTTTTCATCTCCTGTAAAAGACTTATCTGGTTTCACCATGGATTGAACTATGGATTGTTTTGGGAATATTCTTCTTTCTACTTTGGTTAGCTCTGGTAATAATTCTGGGTATGCTGATAAATGGAAGATATATTCTAATGGACACAGGAAGTAAAAGAGTGAACTTACTTCTCTAGCCACACAAATCATCCCATCGTGAAGCAAGAGACTTGTCAGCAGTGAACATGACAACCGTTCCTATACATGATGGTATAGTTGGGACAGAACTGAATATGACATTTTTGGCCCGTCGGAACATTTGAAGATTCCACACTTATTTAAAATTTCATTAAGGGACTTTATTACCTCTAGTACCTTTTCTGATGATTGGGACTTCGAGACTGTTAATAGCATGATGTCTGATCTAGAGATGTCTGCAGTATTCACAAATCATGAATATTTAGAGGGTTCATCAGACTATGAACAAATGTATTGTTATAACCACTATGGTCATCATTTCTTGCATAAATCTGCAACACCTAGAAATGTATTTATGTATAACCAATGGGAACATTGTCGTACACCTCCATAGGGTAGTCGAAAACGTTTGCAAAAAATTTTCCATATTTTTCAGGCTACAATGTGTCTAATCCAGAAACGTTTTACTTTAAAAATGTGAACAAGACAGGAACGAAAAATATGTTAACCAGTACGAAACAGATTTATTCTGCAGCCTTTATTGCCCAACTGTCTAGACAGGGTTTCGACTTTTGGAAAGACAACATTGAGACAAAATCTGTCTGGGGTACAAAAGATTGGCAAGTACAGGTGGTAGAAGCTTTGTTTAGAGCCTGTATCATCCCTGAGCAAATGATGTTTTTTTTTTTTTTTTTTTTTTTTTTTTGAAAACCTTTATTGAACGGTATGTGCAGACAAATACGGGCCTACAACCCTCAGGCCGGCCTCGACAATAGAGGGCACATCAGCAAGCAATTATGCAACTCAGCAGCATATCAGCAGAAGCACGAATAGACCAGGTTACGTTATACACAATTGTGCCGCCGAGCGCCAGGATGATGAGGTTTAATTTTTATGAAGTTTTGAGATAAGTCCTTAGCAACAGGTCTGGAAGGATACCAATCAGAGCAATGCAGTTAGGACTATAGTGGGCAACGATCATCAGAAGAGTCAGCAAGCTTTATCCGTAAGGTAATCAATCGCACTCAATGAAATCAGGATAGGAAAGAAGCATATCACATGACGATCCCCGAGCACTACCCACAAGTTCCCAATCCTCCCATCGACCCACGAAATAAGAAAGGAAAGAACAAACGAAAAAGGTAAAGAGTAGAGAGGGAGAAGAGAAAAAGAGGAAAGAAAGAAAGAAAAAGGAGGCCCATAGAAAAAACAACTAGGAAATATACCCCCCACCCTACACGCATGCAGAGGCTACGGCCTACCCCCCCTAGCAGTGTGTCTGTCGCCCCAAAAGAGTACCCGAAATTTAGAAGAAGAGAAAGAGAAGAAGAAGAAAAGGAATATCACGGTTGATCGGAGGAGGGCCAAGGATCTATTCAATGCGTAGCAAAAGCGCTACCCGCGGTCACCCAACCCCAGGCCCCGACCTAAGACCCATGTTACATGTACCTCCAACAGTCACAAGTCCCAGTCCCAGCCATATACGTATCCATGTGCGACAAGAAAAACCCCCCTCCTCAGCCTTGGCCCCTTCGAACCTGCAGTCCAACAGAATCCAATTGCAGTCCAGCCAACCTGGACAGGATGGGCCACCATGGAGTCCGTTGCAGAAGTCGAGGTGCAAAAGACAAGTCAAACTGGAGTGAAGCTCGGTAGTAAGGGGCCACAGAATGCGCCTCTACTATGCCGTGGCTAGTACAACAGGGAGCGGGACGATGCATAAGTTCCAGAGCAGCGGCCGGCCGATGTACAGGAAGCAAGTCCAGGAGGACGCTCAGAAACGTGGCGCCGAAGGTCAAAAGAGATGGGCAAAACGGCGTCTGAGACACAAGCTCCGGCCATACCAAGGGAGCAGTATTGTCAGACTCCACCAGGGCAGAGCCGAAGAGTACCGCTGCGGGCACTGGAACACGTCTCCCCGTCACTGCCACATACCTCAACTCGGGGGATCCACCAACAGTCGACTGAAGATGTGGCTTAACACGCCGCACCGGAGAGTCATCATGGCCAGCTGAAAAAGTCCAATCTAACCGGTCCTCCAAATCAGTGGCAGAGTCGTGGAAGGCCAACCGCAGGTCCTCCAGTGCTGCCAGGATATCGCAAAGCCCCAGCGGTGGATCAAGGATGGAGGGTGCTGTTGCGTCCGCCATCTTAGGCAAGCAACCATCGAGCGCCCCGGGAAGCGAACCCCCCTCAGCAGCCATCGGTATCTGGAAAGTGATGAGCTCTCTGCGGGGCCCTGGTGGCGCAGGAATCGTGGAGGCAGCCGGTCGTGGAGAGGCTTCAAGGACAGGGGAATCTGTGGTGCCGGGAAATCCACCGGCAAGACCAGGGCTTCCGATGCGGAAGATGGCGTCCGCTGCTATGGGCTGCAACAAAGAAGCGATCCCGGCCCTCTCCCAGCTGGGCCGGGATACAGTATACGGGAGCCGGATACAATGTTGCGAGCGGGACGCGCCGGGCAGCCGAGTATGGAAAAGGCTGCTATGAAAATCCCAGCGCGGCGCGCCAGGTCCGGTACACCGGCTCCTCCCTCTCCACAGCGGCCGCTGCTATCGTTGTCGCCGCCGGCCGTCCCCACCAGGCAATGGCCCGGCTGCGACCGCTTGGAAGGCCGGAATGGAAACCAGGGCTCAACTCCGCCGGGGCAGCTCCGTTCTCGACCGGAGTCACAGGAGCGTGGTCAGGAACACGGCGCAGGTAAACGTAGGGCTCGGAGGCGCAGGATTCTTGCCAGGATATCGATGAAGGGCGCAAGGGTCGGCGGAGCCTAAGAGCTAGGCGGCCATCTCTGCTGCAGGCTAGGCTCCTCCCCCCGCAAATGATGTTTTTGAATGACACTGTCCAACAAACGTCTTGCCTTGGGTTAGCCAAGATCAAAGACATGAACACACCGACCATACCTATACCTGCAAGTAATAGCACTACACGGGGGAAGGTCGGCGTACATAATATTTTGCATCACAACAGATCAGATCCAGAATGGAAATAATGGTTGCTCTGGCCCACAAATGTCAAGATCGATTCCTTAATTAAGATGTGAAAGATTTCTTTCGGACTCTCATCTATGTACCACCTTGTTATATTAGGAGATTTTTGTTGTATTTTGGCAAAAGATACCGTCCTTATAGCGGGTTTTAATTATTGAGGGAACTCAATCCATCTGCAGCAACCTCCCTTAATTAAAAATTCTACAACTTTGTAAGAAATTGGATTATTATTTGGGTTGGGTAACTATCCACCTCACTGAATACTCACAACCCTTGTCCTGGTGAACCCTCAAGGTCACTAAATTAACCTGAGCTCAACTCCCTATAATGATTGCACAAAGTAGACAGGTTTAGCTTAGGGAAATGTGTAAAGCATTTACACAATATCATAATAATAATAAAGTCAAAATGCACAACAAATAAAAATCGTAAATCAAATGAGAAAAATAGAGTACAATTTAAAAACCAAGGTGACACCAAAATGACAAAAATCCATTGAGAGGAATCAGAGAAATGAAAAGCACCAAAAAGCACACAGGGTCAATGATAGACAAGGGTAACGGTAGACCGGGACCTAGGCGCAGGTTGAGGATGACCACAATGAAATGGGTCAGAAACACCAGCCAGGTTTTTCCCAGTCAAAGATTTTACCCTCTGACTTAGTGTTTTAATTCCCAGTACACCACAGGAGTGCATTTGTAAATTGAGGGATGGCACTTACAGACTCGCAGAGTGTCTGGAAGAGGCAAACAGGAGGGTCCTGTCCAGGCCCAGTTGCCAAGGGTCAGTTAGGTATTTCCGGGAAATGACTTCATGCAGCGTGTTGTCTCTAGGGGTGGGTGGAACTAATGGGGCTTCACTCAGCGGAACTCCACAAAGTTACATAAAAACAGGAATGCCTAGAATTCGGCTAGAACTCTCTGCTTGCACTGACGTTTAGCTCTGAAAGCTCGTGCCATGCTCAAAGATCAGCATGAACGGCACCACGCAGTACACCAGAGGGCACTGCTTCACAAGTTGATTTTGATGCTGCTCGAGTAGTTCTACTTGAACAGCAGCTTTCTGATCATCAATGGTCGTAACCGCTTGTGTTGGGGAAATCTCACCAGGTGCTCTCCTAGGGCCGAAATTCATTCAAGGGGACGCCAAACTCACTTGCACTTGCCAACTTAGCGTTGGTGAGCTGCACGTGTGAAAAGACTCTGCCAAGCAGTGATTGGTGGAATTTGCGTCAGAGTGGAATTTATCACCCACCCCTAGTTGACTCTCCTTAGACACACAGTAAGTGAACCAACTGAAACTTGGAGTCCACTTGTTTGTACTCGATACAATAGGGAGCAGATCCAGTCCTTTAGGGCTTCTCTCAGGTCACAAACAGCAGGTCCAGTTCTCTTTTGATCTTCTGCAGCTTCAGAAAGTTCAAGCAGCGGCTCCTCCACTAAGGTGGAGGAGCGTCGCCCCACTGATTTGCAGCAGTGAAATAAAGGAAAAATAAAATGATAATAACTTGCTGTTATTATCATTTTATTTTCTCCTGCTTCTGCAGCTTTGCAGGGCGGGGATGGTGGCACAGGGGGAGGAGTGGTATCCACACACTAAGTGCACATGACTGTTTAGTCGGCCATCTCGGCTGCATTGGAGAACATGCCCTGGCTCCCATTCCCTGTCTGAATGCCGAACCAATGCTGCATTGTGATTGGCTCAGAGGAGCCTAGGTGCTTCCTGTTCCGACCTGAACAGGAAGCACCTAGGAGAGACAGAGGAGGGACGCGGCAATAAGGTACGTTTTTTATTTTTATATTTTTTTAACGCCTCCTGCCCACCACCCCCGAACCATGCGGGTCACCACTGGAAAGTTCTGAAGTGGGTGCCTGGAGATGCCACAATTATGCTTGATGCGAGCTAGTGGGTGGAGGCAACTCTTGAACACTTCCTAACCAGTCAGGTGAAAGTTCCCAGACCCTGACCTACCTACTTTTGCAGTAGTTTCTGTTTGCTTTCCTACAAACAGGCCCAAAATGCAATGTATCAGGGCAAATGCCAGATAGAAAAAGTCTTCAGCCATACCGAACTTGGGCTTTGAGGGCTGGGGGTATGTGTGGGGGGCATACTATGGCAATCCTAGTGTCCTCCCACATCCAACTCTAAAATTCAGTTTGAGGCTGGCACTCAGCCATGGCCCATGCAGGTAAGAGCGGTGGGCCAGGATGGGGGGGATTTGACAGACGACCACGAGGGGAAATTAAATAAATTATTTATTTTCCCTTGACATTGTCTTTTGAAATCCACCCCCCGGCCCCACTGCCCCAACCCTCTTCCCTACCTGGGCCGCGGCTGCTGGCACTATACTCACACCAAAGCCAGGGACAGTGTCCTTCACCAATCAGACTGGGGACACACAAGATGGGGATCCACAAGATTTATCTTGGAATCCAGTTCTCCCCTTTCTAGTGTGCCCCAAGCGTTACATGATGCTCAACAGACCTATCAAGCAGAGTATCAAAAAGAATGCCCACAGCCTCCTCCCTGCATATTCTGTGGAGTTCAGAGGAGTAATCCCGTCTAATTCAGGCCTACCTATTGTTTGCTCCTGGGAGGCATTTCAACCCTTCTTTACACATATTCAAGGGGCAGTACATGCTTAGAACTGGCAAATGCTTCTGTGTCTATGCTAAGTAGCCTCAGATAGGTCAGTCAGGAAAAAAATGACTTTCTAAAAGTTGTTTTCCTAAATATTTATTAAAAATCCAACTTCACTTTTTAATTATTGAATTGGATGTTTAATAATATTAAAATAGTTGTTTAATTATTTTTCCAGTCTGTCCCATTACTGAGATAGAGTACCAGTGTTTCTCTATATGCCAACCAGCCTTCCTACAGTGAAAATAGCTTTTGGTGCTAGACAAGGCATCCTGCCTTGTGGACCACAATGGCAACATAGGGATGATTTATAGTATTTAAATGGAAGGTTTTAACTATCAAAAAGGTTTATTTTGACAGGTCACAGTAAATGTTTTACACTGTTATAGTGATGCAGCGCGCGCAACGAAATTCGTTTTATTAATTTTTTTCGTAACTTACCTGAAATCGGCCGTTTGCCGCATTTTGCAACCCCCCACCCTGCCCCTCCTCTGCGCCACGTCACCGCCCCGGTAAAACGCCCTACTCGGGCCGTCACTGAAAAGGAGACCATGCCATTCGTAAAGTCCACTCTTTTTACCTCTTCCAAATGGTGGCCGGAATCAACCACCCACCCCCCACCTCCTGCCACCGTGGAGTTAGCCAGAAATTTGGAAGTAAAATTTGACTCCTCCCTGTCTTTCTGTCCTTAGGCCCTTACAGTGGTTAGCATGTGTTTCAACTTAATAAAATCACTGTGAAAATTCTTTGATCTTCTTCCACTGGCAGCTCGAAAGACTGTGACTAGCGCACTCATAACTTCCAGACTGCTCTACTGTAACAGTTTGTATGTTGGATCCTTTAAACAGACTGTTCAGAAACTCCAAGTCGTTTCAACATGCAGCCACCAGATTGGTCCTAAAACTTCCCAGATGATCTTCTGCTTCAGAGGTTCTGAAGGTCTTACACTGGCTGCCACTACATAAGAGGATGCTGTTTAAAATTCTCCTGCTGACTTTTAGAGCATAGAAAGCTATGGGTCCGATATATATATCAGCCAGGTTCACTCACTGCACTATGAATAGATGTTTGAGATCTACACACACAAATCTGCTCAAACCAGTGCCCTCTAGATAAAGAACTAGAGGGGGTACATCCTTTGCAGTACTAGGCACCAAGTCCTGGAACCTTCTTACCAGTTCATTAAGATATCGATTCCTAAACAACCTTCGGAAAGCAATAAAAGAAGTGGATCTTTACAGCAACCTATATATTATGTTACTCACCCATCCTCTGAAGAAGTTGCTTCTTAGGCTTCTGACCTCGTACATGTGTGAGTTGTGTTGCCTTTCATATAGTGCCAAGAGGCTCCTTTGAGAGTGATAGTGCGCTTTATAATTAAATCTGGCAAAATCAGAGGACTAAGCACATTATGTTACCGTGTAAGTAGTGGTCACATAAATATCTATCAGATCTCCCAGCTAAAGGCAAGAGACTAATTGGAGTAGTTTTAGCAGTTTCTAAAAAGTAATTTTTAATTCCAAATGCAAAATTATTAGAATGAAGATGACAGTGGTAGTGCAGACTTAGATCCAGTTCGAAATTAACATTTTGGACTAAGCGAACGGGAAGAGGCCATACACCAACATTTTCGTCTGCTTTTCATCGTATACCTGCAGTTTTGGATCATTTCAGTCGTACTTTGTTTCCTTGATATTTGTGTTTTTTATGGTGCAGAATTATCTTCCCTAGATAAGCAGCGCCTCGGCAGAAAAAACCAGGAGTGACATCCTGATGCAGTTAGAAATTGCTGATGCTGTAGTCACAAGAGTACCCGCCTAGATTGGTGTCCTCCATCATAATGAATTTCAGGCACTTTGGATCATCATACATTTAGTTTTGAGGAACTTAGGGGCATATCATCAAGGCCAGGAGATAATTATCGCTCAGCGCACTTAGCGTGAGGATAATTATCGCCGGCCAACGCTGAATTTTATCGTGGAGATGGCGTGCTATCAGCAACGCTTATCTCCAAAGCGATAAAATTCAACGCGCAAGCAGTCAACTGTGCGATTATTGCTGGAAATCCAGGGATAATCGCACAACGTTTGGCGAAAGCTTGCTGATAGGGCAAGGCAGACTTAGCCATGATATCCACCTTCCATAGGAGATCATGGCTAAGTCAGTTGAAAAGCAGGTGTAAGGAAAGTAGCGATAGCCATGGTTAGAGCTACTTTTCTTATCGCTATGCTTGTTAGCGATTCCCTTGATAATTGGAGAAATGTCGGTTAGCGACATTTTTCCAGTTATTTCAGGAAGGAACGCCCACTTTGCATCTCATTAGAGATGCAAAGCTGGGCGTTCAGAAAACAGGCGCTAAGGCAAGGATTCACGCGATAGTGTGACCTTGCTGATATAGCGATAAAATTATTGCCGCTTTTCGGCCGAAAACGGCCGCAAAAGCAGCAATAAATTTTTATCGCTGCCTTGTAGATATGCCCCTTAGAGTGTCCATCCATATTTGCCTTTCTAATGGGTCAGTTAGCCCTCAGTGCCAGGATGTTACCTTGGCTTTTCACAAGGCAGTTCAAGTGACAAAAGGTGCACTCTGCAATGTGCTCATGTCTTTGGTGCAGGGAAAAGAACTCTCGAAGCTTGTGTGCTCTTTCTTGTCGTGCCAGCACAGAGGGGCCTATTTACAAGCCTCTTGCACCACCGTGCATCACTTTTAAAATGGGGAGAAGTGATGCTCCGGCGGCGCAAGGGGCTTGTAAATTAGCCCATGAGTTCTGTTGTGGTGCCGGTCTTAATGGTGTTCACAATCAGCTCCAGGGGCGCAACAAAGTTGGTGGTTGTTGATATTATTTTTCTGTTGTTATTCTTTTTCTTTATGTGGCAGAAATGCAGCTGATATGCTTTTTGTGGTGCCAGATGCAGTAGGGTAGGGGTCAGCTTCCGAGTTCAGGGCTGTGGCTGTTGTTTTGCAATTCTGAGGAAACCAAATGATGTCAATTGACCTAAAGATGACAGGGGCTAGTATCAGAATATAAGTGCCTTCCACTCTCTCAGTGCCACTCTCAGGAACAATTGTAGGTACATCTGTACAACCAGGGTTTGCTGGGTCTCCCTGGGTACTAAGGAAGACACAGCAATATGACTCTTTCATCAGAAATGATCCATGTAGAAGCTGAGGGACCTGGTCATCCTTTCCTTCTAGGTGATGGTGAAGAAGACAGAGCACCCACCTCTTCTGCTAGGTGTGTTAAATATTATTGTCTCCACTGCAGCAGTGAGAGGAAGAAGGCGCCTTTTCCGAATGAACAATGGGGTTAATGGTACATTTGGTCCAGCAACATTTCTAAATTCTTGCTGCCCAAAAGTACAGGGTGCTCAATGTAGACCACATTGTGCACTGTATCCAAGGAGTCTAGTGTCTTTGATGCCAGATTAGGGCACATTGGTAGTGTTTTTTTTGTCTAGAGGTTTTGGTTGCACTGGCCTGGCCACTTCTTGGAAACTACACATTTTCTACGTGTCATTGTTCTTCAATTACGTTCTTTGAGAATACAAAATCTAATTAGTTAGGATCTGTGAAAGAGGGTAGCCCCGTCTCGTTTTATCTAAAGACAAGAAGAAATAAGGTCTTCTGTAAGATCTGAGCACTCTGGCCATGCAATACATAACACAACAAATATGCTGTTGGAATGATGCCACCTAGATATTGCAGATTCATGAACAAATGTTTTAACCATGAAAGCTGCCACTAAAGTGTGACCAATCAGTCTGTTAGTCACATTAACTCACCATGTCCTTCATGAGGCCTATGTCAAAGATAGCCCAGTATGGGTAAGAAATATGTTTGCGAGAAGACTGAAATAAAGGCAGGATTTAAAACACAAATCTGAGGCATACACAATGCCTTTATTACACACAGAAACCTAGCAAGATGACTAAAAAAAAGCTAGCAATTTGTGGAAAATATATGTGCCGTACAAAGGGACCTTACAACCCAGGACTACAGCAAGAAAATTGGAAATATACAGGCATTTTCTGGAAAATAATTATGGACCCTATAAGGAGAGAAACTCATAAAAAGTAAAATAAATGTTTGAAAAATGTGTGCAGTCTAATCAAGACCCTTTACACACAGGATCCAAGTGACAAATCAGGGAAAATGTAGGAAATATGTATCTAAACCCTATTTGGTGAGCCTGCAGACATTTTGCATAAATGTATTGCATTTTATTAGTTTCCCTGCTAGACTAAGCAGTAAATCTAGCAAAATGCAGGAAATCCAAGATGTATAGCATAAATAGTTTTCATGGCGCTGCACAGTGTGGAATTTGCTATTTATTACTGTTGTTGAGTGTGGGGAGGGGTCATGAACAGTGAGTCATCTGCCCCTTCCCATTCTCAAAAATTGTCATAAATATAATTTATACTTTGCACATCTGCATATATGGTTTATGTAATGGCATTTTTATGTGTATATGTTATTACAAATATATTTAACCAAAACCAGGATTCAATGGGTTAAACCTGTGAAGCTGGGTAAAATCACACTTCATTGAGAATATGTTTGGAGGTTTATTTCCCAGTATACAGTATTTGTTACATTCAATCTGTAAGGCAGTAAAAAATGTTTTCTCTTGATACTTAGGCTGTACTGAGGCAAAAAAACTCTAATTTGACCTTTGTATTCTAGTAAACAATTTGTAGATTCATGTTTATTAGTACAATAACTCTAATTAATATGTTACTGAGCCACATATATTTTCACTTCCCTGTCATAAATACATACATAGAGACTCATACACAAAATGTATATATTACCAGCCGCGGTCGGTAGTAGGAGTAACTGCAGGGCGGTGACGTGGGGAGGAGGAGGGGCAGGGTGGGGGTAGTAAACTATGGATTACGGAGGTTTACAGGTAAGTTAACATATAAATTAATAAAACGAATTTCGTTGTGTGCACTGCATCACATTTGGGGATGCAGTGCACGCAACGAAATTCGTTTTATTAATTTATATGTTAACTTACCTGTAAACCTCCGTAATCCATAGTTTACTACCCCCACCCTGCCCCTCCTCCTCCCCACGCCACCGCCCTGCAGTTACTCCTACTACCGACCGCGGCTGTATATTACACTGTGGCAGTCACTACTGTGTAGTTATTTCTCATCTGCACTTTTAACACTGCAGACAGAGTTTAACCAAATTCTTCAGTCACTTGGCATAGTTAGCAAAGACTCTCCATGCCAATTTTCATGCAGATCCATGTAAGGGAAAACATGTAACAGGGGTGAAAAAAGTTGTGTTTACCCATTTTAGCTCATGTGGGAAGGTCTGCTTGTATCTATAGCTCATAGTACTGAACAGACTTTACATCAAACTTGGCATGAAAGTAGAATTTGCTCAGAAAGCACACATTTGCTGACTTGATACATATGGCTAAATGAACAATGTTAGCTTTTCCTAAACCTTGACCTTTGCACTCTAGTAAAACATGTGTGAATGTGTATTTATTAGTACAAATAATCTATTAATAAGTGTTGCTGAGCCAAATATAATTGAAATTCCCTAGAATAAATACACAAATACAGCCAAATGTATGTATTACACAGTGACAGTCACCACTGAGTAGTTATGGCTCATCTTTTATTTTATTAGAACAGGAAAAAAAAACATAAACAAGCAGACATAAGACATGACATCACAGAATAAATAAGAAGAGACGTGGGGCGTGGCTTGGACTCGGCCGAGCATGGACGCGTGAGCTGAGAGCTCCGTGTCGGCCTCGGTATTTCTCCTGTATTTCTTCCTCCCCGGCGGCGCTGAGGACTCCGCGGCGGCTCCTATGTGCCTGTGGGTCACCCGCCTGCGGATCGCGCGGGGTGTCGGCCCCGGGAAGCGGAATCGATCGGCGCTGGAGGCGGGTCCGGCTGGGAGAGACCCAGCCATCTTGCTTTGGGCCTATGTGAGGCCTGCACGCCGCGGCCTTGCGTACATTGGTGGCCGGTGGGGGTGGCCATTACCCCGGCTGTGATGGAGCCCGGCCCGCGCTGCGGTGCCCAACTGCGGAGACCGGCGGAGTGACCGAGGTGGACGCCTGAGGCCGGTGGGAGCTGCTGGCGGACTGCTGGCACCGCTGCGTGTGCCGGCTGCGGACGCGCCTGGGCTCCTGCTCTGTGGGCTTCTCCCTCCTCGCCCCCCTGCCCCTGGTGTTCTGGCCTCGGAGGAGGCCTGGCTGTGAAACGATTTGGCGCTGGAGAGTGTGCTGCTGCGGGGGATCTTGCATCACGGGACATCTGGCCCGCGTTTCTTTGCGGGACCGGCTCCTGCGGAGTGCCCTGTGCTGCCTACCCCGGGGACGCCGCGACTCTTCTGGAGGCGGGGTGAGGGCTGTCCCCCGGCCGTGCTGCTGTCCGACGGAGAACACTGAGCGAGGTATTTGGGTGCTGGCTGGATTCCTCCGTGGAGGCGACGGACCCTGGTGGGGGACCGAGGCGCGCCCTTGTGAGGCGACTACTCGTGGTGTGGCGGTGCCCGAGACCTGACTGAGGCGGACGGCTGGTGGCTCCCGCGAGGCCGACGTGAGAGGCTCCTCGCGACCGGGGCGTGCTCTGGTGGTTGAAGCATGGGGAAGCCGAGGCGCGGCGGGGGGCGGCCCCGCTGGATCGAGCGGAGCCCTCGCCGGACCCGCAGGACCAGGACCCGGCTGGAGCACTTGCGGCGGGACTGCGACAGCAGCAGATGGACCGGATCCTCCAGGCCATTTCTGATTCGGGGGAGGCTCTGCGCCGGGACATAGCGCAGGTGTCCACTAGCCTCGGGCTCCTGCGAGCAGACCACGGCAAGTTGTCCGACCGCGTTGAATCCGCGGAACTCAAGCTGGTCGCGTTGGAGCCGGCTCAGAAGGCGACGGAGGCATCGCTGGGGGATTTATCACGTAGAGTACACCTACTCGAGAGGAGGGCCGAGGAGGCAGAGGGGCGCAACAGACGCAACAATGTTCGGGTGGTAGGCCTGCCCGAGAGAATTGAAGGGGACGACATGATCGGCTACCTTGAAAAGTGGATGCGGGAGATGGTGGCACCGGAGGGCCTGACGCAGTTTTACACCCTTGAGAGGGCCCACCGGGTGCCGGCCCGCCCGCCGGCTGCAGGTCGCCCCCCACGACCGGTGGTCGCACGCTTGCTTCATTTCAAAGATCGCGACCTCATTCTGCGGAAGGCCCGGACATCTGGCCCGTACAAGGTTGACAATGCCCTCGTCTTGCTTTACCCCGATTATTCTCAGGAGGTCCAGCGGAATCGCTTTTCTTTCATGGCAGTTAAGAAGGCCCTTCGAGCGGAGGGGATCCAGTATGCCCTGTTCTTCCCGGCCCGCTTGAAGGTGATGGTGGACGGGACTGCTCATTTCTTCGATGCACCCGATGACGCATGGATCTGGCTAGAGCAGCACCGCGGGGGCCGGAGTGGTGCCGGACGGCGGGACTCGGAGACCCGGACCTCGCCGGGGCCCCGTCGGGTCCGCCGCCACAGGAGGCGTGTGGGGGATCACCAATCTCCCCCGCGTTCACAGACGGAGTTGGAGAGACAGGCGGCTCTGAAGGCGGTCTCCGTCATCTCTGGAGCGGCAGCTGCGGCCTCGCCTGCGGATTCGGGGTCCCGGCGGGGTTCTGCGGAGGAGGAGTCGGGGACGTCGGAGGAGTCGGTGAACTTGGAGAGTGCCGGTGGACACTTGCCGGTGGTCACCCCGGCCACGGCGGATGGAATGCTGGACGCTTGAGACAGCCCCCCTGGAAACTGTGTGCTGTGCTGAGTGGCGTGCCTAGAGCTGCCTTGTGGACCAGTGAGGGGCGAGTATGGTTCTGTTACTATTGCTGTGGGGTGTCGCTCCTGGGATCCGTGTGAGGCTGGGGCGCTTTGCTTTGGGGGAGCTGCTGGGGGTGGGGCGCTGCCGGACGGAGGGGACTCTGATTCCTGAGGCCGATACACGGACTGGCCTTTTGGACTGCTGTCCGGCCCGTGCTGGTGTTGGGTCACCCCCTCTTTCTCACAAGTATTGTGAGACTCTGGTGGCTACCAGGGTGCTTTTCCTTTTGTTCAGGGGCTGTTTGGATGGGTAACTGTGGTTTAGAGCCTATTCTGGGGTTGGGAGGGATTTGGGTTTGTTGGGGGTGGTTAATTTGGGGGGGTTGTGTCGGTGTGCCCGCTCGGTTGCCTTGGGATGTGACTTATGGTATATGTTCCTATGGCGACCCGCCCTGAATTGAAGTGCATCACTTGGAATGTGCGGGGGCTGAACTCCATGAGAAAACGCTATAAGGTACATGCATACTTGGTTCGCAGGGGGATCCAGGTGGCCTTCTTGCAGGAAACACATGTGGATCAGGCTGAGGGGCTGGCGCTGCAGAAGCGATGGAGAGGACAGCTGTTTTACACTACCTTTTCTGCTTTTGCTAGGGGGGCTTTGATCTGGGTCCGATCCGGGGTTCCTTTTCAACCCACGACCACGCTGGTGGACCCGGAGGGGAGGTTTGTGGCGGTGTCTGGTCGACTGCACGGCAGGGATGTGACCTTCTGCAGTATTTACGCCCCGAACTCTGACTACACTGCTTTCTTTGCGCGACTATCTGGGAAGCTGGCGTCCTTTCTGGTGGGCACGGTGTTTCTGGGGGGGGACTTTAACTCGATCACTGATGTGGACTTAGATCGCTCTCATCCCCCGCTAGCTCAATCGGCGGTACACAGGGTGGCCAAGGCGAGGCGCGATTGGCAGGCAGCCTGGGGACTTGTGGATGCGTGGCGAGTGCACCACCCGTCGGATAGGGATTATTCCTTCTATTCTGTGTCGCACGACCTCCATGTTCGGCTGGATGGCTTCTTGTGCACCCCGGGAGCCCTGGAGCTGACGTGTCATAGCGAATATTTGGCAAGGACACTCTCGGACCATAACCCCTGCTTGATATCGGTCCTCTGGTCCCGGCAGCGGCAGGCGATCCCGACTTGGCGTTTGAGTCCGGCGCTGCTGGAGGATCCTGTGTTTCATGCGGAGCTTGGGGAGGGTGTGGAGCGCTACTTTGCGGGTAATGCGGGGACGGCGACAAGCAGGGCCCTCGAATGGGATGCGCTCAAGGCGGTGGTACGGGGGATTTGTATCTCGGCCGTCGCTGGGACACGCCAGGTTCTGTCGCGGGACGTTGACCGAGCGGAGACGCGACTACGCCGGGCGGAACTTGCCGGTCACGCTGCCGGGGACGATCAGGGAGAGGTCTTGGCGGCGCGGGAGGAGGTGGCCGCACAGGTGGAGCGGCTTCGCTGCTATGACTATAAAGAGTACTTGGTCCGTGCGCACGCTGAGCGAGATAAGGTTGGGTCCTTATTAGCCTGGTTGGCTAATCCAGCTCTTAGGGGCACCCCTATATTGTCGTTAGCTACCCCCACGGGGGACTTGGTTTATTCCCAACGGGAGATCAATGGCCAATTCTGGGACTATTACTCGCAGTTATATCGGAGCAGAATGCGGGACCTGCCTGATGGGCTGGACGCCTATTTAGAAGCTGCTGGGTTGCCACAATTGGACCCAGAACAGGGATCGGCGCTGGGGGCGGAGATCTCCCTTGGAGAGATCAGAGTGGCGGTTAAGCACATGGCCCGGAAGAAGACCCCGGGGGCGGACGGTCTCCCAGTGGAGTTCTATGCTGCTTACTTGGACGTCTTGGCTCCGCGGCTGCAGGCGATGTACAGGGAGGCGTGGGACGTGGGCGAGCTGCCGGGTACCTTGAGGGAGGCGATCATAGTACCGTTACTGAAGAAAGGTGGGGCCCCAACCTCCAGATCGGCGTATCGTCCGCTTTCAATGCTCTCGGTGGATTATAAGATCCTTAGTAAGATCTTGGCCACACGACTCATGGTCCACATGGGCGCGCTGGTGCACCCGGACCAATCTGGTTTTATCCCCGCGAGGAACACCACGGCGGGTATTCGCAGGCTAGTGCGGATCATGGGTGACCAGGGGGAGGGCTCTTCGGACGCCGTGGTACTGTCGGTGGATATCGAAAAGGCATTCGATAGCGTGGAGTGGCCGTATCTGTTTCGGGTGCTGAGGGGGTTCGGCCTGGGGGACCACTTCGTGCGCTGGACCAGATTGTTATACCGATCTGCCGTGGCTAGAGTCCGCACGGGGCGTACCATCTCGGCTGCCTGTCGGGTGGAGAGAGGCACTCGGCAGGGCTGTTCGTTATCCCCTCTTTTGTTTGCCCTGGCGATAGAGCCCTTGGCAGCGCATGCCCGTCAGGGGCGGTCTTACGAGGGGGTTAAGTTGCGTGGAGAGCCACACTACATCTCCTTATACGCGGATGACCTCTTGCTGTATTTGGCGGATGCGCGGGGATCTCTGCGTGGCGCCAGACTCCTGCTTCGGGAGTTCGGCTCCTTTTCAGGGCTGTGTGTTAATTGGGCCAAGACTTGCCTGTTTCCTCTGTCTCCTGGGACCCGGGCCCCTGCGGCCCTTGCGGACCTCCGCTGGGAACCTGCTTGCCTGCCTTACCTGGGTGTCCGCATCTTTTACGCTCCTGCTGATCTCTTCGAGGGCAATGTGGGTGGAGCGCTAAGGGGACTCAAGGGGAGTATGGCGTTTTGGAGCACCCTCCCGTTGTCGGTGGCCGGCCGAATAGCGCTGCTGAAAATGGTGGCGCTACCGCGATTGCTCTATTTCTTCCGCACCTTGCCGATCTGGATCCCGGCCTCCTTTTTTAAGACGCTTCAGGCGCTGATAATGGGGTTTCTTTGGGGCGCGGGCAGACGTCGGGTGGCGTTGAACACATTGATGAGACCGAGGGTGGAGGGGGGGCTGGCGGTCCCGGACTTCGAATGGTACTACCTGGTGGCGCAGTTGCAGTGCCTCACACAGGCTGTGGCACGCGAGTTCAGAGGCCCGGAGGGCCCGCAGGGTAGGATTATCCCTCGGCATGTACTGTCATTCATACTATTGCAGCAAAGGCTCCGGTTGGATCAACTCACGCTAGAGGAGCGCACGCTTCGGCTCTGCTGGCTCCGTAGCCAGAGACGAGCGGGCTTTGCGACCCCATATGCCCCAGAGATTCCGTTGGGCATGTGCACGGCTCTCCCTCATGGCGGAGACTGGTCGGCGTTGGCAGGTTGGGAGGACCGAGGGGTTCACATGCTTGGCGATCTCTATCGTGACGGAGCTTTGTTGCCGTTCCACGAGTTGCAGAGGGATTTTGATTTGCCCAGGGGGGATTATCTCCTCCACTCGGCTCTGGTGGCTGGGATTCGGAAACACTGGCGGACGGGGCTGTCGGAACCCCCGACGTCCCTGGGATGCCAGTACGTCGTGATGGCGGCGGGTACCGTGAAGGCCATCACCTGCCTCTACGGGCGGCTGTCCACGGAGAGGCTCGCGCCCCTGGCGACCCTGCGGGAGCGGTGGGAGGGAGACCTTGCCAGGCCTATCTCGGAGACGACGTGGTCGCAGTTGCTGCAACGACCTTGGAAGGGCACGCGCAACGCTAGATTTCAATTGGTTCAATTCTATACTCTTCACAGGGCCTACTTAACCCCGGTGAAGATTCTGCAATATTTTGGGGGCTCCTCGTCGGGCTGCCCCCGGTGCCACACGGAGGGGGCTGATTTCGGCCATATGTTCTGGTCCTGCCCGGGGTTGGGCTCTTACTGGACGGATGTGGTGGCGTGCCTGAATCGAGTGACTGACCGAGTGTTGACAGTGGACATGGGAACTTGCCTTCTGCTTTGGTTCCCACATACCCCCCGTACAAAAATCACGAGCAAATTTATCGATCTGGGGCTGATAATGGCGAAGAGGGAGCTTACCATGCACTGGAAGGCGAGAACGGGGCCGAGTGTTCGGAGGTGGAGAGTGAGCTTCCTGGCCTGGGCGGGGACTGAAGGGACGCTTCGCCTACAGCTGGCTAGACGTACTTCCAATGACAAAGCGCAAGAGGCTGCCGGGGCGTGGGGGGCGCTGGTGGAGGAGCTGCGCCGCTTGGGGGACCGAGAGGAGGGGGGTGAGGGCCAGGCGGGCGCGGCCCGGCCTGGGAGGAGTGTGGAGGGACCTGCTGGGACTCCCGGGGAGACTGCCCAGGAGGGGACTGCCTGAATATTCCACGGGGGCTATCGCTATTTGTGCAAATTTGTCATGTTGTGCATGGTGGTCCGGCTTCGGGGTGGTATGCATGTGAGGGGTAGAGTACAGCCTTTGGTACTTTTGGAAACGTGGGTGGGGTTCGCCCTCTGATTCCGAGTTTAGCTCCCTAGTTGCGTGGGGCACCTTACACCCCATTGGATGGAGAACCCGTGGCGGGCACACTGGCAAGGGGGGGTGGGGGTAGAGAGGGAGTGGGGTGGGGGGTTTAGACTGGTTTTGTTGCGAGCTTACTGTCTTTGATATTGTTCCCACTGGCCTGGTTATCCTTCACAGGGATACTGAATGTAATGTGGACTTCATGCTGTTCTACGTTGGGAAAAACTAATAAAAATTGTTTTAAAAAAAAAAAGAAAAAAATAAGAAGAGACGCAAATAACAGTTATCCAATAGATCGCAGCACTAGATTACATGGAGATACATTAATAGATCTGAATTAATAGCAGCTGTACAAGTACTCAATAAAAATAGTGTGGAGAATATATTACATTTTTCTCAGTAACCTGTATTAAACTATGGTTGATGGTCGAACTTACTCTCAGTAATTCCCCAGAAACACGAATACAAATGTCCACTACAGATTGTTACTGTATAATGGACAACTAAACTCTACAATAGCTACATCGAGCTGGTGTACAAACTATTTAAAGTGCATATAAGGCTAGCAGCAAAAATTGTAATTGAATACTACGATAAGCTAACAGCTATAAGATGGCTACAACAACCTGGCATATAAATAACAACCTATTCAAAGTGCATTGTGCGGATATCCTATCAAAACAAAAATCACAGACTATTTAAGGTGCATTGTGCTGGTAGCAGCAGCTATTTTTAAATAAAGTGCTGGAATTAACTAATATCTGAACGATACCTACATCAAATTTCGCAAACCGATATCAAGAACTATTGAAAGTGCCAATGTGGCTAACAGCAGCTATTAAATAAATAAAATGCAGAGATTGGCTCCTTAAAACACCCGACTCTTATAATCTCCTTTCCTCCGCTACACAATAAATAGAGAAATTCTGCCAGATAGCTCTGAATTTTATAGTAGCTCCTACACATTTTGCATAGTCCTCCTCAAATCTGCAAAGTTCGGCGCATTTTATTAACCCAGTGATCAATCCTAGGTTGCTTATCGGTTTTCCAATTTTGCAGACAAGTGACCTAGCAACCGCTATGGAATTAGTATAAAATACTGCTGATATTTTGTTAACCATTTCACCTCCCCTGATGAACCAAAGAAAACCAACATAGACGATGGATCAATTGTCAAAGACATAAATAGAGAAATCTTGACAAAACGTCTTTCCAAAATTGCTGTAAATTGTTACATTCGTAAAATATGTGCACCCATCCTCCATCACCCTGTTTATTGCATCAAAGCATTGGTTCCGATTCATTGAAGACATCTTATGCAATCTCAGGGGGGTGTAATATGCCAGCTATCTAGATAAGAAGTTAATTCTCTTAAAATTAGCGCCTCTGCGTGCTTTATTTGATAACTCACTGAGCTGCTGCCATTCTTTCGCATTAAACTTGCAACCCATCTCCACATGAATTTTCTGGAGCTCTTTCATCAAAATCTCATCGTTTTGAGCCTTCTGGTGTAATAGCCGATACCACAATCCTACCCCCACCATTTTATTTGCCATCTGCCTAGTGATTTTACATGCAGCCTCACCCATTATAGTTTAATTGTTTTTGAGAAAATTAACTAGCGGAGAAAACTCAAAGAGAGGGCGGGAGTCAAAGTGCAAGATTGCAATCCCACTGTTTCCCAAGTAATTAATATTTAATGGTTATAAAAAATCCCCAAGCTGACCGAAACCTAGTTCTTGCCATACTTGGGATAGCCCTCTAGGCAATGTAAGACCTCCTACTACATAGTCTTGAATAGGGATATAGGCATGAAATGCTGGAATATCTCCTGATTTAAAAAAAAGCTGAGTTCTTTCGGCTAATGCAAGTACCCTGTATCTGGTCTTTTTAGATAGTTTCGCTAGTCATAGAAAAGTGGGATGTTTTATAGCACTTTCCTTCAGCATATGCATTAAAGAAAGTTGTCAAAAACGGAGTTTTCCTCTCATAATTGTGAAAGTAACTTAGTCAAGGAAACCTGATAGTAAGTTAAAAATGTGGAAGGGCTAATACCCCCCATGCTACATCCAATTGTAATATAGCTAACTTGAACCAGGGATGTTTATTATTCCACACAAACTTCCGAATCGTTTGGTCCAGCTCTTTAAAATAGGAGCTTGGGATTTTCAAGGGAAGATTACTAAAAAGAAACAAGAACAAAGGGAGCATCGGCATTTTAACCATAAAAATCCGTCCTATTAATGATAAGTGAAGCAGAGACCACTTATCTAATAATTTTTTCACTTTCGCAAGCGTGCTATTATAATTCAAGTAGAATAATTGCCAAAAATCGTTTGTAACATGTATACCCAAATATCTAACTGGATGCGGTGGCCGTAACTATATGGAAGTTGGAATATCAGAAGGCACTGAGTTAAATGTAAGAATTTCAGTTTTCGTTTGATTCACTTTATATCCCCCAACCTGCGTAAATTTCAGAATTTCGTCGAGTGCATTCTGTACATTAGACCGCCCCACCTTGAGATATAAAATAATATCATCTGCGTATAACTTAATTTTTGCCATCCCCTTCATGGGGGGCAAAATCATTAAACTATTCCAAATTTTAACAGCTAGGGGTTCAATCAACAGAGAAAACAGAAGAGGGGATAACGGACAACCTTGTCGCGTACCACTCTTAATATTTACCTTACCGGCTTCTGATCCACTGACGATAATTTTGGCTTCAGCATGACTATATAATTCTTTTAGCACTTGTATCAGCTGTGACAGAAAACCAAACTTATCCAGAATAAAAAATAAAGCACTCCAATCTACTAAATCAAAAGACTTCTCAGCATCCATCATCATAATCACCGCATTGATCTTGTTAGTGGAAAAATAATCAATGGCTTGTATTAGAAAATAGGTATTAGAAGCCATTAACCGTCCTGGAATGAAGCCATTTTGGTCAGTATGAACCACCTGTTGTGCACATGGGGAAATCCTTCTTGCCCAGATTTTCAAAAACAGTTTATAGTCCGTATTTAACAAACTAATAGGGCAATAGGAGTTGGGGTCACAAGGATCTTTATCCTTTTTAAGGAAGACTACCAACACTGATTCTTTAAAGCTTTTGGGGATGTCTAAGCCGTCCTTTACTTGATTGAACAGTTTTGCTAGAAAGGGAAGTAGTTCTTCTTGGAATACCTTATATACTTCCGCCTAGATCCCATCCACTCCACTAGCCTTAGCATTGGGCATACTTTTTAATACTGATTGAATTTCTAAGATTCCTATTGGGCCACTAAGTATTTCAATAAGCTGCTGTGATACCTGTGATAGCTCCAGTGATTCAAAATAGGTTGTCAATTCTGCCTTATCTACCGCCTGTGTTTCTGAGTATAATTGATTAAAATGTGAGAGAAACACCTCATAAATTGCCTGCTTGTCATCTTCTAACAGGCCAGTAGATGGATTTTTAACTTGACTAATTAATTGAGCTGCTTTCTGACTTTTCGTGGACTAGGCCAGAAATCTGCTGGCTTTCTTCATAAAGCTTTTGTTGATAAGCCTTACTTCCTGTGATTTCCTCTACCAGAAAAAAATCCTTCAATTGCTCCTTGGCTTCAGCTAATTCTTGCTGTTGTGCTCTTATAATAGGCTCTGCTATATTTGTTAGAGTTACGTTTTGTCTAGCTTTCTTTACAGCAGTCTGTAATTCCAGAATCTTTTGTTTACATAGATTACTTATTCTAGCCTTATATGATATCGTCTGACCTCTAAAAGTAGCTTACAATGCCTCCCAAACCATAAACATTGGGGCAGTATTTATATTAAGCTGGAAAGATTCTTTGATAAACATCCTGGTTTCTGTCGCCCATGTAGTATCTTGTAATATTGATTTGTCAAACTGTTATCATGATTTCTTTTTCGGAGTGATTCCTAACCTTAATGTAAAAGAAACTACAGAGTGATCAGAAAATGAGTTGGACAGTATCTCAGCCAGGCCATTGGCAAACAACGTATCAACAAAAAAAAAAAGCCAATCGGGATGCCGTTCTATATCTTGCAGAGTAGCAGGTGAATTGCAAGAAGCCAGGATGCCCCAGTCTCCAAGGGTCTATTAAGGTAAAATCTTTTGACAAACTGCTTATTAATTTTGCGGTTTTAGGCTTTAACTGTTGTTTTGCCTTATTTGATGTGTCGAGTGCCAGATTCTGAATAAAATTAAAATCACCACCCAAAACCAGTATACCTTCCATCCGTACTGCTAATTGATAAATTTGCTTGGGTGCTGTAGTTTTGTCCTCTATAGGGTCATAATAATTAACTAAATTCAGCACTGTTTCATCAAGCCTTACTTTTACCCATAACCATCTACATTTTCCATCTGGCCGAATCTCCTTAACCTGCCATTCCAGTGTGTTAGATAGTAAGATCCCTACCATTCTGACCGCTAGATTAGCAGATGAAAAATACACCTGCGAGGGGGGAAACATGGCAGCGGGCTGACGCCGGTCGCTGGAGCTCCTGAACGGAGAGAGGAGAGGAGACGAGAAAGGCGAGAGTCTTCAATAATGAGTGAGGCAGCGTTTTCAATGAATAGATGAGTATTAAGTACAAAATACTGAATTGAGGAGTAAATAGATGATTTGAGATAAAATAGTATACCTGGGCTCCGGCGCGTATGGGGTTAGTGGTGGAGGCGGTGGAGACGCATTACAGGGTTTGGCAGCGGGCGCCAGGCTTCCTGCGGAAGACTCGGGCGGTGATTGTGGCGGTCGGCTTCTGGGTCAACAGCGGAGGTGGAAGGACAGTACAGGAGCCGGCGAGGACGAGAGACGCCGGGAACATAGCAGGGATTGGCAGCAACAAGGAAGCTCAGTCCATACCCCGAAGTACACAAGCAGACCCTCAAGAGTAGCAGATAGTCACAAAAAAGTTCGGGAAGGCGAAAGGTTCACAGGTGCAGGTACAGGCATGGAGAAGGTTACGGGATGTGTTAAGGCTGATGGATGAATCCCCCCAATGGGAGGCTGAGAGCGAAAATAGTCTCACTGAAGGCACGGGTGGTGGCGGTGAAGGAGGTGA
Organism: Triturus cristatus; assembly: GCF_964204655.1. Lineage (NCBI taxonomy): Eukaryota > Metazoa > Chordata > Amphibia > Caudata > Salamandridae > Triturus > Triturus cristatus. Next base: position 764,893,016 of record NC_140581.1, on the reverse strand, counting down.
AAGCGGTAAAAGCAGCGAAGGTGAAGAAGTCAACCTCACTACCAGTGTAACTCTTAGGAGCCTCGCGCTCAATGGAGAGGGCTGATCAGAGAATTGAAAATCTTGCGGAAAAAGTGTCAACGGATCCTGAAACAAGGGTGAGGAGCCAGTATCAGCTGAGATCACTCCCGGATATCAGAAGCAGAGGTAGAGGTGGTAAAGGAGGAGAAGGTAGAGAGCAGGCGGAAAGGGAAGTAGTAGCAGTTTCCCCGAAAAAGAAAGTATTGAAGGGTGGGGGTAAGCCACGGCATTGCGGTTTGAAAGAAGCACAGGTTCCTGTAAAACCTTCCCCCTCCTTAAGATCGTACTTTAAAATTATGGAGCAAGCTGAAAGCTTACTAACAAAGGGGAAAAAGTCTATGAAGCAGGTGCAAACTGTCCTACTTCCCTTAGAAAACAGTTTTACCCTGTTATCTGGATTACCCCTGAATGATGATGAACATGAGCAGCTGGTTGAAAATGGAGGGGCGGTAATTAGCTCTAGCTCTAGTTTATGTCTTAGCCCTGGTATCACCTCTTGCCCTGGCTCTAGTAGCAGCTTTAATCCCGATCCTGGTTCTAGTTCTGGGGCTAGTCCATCTTTTCCTTTGACTGTAAGCACAGAACCTATTCAAGGTAGTGGCAGCAGAACAGGAGTGATTGATGATTGAAACTGAGACTTCTAAACAGGTGGACAATGGTGAGAGTTTTAGGGGTGTTCAAGGAGGCGAAGGTGAAAATCTTCTGGAAAAGATGCTCCTGAATTTGAGGCAAGGTATTTTTGAGAAGTTCGAAATATCTGAGTCCAATCAGAAGGGGATTCGAGACAAGTGTGAAGTACTTGAGGAGAAGCTCGATGATATTTCACAACGCACCTGCACTTTAGAAGAAGTTAAAACATTATCAGTGGCAGTGTCGGAAAATTCTAAGGACATTGAATCACTAAAGAAACAGAATAGAATTTTGCAAGAAGATCTGGTAAGATTAGAAACACATTTGCGTCAGAATAACTTGAGGTGTCTAAAAATCCCAGAGGGAGCCGAGAAGGGAGTTCTAAAGGCTCTCATATGTGGCCTCCTGGGAGAAATTGTGATGGATAGATCGGATGTTGATTGGGATAAGGAGGTCCAGAGAGCGCATAGAGATCCTTTCAGGCTGAATCCAGACACAAAATCTCCGAGAAAATTTGTGGTAAACTTTTTGACCTACACTGTGAACGAGCTAGTATTGGGAAGGGCGCTGAAGGTGGGCTGTTTAAAATATGAGGGCTTTTCATATCAAGTCAGATCAGACTTAGGTAGGAGGACGGCCCGGAGACAGTGGGAACTAGGCACCAGAATAGATCAGTTATGTAGTAAGGGAGCTCAGGTTCAACTAAAATTTCCAGCCATGCTGAAAATAATGTGGTGGGACAAAATGCATAACATCAGCGATCCAGAGGAAGTGGACACTTTTATTTCGCAAATGGATAGATGAGCTGATGTCTGCAGGAGTGATATAATGCATATAGTGATATAATGAACTATGAATAGATGTTTGTGTGGTATAGATAGGCTCCTTTCTTTTGGCTTATCTCTTTCTTAGGTCTTTCTCTTCTCTTTCTTTTCGGAACGTGGGGTCACGAAGGGCAGACTATATCGCCCAAGAGGTAGAAAAGGGGTTTCCTGGGAGGGTGTGGGTTGCAGTGGGAGGAAAATAAAAAAAAGTTGACCTCATTAAGCTAGTCTTGGATTATTTTGGGAACCAGATGGGTTCGACAAGTCAAAGGGATGGGTTCCAGGTCCATATAAGAAGATTTGAGTCTATGAATAGAGTATGGATAACTTAAAAGTTATCAATTTATCAAGTTGGAATGTGAATGGCTTAAGATCTAGGAAGAAAGCGTCGCGGGTCATTGAAACCCTAAAAGATAGTGAGGTCCAAATAATATTAATACAAGAGACCCACCTGGAAAAAACGGAATGTAAGCAAGGTTTTGAAAAACTAAGATGGGTGCAGAAGTTTTATGTTCAGATCAGAGAGGGAGTACCACGGAGGTTTCCATATGTATTAAGAGTAATAATTAAATAAGAGTAGTTAAGTTTGAATCAGATCTGTCGGGTAGGTGGTTAGTGGCAACCCTTTCAGTTCAAGGTAGGCCTTTGGTGTGTGCGGTATATTACGGTCCGAATAATGATAATCCAGAGGCCTTGGAAAAACTTGAGTCCTGTCTATTGGAGACGACTCCCCCCATTATATTAGGAGGTGATTTTAATTTAGTTTTGAAAAAAGGATTGGATAGGACCTCAAAAGTTAAACACACTAACCCACCAAAAACATTCTCTAGACTGATAACTATTATGAAAGAATTTAATTTAGTTGACATATGGCGTATTAAAAAAAGGGAGGTGAGGGAGTTTACATTTTATAGCAAAAAATACAGGCACCACTCCCATATAGATTATTTCTTATTGGACCAGGAGTTATGTGGGGAGGAGGTGGGGGTGACCCACATGCCAGCTATAGTGTCTCGGATCATTCTGCTGTAATGTTATCATTGAGTTTTCATCAAAAAGAACTGAATAGAAGGTGGACCTTAGATAGGACGTTACTCCTGGATAAGAATGTGGTTGGAGATCTGAGGGAAAAATCTGAGGACTACTTTCATGCTAATAAAGGCTCAGCAGAAGGGCATATAGTATGGGATGCTTTTAAAGCATATTTAAGGGGGGGTCCTAAAATCCATAATGATAGGGAAAAGTAGAGCGGAGAAACAGCAAAGGGAGAATAGAATGAAAGAGATTAAGAAAAAAGAAGGAGAACTACAGAAGGCGTTCTTGGAAGAGTTAGATAGAGTCCAAAGTCTGAGTAAGGAGCTGGAGGGGTTACAAGTGGTGTTCCGGGCACAGCTTGATAAAAAATCACTTGATAGATGGAAGGCGAGTAAACTCCAGCATTTTGCTTATGGAGAAAAATGTGGATCGTTATTAGCCTGGAAGGCGAAGGTAGATAAGGCTAGGAACACAATTCGGGAGTTAATCAGTAGAGAAGATAGTGAACTATTAACTGCCAACTTAGATATATGTGGAGAGGCTTGTAGCTTCATGAGAGATCTGTATAGAGAGGATATTAAATCTGGCCAAGAAGAGATAAAGGAGTGGCTGGGCTTGACGACACTTCCACGGTTAACTACAGAGCAACAGAAACTTTTAGAAGGAGAGATCAAGGAGGAGGAGATAAGAGCTCAGTGAAAGAAAATGGTTAAGCGAAAGGCTGCAGGACCAGAGGGTTTACCAATTGAGATTTGTCTTTGTATTATCAATACAGTAACCCCTATTCTACAATCTCTATTTAATGAGATATATAAGTGGAAAGAAAGTCGCTAAATCGTGGTTAGAGGCTACAGTGACTTTGATTTTGAAACCAAATAAGGATCCACCGAAAGTGGATTCATATAGACCGATATCCTTATTGAATGCGGATTATAAGATCTTTTCCGGGAATCATAGCATTTCGGGTAGCTAAGGTAATACTTGAGGTTATCCATCCTAACCAAAGAGGCAGTTGAACGAATTAATGTTTCAGTTGCTGGGAGTTATGGATATTGCGGTGGCTCAGAACTTACCTTTGACTATAGTGTCTGTGGATGCTGCCAAAGCTTTTGACCAGGTACATTGGCCCTATCTTTGGGAAGCTTTGTTAAGCTACTGCTTTCCACAGAATATGGTTAGGGCAGTAAATGTATATAGTGGTCCTAAAGCTAGGGTGTTGATAAATGGGGGTCTGTCAGACTGGTTTGAAATCTTTAGAGGGATGTCCTCTGTCCCCACTTCCTTTTAATATACATATCGAGCCACTAGACAATTTGATTAGAATAGACACTGAAATTCTCCCTTTTAAAACACAGGGCTTAGAAGTTAAATTAGCATTATATGCAGACGATCTGTTGTTGTATACGAGAAACCTGCAAAACGCAATTCCCAACCTGATGAGGAAGGCAGAGAGGTTTGGTGTAATCTCTGGGTATAAAGTAAACGTAGATAAAACCAAGATTATGGCCTGGAATTAGGATATGGTAAGCCATGGGGTGAAAACTCAAATACGGTACCTGGGAATTTTAATAACTCAGAGAATGGAGGATATTACAAAAGTAAATTGGAGGAAAGTTAGTCAGAAAGTAAGCGGACAACTTTCGAAATGGGCGAATCTACCTCTGAATATCTATGGAAGGGTAAACCTTATAAAAATGATTATACTTCCAAAAGTGACATTTCTTTTTAATACCATCCCAATGGTCTTTCAGAAGAAGGCTATAGCAAAACTTCAGGGGAAAATAGGAAGTTTTATTTGGGCATCAAACGGCCTTAGGATCTCATGGAAAAAGCTGTGTAGGAGGCTTGAAATTGGAGGGTTGGCACTGCCGGATATATTGGTTTACTGCTATGCCATCCAATTTAAGAATGTTTGCATGGTTGCTAATAGGACTGATAAAACAATGATAGGCTTACTCTTTGAGGCGATGTTAATGGATGTCCCACAAGCTCAGACTCACTTTCTTTTTAAATACGGAAATCCAACATTTTTTAAAAAAGTGAGGCTTAAGATTTTGAAGTCTGCATTATATACGTGGATGTATGTATGCAAAACCATGAGAGTTCCATATTTTACATCATTGACACCCATTTGGAACTCCACAGGCTCCCCGGAGTGCTTGAGGGACTAGCTAAGCCAGCCTTTGAAATCAGGGGGGATTAGCTATTGGGCAGACCTTAAGGTAGGCATGAATCTGATGAGCTGGGAAGCATTATCCAACTGTACTAATTGTATGTTAACCAGGTTTAAATACTATCAACTGAGTTCCTGGTGGGCAACGCAAGAGTGGGCAGAGGAGGAGGAATCTAAATTTGATCAAGTGATGAGAACTGGTCAGTGGAAAAAGGAAACATCCTTTTGGTATTGGGCCTTTTTGGAGATGGGTGTGAAGATTGAGACCGAAATGCTAAAACTGTGGGGTGAGGAGTTTAATGGTGAGGATTTGACACAAATATGGAGCATTTCTTTTAGCATATTAAGACAAGTAGTGAAGCCTGAATCACTTAAACGAAACCACCCTTTTACTACTCATAGAGTTTACTAGTCCCCAGGAAAGCTCTCCAAAATCACTGGTAACATCTACACTTGCCCTAGGTGTATGTTAGTAGCGGCCGACGATATACACTTGTTTATGTCTTGTCCAGTAATAGCATCATTTTGGAACTCAAAATGTGACTTTGTGGGAGATATTATCGGGACTCAAATCAAAGTAAGCCCTTGAGTAATTTTCTTTGGACTTATTTTGGGGCAAGATGTGCAAATCACAACAGTCGAATCAAAGTTTTTGTTTTATGTAATTCTACTATTGGCAAGGCATGAGATTTGCAAGTTATGGAAATCTGAAAATCCTCCACTTTTCTCTGAATGCCTTCGAAACGTTATTTATACATCTGAATTGGACATGGCATGTGATCCAAGAAGCAGAGAAAGCATTTGGGCTCCGTTATTAAGAGAGAGAAAGAAACGTGAGTCCTATGATTATGTCACCTATACTGTTGGCCATGGTATCTCCTATCCTTGGGTAGTCTCAGTTGTTAAGGAGATGGAAGTGAAAACAGTAGTACGCTTGTGGTCCAACACTCTTCCTATTCCTCTTAACGTCAATGGTCTGGTTCCCCTCTGTAAGACCTAGAGGGTGTAGAGGTTATCCTGGCAAGAAATACGGCAAAATGGGGACACAAAAAAAACAACAAAAAATACGCCTGCGCATATTTTTTGGGAAGAGATATCGTTGGGATGTCGGACCTGAAATGTGTTTCTTGTAGAAATATAATTTCAGGAGAGAAGGAAGTTAGCCAATTTAAAAAAGCGGAACTTTTACATGGGTTCAGTAATCCATTAACGTTGCACGTAATAATTTTTAGGTCTCGCCTGGCTATCGCGTAAGCGATTGCCAGGCGAGACTTATGTAGGGGCTTCAGAAAATGCTCCCAAAGGCTTCCCAGGCGGATCAGGTAGCGGTTACGCGCACAACCACGTGCATTCCATTTTCCACCAGCTACTTCCTGCGCGTGCGCCGCCTCATGCATTCAGAGAGATTTAGTAAGGGGCACAAGACCTTAGGAATGCGGTTTATGGCCAGTGCATGTGAGGCATTCAAGCGCGAAGCTGGCATCTGACATCGGACTTTGAAGCAGCAGACTGCTTTCGCCAGCGCGCGCTCGGCCTCACTTCCTGCATCCCCTCTTACAACAATTAACTTTCGTTATAACTCACACCCCATATGCTCGTTCCCTCCCACCCTTCCTTTGATGTCCACTTTTCTTGTTGTTTACAAACCATGCCACACACTGCTGCACGCCACACACTGCTGCACGCCTCACACTGCTACACGAAACACTGCTGCACACCTCACACTGCTGCACGCCACACACTGCTGCACGCCACACACTGCTGCACGCCTCACACTGCTGCACGCCTCACACTGCTGCACGCCGCACACTGCACACTGCTGCATGCCACACACTGCTGCACGCCACACACTGCTGCACGTAGCACACTGCTGTGCACCACACACTGCTGCAGGCCGCACACTGCTACATGAAACACTGCTGCGCGCCACACACTGCTGCACACCACACACTGCTGCACGCCACACACTGCTACACGCCACACACTGCTGCACGCCCCACACTGCTGCACGCCGCACAATACTACACGAAACACTGCTGCACGCCACACACTGCTGCACAGCACACACTGCTGCACGCCGCACACTGCTGCACGCCACACACTGCTGCACTCTACTGCATTACTCACTGCTGCATGCTGCACGACACTGCTGCATGCAGCACACTGCTGCACGCCGCACACTGCTGCACGCCGCACACTGCTGCACGCCGCTGTACGCCACACAGTGTTGCATGCCTCACACTGCTACACGAAACACTGCTGCACGCCACACACTGCTGCACGCCGCACACTGCTGCACGCCATACACTGCTGCATGCCACACACTGCTGCATGCTGCACACTGCTGCATGCCTCACACTGCTGCACGCCTCACACTGCTGCATGCCACACTCTGCTGCACGCCGCACACTGCTGCACGCCACACACTGCTGCACGCCTCACACTGCTGCACGCCGCACACTGCTGCACGCCACACACTGCTGCACGCCGCACACTGCTACACGCCACACACTGCTGCACGCCACACACTGCTGCACGCCACACACTGCTGCATGCCGCTGCATGCCACACACTGCTGCACACCACACACTGCTGCATGCCACACACTGCTGCACGCCACACACTGCTGCACGCAGCACACTGCTGCACGCCACACACTGCTGCACGCCGCACACTGCTACACGAAACACTGCTGCACGCCACACACTGCTGCACGCCACACACTGCTGCACGCCACACACTGCTGCACGCCGCACAATGCTACACGAAACACTGCTGCACGCCACACACTGCTGCACGGCACACACTACTGCACGCCGCACACTGCTGCATGCCACACACTGCTGCACACTGCTGCATTACTCACTGCTGCATACTGCACGACACTGCTGCACACAGCACACTGCTGCACACCGCACACTGCTGCACGCCGCACACTGCTGCACGCCGCTGCACGCCACACAGTGCTGCATGCCTCACACTGCTACACAAAACACTGCTGCACGCCACACACTGTTGCACGCCGCACACTGCTGCATGGCACACACTGCTGCACGCCACACACTGCTGCACGCCGCACACTGCTGCACGCCTCACGCCTCACACTGCTGCACGCCACACACTGCTGCACGCCGCACACTGCTGCACGCCGCACACTGCTGCACTCCACACACTGCTTTTATGCGAGTTTATGCTCCTGACATTGTAAATGACAATGCCTTTTATTTGGTTTAAAACCAAAACATAAATAAAAGGCATTGTAATTTTACAATGCCAATAGCTCAAACTCTTATAAATGCGAGACCTATTGCATTGCAAATGCTTGTTATATTCTGCATCCTTGAATCCATTTTGGAAGGCCTCCCTCAGCTTTATCCACTCCTACATTGTCCTCTACTATTTTAACCCTTCTTTTACCATTGTTCCCCCCTCAAAACCGGTCCCTGCGATTTCCTGCTTGTCTGTGAGCATATCCTGTGAACTTCGCTCTTTTCCTATTCATTTTTCCTTTGTTACCCCCTCGCCCCACCGCGCTACCTTTCCACCCTTCCTGCCAACCCCGGCAAATGGGGAATAGCTACCATACATCCTGCCATCTCCCATTGACTACCACCCAAACTGGGTGACATGTAATTGCAACCTTAGTGACCTTGCCCCCCTTAGTCTTGACAAATAATGAAACATGCTTTCTTTTTTTTGCTTTTCTTCTCTTTCTTTCTCTCCTCCCTCCTCCTTCCTTCCTCCTCTTTTCTCCCCTCCTCCTCCCCAGAAAAGAGAAAACGATTACAGCCAGTCTTAATTCTCTATTTTCCCACAGTGATTTTCTGAAGGAGCTCCTGTGCCTCATCAAAGTTCACAAACATATGGAATTTCCATTGCACCAGTACACGTAGCTTAGATTGCTGGGCTATGGAAGCCTGAGGCCCCTGTGCCTTGAACAGATGGAGAAGTTTGACAAATTCTCTCCGACGGTGGCCTGCTGCTGTGGACATATCGGAGAAGGTGCGACAGCTAAGGACTTCTCGGGTTAAAATTTGCTTCTTTTGGATAGCCTGAGTCAATATCTGTTCTTTGATCCGAAAGACTACAAAGTTAACAAGGATTGTTCTGGGTAACTTTGAGTTTGGAAATGGCTGAGCTGGGACCCTATGTGCTCTTGTGATGGTAAAATCTCCGGTAAACCCAGGCAGCACATTATCTTTAAGAAATGACTCAACCCACTGGAGCATTTGTGACCCCTCACAACCTTCTGGGACCCCAAACTACCGCAAATTAGAATGTCAGAAATGATTTTCTAGTTCTTCCAACTTGCTTTCTCAAAAAACACATTGTTTTTTATCCAAGGTTGCCTGATGTTGCATCACGGTCATCTGATCCTCGAGGTGAGATATATTGGACTGAGCCTCCTGTAATCTTGCCGGATAGCTGACGACTGCTTCTTCAATTTTTGACAAGCGAAGATGTAAGGCTGCAATCCCATTCGCTTGTGTCACTTTCATCTTGCGTATCTCATCCAGAATGTGATTCAACATGGATTTAATGTCGCATCGAAAGCTGACCCGGTGTCTGAATGCTGGATTCCAGCGGGTTCTTCTGGAGCCAGTTGGGTCCGATCTTGCCGTTCTGCTGCGGCTGTTGTCCCCACCAAAGAGACCGAAGGCTGACCATCCCTCGAATCCCCCCTGAGTGATCCAGGGGTCTAGGAGTTAAAGCCGATGGAGAAAAAGTACATGTTTCAATATCCAGTGGCCCATCCGCTTGCGTTTTCCCCAAGGGTTCTTGTTGTGCACATGGAGGCTGCACAGGTTGTAGGGATGATTTGGATTTCAGAAATAATGGATACGCCTTGGTTTTGGTTTGGTGCATGCCAGTGGATTCTTCCTTTGCGGTCTTTTGGTTTGGGTTCGTTTCTAAATTCCCAGGATTTCCTACTGCCTGGTTATCTTCCTGGATGATGGCCCCCCCCAGATGCTGAGCCAAATTGAACCAGAACTAGTCCCTCAGCTGTAAGATCTTCATTTGTCTCCAGGGTCTGATCATCCTAAGTACCCTTTCCGAGATCCACCAGATCGCCTTCAGAACTTGGTGGGCTTGATATTATAGCTGAGCCTTGACAAGCTTTCTGCGAGCATTCAGCTTTTACAGTTGCTGAGGCTGTCTTCACTTGGGTCGACAAAGTTTTTGACTTAAGATCCCCACTTATATCAACATGGGCTATTACATTGGCGATTTTTAAGTGCTTCCCCATCTTGACAAAACACCAGCAGCCAAACACACAATATTTATTTCAGCCTATTGCAAGGAGAACAACTTGTCCTCAGGATAGTGTGTGACAGCTGCTCCGATTTTACTGCTTCCTGCTTGGAACCCACTGCAGTGAGACTAAGCGGCAGGGGAGAGGGTTCTATAAATGCAGCAGTTTCTGGGTCATTAGGGGCTGATTTGTCTGAGTTTAAAGTCTTTGCATGGAATATCCCTTTAGCCTTCAGTTTTGCATCATGCCGCTTGACTAGGCGCACTGATGGATGTTTGATTGAGCAGCACTCCCAGACCTGCTGTATAACCCCCCACCACAGCACTTTGGGGACACCTTGATACCTTAACAGATTTTCAAGAAGCTCCTGAAATACCTGGCCGTCTCAAGGGGAGCCCTCAGAGAACACCAACATCAGTCAGGGCAGCACTGTTAGTGCTCTTCAGCAATTCAATCTGTTTATTATTTAGGAAAACACAGGCTGATTATTTCCTCCTAACGTAATATTTACGTAATATTTAAACACTGCAAATAGCAATTATGTAGCAGCTGTATCCGTAGCCACTCATTAGCCTCTCATTAGTGTAGGGCAGCAGAAATGTTCCAGTCAACAAAATGGAAAGAGAGAAAAAAAATCGAAGACTTTAAACCACCGGTCGGTGCTTAGCATACCTTTTTATCCTCATATGGTATCCGCCCTGATTCCGGTTTTTCCATGACTGCAAGATCCAGACAGGCCGGCAGGAGACAAAACAGTAACGCTCCCCAGCAGGGTCTCACCCCCAGTGTGGATGTCTTCCAACGAGCTCACACGGCATCCAGTGCCGCCAGCCGGGTGCCCCCACCCCTCCTGGCATAATCGTAACTTTTCTCCAGCCAGCAGGGGGTCAAGCATGCAGAGGATTTACAGCCCCGGTCTGACGGGCTGAAAACCTAGCCCCTGCAGTTACCACAGTCTATCGTCCACTGTCACAGGGTCAAGACTGATTTGCATATGGCTGGGTTCAAACTGGAATGGCATGGTGAGCAAAAAAACGATGGATTTAGGCCCAGATCTCTGTACTGGGGTGAATGTATGACATTTTTCTGCATTCTGTCCATCAACTGTTGGTTTTGCATTGTCCACCGTCCAGCGGCCACCTTCGTACTGTACAAACAATCTGGTACGTGAATCAACGGGCTCCATTGCAGGGGGAGGGGCAAGAGGTCACCTGTGACTACACGCAGGCGGGATTTGCTGCAGCCATCCCGGGTAGTGACGGCTCATCTTTACTTTTGACTGCAGATGAATTTGCACCAAATTTTGCAGTCACTTCGCATAGTTACTAATCTTCTGCATACCAATTTTCATGCAGATCCGTGCAAGGGAAAACGTGTACGAGGGAAGGAAAAAAACATCAAATTTGCCATGAAAGCAGAATTTACTAAGAAACCATTGTCAATCCCCTAGGCCAGGTGATTGTCAATCCTAAAGGATTCTGTGGTACGTGATGCTTGCCATCAGTTATCCAGATCACAAATGACCAGGCAGTCCCTAAACATGAGCGAACAATAGGGAGTGCATGAATTCGGATGTGGCAACTCCTGTACAACAGGAGCAGAGTCTACTCCTCTAGAGCTCTTCAAAGGTTAAAACTAATTAAATGCATCATAACAAGTGCCAAGACTAAGCATTGTTAGGGAAATCATTTCAAACATCCAAAAATGAAAATGAAAAGAAACTGGTTTGTGAAAAAACGTCTGCACACATTCTTCTAGCTTCATAGTGCTGAGGAAGTCTTAAAAAGTGTAATGCTCAGCTGGTTTCACAGTTAACTCACAGCAGTGGAGGCTGGTAATTTGACCAGGAAGGGGTGCAGGGGCCATACATATACACACTTACTCACACCCATGCACTCACACATGTGGACACAGACACCCATTCACACCACTCACTGACAAATACGCACACGGTCATATGTAAACACACGCATCTACCAAACATAGAAAAACATATACAATTTACCTTCACTGTAAGAGAGGGAAGCCTCAAAGGTCCCAGGAGGATTGGGACTGCGGCCTTTCCTCACTCACAGAGTGGGATGGGTCAGTGAGACTGCTGACCCCATCCACTCTTGACTTTTTGTCACTGATTGACACTCGGTCCTGGGCACTTCAGGGATTAAAGATGAAGTACTCGGGTCAGAGGCAATTAGTGATGTACCCTCTTGCCATGAGGCACTTTTGCCAGGCTGAGGAGGTCACGCTCACAGGGCTGTGAAATCCTCAGTCTGGCAAAGTTCAGTTGAGGCAGCCTGGACCTTGCACATTTAGAGCATGTCTAGCTCATGGCTGCCTGACCTACACAAGAAGAGTGTCTGTCAGGCTGATCATTGATCAGCCTGACAGACACTCTTCTTGCCGGGAAACAGGTGGGGGGTGTGGTCCTTATGGATGGGCCACTGCTGACTCACAGTAAACTCACAAGAAAACAACTCACAGTTTCAGCACAACTGAAACTGACCATCTGTTTTCATCATTAAAACATACTTCAAACGTAGGGGAGGAAAATGGTAGCATCTTTGGTGTCAACGAGAAAGAAATTTAGCTACTCCGTGTGCAGAATTTCCGTGTGCTACACTGGTTGATGTATTAGTGAGAAACATTTGCATGCACAGGGGCAAAGACGGAATCTCTGCAGAATTTGTGAATGGCAATAGTCTGGAGTAACAAAGCTTTGCTCACAAAATAAAAAAAATAAAAATACGTATTGTGTTGAGGAACATGGTGATTTCTTTTTAACTAGATTTTGATCGGAAGGTAAAGATCTGAATGAATTTCTCTACTGATAAGGGAGTGTTACTAAGGGGCATATGTATGAAAATCTGAATTTGCGATTCTCAAAGTGCGATTTTTTGCGAATCGCATTTTGAGACTCGCAAAATGTGATGTAAATAAAAAATCGCTACATTTTTGTGATTACCAAAAATTAGCAGAATTCGTTTGCGAACTCGCTATTAGCGTTTCCTTAATTGTGAAATCGCAAATAAGGAATAGCAAAAATAGAGAATCTGCAATTCAGGTGCAGCTTGATGACATCACACCCAGGAAGTGAGACTGCTCATGCTGTTCCTTAATGCCTGAGGCTGTGTGAGAGGCTGGGAGGAGATGTAAACCACTTTGTACTGCAACTCCAACAAATTCAAATGGATCCCCAGGAGAAAGAGAAGAATAAGGAGGAGGCTGGGAGGAAAAGGAAGCAACAGTTCAGTGAGAGGGAGCAGGAGGTGCCCATGGAAGAAATGGTCCTGAGCCCTGAGTTGCTCTTTGGCAAAAAATCACTCCATGTGCCAGAGTCACAAAAAAGAAAAATATGGCTGGACATCCAAGGAATGGTCAATGCCATTGGTGTGACCCAGTACTCTGTTGGTGACTTGCACAAGCGCTGGTACGATATGCGCTCCAGGTCCAAGGACAAGGTGGCAACCAGGCTGGAAGAGGCAAAGAAGACTGGCGGGGGAACATCCACTGAAACTGAATCCACACCCCTTGGGGAGTTGGTGGAGTCCACCCTTCAGCCAGAGAGTGTCAGTGGTGTGGCTGACATTGACAGCTCCAACCCTCCCACCACCAGACAAGGTAAGATGCATGCCAAATCATCCCTGACACATTACCATCTCAATCACACACTCAGGAATGCACCAACTACAAAGTAAAAATGCAACTCCATTACACTTGTTCAAGCACACACAGCAATGCATCATAGGAGATGTAGTCACACGCATCATACAGTGGAGCAATGAGACACAGCAATGTAGAATCAGAAGAAGTAAATCAGTAAAGGCAAAAAACCCTAGTCAGTACTTAGCTAACCCAAAATCAGAAAACTTTATTCAGTGAACAATGGGAAGCAGAACACACAATTAAAATGTACCTTTTCATTTACAGTTCTACCTGAAACACAGGATGACAGTTCAGGAGCTGAGGAGGCAGCACATACAGAGGACCAGGCAGGGCAACAGGACACAGAGCAAAACACACTGCAAACACCTGTCCCACGGAGACAGCATCATGCTGTGTCTCCAATTCCACTGTTAGTGGGAGAACCAGAGCCCATAGGGGATGAGGCCCAGCCTGACCAGGGACAGGGTGCAGAACAGGTCCAAGAACAGCCCCCTGTACACCGTAGGGGAGAAACATGCAGGAGACACAGGCCAAGGGCAACCACCAGCGCAGTTTCTGTTGAGGATCACACGGTGTTTGCCGGACTGGAAGGCACCATGGTAAGGGTACAGTGTCTGCAAACAAAATCAATGAGGTCAATACACCAGCAGCTGGTGTCTGTGAACCATAACCTGAGTGACAGGAAGGAGGGCATCAGGGAAATGACAGGCGCAATTAAAGAACTGTGTGCCACCATGAAGAGAGACCAGGCAGCAAGACGCAGGGGGGAGACAACGTCTGTACAGCTGTCTGGACACTTACAGCAAGGCGCTCGACCGCCTATGTACTGCTACTTCCCTGCTGTCACGCCACTCAGTAAGCATGCAGGTTGAAATGGCACACTGCAGCCAGGATGTGGCCAAAGGGTTGGTGCAAATGCTGTAGAACAGCTGCAGACAGCTACCATAGGTGGCACAGGAATCCTGGGCTCAGGGGATAGTGAGGAGCTCTCAAGCAGAAGCAGCATCACCCCACCAATTGCCAAACACAGACGGCCCAGTGTGAGACACGGAACAACACCGGATGCCTCAAGGTAGAGCAGTCAGCACCCTGAGCATGCGACAGCAGGACGTGCACGCAAAAAATAAACTGTCACCACAGCAGAATGCCAATGGGTGAAGCAACCCATTGCATGTGGACTTTTGTTTGGCCTTCATCCATGCACTGTGGGCATAACATGTGCAACATATTGTGACACACATAAAGTGTGTGTTTAGGCTGTGTGACTGATATTTGCCTGCAGCTAAAGGAATAATAAAACACAGTATGCACAAATCATCTTTTGCATTGTGTCATCATTACTCACCTAGAAATAGTTTTGTGTCATCTCATCACGTCTCTGTCGGCCGGCAGCTGCCCCTACATCACCTGCTGGTCTGCAACGTGGACCTGGGCCCTCATCCTCAGATGAATCTGTATCAGTAAGTTCAACTGGAATGCCTTTTTAGTTGCTATGTTGTGGAGCATGGCACAAGTATCCACAATCTTGCAGCAGGTATCTGGGCTGTATTGTAGTGCTCCTCCGCTTTTATGCAGGCAGCGGAACCGGCTCTTTAGTATCCCAAATGTCCACTCAATTACACAGCGCGTAGATTTGTGTGCACAAATATATCTCCGCTCCTTTGCATTGGCTGGATTGAGGTACGGTGTTAGGATGAAATCTCACACAGCATATGCACTGTCTCCTACAGGATGAAAGACATGAGGTTAATCACTGTCCTCTCACTTCAGACCTTAACTGTATGTTAGAGTGTTAGACATGCATTTACCTAGCAGGTAGCCCTCGCCAAAAATGCCACCAGTGAGACATCTGTATATCCCACTGTGTTTAAATATAAAGGAGTCGTGTGTACTGCCAGGGTATTTTGCAGCAATATCGGTGATGATATATTTGGCATTGCAGATGACCTGTACGTCGTTGAGTAAATGATAAGATTTGCGGTTCCTGAATGCATACTGAGTGATAGGGCTACATCTATGCAGCCAATGACGTAGGGATATTGGGCAATCTGGTAGACGTCCTGTTTTGTTTGCTGTAATGCCTGTTGTGTGCTGGGGAATTAAATGTGATGATGTAGCCTCTGTACCATTGCATCCAAGAATGTATGAAAGAAGCGCGACAGGCAACTCTGGGAGACCCCTCCTGCTGCTGCTATCACCCCCTGGAAACTCCCTGATGCCAGTAAGTGCAGTGAACACAGGACATGCACATGGGCTGGAATGGTTTGGGTCCTGCGTGTTGGGTGTTCCAGCAAGGGTTTTAGCTCATCTATCAAGTCCATAATGGCAGCTGCGTCCAGCCTATACTTCTCATGGATCTCCTCATCAGTTGGCTGGAACAAAGTGATGCGCACTCTGAAAATCCGTTCCTGTCGCCTCCTTCTCTGTGCTGCAGCTCGAATACACATCCTCCTGGCTATCACATACAGCACTGCCATTGTGGAAGTCCATGTTGCATTGTGGGCTTGTTTAAATAGGTTGCACCTGGTTACCACCTGCCTTGAGTTGGTGGTAAAATCCATGTGCAAAATTGCAAATTTCAGGAATTCGTAATTTGCGATTTTTTTGTATACATTTCTTTACGAATTCATCATTTGCAATTATTCTATTTGCGAATATCGCAAATAGTGTGTCGCTAATTGCAATTTCGCAATCATTATTTGCAAATTTTTTGGCTCGCAAAATAGGTATTCACAAAATTTGCGAATACCTATTTTGCACTGCGAACCTATGTTTTTACATAGGACAAGTCTATTTTGCAATCGCAAACACTGTTTTTTTGCGAATTGCAGTGTTTGCGACCTCAAAATAGCTTGGTACATATGCCCCTAAGTGTCTTAACATTAGTCATCCTCACTTCATTGATTTCAAATAATTTGTATTTGGTTTTTCGATGATTCTATTCTGTGCAATACAGTAATACAGTTCGACAAGCTTTTTTGCATTATATACATTAGGAGGGATTCATTCATTAGAGTGATATTACATAGAGAGATGAATTCATTAGAGTGGCATTACACAACATATAATACACAATAAGAATTTATTTAAATACCTCTATTAACTTAGAGCTTTTAGTCTTAAATAGTTGGCTACGTGAGTTATGGTACTCTATCAGCAAATATTTGGGTCCTCGATCCTAGAGCAAGAGGAGGTTTATAAAGTTAGGAAAATCTAAAGTTAGGAAAGTCCAATTTGGAGGGGGGAAACAGAGAGGAATTTACGAGCCAAAAGCATGGATAGGCTGATGAAGGGACGGGACGGATGCACTGGTCAGGGGGCACCTCTCAGAGGTAGTGACCGGTTCCGAGTCTTGAGGCCGAGGAGGAATAGGGCAATGTGAGGGGACGGGGACTCAGCCGTGTGTTCTATAAATTATGTTAGCATGGTTTCCAGGCTGCTGCTAAGAGGTGTCTCTGGATTAGTTGGGCTTCTTCCCAATGCAACATAGAACTCTCTGCATCACCCCAATGGAGCAAAGCTCAACATCATTAGAGGAAGGACGGGGGCTGTTGTGTATGTCAATGCATGGTCAGTATGTGCTTAGCTAAAAGAAGGGCTAAATTTGCAAAGTGCACCTGCACGTTATGGCTGTTCCTCCTTGGAAAAATGCCCAATGCTGTAGCTTCTCATGAGTTGAGTATTGTTAGCTCCATAACTGAGGCTAACGGATTGTGTATTTAATGCCAAAAGCCAGGAATACCAGTGCATGACCAAAGCATGTGTTGAAAGTCGTCTAACAGTGCTTGACATCTGGGGCAGGCACAATTTTCGGATTAAAAGATACGGTTTATTCGGGAAGGTGTGAGGTAAGCCTTATGAAGTATAATATATTGAATGTTCTTGAATCGCACATTTCTGGAGATAGCATGAGGAGATTCAAGTGCCAAACCCCATTCAGTGTCATATCAGGGGAGCCCCAAATCCTCCTCCCATTCCTGCCGGAGCTAAGTCAGTGGAATCCAGTATGCTCCTCGATGGCTTTATAAATCAAGTGATTAGTTGCCGACCTGCTCCCATGGTGTGCAGCGCGTGCATCACTGCATGAGTTGGTGATTCTTCATCAGTCTCACTTCGCAGTGACCTGAGGGCTCCTAATAACTGCTTCTGTAAAAGAAATTGAGTCGTGGAATGCTGTTTTTCTGGCATAACTGGTCAAATGTGACCAAATGGACGTCTTCAAACAAACTCCACACTGCATTAATGGAATGCTCAGGCCAGGTTGCTAATGGGTCCAGGTAAACCCTGTAGCAGTGTGGCCGGGGAGTATGTGCTTTGTAAGCTGAAAGATTTGTACCAAGCACTTCCAAGCAATCCAAACATGGAAGGTTCACGAACAGTGCTGCTTAACAGTGGGATGAAGAAGTTGTTGTATTACATGCAAAGGGAGAGAGCCATCCCCAGCACTGGTTTCATAGAGATTGTTTCCAGACAGCCATCTAGCCACCAATTGAAAATGTGCTGCGAGGTAATAGGCCTCTAAAGTTGGTGCTCCCAACCCTCCACCCCCCACTGGTAATTGAAGCTAATTTAGGGCCACCGTATGTCTCTTGTTTTCCCAGATTAAATCTCCCAGCACCGGTTAAAGTCTAGAAAAAATCACCACTTTAGAAATACGGGTACATTGACAAAGCACTATAATAGTTGGGAAGGACAATCCTATTTGAGTGATTCTATCTGCCAGGGCCAACGGTAACCAATGCCAAAACTGCATTTGAGACTTGAGGGTCGTAAACAACTGTTTTAGGTTGCCATCAAATACGTCTTGCTGAGAGTGATAAAGGCGAACCCCCAGATACAAGACAGTGGCTGTGGCACATGTCAATGGCTCTCCACCCAGCTGCATTATCTGTTTTGGGGCATTGAGTGTAAGCGACAAAATGCATGACATATGACTTCTACAGAAGAGCTAAATAAAAGGTGAACCTGAAGCCTAAATCTCCCCCAGCTTCAATTATATTTGGTACCCATCCATCTGTCCTTAGCCCCTCCTTCTGCTAGTCATCTTTTGACTGTCTGTATGTGCTACCTGAGAGCCATCCAATAGAATATGTGTTGAAGTGGCGTAGCTAGGCATTTTGCCAGTTGTGGCGGTCCCAGCCTTTGCCGCGGCTGTAAGAGTGGGGGGGTTGCTGTCGACCAATTCCTGCATTCCCCCCCCCCCCTAAAGCTCCTGCCGCCCGCCCGCCCCTCCCTTGCTATACCAGTGATGTGATGTCTATCATTGGTAGTCTATTAGTATGTGTGTTTGTGAGAGAGAGAGGGAAAGTGAGTCTGTGTTGGTCTGTGTACATAGGTAGCTGTATTAATGTGGGTTTGTGTGCTGTGCTGGCTGTATTTCTGATGGTCTTTGTGCATAGGCCTACATTCAGCGGTACCTGTATGTCTAGAGGCCTGTGTTTTTGTTGATTGGTTGTATGTTAATTGGTCTGTATACATTGGTGGAGGTCGTTGTTGCAGTGTGCATGCATGGATGCTTGTAGATGAGTTTGTTTATATGTGCATAAGTGTGTTGTGTTGTTCTGTATGTGCAATGTTGTGAGTTTGTTCACAAATATACAAATCTACATCTATCTGCACTGGCATGATTGTATGAGCTTCCACCTTAATCTTTAAACTCTTTTATAAAGGATTTAATCATAGGATTCTAAAGAGGGTGTTGAACTCTCTAACTTGTGAAAATGAATAGCAGTGAATGTATCTTCTGGTTTTGCAGAAAGGTTTTCTCAGTAAAATGTATGTGCACTGCATGGAGTGGTTAACTGTTGAAAACCTCAATAAAAATATAGTAAGATAGTAAGCCATACTCAATTGTTTCCCAGCTTTTAAGTCTCACCTAGACAGAGCATTTGCTATCTCTTCGAGACTTATCGATTTTCTAATAGTGGGCTTAGAGGCTGCCCATTGCTTATCATTCAATGTTTTTTTTTCCACTTTCATTTCCTTGCTCCTTATTTGTCAGCTGCTGTTGGCTTCATTCCTCTTCATGTGTGTGTCCCTCCCCTGGAGCATGAATGCATTTGTTCTGTTTTTTTCCTGCTCATTTTTTTATGCACTACTTTTTTCTTTGTTTTTAAGCAGTCAACCAGAGTGTGTCTTTTTCAGCTGTTTCTCTTGTGTAATTCTCCTCATTTCGTGCGCCTCCCACACAATGTTTACATCTCAACATATTCGACGGAAATGGTAGCAGAACAGCTTCCCTTGGAGCCGAAGGAGACCTAGCTTATTTTACTTCATGTAAAATTCACTGAGCTCCTGTGAACTCGGCCCTAATAATAGGTGAAGACAGACAACACGATTACGAGTGTCATACTTTTCAGAAATGTTTCTGGGTACATGAAGCAGAACGTGGTTTCTAGGCGTTGATGATGTGCATGATTAAGGATTAAACTTTGTTGTGACTTGGCTTCAAGGTTGGATGGCTTCCAGAGGACAGGATTAGCAAAGTCAAAGTTGAAGAACACACATTTAGAAGGAGGGGCCTGGTTTTCTTTCAGAGGGTGTAGTTACAGCATCCCCACATGTTCATTACTAAAAATATAGTGTGGGTAGCACTAGAAAAACGATTAAGCACTGCTGTGCAGAAAACCACCGGAGCTCCTCATTTCAGCAGTGGGCAACAGGTCAGGATGTGGTCCGTCGGCTATACTGCCGACTTTGGTGCAGGAAACCAGGGTTCGAGCCTCGAGGTCGCGTCCACATCCTGTGATTCTGGGCAAATCACTTAATCTCCCCGTGCCTGAATGTGTAAATACGGTGCTCATGTAAAGCGCTCCAATATCTTCGGGTCGAATTCGCACTATATAAAAAATGCGCACAAAAATATAGATGAGCGGTCCAGAGACCCTCCCAACACCTCACCACTGGATTGGAAACATTTTAAAAAGAGGTTAATTTGTCCAAAGGTTTTCCTAGGAACGAACACATTTGAAAGCATGGACAAATGCCCACATCCCTACTGATTCGGAGCTTATCACATGCCTCCTTGAACCTGCTATGCCCTGTTGTCAGACCTGCCACATAGCCTCAATTAGTAGTGAACACGTATTTTCCATTTATATCATCTTTTTTTCAATTATGGATGTACAGGTGTGATGTTTGTTGAACCTCTCTGAAGAGATGCGAAGAATGCTTTATACGTCTTTTTTGTGAAATGTTCACAAAATATATCCAATGAAGGTCGACATGTAATTTCACTGAGAACCATAAACAAAGGTGATAACAACACTTGTTATTTACAGTGCTTACTATAGTGTATCGCTCTAGTCCTCGCACGCTACGTGGAGGCGTTGTGCGCGAGGACAGAGCGCGGAAAGGAATGCGATGCGCAAATCGCTTTTATGTGGAAGTATAATAAAGTTGATTTGGAGTACCTGTACCCCTGTACCCCACGGTTGCCCTGTGCTTTATTGGGAGGTCACAACAACATTACAACAGCGACGAGGGTGGGATATCCCTACTACCAGGAAGACAAGGGAAGACCAGACCCACCACCTATGAGCACAGGCCAGAGCAGCAGCAGCCACCACGGGGGAGGATAAGAGGAAGACCACTCCTAAGAAAAAAAAACACACATAGAGAGCGTGGCAGAGGCAACAAGGAAGGAAAACCGACCACCGGTGAGAAACCAGGAGGGGGGATAAAGCAGAAGGAGGAAGGCATAGATTCCAACCACTGAGAACCTGGCGGAGGCGGCAGCACGCGTCGACAGGGGAGCGGAAGAGACGCGACACGAGCAGGCGCAGCCAGGGAGTGCGGACGCACCAGGCAACTCAAGAGGCCCAGGGGCGGCGCCAGAAAGACGCAAGGAGATGAGCACACAAGGATCTTCGCTGACGGCGCTGATATAATTTCTGCCAAGACCGGGAGAACCCCAAATGATGTGGGAAGATTGGCGGGAGTATTTCAAGAACTATAGTGCAGCGCTCGAAGATGAAAATGGAGAAGTGTTCCCCAGCGCGAGGAAGAAAAGGATTCTCCTGCATAATTTAGGCCCGGAGGGCATAAGAGTGTATCAGAACCTAGTGCCGGCACCCCGGCCAGCCGCTGACGATGATGTATTTAAACACGCCATGGAGGACCTCGACGTCCATTACCGCCCATCGGTGAGTGTTTCAATTGATAGATACAACTTCCAACAGAGGAAACAAGAGGCGGGAGAAACCATAGACGAGTACGTAGCAGCATTGAGGAAGCTGTCAGTGACATGCAGGTATGGAATGCTGCACGATGAGTTCATCAAGGACCAAATCGTCATGCATACTACCAACAAGAGCGTACAAGACAAGTTGTGGGCGAACAGTGAAGCGCCACTAAAAGAAGTGATCGCTATGGTAAAAAAGGCGGAATTGACAAAAAGGTGTGCGGAAGCAGCAAAAAGGGAGACGCTCCCGAAGACCATGGTGAACAAAGTGGACGACGCTGAACCGCAGGGGAGGAGCAAACCCTCGCCCCCGGAAAGTAAAGGACCTACGAAATGGAAAGGGAAACAAGGACAAACATGGAAGCAGAACAGGGACAACAATGGGGCTTGCTACAGGTGTGGTAGTCTAGCACATACAGCCCAGGACAAACAATGCCCGGCGTTCCGCGCGAAGTGTATGTTCTGCGGCATAATGGGCCACTATGAGAAAGTCTGTCGATGAAAAATGAAGAGACCCATGGTGAAGTATGTGGCGCAAGAGCATCTGGAGGAGGAAGAAGATCAAGAGGAAGACGTGGAAGTACTATGCGTTGAAGACCACGTACTGGGGATCGACGGGAAGAGAACCCGCAAACCATAATGTGACATGGTGATAGGGGGGTGAGAATCCAGATAGTAATAGACTCGGGATCCCCGTACACCATTATCCAGAGAGCAGTGTGGAAGGAACAATTCGAGCCCAGTTTGGGAACAAGACTGGAACCACCAGATATACAACCAGTATCATATACAGGCGAACCGATTCCCATGGTGGGGTACAGGAAGTTGCTCTTCGAATTCAGAGAAAGACAGGCAGAATGCAAATTGTACATAGCGGAGAAGGGCCCCTCCGTCCTGGGATGGATGGACCAAGGCGATCTAGGGATCAAGCTAGACCCTGGAGGGGACACACAAGTGCTTATGACAGCGCCAGGGAGCTGGCCGGGACTGGAAGAGATGAAGAGCAAATTCCCGAAAGTGTTCGGAGGGAAGGTGGGGAAGCTGTAGAAATTCACACACAAGATAGTACTCAAAGAAAACTCCAGACCAGTATCCCACAAAGTCCGCAATATACCCCTAGCGGTGAAGGACGCAGTGCAAACGGAGCTGCACAAGATGGAAAAAGATGGAATAATAGAGCCAATAGACAGCGCAGAATGGCTCGCCCCCTTGGTAGTGGCGATGAAGCCCAACGGCAAAGTCCGCTTCTGTGTGGACCTTAGAGAACTGAACAAATGTCTCATAGTGGAAAAGTTCCCATTACCACGCATTGAAGAAATGCTGGCCAAGACCAAGGGGGTAAAGTGGTTCTCCACCATTGATCTGACGTCGGCCTATCACCAGATAGATCTACATCCGACAAGCCGGAAACTGACATCCTTTATCACACCCTTCGGGTGCTACCAATTCCACAGAATGCCATTCGGTCTCGCCTCAGCAGCGGTGGTGTTCCAGAAATTAATGCATCGCCTATTCCAGGACATCGAGGGCATCCAGTACTTCCAAGACGACATACTGGTGATGGGAACAGATAGGAAAAACCATGAAGAGAGGCTAGACAAGGTACTCAGAGTACTAGAGAACAACGGCCTAGCTGCGGAATGGGAGAAGTGGCGACTGGGAATTACATCAGTCACGTATCTAGGCCACGAGATAGGAGGACAAGGCATCACCCCAAAACGAGCAAATGTAGAGGCGATATGCAAGGCAATGGCCCCCAACAACAAAGAAGAAGTGAGGTCCTTCTTAGGGATGGCAGAGTATTACAGCAAGTTTGTGCCACACTTTGCCACCAAGACACACCACTTAAGGCAACTAACGAGGGACAAAACGGCATACCAATGGACAGAAGAAACACAAAAGGAATTCGAAGCCCTGAAGAAAGACATCAGCAAAGCGGTGCCCCGACAAGGAAATGATCCACTCGGCCGGTCAATACTGACGACAGACGCCAGTGAGAAAGGCCTAGGGGCAGTCCTCATGCAGGAGAGGAGAGACGGAACGGCGGAGACACTCAGCTTTGCATCAAGAACGCTATCACCCACTGAACAGAAATACAGCGTGATCGAGAAGGAGATGCTAGCGGTGGTGTGGGCCATGGGAAAATTTTGCCAATTCTTATGGGGCACAAGGTTCCTACTCAAGACAGATCATAAACCATTAGTCAAGGTGCTCACCTCAAGTGGGCATGCCAGTGCCACACCACGCATAGCGAAAATGACGCTCAAACTATTAGAGTACAGATACGACGTGGAGTACATTCCGGGGACAAGAAACAAGGTAGCGGATTACCTTAGTAGGGCGGCAGCCATGGAAGAAGCCCCGAACACTGCTACAGAAGAGGAAGAGATGGTAGCAATAATGGAAGATCCTGAAAGCGTAATAAGCAAGCAAGACTGGACACAGGCGTACGGAGAAGATAAGGAAATCCGCGAAGTCAAAGAGTACATAATACATGGATGGCCGGAAAAGAAACGCCTAGGAGAGGTACTCAGGAAATATTATGAGGTCAGGGAAGAATTATCGGTGGGGAACGATGGAACATTCCTGTACAGGAGGGATAAAGTGATTCCCCCAGCAGCGTTAGTTGCTAGATTAATCGCAATACTACACGAAGGACATTTGGGAATAGTAAAATCCAAGGCAAGAGCAAAGCACATGTACTGGTGGCCAGGAATGGACGCTCAGGTGGAAAGACAAGTGAGAGATTGTAGTCAGTGCCAAAGAGCGGACAAAACTCTGGTTCCTCTACAACCGGCGTTGGGGAAATTCACACTACCGAGTGGGCCGTGGGAAGATGTGGCGGTAGACATCCTAGGGCCAGTGCTGGACACCCATGGAACGCCCCAATACCTATGTGTCCTGGTCAACAAGATACACATACAGGAGGAAATGGATGCAGAGACAGTGATAACATTTCTCACTAGGGTGTTCCTAAGAGAAGGTATTCCGAGAACCATCTTGAGTGACAATGGACCTCAATTCACGTCCGAAAAATGGCACAAGTATGCGGAGCGCAATGGAATCAAATTGCTACACACCGCGGTGTACCACCCGTCGAGCAACGGACAAGTGGAACGATTCAACAGGGTACTCATGGGATCCATTCAAGCAGCCATCATGATAGGATAGGATATGATTGGGAGAAAGAGATACAGAACACGATTTGGGCATACCGCATCACCCCCACAGACACAGGGTATAGCCCATTCCAAATCCTGAGGGGGAGACACCCCTTCACCAAGGACAATGTGATGTGGAGAGAGAAGATGATCACCAGCAATTGGCCCCCTGCGATAGTACAACACAACCTGGAGAAGGCCCAGAGAGTGTACACAGAGTACTACAACCAGAGAAGGAATGTAAAAGAAGCAACGCTAGAGAGAGGGGAATGGGTGAGAGTCAAATTGGCTGTACGGAGAAAGAAGGGAGACAGCAAGTACAGCCCACCTCTACAGGTGAAGGAAGTGTATGAGAGAGCGGCATTACTCAGCGATGGGAACATGTGGTCCCAAGACCGCATGGCCAAATGCAACAAGATCTTAAATTGGCCAGAGAAAGAGAACGAGAAAATACAACAAGAAACCTATCCAAGGGAAAACAAAGGGAGTAACCCCACTGAAGGAAGAGACATGAAGGAAGGAGAGAACCGTGAGGAGCAGAAGGATCAAGGGGTGACGGAGATGGAGGAGCTACCGAGAGGAGAGGGCTGTAGCCCGGATAGAGTAGGACGGAGTGACCCCCGAGATAAGGTGGGGAGTCCAGCTGAAAACAGTAACCCGGACATTTCCTTCACTCCGGTAAGGCGCACCCGAGCAGGCAGAGCGATTGTAAGACCTAGCCGCTTCAGAGACTTTGATCTAGAGGGAAGTTGTACATCCTAGAGACGGAAAGGACTGCTAGTTCTTTGGACCATGTAAAAGAAGGGAGATATGTAGTGTAGCGCTCTAGTCAGACAGAGCGCGGAAAGGAATGCGATGCGCGAATCGTGCTAGGGCAGAGAGCGGAGCCGCGTTAGCGAGCGAGGTCGCGCTTGGCCCGGCGCTCTTATGTGGAAGTATAATAAAGTTGATTTGGAGTACCTGTACCCCACGGCTGCCCTGTGCTTTATTGGGAGGTCACAACAACATTACACTTACCAATTGCAAAAACTGCCCTTTAAATGACTAAATAAAAGCAAACTATTTCTGCTCATGTATGGAGTAAATAGTGCGCAGCACATTCACAGCAAAGAACCTCTGAAGCAAAAAGTCTCTTATTGGATAGCGATACCACGTGCTACTATAGAGCCCTCAGCTACAAGCATTCTGGTTATCGACACAGAGCAGGAACTGGGGATAGAGGAACATAACAATATGCAAAGCCTGCTTACTACTGCATTTTTATTTTACTTTGTTAGCATTATGAAAGCAGCACACAACAACCACAAGGCAAAGACTTGCTGAACAAGCAGGAACGGCCAATTCTTTACATGTTCATAATTTCCTTAAATACTCCTGCATTCATAGTCAAAGTCAATTCAATCACGTTTCTCCCTGCAAGAGGACTTAGACACGCGTAAAAAACTGCAATGCCCAGCTTTGATGTTCAATTTACTTAGACTTTATCATTAAATTGTGAGGAAGCTCTCGCGGCTGCTGCTGAAGCCTTACATATGGTATAGTTGCATTGATATAGGCTGCGCTTTATCTGTTCTGTGTTTGTTGAAGGTTCTACAGATGTACCCTGCCCATGGGAGTAATCCGGCTGATAAAGTGACTGCCCTCCCGCAGTTTGAGCCGTTTCCTGAATGGTACTGTGGCAAACTTCTGAAATGAGCTAATCCTGTACCACCTTGTAAGGCTTTGTATATTGTCCAACACTGAAGCATTCTTAAACCAATAGGGCCAAATGCTACATTTCACAGATAATTTGGCAATCCAGGTACTCGATTCTCAGTACGTTCTGTGTAGACACTCACTCTGTCATTAGGATCATAATACTGAAGCCAACCTTCCTCAGAGGGCTGGGGAAATCACTTTTTCTCAATAAATATTTTAAAAAATGGTGCCACGTGCATTTTGCAGCAAATGTTTTACACTGATTAGTTATAAAGGCACCGTTTTCCTACGCAGTTCTTAAGGGGCACTCGTGTAATATTACAATACATCTGTAATATCCCAGTCGCATCTTTCCCATGGCAACTGACTATAAAAAGAATTGGAGCATGTTTCAGTCCAGTGTCTTAAAACATGTCTAAAAAGCATTTGGTTTTACAGGCAGTTCAAAATATCTGGTATGCAACTTGACACGGCCCCCTCAAAATAATGTTTAAAATAATATCATTTTTCAGTTCCCTTTATTTAGAACTTCTGTCTACTTCCATCTTGGCCCTTCCAAGTAGATTTAATTGAGAATCTGCTTGCACGTGGTAGGATGGAAAAACAAAAACCTATACTGAATTAGTAGACACCTGGATTATCCCTCAGATTAGTCAGACATCACAGGCTCAGAAACCAAAGCTACTACTCATGTTACATAAAAGGTACAGGTTCTGACAGCAGACATATCTTTAAGGTTGAACTCATCTGCAGGCCTCACACAGCATAGGTGGCCATTAAAATACTTATTATTATAGATGAAGGGACTCTACATGAATCAAAAACAACTGGCACAGCAGAAATTGAGCTCTATTACCAAGGAAAAAGCATTATAAATTTGCATCCCGTACTCAGCACATTATGCTTGCACCCACTTTCTGCAACCCCATGGCACTTTGTTTTACAACAGGTGCCGCAGCTTCATCTGTAATACAGATAGTGTTGGAGCACATGTAGTGCCAGTGCTTTCCTAAAGGGGCAGCCTTATTTGCATGGGCCATGAACAATGAGGAACAAAGTTTGCCTCTGTGCCCGCACCGTATTATGAACACAGTCGCAGAGACAAAGAGGCCGCCAGAAGGTCCACTGACGGTGCACCACAAAGAGGTGCCACACAGTCAGCACCCCACCCCTGAGGTCACCTTCTGAAAAGGGGGTGAAGGAGGCCTCATGGGCACCCCCACAGACATCCCACTACAGGTAGGTGCAGTCACTCACTGCACACACCTGCAGGTGGATTTCTATCCCCTTTTAAAGTGCAATGTGAAAGGTTGGATAACTGCATCAATGAGCCATCCCATCTTTCAGTAATGCACTGCCCCAGGGGACTGCAAATTAATAGCTCCTTGGGGCAGAAAATTATCAGCAATAGGGCACACGGTCCCTGTTAGTGCCTAATTCAACTAGTTAAAGGTGCACCATGGTGTAAACAGGATCAGTGCGCTGTTAGTGTTATGCAGCCCTGGGTTTAACTATATTAAGGAAATGCAATCATTTTAACATCAAAGTGACATTTCCTATGGAAAAACAAACTTTTTTCCTAATGTAAGCTTTTTCATTTTGCCTAAATAGATTTAATAATCCCAAAGAAAATCGTGTATGTACTTTTAAAAATAACCTTTCGTCACTCCAATACCTGCTTTTAATTGTTAAGAAATGCCCTTGTTTTTATCAAGAACTGGCATGTTCTACTGGCCTACAACAACAGAATCTGCCTTGCATGCCCATGCATCACAGTTACATGCTAGGAATACCCATTGTATGCTAATCGTAGCCTGAAGATTTCATGAATGCCCAACCTAGTCAAGATGGCTAACATAAGGAATGTGTGCCCACATTTGCCAAGTCTCATTGATTAATGGCATTGCAATTGTGAATTGAGTACAATATATATATATATTTTTTAATATTTTTATTTGAACAGGAAAATATACAAAGACGAGAGCAAACAAACAAGGAATATAGCATCAAATATAGTACAGAAATAATAGAGAGCTATAAACTACGCCAAGACAGAATGAAATAAAATCAAACTTAATGGGAACTTTAAAACTCACTTTTTGTTGAATTTTCACTGGTCTGTTGTGCAAATCCCTGGATATCCACTGTCAAAATCAGTGGATTATGATCACTTTCTGGCCTAGTTTGTATAACCATGTCAGACACGATGTACCAGATTTCCAGGTTAACTAGAATGTGGTCGATTCTACTTTTCGTTCGGCCATTATTAAAGGTCGGTGCTCCCTGGGCATCAGATTTTGTTCTTCCGTTTGCTGCCCTAAGACCCCGTTCCAGACACATCCCTTTAAGCTGAAGCGCTGCCTCAGTCCATTTGTTTATAGGTTTGGAGGTTAGCAAGGGGATGCCCCAAAGGGCATCCTCCTCCTCGCTCAACCTACCATCATCGCCATCCAGGGGTTCAAAACATGTATTGAAATCCCCCAGGATGATCAAGTTGTTTTTGATGGAGCCTTCCGCAAGAAGGGATTCCAGTACTGTAATGGTCTGGGAGCTCTTTCCACCCGCTTGTCCCCTGGCATATACATTAACTAAGGATAGTGTTGGCCCATTCTGGAATTTGAGTTTAATAGCCAGGATGTCCGGGTTGTCTATAGGGATTACTTCAATAGAGACCCCAAGAGTTTGTCTAACCCAAAACGTCAAGCCCCCTACCGGTCTTCCCCTAGGCCCCTTTCTCGCGGGTCATGAGAAGTTCAAGTATCCAACGTTATATATATTCTCTACAGCCCATGTTTCCTGGAAAGCCCATATATCCACTTCATTAACTAGGGTTACCCAGTCATCTATGTCAACCTTGGATTCCAGGCCAGCGATATTCCAAGAGGCAATGGCCATGGAATCGCTTGTGGCTGGGTTGGTCGAATTCCCTGCAGCATTTGGATGCACAACAGGGTGTCTATCGAGGCTTGTTTGTGTTATATGGATTGCCCTAGATTGGGCAACGGGCTTTGGCCGTAGAGGTTGGTTGCTTATTGGGGCCTCTGGGGTAGTAATAATTGCACCTTCCATATGTGCTCTTGGGCCACCTGTTCTTTGTCAATCTATGTCTTCGAGAGAAGACAGTGCTTCGATGCGATTTTTAGATACAAATAGTTGCTCGGGGCCTGATGTGGCTCTCCCAAGGGTTTGATCATTTATTTGGTGTCTTACTGTGTCCTGTTTATAGAAATACCCTAATGGCAATACCCGGATTGATGACCAATCGCATGATAGATATCCAGTGGATTCGAGAATATCATAGACCAGATCCGGTGACCTAAAGCTTAGAACCACACAGTCCCCAGCAAAGGATTTTTCAGAGTGACCTACCCAATCTATCCTTCTAACCATTTTAAAGTCCCTGTATAGCCTATTGCCTATATTTGACATTTTGTTTAAATAGTGCAGGGCTTTGTTCTTGAGAGACGACCAGTGCTCTTGTGAATTGTGTGGTAATATGGGCACGTTTGCCAAGATAATGGTATATGGGGTTGCTTGAGGTGGCAGATGAAGAAAGGGGCACCTGGGATAATCGCCTGTCTTGTTGTTGGTAGCCTGTCCTCGAGTCTTCATAAGAGTCGAAGTTCCGTTGTTCGATGGTGCTACCATGGTGGGTATGGGTGGCTGTATTTTTGCCCTGACTACCCCCTCTTGATCTCCCACACACCCCATTCGGTCTAGAGAAGGAATGACCCTGATCTGATTGTCTCGATTTTCCTTGGCAGGTGGGGTGCCTCTGCTACTGCCTCAGTACGAGATTTAAGCGTAGCCGCTTCCGCTGCACAAGCACAGGCCTCCTCTATTTTATCTAACCTTAGGACTACCATATCAAGGCGTTTGCATATTAGCTCCAAAATGGTAGCTAGCTTTTCTTCTAGGATAGAGATAAAATCCCTCGTAGTTAGTAAAGGGTTTGCCACTGCTGGGTCGCTAGCTGTGACTTCGTTAAAGGAAGTATTTGAGTCACCTGGGGCAGGAGTGTTGGCCGGATCGTTAGTAGCGGATGTGGCAGAGGCTTTTGATTTGGATCTAGTGATTTTGGGTGTGTGGCAGCCCTTCTTAGCCTTTGTGTGTTGGTCCTTAACAATTTTCCCTGCTACTTTCGTTCCCTTAGTCTTAGCCCTTACAGATCTGCTCTGGTTGCTCTGAATGGTAGTAGCGGGGGGAGATACAGAAACAGTTGGAGCAACGCTGTTAGCAGGAGTCAGGGACTGGTCAAGGGAGTCATTTGATGACCTTAGCGGACTGGGGGCATAAAGTGGGGTGTTAGAAGTGGCCCCCCCTCCCAACAGCCTAGGATCCAATGATAATCTTCTCTCAGTGGCCTCAATTTCGTGTATCAACACTGATTCTGCACGTACTAGGAAAGCATCTAGAGTGCCTACTACCTTGTCTCCAGCTTTCCATTTCGGCATGTTGACGACAGTGGAGTTGTTGTCTAGAAGCTCTGCAAGGCTCAATATCGTGTCCCCGTGGTGCCAGGCCAGTGTCTGTGGGCAAGGCTAGCAAGGGTTAACGGGGAGTGGCCCAGCCCGGCCTCCGTCGGCCCCGGACGGCCACAGACGGTCCCGCCCTTGTCCCGGGCTTCTCCCGGCGCCACCCGCGCGCGTCCCGCGAGGCGGGAGTCAGAGCCGGTTTTTGTGCGCCTCCTGGCGCGAAAAGACGGCGTCGGCGGCGACTTCCTGCCGCTAGGGTCTCTGGGAGTTGGAGTCCTGGGACCGCGCCACGGCCGCTGAAGATGTGAGAGCGGCGGCGGGAGTCCGGTCAACCAGGGCGCCGAGCACTTGTCAGGGAGAAGGTCAGCGTGTCACCACCACCGCCCAGGGAAGGTAGGTAGACTGCCCCAGTGAAAATTCAACAAAAAGTGGTGCCCCATTAATAATTGGCAATGACTTTAGACGGGTTAAATGGGACAAGGTGGCACTGGACGAGACCAAGGTGCTAGGTGTTAGGGCCCTGATATCAAGTGCATTGGGCGAAATAAACACCTGTAACACACAAGAGTCCCTTAATGATAAATTGCCAAAAATCCACTCGGACCTTATAAATAGGCTTAAGACATATTTCATTAACACAAAACCCATGGGGAGTAAAAAGAAACATGAGCCCATTACATGGTACAACGCTCACTGTAGGTCCACCCACAAAGCCCTCTTGTCTGCTATTAAATCTAGGTCTTATGTACTGATCAAGCAGGCACGGATAAATTATAAATCCACCATAAAACATGCAAAAAAAGAGTGGGATGAGGGTCGTTGGAAGGACCTGCTGGAAGCCTGTAAAGGCAGGAATATGTCCCATTTCTGGGACTTAATAAGGCGGGGAGATGGACGAAGGCCTCAAGCCCCAAACAACAATGTGGAACCTGATAGCTGGGTTGCCCACTTCAAGGCACAATATCAACAGGGCCCAGTTCGAACTCCTAGTCCCGCCATCTTACAAATAAATATAGAGGTTCCATTAAGATTTAGCACCAAGGAGATTGAAGCGGTTCTGAAAAATATACCTAGTGGCAAAGCCCCTGGTCCAGACTGCATTCCTGCAGACCTGTTCAGACAGGATAAGGATCTTTGGGTCCCCTACATTACTAACCTAATGAATTCCCTGGCTGGGGGAACTTCCTTCCCCGAATCCTGGTCGGGCGCTGAAATAATACTGATCTTTAAAAAAGGAGATCGTGCTGCCCCAGGGAATTACAGGCCAATAAGCCTTATTGACGCACTGCAAAAAATTATTGCTCGTGTCATTTTAGGTAGAATACACAGCTGGATTGATGATAATAAGATTTTATCTATCCTCCAAGTAGGGTTTCGAGCACGCATGGGGACACTGGATCAGGTTTTTAAATTTGTTTTAATTTACTGGAAGGAGGTCTTGTTGGGCAAGGGCCTCATTTTTGCAGCTTTTGTGGACTTAAAATCCGCATTTGACCTCGTCCCAAGACTCAAACTATGGGAAGTCCTACTAAGGCTAGGGATGCCCAGGGAGTTAGTTGACTTTGTGGTTAAGCTCCACAGCTCCAACTATGCCCAGGTTCGGTGGGGGAAACCTGGCGAAGTCACTAATAGATTTAAGGTCGAGAAGGGAGTCCGGCAGGGGTGTGTCCTGGCACCTACACTGTTTTCGTTGTTTATTAACGGTGTAGTACACTACTTTGAGGACCACCCCACTGACGCACCAAAACTAGATGGACAAAGGGTTCCTCTACTCATGTTCGCTGATGACACCCTGATATTATCTAAAACTCGTCAGGGACTACAACGGGCGTTACATCGCTTTGAGGATTTTTGCAGTGAACATGAGTTAGAGATTAATGTGGACAAAACTAAATTTATGGTCCTTCATGGGGCAGGTGATGTAGCAGCAAAAGTGTCTATGGGGGGGAAGCCACTAGAACAGGCCAAGGTTTTTACTTATCTGGGCATTACCATTGGCGAGAAAATGAGCTGGCCCCCCAGATGAAGCTTTTGGCTTTAAAACATTCACAGTTGGCGGGAGCACTATTAAGAGAACACAGGTTATCCATCAGCAAACCTATAGCCCCAGTAATCAAGTTGTACTCAACGAAAATAGCCCCAGCCGTTTTATACGGTGCAGAAATCTGGGGGAATTGCAACTTGTCAGACCTAATACTGGCCGTGGAATAAATTTTTCAGATCGCTAGTAGGACTCCCACAATCGACCCCACGAATTCCCCTACTGTTTGATCTTGGCTGCAACCCAATTGAGGATGTTGTCAAGCTAAAAATGTTATATTTCTGGAGAAGGTTGTGGACGAATCAGGAATTAATCCAATTTTCTAAGGCCCTACTCGAAGTAAGGGGGTTGGACCATCACAATAAGATTTCATGGCTAAAAACCATCAAAAACCTCCTTATTGATATGGGCATGAGAGACCTCTGGTTTTCTCCGTCATCTACTGTTATCCCAACAAATTCAGATTTAAGAGTGGCTTTCTGGTGTTTGGTCAAATCAAGAAGGAATAACACACTATTGGACTCTCCTTTGACCAGAGCCTTTTTGGACTTTAAAGACGAACCTTCTCTTGAAGCTTATTGGGACCTGATCACCAAGCCCAGAGATCGTAGGCTGTTTCATCAGTTCAGGGTAGAAACGCTCCCTTTAAGGGATTTTACCAGAAAATGGAAAACAGGCCTGGGAGACAGGTGCCCGTTCTGCCCTGATCATTCTGGAAACATAAGCCATTTCCTCTATGTCTGCCCAGCTTACAAACTACCAAGAAACACATGGCTCAAACCCTTGTGTCGCTCACTGGGCACAGCCTCTGCCCTGTCTGCTAAAAGGTTGTTAAAAATTGGTGACAAAGACTTAATTATTGTTGGAGTAGCCAAATTTCTTAGTTGGTCTTGGGCAATCAGGGAAAGGAGCGGAGGATTGTAGCCCAACTTAGCTTCCCTCCATTTTTACTTACAAAGCTGATTTTATGACCATTTTATATTTAATGAATTGTGTTACTACATTTTAATTATGATGTTATTAACTTGATTGTTGCATTTTAAATCGATTTGTATAGTATGTCTTTTAAGATGAATAATCATAAATAAAGACCTTTTTGAATGAATAAAACTCACTCAATAATACATTTTCTTTTTTAAAATAATCTTATCTGAAGAAATTAAAACATGATTCCAAAGTGTCCATATTATATACAGTTGGAAGATAAACATATTCCCTACAGTTTCTCCAATGCATACACTCTTGTCTAAAAATACCGAAACCTGAGTGGATAACATTCTTAATTGAATTAAAGTGCATAGACATCTAACAACAAGTATCCCTCTGACCACTTCAAAAGTGCAATGTGCAGAAGGTTTAAAGTGCATACAAATCTAGCAGCAAATATTCCTTAAAACACTTAAAAATAGATTGGCATGTGCGGAAAGTTGTTTAAAGGATATAAGAGGGTCCTATAATACTTAAAGTGCATTGTGCTAATACCAAGAATTAAAAGACACGAACAAACACCTAAATGCTATGATCACCTTTCATCTGCGAACCCATTAAAAGAAAACATTTTCCAAATACCTCTGAATCTTGTCTTTGCTCCTATACAATTAGCATAATCCTTTCCTAATCTACAGGTCCTGGAAATTTTATTAAACCAGTGTTCGATACTAGGTTGTTTATTGGTTCTCCAGTTTTGAAGGACAAGTGACCTAGCAACTGCTATAGAGATTAATATAAAATACTGCTGGTGTTTTGTGAAACATTTCACTTCCCGTGATGAACCAAATAGCACCAACATGTCTGATGGCTCAATTGACAAGGAAAAAATCAGAGACATCTCGGCAAAAATCCCCTTCCAAAAGTGCTGTAAATCATTACATTCATAAAAAGTATGCACCCAGCCACCATTACCATTTTGGTTGCATCGAAAACATTGATTCAGGCTCGCTTGATACATTTTAGAAAGTCTCTGGGGTGTATAGTATAATAACCATCTAGATAAAAAATTAATTATCTTGTAGTTAGCGCCTCTAAATGCTGTATTCGCTAACTCACTGAGCTCTTTCCATTCTTTGACATTAAACTTACAGCCAGTCTCCGAATAAAGTTTTTGGAGTTCTTTCCTTAAAATCTCCTCAGAATGGGCTTTTTGAAGGAGCAGCCGATACCAACAACCGACCCTCACTATTTATTTTGCCATCTGCTTAGTGATTTGACGGGCAATTTCACCCAACATAGAATAATTCATTTTAAGAAAATTAACTAACTGTAAAAAACTGAGAAAGAGGCCAGTGGTCAATGTAGTAACTCGGACTCGCACCGTGTTCCAGGTAATTAATGTTTCATGGTTATAAAAATTCCAGAGCTAGTGAAAACCTAGTACTTGCCAAACCTGATAAAGCCCTCTTGACAGTGTAAGACCTCCTGCCTCGCAATCCTGTATATGGGTGTATGCATGAAATGTAGGGATATCACAAGATTTGAAAAATATCTGAGTTCTTTCAGCTAATGTCAGTATCACCTTGTATCTTGTTTTTTTAGGAAGTTTCACCAAACGTAAAAAAATGGGGAGTGTTATAGCACTTTGCTTCAGCATATGAATTAGCAGAAAATTATAAAAAAACGACTTTTCCTCCTCAAGTTGGGAGAGTAAGTTAGTTAAAGAAGCCTGGTAATACGTTGGAAAATGTGGAAGTGCCAGGCCTCCTGATGTTCCATCCAATTGTAAAGTAGCTATCTTAACCCAGGGATGTTTATTATTCCATGAAAACTTCTTAATTATTTAATCTAACTCCTTAAAGTATGAATTCGGGATTTTCGAAGGAAGATTGATAAAAAGAAACAAAAATAAAGGGAGCACTGACATTT
Source organism: Triturus cristatus (assembly GCF_964204655.1). Classification (NCBI taxonomy): domain Eukaryota; kingdom Metazoa; phylum Chordata; class Amphibia; order Caudata; family Salamandridae; genus Triturus; species Triturus cristatus. The sequence continues at coordinate 764,856,961 of NC_140581.1, read as the reverse complement.
TGACCATAGAGAACCTCCCTATTAATGATAATTGAAGCATAGACCATTTGTCTAATAGTCTTTTCACTTTTGTGAGGATGCTAGTATAGTTTAAGGAAAATAGTTGCCCATAATCATTTGTAATGTGTATCCCTAAATATCTGACTGGATGTGATGGTTTTAATTGAACGGAAGCTGGAATATCCGAAGGAATCACATTGAGTGTTAAAATTTCAGTTTTCGCTTGGTTTACTTTATATTCGCTAACCTGTGTGAATTTCTGGATTTCATCAAGAGCATTCTGTATATTATCTACCACTGCACTAAGAATTAGAATAATGTCATCCGCGTATAGCTTAATTTTTGCCATCACCTCAATGGGAGGCAAAATCATTAAGTTCTTCCGGATCCTGACAGCTAGGGGTTCAATAAACAAAGAAAACAGAAGAGGGGATAGCGGGCATCCCTGACGTGTGCCTCATTTATTATTCACCTTGCCGGCTTCTGAACCATTAATGATGATTTTAGCTTCTGCATAACTTTATACTTCTTTTAACATCTGTATGAATTGTGACGGAAAACCAAACTTATCCAAAATAAAGAATAAAGCTCTCCAATCTACCAAATCAAACACCTTTTCGGCGTCCATCATCATAATCCCCGCATTGATCTTGTTAATTGAAAAATAATCAATGGCTTGCATTAAAAAATACGTATTAGAAGCCATGAGACGTCCTGGAATAAAACCATTTTGGTCACTATGAACTACTTGTTGTGCACAGGGTGCAATCCTTTTTGCCCAAATCTCCATAAGCAATATATAATCTGTGTTTAGAAGACTTTTAGGGATGTCTATAGATTGATTGAACAATTTTGCTAAAAAAGGAAGCAATTCTTCTTGGAATGCCTTGTACATTTCCACCGGGATCCCATAGATTCCACAGTTCTTGGCATTGGGCATACTATTTAAAATGGTTCGGACCTCCGTAATTCCTATTTGAGCATTTAATATCTGTGACAGCTGTTGTGATAGCAAAGGTAGTTCTAATTCCTCGAAGTAACTCCTCAATGCTAGCTCATCTATTGCCTGAGTTTCTGCGTAGATTTGATTAAAATGTGTAGCAAACACCTCAGCAATTGAGCCATTATCATCCTCTAAAATACCTGTTGATGGATTTCTAATTTGGGTAACTAATTGAGCAGCTTTTTGACATTTCGTGGACCAAGCCAGAAATCACCCATCTGTTGACTTTCCTCATAAAGTTTTTGCTGATAGACCTTTCTACCTGTAATTTCCTCAAATAGAAAAAAATCATTCAATTTCTCCTTGGCAACATCTAGCTCTTGCTGTTGTGCTTTTATAATAGGCGATGGTGTATTTGTTAGGATTACATTCAGTCTAGCTTTTTCTACGACAGTTTGTAATGCCAAAATCTTTTGTTTCCGTAGATTACATATCCTTGCCTTATATGATATAATCTAGCCTCTGAAGGTGGTTTTGAATGCCTCCCATACGTAAACAATGGAGCCGTATTTAAATTAAGCTGGAAGAACTCCTTGATAAACCCTTTGGCTTCTGTCAACCAAATAATGTCCTGTAGTAGGGATTTATCAAACTGCCATCTTGGCCTCTTGTTTATAGCACTTCCTGATCTCAATGTGAATGAAAATCTGAAAAAGAATTTGCCAATATATCTGCCGGGCCATTGGCAACCAGCTTATTTACTAGAAAGTAATCCAAACCGGAGGAATTGCAAGAGACTAGGGTGTCCTAGTCTCCAAGGATCTATTAATGAGAAATCATTAGAGAGCCTATTTATTAATTTTGCAGTTTTAGGCTTTAGTAGGCGCTTTGCCTTGTTTAATGTATCAAGTGCCAGGTTCTGATAAAAATTAAAATCACCACCCAAAATTAATATACCTTCCATTCGTACTATTAATTGATAAATTTGGGCGAGTGCTGCAGTATCATCCTCAATAGGACCGTAATAATTAACCAGATTCAGAACTGTTTCCTGCAGCTGTGCGTTCACCCAAAGCCATCTACCAATCCCGTCTCGACAGATATCCTTAACCTGCCAATCAAGAGTGTTAGGTAATAAGATCCCTACCACACGAACAGCTAAATTAGCGGATGAGAAGTATGCCTTCAGATACTTCTTAGGAAGTGATATCTTTGGGGTGTCAGTCATGAGATGCGTTTCTTGTAGAAATATAATCTCGGGAGAGAGGGACGCTATCCAGTTTAAAAGAGCAGCACTTTTCCACAGGTTAAGTAGTCCATTTACATTACATGTTACAATTTTTATATCTTACAATCTCGGTTCCAGCTAGTTTGACCTCCCGATTTTTTTCCCCAGACTTTCAACTTTGAATCTCTCATTATTTCATCTCAAGAACAATCCCTCAAATTGTCTTGTCCCTTGCAAATTAATTCTAGATAGTTTATATCTTTCCTGTTCATTTTTTACTATTGCTAAACCTACCCCTTCTAAAACCCCACCCAACACACCTCTACCCTTACCTCCAAGAACCCCCCTAAAGATGTGGTCCTCCCCTCAGGTCCCGCAAACCACATCTCACCCCCCTTCTGTACTATGGGGTGCCCTGTTCCTGCACCCTAGGTGATCTACCCCCACACAACAGTGAAGACCTAACAAACATAAATCCGTTCGCAGTCGTTCCCAGCAATTCATTTCGCAGTGGAGATCTCTTTCAGTAACTTCTGAGCTTCCTCTATGCGTGAAAGCTTATGGAATTTCCCTTTTACCAACACCCTTAACTTATGTTGCTCCGCAATGGATGCTTGAGCCCTCTGTGCTTTAAATAAATACAAACTTTTTACAAACTCTTTACGTCTGGGGGCCGCCCCTGGAGACACATCAGGAAAAATCCGGCATTTATTACCCTCGTTGAATCGCTTTAGCCAGAATGTTCTCTTTTACTCTAAAGTCAGCAAAGTTAGTCAAAATTGTACGAGGGTACTTAGAGTTAGGAATGGGATGAGCAGGAACCCAATGTGCCCTGGTTAGTGTCAAATCTCCAGTAAAATCCTGGAGCACTTTTTGCTTGATGAATGTTTCAACCCATAGGAGGGAATTAGTTCCCTCGCTTCCCTCGGGCACTTCAACAATCCGAAGATTGGAACGGTGTGAATGGTTTTCCAGTTCGTCAAGCTTTTTTTCAAGGACAATCTTGTATGCTGTCACTGAGTTGATTTTCTGGATCGTAGAGTTCATCTGATCCTCAAGAAGAGCTATCCTTGATGCAGTTTTACGGGAATGCCAGCAACTGATTCTTCAATTTTCTCAAGCCTAAGAAGAAGAGTGGCTATCTCATGTTCCTGGGATTTTTTCATGTCTCTAATCTCATCCAGTATGAGATTAACTAAGGTTTTAATTTCAATATGTTGCGTATTAACTCCGGTGGTTAGACATTCCGAATTATCTTGTGAAATTATATTCTCCAAATTGATTGTTCGGCCTAGTGATTCCGGGCCCTTTTCCGTTATTGCACGGGATTTTTCCTGAGACTGCGGCCAGCTCTCTAGCTGTTCTTCTAAGATGTTTTCTGCAGCGGAAGATTGATCAGGGAGCAAAGGCTGATCCAGAGAAGCCAGTGGGCTTGCTTGACAATGCGGCGGACTTCCTTCCACTAGCTGAATAGATGTCGAGGGTACCGAGGCTGAGATTGGGACTAAAATTAGGGCTCGAGCAGGTGGAGATATGTGCAACATCTCGAGAGAATGAATTGCTGCATCTTCTTCTGGGGTCACTGCAGGGTTGCATGCAGATGTTGTGAGCCTTGAGCAGCTACAGGCTGGATACTTTTCTTTATAAATAATGGGAAATCTTTGCAGTTCTTGAGATCCATTTTTATTTATTCCTGACATGGATTCAGTAGTCTGTCCTTTTTCCCCATCATTATGTCCTTCGGTTACGCAGGTGGGGTCAGTTACGCAGGTGGGGTCCCCTCCTACTTTCTGCAACCCAGACTGTGGCCTAGACAGATCTTCCGCGGAGCTCTCGAAACTTGAGTCCAGGCCTGAGAGATGTTCTGAGCTTGGCGCCTTAGCTGAGGACAATGTCCCTTTTGCTTGCATTACACACTTCTTTGCTTTCAGTGCTGTCGCTGCTTCCACTTAGCTATTGTATTTACTTGTTTTGAATTTCTCCCCATCTTGTTTTTAGTTTCCTTCAGCTCTGAGCTGCGCAACAGATATCCCAGGTCTTAGTTCCTTGCAACAAACAGTTTTTGAGTTTTCAGGTGGCTAGCCTGACTTTTTCCCCCAGTACTGGAAACATGAAGCATAAAAGTCAATTTTAATGGGGTTAAGTTTCTGTCAGCACCTAATTTTCAATTTAATTAGACCCCTCCTGGGAACAGCTGTCACCTTTACACCTCAAAGCCAGATGCAACAATATTCTTTTTTTCTGCTTTGAGTCCTTGGTGACCTTTGTTCCATACATGTCATGACCATAGGAACTGAGTTGAAACCTTCACCCAATGCAATGTGGGTAAGCATTCCTGCACCTCTTCTTGCAGTCCGATGCAACAACTACCTGTTGTTTAGATGCAGTGCCCACTCATCTCCCTCACCCCTGGTACTTTGTGTATGCTACTACTCTCGTCAGATAGTTGTCAATCTGGTTTGTGCACTGGTGTACTTTAATGTTTTGTTTGTTAGGATTTTGGCCGTTTGTCTTTTGTTTCCTGATTATTGCAGGTCCAGCTGCCAGTGTATGAAGAACACTGTAAGCAACCACTGGTTGTATATACCCATACTACTTTCCTTCAGTTGTTATTTTGCAGAGTGACCACTACACCTGTGCTAAATGTTTCACATAGGCAGAATCATGTTGATCATTCATTTTGGGTCGAATTACACCCTATTTTTTAACTGCTATCAGCTGGGGACAGGAATACATAAAGTATAGGTCCACCAGGAGGTCATTATCAACAGCTTCTTTCTCCTGCCTTCACAGCTGCACTTATAAAAAACCACACCTAGCACTGTGAAGGACTTGCTCTCGACTAATTAACACCTCAATAGCTCACCTCTGCTGAGGGAGGTAGCCCACACCACTATCCGTTTGAATTGTGGTGGGAGGCCGGGTTCTGTGATGAAGCATGCCACCTTAGGGCGGGTGAGGGCTTTTGTTGTATTATAGACATATTGACTTTCTTTGCACAGGTCTTTGCCCCTTCTTTTTAAAAAAAAAAACTGATCTTGAGCACTCTTTGTCTTTCTTATGTTATATAGAAGACTATGGGCCCGATGTAGATGGCTAAATACCGGTCGATAACGGTGAAATTCGGTAAATTTCACCATTACTCTGTAACAGGGGGCGTTTCACTGCTGCGGCTATTTGTCTCCTCACTGTGCGCCACATCACCTGCACCAGTATTGGCAGTCTGATTATTTTGTAGCACTTCAAGTGCAGTGGTCACTGTCACCAGCCCCCTTGCCACATCCCGGCTGCAGTGTGCCATCTCCCCCTGCATGGCCACAGAGCGCCTGCAGAGCAGAGAAGTGGCAGTGGAGAGGCGGTTCACCGCCTTGGTGTAGTTCTCCATTTTCTGCCTCTCCCTGCGCCTTGCCATTCTGTCATTGTCCATCTTGCTGCACAGCAGCCTTACTGAGTCGGACATGTCCCTCAAGCCCTCAGCCATGTCCCTCATTCCCTCAGCCAGTGTTGTGCGAAGCTGGACTCTGTGCCCTAGCCCTGCGGCGTCTGGCAGATGTGTGTGGTTGCTCTGTGGGGGACTATGTATCGGCATTATTGCCATCGTCTGGCACCGTTGGCTGTTCTTCCCCCCTGCAGTCCTCGTTGGACGACTGCATCTGTTGGAGGCTGGCAACTGTATGCCTCCTGGGTTTTGGAGATGATGGCATTAGTGACGCTGCTGGTGATGCCGGTCGTGATGCCGGTGTTGATGCCGGTGGTGGTGGTGTTGATGGTGGTGGGGTTGATGGTGGTGGTGTTGATGGTGGTGGTGTTGTGGTGTGGCCCGCAGGCGAAATGACATCCTCCTCCTCTGCTCTATCTCTCCGGGGTGCCTTTCCTGCCTTGCCTGGCGCAGCCCTGCGCGATGTCTCACCTGTGGAGACAGATTGTATATTAGTTCACTTGTCTGGCAGCAATTGTATACAAATAAATTTCATGTCTGCCAATAAATCTGACTGTCCTCTGCTTACTTATCGCTGATGTGCGTCACATGCCTTTGGGTTCAGTGGGCTGACTGTTATGATAGGTGTGACACTGACTACATCTCCCATAATGCATTGCTGGTGTTTAGTAAAACCTGTACTGGAGTGGGATTCACACTGCCTCATTGGGAAATGGGGTTAGGGAGTGGGGGGCGCAGCTTGGTGTGCATGCATCTTACCTTGTTTGGGTGCAGCTCTGGCTGAGCTGTCTGCATCCCCGATGCCGCTGACACTCTCAGGCTCAATGGTGGACTCCACAAGCAGTTCCAGGGCAGTGGGTGCAGGTGCTCTATTGTTTCCTCCACCTGTCAGGTTTGCTTGCTTTTTCCTTGCAGACATCCTCTTCTTTGCCATACTCCTGAGGTCATACCACCTCCTTTTTAGGTCATCCACGTCACGGTGGGTCACACCTATGGAATTAATGAGGTCCTGGATTCCAATCCATATCTTTCTTTTTTGTGACTCAGGCACTTGTAGTGATTTTTTACCAAATAGCTTGGTGTGTTCCTTTGCCACCTCCTCAATTAAGATCTCCAGCTCCCTCTCACTAAATTTCATTTTTCTTTTCCTTTCTGAACCATCAGTTTCCCTGTCCTGGCTGTCCATTCTGCTGTTTGATGTCAGGTAGTAAAGTTGTTCCTGTTTGTCTTTCTCTGCTGCCTGCCTCTCACTGTTCCTTCCCGCCTCGGTCCGACACGGTACCTAGTACTGTTGCACGGAGGGCGGGGAGGTGAGAGCCAGGCACTTCCGCCTCGAACGGTCAGTATTCTAGCGGCAGGGAGAGCTCACTCATAAAAGGCGCAGGGCTGACGGCCATGGTGCGGCTAGATGGGCAGCGGCAGTGTCCCTCGACTCGCTCTCGTGGTGCATCCTACTGAAGGCAACTTCTTTTAAAGTTTAATATTCCCTGACTCACTGTTTTAAATTGTGCACTTGCTGTGCTTTTATTTGCGTGGGTGCGCTAGGGGTGCTTTGGGGGTCCCTTACCTTTTCGGAAGCCTGGGCTCAGTCACTGTTCCTTCCCGCCTCGGTCCGACGCAGTAACTAGTACTGTTGCGCGGAGGGCGGGGGGGTGAGAGCCAGGCACTTCCGCCTTGAACGGTCAGCGTTTTAGCGGCAGGGAGAGCTCGCTCATAAAAGCCACATGCCTCAGCGGCCATGCAGCGGACGCGCCAAAGGCAAGCCCGTCTGCGCCCGTCCGTGGCCATCTGGGGCCCGGGGCCAGAACCCCTGGTGGTTTGGGAGTCGGATTACACTATAGCTCCCAGCAGCTTTATGCTCTCTGCCCCGCCACGGCCGAGCTATGTAGACATTGCATTAAGGTAGGGACTAAGAGTTGGGAGTGCAGGCACTGCTCCTTCAGGTTGTGTGCTAGGGAGAAGGATCAGGAGGAGGGTCCATCTTTGAACCTCTTCTTAATGAATTGTAGGTCATTTAGGAAACACAGAATGGAGATCTGCAACCTTCTGGTCGATGGTCAGACCAATGTGTTGTTCCTCACTGAGACCTGGCTGGATGAGGACTCAGCGCCTGAAATCCTCAAGGCTCTCCCCAGTGGTTATGGGATTAGGAGAGTAGATAGGCCTTCTGGTAGAGGGGGGGGGGGATTGCGATTATTTTTAAGCACACTATCCAGTGCTCTCTTGAACCGGCCGATATTGCTGAAAGTGAAGCGGGTCTTTTTACGATCAGGACGGCCACAAATTAAATCATGAAAGGGCTCCTGGTTTATAGACCCCCTGGCGCCCATACTCAGTTTCACCCAGTCTGATCGAATGCCTCATTCAACCAGCACTTCGCAATGAGAAATATTTAGTGCTGGGTGACCTAAATCTGCATTTGGACGATGCAAGTAATGTAGGGGCTCTAGAGGTACGCCAGGAATTGGCTACTCTACAACTTACCTTACAATCTGAATTCCCCACGCATCAGCTGGGTCATTTACTTGACCCTATTTTTGCCAATTGGGGAGCCTTAGTTGTGAAGCCCCCACTTCCTGTCTTGTGGTCGGATCACTTTTTGATTCCTTTTTCAGTGAGGCTGCCCAGACCAAAGGTTCAGGTGAAACCCAAAACGAAAATAGCACGCAGGAAGTTGGTTGGCTTCTCTCAGGATTTTAATAATGCTCTTTTACAGGGTGGGCTGCCAGGTGGCCTGGATGCTGAGGGTGCCTTTGTTGCTTTGGACAGGCGGATTACGGAGGCATTGGACAGCACCGCTCCCTGGATGTTTAAAAGACCGGGAAGGGGTCAGAAGTCGGCCCCCTGGTATAATGCTGCCTTGAGAATGGCTAAAGCAGATTGTAAACGCCTATAAAGGCGATGGAGGAAAGATTTCTCTGCCCTAGTGGAGAGAGAGTACAAACCACTCTAAAGAGTTATTATGCGCTCATCAGAAGGGCTAAGGCATCCTACTATCAGGAAAGAATTGCGACGGCCGGGAATTCAGCGAAAGAACTGTTTAGGGTCTATTAAGAAATATCCTCCCTAGCGAAAACTGTAGTTCCAGTGGTTGGCTCAGAGGAGTCATGCAATTGTGTGGCTGTTTTTTTTGCAGAGAAGGTGGAGAAGATCTACTCTACCTTCCCTGTCTCTGCTCGAGTAGGACACGGGACCTCGGTCGAAGCGGGTTACACTCTGTAGATAGAATGCATTGATAAATTCACCGTACCCCCCCAGAGATTCTAATTAAAACTATTCTTAGTGTCAAGTCAGGCTCTCCCAGAGATCCTGCCCCCCCTAGGGTGCTTAGAGGGAGCATTATGACTCTTCAGCCGTGCATCAGACATCTCTTGGAGATGTCTTTTATGGCAGGTACGGTGCCTAAAAGATGGAAGGAAGCAGTTGTTCTTCTATTACCTAAGAAACCTCACATCGGTCCAGACCAACTAGATAATCTGCGTCCTATTTCCCTGCTTCCTTACTTCGCAAAAGTGGCGGAGAAGGTAGTAAATTCTCATCTCACTGCGCATATCTGTAAACACAACCTCATTCACCCCACTCAGTCCGGTTTCCGGGACCTCTATTCCACTGAATCGGCTCTGTTATTCTCAATCGAGACCATCAGGAAATATGTGGATGCGGGACAGACAGCGGCCTTAATTCTTTTAGATTTAAGCGCCGCGTTCGATATGGTTGCCCATCATACCCTGCTACATTGCTTGAGGAAAGGAGGTGTGGCAGGCAGTGCTCTGAGGTGGATGGAATCCTTCTTGTCTGAGCGCAGCTTTCAGGTGACGCAGGGATCCTATTACTCTAAAGTTATTAAATTGAAACAGGGGGTGCCTCAGGGGTCTACCCTGAGCCCTACCCTGTTTAATCTCTACGTCACGCCTCTAGCTGAGATTGCAGAGGGTTTTGGAGTCACGGTTGTGTCCTATGCCGATGACACTGGACTGGTGGTTTCCTTTACACAGGCACAGGATGCGGCAGCCTTCAATTTCGTGTCATGCCTGCAAGAACTGACATCCTGGATGGCAATTCATTGCTTGAAACTGAATGGTAATAAGACCGAGGTGCTTGTGATAGGGAAGGCTCCATCAGTATGGTCATCGGCGTGGTGGCCACAGACTCTGGGACCCACCCCCACGCCCTGTGAACAGGCTAAGAACCGTGGGGTATGGCTGGATACCAAGCTCTTGTTTGAGTATCATACCAGGCGGGTGGCAGGCGCCTGTTTTGGAGTCCTGCGGGGCCTATGGATAACCCTGGATGTGCTGCCTACTTAAGCCAGGAAAACCATGGTGCATGCCCTGGTGACATCGCGCCTGGACTATGGTAATGTACTGTACCTGGGTGCTACCGCTAAATGCGTGCAGAGACTCCAAGGTATCCAGAACGCAGCTGCTCGTTCTGGTTCTTATGCTCCCGAGGAGAGCCTTGCTTCCCTCCACTGGTTGCCAATCAGGGAGAGAGTTCTGTTCAAGGCGCTGTGCGTCTGCCACCGGATCATACATAGGACGGGCCCCTCCTACTTGTTCGCTCTACTTACACCCTACTCACCGACCCGGCAACTCAGATCGAGCGGGATGGGTCAGGTGTGTGTTCCTACCATCAAGAGAGCAAGGACGGGTGGCCGCTCCTTTCGTTATGTGGCAGCACAGCAGTGGAACAAACTCCCTTTGAGCCTCCGGTTGGAGGTTTTGGAGGCTATTTTTCGTAAAAAACTGAAAACTAATCTCTTTCCCTCCGCATAGGCTCCCTTCCAGGGTAGGGCTTTCTGGCTGCCGAGGGCAGATTGCACCGCAGCGCGGGGACACACTAGTTCTGTGTAACCATCGCTTTATAAGTGGGATTATTATTATTATTATTATTATTTTATTATAACGGCCAGAACTGCCGACTTCAGAGCTGGGAACCAGTACATCAGCATGAAAATCCGTTCTTTGGTGGCAATTTTTGTCGCAAAGACTGTTAACAAGACCAAAAACACTGGTGCAAAAAGTATACTTGGTAAAAAGAAAGTAGATGTTCTTCCCTGCAAAACTGCTCAGTAAAATGCACTTTCACAGAAATGTCTGCGTTCGTTTTCGGCACGGATTATGGCACATAAGAAAGTAGCATGAATCACACTGGCTTGGCCGGGTTCTGTTAACGAAAAAATTATCTTGGAAGAGAAAAAACTTGAAAAATGAAATCCGGGAAAGTTTGTTGAAGGGTGTAAATTGTGAACTGCACAACCATCCTTATAATTTCTAGACTCATTCCGTCAGCCTACCTCTTTGTCCTCCTTTTGTACTTCTCTCAAAGCCTCTGACACTCATTCATAATTTATTCTTCTGATCCTTTTCCTCGCCCTCTCATTCCCATCGCTCTCCTCCTTTCACCCATCTCCATCCATCTCCACTTCGTTTATCTCCTCTCATTCTTCCCCTTCCCCTGCCGACTTCGGAGCTGGGGAACTAGGGTTGAGTCTCCGTCATTGGCTCACCATCCTGTGATTGATTCTGGGCGAATAACCTAATTCCCTGTGCTCACCAAAAATGTATGTGTTCTTAACTGGTGCTCAAGCGCTGGTGTTGATGATTGAGTGCGGTGCTGAGCACCGGAAACCACCGGCCCTAATTAAGCACTGCGTCCAACTCATAAGCATGTGTAGATTGCAGAGTTTGCACCTGATTTTTGTAGCCCTATCATGATCTGACCCTAAATATTAGCTAACTGTAGTGTCCACCATCATGGGGGAGGAGGCATTGAAAGTTGTAAAATTAACAGCACCTTGTCATTGAGTGATTATCAATTTTTCGACAATGGCTATTGTTATAACCTGTCCCTTTTTTTTCCCTGTCCCTTTCCCCCCCCCCCGCCTTCCTCTTCAATTGGGTTCGCCCACTGATGGAATGTTGGTTAGGAGCTTGCATTAGAACGTTGGCAGAGAAGCTAGCGAAGGTTGTGGGGACCACATGTAATAAACTTGTTCTCCTTCACATACCGTTTGGAGACTTTTATTACAACATTAATTTGGCGACGATCTACTCACTGTGCTGGGGACGGTTTGGATCCTTCCCCCAGTTCTGTTCTGCCTTCAGGGAACTTCCGGTCATCGTGCTCATCTTCTGGAGTTCGTCAAGCCACCTCTGCCAGCGCGTGATTAGTCCGTGATTCCAGCCCTGCGTAGCTGTCCCAGGGTGCTGTTTTTCCATTTCTTCATCGAGAGGGTGTCCGGAGTTCCAGTCAGCTTTGACGGTTCGCGCACTTCGTGGAACGACTTTTCCGACGCTTTCAACGACGCTTTTGATGACATCTTCCATTAGGTATTTGCAGTGTTTTCCTGTGCGCTGGAGCGATTGGCGTGCCTGTCAGCAAGAGAATCTCCACTTCTACTAGAAGCGTGTTACCGAGTGTCTGCCTGCTGTAGCTTTAACTCCGTGAGAGCGCTCCGTGTGGAGACACTACCTGGGATCCTGTACGTCAGCCTGTCAGTAACTTTTCCTCACGGAGGACGCTCTGTCACGAGACACTTTTCCTTATTTCATCACCTCATCGGTTCCACCTGCTGGCCGTTTATGATTTTGCGGTTATTTAACAAGAAAGAGCTTCACAACTACAGCTTCATTATCTACAGTGTATATAATTCAAATTACTTTTCCTTTCATCGCTCCTGGTTTAACGCAGGAGACGAGGTTGCCTGCCTGTTCCAATTGTTATCACTAGTGTATTTTCACTTCCCCTCATATCTCATTCGCAATTTTACTTTACCTTTTCTTTCATTTTTATTTTTTTCTCTACTATTTCCTATCTGTTTTCTTTCTTTTACTCTTTGCTGGAACTTACTTTCCTGTTTCCTCTTGCTTTTATCATGTCTGCATTCGCAATGTCGCAACCTCCACCATTTCTTGAGGAAGGGGACGATCCACCAGTTCCATGGAAGAAATGGGTAAAATTATTTGAATCGTACCTTATTGCTATTGGTGGGGACAGATTTTCTGCAGTACGTAAACAACATGTCTTACTACATAATTTGGGCAAACAAGGGAGAGAAACTTTTGAGGACTTACCTGATGACATTGTTGACAATGTAAATGTAGAAGCTGGGGGTGAGGGTGATGTACAGCATGATGTGTATCAGTTGACGTTATTGAAATTGGAGGCACAATTTGGGGACAAAATCAATATTGTTTTGGAACGTCACAAATTTTTCTTGCGTATTCAAGGGAAAAGTGAAAAAGTGATAAATTACGTAGCTGCATTGAGAGGGTTAGCCTCTACATGTGATTTTGAAACGTTAACTGAGTCTTTAGTCAGGGATCAGTTAGTGAGATGTACTAGCAACAAGAAAATTCAGGAAAGACTTCTAGCAGAAGCCCCAGATTTGAAACGTGCCATAGATATCGCTAAAAGCATTGAACATACAGCGTATTGCATGAATGAAATGAAGGAAGCTGTTGAAGTAAAACAAGGTGCAGAGAGCAGTGTGCATAGAATAGTTAGCAAAGATATCAAGCATAAACTCCCACCCTCTAGTCCAGAAGTACATGCTGCAGCGAGTAATAAACCCAAATGTTACAGGTGTGGGAATCCCAACCATATGGCCAACAGCATGAATTGTCCGGCAAGGGGTGTCGTATGTAGCAAGTGTAAGAAGAGGGGTCACTTTTCCAAAGTCTGTCACAGTACTAAAACTAGTGTCACCCATATGATAGGGAGTGATTTAGAGCCACCGTTAGAGCCACAACCTTTTAGTGAAGAAATAATTTTTCAAGTAGCCAACTTTTCAGAAAGTAATAGCACTGAATACCCAAAATGTGTAATTTTGTTAGACAGTATTAAGTACGAAGTTTACGCTGATTCTTGTTCCCCGTACACTCTTGTAAATGAAGCAACTTTCCAAGCTAATTCAGGTACACGTGCGTACAAACTCCTACCGCCAGACATCAAACCTGGGGGGTACAATCAAGATCCTATACCACTGGTGGGGATGCTACTTATGAACATAGATTTCAAAGATAGATCCACTGTGGGGAAAGTCTACATCACAAAAAATGGATCAAACCTACTGGGATGGAAACACCAAAAGGATTTGAGGATCAAATTAGACCCTAACGCACCTGAACCTGTGTATTTGATCGACAGATCTAATGTGGGGAGAGAAATATGTAACAAATTTCCTGAGGTGTTTACGGATGAAGTAGGACTCCTAAAGGGTTTCCTTCACAAAATCAAACTAAAAATAAATGCGAAACCTATAGTTCATAAACCAAGATCCATTCCACTTCTGACAAGAGAGCCACTAAAGAAGGAACTGGACAGATTGGAAAGGTGCAAGATTATAGAGAGAATTGAAAGTTCGGAATGGTTGGCGCCCATTGTAGTGGCAGCTAAAGGGGGAAACAAAGGGATTCGTTTATGTGTGGACCTCAGGGATCTAAACTCTAATATTTGGGTGGACAGACACCCTCTCCCCAACATAAATGAAATGCTATCGGCAATCCAAGAGGCGAAAGTTTTTTCGGTGTTAGACCTATCTTCAGCATACCACCAGGTCGCCCTCCATCCGGAGTCCAAACCTCTCACCTCGTTCATAACCCCGCTGGGAGCGTATCAATTCGCCAGGTTACCTTTTGGATTGGCGTCGGCGGCAGCAGTATTCCAACGAATCATGCAACATATCCTGCAAGGCTTGGAAAAAGTTCTTTGCTTCCAAGATGATATCTTGATCCATGGTTCATCCGCTGAAGAGCATAATAAAAATTTGGAAGCAGTGCTGACCCGACTCAGTAAAGCAGGTTTTACCACCCAAAGGGACAAGTGAAAAATAGGAGTGGATTCGGTGGTCTATCTGGGTCACAACATATCAAGCGAAGGAATCAAACCGAAATCAAGTTTAGTAGATGCCGTCAAACAAGCCCCAGAGCCCACCAACAAAGAAGAGCTCAAGTCATGTCTGGGTCTTGCAGAGTATATGGCCAAGTTCGTGAAAAACTTTGCAGACCAAGTGCAGCCCCTCAGAGAGTTGCTTAAGAAGTGTTCCAAGTTTGAATGGAATCAACAGCATCAGTCAGCTTTCATTCTCATCAAGAAGGCAATTGCGGATGCCCCTATTCTGGGTGCGTTTGACTCCAATGCCAAGACCACACTTACCACGGACGCTAGCACAAAGGGGCTAGGAGCAGCACTAACTCAGAGAAAAAACGGACAGGAGTTTGTGGTAGCGTTCGCATCCAGAACGTTGAGAGACGCGGAATTAAACTACTCAACGGTGGAAAAAGAGGCTTTAGCCTGTTACTGGGCCATCAACCACTTTAAGTATTTCCTGTGGGGTATCCCATTTGTGTTGAGAACGGATCACAAACCGTTATTACCGTTATTCTCCACCAAACGGCTGGAAGGTACTACTCCAAGAATAGCAAAGTGGGTGCTGAGTCTTCAAGGATTCAACTATTCCATGGTATATGTCCCAGGAAGTGATAACAGGATAGCAGACTGTCTTTCACGGCTACCTGTGAACGGAGGTGATCCGATGCAAAATCCACCGGAAGAGACGGTCTTATGGGTGGAGATTCCTGCCATCAACCGCAAAGAGTGGGAAGAATCCTTAAAGGAGGACAGCATGATGATTACATTGAAGAACATGATTCGCACAGGATGGCCTGATAACAAGTCCGAGGTGCCGGAAACTATCCATCAATTCTGGCCGTTACGTGATGAACTATCCATCGTAAGTGAGCACATCTGCAGAGGAAGTAAAATTGTTCCTCCTAAGGACATGTACGAAAGAATAATCCAGATTGCACATGAGGGTCACCCTGGGAGAAGTATGACCAAAAGTAAAATCAGACAACACTACTGGTTCCCAGGGATGGATTCCAGAGTGGAGGAGCAGGTTAAGAACTGCACGGCGTGTGGTACCAGCGACAAAACCAAAGTGATTCGCAAGTTCCCGCTTGTTCCAGTTGAAGTCCCTACTATTCCATGGGCTAAATTGGGATTGGATATAATCGGTCCCCTCAACCTACTTAACCAATCTCAGAAGTTTTTGTTCGTTTTGATTGACTATCACTCTCATTGGATTGAAACAAGACTGGTCCCCTCCATCACGACGGCGGTGTTGTTAAGTTTCCTTAGAGAGACCTTCGCCAAGGAAGGCATACCAGAGGTCTTAATAACGGACAACGGAGTTCAATTCGTTTCGGAAGAAATGAAGCTGTTTTTGACCACACTGGCTATCTCTCACATCAAGGCACCACTCTACTGTCCCAAGGCCAATGGGCTAGTAGAAAGAGCAAACAGGATGATCAAGGACACCATTCAGCTTGCATTGAGCTCTCGGGTACCAGTGGAGGAGGCCATCAGGAAGATGCTGTGGTCATACCATACAACGCCCAATGCAGTTTCAGGAGTGTCACCGTTTGTTTCACTCAAAGGGAGGAACCCAGGCTCTAAACTCACGCCCAACTGGCTTAATGGAGGAACCCCCGTATGGGTGGACAGAGACTGTGTGGCTGAGAAGATGCGGAAACATCAACAAGAGTACAAACTATGGTACGACAACCGATGGGGAGCGTCTACAAAAAAGTGGAAAGAAGGCCAATGGGTGGTGGTTAAGAAGCCCTCTCTATCCAAATCCAAGGTTTCTTCATTTTCCAAACCACTGAGGATAACGAAGGTCTACAACAACGCTGTAGTGCTAGAAGATGGGGGCACATGGAGCATGGACAACATAGCGGGGTGCCCAAGCACAGTTGGTACCCAACCTACATGTGAGAGTAACCATAACACGGGTAGGCTGGGTAGAGAGGAACACAAAATTACCAGAACACGTAGACCCCCAAGTTGGCAAGCAGACTACAAAATGGGACGTTAACCCATCCCGGGACCCCTTGCCCCTCCTAGGTGGGAATGGGCTCTTCATTGGTAGCTTTACAGTGTTGTGTATGTTTTTACATCTTGATTTTTACACCTTGATTTCCCACTCGTTTTGGACAATGCTTTCCCCTAGTTCTTGGGAGTAACCACATCCCTTTCCATGTACAGTTTTAAGTATGTAATGGTTCCAATGTAACCTGCAGTATATCTTGTCTGTTCATTGCTCTGTCCCGCAGGGAGATGTGTTATAACCTGTCCCTTTTTTTTCCCTGTCCCTGTTCCTTCCCCCCCCCCCCCGCCTTCCTCTTCAATTGGGTTCGCCCACTGATGGAATGTTGGTTAGGAGCTTGCATTAGAACGTTGGCAGAGAAGCTAGTGAAGGTTGTGGGGTCCACATGTAATAAACTTGTTCTCCTTCACATACCGTTTGGAGACTTTTATTACAACAGCTATCTATGTAATATGCGAAAGTTCACCTTTCATGTTAAAATACTCATGTTAAAATACTGTATACTTGAATCTGAAATATCTAAATACCAGGTCGTTTGATATCAAGGTTGTTTGTTGGCCTGCAAGGCTGTAAAACTGTAATTTGTGTGACTTTGTAGGGAGCTAATTACTGTCTCATAGTGCTCTCTTCCCATAGGAGGGCTGTCTACCCAGAGTTTCTTGCTGTGTCATTGGGGATTGCTTTGCAAGAAAGTGCTTATGCTAGTGCAGCGGAAGCACTTTGTCGAAAGTGAATGCTGGGTCAGCTAACATTTTATGGCAGTTCACTCAGCATTTAATTTGATTTTCATAAACACATAAAGTAGGGGTGGTTTCTGAAAATGAAAATATCAGTGAAGAGGGTGACAGCTTGACAATTTTCATGGGGTTCATATTTGATTGTGGTTCTCAGGCGTAGTTTACAGGTGACATCTAACCTTGGTGAAATGTGAGATCCTTCATGTTGACCTCATATATAATCGGGACAACTTTAATTGGCACATGAATATAAAAACAGGGAGTCTCTGAGGTTCGAACAATTAACAAGTAACTAATCATTGATTGGTTATGTAGTTTCAAAAGTATAATATAATATTAAACATTCAAATATTTTTATTGATTTCATAATTAAGTTCAGAAGTCTCTTATATTTTGTAAAATAAAATTACCAGAGGACGTATTTCACAAAGTGCCCCAGGGGCGCAATGGGCATTCCCGCTTGCTTGCGTGCCCCCAGGGCACTTTGGTATTAGAGAAGGGGCAATAGACGCTTGTGCGACCCCTTCCGTAATACAGATAGCACTGGCACACATTGGAAGCCCGCACTATAGAGAGAGAGAGAGTTCCCTCATTTCTATGGGGGTGTGGCCCCATGCAAATGAGGGAATTAATTTGCCTCTGCACCCACGTCTTCAATCATGCCCTGTGGAGGCCACAAAAAGGTGACTCGCTGTCAGTGTGACACCTGCCCCTGAGTGCAGTCCTATCTAAGGATGAAATGGGGTTCCATGACCCCCTTAGACATCCCCCTGCAGGCAGATGCAGTCACTTACTGTACTAGACTGCAAGGGGGTCTCAAATACTTTTTGAAAATGCAGGTGGCAACCCACATGTACTGAGAAACACAGAGCACTTTTAAACAGCTGCTTCGAATTTCTCTTGAAATGCACTGTGTGAGTTTGAAGCTGTCCTGAGGGCAATGCATTCTTAATAAAAGGGTGCGCATTCCCTAGTTTGCACCCGGCACACTTGCTTAAAGATGTAAAATTGCTCAAACAGGGAGAGTGCGCCCTTTCAGTAATATGGGCCCTGTTGCAGTGCCCCATTTGACTCCTTACTGAATTTCATTAATGCTTCAAATATATTCAAGAGTTTTAAATCCTTTATATGTTCAAGAGTGTCATGGGAATTAGAATGATGAAGTGTAAGCTCAAGACTAAATCAAGATTGTTAAACATTGAAGCATTTGGTGTGTTTTTTATATGCGGGTCTCCCTGTGTGATCCTAACACTTTTTGCTGAGGAGGAGGGAATATGGCATTAACTACAAAGCACTTATTGCCTACTCTTGGAGAGACATTCTGTACATTTCCTGTGTTGTTGTGCTAGGTTCTGCCAAGGTGTCTGCACCACAGGGGACACAAGCACATGGCACGAGCACAGGCTGAAACAGTCTCCACAGGCATGCTGGTATTGCCTGGCTCGCATACTTGTTTGCTTTTCTCAGAATGATATTTGATGGAAAATCACTCAGAGGTACTTTTACCAGAAGCTATTCCTGTCAGAAGAGCACAATGTAGTGGATGAAAACATGGGGGTGAAGTTTGCACAGACATACATAGCATTTTTCTTTCATTCTTAAGCTAGAGACATACTGGGTGTGCTGGGTGACTTTGAGGATTTGTAGGCTGTTCTCACTAGATTGACTCAAGGAGGGCTAACAATTGGCTTCAGCTTAATGCAATGAAAACAAAACTAATGGTTTTTGTCATACCTGTCTAACTGAACAAGACACTTCCATTCCTGCCCCCTTGTTATGCCGAGGCTCACAACTGCAAAAGTTTCCAAAGTAATAAAAGATTTGTGAGGCAATAAGTTTTGTGTGTGTTGAAGAATATCTTCTTCCTGCTTCCCCATTTATGAAAACTCTACAAACTCATTTCGATAAGGTAGTGGATGTCATTGTCATATTTATATTGTCACGGTACATATATGTGAAGTTAAGTATAGTAAAACAGTTCTTACCCGTAGAAAACTACCTTCACAATATTTTTGGCCTCAATATTCTTGGCACAATATTTTGCCCACCCAATATTTTTTCTCCAATATTTTGTTCAAACACCAATCAAACTTCTGAGTTTTCACAGTAGAACACCTCCACTGTGATTTCACATCATTGATCATTCTTAAACCCTCAGTCCTAGATAGAGTTGGCCATTTGTCAACATATCTATGTGAATGGTTTAGGATTTCTAGCGCAAAAGAATCCCAATCTGGTTTATGACTGCATTAGGTAATGATAAATGCCCAGTCTGTCTTGTGGATCATCCCAGGTAAAGCACAAACTCTGACCTCTTTGCCCCGCTTTGTAATCACCGTCCTAACCATACACAGATGACTATCTGGCAAACAGGCAGCCACTTTACCCCCTTAATTGTACCAGTACAGTGTCAGTCTCTCCCCTTACACGGGGGCATAAATACCTGACCTCTGGTTTGGAAATCCTGTTTGTCTGTTTCCCTTGATTAGGATATCATACTGGACTGGATGCAGCAGTAGAGTGTTTCTCTCCGGTCAATCCTTGATACGCCTACATGTTGTTTTATGAGACGTGTAATGATTTTATGCCATGTAGTGGCATATGTAGGCTGGCAAGCTTTCTGCCTTTGGTATGCACAGCACTGAGGTAAGATTGTGAGGACCATTTCTGTACCTCAATTAATTCTGGGTCTACGTTTAGGTGGGGACCTTTTTTGTCCTTCCTTTGTGTCAGGTTTTACCCTCTCTTGACGATGTGTGGATGCATAGACGATCTATTCAGCTGTTCTTTGCCTCTTCTGATTTCACTGTTTCTGTGCGCATCTTATAAGGAGCCACCACCCCCTTTCCTCTTAGCTGAGGGCTTCCAGGAATTCATATTCTGATTTTAACTCACTCTTTCCCACATGCAGAACTTGAGTTCCTTTCTGGGTTTGGCAGCACTATAAAACATTTATTATGATGATGAGTTGTGCTGGTTAGCATTTGTGGTTTGGCTGTTGATTTGCTGATGGTTAGGCAAGCGTTGTTGCATGCCATGAGTTTTTCACTTGTTATTGTCCACACGGTCCATACTGTTGTCAGTTTGTTTTGGTTTGCCGGCCCTTATTCAGATTTTGCTTATTTGTTAAACCATTGTGTTGAATGCCTACTATGTATTGAAAAACAGTGTAGTCGAACCATTCCAATTTTCCTGGGGCATGGTTGACGGTGGAACAGGGTACTATGTGGTTCTTGGCTTGCTCCAGTAGTACGGATGAAGTTAGATTCAACGTCTTTCCAGGAGGATTAATGTTTCTCATGAGTTATGGCAGCTGAAGACATGAGTCGCCCTCCTAGCCCTTTAGGTTGGATACTGTTACAGAACATATTCTGCGTCTCTCCTTCCCACAGATTATTACTCTGGTGGAGTAGGACATTGCTCTCCAAGTCAAAAATATAGCAGTGGCATCCTGCTAGGTTTGTGTGTTTTTATGCATTCTGCAGCATCTTGAATGTGTCTTCCAGCTGTGGTCCCTTCAAGTCACTCTCACTCATAGATTTTATTCCGTTTGCTTGAACATTACTAATCAAATCTTATTGTTCTCAGGCATAATAGGCCATAACAATGTATTGACTCAGTTTAAAACACAACCTTTACATTTAAAATTCACAATCATCTCTACAATCACAAATACTAAAAATGCAGATAATTGATTAAGTTCAGTTGTTTAACACTCATATGTAATTATATAGCGGAGGAATATTGTTCTACATTATCATGTTAAATGTCTTCAGCTAGACAGTTATCCAGACCATTATAGTACACTGTAGGGCAAGTAATTCATAATTTAGATGGTGAATTAATGTTTGGGTTCTGTTAGTTTTGTGAGCATGAAGTGCATGTGCGCAGTGCTTTGCCTCAATATTCACCCCTCAGAAAATCAACATAATCTTGCACTAAATTAGCTGCAGAAATTGGTTTCTCCAATAAAATATCTTTTTTACAACTTAATTCTAGGAGATAGTTCATTCATTTCAGAGACCTTTCTTGCTTAAAAATGAAAACTTGTACATATAATGTGCGAGTAGTCAAACCTATCCTCAAAGTTTTACCCCTCAGAAATAACCCCTTGGTCAATCTGCGTGTTTTTTTGCACTCAGTAACAACAGGAAAGGGTTGTACTGCAAAAGAAACAACTTTAAGTTCAAAAGGTTTTTATTGGATAAGTAAAGGTGTCAATACATGAGAAAAAAGAAAATACAAACATATCTTCAATTAGAGGAGAAAAGTAAAACATGGTAATGAAAATATACAATTGATCAGAGGATAACAGAAGTTTAAGGCTGAGTAGCAAAAATCAGCACTGGTACTAATGAGCAATAAAGTAGCTTATATAAATAGAATAGTACAAATGAAAATCAATGTCAATCAGGGGGGCTTAGGGACCTCTTGCTGAATAGGTGAGACATGAGAGGAACGTTTAGCACAGGTATCTAGATACAAGGTTACAGGAAGCCATAAATCATGTCGTTTAGCAGCTAGACTAAGGGGGTGTACAAAAGCAGTATCTAGCCTGTGATTATAACAAACATTGTACCACCATGCTTTAAAAGAAATATTCGTAAAGTCTTTCCAGTTGACGGTGATTTGCTGGAAAGCAACAGCTAACAACAAGTCAACAATTTGCGTGTTAAGGTCAATATTATCCCAACAAGGTGAAAGGCTTCCTAAAAAAATATTGACAAGAGAGAAGGGGAATGTGGTGTGGAATATGGCATTGATTTGGGTCCAACCTAGTGTCCAGAAATTTTGCGTGAAAGTGCAAGAGAAAAGCATGTGGAAGAGAGTGGCCTTAGGAGCAGAACAGGACCAACAAAGATCTGGTGTAGAGGAGAATCTCTTATTCAACACCTGGGGAGAAAAAAGAAGCCTATTGTATATGAAAAAGAGGGTTTGTGTAAGAGAAGCAGCTCTGGATGTCTTGCGAAGTTTGGTCCATAGTTTATCCCAAAGGGAGGTGGGCCAAGAGATGGCAAGGTCAGACTCCCACTGTTCCTCAACTTTGGACTTTGGCCTAGGTGTGAGAATCGTGTGAAATGAGTGGTATATTGAGGAGGCTGTAGGGTGAGTGCGCAAGAAGGAGTGAAGCTGTGAGGTATGATTTGGGGGATGGGGATGCGTGAGGGGGTTGGAAAGAAGAGCATAAGTGGACATGACTGCATTTTTAAGCGCAAGCTACTTGCAGGCAAAAGAACGAGGGAGATGGAAGTGCTGGCTGAGAGCGGAGAAGGATAAGAAATCAGAATTAGAGAAGAGTTGAGAAACCCAGATTAGACCCCTCTGTCTCCAGGTTTTCCAATAAAAGGGCTTGCGATTGATGGTAATACTATTATTGTGCCAGATAGTGGAATTGAGAAACTCTGCTGTAGAGGAAGGAGGGTCTGGAGAGGTGGAAAGAAGCAACTTGGCTGTGAACTTGTGGATAGGAATGGAGGAAAAGTGAGGTTTACGAGAGAATGAGAGATATTCAGCAAAAGTGAAAGGGGCTAAAGAAAGCCGCTCAGTGGTAACCCATAAGGGGGACGGCTCAGCAGGGTCTTGCAGCCAATGGGAAGCTTGCCGCAGAAGGAATGCTTTGTGGTAAGCGGGGAAATTCGGGAAATTAACTCCACCCTCGGATTTGGGGAGTTGCAATCTAAGCAGGGACATGCGTGCTTTTTTGCCGGACCAAAGAAAGGAGGAGAGAATGGTGTTAATTTTCTTAAAGAACTTAGCAGGGATAGGAATTGGGATGTTGGAGATGGTGTAAAGGACTAACGGGGAGAGCATCATTTTAATCGTATCAAGACGACCCCACCAGGAAAGGTATAATGGGTGCCATCTGGAAGTGAGGTCGGATAGTTTCTGGGTGCATTTGGTGAGACACAGCGAGACAGTGTCGGAGAGGGAGGGAGTTATGTGTAGACCTAGGTATTTGATGTGTGAGGGGCTCCAAGTAAAATTGGACGCCATAAAGTCCGGTTTAAAAGTGAACTTAGTGAGGGGTAGAATCTCACACTTGTCATTGTTTAGCTTATAACCTGAAATCTGGGAGTATTCGTGAACTTCAGCTAAGAATGCGGGAATGGAAGTTGCGGGATTAGACATGAATAATAGAATATCGTCTGCGTAGGCAGCAAGTTTAATATTAGTGTGGGAGATTTGGAAACCGTGTAAGTTGGGATTTTGACGAAGCTTTGAAAGAAAAGGTTCCAGGGCCAAATTAAAAAGAAAAGGGGAAAGAGGACATCCCTGACGAACACCCCTACCTAGGTTAAAAAAAGAGGAGACTAGACCATTGGCGCAAACCGCCGCTCTAGGACTGGAATAAAGGAAGGAGATAAAAGAAATAAAACGTGGACCAAATCCAAACCATTTGAGGGCGGAGAAAAGGAAAGTCCACTCCACCCTGTCGAACGCTTTTTCTGCGTCTACGGCAATGGCTGTTAATGAGTCTTGGAACTGTGGAGATTTGGAAAGGACATTAAACAACAGTCTGGTGTTATCAGTGATGAAGCGACCCTTAACGAAGCCAGACTGTTCAGGGCCTAGCAGTTCGGGAAGATAAGGGTCTAATCGAATGGCGAGAGATTTGGCATACAATTTATAATCAATGTTGACCAAAGAAATTGGTCTGTAATTCTTACAATGCTGGGTGTCTTTGCCTTCTTTGGGTATAATACAAATGTGGGCGTCTGAGAATGTACCTGAGGAAGAACCGTTTAATATGAAGGAGTCAATAAGGGAGTGGAGTCTGGGCAGCAACAATTTGGAGAAATGTAAATAAAATTCAACTGTGAATCCGTCTGGCCCAGAGGCCTTATCCTTCTTGAGTGACTGAAGCGCTGTGAGTAATTCATCACCAGAAATTGGTGATTCAAGGGCAGATAAATCAACAGGGAAATTAGGAGGCGGTTGGATGGTGGCAAAAAAAGCAGCAAGAGATTGAGCAGTGGGGTGCGTCTCAGAAGAATAGAGTTTGGAATAAAACTGGGAAAATTGTTCTAAAATGTCAACATCTGTATGCTTTAAAACAGAATTAGCATCGTAAACAGATTCAATATTCAGTTTGTTCTGTTTGACTTTTAAATAGTTGGCTAAAACCTTCCCCGCCTTATTTTTACCACCATAAAATTTTGAACTGGATTTCAACAAGTACAATGAAGCATCCTCAGTGGATTGTTTGTTAAATTGCATCTTAGCAGCAATGAGGGCGGTCAGACTTTCTTGCGAATGGGATGTATAGAAAGAATGCTCTAGCTTTTTAATCGTACAGAGGAGGTCATTGGTGCGTTTGCGAGCATTCTTGCGTTTGGTGGCCACAAAGCTGATAATGAAACCTCTAGCTGCTGCTTTATAGGCATCCCAAACAACGTGGTTAGGCACAGTGGGTGTATCATTAATGGTGAAAAATTCTGTGGAGAAATCTACAAAGGAGGCGGAGAATTTGGGGTCGAGGAGTAAAGTGTTATTGAAGCGCCATCTCTTTGGTCCGGTGGACTTGGGTAAAATGTCAATGTTTACCAAAACGGGGGCATGATCAGAAAATAAGATGGGGCCTATATCAGCGTGGGTTAGGGATTGGGACAAATGGTGGGAGAGGAAAATGTAGTCAATACGTGACTGGGAGTGGTGAGTTGGGGAGTAGAAGGTGAATTCTTTAGAGGTGGGATTGCAGAGACGCCAAGCATCAATGAGTTTATGTTGGGATATCGCTTGGGCGAAAAGCTTGTGGGATTTATTAGGGACAAAGGGTACCTTGGAGTTCCTGTCTAAAAAAGGGTCGAAGGGAAGGTTACAATCACCTGCTAAGATAAAATTATCGTCAATATATTCGGTGATACCGGAGGCCATTGCACGCCAAAAAAACTGATCACCACCAGTAGGGGCGTAAATATTAAGGAGGGAAAGAGGGGCGCCCTTTGAGGAGAGTTTAACGTATAACCATCTACCATCAGGGTCTGATTCAGAAATCAAGAGCAAATGAGCAAAAGATTTACGAACTAATACAACCACTCCGTTCCTCTTACCATCACCCGGAGATGAGAACACAGCACCCACCCAACCTCTCTTAAGTTTGGCAGCCTCAGCATCAGACAGGTGTGTTTCTTGTAAAAAGGCAACGTCTACATTCAGTTTGGCTAAATGAGAAAGGATTTTTTGTCTCTTAATAGGAGAATGCAGACCTTTAACATTCCAGGAAACAATTCGGACTGACATTAAGGATTAATCAGAAAGTGGATCAGTTGAAAGGTAGGACAGTAAGGAAATACCTCGCAGCGAGCAAGGGCACAAGAGAAAAAGAGAGTGAATTGAGAATTAACGTGAATGAACAGGAGTAGAAGAAAAAGAGAAAGAGGAACCAGTGAGGCCATAGAGATAGAAAAGAGCCAAGAAAATAAGAAGAATGATAGGAAGATACAATAATTCTTAAAGATAATGATGAGAAAGATGAGAGGGAGAATCAAATAGGTGAAGAGAGATGAATACAAGCAAGAGAGCCAACAAACAATGCGGAAAAGAGAGAATGTCGAAAGAGAAGTGAAGAAGAACCATGGAAAAGATAGTGACACCAATAAATCTGAAAGCAACGAGGGAAAAGGGGAGGTAAGGAAACATCGAACGTAAAAAAACATGATAAATAAGGAATGAAGAGTACTTACGAGGGGAGGCATGGGAGAAATACAATCAGGAACTGGGAACAGACGGAAATACATGTGGAGATGAGGGAAGGGAGGTAGGGCCAACTGGGAGAGGCAGGGCAGTCGGGATGAGGGAAACGTCCAACCAGAGATAACACAACGGAACGCAAAACAATGATCTGTGAAGGGAGAAAAATAACAAGGTTAGAAACTCGAACACAGCAAAGATAAAAAAGAGAACATATGACCAACTGAGGAACTAGAACAACACTATCAGACTATAAAATAAGAAATATAATCTTAACTAGAAGTCATAAAATCAGAGGAACCTGCAAAAATGAAGGCAAAAAAAGCAAACGGATTAGAGGGTCAAATTGCAACTATAAAAACAAGTCATGGTGGGTGGGAAGAGGAACCAGCTATCTCCATGTCATGTTGACCACAGGAGTTCAAGAAGCTTCGAAGTCGCGCTGGATCCTCATATGTCGTAGTCTTGTTGTTATGGGTGACCTTAAATAGACAAGGATGAAAAAGCCCATATCTGGCGCCAATGGAGCGAAGGTCTGGTCTCATATCAAGGAAGGCTTTACGGCGGTTTGCAGTGGCCCTGGCATAGTCCTGTGCAAAGAACAAAGTGGAGCCTGACCATGTGAGACGAGGAGATGCTTTGGCGGCTAAGAGGACTTTCAGCAAGTCTGTGTACTCTAGAAAGTACATTATTACACCTCTAGGCTTCGTTGACGTGGAAGGAGAGGAGGGAGCTCGACCAAGCCTGTGGGCACGTTGGATGTTTAGTGAGGTATCTTCAGGAAGGTGAAGAAGCTTCGGGAGAAAGGATTTGAAGAAACTAATGGGATCATTTCCCTCACAACCCTCCACCAGGCCGTAAATACGGAGATTGTTGCGTCTGTTGCGATTTTCAAGATCCTCCACCTGCTTCTGAAGAGAGGAAATCTGCGTGTGCATGTGGGAGACCTTGGTGACAGAGTCCTGAAGAGAGGACACGTCACGCTCCACCGACGAAACTCTTTCATCCATCGAAGCCCAGTTGTCAGTGAGAATCTGCAACTTAGCATTGGTCTCTTCCATGTAAGGGCGCAAGGCCCGTATCTCTTCGAGAAGTAACTCCATAGAAATGGGCGAAGAGGGCTTAGGAGGCGAAGGAGGGTCCTTTTTTAACCTCTTAGAGTTCGCTTTTGCTGAGGGTTGCGAGGGGGTGTCTGCAGTCGACGTCATCTCAGTTGAAGCTTCCAAATGGGCTAGTGCAGTGAATAACTTGGAATTTTTAATGAAATTACGCTTTTGAACTCTACTGGAGCAATCCGCCATCAGCACGCCTATGGAGCGTGAGGTCTTAAGATATCCTATTGCCCGACTCAGAAGGGAGCAGAAAGCAGATTAATACAGAGACACGCCAGGTCAAAAAATTGGACTCATAGGAGTTAGAAACTGAAGTCCTAAAGGTGGTCGCCCTTCATGAGGAGAGGTGAAAATATCAGTCAGAACATGCAAGATGATCTCAGTGTTCAACTAAAAAGAACTCCAAAGGACAAATTAATGTATAGGTGTGCCAGACAAAAAACTGTAGACGTAGATATCTAAGGCTGAGGTCATAAAATGGCCGCCGTGGATGAGGAGAGCCAAAAAATTCCAGTCAAAACCATGAAAAAGGCCACCCTTTCAAAAGAAAAATAAAGAAAAGTCACCTTAGAATATTGGTCTGCCACATTTGTGCCTCAGAGGCTGCTGGGGTCATATGCGTGCGGACGAGGCATCCAGGGATCTCATGCGCGCTAGGACGCGCTGTTGAAGCATTCGCGGGCAAAAATAAACAAAATGGCGGCCGCGGCCGATGATAAGCCGCGACCGGAGGTAAAAAGGGCTGTTAAGTCCAAAATAGCTGTGCCTCAGGAGCGGAAGGGGGATGAAAATGAGCCTGGCATCTTCCGGTGCAAGGGGCTTCCCTCCGTTGCTGGAAACGGGTGCGCGAACCGCCGGTATCCTCCGGTTCGGACGGAGCCGTCACCCGGACGCCGCCATCTCCTACGGGCGCCTAGCCACGCCCCCCAAACAACTTTGATTATCTCTAAATAAAGTGCGGGTACGTTAATACTTCCCTCACTAATAGACTCTGAAACAATCTTCACAAGTACACACAACGTTAATGCAGCAGGGAAAGACATCCTCCATTGAAATATCTCTAGACGGACCACGGGATTAGTTTTTATGACATGAGTCTAAGAACATAAAGTGCTAAAGCATTTGTCATCCCCTCAGTATTAGAACCTCGGGGGTCATCGTATAGTGCATAGGTGCTTCCCTTGGTCTTAGAGTCTCAAACAATCATCACAAAGACATCCTCCATTGAAATATCTCTAGAGGGACCACAGGATTAGTTTTAATGACATGAGTCTAAGAACATAAAGTGCTTAAGCATTTGTCATCCCCTCAGTATTAGGACCTCGGGGGTCATCTTATAGTGCATAGGTGCTTCCCTTGGTCTTAGAGTCTCAATCAATCATCACAAAGACATTCTCCATTGAAATATCTCAGAGGAGACCTCACAATTGTTTCAAAAGCATCGATCTAGAATCATAAAGTGCCACTGCGTTTGTCATCCCCTCTGTGTTACCCCCTCGGGAATCATCATCTTAGTGCACTAGATAGCAGCGGGGAGGTGGGCTTTCAGGAAAAAAAGGATATGTGTTAGTGTTTTCCTCTGTGGTAACCCATCAGAGGGTCAATCAATTGCTCTAAGCTAGAAACAGGAGAAAGCTCTCTCCTTTGTCTTGAGAGAGGCCACAAGCTTTATACTTACCCCAAAGGTCCAGGCAAGAGTCAACCAAGAGCAAAACGATCACTTGCTGGAGGCAATGCAATTACTTCTCAACATAAAGTGCAAGTGCACTAAGGGGCACATGCATCAAGATATTTTGCGATCGCAAACAGTGCGATTCTCAGAAATCGGCCGTCTGCTTCGCAAAATGGCCTTTTTGCAATGCATTAAAGTTTTTGAGATTCGCAATTTAGGTAATCACAATTTCTTGAGAATACATAAATTGCAAATGCAAATAGGGAATCACAATTTGCGATTCCCTAATGGATATGCAAGAAGCCTTTCCTAAAAGCAAACTGTGCATTTAGGAAACGCTTATTAGCATTAACTTCAGGCTTATGGTAATATGTGCATACTTTGAAAAATGCACAAAACCGCATTTTTTCAAAGTGCCGTGTAGTGCACACATGTCCCTTGGGCATGTGTGTACCTTACATGTGCACCTTTTTTTGTAAGGGACGCCTTAGACTCCCGGGCACCCTTGCCTCTGCATTACCTAATTTGTGATTACCAATTAGGTAATCTCAATTTAGGGAATGCAAGACCATTCCCACCTATGGGCCTTGAGGCCCATACGAAAGAATGGAGTCGCAATAGCAAATAGGGATTCCCTAATTGCGTTTGTGATTCTTAAGGCATCACAATTAGAGAATCGCTATTTGCTGCCTGTTTTGTTGCATTGCTTTTTGTGCTTACCAAATAGCGATTTCTTTAAAATCGCTATTTGGTCATCACAAAATGCAACTTTTATGTATGTGCCCCTAAACCCTGCCATTATTATTTACCCCTCGGACAGATGATATATTATTGCACTAACTAAAGTGAGGTAAAGATACTCAGCTGCTTAACAACCTGTAACCCTCGACAGAGGACTATTAAGCTATAATAAGAAAAGCCGAATTATTACATGGTTCACAATCGATGTTAAGGTTTTGGGCTTAAGTAGCTTTTTGATTATAATAATCCTACTTTAGAGAACATCATTGCTTTGTTTCATCAGAATTCGAGGTGAAGTGTAATATCTATAGCTTAATCTTATCAAGTTCATTGGTAGTGCTAACATTTTAGAAAAACACTTTGTCCGAAATATTATAGCACAGTGAGCTTTAAATAACATGTTCTGTTGAATTAAAAATGAATGAATAATAATATTAAATTTCATCCTAGCTGGGAGAGTTATCTTATTCAATTTGTAAATCTCCATTTGAAGTTAGAAACTTGTTAGATCTTGAACTTGGGACCCCCTACATCATGCAACACAAATGTGCCCTGACACATTCCAGCGTCCAAAGGAGACTAAGAACAATTCTGATTTCAGCTCCTTATTGGAAACCTGGAGGGTGGCTCATGTGACAATCACAAAGCTATGTGTGAAAGCTCTAATCCAAGCAAGTAGGAGATAAACTGGAGCAACTTCAAAAAGGTTAAAAAATGGACTCCTAGGTGCAGTCAGCCATATGAAGTTGTGTAATGTAGTGAGTGGCGACACCAGAAGGGGAATTTGAGATACCCAATCGTAAAAAACATGGTTACTTTTTTCATTATTCAACTGTGATTAATAATATGATAACATTTATACACTCACATATGCCCATAGTTATGAATATGCAAACACAGATACACAAATACATACATGCAAACACACAGGTCCCATACACCAAGGAATGGGACAAAATAGTGATCACAATGCTTAAACTTTTATTGCAGAACAGTTTCAAAACTGGTATACAATTTTTGTATAAACTTATTGCATTTTATATAACCTCCAAACATATTCCATACAGCCTGTTGTTTGTTGCAGCTGAATTAGAGGGTCTTTATTGGGTACTAAAATTAACAGTCGGAGGTCCTAGGGGTTCTCAGTTGGCATGGCGTTCACCCTCCTATCCAGTAGACTGTAGTGGTAGGTATAAAAGAAGGAGCAGCCAGTACTCCAAATCGAAGTAGAGGGAAAAATGATCCATTTTCTTGGAACGTCCTCCATTCAGACAACATAGGTTGTTCCCTGTGTCACAATTAAAAAAGAAAAAAAACAGCTTGCAGGTTTGTGCATTCTTAACAATTTTGAGCCTTGCAGTTTAACACGTCAAGTCTTACATTTCCTGAACTCATTTATCAGAACTCTAGAGGGTAAAGTATTAGGCAATTACAGTTTTAACTTTTCCAACACAACTGTCAGATGGGTGATTTAATCGCGTTTACTATCCACAGGTGAACGGGGAATGTGATCCAATACAAAACATAAACTGGTTCTGTCTGGAAAGCTTCCGCAGCTTCCAGTTAATAGACTGCACACATGTTGCCTGATGCAATACATCATACTTCTCAGGGGTACCTGTGAAGTCTAGGTTCCACACATCAAATGCAGGCTTCTCTCACACACGCACACACCAATTCCATTTCATCTTCCTATAAATATGCAAACCTGCCCTCGTTTCCACGCAATTAGTAAATCAGTATTGTTCCCAAGGCCTGCTGAATCTAATAACTTACTGCGAGTGCACATTAGACCTGTCGCTATCATTACATAACTGATGTCTGCTTCTTCTGTTGACTCTAATACTAACAGTTCCAACACATGTCGGGCAGCTGCACCCGGCCCTTGTTTCTTTGTTCTTTTTGCCCAGTGTCATAGCCTCGTCTTCGCTCTGCAGCTGTTGCTCCCATCAAGAGAGCAGTTTGCAAACAAACAACGCAGCTGATCGTGACAGTGTATTTGAAGTTAATCCAATGTATTCAGAAATCACAGCAGTAGATGTAGTCACAGTGGCATATCTTCCATTCTCCGCAGAGACAACATGGCATCAAGCAAATAGTGCAGGTGCACCTTGCCCCGGCCACACTTCTTGTGTTTGCTTTTGTTGTCAATTAATAGATCTCATCTGCTTGAAGATCAAAGGTGGTCCCTAAAAGGCTTTATAGCAAGATCATGTGGTGAGAACCATTTAATGTGCTGTTTATTGTTCTTTTTGTGTGTTGTCATAGTCTCCCTTGGGCCTCGCACCTCGGATGCCCTTTTTTTCTAGCAAGAAAAAATGTCTATATTTACAGCTGTCGTACTCTCCAATGGAAATTGCCTGGGGCCTATTCACAAACTGCATTTTGTAGTGTGTTTAGTAGTGCTCCGATTGTACCACTACAATACTACAAGATTCAATTTACAAGCATGCGAGTATACATCCCCGCTTCCACCTACCCACAAAAGACTAAGCCCATTGCTGTTCACAAACTACATTTCTAAATTGACTACAGCCAAAAAGGAACACCAAAAACTCAGCTCAGAGATGGATTAAGTTCAGCACCACACATGGCCAACTACTGTAAATGCCACACTGTCCGATAGAAAATGATGACAATAGGGACCACAAAAATAAAACCCCATTGGAAATAATGCAAAAAAATATACTCAACTATTCAAACTTGTTGCTAAATATATAAATAAATATGATTTAATTTAAAATAATCTAAAAACACATGCATTGTTTAATGATAAAATATTTCACCATTATTGTACAAAATTCACCTTTTCTGCATGGTCACCCTACACTTTTTGCCTTTTGCTGGACCCTACATGTTTACTGGCGTTAGAACTCTGTGCACTTTAACCTTGCTAACCAGTGGTAAATTGTTTGTGCTCCCCCTATAAACATGTGTTTATGGAACTGTAGCAAGGCTGGCCGGCCCATAGAGACCAGAGTACAGATTTAAACAGGGGCGGTGGGTGAGATTTTAAAGTGGTGGGGCGCAAACGAATTAGCATACAGCACCGTAGCGAGCGAGCGCAGCGAGCGAGCCCGAACCCCAAAAGGGGGGTTTGGGGGGTTTACCCCCCCCAAGAAAATTTTGAAAAAAAAGAAGAAAAATCGTGCATTTTCAAGCAAATTTGAGAAAGCAGGAAGGTTAATAAAGCAATTGTGAAAGTGCAGTTATTACATTAATAGATGGCATAACATAGGTAGCTGCTTATTCAGTATTACCACAGAGCTTCATACATTCTGTCCTATTATGCTCAGGTGCTGAATTCAGACTATAAGACTCATGGAAATCTCAGCTCTAAGAGTAGAAGAAGTTGCACAGCAGTGTAATGGTTGCCAGGCTCGTTCCGCAGGAGCGTCAGGAACTTGAAGAAAAGTCCACAGTCTTCCCCTACGGCCTTCCGACTCTATTAGACTCTAGAGTTACGAATGGCACGCAAGGGGAAAACAGGGAAACAAAACAAGGAAAGGCGGGGGAAGAAAAACAGTCTTACAACATACTGAATATTAGACTCTAGAGTAACGAATGGCAAGCAAGGGGAAAAGAGGGAAACAAAACAAGGAAAGGCGGGGGAAGAAAAACAGTCTTACAATATACTGAATATAAAAGAGGCAGCGCAATGCGCTGTTACCGTGATTCTGGTTGAGCTGAACTTTGTACACACACTTCACATAGGTCCACGCAAGTACCACATCAGATGAATCTATTGGAGGCTTTGAAAATAAGGAGAAAGTGACTGCCCAGCCCTCCACCGGAAGACTTTTTACTCTCATAATAAAGAAGCTTCACTTTTACACACACAGCGGACCGACCCTCGCGTCTCTGTCCCGTTCTCACTTCCTTCACTTTCTGCTTCCCCCTCTGATACCACCCGCCTCCTTACCCGCTTCCAGAACCCTCCTCTCCTTCCCCACCCTCCCCACCACCCTCATTCGCTGCTCCTTTTCCCCTTCATTCTCTCTCTTCCCTAACATCTTCCCCATCTCCTTCTTCACCCACAATGTAGCCATTCACTTTATGGCGCTCTGTGTTCCCTCACTCAACCCCCCACCCCCTTTCTTCCCTGCTCTCCCATTACCATTAGGGGTCTCTGCAGTTCACCGGCGTTTGCTATGAGCAAGTCTGACTTACTTTTGTAAAACTACTGGCTTACTCTTGAAATGCCAGGGATACTCCTGCCTTGTTCCTGGAAATTTAGAGTAAGCCAGTAGAAAGACAGGTGTAAGTTAAAGTAAAATACGTGTGAATGGGTCCAGAATCCTCTACGGTTTACTTCAGGCGTTCCAGGTTAGAATTAAAATGTCCCAGGGAATAGGGATTCTCCAACTTCCATATGAACAAACTATACATACATGCATATATACATACACACACGCACACGCACTCACTCTCTTCCCGTATCTCACAAACAAATCCTTACGGGCCCAGGCGGAGACACCAGGTTCTTTTCAAAAATTATTTATTCGCACAATAAATGCCATGACGCGTTTTAGACAACACCGGCCTTGTTCATTTATATACCATCCCCAGCTCCGATATGCCCCTCCATGCACCCAAGCAGCCCAGCTGAAGTCCCTGGGCAGTGAGTATGTATTCGTCATTCCTGGGGCCCAATTCAAACCAATTTATTCAAACACATTTCCTACCAGAGCCGGCCTTTGCTCAGACAAACAGCGCCCTGGTCGGAAAGAAATGTGGCGCCCTCTCTTCAGCTGGTAAATAAAATAAGATGGCCGGGGCCCATTTTGTGTTTACAGGACATCCCCACATCAAAACAGTAACTTGCCTCATAACACAAACCTCTCGGTACTTCCACCAAATAATGTGATTCACTCACAGCGTAGCTAGATTACCGTACGCCGAGTTGTTGGTGGTGCGAATGGCAGCGTTGTTGTGTCGGCTGGGGGTGAAAATTAAATGGAAAGGAAAAGAAGGGGTTGATCGGGTGCAAAACGACGCATGCGGCAAGGGAAAATGAATAAAAGCAGATAAGTCTGACCCAGTGAAGTAAAGTAAGAGGGACGCTGCAGTCTGCACGGCTCTCATGCAAAAGCTCCGCGCGCGCTTCTGAAAACTGGCACCCTGGGCCCAGTTCACCCACGCCAAAGGGCATGGCCCGTTTCCAACCTTTCGGCTGCGCAGTTCTCTGAAGATTAATCTAAACCTACAATGATGGTGTCCGTTCCAGTCATGCCCACACGTGGGAGGAATTCACGGACAGCTGTTTGTTGCACAGGGAAACCAAACCTAGCGAGGGGGTGGCTGCTGGGATAAGATTCGTTTGGGTGTCTGGGTGTGCAAAGGCAGCCGGAGCATTCACCTGACCCGTCCCCTGCCGTTACTTCTGGGGAGCCACCTACGCTCACACTTTCATTAACCTTACACGGCCCACACTTCACCCCCTCCTATTTCTGTAACAACCCCCTTCTGTCTCCCCTGACCCCGTTGCCACTGCCCTTACACCGCCCTCTCCAGTTTCTCTAGGTGCAGGCTCTCTCTCCTACCACTCTCTGGGAGCTCACCTTGCTGCTAACCTACCCCGTTCTTTCTCAAAAGTCACTCCCTTCGTTCACCGTCTCTTCCTCACATCCCGTTCCTACCCAGGCCATTCCCCTCTTTCTCACCATTCGAAGACAGCCCCTCTTTTAACGTTTTGCGGACATACTTCCCAACACTGTACCTGCACACAGATCAATGACGTGTTTTCAACAAACAATCACAAAACTCCGAAGCTTATCAGCCGGCCCAGCATTTCTCCATGTTTCCCCAACCGATCCTACCTGTGTGTCCTCAGTCCTCAGCCACCGTCCAGTCCACGAGTCACGACGACCACGAGTCTCAGGCGACGCGCACAAAGTGAACCCGACCGTTACCGGATCCAAGCAGCACGCTTACCTTACGTCAAGCTCGGCATCCAATCAGGATTGCCCCTGCTCATGCTGCGCGGTGACCGGCCAATCCTGGCGCAGTGGCGCTGCATGCAGCGCCAGGATTGGCTTGGAGGGCACAGTGACTGCTCGCCCTGTCGCCCTTTTGCTGCCAGCGCTGCCGCCAGCAGGTCCTGCACCCCCCCACCCCCTACTAGCTAATGGGGCCGGCCTGGGTGCGCATGCTCGGGCAAGTTGCTGCCCGAAGCATACATGCGGGAAAGGGGAAAAAAAACGTTTTTTAGGCCTGTCAATCATCCGGCTTCAAATCAATCACCACACCAGCCAGCCCGCCCCCCTGCACACTCCCGATAAAGTCGGGTGCTGCCCGGCGCCGCCGGAATAATGTGCGCAGTAAATGGTAATTTGGACATTATATTTTAATTATTTAACGTGGGTATTATTTAACGCGGGTCCAAGCAGCAGGGCTGGTGGGGCTACGCCCTTACGCCCCAATGGACGCACCGCGGCTGGATTTAAATACTAATACTGTACCCTGGGAATAGAACTAGCAAGAAACATAATTAATCAATTAGTTTTAAATAGACTTAAAAAAATAAGGAAAAGTAGCTTACTGTTTCTCTGCTTGCAGTTCTTGGAGACAAAATTTGCCAGTCAGTAATTAGCATTTGAATAGGTGTGAAAAAGATGTGATGTGCTTCAGAGGAGCAAACAATGGGTTGACCTGAAAGAGCAGAGATGACTCCTCTGAACCTGAAAGAATGCGCAGAGTGGGGCTGTGAACATCCTTTTTGACATAACAGTGTCAAATCCTGCTTGAATGTCAAGTCCTGCTTGACAGGTCTGCTGGGTTTTTATATAAAGCACTGGGGACACTCTCGAAATGAAGGGAAACAGAATGCCAAAGCAATTCTTACATATCCACTATCTGGTTGTTGAAGCACCGGCTTTGTCCCACGAGACGTTTGTATCTGGGATTTTACATATACCGCTGGGGGTGCACTGAAAGCAAGAGAAACTGAATGCCAAAACAATTCTTTTGTTTCCAGTGTCTGGTTGCTGAAACCCCTGCTTTGTTCTACCGGACGTCTGTCTCTGGATTTATAAGGAGACAGTGACTACCCCAAACTGGATTTTAGTGTTGGATGTGGGAGGACACTAGGTTTACTATAATAAACTCCCCACACAACCCATCCCTCAGAACCCAGTTTTATTATGGCCGAAGAATTTCACTAGGACGCATTCCCACCAACTAGCTTGTGACAGGCATACATGTGGCTTCTCCAGAAACCACTTCAGAAGAGGACTGATCCTGCTGTCTGCAACCTTAGAAGAGCCCTGAAGTATTAGATCAGCTGTCACTTGTATCCCAGACAAAAGTGGACTCCAAGGGTCATACAACTGACATCCTGTTAAAGTTACGGGGACATAACAAGCTACGAGAGGCCTTTTTCTGCAACATCCAACTGACCAGAGGTAACTGGTCTGGGAGTGGACCCTGCTGTTTGGCCCCTGCCTGACACCCTGTGAGTCTCTAATGGGCCTCCCTTGAGGTCCTGGGAGTTTGGAAAGTGTATTCCCATGGTGGAGTGGGACTTAAAGGACTAACATCAGAAGGCAAAATCTTTGACCAGGATGAATCTAATTGGTGTATTTGCTCTGCGTTCCACTGTGTTCCACGCTAAATTGCACTTAGACCCCAGTCTTTCACGGCCATTGACTATCATTGGTACCTTGTGCTTCTTGGTGCAATTCCTATCTAAAAAATTTACAATTAATATCTTTGGTTCCCCTAATTGGATTTTCATGATTTTGTTTATTTTACTTTTTTTTTCTAATTGTGTTTGAGACTTTCATCGCATTGCATTTCGACTTTATTACTGTTTTGCTACTTCATAAATGCTTTACACATTGCGTTAACTTAACCCTGTCTTCTCTGTAACATAGCTACCAGAGGGTTGAGCCTAAGTTGATTTAGTGACTTTAAAGGTTCACCCTGACAAGGATTCTGATGATTTAAAAAACCAAATTAAATTAATGTAATATGAACGTTTATTAAATTTTAAGTACGTTAGTTTTAATTAAATATATACATCACTTTTAATAAGCATAAATGCATAACCCAAAATACTTTGGGTGGAAATGTATTTTTCGATTTAAACCAGAAAAATAACTTGTATTTAATTTAATATTTTAATTAATTAAAGATTCGATTCAAAATTAAGGTACAGTGTTGTAGCATTTTTTTATATTGCTCGGCATGTAAAATATGTATATAAAATGAATTTACATTCAAATTTAACATGAAAATATTTTCATTCATTTTTTTTGCGGGTTGAATAAACTTTCTTACTTTTACTTTTCGCTATACTTTACCATAGGGAAATTCCACAGCCAGGGAGAAAATCTCCCTGTGGTAAATTATAAAAAGGCTTCCAAGATTGAGTGCTTGATTCCTAAACTCTTCTGTAGATAAAAGGCAAATTTCCAAAATATAAAGACCATGGAATACGATTTTTAAAGAAAGTTCCTGGTATGATGTAGAGACCAGGCCATTTGCCTAGAAATGTAACCTTTAACATGAACGCTAGGACATCTATAAAGTGAAAAATTACAGCTAACTTGGTTTTGAAGATTTAGATTATCATGAAAGACTGCATGAGAATTCTGTGTATTCTACAAGGGATGTTTTTCTATAGAAATCTCCTAACTGACATGCTAGGGTGTTCCCTTAAGCCAGAATTTGCAACTCTGGTAACTACCCCCATCACGACAGAACCACTATCACAAAGAGACAGCGATCTACTTGATCTCCTGCTTACTGCAGGGATTAAAATGATTCTAAATAAGTGGAAGAACACATCCAAGGCATCATTCAAAGGGTGGCTCAACTGGGTAACGTATCTCAGAGATGCGGATACGTTGTCCCTACAAGACTCACCGTGGAGACAACCCAACAGAGGGAACCCCCATGAAAAAAGCGGGTGCTACCCCAGCCTAATAGCTGGCAGAACAAACTACCAAGCACTCTCTCTCCATCTATGCTCATATAAACTTAACGCAGCTCAAGCCCTTATCTCTTCTCTACACAAACTAGACTCTTTACTAGAACAGAGAGGTAGGGCAGACTATAAAAGAAATAGAAGGAAACAGAGGATACCGTAGAAGATAGTGTTCACGGATTTTGTGTATGTTCTATGTTTTTGTATGACTAAATGTTTAGCTCTGTATGTGCTGGTATTGTTTTTGTTTTTATGACAAAATCCCAATAAAAAGTATTGAAATTGAAATCGTAAATTGAAATCGTAATTTTCACAGTGCTGCGTGAGATGCACATTTCCATTTCCAGTACGTATTTGAAATCATAAATAACATTTCTTTTGCATATGTCCACTGTCCTGTCAGTTTCCAGACAAACTGAGGCCTGCTGTGTGATTGTGTAGAGAATAGAAAATATATTGTTATCACACAGTGCATGGCACTTGTGTGATCAACACATGCATTTTGGTAATGGCACTGGGATCTGGAAGTTACGTGTTAGTGGGTCCTGTCACTGACTCCTGTTATTTTCTAAAGTATAAAAAAAAAGTGATGGATAGAATGATTAAATTAATTTCAGCCATTGGCAAATACTCGGGTTTCATCCCGTCCATTGTTATTTCCTACACTTTCAGTTTGGACCCAGCCATAAGTAAACCAGTCTTGACCCTGCTTCAATCAGAAAGTCCAAAAACTGCCAGGCCAAGTCCTATCTGAACCAAAACCCAAGCAACTCAAGACCAGTTTCCTCCTTATTAGGGATCATCAGTCAAGTATACCTTGGTTCACGGTTCAGTGTGCACGGGACCCATGTTTCGGTATACCCATCCCATTTAGGGCATCAAACTGAAGTTTACAAAAAAGTAATAGATAGAATGCTTGAATTAATCACTCGTATCTCAGTCCATCATTATTTTGCCCACCATGCCACCTCCGTTTGGACCCAGCCATATGCAAATCAGAGTTGACCCTGCTACAATTTGAACAGTGAAGTCCGAACTACTGGGCTCAGTGGCGTAGCTAGGGGGGGTTGGTGGGGGCGGTCCGCCCCAGGCGGCACTATTTTTGGGGCGGACAAAGGCATTCAGATAAGGCTCGGCTGGCTTTCGCTGACGTTTGGGGACGGGCAGAGAAGGAATAGGACTCGGGCAATGTCCTCTTCCTTTTTGTGCTTACAACTGTCCCCCCCTCTCTTCCTATTATTCCCTCTCTTTCTGTCTTGCTCCTCACTTACTGAAAACCGTAACTTGAAAAAACGGTTCACAACCTCCTTCCTTCTTTCATTTAGTTGCTTTCCTGTGAAATGGATCCAAATAAGAAAAACACTCTTTCGGGAAATGCCCTTATTCTGACATTTTTCTATTCCAAAGTGCAGCGGGATGGAGAGAAATTTAAGGTTTTAAATTAGAAAAATAAATACATAACTAAATAAAGCAAGACAGAGTAGTTGCAAAGTGGCCAGATTGGTTTTATTCACATCCAAACACATCAGCCTCACTTTACAGACTTTGCAGTGAAGCGCTACTTTTGTTTTTTCGTCTTTCTTTGAACAGCATTGTTGTCCCCAGGTGGGGAAGTGCACCATCCCTGGAGGTACTGCAATACCTGGTTGATGGATGGATTGAAAAACAAAATGTGTAACATGGCTCTGTTTATGGATGTGGTCTTTTTAAACCATACTGCTTACGTTTATTAAGGATATAAGCAATGGACATTGAAACGGTTCCCTTCAGGGCCATGTAGTCATGTCCTTAACTTTCCAGGTAAAACCAGTGAGTGAGAGATCGTTAAGGTAACCATGTTGTTTCTGTTTACATTTCACATGCTTTACTTAATCTTGCATCCCCTATGAGTGTTTGCTTTAACTTTTTTTTTTTAGGCAGCATATTACTCTTATCAAGTGCATAATTTGAATTGAGCCACATCCAAGTGTTTATAGCGGGCAGAATTAGGTTGTAGCTGAAGGCAGTGCGAGTTTCTCTCAGTGGGGCAGTATGGTGTTCAGTGGGGGAGAGGATGTGGCACTATGGCCAGAGCTGTCGAATTTGGAACTGGGGAACTGGGTTCAGCCTTCATGACCAGTCCACCAGACCACTCTACTGAGGGAGCATATTCCCATGCTAGACCGTACAAGGCCCCACTAGACCTTAGAAGGCTTGATGTCTTAGCACAAGCAGGTGTACCCTAGTGGTGTCAATTGTGAGTTAACCTTGAGGGCCTGTCCACCACAATCCATACTGAAGTTCATCTCCAGTCTTGCGGGCAGGCCTACGAAGCAGAACACCCTAGAGCAACAGTGATCCATTCACTGTGACTCTGTCACTGAGGTCACATGGACCTTGAGCAGGTTAGGGTGGTGCAAACGGTGTGATCGCACAAGGTACCTATTTCGGGTGGGTGCGTAGTGTTTGCAAATATATTATGGTTTAAAAAAAACTTGCTGCCGCCTTCCTGGCCTCCAGCAATTTTCAGAAACAATAAAAATGTCATGATAACTTCAGTGATTAATGGTCTTCCTCCAGAGAGATCCTAGTTTTGTCTAGTGGAAGGTTGACTCCTGGAAAGGTAGCACAGAGGGTTAATATGCCTGCTGCAAAGAACATGTACCATGCATATCACAAAGTGCACTGCTTTAATGGGGGGACCATGATGAATGATCATTTAATGTCAGCTGTAGATGAAGGATCCCTGAATAGTGTCATGTATGTGCATGTTTGCATTGTGCTGAGGGGATTACCAGGTAATTGTTCACGCAGCTCTCTGATGGATGTCACATGCCGTTTTTCTGAGTCCCCAGATAGATCATGCAGTCTGTGTGTTCTCTTTTGTACTGCCAGTCACTGCCAGTCACCGGTGTATTCAACTGTGTAGCCTTGAACCGTGTCATGTATGTGCATGTAACTTGCATGATCGAGGTAACCATTAGCGGCGACTACGTGTCTCTCGCTCTTCTTTCAAGTGCTTGCTGTCCTTTTACCCCAGCAACGCCCCCCCTCTCAACCCCCCAGGGGCGGCAATCTGAGGGATAGCCCTGGGTGCCACAAGCTCTAACTACGCCTCTGACTGGGCCAGGTCTTCCATGAACCGGAACCGGAAAACAAGCTTGTAGCAATAATTGAATACCTCTTCATGAAGTAAAACCACCAACCAATCTCTTGCAGGAATCTTTCATGACTTTTTAAAGTAAGGGATCCTCCCACATCAAAATTTCAGCAAAGGAAAATTCACAAACATTTGTGCGTTTTCATGTAATTTTGGAAACATTTTGTAACAATTAAAAAAAAAAAAAATTAGCACTTTCACACATCCTTTGGCCCTAGTGACAGCGTCCACCACAGAAGACTATATTAGAGGCAAAGTCTGTGAATGACCTGGAAGGACTTAATTACAATGTCCTTTTTCACCTTGTTGCCTTGCACACGGAGCACAGTAGTGCATTTTGACAACGTGGAATGGAAAATTGTTTACACACATCATATAAAACATTTTCTTACAGACAATCTGCACTGAAAATTAATTAAAGGCAGCAGTTAGCAGTCAATGTGTCTTGGACCCAGAACAGTTAAACAGATGTACACTTTAGAATCTGTTACATCATGTTTCAGGCTATTGTTTGTTACCAGCAGTTGGAGTAAGCCGCGGCAAAAGACCGCAGCTCCATCATACTGATATCTTAAGATGTTTGTTGCATCACACTAAACTTGGTCTAGTAAGGTCAGTAAGGACAAGACTTGGACTACAGTAACATTGTCCATGCAAATTGCCTGTGTCAAAACAAAATCTCAAAAAGTGCAAGCACTTTGATGATGCACTCTGTTCGTACCCCATTGCTCAACATTCTTTGACAAGGCTTTGAGAGATGCATCGCCTGTCTTGTGCATGATATAGTTGTTGAGGGACATGTTCTGCTCCAACAAGCATTGCAGTTTATAGATGGAGGAGGTTCAATAGGGCGGAAATGTCTGGGTGAGGGCATACAAGGGGACTTTATTAACTCACTGAGAAACCACAGCTGCTTCCAAGCTTTAAATCAATGGGCAAAATGGGTGCAGATCCTCAGTAAAAACGACCTGAATGCCTTCAACTTCTTTTTCGTTTTTGAGGAGGACAATCAGGTGGATGCATTGGGCACATCAGAGCGCTTGGAAAGTGTCTGCCGTCTTGCATGGAACAGACACTGTTAGTGCCATTGTGAGAGATAACAAATACAAACTAGAGAGCACAAGGTTCAAGCCATTCACAGAAATTGGCAATAAATTATTCCTGGATGTTAGCAGCTGTGTGTACATTGTCTTCACAGAGTACATTGCAATATTTACAAGCTGATGAATACCTTGAAAAGCAGTACTGGTGGGAGGCACCTTCTTGGTAATCTGCTGGAAAATGACACAGTGTGCAGTGCAGTGTGCAGTGAGGCACACATAATCTGTAACTTAACCACTGCTCTACATGTCTGTAGAAGGTATGCATAGAACTTATTTTTACTGGCCCAGAAAACAATCTTACTATTTTCCTACACACCAGTGGCACAGCAACAGTTGAAAAATAGTTCCTACTTTAAACCTTACATCTTGGACAAATCAACTATACAAATTCCAGGAACTTCTTTCCTTTTACCAAAGAAAACGAGAGGATAGCAACTAGAATATGTTCACCTACCTCCCATTACATAAATGGACAGTGGTATGTATGCCT
The DNA here is from genome assembly GCF_964204655.1 of Triturus cristatus. NCBI lineage: Eukaryota > Metazoa > Chordata > Amphibia > Caudata > Salamandridae > Triturus > Triturus cristatus. The sequence continues at coordinate 764,813,843 of NC_140581.1, read as the reverse complement.
TGTCCTCGCTAAACAAAACTCTGGTAGTGCTTTGCATTTCCTATGGTAGTCCCACCTGAAGTGACTTCCGGGAACATGTGGTACTTGAGTGCTTTGGAAGCGACAGTTATTTCCTGTTCCTTGATGGCGTCCTGACCTCTAAAGCTAGATGGTGTTATGTACAATTGTATGCACCACCATCATCGTCATATCCTTTGGTATATCTGAATTATGTAGCTGAACGAACAGTTGTCTTTCTTTGTTGTCTTGCCTATTTGATATGTCTGGTTTTCAAATGGTCAGTAGGCCCCCAGTGCAGTGATGTGTGCTCCGCCACCCACAACACCCTTCAACATGACAAATTGTGCAAACTACAATGTGTTCCTGGCTCATCTTAATTGCACTAAAATCTTAAACAATGTGTAAATTATCTTTTTTGCTTACAAACTCAAGAACTGTGATGGAGTCCAATTTATTAGCTTAGGGTGGATTGAGATTAAGGTGTTGTTATGTGCCTGAGTTTGGCCCATGTAGCAATGCTGCACATTTTCAGACATTGCCCTCTTTCTGCACATTACAATTTTACAATAACCTTTTGTACATGTTTGCATGCGTGACAATGTTGGATTCGTTCATCTGAAACTGCTTTGCTTGCACATTTCACTTCACGCAGCATTATCATGATGCCTCAAACACCGAGTCCAAGGCCTTTGCACACGCTGTACACTGTCGTTCTATCTTCATCCATGGGGCGACAGGGCTATCTGTAAACTCTCTACAATGCTAATTTGTATATACATCGCAAGGATGCTTTTTATCATAAATAAATTAGCATTTCCGGGGGTTAGCCAGAGGAATCACTTCGGCTGACATTGAGAGGTCCTTGCATGCTGATGCTTCACCAAGCAGCTGCCTAATGTCTCCATGAGGGGTGTCCGGTTCTTGACCAAGACGAGGTCTTACATTTTGTCCCATGGGGGTATTCTTGGCTACACGTTCACACACACACCCTAGACACACATAGGGAAGGGATTGCATAATAGGAGTACGCCTGATGCCATCTGCGTTTTCTGTAAGCCTCCTTTTGCAGTGTCTCCCATGGTGGTGCTTTTGAGTTCACTCCTTTTTACTTTCTTTTAAAAGGAGCTTGGAGAAGCTTAGAGCCATGGCCTTCATTTTTTGGAGGAGATGTTAAGAAGGATGTTGACAATTTTCATGATAAATCAAGAAAATGATTTTGCTCTGGTCCTATCTCAGATGTGTCAGACTGTTTGTTGTCCGTGTTCTGATTTCTGGGATTTCTTTCTCATCCTGAGCCAAGAATGCTGTGACCACAGCACTGAGAAGAAGATGCCTTTATCTTTAATGTAACAATGTTTTTGTTGGTGGTACATTGGATCCAAGAGTACTTCCAACATCTTGCTGCTCGGAAGAGGTTGCACAAGGTACACTGTTTTGCATACTATGGTGAAAAATTAAGTATTTGATGTCAGATTGTTCAGTATTTAAGCTCTTTTCAGAGATGTCAGATTTCTCACTAGTCACTTTCTTGGCAGGAATCAGTTTTTTGAAGAAATCTTCACTTCTTCCTGGTTAATTGAGAGGTCCAGAGTCACCAAAGTCACGATAAGGGAAGAACTGAACTCTTTCTGAGCTCCATCTCCTCTAGCTACAGGCATGAAGAATGAAGAGGCAGACTCTGAGTGATGGTCATTGTAGTGAAAGCAATACTTAATATTATAACAGCATGTCTAGTTATTAGACACAAGCTGTTATAAAACTGTAGATATGACAGAAGTATTAAAAAATATTTTGCAATTGGGAGGAGCCAAGATGGCGACCGAGACGGCAGCGTAGATTCCCGGCTCCGTGAGCCTCCGCACCCCGCACGGATATCCTGCAAGAGATCCTTATTCTGCACCACGAGAAAGTGTTCGTAAGTGAAAGTGGCAACCGATCGTGTGACTCCGAGGTTTCTGACTGCCATACAACCGGAGAAATCAGCGATCGAACTTTGCGGCCCGTGCGGTCCTGAAGCCGGGACCTCGAGTGGGCACCTTGGCCGGGTGGCAGTTGAACAACAGCGGCCTGTGGTGCCTGGGTGGAGCCGGTCCACCGGAGTGGAGCCCCCCTCGGCCTGCATTTTGCCGTGGCCGCTCCCCTCTACTGAGCGCTGCGGACTGAGGACATGCCCGGGTGTACGATTTCCGGATTCTGTGGCGTTTGCCCCTGCCTTTGTTGATGAGCTGCCTGGGCGCCGTCCCTGGCCCGCCTTGATCCTTGCGGGCTGCTCCCGGCTTTTTGCGGGAGATGGTCCGTGGCGGAGGCGACTGTTGCCTGTGACCGCGCAACGGCTGGATCTGTGCCTGTCCCGGGATCTCTGTCTTCAGCGACGTGGCCCTCGAGGCGTTGTTCCCTTGGTCCTGGCCCCTATCCGAGTCGGGCCTTCCCAGCGGCCATTTTGTCATTATGCAGCCGGCCATCCTGTCCGCTGGGACGCAGCGGGACTGGGGGTGTGTGACTTTCGGGAGTGTGGCGGAGCGATCGGAGGGAGCCGCTCTGGGATATGGCGACCTCCTGGAGGCCCTGGGTGCCCTTCATTACTCCTTCGCTCATGGCGCCGGGGTCCTGGGGGGGAAGCTAGATGGTGTGGTAACAGCGTTGGGACAGTGGCGGCATGCTGGTCCACAGATACGCAGTGGCTTTCCACACTGCCCACAAGAGAAAGATGTTGTGGCCCCCCCCGCGCTTAGTGTACAGCCGGACACTTCGGACAATATGCTACCGTGTGGTCGGCCAACTGTGAACTTAATCTGTTCCGGAGGTATTGGACCTGCGCGGAAGATGGTGGCCTTGTCCCGTGCGCGGTCTCCGGCGGCCCAGGGACACTTTCAGCAACGTGTATCTCATTTGGCTGCTCCGGCCTCTCAGGTCCTTGTGGGCAGTGCAGATCCTGGGGCAACACTGGAAAAGACGCCCCTCCATGAAGCGGTCTGTTCGGATGCCCAGAGACTTCCACCCCACCTGTGTGCGGCGTTTCCCAACTGCTTTTGGACACTCCTATACCTTGGGACATTGGACATGGTGCTGGGTCAAGGGGCAGGTATGGGCAGAATCGCAAAAAGCGGTCAAGGCTGAGGCTGATCCTTCGAGGGTGGTCACTTCATAGATAGGCGGACTCATGGTTGTGCGCTCCCGGGGTCATTCGAACAGTTGGTGTGTAATGCTTCCCATCCCCCCCCCCCTCCCCTATTTTTGTTGATATGATCGGCTTGGTACCGCTCCTTGTTTGTTGGGGGGAGACCTCACCGTGCGGGAGGGAGAAGCCGGGGATATGTTTTGATGGCCCTCCTCCAACTTATTATATTCTCTCCGCCCACCCGTCTGGGTGGGCCCTTTCTCACTCTCTTTTTCCCTGTCTCTTCTATATTTCGGGTCTAGTTCCAGGGCGACAGGCACACTGCTGGGGGGTGGGGCCATACTCATTTGCAGAGGTGCAGGGTGGGGGGATGGGGGAGGGGACTCTTTCGTCTTTATCTTCTTTTCCATGGCCTCCTTTTTCTCCACTGTCTCTTTTTGCTTTCTTTTTCTGGGATCAGTGCGATACACCACCCTGATTGTGAATCGTTTGCTCTTCATGTGTGCCACAGTTTCTGGGGGGTTCGCTGGGCTTTAGGTACGGGGACCAGTAGGCGCAACTCTCTTTGATGTCTTTCCCCATCCGTACTTTCTCGCGCCTGCACCATCGCCTAACTGTATTGCTGCTAATTGTTTGTCTCTTATCCTGGCCCTTCTCGCTGTTGGTAAATTGTCTGGCACCTGATCCTATTCTTTCGTTTCATCATAAAATGAAAAACCTTCTCTCTCCTGGTGCCCTACCTGCGCGGCTTATTGGCCGGACTATATTGGACTTAAGACTTCGCTCTCCGAGGTGCCGCCTGTGTTGACATTCGCTTTTATTATCCTGATTATTTAGCGGCCGGCCCCGGGGGGTTGTAGGCCCATACATGTAAATGATTGAAACATCAATAAAGGTTTTTCAAAAAAAAAAAAAAAAAAAAATATTTTGCAATGTGAAAGACTTTCTTGATTGGACTGAACAAGTCTAACCCACTCAGTTCACACCCACAGAGGTCCATGGAAAATAGGTACCATATATATAGATAATAAGTAAACAGCACATTATTAAGCAGGTATCAGAATGTAGAAAACTGTGTACAGTCATAAAATGGAATTCCATTCTTGAGTATAATAACACACACATAAGCAGGAACCACATTGTATTCACCCCTTCATTAATAATAAATCCCTCAATTTTGGGAAAAATAATGTCTCAGAATATAATGTCCGAGAGCCAGCTTGTGCCACAGGTAAGTAACAGGGAGACTGGCAAAAAAGTAGTAAAATTCTGGAAAACTAATACATGTAGCTTACAGATGACAGGCAGCCCTTCACATACCAAGGCAAAATAGAATATGCAGGATTTTATTTTTAAATGCAATAATAATATCTGGAGACCCCCCCACCCCTCGAAGAGTAACAAAAATAACATCTGTGACCTACACACAAAATACAAGGCTCAACACACACCAGGGTAATATGAAGCCCATCAAGAAAAATAGGAAAACACTATTTTAATATCTGGGTATCAGTGAGGTTTCTTAGGCCCGCAGGAAAGCAAAACGAAGGCTAGAAACAGAAAACCAAAAATCTTGCAAAATTGCATCTGTGGCCTGCCACAACATACACAACCCCACATTTATCAGGCAATATAAAATTATTTTGTGGAAAAGAGAAAATTAATTTACATATAAAGGTGCCAGTCAGGATCACGGTAGCACCAGGAGATCAACATGGAGACTAGTAAAAATGTATATCTATGGTCTAGACACTATACACTCAACATGACCCCAATATGCAAGGGAAACACGCAGTTCATGAGGGAAACTGTGAAAAGTCAATAATAATATCTTGAAGCCAGCCAGGGCTCTTCATACCCCTGGTAGAGAAAGAGGAAGACTGTGATTAGAAAACAAAATTATGAAAACATTGCAAATTTATCCTACTCACAACACTACACCCAAAAAAGTAATAATATCTGGTGGTCGGTCCGAGCACCTGGCATGCCAGAAGAGCAACAGGGAGAGTGCCAAAGTAAATTTGAAGTGTGGAGAAATATTACCTATACCTAGACATAACACAAGTCTCCACACATAAAGCACCAATCGGACCCAGGAGAACATCAGGGAGACTTCGAAAACCAAACACAATTCTGGAAAAATAACATCTGTTGCCTGCAAGGGACAAATCCACTTTGGGAACATACAATCCATTTGGGAAAACTAGTAACAATATCTGGGAACCAGCCAAGGACCTTGGTACCACCATGAGAGCAACACCAACAGAGAGTGTGTCAAAAATCAATTACAATTCTAGTAAAATATTATCTATGACCAACATATACTACAATTCCTCCACACACTAAGACAATAAGCAATCATTTTAGGGAACATTGGGAAAAATCTGTTAAAATATCTGAGCATCAGCCAGGGAAAATGGGGCTTACAGGATACAGGAGAGCAAAAAGAAGTCTAGCAATTAATTGTTTAAAATTACCAAATGTGGCCTTCACATAACAGAATCCTCCCCACATACCAGATTAATATGCAGTATATTTAGGTAAAATGTAAAAATCAACAGAATATCGGTTTTCAGAACACCAGGAGCCCCAGAACTACAGAGACTGTCAAAAGAAAACAATGGGCCTGATTAGGATGGCTGTTGGACTTTTGTCCGACCGCCACCACATCCTAAATGGGTCGGTCCGACAGGCCATCAGCGGTCCCGCCAGAGGCATTAGGATGCGACAGGCACCACGGTGATCGCAATGCCTATGCTTTGCGTTGCGGCGGGTGCTGCTGGCTGCAGCACACACCGAAATGCAAAAAGGGGACACTTTACATACCCCAGCTCTACGTGGCAGGCACAATGTGGTGCCCGCCACATGGTGCAGGGATATGTAGAGGGGCACCATAGGTGCCCACTAAAACCCACAGCTTAGGGCCAGGGAGGAAGGGGGCCCCTCTACGGGCCCCCAAATGTCCCTTTCCGGCTGCCTTCTCAAGGCGGGTTAACCCCCATGAAAAGACAGGCGGAAAGAGACATTGTAATCCCTACGGCGATGCCTAGCAGGCACCACCACAATTGTAGGAATTACAGCCCCCTCCACCACACCGGCAGGCTCAAGGAGCCCATTAGATGCATGTCAGTTGGTCTTTCTGACTGCCAACCATCCGCCCGCCATTGTAATATGGCGGGCGGAGAACCTGGTTCCGATGGCAGTGGGGTGGCAGACTCAGCGTCAATGTAATCAACCCCATAATTCTGAAAATCATTAATAATATCCTGGATCCAAACACAGCCCCTGGAGCCCCAGAAAACAAACATGTGTGTTTACATTCGGTTAAAATAATAATTGTAGATTACCTATACACACATAACACAATGTTTCACAATACAAAGATCCAAAGTAACATCCGGGGTGACTCCTCCATGTGGGCAGAGGAGCGTCGCCCATCTGCTTATTTGCAGTGCACGAAGCAGTAACATAAAATGGTATGTATACCATTTTATGTTACTGCTTCTCGCACTGCGAGAAAGCAGAAGGGTTTGGTTGTTATGGTCCTGCAATAGGGCAGGGGAGGAATGGCTATCCCAATGTTGCAGGCTGTGACTGTTTGGTCCGCCCTCTGGGGCTGACGAAACCTGTCATGCGCACTCTGCCATTTTCTCCATGTAGGCTGCATGCAGCCTACGTGGAGAAAATGATCTCCCCATAGGTGCCTGGATGGGTGCCGTCCCCACCAATCACAATGCTGCTATTGCAGCATTGTGATTGGCTTATGTGAGGGGAGGGAGGCTGCTTGCTTCCTGCGAGGAGCAGAGAAGCAGAGATGACGCGGGACAGGATCGGGACGGCTCAGCTAAGTTATTTTATTTTTTTATTAAAATTAAACCTCCCCCCTGCAGGACCCCCTCCCTACGCGAACCCACCGCCTCCCCTGCCACGACTGAGTAACATGCAATCAATTTGGAAGCATTTAGGACAATCAATTATAATATCTAGGGGCCAGCGGGGTCCCTGTAGAAATGCAAAACTGGGACTGGCAAAATCAATTACATTTCTATGAAAAATAATATGTGGCCTATGTACAACACACAGTCCACACAACAGTAGTTTTAGAATGATCAAGAAAAATCAAGAATTAAATGTAAGTGCCAGCAAAGACCCCTGTAACAGTGTCAAAGTACAATTTGTGGTCTGTACACAACACATAACAAGGCCCAAAATACAAAGGTCTTTTTGTTATTTAGGGCCTTATGTTTGTAAAAAGCATTCTGTAAAAATCATCGTAATTTGTAATTTGGGGCCTTAGGTTTGTGAAAAGCACTCAGTAGAAGTGGTTCCAATTTGTACACCAACTTTTACCGGACGTATTGGGTTTTTGCAAACCAGCATATGTTCAAACATGTTGGTTCGCAAAATTTCATTTCGAAGGGCATTGCACTTTTTCCGACTTCTTAATATGCATGAGGTAGATCGTGAATTGTGACCCACTATGAATCAGTGACATCACGGTGGTAGTGGCCTGCTGTAATCAGCAGACCATCATGTCTGTGATTGCTTTTAAATAAAGCACTTTTTTAAAAAAAAACAGAAAAAATCGCAGCCTATTTTCCTTTAAGGAAAACAGGATATGCTTTACAAAAAAACGTTTCAAAAACACATGGACCACTGCCTACCCCTAAAAAAATGATTTTACAACATTTACTGTGTGCGAATAGGTAACCACCTCCTTTGAGGTGTCGGTAACCTGTCAATGATTTGCGATTGCAATTGTGGTTGCAAACCATTGGTACAACCCATTAGAAATCAAAAATTGGAAGGGACGCCCTAAACACACCTATTTGAATTTACAATCCAGTGCATAATCACAAACCTATTTTGCAATTTGGTAACAAGTTACTGAATCACAATTTAGATTTAGAACATACCCAAAAGACATTTTACAGTCGCAAAGGCTCTGATTTTGTAAGTCCAAGCCTTTAGGACTGCAAAATATAATATCTATAGTGAGTTATTTATTTATGCAACAGACTACATGCATACATAAATAAAATGTCTAGAGTGCAAGAATAGTGGATTGATGTGAGTTCCAAGTCCAGTTGGGCATTGCACACGTGTGTGACCTCAATTACATTTGTGATCACTTCTGCATAGCAAGGCTAGGAGTTCATGTGGAGAGGAGGGGCTTCAGTTAGAGTTAGGACTAATTGTCATGAGGATGGATAAAGGGAGGGGTTGTGGTAAGTGCCTCATTATTCGATGGGAAGATATCATTTTTAGGAGATATATATGTAAGGGAAGTGAGAGGGTATTTTTTAATGGGACTGTATGCTGAAGAAAGAAGGGTGGTGAGATATGTTGATTAAGGTATAATGGTAAAACTGTCCTGAGTGACATCAGGTGCATTACAACTTAACAAAATGGGCATATGTGCTACTTTTCAGCCAGGCATTTGTCAGCCTATAGGTGCTACGCTTGGACTAACTAGGCGAATAATTTTTTTAAACAAAATAATGTTTAAGTCTTTCAAGATATAAGAGAAGCCGTACATTATTGCTGCAGTGGGAGCAAGTTCCATATTGGCTGGAACCTAATCTTCACTGAAATTGCATTTAATTCTCTATAGTCGGCACTGGGTCTCAGATCTCCATTCGCTATGGGGCAAAATAATCTGTGTGCCAGTGGGAGATGTAAAATAATGAAAATTAACTTTTTCATGTTCTTATCAACATATTCTTTCAGATGTTCATTCTCATCTCTTTCCTCGTCAAAGGATAGATTTATCCATGTGGTAACTTGGCATCTGGTGTCAGGTCTATAGAGCAATCATATTCACTGTGGGGTGGCAGTGCATGGCACTGTTTTGACTGAATACATTGGCAAAGTCATCATATTCTTTTAGAATGTTTAAGTTATTCTCTGGAGAATCCAACAGTGGTTCACCCAGGTGTGAGTTAGACTAGCGATGCCTTTATGAAATCCTATTTCTTTACAATGTTTATAGGCTAATACACCTGTGACATTTTCCAGTCTACTCGTGGATTGTGTTATCATAGACAGGATGTTCCTAATATGACATGAAAAGTAGGAAACTCTATCTAATCAAAATTAGTGGCCTCACAATGTCCTAAATCGTTAGCTATGATTAAGCCTTCCATTTTTTTCCGAACTTATTTCGTAGTGAGTGGATTCCCATCTATCCCTTTAGCAGGTTCTGTTTTCTGTTTCCTTTGAGTTGGAATGAGATGGGCTTCAGCAATCTTCATGCCCGCTGTCCACCATACCAACAGAGTCCAGCATTGTGATGGCCCCACCATGGAGGCACCAAAGTAACCTTCAACAGGAAATGTGCATGACTTTCTGCAGCCACTTAAATTCCATTCTTGTCCAGTGTGATTTATGATCAGTCTTGTGTATTTCTCAGCAACTGAGGGCACTTTCTTACAAAGTGAACGATTTGTCCTCAGTACATGCAAACTCTTTTCCATCTTTTCTCTCTTACCTCGAAAGAGGTTTGCATCCAATTAAATAATAATAATAAGGATATTTATAAAGCACCTGGCTGGTCCTAACGGTGCGTCCCAGTGCTGCGAGAGAGGGACCAGAAAGAGGAACATCATTTAACATGTCCACCTACTTAAAGGAGCTTGGTTAAGATCTATGCTAACACATATAGGAATAGCCGTATTTTTAGTCTTCTGCGGAACAGCTCTGATGGTTCCATCCTCAATTGAAGAGGCAGAGAATGACAGGCCTTAGCTGCTAGAAAAGGAGAAAAAACGGCCACCCCATCTAGCTTTTGGTACCCGTGGGCTAACTGCCTGGTTGGTTCCCGAGGATCTGAGATTACGGTTCGGTTTATGACAAGTCACCAAAGAGGTGAGGTATAGTGGACCTCTATCAATAATCATTCGGTGGTAGAAGCATATGGCTTTAAAAAGAATTCTCTCTTTGAGTGGCAACCAGTGCAAACTAGTTGAGGCAGGCCTGGCAGAAGCACGCCTCTGGAGATTTAGTACGAGGTGGGCCGCAGCATTTTATACTCTGTGTAATTTCTGCAGTCTTGCTTTAGTAATTCATAGGTATAATACATTACAGTAGTCCAACTAAGAAGTAACTGATGCCTGTACGATGATTCTTCTGACCGATGATGGAAGGACATCAAAGATCTTTTCAAAACATTTTAAGGTGTTAAAACACTTTCCCGCCTCTGCAGTTTATCTGATATTCTAGAGATAACGCTGGTTCAAGCCAGCCTCCCAAGTTCTTTACTTTTTCCTTCTGGACAGGGGTGGGGCCCAGTACATCAGGCCACTAGGCCGATGTCCAGATGGAGGGGCTTTTCCCCACAGTAAGACCCTCAGTTTTAGTGCCATTTAATTTGAGACAACTGCTGCTCATCCAGTTAGTCCCCTCTATCAAGCACCTCTCAAATTGTAAAGGTTCCCCATCTGACTCCTGAGATAGGGTGACTATTAATTGAGTGTCATTTGCATAGGACCCAATAGTCATATTGTGTCACTCAACAATTTCAGCCAGGGGCACATATAGATGCTAAATAACATGGGGCTAAGATAGAGCCCTGAGGCACCCCCTGGGACAGGGAGATCGGATCTGAGGAGTACGGTTTGTGCCCCACTTGGAAGGAGCGATCTTGTAGGAAAGATGACAACCATTGCTAGGCAGAGCCCCTCACACCACAGATGTCTAACCAGTGTACAAGTAGGCCTTGTGACACAAGGTGGCCCTTAAATCTAGCATGATCAGCGCCGCTGTCTGGCCCCCATCGGCATAGTGCCGCAGTGATTCAGTAGCCAGTGGTTCTTGGGAATTCATGACAGAATGAGGCTCCAGGGGAACACTGGTCAACGAGGCATCGTTTTTTATTTTTAATCTTCTTTGCTTTTTGTTGATGATCGATTTGAGGCACCAAAGGAATGTGTATGTAAATAGCAGTAGAACCATTGGAAGCTAGTGAAAGCCAGGCCTTTAAATCATCTAAAAGATCGTGATAAAATGCAGCTATGGAGGCTTCATCAGTGTATCTCACTTCTGCCTTTAGTTGGTTGGAAAAGGTAATTTATGATATGCTATATATTTGGAGCCCTTCCTACAGATACTAATCCTGCATGTGCCCTGTGAATAGTTTTTCTTCATCTAAACGCAGCTTTAAACTGCTCAATGAATATATTGTACTATTGCAGCCAGGGACTCTAGTTCAGTATCAATAGCAAGGCACGGATGAGACAGTCATTCATGAAATAGTACAGAATGAAAGCAGCCTTTGCTGAGTTTGAGGCAAATTGAGTGGGTCGAGTTAGAAAACTCAAGACGCATTGTGCTAGAAGCAATGAAATTGTATCCCACTAAAATTCTCAGATATAGCCATTCCTTCCAAAAGAGTGTAACACATTACAGAGGTGATGCTTTGTGGAATCCTGCCTGGATTCACCTGCAGCTTGAACCAGAGAGGCATTACGTATATCCCTAGGATATGGGGAAACTTGCATTAAACAATTTAACATATAGGCCCACTCCCTGGAAGTGTTCTTTAGATCCTCTTGGATCTCAGAACTGGCCTGTGCCATAGCCTGCAGCAGATTGGAGTCAGAGCTCATGTCGGTGTATGGTGAGCCTGTCAACTGATGAGTTCTCACCCTAGTGTGACTCTCTCCAAACCAAGGAGGGCGTACCCAACAAAGCAAATGCCAGAGGGGATGGGAAATGGGAACTGGGTATGAGATTGAGAGACACACAGCACAACCAGGTCTTCTTTAAAGCAGCTCTCTCACGCGTTATGATTCACATTGTGGTGGAGTGTTTTGGTGTGATGCACTAATGCAATTTGGTCACCATTATTGAAAGAAGGGCCTGGTCTAGCACCCACGCAAGGGGACACCATAAGTAATACTATCTAAAATCAAGTGTCAGGGATAACTGATTAAATATATGAACTTTGTACTATTTTTTCACCTGGATCATATGCATATTTATTCCAACTTAAAGTACGTATAATAGGCAGCTGTAAAGACCAGGATAATTGGAATTTCAAGTGCAGACTAATTAAAAGCACTGTGTTCTGTTACTACTAGTGCTACTGATTTCTTTTTTTATTGAAAGCTTCATATGTTGTCATCCCTCTTGCTATTAATTAGGAGTCTTTTTGGCTCTCTGTGTTTGTGTTATTGATTAGGAAGCATTTGATTATTTGTTATCGATTAGGCACAGTGTATGTTTCATAGCATGGGTACTTGCAAGCATTTTACCAGGGGCCACAAAATGGGGTCTGTGGTGTGCCTGAGGGCTGCATTGATTCCAGCATTGTGGGAGTGGGGCTTTATGAGGGGAGGGGTTAAGGTGGGTGCTATCAAAAGCTTGGAAGGCTCACGTGTAAAAAGGAAGTAACTTGATTATTGAATTAGAATTAGATAGAATTAAATAGAATTGCACAATGTGAAACCAGAAAACCTAGGATCAGTCCTGCCATCCCTACTTGACCAAATTGTTTGATCCTAGACACTTGTCTAATTTCACTTTGCCTCCTTTTTCTTCAATATAACATATAAGAGCACCTTGAAATACACAAGTTCAGGATATGTGCTGTACAAAACCTTCTCTCTTGTGTTTGATTTAAAAAACTAGAATGTGGTCCATATATAATCACAACCCAGACCACCCACAATTTTCTATATGACAACTCACATGACTCTTAGTTCACAATCGGCATTTTTGTCAGGGTGGGCATAGTCATGAATGTTTCTAAGTTCATTTTTGAAAACGTCCAGCTGTAAAAATACTTCTGATTGCAATTATATAATCTTATATACTAAGGTGAAATGTCTCATATTTTTGCACGTTGAGGCAAAATGTCTTAAAAATAATGCTTTCCTAAAGTTCAGTAGTGCTGGACACCTTATTTGCTTCGCCTCTTTTATTTCAGTTAGTGTAAATAAACGCTTACCATTAATTTGACATATTTCTGAATGTTACTGTTCGATCAAGTAAACAGCAGCCCAGTGCAGTCATTCTGCTAGGGGCCGCATGTGGAGGGCAGCATATATAGTAATGTAATATATGTTTTTTTTTTTAAACAACATTTAAACATTGTGTAAATGAATGATGAAGCCTGATTTACTGAAAGTGAAAGTGAAAATAAAAATTAATTTTCAATAAAAGGAATAAGCAGTAGGTGAAAAATGTCCGCATTTGTGTGTTGTAAAACAAGTCTATAATTGATGGTGAATTAGAGTTTTCTTTGTTGTTCCTCATGAAATGTACCCCACCCACCTTCTCATAAACCGGGTTCAGCCCCATTTTACACAGGTACGCTTCACTTTGCGGCACGGATATGCTCGTAGACTCTCTGGTAATAGAACAAGTCAAGAATGATGGAAAGTTTATGCAAACGTTTAGTATTGGTGAAAAGCGCATAATATTCCCAAAAATAGAAAGTAAGCATGCATACTCACTGTCTTCGGAAAGACAGGTCACTGTGAACCTAAACCAAGTGGGAGCGAAGCTGTTAAGTCCATATGTCCAAAGCTCATGAATCAAATCAGAACTCTTGTAAGGAGGGAAGGGAAAAGTGGAAGACAGCAATATGTTGAAACCAAAACAGAATCCAGAGAACAAGGTCGGCATAACAGGCATAGATCCCAGAATACCTATGAACTGTAAAGATGGAAATACCATGATATGACAAAGCTAGAAAAGGATCCGCAGACACAGAGCCAAGAATGCAGAGAAACCGTAATGGGGAAAAAGAACAAAGGTAGGAGACAGGAACCAGTGAATGAACCAGTGACAAGTGGAGAGCCAATACAACATGGAAAGTTGTCAGACAGCATACCTAAAGTCTTCCTTATGTTTTAGTACTGCTTTTTCCTGATGTGACCCAGAAGTCCCAGAAATCCCATCCTTGACCTAAGCTGGCTTGCCACTCACTTGTCTGCCTCAGCATTAAACTAATGGCAGAATATCACCTGGGTCATCTCATCAAGATCATGGATTAGAATACTTGCCAATACAGTGACTGGAAAATGTTTAGCCCTTTCTTTGAATTCCTTCCGTCTCATTTGGGACTTTTCTCAATCGACTGGTTGCATTGAGGTCGAACAATCATATACACGTATTTTACAGTTGGATACTGGATCCATTTGCCCTAGCAGCAGAAGCTTTCTACATCTTTTGAAGGAGTTTTTCTCTTGCGTCTTCTTATTGTAATGATAACTCCCTTTTGGCAATCACAAACATAGCTTATGGATCTGCTACAGATTTCAATGGGAACTCCCCTAATACTTCTCGATGTACAATATTTATTTCTCAATCCCTTGAACCAATCTAACAACATAGTTTTGTCGGGTCACTGTCAGCTAATGGGGTGGATAGTATCAGGCGAAACTCAGCTACATTGGGCCCTTTGGAAGGGTCTGTCAGACTCATCAAATGTTCCTGTGCCCCCAGAACTTTGAGGATTCACCACTCAGAGTACTCAACATGGTCTTGTTGGTGTTTGGGATCAAACTCTAATCCCTTTTCGGCAGATATTTTCCTAATAGACACATTTTCTTGTCTTTTCCGAGAAGTCTGACAGAATCATTATTAAACGCAATTCAGAAAATTGTTTTAATCACAAGTATATTGAATTGTCACTAAAATGATTTTTAGCTAAGCTTATATTGTTACATTACTTAATATCTTTTTTTAATGTATTGAACGTTAAAGCTTTGGCCCTAACAACTTGGCACAGTAGTCCAAATGAAGTTCTGATTTCCATTACCAGATGTACAAAAGCTTTAACTTGATCAGAGGAGTATTCATCTTTTCCACAACATCCAAGGTTTTACCCTGGTCATTGTTTAAAGAACTTTGAAGTCTGCACATCTTCTCTTAGATCATCCTCCAATCAGTTAATCATATTGTTGGAAATTGGGTTGTTGGTTGACTGGGGTGTAAGCCCTGGTCAAACAGCAACCACAATGCTAGTCAGAGCAAGGCACATGCAAACCCCACATTTATAGGGGCTCACCCCTGGTAGCTTGGCACAGAGCAGTCAGGCATAACTTAGAGGCAATATGTAAAGTATTTGTGCAACACTTCAAACAGTAAAATCAACACACAAGAAGAGCCCACACCAAGTTAGAAAAATAGAACAAATGTAATAAATAAAACAAGACCAAAACAATGAAAATCAAATCAATAGAACAGGAGTTATGAATTTTTAAAGACTAAACTGTAACATAGCACTTAAAAGTATAAAGCGTGAATCACGGCTATCAGGTTGCGCTGGACTTTGTCAAATTTATACGTTCAGGCCTGCAGGGATAGTACCTCTGAAGGTTTACCTTCTCAAGTTTTATGCCAAAAGTGCCATTCTCGTAGAAGAAGATCGCCGGTAGAAGGGAGAGCAATTGTGGTGGTGGTCGGCTTGGCACGAGGAGGAGGCTGGGCGTTGGAAGTCCACATGGGCAATCAATGCTTGTTGTGTAAGGAGACGGACTTGCGATGGCTCGCATTGATTTTCTATACAAGCGGTGCGGTTCTGCTGTGAACAGACCTGTTCACGGTCGCGAAGAGCCCAAAAGCTTGAATTTAAGAGCACGAGAGCCATTTCAAGGGCCCCAGACCTGTGAAGTGCCTCTTGGGAGTCAAGAACTCACTGAAGCCGGGTCCAGAAGCTGTTGCGGAACTTGGTATGCCCCTGGAGCTCAGATCAGGCGGCCAGCACACAAGCCTTTTGGGTCTCTCAGGGGTCCTGAGTTTAAGATGGAGTTGCAGCTCTTGTTCTTCTTCCCCAGGTAAGAGGCCAACAGGTCAGCACAGCAAGACAGCAGCACCTTCAGAACATCAGTGGCAGTCCTTGTAGCAACACAGCAGTCTTTCTTCCTGGCAGAGTATCCACTGGTCCAGAAGTGTACTGAAGTGGTGGTGCCTGATGTCCTTCTTTTATACACCGGTGCCCTGGTTCTGGAGTGTAATACAAGATTCTAGACATGGGCTATGAAGTGAAGGGAATTCCCTACCTCTCCTGCCCTGGCTTCAAGCTGGCAGAAGTGACAATGCAGGGTCATTAGGCTCCTTGTCTGGGGATTGGACACAGCCTATTTAGGTATAAGTGAGGCTGGAACCATCTCATCTCTCGCATCCTGCTAGTGATGGCCCATCCAGTCACACCTAATTTCCCATTGTCTGTGGCTGTCTAGGAGGAATGAACAAAGCCCTACAGCCAACTACACCTAGCCATGTGACCAGAGACAGGCTGCAGGCACAAAATGGGTAAGGCAAGAAAATGACAACTTTCTTAGAGTCGCATTTTCAGAATTATAATTTAAAATCCGATTTCACCATGAGTTAGGATTTTAAATCAGAATTTCTGAGACAGCAAACATGAACCGTTCATCTCTTCTCATTTGGGAATTATGCTTATAAAATGATATGCCAACTCCAATGTCATCTTATGGAAGAGATAGGTCTTGCAGGAGTGAAAAATGTGTTCAAGAGTGTTTTACTGCTAGGACACGTAAAACTTAAAAAATACATGTCTCACTTTTTAAATACATTGCACTCTTCCCTCTGGGCTGTCCAGGCCCTACCCTAGGGGAGAATTATATGTATAAAAAGGGAAAGTTTAGGCCTGGGAAAAGGTTTTTTTTCCAGGTCGAAATTGCAGTTTAAACTGCACATACAGGCTCTGCTTGGGCAGGCTTGACACATGTTTAAAGCGCTTCTTAAGTGCGTGGGACAACCAGTGCTGCAGGTCCACTTGTACCATTTAATTTACAGACCAAGGGTACATGTAGTGCCACTTTACAAGGTACTTACAAGTAAGTTAATTATGCCAATTGGGTAAAAACCAATTCTACCCTGTTTTAAGGAGAGAGAACAAGCACTTTAGCACTAGTTAGCAGTGGTAAAGTGCACAGAGTCCTAAATTCAACAAAACAAAAACAGCATACAGGGGAGGAGGAAGGTGGGAAGTTTGGAGATGACACTGCAGAAAGGGCCATATTGAACACATATCTTGTAAAAAATCTCATGTACCTGTTTCCTCAGCAGCTCTAGCTTGATGGGTCAAATGGGCAATATCTCAAGCCACGATTGATATATCTATTTTCCAAAGCCATTCCTGTAGATCCTTTGGATTCTGAGCTAAATTGGAGGACATTTTCAGAGTGGTTGATTAGCCTTCATCTTCTACATTCAAATCTTTGTATTAAAATCCTGCTCCTCGTGGACCTTTTTCTGTTGTTAAAACCCTTTGACCTTGCATAATAAGAGCTTTCAGTCTTGATCGAAAATGTAAATATTCCAAGTTTTAATAATGGAAAGACACAGAGGTAATATTATCTCAGCACAACATTGCTGAATATATGTTAATGTTAAACATTTTTTTTTTAAATGGTTACAACACATGTTCTCGCCCCACCTAAACTGCCCTTCGTTATTGCTAATGCCAGCAGTATTTTTATTATTATTATCATGAATTTCTTGCTCTCTTTAGTTAACACTTTTCTTTATTGGCATTTTCAAAAATATTACAATGCAGTTCAGAACAAGCTCTGAGTCAGATTTCTGGGCTACAGCGATAGTAATACAGTACAAAATAAGTACTGAATCAGTTATCTAGATCTACAATTTGCAGACAAACACCTGCCAGGGATGGGGATATTTCAGGAGCTCTAAATGCCTTAAAATAATATAAATACACATTTAAAATATACATAATAAAATATAAACATTAACTGTATTGCTGTGTCTATAAGGCTTATGGTAGGATGTCAGGACAACATCAATTACTGCGGGGATGGGTCAGCAATCCATTCTATCTACAGCAGCATCAACACCCACCAGGACTCCAGTAGTTCAGGGCAGTAGACAAAAGGATTCCCGGGTGTGGAATTCGGGTTGCTGGATACAACAGTTTTGCCAAAAGGAGCCCCTGGTTAGGTTCATTGCCAACACAAAGAGATGATGGAAGGAGCGCTGAAACTTTTTAGACACTCCCCCCCAGTCACAGATCTGGGTTGAATCCATCATCATTATTTAGCTCACTTCACAACCTCAGTTCAGACCCAGCTATATGCAAATCAGTCTTGACCCTGTATCTCATTGGAACAGTCCAGCCCAAACTGCCAAGCCAGGTATTCCCTGAACCGTAAACAAGCATCCTGGAACCAGTTTCTGGGTAACACCTTCATCAGCCAGGCTAGCTTGAATCCAGTGGCAAAGTGAGCAAGGGACCAAGGTCTGGGCATACCCTGCCTACTTAGGGCGCACAAAGCAAACACAAGGAGATGATGGACGGAGCGCTGAAACTTTTCAGACACTCACCCCCAGTCACAGATCTGGGTTGAATCCATCATCATTCTTTAGCTCACTTCGCCACCTCAGTTCAGACCCAGCTATCTGCAAATCAGTCTTAACCCTGTGCCTCATGAGAACAGCCCAGCCCGAACTGCCAAGCCAGGTCTTTCCTGAACTAGAAACAAGCATCTTGGGACCGGTTTCTTGGTAACACCCTTCATCAGCCAGGCCTGCTGGAATCCAGTGGCAAAGTGAACAAGGGACCCAGGTCTGGGCATACCCTGCCAACTTAGGGCAAGCCAAGCAAACACAAGGAGATGATGGACGGAGCGCTGAAACTTTTCAAACACTCACCCCCAGTCACAGATCTGGGCTGAATCCGTCATCATTCTTTAGCTCACTTTGCAACATCAGTGCAGACCCAGCTATATGCAAATCAGTCTTGACCCTGTGCCTCTTGGGAACAGTCCAGACTGAACTGCCAAGCTAGGTCTTCCCTGAACCGGAAACAAGCATCCTGGAACCGGTTTCTGGGTAACAGCAGACAAAAGGATTCTGGGTGTGGAATTTGGGTTGCCGAATACAACAGTTTTGCCAAAAGGAGCCCCTGGTTAGGTTCATTGCCCACTAGACCAAGATATGCTAGGCCCACTCCATCAAGAAATCTTGCGATCCACTGGAATTGAGCTGCTAAAAAGTACAATTCAAAGTCAGGGACTCCCAGGCCACCCTCAAGCTGGTGGCAACATAGGGTAGCCAATGCAACCCTCCGTTACCCACCATCCCAAATCAGGTCATGAAGGAGTGCATTAAGTCTCCGGAACCAGGCACCAGGAACCCAAAACTTTCACCTGAAGATTTACAAAAAAGTAAAGAAGTCTAGGGAGCATGATCATTTTAGAAAGTGTGATGCACACCATGAATGTTAGTTTGAGTGTACACCAAAAAGACACACAGGACTTCAGTGATCAAATGCTTTCCCCCCCGATTCCCCTCCCATAGGTCTTCCAGATCATGGACGATCTGAATACCCAAATATCTAAAGGTTTGCAGAGTACAGAGTATATCAGATGGATAAGAAAGTGGACGATCCCAACTGTGACCACCGGAAACACACTAGTCATTTTACCTGTAGACCAGAGCACCCCCCCCAAACTTCTCCAGGAGTTTCAGAACCCAAGGAATATCTGGTGCACCATCCCGAAGGTAAATAAGCAGATCATCTGCAAATAGGGAAATAACATGCTCAGAGCCATCTTGTTTAATCCCTCATTCCATTCCGTCCATTTAAAACCTTTCCGCCAGTGGCTCTAGAGCCAAAGCAAATAAGAGGAGTGACAGGGGACAAACCTGCCTTGTTCCTCTAAACACTTCATAGGCCTCTGAATTTGTGCGCCCTGTTTTAAACCTAGCCATAGGCAGTCTGACCCGTCTCACCCAATTTGAACCCAGGCCCATCCGATGCATAGTAGAATCAAGGAAGCCTCAACGCACTGTGCCAAAGACCTTTTCAAGATCCACTGACACATCTACTGCAGCAGAGTCAGATGGTAGATCATGGGCATACATAATTGAATAAAGACTTCACAGATTGTTAGAGGGGTTGCGTGTCAGAATGAATCCATTTGATCTCCATGGATCAGAGCCTACATATGGGGTAACAGTCTGGACGCTAATACCTTACTGAGAATCTTATAATCAGAGGTCAGCATGGAGAGAGGTCGGAAATCAGGAGGTGCCACATTATGAGACACAGACTTAGGCAAAGGCACTACAAGCACCTCTCTTGTCGTTACAGGGAGGATACCCTTTTCATAGGTCTCTGCATTCATTTCCACCAATTTAGATACCAGATCACCACAACCACCTTATAAAACTCCATGGGGAACCCACCTGCACCAGTGTCTTACTTATTGCCATGTCTTTTATAGCTTCCTCAAATCCACAACTTATACTGGACCACCTAATCAGGCTTCTTCCACCTGTGGATGTAACTGTAGTGGAAGATCATCCAAGAAAGACTCCAATGCCTTCGGAATTTCCAGCTCTGGTAATCAATAAAGGGACACATAATAAGACCTGAATGCCTCATTTATGTTTTGGCTAGAAGACAACTGTTCCTACCAACGACACCAGGCGAGTAATAGGATCTTCACTACCATTAACTTGTACCAACTAGGCAAGGAGCCATCCTGATTGTCCCTCCTCCTCGTGCACCCTTTTAAAATAGTTTTTGTAAGCATGGCATTGAAGCAGGTCCAAAGTCACATTGTACTGCTCACATGCTTCAAGCAACCACTAAAGGGCTACTACCCAGCTTGATATCTTGCAAATTCTCCATCTTCTCAAGATCTCTCTCCAAATCAAGACTGATACCCACTGATTGTCCCAGGCAGCACCCCTACCTTACAATTCTCCCACTCACCACAACTGCTCAATCCCCTCTCCAAGTTGGAAGCAAAGAATTCAGATAACCTGGCTGCCAAAGAGTCCCTATATGCAATTTCTTCTTGGGGAAATTAATTTAGCTGCCATGATGGTATAAGTGGACGCTCCTTTTCCCAGTGGCAGTGACAAAAGCAGAGGACTAAGGTCTGACAGGGTTCGACACAAGTATTCAGTGTGTGAGATACAGCTATTAATGCTTTTGGAGCAGACAAAGCGATCAGGCCTACAGTGGATGTGATAAACATTTGTGTAAATAGAGGATTCTCTATCTGTGGGATGTTGTGTACGCCGGGATTCTTCCATATGAGAGATTCAAGTGGATAATCCTGTGGATGCCCTAAAGGCCGCTTCCCTCATCAGCGAGAGAGTTGATCAACCCAGGGAAGTTTCAAGAACACAATTAAAATCACCTCCAATGAGCTACAAACCCCCCTGTCAGCCGTGCTAACCGTGCAGACAGGGTGTGAATAAATGTGGTCTGATCATGATTTGGCTCATAAACACTGCCCAGCACCAGAGGCCTCCCACTAAGTTGTCCCTTCACTAGGAAATATCTGCCTTCTTTATCTATATCATTTGCAGTAGTTTCAAAGGGAACTCCCGACCTCACCCAGAGCAGGGACTCCTATGCAAAGGCCGAGTATGGAGTCGCGTGAAGCTTTCCTCGCCACCTCCGATGAAGACAGTCTCCTTCAACCAAAGTGAGGTGTGATTCCTGAAGGAGGGTGATATGCACACCACATCTCTTAAGGTACATCAGAATTTTATGACGCTTAGTCGGAGAACCCATGCCTCGAATATTCCATGTCATCAAGATTATTATTATCATTAATTTCTTTCCCTCTTTATTGTGGTTGTTCCATCATAATTAATCGGAAGATAAGTATCGGAATTAATTTTTCCTATTCTTTGACATCTTTGTTTACTTCATACTTTTTCCATCTTTCAACAAAGCTGACTCTATAACACCAAGAAGGAAAAAAAACTACCAATATTTAACTTCTAAATGGAACTCCTGTAGATCTTAATGTAGTTTTATCCCAGAGTCTGCTGGCAGTTGCAGTTAATTATTGAAAATTTTAATTTACTAATATTTTAGCTAATGTTCCAAGCTGATATGAGAATAAAGCAAGAACATGACGCATAATAATACTTCATGATTTAATAAAATGAGGACTTTCCATCATTTAAACATGGTAAATCCTCATTGAAAAAAAACACATTTTGTGTGAACTTTAATTCTGCAGGAATGTGGATTTAATGCACTTTGCCCACAAAGACCTTGATTATGAGTCAGGCGAAGCAGACTTACCTTATTAAGTTTCTCTCTGTATGTTTACAATGGGCCGGTGATCCATATCCAGTTTTCCTGGGTATTGGAACACCAGACCCGATTTTACTGGCCCGTTATTCCAGCCAGTAAAATTGCATGAGGCTTTGGTTGTATCACCAGCCAAGCCTAATCCTTAGGTCCTTGCTGACCATTTTCTCTAGCAAAGGGTAACATGCAATGATCCCACCACCAGAGCAATCCTGCCCCTTCCCTACCTCTTCTCTCTACCCCAGTCCGATACAGATGACCCTGCTAACATATACCACCTGCTTAATGCAGGTGGTAAATGAGTGCCAGAAATTCCTCTGGACTCTGGAGAGGAAATACCTTGCAGAATCCTACACAGTTATTTTGTGTCAACACAGTTTTTTAGGTCAAGCATTCAAGACCTCTTGTATATCCTTTAGTATATACTTTAGTATATACTTATAGGTGTATGTACTTTGTGGGCTCTGGAAATCAGCCGTAGGACTTGTCTGCATCCACTTAGGGAGTTTTTTTTCTGTTCAAATCCCTCTATTTAACTGTCTTGATAGAAAACGACCAGCAGAGGTCAGTAAATGTTTCTGGCAACTGCCTCTATTTAACTTTCTTAATAGAAAAGGACGGCAGAGGTCAGTAAAATACCAGAATCACTTTAGCATTCCCTAGATTCCAGTCCATAGAAATTGTCTTCCACAAGCACCGGTAGACAGTAATGTTTTTTTCAAATCTTGTATTTTCAGTAATTTGGCCAACAAAGGCCCTGCTTTTATATTAAAAACAGAGCTTTGGACTATACCATTTCCCGCTGAAAGACAATATTTCTCTCCATGTATTCCCATACCTGGCGTGTCACGCAGTTTGGTGCTTACTTTCCCTCCTTGTTAAAGAACAGCAGATGTTTCAGCACCCAGGCTAATGTGCGGCACAGCTAAATACATATAAGGTCCTAAAGACGAGACCGATTGCATTGCAAATGCTTGTCCTTATTCCTAGCGCTTTAACTTATAACAGGCAGAATTCCATTCAGAGATACCGCCAGTAACCGTAATATCAGCTACTGGGAATCACCCCATGGAATTCTGCTTAACTCATAGTCCGAGACAATGGACGCTTATATCGCCACACTAACACTATAGGTTTTCCAAAATAAATGTATACTGTACATTAAACTTTTAAACATTCATTGCATCATTTGCAAGGCAGAAGATGACGACACTGTCTTAGGGAACTAAAGGATTATTCTAAAAGCTCACCCAGACTTCATTTTCTGTGTGCGAATGTTGACTGATATTTTAAGCTCTATTTTTATCCCAGTTGAAAAAAAGCTGTTTAGACGGGACGTTTATATTTCACATCTGAAGAGGAACAGCACATATGGCGCACGTGAGAAATCTAACACAAACCATCCATTCATCTACTTAATCAGCAAGACCCTGTCACACACGAGGCAGCAGGGCAAAAATGCCGCCATGCATCACATACAGCAGTTAGAATTTCTTTTGCACTTTACAGGTGCATGTTTGCAGCTATATTTAAAAGGCAGCTTTAAGAAAATGTGTTATACTACACCATTAAGGTGGCGGCATAAACAAATATTTTCCTTCCACAAGAAAAACTTATAGTTAGAACCACAAAATAATGCTTAGCTTCAGCCTGAAAATAGGTCTTTAATACCAAAATAGCTAAACAGAGTTAAATTCGATATAATTCCATGGAAGCCGGATGTTTTTGAGTGTTTATAGTCATCTTACTACAAATAATGTATATTTTCAATGTATGACACATACATACGCGGTTAGTAGAAAGCAAATTCAATAACAAGCATAAAGTTAATTGTTAAGTGACTTTCAGAAAGGGCTGGTATGTGTATTTTGAGGAGGTAAACTAAATATATTTGCCCAGGAAAAGATAGCAATATGCAACAACCAACTAACTCTGTTTTACTTCATAGTCATCTATACAATTATAAAAGGAAAGGAAGCGCATGCTCTTATGTGTACGAATGGGTGTCATATATTGGTTTGAGAGAATGGAAAAGAAAATGGGCCACATGTATCAAAATTGGAAATTGTGATTACCTAATTGCGATTTTCTGAGAATAGCAATTAGGTAATCGCAATTTCCAATGGATGAAACTCCATGAGTTTCATATACGGATTTGTAGTGGGTCGCAAACTGACATACCTCATTAATATTAATGTGGTAGCTCGCAAAAATCACAGGGATGGTGGCCTGCTGAGGACAGCAGACCACCATGTCTGTGATTGCTTTTAAATACAGCAATCTTTTTCTTTTTGTAAAGCAGCCTGTTTTCCTTAAAGGAAAACTGGATGCTTCACAAAAAGAAAAATGAAAAGTTTTCCTTTAATTTTTAATGGCAGGCAGTGGTTCCTGGGACCACTGCCTGCTCTTAAAAAATGCTTTTACAAACATTTACAAAGGGGAAGGACAGGGGTCCCTTGGGGACCCCTTCCTATTTGCGAAAGGGTTACCACCTACTTGAAGTAGGTGGTAAAATGCTAATGTTTTGCAACCGCATTTCGGTCCCAAAACAGTCATACATACCGATGCGATTCGGTATTGGGAAGGGACGCCTTTAACACACCCCTTCCTAATACTGAAACGCAAAACCCGATTTGCAATTCGGTAACAGGTTCCCCAATCGCAATTTGGGTTTGATGTATGTGCAAAGCCTTTTTTGCTTTTGCAAACAGGCCGATTCTGCTAATCAGCCTGTTTGCGAAGACAATAATGCTTGATGCATGTGCCCCAATGATTTTAGGAAAAGGGATATAAAGTTGCATTCATAAGATAAATATTACCTTTTTTTTTAACTTACACAGTGATATGTTTGCTTACAAGCAAACTAGAAGGCCTCGAAAGGTTTAGAAAAGTAGGCTTCCCGCAGGGCTTTCACCAGTATTTGACTCTTCCATTCCTCCCTCCATAGACATTACTAGTACTGTTTCTCGGTGTGAAATGTTACAGCTGCTCTAATAACCTTTCCCATATTTTCATTCATTTATCGTCTGTTCACCAATCAGTACATAAATCTATGGCTTCTTGGAGCAGGTTCCGTTTATTCAATGATGTAAACAAATCAATATTTGGGTGTTTTTTAATTGCTAGCCTTATGAGGTATATGTGAATTTAACTTCAAACCACAATCAGCATTTCATTTTAAAAAGAAAAGTACACGTCAGCACAGAAGATGCTAAAAACGGCAGCCAGGAGTTAACTTTCAGGTTTAAAACAACTGGTTCTAGGAGGGAATGTGGCCCTTGGAGAGGTCATGTTTAAATACTGATCAAAGGAAGGCAGAGGCCTGGGGCAGACTAGGAACCAAATACAGGATGTAAGCAGTCACATTTAATAATGCGGATTACAACACTTATGCCTGACAATCTTTGTAAACGTGTTTAAAAGTGACGTGTTCTCAGTGTCCAAAGCACACTGACAGTAGTGTCTCCTAGAGCGCAGATGGAAGTGTGCAATAAAAAATACTTTTTTAAAAGCTAGCTCTGTGTTCACTCTACTTTTTTATTAGAAATCCGTATCTCACATATGCAAGAGTACAGTGAGCATAAAATTCATTTAAATTCTAGTACACATTTGACCTTCAGCCTGTAGCTTGTTATGGTAACTTGGAACTCTGGTTTTAGATGCAGAATTTAGGCCCTGCTAAATATTGATATTTACTTTCAGTAATTGTTTTATTTCAGGTATATGATAGCAGTTTAGCTGCAGTTGTTAGGGATCCTTTCCTCTGTAAATAAACTGTTTTTGTAATGTGAGGCGCGTGGCATTCAGCATACAAAACGAGCAAAAAGTGGGAAATATCTTCAGAGTAGAGAGCCGATGGTAGCGCATTAGAGCTCCACTTGCAGGACTAGTGTGATATGTTTACATCCCTGACCATTCCATTTAAGTTAGCAATTTATTTCAGCCTTACATTATTATATTAAGGTTAAAGAACCCTCCCACTGAACATTATACAGATATTACATGTCACCATGGAGTTTCATGACCATTTTATGGCACACGGACAGTACCTCTTGAATATAAAGGCAAGGAAGTCCCAGGTAAAATGCCACTTCCTTATAGATTAACTAGTTCGCGGTATGTTTACTTCAAATAATACGAACCCGTAACAGGTGCTGAGGCGGAGGAGGCCTCCGTGGTACTCACAGCGACATCTGTTCACAAGTTCTAAACAATCCTTCATTGGTCCAGGACAAAACAAATGGCTTTGTTTAACATTCTAATTGTAACACCCATTGTTATCCATGAGTAGAAACACTGGAAACGCCTCAGGATTATTAATAATGCATGAAGATGTACATAGAAACAAAGGCAATAAACTTAGTAGCTCATAGCTTGGCTAATGGGGTAGATATCATCTGATTTAGAGAAATCACTTTACAGTATTTTACAGTTAATAAGTTCAAAAAAAATAACTGGTGTCAATTGCCAGAGAAAAAAATACAAATCATACAGAAAGTACAAACCCTACTGAGTTGCTTTTCAACGTCAACTATTTTTTGTAAAGTACAGAATGTTTACATACATGAGTGTGCGTGGTACATTGCTTTGGCTGGATGAAAAAGCTACTTTAAAA
Organism: Triturus cristatus; assembly: GCF_964204655.1. NCBI lineage: Eukaryota > Metazoa > Chordata > Amphibia > Caudata > Salamandridae > Triturus > Triturus cristatus. The sequence continues at coordinate 764,787,050 of NC_140581.1, read as the reverse complement.
AGATATTTGTAATGATCTTAGGAAAAATAATTATTTCTTAATTAGAATTGGTGCTTTATTTAATGTCTGGTTGTGGAAACTAATAGAGAGAATACACTTAAAACAATGCAGTGGACTACCATGTTGAAGGATAATTTATAGATATATAAAATATTCACTAGTGGATGCTTGTGAAAAATAGAAGTCTTACAGTGTTTTGGATACTTGAGAGGCTTTACAATGTTTCTGGAAATGTATCATGGCACGTGGCCGTGAGAAAAGTGAGCCATCACTGAGATATAATTAACATTTACTGTTTATGAATCGCATGTATCAGGGTTGTGTACATTTTATTTAGACCAGATTATTTTTACTTATTCATCTCGGACGTGTCATTCTGGGAATATGTCTTCCTATGCACAAATAATTTTTATAACTGTTTTCCTTGATGTAGCATAATATACAATCAAAAGTTTATTAATCATGTCACGGGACAAATTTTAACTGGTGTGGCTTCTCCAGGTCCAGTTTCAATCCCTCAACGAGCATAGTGGCGTGGTATCAATCAGCTGTGGTTAATGTGCCCAATTAAAGAGGTAAAGTCCCTTAGGGGCTTGGTAATGGAACAGGGTCAAGAGGGTATCTCTTCCCTTCTGTCCGTCCATAGTAAGGTTGCCAAGGTTCCCAAATCTTAACAATCTCAGGAGGGCATCCTCTACTCTTGTATACTAGCCTTTCAGAATGCATGCACCAATCTATGCCCCTACAACACCAGTCCTCAAAGGGTCGAAGGAAATTTTCCGATTCCTATGTGATATTTCTGCCCATTCTCAAAATATCAAACCAAAAGATACATGAAAGTTTTGTTACTTAAAACATTGTGATGTCTAGTTCCTATAATATTAACATGTCATGCAATGTAAGATTCACACAAAATGACTGAGGCGAAAAAAAAATTATGCACATGCCACGATCACCTAAAGTAATACTTACTTCATACCAAGTGCAAAGAGTCAAAGGAGAGCGGCCATTAAACCTCCGTCTTGGATGAGAAACTCTCAAAGCATGGCCAATATGCTATGTTTTGTTAAATGATAAATTGATTTATATAGTGCACTAATCACCCATGTGGGTATCAAGGTGCTTGGGCAGGTGTGTAGGTTTGTGGTCCCCAAGGTGTTTACGTGAAGAGATTCTTGTGGAACTCAAGAAGTGAGGAGGGAGCTCTGGTGTGTTGAGGGAGGTCATTCCATGTCTTGGGTGCGAAGTAGGAGAATGAGCGACCTCCAGTTTTGCTTAACCAGATGTGGGACATGGGTGCGAGTGAGAGTTAGGCAGAGCGTAGGTGTCTGTCTCCCCCTTCTATCTCCTCCCCTTCACGGCTAAAGTTGCAGAGAAGATCGTCAACAGCCAACTCACCAACTTCATTGAAGACAACTCCATCCTCGACCCTTCCTAATCCGGATTCAACAGCAACCACAGCACCAAGACCACCCTCCTCGCCGCCACAGACGACATCCGCACTCTCCTCGACTAGGGCCATACGGCATACAGGGAACTGCCCTCAACTGGATCCGCTCCTTCCTCACCGGCCGAACCCAAAGAATAAGATTCCTGCCCTTCCTCTCCGAACCCACAGAGATCAACTACGGAGTACCCCAAAGATCGTCACTCAGCCCCATTCTCTTCAATATCTAAATGGCCTTCCTCGCCGCCATCGTCAGACAGCATGGACTCAGCATAGTATCCTATGCCAACAACACCCAGCTCATCCTTTCCCTCACGAGGCAACACAACACCACCAAACTCAGCTTCTAGGAAGGAATGAGGGATGTTGCATCCTGGATGAGCAGCAGCTGTCTGAAGCTTAACTCGGAGAAGATAGAGGTCCTCGGACCCACCCCCTCAGCATGGGAAATCACCTGGTGGCCCTCTGCCCTCAGCACCCCCCTACTCCCACGGACCACACCCAGAAGCTCAGCAACTTACTTGACTCCTCCCTCACCATGACCTGACAGATCAACGCCGTCTCCTCCTCATGCTTCAACACCCCCAGCATCCTTCGCAAGACTTTAATGTGGATCCCCCCGAATCCAGAAAGACTGTCACCCACACACTCATAACCAGTAGACTGGACTACGGAAACACCCTCGATGCCGGAATCAACAAATCCCTAGTCCGGAAACTCCAGACCATCCAGAACACCGCTGTCAGGTTCGTCCTCAGCACCCCATAACATGAACACATCACCCAGCACCTCTGAGACCTCCACTGGCTCCCCATTGAGAAGAGAGTCAACTTCAAGCTACTCACCCACGGCTACAAATCCCTCCAGAACACTGGACCCCAATACCACAACGAAATAGTCTCCTTCCACGCACCCAAGTAAAACCTCTGGACTGATGACCTCGCCGAAACCCCACGCATCCGCAGAGCCAGAATGGGTGGAAGATCCTACTCCTACATTGCGGCTAAGACCTGGAACGAACTCCCGCTCAGTATCAGAAGCTGCCCCACTCTGCACACCTTCAGGAGAAGCCTCCATACCTGGCTCGTCAGCTGCACGACCTTCCCCCCAGCGTCTTGAGACCTTCATGGGAGAGTAATGCGCTTCACAAATCACCGATTGATTGATTGATCTGGTGGGTTGGTGAAAGTGTATGTGGCTGTTCAGGTATTCTGGTCCTGTGGTGTGCAGGGCTTTGTATGTGTGCCTGAGAAGTTTGAATTGGATGCGCTTGTGAATGGGAGCCAGTGTAGCTCCCTGAGGTGCGGTGTAATGTGGGTGAGGCCTGGGACATAGAGTATGAGTCGTGCAGTGGTGTTCTGGATGGTGTTGGAGACTGTGTAGGAATTATTTGGAGTTTTCAGCATATAGAGTGTTGCTGTAGTCCAGCCTGCTGGACATGAGTGCTTGCATGATGCTCCGTCTGGTTTTCTGAGGCAAGCATTTGAAGATTTTTCACAGCATGCATAGGATGTAGAAGCAGGAGGTGCACACTGCCTTGACTTCAGCTGGCATGCTGAGCTTGACGTCTAGAATGATCCCTAGATTTCTGTCAGTGTGGGTGTTTATCCTAGCTCCGACAGCCACCAGGTGAAGTTTCATGAGGAGGTATTGTTGTCGAAAACCAGTACTTTTGTCTTGTCGGAGGTGATCTGCAGGCAGTTGGTTCTCATCCAGTCTGCTACAATGGTCATGAAGTTGGTTCAGATGGTATTTGTTTTGTCCGTCAGTGAGAAGATACATTGGATGTCATCAGCGTAGGAGATGACGGTAATGCATTGTGATCGGATGATGTTTGCAAGCTGTGTAATGTATAGGTTGAAAAGAGGGGGGCTGAGGACCAATCCCTTTAGGACTCCACAGATCAATTTCTTGGTCTTTGATTTGTGGGGTAGCAGCCTGACCTTTTGGGTTCTTCCTGTGAGGAAGGAACAGATCCATTTGAGAGCAGATTCTTGTATGCCAATTTCTGATGAGGGAGTGTGCCAAAGGCGGCAGAGAGGTTGAGCAGGATGCGGGCCGCTGTTTCTCATTGGTCCAGGATGTTTTGAATGTCATCGGTGGCAACTATGAGTGCTGTTTTGGTGCTGTGGTTCTTTCTGAATCCTGATTGAAAGATGGTGAAGTTCTAGGTGGGTTGTGAGTTGCTTGTTCATGATTTTCTTAATCACTTTGGCTGGATAGGAAAGCAAGCAGAAGAGTCGGAAGTTGCTCAGTTGATTTGGTCGGCTGTGGGCCTCTTGAAGAGGGCGTGGATTTCTGCAGGTTTCCATTTATCATGGATAGAGGTGGAAATGATGGAGTTGTTAATTATGTGGGTCATTGTGCTGCTGATTGGTGATGTTCTGAGATAGTAGATGTGGTAGGGGCATTGTTCTGTTGCGGCCCCTGAGTGGATGCACCACATTATTGGTGCTGTGTCATTTCTGGTGAGGGTTATCCATTTGTTCGGGTGGCTGTCTTGGTTGGTGGTGGGTAGGTTAGAAACAAGTTCTCTGGGATTGGGTTGCTGTGCAAAGTTGCTGTAGATGTTTGCGATTTAGCTATGTAAGACGTTGGATAAGTTGTCAAAGGTTCTTTCATTGGAACTGGATGCCATCTATGACTCCTTGGAGCTATCATACTCCATATAATTTACATTATCCTCTTTCATTAAGAGACATAATATGGGGCACGAGCGAGAAGGTGTCTCACGTTCTAAGCCCTGAAGAAGTCCCAGGTGGACGAAACGCATTGGCTACCAATCTCGTGCTGTGATTTTAAAGAAAAACTCATGAATAAAGAATGAAGACTTTTTGGAAGAAGGAATGACTCTTACATTTGTTGTCCATTGAGAAGTTTTCACTTTTCTTTATTTGAACAATATAGATTAAAAAATGTCCTATATGTATTTAATGACTGGACAACTGTGTGCTGAACCACTATAGAATATTTCACTTTCACTTACACAGTTTGCAGGATCACAGAACACAGCAAAGAGGAAGGGCAAAAAGTGGGCAGGGCCGATACTTGCTAAGAACGCCGAAGTCAGAGAAACGTGGGAGGTGAAGATAAGCCTAAGACCCACAGCAATTCAGAGGCGAATCCAGCCCAGAGAGAGGACCATCCAAGAATGACCGGATGGGGAGGGAGAATCGAGTGAGGAGACAGAGGAGCGGAGCGAAGACTGGTGGACTTCTGTGGCATTCGCATCATAGCCTGCCACAACTCAGGAGAGTTGTGGCCACCCGGGGTGAGTGACCTGAGGGCATGTCTCCCTGTTATAGTTGCGCTGGGAGTTAGTGATTACAGAGTTTATTTATCATTCTCTCTTTTTAGGTCGAGCATTCGAGACCTATTGTATATACTTTAGTATATACTTATATGTGTATGTACTTTTTGGGCTCTGGAGATCAGCCTTAGGACTTGTCTGCTTCCGCTTAGGGACTTTGTGTTCTGTTCAACTGCTGCTATTTTACTGTCTTGATAGAAAACGACCAGTAGAGGCCAGTAAAATACCAGAATTGCTTTCTGCTACGGGACTTTCTTATTTGTATTTTTCTGGCAACTGCCTCTATTTACCATAGGTAAGCAAAATACCAGAATCACTTTAGCATCCTCTAGATTCCAGTCCATAGAAAATGTCATCCACGGGCACCCATAGACAATAATATTTTTTTCAAATCTTGTATTTTCAGTGATATGACCACTGAAGGCCCTGATTTTTTGTTAAAAATAGAGCTTTGGACTATACCATTTCCTGCTGAAAGGTAATATTTCTCTTCATGTGTTCCCATACCTGGCGTGTCATGCTGTTTGGTGCTTACTTTCCCTCCATGTTAAAAATAGTAGATGTTTCAGCACCCAGGCTAATGTGCTGCATAGCTAAATGCATATAAGGTCCCAAAGGCGAGACTGATTGCATTGCAAATGTTTTTTTTTTTTGCCACTGCACCAAATTCCATTCAGTCCTATTTTAATTTGTTATTCAATGTTTGTGTTGATTGTCTGAGGGTAGAAGACGCTGTGCGAACTAAGGATGGAAGGGATATTGCCTATCAAAGAAACTATATACATGGAGTTGACCACAAACTCTCTGGTTTAGCGTTTAAGGTCATGTAGGGGTAGCTGTTCTTGTATTACTAGTCTTCAGACCAGGGACATAAAATAAGCACCTGAAGATATAAAAGGTGTATCTATGGAACCTCTCCTTATTTTCACTGACTGGTGTTTGGTGGCTGATCTCCTATCTATCCTGAGGGGATAGCTGAGAAGCTAGGAAGATAACAAACCTGCCTGTTTGCTTACCCCTGCATTCTCCTGCTTCCTCGTGTTGGCGTAATCCATCATGAAGAGACCTAGTGAAAGAAAATGAAGAAAACAAGCGAGATACAAATTGGATACCAAAAGAAAACTGAGATGTTCCTTTCTAACAAACCCCTCCCCTCCCCTTCGAAAGTATGCACATGTTCTTCTGGTTTTTGTCTTTAATAAAACTCATCATTCATAAAACTGAAAAGCCTCCAAAGCCATATTTCCACCCATCCCTCCGACAATTAGATTCTTGGGTCATTCAGTTTTCCAAGGCCCTCTATTTCATTTCTAATATTGATGTTATTATATTTGTGGCCAAATGTAAAAATTATTCCTAGCTCATAGTCATGTTCATATCTTCGAAATTTCTTCAGCTCTTTACCCTTTGAATAAGCTTGTTAACTAGCTGTCTGTTTTTTTTAAAGATTTCAACCTTTTTTGCTGTGGCCTCTTGTAAATTCATATCCTTCATTTCCTTTTCTAATGCCATTATTTATTCTTTGGGTTTTTCACTTCATACTGCATATGAAATTTATTGTAGCCCTGAAGATGTTCCCTGTGAACGAAACATGATGGCTCTGGCTACAAGCAAAATTATGCTTGGTCAATTAAATCATCAATAAAGAATTATGTATTACTTAAATCGTGGACCATCATGACACCATCGGAGACAGTACTTACACAGGATAAGTTTATCCTGTACAAAATTGGACATTACTATTTATTGAATACGTTGTGTGGGGCCATACCTATTTGTGACAAGACAGAGTGCTGGGTCATAATGATTAATATCATCCAATGTATCTGGACTGATCATGTTTTATTTCTCTGTTGCTTGTTTCTTTGAAACAGACCCATTTAGTCATGCACTTGAAGAAACCTTGCCTTTTCACAATTGTTTTTGAAAAAAACATAGGTTGATATATGCTGTATAAGTTTCAATTTGTCACTGTCCTTATCATTACATCTGTGAACATCTTTGTAGCCCACCTTGTATGGAGATGGCTCTACCATACCACACCTCTAAACACCCTGTCAGTCCCCTTGTCCTATTAACTCCAACCTTTAAACTAAATGTGTAATGAGGGGAATGACAGTAACATTTCTATTATTGTGGTGGATTACACATGGACTATTTGTGTTTTTATGTCATATGATAATGCGGGCTTCTGGGAGATTTGGCCTTAGTGGCTCACGTCCAGCATAGCACAAATGTGTCTAGGAATGTTGAAGATTACATTTAGGTTTATATTTCAGTTGCTGTTTTGTGTCTGATAATTAACAGACGCATGGGTTCTTGCATTGTGCTATGTGACTCTCTATTATTAGCATCAATAAATCTTGTTTAGGAGGTGCATTAAAACACTTTCATGAAGCCTTGGTAATGGAAAAAAATGAAGAGAAACAAAACTAGGTAATGTGAGCATTTGTGAAAGTCACATTGATTGATCAATCATTGAAATTTACACCAGAAAGCTAATTTGATACCTAACTTTGGTAATTTATCAATCATTGGATATAAAGAAACGTGGACTGTCCTTAAATGAAAACGGCATGCAATTCACCATAAAGTATGATGGTATTGTACTTGGCCCTTTCTTTAGGTTCATTCCCAAACTTTCGGCCTTCACCCTACTGTTTTCTTTGTTGGCTTTTAGGACTCTGCACAGTTTGCCACTGATAACCAGTTCTAAAGTGATCGTACTCTCTCCTTTAAATGTGGTAGAACTGGCTTACACCCAATTGGCACATTTAATTTACTTGTAAGTACCTGGATACTATATGTACCCAGGGCCTGTAAATTAAATGCTACTAGTGGGCCTGCAGCACTGTTTGTGCCACTCATGTAAGTAGCCTTTTAAACCTGTCTCTGGCCTGCCACTGCAGCCTGTGTGTGCAGTTAGAAACTGTCATTTTGTTCTGACAAAATAAACCTTTTGTGAAACCTACACCTTTCTTTTTAATACACACAAGTCACCCCTATAATAGTCCCTGAACAACCCAGAGGGCAGGGTGCTTTGTATTCAAAATGTTGGAAATTGACTTTTAAAGTTTACATGCCCTGGTAGTGAAACATTAATACATTTGTTTTTCACTATTGCAAGGCCTACCTCTGCAATAGGATAACATTAGGTTACCTTACTACATTTAATAAGTTATAACTTCCAATTGGGAGCAGATAGACAGCTCAAGTTTGGTGTCTAAATAATTGTAATTAAAGGCACTCTTTAATGTTAAAGTTGGATTTCTAATCACAATTCTGAAAATGCCACTTTTAAAAACTTCACGTTCGCACAGCAGTAGTGGCTTGAGTCTGGGGGAAGATGTCCCACCAACTTGGTTTGTTAATTATAGGTCCGTGCATTTTGGACAGAGCACGGTTCGAGCCAGCACGCTAAAACAAAGGCCAGTTAGCAAAAGAAAAAACTGAAGAATAAAACGAACATGGTGTGCGTCCCATCATCTATTTTTGATTAGGACATTTGTCTGTCCTCCCGATGGTTTGCACCTGCAAGGTTAAAAGGCAAGGAAACGACTACAACATCAAGAACTTTTGGGAATCGGTCTGTGACACTGAGCACATTCAATTTTATCTGCAGAAAATAGTGGAATTTTTTTATCATCACGGTTACCTATTGTTTTTCATTGTGAAAATGTAAGATCTATTTATGTATCCATATGGTTGAAGTAGGCATGTATGTTTTTTACAACTTGTATATTTCTTTCTGCACATTTCTTTTATGTTTATTTAGTTTAACTGGCCAAAGAAATCACGTGGTATGTTTACATTTCACAACGGCTTTAATCGTATTCTCCTGAGGGGGGATTCAGGATCATTTAAATAGTGGATTTTTGTAGTTTGGGCATAAGCAGGAAAAGAAAAAGTTATGCAGCTGGATGCCGCGTTAAATATCAGAGATTTAAACCTCACATTCGAACAGGGTGAGTTGATTTTTTAGAAGGGGGTGATATAGAGGAAGTGAAAATATCATTTTAAATTAGAGATGTACTTTTTGGTTTGGTAGTGCGATTCGTCAGTATTTCACAAGGGGGTTAACTAGTGTTCTTTTTCGATAATAGTGTGTTTATTGCACTTTACGATATTACGGTAAATGAGGGCACCAGTGTATGTTGAACAAATTATATGATATTGCAACGATTATGATGATTTTTGGCAATTGATGGGATTTGTTCGTATTTCAGACTCCTGACGAAGTGCTTTATAGCACGAAATGCATTGAGTTTACACATGTACGGTTCCCAGGATTTAATGTTAATTCTAATGGGTTACAGAATAAGGCCTGGATTGGCATTTCTGGAGCATCTAAATAGTGGAATTACATTGCATTTGAAAAAGGATTGTTGAAACTTTAGAATAAACATGGTTTAAAAATTGATAAATTGGTGTAATAAATGTTGTTTCTGGAAAAGAATCCGTGAAACTTCACGTTCACACAGCAGTAGTGGATTGAGTCTGGGGGAAGATGTCCCACCAACTTGGTTTGTTAATTATCAGTCCATGCATTTTGGACAGAGCACGGTTCGAGTCAGCACGCTAAAACAAAGGCCAGTGAGCAAAAGAAAAAACAGAAGAATAAAACGAACATGGTGTGCATCCCATCATCTATTTATGACTTTTAAAAGTTGCCATTTGTTGTCCTAACCATTTGGTGCCTGCAGCCCGATCCTGTGTAACATAACTAGGTGTAGCCTACAATTGGTCTTTCTGTATTTCTCACAGACCCAGGACCCCAGAGTACCTCCAAGGGCTATTTGGTTGGACCCCTTAATCAGAAGCCTGGGGGACAGAACAGGTTTCCAACAACCTTGAACCCAGAAATTGGACTTCTGCCCTACCAAGTGGTCCGACACCAGTCCTGGACCCTTGGAAGTGGGACTGAAGGTACTCTGCCTGCCCATCTGTGGATTCAGCAGAACTGATACATCTCCTCTGCAACAAAGGGTATCTCCCTCAGAACCGGCGCTTCACCCCTGCTTCTCAACGCATCGGCCTCAAAACCAGCGTATTGCCTCTGCTGCACGGACTTCCCAGACACAAGGACTTTGCAACGTCATAGCAGCCCTGCCTCTGCACGATGCATCTCCATGCAAGGCTATTGCACTCTGCAACTCCCCAAAACCACTGCTCGCAATGCATCTCCTCGCCCAACCTTGCATTTATTGCCTCTGCTGTGCGCCACATCCTCAACACAGGACTTTCCAACTCTTCACAACCAGAATTTAGGTACTGTGTTCAGCGGACCTAAGTGCATCTCAGTAGCCGGCCTGCACTACATCGTGCACTTGTAACTTTGTCCTGGTCTAGAGCGACCAGTTAACCACTGCTGAAACTTTTAGGTGTTATTTTCACTGCAATCTTTGAATTTGCATATCTATGGTTTCATTGATTGGATTTTTGATGTTTTGGGTAGATTTCTTTATTAAAATCTACTTTAGTTTTCTAATTTGGTATGGGATTTTTCTTATGTTGTGTTTTCACTTTCGTTTGAAGTGCTGCAAAATAATTTACACATTTCCTGTAAATTAAGCCTGACTGCTCTGTGCCAAGCTACCAGAGGAATGAGCACAGGTTAATTTGGGATTTGCTTGTGACTTCAGCCTGACTAGAATTGTGGTTGCTGTTTGAGCAGGGTTTCACCTCTCTCAAGCAGTAACTCAAATTCTAACAGCTGGAATATATTCCTATTGTTAGTAGCCCTACAGACACAGATTTATGACCTTTCAACAAGGCCATGTGTGAATCTGGAAGGATTGCATGCCTCACAAACCTGATAAATATTTTGAAAAAATGAAACATGAAACTTATTGGCATGAAATCAACTTGAAGAGCAATTACATGAAAATATTTTTTAGTGGCTGAATAATCAATGGTTCAAAAATATTAAAGTGCAATCTGGTTCACAAAATCCTTTCTGTTAGAAGTTATACACAAAGCATACTTTTGAACATTTTGAGCAGTGCTTCCAAAAAACTTGTGCAATGTAAGTATTGCTGCCAACACGCGTGTGCAATTCAACCATGCAGCCAAGAAACTGAGCCAGATGTATACTATTTGGGTTGAATCAGAGACAGTGCGATGCAAATCTGCACTGTTCACCTCTCCCCATGTCTAACACTGCTCATAGCATCACTTTCGGCCAAAGCAACATCCACATTTCATATGTGACATAGTACTCCAGCTACCAATACAGGGTTACGAATACCCTTTTCATAAACAGAAACATTGGCGGGACGCGCAGCGCTGGAGTGCGGACTACTTTGACCGGAGCTGTCACTGAACTACTTGGACCAGAGGTCTGTGGGGGCAGCGTGACCACCTACAGCCCCTCCCTCCTCCCAGCAGCAGCCATAAGAGACCTCGCGCCCCCCGCTTCGCGGGACGCGCAGCGCTGGAGTGCGGACTACTTTGACCGGAGCTGTCATTGAACTACTTGGACCAGAGGTCTGTGGGCGCAGCGTGACCACCTACAGCCCCTCCCTCCTCCCAGCAGCAGCCTTAAGAGACCTCGCGCCTCCCGCTTCGCGGGACGCGCAGCGCTGGAGTGCGGACTACCTTGACCGGAGCTGTCATTGAACTACTTGGACCAGAGGTCTGTGGGGGCAGCGTGACCACCTACAGCCCCTCCCTCCTCCCAGCAGCAGCCTTAAGAGACCTCGCGCCTCCCGCTTCGCGGGACGCGCAGCGCTGGAGTGTGGACTACTTTGACCGGAGCTGTCATTGAACTACTTGGACCAGAGGTCTGTGGGGGCAGCGTGACCACCTACAGCCCCTCCCTCCTCCCAGCAGCAGCCTTAAGAGACCTCGCGCCTCCCGCTTCGCGGGACGCGCAGCGCTGGAGTGCGGACTACTTTGACCGGAGCTGTCATTGAACTACTTGGACCAGAGGTCTGTGGGGGCAGCGTGACCACCTACAGCCCCTCCCTCCTCCCAGCAGCAGCCTTAAGAGACCTCGCGCCTCCCGCTTCGCGGGACGCGCCGGGCTAAGCCCGGGCAAAGGGTGGGCCGTCTACGGCCGTCCAAGGCCGACCGAGGCTGGGCTGGGCCACCCCCCCTGCCGTTGGCTACATATATCCTACAAGCGGCTCCTGAATCAGGTGATTGACAATCTCACTGACTCCCATTGGGCATAAGGGGGGCTGTTTTCTTATAATTGTCCATCGTTCCTTAGTTATATGTGTTATATCATCTTCATTGGACGTTAGTACTGGTCTTCATCTTATTTGTGTCCCAATCTTACTCAACAAATTATCATGGCTACACACCCTACAAAACCAAGGCTTTCCCTGGTGGGGGGCTCAGTCAGGGGGACCTTAGATCACTTTATTACCAGGGCCGCTTCCGTTTTAGAACAAGAGATTGCTATTACGGAACGCCGCTTATCATTGGACCCTATTAATCAGAAGCGTTCATCTTTGGGCCACTTACAACAGGTTCCCTCACCTCCAACTAGGACCAGTGACCCTGATTTAATCAACGACGCTGGCCTCCTTGTGCAACCTTGCGACCCAATAGTCATAGTGCACACCCCAAAGGAAACCGACATATGTCCTCCTAATTTGCAATCATTAATGGGTACTTCCCTCGAGGACTCAACCCCAACTTACACTGTTACGACACCTAAGAGAAAAGGCGCAAAAAATACATTTTCTTCCTCTAAGATTACAGCAAAAAAAAATTCTCACTGCTCCAACTAAAAAAGGGAGAAAAGATTGTCATCCTGTTGGGCCCAAAAGTACGTCTCAATTTAAACCGACTCTTATACGAACTAGGTCACCAACACTTTCGATACAGCCTCCCATCTCTCCTTTCTCCAATTTATTGACTGACATAGAGCATTTGGTAAGATCTTTACTCTCACCTTTAATAGAGAGAGTTAAGAACATTGCAACACAGCTAACATGTTTGGAAGCATCTCATGCCTCACTTATTGCATTAAATAACGATCTGAATTCCCATTTATGTAAAAACCCTACTGTGGCTATTACGCCCCTCCCTTCCATTCAAACAACTACTCGGCCTAATACATCAAACCACACAGAGAATATACCTGTTTCTCTGCCTATACCAGAGAAACAACTCATTGCTAAGGGGGCTTTAAGAGAAGATCAAATCTCAAACCCTGCAGCGTCCCTGGGTAATAACATCAATCGGCAGCCTTCTTCGGATTCCAAACTGGATAAAAGTTCATACATCGACCTGCTCCCCGAAGCAGCGCCCAACGTAGTGAAACACTTACTGGTGTTCCAGCGCTTGACCAGGGTAAAACGGAGAGATACCAGGAACTCAAAAATAAAGTAGTATACTGGCTGACTCAAAATAGACCTCTTCCCCCTGAAATTAATGGTGAAATATTACACGTGAGGAGATTGAAATGGCTGGGTCCTAGACCCAAGGACATTCAGGGCGATGTCATCATAATCAACTTTAGAGATCGTAGGGTGCTACCCTACATAGTGGATTGGTATACCCCGTGCAGGGGTACGGGTATCTCAACGGTTGACTTAAGTTATTTCTATCCCCGCTCCCTCTTGTCAAACCCCACTTTTTTACACCCACCATCGAGGGCCATTAGTGAGGCACACCATTTCGCTATTCCAACTTCAAACAGATACGTTACTCTTTCAGGTCTGGACGAACATGATTGACTTCTTAATCTTAGACTCATGGCTGATAATCTTCCTATCATGAGCATTTTGCCAACTATCCTAGAAACTGACAACCTTAATCTGAAGAATAACACACTGCCCATTGACAATTTGGGGTGGAAGTCAACTTCTGACATTGCCCCTCACTTTCCATCTTTAGAGCCAATGTCTTTGTCTGATTGTTTGACAACTAATCTTCCTTCCAATTTTTCAACCCACAGAGATATTTCCCTTTCTAAAATTCTCTTGCAACCTTCAGAGATTACTGAGGTTGCAATAGACTCTATGGCAGGTAACACTGGCACGGATGAGCTCCTGCAGGGTAATAGTCTCTTGTCTTGGAACGTGGCAGGTCTCCTCGACAAATTGACTAACCCTGTATGGATTCAAACTGTTTCCCGATATAGTATCATCTGCCTACAGGAAACTTGGACCATCACAGAGCTCCATCTTTTAGGGTATCAGACTTTTCATACCCCAGCCTCTCCCAGTTCCCATGGCAGAAGCAAGGGAGGACTCTCGACCTACATCTCTGTAGAATGTTGATTAAAACCAGCTTATATTACAGGGTCCCCAAATTATCAGCTTATTAGTTTGACCGGTGGCTCCTTTAAAAACATTGTCCTGGTCAATTTCTACAATAACATTCCAAGCTCTTACTTGGATCAGGTGCTTAATGGATTAAAACTCGACCTAATTAAAATAGAGTCCCAAAATAACTCTGACACTCTAATTATCTTGGTGGGCGATTTTAACTGCCCTCTGTGTCCCCAGAGTATCAATGGTACCTGTGGACTGACAATTGATATGGATGATCCTCCCAGTCACTTTCGCCATACTAAATTGGGAGATCTTTTAAATGGCTTAACATCCCATTTTAATTTATCCTTTGCCAATGACCTATGCCTTCCACCCAAGCACTTCAAACCCACTTATAATGGGAGAGGTTGTCACACTACGATCGATTACACACTTATATCTTCTAGGTATTCAGGGTCGATACTCACTTGGGAGACCCTTGACTCTGTTATTAGCGATCACTATCCAATCGGGGTAACTTTAAAGTTAACCCCGCACGCTAATGACAAGGTCAGGCAGAATCCCCCTTATTCTCCTCCCCTGCAGCTGGGAACCACCATGGGCCTTTTTCTCAAATGGGACAAAGTGGTCCCCCTTATTTTTCTTAACACTCTGGTCAATAACGTCTACGATCATATTCAAACTTGCTTGTCACCCACAGAAAACCCGCAGACAATAACCAATTCCTTCTCTGTAATCCTGTCAGAAATTAAAACTCTCCTTGCACGTGCTCCAAGGAAATCTGCTCCACTTACTCACGGCTGGTTTGATAGGAACTGTTCCAAAGCTTTGCGTCTTTTGAAACTAGCTTTGAAATCTAACCTTAAAAACCGCTTAGAAGTCCAGCAAGCCAGACATAACTATCGCACTAAGCGCCAGGAAAGGAAAAACCAGCTGAAGTCGCAGGCCTGGCTAGCCCTTGTGGAAGCCTCTGGGAAGAGGGATAATACTGCCTTTTGGAAGGCAGTCAATGCCCCCTTTTTTCGACCTTCCCAGCCTCCGATTTTGGACTCAGCCATCACTCCTGAAACCTGGGTGAAACATTTTAGTACCTTATATAACCCTACTGATTCGGATAATCGATCATACGAGAGGGAAAATGATTCCAATTCTCCCTCTGATTTAACGATTACTACCTCTTTCCCCCTAAACATGTTTTTCGACCATGCCGAAGTATTGATGGCCCTAAAAGAAAGTCCCTCTGGGAAAGCCCCAGGCCCAGATTGCGTCCCAATAGACGTTTTTAAATCACACCTTGATTTATGGGCCCCACTGCTTACCAATGTATTGAATTCTTTGAACACCACTGGTTTTATCTCCACTTGGCCAGAGGCAATTGTTGTCCCGATCTTTAAAAAAGGCGCGAGGGATAATCCTGCCAACTATCGCCCAATTTCACTTTTAGACTCCCTCATGAAGGTAGCCGGGTGAATCATTTTAAACAGAATACACGATTGGTTAAGCACTCAAGATATTATCTCTGACTTGCAATATGGCTTCAGACAAGGCAAGGGTACTATTGAACAGGGTCTAAACCTGACCCTCATAATAGCCAAATATACTCAGGCTAAAAAAGGAAACCTCTTCATAACTTTTGTAGACCTCAGCTCTGCATTTGATTGTGTTGATCATAGGCAGTTATGGGAATCCCTTGCAGAGATTGGCTTAGATCCCCTCATTACATCATTTATTAAAGAGCTGTATAGGGATGCATCGGCCCGCGTGAGATATGGTAACAATGGAGAATGTTCTGACAGGTTTTTCATCAAGCAAGGTGTTAGACAGGGTTGTATATTAGCCCCCTTACTTTTCACCCTTTATATTAACTCTGTTAGCCATCATCTGAACAGAACTTTCCACGATTACCCCACAATAAATGGTAAACCCATTCCCATTCTGCTCTACGCAGACGATGCTGCAATTATGTCCCAGACCTGCATGGGGCTACAAAGGGCAGTCACTGAATTTACTGATTTTATGTCAAGGAGAGGCCTAAATGTTAATACCTCTAAAACATACACTATGTCCTGTGGCCTAGGGGTCGGAAAAAAGCCATGTACTATCTTTTTGAATGGCAACAAACTGGACAATATTGACAGCTTCCCCTATTTGGGCATCACTTTTAACAAGAGGGGCACCTGGCGAGCCGCGGCTCAAGCCAGAGGTTTAGCATTATCTAAAGCCATAGGAGCACTGACCAACTTTTCTAAAAAACTAGGGGGTCGTCCAGTAAGCCCCTTACTTCAGATCTATCGGGCGAAGTGCATCTCAACTGGCACCTATGGATCCGGGATCTGGGGGATTGAACCCGTCGATCAAATTCAACGCCTCGAGAATGCTTTTTTACGTTACCTTCTGGCTGTCCCTCCTGGCACTTCTACTTATATGGTGCAGACTGAATTGGGCCTCACATACATCGCGGACACGATTAATTCTTCCCCTCTCATTTTATGGCATAAGGTCTGGACTAACGAAGAGACACCCTTTAACAGGGAAATTATTACAGATTGTCTAAAATTGAAAGAGGTCAAGAACATCAAATGGTTGAATTTGCACGGCGCACCTATTTAAAGGTGTGCTGTGTTGCAAACAGGAAAAGCGCGCCCAATGTGTAATGGGACCCCAGGTGCACCTGTAAATGTGTGCACCCCATGCTAATGCAAAATAGCGGGTAAGCAATTTGCACTCACATTTGTCTGCCTCTCGTGATGGGGTCTTTGTGTTAATTTAACACTACATTTCCAGTTGTACTAGTAGCCTACCACGCCCTCACCCCGCTGACCCACGGTGCTCTTCGATTCAACATTATAAGGCAACCATTGAAAGGCTCAGGTCTGCTATGGAGTAGCTAGCAGCAGCGGTCCGTGGAGGGAGTTCCGTGTGGCGGGAAGGCGGGTCGGGGGAGAGGCAGGGTGGGGGGTACTAAACACTGGAATATGGATAATTGGAGGTAAGTAAACAATTAAATAAATAAAAAAAATTGTAGCGCGCGCTGCACCGCATTTTGCGATGCAGGGCGCGCTACGAAATTTGTTTTATTTATTTAATTGTTTACTTACCTCCAATTATCCATGTTCCGGTGTTTAGTACCCCCCACCCTGCCCCTGCCCCGCCCCGCCTTTCCGCCCCACGGAACTCCCTCCACGGACCGCTGCTGGTAGCTAGGTTATGGTGGTTTGCACTGCAAGTGTAAAGCAAACGAGGGCTATGAAGGATATAAAGAGGGTATGATGGAGGGAAGCACTGGTGAGGAAAGGAGTGATGTTACACTGAGCCTTTCTGGTACAATATAAAACTGCTGTTAATGTATTTTTTGTTATTGCTTAATCAGGCAACGCATTCTGTGTGTACAAAATGGCATCTTTGTGTGCAGATTAAAGTGGATATGTTTGCACTTCGGATTCTCCCTCCATTTTCACATAGTACCAGTTAGAGGTCAAATTGAAGTGTGTGTTGGAAGGTCCCTAAACCCTTAACTTCTTCTCGGATTAATAATGCACAATCACAACAGATGACTCATCCTCATGTTTTGCCATTCTGAGATCGTGAGAACATTTGATAAAAACTACCGTCCCATAATGTACAAACTGAAACCATTAAAAATCCTATGCATTTGAAAAAAATATAAAGTACATCCATGTATGGGCAGGCCAGAGCAATTACTGAGACACTCTGTTTCAAAAAGCAAATACTGTGGAGTGAATTAGTGTGTCAGACAAGACTTACAGAAACATTACCAAAGGGCAAATCTTGTAAATATAATTAAATCGTGTGTATGATGCACTGAATGCTAGTACAACAAATACAATCATGTTCCTATGACACATTCGCTTAAGTCATTAGCAGTGGTGCTTACGTTTCAATTCTGTATTCATTCAATATAGCTCTGCTCGCCATATCGTAGGCTTTATCGAATCTAAAATACTTCCACCTGATAAAGAATATATGTAAGATAAAAGCTATATGAATATAACTGCAATACAAATCAATGTAATGTAAAAAAAAAGGTTAAGTTGCATTACAAAGGTACTTTTATCTTTGTTACACGTTAATCTGCTCTGGGATAGGGGCTTCAAGGGCAGTACCGCTGACTAAGGAAAAAATGGGTGATTGTACGTTACCGCGTACCCCATCTTTCTTGTCACAGTCTTAAGGAGGCGAGGTACAGCCTGGTCCTAATCTAGTCCAAAACTGAACATATTCACTCCTCGTTGGCCCCGCCCCCAAGGATGGATCCTCCCCCATGCTACCTCCATTAAAGTCATCTGCCCCTTACTCCACGTGTCTGTGGTCGGGGTCTGCATGGTCTGGGAGGGAATATTAAGACTTTGAATAGAAAGGCGAGGAATCAGAGTGCTGAAGATTGCTAAACAAGTAATTGGAGCAGATACACTGGTCACAGCGTCTTCTTAACACCCCTGTGCATGTAGAATTACTCCCACACTTCACAAGAATTACAGTAGGCCACACAACCCAGTTGCAAGGCCACTGTTAAAGAACAGGCTACTTCAGAGAGCCGAATGGCTGCAATCCTCTGTCCCTTCAGTAGCATCCATAGTATTTCCTTTTCCTGTTTAACAGCATGCGTGGCACAGGGAATAAAAAGCATTCCTATTCTCTGACATGTCAATACATTTCCTTTCAATGGAGTTGTCCATTGGTCTTCAAACCCAAATGCATGACAGTTTGAAACGATTGAAAATGTAAAATTAATGTCGTTAAATGGATAAAACTGTTTCTATTTCTTCTTTCTGGTTTCTAAATTCATAACATATTTAATTTAGCGTATTAAAATATTTTGCTTCATTGTGTATTTTAAAGTAGAACTAACATTTTACTAATTAAAGCATGTTAAAACACACAAAGAAATTCATCTTAGCATTATGGCCAGGCTCTCCCTGCATATAGCATAGTGCCATTATTGGCAACATCCCCACCCACAGTCTGAGCATGCATGAATAAATAAATACACAACACAACTTTTGTTATAGGAAAATATTGCTGCAGGTTTATTCCATACAAAAGTATGCAATATGGTGGGTTATCTTACGGGCGAGCCAAGGGCAGGCAGCTGTAACCAACCTATGCTGCCCTGCCCGTCTGATGATCCAAGCACTGTGGAGAACCCAATCAGTGCTACACCTTATGGGATGATCCTCTTTCCGGATCATGTGACATATTACTTACGCCCCTTTCAGGGCGGAGCGGAGCAAGGCAAGCCCCCGGTTGTTCAGGCCCACAACTGCCCGAAGGACTAACGGGGCGCTGACGTAAATCTTCCAGGACCCTCCCCTGAGGCTCCTGGGCTTTGGCTCTGGCCCCCCTATTGTGCTCTTGCAGAGGTACCCATATGCTTCCAGATCGCCCTGTAACTCCGCCACAGCTCTAGAGGCGGTGGCCCCCATCGCCTAAAGAGCCCCACCAATACAGCTAATTTCTCACCTGCTATTTCCCGGGCCTCCTTCATTTCCAGTAGGAACAGGTCTGTTTCAACCTGTGATAAGTGCATCCCAACTTTCCACAATCACCTTTTGCGTTCGTCTTGATTAGCCCATGCCTGATGAAGCAAAGACCCATGGCTCTGCGAATTTGCGCATGGCACTATTCATCCTTCTGAGGGACTGTTCGACTGCCTCACATGACCTTTAGGAATGTGATGGCCACCCAAGAGGGAGTTCTACCCTTAGCCATGGCTATGTTACCCTTCAAGCTAAAGTAGACTCCAACCACCTGCTACCTGTGGTTGCTATCCCTCTAGCACTTTTGTGCCTAACACCTGTTTCCTTAGTTTATGGAACAGCAGCACCCTTGTTTAGATGACCGCTTCCACAACCAGCCTATCTACTATGGCTATGAGGGCGTGGAATTTTATGCATAACTGACGCAACCCGTAACCTGCCCATTGAGCAGTGTGCACATACCTTGTTGAAGTTGACCGGACATTTGTACAGACATTTTCAATTGCTCAAACCTGGCGACCAAGAATGCTCGTATTAAGCACTTTAGTGCAGCCACAGCACCCTGGACGGAGTACAACTTCCTCCGTAAAGCAGGCATGCTTAACTAACGTTCGAACACGTGACCTTTGTAGCTCAATCCAGCTATAGATTTAGTTCACTTTGTTATCCCTGGAATGATTCCCCTCCCTTAAATCAAAGCCGCATTCGGCTTACTTTTTGGTCACCTTAAAATTCAGGGTGGGACATGCATACCCTGCATGGTCAGGGAGTCGTGCGTATATTAACAATGATACTGTTAGAATCTAATATTCCCAGTTGCAAGTATTGCCATAGCCCCAATTTGCGGGCTGCTGGGACCACATTGCCTCACCGCATGTTACCTTCTACCTCATGTAACCCCATTATGCTCTTGTGTGATCCTGAAAAGCACCTGGCAGGCTACTATCTGATGAACTGGGAGTAAGTGTGGTGGGAAAGGGAGGTCTAACTTTAACCATGGCTATATTACCCTTCAGGCTAATGTAGGCTCCAACCTACTGCAACCTGTAGTTGCCGCCCTTCTAGCACTGTATGTGCCTGAACACCTGGGTCCCCAATCTATGGGACAGCAGCCTACTTGTTAGGTGACTGCTTCCACAAACCGCCTGTCAACTTTGGCTATCTGGGCGAGAAGTTTATGCTTAACTGAAGCAACCCATAACCTGTCCATGAAGCAGAGTACACCTATTTCTTTGAGGTTGACCCAACATTTGCACCGTCCCTTTGATTGCTAAATCATGGCGCACAGAAATGTTCATGACTAGAAGTAAGTGACAATGAGCAGGTGTGTCCTCATGCACTTGCCATGTATCCCTTATTCTTCATGGGAATTTAGCCTGCTCAGTTCCATCTGTGGTGAAACACCCTAGGCTTTCCAGCTTAGTGATTCTGCCTGCTTTAATACAGTGAGCACTGTCTGCAATCTAGTGCCTAACATTCAGGATTGACTAAGCCCTTGTTATCCCCCTACTAGATTATTCCCAAATTTGGTGGTTCACACTGCCCACCCTGTGCAGCCCCAACAGTGGAAAAGTACCTGCTGCATTAAATTTTAATTGTGTTGAATACTGGACATGCCAGATGTTCTTTTTACATAGTAGCCTTTTGTGCTTGACAACTTGTTTCCCCATTATTTGGGACAGCAGCACACTATGTTGGCTGACAGTGTCCCCACCCAGCCTGGCTAATATAGCTATCCAGGCGCGGCATTTTGAGCTTAACTGAATCAACATATCACCTGCCCTTGGTTCTGGGGTGCACTTACTTCGCCCCATTGACCAGACAATTGCACCCCTGGGGGAACTCTTCGGCTCAGGGTCTTTGGGATCCGATTGTGAGGTCTTGTTCGTCCAAATACAGAGAGCGGAAGGCTGTCCAGTTGGGTCTGTTGGCCTTTTCGGACCTTCTCTTGGGTCATCATGTTCAGGTCCAGACGGACAATCAGGTGGTCATGGCATATCTCTACCATCAAGGGGGCTGCCGGGTTCCTTCCCTCAGTTCCCTCAGTTTCCATGAGTTGCACCTGGCCTCACTGTCGGCTGTTTATCTTCCGGATCAGGAAAACGTGGTTGCGGACTGCCTGAGCAGGGTCTTTCCGTCCATGGGTTCCTTGTCCCTGACGCCCCAGATGTTCAGGGTTTTGCGGAAGAGGTTGGGGTCTCCGATTGTGGACCTGTTTGCTTCCAAATTCCATGCGAAGGTCCGTTGCTTTTGCACAATTATGCCGTGTCCGGAATCATGAAGGGTGGATGCTCTATCCTTCCTGTGGCCGAGGGGCCTCTTGTATGCGTTCCCTCCTGTTCCCCTGATCCCAGTTGTGTTGCAGAAGATCAAGAGGGAGGGGTCCCTTGTTCTTCTGATTGTGCCAGGTTGGCGTCGCCGCCCATGGTTTCCTCTCTTGTTGGAGTTGGCGGTGGGCTCGGGGTGGCTGTTGCCATTCGATCTCTTTCCTCTGATGGGGCCTCCTCTTCCTCTTCCGGTGTTCACGTCCTTAGGTCTGCGGGCCTGGCTCTTGAGAGGGACTCCCTGATTCAGGGTGGGTGTTCGGCGGTGGTTGCTGATGTTATTCAGCGATCCAGGCGTCCGTCTACTTTGCATTCCTACGCAAAGCACTGGGACCACTTTGCTGCCTGGTGTGTGCGGCACGATCTACCTCTTTCTGATTTGGATCCTGCCCGCGTTCTTGACTTTCTGCATGAGGGTTTCGATTTGGGGTTGGCCATTTCTACTCTTCGTGCGCAGTGGGCTGCTATTCGGGCATTTCATGCTCTTCCGTTGCTTTCTGTGGCGCCGTTGGTGTCCAGGCTGTTGAAGTCTCTGTCCGTTCAGCGTCCCCGTCCTGTTCTGTCTTCTCCTCCTTGGGATCTTCCCCTGGTTCTGCGTGCGCTGCAGTTGGGTCCTTTTGAGCCTTTGGAGTCGGTTGACCTCAAGTTCTTGACTCTTAAGGTCGTCTTTCTTGTGGCTATTGCTTCTGCCAGGAGGATTGGGGAGTTGGGAGCTTTCCTACGGTCTGCTCCTTTTTTATGTGTTCTGGAGGATCGTGTTGTATTGCGTTCCTAAGGTGAATTCGTTTTTTCATCGTTCCGCGGAGGTTATCCTTCCGGTTCTTTGTCCTGATCCTTCGTCTGTGGATGCGTCTTTGCTTCATCTTCTGGATGTTCAGCGCGCCTTGTTAATTTATCTGGATAGGACTTCTTCTTTTTGCAAGGTGGACAATTTATTTGTGAATTTTGGATTGCCCCGTAGGGGTCTGCGTCCTTCCCTGTCCACCCTCAGTCGTTGGATTAAGGACGTTATTTTGTTGGCTTACGGTTCTTCTTCCTTGGCTCCTTCTCTTCCTGTTCAGGGACGTTCCACTCGTTCGGTTGCTGTCTCCTGGGCTGCTTTCAAGGGGGTGTCCATGGAGGATATTTGCCGTGCTGCCACTTGGTCTTCCCCTCATACCTTCATGTCGCACTACTTTCTTCATATTGGGGGGGATGCGTCGGTTGCCTTTGCCTCTTCTGTGCTGAGTTCCGGGGTCCCATAGGTTGGAAGTTCCATGTGTGACTTTCCTGTTTTTTGTAATAAAATTTGGCATTGCTGCTGACTTTGATGGTGGACTCTGTTCTTACATGAAGCTGATTTGCTTTGGTATCGGCTCATTGGTGATTACTGTGGCGAGGAAGACGGACGAGGAGGTAATGCCTCGGTTTCTTACCGGTAATCTTCATTACTCCGAGTCCTTGTCTTCCTCGCCACAGTAAAGTTTTCCTTTCCCTCCCGGCCCTCTTCTTGGCTTCATGTCTGCGGCTTGGTTCTCAGGTCGTTCTGGTGCATTATGTGTCCCTTTATGGGATTGGCTGTGTGGTCGGGCCATATTGGAGGGAGAGGGAGACTAGACTGTAAAAATTATACTTGGAAACTCCAAGTATAATTTTATATATATATGTAAACGGCTTGTTTCTTCCTTTTTGCACACCTACCCATCATTTCTATTATTAAACTTACCATTGTAACATGGCACTGTGGGAACTGTGAATTACGGGGGCAATATGGCGCCGGGGCACTCCAATGCATGCGTGCATGTATTACGATGCTTGTGCTTGCCCCGGTGACCATATCGGCTTTTCTTTAATGGATAACAGCTGCTGCTCACGCTAATCACACTAGCCACTTACTTGTTGTCCCAAAGGCCCCGCAGCCCCTGCTGTGCGCTCCGCACAAACACTTTCCCAAATAGACATCCACACATCTGCCCTTTTGGAATCCGGCTAAAGAAAACAATCCTTGGCCAAT
The DNA here is from genome assembly GCF_964204655.1 of Triturus cristatus. NCBI lineage: Eukaryota > Metazoa > Chordata > Amphibia > Caudata > Salamandridae > Triturus > Triturus cristatus. The sequence goes on along the minus strand of NC_140581.1, from coordinate 764,763,248 downwards.
CGCTAAAATGAGCAAGACCAGAGCGCGGAGCAAGGAAGACCAGAAATGTTTCTAATGCACTGAAAACTAAACCGTAAGACTGACCAGAAAGTGCAGCAAGGCCCCTCACTAGATGACACAGCCACTCCCACCAACTGTGACAAACAGAATGTGAGGCATACGGTGTCCTTGAAAAACCACCTTATGTATTCTAGGAGGTGGGCGCGAGCACGAAACAATTCACACCGCCACGCCCATCTGCCACAGAAGTTGGGATCCGGTGCGTTCCACCGGCAGGAAACAATCTACTGCCTAAGCGACATGACTGGGGGGGACAAGGGGCATTCGGCCCCAAAGATCGCGCCGCAACCAACCTGCTCCCCCCTCACCCCTGGGTTCCTAGATTAAGAAAGGGAGGTGAAGCAGCAGACTACGCCGGCTACCAACACCTGGCAATGACAGGGGCGTCCAGCCCCGCAACACAGCCTCAAGGGGTGAGAAAAAACAGACCCAAAGGGCCCAGACTCACCGCAGCAAACCACTGCCTCCCGAACCAGAGAACACAATGCGACATGGAACAGGTGCTGACCCGTAGATGGCGTTTCCGGCGCAAAGAGGACGCCAAAAGGCGGGGTGAGGTATATGTACCCTCCCCCGACCTCTGTGCGCTGAAAGTGACGCGCCTTAGCACGCCAAGGCGAAGGGACTTCTTTCCTGAGTCCAACCATTAGACCGGGGGGGGTGGTGTTTGAGCCCAAATGGCACTAAAGTGCCGCCCTTTCAGGTGGTCCCCTGTGGGGGCCGCGGGCAGCCGTTGAAGGTGAACGATTAGTCGCGCCACAGGCAGGAGCCAGGGGAAAGAGTATTGTGTGTGCCTCTGCCATGAAGGTTGTGACGTCATCAGGGAGCGCCCAGGATGGGGTTATTTAAGGCACAGGGAGGTGCCTTAAATCTTCTTTGCATACCTGCATCCCGGATTTAAAAGGGCAGCATTGAAATCCACTGTTGTTGACACAGACGTTTGTCGTCACGCTCCAGGTAGCAGTATCTAAGTTGAGTCCGGTAGCCTGAGGGGTGCAGTAGGGGACTGCTATCAGCGTAGCCAGCATGCTCTGCTATCATGAGGTATTGCTCCTTGAACTGTTTCTTAAGATGATGAGCGAGGGGTTTTTGGTGCGCTGTGAATCAGGAGCTGTAGCTCACCTGGGCAGTCTATAATACCAGTGCAGAGTTATAGCTTTAAGCACCCATATTGTGGTGTCTTGGAGATAAAGAGCTGTACCATATCGATGAGGCGTGTTTGTCATCCAGGGGCCACGAGCATTTCATTCACACAGTCTTAGGGGCCATCACTGAAGCAATCCGGCAGAGGTAGGGTGAGATCGCCAATTAACTCTTTGCCCTGCTGTGGAATTTCTAGCAAGAGAAAAAGGGGGCTACCCCCAAAATGTGCGCTGATTTCCTGGACTGACCCTTTGGCAGGGTGTTGATTTGGGTGGGCACTCGACTAACAGGAGGGGTGACTGACCTGCTCGTGGTCCTGGACCTTTCTGTCCTTCCCTGAGATGCCTAGAGTTTACCATTTTAGGGGGCTTCGCCTGGTGTCAGGCACCCCTGCAGGGATGGAGCGCTATATGGTGCCCTGATGTTGTGTGTTGGTGTGAAACGGCGGATATTGCCCATCCTCTGGGAGACAGAGGGGAAGTTGTCATTGATATAATCTTTGACAGTAATCTTTCTGATGCCCTTGGGGAGGGCTTGGGTGATGTATAAGGAAAAGGCCCTTCTGGCACAATGTATTCTGGAGAGGTTGCACTACAATAGGAAAGAAAAAGACAATTGTTGTTTTTATTGTATCATTTTTGCACTGGTTGACAGTCTTGTATCCTGTATCCTCATAAACAATTTCTATTTACCTTAAGTTTTCATTTCTTGCTGGAACTGTGTGAATAAAGGCTACATCTTGGTGGAACCACCATAACCGAAGCTATCTCTCTCCCTGGGATACGGTTTCAGTGGGGGCAGCGACTTGCAGGTTGTGAGTGAACTATTATAAGGGGAGATCTTTTTACAATGTCCTGAAAGGTTCAGCTTACTGCTAAAAATAAAGGTGCGGCATAACGGATGGCACTGTGAAAATTGCAGCCTACATATAGCGAGTATTCAGCTGCACCTTTAATAGCTTGGGAAGTTAATTTTAAATACAAAAAGTTCCACACAGAGCATTCGAAACAGTGATAAATCTATCACCATCGCATGCTACAGGGCAGCAATATGATACTTAATTTAACAGCATGTACAGATACAAGCATTTAATCTTGTAAAAAACATAAACACTCTTCTCGACCCAGTGCAAACCATATTTTCTGGAGAAATGAATAAAATATGTGTCATCATAACGTGAAGCAGGGTACGTACTCACATACATTTAAGAAATTGAAAGCAATTCGACAATGATACACATATTCCAAAGGTTCAAAATGTGTAATACGTTTAATGCTGTAAAGGGCAAAAACATGAAATTAATCAAAATAACTGTTTGTTTAACAATTCGACCTGTTTTGGGGTTATGATTATGCGTGAATGTGTTAACAATATTGGAAAGAGGGTTTTACCTAGTGTCCGGATCGTAGACACGATCATATGGGTCAGGTGTGTAATGCGGCCCCTGCTGCACATTGTCCCCAACCCATCAAGTGGGTCCCATTCAGCGCAAGGCCATGAATGTCTGTGCGATATGGGGGACTCAGGGTCCCCTCATTACATTTCGTAGAGGGGCCCTATAATTTTGCATTACGCCACTGAATGCAGTTAAATCTGAAGAATATGGAAAGGTATATATTTATATATTTTAGTGTGCAATTATAAAATATTATAAGCTTTATAGAAGGCCTGGGCTAAATTTCCGTTCCGCTCGCGGAAATTGGGATAATTTGACATTTTCGCGTTCCGCGGAGAGCGCGAAAATGTCAAAATTTCCGCATTCCGCAGCTTAGCGATAATATGTTTCTTGCTCGCGCTGTAAAATAATACATTCTCGCGCGCGATCGCCTTACCTGAATCCACGCGTTCGCCGACAAGTTTTCCCGATCCGGTCGCGTTCTCCACGAGATGTTGGATTGTTGGTAGCCATTTGCGCTGTCTCGCGACAGTTCGCGCCCGCAGTAATGTCATTGGTCGCGCAATCACGTCTTTCTTCTCGCGATCATGCACAGCGAGAAGAGTGAAAACAAGATGGCCGCGCCCGCGAGCAACCGCATGGATAAGTTGGCGAGCCGTGACCATGCAGAAAATACCGCGAACGGGCGGGAAAAAAACTTCTGCATCTTCGCGATATTTCCGCATTTTGCGGAGATTTGTAACATTTTCGCAAATTCCGCCCACCCCTACTTTATAGAGCGTCTAAAGGGATCCCACTCAAATACACCACTGAATGAAAATAGCATCTTCTAGAATGTAGTTTTCTTCACCTTTAGATATTACAGACATTTTATTTTATGTAGAGATTAAACATTAAGGGCCATATGTAGGTAGGGACCCATTTACCACTTCATAAATACCGAATTTTACCGATTCGGTATTTATGAAGTGGTAAATGATATGTAGGTAATGAGTCGGTATTATTTACCGATTCGGTAAAAGTCGGTAATTACCGAATCGGTATTTACCGATTCGGTAATGAGGCATACCTTCCCATTGATGGGAAGGTATGCCTCATTACCGAATCGGTAAATACCGATTCGGTAATTAGGGGAACACATGCAAGGGTGGCAGGGTGTCACATTGACACCCTGTTGCACCCCTGAGACGGCCATGTGTGCACATGTGGCACACATACATGCCCTAAGGGCATGTATGTCTGCCACATTGCACACGTCTAAGCGCTTTAAAATGCTTAAACACATCCATTCATTATTTACCACCAACTAATAGTTGGTGGTAAATACCGACTCCTAAACACACCCACACACTCCCCCTACATATCATTTCTGGATTCGGAATTTACCGATTCGGTAAAATTACCGAATCGGTAAAATTACCAAATCGGTAACGTTACCGATTCGGTAATTTTACCGATTCGGTAATTTTACGGATTCGGTAAATTCCGAATCCAGAAATTGTCCCCCTACATACCAATAGCCAAAATACCGGTCGGTAACGGTATAATTACCGAAAATCGGCCGTTACCGACCGGTATTTGGCTACCTACATGAGGCCCTAAGGGACAACTCTGAATTTTACAGTGAACAGAAACAATGCCTTAAAGTAGCTAATTCTAAATACTGACGAGAACATCTGGACAACGCAGATGTGTTGGGAGGGGCATGTGTAATGAAAGCCAGTCAGCTACAAATGTTTTGAATATGTTTATTGGTAGGAAGATTAGAGTAGACAGGGGTAATGCCGTGCCTCCCTCTCTGAAGTTGTTCCTGATACATGCATCTGAATTTCAGACCTCAAGAGTGCAAGCGTCTTTGGCCCCTTCTGTAATAACAAAGTGCCCCAGGGCGCAGAAAATAAGTGCACATTCCTGTTGCACTGCTGAGCACTGTATGTAGTATGACCCCAGAAGTTCTCTGCTAAAACATTGGTGGATCAGGTTCTTTTCCCAAAAATCTTTTGTTGAGAGTATTGTTTTGCTTGGCTTTGTTGACAGCCACCCAGTTTCTTTTCTTAGACGTTAATTGGTATAAAAATCCAACAAATAAGAAATATTAATTTAAGTATCAGGTCACAGTACAGTGGCAGATGTGGTGCCATCATATAATTAGCCAAATATCAAAATATAAATGCAAATAAAGCAGGCTGATCTCGGAACGGAAGAAAGGCAAAACAACAATCACTGGAACAGGGAACATGAGTGTCAAATAATTGAATGGACGTTTATGTTGTACCCATTCCCACATTCATCAGGGAAGGCGAGGGTCAATTTCATTGAGGTCTTTCTTTTGAGGGATGGCGTAGCCTCCCCTCTGACTGCTAAGGGCCCACCTTCTGAGGATTTGTATAGTGTAAGGTTCCCATTGTTTGAATGTGGGCAATCTTCAAATGTACGTTCTGTTTCCTGTACAAAAAGATGGATGATTTTGGATAAAGGCAGGTTTGAGAATTCGTTGGGACAAATCTCGTCTTTTTTTAGCATCCTATTTGGGAAGATACATTTGAAATGAAATTATTGGATAAGTAATTTACAGTTCAGATACAACACTCATTTCACATAAAGTGCCTTTCAAACGGCTAAACAGTAATGTAACAAATTTTTTTTTTTATTTGTATGCCTCCTTTACCTATGGCATCTTGAATTCTTGTGTCTATATATATCATCTGGTAACAGTGGCTTCAATGTACATGTTCCTGTGTAATTCAAAGTAAGCGAAGGGTTTCCGCGTTCCTTTCCAGCAACAGTGCTCCTCTCTTGAATTATAATGGTTCCTGCAAACAACATGTTTGAAGAGCAGTTTTGATATTCCAGTCTGCTTTTTTAGAGAGTAGCGTTTTGAATTCAGTAAACGACACTGGTCATGGTTAAATATTTGAAGATGCTTCCACAAAGGTGCTGTACCCCAAGCCATTAAATGACCCTCTTGAGTCCTTGTTGTGTTGGCTGCAGTACTTCATGCCCTTACTAATCTTCCCAAAGGAATACCCATTTAAAACTAACACCCCTGCCCCCTCTGGATACTAGAGAAATATGAACAAAGAACACCACCTTGAACAACTCCTTTGTTGAAAGTGGAACGAAACATTGGAATAAAAACTGACTATGCTTTTTAGCTTGGTAGATCATAGAGGTGTGGTTTCAACACATACATTTGCATATTTGCTTTTTGTTTCATTTATATAGGCTGAATAAATGAGCCTATGGGGATTAGAATATATACAGTTGTTAATGTGGCACTGAGTGTACCTTCTGTATTTTTAAGAACAATCAGGCGTAAACACTCTAACAGTTATGGTACATGTTATTGGTACTTAGAAATGACTTCACACTGGGCCAGAAGTACGACCAGCGATTTTGCGACTCACAAATTGCGTCGCAATTGCGACCTGCAATTTGCGAGTCGCAAAACTGGATGTACAACAGTGTGTTTAACACTGTTTGCGATTCCCAATGGAGTCGCAAACTGCAAGGCTCATGAATACTAATGAGCCTCTCGCAATTTGCGATCCCATTGGGAATGGCAGGCCCTCCCAGGTATGGTGGCCTGCTGGGCTCAGCAGACCACCATGTCTGGGACTGGGAAAGCTGTTTTTTTTTAATGCAGCCCGTTTTCCTTAAAGGAAAACAGGATGCATTTTAAAAAAAAAGAAATGAAACGTTTTCGTTTCATTTTTTTAAGTGCAGGTAGTGTTCCCTGGGACCCTAAATGGGTAGCCTGCAAAAAATAGCGTCTCAAACACAGATAGTGAAGACTATGCAAGTGTATTATTCAGTGTGGGGCAATATAGTAAGTGAATCAAATATATTGAGCTGGATTTTTTTTTTTTTTAAATATTTTTTATTATGTCAAAAAGAAGAGACATTACAATCATACATTCAAATGAAGAAAAGGGAAAAAAAGAAAACATTTAGAATCATATAGCATATCCAGATATAGCGTCGAATTTTGACTCTGGCATTCTTCTCTAAGCTTCTTTGTCAAAAAATAATTAGATTTGATTTTAAATAATATCTTTTTAATTTTAGTTTATTTGCTTAAGAGCAAGATATCTTAAAACTATTCTATTCCAACATTCCCCATACAGATCTATACTTCAGGAGAGCCGGGGTTCCCCTAACTTTAGCCAAGACTTTCTCTCTTTCCCCAATTTCCTTAAGAATTAGCAACCATTCCATCTCCGTTGGAGGTTTAGAGGAAATCAAGGCTCTGGCAATCGTTAATCGTGCCGTTACAATCATTATTGACAAAATAGGGCCATTTCGGCCATCATCTTCTTTATATCCTAACATCCTCTCAGTTGCTGACAGCCTAAGATCTCGCCCCAATATAGTTGATATAGTCACCATGATCTCATCCCAAAACCCTTTCAACAAAGGGCAAAGTACAAACATATGTACTACATCAGCCGCATGTTCCCCACATTTAGGACAGTTCTGTCGAGTCCCTCCATGAGGCCCACTCAGTACATTCGTACCTTGAGACCATCGAACAATTTTTTCCGGTGTATAATAAAGAAAACACAGTGTCCGAAATTGCTGCTGCTGTAACTTAGTTGAGTGTACAGATCGGGAGATATTATCAAAGGCTCTCCTCATCTTATCAGTGGTAATAACCTCCCCCAGCTTCCCACTCCATTTAAGTGCCAGTTTCTCACACCCATCTGCCCTATTTTGACACAGCATTTGATATGCCTTACAAATAACTGCTTGTTGACTATGTCCATAGATAAGATCCCACATACTAGCCCCGCTAACCTTATTTCTAACTTCCTAACCAGATGGTCCCTAATCTGTAGATATTTAAAAAAAAACATTGTGGAATACTGTCAAGAATTCCTGTCATGCGAGGGGAGGAAAACGGTAACCAGCGAAAACGGACTACATCTCCCAGGATGCTTAGCGGTTGAGAGGTTATGTAAACAGGAGAGCTGTTACATAACTCAAGGAAAACACGCCCTTATGTAAACAGGAGAGCTGTTACATAACTCAAGGAAAACACGCCCTATAAAGGGAGGAACCGGGAGGTACAACGCTGTCGGATATTGTGTTTACACCGACGTACCTGCTTAGTGAAGAGCAGTGTTCCGGAGTTGTGCTCCAGTAAGGCAAGAACGGAGGTAGGTCGAGTCGTTACTCCCTGGGCCGTGTCTTGCCCCATCGTCACCTGTGAAGGACCCGGAAGCTCTACCGGATAACCATTGAGCTTCGCTTTTTGACTCGGCTGAGTCAAAGCGCAGTGGCGCTTTTGCTGGTTGGAGTCGTAACTCCCAGCCCGACCAGAGATACAGGGACTGCCAGCTGTAACGCACACCAGGAGGTGTTTGCCGCGTTACAGACTCGGAAGTCCACAGGATCGATCGAGCGGCTGCTCTCGGTTCAGTCTTCTTTGCTTGTGATTGGGGTATCGGTGACGCATCACCAGGAGGTGACTCCGCGTCCCGGTGCAGTCTGAGGAAGAGGTTGAGCGGCTGCTCCCTTCAGGTAGAGACCCCGGCTGGGTGTTTCCCTGACTCCTCGATTCTCCCCAACACTCTTCGTGCCCCTCACAGCCTACCGATTGGCATTGTCGGCCATTTCATTTCTGCCCTCTGTTGGCATACGCCGGGATCGGCGTATATGCAGAGGACGGTTAGGACCATCCGTGCTGTGGGCTGGTAACGTACTTAGCCTGGAGGATTCCAGTGACTATAACCTTTGTTTATTCCTTGTATTATTTTTGCCTTCATTAAAATAACTAAACCTTCACAAGTGGTTGCGTTCTCATTATCGTGTCTGTTAAACGATCCTGAGACGTTCAGGGCGTTACAAAATATCCGACCTTAATAACACTAACTGTCTCCCGGTCGATAACAGACATGGCAACACTTGATGATGTGCTGGCTGCTTTAGCGACCGTGCAAATTGAATTGGCTGCCTCCAGGCAAGAAACAGCCGATGTAAAAGCCAGACTGGATGCTATCCAATTGGACCCGCTCACGCCCAGCACCTCCCTCACGAACCAGACCCCTGCGGTAGTAGTGGAAATGCCGGTAGCCGTCCCCTTGGCAACACCAGAGAGGTACAGTGGGGATCCTAACACAGTGCAGGTATTCCTCACACAAGTGGCGCTACATTTATCGTGCAAACCAAGGGCGTTCCCCACGAGTCAGGCTCGTGTGGCTTTCCTTATATCCTATTTGGCTGGAAACGCGGCACAATGGGCCGTACCTCTGGTGAGCAGGGACGACCCCATCTTATGTGATTGGGGTGCTTTTCGCGAGGAATTCCTGAAGGTCTTCGACAGAAGGGCTGACTCGTACACGGCGGACCGTGAAATGCTTGAGTTGAGACAGGGATCCAACGACCTGGTGCAGTATCTCAACGCGTTCCGAAGGCTGGTTGCGGAAACCAAGTGGCCTGTTGCTAAACAGACGGCGCTCTTCCATCACGGGCTGTGCGATGAGCTCAAGGACGCCGTGGCTCATATTGACCCACAACCCAAGACATGTGAGGGCCTTATCAACCTGGTATTACGGCTGGAACATAGGCTAAGTGAAAGAAAGGGGGATCATGGGAGAAAAGGAAAATCCCTTCCATCCTATGTGACAGTGGGAAGTCCTGATACTTCCACCGCATCCAAGGGAGAACCCATGGACATCGGCGCAATACGAGCGAGCCTCACAGCCACGGAGAAAGAGTCACGCCGTAAACAAGGATTGTGCCTATATTGTGGCAAAAAAGGCCACTACGTACGTGAATGCCCTGCCAAACCGAAGACGTCACGTTATCGGGCCAACCGGTCGGTAACAGCCGTGGTGGACGTACCGGCGGAAAACTAGAGGACTCCCAGACCAAAGAAGGGGCATCTCGGAGTCACTCATCCATCCCTTCACTTTCCAACTCGGTCACTAAGGGACAACGACACCTGTTTCTCACGGTGCACGTGGGAGTGCATGACCAGTGGATACCCGTTGTGGCCATGGTGGATTCAGGGGCCACTGGCATGTTTATGGACCACAACGAGGCATGCAGGCTAGGGCTAGTGCTTCTTCCCAAAGCTGTACCCGAAGACGTCTATGCTGTAGACGGAAGGCGATTGGTGACGGGGCCCATCGGGCAGCACACGGGGGTCCTTCCGATGAGATGTGGGAGGAACCATTTGGAACAAATCGAGCGCCCCAATATGGCGTCATATTAGGATTGCCGTGGCTACAGAAACACAACCCCTCTGTGGATTGGCCAACACATCGCATCGAACTGACGTCACCGTATTGCATCCTGCATTGTGGAATAAGAACGGAATCCCTTGACGCAGATTAGAGCGGGAGTCAGACGGTGGCTACAGCGGCAGAAAAAGATGTGGCTCTCCCCCAGGCTTATCACAGTTTTGAGGATGTATTTGATGAGGTGAAGGCGGAAGTGCTGCCACCACATAGACAGTTTGACTGCCAGATCGACCTGGTGCCAGGGGCCAGCGTTCCCAGCGGCAGGCTGTATGCCCTGACGGAGCCTGAAAACGTGCATCTCCGGGGGTACCTGGATAAACTCCTCAAGCTAGGATTCATCCGCCCGTCCAAGTCTCCGGCCGCCTCGCCACTCTTCTTCATCCCGAAGGCTAATGGGGAGCTGAGAGCCTGTGTGGACTTTAGGGCATTGAATGCGATAACCGTAAAGAATCGGTACCCCTTGCCTCTCATCAGTGTACTTCTGGAACAGGTCAAGAAAGCTCGTATCTACACCAAGTTGGATTTGAAAGGGGCATACCATCTGGTGCGCATGAGGGACGGAGACGAGTGGAAGACCGCCTTTAAGACCAGGTTCGGCCTTTTTGAGTACCTCGTCATGCCGTTCGGTCTGTGCAACGCCCCGGCAGCCTTTCAGTACTTTTTGAATGAGGTATTCAGAGAGGAGTTGGATATCTACGTGGTCGTATATATCGACGACATCCTCATCTATTCGTCCAGTGCGGAGGAGCACGTACACCACGTCAAAGCCGTGCTCCAAAAGCTGAGGGAAAACATGCTGTTTTGTAAACTCAGCAAGTGTGACTTCCACGTCACATCCGTGGAATTCCTCGGAGTGATGCTGAGTCCAGAGGGACAGGAGATGGCAGAACGAAAGATCAAGGCGGTGAAAGAATGGCCGGTGCCCCAAAGCGTGAAGGACGTCCAAAGTTTAATTGGCTTCGCCAACTTTTACAGGCGGTTTATAGATGGATTTTCAGGATTGGTGGCCCCAATCACACAGCTACTGAGGAAGTCCAAGGAGTTTTTCTGGTCCCCTGAAGCGAACAAAGCCTTTGAGGCCCTGAAAAGCGCCTTTGGTAAGGCGCCGGTGTTGGCTCACCCCGATCCGGATCTCCCCTACGTGGTGGAAGCAGACGCATCGGATGTGGCGCTGGGGGCTATCTTGTCCCAACGCAACCACGACACAGGGGTGCTTCATCCCGTTGCGTACATGTCCCGCAAACTCAACGACGCCGAACACAACTACCATATTGCGGAGAAGGAGCTTCTCGCAATCAAGGACGCCTTCACCGAATGGAGGCATTGGTTGATGGGGGCAAGACATGTGGTATCGGTGTACACGGACCATCGGAACCTACAGTTCATGACGGCCACAAGACACCTTTCTCCCAGACAGCTGCGGTGGATGATCTTCTTTGCGGGGTTCAACTTCCGCATCACATATCGGCCGGGGACGGAAAACCGGAAGGCGGACGCCCTGTCCCGTCAATCTGCAGTTAAGGAACCATTGCCTGCGACCGAGCATTCCATCATTTCCCCGAGGATGGTATTGGGGGTTATCCAACCGGATACTTTCCTGAGGGGAATAAAGAGAGGGATCAGGTCATTCGCATGGCGGAGGTGGCTCCTCAGTCACAGAGAATGGCAGCTGAAGGACGGGATACCCCTGAAGGGCAGGTGCCTATTGATACCCACGCCTAGGCTAAGGAAACAAGCATTCATCTGGTGCCATGACTCTCCATGCGCAGGTCATTTGGGCTTTGAAAAAACGGTGGCTAGCATGGGACGGCATTTCTGGTGGCCAACCATGAGAGTGGATGTCAGGAGGTGGGGACAGGAGTGTCCTACGTGTGCTACCATGAAGGCCGACCATGGCCGAACCCAAGGGCTCTTACATCCACTTCCGACCCCGGATAGACCATGGGATAGCATATCACTGGACTTCGTGGTGGGCCTACCGGTAGACCAGGGGATGACGGCAATACTGGTGGTGGTGGATTACTTGACGAAAATGGGGCACTTCATCCCCTGCAAGAGAGTCCCTACGGCCGGGGAATTGGCGTCACTACTCCTAAAGAATGTGGTACGACTGCATGGATTACCTGGGGTGATCGTGTCGGACCGGGGGTCGCAGTTTACTGCGCAATTCTAGAAGACTTGGTGCACTGCGCTGCATGTTAAGACCGCCCTGTCCACCAGCTACCACCCTCAAACGGACGGCCAAACCGAGCGCCTGAACCAAACGCTCAAACAGTATCTGCGATGTTTTGTGGACCAGGGCAGGGAAGAATGGGTCGACTTGCTATGGGTTGCAGAGATAGCCTATAACAACGCCACTCACAGCTCCACACAGTCATCTCCGTTCTATAGCAACTATGGCCAACATCCCAGGTTCTTGCCATTTCTACATCCGTTCAGAGAGGACAGGATTCCCGCCACAGCGGACAGGGTGGCACACATAAAAGACACGTTGATGCGCTCAAGGGCTGTCCTAATAGAGGCCAAGAGAAGATACAAGGCTGCGGCAGACAGGAAGAGAAGGCCCGGGCCACTGTACCGCACTGGAGACTACGTCTGGATATCCACAAGAAACATGAGGTTTCGAAAGAACAGTGTGTTCCATCCCAAGTACATGGGCCCCTATCGAATTACCAAGTGTATGGGTCCCGTGAACGTGAAGGTGTGCTTGCCCCAGTCATTGCGGATACACCCTGTCTTTCTTGTGTCATTGCTCAAACCAGCACCCTCCAAGCCGTCTGGGACACCTAGGCCGGTATGCGTGGAGTCGGAGGTGGAGTATGAAGTGTCGGGCATACGGGCGTCCAAATGGCGCAGGGGGAAGCTGTGGTACCTGGTTGCGTGGAAAGGCTATGGCCCGGAGGAGCAGTCATGGGAACCGGCTGAAGGGGTTCATGCTCCGCGCTTGGTCTCCTTGTTCCATCGGCGTTTTCCTGCCAGCGCTGGACCCGTGGGGAGCCGCTGAGAGGGAGGATGTACTGTCAAGAATTCCTGTCATGCGAGGGGAGGAAAACGGTAACCAGCGAAAACGGACTACATCTCCCAGGATGCTTAGCGGTTGAGAGGTTATGTAAACAGGAGAGCTGTTACATAACTCAAGGAAAACACGCCCTTATGTAAACAGGAGAGCTGTTACATAACTCAAGGAAAACACGCCCTATAAAGGGAGGAACCGGGAGGTACAACGCTGTCGGATATTGTGTTTACACCGACGTACCTGCTTAGTGAAGAGCAGTGTTCCGGAGTTGTGCTCCAGTAAGGCAAGAACGGAGGTAGGTCGAGTCGTTACTCCCTGGGCCGTGTCTTGCCCCATCGTCACCTGTGAAGGACCCGGAAGCTCTACCGGATAACCATTGAGCTTCGCTTTTTGACTCGGCTGAGTCAAAGCGCAGTGGCGCTTTTGCTGGTTGGAGTCGTAACTCCCAGCCCGACCAGAGATACAGGGACTGCCAGCTGTAACGCACACCAGGAGGTGTTTGCCGCGTTACAGACTCGGAAGTCCACAGGATCGATCGAGCGGCTGCTCTCGGTTCAGTCTTCTTTGCTTGTGATTGGGGTATCGGTGACGCATCACCAGGAGGTGACTCCGCGTCCCGGTGCAGTCTGAGGAAGAGGTTGAGCGGCTGCTCCCTTCAGGTAGAGACCCCGGCTGGGTGTTTCCCTGACTCCTCGATTCTCCCCAACACTCTTCGTGCCCCTCACAGCCTACCGATTGGCATTGTCGGCCATTTCATTTCTGCCCTCTGTTGGCATACGCCGGGATCGGCGTATATGCAGAGGACGGTTAGGACCATCCGTGCTGTGGGCTGGTAACGTACTTAGCCTGGAGGATTCCAGTGACTATAACCTTTGTTTATTCCTTGTATTATTTTTGCCTTCATTAAAATAACTAAACCTTCACAAGTGGTTGCGTTCTCATTATCGTGTCTGTTAAACGATCCTGAGACGTTCAGGGCGTTACAAATACTAAATGTTGCTCCAAGATTCTCAAATGACTTCATACCATTACAGTCAAACAATTGTCCCAGAGAGTGTACCCCATATTTGGCCCATAAATGGGCTGTACTATCCTGATAGATGCCAGAAAGCACTGGATTGCCCCACATAGGAAGTTTATCATGCATTAAGGGGAGAGAAAGTCTAGTTTCAATATTTTTCCAAATATATATAGAGTCGCGTATAGTCTTAAAACGTACCCGTTTGAAATAGTTGGGATCATTAATACGATGAAGGAACATCTTGCTCTCAGCACCCAAAATCAACCAATGCCAAGCCTCCAATGATTCAGGATTCAGAAGGCTCCGCAAACGGGTAACAAAAGCTGAAAAAAAATAAAGTTTAAAATCGGGAAGGTCTAACCCCCCCTGATTATATGGAAGTTTCATTAATCCTATCGCCCTTCTTGCCTTCCGATACCCCCAGATAAAACTACTGAGAATGCCATCTAGCTTCCTAAAAAAAACATTCGGGATACGCAGCGGAATAGACCTAAAAAGATAAAGAAATTTAGGGAGAACCTTCATTTTAATAACATTACATCTACCCAAAATACTCAATGGGAGTTTATGCCACGCCTTCAATTGTTTTTCAATTTTGTTCAATAAAAAAACATAATTTAGAGAATATATTAGCTCTATTTTGGAAGAAATTTGTACCCCCAAGTAAATAGCCTTCTCACAGGTCCCTTCAACTACATCTTCTGGTTGGAAATTTAACAAAACTTGAGTTTTGTTCCTATTTAGTTTGTATACAGAGAAGCGCCCAAACTGTTTTGCCTCCTTATCTATATGTTCTATAGCCTCCTTTGGTTTTTCCGTAAACATAGCTATATCATCGGCATATGCCGTTAACTTAAGAGAGCGATGTTCAATATTCAGTGGTAGAATCGCGTTGTTAGCCAAAAGTGTTCGAATAAATGGCTCGATATAAAGAGCAAATAAAAGCGGAGAGAGGGGACAACCCTGCTTCGTGCCGCGCCTGATAGAAAAAGGAATAGTTTGGATATTAGAATATAGTAGCTTAGCCTTCGGATCTTTGTACATAGCCGCTACTAGCTTTCTAAATTTTTCTTTAATTCCAAATGCTGTGAGTGTTGCCCAAAGATAGTCCCAGGCCACCCGGTCAAATGCTTTTTCAGCATCCAATAATACCATGGCAAATTGTATTTTTAATTTCCCCACAGCATCAAAGGCGGCTATTGCCGTATTAATATGGGCAGTTGTATCTCTTCCAGAAATAAACCCATGCTGCTGGGGGTAAACCAGCTTGGCCATCATCGGTGCTAACCGGGTGGCCAAAATCTTGGCAAACACTTTTGCATCTGCGTTGATTAAGGAA
This sequence comes from Triturus cristatus, assembly GCF_964204655.1. Classification (NCBI taxonomy): domain Eukaryota; kingdom Metazoa; phylum Chordata; class Amphibia; order Caudata; family Salamandridae; genus Triturus; species Triturus cristatus. The sequence continues at coordinate 764,748,026 of NC_140581.1, read as the reverse complement.
ATTGGGCGGTACGAAGCACGTTCTTCCGGATCTTTATCCTTCTTTAAAAAGAAAATTATATTAGCGATATTCCATGAATCAGGTACCTGTCCTGTCCTCCCGATTTGAGAGATAACATCTCGCAATACCAGAGCCAAAAGATTTTTGAAATGCTTGTAGAATTCTGCCGGAAGTACATCATCACCTGCAGCTTTCCCCACTGAAAGCCCCCCTATTGCCTCTAAAACCTCCTCTACTGTAACCTCCTGCTCTAAAAAAAGGGAGTCCGCCTCCGTCAAAATCGGTAAATTACTCTGATACATATAATTCATCATAGCAGCCGTATCCTGCTCTGCCTCCGGAGAATATAATTCTTGATAGAAAATAGAGAATTGATTGGCTATCCCGCTAGGTTCCCTATAAAGGGTGCCATCCTCACCCTTTATAGCCTTGATCTTAGTTTTAAGCTGGCTATCTCTAAGTTGATGAGCCAAGACTTTCCCGATTCTATCACCATATTCATATTGTAGTGTCCTATGTTTAACAAAACAGGCTGCTAATTTTTCCGTTCAGACACTATTTATAACAGCCCTTTTCTCCAGAAGCATTCGATACAGATAATCCCGTTCTATCCGCTGATATTGGACTGCATCAGCATGTTGTAATTCGCATATAATAAGTTTTTGATAAGCATCTTTAACTTGGCCATTCCGTTCCCTATTCTCTTGGTAAATAAATTGCTGAATGGCTCCCCTTATATATGCTTTCATAGCATCCCATACCGTCAGAAGCGAAGTTGAGCCTGTATTGTATATAAGATAATCAGATATTTATTTGCCAATAATGATCCCAAATTCCACACTTGTTATCAAGTACCTAGGGAACGTAAATAGTCGAGCGCTTTTAATGGGCGCTTTTGCTTGAAATGAAAAAATAATGGGGTTATGGTCAGACGTGATCTTGGGGCATATCTCCATGTCTGCTTGTGGCAATAAAGAATCTGAAACCCAGGCCATGACGATTCTTGAATACTGACGATGTGGTATTGAATAATACGTATAGCCTGGTTTGTTTAAATATAAGGTCCGCCATACATTCTGCAAAGAGTATAATCTCGCCAGTTCCAGAATGGAAGCTCTCACCTTCACAATTCTTGGAACCAACGGTCTACTAGTGGAGTCTACCCCATAAGACATAACACAGTTAAAATCCCTCATCAATACCATTTCCCCCTGCCATCCCGCTAGCTCTAAACAAATATTATCAAATATGGTTGGATCATCTATATTTGGCCCGTATAAAACACAGAAAACATACCTGGCACAGTTGATTTCTATTTGAGCAATAGCCCATCTTCCCCTCTGATCTGCTAAAGTTTTATGAGCTTGACACCCAAACGTTTTTGATACTAAAATAGCGCCCCCCTAATCGATGTATTTTGAGAAGTACATACCACTACTTCAAGCCCAAGCTGATCCAAAAGGCGCCGATCCTTATAGGCCAAGTGTGTCTCTGACAAAAAACCTAAATGGGGTTTATATACCTTAATCTCTTCTCTAGCTAATTGTCTTTTAGATCTTCCATTTAATCCAGCTAAATTCCAAGCTAAACATCTAATTAATGCCATATTTATTTAATAATATCCACCAAAACATAATAACAACTTTAGTAATCACAATTGTTCTCTCCCAGCCTTAGGGTTAACAGCCCCTCTTCTTTTTGACTTTTTTCCCCCCACCTTTTTAATACCCCACCCCCCCTTACAATAACCTCACCTGCCTTCTCTAAGGCCATCCTCCTGTTTCCAGCAGAAGGAATCACCCCCCCCCCCCAAACAGCTGCCGCTAGCAAAGGCAGCTAACATCTCGACGTCCCCAAGCCCAGCTCCCTCAAAACCCTCCACCAACAAGCATCAAGGTATTTTGTAGGCTTACCCCTTAAAAAAAAAGAAAAACAAAAAAAAGAAAAAAGGAATATAAAGAGGGGGGGGGGAGAAGAGAAGAGACTAACCAAAGTCACCCATATTCAATATTCATAGTAACCTATGATGCGGCACCCAGCCCCCCCATTGACCCATTATGTAGACACATAGCAGCAAATACAGCTTATAGATATTCATTATCCAATTATACAGTCTGCCACTTTGTAAGCATTAGTTTAGCCTCTACGTCTGAAGAAAAAAAAAGTGATTTCCCATCTTTCACAACTTTCAATTTAGCCGGTTCTTGAAAAAATGACTGGACCCCAGCAGCTTTAAACGGATCAATTAATTGCCTCAGCTTCCATCTACGTTCCATAGTTGACCAGCTTAAATCTGACCGAAAAAATATGGATAATGAATCCACATCCACTGGGGCATTAGGGCGTGCCTTAAAGGACAGTGCTTGTCTCAACAGAAAATTCCCTAAAAAAACAAGATAGGACGAGGATATCGGGCATTGTCTCTTTGTATGGTAAGAGGGAGTCTATGTGCTCTTTGGACTTGACAGTCCCAATCCCAATCCGACAGTTCAGGAAAAGCTTTCTGTAGAAGACGAACAACATAACCTCGGGGGTCCGACTCTTCTTTTCCCTCTGGTACCCCAAACAGTCTTAAGTTGTTACGCCACTGCCTGTTTTCCAAATCCTCGATCTTAGCTAGGCAGGTATGAATTTGTTGTTGATGTGACTGAACAGTCTGCGCCACTGTTATGACTGTCTCCTCTACTTCAGCGACTCTACCCTGCAGCTCCATAACATCCTTAGAAATATTAGCGACTATATTTGTAACCTCGTTAAGTGACTCCTTTATACTTAAATAGTCTGCTCTGACCTGTGCATGATGTATTTGTGCCTCTCCGTGTTGCTCCTGTAGTACTTGCAGTATTACAGCTAGCGAGGGCTCCCTCCCCGTACCCAGATCGCTACTTGACTCTATTCGCTCTGTGCCTAAAAGTTGTCTGTGCGTTGTTAGTCTCCTCCACACATGCCTCTACTGAGTGAGGGATTTTTTTTTTTTGAATGAAGAAATAATTCAGGAAATTTGTATTTAAGGTTCGAATGTGTAGGAGTGAGTAACGCTTTGCTAACATCCAGTAGATTTGTCTTAGCCACCAGGATACAAATCTGTACCTGACAGCGGTGCAAAAGGGAGAAAATGGACAGGTGGTCCCAACCAGCCAAAGGACCCATATTGGTGCAATCAGTCCTGCCAAAGACTCAGCAGATTAATGGTGGTCTCTCCTAAACCTACACACAAGATCTGCACGCAGAAAGACATAGATTTGTATACTAAAAATGTTTGTTATACCCCAATCTACTATTGAATATATGTAGCAAAACAGTAACATAAATCATAAATATATTGACAATAGTAAACCAAAAATCACAAAAAACGAGGATCATATTAATCTGTGTATATTTCCTATATGAGCTAGTCATAATTGCTAGTAGGTGCTGATCTGCCATTTTTAACGCTGAGATCCAGAATATGCATGCCTAACACTAAGGCTGAACACAGCCCAAGATGGCAGTCCATAGACCATACAGGCTGTGTCTAGGGAAGATGCCAAATGTTTTTGGAGGAGGTGATCCCTGAAAAGACCAGATCGCTCTGAGCATTGCACAAGAAAGGGTGTTATTTTGTGATGGTCCTCACATGGTACTTAAGATTGTCATGGCGTGGGGTGAGAACTGTATCATGAGACCTCATGGAGGTACCATACTCGCATATAAAGCTTACTAGCCACTTGTATTTGTCTCATACGCCATGTAAAGATACACTACCGTACATCAGAAATAAATAATAATAAAACCCAGTTTTATACATAAACACAGGCATGTATCATAAATATATTATAATGCTAAAATATAAGAATAACATAGAGATAGCATGACATTATGCTGAAGCAGAGGTTGTATGTCAGATATTAGGCCACAAGTCACAGGTGACAGAGGCCTTACACAATAGGTAATAACAGCGTACACATGGCAAAAGGACTTTATGAAATAATGTTCATTTTGTTTTGAGGAGGAATAAGGCATCTGTTAAGAACACATAAATTGTTTGGGGGAATTTCTAAATCTACATCAGTGTCATATGCAAATTGAAGAAGCCACATAATCGCCAATCCCTTAGATATTATAGGATTCAATAGGAAAGGAATGCAAGAATCTGAAATCCAATTGTTTATACATTGTCCAACATAAAATGTATATGGAACCAGTTGATGCCTGTGGTATTGCAATTAAAGAGATTAAAATTATGAACACAGAATAGTTCTTAGTGAGAAGAAAGGAAGTGAATGATTGAACAAAATACTAGCCTGAACGGTGAGATAGAAGTAGGAGTAAATGAGAAAAAATGCATTTAATGGCTTGCTTACAATTCAGTAGACAGATAACCACAACGTTTATAGGGTGTCTAAAGCAACCTTACAGAAACAAGATGCAGATGTACTAATGGTCTGTTCAGAGAAAAAGTGGTCGCAAATTGTGCACCAAGTATTTCCAAATGGACTCATAGGTCATGTCGCACAAATCACCATTCACAAGGGGGTGGGGGAGTCACAGAATGACCTACTGTTAGACCTGGCATCTTTTGGCGTGGTTACCCCTTACTTTTTGCCTCTACCTCCTGTATTTTTGATGCTATGCTGGATGTCGTTTTTACTGGTATAGATGCTTTGGGCACTTTGCCACTGCTGATCAGTGTCAAAGTGCAAGTGCCCCCTAGGGAAATTGTGATGTAATTGGCTATACATGTTTGGCATATTTGTTCTACCTGCAAGGCCCTAGTAAAGTGCATTGAGAGTGCCAGGGCTGGTAGTACAAATGCTACTAGTGGGCTGCAGCACTGATTATGCCACCCACAGGAGTAGCGCTAAAATGATGTCTTATGTCTGCTTGCAGTGCCTATGTGCAGTCCAGGACTGCCATGTCGACCTGGCCAGTGCAACCACTGACCAGGCCTTATCCTTCCCTTTCTGTACATGTAAGGCATCCCTACGGTGGCCCTAGGTACCCCCCTGGGCTGGGTGCAGTGTATCTGAAAGGTAGGGCATGTACTGAGGTGTGTACCATGCCCTGGTAGTGAATTACAGCCATTGTCGTTTTTCACTGCTGAGAGGCTATCTTGCCCATAGGACAGAATGGGGGAGGCTAGCTACATGCCTATCTTCCCCTAAAGGCAAGATAGAAAATCCAAGTTTGGTATCTTTGTGTTCAGAATTTAATTATACATCTTTTTAGAAAGATGGTTTTAAAATTCACTGTGTGAGAATAGCACTTTTTAGAAAGTAGCTATTCTCCTGTTTAACCTTCCTGTGTGCCTGTGTGCAGATTGGCTGACTGGTGTCATGTGATGGTCTAGGTGGAAGCCAGCTAGGTGGCTCCAGGAGTCTGGATGAGTCAGCAGCAGGGTGAATAGGGAGATCTGCTCTAGATGGGTAAGAGGAGTAGCCCCTGGGTTTGAGTAGGGCTGCCTCTGCCAGCACAATGCCGGCTCCACACCCTGCTGGCCAGGCGGAGGACTCTGCCTCTGCCAGCACAAAGAAGGCTCCACCTCCTGCTGAGCGCCCACCGACTCTGCCCCTCACTCGGAAAGGAACCAGGTGCACCTTGCAAAGGCGCACGGAGTTGTCAGCTGACACTACAGGGTGAAGTACATCGGGAATGATCAGCTCCTCAGGGACCCACTGACACCTGACCGAAGTCACACTGGCTCCAGTGTCCCTGAGAGCCTCCACCCTCTTCCCAATGATGGTCACCCACTGCCTGTACTTCTTAGTGTTATCAGGCACAGGGGTTTCCCGGACCATCTCTGTGACTCCTAAAGAGACAAGGGACATAACTGCTAATCCCTCCAAATCACTAGAAATTAAATCCCCACCAAAAGCTATACTAGCTATACCCGGTGTTGGAGCACCAGAGGGTGCCTGGGATTTCTTGGGACACACATGGGATTTGTGACCCAATTCCTGACAGTGATAACACTTAATGGGACCCCTGTTATCCGACCTGCCCTTAGGGGGCCAGGTTGGTTTGGGTTTTGACTTGGGGGGCTGGGACTGGTTACCCTGGGAACTGTTTTGGGGCCCTTGGGAGAACTCCTTTTGGTTACCCTTGTCCCCCCCACTCTTCTGCTGGGGACCCTGCCCACCTTTGGCTGTGGTACCCACAAAACCCCTATGGACCCTGGTACTGACCCAGCGGTCTGCCTCCTGTGCAAGTTCAAGGGGATCCGTAAGCTTGCGGTCTAAAAGATGCTGGCGCAGCTCTGGAACACATATACTACTCAAGTGCTCCCAAATGATCAAATTCAACAACCCCTTATAATCATTCACCTGGCTGCCCTTTATCCAACCTTCCAGTGCACGTGAGAACAGATTTACACATTACACCCAAGTCTGGGACCCCTCCCTCCTGGAGTTCCTGAACTGTACCCTGTACTGTTCTGGGGTTAACCCAAACCTGAGGCATAAGGCCTCCTTCATATGGGGATAGGTCAGGTAACCGGCTGCTTCCAAGGGCTCTAGAGCACTCCTCCCTGAGGCCTCAAAATGCTTCCACAGACCTGCACCCCAATCTTCTTCAGGCACTCTATGCATCTTACAAGAAATCTCATAGGCAGAAAACCACTCATAGATATCACTCACTCTGTAACTCTGAACCACATCCTTGGGGATATATACCTTACCCCCTTTCACTGGCTGTTTGCTGCCACCATTTGAGCCGGTCTCCACCTCTCTGGCTTTGATCTCCAGCTCCTTCATGCTCAACTCATGAGCCAAAAGCGGCTTTCTTTCCTCAAAAGCAAGGGCATTCTTCTTCTCCTCCTTTGCCATTTCCATTTTCATTTTCATTACTTCCAGCTCATGTTCTCTGATTCTTTGATTCTCTTGTAACTCCTCTGCTGGGGGGAGACCCCTGCTGGAATGGTGGCTCCCCGCTCCGCTGGTGGGGTTGCCCACTGGCAAATCATTTGCCACAAACCCATTCCCTTCATGCAGCTTTTTTCTGTAGTGAACACCCCTTTCGAGTGGGTGGGGATAGATATTGTGGGGCCACTGGACCCCAGGACAGCCTTGGGCAACAAGTTCATCCTGGTCCTGGTGGATCATGCCACCCGGTACCCGGAGGCTATCCCTCGCAGGACAACCACAGCCCCCGGTGGTGGGCCGTGCGTTGATGGGGATCTTTTCCCGTGTGGGTTTCCCCAGAGAGGGGGTATCTGACCGGGGAACCAACTTCATCTTCAGGTATATGAAGTCTCTGTGGGAGGAGTGTGGGGTAACTTATAAGTTCACCACTCCTTACCACCCTCAAGGAAATGGGTTGGTTGAAAGGTTCAACCGGACCCTGAAGGGCATGATCATGGGGCTGACAGAGCCCATGCGATGGAAGTGGGACTTCTTTTTGCCATGCCTATTATTTGCCTACAGGGAGGTACCACAAAAGTCTCTAGGGTTCAGTCCCTTTGAGCTTTTGTACGGGCACCCTGTTAGAGGACCTCTCAGTCTGGTAAAGGAGGGTTGGGAGAAATCCCCTGGGAAAACCCCCCAGGATGTGTTCAGCTATGTGCTGGCCATCCGCAACCAGACACAGCGCTTCAGGACACTCGCTCTGGCGAACCTGGAAGCCAGCCAGGATGAGATGAAGAGATGGTATGACCAGCATACCACTCTGGTGGAGTTTCAACCTGGGCAGATGGTGGGGGTGATGGCACCAGTGGAGCCTTGCGCGCTCCAAGACAAGTGGACTGGGCCGTATGAGGTGGTGGAGCGCAAGCGTGAAGTGACCTACCTGGTCAACTTGCGGTCTCCCAGGAACCCCATGAGGGTCATACATGTGAACTGCCTCAATCCCCATTTTGAGAGGTCTGAAGTAACAATGCTACTTGCTACAGATGCAGGGATGGAGGAGGATAGCGATCCTCTTCCTGACCTCCTGGAAGCTAAGGAGCAAGATGGGTCAGTGGATGGAGTGGTCCTCTCGCCCACCCTGACCCCAGAACAGCAGAGGGACTGTCGCCATGTGTTGGGTCAGTTTGCATCTCTGTTCTCCCTGTCCCCCGGTATCACCAACTGGTGTGTCCTTGATGTGGAAACTGGAGATAGCATGCCTGTAAAACAAAAGTTTTACCGGGTGGCTAACAAGGTCAGTGCCAGCATCAAGGAGGTATCTAAGATGTTGGAACTAGGGGTGATTGAGCCCTCCAGCAGCCCCTGGGCTAGCCCAGTGGTACTTGTACCAAAAGCTGCTGCGCTAGGTGCCACTCCAGAATTTAGGTTTTGTGTGGACTACCGTGGGCTCAATGTGGTCACAAAGACTGACGCACAGCCCATCCCCAGAGCTGATGAGCTTGTGGATCGGTTGGGAGCTGCCAACTACCTCAGTACGTTTGATTTAACTTCTGTGTACTGGCAGATTGCCTTAACTGATGGGGCCAAAGAGAGGTCTGCGTTTTCAACGCCAGAGGGGCACTTCCAGTTCCGTGTCATGCCCTTTGGGTTGAAGAACGCCCTTGTCCACATTCCAGAGACTGGTCAACCAGGTACTGTCCGGGCTGGAGCAATTCAGCGCCGCATATCTGGATGACATTGCTGTGTTCAGCTCCACTTGGGAAGAACACTTGCAACCCCTCTGCGCAGTGTTGAAGGCTCTGCACAGTGCAGGCCTCACTATCAAGGCTAGTAAGTGCCAGATAGGGCAGGGTTCAGTGGTGTATTTGGGACACCAGGTAGGAAGCGGCCAGGTGGCGCCCCTACAAGCCAAGATAGATACCATCTGGGCTTGGGAACCCCCCAGGACCCAGACAGAGGTGAGAGCCTTCTAGGGACTCACCGGGTACTATCGCCGTTTTGTCAAGGGGTATGGCACCATTGTTGCTCCCTTGACAGAACTAACTTCCAAGAAGTTACCCAAGAGAGTGAATTGGACCAGTGCTTGCCAAGACGCTTTTGATGCCCTGTGTACAGCACCTGTACTCAAGGCGCCTGACTTCTACAAGGAATTCATAGTGCAGACAGACGCTTCTGAGCATGGAGTGGGAGCAGTGCTCTCACAACTAAATGATGAGGACTTGGACCAACCTGTAGCTTTCCTTAGCAGGAGGCTACTTCCCAGGGAACAGAGGTGGAGTGCTATTGAGAGGGAAGCTTTTGCTGTGGTCTGGGCTCTGAAGAAGCTAAGACCCTACTTGTTTGGGACTCACTTCCGGGTTCAGACAGACCACAGGCCCCGTAGATGGTTGATGCAGATGAGGGGTGAGAATCCTAAGCTGTTGAGGTGGTCCATTTCCCTACAGGGGATGGACTTCACGGTGGAACACCGTCCCGGTATAGACCACGCCAACGCTGACGGTCTGTCCAGGTTTTTACGCCTTAGTGATGAGAACTCCCAAGAGGGTGGGTAGTTCTCCCCACATTTCAGCTGGAGGGGACACGTGTTAGACCTGGCATCTTTTGGCGTGGTTACCCCTGACATTTTGCCTCTACCTCCTGTATTTTTGATGCTATGCTGGATGTCGTTTTTACTGGTATAGATGCTTTGGGCACTTTGCCACTGCTGATCAGTGTCAAAGTGCAAGTGCTCCCTAGGGAAATTGTGATGTAATTGGCTATACATGTTTGGCATATTTGTTCTACCTGCAAGGCCCTAGTAAAGTGCAGTGAGAGTGCCAGGGCTGGTAGTACAAATGCTACTAGTGGGCTGCAGCACTGATTATGTCACCCACAGGAGTAGCGCTAAAATGATGTATTAGGCCTGCTTGCAGTGCCTATGTGCAGTCCAGGACTGCCATGTCGACCTGGCCAGTGCAACCACTGACCAGGCCTTATCCTTCCCTTTCTGTACATGTAAGGCATCCCTATGGTGGCCCTAGGTACCCCCCTGGGCTGGGTGCAGTGTATCTGAAAGGTAGGGTATGTACTGAGGTGTGTAACATGCCCTGGTAGTGAATTACAGCCATTGTCGTTTTTCACTGCTGAGAGGCTATCTTGCCCATAGGACAGAATGGGGGAGGCTAGCTACATGCCTATCTTCCCCTAAAGGCAAGATAGAAAATCCAAGTTTGGTATCTTTGTGCTCAGAATTTAATTATACATCTTTTTAGAAAGATGTTTTTTAAATTCACTGTGTGAGAATAGCACTTTTTAGAAAGTAGCTATTCTCCTGTTTAACCTTCCTGTGTGCCTGTGTGCAGATTGGCTGACTGGTGTCATGTGATGGGCTAGGTGGCTCCAGGAGTCTGGATGAGTCAGCAGCAGGGTGAATAGGGAGATCTGCTCTAGAAGGGTGGGAGGAGTAGCCCCTGGGTTTGAGTAGGGCTGCCTCTGCCAGCACAAGGCCGGCTCCACCCCCTGCTGGCCAGGCTGAGGACTCTGCCTCTGCCAGCACAAAGAAGGCTCCACCTCCTGCTGAGCGTCCAACGACCCTGCCCCTCACTCAGAAAGGAACCAGGTGCTCCAGGGCAGAGCACACCCAGGAACCGTTTGAGCAGGGGAATCCCCCCACTGAAACAAAGAGAGACAAAGACTTGGAGGGGTATAGGAAGAGGACCCCAGACACCTAAAATTGCAGATCACTGTGGAACTAAGAAGGAACCTCTGCCAAGGAGAAAGCTGGAAGGAACTGAAGAGGAGAAGACTGCCTGCTTGCTGTTTTGCTTTGCAGCCACGGAGAGGGGAAGGACTCTGCTGTGTCCCCTTCTTTTTAAATTCTGATCTCCAAGGGCCTGAGGAGAGCTGGCTCCCTGTTAAGAAGTCCCAGGAACAAAAGGACTTCACCACCAGCTCCCCTGGAACTCTGCTGAGGGAGTTCTGACCTGCCTTGGAGTGCTTGCCTAGTCTTGGGGCCTCAGATGGTCGTTTTGCTGTGTTTGGGAGCTGGAAAGCAGAAAGCGTGAACAAGAGTAACTGGTACCCATCGCATCATCCGGTTGAGGGTCGCATCATCCGGTTGCGAGTTGCAAGATCAAGAGTGCAAGAAGAATTTCATTGCGGCATCATCACAGCACCTGGAGTCCCCGCATCGCCGAGTGCGTCGAGCATTGTCCTGGTGCATGAAGATTTCTGACACTACGAAGGTCGTCGCAGAACCAGTTTGCGGGCCGCACCACTGCCGGTGCGTGAAAGTATCCAGTCGCTGCGTGCGTCGACGCAGAGTCCCGTCCCGTGGCGCATCGAGGGTTGCGGCGCCAGAAGTCAACGCCACGCATCGCGCCCCATCGAAGAGCGCCGCACTGTACCTGTGCGTGAAGCTTCCCCCCAAGAAACCTAAGCAACGAAAGCCAAAGTCATCGCATCCTCCCCCTACAGATCGGAGCCGGCGCATCCACCTCTGCTGCGTGAAGCAGGGCTGCTGCAAAGCCTCCCCAACGTCTCAGGAGTGTCGCATCGCCATCTTCATTGTTATAGCTTTTGGGAACCTTAGCGCAACTACAGGTACTGTTGGGCACGAGAGTGTCGCATTTTCTGCATTGAGAGTCGCATTGTGCAGGACACTGATTTTTACAACCTGGAGTACTTTCTACAAACTCTTGAACTATCTTTAAAGTAACCTTTTTAATTGTATGTTGGTCTTTCTGTAGTATTTGGTCTTGTGAAGTTTTTAGTAAAGATACCTTATTTTTCTAAAACTGGTGTAGAGTAAATCTGTGGTGTTTTCACTGTGTTACTGTGAGTGTTGGTACAAATACTTTACACATTGCCTTTGGTAGCCTAGACTGCTCAGGCCATGCTACCTAGAGGGTGAGCAGGGGTTATCTTAACAGTGTATCCCCCTTTCCCTGACTAGAAGCAAGGGTCCCTACTTGGACAGTGGTACATACCCTGCCAACTAGAGACCCCCAGATCTAACACCTACCTTATGAGTATATTAGGAAAATGCCTCAACCTCAGTTTTTGCTGAATTTTATTGCAAATTTTTAGATTCTGTGTCCTCACCCCTAAAACGTAGAAATTGGCTAATCCCTGAGTGACAGATTTAACTCTCCCATTATACCATTGTATATGGTGTACCCCCCTCCCCGACCTCCATGGCATGGAGATTTAAATTTCACTTGTGGACTCTAACTCTTATTGTGCCATCCACTAATGTAATAAGGAAAACATAGCTTCAGGCCTACCAAGGTAGCCTGACTGCTGCCTTTTAAACCTGTAGTCCGACCTGTCAAAATAAGCATTATTGACATAAAAAAACTCCCTTTTAAATATTAATATGTCATGCTATATAGGTGGGATGCATTGTATTTAAAAGTGGGGCATGTAGAAATGTTATGTTACTATGCCCCTACAATGCCAAGACTCCAAAAGCTATTAAAATATTAATTCTGATGGCTCAGATGTGGGACAAACTAGAGAAATGGTTCAACCACTATTTTTAATACTCATTAAAAATCCAAATTAATGGCAACGTTCGATTTCTAATAAATATTTATGAATAGAAACTTTTAGAATGTTACCATTTTCCTGTCTGAAGCTCCTGTAGGCTAATTTGTATTTGCTTCCGAGCAGCTACCCTGTCAGTGCTTGACTTTAATGAGGTGTGAAATCTGCTCTCACAGCAGGGCAACAGCTTAGGTCTGGCGACAGGAATTGCTAGGTGTGGGGCAGATGATGCGGATCAGCTCAGGAAGGGCAGCTGAGGAGGTTTCAGGAACTTCATTAACTTGAAAGGAGTGGAAGTGAGACCTACCCATTCATAGTTTAGTGTCAGTAGAGATCTGGGATGGGCAAACTCTTTGATCCTAGGACACATAGCAGTCAACCTTGCTCCATCTCTGTGGGAAAGGAAGCTGGTCCCAGAACCACCTTGGTTTAGCTTAGGAGGATGGTACTACTCATATCCCCAAGCATACCCCTGATTGGCAGATAAGCTCCCTCCAAGGGTAGAAGGCTTTTGCCACCTTGGAGTTCCCTTAGAATAGTGTGCTCTGGGATAATTTGCAGTAATGCAAACAGGATGTTCTATAATATTGGGGAGTGTTGCCCCTGGGAACCTTTTCCTCATTGATTAGGGGGTGTTCAGGAGTCCCACCCCCCACCCACAGGAGTCTCCCCGACCCACTGGCTACTGAACTGTACAAAAAGGGATCTCACCACCAGCTCCACAGAACACTTTCTGGACATGCATAAGAGCAGAAGAAGACTGAACCTGTTGTCTGAAACCAACGAGGAGACCTGAAGGGCTGAATATGCACCCACTGCTACTCACGACAAGGAAGCGGACTCCAAGTGTCAGTTGGCTGACCTCCTTGGTGTCTAAAGAGACATCGAAAGTTGCAATATGTCTTTTTTTCTAGAGTGATTAGAAACCAGTGGCAACTAGAAGAGGACTGGTCTCTGCTGGTTTGAGTCCTGACCCATAAGTTCTGTCCCTGAGGTCCAGGGAGTCTTAGTGGGGTCTAGGACTTATTCTGAAATCTCTGAAAAATTTGGACTTAGAAAAAGTTTGGACTGACAAAGATCGAGAGGACTGGGACCACCCACCCAAATCAATCCACCCCAGGCATGACCCTGGTAGCAAGAAAATCAGGTTGGTCCCGGTCGGAGAATTTTGCTGCCTGAAAATCCTGTTAAGCAAACACTCGCAGCAAGCCTATCAGACGCTGATAAATCCTTCCATGATACAGCCTGCTGACTTGCCCCAATGGAGTAATCCAAACACAAAATAAGAGACTGAGGGTCTGATTCAGAGTTTGGCAGAGGGCTTACTCCGTCGCAAATGTGGCGGATAGCCCATCTGCCATATTACAAGTGCCATAGGATTTAATGGACTTGTAATACAGTGGATGGGATAGCTGACAAGTTTATGTAAGAGTAACCCATCTGTCAAACTTTAAAAAAGGCCCGAAATCCAAAGGTAGAATTCTTGAGAGGGTGACACAGGAACTGACTAGCAAGAGGACTTTTCTGACTGTGAAATTTGACATTTCCCAATTGGAGCTTTTCCCATCAAAACCAATGGCTTTTGTGGGTCCTCGCTCAATGCCTATCTGTTCCGAAGGTACTGAGTCACAAGGTAAAATCTTTGACCAGGAGAAACCTGCTTGGTGTATCTGACCTGAGGTTGGGTTGAAATGACACCTATTTCCCGGTTAACTGCAAACAGTGATTACTGAGTGGCACATTACTTTTTCTTGGTGGCTTTGCCTTAAATCTTCAAAACCCATATCTACGGGTCTCCTTATTGGAGTTTATCATTTTGGTGTAATTTTGTTACATTTTACTGTATTTTTATAAATTGGCGTGAAATTATTATTATGTTTTTTGACTTGTTGACTGTTTAGGTATGTCTGAATGTTTTCACAGTTTCTGTAAGTTAAGCCTATCTGCTCTGAGCCATAGCTACCAGAGGTTGAGCTCAGGTTTTAATTATTGAAATTTTTGCCTGGACCAAACTGGTTAGAGATTTTATTACTTGTGGTGGATATCAGAGGCTGGCTTGGTATATGATGCACACTTATGTAAGTAGGCAACCTGCACCAATCCAGACAGCCTTTATGGTAATTTTTGTGGTCTTAGACAACCTTAGAAAGGTCTCTAAGTGGTAGCTGTGGAGAGCAGCCTTCAGGCTTAGTCCAGAAGGAGTGTGAAGCAGCTTGTTTTACCAGAATGCAATTGTCTAGGTACAGATTAAATGAAAAAGACCCACACAGTGTATTTATAAAAATAGATATTTGTTATAAGACACTCACTAACACATACAGATATCTCCTACCCGGAGATATACACAATACACACAATACATTGCAATAGAAATAGGTCAGTAGCACAAAATACACTGTGGTCCCCAGGGTGAGACCAAACCACATACTAAAATAGGGGTATGCGAACCACGGCTCAAGTCAAGAATATACCTAGAGGATGTAGAAGTGTCGGGACTCAAGGAAACACCCAAGGTGAGTCTCTAGGACCCCCACGGAGGTCGTGTGCAGTGTGGGGACACAACCACGTTCTCCATACAAATCAACGTGTAAGTTGAGGTTGCAATTTTAAAGAAAGAGGACCCTTCCCAGTGGACCCTGAAGAAACCCCATGGAAGACAGGAGGTTGGAGAGCCACCTCACCTGTGGATACCCTTGGTACCAGGTTACCTGCAACAGGGAAGCCGGTGCATAGGTGTGAAGTGGTGTCGGAAACCGTCATCAAACTCAATGGGCGACTTCAGGAAGATGCCGCTGCTGGAGAAGGTGAAAGTGTCCGGTGGAACCCAAAGGTGGATTCGATGTGAAGAGTACCTGCAAGCAGAGGTGACAGACTCTGGGTCACTCTGGAGTGACCAGGGGGCACGGAAGACGAGTGCCCACCGATGTCGGGTGTTGCTGGAAAGATGATGGTGACCTTGGAGCTGCAGCTATGAGGCCCACGCAATGCTGTGGAAAACCAGAAGCCATTCACGAGCTGTCCCACGTCTGATGTCAAGAGTTGAGGGGTCGGTGTCCGTCGGGTGCACCAACAAGCCTAAGCAACTACAAACAACATGGAAAGTAAAGCAGGTGCAGTGTAGGGACCAGCAAGATCCAGGTGGCTCACCACAAGCAGGGGACTCAGGGCAGGCCCCAAGCAATCAGGGGAACCTAAAGAATTCAAAGGTGACCCTCAAAAGAACCCACAGGCTGGAGGCACTGGAATCGCAAGGGGTCCTCAAGCAGCTCACCAAAGAAGCAGGCCCACAGTGCAAGTGATGTGTTGGGGCCAAAGATCTTGATCACTGGAGATGCTTGAGGTGGGGGCTGCTTGGAGCCCTAAGATCTTGATGTAAGAAAGCCAACAAGCCTTTGCAACAGCAAGTCAATGCGGTGCACAGGGGTACGGTTCCTGAAACTCCGAGGAGGGATAGTGACCTCAAACTTGGTGAGAGGATAGGGCAGGCCTTGAAAGATGTGAAGAACCACCGCTTGTGTTGCCGAGCCTTTTGGAATCTGTGGGAGCCCAGTATCAACAGACGGGTCAGCTTACTTGCGGTGCCTGCAGATGCAGGGAAGTGACTCCTTCACTTCAAGGGAGATTCCTTCAGGTGTTTTGGATGCCCACAGGCCTTGGAACTTTTCCTGTATGGAGCACAGGCATGGACGTTGCAGCAGACAAGCAGGGCCAAGAGATCAAGAGCAGCAGGAGTCTTCCCGGTTGCAGCCTTGATGCCCAGAGCGAAGTCCGGCGAAGTCCAGAATGCCCAGACGGTCGAAGTTCAAGTGGTGTCTGAAATGAATCGAGTACCACGACGAATCTTGGGACCCACCCTCAGGTAAGCCCTTAAGTACCCTAAGGAAAGGGTTGGGACGATTCAGGGTTCACTCTCAGGGGAGGGGAAGGACAGTGTGGAAGATACTCCCATGTCCTTTGTCCAGTTTCACCTCAGAGCGGGAGCCAATGGCTCCCTGAGCTGGTTTGGACTGGAGTATTCAAGAAGGGCACCAAATGTGCCCTTCAAGCAGACTGAGTGGTGCTGGCAAGCGCTCCCACCTGGCCCAATACACTAAACCCTGTCTGGGAGGTGGTCACACCTCCCTGTGACAGGATTCCTATTGTTCTGCCTTCCCCTGCTCGAGCTTGGCTCAGCAGCAAGAGGGCAGAATCGTGTCTCTGGTCGGCAGCAGCCATGTTGTGCTGTCCAGGTAGAAGACTGGTACTGGGAGCACTGAGGATCTAACGGAGGGCCTCTACAGTACTTGGAATTATACCTCCCACACTTTTTATGGTGTGGGGGTATTATTCCAACATGTTTGATACCAAACATGACAGGGTTCATTACAACCAGTTTTGAGATGGTCATCGAGTAATGACGCGATGCCCCTCTATATGTTATATGGCTGTCTCACTTACAACCCAGGAGAATGGACTCTGAAGGCTGTAGGGGTGTCCTGCTCGTGCAGGGGCACCATCACACTTAGAACCGAGCACCCTGCCTTCGATTTGAAAAGGCCTGCTGTAGGGGTGACTTATAGGTTTTGAGTGCCGTGACCCTAGATATAGGGAACCTATATCTTTCGTAAATGGTGTTAGCACCATCTTACACAGGCTGCAATGACAGGACTGTAGTGACAGTTTGATTAGTATCCCAAGGGTGACATAATATATGCTTCAGCCATAAAAGCAGATCCTACTTTCCTACACAACCCCCCCCCCCCCCACATAAGGTGATGAGACTAAACTTGCCCAGTTGAGTCCTCACTTTCTAGGTGGAAATATCTGGAGAGTCCATCTGCACTGGTATGGTTACTCCCAGGTCTATGTTTAACTGTATAGTCCATCCTCTGTAGGGAAATCGACCACCTCAAAAGTTTGGGGTTTTCACCCTCCATCTGTTTAAGCCATAAGAGGGGCTTGTGGTCTGTCTGAACAATGAAGTGGGTGCCAAACAGGTATGGCCTCAGCTTCTTCAAGTCCCAAATCACCGCAAAGGCTTCCCTCTCAATGGCTGACCAATGTTTCTCCCTGGTGGTCAACCTTTTTTTTAAAAACTTTTTTATTTGTGCATAATTATACAATAAGCAATTATTACAATTCATTAAGCATAAAAAGCAGTAAAGAAATAAAAAAAGACACTCAGAAAAATATTGGAAAAAGTATATACATTATGCATACTTTGTTTGTTTACCCCACCCCCCTCCCCTTCCACTCCTAACCCCACCCTCCCCACCTATAAGGATTTGGACTCATTCAAATTATTATTAAATTGGGAAAGGCTTCGCTAATACTTCTCGAGCCATCTAGTCAGTGGTGCCCACATTTTTAAGCCTTTAGTCCAGGCCCGCAATCCCCTCTTTGCATAGATAGCTCTCTCAAAATTATAGTTTGCCAATAAACGAGAAAGCCATTGATGGAAACTAGAGGGGGTTGGATCCAACCACGCTGAAGCCAGACATAAACGCAGTATCGCCATAACTATAAACACAAGTTTTTCTCCTGGCTTCCATTGTAATTGCGGGTCTACCCCAAGTCCAATCAAAGAAGAAGAGAGAATATAATCGACCCCTAACACCTCCTTAAAGAAGTTAGAAATTCCCTGTTTCAAACTATTTAAAGAGTTACATGAATTAAATATGTGATCTAGATCCGCCTGAAACAGTGTACATCGGGGACATTGAGTTCCGTTTCCTGTCCCCCATTGAGAGATTTTTTCTGGGTATAATAAAGTGAAAAACAGGATTTGTAATATTGTGTCTGAAGCCGAGCCGGAATTAAGATTTTCTGCGCTAATTCGGCTGAGTAAATAAAAAAAATTCCTGAATGCCTTTCTATGTTTTCCATTTGATTGCTCGAGCCTCCATGTCATCCGGCATTAATGAATTAAAATAGCTGTAAACGTCCCCTATAGAAAGCGATCTATTTTTCCTTAACCTATCTATCAACTCGTTATTGGCAAAGCCAATTGACACTCCCCCTTTTTTGCATAGTAAATCTCGAATCTGGAGGTATTTATAAAAGTATCTCCAATTCAAATTATGTATCACCTTAAGGTTATCAAAGCTAGCTATGTCGGTTAAAGATTAGAAATCACCAAGTTTGGACAGGCCGGCATCACACCTTCTTTTAATGATAAGATCTTTAAATATTTCCGGCAGATTAGGATTATTGTCTATTGGTGTGTAGTGATTCAGTCGGCCCACCCCTAGCAGTTTCCGAACTGATCTCATAATTTTGTGCCCACCTAATAATGATTTAAAGCAAACCTTCTTATAGTAGCTGTCATTCAGGAATCTCCATAGCCACCCCCATGCGTCTTTGCCCATTATAAATTCTATAGGCGTTGGAATTTCCTCCATGATACTATTTTTTGGCTTTTCAGATATGAGGGTTAGATTACATAGTATGGTAGTGGCCCAATGGTATAATCTAATATTTGGTAGTGCCAAGCCTCCCCTTTCTTTCGGTAAAGATAAAAATTTGTATGCTCTCCTCGGTTTTTCATATGCCCAAATGAATCGAGAAAATAAATCTTCAATTTTTTTCAAACACAAATTAGTGAATTCTAAAGGAATTACCCTTAAAATATACAAGAATTTGGGGGAAAAAAGCATTTTAATTATATTGCATCTGCCAATAATTGACAGGTGTTACTTATGTAGTCTCATTCATTCTGTTTTAGTTTTAATGATCAAAGGATCAATATTACCGTTAACAATTTTATCGACATTGGCCAGAATATCAACCCCAAGATATGTGGCATTTTCTACCTGTCTCGCATTATTAGCCATATTTATATTGCTGCAAACTATTTGGGTTTTAGTGCCATTAAGAGAGTACCCCAAGAGTTGCCCAAATATCGCCGCTTCCGCCTCAATCTCAACCATAGCTGCTTCAGGATCAGGAGTAACTATGGCAATGTCGTCGGCATAGGCCAAAGTTTTAGTTTTCCCACCCTGATATTCGATAGGCCTAATTCTCCTGTTCATTTCAAGTTGCCGCAAAAAGGGGTCTATGTAAAGCGCAAACAACAGCGGCGAGCTTGGGCAGCCCTGTCGGGTAACTCTAGTTATTTCAAATGAGTCTGTGAAAACTCCATTTACAGAAAGTCTTGCTCTAGGATGAAAATATATCATTTTAAAGGCCTGTATTAGCCCTCTGCCTATTCTGACCCTTGACAGGGTCTCTCATAAAAAAGGCCAGGAGACCCTGTCAAAGGCCTTCTCAGCATCCAGCAGTATAAGTGCTGTTGGCTCTCCAGAAATGTTAGCGGCATCAAATAGTGAGATAACTCTCCTGATATGATCAGTTGTGCCACGTCCTGGTAGAAAGCCGTGTTGTCGCGGTGATACAACCTTGTGAATTACAGCAGCTACGCGAGTGGCGAGAATTTTAGAATAGATCTTACTATCAGCATTAATTAAAGTAATAGGACAATAAGAGCCAGGTTCGAATAGTGATTTATGTTTTTTGAGAAAAACAACATTTTAGCCAATGTCCAGGACTGCGGTGGTTTTCCTCCTTTAAATACATGTATAATTAACTGTAACATCAAATCTTTCAACTGTGGGGCAAATTTTTAATAAAACTCTAAGGGTATATCATCCAAGCCAGTGACTTTACCGCTCGGAAGGCTATTAATACAAAGTAAAATATCCACCCACTGGGGAAGTTCCTCAAGTTGCTGTTGATCTTCTTCGGCCAATTGTGCCACTGGACCTTGATTAAGATATAAAGTAACATCTCCCGGGTTATCGGGGATATCCTCATGGTATAGATTTTGATAGCATGAGTAGAACACCTTACTAATTCCCACTGGATCTCTAGTTCTCCCTCTCACAGGGTCATGGATCTCTGCTATTATATTCCGAGTTTTTCTTTGCCTAGCTCTAATTACAAGGTGGTGCCCGACTTGCTCACTACATTCAGAATACCTTTTCTCGCCACAGCGCTAATCTATCTGCTGCTCGCTTTGTTATTATTTCAAGAATTGATGACTTAGCTACCATCACTTTCATATATGCATCCGCGGCGTCTCTACCATCCTGAAGTGCTACAATCAAATCTTGAGCAAACGTCGCTTTTCCTTATTCATAGTTAACGAAAAGCTAAGTGTTTCCCCCGTAATCCTGCTTTCAAAGTGTCCCAAACTATATCCACCCCTGCACTCCCTATGTTCGCCTTAAAAAATTGGGGTATCCACTTCCTCATATGCTCGCAGTATTCCTCATTCAGAAGTAGCGATCGCTCAAAACTCCAATTGGACTTACCCACAATCCTAGAGCCAAATCCTTTAAGTTCTACAATTAGAGGATTCTGGTCAGCCAATATGCGCGGGGCTTTCTCAATTGAGCACGCATGGAGGATAGTATGTGATGCTAATATATAATCTAATCTTGCATGCTTATTGTGTGGAAAAGAATAGAATGTGAAACCTGGGTCCATGGGGCTTTGCCAATTTCAGACATCAGAAGGTGCTTGCTCACGGCATAGTGTCCTAAAGGCTCTGAAGACCTTGGGTTTCCGAGCATTATAGACCCAACCATTATCAAGGGCCACATTTTGACTGACAGGCAGGTTTATATTAAAATCACCACACATGATTATGGGTAGCGGCCACGCAGCTAACTCATTATTTATATAATCAAATACAGTTGGATCATCTAAAGTGCTTCCATAAATAGAGCATATTGTGATTGGATCCCCATTGTCCCTACAGCATTCTGTAATTACCCACCGCCCGTTCTGATCTGCTATTGTTCGAATGAATTGAATAGAGCGATTAGCTGTCAAGATTGCTACCTCCCGTGTCTTAGAGTTCTGAGTTGTGGCTCCCACCAATGTATATCCAAGTGTTTCCAACAGATGTATCTGTGCTATTTCGATATGTGTTTCCTGCATGCATATTACATCAGCTTCTAATAATCGTAGCCCCACCGAAGTATTCTGCAGTTTTTTAATGTTGTTAAGACCACAAATAATTACTGTTGTTATACGCAATTTACTCATTAATGATGCTATTTTTCAGCCATAATAAACAAAACAAACAACCTAATGCCCGCACCCGGAGTGCCAACCCCTTCCCCCTCTTCCCCCTAAATCCCCCTTCCCCCTAAACCCCCGCCCTCAAAACCCACACCCCTCCCCCCACCTACCACTGAGTTTACCTGGCGCATGATGAGCCAGGATGATGGCATCCGAGCAGTCGTAGGCCCGTGCCCCTCCCCTGTCCAATGCCTCTCCTTCACAATACCTCTAAAATACCACCCTGTTAAATTCACAGCAATACACCTTATTTTGTTACCTTCTGACTTTAAAAGACATTCGCTCAATTCAATAATCAGTAAATTGGGAAGGAGAGAAAAGAAAAAGGAGAAACCAATTTAACTATATCTCCTTAAAGAAAGAATAAGGAAAATAAACTCAATCAGAAAGTATAGCCAAAGTCCTCTTCACATAGTTATAATCAAAAATTATTCTTAAGTCTTAAGTCATCAGCTTTATCTTATTTGTGGGCAGAAATCTCTCGCAGATAAGCTTGAGCCTGAATTTCAGAGACAAAGCTACGTGTAGTTCCCTTAAATATAAACTATAAGCGAGCAGGATTCTGTAGAAAAACTGTTGCACCCAGTTGTTGAAATGGAGCAAAGAGTTGTCTCATCCTCCATCTACGCTCTACAGTAGCATGGGCGAAATCCGGCCGAGTAAAAAATGTGATGCCATTAAATTCTTTCTTATTTGTGGGCCTTGCAAGATCATAGAGCAGTTGCCGCAATAAAAAATTACCAAAATATATTAGCATAGCTCGAGGGTAATGCGAGAAAGTGTTGGATCGTTTAGATGGTGTTAATGGAAAGCGATGAACTCATTGTATTTCCTTTTCCCAGTCCCATGAATGGAAATCCGGAAAAGCTCCTTTAAAGAGTGTAATCATAAAATTCTTAGGGACATACCCCTCAGCTCCCTCCGGAATACCAAGAACACGTAGATTATTATGGCGTAGTCTGTTTTCTTGCTCCTCAACTTTGAGCATGAGGTCCTTGACTATGCCGTCATGTTCCTCACCTTGCGTTTTCAGAGTTACGAAATCCTTCTCAAGATTTTCAGTACGTACTTCGACTGAGGCCATTCTGTCTGCAATCTCAGCACATGTCTTGCCCACTGTCCTGATGGTACCCTGATGCTTTTGCGTGGTGAGGCGTGACCTTCGGCTGTCTATCTTGACCTCCTCTTGAAAGTTCTTAATGGATTGCAGCACTTATGACAAAGTAGGTTCGCCTTTTGAATCAGTCACCCCATCGACGGTGCCTCCTGTGGGTGTATGACTCTCTCTTGAACTCATCGTTGGTTCTGTCAAAGTTGATAGTTGCGAAGTGGAATAATCCCATCTGAGATCCATTGTGCTACCCTGATCAGGAGTCTCACATTTCTTATGTCGATTGGATTTCTTTCTCAGCATTTTTTTTTTGTGCATAGGGTCTCATGTATAGCTCTGGGTCTGTGCTACTATCCCAATTCTGGCTTCCACCTTCACTGGTGGCAGATATACTTCCATCCGATATTTCAGATTCATCTGTGAGCGAATAGAATTTATCTATATTGTCCGGCGTTTGTGGCGGGAGAGCGAGGTTCTTTTTCTTATCATTACCACTGAGAGTCACCATATCTATATTAATCATATTGCCATTCTCCGCTACACTATTATTGGGAATTTGTGGACTCTGTAAGATAACAATGGGGCAGGGTATTGGAAGTTTATACCCATTATCTTCCTGGGCCATCCCCAAGCTGGTAGTTGGACTAGATTGAAAGATTGGTGTCTTAATCTCCATTGTGTTTTCAGATGGCAGCGTAGACTCTATGAAACCTGTCCGGTCACTCAAACCCTCTGTGTCAGCCACTTCTCCCACCATCACACTGTGTATTTTCCCATCTATCGGCGCAAATATGTTGGAGATAAGTGGTTGTCCACCATAAGCATTTTGGGTAGGCTGACCATTATCTGCCCCTTTAGCGATCTTTACTTGTGTTTTTTTTCCCTGTTTAATTGTCCGCTCGCTCTTTTCTGTAGAATTGCGTTTTTTGCTTTGCTCCCTATTTTTGCTCCATGTGTATCAGGGCGTTTCTGATGATTTTCAATTGTTACTAGATTAGATTGTAAAAGTGGTGGTAAACCTTCTGCTGATAAAAGCTACTGGTCGATCCTGGCCCTCTGCATTAAGTTGTGATAACACAGTCCCTACCCCTATCTCAGATGCATCTGTCTGGACAATAAAAGTTTTAGAGCAGTCAGGACTCTGCAGGATGGGAGCAGTGTACATGGCCTGCTTTAGGTCATCAAATGCCTTTTGACAGCTTACTGTCCACTGAACTATCTTGGGCATTCTTTTTGATGTAAGGTTATTCAAGAGAGTCACAGTGGACCCATATCCCTTTACAAATATTCTGTAATACCCAGTCAGGCCCAGGAAGGCTCTGACCTGAGTCTGGGTAGTATGAGCAACCCAGTCCACAATGGTTTGGATGTTTCTCTCCTATGGTTGAACCTGGCCTCCAAGTACACAACCTTACTCTGCCCTATCTGGCACTTAGTGACCTTGATAGTGAGGCCTGCCTTTTGCAGGGCTTCCATAACATTTCTGAGGTGGACCAGGAGATCTTTCCAGGTGGTGCTAAAGACAGCTATATCATCTAGATAGGCTGCACTATAGGCTTCCAGACCTGTTAAGACTTTGTTCATCAGCCTCTGAAATGTGGCAGGTTCATTCTTCAGACCAAAGGGCATCACAATAAATTGAAAATGCCCACTAGGGAGTGAGAATGCTGTTTTTGGCCTGGCATCCTCAGCTAGTCTGATTTGCCAGTAGCCAGCTGGCAGGTCAAATGTACTCAGAAACATTGCTCAGGCCAAAGTATCTATGAGTTCATCAGCTATCTTGAAAGACCTTACAAGAAGTAAAGGCACACTAGAGCTGTCTCATACGTTCTACAAGAAATGTGTTTCCTT
Organism: Triturus cristatus; assembly: GCF_964204655.1. Taxonomy (NCBI): domain Eukaryota; kingdom Metazoa; phylum Chordata; class Amphibia; order Caudata; family Salamandridae; genus Triturus; species Triturus cristatus. Next base: position 764,723,651 of record NC_140581.1, on the reverse strand, counting down.
GCAGGACCACAATTACTAACAGTGTATGAGAAGCACTCAAAAGAGTAGCAGGCTCTGGGTGTTTTCCCAGTGGGCCAGAAGGGTAGGGGACATGTTTGGACCTGTGGGGGCAATTTTTGGTACAGTGCTGCAATATTGGCCCCCTATACCAAAAGCAGCACCAGTGTATCCCACCAGCACCCCTCAAACCCACCAACTCACTGCCTCCTCTCCCCTCAACCCCCACGGCTGGTCCTACTTAATTGCCAGGGCTGGTTTGCGTTCACAGTCTGGCTCTGCTTACCAGCCTTCCATATTTGGGAAGGATGGTACATATAATACATTGAAGCCTGCAATCTGTCTATAAAAGCCTGTCCCTCCCAGTTTCGAGGTTAATGTTGAGCTGTGGCTTCTCTATTCAGCTGTAATAAAGAAATGATATAGACACTAGTAGGAAATTGGGTTACTGATAGAGGGGATGAAGCCCTACTCAAGCAATGCCCACAATCTGTCAAGGAGAAACACAAACGACTGCAAATAAACCTGAGCTTAACTCTCTGGTAGCTTGGTATAAAAGCAGTCAGGGGGTAACTTAGAGACAATGTGTAAAGTATTTATAGGGCACTTTAAACAGTGATAAAATGAAAACAAAACATGAAAAATCCCATACCACATAAATTATTTGATACCAAAAATGAAACAATCCAATTATTAGAACCAGAGAGATGTAATTTTAAAATTGTAAGTAAAAATAATGCCTAGAAGCAAAAAATGCTAACTGTGGATATCTGGTTGCGCCAGACCCGGACAAAGTCACAAGTTCAGGCTAACTGTGATGGAGCGAGGGCCGGATACAGGGGCCAATTTAGGCAACTGAACAAAGTACCTTAAATACTGGTTTATGGAGCGCTGCTAGAACCTGCGTCGAGGATGCATCTTGCATCGGCAGTTCAGTGGAAGCTGCATGTGGCGATTCCAAGAAGCTGTGGACTACAATGTGAGGTCTTGCACCAGGGATACGTTGTGCAGCATTAGCTCTACTCACAGGACCACAGCTGGGCTGGCAAAGCACCTTTAGGCCCACTTCCAAGACTCAAGAACTGTGGTGTCACCACTTGGGGTGTAGGACTTGCAGCAAGCAGTATCCAGATGTTGGGTTCAAGGTGTTTGGAGCCTTTTCTGTCACTGTGTCTCTGATCAGAAGGCCAGCCAACTAGTCCTTAGAGTCACTCTGGTGGTGCTAGGTTAAAGTCGTTCTCACTCAGGCAACAGGGCAGCAGATTAGCAGTACTTAATGCAGAGTCTCACAGCAGTCCTTCTGAGTCATCCACAGGTCCAGTGATGCACTGAAGAGTTGGGTCTGAAGATCCATTATTTATACCTGGGGCCTACTTTGAAGTATGAAAAGTTTCTAAAGGATTTCACCCCCAGAGGTGCTTGGAATTTCCTGCCTTCGTGCCCTGGCTGCGGCTCATCTAAGATCACAAAGGACTAGTGTCAAACCCTTTGTGAGTGTGCTCAGGCAGAGCCTTTATGATGTGCAAGTGTGTTAGGGGACAGCTCCTCTTCCTCATCAAATCAGAGATGGTCCATACTGCCAACACCTAACCCTTTTGTCTCACTGTCTGGGAGCAATACACAAAGACCACCTGCCAGCTACACCTAGTCATGTAACGCAGGAAACAGGCTGCAGGCACCAAACGGTTAAGACAAGAAAATGCCAACTTTCTAGAAGTCTTTCTAAAGAGAGGGATGGAGAGGCTTGTTTAAAGAGGTCCAGCATACATGTCCAAAGTATAAAGCAAAACGGGGGTATGAAGTTCCTCTAAGGCAAAGTGAACAGGAAGAGCGAGATACAAATGGTTGGATCAGGTGTGTAACATTGTCTCTTGGTTTTGTAACATGGGGAGATTCCTCCCTTCGGAACTAGGGCCCTCACACACCTAGCGAGCTAGATGTCATGCTTCATCATATGGGCCTGCCCCTCATCAGGTCGGCGCTGCAATACCCGACGGCCACCAAATATGGGGCTCTTTGACGGGGATCTTTGTTCCTGCCTTAAGGTGCAGTGGGGGTAAGGGGCCTAGTGTGTGAAGGTGTGAGAAAAAGTGAATTAAAACAGGTCAGTTAGTCCTAGAATAAATTTTATTCAGGTAGGTAAACTGCCTGATTAAAAATGGAGAGTGGCGGAGAACTAGAGGCTATGTATCCAGCTATGTTCGCCCTACTCTCAATCGGTCAACATGTTTCATGCCATGGGTGTCAGGAGGATCAAGGCACTTCTTCAGGACCAAAAAAACGGTATCTACACGACGTGGTAAGGGAAAAGCTACCTACCACGTTGTCCAGGTGTTTAACTAGAAGTAGGATGAAGAACATAACATTGTAAACATAAAAAATACATGTATCTCATAGTTCTGTCCATGCAACACAATAGTGGCCTATATGTGTACAATCCGTGTAAATACATGTCACACAACCGTGCTGCACAACAGTTCCGAAGGGAGGAATCCCCCTATATTACAAAACCGTGAGACAGTGTTACTCACCTGATCCAACCATTTGTATCTCGCTCTTCCTGTTCCCTTTGCCTTAGAGGAACTTCATACCCCCTTTTTGCTTTAAACTTTCTAGAAGTGACATTTTCAGAATTGTGACTTAAAATCCAACTTTACCATAACAGACGGTTTTAAAGTACAATTTGTTAGACACCAAACTCGATATTCCTACTTACTCCCAAATCAAAGTTATCATTTATCAAGCATAAATTATCATTTATTAAGCATAATGAGGTAAACCAATATTATCATATGTGAGTTGTAGACCTTGCAGCATGGAAAAAAAAATGAAAGAGATTTTCACAACCAGGACATGATAAAGTTAAAAGTACATGGCCAACTTTTTAAATACACTACACCCTGCCCTATCGGCTGTGTAGGGCCTACCCTAGAGGTGATTCATTTTTATTTAAAAGGAAGCTTTAGGCCTGTAAAAGGTTTCTTTTGCCAGGTCAAAATGGCATTTTATAACTGCACACACAGGCTGGAATTGCAGGCCTGAGACATGTTTAAAAGACTACTTATGCGGGTGTAATAATTTAGTAGCATTAAATTTACAGACTCCGGGTACCTGTGATACCACTTTACTAGGGACTTACAAGTAAATTAAATGTGCCAGTTGGGTGTAAGCCAATTTCACCATGTTTTAGGGAGAGAGCACTTAAGAACTGGTTAGCAGTGAAAAGGCGCGCAGAGTCCTAAAAGTCAATGAAAATGGGTTAAAAAAACAAGAGGGTGAAGGCAAACGGTTTGGGGATGACCCTGCAGAAATGGACAAGTCCAACACTGCTCAATTGTAATAAGTAATTGCAGTTGAGTTCTCACATCACAGCGACTGCTTCCAGAGCCAGCAGCCAAGGTGAAAGGCAGGTCACAGAGCAGAATTACAGCTGCAGTTTAAACAAAGAAAAATGGAACTGGCTTTTCCTTCTTCCGATCAGTTTTTATAAAAAGAAAAAGTGATCAGCAGAATGGAGATACTTATGAACATCTTTACTTTTTCATGTTACAGGTCATAACAGGAAAAATTAAATATCTGCATGTTTCTACACAATCCAAACAGCAGAATTGTTCAACCTAATTTACATTTGACAGATTCTAATATTTTTCTAAAAATGATTAACTGCTTTTTGGTGTGTTTAATTTCACAGTACAGATTTTTCATTTGTCTTCTTGCTGGAATGAACATGAAAGAGCATGATACCAAGGATGTAAGCAGTTTATAGGGAAGGGTAATTGTGTTACCAGGTATTATATGGAATAAAATATACTCTTACGTGCATTAAAGGGATATTGCAAGTCACTTAGGAACTCCATGACCTAACAGAGGAACTCCGCCTTCAGCCTTGTTCCTCTATTTGGTCACGGAACTCCTCAGTGACTCAGCAATATCCCTTTAATGTATAGCATGGGATACTTTACCCTCATCTCAGATAAGAAGTACTGTTGTCATTTGAAATGCATGAACAAATTGTATTCATCATTTTCTGTGCTTTGTTAGCTTGTAAATATGATTTTAGTCACAACAGTACATTCTTTCATGCTTCCCATTAACATACTCTGAACAGCTTCTTTGAAACATCTCTTTTATTTCCTTAAATTCCCTACTTTCCCGAGTAGCAAATAAAAATATGAGAGCAGTTCCACAGGGATTCTCTGCCCTGTATTTTAGGTCAGGCTTTGGCTTGCATAGACTCTTAAATTGTCCTCGGAATGCAGGCAAGCATGCAGTATGGTGGCTGGAGCTGTCTTGGTAGAAGGAGGCCATGGAATCCTAGTAGTAAGGACATTACAATGAAAGCTGAAGCTGCAGTTCAAAGAATGACACACAACCCCTGACAATTCAGGTCGTGCTATATCAGACAGTTTATACTAACATGTTACCTGTATGATGTTGATCATTTATCAAAAATAAAATCAGCCATCTTCACTAGAAATCCATTTTGCTTTCCTTAAAAAATTACTGTTCTCTGATTAAAATATGTCAATTTTAATTTCATGTATAAAATTACTGAATTTTTTTTCTCGATTAAAAGAGAGCTTTGGATGTCCAAGCAGCAAGCATTTGTAACCCTCTTGGCCAGCTGCATTCTAGGTCTCCTGGTTGAACAGAATGCATTTCTTATTACTTGTACCAGGCGGGTGTAGGCTAGACCTACCAGTAGGGTCTGCCTCCGCACCAGCATATGTAAAACTGTGAAAATATATGTTACTGCTTGAAATACCTGCTTCCCTTTCTCTTTTTTCCTTTCCCTTTTCTATTAGCGTTCACTTGGGTTAGATTCTTGTTATCCATGTAGGCGTATTAACTGCCCTGCACCGATATATCTGTAGAAACGTTTGGAAAGAAAGCGATAAGGCAGACACAATAGGTGCTTTAAAAACACACAGTCACCCTCCAATACTGATTTATTACAATGGATGCGATCCTGAAGAGACAAACCTTGGAATGGCAGTACACGGAAACACGCATGCGAGCTAATAATAGCAGACTCCATGCATAGAGTTCTATTATCGGCAACTGTATTCTCCATGCCCCTGCCTCCCAGCTGCGGATTTAATTAAATATGCGTCGCCCGAGACAGTCACGATGTCATTATGCCAGTGCCCTCGGCTCCCGTGCGTGCAGGTCTGCTGGGGGGAAGGCGGTTGACCAGTAATCGACAGTAGATAAACGGCAGCTTCAAAATTAGCATACGGCGCACGCAGCAACGTCGAGGACGTCCACCACCACCACCGCACCGTGCCCTGAACACCCCACGTAATCCATGAAACATTCGTTCACATGGAATTCATTCTGAAGCACAATTATGATTATTACAGATATTAATGTACGGACTCAATCTGAAAGGATGTTGAAATTAAACACTTGTAAAACAAAAGCGGATAAAGCAGCCAGTGCGTAACATGAGTTCCATGTGAACGAATGTTTCAAGGATTACTTGATACCCTGCTCGTATGGACATGAGAATTGCTCTTGTTGTTGTATACAACATTTCTAAACACCCCAAGGCGTTGGAGGTGTGAGACAGGCACATGATTGGCTATAAAAAGGTATCACTGAAATCAGGACAAGTTCTGTTAATAAAAACATTAATTAACGGACAATTACCCCCAAATAACGGGCAGTCCGTGTAACGGACAGTTAGTCACGCTAACTAGATTCCTAGCTACAGCTAGAACTTCTCTAAGCTTCATCAGACCTTAGCCATAGGCAGTGCTTTAAATGGGCCAGTACCAGTGGTCGAAGTGGGGAAAAAAAAGTAGGGGAACTGTGGGCAGAGAATCAGAGGGCGGGATTAACCTGAGGATTGGATCAGTGGGCGGAGTTTGAGGTGTGGCCAGGATTGGCAAAACATCCCAATCTTTAGTGTTTGTTTGGCATTTCACTGACTAGTTACATCTTATTATGTTATGTAATTCAACCAATGGATACACATGATTATTTAACGATTAATATGAGTTATTGACATTAAAATAAATCCACAAAGTGGGATATGTTTCTAATCACAGAATGTCCCAAATATGCTTAAAAGTGGAAGCACAAGCCATTTGTTTCCGAGCCATGGATTTTCTGTAGTCAGCAATATACACAGAGACAATCAATTTTACGTCTGTAAATCACTGTATGGGAAATGTAACATAAGACAAAGGACTACAAGGTGTAGGAGTCACATGACAACCATATTAGTAGGCAGTATAGTTGAATAGTGATTGATCTGGAGAAACACAAACTCAGAATTTAAAACTTAATACCATGTTTGGGTGTTCACTTTAATAATCATTATTGATTTCTATCCAAATGAACACTTTTCGCAACATTAGGATAATCAAAGGCTTAGGGAAAAAACCATAATGCTCTAGTTTATACCTTGCAGTTTGTATGCAGCTCTTAGAGGAAAGTTAATAGCTCACTGTTCTTTGTTAGGATTTTAACTTATAAACTGCAAGTAGCAAAAGGATCTTACTGACAAAAGCAGTAACCCACTGACCTATTTACAATATGTGCACTTTGTGATGGGCATGGTACATGTTCTTAGCAGCAGGCACATTAACCCTATCTTTCCATGAGTCAAACCTTCCACTAGACAAAACTCCGATCTCGCTCTAGGAAGACGTTTATTTACCGGAGTTATCATGACATTTTTATTATTGCCGAAAATTGCTGTAGGCCAGGAAGGAGGCAGCAAGTGCTTTTAAACCCATAATATCCAACGCCCCGACTCAAAGTCAGTACCCGTTGCGGTCCCGCCGGACGCACTGCCCAAGAGCCAGCTCTTCTCAGGGGTCCTGTGACCTCAGTGACAGAGTCACTGTTGCTCTAGGGTCTGCTACTTCATAGGTCTGCCTGAAAGACTGGAGGTGAACTTCAGCATAGATTGTGGTGGGCAAGCCTTCAAGGTGAACCCACACTTGCCACTGCTAAGGTCCACCTGCTGGTGTTAAGACACCAGGGCTTTTCCGGATTTGCGGGGCCTTCTAAGGTCTAGCATGGGAATGTGCTCCCTCAGGAGAATGGTCTTGGGAGCCTGGTCATAAAGGCTGAACCTGGTTCCCCAGTTCTAAATTCGGCAGCTCTGCCCCCAGTGCTACATCCTCTCCCTCACTGAACACCATACCGCCCCACTGAGAGAAATTCACACTGCCTTCAACTACAATCCAATTTCACCTGCTATAAACAAGTGGATGCGACTCAATTCAAATTACGCACTAGGCAAGAGCAATATGCTGCCTAAAGGAAAAAGTAACAACATCCTGGAAAAAGCAAACACTCATAGGGAATGAAAGATTAAATAGAGCATGTGAAATGTAAGCAGAAACAACATGGTGAACTTAACGCTTTTACACTCACTATTCAGAAATCAGTGAGTGCTTCTGCCTAAAAACTACAGGGCCCAGAAAGGACCCATTTCAATGTCCACTGCAGTATGGTTTAAAAAGACCACATTTGTGAACACAAAGCCGCCCTACACATTTTGTTTTCCAATCCACCCATCAACCTGGTATTGTAGTACCTCCAGGTTTGGCGCACTTCCCCACCGGGGAAAAACAGTGCTTCACTGGCAAACTCCGTAAAGTGACGCTAATGTTTTTGGGGCGTGAATGAAACCGATCTGGCCACTTTAAGAACACTCCGTATTGCTTTATTTAGTTATTGATTTTTCATATTTTTAACCATTTATTTCCGTGGCTGCACTTTGGAATAGAAAAATGGCAAAACGGCATTTCCAGCAAAAGTGTTTTTTTTTCTTGCATCCATTTCACAGGGGAACAAATGAACGACAGGAAGAAAGAGAGGGTGATAACCATTTCTTGAGTCACGGTTTTTGGTAAGTGAGGAGGAGTTAGACAGACAGAGAGGGAATAAGAGTAAGAAAGAGAGGGGGGGGCAGCTGCCAGCAGTAGAGCAGAAGCGGACACCTACCTTGTCTTGTCTGAGTAGGAAGCAAGAGACGGAGACCTTTTCCTTCTCTGCTCCCTGCCCGTCCCCGAACAGCCACAAATGCCGAGACTTCACTGCAGACCTTGGATGTTTCTTATATCCATGGACGCATGTTCAAAATAAAAAAGTAGGGGAACGGAATCTATAGAATTAAAGAAGTAGGGGCACGCCGTGCCCTGCCGTTCCCGCCCACTTCGACCACTGGCCGGTACTCACCGGTACTAAGTACCGGCACTTCTAAATTCTCTGCCTTTGAGTAACGGAACTTTTTCTTGTCTCAAAGAGAGTACTGGTACTCATGGGGCAGTAAACCAACTCAGTGCAATTTGGCATGTAAAGAAAGAAGCGTGACACAGCAGAGGAGTCGGTCCGTTTTCGTGAAGCACTCGAGTGCTAATCTCCCTTTACAATTGGCTAATTGAGCAACGCCCATATGTATTCAATCAGAGCAGGCAGGGAGTGGAGACAATTGCAATGTAGGTGTGCGAGAAGGGCCTGCTAAGAGGCACATCTCCTGACTCAAACCTAAGTGTAGGCTTTGTGCTGGCATAGCAGAGTAGGGCAGCACTTGATTGAAGCCAGATCGAGGAGAAAGGTGCTGATGATGTTGCTGTAGCACAGCTGTGGGGGTGGGGGGGTCGGGTAATCAATGTGTAGTAATGTGGACATCAGAATAGGTGATCTTACAACACATGAACTAAATACCCTGTCTGCGTGCACAAGTGCTTCTATGTCCCTGTGCATGTTCTTCTTGTATGCGTGTTGTCTGCAGTGTGTATATCTGCAGACCAATTATACCTCAAACACATTAAATGTGTGCCTCTGGCCCCGTCCCTTAGCACTGCCCGTAGCCCCGGCCCCATAGCCCTGCCCCCCTAACCCTGCCCCCTAAGCCACATCTCAGGTGAGTGCCTGCACTTATTTTTTTCCATTTAAAGCACTGCCCCTAGGAATGGAGCAGCATGCATCCACATGTCACTAAAGTTAGGGCTTAGTGGCGTTAAAGTGCTGGCACAAGAGATATTATTATGATAGGGTTTAAATAGTTGTTAAACACGCAATAAGCAAATGTTCCTGTCCCTCTCCAAAGAGGATTCGGGTGAACAGCGCATTTGGCAACGCAGGTTGTCTACAAAATTGGCTCACAAAGTCGCACAGTTATGCAGGCAGTTCAAATAATCTAGGTTTGCAGTATAACACTCTCTCTGCATTCTTCGAAATGTAAAAGCTTACTCCTTCAGGTTTCCTTTCAGGTTAAAGAGATCTTAAAATCTCAGGGAACATATGGTAATACCATTCCTCGGAAAAAAGATCTTACAGGCTTAGACATTAGGGCAATCTCCAGGGTGCCTGAAACCTGAGAAGCTCGGACAAAACGATTAAATTACACAAAATGTTCAGGCTCAGACTGTTATGGTAATAATGCCATAAACAGTTGCCAATAAACATTGTATAATGCGTACAAATGAGTACACAAACAGCAAGTACATGCTCCACCCAGAGGCTGATGCCTCAATATTAACAAGTGTCCTCAATAGAGCAATAATTAGCACTCGTGTTAAATACATATGAATAATACATTGGTTTTGCCAAAAAACTTTAACTTGTTTTGTAGAGTTACTAAATGTCATCATGAAATACTACCTTGTTGTGAGATGTAAATACATGTATTTTCTACCTCCAATATCATCTTGAAAAGTTTGGGAAATAACTCCATTGTCTGGTAAATACACATTTTTGCCCCTAAAATCAGCTTTCCATCATTAGAAAGAGAATGCATTTTGTCTTTCAATGTCTCAAAATAGACCACTTTGACCCTCAATTAGCCACTTTTAATTTAGGTAAATAAAGTATTTTTCCAGAGCCCTAGGTGCGTTGTTTTCTGTCCGTGGTCGAAAAAGTATTCGAGTCCCATTTTTCAGTTCCATATGGCAGACCTTTTGATTTTAATGGCTTCTTATAAAACACAGGGATAAACGTTTTTAGCAAATTTTGTTATTTCAATTACTGCCTAATGGCAGTTTCGACTGATTTTGACGCTCATTTCAGATCATTTGAACTGGTTATGATATGGATGCATAGGCTTGACCAAAATGGTCAATCATTTTAGATGGACAGTAACTAGGATGTATGTACAATCTGACATCGATTCCTTTCTCTGGCAATGGTATCAAAAGATGTCAACAATTTTTAATCCTTGTGAAATGTAGAGATTTTGCCTTGTCCTATTTTATTTTGTAGTAGTTTGGGCTAACTTACAAAGGCATTTGTGAGTACATGATTGCATGAAGTAGCATTACAGGAGTACTACGTAAAGTACTTACAAATGCATTTGTGAATTAGGTCCATAATGTTCAACTCCACATTAGCAAAGAGGGCCCATCCTTTCTATTTGTACTAACTGTACTTGAATATTCTCTGAAGATTCCCATTTTAGACTCATTTGATTTGGTACCAATTCACAAAAGCATTTAGAAGTATGTGAAGTAGTATTATAGGAGTATTTCTATACATACACATGAATACCTCTGTGAATTCGGCCCATTACCCCCATCCTGTTTGATGGAACGAAATGTGCTTTTTCATTGCACAGTGACTATTTATCTTTCTTACTTAGGGAATGCCACTCCAGTCAATTGCCCAGCATGCTTGAAACCAAAATTAATAGGCGTGGGAACTCTAGGACAGTTTTACCTGGCAAGAGTCTGCACCAAGTAGAACGACCTGTGGTTCCGGGTCAGACAGAGCGCAAAGGCACCGTGCTACTCCTCTCTGACAGTCCTAAACCTGTCCTCCCCAAATAGCCTTTTTTTAAATAATTTTTTTATTCATTTGTATAGCGCAGCTAATACCCTGAGGCGTCTAGGCGCTTGTTATTCAAAATCCTGCCAGCAGTGAGCTAGAGAAGTGCTAAAGTCTAAAGATATAACAGAAATTATGCCTTAAAAAGCCAGGTCTTCAGATCCTTCCTGAAAGAGATTAGGTCAGGCGAGTTTTTAAGTCTGTATGGCAGATGATTCCACAATCTGGCAGTGATATTTAAAAAACTTTTGCCACCCCAGTTAGAAAGTCGTGATTTGGGGACCTCCACCAACATGTGCGAAGAGGACTGCAGCATTCTTGTCAGTATATACCAGCGAAAGTGGTCAATCAGATATGCAGGGCCGTGGTTATGCAGTGCCTTAAAATTAATCTGTTTTTCTACTGGAAGCCAGTGTACAGTATTGAGGGCCGCCTTTGTGGAAGAATAGTTTGGCAATCCAAAGAGCAATCGGGCGGCAGAGTTCTGTATAACCTGCAGTTTAACAAGGAGAGCTTTGTTTATTCCAATAAGAAGACCATTGCAATAGTCCAGCCTCAACAGGACCAGTGCCGAGACCACTGTTTTCTGCAGGTCCAGTGGTATGAAAGGGAAAATTTTCCCCAAGACCTTCAGAGTGTAGCAGGTAGCTGAGGTAATCGCTTTCACATGATGGGAGAAGGACAAGGTGGTGTCTAAGATGATTCCCAGATTTTTTTGCCTTGATGACTGGAATGGGGGGAGGGCCTAATTCCGTAGGCCCTAGACCGAGGACCAGAAGGATAAATCTCTGCCAAAAAGAAGATCCTCCGTCTTATTAGAGTTCAATTTGAGACAGTTTTCTGACATCCATCAACTCACCTGTCGCATACAGGCGTGAAAGTTATGGACTGCGTTGCGGGAATCATTTGAAATGGAAACTATAATCTGGGTGTCATCAGCATATGACACCATAGCAAATCCATAGGATGTAATAAGCCTGGCCACAGGGACCACATGTAGATTAAAAAGGGTCGGGCTCAAGCACGAGCCCTGTGGAACCCCACACGTAAGACTGAAACTCTGGAAACTGAGACTATCCATTTCCACAAATTCTACCGGTCCATGAGGAAGGATTTAAACAGCGATAGGGCAGCACCAGCTATGCCAATTTCTTGGAGGCGGTGTATTAGGAGGCTATGATCCACCGTATCGAATGCTACCGAAAGATCCAGAAAGATCAGTGCCGCCATTCCTTCTTTATCTGCAGAGCGCCTGATTTCTTCTGATGCCGTGATCAGTGCAAGCTCGGTGCCATGTCCACTTCAGAAACCATATTGAGATGGATCCAGGATGTCATTGCTAAGACTGAATGTAGTCAATTCTTGGTTCATATACTTTTCCAGCAGTTTTGCCGGTAGTGGCAGGCGGGCAATGGGACGATAATTGCCTGGGTCTGTTTTATCCAAGTTGGCGTTTTTTAAAAAGTGGTAAAATTTAGGTCTTTTTCAATGTTTTAGGGAAAATACTGGTTTTAAGGACGAGATTGAATATCTCCGTAAAATGGCAGGCGACTAGCTCAGTCGCAGAGAGTATTACCTCCTCGTCCTGTCTTCCCGTCCCATTCCTTAACAGTGAGCAGCTAGTCTGCTCCACAGAAACCTATTACCTAGCCGAGCTTTTCGCACTTCCCCCAACATGGCGCCACCATCAGGTGACAATAAAGGGGGAAGTGTGTCTTAGAAACATCCTGTTCTTTTTTTTCTGCGTTTGCAATTTCCTTCGTGCTAGCTGAGCTGTGGGTAAGTGTTGCTTTCTTTCTTTTTATGTTTCGGCGCCCTGGTTCACTTGTGCTGCTTGCTATGCCTGTTTGGTTCGCGGTCCGCTCTAGCGCCCGCATCTGCCGGGTGCGCTCACCTGCTGGGGGTTGTCTTCACAGCCTGCATTAGCGGCCATTCTCTTGCTTGCCAGACCTGCGGCGCCCTGCTTTAGCGGGTGGGGGTAGCGGCGGTGATTTCTGCAGCGCGTGTGGTCCGCATTGTTCTCGGTTTCTGTACGTGATACTCCTTGGGGCAAAATCTGGTCGGCCGGCTGCTTTTTTAAGCGCCGGCCCCTTTTCCTGGTCCCGCGTAAGCTCGGGACCTCAGGACTTCGTTTGTTTTAAATGGGTTCCTTTTCTTCATGCACCTGTCCTCTGTGAGTGCCTGTTCTGCTGGTATTTTCCTATGTTTCTCAGCGTTGCTGATTCCCGAAGTTGCTGCCATGGACTCGGGTGCCTCTTTCTTCGCTCCTCCTCTTGATGCCCTGCGCCTGTTGATTAATGAGGCGGTGGCTGCTGCTTTCCGGGCTCGGGAGGCTGCTGGACCTCCTGCCAAGGTGCCTCGTGGGTCTGTAGATCCGCAGGTCGCTCCTGATGACGAGATGGGTCCTGATGAGGAGGAATGTGTCCGGGGGCACTTTGTTCAGGGTGCGGAGCTCTCTGACTTGTTCACCCATGTACGGGATAATTTGGGGTTCACTCCTCCGGTGTCGGATGTCCTGGAGGATGACTTATTTATGCAATATCACCAGCCGACTCCTGAGTCCTTCCCCTTACATGGTGCTGTGCGCAAGGTGCTGGATCATGAGTGGAAGGTGGTGTATAAATTCTCTTTCCCTCGCTTCTTGTCTAAGCATTATCTTTTGGAAGGTTTTGCTGCTGAATTTCCGCAGGCTGTAAAGGTTGACAATTTGATGGCTGGTTTTTCCTCTCAAGATTTGGTCCTGTCGGATGACGCCCTTCCCGCGGATGCTGTGGATAAGCGTGTTGAAGGGGCGGTGAAGCGTTCCTATGCTGCTTCCAATTTTTCTTTCAGGTCGATTGCCTATTCTAATGACATGGTCCAGTCCCTCCTCAAGGATTTTCAGGCCCTGTCTCTTCTTTTACAGGATGGGGAGGATGCCTCCTCTCTCTTGGCCCTCATGGAGTTGCAGGTGCGATACTTTTCGGATATTTCCTTTGACAATTTGAGTGCCGCTGCGGCTGCTTCTGGTGCTTCGATTGCTGTGTGGCATCATATCTGGATGCGTTCCTGGAAAGCTGAGTCTTCTCAGAAGTCAGTCCTGCTTAAGTTGCCCTTTGTGGGTCCCAAAGTGTTCGGGCTTCAACTTGAGGAGTTGGTCAAGCAGTCGGCGGAGAGCCGCAAGCTTGTGGCTCCGGTCCGTCCTCCTTCTCGGGGGCGTGGTTTTGGCTACAGTCGTGCCTTTGGGCCTTCTGCTCGGGGTGTTCCACAGCCCTTTCGTGGCAGGGGTCGTGGCCGGGGGGCCCCTGGAGGTGCCAAGCCCCGGGCCCCTGCCGGTGTTGCTGCCACCGCTTTTTCCTCTTCGCAATGACTGTCTGCCTTTGCCGGTTGGGGGTCGCCTTCAATCTTTCCTGCACCAGTGGTTTTCGGTTCCAGATGCCTGGGCGGTTCGGACCGTGTCAGAAGGTTGTCACATCAAATTCTCCTCTCCTCCCCCTCCGGTCTTCCTTTTGACTCCCCTGCCCCGTCTTCCTCTGTGATGGGAGGCCCTGCTGGCCGGTGTGCGCATTCTGTTGGAGAAGGCGGCTGTCGTGGAGGTTCCTCCTCTGGAAAGGGGCGAGGATTGTTATTCGATCCTCTTTTTGGTCTCCAAAAAGGATACTTCGGATCTGCGTCCTGTTTTGGATCTGAAGCGCGTCAATCGCTTCATCCCCATCGTACATTCAAGATGGTGACTTTGTGGTCCATCCTGCATCTGGTGCTTCCGGGGGGGCTTCCTGGCATCCCTGGATCTGATGGATGCTTATCTGCACGTCCCAATCCATCCGGCAGATCAGAAGTTTCTCCGGTTTGCTGTGGGTTCCCGGCACTTCCAATTCCGCGTGCTTCCCTTCGGCCTTTCATCGGTGCCAAGAGTTTTCACAAAGCTCTTGGCCCCTCTGGTGGGTATTCTTCATTCCAGAGGGCTGCAGGATTCTCCCTATCTTGATGATTGGTTGATTGTTTCTCCTTCTTTTTCTCAGGCTCTGTCAGATGTGGACCAGGTGTGTCATCTCCTGGGATCCTTTGGGTTCCTCATCAATCACTGGAAGTCCTCCCTGGTGCCCCAGTCCCTGAAGTTCCTAGGGGCTCTCTTCCTCATGGATCTCGGGATGGTGTTCCTCTCCCAGGAGCACCAGTTGACTTTGTTTTGTCACCTTTCTTGGCTCCTGTCCCAGTCCCAGGTGTCCGCCCGTCTCTGGTTGAGGAGTCAGGGGGAGATGGCGTCCACTTTGCATCTCCTTCCTTGGGCCTGGCTGCATTTGTATCCCCTCTTGCATCATGTCCTGTCGCACTGGGATCCTGCCTCCCTGGACTACAAGGCTCTGATTCCCGTCTCTCCTGGGATTCAGGTGGATCTCCAATGGTGGTTGTCCCCTCATTCTCTTTCCCAGGGGTTCGATCTTCTTCCTCCTCGGGATGTGGTTGTGTTGTCCACGGATGCCAGTGCCATGGGTTGGGGTGCTGTGATGGGTGCCTCCAAGGCTCAGGGTCGGGGGTCCCATTTCGAGTTTCTCCAGTCCTCGAACTGGAAGGAGTTGAGGGCGGTTTGGTTGGCTCTTCACGGCGGTTCCCTCCTATCCTTCTGGGCCGTGCTGTCTCGGTGCAGACCGACAACCAGGTTGTTTGGGCTTATGTCAATCGTCAAGGGGGCATGTGTCGGTCTCTGTTTCTCCTCTCCAGGAAGATCAGGCTTTGGGCCGAGAGGAATCTCTTGTCTCTGACGGCGGTCTATCAGGGGAAGGAGAATGGACCTGCGGACTCTTTGAGCAGGGTGTTCTCCTCCTCGGTGACTATGTGTTTGTCCCCTGATCTGTTCGATCTGATTGTCCTCCGGTTCTGCCTTCCTTGGCTGGATCTTTTTGCCTCAGAGGATTCTGCCCTTCTTCCTTGGTTTTGCAGCCTCGTTCCCTCCCGGTTGGCGGGGGCGATCAACACTTTCTCCGTTCCGTGGTCGCTGGGCCTCTTGTTTGCCTTCCCTCAGTTTGCTTTGATTCCGCGGGTCCTCCCGAAGATTCGGTTGAACCGGGCGGAAGTTCTTCTGGTTGTGCCGGAGTGGTCTCGTCAGTCTTGATTTCCCCTGCTTCTGACCTTGTCTGTGTACCCCCATTGGAGGTTTCCCCTGTGTCCCTCCCCTCTGCGAGCTCCTCTTCTCAGGGTTGCCTCCCGACACCGCCTCCAGCTGGGGGTTTGGCACTTGAGAGGTTGAGTTTGTTGGGTCAGGGTTGCTCGGTTGAGGTTGCCCGGTG
The DNA here is from genome assembly GCF_964204655.1 of Triturus cristatus. Classification (NCBI taxonomy): domain Eukaryota; kingdom Metazoa; phylum Chordata; class Amphibia; order Caudata; family Salamandridae; genus Triturus; species Triturus cristatus. Next base: position 764,707,602 of record NC_140581.1, on the reverse strand, counting down.
CCTCCAGTTGTCTCGCCGCCCTTCCACCTTGAAGTTCTGTGACCGTCATTGGAAGAACTTCTCCTCCTGGTGTCTTAGGAAGGGTCTCTCTTCTTCCTCCTGTGAGGCTGTGAGGGTGTTGAACTTCTTACGGGATAGTTTCATCTTGGGGCTCGCTGTCTTTTCCCTGCATGCGCAGTGGGCTGCCATTCTTGCCTTTCGGGGTTCCTCTGTGTCCTCTGTCTCCCCATTGGTGGCTCGCCTTTTGTGGAGCTTTTTGCTTCAGCGTCCTGTCTCTCACTCTTCTGTGCTGGCCTGGGATTTTCCCCTGGTTCTCCAGGCCTTGACAGGTCCCCCTTTCGAGCCTTTGGTCTCAGTGGACCTTAAGTTCCTTTCTGCTAAGGTTCTGGTGACCATTACTTCTGGGTGGAAGGTTGGTGAGATTGGGGCTTTGATGGCTTCGCCCCCCTTTTTGCGCTGACAAAGTCATTCTCCATCCCAGTCAGTTTTTCTGCCAAAAGTGTTGTCGTCTTTCCACTGTCAGGAGGATATTGTTCTCCCTGTATTTTGTTCCGGATCCTGCCTCTCTGGAGGAGTTGGTCCTCCATTCTTTGGATGTGCAGAGGGCTGTCCGCATCTACTTGGATCGGACCTCTGGTTCACCCATGGCCTCTCTGGGCAGGGTCTTCGTCCTTTCTTGTCCACCTTGACTCGTTGGGTCAAGGGTGCTGTGGTTTCGGCCTACGGTTCTGCCCACTGTCCTCTTCTGTTCAGGGTAGGTCGACCAGGGGCGTCTCCTCCTCCTGGGCCATGTTCAAGGGGGCCTCCTTGAGAGACATTTGTAATGCTGCCACATGGACTTCTCCCCATACGTTTGTTTCCCATTATCGTCTTCAGTTGGGGATGGCAGTCTTGGCTGCCTTTGGCGCTCATGTCCTGTCTGCTGTACATAGTTTGTGATTTGTACTGCTTTCTGTTGATTAAATGGACCTGTTTTCTAGCATTTTCTGGTCTGTTTTATTACAATCACCGTGTGCTTGGGTATGGGCTCACTGTTAAGGAATGGGACGGGAAGATAGGACGAGGAGGTAATGCCCGGTTACTCACCGGTAATATTCATTACTCCGAGTCCTGGTCTTCCCATCTCATTCCTGAGCCCTTCCCTCCCTCCCTGGTTTTGGGTTTTCTGGGTGATTGTTTTCATTTTTGGGTTTTTTCTTTGGTATTCTCAGGATGGTTCTATGACGCACTTCCCCCTTTATTGTCACCTAATGGTGGCGCCATGTTGGGGGAAGTGTGCAAAGCTTGGCTAGGTAATAGGTTTCTGTGGAGCAGACTAGCTGCTCACTGTTAAGGAATGGGACGGGAGGACCAGGACTCGGAGTAATTAATATTACCAGTGAGTAACCGGGCATTATCTTAGGAGGGCATGGGTCCAACGGTGAGCCGGATTTGGCGGCAGAAAGAAGTTTGATGACCTACTCATACGTTATAGGTGGAAACTCAGAAAAATGTGCAGAGTCGGGGCTGCAGGAGCTATTAAGGTCATGTAGGTTCATTTCATAACACCCAATCCTCTCACTGAGACCACCATGGGTGCCCTGATGCCACTTACCACCTAATAGAACTGGTATTAAATGGGAGCAGAAAAGTTCCCATTATCGGAGGTACCCATGTAGTGGGAAGTCCTGGATCCACATGGTTATTCCCCATTCTAGGGACTAAAACTAGTGAATGTGAGGTGCAGAAGCGGAAGCGGAATTACCAGCTGTAATCAGGGATTCTGTCCCTCAACATTTGAGGATCCCTGCACTGTGCATCTGATAATCAGCACCTCAGAATAGTGTTGAACTAGGGATGCACTTCCAGTTTATTCCTTAGTGATGTTTTATTGACAGAGGAAATAATAAAACGTTTTTTAATTATCATGTGTCTTTCTCAACTTTGGTCAGGTTGTTTAAGTCTGGAATTTTAGATTGGCAGAAAGTGAATTTGGATCACCTGCTAATATATAAAGTGAAAGCAGTTCGATATGTATTAAAGAGATCCTATAGTCAAAAGTCACAACCATAGATGTCCAAAACGACTGAGAATGTACACATTTAGTAGTGACCTGCCTAACTTCAGAAAGTTGAATGCAAAAATATCAAGGCATAATAATGACCTCTGCATAGATCAACTCTACATATCATCAAGATAAGTATGTATATACAGTGAAGTATAGATTTACTATTCTTGACCGCACATTTACCTACCAAGATGAAATGTTGGTAGTCAGTATTGTGAAGTCAGTATAAGTGCTGGTCAGTATCAAAATTCGATATTCTCTATAGAGAGGAGAAGTTTTTTTGGCTTGATTTTGTCTTGTTTTAGGTTTTGGAGTACTTTGGGGTTCAGAGCATATATTGGAGTTTAGGGTACATTGAAATGGGCTTTAGGGCTCAGGTTTTTTGTGTGCTTTCCAACTTTAAGGAGTATATTAGGGTCCAGGTCTATTTTGGGAGTTTAGGGTACATAGTTATCTTTTTTCAGGGCTAAGGGCAGTGATGGGTATTCACGTTATAGAGAGGGGGAATTAAAAAAAAAGTTGGGTTGTTTTTTTCAGTTGTGAGGCATATTTTAGGATCCATGGCTGTCATTGGCATTTAAATGATTATAGGTTTTTAAGGCTCAGGGTACTGATTGATGAGCAGGGTATTGAGAAGGAGACTTTGATGTTTGGGGTTTCTTTTTGTGTTTTTATTTTCAGTTATGGGAAGTTTTTGTAGGGTGCAGCACTGTTATGGGTTTTTAAGGGTGCATGGTTATGGGTTTTTAAGGCTCAAAATAGTGATGGGTTTTCAGGGTGCCATTCAATTTTTTTCATAATAACTTAAAAGCACTAGTAAGAAATAAAAAAAGGAAAACAAATAAGTCAAAGATCAATAAGATTAATTTAAAAGCATTTACAAATTAAAATCTCTTGTGCATTCTTAAATTATTTTGTACCAATTTTGTTAAAATATTTTAATTATTTTATAGTCAAATCTATTTCTATCCTGTAAACTTTTTTTATTATTTTACTAAAATAATATATGGAGTTTAATGGGTATTGTATTAATCTTTTTGGTTGGAGAAATATTTTTTTTTGTTTTGATTAGTAAAGATAACTTCACTTTACTTTTTAAATGCAAATAACATGGCCTACAAAGGCTTAAACATAGTAATATTGGTATTTTTTTAAATAGTTGTATAGTAGAATTTTTATCAGGATTTTTTCTCTCTTCTGTTTTCAAATGTATTCGCTGACGAAAAAGAAAGGCAGAATTCCGTAATTTCTAATGATAAAAATGTTCATTTATTTACATTTTTATGGGTCTCCCTCATGGCCCACACCATCTCAAAAAACAGCTGCACCATTTAAAAAAACATCATGATAGCTCTACCTCTTATCTTGCAGACAAGCTCACGATTTCTGGTAGGTTCTTGGCACATGCGCAATCAGGACATCATCAAACCGCAAGTTACGAAGTGTAAAAAGGGAAAACAAGGCAGTAGGCCTTTTACATCTATGCAGCAATGATCTGGAACAACATCCATGTATCCATCAGGAACACCCAAGGCTGCTCTAATTTAGGAAAGAATTGAAGACATACCCATTGAATAACCACCACATCATAATGTATTAACCATCCACAATCCAGCTGCTTCTCCTATCACTTGTTGACTTTTAGCTTTTCTTTGACCACATACAGTGCTCCACTGCCTTTTGGCTACGTTTGTGCAATAGAAGTACCTCATGTATACAAACATACATACTTATAAAAAATTATTGTTTTTAGGCCACTCACACAGAACGGAAGATGGTGGTTTAAATTTCATAGTTTGTTGAAGGGACAAAGCTTTTGCCTCCAACATTGTTTGCCATCTAGACTCTTTTTGTCTGCCCTTTATTTTGTCTTCCCAGGGGCATTTTTTTTAAGCAGCCATTTTGAGGGGTTCAGAGGGGGTTTGTAGGTAGTTTCTTTAAGGCTATTCCTGAAGCATTGTTTTCAATTTTCTTCCTTTTCAGGTTTTTTAAGGACCCTTTAAGGAGCATTGTTTTTTTATAATAATGATTTTTTAGTTTTTGATGGATTTTGGTGTTTGAATGTTGGATTTTGCTTCTTGTGGAATCTACTCATCTCATGGACCCAGAAGAAGTTTCCAAGTGAAGCTACTGTCAGTAATTATAAAGTATTTACTTTTTAGTAATGTTAGTAGTATTTCCTTTCATAATCTACAGGAAATGCAATAAATTCTGGGCAGACTACCCCTGATATTGTTCAGAATTGTCTACATTTTGTTAAAAGCTGTGCCTGAGTTTCAACATTTTAGGGTTTTGAATAGCTACAAAGCATTGCATTTGATGCTTTTCTTGGAAACTGTTCTTTCTTGAGAGTTTTGAACAAATAATATAGTGATGGATGGATGTTTTCTTAATGTAGTGTTGAAAGAGTTGTTCCATCCTTTCAACTGAATTATGGGTTATGCCGCTCCTTGGAGGCAGCGTGAGCAACTGTTTCACCAGGGTATTTGAAACCTTTGTGGTCTTCTGTTACCCCACCTGGTAAAGTCATCAATCCTTGTACCCTCAAATTAATTGAGGAATTCTGTCAACTTTGCCTCATTTGCTTCGCACCATTCACTTTGATATAATGTATTGAAAGCTTGTTTCCTTCCCAGTATAAGAATTGGCTTGGTAGTTTGGTTTGCCCTGTTCCCATCATGCACTGGGACAGGTACAGACTAATTTGCATGTAGCCAGGTTCTGAGCTGGGATGGTGCAGTGAGCTAAAAAACGGTGATGGATTAAAACCATGATCTCTTGACTTGGTAAGAGTATTCTGCATCATTCAGAAACTCTGTCCATCACCACCCCCTTTTTCCCAAATCGATTTTTTCCACACTCAGTGTGGGAGGGTATGCTCAGACGTGAGTCCCTTGCTCATTGCACCATCAGGATTCAGGCAAGCCGGGCTGACGAAGGCTGTGATGCCAGAAACCGGTCCCCGGAAGCTTGTTTCCTTCCCAGTATAAGAATTGGCTTGGTAGTTTGGTTTGCCCTGTTCCCATCATGCACTGGGACAGGTACAGACTAATTTGCATGTAGCCAGGTTCTGAGCTGGGATGGTGCAGTGAGCTAAAAAACGGTGATGGATTAAAACCATGATCTCTTGACTTGGTAAGAGTATTCTGCATCATTCAGAAACTCTGTCCATCACCACCCCCTTTTTCCCAAATCGAAAGAGTTGTTCCATCCTTTCAACTGAATTATGGGTTTATGCCGCTCCTTGGAGGCAGCGTGAGCAACTGTTTCACCAGGGTATTTAAAACCTTTGTGGTCTTCTGTTACCCCACCTGGTAAAGTCATCAATCCTTGTACCCTCAAATTAATTGAGGAATTCTGTCAACTTTGCCTCATTTGCTTCGCACCATTCACTTTGATATAATGTATTGAAATGTTCTACTTGAGCAGGAGGGAAGACAGCTAATGATGTGAGTTTTTAAAATATCATTTTGCAGTTTAGTATCTGAGATGTACTCTTCCAGAAAGATTGCTTTTTTTTTATTTGTCTCATACCACTTGTCCAAAGTGGAAATAACAGTCTTCTTTAACGTTTTGGGATATATTTTTCAAATAGTATTTAATGTTGTCAGCTCAAAGCCAATTATAATATTTGTTTTACTTGCTTTTAATCAAGCTGAGAAATTCAGAGGATACCTCCTCGTCCCTCCCTCGCTTCCCTTCATGACACACATAAGCCATTCCTGCCTCACCAGACACCCATAACACGTGATGAAATCTGTAACAAGACACCCCCCAACATCCAGTTTTTTCATTGTCTCACCTGACATCACAAGCCGGCCGTGTGCAGTGCTACGGTCGTTTATTAAACATTTAACTTTTGTTTATCAATCAGGGGGTTTAAAGCGTGCTATTCACCCGTGAGGGTCTCAAGGCGCTGGGGAATGGGGGGGGGGGGGAGTACAGCTCCGAATCAGCAGAAAGGCCAGGTCTTAAAGCTCTTCCTGAAGGTGTGCAGAGTAGGGGAGCGTCTGATGTTGGCTGGGAGCTCATTCCAGGATTTGGCTGCGATGTAGAAGAAGGCTCTTCCACCCTCTAAGGTTCTGTGGATGCACAGGGTTTATGCTAGGGCGAGGTCAGCATTGTGGAGGTTCCTTTTGTGTACGTGGAAGGAGACTCTTTCGTTGAGGTATTTGGGTCCGGTGTTTTGGGGGGATTTGTAGGCATGGGTGAGTAGTTTGAAGGCTATTCTCTTCTCGATGGGGAGCCAGTGGAGGTTTTGCATTTGTTGGGTGATGTGCTCATGTCGTGGGATGCCGAGGATGAGTCTGGCCGTGGTGTTCTGGATGGTCTTGAGTTTGCGTAGCAAGGATTTGCTGATTCCAGCGTAGAGGGCTTTTCTGTAGTCCAGTCTGCTTGTTCTGAGTGCGTGGGTGATGGTTTTTCTGGCTTCGGGGGGGATCCACTTGAAGGTCTTGCAGAGGATGCGGAGGGTGTTGAAGCAAGTGGAGGCGACGACGTTGATCTGTCAGCTCATGGTGAGGGAGGAGTCGAGTATGATGCAGAGGTTCCGGGCGTGGTCCATGTAGTAAAGCTATTGTAGAAAGCGTGGAACAGAAGAGCATTCCAGGTCGTGCCATTCACCAGAGATCAAGTCCTTAATTCAACCATGAAATGGCATAGCAAAAACAGGGGGCTTAACATACTGGGGAAAACTGCCTTCTCTCCCCTCAGATGATGAAAAAGGTGCAAATCCCAAGTTCTCCCTGATATGCTGCAGAATATCTGGAACATCCTCTCTACTTATACATTTTCTCATAGAGGTAGATGGACGGCTAACCTCAGATGTCGAGGAGTCGTCAGAGGGCGAATCCTCCAGATCAACTGCAGAACAAGAGCCCCTTCTTTCGGATGGAACCCTGGAATCCAGAGCACAAGCCACCGCAGCCTCGATCATAGCCTGAACCTCAGAAGCCAAGAGTAGGGCAGAAGAAGCCACCAGACCCATGGACCGGCTCTGGCGAGCAGGAATGGGCTCATCATCGTCAGAAGAGGACAGGACATGCTTGAGCATTTTTCACCACCAAAATGACACACAGTAAACCCAGTAAGGAGACACTTAGATATAGGTATAATCCCCCCCACAATATGACCAACCAGGACAGCATTCACAAACTGGGAAGGAACCCCAGCATCCAATAATCAAAGGTCTAACAATTAACAAACATCCAATCTGAAATCTACACTATGGAGAGAAAAAATGATGAAAAGTGGCGTTTTTCGAGGCCTTTACTGTGCACTGAATCCAGAAACAGACAGTCGAGGAGCCGCGCTGTACCATACGCTGCTGTTTCTCAATCCGGCCTTCAACCTGGAATTTCAGCCCCAGTCACACTGAGCCAGTGATTCCGTTATCTGGACTCAGCCCGCTCTGCTGCCAAGAGTGCACCGAAACCCCAGATGCAGTGAGGGAAGGCCACAGTGAAGACCAGGCCGGCCTGCCATACCTGATCCATAAAGGAGCAGGACCTCAGACCTCCTGGCCAGAGTCCCGCTCTCCGCCCAAGCAGCTGCTCTGTAGCCTCGCCTGCCGCTGCCACAGGCACCTTTCTCCCAGGTAGGTATTCGAGGCCAGCCTCCACCCGTAGGCTCCTGCCTGTGCCTCATCCCTGGTTGTCCAGTGGGAAAGCCTTGCTCTTCTGCTGTTACGCTGTTGTCTGTCTGCGCTGTTGTGCCCGTTTTGTCTTTGTGTCTTTTGTCTGTCTCTCATTGTAATTTTTGTGCCTGTTTGTCTATGACTCTGTTTTCTGCCCTTTTCATTTGTTTTTGTGTTTGTGCCCTTGTTTTCTCCTCTGTGCCTGTTTCTCGCCACCCTTTTCCAGCCGCTGCTCCCCCGCAGCCCCTGCCCCCTGCCGTTCCCACTCCCACCTCCCAGCTGCGCTTCCCTCCCCCTTCCCTATTTAATGGTGGCAGCTGCGCGGCCACGTGAAGTGGGCAAGCTGCAGGCCCGCCAAAGGCAAGCCCGTCTGTGCCCATCCATGACCCGACCGCGACCAGCTCCAGGGACCCTAGATAACCGACCACCCTCCGCTACAACTCAGCTGTCCTCCTCGTACACAATGCCGGAAGGAACAACAACTGGCACCATGTCCACGTTTAACACCACCCACGGCCAGATCTCCTGCTGACACTGCCACCATACCTTTACCACCCTCCATACCCATATGGCCACTTCCCCCATGCCAGACGCTAGCACCCCCGAAGCCCTGAGGTGCATCCTCCTCAACGTGCGCTCCCTGAACAGACAAGCCGTAGAGATCTGGGACATCCTTGATACCCTCTCGCCAGACATCGCCATCTTCACAGAAACATGGACCAAATCCACCTCCTCTCCTTAAATCGCTACTGCCATCCCTGATGGATACGAGATCCAGAGGAAGGACTGCCCCAACCACCCAGGAGGAGGACTCGCCATCACACACAAGAGCTCCCTCCGACTCTGCACGAGTGACAGCCGGCCCACCAACGAACACCTCCATTTCCAGATCCAGCCCAGCCCCAGAACAACCCTACGAGGCACCCTCGCCTACAGACCTCCTGGACCTTAAACCGCGTTCACCACTACCATCGACGACCTCATTGCACCCCACGCCATTGCCTCCATGGACTGCATACTCAACGGTGACCTCAACTTCCACCTTGACAACCTCAGCGACCCCAACTCCGCCACCCTCCTGGACAACCTCACCAACCTCAGACTGAAACAACTTGTCACTACACCCACTCTCAAGGCAGGACACACCCTCGATCCCATCTTCGCAGGAGGTAACAATGTCCACTTCAGCTACACCACACAACACCCCTGGACGGACCACCACTGCGTACACCTCCACATCAACAAGCCCACTGCTCCCAAACCTGCACCCCGCCGGCCACAAAGAAACTGGAGCAAGGTCACCAAGGAGAAACTCAACTCCACCCTCAACCGCGATGCCCCCTCCACCTCGACCAATGCCAACCTCGCAGCCAAAGAACTCCACAGATGGATCACCAACTGCACAGACGAGCTTGCACCCCTACGTAACCCTGACAAACAGCATCCCAGGAAGGCCACTTGGTTCACTGCCGACCTCCAGGAATCCAGACGCACCTTCAGAAATCTTTAGAAGAACTGGAGAAACAGCAAATCCCCGGATGACCACACCACCCACAAGAACTCCATGACAGAATACCACCAACGCATCAGATCCACCAAAACGACCTTCCTCCAGAACAAGATCCTCGACTCCAGCAACTCCAAGGAACTCTTCAGCATCTTCCAGGAATTCACCAAACCCCCCAGCGAAACCACCGACATCATCCCCTCCCAGGACTTCTGCACCAAGCTTGGCTCTTACTTCTATCTGAAAATCAAGGCCCTCTACGACAACTTCAGGAAACAGACTCCAGAAACCACCCTTCCCTCCAGCGATGACATCCAGCCCATCACCGCCTGGACCCCGGTCACCACCAAAGATACCACCACGACCATGAAGAGCACTCACTCAGGAGCCCCAACGGACCCCTGCCAGCCGCACGTCTTCCACCATAGCACCTGGGACACGACAAACCATCAACGCCTCCCTCGAATCCGGCACTTTCCCCAACAACTGGAAACGCGCAGAAGTTAAGCCCCTCCTCAAGATACCCTCTGCAGAACTGACGAACCTGAAGAACTACCGACCCATCTCTCTCCTTCCGTTTGCAGCCAAAGTCACCAAGAAGATCGTTAACGCCCAGCTGACAAATTTCATCGAAGAAAATGCCATCCTCGATTCCTCGCAATCTGGATTCCGCAGTAACCACAGCACCGAGACAGCCCTCCTCACCACCACAGACGACATCTGCGAGCTCCTCGACCAAGGCCATACCTCAGCCCTCATCCTACTGGACCTCTCCGCAGCCTCCGACACCGTCTCCCAATGCACTCTCGCAGCCAGACTCCACATCGCTGACATAAAGGGAACCGCCCTCGACTGGCTCTGCTCCTTCTTTGTCTGCAGAACCCAAAGGATCAGACTTACGCACTTCCTCTCTGAACCCACAGAGATCAACTGTGGAGTATTCCAAGGATCATCGCTCAGTCCCACGCTCTTCAACATCTACATGGCCCCCCTCTCCGCCATGGTTAGACAGCATGGACTCAGCATAGTATCCTATGCTGATGGACCCCAGCTCATTCTCTCCTTCACGAAGGACGCCGAAACCACCAGACTCAGCTTCCAAGAAGAAATGAAAGACGTTGCAGCTTGGATAAGCAGCTGCTGTCTGAAACTCTACTCGGAGAAGACAGAAGTCCTCGTCCTTGGAACCACCCTTTCAGCTTGGGACAACTCCTGGTGGGGAAGGACTCTCTTCCTCACTCTGTTAAGGTAGACGCCATGTTGGCCACTCTGATTGGCAGTACGGCAATTAATCCAGAGGATTGTTCTCCTGCGGATGCTACGGACAACAAAGTTGATGGGGCTCTGAAGAAAACTTTCTCTGAGGAGAATTTGACTTTAAAGGCAGTTATTTATTCTGCTTATGCTGCTCAGTCCTTGGTGTTGGACATTGAGAAGCTGGCCATGGCAATTCAATAGGAGGCTGATTGCTCTGACTTACTGGTTCACATGGAACAACAGGTGAAATTATTGGCAGACATTTCTTCGGATGTCCTGAGATCTTCTACCATGGCATCTGGGTCCATGATATTGGCACAGAGGAATATGTGGGTGCGAGGCTGGAAGGCAGATTTCTCTGAAAAGTCCTCTCTCCTTAAAATGTCATTCTAGGGTAAAATGCTGTTTGGACAGCATGATTATCAACGCTTTCAAAGATCAAAAGCATGCTCTTCCCTACAAGGGTAAGGATTCCTACTCTCATCACTTTTGGAATCCTCCTTCTTCCTCTTCTTCTTTTCATTCCTCCCGTCAGACCTCCAAGCCCGTTTCGGACCGCCAACAAAAGTTTCAGCCGAAGAAGTCCTCTTCCTTGGCAGGCGCCAAGGGTCAACCTGATTCCTTCAAGTGGAAGTCCAGACAATGATTGCGGGGCTGCTTCATTGCCTGTGGGCGGGAGACTGCTGTGTTTTCTGGAGGCTTGGAGTTGGGATGTGAAGGATCATTGGGCTGTGAACATTGTCAGGAACGGCTATCATATAGATTTTATCACTCTGCCTCCCAGCTGGGGCACCATCCGTACTCCTTTCCCCAGGAATCCGGGGAAGATGTGGGCTCTACTGGATGAAGTTCAGGCTCTTCTGGAAAAGAAGGCGATTTTTCCTGACCCCTGGAGGAACAGGGAATGGGTTGCTTTCCATCCTTTTTCTTGTTCAAAAGGTGTTCGGGGGTTAAGGCCAGTTCTGGACCTAAAGAGAGTAAATGGGTGGGTCAGGACCATTCACTTCAAGATGGTGACTTTCCAGTCCTTAATACCATTGGTAGGTGTCCAGGACTTTATGACATCCATAGACCTCCAGGACGCTTATCTCCATGTTCCCATGGCTCGGGATCATCAGAAGTTTCTGGGTTTTGCACTAGGGGACTTCCCATCTCGATGACTGGTTGGTTCACGCTCCCTTCTTCATGTTGGCTTTCACACAAGGGTGGTTCTGGACATTTAGCAGGAGCACATTTTTCTTATCAATCACAGAAAATCCTGCCTTGTTCTGTCCCAGGACCATCTCTTTATTGTAGCAAGATTTCGTACAGATTTGGGGGTAGTCACTTTGCTCGAAGTTTGGGTGCCCAAGATCCAGACTCACTTTCTGGATCTATTGTCCAGGCAGGTCCAGGTGGATGCTCATTGGCTCTAGGTTCAGGGGGATCTAGCGGCCATGGTGTTTCTGGTTCCATGGGCCTGGTTTCATTTGCACCAGCTGCTGGCACACATTCTGGCACATTGGTGTCCCCATTGTCTTCCCCTCTCTTCTCCGATACCGGTTTCACCTCAGATCAGGGAGAATCTGGGTTGGTGGCTGGTTCGGGATCACCTGCTGCGGTGGGTGTCTCTCTCCCATCTGACCCCTTTAGTGGTCACCACAGACGCCAGCCTCTCGTGTTGGGGGGCCTCAATGGGGATTCATCGGACAAGGGGCTTCTGATCCCAATCTCAGAGCAGGAGGTCTTCAAACTGGAGGGAGTTAGAGGCTGTTCGATTGGCTCTGCGGGCCTTCTCGCAGTTGCTTAGGAGTTCAGTGGTTCTGATCAGGACAGACAACATCATGACAATGGTTTATGTGAACAGACAGGGAAGACCAAGTCCCCTTCTCTGGCGGCAGAGAAGTTGTTTTGTTGGGCGGTGTCCAGTCTGTTGGCGCTATCTGCAATTCATATTCAGGGGGTGTCCAATACTCTGGTGGCCACTCTCAGCAGAGCCATCCCATCATCATTGGATTTTTGCCTCTGTCCGGAGTTGTTTGTGAAACTGACAGTGCACTGGGTGTTCTGGTAGTGGACCTTTTTGCAAGTTTTCTCAATGCCAAGGTTCCCAGATTTTGCTCATGGAATCGGGAGGGTTTGGCTTGGGCTGTGGACGCTCTTTCCTGCCCGTGGCCTCGGGGTCTTCTATGCGCATTCCCTCCTTTTCCACTGCTTCTCCCGTTCCTTCTCAGGGTCCAGTCACTGGGGGCATTTGTAGTCCTGATTGCCCTGACTAGGCCCCAGGCCTCTTGGTTTCCTCTTCTGGCGGAGATGAGGTCGGAGGTGGAGTGGTTGTTGCCCCTGACTCCCTTGCCCCTGGTGTTCCCTGTATTGCAGCAGGATGTTCTGTCCAGGATGCGCTTGGTGGCCTGGAGGTTGAATATTTAGGGCTGATGCATTAGGGGTTTCCGGCAGGTTTGACCTTGACTCTGCAGGCGGCTAGGCTCTCATCTACCAGCAAGTCTTATTTACAGCACTGACGTTCTTTCAGTAGTTGGTGTCAAGGTAAGGGTTTGGATCCTGCTTCTTCTTCCTTATTTGAGGTGATGTTGTTTCTCTAGGATGGGGTTTCTTTGGGGTTGAAGGTTGCCTACCTTCAGCTTAAGTGGGCTGCGATTAAGGCTCTCCGGAGTTCTTGGGACAATCTATCTGTTCCTGATGGTTTGATTGGGCTTCTTTTCAAGGGGTTTCATAATGTTCTTCCTTCCCCTCGGAAGCACTTCCCTCCGTGGTATGTGTTTTTGGTTTTGGAGTACTTGATGTCTCCCCCATTTGAGCCTCTGGTTTCTGTGGATTCGCGTTTGTTGTCTTTTAAGACTTTCTTTTTGGTGGCGATTTCCTCTGCTCGCAGTTTGAATGAACTGAGTGCTTTGTCTTTCAAGCATCCCTTTTGTAGGGTTTTTGATGACAGGCTCATTTTGCAAACTGTCCTTTCCTTACGTCCTAAGGTTGATTCCCAGTTCCATCGGGACCAGAAATTGATTCTGCCTTCCTTTTTTGAGTCTCCTTCTTCGGAATCTGAGGATTGGCTGCATCCGTTGGATGTCAGAGGGCCCTCCTGTTCTATATGGAGTGTGTAGCTTCCATTCATCTTTCTGATGACCTTTTTGTGAATTTTGGATCAGTAAATAAGGGGTTGCATCATTCCACTTCCTCCTTGTGTCGGTGGGTTCGGATTTCTCTGACTTATAAGTCTGCTGGGCAGGTTTCTCTCTTGGGGGATCAGGGTCGTTCCACTAGGTCCATGGCGACCTCTTGTGCCGAGATCAAGGGTGCTTCCATTTATGAGATGTGTTGGGCAGCCACCTGGGCTCCCCCTTTGCCTTTTGCCTCTCATTAGTGGATTGGCTAGGAGGTTGACCAGTGTGAGGTTTTTGGTTCCAGTGTTCTTTCCGCTATGGTGCTGGAATAGCAGTGCTTCCTTGTTGTCTGTATTTTTCAATTAAACATGTTTTTGTGCATATCCAATTTGGTTATCCTGTTTGACTTTGTACATCTCATGTGTGTAATGAAGGGAAACGAGGGAGGGACGAGGAGGTAATGCATCAATTACTTACCGGTAATTGCATTACTCTGAGTCCTACTCCCTCTCTTCTATTCATTACATCCCTCCCTCCCTTGTAGTCCAGGCCAACCTTTTGGTATGGTTTCGGAGTATGTGGTATTACAGGAAGTTGGAGGGGGTGGCGGGGATTGTTACGGATTTGATCACGTGGTATGGGTGTCTGGTGAGGTAGGAATGCCTCATGTGTGTAATGAATAGAAGCGAGGGAGTAAGACTCAGAGTAATGCAATTACCAGTAAGTAATTGATGCATTACTCTTGAGGGGTAGCAAAGCATATATCAGTGGGGTATTATCTTGTATTGTTCCATCATTAGTATAGATTTGGCTGAAATTAGATGGAAAAGTCTTATTAGTACCATCGATCACCCAGACTCTACTTTGCTCTAGCATAAAGAGAAAAAATGTAGGGGCATATCAGCAACAACCGGCGATAATTATCGCTAAGCGCACTTAGCGCTAGGATAATTATAGCCGACTAACGTGGATTTTTATCGCTGAGATAGCGTGCTATTAGCAACGCTTATCTCAAAAGCGATAAAAATCCTAGCGCTAACTGCCAAACGTGAGATTATCGCTGGAAACCCAGCGATAATCTCATGAAGTTTGGCGTTAGCTTGATGATAGGGCCTCACATACTTAGCCATGATATCCACCTTCCATAGAATATCATGGCTAAGTCAGTCCTGAAGCAGGCGTAAGGAAAGTAGCGATAACAGGGGTTATCGCTACTTTTCTTGCCGCTATGCTTCATAGCGTGGGGCTTGATGATAGGAGAAATGTCGCTTAGCGACATTTCTCCAGTCATGTCAGGTCAGGAACGCCCACTTTGCATCTCAATAGAGATGCAAAGCTGGGCGTTAAGAATCCGGGCGCTAATGCAAGGTTTCACGCGATAGCGTGACCTTGCTAATTACGCGATAAAATTATCGGCGCTTTTCGCCCGAAAACGGACGCAAAAGCGGCGATAATTTTACATCGCCTCGTTGCTGATATGCCCCGTAGTATTCTTTTAATTCTGTTTTCACTGTGGTACAGTAGGAATTGGTCGCTAGCATAAGTGAGTTTTAGAGTGTCAGGATTTAGTTCATCTAAGAATGTTAATCGTTGTGCAAGGTAATCTTTAAATTGACACATTTTTCCTGTTGAATGTTTGTTTTAAATTATGAATTGGAGTTAACTTTCCTTCTGTTTGCTGAACTATGTTCTAACCCTTTTCCTTCAGAATTGCCCCTGAAGGCTTATTGGAGTAGGTGGTGATTTATTTCATTGTAAGTATAAATTAATGTCCTTGCAGTATATGCATCCTTTTATATAAACAGAAATCTGTTCCCCTTTAATGGTTGCATGTATGTTCCTTCTTCAATATGTCCAAGTTTTTTCTAAAGAAAAAACTGGAATATGTATTTCTTTTCTAAATATTATGGTACTTTATGCATTTATTTTTGGCACTTACAAGAACAATTATTTCCCTATTTTGTATTAAACAGTTGCTCTAGCTAATGAAACTACTCTTTCAGTTGAATTATTTTTTTTATTGTCTGCACAATTTTTTATTTCAGCATGAAGGCCAAAAGCATATATTTTTTTAGTATAAGAATAAAAAAATGTATTAAGTGTGTTTCTGAAAAAATATCCCTTTATTTTACTGTTGGTGTTTTTTCATATATTAGGTTGGCAATGTGCACTTTTCAGTTGGGTAGCCTGCTCCGTGATTTCAATCATGTGTTTCCTCATACAATTTTTGTGTAAATATTTTTTTCAAAATTACATATTTTATTCCTCCACCACTGGATTGAATTTTCTAGTTAAAAATGTGTTCATATTATTATGGTCTTACCTCGATCTAGGTTTTGCAGAGCGTTTAGTTGTGTGTCACCCAAGCTCTGTCCCTCAGGTCATCCTCTCAGGTCTAGGTCTCTTCAGGAGTGCTGACTGCCCCTAGAGAAATTGACTTGTATATGCATGTAAGGGGTTCGCTTTTAAACTTTTAAATTGTGTCATATCGTTTTGTTTTGCATTCATTTTTGTAGGACACATTTTAACGTTTTTTTTAAATGCAAGGATTTCATCAAGAGGTTCTGCACCAAATGTTTGACGGTCATGTTGGAGTGGTCTTTGGAATGATCATATTTTGAAATTCCAGATTACTGGTCTAGTGGTTTTCTTTCAACTTTCTAAAAAGAACAGTGATCAATCAATCAATCAATCAATTTGTAAAGCGCGCTACTCACCCATAGGGTTTCAAGGCGCTAGGGGGAGGGGGATCCGCTACTGCTCGAAGAGCCAGGTCTTGAGCTGTTTCCTGAAGGAGAGATGGTTCTGGGACAGTCGTAGGTGGGTGGGGAGGGAGTTCCATGTCTTGGCCGCCAGGTAGGAGAAGGATCTTCCTCCGGCGGTGGTCTTGCGGATGCGCGGGATGGTGGTGAGGGCGAGGCTGGCGGAGTGGAGGTGGCGGGTGGGTGTGTAGAATGTGAGGCGGTTGTTGAGGTATGTGGGTCCCATGTCGTGGAGAGCCTTGTGTGCGTGGGTGAGGAGTCTGAACGTGATCCTCTTGCTGATGGGGAGCCAGTGCAGGTCTCTCAGCTGGGGAGAGATATGGCTGAAGCGGGGGGTGTCCAGGATAAGACGTGCAGAGGCGTTCTGTATGCGCTGGAGTCTTTTCTGTAGTTTGGCTGTGGTTCCAGCGTTGAGGGTGTTTCCGTAGTCCAGTCGGCTGGTGACGAGGGCCTGGGTGACCATCTTCCTGGTGTCGGTGGGGATCCACCAGAAGATCTTTCGGAGCATGCGCAGGGTGTTGAAGCAGGATGACGAGACGGCGTTGACTTGCTTGGTCATCGTGAGGGAGGAGTCCAGGATGAAGCCCAGGTTGCGATGTAACATATTGATTTGTAGACTTCTTTATCATGCATAAATGTATACATTACATTGCATTTCAATGTCTTGTTATGGCTTGCATACATGTCATAATAATTTAAAAAATGTGTAGTGCTGGTATGCATTGTTGTACTTACGCTGTAGTATGCTGTGTTGTAGTGGTTAGCACTGTAGTAATTTTTAAACCAACATAGATTAAAATGTGCACAAAGGCTGGAAAACTCAAAGGGTCAAACATTCAAAAGGTGATGGGAGAAATGCATGAAAATAGTCTAAACCATTGCGTTTCACACATTATTTCGTTCTGGACAGTGGCCCGCCATATGCACATCACAATACTGACCTTGCTATCCATGGAAAAAGTCAATCCAGACCTGGTTTCTTCTATTTGCAGACATTCCTCCCATCACTTCTTTGGGAGTCTGATGTAAAGCTCAAATAGTGGTTATGTTAGTACTGCAAGGTGAACTTAAAAGATAGGAAGGGTGAAGAAAACAAAAAACAACAAGCAATGGCAAAGCCAATAGGGTGGCGTTTTATTAGGGGAGCAGTTGAGGGACAAATTGCCCTAAGAAGAAAAACACCTAAGGATGTAACATTTTCTATAAAAAATGGAATCTGGGAGTATGGCCATTCTGTTGAGACATTACCAGAGTTACGCTGTACACTCAAATTAGAGTGTTGTAAAAGGAGTAAGAAGATGAGGTGTGTGTTGTAAGTGATGACCTTACAAGACAAGATGAGCAAAATATTAGACAGTGAATACTTAGAAAAAGGGGTATTTTTTAATTGCATCTTTAAGAAAGTATAAGTGTGCAAGTCTTTACTTTGTGTTAAAAAAAAGTTGTAAATCCAACAACATGCTGTCATAACAATGTACAAGGGTGATTTATGAATATCCCTATGGATGCCTGAGCCTGCCAAGAGGACAAACAGCAGGCGCTGCCTAGGCAAAATAGTCCCACGCTAGTAATGTGACAGTAAAGTAATCAAAGAACACACACTGCCTCTGCATTAAAAGCTACACTTCAAGTTACATCTGCAATTTAATAAAAGGCAAACTTGTACCCCATCACCAAACATTAATCGCAACACAAATGAGACAATGAAAACATACGCAAAATGCCATGGCCTTGATAGACCGCCTAGACAAGCAATGGCCAACCATGAAATACACATGACAGCCAGTGGCTGAAGGGAGCAAAACCCACTCCCTTGCTCTGTACTTTTTATTGTACCTTTTTAAGGAATGGGTGGCGTAGGGTGTCCTGACCTCTTAAAACTGCTTGTAAACGAATCTAAAACAAACACTCAATGAAGCCATACAATTGGGCTTCTATATGAAATTGTGGGAGTGACATTAGGGAAGACATGTTGCCCAAACCAACATACACATCTTTCTTTGCTTTCATATATAAACTCATCCATATTTTAGAAATAATAGCGAACCAGTGTGAAATAGATTAAAAAATGATGTGTTACAGACTCATCGATGTAGGAAGGAGTTAGTGCAACACGTTTGTACTGTTCAACTCTATGATCTGCTTAATAACAACATTCCTTAATGTTAAGAATGATACCTCCCTTTAACTTAAGCTTTTCTAATGTGGATTTTTCTACAGAAGCTCAACAGCCATTATCATTGACTGGATCATTAGAATGCCATTTTGAAAACTAATCTTTGCTGTGGACTCTAGGTCCACAATGGGTCTCTGTAGCATTGGTATCAGATTGATTAATGATGTGAGGGTGTCTACCACATCTTTGGTTCCCTTGCTTTAATGTTTCCACATCTGAGGCTATTTCCCCCAGCCTACTGCCTTTTCTGCTTTAATTTAATCTGTCGTTTGCTTGGTACCGCTATCTCAATTCAAGAGTGTCTCTTGCTAGCAGGTTTCAATGTGGCTGGGCTGAGGATAGGCGGATGAATCCTGCAGCTGCCTTTTGTTCGTGAACACTGAGGATTTCAGATCTCTGCTGTCTGCCAAATGGAGATCTCAGGGCGGAACAGGGCGGTGAGAGAGTGCACAGAGAGACCGGTTGGCACAGATAAACAAACCGGAAGGCACGTTGTAGACTTCAGTTTCTGCCATGAAGCTTATAAATAGACCACTTAAGGCCACATTATGAGTGACCCTTACCTCCTGATGGAGTCGGTAAGAAGAGTTACAGGCGCATCGTGATTTAAAAGATGCATGGAAACACGAAGGGATCACAGTTGTTCACTTGGAGGCTTTACTTGCTCAAGGCAGGCGAAACTTGCAAGTGAAACACCAGGTTGAAAGAAGGGAAAACAGACACGGACCGGTGCAGAAACACAGCTTGTATACAATATTTAAAAACAATGGAGCGACAGCACAAGTGATTGTTGTGACCTCTCATAATTACCCCGAACAAGGAGCCCTTTGCAGGGGACAGATGCTGGTGGCATAGGATGCCGGCCGTCAGAAGATGGAGTGGAGCAGAGGAGGCGTTCTTTCCCAGGGCTCAGTGCTTTGGGAGCGGCCCCTCGGGCTACAACATACCTACAACAAAGCTGCCGTCTTTATTAATGGCGGTTGGCGAAACAGCTAAAACGGTCAATTCCACTGGAGGGCGCCATACGCGTTCTGCCCTGATTCCAAGGATAAATGTGAAGCTTTCCTGCACTAGATCCATTTTTGGGGTTCAGAAAACTACCTCCTGAAAACAAGTTTGTATCACAGCTAGTCCACACAATGCATGGACTGAGAATCCATGGATTAGGAATGTAACGTGTTTTCACCATCACGTTTGCTGCAGATTTTGAATGCACAACATTTTAGAAATAAAATATTATGAAGAAACAATTAGTATAGGATGTAGAAATCACTGTAGTGAATATCCACCTTAATTGCCTACTGGATCAGACCAGTAGGTGGCGTTCCACTGTGGCTAAATGTAGACTCTCCCAGGGTAATTTCTTGGAATACTTGTTGTGGGCCTGTGTGTAACTGGGCCAGACAGTCAGTTAACCCTATTGGGCAAATGCCCAGCCCGCCGTCTGCATCAAAGTCTTCAGGCCTGATATCCCTGCCCACTCACTGCATGGGATCATCTTCCCTCACTCTGCATTAATAGTAACGTTTTATTAGCAGGACTATAAACAAATATATTGCAAAAGATGAGCTTTGTATTACAACTACCACACAGTGCAGTTTCTCTCAAACAGTCTCACATGTGCAGTAATGAGTGGTCAATCACCCCACACTTCTGCACAGTCCATGTTCATGTTATAGGTAGCTCTAGGTCATATGGGCCGGACTGGGAACCGAAACCGACCCTGGCAAACTGCTCGGCCGGCCCGGGGGAGGAGGGAGTGCGGCCCAGCTGTTTTCAAGGGCCGGTTGCGGCTGATTTTGTTACAGGGGGCTGATATTGCAGCTATATTGTAAAACAAGCCCCAGGTCACAAAAATGCCACCCCAGGGACCCAAAACTGGCGCCCACCCTAGCAGCCCACCAGGGAAACACCCGGTGCCCACTAAGGCCCGTCCGGCCCTGTAGGTCATGGCTTCTTATGTACAGAACAGTCTGATCGCAGGGCTATCAATGTACAGAAATGGCAAAGCACAGCTGCAGTACCTGTGTGAAGCACTGCTGCAGGGGTGGACTCGACATTAACTCAATCTTTGTAATGACGGAGAGGCCAACCAGCTCCATTAAAGCCTTTAGGCCGGTGAGCCACTGGTTTATGTCCTTGTTTATGTCTAGTGCTGGACTGGCCGCAGTGGGCACCAGGCGTTTTTCCCGGTGGGCTGGAAGACTGGGTGGCGGTTTTAGAGTGGTGGGGGCCGGTTTTGTTACTGGAGGTCGGTTTTGCAGGAGTGCTGCAATGTCGACCCCATGTAACAAAAGCGACAGCAGTGCTAAAGCTACCGGTGGCAGCAGTGCTTCTCATGTGAATTGGAATGTGTTGTACTTGCAATGAGACACATGTGGGTGGTATTCTGGTGGCATGCATGGTTGGGTACAGGCACTCAGCACTGTGATGGAAGGAAGAGGAATGACAATGAGATACATGTGGGTGATATTCTGGTGGCATGCATGGTTGGGTACAGGCACTCAGCACTGTGATGGAAGGAAGAGGAATGACAAAGAGATACATGAGGGTGATATTCTGGTGGCATGCATGGTTTGGTACGGGCACTTAGCACTGTGATGGAAGGAAGAGGAATGACAAAGAGATACATGAGGGTGATATTCTGGTGGCATGCATGGTTGGGTACAGGCACTCAGCACTGTGATGGAAGGAAGAGGAATGACAATGAGATACATGTGGGTGATATTCTGGTGGCATGCATGGTTGGGTACGGGCACTTAGCACTGTGATGGAAGTAAGAGGAATGACAGATGAGACATGCACGTTTGACATTAGTGGACTGCTATCAGATACTCTTTAGGCTCCATGTGCAGTCACTAACCTTTAGTCCACGCCCTATGTTAGATGCAGTAATTTAAATACACTCTTTTTGTAGGATCTTGAGATGATAGAGAAGATAGTGATGCGCCCGAATGTTCTGCATTAGAGTTATCCCTTGTGCAGGCTATTGTTGAACAGAAGAATGTATTTATTTATCATGCCTTACAATCCCCTGTTTTGAAGCTGGCGAGTAACTAGTGTAGGACCCGAAGGGATGTGCTGCACTAAAGTTATCTAAAGTGCCAGCTGTTGTTTTCCAGATCTCTTTGTGGTTTGCTCACATGTAAATATTAGTGTTGAGTGGTTTGATTTAGGTGGATTGGTGGTGGCTGCCTGAAAGTGCAGGTGTGTTCAAGTTCAAGTTCAATAAATGTTTTGACACTTGTCTTTAAATCATAAATACATAACATGTAGGTGTGTCCTAAGGGTTCTAATTGCAGACTCATCTGGCACGTAGTTCCACAGCTCCTAGCCTAGGCTAGTGAAGCAAGCTCCAATCTGTTCTGGTTACAGGCAGCTGGGACTGAATGCTTTAAGAACAAACAAGACAGGAATAATGTAGTTCAGGGCCAGCACTGATTACAGCCAGTTGCTTTGGTAGTGTCCAATTGTGGTAGTTTGTTGCAGGGACGGGTTTAGCACTGGTGACGTCCAGTGCATCAATCTTTTTTGATGCCCCCCCCCCCCCCCCATGACCTCCTTTTCCACTAATTCCCTCACTTCTACGCACCACCAGTGCCACTCATCTCTCCATAGCCCCTCTCTCACATGCATCGAATTTGTTTTATAGTGCTATTCATACCAGCATAGGGTGTTGGAAGGCTTTACATGACACACACATTATACAGAGGCAATGAATCATACATGTGTAAATCAGTCTATAGGAAAAGCTACGTAAGCCAATGAGGATTACAAGGTATAGGAGTCACATGTCATCCATACTAGTGGGCATTATATTTTAGGACTGTTTGGTCTGAAGAAGCCTAAACTCAGGATTCAAAATGCAGTACAGGAGATTGGGGTTGGCTTTAGTAATAAGACAGTATTTCTATACAAACAAACCCTTTTTAGCAGCATTAGGATAATGAAAGACTGGGGAAAACAACATAACGTTCTAACCTATACCATGCAGTTTGCATGCAGCTCTTTAATGACAGGTCATAACTCACTATGCTTTATTAGGGTTGTAACTTATAAACTGCAAGTAACAAAAGGATCTCTGTGAGGAAAGCAGTTACCCACTGATTATTCCATCTGAAATTCAGTTTTGGGATAATGTGGTACACATTCTTTTCAGCGGGCATATTAACCCTCAGCTGCTACTTTACGATGAGTCAAAACTGGCACTTGACAAAACTCCTGTCTCTCTCCGGAAGGAACATAAATCACCAGAGTTATCTCGACATTTTTTATTATTGCCTGAAAACTGCTGGATACACAACAAACTCTGTAGCAGGTGTATTTTAAACTCAAATATTATTTCTAAACATGGTGCCCCTAAGGTCAGAGCCAGGTGCAGCTGCACTGGTTGCACTGCTCTACAGTCAGACCTGGTTCCTTGAGTGTTTGGGTACACGTGAGAGGATTTCTTTTTTTATGCCTCACATGTGCAGGTTTCTGGTACCAGTGTCGTCGGTTTGTTCTGCATTCTGTTCTTGGGATGAGCTAGTTTTATACACCTTTCTTCAACTTGAGATGAGCGTTTATACTTTGTATCTTGTCTGACAAGAATTTCCAGCTTTAGCCACCTGTACCGAGAATTTAGTTCCACCAAGAGTCAGAAAGTCAATCAATCTCTTTATTCGATCTTTTATTAAAACAGATCATAAAAGCATCAGTTCATCACTAAGACTATAAGACAATATTATAAAAAGATCCATATAAAACCTCAGTTTTATCTCAAAGGGTAAAATGAGAACACAAGTTGCTAGCTCTGAGCATAGTGTCCTATTCTGGTAGTTTTGTTGGAATTTCTCTTGTAGGAACTTTACACCTTTCCCTAGGAATAATCTCTGAGCAAAGCAATTGCCTTAAAAGTAATGTTTCTGGTTATCTGTAGCCACTGTTGTTAAGAAACATCTGTGCCATATATCCTCATGGAAGGGGGTGTATTAACTTTCTTGCTGCAGAGTTCTTGATCTTTTGCAGTTTGCTAAAGTGCTACAAAGTACATTCTTTTGCATAATCAGTGTGTGAAATATCCCTTGTGTGACAGTGGCCTGTAATTGCAGTGTCTGCACTGTTTAGAATGCATTCCATGTGACTTCATTAACATGTGGGATCAGGAATAGGTTGGAGTCCTTGGTCACCCCAAGAATTCTCACCACCTATGATACATCTGGTTAAGTCTCTGGTTATTTGGGGCACACTCTTGTAGGCCGGATTTAATAGAGTTGAGCTTAAGTGGGTGATCATCATGCAGGCATCAGTGGTCCGAAGACCATTTTTAATCCCAGATGTTTCTAAGTACTTAGGTGTTTCCAGTTTTAAGACAACCATCTTGTCATCTTTATTGTTGTAACATGTAAGTTTGCATGAGCTGATCAGGTCTGGTGAGGGTGTGAGCCAGGGGCTGAAAAGAAGTGGTGAAATGATTGAGCCAGGTGGTGTTCTGTTATGCGGGCTGTAATGTGGAGCTGAAGTGAATGAATCAAGTTTGTTTTTATGAGTGTACCAATGTATGAGTGTTATACCCCACATTGTACTTCATCTTGTGTTAGATTATATTTGCATGGTGTAGTTCTTTAAGAACAGAATGTTAGTGCAGTTGCCTGGGAACGTGGTGTGGGCATTCTTTGTAACTGTTGGAATACATACAAAAAAGCTGTTTGTTGTAAGCGGTGTTTCTCCAGTCTGCTGCCTCCTCTGTTTATCTTCAGCAATAAACCACAATTTCCGATACCTCTGACTCCTCAGTTACTACAAAATTGTTGGCGACGATTTACTCAAGATACAGTTATCGGACTCAACGCGAAAGGCATTCATCAAAGGACTCTTTAAGATCGTGTGTACTTCACAAGCTACCTCTACAACTTGGATTTCCGATTTTGCCTCCGTTTTCAACACACGCCTTGCATCTGTATATCTACAACATACACTGAAATACATGCAGTAAGAAATTCTGCCGTTTTAAACTCTTAACTACTTTAAACCACGCTTAAATTAAAATATAATTTCTCTACCTGTCTCGGATGTCAAGCAAACAACTGTTCTTAACGGATTGATTGTTCCCAAAGATCGGTTTGCCAACGACGAGATCCGATTTATTGATCTTCTTTCTGTGTCACCCGCCATCTTCTGCGCATGCGTGAGGGAAACCATCGCAGTGTCGAAGTTCTACACATGCGCAGAGTCGTGCCATCTTCTGCGCATGCGTGAAGGAAATCATCGCAGCGTCTAAGTTCTGCACATGCGCTGAGTCGTGCCTGACCCTCGCAATTGTGACGTGACGACAAGAGAAACAATCTACGTTCGTGGTTGCCGTGCTGAATTTCTTTATACCGCTCAAACACCAAGCAGTCAACACGCTCTATTTTCGCTGCACGTATCCTCCTTACTCAGCAAGGGATTGAGTCTCTACTGTGATTCACTCACACACCATTCCAATCTGTGAATTTCAACAGTCAAGCTAGTCTACTGTGATTCACACACAAATCGACTTTGTAACCAGTCTATGGTTATCCAAAAGAGGGGATACACATATTTTTTTTTGGATAACTTTATTAGCGGAAAATTCTCTAATGACATTCCAATTATAAAAAAAATTAATTTTTTTTTTTTTCTTTTCTCGCAATTTCATTTTACAGGTTTTGTACTCAGTGTATTTGGAATCTTCATATATTGTGAATTCATATCAATTTTCCTTATTCGTTTACAGTATGCAGTCTGTTAATCCTCCTCCTTCTTTCCTTGAGTCAGCTGGTGATCCACCTGTTAGGTGGGAGGTTTGGTTTGATGCTTTTCAAACATATCTCGGTGCCATTGGGGCATCTAGATTTAATAACGAACGCAAAAGATATTTATTGCTTCATTCTCTTGGTTTCGAGGGAAGATCCATATTCAAGCATCTGCCCGAGATTACACATGTTCCTGGGGATGAAATTGATGTGTTCGAAGATGCTGTAACCAAACTTAGAATTAGGTTTCATATACAACCCAGTTTGATGGTATTACGACACAAATTTTTCAAGAGGCAGCAAAGGGATGGTGAAGATGTCGATACCTATATTACTGCACTAAGGAAACTAGCTTCAGACTGCCAGTTCGAGACATTTTTAGAGCAACTGATTAGAGATCAGTTTGTCTGTCACTGCAGCGATAAACAAATACGCCAAAAATTACTCTCTCTGTCGAATCCTGATTTAGATGAGACTATAAAGATTGCCAAAAGTATTGAAACTTCACAAATTTCCTTAAAGGAACTAGAGGACAAACTGCCTGATTCGGTCAACATTGTTTCATCTAACTCTAAGCATAAGCCTAGTGAAGTCTCGAAACCTGATGTTGTTAATTATCAGAGCAAAAAAGTTGGGCAAAAGAAAAACATCGTTCCATCTTTTGGTGGAAAGCAAATATGCAATAGATGTGGAAATCCACAACATCAAAAGGGCGCAAGATGTCCTGGTTCAAATGTTGTATGCAGTTACTGCAAAAAAGTAGGACATTTTGCAAAAGTATGTTTTAAAAAAAAATTTAACGATCAAAGGAGATCTGTTGCCTGCGTTCAAGAATCAGATGTTGACTCAGATTCTGAATTTGTTTCAATTGTCACTGAAAAGTTGGATTCCGTCTCACATGTTTCTGATAATGTTGAATGTGTTGATCCTGTTGAAGAGATATGGGTTGGGAACAAACCCTTAAATTTGCTAGTAGATTCGGGATCGAGAATAACCATGATCACGAGGGAGTTGTTTTTAGAGACATGGAGAGAGAGAGTTTTGTCACCTCCTGACAGGTCACCTGTATCCTACGAGGGTCGCAAAATAGAACTAATGGGGTATTTTGAAGATAGTTTGATGTTCAAAGGAAGAGTGATTCATGGGAAGGTCTATGTGGCTGTCAAGGGACTCAATATTTTGGGATGGTACCACCAGGGATTGTTCGGTATGATCCTTAAACCGGGATGCCATGAACAAGTACTTGTAGTTTCAGACCCAAAGAGTAGTATTAATTGGAAAGAGCTTTTTCCTACTGTATTTTCTGGCGAACTTGGAACCATTCGAGGGTTTAGACATCGAATCATAGTGAAGGAAGGATCTTTACCTGTAAAGCATAAATTGAGGGGGGTACCTTTCAGAGTTAGAGAAGACCTTGAGATTGAAATAAAACGCCTTTGTCAAGAAGGAATTATTGAACCGACGGAGTCGTCCTTATTGCTTTCTCCTCTGGTTGTAGCACGTAAGAAATGCGGGAAGTTACGTGTCTGTGTGGACCTTAGGTCCCTCAATAAGGAAATTTGGGTGGACTCGCATCCTCTTCCTAAGATTAATGATTTGTTTTCATGTGTTAGAGGATAGAGATATTTTCAAAATTAGACCTAGCTAATGCTTAGCACCAGATCGAATTGGAGGAGGAATCCCGTCATCTCACTGCATTCATTTCACCATTAGGAACATTTCGATACAAACGGATGCCGTTTGGGCTAGCTTCGGCGGCATCGGTTTTCCAACGAGTCATGCAGAGTTTGTTGGGTGAAATTAAAGGAGTTCTTGTATTTCAAGATGACGTTTTAATTCATACTAGAGACATAAATTCGCACAACATTTTGTTGAAAAGGGTTTTTGAAATTTTTAAAGACCGTGGTGTGGTCATAAAACCTGAAAAGTGCAAGTTTATGTGTGGTGAAGTTGAGTATTTGGGCCATCACATCTCTGGAGAGGGGATTAGACCTAGAAAGGGATTGCTGAATGCCATTACTGATGCTCCTATTCCAGTAGACAAGACGGGTGTCAAATCATTATTAGGGCTACTTGAGTATTACTCCAAGTTTGTTCCAAATTATGCCTCTATTGTTAGACCAATCAGTATGTTATTAAGAAAGGGTGTTCTGTTTGATTGGTCTGATGAGTGTGCTGCAGCTTTGAGCACGGTAAAAATGACTCTTGCTAACAGTGAAGCACTCAAACCCTATGATCCTTCCCTATCTACCTGCATTACGGTGGATGCAAGTCAAGTGGGTTTGGGGTGTGTTATTACTCAAGATACTCAAGCTGGTGAAAACACCATTGCGTTTGCATCTAGAGTATTAAGAGACGGAGAATTACACTACTCTGTAATTGAAAAGGAGTTATTGTCTTGTTTGTGGGCTGTTGAAAAATTTCGTTCGTATGTCTGGGGTAAGCGTTTTCTATTGAGGACTGATCATAAACCCCTAGTCAACATTCTCAGTGCAGGAACTAGTAAATGTTGTTCACCAAGGATCGTAAGAATGGTTTCACGGCTTATGCAATACCAATTCGATGTGGTACACGTTTCTGGTGGAAGAAATATAAGGGCAGATTTTTTTTCTAGGTTTCCTATTGGTGAGGAAAAAGGGGAATTCTTGAAGGAGAACGAGGATGACGATGATTCGGATGATTGTTTTCTTGCTGCAGTAGATCTTTCCGAACATAGTGTTGGGAGTGAAGAAAATTGGTTGGAAGCCATGTCTCAAGATGAAGTACTACAACAGGTGTGTGAGTGTGTAAGGAATGGTTGGCCGAGGGAAGGTACGTTGCCACATTATTTGCAACCTTTTTGGAAGGTGCAATCAGAAATTTCGATTGAGGGTGGTATTTTGGTTCGAGCAGATAAACTTGTCCCTCCCAATAGTCTGAGAAGGAACATCATTTTCAAGGCCCATGAGGGTCATCTTGGTTTAACTCTCACTAAACGAAGAGTCCGCGATTGTTTTTGGTGGCCATCCATGGATAATGATATTGGGGATGTTGTTGATGTGTGCAATATTTGTAGAAGCGCGGATAAGGGATTGAAAGTTAAGACACCTCCTCTTCCTCCTATTGAGTGTCCGTCTTCTCCTTGGTGTAAACTGGGGTTGGATATCATGGGTCCGATTGAGGGTATGGTTAATGGGTGTCGTTTCATTCTAGTTTTGATTGACTATGCTTCGAAATGGTCTGAAGTGAAAATAGTTAAGGATACTTCATCTTCCAGTGTGATTGCGTTTTTAAAAGAGGTGTTCATCCGAGAAGGATTTCCTGAAACACTAGTTACAGATAATGGTACCCAGTTTGTGAGTTCAGAGTTTGATGTGTTCTTAAGGTCGTGTAACATCAAACATGTGCGGAGTTCGCTATATCACCCACAGTCTAATGGTCAGGTGGAGCGCATGAATAGAGTGGTAGGAGAATGTATTAGATGGGCAAAGTATAACAATGTGAACATTCAGGGTTCGATCGACAGCATGCTTTGATTCTATAGAACGACTCCTCTCTCTACAACTAAGGTATCGCCTTTTGAGCTATTGAGAGGACGTAAAGCCAATACCAGTTTTAAACCAGGGTGGATGAATAAGTGGATCAAATCGATTCATGATATGAATAATCTCATGAACATTGTTAAAAGAAATGTTGATATGTCACAGGCCAAGCAAAAAAAATGGTTTGATGGGAAGAAGTGTACTGGGTTGGTTGAAGTACATGTGGGAGATTTTGTTCGTATTAAATCCTCTTTTCATGTAAAGAAGGGGATGAGTAAATTCGGACCACCTGTCCGGGTTATTCGTATCGGTAAAAATGCAGTACAGGTCGAGGATGGAAATTGGTGGAATGTAGGGAAAATCGTTTAAGGTCGAGTTAAAGAGACCTCTTGCAATAGGGGAACTGGTGCTAATGGTGCTGATGTTTCTCTATCTCATGAAACTAGTGATGCTCATGCTTCTCTGAGAAGGAGTACCAGAATGAAAACGATTCCTAAACGTTATAGCGTTTAGGAAGATTTCTGATTGAAGATTATTCCTAGACGTTATTGCGTTTAGGAGTATTACCGGAGTGAAAATTATTTTTACGTTATTGCAAGTGAATTTATGTAGTAGTTTGTATAGTTTATAATGTACAATTTGGTGTTTTTGAAGACTGTTTGATGTTTTGCTTTTATTTTTGTTTTTTTTATTTTTTATTGAAGAAAAGGGGATATGTTATACCCCACATTGTACTTCATCTTGTGTTAGATTATATTTGCATGGTGTAGTTCTTTAAGAACAGAATGTTAGTGCAGTTGCCTGGGAACGTGGTGTGGGCATTCTTTGTAACTGTTGGAATACATACAAAAAAGCTGTTTGTTGTAAGCGGTGTTTCTCCAGTCTGCTGCCTCCTCTGTTTATCTTCAGCAATAAACCACAATTTCCGATACCTCTGACTCCTCAGTTACTACAATGAGGTCTTGTGATCAGAAAGGTAGAGTTCTGTGTGGAGAGAGTTGTTTTGTGTGTTCCTTGTTACAGATCCAGCATGTGGTGAGAAGGATACTTTTGAAAAGGTAGTGGTGGTAGTGGTCTGGGTAGCCTTCTTGCTTTTGTGAGATCCCCGGATTCAATGTCAGATAGCTGTATAAAGGGAGTTAAGGCTGTTTATGTCTTTTGTTCAACTATTTTAGTTTTTTGCATGTTCAGTTTTATTCTTGAGGTGGCCTTTGTTTTGGAGGAAAGCTTGTGGGTGATTTTATTGCAGAAAACTAGCAAATGCTTAATCTAGCAGTGGTGTGTTCTGGGTTGCAAAACTTTGAGCGATTGTTATGTAGTTATTTTCTAGGCATTCTGCATTCAATCAATCAATCAGGGGTTTTCAAAGCGTGCTACTCACCCGTGAGAGTGTCAAGATGTTTGGGGGGGGTAGCAGCTCCGGTTCAGTCAAAGAGCCAGGTCTTGAGGTTCGTCCTGAAAGTGTGCAGGGTAGGGGAGCGTCTGATGTTAACCGGGAGCTCGTTCCAGGCCTTGGCTGCGACGTAGGAAAAGGCTCTTCCACCTGCTCTGCTTCTGTGAATGCGGGGGGTTTCTGCTAGGGCGAGGTCAGAAAAGCGGAGGTTCCTTTTGGGTACGTGGAAGGAGACTCACTCGTTGAGGTATTTGGGTCCGATGTTGTGTAGGGGTTTGTAGGCATGGGTGAGTAGTTTGAAGGTTACTCTCTTCTCGACGGGTAGCTAATGGAGGTCTTGTAGGGTCATGTGTTCGTGCCATGGGGTTCCGAGGAGGAGTCTGGCTGCAGCGTTCTGGATGGTTTGGAGTTTGTGTTGGAGCGTTCTGTTGATTCTGGCGTAGAGGGCGTTGCCGTAGTCCAGTCTGCTTGTTATGAGTGCGTGGGTGACGGTCTCTCTGCATTCAGGGGGGATCCATTTGAAGGTCTTGCAGAGTATGCAGAGGCAGTTGAAACTGGTGGAGGCGACGGCGTTGACCTGGCGGGTCATGGTGAGGGAGGAGTCGAGGATGATGCCGAGGTTTTGCACATGGTCTGCCGGGGTAGGAGGGCTCCCAAGGGTGGAGGGCCACCAAGTGTTGTCCCATGCGGAGGTGGAGAAGCCGAGGACAAGGACCTCTGTCTTCTCTGAGTTGAGCTTGAGGCAGCTGTTGTTCATTCAGGCTGCGATGTCCACCATTCCTTCCTTGAAGCATAGTCTGGTGTTTTCGGGGTGCTTCGTGAGGGAGAGGATGAGCTGGGTTTTCTCTGCGTAGGATACTATGCTGAGCCCATGTTGTCTGACGATAGCGGCGAGGGGGGCCATGTAAATGTAGAAGAGCTTGGGGCTGAGAGAGGATCCTTGAGGTACTCCGCAGGTGATCTCGGTGGTTTCAGAGAGGAAGGGTGGGAGTCTGACTCTCTGGGTTCTGCCAGAGAGAAAGGATCGGATCCAGTTGAGGGTGGTTCCCCGTATCCCAGCGTCGTGGATTCTGGCTGCGCGGGTGCGATGTGAGACGGTGTCAAAAGCTGCGGAAAGGTCTAGAAGGATGAGGGCAGCGTTGTGGCCCTGGTCGAGCAGCATGCGGATATCGTCGGTGGCAGCGAGGAGGGCGCTCTCGGTGCTGTGGCTGCTGCGGAAAACAGATTGGGAGGGGTCTAGGATGGCGTTCTCTTCGATGAAGGTGGTCAGCTGGGCGTTTACGAGTCTCTCCATGACTTTGGCAGCGAAGGAGAGAAGAGAGATGGGCCGGTAGTTTTTCAGATCTGTCGGGTCAGTCGAAGGCTTCTTGAGGAGGGATTTGACCTCTGCCCGCTTCCAGTCGTCGGGGAAGATGCTGGATTGGAAGGAGGCATTGATGGTTCGGCTTAGCTCAGGTGCTATGGCCGTGGTGACTCGGTGGTAGATGTGTGGTGGGCAGGGGTCTGTGGGAGCTCCTGAGTGGGTGTTCTTCATGGTCGTGGTGGTGTCCACAGTGGTGGCAGGGTTCCAGGTGGTGATGGACGGCTGGTTGTCGGTGGTGGGGAGGGGGTTGGTGTCTAGGATCTGTTCGCTGAAGTTGTCGTAGAGGGCCTTGATTTTATGGTGGAAGTAGTGGCTGAGCTTGTTGCAGAGGTCCTGGGAAGGTGTGATGTCCGTGGCTTCGCTGGGGGGTTTGGTGAGCTACTGTATGACGTTGAAGAGTTCTTTGGCGTTGGTAGTGTTGGTGTGGATTTTGTTCTTAATGAAGGTTCGCTTTGTGGATCTTATGAGCTGGTAGTATTCCTTCAGGGTGTTCCTATAGTTGTTCTGGTCTGCATTGGTGATGCCTGAAGAACAGTGTGGTTTCTTTGAAACTTTGATTGCCAATTTTCTTGACCTGTTATGGCATACTAGGAGGACTGTGTCTTTAGATTTTCGGTGTTCTTATCTTTTCATTGGTCCTGTGGGTTATTCTTCTGCATTTAAGGACAGTGGATGTCCTCAATGGTATTTGTTTGCCCAAGCTATCAGTAAGCCAGGTGAGGACCTAAGCCATTTATGCTTTGGGTTAGGTCTTGGGAAGTTATGAATCAGGTGCAGAGGGGTTTAGTTTATTCCAATGTCAGTAACTTTGGTCGCTCTGGGTCATATCTGCTGTTAGGAGGTGAATGTTGAAAGAGTTGACCTGGTCGTTACTCCACATTATGAATGAGTTTCCTTTACCTTTAGCATGTCCTGGGAATGTCCTGCTGTCTGTGTTGATCCTGTCACACATAGATGAAAGTTGAGAGCCGTGCCGGTTGATGTGATCGCTCTTGTTTGTGTTAGCATATGACAGTTAAACCAACATTCACGTCCTGAGGATGCGTTTTTTGTGTTTTTTTGTGGTAAGTCCACCTAAAGGCAAGGAACTCCTCGACTCGAGTCAGTGTGGGAGAGTATGTCAGGGTTGGAGGGGGCTACTAGGGTTCTTCACAATTTCCAATGCATTGCAGTCTGGTGACTGCACATAACGGCAGCCTAAGGGGACTGCTGCATAGTAAACCTTTTTCACTGACACTGCTTTCTGCAGTGTGGTTCTCAGTGGGCCACCAGCAAGAGAGTGACATTTTTCACAGATCAGACACCTGGACGTTCTAGGCCCTACCTCCCTGTGAAACATGCCTGCACATGGTATGATAAGAGAAAAGGTACACTGCCTGCTTGATCCTGCATTGTGCTATTTTGTTGGGATAGCACTGCAAGCAGAAATGAGGACACTTCTCAACAGAGCTCAAAGAAAGGCCTGTGTTACATTTGTTGGCTCGAAAATTAAGACAGACATTAAATGAAAATAATCTTTTAAGGGAAAGGGAACAAAGTGGTAACTGCACGGGGGAGGAGGCGGATATGCAGAAACTGGAGAACAAACGCAGCTTAGAACAGGTTCCAAAAAACACAAAGGAAATGCCAACGTTTGTCCAGGCTACTTTCCAGGACTGCTGGAAGACTCCTCAATGGAATAAGCAAAACCTGTTGGGCAGGTAAGGCACAAGAGGATATACCATCCATTATCAGCAGAACAATGCCTGCAGACACAAAACTCTGATTTATGTCACATGACAAGGCGCATCTTGGCACAGTGGCTCTCACAGTGGTGTGCTGGGATAGGTGCGAGGTTCCAGACTTAGCCTGTAGCCACATCCTGCCCAGACTGCTGGTGGCATCTGTAAAGGGTTGGGGCCCTAGGCCCCCATACGGTAATAAGTAGCATACAGACACACTAGTATGGTATCTAGAACTGTCCCAGGGCGTGTGCCCCGGCCCCTTTTATTGGCAGGGTCACATGTCATGTGACACCTGTGATGAATGGGTAGTGGGGTGGTAGTGTAAGGCAGCCCTCGAAGACACCTGTGATGAATGGGTAGTGGGGTGGTAGTGTAAGCCAGCCCTCAGGGAGTGGCTGGTACAAACCAACAATTAGGAACAAAAAACAGTGACCAGTCGGTTACTACCTCCCTCCCAAACCTCCTTAAAATGGAAAGGCAGGTCCAAACTGTGGGAAAGAACAAAACAACAACAGAAAACTATTCAGCTGCTTTCCGGACAGGATGAGTGTACAATTGCAACAGTGACCTCCAGTTCGAATTGGCACAGTTCAGCGGTGCACTGTGGATCCTGTCCTACCTGCACTTAATGTCTGGGAATCTATATACAACGCCTATATATACTGCTTACTGCAAGGGTGCAAGTGGAGCAATAGTGAAGTCTGTGGACGATACATTTTCAAACGACATCTGTGCTCCACTAACGGCAAACCTCCTAAGACTGATGAAATCCTAGTCACTGTTAATGAGTCTTTCTCAGATACCACAGCGCTTCCAACTGCCTGATGGTGGAGCAATTTCAGGGCAATTTCTGACATCCTTCTCTCACTAGGATTCCCCTCACAATGTCAGGATTCCCCTCTCATGGGAGTCCCCTGAGGTCCTCTTCACCAGGCTTCCACGGGACTGTGTGGACTTCGCCGTATCGCTCCAATGCCATACTATAGGCCCCTGGAGGAATCGCTATGAGTCCCACCTTCAATTCACTCGATCCGCCTTGAGGATAGTTGTTTCCAGATCGCATTACTTCTTCCATCCTGACTCTGGTGCACTGGCATTGACAGGACAGTCTTTGGGGTAACCAGCTTCATACAAGAGATCTTTGTACTTGTTGTACTTCCTGGGACCTGAGGGGGAGCTGCTGCAGATGCATCTCTCGTGTTGGGAGTCCACTCTCACCGGCGATCCCTGAGGCCCTTGCCCCTGGATTGCCACGGTCTTGTGTGGATTGGTCGGATCCTCTTTTAGACCCCACGACCGAGGTCACTCAGGACATCGAGCAGGACCACAATCCAGTCTTCTGTGCGACCCCAAAGTTAGATTATACAAATGGTCCAGCTTGCTCTCTTTCACAGGCTTTAGGTTTGCTTGGTGTAACCGAAGCCACCCTCTTATGGTGCCACAGATTCTTCACTGACCTCTAGATGTTACATAGGTACAGTGCTTCACTCACGATGTCCAAAACTCCTGAGATGTTCTTGCACCCATAGTCATGTTCTGTACTTTGTGGTGTGCCAGATAGCTATTACACACACTTCTCTACTTCTTTCTTCAATTTTTCCTTGGATTTATACTTGTGGCCTCGTGCCACTTACATAATTTCATCTTCCTCTTAATTTATTCTTGTGGCATCATGCCACTTCTTCACTTTCATCTTCATCCTCTTCACGACATGGTCTGGTCCGATCTTGCCTTATTCTCTTTTTTCTTCTGACCAGGCCTCTCCATGTGACATGCACTTCACATGGGTCTTCCTGGCACATCCTACCCCTAGGACTATGCTTTCTCCTCATCCTGTCATAAGACCTCTCGTCGTGACCTTCTTCATTTCACAACCTCTCCTAGGTCCTCTTCTTTCAACTTCTTTTCTAGGCCTTTGCTGCTTTGGGGTTCACTCACATTGTTTTCCTTGTCCTCTTGGCCGCTTTCTTGGCGCGGGCAGGCTCGAGCTACTTTGGGGTACTCCCTCTACTGGGGAACACAGTCCGTCTCCATTTCCACTTTGCCACTCATATGGGTCATGCGGCCATCTCAGCCAGTTCTTTTCTTGACAGTTCTTGCCAGTTGGTCCTCTTCCTCCTTTGCCACAGCAGCCTTCATATTGCTGCTAGCGCTTTACTTTGTCGATAGGTATCCTTAACTTCTGCAGTGACCAACCATGGCACTCCGCATCACTAGAGCTCTCCTCATAGACTCCTCACTTAACTTTTATGTTTATTTTGCTGTCTCTGCCTTAGAGCCTGCAGTCTATAATCAGTCTCTTTGGGGGGGGGGGGGGGGTGGAAAGGTAATCATGCCCCTCCAACCCCATATTAGCTCAGGCTTTTTTCTGATTTTTTGGTTTGGGGGCTTCTTTCTCTCTTACTTTACTTTCATTTTTTTTTCTTTTCCTTCAGGCATGGTTCCTGATTATGGCCACTAGGTGGCACTGCAAACAATGATTGTGGGTCACGGCAGCTTTGTTTCCCTACTCAGCGGGCCTCACAAAGTTCTTACAATGCCTCCTTCTGCCCGGCACCATCCATGTGCAGGGAAACACATCCACCGGCCACAGGCTCGCTTCGCGGACCACCCACATACAGGGAAACGCTTTCCCTGGCGGCAGTCTCGCTTCGTGGGACTTTCTCCTTCAACCTGCTACATTCCATCCTTGGAGTGCCGGCCTTGTGGGGTTGGAGGCTCTCGATGCTGCCCGACAGCGATTACTTTCTTCATGGGCAGGGCCCTCGCGCTGCATCATGCTCTGCAGCGGCCCCACCCGCTTACTTCAGACACTCCGGCCAACAGGTAAGGCCGCAGAGCGGCGCTCCTTCATGTTTTTTTCTACACCCAGTTGCCTCCTTACTCATCGATACTTTGTTTTAAGAGGTGCAGACACATAATTTAGGGTAGAAGAGCTTCATTAAGTGATGGTGAACAACCCCTGGACACGTCCTTCACAGCAGCAACCGTCTTCTCCATTGAAGTCCACCTTCCAGAACCTTGGGAGGCTAGCAACCATCACTAGGATGAAAGACTAGTTGCTAGGACACAACATATCCCCTTCCCAACACAAAACGATGAAATGAACTACAAAATTACAAGATACACAATAAACACAAAAGAGAAAATAGGAATAAGCATATACATTATATTAATAGCACATGTAATCGTTTTGCGACTTGGGACTCCTCCTAACTCGTCCGGTGCCTTCCACAGCAACAGACCTGCCATTGCCGTTGTCATTCAACACCCTTTCCACCTGACCACCACCTGTCTTTTCCAACCACATGTCAAGCGCCAGAGTATTGCACAAGGTAACTCTTCGGATGTTCCACTTTTTGCCATATGTCAACGACACATTGTTACCCAAAACCTTGGTGATACACTTGGGCACTGACCATTTTGACCAACCCCCTTTTGGAGCACCCATACGGTTGGTTCTCACCCAATTTCCAACTGCAAACACTTGTCACTATGCCTACCTACATACTTGTCCTGGTGCTTTTTGACCTTACACTACAGATGTTTCTTGCATACATGCCATGTGAGACCCTTCGGCATCCAAGCAGGAAAAACTCTTGTCCATGACTGTCTGCCCTTTAGGAGCATAAAAGGGGTCTCCTTGGTGACGGAATGGGGCGTGGTGTGGTAGCTCCACAACATCTGTTTTACAGCTTTCCTACAATCCGCAACACTACTCTCAGTCAATTGAACGCACTCTTTCAAGACTCGGTTGAACCTCTCAACGAGGCCGTTCTCCCTGGGGTTGTAAACAGCAGTGGTATGGTGAGATATACCCATCTTGGACAAGTAGGTTTTTAATTCCTCCGCTACAAAGTGGGGCCCATTGTTCATGACCAAAGTGTCGGGACAACCCTCCCTGCGGAAATTTTGGTCGCAAAATTCGATGATATTCGCTTTAATTTCTCCAGAAAACACCACCTCTGGCCTCTTGGAATGATAATCAATTAATACCAAGGCGATTTTATTTGTTATCCCTTTGGTTGAAAATAGACCACAAATGTCCATAGCTGCCCTTTACCAAGGTCTACTAGGGAAACTAGTGGAAACAATGGGAGATTCCTGAGCCCAGTGGGACTTATCACTGCACATGCAATCTATGCAGGCCCGCACATACTCTTCCACCTCCCTGTCCATTCCGGGCCACCAAAAAGTTTCCCTGGCTTTTCTCTTCATACCGGAAATTCCACTATGCCCTTCGTGCAGTAACTTTAGAAGTCTGGTGCGCAAGGATTCTGACACCACTCCATCCACAACCGAGAGCTCCGTCCCTACCGTCCAGAACGCACAAAACCATTTTTTTTTATCACATTAGTTCTAGAAGGATTGGGCAATTCATCCATTAACTTCTTCGTGGTGGCATCCTCCCCCACCACCGACTTCCACTCATCCACTGTGAGGGTGCCCTCACATGACTCGGACACACTGGCCACCACACAGTCATCATTGGAATCTTCTTCTTCGTCTCCGCATTGCAGCAGCAATGAGATAAACAGTCAGCATTTATGTTGCGATTCCTAGGAGAAAAACTCAATGAGAAATCATACCCTTAAAGCCTGTACGATCATTTGGCAATTCTGAGAGTCGCCTTCCGGGCTCCCTTGGTGGTGAATAAATCTAAAAAAGGTCCATGGTCTGACCTGACCTCAAAATGGGTTTGCCACATGTAGGTCTTAAAGTAGTTCACACCCCACCAGCATGCAAGGACCTCCTTCTCTATGACTGAATATGTAGCCTCTGCGCCCTTAAGAGTGCGGGATACAATGGG
Organism: Triturus cristatus; assembly: GCF_964204655.1. NCBI lineage: Eukaryota > Metazoa > Chordata > Amphibia > Caudata > Salamandridae > Triturus > Triturus cristatus. Next base: position 764,669,548 of record NC_140581.1, on the reverse strand, counting down.
CACCACACATTCTTGCTCAAGATATTTCTATATTAGAACAGCTCCAAGCCCATATGCACTTGAATCCACTACAATCACACTACGATACGATGGGTTAAAAGGTTTCAAAGCAACCGCCTTCACAAATTGTTTTTTTATGACCTCAGATGCAACTTGACACGCATCCGACCATTCAAACTTGCTGCCGTTTTCCATCAGCACTCTCAAAGCATGTACCTTGTCAGCGAAATGCTGGACAAATTTGGAATTAAATTCTGCTAAACCAAGGAATGAGCACAATTGCTCCTTGTCACGCAGTGGCAGTGCTTCCACTATGGCATCCAGTAGTTTCTTTCTGGGCTTCACCCCCTCCTGTGACAAGGTGTGTTCAAGATAATCAATTTGCTTCACGCCACATTTGCACTTGTTCACCCCTACAGTCAGACCCGCAATTTGCAACTTGTTCAACGATTTGTCCAAGATCATGTCATGTTCTTCACAATTACCACCACACAGAAGAACATCATCTTGGAACACCAAAACCTTGGACATACCCCCCAAAATCTTGCACATCACTTTCTGGAAAAATGCAGAGACGGACGCTAAACCGAAGGGCATGTGCATGAATCGGAATGCACCCTCTGGCGTAATAAACAGTAAGTAAGATGCCTTGATGCTGGGTGTAATCTGACCTGGTGGTATGCGCTTGAGAGATCAATCAAGAAAAAATAGGTCGCATTGGTGACAGGCTACACCATCTCATTGATATGTGGTAGGGGATAACGGTCGACCAGACTATAGCAATTAAGATCCCTCAAGTCAATACACATGCGCAAATTCACGTCAGATTTGCGTGCCAATTTTGATGACTGTATTGGTTCGATGACTTGTGCCTCACATAATTTTTGCAACTCCTTCCTTAATTGCTCCCTGAGAGCAAACGGCACATTCCTCAATTTGTGCACACATGGGACATTGTTGGATCTTAATACTATGCTATGCTCGAATTTAGCTAAACACCCAAGTTCCCCTCCAAACAATTTGGGAAACTTGGAGCTCCACTTGGCTTTCTCTGCATCTTCTGTCACAAGTACCTGCTGGGGATGGTTGGCATCTAATGTGATGCCTAACAGTTTTTGTTCACACCACCCTAATAGCTCTCTTCCTTTTTCCACCACATACACTTTACTGGTTGCTTCCTTGCCTTTGTGTAATAATTTACAATTGAAAAAGCTCACCAAGGGAAGCTTGACACCACAGTAGCCCACAGGTTCAATATTAGGGTGACTCAATTTGCAACTGCCCACTTTCTCCCAAGCATCCTTATCTATGATAGTGTATGGGGAACAAGAATCTGCCCAAACTGCAATTCTGGTACTATTAATCCCTAAATTCCATTTGGGAGGGTTATAGCCCTCCCGTATGTCATGGACAGCGTCGTCACACACAACTAACACTTCGATCTCCCTCTCATCAGATTAATTCTCCTCCTCATAAAACTCTCTTATTGCATTTACAGCACGCTTCCAATTCACATACGTGCAAAATGACCAATTTTTCTACATTTGTAACACTTCTCCTTAGTGGCTATGCACTTATCCGAGTCTGTCGTGTGTTTCATAAGGCACACTAGTATGGTATCTAGAACTGGCAGGGCACGTGTGCCTGGACACTTTTATTGGCAGGGTAACAACTCCTGTGACACCTGTGATGGATGGGTGTGGTGTGGTAGTGTAAGCCAGCCCTCAAGGAGTGGCTAGTACAACCCAACAATTAGGAACACTAGAACAGTGGCCAGCCGGTCACTACAGCATCCAGTGTTTCTTGCCGCGGTGTGGCAATAAATGTAAGAAAACACGAGCAGCGCAAACTGGCAGATTCCACTCCCCATATACACTGAGCCAGTGCCAACGCCAAACAATGAAAACAACGCACGCTATGTCTTCCCACTAAAAAAGGAAGGCGCGCGAGAGCTTCTAGATACCATAGTCACCCTCCCGCTCATCTCTCAAGCCGCAGTTTCTCAGAAATGACGTGACAGGAGAGGAGCAGAAGGCAGTACATTAAAGAATCATTATCCTACAGCGCAGCCACGGAACTAGTGCCAATATCGGCAACCGTTATCATATAATACATCAGTACATAATCATAATAAAACACACGACACTGAATGTAAGTGGAGAAATATTGCTGCAGGTTTATTAGCATAATAAATATGCAAACACGGTGGGTTATCTTACGGGCGATCCCAGGGCAGGCCAGCCCCATGGCGCCTGCCCGTCTGATAAGCCTAGGGTCACCATGGCAGCGCCAATTGGTGACCACCAAATGTTGGGAGGGTCCACCCCTCCCATCCGTGAACCTCCAGTCCACATGCTTCACCACGCCCCCCCGTGATGGGTGGGCGGAGCATACATGGCAGCCCCCGGTTGCTCAGACCCACAACCGCCTGTCGGTAGCGGGGCGCCGTAGGTCTTCCAGTGGACACGCTAAAAGATCCCTGGGTATCCTGGCTTAGCACCACACGGTGCTGCTGCATGCTATACCCCTTGGTATGTGCAGACCCTGGATCGCCCTGTAACTCCTCCTGCAACACAAAAGTGAAAGTTGTTAGAAAAACCTTCCCCCCCCTTCTTGTCCCTCCTGATGCCGGGTAAGCGGATGGGCGGGTAAGGCAAAACGAACGGACAAGAGGGCGAGGAGGGGGCGGGGACCGAATATGTACCCCCCCTCAAGGCTCCTCCCCGCCGGGAGCAGCTACCTGACTGGGGTCTCCCTAGGTCAAGCCCAGGGACAAGACCTCCCACCCCTGTGCCTTCCTGTGGCACTAAGGCGGCCGCCCTCAAGGGGGCGGGCCGCTGCGCAACCCCCACCCCGGGCAGCCTTACATAGTGCCAATATCGGCAACCGTTATCATATAATACATCAGTACATAATCATAATAAAACACACGACACTGAATGTAAGTGGAGAAATATTGCTGCAGGTTTATTAGCATAATAAATATGCAAACACGGTGGGTTATCTTACGGGCGATCCCAGGGCAGGCCAGCCCCATGGCGCCTGCCCGTCTGATAAGCCTAGGGTCACCATGGCAGCGCCAATTGGTGACCACCAAATGTTGGGAGGGTCCACCCCTCCCATCCGTGAACCTCCAGTCCACATGCTTCACCACGCCCCCCCGTGATGGGTGGGCGGAGCATACATGGCAGCCCCCGGTTGCTCAGACCCACAACCGCCTGTCGGTAGCGGGGCGCCGTAGGTCTTCCAGTGGACACGCTAAAAGATCCCTGGGTATCCTGGCTTAGCACCACACGGTGCTGCTGCATGCTATACCCCTTGGTATGTGCAGACCCTGGATCGCCCTGTAACTCCTCCACAGCCTTGGGAGTGGCCACCGTCACTACCAGGGCCCCCCACCAAGGTAGACCTATTTCCTTACAACCTGCTGCAGCCAAAGCTTCCCCTAGGCCCAGTAGGTCCAGTCTATTCGCAACCCGCAGCTGCCAAGTCTTCACCAAGGTCAAGTAAAATTAAATTCATGCCTAGGGTGGAGAGGTGCACCCCATCACCCTCCAGACACCCTGTTGATTTGGCGTGTAAAAGGCCATGCCTGACGAAGCCAAAGCCTCTTAGCTCAGTGAACTTGCACATGGCGCTATTAACTTTTCTCCTTGACACCTCAATGGCTTCTCCTGAGCGGGCTCCTTGCCAAGGTAGCCTATTACTAACAGCCTGCTGCAGCCAAAGCTTCCCCTAGGTCCAGTAGGAAAAGAACCGTGCCTAAACTAGGGAGGTGCACCCCATCTCCCTCCCGGCACCCTGTGGACTTGGCGTGTATAAGACCATGCCTGATGAAGCCAAGACCTCTTTGCTCTGCGCAACTGCGCATGGCTCCTGGTAGGCCATCATACCTACAGCATACTGATACCGGGCTTCTCCCAGGTCCAGTCAAAACAAGTCTACGCCCAACCGGGCCGGCGGCCAGCGTGCACCATATGGACAGGTTCGCCCAACCTTTCTAAACTCCTCCGTGGATTAGACTGAAATGACCTTAAACCTAAATAGGCGATGGTCCAAAGTTGCCTTTGCATGGCTAAATAACAATCCCTTTGCCAAGACACTCCTGCCTGGCAGTGCCCAGCCTGCCTTCCTTCCTCTTTCACTCCGTTGGAGTATGCCCATCGTATTCCATCAGTCACCACCAAATGTAAAGCCTTGCCCTCCCAAAATTCTGCTAGTATACCAGGGAGAGACAGGTCAGAGTGACCCCAGAGGAGAACAACGTGTAAAATGCTTCTCTATTTGAATACTGGAAAAGCCAGTTGGTCTCCAACAGATTTATAGCTTAAAGTGTTCCCCCGGTGCTTCCCTTAATCATATGGACCGTAGGCCCCTGTTGGAAGGCCACTTCCACAACCTGCATAGCTGCCAGCCAGTGCTGTAGGGCGGGCGAAGTTACCCGGTACTGATGCTCGCAAAGGTACCTGTTTCGCCAAACTCACGGGCGTGCTACTCAGTGAGCAACCAGACTCTGCCCTAGTACCCAGAGGTCAACCCCAAGCCCCTCCAAGTTCTGCTGCTTCACCTGCCTGTTAACACGAATCCCAGGGCAGACCACCGGCCTATAACCCATGCTTGGCCATGCCTGAGCTAAAATACCTCTGAACAGCCTGACAACAGGCTAACCACCAGCATTGCGTTCTGAATGTTTCTGACACTGCCAAGAAACATGCGCATAACTACAGCAACTGGCACCATGCCATAAAAGTAACAGTTCAGCCTTCTATGAAACAAACGTGCCCTTGTGGCGATCAGAGTAGTGCTCCCTCCAAGCCAGCAGCCCTAACAGGCAACCCGCACCCTCTTGGCACTGGCACACCCCCGCCACAGCTGCCCTCGAGTGCCTGGTCGTGTGAGGCCATAACCTATGTTTCATCACTGCGTCATACCGGGGTATGATGACCCATCTACTCTACTGCTGAGTGCCCATTGCACCATCGCAAGTATGCCTTTGCCTGCTCAGAGTCTGGCTGTAAAGTTGGAAGACATTGACCCCCCAGCCCAGGGCGAAGATGGCAGCATTACAGTCTCTGGTGCTATAGACGGTCCCCGTACCCCGATGGGACAGAATGCAATGCCCTTGCTCCTGTTGAGCACGAAACCAAAACCAATTGCTCACCCTGGTTTAATACCTTCCTGCTGCTAATCATTTCCTGGCTGAATGTTGACAAATCCATGTTCTGTAATGGCACTACTTCGCCGCCTGCACCATTCTGCCAGTGCCGAAAAGACCTTTGTCATGCTGCATGGCCTCATCAATCATGCCCTGTTCTAGCAGCGCCCGCTTCAGCCGAGGAGCAAACAACTCTCCGGTACCCCCAAACTGGCCCTGATGCGAGACAAACCGGGCCAAGGCACAGCAATGCGGTACTAACTAAAGCAGGTCTAACAGCGTCAACAGGCGTCCTCAGCTTACCATAGGCGTGGTGGAGTGAGGGTATCCAGTGAGAATCAAGATGACAACTTCCCATCTGACCGACCGTGGTGGGAACCACTCCTGCATATTCTAGTACACATGGTCCCAGTTCACATGTCACTGCCTGATGTACGTGCCCTAGGTACATGGTCCCCTTGCATGGCGGCCTGCCATTGAGACCCACACCAGTCCCCGATCAGTACCACTATCTGCCTACGCTACCATCTTGCCTGGCCTTCCTCCATGCCCAGCTGTACCACGCGATGATTGCTCTCCTCCGTCACTTGACCTGACCACACCTAGAAATACAAACACAGCGAGAGGAGGCAGCCTGTGACCTGCCCCAAAACCACTATCCCGCATCAAACCGACCCGATGAAAAGACAAGCGCCTAATGCTCTACACCCCTGGAAGACCCAGGAAATAACCCACCGATCAATCAATCGAGTAAATAACAACGGACATCCTTTCAGCATCTGAAGGCCTAGCCCCTCCGAAGTAACCTGGGAGCCCAACGCCAGGCCTCAGCACCTGTGGCGTGAGTGATCTTTGCCCACTACCGTGTGAGCCAGGGCCCCCTCTTTTTTTTTTTTTTTTTTTTTTTTTATGACTGAAGCACACGAAAACAACCCTAGCTGTTCCTTGCCGCTAGGTCTTCCTACCCTCAGGAGACCAAGAACGACCAGGAAACAATAACACTCACTCAACACTAGGCGTTCCAAGTCCACTCGGCCTAATTTGCCAGCCGGTGAGCGTTCCAGATTCTTTAGCTTGGCCCCTCCTATGAGCTCCCTGTTGAAAGTGGCGAGCCGGACCTGCCAGTACTATCTACCCTTCAACTCATTGCCGCATGGCGGCACTACCCATTGCAACCCTTGTCAACCAGCTGGCAATGTGGGTTAACCTCCCATTAGGGTGGCGGCAGAGCATCTAGCATGTGTCCTAGATGCCCAATCTATGTGACGTTGTGCCGGGGTAGTGGAAACCTTACACTGATAACTGTGCATCGCACCCTCAGACAATCGTAAAATTACTTGCTATTTAATAAAGCTGTGAATTGCAATGTGTAACTGTTACTACTTTTATCACACTCCAGGAGTGAGAGGCAGAGCTAGCTACTGATGCACTGCCCATTATACATGGGGTTAACAGCAGGCACATCCCCTGTTGGGCTATCTTGTTTGGAAAGGATCCTAGAGCGGAGGATTACACCGCGATCTCCCTGCCAAGTGCAAGTACACCTAAGAAATGAGCCAGTTTCATACCTGAGACCTGTAAATAAATCCCCGTAGACCGGCTACCTAACATGACCATAATGCGTGCTACCGCCTCAGAGTTTGCCTGCAAAATAACTGCTGTGATTCCAGGCTGATATGAAAAACTCATGCCTGAGGCAAGAAGTATTGATGGAAGGATCGTGATGTGGCCAAAATTGCAGTCACTGCACCCCCAGTGGGTTGACCCCTACCCCGCCCATCCTACTTACTTGCTGAGTCCTATCCCAAGTACCTTACCTGCTGACCTACAGTGGCCCTTGGTGCTGAACAAACTATGCCCCGGTATGCTTAGTATCCCCCGGAGCTGCTAGCCTCCCACAGGAAGAGGTGGAACTGGGCCTGCCTATATCTAAGAATACTGGAGGATGTATGTAATTTGCCCTCCTTTGGATAAAACCTGCCCTTACCTACACATGCATAGATTCGTGTGCTGAACTACAGCAAGGAGCATGCCCAAGTAACTTGCCCTTCTATGAGACCTGGGCAGGAGAGGACCTGCGACATACCCCACTATGGTTGACCTACGCAGATCCCAGCTGTGCCCACACACAAGGGAGATTAAGCGATTTGCCCAGAATCACAGGATGTTTAAGCGTCATTGCCGAGACGCCCACCCAGTTCCCCATGTCCAAGGCCCAGCGCCCTAGCCGACAGGGTAACTCATCTCCCCAGCTCTCCATCTTGGCGGCCCGATCTGTACTCCTGTGACGCTGAACATACCAAAGCTAATAGTACTGGCTTGGCCATGCCTCTGTGTTGCATAAGATCAATGAGTCATAATTGCGGCAAGCAGGCATATCATTTGGAAAATGCCTCGGTTCAGGCATGGTGAGGCAGGGTCACCAAACACTACGACAAAATACATTTAAAACATACAAATGTCTGTGTATGTGAGCGCAAAGGCGATGACACGATAAACCTGATTTCCCGGAACCTGACATACTGCGCACATATCCTCGCATCTCTATATATACAAAGCGAGGAGCACTACTAACACCAAGCCCATCTATTGGCTGCTCAGTGCTTATGATTGCATATAGTGAAATAAGTACCCCTCCTAGCTCAATTGCAAGTCCCACCGAGAGCTATTCTACCCTCATGTCAGCCTGCCTGCGAATACGACAGCTGGGCTGTCCCTCCACACCAGTAAAACGCCAATTCTCCATGAAAGACACCAACAGAGCCAGGTGCGCCCTGCGCCAGCTTCAAGTATGGAATAAAACTAAAAACAACTGGTCTGCAGGGCTCCCTAACTAGCTGAGGCAATGACTAGGGAGTGAGGATGCATGCCTACCGGGATTGACTTCTCCCCAGGATGTAATGCAGCAGAAAAACACCAACACGTAGTCAGGCCAGGCCCAGCCTGCAACTCCCAAAATCATATATGTCACCCAAGGAATGTGATATGTCACAAAAGCATATCTCCGAGCAATCACCACCTCTCATTGTGTAAAACTACTTAAACACAATATAGCGCGTCTCCACCTTCAGGGACGGGAGTGTAAGCGACATGCACGCAATCCAATTGTGCGTACGCGACCCCGAGGCTCAAAACCTGGTGCCATTGCCAGCCTGGGGCCTCATACATGCGAAACATGCGCCCACTGAGCAGTACTGTTCTTTTTAGCCACGGCTGCCGGATGGAAAGCTGGGGGCCGCACAATGGATTCAAGCCCGTAACCTGCAGATGCCACAGCATAGCCCACGTGCCCCCCGTGCGCATGCATACCTCTCCGTGTCGCCACTACTGAGGAGATAAAAATTATAGTGCGACTCTACCTGCCGGAAAAGGAGCGCTTACACGAGCACCGTGTTTCCATTGCACATTCAGGCACGGGAGATACAGACAAAAGCGAGGCTCGACCCGAAGGCACTGGAGCGCTGAACACGGGCCCGTAACTACATACTAAAACCCAACAAGGAGGCTCTGCCGGGGTCCAATCAAGCGATCCCAGAAACACCCAAAACTGCAATATCCCAATCCGGGGCCTATACAGCACGAACTTGAGCTATAACTAACCAGGCAAAGAGCACCCACACTCTTGGCCTTCTTCCCTTGAGGTTATTATGACATCGCGCTAGCCCGCCCAAGTCCAATCGGCATCCGCGCGCTACACATAGCACCCGCTCCGCCGCAAGGGGACACACCAAAATGACGCAAGCCTACATAGTGCATACTCTGCCATACATGACACCGTGCCCACATAGCACTATCAGATAAATGCCCCTCACCTCCCATGGCTGATACTCTGCTCCGGTGTGCACATTATATATATATATAGCGAGAACTTGGCCCCACGGTAAAGGGGGGCCCCACATGGCACCGCCTTACATCCACATTCACGCGCGGGGAAAACAAAGACCCGCCTGCGACAGCGCGCGCGTGCCTGAGGCCACACCGCCTCTCCCTACAATGCCCACGCTGAGGCCCGAACCTGGACTCCCCAGATCCAAGCCACCCGCATTCCACACCCAGGGACTTCTCACGTGTACGCGACCTCGCCGCAGCGTAGCCGACGGTCCACATCCTCTCCTCGACAAACCAATTGCGCTAACTTCCCTTCTTAATCATGCGTTGCTGCACTGTATTACTAAAACGCGCATCATGCCTGACATGGTTTAGACGCCAGTAAGTAAGTAACGGTGCCTTAACCGTGCATGTGTTGTAAAGGCCACTAGGACACCCCTTCCATCCTTGTCAAGGGAAGTGCTAACCTTCTCTCCTTTCATCCAACGCTATCCGTACATGCCAGCATGTGAGGCAACTGGTGCAAGAAAGCGCTATGCTGCCCGATTCTGGTCAAACGCGCGCCATGCTAGCTCCCGCCTCCCAAAATTAGCCCTTTTTGCAAAGTAAACAATGTTCTCTTAATGTATGCTTGGCGGTGTGCATGCAGTTATTGAATAACGTACCTTAAGTTGTAACTTGTGAGTAAAAAGGTGTGCCTCCTTTGAAAACAGTAACCTGCTGACCTATTTACATCAAACGCCCTCTGTAATCTACTTGGCACACGTTCTTAGCAGCAGGAACACCTACCCTCTGCACTAACTTCCCGTTAGTCTAAGCCTCAACTCTACCAAATGCTGATCTCTCCAGGAGGAAATTAATCACACGAGTAACTTGACCCACACGTGAGATCTGAAAGAAACGCAGCATCCGGTGCTTCAAAAGCCTAATAAACATCCAAACCCGGCGCCCACAAGAAGATGGCACCACGGTCGCACCGTCCTAAATCCAGCCCTTCCGGGGCCTCCTCCACGCAATCCCTGCGCTCTACCACTGGGCTACACCCCCTGGCATAATGACACCCGTGCTCTCAAAAAGACAATTCCGACTCTCGCACCCTGGTCCCCTGCTCCGAGGTCGGCAGCACTGTGACAGAAGCGGAGATACCGGAGAATCGAACCTGGGGCCACAGGCATGCACCGCATGCGCTCTAACCTTGAGCTACAGCCCCGCAGCCACGAATGCCTTAATCAAAGCACCGATCCGGGCCCTCCCGGCCACGCTATGGCACCAAGATCACCCGCCGCTCCACCGAGACTCTCGCTTCCAATCAATCACCAACACTTACCGGGATAACTGAGACCTGATCCGGGCTAACCCAGTAACGCTACCACCCCGGTGTTGCAAAATTATATAGCGCGAACTCGGCCATTAAGTGATTAAGTGATTTGCCCAGATCACAGGCTGTGGACGCGACCACGAGGCTCGAACCCAAGGTCTGCAGTCTTGCCGCCGGACCACATCCCGTCCCCAGGGCCTTCAGGCCCAATGAGAGCCCCTTCCAGGGCAAATAACCAAGGCTAAGGGAAGCCGCCGACCGGGACACGTCTAACTGCCGGCTTTCAAAGTACACATTTTTTATATCGCCCACCTCAAGCAGACTCACCGCGACAAGCGGACGTTCTGGGCCGCAGACGATCGTACCAGGCGAGCGATCGATCGAAGTGTGACTCTATCTCTCCCAGAGAACACGACCGACGCGGAACCAGCAGCTAAGGCAAAACGAACGGACAAGAGGGCGAGGAGGGGGCGGGGACCGAATATGTACCCCCCCTCAAGGCTCCTCCCCGCCGGGAGCAGCTACCTGACTGGGGTCTCCCTAGGTCAAGCCCAGGGACAAGACCTCCCACCCCTGTGCCTTCCTGTGGCACTAAGGCGGCCGCCCTCAAGGGGGCGGGCCGCTGCGCAACCCCCACCCCGGGCAGCCTTACAGTGCCGACAGTTTTCATCTCTAAAGACGCACGTCATTGCAAGAGTTAAGAAGAAAATGAGCTGTGTAGTGCCAGGGGTCGCTCGTCTTCAGTTCTTAGTATGCCTGTCACTGACCGAGCGCTAACACCCCGCCTCGTTCTGCGCGTATAATTTCATTACCGACTGTTACCCTACAGCGGCCTCAATAGAAGTCTTCCCATCAGCAGTGCTCGACATTACAATGGAACCCGCTCTCCCGAGGCGCCATAAATCGCATGCTAATGAACAAAGAGCGGGAGCAGGCTGAGGCTTTTCTTCTCTTCTGACTATGAAAAGTCAAGACGCTATGAAACCCAAATATTGATTTTCCCAAATCATTCCGGGATATTTCGTTGAATTGTGTCCGTTACTTTTATCGCTAAAATGACGACCTTTTCTGTGGCAATGAGTTGTTTTCAATAGAAGTGATTTTTGCAGGAATCGTCAGAGGTTTCTGCCTAGAAAGAGCCCGCGCTGGGAGCGGCTTCACCCTCGAGACGCTGAGCCAGACAGAGCACTAGAAAGTCCATAGCACTGAAATGAAATGCCCATCGCTCGCTGTTATAAACGGTGCCATGTTCTCGAGGTAAATAGGAAAGTTACTATTCAGTTTGCATTACTATCTGTCTTGTTGAATTAATTTCTTTTCGAAATGACTCATGCTAAATTGCTCAAGGCTTAAAATATCTTTGTAATTTTTTCAGTTGATTGCTAACCAGCTCCTTTGGTGTGGCGCTCATAGAAACAGAGGCGCATATTATCAAGACAGGCGATAAAACTATGTGAAGGGCATCTAACATGGGCTTCAATTGGAATTCCATAGAGCATATTATCAAGCTCATTATCGACGTTTTAGCAGCAGTTTTCTGCCGCTAAAGCGGCGATAATTTTATCGCCTGTCTTGATATTATGCCCCAGAGAAAGTCAAACTGCTTTAAAGCTCTTCCAGCCTGTCCCAAGATTCATCTAAAGAATTGGAGGATATTTTCCAGCCCTACTGTTGGTATTAGCGGTTAAAAAATAAAACACGTCAGCCCAGACTAACAACATTTTCACTTTCACAGCGCAGCAAGCAGCCAAAGTAGCTGTGCTGTTTTGCAGAAAGAGAGCAGGAAAGCACCATGTCTATGTCAAATATAGCAGTTACCTGCTGTCAGTGCTTTAAATGGGAACAAATAAGTGCAGCTATTCATTAAAATGAGCTAGAGGTGTAGTGAGGGGGCGGGGCTAGGGGTGGGGCCAGGGGCGGGGCTAAGGGCACGACATGATGATACTTAACAACTTCTATATTAGTTGCAGCACATACCAAAACACATGAGAAATGTGTTTATATAAACAAAGCAGATTAACTCATTACACAAAATGAAAGAGAAATGCGATAATATGTTAACATTTCCTTTCTTTGCAATAGTTGCACCTTCTTAATGTCATACTGTTAATTGCAGTTTATCACAATACTACATATTTTTGAGCACACGAGTAGGAAGAAACTGAAAATACCCCCACATCGCACCAAAGCTCTTATGGCACCAAGCAAATGAAGCAACTCATCATGACCCTCCCCAGAAGATATCTCTAGTCTCTTCCATCACTCTATCCATTCATCCTTTCATCCTATCATTTAACTGCTGACGTCCACCATTTAACCTTTACATTCTATTGTCTCTTCAGTCTTTCATCTATCATTCGGGTTTTCACCATTCCGTCTATCCACCCTTCATATCTAAACCTATCCATCCATCCATCAATCCATCTCCAAACCTATCCATTCAACCTTTCACTCATCCATCTCTTTATCCACCCTTTCCCTCATCCATCAATCCTTTCACTCATCCATCCATCAACCCTTTCACTCCTTTATTTCATCCACCCTTTCACTCAATCCTCCTTTCACTCATCCATCATCCACCGTTTCATCCATCCTCCCTACCTTTCATTCATCCATCTATCCAATCTCACTTATCCACCCATCATCCGCCCTTTTATCCAATCATCCACCCTCTTTCACCCATGCATGCTTTCACTCATCCATCCATCTATTCATCCATCCTACCATCTAGACATCCACCCTTGCTCACTCATCCATCCGCTCACTCATCCACTCACCCACCCACCCACCCACCAACCCTTCCTGTTAAGCTATTTATGAATCTTTGCCGCAGAGCAGACATGTACAAACAAAGTGCCACACATTTTCTTTAAAATACCTCCTGAGAGTGTCTTGATTCTCTCTCTCTTTCTTTCACTTTTTTCTAACAAAAACAGGCATACACGCAAACAGAGCATGCACACAAAAGACTCAGGTATGATAAAAGCCATCGTTTCTCTTCACCTACCATGGCTTTTTTAATTGCCATCAGGGCCGGACTGGCCATAGCCTGATTGCCACTGCCAGGGGACTGACATGATTCCTGTGCTTGCACGAAAGCACAGGATAGTGTGAATGTGATTGACAGCACAGGGCCTGAATGGACCCTGCTCTGTCAAGCACAGCGTGATGGTGAGCACCGGACATTATTCGAATGAGCCCTGCTGAATAGCTCAGCTGGGACTCAGATCGGGGCTACAGAAGTGGCGCCTTGGCTGCCAGAGACACGTTCCACTCCTGCTCACCAGCACAGCCAATGAGCCTACCTTTTCATGAGTACCGGTACTCTCAAGGTGTCAGAAGCTGCGTCGGAATTCCCACGGAGGCAGAACGCTGCTAGCTCCCAATGCCCACCTCCCGGAACGCACCGTAGAATACAATGGCTCCAGGCAGGGGGAAAGGGGAATGGGACAAGAAGAGACACTCGAGCTTTTCTGGACTCCTTCTTCTATTTTTGATATAGTTGTCTTGGAGTACCTAATGCACAGAGGGAGAAATCACTTAACTCTTTTTTACTCTAATTACCTGGCTGACTCTGTTCTATCACCTTCTTACCTTCCCTACCCAGTTTTGCTGGAGTATGGGCTCCTCTTCTGATTCAGCTGACTACCTCTGGCAGGTGTTTCTAACAACCAAATACACAAAGAGACATAATTCAGTCAGGTGATCGCCTATTCCCTCCTCAGCCTCTTTACTAATTCGCCTCCCCTTCTTATCCTCTTACCTTGTGTAGTCTGACTGAATGATTATCAAGGGGGTTCTACTGCTAGCGAGGACTGCGCAGCTCTTGGTAAGTGGTAGGTTGATCACTGAGTCTTTATGGACTATTGTTCTGATTTAGGTGATGCAATCCACTGGCAATCCTTTGCTTTCAAATGGAAATCGCGCAAAAAGGTAAGTAAAAGGGAAACGGAGGAAGGAGAGAATAGGAAAGAACGCAAGGCGGGGTGATAACTGGGGAATACGCCTGCATGCGTGGTCTCTTAACTTTCAGCAAATGAGTACAAGAATGTCTAGTCTTATACGGTTGTTCTTACTTGTTTCTTGCAGCCCGGACACCAATTCTTGACCTCCCTAAGCTCGACGATTTCCCATCGGAGCAGGAAGGTTGCGGAGTTCCTCTTTGAATACTACTGCTTCTTTATTACCTGGAAATTAATTTATCTCTTCTCTCACAGAAGCTTTCCGGCGCTTGGCTGCTCTCAGAAGGACCGTGAAGGAATATCCCCTTAATACTTGAACTCGGGATTTTCCTCTCCACAATACCTCTTCCGTAGCTTACGGAAGAATACACCACCAGAGCGTGACGCGCACTTGAATTCGCTCGTATTCTACAGAGTGCACCCAAAACACAGCTTCTCTCACAGAGGACAAAATTGAAGTGCGCATTAGAACGCACTTCGCTGACGCACGAAATCTCGTATCTCGCGAGATCTCGCGCGTCAAACAGTACTTAGGTAGTTCTGGTGAGTCAAGCGGCCATCTTGAAATGGTGCGGTTAACTCTAGTAGGCATTTGTCCAAACGTTACAGCAGGAGGGTTTAACTGTCACTCGAGATCTTTTCTGATGCAAATTGAGGGTAGTAACGGTATTTGCCTTTTCCCTGACAGTACTCCCTCTCAAAGACCGATTTATCGGACCTGGCTTTAATGGGTAACACAAATGAAATTGTTTGATTAGTCTTGGGGCATGCACATCATCTGCAAGTACCCAGGTTCGTTCTTCTGGCCCATAACCTTTCCAGTCAATTAAGTAGACTAACTTGCCTCTTACCCTCTTAGAGTCTAAAACCCCCTTTACCTCATATTCCAGGTGTTCTTCAATCTGCAAAGGGGGTGGCGGTCTGTCTACTCTGAGATTAGGAGCTGTCTTTTTTAAGAGGGATACATGAAAAACTGGGTGAATCCGCAACTGCTTGGGTAGCTTGAGTTTGCAGGTAACAGGACCCAAAACTTGTTCTATAGGAAATGGGCCTAAAAATCGAGGCTGAAATTTTCGATTTCCCTTCAACCCAAGATGTCGGGAAGATAACCATACCGAATCTCCCTTCTGATAATGTGGGGCCTTTCTTCGATGTCGATCGGCTTGTTTCTTGTAACTTTCTTTTGCTTTCAATAGATTGGATTCCGCAGCCTTGAGAGCAGAAGCCAATTCCATTAACAAGTTACTAACTGCAGGAACTTCAAAATCTCCCTGATTACAAAAGGGGTTTGGATGTCTCCCAAAATTTAGAAAGAATGGTGAGTAACCTGTTGAAACATTCTTGGCATTGTTGTGTGCAAATTCCGCCATCCACAAAAAATCTGACCATTCACCACCCCGATCCAGAAGAAACAGACGCAGATACTGTTCTAACTCTTGGTCCACCCTTTCAGTCTGGCCATCTGTCTCTGGGTGGTAACTGGTAGAATGCCTGACTTCTACAACCAACCCTCGCATAAACGCCTTCCAAAAGTGATACAAATTGAGGGCCACGGTCTGAAATCAGGATCTTTGGAACCCCATGAATCTTTACAACATTTTCCCTGAAAAGCTTAGCCAACTCAGGGGCTGACGGAACTCCTTTTACTGGGATAAAGTGGCTCATCTTGGTGAAAGTGTCTACCACTACTAATACTGTGTCATAACCCTTACTCCGAGGAAGATCTACAATCAGGTCTAACGTGACCGTATGCCAGGGATGTCTTGATGTGGGTAACGGTTGCAAGAACCCCTGAGGAGCCTGTCTACTTGATTTCCCTCTGGCACAGAGCCCACAAGACTCCACATATCTCCTGATCTGAGACCTCATGTTTGGCCACCAAAAATAGCGCTGGATTAAGTCTATAGTCTTTAGGGTTCCTTTATGGCCAGCTAAAGGTTGATCAGGACAGTCTCTTAGAACTTGTTCCTGAAGCTCTTTAGTGGGAAAATACAGAGCTCCCTGACGATAAGGCAAGGAATCCTTGATGACTCTTCCTTCCTCTTGACTTGCCCATTCGGTCATTTCCTCTGCTGACATCTGTCTGCCAATCTCTTCCTGATAGTTCGCAAAAGAAAGTGTGCACACAATCTTAGTGTCTGGAATAATGGGTTGGGGGATTACCACATGTTCCGTACCTTCCGTCTGGATTCTGGACAAAGCATCCGCCTTCCCATTCCTACTCCCTGGGCGGTATGTAATCACAAAATCAAAATCTGCGAAATAAAGGGACCAACGCAACTGACGTGGTGTTAGTGTTTTTGCAGACTTAAGAAATTGAAGGTTCTTGTGGTCCGTGAACACTGTTATAGTGTGTCGAGCCCCGAGTAAATGGTGTCTCCACTCCGTGAACGCATCCTTCACCGCCAACAGCTCTTTTTCTGCGATGGTGTAATTAATTTCAGCTGGATTTAATTTCCGGGAATGATACGCCACGGGGTGCAGTTGTCCAGTTGATTTGTGCCGCTGAGACAGGACTCCACCTATTGCTTGATCGGAAGCATCTGCTTCCACAAAGAAGGGTTCACTAGGATCTGCATGCAGCAAGATGGGTGCCGAGGTAAAGCTGGTCTTCAGATATTCAAAGGCTTGTTCTGCCTCTGTGGTCCAACTGAACTTCACTCCTTTCTTGAGCAATTTGGTGATGGGGATGATCTTTTGCGAGAATCCCTGGATAAACCGACGATAGAAGTTAGCAAATCCTAAGAATCGCTGAATCTCCTTTACATCTTTTGGCGATGGCCAGTCCACCACCGCTTGAACCTTCTTAGCATCCATCAAGATTCCTCCTGGGGATAAAACGAATCCCAAGAACTCCACCGTCTGTACACTAAAAGCACACTTCTCTAGTTTGACATAGAGCTGGTGCTTACGAAGCCTCTCTAGAACCGCCTTGACGTGCCCAGGATGTTCTTCGGTATTCTTAGAATATATCAAGATGTCATCAAGATATATCACTGCCACCTTATCCACCAGATCTCCCATAATGTCATTAATAAAGTGCTGAAAAGCTGCCGGGGCATTGCATAGGCCAAAGGGCATTACCTGATATTCAAATAGCCCGTATTTGGTCCTAAAAGCGGTTTTCCATTCGTGCCCTTCCTTCATGCGAATTAAATGATATGTCCCTCGAAGATCCAACTTAGTGAATATTTGAGCATCTTTAATCTGGTCAAGGAGAACGGAAATCAGTGGCAGCGGGTAACGGTTCTTGACAGTGACCCGATTGATAGCACGATAATCGATGCATGTCCTCAAGGAGCCTTCCTTCTTCGGAATGAAAAAGAGCGGAGAGGATACTGGAGACTGTGACGGTCTAATGAATCCGTTGGCTAAATAGCGATCTAAGTACTCCTTGAGATAGCCATTCTCTGCTTCTGTCAATGCATAGATTCGACTGCAGGGCAGTGCAGCTCCAGGTTCCAACTCAATTGTGCAGTCGTAAGAACGATGTGGCGGAAGTCGTTCAGCTTCCTTTTCACTGAAAACTTCTTGGAATTCTAAATATTCGGATGGAATTTCTAAGGTGTCTATGACCCCAATTGATTCTCCACAAAACGATAACAAGGAGGCCATGGATGGTTCTGGAATCTTGGATGGGGAATCGAAGCAATGTTCGGAGCAGAAGATCGAATCCATATTGACTGTCCGATTTTCCCAATCTATCGTTGGATTATGTAATGTGAGCCAAGGAAGACCCAAAATTATCTGGAACTGAGGGGCGTCAATCAAATTAAATTGAAGGATCCCATGATGACCATTTGCTTGAATCAGTTCCACCAACTCTGTGTGATGCGTGATTGGGCCTGAGGAGAGATCGGTCCCGTCTACAGCACGAACAGACTCCTTTTGTTCCTTGCGCTCAGCCAAAATTCCCATCCTTTTCGCATATTTGATGTCACAAAAATTGCCGGTGGCCCCTGAATCAATCATAATGGCCACTCCACCAAATTCTTGATCTCGAAACTTTCAAGTCATTTGCAGAATTAAATGTGGCGTCTGGGTCTGAAGGGTATTCATGATTTGATGAACTCCTGGAGTCTGGTCTTCCATTTTCGCCACCTGAGCGACTCCGCCTGCAGATGGTTTTGAGAGTTTCCCGGAATCATGGTCTTCGGTCTTTTCGGACACTCTTTCACAAAGTGTCCAGGACCCCCACAATACATGCATAATTTCTTTTGTCTTCTTAGTTCCTTTTCTTCCTTGCTTAAAGGCCCGCGAACAGATCCTATCTGCATGGGTTCACTTTCTGCCGCTCCTCCCAAACCCTTACTCATATCCGACTTTGTTCTGTCAAACCGGGGAAGGTTCCAGCGAAATTCTCTTGTTTTCCTTTCTCCTCTTCTTTCCGAACTTCGAAAGTCAATTTCCAGAACTAGATCTACCAACTCAGAGAATTCTGTGGGTCTATTTGGAATCTGTGCCAGAGTATCCTTAACCCCTTGCATGCCCGCCCCTTTCCCCGCCCAGTGCCGCGCCTTGCATTAGCGGGCGGAGTTCATGACGAGCTGGACTCGTCATGGGCACAGCGCCACCGCAGCCCATGACGAGTCCAGCTCGTCATGGGCACTGAAGGGGTTAATCTCATCTCGTAACCCCCGATAGAATAAGGCTGATCTTTTCTCCTCGGGCCAATTGGTTTCCACCAATAATTTATTAAATTGAGTTAGGTAAGTAAGGAGATCTCTGTTCCCTTGACGCAGTTCTAACAACTCATCAGTGGCCTGTGAAATTCTGCGCCTATCAAAAATCCTAAGGAATTCTGTCTTGAAACGTTCAAAATCATATAGAAAGGGGTCATCTCTGGAAACTAAAGGCATGGCCCAATTCGCTGCATCACCCCCCAAATAGGATAAGATGAAAGCTACCCGTGACTGGGCATCAGGGAAAAGTGTGGAGCGACACATGAAGTGTAAAGAACATTGGGTTAGAAAGAGTTGAGCCTTTTGAGGATCTCCATGAAATCTTTCGGGAGGGGCCAATGGAATTAAGGGGGAAACCGAATGAATTACTTGAGCTACAGTGTGTGGGTCTTGAGCTGGTTGGGCACTACCAGAAAATGTCAGGGCTGGAAGTGTTCCGGTGGAGATTTCACTAACTCTCTGGGACAATTGTGTGGTTTCTTGTCGGGAAATTAGCAGTTCCTGTCTTAAATTCTTATTTTCTTCATTTAGGGCTCCTAATTCCCCCTGAATTCCCTCTAACATTTCCCCTAATGCCTTCAAACTAAAACCTTCAGCCATTCTGCCCAAGTGGGGAAATCAACGGGCACTTCAATCTGTCAGAAGCTGCGTCGGAATTCCCACGGAGGCAGAACGCTGCTAGCTCCCAATGCCCACCTCCCGGAACACACCGTAGAATACAATGGCTCCAGGCAGGGGGAAAGGGGAATGGGACAAGAAGAGACACTCGAGCTTTTCTGGACTCCTTCTTCTATTTTTGATATAGTTGTCTTGGAGTACCTAATGCACAGAGGGAGAAATCACTTAACTCTTTTTTACTCTAATTACCTGGCTGACTCTGTTCTATCACCTTGTTACCTTCCCTACCCAGTTTTGCTGGAGTATGGGCTCCTCTTCTGATTCAGCTGACTACCTCTGGCAGGTGTTTCTAACACCCAAATACACAAAGAGACATAATTCAGTCAGGTGATCGCCTATTCCCTCCTCAGCCTCTTTACTAATTCGCCTCCCCTTCTTATCCTCTTACCTTGTGTAGTCTGACTGAATGATTATCAAGGGGGTTCTACTGCTAGCGACAGTGGCGTAGCTAGAGCTTGTGGCGCCCGGGGCTCTCCCTCAGATTGCCGCCCCCCCCTGGGGGGGGGTGGCACCCACTTCAAAGAGGTCCGCAAGACACCAAGTATTGCCTCTAATAGTTACCTTGATCATGCAACTTACATGCACATACATGACACGATGCATCTCTCTAAAGGGGCCGGGACATGCAAAGAAGCAGTATCTGCTTTGTTCTCTTGCACTGCACCAACTGAACTGTTACTGGGCTGGCCAAATTTGAGAAGTATATGTCAGATGTGTGTGCTTGGCTCTCTGAACAAGAAGGGCCCGACGACACTATTGCGGTTTGCACGAACAATAAGGAAGTATGCAGTGATGAGACCCGCCATGTAGTTCCAATACGAACTTTATTATTCGCCAATTAGTGAGAATAGGTATGAGTCAGGAAACTTCAAGTTTCCCATGGGGCACAGGGTCAAGACGAATTTGCAAAGTGAGGATAGCAATCCTCAAGGTAGACTCACGTACCACCAGAGTGTTCAATATGACTCGAATATTTATGAACATAGGAAAGGTAGGAACAAGCAATGGAAACCCTTGTGACCCTGGGATAGGAAGGTGAACGGGCCAATGGATAACAATATTGAGGGTTCCAATGGGCAAAGACTTAGTGTCAACTATTCATCTTGTACTTGCATAGAAAGGAGCTTGTTGTGAGGCCATCTGTTAGAGCTTGATGTGAATGCATCTCTGCAGGGTTGCATGGTCCTGGTACACTGACCAGGTAACTGTCTGCTCCTCTTTTATATTTTTTGTCAACAGACAAGAGTCATGAGTGTACTGACAAGTGCACCATAAAATGTTGCTCACCAACCCAGTGCTAGATTCTAGTGGGTGATAAAGGTCAACCTACAATAGTACTCCTTTTGGTATAGATGAATCCTGCCCCCATGACTAGGCATTGTGACTCCTAATGGCTGGTGGTACTGGTAGTTAATTATTTCCGTGGGGTCAGGCATTTTATCTCATCCCCAGTGGGGTTTGCCTGATGGGCAGTGATACCCCTGCCTTGTGCTCCCACCGATAATTTTCTAAGTGCATTGTATGATGGGATCTACTACTTCAGAGAAATTATTACAGCTACTGCACTGTTCTTTCTCTGGCGGACACAGTTGTTCCTGTTAAGTGAGAATTAATTCAATGAATATTAACTATTTCTGTCCTGACAGTTGATACCATTATGGTTATCACTGGTTTCACATACACTTTTCACTTGCTCTGATAAGAACTAGAAACTGTCCATCAGTGGAGTGCAAGTGATGTAGATTAGGTCATGCCTCCTGTCTTCAACCTTCACTGCCACTTACCTGATCTGCCCTCTTCTTTCGGCTGGGCCCAGCTCGCCTATGCCAAGCGTCTGCCCTGCCCACAAACAACATTCCAGGAAGAAACAGGTACAGGTCTCACTACGGCCCCCACGCAACGTCACACAGAGTGGTAATTCGGAACTATTTTGGGAATAATGACCCTGAGACCTCTTTGTCAATGGAGGTCAAGTGATTATTAATGCATATGCAAATGTATACGATGAAGGGCTAGGACCGGACACTCCTGTTTACTCCAATTGTAATAGCTGGGTGTGAACTGGGGTGACAAAGTGAGCTCAACTGAATGATGATGGTGATGGATTCGACCCCCTGGGCCCTGGCCCTAAACTGTTTAAATGAAGCGCGCTGCGCACAAGCACAAGAGAGGTCTTCCTCCCTGCACCTTGATGCACAAATACTGAAAGATTTGTAGAAACAGAGTCTCCGTTTCAGCAACAAGCCCACGACATAAACCACCAAACAGCTATTTCGTTTTTCACTTCCTTAGGGAATGTGAAACAACTCGTGTACTGCTGAGTGCTTTTCACGCCCACTTAGAGAACGTGGGGACGTTACCATGGTTCATTTCTAATCACATCTGCAATGATCTGCCTGAAATCAATACTGGCTCATGAAATCAACTTGCGGGAATAAATTGCTTCTGACCATAATGCAATCCAAGATGTTCCACGAAGAGTCCTGCAGATTTTATGTTTTTAAGAATTACTATAGAGTGATAAAAAGTCTCCTTTGTTGCTTCCGAGTACCCGACATAAGGCTGAATGAGCACAAAAATGTGCAGGGAGTGAGCGTCCAGACAAACAAGTGATTAACCCTGCCTGATATCTTCGATCGCGAGCCCAGTTTCTTTCAACTTTACTGTAAGGCAGGCTTGAATAGTTAGGTTTTCAAAGGTTTCCTAAGACACAATTAGTTATTTGAGTTTGGACCACAGGCTGAACCCAGTCCAGAGTGATGATCTTCCGTGTTTTATGCTCTTGGTGATCGCCGGTTGATCTGACGGGTGAACATCGGATCATGCACTTGCGTGATCGCCGGTTGATCTGCTAGGTGAACATTGGGTCATGCACTTGCGTGATCACCAGTTGATCTCACGGGTGAATATTCGGTCATGCACTTGCATGATCACCGGTTGATCTGACGGGTGAACATTGGGTCATGCACTTGCGTGATCGCCGGTTGATCTGACGGGTGAACATTGGGTCATGCACTTGCGTGATCACCGGTTGATCTAACCTGGTGAATATTGGGCTGGATGGAGTGTAAAGAGATGCAAGCTTCTGCCGCACACAGGGGTTTGCCCATTATGTTGTATGGACGCAGCAAAGAAGACCTTACGTTCATGATGTCAACAGAGAACCGATGGAGTGGTTTAAGGATGGGTTTGATGTGGTCCGTTTTTCGAAGGGCGAGACAAAGTCTGACTGCCCAGTTCTTAAGCCTTTGGAACCTGACAAAGTTCCTGTTTTTTTGAAGTTGCAGAAAAGTTCATATGACAGTAGTCAGGGGTGTCAGGATGAAAGCTCTCATCAGATGCACTCCAAGGTCCTCTGTGGAGGGGTGAGTGGATTAGAAGTATTTTGTCGCCTCTCAGCGCTACACATCCAGACTTCATTCATCATGGGCTTTAAATATGCAGGCACACATTTAAGAAAATTAAACTAACATATTATTGGCATACAAACTCCTCTTCAGTTTTGGACTTCTTTTAAGTCATGATTTTCTGCTGACATCTATAGACTCCAGCCTCATACAAGGTAGTTGTAAATTGTAACTTGTATTTACATAGCGTTTACATAGCGTTTACTATCCCTGACAAGACATTGAAGCGCTTTCCAGCAAGTAGCATGCTACTCCTAAACCCAATATTAGAGTTAAATAGTTAGTAGATTAGTAATATGTGGTTCCTTTTGTTCCCTTGTATAGAAAAATCCACCATTAGACAGCGCGCCATACGTTAAAAGTCTGCAGGATTGCTGTCTCTGCTGCTTCCTGCAAAGTGGACAAAGGACTATCGCGTCATCTGCCACCCAGACTGAAAAGCACATGTGTTGGGGGAAAAGTCTCAATAGACAAGGCCACAAACGTGTGTACTGGTGATACCATGAATGATCCGGTGTTTGTAACACAGGTACTTTCCCAAAGCCTGGAGCTCTTTCTGGCTCCGTGGGCCAGTGCCAAGGAAAAAATCCACTTATAGAAGAAACTGGCGTTCTTTAGGCTGGGACACAATCTGCAGACCATTTAAAATGATTATCATTTTATTATTATATAATAAAAGTAAGTTGTTCGGATTCTGTCACACAAATCAAATAGCATATTGATTTTGGCACCGTAGTCTGATGCATCATTGCCCAGTAACTTTTTTGATGCCTTATCCTGGCACAACGATTGGCTGATCCATTCATGTTCTTATAGCACAGTAATAAAGATGCAACATTTATCAAGGCATACACACTGAACATTATGACGCCATGGCACGTTCCTGAGTTCATAAATATCCTCACTCATATTCTAGGTCATATTTACACTTGGCATTCTATACCAGGCATGATTTTATATGGGGCATATGCATTGTGCCCCTAACTGGGAACCTGTTATCAAACCACGGTATCTACAGACTAGGAGCTAGCCACCCTGCAGGCACCTATGAGGTAAGTGATGGTGCAACGGATGGAGTCAGCATAATGTTAGCAGGTGAGGGGCGAGGGTTAAAATTACTTACAGGACTTGTAATTACCTTCAACAACAATTAATGTGTGAAAAACCTTGCCTGTACTTCAATTCACATAAACCGCCATAGAGGGATGACTTACACAAGTTCGCTACACTATACTAGTAGGCAAATAATGTCACGGCACACTTTAGCCCAATAGATGCATACCTGTAATTGCATTTTCGATGTTATGGTATTCTTACTCTTTTTTCCATTTCAGGATATATTTTGTATTTTGCATTCTATTTTACTTTATTGATTAACAGAGGTTTGTCTGAGGTGGACCCTATAGCCCTACGACTAAGCTATCAAAGCGTATGACATGTAACTCAATCTACAATGTATAGATTGTCATATTACCACCTCAAATGTATTATGTCCTTATTGTATGTGTTTTATTCTGTGTTTGATTATCTGGAAACATCCAATAAAAACTTTTGAAATCTAATGTTTGAAAAATTAAAGAAATTACATATTTTGTTTTTCAAACTAATGGGCAATTTCATAGACTCAATATATATCCAAAGTACGTTTCTCCATTTCTGTTTTGCACTTTTCGCTTTTCAAACTAAACATGTCGATCTTTCATTCCCAAACCCCCCTTGAGTGAAGAATTTCAAGACATAAAAGTTGGGCAATTTTTATACCTTTTTACTTGATATTCAATGGATAAATTGTATACATTTTCTTGTCTAATAAATAACTTGTTTCGAAATACCGCTTCAGAATGCATTTGTGTCGTTTCTACCTGCGATAGATGTCCAGCATTACTATTAAACAATATCATAGTATTCGGTTTATCCACCTTTAAAGTCTGAAAGGCTGAGTCAGCATAGCAGAAATTCTGCACATCACAGCAAATCGCATCACTAGCTCACTTCACTGAGCCATCCTGCTACTTCTGTGGAGTACCACTTTGCGTATTCTCAAATCTGCAAAATTTGCAACGCACAACTGTGCAAATTGTTAAATGATGTCAACTATCACAACATTGTTGTGCAAAACACACTCTAAACAATATCCTGATGTTTTTATGTGCGCAAAGTGTGCCCATGCCTTGGAAAAATGTGTAATAGGCAAAAATTGATTTTCGTTTTCACCATGTGTCACCTAAAATATGCGCATTTGAGTTCGAGTGGCCAACTCTTGTGATTACAATAGGTGACAGTGACAGATGCAGTGGCTCTAAAGACAGAATGCAGCAGACTGACGTCATTACTAGAACAAAAGCTAATACTGTTATTGGTGAATACTATTACAATTCATACTTGATTCTCGGGGTTATTATCATCGATATTGATAAATAAATTTACCGTACATGATTCTTTGATATGATCTAATCACCACTCTGTGCTAAATTGTTAATCTGCCCATTTCTGAATCAAGCCCATTGTCCCTCCGCGCCGTCATCCTTAGGCAGATGGTGTGCTGGGGGGCTCTTGTGTTGTTATGTTATAATATGTATTAAGCGCTCAAATGCTCCGAAAGGGCGTCTTGGCTCTGGACACATATTGCAGTAATTACGCTGGCTAAATGGGCCTATAGCGGGGGATTAAATAGCCAAGTTTTGATGAATTTCTGAACCCTAAGGGGGTTGGGGAGGCTTAGAGATGAAACGGAAGTTCATTGCAAGCAAAAAGCTGTGGCCACCCCAGGACGCATGTTTAAAGCGAGGTACTGGGTACTGTTTTTGCCGAAGGGGATTGAAGTACGTGTCCTGCTGGGCCTGGCTGCGCGCATATTTTTAAAAAAGAAATGAAGCAAAGCAGCATGCATTCTCTTACCTACTACGCCTGCAGAGCTAGAGCTGCACTAAGGATTTATCCACGGGCCGGCGGTGACGCTGCGCAGGAGAGACTGCCCGTGACCCAGGCCACAACAGGTCGTCACGAGACTAGAGTGCGTAGCGGTGAAGCGCGTGACGCGTCACTGCTCCGCTACGTTCTCATCACGACGCGAGGGCCGGCCGGGGCCGGGCCAAGAATGTAGCCAGGGCCGTCATTGGTAGCGCTGGCGCGCCGCGCGCGCCTTCCAGATTGACGGCCCTGGAGCAGGCTGGGGAATGGGCCAGTGAGTCGCCAGTCAGAGTCAGACAGCAAGCAACGTACTACGTATACGCGGCACCGCGCCCGCAGAGATAACGGTCAGTGAGATTGATAATCATCATGTTGTTTGTGATGTTGTCATGTGTGGCTGTGGCAACAATGACGTGTTATTTATTATTTCTTGAATTTGCATTGCAAGAGTGGAGCAGCAGCGCGCGCAGTGCGCAGCGCGCTGCTTGCACTCAAACGGCCGGGCCGCGGCGGACTTTACAGGGACGGGACTTACTTCAAGTTCTAACTTTATTTATTATTTATCAGTACTGTGTGTGTGTCGTGTCCCACTCCCTCAATAAATTATAAAGGCCGCCGCAGGCAGCCGCCCTAAATGTAGTGCCGCCTGGGGCGGTCCGCCCCCACCGCCCCCCCCTAGCTACGCGCCTGGCTAGCGAGGACTGCGCAGCTCTTGGTAAGTGGTAGGTTGATCACTGAGTCTTTATGGACTATTGTTCTGATTTAGGTGATGCAATCCACTGGCAATCCTTTGCTTTCAAATGGAAATCGCGCAAAAAGGTAAGTAAAAGGGAAACGGAGGAAGGAGAGAATAGGAAAGAACGCAAGGCGGGGTGATAACTGGGGAATACGCCTGCATGCGTGGTCTCTTAACTTTCAGCAAATGAGTACAAGAATGTCTAGTCTTATACGGTTGTTCTTACTTGTTTCTTGCAGCCCGGACACCAATTCTTGACCTCCCTAAGCTCGACGATTTCCCATCGGAGCAGGAAGGTTGCGGAGTTCCTCTTTGAATACTACTGCTTCTTTATCACCTGGAAATTAATTTATCTCTTCTCTCACAGAAGCTTTCCGGCGCTTGGCTGCTCTCAGAAGGACCGTGAAGGAATATCCCCTTAATACTTGAACTCGGGATTTTCCTCTCCACAATACCTCTTCGGTAGCTTACGGAAGAATACACCACCAGAGCGTGACGCGCACTTGAATTCGCTCGTATTCTACAGAGTGCACCCAAAACACAGCTTCTCTCACAGAGGACAAAATTGAAGTGCGCATTAGAACGCACTTCGCTGATGCATGAAATCTCGTATCTCGCGAGATCTCGCGCGTCAAACAGTACTTAGGTAGTTCTGGTGAGTCAAGCGGCCATCTTGAAATGGTGCGGTTAACTCTAGTAGGCATTTGTCCAAACGTTACAGCAGGAGGGTTTAACTGTCACTCGAGATCTTTTCTGATGCAAATTGAGGGTAGTAACGGTATTTGCCTTTTCCCTGACACAAGGGAAGTAGAGAAGTGCGGGTACTCAAGAGTGATAAACCAAAGAAGTGCCGGTACTCAGTACCGGTGAGTACCGGCCCATTTATAGCACAGCCTGCTGTCTATCTAGCCATGGCGCACAATTAGGCTGCCGGGCGCCATGCACACACCTTTCAGACATAGTGCAAAGGTGGCTGCGTGAGTCTAGCAAAACATTTTCACTGGAAGGGAGAGGTTCCAGTACAAAATACTATGTCTAGACCATAAGTCTTCAAATTTGTTTTCTCTGAGCCCCCCTCAACCTAAATTTTCTTAAGTTGGGCCTCCCTCCAAAACTTTATGGCAACGATTGGAGAGAGGGAGGCCTGAGCACTGGGGGCTGGCCTTGTGAAATGATTTAAGGGGGATTTTCTCTGTAGCTTATAAGCTACACTAAATGTATGTGAGAAAAGCTGCATAAAAAAACAGAAATAGATCAACAAACACTGCTCCCCATAATTGAGGGTGTTGTGAGGCCTTCACATTCCTGGGCACCAATGCAACAGCACCTGCTGCACAATGATAGCTGTGGCGTAGTGTAGACTGTCTCCTTTGTCTCTTTCACCACTTCCCCACCATGCCTGTCTATTTCTCCAATCTTGAAACAGGCTCGATGTCCCTTTCAGAAATAAATTAGCTCCAATATGTTGCCCCCTCTGCAGCAAGCGTGCCCTCGGCTCTAATGCTAGCAAAGAATATGAGCGCAGACGCCCTTTTGTAATGTAAGACAATCATAATTGTGATGTAGTAAGCCCCTGGATCTCTTGGGCCCCAGTGCCACTGCACCTGCTTCACGAATGACACCCACTACCTACTTCCTTGCAAGTAGGCTGTCATGTATGCCCTTTGTTAAAAACATGGGCCCTTGTCTTGCCCCATCCCTTCCATGCTATTTCTTTGAGACCCAAGTAAGGTTTCTCCTCTGCATTAATATACTCCCCCGCCCCTTGGGCCATTTCTCAGAGGCCCAAAGGGAAAATTGGCACAGCAGGGGCGCACTAGACTCTAATGCAAGGAACAACAGCAAAAAAGTACGAATTTGGGTTTAGTTGTCCTTTTACACCCCTGGGCTCTGGTGATACTGCACCAGCAGCACCAATAATACCTGAAGGTTGTCTCCTCTGTCCATACCACTGGGCCATTACACCTAGGACTAAGGCCCAAAGAAGGATGTCTGCCCCTTTGTGTAAAACAAAAATGTTTAAAAAAGCCCCATATCGCTCTCACTCCTATTTTGCTTGGGTACTGCGCAACAAGGGTTTTCGAAAGCTGCTAAAAACCTGGCTATTCGATAAATAAGATCTCTTCTTTCTCCATCTGTAACAGCAAAGATGCGCCGGGAAACCCTTTTTGGGTAGCCGATGCGCAGTACAAGTGCAAAAAAATAAATACAAATAAATAAAATAAAAGGGTGGCATGGGCCTTAATGCTGGCAAGGAAAAACAGCATGTGAACAGAAGTGGGAGCAGGTATGATCTATTAGGACCCATGTGCACATGTATTTTTTTAACGTTACCAAAACAGTTTCCATAAAAGACAACCAGCGACATTCATCCGCCATAGCAGAGGAGGCGTCCCTGCCATGGAATGCCTCTTTGACACAAAGTTCAGGCAACTTTCCAGTGCAAAACAAGGTTTTGAACTGGAAAGTTAAAAAAAATATTTTGTGCAGGTTTGAGTCAAACCCAGCACCAAATGTTTGTTAATCCGGGCCATCATGTCAGTGAACCCTAATCTAACTTGCGTTTAATGTAGAATAGGAAGAAGCACAGGAAAATAATTAAAGGCAGCTGTTGTTTGAAGTGGCCAGGGCTCTTGCTAAAAAATGGTCAGTTGGATCACAATCTTAATATACGTAAAAAGTTAGGCAAGTTTGTTTATGCTCTTTGAATGCAACTCTATGGAACCTAATTATGCGACAAAAACGTGATACTTTAAGCAAAAACATTTCTAATGAGAGGTCTTAGGAGGGTGGGATGTCTGCTGTCTCTGTGCTGAGTCTGGACAAATTCTTTTACCACTGTGAAAAGTTCTTTGCTATTGAATGCGTTGGCATTGATCCTTTCTTGTAGGGCCGCCTTCTTTGTTGTAATGAGGTGGTGGTGTGCAGTGACAGCGGTCTTGAAGGCTAAGTTGTCTTCCGGTGTCTTGCTGCTTCTCCATCTCTTCTCGAGTCGTCTACAGGTGCATCTGGACTTATGAAGGGTGGGAGAGAACCAGCTGGATTTCTTGGAGAGTCGCTTACTTGGGACTTTCTTCAGGGAAGCCAGAGTGTCGGCGCAGTTGGAGATCCATCAGTGGAGGTTGCGTGCTGACGTATTAGAGTCCGTGGATGTTGGTGGAGGGGTTTTGCTGAGAGAGAGTGTGAGCTGTTCTTCGATGACCTTGTTCCAACTTCTGCTGGGGTAGCAGTGGGCGTG
The DNA here is from genome assembly GCF_964204655.1 of Triturus cristatus. Classification (NCBI taxonomy): domain Eukaryota; kingdom Metazoa; phylum Chordata; class Amphibia; order Caudata; family Salamandridae; genus Triturus; species Triturus cristatus. The sequence continues at coordinate 764,639,634 of NC_140581.1, read as the reverse complement.
GTGGTTTATGGTGGGTTTGATGAAGGAGAAGTGGAAGCAGCGGTGGTTCGTCCACAGGAGCCCAGTGGTGTGGCTGAAGGTGATGTTGTCGCTGGCTGAGAAGATGGGGTCGAGTGTGTGTCCGGCTCAGTGGGTTGGGGAGATGACCTGTTACTTGAGTCCAACGGTGGTGAGGTTCTCCAGCAGGGATGAGGTGTTTTTGTCATTGGAGTTATAATTACCAATCCCTGAATTATAAACCCTAAAAATACTTTACTATCCTTATTCTCTCCCTGACCCCTAAAACCCCCTTACTACCTGTATAGTTACCCGTCTCTGAATCCCAGCAATCCCTTACACTCCTTTCTATCTTGTACCCTCACCCATCACCCATCCTTAAACCCTAAAAACCCTTACTACCCTCTGCCCTTACCGATCCCAGTGTACTAAACCCCCTTACTTCAAAGTACCCTGTACCCTAAAAACCTCTCACTCCCTTATACCCTTACCCATTTCCGAACCTGCAAACCCCCTAAACTCCTTATTACTCTATACTCTCACCCATTACTGAACTCTAAAAACCCCTACCTACCCCATACCCTTAACCCTTCCTGAACCCTTAAAACACTTTGCACCCCCTATTGCCTCTTAATTCCCTTATTTAATGTGAACGTCCTGTTTGCTAACACATTCTAAGAATTACGGAGCATATTATCAAGGACGGCGTTAAAATTATCGCCACTTTAGCGGCAGGAAACTGCCGCTAAAGGTGGCGATAATGGGCTTGATAATATGCCGCAGAGAATTCCAATAGAAGCCCATGTTCTGGTGTGAACATGGGCTTCTATTGGAATTCTCTGCGGCATATTATCAAGTCCATTCTAGCCACTTTAGCGGCAGTTTCCTGCCGCTAAAGCGGCGATAATTTTAACTCCGTCCTTGATAATATGCCCCTATATACCTCTCTCACTGGTGTCCCCTCTCTCTCTCTCTCTCTCTCTCTACCTCTCCCTAATCAACTCTACTGATGTACGTCCCAATTGGAGGACAGAGGGTTTTGCCAAAACTCTGGTCCTGTGCTTAGGCGTCCTGCAGCCTGGAGAACTTTCAAGGCTTTGCAATCTGCTTACCTGAATCTACTTTCACAGAATGACCTGTAACTCTGTCCGTGTGTATCTTTCTCAATTAACTTTTGTAGTTGCCACTGATGTAAATTTTAATGTAAAGATAGAGAGCCGGTGCAAGAAGCTCCATGCCACTTCTAGGACATCCTCATATATGAAATCTACCTTAAGACCACTCTTTGATGAGAGGTTATATATCTCAGCATTCCATGATTTACATTTATCTCTGACCTGCCTCTGTTCATGTCACTTCCACATGAAGAAGTGAGCAATCTATCAAGTCCAGTATTCCTGTTTTGTGGCTGATCCTTTCCTATTAACAGAAACAAGGCAATTAAACAGTTGCCCAGACAGTACCCCTTCTCTAAGCTTCACAACATGGTCTAGAAATCCTCTTCATCATTCGATACGTCATTATATCTGGTAAGAATGATGCCAGTCTCAGCACAAGGTATCAGTTTAATAATAACCTTTAAAGAATCCTAAAAATTATGACTTTACAAGGGAACAAAACTTAAAGTCCCCCATAATTGCAATTAAAACAACATTTATAAAGCATTGGCAAAGCCAATAGGTCTTGCCTATGCAACAGCTATTGGCTATGTTTTCAGCCATGTAATACAGCAGCGTGGAATCCATGCTAGTGGCATACAGCCCAAAGTTAGTGGCATAAAGGAGAGTTTTGTGGAGTGGAGTGTTGTAGTGTGTTGTGGAGTGGCTGAGAGTAGAATGGATTGATGTGGAGTGAAGTGAAGTGTCATAGAGTGGGGTAGAATGGAGTGGCATAGAGTGTTGTGGAATGTCGTGGAGGAAGTAGAATGTCATAGGGTGAAATGGCATAGAGTGGAGAAGATTATCAAATAATTGAGTTGAGTAGAATGGAGAACATTGGAGTAGCATAGAGTGTCGCAGAGTGGAGTGGCATAGAGCAGAGTAGAGTGACATAGAGTGGAGTAATGTTTTGTGGAAGGCATAGAGGGAGATGGGTAGCGGCAGTTTCAGTCGATAACCTTTCAAGTATTTGCCCGGCGGTAATCGCCTCTCATACCACTCGATAATTTACCAATGAAAGAGGCAGGCGCCGGAGACTGGAAGGCAGGAAACAAAGTTTTATTCCGTCGGAGCAGAACACATCAGATCAGACAGCAAGGTATCGTCACGAGGTGCTCTAACCGCATCTCTGAGACCTGGTCTCTTATACACCGGTTTATTGCTTTATTACATATAGTACATTCTTGAGATTCTCTTGATGCATGAAAGAACATCCCCTGAAGCCCCGGCTCAGATCCGATCCCACACATAGTTACAGTAGAGGTTCCCACCCTACCCGCAGTGGGAGATGGCTATCGCGCAGCAGGGAATTCCGCTAATTCCCGGGGGTGTGTGCAACCGGCCGGGTCTCAGGGGGTAGGGGCTTTGATCTACTGTAATCCCTTTGATGCGGGGTGTTTCCCTTACAGTAGGGGCAATAAACTGCATCCGCAGGGCTAGGTGATGGCCTGGGACCAGTTCAGACAATGGGGCGCAGAGGAAGGGGGTTATCAAAGGAGAGGCATGACCATGTATGGGATGTCGGTCGGATGTGGTTCCGTAGCAGGGTTGCGCAGAAGGAGAGGGTTTATGGCCTGTATGAGAGAGCGGGGGTGGCCAGCGCGCGGGGGATGCTCGCAGCGCTAGGGGAAAGCGCTGGTGATCGAAAATGAGCGGGGAGAGAGTGGGGTGCCTAAAATGGCGGCCGTGCATTCGCTATGCGTGGCGCTGGGGAGAGGCAAGATGGCGCAGATAATGTTCAGTTTGCACGCTAAATTTCCACAGTCCTCCCTTTTAACATATCTCGCCAGCTTGCCTGGCCGTCATTTATTCTTCGTTAACCTTCAGCTATAATATCGTTAATGTCTTTCGTACATTCCTTAAATATACAGAGTTTTTAGGGCATGCAGGAGTAATCTGACACATTTGTTTATAGTTATTTACAGGTGATAAAGTAGGCGAGGAGGTAGTACATACAGAGTTACAGTGTAGTCGTGTACATGGCTGGTGTTGTATGGATGTTACTATACAAAGTTACATTTCCTTAACTTCTCAGTGTACAGTCGGAAGTGATTGATGCAACACCATAAAAACTTGATAAGAAGATAGTTAGTATAAAAAGGTGGTTGGGAGAGGATTTTCGACTTTGACATGGGTTCTTCTTTCCAGTGTCCTTTTTATAAAGAGCTATCACTGGTAAGCTCTCATTATTGTTCTTCTTTCGTTGGCACTGTTGAGCACCAGCGGTGGAGCTAAGGTCCAGCTCAAATCCAATTTCTCACGTTGCAGGGTGTGATCATTCATTGTTCTCCGATCACAGCCCTGTTCCTTAACACAGTTCACCATAGGTACTTTGAGACAGGGTACCTGCCTTTTGTTCTTCTGTGGGTAGGTCAGATTCATAATCCATATAAAAGATGGTGAGAGAGTGAAGGGTGTGACGTGCTTCGGGACGCCGAGGGAAGAGGGGGTGGAGTGGGATCAGATCAAAAATGTGGACCAAGGGGAGCAGAATCTTCCAGCACTGGGCCCATCAATCGGGCCCGACGGGTTGAGACTTCAGGCACGCTGGTCGGTGAGCAGGGGGCCTCGATGTAGCCCCTCGCGCTTATCATCCTGAAAATGGTGTCTCGTCCCACACCCTTTTTGCTTCGTAGCCTCCCCCTTGGTCGATGTCATAGATGTTCCAAGGTCTGCAGCCAGGCTGTGCGTCACGTCCGACCCCTCCCTTCCGATGGCAGCACGTTATCTTTAAATGGGTACAAGAAACAAAAGTCTTAGAGAGTTGGCAGGGAAGACATTTACATACTTCATCCTCTCTCCCAACCACCGAGTAGTTGCGGACATGTTTTTATCGGTTGCTGCATGATTGGTGTCTTTTAACTCTGATGTTAGTGTGTGCGTTACTAATCTATTAATCATTGCTGTGGTGCAAGTTTCTGTGGGTGTCCCTGTCCATCGTCTGGCCCCCTAGGTGCCGATTCCTGCGCCCGATACTGGTTGCAGGAAGCCTGACATCTGTCAACCTTCTAGTCTATTAAAAATTCGAACCGGCTTCTCCGGCAGAGGCTCGTTCGTCTCAACACAAGTTTTGTTAATATATATTTCCTTCCGAGGACTGCTAAGTTTATGAAAAGAAAGCGCGAGGTGCTACTGTCACGGGTTCACGAGTATCCATTTCGGGGAGGAACATAAGCTAAGCATTATTTTTGCTGGCGACAATAGTTAACCCTTTAACAGTTTAGGCGATGTATTATTAGTGAGGCGGCTAGTATAGGGCTGGGGTTATCTTGGGAGGACGGGGTGCTTTAGACGTTCTATTTCGGGGTAATTGGGCGGGGGTAATTCTGGGCGGTGGAGATGGGGTTGTTAAAGCTCTGAAAAACGGAAACCACTGACATATAGTCCCCGTGATGAGGGCCAAATTGGGAGACATCAGTCGTCTTACCTGTCCTTTATTTTCTCAGCCAATTAAGCTCAATATTTGTAGAAAGGAGAGGTAGTAACGTGGCAGAGTACGGTCGTTTTGTTTCAGTCAATTTGTTCGAACACCACCGTGCTCCAGGCCAATTATACACTTACCGAGGAGGTATGTGTCGTTAATTTATTCAAACAGAAAAGAGGGTAAGAAGGCTTTTTAGTGAGGGAGGGAGTGGGAGAGAGAGAGAGAGAGAGGGGGAGAGAGAGAGAGAGAGAGAGAGAGAGAGAGAGAGAGAGAGAGAAAGAGAGAGAGAGAGAGAGAGAGAGAGAGAGAGAGAGAGAGGTGTGCATCAAGTAGGCTATTTGGCATACATACGACACAAAACGAGAGAGAGACATGGGTAAGAAAATAGGCCACTTGGTGCACACACAACATGGAGTAGCATGGGTCTGTTCCATGTAAGAAAACACAAGCGGGGAAAAGACATAAATTCGGTGATCACGTACACACAAATGCCGGATAGGGTGTGACAGTACATGCATCAAGTGCAGAAACTTAAGATGGAGACTCAGGGCTACGTTGAGCATCGGGACCTCTCCTTTCCTGTCCTCCTTTCCTATGCATGCTGCGTACTTTCAGTATTTTGTAGTTTATCCTAGGGGGTGTCGGACGCTGTATTCTCCTCCCTTTGATCGATGGTGAGCATTTCAATCATACAGTGACGCTCTCTCCAAGTGACCTAAGCATGAGATGCACACACATTTATACCGTGTAATCATAGCACACACGCACAATCATGCCATACAGTTTCTTATGTTCTCAATGGTGGTCTGCACTTCCCGCACTATCTCACAACGTTTGTCTAAATTTTCCCTGATATTGAACTCGGTGCGGTCCATGTCCACTTCATTCTTCAGTCGGAGCTTCGTTGTGACCTATAGAGGGGAAAAAGAGGGGAGCGGATGTGCAGTATTCAAAGTACCCCAGCGCGCGCAGACACGAAAAAGTTCTACTTACCACGTACCAGGCTAGTCGCAGGAATGGGTGATACCACAGACCTATTATTCTCTTTGTCCGAGACAAAGATGCTCTAATTTATTTCATTTCCTAAATTCGGGTTCCCTTGTCATATATGCATTTCTCAATCGGTCGTGTGCAAGATACCATACCTTGCGTTCGGCATATACCCTGAGCTATGGTTGACCATGGTTTAACAACTCTTGGAAAAAGATAGGTGTGATGGGTACAAATTCCGTTAATCAAAAAGATTCAGGCAAATGGGGACTGCATTATCTGTTTTCTATTGTTTGGGGGTAACAATCATTTATTCAAATGAAGTAATCTCTATCAACCTATGTGATTAGTCATGGCACTGATTCCGTAATTCTTTCAAGAGACCCTTTATTTAAAACAATGTCAGCATACAAGATACGGGCCTACAACCGTTCAGGCCGGCCACGTGGTGGGGAGGCGTCGAGTGTCATAAGCAACGCTACTACGGCATAAAATAGGTTCCCTTGCCGCCCCTCCCCGACCATCATGTGTGGAAGCATCGCATATATATATATATATATATCTGTTTAACACAAATGTCACGTGACTGGGACGCCACAAGGGTGTGTAGGCCTCTCCTACATCGGCGCCATCTTGGGGCGAGGTCGGGCCAGAGTACAGTCTAAGTCTTTCCATGAATTAGCTGTTGGACCAGAATCCCTTTCAGTAGTTCGAGAACTTTCATTAGCGTCAATTTTTGCGTCAGCATGGCGTCACTGCGACCCCGTAGAAATGCCATGGTTCGTTCTTGGGGCGGGGCAGGAGGCGGGTTCTTCCGCCGACGCTTCGAACCAGTCTTTCTCACTGCACCAAGCGGAGGCAAGGTGACTGCCGTCCGGGGCAAAGAGCAATGGCGGCGGTTTGTCCTTACCGGAAGTCCGCGGGAGTCGAGTGTCAAATGACTCCAGCCGATTCTGCAAGGCTGAGGGGAGCATCTTGTCAAGGGTGGGGCCCATGCCCAAGCAGACAAGCTTTTGAGTCCAGAATTGTCTCACGGTGGGCTTTAGGCCTGGATCCGGAGGAGTCGACCGCCGGAGTTCAAGGGCAGCAGTAGCAGCAGCTCTTCGGTACAGTCACCGGAGAGGAGCCAGCAGCAGTAACAGCGGCAGTTCGGATGGTACTGCCACCGGGGTGATTCCAGTAGCAGTGACGACAGCAGTTTGGATGGTATCACCACCGGGGTGGGTCCCCGATTACCTTGCTGCGGGGGCCCACTCCCCGCGTCGGGAGCTAGTGGCGATCCTGGTGAACCCGTGCTTGGGCTGTTGTCCGGTGGTCGCGTGCAGCGGCAGGGTGCAGCTCAGCTGGCCGGTGAGTCAAAGACTGTTGGGTGCAGCTTAGCTGGCCGGCGAGTCAAAGACGGTTGGGTGCAGCTTAGCTGGCCGGCGAGTCAAAGACGGTTGGGTGCAGCTTAGCTGGCCGGCGAGTCAAAGACGGTTGGGGTGCCCTCATCTGCTGGCGAGCCTCCACCTGGGGAGGTGGGGGAGGCCCGTCCGCGTCGCTTCCCCCAGCCAGGGCACCCCTCCGTTATTGAAGGAAGAAGAAAAGAATGGGAGGATCCACACGACGTGGCAGGGTGCGATCCAGCAGACGGATGAAAAAGACGGTTGGGGCGTCCTCATCTGCTGGCGAGCCTCCACCTGGGGAGGTGGGGGAGGCCCGTCTGCGTCGCCTCCCCCCGCCAGGGCATCAGCCCTCATTAAAGAAAGAAGAAGAGAAAGCGGAAAGGCCCGCACAGCGTGGCGGGCTCCGCCTTGGGGTTGCCAGAACTTCGGCGCTTCGTATAGCCTCCGGCCTATTCGCATAGTCGTCCGCCACTGAGGTCAATGGATTTTTGCATGGCTTTTATAGCCCAAAGCCGACTAAAAGAACCGCCCAAAACAGGCCAATGTTGCAATTTCGAGGAAGGAGAGGCGAGGACGGTGTCACGTGGACGTTAAGGCTTTGGGATGGAGGTTGCAGCAGACTGTCATGTAAATAGTTGTTTTAAAACGTGTTTTAACCTGTTTACCCTGTTGGTGTGTTTGTTATATCTTATAAGTTATTAAAATGTTATAACTATACTACTTCGTTGGAGTGTTTGTACATATTTGCAATCTGATGACGAGCACAAGGAGGTTACTGTGCAATCGGAAAAATAACATAGCCCAATTGTGCGCGATCTAGCCCTAGTTTGGTGACGTCGATGGTGGGTGTCAGCAGGCTTCCGTTTGTGCGGGATTTTGTCATGCTTATTGGGCGGGGTGGGCAGTAGGGCAGACATGTTTAGGTAGCGAGAGTAATGGAGTCGGGCTACCTCGTGGTCGTCTCGACCGTGAGCTTGACTCCTTCCCTTGGTTTCATATGTCCCACAAAGGGCTAACTCCTAGCGTTACTTTAGTTTTTGTAAGGTCAAAAAGGATCCTACCAGTGCCTTTACTATCTTGTCGGTTCCTGTTCGTTCATCCTTCGCTAGCCGATTCATTCTGGTGGACTCTTTCTTTCTCATCTCTGGGTCGTCTAACGTTATAGCCGACGTTGTGTTCAGCACAGGAGGCTCGGCCGGCGCGGAGGCCGTGAGGACCGAGGCCCCTGTACTGCTTTCGCTCGTGTTCGGGGGTTGTGGGTGTTGCACTACTGATTGGGAGGGTGCATACGGAGGGGGCATGTAAATGATCGGGGGACCTAACAGTAATTCGTCATTCGTTCGCTGCTTGGAGGACAACTCAGGGTAGAGCAAAGAAGGGGTCCTAACAGCATACTGGCCTGAGGTTTCGGGCTCCTGTCTTAGTTTAGTTTCCCTTCTCTCCTTTATGTCTTCTTCTAACTTTCTAGCGGCAAGGTGAGCTGCCTTTCGTAATTCCTTTTCTGCCTTTACTTCTTCCCTCTTTTTCCGTTGCGTTGCTTCTTTGCGCCACATGCCGATACTGTCAAGCATAGTAGGCGTTGTCTTATTGCTACGCAGAGCTATTTCTAGCGCTTCTATCTTATGGTCGTCGAAGGATCCCATCAGTGGCCACTGACTCTCGGGGTCCTTCTTTGTATATTTATGCCATAGCTTGGTATAAGCTACGGCGACTAGTCCATATTTAGTGAACATGTCCTTATTAGGGGTGCCCTCCAGTGGAGCCGGATGGTTCACCTCTAATAAGCGGTCCGGGCAGAACCAACTACCAATCAGTGGGGAGAAGATAGGCATGACGGGTTTCAACGGGGACAAAAGTCAGCACTACCTATCTTTTCACTGCTTGCAAAGACTAGACAGAATATCTCTATTCCTCGTTATTTGTAAGCAGAGAATACCTCCAAAGAACCAATATCGAACAACTAGTGTTCGGACAATCAATCAATCAATCAATGGGAGATAAAGACAGGCATGACGGGTTTCAACGGGGACAAAAGTCAGCATTACCTACCCTTCACTATTTGCAAAGACTAGACAGAATATTCCTATTCTACGTTATTTGCAAACAGAGAATATCTCAAAAAGCACTATTCTCCAAAACAATCAATGTTCGGACAATCAATCAATGGGGAGATAAAGATAGGCACGACGGGTTTCAACGGGGACAAAAGTCTGCGTTACCTACCCTTCACTATCTGCAAAGGGAGAGAGAGAGAGAGTATTTCTACTCCTCCCCGTTTGTAGACAGCGAATATCTCAAAGAGAACAATCAATGAGCACAATCAATGAGCAATACTAGTATTTCCAAAGCTTTAAACAATCAATCAATTATTTCGCATTTTGTCGTGTATCACGACCTTACCCGGACCGCGTGGACAGTTTCTTGTCTTCCGCCTCCAGCGCCCGATCGTCCTCTACTCTCCGTATTTGCCGCGGCACTCCTGATGGTTCCCAGTCAGGACCGTAGATCACTCGAGAGAGGTCTGCTCGGAACCAGTGAAGTTCGGATGATCGGCTGCCAGACGAGGGTCTATTGGGCAGGAGCTCTCCCGATCGTTGCAGTCGTTCACTCTGTCGTCGGGACCTCTCCCACTGGATCCACGTGTCGCTGATGGGCCCCACGTTTGGGACGCCAATTGTTAAATGGTAGCGGCAGTTTCAGTCGATAACCTTTCAAGTATTTGCCCGGCGGTAATCGCCTCTCATACCACTCGATAATTTACCAATGAAAGAGGCAGGCGCCGGAGACTGGAAGGCAGGAAACAAAGTTTTATTCCGTCGGAGCAGAACACATCAGATCAGACAGCAAGGTATCGTCACGAGGTGCTATAACCGCATCTCTGAGACCTGGTCTCTTATACACCGGTTTATTGCTTTATTACATATAGTACATTCTTGAGATTGAGATTCTCTTGATGCATGAAAGAACATCCCCTGAAGCCCCGGCTCAGATCCGATCCCACACATAGTTACAGTAGAGGTTCCCACCCTACCCGCAGTGGGAGATGGCTATCGCGCAGCAGGGAATTCCGCTAATTCCCGGGGGTGTGTGCAACCGGCCGGGTCTCAGGGGGTAGGGGCTTTGATCTACTGTAATCCCTTTGATGCGGGGTGTTTCCCTTACAGTAGGGGCAATAAACTGCATCCGCAGGGCTAGGTGATGGCCTGGGACCAGTTCAGACAATGGGGCGCAGAGGAAGGGGGTTATCAAAGGAGAGGCATGACCATGTATGGGATGTCGGTCGGATGTGGTTCCGTAGCAGGGTTGCGCAGAAGGAGAGGGTTTATGGCCTGTATGAGAGAGCGGGGGTGGCCAGCGCGCGGGGGATGCTCGCAGCGCTAGGGGAAAGCGCTGGTGATCGAAAATGAGCGGGGAGAGAGTGGGGTGCCTAAAATGGCGGCCGTGCATTCGCTATGCGTGGCGCTGGGGAGAGGCAAGATGGCGCAGATAATGTTCAGTTTGCACGCTAAATTTCCACAGGTAGAGTGGAATTGAGTGTCATATAGTAGAGTAGATCAGAGTAGATTGTCGTAAAGTGGAGCAGCATAGCATGGTGTAGGGTAGTAAGGTAGAATGGCATAGAGTGAGGTAGAGTATCATAGATTGGAGTAGGTAGAATGGAGTAGAGTGTCGTAGAGTGGTGTGGGATAGAGTGTCATAGAGTGGAGTGGCATAGAGTTGAGTGGCGTGAAGTAGAGTGGCGTGGAGTGCCATACACAGAGTTGTGTAGAGTATTGTGGGTGGAGTAGAGTGTTGTAGAGTGGCATATAGTAGAGTGGAGTGTTGTGGAGTGGCAGAGAGTGGAGGGGTGTAGAGTGACATAAAGAGTCACAGAGTGGCATTGAGTGGATTAAAGTGTCAGAGTGGAGTTGTGTGGAGTGGAGTAGAGTAGAGTGGAGTAGCATAGTGTAGAGTAGAGCGACCTAGAGCCATAGAGTCAAGGGGCACAGAGTGGAGGGACATAAAGTGGATGGGCATAGAGTGAGGGGCATAGAGTGGAGTGGACTAGAGTGCCAGAGGCCTGATTCACAAAAGTAAACTTAGACCAAAAGTCTAAGTGTAGACCTGAAGTCTAAGTTTAGACCTAAAGTCTAACTTTACTACTACTAAAGTTAGACTTTTGGTTTTTAGTAAAGCAGAATAAAATGCATTGGTGTAGAGCGCAGTGCAGTAGCGTGCAGTGACGTAGAGTAGATGCATTAGCTTAGAGTAGAGTAGAGTGATGCAAGCATGGAGTAGAGTGGGGTAGAGTGGAGTAGCACATTGTAGATTGCAGAGCCGTAAAATGCAGTGGTGTAGTGGTGTGGCGTAGTGTGGCATAGCGGGGAGTAGAGTGGAGTGGCATAGATGAGAGCGGTGCAGAGTGGAGTAGAGTGGCTTAAAGTACAGTGGCATAGAGTAGATTGTTTCAGAGTAGAGTGGAGTTGATTGGAGTGGTTTAGGGTAGAGTGGAGAGGTGCAGGGTAGAGTATAATGGTGAAGGTAGAATAGAGTGGTGCAGAGTAGAGTGGCATAGAGTGCAGTGGCATAGACTAAAGTGGCGTAGAGTGCAGGTTAGTAGAGTGTAGTCATGCACAGTAGATTACAGAGGCACAGAGTAGATTGGCGTATAGTGCAGTGGTGGAGAGTGTGGTGGCGAAGAGTGCATTGCTGTAGAGTGCAGTAGAGTGGTGCAGAATAGAATGATTCAGAGTAGAGTGCACTGGCATAGATTGCAGTGGTGCAGAGTAGAGTGGCAGAGAGTTCAATGGCAGAGAGTACAGTGTTTCGGAGTAGAGTATCATGGAGTGCATTGGTGTAGAGTAGAGGGGTGTAGAGCGCATTAGACTAGAGTGCAGAGGTGTAGAGTTGAGTGGTGTATATTAGAATGGCACAGAGAGCCATTTCATAGAGGACAGTGGTGCAGAGTAGAATAGAGTGGCGTAGACTGGAATAGAGTGCTGTGGCGTAGAATGGAGTGATGCCGAGTAGGGTGGTGTAGAGGGTAATGGTATAGAGTACATTGGTTAAAGTGCAGTAAAGTGGCTTAGAGTAGAGTGCAGTAGCATAAAGTGCAGTGGCATAGAGTGTGGTGATGCAGAGTAGAGTGGCGTACAGCTCAGTGGAGGAGAGTTCAGTGTTGCAGAGTAGAGAGTTGTAGACCAGCAGTGGTGCAGAGTAGAGTGGTGCAGAGTGCATTGGCATAGTTTGCAGGGGCAAAGAGTGGCATAAAGTACAGGGGTGCACAATAGAATAGAGTGGTGTAGAGTACAGTGACATAGAGTGCAGTGGTTCAGAGTAGTTTGGCATAGAGTACAGTGATATAGAGTGCATTGGTTTTAAGTAAAGTGGTGTAGAGTGCAGTGTAGTAGGATGCAGTAGTTTAGAACAGAGTGGTGTAGAGTGTAGTAGCGTAGATTTAAGTGGTGTAAAGTAGAGTGGTACAGCATAGATTGCAGTGGCATAGAGTGGTGAGTTGAAGAGTGGAGTAGAGTGGCATAGAGTGCAGTGCTGTAGAGTGCAGTGGTGTAGACTACATTATTTCAGAGTAGAGTGAAGTGGCGAAGAGTAGAGTGGTGCAGGGTAGAGTGGAGTAGTGCAGGGTAGAGTGGAGTAGTGCAGGGTAGTGTGCAGTAGCGTAGCGTAGCATAGCGTAGCATAGCGTATAGTGCAGTAAAGTTCAGTGATATAGAGTGCAGTATTACAGAGTAGAGTGTTGTAGAGTGCAGTGGTGTTAAGAAGAGTAGATTGCATTGGCGTAGAAGGCATTGGCATATGGTACAGTGGTGTAGAGTAGAGTGGTGTTGAGAGAGGTGTTGTAAAATACAGTGGTGCACAGTAGAATAGAGTGGCATGGAATGCAGTGATGTAGAGTGCAATGGTGTGAAGTAGAGTGCTGTATAGTGCATTGGAGCAGAGTAGAGTGTTGTAGAGTATAATGGTATAGAATGCAGTGGTGCAGAGCAGATTGCCATAGAGTGCTGTTACGTAGAGTAGATTGGTTTTGAGTAAAGTGGTGTAGAGTGCATTGGGTGCATGGATAGAGAAGGTTGGTCTTCTGGATTTCTTTCTGCATCTCTTCATCTCCAGCCTGAATATATTTTTGCTTCTTATTTAGTGCTGTGACTGTCCACCAGAGGTATTTACTTTCTTGGCCAGGTCAAGCTTCTTCAGAGGACCCTGTAGACAAACACAGCCTTAGGAATGAATAGGTTACTGAAGCTTTAGCTTTGTAAGCACTTTAATCATATCTATAGTCATATCTGAGCTCCTCCATATGCTAGTGAGTTCTAATTTCCTGCATTGCTTCTATTTTGTATCTGGCCTACTTTTCCAACTGAATAACAAATAATGTAATTTTTTTAAATGAATACACTGTCATGACACTTTGCAGTCTGTTATTACATATGTTGTTCTCTTCCTGGAATCTTACCTTTTACCACCTCCTAAACTATGCCTGACCATTCGTCCACAACTACCACTGAAGAACTAATGAGGCTAACAAATTGAAACACTATCCTAGGCATTAGGAAAGTAGAGGTAACATACCACTAGGCAATAATGCTGCCCCTCGACATGCAGAAAAGGCCTGACAGCCATAGAATTGTTCACTTTTCACAACATCCCAGAGATACTTTAGCTGATATGGCTTCTATAGAACGGCAGTAGCATGAATGACTGATTACAAATCTGGTTATTCACTGCTATGCTGTCACAGCTTACAATGGTAATAGGTGCCAATCTAAATGCACTTTGGTGAGAAACTCTCAATCAGTGTCAAATAATACATTTGTAGTCAGGGAAGAAACTTTGATGTAGAATAGTGAGGGAAGACCTTTAAATGAGACATTTTCATTGTTTTCTGCGCCAACTTCCCTTGTGCAGCATACAAACCCTTTAGCAAGGTTAAGACACTCCAGACAATGTTTAAAAGGGCTGCCTTAGACTTGGCACACAGTAGGTTCGAGCTGTTAATGGTTAAATGATGTGTACACTCAGAATTGCATGCTATGCTATCTGCCCTGGATATAGAGCATGCTTCTAAAACCCTGCATTAAAAACTGACCTTGACTTACTCCCACGTGATTTCTCTCCTTTCTTCAGAGTGACCCTCTTCTTACCTTCCATCCTCCACATGCCTTCTATTTCAGAGTATAGCCTCCTCTAAGTCCCAAGCCTGTCCATCTAAGCTCTCTTATTGCAATTAGACAATCAGCTGACACCTCATTCCATAGATCACAACCTTTCCCCTTTAAAAATCTCTCCATGAAACCCAACATTACCTAATCTCTGCCAGCCTATCTATCTTACTAACCATTCACCTGAAATCACATAAGACTAATAAGCACAACTAACAGGTAATAATATAATCTATCACAAAGTAACTTGAGTAAAAGCATGTAGTTTTCTTCTTGAGAGCACATGACTAATTGCAATTACTACCAGGAACGACTTGATTAACAACTAACCTAGGGCTCTGGAGTAGCGTGCTACTTGCTGTAAAGTGTAGCTCTTCAGAGGTAGTAAGCGCTATATGAAAAGAATTACAATTACAGCAGTGAAAAACAAAACTGTTTTTTCACTGTTGTTATGTGCATGGGCAATTGCTTGCATCCCTCCTCATTTACTCACCATGCCTATCTGTCTGGAGACCTGAGTAAAACAGAAGAATAGTAGTTGTCTCACCAGCCTTCTCCTGCTTCTCTTGTATCCTTGCAAACCCGAGGGAGTTGGGAGAAAGCAGGCGGCTCTGTGGGACCAATCACCAGTAGCCCTGTTAGCCACAGATGTCTGCAGACCTGTGCTTACTGTAAATTGGAGTGCTTGGTGGCTCTGGTTGTCCCTGCACTCTCATATCAAGATGAGAGCATGGCTTCAAGTGTGGTGGAGGAGGGTCTGCCCAAAGAATGGTGTGAAGGGTTTGAGGGTGATAGATATATTTTTTAATGTTGGCAGGATGAAGAACGTATTTAGCATGTTGATCAAATATTTTTTAAGAGCAGGCAATGGTCCCATGGACCACTGCCAACTTTTTGAAAAAGAAACTTCAAAGTTTTATTCTTTTCTTTATAAACGCATCCTATGTTCCTTTAAGGAAAACGGGCTGCATTTAAAAAAAAAAAGATTGGCTTTATTAAAAAGCGAATTGCGATCTTCCTGAATCATATTCATGAGGTAGGTCAATTTGCGACCCACTAGGAGTTGCTATTTCGGAATAAAGCATTGCATACATTAGGAATACCCCTTTCCTAATTGCGATACAGAGTTAATCGCAATTAGGAAATCAGTATTCCTAATGTTAGTACATCTGGCCCTTAAAGCTAAATGTACGTAGCATTTCTTAGGTCTCAAAAATGCTTTTTGAGATGTACAAAGCCCAAATTAAGATTCAGTAACTTGTTATCGAATCACAATTTGGGTTTTGCGATTCAGTATTAGAAAGTGGCATGTTGAGGTCATCCCTTCCTAATACCAAATTGGAATGGTATGTACGAATGTTTTGAGACCGAAACATGGGCGCAACACATTCACAATTTACCGCCTATTAAAAGTTGGTGATAACCCTTTCACAAATGGGAAGGGTCTCCAGGGGTCCCCTCCCCTTTCATAATGGTTGAAAAAATATTTGTTAACAGCAGGCAGTGGTCCCACGGACCACTGCCTACTCTTAAAAAAGAAAACTTCCAAGTTTCATTTTTTTCTTTTTAAATGCACTCCATTTTTCTTTAAAGAAAACGGTCTGCGTTAAAAAAAATAGCTTTATTTAAAAGTAATCACAGACGTGGAGGTCTGCTACTCAGCAGGCCAAAATCCATGTGAAGGCTGTGATTTCTAATAGGTCACAAATTGCGACCTACCTCGTTAATATTCATGTGATAGGTGTATTTACGACCCACTACGACCACCAAATGAAACTCAGAAGAGTTTCATACATTAGGAATAGCGATTTACTAATTGTGATTCACAGGGAATCGCAATTAGGAATCGCTATTCCTGACTTTTGTACATCTAGTCCTTAGAATTTTTATGAAATGTGTTTTAGTACTTTTTCTTCTTTTGGATTTAGACTTATTGTCATTTTTTTATTGATTTTGTTCTTCCATTTATGTATTTTATTATGTTTGTACGGTTATGGTTTATCAGGTTTATAAACTGAATAAAGAATTGTTTTTTTTTATTTGTATATATATATATATATATATATATATATATATATATATATATATATATATATATATATAATTCACTGAAAAAACCATAGGTTGCACACATGTTATAGTTAGCTGGACATTTTACTGATAAAAAACCAATGAAATTCCCCCGTTATAGTTACTGCAGGCAACTATAACTCACGCGACCGCAATCCTCTGCTGATGCTAATACCGTATTTAGACACTTATTTGCCCATGTCTTCTTCCATTAAATTTTAGCTTTACATATATTACAAATATTTTTTTTTCATAAAGACACATATGTCATCAGCAGAAGATTGCGGTCGCGTGAGTTATAGTTGCCTGCAGGAACTATAACGGGTGAATTTCATTGGTTTTTTATCAGTAAAATGTCCAGCTAACTATAACATGTGTGAAACCTATGGTTTTTTCAGTGAATTTGCAAGGTTTTTTAAATGCTAAGTTACTTTACGCCATTCGTGGCGTGCGCGCCAGTTGACACAGTTCGTTCCGTGCGCGCACGGTGCGCTTCGCGCACCGTGCGCGCACAGTGAGCACTTTACGTCCACTTTACGCAGTTAGTGCACGCACAGTGGTCACGCGGTAAGCTGCGCGCACCGCGTGCCCACGTTAAGCGGGATGGGCCATGTACGCACGATGCGCTTCGCGCACCGTGCGCACATGGGGGACATATTTTGCGCATCTTTGTGAAATGTATTCTTTGTTAACTTCTTACAGGTTTTATGCCATACACAAATGGTGCCCTTCGGGCACCATTTGCACACGGGGTGGGGAGAATGTGGATAATTTTTTTTTTTTTACAATTTTTTACCGTACGCGTACGGTAAGCGTAATCGGCGATTTTCCGAAAAAAAACTTTTTTTTTTTTGGGCTTGGGGGTGGTTTGGGGACCCCTGTAGCAATGCTGGGTGGTTAGGATCTCATGAAACTGCCTCTTTACACATTTTTGGGGTTCGTTTTTGCTGCCCAACTCAGGAAGCGAGAGAGAAAATGGCGGCCGCCGCTTCCTGGTTTCGACCGATTCGAATGTTTACTAAGATCTAAGAGCCAATCAGAATCGCGCTCGCGCACGCCACCGTACGCGTACGGTAAGCGCACGGTAAGCGCACGGTAAGCGCACCGTAAGCTGCCACAGATATATATATTGATTTAAAGGCTATTTTCTCAGAATCTACTGAAAAGATTTACACCAAACCTACAAAAGGCACTTCCTTGACCTGGGGACTACCTCTCTGCCAAATTTCATTCAATTCTGTTCAGCCGTTCGGGCTGTAGCCCTGTCTAAAGGTCCTATGGAAAAATGCATGGGAAAAACGCGTTTTGGGACCCCCCTTTTATCTCAGCCCCCGCTTGACGAATCCCCCCGAGTCTTTCAGGGTAGGAGCGGAGCATAGCGCCCCACCTATTTTGAAAAATTCGCGAGGATTCGTCGACCGGCGCCAAAGTTATTCAAAATAGAATGTTGCGGATTTCCTATGGAAACGTGGTCCTAACTATAACTACCTACTGGCGACCGCCAGTAGGTAATATATATATATATATATATATATATATATATATATATATATATATATATATATATATCATCTACTGGCGGTCGCCAGTAGATAGTTATAGTTAGGACCGTGTTTCCATAGGAAATGTCAAAATTCTATTTTGAATAACTTTGGCGCCGGTTGACGAATCCTCGCGAAATTTTCAAAACTAATGGGGCGCTCCGTTCAGCTCCTACCCTGAAAGTCTCGGGGGGGATTCGTCAAGCGGGGGCTGAGAAAAAAGGGGGGTCCCAAAACGCGTTTTCCCCATGCATTTTCCCATAGGACCTTTAGTCCGAGCTACAGCCCGAACGGCTGAACAGAATTACTTGAAATTTGGCAGAGAGGTAGTCCTCAGGTCAGAGATGTGCCTTTTGCAGGTCTGGTGTAAATCTGTTCAGTAGGTCCTGAGAAAATAGCATTTAAATCAATATATATATCTGTAAGCGCGCTCCGTGCGCTTACGGTAAGCTTACCGTACGCGTACGGTGCCGTGCGCGAGCTCAATTCTGATTGGTGGTTACATGACTGTAAACATTCGAATCGGTCGAAATCAGAAAGTGTCGGCCGCCATTTTCTGTCTCTCGCACTGAAAAACAAAGGTGGATAACGTGAAAAGGGGGCAACGGAGAGAGTTGCAGACCCCCTAAAGTTTGTCAGGGGGTCCACGAAGGACCAAAAAGTACGAAAAATACATTTAATATTTAAAAAAAAAATCGCGGAGTGCGCGTACGGTAAGCTTACCGTAAGCGCACGGTAAGCTTACCGTACGCGCACGGCAAAAAAAAAAAAAAAAAAACGAAATAACAATCACATTTATTAAATAAATTGAAGGACCCGCAAGGGAAAAAAAAAATTGTTACTGTGTAAAAAAAGGCGAGGCGCGCACGGTATGCAATGCGCACCGAGTGCCCACAACGCGCGCGCGGTGCGCGAAGCGCACCGTGTGCGCAGGGTGTGCGCACGGTGAAAAACCAGAAAAAAAATAAATAAATAAATACATAACTTAGCATTTAAAAAAACGTACAAATTCACTGAAAAAACCATAGGTTTCACACACGTTATAGTTAGGAATTAGCATTTAAAAAACCTTGCAAATTCACTTAAAAAACCATAGGTTTCACACATGTTATAGTTAGCTGTACATTTCACTCGTAAAAAACCAATGAAATTCCACGTTATAGTTAGATCAGGTAACTATAACTTGCGCGACCACAATCCACAATGTGTCATTTCAGATGTCATCATTGATGTGATGAGTGATGTCACTGACCATGTCATGAGTGATGTAATATGTGACGTCATCAGCAGTTTATTGTGGGCGCGCAAGTTATAGTTACCTGATCTAACTATAACGTGGAATTTCATTGTTTTTTTACGAGTGAAATGTACAGCTAACTATAACATGTGTGAAACCTATGGTTTTTTAAGTGAATATATATATACATATATATGTATTTGTACATATATATATTGTATGTGCGTGTGTGTGTGTGTGTGTGTGTGTATACGTATCTATATATAAAATATGGATCCACTTCAATATGCATTCTCCAGAAGAACAACATATGCGCGACATTCAATCACCATTTCAGAGGCATCAATATATTAAAATATCATATATCCTTGTTTATTATATGAACCAGATATGACAGATAGCCAACGCATTTCGGCAAATGCCTTCTATCTGGCCAACCCGCCTACAACTCAAAATGCTTTAATGCAGTCCTACTTCAATTCTAACTTCAACAACTAGACCGCTAACCTCATGTCATTCGTCTATCTTTTCACCTCAGCCATTTTGACCCCTGCAATCTCTATTATTATACATATTCAGGATTTTCTACATGAATTCTGCATTTCCTAATCCATGTCTCAGTATAGTATCAACAAGGGATACAATCATTGGGAAGGCAGACATGTTTTCACTTCTCTCTCATCACCATTTTTTTCCTGCATTTTCAATGTTATTTTTTAAAAGTGACACGTGCAAAGGTGTAAAGAAATCTCATTTAAAGTGTCCCAGTGCAGAATAGTTCAATTTTCTTCAAAAGCTAGCAGCATCTTATAATCAAGTTTCATCCACATTTAAGCATAAAGTGCAATTTTTTGTATCCTCATTTCATCATGCCCAATAAATACAAAAATAATAATACAGTTTTCTATAAGTAATTGCTCAAAGAGCACTTCATTACATCATAGCAGCATCCTCATATATAGGGGTGAGGGAGACATAACTTCATTTCAGCCAACACTTATGGCTCACTTCCATTGTTGTAAATATCCTAAATCTGAGTATGGGCAATTCTCAAGATTATATACTCCTTATAGTTAACACATATTTCACAAATCCAGATTTGATGTCAATAATGTCATTACACGTGTACATAGATTTCCGCATTCAAATTACGGCCACAAGGTTTCTCAGAGTTCGATAATAAAATCATCTTTGATTCACATTTCCTCAACACCAACTCACAAACCCTGTCCTGTGCATTTAGTTGAATGTATCTCACCCCATAGTATCTAAAACCATTGTGGATACCCCAAAAGTGTTTGGCCACAGGGTAATTCCCATCTTGATTTTTTGTGGCCCTTATATGCTGTAGTATCAAAATTTTCACTTTGTTGATGGTACTTCCAACATATTTCATCTGACATCCACACTCCAATATGTACACCGCAAACTCTTTATTGCACAAAATCCTTTCAGTAATGTCTCTAGTTTTGCCTTCAAATGTCTCATATTCCTTTTTGTTCACTCCGTAGAGGCATGCTTCACATTTGCCACATTTCCAAAATCCATTGTTTTTATTTACCAGCTGCTTTCCCTTTTATTCAGATGTAGACATGCTACTTGTGAGCATATTGATCAGTGATCTGGATCTTTTATATGTGATCTGGGGATGTGGGCTTAATTTATCCTTTAGATTTCCATCATGTTAAAGGAAATGACAATTCTTTTCTAAAATTGACCATATCTGTTGGTATTCCTTATTATATTCCATAAAGAATATGATTTGAGGCTTATTACTGTCTAAATTATTTCTCATTCATGTATCTGGAGGTTCCCTTTGGGTCGTTCTATATAACAGGTTGTCCCTCTTTTGTGAAAACACCCATTGATAAGCTTCAATGGGGATTTTCTTGGGTAACCCTTTTTTAAAAGTCTTTTAATCATCGTATCTGCCTCACTATCAAATTCTTCATCAGACAAGCAGATCATTTGTGCTCTTAATACTTGGCTATAGGGGATATTTCACTTCAACATCTTGGGATGCCCATGGTTCTCGTGTAATATTGAGTTTCTCACAGTCTCCGATCCGAGAGTGACTGTACTTTGTCACTTTCCAAATATAGAGTTAAATCAAGAAAAACTTGAACCCTTATCTGAAGTTCACGCACAACATCTCTGACTCCACCGTCCCTTTCTTGGACCTGAACATTAAACTATCTTCAGGTACCCTAACCACTACACTGCATAAGAAACCTACTGACTGTAATAGTCTTTTACTCTTCAGCAGCCACCACCTGAGGGCCTCAAAAACAACCTACCATTTGGACAATTTCTCCACATTAGGAGGAATTGTACCTCTGTGGAGGACGACAAGGTGGAAGCCACCAAACTAGCGTCAGACCTGCGCAAACGAGAATACCCACAACAGTCTATCTCTATGGCCATGAAGAGAGGCAGAAATAGCAATAATAAGATATCTCAAAATTAGAGTGGGGGTCTGGGGGATACAAGTTTAAAGACTCAAACAGTACATAATCCCCAATTCTACATATCCAACAAGAAAGGACTGTGAGTCTAAAAATCAAGTGACCTTAAGAAATGCTGTACCCCAAATACTGCAACAAAAAAGAATGTACCAAAATATCACACTGGATATATATATGCATTGAAGATCTATATATGCATAAAAAGGTTCCCATCACCCACTAGAAGTGGCTCGCTTCATCATTTGGGAAACCAGGGACTTATCAGAGAACCATCCATCACCAAATGAACATGGATAGAGGTTCAGAGTTTGTCCCGGATGCAGCTATGGACATGTTGCTCCAATGAAAGGAACCAATCTACAAAATGGTATAGGGTGATGTGTGCAGTGCGAGTGAACTAAATGTGATAGATAAAATTGGAAAACAAGGCACAAAGAAATTTTATTTGAGTGCTGCCTTGATGCCAAATTAAAAACAGTGCTGTGACAGTTTAAACAAATAACTGTCTTGGATCTGGTCTACATGTTTCAGTTTATAGGTAGATTATACCCCAGCTTTCGCCAGGACCATGACAAGCTATTGCATATTAAACGTGAAAAAACAGATAAATCATACAACCTGAACCTTTGATAGGTATAGGAGAAATTACCTGTTAGAGTGGAAACAAACACAGTGAGAAGTAAACGGGATAGTGCAGCAATGTATTATAGGTCACAAGACGCACAAAAAATATTATTCAATTATGCAGGATACATATTAGTATACGCACCATATCAGATAATTAAGATGCTCGTTGTTTGACACTTACCCGAACAATTCTGGGTATGCGCCTCGCCTCACCTGGCAACTGCTCAGGCTTACTTAAAGAGGCACCGCTCTAAGGAAAAAATAGAAGGTATAGTCCAGGGTTATGAATTAAACAATACCTCAAGGTGAAAGTACGCTTATCTTAAAAACCAAGGTAGGGAAAAACGGGGAGTCAGCCCTCGAGGAGAAGCTATGCCCTGTGTGAGCGTAATGTCCAAACAATCATGATGGTTACTTTATGACAATAGCGCTCACATAGGCAATGGTGGACCGTGCTATCAAAGGTATCTATAGAAATAGAAGCACGTAGTATATGAACCCAATTGCTCATATGTAGAAACTCATCTCTCATGTAATAAATAGCAGAGGAAGCAAAAATAGCCAACTGAGTATTAAAGCAAGTTAGACTATAAGTATGATAATAATAATATAGTCAACAGACATATGTCAGAAATATCAATTTGCATTGCCCCAGATCAGAGGCGTAGCTAAAGCTTGTGGCGCCCAGGGCTACCTCTCAGAATGCCGCCCCCGGGGAGGGGGGGTTGCTGGGGAAAAAGGACGGCGAGCACTTGAAAGAGGTCCGAGAGACACGTAGTATCGCCGCTTATAGTTACCTCGATCATGCAAGTTACATGCACATACCTTTTTATGCATATATAGATCTTCAATGCATATATATATCCAGTGTGATATTTTGGTACATTCTTTTTTGTTGCAGTATTTGGGGTACAGCATTTCTTAAGGTCACTTGATTTTTAGACTCACAGTCCTTTCTTGTTGGAGAGGCAGAAATAACCATAGAGAGGCACTGTTGGAGAAAAATGACAAAAATCCTACGGAGGCGATCACATGCATAATCTCCTACACCCCTGCATCAAACCAGATTAGGAACATCATACGCAAACACTGGGCCATTCTGAACACGGGCGACTTAACTCTACCAGCCCCGAGATTTGTGTTCAAAAGAACGAACAATTTGAAAGACCTACTGATACACACAATACCTAGGTCCAAAAATGTCCCGACCCACAGAAGCCTATGGGATTTACCACCTGTCACCGGCCACTACCCATGCGGATCTTGTGTAGTTTGCCCCCAGACTAAACACACCAAGGAGATAACTTTTGCCAACAATTTCACCTGGCAGATGAGGAAACACACGAACTGCAACACGGACAATTTCATTTACCTACTATCCTGCCCATGTGACCTCAAATGCATGGGGATGACCACTAGACCAGTCAAAACCCGCATAACTGAACATAAGAGCAACATCAGGTGCCACAAAACCACAACACGCCTGTATACCCATTTCCTTACAAGCAACCACAACAGCAACACACTTAGATGGGTGATCTTGGAAGCACACGCATCAATCACTCCCAATGCGCTATTCAAAATCGAACAGCGTTGGGTACACCGTTTGGGCTCTGATAGAAATGGCTTAAACGAGGATATCCCATGGAGCACCCTAAACTACTATCAACCTGGGAGAAAACCCCTGCAGTACCACACAATCACACCATCCCATAGCAACTCACTGTTAAGGGTTCACCTAGACTGTTGTTAATAAGACCTGCACGCATGTACAGACATCAACACAGACAAGCGTTAGCGACAGTCGCACACCGTATCCAGGTATTGACCGTCAGAGGCACATTGCGTCCATAAGTGTCAGCTTACTAATAAACTCTCTTCACACAGCCCGAGATACTCCTTGACGACATTAGGCTAAAGTAGGGTCTTTCATCAGGTTTCCGAGAACATAGTACCCCGATCGTATACCCTTTATTTAAAGCAACACAGTTTAGTCAACCAACTGACTAGAACTAGAACGAGACAATTTCATAACACGTGGTATGGCATTCTACATCCGGTCTAAACCTAACATTTCCCAGTACTTTCAGTGATGTCTATACGTTCAGCCGGACCTTAGCTCTCTCTAAGCATCATTCTAAGCTGGAGCTCTCTATGCAGGGCCTGTACCCCATCCAATATGGCCGCCATTCACACTACTGAGGACAGTGGCGGTCAGCTCCCCTGCTTTCGCACCACAACGCTGACGCCCGAGGCGTGCGCCATTTTCGCTGAAATAACTGCAGCAGGAACCAGGCTGATAGTTACCTTCCCGGAATCGGCAGCAATGGTTAGGTCCTCCGCCGAGTGGGCGCGAGTTTCTGTGAGTATTGACCCCTTCACCACCACCGATGCAGCGACCGAGGTAAGACCCACCAACGCTTAAGATATGCAACAGCGGACATCCCGCTCACCACGGTAACGTTCCCTACAGTTTGGAGAATCTTCAACATACCGGCTAGGGTCATTGGGCTCCCACCTTTTTGACTGCTATCAGGTACAGCGCTGTGATTTTGGGCCTGACGGGACGTTAGATCCCCCGCAGATCCTGCCCCGCCGGGAACATGTCTCTCGCTACCCTGTCTGCATCAATACCCTGACCTAGACGGCATACCGCGTGATTCTTTTAACCATTGGTGTGATGCTCCGCTTACGCTACAACTTAACGCTGGGTCCATCAACGTCTTCATGTGGTATTCAGTTGACATTTTACTGAATTTTTATCCTCTTGCATAACCCACCTTCTTATTTAGGAACCACGTTGAACAAACGTGCCTATTTGATGCCGACAACCGATGGGGCCAGTCTTGAATAATAGTTAGGTGAGTGGCTACACCCCATGCTAACTGCTATAAGCACTTACCTTCTCTCTCCCTGCTGCCTCGCTGCCAGAGAAGGCACAAGGTTTTTGGTGTTCTGCATGCTTTACAACTAAACACGAGTAAGGCACATGCATTGCCCCAGATCAGAGGCGTAGCTAAAGCTTGTGGCGCCCAGGGCTACCTCTCAGATTGCCGCCCCCGGGGAGGGGGGGTTGTTGGGGAAAAAAGACGGCGAGCACTTGAAAGAGGTCCGAGAGACACGTAGTATCGCCGCTAATAGTTACCTCGATCATGCAAGTTACATGCACATACATGACACGGTCCAAGGCTACACAGTTGAATACACCGGTGACTGGCAGTGACTGGCAGTACAAAAGAGAACACACAGACTGCATGATCTATCTGGGGACTCAGAAAAAACGCATGTGACATCCATCAGAGAGCTGCGTGAATAATTACCTGGTAATCCCCTCAGCACAATGCAAACATGCACATACATGACACTGTTCAGGGATCCATCATCTACAGCTGACATTAAATGACCATTCATCATGGTCCCCCCATTAAAGCAGTGCACTTTGTGATCTGCATGGTACATGTTCTTTGCAGCAGGCACATTAACCCTCTGTGCTACCTTTCCAGGAGTCAACCCTTCCACTAGACAAAACTCCGATCTCTCTATAAAGAACATTAATCACCAAAGTTATCATGACATTTGTATTGTTTCTGAAAATTGCTGGAGGCCTGGAAGGAGGCAGCAAGTTTTTTTCAAACCATAATATACTTGCAAACATTACGCACCCACCCGAAATAGGTACCCAGTGTGGTCACACAGTTCGCATCTCCCTAACCTGCTCAAGGTTCATGTGACCTCAGTGACAGAGTCACAGTGACTGGATCACTGTTGCTCTAGGGTGTGCTGCTTCGTAGGCCTGCCCGCAAGACTGGAGATGAACTTCAGTATGGATTGTGGTGGACAGGCCTTCAAGGTTAACCCACAATTGACACCACAAGGGTACACCTCCTTGCGCTAAGACATCAAGCCTTCTAAGGTCTAGTAGGGCCTTCTAAGGTCTAGCATGGGAATGTGCTCCCTCGGTTGAGTGGTCTGGTGGACTGGTCATGAAGGCTGAACCCGGTTCCCCAGTTCCAAATTCGACAGCTCTGGCCATAGTGCCACATCTTCTCCCCAACTGAACACCATACTTCCCCACTGAGAGAAACTCACGCTGCCTTCAGCTATAACCTAATTGTGTCCGCTATAAACACTTGGATGTGGCTCAATTCAAATTATGCACTTGAGGAATATGCTGCCTAAAAAAAAAAAAAGTAAAAGCAACCACTCATAGGGAATGCAAGATTAAGTAAAGCATGAGAAATGTAAGCAGAAACAACATGGTTACCTTAACGATCTCTCACTCACTATTCATAAATCAGAGAGTGGTTTTAACTGAAAAGTTAAGGACATGATTAGAGGGCCCTGAAGGAAACCGTTTCAATGTCCATTGCTTAAATCCTTACAAAACGTAAGCAATATGGTTTAAAAAGACCACATCCATAAACACAGGGCCATGGTACACATTGTGTTTTCCAATCTACTCATCAACCAGGTATTGCAGTACCTCCAAATGGTACACTTTCCCACCTGGGAACAACAATGCTGTTCAAAGAAAGACGAGAAAACAAAAGTAGCGCTTCACTGGCAAACTCTGTAAAGTGATGCTGATGTATTTGGATGTAAATAAAACCAATCTGGCCACTTTGCAACCCCTCTGTCTTGCTTTATTTAGTTATGTATTTATTTTTCATATTTAAAACCTTCTATTTCTCTCCATCCCGCTGCACTTTGGAATAGAAAAATGTCAGAAAAAGGGCATTTCTCGCAAGAGTGTTTTTCTTTTTTGGATCCATTTCACAGGGAAGCAACTAAATGAAAGAAGGAAAGAGAGGTTGTGAACCGTTTCTTCAAGTCACGGTTTTCAGTAAGTGAGGAGCAAGACAGAAAGAGAGGGAATAATAGGAAGAGAGGGGGGGACAGCTGCCAGCGCAAAAAAGAAGAGGACATTGCCCGAGTCCTATTCCTTCACTGCCCGTCCCCGAACGTCCACGAAAGCAAGCCGGCCTCATCTGAATGCCTTTGTCTACCCCCAAAATAGTGCCACCTGGGGCGGACCGACCCACCGCCCCACCCTAGCTACGCCACTTCCCCATGTCTTCCACATGGAGCTAGCAAAAACATTGTATGGTCATACTTGAAGATAGCGTTGATATGCTTGACGTGCTAGGCTAAGAGACAACCCTATTTGGGCCAGTCTGTTGATATGTGACGGTTTGTTTTTATATCTGTGTTTTTATCTTTAGCTTGGCTACCGCACCTACGGACACCACACTCCGCTGGTGCAAAGAGACTGGTAATATCTAGGTTATTGCACCACATTACCAGCTACTCAGTGTAGATTTCAACGTACATTTTTTGGTCCTGAAGAATTGCCGCCTGATCCTCTTTGGGACAAACTAGGCAAGAAACATGTTGACCACATAAAGCCCAGAGCAACTGCCTGTACCATTACTATAGACAGTCACCACCACTCTCTTTTAATCAGGGCGGGAGACAGGATTATTAAATTAGTGGCCCTGATCCTCCCTTTCCCTGTTTTAACTCACCTGGTCCTTTCTAGTAACCACAACACTACACTTCTACACTTTAGAGCCCCTCACACACACTCACCATACGGCAAGGATAAAAGATCTCTGCCAAAGAGCCCCCACTTAGGGTGCCCATCGGGTATTGCAGCGCCGACCCTGGGTAAGCCACTCTGCTACACTTAAGTCTTTAGTCACTTTTAGCCTCTTTAGGAACTGCATACTCCTTCCTTTGTTACTAGAATTCACTATTCCCACCCCTGTCAGTGCATCAGTAGGGAAGGTGTTGAATTGCGGAGGGGTAAAATTTAGTATTTCCACTCCAGTCTGTGCAACAGTAGGTAAAAGGTTGGAATCAGGAGGGGTAAAAATGTACTATTCCCACTCCAGTCTATGCAAAAGTAGGGAAAGCGTTGGACTCAGGAGGGGTTACATTTACTATTCCCACACCAGCATCTGCAACAGTAGTGAAAGCGTTGGACTCAGGAGGGGTATAAATGTGTTTTCCCACTCCAGTCTGTGTAACAGTAGGGAAAGCGTTGAACTCAGAAGTGGTAACATTTACTTTTCCCACTACAGTCACTGCAACAGTAGAGAAAGTATTGGATTGCAGAGGGGTCAAATTTACTATTCCCACTCCAGTCTGTGCAACAGAATGGAAAGCATTGGGTTGTGGAGAGGTAAAATTTACTATTCCCACTCCACTCTGTGGCACAGTAGGGAACGCGTTGGACTCAAGAGGGATAACATTTACTATTCCCACTCCAGTCAGTGCAACAGTAGGCAAAGTTTTGGATTGTGTAGGGGTAACATTTACTATTCCCACTCCAGTCTGTACAACAGTAGAGAGAGAGTATTTCACTTCAAACAAATAAAATATTTTAACAACTATATTAAATAACAAAAATATATATTTTTAAATATAAAAATAATATATATAAATGAAAACACATTACATATTTATCACAATGTTTAATAAATATGATTAATTAAAACAAATAATATTTATCAAATTAAAATACCACACTATATTTTCACAATCATAACAACCTGAAAATATCATCTTTTTTACAACTGAAAAGCATAATACAATTAAGACATAACAGAATAGCAAGCACAATATTTATTAAATAAATGACTATTTTTACCTGTATTATTGCATAAATACTAGGGGTGGGCGGAATTTGCGAAAGCGACTTTCGCAAATTATCGCGAAAATGTTTAAAATCTCCGCAAACACGTGGAAATATCGCGAAGATGCGGAAGTTTTTTTCCCGCCCGTTCGCGGTATTTTCTGCGTGTTCGCGGCTCGCCAACTTACCCATGCGGTTGCTTGCGGGCACGGCCATCTTGTTTTCACTCTTCTCGCGGTGCATGATCGCGAGAAGAAAGACGTGATCGCGCGACGCATGATGTTACTGCGGGCGCGAACTGTCGCGAGACAGCGCAAATGGCTACCAACAATCCAACATCTTGTGGAGAACGCGACCGGATCGGGAAAACTTGTCGGCGTACGCGGGGATTCAGGTAAGGTGATCGCGCGCGCGCGAGAATGTATTATTTTACAGCGCGAGCAAGAACCAAATTATCGCTAAACTGCGGAATGCGGAAATTTTGACATTTTCGCGCTCTCCGCGGAACGCGAAAATGTCAAATTATCGCAATTTCCACGAGCGGAACGGAAATTTAGCCCAGGCCTAATAAATACTTTCCCACCCTATACATCTACAAGCTAAACAACACACACCTAAAATATATGTTACAAATTATAATAATTACACATTTTACATAATTAATGACCAATTAAATAACCAATAATAATTAACTAAAAATAAAAAAATATATTTTAATAACTGCCCATCTTTTCTCCCTTCAAACACAACACACACCTAATATATAATTAAAAATTATATTATTTACATGATTTACTTATTTAATTATCAATTAAACAATTAATAGAAATTAACTAATAATAAACTAATTATATTTAAATAACTTCTCATCCTTCACCCCTACAAGCTCAACAAACCACACCTGCTATATAACTTAAAAATATCTTAATTACACAATTTAGATATTTAATTATCAATAAAATAATTATTAATAATTAACATTAATTTGTATTTATTATAAATAATTTCTTTCACACCCTTTCACACCCTACAAAAACAACTCATACCATAAATATAAATAAAACAAATAATTAATTAGACAATGTGCATAATTATTAATCCTACAACCCCAGAACCTGCACCTAAAACTGAACGTAATAAAGCTAAATCAATTACATAATTAACATTATTCATTACCAATTAAATAAATTATATTACCTAAATATTAACTATTATTAATTTACTTACCATCCTCTGCCC
The DNA here is from genome assembly GCF_964204655.1 of Triturus cristatus. Lineage (NCBI taxonomy): Eukaryota > Metazoa > Chordata > Amphibia > Caudata > Salamandridae > Triturus > Triturus cristatus. Next base: position 764,609,708 of record NC_140581.1, on the reverse strand, counting down.
CTATAAACCCCACACAAAAGCACTAAAAATAACAGTAAACTAATAAATACATTTTTTTTAAATGTACAAACTATATTAAAAACACATTAACAATAATTATACAAACAACTTATAATATATGCAATTATAATGTATACTAAAATACATACAAGTAATTAAAAACGATATTATTAACAACAATGTTCTGTAAACGATATTAAAAACATAGATATTCTTGACATTGATATTAACAACTTAGATATTTTTAACATCGATATTACTTACCTCAAAATCGACATGCTTGTCAACGATATTCTTGATTGCAATTTTTTTACATCACAATATTTCAAACTTAATATGTTTGCATCTTTATATTTTCATTTCGATATTTTGTCTGAATGCCAACTAGCCTTCCCTTAACTTTAGGCAATGTGGGGAAAGGGACTAAGGCCTCTAATGCTGGGGCATTTAAGCTTCTTAAAGTAGCTGTCATTGAACCTCATTACTGCTTGGCACCATGAATGTTCATTAATGCACAGAACCATTATTGCTCTTTAATGACTGAGACCAATGACTCTTCTTACTGGCTATCTCTATTAAGTCTTTCTACATCATAAAAGCATTGTTTTTCATTACTGCCTAGTGGCCAATGCTGATGCGCATTTAAGCTTATTACTGCCACAAGACATTATTGTGCATTGCTCTCTATGAATGTTGTATGGGCCCACTTATGTTTATTATTTTAAGTGGTTATAACTATATTATGCCCTGGAGCCTTACTCATTTTTATTTCACTCTGGCTTGTCAGTCAAACTTGAGAGAGAGTTTTGTATATGGGTGGGCTTATCAGCCCGCTTATGTATCATGCAGTATGGGCTTCTCACCAAGCTGCTTTTTTTACTGTGGTTTTCTTGTGATTTCCTGTTAATGTTTGTGTCAATGTTTGTGTGGGGCCAGTTTGCATGCAGAGTGTTGTGCGTTCCCACTGGGGTCCTCTTGTTTGAACATTTCTTATCAGATGTCTGCAAACTGTTTGATATGTCTACTGGACACTCACATTTTGACTTATATCTCCAAAACACATGAACGAGGTGTATTAAATGAAGAAAAGTCATCACAGGTCGACTTGTCATAAACATTTAGTAACCATCCGTTTAGTGGTTTCAGAGTTACTTTTGCACAAAAATGTCTAATATAGGCATCACATTACACCAATCAGCACCGCAGCACTATTTAGTCTTAATAATGGCTGCTGTGCTCCCATGTGCAGCAGGCGTACTACTGGTGCATCAAAGGCAAGCCCCTCTGCGTCCGTCCGTCCGCCCACTCCTTGACCACACCCAGCACTAAGTCCCCTTATTCGGACACTCCACCACTATGACGCCAACACCCTCCTCGCCATCAACCCTGGCCGCCACACCGCCTGCCATCTGGCAACACTGTAGAATTCTCTTGCACCCTGCGCCTGTCGAAACTGCGAATGCACCTTCTGCCACACCAGCACACCAGCGCCTCCTGCCTCCCAGCCGACCAACAGTGCAGCCAACCGGCTCAACTGCATCCTCCTCAACGTACGGTCCCTCCACAAACACGCAACAGAAATCTGGGACCTCCTCTACGCCACCTCCTCAGACATCGCCTCCTTCACTGAAACCTGGACTAACCTCTGCTCCGGACCGGACATCGCCATCACCATCCACGACGGCTACAAATTCACCCACGCGGACCACCCCGAGTGCCCAGGAGGAGGCATCGCCATTGTCTACAAAAGCGCACTCTAATGACCCGACGGTGACCATGGAACACCTCCAACACCACCCTCCCCAGTACCCTCATCTACAGGCCCCCCGGGCCTTGAACCCCCATTCACCGATGCCATTGTAGACCTCATCGCACCCCAGGCTCTCCCATCCACCGACTACATCCTATTCGGAAACCTCAAGTTGCACCTGGAGAACCCCAGTGACCAAAACACCACCCCCCTCTTGGGGAACCTCGCCAACATCAGACTCAAACAGCTAGTCGCCGAACCAACCCACATAGCCTGACACACACTCGAGCCAATCTTCTCCACCAGCGGGAACTTCAACTACAGCCACACCACAGGACCCTCTTGTATCGACCATCATTGTTTACATCAACCCTTCACTACGCCCACCATACACCATCGCTGCCCCCCCTCGCAGCTGGATCAAGGCCACTGAAGAACTTTACGTCAACTCCCAAAGCTCTACCACTCCGCCAACACTTACAGATGCCAACACCGCAGCGCGCAACCTAGTCCAGCCCATCTGCAGACGTCTGGAGAAGAGATGGAGTCACAACATCAATCAACACCGCAACACAGTAACCCTTGCACCATGGCGCAAGGGTGCCTACATTGGCGCATGGCAGCCATTGTGCACCAAAATAGGGGAAAAAGACAGAGGAGAATATTCATGAGCGCCTTCTGACTGTTTCATCCAGCCAGTGTGTCATTTTATTGTCACACTTGCAGTGTGATTCGTGCACCACGTTGCACAGTATTTGCAAAGTGACACATCTAAGCATATGCGTAACCTTGTAAAGCCCTGTGCCACATTATACCTGCATCAGGTATGATGTATGCAGGGTGGGCGTTCCCACGCAACAAAGCCTCATAGGAGTTGTGTAGTGAAATCCATCAGATTTCACTGCAACAATTGTAGGACGCCACTGCGTCAGTACCTTACGCCTGCCTCATGGCAGGCGTAAGGGTGACACAGTGCCACAGGGATAGCCTGGCCCCATGCATTGCTGGAGTTGCGTCATGCTTGTGATACAACTGCAGCAATGCGTGACTTTAGCGCTGACAGATACGTTAGGATTCCAGATGTATCTGTCATTAATTGCGACATGGAGCGCTGTACAGTGAATACAGCGCATCCATGGTGTCGCAAGAAGGGCATAGTGAAAAGTGTTGCAACGCTGTTTTGTCGCAGCGATGCAACACTTTTCATGAATGAGGACCAGGAACACACACTATCTTATTGATGGTGCGCATTCCTGCCCTGTAGTTTTTTCGCACGGCAGCGCAGCAACATTCCTTGCAGCGCTGTCTAGCACCAAAACCTTCTAAAATAAGGCCCCAAGTGTTTGCACCATTTTTAAGACCAGCTATTTTCTGGTCTTAAAAAACTGCCTCTAACTGGAGTTTGAGGCAGGTTTTTTGGTTTAGCACCATACAAGTAATTCCTTGTAAATATCACGAAGTGGGGTTAGCTGCAGTTTTTGCACGGGAATGCCTACCTTGCATCTCATTTTCGTTAAATCCCGCTAACAGAAGTGGCGGAAAACTGCCGCTAACTGCGTTTAGCAGCAACTTGTCCATACGGCAATTAAAAAAAAGCCGCCGTAATGTCAAAAAATTGACACTACGGCAGAGTTAACTCCTTGTACATATGCCCCAGGGTTTTGAAGCCAGTGGTGGGTGAAAGCTAATCTAACTCCTCCCCATCTCCCGAGGTAGGCAGTTAACAAACAGTCCAATGTCTCACCCACCTTCTTCCACCTTTGTCTGCCTCTTTCAAAGCTTGTTGCTAAATAATGCAATATATTCCTGAACTAAATATTCAGAAATAGCAGAGATACCATGGGCTTCCTGGTCGGTGATGTATTCTGAGCTCTGATATTAATATCAGTTGGAATCATCCTAAATAATGTATGTCTCAAAGTCGCATAAGCACTTCCAGGAATACATAAGCAGGTGTCATTTCAGGAGCGATGATATGTTAGCTGGGATATTTGTTAGTATCTTTCTTAACGTGAGCCATAGCCTCTCTGATCTTAATAGCGGTGATGAAATCAAACTTTAGTGGTTAGGTTTCTTGCCTGCCTTATTATTGCATCTAATCATGACTCATCCACTTACCCACTGTGAAAATATCATGCAGTTGTGGCGTGTATTCTTTGATTAAAGGTGCTCTGAATTACACCATGGAAGGGATTTGATTTCCTCAAGGGAGGAAGACTAAAAATATTTCAGAAGTTCATTGCTGTTGCAGGTTCAGCCCTACATAGATAGTTTGAGGAAATGGTGGCCCAATGGTTTTGCAGAATTTCCTTAAAACATGCCTAAAACCCAAATGTGTCACAGGCTGTTCAAACGTGCATTTTCACACAGCCTATAATTTATAATACCATCTATTTGCCCTTATACATTTAGCTCGCTGTCATTGTTCTATGTTAGTGCTCCCAGTTACCTCTAGACTAGTAAATTAGAAAAAAAGAAATAAATTCGTTTTTTGTATATACATATTTGGTGTCTGTTGGTACAGAGAAGTCCCCTGCATGGTGACAGATGTGCACACCTACCCTGAGTGCCCCAGCTGCAATGAAATCTGGATCCCTGGTATTTGTGCTCATATGAGAACATGGAGTATGCGTGTGCGACATTACCTACCCCTGTCTCACGGTAATGCAGTCAGTTTAGACAGGGCAGGGTGCACCAAGCTTGAAGGTAGGGGGCTACTGTGGTTACCTGGAGTTTAATGACACAAGCATGGTGGTGACAGCATGCACTTTCTGTGCTCAGCAGGATGAATAATATAAACAGACCTTTTTACCTGTGCCACAGGAGTGGGCCTTCTGTAGCTGTGTACTTCACTCACCCTTGGACTGCATGGTTTGTGTGCTGTGCCACAAAGCACATGATACTTGTGTGTGCGTTCTGGACAACATGTGATTCTTGCATGTGTGTGCTGAGTTGCATGGGTGTTTTCTTGGATGGTACATAGCATGTGGGTTCCATTTCGGAGGCACATGGCCAGCAGAGGCTGCGGTTGCCTGCGATTGTGTCACAGGCAAGTAGCAGCAACCTCACTCGCTCCCACTGATTTTAACCTCCCTGTTAGACCTGGTACCATTGGTGTGAGTCTCCCTCCCATTTTTCACTGTTTGCCTCCTCTGTTTGTTATATGTTTTGCTGGTTTAGATGCTTTGGGCACTGTGCCACTGCTATTCAGTGCCACAGTGCAAGTGCTCCCTATTGTAAATTCATGTATTGATTAGTGACTTTCTGACAGTCCGTAATGGCACTTTGAATTGTGGTGGTGGTGGTGCTCCCAGATTCAGTGGCCCTCGAACTTCTGGACCCTACGTTATTTAAATGCTTTGTTTTCATTGGCTTTGGAAGTCTATACCTGTCCAACTTCGGTCTGCCATTGAAATGTGATTGAACCTGTACATGTTGAACCGTGGATTGGTTTCTTTTTCCACAAACTAAACCGTACATGCAGATGCTGTGTGCTTTGAGGTGACTTCTACTCACTACTGTCTTAATTTCATTCACAATTGTTTCAGAAGCATGTTCATCATACGTCTCCTACTTTTGGCAGAATCAAACTGATCTTCTGCTACTGTAGTTGTATTTTATTCCTGCATTATTTCAATACCTACTCCTGCTACTTTTACATTTTGCTAGGTATTGCCAACACAACACTGCTAATATGACGAGGCATTTTTCACATGGCCAAGGTTTTTACTCAAATTTTGGGTAGCAATACAAACCAGAAGAGAAGTCCTCATATTGCCATGATAGTCTCCACATATTGCAGTCTACCTTGTCCATTTGCAGAGGGGTTTCCGCACTTTTGCTTAAACCCTATAAGTATTACGCGATTACAAGTTAGTTAATTTGAACCCTTGCACAGCGTCTTCAACCGGAGGACCTCTTCTACCTTCTAGCCATTGCAGGGAAGTTCCACTGAGGCAAGGAAGCTTTGCAGTCAATGCACTTATTTCTGTAGAGATGCAGGGCAGTGAATGGCCCACTCTTGAAGAAAAATGCATTTAAGCAGACCTACAGAGAACAGTCCTATTAATCAGTCTGCAGAAATTCCTCTATGCAGCAGGCATAAGAGTTGTTAATTTTCTTCTGATCCAAGGACATTTTCTCATTGAAGTGAATCGAACAGAGTATTTGACAGGGTAAAACAGTCAATCATTGGCATTGAGGTCTAGTCAACCATAATAGAATTCTCGGGCTTCCCCAGCTCCAGTTTTGCAGCAAAGCTAGGCATTTCCTTTATGTGAACATGTTATGTGGCATCATAACTATCCCAGACTTCGATTAATCAAAGTTACAAAAAGTGAATCGGTCTAAGCTGTGTAGAGCCTACCACCCAACTCAACCAATGTCCATGCAGTAAAGACACTTGACTCCCGAGACAGCACTTGCTCTAGGCCTCACGCAGTGTGTATAATGAACCTCTTATCTGAGTAGGGAAGGTGCTAATGCTATGTATTCAAACTCATATACAGCTTTGTACCCAATGGGAATTGTTCCTACTATCCTTAGCTACCAGTCAGCGCCAATAAAAGAATGGATATAATTCACATTCCAAACCTGCTATAAATACAAATTTTATTGGCTGTCAAGAGAAAATATATTACTAGTGCAAGGAAGGCTAATCTCAGAACTCACTACAGTAGATAATTAGTCTTTAATGTCTGTCTTTCAGGAAGCCTTGGTGTGCAACTATTTTTTTCCCCATTCTCATGTCACTAGTCAAAGAAGAGCTGGGCTAAGATTGAACACATTTAGAACTACAAAATCGGTGCCATGGAGCTGTCCTAACAGAAATAATGGAAGCTGTGTCAATTTCCTTTCGCCACAATTTAGCGTAATACACTAATCAGGTAATTCATTATGCAGGAATAATGCAATGCACAATACTCTAATCAGGTAGTTTGTTATGCAGAAACAAGGCAGAAACAAGGCAATGCGTCATACGACAGTCAGGTAGTTCGTTATGCAGATAAAATGCCATGCGTCATACACTAATCAGGTAGTTCGTTATGCAGGAATAATGCAATGTGTAATACTCTAATCAGGTACTCCGTTATGCAGAAATGATGCAATGTGTAATACGAGAGTCAGGTACTCCGTTCTGCAGAAATGGAATAATGTGTAACACACTCAGGCCCCGATCACCGGGCCTTAGACGGTTTCTCCGCCTCTCCTTCTGACTTCCAGTCAGCCTCTCACAGTTGCCCCCAACACGGTACGATGTAATAAAAAAGTGCTGCTTTGCACTCCGGCCCATGGACTTCCACTCTCTTGGCAAAAAGGGCCGCGCAGAGGCTCGTGCTGCCAACACGAGAGAGAGGCCGAGAGTGTCTCCCTCTGAGCCCGTGCCCAGCCCCAGGAGTCGGCACACATTACCTGGGGGTGCGAACTCACTCTCCTCTCCTCGTCCAGCGGCTGGGCCTCCAATGCAGCTTTGTGAATTGGCAACGACGACTTGGGCTGGCAACTCAGCTCCTCCGGGACTGCCGGTCCGGGCTGCTTCAGTTACGAAGATCTCAGGCTGCCACAAAGCACACGCACACAGCGTCGCTGAGTCTGCCTTACTCTTCGGGTGCACGAACACTGGGCACTCCACACATGGGTCTCAGGCTGCACGAAGATCACACGCACTGCATCGCTGAGACTCACTTTACTCCGGTGCACACGATAACAAGGCAAATCCTCACGAAGGTCTCACGGTGCACAACGGACCCGCACATAGCGTCGATGAGACTCACTTGGATTCCGGTGCTAACGATAACAAGGCAAATCCTCACGAAGGTCTCACGGTGCACAACGCACACACACACAGCATCAATGAGACTCACTTGGATTCCGGTGCCAACGATAACAAGGCAAATCCACACGAAGGTCTCACGGTGCAGAACGCACACACACACAGCATCAATGAGACTCACTTGGATTCCCGTGCACACGATCACTGGACAATCCTCACAAAGGAGTTCAGGCTGCACAAAGCACACGGCGTCGCTGATCCTTGCTTGGACTCCAGGTGCCCACGATCACAGTGCATGCCTTACGAGGGTGCAACAAGCACAGACACACAGTGCCGCTGAGACTCTCATGGAAACTTTTATGTTCCTGTGTTTCCAAACAGGGAGCCAGCTCACCTTGGGCCCTTGGGGAAGTTACTTCAGGACACAGCACACAGCAAAGTACTTCAAGCAGGAGGACACAGCACACAGCACACAGCAAAGTCCCTTTAGCCTTTCCTTGGTTAAAACAGCAAACTGCAGGCCAGCCCCAGAATACACAGCAAGGGTCAGTCCTATACTTCAGTCTCTTCAGTTGTTTCTTCAGTGGCAAAGGTCCTCTTGTCCACGAAGTAGCTCCAGTCTTGTTCACACTTGATCAAGCCATTCTCCAAAGTTCAGGGGCTTCAGCTCTCATAGTTATACCCCTCAATGGCTTTGAAGTTTTTGTGTTTCAGGGGGCACTGACCCCTGTTCAAACCAGTTCTGGGTGCCTCCCTGCCAGTGACACCTTTCTTCCTTTGATTAGTGGGGGGTCTGGATACTCAATCACTCAGCAGGAGATGAGCAAATTGTTTTATAGCAGCAACCCCAGCCTCTTCTCCTCCCCTTACACTCCAGATGCAGGTCAGCCTGTTGCTTTTCTCACCTCCTCCCCTGGGTCGACATTCCCCAGATCCTATCGCTTTCAAATCCAGACAACAATCAATCCACAGCCAGGCAGAGACACACAGAACTGTCAGTGCACAAAAACTGAGCCACTTCTGAAAAAGTGGCTTCTGAACATACAATGCAAAAGCCACCTACATAAAAAGATGTGTTATTACACTGTGTGTTAAAGCTAAAGCTCACCTTTCCATCTTAAGCCTTTGGGAAGATAGGCTGGAAAACATTTTACACAGCCTTCCCATTCTGTCCTATGGGCAAGATGGCCAGTGAAAAACGAAATGGAGATTATTTCACTGTCAGGACATGACACACACCGTAGTACATGTCCTACCTTTCACATGCACTACACCCTGTCCAGGGTTACCCTAGACATACCATTGGGGTGTCTGATGTGCATAGAAAGGGAAGGGTAAGGTCTGGCAAGTGAGTGCACTTGACAGAACAACATGACAGTTTAACAAACTGCGCGCTGGCCCTGCAATGGCAGGCCTGAGTTCCCTTTTTAAGGCTACTTGTGTGGGTGGCACAAATAGTGCTGCATGCCCACTAGTAGCATTTGCATCACCAGCATTGGCACACATAGTGCACTCTACTAGGGACTTTACTAGTAAGGCAAACATACCAATCATCGACAACCAATTACCATTACACTTTATACAGGGAGCCCTTGCACTTTGACACTGATCAGCAGTGGCAAAGTGTCCAAAGCATCTAAGTTGGCAACACCATGTCAGAAAAAAGGTCTAGGGGAAAGCAAAAAGTTTAGGGATTTTAACCAAAAAGGGCCAAGTCCTACACTGAGACTTCAGCGAACAGGAGCATGCTAACAAGCCCTTGGAGAAACTTGGGTTCAAGGATGTACAGAACAGGTCCAGGGCTCCTCTCTCCTAGGCAAGAACCAGCAGGCCAACATGCCAAAGCAAGTAGCAAAGTTGCAGTCCCTCCTCCAGGCAGCAGGCCAACAAAGCAATATAGTTAGCAAAGTGACAGTACCTCCTACAGCACAGCAGCACTTCTTGCTGGCTTAATGTCCTTGGTTCCAGCAAAGTTCTGATTTGGTGGTACCAGGGATCCAGTACTAATACACAAATGTGCCTTTAAAGTGGCGGGGACTTCATAGGAGTCTTTGAAGATCACAAGGTCCCTGCCTTTCCTGCCCGGCTCCAGAATCACTACAGTGGGGGTATGCAGCTATTTGTGTGGGGGACAGCCACAGCCCTATTCAGGTGCAACTGTCAGCTCCTCCCTCCCAATCTACCTCAGGAACTCCCATAAGACTGGTGATGGGCCATAAGGATGCAAATGTCTCACTCCAGCTTCCTTTGTGTGTGACTGTATAGAGTGAATGCACAAAGACCAGTTGTCACTCAACCTAGACGTGAATTCAGAGACAGGCAGAGGCACAGAATAGTTAATTTCTTAAAAGTGGTATATTCACATTTACAATTTAAAATCAGACTTTACCATAAGTTGTGATTTTAAACTATGAGTCGAGAGACACCAAACTCCAAATCTCTATCTTTTCCCATTGGAAATTACATTGAAACTATTTTTAAGGCAATTCAAATGTCAACCTATGAGCAAGATAGGCCTAGCAGTAGTGAAAAACAAATTTAGCAGTTTTTCACTACCAGTACAGGTAAAACTCAAAAGTACATGTCCTACTTTTTAAATACACTGTCCTGGGCCTACCTTAGGGGTGACATATATGTAATTAAAGGGAAGGTTTGGGCCTGGCAAGTAGGTTGACTTGCCAGGTCAAAATGACAGATTAAAACTGCACACACAGGCTCTGCAGTGCCAGGCCTGAGCCATGTTTTAGGGCTACTGAAGTGGGTGGCACAATCTGTGCTGTAGGCCCACTAGCAGCATTTAACTGGCTTGCCCTGGGCACATATAGTACAATTTACTAAGGACTTAAAAGTACATTAAATATGTCATTTGTGGATAAGCCAATGTTACCATGTTTAGAATACAGTGCAAATGCACTTTAGCACTGGTTAGCAGTGGTAAAGTGCCCAGAATCCTAAAGCCAGCAAAAATGCAGTCAGCAAGACAGGAGGTCAGGAGAAACCATACCAAGGATGCCAGGTCTTACAAGGCGTAAGTGGAATCTGGGCATCTTTGATTGTTCTTCCAACCTCCTTCATGAGGCGTTTTCATTCAGCAGTAAGCAGCATCCCTGCCTTTCAAAGATAAATGAATAAGTAAATACATTCTGAAATAAATAAATAAAAACTCATATCTAATGATGCATGGCACCTGCTTATGTCACCAAATTTCATTCTTGTCCTTTTGGTAGTGTTTCACTCATTCAATTGCATCGCTGTCTGGGACATGTCATCATATGGACGACTGGGCTTTCTCTGATTACCCCTTTTTTGGTGTACGAGCACAACGCATCCCGCTGCCTCCACTGGCTGAGCTGGCTAGGTTATATTATAACTGTAATTTGCATGTCTATCTCTCACATACCTTTCCTATCACACCCCCAGGCACTGCATCCCATAGCACAATAACCACACCCTGATGGTCATCATGCAGAGTATGAAAACACTTCCCAAACAGGCTCACAACAAAAACAACACCGTTCCAACCACACACCCTACATAGTGTTCCTTGCTAGTCCTGTGGGTAAGCACTTCATCACTCCACATGGAGGTAGTAAGTGCGATATAAATGCTACAGTACAATACAATACAAAACAATAACAACATCGTCATTTTGTTAAAAATCAAGATCTACTCTGTTTTCAGAACAATATTGTCCATTATAGGAACATGTCTGTTTTGCCAGATGCAGGTACGGTACTGAACTGCAGAAGAGAGGTTGCTTTCCAGATTGCCTTACAGATGCTTTCCCTGTTGAGTCAACTCTGGCGATGCCAGAGGTGAAGTGGAAGTGGTGGACTGTCTGTGCAGTAAAGTGTTGGTACTTCTATATGATCAGTTTTAATCATAGCAAAAAACTATATTATTTATAACAAATGCCATTTGTGAACATCGTTTAGCAAGTAATATACTTTTAGGGGAAAATATGGACGTTTAGCTAGGAATAAAACTAAGGTCTGTGAAATATGTCATACTCTACACTATTCTGTTGCTGACTATAATAGCATGCTTATTTTAGTACCATAAGAGTGCACATTTTGCAGGTAACATTTCCATGTTGGAAAAAGTCAAATCCTTTTGAATGTTCCAAAAGTTATTGTGCAATTTTATAAGTCTAGCAGCCCAGAGGTCACACAACTTTTCATTTCCTTACCAGTGACAAACAAGGACATAAAGGTACTTACGTAAAACTGTTTTATAATACATGGGATTCTGTGATCGCTGTATAAACGGCAGTCAATAATTTCGTTATAATCGGCGACTTGTGACGCACCCACCTGCGATTATAAAGAAAATAAATCAGAACTCGACTATTATAAGTTATTACTGTCTCGTTCTGACGTCACAGTACCTGCTTCCGGAGCCAACAGCCGAGGTGAAAGGTAGGGTAAGCCAGGGAGCATAATTAGCAGCTGTTTAAAGATATGAAAACCAAGGTTGCTTTTCTGTTTTGGCTCTATTTTAATGGCTTATAATTACAAGCAGAGATATGTTTATTTTTGCACTCCATTGATTGAGAAAGCTAGAACCTTTCTGCATGTTTCTACACAATTTGAGCTACTGCAGCTTTTATTTTTTTTTAAAGACTTGTATTGAACTGTTTATCATTTCTGTTTCCAACAAATATCTACCAGGTTTTTGATGCATTTAATTTTGCACTAAAGGTTTTATTTGTATTCCTCATGTTTGCAAACATGCTTTCTCTTTCATTTCAAAGAGCTACACACCAAGGTTTTAAGTGGTTTGTGCAAAAGGTGATGGTGTGACCATATATGGGATGAAGTACCCCGGCGTACACTATAAGGATATTGCAAGTCACATCAGACTTCCATACCCTTGTAAAGGAACTCAGCTTTCAGCCTTGTTCGACTATATGGTTATGAAACTCCTTGCTGCCTTGCAATATCCTTATAATGTATGACAGGGGGTACTTTATCTCTTATAATGTGTTCATCTAAAAAGCAGACAAAAACAGATCAAAGTGCAGAACTAGCACCGCATCTGCAATTCTACATTCTCTTTGTGATCTGCAAAATAGTAAAATAGCACCAGAGGGGTGATAAGGCTTTCCTCATGGACAATTCATACTGCAATACTCCAAGAAGAACATATCGCTCAGGACGACTTGAACACCATACATTAAGTCCATTCTGTACAAGGTTCTATACTTTGCAGTAAGGTTTTCGGGCAATATTGAGGCTTGTATGAGCCCTGAGCAGAGCAGTTCTTTGTGGACCACATCCCTGCCCTTTACTGGCATGAATCCTCGCCTCAAATGTGTGTGTTTCGTTGCCGCACACTGAATGGCCTTCCGGAACCTGCTCTAACCTCACTGGGTCCGAGGGCCCCTCACACTAACTCCCCTGTCAACCAAGGACGAGTTTTCTGGTGGTAAGCGGACTCCTTAGGGATACTGGCGATATCCCAATGACATTGGTCAAAGCAAAATAAATCAGTTTCCCCACTAGTAGCATAGGATTGCCAAATGCCATCCTTCTCCGATGCCTTCTACCTGTAAGGCTGGGCGGCTGTAATAGTATTTTGAGATATGTTTCAACTAGAGGTTTCCGGGAGGAAAGGTCTCTAGTGGTTTGAAGTATGCTTGAAGGAAGACAGCTAAGCCTTATAAGAAGCACTGAAGCTGCCATTCAGTAAGTTTTACTGCACGATTGGTAAAGAGGGTGGGGTAAGGAGCAACCTTTTCATGATGGAAGAGATTGGACTGCAGACTAACTGCATCCTTGGTTTCTCATTAGATGCAGCATTAGGCATTACTGCATGAAAGGCTAATGTTCCATCACAAAAATGTTTTGACATATCCTGCAAGTATGCAAACTTCAATACATGTTTGCACGCGATGTGTTGCAACACGGCAGTACAGAGCTGCACCTGTCACACCTCGAGTAGATGGAGCACACGCCTAAACGAGGCATTCTCTGGATTGTTTCCTGAAAGTCTGAAAAACAACTCTCACGGCAGCATGCTCTTAGGAGGTCTAGTTAAGATGTTGATTGTACTGTAACACGTCTGTGAAAACGATGCTAAACATATATTCCCACCCTATAGAACTCTGTTGACAGGATTACTTAAAACAGCGCCCCCTCCTCAGGAAAGTGAAGCCTGGGGTTCTGTACAGAGTACAAGACTTGTGTGTTTCATGGGCCACAGGTCAAAAACATGTCACACCAGCCACTCCCACCTCCATTATACACCATTCTTTGTCACCTCGTATAACCCATGAAATGAGATTAGCCGCAGTATGTGCCGTGGTTACCTGCAGAGCTGTATTTAATTATCTCAAATGCAATGACATCCAAGCGGGCCACAATTGACAGTACTTTTCCGTTTGCCAATAGTGGCAGCCTGGCAGGGCTATAAAATGAGGACATTCAGCATTTAATGACTGTGTCCCGGAGGGGTATGAATGACCTAGATTCAAAGCCAAATAACGTTTCGTTTTAGGCCACACCCACCGCAACCTTTAGCTGAATGTTGTTGAAAAACTATTGTTCACAGACATTCGAATATATGCATATTGCGGGCTTTGGGTCAGCTGCTTGCTCTTGATTGGATGACTTTCCTGTCTCTCTCATGTCCCTCTTTCTATATTCAATGGCTTTCCTGCATCTCCTAACTATTAATTGCTTGTCCGATCTTTGGTGCATTCCTTTCCTACTGTCTTCTGAGTGGATGACTTGTGTCTTTCACTGCTTGCATTAAGGGAACTACTTTTTTTTTTTATTTCAGCCCTTTAAAGGGCTCTTATCTAGCTATCGCCGTCACTTGCTGCTTTTCCTCTCAAATAATGCCCCAGCATGCTCGGCGTTGCTCACTCCTCCCACTCCTCAGTGTGTCCATTATTTTCCTCACCCCTCCTTGCCTTTCATTTTTAAGCTTTTTATTTTTTCTCCTCCCTCCCTTCCTGAAGCTCCTCTGTTGCTCTCCCGTTCCCTTTCCTCACCCCCCACCCTCTCCCCCCCCCCCGTTCCCTTCTCCACTCACCAGCTCCTCTCTTGCTCACCCGCCACTTCCGTCTCAGTGGTCACATTCTTTTTCAACAACATTTTGGAGAGAAAATTGTTGCCGGACCACCCCTTTTTCAAAACATACTTTCGCACACTTTAATATTTATTTTATTTACTGATCCAAAATTGGCATCTGCCGTCTTGGAACACAAAAGCAAAATGATAGCTGTGTTATGCTCTATCCACGCGTATGTGTGCAGCAGACTGTGCTGCCGCAACAGTACTGCATTTATGCGAGCATCGGTGTCTCTGTCATCATGCTTTTTAGGTCTCGCCTGAGAAAGCGCTTTAGCGCTGCTCTGGCGAGACTTATAGTAAGCGAGTTTTGGAAGTGCAAACGAGTGCTTTCAGGCCTCCAAATACAGTGCATGTGCCCCGGGCGCGCGCACCATTTGGCAGCCTGAAAGCACTCGTTTCCTTTCACTTTCGCGGCCCCTTTGATGTCCCGCACCACTGTGCCCGCCCCCACTCCCCCTCCCACTCCCTCCTCGTCAACTTCAGTGCGCGCTTGTTGTTTGTTGTTCGCTGTGATTTATTGTGCGCATAAACATCGGCCGTTTCGCCCTGGACCTATCATGTTTTTAAACCGCACCTTGCCTCCATGCTACATTGAAGCCAGCATTGCAAGTTGCAGGCAGGCTAACTACAGTGTGCTGCGAGGTTGCGAAGTTGCCTTCTCCGTACGAAAAAGATGAGGGTGCTGTGTATTTCAAAGTTACTCTCCCATACAAAAAGATACATGCATGAAATAGTGGTGCTTTTGTATATTACACTCTTAACAATAACACGGTTTAGGAGCGGTCTTTATTGCAGGGAAGGGAAAAGCAAAGGTAAAACATAAATGTGGGTGTTAGGAATCTACTTAAAGCTCAGTTTTACACTGAACAAGAAATAAACTACATGCATTTACATAGATTTATGCATGTTTATACCAAACGCTTAGCCTACAGCTGTTTGACAAATAAATACATTAATAAAACATACATATGTACATATCCAGGCTAAGGCAATTCCTGCAGCTAAAATTTTTAGGCTTAAACCACTAAAATGGGACAGAATACTAAAAGCACTTCTGAAAACTTTAACTCATTTAAATGCCTGGGTCCAATAAAAAACAAGCATTTGCAATGCAATAGGTCTCGCATTTATACGAGTTTGAGCTATTGGCATTGTAAATGACAATGCCTTTTATTTATGTTTTAAAAACCCACACATAAATAAAATGCATTGCCATTTACAGTGCCAATAGCTCAAACTTTTAACAACTGCGAGACCTATTGCATTGCAAATGCTTGTTTTAGCTGATGCTGCGCAGTGTCGGCAAAAAGCATTGGTAAGCCAGTATGCATTGACAACTAAAATGTGAGGCCTATTGGCTTTGCTAATGCTTGTTCTTCTCACGTTCACCCACCTTTAAAGAACTTCTTGCATTGATAATTCACAGCAACTAAAATAGCACTGGGCATCTCGTATTCAACTGTACCCAGACTTAGTGAGCGGGACAGAAAATAAACATCGGAATGTATTTTTCCATGCTTTCCTCGAACAAGTGGGCTGAAAGGGCAGCCACATCTCTGTGTCTGACATAGATCTAAATTATCCGTGATATGATAGGAAGGCCAACATGCGACGTCTATTAAATAATTGTTTGTTTTAGCTTTTTGATCCGTCATCTGCAACAAAGGCCTATTAAGTTGACTGACCTATTTTATTCATTTATTAATTACATTTATCTAGCACAGATCTATATGGTGGAGCACTTCAGGGATCTAATTCAACACCAAGCACTTTTCAACAACGTCAACATTCTGGGCAAGAAACCTCAAATGAAAAATACATTCAGAAACTTACATCTCTGTCTGAACGTACTTTTGCTATTCACAAACATTCCCAGTAATGCATTTGCAATGCTGCATGAGGCTCAGGTGTTCAATCGTGCTACTGGCAATGTCATGTGTCTAGCCCCAAGTGCTTCTATCCCCATTGTGTAGAAATCTACCAGGCAGAGAACTTTGTACCAGATAAATAAAGCCTCCTGTGCAAATACACTTGTTTTTCCTCCTCTGGGAAACATTGTTCCTGAGAAGGAATCGTTCCCCTGCACTTCAGAATATCTGGGGTAAAGCTGTTCACCTTCCTGCCCTTGACTCCCAAAGTCGATTACTGACATCGATAAAGTTAATTTGGTCTCAAACATATCTTTACCTCCGAATTTATCTTTGCGAAAAACCCACTATATGATAGGGGGAGAGGCCTAAGATAACAATAAGAGTGCAGAATTTAGGTGGAAAGACAGAGATTAAAATGATACTTTTAAAAGTTTTCCTGAAAATGAGACGCTTCAGCCTTGTATGCCCTGGTATGCTGTGCCACCATATGGGTTCCAACTAAAACGGCATGTTTGGGAGTTGTCATTGTCTTCCATGCTTTTTTTTAAGGTTCTGAGCAGGTTTTATTTCCTGTTGACCTCTTACCTCCAGTGATGTGTAGATCATCTTTTAGCTATGAGATTAGGCCAACTTGGATAGCTTTATGAGTTATGAGGGAAATTTTGAATTTAACAATAGCTTTCAGTGGGAGCTACTGTAGGTCCCCTAATATAGAATTTACGCTACCTGATTTTTACAATTTTATTTTGCGACAGTTATCCCACCCCAGAAGTGACGTCACATACGTAACCAAAACTTCCGGTCCCCTGACCTACAAACCGTCCCTTTAGATTTATCCTTGAAAAATACAGTTACTGCTCAGTCAGGGCCCCCCAATCTTCATGCAGGTAAATGAACACCATCTGAGAGGGTGCATGTCAAGGTGCCCCCCAGAGCATCCCCAAAACCGACTATGAATATCTCACAGAGACTTTGGGACACCGGGCTTGCTAACGATCATTCCCAAGTGGACACACCTTATGTGGGTTCAGGATTTCTCAAGGGTCTGACAGGGGAGGCATTGAGATCTGAATAACCAGCTGGTGCCGCACCCGCTCACAGTATGCCTTCTAATGTAGACCCTGGGCGGTAGCAGCCACCCGTTCTCAACCTCTACGCTTCCTACAACTCTACTGCGCAGAGGTATTAAGACCATCATTTAAATTCCCCATCCTATGTCACTAGTTACACCTTTAGGCATGTACGATCCCACAGCTCCGCGTCAAGTTTAAACCCTCCATCACCCACCTCAACATATCCCGACAGCAGTTAAGAATGGAGTGGATGTCATAATCAGAACTTTGAAACAGAGTATAGCAGAGAGGCTTCCTCAGGAACAGCCGTCCGATAGTCAATGGGGTGTTTAGATTGGGAACCGCTTTTATTTTTATCCCCCTGAATTCCATACCTTCAGAATGGTGTTAGTGGGGGTAGCCAGAGAGCGGTCGGTGCTCAGGGAGATTCAGGGCTATATGCAGCCCACTCCTACTTTCACAGATAATACCCTGGAATATGGGTTTTTAGCTGGGGTCATATATGAAAGGCATGCATTAGGTTGTCAGAAAACTAAAATCCAATCTGAACTCTAATGCTATAAAACTGTGGAAGACAGAAACCAAGAACCATTCTTTAAGGATGTACAGAGGGAGATAATCCAGAGGGTACAAAGGTGAAGAAGCGAGGTATTACAATCTTGCAAATCAGCTGTTGCAGACGTAGAGGCTATTTCATCTTGACGCAGTCTGTGGCGTTCCCTAAAGCATGGGGGTTCCAGCTTTATTAATAACCCAGTGCTAAGTTCCAAATATAAAAAGAAGGTACAAGACATCATTACTAAAGCACTGTAGTTCTTCCGTGTCCTCTTAGCCCAAAAAAAGTTATACAGGACCTACATGTACCAATGACAGTGCATCCTAAAATGGCACGCATTAGATCCCCAAACCCAAATTTAAGAGAGGACCGCAGGTGCTCCAGGATGGTCTCAATGTAAAGGTAGTATCCTGGGAACCGGGGAAGTCATCTTGAGTAAATACTCCTGAGATCGTTCAAACCAACTCTGAGGGGCCTGCCTCAAAACGGGTGGGCTGGCAAGAAATAAAAGGGGACTAATAGCACCAAGCAGTGGAGGCTTTTAATCAGTAAATTAAAGAAAGACAGAATTTTTGCTACAAGGAGGATTACAAATACACTACCTCAGAATCAGACTCAGCCTCTTTAAAATGATTCGCCTGAGATCTCAACTTCCACCACAAATCCCCAATCTGAGGATTCAGAGATGGTAATTTTAGAGTGTCAGAAGGTACCGCCAAAATGTTAACGCATAGAGTATTACGAAGAATTTAGGTTTGTTAACTTAGAACGCATAAACTGTGGAGTAGCAAGGTGGGGCGGTCTACCCCAGGCAGCAAAAGTTTTGGGGACGGTAGCCTCCCCCGCTCTTACTTGCCGATCTCAGCTGGCATTCACCCCCCTCCCGCTCTTTAATGGGCTGCCGAGGATGCAAATGGAAAAATTCCCACCAACACAATCCCCTGCTCTTTTATGTGGCCACAGCGGGGTGGCAAACACGGGGAACGCCATCGGCGGCCAAAGTGCTTGCTAAGCCACTGTGCATAAACTTATCTGATCAATCTGATCATGGGTTTTTAGCTATGGACCAGGCCTCACAAATGCTCATAGAGTGCTTCTTACATGATGTGGGTCCAAATTATTTCTTTCAGCTTTTCTTCCAAGGGCAGGGTATTGACATTCCTTTGTTCTCTAGACGCTTGCCGCTCAATGTGTTTGACGCTGTGGAATTTTTTGAAAGCCTCTGTAAACTTTT
Organism: Triturus cristatus; assembly: GCF_964204655.1. NCBI lineage: Eukaryota > Metazoa > Chordata > Amphibia > Caudata > Salamandridae > Triturus > Triturus cristatus. Next base: position 764,590,372 of record NC_140581.1, on the reverse strand, counting down.
ATAGAGTAAAGCAGACATAGCATTTGGAGCCTTCAGAATAGTCACCCCCAGTGTTCGGGGTCATGAGGGGGTGTGTGTCCAGACTTTCAAACAGTATCTTTTACAGCAAAGTCATTGAAAAAAAACCAATGGTGGTTGCTCAACTTTTACACCAGCGCGACCAACATGTGTCTGCCAGCTAGTATCGCTGGGTTACCAAAGGATCGCAGCACTACACGGTCATCCTGTCTAGAGCGGCTGAAGTCCATGCTGTACTTGAAATACCTCCTGACAGACAGGTAGGCTTTGGGGAACTGGGCATTTTTTAGAACTATTTTACCAGCATGGTAAAAGTTATTTACTACAGCGGATCGTGGAAGTACTTCACATCTGGAGAGTCTGTGAAAAGCAAGATGGTTTACATTCTCCATCATGAAAATCGCTTTTACGGTATCTTGAACTTGAAGGGTTTTGTAGGAGCCAAGTACGTGTGCACCTATTGCTATCACATCTACAACACTCAGACAGCTCATCAGTGTGAAATGCATTGTAAAATGGATCAAAGTGATGGGTGCATCATAGTTGATGATTAGATGGTAAGATGTCCTAGATCTAATCCATTCCGTTGCTTTAGCATACACACAGAGGTTATTTAGTGCATTCCTAAAGCAGATAGTGCGGGTTGCGGGCACTACACAGCTGCCAATCATGACAGCAAAAGTATGAAATGCCCCTGGTGTAAGGTGTCTTTTCCTCTGGGAACAGAACTTATATGACTAAATTCCAGCCCCAGACAAAAACAGAAGACTACATAGTGTTCGATGTACAGTCTACCTAAGAGACCAGAGTGCACCAGCCTAACTATATTTATATGCACTACCTAACCTCCAATGAAAACAGGGAGTTTGATGGCCCTTCTTGTGTAAACAAATTCCTTAACACATTCATGCAGAAAATATTCAAAGAGTATACCCTGATGGCTCATAACTCAAAAGCATATAACTCGTTCTTTATTTTGCAAAATATGATTCATGAAAAGGTGCCTGTAGAACTCATCACCCAGGGTGATGAGTTCTACAGGCACCTTTTCATGAATCATCAAAGTCAACCCTGTCAGACAGCAGTTAGCTAAGCTCTGCCTCAATTCTCTATGGGGACAATTCGCACAAAGTACAAACTTGTCATACTCTAACATCATCACAGATCCTGATGAACTGTTTAAATATATTTTTGAGCCGCGTTATGAGGTGCCCAGTTGCAAGTTTATCGATGATAAATCTGCAGCGCTGTTTTGGAAATACCCAAAAGAGTACCCCCACAATGTATAACAATGGAAACATCTTCATAGACTGTTTCACAATGGCTCATGCTTGTTTAGACCTTTAAAATGTGATGGATAAACTTCAGGATCAGTGTCTGTATCACAGTACTGACTCTGTTATTTTTGTGAGCAAACTAGGTGATGAAGAGCCGCAGCTCGATGATTATTTAGGTGATTTGACCAGCAAGCTAGAACATGAGGAGCACATAGTTGAGTTACGGCAGTCGGTCCCAAGACCTATTCTTACTGACCTTCTAATAATTCAGTATAAATCAGAGCCAAAGGCATCACTTTAAAAGTTTTGTCGGGGAACATGTCTTTCAAAGAATTGGATTGCAAGTTAATAACTAATGATGTTGTCTCCATATTGTCGCCTTCAGAGAGCTCCTATACTCACACACCCTGCAGGGAGCTGGCCAGCACCCAACTGTTACATTTCTCATGCCATCCTCTCCACTTGACAAAGGTCTGTCTGTTAGCCCTGGTACCTTTCCGTTTCAGAATCTTTCAACCCTGTATAACCTGTGTGGATCGTCCAGTACCTTTTGTAACTCTTCGTTGCAAAAGGCACCGACACCAGTTCACCCTCAAAGTCCTTTAACTTTTAACCTGTGAATATATATATACCTTCTTTGAGCTCCACACTCTCCACTACAAATAGTTAGTCATTAAAAGTCTGCTGATAGCCCTTCGTAAAGACCCCTTTCAATTTTGACACCCTAACATGATCACCTTCTTTTAAAAGAGGCTTATTTACCCTGGCAGTGAAACAGCTCCTGTACACCGTTCTCCACACCATTAAGATAAGAAATTATCGGTGAACACCACCCACAGCCAATTCTGCTGCCGACACTGTTGACATTCCTTTGCCGTCCACATCATCCCCACATCGGACGCCCACACCAAGGAAGCCCTGAAGTGCATCCTTCTCAATGTGCGCTCCCTGCACAGACACGCAGTAGAAATCTGGGACCTCCTCGACACCCTCTCGCCAGACGTCGCCCCCTTCACGGAAACCTGGATAAACGCCGCCTTGGCCCCCGACATCGCCACCGCCATCCCCGAAGGCTAAAAGATCCAGAGGAAAGACCACCCCACCTCCCAGGAGGAGGACTCGCCATCGCACACAAGAGCTCCCTCCAACTCTCCACCTCCAGCACGAGCGACACCCTCTCCAATACCGAACACCTCCACTTCCAAATCTGGACCTGTCCCAGAACCATGCTCCGCGGCACGCTTGCCAACAGACCCCCTGGACCCCATGCTCATTTCACCACCACCATTACCGGCCTCAGTGCTCCCCACACCATCGCCTCCATGGTCTGCATACTCATCGGAGATCTGAACTTCCACCTCGACAACCGCAGCGACCCGGACTCCACTGCCCTCCTGGACAACCTGGACAACCTCTGACTGAAACAGCTCATCTCCACCACCACCCAGCAGACCAGACACATCCTCAACCCCATCTTCGCAGGAGGGACCAACATCCACTTCAGCCATACCTCGCAGCCCCTCTGGACAGACCACCACTGCGTACACTTCTCCTTCAGCACCACCACCGCTCGCAAACCCGCTCCGCGCTCACCACAAAGAAACTGGAGCAAGGTCACAGAAGAGGACCTTAACTCTATCCTCGCCCACGACCCCCCTCCCCCATGACCGACGCCAACACTGCAGCCACGGAACTACACCACTGGATCTCCAGCTGCGCAGACATGCTTGCCCCCGTCTGCCCCCTAACAGACAACACCCTCTGAAGGCCACCTGGTTCTCCAACGACTTTCAGGCAGCTAGACGCTCATGCTTATGGCTCAAAAAACGATGGAGAAACAGCAAAATGACCGAGGACTAGTCCACCTAGAAGCACGCCATGACAAAATACCACCAACTCATAAGAACCACCATGAGCAGCTTCATCTGGAACAAAATCCTCACCAACGCCAGCCACTCAAAGGACCTCTTCAACAACATCCAGCAGTTCACCAAACCTCCCAGCAAAGCCATGAACATTGCACCGTCCCAGGCCCTCTGCAACAAACTCAGCTCCTACTTCCACCTAAAGATCAAGGCCCTATACGACAACTTCAACGAACAAACTCCAGAAACCACCCTCCCCGCCAGCAATGACAGCCAGCCCACCATCAACACCTGGACACCGGTCACCGCTGAAGACACCACCACGACCATGAAAAACACCCACTCAGGAGCCCCCAAGGACCCCTGCCCATCTCACATTTTCCACAGAGCCACCATCGCACCCGAACTCCACCTCACCATCAACACCACCTTCGAAGCCGGCACCTTCCCTGATGACTGGAAGCGGGCTGAGGCCAAGCCCCTCCTCAAGAAACCCTCAGCTGACCCGACAGACCTGAAAAACTACTGGCCCATGTCTCTCCTTTTCTACACAGCCAAAGTCTCCGAAAAATATGTCAACACACAACTAACCACCTTCATCACAGAGAACGCCATACTCGACTCTTCCCAATCCGGATTAAGCAGCAACCACAGCACCAAGACCTCCCTCCTCGCCGCCACCGACGACATCCACAAGCTACTCGACCAGGGACACACCACGGCCCTCATCCTGACAGACCTCTCTGCTGCCTTCGACATCGTCTCCCACCGCACTCTCACAACCAGACTCCATGACGCCAGCATACAAGGAGCCGCCCTCGACTGGATCTGCTCCTTCCTCACCGGCAGAACCCAACGGATCAGACTCCCACCCTTCCTCTTCAAATCCACAGAGATCAGCTGCAGAGTACCCCAGGGATCTTCGCTCAGCCCCAGGGATCTTCGCTCAGCCCCACGCTCTTTAACATCTACATGGGCCCCCTCGCCGCCATCGTCAGACAGCATAGGCTCAGCATAGTATCCTTCGAGGACGACACCCAGCTCATCCTCTCCCTCACGAAGAACCCCGAAGTCACCAGACTCAGCTTCAAAGAAGGAAAGAAAGACGTTGCAGCCTGGATAAGCGACAGCTGCCTAAAACCAAACTCGGAGAAGATAGAAGTCCTCGTCCTTGGACCCTCCCTCCCAGCGTGGTTCAGCTCCTGGTGGCCCTCCGCCCTTGGAAACCCACCCACCCCGATGAACCACGCCCTGAACCTTGGCATCATTATTGACTCCTCCATCACCATGACTCACCATGTTAACGCCGTCACCTCCACCTGTTTCAACTCCCTCCGCATCCTCCACAATACCTTCAAGTGGATCCCACCCAAAGACAGAAAGACCGTCACCCACGCCCTCATCACCAGGAGATTGGACTACGGAAACGCCCTCTACGCGGGAATCAACTAATCCCTGCTACAGAAACTGCGGACCATCCAAAACGGGGTCCCAGACTCATCCTCGGCACCCCACGACATGAGCACATGGCCCAACACCTGCGAGACCTCCACTGGCTCCCCATCAAAAAGAGAGCTACCTTCAAGGTACTCACCCACGCCTACAAATCCCTCCACAACATCGGACCCAAATACCTCAACGAAAGAATCTCTTTCCATGCACCCAAAAGAAACCTTCGCTCCACTGACCTCGCCCTAGCAACGACCCCATGCATCTTCAGAACCAGAGCCGGGGGAAGAGCCTTTTCCCATAGCGCAGCCAAAGCCTGGAACAAACTCCTAGTCAACATCAGACACTCCTCTACCCTGCACATCTTCAGGGAGAGCCTCAAGACCTGCCTTTTCGGCTAAACCTGAGCTGTACCCCTCTCCCCCAGCACCTTGAGACCCTCACGGGTGAGTAGTCCGCTTTTAATCCCCTGATTGACTTATTGAACCTCTCTGGGAGACATTTTGATGGTTCTGTGATAACTGGCATTCTAAACATCTATAAAAACCTGTAGAACACTCATATATCGGTAGGCGTTGTAGGCCATAAAATATCTCCACACCTTAGATTTTAAAGTTCTGTTAAAACTCTGTATCACCACACCGTTTTTTTCCTCCGTGTGCATTACAAAATGATGCATAGCATGCTGTTTTAATAATTTCTGAAACAACTTGTTTAAAAATTATTTTCCGGCATCTCTTGTCAGTTTTTGAGGGGTCCGCTTTTCCCTGAAGACGACTTTAAAAGTAGTGTTGAGGATAGTACCAGTTTTATTGCATACCGCTTCTGCAAAGGTGTACTAGGACAATACATCTATTACCATTGACATATATCGAGCTCTGTTATTATGCTTAGCTAGATCTTGAAGACTGCTTATGTCAGCCTGCCATTGATGATCTATCTGCGCTTTAACAATGAATGGTCTGCTCTTAACATGCCTCCTGGTTGGCTTGTGGAGTGAATACACCTTTCCCCAGATAAACAGGACTTCACCTGTGCTTTGTTTACAAGCTTTTGTTTTTAACCAGAGCCTTTGTAAACAGAGCTTTGGTGCTTCCTAAGCTTCTGACCCCGTTTGTATCGTTATAAAACTTCCTTAACCCATTCCCCAACATGCTATCATCCCCTGCATCCCATGAAATGAAAGACAATGGTTTTGTGTAAGGTAGTTTTATTAAACATAAAGAATGTGAGAAACACATAAACAGGGCATACGTTACAGTTTCATGGTACAAGTCTTGTCGTTGTTGTTGGCCAGCTTTCTGATTTTTCTTTACGTATACATAATACGACACAAGCTACAGACATTACTGGGGGCTTGCAGATAATTTGTCACAGGGTCACAAGTTTTGATAATTTTAGAGCTATAAACTCAACGGCTCTAGACAGCACTTCCTGGCCACCCCTCCTATAACTTTGTACACTTACCATACTGACAGCATTCAAAAGATACTACGATTTTCTGTCATACAATACAAAACCTTTATTTCTGAAATCATCTACAGTCAAAAGCTCCATGGCGATATATAAGCTGGTCATTGGTGATTATATTAATTTCTGCATAGGGTCAATCAATCAATCAATCAATCAATCAATCAATCAATCAGGGCTTTATATAGCGCGCTACTCATCCATGAGCGTCTCAAGGCGCTGGAGGGGGGGCTCCGGATCAGTCGAAGAGCCAGGTCTTGAGGTCCTTCCTGAACGTGTGCAGGGTCAGGGAGCGTCTGATGTTCACAGGGAGCTCATTCCAGGTTTTGACTGCGATGTAGGAGAAAGCTCTCCCGCTGGTTCTGTTTCTGCGGATGAGGGGGACCTCAGCCAGGGTGAGGTCTGCGGAGCAGAGGTTCCTCTTGGGTACGTGGAAGGATTCTCTCTCGTTGAGGTATTTGGGTCCGATGTTGTGGAGGGGTTTGTAGGCTTGGGCGAGGAGTTTGAAGTTGAGCCTCTTCCCGGAGTGGAGGCCTCGTAGGTGTTGTGTCATGTGCTCATGGCACGGTGTCCCGAGGACGAGTCTGGCTGCGGCGTTCTGGATGGTCTGGAGTCTGTGCAGGAGAGTTTTGTTGCTTCCGGCGTAGAGGGCATTGCTGTAGTCCAATCTGCTGGTAATGAGTGCATGGGTGACGGTCCTTCTGCAGTCAGGGGGGATTCACTTGAAAGTCTTGCAGAGGATGCAAAGGCAGTTGAAACTAGTGGAGGCGACGGCGTTGATCTGTTGGTCCATGGAGAGGGAGGAGTCAAGGATGATGCCGAGATTCCGAGCAGGGTCTGTAGGGGTGGGTGGGCTCCAGAGGGCGTAAAGCCACCAGGTGTTGTCCCAGGCGGAGATGCAGGGACCGGGGATGAGGACCTCGGTCTTCTATGAGTTTAGCTTCAGGCAGCTCTCCTTCATCCAGGCTGCCACGTCCTTCATCCCATCCTGGAAACAGAGTCTATTGCTTTCGGAACTCTTCATGAGTGAGAGAATGAGCTGGGTGTCGTCGGCATAGGATACGATGCTGAGCCCATGCTGTCTGACGATGGCTGCGATGGGGGTCATGTAGATGTTGAAGAGTGTGGGACTGAGTGATGATCCCTGGGGTACTCCGCAGTTGATTTCCGTGGATTTGGAAAGGAAGGGAGGGAGTCAGATCCTCTGGGATCTGCCAGAGAGGAAGGATTGGATCTAGTCTAGGGCGGCTTCTTGTATTTCCGCATCGTGCAGTCTGGCTGCGAGAGTGCAATGTGAGACGGAGTCGAAGGCTGCGGAGAGGTCTAGAAGGATAAAGGCCATGGTGTGTCCATGGTCGTGTCGCATGCGGATGACGTCAGTGGCGTCGAGGAGGGCAGTCTCGGTGCTGTGGTTGCTGCGGAATCCAGACTGGGAGGCATCCAGGATGGAGTTCTCTTCTATGAAGGCGGTCAGCTGGGCGTTTACGAGTCTTTTGGTGACTTTGGCTGCCAAAGGGAGGAGAGAGATGCGCCGGTAGTTTTTTAGGTCCGTTGGGTCTGCCGATGGTTTCTTATTTATTTATTTATTTTTCACATTTATAAAGCGCACTGTTACCCAAAGGTGTCCTTTCTTGAGGAGGGGTTTTACCTGTGCCCGTTTCCTGTCATCTGGGCAGATGCCAGATCGGAGGGAGGCGTTGATGGTGCTTCCTAGTTTGGGTGCGATGATGGTGGCGGCCCTATGGAAGATGTGTAGTGAGCAGGGGTCCGTAGGGGCTCCTGTGTGGGTTTTCTTCATGGTAGCTGTGAGGAGTTCGACGGTAGCGGTATCCTAGGCCGTGATGGTCGGCTTATCGGCGGCAGTGGGTTGGGGGGTGGTGTTCATTGTCGGTTCGCTGATGCCGTCGTAGAGGGCCTTTATCTTCAGATGGAAGTAGGAGTTGAGCTTGTCGCAGAGTTCCTGGGAAAGTGTGACGTCTGTGGCTTCGCAGGTGGGTTTTGCAAACTGCTGTATGACGTTGAACAGTTCCTTGGCATTAGTCACGCTGGTCTGGACTTTGTCTCTTATGAAGGTCTGTTTGGTGTCTCTTATGCGCTGGTGGCATTCCTTCAGGGCGCTTTTGTGGTCGTTCCGTGCTTCCGTGGTTTTCAGTTTTTCTCTAGGCGTCTGCAGGAGCGTCTGACTTCTTGAAGTTCTGTGGTGAACCAGGCGTCTTTCAGCGGGCATTGTTTGGCGGGGGGCAGAGGGCTGCGAGCTTGTCAGCGCAGCGGGGGACGGTTGCAGCAATGGGGGGGCATTTACGGAGGGTGGTGTTTAGGTGCTCCTCTGTGACCTTGCTCCAGTTCCGTTGTGGTGAGCGTAGGGCAGGTTTGGGTGCGGTGGTGGTGTTGAAGGTAAAATGGATGCAGTGGTGGTCGGTCCAGAGGGGCTGGGTGGTGTGGCAGAAGCAGATGTTGGCTCCTCCCGCGAAGATAGGGTCAAGGGTGTGACCCACTCTGTGGGTGGGCGTGTTGACGAGCTGCTTCAACCCTAGGTTGTCGAGGAGAGTAGTGGAGTTGGGGTTATTGCCGTTGTCGAGGTGGAAGTTTAGGTCACTGAGTAGAATGTAGTCCATGGAGGTGATGGCGTGGGGGGCGGTAAGCTCGGCGATTGCAGTTGCACGATGGGTGCAAAATCCTGGCGGTCTGTAGATGAGGGTGCTGCATAGCGTGGTCTTCGCATTTGTATGGATCTGGAAGTGGAGGTGTTCTGTGTTGGAGTGGGGGTCACTCGTGCTGGAAGTGGAGAGGCGGAGGGGGGTCTTGTGAATGATGGCGAGTCCTCCACCTGGGCGGTGTGGATGGTCCTTTCTCTGGATCTTGTACCCGTCAGGGATGGCGGTGGCAAGGTCGGGATCGGAGGTGGTGTTGGTCCAGGTTTCCGTGAAGAAAGCTATGTCGGGCGAGAGGGTGTCGAGCAGGTCCCAAATCTCAATGGCGTGTCGGTGCAGGGAGCGCACGTTGAGCAGGATGCAATTCAGGCTTTCGGTGGTGTGTGCATTGGGCGTTCCTTCGGTGGTCGCGGGGGCTCTGTCGATGCTGAAGGATTTGCGGCAGGGTCTGCACGAGAATTGCCCGTGGCTGGTGTTTGGCGAGGATCTTGCGCAGTCAGCGTGTCTTCCGGGGTTGAGTGTGTGGAGGGTGGTGGAGTCGTAGAGGTGCAGCCAGGGAGAGCCAGGATTCCTGGTGCTGGTCGCAGTCAGGTCACAGACGGGCGCAGACGGGCTTGCCTTAGGCTCGCTTTTGGCGCACTAGCGGTGCAACCGCACAGCGGTCGCTTTTAAGTAGGGGAGGGGGTGGGACCAGCGGTAGGGAGTCAGGAGCGGGGACTGTGTTGGGGTGGGAGGGGCCACAGGGGCAGCAACAGCGGTCAAAGCGGGCTCAAGGAAATGCAGAGGTGAGAAAAATGAAGAAGAAAATAGGATTCAGAGAGTCCTGCGCAATAAAATACAGTTCCTATAAATACCTAGTTAAAATACAGAAACACAATGTTAAACACAATGCGAAAATCACCAGAATCACCAGGAAGCTGGGTGGGCAGCTGGCGCGAACCCTGACCTGCGAGGGACTCGTGGCTGTGGCAGTGAGGCGGAGCTGCACGGGAGAGTGCTGGCCTGTACTGAGGTCTTGGCTTCCTTTTTTGTAGGAGCTCCATTATTCATCCGTTGTAAGTAACCACGCATTGACACACCTGTTGGCTGTAGACGTTGGGCTGTCACACTGCATCACAATGGGCAGTTTAGCTTCAGATAGCGCAGAGTTGCGGGTTGTTTTCGGCTATTTTTTCTTTAAGCAGCACATATGTCAATCTGGCAATACATATGTATCCTGGACGTAACTGAGAATCATCTTGCACACTGACAGTCTGATGCTTGTCCTATAAAGTGAGTAAGTATGCAATGTTAAATAATACACTAATGACACAATACTGTGTGGGCTCATCATTTGGAAAGCAGGGCTAAAGAGCCGACTTGTTAATTTTTTAAATAAATATCACACATACACCTTTCTATAGCCCATTCTGCCATCCATCTAACAAAATACGTACACAACCCTTCAACATGGCTGAGTTTTGAGCCTGGCTTGCACGAGCATCGGATCTCTTTGAGTTTAGCCGACAAGACCATAATCATTTTAGAGTGGACATTTTTCTCTTCCTTTGACAAACCATACACCAGCCTTAACAGTTTAAATACTTAGTGCGGGTCTAGCAAACTACATATATGATGGATTGTTCTTAGGTGTATGAGGCGTATAGACACTTGTGAGCCTCCCGCTACAGATCATGAATTTTATGGCCATAATAGAGGTTATAAAAGTCATGTTCGAGACAAGCATTCACAACCATTGCAGCAAAACCGTGAGCAGGACAGTAGGGTATGCCTGGGGCTTCCTTTTAAAAATCTGCAATATTATAGGTACTAACACATTTCTTATGTGGCTTTTTGTATTGGACTGTGGAACTTGCAGTCTGTTTTGAACAGCATTAGCAGTAAAAGTATTTGGCATTAACAATAGGTGGCATCCCCTCTATTTGCTGATGTTTTCTACAGTTAAAAAAAAAAGAAAGACAAACTATAAGTTGAAAATAAACTGCAGCCATGTAGAATTGGATGGGGATAGCGTGCAACTGTTCCCGGCAAATGTTGACTAGGCCGGAAGAGGCGGGCACCGGGTGGTGAGGCCGCTGCCTGGGAGTGGGGACAGGCCTTTGTGGCCATCCGGGGCCTTGGAAGTGTGCGGAGGTTTGGGGCCATCAGGTGCTTGGGGACCTGCCTCCACGGTGGGCCATGTGGATGCCACTGATTTAATACCCCAGCTGCAGGATGGCAAGTGGCCAGGGCCGAGACTAGAGCGGACCCGCAAATTAAGACCGCGACTGAGGCCTACTTGGAGGTACAATGGGAAGGCGAGCTTTACCCTTCCACCTCCATTTTTCTCCCCCATCTCACCTTGAATGGCGGCAGCTTGAGCATAACAAGTCTCCCTAGTTTCAGGAGGGCATGTGACCAGGGCCGCCTGAGTAGCTGTGGGGCCTGCCTGGGTGGGGTCAGCGACTGCGGGAGGAGTGGTCCCATGCCAGAGCTGTTAGAGTGGTGCGGCCTCCTCTCTGCCTCCCCTCTCCACTCCTCTGGGATGACGGGGACTGTGGCTGCAGTGTGGTACCCTGCTGACATGGCCTGTACACTGATTATCGTGGGTGCCCTGGGGGTTGTTGCCTAAAGGAAGCGAAAAAGCAGCGAGACCCCACTCGTACTTTTGGAAATCCTGTGCACTCGCCGCTGACGCAACCGGGGGAGACAACTGGGCAAGGCCCTGTGATGGTCCACCAGAGGTGGACTCTCTGTGGTGTCTTTGCACCTGGTGGGGGGAATCCCCTGGTCTCATCGCAGCCGGAGCGCACCCTTGCTTGCAGACGGATCAGTGGGCAAAGGTTGCAGTCATCGGAGGGCACACGACTGGGACAGAATTGGGGACACTACTGAACTGCCAGTCTCGGTGCAAGTGGGAGGAGCAGCAGAAATTGATTTCAGGATAGACCGAGAGGGCTCAGATGTAGTGAAGCCCAAGGGACAGGTGTAGGAGAGTAGGATCTGCCTCTTATGGTTACCCCCACTTTTTGCTGATGTATCACAGTTGTCGACTGTCTGACAGGGATCCTGCTTTTCAGGACCCCCAGTCTATATACTTTCTCCTGTAAATTGATTGCATGATTGGATTCTGGGGTACCTTTATCAGTCCCTAGCATATGGTACACCATGTACCCAGGGCAAAGGTACCCCAGAGGCCTCCCAGGGGCTGAAGCACGTATTGTGCCACCCCTGAGAGGCCATTCAAAATGACACCACAGGTCTACTACTGCAGCCTGTGTAAGGAGGTGCATGCACCCCTTACTTAGATAAAGGTTCCCTGTGGCAGGCCTTAACAATCCTGAAGGCAGGGTGCTGGGTTTTGTGTGAAAGGGTGGCCCTGCATGATAAGGGCCCCTCTGCAGCTTTCGGAACCTATTCTCCAGGGTTGTCTGTGATGCAGCCAACCATATATATTTAAGTGCATTATAACCTTGCGGTAAACGCTAACTTTAAAACGGCTGCTTAGAAACATGTTGTGTTTGGTGTCATACACCTTGGAATCATACCACCCCGCCAGTAACTGGCGGGGGAGTTATGATTCCACCCTCCTAGAGGGACTTATGTGGGACACCGGTATGCCTGGTACCAGGTTTCTCTACCTGGGCATCACAAAATGGATGCTGCCAGCACGAGTCTGCCCTCCTGCTACTGAGCCAAGCTTGAGCAGGGGAAGGCCATACAATAGGTTTCCTGTCACAGGGAGGTGTGACCACCTCCCAGACAGGCTTCAGTGTATTGGGGCTGGGTGGGTGCACTCTGAGGGTGCCAGAAAGTCTGCACTGGGGACACATTTGGTGTCCCCATGCATAGTCCGGCTCAAACCAGTTGCAGGAGCCATTTGCTGGTGTGAAACTGGACAAAGGACATGGGTGTAGCCACCCCTCTGTCCCGCCCCTCCCCTAGGAGGGTCCCCAGAGTCAGTCCAACCCCTTTCCTGGGTGTAAGGTAGGAAACCTGATTACAGGCCTTTGGATTTTACCAGGACTAAACTCTGCAGCAGAAACCAAGTACTTCGATGGTCTACACTTTGCTGGACGACAGAAGAATCTCCCTTGGAGAAAAGGAGTTACTCCCCTGCAGCAGAAGGCACCTTAACGCATCTGACTGGTTCGCATCTCCCGAGTTCCTGAGGGCTCTGAAGATTTCTGCAACACAGGAGGTGGGTTCCTAAGTGTCCCTGAGGTTGATCTGCTCTCTCAGCAATCTTGAGACCAGTATCCCTCGTGAGGACCGTGCAACCCGAACCCCTGTGCACAGTGTACTTTTGCAACAACATATGCTTTTTGGAAATCCCTGAGGCTGTGCTTTGAACTGTGTGTAGTCCCAATCCCGAGCAGCATTTCCACCAAAGATCTCCAGCCTCCACTCCACGAGTGCTCTGTGGGCTGGTGCTTTGTAAATTCGCTCGAGGTCCCTTCGCGACCCCTGGTCTGTTGGCCTGTAGGTCCTAGCGAGGGTCACTTTGATTTTCCTTGGACTTCCCTGGTTGCTCCAGATGTGCCCTGACTCCCACAGCTTGGAGAGTCTCCTGGACCTTGCTGGTTCTCACCGGAACCTGTTTTCTCTGCGCGTGTGGGTTGCCTTTGCCAAGGCTTGTTGGTGTTCAATCCGGACACTGACCCCTCAGCACTCAACATCCTTTGGGGGACAGCTCACCCCCGGACTTTGGTCATTGTCGACATCTCCTGGTCCCCGTTACTGCAGAGTCATGCATCCTATCTTCACACCTGAAGCACCCGACATCGGTGCGCATTCGTCTATCGAGCCCCTGGTCACCCTGAAGTGACCCAGACTCTGTCCCCTCTGCTTTCAGGTTCTTCTCACCTCGGATCCAGGCTTGGATTCCACCGGACACTTTTCATCTTCCCTGCAGCAGCACTTCTTCGCATCATGCCGTTGAAAACTACGAGGGTTTCTGACACCACTTGACCCCCATGCACCCGGCTCCTCTGGGATAGGTAACACAATGGCGCTGGCCTTAGAGCCTTCTATGTCCCAAAGGGTTTGCTTGAAGTCCTCTCCGAAGTGTCCTTAAACTGTAATTTTCCAACCGCGACTTTCCCATAGAGTTGTACGAAGCCTGCGTCTGTGTTCCCACACTGCACCCGTCCTCCGTGGGCTCTCTGTGTCACTCCTTTGGGTGGCTCCTTGGGGTCCCAGTGATTCTACAGGCTCTAGGCCCTGTGTCGTTGTTGTTATACCATTTGTTTAGTATATGGTTCGGTCTCCCCCTGGAGCCCCCTGTGTATTGTGCTATTTACTGAAGTTCTATTGATTAAGTATTGTGTGCTTTATGTTCTAATCTCACATAGAGATTAGTAGAGAGTGTTTAGTAATAAATACATATTTTATATATAACACTTGTGTGGTTCTCCTTTCATTTGATCACTCAGGAGGCTCTGTTCTGATAAAACAAGCTGCTTTACATTCCTTCAAGACTTAGCCTGAAGGCTGCTCTCCATAGCTACCACTAGGATAGCTTTCTATAAAGGTTATCTTTGACCTAATCACCATAAGGGTCGTTTTGTACTGGTGCAAGGTGCCTACTTTGATTAGTGGACAGCATATACCAGGCCAACTTCTCACAACAGGGACAGCTGCAAACCAATAAGATGGATAAATATACAATTCTCAGACAGCACTTAGAGGGAGCTGGGCAGCCCAGAGAGTCGGTGAGACCCTCGGAGCATTTCCTTGGGGCGATTATGTGGCAATCCAGGACCTTAAGGCATCCCTCAAGCAAAAAATTGATGTGAGGCTCCTATGTGTGGACTTTCAAAAGATTTCAGACAAAGTGAAGACAGCGGAGTCCCACATCCATGATATCCAGGCCTCCTCCAAGTCTCTGGAGGATCAAGTCTGTACAATGATGAAGCAGTAGGAGTTACATGTGACAATAATCGAGGAGAAGAGGGCCAGATGCAACAATGTGCGCATAGTGGGGGTGCCAGAGGGCGCAGATGTGCACAGCATAGAGCTTTTTGTGGAAGACCTCATAACTACCCATCTTTGCCACAAGCATCTCTCCAAATTCTTCTCAGCAGAGAGGGCACACAGGATGCCGGTGCTGCTGCAAAGACGAGGGGCCCCCGATGTACCATTATAGCCAAGATTTTCAACCACTGGGACAATGACACAATCCGACAAGCAGCCCGAATGCAGGGAGACCTAAAATACGAGAAGTCCACAGTGCACTTTTTTCTTGACTTTACTTTGTAAGCTCAGAGGCAACGGCGCAGTTTCAACGAAGTTAAGAAAGTGCTTTGAGAAAAAAAACTGAAGTATATGATGTTATTCCTGGCCAAGTTGCAGGTTCTCTCCAAAGGAATCTTGGTTCCTTCAGGTCCCTGACTGGCTGGAGGGATGGCGCACGCAGGAGTGGTGGCAGTCACAGGCCCATAAAGGAGCCACCCCACGCACAGGATGATCGGGGTGAGGGCTCCTTGGGTAGAGACGACTGCTGGCGAAATGAAGAGGCTGATCCTGAAGTGACTTAACTGCAAGGTACATGAAGTCTTTCGGCCTGCCGCCTGACTAGGCTGATAAGGCCTGATGAGAGGCGAGCCTGGGGACCTATAGACAGTGGCATTAAGCTGTACAACTCTGTTGTACTGTTTGGGGTGGGGGGCTGGGCATGGCCTGGGGGGGAGGGAAGTGGGCCATGCCCGTGGGTTTGCAAATATAAAGGATCCGGTTGATGGTCCGATTTACACCCTCCACCCCTCATTGAGATATCTGAGATGCTACTAAGGCCCCTCGGGGATCTAGTAGGTGGCTCTAGAGTTTTCTTTGACCATTAAGGGTGCTCAGTGCTCGCGGGTACAGGCGGGTGGAGCAGCCAACACCCTGACGTGTTCCAGTTACACTCGAGGGCAACTGCCACTTTGCAAATTGGGGTGGTGGGCAGTTCTAGACATACTGTGCAGGGTAGCAGGGAGGGTGGAGTTTGGGGAATAGTTCAGATTAGAATCATTTTCGTAGCAGTTGAGATGAGCTCAGTAAACCAGCAGAGAGCAAGTGGGCCAGGGAGGGGGGACAGCCATACAACAGAGAGAGGTTAGGTGAAATGGTAGGCACCAGTGACACTGATCGGACCTACGCTGAAGAACCAGAACCTTTTGGGCCTGGCGGCGCAGGGTACGCCTTAATCTCCTGGGTTCTCCTGCTTCAGCTAACAGAGACATGGGGACACTCTGTCGGCGTAAAAGATCAGATTTTATTAGCTGCAGCTAGTACAGTTGTCCTAGAAGTACACACGGTATGTTCTCAGGAGACTGCCACTTCACTCCGTGGCGTACAATCTTATATTGGTATAGGAGACATATACGTTAACCAGAAAACACTCCTATCACACACATCGAGAGCCAATAAGGGACGTTTGAGATAGGACAGAGCCAATAGAAAAGGTTGGAAAACAAGGTATTGAGTAACTCGAAGAAACCTCTCCTTCAACTGTGTTTGCCACCCCTCCCCACAGGTTAAGGTATTAACGTGTCTGTAACTGACTTGCAGGTGGCGAGATACGTTTGTGTGTTCTGGAGGACAGTTGTGAAACGAGAGAATACGAGCAGCAGACAGCGAAGGCCAGAAGATAAGATAAAGTCAGAAGAGAATAGTGTGAACCAACAGATAGTTATGACAGGGATTAGAAAAACCAGACAGGGATTAGTGTACTCAGCCAGTCCCTAACACAAGCTTTGTAAATAGAGGCAGAAGGCTATTTTGACACAATATTGCAGGAAAAGCAGAAAAGACTTTGTTCGCCGTGCTGCCTGAGTGAGGGCAACACAAAATGGCGGCGGTTTACAAAATGGCGGGTTAATTCGATCGAAGTCGAAAATCGAATTTCCTCAGACCCTCCTTTTGCCAGAACTCAGGCAATAACATACGGACTCATGTTAATCTCGATGTCAATGGTCATGAGGTCATCATGCTGTTGTTGCAACATCATTTTGATATTCTCTTTTCTCTGTGACTTAGGGTTTGGGATGCACATAGTAGCACAAAGGTCACAAATGGCGGGACCACAGTGCATTCAGAGACAACAAGAGAAAATGAAAGCCAAAACCATTCCAAGGAATGTTAATACCTTCCAACCCCATTTGGACAGTAGTCCCCAAAACCACCCCAATAACGACCAATCTCCTTCGTCCTGATGAATCGACTTGGAGATTATGTGTAACTTAGAGATGGCCTCTGTATACTGTCGGAGCATCATCAGGTATATAAATACAGCAACTTGATTTGAACAATTTACAGACTCCACCACGATTTGCAAGAAGAATATCTAAAGCAACTCGATTCTGTAATGTCATAAGGCGATCCGCCTGTAGTTCCGCTGTAATATTACTTAGAGCTCCTACAGTGATGTCTATAGTAGTCTCTACCACACGAACCAGTTGCCTCATATTCCTACTGTTTGCCATAGGACCCCAAAAAGGGAGAAATCCTTTTAGGAAGTCTCCTCCCTCTTGTCCTGCTGTGTCTTTGGAATCAATAATCCCTCTGCCATATCTGTTTTTATGAAAATTTGAAGAAGCAGTATATGTAGGGGGAAGAAGGAAAGCTATATAGCAGGTTCCAGAAAAATCAGTCGGTAACCATGTATAGGCTCTATCGTGACAGATAAAATACGTGCCCTGTGATGGTACTAACGGCGGCGAATTCTGAGATGAGTGGATGTACGTATGGGAGCAAAAGCTTTTTCTCTGTTCGGTGTCAGCAGTCTGACCATTTATTTGCAAACAGAATTTGCCTTGATGAGGTATAGTCCAAATTGGTGGAGATTTGCCCTGTTTGACCTTATCACTAAGACTAGTGATGTAATGGGTGACGTTCCAATTAGTGTATGCTTTTCTCTCATCGATAGAAATTTTACTATTTTCCATGATTTTAGCCATAGCTACCATTCCTTTTATTAATGAACTATGACTGAAATCTGATCTACCAATATAAGAACTGACAGGTCGTTTAAATCGGCTTTGATAGGCATTAGAGAAAATTACGAAATAAGCCCAAGCAGAACCTTCATAAGAGAACGGAAGGACTAAATATGGCATCCCTTTTTCTGTGGCATGGGGCATTAGTCCACACACCCAACAGTTGGTTGTATTAATCACTAATTGATGTTGATGTAATAACTGGATAAAAGAGTTATTGTAATATTCGGTTCTTCGAATCAGTTCATGTTGAGGAAGTGTATGAAAAAGATGTGGAGAGATAGTGGAATAAGAAGGCACAGTGATAGAAGAAGGGACAACTTTCTGCTGCACAGCATGAACAATCCAACCTATACACGCCATTAAAATACACAATAATATGAAAATACATAAGGTTATACCACAACGACTATATACTATTTTACAGTACTTCTTCATTTTTTCTTTTCTCTCTCTGTCTCCTAATGTAGTATCCATCTTCTAAGTGGATGCTCATGGCAATCTTCCTCAATCACTTGGTTATGATTATCTGCCGTCCTATGACACTGCACGTCCTGCAGACCTATTGCCACTACTCAGGTCACAACCAAGACTCCTACCGTGACCCTGCAACCGGGATAGAAACTACATGGAAGAGAGAATCTCAAGTTTACTTCTTTGGTCTAGGTCTCAAATTATAACGAGCCATATCAGGTACAGTCTGATCCTGAAACAATGTTCGTGGATCTGTGATATCCAAATGAAGGTGCGGTGGTGCAGCTTCCTGGAGAATG
This sequence comes from Triturus cristatus, assembly GCF_964204655.1. Taxonomy (NCBI): domain Eukaryota; kingdom Metazoa; phylum Chordata; class Amphibia; order Caudata; family Salamandridae; genus Triturus; species Triturus cristatus. The sequence continues at coordinate 764,571,909 of NC_140581.1, read as the reverse complement.
TCATCGCTTTCTTTCTCTGACAATGTTCCATTCACGTGTGCATCACTAAATGGTACAAAACGAGGAGCCTTCTCGCTTTCAGAGTCTCTTATGCCCTTGCGGACCCACTGATCAAAGGGCAAAGGCCAAGTAACCTTCTTGCAGTGCACACCGTGAATCCAATTCTTCTTTCCTTCAACTTTCACTGCTGTACGGGTTGTTAGTAACACCTGACGAGGTTTCCTCCAGCGAGGCTCCAAATTCTTCGTCCTTTGGAAATTCTTCACACAGACCCAATCGCCTGGTTGGATGGAATGACCTGAATCTGTGGAAGCCTCGGGCAAAGCGCTCTGAACCTGTATATCAGAGTACTTTTTAGGGCGAGGGACTCCCCATACGTTAGCTGGCCGTCCGAAAACAATCTCATAAGGGCTAAGTCCCAAACGAGAATGCACAACCGTTCTGGTGGATAAGAGAGCTAAAGGTAGGGCATCGGGCCCACTAAGGCCTGTACTGGCTTGTATTTTAGCCAGTTTAAGCTTTAGAGTGCCATTATAGCACTCTACTAGACCCGCTGACTGTGGATGGTTTGCCGCATGGAATTTTTGCTTGATGCCAAGACCTGCACAAACTTTTTGCATGACTTGGCCCACAAATTTACTCCCATTGTCACTCCAGACAATGCGCGGCAATCCAAATCTAGGAAAGAATTCCTTTAAAAGTATTTTGGCTGTGGATAGAGCAGTATTGTCTTTCAGGGGATATGCCTCTCTCCATCTGGAAAAGGCACATACCACCACTAGAACATATTTGAGATTGTTGCATCGTTCCATGTGAATGTAATCGATTTGCAATACCTCAAATGGATAGGTCGGAGGAGCAAAGTGACCTGCTGAAGTTGGGGTTCCCTTTCCCGGATTGTACATTAAGTAAATGATACAATGTTTCACTACATTTTCTGCACATTTCGGGATTCCTTCGTTTTGCCATACTGGAGCCAAAAGCTTGCATATTCCTTTCGCACTTAGGTGGGCTGGACCATGCGCCATAGTAACTACAGGTAGTACATAGGCGTCTGGTAACAGCCAACGTTGGTGCTCTGACAGTTCCACCCAACAACCCATCTCATCTAACATTCCTGTACTTTCTTTCCACCTACTCAAGTCTTTCTCTGTAACCTCTTCTTGAATTGATTTCACACTCTCTACTGTGTTTTCATACATTCCTCTTTCTCTGACCCAATTTGCAGGGCCCGCAACATACATGCGACTTGTAGCATCTCTGGCTGTCTTTTTAGCTACCTCGTCCGCAAATGCAATTCCACGACCAACATCGTCAGTAATCTTCTTGTGCGCACTACACTTCATGATTGCTATCTGAGTAGGTAAAGCAAGTGACTCAAGAAGGTTAGTTACCAACTGACCATGTTGTATTTTAGTGCCATGGGAAGTAAGGAATCCCCTTTCTTTCCATAGACGTCCAAAATTGAACGCTACACCAAAAGCGTATTGGCTATCGGTATACACGTTCACTCTTTTTCCTTTAGATAACACACATTCTCTAGTTAAGGCTATCAGTTCAGCTGCTTGAGCTGAGTTATGTCTGATGCGTGCTGTTTCTACGACTGTATGCAAAGTAGTAACCGAATAAGCTGAAGTTGTCTCTCCATTAGGAAGCTTAAAACAAGAACCATCTACCCATAGCGTTCCATCCGGATTCACTAATGGCGTATCTGTCAAGTCAATTCTACCCTTTGTCTCTTCCTCAGTACGGAGGAAACAATCATGTTGTTCTTGAACACCTTTCTCTTCTGGAAGAGGCAACAAAGTAGCTGGATTTAAAGTGTTACATCGTTTGATGTGTACGTGACTAGCTAAAAGCGTCAGCTCATATCCAGTCAAACGGGCACTCGTAAGATGCCGTGTTTTTGTTCTGTTAAGCAAAGTATCTACTGCATGTGGCACCATAACAATGAGAGTATTATCTAGCACTATTCCAGCCGACTGACGAATGGAAATAGCTGCTGCTGCTGTCGCTTTAAGACAACTGGGCAATGCTTTAGCTACTGGATCTAACGTAGCTGAGAAATAGGCACATGGCCGCTGTTTGTCTCCAAATCGCTGCGTTCAGACTGACAACGCACAACCTTAACACAGAGCAGCACGTAAGTCAGCAAAACTCCTCTGACATTCGTCAGTCCACGGAAGGGGCTGAGGCGTATCTTTCAAAGTGAGTGCCAACAAAGGTTTGGCCAACAGAGAGAAGTTAGGGATCCACTGCCTACAATAGGAAGTAATGCCCAGGAAAGCACGTACCTCTCTTTGCGTGGATGGCACAGACATTTGCGCAATTGCTTGGATAAGTTCTGGGGTTAATCGTCTTCCCTCCTTTGATAAGATATGACCCACGTAGGTAACCTCTCGACGAACATATTGTAGCTTAGAAGGTGAAACCTTATGAATAAGATCGAACAAGTGTCGCAACAATGCAACCGTCACATTCTTGTATATGTCCTCTGAATCAGCAGCTATCAACAAGTCGTCCATGTACTGAATAAGAGTAGCACCAGACGGCAAAGAAAAAGCATCAAGATGACATTTCAAAGCTTGACTATAAATAGGAGGACTTTCACAATAGCCCTGAGGTGCGTGCTGAAACCGGAAGCTTCGGCCTCCAAGAGAGAAGCCAAAAATATCTCTACTATCTTCGGCAATGGGAATACTAAAGAAAGCATTTTCAGATCGATAACAGAAAACCAAACCGCTGTGGAAGGTATCATTGTCAACAGTGCAGTGATATCTGGGACAACTGGATACTGTGGTACAACAATTTTGTTAACCTCCCGAAGGTCAATCACAAAACGATAAACAGGAGGCTGAGAAGGATCAGTGCGTTTAAGAACGGGAAGAATAGGGCTATTACATATGTTTCCTCTCGTTTCCTCAACCACTCCCTTCTGAATTAAATCATGAATGATTTCCAAAAGCGCTCTTTCACCTTCAGTGGAAATTCTATATTGAGGAACGCGTGGCAATTCAGCATTGGGCTTGAGAGTAACAACATACGGTGGGATCTCAAGACAACCAACATCATTCGGACCCGTAGCCCAAAGCGTTGCAGGAAGAGAGAGCAATTCAGGTGGGAACTGATCTTTAGACAAATACATTGGAGAAGTCAATCTTTGTCCTAGAGTAAGATATACACCAGAAGGAGAACAAGATATTGTGGCATGTATTCTTTTTAGTAGATCTAAGCCCAATAGATTCTCGCCGCAACCATTCGTTAAGAGAAGCGGAGCTTCCAAACCATAAGGGCCAATTGAAATAGGCAAAGGGCCAGAGACCGGATTACGAACTGGGGTGCCAGAAAAACCTACAGATACATTCGTTAAGCCAGACAAAGGTGCCCCAGGGAGTTTTGAATGAATGATAGAACTTCTCATCCCTCCAGTATCTAAAAGAAATGGCTCTGAAACACCCATTGTAGTGACATTAACATAAGGTCCATTCTGATCTACTGGAATCGACACAACTCCCTTACTTTGTCCATGGCTGTCCTAGTTAGCATGAAGACCTTCATTATCGCCTTCAACATAACAATCCTCATTGTAGTACTGTGTAGACCGAACGTTTTGTTGATCAAAATAATTCACGCAATTAGGAGGAGGAAGGGAACGCTGTTCTTGAGTCAACATACCTCGACCTCTACCTCTGTTTGCTGACTGGAGGCCAGCACGACCTCGTGGAGCAGATGGTGTGCCGTTACGCTGCAATAAAACTGGACAACTATTCTTAAAATGACCTTCCTCCCTACAATAGGCACATTAATTAGGACCTAACAAAGGTCGCAGAATATATGGCTCAGGTTTTTTTTTTTTGAAAGATTTTTATTGTTTTCGCACATAACGGTACAGTACATTAGATGAGAATAGCAAAGTCGTTCCCCAGCAGAAACCAGCACCCCCCCTAGCCCTACATCCAATCCTCCCACAGCGCCTCCGCCCAAGTTTCCAAGTCCGACATCCCTACCCCTGATAGTTGCTCCCGCGTCCTTCTCATCAGTCAGTGTCGGAGGCTTCATCTTCCTGTGCTGGCGGTGGTTCACATATGCCCCCTCTGTATTTGTTCCATGCCCCCCACACTTTATTCCATTTTTGTGGACACCCCCGCCCGATGAACACCGATCTCTCAGCCAACATAGCCCTATCCATGTCCCTTCCCCATACAGACAGCAGCGGTGCCTCTCCCGATCCCCATTTCTGAGCTATGTTCCACTTAGCAAGCCCAATCCCCAGCGTGGCCCAGCTCTGAGCCTGTCGGCTAAGGTCGTTGGGTTCCCACACGTTTAGAAGACAACGCCTGGGCTCTGGCACCAGCGACACTCCCCCCGACTGGGACAGTGTCCGCATCACCCGCTTCCAGTATTCTTGGATGACAGGGCATTCCCATATGGTGTGATAGAAGGTACCCTCCTCACCGCAGCCGCGCAAGCAGAATGGGTGGGGTGCCCTACCTGTTTTGTGTAGGGTGTATCTGGTGTAATATGACCGATGCAGAATCCGGAGCTGTACCAACCGGAGCCTAGAGGGTATCCCCGCCTCCCGGGGGGACGCCAGTGCCTCCCTCCACTCCGGGTCATCAAAGTCCCCCACATTGCTGGACCATTTCTCCCGTAAGGGTCCCATAGGGTCAGGCAGGTTATTTATGAGCTTACGGTACGTGAATGATGTGGCCCTCTTAGGCATATAGTCTGTGAGCAACCTATCCTCCATTGGTGACGCCTCCGGGACTGCAGCGCCAGGCTCTAGCTGTGACAGCAGTGCGTGCTTGATTTGGGTATAACGGAACCATTCCGAGGGTGCCAGCTCATATTGCTGTTGCAGGTGCGAGAATGAGACCACCGCACCCCCATGCCACATATCGCCCACCGTGGAAATCCCAATGTCGTCCCAATTATCGAAGCCCTTACTGTGCCTAAGCCTCCCGAGCCGCTTCGTATCCCACAAAGGCATAAGCTGGGTCAGGATTCCTCTCCACCCCAGCTTAGCCTGGGCCGCATGCCATATGGCCACAGTCTGCCTCAGGGGGCCAATTAGGTCTGGGGTTAGCCTCCCGTCATACAAGGGCGATAACATACCCCATGTACCGAGTATGTCCCTGTCCGCTTTGAATGCGGGGTCCGATTGTGGGACGTGGAGCCACTGGTTAATGACCTTTAGCTGTGTCGCCCATTAATAAAGCTGGATGTCGGGAAGTGCTATCCCCCCATCGTACCAGCTGCGGGTTAGCTTGGACTGCGAAATACGCGCTGGCCCATTACTCCACAGAAGGCCCGTCACCTGCGCCGCAATTGTACGAAAAAACGCCGGTGGTATTTGATACGGTGTGTTTTCCAACACGTAGATGAAGCGGGGCAGGGCCATCATCTTAAAAAGTGCCGCCCTCCCCAACAGGGTCAGCGGCAGCGCACCCCAATGGCGGGCATCCCGCTTGAGACGGTCCAGTGGGGGCCGGAGATTCTTTTGGAAAAAATCGGCTTGATCCACTGTGATGTGAATACCCAAGTACTTAAATGATCCGTCTGCCACCCTAAGGGGGCAATCCGCCGGCAGCTGCGGTGGAGGGCCTCGCAACACATACAGGACAGACTTAGACCAGTTTATCGTATACCCCGATGCCCTACCAACGACTTTGCAAATATTGAGTAGTGTTAGGATGGAGCGCCGCGGGGAGGCCAGATACAGCAGTATATCATCCGCGTAAAGCGAGACTCTGTCTTCCCAACCATCCGACCACTTGAGTCCCCTTCTCAAAGGCTCCCAGCGTATCCATGCCGCCAGAGGCTCGATCACAAGGGCAAATAACAACGGCGATAGGGGACAGCCTAGACGCGTGCCCCGCGTCAGGGGTAAGTCTGCGGACATATGCCCGTTGGCCGTAACATGAGCCATTGGCTTGGTGTACAAAAGCCGAATCCAGGCAATAAATTTGGGACCAAATCCCAGATGGTGCAGTACTGCGAACAAGAAGGGCCATTCGACCATGTCGAACGCCATCCGTGCATCCAGTGATAGGAACACCGCTGGTTCTCCCACGCGATCCGACCGAGCCAATGCGCTATGCAAGCGCCTTAGGTTGTGAGACGTACTTCTGCCGGGCATGAAGCCAGACTGATCCGGATGTATCATTTCGAACAGGTGCGGTGTTAGCCTACTCGCCAACAGCTTTGCCAAGATCTTTGCCTCAGCATTAAGTAACGAGATAGGGCGGTAGGAAGTACACTTATCTGCCGGCTTGCCTGGCTTTGGGATTACCACAATGGTGGCTGTGCGCTGATCAGGCGGGAGTTCGCCTCTCTGCAGACTGTCTGAGAACATATTAAGCAAGTGAGGGGCAAGTGTCCCCACCGCCCACTTGTACAGCTCGATCGGGATGCCATTCGGACCCGTCGCTTTACCCGACTGCAATGCCCCCACCGCAGCCTGTATTTCTTCCACCGTGAGATCGGCTTCCAGGGCCGTCAGTGCTTCTGAGGTCAATTTGGGCATGGCCAGATCCTTAAGATAAGTCAGCGCCTCATCCACCGTCATTGAGGAAGTGGAAGAGTAGACTGCCTGAAAGTGTTCTGCAAGGATATTCACTATGTCACGCGGGTCAGTCGTTACCGGACCTGTCTCTGGGCTGATCCGTGCTATCCACCTAGAACCTCTTTCTCTTTTATCCAACCATGCCAGCAGCCTCCCAGTCTTGTCCCCAACATCATAGATTCTGTGCCTTGTGGCCTCCAACCGCTGCCTAGTGAGCCCTGCCAGGTGCTCCCTGTATTTTGCCTGCGCCACTCTCAAGCCTCTGGAGGTCGCCGGCGTCGGGTCCGTGGCCTGCTGTGTCTCCGCCGCCGTCAGGTCTAATTCCAGTGACCGCAGTTCAAGATGTTTCTCGCGCTTGTGCGCCGCAATGGATGCAATGGCATGCCCTCACAGGACTGTTTTATATGCTTCCCAGAGGATAGCGGGGGAGTCTACAGACGAGGCGTTATCTTGAAAGTAGAGATTCGTCGCCTTCCAAAGCGCCCTGCTGATTGCGTGGACCTGGAGATAACCCGGGTGGATGGAATAAATACGGCGTTGAGTCAGATGATAGCATGTATATTGTAGGAGTATCGGGGAGTGATCTGATATGCCCCTGGGCCTAATTTCGACGCTATCCACATTCTGGAGACCACCCTCCGAGCCCAGGAAGTAATCTAACCTAGTCAAACTGTTGTGCACCCCAGAGTGGTACGTGTACTGGTGTTGCGTTGGGTGATGGAGCCTCCATATATCCGTTAGCCTGAGAGCGTCGAAAAAACTCCCTAGGCGGGAGGTCCCTTTGCCACCAACCCGTGCCGGGAAGCGATCGATTAGTTCATCTATAACCGCATTAAAGTCTCCCCCCACTATGAGTTCCCCCTCCGGCAGATCAAGCAGAAATTCACTCAGAGCCGGAAGTGCTGTGGCATGCAGGGCAGGGGGAATGTAAACCGAAACAATATTCAAGGGACGCCCCTCCCACTGGGTAAGGATAGCTGCGAACCTCCCAGAACCATCTATTTTGACTTTATGTATGATGAGTGGGGACTGCTTTTTCACCATTATACCCACTCCACGGGAACCAGAGGAAAATTCAGAGTGCGCTACCATCTTATATCCCCACCTGTCCATTGCTTTACTAGCCTTGCCCGTGAGGTAGGTCTCCTGCAGCAGGACCACCGCAGGGGAGCACCTCTTGAGACTCTGGAGGACCAGACCCCTTTTGATCTTATCTCCTAAGCCACGCACGTTCCACGTGAGGAGGGAGAGAGGCTGCACTGGAGCGAGAGGGAACTCAGTGGACTGCCCTGGCGCTGTGTCAGCTATCACTGCAAGCTGAGTAACGTAAAACTGGCATTGCGGATGGATCGGCGCTGGCCGTGCCTGTTGTGCTTGGTGCTTGTACCGTTTGTTGAAATAACCATGACATTTTGAACATAAACTTCCAAACAAAACTCACGAACAACCCCCTACCCCCCCCCACCTCCCTGCCTCCCTGCCATACGGACTCAAAACTGCCCGCCTCCCCAACTCAGCAGAGTGCTCACAGCCCAAACCCCGGAACAGTACTTGCGTGAAGTGGAGCGGGCGGTCCGAGGAAGACCAGGAACTTCCCCTGTCCCAAAGTTCAACTGTCCTCCCGGCAAAGTACAACTGAGTAGGCACCATCCATCCCCATAGGCCAGCAAGTTCTCGGCACCGGTAGAGACCAAAAAAGAACACTAAGCATGTTACCGTACTTCATCCTACGGCCGGTCCGAGTCCTCCTCTATCGGATCCTGGGCACCGGGGTCCTCCGTCCCCCCCCCGTGCGCCGCCTCCGTCCATCAGAGCGCCCAGAGCTGCCCACCAGCCGCCAGCCCTCGAGCCAGTCGTGCGCTTCCAACGGCGTCTCGAAGAACAGCGTCTTCCCGTCCGCCACCACCCGCAGTCGCGCCGGAAAGATCATGGAGTAGGGCAGCTCCCTGGCTCTCAGTTGTTTCTTGATCTCCAAGAAGCTCCTCCGCCGTGCCGCCACCGCTGCCGTGAAGTCGGGGAAAACGCCACCGTAGAGTTCTGTATGCGCAACGGCGGTGCCACCCGGGCTGTCTGAAGAATGGCATCCCTGTCACGAAAGTTGAATATACGAGCCAGCACCGGCCGTGGGGGCGCCCCAACCTTAGGCCTACCTCCAGGCACCCTGTGGGCGCGCTCCACCGAGAAGAAGGACGAGAGACCCCTGGGCTGCAATTTAGTTCTTATTAATTCTACCACATACAGGTCCATAGCGGGATTCCCTTCACTTTCGGGAATTCCCGTGATTCTGACCTTATTGCGCCGGGAGCACCCTTCCTGATCGTCCATCTTTGCCGCCATTCGCTTGGTTTCCGCCTCGAGCTGGGACACTTTTTGGAGCAGAAAAGTAGTGTCTTTCGTTAACTCGGTCGTCACTTGCTCCACTTCCGGAGATCCGCTCTGAGGAGGGACACATCCGTGGAGATAGACCCCACTGTGGTCTGCACTTTAGTGAGAGCTGCCATAATGTCCTCCAGCGTCACTTTAGGCGCCCCAGCCTCATCCCCGACCTTTTCCGCTCTCCCAGTCTTCTCCGGCACCGCGACGCGTCTTTAGTATAGGCGAATTTGTCTAATTTGCCCTGCTGATGCGCACGAGTCCCTTTCCCAGCCATGTCTGGGCAGTTGAAAGTCGCTTTGAGTCGTCTGAGCGCCTCACCAACCAGGCGGTGGAGCGGGGGGCCCCAGATGGACACCCCCGGCCACCACACAGAGCAGAGCGCGGTGAATTTGGAGCCCCCAGCAGACAGCACCTCCTCCCTGGACGACCGGCCAGTCGCAGGCTCACCTTGAAGTCGGTGGGGGCCAGAAGGGTCGATCAAGGCAGCACTCATACTACCAGGCCTCCGCCCGCGCAGCACAACCCCCGGGGCCCACCCAAGGGCAGCTGTTCATGAGGCGCAGGACCTCCGCAGCCAGCGATCAGAGCGCGTGGCCAAACGGCCAGGCCACCAGATGTGTCCTCCCTGAATTGCGTCGGCGCCAGCCCCTCGTCAGTGGCCGTCTCCCGATGCCTGCAGAACAGCGTTGCAATACTGGGCACTCTCCCACACAGCCAGCGTCACGTTTAGCCTCGCTCTCCACAGCGCCGCCGCCTCCAGCGCGATGTTCGGAGCTGGCCGCCTCTCTGAGCCACCCGATCCCAGGCTCCCTCCGCACCGCGCCCGGCCTCCTGCTCACTCGAGGCCCCGGTCGCGGCCGGCGGTGCAGGCCGCAGATGTCAGGCAGCGCGGAACGAGTTCCCGACCACGCAGGAACACCAGGGTTGCCGCAGACGGTGCCGCTATCTTCAGGCTCACAGCCTGTGTTACTGGGGGACAGCTTGCGTAGCGGATGGATGCCCGGATTAGCGGGAAGGCGGCCTCACCCTCGGAGCACCGTTAGGCTGCGGCCATCTTGCCTGGCTGCTAGCCACGCCCCTTCATGGCTCAGATTTTTGATACACCCTCTGAAACTGCGGAGGCTGTTGAAACTGGGGCTGAGCATAACGTGGTGGATAAGCTTGTTGCAAGAGAACCTTAGTTTTCAATTCTTTAGTCTTTTTCTCTTGCTTATCTTTTTCTTCTTTATCTCTATTTTCATAATATTGAGCAGTAGCCAATATCTGGGCTGAAGAAGAAACAGCCCATGAACTCTCGGAGTCTTTCAACTTGTGTGACAGCTCGGGAAGCAGGTTGAACACAAACTTATACACAAATATTCGCTGTCCACCCTCCGTAGGCATATCTTGACCACTGTGATCAATGAATGTCTCTTCGAAACGAGTGAAAAAATCGGAGACACTCTCATCCTTCTTCTGTTTGCACGCGGCTAGTTTATCCTAGTTAACTCTCAAGGCAGGCATCATCGTTTTCATTAATGTAATAATCCTACCAGGGAGTTCTGAAATCAAAGCATCAGGCTTCGCACCACCCACTTGGTCTCTATCTGCGGCAGTGATAGCATCCCAATTTCCACCTAATTCTTGGGCATGATTCTCTTTACGAATTTTAGCCCATGATGCTTGTGGGACTACATTCCCCATTAACATGTCAATGTCTGCTAAATTCATAATACAGGCATCAACGGTATGTGACAATTCTTTATAATAACCTGCAGGGTTCTTACGAGGATCCGGTAAAGACTGTTTAAGAGCCAAAACTTCAGATCTTTTCCAGGGAACATGTACCCATATACGCTGGAAGTGAGCAGGAGTAGCTGGATTACCACCTACTCCCGCAACCTCTTCTCTCCAAACTGGGGGAACCTCTCTCATTGGGTAATTTTTCAGTGTCAACCTAAATGAGGGATCGGAGTCGAGATAAGTCTGGGAGGTAAATAAGGTTCTAAAGGTAACAAGTCGCTTTACGGCGTCCTCAACCTTGGAACCCACAATGAGACCCTTATCAAAATCAGCCTGAATATCTAACAGACCCTGAGGGACCGAACCCAAATCCATATCCTCCCATCCTTTAACGAGAGTATCACACATGACATTGAAAACATATCTCTGCGTAGGCGCATTCCACTGTGAGAAGGTAGGCATAATGTCGAGCACACCATACTGGGGACTCTTCTCAATCAATTTACGAGCGAGAGAATTTAACCTTTCTCGTTCTTCGGAAACTGGGAACTGACTACGAGACTGTCTTTGAGAAAAAGCCGGAGACACATTTAAAGCTTCAAAGAAAGGAGATAAAAGACCAGAAACAGTATCTGTGAGTCTTTTACGCATAGACGGAGAATTGGACATAGGAATAGGGGACAAAGTATTAGGCGAATTAATTGAAAAGGAATCGGTAATTACCAGGGTAGCAGAAGGCAAAGAAGATGAAGGCAAAGGAGTGGAAGGCAAAGCCGGCAGAGGCGGCAATACTTGAGGGGGCAAATGCGGAAGAGCCGGAGCAAGCGGAGGCGCAGCTGGCGGCTGAGCAGGCTGAAACAACGGTGGTGCATTAGCACCTTGTACATAGGGCGGAGGCAATCTCAATAAGTGAGACATCAAGGCATCTTCCTCTGAATCCTTTCTTTTATCGGAAGGGGAAGCTGGCAACATCGGATAGCATTTATCTATCGCCATATGATGCTGTCTCTCTGAAATTTCCATCGCATTATCGACTTCATCATTTTTAAATTGTTGAGCAGCCTGTATAATTGTCATACCCTGTGTTTTCCTATCTCGTTTTTCTTGCTTAATTTTTCTCTGTTTGGCTTCCTTACGCCAAAGGCGGAAAGAGTCAAACATTGCCGACCGGGCTTTTCTTTTAAATAAAATAGCTTCCAAATTATCTAATATATCAGGCTCAAAACTACCATTTTCTGGCACTTTTAAAACACCATCATTCTTCGTGTATCGGATCCATGCCTCGTTAAAGGCAATGGGGCCAACACAATGTTTAGAATAGAGCTCATAAGTGGGAGTTCCAACCGAAGAAATCGGACAAGAGTCCTCCAGCCGGGAATCCCTATTACAACCAAAGCAACAAAGTTTCCTAAACTGAGTCAGACCAGGCATCGTTATTTCACTGGACTGTTCACAAACATCAAGGGGGTCAAATTTAGTTAACACAGCACAAATGTACTTACCCCTCGGCTTCGGTTATTGCAATACCCGAATCAAAGACCCAAAGAACCTAAGAACCAAAGAACCAAAGGACCAAAGAACCAAAGAACCAAATGTGGGAGCGACCCACCAATACTTAACTAAGATGTCTTCTTACACCAACAGAGGCCCGTCTATCGTCTCGCCTTACCATACATCAATAAAAAGAGGGCCAAGGCAGGCCGGCAGTCAGGGCAGCAGTCGTCAGTAGCCGTCAGGAAGGAGTAACCACGCTGCAAAAGACCTTCGGACCACTTTCGACATACAGGGGTCGCTTGACGTGGCTCGCGATTCCTCCAGAATTTTCTTGCAGGGTTCCTCATGACCTTCAGGCAGAACCACTACCTCTGAAACCGCCCCACGTTGGGCGCCTGTTGAAGAACCAGAACCTTTTGGGCCTGGCGGCGCAGGGTACGCCTTAATCTCCTGGGTTCTCCTGCTTCAGCTAAGAGAGACACGGGGACACTCTGTTGGCGTAAAAGATCAGATTTTATTAGCTGCAGCTAGTACAGTTGTCCTAGAAGTACACACGGTATGTTCTCAGGAGACTGCCACTTCACTCCGTGGAGTACAATCTTATATTGGTATAGGAGACATATACGTTAACCAGAAAACACTCCTATCACACACATCGAGAGCCAATAAGGGAAGTTTGAGATAGGACAGAGCCAATAGAAAAGGTTGGAAAACAAGGTATCGAGTAACTCGAAGAAACCTCTCCTTCAACTGTGTTTGCCACCCCTCCCCACAGGTTAAGGTATTAACGTGTCTGTAACTGACTTGCAGGTGGCGAGATACGTTTGTGTGTTCTGGAGGACAGTTGTGAAACGAGAGAATACGAGCAGAAGACAGCGAAGGCCAGAAGATAAGATGAAGTCAGACGAGAATAGTGGGAACCAACAGATAGTTAAGACAGGGATTAGAAAAACCAGACAGGGATTAGTGTACTCGGCCAGTCCCTAACACCAGCTTTGTAAATAGAGGCAGAAGGCTATTTTGACAAAATATTGCAGGAAAAGCAGAAAAGACTTTGTTCGCCGTGCTGCCCGAGTGAGGGCAACACAAAATGGCGGTGGTTTACAAAATGGCGGGTTAATTCGATCGAAGTCGAAAATCGAATTTTCTCAACGCATGATAGTACGTAATCATTCAGAATTAAAAATAATGTCCTGGAATGTCCACGTGCTGGGCTCCAAAATAAAGTGTACCCTAGCATTGCAATACATTAGACAACAGAAGCCCTACCTAGTCTTCTTACAGGAAACTCTGTAGGGCTCTGGGTAGATGGGGGTATACTCTGATCACGCATGCGGGCAACTCCTTAGGGTCACAGGGAACGGGTATCCTGCCAAGGCCTGCAACATCATATACTTCTGGTCAAACCTGGTGTGACCCTCTGGGTAGATATGTACTCCAGACGGGCAGGTGGGAGGGGCGCACTCTCATCCTGGGTTCTGTATATGCCCCCTCTGGGATGCAGGGACACAAGTCTGCGGCACTTGGTACCTATGCCAATGGGCTCCTTGATCCTGGGGATAGACATGAATGACGTGATGTCCGTGGTGCATGATAGGTGACGGAACTCCCCTCTAATCCTTTTCGGACTCCATGGGGCTGGTGGATTTATGGAGGTCAGAAAATAAGACGGAACGCCAATACTTTCAGCTAGACATGGTAGTCTATCCCGGTTGGACTACCTGATCACCCACTGTGCTGGAGTAGGCCACTTTTGAGACACTCAACACTTAGCGCGTGGCATCTCGGGCCACTCCCCGGTGATTGCATTACTCGTGGGACCTGTCGGAGTCAGCTCTGCCCCCGAATAGCAGAATTGCACATAAAAGATAGGCCTGGGCGGAGTTAGTGGAACTCCATAAAGTTACAAAAAAAACTCTGCAAAGTTCCGCGAGTGGCGGAGTGCAGTGCGAACTGCAGCTTGTGCTGGTATTCCTGCAGCTCGGGTAGAAATTCTACCCAAGCGGCAGCTCGTGCTCGCGAACATAATGTTCGCGATCGCGAGTGGGGAAAAAACTCAGTTGCACATCACGAAGCCGAGTTTTCTGCACTCCGCCAGCTCCGCGGAGTGCAGAGTGCAGAAAACTCCACAAACTCCACGAACGGAGCGAAGTTCAATGCCCAGGCCTAATAAAAGACAGGGAAATACAAGACCAGATAGTGGAGAGTACTGAACATTACTTCCAACATAATGAAGGGTCAGTGGCTGCGCCCTGTACCCTTTGGAAATCTTACAAGGTAGGGCTACGTGGACATGCCCAGGCCATTATTGGGGTCAATAGAAAGGAAGAAATGGCACAACACCAGACCTTAGAAAGGGAGATCAAATCCTTAGAGGTTGAAACACTGAGGGGGGAGGCTCCATGGGCAGACCTGGTCGATCGCTTGTGTCTTCTTCAGCGAGAAATTAAGGATATTGCTGAGAATGCGGCGAGGGCCCATACTCCACCAGTACAGAGGAGATTTTACGATGTGGGCGACAAGGCTACCAAGCTTATTGCCTGGTTGGAAAAATGCGACAGAAGCAAAACCCTGGTCACTGAATTACACAATCATGGGGGGGGTACACACTGTGAGTAGGGACATAGCCGAGACATTTGAAACATACTACAAGAACATATACACAACTGCGTCCCATAGGTCCAGGGGAGACTGTGCAGAGCTTCTGGAGACCCTAATGATACAAGTCCTCTCAGAGGAGGAACGTAGACCTTAGATCGGGACTTGACAATAGACAAAATTGAAGGGGCACTCAAGGGACTCCAGTCGGGCAAGGCAGCAAGACCTAATGCCCTCCCCTTTGAATTGTTTAGGTGTGCAACCCACAAAATCACACCCCATTCTCCTCAACAAGTTCCTAGCTGCGAGCGGCACAGGGGTCCTCCCAATGGATCAGAGAATGGCCAGAATTGTGGTGATCCCCAAGAAGGGCAAGCCTTCGACTTCCTGCAATTCATAATGTCCCATATCCCCACTCAACATGGAGCCCAAAGTACTGGCCAAGGTTTTGGCAAACCGTCTGACATAACATCAGTGGTCCATCCGGATCAGTCTGGCTTTATGTCGAGAAGGGGCACCCGCCTAAACCTACGGTGCCTGTATGGAGCGATACACATGACTTTGAAGCCAGATGCAGAGGAGGCGGTGGTGCTCTCTTTAGATGTGAGAATGGCATTTGATAGCGTCAAATGGGTCTACATTTTCGCAGTTCTAACTAGATTGGGGTTTGGCCCTAAATTTTGTTCTTGGGTCCACCCATTATACAACACCCCATGGCAAGAGTACCTGTGAATGGTTCCATTTAGCGCGCCTTTACTAAAGGCAGGGGCACTCGACATGGTTGCCCCCAGTCGCCAATGATCTTTGTCCTGGCCCTGTAGCCCCTGGCAGAATGGGTGCGACAAGACCCCCTCATCTGGGGAGTCAGAGGCGGGGGACAAGAGGAGGAAAGGATCTCCCAGTATGCAGACAACATTATGCTCTATATGCTGAGACCCTGTTTCTCTATGCCACTGAGTATCCACATTTTTAACCTCTTCGGGAGTTATTCGAGCTGCCAAATTAATTGGGATAAGTCAGTGATTTTTCTGCTCTTGGGGAGGGGGAGCTCGCCCTTCCACCCCGCTGCCCAGCACTCTGTTGAGAGAGAGGAGTTTCGCTATCTATGAGTCCACATGACCAAAAGTG
This sequence comes from Triturus cristatus, assembly GCF_964204655.1. Taxonomy (NCBI): domain Eukaryota; kingdom Metazoa; phylum Chordata; class Amphibia; order Caudata; family Salamandridae; genus Triturus; species Triturus cristatus. The sequence continues at coordinate 764,556,026 of NC_140581.1, read as the reverse complement.
AGAAGGACTTGCTACAACACAACTTACTCCCCCAACTCGATCATTTCCAAATGGAGGTGACCCACTGGAGGGCACTGCCGGTTTCCCTAATGGGTAGAGCAGTGCCCTTTAAAATGATGACGGTACCCTTCATGCTATACATACTCCAAAACTCCTCCTCTAGGATCCCCGACAGCTTCTTCAGTAAGGTTAACAGTGCTTTATGGTTGCTACTTTGGGATGGGGGTAGTTCATGTATATCTCTTGCAAAACTACAGTATGGATCTTTGATGGAGGCCTAGCGATCCCAGACCTCCTTGGCTACTATTGGGCAGCTCAGTTGATAGTAGTGAACGACTGGGTGTTTGGTGGAAGGGACGAACCAGCCTACAGAGTGGACCACAGGGCCATGGCTGACCAGGGATGCCGACCCTTCTTATGGAAAGGAAAAAGGAGATACGCTTCGGTTCCATACCCTAGCCTAGGGTGGGGAGATAACTTGACAGGTGAAAACCCACTGTGGGACAGTGTCTGCCTGGGGAGGTGAAGAAAATGCAAAGTCACATAATCTGATTGGAGTAGACAAGCTGAGAGACATCTGGAGTGGGGGATCACTGCTAACTTTCACTTACCTTCAGGCGGAATATGCCCTGGATCAGGAGATGTTTCGTTACCTGCAATTAAGACACGCACTGAGATGCCTCCTGCCCGATGGGAAACACCTACCAGAGTAATAGCCGATGGAGGACTGCTCTTAGATCTCTTAGATCCCATGTCGACTAAGGCAGTTTCACTAGTATACAAAAAAATAATGAACAACTCACCGGACTCTCTTCACTCTGCGAGAGGCATGGGAAGGTGATGTGGGCCTCCTAGAGGATGAGGAATGGGGGAAGGCCCTGCAAAGCCCCAGAGAGATAGCCATAAGAGAACGATTCCGCCTGGTGCAACTCCGTCTGTTGAATAGGTCCTACTTCTCCCACTCCAGGCTACATCGGGTAGGCAGAAACGCCGCAGCTTGGTGCATCCGGGGATGTGGCAAACCAGGTACCTTCTACCACACAGTCTGGGGCTGTCCATTGAGATCAGAATTTCTGGAGAGAGGCCACAGGGGTGATGAATGCGGTCACAGTACTTATAGTCCCATTGGAGGCCAAATGGCTGATCCTGAGAATCACAGGTGATGAGAAATGGCCCAGATATCCCACTATGTGGCTCATAATAGCCACTGGGGTGGAAAAGCGAAATTTAGCCAGACTGTGGGGAGAGAACAGGCATCCCAACAGTCCAGGAATGGGAAAATGACCTCACTGGTGTTGATTAGCAGAACACAAGGTCTACCAAGGTCGAGGATGCTCCTGGAAATTTGACAAGATATGGGGACCCTGAATACAGTACAGAGGGGCCTAAGGGTAGGGTTTGAGTAGGTGTGGTGGGAGGATACAGGGTTGCTCAATAGTGAATGTATACGTAGGAGTATAATATATGATACATCTTTGCACTGCTATTGGCCGCAGATGGTCAGACTCAGGGTGAGAAATGTACAGGCCCCCTGTGTGTGGCCTACTAGGCTTATCTTTCCTGTTGAACTGCATTGCTGTAACTCTGAACAACTGCTTAAAACAAGAGTTTAAAAAAATAATAATATTGCAATGTTATTTTGCTCATTCTCTCGTTTCTTTTATATTTTCACATGTTAAAATGTTATGTATTTATAAAACTCTATTTTATGCTATGTTTAAACATGTTATTTTTGTTTAATTTTGCATGTTGTCACGTTCTTGTAGTTTTATTGAATTGATGTTATTTGTTTCACAAATCAAAGTACCCTGCCTCAAAAATGTTAATGTATGTTATGTTGTATGCTGAATATAAGTTGCTTTGATAATAAATGGACTTTGCAATGTTTATATGATGACTAATATTATTTATCCTTCTAAATTGTTTAATTTACAGATTTTTACCCTACTAGGACTTTGAATAGTTTATTTTGCTTTTCTCCTCTCTACTGTGTTGTGTTGAAGGTTTTTCCTAAATTTTATGTATACTTTCTAATTTTGTTTCCATTTCAAGACATCTTTTTACCTGTGGTTTTGTCTGTAATTTAAACTTCTTTTGAAATTTATCATAATACTACTGAAGGGTATTTCATCACATTAAATCACTTTTTCCTTTTAGGCTGCTTCATTTTTTCCTACAAACTCATTTGATGTATTGTCCAGATTATGAAATCAATTTTTATTTTTATTTATAATTGGTCCAACACCCAGAGTATGTGGATAGCCATCTGCCACTGCTACTGACAATACCTCCACTCCAGATCAATAACAATCCTTCAGTGAGGAATGAACTCCTGCAAGTCCAGATGATGAGGAGCAGGCTGGTCCATCTGGTCAACCTGGGGAGACGGCTACAGTGAATCTTAGTCAACCGAGGCCTACACCTCCCACCTCAGCTGTTACCACACCTCAGTCTTTGGATACCTCTACTTCCTGTGTTGAAAGGAACATTACCCCAATAGTGTGCCCCCATATCCAGTCTTCTGTTAATCCAACACCACCACCACCTCCAGCTCATCCAGGAGCCAGTGGGATGGGGCATACTGGGTTAAGGGCACAGGGTAGTAGGTGTTGGGGTCATGGGAGGGAATCTGTGGGCCAGCAAAGTGAGGCCACTGGGTGTATTGTCACCCTGGCCACCATCGCCTTTGTCTTGGGACCCCTCATTCAGTCCCAGGATATGATGGGCCAGGACCTTACAGAGCTCCAGGGGATAAAGCAGTTGCAGAGGCAGCACAATGTTTAGATGGAAAATTTTAACTCAAATTTGGAATCCCTGACTGGGGTGTTGCATAATTGTTTTACACATATGTGAAGGAATTTTTCTGCAACATCTTCCCCTTTCTGTGGTCCAAAAACAAAATGGCATACTACATCTGCATCAGCCACAGAAATGGAGGCCATGCCTCAAGAGGAAAGCCTTTCACCCACCTCATTCCCTGCAACTGTGGATTCACCAGCCCCCCTCAGAGTGGGGGGGCGTTCATCCGGGCCACCAGGAGAGTATGGCAAGATCACCACCACCACTAGCAAGAGACTCAGAAACTAATGTCCTCAAGTGTGTGAGTAGCATTCACTCTTAGGACTAATTTCTGGATACATGTACCCTTTTGATGCCAGTTGTATTTTACGCATTGGATTTCAAACAATTTTGGCTCTTCAATATTATTTTCATTCACCATGATTGACTTAATATGCTTTTTGTTTGGTTTTCTGTTTACATCCTGTTTCAGTTTATTTGGTTTTGATGAATATTTTTTTTAAATGACTTGGGTTGTATTTCTTTTCGCAATGTCTTTCCTTTTTTTAGTTCCAACATACATTTTAAAAAGTTGAATAAAAAAAGATTGGTTATTCATAAATAAAATCTATGTAGGTAATGGTTTTCACTTTTTTTCAAAGATGGCAAAAAACAACAAAAACCACAAATGAAAAACTAGCATGTGATTTAAATAGAACAAAGAAATGTTCCTCATATTTTCCTAATACATTATAACCTATGCATATTCCAAAAACCTCATGAAATATTTTCATTTTCAAATCCAGAACTTGTCGCCTTGGAAGATAACTGAAAAAATCAGCATAATAATCTCCCTTCACATTGGCAAAATTTTCATTTTGTGGCAACTGTATGAAGCTGTTGATGTGTCTCAACATTGAAGAAAGAGCTTCTTATAGCACACCAATGCTGGTTGATTGTGACATTCCACCAGATACTGCTACAGTGTATTGGAATGATCCTGGGGCTACAAAATGGAGTACTGCCATTAATTTCGCAATTGATGTTATTGCTGTGGGATTCCTGTTGCGAGGCAGAAGATCTGGATCCAGCTAATGACATAAATCAAGAATAGTTTGCCTATTTAAACTCCTCACTCTTCCTGGGTTCACATGTCTGCATTTAAAAGAAATAAAATCGTTGTGAAATTTAAAAAATCAAGCAGATTTCATTTTGTTTAAAAATATATTTTTTAACATAATTTTACACAGCATGAATTAATAAAAAAATGTAATGATATTGTTGACGTGTATTTTTTAAGAGATGTGTAAATAACACATTTTAAATGTAATATTTACACATTCTTATTTTTTTAAACATTTTTTCATAAACAATTGTATTAACGGAAGTATAAACAAACTGCGAAGCTATTGCATTTAACCACAGTAATGCACTACATAATACTTTTTTTGTGAAAACAAATGAATACCATTAGAATTTTGTATATGTAAACAAACTAGCCATCATTTTGAGTGGTGCTGACACACTTAACATTCACAAAAACACTATTTCACAATCAAAAATGGTGGACTCCTGACCTTGCCGTCAGGGATTTCTAATTAGATAGAAGTCTGCAAAATGTGACCATATTTATTTTTTGTTTTGTGGACATATGAGGAGCTAACTATATTTCCGCATTTATTTAATGGATAAACATGCACTCATACTTTGATGCCTGTCAGGTTTTAGCACATTACACAGCCAAAAATAATAAAATAATGAACCCACATGAACAAAAATGGCATGTTAGTACTAATAAGTATTGAGATATGCAGTAATTTATTCAAACCTCGTTCATCTGTGCAACTCCCCCTCAAAAGAAGCCAAATCATCTGTATTTTTCTGCTTTTAAAAATAAATACAGACAGGAAACACAATGTTTTCTGCCTGTATTTATCTGTAAAAATCAGTAAAAACAGAAAACAGGGAGCCTTTATTTTAAATTAATAATTTTGGTTACAGCAACAAATTATTGCATCAACATAAAGGTCGACACATGTCCAAAGCACAAGAAGAGTTCTTGAAGGTGTAAGTTTTGCACTATTTGTAGGATGTGTTTTGTATATTAATTTGCGGAAAATTATACCAATATAGTTCTGATCACTACCAAAGGACTATTTTGAGCAGACACGTGCTTGCTTAAAAAATGTATACATGTGTTTGTTTGATGTTATAAGGGACAGTTGTACCAAACAGGCCAAACTGTTTAACTGTGTCACAATTGTGAAGGATGTTCTGTTGGCCCTATTACAGGTGACATAGCATAAAATGCACTTATGACACAGTGGATGTTCTAAACGTCACAATTGTGTGATAGTATCATATACAGATTATAGTGAGAATGTGAGCCAAAATGACGAGCAACATACAATTAAATGGCTACATTCTAGATTAAAAACATGTAATAAATATCTTTTTAATGAAAAATACAATTTATTTATGTTAAATGTGAGAGATATGCATAATGTCTTACTCCTTCACAAAAGTGCAGGTTAGCCAGTCTGTTGTTTGAAAAATGAATTTGATAGGCATACTTTAAAAAACAAATCAGACAGGAATATGAATACATTGGTGACAGAGTAACACATACCCCAAAACATTATTTTTATGTATTTTGTTATGTTCAGATGATAAATCAATAATTAACAAAAATAGATTACTTAAAGGGACTTTTGCAGGTGGAATGTTCCGTGACAGATATGTTGGAGTGTCCCACCTGAAAAACTCAAAATCAGGCACAAAAATTACTCACTAGGAAAAACATTTCATGCATCAAGATTTAATCTTTTTCATATTGTAACATGCATTTTGTATATTTTAAAAAATACATATGAATCACTGTATTCAAAATTTACTGTAATGTTGAACCAAATTTTGACTAAACTGAAAGCCAGAATATTTTTTTTAAAAAATTCACAATGGAACAACAAACTAAAAATAACGTTAAATATTTTGGAGTCAAATTGTGATTCTTTTTAGCTCTGTTCTAAAGTGAATTAGAAATATATCAAGTCCTATGATTTTACTTATGGTGTAGAAACAATTTGAAACTACCTAAATAAATAATTTTGAATTTCTTCAACAGAATAATTAAATGGGGCGTGATACATTAATAAGCAACTTAAGTACTGAATCAATAAAATGTATTTGAACATTTGAAAAATACTTGTTACTTGAGGTAAGTTTCACCATTATGAAATGCCCAGACAAACCCAACGGGCCTTTAGTTTATACAACTAGTGGTACAACATTGCAGTAAATATTGAGACACATTGATTTGTCTTTTTATAAATAAAAATAATCAGCTTTTGAGGCTTGTACACACAATGTTCAAGGGATTTTAGCTTAATATTACTTTTTGTGACATAAGTTCACTATTCAAAACAGCAAATCAAAATCATTCAAGGGTGTTAAACAGTTCCTGGAGGGATTTGAAAATGGTTAAGAGAAATTTTGAAAATGTTTTGAGAAAATAAATTGATGATCAGTTATATTTACACAGATGCTATTAAACTATTGTATATGTCTTCATAGCATCTTCAGGAGCAGGCAAAGGGGACCATGGCCAAGAAGGCAGGGAAGAAACGGTTTCGGGGAGGGGGTGAAGCATCTGACAGCGATGGACACAGTAGCATGGAGGGTGAGGGTACTGGAACAGAGGACACTACCTTATCATCATCTTCAGGGTCCTCCACAAGTGAGCAGTCCCTAGTGGTGGTGGACCCTACAGGAACTGTACCAACCTTGTCTTTGTCCACCTTCCAGAGACCCATCTCCATCCTCCCTCTTTCTCTCCCCAGTTGGCCAAACCCAGCCCCCTAAAAGAGCTGGGGTCTCCTTCACCACAGACACCTCACCCCCTGCCCCTGTCAATGCTAATGCACTGAGTAAGGAGGCTATTGACCTATTACACAGCAACTCTGTACGCCAGACTGTGTTAGTGAATGGTATCAAGGGCCTTAGCTGCCAAATGCAACAAAGGCTTGAATTTCTGGATGCCATTCACAGTTCAGTGTCTGGCATGCAGAGATCACTTGCAAAAATTGCCTTCGCACTCACCCCAGCCTCCAAACCAGCCCAGCTGTCTGCCCCAACTCAGGTCCCTTCCTCAACCTAAATCTCAACTCCCACCCCAATCCCAAAGACACACACTGCTTTGCAGTTACCCACTCAAACAGAGACAAGTAGCAGAATCTCACACACATAAACACAAACACACAAAAAATACAAACATACACACATGATTGACACTACATGCACAGACACCACAACCCCCACCACACCCACAACCCCCACAACCAACAGCACATTCAGAACCAGCACATCCACTACCACAACCACCACCACACCCACAGCATACTCACAAGCACCACAACCATCACCACACCCACAACCACATCAATCACCTCAAAGGCACTCTTATCCAAACCAATACGCTCACACAAATGCACACCTGCACACAAAACACCAACCAAAGCCAAACACACAAACTCACCAGAATATTAAACACCAGCAAATCCACACACACCCAAACATACACACCATACACCAGTCCCATATGTAACCACCAAACATACAGACACATGCACATTAACCACTTCAGCTTCCTCTACCTCGAAAACCCAAACCTCTTCCACCCCTCCTACCTGTACTCCTCCACCTGATTTCATATCTTACCTGTCCTTAACCCTTGCCAAACCTAAACTCACATCTCCCATGGAAGATCTTTGAGTTGCCTGCTCTGTGCCCAACAGATGCCCCTTCCTAAGGACGTTAACCTTTGGCAGTATGAATAGAAGACAAGTTACGGGCAACCCAACCACAGACAGTTGTCATGGGAAAGCCTTTTGTTGGCTTTTATGTTTAGAATTGAATAAAATATTAATGAGAGAAGTATCTCATTTATTAATAAAAAGATTTTAATTTTACAAAGTTTGTGCTAACCTTATTTTTCATTTACAATTCTGTAATTCATAAAAATGTTAATGATGAAAATGTGAATTAAATGTATTTACTTACAATAATCAAATGAAATACAACAGTTGTTTTAAATGTCTTAATTGAAAATTCCATAAGCTAGTAAAAAAAGATTTTGATTGACATAAACATTTTGGTTTAAGCATTCATCATGATAATGACAGCTGCTTTTGTCAATGGCATTGTTTACGCAGGAGGAAAATTCTGACAGAGATGACGGCACTCTGACGGACTATCGTCCACAGAACAGACAGCATCTAAATTGAGTGGGTGGACTGCCTAGTAGGTGGGCGGAGAAACCAATGGAAAAGCGATGGCGGGACCATATTCATCAAGATCTAAACCAGACCCTAAGACTCCATGTGAGGTTGGGATCTATATTGATATGAGTCAACAGGTACTGAAAACTAAGCCTATGGACCGGAAGATGCGATCGCCATTCTGCTGCACCAATCTGTCCCTTCAGGAGCACGAGCAAGGAATTGGTCCAGTTCATCTGAAGGACAGCTTTTGTATTAAGTGAGGGCCTGTAAGGGGCGGTCAGCAGAGAAATAAGAGTACTTCATCTGCGTATGAAGCAATCCTGTCCTCTGTTGCCACCCCCTGTCAAATTCCCAAACCTGGACATCACATCTAGAGGCTCAAAGGCCAGTGTAGAATGAAGGGCTAATGGGGGCAGATCTGGCTCGTTGCAACGCAGACCGTGAACAAGGGTTAAAGAAAACTGGTCACCCAGACTGCTACTTGTGGTCTGGTATATAAAACCCACACATAGGACATAAGCTTTGGCCCAAAGCACAACTGTGAGCACCCCCTCAGGAAAGCCCAATTCTAGAGAGTCAAAGGCCCTCTCAAAGTCTAATAGCAAAAGGGCATCTGCATCAGGAAGGAGGTGCATACGCGCCATTGCCAAGTGTACTCTGTGTATATAATGCCTACTACTATGGACGGGTATAAAGGTGCACTGGTCTGGGTGGAGCACTAGAAACAGTCTATTCACTAGAATTTTGGCATACAGTTTAATCTCAGTGTCGATAAGGGATAGGGGCAATACGATGAGCAGAAATCTAGTGACCAGCCTGGCTTTAGGAGTACCATAATGGTTGCCAGATCTAGACCAGGGGACAACCACTCTTCTGTATCTCCTCAAGGAGTTGAGAAAATTATCTAGTAGGGTTGGAAGAAGGAGCGGTTTTAATCAGTGGTAGCGGCCTCAGCTTTTTGCCAGGGTTCATCTCATTCTGCGCCAGTTTCATTTCATTTTCCGTAGTTGGCTGCTCCATTGCCCAGCCCCCTTTTGTACCCCTCACTAGAACTCAGTAGGAGATCCAACATAAATGGAGAAGATTGGCCACGAGGTGGGTGCTCATGCTCTGCATAGAAGTAGCAGTAGTAGGCAGCAAAGACACCTGCAATCCCACCCATGGAATAGACCCAGTTGCCCTTTTTATCCAGGATATGAGTGCCAAGTGTAGAGGCGAAATCCTTGGCAGCTAACTAACACACCTGTTTACAGACTTGTCCCTCCATTCATATACCCTCCGGGTTGAGACTCTTCAGTACTGCTGGGCCTTTTCAAGGCAGAGTTGTCTCGGAGAGGCCATGTCAATCGCTAAGCGGCACTATGTTTCCTCGTTCTGGTGGCCATTGTGTTCTCACTCAAAAGCCAGGATCCGGGATTCCAGTTCGAAAATTTGGCACTGTTTCTCCCTTTTCCTACCCCTGAATAAAGGTCTTGCAGTTCATCAAATAGTGCGCCCCCCACCCCAGACCCCCACAGAGAGCCAGGTGATTCCACAGAACCTTTATTCACTTCCAGGAAAGTCTGTATTTCCTGCCTTAGGAATTCCACACATTGTTGACTGAGCGAGTACCAAGCATTCATTTTCAGTTTCCCCCTCCTTCCCATATGGTGCTATGAAGGGCTGCGATGCTAGCATTTGATCGGCCTCACCCGCAACTTTTGAGTAATCATTTTTGTTGTGGACACACCTACAATATAGAGTTACGTCTAGCTGAGATTTTAATATTGCGATCAGTAACTTTCAACTTTCCCTCCTTCCAAGATGGTGCGACTGAAGGTTGCCATTTAGTGTTTGGCTGGCATATCAAATGGCCTACCCTAGAACCTTGATTTACCTAACTGCAGTGCTGTAGAGGGCGTTTTGCTCATTCACAGTCCACCGGCACTGTAAGTAAGTGCTTAGGTGTATAATTGTTGTGTATAATGATAGCTCTATGAATGAGTATAGGATCCAGGAAGGAGTGATTGGATTTTAACTCTATGTGTTTGTAAATATGTAACAATGAGTAGTAGAAATGCACTACTAACTTTTATCCCAGGAGTTTGCTTGTGTTAACGATCTTCATTTGCGAGTTGGGTCCCCATTGGGATGCAGGAGAATGTTTCTTGGTTTTTAATTTTTGTTTATTATCATTAATTTATTTTACTTGTAGGTGACTTATGACCCTTCTTTTTGAGGGTACTCCCAATGTCCGATGGTAGGAATCCACCTGGTGGTCATATGGTAAATTTATAAATTTACCAATAGAGGGAGTCTGCCTAAGAGTGAGCACAATTTTCTTATGATGTTGTTGTTGTTTGTTTCCCTCCCATACCCTTGGGTTTGCCTCTTTTTAAGTACGGTGCACAGTTAGGTGACATACAGGTCCTCATGCCCTGATGAATTTGCCTTTAAGTTGATCTTGACAAAGAAACATGCCAGCAATACGCAACATTCTGGTCTAAATGTGTTATAGTGTTTTAACCATGAGCCTGGGCATAAATGTGAAGCATGCCTTTTCGACTCATTTTTATGATTTTTCTGTTGTGAGAGGAAGTAACCATCTCTTGAATTTTGAGGGCCCTAAGATTTTTAGAGACAGAAGGTGATATCATTTTGAGAAATTGATCAGTCTTTACATATACCCATCATAGGTAGAGACGCTCACTTGGATTGGGTTCTCCTGCTAAAATAGGAAAGTGCCAATGAGGATGCAGCAAACCAGTTAACCAACATTAGTCAACAGTCTCATAGTGGTTGATTACGTAAGGCTTTTCCTATACTTTTTATTTTTAATTATTATCCCTTGATATAGGGTCCACTGGCACCATACCTTGTTGCTTTAGGATTACAACCCGGCATAGGACATGGCTCTGAGTTGCACCAGAACATTACTGTGTCCTAAAATTGACGTGTGTTTAAGGACCTTGTTAGAAGTGATCTTAGAAAGACTATTGGGCTGATTGACATTGGGGTTTTGTTTTTTCTGATCTGGTTTAGAGTGGAGTGTATCCCTTTGTCTGACTGTTCTTCTCAAGTTTCTATTTTTCTGTTTGCAAGGCATTAAGGGGTCAAATTGAGCACTTGTCTTATCTACGGGTCCCAAAAAGAACCATCACCGGTGCGTGGTCTGAAATGTCCCGATGTAGAATGTGGATAGCTGTGGAATGAATCATATCTAAGGCTGGGAGAAGCAATGGTTCAATGCATAACATTGTGTGGTGGGCTGCTGAGATATGCATATATGCGTAAGCCTGTGGTTGCCATACCCTCCAAGCATCACATAGGCCCAGCCCCTGCATCCACTTTGCCAACCACCACTGCCGACCCTGCATTGCTCCAACTAGAGCCCACGGAGTCCAAATGTGGTTTTGCCACATTGTTAAAATCTCCTCCCTTTATGGTCACCGCCTAAGTAAATTCCAGAATTATTTGCTGAATGGCCTCAAGGGTGGACTTAATGTCTGAGAGATATATATGCACAAGTGGCTAAGTTGACAACCTTCAAGGAATTCTTTAAGGGCCACGTACAGCTCAAGGGTGTCCAACTTAATGGGGGATACTACCAATGGCAAGTTTTTATGTAAGAGGATCGCTACCCCTTGGGATCCCCTGGTGTGCACCGCATCGTATACCCTGCCAAATGGGTGGGCTTCTTGCAACATAAGGACAACCACCGCCTATTGCTGTGGGAATTTGAGAACCACTCCCCTTTAAATACAGTTAAGGCCATTCACGTTCTAGGTCATAACTGTAAGGTCATACATTGTGGTGTAGTGAATAAATCAGCACCTCCACCCATGGTGGGAGATGAAGGCACATGTGGTGTAGCATTCACGTTAAATTCACGTAAGATACAGGAATGGCCTGTCGATTTGGGCTGAGGGGCCATGCCTCTCCACCTTTCGCCCCTCATGAACAGTGTCTGTCAGGCTGCACAAAGGTCAGTCTGACAGACACTGTTCACTTTCAGTTCAAGCAGCCAGGAGCCAGACATGTGCCTTTGGCACAGGTTCCTGGTTGCCTGAGCTGAACTTTGCTGGGTTGAGGAAGTCACAGCTCCTGGGGGCATGATGACCCCAGCGTAGCAAAGGTCCCTGAGGCCCTACCCTCAGTGACGAGGGGTGGCGTCACTGATTGCCTCCAGGGCCGGACTGAGAACCAAAACCAGCCCTGGCAAAGTGCTCGGCCGGCCCCCCTGGTGCTTGGAGGTGCTGCCGAGCTCTTTGCCAGGGCCGGTTTTCGGCCGAATTTGTTACAGGGCCGATTTTGCAGCTATGCTGCAAAAATGGCCCCCAGGGGCCCAAAACTGGCCCCCAGGGGCCCAAAATCGGTCTCCACCCATGCGGCCCACCGGGGGATTGCCCGGTGCCCACTACAGCCAGTCCCTGATTGCCTCGCACCTGAGTTCCTCAGTTTTGAGCCCTGAAGCTCCCAGGGTCGAGTGTCAATCAGTGACACTTCATCACAGAGTGGGGTGAGGTCACCAGTCTCACTGACCTCATCCCACTCTGTGAAGACGCTGGGACTGCTGGCTTATGTCAGCCAATGAGGGAAGGCTGCAAATCCCAAGCCTTCTGGAACCTCCGAGGCAGAACTGGCTGCAGGTAAGTGTTTGTTTTCGTTTTAAACTGTTTGGTGCGTGCGTGCGTGTATGTATGAACGTTTAGTGAAGAGTGTTGTGAATGGATGTGTTTGTGTGCTTGTGTGTATGTATGTTTGGTGAAGAGTGTTGTGAATGGATGTGCGTGTGTGCGTGTATGTATGAATGTTTGGTGAAGAGTGTTGTGAATGAATGTGTTTGTGTATGTGCGTACATGCGTGTATGTATGAATGTTCGGTGAAGACTGTTGTGAATGAATGTGTTTGTGTGCGTGCGTGCGTGTGAATACATTGCTTTAAGTGTTATGTGTATGTGTGCGTGAGAGTGTGTCCTGTCCGCCCCATCCCTCCAAAACGTACCGACCGCCACTGATTAAATGATGAGGCAGTTGCGGTCTTCCGCTGAAACACAACAAACACCTATTGAGATAAACACCCAAGAACTCCCCCAACATTCCTCCACCCCATGCTTCCACCACATAAGTATTTGTCACCCTAACTTTAAGCCAAACTTCAAACTAGGTGACTATTATATCGGACACCTTCTTCCAAGTCTCATAAGCCACTGGCAGATCGAGCAGCTGAGGTCCCACAATGAGTCGCTCAGGTTGATTTACTCCTGCTGAACATTAGGCACTAATTACAGGGAACCATTAGCCCCCTTCTAGGCTCTATCACAGTACAACGTGGGCCCCACTCTAGAACAGACACACAGGCAACAGACAACAAATCGTGCCCGCACCCCGCTGCCCGGAGCCAGCATTGGCCCACTACCCAGCAAAAGGGCAACCCACCACACTCAGACAAGGCTTTCTCTGCCAAGCTACTGTCCCAGCTCAGGGGGTCCTGTCGAAAGAGCAGACATCTAGGGTCCCATGCCTCACTCACCAATCCAGTGCCAGGCTTGTTGCTGCAGTCTTACCACCAACCCACCCTGGGCTTCCAGCCTGATGCGGCCCCTCTCCTGGGCCTCGCCAAGCCTCGTATACCCCTGTGCGGCCCCCACTGGGACCTCTCCCTCAGAGGAGTCGGGCTGGTCCATGGCCACTGCCTTTACCAGCCAGCACCCGCTCTCCAACCATTATGGGGTTGCGGCCACCATGACACCAGCCCCTTGTGATCTAGGACACACCTGCTGGCCTTCCTCGGGCACAATGGAGGAAACTGGCAAGTGGGAACCAAGCTTACTCCATTTTTCCCTGCAGCAACACCCCCACCGCGAGTCTCTCAGATAATGTCAGCAACCAGGAAGACATCTATCATTTTGCCAGATCAGGCGATCACCTTTCATTTAACACAATCCATCTCCACCATATATCCACTTGACGGCTTCAAATTGAGTGTAAATAAAGCAGTATGCCTTCCTCCAAACTGTTTATGGGGTCCTGAGCCAAAACAATATGTTGGGAAGCTCTGGACCATGCCCTCCAAGTGTTTTACTTCAATATATGTGCCTCCTTAAATAAGCATGCATCCCCTCTAATCCCAGTGCAAGTGGATGCAGTACATTTAGCCTTTTTAGAATGTGTATTAAGGAGTCTCATATCGAAAGAGATGTAGTTCTCACCTCTTCCCAAGGAATAGGCTCAACCATGTGAAGAGAAAGCTAATATACCCTTGTGGATGAGTGGCACAGCTACATCATGGATCGCAGTATGGATAAAAACTGACCCCAAGATCATTTTCCGCCATATCGGGTATATTCATACCCCCCACCTGAAGCTCAATATAATGATTCAACAATTCAACAAAGAAGCTCAAGAAGCAAAACATTCTTATCACTGTCAGACTATGTGGTGGCCAGTGTAGCACACCTGGTCCTCAACCCCTCCCCTCCCCTCTCCACCCTAACCCTAGATGAAAACCATAGTGGTTAAACTTTTAAACTCTATGACTGCCCACAGGGATCAATCATCGCCTTCTCCTGAAGACCCAGCATCCTAAAGAATTTCATTTTGAAGCAATATGTTGAATGTCTCTCCTCAGGTCATTGCCTCTGTTTAGAGTCTAACTTCCACATCTGTGGAACTTTCCTCCATTGATATATGGCGCTGCCGCTCGCTGTTCTAGGGCCTAGTCCTTTGCTGCACCTAAACTGTCATCTTTCAAGTTTAGAACATCCATGGCCGTAGTGAGAGATTTCAACATGTGCAGTTGCCCTGGCATGGAAAATAAAAGGAATAACTCCATTTCTATTGTCATCTTTTTTGCTCTCAGAAATCCGTGATTGGGCATAATGGCTGCCTCGTCTGAAAGACCACTACATATTGGCCTTGGTAAACATTATTCTATGCCCGTCAAAGGAGAAGAATTTCTTACTTCTTGTCACAGATATAATTGTTCCTATAAATGAAAATTATCCACTATTGTGAGGTCATTCAGGGCATGTTTCTTTGGGGCCCAGCAGGTACTGCTCCATGGGTCCTGTCTAGCTAAATAGGTTCTGAGTCAGGAAGATTTTGTAGTCAGCAAAACAGAGGACTCCCAGGAATTTGACTGACCATCAATCTGCACTGGGTAGGTCTCCAGCAGTGTAGGGGTTGCCTTTCATCCACTCAAGGTCTCCTATCATTCACGGTATAGTGGTTTCTGAGTGGTTGCGGTAAGTGTCTGAGAGGCAACGCCACGCTCACCAAGTGCGGTTCTCCATCAAGTGCATAGTTCCAAGTGGGCCCTCATTTACCAAAGCAGACTATGTCTTATTCTGAACCTTGGAAACAAATTTCCTGATGGCCCCGATCATAATACATCTTCGACTGTTTCAAGCAGGAAATATGTTGTGAAAAATGATGTGAATACCTATAAATAAGATTGTGAGAGTTCTCAAATTTTTCAGGGCATCTTTGCTCTGGAGACCCATCTCTTGCCCCTTGTGAGACATTTGCTCATCCGAAAAAGGGTGTAATTTGTGTCAGTAAATATCTTTCTGATTTTAAAACCCTACATGGTGAATCACAAACTTGGGTATACACTCGTTGGAAAAGGGTCAGCTGTGGTGTAGCAAACTGAGGTGTTTCACCAACGTTCCGCGAGACAGATCTAGGTATTCCTAATCCTGGGAAAAAATTCCTTGATGGATCCTCCCGACAGCCGTCATGGTAGAGCCATCTCCATAATGAAGGAGATTAGCACACAATGTTTGGGAGTGTGTTCTTTCTGAGAGGAACCCAGTTCCCTTACTAAACCCCTTCCTCACTTGTCAGAACATTAGATGGATTGGCAGGGGTGCTTTACCGTAGTTGTAATATGGTTGAGTCCATGTTGGGACCAGAACACACAAACATTCCCATCACTGCACACAGATGCTCACACCCTTCAGGACATCACAAGTCACCTCACTCCAGATTATGTCTCTTAGTGACTTGCATCATGCCTTGTGGCCCTGCTTCCATTCAGAGGGCGAGGAGGTAGCGCGGAGTACAAAAGTATTCATGTGCATTATTTGTGTGTGGTGTAAACCTTGCAAACAGAAATCCCTTTTGTTTCTTTCTAACTGTTCAGAGGTTCTTAAGCAGTGCAAGACTACGGCTTAGATTTACTGAAGGATAGCATGGCACTAACATGACCAATTCATTTACGAAAATGGGGCCTATCTGAGGAGGAACAGTGCAAATACCATTTGGTTTTGGTGCAAAGCCAGGTCTCCTAAACTAGCATGATTGGGTTTTGCACCAAATGCTAAGTGAAAGCAGGGACAAGCAAGGGGGCAAAGAGTCTATCTCCTAAAATACCTAATCATACCATCTGTGCTTTTCACAGAAACACATATCTTCCATGCCGGACTAATCTGTAGTTGTCCATGCATAAGAATGTGTACTGTTGGTTGAACCTCGTTTACGAATCCTACGGTAGACACTGCTGGCTCACCTTTGTCCAATAGAGCAAGGCTGAGCATCAAACTCAGTTTTAGTGCCAGCACTGCAAGTGATATCATTAGCTAACAAGTCTTGCTACATAATTAGGGGGCATATTTACAAGCAGGCGATAAAAAATTATCGCCGCTTTTGCGGCCGTTTTCGGCTGAAAAACGGCCATAATTTTATCGCCTAATTAGCAAGGCCACGCTAACGCGTGAAACCTTGCTTTAGCGTCAGGATTCCTAACGCCCAGCTTTGCATCTCTAATGAGATGCAAAGTGGGCGTTCCTGACCTCACATGACAGGAGAAATGTCGCTAAGCGACATTTCTCCTATCATCAAGCTCCACGCTATGAAGCATAGCGTCAGGAAAAGTAGCGATAACCCCTGTTGTCGCTACTTTCCTTACGCCTGCTTTAGGACTGACTTAGCCATGATATCCTATGGAAGGTGGATATCATGGCTAAGTTTGTGGGGCCCTATCAACAAGATAACGCCACATTGCGTGAGATTATCGTTGGGTTTCCAGCCATAATCTCACGTTAGGCAGTTAGCGTGAGGATTTTTAACGCTGAGGAGATAAGCGTTGCTAATTTTTTTTTTTTTTTTTTTTTTTTGGAAGACCTTTATTGTTCACAGCTGTGTTATCATACAGTATACATTCACCATCCATGGTGGCTAATCGATTAGACATTAAGCAGAGGTTTCCAGATAATATGACACAGCCATTCAGCCGGTAACCCGGGGGTCCGGCGGCGTTGTACATGGTGGTATTGTTACAGTCATTAGGTAGTTATCTTAATAAATGACAGGTCTATGTTTTTCCTTTTTCTTAGTGTCGGTAACAGAGATAGTGCAGTATTCCAGCTAGCATTGTGGCCATTGCGGTCGTCACCCAAGCCCTTATTGAGAGTTGCGCAAAGCGCCGTGGTTAATCATTAGCGTGGGGGTCCCCGGGCGGCACTGTGTCAGCGTCGTGTTCGCAATGCTTGCCGGAGCGTGGCAGTAGTGTTTCGGTATAGCTCACTGAGGCATAGAAGCTAATGCTTAAGTTCGGCGAGTCTAGTCTACAGCTTTATAGTTAGGGTCCATGTGCGGGCTGCGTGGCGCACATCTGTCCCCCCATCGCTACACCCCTGAAGCCGCTGGTTATCGGGGCTATGTCCAGTATTCAACTCAATGTGCCCTTGTCAAGATCTCACTGAGAGCACTGGATGTACCCATCCCTTGTAGGGCGCGTATGCCATCGCATCTCTGCTGCCAGAGAGCGGTGTGTGTTTAATAGGGTATCGCTTCGGGGAGTCCAGACGATGCGCCCATCATCTGTTATCCGAGATAAGATAGGAGTCCGGCCAGGGAACTTGACCAGTAAACAAACTGTTCCCTACGCTTGTGTGGCAGTTGGGGGAGTAGGGGTTAGGGTTGTAAATTCAGGTGGGGTCAAGGGGAGGGGGGGGGGAGATCATCAGGTGCTGCAGCGGGGGGTCAGCAGCCGTCCAGTGGGGCACGGCGGGGCTGTGCACTGTGCGCGGGAAGCAGCGGACGGGAGGGGGGGGAGGAACCCCCAGTCAGGTTGTGAATCCAAAGTGTCGATGCCCACACTTATTTTCTTGGTGCGCAGGGTGCTCTGCTACATTGGGGGGAGAAGGGCAGAGTGGGGCGAGGTGGTTATGCCTTCTCGGTTGTGTTCCCAGCTAGTTGATGTGTGAGTGGCGTCGAATCGCGGCAGCAGCGTTCGTTTGGTGTGTTATATCCGCATGGTGATGTATCTCTGGTGTCGGTCTCATTTAGGGCGGGAGCAGAGGCCACCAGAGGAGAGTGGGGGGGAGGGAGTTAGCTCCGCTGCAGCATTAGAGCCGTCTCTGACTGACATCAAGAGATCGGTTAGATCTATAGTCTCAGGTTATCCCTTGTTCCTGGCAGGCCATCTGAAATGTTTTAAGGTGGTCATCCCAAAGCTGGGCGATGGGGAATTTCCGGAGTCCTGCGGTTTCCTCCCGAAGTTGATGAAGGAGGCTTTCCAGTGTCAAGTGTGCGGGGGGGGGTCGTGGCCTTCCAGTGTTTAGTGAGCAAGCGCTTGGCCGTTATGAGTCTCATGTCCCAGAAGCGTGCCTGCACTTTGTTGTTTTTTGTGCGCTTATACAATCCTAATATGCATGTCTCCCATGTGTGTGGCAGTTGCTCGTCAGTGTCGCGCACGAGTAGTGTCAATATTTCGTCCCAATATGCCCGTATGTCAGGGCAGTGCCACAGCATGTGTAGGAGGTCTGCTCCCGGTAGCGAGCAGCGCTGGCAAGCTGCGTCCGTTAGTGAGAAGTATCTATTTATCTTGTCAGGCGTGAGGTATGCACATTGCAATATGTAGTATTGTATAATTTTGAAGCGGGGATTATGTGGGATGTTGGTCGGGCCAGCCAGGATCAATGCCCATTCTTTATCTGTCCAATCTCTTCCCCTGTCTGTCGCCCATTGTTCTCTCAGCGATAGTGTGGATGGTTGCGAGTGTGCCTGTAGAGCTTGCGCTAGCCAGTGTATGATGTGCGAGCCGTTGCCCATGACGTGCAGGTATTGTATAAAGCTGTGCATCGGGAGTTCTTCTGTGATGTCGCCCCAGGAAGTAGTAAGCGTGCACAAGAGGGACGCGTGCAGTAGGAACTGCCCCGTCGGGAGAGCTGTGCTATCAGTCAGGTTTGTGAAGGTGAGCAATTCACCATCCGCGTATAGGTCACTCAGCGTGTCCACCCCTGCACGCTCCCAGCTAGTCAAGTGGGCTTCAGTAAGCGGTCCCGTCGGGCCAGGTGTGTCTAAAAGTGGTAAGATCGGGGCATATGGCTTAGTTGCTCGTGTGAGACGAAGGCACCGCAGGAAACACCTGCGCGCCACCGCCAGGTATATCTGGGAGGGGCATTGAGTGCGGGTGATCGGATGGAACAGCGTGTTAATTTGCGTTCGTGTCCTGGCAGCTGTGTTCGAGGCGGTATCCTCGAGGTGTTTGCCGCTCAGCCATCCCGCCACCCATTGCATCTGCGCCGAGAGGTAGTATAGCTCCATGTTAGGGACTGCCAAGCCTCCCGAGTCTGTGGGCATGTATAGTTTGGTCAGCGCCACTCGTGGTCTCCCCTTGTTCCAGATGAGGCTGCGCAGCAGCACCTCTAGATCGCGGAATAGCTTGGTGGGAATATACGTGGGTATGTTTGCAAAATAATAGAGTAGTCTAGGCAGCACAATCATCTTAGTCAGCGCAATGTGGCTAGGCACATTGAGGGGTAGGGTGTTCCAGAAGCCGATTTGCGCTCGGATGGAAGCTATTGTTCGGAGGAGGTTCCCCTCCAAGATGTCTGTTGGGTTCCTGTATATTCGTATCCCCAAGTAGCGAAAGGTAGTAGGGTACCACTGCAGCTTGTCCCCGCCCAGACGGATGTCACATTCAGGCGTGTCCGGACTAAAGGGGTAGGCCCCCGATTTGGACCAATTGACTCTCAGGCCCGACACTTCCTCAAAGGTGCGGAAAATGTCAGTAAGGGAGGCGGGGATGTCAGTTATATCTCTGACGTATAGTAATAGGTCATCCGCGTACAGTGACACCGCATGCAAGCCGTCCGCTAATGGGATTCCCCATTCCGGTCCATGTGCCCTGAGAGTCGCGGCCAGGGGTTCCGTGGCCAGGGAAAACAACAATGGCGACAGTGGGCAGCCTTGTCTAGTGCCTCTGCGGACCCGGATGGCATCTGAAAGGAGCTGGCCCATGCGGACTCGGACTGTCGGTCTGTCATAGAGCAGGTCGACCATGGCTTCGTACCCTCCCCCTAGTTGGTACTTCTCTGTAACTGCTCTCAGGTACGGCCACTCGACCGAGTCAAAGGCCTTCTCCAGGTCCAGTATCAGGCATCCCGCTCTGGGCCATAGCTGAGTAGCGTACTCCTGCACCCGAAAGAGGCGTCGGATATTGTGAGAAGTGTGGCGTGTAGGGACAAAGGCATTTTGGTCCTGATGTACCAGGTGGGGCACATGGTGGGCCAGCCTCCGGGCTAATGTGGAGGCCAGTATCTTGTAATCCGTGTTTAGCAGCGCCAGGGGGCGATAAGAGCCCATCCGTGTGCTATCTTTGTCTGGTTTGAGGAGAGAGACTAGAGTGGCCTCATTTAACGTTGGGGGTAAAGCGGCGTCTTCTTCCGCCGCGTTGTACATTCTCAGAAGTTCTGGGACGAGGATATCCGAGCCAGCCTTGTATAGCTCAGCTGGCAGCCCGTCCGGGCCCGGGGATTTGCCATTAGATAGGTTAAATATTGCTTCTCGAAGCTCGTCCGGTGCGAGTGAGGCTCCCAGTTCATCCTGCTGTGCGATAGTCAGTTGTGGCATTTGCAGGGGGGAGAGGTAGCCAGCGATATCAGGGTGGGGGACTGGGAGGCGGGAGCGATACAATGCCTCATAGTGGGCGATGAAGGCGTCATGTATGCAACGTTGTGTGTATACAAGTTCCCCTCCGTCTGTCCGTATGGCTGCCACTGGGGCTGAACGGGCTTCTTGGGAAATCAGCCAGGCTAAAAGCTTGCCGGGTCTGTCGCTTAGGTGGTGTGTTCTCGCTGAGTGTGCAGCATAGTTGATGTTTCGCTCTAATAAGTGCGCATGTTCTGTGTGGGCGTCATGTAACGGGTCCTCATCACCTGCTATAGCCCCCTCCTCCCTGGCGAGCAAGTCAGACTCCAACCTAGTTAGGTCACTCTCCAGTTGGTGTCTCATGTGGCCCTGTGTTCTCAAACAGTGCCCTCGGAGCACTACCTTGAAGGCGTCCCATTCCACCTGAGGGGAGGACGCCGTGCCTGCATTGTCTTCAAAGTACTGTGCAGCAAACATGAGTAGGGAACCGCGGAAAGTCGCGTCCAGTAACAATGCAGGTTGCAGGCGCCATGTGGGCACAGGGGGGTGCGGTTGTTCCCAGGATATGGACAAAAAGTGTGGGTTGTGGTCTGAGTGCGTGCGGCCCATGTAATGTGTATCTGTTACGTGGGGTAGAAGGCCAGTAGACGCCATGAACCTGTCCAGGCGGACGTGCAAGCCATGAGCGCCTGAGTAGTAGGAATATGCCCGTGTCCCTGGGTTGCGTATTCTCCAAAGATCTTGCAGGTCCCACTGTGTGGCCCACTCCAGTGGTGCTTTTGTGGCTCCCCGTGTGGAGGCGTTAGCTGGGGGTGGGGAGGAGCGATCCAGTGTTGTGTCCAGTGTGCAATTATAGTCGCCCCCCAGTATCCATGAGGTTGCATGCCAAGGTGCCATAGTCGCTGAAAGACGCGCCAGAAAGCCGCCCTGATCGACGTTGGGGGAATATAGAGACACTAGTGCAATTTGCTGTCCATCTAGCCTACCTTGTGCAGCGGCAAATCTGCCCTCCCGGTCTATTGCAACATCTGTGACCTTCCAAGGGGTCCCAGGGCGGATCCATATCAGTGCTCCGCGAGCGTATGAGGAATAGTCCGTGGCATGCAGTTGCCCTCGCCATCTGCGGTGCAGCGCCCGTACCTCAGCCCTGTTCAAGTGCGTTTCTTGGAGTAGCGCTATGCTGATTTTATGTCGCTTTAAATATGAGTAAATGTGGTAGCGTCTAGCCGGTGTGTGCATTCCCCTGACGTTCCAGGTGCATATTTGTACACTAGCCATAGCAGTCATGTGTGTGAGCGTCCCCCGCTCCCTCCCAAGGTGGAGCGCCCAGCACAGTGTTCCCCCAAGTCCAGCGCATCGCCCCCACCGCAAGGTTATTGTTGGTGCCTTGTGTGCAGTGCCATGATCTCCAGCAGTACATGGGGATAGGGAAGAAAGGGAAAACATATAGCCTCAACATGGCAACAAAGTCAAAAATGCCAAAAGGTCGGCTGTACAACATGTCGCCGTCCAAACGCTCGAGTGAGCTCGTAAACTATACAGTCTTAGGGGGTATCTTGTGGTTTATATTTTAACAGTAAACAAAACGGTGTAGTCTTGTGAGAGCTCGGCGTCCCTCCCGGGTGAGGTGTGGAGGCCGCTGCTGTCTGGCGGATGCTCAGTGTCTGCCGCTCAGTGCCACGTCAGTGGCTTACCCGGGTGTCAACCAGGCGTGGGCAAGGGTCTCAGGGGGACATACTCCTCTCCGAGCGTCTCATGTGTCATCAGATCGTTGGGGTATCATCATAGGTCAGGTGTTCGTGACTGTGCTGTGGGTGACTGAGTCTCGTGTCTACAAACAGAAAATGTACTCACAGTGTCCGGCTCCTTCCTCGAGTTCTTGGAGCGGAGATGGTCTGGACGCAGGTAGACCCATGATTCTCCCAATGGGGGTTGAGGTAACTAGCCAGGAGCGTAGGTAGGCCTGTACTGTGCTTCAGGGGGCGGGCCGCAGCCTGGTTCTAGTCAGCCAAAGAGATCCACTGTTTGCGGCGTGACGTCCGGGGGGTCCCCAGAGCGCTGGGCATCCGGGATACCATAGATCGCCTCATCATCCGTCAAGGACACGGCAGGGCTAGCGCCCGGATGAAGTGATTGCGTCGGGGAATTACGGATTTCTGCTACTTTGCGTAGGGCATCTCGCTGTTCGTGCTGAATTAGGTCCACCGATGGGGAGTGAATCGTCGCATCTCTGGCCAGTGGAGGCGTGGCCGACTTGCGGCGGCGTCGTCTTCTTGGTCCTCAGGTCCGCTCTGTGGTGGTAGTTCCCAGCGCTCTTCTCGGCACCTCGGGCATTCCTCCATCTAGCCAGGCCTCCGCTTCCTCAGGGCTCGTAAAGAAGTGTGTCTTGTCTCGTGCTACCACTCTCAGTTTGGCAGGGAAAAGTAGCGAGTACTTGAGGCCTGCATTGCGCAGTCGTCTTTTCACTGCCAGAAAGGAGAGCCTCTGTCTCTGTACGTGCACAGTATAGTCCGGAAAGAACATCACCTGGGCATTGTCTATGTTGACTTCCCCTAGTTTCCTGGCTTCGCGTAGTATGGCATCGCGATCCCTGTAGTTGAGGAAACGAAGGACAAACGGTCTGGGGTTAGAGCCAGGGGGGAGCGGTCTCGTGGGCACTCGGTGGGCTCTCTCCACCACGAAGTAGGGGGAGAGCACGTCTTCTGGCAGCAGTTCTCTTAGCCAGTCCTCCACACGGCGAGCCAGATCCATCCCTTCCCATTTCTCCGGAATGCCCACTAGGCGGATGTTGTTTCTTCGCGCCCGTCCCTCCGCGTCCTCGGCTCGGTCTTCCAAAAATTTCACTCTGGTTAGGAGGTCTTGTACTTGTTTGTCTGTCTGCGTCGCCTTTGGTTCAACGGCTGCCATTATGTCTTCCAGCGCCTTGGTGCGATCTTGTAGCTTCTTGTGGTCGGCCCTGAGGTGGGTTAGGTCTATTGCCACGCCATCTATTCTGGTCTCCAGGGAGGTGCGTGTTTGTTGGAGGGATTCTTCCATCCTTTCCATGGCTGCTAGGACGCTGTCCAGCTTCGACGCCACTTGTTCGGCATCCATCTTGGGCGTCGCTTTCGCTTGCTTTCCTTTTGTTGACGTGTTCCCTGATCCGATGCGTGTTCTCACCCCTCCAGACATGGGGCTGGCGGTGCTTGCGAGGTATTCCCTCCTGCCGCGGGGGGTGGGGGTCCGTCCCGCGTGGTGAATCACCCCTGTGACGTCGAGGCTGTCGTTGTGGGCCGTAGGTCGCCTCCAGGGAGAGGGGTGTCCCACACACGTATCCCAGTGCGTTTCCAGGTTCTGCAGCTGTGGGCCACCGGGTCTCATGTAGTGTGCCCTGGTCGTCGTGGCTCCAGAGGTGCCAGGTAGTGAGGGGCTCGATGTCGGTTGGGCGGACGCCAGGTGTTCCCCGCCAGGCTGTGCAGTCACATCAGCGTCTCCTGCCCTCTCTGTGGATTTGTTTACCCCCCGCGGTGTCTGGAGGCGCAGGTTCCGCGCTACAAAGGCCTATGGGGTTCAGCCAGTCACGTCGTCAGATCCCATGGCGCCGGCGGGTAGCGGTGATAATGGTAGCCATATCCATCAGTGGTGTTGCCCCTGGCCGGTTTAAGTCCGTCCCCAGGTCACAGTGTTTTCCAGGAAGGGGGGGACTAGCCTTAGCTCATGGTAAGCCATTTCGGAGCGGGGGGGAGTCACAGTTTCCCTTCATGCGCCCCCAGGTTCCAATGTCCGCGGGAGTAGTTCTCTCCTTCAGGAAGCGAGTCAGCCCTAGTGGCGTCTGGAGGACATCATCGGCAGTGTGGTAGCGGATAGGCACTGTCTTCACCCAGGCGCTGCTCCGCTGCCCTCGGGACCCCAGGCAGGTAACTCTCATGCAGGCCAGGCGTCCGATTCTCCTCCCACGTGGTTCCCCAGGGCCGCCTTCGGCGTGCTACCGCCCCGATCGTATCTCCGGGGGGGGGGGTTCCCAGATCGCTCCGAGTCCAGCCCCAGCCTTGTAGGGGGCCGCTCCGTTAGGGTCGCGGGCTTCTGCGTATTGCCGCAAGTTTCCCCCTGGAGGCCGCAGTTCAGGGCCTAGTAGGCAGCCGGAAGCCGCGGACTTGCGTCGCCGGGGTCTCCAGTGGCGTCGCTGCCAAGTCGGCCCCAACCTCGCGTCTGGGGTCGGTGCGGAGTCTTACCGCCGATCTTCACCGGAGGCAGCTGGAACGTACACCGGGGCTCAAGACAGGTCCGCCAGCAGTTTCGGGCCGTGTAGGATGGTTTGCGTCGGAGAATCGACCCGGGGTAGGTGAGCTCAGTCGGGAGCTCTACCCGGGCACGTCCGTCCGCATCGCGTGTTAAGCCACGCCCCCTGGGAGATAAGCGTTGCTAATAGCACGCTATCTCAGCGATAAAAATCCACGTTACCCGGCAATAATTATCCTCACGCTAAGAGCGCTGAGTGATAATTATCGCCGGGTGTTGCTGATATGCCCCATAGTGCTACAATTTTTCACTCAGCGTTCTGTTGTGCGAAGGACAGAAATTCTTGCCTATGAATTCACCTAAGGCACCACCAACTGAAGGCACCAGAGGTTCCCTACCCGCAGCCCTGTTTGCCGCCATTAAGGCGCAAGCAGCTAGTTATCATTTTGCCTTGGGTGGCACAAACCTTACACTAGCCCTATCACTTTATTGCTCTGCTCTGTGTTTCATCTTCACATCCTGGATTTGATTCCGTTCTCCCTGGTCTGACCTCATGGTGACTGCCTGAGAGCCACACCCAGAGGGGACCCAGATCATACTACCTGACTAAGAGAAATTAGCATAAACTTTTAAGGAGCTTCCGTAGCGTGCCTCTTAGAAGGCACAGATGAGAGGCACCCCCGCGCTTAGGGGTGGGGTGCCGTTAGTGGTATTTCGGGCAAGAGGAAACAGTTTCGTTTCTCACGAAGTGGTCAAGGGGAGGGTCGCAAGGAAATGCGAGAAGATAGGGAGGTGCGCTGGTGATCCCTCCCCGAAGCTATTAAAAGTTCTGGACTCAGGGGAGTAGCCCTCTTTGTCCTCTCGCCTCAGGGGGTTGCTGGAGCGTCGCAGCTGGTGCAGTTTTTCTGGAGCGGATTGGCTGGACCTGCGGGATCCACACAGGTGAGGGGTCCTCACGGCGTAGCGGGCGGTTAGGGGCATGCAGGGAGACGGGTCATTCTATTGTTTTAAGCGGTATATTTACCGCCACGCCAACCACATTTCGGTGCGGTGAATCAAAGCGCGATAATGAAGGCGCCTTTGATGTGCAGAGCGGACGCGGAAAGGCCGACAGCCGCATCAGCATCAAACGGGATCGGTACTACAGTCCGCATACTACAAAGGGCTTTGCATCGTAAGCCTGGGTGTGAGAATGGGCGCGCAGTGGGGTAGCAAGGTGAGTGTTAGAGGTTGGCGGCAGGCGCGTCGCGTCTACTGACTCGCGACGATGAAGCGCCCATATGACCGGCCTCAATGCAGCGGTAAATTAGGAGTTTTTGTAAAATGGATTACCACTGATCGCCTCGGGTGCAGGAAACCAGGGTTCGAGCCTCGAGGTCGCGTACACATCCTGTGATTCGGGGCAAATCACTTAATCTCCCCGTGCCTTAAGGTGTAATGTAAATGCGGTGCTATGTAAAGCGCTCCAATACCTTCGGGTCGAGTTTGCGCTATATAAATATGCATCGCCTCGGGTGCAGGAAACCAGGGTTCGAGCCTCGGGGTCGCATCCACATCTTGTGATTCGGGGAAAATCAATTAATCTCCCCGTGCCTTAATGTGTTGTGCAATGTAAATACGGTGCTAGGTAAAGCGCTCCAATACCTTCGGGTCGAGTTCGCGCTACATAAATATGCAAAAAAAAAAGAAAAAAAAAGGTGCACAGAGCCTGTTTATATGGTTGGCAATTGCAGGGATGGTAATGGATAAAGTACACTCAACAGCAAGCCCAGGTGACGCTTCCCTTTTAAGGCTGGCAGTACGGAGGGCGAGCCAAAGGGGGTGGCGCTAGGGTAATAGGCGGAGCCCAGTTGGATGGTGAGAAGAGTTAAGGGGGTGAGACTTGTTAATAGTGGGAGTCTTCACGAGGGGGTGGGGGCGAATTAAATTTAAAAAATAATGAAAAAATGAAAATACAAAAATTAGGGAAACCGCGTGTTGGGCATTTAACAAGGGTATTGGGGGGAGGCGCAACAAAAGAGGTAGGTTAGTTATATTAAAAGCCTGGCACACAAGCAGGTGTCATGACGCATACAAGCATGGCACCTGGGGGCGAAGGTTGGGGATGCGCACGTTAGTCCGGGGTATGCAGCTAGTAAGTATGCTGAGTGTTCTGTGGAAGCTGAGTATTCTGTGGAAGGGGCAATTTTGGTGCTAGTGTTCGGCCCAGGGGGGTGTTACATGCATGTGGGAATGGACGCTCGCAGGGGCAAGGATGCTCAAAAGGGAAAGGAAGGGTCATTGGGCAGTCTTTAACTCTCTTTTATTTTTGTAGAGGGCAGGATGCCGCCAAAAAGGACACTGGGGGGCAAGGAGGCCCCGGCGACAGCAGAGGATTTTCGATCCCTGGCAGCATTGTGGGAGGTGGCGAAGAAAGGCGGCATCGATTGGGTACTGAAGACGTTGGCTCAGGAGGCTGGACCGAGCACACAGCAGGAGCCCTCCTTGCCAAAGCGCATAAGGCGGACGCCGAATCGTTTTAAGGACGCGCATCAGGAGAAGGACAAACAGGTCACAGAATCGCGGACGAACATTACAGGTGAGGCGATGGCGGTGGGCCAGCCTCTGGTATGCACGGACAATAGGTAGGTTTCAAACGCTGCTGCGCTGAAGGGTCCGGCAGAGGGTGTGGTGTCCCCAGTGGGGGGGGGCTTACACAGAGTGTCGCACAAGCCACAATGCTAGCGCTGGTCACGGCTAATAATCAACAAAGTTCGGCAACTCAGGGGGAAGGGTTGGCGATGACAAGGGCTACCACGAAGGTGACAACAGATACCGTGAAGGCGCCAGCGCCAGTAGTCGCACAACAAGGTGGCGGGGTGGCTCAGGTGTGGGTCCAGTCAGGGGGAGTACTACAATCGCCTGTGGTAGTTACTACAATGGCTCAGGGACCGGTGAGTACTACAGGGGCTTCGGGTGCAGGGGTAGTTGCAGTGGAGCCGGCGGTACCTCCGCCGACGGTTGCGTCGGCGCACACCCCACTTTCACACAGCCCAGTCCTTTATGGTTCCACATCACTGGCAGTGTCGCCTGCAGCAAGTATAACTTGGCACGTGCCGGCGGAAACCAAGGAGAAGATTTTTAGGGGTGAATATGTGGACGTTTTCGATCTGATTAATGGGGGTGTGGTTCTAGGGAAGATCAGAGCAGGCAAAGAAGGTGAATTGAAACAGAAGAAAGTTTGGGTGGAAATGTCTTTAAAGAACTGAGTGACCGGGTTTGCTATTTATGCAGCTATCATGGTAGAGCGATTCCCAACGCTGGCAGCCCAGTTGATAAGCTACATGTCATTGATTCATGGGGCGGCCTCTGAATTTCAGGGCACGGCCTGGCTGCAATATGATACTAAATTCAGGCAGATGAAGGCTGTGAGGCCCGAAGTGGCGTGGGATCAGCGGGAGATCAATATATGGCATGGGGAGTTCTATTCAGCCACACCAGGCAGCAAGACCATACATTCCTTTCGGGGAGACAGGGATGCGGGGGATAAGAAGCAAGCGTGCTGGCAGTTCAACAAGAACGATTGTAATAGAGGAGCAACATGTAGGTTCAAGCACATATGTTCCTTCTATGGAATGCTCGGGCACCCAGAAAACAAGTGCTACAAAAAAGTGGGGAAACCTAAGGACCAGCGCACACCTGCCAACGCACAACTCAAGGGGCGCCCTGCCCAACCATCATAAGAGCTTGCCTACTCCCATACGCCTGCATGTGTTGGCCCACCTGCTTGCCAGATACAAGAGGCGGGCAGAAGCTCATTTTCTGTATCAAGGGTTTAAATTTGGCTTCCATATCCCGTCTAGTGCCCTGCCCACCTCAGTGCCACCGCGTAATCAACTCTCAATGCTAAGAAATCCAGTGGCGACCAGAGAAAAAATTTGGAGAGAGATAGCGCTGGGGAAGGTAGCGGGGCTTTTTCAGCAATTGCCAAGACAGGACTTAGTTTGTTCACCACTGGGCCTGGTACCAAAGAAGGAGGTGGGGAAATATCGCCTGATACATAACCTATCCAGTCCACCAGGGTTGTCAGTCAACGAGGGGTTGGATCCAGAATTGTGTGCAGTGCGCTACACCACGTTTGACACCGCTATTCATAAATTACAGAGGTTAGGCGAGGGGGCGTTGATGGTCAAATCAGATATTGAGTCTGCTTTTCTCCTCTTGCGGTACACCCAGAAGACACTAGGTTGCTAGGTTTCACGTTTGATGGCAATTTCT
This sequence comes from Triturus cristatus, assembly GCF_964204655.1. Taxonomy (NCBI): domain Eukaryota; kingdom Metazoa; phylum Chordata; class Amphibia; order Caudata; family Salamandridae; genus Triturus; species Triturus cristatus. The sequence continues at coordinate 764,526,637 of NC_140581.1, read as the reverse complement.
TTATGGACCTATGTATGCCTATGGGGTGTTCCATTGCGTGTGCGGTTTTTGAAACATTTAGTCGTTTTTTGGAATGGGCGGTGCGGGATGTTGTGGCAACGCAAGATGTGGTGCATTACTTGGATGATTTCTTGTTTCTAGGTCCTCCTAACTCGTCAACTTGTCAGGAGACCTTGCTGGGCTTCCAGCGAATAGCGCAGGCATTGGGGGTGCCGCTGGCGGAGGAGAAAACGGAGGGGCCAGCGACCCGCATAACTTTCTTGGGCATTGAGATAGACTCAGTGGAGGGAGTGTGCAGGCTTCCACAAGACAAAATAAGGGCTTTTCAGGCATCAGTAGACGAGTGCTTAGGGGCACGTAAAGTGACTTTGCATCAATTGCAAGTGTTGGTGGGGCAACTCAATTTCGCATTGCGCGTGATACCCATGGGCAGGGTCTTTTCGAGGAATATAGCCAGGGCAATGTCCGGTTTAAGGGTGAAACATCACCACACTAGGCTATCGGTGGAAGTGCTGGTCGGTGATTTGGCACCAACCAGCACAAGCAAACGGTGAGCTAGAGCTTTACACGGATGCAGCGGGCAGTGTATCAAGGTGGTGTATACAGCATTGGCCAGCGGAGTGGGTCAGGACGTGGTTGGTCCGCAATATCACTTTCTTGGAGTTATTTCCCATTATTGTGGCTCTGCATGTGTGGGGGGATTTGCTGGAAAACAAGCGCATTTTGTTTTGGTCGGACAGTATGTCGGTAGTTATGGCAGTGAATAGTCAAAAGGCGAAATGTCCATGGGTACTCCGTTTGCTAAAAGAATTGGTGCGGGGCTGTCTCAGGCATAATATGTATTTTACTGCCAAACATGTACCAGGTGTGGATAACACGGTAGCTGACGCCTTGTCTCGTTTTAAGTTGACAGAATTCAGAGCGTGATGGCCGCAAGCAGACGATCAGATGACGGTCTTCCCGGAAAGCCTGTGGAAGCTTGGTGCCCCATTGCTCCCGACCTGATAGCGGCTTCAGTTGCACCCAAGACTAAGGGTATGTATGAGAAGGCATGGCAGGTTTACTTAACAATCACAAAGGGAGCAGGGTGTGTGGAGGAATTCACAACGCAGAGAGTGCTGTTGTTCATAGTTCGTCAGAGAGAGAACGGAAGGTCGTTGTCGCTGGTTAGGAGGCAGTTGTCGGCAATTGCCTTCTTTGCGGGATTAAAAGGGGTGACGGATCCCACTAAGGACATCCGAGTCAGACGGGCTATAAAAGTCTGGGAGCGACTGGCGCCAGCGGTGAAGGATAACAGGAGACCCAGAGATGCCAGAAGGCTGGTAAATATCTTGGGAGTGTTACCACAGGTGTGTGTGTCAGCATACGAAGTGCACCTGCTGAGATTAGCGTATTCTTTAGCCTTCTTTGGGGCATTCCGGATGTCTGAGCTTATACCAGGCTCTAAGGTGGACATAAAAGGGGGAATCTTTATGGGTGATGTGGTGGTGGCCGCGGACTTACTGCAGGTTAGAGTGAGGAGGTCAAAAATGGACCCTCTGGGGAAAGGCGTGTGGGTCCAGCTAAGAGCAGTACAGGGGGCATGTTATTGCCCAGTGGTGTTGGTAGAGAAGTTCTTGCAGATGAGGCCTGGGGGCAGAGATGATAGGCTCCTTCTGCATGCGGATGGAATGCCGCTGACAAGATTTCAGTTCACGCGCTTATGTAGACGCGCTCTGGGTCTGTTGGGCGAAGAGACTGCTCATTTCACATCACATTCATTCAGAATTGGGGCGGCCACGACAGCAGCGAATTTAGGACTCTCATCAGAAACAATCAAGAGAGTGGGCAGATGGAATTCATCTTGTTTTGAGCGTTATGTTCGACCGCAGTTGGTGTAGGCAGGGGTCTGGTTTCGGCATTTTGGTACTGATGCTCCTCTCCTTTTTCTCTCTATTTGTTTCTTGGACTTCATGCAGTGGTTGCAAGTCAGTGGACGCAGGTATGCTGGTGTGGAGACTCAGTCATACAAAGAGCAGGGCAATGGTTCAGCACATCCGGGGAAGAAAGAACACAAAGGGCCATGGGAGTCGATCATATTTGGATGGGGACTGACGGGCAACGTTTGGAGGACGTCACAGCCCATTTGCAGAGTGCGCTTGACAAGGGTATGCCCATTCCAGACGTGCTGGTGATTCACTCGGGAGGTGAAAGCATGATTCTAGGTGGTAGGAGGGGGGGAAGGAGTCTCTGTTTTCTACATTCTCATGGGTAAGGAGGGTCTTACCAGACACCACCATATTTTGGTCAGAGGTGCTCACGCGGAGGGTCTGGGGTGGCGACGTGCCATCAGCCGCTGTGAACACGTCCGTGAGGAAACTGAATAGGGAGGTGGCAAAACTGTTGAGAGGTTCACAGATACGTTCCATTAGGCATAGCTTGCTGCAGGCATTAAACACTGAATTGTATCGGGAAGATGGGTTGCATTTGTCTAAGACAGGGTTGGAATTGTTCGCCCAAACCATTTTGGGGGCCATCGCGTTACAGCTAGAACGGAAGCAGGGCCATAGTGTTACATCTGGAAAGTGAAGCAGCGGTTGGGGGAGGGCGAGAGCGCCAGTGGGCTCCTCATCCTGTGGCGGGGTCCCGGGCAAGAGAGAAAGGGCGGGGACTTCTTTTGGCAAAAATGGGCTGATCCTGCAATATGCAGGTAGTCATTGGGGCTCATGGACTGACGGGAGAGGGGCCCGTCCTGCTGGTGGCCCTGGACTCTCCGGCCCTACCCTAGTAGCCGGTGCTTGGAGGAAGCAAGATAGAGAGAGCGGTTGTGCAGGAAGGCGCTAAGCAGTGCTCTGTTGGTCGCATCTAAAGGGTAGACGACGGATAGTTACCTCAAATGGAAGTAGTGGAAAAAGGGGTTGGGTTGTGGCCTGCTGGTACAACACCCCTCAAGAGTGGATCTAGTGATACCGAATTGTATATACATGGTAACCTGGGGCACACTGTATACGGCGCCATCTTATGTTCAGTAATGTGTGATGGTTTTGATTTAATAAAAGTTGGTAAAAATGTTGAAGGTTTATCAACAAATAAAGATAGTGTTATTAGTCAAATAATAAAAGCTACGCAGTGAACACCAATCACTTGTAAAGTGTTTTGTGGGGGGAAAAGGGGGTATAAAGGTTTTGAGGACGAATTGCACATTATATGCCCACTATCACCAGGGTTATCTTTATTGAGCTGGAACGAGCATTGGAAAAGAGAGGGTGGGTGTTTACTGGTGACAGTATGCCAGTGAAATACCAGTATTTGTAAAGCGCACAGCTACCTCCGAAGTGGTGTTTCGGCCCTGGGGACCCTCGGGAAGATTAAGCAAGATATTGCCCAGAGTCACATGGTGCTGGGCTAACCTCCCTCCGGCGCTGGGTTCGAACCGTGAACCGCGTATTCCGGAGGCAGGCACCCTGGCCGCTACGCCACACCTCTTCCACAGCGGGGAGGGTGAGTGAAGGAAATAAGAGTTTGTTTAACTGTGCTATCTCATTTCTTTCTTACATTTTTCTTTTCCAAACGTTGTCATTGTTCACACAGCTTGAGAGCGGTTTTTGTGTGCATGTGTCTATACCATAGGTGAGTCACAGGAGTGGAGCGGGAAGGGTGACGTGAATTACACCAGCTCCCTATCAGAAAAGTTATAGGTCAACTCTTGCCACAGGTCGATGGAGTTGTGTAAACTTCCTCTGTAGTCGCCAGTGAGTGAGCTCCTTAAAAGCTCTCTTGTCACAATGACTTTATTCGTTCAGGACAGAGAAGGTGATCTCCTGTTACCTGCGCCACACCCAGCGAGCAAACGTGTCACGCGGCTTGAAGCCGCTGAGGCTCTGCACCCTGTCGACGCCTCCTCACGAAACCTTCCTTTTCCCTTTGTGGATGGTTGGGGCCTTGACAGTTGGCAACTAGTCGGCCCCGAAGGCAAAACTGTCATTAAGTTAACTCATGCATTTACTCAGCTATTTTGAGATTTAACTCGTGTCTATGTTACAACACACTTTGAATCGAAAGCAGTGTTTGTGCCTCTGGTGATACTCCGAGTTTTGTTGTGGTACCTGTAGGCTATTCCCTGAATGAGATGTATGTGGCATTGAAGCTTCTACTGTAAGGGGATTGAGCGTCGCGAAGCCTGCTTCTGTGGCCTCAAGCGCAGGATCTTACTGCTGTCTTTCACCGGATTAAATCCTACTCGACGTCGTAACTGAGCTGTGAGGCCGGCGCGTGAGTATGTCATGGCGCTTCCTTCCCAACAAACGTACACAAGGGCACCTGCCTGTCAAGCCACGGGAGCGAAGGAAGGGGGAACAAGCGCGTGTTCCAGCTGGAATTGGTGTTTGTAACCAACAGACCAGCAGGAATCCGACTGATTACACACAGACAGACGTGTTCTCACAATGTGAAATATACCGACAAATGCCATATACATGGATGGAATATTTATCAACAAATTCTTCATAAACCATATAGGCGACAGCGATGCATTTTATTAGGGTAGCCTTTTCAGGAGGAAACTGGAGGTAAAGGTAGCACGGCCTATATTGGCTGTATTGTAACCTTGGTGCATGCTGTGAGATTCCTGAAGCTCTTCTTATGTTTCTCAAACTATGCGCACGGTGCTCTCTGTTATGCTAGGGTGGAAACACGAACATCTATTCAGCACTTAATTTGAGCTGGTGGATGACAGTGAAGCCCACCGGCACTAATTTTTGGGGACCAGCACTTATTTTTGCTCAACAAACTTTGGTTCAGTGCCAGAGAGAGAAAAAAAACAACAGAGGGAAAGAAGGAGGAAGAGAAAGACAGAAAAACAGAGACAAAGTGAGAAAGCAGAGAAGAATCACAACCTGCAAGTGTGAGATAAAGAGGAAGGGATCGTCTTGTAATGGATTAAAGAGGCATGAGGGAGAATCTTGGTATTTGGAACACCAACTTTCGATAGCACCCATCACTGGCTTCCGAGAAAAACTTTGGGCCCCAGCACTTACTGTTTTTGCAAATTAAGAACTGCTTCAGCTTTAATTCATTTTCGGAGAGGGGACATGCTGGTTTGATGTGTTAAATTCAGACACTACTTTGCTTAGATGGCAGCGTAAAGGTCGTCATCGAGCAGCCTCACCTACCAATCATTTTGGAACTACTGGAACACAGAACATAAGACTGGGATTTATATTTTATTTCAATTGACTAGACTAGGATTAGATTCCTTACCTACTGGCTGGGCAACAAACAATAGAACAAACCAGCCCGTACAAAAAATAGGCATTGATTGTCTTGCTTGTGTGCCTGGACATATCTGCATATGCAGAGGATGTACATAACAAAAACATGATGTATTTATATTCTTTAAAGGGCTCCATGTTGGGGCAGCAATAAAGGTTATTGCATAATGGTAGCCTCCGGTCTTGTAATGAAATCCGTATGTCAATGCACAAGAGCCACCCATAAAGAAGACTCCCTTAATGTTGCAGTGAAAGGACCTTGAGTTTAAAAGCAGTCAATGTTTTCTTAGTCATTTCAGCACTCTGCTCTGCAGAGGTCATGATCTTGCACATCGCGCCCACCAAAATGTTGCTTTTTTGCTTCTTCCTCGCTGCAGCCAGAGGCTCCCAGCCTCCCCCTGCGGTGAATCCTGACGCTGCTGCCATGCATGAGAGCAGCATCAGGATTGGCCTGTGCCTCAAGGAGTTGCGCTCCCAGGGAGACTGGGAGCCTCAGCCTGCTCTCTCTCCAACACAGCAATGCAACTGGGTTGGAGGCACCGTCACTGCACATGTGGGTTTGACCGGCCTGAGACGGCCAGCCTAACCCACATGCCCACTGAAGGCAGTGCTCACCACTCCTACTCCTGACTTGCCCCGCGATGGCCCTGCCCGAGCCTCATTGAATGAAAGAAGAATAAAACAATAATAAACAAGTTTTATTTTTCAAAATTTGAGGCTGGCAGGCAGGGCGACGCTCCTCCGTCATAGCGGAGGAGCCACCACTGCTAGCTGGTTTGAATGAAAATAGAGCCTTTGTCAACAGCAGGTTCCACAGGCCCTACAGCTAGATATAATATACCAGAGTGATTAAAATGAAACAGTGTTTCCCTATAGACACAGAAGCATAAGTGGGACCACCTCATCAATATCTCCTAGCTTTTGACAGCAAGACCTCTGCATTGCTCATGGCAGAAGCTGGGTCTGCTGCATCATAAGGACTTTGGATGTCTACATACTCAGCTTAACAGGGTCATGAGGAGTCTGGCTTTCTGCCCCTGATTTTGCGCACAAGTACCATCTCTAAATGTGTTTGCGGACTTGGAGCACCTATCCCCGCTGGGCCACTTCACAGCAAATTACAGTACTAATTAAGCCATGGCATATGAATACCCCATTGACCACTAGTACTCAGCAAATGACTGAGCATAACAACTGAAAGTAGGACTAGCTGACTGTCCATGCTTGTTTGTGTGGTCAGGTGGGCTGTTGATGTCATCAAGGAGTTTCTAGGACAGAAAGGAACATTCTCGAGAGGAGTATGCTTCCACATTCTGGGGAGAAAACCCAGGCACGGCACACAGTTTCTCATTGTGCATTATCTGTAAGTGCCCCTATGGATTGGCTCGATTGTGGCCTCACATTCCTATACCTATGGTACTGATAGAACATCTCTATCTCTCTCTCTTTCTGGAATTGAAGTCAGAGCAGAGAGTAGAGCATGGAAACTGATTTACCAAATTGCTGTTGGAAATTCAATTTCCACTTTGAAAATAAAAAGTAGTGGGTGCTTGACTGAATCTCAGTCTCTGGAAATTAATTGGGCCTCATTTCAGCCTATGGCTTAGAAACTGGTCAATAGTTGCTTCTATTCCAGTCTGGAGGAGACCCTGCCTATCAAAATAGGCCGGGCTCAAGCAGGACAAAGACTGATTTGCATATGGTTGGTTTTTGTGTAGAGTGCCATAGTGGGTGAAAAACAATCGACTGTAATGTGACCTGAGCCGAACACCAGTGGCTGATATTCATTAAAGCATTCTACCCATCAAATTGGTGTTTGCTCTAGGTGTAGTATAAATGGCATTTTCACTCTAGATTACAGAGCAGAATTGATAAATGTTCCAATTTCTTGCCCCTTAGTAGCCTTCTGTTTGTTGTAGATGGACCAAGGGAAGTAAAAGTAGTTCAATTGTTTTCTAATTTCTACTCTGTTTCAGCATTGTTTACTTTTGATCTTGTGACTGCCTTCCTGGCTCTGATACTAGAGACAGGAAGGAAGATGCCAGGCCTATCAAAGATCAGGCCAGAGTTAGTAGATGCTACCACTGGCTATCCATAATTGATAGTTATGAAACAGCTCTGCAGGGGCTGCAGGAACAGAAAGAGTGACAGAGACCCACTGAGTGTGTAAGTAGTAAAACAGACCAGGCCAAGGCTGACTCAATGAGGTGTGGTTGGCAAGCGACTCAGAAATCAGCAAAACAATGAGTAACATTTAATAAACTCTTTTCCAGTCGTGCTTAGTCATATAAAAATGAAAACTGCTTTAATACTCACACATCCGAATACTATGCATAAAATTACAAATGTATGTACAAATGGCAAGGGGGAAAAACAATTGGAAAACCCTGTAGAGAGCCTTGCAAAGTATATGGGGTGCACACTAAAGGAAGTTTACAGTGGTCACCTATCCCCATACATCAAACCTGGACCTCATATATCTTGGGTATTTTTTACATTTTGTGCACTTGTCGAGCTTAACCCCTAAGACTACCAAAGCCCCATATATGTCTATAACAAATTATGCAAGGACTGCCATTATAAAACATCAGGCCCACTAACTTTGTCATAAAGTGTTTACAATTCAATAATCAATGAAAAATTGGCCTTTCAATATGCATAAACTTTCTAGTGTAATATTACAAAGAGGCAGATGTTTTGTCTTCTATTACTGAAAAGCCAAATCTATTTACTTAGACACTCTTTCAATAATGAACATTTCATTGAAAAAACACATTTATACTGTTTAAAGCAGTTACCTAGAAACTTTGGATGACCCAAAACGCCACAAGTCAAACCCCATAATGAGTGCACTCAAAATCTGAGCTTTGGAAGCATATTCACTGAACGGTGGTGTTTACTGAGGTTCATTAAGTTTGACCCCAGGAGACGTATTAAGTTGATGCTTCTCCATGCATGTGGGGGGTTGCAGAGAGCATATTACTGCCCCCGGCAGCCTCCAGAATCCAATAGGCCACTTTGTGGTGCCCCTACCTCTCTGTGAGCACCACAATACAAGCCAATTTTTTATTAGGTCTGTGGGCGTATGCGACACTCCTTCAAATGAGGGCTTTTTTTCTTCTTTGATCCAACTCCCTCTGTGACCAGTAAATATTTCCTTTAGTACAATTGTGTCCTTCCCCCGCTGCCTGTGTGTTGTGCTCCTGTACTCCTGGGCACAGGCTTCTATGCCACACTTTTCCTTCTTTCCCCGTTTTTCCCTGTTGGTGGCCCAGTAGAGAACTTGGGTGTCTTCCCCTCTTTAGTAGCTGAGCATGGATAGCATGGAAGTAAGAATGATCACATTCATTAGACCTCTGGCCCCTCGCCTCACAGGGGCATGGATGCAGGACTGGGGGGAGGGGGTTTCCAGGCTGATGATGAGTGCCGGCTGGCCCACCACAAAATAGAGGGGCACTTTTTCAGCACAACAGGGGAGCGTTCCTTGATTCACTGATTACTCACTTCCACATAGACTCCCAAGGGAAGAATGCTGAATCTTATTAGGGATTTAGGGGCACATATTATGAGTTTTGTGGTGCAGGGCATTACGGTAAGTAACCTTGCTGCGCTGCCCTGCGTCACAGGCAAAGGGCAGGAATGTGCAGTATTTATCCAACATGGTGCATTTCTGTCCTTTTCCCTTGTGCTGGTGACGTTTTGGCAGCCTAGCCCCAACTAAGGCACCCTTGCACCTTGTGTTGTAGGTAGGATTGATTTTGCCCAGGAAGGGGCAAATTCCAGCGCAAAAACAATCCTGAGAGGCATTTTCCTCTTTCTATGTGTGCTGCAGAATGCATCACACATAGACAGAGGAAGAAACGAGAAGAAATAAAGATACATCTCCTTGTTAAGTGTCTCGTGGGGAAATCAATCTATTTTTTCTGGCACTCCCAGGCTTACAAGGTCTTATAAATCTGGGAATGCATCAAAAACCATGGGAATTGCATGGGAACACCCACACAATGCCCATGGAATGCCTACCCAGGGCTGAGTAAAGCAGCACTGGGTTGCGTTATCCATATTTTTGAAGCCACTCAAAGCCACGCAAAAGGGCTTTGTGTGGCTTCAAAACTATGACTTACAGTTTGCGTCACTCTTGCACCACACTGCATAGTGGAACAGTGATGCAAACCGGGTCATAAATATGACCCTTAATGTCACAGTAGGTGCCCCTGACCCTCAAAGCACCCACTGCTGGGCTGAGAACTCTGTACACAAGTAGACTTTTTTGTCCCTAATTGGGCTATTCTGAGGGTCTTTTAGTATTAAGCTTTGTACGGTGCTCTCCAGACACTGGGCTACTGTCCCCAAACATTAGAGAGGAAGAGTCTGGATGCCTTCTCGAAGCTCTGGTGGTGCTGCTTCCTCCTCTTTAAAAGCAACCTTGTCTTCACTTCTGTCCAGCCTTGGTGGTCTCCTGACCTCAGGTCTTCATGTTAGCAGCACCTCAAGGTCCTCAGGTAAACCACTTGCTCTTCCTGAACCTTCCCAGCCCCCACACTTTCAGCCACTTGCAGGGTACTTTTGTGTGTGTGTGTGTCTGGATCCTTAAGTACCCACTCATGGCATGGCCACAAGCAGGACCAGTTGACAGAAGTCCAAGGGGACCCCCCTTTCTCTGGGCACCCAGCAAATCCACCTTTTACTGGCTCTGGGAGGGAGTAATGGAGCTACTACCACTAGCTCTGGGCGCAAGGGAAGTTATACCCAAATGTTCAAGATGACAGATGCCTGGCGGGATGCAATGATGCATGATAGTTTATGGCCTGCTTTTGTAGGAGAGTAGGATCTGCTTCTTATGGTTACCCCCACTTTTTTGCTGATGTATCACAGTTTTCGACTTAGTCTGACTGGGATCCTGCTATCCAGGACCCCAGTCTAGCTGGTTTCTCCTCTAAATTGATTGCATATACTTTAGGTACACTCCAGATTGGATTCTGGGGTACCCTTATCAGTCCCTAGTATATGGTACACCATGTACCCAGGGCATATGTACCCCAGAGGCCTCCCAGGGGCTGCAGCATGTATTGTGCCACCACTGAGCGACCATTCAAAAATGACACCGCAGGTCTGCTACTGCAGCCTGTGTAAGGTGGTGCATGCACCCCTTACTTAGATATAGGTTAACTATATCTATTCTAAATCATTACACATATAAACCTATCAGTCACCCCTATGGCAGGCCTTATCAATCCTGAAGGCAGAGTGCTGGGTTTTATGTGAGAGGGTGCCCCTGCATTAGCAGAGTCCATCTGCAGCCTTCGGAACCTATTTTCCAGGGTTGTCTGTGATGCAGCCAACCATATCTATTTAAGTGCATTATAACCTCACTGTAAATGCTAACTTTAAAAAGGCTGCTTAGAAACATGGTGTGTTTGGTGTCAAACACCTTGGAATCATAGGTGGAGGAGGTATGATTCCACCCATCTAGAGGGACTTATGTGAAACACTGGTACACCCTGTACCAGCTTTCTGGACCTGGCCATCCCAAAATGGATGCTGCCAGCCACAGACACGAGTCTGCCCTCCTGCTGCTGAGCCAAGCTCGAGCAGGGGAAGGCTTGACAATATGTTTCCTGTCACAGGGAGGTGTGACCACCTCTCAGACAGGATTTACTGTAGTGGGGCTGGGTGGCTGTACTCTGAGAGTGTTTGAAAGTCTGCACTGAGGGCACATTAGGTGTCCCTGTGCATAGTCCAGTTCAAACCGGTTGCAGGAGCCATTTGCTCCTGCTCTGGCGCGAAACTGGACAAAGGACATGGGTGTGGCCACCCCTCTGTCCTGACCCTCCCATAGGTGGGCCCCCTGAGTTTGTCCCACCCCTTCCTTGGGTATAAAGTAGGAACCCTGACTACAGGACTTTAGATTTTACCTGGACTAAACTCTGCTATAGAAACCAAGTACTTTGACAAGCTGCACTTCGCTAGACGACTGAAGAATCTCCCTTGGAGTAAAGGAGTTACTCCCCTGCAGCAGCAGGCACCTTAACGCATCTGACCGGTTTGAATCTCCCAAGCTCCTGGGGACTTTGAAGATTTCTGCAACATAGGAGGTGGGTTCCCAAGGTCTCTGAGGTTGATCTGCTCTTTCAGCAATTCTGAGACCAGTATCCCTCGTGGGGACCGTGCAACCTGAACCCCTGTTCACAGTGTACTTTTGCAGCAGCATATGCTTTTTGGCAGTCCCTGATGCTGTTCTTTGGGCTACGTGTAGTCCTGACCCCAAGCGGTATTTGCACTGAAGAATTCCGGCCTACACTCCACGAGTGTTCCGTGGGCTGGTATTTCGTGATTCACCTTGAGGTCCCTTCGCAATCCCTGGTCTGTTGGCCTGTGGGTCCCTGTGAAGGTAACTTTGACTTTCCTTTGGCTTTGCTGGTTGCTCCAGATGTGCCCTGACTCTCCATTGCTTGGAGAGTCCCCAGGACCTTGCTGGTCCTCACTGAAGCTTATTTCCTCTGCCTGCGTGGGTTGCAGTTGCCAAGGCTTGCTGGTGTTCGATCCGGACACGGACTCCCAGCACTCGACATCCTTCGTGGGACAGCTCACCTAGGGACTTTGGTCATCATCGACGTCTCCTGGTCCCCGTGGTTGCAGAGTCAAGCATCCAAACTTCTCACCTGAAGCACCCGACATCGGTGGCCATTCGTCTATCGTGCCCCTGGTCACTCTGAAGTGACCCAGACTCTGTCCCCTCTGCTTTCAGTTTCTTCTCACCTCGGATCCAGGCTTGGATTCCACCGGACACTTTTCATCTTCCAGGCAGCAGCACTTCTTCGCATCACGCCATTGAAAACGAAGAGGGTTTCCGACACCACTTGACCCCTATGCACCCAGCTCCTCTGGGATAGATAACACGGGTACCTTGGTACTCACAAGAGTGCTGGCCTTAGACCCTTCTATGTTCCAAGGGGTTTGCTTGAAGTCCTCTCCGATGTGTCCTTAAACTGTAATTTTCCAACAGCGACTTTCCCATAGGGTTGTACAGAGCTCACGCCTGTGTTCACACATTGCACCCGTCCTCTGTGGGTCCCCTGCGTCGCTACTTTGGGTGGTTCCTTGGGGTCCCAGTGATTCTACGTGCTCTAGGCACTGTGTCTAGTTAAGTTGTGGTTGTTATACCACTTTCTTAGTATATGGTTCGGTCTCCCACTGGAGCCCGCTGTGTATTGTGCTATTTACTGTTGTTCTATTGATTTAATATTGTGTGCTTTGTGCTCTAATTTCATAAAGAGGTTAGTAGAGAGTGTTTAGTAATAAATATATATATTTTATATATCTCTTGTGTGGCTCTCCTTTTATTTGGTCATTCAGGAGGTTCTGATCTGGTGAAACAAGCTGCTTTACATTCCTTCGAGACTTAGCCTGAAGGCTGCTCTCCACAGCTACCACTAGGATAGCTTTCTATAAAGGTTGTCTTTAAGCTAATCATCAATAAGGGTTGTTTGTACTGGTACAAGGTGCCCACTTTAATTAGTGGACAGCATATACCAGGCCAACTTCTCACATTGGTGTGCAGCAGTTGGGATTCAAGCTTGCTATTGTTTTACCAGATAAATCTCATTGAGTGATTAACTGAAAACCACTGAAGGTATTAGGTACATATAAATCAAGACTGTTGTTTGTATGCCCAAGAAAGAAAGTATTTTATTGTACCAATTTTAAAGAGTCTTCATTTTTGCCAATCCCGAGTTGCACTGTATTTTTTAAAATCGCTTCCGAATACATTTATCTGTATTACAGTAGCATCTTTCCTTTGGGCATGTATGAGGAAAAGGAAATATGCACCATGATATCAGGAGAATCTGTTTATTGTTTATTAACTTTATGGAATTTACTTGCAATCCTGATTAAGGGGGGCTTCCTCATATGGAAGAATTGTGATTGGTCATATTTTAATTGTTTTATAGCTGATTTTATGTACTTTTATGATCTGTACACAAGAGATCGAATAAAGTTTATAAATGAAATGAAAATGAAATCAAGACTAGAATAGGCAAGTTCCACTGAACTTGGAGTTGGGCAGTCAAGGGTCTAGCACACCCTTTCTCCAACTCAAGAGAGTTTAGTTCCCACTAGGTTAGGTAGGTACCCACACCACATAACACTAGTATGTTCTCTAGGCCTGAAGCAAGTGGGTCTTTGACAACTAGATATGATTGTCTCTCATTCCAATAATTGAGAAACATGTGTGCATCTAGGAAGGTGAGGACAGGAAGAAATGCAAGCACCCAACATCTCATAGAGATGCTGCTATTAGATGACCTCAGAAAGACTCATGGGTCTGATGAGGCAGACAAGTTGGGTGGGACAGGTGATGAGGACAGAGGAGGAAGTGAACACTTCTTTGATCTGGACTCAAACCCTGGCCAGGACGATCAAGATGATTCTAACCTGGAAAATCCACCTCTTACTTCAGGTTGGGGAGAAGGCCCCAGTGGCCCTCTCTTTACTCCACCAGGGAGAGTATAAAGTTTACCAAGAAGATCCAGATCTCCTTCTCAGGAATCTAATCATTCAGGTACTTCTGTAGGGACCTCTGCTTCTCATAAAAGGGACTCCTCTTGTGAGAAGAAGTGTCAATTACTGAGTATGAGAGGACCAAACTCAGAATCAAGAGGGAACAATTGGCCTTAGACAGGGAATCCCTAGAGCTCCAGCGAGCTTCCAGGAGGTTGGGGCTAGAGCCCCATGTTGGCAGCAACAGTGTCCCTAGAGGTAGAGAATTTACTCATGACCATAGGAACCTGAACAAGACATTCCCTCCCTATCAGAATGGGGATGACATCCACAAATGGATAACTGCACTAGAGAGGGTCTGTAAATTACAGAGGGTTCCTCAAGAGCAGTGGACAGCTATCTTGTGGCTATCCTTTGCTGACAAAGGTAGAGACAAGCTCCTCACTGTAAGAGAAGAGGATGCTGATAATTACAAAGTCTTGAAAAGTGCTCTCGTTGATGGGTTTGGCTTTACCACTGAACAATACAGGATTAAGTTCAGAGGCACCCAGAAGGCACCCACTCAGGACTGGGTTGACTTTGTAGATTGTGCTACTAAGGCTCTGGAAGGCTGGTTACTTCACAATAAAGCGTGTGATTTTGAAGGATTGTACAATTTAATTATGAGGGAGCAGATCCTTAATAATTGTCAAAATCAGTTGTTTCATCAGTACCTGGTGGACTCTGATCTGACCTCTCCGCAAGAATTGGGACAGAAGGCAGACAAATGGGTCAGAACCAGGGTGATGCAGAAAGTTCAGAACCAAGGTGGTGACTCCAAGAAGCAAGATTCTAAAACCTCAGATAAGGGTGGGGAGAAGGGTAAAGACCAGAAGTCTTCTCAAGGGCCCTAAAAGTCTTCATCTGGGGGGGAGTCACAATCAAACAAGGGTAAAGGCAAAAAGAAGCTTTGGTGTCATATCTGTAAACAGAAGACACATTGGACAAATTATTGTCCAAGGCCAAGGAATTTACTCCAGCCACCACTGCCCCTAAGGCAACTGTTCCCCCTAGTTCAGCTCAAAGTGGTGGTACACAGAATAAGGGTGTAGTAGGGTTAACCCTGGGATCTGAGATGGACTCTGGCCTAGTCAGAGTTCCAACTCAGGCTGTGTTAGTCTGTGATGGAGGCATGAATATTGCCTCCTTATTTGTCAGCCCTAGTAATCTGGGCAAATACAGCAGCCTTTGATCAATGCTAAGGAGGCCATGGCATTCAGGGACACAGGTGCAAGTGTCACTATGTTGACAAAAGATCTTGTGGCCCCTGAACAAATCATACTTGGTGAGATGTACCAAGTGACCAATGCAAGAAATGTCAGGACAGACCATTCCTTGGCAGTTGTGAATTTCACCTGGGGAGGGGTAACCGGCCCTAAGAAGGCTGTGGTAAGTGCAGACCACCCTGTTGAATGCTTATTGGGCAATGATTTGGAAACTTCAGCTTGGGCTGAGGTGGAACTCAGTACACATGCAGAAATGTTAGGCAACCCTGCAGATGTGTTTGCCATGACTAGGTCACAGGCAAAAATGTCTTCCACTGAACAGGCCCTGGATCCTGGAATAATGCACCAGGTGCCTTCCGAGAGAAGGAGCAGTAGGGGTAAGGCAGTGTCTTCCCCCCTGCCTCAGAGTACAGATCAGTCTCTTGCGGGAGATGATCTTAGTCCTGAAGAAGGAACTGTCTCAGAGGGACTTGAACCTGATCAGGTTGAGTTCTTGGGAACAGGCTGCCCTTTCAGGGCAGATCTGAGCCAGGAGCAGCTGAGCTGCCCCTCTCTTGAACCACTCAGACAGTAAGCTGCTGCTGAGGCTGCTGGGAGTACCATTGGGTCCCACAGGATCTACTTAGATGATGGACTCTTATACTCAGAGACTAGAGATCCCAAACCTGGTGCCACCAGGAGGTTGGTTATACCTCTGAAGTTTACGGGCTTCCTATTGACACTAGCACATGATATCCCATTAGCAGGACACTTAGGCCAAAACAAGACTTGGGACAGACTTGTTCCTCACTTTCATTGGCCTCACATGTCAGGGGCACAAAGGAGTTTTGTCGCTCCTGTATCACCTGTCAAGCCAGTGGTAAGGCATGTGGTACTACAAAGTCCCCCCTAATACTGCTACCTGTGGTGGGGTTTCCCTTTGAGAGGGTTGGGATTGACATTGTTGGTCCCATGGATCCTCAAACTGCATCTGGGCACAGATTTATACTAGTGGTGGTGGACCATACCACTAGGTATCCAGAAGCTATTCCACTTAGGACTACCGCAGCTCCTGTGGTGGCTAGAGCCCTCCTGGGAATCTTTTCCAGGGTGGGTTTTCCTAAGGAGGTAGTATCAGACAGAGATGCAAACTTTATGTCTGGTTACTTGACTGCTATGTGGAAGAAATGTGGAAGGAGTGTGGAGTAAATTACACATTTACCACCCCTTATCACCCACAATGCAATGGGTTAGTTGAAAGGTTCAACAAACCCTCAAGGGCATGATTAAAGGTCTCCCTGAAAAGCGCAGGCGTTGATGGGACATACTTTTGCCCTGCCTTCTCTTTGCCTACAGAGAGGTTCCTCAGAAGGGGGTTGGTTACAGCCCTTTTGAACTTCTGTTTGAGCATTCAGTTAGGGGTCCCTTATGTCTAGTGAAGGAGGGATGGGAGTTACCTCTCAAACCCCCTAAACAGGATATTGTGGACTATGTACTTGGTCTCTGCTCCAGGATGGCTGAGTACATGAAGAATGCATCCAAAAACCTTGAGGCTAGCCAGAAATTGCAAAAGGCCTGGCATGACCAAAAGGCTGTGTTGACTGTTTATCAGCCAGGGCAGAAAGTATGTGTGTTGGAGCCTGTGGCCCCAGCAGCCCTCTAAGACAAGTGGAGTGGCCCTCATACAATCATTGAGCAAAAGGGAGCGGTTACCTACCTGGTGGACCTTGGAACTTCCAGGAGCCCCCATATGTTGACAGGTCAGACATGGGCTTGCTCATGGCTACTGATGAGGGACAGGAGAAAGAGAGCAATCCACTCTCTGACCTGCTCTCACAGAACCCTGATGATGGTTCAGTTGATGGTGTAGCCTTGGCAGGCAGCCTCACTGACCAGTAGCAAACTGATTGCAGGAGAGTCCTGAATCAGTTCAGACATATGATTTCTCTGACTCCAAGTCAGACTACCTGGTGCACTCATGAAGTGGACACAGGTGACAGTCTGCCTGTTAAAAATAAGATTTACAGGCAACCTGACCATGTCATGGACTGCATCAGGACTGAAGTCCAGAAAATGTTGGACCTGGGAGGGATTGAGCCCACAGATAGCCCTTGGGCTAGTCCAGTAGTCTTGGTACCAAAACCTCACACCCAGGGTGGTAAGAGAGAGATGAGGTTCTGTGTTGACTACAGGGGTCTCAATGCAGTCACTAGGACTGATGCACATCCAATACCCAGGGCAGATGAACTTATAGGTACTTTGGCCTTAGCCAAGTTTCTGAGTACATTTGACCTGACAGCTGGCTACTGGCAAATCAGACTAGCTGAGGATGCAAAGCCAAAAACAGCATTCTCAATTCCTACTGGGCACTACCAATTTGTGGTGATGCCCTTTGGCTTGAAGAATGAACCTGCCACTTTTCAAAGGTTGGTGAACAAAGTCCTTACAGGCCTGGAAGCCTATAGTGCAGCTTATCTAGATGATATTGCTGTCTTTAGCTCCACCTGGGAGGATCACCTGGTCCACCTGAGAAATATTTTGGAGGCCCTGCAGAAAGCAGGCCTTACTATCAAGGCCACCAAGTGCCAGATAGGGCAGAGTCAGGTTGTATACCTAGGCCACCTTGTAGGTGGCGGTCAGGTTCAACCATTGCAGAGCAAAATCCAGTGTTAAATGGTAGCGGCAGTCGTAGTCGATAACCTTTCAAGTATTGCCCGGCGGTAATCGCCTCTTATACCATTCGATGCTAAACCAACAAAGAGGCAGGCGCCGGAGACTGGAAGGCAGGAAACAAAGTTTTATTCCGTCGGAGTGGAACACATCAGATCAGACAGCGAGGTATCGTCACGAGGTGCTCTAACTGCATCTCTGAGACCTGGTCTCTTATACACACGTTTATGACTTTATTGCAGGTTTATCATACATGGCACATTCTTGAGATCGCTTTGATACATGAAAGAACATCCTCAGAATCCCCGGCTCAGATCCGCTCCCACACATAGCTACAGTAGAAGTCCCCACCCCACCCACAGTAGGAGATGGCTATCGCACAGCTGGACATTCCGCCAATTCCCGGGGGTGTGTGCAACCGGTCGGGTCCCAGGGGGTGGGGGCCTTGATCTGCTGTAATCCCTTTGATGTGGGGTGTTTCCTTTACAGTAGGGGCAATAAACTGCATCCGCAGGGCTAGGTGATGGCCTGGGATCGGTTCGGACAATCGGGCGCGGAGGAAGGGGGTTATCAGAAAGGATGTATGACCATGTATGGGATGAAAAGGAGGTGTTGGTCAGGCATGGGGTGCGATTCCATGGCAGGGTCGCGCAGAAGGAGAGGTTTTACGGCTCATGTACGAGAGAGCGGGGGTGGCCAGCGCGCGGGGGATGTTCGCAGCGTCTGAGGGGCGCGCTGGTGATCGGCAATGAGCGGGGAGAGAGAGAGAGAGAGGCGCCTAAAATGGCGGCCGTGCGTTCGCTGTGCGTGGCGCTGGGGAGAGGCAAGATGGCGCAGATAATGTTCAGTTACAAGCTAAATTTCCACACCAGACCATCATGGACTGGGTTGCTCCAACCACCCAGACTCAGGTCAGAGCTTTCTTGGGCCTGACTGGGTACTACATGAGGTTTGTCAAAGGTTAAGGATTCATAGTGACCCCTTTGAATGACTTAACTTCCAAAAGAATGCCTAAGAAAGTTCAGTGGACAGTTAGCTGTCAAAAGGCATTTGATGACCTGAAGCAGGCCATGTGCACTGCTCCCATTCTGCAAAGTCATGACTATTCCAAACAATTCATTGTTCAAACTGATGCATCTGAGTTGGGGGTAGGGGCTGTGTTATCACAACTGAATGAAGAGGGTCAGGATCAGCCATTAGCTTTTATTAGCAGAAGGCTGACCCCCAGAGAGAAACGTTGGTCAGCTATTGAGAGGGAAGCCTTTGCTGTGGTTTGGGCCTTGAAGAAGCTGAGGCCATAATTGTTTGGCACTGACTTCATTGTTCAGACAGACCATAAGCCCCTTTAATGGCTAAAACAGATGAGGGGTGAAAACCCCAAACTTTTGTGGTGGTCCATTTCCCTACAGGGGATGGACTATACAGTGGAACATAGACCTGGGAGTAACCATGCCAAAGCAGATGGACTCTCCAGATATTTCCACTTAGAACATGAAGACTCAACTAGTCAAGGTTAGTTTAATGTCCCTGCGTTTGAGATGGGGGTTGTGTAGGAGAGTAGGATCTGCTTCTTATGGTTACCCCCACTTTTTTGCTGATGTATTACTGTTTTTCATTTAGTCTGAATGAGATCTTGCTATCCAGGACCCCAGTCTAGCTGCTTTCTCCTCTAAATTGATTGCATGTACACCATGTACCCAGGGCAGAGGTACCCCATAGGCCTCCCAGGGGCTGCAACATGTATTGTGCCACCCCTGAGAGACCATTCAAAATGACACCACAGGTCTGCTACTGCAGCCTGTGTAAGGTGGTGCATGCACCCCTTACTTAGATATAGGTTACCTATATCTATTCTAAATCACTACACATATAAACCTATCAGTCACCCCTATGGCAGGCCTTATCAATCCTGAAGGCAGGGTGCTTGTTTTTATGTGAGAGCAAAGCCCTTCTGCAGCCTTCAGAACCTATTTTCCGGGGTTGTCTGTGATGCAGCCAAACATATATATTTAAGTGCATTATTACCTCGCAGTAAATGCTAACTTTAAAATAGCTGCTTAGAAACATGTCGTGTTTAGTGTCAAACACCTTGGAATCATACCTCCTCTGCAGTAACTTGCAGGGGAGGTATGATTCCACCCTTCTAGAGGGACTTATATGAAACACCGGAACACCCGGTACCAGCTTTCTCGACCTGGGCATCACAAAATGAATGCCGCCAGCCACAGACACAAGTCTGCCCTCCTGCTGCTGAGCCAAGCTCGAGCAGGGGAAGGCTTGACAATAGGTGTCCTGTCATGGGGACCGTGCAACCCGAACCCCTGTGTACCATGTACTTTTGCAGCAGCATATGCTTTTGGCAATTCCGGAGGCTGTGCTTTGGGCTACGTGTACTCCTGACCCCGAGCAGTATTTCCACTGAAGATTTCCGGCCTACACTCCACGAGTGTTCCGTGGGCTGGTATTTCATGATTCAGCTCGAAGTCCCTTTGTGATCCCTGGTCCGTTGGCCTGTGGGTCCCTGTGAAGGTAACTTTGACTTTCCTTGGGCGTTACTGGTTGCTCCAGTCATGCCCTGACTCTCCATTGCTTGGAGAGACCCCAGGATCTTGCTGGTCCTCACCTTAGCTTATTTCCTCTGCCCGCATGGGTTGCAGTTGCCAAGGCTTGTTGGTGTTCGATTCGGACACTGACCCCCCAGCACTCGACATCCTTTGAGGGACAGCTCACCTCTGGACTTTGGTCATCGTCGACGTCTCCTGGTGCCCGTGGCTGCAGAGTCAAGAATCCAATCTTCTCACCTGAAGCACCCGACATCAGTGGGCATTCGTCTATCGTGCCCCTGGTCACTCTGAAGTGACCCAGACTCTGTCCCCTCTGCTTTCAGGTTCTTCTCACCTCGGATCCTGGCTTGGAATCCACTGGGCACTTTTGATCTTCCCGGCAGCAGCACTTCTTCGCATCACGCCATTGAAAACGACGAGGGTTTCTGACACCACTTGACCCGTATGCACCCGGCTGAGATAGTGTGTGAGTAGCATTCACTCTTAGGACTAATTTCTGGATACATGTACCCTTTTGATGCCAGTTGTATTTTACGCATTGGATTTCAAACAATTTTGGCTCTTCAATATTATTTTCATTCACCATGATTGACTTAATATGCTTTTTGTTTGGTTTTCTGTTTACATCCTGTTTCAGTTTATTTGGTTTTGATGAATATTTTTTTTAAATGACTTGGGTTGTATTTCTTTTCGCAATGTCTTTCCTTTTTTTAGTTCCAACATACATTTTAAAAAGTTGAATAAAAAAAGATTGGTTATTCATAAATAAAATCTATGTAGGTAATGGTTTTCACTTTTTTTCAAAGATGGCAAAAAACAACAAAAACCACAAATGAAAAACTAGCATGTGATTTAAATAGAACAAAGAAATGTTCCTCATATTTTCCTAATACATTATAACCTATGCATATTCCAAAAACCTCATGAAATATTTTCATTTTCAAATCCAGAACTTGTCGCCTTGGAAGATAACTGAAAAAATCAGCATAATAATCTCCCTTCACATTGGCAAAATTTTCATTTTGTGGCAACTGTATGAAGCTGTTGATGTGTCTCAACATTGAAGAAAGAGCTTCTTATAGCACACCAATGCTGGTTGATTGTGACATTCCACCAGATACTGCTACAGTGTATTGGAATGATCCTGGGGCTACAAAATGGAGTACTGCCATTAATTTCGCAATTGATGTTATTGCTGTGGGATTCCTGTTGCGAGGCAGAAGATCTGGATCCAGCTAATGACATAAATCAAGAATAGTTTGCCTATTTAAACTCCTCACTCTTCCTGGGTTCACATGTCTGCATTTAAAAGAAATAAAATCGTTGTGAAATTTAAAAAATCAAGCAGATTTCATTTTGTTTAAAAATATATTTTTTAACATAATTTTACACAGCATGAATTAATAAAAAAATGTAATGATATTGTTGACGTGTATTTTTTAAGAGATGTGTAAATAACACATTTTAAATGTAATATTTACACATTCTTATTTTTTTAAACATTTTTTCATAAACAATTGTATTAACGGAAGTATAAACAAACTGCGAAGCTATTGCATTTAACCACAGTAATGCACTACATAATACTTTTTTTGTGAAAACAAATGAATACCATTAGAATTTTGTATATGTAAACAAACTAGCCATCATTTTGAGTGGTGCTGACACACTTAACATTCACAAAAACACTATTTCACAATCAAAAATGGTGGACTCCTGACCTTGCCGTCAGGGATTTCTAATTAGATAGAAGTCTGCAAAATGTGACCATATTTATTTTTTGTTTTGTGGACATATGAGGAGCTAACTATATTTCCGCATTTATTTAATGGATAAACATGCACTCATACTTTGATGCCTGTCAGGTTTTAGCACATTACACAGCCAAAAATAATAAAATAATGAACCCACATGAACAAAAATGGCATGTTAGTACTAATAAGTATTGAGATATGCAGTAATTTATTCAAACCTCGTTCATCTGTGCAACTCCCCCTCAAAAGAAGCCAAATCATCTGTATTTTTCTGCTTTTAAAAATAAATACAGACAGGAAACACAATGTTTTCTGCCTGTATTTATCTGTAAAAATCAGTAAAAACAGAAAACAGGGAGCCTTTATTTTAAATTAATAATTTTGGTTACAGCAACAAATTATTGCATCAACATAAAGGTCGACACATGTCCAAAGCACAAGAAGAGTTCTTGAAGGTGTAAGTTTTGCACTATTTGTAGGATGTGTTTTGTATATTAATTTGCGGAAAATTATACCAATATAGTTCTGATCACTACCAAAGGACTATTTTGAGCAGACACGTGCTTGCTTAAAAAATGTATACATGTGTTTGTTTGATGTTATAAGGGACAGTTGTACCAAACAGGCCAAACTGTTTAACTGTGTCACAATTGTGAAGGATGTTCTGTTGGCCCTATTACAGGTGACATAGCATAAAATGCACTTATGACACAGTGGATGTTCTAAACGTCACAATTGTGTGATAGTATCATATACAGATTATAGTGAGAATGTGAGCCAAAATGACGAGCAACATACAATTAAATGGCTACATTCTAGATTAAAAACATGTAATAAATATCTTTTTAATGAAAAATACAATTTATTTATGTTAAATGTGAGAGATATGCATAATGTCTTACTCCTTCACAAAAGTGCAGGTTAGCCAGTCTGTTGTTTGAAAAATGAATTTGATAGGCATACTTTAAAAAACAAATCAGACAGGAATATGAATACATTGGTGACAGAGTAACACATACCCCAAAACATTATTTTTATGTATTTTGTTATGTTCAGATGATAAATCAATAATTAACAAAAATAGATTACTTAAAGGGACTTTTGCAGGTGGAATGTTCCGTGACAGATATGTTGGAGTGTCCCACCTGAAAAACTCAAAATCAGGCACAAAAATTACTCACTAGGAAAAACATTTCATGCATCAAGATTTAATCTTTTTCATATTGTAACATGCATTTTGTATATTTTAAAAAATACATATGAATCACTGTATTCAAAATTTACTGTAATGTTGAACCAAATTTTGACTAAACTGAAAGCCAGAATATTTTTTTTAAAAAATTCACAATGGAACAACAAACTAAAAATAACGTTAAATATTTTGGAGTCAAATTGTGATTCTTTTTAGCTCTGTTCTAAAGTGAATTAGAAATATATCAAGTCCTATGATTTTACTTATGGTGTAGAAACAATTTGAAACTACCTAAATAAATAATTTTGAATTTCTTCAACAGAATAATTAAATGGGGCGTGATACATTAATAAGCAACTTAAGTACTGAATCAATAAAATGTATTTGAACATTTGAAAAATACTTGTTACTTGAGGTAAGTTTCACCATTATGAAATGCCCAGACAAACCCAACGGGCCTTTAGTTTATACAACTAGTGGTACAACATTGCAGTAAATATTGAGACACATTGATTTGTCTTTTTATAAATAAAAATAATCAGCTTTTGAGGCTTGTACACACAATGTTCAAGGGATTTTAGCTTAATATTACTTTTTGTGACATAAGTTCACTATTCAAAACAGCAAATCAAAATCATTCAAGGGTGTTAAACAGTTCCTGGAGGGATTTGAAAATGGTTAAGAGAAATTTTGAAAATGTTTTGAGAAAATAAATTGATGATCAGTTATATTTACACAGATGCTATTAAACTATTGTATATGTCTTCATAGCATCTTCAGGAGCAGGCAAAGGGGACCATGGCCAAGAAGGCAGGGAAGAAACGGTTTCGGGGAGGGGGTGAAGCATCTGACAGCGATGGACACAGTAGCATGGAGGGTGAGGGTACTGGAACAGAGGACACTACCTTATCATCATCTTCAGGGTCCTCCACAAGTGAGCAGTCCCTAGTGGTGGTGGACCCTACAGGAACTGTACCAACCTTGTCTTTGTCCACCTTCCAGAGACCCATCTCCATCCTCCCTCTTTCTCTCCCCAGTTGGCCAAACCCAGCCCCCTAAAAGAGCTGGGGTCTCCTTCACCACAGACACCTCACCCCCTGCCCCTGTCAATGCTAATGCACTGAGTAAGGAGGCTATTGACCTATTACACAGCAACTCTGTACGCCAGACTGTGTTAGTGAATGGTATCAAGGGCCTTAGCTGCCAAATGCAACAAAGGCTTGAATTTCTGGATGCCATTCACAGTTCAGTGTCTGGCATGCAGAGATCACTTGCAAAAATTGCCTTCGCACTCACCCCAGCCTCCAAACCAGCCCAGCTGTCTGCCCCAACTCAGGTCCCTTCCTCAACCTAAATCTCAACTCCCACCCCAATCCCAAAGACACACACTGCTTTGCAGTTACCCACTCAAACAGAGACAAGTAGCAGAATCTCACACACATAAACACAAACACACAAAAAATACAAACATACACACATGATTGACACTACATGCACAGACACCACAACCCCCACCACACCCACAACCCCCACAACCAACAGCACATTCAGAACCAGCACATCCACTACCACAACCACCACCACACCCACAGCATACTCACAAGCACCACAACCATCACCACACCCACAACCACATCAATCACCTCAAAGGCACTCTTATCCAAACCAATACGCTCACACAAATGCACACCTGCACACAAAACACCAACCAAAGCCAAACACACAAACTCACCAGAATATTAAACACCAGCAAATCCACACACACCCAAACATACACACCATACACCAGTCCCATATGTAACCACCAAACATACAGACACATGCACATTAACCACTTCAGCTTCCTCTACCTCGAAAACCCAAACCTCTTCCACCCCTCCTACCTGTACTCCTCCACCTGATTTCATATCTTACCTGTCCTTAACCCTTGCCAAACCTAAACTCACATCTCCCATGGAAGATCTTTGAGTTGCCTGCTCTGTGCCCAACAGATGCCCCTTCCTAAGGACGTTAACCTTTGGCAGTATGAATAGAAGACAAGTTACGGGCAACCCAACCACAGACAGTTGTCATGGGAAAGCCTTTTGTTGGCTTTTATGTTTAGAATTGAATAAAATATTAATGAGAGAAGTATCTCATTTATTAATAAAAAGATTTTAATTTTACAAAGTTTGTGCTAACCTTATTTTTCATTTACAATTCTGTAATTCATAAAAATGTTAATGATGAAAATGTGAATTAAATGTATTTACTTACAATAATCAAATGAAATACAACAGTTGTTTTAAATGTCTTAATTGAAAATTCCATAAGCTAGTAAAAAAAGATTTTGATTGACATAAACATTTTGGTTTAAGCATTCATCATGATAATGACAGCTGCTTTTGTCAATGGCATTGTTTACGCAGGAGGAAAATTCTGACAGAGATGACGGCACTCTGACGGACTATCGTCCACAGAACAGACAGCATCTAAATTGAGTGGGTGGACTGCCTAGTAGGTGGGCGGAGAAACCAATGGAAAAGCGATGGCGGGACCATATTCATCAAGATCTAAACCAGACCCTAAGACTCCATGTGAGGTTGGGATCTATATTGATATGAGTCAACAGGTACTGAAAACTAAGCCTATGGACCGGAAGATGCGATCGCCATTCTGCTGCACCAATCTGTCCCTTCAGGAGCACGAGCAAGGAATTGGTCCAGTTCATCTGAAGGACAGCTTTTGTATTAAGTGAGGGCCTGTAAGGGGCGGTCAGCAGAGAAATAAGAGTACTTCATCTGCGTATGAAGCAATCCTGTCCTCTGTTGCCACCCCCTGTCAAATTCCCAAACCTGGACATCACATCTAGAGGCTCAAAGGCCAGTGTAGAATGAAGGGCTAATGGGGGCAGATCTGGCTCGTTGCAACGCAGACCGTGAACAAGGGTTAAAGAAAACTGGTCACCCAGACTGCTACTTGTGGTCTGGTATATAAAACCCACACATAGGACATAAGCTTTGGCCCAAAGCACAACTGTGAGCACCCCCTCAGGAAAGCCCAATTCTAGAGAGTCAAAGGCCCTCTCAAAGTCTAATAGCAAAAGGGCATCTGCATCAGGAAGGAGGTGCATACGCGCCATTGCCAAGTGTACTCTGTGTATATAATGCCTACTACTATGGACGGGTATAAAGGTGCACTGGTCTGGGTGGAGCACTAGAAACAGTCTATTCACTAGAATTTTGGCATACAGTTTAATCTCAGTGTCGATAAGGGATAGGGGCAATACGATGAGCAGAAATCTAGTGACCAGCCTGGCTTTAGGAGTACCATAATGGTTGCCAGATCTAGACCAGGGGACAACCACTCTTCTGTATCTCCTCAAGGAGTTGAGAAAATTATCTAGTAGGGTTGGAAGAAGGAGCGGTTTTAATCAGTGGTAGCGGCCTCAGCTTTTTGCCAGGGTTCATCTCATTCTGCGCCAGTTTCATTTCATTTTCCGTAGTTGGCTGCTCCATTGCCCAGCCCCCTTTTGTACCCCTCACTAGAACTCAGTAGGAGATCCAACATAAATGGAGAAGATTGGCCACGAGGTGGGTGCTCATGCTCTGCATAGAAGTAGCAGTAGTAGGCAGCAAAGACACCTGCAATCCCACCCATGGAATAGACCCAGTTGCCCTTTTTATCCAGGATATGAGTGCCAAGTGTAGAGGCGAAATCCTTGGCAGCTAACTAACACACCTGTTTACAGACTTGTCCCTCCATTCATATACCCTCCGGGTTGAGACTCTTCAGTACTGCTGGGCCTTTTCAAGGCAGAGTTGTCTCGGAGAGGCCATGTCAATCGCTAAGCGGCACTATGTTTCCTCGTTCTGGTGGCCATTGTGTTCTCACTCAAAAGCCAGGATCCGGGATTCCAGTTCGAAAATTTGGCACTGTTTCTCCCTTTTCCTACCCCTGAATAAAGGTCTTGCAGTTCATCAAATAGTGCGCCCCCCACCCCAGACCCCCACAGAGAGCCAGGTGATTCCACAGAACCTTTATTCACTTCCAGGAAAGTCTGTATTTCCTGCCTTAGGAATTCCACACATTGTTGACTGAGCGAGTACCAAGCATTCATTTTCAGTTTCCCCCTCCTTCCCATATGGTGCTATGAAGGGCTGCGATGCTAGCATTTGATCGGCCTCACCCGCAACTTTTGAGTAATCATTTTTGTTGTGGACACACCTACAATATAGAGTTACGTCTAGCTGAGATTTTAATATTGCGATCAGTAACTTTCAACTTTCCCTCCTTCCAAGATGGTGCGACTGAAGGTTGCCATTTAGTGTTTGGCTGGCATATCAAATGGCCTACCCTAGAACCTTGATTTACCTAACTGCAGTGCTGTAGAGGGCGTTTTGCTCATTCACAGTCCACCGGCACTGTAAGTAAGTGCTTAGGTGTATAATTGTTGTGTATAATGATAGCTCTATGAATGAGTATAGGATCCAGGAAGGAGTGATTGGATTTTAACTCTATGTGTTTGTAAATATGTAACAATGAGTAGTAGAAATGCACTACTAACTTTTATCCCAGGAGTTTGCTTGTGTTAACGATCTTCATTTGCGAGTTGGGTCCCCATTGGGATGCAGGAGAATGTTTCTTGGTTTTTAATTTTTGTTTATTATCATTAATTTATTTTACTTGTAGGTGACTTATGACCCTTCTTTTTGAGGGTACTCCCAATGTCCGATGGTAGGAATCCACCTGGTGGTCATATGGTAAATTTATAAATTTACCAATAGAGGGAGTCTGCCTAAGAGTGAGCACAATTTTCTTATGATGTTGTTGTTGTTTGTTTCCCTCCCATACCCTTGGGTTTGCCTCTTTTTAAGTACGGTGCACAGTTAGGTGACATACAGGTCCTCATGCCCTGATGAATTTGCCTTTAAGTTGATCTTGACAAAGAAACATGCCAGCAATACGCAACATTCTGGTCTAAATGTGTTATAGTGTTTTAACCATGAGCCTGGGCATAAATGTGAAGCATGCCTTTTCGACTCATTTTTATGATTTTTCTGTTGTGAGAGGAAGTAACCATCTCTTGAATTTTGAGGGCCCTAAGATTTTTAGAGACAGAAGGTGATATCATTTTGAGAAATTGATCAGTCTTTACATATACCCATCATAGGTAGAGACGCTCACTTGGATTGGGTTCTCCTGCTAAAATAGGAAAGTGCCAATGAGGATGCAGCAAACCAGTTAACCAACATTAGTCAACAGTCTCATAGTGGTTGATTACGTAAGGCTTTTCCTATACTTTTTATTTTTAATTATTATCCCTTGATATAGGGTCCACTGGCACCATACCTTGTTGCTTTAGGATTACAACCCGGCATAGGACATGGCTCTGAGTTGCACCAGAACATTACTGTGTCCTAAAATTGACGTGTGTTTAAGGACCTTGTTAGAAGTGATCTTAGAAAGACTATTGGGCTGATTGACATTGGGGTTTTGTTTTTTCTGATCTGGTTTAGAGTGGAGTGTATCCCTTTGTCTGACTGTTCTTCTCAAGTTTCTATTTTTCTGTTTGCAAGGCATTAAGGGGTCAAATTGAGCACTTGTCTTATCTACGGGTCCCAAAAAGAACCATCACCGGTGCGTGGTCTGAAATGTCCCGATGTAGAATGTGGATAGCTGTGGAATGAATCATATCTAAGGCTGGGAGAAGCAATGGTTCAATGCATAACATTGTGTGGTGGGCTGCTGAGATATGCATATATGCGTAAGCCTGTGGTTGCCATACCCTCCAAGCATCACATAGGCCCAGCCCCTGCATCCACTTTGCCAACCACCACTGCCGACCCTGCATTGCTCCAACTAGAGCCCACGGAGTCCAAATGTGGTTTTGCCACATTGTTAAAATCTCCTCCCTTTATGGTCACCGCCTAAGTAAATTCCAGAATTATTTGCTGAATGGCCTCAAGGGTGGACTTAATGTCTGAGAGATATATATGCACAAGTGGCTAAGTTGACAACCTTCAAGGAATTCTTTAAGGGCCACGTACAGCTCAAGGGTGTCCAACTTAATGGGGGATACTACCAATGGCAAGTTTTTATGTAAGAGGATCGCTACCCCTTGGGATCCCCTGGTGTGCACCGCATCGTATACCCTGCCAAATGGGTGGGCTTCTTGCAACATAAGGACAACCACCGCCTATTGCTGTGGGAATTTGAGAACCACTCCCCTTTAAATACAGTTAAGGCCATTCACGTTCTAGGTCATAACTGTAAGGTCATACATTGTGGTGTAGTGAATAAATCAGCACCTCCACCCATGGTGGGAGATGAAGGCACATGTGGTGTAGCATTCACGTTAAATTCACGTAAGATACAGGAATGGCCTGTCGATTTGGGCTGAGGGGCCATGCCTCTCCACCTTTCGCCCCTCATGAACAGTGTCTGTCAGGCTGCACAAAGGTCAGTCTGACAGACACTGTTCACTTTCAGTTCAAGCAGCCAGGAGCCAGACATGTGCCTTTGGCACAGGTTCCTGGTTGCCTGAGCTGAACTTTGCTGGGTTGAGGAAGTCACAGCTCCTGGGGGCATGATGACCCCAGCGTAGCAAAGGTCCCTGAGGCCCTACCCTCAGTGACGAGGGGTGGCGTCACTGATTGCCTCCAGGGCCGGACTGAGAACCAAAACCAGCCCTGGCAAAGTGCTCGGCCGGCCCCCCTGGTGCTTGGAGGTGCTGCCGAGCTCTTTGCCAGGGCCGGTTTTCGGCCGAATTTGTTACAGGGCCGATTTTGCAGCTATGCTGCAAAAATGGCCCCCAGGGGCCCAAAACTGGCCCCCAGGGGCCCAAAATCGGTCTCCACCCATGCGGCCCACCGGGGGATTGCCCGGTGCCCACTACAGCCAGTCCCTGATTGCCTCGCACCTGAGTTCCTCAGTTTTGAGCCCTGAAGCTCCCAGGGTCGAGTGTCAATCAGTGACACTTCATCACAGAGTGGGGTGAGGTCACCAGTCTCACTGACCTCATCCCACTCTGTGAAGACGCTGGGACTGCTGGCTTATGTCAGCCAATGAGGGAAGGCTGCAAATCCCAAGCCTTCTGGAACCTCCGAGGCAGAACTGGCTGCAGGTAAGTGTTTGTTTTCGTTTTAAACTGTTTGGTGCGTGCGTGCGTGTATGTATGAACGTTTAGTGAAGAGTGTTGTGAATGGATGTGTTTGTGTGCTTGTGTGTATGTATGTTTGGTGAAGAGTGTTGTGAATGGATGTGCGTGTGTGCGTGTATGTATGAATGTTTGGTGAAGAGTGTTGTGAATGAATGTGTTTGTGTATGTGCGTACATGCGTGTATGTATGAATGTTCGGTGAAGACTGTTGTGAATGAATGTGTTTGTGTGCGTGCGTGCGTGTGAATACATTGCTTTAAGTGTTATGTGTATGTGTGCGTGAGAGTGTGTCCTGTCCGCCCCATCCCTCCAAAACGTACCGACCGCCACTGATTAAATGATGAGGCAGTTGCGGTCTTCCGCTGAAACACAACAAACACCTATTGAGATAAACACCCAAGAACTCCCCCAACATTCCTCCACCCCATGCTTCCACCACATAAGTATTTGTCACCCTAACTTTAAGCCAAACTTCAAACTAGGTGACTATTATATCGGACACCTTCTTCCAAGTCTCATAAGCCACTGGCAGATCGAGCAGCTGAGGTCCCACAATGAGTCGCTCAGGTTGATTTACTCCTGCTGAACATTAGGCACTAATTACAGGGAACCATTAGCCCCCTTCTAGGCTCTATCACAGTACAACGTGGGCCCCACTCTAGAACAGACACACAGGCAACAGACAACAAATCGTGCCCGCACCCCGCTGCCCGGAGCCAGCATTGGCCCACTACCCAGCAAAAGGGCAACCCACCACACTCAGACAAGGCTTTCTCTGCCAAGCTACTGTCCCAGCTCAGGGGGTCCTGTCGAAAGAGCAGACATCTAGGGTCCCATGCCTCACTCACCAATCCAGTGCCAGGCTTGTTGCTGCAGTCTTACCACCAACCCACCCTGGGCTTCCAGCCTGATGCGGCCCCTCTCCTGGGCCTCGCCAAGCCTCGTATACCCCTGTGCGGCCCCCACTGGGACCTCTCCCTCAGAGGAGTCGGGCTGGTCCATGGCCACTGCCTTTACCAGCCAGCACCCGCTCTCCAACCATTATGGGGTTGCGGCCACCATGACACCAGCCCCTTGTGATCTAGGACACACCTGCTGGCCTTCCTCGGGCACAATGGAGGAAACTGGCAAGTGGGAACCAAGCTTACTCCATTTTTCCCTGCAGCAACACCCCCACCGCGAGTCTCTCAGATAATGTCAGCAACCAGGAAGACATCTATCATTTTGCCAGATCAGGCGATCACCTTTCATTTAACACAATCCATCTCCACCATATATCCACTTGACGGCTTCAAATTGAGTGTAAATAAAGCAGTATGCCTTCCTCCAAACTGTTTATGGGGTCCTGAGCCAAAACAATATGTTGGGAAGCTCTGGACCATGCCCTCCAAGTGTTTTACTTCAATATATGTGCCTCCTTAAATAAGCATGCATCCCCTCTAATCCCAGTGCAAGTGGATGCAGTACATTTAGCCTTTTTAGAATGTGTATTAAGGAGTCTCATATCGAAAGAGATGTAGTTCTCACCTCTTCCCAAGGAATAGGCTCAACCATGTGAAGAGAAAGCTAATATACCCTTGTGGATGAGTGGCACAGCTACATCATGGATCGCAGTATGGATAAAAACTGACCCCAAGATCATTTTCCGCCATATCGGGTATATTCATACCCCCCACCTGAAGCTCAATATAATGATTCAACAATTCAACAAAGAAGCTCAAGAAGCAAAACATTCTTATCACTGTCAGACTATGTGGTGGCCAGTGTAGCACACCTGGTCCTCAACCCCTCCCCTCCCCTCTCCACCCTAACCCTAGATGAAAACCATAGTGGTTAAACTTTTAAACTCTATGACTGCCCACAGGGATCAATCATCGCCTTCTCCTGAAGACCCAGCATCCTAAAGAATTTCATTTTGAAGCAATATGTTGAATGTCTCTCCTCAGGTCATTGCCTCTGTTTAGAGTCTAACTTCCACATCTGTGGAACTTTCCTCCATTGATATATGGCGCTGCCGCTCGCTGTTCTAGGGCCTAGTCCTTTGCTGCACCTAAACTGTCATCTTTCAAGTTTAGAACATCCATGGCCGTAGTGAGAGATTTCAACATGTGCAGTTGCCCTGGCATGGAAAATAAAAGGAATAACTCCATTTCTATTGTCATCTTTTTTGCTCTCAGAAATCCGTGATTGGGCATAATGGCTGCCTCGTCTGAAAGACCACTACATATTGGCCTTGGTAAACATTATTCTATGCCCGTCAAAGGAGAAGAATTTCTTACTTCTTGTCACAGATATAATTGTTCCTATAAATGAAAATTATCCACTATTGTGAGGTCATTCAGGGCATGTTTCTTTGGGGCCCAGCAGGTACTGCTCCATGGGTCCTGTCTAGCTAAATAGGTTCTGAGTCAGGAAGATTTTGTAGTCAGCAAAACAGAGGACTCCCAGGAATTTGACTGACCATCAATCTGCACTGGGTAGGTCTCCAGCAGTGTAGGGGTTGCCTTTCATCCACTCAAGGTCTCCTATCATTCACGGTATAGTGGTTTCTGAGTGGTTGCGGTAAGTGTCTGAGAGGCAACGCCACGCTCACCAAGTGCGGTTCTCCATCAAGTGCATAGTTCCAAGTGGGCCCTCATTTACCAAAGCAGACTATGTCTTATTCTGAACCTTGGAAACAAATTTCCTGATGGCCCCGATCATAATACATCTTCGACTGTTTCAAGCAGGAAATATGTTGTGAAAAATGATGTGAATACCTATAAATAAGATTGTGAGAGTTCTCAAATTTTTCAGGGCATCTTTGCTCTGGAGACCCATCTCTTGCCCCTTGTGAGACATTTGCTCATCCGAAAAAGGGTGTAATTTGTGTCAGTAAATATCTTTCTGATTTTAAAACCCTACATGGTGAATCACAAACTTGGGTATACACTCGTTGGAAAAGGGTCAGCTGTGGTGTAGCAAACTGAGGTGTTTCACCAACGTTCCGCGAGACAGATCTAGGTATTCCTAATCCTGGGAAAAAATTCCTTGATGGATCCTCCCGACAGCCGTCATGGTAGAGCCATCTCCATAATGAAGGAGATTAGCACACAATGTTTGGGAGTGTGTTCTTTCTGAGAGGAACCCAGTTCCCTTACTAAACCCCTTCCTCACTTGTCAGAACATTAGATGGATTGGCAGGGGTGCTTTACCGTAGTTGTAATATGGTTGAGTCCATGTTGGGACCAGAACACACAAACATTCCCATCACTGCACACAGATGCTCACACCCTTCAGGACATCACAAGTCACCTCACTCCAGATTATGTCTCTTAGTGACTTGCATCATGCCTTGTGGCCCTGCTTCCATTCAGAGGGCGAGGAGGTAGCGCGGAGTACAAAAGTATTCATGTGCATTATTTGTGTGTGGTGTAAACCTTGCAAACAGAAATCCCTTTTGTTTCTTTCTAACTGTTCAGAGGTTCTTAAGCAGTGCAAGACTACGGCTTAGATTTACTGAAGGATAGCATGGCACTAACATGACCAATTCATTTACGAAAATGGGGCCTATCTGAGGAGGAACAGTGCAAATACCATTTGGTTTTGGTGCAAAGCCAGGTCTCCTAAACTAGCATGATTGGGTTTTGCACCAAATGCTAAGTGAAAGCAGGGACAAGCAAGGGGGCAAAGAGTCTATCTCCTAAAATACCTAATCATACCATCTGTGCTTTTCACAGAAACACATATCTTCCATGCCGGACTAATCTGTAGTTGTCCATGCATAAGAATGTGTACTGTTGGTTGAACCTCGTTTACGAATCCTACGGTAGACACTGCTGGCTCACCTTTGTCCAATAGAGCAAGGCTGAGCATCAAACTCAGTTTTAGTGCCAGCACTGCAAGTGATATCATTAGCTAACAAGTCTTGCTACATAATTAGGGGGCATATTTACAAGCAGGCGATAAAAAATTATCGCCGCTTTTGCGGCCGTTTTCGGCTGAAAAACGGCCATAATTTTATCGCCTAATTAGCAAGGCCACGCTAACGCGTGAAACCTTGCTTTAGCGTCAGGATTCCTAACGCCCAGCTTTGCATCTCTAATGAGATGCAAAGTGGGCGTTCCTGACCTCACATGACAGGAGAAATGTCGCTAAGCGACATTTCTCCTATCATCAAGCTCCACGCTATGAAGCATAGCGTCAGGAAAAGTAGCGATAACCCCTGTTGTCGCTACTTTCCTTACGCCTGCTTTAGGACTGACTTAGCCATGATATCCTATGGAAGGTGGATATCATGGCTAAGTTTGTGGGGCCCTATCAACAAGATAACGCCACATTGCGTGAGATTATCGTTGGGTTTCCAGCCATAATCTCACGTTAGGCAGTTAGCGTGAGGATTTTTAACGCTGAGGAGATAAGCGTTGCTAATTTTTTTTTTTTTTTTTTTTTTTTGGAAGACCTTTATTGTTCACAGCTGTGTTATCATACAGTATACATTCACCATCCATGGTGGCTAATCGATTAGACATTAAGCAGAGGTTTCCAGATAATATGACACAGCCATTCAGCCGGTAACCCGGGGGTCCGGCGGCGTTGTACATGGTGGTATTGTTACAGTCATTAGGTAGTTATCTTAATAAATGACAGGTCTATGTTTTTCCTTTTTCTTAGTGTCGGTAACAGAGATAGTGCAGTATTCCAGCTAGCATTGTGGCCATTGCGGTCGTCACCCAAGCCCTTATTGAGAGTTGCGCAAAGCGCCGTGGTTAATCATTAGCGTGGGGGTCCCCGGGCGGCACTGTGTCAGCGTCGTGTTCGCAATGCTTGCCGGAGCGTGGCAGTAGTGTTTCGGTATAGCTCACTGAGGCATAGAAGCTAATGCTTAAGTTCGGCGAGTCTAGTCTACAGCTTTATAGTTAGGGTCCATGTGCGGGCTGCGTGGCGCACATCTGTCCCCCCATCGCTACACCCCTGAAGCCGCTGGTTATCGGGGCTATGTCCAGTATTCAACTCAATGTGCCCTTGTCAAGATCTCACTGAGAGCACTGGATGTACCCATCCCTTGTAGGGCGCGTATGCCATCGCATCTCTGCTGCCAGAGAGCGGTGTGTGTTTAATAGGGTATCGCTTCGGGGAGTCCAGACGATGCGCCCATCATCTGTTATCCGAGATAAGATAGGAGTCCGGCCAGGGAACTTGACCAGTAAACAAACTGTTCCCTACGCTTGTGTGGCAGTTGGGGGAGTAGGGGTTAGGGTTGTAAATTCAGGTGGGGTCAAGGGGAGGGGGGGGGGAGATCATCAGGTGCTGCAGCGGGGGGTCAGCAGCCGTCCAGTGGGGCACGGCGGGGCTGTGCACTGTGCGCGGGAAGCAGCGGACGGGAGGGGGGGGAGGAACCCCCAGTCAGGTTGTGAATCCAAAGTGTCGATGCCCACACTTATTTTCTTGGTGCGCAGGGTGCTCTGCTACATTGGGGGGAGAAGGGCAGAGTGGGGCGAGGTGGTTATGCCTTCTCGGTTGTGTTCCCAGCTAGTTGATGTGTGAGTGGCGTCGAATCGCGGCAGCAGCGTTCGTTTGGTGTGTTATATCCGCATGGTGATGTATCTCTGGTGTCGGTCTCATTTAGGGCGGGAGCAGAGGCCACCAGAGGAGAGTGGGGGGGAGGGAGTTAGCTCCGCTGCAGCATTAGAGCCGTCTCTGACTGACATCAAGAGATCGGTTAGATCTATAGTCTCAGGTTATCCCTTGTTCCTGGCAGGCCATCTGAAATGTTTTAAGGTGGTCATCCCAAAGCTGGGCGATGGGGAATTTCCGGAGTCCTGCGGTTTCCTCCCGAAGTTGATGAAGGAGGCTTTCCAGTGTCAAGTGTGCGGGGGGGGGTCGTGGCCTTCCAGTGTTTAGTGAGCAAGCGCTTGGCCGTTATGAGTCTCATGTCCCAGAAGCGTGCCTGCACTTTGTTGTTTTTTGTGCGCTTATACAATCCTAATATGCATGTCTCCCATGTGTGTGGCAGTTGCTCGTCAGTGTCGCGCACGAGTAGTGTCAATATTTCGTCCCAATATGCCCGTATGTCAGGGCAGTGCCACAGCATGTGTAGGAGGTCTGCTCCCGGTAGCGAGCAGCGCTGGCAAGCTGCGTCCGTTAGTGAGAAGTATCTATTTATCTTGTCAGGCGTGAGGTATGCACATTGCAATATGTAGTATTGTATAATTTTGAAGCGGGGATTATGTGGGATGTTGGTCGGGCCAGCCAGGATCAATGCCCATTCTTTATCTGTCCAATCTCTTCCCCTGTCTGTCGCCCATTGTTCTCTCAGCGATAGTGTGGATGGTTGCGAGTGTGCCTGTAGAGCTTGCGCTAGCCAGTGTATGATGTGCGAGCCGTTGCCCATGACGTGCAGGTATTGTATAAAGCTGTGCATCGGGAGTTCTTCTGTGATGTCGCCCCAGGAAGTAGTAAGCGTGCACAAGAGGGACGCGTGCAGTAGGAACTGCCCCGTCGGGAGAGCTGTGCTATCAGTCAGGTTTGTGAAGGTGAGCAATTCACCATCCGCGTATAGGTCACTCAGCGTGTCCACCCCTGCACGCTCCCAGCTAGTCAAGTGGGCTTCAGTAAGCGGTCCCGTCGGGCCAGGTGTGTCTAAAAGTGGTAAGATCGGGGCATATGGCTTAGTTGCTCGTGTGAGACGAAGGCACCGCAGGAAACACCTGCGCGCCACCGCCAGGTATATCTGGGAGGGGCATTGAGTGCGGGTGATCGGATGGAACAGCGTGTTAATTTGCGTTCGTGTCCTGGCAGCTGTGTTCGAGGCGGTATCCTCGAGGTGTTTGCCGCTCAGCCATCCCGCCACCCATTGCATCTGCGCCGAGAGGTAGTATAGCTCCATGTTAGGGACTGCCAAGCCTCCCGAGTCTGTGGGCATGTATAGTTTGGTCAGCGCCACTCGTGGTCTCCCCTTGTTCCAGATGAGGCTGCGCAGCAGCACCTCTAGATCGCGGAATAGCTTGGTGGGAATATACGTGGGTATGTTTGCAAAATAATAGAGTAGTCTAGGCAGCACAATCATCTTAGTCAGCGCAATGTGGCTAGGCACATTGAGGGGTAGGGTGTTCCAGAAGCCGATTTGCGCTCGGATGGAAGCTATTGTTCGGAGGAGGTTCCCCTCCAAGATGTCTGTTGGGTTCCTGTATATTCGTATCCCCAAGTAGCGAAAGGTAGTAGGGTACCACTGCAGCTTGTCCCCGCCCAGACGGATGTCACATTCAGGCGTGTCCGGACTAAAGGGGTAGGCCCCCGATTTGGACCAATTGACTCTCAGGCCCGACACTTCCTCAAAGGTGCGGAAAATGTCAGTAAGGGAGGCGGGGATGTCAGTTATATCTCTGACGTATAGTAATAGGTCATCCGCGTACAGTGACACCGCATGCAAGCCGTCCGCTAATGGGATTCCCCATTCCGGTCCATGTGCCCTGAGAGTCGCGGCCAGGGGTTCCGTGGCCAGGGAAAACAACAATGGCGACAGTGGGCAGCCTTGTCTAGTGCCTCTGCGGACCCGGATGGCATCTGAAAGGAGCTGGCCCATGCGGACTCGGACTGTCGGTCTGTCATAGAGCAGGTCGACCATGGCTTCGTACCCTCCCCCTAGTTGGTACTTCTCTGTAACTGCTCTCAGGTACGGCCACTCGACCGAGTCAAAGGCCTTCTCCAGGTCCAGTATCAGGCATCCCGCTCTGGGCCATAGCTGAGTAGCGTACTCCTGCACCCGAAAGAGGCGTCGGATATTGTGAGAAGTGTGGCGTGTAGGGACAAAGGCATTTTGGTCCTGATGTACCAGGTGGGGCACATGGTGGGCCAGCCTCCGGGCTAATGTGGAGGCCAGTATCTTGTAATCCGTGTTTAGCAGCGCCAGGGGGCGATAAGAGCCCATCCGTGTGCTATCTTTGTCTGGTTTGAGGAGAGAGACTAGAGTGGCCTCATTTAACGTTGGGGGTAAAGCGGCGTCTTCTTCCGCCGCGTTGTACATTCTCAGAAGTTCTGGGACGAGGATATCCGAGCCAGCCTTGTATAGCTCAGCTGGCAGCCCGTCCGGGCCCGGGGATTTGCCATTAGATAGGTTAAATATTGCTTCTCGAAGCTCGTCCGGTGCGAGTGAGGCTCCCAGTTCATCCTGCTGTGCGATAGTCAGTTGTGGCATTTGCAGGGGGGAGAGGTAGCCAGCGATATCAGGGTGGGGGACTGGGAGGCGGGAGCGATACAATGCCTCATAGTGGGCGATGAAGGCGTCATGTATGCAACGTTGTGTGTATACAAGTTCCCCTCCGTCTGTCCGTATGGCTGCCACTGGGGCTGAACGGGCTTCTTGGGAAATCAGCCAGGCTAAAAGCTTGCCGGGTCTGTCGCTTAGGTGGTGTGTTCTCGCTGAGTGTGCAGCATAGTTGATGTTTCGCTCTAATAAGTGCGCATGTTCTGTGTGGGCGTCATGTAACGGGTCCTCATCACCTGCTATAGCCCCCTCCTCCCTGGCGAGCAAGTCAGACTCCAACCTAGTTAGGTCACTCTCCAGTTGGTGTCTCATGTGGCCCTGTGTTCTCAAACAGTGCCCTCGGAGCACTACCTTGAAGGCGTCCCATTCCACCTGAGGGGAGGACGCCGTGCCTGCATTGTCTTCAAAGTACTGTGCAGCAAACATGAGTAGGGAACCGCGGAAAGTCGCGTCCAGTAACAATGCAGGTTGCAGGCGCCATGTGGGCACAGGGGGGTGCGGTTGTTCCCAGGATATGGACAAAAAGTGTGGGTTGTGGTCTGAGTGCGTGCGGCCCATGTAATGTGTATCTGTTACGTGGGGTAGAAGGCCAGTAGACGCCATGAACCTGTCCAGGCGGACGTGCAAGCCATGAGCGCCTGAGTAGTAGGAATATGCCCGTGTCCCTGGGTTGCGTATTCTCCAAAGATCTTGCAGGTCCCACTGTGTGGCCCACTCCAGTGGTGCTTTTGTGGCTCCCCGTGTGGAGGCGTTAGCTGGGGGTGGGGAGGAGCGATCCAGTGTTGTGTCCAGTGTGCAATTATAGTCGCCCCCCAGTATCCATGAGGTTGCATGCCAAGGTGCCATAGTCGCTGAAAGACGCGCCAGGAAGCCGCCCTGATCGACGTTGGGGGAATATAGAGACACTAGTGCAATTTGCTGTCCATCTAGCCTACCTTGTGC
Organism: Triturus cristatus; assembly: GCF_964204655.1. NCBI lineage: Eukaryota > Metazoa > Chordata > Amphibia > Caudata > Salamandridae > Triturus > Triturus cristatus. Next base: position 764,487,135 of record NC_140581.1, on the reverse strand, counting down.
AGCGGCAAATCTGCCCTCCCGGTCTATTGCAACATCTGTGACCTTCCAAGGGGTCCCAGGGCGGATCCATATCAGTGCTCCGCGAGCGTATGAGGAATAGTCCGTGGCATGCAGTTGCCCTCGCCATCTGCGGTGCAGCGCCCGTACCTCAGCCCTGTTCAAGTGCGTTTCTTGGAGTAGCGCTATGCTGATTTTATGTCGCTTTAAATATGAGTAAATGTGGTAGCGTCTAGCCGGTGTGTGCATTCCCCTGACGTTCCAGGTGCATATTTGTACACTAGCCATAGCAGTCATGTGTGTGAGCGTCCCCCGCTCCCTCCCAAGGTGGAGCGCCCAGCACAGTGTTCCCCCAAGTCCAGCGCATCGCCCCCACCGCAAGGTTATTGTTGGTGCCTTGTGTGCAGTGCCATGATCTCCAGCAGTACATGGGGATAGGGAAGAAAGGGAAAACATATAGCCTCAACATGGCAACAAAGTCAAAAATGCCAAAAGGTCGGCTGTACAACATGTCGCCGTCCAAACGCTCGAGTGAGCTCGTAAACTATACAGTCTTAGGGGGTATCTTGTGGTTTATATTTTAACAGTAAACAAAACGGTGTAGTCTTGTGAGAGCTCGGCGTCCCTCCCGGGTGAGGTGTGGAGGCCGCTGCTGTCTGGCGGATGCTCAGTGTCTGCCGCTCAGTGCCACGTCAGTGGCTTACCCGGGTGTCAACCAGGCGTGGGCAAGGGTCTCAGGGGGACATACTCCTCTCCGAGCGTCTCATGTGTCATCAGATCGTTGGGGTATCATCATAGGTCAGGTGTTCGTGACTGTGCTGTGGGTGACTGAGTCTCGTGTCTACAAACAGAAAATGTACTCACAGTGTCCGGCTCCTTCCTCGAGTTCTTGGAGCGGAGATGGTCTGGACGCAGGTAGACCCATGATTCTCCCAATGGGGGTTGAGGTAACTAGCCAGGAGCGTAGGTAGGCCTGTACTGTGCTTCAGGGGGCGGGCCGCAGCCTGGTTCTAGTCAGCCAAAGAGATCCACTGTTTGCGGCGTGACGTCCGGGGGGTCCCCAGAGCGCTGGGCATCCGGGATACCATAGATCGCCTCATCATCCGTCAAGGACACGGCAGGGCTAGCGCCCGGATGAAGTGATTGCGTCGGGGAATTACGGATTTCTGCTACTTTGCGTAGGGCATCTCGCTGTTCGTGCTGAATTAGGTCCACCGATGGGGAGTGAATCGTCGCATCTCTGGCCAGTGGAGGCGTGGCCGACTTGCGGCGGCGTCGTCTTCTTGGTCCTCAGGTCCGCTCTGTGGTGGTAGTTCCCAGCGCTCTTCTCGGCACCTCGGGCATTCCTCCATCTAGCCAGGCCTCCGCTTCCTCAGGGCTCGTAAAGAAGTGTGTCTTGTCTCGTGCTACCACTCTCAGTTTGGCAGGGAAAAGTAGCGAGTACTTGAGGCCTGCATTGCGCAGTCGTCTTTTCACTGCCAGAAAGGAGAGCCTCTGTCTCTGTACGTGCACAGTATAGTCCGGAAAGAACATCACCTGGGCATTGTCTATGTTGACTTCCCCTAGTTTCCTGGCTTCGCGTAGTATGGCATCGCGATCCCTGTAGTTGAGGAAACGAAGGACAAACGGTCTGGGGTTAGAGCCAGGGGGGAGCGGTCTCGTGGGCACTCGGTGGGCTCTCTCCACCACGAAGTAGGGGGAGAGCACGTCTTCTGGCAGCAGTTCTCTTAGCCAGTCCTCCACACGGCGAGCCAGATCCATCCCTTCCCATTTCTCCGGAATGCCCACTAGGCGGATGTTGTTTCTTCGCGCCCGTCCCTCCGCGTCCTCGGCTCGGTCTTCCAAAAATTTCACTCTGGTTAGGAGGTCTTGTACTTGTTTGTCTGTCTGCGTCGCCTTTGGTTCAACGGCTGCCATTATGTCTTCCAGCGCCTTGGTGCGATCTTGTAGCTTCTTGTGGTCGGCCCTGAGGTGGGTTAGGTCTATTGCCACGCCATCTATTCTGGTCTCCAGGGAGGTGCGTGTTTGTTGGAGGGATTCTTCCATCCTTTCCATGGCTGCTAGGACGCTGTCCAGCTTCGACGCCACTTGTTCGGCATCCATCTTGGGCGTCGCTTTCGCTTGCTTTCCTTTTGTTGACGTGTTCCCTGATCCGATGCGTGTTCTCACCCCTCCAGACATGGGGCTGGCGGTGCTTGCGAGGTATTCCCTCCTGCCGCGGGGGGTGGGGGTCCGTCCCGCGTGGTGAATCACCCCTGTGACGTCGAGGCTGTCGTTGTGGGCCGTAGGTCGCCTCCAGGGAGAGGGGTGTCCCACACACGTATCCCAGTGCGTTTCCAGGTTCTGCAGCTGTGGGCCACCGGGTCTCATGTAGTGTGCCCTGGTCGTCGTGGCTCCAGAGGTGCCAGGTAGTGAGGGGCTCGATGTCGGTTGGGCGGACGCCAGGTGTTCCCCGCCAGGCTGTGCAGTCACATCAGCGTCTCCTGCCCTCTCTGTGGATTTGTTTACCCCCCGCGGTGTCTGGAGGCGCAGGTTCCGCGCTACAAAGGCCTATGGGGTTCAGCCAGTCACGTCGTCAGATCCCATGGCGCCGGCGGGTAGCGGTGATAATGGTAGCCATATCCATCAGTGGTGTTGCCCCTGGCCGGTTTAAGTCCGTCCCCAGGTCACAGTGTTTTCCAGGAAGGGGGGGACTAGCCTTAGCTCATGGTAAGCCATTTCGGAGCGGGGGGGAGTCACAGTTTCCCTTCATGCGCCCCCAGGTTCCAATGTCCGCGGGAGTAGTTCTCTCCTTCAGGAAGCGAGTCAGCCCTAGTGGCGTCTGGAGGACATCATCGGCAGTGTGGTAGCGGATAGGCACTGTCTTCACCCAGGCGCTGCTCCGCTGCCCTCGGGACCCCAGGCAGGTAACTCTCATGCAGGCCAGGCGTCCGATTCTCCTCCCACGTGGTTCCCCAGGGCCGCCTTCGGCGTGCTACCGCCCCGATCGTATCTCCGGGGGGGGGGGTTCCCAGATCGCTCCGAGTCCAGCCCCAGCCTTGTAGGGGGCCGCTCCGTTAGGGTCGCGGGCTTCTGCGTATTGCCGCAAGTTTCCCCCTGGAGGCCGCAGTTCAGGGCCTAGTAGGCAGCCGGAAGCCGCGGACTTGCGTCGCCGGGGTCTCCAGTGGCGTCGCTGCCAAGTCGGCCCCAACCTCGCGTCTGGGGTCGGTGCGGAGTCTTACCGCCGATCTTCACCGGAGGCAGCTGGAACGTACACCGGGGCTCAAGACAGGTCCGCCAGCAGTTTCGGGCCGTGTAGGATGGTTTGCGTCGGAGAATCGACCCGGGGTAGGTGAGCTCAGTCGGGAGCTCTACCCGGGCACGTCCGTCCGCATCGCGTGTTAAGCCACGCCCCCTGGGAGATAAGCGTTGCTAATAGCACGCTATCTCAGCGATAAAAATCCACGTTACCCGGCAATAATTATCCTCACGCTAAGAGCGCTGAGTGATAATTATCGCCGGGTGTTGCTGATATGCCCCATAGTGCTACAATTTTTCACTCAGCGTTCTGTTGTGCGAAGGACAGAAATTCTTGCCTATGAATTCACCTAAGGCACCACCAACTGAAGGCACCAGAGGTTCCCTACCCGCAGCCCTGTTTGCCGCCATTAAGGCGCAAGCAGCTAGTTATCATTTTGCCTTGGGTGGCACAAACCTTACACTAGCCCTATCACTTTATTGCTCTGCTCTGTGTTTCATCTTCACATCCTGGATTTGATTCCGTTCTCCCTGGTCTGACCTCATGGTGACTGCCTGAGAGCCACACCCAGAGGGGACCCAGATCATACTACCTGACTAAGAGAAATTAGCATAAACTTTTAAGGAGCTTCCGTAGCGTGCCTCTTAGAAGGCACAGATGAGAGGCACCCCCGCGCTTAGGGGTGGGGTGCCGTTAGTGGTATTTCGGGCAAGAGGAAACAGTTTCGTTTCTCACGAAGTGGTCAAGGGGAGGGTCGCAAGGAAATGCGAGAAGATAGGGAGGTGCGCTGGTGATCCCTCCCCGAAGCTATTAAAAGTTCTGGACTCAGGGGAGTAGCCCTCTTTGTCCTCTCGCCTCAGGGGGTTGCTGGAGCGTCGCAGCTGGTGCAGTTTTTCTGGAGCGGATTGGCTGGACCTGCGGGATCCACACAGGTGAGGGGTCCTCACGGCGTAGCGGGCGGTTAGGGGCATGCAGGGAGACGGGTCATTCTATTGTTTTAAGCGGTATATTTACCGCCACGCCAACCACATTTCGGTGCGGTGAATCAAAGCGCGATAATGAAGGCGCCTTTGATGTGCAGAGCGGACGCGGAAAGGCCGACAGCCGCATCAGCATCAAACGGGATCGGTACTACAGTCCGCATACTACAAAGGGCTTTGCATCGTAAGCCTGGGTGTGAGAATGGGCGCGCAGTGGGGTAGCAAGGTGAGTGTTAGAGGTTGGCGGCAGGCGCGTCGCGTCTACTGACTCGCGACGATGAAGCGCCCATATGACCGGCCTCAATGCAGCGGTAAATTAGGAGTTTTTGTAAAATGGATTACCACTGATCGCCTCGGGTGCAGGAAACCAGGGTTCGAGCCTCGAGGTCGCGTACACATCCTGTGATTCGGGGCAAATCACTTAATCTCCCCGTGCCTTAAGGTGTAATGTAAATGCGGTGCTATGTAAAGCGCTCCAATACCTTCGGGTCGAGTTTGCGCTATATAAATATGCATCGCCTCGGGTGCAGGAAACCAGGGTTCGAGCCTCGGGGTCGCATCCACATCTTGTGATTCGGGGAAAATCAATTAATCTCCCCGTGCCTTAATGTGTTGTGCAATGTAAATACGGTGCTAGGTAAAGCGCTCCAATACCTTCGGGTCGAGTTCGCGCTACATAAATATGCAAAAAAAAAAGAAAAAAAAAGGTGCACAGAGCCTGTTTATATGGTTGGCAATTGCAGGGATGGTAATGGATAAAGTACACTCAACAGCAAGCCCAGGTGACGCTTCCCTTTTAAGGCTGGCAGTACGGAGGGCGAGCCAAAGGGGGTGGCGCTAGGGTAATAGGCGGAGCCCAGTTGGATGGTGAGAAGAGTTAAGGGGGTGAGACTTGTTAATAGTGGGAGTCTTCACGAGGGGGTGGGGGCGAATTAAATTTAAAAAATAATGAAAAAATGAAAATACAAAAATTAGGGAAACCGCGTGTTGGGCATTTAACAAGGGTATTGGGGGGAGGCGCAACAAAAGAGGTAGGTTAGTTATATTAAAAGCCTGGCACACAAGCAGGTGTCACGACGCATACAAGCATGGCACCTGGGGGCGAAGGTTGGGGATGCGCACGTTAGTCCGGGGTATGCAGCTAGTAAGTATGCTGAGTGTTCTGTGGAAGCTGAGTATTCTGTGGAAGGGGCAATTTTGGTGCTAGTGTTCGGCCCAGGGGGGTGTTACATGCATGTGGGAATGGACGCTCGCAGGGGCAAGGATGCTCAAAAGGGAAAGGAAGGGTCATTGGGCAGTCTTTAACTCTCTTTTATTTTTGTAGAGGGCAGGATGCCGCCAAAAAGGACACTGGGGGGCAAGGAGGCCCCGGCGACAGCAGAGGATTTTCGATCCCTGGCAGCATTGTGGGAGGTGGCGAAGAAAGGCGGCATCGATTGGGTACTGAAGACGTTGGCTCAGGAGGCTGGACCGAGCACACAGCAGGAGCCCTCCTTGCCAAAGCGCATAAGGCGGACGCCGAATCGTTTTAAGGACGCGCATCAGGAGAAGGACAAACAGGTCACAGAATCGCGGACGAACATTACAGGTGAGGCGATGGCGGTGGGCCAGCCTCTGGTATGCACGGACAATAGGTAGGTTTCAAACGCTGCTGCGCTGAAGGGTCCGGCAGAGGGTGTGGTGTCCCCAGTGGGGGGGGGCTTACACAGAGTGTCGCACAAGCCACAATGCTAGCGCTGGTCACGGCTAATAATCAACAAAGTTCGGCAACTCAGGGGGAAGGGTTGGCGATGACAAGGGCTACCACGAAGGTGACAACAGATACCGTGAAGGCGCCAGCGCCAGTAGTCGCACAACAAGGTGGCGGGGTGGCTCAGGTGTGGGTCCAGTCAGGGGGAGTACTACAATCGCCTGTGGTAGTTACTACAATGGCTCAGGGACCGGTGAGTACTACAGGGGCTTCGGGTGCAGGGGTAGTTGCAGTGGAGCCGGCGGTACCTCCGCCGACGGTTGCGTCGGCGCACACCCCACTTTCACACAGCCCAGTCCTTTATGGTTCCACATCACTGGCAGTGTCGCCTGCAGCAAGTATAACTTGGCACGTGCCGGCGGAAACCAAGGAGAAGATTTTTAGGGGTGAATATGTGGACGTTTTCGATCTGATTAATGGGGGTGTGGTTCTAGGGAAGATCAGAGCAGGCAAAGAAGGTGAATTGAAACAGAAGAAAGTTTGGGTGGAAATGTCTTTAAAGAACTGAGTGACCGGGTTTGCTATTTATGCAGCTATCATGGTAGAGCGATTCCCAACGCTGGCAGCCCAGTTGATAAGCTACATGTCATTGATTCATGGGGCGGCCTCTGAATTTCAGGGCACGGCCTGGCTGCAATATGATACTAAATTCAGGCAGATGAAGGCTGTGAGGCCCGAAGTGGCGTGGGATCAGCGGGAGATCAATATATGGCATGGGGAGTTCTATTCAGCCACACCAGGCAGCAAGACCATACATTCCTTTCGGGGAGACAGGGATGCGGGGGATAAGAAGCAAGCGTGCTGGCAGTTCAACAAGAACGATTGTAATAGAGGAGCAACATGTAGGTTCAAGCACATATGTTCCTTCTATGGAATGCTCGGGCACCCAGAAAACAAGTGCTACAAAAAAGTGGGGAAACCTAAGGACCAGCGCACACCTGCCAACGCACAACTCAAGGGGCGCCCTGCCCAACCATCATAAGAGCTTGCCTACTCCCATACGCCTGCATGTGTTGGCCCACCTGCTTGCCAGATACAAGAGGCGGGCAGAAGCTCATTTTCTGTATCAAGGGTTTAAATTTGGCTTCCATATCCCGTCTAGTGCCCTGCCCACCTCAGTGCCACCGCGTAATCAACTCTCAATGCTAAGAAATCCAGTGGCGACCAGAGAAAAAATTTGGAGAGAGATAGCGCTGGGGAAGGTAGCGGGGCTTTTTCAGCAATTGCCAAGACAGGACTTAGTTTGTTCACCACTGGGCCTGGTACCAAAGAAGGAGGTGGGGAAATATCGCCTGATACATAACCTATCCAGTCCACCAGGGTTGTCAGTCAACGAGGGGTTGGATCCAGAATTGTGTGCAGTGCGCTACACCACGTTTGACACCGCTATTCATAAATTACAGAGGTTAGGCGAGGGGGCGTTGATGGTCAAATCAGATATTGAGTCTGCTTTTCTCCTCTTGCGGTACACCCAGAAGACACTAGGTTGCTAGGTTTCACGTTTGATGGCAATTTCTTTATGGACCTATGTATGCCTATGGGGTGTTCCATTGCGTGTGCGGTTTTTGAAACATTTAGTCGTTTTTTGGAATGGGCGGTGCGGGATGTTGTGGCAACGCAAGATGTGGTGCATTACTTGGATGATTTCTTGTTTCTAGGTCCTCCTAACTCGTCAACTTGTCAGGAGACCTTGCTGGGCTTCCAGCGAATAGCGCAGGCATTGGGGGTGCCGCTGGCGGAGGAGAAAACGGAGGGGCCAGCGACCCGCATAACTTTCTTGGGCATTGAGATAGACTCAGTGGAGGGAGTGTGCAGGCTTCCACAAGACAAAATAAGGGCTTTTCAGGCATCAGTAGACGAGTGCTTAGGGGCACGTAAAGTGACTTTGCATCAATTGCAAGTGTTGGTGGGGCAACTCAATTTCGCATTGCGCGTGATACCCATGGGCAGGGTCTTTTCGAGGAATATAGCCAGGGCAATGTCCGGTTTAAGGGTGAAACATCACCACACTAGGCTATCGGTGGAAGTGCTGGTCGGTGATTTGGCACCAACCAGCACAAGCAAACGGTGAGCTAGAGCTTTACACGGATGCAGCGGGCAGTGTATCAAGGTGGTGTATACAGCATTGGCCAGCGGAGTGGGTCAGGACGTGGTTGGTCCGCAATATCACTTTCTTGGAGTTATTTCCCATTATTGTGGCTCTGCATGTGTGGGGGGATTTGCTGGAAAACAAGCGCATTTTGTTTTGGTCGGACAGTATGTCGGTAGTTATGGCAGTGAATAGTCAAAAGGCGAAATGTCCATGGGTACTCCGTTTGCTAAAAGAATTGGTGCGGGGCTGTCTCAGGCATAATATGTATTTTACTGCCAAACATGTACCAGGTGTGGATAACACGGTAGCTGACGCCTTGTCTCGTTTTAAGTTGACAGAATTCAGAGCGTGATGGCCGCAAGCAGACGATCAGATGACGGTCTTCCCGGAAAGCCTGTGGAAGCTTGGTGCCCCATTGCTCCCGACCTGATAGCGGCTTCAGTTGCACCCAAGACTAAGGGTATGTATGAGAAGGCATGGCAGGTTTACTTAACAATCACAAAGGGAGCAGGGTGTGTGGAGGAATTCACAACGCAGAGAGTGCTGTTGTTCATAGTTCGTCAGAGAGAGAACGGAAGGTCGTTGTCGCTGGTTAGGAGGCAGTTGTCGGCAATTGCCTTCTTTGCGGGATTAAAAGGGGTGACGGATCCCACTAAGGACATCCGAGTCAGACGGGCTATAAAAGTCTGGGAGCGACTGGCGCCAGCGGTGAAGGATAACAGGAGACCCAGAGATGCCAGAAGGCTGGTAAATATCTTGGGAGTGTTACCACAGGTGTGTGTGTCAGCATACGAAGTGCACCTGCTGAGATTAGCGTATTCTTTAGCCTTCTTTGGGGCATTCCGGATGTCTGAGCTTATACCAGGCTCTAAGGTGGACATAAAAGGGGGAATCTTTATGGGTGATGTGGTGGTGGCCGCGGACTTACTGCAGGTTAGAGTGAGGAGGTCAAAAATGGACCCTCTGGGGAAAGGCGTGTGGGTCCAGCTAAGAGCAGTACAGGGGGCATGTTATTGCCCAGTGGTGTTGGTAGAGAAGTTCTTGCAGATGAGGCCTGGGGGCAGAGATGATAGGCTCCTTCTGCATGCGGATGGAATGCCGCTGACAAGATTTCAGTTCACGCGCTTATGTAGACGCGCTCTGGGTCTGTTGGGCGAAGAGACTGCTCATTTCACATCACATTCATTCAGAATTGGGGCGGCCACGACAGCAGCGAATTTAGGACTCTCATCAGAAACAATCAAGAGAGTGGGCAGATGGAATTCATCTTGTTTTGAGCGTTATGTTCGACCGCAGTTGGTGTAGGCAGGGGTCTGGTTTCGGCATTTTGGTACTGATGCTCCTCTCCTTTTTCTCTCTATTTGTTTCTTGGACTTCATGCAGTGGTTGCAAGTCAGTGGACGCAGGTATGCTGGTGTGGAGACTCAGTCATACAAAGAGCAGGGCAATGGTTCAGCACATCCGGGGAAGAAAGAACACAAAGGGCCATGGGAGTCGATCATATTTGGATGGGGACTGACGGGCAACGTTTGGAGGACGTCACAGCCCATTTGCAGAGTGCGCTTGACAAGGGTATGCCCATTCCAGACGTGCTGGTGATTCACTCGGGAGGTGAAAGCATGATTCTAGGTGGTAGGAGGGGGGGAAGGAGTCTCTGTTTTCTACATTCTCATGGGTAAGGAGGGTCTTACCAGACACCACCATATTTTGGTCAGAGGTGCTCACGCGGAGGGTCTGGGGTGGCGACGTGCCATCAGCCGCTGTGAACACGTCCGTGAGGAAACTGAATAGGGAGGTGGCAAAACTGTTGAGAGGTTCACAGATACGTTCCATTAGGCATAGCTTGCTGCAGGCATTAAACACTGAATTGTATCGGGAAGATGGGTTGCATTTGTCTAAGACAGGGTTGGAATTGTTCGCCCAAACCATTTTGGGGGCCATCGCGTTACAGCTAGAACGGAAGCAGGGCCATAGTGTTACATCTGGAAAGTGAAGCAGCGGTTGGGGGAGGGCGAGAGCGCCAGTGGGCTCCTCATCCTGTGGCGGGGTCCCGGGCAAGAGAGAAAGGGCGGGGACTTCTTTTGGCAAAAATGGGCTGATCCTGCAATATGCAGGTAGTCATTGGGGCTCATGGACTGACGGGAGAGGGGCCCGTCCTGCTGGTGGCCCTGGACTCTCCGGCCCTACCCTAGTAGCCGGTGCTTGGAGGAAGCAAGATAGAGAGAGCGGTTGTGCAGGAAGGCGCTAAGCAGTGCTCTGTTGGTCGCATCTAAAGGGTAGACGACGGATAGTTACCTCAAATGGAAGTAGTGGAAAAAGGGGTTGGGTTGTGGCCTGCTGGTACAACACCCCTCAAGAGTGGATCTAGTGATACCGAATTGTATATACATGGTAACCTGGGGCACACTGTATACGGCGCCATCTTATGTTCAGTAATGTGTGATGGTTTTGATTTAATAAAAGTTGGTAAAAATGTTGAAGGTTTATCAACAAATAAAGATAGTGTTATTAGTCAAATAATAAAAGCTACGCAGTGAACACCAATCACTTGTAAAGTGTTTTGTGGGGGGAAAAGGGGGTATAAAGGTTTTGAGGACGAATTGCACATTATATGCCCACTATCACCAGGGTTATCTTTATTGAGCTGGAACGAGCATTGGAAAAGAGAGGGTGGGTGTTTACTGGTGACAGTATGCCAGTGAAATACCAGTATTTGTAAAGCGCACAGCTACCTCCGAAGTGGTGTTTCGGCCCTGGGGACCCTCGGGAAGATTAAGCAAGATATTGCCCAGAGTCACATGGTGCTGGGCTAACCTCCCTCCGGCGCTGGGTTCGAACCGTGAACCGCGTATTCCGGAGGCAGGCACCCTGGCCGCTACGCCACACCTCTTCCACAGCGGGGAGGGTGAGTGAAGGAAATAAGAGTTTGTTTAACTGTGCTATCTCATTTCTTTCTTACATTTTTCTTTTCCAAACGTTGTCATTGTTCACACAGCTTGAGAGCGGTTTTTGTGTGCATGTGTCTATACCATAGGTGAGTCACAGGAGTGGAGCGGGAAGGGTGACGTGAATTACACCAGCTCCCTATCAGAAAAGTTATAGGTCAACTCTTGCCACAGGTCGATGGAGTTGTGTAAACTTCCTCTGTAGTCGCCAGTGAGTGAGCTCCTTAAAAGCTCTCTTGTCACAATGACTTTATTCGTTCAGGACAGAGAAGGTGATCTCCTGTTACCTGCGCCACACCCAGCGAGCAAACGTGTCACGCGGCTTGAAGCCGCTGAGGCTCTGCACCCTGTCGACGCCTCCTCACGAAACCTTCCTTTTCCCTTTGTGGATGGTTGGGGCCTTGACAGTTGGCAACTAGTCGGCCCCGAAGGCAAAACTGTCATTAAGTTAACTCATGCATTTACTCAGCTATTTTGAGATTTAACTCGTGTCTATGTTACAACACACTTTGAATCGAAAGCAGTGTTTGTGCCTCTGGTGATACTCCGAGTTTTGTTGTGGTACCTGTAGGCTATTCCCTGAATGAGATGTATGTGGCATTGAAGCTTCTACTGTAAGGGGATTGAGCGTCGCGAAGCCTGCTTCTGTGGCCTCAAGCGCAGGATCTTACTGCTGTCTTTCACCGGATTAAATCCTACTCGACGTCGTAACTGAGCTGTGAGGCCGGCGCGTGAGTATGTCATGGCGCTTCCTTCCCAACAAACGTACACAAGGGCACCTGCCTGTCAAGCCACGGGAGCGAAGGAAGGGGGAACAAGCGCGTGTTCCAGCTGGAATTGGTGTTTGTAACCAACAGACCAGCAGGAATCCGACTGATTACACACAGACAGACGTGTTCTCACAATGTGAAATATACCGACAAATGCCATATACATGGATGGAATATTTATCAACAAATTCTTCATAAACCATATAGGCGACAGCGATGCATTTTATTAGGGTAGCCTTTTCAGGAGGAAACTGGAGGTAAAGGTAGCACGGCCTATATTGGCTGTATTGTAACCTTGGTGCATGCTGTGAGATTCCTGAAGCTCTTCTTATGTTTCTCAAACTATGCGCACGGTGCTCTCTGTTATGCTAGGGTGGAAACACGAACATCTATTCAGCACTTAATTTGAGCTGGTGGATGACAGTGAAGCCCACCGGCACTAATTTTTGGGGACCAGCACTTATTTTTGCTCAACAAACTTTGGTTCAGTGCCAGAGAGAGAAAAAAAACAACAGAGGGAAAGAAGGAGGAAGAGAAAGACAGAAAAACAGAGACAAAGTGAGAAAGCAGAGAAGAATCACAACCTGCAAGTGTGAGATAAAGAGGAAGGGATCGTCTTGTAATGGATTAAAGAGGCATGAGGGAGAATCTTGGTATTTGGAACACCAACTTTCGATAGCACCCATCACTGGCTTCCGAGAAAAACTTTGGGCCCCAGCACTTACTGTTTTTGCAAATTAAGAACTGCTTCGGCTTTAATTCATTTTCGGAGAGGGGACATGCTGGTTTGATGTGTTAAATTCAGACACTACTTTGCTTAGATGGCAGCGTAAAGGTCGTCATCGAGCAGCCTCACCTACCAATCATTTTGGAACTACTGGAACACAGAACATAAGACTGGGATTTATATTTTATTTCAATTGACTAGACTAGGATTAGATTCCTTACCTACTGGCTGGGCAACAAACAATAGAACAAACCAGCCCGTACAAAAAATAGGCATTGATTGTCTTGCTTGTGTGCCTGGACATATCTGCATATGCAGAGGATGTACATAACAAAAACATGATGTATTTATATTCTTTAAAGGGCTCCATGTTGGGGCAGCAATAAAGGTTATTGCATAATGGTAGCCTCCGGTCTTGTAATGAAATCCGTATGTCAATGCACAAGAGCCACCCATAAAGAAGACTCCCTTAATGTTGCAGTGAAAGGACCTTGAGTTTAAAAGCAGTCAATGTTTTCTTAGTCATTTCAGCACTCTGCTCTGCAGAGGTCATGATCTTGCACATCGCGCCCACCAAAATGTTGCTTTTTTGCTTCTTCCTCGCTGCAGCCAGAGGCTCCCAGCCTCCCCCTGCGGTGAATCCTGACGCTGCTGCCATGCATGAGAGCAGCATCAGGATTGGCCTGTGCCTCAAGGAGTTGCGCTCCCAGGGAGACTGGGAGCCTCAGCCTGCTCTCTCTCCAACACAGCAATGCAACTGGGTTGGAGGCACCGTCACTGCACATGTGGGTTTGACCGGCCTGAGACGGCCAGCCTAACCCACATGCCCACTGAAGGCAGTGCTCACCACTCCTACTCCTGACTTGCCCCGCGATGGCCCTGCCCGAGCCTCATTGAATGAAAGAAGAATAAAACAATAATAAACAAGTTTTATTTTTCAAAATTTGAGGCTGGCAGGCAGGGCGACGCTCCTCCGTCATAGCGGAGGAGCCACCACTGCTAGCTGGTTTGAATGAAAATAGAGCCTTTGTCAACAGCAGGTTCCACAGGCCCTACAGCTAGATATAATATACCAGAGTGATTAAAATGAAACAGTGTTTCCCTATAGACACAGAAGCATAAGTGGGACCACCTCATCAATATCTCCTAGCTTTTGACAGCAAGACCTCTGCATTGCTCATGGCAGAAGCTGGGTCTGCTGCATCATAAGGACTTTGGATGTCTACATACTCAGCTTAACAGGGTCATGAGGAGTCTGGCTTTCTGCCCCTGATTTTGCGCACAAGTACCATCTCTAAATGTGTTTGCGGACTTGGAGCACCTATCCCCGCTGGGCCACTTCACAGCAAATTACAGTACTAATTAAGCCATGGCATATGAATACCCCATTGACCACTAGTACTCAGCAAATGACTGAGCATAACAACTGAAAGTAGGACTAGCTGACTGTCCATGCTTGTTTGTGTGGTCAGGTGGGCTGTTGATGTCATCAAGGAGTTTCTAGGACAGAAAGGAACATTCTCGAGAGGAGTATGCTTCCACATTCTGGGGAGAAAACCCAGGCACGGCACACAGTTTCTCATTGTGCATTATCTGTAAGTGCCCCTATGGATTGGCTCGATTGTGGCCTCACATTCCTATACCTATGGTACTGATAGAACATCTCTATCTCTCTCTCTTTCTGGAATTGAAGTCAGAGCAGAGAGTAGAGCATGGAAACTGATTTACCAAATTGCTGTTGGAAATTCAATTTCCACTTTGAAAATAAAAAGTAGTGGGTGCTTGACTGAATCTCAGTCTCTGGAAATTAATTGGGCCTCATTTCAGCCTATGGCTTAGAAACTGGTCAATAGTTGCTTCTATTCCAGTCTGGAGGAGACCCTGCCTATCAAAATAGGCCGGGCTCAAGCAGGACAAAGACTGATTTGCATATGGTTGGTTTTTGTGTAGAGTGCCATAGTAGGTGAAAAACAATCGACTGTAATGTGACCTGAGCCGAACACCAGTGGCTGATATTCATTAAAGCATTCTACCCATCAAATTGGTGTTTGCTCTAGGTGTAGTATAAATGGCATTTTCACTCTAGATTACAGAGCAGAATTGATAAATGTTCCAATTTCTTGCCCCTTAGTAGCCTTCTGTTTGTTGTAGATGGACCAAGGGAAGTAAAAGTAGTTCAATTGTTTTCTAATTTCTACTCTGTTTCAGCATTGTTTACTTTTGATCTTGTGACTGCCTTCCTGGCTCTGATACTAGAGACAGGAAGGAAGATGCCAGGCCTATCAAAGATCAGGCCAGAGTTAGTAGATGCTACCACTGGCTATCCATAATTGATAGTTATGAAACAGCTCTGCAGGGGCTGCAGGAACAGAAAGAGTGACAGAGACCCACTGAGTGTGTAAGTAGTAAAACAGACCAGGCCAAGGCTGACTCAATGAGGTGTGGTTGGCAAGCGACTCAGAAATCAGCAAAACAATGAGTAACATTTAATAAACTCTTTTCCAGTCGTGCTTAGTCATATAAAAATGAAAACTGCTTTAATACTCACACATCCGAATACTATGCATAAAATTACAAATGTATGTACAAATGGCAAGGGGGAAAAACAATTGGAAAACCCTGTAGAGAGCCTTGCAAAGTATATGGGGTGCACACTAAAGGAAGTTTACAGTGGTCACCTATCCCCATACATCAAACCTGGACCTCATATATCTTGGGTATTTTTTACATTTTGTGCACTTGTCGAGCTTAACCCCTAAGACTACCAAAGCCCCATATATGTCTATAACAAATTATGCAAGGACTGCCATTATAAAACATCAGGCCCACTAACTTTGTCATAAAGTGTTTACAATTCAATAATCAATGAAAAATTGGCCTTTCAATATGCATAAACTTTCTAGTGTAATATTACAAAGAGGCAGATGTTTTGTCTTCTATTACTGAAAAGCCAAATCTATTTACTTAGACACTCTTTCAATAATGAACATTTCATTGAAAAAACACATTTATACTGTTTAAAGCAGTTACCTAGAAACTTTGGATGACCCAAAACGCCACAAGTCAAACCCCATAATGAGTGCACTCAAAATCTGAGCTTTGGAAGCATATTCACTGAACGGTGGTGTTTACTGAGGTTCATTAAGTTTGACCCCAGGAGACGTATTAAGTTGATGCTTCTCCATGCATGTGGGGGGTTGCAGAGAGCATATTACTGCCCCCGGCAGCCTCCAGAATCCAATAGGCCACTTTGTGGTGCCCCTACCTCTCTGTGAGCACCACAATACAAGCCAATTTTTTATTAGGTCTGTGGGCGTATGCGACACTCCTTCAAATGAGGGCTTTTTTTCTTCTTTGATCCAACTCCCTCTGTGACCAGTAAATATTTCCTTTAGTACAATTGTGTCCTTCCCCCGCTGCCTGTGTGTTGTGCTCCTGTACTCCTGGGCACAGGCTTCTATGCCACACTTTTCCTTCTTTCCCCGTTTTTCCCTGTTGGTGGCCCAGTAGAGAACTTGGGTGTCTTCCCCTCTTTAGTAGCTGAGCATGGATAGCATGGAAGTAAGAATGATCACATTCATTAGACCTCTGGCCCCTCGCCTCACAGGGGCATGGATGCAGGACTGGGGGGAGGGGGTTTCCAGGCTGATGATGAGTGCCGGCTGGCCCACCACAAAATAGAGGGGCACTTTTTCAGCACAACAGGGGAGCGTTCCTTGATTCACTGATTACTCACTTCCACATAGACTCCCAAGGGAAGAATGCTGAATCTTATTAGGGATTTAGGGGCACATATTATGAGTTTTGTGGTGCAGGGCATTACGGTAAGTAACCTTGCTGCGCTGCCCTGCGTCACAGGCAAAGGGCAGGAATGTGCAGTATTTATCCAACATGGTGCATTTCTGTCCTTTTCCCTTGTGCTGGTGACGTTTTGGCAGCCTAGCCCCAACTAAGGCACCCTTGCACCTTGTGTTGTAGGTAGGATTGATTTTGCCCAGGAAGGGGCAAATTCCAGCGCAAAAACAATCCTGAGAGGCATTTTCCTCTTTCTATGTGTGCTGCAGAATGCATCACACATAGACAGAGGAAGAAACGAGAAGAAATAAAGATACATCTCCTTGTTAAGTGTCTCGTGGGGAAATCAATCTATTTTTTCTGGCACTCCCAGGCTTACAAGGTCTTATAAATCTGGGAATGCATCAAAAACCATGGGAATTGCATGGGAACACCCACACAATGCCCATGGAATGCCTACCCAGGGCTGAGTAAAGCAGCACTGGGTTGCGTTATCCATATTTTTGAAGCCACTCAAAGCCACGCAAAAGGGCTTTGTGTGGCTTCAAAACTATGACTTACAGTTTGCGTCACTCTTGCACCACACTGCATAGTGGAACAGTGATGCAAACCGGGTCATAAATATGACCCTTAATGTCACAGTAGGTGCCCCTGACCCTCAAAGCACCCACTGCTGGGCTGAGAACTCTGTACACAAGTAGACTTTTTTGTCCCTAATTGGGCTATTCTGAGGGTCTTTTAGTATTAAGCTTTGTACGGTGCTCTCCAGACACTGGGCTACTGTCCCCAAACATTAGAGAGGAAGAGTCTGGATGCCTTCTCGAAGCTCTGGTGGTGCTGCTTCCTCCTCTTTAAAAGCAACCTTGTCTTCACTTCTGTCCAGCCTTGGTGGTCTCCTGACCTCAGGTCTTCATGTTAGCAGCACCTCAAGGTCCTCAGGTAAACCACTTGCTCTTCCTGAACCTTCCCAGCCCCCACACTTTCAGCCACTTGCAGGGTACTTTTGTGTGTGTGTGTGTCTGGATCCTTAAGTACCCACTCATGGCATGGCCACAAGCAGGACCAGTTGACAGAAGTCCAAGGGGACCCCCCTTTCTCTGGGCACCCAGCAAATCCACCTTTTACTGGCTCTGGGAGGGAGTAATGGAGCTACTACCACTAGCTCTGGGCGCAAGGGAAGTTATACCCAAATGTTCAAGATGACAGATGCCTGGCGGGATGCAATGATGCATGATAGTTTATGGCCTGCTTTTGTAGGAGAGTAGGATCTGCTTCTTATGGTTACCCCCACTTTTTTGCTGATGTATCACAGTTTTCGACTTAGTCTGACTGGGATCCTGCTATCCAGGACCCCAGTCTAGCTGGTTTCTCCTCTAAATTGATTGCATATACTTTAGGTACACTCCAGATTGGATTCTGGGGTACCCTTATCAGTCCCTAGTATATGGTACACCATGTACCCAGGGCATATGTACCCCAGAGGCCTCCCAGGGGCTGCAGCATGTATTGTGCCACCACTGAGCGACCATTCAAAAATGACACCGCAGGTCTGCTACTGCAGCCTGTGTAAGGTGGTGCATGCACCCCTTACTTAGATATAGGTTAACTATATCTATTCTAAATCATTACACATATAAACCTATCAGTCACCCCTATGGCAGGCCTTATCAATCCTGAAGGCAGAGTGCTGGGTTTTATGTGAGAGGGTGCCCCTGCATTAGCAGAGTCCATCTGCAGCCTTCGGAACCTATTTTCCAGGGTTGTCTGTGATGCAGCCAACCATATCTATTTAAGTGCATTATAACCTCACTGTAAATGCTAACTTTAAAAAGGCTGCTTAGAAACATGGTGTGTTTGGTGTCAAACACCTTGGAATCATAGGTGGAGGAGGTATGATTCCACCCATCTAGAGGGACTTATGTGAAACACTGGTACACCCTGTACCAGCTTTCTGGACCTGGCCATCCCAAAATGGATGCTGCCAGCCACAGACACGAGTCTGCCCTCCTGCTGCTGAGCCAAGCTCGAGCAGGGGAAGGCTTGACAATATGTTTCCTGTCACAGGGAGGTGTGACCACCTCTCAGACAGGATTTACTGTAGTGGGGCTGGGTGGCTGTACTCTGAGAGTGTTTGAAAGTCTGCACTGAGGGCACATTAGGTGTCCCTGTGCATAGTCCAGTTCAAACCGGTTGCAGGAGCCATTTGCTCCTGCTCTGGCGCGAAACTGGACAAAGGACATGGGTGTGGCCACCCCTCTGTCCTGACCCTCCCATAGGTGGGCCCCCTGAGTTTGTCCCACCCCTTCCTTGGGTATAAAGTAGGAACCCTGACTACAGGACTTTAGATTTTACCTGGACTAAACTCTGCTATAGAAACCAAGTACTTTGACAAGCTGCACTTCGCTAGACGACTGAAGAATCTCCCTTGGAGTAAAGGAGTTACTCCCCTGCAGCAGCAGGCACCTTAACGCATCTGACCGGTTTGAATCTCCCAAGCTCCTGGGGACTTTGAAGATTTCTGCAACATAGGAGGTGGGTTCCCAAGGTCTCTGAGGTTGATCTGCTCTTTCAGCAATTCTGAGACCAGTATCCCTCGTGGGGACCGTGCAACCTGAACCCCTGTTCACAGTGTACTTTTGCAGCAGCATATGCTTTTTGGCAGTCCCTGATGCTGTTCTTTGGGCTACGTGTAGTCCTGACCCCAAGCGGTATTTGCACTGAAGAATTCCGGCCTACACTCCACGAGTGTTCCGTGGGCTGGTATTTCGTGATTCACCTTGAGGTCCCTTCGCAATCCCTGGTCTGTTGGCCTGTGGGTCCCTGTGAAGGTAACTTTGACTTTCCTTTGGCTTTGCTGGTTGCTCCAGATGTGCCCTGACTCTCCATTGCTTGGAGAGTCCCCAGGACCTTGCTGGTCCTCACTGAAGCTTATTTCCTCTGCCTGCGTGGGTTGCAGTTGCCAAGGCTTGCTGGTGTTCGATCCGGACACGGACTCCCAGCACTCGACATCCTTCGTGGGACAGCTCACCTAGGGACTTTGGTCATCATCGACGTCTCCTGGTCCCCGTGGTTGCAGAGTCAAGCATCCAAACTTCTCACCTGAAGCACCCGACATCGGTGGCCATTCGTCTATCGTGCCCCTGGTCACTCTGAAGTGACCCAGACTCTGTCCCCTCTGCTTTCAGTTTCTTCTCACCTCGGATCCAGGCTTGGATTCCACCGGACACTTTTCATCTTCCAGGCAGCAGCACTTCTTCGCATCACGCCATTGAAAACGAAGAGGGTTTCCGACACCACTTGACCCCTATGCACCCAGCTCCTCTGGGATAGATAACACGGGTACCTTGGTACTCACAAGAGTGCTGGCCTTAGACCCTTCTATGTTCCAAGGGGTTTGCTTGAAGTCCTCTCCGATGTGTCCTTAAACTGTAATTTTCCAACAGCGACTTTCCCATAGGGTTGTACAGAGCTCACGCCTGTGTTCACACATTGCACCCGTCCTCTGTGGGTCCCCTGCGTCGCTACTTTGGGTGGTTCCTTGGGGTCCCAGTGATTCTACGTGCTCTAGGCACTGTGTCTAGTTAAGTTGTGGTTGTTATACCACTTTCTTAGTATATGGTTCGGTCTCCCACTGGAGCCCGCTGTGTATTGTGCTATTTACTGTTGTTCTATTGATTTAATATTGTGTGCTTTGTGCTCTAATTTCATAAAGAGGTTAGTAGAGAGTGTTTAGTAATAAATATATATATTTTATATATCTCTTGTGTGGCTCTCCTTTTATTTGGTCATTCAGGAGGTTCTGATCTGGTGAAACAAGCTGCTTTACATTCCTTCGAGACTTAGCCTGAAGGCTGCTCTCCACAGCTACCACTAGGATAGCTTTCTATAAAGGTTGTCTTTAAGCTAATCATCAATAAGGGTTGTTTGTACTGGTACAAGGTGCCCACTTTAATTAGTGGACAGCATATACCAGGCCAACTTCTCACATTGGTGTGCAGCAGTTGGGATTCAAGCTTGCTATTGTTTTACCAGATAAATCTCATTGAGTGATTAACTGAAAACCACTGAAGGTATTAGGTACATATAAATCAAGACTGTTGTTTGTATGCCCAAGAAAGAAAGTATTTTATTGTACCAATTTTAAAGAGTCTTCATTTTTGCCAATCCCGAGTTGCACTGTATTTTTTAAAATCGCTTCCGAATACATTTATCTGTATTACAGTAGCATCTTTCCTTTGGGCATGTATGAGGAAAAGGAAATATGCACCATGATATCAGGAGAATCTGTTTATTGTTTATTAACTTTATGGAATTTACTTGCAATCCTGATTAAGGGGGGCTTCCTCATATGGAAGAATTGTGATTGGTCATATTTTAATTGTTTTATAGCTGATTTTATGTACTTTTATGATCTGTACACAAGAGATCGAATAAAGTTTATAAATGAAATGAAAATGAAATCAAGACTAGAATAGGCAAGTTCCACTGAACTTGGAGTTGGGCAGTCAAGGGTCTAGCACACCCTTTCTCCAACTCAAGAGAGTTTAGTTCCCACTAGGTTAGGTAGGTACCCACACCACATAACACTAGTATGTTCTCTAGGCCTGAAGCAAGTGGGTCTTTGACAACTAGATATGATTGTCTCTCATTCCAATAATTGAGAAACATGTGTGCATCTAGGAAGGTGAGGACAGGAAGAAATGCAAGCACCCAACATCTCATAGAGATGCTGCTATTAGATGACCTCAGAAAGACTCATGGGTCTGATGAGGCAGACAAGTTGGGTGGGACAGGTGATGAGGACAGAGGAGGAAGTGAACACTTCTTTGATCTGGACTCAAACCCTGGCCAGGACGATCAAGATGATTCTAACCTGGAAAATCCACCTCTTACTTCAGGTTGGGGAGAAGGCCCCAGTGGCCCTCTCTTTACTCCACCAGGGAGAGTATAAAGTTTACCAAGAAGATCCAGATCTCCTTCTCAGGAATCTAATCATTCAGGTACTTCTGTAGGGACCTCTGCTTCTCATAAAAGGGACTCCTCTTGTGAGAAGAAGTGTCAATTACTGAGTATGAGAGGACCAAACTCAGAATCAAGAGGGAACAATTGGCCTTAGACAGGGAATCCCTAGAGCTCCAGCGAGCTTCCAGGAGGTTGGGGCTAGAGCCCCATGTTGGCAGCAACAGTGTCCCTAGAGGTAGAGAATTTACTCATGACCATAGGAACCTGAACAAGACATTCCCTCCCTATCAGAATGGGGATGACATCCACAAATGGATAACTGCACTAGAGAGGGTCTGTAAATTACAGAGGGTTCCTCAAGAGCAGTGGACAGCTATCTTGTGGCTATCCTTTGCTGACAAAGGTAGAGACAAGCTCCTCACTGTAAGAGAAGAGGATGCTGATAATTACAAAGTCTTGAAAAGTGCTCTCGTTGATGGGTTTGGCTTTACCACTGAACAATACAGGATTAAGTTCAGAGGCACCCAGAAGGCACCCACTCAGGACTGGGTTGACTTTGTAGATTGTGCTACTAAGGCTCTGGAAGGCTGGTTACTTCACAATAAAGCGTGTGATTTTGAAGGATTGTACAATTTAATTATGAGGGAGCAGATCCTTAATAATTGTCAAAATCAGTTGTTTCATCAGTACCTGGTGGACTCTGATCTGACCTCTCCGCAAGAATTGGGACAGAAGGCAGACAAATGGGTCAGAACCAGGGTGATGCAGAAAGTTCAGAACCAAGGTGGTGACTCCAAGAAGCAAGATTCTAAAACCTCAGATAAGGGTGGGGAGAAGGGTAAAGACCAGAAGTCTTCTCAAGGGCCCTAAAAGTCTTCATCTGGGGGGGAGTCACAATCAAACAAGGGTAAAGGCAAAAAGAAGCTTTGGTGTCATATCTGTAAACAGAAGACACATTGGACAAATTATTGTCCAAGGCCAAGGAATTTACTCCAGCCACCACTGCCCCTAAGGCAACTGTTCCCCCTAGTTCAGCTCAAAGTGGTGGTACACAGAATAAGGGTGTAGTAGGGTTAACCCTGGGATCTGAGATGGACTCTGGCCTAGTCAGAGTTCCAACTCAGGCTGTGTTAGTCTGTGATGGAGGCATGAATATTGCCTCCTTATTTGTCAGCCCTAGTAATCTGGGCAAATACAGCAGCCTTTGATCAATGCTAAGGAGGCCATGGCATTCAGGGACACAGGTGCAAGTGTCACTATGTTGACAAAAGATCTTGTGGCCCCTGAACAAATCATACTTGGTGAGATGTACCAAGTGACCAATGCAAGAAATGTCAGGACAGACCATTCCTTGGCAGTTGTGAATTTCACCTGGGGAGGGGTAACCGGCCCTAAGAAGGCTGTGGTAAGTGCAGACCACCCTGTTGAATGCTTATTGGGCAATGATTTGGAAACTTCAGCTTGGGCTGAGGTGGAACTCAGTACACATGCAGAAATGTTAGGCAACCCTGCAGATGTGTTTGCCATGACTAGGTCACAGGCAAAAATGTCTTCCACTGAACAGGCCCTGGATCCTGGAATAATGCACCAGGTGCCTTCCGAGAGAAGGAGCAGTAGGGGTAAGGCAGTGTCTTCCCCCCTGCCTCAGAGTACAGATCAGTCTCTTGCGGGAGATGATCTTAGTCCTGAAGAAGGAACTGTCTCAGAGGGACTTGAACCTGATCAGGTTGAGTTCTTGGGAACAGGCTGCCCTTTCAGGGCAGATCTGAGCCAGGAGCAGCTGAGCTGCCCCTCTCTTGAACCACTCAGACAGTAAGCTGCTGCTGAGGCTGCTGGGAGTACCATTGGGTCCCACAGGATCTACTTAGATGATGGACTCTTATACTCAGAGACTAGAGATCCCAAACCTGGTGCCACCAGGAGGTTGGTTATACCTCTGAAGTTTACGGGCTTCCTATTGACACTAGCACATGATATCCCATTAGCAGGACACTTAGGCCAAAACAAGACTTGGGACAGACTTGTTCCTCACTTTCATTGGCCTCACATGTCAGGGGCACAAAGGAGTTTTGTCGCTCCTGTATCACCTGTCAAGCCAGTGGTAAGGCATGTGGTACTACAAAGTCCCCCCTAATACTGCTACCTGTGGTGGGGTTTCCCTTTGAGAGGGTTGGGATTGACATTGTTGGTCCCATGGATCCTCAAACTGCATCTGGGCACAGATTTATACTAGTGGTGGTGGACCATACCACTAGGTATCCAGAAGCTATTCCACTTAGGACTACCGCAGCTCCTGTGGTGGCTAGAGCCCTCCTGGGAATCTTTTCCAGGGTGGGTTTTCCTAAGGAGGTAGTATCAGACAGAGATGCAAACTTTATGTCTGGTTACTTGACTGCTATGTGGAAGAAATGTGGAAGGAGTGTGGAGTAAATTACACATTTACCACCCCTTATCACCCACAATGCAATGGGTTAGTTGAAAGGTTCAACAAACCCTCAAGGGCATGATTAAAGGTCTCCCTGAAAAGCGCAGGCGTTGATGGGACATACTTTTGCCCTGCCTTCTCTTTGCCTACAGAGAGGTTCCTCAGAAGGGGGTTGGTTACAGCCCTTTTGAACTTCTGTTTGAGCATTCAGTTAGGGGTCCCTTATGTCTAGTGAAGGAGGGATGGGAGTTACCTCTCAAACCCCCTAAACAGGATATTGTGGACTATGTACTTGGTCTCTGCTCCAGGATGGCTGAGTACATGAAGAATGCATCCAAAAACCTTGAGGCTAGCCAGAAATTGCAAAAGGCCTGGCATGACCAAAAGGCTGTGTTGACTGTTTATCAGCCAGGGCAGAAAGTATGTGTGTTGGAGCCTGTGGCCCCAGCAGCCCTCTAAGACAAGTGGAGTGGCCCTCATACAATCATTGAGCAAAAGGGAGCGGTTACCTACCTGGTGGACCTTGGAACTTCCAGGAGCCCCCATATGTTGACAGGTCAGACATGGGCTTGCTCATGGCTACTGATGAGGGACAGGAGAAAGAGAGCAATCCACTCTCTGACCTGCTCTCACAGAACCCTGATGATGGTTCAGTTGATGGTGTAGCCTTGGCAGGCAGCCTCACTGACCAGTAGCAAACTGATTGCAGGAGAGTCCTGAATCAGTTCAGACATATGATTTCTCTGACTCCAAGTCAGACTACCTGGTGCACTCATGAAGTGGACACAGGTGACAGTCTGCCTGTTAAAAATAAGATTTACAGGCAACCTGACCATGTCATGGACTGCATCAGGACTGAAGTCCAGAAAATGTTGGACCTGGGAGGGATTGAGCCCACAGATAGCCCTTGGGCTAGTCCAGTAGTCTTGGTACCAAAACCTCACACCCAGGGTGGTAAGAGAGAGATGAGGTTCTGTGTTGACTACAGGGGTCTCAATGCAGTCACTAGGACTGATGCACATCCAATACCCAGGGCAGATGAACTTATAGGTACTTTGGCCTTAGCCAAGTTTCTGAGTACATTTGACCTGACAGCTGGCTACTGGCAAATCAGACTAGCTGAGGATGCAAAGCCAAAAACAGCATTCTCAATTCCTACTGGGCACTACCAATTTGTGGTGATGCCCTTTGGCTTGAAGAATGAACCTGCCACTTTTCAAAGGTTGGTGAACAAAGTCCTTACAGGCCTGGAAGCCTATAGTGCAGCTTATCTAGATGATATTGCTGTCTTTAGCTCCACCTGGGAGGATCACCTGGTCCACCTGAGAAATATTTTGGAGGCCCTGCAGAAAGCAGGCCTTACTATCAAGGCCACCAAGTGCCAGATAGGGCAGAGTCAGGTTGTATACCTAGGCCACCTTGTAGGTGGCGGTCAGGTTCAACCATTGCAGAGCAAAATCCAGTGTTAAATGGTAGCGGCAGTCGTAGTCGATAACCTTTCAAGTATTGCCCGGCGGTAATCGCCTCTTATACCATTCGATGCTAAACCAACAAAGAGGCAGGCGCCGGAGACTGGAAGGCAGGAAACAAAGTTTTATTCCGTCGGAGTGGAACACATCAGATCAGACAGCGAGGTATCGTCACGAGGTGCTCTAACTGCATCTCTGAGACCTGGTCTCTTATACACACGTTTATGACTTTATTGCAGGTTTATCATACATGGCACATTCTTGAGATCGCTTTGATACATGAAAGAACATCCTCAGAATCCCCGGCTCAGATCCGCTCCCACACATAGCTACAGTAGAAGTCCCCACCCCACCCACAGTAGGAGATGGCTATCGCACAGCTGGACATTCCGCCAATTCCCGGGGGTGTGTGCAACCGGTCGGGTCCCAGGGGGTGGGGGCCTTGATCTGCTGTAATCCCTTTGATGTGGGGTGTTTCCTTTACAGTAGGGGCAATAAACTGCATCCGCAGGGCTAGGTGATGGCCTGGGATCGGTTCGGACAATCGGGCGCGGAGGAAGGGGGTTATCAGAAAGGATGTATGACCATGTATGGGATGAAAAGGAGGTGTTGGTCAGGCATGGGGTGCGATTCCATGGCAGGGTCGCGCAGAAGGAGAGGTTTTACGGCTCATGTACGAGAGAGCGGGGGTGGCCAGCGCGCGGGGGATGTTCGCAGCGTCTGAGGGGCGCGCTGGTGATCGGCAATGAGCGGGGAGAGAGAGAGAGAGAGGCGCCTAAAATGGCGGCCGTGCGTTCGCTGTGCGTGGCGCTGGGGAGAGGCAAGATGGCGCAGATAATGTTCAGTTACAAGCTAAATTTCCACACCAGACCATCATGGACTGGGTTGCTCCAACCACCCAGACTCAGGTCAGAGCTTTCTTGGGCCTGACTGGGTACTACATGAGGTTTGTCAAAGGTTAAGGATTCATAGTGACCCCTTTGAATGACTTAACTTCCAAAAGAATGCCTAAGAAAGTTCAGTGGACAGTTAGCTGTCAAAAGGCATTTGATGACCTGAAGCAGGCCATGTGCACTGCTCCCATTCTGCAAAGTCATGACTATTCCAAACAATTCATTGTTCAAACTGATGCATCTGAGTTGGGGGTAGGGGCTGTGTTATCACAACTGAATGAAGAGGGTCAGGATCAGCCATTAGCTTTTATTAGCAGAAGGCTGACCCCCAGAGAGAAACGTTGGTCAGCTATTGAGAGGGAAGCCTTTGCTGTGGTTTGGGCCTTGAAGAAGCTGAGGCCATAATTGTTTGGCACTGACTTCATTGTTCAGACAGACCATAAGCCCCTTTAATGGCTAAAACAGATGAGGGGTGAAAACCCCAAACTTTTGTGGTGGTCCATTTCCCTACAGGGGATGGACTATACAGTGGAACATAGACCTGGGAGTAACCATGCCAAAGCAGATGGACTCTCCAGATATTTCCACTTAGAACATGAAGACTCAACTAGTCAAGGTTAGTTTAATGTCCCTGCGTTTGAGATGGGGGTTGTGTAGGAGAGTAGGATCTGCTTCTTATGGTTACCCCCACTTTTTTGCTGATGTATTACTGTTTTTCATTTAGTCTGAATGAGATCTTGCTATCCAGGACCCCAGTCTAGCTGCTTTCTCCTCTAAATTGATTGCATGTACACCATGTACCCAGGGCAGAGGTACCCCATAGGCCTCCCAGGGGCTGCAACATGTATTGTGCCACCCCTGAGAGACCATTCAAAATGACACCACAGGTCTGCTACTGCAGCCTGTGTAAGGTGGTGCATGCACCCCTTACTTAGATATAGGTTACCTATATCTATTCTAAATCACTACACATATAAACCTATCAGTCACCCCTATGGCAGGCCTTATCAATCCTGAAGGCAGGGTGCTTGTTTTTATGTGAGAGCAAAGCCCTTCTGCAGCCTTCAGAACCTATTTTCCGGGGTTGTCTGTGATGCAGCCAAACATATATATTTAAGTGCATTATTACCTCGCAGTAAATGCTAACTTTAAAATAGCTGCTTAGAAACATGTCGTGTTTAGTGTCAAACACCTTGGAATCATACCTCCTCTGCAGTAACTTGCAGGGGAGGTATGATTCCACCCTTCTAGAGGGACTTATATGAAACACCGGAACACCCGGTACCAGCTTTCTCGACCTGGGCATCACAAAATGAATGCCGCCAGCCACAGACACAAGTCTGCCCTCCTGCTGCTGAGCCAAGCTCGAGCAGGGGAAGGCTTGACAATAGGTGTCCTGTCATGGGGACCGTGCAACCCGAACCCCTGTGTACCATGTACTTTTGCAGCAGCATATGCTTTTGGCAATTCCGGAGGCTGTGCTTTGGGCTACGTGTACTCCTGACCCCGAGCAGTATTTCCACTGAAGATTTCCGGCCTACACTCCACGAGTGTTCCGTGGGCTGGTATTTCATGATTCAGCTCGAAGTCCCTTTGTGATCCCTGGTCCGTTGGCCTGTGGGTCCCTGTGAAGGTAACTTTGACTTTCCTTGGGCGTTACTGGTTGCTCCAGTCATGCCCTGACTCTCCATTGCTTGGAGAGACCCCAGGATCTTGCTGGTCCTCACCTTAGCTTATTTCCTCTGCCCGCATGGGTTGCAGTTGCCAAGGCTTGTTGGTGTTCGATTCGGACACTGACCCCCCAGCACTCGACATCCTTTGAGGGACAGCTCACCTCTGGACTTTGGTCATCGTCGACGTCTCCTGGTGCCCGTGGCTGCAGAGTCAAGAATCCAATCTTCTCACCTGAAGCACCCGACATCAGTGGGCATTCG
This sequence comes from Triturus cristatus, assembly GCF_964204655.1. Lineage (NCBI taxonomy): Eukaryota > Metazoa > Chordata > Amphibia > Caudata > Salamandridae > Triturus > Triturus cristatus. Next base: position 764,459,158 of record NC_140581.1, on the reverse strand, counting down.
TCTATCGTGCCCCTGGTCACTCTGAAGTGACCCAGACTCTGTCCCCTCTGCTTTCAGGTTCTTCTCACCTCGGATCCTGGCTTGGAATCCACTGGGCACTTTTGATCTTCCCGGCAGCAGCACTTCTTCGCATCACGCCATTGAAAACGACGAGGGTTTCTGACACCACTTGACCCGTATGCACCCGGCTGAGATAGGTAACACGGGTACCTCAGTACTCACAAGGGTGCTGGCCTTAGAGCCTAGTATGTTCCAAAGGGTTTGCTTGAAGTCCTCTCCGCAGTGTCCTTAAACTGTAATTTTTCAACCGCGACTTCCCCATAGGGTTGTGCGGAGCTCGCGCCTGTGTTCACACACTGCACCCGCTCTCCGTGGGTCCCCTGTGTCACTACTTTGGGTGGTTCCTTGGGGTCCCAGCGATTCTACGTGCTCTAGGCACTGTGTCTAGTTAAGTTGTGGTTGTATACCACTTTCTTAGTATATGTTTCGGTCTCCCCCTGGAGCCCGCTGTGTATTGTGCTATTTACTGTCGTTCTATTGATTTAATATTGTGTGCTTTGTGCTCTAATCTTATAAAGAGGTTAGTAGAGAGTGTTTAGTAATAAATACACATATTTTATATATCGCTTGTGTGGTTCTCCTTTCATTTGGTCATTCAGGAGGTTCTGATCTGGTGAAACAAGCTGCTTTACATTCCTTTGAGACTTAGCCTGAAGGCAGCTCTCCACAGCTACCACTAGGATAGCTTTCTATAAAGGTTGTCTTTAACCTACTCATCAATAAGGGTTGTTTGGACTGGTACAAGGTGGCCACTTTAATTAGTGGACAGCATATACCAGGCCAACTTCTCACAGCTGTGAACTGCAGTACGTAGTAGGAACACTGTCCCATAGTGGATTCTCTGTGCTTGCGAAGTGTCAGTCCACACAGAACCAATGCTATACAGGGACCATCAAAGTTTCCTTCCCTGGGAAACAGCGCACATTTCTTTGCAATATCGCTCACCTACACTTGCTAAATTCTAACCCGTAAGCAATTCTTCCAGCCCCACTTCCTAGCACAGAGTTTTGCTCTCTGCGATTGAAGATGAAAATCAGATTTTAATGCCCTTAGAGTTTAGCACCCCTAAACTATTTAAAATTTAACATTTTATTCCAAATGTACTCCTTATCTCGCAGCATGTGAAGCCTTCTCTGAAAACACTGGGCCACTCATAGAGTTGTCATTTACTCTGATCACTTTTTTTCTGCAATAAATCCAGTATCATTGTGTTCTCCCTCAGCCAGAGCAGGCAACTCTAGGGGCATCGTGTCGCAATTTGCCAATGCACACTGTCTAAGTGTCTATATGGTACAGCTATTGCTATGTGTGCCCTGAGATCCATTGTACCTTCATCCAAATCCTGTTTGACTTTCTCTATGCCAGAAGGTAAAGCAGTGGCAGAAGCATCACTTCATGGAGCTGAAAAGAGCTCATTAAAGGGATCATTAGATTTCTGGGATGGCACGTTTGAAACTGGAACTTTACTCCGTCTGTTCTGGTCCTTCCATCACATTGTGTTATTAGAGCTGTCAGTGAGGTAGAAATGTGATCCGGCATCTGATGATTTGGTAATCCAGCCTCAGAAATGGTTCGATAGACAAACACCAAGGCATACACTGCAATGTTTAAGCCCTGTGCCAGTTCCCACTTGCATTTTGAGAATAGTTAGACTTTCATAAAGTTACTGATCTAGGTCTAAATAGTTAGATTAAGTAACTCACCTTCACTGTTCAAAACTCTCTATATTTTAAAATGGTTCACATCCTCTTTGGATGAAAGGGTATGGATGCCATCAATGTGCAGTGCTGCAAATATGTATTAGGGACATTGTTGCAATGGTGCGGCAGAGACTCAGTACGCCGTCTCTTTTAGGAGGTTGATGTAGAGGAGCAACCCTGCTGCATCACAGGCATATATATATATATATATATATATATATAGGAGAGAACACTTCATGGGACCCACAACAGGATTCACGGCAACTCAGGTCACAACATTGGGAGCAATTACATCACAGAGTAAGGTAATAGCTCTTTTTAAATAAAACTTTTTTTCAAATAAGATATTAAAAAGTATAATAACAATACAGAAAAATACAAACAAGAAGTCAGGGATGAGGAAAGAGGGGGTGGGAAATGAGGAAAAAGGAGCAAGGAATGTGGGATAAGACATTAGGAATTTGTATGGTTGAAGAACGAGGAATCAGGATGTTTTATAAAGAATGCTGTACAGATGTCTTCTCCATGATTCATATGAACACACCTAAATGTAGCAAGTGCTATCCAAAATAAGAAAAATCAAGAAGGAACACAGAGAGCATGGTGCACATGAAGTCATTGAATAAAAAGGGAACATCTTTCAAACAAATCAACTGACAAAGCAGTGAACATTATTTTAATGAAATCCCTTTGCAAGTGCTTTTTAGCTTTGCAGGTGGTAAATTCAATTCACACTATTTTGTAGTTGAAAGGTGAATTTCACTGAGAAACATTAGTAATCCTAGAGTTGCACATTCTTTGGTCTTATGAACACAAACAAGGAGTATTCAGCGATGCATTTTGTTCCAGTGAATGGTGTGGGATATGGGCGTGATGACATAACTTTGGCATTCTCTGAAGACCTAGTTCTTGCATTAAAGATTAATGCTCCTAGTATGCCCTTGCGCAAAGCACAGCGTGCTTCCATTCCCTTCAGCAGTGCACAGTCTGCTGAGAGTGAGTCTGCGATGCACCACAGCTAGCACCTGCCTCTCGCTCTGGCTGGTGTAGCAACCATAAAAGAAAAAGAAACAAATTCCCCAGGGAACATGGAAGTTGAAGGTATCATGAATTACTTCCACTGTAGACGACAAGATGGAGAAAGCACAGCTCACCTCTACCTAGTTTAAATGAAAGGTGTGACTGTCTTATCCCCATTGCTTGTCCACTGTCATGCACGGTGAGGAAACCCCTCATTTAGACTTTTAACCATTGAGCAGTGTTCTCTTTCCGTTTTTAAAGGGGGAATAATCTGTGTTTATCAAGGCAATTTTTAAATCTGCGATTTTGCACATTCTGGGAAAAGGATTGCTGCCTCTATATTTAAACAAAATATATTCTTCTCATAACGCTTTTGCACATCTGATATGACGAATCTGTAATCCTTTTTTGTGTGTTTGTTTGTATGCGGTCTCCGCTTCCCCGGTCCAACGCCGGCTTTGCTGCCGTTCGATTGGAGGGAAGCGGACACACCCTCCACATTGGAGCCAATCAGAATCCTTGTTGGTTGGCCCTCCGGGAAGGGCAGGGAGCGGAGCTTTACGCACCGGCCAGCTATTTAAATCCATGCTGGGCCGGACGCGCAGCGTCATGCACGGTGAGGAAGCCCCTCATTTAGACTTTTAACCATTGAGCAGTGTTCTCTTTCCGTTTTTAAATGGGGAATAATGTGTGTTTATCAAGGCGATTTTTAAATCTGTGATTTTGCACATTCTGGGAAAAAGATTGCTGCCTCTATTTTTAAACAAAATATATTCTTCTCATAACGCTTTTGCACATCTGATATGACGAATCTGTAATACTTTTTTGTGTGTTTGTTTGTATTCGGTCTCCGCTTCCCCGGTCCAACGCCGGCTTTGCTGCCGTTCGATTGGAGGGAAGCGGACACACGCTCCACATTGTAGCCAATCAGAATCCTTGTTGGTTGGCCCTCCAGGAAGGGCGGGGAACGGAGCTTTACGCGCTGGCAAGCTATTTAAATCCATGCTGGGCGGAACGCGCGCAGCGGGCGCTGGCGGCGTGCCAAAGGCAAGCCCATCTGCGCCCGTCCGCGCCAAGGATGGGACAAGGATGGGTTATGCTTCTCAACCCACTTGGAAAAGGTATCATGCTGAGGTCCTAAAAATGTAAATACAAAAGCTACCTGTCAACATCCTATTTCCCCGGATCTAATCTATGGAGCCTGTTCCTGCTACATATGCAGGCTCGATCTTCCCTTCGAGCTATCTACTGGGATTTTCAACCAGAAATTTAATTCTGGGCTTTTTAAGGCCAGGAGTGGGGGCCAGCTTATAGGAGGTCTAATTAACGCGCGATCTCTGGGTAAACATAGCCAAGACATTAGAGATCTCATACTGGAATCTCAACTGGACATACTATTTGTTACAGAGACCTGGTTAAAGGACTGGAGTGGTCCTGATGTTACGGACTCTGTTCCACCTGGCTACCTGATATATAGGAAGGATCGATTGGTAGGTAGGGGTGGAGAGTTGGCTATCATTTTGCGTGTCTCTTTTGCCTGTACTTTTTTTGAACTTGATACGATTGCAGAAGCTGAAAGTTTAGGTTTTTGTCTTTCCCTGAATGCTACTTCATGCTTCTCAGGCGCCCTCATCTATCGGCCTCCTGGTCAAAGCACCAAGTTTATTGACCCACTTAGTGATTCTCTGAGCTATCTTATGCTTAAATATGCTAACTTCACGCTATTGGGTGATTTCAATCTTCACCTAGAGGGCAACTCTGAGCCTGGGACAAGTAACTTCCTCCAAGTCCTAGATGTATTCTCACTACAACAAATAGTGAAGGGACCTACCCACCAGGCAGGTCATACTCTTGATGGGGTTTGCTCTAACCTGCCCTGGCTCTCTGTAGATATCCCTTCTCCTTTAATCTGGTCCGATCACTCCTTCATCCCCCTCAGGATCATGATTCACCTGAAGGGTCATGTGGTGAAATTTTTGAAAGAACCTCAGCAGGGGCCATCATGGGCACAGATTGCAAAAAACCCTAATTTATCGACTGTGGCTAAAGCTCTTATACTGACATTGACAGGCAATACAGAGATAGATTCTCGTCTATTTCAGTCCTGGTTATCCAATGTCTGCAAGACTCTTGCTCCTTTGGAGAAGGGGAGCAAGCCAAAAAAACACTAAGAACTTAAACACTCCTTGGTTTACGCCCCAATTGGCCCAAGCACGCCTGCATTGCAAGCAATTGGAGTGACAGTGGAGAAAGGGATATAAGGAGGAACAGAAAACAATGTTTAGGGAAGGTAGGAAAGCTTACTTTCTCCAGATTAAACTGGCAAAAAAGGATTTTTTTACCAAGAAAATAAACACAGCTAAGGATAATCAGAAAGCGATTTTTCTGATTGTGAAGTCATTTACAAAACCCATGGCGGAACAGAGGGAGCTTCCAGCCTCACAGATACTGTGTGATAATATCTCCCTGTACTTTGAGGAGAAAATCCATAAAATTCAAATAGATTTTCCAGGGTGTAATCTTGTCTCTGACCCTCTCCTGGTGGAAAGCTCGGTCTCTATTTCCACATTTGAGCCCGTCCCATTAGATATGACACTTATGGCTATTGAAAGGTGTAAATCAGGATCGCCGTTGGATGCCTGCCCTCCGTCGATTCTCCATAAAATGCTGGAGGTAGTGACTCCCATCGTTAATCAGATAGTCAATTCCTCTCTCAGGACGTGTATTGTTCCAGCGGAGTGGAAGCTGGCGTTGGTTAAACCACTGAAAAAAAAACAAAATATTGACTCGGCCGTTCTTTCAAATCTTCGCCTAATTTCGCTTCTCCCACTTTTGGGCAAAATAACGGAGACTTTTGTCCTAAAAGAGCTAACAAAATTTCTAGAAGATCAACAAATCCTTCACCCGCTTCAATCCGGATTTCGGCCTAAACATTCCATGGAGTCGGCCCTCCTTGAAGTTTCTGACTCCCTGAAAATGATTGCCGATAGGGGCAAGAAGGCTGTTTTGATTCTTTTAGATCTGTCGGCTGCATTCAACACTATTTCTCATGACATCCTTCTGAAACGTCTCGAGTGCAGCGGCATTTCTGGTATGGTGCTGAAGTGGATCAAATCTTTTCTTGCCAATCGGAGACAGGCAGTCACTTTAGGTGCGTTCTTGTCCCCAGAACGCTCCATTACGGCAGGAGTTCCACAAGGGTCTTCTTTAAGTCCGTGGTTGTTTAATGTGTCTATGGTCCCTCTTATCGCTCTGATTAGTTCATTTGGGATAGAGGTTATGTCATATGCAGATGACACTCAAATGATTCTCTCTATAGAGAATGACTCCATGGAGGCTGAAATCAACTTCAAACATTGTTTGACCGCGGTTCTTCAATTGATGATGAACAACCAGTTGAAATGCAACACGGCCAAAACGGAGATTCTCCCGTTAGGGGCTGACGTCCTTTTCCAGCTGTCTAAATGGTGGCCTGATGGAGCTATTCCACCACCGGAGGTTGTGAAGGTTGCTAGGAATCTGGGAGTACAATTTGACAATTCCCTCTCCTTCCTACCGCATACTAAAGCGGTTGCGGGCATGTGTTTTAGCTTAATTAAATCCTTAAAAAGAATGTTTACGTTTCTCCCTTTGCCTGCAAGAAAATCTGTTGCGGTGGCTTTAATACTCTCACGCATTGATTATTGCAATGGCCTCCTGGCTGGAGTCAATAAGGCTGTTTTAAAGAAGCTTCAGGTGGTACAACATGCAGCAGCACGTTTGGTACTCAAACTCCCTAGAAGATCTTCAGCCTCTGCAGCTCTGAACAGCCTTTACTGGCTTCCGGTTCATAAAATAATTCTTTTTAAGATTCTCCTGATCACTTTTAGAGCAAAAATGAATACTGGTCCTAAATTTTTGTCGGCACGCTTTGTCCCACACACAACTACTAGACTGCTTAGGTCCTCTTCAGCAAATCTCCTTAAATTGCCCAATTTCAGATATAAACTAAAAGGTGCCAAGACTATGGCCTTTTTGGGTGCCAGAGCCTGGAACAAGCTCCCTGCACAGATTAAATCATGTAACACTGAACTCTTATTTAGGAAGTCCCTAAAAACTTGGATTTACGGCATTACAGATGATTGTTGTCATGCTCTGATTCAATGTCTCTATCAGAATAATTTTTTTCCTCACCTCATGACGTTAGCGCCAAGATACTCCTTGCGGAGTGATAGCTGCGCTTTATAAATAAAGTCTCAAATTCAAAACTCAAATAGGTAAGATGCTACCATTCCCAAATCAGCCCAATAGTTAATATTCACAGTACAACTCTGGACCAGGGGCCACAAACTGTGATCTGTGCCAGGCAGTGATTACCCTGTAAAAATAGAGTTCATGCACACCAAACCAGAAGGAAGAATACATCAGCCAAGTTGAAGTAAAGGTAATGACATCCCTACACACAAAGAAGCCCTTTTCAGGCTTCAACCTTCAAATCAGGAACATGATCAAAATATTTGTCTAAACTGTTAGTCCAACCAGAGAAACCAAAAGGCGGAGAAGCTTCACCATGTTCAGAAGGAGACGGGCCCATGGCGATTGGTGGGAGGGCAGAGTAAGGGTACTCTGTAGAAAATGCCAGCACTGAACAGGGTGCCAGGAGAAGAAAAATACTTTCTATGCAAGTTGGAGCAGGAAAGGAATATAACTTACAGGGATAAGTACAAAGAAAATTACATTTAGGAAGAAGATACAAACTCAATAGACACTATGAATACCTGCTGATCTTCCAAGACATACTTGTCATTTACCACTGTAATAGAGATAACTCTTATGGGGGTACTTTTGAGTAGGTGTAAGGAATTATAGCGACAACGGAAAATGGACATTATAGAAGTGTTCACACAGTCCTAAATGTAACAATGAAAGAACTAGTTGACCAGCTTTAGTATGCAGCTTGTGTATCTGCTTATGCGAACAGCAATCTTCACCCACCTTGTTGCCAATTTATCAAAGTGTTGGTGATATTTCAGCCTGCGAAAAGTGCTCAATGTTAGTGGGAAGTTAAGCTGCAGCTCAGATAAGGTCTGTTGTATACAGACACTGTGTTAGTGGGAAGTTAAGCTGCAGCTCAGATAAGGTATGTTGTATACAGACACTGAAAGCTCATGCAAGTAAAAGGGTGGTCTTGCTGGCCGTCATTCTGCCTGTCTCACCAATGGTGTCCCTGTACAAGATGTGATATGCAATCAGACTATGGTAAAAAGTGCTTGTAGTCAGCCAGCTTAGCAAAAGATGTGGGTATGAACACCCAAAAAAAGGTGCCTCTTGTGATTACATTTTGGCTACCTCACAGGAGTCAGGAGAAGATGCAGAAAGCTGCTTCATCTTTTTTTGTGCACGTCAGAATAGAATGGATGCCTCTTTAAATGCACGAGTTCTGTTCAGATGCTAGCACCTCAGACTCACTCCATAGAACACGGACGTGACTGCTCTGCATTATCCCAGAATTTAAATTAAGCTTTGTCCAAGACAATATATCAGAACCACATGGCTCTCCTCCCAACGTCCCTTAAATCACTTCATTTGGCACAAATGAACCTCCTCAGAACCCATAGCTGCCTCTTCTGCTACTAAGCTGATCATACATGTATTATTACTCAGAAAGTCCAGGCTGGGATTGTCCTTGTCGTCTCGCCTTGAAGCTGTATTTTTATTTACTTAAAACACTCACCATTCCACCCCCTTGCCACAAGGCCCAGAGAGGCACTGTACAGGTTAAGGTAAGGCAATGAAAATGTTGCTTAACAAGTCATAGAAATTCAATACATTGACTAGAAATAAAAAATAAATGATAATTAAATATTCTAGGTTTAGGAAAAAGACACAGATTCGCCAGATCCTTCTAATGAGCCTTTCAAGTAGAGCAGAGAATCCATTAGAACAGAGTCGTGTTATTTTCCCCTCTGAAAAGAACCTATTTTTATTCATGTATTTATTTGTAAGGCGCCCTCTACAGGACAAACTGCCTCTATATGGCAACGTAATTACCAACATTCCCAAGTCATCCGTGCCCTTAGCAAACAAAAATGTCACGTCCAATAGTGACTCGTCTTGAAAAGACACATTTTCAGCACCTCCTGAGACTGTTCGTGTCGGCTTGAATGGAGTTCCGGATCCTGGGGCCTGGCCAAGGTTAAAAGCCTAGCAGTCTGGAATATCCTAACCCCCTGACCCCATGGTTCAGGTCATTTCTAGCTGAATTTAAGCAACGCTACAAGCCTCAAGGACAAACCCGACAAAAAATAAACTAATTACTGGTTGTGATAATACTTCCAAAACATCCTTTCTGCCTCCATGCGGGGTGCTGCCTGTGATACGCTGGTGTGGAGATTTTCAGTGTATCAGTGTCACATACAGCGCTCGGTTTCCATGAGCTACTTTCTTTCAGGCCAGCGCTTCTTGTTACTGTTACAACCTGAATCACTTGTTAGTGTATCATTTTACTGAATGGAGGTGTTTCCTTTGCAGCAGTAATTGTATACTTTCGCACCACACAGGCTCAGACTCTTTATCCGATGACCTCGCCTTTTGTGTTTATTTATTCTTTCAATATTGTAAGTCTTTATCGACCTTTGGAATTTTACTCAGTCTTTCTGTTGGAGTTTAGAGCCATTGTTTGTACTGCCTTTCAGGACTGTTGATTTATCCATTCAGAGCGAAACCTCGACGCTTTCCAGACCTTCTTAATCTCTGCGTTTAGGCTCGTGTGTGTTTCCTACTTTAGATCTGCCCCTTGTGGTGAGCAATCACGTGTCTTGATTCTAACTCTCACCATTTAAATTATGAATAGGGCTCCCGGTTTTATGGTTTTTATTTTTTTGCCATTTCCGTCTGTATTTATCCATATTTATTTTTGGGTCATTTTTTCTGTATTTATCCACATTTATTTTTGCGACAAGCAAAAGACGCTACAGCTAATATTTTTCCACATTTATTTAAATTGACAATGCATGATTATTTTCAGTAATATATATAAATAAATGCTGCTCTGTTACAAAAATATTGAAAACACACCTCACTATCCCAGAACAATTGATGTAAACACATTTAGAATTTGAAGGAGTGTTCCTGTGCGCTCTAATGACCTGGCAAAAGAGGGCACAAAAAGCTGAAACACATGCTGGTTCCATATTAAAAAGAAATGACATGAAAACTGTAGTTAAGCACTCTTTTTAAGACATATTCAAGGTCATTAGGGCAAGACTCCAGAACAGAGCTGGCTCTATCAGGGGGCCCATGAAAGATTAAAGTAAGGCAACATTTCAAATTGCTGTTTGACTGCAGGGTAAGTAAGAGGCCACAGGGATGAATGGGCATGCAGAAGATTTTGTGTGGTCTGGAACCAGGGTGCTGACCACGAGCAATCAAGGCCAATGAAAATGATAGAATGTGCCCAAGAAAATTAGTATAACGTTGATGTATAATGGTACCAGTGTTCTCTTTTATTAACATCTTTATTTTCCAATTTCTTTTGATACCAATATAGACAATGCCTCTAAAATCAACTCAGCAGTCAAAACATTAATGTATCCCGTGGGGGAGTACCAGAGGCGCAACTAGAGTAAAATTTCAGGAGGGGCTAATCAAAATTTCGGGGGGTGGTGCTGATTGTTCCAGCAATTGGCAGAGTAAAGATGCAGGGGCTCTAAGAAGGAGTGAAAGAAAAAACAAAGCCTCGTTAACAAGTAAATGGTCTTTTAAAGACCTGTGAAGTACTGGGGTGCGGCTGTGTATGAACATGGGAAGCTGTCTCCGCCAGGCTGACACACACAAAGGTGGGGGGGGGGCTGAAGCCCTTTGAACCCAATGCTTGTTGCACGCTTGGGGAGTACAGTAAAAAGGCAAAATTCCAACATTTCTAAACCGTATGCGAATACCTTTTCCCCTCAGCTAAGTTCTCAATGTATAGCACACTACCTTTGTAAATCAAATAGACATGCTCTGACGAACTGGGGACCCTTCTCGCTCTTTCCATTTCGACCCACCTCATGAGGGTGGCATTCCCACACAATGCAACCGAGAGGAACAGACCAGACTCTGCGCCTGCACCACCAGCGGTCGTCCGACTGATCTTGTCCGGCCTACGCTGCCTTTAACATTGATTTATAGGCGCTAGTGATGGAGGAAGCAGGATGAATGGGGCCTGAGAGAAACCCGCTAGACGCCCCACCCCCCCAGAACCTGTGGTCGGCCCCTTGCCCAGTGGAGGCCCAGAGGACGAGTCAGGTGTGCAGGCAGCCCAGTAGTGAGACATCGCAGGAGCTGGGCAGGCCCGAGAGATGAAGAACAGGCCGGGCTGCCCTCAGCGCCGGAGGTTAGACATGTGCACTAAGGAGGGCTCCGAGAGGTAGAAAGCTCTGAGCAAATCGGGCCATTTGCTAGTATTTTGCCGTTTTTACATATAAATACAGACAAAGGAAACATTGTTTTCCGTCTGTATTTATATGTAAAAATCCTTTTAAACGGAAAACCGGGAGCCCTAATTATGAGCCATAAATAACCTGTTTGTTTTGCATGGTTTATGTATCACAGAATGGTGTGTTACATTTTTCCTTACTTATATCTGAGACCCAAAAATGTCGGATACTACTTAATATCCAGTCCAGCAATTGTTAATGGGATTTCTATGCATGATATATGGTGGATTAATTGAAGTAACTTTTACATACAGTGTTTAATTCGATAGAACTTGGTTCGTAGAACAAGCTCATGGAATGTTTTAATATGTTAGCCCCTGCTTTTTGTTGACTAAGGGTGCTATATACAAGTCGCCCATTGATTGATTCATAGGTCATACGGGTATTTCTCAGATGGGGTTTATAATATGCAGATAGGTGTTAAATGCTGTTTTTCAATTCATCAACACTGCTAACAAGAGATTGTGACCCACGGCGTGTCCTGATGATGGCCTGATGAATTATTACAATGGAAGTCGACTGTACCCTGGGAGAGTCCTATCTTGTGAAAACAGTGTATGTTTCTCGTAGTGATGGACTCTGAGGAACAGTACCGAGGCCTCTCTTTGGGTTGCCTTGTTTGTTTATCTTACGGTGTTTGAGTATGATGTTATATATGTTGTATTTGCATTGTGTGTGGGTGAAATCTTTGTTGCTGTTTGTATCAAAGCCCTCAAGTAAAGCTGCAATAGAAACAGACATTACCAAATTTCTTCAGAATTTTTCTTTGGCCTGTTCTATAATAATTGGACGATTCCACTTAATTATTACACTGATTTAGACAAATTATTACATGTTTTTACATAACTAATGTTGGTCATGTGGCATTTTTGCTTAGTTGTGATGTTTCTGGAGAGAGCTTCAATATCCAGTCAGTGTCTCAGTTTTTGGATCAAACTACATTGCATGAACTAGTGTCAAAATATCTGATCCACATCACACATAATAATCACAATCTCTCTTAAAAGGAAGTCACTAAACTATGAGAGAATGCACCCTATTCCAGAAACATAAATGGTGGGCATTTATTTTGCAGAAAAAAACTCCACGAAGAATGAGTATATGAGTCAATCAGGAATGTAGCCTCTTTTGCAGTGGTTATTTTTGGTATTGGTGCCATTCACTACCTGAGAAATCCAATTGTGCAGGTCTTTTACGTGGTCTCTGGCACTCCACTGATAATCCTTGATATGTCCAAGAAGGCGCATAACATCTACAGCTACATCAGCAGCTTCATCCTGCACTATATATTTCCTTTGCATAGTTATGTGTGAAGCAGGTGCTGTAAGAGGGGCTAGGCCAGTGGTCATATGAGATCAGGCGCTTGCTGGGGTGCAGGAAAATGAGTCGGACTGGGGAGACCGGGAGCCATCAGTGGGAGGGCATTAGGATATGCTGGGTGCCCTTGGTGGGCACCAGGGCACCTACCCTTTGTTGGCAGGATCCTGGGGGATGGGGTCAAAACTGGCCCGGCAGAGGGGGGGCCATGTGCCCCCTCTTCTCCTTAAGTAATTGGCTGGGCCCCAGTAGATGATGTCACTCAGGGACAAAATCAGCCCAGGACAGGCTGAGTGCCTCTTTTCCACATTTTAATAAGTCTGGGCCCTGGAGGATGGGGGCCCTGGGCCAAAATCATCCAGGGGATGGGGGCACATACCCCCTCTCCAAACAAATTCAGGGACGGGGCCCGAGGTCAAAATCAGGCCAGGGAGGGAGGCTGCATGCCCCTTTATTAACTTATTAACTTTGGGTGGGCTCTGGGGAATAGGATCCCTGAGGCTGAAATTGGCCCGGTAGGGGAGCTGTGTGCCCCATCCCACATATTAATATGGCCGGGCCCCAAGGGATGCATACCCCCTCCTCCTTTAGAATATGGCCAGGACCCGAGAGATGGGATCCCCGGGGCTGAAATCAGCCCGGGGATGGGGCTGCGTGCACCCCTCCCCATAAATATAAAGGTGGTCCTGTGCACAAAAGTTCCCTAGGGAGGTGGTACTGTGCCCCCCGTCCCTAAAAGATGCACTTCTGTTATAATCTAATCTTTGTCTACAATAATTTTTGGTTGTTTCTTATTAATCTGGTATTATAAGATTACAGTATGAAGGGGCATTTGCTTCTATGAAATCTCATCAACTGGTGAGAAAGTAGATGCAGTGCTACGCTAAGCCCTTCAATGCCTTGTCAGGGGTAGTAAGCACTATAAATACAATTACATTGGAAATTCAGGGTCTGATTCATAATACCATTCATGCCCATAAACCTAAGCTTGAGGCTAAATATGGTTCCATTTACACCTGACATATATTCACAGAAGGATATATGTCAGGTGTAGATAGTTTTATAACTGTTTGATTGCATGCCACATCGCCATTCATTTACACAGAATCAAATCACATACAAGGGGCAGAATGTGAGAGGTTTAGGGCATAGTTTGCCTTGAAAGTATCAGAACACCCTTCAACTTGTTAAAGCCAGGCCCTGCAGCCAGCCAACCACTGTGCACACCCAAAGGCTATGTGCAGCGGGGGGTTGGCTGTTATATGGTTATAAAAGATTACTTTACACCAAAAAAACTGGAAATTCACTGAGAACAACCAAATGTTAAAGTGATGTTTCAAATGTACAAAACAACTGAAATTCACCAGTTATAGCTATCTTAAGTAACTATAACTCATGCTCTAAAGTAACTATATTTTGCTCTCTCACCATGCACTGCTAATTACCCTACATATTACATTTCTCATGACATCTTGTATGTTATCATTGTATAATTTCTCCAATTACTCCTACTATTGTACTATCCAATATACCAGCAAAGATCATATAATCTGAGTTTAATAAGGACATTGGCCTGTAGGATTCAGCATTAGTATGGTTTTATGCTGGCTTCAGGACCAGCACAATCATGGTCTCAAATCACGGGGCTGGAGCTTTTTCTCCCAGACGATAAATTTTATTCAACAGTTTCTTTAGGGGTTGTACTTGGGTATCTATCAACATTTTATATAGTTCAGCTGGAAGCACATCAGGTCCAGCTGCCTTAGCACCCTTTAGGTTCATGATGTGACTTCTCACTTCTTCCTTGGAGATCTCCTTATTAAGGGTTGCGGCCTGTGCTTTAGTAAGCACTGGGAAATCCTTGTCTGTTAGCCAGTTCTAGATCAGGCCCTTACTGTCTAATCTTACCCTATCACCTCCCATGTGGCTTCCTAAAAAGAGAATTCCTACACCATACCTCTTTCATAGTTACAGAATCTCCCCTTGAACCCATCACAATACTCCGAGAACTTTTTTTACCCCTATTCTCCCCACCCAATGTGCTCGCCCTTTCCCCTCCAGAGGGACCCCTGCCTCGATCTTTGGCATGTTGTCTGTCATTTTAAGAACTCTCATCTCAGATGTCCGCTGATACATATACCTATAAGTATGTCATCAACAGCATCCTCTCATCCTTCCCTCATCTAGCCTAAATCTAACTGTGCCATTTTCATTTCCCCAATCAGATCATCTACCTCCACAGGGTCTCTAATGTTGTGCATTTCATTCCGCAAAACATAAAACGCAACATCTCAAGAAACTTCATCTGGACCCTAGCCCCCAACTTCTGCAATTCATCCATCTTGGAACGAAGCTCCCACTGTCATTGTTTTGTTCTTTTTCCTATGTTGGACCTCACTTTGCACTCAAAATCTGCATGTGTCAGGTCCTTGTCTTTTAGCGCATGAGTAAAGATTAGCTCCTTAACTGCATAAGTATGGAAGTGCACAAGAATTTTCTGAGGCGCCATACAGTTGTGAAATCATTTAAAAGGGTCCCTGTGAATTCGCTGGATCTACTTATCTAAGTGAATATCGAGCCTGTCTTGCAGGATCCATCTTTTCAAAAAGGTCTGTCACATAGGTCCTTAAATCCCTTGACTCTGACCTCTCCACTATTGTCAATATTTTCAAATTGTTCTGCCTGTAATGTTTTTCTACCCTCTCTAGGTCATCCATTAGTGCCTTATTCTCCCGCTTGAGCTTGCCTATCTCCTGGGTATTGGAGTGTGTAACAAGGCTCTTTCTCTCTAGATCCTCCTCCAGAGTAGAAGTCTGTCCAGCCAAGTCAACAAACTTCCTCTCCAGTGCACTACATTTGCCCTGAATCACATTTTGTTTAATTTCTGAAATAAAAAATTTCTTCATTATGTCAGCTCTGGGGCTCAAAAGAAAGCCATTTAAAGAGCTTTATGGCCCATCCTGAATCTCCATCTGTGTCGGCTGTCTCCCCTCCTTTTTCATATTTGTCCCTGCAACAGTGCTCAGCTATTTGCCTTGATCTATTTCTTCAGTGAGCGAGCTTAGGCTGTGTGTAAGCTGGTCCACATCTCCCCTACGGAAAGGAGTGGCTCAAACCTATTAGCTAGGGGTATAGCAGCTATTACTTTCTTTCCCCTCAAAAATGTGTTGTTTTGGACTTGTTCCCTTGACTCTGGGAGATCTACAGCTGCCTCCGCCAACAGTTGTTTCCCTTTGCCTGCTCCATAATTCTGGAGAAGGAGTTGAGTGTTGCGGTTGCCCTTACTACAGTTGACACAGTTCTCTTACTAGCTGTGCTGCCATGCATTTTCTTCAGCCCTAGAGTTAATTACTTGCCTGGCCCCGCTTTAATACTTAGTTTAACTGGATTGCAATCCTTCCCTGGGGGGCTGCTCCCTTCTCTCTGGGGCCCAGAGCGCAGTGAATACCTGTTCCTGCCCCACCCCCCAGGGTGCGGCTGGTAGCTTTACTCACTACTGTTCTTGGGTTGTTATCCATTTTGCTTTCAGAGACTTTCTGGTTAGCACTTATCCTTTAGGCCTGTAATGAATTCTGAAGCAGTTGCTACCCCGGTTCTGCCTCAGCTGCCCTGATCTAGCATTTTTGCTCATTTCTGCACGGGCTCCAAACCCCCTCCTCCCCCCCATTTGAGCCAAAGATGGTCACATGTACCTTAGGAGGCAGGGGCAGCTTTCCCAGCATCGGCATTGCACAGTGAGAGCCAGTACCTCTTCTCGCCAGCATAGAGATCTGCAACATCCTGCTGGTGATCAGCATCTTTTCCCAGTCTCCAGGAAATGCCTGGTAGTGAGCTTCTGCACTAACCCAGAAGCAAATGCGGGCCCCTGCAGCATGGACTTGCTGCAACGCAACACCAGTTGAATATCAGAGAAGCCCCAGGAATAATCGGAGTCGGCATCTGGCGGCATTCACACACTCTGCTACATAGACCTTCAAAAAACGTGGTGAGCTGTAATTAACACTTAAATTTGTAGAAAGTGATCACCAGCAGTGTAACAGCCTCATTATAGCGTTGAAGCAGAAAGCTAAATCAGGGTGTTTGGGAGGGGCTGATTTCTCCTGATATGTCTCAAGTTCCACTGATGGTGGCAACACTAGAGGACGCAAAGGCTTTTGAGAAGGTTAATTGAAAATACCACTGGGAAGTCCATGCAGAATTTGGATTTAGTCACAAAATGGCTTGAACATTCCAAAGTCTATATCAATCACCCACTGTGAGAGTATTTGTAAACAAGGAATTGACAGATGGCTTCAATATAACAAGAGATACCAGGCAAGGATGCTCTCTAACACCACTCCAATTTAACCTTTATATAGAGCCTTTTGCTCAGCAGATTAGGTCAGATTCCTCTATTATTCCATTTTCCATGCCTAGGTTTGAAGTTTAATTGGCCTTACATGCGGATGATATCTTGCTATATACTAGTAACTCTATTTCCTCAATATCTAAGGTAATGAGGCACGCAGGAGGGTTCGTTAGATCTCAGGGTGTAAAATAAATGAGGATAAAACTGAAATAAAGACGTGGGAGATGTCTATTAAGAATCAAATGAGGATTCAAATTGCCCATTACCTAGTAGATATTCCCTCTGCAAACCTGAAGAAATTGAGTGGAGAAAGTCCTGGAGAAATTGAACAATCATCCTTCAATAATTTATGGAAGAGTGAACCTGGTGAAAATGATGATTTTACTTAAAATCTCATTTTTATTTGATACTATACCCCTCATGTTTCCAAAACAGTATATAAGTAGGATCCAGGGTAGAGTCAGCAGTTTTATTGGGCCATCCAAGGGCATCAGACTCTGGTAGAAAAAACAAAGGAGAATGCTGAAGGCAGGAGGTTTCGGCGCAGCCCAATTTTCAAATTAAAAATATTTGCCTGTTAATAAACGAGCCAGATAACTCACCCAAGAGCAGACTGTACGTCACTATGTTAGAAGGTATAGAACGTCACCACTTCATATACAAATTTAGGGATCCAAAGTCCTTTAAGCGAGTTAGGCTGAAAGCAATTGTTGCCAAACTAAAGACCTAGATGAGTGTTAGATGAGTCCTCAATACCCGATATTATTCAACTTTAGCCTCAATCTGAGACTCCCCTGTGACACCTGAATGTGTGAATTACGTATTGAGACAGCCTTTGGGTATACATTATTGGAGAGATCTGAGAGATGGGATAGGAGTAATTAGCTGGGCTGAAATTATATCACTCACTGGGAGTAGGGTCTTGAGATTCAATCAATCAAAAATGCTTTATTCGGTTTGTACAAGTACAACCATATAGCAACATACATCAAGACAGTTAAGATTCAAATTTATGAAAGTTAAATAATGAAACATTTAAAATTACATCATTATCCATGCCAATATTGTTAAATCAATAAAGTATATCACTTTGTGTACAGAGTTAAATTTGATCATTAAATACATTTTAGCAGTAGTTGTTAAGGGGGGAGTTAATTCAATTTTGACATTTTAGCAGCAGTTTGTTTATAATAAGGGTTTGTGCAAATGCCAGTGCAAAAATAAATACACAACAAACAATGTAACTCGACAGCAAATCACCAACAGTTATAAAATGTAACAGCCAACGGGAGAACGGGGATAACGAAAGGAGGGAATCATATAATAATTGATTTCCTGTGCCAGATACATTTTAAAATGTAGGTGGCCATACGATAGCACACATTCGGGGAAGCCAAATCAAACAACAATTGTATTGCGGCTCTTGTATTGTATGTCTTATATTCTAAAAATAGTTGCTTCAAATAAAACTTTCTAAAACCAGTATAAAAATTACAAAAGAGTAAAAAGTGGCAGATGCTCTGTTTAGATTTCCCATCGCATGGGCACAGACATAACCCGGGTTTTTTTACGGTTGGGAAAGCCACCAAATGGTGGGCTATTCCCAGCCTCAGGCGTGCTAGAACGAAGCGATGAGAATTAATGCTAACAAATGTAAGATAGGATGGGAGTCTTGTGCTAAGGTTGTACTCCAAATATAATTTAAACGTACTTTGCATTGCATACTCCTTCATTCTGGTCCCTTTTGCATGGTCCAAGTAGGTGGTTTTGAGGTTACGCTTTGTTAAAACCGATGTTGATAAAATATCTTTAAAAATATCCTGACCAAAGAGAATCTTATACCAGGAGTGAATGTGTTTTAGCCAGGGGATTTTCGAATGCCGATCAAGTTTGATACAGTCCAAAATTACTTCCTGGGTAAACCTGGTTTCTTCTTTGGCCCATATGGACCGCCATAGGGACAAGGGACGCACATAATTATGCCTAGCTCTCTGTGGGTAATCTCGTTTGAGGCAGAAGCGGGGAGGCATAATAGTCGTTTCAGGTACTTATTTTCCTCTTGCTGGATAGACAGGGCAATCTGACGATTATATCCCCATATCCCTGCTCCATACAGGGCAGAGGACATGCACCTTGAATTATAGATGGAAATCATCTCTCGGATTCTACGACCCCCCAATTTGGAGGCGAATCTGAAGATGCAATTTGTATTTCTGGTCATCTTCAGACCAACACAGGATTGCTCATTTACCCCTCTCCCATCACCTGAAAAGGTGATACCTAAGTAGCAGAAATGTTGGACAGCCCCAAGTTTATCCCCATCTAAAAAGAATGACTTGTTTTTCTTTATTTTCTTACCACAAGTCATAGTCATAGTCTTACCCTTGTTAATTTTAAGCTTTCTGCCCTGAATAAAAATATGAAACTTCTCAATTAACTTTTGCAACCCATTCGCGGTCCTGGAAATCAGGACCGCGTCGTCCGCATATAATAGGACGGGTATTTGCTTTCCATTGATAATGGGAGCATCAGCATAAAATTC
Source organism: Triturus cristatus (assembly GCF_964204655.1). NCBI lineage: Eukaryota > Metazoa > Chordata > Amphibia > Caudata > Salamandridae > Triturus > Triturus cristatus. Next base: position 764,439,712 of record NC_140581.1, on the reverse strand, counting down.
TTGTAAAAATTGATCAACCTGATTTATAAAAAGGGAGAATAAAAGGGGAGCAAGCACGCACCCTTGTCGGATCCCTCTACCAATTTTAAAAAGGGGGGTGCATTCGCCATTTGTTCCGAATCTAACCTTACTTGAAAGATTACTATACATTCTAGCCAAGAGGTGGATGATTTCTGGTGGTGCGCCCATGTCAAGTAGTACTGGCCAGAGCAGTGCGTGTTCCACTAGATCAAATGCAGAACTTAGATCGGCAAAGCACATAAACAAGTTCCCCTCCTTAGCTTTAGTGTACTTGCCGATGATAAGTTCAAGGTTCACGCACTGCTCCATAGTTCCTAGACCCCTTCGGAACCCAAACTGAATAGGCGAAAGAACATTATTGTCTTCGGCCCAGGTCTCTAGTCTCACCAAAAGTATACGACTCAAAATCTTTAACGACGAGTCTAAAAGTGAAATTGGGCGATAATTTCGTGCTTCGGCCCTAGAACCTTTTTTAAAAAGTGGTACTAAGATGGATTGACCCCATGAGGTTGGTAACTTGTCCTCGATTGCAGCATTAAAATAACGGGTTAAAATGGGGGCCCATAGAACAATCTCAGATTTGAAAAAGTCCACGGGGACCCCGTCTGGACCCGGGGCTTTCCCCCCCTTACTCTTTTCAATTGCCTCAGTCACCTCGCTTAATGTCACCGAGAACAGTAATTTCTCCCATTTAAAACAGGTTGGTGTATCAGTTAAAACATTAGAATTAAAAACAGAAGTAAAATCAGAGATAAGATCAGAATTAAAAATCCCAGTGAAGTGAGCTATCCAGGCCTGACAACTAACATGCGAGGTTAGTTCAGGGATGTTGTCGTTTTTCAAGAATGGACTATTTACAGTGTCCCAAAAAAGTTTATGATCTTTGGTATCTGCAGCCAGATCTAACTTTTCCCATGCCGCATCCTGCAATTCCTTCTTCCTAATGGAAAGTGCAATTTTGTAATTATGGCGCTCTTCCCTGATCTTACAAACGTCTCTTGGTGTGGCATCAAGTGAAGTTTTTAGCCTTTTTAATGACTGAGCACAATGGTCATCAAACCACACCGCCTTAACTTTCCTTGATTTCCGAGGTTTGTGTGTCAGGGATTTCTCAATAGTTTTTGTAATAGTTAGGAATTTGGATAACAGAATTCGTGGGCATGGGTCCGGCGATAAGCAATACTCGACCTCTCCACAACAATTTGTGATCACGTTGGCAACAAGTTTAGTGGGGTCAACTTTTGTCCATTTCACCCTCATCCCATTCGGTCTTTCTGCAGCGATGTCCTGAATTGGTTGACCAAAGGTATTCCTTTTGATTCCCCAACCCAATAGTTCAACGGTTACACTGTTGTGATCGCTGACCTTTTGTTCAATCACCCAAACATTGATATAAGCTACAGAGCAAGATATCATAATATGATCTATAAATGATTGGCTGTTCCTCCCATGGAATGTCGGACATCTAACATTGTTTGTATTCATATTACATTCTAGGAGGTCCAGGTCATATTTGGCCAATAGGTTATTCAGAGCACTACCATAGTTGTTATGCGGGAAATGATTATATACACATGTTGTTTCCCTTCCCGAGTACTCCTCCCTATGGCCACATGCCCCCTTGAGTGCATAGGTATATGATTTAATGTTAAAATCTCCTACCCATATAATGGCAGCAGGTTTGGGTGTACTCAATAAGATGGCATCAATGGCCTGCTCTATGTCAGAAATAAACTTTCCCTGTTTATGCCCAGCAATGTTATTATAAAAGTTCACTATTATTAAGTCTCTGTATCCGCTATGGGCCATACGCAGAACAGAGGCATGTTCACCTAGAACTACATGATCACTAGCACAGAACTCGGTCAGTGCAGTGGATATCAAGGTCACGAGTCCACCCTTGGCTCGACCAGCTTGGGATGCCACAGCCTGCACGTTAAAGGAAGTATAGCCCTCAACGTGTACATCAGCCCTATCCCAAGTTTCTTGCAGGCAAATAATATCATAACCCTGTTTAATAAAGTCAGCCCATATGGGGGTGTTTACCTTAGAGGCTAGCCCAGCTATATTCCACGTAATAGCCCTCAGGTTATCTTCTAAGGCTATTTGGGGTGGGTTGGTAACTATTGTGGCTGATGATATTATTGGGTTTATCATGCATATTTCGGCAGTACATATGGTGGTATCTAACACAGTTGGATCATTAGAACTTCTTATAGTAATGTCTATTGAGGATTCCTCAACTGTATTAACAGCCATCAGCCTGGGGTCCTCAGTTACAGATGGTTCTTCGACACGGGTATCCCCGAGTCAGTCATTTTCGTCTAAGGAATTGAATATCTGAAATCTATTCGATGTTGGGATTGCATATTGACCATAAATGTTAGTACCCGGCCCAGGGACGTTATGGTTATTAAAATAGTTAGGGTTTGGCAATCTAAATAAGTTTGGTGTTTGCTGCGGAGCATGCTGGTTATTTGGGTCATAAAAGGACAAAGGGTACCCAACTGATTGCACTAATGCCTGCTGTGCTAGTGGATACGGCGTATTAGTTACTCTGGGGTGTTTAAAGTTCTGCATGGGAATCTTAAATCCCACCAGGTTTCTGTAAAAGTAGTCCAATGGGAACAAGGTGGTATTGTAATCATTGTCTGAGGGGATGGGCGCGTTCAAGATGGAGTCTCTTGCCCATTCAATGGTTTTGAAATTAATGATTACGCAGTCCCCACTAATTTCCTTTTTGCTGGGGCCCACCCACCCTACCCTTTGGGTTGAGAGGATCTGGCTAGCCCCACTTAAGGGGAATCCACAATTATGGGTAAGCCAGTACAAGATTTTATTTTTGAGTGTTTCGCTGTTTTCATATTGGGAGGGTTTAAGTTTTGGGACATTGGCAAGAATTGCCACATATGGTCTACTTTCTGGCGGGAGATTAATCACTGCAGGGATGATATTATTATAATGGCTGCGTGCTGGTGAATTCCCACTTACTGTAGTATGGCCCCTTGGCGCTCCTCCTCTTACCCCAGAAAAAGAGGAAGAGGAGGAGGAAGGGCCACTTGTGGTATTACCTAAGGTATGGGTATGTAAGTTGGTGGGCTTGTCGGGAGCTGCCGTGGGGGTCACATTTCTAATAGAAGGGAACTGTGATTTAGTTGTATTTGTGGCAGTCATAATAACCTTATTCACAGTGGGTACATGCAAAGGGGTTGGAGTAACTTGAGGACCCAGATGTTCAAGGATATCTTATTTAGCTAAACCCAATTTCTCCAGATTTTCCACTTTTTTACATATCTGCTCAAGTTTGTCATGTAGGGGGGCAATAAGGAGCTTCATAGCATCCATAATGTGGCCCATTGTAGACTCCCCATTGCCACTGAGACCCGGTTTTGACCTTGACTTTGGTGGTTCTCTTCCATTGGTCTGTTCAAATGATGGCAGAGTTACCTTCTTTCTTCTACCCCTTTGTTTAGCACTCCCCCTACTAGGGGCCAATAATTTTCTATTATGCATACGTCTAGGTCTGCGGTGAACAAAGCCGTGATCGGTTGTACTATCGACACAACTATTATTTGGTGAACCTATTGGGGGGACAGGGTCATCATTATCGCAGGGAATCAACATTGTACTGGTCTCAGGCGCCTTACTAGGCTCTGGTTCCTCTGATGATATCGCAATAATCTGCAAATTAGGACTTAGGGACAACCGACTATCCCTATCTTGAAACACTGCAGGAAGCGAGGGTGGGTCTGCCGCATGGGTTGGCACAGCCCCAGGGAGACCTGTATACGATTGCATTAGTATAGAATCATTTGATAGTGATGTTACATTTATATTATGTTCATTACAATCAGCAGGTTGTAATATCTGCTGAACTAGACAGGTACTGGGTGGTAACGACAATCGTCTCTCGGTATTTTCAATGGCGTTTGCTACCACCACAATTGTTTGTTGAAGCATGCGGTCAATTGCAGTTAGCGTTGGTAGCGGTGTTTTAGTTTGAGCAGTATTCCTTGTAACTGAGCGTGTATGGATAGGCGTTTTTTTAACCGAGTTCTTAGCGGTAAGTTTGGACTCCGTGGGGGCCATTGCAAATATACTTATCAATGGATGGCTGATCGGCCAGGGGTAGTGCCCAGCCCAGACTCCTCAGGCCTCTGAGGGCCACAGAGGGCCCGCCCTTGTCCCGGGCTTCTCCCGGCGCCGACCCGCACGCGATCCCGCGTCGCGGGGGCTCCCGCTGGCTTTATGCGCCTTCAAGCGCGCTTCTGATGACGTGGGCGGGTTCGTCCCGCAAGAGTTGCTGGGAGCAGTAGTTTCCCTGCGCACAGCGGCCGTGTGGGTGGTGAATACGGCAGCGGCAGGGAAACGCTAAGGTGCGCTTGTGTGGGCGTCCTCCGGTGATACAGGGACAGCGTGGCACAAGGAGCAGGTAGGCTGTGGGACAGCTTCAGCAAGGTTAAGAAAAGTCACCCCCGCTCTGCCGGGGCTCCCGCTGGCTTTATGCGCCTTCAAGCGCGCTTCTGATGACGTGGGCGGGTTCGTCCCGCAAGAGTTGCTGGGAGCAGGGACAGCGTGGCACAAGGAGCAGGTAGGCTGTGGTACAGCTTCAGCAAGGTTAAGAAAAGTCACCCCCGCTCTGCCGGGGCTCCCGCTGGCTTTATGCGCCTTCAAGCGCGCTTCTGATGACGTGGGCGGGTTAGTCCCGCAAGAGTTGCTGGGAGCAGAAAAGTCACCCCTTGAGATTCAAATTGTATCAGTTGCTCTCAAGGTGGGTATCACAGGTTTGAATGGAGGAGGTGGAAGAGAAATTTGGAGAATATTGAAATTCTAAAAATTAAGTATCAATCTGGTACTGGGACCTCCTTGAGGTAAAGATAAACAACAGCTGTATCATCTTCAATCTGGAAACAGGACAAATCAGGGACTGATGTAGACCGGTTGTGGCAAGTGTCTCAAAATATCTTATATTCTGTAGTAGAATTTGCAGCACTTAAGAGAAATCACTTATTTACCATCCACAGGGCTTATTGAACTTCAAGCAAACTTGCAAAAGTGGAAGGCAAGACTGTCTCCTGTCAGAAATGTGGATCACACCTAGCGGGTGACACACATATGTTCATGATCTGTCCTGTATTGTCGCCGCACTGTAATAGCTTGAGTAAGACCCTGAGTGATATATCTGGTCATTAACTTAAGGTAAGCCCTCAGCTGGTATTTTTCGGCATGGACCCCATATAAGATTGTTATTAATGATTCTATTGCAAGTTTTATCTTTTACTTAATTTTGCTTGCAAGATAGAGATATGCAGGAAATGGAAATCTCCAGATCCCCCTTCTATAGAGGAGCTATTGAAATATGCTAATTGTGTTCTCCAAATAGATATGGCACGTGATTCATGCAGCTACTCGCGGGTCTACAAAAAGGGCCAGACTGGGAACCCAAACCAGCCTCGGAAATACAGCTGGACCAGCCCCGGGAGGGGAGTGGGATGTTACTGAGAAGCGCTGCTGGCCGCTTTAGCACTCCTGCTGCTTTTGTTACAGGGGGCCGATATTGCAACACTGCTTCAAAACCGGCCCCCAGTAGCAAAACCGGCCACCACTGCTCGGAAACTGCCCCCTACCCTTCTAGTCCACTGGCGCTTGGTGCACGCTACCGCCAATCCAGCCCTGCTATGTCGAAATGCAATAAAATCTATTTTGTTAAATGATTACCTTGGTTTAGCAGTCTACGCTATGCTGTGGAGTCATCAAGCTTGGGACAGCTATCTCAGTGAGTCAGTTTTCTCAGGAAGAGGAACAGCATTCATACAAATTGATGGGTGTAATGAGGAAAAAAAATCTTCTTTGACATCATTCACAATATTGCTGCAACATATGCAATTAAATTATTGACCAGAAAAGTGTGCATGAGGTAGGCGTAAGTTATAGTTACCTGAGAAAAATATAACTGGGGATTTTCTGTGGTCTTGTACGTTTAAATCTGTATGTTTTAACTGACATCTTCACCTAACTATAACATCACTTTAACTTTTGATTTATTTTTTCAAACAGGAAAATGCATATTGACAGCAGTGTTGTATGTTGTACTACACTATACTCTGTATGCTCCTTTCTAGGATATATTATTTATATAGCAATATATATGTGAGTGTGTGTGTGCTTTATCTTACCTATTTTTGGAAATAGGAAAATGTACATTGACAGCACTAGTACATATGTTGCAGGTTGGATTACAATATACTCCTTGTACTCCTTTCTAGGATACCTATTGGATACAATTGGTCGGTTACAGAGAATAGGGAAGAGCTGAAAGCTGGAACTACTTAAAGAACTTTCAGAAGCTCATGGCGAGGCAAAGAAGAATAAGGATCAAAGAGAGGTGCCTTGTAAGTACAGGGACCTGACCTTAAACCTGTTATATGTTATCGGGAACAGAGAGACATGTTGAGGTACAAACCGTAGCAAAACCAAAGGGGATGATGGACGGAGTATTGAACATTGCAAGCACTCACCCCCAGTCAACTGATCTGGGTTTAATCCATCATCATTCTTTAGCTCACTCCGCCACCCCAGTTCAGACATGACCATATACAAATCAGTCTGACCCTGTGCCTCATGGGAACAGTCCAGCCTGAACTGCCAAGCCATGTCTTCCCTGGATCGGAAACAAGCATCCTGGGACCGGTTTCAGGTTCATAACCCTCATCAGCCAGGCTATCTTGAACCCAGTGGCAAAGTGAGCAAGGGACCCACGTCTTGGCATACCCTGCCAATTTAGGGCTAACAAAGCAAAACCAAAGGGGAAGATGGACGGAGTGTTGAACATTGCAAGCACTCACCCCCAGTCAACTGATCTGTGTTTAACCCATCATCATTCTTTAGCTCACTCCGCCACCCCAGTTCAGACATGGCCATATGCAAATCAGTCTGACCCTGTGCCTCATGGGAACAGTCCAGCCCGAACTGCCTGACCTTAAACCTGTTGTATGTTATCAGGATCAGAGAGACATGTTGAGGTACAAACCGTAGGCATCTGGTCACACGGTACAGTGCGGAGATTTGGATAAGTAGTCATTAGTGCTGTAATGCAGGGCCTTTTTCTCTACTTAATTAGCAGCGAGTGGGGAGCCATCAGTGCAGTAGAAACATAACTGCTTCTTTTCAAGCCAAGTATCAGAGTGGTGCAGCAGTTTCAGGTTGCTCAACAATTTAATGAGGGGACATCCGTAGGCTGCATTGCACTATTTAATGCATGATAAGGCCACAACAAGGACCAAAACAATTATTGTCAATACTAATGGCCCGCTTACCCACCAGTAATATTCATTTTTCCTAGTCCAGGTGGCATCGTCAGCCCCCTGCTTTAGCATCTTAAGAGGGACTCCTCAGAGCCGTATGCCAATGAGCTCAAGCTTGGTTCACTTGTTGCAGTGAATTAACTCAATGGGGTTGTACTGCAAAGGCCTGTTCCTCTGCAAGGTGGCCCGCCTGTTGAGGGCTACAGCCCCCAGGGTTTCCATGGGCTGCTTAATCTCGCAAGAGATATAGCGCGATGCAGCACAGTGCACTAAATCCCAGTTCCATCTTGCATCAGTGGACATCGTTCTATTTTGAGAGAAAAGAGATAACTGCCTTTCTCTCTGACCTCTCCTCTAATCCTGTGTGTCTCCTGGGGTGTTTTATCCATGTAAAAAGGCTGGCCTGGATGCTACAACCCTACAACTCATGCATGCTGAAAAGATTTCTGCTGTTTATAAGGGTTAAAAGAAACACTGCTTATCTACCAGACTTTTACACTGCAAAACGATTTCAGACACTTCTTTTTGTATAGAATATTGGCTCATTGTAGAAAACCCTGCTACGTCATTTTTAGGTCTCGCCTACCGTTGCAGCACGAATGCGCAGCTTTGCTTTGCGAGGCATGCAGTATACACTGTAGTGTGGAAGCTTCGTGGAATCTCCGCCCACTCTCTGCCCATTGGCTTTTGTCTTAAATACTGCTTTCCAATTGGTTTGAGGCTTGTTAGTCCCTCCTCATTCATCATTTGTATCCTTCCACGGCTATTGGCCCCTTTACTCCTTACACTATTTTCTTCCCTGTATCCCCACCCCACCGCCCCCTCCCTCAGTCTGTAACTTCTCACCCTCCCCCCCACTCCCTTTCATGTTTTCTTGCCTTCTGGCACTTGTGTTTTCATCTTTATTATTGCCACCTTGAAATATACGAGTTCAAGATGCGTGCTGTACAAAAACGTCTCGTGTTTAATTAACTAGATTTTAATGTCACTCTAAATATAATAAGACTCTAGGCAACATTCGGGGTATGCATGGCAACTGACGCCTCTTAGTTCACAAATGGTATTGTTGTCCGGCGGGAGGAGCGGCAGTGTTTTAACTCATGCTTAAAACGAACACTTTTAATAACTTCCTCTCATTTCAGTGCTATCATCTTGTGTACTGAGGTGACCTGCTAAGGAAATGCACTTTTTTAATTCTGAAGAGACATTATCGCACATTTACATCATGTTTACTGTATGATTAACATGCCGATCATTTTCACTGCTCGCCCACTGGCTCGTATACGCTTGGCTCGTCTCCGGCTGGCTCTACCTGTTAATTAATATATTGGCTCGCGCACCTCTAACAAAGAGAGATGAATGGTTACATGACAGTGAGCCCGGTAGATGGTAGAGAAATAGACTGGTACAGACAAACAGACAAAGTCAGTCTCCATTGCCTCACGTCAGAATCATCTCTTTCAATAACCTGGAAATCTGCCGGCAACTCCTGCATGCCCCAACCTCATCCCCCTCACCTATTCTTAGCAGTAGCGGCAGATTCTGGGCTGTGCCCTGCTGGTGCAGAGGAGCACGGCAGAGTCTGTAGAAGCACTGGGATACCTAAGCCTTCTGGGTGCCTTTACACTTAGGATAAATGAATACATTTTGTTTTGTGCTTTAGTTGCCCCTCTGTGAGCACTGTCTGGTAGATGAAGCTCCGTGTTAATAAACACATTCAGAGAGGTGGTTGTGTACAAACAAACAACAGCCCCAATACTGTAAGTTTTGAACATGTAGTTAAATACCTGCTCATCAAGTACCTCATTGGATGATCATTCCATGGCACTACCAAAATTACATTTGGACACATTTGCTCAGCTGTAAAACACTCCCTTCTATGGGTCATTTAACAACTTGGGGCTTTGGAGTTAGGTAACCTACTTTGGAGGCTGTGTAAAAGAGTAAATAAACAAATTGATGCAATGAAACTAAGCAACCAGAACTGTGTAAAACACTGTGAAAACTGACATGCATTCTGGCATTTTGTTTAGTTAATGTTGATTTTCTCATAGATGCGAGTAAAGTACTCTTAGTATCTTAAAGAAATCTGCATACTAATAGCACCGGGTGACCTTTGACAACTAGGCAATTAATACATTTTCATGTACCCCCAAAGGAACCCTACCCCCGCCCCCTTGCAAACTTCATTGCCTCCCAGTGTTTGGGGGATAACCAAGACACAGGAGAGTGAGTTAAATAGTCTAGAAAATGAAAGAGAAGCCGGGATTCGGATTCACATGCTCCGATCGCATTGGTTAGTCTGTTAGCACTACTTTAATTAATGAGTTTTGCATTAGTAAAGCACCACGGTGTGCATGTGCGTCGACACTTCACCCATGAGGTACGTACCAAGCAATTGTTGACACAATCCACACTTTGCGTCTTTTTCAATATATTTATTACAAAGTGCAGGACCTTTCCAAGGGATTTTGCACACTACATACATTCACTCCAAAAATAAAACGTGTAGGTATAATGCAAATAGCTCTAACTCACAAATGCGAGACCTATTTGCATTGCAAATGCTTGTTTTAATATTTCTGGCAACTGCCTGTATTTAACTTTCTTGAAAGGAAACGACCAGCAGAGGTCAATAAAATACCAGAATAACTTTAGCATACTCTAGATTCCAGTCCATAGAAATTGTCTTCCACAAGCACCCGTAGATAATAATATTTTTTTCAAATCTTATATTTTCAGTGATATGACCACCGAAGGCTCTGATTTTATATTAAAAACAGAGCTTTGGACTATACCATTTCCCGTTGAAAGGCAATATTTCTCTCCATGTTTTCCCATACCTGGCGTGTCACGCAGTTTGGTGCCTACTTTCCACCATGTTAAAGAATGGTAGATGTTTCAGTATCCAGGCTAATGTGCTGAATAGCTAAATACATATGAGGTCCCAAAGGCGAGACCGATTGCATTGCAAATGCTTGTTATTTTAATCCTGGCTCTTACAAAGGAAAAAGAGCCAAACGTACAGTTTCTTGGTCTACATTATAACTTTTTTATTAACTGCATCTTTTTTTTGCCCATATTGGGAAAACAAATGGCACAAATGAGGGGGGTCTGTTTGTCCAAATGAATGATTGTCTTGGTCCATATGAGTGACACGCTGGCCAAGACAAGTTTATTTTTGTGCCAAATGGCATTGGTGAGAGACTAGGATGGAGACAGAGAAGGGTGGTGGCAAGTGAAGGTGAGACAAAAGGATCAAAGGAGAAGTGAGAAGTGAGAAGAGGGATAGGAGAAGGAAAAGAGACAAAGAGAGGAGAGAAGGAGGAAAAGACAAACGGAGAAGAGAAAGGAGTGCAACTGGAGAAAAGAGAAAAAAGAAGTAGGGATACACAGGAAAAGGGAGGAGAGAGGAAAATAGATTAGAGAGAGGTAGCAGAAGAGAGAGAAAAAAGGTATGAAAGGGAGATTAAAGAATATGCCTTTCTGGGAGAAACAGGCGCCCTGGCTCAAAGCCATTCTGGATGTTGGTCCAAGTGGGGGGTATTTATTTTTCTCTGGCTACTCCCCTGCCTAGTCCTACTTGTCCTCCTCCCTGTCATTACTCATGAGGTGAATCTTACCTCAAGACAGGAAACTCCGTGAATGCTTAAAATGAGAGCTCCATATACCCTCACTGGTGCCATTAGGAGGATGACACTCACTGCTTTATCCTGAAGTATATAGCCCACATGAAGGCCATACATTCAAGGTAGTATGATAGGATGTGATGCCTGGCACAAGGAAGGCTAGGTATAATGAAGGTTACTGTTAAGTAATTGGGCCATTTTCTCTACGTCCTATGTCCTCATCCCAGTCTTTATTTATAAGGAATACCAAAGCAAGATCATACTTGGTCATAAAACAAAGCAACCCTCAGAAAACCAAGGCCCAGATTTACTTTTCCTCATGAAACGGAGTGCTGTGTGAAAAACTGCAGCACTGCAATGCACAAAGAGCAGAAAATACCACAGTGGTAGATTTAGTGAGAGGCGCTGCCAGTAAAAACTATAATAATGGTAGTGGGGCAAGGAATTGAACATTCGAAGAGCGTACGGGTTTGGTAAGAAAATAGCAAGGTTGATAGAAGGGATTGTCTGTATAATGTGGTGCTCACCATTCAAACACCATGCTACCCACAGGTGTGACACAAACGACCAAAAAGGAACAGTCATTCATAAACAAACATCAGAAGATGGGGGCACACCAATGTAGCAACATAGGACTATGATTCTTTAATAAATATACATGAGCACTCAAAGTTGCAGTGGTGAATGTATTTGTTGCTGTTTGCAGTAGACTAGAGTTGGGATACCATATCAATTACATCGTATAATTCTAACAAGTATTTAATCTTTAACACTTTCTCAAGACCCTGGGAATATGGCCCATATGTGGATGTGTTGTTTGATGATAGAGTAACTGGTCAATCATCAAAAAAGTAGGGGTGGGAGTAACTTGCGTAACTGCAATCACACAGAATTACCAAAATATTCTGCAAGATTATGCATGATTAAGGGAGAAGAGTAATTCTGATTTAGCGCTCTTTATAAATGCAAAAATGCCCCCTTGCATCCAAAATGGGTGCGACAATACATTTTGCACTAAGAAAAACTGAGAAATTCAACAGAACAAAAACAGCAAAGGCAAACGGCTGCTTGCACGAACTAAATGTGCTCATGGGGTAGGATTTTCACCCAACCAACCAGCAGCATTTAATGCTATTTTCTTATTACAAAATGCTGCTCTCACGTCCAAAATGGTAGTGAGAATGCATTTTGCACTATGCAATACTGCCAAATGTGCTGTTGGGATAGTATTTCTCCCCCCAACTTACTCCCAACATCTAGCTCTATTTTCGAAGCACAAAATGCACCCTTATGTCCAAAATTGGCATGAGGATGGATTCTGCATAATGAAATCATGCAAAATGAAGCAAAACACAAATAGTGAGCGCCAGCAGCCGCCCATGGCCGCTAAATGTGCTCTTGAATCTAGGATTGCTTTCCACCAAATCACTCTTAACTATGCGAGTAGATGTCATCGTGTTATTATTGGTAATTCCACATCAAAGAGTAACACGATCTTATTGAAATTACTCCAATTACGCCAGCGAAATTAAAACTACGCCTACAAAAAAGTCAAATCGAGCAAGTGTAGTCTTCCTATTGACGAGTAGATGCAGGTGTGTCTAAACCAGCCAAAGTGGGCGTTCTAGAGACTAGAGTATTTAGCAACTGTAGTAAAAGTATACATAAGTGTAAGCAAAGTCAGTTTGGTATATGGTAAGCTAAAAAAGGAGCAGATTGGGGTTGCACGTTCCATAATGGATAGAAATTGGTTTGATGACAGAAGAGTTACTTGACCTGCCAACTATGTCATCAGGGACATTTGTGCTAAACTAAGCCAAGCATTTTACTGTTGTGCAAAGGAGTTAGGGTGACCAGATATCCCGGTTTTCCCACTGACAGTCCTGGTTTTCAAAGGACTGTCCCAGTGTCCCAACGCTTTCCTAAAGTTTAAATAATTGTCCTTGTTTTTGGGACAAAGGAAAGTTATCCAGAAAGGAGAATGGAAAGGCACCCTCTTGTTAAGTAAATTGTTTTCTTCGTTCAGGTAGCCCAGGAGGAGGTCGGCTGCATGCATGCTGCTGCAGATGGGGAAACTGAGTGGGGATGGAAGGCGGGGGGGCTGAGTGTTGCGGTCAAGGCATAGCTAATGTTATGTATCCGTAGCATGTAAATGCGTGGAGTATGTTTATAAACACAGAAACATTTACTATATATATGTGTGTACGCCTTTACAAGGCTACGCAAAACCGAGACAGGCCAGGCATAAAAGTAAGGCTAAAGGCTTTAGTCCTACTTTTATGTCTGGCCTGTCCCGGTTTTTCCTACTCAAAATCTAGTCACCCTAAAAGGAGTACAATGGAGACTAGGCACTGTGTAGTCTAGGACTGTATCCATTGCACGAGCACAGAGGTTGGACATGTAAAATGTGTGCTTTATGGCTACATTTCGTTCGCATGAGGATTTGGGCCAAAGCCTGATTATGCTATTTTTGTAAATCTGCCTTTGTTTCAAAATTCATAGCTTTAGCACTGGCCTGCCCCAGATAGGACCTCTTATTTGCTTTAGAGTAGTTTGGATTCAGCTTGTGGGTAAAGTTTCAACGCAAAAAAGCTTTTGATGTGAAAGCTCATCTTTTGCTGTTGTAGCGGTGCTTTGCGATGCTGTGTGTCACTTAGCATTATGCAAGCAGTAGCACAACAACTTACTCAATCTGTCCCCAAGTCGTAATGCATAGCAAATGATATATTGAAACTGAAAATTAAGACATTTATGACAGAAAGGTGATTAACACACCAGCCTCGACATTCCTTTCATCATTTCCCAAATCATAAAGTCAAGAATGATAAACAAAAGTATGGGGAGGAGCCAAGTTGCAGCTCTACAAATTTCTGAAGCTGTCAAACTCCTGGTGGGTCTACATTAAATACCCTCTGGAATATGCACATTGGCCAAAGAGTGTGTCAAACCAACAGTAGACTAAATCGAGAGACTTATCGTAAGAGTAAAATCTCTCCTGCCCTGACCTGAAGAATCAAATGTCTCAAAAGGATTGTCAGAATGTTAAGGATGTTGTGACCTACTCAAATACACCATTAATGTTCTCCTGACATCCAAAGCAGTTCTTCATCGTGAGAGCAAGAGTACTGGAAAACACTCCATAGGACCACATCCTGGGTTCTATAAAATGTTGGAACTATTTTCAGTAAAAAAAAGAAGGATGAGTTTACAGAATTACACCATCATCAAAAATGGGAGGGCCGACCAATAATATGCTTACCTCGCCTATCATCCAAGCAGATGTAATTGTGGCTAAAACTGTAATTGCAAGATATTTCGGGGCAGATTTATGAGCCCCTTGTGCCACTTTTGCGTCACTTTTAACATGGGAATAGTGACGCAAAAGTGGCGCAAGGGGCTCATAAATCTGCCCCTTCATATCCATTCATGGAAGAGTCTACAGAAAGTTCAACATCAATGGCAAGTCCCAAGGAGGAGCAATAGCTCCTACTGATGGACAAGTAGAGAAAAAACTCTTAAACAATGTTTTATCCAAAGATTCTCCATATCCCTGTAAACCTTTAGGTTCCCTGATAGCTCTTATGGCTGCTCAGAATTCTTTCAGAGTGGAAATGTTAAGTGTTGTAGCCATCCAAAAGAACCTGGAGAATTTCTGAAAAACACCAGACCAGAAAAGTCTTCCAATGCTGAGAATATTATGTAAAGGTGGAAGACTTTCAGGAAGTGTCTATTGCTTCTTCTAAGAGGGTGAGGGTAACCCTTTTCACTGCAAGGCCCACCTCTCAATCTCTAGATCAACAATGCTAAATTGTCTTGAACTGAGAAATCCAAGGGAAGGAGAGGAGACAGAATCCTCCAGCAGGCATTTTTAGCAGTGAACCTCAGAAGAGGGAACTACGATCTTCTGGGCCAGAAGGCAATCTCCAAAATCATAACCTTATACTCTCGCTGCAATCTGGCTAGCAACCTGGGAATCAGGGTGAATTGAGAAAATGCTTATAGGAGGTCTGGGACCAGTCCACCATTAAGGCTACTTCAAACAGATCCTGAAATTGGGTATTCTCCCTAGACACATATGATCATGTTACCACATTGTCTGATCTGATTACCACATGATGATTCGGAATGTAACGTCTGAAGAGTTTGACTGCCCTGAAAACCACTGTCAACTCACTCCAGTTGGAGCAGTGGTGGTCCTCCTGCACTGATCAGCACCCCTGAATCTCTTCTCGGAGAAATGGCATCAGTTGTTATTATTTTTAGAGCTTCATGATGCAATGGAAGGCCTCTGCAAAGGTTGACTGGATTCAGCCACCACCTTGGAGGAGCTGTTATGTCCATGGACACAGGGGTCAGTGCCATGAACTCCTGAGATGCTGGAGTTCAAAACAGCTGCATATGATTCAGTATTGGTCGAAGAGGTAGCAACACCCATGGGCCTGCAAAAATGCATGAGGCCAATTAACCTCTGTTTTTGACACCCTTGCTAGAGCCTAAGGCAGAGCCAACACAGAAGCAGTCTCTAACTCCGTCCTTAAGCAAACTGAAATGAATGTCAGACCTTTAATGGATTCATCTGGCATTTAGAAAAGTTGAGGAGAAACCAATATTTCTTTAGACAGTTGCTGGTTGCTTTTAGACCTTCCAAGCCCATGGCTTTCTTTGGGACATAAAGGGGTTAGTCATCCACATATAAAAAACAGGCCAGACTTGGAGATTAATTCGAACCACAACTTTTGTGAACTCTAAAGAGGCCCACCGTGAATCAAACAGTAGAACTCAGCACTGCCATTAATCCCAATTAAACACAGAAAGTTAGAAATTGCTTGTTTCTTGTTGTTTGCAGAACATGCAAGTAGGTGTTTCTAAGGCCTGTGGTGATCATGAAATCCCTTGCTGGTATTCAAGGGATTCATTCCTATGCAGAGTTTCCACCTTGAAATAAATGCATAGCCTTCACTCACTGACTGGATCGATTGCCCTCCTGAAACCTCTTGATAGCTTGGGTACCAGGAAGATCACTGAGGTCACCCTTTCTTCCTTGGTAACAGGTGTCACTGCTTTCTTGGATTGAAGATCCTGAATCAAGTGTTAGAATGCTTATCTTTCTACTCAACATTGAGGCCATGGATTCTCTTTTACTTCTAAGTTTGGGGAGTGAAAGGCCAACTCAACCAGAGAACCATTCTTGATTCTCTGAGGAAAAGAATAATTTAAAGTAAATTCCTCCCATGCTTCCTTAAAGAACTGAATCCGACCACCCACCAAAAACACTAGAGTGGCCAATTTTCTTACTGGCTTGCACTTAAAAATACCAGACCTGGCTACATGGCAACATATTTCCAGGGGACTTGTAAACTGATTGCTGTCATCTTGAAGGCTGTGGAAAGGAGTTTCCTCCTGGTGTGGTTAAAAAGATGTTCTAGTCTGTTGTTGAGCCCTGAAGGAGGAAGAATGCTTCTCCTCTTTGAAAACATTACACATCCTTTCCTCAAACTCCTGACCAAACAAGTGAGTACCTTCAAAGGCATATGTAATGCAGATGATTTTTTAGAAGCATCTGTATGCCAAACTTATAGGTATAGATTGAATCTAGCCACTATAGGGGACCCTCCTGCTGGAGCCATACTCTCACTACATCAAATGAAATGTCTGAAAGGTATTCAATTTGCCTCTCTATTCTCGCCATTAATGTAGAACATTCTGCAACTTGCTCTATTATTTTTAAAAGCTTTAAAAATCAGAAATCGAAGACTGAGAGGTGTACACCCCATAAAAGCCTGTCCTTAAGACTAAATGGGATCCCAAATATTCTTTCATTAGGGCAGAATCAATGTTCTTATCTGAATAATCTTTAATATTTGCTTTATCATCTATAGATTTATTCGCCACTAGGCTGCCCACCACTGAATCCACCTGAAGTGCAACTGATAGCTTGGAATCCATGTCAGCTAGAAGGCAGAATCACTTCATAAACCTGGTCCTCAGCACAACATCTAGGACTCGAGGATGTAATCGAAGACCTAACTGTGGAGTGTATTGAAACCGATAGAGCAAAGTTACCGAGGATGTTCTCTTATACTCTGAAGCAGTGTACCCCATATTTCGTCTAACATGATTTAAAATCACAAGTACGGTATATTTACTCTTTAGCTTTTCAGGTGAAAATTCGACCACACCACTGTCTCCCACAGAAGTTTCACAACTGAAGAAGCTGCTGACGTCTGTCCCAAGCCAAGAGCTGTACTGATTGGGCTTCATTTTATTTACCACCAAAGTGTCCAAAATAGTTCTTCTCAGCCTCTCATCGTCAGGATCATTATTGGCAGTTGGCATTATTCGTGCAGATGCCCTTCTCATGGGAGGTGGCAGCACCCTGCATCGAGGTCTTAAAGAGGAGGAAGGAGAGATAAGATGCCTATTTCTATTGAGCGTTCTCATACTGGAAGAGGCAACTGCAGGATATGATAATTATTTTCTTAATATATCCACAACAGGCAGGCATAAGAATTGTTGCCTTCTTTTCTCGCCAGCCCTGAAAAGGATGCAGTCACCTCATCGTCATACCCGGCTTAAAATGAAAGTATGTACATGTACAGTATCTATTGGTCCAGCTTGAATTTACATGGATGAAACACTGTTGCGCCTAACCGTCTTTCCTTGCTGCCGACCAAAGAAGATTATACTGTCTAACTGATCATTAAGCAACATATTTTTCACCAGATTTCAGAAATAAAACAGGAAGGACCAAAATCTCTACCATGCCTTACCAAATGCCACATGTACCTAGAGATCATTTCTTCTGATTCCCTGGCGATATTTTCCCATGTCGCGACCTCCTCTCTTCGCAAGTTCAGGAAGGAAAGAACATTGGCGGCTTTGATGGAGGTCCAAACACAGCAGAGACCCCTGTAACTACTGAAGTCCTTGTCATGATTTGCAACCAGAAAAAAACTAATAAATGCTGGGAATGTCAGCCTTTTTATGGCACCAATAATTAGGCAGGGTTTTTATTTTCATTATTCTCTGAGGTTTCCTGTCTTATTAAGGTAGTATTACCGTGGCGGCTCCTTCTCTAAGGCAGAAAAACGTCGCCCCACAGGAAAAATAAAATAACACCATGTTATTATCATTTTATTTTTCTCTATTGACTCTGAAAGTGCAAGGCGGGGCTGGTCTGTCAACAGAGCAGGGGAAAGAGTGGTGGGCACTTTCTAAGGGCGCATGATGATTTGATCGGCTATCTTGGGCCGGTCAAACAGTCATGCACACTTAGCATGTTCTCCACCCAGGCTGCATTACAGCCTGGGTGGAGAACATGCACAGCCTCCGAGTCCCTCTCTGAGCGCCAAACTATGATGCTCAGTCAGACCAGTCACAATGCCGCTGTAATGCAGCGTTGTGATTGCTTAGGGGAATCTGGGAGCTTGTGTGCTCCCGGGTACCTGCGGCCGAATAGGAAGGAAGACAGGTAGCCGCTGGGAAGGAAAATGAAATTTCTTTTTCCCTTGTATTTCTTTTTAACCCACCCCACCACTAGTTCCCAGTAGCAGCTACTACTGTTCACCTCATAAGTAATGACTTGCATGAGGATGAGTCACGGAGAGGTTATGAACAGATTCTGCAAAGCCACAAAAGGGGAAACCCCAATTTCTAGTAATATTACTTTATAGGATAAATTACAACATTGGGTTAAATAAATACAGCAATCAGTTTTCAGATGTATAGTGGCTGGGAAAGCAGATGAAAGTCTCTGGGAGCCCCTGAGGCCTACAAAACCTATGAAGGTCTTTTATCTGTTGAGGCTTGAACCCGTTTTAGTTCATTCACCCTTTAAATGTAATTCCTGCATGGATTCGCAGCAGGAGCAAAAAAGTAATGGAATGTAGCACGGTGGCTAGGGTATATTCCTCATATATTGCAGTGTAAAGTTGGGGAGATTTCCATCTAAAACGTGTATTAGCATGGTACAGCAGGGCCACTGAGCTGAGACACTGAAGAGTGTCACTGAACATAAATCTGCTAAACTAAGCGAGTTGTCGTCAGGGAGGTTATGTATGCCCAGCTCCTAGATTGTATACATCATTAAAACATATTTGTATCACGTTTCTGCCACCCGGATATGCGTGAGGCCAGCAGGCTCCTGCAGTATATCAAGCGCAGTCCTATGAAGGAGAGCTAGGCGAGGCGATCATTGCGTCATGCCGGCTTGACATACCAGGCCAACCAAGATCGCGGAAGATAATAATTCTTTGGAAACTGAGCTGTGTGGGATAAGAAGGAGCGGGCCATTGTATTTAACTCCCACGCAACGCCGTTTTTTTCTTCTTTAAGGGTGCGTTTCAGAGGTTCCGCATGCGTTCCAGGTTGATTCATCGCTGGCCCTGAATTCTTCTGAGGCCGGTAATGAGCGCGCGGGCAGTCAGAGCCGCGCTGGCTTTTCATGTTAATAATGCGCTGCCGGGCGCTGCTCCTGCCGTGAAGCGTGAATAATGGGTCCCAAAGCCAGGCACACATTTATAATATGCGTCTAACCCTGAGCCTGTAATTCAGTGATGTCTACCTAACCCATGAATAAAGTCACAACTAAAAAGCATCAGAATACATTTCCAATAAAACACCCTGACCAGCAACACATTTTTGACTAGCGGCATAACATGTCTTTCGTGGTAAGTATTAGAAGTGCTCAGAAAAAACACAGTTTCTTGGGAGTAGAAATGTCTGACAAGAATGTGTGTACCTATTTGTTGGGTTGCAGTTTATTGTAGTGGTGATGTGTTGTGTTATTTGAGCTGGTGTATTTTTGTGCTGCATCATTTCATTCTGTTGTGTTATGCTGCTGTTGTTGTGTTGTTTTGACCGTTTGATTCTGCTTTTCCTTTTTTGTTTATAGCCTGTTTTCACTTTCACTTATGTTATTGTGTTATGAGTTGTGTTTATGTTCTTGTGTTATGTTCTGTTGTTTACTTTAGAGAAGTCAATACATTGTGCTACGCTTCCAGTCAAAAGCAGCATTGTTAATTAAAGTTTCTAGTAACAAACAGCCATTTAGTACTGTTTAAGGTAGTAAAACACCAATCATGGTCATTAGTTATGGTTCATGCAACCACTGGCTTGTCTCTTACGATCCCTGGCGCTGCTTTTGTTGGCCTCAGATGTGGTAAAATCAGTGCCGGACACAGAGGGCCTGCTTGCCCTTATGAGCATCAAGGCTCCTCCCTTTTTGTTTTCTGCCTATTGTTTTTTTTATTACGCTATCAGCAATAATATTCTATTTTCCACTCTGACTATAATAAAAAATTGTAGTACCAGGAGCTGGAATGGGACCTTCACAGATAGCTGAAGTACATAAAATAAAATACTGTTAAATGTATGTTGTGTGTGTGTGTGCAAGTGAAAATGTGTTTATGTGTGAGAGAGTTTGGGTATGTGTGAGCAGCGCCTTGAAACCCTTACGGGTATGTAGTGCGCTTTACAAATTACATGATTGAGCATGTGGTTGTTAATGAGAGTAAGTGAGGGATTGTAAATTGAGTGAGAATGTGATGGTATGCTTGCAAATCTTCATTTGGGCACCTATGATAAATTTCTGTCACTGGAAAAAGGAGGGCAATTCTGAGCACGGCAGGAAACTATGACAAAGTACTGCACTGGCTCACTAAAGGTAATACTTGGTATATGGATAGGGAACAGCTTTTACAATAGTGCATTTAGCACACAATGCCGTTACCACGCATCTTTTACCATGCAATGCCTTACCACGCATTGCCTTTACCATGCAGGTCTTTACCATGCATATACCTTTACCATACATGTCTTTACAACAAAATGGTAAGTATATTTCAGGTAAGTGTATATACCTAAATGAGGGATAAGGGTAAGGGGGTTTTACATTGTAGGGGTGGGTAAGGGTATTGGGGTGGAAGAGCATTTTCAGAGTTTAGGGTTGGGAGGTATAGAGTGGTAAGGGTGATTTTAGGTTTTAGGGGTGGGTAAGGGTATTGGGTGGAAATAGGGTTTAGAGTTTAGGGGTTGAGTAAGAGTATTGGGTGGTAAGGGTGCTTTTATGGTCTAGGGGTCATTACGGGTATTTTAGGATTTAGGGGCTAGTAAGGGTATTGGGTGGTATGGATGTTTTTAGGTTTTAAGGGGTGGGTAAGGATATTAGGTGGTAATGGTGTTTTTGGGATTTAGGAGTGGGTAAAGGTAGTGGGTCATCAGGGTGTTTTTAGGGTTTGGGGTAAGGATATTGAGTGGTTAGGATGCTTTTAGGGTTTAAGGGTAAGGGTGTTGGGTGGTAAGGGTGATTTTGGGGTTTAGGTATGAGTAAGGGTATTGGGTGGTAAGGGTGTTTTTATGGTTTATGGGTGGATAAGGGTATTAAGTGGTAAGGGTGTTTAAAGGTTATGGGGTGGGTTGGGGTATTGGGTGGTAAGGTTGTTTTCAGGGGTGGGTAAGGATATTGGGTGGTAAGGGTGTTTTTAGAGTTTAGGAGTCGGTAAAGGTATTGAGTGGTAATGGTGTTTTTAGGATTCAGGAGTGGGTAAGGATATTGGGTGGTAGTAGCCCTGGCCCCTTGATATACCTCCGTAAAAAAATTACTGTCCAGAGGTTTTTATTTTTGATGTGGGTTTTGGATCAGTAGAGAAGTAAATTAGCTTGAGTAAACACTGCTGATCTAGCCAACTTTTGCTGGACGACATTTTTAAAAATGGCGGATGTGTTGCACTGATAATGTATTATTTCAGGATCCATGAGACCTATATACTTCATTTTGGTGTCAAACATAGGTTTAGGGAGTCAAGTAGTCTATAGAGACAGAAAAAGCTCCTCGGAGCAACCTTTCCACCATTTCCCAAAGTGGCAGCTCTATTAATGATGTGTTTTAGCCATCAAATTGGTAATTTATTTAAATATTGTTTTTGTTTCATGTCTTCCATTGATTCAAATTCATAAACATGAGAAAAGCAGGTGGTAGCAGAGGATCTGTACCTCCTGACAAAGTGTTGCTAACTACAAAATCTGAGAACTCCTTCATCAAAGAAAAATGTGTCAAATGCCAAACTAATCCAAAAGAAAAGCTAACATCTACTACAGGTGGACAAATGAGAGTTTGAGATGCTGCAGAAATACAGCATGACAAAGTTCACTAAAGACAGAAACTGATGGGTGAAGAGAATCAAATATTTTATAATTATAACAACAAATGCTACAAGTCATATACAATGGAAAAAAACCTGGAAAACAATTATCAAAAAATATAGCAGAAACCAGTGAATCACAACAAGAATCTGAGTCTTCCGAGAAAGCGACGACAACTAAACCCAATGCTCATCCACTTAGAAGATCAAAGGTTACCCCTCGCCCACCTACAACAGCTCATTAGAAAGCAGAGGATCTTCACTATGTTATCTGTGCTTTATGATTCACATCAAAGGTAATTTAGGGTCCGAGGAGTTTTAAAGACCTGCGAGGGTTAGCTCCACAGCAGCAATATTTATTACAAGAAAAGGAACTCTCAGGTCTGAGACTGAAAGGAACTGTCACGGGGAGTGACCTAGCTAAAGTGGTGTGTCCTTTTATAAGGATAAAATCCCTCACCCTCCAATGGTGGCATGCCTCATTATTGGGATTCTCCTTTTGCTGTGATGCCTACTCACGGCACAAACTACAACCCTCTCACAGAGAGGGAGGATCTCAGGGATGTTCTGTATAGAGACTGAGGTATACTAAATACCACAATGATCAGCTCAAGATCAGTGGGGAAAACAGTGCAAATAAAACATGTGTCAAATGAAACTAGCTCCAGGATATGTAATGTGTCTTTATTAGAACGTCCCTAGACCAGGATTAAAAAGAGGGCACTGGCAGAAAAAGCATATACCAGCAGTTAGTGATAAGAGGTGGTTGATATGTTTCAGCCTGATAACCCGCCCTAGGAGGTGTGCTTGTGAGTCTGTCCAACACTATGTGACAAAACAAAAATTATTCGTAATACAAAACCAGTGATCCTTAGTTCTTATTAGTTCTTTTTGGAAAGGATTCACTGGTGGTACCTAGAAATATATTTAAAGAAAGTGGTTATTCATAGATTATGCAAAACTGGATCACTCAATCGGACAGTGCCGATTAAGCTAAAAAATAAAACAACAAGTGACATTACATACTGCAAGGGCTATAAGTCAAAATTCTCCCAAAAAGATTACCTATGGTCATTTCTTCTTTCCTAGATTTATAGGTAAAGTAAATAGTGGTTAGGGCTCACCCATTAGTGTCGGAAAAAAAACCTCACCTCAACCTGGCATGCGGCTCAGGGGGAATCACCGCTCTGAAAAATATATCGGAGGTGAGAGGTGACTTAGGGGTCTTCTCAAATCTCTTCTGGGCACATAAAATGTATTCACAACAGAACTGTACAGGGTAATCCAGTGGGTCTGTTCCTCAAGTGTGTGAAGCATAGTGTGGAATACTGTGGCCCTGTATAGTATAGGGATAAGAGATAGGGAAAGGTTTTGAAAAAAACATTGTGAAAAACATTTGAATGATAGGTGTGTTGTCAATACCTGCCCAAACATACTTACCCCACCGACCTTCTGTTGTAGCTGTTTGCAATGTATAAGGCAAGTAGCTATTGGTACACGTGGCTCCCGACAGACAAAACAAGATTGTCTACAATTTATTATGGCGATATCAGAGCTGGTTAGTTAATTGATACTGGCACTGGGAGAGCTTCTCTGTGTGCCTATTTTGTCCGAGAGTTGGCCGTGGTTGCGGTCGGTATGGCATACAATGAATAAATTAATGCCAACAGTGTTTTACGGGCCGACTGCATGAAACGGGCCCCATTGTGGTGCTATGCGGTGCCCGTCTTAAGTAAGCCCAAGCGGTATGGCATATAATGAATAAATTAATGTCGACAGCATTATACGGGACGACAGCATTGTACAGACAACGTTGTGTTGCGAGGCTGTGCCCATCTTCAGTGAGCCCAAACGAATAGTCCCTAAATGGCATGTGGTTCATATGACAGTGGGGTCTAGTAAAAAAAGTGGGATGTTAAGAGGAGGAGAGAACTTCTCCTCTTCTTACCTATTGGCGGGCAATCTGGGCACTATAACCACTTCCAAGGTCGAAAGGGATGTTCGTCATGTCCGGACTTCTGCATAAATACTGCTCTGACCGAGACCGAGTCAGAGCAGGAGTGTGTTACAGTTGTGGATGTAATGATGTTACATTATAATTGGCTTCAAGATGTTAGTCATGTGAGATGTAGTCCTGTATGTCAAATTCCCGTCGGGTATAGCTGATACATTCATGGGTTTGTAGTCAAGTGGACCTGTCCACCCTGATATGTTATAGCCCAGAACATGTCATCAGTGTTTTTCATGGGAAATGTAGTCCCATGAATCTCTGCGGAGATCCATTGGTCTTTTTGCTCTATCAAGGCCATGATTCATAAGGTGCCCAGAGTTCATGGAGAGAGGATAATGGGTTTCCATAGGGTAAGGTAACATAAGTCAAATAGGTGTGTCATTCCTATTTGTATCATGTAATCTGTCTAGCCTTCCCAAAGTAAATAGAAGAATGGTATGATTGATTCATACAATAGTGTGCCTAATCAATTGCTGATTAAAAATAGTTGTGGTGTGGCTCTCTCCTATGGTTTGTGTGTCAGAATCATCTAGCTGTGATGGAGGGCCTGGGGATGTCATTATTAATTCCTTCCTTATCACAATGAAGCCTAAACACCCACTTCTGTTCTTTAGTAAATAGGAAAGCTATGATGTCTGACACGGATTGGGGAATGTGGGGCTGGTCTATCAAAGTCCACTTCAGCTCCACTTCCAGGTGACCCTTCTCCAAAAAGTGCATGGTAAGTTTTGTAGCCTGTTTTTTGCATTATATGGTGCTTTTGTGATCCATTATTACGGATTTTCACTTCGCGGCGTATCTTAGTTGGCATAGGCACGTGATCATATATATTAGTTTTTTACTGTTGCAGTTGGTATGTTGTCTTAACTCCCAAGGTCTGTTTGTGCCAATGTCAATCAATCAATCAATCAAACGTGTAGAGTGCGCTACTCACCCGTGAGGGTCTCAAGGCGCTAGAGGGGGGTGGGGGATGACGCAGCTACTGATCGAATAGCCAGGTTTTGAGAAGTCTCCCGAAGGTCAGCAGGTCTTGGGTCTGTCGCAGGTGGATGGGGAAGGTGTTCCATATCTTGGCGGCGAGGTGGGAGAATGATCCGCCGTGGTCGTTTGGCGGATGCGTGGGATGGTGGCAAGGGCAAGGTCAGCGGAGCGAAGCTGGCGGTTCGGGGTGTAGAAGGTGAGTCGTTCATTGAGGTATGCTGGTCCGGCATTGTGGAGAGCTTTGTGAGCGTGGGTGAGGAGCTTGAAGGTGATCCTCTTGTTGAGCAGGAGCCAGTGCAGGTCTCTCAGGTGGGCGTTGATGTGGCTGTAGCGAAGGATTCTGAGGATGAGGCGTGCGGAGGCGTTTTGTATGCGTTGGAATCTTTTCTGGAGTTTGGCCGTGGTTCCTGCATCGAGGGCGTTGTCGTAGCCCAGCCTGCTGCTGACGAGGGCTTGGGTGACCGTCCTTCTGGTTTCGGTGGGGATCCATCTGTAGATCTTGCGGAGCATGCGGAGGGTGTTGAAGCAGGAGTCTGAGACAGCGTTGACTTGCTGGGTCAAAGAGAGCATTGAGTCCAGGATGAACCCCAGGTTGCATGCGTGGTTGGTGGGTGTCGGGGGAGCTCCCAGCATGACCGGCTACCAGGAGTCATCCCATGCACAGGGGGTGGAGCCGAGGATGAGTACCTCAATCTTGTCAGAGTTCAGTTTCAGACGGCTGGTCTTCATCCATTCTGCGACGGCCTTAATTCCCTCGTGAAGGTTGGATTTGGCGGTGGCTGGGTCCTTGGTGAGGGAGACGATCAGCTGGGTGTCGTCGGCGTACGAGATGATGTTGAGGTGGTGTGCTCAGACGATGATGGCAAGCGGTGCCATGTAGATGTTACAAAGGGTCAGGCTGAGGGATGATCCTTGGGGTATGCCGCAGATGATCGTGGTGGCTTCGGATTGGAATGGGGGAGGCAGACTCTCTGGGTTCTGCCGGGGAGGAAGGAGGTGATCCAGTTCAGGGTTTTGTCCCGGATCCCTGCATTATGGAGGCGTGCGCGCAGGGTGTGGTGGCAGACGGTGTCGAGGGCGTCCGAGAGGTCCAGTAGGATGAGGGCTGCTGTTGTCCTGCAGGGTCCTGATGTCGTCGGTGGTGGCGATGATGGCGGTTTCGGTGCTGTGGTTGCTGCGGAAACCGGTTTGGGAGGAGTCCAGGATGCTGTTCTCCTCCAGGAAGTGGGTCAGTTGTCGGTTGGCGTTCTTCTCAATGACTTTCGCAGGGAACGGGAGCCGGGAGATGGGTCGAAAGTTCTTGAGGTCCTTTGGGTCCGCTTTGGGTTTCTTGAGTAGGGCGTTGATCTCGGCGTGTTTCCAGCTCTCCGGGAAGGTGGCGGTTTTGAAGGAGCTGTTGATGATCTTTCGGAGTTGGGGTGCAATGATGGAGCTTGCTTTGTTGAACATGAGGTGGGGGCAGGGGTCGGAGGGTGAGCCGGAATGGATGGTGTTTATTATTTTGATGGTGTCTTCGTTGTTAACATTGTTCCAAAAGAGCAGGAGGTCGGTGTGTCTGGTGGGCATTGAGTCGGGGGCGTCGGAATCTGTCGTCGGTGTCTGGGTGTCGAAGCTGTTGTGGATGTCTGCGATCTTGCAGTCGAAGAAGGTGGCCAGGGAGTTGCAGAGTTCTTGCGACAGCGGGATGTCGTTGGCGCTGGAGCTGGGGGAGGCGAGTTCTTTCACGATGCTGAAGAGCTCTTTGCTGTTGTGTGCATTGTTGTCGATGCGTTCCTTGAAGGAGGTCCTTTTGGTGGATCGGATGAGTTGGTGGTGCTTGCGTCTGCCGTTCTTGAGGGCCACGTGGCTGTCTGGTGTCTGGTCTTGGCGCCACTACTTCTCGAGTCTTCGACAGGTTTGCATGGAAGTCTGGAGGTCGGAGTTGAACCAGATGGCTCTCGTGTCGGTGTGCCTGTTTGAAGGATTCCTGAGGGTGTTGGCGCAGCCATCGATCCATTGTCTGAAGTTGTGGGCCACTGCGTTGGTGTCCGTTGGCTCGGATGGAGGGTCTGGGCAAAGGTGGCGAGGAGCTGGTCTTCGGTGACTTGCTTCCAGCTGCGGTGTGGGATTTGTTGCGGTTGGCAGTGCTTGGTGTGTTTCTCGACAGAGAAGTGGATGCAGTGGTAGTCGGTCCAGTGGAGTTCGGTTGTGTGGCTGAAGGTGACGTGGTTGCTGGAAGAGAAGATGGGGTCAAGCGTGTGTCCGGCGGAGTGGGTGGGTCTTGTGATTAGCTGTTTGAGTCTGAGGTTGGTGAGGTTGGCGAGGTTGTCGATCAGGGTTGTGGAGTTGCTGTTGTTGGCGTTCTTGAGGTGGAAGTTCAGGTCTCCGAGAAGGATGTAATCTGTGGAGTTGAGGGCGTGCGTGTAGATGAGGTTGGCCATGGAGTCGCTGAACTGTGGTCGGGGGCCCGGGGGTCCGGGGGCCTGTAGACAAGGGTTCCTCTGAGGGTGGTGTTGTGATCGACGTGGATCTGGAAGTGTAGGTGTTCGGCGATGCTGAACACCTAATCATACTGGTGTGTGTTGTTTGGGCACACATTCCACAGGAAGTGCAAGGGGAATGTCTCTTGACTGTTGGGAGCCCCCAGAGTGTATCTTGTCTTGATGTTTGAGGTGTCCTTGGTCTGGTATGTATCAGTTTGTCTTTCAAATTGCTGTTCTGTTTGAAGGCAAACAGTGGGTGTTCAATCGATATTCCACCTTTATTCAGGATCTGCAAGTTTTTACAATTGACTTCTTAATCTGATTGGAAAAGGTGCAAAATGTGTTGATACAAGTCAATTTCGACCTCGGTTCTTTAGGAAGGGGGGCCTGTAATAAGGCATCTCTCTTGTTATTCTGTGCCCTCTTTTCTGCCTTCCTTACCATGAGAGATGGATCTTCTCTGTTGCATAACTGCCTAGACAGGGTCGCTACATGTTCCCTGTATTTCACAACAGTGGAGCAGATCCTACGGAGGCGCAGGAACTGCCTAAAGGGAAGGTTGTCCCTCAGGGATTTAGGGTGGTAACTGGTGTAGGGTAGAAAGGCGTTGCAAGCCATGGCCTTCTTGTACAAATCCGTACCCAGGCCATCTGCAGAGGGAAAGATCAAAATATCAAGGAACGATAGGGATACTTAGCTGAAGTCCAGTGTGACCTTCAGGAAACGATTGCGGGCGTTTGTGAGTGTTAAGCCAAAGGTGGAAATTATCGATGGTCTCTATTTCACCACGCCAGATGATCAGAATGTCATCGATATAGCATTTCCACATGATGATATGGTTCAGAAAAGGATTGTTGGGAGACAATACTTCTGTTTCAAAGGAATGCATGTAAAGGTTTTCCAGACTCGGGGAAAGGTACTCTCCATAGAAGTACCGGATGTCTGGACGTACAGACAGTCCTCAAAGCGGAAGAAGTTTTCTTTCAAAGCGGAAGAAGATTTCTTTCATTGCTAGATACGTGCATTTCATAATGAAACGACCGGGTGATGGTATCGAGGTCTCTCTCTCGAAGTAAAGTATCAATGGTGGTCAGGTTTTAGTCTTGGGGGATGCAGGTATATAAGGATTCCACATCAAAGACCAGGTAGTCAGTTTCGGTCATGAAGGAGACATCTGCAATGAGTCTGAGGGCATCCTTGCCAGAACAAGGGCAAAAGGGATTGAGAAAAGGACAAAGTACAGAGTATGTGAGTCTCAAAAGGCAAACATGTTTTTATCTACAGATAGTTTCTTCCAAGATTAAGTTTTCAGCCGAGTAGCTGACCTAAACAGCTAGGTGAATGTATTTGCAGAGGATTTGTATGCCCACCCGAACTACATGCATGCATACATTCGAAAATATGAATGTACGAGCTTCCAGCCGCAACATAACCTCCAGTCTTCAGTTAAGAGCAGATTAAGCAAATTAAGTTTTGAAGCCACTGTTGAGTGCTGGCTACTGGTTTACACTCAGTAAGATCAGAGAAATAATTGTCAATATTGATGAAAATGTGCTGTTCCACATAAGAAAGCAGGATCTGCTTTTATGGTTACCCCCACTTTTTGCCTAGTGCTATGCTGTTTTTGACTAGTCTGACAGGGATCCTGCTAATCAGGAGCTCCAGTCTCTGTGCTTTCTCCCCTAAATTGGTATGGTAACTACTTAGGTACATCCCAGATTAGACACTGGTGTACCCTTGTCAGTCCCTAGTATATGGTACTGAGGTACACCAGGGGCCCCCCATGGGCAGAAGTATGCATTATTCCACCCATGGAGGACCACTCAAACTGTTACTCCAGGCCTGCCATTGTAGCAACACTTACGAAAGATATAGCTTTCCCTATATCTAAGGTCACTGCACTTAAGACCTATAAGTCACCCCTAAAGCAGGTCTTTCAATCCTGAAGGTAGTGTGCTCGGTTCTAAGTGTGAAGGTGCCCCTGCATGAGCAAGACACCCCTACAGCATTCGGAGTCCATTCCACCAAGATCTTTGGGCTCCAAGTAGCCCCAACCTCAAGCATTTCCTGTGACCAAGATCTTTGTCCTCACCGCATCACTTGCATCCTGGGCTTGCATCTTTGGTGAGCTGCTCGAGATACTCTTGCGGCTCCAGGTTCTCCGGCCTGTGGGTCCTCTTGAGGTTCTTCTTTGATTTCAGTAGGTTCCCCTGATATCTTGGGGAATGCCCTGACTTCCCTGTTTGTGGTGAGTCACCCGGACCTTGCTGGTCCCGACACTCCAACTTCTTCGCTTTCCACATTGTTTACAGTTGCCAAGGCATGTTGTTGCTCCCCACGGACACCCACCCCTCAACTCTCGACATCTGACGTGGGACAGCTTGTGAATGGCTCCTGGTCTTCCACAGCATCGCCAGGTCTGCACAGCTGCTGCTCCAAGCTCATCGTCATCTCTCCTGCAACAGTCAACATCAGTGGGCAGTCGTCTTCCGTGCCTCCTGGTCTTTCCTGAGTGGAATAAGCTCTGTCCCCTCTGCTTGCAGGTACTTCTTGACTTGAATCCACCTTTGGGTTCCACTGGACACTTTCACCTTCTCCAGGAGCTGCATCTTCCTGAAATCCTCCATTGAGTTAGATGGCGATTTCCAACGCCACTTCACACCTATGCACCCGGCTTCCCTGGTGTAGGTATCCTAGTTCCTAAGGTATCCACGAGTGGGGTGGCTCTCCAACCTTGTGTATTCTTCAGGGTTTCTTCAGGGTCCACTGGGAAGGATCCGTCATCTTTAAAATTGCTATAGCGACTTACCCATTGACTTGTAATGAGCCGGCAGTCTTGTTTCCACTCTGCACACGGCCTCCGTGGGGTTCCTGGGTACTTACCTCGGGCAGTTCCTTTGGTCTCCAGCACTTCTATGTCTTCTGGGTATAGTCTTGACTCGAGTTGTGGTTCCCATACCACTATTTTAGTATATGGTTTGGTCTCCCCCTGGTGATCACTGTGTATTCGTGCTACTTACCTGTTTCTAATGAAAAGTATTGGGTGCATTGTGTATATCTCCGGGTAGGAGATATCTGTATGTGTTAGTGAGTGTTTTATAATAAATGCATATTTTTTATAAATTCAGTGTGTGGCTCTTTCTTTCCATTAATCTATACCTAGGAGATTATGTTCTGGTGAAACAAGCTGCTTTACACCCCTTCTGGACCAAGCCTGAATGCTACTCTCCACAGCTACCACTTACTACCACTTAGAGAGCTTTCTAAGGTTGTCTAAGATTACATAAATCACCATAAGGGTTGTCTGGATTAGTGGAGGGTGCCCACTTACATAAGTGTGCACAAATATACTAAGCCAGTTTCTCACAATCCATAATAATGAAATTATGATTTTTCTGGTGAGAATGTATGACAGAATTCGTTTTTGTCAGTCTAACAACAAGAACGAGCCACTTATGGTGTTTTCAGCTGATTTGGCTCCCAAAGTTCTCACTGCCACAATAATATCACAGGATGCAGTAAAATCAGCAGTAACTATTTTAAGAAACATACAGCAAGACTTAGATTTCCTACCTAATGACAAATTTAGCAATGCCCCAGAGTTCATTTCATTGCAGTCAACAAGAATCCCTGATGTTGTCTTAACTTTTTGTGCATCATTATTCAATATCAGCAAGTCAAAACTGTTACAAACTAAAGTTCTTGAGTTCGGAACAGAAGCCGACAACATCGATGATGGCTTTGATGATGTAAGCGAAGAAGTGGAAGACAATCCCATGAACTGACAGGCTTATACTGTGCAAATGAACTCTCTTTTCCAAATCTTATTCGAAGAGTTACATCAAGGCAAAAAGAAAACTCCGCTACACATGATGACTGCCCACGTAATCTATGAAAAGTGCATAAGTAGGGAGCTAATAACTTCAATGAATAGGACTGGTGTATCAACAAGTTAGTAGACAGAACAAAGTTGAAATTTGTTAGCAGCTCATGCTGCAAAATCTTGTTAATCTGACAACACATCACTTCCAAGTCACTTGACGAGTAAAGGTTGTACTATTGCTGCTCTTGTTAATTTTGATTTTGAAGACATCTCTTCTTTGTGTGGAACATCCAGCACACATGATAATGTCATGGTGCTTTTTCATGACTGTACCAATGAAGTAGCTGCTGGAAAACAAGCTGTGTCAGCTGTATGCATAAACAAACAAAGCTTCAAACTTATAACCCAAATGCCTTGCCAATGTGTGCAAAATCACTACAAGCCATCAACATGTCCCAGTCTACCAGAAACTTTCAAAGTGGCTCAGGACATGGATCTTCTTCTACCTGATGCTGAGGTCTGCAAAGCTGATTTAACTGATTTTATTATAACGCTTATTCGGTGCAAACTGAAGGATGAAGAAAAGCTAGTTTATCCGTGGGCTGGAATTCATGCTCTGATCTCCCAGAATACCATCCCACGGCAGAAGGTTGGGTATTTACCTGCAATACCATCTCCAGTCACAAACTACGCAATAGTATACATAGCTCTAAAAATTTCCAATATATATGTGCTCAGCTTGAAGACAAGCCTATCCTGCCAGATTTCTGCGACAAAGGCGTTTTTCGTATTGTAGCTGACATTTTTATGAGCAATTCAGTAGAATTTGATGATCTTTATAAAATGATGGGCATTTTCTACATGAAAAAGTTATGTTGCGGTGTGCAGGAAGATATCTCAGTAGATGTAGAATAGACGATGCACTTTTTGAGACTGGAATCTTTGGAAGCAAAACTGTGCAGTCAGTATTGAGTGAAACTCATTATGTTCGTTCGTTAAAAGGTATGCTCATCATATATGAGGCTGTGAAAACATTGTGTTGGTCTGCTTTCTGCAAACACAAGGAAATGATGGACGGAGGACTGAAACTTTTCAGTCACTCACCCCCAGTCACAAATCTGGGTTGAATCCATCATCGTTCTTTAGCTCACTTCGCCACCCCAGTTCAGACACAGCTATATGCAAATCAGTCTTGACCTTGTGCCTCATGGGAACAGTCCAGCCCAGACTGCCTAGCCATGTCTTCCCTGGACCGGAAACAAGCATCCTGGGACCGGATTCGGGCTAACAGACCTCATCAGCCAGGCTAGCTTGAATCCAGTGGCAAAGTGAGCAAGGGACCCACGTCTAGGCATACCCTGCCAACTTAGGGCAAATAAAGCAAACACAAGGAGATGATGGACGGAGCGCTGAAACTTTTCAGACACTCACCCCCAGTCACAGATCTGGGTTGAATCGATCATCGTTCTTTAGCTCACCTCGCCACCCCAGTTCAGACACAGCTCTATTCACAT
Source organism: Triturus cristatus (assembly GCF_964204655.1). Lineage (NCBI taxonomy): Eukaryota > Metazoa > Chordata > Amphibia > Caudata > Salamandridae > Triturus > Triturus cristatus. Next base: position 764,406,826 of record NC_140581.1, on the reverse strand, counting down.
CAGTCTTGACCCTGTGCCTCATGGAAACAGTCCAGCCCGAACTGCCAAGCCATGTCTTCCCTGGACCAGAAACAAGCATCCTGGGACCAGTTTCGGGCTAACAGCCCTCATCAGCCAGGCTAGCCTGAATCCAGTGGGAACGTGAGCAAGGAACCCACGTCTAGGCATACCCTGCCAACTTAGGGCGAACAAAGCAAACACAAGGAGATGATGACAAATTAGGTTTTGCATATCTTATGTTAGAAGTGAACACGGCACATGGTGCACTTCATTTAAAACACATAATGCATAGCAAGGCAATGTTCAAAACACTCAGTTCAAAATCAGAAAATCAGAAAACATGAAAAGTTTTTGTCAAAGACTGTGAAGAAAAATCAGAACTTTGCAAGTACTGGAAAATTGTTTTACACATGATAGCTCTAGTGAAAAACGTGGTACATGCTGATTTGGGAAGGTGATTGGCAGCTGCACATGAACACTGTGGAATCACTGATTACTGTGTTTCGCAAATTCAATTGAATAAACTACCTGAGATATGGGTCCCAGTATTTGGAAAGAGTGAAAAAGCTAGAGGTGGAAAGCTATACCTCAACAGAAAATTAATCCGAAGACATTTTGTGGTGAAAGACAGAAAGGGATCGTTCAATGTTGTGGCTCCAGATATGAAACTGGAACAGATGATCCAGCGATCACAGAAAAGCTCTGAGGTAATTGTTTGTCAGCCACTTGAAAGTGAATATGTTGCTCAATGGCAACTAGTTTACCATGAAGTCCTTTCTATTTGCAATGTTTTCAGCGAGATGCCAAATTCAAAATTAATGGAATATCATGAAACTGTTACTCACCACAAACTTGTGGGAAAGAGAGGGGAACATTTTAATAAACATGTTGACAGCCTTCTTCAATTAATTTCATTTCATGCAGCAGCAAGGAACCCCCTTAAAATGACTGAGCCTGTGCGACTACACAACTTTGTGACCAAACAATATGTGGATAACGGTATAAAGACACATCTACTTGATGTCCTGGAACATGGATCAAAATTATACGCATAACTGAAGCAGGAGAGATTTGCATTGAAAGAGAAAAAGCTGTTTGACATAATCACTAAAGCTAAACTTCCATGCTTTAATTGCCATAGTAGGAGTTTTACCCAAGCAGCCACTAAACGAGGTTACAAAAAAACAACATTAGCAACCACATATAGGGATGGATGCGGCAAAAGAAAAGTGTGATTTTATCAAGGACATTCTGTTGCATGAACTTCTTCCAAAAAACACATTATTTGATGGAGATGTTGCAAGCAAACCAGTGAAGCACAAAATCATAAAAGAGATCACAAAAACCTTTCACCTGAAGAATTTCAATTAAAAAAGCTGTCCTCATTGAAAACTGCAGTTGTTGTGGACTATTGATACAGCGGATTACCAACCTCAGGTATACACTTACTATACATTCACTTGGGCCCATAAACACACTCATTCATGTAGGCTAGTAAATACCGCTGGGGTCAATTTATTGTGCAAATACCAGTAGGATCAATTTTTATCTGATTATATCTTACCAAACCTCTTGATCCAATGTATTTTCCTCTGGTCAATGGACCATTTAGTTAGCTAAATAGGTGATACATTACATACAATAAACCTTTATTGAATAACCACAGACTCGGGAGAGTTTAAAATGTTTATCTAGTAAATTCATGTGAGCCAAGAACCATAATACAGTTAGAACACCGTCTATGACGAGGAGAGGAAGAGTAATCAATTCAATCAGAATAATCGTTAAACAAAATTATTACGATGACAGAACCTGTGTAGGGAGGAAAGAGAGAGCAGTACATTGACATACTACACATAATTATATTTACCTAGTATGGTGTGGAAACCAACCTCTTGGCCAAGGAATTGGGGAGAGCCCCCGGGACAGATCAATCAACCAAAGCTTAGGACAGGATAGATGAACTCTTCTAGATATGGCGCCTGCGCCGTACCCCTCACTGATGCTATTTTCCTCCTCGATTCTTCCGCGATGTTCTCTAATATGTGCCTCCTCGATTCTTCCGCGATGTTCTCTAATTAGGAGCCTCCTCTAATTAATTGGCTCAAAAGTTCTAAGTCTGGATTTGGATCTTCTTCAGTACTTTCTCAAATTTCGGACAGCATCTCAGTCTCTCAGCATTCTCAGTTTCTCTGTGGTAACTAATCTAACTAAACTACCCCTATTATACCTTTCTAATGGCATGTACCACCCCTGAATGTTTCGAGTTTACGAAACTCCTAACTCTGATTGGACAAGGAAAGGGGAGATGATCATCACACCGTGCTAAATGTAATACTTTTCTTTAAGCCCATTGTTCTATGTCCCCCCCCTTCATTTACTTTCTCATGCTTTATTTCCCACCCGTATTCATAAATTAATCAATACAAATTATACAGTTTTATTAAGATTTCTTCCGTTCTCAGGACATCATGCTTGTTCTCAGGACATGTTTCTTTTCTACTTTTGGATGACGTTCAAGGCTTTGCATCGTGGCTCTTGGGTTGTTTCATCTGCACATGTGAATTGGTCACATGATGCGCAAGTTTCAGTCCTGCACGGAGGCCTAAATACGAACTAATAGAGAGGTCAAAGAAAGAGTGAATTAAAATAAAAAATAAATGATTTCACTGTATATTACTTATCTCTACTCTATTCCCGTTTACTTATATAAATCTTACGCATTAGCATTTTAGTAAATGTACAATGGTTTAGTTTCACCAAAGCATGCGCATTATCATGTGAGTTTCAAGCGGCCATTTTAAAGGCAACTGCGCAGCTCCAAGCGATAGTACTTCATACTGTGTAGATGCGGTAGACGTATGCGCAATGCAGAATCCCGCATTTAGCGGCCATTTTAGAGACACACGGGGTTACTTGTTAGTAATACACATAAGCAAGCTTCCCCTAGATTCTGTGTGTGGATTTTCTGGTGAGTTATTAGTATTTACGAGCACAATTATTACGGTATTACAAGTTATTTGAGAGGATTGCTTCCGAGCAAGTCTCTTTTATACGAGTCCTTGCTCCATCACTATCTGTCACAATTGCAAATGGTCAAGATTTCACCCATGCAAAACTTCAGAGAGGTCGTTCAGACTGTTCTGCAGATATCAAAGTCTTTGTGCACCTTGTAAGAACTGCATATTGTCTTTGACAGTTATCTTGAACTATCTGTCATGGAATGTGAGAGATTCGGATGAATGTCTAGAAGTGGAATGATTGACCTTGCCTTCATCAAAAAGTCAACACCTATACCTGTGCAAATTAATAAATTCTGGTCATCAACATCGACCAAGATGAACTTGGAGATGTTAACTCACTAAAACATTATTGATGCTTCAGTGAACACTGAATTTCTAATTAGTGCAAGTGGAATGATTGACAATGAGGAGTTAGTGCCTGCAAAGGTATGGGCCATATTGTTCAAGAACTTAGCAGCTAATTGGAGGACGTTGACCTTTGTGTTGTGCCACATGTTGAGTGGGCTGTTCGAAATGGTTCTGATCGAGTTATTATACTGTCAAATGACACAGATGTTATTATTGTGCTACTTAGATTTGTTGCAATGTTCATAAGTTAAGGATTGGCAGTTATGGATTTGTTATGGAACAGGCAAGAAAAGACACTTAATCCCGCTTCATATTATGTACAAGAAACTTGGACCAAAGATGCCCAGAGTTCTTATCAAGGCACATATTCTTTTGGGTGATGACACTATGAGCAAAATTGGCACAGTATTTGGAGCTTTAACTGCTGAGCCTGTGAAATTTCTAAAAGGATTTGCCAAGATGGAAGAAAAGTGTGACTAAAGACATAGAAAAATACCTTGTGCATGTGAAAGAAACGAGTTCCGACTATCACACATTTGACGCTTTGGTACAATCAGCTCAAGAGATCAGCCCCACTAAGTGCCTATGTTTTGACACCAAACTAAAGTACATAGGTCACATGGTTCCTGAACTATTACAGCATCACTGCAACACATCTGCCATTTTTAAAAATGTCGTCCAGAACAATTCGGAACAGATCAGCAATGTCTACCCAAGCTAAATTAATTCTCAGATGATCCAAAAATACAAATCAAAAATGAAAATCTCTGGACAACAATTTTTTTACAGAGGTGTATCAGGGGGCCGGGATTATAAGGATGTTTTTATGGTTTAGAGGTGGGGAAGGCTATTGGGGTGCTAAGGGGGTTTTAGGGTTTAGGGGTGGGTAGTGTTGGGTGGCAAGGGTGTTTTTAGGGTTTAGTAGTGTGTGAGTTCAGGTCTTGGAATTGATAAGGGAATATATATATTTACTATAGATATATATATATATATATATATATATATATATATATATATATATTCACTGAAAAAACCATAGGTTTCACACATGTTATAGTTAGCGGAAATTTTACTGATAAAAAACCAATGAAATTGCCCCGTTATAGTTAGTGCTGGCAACTATAACTCACGCGACCGCAATCCTCTGCTGATGCTAATACTGTATTTAGACACTTATTTGCCCATGTCTTCTTCCATACATTTTTAGCTATACATATATTACAAATATTTTTTTTATAAAGACACATATGTCATCAGCAGAAGATTGCGGTCGCGTGAGTTATAGTTGCCAGCACTAACTATAACGGGGCAATTTCATTGGTTTTTTATCAGTAAAATTTCCGCTAACTATAACATGTGTGAAACCTATGGTTTTTTCAGTGAATTTGCAAGGTTTTTTAAATGCTAATTCCTAACTATAACGTGTGTGAAACCTATGGTTTTTGTCAGTGAATTTGTACGGTTTTTTAAATGCTAAGTTACTTTACGCCATTCGAGGCGTGCGCGCCCACTTAACGCAGTGCGTTCCGTGCACGGTTTTTATCAACTTTAATAAGCCCTGTACATTTGGTGGCCTTCGGCCACCAAAAGCACAGGGGGTCGGGTCAATGTGGATAGTGTTTTTTTTATTTCGATTTTATAATTTCATGTTGCCAAAATATAGTTTTTTTACTGATGTCATAAGCCCTGTACATTTGGTGGCCTACGGCCACCAAAAGCACAGGGGGTGGGGTAAGTGTGGATAGTGTTTTTTTTATTTCTATTTTATACCGTACGCTTACGGTAAGCGTACGGTAAGCGTACTCGGCGAAATTGCCGAAAAAAAAATAAAACCGTTTTTGCTCTTGGGGGATGTTTGGGGACTCCCTCAACATGACTATGTGGGAGGGAGTTGTCAAAACAGCCCCATAACATGTTTTTTGGCATCATGTTTGATAAATAACACTCAGTGCGAGAGACAAAATGGCGGACGCCGCTTCCTGGTTTCGGCCGATTCGAATGTTTACTAAGATCTAAGAGCCAATCAGAATCGCGCTCGCGCACGCCACCGTACGCGTACGGTAAGCGTACGGTAAGCGTACCGTAAGCGGGCTCAGATATATATATTGATTTAAAGGCTATTTTCTCAGAATCTACTGAACAGATTTACACCAAACCTACAAAAGGCACTTCCTTGACATAGGGACTACCTCTCTGCCAAATTTCTAGTAATTCTGTTCAGCCGTTCGGGCTGTAGCTCTGTCTAAAGGTCCTATGGAAAAATGCATGGGAAAAACGCGTTTTGGGACCCCCCTTTTATCTCAGCCCCCGCTTGACGAATCCCCCCGAGACTTTCAGGGAAGGAGCGGAGCGTAGCGCCCCACCTATTTTGAGAAATTCGCGAGGATTCATCGACCGGCGCCAAAGTTATTCAAAATAGAATGTTGCGGATTTCCTATGGAAAAGGGGTCCTAACTATAACTACCTACTGGCGACCGCCAGTAGGTAATATATATATATATATATATATATATATATATATATATATATAATCTACTGGCGGTCGCCAGTAGATAGTTATAGTTAGGACCATGTTTCCATAGGAAATCTGAAAATTCTATTTTGAATAACTTTGGCACCGGTTGACGAATCCTCGCGAAATTTTCAAAACTAATGGGGCGCTACGCTCCACTCCTACCCTGAAAGTCTCGGGGTGATTCGTCAAGCAGGGGCTGAGAAAAAAGGGGGGTCCCAAAACGCGTTTTCCCCATGCATTTTTCAATAGGACCTTTAGACACAGCTACAGCCCGAACGGCTGAACAGAATTACTTGTAATTTGGCAGAGAGGTAGCCATAAGGTCAAGGAAGTGCCTTTTGTAGGTCTGGTGTAAATCTGTTCAGTAGTTCCTGAGAAAATAGCATTTAAATCAATATATATATCTGTGGCAGCGCTCCATGCGCTTACCGTGCGCTTACGGTAAGCTTACCGTACGCGTACGGTGCCGTGCGCGAGCGCGTTTCTGATTGGTTGTTAGATCAAAGTAAACATTCGAATCGAACGAAACCAGGAAGTAGCGGCCGCCATTTTCTGTCTCTCGCACTGAGAAAAAAAGGTTGATAACACGAAAAGGGGGCCATGAAGAGAGTTGCAGACCCCCTAGCGTTCGTCAGGGGGTTCACGAAGGACCAAAAAGTATGAAAAATGAATTTAATAATTTTTTAAAAAAATCGCGGGGTGCGCGTACGGTAAGCTTACCGTACGCGTACGGTAAAAAAAAAAAAAAAAAAAAAAAAGAATTAACAATCACATTTAATATATAAATCTAAGGACCCCCAAGAGAGAAAAAAACAATTGATATTTTGTAAAAAATGGCGAGGCGTGCACGGTACGAAATGCGGCACGTGGGCGCTCGGTGCGCGAAGCGTACCGAGTGCCCACAGCGCGCGCACGGTGCGCGAAGCGCACCGTGCGCGCAAAAAATAAAAATAAATACATAACTTAGCATTTAAAAAACCGTACAAATTCACTGAAAAAACCATAGGTTTCACACACGTTATAGTTAGGAATTAGCATTTAAAAAACCTTGCAAATTCACTTAAAAAACCATAGGTTTCACACATGTTATAGTTAGCTGGACATTTCACTCGTGAAAAACCATTGAAATTCCCCCGTTATAGTTAGTGCAGGCAACTATAACTCACGCGACCGCAATCCTCTGCTGATGACGTCAGATATTACATCACTGATGACATATGTGTCTTTCTGAAAAAAAAATATTTGTAATATATGTATAGCTAAAAATTAATGGAAGAAGACATGGGTAAATAAGTGTCTAAATACAGTGATGTAATATCTGACGTCATCAGCAGAGGATTGCGGTCGCGTGAGTTATAGTTGCCTGCACTAACTATAACGGGGGAATTTCAATGGTTTTTCACGAGTGAAATGTCCAGCTAACTATAACATGTGTGAAACCTATGGTTTTTTAAGTGAATATATATATATATATATATATATATATACACTTCCATTGCTCCGTCGACATATATTCCAAAAGAGACGAAGATAGACCCAGGTTTGTGTGCTCTTTCAAAGGTTTATTTTCGAGCCCCTACACCATCGCCATTACGCGTTTCAGCCTCGCGGAGGCCTTGATCACATGATATATATATATACCACCAAAGCCTTCTCCCAGGTAAGGATAGGCGTGACACACTCCGGGGCTGTTGAAAAAACTTTATTGAAATTATGCAGTTTCACGATGCAGGCAGTCCATGAAACGCTATGGGCAGACGCGTTTCAGCGTAACCGGCTTTCTTCAGTGCCGGTTTCACAGTCTCCATAATCTTCCTGGGGGTCAGGCACTAACGCCGATGGTAATAAGACTACTCCCAATCAGGTGATGTTTGGCCCGTCCTCCAATTAACTGGTGTACCTGCATCATGACAACACCTTCCCAGGCAGATGCATGCTGGATAGTGTAGTCCGGATGGAAGTCTACACAGTGGCAGAATCACTCCAAGCACCAGGTGATGCCCCAAACTTGTCGGCTCCGAGCCACACTCCAGCTTGAGTGCCCAGTCAGGTGAAATAAAGGCTTCCAACAGACCCCTTATTCAGGCAGTAAATGATGACTCCTTTCTCCCCATTCCAGCCAATAGCACCAAGTGGTAATACAAGCTGCTGGGGGGGCTCCGCGTATTTGCAGTCCATGCAAGCGTCCAGAATTTCCGGTCTTCCGCGGTGCTCCAAAACGAAAGGGTGTGCCTTACGTCAGCGTCCAGCTTGCTGACCACATACACCTCCAAAGCCTTCTCCCAGGTAAGGATAGGCGCGACACACTCCGGGGCTGTTGAAAAAACTTTATTGAAATTATGCAGTTTCACGATGCAGGCAGTCCATGAAACGCTATGGGCAGACGCGTTTCAGCCTAACTGGCTTTCTTCAGTGCCGGTTTCACGGTCTCCATAATCTTCCTGGGGCTCAGGTGCTAACGCCGATGGTAATAAGACCACTCCCAATCAGGTGATGTTTGGCCCCTCCTCCAATTAACTGGTGTACCTGCATCGTGACGACTCATTCCCAGGCAGATGCATGCTGGATAGTGTAGTCCGGATGGAAGTCTACACAGTGGCAGAATCCCTCCAAGCACCAGGTGATGCCCTAAACTTGTCGGCTCCGAGCCACACTCCAGCTTGAGTGCCCAGTCAGGTGAAATAAAGGCATCCAACAGACCCCTTATTCAGGCAGTAAATGATGCCTCCTTTCTCCCCATTGCAGCCAATAGCACCAAGTGGTAATAAAAGCTGCTGGGGGGGCTCCGCGTATTTGCAGTCCATGCAAGCGTCCAGAATTTCCGGTCTTCCGCGGTGCTCCAAACCGAAAGGGTGTGCCATACGTCAGCGACCAGCTTGCTGAACACATACACCACCAAAGCCTTCTCCCAGGTAAGGATAGGCGTAACACACTCCGGGGCTGTTGAAAAAGCTTTATTGAAATTATGCAGTTTCATGATGCAGGCACTCCATGAAACGCTATGGGCAGACGTGTTTCAGCCTAACTGGCTATCTTCAGTGCCGGTTTCACAGTCTCCATAATCTTCCTGGGGGTCAGGCACTAACGCCGATGGTAATAAGACCACTCCCAATCAGGTGATGTTTGGCCCCTCCTCCAATTAACTGGTGTACCTGCATCGTGACGACACCTTCCCAGGCAGATGCATGCTGGATAGTGTAGTCCGGATGGAAGTCTACACAGTGGCAGAATCACTCCAAGCACCTGGTGATGCCCCAAACTTTTCGGCTCCGAGCCACACTCCAGCTTGAGTGCCCAGTCAGGTGAAACAAAGGCTTCCAACAGACCCCTTATTCAGGCAGTAAATGATGCCTCCTTTCTCCCCATTGCAGCCAATAGCACCAAGTGGTAATACAAGCTGCTGGGGGGGCTCCACGAATTTGCAGTCCATGCAAGCGTCCAGAATTTCCGATCTTCCACGGTGCTCCAAACCTAAAGGGTGTGCCGTACGTCAGCTACCAGCTTGCTGACCACATACACCACCAAGCCTTCTCCCAGATAAGGATAGGCGCGACACACTCCGGGGCTGTTGAATAAACTTTATTGAAACTATGCAGTTTCACGATGCAGGCAGTCCATAAAACGCTATGGGCTGAAGTGTTTCAGCCTAACTGGCTTTCTTCAGTGCCGGTTTCACGGTCTCCATAATCTTCCTGGGGTCAGGCACTAATGCCGATGGTAATAAGACCACTCCCAATCAGGTGATGTTTGGCCCCTCCTCCAATTAACTGGTGTACCTGCATCGTGATGACACCTTCCCAGGCAGATGCATGCTGGATAGTGTAGTCTGGATGGAAGTCTACACAGTGGCAGAATCCCTCCAAGCACCAGGTGATGCCCCAAACTTGTCGGCTCCGAGCCACACTCCAGCTTGAGTGCCCAGTCAGGTGAAATAAAGGCTTCCAACAGACCCCTTATTCAGGCAGTAAATGATGCCTCCTTTCTCCCCATTGCAGAGGATAGCACCAAGTGGTAATACAAGCTGCTTGGGGGGCTCCGTGTATTTGCAGGCCATGCAAGCGCCCAGAAATTCCGGTCTTCCGCGGTGCTCCAAAACGAAAGGGTGTGCCATACGTCAGCGACCAACTTGCTGACCACATACACCACCAAAGCCTTCTCCCAGGTAAGGATAGGCGTGACACACTCCGGGGCTGTTGAAAAAACTTTATTGAAATTATGCAGTTTCACGATGCAGGCAGTCCATGGAACGCTATGGGCTGAAGTGTTTCAGCCTAACTGGCTTTCTTCAGTGCCGGTTTCACGGTCTCCATAATCTTCTTGGGGGTCAGGTGCTAACGCCGATGGTAATAAGACCACTCCCAATCAGGTGATGTTTGGCCCCTCCTCCAATTAACTGGTGTACCTGCATCGTGATGACACATTCCCAGGCAGATGCATGCTGGATAGTGTAGTCCGGATGGAAGTCTACACAGTGGCAGAATCCCTCCAAGCACCAGGTGATGCCCCAAACTTGTCGGCTCCGAGCCACACTCCAGCTTGAGTGCCCAGTCAGGTGAAATAAAGGCTTCCAACAGACCCCTTATTCAGGCAGTAAATGATGACTCTTTTCTCCACATTGCAGCTAATAGCACCAAGTGGTAATACAAGCTGCTGGGGGGGCTCAGCGTATTTGCAGTCTATGCAAGCATCCAGAATTTCTGGTCTTCCGCGGTGCTCCAAAACGAAAGGGTGTGCCGTACGTCAGCGACCAGCTTGCTGACCACATACACCACCAAAGCCTTCTCCCAGGTAAGGATAGGCGTAACACACTCCGGGGCTGTTGAAAAAGCTTTATTGAATTTATGCAGTTTCATGATGCAGGCACTCCATGAAACGCTATGGGCAGACGCGTTTCAGCCTAACTGGCTTTCTTCAGTGCCGGTTTCACGGTCTCCATAATCTTCCTGGGGGTCAGGCACTAACGCCGATGGTAATAAGACCACTCCCAATCAGGTGATGTTTGGCCCCTCCTCCAATTAACTGGTGTACCTGCATCGTGACGACACCTTCCCAGGCAGATGCATGCTGGATAGTGTAGTCCGGATGGAAGTCTACACAGTGGCAGAATCACTCCAAGCACCTGGTGATGCCCCAAACTTTTCGGCTCCGAGCCACACTCCAGCTTGAGTGCCCAGTCAGGTGAAACAAAGGCTTCCAACAGACCCCTTATTCAGGCAGTAAATGATGCCTCCTTTCTCCCCATTCCAGCCAATAGCACCAAGTGGTAATGCAAGCTGCTGGGGGGGCTCCGCGTATTTGCAGTCCATGCAAGCGTCCAGATTTTCCGGTCTTCCGCGGTGCTCCAAACCGAAAGGGTGTGCCGTACGTCAGCGACCAGCTTGCTGACCACATACACCACCAAAGCCTTCTACCAGGTAAGGATAGGTGCGACACACTCCGGGGCTGTTGAATAAACTTTATTGAAATTATACAGTTTCACGATGCAGGCAGTCCATGAAACGCTATGGGCTGAAGGGTTTCAGCCTAACTGGCTTTCTTCAGTGCCGGTTTCACGGTCTCCATAATCTTCCTGGGGGTCAGGCACTAATGCCGATGGTAATAAGACCACTCCCAATCAGGTGATGTTTGGCCCCTCCTCCAATTAACTGGTGTACCTGCATCGTGATGACACCTTCCCAGGCAGATGCATGCTGGATAGTGTAGTCTGGATGGAAGTCTACACAGTGGCAGAATCCCTCCAAGCACCAGGTGATGCCCCAAACTTGTCGGCTCCGAGCCACACTCCAGCTTGAGTGCCCAGTCAGGTGAAATAAAGGCTTCCAACAGACCCCTTATTCAGGCAGTAAATGATGCCTCCTTTCTCCCCATTGCAGAGGATAGCACCAAGTGGTAATACAAGCTGCTTGGGGGGCTCCGTGTATTTGCAGGCCATGCAAGCGCCCAGAAATTCCGGTCTTCCGCGGTGCTCCAAAACGAAAGGGTGTGCCATACGTCAGCGACCAACTTGCTGACCACATACACCACCAAAGCCTTCTCCCAGGTAAGGATAGGCGTGACACACTCCGGGGCTGTTGAAAAAACTTTATTGAAATTATGCAGTTTCACGATGCAGGCAGTCCATGAAACGCTATGGGCTGAAGTGTTTCAGCCTAACTGGCTTTCTTCAGTGCCGGTTTCACGGTCTCCATAATCTTCCTGGGGGTCAGGCACTAATGCCGATGGTAATAAGACCACTCCCAATCAGGTGATGTTTGGCCCCTCCTCCAATTAACTGGTGTACCTGCATCGTGACGACACCTTCCCAGGCAGATGCATGCTGGATAGTGTAGTCCGGATGGAAGTCTACACAGTGGCAGAATCACTCCAAGCACCTGGTGATGCCCCAAACTTTTCGGCTCCGAGCCACACTCCAGCTTGAGTGCCCAGTCAGGTGAAACAAAGGCTTCCAACAGACCCCTTATTCAGGCAGTAAATGATGCCTCCTTTCTCCCCATTCCAGCCAATAGCACCAAGTGGTAATACAAGCTGTTGGGGGGGCTCCGCGTATTTGCAGTCCATGCAAGCGTCCAGATTTTCCGGTCTTCCGCGGTGCTCCAAACCGAAAGGGTGTGCCGTACGTCAGCGACCAGCTTGCTGACCACATACACCACCAAAGCCTTCTACCAGGTAAGGATAGGCGCGACACACTCCGGGGCTGTTGAATAAACTTTATTGAAATTATACAGTTTCACGATGCAGGCAGTCCATGAAACGCTATGGGCTGAAGGGTTTCAGCCTAACTGGCTTTCTTCAGTGCCGGTTTCACGGTCTCCATAATCTTCCTGGGGGTCAGGCACTAATGCCGATGGTAATAAGACCACTCCCAATGAGGTGATGTTTGGCCCCTCCTCCAATTAACTGGTGTACCTGCATCGTGACGACACCTTCCCAGGCAGATGCATGCTGGATAGTGTAGTCCAGATGGAAGTCTACACAGTGGCAGAATCACTCCAAGCACCAGGTGATGCCCCAAACTTGTCGGCTCCGAGCCACACTCCAGCGTGAGTGCCCAGTCAGGTGAAATAAAGGCTTCCAACAGACCCCATATTCAGGCAGTAAATGATGCCTCCTTTCTCCCCATTGAAGCCAATAGCACCAAGTGGTAATACAAGCTGCTGGGGGGGCTCCGGGTATTTGCAGTCCATGCAAGTGTCCAGTATTTCCGGTCTTCCGACGGTGCTCCAAACTGAAAGGGTGTGCTGTACGTCAGCTACTGGATTCAAGCTAGCCTGGCTGATGACGGCTAATTAGCCAGAAACCGGTCCCAGTATGCTTGTTTCCGGTCCAGGGAAGACATGGCTTGGCAGTTCGGGCTGAACTGTTCCCATGAGGCACAGGGTCAGACCGATTTGCATATGGCCATGTCTGAACTGGGGTGGCGGAGTGAGCTAAAGAATGATGATGGATTAAACTCAGATCAGTTGACTGGGGGTGAGTGCTTGCAATGTTCAACACTCCGTCCATCATCCCCTTTGGTTTTGCTATGATTAATATTTTAGCGGAATAAACCCACTTGATAATTCACCCTAGCAGTGTCAAACCCATTCATAACAGAGTGAGTGGAGTGTTGGTTTTGATGTTTGGCCAGTTTGCAGGCACTGGCAACCGGCACGTCCTCTCGGTCAGAAACAATGCGCCATCCGGCAGACTTGGAGTGTGTATGGATATACAACGCTTTACCTCCCCGGCAGATAAAAAACCACAGCGTAAGCACTACTGTAAGGGGTGAGAGGAAGCAGTATTTACTGCATGGAGGGGCCTTACAAGTGGACTTACCAGCAACAATGAACTCTCATACACAGGCTGTCGCGGCAAAGTAAGTAGTCCGCGGGCCAACATGATTGGGACACCATTGGGTGTACGAGAGCGTAATTGCTTAATGGACGTCCACAGCAGAACATGCACACCGGCATGATGCAGCTTGAAGAGAAGCGCATGGTATAGCCCTTAGAAGAGGCATTACAGTTTTAAGGCAGAGGAGGGGTCAAGATCGTACTCCAATGGGAGTGGTTATTCTAGCCCTAAAACGAACCCCCAGGTGAAAAGACCCGCTGAGTGAAACCAGCACTGAGGAAAGCTACACGGCTGAAGCGTGTCTGTCACAGCGTTTCACAGGCTTTCGAACTATGCGCTACGGAGTAATATTTCGGTGGAATAAACCCACTTGATAATTCACCCGGGCAGTGTCAGAACAATTCATAACACAGTCAGTGGAGTGTTGGTTTTGAAACATATATAAAAATAAATAAATAAATATATATATATATATATATATATATATATATATATATATATATATATATATATATATATATATATATATATATATATTGCAACAATGTAGCCCAAACGTTGTTGACGCCGGCGCTCGTTGCTGGGGCGGTGCGCTTCCCACGGCAGGGCTATGCCTATAAATCCCGAACCTTAGACCCGAGGGGTCTTAATCAAAATGAGGAACTTTATGTACATCTCTAAAACAACATATAGGATCAGAAATATCAATTATCTCCTCATCAAACACTCACCAGAGAGGCAAAAAGATTCCTTTTAATAAACATTTGGAGATCAATGATGAAAACAGCGTAACAGATCCATCACCGAGTATGACAAAAAACATTGAAGAAGATTATAAATACTCACTAGAGAGTAAAAGAACTGATTGAATACTAAAGGACATTAAGCATATCATGCCATAAAATAAGCTAAAATGCAATAAGTTTTTATCACATAAAAAGAAAAAATCACACTTTTTCACTAAGTTAATTTAAATTTTGTTAAATAATGAACTACACTAACCACAATGCACTGCAACATAAACAGGAAGTAACTGTGTGCGCATTGAAATAAAAGATGCCCCCATTTTTCTTTTGTGTTAACATCCCGTGAACAAACCTTATGCTAAGGCGAAATGCGTTGGGCATGATGAGATTTGAACAATAAAACTGCCACAACTTCGACTTACGAGTGAGTGCGCTTCATAATTTCTGTTGCAAGACAGAGAACTGGCTTGGATATATATATATATATATATATATATATATATATATATATATATATTCACTTAAAAAACCATAGGTTTCACACATGTTATAGTTAGGTGGATATTTCACTCGTAAAAAACCAAAGAAATTCCCCCGTTATAGTTAGTTCAGATAACTATAACTCGCGCGACCGCCACTCTATCACAAGGATGATGTCATCAGTGATGTCATGAGTGATGCCACTGACCATGTCATGAGTGGTGTAATATGTGACGTCATGAGCAGGATTGCGGGCGCGCGAGTTATAGTTATCTGAACTAACTATAACGGGGGAACTTCATTGGTTTTTTACGAGTGAAATATCCACCTAACTATAACATGTGAGAAACCTATGGTTTTTTAAGTGAATTTGCAAGGTTTTTTAAATGCTAATTCCTAACTATAACGTGTGTGAAACCTATGGTTTTTTCAGTGAATTTGTACGGTTTTTTAAATGCTAAGTTATGTATGTATTATGTTTTTTTTTTAATATATTTATTTTACAATAAACTACGTATTAAAGATGTTTTTTTTGTGGGGGCTTTTCACCGTGCGCGCACCCCCGCGATTTAAATTTTTTTTTTTTTTAAATGTTCTGCCTTCGGGGTCCTTCAGGAACCCCCTGACAAAGGCTAGGGGGTCAGGAACTCTCTACCCTGCCCCCTTTTCACGTTCGCCACCTTCCTTTTTCACTCTCGCACAGAAAACAAACAAAATGGCGGCCGACACTTCCTGATTTCGACCGATTCGAACGTTGACTAACATGTAACCACCAATCAGAATTACGCTCGCGCACGTTAGGGTGCTCGCACGGTGCGCGCACTGTGCGCGCACGGTGCGCGGCTATAGATATTTATATGCTTTTAAATGCTATTTTCTCAGGAACTACTGAACAGATTGCCACCAGACCTGCAAAAGGCACTTCCCTGACCTGAGGACTACCTCTCTGCCAAATTTCAAGTAATTCTGTTCAGCCGTTCGGACTGTACCTTCGACTAAAGGTCCTATGGAAAAATGCATGGGGAAAACGCATTTTGGGACCCCCCTTTTTTCTCGGCCCCCGCTTAACGAATCACCCCGAGACTTTCAGGGTAGGAGCTGAGCGGAGCGCCCCATTAGTTTTGAAAATTTTGCGAGGATTCGTCAACCGGCGCCAAAGTTATTCAAAATAGAATTTTCAGATTTCCTATGGAAACACGGTCCTAACTATAACTATCTACTGGCGACCGCCAGTAGATAATATATATATATATGTCAAAATTCCTTCCACCATTTCCTCGGACTCCCGAGAATCCTCGGCAAAGGATCACAGCACCACGATCGGCAATTCAAAAAAGAATGCTTATATATATATATATATATATATATATATATATATATATATATATATATACGAAAAGTTACACAGCTCCTTCTGGAATACTGGGCCCCATAGGAAGGTGGCGTACACTCCGGCGGAGCGTGCCGGTGATAAATTATCCAACCAACAGCAAAAATTGTATGTCGTACGCTCTCAGGAAAAACCAAGCAGCAGTCAAGAGTGGTGATCCAGATTAAATCCTACACAACGCGTTTCGGCGACAGCCTTGTGTCAAGTACCTCAAGCTGAGCTTCGGTTTCCACAGGAGCAGATGCTGGATCTCCACTCCCCTACTCCGCTGCCGCGAACTCAAAGGCTCACGAACAGCGAGGAGGGGGAAAGGGGAATTGGACAGACAAGAGAGACTGCACTGTGTCTTATTTCTGGACTGGACACGAACCTCCGTCTTCTAGATCCCTGTAACGAGAGTTAATAAACAACTGCTCCACAAACACTACCCTTAAGAATTCCAAATGTAATTATTCCACACAATACCTGTCCTGACACAGTGGGTAGCTACTCTCTATACTCATTCGGCTGGGTATCTCATTGGGAATGAGGGGCTGTACTGTTGGCGTGCAGCAAATCCTGTAATGAAAACTCACATGTAAAACCCTATTTCTTCCTGAAGCCCCCTGCACCCTGACTCTCTCCCTCCAACTTTACCTGTCTCCCAACAAGTGGTATTCTATATTGTAAAAGAAGAGCTGGAATTTGAGGTTGAGTAAGGTTAGCTCTTCTTCTTGCTGAACTCTGCACAACAAAGATATGCTGGTAGGTGAATGCTCTTAAATAAATATATATATATATATTTACAATTGCTTTTTTAAGTTCAAGCTGCGGAAGTCTTTCTTTGACTCGCTACTACTCCTCCTTCTGTCTCTTAATTCAGTCTCTTTTCTTTTCTTTACTATCCACTGGAATTCAAAATTGATTCTGACTGGCGACTCTTTACTGAAGAATTACAGTTGCAGAAAATACGTGAATCATAAGCGGACACTTAAAAGCTTACTGACCCACTGAGTCTCTAGTCTCTGAAACGAAGTTCACTGGAAAGTTGACGCTCCAAGAATGTGAGAGAAAAAAGGCGCACTTACTTCTCAAAATGCCCTGCTCTCGCGCCTAGCCTCTCACCCTCCTTACTCATGAAGAACTTGACCTCACGTCGTGAACGAGATGCCCACTTCTCTGCAGATTCTCCTCACGAAACTTCTTCGAAGATACAGCTGGTTTTCTCGAAATAGCGTCCCACTGCGGGACTGAGTGAAGGTTCTCTAAATTGGCAACAAATTATATTAGAAGGTCAAAACTCTGACTGGAAATTAACCGGCAGAGGACGGAGCTCGAGAGAACACCGCCACTTCACAAATTTAGACAGTTGAAGTGCGCCGCGTATTGGAAGCGCGCGCACAACTTCAAAATTGAAACACTGCACCGCAGCAGAGGAACAGTGGGAGGGAAGAATCGGACCGACCAGCGGCCATCTTGGAAGGAAGGGGTAGAAATGTGACTACACTACAAATGACCGTAGGAAGGCGGAGAGTGATCTTACAGAAACGCATCTACGCCTTCCTCGGACCAGTCTAGCCTGACCATGAGATTGTTGCCTCAACTGGGGAAAACTAGCCCTTTCAGCTCCAATCCTGACAGTACCTCCCACCAAAACCCCCCTCCTCTCCTCCTTGGGTTTAGTGGGATGTGTGCGATGAAACTCCCTGAGCAAACGTGGAGCATGGATGTTGGAAAATGGCTCCCAGGATCTCTCTTCAGGACCATAACCCTTCCAGTCAACTAAGTAGAAAATCTTCCCTCTTTGTAGCCTAGAATCTAGAATTCTCTTCACCTCAAATTCTTCACTTCCCTGCACCAAGACTGATGAAGGGGACCTCTTGACTCTAAAACCCTCAGGACAACGCTGGAGCAAGGAAACATGGAAGACTGGATGAATCTTTAACCTTGGAGGAAGACGAACCTTAACACTGACAGGATTCACCATCCGGTCTACTCGAAAAGGACCCACAAATCTAGGCTGAAACTTCTGGTTCCCCTTCAGACGTAAGTTTCGGGTGGAAACCCAGACCAGATCTCCCTTCTCATAAACTGGATTTGGGCGCCTCTTCTTGTCTGCCTGCTTCTTATAGGAAATCTTAGCCTTAGACAAATTTCTGGAAGCTAACCGATAAGCCAAATGTAATTCTTGTACTACTGACTCCACTGCTGGAACATTGCTGATTTCTTTATCTACCAGTGTGTTTGGATGCCTTCCTGAATTCAAATAAAATGGGGAGTAACCAGTAGATGCATGAACGGCATTATTGTAAGCAAACTCGGCTGCCCATATTAGGTCAGGCCACTCACCTTCCTGATCCAACAAGAACATGCGCAAGTATTGCTCCAATTCTTGATTTACTCTTTCCGTCTGTCCATCCGTCTCTGGATGGAAACTGGTGGACAGACGAGAGTCAACACCCAACCTCCTTAAAAAAGATCTCCAAAAACGAGAGACAAACTGAGGACCCCTGTCGGAAATGACTATCTTTGGAATACCATGTGCCCTTACTATGTGTTGTGTGAACAGTTTGGACAACTGAGTTGCATTGGGAAGAGCCTTCAAAGGGACAAAATGACTCATTTTAGAAAAATGGTCCACCACCACCCAAATGACAGAGAGGCCTCCACTAGACGGAAGATCCACAATGAAATCCATGGAAATGGTATGCCAAGGGTATGGGGCGAGAGGCATTGGCTGTAAAAGACCTTGTGGAGCCCTTCTGGGAGTCTTTCCCTTAATACACAACTCACAAGTGGCTACATACTGCCGCACCTGAGCTTCCATTGCCGGCCACCAAAACTCTCTTCGGATCAACTCCAATGTCTTCTTCACCCCTTTATGTCCAGCTAGAGGCTCATCATGGAAGTGTTCGATGATCTGCCTTCGCAATTCCACACTTGATACAAACAACTTGTCTTGAAAATAGGGCCTTCCTTCTTTCACTTGGAATTCTTTTCCCCTGGCAGTCCAATTCCTCACTTCTTCTGGAGACTGTGTATCTTGTAGTTTCTTTTCAATGTCTGTGTAAGTGAGAGTTCCGATAATTCGATCTACTGGAATTATAACTCCCTCTTCTCCAGTCTTCCCCTCTTCGTTCACATTCAGACGAGATAAGGCGTCCGCCTTTCCATTTGCTGATCCAGGCTTGTAAGTTAGAACAAAATCATAATCGGCAAAAAATAGTGACCATCTCAATTGACGGGGGGTGAGGGTGCGGGCGGATTTTAAAAACTGAAGATTTCGATGGTCCGTGAAGACGGTCACCACGTGCCGGGCACCCAATAAATAATGACGCCACTCCAAAAACGCATCCTTGACTGCCAACAGTTCCTTATCCGCGATGGGATAATTTATCTCTGCCGCTGTTAACTTCCTGGAGCGAAAGGCTACTGGGTGTAATTGACCTGTCTGCTTATGGCGCTGAGACAAAATTCCTCCAATGGCCAAATTGGAGGCATCTGCTTCCACAAAGAACGGTTCTCCAGGATCTGGATGAAGCAACACCGGAGATGATACAAAAATGCTTTTGAGTTCATTAAAGGCTGCTTCTGTTTCCGCATTCCACTCGAACTTCGCCTTTTTCTTGAGCAACTTCGTGAGGGGACAAACTCGCTCCGAAAAGTTAATTATAAAACGCCTGTAAAAATTGGCGAAGCCGAGGAAACTCTGTACTTCCTTCACTGAACTCGGGGAGGGCCACTCCTTGATGGCCCTAACCTTTGATTCATCCATGGAAACACCATTGGGTGACAGGACAAATCCCAAAAATTCCACTTGTATGGAGTGAAACACACACTTCTCCAGTTTGACAAAAAGTTGGTTCTCAAGCAGCTTCTTCAGAATGGACCTGACGTGCTGAATATGTTCTTCTAAAGTGGCAGAAAAAATGAGGATGTCGTCAATGTAAACCACTGCACATCGATCCAAAAATTCTCGCAACACATCATTTACGAAGTGCTGAAAAGCGGCTGGAGCGTTGCATAAGCCAAAGGGCATAACTTGGTATTCGAACAAACCAAAACGAGTGCGAAAGGCCGTCTTCCACTCTTCTCCTTCAGCCATGCGGACCAGATGATAGGCGCCTCTCAGATCCAATTTAGTATACACCCTCGCTCCCTTTACCTGATCCAAGAGCTCAGAAATCAAAGGTAGTGGATAACGATTTTTCTTGGTCACCAAATTGAGGGCGCGATAGTCTATGCATGTTCTCAGCTGGCCATCCTTCTTCGGAATGAAGAAAAGTGGAGACGAAACTGGAGACTGTGAAGGGTGAATGAAGCCATTAGCCAGATAATTACTCAAATATTCTTTTAAATGGACATTTTCCGCTTCGGTTAATGCGTAAATTCGGCTACAGGGCAGAGAGGCTCCCGGCTCCAGCTCAATGCGACAATCGTATTCACGATGGGGAGGCAAACGGTCCGCTTCTCTTTCATCAAAAACTGAGGCAAGATCTTCATATTCTTGTGGAATTACTTGAGTATCTAAAGCACAAATGGTCTTCGGGATGCTAGCTAAGATTTGGGACTGTGAAGCTTGTGAAGCTATTGATGGTTCTGGATGGGATTGGAAACAATGTTGCAAGCAAAAATGTGAATTCATGCGAATGGATCGCTGAGCCCAATCAATTTGAGGGTTATGCTCAGTGAGCCAGGGCAGGCCCAAAATAAATTGAAACTGCGGAGCATCGATTAAGTTGAATTGTAAAGAGCTCAAGTGTTGGCCGGGTCCATACAACAAAATCTCCTCAGAATCGTAGACTATAGGCCCGGAGGACAAACTTGTTCCATCTACAGCACGTACAGGCTCCGGCCGTTCCTTCCTCAAGAAGGCGATTCCAAGAGCTCTAGCAAATCCAATGTCACAAAAATTTCCCGTGGCCCCTGAATCGATCATGACCGACATTCCTTCCTTGATCTGTCCTCCAAACTTAATCCGAACCGACAAAATTAAATGTGGGGCCGAAGATTGCAAAGTATTAGCCACTAATTTCGCCTCTGGAGTTGACTGTTCTTTAGCTTCCACCAGGGCAACCCCTTCTACTGGTGGAGCCGATCTTTTACCCAGGAATTGTTCTTTGGCCTCTTTGGACATTCCTTCACAAAATGGCCAGAGTTCCCACAGTACATACACAGCTTTCCCAGACGTCTCTTCTCTCTTTCTTCTTTAGACAACGGACCTCGAACGGAACCAATCTGCATTGGTTCATCTTCTGACGACGATTCTTTCTGCTTCGACCCTTCTGTTTTCATTCTGTCAAAACGAGGAGGGATATACCTGGTTTCTTTCCGCCTCTCATTCCTCCTTTCATTTTGACGCTGATCAATCTGAAGAACTAAGTCAATTAATTCTGAAACCTCCGTGGGACGTTTTGGAATCTGCGATAGACCATCTTTGATCTCATCCTTGAGACCACGATAAAAAATTGCAGCACGTTTAGCCTCTGGCCAGTTGGTTTCTACAATTAATTTATTAAATTGCGCCAAATAGGCAACTAATTCTCGATTCCCTTGCTTCAGATCTAACAACTCATTATCAGTGGATTGCGAGATGGACCGTCTGTCAAAAATTCGTAGAAATTCTTTCTTGAAGCCTTCAAATTCATATAAAATGGGGTCGTTGTTGTTCACCAACGGCATAGACCAGGCGGCGGCATCTCCACTCAGGTACGACAGCATGAACGCCACCTTAGACTGATCTTCCTTGAAAATAATTGGCCGACAGAGATAGTATAGGGAACATTGAGTAAGAAAAATTTGGGCCTTGTTCGGATCCCCACTATATCTTTCAGGAGCAGCCAATGGAATAGTTGGCGAGATAGCGTGGATCACCTGAGTAGTGAGTTCAGCAGCGGAAGGGGCCGGGGCAAAAGAGGGAGACTTATCTTCTTGGACAGATGGACGGGTTCCCCCAGAAAACTCTTCAAACCGTTGGCGCAAATAACTTGCATCTAAAACAGACTTTCTAACCTCTTCTCTCAAAGACTTGTTCTCTTCCATAGTATCACTTAACTGCTTCTGGATACTATCTAATACTGTAGCTAGAGCCTTAACATCAATCCCCTCAGCCATCGTGCTCGGGTGGAATTCAGTTTTTTGGCACTTCAATCTGTCAAGTACCTCAAGCTGAGCTTCGGTTTCCACAGGAGCAGATGCTGGATCTCCACTCCCCTACTCCGCTGCCGCGAACTCAAAGGCTCACGAACAGCGAGGAGGGGGAAAGGGGAATTGGACAGACAAGAGAGACTGCACTGTGTCTTCTTTCTGGACTGGACACGAACCTCCGTCTTCTAGATCCCTGTAACGAGAGTTAATAAACAACTGCTCCACAAACACTACCCTTAAGAATTCCAAATGTAATTATTCCACACAATACCTGTCCTGACACAGTGGGTAGCTACTCTCTATACTCATTCGGCTGGGTATCTCATTGGGAATGAGGGGCTGTACTGTTGGCGTGCAGCAAATCCTGGAATGAAAACTCACATGTAAAACCCTATTTCTTCCTGAAGCCCCCTGCACCCTGACTCTCTCCCTCCAACTTTACCTGTCTCCCAACAAGTGGTATTCTATATTGTAAAAGAAGAGCTGGAATTTGAGGTTGAGTAAGGTTAGCTCTTCTTCTTGCTGAACTCTGCACAACGAAGATATGCTGGTAGGTGAATGCTCTTAAATAAATATATATATATATATATATTTACAATTGCTTTTTTAAGTTCAAGCTGCGGAAGTCTTTCTTTGACTCGCTACTACTCCTCCTTCTGTCTCTTAATTCAGTCTCTTTTCTTTTCTTTACTATCCACTGGAATTCAAAATTGATTCTGACTGGCGACTCTTTACTGAAGAATTACAGTTGCAGAAAATACGTGAATCATAAGCGGACACTTAAAAGCTTACTGACCCACTGAGTCTCTAGTCTCTGAAACGAAGTTCACTGGAAAGTTGACGCTCCAAGAATGTGAGAGAAAAAAGGCGCACTTACTTCTCAAAATGCCCTGCTCTCGCGCCTAGCCTCTCACCCTCCTTACTCATGAAGAACTTGACCTCACATCGTGAACGAGAT
Organism: Triturus cristatus; assembly: GCF_964204655.1. NCBI lineage: Eukaryota > Metazoa > Chordata > Amphibia > Caudata > Salamandridae > Triturus > Triturus cristatus. Next base: position 764,383,407 of record NC_140581.1, on the reverse strand, counting down.
GCCCACTTCTCTGCAGATTCTCCTCACGAAACTTCTTCGAAGATACAGCTGGTTTTCTCGAAATAGCGTCCCACTGCGGGACTGAGTGAAGGTTCTCTAAATTGGCAACAAATTATATTAGAAGGTCAAAACTCTGACTGGAAATTAACCGGGAGAGGACGGAGCTCGAGAGAACACCGCCACTTCACAAATTTAGACAGTTGAAGTGCGCCGCGTATTGGAAGCGCGCGCACAACTTCAAAATTGAAACACTGCACCGCAGCAGAGGAACAGTGGGAGGGAAGAATCGGACCGACCAGCGGCCATCTTGGAAGGAAGGGGTAGAAATGTGACTACACTACAAATGACCGTAGGAAGGCGGAGAGTGATCTTACAGAAACGCATCTACGCCTTCCTCGGACCAGTCTAGCCTGACCATGAGATTGTTGCCTCAACTGGGGAAAACTAGCCCTTTCAGCTCCAATCCTGACACCTTGTTCACGTGTAGAGTTACAATGAAAAAGTGGTACTGATAAAGTTGTACTGGATCCCCACCATGGACATGGAAATGGGACTGTGTTCAAACGATAAGCGTTACAACAAACAAATGATGGACGGAATGCTGACAATGCAGACATTCTCCCCCAGTCAAGAGATCTGGGTTAAATCCATCGTTCTTTTGCCCACTATGCCACCCCAGTTTAGACATGGCCATATGCAAATCAGTCTTGACCCTGTGCCTCATGGGAACAGTCCAGCCCGAACTGCCAAGCCATGTCTTCCCTGGACCGGAATCAAGCATCCTAGGACCGGTTTCTGGCTATCAGCCGTCATCAGCCAGGATAGCTTGACTCCAGTGGCGTAGTGAGCACGGGTCCCACGTCTGGGAATACCCATCCCACTTAGGGCGAAAAGCGTTACAACAAACAAATGATGGACGGAATGCTGACAATGCAGACATTCTCCCCCAGTCAAGAGATCTGGGTTAAATCCATCGTTCTTTTGCCCACTACCCCACCCCAGTTTAGACATGGCCATATGCAAATCAGTCTTGACCCTGTGCCTCATGGGAACAGTCCAGCCCGAACTGCCAAGCCATGTCTTCCCTGGACCGGAATCAAGCATCCTAGGACCCGTTTCTGGCTATCAGCCGTCATCAGCCAGGATAGCTTGACTCCAGTGGCGTAGTGAGCACGGGTCCCACATCTGGGAATACCCATCCCACTTAGGGCGAAAAGCGTTACAACAAACAAATGATGGACGGAATGCTGACAATGCAGACATTCTCCCCCAGTCAAGAGATCTGGGTTAAATCCATCGTTCTTTTGCCCACTACGCCACCCCAGTTTAGACATGGCCATATGCAAATCAGTCTTGACCCTGTGCCTCATGGGAACAGTCCAGCCCGAACTGCCAAGCCATGTCTTCCCTGGACCGGAATCAAGCATCCTAGGACCGGTTTCTGGCTATCAGCCGTCATCAGCCAGGATAGCTTGACTCCAGTGGCGTAGTGAGCACGGGTCCCACGTCTGGGAATACCCATCCCACTTTGGGCGAAAAGCGTTACAACAAACAAATGATGGACGGAATGCTGACAATGCAGACATTCTCCCCCAGTCAAGAGATCTGGCTTAAATCCATCGTTCTTTTGCCCACTAAGTGGGATGGGTATTCCCAGACGTGGGACCCGTGCTCACTACGCCACTGGAGTCAAGCTATCCTGGCTGATGACGGCTGATAGCCAGAAACCGGTCCTAGGATGCTTGATTCCGGTCCAGGGAAGACATGGCTTGGCAGTTCGGGCTGGACTGTTCCCATGAGGCACAGGGTCAAGACTGATTTGCATATGGCCATGTCTGAACTGGGGTGGCGTAGTGGGCAAAAGAACGATGGATTTAACCCAGATCTCTTGACTGGGGGAGAATGTCTGCATTGTCAGCATTCCGTCCATCATTTGTTTGTTGTAACGCTTTTCGCCCTAAGTGGGATGGGTATGCCCAGACGTGGGTCCCGTGCTCACTAAGCCACTGGAGTCAAGCTATCCTGGCTGATGATGGCTGATAGCCAGAAACCGGTCCTAGGATGCTTGATTCCGGTCCAGGGAAGACATGGCTTGGCAGTTCGGGCTGGACTGTTCCCATGAGGCACAGGGTCAAGACTGATTTGCATATGGCCATGTCTGAACTGGGGTGGCGTAGTGGGCAAAAGAACGATGGATTTAACCCAGATCTCTTGACTGGGGGAGAATGTCTGCATTGTCAGCATTCCGTCCATCATTTGTTTGTTGTAACGCTTTTCGCCCTAAGTGAGATGGGTATGCCCAGACGTGGGTCCCGTGCTCACTACGCCACTGGAGTCAAGCTATCCTGGCTGATGACGGCTGATAGCCAGAAACCGGTCCTAGGATGCTTGATTCCGGTCCAGGGAAGACATGGCTTGGCAGTTCGGGCTGGACTGTTCCCATGAGGCACAGGGTCAAGACTGATTTGCATATGGCCATGTCTGAACTGGGGTGGCGTAGTGGGCAAAAGAACGATGGATTTAACCCAGATCTCTTGACTGGGGGAGAATGTCTGCATTGTCAGCATTCCGTCCATCATTTGTTTGTTGTAACGCTTTTCGCCCTAAGTGGGATGGGTATGCCCAGACGTGGGTCCCGTGCTCACTACGCCACTGGAGTCAAGCTATCCTGGCTGATGACGGCTGATAGCCAGAAACCGGTCCTAGGATGCTTGATTCCGGTCCAGGGAAGACATGGCTTGGCAGTTCGGGCTGGACTGTTCCCATGAGGCACAGGGTCAAGACTGATTTGCATATGGCCATGTCTGAACTGGGGTGGCGTAGTGGGCAAAAGAACGATGGATTTAACCCAGATCTCTTGACTGGGGGAGAATGTCTGCATTGTCAGCATTCCGTCCATCATTTGTTTGTTGTAACGCTTTTCGCCCTAAGTGGGATGGGTATGCCCAGACGTGGGTCCCGTGCTCACTACGCCACTGGAGTCAAGCTATCCTGGCTGATGACGGCTGATAGCCAGAAACCGGTCCTAGGATGCTTGATTCCGGTCCAGGGAAGATATGGCTTGGCAGTTCGGGCTGGACTGTTCCCATGAGGCACAGGGTCAAGACTGATTTGCATATGGCCATGTCTGAACTGGGGTGGCGTAGTGGGCAAAAGAACGATGGATTTAACCCAGATCTCTTGAGTGGGGGAGAATGTCTGCATTGTCAGCATTCCGTCCATCATTTGTTTGTTGTAACGCTTTTCGCCCTAAGTGGGATGGGTATGCCCAGACGTGGGTCCCGTGCTCACTACGCCACTGGAGTCAAGCTATCCTGGCTGATGACGGCTGATAGCCAGAAACCGGTCCTAGGATGCTTGATTCCGGTCCAGGGAAGACATGGCTTGGCAGTTCGGGCTGGACTGTTCCCATGAGGCAAAGGGTCAAGACTGATTTGCATATGGCCATGTCTGAACTGGGGTGGCGTAGTGGGCAAAAGAACGATGGATTTAACCCAGATCTCTTGACTGGGGGAGAATGTCTGCATTGTCAGCATTCCGTCCATCATTTGTTTGTTGTAACGCTTTTCGCCCTAAGTGGGATGGGTATGCCCAGACGTGGGTCCCGAGCTCACTACGCCACTGGAGTCAAGCTATCCTGGCTGATGACGGCTGATAGCCAGAAACCGGTCCTAGGATGCTTGATTCCGGTCCAGGGAAGACATGGCTTGGCAGTTCGGGCTGGACTGTTCCCATGAGGCACAGGGTCAAGACTGATTTGCATATGGCCATGTCTGAACTGGGGTGGCGTAGTGGGCAAAAGAACGATGGATTTAACCCAGATCTCTTGACTGGGGGAGAATGTCTGCATTGTCAGCATTCCGTCCATCATTTGTTTGTTGTAACGCTTTTCGCCCTAAGTGGGATGGGTATGCCCAGACGTGGGTCCCGTGCTCACTACGCCACTGGAGTCAAGCTATCCTGGCTGATGATGGCTGATAGCCAGAAACCGGTCCTAGGATGCTTGATTCCGGTCCAGGGAAGACATGGCTTAGCAGTTCGGGCTGGACTGTTCCCATGAGGCACAGGGTCAAGACTGATTTGCATATGGCCATGTCTGAACTGGGGTGGCGTAGTGGGCAAAAGAACGATGGATTTAACCCAGATCTCTTGACTGGGGGAGAATGTCTGCATTGTCAGCATTCCGTCCATCATTTGTTTGTTGTAACGCTTTTCGCCCTAAGTGGGATGGGTATGCCCAGACGTGGGTCCCGTGCTCACTACGCCACTGGAGTCAAGCTATCCTGGCTGATGACGGCTGATAGCCAGAAACCGGTCCTAGGATGCTTGATTCCGGTCCAGGGAAGACATGGCTTGGCAGTACGGGCTGGACTGTTCCCATGAGGCACAGGGTCAAGACTGATTTGCATATGGCCATGTCTGAACTGGGGTGGCGTAGTGGGCAAAAGAACGATGGATTTAACCCAGATCTCTTGACTGGGGGAGAATGTCTGCATTGTCAGCATTCCGTCCATCATTTGTTTGTTGTAACGCTTTTCGCCCTAAGTGGGATGGGTATGCCCAGACGTGGGTCCTGTGCTCACTACGCCACTGGAGTCAAGCTATCCTGGCTGATGACGGTTGATAGCCAGAAACCGGTCCTAGGATGCTTGATTCCGGCCCAGGGAAGACATGGCTTGGCAGTTCAGGCTGGACTGTTCCCATGAGGCACAGGGTCAAGACTGATTTGCATATGGCCATGTCTGAACTGGGGTGGCGTAGTGGGCAAAAGAACGATGGATTTAACCCAGATCTCTTGACTGGGGGAGAATGTCTGCATTGTCAGCATTCCGTCCATCATTTGTTTGTTGTAACGCTTTTCGCCCTAAGTGGGATGGGTATGCCCAGACGTGGGTCCCGTGCTCACTACGCCACTGGAGTCAAGCTATCCTGGCTGATGACGGCTGATAGCCAGAAACCGGTCCTAGGATGCTTGATTCCGGTCCAGGGAAGACATGGCTTGGCAGTTCGGGCTAGACTGTTCCCATGAGGCACAGGGTCAAGACTGATTTGCATATGGCCATGTCTGAACTGGGGTGGCGTAGTGGGCAAAAGAACGATGGATTTAACCCAGATCTCTTGACTGGGGGAGAATGTCTGCATTGTCAGCATTCCGTCCATCATTTGTTTGTTGTAACGCTTTTCGCCCTAAGTGGGATGGGTATGCCCAGACGTGGGTCCCGTGCTCACTACGCCACTGGAGTCAAGCTATCCTGGCTGATGACGGCTGATAGCCAGAAACCGGTCCTAGGATGCTTGATTCCGGTCCAGGGAAGACATGGCTTGGCAGTTCGGGCTGGACTGTTCCCATGAGGCACAGGGTCAAGACTGATTTGCATATGGCCATGTCTGAACTGGGGTGGCGTAGTGGGCAAAAGAACGATGGATTTAACCCAGATCTCTTGACTGGGGGAGAATGTCTGCATTGTCAGCATTCCGTCCATCATTTGTTTGTTGTAACGCTTTTCGCCCTAAGTGGGATGGGTATGCCCAGACGTGGGTCCCGTGCTCACTACGCCACTGGAGTCAAGCTATCCTGGCTGATGACGGCTGATAGCCAGAAACCGGTCCTAGGATGCTTGATTCCGGTCCAGGGAAGACATGGCTTGGCAGTTCGGGCTGGACTGTTCCCATGAGGCACAGGGTCAAGACTGATTTGCATATGGCCATGTCTGAACTGGGGTGGCGTAGTGGGCAAAAGAACGATGGATTTAACCCAGATCTCTTGACTGGGGGAGAATGTCTGCATTGTCAGCATTCCGTCCATCATTTGTTTGTTGTAAAACTGTGTTCAAACGATAGGTTAATGAACATGGCATCCATCTTTGAAAGGTGTATCACAACATAAAAACATGCTAGTGTATACACCAAACATTATACTTTTAGAGTGATAATCGACATCAAAATAAAGCGACTGAGTCTCATAATACAGTATATATTACGGGTACATGTGTTAATTAACAGCCTCTGTTCCGTGTGTTGAAACAACCTGCACTTGTACATAGGAAAAGACAGACTGTATCGAAATGCGTGATCTGGCATACAATGAGGAAAGGTCAGGCAGGTGTGAACATGCTAATGTGTCTCCACCTATACTGAATGCATATGAATTGATAAAGTATATTTACAATTGCATATTGGTACAATGCTAACATCAACCTTCCTTATTGAAATACTGTGTACATTAAATATTCATGTGTTTTGCGTAGACTTAATACCCAAGTGAACGTCCTCCAATAGGACCATTTCGAATGTACTGCGCTCGCGCGCTGATCACAAACCGCTTACTGACGCCCAAATTACTGTAGGTTACATAACCAATGGATTAGTTATGGGCTAATCAAGTTTCAGGATAGTGCCACAATGCCAATTAAGAATCCAAACAGTCCCATATACTGACACCCACGCCAAATATGCCTGATTACTGGTCGTCATGGATCGTGTACATACCAGTTTATGGTGATGGTGAAAGAACAGCGTGCATGTGAAGAAAAGGGTAGGTTGCCCGTGCAGGTGAATACGTGTCAAAAGGGGTACCTTCCTTTTCTCCTGTAAATAAAAGAAAACCAATGTTAACTATTTAAAAATGTACATACTGTTTACATATTATGCACAATGTTTAGCTGGAAGAACAACACGAAAAAGTTAAAGTTAAAAGTTCTGTAAATAACCAGATTCTATTCTGCCAATAATAGATAGAGAAGAAGAAAGGCTCATGATTAAGACAGACTTGCACTCTTACGTCCCCACTCTAAGGTGAATTGATAGTTCCTCATCCATATTTAAGCCTCCCGGACTCTTGGTTTGGAGGTCTATAATGCATCGTGATTCTCGCTGTCTTAAATGGAGAACTCTATCACCCCCTCTGGGGTTTTTGGGAACGTGTTCTAAGATTAGAAAACTGAGATCTGACACATTAGAAAAATGTTGTTCATTGAAATGTCGTGCCACTGGATATTTGGGATCGTGGTTGGTAATGGCTCGAAGATGCTCCAAGATCCTCTTCTTGGCTGAGCACGTGGTGCTGCCAATATACCAAAGCTTGCAGGTGCATTCTATGGCATATATGACATGGGTGGTACCACATGTTAAAAATTGAGTTATCTTTCTATTAATACCATTGTACTCTATGGTTGCCCTGTGTTTGCTGTGTCTACACGCCTTGCAATGGCCACAGGGGTAAAAACCAATGAGGCCGTGGCTGGTGGACATGGTGTGAGTGGTAATGTCATTCCTGACTACGATGTCACGTATGTTTTTATTGCTTCTATATGTGATGCTGGGTCTCTGCGTGATACTAGTGCCTAGGATGTTATCAGCTTTCAAGATGTTCCAATTTTTGGCCAATATCTGCTTGACCTTCTGTGATTCGGAATTGAAAGTAAGAATCATCCGAGTGTTTTCCACAAAGAGACATTTGAAGAAATATGTTCGATTGCCTAAATAGACGGTACATGAATGAACAACTACAACTCCCAGAAGGCCTCCTAATTGGCTTAAATGGGAGGAACTATATATAATGGACATAGAGAACGGACACACATACTCTGAGCAAGACCTATTGCAGGTTGAAACGCGTTGGTGGTGGTTAGTGGTGACCAAGTTGCACGTTTGAAATAAATCCCGTTACTGTACGATTTCCTTGGAGTGCGGTGATTTCCTTATCTAAGGAATTTTGGTGGTTTATATATAGATATATATTATCTACTGGCGGTCGCAAGTAGATAGTGATAGTTAGGACCGTGTTTTCATAGGAAATCTCGAAATTCTATTTTGAATAACTTTGGCGCCGGTTGACGAATCTTCGCGAACATTTCAAAACTAATGGGGCGCTCCGCTCAGCTCCTACCCTGAAAGTCTCGGGGGGATTCGTCAAGCAGGGAGCCGAGAAAAAAGGGGGGTCCCAAAACGCGTTTTCCCCATGCATTTTCCCATAGGACCTTTAGTCGAAGGTACAGCCCGAACGGCTGAACAGAATTTCTTGAAATTTGGCAGAGAGGTAGTCCTCAGGTCAGGGATGTGCCTTTTGCATATATGGAGTCAATCTGTTCAATAGTTCCTGAGAAAATTGCAGTTGAAAGCACATACATATCTATAGCCGCGCACCGTGCGCGCACCGTGCATGCACCGTGCGTGCACCCTTACGTGCGCGAGCGTAATTCTGATTGGTTGTTACATGTCAGTCAACGTTCTAATTGGTCGAAATCAGGAAGTGTCGGCCACCATTTTGTTTGTTTTCAGTGAGAGAGTGGAAAAGGAAGGTGGCGAATGTGAAAAGGGGTCAGGGTAGAGAGTTCCTGACCCCCTAGCCTTTGTCAGGGGGTCCCTGAAGGACCCCGAAGGCAGAAAAAACATTTAATTTTTTTTTGTTTTTAAATCACGGGGGTGCGCGCACCGCGCGCACGGTGAAAAACCATAGAAAAAATAAATAAATAATCATACATACATAACTTAGCATTTAAAAAAACGTACAAATTCACTGAAAAAACCATAGGTTTTACACACGTTATATATATATATGCATATATATTATCTACTGGCGGTCGCCAGTAGATAGTTATAGTTAGGACCATGTTTCCATAGGAAATCTCAAAATTCTATTTTGAATAACTTTGGGGCCGGTTGACGAATCCTCGCGAAATTTTCAAAACTAATGGGGCGCTCTGTTCAGCTCCTACCCTGAAAGTCTCGGGATGATTCGTCAAGCGGGGGCCGAGAAAAAGGGGGGGTCCCAAAACACGTTTTCCCCATGCATTTTTCCATAGGACCTTTAGTCGCAGCTACAGCCCGAACGGCTGAACAGAATTATGTGAAATTTGGCCGAGAGGTAGCCATAAGGTCAAGGAAGTGCCTTTTGCAGGTCTGGGGTAAATCTGTTCAGTATTTCCTGAGAAAATAGCATTTAAAAGCATATCAATATCTATACGCTCGCACCGTGCGCGCACTGTGCGCGCACCCTGCCGTGCGTGAGCGCAATTCTGATTGGTTGTTAGATGTCGGTAAACATTCGAATCGGTCAAAACCAGGAAGTGTCGGCCGCCATTTTGTCTCTCGCAGTCTGAGGGGGTGAAAAAAAAGGATGGAGAACGTGAAAAGGGGGCAGAGTGGACAGTTCCTGACCCCCTAGTCTTGGTCAGCGGGTCACAGAAGGACCCCCAAGGGCGAAAAAAACAATTATTATTTTTTTTTTAAATTGCGAGGTGCGCGCACATTGCGCGCACGGCGACCCGTGGGTGCTCCATGCGCGAAGTGCATCGAGCGCTCACAGCGCGCGCACGGTGCGCGCACGGTGAAAAACCTGAAAAAAAAAAAAATACATAACTTAGCATTTAAAAAAACGTACAAATTCACTGAAAAAACCATAGGTTTCACACACGTTATAGTTAGGGATTAGCATTTAAAAAACCTTGCAAATTCACTTAAAAAAACATAGGTTTCACACATGTTATAGTTAGCTGGACATTTCACTCGTAAAAAACCAATGAAATTCCCCCGTTATAGTTAGTGCAGGCAACTATAACTCACGCGACCGCAATCCTCTGCTGATGACGTCAGATATTACATCACTGTATTTAGACACTTATTTACCCATGTCTTCTTCCATTAATCTTTAGCTATACATATATTACAAATATATATTTTTCATAAAGACACATATGTCATCAGTGATGTAAACCAATGGTTTTTTAAGTAAATTTGCAAGGTTTTTTAAATGCTAATTCGTAACTATAATGTGTGTGAAACCTATGTTTTTTTCAGTGAATATATATATATATATATATATATATATATATATATATATTTAGATAGATACATACATCCACGCACACACACACACACACATATTACCTACTGGCAATCGCCAGTAGGTAGTTATAGTGAGGACCTAGTTTCCTTTGGAAAAGTGTTTTTTGAATTGCCTATAGCTTTCCCGCTGTTTGACAAATCTTCACAAAATCTTCCCAAAAAAGTGTCAAGTTAGGTCTTGGTGTGCATGGTAAGTTTTGGGGTGATCTGACAAGCTGTGGCTGAGAAGGGTGTCAAAAAGGTGCGTTTCCCATGTTAATTGCCATAGGAACTACATCCCAAACTGCAGAACGGAATTACACCAAATTTGGCAGACAGCTATATCTTGATCCAGAAAGTGTGCTTTTTGTGATTTGGTATAAAGCATTCAGCAGTTTATGGGAAATTGAAGAAAATCCAAATTTGTATATGTAGAGGGCCACACCCTCCGTAAATCCTCCCGATCTAGTGGAGAGATCTGATTGGCTGCCAAAACATCAACCTCAAAGTGTTGGCACCCATCATGGGACTCAGCCCAGTCACCCCCAAAAAAAGGTTAAAAACAAAAAGAAAAGGGGTAACAATTGTTTTAAAAAAACAAGCTCAGTCTCCTGCGCTTGTTTTCATTTTAGCCTTCTTGTGGGTCAGGCGTCAGGGGGCATGAGGGTATTTCATTAAAAGAAGGAGGGGGCAGATGGGGCACCCCACCTTGGGCTCGTTTTAGCCCAGGGGACCACCACCTCCCCAGGGCTTCAATCAAATATGGGAGGGGGCTGCGCAGATAGCTCTACATTGGCTCATTGAGCCCTGGGGACCACCACCTCTCCAGGGATTTTTCAATAATAATGGAGGGGTCCTCACGGACACCCCTCTTGGGGCTTTAATATGCCCTGGGGACCACCACCTCCCAAGGACTAAATAAATAATGATGCAGGGGCAGCTCAGACCACCAAGGCCAAGGGAACCACCACCTCCCCAGAGCCAAATACATATTTAAAACTGGGAGGGGGTTGCGCTCCCACGTCCTCGGCTATATAAGGCCCATGCATATTAAAGAAGGGGGCAGCATGGCCATTTATGGCCCGGTGACCTCCACCCCCCCGGGCCAGCTCCTGCTATCTCCCAAGGTGCCAACCCTTAGAAGATAGCTGTTTGCTTAGCAGGAGCTGTGACAGCTCTCGCCAAGCGAGAGCATACACTAACTTCGCTCCAAGCCAGGGGGAGCTATCAAACTGCTTCTGCTTGCTGCGGGCAGGGGAAGTGATGAAAGATTGCTCCTGCACACAGGAAGCTGTATATTTAGCAGCTCCCTGTGTGCGGGAGCAATGCCGGCTCCCGAAGTAGGTGGGAAGCTGGTTGGGACCACAGGGGCATTAAGGCTTCCCCTGCATTCACTATCAAAGCACACTGGGTGCCCTGGGTTGGGCCAGGGCACCAAGGTCGACTTGGCCTGGCCCTGGAGGATGGTGTCCATTGGGCTGAAATCGCCTCAGGGAGGGAGGCTGCACAGCCCCCATTGAATTTTGGCTGGGCCCTGTAGGATATGCTCCCTAGGGCCATAATCGGCCCGGGGAGGAAGCTCATGGCCCTGCTCCCCCATTAAGTTTTGGTTGGGCAGTCGGACCTTGATGCTCATTTAACAGAAATTTAACCTCAACAAGAAGTACTTACATTTATGAACATAGCAGGTGATCCTGACCTGGGCTTGACAAAGGCCAAGTGAGGAGGTTTTCTCAGCAATTCCACATTGAAAGAAGATCTGAAGTACTTTGTGTAGGGGAATGCATCGTTGATCTATTGGTGTGCAATCTGTAGTGACTGTGACAAGTGGGTTCTTTCTAGTCCGTACCTGGTGAGGGCAGAGGTCCATGGTTCTCCCTTTAAATTACTACAAGTATTCATATGTCCAAATCACTTTGCCTGTTTGGTCTCGCTCACCTTAGTAGTACGCAAAGGTCTTCCATCCTTTTGCCAGGATGATGGACAGCTTAACATGAGGCCCCCCAGTGCGTTTCTCACCAATCTTAGTGACGCATTCTTGATGCCGAGGAATATGAGGACTTCTCCACATGAGAAAGAAGCACTTACTACATATTGTTTAGGAGAAGTATCCTTGTTTAGTGTAGATTTACCTCTTTGTACTCTCATTGTCTTCTCTATAGGAAGATTCATGTTATCACAAATTTCTGGATAAAGATGCACATTGCCAAAATGCACACAAGGTCACTGGTGACATTTGTTCATGCTCCGTAATGCAGCTGTAGTGTTGAATACTTACTGGACATTTACCCAAAGAGATAGCACTTAGTTATTAACCAGTAGAAAGTACTCCACTTGGGTAGATTTTTTGTGAAAAAGTGTGGACTCTTTTTGGATAAAGGGGCAGATGCTGCTCTGTTGTGGCCCAGTCACTGACACAACTACTGACACACCCATACAAAAACCTAGATACCCACTCACAAACTCAGTCACTCACACACCCACTTATTAACCTATTCAGATACTGATATACCCACTCATTTACCCACTCATATACCCACTCACAGACCCACTCACATACCCACTCACAGACCTACTCAGACACTCTCATGCATACTTATAGATGCACTCAGACACTTATGCACCCACTCACAAATGCACTCAGACACTCTCATACCCACTCACAGACCCATTCAGAGACTCATGCACCAACTCACAGCCCCACTCTGGTGCATACATCCACTCATAGACCTACTCAGACACTCATGCACCCACTCACAGACCTACTCAGACACTCATGCACTCACTCACAGACTCACTCATACACTCACAGAGGTACTTGTAAACCTACTCAGACACTCTTACACCCACTCACAGACTCACTCAGACACTCATTCACCTACTCAGACACACGCCCACTCACAGACACAATCAGACACTCAAGCACCCACTCACACACTCATTGAGGCACTCAGGGACTCACTCACACACCCACTGAGACACTCAGGCACTCACTAATACACTAACTTTCAAAGGTTACAGTTAGGAAACAAAATTTAAAAAACTCATAAATTCACGCAAAAAAACAAAGGTTACCGGGACGGTATAGTTAAGAAATAACATTAAAAGAACATTAGAAATTCACTGAAAAAAAACAAAGGTTATAGGGACATAATAATTAGGAAATAGAATTAAACAAACTTTAGAAATTCACAAAAAAAAGCAAAGGTTACAGGAACATTGTAGTTAGGCTAAGATTTCACTCGTACAACACCACAGAAATTCTGCATTTATAGTTTTTTTTATTTTTTTAAAAAATCTTTTTATTTGCATTTCCAAAATAATTAACACCAAGATTTCATTACAAACTGCCTTTTGCCTTAGAACAGCCCGATATGACACATGATCAAATCAAACCACTATAACAATGACAAATCAGATTTCCACAGCCAATGTTCCACAAGTCGGACAAGTCACTTAAACACCCAAAGTTTAATCCGCAGCACTCTGTGTGTCTGCACTGGATTGTCTTTGCAAATAAATTTGCAACGGCTCCCAAATGTCCCTGGGTTTAGAAGACAGTGGCAATTCCTCAGCATATAGTTCCAGCATCTCTTTAAGGTAGACCATGTCTCTTATCCAGTTCTTAACGCTCAGTGTTCGTCTACTGCACCATGTTATGGCAACTCCTCTCTTAACCATGAGCAGGGCAATACGTACAAATTTCCTCAAGACTCCTCTTATATGAGGGACATAGCTCAGCAGACAGACTAAAGTCGTGCACTGGACATCCGAAACTCTGCAGTTATAGTTACCTGGGCTAACTATAACTTGCACCACCACAATGCACTGCTTATGGCCTCACATATTACATCACTTATGACACGGTCAGTGACATCAATGATGACATCACTGATGATATATCAAATGACATCACAGATTACATTATCTATAGAACCACTCAAACTCCTACTCACACCCCTATACAACCTCTCATACACCCACTCACACACCCACACAACCACACACATGCCCATTCACAGACCCATTCAAGTACTAACACAACTACTCACTCATCCATAGAGCCACTCATGTCAGCTACTCATACAACCAATCACTCACCCGTACAGCTGCTCACACACCCACTTATTCACCTATACAGCCACTCACCCACCCACTCATCCATACTGCATTTTAACACCGCCACTCACTCATCTATACAAGTACTCACATACTCACTAACACACCCACACAGCACCACTTACATACCCATTCACTCATCCATACAAGCACTCACACATCTGTTCACTCACCCATGCAGACATTCACACAGACACTCTCTCACCCACAGAGCTACTCATACACCCACTTATACACCCATACAACCACTCACATACCCACTCACACACCTATACAGCCAATCAGATACCCACTCACACAAAGATACACAGTCACACAGCCGCTCACATAATATATGTTAGAAGTAGTTTCACTCATTAGTAGTACCCCTAGTATACTAATTTAACTTTTATAGTAGCTTAGTATATATGTTTAACAATCAGAAACTGTTAGAAAGCACTTACGCTCATTAGATGATGTCATCAGTGATGCAATTTAAGACATCATCAATGATGTCATCAGTGATGCCATTGACCATGTCATGAGTGATGAAATATGTTGAATTTCTATGGAAGTGGAATCTTAGCCTAACTATAATGTCCCTGTAACCTTTGTGTTTTAAGTGAATTTCATATAACTTACTGGCAGTCGCCAGTAGGTAGTTATAGTTAGGATGTAGTTTCCATAGAAAGAGCATTTTTTTTGTTTTGCCAGTAAGTTTGGCATTGTTCAATAAATCTTCGCAAAAGTTTAAAAACGAGTTTGATGCTTACTTTAGCTGATTTCTAAAAAGTTTCGTGGTGATCCATCAAGTGGAGGCTGAGAAAAAGCGGGGGGGTGTCCCACAATGCATTTTCCCCCATGTTAATTTCCATAGGAAACTTTAAACAAGGCCATAGCCGGAACTGCTGAACGGAATTTCACTAAATTTGGCAGAAAGGTAGCTGTTGGTCCAGAAAGTGAAATCAGGAGAGGGGAGAGGAGGATATGGTTAGGTTCGTCCTCCTAGATACTAATAACACAAAAAAAGATCCGACATCAGGGATCAGAGAACCTAGCTAGATGGGAAGGGAGGGGTCTACTTGGTGAGTAAAACGCACCTCAAATAGAGAAAAGAAAATACTTTTCTTGAGTCCCCTCACTCACCAAAGGTTTCTCCTAGGTGACATGCTTCATCATTGGTAGGCCTGGGCCAAAATTCCGTTCCTTTCGCGGAAATTGCGATAATTTGGCATTTTCGCGTTCCTCGGAAAGCACGAAAATGTCAAAATTTCCGCATTTCGCAGCGTAGCGATAATTTGTTTCTTGCTCGCGCTGTAAAATAATACATTCTCGCGTGCGCTCGATCACCTTACCTGAATCCCCGCGTTCGCCGACAAGTTTTCCCGATCCGGTCGCGTTCTCCACGAGATATTGGATTGTTGGTAGCCATTTGCGTTGTCTCGTGACAGTTCGTGCCCGCAGTAACGTCATGCGTCGCGCGATCATGTCTTTCTTCTCGCGATCATGCACCGCGAGACAAGTGAAAACAAGATGGCCGCGCCCGCGAGCAACCGCATGGGTAAGTTGGCGAGCCGCGACCAAGCAGAAAAGACCGCAAACGGGCGGGAAAAAAACTTCCGCATCTTCGCGATATTTCTGCGTGTTTGTGGAGATTTTTAACATTTTCGCGATAATTTGCAAAAGTGAATTTCGCAAATTCCGCCCACCCCTAATCATTGGGGCCATCCCAAGCATCTACTGCTTGGGGTGTGCTGCGACTTGCCACAGTTACGTAGGAGCACTATTTAGTGAAGACTATGTGTAGTGCAGTGAAAGGGGAGTGGTGTGGGTTTAAATTAAAAATTACCTAACTAGTGAGCGTAAATGAGTTTATTCGTGCTCCTAGTTGGTAACGGATAAAAAGGGGGGTTAATAAAAGGGAGGAATTAGGTAATAATGTGCTAATAGTTCCTAATATTGAAAGCCAACATGTTTCGAGGTTATCCCCTAAACCTCTTCTACAGGACCGCATGGGGACCAGCCCCATGTGTACCACTCCATGCAAAGACCTATAATAAGGTGATAAAGTCAAAAGGAAAAATAAACGCGCACATTAGTGTCAGCGTAAATCAATTACATACGGTTAGGTTGAACGCGTAGTATCTGGAGAGATACAAAAAACATACATGTTAATACGCTGCCTGCCCAACGATGTCGTGGGCAGGTGATTCATCTAAGATCAATTTCAACCGTAGGTGATGGTGCTCATGACTGTAACTTAGAATGGGTGTAGACATCCAATGTAGTCTGGTAAAACACATATGAAAAGGCATTACACTCGTGATGGGACATCCGACATAACAGACACAACATAAAACATATATAGTGGTGTTTGGACCTACTTAGTAGTTAATCAAAATTTGCCTCATGGTCTGCCGGGGTGGAGGAGCCTAAATAACCCTAGGAGAGAGTGGGGGTTATAAAGCTTAGAGTTGGTATGGCGTTACAGCCCTGCAGAATGGACAAAAATTTAAGTTAGTGAAAAAAAGGAAAAAGGGGCTCAAGGTTGCAAGTTAGCGCAGGAGAGAGAAAACGTACTTGACTCGGCTTGCCTCCGTCAAATTGACCTATTGGTTCCCAACGGCGGACCGCATCTTAGCGTGTCCTGGGTTCCAGTGGTTTACATACTCTCTGAGATTGTTAGAAAATGCTTAGTCACCGGCTCTTGGAAGAGAAGAGCTGGGCCGTGTGTAGCGCTTCGTTTGTAGCGGCCATCTTGAGTGCAGTAGGCAATGCGTTTTAGGTCTATGAAAGTTGGATAAGGATTGTAAAATAATTGTGAAGGGTGCGGAGCACACTAGCATTGAAGAGTTAGAGAATTATTAGGAAAAAATTATTGAAAGCGGACAATGGCGAGTCTCGAACCTGGGAGGTCGAGAGGGAGTTGTCTTAGTAGTATGAGGAAACACAATAATGTGGCGGCCATTTTAGCCTAGTCGGCTAAGGAAGGGAAAGATAGGGAAAAGACAGAGTCCCAGGCACAATTGAGAAGAGTGGGCACTGGCTCATAGCTAAAAATGGGAAACAAATGACTAATGAGGAAAAATTTAAGGTAACAAAAGAAAAAGAAAAATTAAAATTAAAAATGAATGGAAAGGAATTAAGGGCAAAATTAATAGAATTAAGGACAAAATTAGAATGATGCAAGACATTGGCAACAAAGGTGTAAAAATTATGCACATGGTTTTCTTAAAGTAAAGATTATTAAGCAAAAGAATAATTAAGAAAAACAGGTAATAAAAATTAGGAAAAAGGGCTAGGGGTTAGGCAAAAATCAGAATGTACAACAAGTTAAAAAAGGAAAAATGAAAAGAGCAAAATATGTCCGTGAGGTTATGCCTGTTTATCTGACAAATTGGCCCCACGGGATACTGTCATTTAATCCTTTGGTATCGGTGCGCAGTTTGAAGACCCAGCGTTGTTCTTTTTCTAGTAGTCTATGCTCGAAAAGTCAAAGACACAAAAGCAGTCCTCGCCCTCCTCAAGGACTTACCCTTCGACCCCAGTAACAACATTCTCATAGGTCTTGATGTGGAAAGCCTCTACACAAGCTTACCCCATAAGGCAACCCTGGACATCCTAGAAGACATTCTCTATGGAGTGTCCTGGCCTTACCATACATCGCGACATATGGTTTTGGAATGTTGCAAATGGGCCCTCACTGAAAATGTCTTCCGTTTCGAAGATACAATCTTCCAACAACAACACAGGAACAGAATGGGCAGCACCTTCGCTCCTAGTGTAGCGGGTTTGTATGTCTACCACATGGAAGAACATAAGATCCTTTCGGACAACAACACCTTTCGGCCCCTGATCACCAAATAGAAGAGATACATAGATGATATCCTAGTAATATGGAATAGCGATGAAAGAGAGGCTAGTCTGTTTTTAGAATGATTGAACTTACAAGACCCTTTCCTCAAATTTACACACACAATGAGCAGATCTGAGCTTAGCTTTTTAGACCTCAACATCTACGCTGCAGAAGGACACCTAAAAAACACTACTCATTATAAACCCACTGCGAAGAACTGTCTCTTGCTCTACGACAGTTTCCATCCAAGACACTTCAAAGAGAACCTACCATTTGGCCAATTCCTCAGATTAAGGAGAAATTGCACGGAAACGTGCGACTATGAGGAACAGGCCAGAGACCTGGCAAAACAACTGAAAGACAGAAAGTATCCCTCTCATGTCATCAATAAAGCAAAGAAGAGAGCAAAAAATAACAATAGAGATGCCCTCCTAGAAACGTACGTTAAGCAGGAAACCGAAAAAGACAGGAGACCCATCTGCATCACCACTTTTAGCACAGCGTCGGACAAAATCACAAAGATGGTAAAAAAACTCCGGAGGATCCTTAACAGCGGCAACCTTGATATCCCAACACCCATGTTTTCACATAGGAGGGGAAAGAATCTACGCGACCTCTTGGTACACACATGCCAAAAAGTGAACCAGAGGAATATGCAAAAGACCATAAGCACTTTACCTACAGGCCATCACCCCTGTCATAACTGCAGTGTATGCCACCTGACCTCGACCACAAAAACGGTCCAATTCAACACAGGCACAACATGGTAACTCAGAAATTTCACGACATGCAACACAGTGGGTGTAGTCTACCTGATCACATGCTCCTGCAATCTCCACTATGTGGGCATGACAACTAGGAAGGTGAGCACAAGGATTTGTGAACACCGCAGCAACATCCGATGCCACAGAGCAAGTACCAGAATGACAGCACATTTTAACGACATGCAACACACATCTAACGACATGAGGTGGGTGGTCCTGGAGCATATTAAGCCTTGTGACAGCCTCGAGCATAGACTGCTAGAATAAGAACAACGCTGGGTCTTCAAACTGCGCACCGATACCAAAGGATTAAATGACATTATCCCGTGGGGCCAATTTGTCAGATAAACAGGCATAACCTCACGGACATATTTTGCTTTTTTTCATTTTTCCTTTTTTAACTTGTTGTATATTCTGATTTTTGCCTAACCCCTAGTCCTTTTTCCTAATTTTTATTACCTGTTTTTCCTAATTATTTTTTTGCGTAATAATCTTTACTTTAAGAAAACCATGTGCATCATTTTTACACCTTTGTTGCCAATGTCTTGCATCATTCTAATTTTGTCCTTAATTCTATTAATTTTGCCCTTAATTCCTTTCCATTAATTTTTAATTTAAATTTTTCTTTTTCTTTTGTTACCTTCAATTTTTCCTCATTAGTCATTTTTCCCCCATTTTTAGCTTTGAGCCAGTGCCCACCCTTCTCAATTGTGCCTGGGACTATGTCCTTACCCTACCTTAGCCGACTAGGCTAAAATGGCCGCCACATTATTGTGTTTCCTCCTACTACTAAGACAACTCCCACTCGACCTCCCAGGTTCGAGACTCGCCATTGTCCGCTTTCAAAACATTTTTCCTAATAATTCTCTAACTCTTCCCCTTCAATGCTAGTGTGCTCCGCACCCTTCACAATTATTTTACAATTCTTATCCAACTTTCATATACCTAAAACGCATTGCCTACTACACTCAAGATGGCCGCTACAAACGAAGCGCTACACACGGCCCAGCTCTTATCTTCCAAGAGCCGGTATCTAAGCATTTTCTAACAATCTCAGAGAGTATTTAAACCACTGGAACCCAGGACACGCTAAGATGCAGTCCGCCGATGGGATCCAATAGATCAATTTGACGGAGGCAAGCCGAGTCAAGTAAGTTTTCTCTCTCCTGCGCCTGGGGCTAACTTGCAACCTTGAGCCCCTTTTTCCTTCTTTTCACTAACTTAAACTTTTGTCCATTCTGCAGGGCTGTAACGCCATACCAACTCTAAGCTTTATAACCCCCACTCTCTCCTAGGGTTATTTAGGCTCCTCCACCCCGGCAGACCATGAGGCAAATTTTGATTAACTACTAAGTAGGTCCAAACCCCACTATATATGTTTTATGTTGTGTCTGTTATGTCGGATGTCCCATCACGAGTGTAATGTCTTTTCATATGTGTTTTACCAGACTACATTGGATGTCTACACCTATTCTAAGTTACAGGCATGAGCACCATCACCTACGGTTGAAATTGATCTTAGATGAATCACCTGCCCACGACATCGTTGGGCAGGCAGTGTATTAAAATGTATGTTTTTTGTATTTCTCCAGATACTACGCGTTCAATCTAACCGTATGTAATTTATTTACGCTGACACTAATGTGCGCGTTTATTTTTCCTTTTTACTTTATCACCTTATAGGTCTTTGCACGGAGTGGTACACATGGGGCTGGTCCCCATGCGGTCCTGAAGAAGAGGTTTAGGGGATAACCTCGAAACATGTTGGCTTTCAATATTAGGGACTATTATCACATTATTACCTAATTCCTCCCTTTTATTAACCCCCCTTTTTATCCTTTACCAACTAGGAGCACGAATAAACTCATTTACGCTCACTAGCTAGGTAATTTGTAATTTAAACCCACACCACTCCCCTCTCACTGCACTACACATAGTCTTCACTAAATAGTGCTCCTACGTAACAGTCGCAAGTTGCAGCACGCCCCAAGCAGTAGATGCTTGGGATGGCCCCAATGATGAAGCATGTCACCTAGGGGAAACCTTTGGTGAGTGAGGGGACTCAAGAAAAGTATTTTCTTTTCTCTATTTAAGGTGCGTCTTACTCACTAAGTAGACCCCTCCCTTCCCATCTAGCTAGGTTCTCTGATCCCTGATGTCGGTCCAGAAAGTCGCCTTTTGTTAAATGGTGTAAATCTGTTCAGTAGTTGCTGAGTTATTTAAAGACATTTCCAGTCATATATATAGGGACATGGAGGATTCTTGCTGAGATCTGATTGGCATTCAATACTTCAAACTAGGAACTGCTTGCATCCATCTAGTGGGTAGAAAGACCCTGACCCACTAGGCCTCTTGGAGGGGGGGGGGGGGTCCCACAGGGACCCGTCAGGGTAAAAGAGAACATATTTTGTTTTGAAATTCAGTCAGGAGTGATGTAATATGTGAGGTCATAAGCAGTGCATGGCGGGGATGAATGTTATAGTTACCTCAGGTAACTATAACTGCCAAATTTCACTGGTTTTGTATGAGCGAAATCTGAGCCTAACTGTAAAATCCGTATAACCTGTGGTATATATATTTTGGGTTTCATTTATCTGATATATACTTCTAATTTCATTGTAAAGGCATACATAGTAAATGCATATACATGGTAAAGACTTGTATGGTAAAGGCAATGCATGGTAAAGGCATGCATGGTAAAGGCATACATGGTAAAGGCATGCTTTGTTCCACCGTTCATCCATATGGATACACCCATAGTAAAATGCTGTCACTGGCATCCTGGAGGTAATTATTTGCTTAGAGGCACCCATGAGAAATGCTGGCATACTGGAGAAAACCTTTGGCATGAGAGCCACTCGTGGCAAAATCCTGAAGCTGACAAATTGAAGGTCATTCTTGGCATATGGAGGATAACTGTGGCATATTGGCATAAGTAGAGAGGCAACCATGACAAACTCCTGGCCCTGACATAGTGAATGTAATATTTGACATAATGGCCAATATTTCCATTATTTTGTACTGGCATATCCTTAGTCATTTATGGTCTAAGGGGACACCCATAGCATATTGTGTGCACACATGCCAAAATGCTGGTGCCAGCACAATGAGGTAATTTTTGACATATGGGAGTGCCCATACTACATTTTGAAAAATATGGGGTCAAATCATGGAGAGCGTCATTGGCCTGTCACACTATGAAAGGACTTGTATATTTAATGAGTGCCCTTTCCAAGCCTTAGTGTTTGTTAGCAAATTTGAATGAGCATTGTTCTTTTAAACTCCCTTTTAAACTCTATTTTTTCCAAATATTCTAATGGGGAGAAAACCCCCAAACCTCCCTAGAAGAGGGTAAGTTATTCTGCTCTCTACAATTAAGGGCAAGTATTACAACCAACCACTTTCAAAGATCACCAGCTGCTAAGGCAACTTTCTGTAGTTTCCACTGGGACCAGGACATTTGGCTCTAAGTTGTGTAATGCCCACTTCTTATTAAAAATATAATTTAGCTAAAAAACAAATAAATGTTTAAGCAAGTTGTTGCCATGTTTTATTGCTGTGAATACCTGAAAAATCAAGTGCCTGAATGACATCTTCATCTTGTGTTTTCCATGAATTATAATGAGTTGCAAATGAATAAAACACACATTTTTAAGAATAAATAATTTATGCCAGTATCATTCTTTTTATTTATTTTATGGTCTACTTGAATTAATACATTTAAACATAACTACTATTTTTCTAATCCATTTGTTTCCTCTCGCTGCGATTTTTCAATACATTTCTCATAGCAGAGTACACTAGGAGAACTATTAAATCATGGTAGTTTGTGGTATAACTGATTTACATTCCCAGTGTTGTTTTGTGACACTAAATCTTCTTCAGCAAGCGCAAAACTTATCATGTAATACAAATAGAAACAAATAATGTTCCAGTGGAATATCATGTCAGTGCATTAATATAGGTGGTATCTAAAATAGACATGTCTGTGTTGTGTTAGTATACAAATTATGCAGTTATTATTGAACTTCAACAATGTCAACAATCATGATGTTTTGAACCTAAAGGGTACCTGTAGGGTACCTGTAGGTACCTGTAGGTATAACCCAGAGTACTCCCTCCCTGTTATATTCTACAACCAAAAGTATGCTAGGTGTGTAAAACATGAAACAGAAAATGTATCTTCCTATAACTTAAAGAAAGTTACTTCTTAAGGATGAAAGGCCTCACCTACCCTAAGGTAG
Source organism: Triturus cristatus (assembly GCF_964204655.1). NCBI lineage: Eukaryota > Metazoa > Chordata > Amphibia > Caudata > Salamandridae > Triturus > Triturus cristatus. The sequence continues at coordinate 764,360,620 of NC_140581.1, read as the reverse complement.
CATGCTTCATCATAGGGTTCTTCATTAAATTGGCAGGTTGTGAAAACCAATGTGGGATACAACCCTAAATTTGAGGGAGCTTTTAAACCCCAACCTTTATGTGATATCTTAATATATATATTCCCTAATGAATGGACGTGTAGTGCCAGAGGGGAATCAGAGAAAGAAAAAAGGGTTAAAACTACCTACTGGTGGACAAGGAGATTTATTTGTTTCTCCAGCATGTATGGGAAATCTTCAACTCATGGTGGCACTCCTCCCCCCCTTCACAGCTCTTGTTAAGTCCTTTTTTAACTTGTCCAAAAATATACTATGAGGATCAAAATATACACGAGGGACTAGTACATAGAGACAAATTATGTCGCCATGTCTGTTCAGTTACCTATTTTAGGGGAGTATTTTATAGGCAGAAATATGTGACCCTAATAACAGTGTTGATGAGTAAACAGTCATGAACGTTTTTGCTAGCTTTACATTGGTAGGTACCAGCCCTCCATTCTCTTCTAACCTGTGGTTGCTGGACATCCTCCTCATCTGCCAAAGACTCAGACTGGCCTACGTCACACTAAGAGCTTACAACAGGACAAAATGGATCAATTAGACTTTCCAGTTTCCAAATACACGGCCTACAAAAGTTGTGTGAAAAAGGAGGCATACCACATTGGTAAGCCTAAAGTCCAACTAGTGTTCAAAGCAAAGCAAAATAGCAAGAATCACAGCAAAAGGTCACACGCAAATGTCTTTTCAAAGGACCAGGGCTCTCAATAAAAATTGTAGCATAGAGCTTAAAGCCATAGGACTACATCTATCAAACAATTTTATATTCCCAAACAGGCCAATTCGCAGAATTGGGCCGTTTGCAAATGCAAAAAAGGCTTTTTACATGTATCAAACCCTATTTTTCAATTCGGTAACCTGTTAAATAATCACAAAAGGGGTTAGCTATTCGGTATTTTTAAAGGGGAGTGTTTATGGCGTCCCTTTCAAATAGCGAATCGCAGTGGTATGTATGAATGTTTCGTGACTGTGAATGCGGACACAAAATATTCGCAATTTACCACCAACTTGAAGTTGGTGGTAACGCATTCGCAAATTGGAAGGGGTTCCCAAGCGGCCCCTTCCCCTTTGGGAATGGTGGTGAAAACATCCTTTAAGAGCAGGCAGTGGTCCCATGGACCACTACTTACTCTTAAAAATTAAAAGAAATCTTTTCATTTTTGTTTTTCAAACACAACCTGGTTTCCTTTAAGGAAAATAGGCTGCATTTAAAAAAATGATTGCTTTATTTATAAGCAATCATGGACATGGTGGTCTGCTGACCCCAGCAAGTCACCATCCCCGTGATTTTAGTGATTCCTAGTGGGTCGCAAATTGCAACCTACCTCATTAATATTAATGAGATAGATCGATTTGCGAGGCCCTGCAAATCGCTAAATTAAACTCTTGGAGCTTCATACGTTTGGAATAGCGATTACTTAATTGCGATTCGCTGAAAATCGCAATTAGGTAATCGCTATTCCAAATGTTGGTACGTGTGGTCCATAGAACATTAGACCAGTATTAGATAGATAGATAGATAGATAGATAGATAGATAGATAGATAGATAGATAGATAGATAGATAGATAGATAGATAGATAGATAGATAGATAGATAGATAGATAGATAGATAGATAGATAGATAGATAGATAGATAGATAGATAGATAGATAGATATTTTCCTCAATACAAGTCAATGGTACTTAGTATTGTGATAGAAACGTGTTACTCTCAGCGAAAACGTATCTAATGAGCAGGTGGAAGGATCTTCTCCCTAAGGAAGTGCTAGACATCCTTGAGAAGAAGATATCATTCATACATAGTATGTCATTATTCCCCCTCAAATATCCCTCTTCCACTTGCCAGGTTTGAAAAGTGAGGCTGTGCTCCTAGGAAATGCGCAAAGGTACAACCCTGAGCCTTTGGCTTCCTGGTCTATTAGAAGCTTGAAAATTAGTAAGCTTAATCAGTGCCATAGAAAGCTTCAAACTAATATAATACAACATTCATATTTCAATGAAATATTGTATTCATTCAGGGTTAGATATGCAGTTACTAACCCTGTATTACATAAGGGTATATGAAATTGAAATAGACACGATTTATGTGCAATGCACATTAGCACACATGGCAAATTATTTAGATACTATGTGGTTGGTGTGACACCTTTTACAAAGGAACGCAACCTAGAGTGCTCAAAATCTTGTAAAATATTCAAAAGCTATATGAATTAGTTGTCTTGCCTAATCATCAGAACTCAAAACGATGCAGTCACTCCAGGCAGAGTGACTGTGTAGTGTAAAACACAAGGCTGGATTAGATTGACTACCCTAAGGATCTCCATGCATCATCAAAGCTGCTTTCGGGAAGTGCAGATCTGCACAGAGCTAGCCCTTCAACCATGCACTTGTTTAAAGACACAATTAATACACTTATGTATAAAAACAGTGGTTTGAAGGTTACCTGAAGTTTCTATGCCACTAAAGTATAGTCCAGGCATAAATAGCTATGAACCATTTTCAAGCAGATGAAGGTGGGAGTAGAGACCCATGAAGTTAAGAGTTTACTCAAGGTCAAAACATGCATTTTGGAGTCAGGTTTGAATAGCATCCAAAGAATGTGGACATTGGTCATGGTCTTAGGGCACTGTAGTGTTTTCCAGATCTGCATGATGCTCCGTCTTGCCAGTCCAAATCCTTCTTTTTTTTTTTCAGTTTAAAGAGGATTTTATTGAAGAATGAAAAAAGTTGCAATACAATAATAATATACATTTATGATAAAAAATACATTATAAATCAGTTCAGATCAATGAAAGAAGTAGAGAAAGAAAGAGAAAGAAGAAAAGAGGGAAAGAAAAAGGGATATCATCAAAAACATATTACAACAATATATTAAATAAGTGGCAGTATAAGGAACAAATATGATTTCATAATACAGGAATTAGTATGTAACAAGAGATAGAGCAAATTGGCAAAATTACCTATATTAATACTATCAGAATTATTAATAAGAACAAAAACATTAAGGAGGTTTAGATACTTCCTCCCTGCAAGGGTTGTGTAAGGGGATGGATTGGGCAGACACATTTAGAAAAGAGGTAATGGGTAGCCATAATAAGTCTCTTTTAATCGCAAGGGAGATAGGATGGACATATGCTCTATCTAGCCTATGGTTATAACAAACCCCATACCACCATGCTTGATAGGAAATAAGGGAAGTATCTTTCCAAGCTTTCGTGATTTGTTGAAATGCCACAGCAAGAAGGAGGTCAACTATGGAAGTATCAGTGTTGGAGGAGGACCACAATTGTGAGAGACTCCCAAGAAAAATATGGGAAAAAGAGAAGGGGAGATTGGTAGAAAAAATGGAGTTAATTTGTTGCCAAACTTTGCCCCAAAAAAGATGAACAGCAGGGCAAATAAACAACATGTGTTTAAGATCAGCCACTAAAGCCGAACAAGACCAACAGCTGGACGGGATAGAGGGGTCAATGTGGTGTAGTTTGGATGGGGTAATTAGAAGTCGATTGTATATAAAAAATAGGGTTTGGGTTGTATTTGCCGCTCTAGATGACTTCCTTATTTTGTTCCAAATGTTATCCCAAGTAGTAAGAGGAAAACAATCCTCTAAATCTGATTCCCAGGCACACTCCACAGGAGATTTCAGTCGATTAGCAGACGTATCTCGCAATTTCTTATAAATTTGAGAAGCAGATGGAGAGGAATGCAAAGATGGTAAGGAAATGAGAGAAGAACTGTGTTGAATGGAAGTATCCGTAAGGGCATCAAAAGTAGCTTGAGCCGCCGATTTTAATAGAGTATATTTAGGGTGAGAAGAAAGAGGGAGAGAGAAACGATCCTGAAGAATAGAAAAGGGAATAAAAGAACCATCATGAAAGAGTTGATGAGTCCATTTAAGACCTAGGGAAAGCCAATCATTCCAAAAGATAGATCTATTTTTAATCTTGATAAGAGAGTTATACCAAATAGGGGATTGTAAAAAACGAGCACGGTCATCCAGGTTATGGAAAATAATAGGTTGAAAGGTCTTGCAAACATGTTGGAGAATAGGAAGAGAAAATTTCTTTGGAGGTTGTGACAATGAAACAAATTCTTCAAACGTAAAAGGCTGAAAAAAGGAAGTCTCAACCTCTACCCATAGAGGACAAGAAGAGGGGTCAGGAGTATGATCAGAAATGAAAGAAGCAGAATGAGCAAGAAAAAAGGAAGTATGATACGACGAAAAATCAGGAAAATTAACACCACCTAAGTGTTTGGGAGATTTAAGTCTAGAGAAAGACATTCTGGCCGTTTTGTTTTGCCATAAAAATTTAGATAAAATGGAGTAGATATTCTTGTAGTAGAACTTAGGAATGTGAACCGGAAGATTCGACAAAAGGAATAAGATTAAAGGAACCAACATCATCTTGATAGAGTCTAGTCTACCCCACCAAGATAAGAACAAAGGATGCCATTGATTCGTAGAGGTAGTGAGAGCTGTAAGTAAATTTTTAAAGTTCAAAGCCACTGTGTCCTTAATAGAAGGAGTAAACCAAAGACCAAGATATTTGATTTTGTTTGGGCTCCAGTTGAAGGAAGAAGTTAAGAAATCAGCATGAAAACAGAATTTATTAAGAGGAAGGATTTCACATTTGTCTACATTAAGCTTATAACCAGACACTGATGCATAGTTCGAGACTTCTGATAAAAATGCCGGAAGAGATGTATTGGGATTCGAGAGAAATAATAGAATATCATCTGCGTATGCAGAGATCTTTAACTGTGTAGAACCATAAGGGAAACCAGAAATATCAGCGTTCATACGAATTTTAGTTAAAAAGGGTTCTAATGCTAATATAAATAGGAGCGGGGACAACGGACAACCCTGTCGAACCCCACGGAGAAGCGGAAAGGAAGAGGAAACAAGGCCATTAGCTAGAATAAAAGATCTAGGAGAGGAATAAAGCATTGAGACATAAGAAAGAAATTTAGGGCCGAAACCAAACCAAGAAAGGGAGGAAAAAATAAATTGCCAGTTGACTCTATCAAAAGCTTTCTCAGCGTCCAATGCAATAGCTGCCAATGACGACTTATGAGAGTGCGATTTACTTAAAACATTAAAGAAGAGACGGGTATTATCAGATAAGTGACGTCCTTTGATAAACCCACATTGTTCTTTGGCAATTAATTTTGGGAGAATTTTTTCTAAACGAAGTGCGAGGATCTTGGCAAAAATTTTGTAGTCTAAATTAATTAGGGAAATGGGCCTATAATTCTTACAAAAGGTGTGATCTTTACCATCCTTGGGGAGAAGACAAATAAGGGCCTCCTGAAAGGTACCTTCTGATCTTTGGGAAGTTATAAAGAATGAGAATAGTTGGTGAATCCTAGGAAGAAGTAAGGAGGAGAAATGGGAATAAAATTCTATAGTAAACCCATCAGGGCCAGGGGCTTTACCCCTCTTCAGAGTTTGGATAGCTTCCAGAATGTCATTGCGAGTAATGTCAGCCTGTAAAGGGGAAAAATCAACTTCTGAGGAGGAAGGTGGGGTAATGGATGATAAATAACGAGTAATTTCGGATACGGCTGGGAGGGATTCCGGAGTATATAAACGCTGATAAAAATCCGTAAATTCGGCCAAAATATCTTCATCTTTATGGACCACAACATTAGAGGAGGTAACAATGGATTCAATTTTAGTACGTTCCTTCCTGACTTTGAGGTATCTAGCTAAAAGATTACCGGCTTTATTTTGGGCAGTATAATACTTAGCACTAGACTTAAGTAAAAATAGATTGGCAGAATCAGTGGAAATTTTATTAAAGGAGATCTTAGCCTTAATAAGATTATCTAAGTCGGATTGCTTCTTAGAAAGGTAAAAGGAGTGTTCTAATTGTTTAATTTGTGTATTAAGTACCTGGGCCGATTGAGAGGCTTTACGACGTTTACGGGCAACAAATGTAATAATGAAGTCTCTAGAGGCGGCTTTAAATGTGTCCCAAATAAGGGAAGGAGTTAATTGAGGTGAGTCATTTTCTACAAAAAATGAGGAGGCAAAATCCATAAAAGCTGGTGTAAATTGTGGGTCCAGTAAAAGAGAGTTATTAAACCTCCATCTCCTAGTGCCTTTCACGGGGGGGAGTAATTCCAGGCTTAAGGAGACTGGAGCATGATCAGAAATTAAGATAGAACCTATGTCTGAGTGAGTAATAAGCTGAGTGAGGGCTTTGGAAATGAAAATATAATCTAACCGGGACTGGGAAGAGTGAGGAGGTGAATAAAAGGTATTCTCTCTAAGAGTAGGGTGGCAGAGCCTCCACGAATCAACAAGGGCTCTTTGAGAAATAGTGGAAGTAAACAAAGAATGCATGTGGGAAGGGGAGAATCTAGAATCAGATCTTCTATCCAAAAAGGGGTCCACAACCATATTACAGTCTCCACCCAAAATTAGATAATCATCGGTGACTTGCATAAGTAAGGAGAGAATATGGGGCCAAAAGACTTTATCTGTAACAGTGGGAGCATAAATATTAATAATAGTCAAAGGAACTTTATTAATCAACAAAGAAACTGCTACCCACCTACCATCTGTATCATTATCTTGATTGACAAGCTGAACATCTAACTTCTTATGGCATAGAATGGCAACACCATTGCGCTTCCCAGAACCAGGAGAGGCAAACACATGACCAACCCAATTGCGACGCAATTTAGGAATTTCAGTATCTTTAACATGAATTTCTTGTAGTAAAACAATATCCCCTTTTAAATTTGCTACATGAGATAAAACTCTTTGGCGTTTAATAGGTGACCCAAGACCTTTAACATTCCAGGATAAAATATTCAAAGTCATTCATATAGAAGGAGAAAAATGTAAATAAAAGGAAAACAGAAAAGCATAAATAGGGAAAAATTGGATAGTAATCCTTACATTATTAAAGGAAGGAAAGACAAAGCATTGCAGGGAGAAGAGATAGTATCAAATACAAGAAAGAAAAGCAGATACATAATTTAATAAATACGACCAAGGAACCACCATAAAACACATTATATTGAAAAGGGAAGAAAATCAAAGAATACAGAGATAAAATGAGAATGAAATAGGCATAAACAAATAAGGAAAAAAGATAAAAAATAGATTGAAGGAACTGAATCCCGAGAAAGAGGGAAAAAGAAAGAAAAGAGCAATAGGTAAGAGCAAAAGAAGAAAGAATGAGACAATGATACTGAGAAAAGAAAGAAGGAGTAAGAGAAGAGAGTAGAATAAGGAGAAGAAAGCGAGAAAGCAAAAACAACCAATTCCATAAACATAAAAACACAATGGCAAAAGACATACCACAGGAGAACAAGAAAGGATGAGGGTGTTGGAACCACATCAGGGAAATGAAACGCCGAACGGGAAACCACAGGGCAACGACGGCAGGGAGGGCGGCATCCAGGAAAATTGAAGAGGGTAACAAACAGGGGCCCAAGTATCCAAAACTAAGGGGAAAAAAGACCAAATACAAATGTTAACGATGTGGAACAATAAAACCATATATAGTAAAACAGCAAACATTCTACATGAGGGAGAGAAAATAATTATAATCTGGAGACATCCATAGACTCATGACGACAGTTATTCAAAAATTGTTGGAGAACAGCCGGATCCTCATAAGAAACAGTCCTGTTATTATATGTCACTTTAAAAAGGCATGGATGAAAAAGGCCATATCTCGCATTAAGACTCCGAAGAGCAGGTCTCATTTCCAGGAACTTTTTCCGACGGTCTGCAGTCACTTTGGCATAGTCTTGAGTAAAAAATAGATTGGAGCCATGCCAAGAGATCTTTCCTTTTTGTTTGGCAGCTTGGAGTACTTTGAGGAGGTCCGTGTATTCCAAAAAATATAAAATAGTACCTCGAGGTCTCGCTGAGGAGGAGGAAGAAGCAGACAACCGGCCCAAACGATGAGCGCGTTGAATGTTCAAAGGAGGAGATTCAGGAAGACCAAGAAGAGACGGTAAGAATGACTGAAAAAATGAAATTGGATTGGAACCTTCAAGGCCTTCAGCTAGACCATAAATACGCAGGTTGTTGCGCCTGTTGCGGTTTTCCAATTGTTCGACTTGTTGTTTGAGCCGATCAACTTCTGTATGTAAGAGGGGTACTTGCTGTAAGGTATCTTCGGACGCGTCAACTCTTTGTTCAAGGACCCCAACTCTCTGGACGGTGTGAGACCAGTTGTCTTCAAGGCTTTGTAGGCGCGAATTAGTTTCTTCCATATACGGCTTCAGAGCACGGATTTCCTCAAGGAGAAGCTCCATAGAGACTGAAGAGGATGGATTAGTAGGAGAAGGGGGGTTAATTTTTGCCCGTTTGCCAGAGGGCGAAGCTGCAGGTAATTTGGAGAGTTGTTTGGGGCGAGTATCCGCCGAAGAGGAGGTTTTATGATCAGAAGACTCCGGAGAAGCTTCATCCATAGCGCCTCGTAGGACATTAAAAGGGTTGTTATCAGCCAGTGGCGAGGAGATAACTTGGTGAGCCCCAGCGCGAGCGCCACTGCGAGCACCGCGCGGCATTGCCATGAAGACAAAGTCTCTTTTGGTGACGAAAGAGACGGTCACAAGGAGAGATGATTCAGACAACAATATCTGTCAAAGTTGGAAGAAGTCCGCCACAGAGCGTTGATGAGAGGAGAACGAAAAACTGAAGAAAAAAGAGTCTGCAGGAACTCCAATAATTGCCACAAAGAAGACCCGGAAATTACACCATACATGAAGAAAAAACCTTTGTGCATATGATATAATATCAGTCTCGTAGTGAATGGTATTGATAAAAAGGGTGACGAACGTATCAGGAAACTATCGTCACAAAAAACAAAATGGCGGCCGTTGTTCTGACTGACTGCATTTCCCGAAATAAAATCACCTTAACGGCATGGAAACTCTCCGCTATTCCTCACACCGATAGCTGAGGTATTCCGACGAAGGACATGTCGATTTCTGCGACCCAGAACAGAAGAAAAGAAGCCTGGAAGCCCTCCACTGTCTACGTCGCCGCGGAGCTCCCGAAATCAGCGGCCATCACCAACGGCTCCAAAGCCACGCCCCCAGTCCAAATCCTTCTTAAGATCGTGGATATGATGATGATGGGTTAAAACATTCACCCCAATTCTAAAGTGTTCTAAGACACTGTCTATGTAGATGAAAGTAGACTGGAAGCAAAAAAAAGGTAGCCCTGTTCTTTCCTCTGGCCTTATGGCAATTATTCAGGAGGAGCTTATAAACATCATGGTGCCCAACGTCTCTGTTATTAGCATGAGCACAAGTGCAAACGATTTGCATACTGGACTTTGTAAGAACCCAAAAACAATGGGCTATGGCCCAGATTGCATGCCTCAGTTTCACAGTCAGTTCAGCAAACAGAGCTTCTTTCTCTGAAGAATTATATCCTATGCACTTACTGGCCATTACGAACCTCACGCTATCCAGGCGTAACATAATTATGCACATAAACGGCCTGAACTCAAATTGTACCGACAACAAGTTGTTAGCCCCATGCTTTAGCAATGCACAATACAAATCCTGCCATGGGACCTGTGCTGTTTTGCGCATTTGGTGAGAAAATTATTAAATCACCTAGGACTTCAAGGTGCTCTTGGGAAACAAGAATATCAATAGGGACACACATTAGCGTGAGACATTAACAATAGGGGTAGGCAGTAATCTCCGCACCGCTCGTGCAGTTAGCGGTGTTTGCCCGCTCTGCGCTCTGCTTGGAGAGCGGAGTTTGGCAAAAACTCCGTTATCGCCGCGTGGTGTAGTTTACCTTCATGGCGTCATCCAGCCCTACTAAAACACTGCATTTATCAAGCAAATGAAGCAGGCGTTCTTCTCAATGTAGTCTTTCTTTTATTTTTGGCTTGTGGCAAGAAATAATGTTATGAGTGGTGCCAGGAGAGCGAGGCGGAGAGGAAAATAGCGCCCCTATCTGCCTCTCAAGCACTCCCAGGGTAAAGCTGCATGAATGTGAGGTGGCATCTGGGGGAAGCAGAGAGTAGTGGAGCAGGCACTGCTCTTCAGCGCTAGCTTCGCCAAGGCTTTAACATGGATTCATTATTAACCCCTTCAGTGCCCATGACGAGCTGGACTCGTCATGGGCTGCGGTGGCGCTGTGCCCATGACGAGTCCAGCTCGTCATGAACTCCGCCCGCTAATGGAAGGCGCGGCACTGGGCGGGGAAAGGGGCGGGCATGCAAGGGGTTAATTGAACTGTCTGCAAGGTAAGATAAACAGTATTTCAGTATCTGGTCCACACACGTTACTTCTGCGAACAGCTTTAAAATTATGACTGCACACCAGAACTCCTTTCTTTTCCACAGTGGATCCCTCAGGATAGCGTTTTAAAAAACTATAAAGGGAAAACATATCAGGCTCTGAATCAGAGTTTAGCAACAAAAACCGAGTGTAAAAGTGTGCAAAGTTGCAAACACTGGGGCCCCAGACATATTTCTCTCCCATGCCTGCTGCCGAGAGACAGGGTTCAGACTAGAGCTTTAGATGAGGCCTCATTTGAAGGCTGCTTAGAGACATTCCTGACTAGTAAGTGTGCTTACTGGTGCAGAGTTTCATGTCAAGTTGCATGCACAGGGCATTTCTCGCTGGCAAGCTTGATCAGCTACTATGGGTAAATGACAGATTTTTTTTTCTGCGAGAACAAGCCTGGAGCTTTCAAGACATGGAGAGAGTGATGCTCAGATGCTGGTTAGCGCATGATTTGGGAATAGAATAAACACTGTATGCCTGCCTCAGAACAACCACCAGATTGTGACAAGGGATTTAGAGGCAGAAGTGGCTTCCAAGGGCTTGTCAAGAAGCCGCCCTTCATGCTTCTTCTCATTGGATCTTTGGACCCGATTCACAAAAGTAATCTGAGACAAAATCCTAACTTTACTACTTTCGGTATTCACAAAGGGCATTTTGGAGTAGTAAAGTTAGAATTTTGTCTCAGTTAAAATTAAGTTTGACTTAAGTTAAATTTAAGACCAAAACTTAAGTTTAAATTAGACAAAATCCTAACTTTACTACTCCTAAATGCCCTTTGTGAATACTGAAAGTCGTAAAGTTAGGATTTTGTCTCAGATTACTTTTATGAATCGGGCCCATTGTAACCGAGGAAGAGCATGGTGTGGCAAAATGGTGGGCAGTATATCACGGAATTTCTCTGATATTTTATTTAACTTCGTGGAATTCCGTGTAGTTCAATTCCATGGGTTTGCCCACCCCTAATTAACAGAACTGCATGATGCATTTTGGCTGTAATTTCACAGACATTACACCCAGTCGAGGTCACAATGTAAGGTCACTCACACGATACTACAAACAATTTTACTGTACTCACCCAATTCCATTATTGTGTGATTAATTACTCCTTATCTCAAATACTTTTTCATCATGCATCGTACCTCTGTTCTGCCATTTTTAAATGGTTACTTACATTCGATATAATTAATCTCTTGATTGAACGAGTTACTTACCTTCGGTAACGTATTATCTGGTAGAGACAATATCTAGCTGCATATTCTTTACCTTTGAATTTCCCAGGGGTCAGACTGGATCTTCAAACATTTGCGTGAGCAGTACCCTTGCATACCGTAGGGTAGCTCCATTTGGCTCCGAGTGGCATCGTCGGTGTCATTGCCACTGGATATGACATCAAGGTCACCTATAGAGGCACCACCCAGGCACACAGAAGTCAGTTACTTTTCATGACTTTACACACCAGAAGCGCAGAGCCATGAAGTGAACCGACTAGTGTGTGTCCAAACTGAGGCCCTGAAAAGAGAGCAACCTTTGCCCTATAAAAAATGTCCACAGTTGTGTGCGAAGCACCACCTTATCCAGCAATATCATAAGATACGGAGGCTTGGATGATAAAGCCAGCAGCCTACTCACCCTCGGGGCAGATGATATTGCAACTAGAAATGCTGTCTTGATGGCAAGCAATTGGAAGGGACAATTATGTAGCAGCTCAGAAGGAGCACACATGAGGTAAATGAGAACCAGTTTCAGATCCCACTGAGGCATAATAAAGGGCGTAGGGGAAAACATACAATCCCTCGCAAGTCCCCTATGTAAAATAGTGGACTTAAATAAAGGGGGTTGGTCAGCCAGCGGCAGTAGAGTGGACAGAGTAGAAAGATAACCCTGAAGCGTGCCTAGAGCAGAGCCCTGCTAGGCAAGGGTAAGAATGAAGACAAGAATATCAGAAAGATAGGCAGAAATAGGGTTCATAGACTTTTCTGTACAATATTTAACACTTTTTTGCCAACGGCAAGCCTATACCATTTTGGTGGAGGGCCGCCTGGGTGCCGGAATAACTGTACAAGCTTTGGGAGAAAAGTCAAAAGCTATCTACCATAGCTGCTCAAACTCCAAAGCGCAATACTACAGACATTGAGCGTTCTCTTCAGAGGCAAACAGATCTAACCAAGGCTCTCTCCACTGTTGAAAGACACCTTGCACCACTTCCGGCTGGAGAAGCCATTCGTGATCCGCTAGACATCAACTGCTGAGTTTGTCTGCCCTGGCATTCAGAAAACCTGCCAGTTGTTGAACCACCAGGGTAATGCCCTGCTGTTCCAGCCATATCCAGAGGTGCAGGGCCTCTTGACAAAGGGTCCACAACCCCACCCCATCTGCCCTGCTTGTTGAGGTACCACATGGTGGTGGTGTTGTCCGTGAACACATGACCTAGGGAAGAAATGCTTTCAATGCTAGTCGGATCGCTTGGAGCTCCAACAAGTTGATGTGGAGCCCTGATTCTGCCACAGACAAGGGTCCTCTGATCTCCATCACTCTCTCAAATGGCCACCCCATCTCAGAAGTGAGACATCTGTCACTACTGTGTGATCTGGTTGGGAAAGGGAGAAGAGTCTGCCTCTGATCCAATTGCAGTTAGTCAGTCACAACTGCAGATCCTTTGCAGTTCCTTTTGTGATCTGAACCACATCAGAGAGATTCCCCTAACGCTGGAACTTCAGGTTGTACTGCAGACCATACATACCTCATCTGGCATGATTTACCAACAGGATGCCGGAGGCCATGAGGCCCAGCAGCCTCAGCGTCATTCTCAACAAAATCCAGGATAGTGGCTGAAACATCAGTATCATAACCTGAATATCCTGGACTCGACGCCCAGGAGGATAAGCCCGAAAAAGCACTGTGTCCAGAACAGCCCCGATGAAATGGAGCATCTGAGAAAGAGTCAGGTGTGACTTCAGCACGTTTATAGGGAACCCCAGGTAATACAGGAGGTACGCTGTAGTCTGGAGGTGGGAGACGACAGTCTGGGGCGAAGTTACCTTAAACAGTCAGTCGTCGAGGTAGGGAAAGACTGAAACTCCTGACCTGTGCAGATGAGCTGCGCCCACCACTAACTAATTGATGAATACCTCAGGGGCGCTGGTAAGGCCAAACAGTAGCACAATGAACTGAAAGCGCTTGTGCATTACCTTGAAATGTAGGTAACGCCTGTGGGCAGGCAGAATGGGGATGTGAAAATACACATCCTGCAAGCCCAGCGCTACCAGCTAGTCTTCTTCGTCTAGGGCAGTCAAGACCTGAGCCAACGTGAGGATCTTGAATGTCTCCTTTTTAGAGGAAGTGGTTGACGGTCCGGTGGTCTAGAATAGGACAAAGACCTTTGTTCTTTATGGGTATCAGAAAGTAGCGGGAATAAAAACTACTGCCTACTTCTGAAATTTGAACCATTTCTACAGTCCCCTTGGCCAGGAGAGCTATAACTTCCTCTCAGAGCAAGGAAAGATGATCCTCCGCCAGCTGTTCTTGAGATGGTGGTAAAGGAGGAGTGAAAGATTGAAAAGGAAGGGAGTAACCATTTCAAATGATCTGCAAGACCCAATTCAATTCAATTCAAATAGACTTTATTCGGATTTCAAAAACCATCCATAAAAGCACAAAATAAATTTTAAAACACACATGTAATGCTGCGACTTATTATTTACAAATATAATTTATAAAAACAACAATGAAAACTCAAATGGCCTTTATACTATACAATGCATAGAACCACCTTAATACAATATATAGCGGCGTATAGCAAAGGATAAATATAGTTATCATGAAAACAAGACAAATGCATTATAACACATTAGGTTAGTGCAGATCACGTTTTAAAGTGCAAAGTGCATATCTTGGTATAAAATTTAATCAATTCTCAAGGACCTGCGAGAGCATACAATAGCATTAAGAAAATTGCTAACTCTAAAAATTAATTCATCAGATCCCAACATTAAGAAATGTCTATAAGCGCGATTGAGGTCGGTCAAATCATGTTTTCTACAATAGGGGATTAGATAGTGCCTTGTAAACTTCGTGTAAAAACCACAGCCAAAAATAAAGTGTAGCATACTCTGGGTTCCGCCGCGGTCACATGGACAATTTAATTTTTCCAGATTTTTGGTGTACCCCAATGGAAAACAAATTAGATTGATAATACTCCGATCCCTGAATCTGAAGAGTAGGGTTCTCTTCCATCTGCCCAATTTTTTGCATAAGTAGGGCTGAGGTAACATAGAAAGTTCAAGGGATAATTCCTGGATTTGTAGATAACTGATAATAGATGGTTTCACAGAATCTACTCTTTCCCTCTCTATGTGATAATGGTGATAGAGTGCCCTTCGCACTAAATTTTTATGGGAGCCGTCAATCAGGTCGGGGTTTGTAAAGAGATGACCATAATTAACACTCATGAGGCTCTTTTCTACCGCATTAATCCAGGGAATTAAGTTGACATTCTCGCAGTTTAGACAGTCCATAATGATCTCGCGGGACAGGGAAGCTGCCGGGTTTTTCCAGACCCTTAACCAGAACAGTGCGGGTCTGGCTCTTATAAAATCCTCAACATAATGTAGTTTTAATTCATTATGGCATACAGTAGTTGGTGCACAAATGACTCCCCCCAAAATTTTCCGGCAAAATCTGTTCTCTTCTCTCTGTAATTCGGAACAGTTCGAAAACCCCCAAACTTCAGCCCCGTATGTGCCAGTTGGGAGACATTGGCTCCGATAAATTTGTAATAGGCTGGGAACCACGTCCGCCTGGCGTGGTTGGCGGAGAGAGATAACAGAATTGATCGATTTTGAGAGTTTATTTCTCCCCATTGCAACGTGGGGTTGCCACGAGCCACTATTAGAAAATAGAAGGCCCAAATATGGGAAAGTGCAAGTGCTTTTTAAAGAGTTTTGGCCTATCGCGATCGTTGGGATTTTATAGTTTTTAGGACCACAGGTCATTATAAAAGATTTGCTGAAATTAGTGCACAAACCTAAGTCAGACATATAGTCGACGAATCCCGAAATTAAAATACGTAGGGCGTTCGGGGTGCGGCCTATAAGTACCGCATCATCCGCGTAGAGTAACGCCGGGATTGGTTTCTTATTAATCATAGGAACGTCTTTTGTCAGGTTGCATAAAGAATGGGTTAATTCATTGATGTATAATATAAAAAGCAAGGGGGCCAGAACGCAGCCCTGCCTGACCCCCTTGCCTATTAAAATTTCGTTTGAGACCTCGCCTTCATTATTTATTCGGACGCGGGCCTTCAAGTTGCAGTGGAGGTTGGCCAAAAAGTGGACTAATGGTTCGTCTAAGCCGTAGTTTAAGAGAATGGACCACAAGCGGGAGCGGTTTACAAAATCAAATGCTGAGCTCAGGTCCATAAACCCAAAATACAGAGGGGATTGTTTAGCTCTTGTATATTTGGCCATTATAAGGTTGAGGTTCAGGCATTGTTCCACCGTGCCAAGTTTGCTCCTAAAGCCTAACTGGCAGCGGTGGATGATGGAGTTATCATCTGCCCATGTGCTAATTCTATCAAATAAGACCCTGCCAAGGACCTTCAGGGTATTATCGATCAGCGATATTGGTCGATAACACCCCGGGTCCAACCTGTTTCCCTTTTTGAAAATAGGTACAATAGTACTACAGGACCAAGTCGGGGGGATAGATTCCTTGCTCAGGTTATTAAAAAGGTTACAGAGTAAGGGGGCCCAGAATCTTATATTGGATTTAATCTGATCGATAGACAGGCCATCCGGGCCTGGTGCCTTATTACCGGCACTATTTCCAATAGCTTCCTCTACCTCCTCTAGTGTTATAACGATAGTACTGTCTGGGAAATTATCCTCGGTATGATCTCCATCTTCCGCATATAATTTCGAAAAGTGGGTGACCCATAAGTCTCCTGTGATATTGCAGTTGATTGGGGTGATGTTACTTCCCAGGGCTCTCAAATTCTTTACGTTTCTCCAAAACCCGGTTGAGTCTTTTAGGGCAGCAGATTTCGTTAGGTTATCCCAGTGACTTATTAAAAGCTCCTCAGTTCTGACTTTTAGTGCGTGTTTATATTTAAAGCGCAGTGAACTGACAAGGGACACATCGCGGGGTTTAACTGCCAAGGCCTTTCTAAGTTCTCTATTGGCCCTCGAGCAATTGGTGTCAAACCATCTTTGATCGGTTACGTTATGTTCTTTTGACGGTCTGGATATTGCCCTTTTTATAGCTATGCATAAATCACAAAAAGACTTAATTATGTCGGGGCCTTCGAATGCTAAACATTTGGAGATCAGCAGACGGTTATTCCTGATCACAGTAGATAGGATCTCATGGTTGTCGACCCCTCTCCAGACAATCCTAAGCCTGTCTGTAGAGACAGTGATATTTTGGGCTCCTGTCTCACAAGGGCCTATAGGTTTATTGATAGATTTGAGTTGGATTACTATGGGCAGATGATCGCTATATGGGCTATTAACAACCTCAGCGCCAAATAATACTTCACTAAGGCGGGAAGAGGTAAATATGTAATCAATCGTAGATGAACTACCACGGCCAATGTAGGTAGGGGCCGGCTCAATTCCCTCGGAGGATCCACATAGGCTCATTACATCATCTAGATCCCTGCTATGTAATAAATCCAATAATTCGGTACCTCGTCGGCAGGGCAATGATGTTTGGTGGATGTGGGCATTAAAGTCTACACCAACACAAATGCCATCAAATTGGCCAAACTTTTCCCCATTTGCAACATCATCAATAAAATTAAACAGTTCCAAAAAAGTAGGATTTGGATGGTTGATAAAATCATTATTATAAAAGTTTATGAGACAAATTCTTAACCTTGCAACATATTTCACAGCTATCAGATGTTTACTGACCACATGTAAAGGTTCAATTTTCACGTCTTTAGAAACTTTTGCCCAGATGGATAAACCACCACTTGGTCGCCCCGAAACAGAGGGCAGAGCAGTAAGGTTATGGGCAAAAAAGCCCTCTAGTAATTGAGGACATGTACACCATGTTTCCTGCAACATTACCACATCAAAATGACTTATCCATGTAACCCATTCTTTAATTTTCATCTTGCTTGAAAGGCCAGCAATATTCCAACTAATGATACTGAGAGTATCTGCAAGACCCATTTGTCTGATGCTATAGACTGTTAGTGGAGGAGATGATGTTGGATTCGCCCTCCAACTGGGCACCCACGGTCTTACAGAACCAAACTAGGAGGACTTTCAGCCTGCAGCTGCTAGGGGCTAGGGGTGGACGACTTCTGACTGCCTTTCCCGTGAGGTCTAACTACGCGGCATCCACATCCTCGCACAACTTGGGAAGTCAGTGCAGGACGGTGGCTGGTTTATGGCTGACACGGCTGAAAGCCCCTTCCATTGCCACGGAAGGAGTGAAAGGCAGACGGAGGATGCGAGATGTGACTGAAAGACCCAAAGAGCTTGCTATAGCCTGCGAGTCCTTGAAGCGCTCCAGCTCTCTCTGAAGAGACAAGTCCCATCAAAGGGCATGTTCATGAGGTTGGCCTGGACATCCCCTGAAAAGCCAGATGTTCTCAGCCCGGTGTGTTGCCGCAAGGCCATTGTCAACAAAACTGCTCTACACAGCTAGTCAGTCATATCCAGACCACAACTAATGGTGAACTTTGCTGCATCACTTCTGTCTTTTACTGCTTGGGAGAGCACAGCCCGGGCCTCCTCCGGGACCTGTGGCAGTACCTGGGCAACCGTTTCACATAAGGCATGTAAAAAACGGCAGAAGAGGCATGCAGTGTTCACTGACCACAATGCTAGACTGGAGGAAGAAAACATCTTCTTCCCAAGTGCGTCCAGCCTTTTGGATTCCCTGTCCAGGGAAGTGGAATGGAATGTGCCATAGGATGTTGAGGTTTGTACCGCCAGGCTCTAAGAGGTAGGCTGTTGGGTGAGGAAACTTGGATCACCCGTGCAGGGCGATGGGGGTGTGTTATTCTCCTGTTCACAGGAGCCCCTGTGTTAAGCTTGGACCACATTCCCATCCGTCAGTGCCTCCATGAAGGGCAAAAGGGGTTCAGATGACGAAGCCCCAGGCTGAAGCACTTCAGCCAAGAGATTAGTCGTGACCTGCACCGAGGGCAGCTCAAGGAAAAGGACCTCTTCTGCCCTCTTTCTCACCATAGAATAAGAAGTTTCCTCCTCCATTGCTACAGCGGGTGGAGAGAGCATACCAGCATCTGGAGAGGTGTCCAGTCCGCTGACCGCTGAAAGCTCTTCATATCAGTCCAATTCTTTACCATGAGTGTCTAACTGGTGTTCTTAAGAGTCCAGTGACCCCTCCCACTTCTCTCCTATGCCTAAAGCGGCCTCAAAATGTTTAGGCAACGCCCTAGAGCCCCTGAGCTCTGTCAGCGCCAGATCCGATGTCGATCAATACCGTTGGTGGTCGCAGGTAGGGCCGGAACTTTGACTTTGGGACCGGCGCCGAGGAAGGTCGGGTTGGGGGGACCAGCCCCAAACCGGATCCAGAATTGGATCCATAAGTCCCCACCAAGGCCGGAGCCATCAACTTGGAACCTGATGAGCTCTCTTCTGACCCCGGTGGGATTGAAGGCACACCAGAGGAGTCGGCCTGCTCAAATACTCGATGCATGGCCTTGTAAAATCCTTTTACTTGAGCAGGGGTTGCTCTGGTTCCCAGAAACGAGGGAGGCTTGAAGTCGGACCTGGCAATAGCTCCGCAGAACCTTGCCTAGAACGTCCATGTTCCCCAATCAACTTGCCGACAGATAGCAGACTAGGTAAAGTCAAAGTCCATCTGGACCTCGAGTGCAAAGAAGAGGACTTGGGTGTCCTGGAGAAGTCTTGTGACCTTTTCTTCTTCGATCAGGACTGGGACCTCTGAGGAGTTGCGCTCAATGGCGTTGACTGCTGGGCCGGAAGCAGCTTTAGGGACAGCTCCCTCAAAGCTTTTGGTGCCATGGACTGGCAGTCTGAGCACAACTTCGAGTCATGGTCGCGCTCTAGACACCATAAGCATATCTGGTGTGGAGCCAGTAACCAACATGGCTCGGTGACAGGAGCCGCACGGCTTAAACTCTATCTTCTTAGATGTCATTCCTCGACACACAATGAATAATGTTAAACAAAATGTTGAAAAATGTCTGTCGAAAAGAGACACAGGGGTAGCTTTCTCTGGATCAGCGCTAACTGATGAGAAATTAAAAGAAATGACGTCCGCGTGCCTGGGTGGCACCTATATAGGTGACTGCAATGTCACACCCGGCAGAAACAACACCAACAACACCACGCAGAGCCGAACAAAGCTTCTCAACGACACGCAGGGGTACTGTTCATTCAAAAGTTTCTGGATCCAGTCGCACCTGGGAAAATCAAAGGTAAGAAATCTGCAGCTAGAAGTCTCTTTCAGATGACGCTCATTTAACAGACCTCCAGGCTGAGTTGGGTGTCGCAAGATCTAAACTTGTGACCAGCAGACCACAGTGGTGACTGTGAAATCGTGCTAGATAGTTACTATCCAAAATAAACCAAAGACCTGAAGGGTGCATAGTGCAAGAGGCATTGCATTCCTAAATTCTGACTACCTCAACCACCCTCTGCGGTCACCAGGAGCCTTGCCTCATGTTTTATGTTCTCACTTTATGTACACATTTATCTATATAGTACAGCATCAGGCTATTTTACCAAACATACTCTAAAGATATATGTCTAACTGCAACATGTATTCTGCATAGTTATTTCAATTGGTAATTCCAAGACCTGTAACAGCAAAATGCGGTTTGCTAATTCGCTCTGACTTGGGACTCAAGGTGCTCCTTACAGCTATGACCCATTAAGGGTGATTGAGGTTGATTTGTATATGGTTTGACAATTTCTGTAATGGCGAAGATGAGCTAAACCTGATGGACTGGAATGCTGCCATAAGGAATTTCCAGTTGTTTAGAAGGATAAGCACACACATTTCTATCCATCACCCACTGGTTTTCTCAAGGACCTCTTAAAGTTATGTGAAAGATTTAATATTTCAAATATTTTTCGATGATGGGGTCATGGTTAATTCTATAACAATGAAACTAGGACCAATTGGCAATCACACAATGTTTTTGAGAATATTCTTGCTACCGCACTTGAAGTAGATTAACCTGTAGTATTCAAGCTATGTAGATATTTTCACTCATGGTACCAAATATTTGAAGACGTGCAAGTGCATAGGGACTCATTCAGTCTCCTCGCCATCGTTAATGTATTTCCTGCATTGTCACCACAGTTAGGCAAGTGAGAGCTGTTTGCCTTCTAATAAAGAGGAGTTTCCTTTACGTTTAGATTAGGTACGAAGTTTATGTTCTTTGCAGACTTCATGGCACACCTACATCTTGAATCCTTATACCTCGATTAAAATGTTCATACCTATAAATGTATATGTGATTCACACAACTCTAGGACAAAGCACTAATGCCATAGATATTTGCATCAAAAGCTGACTTGGCAAAACCCTACGTGGACAAGGAATATGGTCAGTTCCAGTGAGGCCAGGTCCAAGACCATATGCAGTGTTTACTCTATTTTTCACAAACATATTCCAATGTCCCAGAGGCTTTTCTCCAAGACTGATGCTTGGATTTCACTCAGCTGTTACCTGTGTCTTATCTCTTGCTCTATCTCACTGCTGTCCTGGCTCTGTCTAGAAAGACCTACTGGATGAGTTGATCTCATTATGAGCCTGCAGTTCCTGGCTAAGACGGTTCATGATGAGCCGATGCACAGGCCATGTGAAATCCTGATGTCTCAAATGCTTGAGACAGAAAATGTTGGTGTCCATACTAAACACGGTAAGAAGGGTATGCAGTACCTAGTGATCTGTGTTTGTCTACTCAGGTCAGTTTAATTCCACAGAGTACGCTGGAGCGTGGCTTTGTAGGAAGAAATGCCCTCTCACACCTAGATAGGTGTCACACCTCATCATTGGGCTTTTGCTCACCATCGGGCCAGCCCTGCAATGCCCAGTGGGCACCCTCAATGGGGGCTCTTTGCATGAGATCTTTTCGTAAAACATTTGGTGAAGTGTGGGTGCGTGGACCATATGTAGATTGGTGTATTCAATGTGTAGGTGCAAAATCTGAGGTTAAAAATAGGACAAGAGGTACTCCTCAGAAAAAATGTTAATGAACGAGTCCTCCTGGCATGTTAAAATATGTGGTGCTATCTACTAGAAACTATGATCTGAGATAGCCATATATCACCATGTTTCAAGCTTAATTTAGTCATGTAAATTATCTAGCAACTTTTCTTCTCGACCAGCATTACCTAATCTACTTAATGACTGGAGTTTCAATATATAGGTTCCTATGTCTACTCCCAATCACACATACCGCTCTGGGCAACAACTTAAAAAAACTCTATTTTGGCAATGACCTGTAGTATAAAGACAATCAACATCATCAAATTTACTTTTGATTGTTGCTGTATTGCAGAAAATGAGATGCATGCTTTGGCTCCTACTTTCGTGCTTAATCTCAAATGTGCCCGATGTATTTAAAAAAATGAAAGTGACAAACGCCACATAGAAGAAATAACATATATTAGTGAAAAAAACACATTCTGTTGATTATGGTAACACCTTACCAAACTTGGGTAATGTTCAAGACTCCTCGAGTGGTGCGCAGCGGCACACTAAATTGTGTGCTGAAAAGCATCAATGTTATGGGTCAGTAGACCTGCGTTTTTGCAACCTGCGGAGAGTGGTATAATCTTATCCTCTCTCGTATATTTCGAACAGTCGGCTGTGCAGTACTTACAGAATTCTGTCGATCAGCACACTGGAAGACCTACGCTCGTAAGTCAACTTGGAAGTGCAGAGCCGAGTAGCGGCCCGTGTAGGGATTTCCATGGGGCGGTGAGGCGGGGCAGGGCAGGGTGGGGGTTAGTAAACACCGGAATAAAATGCGATGCAGCACGCTCAACGAAATTCGTTTTATGTACTTGTTTACTTACCTCAGTTCATCCATATTCCGGTTTTTACCACCCTGCCCCTTCCCACCCCGCCTCACCGCCACGCCTCACCGCCCCGCCTCACCGCCCCACGGAACTCCCTCCACTGGCCGCTAAAGGCGCCCGGGGTCGGTTTCCAGTATTTAACCTGTATCCCGCATGGTTAAACAGGGTAAATTAAGGAAGAGTCCGGATTGTAACCCCTAGAGTCGGAAGTTTCAACACAGGCTATTATGTCCGTTTGCTCTTTCTTAGGTGAGAGAGGAAAACTTTCTATCTTATGAGAAAAATGTGGTGGCCATCTTGTCACTGGTATGTGGAGCTAGATAGTTAATTGCAATTGGGTGTTGTTCAAGCCAATAGTGTAAAGATTAGACGGTTTGAATACCATCGAGGAATGTCTGTGTCCTCATGTGCTAGTTGGTTTGGGTTTTTTCAAGATGAGTGTTTTACCATATTGGTACAAAGTTGTCTAGGGTATGTTTATATTATTTATGAAAATCAAGAAATCCTAAATGTAGCCTGTGTCCCGAGTGGTGAAACGGAAGCAGGTGTTCTGGATCACGGAAGTGCCCTGTTATTTACCACTAAAGCGTAAAGTTTAAACATGAGCTAGTATGTCCATTTGTTATATCTTAGACAAGAGAGGAAAAACTCTCTCTAGTATGAGAAAACCGTAGCGCCCATCTTCTTAATGGTTTAAGATGCTACATAGTGATTGTGAGTGGGTGCTGTCACGAAGGTGGTGTATAGTGTAGCTGGTTAAAATTTGAGACTGACAATTGTTTGATTAATGTTTTTTTTATAAAGAGTGTTTTTTTCAATATTGGCAAGAAGTGTTTAGGGCATGTTTATGTTAGATATGAGGATCAGTATATCATATATCTCATGCCATGGGATTTCATTGTTAAGACCAATGGTATTGGGAGAAAGATGACATATCCATTGTTGTTCCCTTCTAAAAAGGGCTTTTTGGTTCATGCTTGGATCGGTTCTAGCACAGTCGATCATGTGTCATCTGGGGTGTGACCTTCAGTCAGGAAGTGCATACTAATTTTTGTGTTTGACTTTTTACAGCGTATTGTGCTGCGATGTTCATTAATTCTCAGGTTTACAGGAAGCATAGTCATTCCTACATATTGTTTACCACACAGGCAGGTGATTAAATAAACACAATTTTTTGTGTTACAGTTAGTTTTGTTTTTTGTGTCCATACCCAGTTTGTCTTGAGTTGTACCTCTGTGGTGTTTTCTGTATAGGTACAGGCCGCACATTATCCACAGGGGAAATACCCTATTACTAACCTGAGCTCTTTGTTGAGCAATGCTTTTTGCATTCTTCCTCCAGTCAGTGTCCCTCATACTCTCTTCACCCTCCCCATACCATGCCTCTCTCTGCCCTGCTTTCCATCTCATGATTCCTGCTACTTCAACCCACATCAGTGTCCACCTGCACCAGACCTTTTTGCAGAATCCCTTGACCTTTCCACCATTCTCTGCTCCTCTGCAGCCCATTTCATCACCCCACTCCTCACTGAGTGTCTGCCACTAGCCAGTCATCTCCCCCACCTCATTCTCTGCTTCACTCAATGCCTCTTTTTTGGTGTCTTCACTTACCTCTGTACCTTTCGAAAGTCTGTGTCCATATGCTCTCCTCGCTGTCTCCATAGTCATCACCTGAGTATTTTGCACAGTGAGTTGAAAGCATCCAATTTGACTGCATCAGATGCAGACAGCTCTCTAAAGAGTATACAAGGGGTTTCTGTTTCGCTCTATGGATCCTCTGATTTATCAAATCAATGCTGACAGGAATCCCAGCATTAGCCTCTACAGCATATGATGCATTTACTGTCTTGCTGCTGGACATCATGGCTACAGTCAGTCCATCAGAATATTGGGAGTAATCTCTTGGTAGGAAGCAGTCTTTTCCGCAAATGCCTTTACCATGCATGCCTTTATCGTGCAGATGGCTTTACCACGCATGTATTTACCACACATGGTAAATAAATAAAAATAAATATATATATATATATATATATATTTTATTTTTTTCAATAACATTTTGTAAGGGAAAGTAATTTTGGGGCTCTGGGGTGGACAGTGGCAAAGGGAAGTAGGGTAATTTTTATGGTTTATGTGCAGGTAGTGGTAAATGGATGTATGGGTAATTTTAGGTTTAGTAGTGGTAAAGAAAGGTGAGTAATAGATTAAAAACAATGGCGGGCATGGGTAACCCCCCCAAAAGAAAATAATTAATGTGAATATAA
This sequence comes from Triturus cristatus, assembly GCF_964204655.1. Taxonomy (NCBI): domain Eukaryota; kingdom Metazoa; phylum Chordata; class Amphibia; order Caudata; family Salamandridae; genus Triturus; species Triturus cristatus. Next base: position 764,335,983 of record NC_140581.1, on the reverse strand, counting down.
AAAATAGGATTTAGGGGTGGGTAGTAGTAAAGGAAGGTTAAGAGTAAATAAAATAAAAAGTGGGATGTGAGGGGTTCCCCCCAAAAAAGAAAATAATTAAAACATTAGATTAAAATAAAATATGTGTGTGAAAGTGGGGTTTTACACTTACCATAGGTGATAAAGGCATGTATGTTGAAGGCATGTGTGGTAAAGGCATCTACGTTGTAAAGGCTGTGCTGCATTGTTGTACATCCCCTTTGTTCCTTCATTACATATTGAACAAATTCATGCTGTTGTTCGCAAATTTATTGATTTATAAACAGGTACTGCTTTTAGGAGTCCAGCACACAGCAGAGCAACTGTTGTCTGCTCTACCCAAAGTCACAATAAAACACTTGTTACAGTTTCAGAGTGACCCTTTATCAGATCAGCATAGCCCTGCTGCCCTCTATCCATCACAACATGTCCTGTCATGGAAACACCAGATATGGAACAAGCCTCAAACACACCTGGAAGATTGCAGCAATAAATCACATATGGACCCAGAATGTGATACCTAAAGAAACAAGTCAGATGTGCACACTCATTAACACAAGCAAATGCACAGCAGAGGGCCTGCATTCAGCCCTAGAACACAATACTAGAACGTCCCATAAGTTGCATTCATCAGATAAGGCCCAAACAATGTCCAATAGTAAGCATCACCCTAAGTAACCCACACAGCACACATGGACCACCTCAGAATGTGAATTCCAGTTGGTATTTATGGACCCTTCTATCAGGGTGGGATCATGCATCGAATTACGCTGTTTATGGCCCACTGTCTCAGTATTTCCTGCCCAAAGGGGAAAGAGCGTCTCTTTATTGCACCCGCTGTACAGTATAAAGCATGACATGTACCTAATGCAAGTTGAATTCCAAAACACAACTGTAAGAGATGCTGCTGCTATTCCCGGCTATTATTGTTTAATTAAACTTAAACTGCACTGATTGCCAAGCCTCGCTGTTCTCCTTTTTTGATAGTCAGAACCTGCCTCAACACTGTCACTCACTTTTCCACGTTGCACATTCACTAAGTATTTCTCCAATTTCTATATTCCTTTTAGAGGTTCTCACATGAGAAAAAATAACCAGGACTCAGATTACTCCTAGCAAAGTGCAATAACTACCGCAACATTGCAAAACAAGAAACTGCAAAACAGGATTCAGTGATAACAGTACATGTTTTGCATGTAATACCACATGTTCTATGTGGTAAATTGAATTAACTCTATAAACCTTTCTAATTCATTCACCTGAAATCTAAATGCATCTTCCTGTAACTCTTTTTTTGTTTACTCTTTCTTCTGCTCTTTACTTCTCAACTCTTGTGTTCACCTCTTTCAGACCGCCCCTTGTCCACTCACAGTTTTTCTTCATTCTTCTCCCATTCTTAGCTGATACCAATAGGGTGTTTCTCTGTTACCTCCTTTTGTTTCCTTGACTACTGTACACAAGTGTACCTTTTGTAACTCGTGCCTTCTTTCTCATAACTGTTACTTTGCCTCAGCACTTTTCTCTTGAATATTGTCATTATTCATCGCATCACTACTTAAATTACTTACATTTAAGATCCCTCTCGTATGTAGTCATTTTCAATGTTACTTTTTCAGGCCACTAAACTTCTCTTACGTGTATTTTTCCCTCTGGTGCTGTCATCCTGTTGTTTTTACTGCATGCTTGTATGTGTGAACTTGGATTTGCAATACTCCCATATATGTAAATATTAATTCTATACCGGACTCCTCTAACTTTGGGCAGTTGCTTCGCAATTGGCAGATGTGAAGCATCACAAGACATTTGTGAATGTCCTATCTTCCTTACTTATTCATGCGAACACACAGGGGGTATATATGACCTTACACTCTAAGTAGGGTGAGAATAACCTCCATTTCTGCATTTGACATACTCTAAATAACTTGCTTTGGGCCAGATATATAAAAAACTGGCTGCAAAATACTGGTCGCAATTTGTGACCAGCATTTTTGTGACCAGTGTGCTATTTTGTGAACCAACCTATCTACTAATAGGTCAGGTTGCAAAATACCAATTCCTAGTGGGCCGCATTTCGAATCTCCTTCCAATGAGATAGGTCATAAATTGCGACCCACTATGAATTGCAGCCATCACAGGGATGGTAGCCTGCTGAGGTTCGCAGACCATCATGTCTGTGATTGCTTTTAAATGAGCAAACTTTCTTTTTAAAAAATGCAACACTATTTTCTTAATGTAAAAAAGGATGTCTTTTATTTTTTAAGAGTAAGCAGTCGATAATATATTGATTTTTTTGTGACCGGATTTCGTTTGCAAAAGATTAATACACACAGTTCCGAATCAGCATTTGGAAGACACGCCCTAAACACACCTCTTCCAAATATGTGGTCGCAAACCTAAATTGGGGTTCAGTAATGTGTTAGCAAAACACAATTTTACCTAACAAAGGGCCGGATGTATCAAAGGGTTTTACCCATTCTGTGTCTATGGGAAAATGTGTTCTTACATATGGTCCAAAAGGCTTTTGTGCGGTCGCCAAAAGGACGATTTTGCGAATCATACCTTTTGCAAACACAAAAAGTTTTTGTACATCTGGGTCTTTGTATCTTAAAATACTCTGTGGTTCTTGGGCCACACACTCCATACAACCTCAAAAAAACTAAGAGAGGTACATTTTAGCCTGCAAATACATGAAGAGATGGCTCCCAAAAACATTCCGAATAAAACTGTTTACATGCTGCAAATGTCTAAAATCCCCAAAGACAAATCTTGTGGTTCATTTCAAGCTAAGTTGGCCTTTGTGACATTTTCTACAGCGCAAGACCCCAGACGGACGGCTGGCATGCCTGAAGTGCAACATGAGGAGGTGCGAGGCGAAAAAGAGCGCCTTAATATTGCAACACGTTTTGTTTTACAGGCACGGCTAGACAATGACTGCCAATGTCAGGTATCACTTCCCCATCAACCAGTGTGTTCAAGTCCTAGCGAGAATTAAAGGAAACTCTTGATAACCAAAAGATTGGCACTGGAAAAACTGAATCAGGAATTGGCTGAAAAACTGAATTAGGAATGGGCTGATGTTCGAAGAAAAACTTTAGGAAAGTTATGAGTGCAAAGTGTCACGGTGTCGATGGTGCTTCAGAAAGCAGAAGGATCTATAAATGAGAGTGTGAGAGATGGGAGCTGAGAAGACAGCGGTTCATTAGAGAGAGACTAACCATTGTCCCGTGATTATTCAGATCTAACTTGTGATAGTGAATATTTCTAAAAGATTCACTCAATCCCCATTGTGAGGCAAACCGCAGAGAAATGAAGGAATAATGTGTTAGAGAACATCCACAACACCCATATCTTGCTATCCACAAGCAAAAGTCAGCCGAAGGCGTCCCCTTTAGATTGCTTGCCTGACCTCAAGCCATAACTGAGTACAAATGACAAAGTAAGCAAAACAGTAAAAATGCATCAAGAAATATCACTTACAGGTTGAGGATTGGAGATGGACTAATCAGTGCTATCTTGCCAGTGAATTTCTAACAGGTCTAGTGATGAGGTAAATGCTGCATGTACTAGCAGGCAATGCTGGAGGAAGAAGTAGAATGCAGTACTAGGGCTGAGTGAAATTGTGTTTTTGGGATGTGTAGCTGGTGAAATCTGGTTCGCTTCCACACATTTCAGCAGATTCATCAGTAAAGTGGATAACCTTAGGTGAGGTAGGTCCCCCTCCCTCAGCAGATCGTTGGAACAAGGCATTTGCTATTTTTTGGCCTTTTATGCCTTGTTCATACTTCCTTGCACCCCATCCATCCCCATAATTTCCACTCCTCTCCCATCCCTGTGCTCCTTGCACTCTTTGGGATCCTCAGGCTTCATCGTAGCATTATCCAGTCATCGTGCACCCCTAGGTCTGTGTGCCTTTTACATCTCGTGCTCCTCGTGATCCTTGGGCATTTTTGCTGGTCACTACCACACTGCTTTGTGTCATCCTATCACCGCATATTCATGGGTCAGTGTGCCTCATGCTTCTCAGGATCCTCGACCTACATCGTTCTGCATTGCTATGTGGCATCTAATCAGTGCACACTTCTTGGCCCAAGTTCTTCAGAATCCTTGGCCTTTTTGGCTTTTGCCTCTTCTGTGTTGCTTCACGACATCTGTTAGAAATTGGGTCTGTAGTTGGCAGAGGTTTGCACCCTGTCCAGGTAGGAACCCCAATCCTAGTCAGGGAAAGTCAGATGCACAACCTGTGCTCACCTTCTGGTAGCTTGGCACAGGGTAGTCAGTCTTAACTTAAGAAGCAATGTGTAAAGTATTTGTGCAATAACTCATACACTAACATAGTGAAAACACCACTAAAAGACTCCATAACACTTTAGAAAAATGAAGTATCACTTAATAAATAAAACAAGGCCAAAACGACAAACATCCAATGAGTAGGAGTTGAGTTATTGAATTTTAAAGAAATAAATGCAGTAAAGAGCTTAGAAGCCAGTAGCGCTAAAAGGTTACTTTAGGTCACGCTGGACCAGGGCAAGGTCAAACTTCAGGCCAACCGTGATGGGGCGTTGGCCATCTAAAGGACCCATGCAGGCCCCGCTGAACAAAGTACCTTTCCCTGGTCGCAAACAGCGAGTGTGTTGATCTTCTCCACGCAGTGAAGGAGATGCATCAGTTCTGAAGAAGGGTGCCGGAGAGGTGTTAAGCGATGCATCGGATTCTGCAAAGCAGTTGAGAGAATGCGTCAATTCCACCAAGCTGCAGCAGTGGTGACACGTTGTCCGATGCGTTGATCTCTAGAGGCAAAGCACAGGTTCTGAGGCATGCACCGATTTTACCCCTGCAACAGGGTCGATGCTCAGGATCTGCTACACGCATATAGGAGATGCGTCAAAATCCGTGTTGCAAGAATCTGGGCCACTTCCAGTGAGCCTGACACAGGAGCAGGGGTAGAAACTTTGATATCCCTAGGTCTCAAGTAACAGGAGACAAGCCAACAAACATGTGCAGATAACTTGGAAGAAGGCAGAGTCCAGCTCTCCTTCAGCAGAATCATAGGCCAGCAGGCAGCAGGAAAACAAACAGAAAAGCAATCCTTCCAGATCAGCTGTCCAATTGACTCCTTTGAGCAGCTCAGCAGTTCTGAATGAGGTTCAGTGTAGGGCCAGAAGTGACTGATCTGATGGGGTCAGAGGCCCAGTACATATACCTTTGAAGTGGGGGAGACTTCAAAGAATGGCTTTGAAGTGCACCAGTATACTTTTCAACATAGTCCTGTTTGCCTGGCTATCTGTGGGAAGTAATCAGTCTTTTGTGTGGGGTCAGGCCACTACCCTTTGAAGTGTAAGTGGGAGCCTCTTCCTCCCTTCCTGACCAGGAAGGGCCATCACAATGCATATGTATGTAGATGGGTACTCAGCCACACCTAGCCTTCCTGTGTTTGTGGCTGCCTGGAAAAAATGCACAAAGTGTAACTGTCACCCAGCTCAGAGGTGTATTGAAGACAGGCTGAAAGGCACACAGAGCAGTAAGAGCAGAGAAATGCCCACTTTCTAAAAGTAGTATTTCTAAAACAGTAATGTTAAATCCAACTTTACCAGTAAAGAAGATTTATCAATACCATTCCAAATATATATAACATGATGCACCAAGTCCTCTCTAATCAGGAATTACAGCTTATAGGTATTTTAAGAAATTCCCAATGGTAGCCTATAAGAGTAGTAGACCTCATAGCAGTGAAAACAAATTTAGCTCTTCGTCACTACCAGGACACGTAAAACATAAAAGTACATGTCCTACCTTTTAGTTATTCAGAACCCTGCCCTATGGGTTACCTAGGGCCTACTTTAGGGGTGACGTATGTATAATTAAAGGGGAGTTGAAGGCTTGGCAGGTAGTTTTAAATGCCAAGTCGAAGTGGCAGTACACTGCACATGCAGGCCCTGCAATGGCAGGCCTGAGCCCTGGTTAAGGAGCTGTTTATGTGGCTGGCACAATTAGTGCTGCAGGCCCACTAGTAGCCTTTAATTTACAGGCACAGGGCACATTTAGTGCACTTTACTAGGAACTTATAAGTAAATTAAATCTGCCAATTGGTGATGCACCAAAATGACCATGTTTAGGGGAGAGAGCAGCAGCACTTTATCACCGGTCAGCCGTAGTAAAGTGTGCAGAGTCCTAAAGCAAGCAAAAACAAGTACAGAAAAATGGAGTAAGGCAGGCAAAAAGTTGAAGGAAGACCACCCCAAGGTTGTCAGGTCTAACAACATTCAATCAGGGCATGTTCCTTGTCTCAAGTTCCTCTCGCATCTTGCGTCCCTCTGCATTCTTGGTATCGGCCGGTCCCATGTTGCTTTGTGAAAATAAATCAGCACATTGTCCTTGTCCCAAATTATTCATGCTTCTCGCACTCTCCTGGATCTTTGGCCTCCGTCACTCCCAAGTGGCTTTGCAACCTCCAATGGTTGCATTCTTCTTGTGGCAGGACACCAATCAGGAACTGGTTTGTAGACTATTTCTCATGGTCCACCATATCTCTGAATTTAAACAGGCAGTTTTCTGCTTTGGTTCCGCCAGTCTCTGGAGTAAAGTATTGAAGTTCGGGCCAAACTTTGTAGAAGGCTGAAGGATAAGGTTGCCAATAATTTTCAGGAGGTTAGATCTCTGCTGTATGAATATGGGGAGAGGGTGGGAAAGATATTGGCTTATCAACTTGCTGACCAGAAGGCTAAATCATATATTAAGACTATTAATGGGGTAGACGGTCTCACTTACACAAAGTCTGAGGAAATCGCTGAGCAATTTAAGCTCTTTTATGCTAATTTGTATAAGGAGTCTGGCAGTTATAACCATCAGGTGGCCATGAAGTATTTAAGAGAAAGTGCCATACCTTTGTTAGATGCATCTCATACGTCGTGCTTAGAGAATTTAGCCGATCTGGAGGAACTGAAAGTAGCAATTATGGTGCCAATTACGATCCGGTAAAAAAATTCCCTGTGCGACTCGTATCCGGTCTTTTTACCGTACGAATCGTACAAGTGCCGTACGAACTGGCAATCACGATTCGCATGGTAAAAAGTCCATACGAACCGCATCGGGAATGATTTCCCACACGTCCTCGGGTCGGAAAATGTGTCCGACACGTCCTCGGACGATTCACCGTACAAATGTGAAAGGTGAGGTCCGACCGAGGAATCACGATCCATCCCGTGCGTCCGATGTTACAACCGTATGGAAAAAACACCGTCCGCACCGAACTCCCATAGCAACCATGGAGACATGTGCCCGCATACGCGCCCAACACTCCCCCCCGCCCCCGTACGTCCGAGACGTACCCTATGTATGTACACCCCCACCCGTGTATGTATACCCCAGTACGTTCGAGTCGAACCCCCACCCCTGTACGTGTCGTACCACCGTCTATGTACACCTCAGTACGTTCGAGTCGAACCCCCACCCCTGTACGTGTCGTACCACCGTCTATGTACACCCCAGTACGTTCGAGTCGAACCCCCACCCCTGTACGTGTCCGACCCCCATGTATGTACACCCCAGTACGTTCGAGTCGAACCCCCACCCCTGTACGTGTCGTACCACCGTCAATGTACACCCCAGTATGTTTGAGTCGAACCCCCACCCCTGTACGTGTCGTACCACCGTCAATGTACACCCCAGTACGTTCGAGTCGAACCCCCACCCCTGTATGTGTCGTACCACCGTCTATGTACACCCCAGTACGTTCGAGTCGAACCACCACCCCTGTACGTGTCGTACCACCGTCTATGTACACCCCAGTACGTTCGAGTCGAACCCCCACCCCTGTACGTGTCCGACCCCCATGTATGTACACCCCAGTACGTTCGAGTCGTACCCCCACCCCTGTACGTGTCGTACCACCGTCTATGTACACCCCAGTACGTTGGAGTCGAACCCCCACCCCTGTACGTGTCGTACCACCGTCAATGTACACTCCAGTACGTTCGAGTCGAACCCCCACCCCTGTACGTGTCGTACCACCGTCAATGTACACCCCAGTACGTTCGAGTCGAACCCCCACCCCTGTACGTGTCGTACCACCGTCTATGTACACCCCAGTTCGTTCGAGTCGAACCCCCACCCCTGTACGTGTCCGACCCCCATGTATGTACACCCCAGTACATTCGAGTCGAACCCCCACCCCTGTACGTGTCCGACCCCCATGTATGTACACCCCAGTACGTTCGAGTCGTACCCCCACCCCTGTACGTGTGGTACCACCGTCTATGTACACCCCAGTACGTTCGAGTCGAACCCCCACCCCTGTACGTGTCGTACCACCGTCTATGTACATCCCAGTACATTCGAGTCGAACCCCCACCCCTGTACGTGTCGTACCACCGTCAATGTACACCCCAGTGCGTTCGAGTCGAACCCCCACCCCTGTACGTGTCGTACCACCGTCAATGTACACCCCAGTACGTTCGAGTCGAACCCCCACCCCTGTATGTGTCGTACCACCGTCTATGTACACCCCAGTACGTTCGAGTCGAACCACCACCCCTGTACGTGTCGTACCACCGTCTATGTACACCCCAGTACGTTCGAGTCGAACCCCCACCCCTGTACGTGTCTGACCCCCATGTATGTACACCCCAGTACGTTCGAGTCGTACCCCCACCCCTGTACGTGTCGTACCACCGTCTATGTACACCCCAGTACGTTCGAGTCGAACCCCCACCCCTGTACGTGTCGTACCACCGTCAATGTACACCCCAGTACGTTTGAGTCGAACCCCCACCCCTGTACGTGTCGTACCACCGTCTATGTACACCCCAGTACGTTCGAGTCGAACCCCCACCCCTGTACGTGTCCGACCCCCATGTATGTACACCCCAGTACGTTCGAGTCGTACCCCCACCCCTGTACGTGTCGTACCACCGTCTATGTACACCCCAGTACGTTCGAGTCGAACCCCCACCCCTGTACGTGTCGTACCACCGTCTATGTACACCCCAGTACGTTCGAGTCGAACCACCCCCCCTGTACGTGTCGTATCACCGTCTATGTACACCCCAGTACGTTCGAGTCGAACCCCCACCCCTGTACGTGTCCGACCCCCATGTATGTACACCCCAGTACGTTCGAGTCGAACCCCCACCCCTGTACGTGTCGTACCACCGTCTATGTACACCCCAGTACGTTCGAGTCGAACCCCCACCCCTGTACGTGTCGTACCACCGTCAATGTACACCCCAGTACGTTCGAGTCGAACCCCCACCCCAGTACGTGTCGTACCACCGTCAATGTACACCCCAGTACGTTCGAGTCGAACCCCCACCCCTGTATGTGTCGTACCACCGTCTATGTACACCCCAGTACGTTCGAGTCGAACCACCACCCCTGTACGTGTCGTACCACCGTCTATGTACACCCCAGTACGTTTGAGTCGAACCCCCACCCCTGTACGTGTCCGACCCCCATGTATGTACACCCCAGTACGTTCGAGTTGTACCCCCACCCCTGTACGTGTCGTACCACCGTCTATGTACACCCCAGTACGTTCGAGTCGAACCCCCACCCCTGTACGTGTCGTACCACCGTCAATGTACACCCCAGTACGTTCGAGTCGAACCCCCACCCCTGTACGTGTCGTACCACCGTCAATGTACACCCCAGTACGTTCGAGTCGAACCCCCACCCCTGTACGTGTCGTACCACCGTCTATGTACACCCCAGTACGTTCGAGTCGAACCCCCACCCCTGTACGTGTCCGACCCCCATGTATGTACACCCCAGTACGTTCGAGTCGAACCCCCACCCCTGTACGTGTCCGACCCCCATGTATGTACACCCCAGTACGTTCGAGTCGTACCCCCACCCCTGTACGTGTCGTACCACCGTCTATGTACACCCCAGTACGTTCGAGTCGAACCCCCACCCCTGTACGTGTCGTACCACCGTCTATGTACACCCCAGTACGTTCGAGTCGAACCACCACCCCTGTACGTGTCGTACCACCGTCTATGTACACCCCAGTACGTTCGAGTCGAACCCCCACCCCTGTACGTGTCCGACCCCCATGTATGTACACCCCAGTACGTTCGAGTCGTACCCCCACCCCTGTACGTGTCGTACCACCGTCTATGTACACCCCAGTACGTTCGAGTCGAACCCCCACCCCTGTACGTGTCGTACCACCGTCAATGTACACCCCAGTACGTTAGAGTCGAACCCCCACCCCTGTACGTGTCGTACCACCGTCAATGTACACCCCAGTACGTTCGAGTCGAACCCCCACCCCTGTACGTGTCGTACCACCGTCTATGTACACCCCAGTACGTTCGAGTCGAACCCCCACCCCTGTACGTGTCCGACCCCCATGTATGTACACCCCAGTACGTTCGAGTCGAACCCCCACCCCTGTACGTGTCCGACCCCCATGTATGTACACCCCAGTACGTTCGAGTCGTACCCCCACCCCTGTACGTGTCGTACCACCGTCTATGTACACCCCAGTGCGTTCGAGTCGAACCCCCACCCCTGTACGTGTCGTACCACCGTCAATGTACACCCCAGTACGTTCGAGTCGAACCCCCACCCCTGTACGTGTCCGACCCCCATGTATGTACACCCCAGTACGTTCGAGTCCAACCCCCACCCCTGTACGTGTCGTACCACCGTCAATGTACACCCCAGTACGTTCGAGTCGTACCCCCACCCCTGTACGTGTCGTACCACCGTCAATGTACACCCCAGTACGTTCCCGTCGCACCCCCAACACAACCTCCTAAGTACGGAGCACACCCCAGGCTCCAACATCACAACCGCATGTACTAGTCGTACCAAGCCACACACAAGGACAGCACCGTACAACCAAATGGCCCATGTACACACCGTACACACGCTCAAAACGCACGTACACAACCAGGACAAAACAAAACAACACAAGAATACACCATACGAATGGCACAAAGCCACTAAACATGGCCAACAAACACTACAAAAACACCTTCACTGACCTGCAACTGCCAAAAACAAACAGAGGCCCAAAACACCACCACTCCTTATAACACACCCACCCAAACTTCAAACACAACCACACCCACCAATGGACCAATAAAAAGGGCCCACACACACAAACCATGAGCCTTTGCAACAGACTCACTGCTGCCAGACACCACAGAACCATACTACAAGCTTCACCACACCTTACACTTGCACACCTTCACACAACCACCTTCACAAACACCCCCTCATCACATTCACACACACACACCTGCACAACCACACCCACACACCCACAACCATCCACACACCCCCCTACCATCCACACCCACACCCCTCACCATGCCCACTAACAAGAATCCAAAGTTCAGTAACCGAGAGTTGGAGGTCCTTGTTGATGAAATCCTCAGAGTCGAGCCACAGCTCTTTGGAACATTGGTCAGACAGACCAGCATTGCAGCAAAAACAGCCATGTGGCAGACCATCGTCGATGCTGTGAATGCTGTTGCGGACACCAGAAGGACCAGGCAGGAATGCCAAGCCAGGTGGTACGATCTGCGGAGGAGGGTCCGAGCCAAGATGCTGGAGGAACACAACCAGGCCAACGCCACTGGAGGAGGGCCCTCCTGCAGACCTGTACACTACCAGCCCTGGGAGGAGAGGGTGATGGCCATACAGCCGGTGGAGGCAGTCGAAGGATTAGGAGGACTCCGAAACCCGGGTGAGTACACAAACAACGCACCTCACATGGGGGGAACGTCATCCACAACCAAACTCACAAACAGGCACGCAACCACCCCAAGCTATCGCATGACTCACCCACACTCCATGAACACGCACATGCCACTGCCGCCACCATGCCCCATGCACCCAGCTGGACAATGTCAAGTCACAGGCCACAGCAGACACCAACACATGACATGGTAACCCGGATGGCGGGAGGGTGGGCCCCAAAAATCACATAGTGCAACTCAGAAGCAGACAACAATGCCCACTGCCCATATGGCCCAGGTCACAGCCAGACAAACAGTGTGTCCCCACACAGGAAAGACTCGCCAGCAAATGGCGGACGCCTTGCATCAACACATGGGGGTGAAGGCACTGTTTTGCACATGACAGCAGCTAATGAACAGCCAAGACTGTGAAAGAGTGGCAGCACACACAACCACAGCAGCAGCGCACACACAGACACTACACCCAATGGGTGCCTGGAGATCAGAAACAAACTCACAGCAACAAGCCAAGGGCCATTCAAAGGACTGGAAAAAGTGTGTGTCTAGGAAGCTGGGCTGAGGTGACAGAGGGTGACACACAGAGGGAGGGAGAGGGGGACAGAGAGGGAGGGAGAGGGGGACAGAGAGGGAGGGAGAGGGGGACAGAGAGGGAGGGAGACACAGGGACACGGACAGAGGGAGGAGGCTGACACACGGAGGGAGGGAGAGGGGGACAGAGAGGGAGGGAGACACAGGGACACGGACAGAGGGAGGAGGCTGACACACGGAGGGAGGGAGAGGGGGACAGAGAGGGAGGGAGACACAGGGACATGGACAGAGGGAGGAGGCAGACACACGGAGGGAGGGAGAGGGGGACAGAGAGGGAGGGAGAGGGGGATAGAGAGGGAGGGAGACACAGGAACACGGACAGAGGGAGGAGGCTGACACACAGAGGGAGGGAGAGGGGGACAGAGAGGGAGGGAGACACAGGGAGAGCTAATCAGCCGTGTGGTGTGTGGGAATGTCTGCTCGTCAGCAGGTAGACTGCGTGCATGTAGCCAAGGGTGGCCAGTGCCAGAACCCCCCCTCTTCCCCATGGCAAAACACAGGGCCATGTCACAACCTGTTCACGAGCACAACGACAGCTACCTGCATTATATAAGTGTGTGGATCCACTCCATGTGCACATGTACAGTGCTACACGGAAGGCGCCAATGCATGGCTCGCCACACCTGCCCACTCCACTGCTGACTGCAGTCACACTTGACGCAGCAAGTAAGACTGTGCCACACATATTTAAAGGGGCCAAAGTGGTGTCCAAGGGACACACCCATGCACAAGTGCACTGTGAGTGGAATGCAAGACAGATCCTAATTCCAAGAGGAAAAGTGCCAACTTTGAAACTGATGAAACATGGATGTTGCATGGACCAAAATTAACATTGTCTCTCTCACACACAGGTCAACGTCGTGGTTCACCCCCCAACACTGGGGGGGAAGACTCACAGGACCCGGATCTGCGGGAGCCCGATCCCACCGGCAGCGACGACTCTCACCACTCTGTGGACGACCCCGACCGACCTGGCCCCTCTGGTGTCCAACCACCTGCAGCACCTGCGTCAGGTACAACTGTGCCAACCACCACCCCCACTCCTGCCACATCCCAGGAGACACCCAGGATCCCTGCCCCACCACCACAATGCAGCCAGGCTGGCCAGGAGGGACACGGTGTCCCGGGCACCCAGGAGGAGGCAGGCGACAGCGCCAATGCCACCCCTCCGGGGTCCCGGAGACCCGATGTACCCACAAGGGCAGGCCAGCTGCAAGTGGGCAGGGGTGGTGGGAGTGGAGGGCGGCGGAGGCGCGAGCCTGACCAGTTGGCTGGGGAACTGGTATTTGCCCATGTCCGTAACATCATGGACACATACCGGCAGGACACCACAGGCATGGCCCAGGTTGTGTCCATCCTCGAGGGGATCAAGACCCAGCAGGCCCAGCAACATGCCTGTCTACTGCAACACCAACGGAGGATGGAGGACAGACAGCCTGAGCAACTGACAGTGTTCCAGGGGATTCACAATACACTCCGTCGGATGGCCGACAACATGGTTGATTGATTGATTGGGGCACTTATAGAGCGCAACTATCACCCTACGGGCATCTTGGCGCTTGCATTGGGAACCCGTCCTGGTTTTTCCCTGTAAGATAACCCGTACTGGGCATCCCCAAGGTGAAAGCCAGGCATCCCGCCGCGGAGGGCCGTTGTGGAGATTAAGCAGGCTTGTTGCCCAGAGCTGCATAGTGTGAACTCGTGCTTAGAGTGGGCACCGAAGCGAGAATTATCGAGTCCGTGGACAATTGGGTTCTGGACCCTGCCACGTCGGGAATCGAACCCAGGTCCCGGGCCTGATCTCTGCTTCAGGGTATGCCTCCTCTAACCAGTGATGGGCAACCCTCCCTGTGCCAGACGGCGTAGAACATCACCACCCACAGGGAGGGATCAGGAGGAGGAGGAGACATCCGACGGAGCATCCCAAACATCATCACAGCCTGCTGCTGAGGGTCCCCGCAGGAGGCCGGGTCATCCACGGAAAGGACCGTGAGGGTCGGCGCTACATCACCATCTCCCAGGACACCTGGCCTGGCACCTGGCCCACTGGAGCAACAGCATCACAGCATCAAGAGACATTCTCTGCCACATGGCCCTGCTGGTCACTGTCTGACCAATGTTGACAAAGACTGTGGCATGGACTCTGAGGATTTCCAATGGCAAGGACACCAACTCCCCTACTGAACTTTGGATACCAAACTCCCGGAAAGCCCCTCACTTTATCCCCCCCCCCCCCCAAAATAAAAATTCACACCATGAAGAGAAGATGCCTGCTGGTTGCATTATTACCTTACATGTGTGTTGTAAAGTCTAAACATGCCTGAGCTCTCTTTTGACTCCAACCATCCACACCCTGGGGCCTGAGTCTGGCACAGGACACACGGGTCACAGTGTATTAGGCAAGACAGACATGGAGCACCATACACACCCGTGATGGGCCCAACCAGCTGAGGGGGTGGCCGCACAACCGTGCTGACAGACACATTGAGTACAGCAACAGTCATGCGCAGAGGTCAGGGATCATGTCCAGTGTCCTGGGGGGCACCCAGGTATGTGTAGACAGGTGGCAGAACCATGTCCTGCAAGCTTGAGTCCGGTGGATGCAGAGAATGGGGGCCTGGCCAACGTTGGATGCATGGGGATGGCGCATGTCACAATACCCACACACTCATGGACATTATGCCCAATACACAGTCTCAGCCCACACACACAGCTTGCATCTTGCTACTCGACACATCGACACATAGCCACTATCAGGGAAAACCATGCCAGACATGCTGGATGCACCGTGGCAACACACCAGCATTGACTGAGAAGAGGCACCTTGGAGGCATAGGGACACCTTTATTAGTCATGTGTTCGGGATTGCAGAGGCAACTTGAAGTACACATGAACACATCTTGTGGAGTAACATGTGGGTCCAACACTGGCACCCCCCTTCTGCAGCACAAATGCGTGTTAGCCATGGAACTGGCACACAATTGTCGGCTAACAGCTAAACACCCACAGCTGCTCACGGAGAGACTGCCATACACCACTGATCCGCTGATGTGGAAGTCCCACACCATGTCAAGCCAATGCTAACCGTATGTGTCCGAGGGCAGTGTTACACACATTGATGCCATCATCACAATCCACTATCCCATCACTGATGACTATCAACCAGTCAGACCATCTATTCAGGTGTACACAGCTGCATGTCGTGTCCCATTGTGATGCCACATGGCTGCAGAGGAACCAAACATCGACAGGGGCAGTGTGCATACATCGTGAACAACTGCCACACCCAATACACCCCTGATGCATCCCTTACCCTATGGAGACTTCCAAACGTGTCCGTGCCTGTAACGCTGAGTCAGCCCACGATGACGTGTCCATGAGGAATAGCAGTGCCACAACAATGCAACCAGCAGACGGCATGCGCAAGTACCTGGGGAAGAGAGACACACAAGAAGTCAGCCACAAAAAGCACAGCCACTTGCATGTGCATTTACTCGACACATGTATGGATGACAACATGCTAGGTCACAATTATGATTGGGGAAATACAACCATCACTGCCACCATCACTCCAGTGACACACCCACACACACCTCTGACTCACGTGACAGACATGCAGGTTGAGACACACATCACAACACATGCCACACGGGGACCAATGCGTGCACACTCAGACACTCACCACTAAGCAAAGAAGTCGCGTATGAGCCGAGTCCGGATGTCCTCTTGCGGCTCCACATCCTCCACATCACTAGCCCCATTGCCAAGCCCTTCGTCCTCCACGGGCGGATGGTCCTCGTCATGTTGATCCAGGATGAGTGGCACAGCTTTCTCAACTGCCATGTTGTGCAGCATACAGCAGACCATGAAGATTTTGCAGACCTTCGCAGGGGCATATGGGAGCGCACTGCCGGTCTTGTGGAGGCACCGAAATCGGCTCTTCAGCAGGCCAAACGTCCTCTCTATCACTCGCCTTGTCCGGCCATGGGCGGTGTTGTAGCGGAGCTGGGCCGGCGTGATGGGGTTGCGGAGAGGTGTGAGCAGCCATGGCATGTTGGGATAGCCAGCGTCCCCTACATGGGAAGCACATGGACATCGTTAGAAGTGGTGAAGCGGTCGTGCTGGTAGGCTATGCAAAATACAGGACAGACAGACTGTACCCACCAACAACACATGCTCTTTCGTTGCGCAGCTGCATCATCATTTCAGGCATCCTGCTACGCCTCATGATGTAGGCATCGTGTGCTGATCCTGGAAAACGAGCACAGACATGTGAAATCACCATGTTGGACTGACACACCACAAGGGCATTGATGGAGTGGTAGTGCTTCCGATTGCGGTACGCCACCTCCCGTGCGTGTGGTGGAACCAAAGCTACATGTGTCCCATCTATGGACCCAATGACATGGGGCATCCCTCCCAGGGCATAGAATCCACGCTTGACCGCAGTCAACTGTTCAGGGGTTGGGAACTTGATGAAGTCATCCAGGTGAATCAACATGGCCTCTAAGAAATCATGCAGCACACGGCAGAACATGCTCTGGGACATGCCACCAACATGAGCTATGGTATATTGAAAGGTACCCGTGGCAAGAAAATGTAGGGCAGCCATTACCTTCAGCTGGGGTGTCAGTGCCGTAGGATACCTGTGCTGCGGTTGCAGGTGTGGTGCCAGTCTCGCCGTCAACTCCAGAATCAACGGTTGGGGGAAGCGGTAGAGCCGGATGCTGTCATTCTCCCGCATGTCAGCCAAGTCCGGAATTGGTCGGGCAAGAGGCGGCGCTCTGCAGTAATTTGGAAGTGACAAGGAAGAGTGAGTGCACTACGACAACAATTCATATGTACTGAGCACATGTTAATCTGTCAATACACATATGCTACATAGGGAGTCAGGAATGTGCTACATGCCCAGGACACGTATGGATGCAAGGTGACACCCCTACCAAGACCCAGCTACACACGGAGATTGAGAACCTCCCCATGCCATGCCATGGGAATAGCTGTGTCCCAGTGCAAGTGAACAGCCAGACGCAAGACAGGAGTGACATACGCCCACACATCAGCAGAAGTAGGATGCCGATTGCAGAGACTGGTAGCGGAACACTAGAGCCACAGGTCACATGACATTACACTAGGACAGCCCACACACCTTGCCATGAAGGTGCACATGTCATGACTCACCACACATTCATTGTGAGGATGCAGACATGTCCTTGTCACGCTACTCCGTGTCCCATGCATACATGTGCACCTCACATCCGATACCACATGTGGCATGGTGTGCGGAACAGTGTGCAATGTCAATCTACACACAGACACATGTTGGTTGCTGCAACGGCTGCAGCTTTTGAGGGTGCTCCAACATCAACCTGATGGGAAGCCCCCACACATACATGACATAGTCACATTGTGCACCGTGGGTAGTGACAAGTCAGGTGTGGTAACCACTGTACCGGGCATCAGGGGACACTTCCGTGTGTTGGTGTCCGTGCCATGCCAGTGACGCTCACCCCAAGTGTGCAGTACGACATGCACACATGTCAATGGAGTCAAGGGCATGCCTGGCACACATTGCACCATCACACAGTACATCTGTAGACATCTCATCATACATCTGGTGCCTTCTCGACTCAGGAGTAATGTTCCACATCACAGGCCGTCACACCTGTGCCCCACACATGTAGTAATGCACAGACGATGCCTTGATGTCAATTAATGGACAAGTATGTCCATCCATGGACAAGTATGTCCATCCATGGACAAGTATGTCCGCCCTATCCCTACCTGTGTGCCGCCTGTCACCACTGTGATGTGTGAAAACCGCTGTACTGCTGCGAAGAGGGCCTGTGTACGTTCCCATATCACTATGGGAGTGCTGCCGTATGTGTACCCATCGTGATGGCGAGCGTACAGGCATGTGTACGGCCCGTACCACTACGAGTACGCATACGCAAGAACACCCATAGTGGTAGGGCCGTACGCACGCCTGTACGCTCCCTATCACTATGGGTGGCCTCGCGTATGCGTACTCGTAGTGGTACGGGCCGTACACACGCCTGTACTCTCCCTATCACTATGGGTGGCCTCGCGTATGCGTACTCGTAGTGGTACGGGCCGTACACACGCCTGTACGCTCCCTATCACTATGGGTGGCCTCGCGTATGCGTAGTCGTAGTGGTACGGGCCGTACACACGCCTGTACGCTCACTATCACTATGGGTGGCCTCGCGTCTGCGTACTCGTAGTGGTACGGGCCGTACACACGCCTGTACGCTCCCTATCACTATGGGTGGCCTCGCGTATGCGTACTCGTAGTGGTACGGGCCGTACACACGCCTGTACGCTCACTATCACAACGTGTACGCATACGCTAGGCCACCCATAGTGATAGTGAGCGTACAGGCGTGTGTACGGCCCGTACCAATACGAGTACGCATACGCGAGGCCACCCATAGTGATAGGGAGCGTACAGGCGTGTGTACGGCCCGTACCACTACGAGTACGCATACGCGAGGCCACCCATAGTGATAGTGAACGTAGGCACGCGTGTACGGGCCGTTGCAATGCATTTGGGGTGCCCTAGGGCCCCGGAACGCACCGTACCTGTGTGTGAAGCTCCAAATTACATAGGGGACACATGAGGGACAAGTATTAAGGCCTACATGCATGCTGGTTGTCATGGAGACCAAGTTCAAATTTTGAATTTGTTCTGGAAGGTGCACAGCAGAAGTCAGTTGGAATTAATCTACTTTGTTGCAATGTGTTTGTGGGGCTGACATCATGCCGGAGAATGAAACCGATAGAGAACACACAGACTGCTAGGTTTGAAGGGATTGGAGGAAACATAGGATGCAAATGTGAGTGACCAATCACTCTGTACTCCTGTGCATGAGATGGCCCAGCAAGGCAGATATAAGGCAGCCAGGTCCCATGAGGGAGCACTTGCCTGCACATCTTTGTATTCCACGACCCAGCTGCTGCTACTGATTCCCTGGAACCATGTCAAGGGCTGTGGAGAGGTCACAGCCATTCACCCTGGATGAGAACATGGCTTTGGTGGATGTGATCCTCCCACGGTACCCCATGCTGTATGGGCGACCAGGTTATCAGGTGAGTTCAGTGTCCACTGGCACAGACTGTGTCCCTTTTTAGTGACTGTGACTTCTGCCATTGTGTCCAGGTGTGACACACATGCTATGTACTGTAGGGGAGGTCCCAGGGGGGGGAATGCCTGATGTCTCCCAGCAGTGCCCTGAGACAGGAGGGGTGGGGGCCTATCACTCCCAGCAGTGCCCTGAGACAGGAGGGGTGGGTGCAGAGTCCTCCCAGCAGTGCCCTGAGACAGGAGGGGTGGGTGCCTATCACTCCCAGCAGTGCCCTGAGACAGGAGGGGTGGGTGCAGAGTCCTCCCAGCAGTGCCCTGAGACAGGAGGGGTGGGTGCCTATCACTCCCAGCAGTGCCCTGAGACAGGAGGGGTGGGTGCCTATCACTCCCAGCAGTGCCCTGAGACAGGAGGGGTGTGTGCAGAGTCCCCCCAGCAGTGCCCTGAGACAGGAGGGGTGGGGGCCTATCACTCCCAGCAGTGCCCTGAGACAGGAGGGGTGGGTGCCTATCACTCCCAGCAGTGCCCTGAGACAGGAGGGGTGGGGGCCTATCACTCCCAGCAGTGCCCTGAGACAGGAGGGGTGGGTGCCTATCACTCCCAGCAGTGCCCTGAGACAGGAGGGGTGGGGGCCTATCACTCCCAGCAGTGCCCTGAGACAGGAGGGGTGTGTGCAGAGTCCTCCCAGCAGTGCCCTGAGACAGGAGGGGTGGGTGCCTGACACTCCCAGCAGTGCCCTGAGACAGGAGGGGTGGGTGTGATGCACAGTGTGAGCCTGGATCATTGATTGTGTAGTTGCCCTAATTCCACCTGTGTCCTTTCAATGGCACGTACTGCTTTTGGCCTTCCCCCACAGGATCATGTCCCTATGACAAAGGTGCAATGCGTTGGATGCATACTATGCCTTGTTGTAAACAGCAAATGTGTTCTAATCTGTGTCCCCGTGACATGTGCAAGGTGTATTGATGTAGTGTCACTTGTTCATCCTCACAGGTAGACGCCTCTGCCAAGGAGCAGATATGGCTGGACGCCGTCAGCGCCGTGAGCAGTGCGGATGGTCGGAGGCGGCACCTGTCCCAGGTGAGGAAACGCTGGCAGGATATCCGGTGCTGGACGCGGAGGATCGCACGGCTCCTGCTGGGGGACTCACCTGAGAGCCACAAGAACCGCGGGCGCCGCCGTCTCTCCCACATCCAGAAACGTGTGCTGGCGGTGGTCTTTCCTGACTTGGACAGGCGTCTACAGGACATGCAGCAGCCGGAAGGGGGTAGGTACATGTGTGTGTTTGTTGTGTTTCACCAGCATTTGTAAGTGCACTGTTCCATGGATACACTTCCAGGGTTTATGGTGCTGTGCAGATCCTGTTACCCACAGTGTTGCAGGCCTCTACTGCCTCCCTTCCCCACCTTGCAATGTGTTCCCTGGTCTCTGTGTAGTCACTCCATCACAAAGTTATGTAGCCTGACACCTTCTCCAAGTGTACAATGCCTGCAGCATCATGTGTGGGGGTGGTGTGTAACAGGTTTAGTGACCTTGCCTGTGCCCTGTCCAGTTCTGGACTTGTGGGTTCCATGTCAGTTGGCACTAATGCTGATTTCAGACATGGGAGTTAATCTCTTGAGTGCGAGGCCTTCCAGCAGGCATGTCCCATGTGGTGGCCTGTGACATGATGTGCATGAGTGTGCGTTACGCATAGTGCAGGGATGTTAGCGTGTGTTGCAGTCATTTCCATTCAGGAGCATGGAGTTGTGTGGCCACTACTGTCCCCAGGGGCATCTTTTCCTAGGTATCATGTGTGTAATGCGAGAATGTCGACAATCTCTGTGTCTACAGCATAGGTTGTGCTCTGTGCCATTGTCCCCTGGCACCATGTTTCTTGACGTGAGATGTATTACAAGTGTCCACTGTCCAGCCTGACCTGATTTTCCAAGTACATACTCACGGTGGCCATTGCCTGTGTGTCTTGTAGCAATCATCTGATGATGCCCATTTGTACATGATTCTTTGGACAGGCGCACCTT
Source organism: Triturus cristatus (assembly GCF_964204655.1). Classification (NCBI taxonomy): domain Eukaryota; kingdom Metazoa; phylum Chordata; class Amphibia; order Caudata; family Salamandridae; genus Triturus; species Triturus cristatus. Next base: position 764,314,545 of record NC_140581.1, on the reverse strand, counting down.
GGGTATTTGGTGTGCAATCTTGAATTATTGCATCCCATGTGTATTTCACCCAGACTAAGAGATGTAAGTGCTTCCTGTGTCTCCACAGATTTGTCTCATGTAGGGGGTGGGTGGGGCGGTCATGGCCTACATGTCAAGACCTGTCATCTCCTTGCTCGGACTGGCCAGTGTGTGATGTTTGTCTGGACATACACTCAAGGTGCAGCGTGCCAGTCAGGGTGAGCATGTTCTCAGTATTACCTATGCTGCATGTGCCTCTAGTTCCTGGATTTGGTCCCTGCTCATCCCAATTTCCTGCCACGCTGTGTGGTGCAGATGCAGTGCTGTATTGTCCCCAGGGCCTTGCTCCTCAGTCAGAATAGCATGTCATCTCATTTGCTATTGTGTCATGCTCTCCATAGTTTTTCCATGGCATGGTGGGTCACACAACTGTGTCTTGCAGGGCCTACGTATGTACCTTGTTTTGTAGTTGTAACTCATCCTTTGTTTCAGGCTATGCACTGTAACCTACGTAGATTGTACTCATGTGACATATGTATACAGGTGTATGATTACTTTCTGTCTCTTCACCCTGCCCACAGCATCGTCGGGGGACACGGAGGGAGACATGGACACAGACGGCGCGGAGGGACCGAGCACCAGTGCCAGCGGTGACATCGGGGCTGGCACTTCGAGTGGGACAGAGGCGGAGGAGAGTGAACCCGGGGACCTGTCGACTGGCACAACAGAGTATGAAGCTGACGGGTCCGAGGATGATCTCTCCGAGTGGGCGGTGGCTGCACCACCATCTGACAGCAGCCCTACATCTGGCACCGCCCCCTCCATTGGCATCAGCCGCCTCCCACGTGCTCATGTCCCTTCCCAATGTGCCCGGTCACCACATGTCTCCTTCCTGCCAGGCACCGCACCCCCTGCCCCTGTCTCCACTGCTGCCGCCAATGCTGAGTCTGTGGACATCCAGCGGCAGTTGCAGATTGGTCAGACTGCGATCCTTAATGTCCTCCATGGCCACAGCCAGGTCCTCAACAACATGGAGGCATACTTGGAGGGCATTCATTCATCGCAGGCTGACCAACGCAACTTGCTGAGGTCCATAGACTCCACACTGACTGCAGCAGTGGGTCTCCTGCAGCGCTACGTCCCACCCCCTACCCCTGCTCCTTCCACAATTCCCACTCCCATGCCTGTCCCACATACACCCAGACGTAAGCATGCACCCACCACAACAGACACAGGCACCACACCAGCAGGGAAAGTCCGCCGCACACCTCCTGACACGCACACACAGGGTGCAGTAGGCACACCCACTGGGTCGGGGGTCAAACGTGTGACACGCAGCCAGAGTGGGAGTCCGCATTCCACCCAATCCACTCCCTCCAAATCCCCTCCCCTCAGCTCTCCTGGCCACATCTCCCCCAAAGACTCCTTCATGGCCGCTCTGTCCCTGAGCCCCACAGTGACACCACCCCGCAAGCGGTCAAGGAGGTCCCCGGTCAGGGTGCTTGAGTCCCCCCCCTGTCCACACCCTCCCCCAGTGGCGCTGCGACCCATCCCTCTGACCCCCCCCCCTCCTTGGGGCCTGTGGTTCCTTCGGGTGCAGGGGAGTCCCTGGAGGACCTTGCTAAGGTGTGCAGCGAGATCCTGGCCTCCGCCTTTGGCCCTGCCCCACCCCCTGTGGTGGAGTCCTCCATCCCTGCACCCACGACGCCTACCCTTCACCCTCCTGTCCCTGCGGTGCCTGTTTCTTCCCCCCCACATGATGCCCTGACCCCTGTGGAAGACAACGGATTGTAACTGTGCAGGCAAGCTAGGGGACACGCATCCCACTGTGTCCCCCATCCAGCTGGGACTCCTGGACTGCCCTATGGCCTTTGTTAATATTGGACTTACGTCATACTAGTTTTTTGCTCATGCTGAATAAAGCTATTTATTTTTTGCCCTTGGAACACTCCTGCATTGCTGGCATTGCTGTTGGTGGGGCTGCTACATGGTTGTGGGTGTTGGTCATGTGTTGGGTGTGTGGGTAATGTAGTAGTGTGCTGCTCATAGGGGGGACCCTGGGATCTGTGTGCCATCACACGGTGTTAGCTACCTTTCTCCATTCATGTAAGCAGTTGCTGCATGTTGCAATTGTCCCAAGGTGTATTCCTTCCTCTGTGTACCCTGACTTCTTCCATGCAGGGTGTCCCCTGACTTTAGCACAGAGCTGTGTGTCCATTAGCTGGGTGTGTGACGTAGTCCTTCACCTTTGCACATGCATGCTGAGCGATGTCTCCACCTGCATCATTCGTGGCATCCTTGGTAGTCATTGTACTTGTGTATGTGGCCTATTGACATGACTTCATGTGTACATGTTTTCTTTTCTGCGCTATGCATGCGTATACTCCCAGCCTCGCACACATGTGGTACATGTACTGCAGGGTCTTTGTGCACCTGACTGACATTTGTGGGCATGGTATCTGTGACTACTCCACCCTTTGCGTTCCATGGGCACTGCTGGGAGTGATGGGCACCCACCCCTCCTGTCTCAGGGCACTGCTGGGAGTGATAGGCCCCCACCCCTCCTGTCTCAGGGCACTGCTGGGAGGACTCTGCACACACCCCTCCTGTCTCAGGGCACTGCTGGGAGCGATAGGCCCCCACCCCTCCTGTCTCAGGGCACTGCTGGGAGGACTCTGCACCCACCCCTCCTGTCTCAGGGCACTGCTGGGAGTGATAGGCCCCCACCCCTCCTGTCTCAGGGCACTGCTGGGAGGACTCTGCACCCACCCCTCCTGTCTCAGGGCACTGCTGTGAGGACTCTGCACACACCCCTCCTGCGTCTGGGCACTGCTGGGAGGACTCTGCACCCACCCCTCCTGTCTCAGGGCACTGCTGGGAGTGATAGGCACCCACCCCTCCTGTCTCAGGGCACTGCTGGGAGTGATAGGCCCCCACCACGCATGTCTCAGGGCACTGCTGGGAGTGATAGGCACCCACCCCTCCTGTGTCTGGGCACTGCTGGGAGGACTCTGCACCCACCCCTCCTGTCTCAGGGCACTGCTGGGAGGACTCTGCACCCACCCCTCCTGTCTCAGGGCACTGCTGGGAGGACTCTGCACCCACCCCTCCTGTCTCAGGGCACTGCTGGGAGTGATAGGCATCCACCCCTCCTGTCTCAGGGCACTGCTGGGAGTAATAGGCCCCCACCCCTCATGTCTCAGGGCACTGCTGGGAGTGATAGACCCCCACCCCTCATGTCTCAGGGCACTGCTGGGAGTGATAGGCCCCCACCCCTCCTGTCTCAGGGCACTGCTGGGAGGACTCTGCACACACCCCTCCTGTCTCAGGGCACTGCTGGGAGTGATAGGCACCCACCCCTCCTGTCTCAGGGCACTGCTGGGAGGACTCTGCACCCACCCCTCCTGTCTCAGGGCACTGCTGGGAGGACGCTGCACCCACCTCTCCAATTTCACAATATGTACGCTCATGACATACACGGATGTGGGTACACTCCATGCATTCGAGGTGGGGGTACGTGTCGTACTTACACTGTTGGGGTGGGGCTACGCTCCATGCATTCGAGGTGAGGGTACATGTCTTACTTACACTGTTTGGGTGGGGGTACGTTCCATACGTACGCGGGTGTGGGTACGGGTCGTACTTACACTGTTGGGGTGGGGGTATGCTCCATACGTACGCGGGTGGGGGTACGGGTCGTACTTACACTGTTGGGGTGGGGGTACGCTCCATACGTACGCGGGTGGGGGTACGAGTCGTACTTACATTGTTGGGGTGGGGGTACGCTCCATACGTACGCGGGTGGGGGTACGGGTCGTACTTACACTGTTGGGGTGGGGGTACGCTCCATACGTACGCGGGTGGGGGTACGAGTCGTATTTACACTGTTGGGGTGGGGGTACGCTCCATACGTACGCGGGTGTGGGTACGGGTCGTACTTACACTGTTGGGGTGGGGGTACGCTCCATGCATACGGGGTGGGGGTAGGGTCCGTACATATCCGTCCCCACGCTATGTGATGCTTGTGCGGGCCGTACCCAGGCCTTTGCCACGTGGGTACGAGCCGTCCCGCCATTGTTGGGGTGACGTGGGTGTGGGCGTGGTACGACTCGTACCCACGCTCTTCAGGCGTGGGTACGGGACGTACCTGTCTGGTTGTGTTGCCGGTTCACGTCGTGACGGACTTCCGTTGTGGCGGTCGCTGGCTTAGCTGGACACGCCCCCACCCCCTCGTAGTGACCAGGGCATGGGAGTCAGGTATGTCCTGGGCATGTGTGCTGTGTGACTTTGGTGGGGGGTTTGTGGCCTGCCCTGGTCCTGCCACCCCCACCCCACCCCACTTTCCCCCCTCCCTTAGTTGTTCTGACCTTCTGCGGCGTCTGCGTCGGAACCTGTAGAGGAGGTCGACTGCTATGAGGGCCGGGATGACACGTAGGTTCGGGTCCATGTCTGTCCGTCGCGTACGGGTCCTCCTTGTTCGCGTCGTCCTGTCTGTCCGTCGCGTACTGGTCCTCCTTAATCGCGTCGTCCTGTCTGTCCGTCGCGTACTGGTACTCCTTGTTCGCGTCGTCCTGTCGCGTACTGGTCCTCCTTGTTCGCGTCGTCCTGTCTGTCCGTCGCGTACTGGTGGTCCTTGTTCGTGTCGTCCTGATTTCCCGGCAGTTTTTGGCAGCCGGAAAATATTCACCGTGCGGGATGACGTCGGTGCGAATCGTAATTCCTGGTTCGTGAATGGCAGGCTGCGAGCGTCCCGACGTCAGGTCGGCGCTTTCCCGGATCGCATTTGTAGGTTTATTTTGTTCGGTTGGGGTTTTTTACGATTTGTACGGAAATGGTGTTCCCGTGCGAATCGTAATTCCATGTTTGTAAATTTTGACGACCGGGTACGCGTCGGACGGAGAATATGCTCCATCCGACGATTCGTACCCGGTTTTTGCCGGATCATAATCGGCACCTATGTCTTTGCCTAATGGCAAGGCAGCGGGTGAGGACACCATTCCTCTTGGATTTTATAAAATCTTTGGGGACTTATTGATGCCAGTCCTTCTGGAGCTAATCAACGACATATTGCAGGGAGGGGGGGTGCCTCCCTCTTTGAATCGAACTAACGTTGTTTTTTTTTTTAAAAAGGGCAAACCTGCTGAAGACTTAGGGTCATATCGACCGATTTCGCTTATTAATACAGACGCGAAAATATTCTCTAAGCTTCTTGCCTCACGTCTTGCCCCATATATACATCTACTGGTTTCAGAAGAACAACACGGCTTTGTCCCCGGCAGAGATACGGTAGCTCATATAAATACTGCTTTTGCAGCCTTTGATGTTGCTGGCCATTTGAATCAGCGGATTGGCATGATAATGCTGGACGCCGAGAAGGCCTTCGACCGTGTCGCTTGGGGGTTTCTTTAGAGTACTATGCTATTTCTTGGCCTCGGTCGGAGGTTTGTCTCGGTGGTCCAGCGACTCTATCATAATCCTTCCGCTGTCATCAAACTTAATGGCTGTACATCTAGTTCTATCAGTATTCAGCGGGGTACACATCAGGTGTGTCCGCTCTCCCCCTTACTTTTTGCTCTTTATATCGAGCCATTCATTAGACATCTTCTTCAGAATATTTCTATATCTCCAGTTTCATTTAATGGTATAACACTGAAAGTTACAGCTTACGCTGATGATATTGCTGTTTTCACTACCACGCCTGAGACGTCCATAATCACACTAACAGCTGAGGCACAACTTTTTGGTTCCTTTTCGGGCTATAAGCTCAATATAAATAAAACTCAGTCTCTTCTCAACTATGTGCCCACACTTGCAGCACCTCATCTAGGCTTAACCACTTCCGCTGTTTATCTCGGTGTCTGTATTAGCGGTCGCACTGAAGACTTTATGGCCCTGAATTATGAACCACTGCTCAAAAAAAATACAGCTGATATGCGTAGGTGGCATGGACTCCCTCTAACCATCATTGGGAGATGTAATATAGTGAAAATGAATATCCTGCTAAACTCCTTTATTTGTTCCGTTCTATTCCTCTACGAGTCCCAATGTCCTTTTTTAAACGGCTTGATTCTGCTATTGGAAGTTTTATCTGGGGCTTTCAAAAATCTAGAAGAGCTCTTAAATACATAAAGCTGACATATGAACAAGGGGGCTTTTCTCTCCCCGACTTTAAGACTTATTTCTGGTCAGCATTTCTGAATCGTATTCAGAGCTTACTTTTAGGACCTAATGTGGTCAAAACATGGCTTGCGTACCAGCTTGCATATGGTTCAAACACTGGGTTTCTCCTACATTACATGTCAGATCCTAACTACTATAAGAGAGTCCGTTTTAAGATCGTCAGACACGTTTATCATATCTGGCAGGACATCGGTAGAAACTCCTCCATACCAGACTTACACGAATTTATTATTCTGTGGGACAATCCTAGGTTTCCGGGTATATTCTCGGATTCGGTATGTAGGACATGGCAACAGTGTGGAATCACACTGCTAGGGCAATTATATGATGAATCTGGCTTCAGGTCGTTCTCTTCACTAAAGGAAGAGTATGGGTTACCCTATAACTCCTTTTTTAAGTACTTACAAGTCAGGGAATATTTCCTACAAGGGAAGGGCTTAGCCGCCCTCCCTCTCACTACAGAGCTACTACGGGCTATCTTTAAGACTTCGGGCCGGGGGCAGATTTGGAAAATATATCAGAGTTTTATATCTGTAAACAGAAATGACAGATTGCAGATGGCGGCTAAACTTACTCCTATGTTCTTAATGAACATTAATGCAGAAGAAATCACTGATTCAATGGCCATAATCAATTCTTCTGTTACTTCAATTAATCTGAAGCTACAACAACATCGTACTGTGTTTATGCTTTACTATACCCCGCAGGTCATTTCAAAATGGATTACTTCATATGACTCACTGAAGTCATATTGCCCTAAATGCAATGAGTATGCTGCTGATCTTAGGCATATGCTTGTTGCATGTCCTCGACTAGCTTCGTACTGGTATGATATTAAATGTGTGTTGAGTAGGCTGGCCGGTAAGGAGATTCAATTAAATGAGAAGGCCATAATCCTGGGGGTGGTTGCAGACCCAGGCAATCTATCTATCTCCTTAACCTCAATCATTATCAGCGCTGCCCATCTGTCTATCGCCAGGGTCTGGATCGACGCAGTGCCTCCCAAGATTGTTGATTTCTGGGCATTGCTGAGGGGTGTGTTTGAAATGGAGCTCGCACTGGCTAAAGCTCGGGGCTCGCACTTAAGGGTTAAATTCGAAAGGGTCTGGTCAAGCCTTCAGTGGAATTCATTTTTTCATAAACATTTTTGTTTTTCTTGACAATTCTTACTTAACTATTTTTAAATTGGATCTGAAAATATTATGTTCATGCTTGATTTGTATATATTTCTTCTCCATATTTGTGGGATATGATATTTTCATCTTGATATGTACTTTCTGCTTTCTTTTTCTTTTTATTTCCTTCTTTTTTCTTTTTTTATGTCAATTTCTTCCTGTGCTATATATATTTTTCCTGGTTTTGGTGTTATTTGTGATTTAAAATAATAAAAAATAAAAAATAAAAAAAAGCCTCTGGAGTAAGGACCACCAGTGCTAGGACCATTACCACAGATACACAGGGCAGGAGGACCTGCAGCCAGCCAGCAGCAGGAGCCCATCCAGGACTAGGAAATTTGCCATTTGTGAGGAGGAAGCCCAGCAACAGCCTTCAGCAAACCTCCTTTGTTTGTGCTGCCTCTTGTATGGAGCTCATGATGTCAGCCAAAGAGTTCCACACCACAACGGCTACTATTTGCCACTGTCAACATGCTTGAGTAACTTTTGAAGCAAATGGAAAAAGGTTGCTAAATAAGTTCATGAAACTGGAGAAAAAACAAAAACACCTGAAACTAGAAAGCAATGGTGGTACTCCTTGAAAATATGGAGTGTGCAAAAGCAAGTACAGGAACTAGTAAAAATGGAGAGAACAGTACCAAAACCACATTATAAACAAGGAAATGTAAAACCGCCAATAGACTAAAACTCGACCCTTCCCCAGGTGACGTGCTGTGACCACCCACAGGCAAATCACCTGCGAAGGTAAAATTGGAAAACAGCAAGCTGAAACAAAGCAAACAACTTGCTAAACAGGAAGGCTACATGTATCATGCCCACCACTTTCACCTCCTTCTTTCCCAGCGCTGCTACTATCACATATGCAGAAGTGAAAAGAAATTAAAGAAGTTACACCTAACACACTGAGAGAAACATACTCAAGGCACACCTCAGAAGCAAGTAGCTCACCTGCAGCAAATTTGTAGTGCTAACTGGTAAGGTAACTCCAAAGGTAGTTGCTGAGCCTTACTGCTAAACTGCCCTCCTGCATCCACAGCTTCCAAAAATGCTTTATTTAAAAGCAATCAAAGACATTTGAGGGCTGTGATTCCTGATAGGATGCAATTTCGAACCTCCCTCATTAATATTCATGAGGTAGGTTGAATTACGCCCCACTAGGAATCAATAATTTCCAAACCAACCTATTAGTACACAGGTCAGTTCACAAATTACCACACTGGTCACAAAAATACTGATCGCAAATTTTAAGCAATATTTTGTTACCAGCTTTTAGTACATCTAATCTTATTGTTTTCAGAATCATTAATACACAAAAGGGACAACAAGCAGCAAATTCAGAAAAAACAATACAACTCCCACCTATACTGCAGAATAGGAGATTGTATTTTTGTAAAAGATACATTTTATATAGAAAAAGAGAAAAAAGACCTGCACACTAAATTCCCAAGGGTAATGAGTGACATATTTGCTATTTTTAGGTCGAGCCTCGAAGACCTGTTGTATCTTCTTCTATGGGCTATGGCACATCCACCAATTTCATTTCCGGGGCAAGGAGAGCAGCGGCAGCACAAGCGTGTAAGAAGCACAACAAAGGGTTGTGCCTTCCCTCTCATCCCTGAAGGAGCAACTAACATCTCCTTCATAAGTTCTAGGCAAAGTATGTACCTATATTACACTTCAGATCTTGAGCAACTGAGCTCACTGATGAAGAGGGGAAAGTGGATCCACTTACTCACCTAGAGTGCGTGAAAGACAGTCGCCCCTACTCTGGTGCTAAAGAAGGCCCACTGACCTGTTTGGGCAAACAAGGGCCGAAACATGTTGACCTAACACCAGGTGCGGTGGATCATTAACACATCCACTTGAGCACCACCTACACATTTTTTTTAACATTGACCCTTCTCTGTTAAATAAAAGACTCAACAAGGGAACAGAGGTAATTGTAAACTCACACATTTTGACACTACTCAGCTTTTTATCACAACTGTCTTGAAACCAGACTGTCTCCCTCCAGGTGGAGAAACGTAGATTACTTGGAGAACTGAAAACTCAAGTGATAAAGACCCAATGATGATGCTATTCAACTAACAGACAGAGCAGAGATTCAGCATATACCGCACTCTGAGTTAGTGTGAATGAGGGTCTCTAGAACAAAGATCGTAAGACCCTGGCAAAGTAAGACATGATTTATTCGCCTCTGATTATGATTATAACCCTATGGAAGCCGAAATAATCTTTGCTTCTCTCTCCCTCTTTTGATTATATGGACATCTACCGATTGCCATTGGTCGTTTCATGTGGCATTTAAAAATACTGACTTGTAATTGGTGCATTTCTGTAAATGCCCCACCTTTGTATGCTTAGCTCTCTTTCCAGCGATTTCACTAGGAGAACATTCTGTTTGGCCATCACACTGTAGAGCGTGTGATGGCCCCTCCTCCTGTATGGGCATTGCAGCCTTTACACAGCATGGGTGCCTCCTACCTTGCTGCTTTCCACCTGCACGGGCCTTATAAGTGCTCCTCGTTATTTCAGTTTTGAGGTTGAGATTTACAGTGCTTTCTACCCTCTGACTAGGCATCTGGCAGACCCTGAGTGACTGAACTTGTTACTGAAACGTGAAACTCACATTCTCTACATTATGGAAGAGAGCTTACTCTCCCTGCTAGGAGCAACGCACCCTCGTTTCTGCTTAGTTATACATTAAAAATGTCCAAAATATCCCATTAAAAATGCAACTGCCTTAACATGGTCTGTATGTGCTTAGGGGTAGGGACAAAAACAGACATGCATTCTTTGAGTGTCGGTCTGACTCAGTACAGGGTTCGGGGGTCTGAGTATTCTTTATACATTTAATGTAAGTATGCTTTATACCAGCTGCTGCAAGATTTAAACTCCACAGTGTGACTGACCGATTCCCTGCGGAATATGGCAAAGCTCCCAAATTCGAGGGCCTGCTGGCTGACTGACTGCTGTAACCCTGATCTTGTCCCAGGATGCTTGTTTCTGGTCCAGGGAAGACCTGGCCTGGCAGTTTGGACTGGACTGTTCCCATGGGGAACAGGGTCAAAATTGATTTGCATATAGCTGGGTCTAAACGGGAGTGTTGTGGCATGCAAAAAAACAACGGATTTAGACCAGATCTGTGACTGGGTGTGAATGTTTGATTAACTCTGTATTCCGTCCATCTTCTGTTCGTTTTGCTTCTGAGTACGCCTCTTCCAGCGACAACGGAGTGTCCGACGGAGGGGAGAGAGGGGCTGGATATGTCCCGACTGGCGATGCCTTGAAATCCCATCTGCCTGGGTAAGTCCTTCGCCACAACTCCGAGGGCGCTGTACTTTGCCATGATGGGCACTGAGTTCCTATCACAAAGAGGAAATATATTATGCTCCCCAATAATTAAAAGGCGCTCAGACCGGAGTGCCAAAGAGAGGAAGCCATAAAGAGTTGGAGCATTAAGGTACGACTACAAATTAGCAGCATTAATGTATATACTTTGCAAAGAAATCTCCTACTAACATAAAATTACAGTGGTGCGGACCACCAATATAACAGCCAAGTGATGTACAAGCAATAACATGCTGCATTGATTACTTATTGGAACATCCCATGTTCTTTAATTGACTGTAGACCTCCTAGTTGATACCAAGCGGGAATCTTCTTAAGTAGCACTAATTGTATCTACTTAGAAGTTTGAGGCCTGCAATCTGTCGCTATTCAAGGTGTTCTAGCTAAGTAATGAAAACATTGACATTTCAACGCCAGTTTGAGTTACTTCTCCAGGCTATTCATTAGGACATTGCAATGACGTTGGGATAGAAGCAAAACTTTGGAGCATAAATGTGTTTGTACTAAATGTGTGGTTAGGAAGGTGAGCTGGAACACTGTCTGTGGTTCATGCCAATAAAAAAAAGAGACAGTATCCGCTAGGAAAATGTATGCAGAAAAAATAAAACTCCATAGGATTTATGACACACACATAAATCCTTAGCACACGTCAATATTTATAAACAGTCACGTTCAATCAGTAAAGTTGTAAGCAAGAGTACAGATCAAAGTCCACAACTGGCAGCAGGTATTTCTTGGTATTTCTTCACTCTTTAATTTATATTGTCATTCTTTGATTTTCAGTAATTATTCAACGTAGCTGGTCCAGAGTTACACCGTACAGAGCCCGAAGCCAACACGTGTTTCGTCGCTATTACTTATGTGTATATGCGACTTTTTCAAGGCTGAATTAGAAACAGATATGGACCAGAATCAACATAAATCATGAAGAAATAAGTAACACTTATATTCTGGATATCATTTAGTCCCACCACCGTGATTATTAAGTACTAAGCAGTGGTCTTCAATGTCTCAAGATGCACCAACAAGAGGGATCATCATGCATGAACAGAAGTCATACAATAAAACATATTTTCAAGATGTAAACAAGCAGAAAATTGGCGAGAACCCCAAATGGGCTGTAATCATGCTCGAAAAAGAGCACCATATAGTGTATTATGTGTGTAACTACTACTAAAATGAGACTAATCACCAAAAATGGTATCCAAAGCATGAAAGGTAACAGAAAAGCATATTGAGAAGCACCCCTGTGTTAACCAAAGCAAAATCATAGAAAGCATATCACATAAGACCAAAGGTCAGGGTGACCTGAAGAATAACTTGTCCTGAAGCTGTAAAGTAATATAAGAGAAACCTCATGAGAACCACCTTTTATAATCCCACAATCAAGCAATCAATACAACATTACAACAAATACGCAGGGAACACTCAAATACCTGCTTAAAAATAGAGTCTGTTTCAAATAAGCATCCAGTACAGTGTGGCAGCGTAGCAAAAAAGCCTCCAACAGCAGAATCCGTGTACGGATCAATAACCTGTATTCATAGCTGTAAAAGGATAACAAATATATGTCTAGTAACCAAGAAATTACAGGATAAGTAAAAATTATAGGCTGGTCATCCAACGTAAGTACTGTGGCTAAGTCAAGAAGGACTCGACAGGTGTAAGCTAAATACTAATATAAATATAACAGTACCCTAGGCATCAAAGTAACCGTCTCAATATAGCCATAATAATATATCCGAAAACACATCAAAGAGTACAATGACGTGATAGGTAATGTAATTCAAACATCTTTCTCTCAATATATACAGCATAAAAACACGGAAGCGTAATAACGCAAAACGCGATCAACTAAACTTAGGTCCACTTACCCGGAAGCTGTCCATAATGTAGGTAACGTCTGCCACAGTTCGGCCGGTGTTCTCGAGTACGAGAAAACACCCGGCTTCCCGGGCCGCCATTTGAAGTAACGCGCAAAATCCGGGGAAAAAAACACAGCAGTCGAAATAGGATGAACGTATAAGTGCCTGAGAGCACAGCAGGCGCCATATTGGAATTACTAATGTGCCAGTCGCGTTTATGAAAGACCAATGGATAACTATGCCTGTGCATAAAATGTATCATTGTAGAGCAGGTATCTTAAAATCGATTGAAGCGAAACATCATTGTAAACAGTTGTAAATAAAATCGCCCTAAAGTGCAAAAATTACAAAGATTACTACAAGACTCAGACCAAGAATAAAACAAAAGTATAATACGGTCAGTAATACAAATAATGACAGCCATCTTACCCTATCCAAATTGGCACATCATTATAGTAGATATAAGGGGTGAGTGTTCTGATCACCCAAAGGTAGTATGTGCCCTAGGGAACCAGTCGCTAAAGGTTAAGTATAGCACCATAGTAGATCAGGAAATTCCCTAACAAGAAATAAAACATAGCCAACATCAATAAGTGGGGCTAATTAGACGCCCTGCCTGGTGCCCTTCAAGTATAAAGATCACATTGCATCCGGAACGTAAAATAGGTCTCCCCTCTCAAAGATACATGCGGTCGCAAAATGAACAGGACAAACTATATACTCCTGTTACCAATATGCCAGAAGGTGATTTCTACCTATGTGTCTTGAAAAATAAATGTCTCAGAATTAGCAATTTTCTAGTGTCCCACCCACATATATACAAAATACACAGATCGGTATCATATTGTCATCAGAAGATAAAAGTCTCACAGCATCATATGTATCAATGTGAATACGCCAAGATGTGTGTACAAAAAACAAAATATACACCAGTATACATATTATTATAGTTATGTAGAACATACCACATATCCAAATAGGCTATATTGCTCCCAGCTCACAATAATATACATCATCATCATGAAGTGCCACAGAGTTGGAACAAGATAAATATGCGCATGTATCTTAGGGTACTGGAACTAAGAGTATAAGTTTGATAGCATCAGGAGATCCCCCCTAGTTGCTACATATCACCCAAAAAGTAATGTAGCTCCTGATCAATATTCAACCCCAGGTCAGTGGTCCTCAATCTCAAAATCCAAGTTGCCTCATTCCTCCTTAGGATCAGTTCTTGGTTTCCCCCACGTGGATGTCTGTGTGTGAGGTCAATCCCGTAAAATTTAAAAACCTTAGATCTACCCTGTGATTCGCACTGGCTAATGTGAGCTGCAATAGGATATCTCTGATCGTCATTCTTAACTGCCCTCATATGTTCTCCTATTCTTTCTCTCAACGTACGTATGGTGCTTCCCACATTTTTCTTGTGGCATCTACACTCAATAACGTAAGTGACAAATTTGGAGGAGCAGTTGATGTTGTATTTGATGTGGTATCGTTTGTTGTCAGGTCCCAGAAAATGAGTCACCTCATGATCCGCCCATTTGCACACCGCACAGTTCCCACATTTGTGAAAGCCTACAGATCTGATAGTACATTACTTTTTGGGGGATAGGTAGCAACTAGGGGGGATCTCCTGATGCTAACAAACGTATACTCTCAGTTCCAGTACCCTAAGATACATGCGCATATTTATCTTGTTCCAACTCTGTGGCACTTCATGATGATGATGTATATTATTTTGAGCTGGGAGCAATATAGCCTATTTGGATATGTGGTATGTTCTACATAACTATAGTAGTATGGATACTGGAGTATATTTTGTTTTTTGTACACACATCTTGGCATATTCACATTGATACATATGATGCTGTGAGACTTTTATCTTCTGATGACAATATGATACCGATCTGTGTATTTTGTATATATGTGGGTGGGACACTAGAAAATTGCTAATTCTGAGACATTTGTTTTTCAAGACACATAGGTAGAAATCACCTTCTGGCATATTGGTAAAAGGAGTATATAGTTTCTCCCGTTCATTTTGCGACCGCACGTATCTTTGAGAGGGGAGACCTATTTTACCTTCCGGATGCAATGTGATCTTCACTTGAAGGGCACCAGGCAGGGCGTCTAATTAGCCCCATTTATTTATGTTGACTATGTTTTATTTCTTGTTAGGGAATTTCCTGATCTACTATGGTGCTATACTTAACCTTTAGCGACTGGTTCCCTAGGGCACATACTACCTTTGGGTCATCAGAACACTCACCCCTTATAGCTACTCTAATTATATGCCAATTTGGATAGGGTAAGATGGCTGTCATTATTTGTATTACTGACCGTATTATACTTTTGTTTTATTCTTGGTCTGAGTCTTGTAGTAATTTTTGTAATTTGTGCGCTTTAGGGTGATTTTATTTACAACTGTTTACAATGATGTTTCGCTTCAATCGATTTTAAGATACCTGCCCTACAATGATACATTTTGTGCACAGGCATAGTTATCCATTGGTCTTTTTTTAAACGCGACTGGCGCATTAGTAATTCCAATATGGCGCCTGCTGTGCTCTCAGGCACTTATACGTTCAGCCTATTTCGACTGCTGTGTTTTTTTCCCCGGATTTTGCGCGTTACTTCAAATGGCGGCCCGGGAAGCCGGGTGTTTGCTCGTACTCGAGAACACCGGCTGAACTGTGGCAGACGTTAGCTACATTATGGACAGCTTCCGGGTAACTGGACCTAAGTTTAGTTGATCGCATTTTGCGTTATTACGTTTCCGTGTTTTTATGCTGTATATATTGAGAGAAAGATGTTTGAATTACATTACCTATCACGTCATTGTACTCTTTGATGTGTTTTCAGATATATTATTATGGCTATACTGAGACGGTTACTTTGACGCCTAGGGTACTGTTATATTTATATTAGTATTTAGCTTACACCTGTCGAGTCCATTTTGACTAACCACAGTACTTAAATTGGATGACCAGCCTATAATTTTTACTTATCCTGTAATTTCTTGGTTACTAGACATATATTTGTTATCCTTTTACAGCTATGAATACAGGTTATTGATCCGTACACGGATTCTGCTGTTGGAGGCTTTTTTGCTACGCTGCCACACCATACTGGATGCTTATTTGAAACAGACTCTATTTTTAAGCAGGTTTTTGAGTGTTCCCTGCGTATTTATTGTAATGCTGTATTGATTGCGAGATTATAAACGGTGGTTCTCATGAGGTTTCTCTTATATTACTTTACAGCTTCAGGACAAGTTATTCTTCAGGTCAGCCTTACCTTTGGTCTTATGTGATATGCTTTCTATTATTTTGCTATGGTTAACACAGGGGTGCTTCTCTATATACTTTTCTGTACCTTTCATGCTTTGGATACCATTTTTGGTGATTAGTCTCATTTTAGTAGTAGTTACACACATAATACACTATATGGTGCTCTTTTTCGAGCATGATTACAGCCCATTTGGGGTTCTCGACAATTTTCTGCTTGTTTACATCTTGAAAATATGTCTTACTGTATGACTTCTGTTCATGCATTATGATCCCTCTTGTTGGTGCAGCTTGAGACATTGAAGACCACTGCTTAGTACTTAATAATCACGGTGGTGGGACTAAATGATATCCAGAATATAAGTGTTACTTATATCTTCATGATTTATGTTGATTCTGGTCCATATCTGTTTCTAATTCAGCCTTGAAAAAGTCACATATACACATAAGTAATAGCGACGAAACACGTGTTGGCTTCGGGCTCTGTACGGTGTAACTCTGGACCAGCTACGTTGAATAATGACTGAAAATCAAAGAATGACAATATGGATTAAAGAGTGAAGAAATACCAAGAAATACCGGCTGCCAGTTGTGGATTTTGATCTGTACTCTTGCTTACAACTTTACTGATTGAACGTGACTGTTTATAAATATTGACGTGTGCTAAGGATTTGTGTTTGTGTCTTGTGGTGGCCTCAGCTGCTGATTAGGAGTAGTGGTGGTTCTCTCCTCCTTATTGCACTGTCCCTAAATAGTATAACGTTCCCTACGGCTAGTGTATTTTTTCTTTTGCGCCTCCCCTATGCCCAATACCACCTCCTTACTTGTGTTCCATAGGATTTATGGTAGGCAGAACTGTTTTTCTCCTTTTTCCCTGTGTCCTGCTGCACTGCTCCTGATGAAAAGGCAGGCTGTCTTGTGTTGTTAGACCCTGCCTTGCTCTGCAACAGCCTGAGATCCCCTTGGAGCCTCTATTGTCTGAGGTACTTTGCAGAGTCAGACAAAGTGCGTGTGTGATGCTTCAATGCCCATCACAACCTGTACTCCGGGCTCTGTGTTAGATGAAGCAACATTACAGGTGAGAAGCCACCATGTGCATCTGTGAGTGACACCCTGTGTTGTAGCGTGTAATTGCCAAAACTGAACTGTCCACAGAAACTCTGAAGAGTCGTCAAACACTACTGAACGGTAACTTATGCACACACTGTGCTCCAAGATTAAGTTTAACTATGATTATTTTCCTGGTTTCATAAACCCCTGGCAAACCCATCCCCTTGCTGAGCAGAGCACAATTGTAGCATATTTATAGGCTAACGCAAACAGTATGTGCCATACAACTTCTCAGTGTTACTGAAAGTGTTTACTTAATCTTTAATCAGAAATTACACTGCATGGGCATTATATTTATTGAGTGATACATGTGTATCCTGAATTAGTCGTTCTGCCCAACACCACCCTGAAAGAGTAAGTCTCAGGTGTTCAAATTCTCCCTTTCCTGACAGTCAAAGCCTAGACAGAGGGACTTAGCAGTCCAGTGAGCTCACACTAGTACCTAGTTCCTGTGTTTCCAAGGACAGTAGCATTATTCGTCTTAAGGATTGTCAAGCTGCCCTTGAGTAACACATCCACCAGAAAACATCCCTAACAGCAATCTTTACATTTAAAGAAATCAACTATTTCGAACAAAGTGTTCAACTTGCAAAACAAATATGAAATTGAAAAATAAAGACAGATTTGTTTTTTCACTCAACTTTTTTCAGAAAATTTAAAAAAATAGTCATGTTAATGCCATTTACAAAAAAAAAATACATCTTTTGAAACATATTTTGGCATTTTGAGAGACAGCAGCAGCGATGAAGACTCCAGTAACAATACTGTTGACATGGCTGCTCAATAGACACTGCACCTGCCTTACCAATGAGCTCTATGGGTTATCACTAAGAAACCCATCTACCACCCCCAAACTAAGGCCAGTGCTGAGTCTTATCAGATGCATGGACAATCTGGTGTCTTGCCAACTCTTTTCAGGAAGAACAGAAAGCACAGGTCAGTCTTTTAAAAACATGGCAGCTGGATTTGATGGTCGCAAAATCTGCCTGACACACCGGAAAAATGGGCGATGCCGCTTTGGTAGGAACTGCTAGTTTGTGCATGATAGTGATCTACTAGTCCACACCAAACCACATAATACAACTTAAAAACACAATTACACAACACACCACATACATCCAATCCACACCACACTTTTCCACATCAAACCGCAATATTCAACAGCACACCACATAATTAAATTCCACTACACACTACTCCCCAGCACAAAATAACATTCCACATATTTGCACTCCATAACACACAATCCCACTCCACAGAATTCCAGCTCACTCAATACCACATATTTCCACAGCACGCCATGCCACACAATTGCACTACACAAATCCACTCCTCACCACACTATTCCTTGCCACACAATTACACAACTAACTAACTCAATCCAACATACATGATTCCACTACACACCACATTAATGCATTTCATAACACATAGATAATAGACATTGCCTTTTACAATGCCAATTGCTTTACCTCTGACAAATGCGAGACCGATTGCATTTCCAATGCTTGTTAAATAATTATATATGGCACAAAAGGAAAAGCAAAAACTGCCCACAATTCATTAAAAGACCAGATTTTCATTAATCTCAAATCAAAGATAGATTTAAGACCCAGTCTTCAACAGAAGAGTTAGTACCTTGCTTGGATACATTTATTAATTGCTTACTAGTCCAACGTCCAATCCCTCTGCAAGCACACCACCAAAATCTGGGACATTACCACCTCCAGCCCAAACGTGATGTTCATCACAGAGACCTGGCACACACCATCCTCCGCACCCAACATTGTGACCACAACGCCTCACAGCTACAAGATGATACACAGATGTCGGGGCCAAGAAACACGAGGAGGCATCGTCGTCATCCACAGGGAGACCCTCCAATGCACCACCACTGAGGATGACCTCTCATCAGTCATGGAACACCTCAACTTCTAGACCCTAATCAACGTGAACACTACCATCAGACCTCCAGGCCCCTGCCTCGGCATGTGTGACGTCATCTCCAAACTCATCGCCCCTCTAGCAATTGACTCCAAGCACTACATCTTCCTCTGTGACCTCAACTTCCACCTTGAAGACTTCAGTGACACCAACTCCACCAACCTCTAGGGAAAACATGAGCAACATCGAACTCACACAACTGGTCACCAGCACCACACACTGTGTAGGACATACCTTGAACCCAATCTTCACAACCAGCAACAGAATCAAATTCAGCCAAGTCACTGAACTCACCTGGACAGACCACAGCATCATCCACTTCTCCATCACACACTCATCACAACCCACCCCTATGCCTCCCACACATGCCCACCGCAAATGGAGCAATATCACCGAGACCCAATGGACTGCCACCCTCAATACCACCAGACCCCTTTTCACCAGCAATCTGGAGCTAGCCGTCCTAAACTTCTCTGACTGGATCGTCAGCTGAGCCAGCACTATCACACCTGTGAAAATGTCCAGCACCAGGAAACTCTCCAAACACGCCAGCTGCTTCATCCCCAAACTCTGCACCTTCAAACATGAGTGCAAGTGACTGGAGAGATGGTGGCACTCCAGCAGGAAACCCTCAGACCTCACCACTTTCAAATCGAACCTCAGCAAATACCACACCCACCTCGAGCAAGCCAAAAAGGGCCCCCTAACCACCATATCAAAACCAGTGCTAATAACACAAAAGCACTCTTCAGCATCGTACGAGAATTCTCCTACCGGTCAGCTACCGAGACCACGATTTGCCCTTTCCATGCCCTCTGCGACTCCCTGGCAGACTACTTCCACAACAAGATAGCAGACATTTACAGCAATTCCGACCCGCAGCCAACTGACTTGGGCCACCTCCTGACACACACCGGCAACTCCCACAGCCACCTCACTGAATAGACACCGCTCACCACCATGCCGATCATCTCAACGATCATGACCTTCATCCACACCTGAGCACCGACAGACCCCTGCCCCAACGGGCATTCAACCTGGGACTGAAGGAAATGAGCAGTGCCCTCACTGACATCCTCAACTCATCCATCACCTCAACCACCTTCCATGACACATGGAAACACGTGGAGGTGAAACTCCTCCTGAAGAAACCCTCCACCGACCCCTACAAGCTCAAGAATTTCCACCCCATTTTGCTGCTCCCCTTACCGTTCAAGGTCCTGGAGAAAGCCATCAATCGCTAGCTCACAGACCACCTGGTAGGACACAACCTACTGGATGCCACCCAGTGAAGCTTCCGCTCCAACTACAGCACCGAGACCACCTAAATTGCCGCAACCAATGACATCAGATCCATCCTCGACCATGGCCGACAGTGGCGAAACTGCAGCCCTGATCCTCCAGATCCTCTCATCAGCCTTCGACACAGTTTCCCAACACACCCTCATCACCAGACTCAAGCACAGAGGAATCAGAGGAAACACCCTCAAGTGGATCACCTCCTTCCTCACAGGATGCACACAGAACCCTAGAGCATCAACCGTTGGAGACCACAAAGGATCTTCCCACAGCACCACACTCTTGAATTCCTATATGACTCCACTAGCCAACATCGCCCATGCACACAGACTCAACATCATCCCATATGCTAAAGACACCCAACTCATCCTCTCTCTCGTGGAAGACACCACCACCACCAGAGTCAACTTCCAGAACGCCATGACCAATGTCACCGACTGGATGAGATCCAATTGCCTGAAGCTGAACACAGACAAGATGGAGGTGCTCAACTTTGGGAAAAACTCCCCATTGAACAACACATGGTTGCTTCCTCACCCACTGAATGCTTCATAAAATTTTCAGGTGGATCCCCGTCAACACCAGAAAAACAGTGACTCAAGCCCTTGTCACCAGCTGACTGGATTACAGAAACACTCTCTACGCTGAAACTACTGCAACCTCCTCAAATGACTACAGATCCTACAGAACGCCACAGCCAAACTCATCCTCAACCTCCCCAAATGGACTAATGTCATCCCTCACCTCACAAACCTCCACTGGCTCCCGTCAAGAAGAGATGCCAGCTCAAGCTGCTGACCCATGCCCACAAGGCCCTCCACAATGATTTACTCTCCTACATCAACCACCACCCGACTTTTCACCAGCCAACCAGACAACTCTGATCCACCTTCCTCGCCCTCGCACATGTCCCCTGCATTTGGCGGAGCAGCAGAGGAGGTTATGCCTTCTCCTACCTTGTCCACAAGTCATGGAACGACCTCCCGCTCCACCTCCGAACAGGTGAGGCTGGCACAGGTAACAGCGGTGGGCAGTGGGGGAAGTGGACAGACTACAGGACAATAAAAATAAAATATAAAAAAAATACTTACCTTGTGCTCGCCACATCAAGGTAAGTGGTTTTAATTTACTTTACCTATCCCGTTGTCTTCCACTCCCGTCCCACCCACCCCGCACCTCTCCAATGCTGTTATCTGTGCCAGACGCGTCTGCCTCTGAACCTCTCCTCACTCGACTTCAGGAATGGACTCAAGACTTGGCTCTTTGACTGAGGCCCCCCATTGATAAGCCGCTCTTTACAAATACTTATTTATTGATTGATTGATTGATTGATTGAACAGTCACCATCATCGTCAGAACCTTCCCATCCACTGAACCAAAGTTAAACTTGTGAGTGGCCCCGAAATGATTAAATATAGTAGGCACTGCATTCCTATTTCATTTTCCACTTATGACAAATTTCATAACAGAATCCCATCCTACCTATTGAAATCCTTCTCCACTTGACCCTCCTGCCTCCATCACAATCCCTACATGTACATCCCCAGATAAATGTGATGTCCTGCTAATGTCCACTTTGTTTCCATTTCTAAATCTCTTTTGCACATACCTAATTTAAGTCACTCAAACTTTTTACACCTCCTAACTGAAACCTTCTCTCCATTAGACATCAAGCCGAATCATCCCAAGTCTCCAAATTCAAGGTCTGGCACTAGACAACTCTTCCAAATTAACACTCGGCCTTGAGCACTCCTTAGTGTGGTTCTGACATCAAACAGCCACCCATGAGTTTTTGCAACACACACTACATTTTCAAAATGTAATTATAATCAGGGCTCCCAGATTTATGGTATTTATTTTTTCAACATTTCCATCTGTATGTATCCACATTTATTATTTGGGCATCTTATTGGTATTTACCCATATTTAGTTTGTGTTATGTGAATAAAATAAGTAGACACTTGTACATTTCCACATTTATTTAACCAATAAATATGCAATCCTACTTTGATGCCAGTCGGGTTTAAATACATTAAATAGCCAAATAAAATAAAAACAATACACATATATGAACATTTTAGCATTATACAACAAATATACAATGCGATATGCATTGATTTAAGGAAATCTCTACCAGTTTTTTAACTCCCCATGTCGCGAACCTGCTCAGCTGTTGGCCTAGAAGTCATGAATAACAACATGAAAAGTCACTCCAAAGATATGTATTTATCTGCTATTAAAAATAAATACAGAAAGGAAACACAATTTCTGTCTGTATTTAGCACTAAAACTCAGTAGAAACAAAAAACTTGGAGCCATGCTTATAATATAAGCTTTAAATCTTGTCCCACTTTGCCTGTGGTTGGTCCTCCTTTGACGTTCACCATTTGGCCACCTTGCTCACTATAACAAAGACGATGCCCTTGAATAGTTTCATCGGTGTTTTTCAATGTAACTGGCTGCCCTTCACTCAAGCAGGAAACTGCTAGTTCCATTGATTACCCGTTCATTCCAAACCCCCCTGTGGAATCTTTTCAGAAGATGGTCTAAAAAAGTGCTCGAATCACTGATAGCATGTGAGAAAGGTATCACTGCTCTAAAAAAGTAAACCGCAGAGGACTGGACTACTAACTCTTTGCTGAGGGGCATTTCTTCGAAATTGGACAAACAAGCAATTGTGCCGGTCCTTCTGTGTTCACACGCTTCATGCGTTTTCTCAGGCTGTGCGATGGGTCTCGCCTGCCTGGGCCGCAGAACAAGGGAAGGTGTGTGCATTCCTATAAAGTGATTCATTCCTCTTCTCAATTGCTTCACTTCTCTGTTTGTTTTTTTTCCATGTCATTTATAATTATTTTACGACGGTTAAATAGCACATTGATATGACAAAACAATGGGCAAATGTTAGTCATCCAACAATTTCACGAGCCTTGCGCAACCAAGAGCAGCGTGTCCAGCAGGTGATGAATGCATCCAAGGTTTGCTGTTCACATACACAGTGTGTGCACTTCCTGGGTGCGCGAGGCAAGCCTCCCCGCCTTAACCACTGTTATGCTCTGCTGATGAGCACGTCATGTGACGTCGGAAGACTTTTTTTAATGTTCCGTTTTTATTTAGGGAGGACAGGTCATGAGAGGATATGTAATGCGGTTCCGGGATCTTCTGAGCAGAAAATACATTTTTAAACACTTGCGCCATTCTTTGAAGCAGCGCTTGGCAAGGGAGAGGCATGAGAGATGGAAAATAGGGAATGAAGGGATGGTGTACGTCAGAGGCACAGAACATGTTCAACAAGGAGAATGTTTGGAAATATTTTAATTCGGTAGCTTTGGCTGTACTTTCCGTGGGAAAACCATACACCTAGTTTCATCATCTTCGTTGCGTTTAGCACTCTGAACCTCAGAACTGTAAAGATAAACTTAACAGTACTTGATGAAACAGTGGAGGTCTTCTGAGTTGTTACAGCTCCGTGAAGCTATAGCACAATTTGAGCCAGGCAGCATCATGGGGAAGGAACGCTTAAGGGCCCCGGGCGAAGAAAATACTTCAGTATCTTTTCGTGACTGAATTGAAGGCTAGGGGAGAGGGTCGGTGTTGTTAAGCTAAAGCAAACTATATATGATCAGGTATGATGCTCGCGCTATACATAATGTGTAAATGCAATAAAGTAATTAAACATCCCTAGGCCCATGGGGTGAGCAAAAAATGTATTTGTTTATATGTATTAATGGCATAAGAATGTCAGTAAGAAATGTGTTATATCTATGTAATAAAGTGTATAAGAATGGATGGTGGTATTCAAGAACGGATGTATGATGCATGTATTACCGCGCATATGCCTTTACCTCGCACTGTCTTCAACACACAAGTATTTAGCATGTATATGCCTTTACCACGCATACCTTTACAACAAAAATGTACG
This sequence comes from Triturus cristatus, assembly GCF_964204655.1. NCBI lineage: Eukaryota > Metazoa > Chordata > Amphibia > Caudata > Salamandridae > Triturus > Triturus cristatus. The sequence goes on along the minus strand of NC_140581.1, from coordinate 764,290,415 downwards.
TATATATCAGGTAAGAATACATACAAATATATGAAACAAGGCAGCTGTGCCAGCTGAAATGGGTCATTGCTGACGTGCGTTAAAAATAAAGAAAACAATTGCATCTGATGTTGGCTCCGTTTGTCACTTCAAAAACTGCTTTTGCCAAGCGTTCAATTAATATATAACTTAATATTTATTATTATTATTAATTTTAGTTCTACTGTTCTATAGAGCGCAAACTTGACCCGTTAGGGTATCAGAGCGCTTTACGGGAGAGCAAATCAATATACAGACAGGCTTTGAATCAACCAGTAACAGATCGAGTAGTAGGGGGCGGGGTGCCGGATACATAAGGGAAAGAAGAGCACGTATTTACAGTTTACATTAACAATTACTCAAGACTAGATAATATATTTACAGATTACGTTTACAGTTATTCAAGACAAGCCCCAAGGTTCTGATGGGGTGACTAGGTAGTCCGAAGGGAGGCAGAGGACGGCTATGGATCGGGCCATAGTGGTGGTTGAGGCAAAATTTAAACGAGAAATTTACCCATAAGGAAGGTTTTGGCATCCTTTTTTAAGCGAGTCAGAGATGGAATTCTTCTGATGTCAGGTGGGAGAGAGTTCCATATTCTTGGAGCAACCCCGGAGAAGGCTCAATTGTAAGTTTTTTTTTTCCGAATGTGTGCAGGTTGGAGCAAGAGGTCTCTGGCAGATTGGGAGTTTCTAGTTCCTCCGGAGATCACAAGTTTCTGTGCCAGATATGCAGGGGAGTTAGAGTATAAAGTTTTGTGCGTGATGCATGCTAGTTTGAGCTGTATTCTTGCCTCCAGGGGAAGCCAGTTGAGAGCTTTCAGGTGTGGGAAATATGATTGCATTTCCTTGTGCCGGTAAGTAGTCTGGCGGCCGCATTGAGGCAGGCTTTAAGAGGTGCCAGGGAGATTTTGGGTAAACCCGAGAGGGTTGAGCAGTCATATTCCAGTCTAGAGATGACAAGTGCTTGGACTGCCATTTTTAGGTCGGGAGCATCGAGGTAGGGTTTCAATTTCCTAGGGTAGCTCAGGTGGAATCTGGCTGTTTTGGCCATTGAATTGATGTGGTCCTGCTTGTTCAGGTTGCTGTCAAGGGTAATTCAGAGGGATTAGGCTGAGTTCACAATGGTCGGTGGGCAGTTTAAGGCTGTGATAGCCTTAATCCATGATTTAATCTCGAGGTTGGTATTAGGAGGGGAGACCAGGATAAATTCTGTTTTCTTTGCATTGAGTTTGAGTTGATTGGAAGCGAGCCATTGGACGGTGAGTTTCAGGGCTTCGTTCAGGAAGAGAATCTCTTCGAGAGATGAGGTTTTGATGTAGATCTGGGTGTCGTCAGCGTACATATGATAGGAGATATTAGCTGCGCGTAATACTTTGGTAAGCGGCTCAAGGTAAAGGTTGAAAAGGGTGGGAGACAGGGTTGATCCTTGAGGGACTCCAACCGTGACCGGGGATGGTGATGATGGGTTGCCGTTGATTAGGAATCTCTGTGACCGGTTATGGAGGAAGGACCTAAACCATTTTAGAACGGTGCCATCCAATCCCATCCTGAGTTTGAGGCGTTCAAGTAGTTTTTTGTGGTTGACCGTGTCGAAAGCCGAGGATAGGTCCAGGAGGATTAGGAGACAAGTTTTGCCTTGGTCAAGGGCTTGGAGGGCATTATCCATGATGTGGAGCATGGTGGTTTCGGTGCTGTGCCCTGGTCTGAATCCGGATTGGAAGTCATCAAGCAGGTGGAAGTTGTTAATGTGTTGACTTAGCTTCTGTTGCACACATTTATCAAGCACTTTGGCTAAGAGGTGGATGTTGGAAATGGGTCTGAATTTGTCGGGGAGGGTGGATCCAGCGACGGCTTTTTCAGAATGGGGAGGACTTGGCCGGATTTAAGAGAGCCAGGCATCGTTCCCTGCTGGCGGGAGGCGTCGATTAATGTAGTCCTGCTAGGAATAATGGATTGGGTGATGGCAGCTAGGCAGTTGGAAGGGAGCGGGTCATTAAAATAGTTGTTCGGGTTTAAAGTAGATAGGATATTAGAGATGGAATCTTCGTCATAGTCTTAGGAGACAGTCCAGTGAGCATGATTTTTGGGTGGAGCCTGTAGGTGCGTCGCGGTGGGAGGAGGCGGGTCAGGAAGGGGTTGAGGGTGTGTGATGGAGCTGAGTTCATTTCCAAGGGCTGAGATTTTGTCAGCGAAGAAAAAGGAGAATTCCTCTGAGGATATAAGAGACTTGGGGGTTTCTTTCGATGTTTTGGCCAGTTTATTAGATTGGTGTTTGACCAGTACGAAGAGCTTGTGGAGTTTGTAATTGGCATTCTCTAGCTCTGTTCTGAAGAAGTCTTTTTTTGAATTGAGTATGTTCCTGTTGTAGACATTTCTGGCCTGGCGGACGAGTTTTAGATGTGCGGTAGGGGGATGCTGCCTCCAGGATCTTTCAGCTTGCCGGAGGGCTCTCCTCTTGTTATTAAGGGATCCCGTGAACCAGGTGTTTCTGTCTTTGATTTGAGTTCTTTTCAGTTTTAGTGGGGAAGATCATCCAGGATGTTTGATATAGTCGCAGAGTAGTGATCATTGAGGCCACTGACTATTGTGATATGCAACTGGTGGGGGAGGTCGGATTTGCAGCGAGCCTCAAGTTCACTGCGGTCCAAGTTCTTGGTGTCTCTGATCCAGCGTTTAGGAATCTTGTCTTGTGGATGCCAGGTAGATGGAAGGTGATGGCATGATGGTCAGACCAGTCGCATGGGTCAATAGAGATAAGCTTGACTGTTGATTCTTTGGAGGTGATCCAGTCAAGAGTGCCCCTTTTGAATGAGTTGGTAGTGAGCAGGCTTGGGTCAGGGCTTGATCAGCCAGGAGGTCTTTGATTGCATTGACATGTGAATCCTTGGGATCGTTCCAGTGCAAATTAAAGTCACCTAGGAAAATATCTTTGGCATTGGTGGGAATCTTAGCTGTGATGATTTCCATGAGGTAGTCGTTGAAGGAGTCATTCATGCCTGGGGGGTGGTAAAAGATGTGCAGGTTGCACAGTTGGGTGGAGTTGCTGCACATAGCGAGGGCGAGGTATTCGCAGGATTCGGTGGTGTCCGCCAAAAGTTCCGTGACAATAAGGTTAGAGCGGTAGATGCAGGTGATGGCTCCTCCTTTCTTGTAAGATTGTCTGTCCAGCCTTGCGATGTTGTAGTTAGGAGGGACTAGAAGGTCCAGGCTGAGGATTCATTGAGCCATGATTCTGTTAGGATTGCTAAGTCAAAGATTTGCAAAGGATGACATCAGCAATATCTGCGGCGTGCTTAGCTGCCGATCGGCAATTGATTAACAGACCAGACAAAGAAGATTTGGACGGAGTTTCGGGAGTCGGGGCAGACAGGTGTACAGGTGCTAGATTACTCTTGACCACAGTTCTGTTGTGGAGGGTAGCTGGACTGTTGGGGTTGATAGTGACCGTGAGGATGGCATGTTCGTCATTCACGTCGAAGGGATAAGGGGTAGCTGGGGTAGAGTTGTAGTCTCAGAGGATGGCAAGGATTTCCATTTCAGTGAGGTCTAGTGGACTTGGAGTGGCAAGGGTAGAGTTGTAGGAGAGGACCTGAGCGAGGGTTTCTTCCTCTGAGAAGTGACATGGTTGCTTACGGGGGCGAAGATGTCTCAAGGCTAGCGGAAGAGGTTGCTTAGGGAGCTCTGTCAAATGCAGGGCAGTGGAGTTTGGCAGGGGCACGAGGTTGGTGAGGGAGAGTTCCGCGAGGTGAAGGAGGTTCATTAGTTCCAAGATAGAAATATGAATGCTCTGGGTTAGTTTGGCAGCTCTGGAGAGCAGAGAAACCATGTCCCTATCAGATGGAGGCGTTAGAGGGCGGGGGGCTGTGGTTCGGGAGTCGTTCTGTCGGCATGTATAGGTGATAGGGAGGAAGGACTAGTACCGTCTGTTTTGTAGGTCGCTGGATCTATGCTGGGGCCTCTTTGCGGGTTGGGTTGAGGGCTAGGAGGGCAAGCACGACCTGTATCGTCAGTCTTTTGGGGCATACCGGTGGCATAGTCTACTTGGGGGGTAGTGGGGAGGGGGCATAAGGTCTAGGGGTGATTCTGTTGGCAAGGCCAGGCGCCGTGCTGGAGTGGTTGGGGGGTCTGTGTTAGAAGACCTTAGAGGGGTTTGTGAGTGGCTAGCTACGCTGGGTATGCTGGATGAGGACTCATCGGGGTGGGAGTAGGTTATCCTGCCAGAGTCGTGCACGTGGTTTCTGAGGAGGGTAAAAAGGTCTGCAAATGTATCCAAGTTTTTGGTTGAGGCTTGGATCAAGACAATGCCATTTTTGTAAAGAGTGATGGTGAGGTCGGCTCGCAGGGTTGGAGAAGATGCTATTGTAAGCTTAGTGCTGTATGGAATGTTCATTGCTTTACGTACATTGAGGAGGTGGGCAAAGGTTTTGCACCAGGCAGAGGTTCTTCTAGAGTAGAAAATGAGGTCATTAATGACTGTGCCGTTGTTCGTGCTGTAACGTAGGTCAGAGATCAGTGCCTCAGGGTGCCTTTTCAGGGTGGAGTGCTTGAAGGATTTTGCGGCGGTTTTGGAGAGGTTGGGGGGTAGACCAGAGTGTACGAATTTTCCCCCGTAACGGATAGGCTAGGACTTGCTATGCTGGCTGGGGTGGGCTACTCGAGGACCAATAGGGACAGTTAAGCGGCAGAGTGCGCTGCTCACAGTGCGGGAACCAGAATTGTAATGTGTCAGTACCAAGGGAGAGCGCACTATTAGTGTAAGAGCCTGGTTGGTAGCTCTCGAAGGAATGTCTAGCGAGGATGATGATAATTGGCTGGCAGTTCTCGAGGAATAATTAAAGAGGGTGAGGTTGTCTTGGGAGTTCCTCCATTTTTAGGTCAGGCAATGAAAGGTGACTGTAGTGTCTTCATACTGCCGCCATATTAGGGTCAGGCAGTGAACAGTCTGCCAGATATATGGCTACTGTGGAGATACCGACATAAATCACGACTCTGATGGTTGCAAGCAGTATATATTTCCAAAACGCTGACTGCTCATCTTGGATGATGTTCTCATGAGCAAATCAGGGAAAACATGTAGACGGTGCAGTTGAGTGGTAAGGCAATGCTTCCATAGGGAGCTTGAACTTGGGTGTGGGAGGAGATTGAAATGGTTTGGCTGTTATAGGGACTCAATCGCACATGCGGGTATCCCAAGGCTTCACAAAAACTACTGTCCCTCAACTGGGAACAAAGATCCCCGTTTTGTACCACGGCGCCGCCATTTTAGGTCCAGGCAGCCGGCGGTTCCTGCATGATCGAAATATATATATATTTTTTTTCACTGAAAAAAACTAAAGATTACAGGGACGTTATACTCAGACACCCACTCACAAACACCCATATAACCACTCACACAATGACTCACACACCCACAGAGCTAGTTAGAAACCAACATACACCCATACAGCCACTCATACACCCACTCCCACAACCATACGGCCACTCAAACACCCACTCATACACTGATACTTATAGTCACACAGCCACTCACATCACATATGTTAGAAATAGTATCACTCATTAGTAGTACACCTAGTATACTGATCTAAATTTTGTAGTAGGTTAGTATATCAGTTTAACACTCATAAACTCTTATAAAACACTTACACTCACTTGATGATGTCATCAGTGATATCATTTGAGATGTCATCAGTGATAGTTTACTAAGGAGAATCACTATTGATCTTAAAGGTGAGTGCCTCAAAGAGGTGTTTAGCAGTGCTGATGATTAGGATAAGCCCGTGGTACTCATAGTAGGGCCCGTGGGCCGCCAGCAGCCCTGCAGGCCTTCTTTGGCGGCCTGGCAGTCCTTCCTTGGTGGCCAGGCAGGCCTTCCTTGGCGGCCCACGGACCTTGCATGTAATGTACCCATGGCCCCCCAGAGAGAGTGGAGAGAGAGAAAGTGGAGAGAGAGAGAGACAGTGGAGAGAGAGATAGTAGATAGAGAGAGAGAGAGAGGAGAGAGACAGACAGTGGAGAGAGACAGACAGTGGAGAGAGAGTGGAGAGAGAGAATAGAGAGAGTGGAGAGAGAAAGTGAAGAGAGAGTGGAGAGAGAGAGTGAAAGTGGAGAGAGAGAAAGAGAAAGTGGAGAGAGGGAGAAAGTGGAGAGAGACAGACAATGGAGAGAGAGTGGATAGAGAGAGTGAAAAGAGAGTAGAGAGAGAGAGACTGACTGACTGAGAGAGAGACTGACTGACTGAGAGAGACTGACTGACTGAGAGAGAGAGACTGACTGACTGATTGAGAGAGACTGACTGACTGATGAGAGAGACTGACTGACTGACCGAGCGAGAGAGACTGATTGACACAGAGAGAGGCTGACTGACTAAGAAAGACTGACTGACAGAGAGAGAGAGAGAGACTGACTGACTGAGAGACTGACTGACTGACTGAGAGACTGACTGACAGAAAGAGAGAGACTGACTGAGAGACTGACTGACAGAGAGAGAGACTGACTGACAGAGAGAGAGAGACTGACTGACAGAGAGAGACTGACTGACTGACAGAGAGAGACTGACTGACCAAGAGACTGACTGACAGAGAGAGAGAGACTGTCTGAGAGACTGACTGACACAAAGAGAGAGAGACTGACAGAGATAGAGAGACTGACTGACTGAGAGAGGGACTGACAGAGAGAGATTGAGAGAGAGACTGATTGACAGAGAGAGGGACTGACTGACAGAGAGAGAGAGACTGACTGACCGAGATAGAGAGACTGACTGACTCAGAGAGGGACTGACTGACAGAGAGAGAGAATGACTGCCTGACTGACAGAGAGAGATTGACTGACATAGAGAGAAAGAGACTAGGTGACAGAGAGAGAGACTGACTGACTGATAGAGAGAGAGACTGACTGACTGACAGAGAGAGAGACTGACTGACTGACAGAGAGAGAGAGACCTACTGACAGAGAGAGAGACTGGTTGACAGACAGAGAGAGACTGACTGACAGAGAGAGAGAGACTGACTGACTGAGACTGACAGAGAGAGACTGACTGACTGAGAGAGAGAGACTGAGTGAGAGAGAGACAGACAGAGAAAGAGAGAGACTGACTGACAAAGAGACTGACTGAGAGAGACTGACTTACAGAGAGAGAGAGAGAGAGAGTCGAGAGAGAGACTGACTGACAGAGAGAAAGACTGACTGACTGAGAGAGAGAGAGACTGACTGAGAGAGAGACTGACTGACTGAGAGAGAGAGAGAGAGAGAGAAAGAGAGAGAGAGCGAGAGAGAGAGAGAGAGAGAGAGATAGAGAGAGACTGTGATGGAATTGGGGTCAAAGTGTGTTTGAAGCTGTGTATTGCCTCTTAAGAATGTTATTTTTTTTTAATAAAAATGTATTATCAAAATGTGATCTTTGTAGTTACATCTGCTTTTGAAATACAGCATCAATGAAAATGTGCAACCACTACATTGAGAAACACCACACCGTTGACGAATTGACATGGACAATCCTGGAGGCCAACCCCTCCTGGAATGCCACCACTCTGCTTCAAAGAGAACAATGTTGGGTATTCTGTCTGCACACACATATTAATGGTCTAAATGATGAGATACCCTGGATTGAATTACAAGGTTAATTCAACACCCAGATGTATCATCTAAGGTGATCCTCTGCTCAATGTGGCTTCTCTTCCCTTGTGTAGTAACACTCTAGTCACCTGTGTCTCTCTTAACCTAAACACTGAAACATTGTCTCTTAGGTGCAGCATCACCTGTGTAGTTACACTCTATTCACCTGTGTCTCTCTTGACCTAAACACTGAGACATTGTCTCTTAGGTGCTCTGCATCACCTGTACCAATCCTTGCTCTTTATAGACACCAACACAAAAAGCCACTTGTCCTTACGACTCTGACATTGCTCGTTCACGTGTCTCTGCACCATCAAAAAGGTACTTTGTTTCTTGTGCCTTCCATCATACCTACCATCTCATGTGAAACACTGGACAGCACGACTATCTAACTAACATGTAATTGTGTTATCCCTTTATACATTTCACAAAAGGCAGCTCTTAATCTGATTTAATATCATGTTAACATCATGAGAAATTATTACGTAATTCCAATATCGATATACTGCCACCACTTATCATCACTCCCTCTTTAAGATGGCAACCATATACACAACCCACTGGTCCAATAGACTAGAACATATCGACTGAGGGGAACACTTCAAGCCCCCCCAACTCCTACAACCCATGTCTTAAAGCTGACAACTAACATGAATTGTCATTTTCACACTTACCCTATTGACCGCAGAATCCACACCAAAATGCCGACCATAGTGACCGCTTTTGGAACTAATATGCACTACCTGCACTGTGAGCTGTCTCACACCGCGTGACTTAACGTCACTTTCCATACACCCACTGCCACACCCCCTCTCACGGGACTTGAAGTACAGAAGGAGGGCCCGATTCACAGAATTAACTTAAGACAAAATCCTAAACTTACTACTTTTGGTATTCACAGAATGCACTTACTACTTTTGGTATTCACAGAATGCACTTACTAGTTTTGGTATTCACAGAATGGATTTACGACTACTAACTTTACGTCTGCACTCGGGCCGGAAATTCCGGCCCGGAGGCGGAGCTTCTGGCCCGGAGGCGGAGCTTCCGAGGCGGAGCTTCCGGCCTGGAGGTGGGGATTCCGGCCAGTGGCGGAGATTTAGCCGTGGCCAAAATCTCCACCTCCGGGCCAGAAGCTCCGCCTCCAGCCCGGAAGCCCCGCCTCCAGCCCGGAAGCTCCGCCTTCAGGCCGGAATTTCCGGCCCGAGTGCGGACGTAAAGTTAGTAGTCGTAAATCCATTCTGTGAATACCAAAAGTAGTAAGTGCATTCTGTGAATACCAAAAGTAGTAAGTGCATTCTGTGAATACCAAAAGTAGTAAGTTTAGGATTTTGTCTTAAGTTAATTCTGTGAATCGGGCCCGGAATCTTCCCATGCTACCTTCAAGCAAACGAGAGCTCGGGTAGGTGCAAGTGCCTGTGCCTGGCGAAACAACCGTGAGTACTTCTGCTACAATTTGCCAATGTACAAGTGCCAAGGGTATCCAGGAGCATACAATCATTACGCTTGTCTCCCATACAGATTGTGATGATTAGCACGCTCATGCTTGACTCATGGAATTCTCTACCTATACATAATAGGTAAGCAGCTCCACTAAACTCCCTTGGTTACCCTTCTTTCCCCCATCCTACTTCCCCCTGCTCCCTCCATCTTTACAGACCACTACCATCTGTTGAAGAAAAAGATTTTCCATTAATGGAAACCAATACCACAATGTATATTGCTTACTTGGAATTTATTGTTAGGTACATAACAAAATATGATGGACACTTAACATGTATACCATTAACCTCCTTTTTCATTTACGATCAGACTCGGGGTCTAAAGGCAATATGACAATTTTTTATTATTCAGGACCAGTGGACTAATTGTCTCATATGTTACACGAATGCTCGTTTTACACTGCTTGCTAAATGTTCTGTCTCTGTAACTCTGGATGCGGCAAGAACCAACCTGGGGTTCTATACCCAGAGACACGATAGAGGCCCACTCTCCAGGCGCCCTCTTTTGGTGTATATAGTCAAAACGAATATATGACGTTACTTCGCATGTGTTTACATCCCATGCCTTTACAATGGGGTCAGTACAACAACTGCGTTGTTACCACACGTACCATTACAACGCAAGTCATTACAACGACTTGCTGTAGGGGGCGCTGGAGTTTGGAATAGTATAAGTTTCTATTCCAACTCCAGTCTGTGCAACAGTAGGGAAGGTGTTGGATTTAAAATCCAACACCTAAAGCCCCCTACAGCAAGTCGTTGTAATTACTTGCGTTGTAATGGTATGCATGGTAACAGCACAGTCATAGTACTAACTGCGTTGCAATTGTACCAACAGCGTTGTAAATGCTGTTTCCCAGTCAAAACACACCATGGATACGACCAACTAGCTTACTGTTTTAATTTTCATTGTTTCTCTCCTTATCGCCCCCTTTTGTTGTTGTTTTAGATTGGATCAACCTTTAGGTCTCCTCAGTGGCACTACTACAATTAACGAGGCCACTATACACATTTATTTATTTTTTCCAATATCTTTATCACTCCCTCTTGGTCCTGAAAAAGCGCTAAGGATCTCCTCCTGAGACCACATCAAAGCACGTAACATGTCGACCTGACATTATACAAATTAACTTTCATTAATAAGCACTATATCCTTTCAGCTTACTGAGGGCCATAACTACACTTGAGCGGTACCTAACCATTTGTTTTTTTAATTATGACAGAGGGATCTCACCTATTAAAACTGATTCACCCTTTATACCCTCTTGCCATTTTTAACCCACCTTTCACTACTCATTGAGCACTGACCCGCACACACCATACAGCTTGATCAACAAAAGATCTGTGATAAAGTGACCCTTCGGAGGACCCATAGGGCACTGCAGCACCGGCCCGATGAGGAGCACTGCCCAATGATGAAGTATGACATCATTTGGAATGTGTGTGAGGGCATCAAGCAAAAGTCTCTCTGACTTTTTCCACCTTTCTCTAAAGCAACTTCCCACACACTCACTTTCTCAGAAACAGTGACTCACCTTAGTAAACTATCTACCTTTCGGGAGCACGAGCCACTGGACATACATCCAGCTCCCTGTCCCCCCCTCTCTTTTCAATGCACGAACCATGTCATGAGTGATGCAATATGTGAGTTCATAAGCAGTCCATTGCAGGGGCATACTTATTAGGTAGCTCAGGTAACTATAACTGCTGATTTTCAGTGGTTTTGTGTGAGTGAAATCTGAGCCTAACTATAATGTCCCTGAAACCTATGTTTTTTCAGTGACTTTCTATGGCTTCTTTAAAATGTTATTTCCTAACTATAACAAATCCTGCAACCTTTTAATTTATTACTGAATTTCTAAGGTTTCTAAAATGTTTAAGTCCCAACGGTACCCTGTAACCTTTAAGAGTACGTCTGTGAGTGTCTGAGTGGGTCTGTAAGAGGGTGTATGAGTCTCTGAGTGGGCCTGTTAGTGGGTCTCTGAATGTCTGGGTGGGTCTGTGAGTTGGTCTGTGAGTGGGTGTATCAGTGCCTGTGTGGGTCTGTGAGTGGGTGCATTAGTATCTGAGTACGTCTGTGAGTGGGTGCATGAGTGTGTCTGTCAGTGGGTGTGTGAGTCTCTGAGTGGGTCTGTGAGTGGGTCAGTGAGTGTCTGAGTGAGTCAGTGAGTGGGCATGTGAGTGTTTCTTTCAGTGGGTGTGTGAGTTGCTGATTTGGTCTGTGAGTGGGTGAGAGTGTCTGCATGAGTCAGTGACTCTCTGAGTGGCTCTGTGAGTGAATGTGACTGAGTGGATATGTGAGTGGGTGGATGAATCTCTGAGTAGGTCTGTAACTGGGCATAAGTCTAAGTGGGTGTGTGAGTGTGGGTGTGAGCAGGTGCCTTCCATCATACCTACCATCTCATGTGAAACACTGGACAGCACGACTATCTAACTAACATGTAATTGTGTTATCCCTTTATACATTTCACAAAAGGCAGCTCTTAATCTGATTTAATATCATGTTAACATCATGAGAAATTATTACGTAATTCCAATATCGATATACTGCCACCACTTATCATCACTCCCTCTTTAAGATGGCAACCATATACACAACCCACTGGTCCAATAGACTAGAACATATCGACTGAGGGGAACACTTCAAGCCCCCCCAACTCCTACAACCCATGTCTTAAAGCTGACAACTAACATGAATTGTCATTTTCACACTTACCCTATTGACCGCTGAATCCACACCAAAATGCCGACCATAGTGACCGCTTTTGGAACTAATATGCACTACCTGCACTGTGAGCTGTCTCACACCGCGTGACTTAACGTCACTTTCCATACACCCACTGCCACACCCCCTCTCACGGGACTTGAAGTACAGAAGGAGGGCCCGATTCACAGAATTAACTTAAGACAAAATCCTAAACTTACTACTTTTGGTATTCACAGAATGCACTTACTACTTTTGGTATTCACAGAATGCACTTACTAGTTTTGGTATTCACAGAATGGATTTACGACTACTAACTTTACGTCTGCACTCGGGCCGGAAATTCCGGCCCGGAGGCGGAGCTTCTGGCCCGGAGGCGGAGCTTCCGAGGCGGAGCTTCCGGCCCGGAGGTGGGGATTCCGGCCAGTGGCGGAGATTTAGCCGTGGCCAAAATCTCCACCTCCGGGCCAGAAGCTCCGCCTCCAGCCCGGAAGCCCCGCCTCCAGCCCGGAAGCTCCGCCTTCAGGCCGGAATTTCCGGCCCGAGTGCGGACGTAAAGTTAGTAGTCGTAAATCCATTCTGTGAATACCAAAAGTAGTAAGTGCATTCTGTGAATACCAAAAGTAGTAAGTGCATTCTGTGAATACCAAAAGTAGTAAGTTTAGGATTTTGTCTTAAGTTAATTCTGTGAATCGGGCCCGGAATCTTCCCATGCTACCTTCAAGCAAACGAGAGCTCGGGTAGGTGCAAGTGCCTGTGCCTGGCGAAACAACCGTGAGTACTTCTGCTACAATTTGCCAATGTACAAGTGCCAAGGGTATCCAGGAGCATACAATCATTACGCTTGTCTCCCATACAGATTGTGATGATTAGCACGCTCATGCTTGACTCATGGAATTCTCTACCTATACATAATAGGTAAGCAGCTCCACTAAACTCCCTTGGTTACCCTTCTTTCCCCCATCCTACTTCCCCCTGCTCCCTCCATCTTTACAGACCACTACCATCTGTTGAAGAAAAAGATTTTCCATTAATGGAAACCAATACCACAATGTATATTGCTTACTTGGAATTTATTGTTAGGTACATAACAAAATATGATGGACACTTAACATGTATACCATTAACCTCCTTTTTCATTTACGATCAGACTCGGGGTCTAAAGGCAATATGACAATTTTTTATTATTCAGGACCAGTGGACTAATTGTCTCATATGTTACACGAATGCTCGTTTTACACTGCTTGCTAAATGTTCTGTCTCTGTAACTCTGGATGCGGCAAGAACCAACCTGGGGTTCTATACCCAGAGACACGATAGAGGCCCACTCTCCAGGCGCCCTCTTTTGGTGTATATAGTCAAAACGAATATATGACGTTACTTCGCATGTGTTTACATCCCATGCCTTTACAATGGGGTCAGTACAACAACTGCGTTGTTACCACACGTACCATTACAACGCAAGTCATTACAACGACTTGCTGTAGGGGGCGCTGGAGTTTGGAATAGTATAAGTTTCTATTCCAACTCCAGTCTGTGCAACAGTAGGGAAGGTGTTGGATTTAAAATCCAACACCTAAAGCCCCCTACAGCAAGTCGTTGTAATTACTTGCGTTGTAATGGTATGCATGGTAACAGCACAGTCATAGTACTAACTGCGTTGCAATTGTACCAACAGCGTTGTAAATGCTGTTTCCCAGTCAAAACACACCATGGATACGACCAACTAGCTTACTGTTTTAATTTTCATTGTTTCTCTCCTTATCGCCCCCTTTTGTTGTTGTTTTAGATTGGATCAACCTTTAGGTCTCCTCAGTGGCACTACTACAATTAACGAGGCCACTATACACATTTATTTATTTTTTCCAATATCTTTATCACTCCCTCTTGGTCCTGAAAAAGCGCTAAGGATCTCCTCCTGAGACCACATCAAAGCACGTAACATGTCGACCTGACATTATACAAATTAACTTTCATTAATAAGCACTATATCCTTTCAGCTTACTGAGGGCCATAACTACACTTGAGCGGTACCTAACCATTTGTTTTTTTAATTATGACAGAGGGATCTCACCTATTAAAACTGATTCACCCTTTATACCCTCTTGCCATTTTTAACCCACCTTTCACTACTCATTGAGCACTGACCCGCACACACCATACAGCTTGATCAACAAAAGATCTGTGATAAAGTGACCCTTCGGAGGACCCATAGGGCACTGCAGCACCGGCCCGATGAGGAGCACTGCCCAATGATGAAGTATGACATCATTTGGAATGTGTGTGAGGGCATCAAGCAAAAGTCTCTCTGACTATTTCCACCTTTCTCTAAAGCAACTTCCCACACACTCACTTTCTCAGAAACAGTGACTCACCTTAGTAAACTATCTACCTTTCGGGAGCACGAGCCACTGGACATACATCCAGCTCCCTGTACCCCCCTCTCTTTTCAATGCACGAACCATGTCATGAGTGATGCAATATGTGAGTTCATAAGCAGTCCATTGCAGGGGCATACTTATTAGGTAGCTCAGGTAACTATAACTGCTGATTTTCAGTGGTTTTGTGTGAGTGAAATCTGAGCCTAACTATAATGTCCCTGTAACCTATGTTTTTTCAGTGACTTTCTATGGCTTCTTTAAAATGTTATTTCCTAACTATAACAAATCCTGCAACCTTTTAATTTATTACTGAATTTCTAAGGTTTCTAAAATGTTTAAGTCCCAACGGTACCCTGTAACCTTTAAGAGTACGTCTGTGAGTGTCTGAGTGGGTCTGTAAGAGGGTGTATGAGTCTCTGAGTGGGCCTGTTAGTGGGTCTCTGAATGTCTGGGTGGGTCTGTGAGTTGGTCTGTGAGTGGGTGTATCAGTGCCTGTGTGGGTCTGTGAGTGGGTGCATTAGTATCTGAGTACGTCTGTGAGTGGGTGCATGAGTGTGTCTGTCAGTGGGTGTGTGAGTCTCTGAGTGGGTCTGTGAGTGGGTCAGTGAGTGTCTGAGTGAGTCAGTGAGTGGGCATGTGAGTGTTTCTTTCAGTGGGTGTGTGAGTTGCTGATTTGGTCTGTGAGTGGGTGAGAGTGTCTGCATGAGTCAGTGACTCTCTGAGTGGCTCTGTGAGTGAATGTGACTGAGTGGATATGTGAGTGGGTGGATGAATCTCTGAGTAGGTCTGTAACTGGGCATAAGTCTAAGTGGGTGTGTGAGTGTGGGTGTGAGCAGGTGTCTGAGTTTCTGAGTTAGTCTGAATGAGTCCATGAGCATCTGAGGGTGTGTGTGAGAAGCTGCATGAGTGTCTGAGTGGGTATGTGAGTGGGTGTGTGAGTCTCTGAGTGGGTCTGTGAGTGGGTGCATGACTGTTTGATTCTGTGAGTGGATGCATGAGTATCTGAGTGGATCAATGAGCAAGTATACAAGTCTTCGAGTGGACCTGTGAGTGGATGCATGAGACTCTGAGAAGGTCTGTGAGAGGGTGCATGATTTTGTGAGTGGGTGTATGAGTGGGTTTGTGAGTGGGTGCATGAGTGTCTGAGTAAGTCTGTGAGTGAGTACATGGATGTCTCAGTGGATCTGTCAGTGGGTGCGAGGGTCTCTGAGTGGGTCTGTGACTAGGTGTACGAGTGTCTAAATGGGTCTGTGAGCAGATGAGTGGATCTCTGATTGGGTCTCTGAATGGGTGCATAGGTCTCAGAGTGGGTCTAGGAGAGGGTAAGCGAGTGTCTGAGAGAGTGTGTGTGTGCATGCAAAGGTCTCTGTGTGGGTCTGTGAGCAGGTGCATGACTCTGAGTATATCTGTAAGTGACCGCATAAGTGTTTGAGGTTGTCTGTTAAAGGTGCACGAGTCTCTGAGTGGGTCTGTGAGTGGGTGCATGAGTCTCTGAATCACTCTGTGAGTGGGTGCATAAGAGTTTGAGTGGGTGCTTCAGTGTCTGAGTGGGTCTGTGAGTGGGTACATGACAGTCTGAATGGGTCTCTGAGTGGGTGCATGTGAGTATGAGTGCATCTGTGACTGGGTGCATGAGTTTCTGAGTAGGTCTATGCATGTGTGCATAAGTCACTGAGTGGGTCTGTTAGTGGTTACGTAGGTCTTTGAGTGGGTCTGTGAGTGGCTGAAAGGGCCTGTGAGTGGGTTTGTGAGACCCTCAGTGGATCTGTGTGCAAGTGTATTGGTCTCCGATTGGGTCTGTTAGTGGGTGCATAGGTCTCTGAGTGGGTCAGTGAGTGGGTGCATGGGTCTCTGAGTGTGTCTGTGAGTGAGTGAGTGAGTGAGCAAGTGTCTAAGTGAGATTGAGGATAGCTGTCTAAAGATATATATTATTTTAAAACTTTTCAGTGATATTAGCAAATCCGTAATAAGATATATTCCCAAATTTGTCGTGACTTTCCACGGGGGCCGGACTGACAGTTGCGATGAATTCAGGAATAACGGTCATGGAAAAAAAACTCTCCACATATTATACACATCATGGGTACCTCAAACACCCCAATATTGCAGCCTTGAGGTCAGGTCACATCCAACCTGACCTCTCATGCCACTCTCTCTAATATCATTTCAGCCCCGGGGACTGTTCTGATAAACTAAAATGGAGGTCGCAATTCCTGCTGCTGCGCTTATTCATGATTAACAGTGAAATCATTTGAGATGTCATCAGTGATGTCACTGACCATGTCATGAGTGATGTAATATGTGACATCATCAGCAGTGCATTGCGGGGGCACGGAGTTATAGTTACCTCAAATAACTCTAACGGCCAAATTTCTCTGGTTTTGTATGACTGAAATATCCAACTAACTATAACGTCCCTAAAACCTGTGTTTTTTTTAGTGAATTTCTAAGGTTATTCAAATGCTAATTTCTAACGATAAAGTCCCTGAAACCTATGGTCTTTTCAGTGAATTTGAAAGGTTTTTAAATGCTAATTTTTAACTATAATGTCCCTGAAACCTATGGCTTTTTCAGTGAATTTCTAAGGTTTTTTAAATGCTAATTTCTAACTATAACTTCCCTGAAACCTATGGCTATTTCAGTGAATTTCAAAGGTTTTTCAAATGCTAATTTCTAACTATAACGTCCTTGAGACCTATGGTTTTGTCAGTGAATTTCAAAGGTTTTTTAAATGCTAATTTCTGACTATAACATCCCCGAAACCTATGGTTTTTTCAGTGAATTTCAAAGTGTTTTTTAAATGCTAATTTCTAACTATGCCTACAGAGGTAGGACATGTACAGAAACAGGAAGAAAGGCACAGAAAGAAGCAAGAGAATTGCAGAACGAGGCAACAGAAGTCCAGAAAGACACAGAAAGGTGCAGAAAGAACCAACAGAGGTGCAGAAAGAGGCCTTGTTGCAAAGTCATCCTGTGCCTCATACTTTTTGCTGACTGGTACTGGTGGTAACTGATTCTGATTAACAAGGCCTGGAGCCAATGCTATGCTGAAAGACACTTTGAATACAGTGAAAACACCTACATGCACTATGGTACACTCTGGGGTGGAAGACCACTGTGATTGGCATGACCTCCCCTGTGAGGCCCTAGTACATAATAGGGCAGGGGGATTAAGACCATCTCTAAGTCAGAGTTGCAGAAAGAAGCAGGAACAGTGCAGAAAGAACCAACAGAGGTGCAGAAAGAGGCAAGAGGAGTACAGAAAGAGGCAAGAAAAGTACAGAAAGAAGCAAAAGAGGTGCAGAAAGATGCAAGAGAACTACAGAAAAAGTCAAGAGAGGTGCAGGAAGAGGCAGGAGAGGTACACAAAGAGGCGAAAGGTTACAGAAAGAGGCACGAGGGGTGCAGAAAGAATCAAGAGAAGTGCAGAAAGAAGCAACAGAGGTACTTAAAGAAGCAAGAGGGGTGCAGAAAGAGGCAAGTGAAGTGCAGAAAGAAGCAAAAGAGGTGCCGAAAGAGAAGTGCAGAAACAGGCAAGAAATGGACAGAAAGAGGGAACAGGGGTGCAGAAAGAGGTAAGAGAGATACAAAAATTTGCAAGAGAGGTACAGAAAGAAGCAAGAGCAGTGCAGAAAGAAGCAGGAGAAGTGCAGAAAGAAGCAAGAGAGGTGGAGAAATAGGGAAAAGGGTATAGAAAGAGGCATGAGGGATGCAGACATTTGCAAAAGAGGTACAGAAAGAAGCAAGAGCAGTGCATAAAGAACTAACAGAGGTGCAAAAAGAGGCAAGAGGGGTGCATAAAGAGGTGGAGAGGTACACAAATTGGCAAGAGAGGTATAGAAAGAGGCAGGAGGGGTGCAGAAAAAAGGAAGTGAAGTGCTGAAAGAAGCAAGAGAGGTGCTGAAAGAAGTGCGAGAGGTGCAGAAAGAATCAAGATAAGTGTAGAAAGAAGCAACAGGGGTAGAGAAAGAAGCAAGAGAGGTACAGAAGCAGGCAAGAAAGGTACAGAAACAGGCAAGAAAGGTGCAGAAAGAAGGAATAAGGGTGCAGAAAGACACAAGTGAGGTGCAGAAAGATAAAAAAGTGCAAAAAGAGGCAAGAGGGTTGCAGAAAGAAGCAAGTGAGGTGAGGAAAGAGGCAACAGAGATGCAGAAAGATGCAAGAGAGGTGCATAAACAAGCAAGAGAAGTACAGAAAGAGGCAAGTAAGGTGCAGAAAGAGACAAGAGAGGTACAAAAAATGGCAAGAGAGAAGCAGAAAGAGGGAAGAGAGATGCAAAAAAGGAAAAATGTGTAGAAAGAAGCAAGAGAGGTACAGAAAGAAGCAAGAGAGGTACAGAAAGAAAGAAGACGAGTGCAGAAAGAGACAACAGGGGTGCAGAAAGAGACAACCGGGAAGCAGAAAGAAGCAAGAGAGGTACGGAATGAGGCAATAGAAGTGCAGAAAGAGGCAAGTGAGGTACAGAAGGAGGCAAGAAAACTGCAGAAAGAGGCAAGAGAGTGGCAGAAAAAGACAAAAGGGGTGCAGAAAGAGGGAAGAGGGGTACAGAAAGCGGCAAGCGGGATACAGAAATTTGCAAAAGAGGTGCAGAAAGAAGCAAGAGCAGTGCAGAAAGAACCAACTGAGGTGCAGAAAGAGGCAAGAGGGGTGCAGAAAGAAGGAATAGAAGTGCAGAAAGAGGCAAGAGAATTGCTTAAATAAGCAACTCAGGTATAGAAAGAAGCAAGAGAAGTGCAGAAAGAACCAACAGAGGTGCAGAAAGAGGCAAGAGGGGTACAGAAAGAAGCAAGAAAAGAGCAGAAAAAAGCAAAAGAGGCGCATTTCTACAATAAAATCCATTGATACTGTGTACCAGGGAGTAGGTGGGATGGGGATAGGCGTTAGTAGGCCGACAGGCTTGTTGTGGCTGGCCTGTCCTTGGGTGCAGATGGCACATTCTTTTATGTATCGTTGAACATCGGAGCGTAAAAGAGGCCAACATAATTGTCTTTCTATTGCAGCAATAGTTTTTTTACTCCCTAAATTACCTCCTAAGTGTGAATCATGAATCCAGGACAAGACTTGTAGTTGTAAAGGTTCACTTGGTACATACAGGGATTGACCATGGTATAGGAACCCCTCCGGGCCCTTGGCTGTTCGGGCTCTTCCTTAATCCAAGCATCTTGATCAAGAGAGGTTATCTGCGCCTTAAGTTCTACCATGAAGTTACAGGTGGTTGTCAGGGCGATCCTGTTGTCGACAAAAGCTGCCTTCTGGATTATTCTTGGATGCTTGACAGGTTCTGTGGGAACATCTTCCAGAGGAAGATCAGGCCTAGAAAGTGCATCAGTTTTGCCATTCTGTGGGCCAGGTCAATATTTAATCACAAAATCATAGTCTGAGAAAAACAGAGACCAATGCAGCTGTCGAGGAGTAAGAGCTTGTGCTGTTTTTAGGAACAACAGATTACGATGATCAGTGTAAATCTCCACAGTGTGTTAAGCCCCTAATAAATAATGTCTCCATTCTTCACAAACCCTTTTCATGGCCAGTAACTCTTTGTCTGTAATACTGTAGTTTAGTTTACACAGCATTAATTTACAGGAGAAGAACGCTACAAGGTGCAGTTGTCCTGTGTCCGGGTGTCTGATACAACGGTAAAAGTGCACATTTTTTAATGTATTGGCTTTTGTTTGGTTAGCACCTATCAGACGATTTTCGGAGTTACACCATCTTTCATACCCTCTGTGTTGGGAAGCGTTTTTGGAGGACTCCCACTTGTCCTGCTACTTGTGACGGGGTTCCTGATTTTATTTTATCTACTCCGCAATGGACGTCCCAGTTCAACTCAGATTGGAGACAGCACTGCTAGTGCTGCATTGCCGTGAGTGCATGGTACACTGCTTCGGCAGACCTCGACTTCAAGAATTAAATGAGCATTGGTTCTTATAGTTCAGGCCTGTCTGGCTTGACTGCATACAACCTGTCTTTGGGCATTTGCTTTGCTGCCACAAATGCATCCTTGATATATGTCTCCGATCAAAATTGATTGTGCCACCGGAGATTGAAGTACTGATGAACCCCTTTAAGGCCCATGCATATTGCTGATCCCAGGGTATTCCATCGATGATAAATGCATTCTTAAAGCCACCCTGGGATGCTTCAGCTCCTAGTAATGTGAACAACAGCTCTGCAGAACTCTTAAGGGATACTACAGCTCCCTCGGTGGCTGCTGAGGAAACTGGATGGAATCACCTTTGCTCTGTAAACATGCTACGAGGTGCGCCTCTGGAAACATCTGCAATTGTGGGTAACAGCAATGTTGCATCTACCACTCGGAACACATAAACAATTGGTCTATTCCATGTGGGAACAATTTGGCCTTTTGTTTAACAAAGTGAACCAAAACAACTTTTGCTTTTTCTAGGCACCAGGGCTTTCTGAGTGCTTGGGTTCACAAATGATATAATGACTTTTAAATAAATATTTTGAAGAGAAGCCCGCTTTTAGATGCTTTTAAAGAGTAGAATTAAATGTTTTTAAAAATTGTCTGCTGGCTTTTTAGATAGCTTTTTAGATGTTGACCCTTACTATGAGCAGTGGGTGTTATATTCCCAAGTTAGGACCATGTACCGAAGCAGCTTATTTCTTACATTGTCCTCACAAATAACATTTCCAGCTGTGACCTTTTGAACATATTTGCGTAAACAACGTTAGATTAGTTTCCCTGAAACTAAACTTCTTTGCTCATCTAGCTTCGCACATTATCACAATGCCTCACCATCATGTACAAGGTCTTGTTTTGCACTATGTACAAATGTCATCTCTATCTTCATCCATGGGTTGACAGGGCTTTCCACATATCCATAACACCGCAAATCTATATGCACATTCCAAGTCTGCTTTCTATTTTAAGAGCTGAGCAAATCTGATAGATTAAGAGAGGAGGCACTTCCGCTGACACGGAGGTCCTTCCATACTGAGGAATAACCACACAGTATTCTTACATCTTGTGAGGGGTGTCCATTTTGTGACCAAGACGGGGTACTTCATTCCATCCCATCAGGTAATGGGGTTGGATTGTCCTTTTGGGGGATTCTTGACTCCACACCTACACACACTCTAGATACACTTAAAGTAGGGTTTGCATCGTAGGAGTACGCTCGAATACTGTCTTGTTTTATATACTTGCATATATACATAGTTTTAGCACCATCGTAGAACTATATCTACTATTTACGCTTTTGGTGCTAGTAATCTCGTTTATCTACTTCTGTCTATTGATCATTGGAGCACACGTATTTTATTCAAGAATAACATTGGATCAATAAAACGTATTGAAAACATCCCACTGTGTATTCTCTCTATACTTCTCTGAGGGTATTTAAGCACAAATGACTGAGCAAAAGATTCTGTACTGTTACCACTATCCCTGAGAGTACAGGGTTGTCGTGTTCAGTGGTTGCCAACAACCATTCGATCACTGGTAGGTTAGGGGCAGGGCCGAACTGGCCATAGCAGGCACTAGGTGATTCCCCGGTGGGCCGCCAGGGTGGCAGCCTGTTTTTGCCCCCTGGAGACCCTTTTTGTTACTGGGCCAGCAATATCAGCCCCCTGTAACAAAATCGGCCAAAACCGGCCCTAGCAAGCAGCTCGGCTGCACATCCCTCCCCCACCCCGGGCTCTGGCCAAGCAGTTTGTCAGGGCCGTTTCAGTTCCCAGTCAGTCCCTGGTTAGGGGGTGTACAGTGGCACTGTGAGTTAGCTGGCCTTTAGGCCAACATATCCTAAGGAGATGTCTTGAATCAGTCTTGGCACCAATCCCCTAGCTTATGTTGTCCAAACAATGCCCTTACCCAACCCTAAACCCTAAAACAACATTACCACCTAATGCCCCTACCAGCCCTAAAAATAACCTTACCACCCAATACCCTTACCCACCCCTAATCCCTAAAAACACACTGACCACCCAATACCCCTACTCATCCCTACTTCCCAAAAATACCCTTACCACCCTATACCCTTACCCACCCCTAAACCCTTAAGTCACCCTTACCCTAATTTAAATAACATGCGTAGAAACAGAATGAGACTCAGAAGGGGACTCTGTGGTTTCTAGGGTAAACAAATAGGTGCACCCTTTTTTCTGAGCTGTCAGCTCAACAGGTATGCAGGACTGACAGTGGTGTCACAGAAAGAAACTGATTATACCTACAAGGCAGGCTGTGTTTTTTTTGTTTCCTGTACTGCACTGGCTGGTCTTCTAGTCCCTAAAGCAGATCCATTGCTCCATTTATTTGGGACATGGATGTCACATGTATTTTTTAGGGGTGGGCGGAGTTAAACTATGCGGAATTCTGCAGAGTTGCATAAAAACTCTGCCGAATTCTGCGGAGTTCCTCTCACCCTACCAAACTAGTCTTATTTCAGGCTTACACAGGATAAGAATACTCCCTGTACTCTAGGAGATAATAATCTACTGAGGGTATAAGCCTTGCCCTGTGGATGGGGCTGTACAATATGGCAGCAGGGCAGCCCTGTGCCCACATACTGCCCCCTGGCCTAGTTTAGCATTGATGTGCAGGTGTTTTGACGTCCTGAAATTGATCATCTTCGAAGGTGCCTCCCACGGACTACTTTAAAGGGAGACATGCCCCTGAGGCCCAGGGTGCTACAGCCTCACCTGCCCTTCCCCAAGTACTGGTGAGGACTGGACCCCTTCCAGCATCTGGTTTGTCAGACCATGTGGAAGGTGCAGGGTAGAATTACTTATGCCGTCGCATATGGATATTCCAAATTCTGTTCATTACTGGGTTTGGAAATATGTTTGCAATCTTTTACCTGTGCTCTTGTTTATTGTGCAGACTTAGCTCAGCAGGTTTAACACCAGCTGCACAGTTTTGTACGTAATATGAAGACCAGTCCTGATCCTTTGCATTCCATTGGTGCACATTCTGTCTTTCTTCTTTGGGAAGTGGGTACAATAAGTACAATTCTGTTGGGCAAATAAAGCTATTCTTTGAATGCTAGGACACATCGTACTGTGTGCTTGGCCCTATTAATGTCACCATTGCACATGTTAGCCGATTTTAGAAATATATCTTCTTTTTACGGTGCTTCATGCCAGAGTCCTCCCCATGCAAGCACTGTAACAGCCAATACTATTATTGCCTAATGAACTGGTATTCAAATAATTCTCGGAAGGACCAGGGGCTGAAGCAAAGCTGTCACGGCAGGTGTGACAGGTCTCAGCAGGAAGCGTTTAGCACCAGAAGCTATCTTGCCGATGTGTGTGAAAGGCTTTATCATTGGGTTCCTAAAGTTCTTAATTTCACCCAACTGACGACTGTGCTAAGAGATCCTGCAATGCCTCATGGCCTCCTCAGATGGCAGAGTATGGGGGTGGTGGGCGAATGTATCTGGTGGTGACTGAAAAGACAATGGTCCAAATCTTTCCTGTCTGCTGGTGGTGCTCCTAGCAGGTACAAACACAGTGCAGCTCTGCCATGATGGACACCACGCTCCTTCCCCACCAGGTAGGTCAGGCCGCAAACAGTGGACAGCATCGGCAGTGACAAACTCTGCTGAGGGAATCAGTTTAACAGGGTCCAGACTGAGGGGGAGATTGCACTGTAAGTCTGCAAGTGATTGAAGCAACTCCACACGCCTGAAATAATTATGACCACCGATTGCCAACATTATGTGAAATCAAGGGACATCATATCATGCGGCTCGGAGCAGTGGAAGCCCCAAAAATGTAGGAAAATAATAAGCTGAAAACTGGTCCAGCTTGGGTTTATTAAATGTACAAGCCAACCCCTTTTCGGCATCCTGTAGCATTCGCAGTAGCACTAGCCCAGGTGGGATCACAGGCACCTCATCCCAAACCCTTTCATGGCATCAAACCAAAGCCAACCTCATTATGTCACACAAAAAAAGTACAGTTTCCACATTCTCCACAGAGGCTCCACTCCCAACAATGGAAGGAAAGGAAGAAAAAAGTTACAAACCTTACATCCCTCCTCAGCTCTTTTGACAAGCATATGCCAGCCAGTGCATGAGAAAATAAAAAAGCAAAGAGAAGGCAAGCCAATCAGTGTGTACAAGCATGACACTCTCACCAATCACAGCCACCCGCTGCTGGACACAAGCCAACCACGGCACAGCTCCTGAGGAGAGTGGTGCAAACCCTTGGCTGCCGATGACATGTTTTTAAATGATATTTAAATTGTGATATTCTATTTTTTATCTTCTTCAAAGGGGCCCATAAGGATATTTTAAGGGATAGGGTCTTTGAAAGCAGCAGCCGCGTTTAAGCGCGACTTAGGTGTTTGAGCGATTAACAGATGAAGCAGGCGCAAAGAATTTCAGTTCATCAGGGGAGGGGCCTATCGGTGAGGAGGGGGATGTAAAACTCCGTACGAAAACCCTAGGGCTCTGGTGGGCCATATCTGAGGGCAATGTACAAGAGCACAGGCTCCGTATATTCAAGCTGCGCACTCAGGGGCTCCATCTCTTTGAAGGTGGTGTTCAAACTGAAGCACTTGGGGGGCAGTTTCTTTGGATTGGGGGTTCTCCTCTAAATTCAGGAGTCTGTTTCATTTCTTATGAGGTCTTTCAAACTTTGCACTTAGGGGGGTCTGTTCCTTCTAGACTAGGGCTGGATTTCAAAATGTGCACCCAGGGATTTTGTTTTTTTCAGTTGTGGGTGGCAGGGGAAAACTCTGCCACATGGTGGAATAGTAGTTTTTTGCTGAAATCCGCGCTCCCAGTGGAACGCAGAGTTGGCAAAACTCCACAAACTCCGCTGACAGAGTTGAGCTCCCCGCCCACGCCTAGTATTTTTACATTATGTATGTGTAGTAGAATGAGCTTGGAGTGTAGGTGCTGTAGTTTACTGTTGCAGATCCATCTTAGATCTCCTGTGTGTGAAAGGTACATAAGATGGGACATGGTGGGAGCCTACTTGACAGCAATGTGAATTGCAGGGCTTCTCCAAAGCATACCTGAGTTCCTTTGACTCCCTAGGGTGTGGATGCTTAAATATGAGGGGCCTTGGTGAGGTATAGGGCCAGTCTCTACCCCTGTTCTTACTCCCTTCTTTCCCAGAAATGTTACTCTGAGAAGGTTGTGACCATAGGTGAGTGAGCCATTACTTGACTAGTCTGGGAGGAATAAGCAACAAGTCAGAAACTATCTGAAGCCAGTCCCAGGCCTGAACCTGTGGAATCCACAATCTCTAACTGCAATCAATGTAAGTATAGGTATGGAGCATAAACCAGCTGTGAATGTGCCAGGATTTCTCTTTGACAAGGGCCCACACCAGTGTAGACCGAGAAATGCATCTAAGATATAGGGTTGGTTCCGCTAACTGGCAATTTAGTTTTGCCTGGTTTGGGAATAGGAGCTTGGAAGTTTAGCAGACTACTTGAAGAAGTTGTCTTGGACCATGTGCAGGAGGAAGCCTACAGACTGTTGCTCAAATAAGGGCCAGAATGAGGCACACAGCAGAAGCTGTTGGTGGGAATTCAGACTTGTATCATGGGAGCTAGAAACTGCAAATAATAAATCCTGACACTCATAAGATCTTTGCCACATTTTAATGGTACGAAAAAAAGAAGTGAGTTGCCGGGTGCATTTATAGAGTTATAAGCAGCCTTCATAATTTGGGAGCGGGAATTTACCTAAATTTGGTTTATAGCTCTTTTATGTACAACTGAGCTCACAAGAGTCTTGAAGAAGCATCATCATGGGCAACATGTGTCGGCTGTGGGATCATGGCTGTTTATTATTATTATTTATTATTTAAAGGTTTTATATAGCTCTGGCTGGACCCAAGGGTATCAGAGTGCTTTACATGGGTTAATGAGTAGGTATTACGATAGAGCAAAATTACAATGAGGTAGCATTCAAAACCAATTAAAACAGTAAATAACAGCTCAATTTACATGATCTAATTACATAAATCGCGATAGGAAACAGCAATTCATTAGAAGAGAGGCTAGAGTGGAAAAGGAGAGGATAGAGAAGAGGGGGGAAGGATGTAAGAATGGGGTGAGTGTGTGTGGGGTGGGTAAGGAAATACCAAGTAGGTCAAGCAGGGCCTATGCGAGGGATTAGTGGGAGAGAGGACGAAGAAAAAAGGAAGAAGTGAAAAGGGGGGGAGAAAGGGAGTCAGGAGATCAGAAGGGGGGACCCTAAATGGTAGGAAACCGGGTTGAGATGAGTGCCCGGTGAAGGGATTAAGGACCCCAGAATTTGTCGAGAAGGTGTCGTTTGCGGTCTTTTTTGAAGCTGAAGTAGGAGGGGTTGCAACAAAGTTCTCAGGGATTGAATTCCAGATGGTAGGCACATTTCTGGAGAAGGAGCGTGATTTTGTGGATTTCTTTTCTAACAGAGGAGGGACAAGAACAAGAGTGTTGGAGCTCCTCAGTGCTCGCGAGCAGCCCGCTTTGTGTAGTTTATCTGAGAGGTACAGTGGGGTGTGTTGATGCAGGGCTTTGTGCGTAATGCAACAGGTCTTCTAGGTAGATCTGCCTTCAATGGGAAGCCAATTGAGGGCTTTAAGGGCAGGGGAGATGTGATCGACCATTTAAGGTCAGTAATGAGCCTAGCAGCGAGGTTAAGAACAGATTTGATTGGGGCTAAGTGGACTTTAGGTGTTCCAGAGAGAATGGCGTTACCATAGTCGATTTTTGACAGGACCAGTGATTGGACAACTGATTTAAAGTCATCTGCAGGAATGAAGGGTTTTAATTTCTTGAGGTGATGGAGAGTGAAGAGAGCGCTTTTGGCTGAATTTTTTATGTGGGGGATAAGCGTAAGGTTCCGGTCAATGTTAATTCCGAGAGATTTAACTGAGTTGGATATGGTAAGAGAGCAGTTAAGAGCTGTAAGGTCCGAGATCCAGGATTGGATAGGGAGCGAGTTGTTTTAGGGGAGAAAAGAATGATTTCAGTTTTTTTGGGTTGAGTTTGAGGTGGTTGTAGTGGAACCAGGATTGAATCTTCGTCAAGCATCATTGAGGTGTAGCACGTCAGAGGGGGATTGAATCTTATGATAAAGTTGAAGCTGTTGAACTATTACAACTGTGGGAGCATGGGTATTTGATCATGAAAAACTGTAGAGTAAATGCATAACAGGTGTACCAATGTCTGATAAAAAATTCCATCTCTTTGAATAAACTTAGGCTTTCCTCTTTTCAGTTTCTATTTTTTGTCAATTTTGTTGTTTTTTTTTCAGTGTTTTCAATACCTTAAAAAACTGTGGTTATCAGTAGTTACAGGTTTTCGCACCATTAAAAACAACAGAAACAGTGTTTTTCTGGTGTTTTTGGAATGTTTTGCTTTTATCGTTGCTTGCTTTCTGCATTGATAGTGCATGGTATATAGACATTGTACGTACAGTGTATATGAGGTCCAAAGCCATAGCTTTACATGCCAATACTGGTGCACCTGAAGATTGTGATTCTTTGGGACAGGTTCATCAACATATGCTCTGAACTGGGCTCATATGTCCTCAGAGTTATAGAAGTGGTAAAAAATGAAGCAGTGCCTTTCTACGTCTGGAGATAATTCCCCTTTATGAAAGGGATCTAGAACTTGTGCAGAGTACCATAGTGAGGCTTCATTGACTTCAAATGCCAATGGTGGGTGAAGGAAACTTTCTATGCATCATTGCAATCCATTTCTCATGCATTGTAAAATGTAATTTCCTGAATTGCTCCCCAACATTTCTTTGCAGTGCCAAAGTCACTTAAAGTTTTGCACAGCCTACTCTAAAGGAGATGTTTCACATCCACACTAATTAACCCTGAACACTTCGTAGACAAGGGTGTTTTCAGACTCTATTTTTTATTATGTCCACTACAGCAGTCATGTTTTCCTGTAAAAACCTAAGAATGCAGTAGAGTTGGCCGTTGCGATGGAGTAGTATCGGCATTATAGGCCTCGTTCATCTGAACCTGCACCCGCGTGGGCTTTGTGCTACCCTGCCTTTCCAGAGCCGGAGTGAATCCCGGCCAGCTCAAAGAATTTTATGACACCATGTGCCTCATATATCGGCGGCCAGAGCCTGCCTACATGCCTATGGAGCCTCATAGGTGGCTCCATTAGGTTCAGCGCCGGCAGATCCTGGCACTATTGCCAATGACCCCCATGGATCTGGCAATGGATCCAGACTGACACCGATCAAGCCATAAAGTCCGGTGCAGGTCCCCACACCAAGACTCCTGACACTGCCGGCGCCCCCCTGGTGGCGCCAGCCCCATTCTCATCCCCAATGACTCTTAGGTCCTCGGTTGGTTCCTCAGCCTTATTCTATAGGGCTAGGAATGGAGGAAGATTGGGAGAGGTTGCTGGATTCTTTACAAGACCAGCCTTATCAGGACATGGACTGGTACGAGAAATTGTGTGAGGCCAGCAGACGGCTTACCTCTTCAGATTCTAGACTGTTTTCTCCCCCTACCATGGCTATGGAGGAGTAAGCATCATACGCTATGGTGGTGCAAAGGGCAGCTGAGGTCCTGGACCTTCAGCTCCGTTCTGCAGCAGTCAAGACAAATATCTTGACAGAGGTCCTGCAGCCAGTTGTCTCCTCCTTTGAACCCTTGCACCCTTGCTGCCCTTCAATGTAGACCCTCACAGATGTCCTTCTTTGGGACCTGTTCCAAGACAGGCACAGGTGCTTCCGTGAATGGGACCTGCACTGGCCGACCAAAATCTCCTCACCAACCACGCTACCCCTGAAAGCTTGGTAGTCCAAGCCTCTACTTCCCATGCTGCCCTCCTCTCCACACACAAGGAATCCAAGAGGCTGGGCAGTTGGGGTAGGAAAATGTTTTCTTCCTCCAGCCTTGCATTGCTGTTGGTGAACACCGCATGCCTATTCGGCCGAACAATCAAAACTTGAGAAAGGGAAGCAGAGTGCTGCCACAGGTCCCGGGGGAGGCCCGGGCCACCCTCTCCCAAGCAGTGTGAAACTGGAGTGATGCGGGAAAGTTTGCCACAAAGAATGCCGAGAGTAGTCATCGCAATACACAACCGTTTAATGGCAGTAGTCATTTAAAAAAATTCTAAAAAGGCAGTAATGTGAACATGAACATTTAGCCTTGGATGAAACCCCTTTAATCTTTCCCACACAAAAGTTAGGTACTTTCTCTTTACTTTTGTATTCAGCGAAGACAGTCCCTTTTGTCTTTAACAGCAGTAGTTTTACTGTGCGGTAATACAGCTGCAAAATGTCACGGGATTTTGCAGAACTACCTCCTCCCCTTCATGCAATGCCCTTAACATGCCCCAAACATTCAATATATGTTAGTTGAATATCTGTCATGCTGACAAATGCTCCCCTGTTGTAAGTGGACTTTGCATTTTAAATGTAGCACTAACTATAATTTTCTGAATCAGAATGTGAAATTTTAAAAACCTATTTGGTTTTCTGTTTCACCAAAGGTGCTCAAAATCTTTGGAAAATTGGCCCAACTTTTCCTTAAATTAATTCGCCTATTTTTAAATAAAACTGGCCAACATTCATTATTTCCAATAGATATGATTCAACCAGCTGCATGATAATCCTGAATTTAGAAGAAGGCAGTAACAGAATGTTGACATATAATTAGCCATCTCTTATAACAATGTGAAACATTCTCCCAAAAAGGCCTCAAAGCAGCATGGAATAGTTTCTCATCTGCTACACTGTGCCCCCTGCTTGGTCATTGTTAAAGAAATAGCAGGGGGCAGTATTGATTAGAACATTGCAACAGTAAATTATTCTGCTTTTAATTTTCATCTGATCATGGTACAGTCCACAAGTATACTATTATATGAAAGTTTCATACCAAAATGTCACAGGCTCCCGCAGCCCCAGCGGTGCGGCTCAGAGCTGCAGGGCCCCCCCCCCAGCACAGCACTCAGGCCTGAGAGCTCCGTATTAAATCCGAGTCGGGGACCACTCCGTGTACCTTGCAGGGGGGGCCCCCTCAACCTTCGTTACACCACTGACTATAATATTTTGGAAATATGCTGCACTTATTATTTGGTATGTAGTTCTCCTTCTCGGTACTCAGTCTAAACATTTCGTACAAGGTAGAACAACATGGTGGCATGGTTCCGAACGCTAAAGCTCTCCATCCTAGAGAGATACAGTGAGCAACATCCGGTAACAGCTGTTAATGTAGACTTTGTCCTTGGCCCATCTTTACAGACACACATGTTTCTACAATATGAGCCTGTCTATCCGATGCCCAGCACTGTTTTACCTCCTGAACAATATAAATATGTTATTTATAATGATTGTTCAGCCCAGTCTGTTATAGGCAGAAAACACCAGTATTCAGCGGTGTGTGCAACTGTTCTTGATGTGAAGTTGGACGGAAAATTCCAACCACAAAAAACTCGTACTCAGTTCTTAGGGGACTGCACTGTGCAGTTGGCTGAACTCAAAGCATTGCTTCTTGCACTGGAGCATACAGATCTTAAATTCCCCACACTTATAGTGTGCGATTTGTATTACTGTGTCCAGTCCTTTAATGATAATTTACATTATTGGCACCAAAATGGAGTCAAAAATACTATAGGCAACACAATCAAGCATAACATGCTTTGGGTGAAAGTGGTGGACCATAAATATAGGCTGCCATTGACTCACGTCATTCATGCGTTGAGTAATCAGCATGTGGGAATGCATGTTGCATTGAATTCTCTGGCTGATGAAGCGGGCAAATCTGCAGTTGTGACTGCTACTGTTGCTGCAATTACGCATTCTAGATTGAGGATAGATAATGACACATTGTCTGCCATTAATGCTAACAAAGTTGGCACCCCTTTACTGATGGGCTTTTGATCTAAATATACATACCACTTAAGTGAACAAAACATTCCTTCTGTAACTATTCCATGGGTTGGTGATCGTTTCATTCTCAACCAAGATCGTCGGCTAACTTTGGTGATAGCTGCACATGAAGGAGCAGCTTCTGCACATGCAGGTGTTGGAGCCACAATTTCATTACAATAGCAATGTTATTGGGGGCAAGGCTTATATCAACAGCTCAAAAAATGTGTCCTTTGTTGTGACTTTTGTCAACAAATTAAATTTTCCACTGTGGCTTGTCCACCGCAGACACACCTATTGATTTCCAACAAGCCTTTCGGCTGCATTTATTTGGACCATTGTGGTCCTCTTATTTAGGATATTGTGCATAAATTTATCCCAGTGGCAGTTGATTCTTGATCAAGATTCCTCTGGGTTTGGTCACAACATTCGGCTGACACTCGCACTGTTATTAAAGATATGCAAGTCTTTATTGGGACACATGCATGGTCTAAATTCTACTCTCGATACTATGGATTCCCTGGGTGTACAGGTGCATTATTCTTCTCCATATCGGCCTAAGGGCAATTCTGTTGTGGAGAGGATGAACTGTGACTTAAAGCAGTCTCCATTGATCACAATAAGTTACATCATGTGGCTGATTCTAAAAAGTAGTCCACGAGGAGTCCTTTGTAGTTCCCTAACTCCACCATACAGGAAATTCCTCTGCAGCCGGACAGCACCACCAAAGTTGTTCCTCCCGGGCTGGGGGGCAGAGAATGAACTTCAGATGATTCCATATGCCATTTCAACTTCAAGCCACACGACTGAAGCGAGTACTGTACTTACTACTGCATCTACTGCAGCTGAGGTCATTCCTATTTAGCCACTTCTTTTGGAAGATTTTCAGGTTCTGTTACTGTACCTGTGGTAACAGTTTTTCAAAGGACTTCTTCTGGTTACTATGTAGATCCAGATGATTTTCCTTCTGATTCTTTTGACAATAGTTACTTTATAGACACCCCACCTACAAAGGTATGTGTTTTCTTTTCATGGCTGAAACACCTTGAATATCTGTTTGGATAAAACTTTCCTTGTTTTTTTTATTCCTGCGGATTGGATTTGTGACTGATGATTAATGGCCATTATCTTCCAGAATGCTCTGCCACAGAACTGGTCAGTGAGGTGTTGATGCCTCACTCATCTTCACATAAAAGACACTTGTCCCTTGTGAACATTTCAACCATTCCAGTAACTGATGGAATATTTGGGATAAAGTAACTTATGATATATTCTGTCCTATCAATCAATCAATCAATCAAGTAATTTGCAAAGTGCACTACATACCCGTAAGGGTTTCAAGGTGCGGGGGGGGGGAGCTGTTGCTACTGGTCGAAGAGCAAGGTCTTTAGTTGTCTCCTGAAAGTCAGCAGGTCTTCGGTTTGTCGTAGGTAGAGGGGGAGGGTGTTCCAGGTCCTGGCGGCGCGGTGGAAGAAGGACCTGCCTCCGGAAGTTGTTCTACGGATGCGCGGGACCGTGGCCAGGGCATGGTCAGCAGAGCGGAGTTTCCTGTTGGGTACGTAGAAGGAGAGTCGACTGTTGAGATAGGCTGGTCCGGTCTTGTGGAGTGCCTTGTGTGCGTGGATCAGGAGCTTGAAGGAGATTCTCTGTCGATGGGGAGCCAGTGCAGGTTCCTTAGGTGGGGGGTGATGTGGTCGCGGCGCGGGATGTTGAGGATCAGGCGAGCAGAGGCGTTCTGGATTCTCTGAAGTCTGTTGATGAGCTTGGACGAGGCTCCAGCGTAGAGGGCGTTTCCGTAGTCTAGTGTGCTGCTGACTAGGGCCTGGGTGACTGTTTTCCTCGTGTTTGTTGGGATCCATCTGTAGATCTTGCGGAGCATGCAGAGGGTGTTGAAGCAGGTGGAGGAGACTGCGTTGACTTGTTTGGTCATGGTGAGTTTTGAGTCGAGGATGATTCCCAGGTTGCGTGCGTGGTCGGTGGGGGCCGGGGGAGTCCCCAGTG
This sequence comes from Triturus cristatus, assembly GCF_964204655.1. NCBI lineage: Eukaryota > Metazoa > Chordata > Amphibia > Caudata > Salamandridae > Triturus > Triturus cristatus. The sequence goes on along the minus strand of NC_140581.1, from coordinate 764,257,385 downwards.
ATGCGGTCCACCATGAGTTGTCCCATGCTGAGGGGTTGGACCCGAGGATGAGGATCTCCGTTTTGTCTGAGTTCAGCTTAAGTCGGCTTTCCTTCATCCAGTCTGCGATTGCCTTCATTCCCTGGTGGAGGTTGGATTTGGCGGTGTGAGGGTCCTTGGTGAGGGAGAGGATCAGCTGCGTGTCGTCGGCGTAGGAGATTATGTTGAGGTCGTGCTGTCGGGCGATGCGTGCTAGTGGTGCCATGTAGACGTTGAACAGCGTTGGGCTGAGGGAAGATCCTTGAGGGACGCCGCAGATGATCTCAGAAGCCTCGGACCGGAACGGAGGGAGGCGGACTCTCTGAGTTCTGCCGGAGAGGAAGGAGGTGGTCCAGTCCAAGGCCTTCTCCTGGATCCCTGTGTCTTGGAGTCGCGTGCGTAGTGTGCGGTGGCAGACGGTGTCGAAGGCAGCGGAGAGATCCAGGAGAATGAGGGCCGCCATCTCGCCATTGTCTAGAAGAATCCTGATGTCGTCTGTGGCGGCGATGAGGACGGTCTCGGTCCTGTGGTTGCTGCGGAATCCTGATTGGGAGGGGTCCAGGATGTTGTTGTCTTCGAGGTGACGGGTGAGCTGGGTGTTAACTATCTTCTCGATGACCTTTGCTGGGAACGGAAGCAGGGAGATGGGTCGGAAGTTCTTGAGGTCGCTCGGATCCGCCTTCGGTTTCTTCAGTAGGGCGTTGATCTCTGCGTGCTTCCAGTTCTCAGGGAAGGTGGCGGTCTCGAAGGAGAGGTTGATGATTTTGTGCAGGTGGGGTGCGATGGAATTGCTGGCTTTGTTGAAAATGTGGTGTGGGAGAGGGTCGGACGGGGATCCGGAATGGATTGTGCCCATGGTCTTGATTGTGTCCTCGATGCTCATGTTGGCCCAGGTTGTCAGGGTGTCGTGGGCAGTGGGGTGTGGTGGGTCCGGTGCGGCGAGGTCTGTAGGGGTCGTCCGGGGATTTAAACTGTCATGGATGTCGGTGATTTTCCGGTGAAAGAAGGTGGCGAGGGAGTCGCACAGGGCTTGTGATGGTGGGATGTCGTTGGGGCTGGAGCTGGGGTTGGAGAGTGTCTTCACGATGGTAAAGAGCTCCTTGCTGTTGTGTGAGTTGTTGTCAAGGCGGTCTGTGAAGAAGGTCCATTTGGCGGTCCTGATGAGGTGGTGGTGGTTGCGGATGGCGTCTTTGTGGGCAGCACGGCTGTCTGGCATCTTGTCGCTGTGCCATATGTTCTCCAATTTCCGGCAGGTGCGCATTGAGTCGAGGAGTTCCGGGGTGAACCAGCTGACTCTTTTGCTGGTGTCTCTGTTGGTGGGTTTTTTCAGCAGGGCTACTGTGTTGGCGCAGTCGTTCATCCAGCATTCGAGGGTGAGTGCATCCTCATCGGGGTTACTGGGGTTAGTCGGAGGGTTGAGTGCAAGGCTTGTCTGTAGTTGTTCTTCAGTAACTTTGCCCCTGCAGCAATGGGGGGTCTGTAGGGTGCGGTGGTGTGTGAGGGGTTTTCAGAAGGAGATGTGGATGCAGTGGTGGTCTGTCCAGGTGAGTTCGGAGGCGTGGCTGAAGGTGACGTGGGGGCTAGAGGAGAAGACGGCATCTAGCATGTGGCCGACGATGTGGGTCGGCGTCGTGACGAGCTGTTTCAGTCCGAGGTTGGCGAGGCTGTCGATCAGGGTGGAGGAATTGTTGTCGTTGTTGTTCTCCAGATGATAGTTCAGGTCTCCGAGGAGGATGTAGTCGGTGGAGGTCAGCGCGTGCGTGCTGATGCTGATGAGGTCGGCGATGGAGTCGCAGAATTGAGGCCGGGGTCCTGGCGTTCTGTAGACGAGGGTGCCTCTTAGGGTGGTCTTGGGGTCAGTGTGGATCTGGAAGTGCATGTGTTCGGCGGTGCTGAGAGTGTCGTTGGTGTTTGTTGAGACCCGGATGGTGTTTTTGTGGACGATGGTGATTCCTCCTCCGGCCCTGTTGGTGCGCTCTCTGCGGGTGATCTTGTACCCGTCTGGGACGGCTACGGCGATGTCTGGCGAGGAGGCTTCGTTCATCCAGGTCTCGGTCAGGAAGGCGACGTCCGGTGATGCGGTGTCGAGTAGGTCCCAGAGTTCGACGGCATGTTTGTGTGCGGAGCGGGTGTTGATCAGGATGCATTAAAGCTGATTGGGTTCCGTCGTGGCAGGCGTCTCTGCGCTTTCGAGGCAGGAGAAGCTGCAGTTCAGGCAGGTGAAGGGACCGTGGGTGCGCTTCAGGGTGGCCTTGCAGCAGGTGTGGGTCCTTCCTGGGTTGAGAGCGACGAGGATGTTGGTGTCGTAGCGGTGACGGTCCTCGTGGCTGCTACGGGGGCAGGGGTTCTGGCGCTGGGCGCGGTCCAGGCACGGACGGGTGCAGATGGGCTTGCCTTAGGCGCGCCAGCGGCGCGGCCGCCATATATGGGGAGTTGGGGAGGGAGGAGCAGCTGGGAGGCGGGAGGCGAGGGTCGGTGGAGCAAATGGGTGCGGAGGGGGCGGGGCCGCAGGGGAAGCAGCGGCGGGGACGGGGGAAAGGAGACCGGCACGGGGCACGGACTTGAGAAGGGGGCACAGAAGTACAAAAAAGCACAAGGGGTGCAAAATCAAGGGACAGAGAAGTCACAGAAGGCACAGAAGTCAGGCACAGAAGTCAGTCGGTACAGAATAAAAAGGGGGCACAGAGGTTGGCGAGGGGTAGAGAAATCAAAAGGGGGCACGGAAGCAAAGCGGCGAGCGGGGGGCAGGGGGGCACAGAAGAGGAGCGGGCAGACAGTTACAGGCAAACAAGCAACAGGCAACAAGCGTATGCGAACCTAAGGCCACCACTGGCCACCAGGGATGAGGCGTAGGTGGAAGCCTGCGGGTTGTGGAGGGCCTCGATATCACCGGCGGCAGCAGAGACAGCGGGGCTGCAGGCGGAGCTGCAGCGGGGGGGAGCGAACTACCAGGGAAGGTCAAGGGTCGCTCTCCTCACCGCGCAGCGGACGCCATATATGGGGAGGTGGGGAGGGAGGAGCAGCTGGTAGGCGGAAGGCGAGGGTCGGGTGAAGCGAATGGGCGTGGAGGGGGCGGTCAAGGGTCGCACAGAAATTCTGCAGATATCATATGTATTTAGGGTTTCTATGTATGTTGTACTTGTACCTGGGTTACATTCTTATGATTGGGCTGATGAAACTGTAAACTCAATGCTCTGGGAGTTAGAATGCTACACTGTTTTCGAATCAGAGTATGTATATATAATTTCTGCTAATTATGGTGAAATGTTCTGTTAACATCGATATGGACATCACTATTTACATCAAGCTAGTGTTCAATGTACTCTTTTTAATTACATACATTTCTAAATTCCTCATCGCGGTTTAAGGCAAGCAGACCAACCCCCGTTATTTTCACTCTCAGCACTCAGGCATTGTCACCACTTATTCGTTAGGAAAAATTGTGGCAACAATTGTTGAAACATTCCAAACTGTCTGCAGTAAAACAGCATCTTTCTCTTTTGCCAGAAGACGTGGACCTATCTGAATTCTTATTGGGTCCGAAGTCACCCCGTTCTAAAAGATTTATTAGCCCTCAAAATAATGAAATTTGGGAATTATCACAAATGGAAGCTGATGTGTGCTTAAGATAAATTGATCATGATAAGTTGGATAAAGTGCTTGCTGTTGATGATAAAAGTATTGATACATTGTCTTCTTGCATTTCCAATTTGAATAACATTGTGTCATTTGTTATTGATTTCATGCAAAACCAGAGTGGTATGCTGTTCCTGATGAACAATACAGGTCGATGTGTGTGTAGTGAGATATACAGTGTTCACTAAAGGTAGGAGGAGATTTCCTCCTTTCGGAAAATGACCCTCACACACCCAAACAGCGAGGTGTTTTGCTTCATCATTGGGTCTGCTCCTTATCGGTTCGGCGCTGCAATACTGATCGGCACCCATGTTGAGGCCTTTTGGCGGAGATCTTTTTTCCTTTGCCGTAGGGTGCAGTGCGTGTAAGGGGCCTAGTGAGTGTAGATGTGAAAATGTGAGGTTAAAACAGAAAGTAGAGGTCCACCCAGAATAATTTTAATGATGGCCACTATCCTGATTTAAAAAGTGAATAGCGCGCACCACTGTTACAAGGTTACAGGGTAATGCGCTGTTGAGGATAACATGTTTCTTGCCATTAAATCAAGTAGATGGCAATTCTTCAGGACCGATGTAAGATCTATCTACACTTTTTGGTGGTGGTCCCAATTTACGAAAGTGAGTGACCACCCATACAGCACCCTAAAAAGTGGTACCTGTATATCTAGAACATCAACCTGTAAAGAAAAGAATCATAGAGTTTTACTAAGGCATTGCAAAAAAACCTCTACAATGTTTTAGTGTTCAATTAATAGAACGTTTCAAGGTGCGTAAATGGCATGCCTCACACTGTGGTGTTTGTGACCATGCACTTGGCGTATAAAAACTAGTTAAAGCAACCGAGGATGCTCACATGCTATACATGTGTATGGACTCACCCCAATCGAGGCAGATTAATGATTCATCGTGCTCCGGCAGATGTTAGACACTGAGTAGTGCAGTGTCCTGGAAAATGTGGGAGGCATACATATGTATACAGAGGTTCTATAAGGCATCAGTGCACTCGTGGTCTGCCCTTGCGGTGCAGTTCATTCAAAACAAATGACGCCCTGGAGTCTAGAACAGTGTTATAAAGGTGCTCCTGTTGAGTCGGTCCACAGGAGTATACCACAACCCCTTTTAATCTCATCCCATGTATCCTTAAAAAAGCAACAGTTAGACAAAACATGGTGCCGCAGGTCACTCCGGGTGTCCGCAAATACAATTGGCGCATTTAAAAACACCACCATCTTGAGTTGTTAAATAAGTACCCCGTCAGACTCACATGAGGCTCATCACCCGCTGGCCATAATAGACCCCACATAAAATAAATCACTTTGGCCATTGCCGAGCGACAGACAATCTCAGGGGCGTTCATGGTGTTTGCGTGTGTGGGCAAAATGCAAATGCGAGCATGAGGGTGCCTAAATACAGCCTACCGTGGCCCCTGCTACAAGAACAGCAAAGGCAGAATAAAACTAGCACCATCATAGTCCATGGTCAATGCTTACTATGAATATATATATGTACTTACATATGCTCTCCGTGTTCGTGGCGGAAAGACCTACCCCTCACTCTGCCAGTCCCAGGAGGTACTAGCTGGCAATGGCGCGGCATAGTAATACTTTCGGAGGGCGGGCAGAGGAGGTGGGTCTGTCTGTGTCCACGTTTGCAACGCTGGTGATCTAACCTGAGGCAATGGCGGGTGCCATGTTAGGGCTGGCGATTATGTCAAGCCACCCCAAGCCTCATAAAAAAAAAATCCTGATGTGTTGTCAGGTTTTTGAAAGGTATCCAGTGTGGTATTAAAGACTTAATGTACTACGGAGGGGAAATTGCATCTGCCATTGGGAACTGTTCAAATTGTGTGCTGACGAACACTGCAAAACAGGTATAGTGTGCTGTTCACATTGTGTACTGAAGAACACAAATCCACTGAAATGTAGTTACAGTGTGCTGTTTGAAACATATTGCAATCCACTGAAACAATATATTCAACTCCTTTTAAGTGACTCATAAAGAATAATGATATGATGTGTAGAGATAAAAGGGGTCAATCCACGAGTACTGTATTTGTACAGAGTATTGATGAGTACTGTTACTCAAATCCAATGTAGCCAATAGATACAAGTAAGAGCCCTAGTGAGAGGCTAATAATGATATGGTGATTACATCAATCACTGCTATGGTGGAGTGGACCAGTCAGGTATATAAGTAAGGTGCATCATACTCGATCACCTACTGGCCCAAGTATAAGTTGATGTCTATGCAATGGTGATGATAACAGCCACTGTGATGGTAAAATGAGTGAGCTTGAAATATAAGTAAGGTGCGTTATACCAGATCAACTACTAACTCAAGTGCGAGTTGATGTCAGTATAGTAATGATGACAGTGGGGTCAATGTGGCAGCTGGATTGTCTCTAGTCAATGACCCCTAGGGGATGTCTTCGTTCAGTCCCTCTTTGTCAGAAGCTAATCTCAACACCCACCTTTGCTCAATCTGAAAAAGAGTGTCTTTGGTCATACCAGGGTGTGCTTCAAGGACGACCCATCTGATTGAGTCCGGAGAGTGGTGAAGGTGATCAAAATGTGTTGTTATCTTTGTGTTCGTTTTATGGCACCGGAAATTACTCCTGTGTTCTGTGATCCGGGTTCTCACCGGTCTGGTGGTCAACCCTACATATAGGAGTTCGCAAGGGCACGTTAACACATTGATACAGTTAGTGGTATTGCAATTAGTATGCTTATTGATTTTCCACTTAAACCCATTTGTGAATGTAATCTCTTTTGTGACTTTTGTAAATGGGCAAACAGCGCCTGAGCCGCACGGATGGTGCCCCATCACTGGTGGTAGGCCCCATAGGGATCTGTGTGCATTAGTATGTTGAGTTTTAGGTCTGGTATGTATGAGCATGTCTTTCAGATTACTCGTCCATTTAAAAGCAAATCTAGGGGCTGGGAGGTTTAGACCACCTGGGCCCGATTCACAGAATTAACTTAAGACTAAATCCTAAACTTACTACTTTGTGGTATTCACAGAATGCACTTACTACTTTTGGTATTCACAGACTGCACTTACTACTTTTGGTATTCACAGAATGGATTTACGACTACTAACTTTACGTCCGCACTCGGGCTGCAAATTCCGGCCCGGAGGTGGGGCTTCCGGTCCGGAGGCGGAGTTTCCAGCCCGGAGGTGGAGATTCCGGCAAGTGGTGGAGATTTAGCCATGGCCGAAATCTCCACCTCTGAGCCGGAAGGTCCGCCTCCGGCCCGGAAGCCCCGCCTCCGGCCCGGAAGCCCCGCCTCCGGGCCGGAAGCTCCGCCTCCGGGCCAGAAGCTCCGCCTCTGGGCCGGAATTTCCGGCCCGAGTGCGGACGTAAAGTTAGTAGTCGTAAATCCATTCTGTGAATACCAAAAGTAGTAAGTGCAGTCTGTGAATACCAAAAGTAGTAAGTGCATTCTGTGAATACCACAAAGTAGTAAGTTTAGGATTTAGTCTTAAGTTAATTCTGTGAATCAGGCCCTATATGTTCAGGATACCCCAGTGTTTTATGATAATGTTTTTTACTCAGTTTGAATCAGGTGTGAAGGTGCTTACACACGTAAGTAAGCCACAAGGTTCTTTTTGTTTAGTCTCTAACAGGCTTTCTCTGTTATTATTCCTAGCTCTTTTAGAGAAAGAGATATGTTACGTTGGGTACATTCTCTTGTGTGTAAGTGTGTAGCTAGGGTCTTAGATTCCCTATGGAAGTCCGCCACTGAGCTGCAGTTCCTTCTAATCGGAAGGAACTGTCCAAAAGGTAGGTTTTGTTTAAGGGCCCTGGGGTGGTGGCTACTGAATAGCAACAGACTTGTCTTGTCAGTTGGTTTTCGATAGAGTGTAGTTGTAATATGTCTTCTATCTAACCTAATCAGTAGGTCCAAGAAGGGTATCTCAGTTTCAGCGATAGTACCGGTGAATATTAAATAAACGTTCAAAGTATTCATCCACTCACAGAACTCTTCGCACCTAGTACGATCTCCTTTCCATAGAATCAAGATGTCATCAATGAATCTCTTCCACAGGAGCACATTCGCCAAGTATGGGTTGTTGGAATTCTGGATCTCCCTCTCCTCGAACGCTGCCATGTACATACATGCCAGGCTCGGATGGGAATGTGCTACCCATGGAAGTGCCCTGTGTTTGATGATAGAGTAGTTTGTTATATTCAAAAAAGTTTTCCGTAAGGGCTAAATTGGCACACTGGAGTATGAAGGCCACTGTGGTAGGTGAGTCCCAATCCATCTGGCTTAGGACATCCTCTATCACCTCCAGAGTAGCCATCTGTGGGATATTGGTGTAGAGGGCCTCAACATCCAGGGTTACCAGAAGGTTCACTTTCTCTGGAAACTGGACCCCCTCAAGTAAACGGAGGACATCATTAGTGTCTTTTACAAAAGAAGGGGTGGCCCTCACCAAAGGCTGAAGAAAATGGTCGCAAAACTTCGACAGTGGCTCAAGGATCGAGACAATCCCCGAGACAATGGGTCTCTCGGGAACTGGGGAAACTCCCTTGTGGATTTTGGGCAAAGTGTCGAAGTACGGGGTCTTTAGATCTTTCATGATGAGAAAATGTGCCTCTTTACTGGTGACCCAATCCTCTGTTTCAGCTGGAAAGACCATGGTGGAAATGGTGGTAGTAAGTCGTGGTGTAGGGTCGTCTCTTATGGGTGTATAGTACCTCCGGTTGCTCAATTGTCGTAGGCACTCCACATCATAGTCGACAGTCGACATGATGACTGTGGCCCCACCCTTGTCAGCCTGTTTGATGGTGATGGTGGGGTCACCGCCAGGGCCCTCAGTTCATTCGACGATAGGTTGTGGAAAAGGGCAGATTTTGCTATGGAGATCCTTAAGCACTGCCTGCTCAAAGGTCAATACCTCGTGGGGAACCACCCCACTATTTAGTGTGAAGGTGGAAGGGTTACGTAGCCCAGAGTCATCCTCTGGTAACATAGGTTTGTCTTGGAAAAAGGCTTTCAGGCGTATTTTACGGAAAAAGCCTGGGATTTCACAGGTATCGCAACATTTGTCAGTTTTGGGGGTGGGTACAAAACCAACCCTTTCTGTAATACAGCCTCTTCTATTGATGTCAAAGGTCTTGAAGAGAGATTGCTTATTAATTTCTCTTGCCTCTTGTCTGGCTCCGTGTCTCCACTGAGTGTGTGGGTTGTTCCTGCCACTGTACTCTTTCTTGGTGACCTCTTCTGCACCCTTTTCCTCTGCCCCAACCTCTGTCTAAAGAAGGGAGTTCATTACCTTGTTGGAAGAAGGGCGGGGGGTCCCTGGTGGTACATCGGGTATTGCCAGTATTGGGGTCCCTGGTATGGTGGCATGTTGAATGGGGGGTACATCGGGCGTGTGCTATGTCACAAGTTCTTGCTGCTCCAGCTTCCATTGCAATGTGACATGTCTTCATTGTGTCATGGGCAAAGTCATCTTAGATCTATCATGCTGTTGAAATAGACTCTCTAAATTCTTAAGAATAGTCACTTCCCATGGTGTTGCCTTAATTTAAGTCAGTTATTCTTGCCTTTCAATCTGACACATAAATGAAGACTCATGGCTAAAAATGATGCCACCTTTACCGTGTTACATCTCAAGTAGTTAGAACAGGTCCTATTTACAATAGGATAAACGTCCTTTGTTGTCTGGTTAATACACTGCGTAATATTTTTGCCAATTTCAACATTTCAGTTCACAGCTTGCATGAAACATTTCCCTGTCAGTAGATATGAACCCCCAGGAGGCAGTTTCATTCATAAGCTATGGTCACTCCCATTTTCCTATCACAGTGAATGAGCCAACAAAGAGGTCTTCCTAACAGGAAAGAAATGCAACTCTTCTGTCGGACACTTCCTTGTTTGTAAACACGTTACCATTCATGGAACATGCAATGTGTAGGTAGCAAATTTGGTCTGTTTTCTAAAAGGAATACCAGCTCCTTCAATTCTCCCCCTCGTTACATTCCTTTCAAATGCAAGCTAATTAATGTTAGGGGATCAGGATTGTTGCGAAATGAAGGCAGAGATTCCGTATATTTTATTGGTCTCCCACATAGTGACCTGCTGTACTAATGTGCTCTTTCTGCCCACTCAAGGAGGTTTCAACAGCTTGTTGTGGCACATTTGAACAAGCTCAGGAAACTCAAAGCACTATTGTTTCAAAAAGATGTAGTATTAATAACTGCTCGAGAAACTTTTGAATTGCAGGTTGAAAGGACATCCAGTGAAATACAGTCCTTGTTAAAAATCAATCTCCCATTACATTTCAGTAAGCTAGTTCACAGCATATTTAATGCATTAAATACTGCCAGTATAGCACACTTTTTTTTAAAGTTATTGGGATTGGTTTGGTCAGTTCCTTCCAGAAAATCTTCGGAGTTATATCAGATTGTGTACATTCAATTTTTTCAAGTGTATTCGGTGGCATCCCGTTGGTGTTACTCCCTTTTTACGGCATTGTGGTTCTATTTTTGCTACTCCGCAATGGATGTTCTGTTTTGAAGCCAACTAATAATACAATGTGCACAGGTCCAGTTCTGCCGTGATCGCACATTACGATTCTCTGGATCCCCTATGCTCCAGGAACTGAACACTGACTGGTCATTGTTATTCCAAACCGACTGGTTTACCTGTGTACAACTTGTGTTTCATTGCCTGTGGTGTCCATTCGAATGGGCACTGGCTGTCTGCCTCGCTCTGGAAATGGCACTTCCCGTGGGCATGAACCTATTGATGGGTCCTATAACAACCCATTTTTAGAGTTGTCACATGAATTTGCAACCGCTTTAAGATGCTTGGTATGAGCCACTCCCTCTGGGGGAGAGGGGTGCTTCAGCACAAGATTACCAAATTCTGGCTCTAATAACATGGATGCAGGACAGCAGGCGTTATAGCAAACAAATGATGGATGGAATGCTGACAATGCAAACATTCTCCCCTAGTCGAAAGATCTGGGTTAAATCCATCGTTCTTCTGCCCACTACACCACCCCAGTTTGGACCCAGCCATATGCAAACCAGTCTTGACCCTGTGACCCATGAGAACAGTCCAGACGGAACTGCCAGGCCAGGTCCTCCCTCAACCGGAAACAAGCATCCTGGGACCGGTTTCAGGGTATGTCACCCTTCTTCAGCCAGGCTAGTTTGAATCAGGACAGCAGGCTACTTCCTCAGCATCGGCTCAAAATAAGGACCATATCTGCTTTTTTGAACTTTTTAAATTGGGCAATTGCGGAATCATCGTCTGCGGAGATGGAATCCGTCTGGATTCACTAAATATTGATCTTATGGAAGATATCTCAGATGCCTCTGGATCCAATTAAATTTGGCCAGGTTTTCCAAATTTACATGGTATATTTTTTGTTATGATTATATTGTTTTTGTATAACGTGCTTATTGGCATGGCTTTGAATTTGCTTATCTTGGCTTGCGCTTCTTTATTATTTTGTTAGTTGCTAAGTTACTTTACCGATCAAAAAAGTGGTATAGTAAGTTCCCTTCTGGTTCTCCCTTAGTTCTGAAAATTACACGTTTTAGACTTCCTTTTGCTTCATACAACCACACAAAAGACATTTGCTTTGGTGCCACAATATCATTTTATAAATATGCTGCACTTGTTATTTGTTATGTAGTTCTCCTTCTTGAGTCTCAGGTTGAACATTTCGTACAAGGTCAAACAACATGGTGCACTGTTTTCATGTGATCCATCAGCTATATCTCCTAATGTTTTAGATACAACACAGAAGCAGAGCTACTGTTTTCCAACAGTGCACTTCTTATCGTATAAACTGACACTTGCCTTTTAGAAAACAGAGAGGAGGATTCTAGCAGAGGGACAAGTGATGAAGACCACCTAACTACAAAACACCAGGTATGGGGTCCGGTGCTAATCCCAGAGATTATTGATATATCCCTGTGCTCACATAGGGGAGGTAGGTTTAAACAGATATATAATTGACCATTTTAGGGATTTTTATTGTGTACAGTTTGCGAGTAATGCTGATTACTTTGCTTAGTTGTATATGTTTTCTTATCGCAGCACAATTGCTTCGCAATAGAGCACAATAGTTTCAATAAATATTGTAAACTTTCCTTGTGTCTATATTTTGTTTATTATAGACATGCATGAGTGAGAAGCAAAAGGTGATGATCTGTTGCCACAGTTCCCTTGGGGACTAGAGTGTTGTGTTCTATGTTTCCAAAATTACTTGCTACTCTGGGAAGTTTAGGAGTTCAGGTGGGGCATTGTGAGCTATCCAGGAAATTAGGACTGACAGGCACTGATGTGACAGAGAGACACAATACATGCATTCTGACGTTCTGTTGTTACAGTTCTGCGCAAGCAGAATCCCTGCAATAGTAGCACCCTATATCTGCATAACAAAGTAATACATTCTAAAAGAGAAAATGACTAGTCACCCTGATCGTGGCAGTTTAAACATACCTGCAGAATTGTAACATGGCTAAAAGCCTACTGGATGCTCATTGCTATAGGAGGTACATGACTCAAGAGCTGTGTCACATAATGGACTTTTAGCCACAGAAATAAAAGTCCAAGAATAAGGAAAGTAGAACCGGTTCCATGCCCCACATCTATTGGTGAGGCCTCTGGAAGACAACAATCATCCAGACCTTGTCAGGCAACCCAGGTAATATGTATGGCCCCCTACTACATACTACTTGAAGGTACCCTCAGGGTTTTGCTGGATTGTTGAGTTATCCTGGAGGATATAATCTACTTAAGGTTCTCAGGGTGGACCTGCACTCTCTTCTCAATTGCCAGTCCACCTCTGAGTTAGAGGCCAGAGCTAATGCTGCTCCAAATATTTTAATGCCTTTTTAAGACCCATTGTTGGAAAGTGGTGTATTAGGAGTGATAAGAAGTGACTTGCCACTAGTAATAAGGCCACAAACACAATAAAAGGTTCAGACAAGGTGTCAATAAATTATTCCCTTGCCTTCCCTTGGTAGCTGGCAACGAGTAGGCAGGTGTACCTTAGGTAACATGTGTTTAAAGCATTTTAAAACACCAATACACTAAATAAGTAAGACCTAACACATAATAAAAGTCCAACTCCAATTTATAAAAAATAGTTTATATTTATATGAACAAATTGACATCAAAACGCCAAAACTCCAATGTAGGGAACTGGAGATATGAATTAATATAGAATAAACAAACATAAAGCATCACTTAGAGACATCTGGTCACGCTTGACTAAAGCAAAGCCAAAGTTTGAGGCTGGGCATGATGGAGCCTTGGTCGGATACACTAAGCGGGGGGTCTTAGGCAAAATTTCTCCTTCACAGCATGGCACTGCATCAGTCCGGATTTGGAGTGGCCCCAGTCAAATAGAGGACCCCAGTCAAATCTTGGAAGTCAGAGCACTGGAGCTTTCAGCTAGATGATCCTGAAATCTAGGCTGGGTCACGGTTGAAAGGTAGCCGGCTTGACTCCCAACATGGGGTTGGTCACCTTGTGGAGCTTTTCCCAAAAGTTGCACCAAACTTCTGGAACTTTTTCCTGAAGTTGCTCTTGAGGGTTCAAAGCATCTGAAACACAAATCCAAGGTTCTAGAATCTCCTAAATGGTCATTGGGATATCTGGACTACAATTCCCACAATGCACCTGGCCAAATCCTTAAAAGTCCATTGGATGCACTCCAGATGGGGGCTCCTGGTGGAGATGAAGCAGATAGGCTCTGTTAACTTGTAGCTTGCAGAACTTCCACCCCTTAAACTTTCAGAGTCAGGCAAAGTCCTTCTGGTGCTGAGTCCCACAGTGTGCAGCAGGTGCAGTCTTAGTAAATGCAGTCCTCTTGGTGCAGACCAGGGAGTCAGCAGGACAGTTCTTCTTCTTCTCGTCTTTTCAGGTAGCAGATCTGAGGAGCTATGCAGCTCTCCAATATTTATTCACAATTTCTAGACCTCAAGCAGGGGGTACCTCTAACCAATGAGATGCAGAGTGCCACCCAGGTGTGGCATATTCTTGGCCCAGAAAATACCATTCTATCACTATCCAAAATGGAGGACATCTCTCCAGGGAAGCTGAATCAGGCTAAGCCTGCCTACTGGTGTGGCTATGTTTTACTAACACTCCCCTTCCACTCCTCTCCTTAATCTAAATACTGAGGCTCCTGTGTGTCTCGGGGTGCAGCATGTGGCGGTCAGCCTGTGCTGTCCGAAAGTGTCAGTTTGAAGACCAGTTTGGAACCCCCACCCCATTCCTGCCTTTTGGCTTCTGCAGCCAAAGTTCACCATTCACAGGAAATCCATTGTCTACTCTGAGAGGACACTTCCCACCTCATCAAGCAGCTATGGCTCAGCCTGGGAAAGGCTGGCCAATCAGGAGAGGGCACTGGAATGCTGGATTTTGACTCACAGAAAAGAAAGTTTAACAACTTATTTACTGTAAATGTTCTTATAACTCTAACAGTAGCAAGTTGTTGTATTTATCTCAACTATTAATTAGATACCTTGAAGTATATTTTTAGACATCTCTTATCCGTATTTATATTTCAATAAAATGTTACAACGTTAGTCTATGGAGCCATTTACTACAATGGGGAAAACAGAATTGGCAGTTTTTCCCTCACCAGGTCTTATAAAACATATTTAAAAATGTCCCTGCTTATGGGTACAAGGCACCCTACCTCCAGGGAACCTAGTGGAGACCTATATGTAAAAATAATGTAGATTTATACCATGGAAGTACCTTTAAATTCAAAGTCGAATTTGCATATGTTTTAATTTAAAAGCAGCCTGTAAGGCGGGTCTGGCTTTTAAAATGACAGCAGGCACCACAGTAGCGCACACTCTAGTGCAGGAAATCCACTGGGCCTCTAAGAACTCCCTGCCCTATTATATAGTAGGGACTTATAGGTAGTTCAAATCCCCTTGTCGTATTATATCCTAAGGGCTTACAAGGGTCTGTAGCTGTCAATTATATAATAATACCAAGCTACCATGTACTTTTCACAGAGAGCATAGGCCCTGGACCTGGTTTGCAGAGCCCAAGGCACAGTCAAAGTAAGACAACCAGTATCTAGTGCTCAAAATGGTGTTAAAAAGTGGGGGAACACTGCAAACAGGTCTTGATTTGTCACACTCAGACTTAGCAGTTCAATGTGCCGATATGCTCTAAACTGAGGCTGGGTCTCTGTAGGAGAAATCTTCAACGTATCCTGTGCCACCTCATTGTCATGACCAAGGGACCAATGGATTCCTCATTTGCTGATGTGTGCATACTGAATCTCTGCTAGTAGATTGGTCACCCACTTCTTTGTTCGGGTGCACTGACTTGGAAATCCAGATCCGACATGAGCGATAGCAGTTTTCAAACTTCAGCAAACCCATTGCCAACTCTATACTACTATTTTGGGAGGCATGCAGTAGATCTCGGAAAAGGGGACTGGGACAAGAGAAAGTAACAGAGACAGTGGACATTGTCACATGCCTGGGTGCACAGTTGGGCTATAGAAGTGTTAGGGGTCTAAAAAGTAAGCAAGATCTTTAGTATGGCTATAGTTTAAGCATTGAGATTTTAACCTTACATTTTTTCTATTATATGCCGCCTGGTAATCTCTAAATTTCCACTCAATATTTTAGTTTGAAACTCAGTCTATCTTCTGATGTGAAATACAATTACATTTGATATAATATCTGAATTGCAAGCAGGGTTACAGCAGGTTGTATGCTAACTAGTCCTACCATAAATATTTGAAAATAACTTTTCATGCTTGGTATATGTTGAAAATGACAAGTAGATACCCGCAACATGAAAAACATGCGTTACAATTGCATGTTTATTTTCTACCCCTCGTCATTATACATATACTCTCCTGGATTTTTACATACCATTCAACAACACTTCAGTGCTAATTTACTTCCATTGGAGTTTACAAATAGTTCATAACCCACATGGACAACTCGTTGTGAAATACTGTCAAAGCCCGAACCTTCAATAAAATTCACAAGCTGAATCTTTCTTTGAAAGTGAGGTTTTAGTTACATGAATAACACAAGAGCTTCTGGAGCTCCAGCAAAACGTCTCACACAAATCTAAAGACAGGTATTTATACTCTCACCCAGCAATGGAAATGTGCATAACGGTTCCGTTCTCAGGGATGACAAACAGATGTTCGTATATTAAGTTATTCCTGGTACATTGGTAAAATGTGTTAAACAGTGCTGTCATGCCACTGCAGCTGCAACACTGAGAGACACTTTCGAATGCCACAACGAGAACATCATACCTCACTTCCTAGTCTCACCTTGCCATCTGCAGCTGAGCTGCAAAATCACCTCAATTATGATTTGTTGAAGCTCGGGAATTTATTAGTGCTGCAGTAATGCATTTTTGTGACACAAGCTTGATGGAGTCAGTTTAGTGTTTGCATTTGCAGCTTAGACACCCACATTACTAATGCAATGGAGTTCAGAATCCTAACCGTGGCTCTTGGTGAATACAACAAGTGTGATAAATTCGTAATCCTAATGGATGAAGCCTTGTGAACTAAAGAAGTGCTATAAAAAGTTCGTAAACCCTATTGATGACTCCTTGTGAAAAAGACTTTAGAATTTGTAACCCCGTGGATGCTCTCTTTATGAAAACAACAAGTGTAATTCTTGCCAGATACTTCTCTAGTTCCAATATATGTTTTGTCAACAGAACAAAAAAGATGATTCCAACATGAATTCACGGTCCAGCAACTATGTATCACGATTACCTAATAAGGATGCTACAGACCATTTGGAACTTACACTCTTTGCTTTCAAGATGGCCGACATCTTTGGCAAGTATTGTTGAATCCTATGGGGTTCAAGGACATGCTCTTTTTGTCTTTCCTCAATTGTTTCATGAAACACATCCATCCTTCTGTGATGTAAGGTTTCTGTCAAGGCTAGACCCTCACACTTTGCACCCTTCCATCCTCTTGCATTCCTTGAAACAGGAATACTATTAAACTTCGGAGTAGCAAATTCCATCGAACCAACCCGAAACAGTAAGCATCCCACGACCCAAGCTGACACATCAACAATTGACCAAAGTAGTACTTCCTGATGTCAACCTGATGCTAGGGAGGATCAAGGTGTACTGAGTGTCTGAACATTCATCCTGAAATCCCTTTGTAATGTGAAAAGTATTTGCTTAATACTTGATTTCCTTTTAGGTGGAGCTCAACCATTCCTCCCTTGATTACTATGTGGTTCACCAATGAGGTGGTGTGAATCTGCAGATTGTTCCCCTCCCATTGTGCCCCCTCCATATTATATTTCCATACACATGCCCTTCAAATATTCGCCTATATTTGTGCCCATGCAAACTCTTCCACGAAGCTGCTTCCCAGCTGAATTACTACCCTGGACTGCATTCTAGAGGGAGAGCACTACTCAGTTCTCAAAGGGGACTAATGTATGTGCACCAATCAAAACCAAATTCTAATCTAATGGTCGGAAGTACACTCGTATGAACTTGGATCTACATGGCACTGAAAGCCCAGGCTGCATACAATGTGCCACTGTTCGCTCATAATTGAATACATACTCCTTTCAATTCCAGGAAGAAAAAACTCTGCTAATCAATAGATGTCCTGTGCTGGTTATTGGGTCATTGCCAATCGTACTATGTGCAAGGTGCTGTCACCCCATAGGTCTCTGTTACCTACTGTGACCTATTGCAGCTCCCTGTCTCCAGGTTCCTTTTCATTCTGTGTTAGTGAGTTATACTCACTTCACTCATTCCAGACCAGGGAGGGGAACCCTGAGCAAAATGCCCTAGATGAGTTATAGTTTCACTTGTCCCCTATCCAAATAGGCTCTGGATGTCCCTCAGTAGAACATATAGTCAGTTCACCCAGGAGGAAGGCATGGTAGTAGCTAATGCATGGCAAGCGCCTTACCCCTATAATGTCCCGGCTACAAACGGTGATACTATTCATATATTTCCAAGAGGCATCACACCACAACAGGCCCCACCAGACGGAATCAACACAATTAACATGTGGATTATTATAGCGCATGGATGGAAGGCGGTGAATCCACCGTATTTATTGGCAAGCTCTGAGACCCAGAGCACAGCCGAACTAATTAAAGCAGGACTCACTCCGTATCGACATACAGCTGGAATATGCACTAGTACAACAACCACCCCAGCCCACGACGCTTAAAATACCAAAACCTGTATTTTCTTCTTTTCCTATTAATTATGTCCATTGAAGAATGTATCCCCTTGATAGAAAACATCTCATCTGTGCACACAACACAACATAGCCATATTCACTACATAGTGGCAGACTACTCACCTTTGCCCACAGTTTCACCACATCCCAGTGGGAAACATCTCACCCTGGACTAATAAATACAAAATCTGCACTCAAGCGAAGATCCGATCTTTAAACCTGAAGAGCCTAAGTTTAGCCAAAGGTTGGTTGTCATAGAATGACAGCTGGTGGCGCCCAGTGCAACAATGGTTGGTGGTGCCCCGCCAGTGACCACCTCTGCCATGCATTTCCTCACTACCATCCTTTAACAGTGCCCCTCAAGTCTCCATAACCACTCCGTCGCTCAGATGCATTACATTAGTTATATAGCGCCACTTATACCAGTGTAGGGTGTCAGACCACTTTACATCACACACACAAAACACAGAGACAATCAATCATAGGTGTGCAAATCAGTGTATAGGAAATGTTACATAAGACAGAGGACTATAAGGTGTAGTAGTCATGTCATCCACACTGGTAGACAGTATGGTTTAATAGCACTTGGTTTGGAGAAGCACAAATTCAGAACTTAAAACAAAACACCATAGTTTTTTTTTTTTTAATAATCAGAATTGATTTATATCCAAATTAAACCTTTTTCTAATATTAGAATAATGAAAGACGGGGTTAAAATCATAACGCTCTCATCTAGACCTTGCAGGTTGCATGCAGCTCTGTGATGACAGTTAATAGCTCACTGTTCTATGCTAGGATGGTAACTTATTAACTGCAAGTAATAAAAGGATCCATCAGACAAAAGCAATGACCTACTGATCTATTTAAATTACATGCACTTTGTGATCTGCTGGTACAGGTTCTTTTGTGATCTGCTGTTACAGGTTCTTTGCAGTAGGCATATTAACCATCTGCGCTACCCTCAAAGCTTCCACTAGACAAACCTCCGATCTTTCTGTGGAAAGAAAATTAATCAAGGAGTTATCTTGACATTTTTATTGACGGTGGAAAACTGCTGGAGGCCAGAACGCTGACAGAAGGTGCCGTTGTAGCTTAAAGAACATTCTCCTCCATCAGAAACACAGGAACAAATTATGACTATTGTGTTACTTGTCAGCGATGCCTTGTGACTTTGACAACACTCATTTTATTCCCTCTGTAAAGTAAGTTAAAAATGTACTAACAGTCAAAAGTAATGAAGAAATTAATCTCACAGATGAATAACAGGTCTAAGCATGGCTTGTCATACATGAATACTTTTATTACAGTACTCAAAAGGTCCCAGGATACGGGAGAACACTTGCTAGATCTAGGGACAGATTTACTAAGGATTTGTGTTGTTCTCGCATGACGCAAGTCCCTAACAGGGATTTTCTAAGCAACGGAAAGCCACTTTGTGTGGTTTAGTCAGTATAAAGTAAAGTAGCGCATTGCACTACCTTGCTTACTTTGTGTCATGTAGGCATTACATGGGTGGCGCATGGGTGTTCCCATGCATCCACCCATATATTTTATTGCAAACACTGATTTTCTGTATTTTAATGCAACACCAGATTTACACAGATTTGTAAACCTGGGTTTTCACCAAAATGATGCACCATCCCAACAGAGGCACAATGAGTAGAAATATCTTTATTTCTCCTCATTAATTTCTTTTTCCATGTGTGCTGCATTCTGATTGCAAGTAGGAACCCTTGCACTAAGGTGCAATGATGCCTGCATTGGCACTAGGCAGCACAGAGTGAGCCGGCACAAGGAGAGTGCAGAAATGCTCCACATCTTTGTACATATGGAGCACTTCTGCCCTCTAACTTTCACACACCTCAGCGCAGCAAGTTGCCTTACTGGTTGTTTGAAAGAATGGTACATTTTCCCAAAGTCTTTATAAATAATGCATTAGTATCAACAGTTGACACCAGACATTCTGGATCATTGTGTCCTATATTCCTGTTCAAGGATTTCTGTCACTCACCTATTCAATTAAATCTGAACAATACACATGAAAATAAAAAACTACAGGCCTGATTTAGAATTTGTGGATGGGTTTCTCTGTCACCTCTGTGACGGATATCCCGTCCTTCGAATTACAAGTCCATTATATCCTATGGCACTTGTAATACAGCGGATGAGATTTCCATCAGGTGTGTGACTGGTTTATCCATCCACTGAAAACCAGACCAAGCCCTAAATCAGTTGATGCCATCTTGAAATAGTTCCCCTGGCAAATTTAGCAAACTATGGCATCCAGTTAAACCACCTCAAAGCACCCTTAATGAAATAACACACATTTTAACCTACGGAAACGATCAAGATTATTAGAAAGTCAAGTGCAAATTATAGGCATTGGTTATCGGGAGCTGGATGGTGAGATTTGACAGAGGATGAAAACTTTGAGGAACTTTTTACTCTTCTAAATATTCGAGAACATGAGTAATCTATCAACTCCATCCAACTGAATAACCCATATAAAGGCATTTTGACCTGCCTTTTGTTGATATACCCAAATTTGATAACATGAAATAAGTAATCATTATTCACCCAGCTACCAGTGTCCAGTATCTTAATAAGACTAGGAAAATACAGATAGGTAGCCTCTCCCATGTAACTCACTCTCTGGTCACTATACTTGCCACTCCTCTGAGAGAGCTGTGTTCAGTACCCCGCATACGCTGTCAGGGTAAGGTAAACTACCCCACTCGTTAGTTTAAGAGAGCTGACACCTCCCATCTGGAAGCACCCAGCACACTCCCTGGGTAACTCCACCTCAGAAACCAGAACCACTAGTGGGCCTTTCATCTATAGACACAGGGTCTTTGTCCCCCACCTAGGTAGTTGGAAGCTTTACTGAGTCATACTGCAGTGCCTCTGGGCAGATTCCCCTGGCGCCCCCCCATTTCTAGCACCTACCCAATCTCAAAATAGCAGAAATTGATATGTCACCACCAGCACAACTCATCTTTTACAACCCAGCGGCATTGCCATGCAGGTAAGTGCAATGAAGCCTATTTTAGAGGTACCCTTACAACGTGGTCCTTTACCACGTAGGTAGGTAGGTATATGTATATGTATATATATTACCTACTGGCGGTTGCCAGTAGGTAGTTATAGTTAGGACCAAGTTTCCATACGAAGAGCATTTTTTGTTTTACTTATAACTTTGGAGTCGTTTGATGAATCTTCATAAAATTTTTCAAAATAATTCTTTGTTCGGCTCAGCTCCTATGTGGGAAGTTTGGGGGGGATTCGTCAAGGGGGGGCCGAGAAAAAGGGGGTCCCAAAACGTGTTTTCTCCATGTTAATTTCCATAGGAAAATTTAGACAAGGCTACAGGTCGAACAGGTGAACGGAATTACCCCAAATTCGGCAGGGAGAAGGGTCTTGGTCTAGAAAGCACGCTTTTGTTTATTAGGTGTAAATCCGTTCAGCAGTTTTTGAGAAATATCGAAATTTACAGACATTGATATTTGAGAATTCTGCCATCTGATTGGCTGAAGCGTTACGAGCACGAGCTTGCTGCTTATTGACTGCAAGCGCTGCGAGCGGTTGCAACTAGGAAGTGTTGGCCACCATTTTGTGATTCCGTCGAAGCGAGTAAGGGGAAAAAGGGCAAAAAAGTGGGAAAGAGGAGGGTAGGAGCACTGTAACCTCTGTGGGGTGTTTAGGGTGTGCTATAGACGGGGTGTGAAGCGAAGTATTCACCCCTAGCGGTGTGAAAGTGCTGGGCTACAGAAATTAAGTGAGGTATTGCCTAGAGTCTGATGCTGCTAAGGTGAGCTGGTGCGGGAGTCGGGGATTAAAGCGTGAGCCCAAAGTATGTGTCTTCTGCTGTGAAGTCATGTGCCGTGGCCGCTACACTACACCTGTGGAAGTAGTGTCAGCATGTGTTTATACCTACTAGGACGAACTACTGACCCATACTGGTCTGAAAGTCCTGGGGTACGGGAAATATGTGAGGTATTGTGTACAGTCTCATGGTGCTAGGCTGAGCTGCAGCCGGAGTCGGGGATGAAAGCGTGAGTCCAAACAGTGTGTCATATGCTGTGAAGTCATGTGCTCTGGCCGCTGTGCCACATCTGCCCAAGTAGTGTCAGTATGTAGTTAACCTACTCGGAGGAACTTTTGTTTCGAACATTGTAACTTGTGTACGGTGCTTAGGGGATGTTATACAGGGAGTGCGAAGGTAAATTCATGCGTATCAAATCAATTTGGTATTTGTAAAGTGCAAACTACTCACTCCTACGGGTCTGATGGTGCTGGGGGCGTAAAAGCTGAGCTGCTGACGGACTCGGGGTAAAGCCGGTGAACTACTGACCCCTACTGGTCTGAAAGTGCTGGGTACGGAAATTAAGTGAGGTATTGCCTAGAGTATCATGCTGCTAAATTGAGCTGCTGCTGGACTCGGGTATGAAACAGCGAGCCTGTGTTTGCTATGCTGTTAAGTCATGTGCTCTGGGCACTGTGCCACACTTGTCCAACTTGTATATGGTGCTTAGCTGGTGTTGTACAGGGAGTGCGAAGGTAAATCAATACGGTATTTGTAAAGCGTAAACTACTCACCCCTATGGGGGAGTAGAGGTGGTGATCAAAGCGAGAGCTCTGTGCTGCAAAGTCAGATGGTCTGGCCGCTGCGTCACAGCTGTGTGGAGAATACATTTTGGCGAGGGTGCGGTAGTTGCCGTTACCTGGCCCTAAAATAGCGGGCCTAAGTTGTCAGTTATAGGGTGGCTTTAAAAAGAGCCCTTGTGTTGATTAGTTGGAGCTACATATAAGTGCGGATGCACAGCTCCAAGTTATTCAGGAAAACTCGATTTCCGTGATCTGTGAAGTGTACTCTATCACTTCTGTAGATATCAGCCATATCAAAACATATGCTGTTGTTGTAGATGGACCCCATTTTGTGGTCTCTGAGGTATGCAGACACAGCTTTGTTGAGTTTCTTCCTAGATTTTTCAATCGGAGGACAAAATTGTTTTGACCATTTCCACTTCTGTCTTTGGCATATATTGGAATATACAAAGACAGTTTGAGGGAAAAGTAACATCAATTGCCCAAAGGTGTCCTTCATAAGCATTTCCAAACCTACCCCAGTCAATGTGCCTAGGTCGTTTCCACCACAGTGCACAATCATGAGGTCAGGGTGTTGGAGATGCAAACAGGTTTTAACCAAAGGCAAGAATTGGTGGCACTTCAATCCTCTCTGTGTAAAACATTTAATGGCTTGTATACCTAGGTCTAAGTCAATACGTCTCTGTTCTGCATACCTCTTGCACCAGAAAATATAGCTATGTCCTACGATCCACACTAGCATTTTGAAGGTATGACTGGAAGGTATGGAAAGTTGTCTGTAGCTCATGCAGTTCCTTGGTAGAATAAGAGATATGTTTAAAGATGGGGAACTACTTTTTATTGCCATACAAAACGATACGTGATTGGGAGACGAAAAGCACTCTTTTTTAAAAGTAGGGTGCACATTTGTTTTGTGGAAAAGCATCTTTGTGATTGGTTAAGAAAAAGCAGTTTCAACGTGGAGTACATATCATAGGGTAAAAGTTGTCAACTCAACCACACCTGCTACTTGCATTTGTAAGGCACTGTTCAAACTTAGAACAATCGTGAACTTTTAACCTACACGTGCCGTTAAATGTTTGAGAAAATTGTGCAAAAAATATGGTTAAGTTTAAAAAGATTGATGAACTTTTAACCTGCACGTGTTGTAGAATGTTCTAGAAAGTGTGTTGATAGAATACGTTTCACTTCTGAATTCTATGTGTTGTTGAATATTTAAAAAACTGTTTATATGGAAAATTAAAAAGAAACCAAGAGAGAGAAATTTTGAAACCTAAAAGAATCACAGAACTATTCTAATTTGTTCTTTACATGTATTTATGTGTGGAACAACAAAATTATAGACAGAACAGTACCAGGAAGAGGAAGAAGCAGGGAGTGCGGGGACAGGGGGAGATGGGTAGAATGGCAGACATGCACAATTAAGTATAGCACAAGTATAGACAAACAATGGCCAAAATGAAATACACCAACAAGGAGCACAAGTCACACAACTCGCCAACATCACACCAGTGAACGAGCATAGAAGTGAAAACGACGCTGCATTCATAGAGGATGTGTACAAAGGCGGGTCGTTGGTGTTGTGGGATGTCTGCGACCGTGGTCATCATGGATGAGATGCCCAGCACGTGGCACATGGGCGAGTTCACTGTCTGTGACGTTGCAAACAGCTGCTCCTCCCTCCCCTGAGCTCCCACACTTTTCGATGGTGCGGTGTTGTATCTCGTGCACTCGTACGGCACACCATTGTAATACCTATTTGTGCATGTGCTGCTGCATTCCAACTACAACATCACAGTGTCAGGAATCGCGGTCGGTTTCTTCCGTTTCGACAGACTGTGGCTAGTATTTCTTCTTTTGTGCCCCACAAAACTCACCCTCAAACAGATTTCCCCTTGAGCTGGCGAGGTTGTTGGCATCGCCGGAATTCAAACATGGCCGCCAACATCCTTCAGCATACCGCTGTTCAGCGGTCTAGTTGTCACTTTTAACTCCGCTCTGGTGAAGTGCGCTCCAATTTTCTACGGCGCACTTCACCGAAGACTTCAGGAGAGGCGCTGTTTGGGCGTCGCGTTAGTTAGTCATGGTAGAGGCTTGGTTTAAACTTAAAGCGGGTTTGTTTTCTGCGGTTAAAGTTCTAGAGTCGAGGTCAGTGAAAACTTTTGAAATTCATTTGAAGGTAAAAATCTGAATTTAGTCACCTTGCATTATTACCTCAGTATTGTTCCTGAATGCGCTTCGCAGGTTGTCAAATACTAATTAGCAGAAAATTAAACTAAAACCAATTTCCCCTCACAAGAATCCTCAATTAACCTAATAAAGTAAAATAAACTTCCTATATGCAGTAAGAAGGGAAAGGTTTCATGCTTCCCAGATTTCCCAAGCCTTAGCATCAATTCATTCGAAAAATAACACTCTAAATGACATCAACAAAGGGTGCTTAGAGCTTCGTTAGACTTGGGTAAAGCATATTTAATAGTTATACGCAGAGTTTTCAGAGGTTAACAAATCTTTTATGACATAAAAAAAATTACATTTTGAGCACAGAATAAACCACTGCTCAAGAGTAAGGAAAAGAAGAATATCAGCGGTTACCATACACTGACCACTTTTGTTCCTTCACTGTGAGTACAATAGGAGAGGGTTGTGACTCAAATTAATACATACTAGCCAAGTAGGAGAAAAATAATACTTACCAAGGTGTTTCCTCGTTTTAGCTGAGATAGAAGTCGCATCTGGGCTCCTGTAATCAGAAAAGAGAGAAGGGAACTAAGTGGAACCTTCTTAAAAGACATAAGGCAAATTTTAAGAAGTAAGAAGAGAAGTAGCTCCGAGGCATATTCTGGTAAGGCTGGCGATCTAGTTAGCATTGAGAAAGTAAGTAAAAGAATCTTGGTTCAATTTACTAATGAATAATGTTAATGTTCTCAGTGCTGTTAAACACTCATAAGAAGAAGAAGACGAAACAGAACAGACAGTGAGCTTGGACTGTTCTCTTCTCTGTCCCAATTCCCCATCCCCCATTGGAACTTACCTGTGAAGGATATCACTAGTCTAACAGGAACGTTTTGATTGGGGCATTGGAAACTAGCGTTGTTCTGCTCCTGTGTAGTAAGACCTGACAGAGTGAAGTGCCCACGTTGGTGTAAGCACCCGAGCGGAATGACAGAGGGTTTAGATTTAAAAAGTTTAAGGGACATACTGGGAAATATACAAAGAGACCTTGAGGCAGTTCGGGAGGAGAATAAAATTTTAAGACAGGAGATAGTGAGCTTTAAATCTGAAAGGGCTGTCCCGGGAACTAGCCAAGGAACTTCTTATTTTGACCACCAAAGAACTAATACCAGTACTTCATCCTTGAATCCCACACAAGTTATTCATTCCTTGTCCCCTGTAATTCCTCTCGCACCCCCAGAACGATTTAATGGAGACCCGCAGAAGGCCCACATTTTTTTAACGCAGATGCACAATCCCGAGTAGCATTTATTTTGTCCTATCTCAGTGGGGATGCCGCTTCGTGGTCAATGCCGCTTGTGACCCAAGATGATCCTGTCTTATACAATCTTGAAGATTTCAAAAAAGAATTTCTTCGATTCTTCGATATAAGAACAGCTTCTCAAGCTTCAGACAACGAACTGTTAGAATTAAGACAAGGAAACAGAGAAATAGTGGCTTACTTAGACCAATTTAATAAACTGGTGGTAGAGACGAATTGGCCCGAAAACAAGAGAGCAGCGGTTTTCTATCGAGGGTTACGTGAAGAGTTAAAAGATGCCTTGTCCCAAATTCCTAAGCGTCCTACGGAAATTTCAGCCTTGGTGGATTTGGTTTTGGAAATCGATTACAGACAAAATGAGCGAAAAGGTGAACGAAGAAGAGAGTTCAGGTCCAGTGTCCCTCGTTTTGATCGTGCCAAATCTGAAAACACGCAGACTACTGAAGGATCTTCAGGACTTGAACCGATGCAGATTGGTGTCATCAGGGGTCCGCTAACTAAGGAGGAGAAGGAAAGGCGAAGAGTTAACAAGTTATGTATGTACTGTGGAGGCGGCGAACATTTTGTTAAAACGTGTGTAAAAAGACCCAAGATATCTGTGAAGGAAAACTAGTTGCACCACCGGTAGGCGGAGTTGGACTGGTGGATGCAATTAAGGAAACAACTCCAATTAATCATCAGTTGGCCAACACCTTGCAGGTCTCCTCACCCCATTTGGTCATGTCTGTGACGTTAAAATTCAGGAGAGAATTTTTGACCGAAGTCACGGTTATGGTGGATTCGGGAGCAACTGGCAATTTTTGCGACCATAGATTCGCAGAGCATATTGGATTGTAATCAATCAAGAAAGAAAAAAGTGAAAAGGTCAGGGCAGTTGACGGAACCGATTTAACTTCGGGACCAATAACGAGTCACTCGGAGCCAATACAGATGACCACCATAGAAGGAAATCAAGAGATTCTGCAATTCAATTTGATTGATGCACCCCAATTCCAACTGATTTTAGGCTTACCATGGCTCACCGAGCATAACCCGTCTATCGATTGGGGAGCTCGCACAATCAAGTTGAATTCGGATTATTGCTCAGGGCATTGCTACAGTGACAAATTGGATGTTCCTGGACCCAGAGCTGCAACCCTGTTATGTGAGAATGAGAGCTCAGTATGCTTGATTCAAACAGTCACGATACCAGAAGAATATCAAGATTTCACCGATGTATTTGATGAGGTCAAGGCAGAGGTTTTACCGCCCCACAGACCCTATGATTGTAAAATTGAATTTGAAACAGGGGCTAATTTGCTGTGCAATCGGATTTACGCCCTGACAGAGAAGGAAAATGCCCATTTGAAGGAATAGTTGGCTAAAAACTTAGAGATTGGATTTATTAGACTGTCGCAATCCCCAGTCTCATCCCCTCTTTTCTTTGTTCCGAAGAAGGGAGGAGATCTCAGGACCTGCATCGACTTCAGAGCAATCAATAGAATAACAATCAAGAATTGATACCCTTTACCACTCATTTCAGTTTTGATTGACCAGGTGAAGGAAGCCAAAATGTATACTTGTTTAGACCCACGAGGGGCTTACCACCTAATTAGACTACAGGAAGGCGACGTGTGGAAGACGGCATTTAGGACAAAATACGGCCTATATGAGTACCTGGTAATGCCGTATGGTCTTTGCAATGCGCCAGCGGCGTTCCAGTACTTTATTAATGACGTCTTAAGTAAGTTTATAGATCAATGTGCCATAGTGTGCGTAGACGACATTCTAATCTACTCTAATACGAAAGAAGAATATCAAAATCAAGTTCGAGCCGTGCTTCAACACCTACGAGAAAATTCCCTATTTGTCAAGTTGGAAAAGTGTGTGTTCAGTACCGATACTGTGACATTTTTAGGATTCGTGTTATCACCTGAAGGAGTAAAAATGGATGAACAGAAGGTGAAGGCCATAACTGACTGGAAATCTCCCACCACAGTAAAAGAAGTGCAAAGTTTAATTTGATTCTCAAACTTTTATAGACGGTTCATTCATGGTATCTCTCAAAAAATCCTCCCGCTAACTCGTTTGCTGAAAAAAGGCGTACCATTCGAGTGGTCAGAGGAAGCTGAAGAGGCCTTAAATTGATGAAGGAAATTTTACCACAGCACCGGTCCTACTCCATGCAGACCCCTCTGAGCCTTTTTATCTGGAGACAGATGCTTCAGATCTAGCCATAGGGGGAATACTCTCACAGAGGCACAAGGACACTGGACAATTGCATCCGGTGGCGTATCGCTCCCGTAAACTCAATCCTGCGGAGTGTAATTACACCATAATCGAGAAAGAACTTCTGGCAATTAAAGATGCTTTCAAAGATTGGAGGCATTATTTAATGGGGGCGAAACACACAGTAACTGTGTATACAGATCACTGTAATTTGAAATTCCTAAGATCTGCTCGTACACTTACCCCCCGCCAATTGCGTTGGTCACTTTATTTCGCAGACTTTGATTTTGTAATCACTTTTCGTCCAGGTTCTAAGAATGGCAAAGCTGATGTTCTTTCAAGACTAGACACAGACAATCAAGCCTCAGCCATAGAGAATCAACAACTTATCCCTGAAGACAGATTTGTTGGAACAATGTCTCTAGAACCATTTGAGAAGCACTTTTGTGAAGTAATGACTAATCTCAACATGGAAAACTGGGCCTCAGAAGATCCACAACGTCTCATTCATCAGAGTCTACCTTATCAAGGAACCACCTTGTATTTACCTACTAAAGAACTTCAGGTGAAAGCAATGCAAGAATGTCATGACAATCCTTTGGCTGGGCACAAGGGCATAATGAAAACTGAAGACTTACTCAAGTGTCGCTTCTGGTGGCCACATATGTGCAAAGATACCCGTCAATATGTTTTGGGATGTGAAACCTGTGCTCGGGGAAAACCGGACAGACAGGCTCCTAAGGGTCTCCTGCAACCTATGCCAACTCCCCCGTATCTTTGGCACACAGTCTCTTTGGACCTGATTGTAGATCTGCCCTCATCCCACGGTTATGATACCATCCTTGTATGTGTAGATGCATTTAGCAAGATGGTGCATTTTATACCCTACAAATGCACCCCAACTGCTAAACAAATGTCCCAACTCTTCAACCAACACATAATTCACTTGCATGGTTTTCCAAAAGTTCTAATCTCTGACAGGGAGTCTCAGTTTCTATCTCCGTTTTGGAAGGAGTATATCAAGGGTTTGAATGTAGATCATCGCTATTCCACCAGTTTCCATCCAGAAACTGATGGTCAGACAGAACGCATAAACCAAGAGATAGAACAGTACTTGCGCCTCTATTTGTTGAACGATGAGGGGGATTGGCCAGACCATTTATGGGCTGCAGAATATGCACATAATAATGCTCTCAACGTGTCTACTGGACACTCCCCCTTCTTTATCAACGCTGGCAGGCATCCCAATTCACATGTACTATTTGATGATGTGGAAGTTCCTGCAGTCCAAGACATTGCCCAACATTTAACTAAAATTTATCAATCTGTAAACCAGAAGAACAAGTTACTTACCTTCGGTAATGATGTATCTGTAAGAAACATTAGTTAGTTAGATTCCTCACCTTAGAATATCCCCAGGCGTCAGACTGGATCCGGAAGATTTTTCGTCAGCAATACCCCTTGCGCGTCGCTAGGCGTCGTCTGCGGCTCCGCGTCCGTCGTCGGCGTCGTGCGCCGGGATGACGTCGTCGGAGTACTTAGACGCCGCCCTCGCGCGCTGACGTCAGTTCTTGTACATAGCCTTCCGCGCCAGGAACGCAGAGCCATGCAAAGACCGACACTGGTGCCAAAAATAAAATCTAGGGCCCTGAAAGGGATAGCCTTAACCCTAGATGTCAGTTCGCAGAACGGGGAGGATGGGAGGGTCGGTGAGGAATCTAACTAACTAATGTTTCTTACAGATACATCGTTACCGAAGGTAAGTAACTTGTTCATCTGAAAGAAACACGTTAGTTAGATTCCTCACCTTAGAATAGATACCCAAGCAATACCATCCCCGGTGGTGGGTCTGCGAACCAAGATCACACCAGAAAGTCCTGGAGGACAGAACGGCCAAAGAAGCCATCCCTCCGGACTTGGCTGTCAAGGCAATAATGCCTGGCAAACGTGTGTAGCGAAGCCCACGTCGCCGCCTGACAGATGTCCTGCAAAGGGACTCCCCGTCCCAAGGCAGTAGTAGCCGCCGTGGCCCGAGTAGAATGGGCGCGCAGCCCAACAGGAGGGTCCTTTTTAGCCAAGGAATAGCAGATTTTTATACACAAAACGACCCACCGAGAGATGGTTCGTTTGTGCACAGCTTTCCCCTTCTTAGCGCCCACGTACCCAACAAAAAGCTGGTCGTCCACCCGGAACTGTTTTGTGCGGTCCAGATAAAAGGAGAGCGCACGTTTTGGGTCCAGACGGTGGAGCCTCTCTTCCTCTTTGGAAGGATGCGGAGGCGGAAAGAAGGTGGGCAAGGTGACAGACTGCCCAAGGTGAAATGGAGTCACCACTTTAGGAAGAAAGGAGGGACGAGGCCGAAGGACAACCTTGTCCGGATGAACAGACAGAAAAGGAGGCTTTGAAGATAAAGCCTGGAGCTCACTCACCCGTCTAGCCGAGGTGATGGCTACCAGAAAAGCAGTCTTTAGAGTTAGAAGACGAAGAGGGCAATTGTGAAGAGGCTCGAAGGGAGCGCACATCAGGAATGTCAAAACCAGATTCAAGTCCCACTGAGGCATCACAAAAGGGACAGGAGGGAACGTGTGTGTAATGCCTTTGAGAAAGCGTGTAACCACAGGGGACTTGAAAAGAGAAGGCTGATCAGGAAGCCGCAAGAAGGCGGAGATGGCAGCAAGATAACCTTTCAGGGTGCCCAGGGCAGAGCCCTGCCGGGCCAGAGAAAGAAGGAAGAGGAGAACCTCAGAAAGAGGGGCGGAAAGGGGATCCACAGCCTTTGCTGTGCACCATGCCACAAATTTGTTCCACCGGCAGGCGTATACCGACTTTGTGGAGGGACGCCTGGCTGCCAGAATGATATCACAGACTTCAGGAGGCAAGTCAAATGGCATCAACTGCCGCCGCTCAATCTCCACGCATGGAGGTGGAGGCTGGACAGGTTCGGGTGGAGGACCGTCCCCTGCTGCTGCGACAGAAGATCCTCCCGAAGGGGCAGACGTATCGGGGGATCGGTCAACAGACTGAGTAGCTCGGGATACCAGTATCTTCGTGCCCAATCCGGAGCCACCAAGATGACTTGGGCCCGGTCGTGCCTGATCTTCTTCAGCACTCTGGGCAGAAGTGGTATAGGCGGAAAGGCGTACAACAGACCGCAACTCCACTCGTGACGAAAAGCGTCGCCGAGCGAGTGCCGCCTTGGAAATTCCAACGCGCAGAACTGCTGACATTGCGCGTTCTCTTCGGTGGCGAATAGATCTAACCAAGGCTCTCCCCACTGCTGAAAGAGGCCTTGCGCCACCTCGGAGTTCAGACGCCATTCGTGATCCATCATGCACCGGCGGCTGAGTTCGTCTGCTCTGGCGTTCAGAGAGCCCGCCAGATGTCGAACCACCAGGGTGACGCCCTGGTGTTCCAGCCATGTCCAGAGGCGCAGAGCCTCCTGACAAAGGGTCCACGACCCCACCCCGCCCTGTTTGTTGCAATACCACATGGCGGTGGTGTTGTCCGTGAACACCTGCACGACACTTCCCCTGACAGAGGGAAGGAAGGCTTTCAGTGCAAGCCGGATCGCTCTCAACTCCAACAGGTTGATGTGGAGACGAGACTCCGCCGGAGAACAGAGGCCTCTGATCTCCGCCTCTCCCATATGGCCACCCCATCCCAGGAGGGACGCATCCGTCACTACGACATGCTCTGGTTGGGGAAGGGAGAGGCTCTTGCCCTTGACCCACTCGCGGTCCGTGAGCCACCACTGCAACTGTTGTGCAGTGCCCTCCGAGATCAAGACATGGTCGGACAGGTTGCCGTGATGCTGGGCCCACTGAAACTTCAGGTCCCACTGCAGAGCCCGCATGCGCCGCCTGGCGTGATGCACTAGTAGGATGCAGGAGGCCATCAGCCCCAGAAGCCGCAACACTAGCCTGACCGAAACCCAGGATAGAGGCCGAAAGATGGGAATCAGGGCCCGTATATCCCGGACCCGCTGTTCCGGTGGATGGACCCGGAACCGCGCCGAATCCAGAACCGCTCCGATGAAGAGGAGCTTCTGAGAGGGACTCAGGTGTGACTTCGGCACGTTGATGGAAAACCCCAGCAAATGCAGGAGATCCGCCGTAGTCTGGAGGTGGGAGACGACTGCCTGGGGCGAGGAACTGTGGAGGGCTTGGACCAGGTGCCCTGCAGAACGTCAGTGAGGGCCTCGTTGAACGGCAGCAGAGGCTCAGTGGAGCTTGCTGAGGTTTGAAGCACCTCAGTGAGGATGTTAGTCCTCACAGCCACGGCAGGCAACTCGAGCCCAAGGGCCTCGGCCGCCTTGCGCAGCACCACAGAAAATGCTGCACCCTCCTCCGAAGCCACGGTCGGAGGAGAAGTGAATCCAGTGTCTGGCGAGGTGTCCAGCCCACTGGCCTCCCCCAGTTCATCTGCCCAGTCCTGAGAAAGCTGTGACTGAACAGCCAGAGGGTCCTCGAACCCCTCCCAGTCGCCCCCTTCTTCCGATTCCTGATAAACAGGAGGAATGATCGGAACCGGACTGTAGAGATGGTAGGACTCAAGCGGCGTCGGATGCGGCGTCGGCGGACGCCGTGCCGGCGTCGGGTCCGGATGAGGGCTAAACCGGGGTGTCGGCGTCACAGGCGTCGGCGGCGCCGGTGACGGCGTCGGTGGTTCAGGCGTCGGCGCCGGTGGAGGAGTGACTAGGTCAACTGGCGTCGACTGGGGCCCAGGCAAGGGCCCCGCGGGGACCTGCGGCGTCGAGACCGGAGTCGTCGACGGCGCCGGGGCCGGAGCCGCCGGCACGCGAGGTCGCCCAGTCGAGTCCGCGGGGCCCGAAGGCGCGCCAGCGGGCGTCGACGGCGGGGCCAGGCTCCTCATGGCCGAGAGGAAGGCACTGATCTCCGCCAGCGCCGCGTCAGCCCCAGGGACCGGAAGGTATGGGGGCGGACGCGGCACCTGCGGCTCCGCCGGAGCCGCGGGGGTGGAACCACCCTGACCCTCGGCCGAGTCGCGCGACCGGCGAGGGGAGTCCGAAGAGCGATGTCGCCTCTTGGACTTCTTTGAGCGTTTGGACTTACCCGACGACTTGGAGCCGGACGAGCGATGGCGTCGGCTAGGGCTCCGCGAGCGATCCTTGGACCTCCTCCTGGACCGGGATCGCGCATGACGCGGAGCCGAGTGGCGAAGCTCGAGAAGCTTGCGGGACCGCTCCCGCCTAGCCTTCGAAGTCAGGGCCTGACAGTCGTTGCACGACTCCGCGTCGTGGTCGGGGCCTAAGCAGTAGAGGCACCGGCGGTGGTGATCGGTCACCGACATCAGTCGATGACAATCCTCACAAGCCTTGAACCCAGGCATCCTACCGGCACCAGATGTCGACAGACAAGGATCAAAAATGATCAAAAAAGATTTAGTCAAAAAAGACTAAAAGGGGTAGCTCTCCCGGATCTGCGCTTACTGGCGCAGAAAAAAGAAGAACTGACGTCAGCGCGCGAGGGCGGCGTCTAAGTACTCCGACGACGTCATCCCGGCGCACGACGCCGACGACGGACGCGGAGCCGCAGACGACGCCTAGCGACGCGCAAGGGGTATTGCTGACGAAAAATCTTCCGGATCCAGTCTGACGCCTGGGGATATTCTAAGGTGAGGAATCTAACTAACGTGTTTCTTTCAGATTTTGTCGATTGCTAAAGATCGTTACAAACGGGTTGCTGACCGAAAACTTAAAAAAGAACCTGATCTTCATGTAGGGGATTTAGTGTGGCTAAGTACAAAAAATCTCAAACTTAAGGGTCCCCGTAAATTTCAACCTCGCTTCATGGGTCCCTATCCTATTGAAAAGGTCATTAGTTCAGTAACTGTCTCTCTTCTTAAACCAGTTCAACCAGGTTTGCGTAGACTCACTCCTCCTAATCCTTTACTAATTAATGATGAGTTGGAATATGAGGTGCAATGTATCTTAGATTCCAAAAAGGTCCCCAATGAAATTTCTTATCCTATTGACTGGAAGGGCTATGGACCGGATGAGCGTTCATGGTAAAAAAGTTCTGATGTCCATGCTCATCGTTTGATCGCAGCCTTCCATGCTAAATAGCCTTTAAAACCACGATTGGAGGAAACCCCGTTGAGAGGGGGTACCGTCAGGAATCGCGGTCGGTTTCCTCCGTTTCGTCAGACTGTGGCTAGTATTTCTTTTTTTGTGCCCCACAAAACTCACCCTCAAACAGATTTCCCCTTGAGCTGCCGAGGTTGTTGGCATCGCCGGAATTCAAACATGGCCGCCAACATCCTTCAGCATACCACTGTTCAGCGTTCTAGTTGTCACTGTTAACTCCGCTCTGGTGAAGTGCGCTCCAACTTACTACGGCGCACTTCACCGAAGACTTCAACGGGAGAGGAGCTGTTTGGGCGTCGCGTTAGTCAGGGTAGCGGTGTGATTTAAACTTAAAACAGGTTAGTTTTCGGTGGTTAAAGTTCCAGAGTCAAGGTCAGTGAAAACTTTTGAAATTCATTTGAAGGTAAAAATTTGAATTTAGTCACCTTGCATTATTACCTCATATTGTTCCTGAATGCGCTTCGCAGGTTGCCAAATACTAATTAGCAGAAAATTAAACTAAAACCAATTTCCCCTCAAAAAAATCCTCAATTAATCTAATAAAGAAAAATAAACTTCCTATATGCAGTAAGAAGGGAAAGGTTTCACGCTTCCCAGATTTCCCAAGCCTTACTATCAATTCATTCGAAAAATAACACTCTAAATGACATCAACAAAGGGTGCTTAGAGTTTCGTTAGACTTGGGTAAAGCATATTTAATAGTTATACGCAGAGTTTTCAGAGGTTAATGAATCTTTTATGACAGAAAAAAAATTACCTTTTGAGCACAGAATAAACCACTGCTCAAGAGTAAGGAAAAGAAGAATATCAGCGGTTACCATACACTGACCACTTTTGTTCCTTCACTGTGAGTACATTAGGAGAGGGTTGTAACTCAAATTAATACATACCAGCCAAGTAGGAGAAAATTAATACTTACCAAGGTGTTTCCTCATTTTAGCTGAGATAGAAGTCGCATCTGGGCTCCTGTAATCAGAAAAGAGAGAAGCGAACTAAGTGGAACCTTCTTAACAGACATAAGGCACATTTTAAGAAGTAAGAAGAGAAGTAGCTCCGAGGCATATACTGGTAAGGCTAGCGATCTAGTTAGCATTGAGAAAGTAAGTAAAAGAATCTTGGTTCAATTTACTAATGAATAATGTTAATGTTCTCAGTGCTGTTAAACACTCATAAGAAGAAGAAGACAAAACAGAACAGACAGTGAGCTTGGAGTTTTCTCTTCTCTGTCCCAATTCCCCTTCCCCCATTGGAACTTACCTTTGAAGGATATCACTAGTCTAACAGGAACGTTTTGATTGGGGCATTGGAATCTAGCGTCATTCTTCTCCTGTGTAGTAAGACCTGACACACAGTGCCATTTGGATGTAGTGCATGCCACTTTACAACATCGACTGCTGCGGCCCTTGTGGCAGGCCACACCAGAGCACAGAGACACACTTACCGCACTTCCTGTACACGGAGATGTCCGAGACACCCCGTTCCTGTTGTCGGATAGGCACACCCCTGCGCTGACCTGTGTACTCCGGACCAGCACACGCCGGTTGTGCATGCAGGAGGATGCGTGTGCAGCTACATGTTCAGGCTCGCTGCCAGCACTGAGGTGATAGCACACTGTGATGTTGCAGGGCTGGTGCCTATTATGCTAACACAATGACCAGAGGGACACACTTGCTCAGATGCGGGTTTGGGGGGCATTGGCGGTCCCAGAGTTGTTCCGAAGAGTCTTCTGGCCCTCATGGGCATCCCTGTATCATGCTCATTTATTCTATGGCACCTGTGGGTGTTCTGGTGTGGCTCTTGGCTGTGTTCTCTTTCATGGTGCATGTAGTCGTCCTGCTTAACACCATCAGAAAGCAGGTGTAAAATCCCTGGTGCTAAAGTGGCTTATCGCGGAATTTGTTTCGCATTGCAGTTGGTGTGAAAGTTGTGATGTGATTTTTTGCGTGCGCAGGACAATATACGAACTGGGCAGTATATCTCGTCAAGATCCAGCACCTGAGGCCCGATTCCCGATCAATATAAATACAATGAGGTTTCGTAAATGATTTTGTGTGTACACTGTGCAGCCACTACGTCAGTGCAATTCAATACAGGATTTTAGTATTTAGAATAAATCACAAAGGTGCACCTCGTGTCTTTTTGCTTGGGAACGGCTAGCCTGCATTTCATTATCAGCACTTTAATGGAAGTAGAGTTGAGATAAATCTAACACACTATTCAGAAGTTGGTGGAAACTGCAGACATCACCAGTATTCCCGTGATAAGTCCTCCAAAATTTAAGACCATGGTGGACTTCATCAAATAACAGTAATAAGAACAAGAAAGAGTTACACAGCAGTTAAGAAAACAACCAGAAACCTTATTAATGTTTTTTCTCAAACTTCATTTTTTTATTAACATATATCAACGATAAAGTAATAAACAAAATTTATTTAAAAAAATACAAAATAACAAGGTGAAACACTGCTGTGGGGACAATGGATGTGGACGACAGAGCCTGGAAAATAAAGCACAAAATAAGGACGTGTGTAATGTGCATATCAAAGGAGAGAGACATAGAGAAAAAGAGAAGGAAAAAAAGCCAGAGAGAAAAAGAGAGGGAAGGAAAGAAAGGGAGTGAGAAAGGGAGAAGGAAGAGAGAGTTAGAGAGATAGACGTAAAAGAAGGGAGAGAGAGAAAGAGACACTGCTGTCCCTGCGTATCCATGAGCAAATAATTACCTGGTGCCACTGGAGTGTGCAGCAGTGGGCACGCCACGTCCCCGTCAAAACTCTGCGCATACCAGATATGTCGCCGAGTCCTAAGTCCTGAATGGCGGAGACCATATCAGGTGCTTGGTGGATCGCAAAGATGTTCCTGAGTCCTGAGTCATGAATGGCGGAGACCACATCATCTTCTCCATGGCCTGGCAGATCTCACACATGTCGCTGAGTCCTGAGTCATCAATGGAGGAGACCACATCAGCTTTTGGGGCCGCTAAGCCGGTGGAAGTTAAGTTCGTGCCACGTGGTGGTAGGCCCCTGATAGCCATATGAGCTTCGGGTGGCACTAAACCTGTGCATCTGAAGTCCGCGCCAAGGGGGTGGTAGGCCCCTGATGGCTATACAGATTAGGGTGCGTGTAACCTACTACGGAAGTTTTGAAAGACTCTTTATGGTTGAGACACGTGGAGCATCCGGCATCTAGTCAGCACCAGCAATAAAGGATGTGACGTTGTTGATCCATTATATTTGCGTGGTCACATGGTCTGTGAAGGGAGTGGGTGGGAGATGTGGAGAACTAGACAACTGACCTGCACACCAACAGCGACAGGTAGCTATGTGCGGCCATCGTCAGAACGTGATCTGAGTGGCGCGGTGTACAACGGAACAGGGCAGGGATAGCTACAATGGCACGGACGGCTCGTAGGCCTTCTTGGGCCTGGAAGTGTCCCTGTGCGGTTGGACAAAGAAGAGTCTTAGACATGTACAGATTTACATATAAAAACATTTATTTAAAGAAAAGAACAACAAATAAGACTGAAGGGAGTCTGGTGCTGTGGTCGCTGACACGAAGTTGGGGTGACTGCCTTTCAGGGTTCAGGACACAGTTACACATGTGGGATTGGTTTGTGTTAAAGAGGGTTAGTGGCATGACGTGCTGTTGGCCATGCATATGGAAATATGCCTCACTGATCAGAGGGAGGCTGGTGCTGTGGTCGCTGCCACGGACTTGGGGTGACTGCCATTCAGGATTCAGGACACAGTTACACATGTGGGATCGGCTAGTGTTAAAGAGGGTTAGTGGGACTAGGTGTCGCCGGCCTTGCATATCAAAATATGCCTCACAAATCGAAGGGAGTATGTTGTGTGGTTGCTGCCTCGGACTTGGGCTCACTGCAATTCAGGACTCAGGACACAGTTACACATGTGGGATCGGCTTCTATTAAAGAGTGTTAGTGGCACAGAAGTATTGAGAGTGTATGAGCTTGTGATGATGCTTGGTGTGGACGGGCCACACTGGGAGTAATGTGTCTTGGCTATAGGACTGCGTCATGTGGAATCACGACTCTATCTGAATTGTGAGGCCTGCTGGTCATAGTGTAGGCCAGAGGTAGTGGTGAGCAAGGGCCCACAGCCATGTGCATACGTTGGTGGCGTCACCGGTCTGCGTAGTGCAGGTTCAGTGGCACCACTTGTCGCCAGCCTTCAATTTGAAAATACTCATCACTAATCAAAGGGAGTGTAGTGGTGTGGTCGCTGCCATGAAGTTTTGGATCACTGCATATGGAAATATGTCTAACTGATCAAAGAGAGTTTGCTGCAGTGGTGGCTGCCATGGACTTGGGGTCACTGCCATTCAGGACTCAGGACACAGTTACACATGTGGGATCGGCTTGTGTTGGACAGTGTTAGTTGGCTCCATGTGTCCAAAATTCTAATTGCTAGGTCTGCTGCCTGCAGTGTAGACTGCTGAGTGTTCGTTTGTACTTGAAAATGAATTTGGTGATTGTACTAAAGGTATAACTGATATAAAAAATGTTCAAGAAGAAAGGATACTAAAAGGATATTATGTAGATTCGAGGCCCGTAATAGTTACTTGCCTAGTGACTCTGTAGTTAATGAATGAAGAAATAATTTGCGTTGGGAGCCCTAGTGAGTGCAGTGTAGGCATATGATGAAAAGATGAAATAAGTATAGAATACATTGTTGTATTTTCTGAGTACAATCTTGTAGTTAGAAATTAGCATTTAAAAATGGAATTGCGAGCTGTACTGCCTGCAGTGTAGACTGCTATTCCATTTTAGTTTTCATTTGAAGATTAATTTGGTCATTGTAGTAAAGCTATAACTGATATAAAAAAAAAGTTCTTGAAGCAAGGATACTAAAAGAATAATATGTAGGGTGTAGGACTGTGATACTTACTTGCCTACTGGAGTCTGTAGTTTCACATGGAAAAACCCCTCACTTATCAAAGGTAGTGTGATGGTACGGAGTTGGGGTCACTGCCATTCAGAACTCAGGACACAGTTACACATGTGGGATCAGCTTGTGTTAAAGAGGGTTAGTGGAACTACGTGTCGCTGGCCTTGCATATCGAAATATGCCTCAGTGATTGAAGGGAGTGTGGTGCTGTGGTCGCTGCCACTGACATGGGGTGACTGCCATTCAGGACTCAGGACACAGTTACACATGTGGGATCGACTTGTGTTGAACAGGGTTAGTGGTAGTACATCTACATTCCTAGTTTGAATTTTATAATGAGTACGTCGGCAATAAATATAAACATAGTTGGGATTTTCACCAGAAACTACTTTAAACTTTGTTATTTCTTTTTCAAACTTCAGAACAGTATTATCTTCCATTTGTTGATCAACACTTAGACATATCCAACTATTATTTTCTGTACAGTTCTCTTGACTAGCAAAGAAACGTAAATCTATATCATCACAAATTTGTTTTATAACATTTATATTAAAACTCGATTTCATGCCGCAGGAAAACCTAGACATATCCAGATGGTTCCTGTTGACTTTGAATATAAACTTGCAGATGTCTATCGATCCGAACATTGGTAGGATCCAACTGAAGCTGTACATTTTTTTCCTAAGTGTCTTCTCCTGTGAAATTTCTTCCCACATTTCTTTGAATTCTGTTTTGTCAGAGTTGGTAATATATGACGTGACATAGTGAGAAACAGCAATTGAGTTATGTGCATCATATTGTAGGTTCATATTTGCATTTCACATCTTCAAAATCTCCATATTGTAATCATTATTGTACTTCGATGCTTCTTTTCTTTTTAAATTATAAGTATTTTTGGGTGATTTTGAGTGATGGTATGTCTCATTGCTGACATAAAACTGTTCACTCTTCCTTTGGAAATTACTGGACGTGGAAAGGGAAATCGACAGTTTGTGTAAAATGTATCTTTTGCGTTATCTTTTCGTCTGTAATACTTTCCACATTGATGACTTCGATATGCA
Source organism: Triturus cristatus (assembly GCF_964204655.1). Classification (NCBI taxonomy): domain Eukaryota; kingdom Metazoa; phylum Chordata; class Amphibia; order Caudata; family Salamandridae; genus Triturus; species Triturus cristatus. The sequence continues at coordinate 764,217,144 of NC_140581.1, read as the reverse complement.
AATACGCCACACTAATCGAAGAGAGTCTGGTGCTGTGGTCGCTGGCAAGAAGTTTGGGTCACTGCCATTCAGGATTCAGGACACAGTTCCACTTGTGGGATCGGCTTTTGTTGAAGACGGTTAGTGGTACCATTTGTCGCCGGTCGCCCACAGTGTAGGGCAGAGGTAGCGGTGAGCTAGGGTCCACAGCCACGTGCATACGTTGGTGACCCAAACAAACCTTACGTAGTACCGGTTCAGTGGCACCACGTATCGTCGTCTTCCATGTGGAAATACCCCTCAGTGATTGAAGGGAGTCTGGTGCTGTGGTCGCTGTAATTGAGGAATTAGGACACAGTTACACACGTGGGATCGGCTTGTGCTGAACAAGGCTAGTTGGCACCACATGTCGCCGGTCTTCCACAGTGTAGGGCGGAGGCAGCGGTCAGCAAAGGCCCACAGACAGGTGACGTTGACTTGAGCTGCACAGATTCGGAGCATTTGGTCTTCTTAACCCAATTATAGTCTCTTACACAATTTGCGTCGCTACTAATCTTGAATTGTGAACCGTGTAACCCCAGTGTAGGGCGGAGGCAGTGGTCAGGATGGGCGCACAGCCATGTGGTGTTGAGTTGAGCTGCACAGTTAGTTGCACCTGGAGTACTCAGCGTGTGCGCACCCTGGGATGAGATGTGGTCCAGGCGGGCCGCACTGGGAGCAATGTGTTTTGTCTAATGAATTCTGCGTTGATAAGGCCATGTGGGGATGACTTATGGTGCATTGAGTTAGTTGCACCCGCAGCCTGCGATCATGCGTGGTCCGTGCAGGCTGCACTGAGAGCAACGTATCTTGCGAACTGGACTGCGACATCTGCAATCACCACTGCATCTGAATTGTGAGCAGTGCTGTCCGTAGTGTAGATCGAAGGCAGTAGTCGGTACAGACATAAGTCTGCGTTGCTGTGCCACAGGGTTTGCAGGGGCCCTGTGTCAAGGAGGCCCGCGGTTATGGCGGCTGCCACGTGCCAGGGTGAGGGCTGCCATGCTGACAGACTCGTTGGTCTTCCCACAAGTGAACCACGCCTAGGGCCTGGTCTATTTATTCATGCTCTTACGCTGGAGTGGTGTACGTTGGAGCAGCCCACTCCGCATCCGCTTCCAGGGGGGGACAACACAGCTACATGACCGAGATCTTCCCAACTGCCTGAGGTAAAACGATTGCATCCACTGTGCACTACACTACAAGTATCAATGGTATATCTCCACATGGAGAGGTTTGTGCTTTGCATAGTGAGGTCTGTGCAACACATGAGCGTTACACTTGGCATTGTGTACTTTATCAGTGATGGGTGACTTGCCCCCTTCATATATAGTTGGTTGCTCATCTCCCGAAATTCAGCTATTGTGTGGCTGAGGGGCATGGCGTTTTTCGAAGGTCCGTTGTTCTGTTTTGTGCTGCCTTGGGGGTAGTATGGGGGGTGGTCCGGGGGCAGGTTCTAGTGGTGGTGGGGCTGGGTGTTGTGGCATTGTTGGGTGTCAGAGCTACATGATCAGTAGCTGTATCACGTGTTGGTCTTTAGATGGGGCTGTGAGTTGGGTTGAAATAACGGAGTAGATAGTCGACCTCCTCACACCAGTTAAAGGTTGATGTTAATTTGTTACTGCTAACTCGGCTTATCCCCTGCTTTTTGGATCGCATTACATATTTGGCTGATCGTTGAAAATATGGAGAAGTGGTGTGTTCGTGTTTTTTTTGCACCGGACCGCCTACTGTGCATTTCATTAGCATTAGATGTGGCTCTTGTTTGTGGCGATTTTGTTGGTGTAAGGTATTGATGGAAGAGTGGTGAGATTTGCAGTTTTCACCAAGTTGAGAATGGGATGATAATTAAAAAACACAGAAAATAAGATAGGTTTAGTGAATTTTATAAATAGAAATTAGCATTTAAAAAAGCTTTGAAATTCACTGAAAAAACTATAGGTTTCAGGCACGTTATAGTTAGAAATTAGCATTTAAAAAACGTTTGAAATTCACAGAAAAAACCATAGGTTTCAGGCATGTTATAGTTAGAAATTAGCATTTAAAAAACCTTAGAAATTCACTGAAAAAAAGATAGGTTTCAGGGACGTTATAGTTAGGAATTAGCATTTAAAAAAACCTATGATTTTTTCAGTGAATTTCTAAGGTTTTTTAAATGCTAATTTCTAACTATAACGTGCCTGAAACCTATATTTTTTTCAGTGAATATAGATATATATATATATTACCTACTGGCGGTCGCCAGTAGGTAGTTATAGTTAGGACCAAGTTTCCATAGGAAAAGCATTTTTTGTTTTGCTTATAACTTTGGCGTTGTTTGATGAATCTTCATGAAATTTCCCAAACTAATTCTTTGGTCATATCAGCTCCTATGTGGGAAGTTTGGGGGTGATTCGTCAAGGGGGGGCGAGTAAAAAGGGAGGTCCCAAAACATGTTTTCTCTATGTTAATTTCCATTGGAAACTTTAGACAAGGCTTTGGTGTAAATCCGTTCAGTAGTTTTTGAGAAATATCGAAATTTACAGATATCGATATTTGGGAATTCTGCCATCTGATTGGCTGAGGCGTTACGAGCACGAGCTTGCTGCTAATTGGTTGTGAGCGCTGTGAGCGGTTGCAACTAGGAAGTGTTGACCGCCATTTTGTGATTCCGTCGAAGCGAGTAAGGTGAAAAAAGTAGGAAAGAGGAGGGTAGGAGCGCTGTGAGGTCTGTGTGGTGGTTAGGGTGTACTATACAGGGAGTGTGAAGCGATGTATTAACCCCTACTGGTGCGAAAGTGCTGTTTTGCCCAGAGTGAGATGGTGCTGAGGTGTACACTCTGAGATGAAACCGTGATCTGATTGCTGTAAACTGATGTGGTCTGGGCGCTGTAGGATACTGGCCACTGTAGCATAGCTGTCCAAGTGGTGTTAGTATGGGTTTAGAGTATAGCGGTGTGAGCTCTATGGGGTGGTTAGGGTGTGCTATACAGGGAGTGTGAAGTGAAGTATTCACCCCTAGCGGTGTCAAAGTGCTGTTTTGACCAGAGTGAGATGGTGCTGAGGTGAGGTGCCAGTACACTCAGGGATGAAACCATGAGCTGATTGCAGTAAACTAATGTGCTCCTGACGCTGTAGCATACTGGCCGCTGTAGCATAGCTGTGCAAGTGGTGTTAGTATTGGTTTAGACTATAGCGGGAGGGGGAAGCAAACTACTCACCCCTACCGGTCTGAAGACTCGAATGGAGTGTTTTAGCAAGCCGGAATAAAGAAATAATTGTGAAGAATATAATGCAGAATATTGCAATGCCACAGAAGACAAATGGTGAAATCAGGTGTGTTTAAGAAAGTGGCTGTGTGGGATAAAGCGATGGAGTCTGCAAGTTATATAAAAATTGTCTTTATGTAAGTGGAATAAATGGAACCACTGGTGCAAGAGCTAAGGCATCCAGCCGAGGCAAACTCCAACCGCTTCTGCTGTATTCAAACCTAAGCTCCTGCATCAGTCAATTCCACATTACATGTTACAGTTCCATGTGACATTAACAATACCTATTAGACATGAATGACTGTAAATTGTAGAATGAAAATAAAGGTAGGATACGATTACCACACTGTGCCAACCAGTTCCTAAACAATGCCGTGTTTTTTAATCTTGATCGCCAGTTCGTGAGCAGAGGCTGGGGAAGTGCTAATTTGTGTGAAAGGGCTTTGTGGATAAGAGGCAGGCAGAGAGACGTGTGTAGAAAGAATAGATATGGTTTCAAAATGGATGTCGGGTTTAGGTTAATTTAGCAAGTAAATAGCGTATTTGCATAGGCCATACATCATCCATCCCTGGTTAGTGTGGAGAGGTAAGGGCCAATAATGAAAACCGAGTTCAAATGCCTAAGCATACTTAGAAAGTTATTATATGAAAATAGTTCAATTGAAGTGTATTAAAAATTTTTATAGGAAAATGTAAACAAAGTTGGAGAAAATCAATCCAAGAATAAAGTGAATTTCTTACAAGTCTTGGAGATTGCAGTCCAGAATTTCTTTAGCGGCTTGAGATGCGTAGTGTTCCAAGAGGCAATTGTTGCCATTGTGTGAGAAAAGCGAAGCAATCCAATTCATATCCTCGAAGGGACAGTAATGTTCCTCGAATGCTGGAGCGGCAAATTGAATTGGCAGGCAATCTGTGATGTTGTCAAAGGTCACACGTTGCAGGAGTTCTTTCGCGGCTGCGCAGAAATCCCATTCCGCCAGGATACCTTTTTGCATAGCATCCGCCATTGCTCCACTGCCCGAACAATCAAGTTCATGGTTTTCAAGATACTCCATTACCTGCTTGATATCTGGAGCGTTTGCTGGGATGTTGGCAAGGCATAGATCCATTCGCCAGTCGATTGGGCAAGTTTTGCAATAAAAAGATGGTTGCACGCAGATTGTGTATGTGTAAATAAATGTCATGTTGTAGCTGGCTCCGATAATAGATAGAGGCGGGCAGCCGAAAAGTTGTTCCATTTTTTCACGGTATTGATGAGGCGTATTCTGTCAGACATGCTTGTTACCACAGGGAGCGTAGCCATTTTTAACAAGCTAAAATAGTAGTAGGATGGCCACTAACAGAGCGAGAATTATGGGCACTGTTGCTGTTATTCCAGAGATGATTGAATGAATGAAGTCTGGTATTAGACTAAAAACAGTTTGAAAGCCTATGAGAAGGCCGGAGGAGACAATGATCAACAAGTGTGCCAGATCTTAATTGTCAGATGGGTTGAAAATTGTGTAACAATTCATGAAGTGTAATGGGAGGTTCGTATTTAAAAGGGAGTGTATTTTACTTGAGGTTCGTGCTATCTGCAGTCGATAAATGACTTTTGGAGAAGTGAGGGACACTTCTGTTTGAAACAAAAGCGCTTTCAGTTTGCTCCGTTTAATAAAATCTGTTTTCAAAGTAGGTATTGAAGGCCAAGTTGAACTTTGGGAGTTGTGTGGGTGGGAATAGAGATTACCAGAGGAAGTTATCCGGTTTGAAACAGTAAGGACATACGGTATGTCAGCTCACATTGCGCAGCAGTTCATGTTATTAAGAGGCAGATAATTTCCGTTAGAAATTTGTGTGAATGTTGGTCTGATTGTGGGAGTTGGTGTGCTTTTAAGAAAGCACGCAAGATTGGGGGCTCTAAGCTTAGAAGCGTCGTGCAGTTGGACATTCTTGCATAGTAATGAATGACTGCCATTGTGGTCGCACTTCTCACCTGTGAGAAAAACTTCTGTATCCTCTTTAAGACAGAGATATGTAAATGGGAGAAACTACTGCTCATGAATAAACGTGCTACCTTATATAATCACATACAACATGACAAACAACATGTACACCTAGCAGACACAATGACTCTACGTACTGTGGGAACCGTGGCTAGCCATGTACACAAACCAAACATGGCATGGCACCTCTGCCACACAATGCAGATTGCGGGGAGAGATGGGAGCAAAGTATGTGTGAAGGTGACAAGTGATTCTCGATTATAAAAGTATACAATGCAAAGTGTTGAAGGGATGTGCCGGAGAGACTTGAGTATGCAGAGCACAGACATTTACATGTCAACATACACTGATGGTCTATTGAGTGAAGTCGAGAGTGGATGCAACCATGATAGTACAGTCAGTAGGGAAGATTACGAGAACATAGCGCGTACGTGCCCTCACCTCCCCAAATCTTTAGCGTGGTGGGCTGGCTCGGCGTATGCAAGGCTAGCGTAGGGGTGTGCATAAAAGGCACGTTTCTCTGGGTGTGGTTCTCTTCCGGAATGGCGAACATGTCTGTCAGGTCTGTGCAGCTTAGACCACCACGAGGCTGACGCCGTGAGTGAAGGTGGCTGCGGGAATAATGGTCTCAGCCTGCTGCTACCCAGAAACCATCAAGGCCGCTGCGACGCACATATGCCCCACAGTTCACCTTTCAACACCGTTGTATGTGAAAGAGGGCCCACCACGTGCCGGCGGAAGCTTTTGGGCCGAGGTCTGCGAGCTGGGAAGGCTCCTGAGATTAACGCTGGCCACCACGATGCAGGCAGACAGCGCCCAGCCTGAGGCCCAGCACCGTGAAGTGCTCTGTATATTACTAACACAGTAGTTGAAGAGGTACCAACAGTGGAACAGTGTCTTGATCCCAAAATGGACGATGTTAGAACTGCATCTGAGAGTGCAGATGAAGGTACTCCTTTCGACCAGCTGCAACCAACTCTAGATCCCAACAGTGGAACGGTGTCTTGATCCCACAATGGACGATGTTAGAACTACATCTGAGAGTGGAGATGAAGGTACTCCCTTCGACCAGGTGCAAGCAACTCTAGGTCCCAACAGTGGAACGGTGTCTTGATCCCACAATGGACGATATCCGATATTACCTGCTGCTTGTAAATTTTCACAGAAGTCCCTGCGTTGACGTGCATCAGACTCTGTGCTTCCGTAGCTAAGTGCTGCACATGATTATTGTGCTTGGTTGACACCAGTCGGTGGAGTACACCATGGTACAGCAGGTCCAAACAGTGGAACGGGGTCTTGATCCGAAAATGGACGATGTTAGAACTGCATCTGAGAGTGCAGATGAAGGTACTCCCTTTGATCAGGTGTAACCAACTCTAGGTCCCAACAGTGGAACGGTATCTTGATCCCAGAATGGACGATGTCTGATACTACGTGCTGCTTGGTTTTCACAGAACTCCCTCTGTTGAGGTGCATCAGACTCTGTGCTTCCATAGCTAATTGCTGCACATGATTATTGGGGTTGGGTGACTGCAGTCGGTGGAGTACACTGTGGTACAGCAGCTCAGAACAGTGGAACGGGGTGTTGATCCCACAATGGACGACGTTAGATCTGTATCTGAGAGTGGAGATGAAGGTACTCCCTTCAACCAGGTGCAAGCAACTCTAGGTCCCAACACTGCAACGGTGTCTTGATCCCAAAATGGACGATGTCCGATATTACTTGCTGCTTGGTTTTGACAGAACTCCCTCCGTTGAGGTACATCAGACTCTGTGCTTCCGTAGCTAACTGCTGCACATTATTATTGGGCTTGGTTGACTGTAGTCGGTGGAGTACACCGTGGTACAGCAGGTCGGAACAGTGAAACGGGGACTTGATTCTGTGATTGAGGATGTCAGAACTTAAAGTTTGTGATGATTTCTGTGTTCCCACTCCGATCAGGTGCAACCAACTGCGTGCTTCCGAATCCAACGGAACGTGGCTGTGAGGCGTTAATGACCACTGCCTCTGGCCTACACTGCGGTCAGCAGGGCTCACAATTCAGATGGAGTGGTGATTGCTTAATTACAGAATCCAGTAGGCAAGTAACTACAACGTCTATTGAAATATACACAATACCCTTTTAGTATACTTGTTTGAAGAAGTTTTTTATAGGTATAGTACAATGACCAAATTCTTCTTGGTAGTGGTAAAGAACACTGAATAGCAGTGTACACAGTGGACAGCAGAGATCGCAATTCGAATTGTTTTGATTTATTTATTGCAGTTTTATGTAATTTATGTTGTTGTATCTTGTGAAGAGGACGTTAGAAAAAGTATTCATGGAAGACTGTGCTCACTACTGCCTTCAATTTACACTGCAGACAGCAGTGTTCACAATTCAGATCGAGTCGCTATTGTAGATGACGGAGTCCTGTAGGCAAAAGACATTGCTCCAGTGCGCTCTGTCCGTACTATGCATATGCATCATCACAGGGTCCGCACACAGTTTTTGTTGCTTCACGTATGGTAAACTGGGCAGCTCAAGTCAACGCCATGTGGCTGTGGGCCATTGCTGACCGCTCTTTGGCCTACACTGCAGACAGCAGTGTTTACAATTCAGATCGAGTCGCTATTGCAGATGATGTAGTGTTGTAGGTAACAGACATTGCTCCTAGTACGTCCCACCCGTAGCACGCATCATCGCTGGCTGTGCACATGCTGAATGCTATCTAAGTGCACTAGACCTGATGGACCCTTTATGATACAATCTTTTTGTGTATTATTTCAGATCTACTGCCTGTATCTTAGTATACCACAAGTTATGGTTGTTTTACGATAGAATCTTTTGTGTATTATTTCACATTTAGTGTCCCTACCTTACTGCAGTACAAACTATTGACCCTTTTATTATTTAATCTCTGTGTGTGATTCAATGATTACTGTTGTAGTTGATGCTAGCAGCAACCATTCCCTGAGGGCTGCTTTACACTCACCCTACACGCATCCAGCACAGACGTCACTGGATATGTAACCCTGGAAATATAATGGAGTCGAGCGCACGTGCCCCTACCCACTTCCACTATCTATCTGTGTCCGTGTGTTCATTATGTATGCATGATACTGCCCCTGGGCCGTACCACATTACATTGTGCTGTGGACAGCGTATGCGACCATGTTACCTCAGGCAGTGGGGAAAAGTTCTGTTATGTAGCTTTTAGATGCATGGCTATCACAAGTGGAAGGCTGCTATTCAGAGCATGAATATTAATGAAGATGATGGTTGCATGTTGTGTGTACTGTCAGATAGGTGTACATAGCAAACAGTTTTCAAAAAAGCTCTGTAAGCAGAAGAGGAATCTCTCATCAAACGCTGTAGAGAGAATGGTGAAAATGGGTGGGGTCCTGCAACTGTTACAATGGGAAATATTATGAACCAATCAAATGCTTTTCTTTAAGGTCACATGGCAATCGCGCAGCGAGCGTGCAAGGAGGCCGCACCCGACGCGATTTTGAGAAAATATTACCATAATATAAGTGTATTACAGTTAGAAATATATAAATGTTTAAAATATTTTAGATTATCGCTTGTTCTCATATACACTTGAAACTTATTTAGACAAAAAAAATTAGGGAATTGCGTTCCCGGCGCGACACCATACGTCTATGACATAACACAGGGCCTGGCAGCATGCACTCGTCGCATACCCAACGTGCAGTGGGCATGACCTCATACGTACATGACGTAAGGCGCGGCTTGGTACTGCATACCCATCGCATACCAAAGTAGCAGCTGGCACGACCACATACGTTTATGATGTTACGGGGAGGCGGTGCCACAAATCCGTCAGATACAAAATGCGCATCCTTTGCGAGTTTAGCAATATGGTGGATAGGATTGGTGTGCTGATGGAGCTTGGTAAACTACTGGTACGGGACCTCGGTTTTCTCAACAACAAAAACGATATATACTTTTTTTTGAAGATTTAAAACATTACATATTTTTCAAATTAAATACAAAAAAGGATAATAGAGTTCCAAAATATTACAAAAAAATTGAAAAAATATAGGTCTTATAAATATTAAAATATGAAATTAACATTTAAAAAACCTTCGAAATTTACTGAAAAAAACATAGGTTTTACAGACGTTATAGTTAGGAATTAGGATTTAAAAAACCTTTGAAATTCACTGAAAACACCATAAGTTTTATAGACGTTATAGTTAGGATTTAGCATTTAAAAAACCTTATATATATCCTACTTGCAGTCGCCAGTAGGTAGTTATAGTTAGGACCTAGTTTCCATAGGAAGAGCGTTTTTTGTTTTGCCAATAACTTTGGCGTTCTTTGATGAATCCTCCCAAAAATATCAAAACTAGTTTTTCACTCACTTCAGCTTCTGCCTTGACAATTTTAGGATGATCCACCAAGCCAAGGTTGAGAAAAAGGGGGGCCCCAAAACACTTTTTTTCCATGTTAATTTCCAAAGGAAATCTTAGATATGGCTACAGCTCAAACTGCTGCACGGAATTGCACCACATTTGGAAGGAAGATAGCTGTTGGTCCAGAAAGTGCCCTTTTTGTTGAATGGTGTAGATCTGTTCAGTAGTTGCAAAGAAATACAAAGACATTTCCAGTTGTATATCTAGGGACACGAGGATATGCGACTCCTCCAGATCTTGTGCTGAGATCTGATTGGCTGTCAATGGGTGAGTGAATGGTTGTGTGAGTGGCTGTATGAGTGAGTGTTTGAATGCCTCTATGGAGGAGTGAGAGGGTATATGAGTGCTGGTATGGGTTTCTGAATGGGAATTTGAGTGGTTGTGTGGGTGTCTGAGTGTGCATATGAGAGGTTGTATGGTGGTGTGAGTGGGTGTGTGAGTGGTTCTGTGGATGATGTCATCAGTGATGTCATTTGAGATGTCGTCAATGATGTCACCAACCATGTCAAGAGTGATGTAATATGTGAGGTCATAAGTAGTGTATTGCGGGCATAAGCTATAGTTAGCTGAGGTAACTAAACTGTTGAATTGCACTGGTTTTGAATGAGTGAAATCTGAGCCTAACTGTAATTTCCTTGTAACCTCTTTTCTAGTGGATATATATATGTGATCAAGACCGCACTCTGATGGTTGAAACGCGTCATGACAGGCACTGGCCTGAACTATCCTATGTGCCGTGATATTATTAAAGCCCTTTTTTTTTATTTCGTATTTAAACATTTGGTGGTCCATACCTTGTTTGTCTCGCCATATACAGGGTGAGCTAGGATTGTTTATAATATATATATATTACCTGTTGGGGGTCACAAGTAAGTAGTTATAGTTAGGACTATGTTTCCATAAGAAAAGCATTGTTTGACTTGCCTATAACTTTGGTGCCGGTTGACAAATATTCATGAAATTTCCCCCAAAATGTGTCAAGTTAGGCCTTGTGCATGGAAAATTTCAAGGTGATCTGTTAAGCAGGGGCCGAGAGAAAGGGCGTAAAATAAAGTGTGTTTTCCCATGTTAATTCCCATAGAGTCTTTTGACACGCCTACAGTCCAACCACTGGATGGAATTTCATCACATTTGGCAGAAAGGTAGGTTTGGTTACGCAGATTGTGCTTGTTGTTATTTGGTGCAAATCTGTTCAGTGGTTGTTGAGAAACTTAAGCAAATAAAGTTAGTGATATCTGTGGCTGCAACAACTTTGTGAATAATAACAAGCTCGTGCAGGGAAATGCAGAGCTTTGATTGGTTGCCAATACTTCAACCAAGAAGTCCCACAAAAAAAATTACATGAAAAGATAAGGGGGCAGGGTAGGAATACCCTGACTCTTAGGCTCCCACACTTGCTTTTAAATGAGTAAATGAGCCCCGTTTGGGCCAAGTCCCGGAGGCATAACATAAAATTAGGAGGAGGCGCACGGTACCCCTCTTCAGCCTTATAAAAGCCCCAGGGACACCACCCCCCCAGGCCAGTGCTTTTATTTATTGGTGGAGTGCCCACACAGCAACCCCTATGCCCTGAGGACAGCCAACTCCTCAGGGAAAATCTCAAATCACTGTGGGAGGGCCCTACTGGCCCCTCTGCAGCCTTGGGGACTACCACCTCTCCGGGTATAAATACAAAATGAATGCAGAGGCTTTTGTGGCCGCCAGCACCTCCCTGTGGCAATTTATTGAAAATAATGGGAGGTCATGTGGCCCCACAGTCTCAGGGACCACCACCTCCCTGGGGCTGAAATAAACTAACGTAGGAGGCATTTATGGCCCTGGAGATTGCCATCCCCCAGGGCCGGCTTCTTTTACCTCCCAAGGTCCCCACCCATGGGAGGTAGCTGAAGGCCTTCACCTGGAGGGAGCTGACAACTCCCACCAAGCAAAAGCAAACAGAACTCCGCTTTCTACAAGACGGTGCTGTCTAACAGCTCCGACTTGCAATTATTTTTAGTTTTCATCTGTTTCCCTGCACGCAAATATGCTTCAAACTGGTCCCATTTCACAAATTGTGGACGGTCTTGTATGACCTATGTATGTCCCACCTTTTTAACTTTGCTGATCAACTTCACAAAAATAACACTGCTAGGGTCCTTTGGGGATCTCAAGGTGATCTTACTAACAGATTTTCCATTGATAAAGGGGTGCACCAAGGGTGCGTTTTGGCCCCGACTTTGTTTTTATTGTTTCTAAAGGGTGTTGTTCAATTTCTTTCCTCTTTTCCTGCTGACGTTCCAACATTAGCAGGCACATAAATCACAATTTTAATATTTGCAGTTGATTTGCTATTATTATCTAAAACCCTGAGTGGGCTTCAGCGTTCCTTGTCTCGCTTTGAGAAATTCTGTGGATTGACGGGTCTTGTAATTAATAAAGATAAAGCAAAGTATATGTCTTTTAATCAACATAAATCATTTAAAGGCAGTGTTTTTTTCGGGGGCAAAATTTTGGAGAGCACCAAGGTTTTTAGCTATTTGGTTGTCACTTTGGCCTCGAATTTATCCAGGAGACCACAAATGAAAATCATGTCCTTTAAACATCACCAACTTGCTGGAATTTTAGTAAAAGAAATGAGTACTTCTTATACCAAACCAATCAGCCCTGTTCTCCAGATTTATGATGCAGATGTTATGGGTTCAGTCCTTTATGGTGCTGAACTTTGGAACTCCTGCTGTTGGACCTGGGCAGAAAAGCTATAGCCAGTAGAGTAAAACTCCGTCCTTTACTCTATTGGTGCAGACTATGGACCACCCTAGAACTGACTGACTATACAGTGGCTCTTAGAAATGTTATTTTAGCGGACTACTCTAAAAAAATAGGCAGGCTACAAAAAAATTTAAAAATCTATATTAGCCGTTGGTATGAAGGAGCTGTGGGATGATCCTTCAGGATCTCTTTTTCCTACAGGTGCTATCCTAAAAGAACAGTTTTGGCAGGTAAATCTTGCAGCAGAGTCACGTGCTGTAGAAAGCACATCACTGACAGGAACGTTTTTGGGATTTAAAACCAGCAATTCCTTTGAGCCGTACTGGGACTTTATATCTGTCCCCCTTGATAGGAAATTATATCCAATTCAGGGTGGGATCCCTCCAAATCAAATGTGTTACTAAAAATTGGAATACTGATTGTTACTATAGCGAGGAAACTTTTCCTCATGTTTTGTTTGTATGTCCAGCTTATTCAAACCCTTGAATGAAAAGGCTTTCACTTATATGTAGACTGTTGGGGACTAGAAGTAGTATTGTAGCAATGAGAATTTAATGACAGACTCTAGTCTCCCAATTTCATGTCCTGTAGCCAAGTTTTTGGAATGGAAGTGGGTTATTAGACAAGGAATGAACACCAAGCGAACACCATGAGTTTAAATCAAGGTTTAAATAGTTTAAACATTTCAAGAATATTTGAATTGGACTCTTTTTTTTTTTCAATAACAAATTTCATTGAGTTTAATGGTCCATATTGGGCGTAGCCCGGAGCATACATTACAGATACAATTTGAATGAGATAGTACCAGTTATATTTAAACAACAAGTTAGCCTGCAAACGTACAGGCCCAATAACTAAAACTTGGCACAGGTTACCACATGTTTCATTGAACGTGGTATGTCTAAGTGTATGTGTAATGATGACAGAATGGCTCATCTTCGTTATATATGGGCCAATTAGATGTAATTCCCGAGTTCATAGAGGATCTGATGGTGGTAGGGGGGGCAAGTTTATGCCTCGATACGTCGCCCAGTGGGACCATGAGAGTCGGCGGCGAGGAACTGACACATTTTCCACAATTCACGAGTGAAAATTTATAAAATGATTGCAACTGCTCACTTGTTTCTACTAAAGTGACAGACTTTACTATAATGTCTTTACAGGTGTGCAGCTACCCTCACTGAGAGAATGGAGTAGGGTGACATACCAAGATGGCGGACATTATTACGAGTAAGAGGAAATAGTCGGTTTCCTAGTCACCTGAAAATAAATTTTCCAATGGGAAGCTGGACCTGAGTTTTTAAATTGTGATCTATGCAAAAGAAAAAATCACTGGCATTGAAAAAGGCTATTTTGCTAAAACACGTCTGCAGCAATGAAAAGAGCTGTCAGATACCGTGAGTGCTCCGATTTGGTGTTCTTGTGCTTTACATGGTGGTCACTACCATGAAAGGATGCACCCGCCCTCAAGTTGTTCAGCAGGATGAAGTGGCATTTGGTGGGAATGTATATATATATATATATATTCACTGAAAAAACCATAGGTTTCACACATGTTATAGTTAGCGGAAATTTTACTGATAAAAAACCAATGAAATTCCCCCGTTATAGTTAGTGCAGGCAACTATAACTCACGCGACCGCAATCCTCTGCTGATGCTAATACTGTATTTAGACACTTATTTGCCCATGTCTTCTTCCATACATTTTTAGCTATACATATATTACAAATATTTTTTTTTCATAAAGACACATATGTCATCAGCAGAAGATTGCGGTCGCGTGAGTTATAGTTGCCTGCACTAACTATAACGGGGGAATTTCATTGGTTTTTTTATCAGTAAAATTTCCGCTAACTATAACATGTGTGAAACCTATGGTTTTTTCAGTGAATTTGCAAGGTTTTTTAAATGCTAATTCCTAACTATAACGTGTGTGAAACCTATGGTTTTTTCAGTGAATTTGTACGGTTTTTTAAATGCTAAGTTACTTTACGCCATTCGTGGCGTGCGCGCCCACTTAACGCAGTTCGTTCCGTGCGCGCACGGTGCGCTTCGCGCACCGCGCACCCACTTTACGCAGTTAGTGCCGTGCACGCACGGTGGGCACGCGGTGCGCTATGCGCACCGCGTGCCCACGTTACGCTAGATGGGCCATGTACGCACGATGCGCTTCGCGCACCGTGCGCACATGGAGGACATATGATGCACTTCGTTTTGAAAGGTAATATTTTAATTTTTCGTATATGTTATAAGCCATGCACAAATGGTGCCCTTCGGGCACCATTTGCACACGGGGTGGAGAGAGTGTGGATAATTTTTTTTTTTATTATTATTTTTTTTTAAATTTTAGTTTATCTCATCTCTAATAAGCCATGCACAATTGGTGCACTTCGTGCACAAATTGCACACGGGGTGGGGAGAGTGTGGATAATTTTTTTTTTTTATAATTTTTTACCGTACGCGTATGGTAAGCGTAATCGGCGAAATTACCGAAAAAATAAAAATTCCGTTTTTGGCCTTGGGGGATCTTTGGGGACTCCCTCAACATGGCTATGTGTGTGGGAGCTGTCTAAACAGCCCCTTTACATGTTTTTGTGCTTTATATTTTAAACATCACTCTCAGTGCGAGAGAGAAAATGGCGGCCGCCGCTTCCTGGTTTCGGCCGATTCGAATGTTTACTAAGATCTAAGAGCCAATCAGAATCGCGCTCGCGCACGCCACCGTACGCGTACGGTAAGCGTACCGTAAGCGCACCGTAAGCTGGCTCAGATATATATATTGATTTAAAGGCTATTTTCTCAGAATCTACTGAACAGATTTACACCAAACCTACAAAAGGCACTTCCTTGACCTGAGGACTACCTCTCTGCCAAATTTCTAGTAATTCTGCTCAGCCGTTCGGGCTGTAGCCCTGTCTAAAGGTCCTATGGAAAAATGCATGGGAAAAACACGTTTTGGGACCCCCCTTTTATCTGAGCCCCCGCTTGACGAATCCCCCTGAGACTTTCAGGGTAGGAGCAGAGCGTAGCGCCCCACCTATTTTGAAAAATTCGCGAGGATTCGTCGACCGGCGCCAAAGTTATTCAAAATAGAATGTTGCGGATTTCCTATGGAAACGTGGTCCTAACTATAACTACCTACTGGCGACCGCCAGTAGGTAATATATATCTTCACTAAAAAAAACATAGGTTTCAGGGGCGTTATAGTTAGATGGACATTTCCCTCATACAAAACCCTAGAAATTCCCCTGTTATAGTTAGTTCAGCTAACTATAACTCGAGCCCCCGCAATGCACTGCTGATGACATCACATATTACATCACTCATGACATGGTCAGTGACACCACTGATGACATCACTCATGACATCTCAAATGACATCCCTGATGACATCACTGATGACATCATCCAGTGAATGTGTGTTTCTTTGAAAAGTTTAAATATGTTTTATATATTTATAGTGAAAGGCCTATGGAAGAATGAGTGGGTGTATAAGTGTGTGAATGGGTGATTTTCTAGGTGCGTAACTGACTCTATAAGTGAGTCATTAAATGTATTTTACTGCAGACTAGTGACTAAAGTGTGTGAATGTCTGTATGTGTATGTGTGTTGGTGTATAAGTGGCTGCATGGTTTTGTGAATAGCTATATGAGTGTCTATATGGATTATTGATTGGTTGTCTGAGTATTTTTATGGGTGCCTGAGTGTTTGTGTGGGTAGGGTGTGTGTGACTCTGTGCATAGATGTGTGAGTGGGTGATTCAGTGGGTGCATGGTTTTAAGAGTGCATCTGTGATGGACTGTATGGTTGGGTGACTGCATGTAAGGGTGTGTTAGTGATTGAATGTATATCTCAGTTGTACATGTGTCAGTAACTACATATGTGAAACACAGTGTATATGTGTGTAAGAGTATATAACTATTTATATGTGAGAGTGTGTGATTTTGGGAGTGGCTGTATGGATGAGTGTGTGCTTGTATCAGTAATTGTATAAGAGCGTCAGAATTTGTTAGTACTTTTATGAGTAAGTGAACTTGAGTGTGTTTAACTGTATAGGTGAGTAAATTGGACTATAATTAATTATTTGCATGACTGACTAGGTGTGTCAGTACCTCAATGGATGATTGGCGGTGTGTGAGTGTCTATATAGGTGTATAAATGCATATTATTGTCCTGTACTGAGTGACTGTAAGTATGAGTGACTGTACAGGTGAGTGAGTGGAGGTGTATGTAGACCTAAGAGTCAATGAGTGGGTATGTAGTTATTGGAGTATCTATGGTTTTCAAAATGTCCATCTGAAATTTTGAGTCGGTGTATCAAAGGTTATATTAGGGTGTGAGAAGATGCACTAATTTATCACATGGATGACGTCATCAGTGATGCCATCAGTGATGTCATTTGAGATGTCATCGGTGATGTCATCAGTGATGTCACTGACCATGTCATGAGTGATGTAATATGTGACGTCATCAGCAGTGCATTGCGGGGGCGCGAGTTATAATTAGTCGAACTAACTATAACAGGGGAATTTCTAGGGTTTTGTACGAGGTAAATGTCCAGCTAACTATAACGCCCCTGAAACCTATGGTTTTCTTAGTGAATTTCTAAGGTTTTTTAAATGCCAATTCCTAACTATTACGCCCCTGAAACCTTTGTTTTTTTCAGTGAATTTCAAAGGTTTTTTAAATGCCAATTCCTAACTATAACGTGCATGAAACCTATGTTTTTTTCAGTGAATTTCAAAGGTTTTTTAAATGCTAATTCCTATCTATAACTTATCTCTAAAGATAACATCTTTAATGATTTTCATTGGATTTCTATATTTTTCAAATTCAGTGTGTCAATTTTATTAATTATGTTTTTCTGAAATTCTTTTTTATCACCATTTTTTCAATTTATTTTTTTAATTAATTCTTTCAAAAATTAAAAAATAATATTTGTTTTTATTGGGTTTTTCAAACATATTTTTTTATATTTTGAAAAATATTTCTTTAACTATATGTTCAAAACTTTATTTTATATATATTTTTCCCATGTTTTTGGATCCGCGCACCCCATGCGCACCGTTCTCGATCCCTAAGAGTTAGCATCCGTGCATGGTATGCGTTGGGTACGTGTTTAGTGCGTGATCGCTATGCGATAGGTCCGTGACTCCCAGCCTATACGCGACACGTTCGATGTACGTAACGCGATGTTTACGCACTTCCGCGATGCGTCATCTGCGTCTATGACGCGGTAGGTGCGCGGATCCAGCGAAATATTTAACATTTACAAAAACATATATATATGTATTTCATGTGAATAGTAATTGAAGACAAACTCTAAACTAGTCTTAAAACTAATATATTTTTACATCTAATCCTATAATTTTTTTTAATTCAATTTCGCGGATGCGCGCTGGGTGCGTGCTGCCTATGCGCATGGTGCGCGGATCCCATGTGACCTGCAAAAAAAGAGATTTGATTGGTTCATTACACTTTCTCTTCTAACTATTGAAAGACCCCACCCAATTCAATCATTATTCTTTGACCTTCTTTGAAGGAGCATCTCTTTGCAGAGAAGAAGATTTTTTTAGACTAAGTTTACACTTAGCTCTAACTTTTTTCAACTAAAAATGGCTTCAGGGCAGCAGACATCACCTGCATCTCTTCATACATCTGAGGATGAATTTTTGGAGGAGGCACCACGCAAAGAACGTTTTTCTTCAGTGGTGTGGAAATTTTTTACTTTTCCTGAGGGGCAGAATAAGACCAATGCCACCTTGGTCACATGCAAGATTTGCAAAAGAGTGCTGTCGTGAGGGGATCCTAACAAGAAATACTCGTGCGGCACGGCTAGTATGATGACGCACCTAAGGACCCTTCATCCAAACAATCTTGCACAAGAAGAATGTCGACGGATGAGACACACTCCTGCTCTTGCGCCTTCCACCTCATCGCAGCCGAGCACTTCAAGAGTGCATCCATCAGCCCAAAATTTTTGACATCCGTCCTCAATTTCAATTTTTAAAAGTTCTCTGCACTAAGTGCAATGCGACTTTGTGCTACGGTGAGCAGTCGATCGATCTGATCTGCCGCCGGCAAGAAAGTCACATTTGCTAGTTTTAATTTTTTTATTTTATTGTTCCCTGAAGTTCATTGTTTGGTTCCTCCTGGTTTTTGGGGTTTTTTTGCCGAAAAACCAAAAAAATGTAAAAATTGTTCAGAAAACCCCCCAAAAAATATAAAAGAAGAAAGAAAAAAAAAAAAGTTCTTGTAAGAACGAACTTTCCTGGTTTAAAAAAAGAGCTAAATTTCTTTGTTAGTGTGTGAAAGTTTAGATGAATGTATGTGTAGTACGTAATTGACTGAATTAATGCATTAGTAGCGTATGGTGAATGTATAAGTGCAGAACTATGAGGAAGTGCTGCAGCATCACACAGTAACCTCTTTAACTACAGTGTGCTGTAGTACTTCCGAAGCACAGGGATGCAACATATGTACATAAATATGTTGCAAATCTATGCTTCTCTCTGCACGGCTGCTTAAACTGCAGCCATGTGGTGACACAGGCACCCTTGCACCATAGTGCAAGAATATCTGTGTCATGTGCTGTTTGTTTTTGTGCAGGAAGACACACCTTCCTGCACAAAAACAATCAGTAAAGGCATTCTTCTCCTTCAATGTATGCTGAGCATTGTAGCATGCATTGAAGATATAAAAATGTGGAGAAATGAAAACAATTCTCCTTGTTGTGCTTTCCTACACCATTTAAGAATGGTGCAGCATTCACACACATATCAAGATTTATGATTTCTGATAAATCTAGACATGTGTCTTGTTCTATGAGTATTCAGTGCAATCATGCACAACAACACTTATAGAACACCCTTTCAATGCAAACTGGTGTGCATAATGAGATGAATTTTTGGAGGAGGCACCACGCCCACAACGTTTTTCTTCAGTGGTGTGGAAATATTTTACTTTTCCCGAGGGGCAAACAAAGATCAATGCCACCTTGGTCACATGCAAGATTTGCAAAAGAGTTCTGTTGCGAGGTGATCCTAACAAGAAATACTCGTACGCACGGCAAGTATGATGAAACACCTAAGGACCCTTCATCCAAACAATCTTGCATGAGAAGAGTGCAAACGGATGAGAAACACTCCTGCTCCTGCACCTTTCTGAGTTTCTTTTCTTTTTTTTTCTGGCATGATTTCTCTATTTTTACGTTGAAAAACAGTATATATAAAAAAGAATCACAAATAAATGTATATTAATAACTTTCAAATTTATACTATTCCATTACTGTACAAACACATTTTATATAAAAACTGATTAAGAAACTATAGCCCTGAACCACAAGTGTGACGATGGTTAAAACATTACATGCATAGTGCATACTACTTTGAAGCAGTTCATGCCCTAAAACCTACCTCACTAAAAGACTACATGCTAGCTGACTGAATGATTACAGTACTATATGGAGACACACTGGGTGAGTAACAGGGTGTTTGCTAGAAGTGTATGAATACTGACTGGGGAATTGAAGGTGTGAAAGACAACTGTGTAGGTGGTTAAGAGGACTGCATACATAGTGGATAGGCGTTTGAAGCAGTCCATGTGCTAAGGCCTGGCTCACTGCATGAGTACTTGGGTACTGACTGAATGATTAGAGTACAGCAAAAAGACTGCCTGGGTGAATTTATAAGTGGTTGGCTTTTGACACAGTGAATGGATTAGTACTTGGTACTGAATGGGTCACTAGAGGAGTGCAAAGGGAGTGACAGGATGGTTGCTGGACTGCATGGATACTGACTAGGGAATTGAAGATGTGAAAGACAAGTGTATAGTATGTTAGAAGACTGCATGCATACTACATAGACATTTGAAGCAGTCTATGTGGTAATGTATGGTTCACAACATGAGTACTTGGAAACTGACTAAATCATCAGACTACTGCTAGGACAGTGCCTGGGTAAAACTTTTAAATTTTCAGTTCTGGCACAGTGAAGAGAATAGTACATGGTACTGCACTTTAGTGTCAAATCCTGACTCATTTTATCAATGCATAAGCAAAGAATAGCTTCTAAACCTACTAAAACTTGACAACATGACCGGTTTTAAAACAGTTATCTGTCAGCAAATACACGATGTTACCAAATGCTTCTATCACAATCCTTACCCAAATGCACACAGACTCACAGTGTGATTTTAGACAAGCAACACTATCCTAGGAGTTTACCAAAACTCATTCACTAGTCTAGAAGAGGTAAGGGTACTGCACACAATCTACATATTTAAGTACAGCACATTAGTGTCAAAGCATGACTCATGTTATTAATGCATAAGCAAAGACTGGCTTCTAAAGCTACTAAAACTTGACAACATGACCGGTTTTAAAACAGTTATCTGTCAGCAAATACACAATGTTACCAAATGCTTCTATCACAATCCTTACCCAAATGCACACAGACTCACAGTGTGATTTTAGACAAGCAACACTATCCTAGGAGTTTACCAAAACTCATTCACTAGTCTAGAAGAGGTAAGGGTACTGCACACAATCTACATATTTAAGTACAGCACATTAGTGTCAAAGCATGACTCATTTAATCAACGCATAAGCAAAGACTGGCTTCTAATGCTACTAAAACTTGACAACATGACAGGTTTTAAAAGAGTTATCTGCCAGAAAATACACGATGTTACCAAATGCTTATCTCACAGTGGTTCCCAAATGCACACAGACTCACAGTGTGATTCTAGACAACAACCACCATACCTAGGAGTTTACCAAAAATCATTCACTACTGTGGAAGTGATAAGGGAACTGCAAACAATCTACATATTTCAGGACTGCACTTTTGTGTCAAAGCCTGACTCATTTAATCAAAGCATAAGCAAAAACTGCCTTCTAATGCTACTAAAACTTGACAACAAGACAGGTTTTAAAACAGTTATCTGACAGCACATACACGATGTTACCAAATGCTTCTCTCACAGTGGTTCCCAAATGCACACAGACTCACAGTGTGATTCTAGACAACCAACAATATCCCTAGCAGCTTACCAAAACTCATTCACTACTGTGCAAGGGGTAAGGAGACTACACACAATCTACATATTAAAGTACAGCACATTAGTGTCAAAGCATGAATCATTTTATCAATGCATAAGCAAAGACTGGCTTCTAATGCTACTAAAACTTGACAACATGACAGGTTTTAAAACAGTTATCTGTCAGCAAATACACGATGTTACCAAATGCTTCTCTCACAGTGGTTCCCAAATGCACACATACTCACTGTGTGATTCTAGACAAACAACACTATCCCTTGCACTATACCAAAACACATTTCTTCATCTACAAGGAGTACTACATTTTAGTATAGAAACATAACTCATTTCACAAATTCATAAACAATTTCTAATTCTACCAAAATATAAAAACAGCACAGTTATCTGTCTGCAAACACATGAAAAACACAAATGCTTATCACAGAATGGTTTCTACATGCACACACACTGTCAATATGATTGTAGAGAAAAAAGTACTCCCTACACTTTAGCAGGAGAAATACATTAGTCTGATTAAAATAAAAATAGTCTACATACATCCCCTCACAATTAAATAACTCACCTTTCAAGTTGTTTTGTTGATTAAGAAGTATATCAGTCACACACCAGATATCAATCACACACCAGATTTTCTTTTACAGAATCTCTGCACTGTGCACCTCTCAGCAAAAACAAAGAATGGCAAAGTTTCCCTTTCATTTTCCACACATATACATGTAAACATCAAATCACAATCCTTCACACATAAATTCAAAAGCAAACACACATTTCTATTGGTTAAACATTTCAACCCTTTCCAAATCAAATACATTTCAACCCTTCCCCCAATCTGCCTGTTACTATAGAAACAGGTCATGGAACACTGCACTGAGCACACAGGTCACAAGTTCAGCACACAATGTTGCTAAACAAGACAGCAAGTGCGCTTGACTTTTCAACATATCAGCTTATCATATATAATGTTCCTTACAATCAGTTTTTGTTAACCAATAAGAATCATGCCTTTAAAAAACAGAAATATACACCCTACCTTTCAGTGTAGAAAGTTGTCATACAACCAATGATTTCTTGTCTTTTTTCATTTTTTTTTTCCTGGGATCCGCGCACCCAACGCGAGAGGATCCGTGCACCAAACGCGATAGAATGTGCGCACCATGCGCGCATTTTGCCGTTTTTCTTTTTTAAAGGGGGCCCCAGGGGGTCCTTCTGGGACCCCCTAAGCACCTCTAGAGGGTCAGAGTATTTCCACTCTGCCCCCTTTATATGTTTTACACACTTATTCCCCTTGCTTCTTCAGCCTTGCTTCTACGGAGGCAGAAAATGGCTGGCAACAGTTCCTAGTTTCGAATGTAGACAGATACTCGACAGCCAATTAGCATTCAGCGTGCGATCGGGAGGGTGCGCGCTCGATTCGGGGAGGGTGCGCTTAAGGTGCGGGTAGGGTCCGCGGATCCTCCCCGGCCATAGATATCACTAACTTTTTCACCCTAATTTTCTCAGCAACTAATTAACAGATTCACACCATTTATGCAAAAGGCACGAGTCTGAACTGAGGACTACCTCTTTGCCAAATTTGATGTCATTCCGTCCAGCAGTTCGGGCTGTAGCTGTGACAACAGATCCTATGGGAAATTGCATGGGGAAAACACGTTTTGGGACCCCCCTTTTTTCTCGGCCCCCGCTTTACGAATCACCACAAAACTTTCAGGGTAGGAGCGGAGCAGAGCTGGCCAAAAGTTTGGAAAATTTCGCGAGGATTCATCAACCAGCACCAGACTTATTGGGAATAGAATGTTGCGGATATCCTATGGAAAATAGGTCCTATCTATAACTATCTACTGGCGACCGCCAGTAGATAATATATATATATATATTTATATATATATCCAAAGAACAAATATGTGCTTGGCGCGCTCTCAAGGAAACAATCCACAAGGTTAGCGGTATCAAAAGGGAGGATTTATTCCATCATAAATCCACACACAATGTGATGCGTTTTAACCGTCAAAGCGATCTTACTCTCACAAAGTGCAAAGTGCAAATGGATCGTCATAAGTAAACATACAAAATAAAGGTAGGACTGTTAATTCAGTATCAAAACATAGAAATGAAAAGAGGACTGGGCTCTAAATAGAAAACGAGTGACATTTTGTAGTGGTGACTACCATGAATATGCCGAGAAAGCTGAATACAATTCAGAATATTAGTTGGCAAACAGGTTTTCTGCTTATAACAATGGATGCAAATTTATTTTACACTATTATTGAACATGAGACAGGAATCAAGGCTTTCGCAAAATACCTTAGTAGGCGCCCAATTCAGTACATGGACCACACTAACATGATCATAGAGATGATGTGTTTTTGTCTCCTTAACAGCTTTTTTCTTTTGGATGGGAATATCTACAGACAAGTCCTCGGTACAGCTATTGGGACTTGTCTTGCACCCAGTTTTGCCAATCTATTTCTGGGGGCTTGGAAAGAGGACATCAGCAGAGATACCAACTTCTCTGAAGATTTTGGACATGTCGTCACATGGTTAAGATACATTGACTTGTTCATCATCTGGGATGGCACATAATCCGAAGCTAATGATTTCATTTACAGACTCAACCTTAATAACCTCAATCTCAAACTAGCTAGTAACATCAGTGAAACTTCTGTGGAATTCCTGGATGTTAATGTGGAAATTTACGACAATAAAGTCCACACTGTACTGTTCAGGAAGCCTACAGCTGGTAATTCCTTGCGCCACGCTCTGAGCAGCCATCCGGACACTCTCAAGTGGAGTATTCCTTACGGAGAGCTGCTCAGAGCGAGACGCAACTGTAGCTCAGACAAGACTTTTAGCAAGGATCAGGATATCATGCTTGCTAGATTCAATGAAAGAGGGTTCCCTGTCTGGGTTCTTAAAAAAGCAGTTGAGAAAGTCAGAACAGTTAACTACTTTAACCAACACTGAAGCGACAGATAATGAAGATAGAGAGATGAACACCACAAGAATCATATTGACTTATAGTGGTGACTTGAAAAATATACAAAAGGTGCTAGCAAGGAATTGGGAAATTTTCACAAAAGACCCAATTATTGGGAATACTATTCCCGAAAGACCCAAGATTACATACAGAAGGGGACGCAATCTTAGAGACTTACTAGTACACAGTGATATTACCACCGCTACAGGCAGAAATAACATGAATTTGCAAGGCTTTTATCCCTGCTGCCATTGTAAAGCATGCCGCGGTAGTCTGATGAGAAGAGAGTATCGCAATGTCATCACTAACAGAACAATACAAATAAAACATTTTTTGACTTGTAGTTCCCCATAACTCATCTACATTTTGGAATGTCCGTGTAACTTGAGGTATGTGGGTAGTACCACACATCAAGTTAAAAAGAGAGTCCTGGAACATATGAGGGATATTAACAACAAAGATCACCACTACCCCATTGTCAGACATTTTGCATAACATCACTACTCTGACAGTTCCAAATTGAAGTACTTTGTGATAGAACAAGTCAATGTGGGCATCAGATGAGGCAACAGGAAATTAATTCCCAGCAACGTGAGTCTAGATACATAATCGACTTAGGAACTAAACAGCCAGGTAGACATAATAATGACAAGGAACTGGCCATACACTTGCATAGCCTGTAAAAGACTCAAAGACTCAGCTATTTGATTGTGTCTTATCTTGTGGCTCACATCTGATTTCTCATGTACTGCTATGTGTATTTTATCATGTGGAATTGAGTGTTTGTTCTGACAAATGATGCTTTGTCTTGTTTTTTACAGGAGGATAGGAAGGGGCCCTTGGACACAACTTGGGACCTCCCGGGTTCCCTAACCTTTGTTTCTGGTGTATTCTTCTTTCTTTGAATGCCCACTGTCTCTCAGATAAGGATTTCATCTTCACTTCTTTTCAATATAATTTTTATTTTGTTTTGTTCTACACACTTGTTTAGGACCAGTCATAAGTTCATTTATGAAATTTAACCCAATATGGGGCTTGTATTTGTTTTCTCAAAGAAGGAATATCATGTAACTTTGGCTCAGCAGTAACTCAATGCATTTTGTGATGATATTGTGATCGATTTGCCTTGCAATCTGAGTTTTGCCACCACCCCACTTGGGGAATGAATAGTCTTACTAGTCATCATTTTCAAAATGTAGACAATTGATATTTGTGTTTCAAACATTTTATATTTATCACTTGTGTCTTCAATTTGCACCATTGCAGAATGTAATTTATATGCATTGCCTTTTGTGATTACGCAGTCAATAGCATTTGGGCAGCTATGCAATGTAGCAATGCATTGATATTGTGACATTTCTCGAAATAATCATGGTAGTCACCACTCCAAAATGGCACTCGTTTTCTATTTTGAGCCGAGTCCTCTTTTCATTTCTGTGTTTTGACACTGAAGTAACAGTCCTACCTTTATATTGTATGTTTACTTATGACGATCCATTTGCACTTTGCACTTTGTGTGAGCAAGACCGCTTTGAAGGTTGAAACGCGTCACGTTGTGTGTGGATTTATAATGGAATAAATCCTCCCTTTTGATACCGCTAATCTTGTGGATTGTTTCCTTGAGAGCGCGCCAAACACGTATTTATTCTTTGGGTTTAATTACCGGTGGCGCGCCACCTCCCACGGGTCCCCTGGTGTCTAGAAGGAGCATTTGCCTGCAGGATATATATATATATATATATATAATCTATCTTTTATTTCCACCAAAAAAGGTTAAAGTAAAGTTATTGTTAAGTGAGAATGTCAGTGACAACATAATGTTTTAATCATACAAATCACTGAAATTCACCAGTTATAGTTATCTCAAGTAAGTATAACTTGCGGCCCGCCATGCACAGTTTTCTGCTGCAGTGATATTATCAAAGATGTCATAGAAAATGTCATGAGTGTTGTAATTTTGAGGTAATTAGCAGTACATGGCAAGGGTGAAGTTATATTTACCTTAGGGCACAAATTATGGTTAATTGAGATAACTATATTTTTTGAGTTTCAGTGGTTTTGTATGTTTAAAAAGTTACATTTTCAATGGAATTCTCACCTACCTATAACATTACTTTAACCATTGCTTTTTTCAGTGAATTTCTTTTTTTTAAAAACATAAAGTAATATTGTGTTACCATAAATACATACAGTCAACTCCCTGCAGGCAGCCAACCCTACGCCAGGCCCTGTGTTCAATTCATTAGCGCAGCCCACTCCCCAAGCCGCTTCGGACCTCACAGACCTTACACAAGGGGCACTTTCTTAAAGGATAGGGGGTGCCTGGTCCCCTCATCAAGGCACTTTAGGCCTGAGGGTCCCCATCCCCTGGGGCCAACAAATATGTCTAAAGGGGAGGGGGATGCATGGCTATCCTCCCTGAGTCACAATAGGCCCCTGGGATCTAACCCAAGGGCCCTTTAGGGGAGGGGTGCATGGCTCCCTCTCTAAGCCAATAGTGCCCAATCCCCCAGGGCAATTTACTTTAATATTTAGAGCAGGAGACACTAGACCCCCCCCCCCCCCTAGCAGGGTCTTAATAGGTTTCGGAGACCTCATCTCCTGTGGCTGAATTCCATTAAAAAGAGGAAGGGGAAGGGGGCTGGGTGGCTCCCTCCCGGAGCCTTCATAGGCCTTAAGAACCCCATTTGCTTGGGCTGAATTCCTTTGTAAACATTTACCCACCACCTTCCAATTACTATAATTTGTTCAGCTCCGTGCAAAGTGTTTTCAACTTGCTCGCAACGCTACATTAAATATAACTTAGCACTCTACAATGCATGGTTCTCACAAAGTATGCCATTTGAAATGTCATAAGTGTTGCTATCAATGCTTTCATTTGACATGATATAAGTGATGTAATATGAAAGGATATTAGCAGTGCATTGTAAAGGCGTGAGTTATAGCTAATGTGATGCAGCCAGCAAGTTGACAACACACTGTACGGAGGTGGGCAACATATAGTAATTTGAAGGTGGTGCGTAAATGATACATTTAAATTATGGCTATAGCTTTAGAATTTTATATGTTTGTCTAGTTTAAGTTAAGTTTGTAACAAAAAAGTAAATTATAAATATGGCGTAGAGTAGAGTGTGGTAGAGTGGAGTGGCATGGAGTGTGGTAGACTTGAGTGGCATAGAGTAGCTTAGGGTGGAGACGCATACAGTTGAGTAGTGGATTACAGTGGAGTAGATAGGAGTTGTGTGTCATAGAGTAGAGTGCAGTAATTTGGGGTGGAGTGGCATGGAGGAAGTTGAGAGGAGATGCATAGAAGGAGTTGTGTAGAGTGTCAGAGAAGGGAAGAGTAGAGTGTCAGATAGTGGCATGGAGTGGAGTAGAGTGTCGTACACTGGCATAGGCTATACAGTGGAGTATAGTGTGGCAGAGTGGATGGACATAGAGAGGTTTAGGGTAGGGTAAAGTGTGGTAGAGTAGAGTAGAGTGGAGTGGCATTCCATGGAGTGGCATAGATTAGAGTGGCATAAAGTGGAGTGGCATGGAGTGGGGTTGGTTAGAGTGAAATAGCGTAGAGTTAAGTGGTATAGAATGGAGTGGCATAGAGTAGAGTAGTATGTCGATGAGTAGAGTGGAGTGGCATAGGGTAGAATAGGGTAAAGCGGAGTGACATTGAATGGAGTAGCGTGGAGTGGTGTCGCGTACAGTGGAATTGCGTAGAGAGTGGTGTACGGTGGAGTGGCATATAGTGGAATAGCATAGAGTTGAGTTGCGTACAGTGAAGTGGCATACAGTGGAATAGCAAAGTGACATGGTGTAGAGTGGAATGGCGTGGAGTGAAATAGTATAGAATGGAGTGGAGTACAGTGGAGTGTCATAGAGCTGAGTGGTGTGTCATAGACCAGAGTTGAGTGGCGTAGAGTGGAATGTCATAACTGGAGTAGCGTAGAGTGGAGTAGCATAGAGTGGAGTGGCGTAGAGTGGAGTGGCATAGAGTGGAGAGGCATGGAGTAGCACAGCATACAGTGGAGTGTGGAAAGTCGAGCAGCATATAGTGGCATAGTGTAGAGTGGAGTGATTGTAGAGTGGAGTGGCATGTTGTAGCGTGGAAGTGGCATGTGTTAGACTGAAGTTGTGTGTTTTAGAGTTGAGTGTCATGTCATACACTGGAGTGGACTGTTGTAGAGAGAAGTGGACTGTTGTATAGTAGAATGGCATACACTAGAATGGAGTAGCATAGAGTGTAGAAGACTAGAATGGAGTCGTATGGTGTGAAGTAGCATAGAGTGGAACAACATAGGGTGGAGTGGCAAGGAGAGGAGTGGAGCAGAGTGGAGTGGCACAGAGTGGAATAGAATAGAGTGGAGTGTGTAGCGTGGAGTAGCATAAAGTGGAGGGGTGTAGAAGGGTATGGAGTAGAGTGGAGTGGCATGTTGTAGCCTGGAGTGGCATGGAGGGTCATGCAGAGGACTGCACTGTAGTAGAGTGGAGTGTTGTACAGTGCAGTGGCTTACAGTAGAGTGGTGAGTCACACAGTGGAGTGGATCAGTGTGTCATAGAGTGGCGTGTGATACAGTATCATAGAGTGGGGGGCAGAGAGTAGAGTGGCATGATTGAACTTGGATGTCATAGAGAGGAGTGGCATGTCAGAGAGTGGAGTGGTGAGTGTTACAGTGAAGTAGCATCTTGTACAGTCAAGTGGTATGTTGTTGGGTGGAGCAGAATCTGGTAGACTGGAGTGCTGTGTCATAGACTGGAGTGACATGAGTGTCATAGAGTGGAGTCGGCTGTTGTAGAGTGGAATGTGTTGTTATAGTGGTGAGCGACATGTCAGAGAGTGGAGTGGCATGTAATACAGTGGAGTAGAGAGGCATGTTGTGTCATAGAGTATTGTAGAAACAGAGGTAATGTAAAAATGGTTGAGAGGATTTAGATGAAATGTGCCAGAAATATAGATTACAGAGTGTAAAGGGTTCTTTTTGGTATTAGATCTAAATTTCTACTACAGTTTTAAAGCTGCAGTGGCAAATTCACAAAGGTAAATGTATACTTTTGTGTAAGTTCACAATTGTTTGCTATTCACAAAGCTATTTTAAGAGTAGTATCGTTACGACTGGGTAGTCTCCACTAATAAAAAGATAGGACAGTCCTGACATTTTCACCTAAGTAGAATTTCATTTTAAAGTTGATTTTTTCAGTGAATTTCTAGGGTTTTCTTGACGCAAAGTAATTTTATATTACCATACGTAAAGTCAACCATCGCTGCACACAGCCATGTGTGGCGTGAGATTGGCCGCAAGGCCTGGCCTGATGCCAGACCCTACATCCAACTCCCTGTGAGCAGACAAACCCGCCGCACAAGGCTGTGTGTGAAATGGAGTTGGCCCCAGGCCCTGCATCCTATCCCACACCACACATGGCCTGCTAGCACGTGCAGAGTGTGGTTGGTCTGGCAGGTCCTAGCTGCACTCAGGCAAATTTAGTGACTTTGTCAAAGAGTCACAATGCATAAAAGGTGGGCATATTGGCTTTATCAAAGGGTGAGCATATCAATATATATATATATATATATTATATATAAATAAAAAAACACATCTATCATCTTTCTCCCAAAATGACCAATATTTTTAATCAAATGTATATTTCAGTAATTCACACAATGCAATTTTTAATAACAGTGATTGTTATAAAATAGTTTAATGGAGTTTTAATGAAAAAAGAAATGAACATGTTTGTGAGTCTTCCTTTTAACATTGTTTTTATGATTGCATTTTGTGGACTAAAAAATGTTTTTAAAAAAAAGACTCAGACATGTTTTTTTTCTTTTAAACGAAACCAGTGTGTCTCTGGGACTTTCCCTTAACCGTTGTTCAGCTCACAACATGCAATCATAAAAACAACCACCAGTCCCCCTCCCCTAGTCTCTATGGGCCCTGGAGACCCATCCCCAGGGGCTTTTGTCATCTTAAGAGGAAGGGTGAGTGGCCCTCATACCCGAGGCAATAGTGGCCCTAGGACCCCATCACTCATGTTCATGCATTAAAGGGTATGGAGGCCTGTGATCCTCTCCCATATCAATAGTCATCCTGGGGATCCCATCCTCCAGGGTCTTTCATGTTTTAAGGGGGGGGCGCAGCTCCTGCCCCAAGCCATGATGGCTCTAGGGACTCCATCCCCTGAGACCTTGCGAGAGTGCCTAGGTGCCCACTTGCAGCACCCACTGGACACTATGCTGGGAGCTGTAGATAGAGCCCCGGGGCCAACGCAGCCCTGCCAGCGCTTCACATTCACCTATACCAGCTGCAAAGGAAGCTGGCTTTGCTCCTGCCTGGAGGGGAGCAGCTGTTTTTGCTTGCTCCGTCCAAGCAGGAGCATTTTGAATTTTCCTGCGCACAAGAGCACATGTCTGCTCTCACCCGGCAGGAGTATTCTTAAAGCTCCTGCAGGTGGGAGCAGACAAGCCTTCTCAGCCCATGCTCATGTGCACAGCAAAACTACTGTGTCCCAGGGGTGGGTGCCCCAGAAAAGAGTAATTGAGCCGGTCCCAGGGGATTGGGTCATGTGCCCCACCTTCCCTTTCAATAATTTTTTAGACCCAGATGGATGGGGCGAAAAATTGCTCAGAGTGGGGGTCCATGCACACCTCTCCCTTTTGTTTGGATATTAGCCCTGGGGGCGGGGTTCCTGGGGCCTGAGCAGCTCAGGGAGGGTGGCCATGCTCCACCTCCCTATTATTCTATTTGGCCCCAGGGGATGGCTTTCCCAGTGCTGTTCAGGCTTGGGAAGGTGGGTCATGCCCTTCCCCTTTATTTAAATGTTGGACCCGGGATACTCCCAGAGACCTGGGGAGGGGGGCCAAGCATTCCCATCCCCTGAATATTAAATAGTGCCAAACTTCTGGGCCCTGGCCCACCCCGAAGTGTATTTTTTAGTAGCAGAATTAAAAAAAATAGATTTGATCTTGGGGGTGGGTCCGCCCGAAACACCCCCACCAGGGAGAGCAGGGTATCCCTACCATGCCCCCTTCTATCTATATTTTTTTTAAGGACTGTCCTAAGATGGCTGCTGCTACATCATTGTTGATGTGATGGCAGTCAATCCGATCTCAGCTTGAGATCTTTCGGCTTTGTGGATCCTCTGCAGAGTGAAAATTACAAAGTTTTTGAGCCATAATGGCTCAACAACTAGTGAACAGAATTTCACCAAATCACAAAAAGTGCAATTTCCCAACCAAGTTCTAGCTTTCTACCAAATTTGGTGAAAATCCTGTTTAGGCTGTATCTAAATTTCCTATCGAAAAATGAATGAGGAAAACACGTTTTGGGACCCCCACCCTTTTTCTCGGACCCTGCTTGATTAATCAATCACCCTTAAGCTTTCCAGG
The DNA here is from genome assembly GCF_964204655.1 of Triturus cristatus. Classification (NCBI taxonomy): domain Eukaryota; kingdom Metazoa; phylum Chordata; class Amphibia; order Caudata; family Salamandridae; genus Triturus; species Triturus cristatus. The sequence goes on along the minus strand of NC_140581.1, from coordinate 764,185,310 downwards.
AAGGAGCAGAGGTAGAAGACCATTTCTTTTGGAAAGATTTATTGAGATTCGCCAAAAGCCGCCAATGCATTGGATCCTTTTGAAATGTGTCTAGGCCGAGGAATCAGTACTGGGTTCTTCAAGTACAAATTCTGTGCTATACAACACACAGTCACCTCTGCACCATGATGTGATGCTGTGGATTGTGCAAGGCAGCTTAATTAGGCACCAGTGCAGAGGATGACAGCAGGATAGTCTTAGGAGACATGGCTCTGCGCTGTTTTCTCAGTTACTTAATGCACCACTGCAAATTTGGTTGCAGCACTGCAGTGCATGAAAAATTAGCAAATTTGCCCTTGTATAGAATGACAGACTTACCAAAATCATAGACATTTGTTAGAAATGGGGGTTCTGGTTGACTACGACTCTAGTCTGAGCAAGTAAGTTACACACTAAAGATAGCCTAGGCTCACCCTCTAGCAGCTTGGTGCAGAGCAAGCAAACTTAACATCAGAAGCAATGTGTAAAGCGTTTGCACAACACACTCACACATTAACACAATGAATACACCATAAAAGAGACTCAGTACAGAAATATATGAAAATATACTATATATTGTACATAAAATATAGACCAAAATCGACATGATACTGTAAATATTATACCAATACTGACATAGTACTCATCATCCTGGACAAGGTAAGTCCAAAAACGGTATACATCATAACATTAGCGCATACAATGGAAGTTAGGTTGGAGAAAAGCGCCTGAAACACCATATACACTCATGGACATACAGGGCATAGCGCGCTTGTGCTCCTATTAGGTTTTCTGTGGTCAACCAGCACAAAACACAGAGCACAGACTACAGTCAATACAGTAATCTCCTTGAATGCCTAATGTAATCACAGTACCCAAAGATAAAACAATTTCTGCTAGTTTTGGTAGTTTACCAGTAGAGGGGAAAATGTCCCCACAGGTCTCCTGGAACTGGTGACAAGACGGGGGAGGCAGCCACCTGTGAGTCCTCAGGCCGAATGATGGTGCCACACGGGTCCTGTTCCCATAAGACAGTACAGAGGATTGAATATACCCCGACCAGGCGGCGGAGCCAATTGGGCCTCACGGGTCACCCGGGGTCAATGGCAAGAAGGAAATGTAAAGCTCTCAAAAAGCTGATGTTTGAGTAGAAAGTAGGAAGCGCTCCACACACGCTCCTTGTCAGTCAGTTTATAAGGGTGAAAAGTTCTCCGGCGTGCTATCTGTGGAGCTTCCCACTTTGGTGTATGGACAGCCAAGCAGTAAACAGAGCTCACCATGCACTGGGCTCCATGGAGAACACTTAGGGGGCCCAAAGGGAGGTTGCATAAAGCCGGCCAGCACATTATAGCAGTTTGGCACAATGGCGGTTTCTCCTGGCAGCACAGCAGTCCTCTCTCTATGTGCAGGTTGCAGATCCAGTAGCATCTGGTTACACCTCCCACGTATTGTTGGGTTAGACCTCCCACTAAACCAAAGTCAGGAAGTAGTAGGCAGCAGGAAAACTAGCAGAAAAGCAGCCCAGTTGAGTCCTTTAGACAGCACAGCAGTTAGCAGGCAGCAGGCCAACAAACAGAAAAGCATTTCAGATGAGTACTTAAAGCAGAACATCAATCCTGCTGACAGAGGTTCAGTTCCAGATCTAAACATGATGCAAAAGCATGGGGTCAGAGCCCCTGTACATATACTCAGAAATGTCTTCGATGTAGGGGGTGACTTCACAAGAGCCTTCGGAAGTGCACAACAATTCCTTTCAACCCAGCCCTGGCTCCAGATATCAGTTGGGTGTAAATCACCCTTTGGGTGAGGGCAGAACACAACCTATACAAAGGCAAAGTGTGAACTCCTCTCCCTCTCCTAGCTCAGGAAGACAATCAATATGCAGATTAATGTCCTGTCACACCCAAGCCTTCCTGTGTGATGGCTGTCTGGAAAGTATGCACCAAGTGTACCTGTTACCCAGACTGCAAAGTGCAAAGAGTCATATGCACAAAGAAATGCCTATGTTCTAAAAGTGGCATTTCTAAAATAGTAATGTAAAATCCATCTACACCAGTAAGCAGGATTTATCACCACTATTCCGCACATACCAAACATGGCAATGGTACTCTTATCAGGAATTACCACTTAAAGACACATAAGGAAATTCCCAAAGCCAGCCTATGAGAGGAGTAGGCCTCACACTAGCGAGAAACAAAATAGGCTGTTTGCCAGTGCCAGGACATGCCATACATAAAGGCGCATGTCCTACCTTTTACTTAAACAGCACCTTGCCCAGAGGGCTATCTAGGGTCTACCTTAGTGGTGACCAATGTGTGAAACAAGGTGAATTTATAGCTTAGCAAGTAGTTTTAAATGCCAAGTTGATGTGGCAGTAAACTCTGCATGCAGGCCCTACAGTGGCAGGCCTGAGATAGGTTTGAAAAGCTACGTATGTGGGTGGCACAAGCAGCGCTACAGGCCCACTAGCAGCATTACATTTACATGCCCTGGGTATAGGGAATACCACTGTACAAGGGACTTACAAGTAAATAAAATATGCCAAATCGGTGTAAACCAATCATACTACATTTAGAGAGAGCGCATGCACTTTAGCACTGATTATCAGTGATACAGTGCCCAGAGCTCTACAACCAACAAAAATAAGGGCCCGGCAAATAGGAATAGGGAGGCAAAACGTTTGGGGATGACCCTGCAAGAAGGGCCAGGTCCAACAACATTCTTAAGTGATACATCGAAATTCTCATCCAGACTATCACATGAAGTTGTATTCTCCAATGCCATTCTAGTATGACCTGCCAGGTTATACCGTAGCATTCCCATTCTAATGGTTTCCACAACATTGAATTTAAACCATTGAAGTGTGGAAGGATCTTGGCACCTAGACCTTCTCCACCTCATTTTTTTCTTGAACGATAATCTTCTAAATAGCATCAAGAAGAAGCAACTCTGGGAATGCTGAAGGTTCCTAGCAATCCAAAAAGTTTGTCAGCCAAAGAGGTTAAGGCCAAGGAAGTAAGAACACGATGAACCACAGAAGTGAGATGCTAGAATGCCCAGGTCCTCTCTTCAAATATTTAATCCTGTATTCACCACATGGTTTTACCTACTCAGTGGGTGATCATCACTCACCTATTTTACATAAACAGAAGGAAGACAAAGTCACAGGCATGGTGGGAAACTTCTTGCCCAATGCAGCACTGTTAACATGTTCCGAAAGCTTCTAGAGAAGATCAGTCATGAGTAGGGATTGGGTTCTGAGCAGTGATAGGATTAGGAATAGGCACTGGATGAGGAACATGGTCCTGCACCAGAAATTAAGTATGCACTGGCACAGTAATTGGAAACATTACAACAGACAAAGAGAAAGCCACTCTCTTATGACATTTCAAGTGCCGCTTATATCTACTTTGGCCCCAAAGTTACATTATAGACGGGGCATTTGAGTACCTATTTGAGGATAAGTATCTTGTGAACTTTCAACAGGTAATGGTCAGTTATGAAACTCATCACACTACTGTTAGCATCCTTTTTCAAAAACAAATTGCTAACAAATAGAAAACTTAAAATGTGAAGAGGACTTATAAACAAACCACCCACCTCATCTACAAATGCCCTCTCTGCAGTTCACATCAGTCGACATATAATAAATCTCCTACATCTCAGTTGTTCCTTCTCAATCCCCCAGGAGTTCATCGGTTGATTGTATCCCTTGAATTCATCAGCATCACAGATGAACCTGAAGTGGGAGATGACGCTCTGGTGGAGTCCGAGAGGAAGTCATCCACAATGCCGGCTCCTGCCAAGACTTCAATGTATTCTGCTTGTATAGGTCTGCAGGTTCCACTTTGCAATGTCGTAAGGTATGACAGAACGCTCCAACCTTCCATGAAAAAGGAGGACATTGCAGAGGGGGATTATACAGTGCTTAATTTGTAAATAAATAAGTACCAGGGCTCTCGCAGGGAGACAACTGCAGCTTGCACCACACATTGCTTCTACCATGCTGCCAGTTATAGTAACAACACAACGTCTAACCATCACACTCTTACAAGTGTGATAATTCTTACTATTCCAGGGCCCCAAAGCTATAAGAATGGCTTGGGCGGCAGAAAATAGTCATTTTTAATGTATATGGAATTAATAATGGACTGTTACTGTGGTCATCTGCGATACCACCACCTTGTAGCAGACTGTTACAAGTGCCGGTGTTGAAAATTAAGTGCTGGTGCCGAGCACCGGAAACCACCTGCTCAAATTATGCACTTGGGTTGTGAGACTATTCCACAACAGAATTATGTCAGAATATTGACAACATAAATACCGTCTGACATAAATACTGTAGCCGCAATATTTTTACAAAAATAGTGCCCCCCCCCCCCCTATTGAGTGCAGATTATCTATTATTAACATCAACTGGGCAATATTTGTGCATCTGAAATTTAGGGCAGACTATTTTTGTCGGATAATTGTACCATACCGTCCTTCCACACTGCTATAGTTAATCAACAAAACAACACTGTCGACTCGAGAGACAGATTCACCACAATAGGTCACTATCTTGGAGTGCTATTTCCTGTCATAGCCAGAAGAGAAACTTTAAAATCCACCGGAAAATAAATAAACTTTTTAGTGAAGACTTACATTATCCCACTGAAATCAGGCAGATTCTTTGTGGCTGCCCTACTCATGTCTTTACTTATGCCCTCTGTTAGGTCGAGACGAGTTTAGAAAAAGAAACGGTTTGTTTTGGGGCACGGGGAGTATTAGGGAAAACATTATAATTATTCTTTCTGCAGGTTTTCCTATAAACCAACAAAATGCTTTGAGTAGGGGTGGGTCACCCAAACAAGGTAATGACGGTGATAAGAAAGAGGGACAAAACTGCAATGCCATCAGTTTGTAAAATGCGTTGAAAGAAACCCTTCGCGTAAAGACTGTTCATCTATGAATTTAAATAGGCATGGTTGATATCAATCAAAAAATATAAAAACACACTAAAGGACTTACGGCGTGTTTGCTATGAACCATTTTATTGTAAATTACTCTAGGAACACTAAGGGCATTTGAATAAATTTTGCACACACGGGTGATTTAGTATTATTAAAGAAACGATAAATTTGTGCGAGCCATTTTACAGCACAAATTTAGTGCATTTAAAATTAAATTGGTGCGTGCCCCATGCAAATAAAAGAATATCTCGGGCTATGTGGCTGCATCATATACGTGCAGGCACACTGGCAAGAACTACTATGTGTGAGCCGAGAGGTGGCATGCACTTAACAATCCTCCTCAGAAAGACATCCACAAAGAAAGGAGCAGTGTTTCATTCCACCCACCAATTTTGGTGGTTTGCAGGGCCTGCCCTCAATAATCAGCAGAAGAGGGGCACTAGCTTAAAAACATTTAGCTGTGAGAGCGTTTTAAGGCACGGGCAAAGTGGGCAATTACACGGGGCCTCCACCTTCCAAGTTGATCCCCTGGGAAAGTGAACTTTCTCTCTCTTTGATCTCTATCTATTCTATTTCTCTAGTTAAACATGTGGCCCTTTATGACTTCCTCTGCATTTTTTGAGACATATTTCAACTATACACATATAGTTTAGTATTGTTTGCCATAGTGTGGGCTTCAGTGCTTAATTTGAGCTAGTGCTTTCCGGGGCTCGGCACCGGCACTTAAATGTCAACACCGGTGCTTGTGACAGTCTACCACAAGGTGGCATTGTCTATATACATTACAAATGACTATTACCTACCACACAAGCCATTCTCATAGCTTTGGGGGCCTGAAATTGTCTGAGTTGCCAAACTTGTAGGAGTGTGATGGCTAGTAGTTGTGTTGCTACTATCCTTGATTGCATGGCAGGGGCAGTGTGTGGTGCAAGCTGCAGTGGCCAACTGACGAGAGCCCTGGCACTTATTGTTTTACAAATTAAGCACTGGTGGGCTTGAATTAGTAGTAAATGGGTAATACAATTCAAACTTGTTCCATAATGGGGTTCCAAATTCCTTAAAACGAAACTGTGAGTGGTGGGAGCTTGAAGTGAAATGCAGTTAGTGGGCCATAAATACTGAAAATACCCATGCCATTAAAAAAAATATTTAAAAAGAACAGATGATGGAATGAATGGTGTCCAACATAACAACGTACTGGGATGCGGCCGAAGGAATTCCAGTGGCTGAGATTAATTTAACCCCTTCGCCGCGGGGGTAATTCCCCCGCGGCGCGGGCGGAGGGGACGGCGGCGCTGTGCTCGTGACGAGCCCAGCTCGTCATGAGGCACAGTGGAGCTGTGCTCATGACGAGCTGGGCTCGTCACGACTCCGCCCACTAATTGATTCTCCCACACAGGCGGGGAATCAATTACACATGGGAGTGGCGCGACCATTATGACGAGCCCAGCTCGTCATGAACACAGCTCCACTGTGCCTCATGACGAGCTGGGCTCGTCATGAGCATACAAGGGGTTAAGCCTTCCATCCATCACTTTTTTGTGTACATTATTAAAATATTCACAGTCCAAGACGCCTGAGAAAAGAAGGGTGTGTAAAGGACCACCCAAAGAGGAGCTTAAAAATGTTACTACCTGAAGTAAATACTTTGTTTACCTTCACTCTACAGGATTTGCTTTGCATGTTTTAGCCTACCTTTGTTGTGCATACAATCACTGCTTACTTTGTGCTGGTGGTTGCAGGCGATGGAAACTGCCACTAATGTTTGATGCCCAGGATTTAATTTTCAACATTTCTCTTTGGCCCAGAAAAAGAGAAAGAAAGAGTAGGGAGAGAAACAAAAAGAACAGTCATAAACGGAGAAAGCAGAGATGAAAACAAACCTACAAAAGAGACATAAAGAGACAAGCGCTGTAGGGTGATGTACCTTAGTATTCAGTCACCAGAGTTTATTTATGTTGTAATCATGTGCGATGTTTATTGCACCATTCGCGCAACATATGGAGGCTTGTTTGTATTTTTTAGGTTAAGAAAATTCAAGACTGCTGCTTTGCTCGGCAGTACCCCTTAGGAACACATGTGACACAATGACCTTTAACGTACTGTTCTTCAGCTCCCCCTGTGCTTGGCATTGTTAAAAGCATCAACAGGGGTACTTATGATCTGTTAAATCTTATGTGACACTTAGAAAACAAAAATAGACACAGGCTAAACCCAAAACAATTATACACAGCTAATGTGGCCCCCAAGGTGACCCTCCTTTGATGGGAAAATAGGATGGGGTGACCCAGGGCTCAGTGCCCCATGTATACTGACCTGCTCCTGCTGCTCCCAGCAGCTCTGACTCAGCTGCTCACAACCTATTAAAGCCTTCACAAAACATTTGAGAGACAGCAAACTGTGGAGCATATTTACAAGCCCCCATCGCCACAGGAACGTCATGACGCCGACGTTCCTGTGGCGATGAACCCTTTATCTTATTTACAAGGCGCTGTTATGACACTTAATATGGCTTAACCCAGCCTTGTAAATAAGGCCCCCTTTCACTCTACACTTAGCGCGAAAGGGGCGGGCAATGGGTATTGCGGCGAGCATTCCGCTGCAATACCCATTGATTTCGGTGCTGCTTCCTATTTACAAGGGTGGCATAAGTAGGAGGTAGCGCCAAAATTAAGACTAGGGACAACCTGGTCTTAACATGGCGAAACGAGGAGAAATAGTTAATTTCTCCTTGTTTTTGCAATAGCAAATCGCCATGAATGATTGTGTGTGTGCAGGAAGATGTCCCCTCCTGCACATAAACAATCATTAAAAAAATGACGATTTGCAACTTTTATGTGTGCTGCACAATGCAGCACGCATAGGAGTTTCAAAGTGACATTCTGGATTGTTTATGTGCAGGAAGGGACACCTTCCTAACAAAGACAATCATTGCCCCCAACACAGACAACCTTTGCTCTATGGTGCAAGGGTGCCTGCATTGGCGCTAGGCAGCTAGATTTAGTGCCAGCGCTGGGGGAAACACAGAGGTGTACCGCATTCTTGTGAATACAGCACATACAATCAGGAAATTGCAAAGCGCGGCATTAGCAATTTTTGCTTAATGCCATGCTTCGCCATTCTATTGCAAATATTCCCCTGTGTTTGGTAGTGGTGGGCTATTCGGTGACTGCTGCTGAGGGGCAGTTCATTGCTAGAGGAAGGACAGGAAATGGCCCCCATTTCCTCCACCACCTTTCCTCTTCATAACCCACTTTTGCACGCTTGAGCGGTTTACAGTAATTCATGGCCAAAGGGAAGCTCCAGGCTTGTATGAACTGCGCTTCTGAATGACAGCTTTCCTGTTTTCTGTCCTGTAGTCATTGCAAGTATTTGAACAATAGATGCATGCAAGTTGAGTCACTCTCTGCATGCTTCCTCGCTTACTGTCTTCCTGCTGGACTGGGTCCAAAATACGCTTTACCGAGTAAACGTTATTTGATGACAAATGTCTGACCTACATATTTCCTGTATATTTCTGGGGCACACAATGGGTCAGTAACCCGGAAGAAATAGGCCATTCGATGCGTTCATATGAAGCAATCAATTCTCAATTTAGTTATAAAAAACCTTCACAATGTGTCAATGTCATTGTGGCAACCAATCAAGCCTCTTACCTTTGACAATTAGTTTATAATAGTTTATTTGGATTTAAGGTTTACAGATCACGGTTATTTTCACTGCAAGCACTGTAAAAAAAAAATTAGACAGCGAATTCAGATTCTCTAGTGACAGTAAAGATAGCAAAAATTGTCCACACAGTGTTGTAACTCTTACAGAGTGGACACATTTGAAAAGATATTCATAAAAATCAGCAGAGTTAATTAAATAAGATAAGAAATAACAGTGCTTTAATTATTTCCTCGTCATTTATGAACGTATAAATAAAAGAAGGATTTTCCTAATAGCAGTAAACAATAAGACCTACCTCTAAAATCAAAAGAATTAACTTAAAAAGTGCCGACGACCATCACAGTCATCATCCCCAGGTCCAACACAACTATTACACACAGAACAAGTTAGCAATGTACAATCAGGTTGTCCGTAGTTTTGTCCTTTATGTGCGCAGAGTGATGCACATCAGTTTAAAAATGTACCACTGCTAAGGCCACCGGATGATTGCATGTCTTCAGAAACCCTCATTTCTGGCACTGGCCTCGCCTTTATGTTTTCAAGTGTGTCGATCCAATTCCTTTGGTTGTCGTGAACTAAGCTACAACTCCCACAACGCGTTGGGTGGTTAAAGTAATGCCCAAGTAGAGAATGGTAACCTCAACTACATCAATATTGTCCCGCTACACTTGGAGTATTACAAGAATCTCTCAGTAGGGCAAAGAACTGTCTAACTGCATATTATTCTGCATTTTTGCAATGTAGGGCTGTCGTCTCTACAAAGACCCTTCATTGAGTGTTGCTACAAACCAAACAGAACACTGGTACCTTTGGAATCACAGTGTAAAAACAATGGGCCTCATTTATGTAAACTGTTGCATTCCTGCGTGAAAACAGCGATGTGACAGTTTTCACTGTGTCCTCCTTGCGACAAGATGGATGTGCCGTATTTAATGTACAGCACTCCATGTCGCATGGAATTACAGATACATCAGTATTTCTGATGTATCAGTAGGTGCAAAAGTGGCGCATTGCTGGGGTGTGTCTGAAAACAGACACAGATCCAGCAATGTGTCCTTTCTAATGGCACAAGCCCCATGTGAAAGGGCCTGCATCAGTCTTGCGCCTGCTTTGAGGCGCAAGCTTGAGAATAGCTCCAGCTTCACCCACAAGTTTCCAGACAGCGCTGGTGACCCCGTAAATACAAAAGAAGTTGTAATGGAGGTAAGAAGCAATACCATCCCATTGGAAAATAGTTTCTCTCCATTAGCAGAAATTGAGCCTATGCAAATGACAAATGTCCTAGAACAAGACTCAACTCAGCAAGGTTCAACTAGCCTCAGCCCTGCCCCTGGCCATTCCCCTGGTCCTTCTCCAGGCCCCAGGCGAAGCCATAGCTTGGATACCTTACGGAGTCAACCGCCCAAGCAGGGAGAGGGTCGGAGAGAGCAAGGCTTAGACTCTAGCTCTTCGATGCACCCCTCCACCGAGACTTTGCTATCTACCCTGATATCAGAGATGAGAGAGAAATTTGCTGTATAGGAGAACAACCAACAAAAGATCCAAGGAGTTTGCGAAACACTAGAACAACAAGCATTTGCAATGCAATAGGTCTCGCATTTGCGAGAGTTTAAGCTTTTGGCATTGTAAATGATAATGCCTTGAATTCATCTGTTTAGAAAACTGACACATAAATAAAAAGCATTGTCGTTTACAATGCCAATAGCTTAAACTCTCGACCTTGGAAGGGTGGTGGGGGAGGGGGGGGGCAAGTGAAAGGGGTGAGATGGTGTTCGGCATAGGACGGGAAATCGGGGAGTACGCCTTTATGTGCAAAATGCATGCCTTCCCACTCCAGGTGTGCGGCCGCCATTGGCTAGTACTCCCATGAACAGAAAAGATGGCTGCCACTATAGTTAAAGCAGACCGCCGTGGCAAAGTAAAGAAAGAAAGGAGCATGGCTGCTAAAGTCAAAGCGGATGCGCTGACAACGTAAATAAAGAAATGAGCGTGGCCACTATAGTGTAAGTTGACTGCAATACCCAAAAATGTAAATATCGATTAAAAGGTGCACGCTGGTTTTGTAAATATGACGCGGCCACCATTACTAAAAAAATATTAATATGTGCTGCGTTACAGGAAAACATGTCATGGGTGGAATAGGAGAAATCATTTAAGAAAATAGTACTCACAGACTAAATAAAACATACAGAGCAACAACACAAGTTTAAAGGCCAGTCCCAGTCTTCACAGGAAGTTACAAATGCAGACAATGCGGTACTCAGGAGGGACTACAAACCCTATTTATAAAAAAAAAGCCACCATTTTAAAGGACAGTAACAGGAGCCAATTGAAAATATGAAAAGAAAGTGGGCGGAGCTTCAAGTCCATACCTAAATACAGCAGGCTTCACAAAGCAGCGCATGCACTGCCCAGGATTGACCTAAAAAGACTTCTCTATGACTTGATGATAAATGCATCCTTAAGCACCATGCAAAAATAACTGAGCTGTTGTCATTGTTATTCACCATGCATGAAGGGTACCATCGGCCATTAGCATGGCACCACAATGCTTTTCCGAGATAACTTCCAAATGGGCCAGAGACATCCATAGTAGGCACAATAGGTTTGTGGAAGTAGGCTGTCAGTAGGGTAAGGAATGTGCCTCTTTTAGGAGAATGTGGCAGATTTTGGCCCCTATTAGAAGTCGCCTAGTCATCCATTTTTGGTTAAAACGGTTTACAGTGTATTCCTGGATCCTGTAAAACTGCATGGAATTCTCAGCACATGACTGCTAAAAGCATGGCTCGCGTTATGGGTTTACATATGAAAATCGGTGCAGTGACATTGATTTTATAATGTTAGTGCAAATGTTCATGACCGTATGACGTATTACCTCAGTTTCCCGATCATAGCACAGCGTTGGAATTTGCAAGAAAGACAATAAAAGTTAGAGTGAAAAAGAAGAGAGATAAAGGAAGGGAGAGCAGAAAATGAGATGTAGGATGAAAGATGAGACCGTATGAAAGCTTAGCTTTTGCTGCATAACTTAAAACTAAGTAATCAAAGTAACCAAAGTTAACTTTCCATATGCACTATACATTTGTGAATGGCCAAGGTGGTGGAAAGACTGAACAGGCAACTGAGCTGCTGGGTGCCAAGTGTGGAGTTCACAGCTTCTTGCTGAGACAGTGTGATCCTGAGCAAATTACTTAACCTATTTCTACTAGGTTTAATCAATCATGCAAAGTGCTTAGAATTTTCCAGTTTCACAGTTGAATAGCTCTAGCCATTAACATAATTCTGCTGTCTGAAGTCTGAGCTTTTAAGTTTGGTGTCAACTAAGAGTGGTGTGCCTATCGGAGACGTGGCCCAGTAAGCTTCCCTGTTAGATATGCTATCTATTGTCAAAGCCTGTATGTTCAGTTTCACCTGTAAGATGGCTCTGTCTAAAGCAAACACAAGTACAAGTACAATGTGTGAAACTTGTGAGACAGCGCTGCTGTCTAAACCAAGTTCTGTGCCTTATGTGGGATGATGTAGCCTGCCGTATGGGCCTTTGTGAAACCGAAGCTATAACTCACCTCTCTAAAACTGTACCAACAAAGTGTCCATATGGCTCCATGTCATCCAAGACACTATATCACGCTTTTCCTCTACTAATCAGGGTATTTTGCCTTTTACAAACAAATGAATGCAATGGAAGCAAACAAGACTACAGAACTTAGAATGCAATTGATGCCGGTTAAGTAACAGCCCAGAACTGGAACGGGGTGCCTCGGATGAGCTCGAGTGGAGTATGTAAAACGTGGCTAACCTGAGAGATAGCTGTGCGGTCTAAATGTCTGTAAGAGCGTTGTCATCCGACTAGAAATCTCTCCCTTGTGATGCTGGGTAACTAAGCTGTGTGTCTTCTGGGATAGAGCGTGTCCCCAAAGCCTCTGGGTTGTGTAACTAGTTAACTATGTTTTTGTTTTTTTTGCATCTTTTATATAGCGCGAACTCGACCCGAAGGTATTGGAGCGCTTTACATAGCACCGTATTTACATTACATATTTAGGCATGGGTAGATTAAGTGATTTGCCCAGAATCACAGGATGTGGTCGCGACCCCGAAGCTCGAACCCTGGTTTCCAGCACCAAAGTTGGCAGTTTAGCCGACGGACCACATACCTCTCCCCTGAAACTGACTTTGGTGCTGGAAACCAGGGTTCGAGCCTCGGGGTCGCGTCATATGATGTTTGTTTGTGCAGGTTTAACCATACTGCAAACATAACTGTGAGATTTAATTTCTCCTGCACGTGGGATTCACAACGAAGTGTGACGTTTGCTTTTCTTCTCTGCTGGGAATGTTTACAAAAAATACAAACGCTGTAGTTTTCCATTAAGAGCAGGGGTGAGACATTTAGGTCAGTGTGTGGAAAATACTCATCGGCTGGTTTTAATTTAAATCAAGACATACGAGCCGCTCCAGAGGAGTGGCCCTGCGTGCATTTACAAGGAAGGGCGAGGAAGGCTAGACACAGTCCCTGGACCTTCATCCTTACACAGCCGATCAAAGTCAGACACCTCCGTTTTCTGTGCACGAGTATTCAACCAGGACGATGCAGCTCGTAGGTTCCCGTGCACTGGTGCTCACCGGCCTCACCACAGAGCGGAGCAGCACCCTGCCTCCCGCGCACCAGTGCTCACCCCAAAGGGGTACAGGATGCTGCCTCAGTTGCACTAGTGACCACGGCAGTTCGTCACCCTGGACCCCGTGCAATAATGACCAGCGTACAGCAGTCAGCACACTCAGGGTTTGAGCCTCGAGGGTCGCGTCCACATCCTGTGATCCAGAGTAAATCACGTAATCTCCCTGTGCCTGAATATGTAATGTAAATACGGTGCTCATGTACAGCGCTCCAATACCTTCGGGTCGAGTTCGCGCTATATAAAAGATTCACAAAAAGAAAAGTCAGCAACACGGTAATGCTGTATGCGTCGTCCGTGCACTAATTCCTACCACACACGAATCAGCCCCCTTAGCCACTGTGCACAAGTATCCACCCTAGAACACTCCAGCACCCTGTTCCGGTGCACAAATGTCAACTTCAGAGCAGTGCAGCAACATCACTACGTGCTTTAGTGTCCAGCCCAAAGTAGTGCTGCACATGGCTTCCGCGCACTAATGTCCACCACAGAGCATGTTAGTACACTGGCACCGGTGCACTAGTGTCCACTGCAGATTGATGCAGCACCCTGATCATCGTACACTAGTTTTACCATAAGGACAGTGCACCAATGTGAATCTGTACTCTGGTGCCTACTCCAGAGCTGAGTAGCACCGTGACTCTGGTGCACTAGTGTCCACTGCAGATCGATGCAGCACCCCGATTCTGGTTATTAGTTTCACAATAAGGACAGTGCCCCAAAGCGAATGTGTGCTCTGGTGACTACTCCAGAGCTGAGTAGTAGTGACCAACCGAGAATAGTGTACACGTCCCCAGCCGTAATGAAGAGATAGAAAGAGACAGTAAATAAACCAGGAGATAGAGAGAGAGAAAGTCAGGAATCAGCAGAAAATACCACAGAATGCAGTACGTAAGAAACGAGAATACATCACATAATTACCGAACCCGACGCCCGACTGCTGGAGTCTGTTGTTTTGCTTCAGTTTGTGAAGAGCGGAGACTGGTGTTAAAAGGAGATTCCGCAAACAGACAGAGGAGAAACACGACGTCTGATAATTAACATGGTGAAAGATACTGTTAATGAAGAAATAGAGAGAGACAGTAAATAAACCAGGAGGTAGAGAGAGAAAGTCAGGAATTAGCAGAAAATACCACAGAATGCAGTATGTAACAAACGAAAATAAATCACACAATTACCGAGACATAAACATGATTGATTGAAATGGAGGGGGGAGGGAGAGTGGTGGGGTGGAGGAGCAGGGTAAATAAATACAAGAATGAAAGCAGAACCAGGGCAGCGCTCATGAAAGGGAGCCATGCTGATAACAAGAAGGGGGTGGCAAATGGTGTGCACTTTGATGTCCTCAGTGGCCCCGCGGCTCACTGAGGACATCAAAGCAAGTGATCAGGCAGTGCTTTTCAGGCTGCCAAATGGTGCGCGCGCCCAGGGCACATGCACTGTATTTGGAGGCCTGGAAAGCACTGTTTGCACTTCCAAAAGTGCTTACTATAAGTCTCGCCAGAACAGCGCTAAAGCGCTGTCTCAGACGAGACCTAAAAATGTTATGAAATAGTGGGAAGAGTGGAAGCAGTGGAAGAAGGTATCTCAAAACATGTAGAGAAAAACCCATCGGAGATCCTGAGTGTAAAACAGAAAGATAGAGTACTGACAGACAAGCTCGAAAGTTTAGAGAATAACGCCAAGAAGGAATAATATCAGAATCTTAAATATCCCAGTAGATCTTGAGGGAGGAGACATAAGGTCCTTTGTTATTAATCTTCGAAATGAGCTTCTCCCAGAGAATGAGAAACAGTCCTTGGAAAACGACATCCAAAGAGTCCACCGAGATCCCTTTACTAAAAGACCTGGAAATGGAAATCCTAGAAAAAATGTAGTAAACTTCAAAACTTACTTAATCAAAGAAAAAATTCTAGCAGGGGGTCTCAGAAAGGGAGTATACAACAAGGGGGACTGGTCTTTCCGCATTAGGTCGGATATTTCACGTACCACACAGGATAGACAGTGGTTGCTGGGAAGACATATACAGGAACTGAAGAGCCTGGGCACCACTGCAAAAATACAATTTCCCACCTCCCTGAACGTCATGTGGAAAAATAAAATGTATAACTTCAGGGATCCAGACAAAGTTAGGTCCTGGATAGACCAGATTAAGAGCACATCCAATTGAAAAATCATTAAATTCCTTTGTCCGTCTTGAGAGGGAGAGAGTCCGAAATGGAGGTACCCAAGTATGCCTCCAGAGTTGAGGGAGGGTTCCCCAGGGTGGGAAAGGGCGAGGGGCACAGAAATAAAAATAAAAAACAAAAAGCACAGGGGTGGTTTTTAAGCACAGGGTGGGGGAGCTTATTGGAAAAAAAAAAAAGTCCTCATTCATAAATAAAACTTCTGAAATTTTAACAGGAAGCATACTTAAACAAATTACTTTTCTATGACAGATTCGGGTAGATCACAAAATCTAAAAATCTTTTCTTGGAACATGAACGGGCTCAGATTTCCCCCCAGAAAAAGAAAATTTTTAGAATATCTGCATCTTGTAAATTATGATGTTTTGCTCATTCAGGAATCACACTTATGCAAAGAAGATTGGGTAGATACTTACAAATCAAAAATGGATAGAGCATTACATCTATACAATGCAGACTTCTCCCACAAAAGGAGTTGCTATTATTTTTCAAAAAACAACTCAAACAATCCTTGGGAATGTCACCGTAGATTCACATGGCAGGTGGGCAATTGCCAGGGCAAAAATCAACAGCTCTTGGTTTACCTTTGTGGGCTATAATGGTCCCAATATGGACGACCCGACTCATAAACAATCTTTATTTCTCCATCTAGTAGACGTAAACGATCCCATTATAATGGGAGGGGATTTTAATGTAGTTCTAGATCCCATTAACGACTCTACGTCAAAGTCTAAAAGAGCTGCAGGGGCTACACAACACACATGAAAAGTTTTGAAACAATTAATGTCAGACATTGGACTCCTGGACATATGGGGAGTAAAGAGATACAACTCTGGGACATCAGGGGGACATTTTACCTTCCACAACAAAAAATGTGGTCATCGATCAAGGATTGACTTCTTCCTAGTAGATCGTACCACTAGTAAGGCCATGATTAACGTTACTCATCTTCCAGAACACTTATCCGATCATTTGGCTGTCCTGTTGGAAATTGCTCTACCTAAGAGCTTCTCCCCGCGAAGATGGACACCAAACCACACAATACTCCTCGAACCATCAGTTATTGATTCTTTTTAATTAATACAAATTCCGCATCATCTCATATAGTTTGGGATACATATAAAGCCTTTTTGAGAGGCTTATTAACCTCTCTCTCAATAGCTTAAAACAAAAAAATGAGAGAGGAAATCAAATCGTTAGAAGCAACAATACTTTTAAGGCAGGCGGCACAAGAACATGTGCCAAACGACCCAAACAATATACAAAAACTATCCATAGCTAAAAACAAGTTAGCGGATCACTTAGAAGCAATAACTAAAAGAAAATGGGAAGCAAGCAAGCTGTCTCACCATGAGTATGGAGAGGGATGTGGCAAATTCCTCGCGTGGAAAGCTGAAGCAGACCACACCAGAAATATGGTGAAGAGTCTTAAGTGCCCAATTACTGGTAGAACCATCTCAGAGGACACACAGATTGAGGAGGTTTTTGCTAGTTTTTTACTAAATCTCTACTCGGAAGACCTATCTCCGAGCAAAGAGCATATTGAAGTTTTTCTTTCAGGCTTACATCTCCCCACATTACCAGACTCTGACAGAGATAACCCAATTACTCTAAAAGAAGTTTTACAGACCATCAACACCCTAAAGAAAGGAAAAACTGCGGGTCCTGATTCCATCCCGAACGAAATATATAATATATTAAAAGAAGAATTAGAACCATTTATGCTCCAACTATTTAATTCAGCTTTTACATCTGCTTTGGAGCTCCCCTCGTCCTGGAACGGAGCCACTATCACCATCATTTTAAAACCAAATAAAGATCCACGGGCTTGTGAATCGAACAGGCCTATTTCCCTTCTGAACTGTGACCATAGAATATACACTCAGATTCTAACTAAAAGGTTGGAGAAAGTAGCAGGGTCTATAATCCACCCAGTTCAGAAGGGCTTTATGAAGGGGAGGAACCTACATGAATTAACCCATGACCTTATTGGAGCAATGGACCTGGTGAACTTATATGAGATTCCATTAGCAATTATAACATTTGACGCAGCAAAAGCCTTCGATAGGGTCAGCTGGCCCTTCCTAATCAAAGTGATCCAGCGTTTTAATCTAGGAAAATCTAATGTAGCAGCAGTGAGGGCCCTATACAAAAGTCCATCTGCCAGGGTACTCGTTAATGGTTATTGTTATTGTTATTGTTATTTTAATTTTATACCGCGCCTAATCACCTGCAGGCCTCTAAGCGCCCGGAAAGATGGAATAGGACAATAACACAACAGGTCAGAACAAAAGATCGCATTGGATTAAGCCATGCTCAGGCTTCTCCTGAACAGTAGCGTTTTCAGGCTCTTTCGAAATTTTAAGAGGTTTCCTTCCTCACGTAGCCCTCCAGGCAAGTTGTTCCACAGCTGGGGAACCAATACCGAGAAGGCTCTGCCTCCCTTCGTCACTAGCCTGTACCGAGAGCAAGTCAACAACTGCAGGTCCGAGGACCGAAGTGATCTCGTCGGGCAGTACAGTTGTAGGCGCTCCTTGATATAGGCCGGAGCCTTACCGTAGATGACCTTATGGGATATACACAGACTCTTGAATTCCACTCTCTCTTTTATTGGAAGCCAATGTAGGTTTTGTAGTAGAGGAGTGGCTCTAGACCTCCTAGGGAGTCTAAAAATCAGTCGGGCAGCATCATTCATTAGAATCTGAAGCCTATTAGTAAGGGTTTTAGGTAGGCCAAGATAGAGGGCATTCCCATAGTCAATTCTGGAAATGATAGTGGCAGTTACTATTGAGCGCATCATGGGCTCTGAAAGGATAGGGGATAACTTCCGCAGTTGCCGGATGATATTAGTACAGCTGCCTACCACCGACGCGATCTGAGGCGCCATCGATAGGTCAGCGTCCAACCGAATCCCCAAGCTTTTTACAGCCAGGCTTGGTTTTGGGGCCGAGCCCAACTCCATGGGCCAGTAGAGGTCACTCCAAGGTGAGAGGGTGGATGGTATAACCAAGATCTCAGTTTTGTCAGGATTGACTTTTAAAAGGTTATCTGTCATCCATCGTACCGTGAACCTCAGGATGTTCTGGGATTAGAGTTGTGCGGCCGAGGTTCCATTTATACTTAGCAGCAACTGCGTATCGTCCGCATAGTTGAAGACTTTACAGTCCATCGCAGCCAGCGCAGCGATCAGGGGTTGCAGGTATAGGTTGAATAGAAGAGGGGACAGGGCCGACCCCTGCGGTACTCCACACTCTAAAACCCCGACCTCAGATGTTTCATCCCCCAGTTGTATCCTTTGAGTCCTGCCTGTAAGGAAGGATTCCAACCACTGCAGCGCCGAGCCCTTAATCCCAAAGCTCTTCAATCTGTCCAAGAGCAGGGTGTGGCTGACAGTATCGAACGCCGCTGATAGATCTAATAAAATCAGGGCGCTCGCTTTCTTACAGTCAGCCCTACCTCTTAGTTCGTCCAGCACCGAGAGCATCACCAACTCGGTGCTGTGATGTGCTCGAAAACCTGCCTGTCTATCGTGGAGTAGATGGTGAGATTCCAGATAGCAGGACAGGGACTGAAGAACATGTTGCTCAAGGATTTTTGAGAGAAAGGGCAGCTGGGAGATGGGTCTGTAGTTCTTCAACACAGCGGGATCTGACCCCAGCTTTTTCAATAAGGGTCTTACCCGCGCCTCCTTAAGTTCACTCGGCAGGTATCCCATGTCTAGCGATCTATTAAGGAGAGAGATGATATATTCCTCCAATAAGGGACGCGCAATGCGAAAGATCTCAGGTGGACAAGGATCAGCTGGAGAGCCAGATTTAATTTTACACATCAGTTGTTCCAAGATTAATGTATCCATCTGTGGGAACATTGTAAGGGAACAGTCGCTCGCCTTATTAGATGTTAAGGCAATTGCAGTCCCTGTTGCCGCCATATTCTCTATCTCCTGGACAATGATCTTCACCTTCTCCAGGAAATAGGTCTGGAAGGTATTACAATCAAAAGGGGGCTTAACATTATCCGGCTTCTTACTCAGCTCAGCCAAGATTTTAAAGGTTTCTTTCTGGATATTAGTGGCCTTGCTTAGGCGCGACTCAAGATAGTCCGCTTTAGCTTGAATCATAAGTTTTTTATATTGGTGGAGAAAGGCCTTATAGGTATCCCTATCAGTATCCTGCTTGGATTTCCTCCACAGCCTTTCTAATCTCCTTAGCTTGGTTTTGGTTTCCCTTAAGAGCGGAGTAAACCAGGGAGCTTTCCCAGAGCCCTTGATTTGCTGTGTTTTCACTGGCGCTATCTGATCGATGGCCCGAATCAAACATCTTGTTAGATCAGAGTAGTCTCGGTCCAAATTACAATCTGGCTCTAAAACCTGGGGGGGTTCCAGATGTGCCTCAGTCAGGGCTCTCAGATTGACTTCAATCCATTTCCGGGTTTTCCTGAAGCTATGTGAGTTATGAACAGCCCCATTGCTGAGGGGGACCTCACACGAGACCAAACAGTGATCCGACCAGACACAGGGCGCTGCCTCACTAAATGTTAGAGTGGCATCGGTGGTCCACATAAGGTCAAGAATGTGCCCTTTTTCATGGGTTGGGGTATCCACAATCTGTGTGAAGTCCAATGCGGACATTAATGTGTCTAACTGGCGCATAGGTGAATCCCAGGTGGGCTTATCCCAATGTAGATTAAAATCCCCTGTAACCAAGATTTTTATATATCTTGACCTAAGGTCAGATATAATAGGACAGAATAAGTCAAAGAAGGTAGGGGTTGCCTTCGGCGGACGATAAACAGACAAGATCACCCAACACACATTGTTTACTGTGACCTTTACCCCAAGAAGATCGGCTAAGTCAATCGTCTCAGTTAGTATTTTTTCAACCGTCATGGTCTTCCTATACAAAATAGCTACTCCACCCCCCCGTGAGCCCCCTGGGCGGTTATGCCACATTATATCATATCCGCTTGGTACAGCGGCGATGATATCCGGTAACGAGTTCTCATCTGTCCAGGTCTCTGAAAGAGTCAGGACATCGATGTCACTATCCTGAAGCATATTATATACCTCCAGATGATGGCAGTGCAACGAGCGGGTATTAAGGCTCGCTATTTTTAACGTGGAACATTTATTCAAGGCAGGTGTGACCCCAACATTCCGAGAGATACTGTACTTTTTAAGCAACAGCAGGACTGCTTTGTCCAACATGGGCTCGCCTCTATTCAAAGATTTAAGCATTTCTGAGGAGTAAGTGCGACGATGGCCAGCCGTCCCAGCCCCTGCGCCCGCCTGTGCGCG
The DNA here is from genome assembly GCF_964204655.1 of Triturus cristatus. NCBI lineage: Eukaryota > Metazoa > Chordata > Amphibia > Caudata > Salamandridae > Triturus > Triturus cristatus. The sequence continues at coordinate 764,164,516 of NC_140581.1, read as the reverse complement.
GACGGGCGCAGACGGGCTGGACTCTGGCGTGACTCCGGCGATGCTCCGGCGTGCCCGCAGCGCGTGCCCGCTGCGCGTCAGCATGGCCCGTTTTAAATACCGGTCTAGCGTCCTTGCGACGACTAGACCGTGCGCAGCTTCTCTAGGCCGCCCCCCCAAGCCAAGATGTCCGCCGCAGTGCTGTCTGTCGGGAGAAGGACCCGCTCCAAACACGGTGAATTTACAAATGTGGTGCAAGTAAGTGGATTCTTAGTTAAAAGCCTAAAAGCGGCAACAATACACAACAAATACACTAATAATCAGCGATTTTAAAAATTCCTTGTGTGAGCTCCTGTGAGCGCGCTGCACTCTGTAGTGCAACTCGCTCCGTTTGTCCCAAAAGTTTTGGTAACCTAATAGAACAAATTCAAATTTCCTGAGGGACCTGACAGGGTTGTCCCCTCTCGCCCCTTTTGTTCAACATGTATATCGAACCTCTAGCATGCAAATTAAGATCTTGCCAGGCCATTTCCCCGTTCAGGTGTAAGGGCTGGGAAAAGAAAATAGGTCTATATGCCGATGACGGATAAACTAGAGCACTCACTCCCCGAGATATGGGAGCATCTGGAGAACTTCTGGAAAGTGTCTGGTTATTCAATTAACCAGCAGAAAACAGAGCTAATGACATGGAACACCTCTTACAAGAGCGATCTCTTAAAACATCAAACAAGATATCTTGGGGTCCAAATAGTTGAAAACATAGACAAGATAGCTCAGGTGAACTTTGATAAAACAACTATTAGCGTGAGACAACAGCTACAGGCATGGGAGACCCTTCTACTTTCTATTCTGGGCAGGTCTAACCTGCAAAAAATGTCAATCTTACCAAAATGTACATTTTTATTTGATTCTATTCCATTAGAATTTTCCAAAATTTGGTTTAGAAATGTACAGGGGCTATTCTCCTATTTTATCTGGGGCCAGAAAAACCCAAGAATTTCCCAGAAGAAGCTTAGGAGGAAAAAAATCCATGGCGGCATAGCCACCACGGAACTATATATATATTACTGTGCCTTTCATCTGAAAAATTCACGCCAACTACTAAAAAACAGCTCGGCCTTCTCCCCACTTTTTAAGGTTTTAACAGCTACCCATAGGACTCAAGCTGACTTTTTTCTCCCAAAGTTTGGCCACCCCAAATTCTTTAAGAAGGTTAGGTTGAAGATTCTCCTAGCCGCAATTAGAGTCTGGTGCCAGGTGAGGGCGCTGCTGAGCATACCTTACTGCAATGATGAAGCACCTATATGGGACTCTCCAGGCACCCCGGCATGCCTAATGGATGCACTCGCACTTCCCCTACATAATTCCGGGATATTTAAGTGGGGGCAGTTAATTGTGGACAATGATCTGATTCCATGGCAGTGCCTCTCCGAACTATCAAACAACTCGGTTTCAAAATGTAAGTACTATCAGATCTCGAGCTGGTTAAAATCGATAGGGAAGGAGACAGTAGGGAACCGTGATCCGGTGAATGGGATTTGTACTAGATCTACAAAACGGAAAGAGGTGGCAGCATGGTACTGGTTGATGATTGAGACCGTGGAGGAAAGGCTGAATCCATTCTCAGAGAGCTGGAAGAAGGACCTGCCGGGTGAAGACCTCAAAACTTTAGGGCAAGTATCTATGTCTATCCTGTGGTCATATGTGAAAGCTGCACGTTTAAAGAGAAACCATCTTTTCACTGTCCACAAGGCATACTGGATGCCGCAGAAACTATCAAAGATGGGGAACGGAGTGACAAAGAAGTGCCCGAAGTGTGATGAGAATAACGTGAACGAGGTCCACATGTTCTGGCAGTGTCCTTCAATTCAGCTATTCTGGAATCATGTGAGTAAGATCATCTCCGATATTATGGGCAGAGAGGTTGGGTTCACTGGAACCTCAGTCATTTTAGGGTGATCCCAAGTGAGATGGAAAATTTAATATTCTCTAGAAACCAGAAGGCGCTCTTTTTTGTCTTGATACTTCTGGCGCGAAGGGAGATATGTGTAAAATGGATTCTCCCTTCTTCCCCCACAAAAATTGAATGGTGGCTCAGTGCAGCGAATCTCACAACTTGAGTAAATAAACGAGTTAAAAAAACTAAATTTTGGGATCTGTGGGACACCTGGTTTACAACATATGTTTCAAGCTTCTCTTAATAATAAAATGTGTACCATTTCCCTTTACAATTCCCTTTCTTTTAATGGGTATAATATTTCGACTTGTACCTGTCCTGCTTCTCTCTCTCTATCTGGGTTCTTGGCCTTTTCCGTTCCTTTTTTTCTGTAAGAAATATAATCTATGCATTTATCGGTCCAATGATTACGAACTTGCTCTGCAGGCCGTTATGACGGGATTTCAGATAAGCTTATTGAGACTGGCCTGTAGAAGAACAGGGGCCACGGTCAACCAACGCAGGTCACTCTGACAATTGACCCCCAGGGTATGATTTACCCATCCTTCTGTATGGAGTGCCCGGGTGTCCTTGTGTCTTTTCATTGGTTTGACTCGCCACATCTTATTAAATTCAGAGCATCCCTTCAATAAATGAGGAAAAAAAAAAAATCATCTAAATAGAGGGAGGAAGAGGAAAAACTGGGTTCAACCTCCTCAATATCGCCCTATTAATATAAAAAACGGGAACCCAGCACACAACATACATACGAAAGTCACCAATTGGTGTTACGTACCTGCATATATTTGCGATATTGCATTAATACCTCATGATCACTCCTGGGAGGAGGGGGACCTGTAGTTCCACCTTTGTCAAGGCCGACCCTTGGACTCTGTACCTGCTCTTCTCACCCGGGGATTGCATTTAGCATGGCATGCGAATGAATGCGTTCCTATTAAGGGACACTAAGGAGTGGTACCAAAAGGAATTAGGTTCCTATGGTCCTGATGAAGAGCCAATAGGGGCAAGGCTCGAAACATGTTGACCTGAAAAGTAGGCACATCATAACCTACATTTTCCATACTAACCCCTGATTTTAAACCATACCGACTAGAGGCAGGAATAAAGTAGAGAGACATACTATTCAGGTATTTTTAAACTAGCTTAGCACGTTGCCTCCACTTCCCCCACACCATCACCTTTATCATTTTATAATATCATTAGGTGCTCCCGCATGTTTGTTTCGTTGTAGCATGCCCCGATCCGCAGTGGATTGGGAAGAACCCCAATGATGAAGAATGCCACCAAAGGGCAACCCTGGTGGGTGAAGGTTTTATAAGAAAAACAGCATTTTCTTTCCTTTTCCTGTGAAGAGTTTTTCCTGTCTCTATAATTCAACCTGCTGGGTTCCCATTTTTTGTATTGATAAAGTATTTATGCAGCACACAAACAGTAATAGAGTGAAAACACAGCACCAGAAAAATCCCACACCACTTAGAAAAATAGAGTAAACTACAATAAATTATTTGATACCAAAAAGAACAAAATTCCAATCAGTAGGATGCAATTTTTTAAGATTTAAGGAAAATAATAGCCTAAAAGCACAAAGAGCAGCTCGCGGCTATCTAGAATTCCAAGCCCGGGTAAAAGTCACAAGTTCAGGCCTATCACTATGATGCGCAGGACGAATACAGGGACCAGGTTAATCCAGCTGAAAGAGCTACCTTTAAAAGGCTAGCACCAAGACTCCAGTTTGTTCTGGAGGGGGTCGCAATGAGAGTGGTGTGGATGGTCATCACTGAAGCGCAAAGAGCAGGGCAGGCCGGGCATGTATCATGAAGATCCTGTCGGGTGTAACAGATGGTTGTTGCTAGAGGTGCACATTGGCAGTCACCGTGGGCTGTTGATGCTGTAGTGCAAAGTGCAGAGCTCACGTTTTCAGTTGTCGCTGGCGGTCGCTGTAGTGCAAAAACTCGGGTTCATCAGATTTTCATGTTTGTGGTTGGTGCAGCCAGCAAGATCTTGGCACGAACTGGCCCGTTCGTGGTCACAAAGAGCACAAAACTTCAGAATTTCTCCTTTTCTTTGGGAGGGAGCTCTATTGTTGCCACACCAAGGGACCAGGACCTGAGGGGCACTTCTTGGGGGACCAAGAACTCACTCCAGCAAAGGCCAGCAGGGCTCAGGCAGTTCCAGTTGGAGGTCCAATCAGTAGGTCAGCTGGGCATCTGGAGCTTGTTATGTCCCTGTAGTTCAAAACAGGAGGCCAGTCAGCTGACAGGCAGTGGGGCAGCAAGGTGTCCTTCTTCTGTAGTATACTCAGTTCCAGGAGCGTAATGAAGAGTTGGGTCTGAGGGTCCAATACTTTTACTTGATGCCAGCTTTAAAGTAGGAGAAGTTTATAGAGCTTTCTACTCCCAGAAGTGCTTGGAATGTCCTGCCTCCCTGCCCTGGCCCCAGCATGTCGGGGGACACAATAGACTGGTGTGAAACCCTTTGTGAGTTTGCTGAGGCAGATTCTTTGTGAAGTGGAAGCGCCTCCCTATCAAGTCAGAGATGCCTCACCCTGCCAACACCTATTCCTCCCTTGTCTAACTGTCTTGGATTAATACACAAAGACCAACTGCCAGCTACTCCTAGTCATCTGACTCAGAAACAGGCTGCAGGGACCATATGATCGGGATAACAAAATGGCAAATTTCCAAAAGTGGCATTTTGTGTCTTAAAATCCGACTTTTCCACTGAAGAGGCTTTTAAATTACAATTCTTTAGACACCAAACTTGACCTTCCTACCTGCTCCCAATTTAAAGTTATCACTTTTTAAATGTAATAAGGTAACCCAATGCCCAAATCCTGAAATTCAATGCCCAGAATCTGAAGATCTGACAAGATAGTATTTGAAGGCGGCTGCTGTTTGAAGGGTTGAGTATTAATAGGGTGATACATTGTCTATTGTAATTCTGTTTTAGTCTTTTGTATAAGTGATGAAGTGTGATTTGGAGTTGAATGAATGAAGGTGTTATTTGTTGTAATGTTAAGGGGTTAAAAAGTTCAGACTAGTCATAGTCTAAGGTCCAGGTATACGATAAGAGAAGATAAGATAAAAGTACTTGTTTGCAGGTTTGAGGAGACTAGTGTTAGGTACAATCACCTATAGCATTAAGATAAAGCATTGATTGATGTTAGCAGAATCTAATTGTGCAAACAGGGGAAGCTACATTAATTAAGGTGATTTCACACTGGTCGAGATTTCACTTGCGATTGTTGGATTTATTTTAGGTCATTGCAATACTTTTATTTCATTGGTAGTGCAGACATATGCTGTTCTGTCATTTGAGAGTTGTGTTGAGGTTTGTGCGAATACGAGAGAAATTGTAAAGGAGGGTGAGCTGCTGCGAGGAGTGAACTCATACATCATATGGTTTCACACTGGGATTGGTGGGTGTGCTTTACCACTGGAATTGATTGGTAACGTCAAGATGCAGCGCCAGGATTTATCAGTAGTGGAGTGAATACCGTATTGAGATTTGTTGACAAAATTCTTGACAATAATAGCTGTTAAAGGATTGGATTTTAGAGATTTGACATATCTGGGGACTCACCTTTTGATCTTGAACCAACGCGGAACTGCACCAGGACTCTCCTTGTCCCATCGACGCTAGCACCTCGCCGGACCCGCTGCGCGGGTCCCGCAGCGTCCATCAGGATTTGTGGAAACGGTTTGGAGCAGGACTGAATAGAGCCGGGTGTGTGTCAGCTGACAGGGCTGCGAGCAGCAGGGGACTCCATTGCACAGGAGCCCCTGCGCACCCAATAGCTTACACCTGGGCAGCTCTCCCTGGAAGACACGCCCCCAGCTGATCTGCAAGCTAAATCTGCCCTTCCACTTGGAGCTTTTGGGACTCACCTTTTGATCTTGAACCAACGCGGAACTGCACCAGGACTCTCCTTGTCCCATCGACGCTAGCACCTCGCCGGACCCGCTGCGCGGGTCCCGCAGCGTCCATCAGGATTTGTGGAAACGGTTTGGAGCAGGACTGAATAGAGCCGGGTGTGCGTCAGCTGACATGGCTGCGAGCAGCAGGGGACTCCATTGCCCAGGAGCCCCTGCGCGCCCAATAGCTTACACCTGGGCAGCTCTCCCTGGAAGACACGCCCCCAGCTGATCTGCAAGCTAAATCTGCCCTTCCACTTGGAGCTTTTGGGACTCACCTTTTGATCTTGAACCAACGCGGAACTGTACCAGGACTCTCCTTGTCCCATCGACGCTAGCACCTCGCCGGACCCGCTGCGCGGGTCCCACAGCGTCCATCAGGATTTGTGGAAACGGTTTGGAGCAGGACTGAATAGAGCCGGGTGTGCGTCAGCTGACAGGGCTGCGAGCAGCAGGGGACTCCATTGCCCAGGAGCCCCTGCGCGCCCAATAGCTTACACCTGGGCAGCTCTCCCTGGAAGACACGCCCCCCACGCATCCTATTTTAGTTCTTGTTATCCCGCAGCGCGGGAGCGCGCGGGAGTGCCTGGGGCTAAGCCCGGGCAAAGGGCGGGCCGTCTGAGGCCGTCAGAGGCAGGAGGAGGCTGGGCTGGGCCCACTCTCCAAGATCTGTTTGCCATTACTCCATTCCCTGAGGTACTACCTGTTTATAAGCGTATGTTAAAGGGGCACACACATATTATCTAACGCAGTTGTTGTTTGCATGCCACCTGATACAAAAGCCACGTATGTCATTTACATTGGTGGTATAATTTTGCCGTGTGTAATCATTGGTTTGGGCCATTTGTGCGTCTCCCACTATGGCTACCTGTACTCCATCACGTAAATTATCCACGTTGGGAGGCTCAGTCAGAGGCACGTTAGACAATTTTATTACAAGAGCTACCTCTGTCCTGGAAAAGGAGATAGCTATGGCAGAGCGACGTCTTTCGGCCGAAATCTTACAATCTAAAAGATCTTCTCTTGGCCCTATCCAGCTGGTTGTTTCACCGTCGCCGGCCCTACCTATCTCTTGTTTACCGGTCAGCCCCTTTGCTTCTACATCTTCTCTGACCATTCATGTTGACAATCCAACGTCACCTTCTCACTCCCACCCAACTTTGTCTGATCCTACCCTCCCTATTAGTCATCCTAGGGGCTTTACACCTCCGACCACATCTGTTCCTGGAGCCATATTCAATTCTAATGCTGTCAGCTCGCAAAAGTTGAGAGGGAGAAGCAACAACATAGCCCCCCCCCCTTCCAAAAAAAGAAAGAAAGGAGGGAAAAGTCTTCACAAAACGAACCATTTGGGTATTGCTAAACACACTGCGTTGGGAAACATCGTAAAAACTTCTATCCCAGTAGCCAAGCAGCCAGCAGAGCAAGCTACAGAATCAGATCATAGTAAATTTGATCTTCTATCAAACAATATGATGTCCCAAATTGAGAAAGTCCTTAAATCATTCCTTCTTCCACTAATAGAAAGGATAAAGAACGTGTCCAACCAACTAGAGCTATTAGAGCAAATGATCCAGAAGAACACTGACAAATTAAACGAGCAATTCCCAAAGGCCTTGGTACCATCAAATAACACTCCTGCTGTTAACTTATCTCCAACGCCAGATGATAGGCTAAGCAGACCAGAAATAACTAACATCAAAATTGTCCCACCCCCATCAAATGTACTTAACCTATCATCCTCACGTAAGACAACTGTTATTTCCCCCTCCTCTAGAGGCATCCTCCCTTCCACAACTAATGCCCTTCCCTCCACTGTTTCATATAAAAAACACGACGGTAGTCCTGACCACATAGACCTCCCACCAGAGGCAACCCCTTACGTGGTACTTATGACAGGAGTTCCTGCACTAGAGGCAGGCAAGAAGGAAGGTTATTATGACCTAAAAAACAAAGTTTTACACTGGTTGGGAAAGAACAGGCCGTTACCTCGTAATATAAATGGCGAACTTTTGAATGTCCGTAGGCTTGGTTGGGTGGGCCCACGGCCCAAGGACATCGAGGGCGACGTAATCGTTGTCAATTTCAGAGATGTTAGAGCTACTAGACACATTGTGAATTGGTCCCAAGCTCCATACCAGAGCCCCATTAGAACCCTCGATCTAACCTATTTTTATCCGCAGTCAATAATTAGGAGTCCTACTTACCCCATCATTCCAACTCGGCCACAGGTAGGACTATCTCTTTTTAATGTACCTACTTTTAATCGCTTCTCCCCACTTAGAGGATTAGAGGATATCGATTGACGCCCCCTAGAACATTATACCCAGCATCCCCCATAGGACTCAACGAAGGGACACTTACCCAAAAATTATTCCCCCTGACTAATACTATACCAGTTATTGGGAAGGCCAATTCGGGAACAATCCAAATACTTTCGTGGAATATCGCAGGCCTTAAGAAACACCTGGCCAACCCGGATTGGCTTGACTTCGTCAACCAATACGATATTTGCATGTTCCAGGAGATCTGGAGTTTAGACCCTCTTTATAAGCCTGGTTACTCTACTTTTCATATCCCGGCAGTCCACCAGGGTGTGGGCCGGCCTTCGGGAGGCCTACATATTTGGATTAAGGTCGCTCTGAATTTGGACATTAAAATCCACAATGCCAAGTCAGTAGATCTTCTTCATATATCTTTCAAACGGCCCCGAAATGGCTCTAGAGTTGACCTCCTCAATGTATACGCTAGAGGAGGCCCTCCCACTCAAAACTCTGCCACCATCTTCACTCTGGAAAACGTTTTGTCAGGTATCCCACCACTCTCTAATATCATTATAGGTGGTGATCTGAATTGTACGTACGAACCACTAAGAGATGCTGATCTTTTAGGGCTCACTGAGGAAGACAGTAAAAACGGTATCCCCCCTTTAAATTTGAGTTCTACTATGAGATGGTCAGCAAGGGCACTTCAGATGACCGGTCTCACTCTGGAATTTAACCTCCGTGCCCTAAATGGAAGAACTCTCTCTGATCCACACGGGGCTATGACCTTTAATAGATTACATGGGCCATCGAGTATCGATTACATTATCATAGATGCAAATTCTTGGGCCCAGGTGATTGATATGAAGGTAGAACAGATGCCAGATAGTGACCATAATCCCCTCTGTGCAGTCTTTAAATGGAATTCAAGGCCAAACTCCTTAAATTTGAATTTGGCCTCAAAAGCAGTCACTCCTACAAACTGCAATAGAAGGTTGAAATGGCACAAAGTATCAGGTCACGAGGACACCCTAACCTCCATAAACCTCCTAGTGGCCTCTAAGGCTGCTGAATTTGCTCACCTCAATGTAGGGTCGCTTGTGACAAACCATGCTAACTTTATTAACACTTATAAAACCCTCTGTCAGAGCTCACCTTCAGCTTCTCGCTGGTTCTGTAGTCTTGCACAGGAACAGAAGTTGCTTGCTTCCCAACTCCCACTACCAACCACTCAGCCCCAAAAGAATACTTGGCGCTAACTGATCAGCAAGGGGGAAGGGGGAAAGTGGATAAAATAACAAACAATAAGAGAGACTGTTTCTGGACCTTCAGAATTTTCTATCTGGAAACCTTCTTCCGCCTTTGATCTGGCTAGCTGTCTCCCTAGAAAAACTAAGCACACAACAATTATTTATTTTCCCTCCTCTACTCTATCCTACTTCTTGCTTTTACTTTTTTCTTTGAAAATGCTACCTACCCGAGATCCTAAAACTCTGTGCCCCTCTCCTTGGCGCTATGCTGCCTTCTTCTCTCTCTGGTTCGAGTTGGCGTTCTTTCCTGTAATATATTTTATTGGTTATTATCTATTTATTCCTTACTTCCTAATGTGTTCCCCTACTACTCTTTAACCTACCAGATGAGAATTAACTGGGTTTTTCTCCTTATATGTCGTTGCTTCTTCCTTATGGTTTTATCTATTGTCTTTTAGGTCGTTTTCTTTTCTTGCCTCTTTATTTGTTCTTGGTTCGGCTTCTCTCCACAGGAATTCTCAGTTCTAGTTCTAAACTGGATTATTCTCCTCAGGTATTGCCTTTTATCTTTTCTTTTACTGTCTTTAATGTCTTATTAATGTCGTTTCTCTTAGGACTTCTCGCAACCAATAATCATTTATCTTATTTTCTTACAGATTACGGAGTCTTTAAATCTGCTGTCAATGGTAAGTATCTACTTAAACGACATTGTATTCTTACATTTACTTATTATATCTTATCACTCTAGGAATTCTCTCAGAAGTTCACTTAGCTTTCTTCTTCTTCTTTTCTCTTCAGGTTTTGCTGCTTCGCCACTTGACTCGAAGACTTGAACAACGAAGCGCTGTCAGGATGTCGATAAGTTTCTTTCCGCTCGGAATTTCCGAATGACTCCTTTCTCTCACCTCAGGTAACTATGGAGATTCTATGACTACTAACTTGGACGCTTGATAAACTCTCCTAAACTCGAGCTCTAGGAGTATTTATACCTTAAACTACGGACGCTCTTAAATTCTGTCTTCTCTGTGGAAACGCTTCAGTGAAGTGCGCAATACTTCAGGTGTGCGCGCGTCACATCAGCTCGCTCCAGAATCTTGTAATCAACTAGACCGCAGACCCCAGCACCTTAGCGGCCATCTTGGAGTTGCGAACTTGCCAGCAACTCGACCACTGACGCCTGGTTTTCAACCCTGAATGATCACTAGTGTGTAACCGTTTGCGAGTCTTTTTGGGACTGGAGCTAGGGATCCTGACAGTACCCCCCACCAAAGATGGTCCTCCCACCCTAGGTTTGGTTGGATAGCGTTGATAAAAAAGTCTTATTAGTCTAGGAGCATGCACATCTGAATCTAATTCCCAAGATCGCTCCTCTGGACCATAGCCTTTCCAATCAACCAGATAATACAGTCTTCCTCTGACTAGTTTTGAGTCTAAGATTTCTTTTACCTCAAACTCCACTCCTGTATCTAACTGAATTGGGTGCGGAATCGGTTCTTTTCTCAAATTTGGAACTACCTTTTTCAATAGGGAAACATGAAACACCGGGTGAATTTTTAATTTGGAGGGTAAAGTCAACTTATAGGTCACCGGATTAATCTGCTCTGCAATGGGGTAAGGACCGATGAACCGGGGCTGAAATTTTCGGTTCCCTTTTAGTCTTAGATTTTTGGTATTTAACCAGACTTCGTCTCCAATTTCTAAAGGAGGAGGTTGCTTTCTTTTCTTGTCTGCATACTTCTTATACTTTTCCTTAGCCTGTTCTAGGTTTCTTGATGCTAATTCATGTACAGAATTTAAATGAACCACCAAGTCCTTGACTGCTGGGACTGAGAGCTCAACATCTTGTACTGCGGAATTGGGATGTCTTCCGTAATTTAAATAGAACGGTGAATACCCAGTGGACACATTCTTCGCGTTGTTGTGAGCAAATTCTGCTGTCCACAGGTAGTCAGGCCATTCTCCATCCTGTTTCAAGGAAAACAATCGTAAATATTGCTCCAATTCCTGGTTCACTCGTTCCGTCTGCCCATCCGTCTCCGGATGGAAACTGGTGGAAAAGCGAGTTTCTACTCCTAATCCTTTCATAAAGGCCCTCCAGAAATGTGGGACAAATTGAGTGCCCCGGTCCGATATTATGACCTTGGGTATCCCATGCAACCTTACAACCTGTGTGTTAAAATGACTTGCTAACTGTTTCGCTGTAGGAATTCCCTTTAGGGCCAAGAAATGTGTCATCTTCGTGTATGCATCTACTACTACCAAAATTGTGTTTATTCCATGGCATGATGGTAAATCTGTGATTAAATCTAAAGTGATTGTGTGCCAAGGATGAGGAGGATTGGGCAAAGGTTGCAACAGCCCCTGGGGGGCATGCCGTTCTGATTTTCCCTGAGCGCATATCTCACAGGTTTTCACATATTGTTCTATATCCTTATTCATCTGTGGCCACCAATATTTTCTTTTTATTAAATCTGCCGTCTTGAACTCTCCCTTGTGTCCTGCCAACAAATGATCGTGACATTCCTGTAAGGCTTGGTTCTGCAATGCTATTGTTGGCAAATACAAAGCACCTTCCTTGTAAGGCAGTTCATCTCGAACTTCTCTTCCATGCTCTTGCTGCGCCCAAGTCAGCATTTCTTCGGGGGTCAAAGCTTGGATCACCCTCTCCTTGAAGTTCAGAATGTCTGTGGCGCCAATAATTTTAGTATCTGGTATGATCGCTTGAGCACTAAGTGGGTTCTTTTCTTCTCCAGTTCCCATCCTGGACAAGGCGTCCGCCTTTCCATTTTGTGTACCAGGCCGATAAGTTATCACAAAGTCATAATCGGCAAAATAAAGTGACCAACGAAGTTGGCGAGGTGTCAAGGTTCTAGCAGACTTCAGGAATTTCAAATTGTGATGGTCTGTGTAAACTGTTACTACATGGTGAGCTCCCATTAGATAGTGTCTCCACTCCTTGAAAGCGTCTTTTATAGCCAACAACTCTTTTTCCGTAATCGTATAGTTTATTTCAGCTGGCGTCAACTTCCTAGATCGATAGGCCACCGGGTGTAATTGGCCAGTTTTCTTATTCCTTTGAGAAAGCACTCCACCAACCGCAAAATCAGAGGCATCTGTCTCTACATAAAAGGGCTCCATCGGATCAGCATGTAGGAGGACAGGCGCAGTGGTGAACTCACTCTTTAGTTCTTCAAATGCTTGCTCTGCTTCATCTGACCACTCGAATCGTACCCCCTTCTTCAGTAATCACGTAAGAGGTAGGATTCGTCGAGAAAATTCTCCAATAAACCTCCGATAGAAGTTTGCAAATCCAATGAACGCTTGGACTTCTTTGACACTGGTGGGTGACTTCCATTCAAGTACAGCCTGAATCTTCCGTCTGTCCATATGGATTCCAGTTGGCGAGATCACAAAGCCCAGAAATTCCACCTGCGAAACTCCAAAGGCACATTTTTCCAACTTGACAAATAATCTGTTCTCTCGCAGTTTCTGTAGGACTCCTCGAACTTGTGTTTGATGCTCCTGCGTATCTACTGAGTAGATCAGTATGTCATCAATATACACGATTGCGCATTGATCAATGAATTCACTGAGTACATCATTTATGAAATGCTGGAACGCTGCGGGAGCGTTACACAAACCATAGGGCATCACCTGGTACTCAAATAGCCCCAAACGTGTCCTGAATGCCGTCTTCCACTCATCACCCTCTCTAATTCGAATAAGGTGGTAAGCTCCCCTTAAATCCAACTTCGTAAATATCCGCGCCCCTTTAATCTGGTCCAATAAGACGGAGATAAGTGGAAGAGGATACCTGTTCTTTTTTGTGATGCGATTGATGGCTCTATAGTCGATACACGTCCTCAGCTCGCCCTGCTCTTTTTTAGGCACAAAAAACAGTGGTGAAGACACTGGGGATTGGGAAGGACGTATGAATCCATTTGCAAGGTACTTGTCGATATACTCTCTCAGGTGGTGATTCTCTTGTTCCGTTAATGCGTACACCCGACTGCAAGGCAAGTTTGCCCCTGGCTCTAGGTCTATCTTGCAATCGTAGACACGATGAGGTGGCAGTTGTTCGGCTTCCTGCTCCTTGAAAACATCTTCGAAATCTTGATATTCCGGTGGTATTGATTGCGTATTGATTACGCACACTGACACTTCGGCTGAACATAAGGCGTGAGCCAGGTTCTGTTTACTCGTCTCCTTTAAGGTTCCAAAACAGTGTTCTTTACAATACGCTGAATTCATTTCAATTGTCCTATCATTCCAATTTATAGAGGGATTATGCTCCGTGAGCCATGGAAGCCCCAATATGAGTTGAAACTGAGGGGCATCAATTAGATTAAAGTGTATTGCTTCTTTATGCCCATTTTCTTGAATCAACTCTACCAATTCCGTATGACTGATTATAGGCCCTGAGGATAGATTGGTACCATCAATTGCTCTAACTGGTTCACCTTTTGCCTTGGCGATTGCTTGCAGTCCAATCTTAGCCGCGAACTTCAGATCACAGAAATTGCCTGTGGCTCCCGAGTCCACCATAACCGCTACTCCTTGCATTACTTCTTGACGGAATCGTATTGTCATGGATAAGATCAAATGCGGTGATGACGACTGTAACGTATTCGCCAACCGATGTTCCTGGGGAGTTGATTTCTGATTCGTATCCACCTGCACAACTCCTTCTACAGGTGGTGCTGCGAGTTTTCCTTCGGCTTAAATGACCCCTTTGGCTTCTTTGGACAATTTCGCACAAAATGCCCACTAGAACCGCAGTACATACATAAGTTGCTGACTCGCCTTTTCTCTTTCTCTTCTTTAGTAAGCGGCCCCCGAATAGTTCCTATTTGCATAGGTTCTGGTCCTGAGAAGGCTTCTGCGCTCTTTCCAACTTCAGTCTTTGTTCTGTCGAAACGTGGAACGGTACTTCGATACTCTCGTCTTCTCTCTCCTCTTCGCTCCCCTTGCCTGAAATCCAACTCTAGAACCAGATCTATAAGGGCGGAGATCTCAGTTGGACGGTTGGGTATCTGAGCCAACCCATCTTTTAATTCGTCCCGCAGGCCTCGATAGAAAACTGCAGTCCGCTTGCTTTCCGGCCAGTCCGTTTCCGTTACAAGCTTGTTGAACTGAGCTAAGTAAGCCACTAAGTCTCTATTTCCCTGCTTCAGCTCTAATAGTTCATTATCTACTGCTTGAGAGATCCGCCTTCGGTCAAAGATTCTCAGGAATTCTCTTTTGAACTCGTCAAAATTCTGCAGCAATGGATCATCTCGTGAGACTATCGGCATCGACCATGCCGCAGCGTCACCACTCAAGTATGACAAAATGAAGGCCACCTTAGATTGCGCATCAGGAAAAATAGAAGGGCGACACATGAAATGAAGGGAGCATTGCGTAATAAACACCTGCGCCTTTTGTGGGTCCCCACTGAATCTCTCGGGTGCTGCCAAAGGTATTACTGGTGACAAGGAATGTATCACCTGTGTAGTTAGCTTATTTGTGTCTCCCATAGATGTGGTTGGACCCTCCCTTCCAGTAGTGTACGGTTGCCTAACTCTCTGTGCTAGTTCTGCCGTCTCTTTCCTTGAATTCATGACCTCCTGCCTTAAACTTTGATTCTCTTCTTTAACCGCTACCAATTCCTTTTGTATAGCCTCTAGGACCGACCCTAAGGTCTGTAAGTTTATTCCTTCAACCATTTCTTTTCTGTTCGGGTGCAAGATTTACGACGTGGGCACTTCACTCTGTCAGAGCTCACCTTCAGCTTCTCGCTGGTTCTGTAGTCTTGCACAGGAACAGAAGTTGCTTGCTTCCCAACTCCCACTACCAACCACTCAGCCCCAAAAGAATACTTGGCGCTAACTGATCAGCAAGGGGGAAGGGGGAAAGTGGATAAAATAACAAACAATAAGAGAGACTGGTTCTGGACCTTCAGATTTTTCTATCTGGAAACCTTCTTCCGCCTTTGATCTGGCTAGCTGTCTCCCTAGAAAAACTAAGCACACAACAATTATTTATTTTCCCTCCTCTACTCTATCCTACTTCTTGCTTTTACTTTTTTCTTTGAAAATGCCACCTACCCGAGATCCTAAAACTCTGTGCCCCTCTCCTTGGCGCTATGCTGCCTTCTTCTCTCTCTGGTTCGAGTTGGCGTTCTTTCCTGTGATATATTTTATTGGTTATTATCTATTTATTCCTTACTTCCTAATGTGTTCCCCTACTACTCTTTAACCTACCAGATGAGAATTAACTGGGTTTTTCTCCTTATATGTCGTTGCTTCTTCATTATGGTTTTATCTATTGTCTTTTAGGTCGTTTTCTTTTCTTGCCTCTTTATTTGTTCTTGGTTCGGCTTCTCTCCACAGGAATTCTCAGTTCTAGTTCTAAACTGGATTATTCTCCTCAGGTATTGCCTTTTATCTTTTCTTTTACTGTCTTTAATGTCTTATTAATGTCGTTTCTCTTAGGACTTCTCGCAACCAATAATCATTTATCTTATTTTCTTACAGGTTACTGAGTCTTTAAATCTGCTGTCAATGGTAAGTATCTACTTAAACGACATTGTATTCTTACATTTACTTATTATATCTTATCACTCTAGGAATTCTCTCAGAAGTTCACTTAGCTTTCTTCTTCTTCTTTTCTCTTCAGGTTTTGCTGCTTCGCCACTTGACTCGAAGACTTGAACAACGAAGCACTGTCAGGATGTCGATAAGTTTCTTTCCGCTCGGAATTTCCGAATGACTCCTTTCTCTCACCTCAGGTAACTATGGAGATTCTATGACTACTAACTTGGACGCTTGATAAACTCTCCTAAACTCGAGCTCTAGGAGTATTTATACCTTAAACTACGGACGCTCTTAAATTCTGTCTTCTCTGTGGAAACACTTCAGTGAAGTGCGCAATATTTCAGGTGTGCGCGCGTCACATCAGCTCGCTCCAGAATCTTGTAATCAACTAGACCGCAGACCCCAGCACCTTAGCGGCCATCTTGGAGTTGCGAACTTGCCAGCAACTCGACCACTGACGCCTGGTTTTCAACCCTGAATGATCACTAGTGTGTAACCGTTTGCGAGTCTTTTTGGGACTGGAGCTAGGGATCCTGACACCCTCATTGAGGACATAGGCTCTCATTTTATAATAAAAGGTCCAATAGCTGGTACAAATCATCAACCCAAGAGAGGCAACCCATGGTTTACCAATGAATGTAGAACCTTGAGACAGGAGATCATACTTGAACTTCGGAATAAAGATCCGATAGCTGTCAGGCTGGCTAGGCAAGCTTATAAAAAATCCATAGCAGCTGCTAAACGGGCTTGGGAGGAGGAACATTGGCAAGCACTTAAGTACGCAGCCTTTTCAAAAGACTCTAAAATCTTCTGGACCTTAATAACTCAACTATCCAGAAGAGACTCTGAACCAATCCCCAACAATATAACCAAACAGCAGTGGTCTGTGCATTTTTCAAAATTATATTGTAACGAGGTAGAGCCCAACCACCTCACGTCTGATAGTCCAGACCTTAACCCAACCTTTTTACAGCCTGATCCAATGGACCTTTTTACCTCTGGGGAGGTTCAGATCGCCATCAAAAGCATAGCTTCCGGGAAGGCGGCAGGCCCTGATGGCCTTCCAGGCGACTTGATTCTCCATGACCCCCTAATATGGGCAGAACTTATCACTAATGTGATGAACCTACTGCTAAGAGGCCATGCTATCCCTGTGAATGGAAGGGTGCCGAGGTAGTCACAATCTATAAGAAGGGGGCGAGAGAGGACCCTGCCAACTACAGGCCAATTAGTTTAATCGATGTCATCCAAAAGGTGGTTGGCAGGGTTCTCAACTCGCGAATGTGGACCTGGCTTGAAGAGGGAAACGTTTTATCACATTTACAAGCAGGGTTTAGGAAGAAAGTGGGCACTATGGACCAGGTGTTCAGATTCCTCGCCATATATTGGAAGACTGTCCTGATTGGCGGGGGTTCTTTATACCTGGCCTTTATTGATCTTAAAACTGCATTTGATCTCGTTCCCCGGGCCAAACTCTGGCAGGTTCTACATGGAATGGGGTTGCCACGATACCTTTTGGAGTTTATCAAAAGACTGCACGAGGATACATATGCAAGAATCAGATGGGGGAGTGAAGGCCAATTGACTGACCGTATCCCTGTCCAGAGGGGGGTTCGCCAGGGATGTGTGATGGCTCCGACACTGTTCTCCCTTTTTATTAATGGGGTGGTAGACCATTTGAGGGAGGACCCAGCGGATGCCCCCGCCCTGGCGGGGGAAAAAACACCCACCCTCCTCTTTGCAGACGATACACTCCTCATGTCTAAGACCCCTATGGGTCTTCAGAAACTGCTTGACAAGTTCTGTATCTTTTGCGACAATCGCGGACTTACCATCAATACTACTAAGACCAAATTGATGGTATTATCTAGAAACAAAAAATTCAAAAAAACCACCGTCGCATTAAACGGCACCCCCTTAGAAGAAGTGGATGCTTTTGATTATCTGGGGGTTAGGATAAACTCTAGAATGAAATGGGATTCGCACATTGCCCAAATGACTTTAAATCTAAAGAGAGTGACAGGAGCAATCCTTAGAGACCACCGTTTATCATCAACTAAGCCTATTAGCCCTGCCTTATTAGTATACGAGGGCAAGGCATTGTCTGCTGCTACTTACGGATCTGAACTGTGGGGATTCGAAAGAGTTGCTGATTTAGTCTCTGCAGAACATAAATTTATGAGAGAATTAGTGGGTCTCCCAGTTTCCACTCCTATTAAGCCGTTACTTTATGATTTGGGACGCCGTTCCATCAAAGACATTGTTGGCCTTCGGCCCGTTTTATTTTGGGCCCGGCTCAGAAGAACCCCGGAACTGAGCAATTATGCAGCCGCCCTTGACAAACTTATTGCTTTAAATGGTTTCAGACTAATCCCATGGTTGAAAAATCTGAGGGACATGGTAATTAAGCTAGGGCTAAAAGAAGAATGGCTCTTGCAGCAGCCCCCGCAAAAAGATATTATTAAGAAACTATATTGGTCAAGCGTCGAGGGAATGGCTTTGACAGACCCAAAGTTGGGTGCTTTAACTGATGCATTCATGACCTGCAAGCCAGCTCCGAAGCTGGAACCTTTCTTAGATTTAATCTCCTCACCAAGGGACAGAGCTTTGTTCCTCAAAATGAGGTTTGGCACACTACCTCTCAATGACTTTACAAATAATTGGAAAAATTCTAAATCCAATCACACAGCTTGCCCGGGATGTTCTAATCCTACCGAGTCACTGGGGCATTTCCTGTTTGCCTGCAAGGCGTACAGGGCACCTAGAAAGCGCTGGTTAACCCCAGTTTGTAGTAATCTGGGAACCAGGCAGTCATCAGTGGCCCTCCGTATTCTAACGACGGACACAACATCCTTGTTGGTAGTTTGTGGGGTAGCCAAATATCTTGGAAAAGCTTGGATATTATGATCTAAGCTGGTTGAAGCAAGCTCCGCTTAGATTGCCATCTTGTCTCTATTTACAATCTACATCAAACTATTTTTATAACTGGATATGTATCTCTTGCCTTCATTCTCTTACTCCTCTGTTTTACTTAATCTCCCTCTTTTCTTTTTTTGTTGTTGTTTTTTTGGATGAAAATTTTAAACGTATATTTTTATATGTTATCATTCCTGTGGTCGTACCTATGTTGATTCGAAATGTAATTACTTTTATGATACCTTGTTATCGAATAAAGTATAAACAAACAAACATATCTGGAACAGGATCAAAATATAACATTTAAAAGTCATGTTGATTTCCAATTTATTGCCATTATCAAATGTTTTAAGGAAGATAAGAGTTTGGTGAAGGGAGATGTTACAATCCCAGTACGGAAAGCTGAAGTAGCACCTCATGAGGATACACCTGCATACATTCTGTCAACAATGGTTTAAGATCACAAGAGAAGAAGGTGCATTGAGTTTTGCAAAGTAGGGAACATTTGAAATTAGAATTCTTGAAGAATTAAAAAGGAAATTTATGAAATGAAGCCACCTCTTAGACTTGTTCAACACGAAGCTCTAAATTTGTGGGAGAAATTTGAGAGACAAAGAGAACAAAAAATATCAGAGAAGGACAAAGACAGCAATGGGTAATTATGCAGATGCTCAATGGGATGAAGAACAGTATAGATGGAGGAAAGCTATAAACTAGGGAACTAGAGTATTACCAGCCATTACCACTGAGAAACCTGATAAGCAGAAAAAGGATAAGACACAAGAAATAGAAATGAAGGAGCACAAAAAACCTTAAACAGACAGTGAGTCAGGGGATGATATTTCTAGAAGAAATGTTAATTGCAAGACCCACATCTTTTGCCACATCCATTGATCAAAATGGATTAAGTACCAGTACTAGTAGTACAGTGGCTTCTGCCCATGTACAGTTGAGTGTACCACAGATTTAAATATCTATTCAGATACTCCAATTTGTTCCAACAGTTGTAGTTCCTAGTCTAGGTAGTACACCCGTTGTGCACAGTACAGCGCAGACAGCACCAGTAAATGTACAGACTTTACCTGGAGTAATCACAAATACCCCACAAAGTGTTAATCTGATCCCAGAAGCTCGAGGACATGCAGTAGGGTCTATCTGCGACAGAGTTTGACCCTACATCTCAAAATTCCCTGATTGTGGTATGGCGAGCACCTCTGATCGTACAAGCATTCATAAATGGAGGAATGTTTGTTTTCACAGCACCAATAACTCCAGCAGAAATCAATTTGACTGAGAATGGAATTTTCCCAATCTGGTTTGAGGAAGTGGTAGAATTAAGAAAGACAGGAAGTGCAGATTCACATGCAAGTATGAATCCTGAGAAAGAAAGACCATTAAACATTCCTAAATTGAAAGTGGGATTGGAGGAAATAATAAGAGGGTGTTTGGAATTTGAATATTTAGAACAATATCAAAAGAAAGAATTGAAGAAGAGGCTACATGATAAATTGACAGAGTAAACTTACAATATGAGCTTGATGTTTTTAAAAATGTTCATGTGCACAACATTTCTAGGGTTCAATTGGATGATGCAGCAATAGAAAATATGCAAGCTACAGGAATGCATTTGCATATTATATAACTGGTGAAATGCATTCGAAAATGGGGTGAAATCTAAAAATTAGAGATTAAATGTGCAAAGAAACATGTAAAGAAATAGAGAGAAACTGGAGTGACAGGGAAAAAGGACACGGAAAATGAGGGGGAAACTACAGCCTATCCTTCAAGAGAAATAGCAGGAGGAATGTACCTTGACGCAAAGGTGATCTTGCTGCATTTATGAATAATTTTCCAAAATTAAGAGACAAACCAGTGCAGTGGTATACACAAGTAGAATGGTTTATAAAAATGTCAAAAGTACTGTGGACTGATTTGGATACGTTCTTTGATATAGTAGTGCCGGCTGATTTGTGGTTTGAGTGTTAGACTGCTGTACAATGGCCACGAGACGAACCAGTGACAAATACGTGTACTAATGTAACATCTCCTGTAGTGATAGAGAAATATGAAGCAGTGATTACTTTCCTGAAAGGCAGTGTGCCACCCAAACATTTTGATTGGGTTAAAATTAATCAAACAACCGAGGAACCAAAATAATCTGTTCATGACTTTTATGAGACACTGCTAAAGGTGTTTCAGCAGCATAGTGGATGAGAATATCCTGCAGAAAAGGACATGGGCATTTTTTTGTCACAGTTTGTCTTAGGGCTGAACCCAGACATCAGTTTGCACATAACTCAAAGCGTGATCTGCTGGCAAGATAAAGTGTTTAATGAAGTTCTGAGATATGCAAAGTATTGCAGTGAGGAGTTGGAGATAAAGAAGGAAAAGATAACTGAGAAATGTATGTTGGCACTTACAAGATTGGCTTAGAAGGGCTTTCAGAATACTTCCTTAACAGGGAATCAAGGAGGTATACAAGGTGTTGTTCCATAAGGTGGTTTCAAGTGTCATTAAGGAGGGTTTATTGTGCCACAGGGTAGAGGTAAAGATGTTCTTCTTAATACAGGTTCTGGAACAGACATTTCTTCCATAAAGAAGGTTACTCCTTGTCACATATGTCACAGGATCGGCAAAGGACTACGGAGTGTAAATATAATCCTGAAAATGATAATGGAAATGCACACATGCAAAAAGGAGCACAGATGCAAATTGTGCCCACAGAACGGATGCAAATGTAGATGCAGTGACTGGTCCCAAAGATGCCAGTCACACCAACTCAAATGAATTCACAAAACATGGGAATCCCCAATTCAATTTGAACCAAATTTCAAAAATGAATACTAATGAGTTTCAAAATCCAATGCCACAAATCCAGAATCCAAACCGCAATGCTTACAACAGTATCCTTTTTTTCCGTAAATGATGGTTCAGGTTACTATGCTTCTCAAAGAAGGTGCCTGAGAGGGGAGAAGATTGATTACTTGGCGCAGTCTTAGAGGTATACCAGAGTGGTCCATATGTAGATGCTGAAGTGTATGGCCACCCCGTATCATTTTCCATCGATACAGGAGCTACCAGATCTACTGTTAGAACAGTTGAAGTCCCAGACAGACCTACCTCTCTCAGGGAAAAATATCCAAGCTGTAGGAGTGACAATTAAACAGTTTACAAATCCTATTTCAGAAAAGGTTCTGGTTAAAACAGGTTAATTTGAGGAAAAACATCAGTTTGTTGTATGCGATTCAAGTCCTGTAAATTGTTTAGGGAGAGATTTGTAGGTCAAGATAAACTGCACCATTTACTGCACACCGGATGGTGTAGCTTTTTAAACCTGTGATGAGGATGTGGAATTTAAGATGGTTGGCTAACAGACAGCTACTGGGATGTTTCCCCTAATAACAGTTGAAGAAATACTTGTTGACTTGAGAGACATTGTGAATCCAGAAGTATGGTATCTCACAAGAAAAGATGTTGGGCTAATTAAAGGTGTAGAAACAGTCTGCATCATTGTGAAAATAAATGCAACATATCCTAGAGCACCACCATTTCATTTGACTCCATAGACAATTGTAGGAATAACGTCGATGATAGATGATATGTTACCGAAGGAAATTTGATGGAACTAATTGTAGGTCCATGTAACTCTCCAATTATGGGTTTACAGAAGTCCAATGGAAAGTACAGGATATTGTAGAACCTTAGGAAAATTAATGAAATTGTAGTTCCTTGTTGTTCTGTGGTACCGAATCCAGCCGCAATATTGTTTTATAGTCCATGTACTTCAGAATGGTTTACATTCATTGATTTATGTGAGGCTTTCTTTGCAGTACCATTACATGAAGCAAGCCAGCTCCTCTTTTCCTTGGGGATCCAGCAGGAAATATTAGCATGATTTTGTGTACCACAAGGATATACAGAGAGCTCTTCCATTTTAAACCGAATTCTGAAAATGAATCTTGAGTCATTGCAAATGCTCAATCGATCAGTACTTGTACAATATATCAAGGATCTGCTTGTAGCATCAGAAACACAAGTAGCTTTTAAACAAGACGCCATTGCCTTATTGAATCACCTGGCTGAGAACAAACATAAAGTGTCCCCAGGAAAACTGCAGTACTGTCAAAAAGAAGTTCAATATCTAGGACACATTATTGAGAAGAAAGCTAGAAAGATGTCGCCAGAGAGAGTGGAAGCAATTTTACAAATTAATCCACCTCATACACAAAAGGAAGTCAGGATGTTTTTGGGAATGGTTGGCTACTGTAGACATTGAATACCATCTTTTCTTTGTGTCAAGTCTTTACCCAGGCTAACACACAGAGATGTGTCTGATCCGATCCAATGGGACAATGATTGCATGACAGCCCTCCTAGAGCTTAAAGAGAAATTGTGCCACGCCCCAGCACTAGGAATGGCAGGTTATCAAAGGGCTGTGCTCTCTTAGTGCTGACTCAGATTCATGGTGATGCTACAAAACCTGTGGCCTATGTCTCCACCACCCTTGACCCTGTGGCCGCAGGACTTCCAGGTTGCAGCGGCGAACACTAGTCTGGAAAAGAGTGAGAACATTGTGATGGTATACCCTTTAACTGTTATGGTCTTCTACTGACAAGAACAAAAACACAATATATGACACATAATCGATTGACAAGGTACGAACAGACTATATTGTTTCCAGAAAATGTTGTTTTTAAACTGTTTCAGAAACTCAAACCATCAACTTTATTGCCTGTAAATTATGTTGTTTGTGATGAAATTGAACATGATTGTCTAGATGTCACGGACTTATGTAAAACAAGACCTGATATCATGGACGAACCCCTGTTTGAGCATGACCATATCCTTTTTGTAGACTGCTCATGTCTCAGAGGTAATGGGGACATATTAAAAGCAGCATATGCAATGTGCACCATAAATTATGTTGTGGAACCTCCTGGCTCCAAAGATTTACCTCAGCACACGTTGTGGAGTTGGTTCCCCTTACCAGAATATGTAGTTTAATGGCTTACATGAGAGTGTCTATTTTTACAGATAGCCAGTATGGTTTTGGTGTTGTCTATGATTTTGGGCAATTATGGTCACACAGAGGGTTCTTAACTTCCTCGGGTACACCAATCAGGACCAGGATGCATATGAAAAACGTGCTGGAAGCCTGACACTTAACTGAAGAGATTGCAGTGGTTAAGTGTGCAGCCCATCAAAGTGGTACATTGCCATGGAAAATAGATATGTGGATTCAGTTGCACGGTATTGTGCTAGGTTGGCCTGTACATTTAATGGAAATTTCACATGTGACTCGGAAGAGGAAACTTCATTCACCTTATTGATGAAAGTGACTGATACAAGAGACAGATTAAAAGAATATAGGAAAATGTTTCAGAAACAGAGCAAAATGGTTGGATTATAGCAGGTTGTGAGAAAAAATCTAATGACATTTGGATGTCAGCTGATGGGTAACCCTTGTTGCCAGACAGTTTGTTGTTTCCAATGACTTAATACTATAATGGATACACACATTTAGGCAGGGATGCCATGATCAGTCTTTTTTGACAAAGCTGGTAAAATCCTAGATTTAGCAAGCTGGCAGAAGAAATTTGTAATATTTCAGCAAATAAATGCAGGAAAGAAAACACATGTTACACTAAGGGCCTGATTACGAGTTTGGCAGTCCATGGGACCGCTAAACTCACGGTGGAGGTGCGGTGGCAGTTGGGGTCGCACCAGTGGTTCGACCGCCATATTACAAGTATGGCAGTCAGACCTCCAGAGAACCACTGCAACCACCAGAGATCCATGACCCCTGGTGGTGGCACAGCGTTCTGAGGCCACAATGTGCTTGGTGGTGCCCACCGTGAAAATTGTGGCAGTGAGGAAATGTAGGGGGCCCTAGAGGACCCCCTGGTGCCTTGGTTAACTGGGGTGCATGCAGGGGGCACATGGTGTGCCCTCCTGTCTTTCTGCACTCCCAGTTCCAGCATGGCATGGACTTTACAGTTCATGCCATGCTGGAACGCACTGTGGGTGTCCCACAGCACTGCCTTTCAAAGGCTCTCCTATGAGCCTTTCAAAGGCAACATCATGGGCTAGCTGCCGCAGGACTGCCCCCCCAGATTACACCTTGTAATCCTGCAGGTGGTTGGCGGTGGAGTTTGACAGTGTGGGAGTGGGGTAGTGGCATGCCACTCCACTCCTACACCGCCAAACTCATAATCAGGCCCTTAGTCACATAGGGAAATCAGGTGATCCTAGCAAAAGAATGCAAATGGATTTTATCAAGATGCTTGTTTAAAATGGGCTGAGATATATCCTAGTCATAGTATGTGT
The DNA here is from genome assembly GCF_964204655.1 of Triturus cristatus. Lineage (NCBI taxonomy): Eukaryota > Metazoa > Chordata > Amphibia > Caudata > Salamandridae > Triturus > Triturus cristatus. The sequence continues at coordinate 764,139,334 of NC_140581.1, read as the reverse complement.
CTTCTAAAGATGGGTGGAAGCCTACCCAACAAGAAGAAATGACAGTCTCACTGTAGCACAAGCGTTATTGCGCGAATTGATTCCACGTTATGGAAGGCATGTTTCTTTTCAATCAGATAGAGGGATCCATTTCAATAATGAAGTCCTGAAGATGATTTCCACAACATTAAAGATCAAGCAAAGATTACATTGTAGTTACAGACCTGAAGAATCTGGTATTGTTCAATGAGTTAATGGCACTCTTAAGTTAAAACTTGCAAATGCTTGCGCTTCAACATCACTCAAATGGCTGGATGCATTACCTTAGGTATTGATGAGTATCAGAAGTACCGGAGAGAAAAAGACTGGTTTATTACCCCAAAGATTTTGATTGGCAGGGCAATGAGACTGCCTGCTATATCTACAAATGCACTTTTGTACATCACAGTTGATATGATACTTAATTACTGCAAAGAGTTGGCTGATGTGGTCTGTTCTGTTTCCTAGTCAGGTTACAGCTGCCACAAGAGATCCGCACCAAGGACAATGCCACAACCTCAATACAGGTGAATGGGTCGTGATCAAGAAGCACGTTAGGAAGACTTGTTTGGAACCGAGATGGAAAGTCCCCTTCCAAATAATCCTTGTGACCAGTTTAAGGATTGTCTAATTAGAAATCTGAACTGCTAAAGCTAAAATCACCTTGAGAATCAACTAACGACATACTAAGCTGAACTGTTGAACTGCTGAACTTCAATATACCTAGCCTGGTTTAGGGGAAATGTGTTGCATTCGAAATAAGTGTAAATATATTATGTGTTTAACATTCGTAATAACAGTAATAATGACCACTATAGTACTAATTGGATTTTATCTAACACCAGAAATAGAGCCCAAAACAAAGAATGCACCTAAAGCACATAAATACATTAGTTATGAAGACCAATTAAAAGCTTCCTTTGTAAGTTATAAGAAAGATCATTTCTCTACTAACTTTTACTCTAGATTAGTAAAAGAATACACCCATGCTGTAGGTGCAAAGGACTGCTATGTTTGTGCGCACTTACCGACATCTGCAACAGAAGCCACCTATTATCGCATGCCACTAGCATATGCTATATCTTGCAGTATTTTGCTTTCACTTGTCTATAGATTAGGTCATTTTGAATACTTCTATTCTAATTCTGATCTAATACTCTTGAGAGTACCTTTAGTAGAAAGTATGAATTTACACACGCAAACAAAAGAGATGGACTCTGCGTGGTATTATTTCCTTTCTCATAGACCTACATAGATAGTGTTAAGCCTTATAAAAACAACTTAATCTGCTTAATAAGACCTTTGGAGAAAACGTATGTAATGGCTTTAGAATAAAGGTTCATAAACATAACATGTACTAAAGATACACACAGTGATGTTCTGAAAAATGTTTGAAAGAAAAAAGAAGATGAATTTAGAAAGAAAATGGTTCAACACAAGATAAAATTAGATAGTCAACCCAAAAGGAAAATGTGCATTTTAGAACAAAAACACCTAAAAAAAATTGGAAATGTAGGAATTAGTAGCTGTGAAGACACATTTGAACTAATAGGGGGGGGTGGCAAATTTTACAGGTAGAAGTATATGCAATTCCCTGAGTTATATTTATCTGTGGACAAAATGTTTATTTCCTATTACCAGCTGACTGGGAGGGTATTTGTTATTTAGGTGTGCTAATTCCCAAGATGTACCATGTGCAAAGCATAGATGCATTTACCATGACATCAGCACACACACATAAATTTAGCACAGAAACTAGAGCTGAAATAGTGGGAGATATATTTGGTGCAATCATTGTACCTCTGGGCGTCATACTAAATGATGAAAAGATTAGAAATATGGCAACTGTTGTTGAATAGATGGGAATAAGCCCTTCTGGAGCATTGCTTGTAATAAACACTGAACTAATTGCAATATGTTCAATGGTATGCTTAGTGGACTTGCTCCTTCCACAGCGCAGCACAGTCTGGTAGCTGCTGCTGTCCCCATCTGCTGCTGCGGAGCTGGAAGTCAGGAGTTCGAGGCCCTCCTCCACCGGCAGGCTCCTGCCTGCACATCATCCCTGGTGGCCCAGTGATAGAGCATCACCACTCTGCTGCTTGACTGCCCTTCTCTCTCGCTTTCTGCTTTTCCAGTCTCTGTTTCTGTGATTCTCTCTCTCTTTTTATTTCTGCCTCTGCCTTTAGCTTGTTTAATATCCTTTCCTATTTCCTCCTGTTTTTTCTCCCTCTTCGCCCCTTCTGCATCGATCCCCCGCGGCCCTGCCCCCCTCCAGTATCCCTTTCCGAGTTTTCCCTCCTCCAGCTCTACCTAATGGCGGCTGCTGCGCAGTGAAAGTGCAGTCCACTATCCTTAGTGGACTTGCTCCTTCCACAGTGCAGCACTGTCTGGTAGCTGCTGCTGGCCCCATCTGCTGCTGACTCAGAGGTCAAAAGTTCAAGACCCTCCTCCACCCACAGGCTCCTGCTTGCGCCTTATCCCTGGTGGTTCATTGGTAGAGCGTCACCGCTCTTCTGCTTGACTGCCCTTCTGTCTCTCTTTCTCCGTTTCTCTCACTCTTTCTATTTCTGCCTCTGTCTTTGCCTTGTTTTCTTTTCTTTCCTTTTTCCACCAGTTTTTTGTCTCTTCTTTCCCCTGCGATCCCCCACGGCCCCGCCCTCCTCCAGTGTGCCTTCCAGCTCCTGCGTTTTTTCTACTTCCCAGCTGTCCAGCCCCCCACAGCACTACTTAAAGGCGGGCAAGTGCAGCGGGTGCACCACTGAAGGCGCACCAAAGGCAAGCCCGACTGTGCCCGTCTGTGCATGGACCACATCCAGCAGCAGGGACCCTGATTCTCGGACATTCACCGCTTTGACACCAGCACTCTCCTCATCCTCAACGCTGGAGGCCACGCCACCTAACATCTTGCATAACCCGAAGGAGTTCCATGGACCCTTCGCCTGCGGGAACTGCAAACGCACCTTCACTGATGCCAACACGCCAGCTCCTCATGCTACCCAGCCAACCAACAGACACCCGCCCAGCTCAACTGCATCCTCCTCAACGTTCGGTCTCTCCACAGACACACCAGCGAAATCTGGGACCTCCTCGATGCCACCTCTCCTAACATCGCTTTCTTCACTAAAACCCTGACAAACCCCTACTCCAGATCAGGCATCGCATTAGCCGTCCCCTGTGTCTGAAAAATCACCCACAAGGACCGCCCGACTGCCCAGGAGGAGGCATTGCCATCATACACAAGAGAACACTCCGACTGGCCACGCACTCTAACGACTCAACAACGAACATGGAACACCTCCACTTCCAGATCCAGACCAACCCCTACACCACCCTCTGGAACACCCTCGTCAACAGGCCCGACGGCCACCCTTCAGCGACACCATCGTAGACCTCATCGCACCCCAAGCTCTCGCATCAACTGAACACATCATACGCAAGACCACAGATCCTCCTCCCTCCCGAGACCTCTGCAAAAACACAGCACCTTCTTCCACCACAAGATCAGGAAGATCTAGGACAGCTTCAACACCCTAGATCCGGCTACTACGCCCGCCACCATCTCACACAACCACACTGCACCCCAACAGACCGTGCTCTGCTGGACCCTGCTCACAACAGAGGACACACTCAAGACCATGAAGAGCATCCATTCATGAGCGTTACAGATCCTTGCCCATACCACATCTTCCACAGAGCAGCCACTGTCATTGCCCCCCAGCTTCACCGCACTATCAACTGCTCCATCGAAACCGCCACCTTCCCCAATGACTGGAAACACGCCGAGATCAACTCCCTGCTGAAGAAGCCATCCTCAGACCCGAAAGACCTCAAGAACTTCAGACCCATCTCTCTCCTCCACTTCCCAGTCAAGGTCATCGAGAAAGGCCATCAACACCCAACTCTCTGAGTACATCAAAGTGAAGCACATCCTGGACACCTCCCAATCCAGCTTCTGAAGCAACCACAGCACGGAGACCACACTCCTAGCTGCCACTGACGACATCTGCTCCCTCCTTGACTGGGGCGAGACCGCAGCCCTTATCGTCCTAGACCTCTAGGCCACCTTCAACACCGTCTCCCACCGCATCCTAATCACGAGTCTCCACGATGCTGGCATACGCGACAAGGCACTGGAATGGATCCACTCCTTCCTCACCGGCTGGACTCACCAAGTTAGACTTCCATCGTTCCTCTTAGTATTTACAGAGCCAGCTGTGGAGTGCCCCAGGGATCCTCCTTGAGCCCCACCCTCTTCAATGACTACATGGCCACCCTTGCAGCCATCGTCAGAAGCCATGGACTCAACATTGTCCCCTATGCTGATGACACCCAGCTGATCCTCTCCTTCACCAACGAACCCACAACTGTCAGAAACAACTTCCACAGTCAAATGATGGCTGTTGCTACCTGGATGAAAGACAGCTGCCTCAAGCTCAACTCGGACAAGACCGAAGTACTCATTCTGGGACCCACCCCTTCAACCTAGGACGACTCCTGGTGGCCAGCTGCTCTAGGATCCCCCCTACCCTGACAGACCACGCATGCAACCTACTGGACTCATCGCTCACAACGAACCACAAAATCAACGCAGTTTCTTCAGCCTGCTTCCACATGCTCCACCTGCTTCAAAAGACATTCAGATAGATCCCCACAGAATCCAGAAAGGTGGTCCACAACATACTCATCACCAGCAGACTCGACTTTGGCAGTGCACTCTACACTCACAAACTACAGAACGTTCAAAACACCGCAGCCAGACTGTTCCTTGACAATCCCCGCCACAGCCACATCATGCAACACCTACGACAACTCCACTGGCTCCCAGTCAACAAGAGAATCACCTTCAAGCTCCTCACTCATACCTACAAAGCTCTACAAGCCGAAGGAGCAGCATACCTGAACCACCACCTTGCAGTCCACGTACCAGCGAGACAACTCCGCTCTGCCCAACTCGCCCTATTCTCCGTCCCTAGGATCAACAAGACCAGAGCCAGTTCGTTCTCCTACCTCGCCACCAAGACCTGGAACACCTTGCCCCTTCACCTCAGGCAATCCACATCACTGACACAATTCAAGAAGGACCTCAAGACCTGGCTCTTCGAATGATCCTCTATCCAGTGTGACCAGCAGCCCCCACTTATAGTGCCTTGAGACCCTCACGGGTGAGTAGCCGCACTATTCAAGACCCTTATTGATTGATTGGTTTGGCAAGACCGTCTTGCATTAGACATTTTACTCACAGAAAAGGGCGGAGTCTGCAAAACGCTTAAATTAACCCATTGCTGTGCTTACATACCTGATGAAAGCAAGGAAATAGAAGGATTTGCAAAGAGCATTTGTGATCTAGACACTGAGTTCCAAGAGTTGAAACACCTACGGGCATATTTACAAGCCCCTAACGCCACCAGAGCATCACTATTTTTGACATTCACCATATTTACAAGGTGGCACTAAGCCAATTAATTATGCTTAATGCCACCTTGTAAATATGCCCCTTTCTGCAGCAATCTGCTGCTGCAAAGGGGGGGCAATGGGTGTTGCTGTGGGTGTTCCTCCGCAACACCCATTGCTTTTTGACGCTGCCACAGATTTACAAGACTAGGGCAGTGGCAAAAACTGAAGCCAGGTAATACCTGGTCTTAGAATGGTGATACGAGGAGAAATTATTAATTTCTCCTCATTTTTTGCTCTTTCTATGTGTGCTACATTCTGAAGCACACATAAAGAGCAAATCGCCATTATTGATTGTTTATGTGCAGCAAGATGTCGCTTCCTACACATAAACAATTACCCCTGCAGCGTAGGAACCCTTGCAACATGACGCAAAGGTGCCTGCGCTGGCGCCAAGCAGTTTATTTAGTGCCAGTGTTAGGGGAAATATAGGACTGTGCCATATCTTGGTTAGTACGGTGCATCCCTGCATTTTGAAAATGTCGTAACACGATGTTGACAAATTTGACATAACACAGCGCTTGGACATTTTCTTGTAAATATACCCCTAGTGTATTTGAAGATTTTAGAAAGAGAGTTCACACAATTGAAAATTAGTTGACAATCATAGGAGGTATTGTAAAGGCTGGTTTAACGCCAGTAATAATAATAGGGCTTCAGTTTCTGTACACATTATTCCTGAGCTGTAGATTTATTTATGCAGAAGAAAAGAAAGAAAACAGAAAAAAACTGACGAGGAATTGGGATTATACAGCATCATGAATGATGATTACATAAAGTCATTCAAATATTGAGGTTAGAAAAGAAAAAGACAAGACATAACAGATTATGAGAGTGCCAGCTGAATGAATTCATAGGTGAAATGAATTTTGCGTATTGGTTAACATAACCATCAGATGGGGAAATTGATAGAGCAGAAAATCTCTGCTGGGGAATTGCTCATGCATTCAGAGCAGACTTCTGAAGCGTCTGCAAAGAGTCACTATGTGATTCTGAAACAGCAGAAAAATTGAGTTTAAAAAGTAATCACAAAGCTGATAATTTGCCTTAGATATTAACGTGCATTAATATTTCTATTTCTAGGTCTCAATGGGGCCTCTCTTTTAATAAAATAGATGCCTTTAGAAAATGCTGAACAATGCACAAATGTATTTGATAGATTAACCTTAATGTTACTTGCCTAGAAACCTTGTCGTAACTGTAGAATGTTCCGACTTACAAATAGTATTCCCATCTATCTCGTGTTCACACAATGCTGACTAGAGACTTGTTTTATTTCAACAATAACACTTACATAAAATATACAAAGCATTACCTAACTAGAGATTTGAAAGTAAATGTTTCTGTCTTAAGTATAGTTCATTGTAACACAGTGAAACACTTAATAAATAATAGAACAGATTCTGCTGAAGCTTCCCTGGGAACCAAGGACAAATTTATTTTTATGTCAAACTGTCAAATTCATGTGTTACCACGGGAAAGAGAAGAAGATGCTGCTCACCATCAAAAGATGTCTTCCTATTGGACCAGAGTGATCGGACCAGAAACTTTATTAAAACATTTTTATTTTGCCTTTTATATCAGTGTGTTTCTAATAGAGAAGAGAGCTGCTTTTCCTCCTAGCATTGGAGTTATTAGCCATTGCCATTCATTACTCCAGACAGAGTTAGGGTGTCCCTACTGGAGCCAGCCCAATAAATTCTATCCTTTATGCTGATGACATCTTGATGGTGTTGACTGGGCCATGCTCTTCTATTTAGTTGATCATATTCTACGTAACTCCTATGGAGGCTTATCTGGTTATATAATAAACTGGGGAAAGTGAAAAGTGATACCTATATCCTTGTCCTTGATGCATGCTAGCATTGAGTTATTTAACCTGAAATGGGTTCTAAGAGACAGACAGGGGCATGTTCACTAAGATACCATGCAGCACAGTTCAGCAAGTCACCTTGCTGCTCTGTGTGATAGGGAAAGTACAAGTATGTGCCGTACTTAACAATATACAACACATACCTGTCATTTCCCAGCGCTGGAGCACAATGTGCTGCCTAGTGCCAACGCAGACACCATTGCACCATGGTGCAAGTGTGCCTGCATTGTAAGTAGTATTGTTTTTGGGCAGGAAGAAACACCTTCCTGCACAAAAACAATCCCCTGAGGAAGAATGCAGTACACATAGAAAGAGGAAGTAACAAGGGAAAATACAAATATATCTCCTCGTTATGCCTCACCTGGGAAGGCTTAGCATTCTGATGCATTCCCAGGTCAATCAGTATTGGTAGATCTGGGAATGCTTCAGAATCCATGGGTGGATGCCTTGGAACACCCATGCTCCACCAAAGGAACGCCTTCACAGGACAGAGTAATTGTGCTTCTTTGCGTTACTCTAGATTTATCAAGCCACCCAGGGACATGCAAGGTGGCCTTGCGTGGTTTGATAAATCCTACTTAGGTTTTGCGTTCCTCTTGGACTCTCTTGCTTGGCACAAGGGCCACTCAAAACCTGCATAAATATGGCCCACATTATCTTGGCTTTAAATTGAATATGGATTAGCCAATATTGCAAAGGGCAGTCTAATACCCCGATAGTCAAAACTAAATAGGATTTTGCGAAGTAGTCCTGTCTTCAATTATGCCTGTGGGGCAGGACACAGGTTCTGAACATGGTGACCCCACTATGCTATAATTGTTATTGATATGCTTCCTATTACTATCCACAAGGCTCTGTTGACGCATGTGGACTCACTTTAAATCTTTCATGTGGACCAGGGCAGACCTTGTATTCAGATTAACAAACTATATGAGCTCATTGAAACAGTTGGTCTTCGGTTACCTCATATGTATTTATACAACTTAGCCCATCATGTATCCCAACTGGTGTAATGGAGATCACTGTTAAAGATCAACTAACCTGGACTGCAATTGAGAAGTACATCTTATCCTGCACCCACAGCATCGACCCACTATACAAATTAACGTCATTTAGACCCCAAATATATAATTTAATAATTGAGACTACATTACACATGTGGAAGCAGAGTTACGTTTTGGTGAATGATAATTTTTGGATACAAGACTCTGCCCCTCTGGGATAACTAGTGCATCAGAGTGGATGGGTAGGTTTTCACATTGGCCCTTGGGTGTCAAAAGTTATATATTCTTCAGATCAATTAATCAATGATGGCACTCTCAAACCCTTTCAAGATCTTTGATTGGAATATGGGCTAGAACAGTCGGGACAGTGGTGGTTTTAACAGTCATCTCATTTCATCAGCAAAATACTGAGCCTACATTTCCCCGATATGCGCACACTTGGAAAAATGGGGGCAGTCAGAGAGGGGTGGTGTCAGGCATGTATGGATTTATGACCTAATCTATTCTCTCAAATGCTCGCAGGGCATGATCATTTTATAGAGGATTGGATTGCCCTTATGAAGTCCCAGAATTCACTCCCTAAGAAATCCACAATGAAATTATTCTACTCTAAACTCCTTCATAATTGGCACAGGTCACTGGTCAGTTTGTATAAATGTAGCCTATTACCACACAAGAACTGTTGGAGATTTGGGGATGGGAATTGATGGCAATGGCAGTGTTCTAAACTTTCATGGTACTGGTCTGTGATATGGTCAACCCTGTCAGATACTGACGATGTGACTATCTCGCCTTCAATGAGTTTGACACCTCTACATGATATGTTAAATTGTGTAGTGCCCACAAAACACAGGCAACAGTGGGTGGTGAATGACCACAGTTAGCATCTGTGAAATTATGCATCTTCAGGCACTGGAGAAAAATCTTCACTGCCATCTAGCACAAATTGGTTGGCGGAGCTAGCCACAATAGTGGACTGCCAGCTCATTATTTAGAAAATGAATAATGACATTAAACTTTGATTCAATACAGGAACACTCTCAGGCCCCAGTCAGAGATCTTCTCTGACTGGATGGCACTATGGGTGATGGAAATGTATCATTGATGATCCACGGGCCCCTTATAATTTCACATGATACATGGATGTGACAAAATACTTTAAGACACTGGAATGGGTAAGAAGATAGCTGTAGCTATCAAACACACGCTCCATTCCGGTACGCTTTATATACATTTTTTATAGATATCTCCTGTGGCCATAATTTGTATGGCACTCTTGCCTTTTATTTTTACTTTCATATTGAGGGCCTCATTACAATGTAGATCGGTTGTCGGTCCTTAGTACCACCAATAGATGCATTCATTTCATATACCTAATGAATTTACAATATTTACCATGTCATACCATGAACATCTGATATAACACTTATTTAACAAAGACTGAACATAAGACAGCATACACAAAAAATACTTTATCCCCCCATCTTGCACTCACTCATACAACGCCAAGCATACCTATCATACCATTCTGGCATACTACATCCCAGCACCTCCACACATACTCAAAGCAGGTCAAACTACGGGGAAGGTGTTCTCTTTGAACCGTTTTGGTGCCGAGGGCTGGGGCCACTTCTAAAAACGGTCAACGCACGTTTCAGTGTGGAAATTGCTTTTATCCAGATGCCTTCTTCAGGACCACACTATTTGAGAATACTTCTAAAGATAGCCATGAAGGGTAATACTGAAATCCTACTCTATCAGTGTACAGGTCAGAATAAAGCTCTTTTTGTAGAAAAGTCATGTGCTTCTCTATTCCGTGGGAGCTGCTCTAGCCGATGTGGATAATCATGTAGGACCACCTTATATTGAATTATCCCACTGCACAAAAATGAGTGTCATTCTATATTATTGAGTCCTCCGGACTCGTATTAGCACTATCCTTCTTTGCGAGGAGTTAGATGGCGCTACAAAGCTAGCGTGGGGGCAGCCTGTGGGAGATATCACATGACATTCCCAGTAGGAGGAATGGAAACCTCCGTCTGAAGCAGTCTTCCAGGAGTACTTCTGCACGTCTTTATGATATGACAAAACACAGAGTACCTCAGACCGAAGTGTAAACCTACACCCATATTTTTACAAGTTTTATCCCTGACTTTGGCCCTTTGTAAATTGGTACATTCAGATGGAGATGTAAATCTCCATCCATCCATGCTTTTACATTTTTTTTTCTGTGACTCTGGCTCTTTGTATGTCCCAAAGACTGGAAGTAGACTGCAATGACCTTAGCATTTTGGACGGAAGGTTGAATTTGATTGGAAAATACATATACAATGACATTTGTGCAGTAGATGAAACTTCCTAATATGTTTAAGTTGCTAAAGAGTTAATAAACTGGCACAGCTAACACTACTCAATACTGTTGACTGTGGGGAGCTGCGGTAGATAAGTATTAATACAGCAGCTAGCCTCTAGTCCTGAATGAGATGTTGGAGAGAGGAAGAAAATACCATGCAGCTTTAAGTAGCAAAACACAGGAGGGGAAACATCTATTACAACACAGGCATTGCAACACAATGCCTTTACAACGTGGTGAATAGAATGCAAGTTCCATTACAACACATGCCATTACAATGCATGCCATTACAACGCATATCCCTCACTGGCCAGCACCTTCCCAGAGGTAAGCACCCGACGGTGTTAGAATAGAAATTTTCGTTGTAATGGAACATGCATTATAATGGTTTGCGTTGTAATGGCATGTGTTGTAATGGAAGATACATTGTAAAAACTGTGTTGTAAAGGTATGCATTGTAATAGTTTGCGTTGTAACGTCATACATCACACAGCAGCCATTACAGTATTTATTCCACGAAAAACGATGCAAATGGCAAACGGTTTGGTTGGGTATGTCACTTTTCATACAAGCTTTCATTACCCAAGAAAAAAATTAATGGGAAAGTGTCACATGATTTGTCTGCAGAAAATGTTCCCCAGCTCGGAACTGAGTCGCCTGTGATCTGAAAGCTGTGTCTAAACCCAGTGTAAAAGGAATCAAGAGGACTAATATAACGAACAGATAATATAAAATATTCATCTTTGAACTACTAAGCAAAAAATGCTTTAGCATCAGCAAAGTCATAACGCAGGCATATTTATGTGTACTTTCAATAGAATGCAGATCATAAAGAGAGCTGTGTCAGCTGCAGCCAGATTAAAAATTGTATCACTCCGGCCAAGAAAGTGGTTTAACGGTAAGTGATGTGCATTACAATGAAGGGGAATTGCTGCATGAATCTATTTGCTGCAGAATGTTTGCTGCAGTCCTAATAGAAGGGAGATGCAAGGCAGTGCCAAGCACTGGTGGCACTGTGATAACAGGGTGGCCATTAGACCTCACTGCGGGAGAAAAAAAGAATAAATGCTCCTATATTTATCAGATTTTTTCACTCTGTTACACTGCACATCTGGGAGCTGATGGAACATCAGATTGCTAAACCCGAGCAATGAAGCACTGTCTGCGCTCCTCGCATAACAAGCATTGGCAAAGCCAATATATCTGGCCTTTCAAGTGTGAGCACATAGCTATTGGGCTTGGCAATGCTTTTTTTCCCGGGTAGCTGGGATGTGTCCATGCAGATGGTGTGCATCTTGGAAAGCCTTTTCCTAAACTTTATGAAAAAGCATTTTTAGATTTTAAATTGCACGTACTCGTGAATGAACACGTGTAAAAAAATGAAGTAGAAGACAGGGAGGAGAAGGGCTGCTAAAACACAAACCAAAAAACTAGTGCCCTGATATCAGCCTTGGAAGATACAACGCATCCAATCAAAACAATAGTAAAAAAGATATGCTACAGGGGCTGGCGAAAAACACAAGAATAGAGAGGAAAGGCATTGAACTGAGATGGAATAGAAGGCCATCCAACCATTATCAAGGAGCTGACCCGAAGCCCCTCTATGCATTATATAGTTTACGCTAGGACTTCAACAATAGGCGAGACCTACAAACGTTTTTACCTGTTTTAATGCTGCACTTGTTTCTAATTTTGTTTTGCCATATGTAGTAAGATTATAAAAAGAAGGATGAGTCCGAGAATAAACCTTGCTGATCAAACCAAGGGGCAGATTTACAAGAAAGTGACGCATCTGTGAAGATGCGTCACTTTACCTGCGCCACCATGAGAAACCCTTCCGCTACTATGGATGCACCGTATTTACAATACGGCGCACCATGGTGCAAGGATTGACAGATGGGTCAGAAATTCTGATGCATCTATCGATGCAAAAGTCACGCATTGCTGGAGTTGTGTCGCCTGCTTCAAGCAGGCGTAAGGATTTGACACAGTGGCGTCCTAGAAGTGGCGCAGTGAAATCTTGTAGGTTTGACTGCTTCACTTCTACAAGGCTTTTTTGCGTTGGGACGCCCACCCTGCATACATTATACCTGACACAGGTATAATGTGATGCAGGGCTTTACAATGTGACGCATCTCCCTAGATGCATCACGTTGTAAATGGGCCGCATTTTATAGGTGCTGCTCGGTCACAAAAAGTGACGCAACGGCGGCACAAAAGTGATGCAAGGGGCTTGAAAATCTGCCCCCAAGATGGCATAGGTGATGTGTGCTCCAGCCAATGATGCGGGAAAATGGACACCATCTGTGATTCCCCAGGCTCCAGTCCGCATCCCTTCCGGTGCTGACGAAAAGATAGAGGACAGTGATGACAGGTGCGGCTAGCAGGGGGAAGCTGTTTGTCTTGTTGCTTCCTCAAAGCTTTATTTGATGTTCCCAAAGGCCACGCTGTAAGATGGCAACTGACGAGCTATGAACCTGCCTGGAAGGTGCAGGGGAATCTATCGGTCTGATGTAGTGGAAATCACATTTTAACTGTAGGGGTGCATTATAATCATACGTGTAGAGTGCACCTGCATATAATCCTTTGTCGTATTAGCATGGTGTGTTAAAATTTGAAATGTATTAACGTGAAACGTGATGTGCTTAGGCCATTGGAAAGTAACATGGAAAATTAACATGGAAGGTCAATGTAACTAGCAGAAAACACTAATGTGAAGAGCTTGTGTTGTGAAACTGACAATTATTCAGGTTTCAAATGTGTTTATTAATTAAGTAGTTTTACGTGTAGGTAAATGCATTAATTGAATGTGCCTTATTTTCCTATGCAATTCATAAAAGCTCACATGCTGGTTTCTTATGTTAGCTGAATCTTGTAGGCCTGAAATGCAGTTCCCTGGAAACTCTCTCTTTAGAATTAACAGCTTGAATTTCATGCCTGCTGTGGAATTTGTTCTTTCTCACGTTTTGTGTTGCAGGTGAAATAAGCGCTCTTGTTAGCTAAAAAAATGTCTTTATTTTACTAGATAGGCAAGGAGAGATGATGTTACATCATATAGCTTGATTCGATAAAGGGAAGTCATTGTGCTTCATTCAGGAGAAGGCCTGGGAACAGAGGACAAACTATTGCAAGAGAAGAACACATTATCCCATGGAAAACTACCTTTAGGACTGTACCCATAGCAGATGGCGTGACCTGCAATAAAACTTGGGAAAGATACCTAAAATATGGTGATGTTGAGAGTTTGGAGAGCGCCTTCTTCTTCATTGTCTTTGGAGAGAGCATCTTAGAACAAACGGTGCGTCTCAATAGCTTTATGACCCATCAATGGTGGAGAGACTTCTTAGGAAGACTCCACATGCTGACAACTTTTCACTCCATTTTCCTGAATATGCCTAAGTAGGGATGTCATCTTAGTAATAGTGTAGGGATAGATTAATGCTTTATACTCACCAACCCTCAATACAGGGAAAGTTGGACTCATGCTTTCGGATCCTCTGCATCCTGCTTCTTAAATTAATTGTTTTACTTATGCTACATCATCTAAATTGGATATGCAGATTTGGCTTTATGCTAATTCAGATGTACTTTTACACTCTCATCTTGAGGTGCCTTCATGTTCAGTTATTTTGGGCTTTGTAATAAATTAACTAACCTTACGTAGTTGTCTGTGGTTACTATGTGTCCAAAGGGATTCTTGTTTAATTGATTGGCAGTAATAACAAATGTTCTCCCCTCTACGCTTACATGCTGTTAAAAAGAACCATCGGATTGCGTCTCCAGATTAGGTCCAAAACTTATGGGCCTGGCCCTTTCAGGTGCCTGCCCTAGACCCTGTGAGGGAGTGCCATGCTAATGGAGATGGCCAGAAGCAGTGAGGAGGCCTGGGGCAGGGGGGCAGCACTCATGCAGTAAGTTTGGTATCCGAGTGCCATGGGTGAGCGGCAACTGTTGCGATTGGAGACCTGAGCAACTACCTTTTGTGAAAGTCCCAATGGCGGGAATTGAGAGGACCAGAAAGAACATGGCTGGAGAGTGGGGAATAGTCCTTACACCCCAGGTGAATGGCCAAGCGGCATTGTGGCTCCAGCTATGCTAGGAAACTGGAAGCTGAGTACAACTGCAGGGCGAGAGAGGGATCTGGAACAGGGCCCAAATGATGAGCCTGTTAACTGTGATTGACCGGAGTGAGATGAGTGGAGACAAAGGTGTGGGGGCAGGTTTCCACCCCCGGCTCTCCTTGGACATATTGGCAGTAGAGGGAGAAGGAAATATCAGTGGCAAAACACTGGCTACAGAAGGCAGAGTGGGTGCACATTCCTGTGAGTGCTTCTATACAGGCTGATAGGCCGCAATAGACCTTGCACATAGAAGAGTGAAGTGACTCAGCACACCTCACAACAGAGGGGACCCAATGAGAAAAAGGGCACTAAGTCTAATAACCCCAGAGAGACTGGTGTGACGTGAACCCCCAAATTGAGCTGCACCACGTGGAAAACTGTGACTATATATTGTCTGCTCAGGGAAGCTGTGGGGCCCCCTAGGCACTGCCTGCAAGATGGTCCACCACAATGCCACTCAGGGTAGCAAGCTCCCTTCAAGAACGGTAAAACTGGAGAGGGTGTGGGGCCAATGATGAGCCAGGAAGGGGTGTGGGGGCATGAGTCCATGATCCTTCAGTCAAAGAACTGTTATCTTCCATCAGAGAGAATACATCTGCCCTAGAACATAAACTAAACACAGAGGCTGTTTATATCAATCTGCTACGGACAAATCTACAAAAGATTACTGCAAGAGGTGGAGGGCACCTTTAGGGAACATACTGATGTGATTAAAACACTGCAAGTATTTTGGAAACAACTACATGCCAGAGCAGAGAATGCAGAAGTTTGAACCTGTTTCAACAAGGTTCTACTGGTGAGATTTCCTGCGGGCCACAATGCTGAGTGGTTTATTGAGAAGTTTGTACTCTATCAACACAGTGAGGCCCAGAGTTCTTTCTGCTGGGTTTGTGGTGCAGAGGGCACATCGGATTCCTGAGATGCAGCTAAAACTTGGGGTGCACCCCCAACCAATCATAGCTCTTATTCTTAATTTCTCAGACCGAAATGCTATCCTGAATAAGCCCGGGTGTAAAACTCCACTGTGTTTATGGAGTTTGGGGAATTCGACAACTCCGTGTTTCGCGGAGTTACCGTTAAACTCCGTACCCCGCAAACGAGTGGAGTTTATTTTTGGTACGCGCGCTTGAAATGTCCTTTCGCCCCTGGGAGCGACTTGCTGGGCTTTCACAATCACCCACAAGATTTTTAGGGCCGTTCGCGGGTCCCATGAGATTTTCTCGCCGGCCACGTGCTCCTGTGAGGTTTTGCGGTCGCCAACGTGTCACTCGGGCGCACCAGCGACTTCCGGCGGATATTTTCTACCATGGCTGCAATCTGGGGAAGATTCTCTCATCGAAGAAGCATCAAAATCTTCCCGAACTAACGATTTAGAGTTAAAATCCTCCACAAATTGACATTTGGCCATGGTTTTTTTGTGCAAGGAGTCTTTCTTTTTTTTTTTTTTTACGTTTTGTAAACCTGGAAGGAAGCACTCCAGAGTCTCCAACTTCCTGTTCCTGTCGAGCAGGCTTTTCCCAGTGCTATGTCCATCTCCCGGTCACTTTTCATTTGGATTTGGAGCTGGAGGGATCACTCTTTGTGTCTGGTACTTCATATCCCATTGGATTTAAGGACTTTTGTATTTGGGATTTCACAAGTAAGTTTAAAAACTGGTGTAGTTTGTTTGATTGGGGCCATGCACCTGTATTTATTATTTATACTGTTAATGGATTTAAAAAATGTATTGTGATGGATGGGTTGTGGTTTCAGTAGGGGCCGATTGATCACTGATTTCTTAGATTTTGTTTTTCTTCTTTTGTAAAGGAAAAATGTTTCACAGTTTACTATATTTTCTCCATGTTTTTAATACATTTGCAATATTGATGAATTCACTATGTGGCCTAGTCTGCTAATTGGCCTTCCAGCCAATAGACACAGTGCTTGTCATGGGTGCTTGAAACAACTCTTTCTGTGGTGTTTAGGCCTTGGATGGATTGGGTCTAAAATACAAAATTTGCCTTTTTGTGTTATTTTATTGTTATTTTTCATGCAAACACTGTATAGGAATAGTTGGGGTAAGGGCAATGCCTTTGAAGGATGTTTGTTGTTGTAAACATTTTTTTCAGCCCAATAATTTTCGTTTCTGTCATTTCTGGATTAATGATGTTTTCTGTGTTTTACCAAGCCTTCTTTATCTGGCCAGTGTGTGTGTTTGCCATAGGGCACCATTTGCCTTTGTTCCAGATGCCATGTGGCCACTAGTCAGGTGCCATTTTGCTGTGACTTGTCAGTGACCATGTGACTGGTGACCATTTTGTGTAGGCAGCCAGTGTGCTTTTGCCATTGGCCTGCATGAGTTCTTTGTTCCAGGCTTCCAACATCTTGGTGTGACCATGTGGCGGGTGACCATTTTGTTGATGCATCCAGTGTGCTTTTGCCATAGGCCTGCATTTGTTCTTTGTTCCAGGCCTCCAGCTTCTTGTTGTGACCATGTGGCTGGTGGCCATTTTGTATATCCAGTCAGTGTGCTTTTGCCATAAGCCTGCATGAGTTCTTTGTTCTAGGCCTCCAGCTTCTGACCATGTAGCTGGCGGCCATTTTGTGTAGGCAGCCAGTGTGCTTTCCCTATAGGCCTGCATGCATTCTTTGTTCTAGCCTAGGCCTCCAGCTTCTTGTTGTGACCATTTGGCTGGCCGGCATTTTGTGTTGGCAGCCAGTGTGCTTTCCCTATAGGCCTGCATGCGTTCTTTGTTCTAGGCCTCCAGCTTCTTGTTGTGACCATGTGGCTGGTGGCCATTTTGTGTAGGCAGCCAGTGTGCTTTGCTTTTGTCATAGGCCTGCATGCGTTTTTTATATCAGGCCCCCAGCTTCTTGTTGTGAGTGACCATTTGGCTGTTGGTCATTTTGTGTAGGCAGCCGGTGTGCTTTTCTTTCCCTGTGGGCATGTCTTTTCTTTGTGCCCAATGAATGCCTTCCTGCTCAATGTTGTTGTTGATGACAATGTGGCAGTGACTGGCAGCCCTTCGGCACAGGCTGCATGGATGTTTGAGCAATGAGATAGCATTTTAATAATAACTTATTATTATATCTTTTAGAATAACTTCAATTATGTTTTATTTGTTTTAATTTTACCTTTTCTGTTTTTTTTATTATTTGGTAAATTATAGTTTGTATTTTTTCAATGTTCTTTATTTTTTGTGTAATAAAACTTTTTTTTTGCTCATACCATTTTCTACTACATCTGGCATCAACCCCATGTCTGTTATAGGTGCACAACAGCATTAATTGTGTAGGGATTATTCCTTCCATTGTCATTTTTCAGCTACACCTCCCTGAGTGCCACATCACACATGAGTGACATCACATGACGCACATAAAGCAATCAGTTTCATCTGTATGTTGTTGTTTTTGTTCCCTTCTATTCTTCCTGAGTGGTCAGTTAGTCATAATGAAAGATTATGTTTTTGTGGTTTTCCGTTTTATGAATAGATTTACACTGTTTTGTTAATTATAGCAGTAACAGCAGTGACCACACTAAATGATATTGTTTTTGTTTGTACTACCAATTGAACAGCAACAATGCTATGTTTCACTGATGTCCTTCTTGCTTCTTTTCTTTTAGGTGCAGAGCAAGACAACAAGAGATAACACATCACTCACAGTACTGCCAGAAAGAAGGCCTGTGCACGGCGTGACGAGTGAATGACCCACACATGAGACATCTCTTCAACTTGTGAAGCTAAGTGCCACTGCTAGCTGACAGCTTCAAGACTGCCCCAAAGAAAGGTGCTAAAACTGCTACTAAGATAGTGGCCAGTGACAAGAGGAAGGAGCGTACCATCACCACCGGTATGTCAACCCAGATGTTTTTTGGAAAACAAAAAAATGTGCCTTCCGCACTGGCCGCTGGGCAGCAATTTGGGAGCAGCAATCCCAAATCAGTGGGACCACCCCAATCTAGGCCTAAGCCCATGTCTGTCACAAAGGTAGCCAGTCTAATCACGGCAGAGCCAACGAGCAGTGATGTTGACATTGACTCATCTCAAATGCAAAGTAGTAACCAATCATTGGAGGAAACTCAGACAAGTGGACAACAACAAGAAGAACAGCCACAACCGCCAATAGTAATTCCTCCTGATGTAGGAGCAGTTCAAGAAATTGAGCTTAATGCTGAAGAAGTAGAGCTATCTGCTCCAGAAAATCCATTGTCTTCAAGATCTCTAGCTAAAAAAAGGAGGGTTAGTGGTGCATCATCTTCTTCTTCAAGCCCCCATCATCTAGACACCACTTGGATCCCGCCTCAGTCTGAAAGTGAGACACGCCATGAGATGACTCAGACAAGGCTAGGGAAAAGGAAGGTTCCAGAAAGCCTTAGCATTATGGAGGCAGATGTAGAAGAGGATGATGACGACGAGCCAGTCATCTTGGATGTTAACCTAGTCCCAGTGGAGACCGACGTTATCCCATCCCAACTTCCCAGGGGGGATGTGGCAGTGCCACCACAGATCCAACCACCGTCAGCTGCCATGTTTGCAAAGTACAGGCAGCGACCTACATCCACAACCACCTCAGTAGAAGTACGTACTGCAGAGAGTCATAAATCAAAACGCCCACCTACTGCCAGTTCATCTGAAATTGGCAGTGGCACCAGCATCAGAAAGTTGAGCTCCCCAGTTTGGGACTTCTTTTTGGTTAGCCAGAAGGAGGCGAACTTTGCCATATGCTCCCTTTGCGGAGCAAGTGTTAGTCGGGGCAAGATCAGTACAAACTATGGTATCAGGGGCCAAACAACCCATTTGTGAAAGCACCATACGATCCGTTGGGAGGCGCACCTAAGTGGCCAAAAAACTGCAAGTGTTGTTAGTGAAGCAGGTGAAAGCTGGCTGAGCAGGGAATCTGAATCTGATCCGATCACGGTGGAAGGTGAAGAGGAGGAAGACATCTTCATTACGCAAAGCAGCCCTCTCCCCAGCAGTGCAGTATTATCATCCACATCAGCAACATAGCAATGGCACAACAATCAAGTCGAAACACCAAGGCAACAGAGGACAGTGACTGCCCCGCTGAAAAGCACAGTGAGCCTACCACCACCTGCTCTCAAGAACTCACCTGCATCAGTAGCACTACTCATGCCATGTTTAGGCCAGAGGGACAGTATGAACGCAACCACCCAAAGGCACGTTTGTACAACGCGAAGTTGGCTAAAATGTTAGCGCTGGACCTCCTTCCTTTTTCTTTGGTTGAAGGGGTGGGTTTTCTTGAATTTGTGGCAGCCATCTGCCTGAAATGGAAGGTTCTCAGCCGTTCTTATTTTGCCAGAGTTGCTATTGCAGCACTGAATCATGATGTGCTTGAATTGCTTGGACAAGCTTTGCAGCAGTGTGCTGTTCACAGTATCCACCTGACAACAGACATATTGGCCAGTTGCCAAGCAACTGATTACATGTGTATCACTGCACACTAGATCTCTTTTGTGGGACCTAGAGAAAAAATATCTGTAGGTGTTTACCCTGTTGAGATTTTTAATGCTGTTCAGAGGAATGGGACAGTAGCGATGTTTGCAGTGGAGAAATCCCATACAGCTGCAAATATTTTGGAAGACTTTAACATCAAGGTCTTTGAAAGGCTGTGACCAAGAGGGCTTAAGATTGGATTCGTTGCCATGGACAATGGCAGTAATATAGTTAAGGCCATGATGGATGTTGGTTACTTTAGGGTCCTGTTTTTGGCGCACTGCATCAACATCATTGTACAGGACTTTCTCAAAAAAGAAGACCAAGTAAGCAACTTACTGTCCACCTGCAGAAGAATCTGCACTCATTTCAGCCATTCATTTAAAGCCTAGAAAAAGCTGAGGGTCATTCAGTGTGATAATAGATTGCCGGTTAAAGCACTCATACAGGAGGTGCCAACATGCTGGAACTCCACTTATTGCATGCTTTAACACCTGTTTGAGCATTACAGACATATCAATGAATATGTCATGCAAAGAGGGGATGCAACTGTCAAAGGCATGATTATTGAGATGGACCAATGGACCCATAGTAAAATGCCTGACAGAGATAAAGCTTCCTTTTGAGGTGTTCACACAGGAAGTTAGCAAATAAGACAGTAACATGGGCCAAGCTATCCCGTTGTTTCACATGCTACAGGAACAGCTAAGGGAGGTGTCTGCAATGTACACAGGTGTGGTGGAAAAAAAGATGCGTATGACTTAGTGGAGAGCTTAATCCTTCGCTCGTCTAGTAATACAAGGGTGTAAAGAGACATTGTGTCCTCCAAACATTACATCTGTGCCACAATTCTTGATCCATGGTACAAACCATTACTGTCCACTTTCATGCATTTTTTAGACTGGGATGTTAGAAAATACAAAACATGGATAGCTGAGCAAGGCAGTGAGCTAGTAAAAGAACGGCAGGGATTTTGAGGCCTACTGCTCCGGGGCACAAGTCCTGTGGGGCAGTCTTCAAGTTCAGAGCCTGAGGGCAGTGCTGTTGACTCACCTCAGAATAAACCAACAAAGAGAACACCATCAACAACAACAAGACCAGGAGCATCCACCCCAAATCTGCAGCTGAGTGGCTTCTACTGGTAGGGCTTAAGTCCAGTGCAGAGGCAAAGGCAAAAGAGGTCAAGCGAAGTGGAGCACCTGCAATGAAAATTGAGCGAATGATCCAGGCCTATCTGGATGACACAACAGAGGTCTACCTTGATCAAAACCCATTAATGTATTTGTATGGGAAGAGGCGCCAATCTGGCAATAAACACTCTGGCTTTCCTTGTAGCCAGTGTCTTCGCTGAGCGTTTTTTCAGTGCTGCTGGTGCCGTTGTCTGAGAAGGACCAGTCTCTCACCCCAAAACGTGTAGAGATTAATCATGATCAAAATGAATCAACACTTTATACTACCAGATTATACCACTCCTGAAGCACCACAGGAGGAAGATGAAGGAGACTCAGGTCATGGAAGTAGGTTGTTAGATTACCTTCTTCTGGGTGAACCACCAAAGTTTGAGGACGAGCTCTACTTTCCTGACTACTAGGTTTTCTCTGATGCCCCAAAAATTAAAAAGATATAGCTAGGGAACATCATTTACTTTATTATTTGGTTGTGTCTGGTTGACCAATTCATCCCCACCATCTTACTCTTAGACACTATTTAATGCCGAATTGGAGTTGCAACTGTGTGCAGGGAAGAGGCCCCCGACTTACTCGCTCTCCAAAGCCATTTCCCTCAAGCCAGACATTGGATGGAGAATACAAACAAATGTTTGCCAGCCTCCAACCATGGGCTGTGACTATCTATCCTTTCCTACCCTACAGGGACTGCCCCACATGTGACATTATTATAATTCAATTTACACTGGCAATTCTCACCTTCATGAACAAATTGAGAAGCAGCATTCTGCAATGAACCACTAATCAATCACGGTGAGCACACCAGAAGAACAGGTAAATGCTGGCATACATTGCAAGCTGAGTGATTTTTGTTTGTTGTGATGTGAACTTGTTGTGCTGTGTCATCTTCATGTGTGTTGAGATTGAGAAGAGATGATGCATGTGGTGGCAGGCAGTGTGGGACTGGGTGTTTGTTCATTATGCTTAATGTGTTAGTGATGATTGAGATTTGAGATTCACAATGTTGGTGGCCTAAGTACCGATGACTCATCAATAATTTTCCCCTGCAGGTTATTTTTTTCCTTTCCCTTTGAATGAGAGGGTTGCAAGATTTCTTCACGGGGTCCACTCCACACATTCCACACTGCTTTGTTTTTATTATTTTATACTTCAAAGACTCAGACCAGAACAGACCCTTAGATAATGGATTGTTTGCAAACACAAATCGATTCTACACAAAAAGTGACTCAATCTTTCCCTTCTTGTTGTTCAATAACAAAACTGTAATACTACAGGATGATCTATTGCATTTTAAGTCGGTACTCAGGACACAGTTGGTAAGGAGTTGGACACCATACTCACAGTCAGACTCAGGAGGATCAGAGATGGTATAATGACTTAGGGTGTGACTACTTCGAGAACTGCCAGCAGAGGAAGATGGAATATGTCAAAATCATTGAAACCAACCGATTTGGATGATGAGGACTTTGAAGCGGCCTAATGGGAAACAATACCAGACCTACATAAGTCTCTGTATTGTGGTGGTGAGTGGTGTGACTGACAACAGTACGTTGATTTTTTACTTGATTGGGATAATGCTATGTTGCTGGGGGTGTGTGTGGTGCTCAGTGCTGTCTGACTCAAATTTGAAGCAAAGTGGTGGTTGAGTGGGGGGCCTGTTGTTGAAGGTAACTGGAGAAAAACATTTAGTCAGAAATGAGAAATAATCACACTATGCTTGTGCTGCTGTTAGGCTATATATTTGGAACAATTGGAACAATTGGCTGTCTGATGGCTCTGCCCATGATTACCAGTTTTTCTATCTGGAATACTTCTCAGACTCATCCGAACTATCAGGCACATGCATCAAAGCTATTTGCGATCGCAAACGGCGCGAATCGCAAAAATCGCCCGTTTGCGATCGCAAAAATAGCTTTTGCGATGCATGAAACAACTTGCCACTCGCAATTTAAGAAATCGCAAATTATTGTGATTTCTTAAATAGCGATTGCATTTAAGGAATCCCTAATTGAGATTCCTTAAATGCAATGCATTACAGTTTAAAAAATAGCGATTTCGCTATTAGCGTGAGCAAATTACCATGAGGCTGGACCTCATGGTAATTTGCGAAAACTTAGACAAATGCACTTATTTGCATTTTTCTAAGTTTCATGTTGCCCACACACATGCCCTTAGAGCATGTGTGTATGCAACATTTGTGCAGAGTGAACATACATGGGTGCAATAGGGTGTCATTTTGACACCCTTGCACCATCAACATTGCGGGAGCAATTTGCGAGTGCCTACTGGTACTCGCAAATTGCTCCCGCAATCTCTAATTCATTCCTATGGGCCTGGAGGCCCATAGGAATGAATGGGAAGACATTCCTTAATTGCGACTCGCAATTTGCTAGTCGCAATTAAGGAATTTGAGGGAATCGCTATTTCTTTAGCGATTCCTACATGCATAGGGTTTTGCTATTCCTTAATTGCGATTCCTTAATAATCGCTATTAAGGAATCGCAAAACCCTATGATGATGCATGTGCCTTTATGTGTAATGCATCTGGCCATTTCAGGGCAGTGGACGCACACACCTTTTCAAGTCTTGATTTTATTGTTCCATTGACCTTTTCAACCATGCCTGATGCTTCTGGTTGATAGGCACAATGCAATATATGTTCAATATGCAATGTTGAACAAATCATCCAAACTATTTCATTGTTAAAATGTGTCCCCTATCAGATTCTAAAGAGACTGGAAAGCAAAATCTGGGTATAATCTCTCTAAGAAGCAATTTGGCAACTGTTAGACTGTCATTATGTCTTGTTGGGTAGGCTTCCACCCATTGAGAAAACAGACAGACGTAAGGACATATTTTAGGCCATTACATCTTGGCAATTCTATGAAATCTGCTTGTAACCTAGTAAAAGGACCTACTACTTTCCCAATTCGTCCCCAACTAACAACTGTCTTTCTCCTTGCATTTTGCTGCTGACAAGTCACACACCTTTGACAAAGACTTTCTGCAAGGACCCTGAATTTAGGGTTAAACCATGATTCTCTACACATCCTGATCATAGCATCTCTGCCGATGTGTGTAGGACCATGATAAAACCTCGCAATTTGGGACTAAAAACTATCTGGTATTGTTAGTCTTCGATCAGGATAAATCCACACTTCATCCTCTTCCCTACGTGAACAACGTGCCTTCATCCAAATTTCTTCTTCTTCTGCACTTGCTTCCTCTTGAAGCTGCCTAATCTCTTCCTATGTTTCAACAGGAGAGAACATCAGATTGCATTCCTTTTCATCAGATTTCTGTACCCTTTTATTTATTGAAACCGAATTTAGCGCACAAAATTGTGCAACTTCATCTGCGTATTTATTTCCAACTGTGATATAATCACTGCCAGATCTGTGTGCCGAATATTTCACAACCACAGTTTCTTTGGGCAATTGAAGTGCCAATAGTAGTTCTTTTACATATTCTCCATTTCGAATTGGTGAACATGATGAGGTAAAAAAAAACACGTTGAGACCACAATTGTCCACAGTCATGGACGGCCCCAAAGCCATACTGGCTATCAGTAAATATTGTTACTCTCCAATTCTTTCCAAAATAGCATGCTCTCGGGAGAGACACTGGCTCTGTAATTTGGGCGGGTTTTATTCCTTTCAAGCATTAAGCTTCAATTACATTAGCCACTGTACAAACTTCATAGGAAGCTCGCAAAGTTCCCATTTCATCTCTTAGACATGATCCATCCACAAACATCACAGAATCTGATTCAGATAATGGAGTATCTTTTATATCAGGCCTTGGCTTTGCACACAATTCAATCACATTCAAACAATCATGATCTGCTTCATCAACCACCATTTCACATTCTGGATGTGGCAAGAAAGTAGCTGAATTCAGATTCGTACATCTTGTCACTGTAACATTCTCAGATCCCACTATCACTCACTCATATTTTGTCAACCAGCTACTCATAAGGTGCTGTGTTGGTGTTCTTTTCAACAAAATCTCAACAGAATGTGGTACATACACTTCCATTGAATGGCCCATCACAATTGATTCACTTTGTTCCAAACTCACACAAGTAGAAGCAACTGCTTTCAAACAACCTGGTAAAGCTGCAGCTACACAATCAAGAGTTACTGAAAAATATGCTACATATGCTAATATGCATTTGCGTTAGAACCGATAGCGCACAACCATCTCTCTCGTAACAGAATAGTGCAAAATCCTTAGTGAAATCTGGCATTCCAAATGCTGGTGCACGACAAAGGCTGTCTCGCAACTTAAAAAATGCCCTCATACTTTCCTCATCCAATTGAATTGGATCGGACACATCTTTAGGAGTCAGTTTCTGTATAGGCTTAGCGTTCAGTGAGAATCCACTGATCCACTGTCTGCAATATCTAACCATACCCAAAAACATTTGAATCACTTTCTGCGTCTTGGGAAGTAATTTGATCTTGTGACACCTTTCTTACTCTTATTTCAATTTTGTGCCCAAAATAAAGAACTTCTTTTTGACAAAATTGCAATTTTGATGACACTTTATGCCCACCTACTGCCAAGTGATTCAGTAGAGCAATAGTATTTGTCACACAAGCTTCTCTCGTCTTTGATGCAACAAGCAAATCATCGATATACTGCACTAACACTGAGTTATTTGACATTACCAATGACTCTAAGCACCTCTTCAAGATTTGGTTGAAGATTGAGGGGCTTTCAGTATACCCTTGAGGAACTCGGCACCATACCAAGACACGGTCTCCGAACCAGAACGCAAATAAAAATTGGCTATCCGGATTTAAGGGGATCAAGAAAAATGCTTGACACAAGTCGAGCACTGTGAACCATTCTGCATCACATGGAATTTGGGAAAGAATTACTGCTGGGTTTGGCACTATTGGACAACAAGGTACTACTATCTAATTTATTTTCCTCAAATCCTGCACAATGCTATATTTTCTGCTCGGTTTCTTAATTCCCATAATAGGCAAATTAAAAGGACTGCTTAGTATTTCTTTTAAAATACCTTGTTCAATAATCAACTCAATCACAGGTTTAACTCTTGCAATTGTTTCAGGATTCATTCTGTAAGGTGTGGGATGTTTGCACCTTGTTTGACCAAAATTTGAATAGCATCAACTCCCTTCATCAATCTAATGTCTTTCCCTCTGAAATCCCACACATCGGTCAACACAGTTTCTCTCAATTCAACAGGCAGATCCTTTGCTGTAAATAAAGGATACAAATCATTTACCTCTGTCCCTTGCCTTGCCATCTTAAAAACAACATACTCATCCTTGGTAAGAAATGCTATTCCATCTGGCGTACAGTAGATGGTGGAATTCATCTTGCATAACAAGTCTCTACCCAAAAGGTTAACTGAACTTGTATGACACACCACAACACAATGTAAGTCTCTAACGTCTCCAATCTGTACTCTCATTGGTTTTGTTACTGGAGTTTTTATCAATTGATTTGAATCACCTACAACTTGGATATTTTATCCCGAGTGGGGTAGGTTAGGAATTTCCACAGCTCTCATAGTGGAACTCGTAGCACCAGTGTCTACAAGAAATGTAATCACATTACCTTCTACTTCTCCATCCACAAAAGGACTGCACTGATCTACCTCTAGGGTTACGCCAAGCACACACTCCTCCTCCCCCCTCAGGCACCATCATTAAGATTAACCCTGGGCGTAGGACTATGCTACGCTCGCGTAGTTTGCGTAGTATGCGCAACTACGCACTACGCGAATTGCACATAGCACAGTGCAAAAACGTATAGCGTAGCGTAGAGGGTATTTTTTGCTTGCTCGCGGTCCTCAACGTCAAGTTGGCGACCGCGAGCGAGCAAAATAACATCCCAGCGAGACTTTTTCCTCGTTCGCGAACAGCAACATCAAGTTGCCAATTGCCAGCGTGGAAAATAAACCTCCTGGTGAGATTGTCAATGCGGGTAGGTCATGTTTCTCATTGCGAGTGGTCGCGTATGCTCGCGACCGATCGCAATGAATAACTACCAGTCTGCAATGAGAAAGCTGCCGCTCAAGTACAAATCTACTTGAGCGGCAGAAAACGACCGCTTGCACTGTGCAAGATGCGGTTTGCAATGATTGCACAGTGCGGACAAGTATCCGGCACTGTGCAATCAGTGCGAAAAGCATTTTGCACAGTGTACTACGCAGTTCGCGTAGCTACGCGTAGCTTGCGTAGTGCGAAGTGCACTTCGCGAAGCTACGCGTAGCGCTACTACGCAAACTATGTCCAGTATCTGAATCATCCCATTGGACTGCAACCAATATTGTGAAACCACTTGTACATTTTGTTTTGCTGATTCATCCGTATGAAAACCAATATTCGCACTGTGCCTTTGTATTTGACCATTCATATTCTGATTTGGCATTGGAGCTTTGAGGTATTTGAGGTTGTGGTATTTGTGAACCTTGTCCTCTTCCATCTAATATCAAACTCTGATTTTGCATTTAGTTTTGCATCTGTTCTTACATCTGATTTAACTGATTGTGATTCATATCATTAGTACCTGTAGTACCACCTGTATTTGTCAACAGACTCCTACACTTGCGTTTCCAATGTCCAAATTTACCGCAAGCATGACATGGATATTTCTTCTTCATATTCTCTTTATTATTACTACCTCTCGCACCACCACCCTTTAAAGCAGTAACATTTTGAGTATCCTGAACAAACTGATCTTTGCCTTGAAATACTGTTTGAGAAAAATCCACAAAACCACCTTCTGAGCCCACATACATTTTTCTTTCAAGTTCTTATGTCTCGGTTCAATATCATCACTACAATATTTTGCATAACGCAATATCTTGACAATAGACTTACTTTGCCAACAAATTAAATGCTGTTGGACCATCATGCTAATCTTTGGTCTCAATCCAAACACAAACCTATATACAAAATGACTCATGTCCTTGTCAGTAATATTCTCAATGCCACTATACTATTTAAACACTTGGAGAGGCCTTTCATAGTACGCATGCACTGTCTCTTTTGCTTCTTGTGTAGTTCTGTCTATTTTAACCCAATCTTTTGGCAAAATCTTTCCCTTCAAATAGGTAATGACCTGATTATATTTTTTCATCAGTTCATCAGATGGTGCTCCAGTTTTGCATCTCTTGGGTATTCTTCTTTTGGCCAATCTATTGCAATTTTACACTCAATCCACAAATCGGCTGGAACCACAATATAAACCAACTTAGTCTTTCCACAAAACTTTTGAAACTTTCACAAACCTCTCTACTAAACTTTTGAAACTTTCACCAACCTCTCTACTTGTTTGTACCATTCTACTGTTTTTTCTCTCAATCTCGGAAATTCATTAATAAAAGATAATATATCCTGCCTTCACCATGGGACATGTACATATCCACCTCCAGGTACCTCTCTCATGGAATATATCATTTCAGTCACTTCTGTACCTGTCTCTCTTACTGGAAACATTGGTAAAGCGCCTGTATTTACAGCTGTTTCTTCCTTCTTTTTAGCGCATCATCCTTTCCAACAATCTAATGCACCCCATCATCTCAATGTGTAAATCAACTCCTTAATCTGCAGTCGCTTTCCTGAAGCATTCAAAATCTCCAGATCTTTGTCACTGAAATCCAAGCTGTATGTTTTCTGTAAAGCCTTTGATTTCTCTATATCTACTCCATATGTCTATGCAACTTCAGCAAATTTTTTATGAAGATTTCTCTCTCTCATTGTGATATTTTTACACAAAAATAACAACTCTTCTTCCTGATACATACTCAATCTCTCTGGATTAATCGTATTTAATATCAATTCTTCCAAATCTGATTTTAATTTACCTACAGCCTTACTCACTTTATTAAATGTCATTCCTCTAATCCACTCATCCAATTTCTCCGGTGAAGGGCCTAAAGACCCTCCTGATGTAGGTGTAGGTGTCACCGCACTATTCAACAGATGACTCACATTTTCTAAAATCCTAGTGTTAAAAGTACCATGCTCTGAAAATGCCATATTACCATCTCTCTCTGTATATTTTACCCAATTTACCAATCATGTACACATATGATAACCCCTTTCTAATGACATAAAAGAAGCAGGTGTTTCCTCAGGAGCTACCGGAATTCCCTCTCTAATGGGTATAGGTTCCTCCTTTCTAAACAAAGTTTTCAACAGCTTTAATAACTTCCTTTTTGTTCGATCGCTAAGCTCTTATCCAAGAAATTTTTCTTCTGTACTTCTAACAAAACCAATTGGTTCTCGCTGACCAGCGCGATTCACACCAAACAACCAATAACAGCGTATTTCTCTTAATGACAATTCACAATAGTTAACCAATAGCAGCGCTGTCCTTTGTGATGACTCACACCAACTAACCAATTGCTGAGATGTCAGTATAACTCCTGCAACTGACCCTCCCTTTACAAAAATTATCGGCAACTATTTGCAAAATCTTTTTAGACAAACATTGTTAGAACACATAGACATTCCAGCATGTCTGCTCCCCTAAAAGAAGATAGATACAAACTAACCAAGAATTCTTTCGCTACTTAGTAAAATATCTGACCAGCGCGATTCTACTCTCATTCAAGTGAAGACTTTTGGGACTTCTCTAGATGTCATTTATAAGGATACCTAAATAAAGCTCTACTATACTAACTCCAAAGTTCCCTGTGCAATACTGATAATACAGCTATTACTCCATTCTTGCATCAACAGCAGACAACACAATACTACTTAGTGTATGCCACACTAAGACAAGCCCTTGAGCTTATCCCGGGATCTTAGGCTTCTTCGGACCTGCTAACAAATTTCCTTTAAGATCGAACCTGTACGACAACTCCATGTAACAAAAAGTGTGAAAGATTATTAACAAAACAATAATTCTCATCTTAATTATTTGCCAATATAATCAATCTACAGTAAACCATCCTCTGCTAACAAACACTGATAGCGCGTGGCACAGCGGGAGAAAAATAATTTTGCTAACAAAAGCAGAGTCTGTAATTTTACACCACACGCTAAATCAGTCAATGAATCTCAATTACCCAAGACTGAATTTTGGCCCATATCAATACTAGGTCCTCCGACAGATCGGACAGTTGACAGGGATTTGGCAAAAGATGTTGATGAATATTCCCCTCATGAGGGCCTAGAACAAAGGGAATATTATTCAAACCATACTATATACAACTATATATAAATCTCATTATTTACAATAATTAATAACAAAAGACTCAGTTTTTCTATTTACTTTGCTTTATCTATTTTTCTTTTATAAAGTATATGGGAATGGTCAAACAAAGACACAATATCGAATCTGAATCATCACACAAGAGAACACAAAAATCAGTCAATCATAATAACATCTCATTTAAGGAGCATGAGTTGAGTGGATAGAGTAAGAGACAAAAGTGCAATATAATAAGATACATGCAAATACAGCATCTCATACGAACCCAGGAAAACTACAGCACAGCATGCTAATAATTGAAAAGCTAATCCTCCGGCCGGGGCAATCCTCACAAGGTATGAGGAAGAAAGATAAAGGTGTCAGTTTACAGACAGCGTCAGCTAAAGGATCTCAATAAGGAACAGCTCACACAAACACCTCCTTAGAGTAATCTTATTTCTCTCCTCTCCTAACCAAAAATCATAGATTCTATCACTAATAGTTATACCATAAAATGTATGAGTCCAGCCATATTCTTGTTTCAAAATCAGCAAAAGTCTCTCTCTAATTGGCCAAGAAGCATAGGGTGTCAAGTCACACCATTTCCGTCATTATTCTCTCTCAAAAGTTCATTGTTTTGTTTCATGCCGTTCATCGTCCTTCAGCAGAGGAAATCAAATTCTTCTTATTCCTCGACAGGCGCACGTCCGAACAAAGGTTGATACATTTCTACCACAGTTATCCTCAAAGCGAATGCTTTGCCTCAGCCATTAGGTCTTTTCTGCAGATACTCAAAACACGTAGCAGACATTTGACAAGAAACAACAAAATGGTCATCTATAATGAATAGAAGACAATTTTCTGCATTTCGACAATTTAAAGTAAAATTAATCCTAAATCAGCTTGAAGATTTCTTTGCGAAGTGTGCAGTTTGTTCTCTAGGAGAAATAGACAAGATCGGTTATTGGTTCAAAATAAAAGTTCCATTTTCATAATTAAATTTTAATCTTTCATTAATCAATTAATAAACACAATTCATTTAAAACTATTATTCTATGTACTTAATGTTAATGTTAACTCAAACACGTGTTTTCTTTTCACATTTGCTCATAGAAAATCTCTTTGTGCACTTTTTATTAACTTTCCATACAGGAATCATTTATGGCCTACTTAAACCCATTGTCATTTTCCCACGTCTAAATTATCTAGCAACACTTTATCAGTTAATTTCAAAACTTGTCAATGATTTTCACACAATGAGAAATTTAATACGAGCTGGTTTTATTTCTTGAAAACCCTGCTCCATTAAGAGCCTCCAAAAAATGAGCTACTCTACATAGGTTTGCATGTTCGTTGAGTGATATCAGCTGTTTAGTTCACTAGGTTGCTGTATGAAGAGTTCCTATATTGTGTGGCACATAGTGGTACCGAGTGAGTTGGCAGGTCAGATTCAAATAACTCACTTAGAGACGATCAAACACTATTGCTTCTATTCCTTCCTCACCCGTGCAGCACATGCACTTTCATTAGGAGCAATACTCAAGTGAGCAATTATTCCCACACTGTGAAGTCAGCATGCTGGGTCACACAAGAGTGACAGCATGACATTCATATTGTTTAGAATAAACACCACAATGACTTACTCAGCACATTAACAGAGCATAGTCTTCTCCTTTGTGGTTGTTTATATTGTTAGGAAACACGCTCAATACTGACATTTCAACAACATTGAACGTTTGCTTGCAAAGATGACATTTTTGTCTAATACAATCAAGTCCATATTTTTGGATTCGTATTTGTGTTACCCATTTTTGAGAAGTACTGCCTATAGTATGCCTCTATCTTTAGATGATGAAATTAATTTATCTTTGCATTGTAATGTATTGTTCATCTGTGCCCATCCATGAGCTAGAATCAAATTGTTTATCTTTGATGGTGAAATTTAGAGGGGTGAAGAACAAAGTTTCAGGATTATTGAAGAAAGGGCAAGGAACTAATCCATGACCATGTGTCCAGCACATATATTCTAATTACCATCTCCACCACACAGGTGAGGGAGTAGCCAGAAAATTAAAATACTTCCCGCTATGAACCAAAGCACTGATGAAATCAATCAAGTGAGCCAGTGACCTATCCTAGAAGAACTACCTTGTCTCTTCCATCTAAGCATCTATCCATTCGTCTTTTCACTCTTCCATTCACCTGCTGATATCCACCATTCTGTCCTCCATTAATTCATTCATCTATCATTCAATCTTTCACAATTGCATCCATTCATTGATCATACCATCCATCTATTGACAAATCCATCCATCAACACATCTATCATCTATGCATGCATCCACCCATACATCAACCCACCCATTATTTCATAAAGACGTTCACCCATCAATTGATCTTTCTGTCCACCCATCCACTCAGTTTTCTATTTACTCTGCCCTCCATTTACCCATCCATCCATTTTCCCAGATTCCCATTTACTCTGCCATCCTTTCAACCTCTCAGTTACCCATTCATCCATCCATCTTCTCAGCTTTCCATGTACTATGCCATCCTTTCACCAACCAACCTATATATCATCTTCTCTGAAATCCATTTACATTGCTATCCTTTCATCCACCTATCCATCAATCCACTCAGATTTCCAGATACTCTGCCATCCTTTCACCCACACATCCATCCTTTCAGATTTTCAATTACTCTGCCACCCTTACACACACCCATCCATCCATCCATGCATCCAACCCTTAAACGTCAATGGTTCTCCATTAAGACTTTTCATGCTCCCTGAGACAATCTGCATTCCATTGAGGTCATGGCCTCTAAGCTCTTTAAGGGTTTTCAGCGTTTAATGTGTAGGTTCTATAACCCTTTACCTTGGTGGCATCTACCTCTGTCCCTTTCTCATTTGAAGGCCTCTCCGTATGAACCTCTGGAGTCTGTTTCTCTTTTGTCCGTTACAATGAACTGATTTTTTTTATGGCCATAACCACAGCCAGGCATTTGGGAGAGCTGAATAACCTAGTTTGTCGGCATTTCTACTTTTGAATTTTTGATGACAGGATCATTCCTTCTCTTAAGCCCAAGTTCAGCCCAAAGGTAAATTCCTCAGTTCACCATGAACAGGAGATTGTATTTCTGGTGTTATAGCAAGAAGCTTCTGACCCTTCTTTGTCTTTGTTGGATATGGTTTGTACTCTGAAGATTTATCTATCGAAATGTTCAGAGTTTTGGCAGTCTGACAGTCTTTTCTCAATTTTGACCCTGTGAGGAAAGGGGAGAAGCAGTCTTCCTCTACCTTGGCTTGTTGGGTTGAGGACGGTGATTTTTTTTCTGCTTATCTGGCCCAAGGCCGAGAGATCAAGGGAGGGCTCAAAACTCATACTGCTAGAAGAATGGCTGCCTCTTGGAGGGAGTGGTCTGCTGCTCCCCTTAAAGGCATCTTCATGGTCGCCACTTGGTCCTCTCCATCCACCTTCATTTCCCATTACAGATTACATGTGGCACAAGGGTTGGAGTTATCTTTTGGTTCAGGGGTCTTGAAGGCCACCAGTTCTTCCTAATAGGTGGTTTTCTTGATGTTGGCCCCCCTTTTTCCTTGGTTAATGCTATTTTTGTCTAAAAGAGCCTTTTTGGTAACTGATATTTTTCCTGCATTATCACTGCTATGGAATATAAAATATTCTTTTTGCAGTTTCTGTGTCCCTTGTGGTTTCTTGGGGGACCCTGAAAGAGGTTTTTCACTTTGGCAGTCCTTCCCCTAGTTAGGAATGGGACGAGGAAGGGAAGAAGAGGAGGTAATGCTTGGATTACTTACCGGTCATCTTCATTACTCCGATTCTTTCTTACTCGCCCTATTCATTACATCCCTCACTTCCCTCCCTGCGCTTTCATCAGCCCTTGGTTTGGAGCTTGGTAGTAAATAGGAAGTTCAGGAGGAAGGAGAGGGGCTATATAGCTTGTAACCTTTTTTTCTTTCTAAGAAAAGGAAGAAACAGCTTTGCATAGAGTGGCACTCGGAGTGAATGGGCACAACACAAACCGGACAACGCAAAACAATGGGTACTCGTCTTTACATTCAGCCAGCGCAGGCAGGATATTTCACGTATTTCTGATATTTCTTCCAGCACCACTGCAACCTATTATGAAACAGCAAGAATATTTACTAAATTATATCTCAATAGAAGACGATGATATTGTGAGAAAAAGAATTCTTCTTCATTTATCAGGCCCAGAAGGAAGGAGACAATTTGGATAAATAGAAAAGAAAGATGGACCCACAATGAGGTGATAATACCTCTGTCTGTTAGTCTGTGTGTCCCCGCCTGCCTGTTGGGTTTTGTTAAGATAACAAAAAAACTGTTTCCATGGTTGCATTTTTCTGTGTGACTGTACCATATGTGCCTTCCATTTTGTATGCCTCATTATGCATGCAGGATACCACATCCACACCTAATGGCCTAGTCAGAGTTTGTTTTCACCACCAAAACGTAGGCGAGTGCATGTCAGACATTTTTGTCACAATATTTTGCTGGAAGTCCGTATTCAGGGCATTATTCGGGGGGGGGGGGGGGTACATGCAGGTGGACGGCGTCCACCCACTATTTTCACAGGGTGGACGTCGGGCACACTGCCAAGAAGTTAGGCCCGATGGAAAATATGCTGAATTGGCCCCAATGTAATTTGCAAACACCGGGAGTGTAATTTGCAAACACCGGGACACTTTCAGCAGCGCCTGCACATTGTCTACTTTCAATCCACAATGTGCAGGTAATATGGACGGGGATCTCTTATTTTAGACTCCTACTGGGCCCATAACAAAAGCCGGATCTGAGGGGGCATCAGGCCTCCTTTTGTTGGAGTCTCCTGGCTGGCAGCAGTCAGGAACCTCACACATAGACACAAAAGCAGCAGGTGGGAAACAAAAGCTCACACCTTGTTAGAATTCACACATACCGAAACGAGGCAGCTTTTCACTTTGTTCAGGCGCTGTTTAGGAGATATGCATGCACTGTAAGAACGTCAGATGTGTTGGTCTTTCCCAGTATTTACAAAAATAAATAGCATTTATAAAGTGCTTATTGCCCCTGAGAAGGTGTTGGAATCATTTAAATATCACTATTTTTTCTTGTAAAGCACTATGGGTAGAGGAAGTTTACGCTGACAAAAGGCAACATTGGTTTAAGTGAAGCTCACAAAAGCGCGAATCTTACACTTAAATCAGGAGGGTTTGAATGTATATTCGTAATTATGTACTCATGACAGACCTGCTAAGCATAGGCTTAAGATCTGATCTCACTTCCTGTGATGTCATGCGATGTGATGTGCTGTACCGCGCCGTGATGCCACTTGCATTCTGATTAACTAGGTTCTTTTTAGGTCTCGCCTGAGACAGCGCTTTAGCGCTGCTCTGGCGAGACTTATAGTAAGCACTTTTGGAAGTGCAAACGAGTGCTTTCAGGCCGCCAACTACTGTGCATGTGTGCCGGGCGCGCGCACCATTTGGCAGCCTGAAAGCACTCATTGTCTTTCACTTTCGCGGCCGCTCGGCCGCTTTGATGTTTTATCGTGATCGCGATCACTTTCACATTCGCGGCCGGCTATGCTACTGCGTTCTCCGAGCAGTCTTATCTTTACCGCTTCCCATGGGTTAAACTCCAGTGCCTTTGGTAATGATACCTCTGCAGTATATATGTTTATACTGATAAGTGGTGAAATCGATAGCTGAATGTTACTTAAACGGCGCATAAATCAATTTCGCTGATCGTGTTTAAAGCCTCTTTTGATCTTGCAAGTGGTCCAGCAATGTTGTGTCTGTTTATAAGCAACGCCATCTCTACTCTGAAGGGCTCAGAGTCCCATAAACAGGGTTTCATCAAGCTGGCAGATCAAGAGGAGAGATGGCTCCCATGAGCTGTGAAACCCAGCGGCCTCGTTTTCCCGCTTAACTGGAGGCAGAGAAGCATGTTGTCCCCCTTCATACAATAGGGCTACCGTCTCCCTTTCACCATTTTCAGGGTTTCCACGTTTTATTGCATGCAGTGATTTTCAAACCAGTTTCCAGCTCTCAAGCAGTGCTTGTTCGAAACTGGCGTTCATGAAAATTATAATCTAATATGTATTGGTATTGCTTTTCATAAAAACTGATCTTTTAATAGAGTTTTTAGATATATTTGTAATTCATTTGTTATGTGTTCCTAAAGCATCAATGCAGGGCGTGCGAGCTGCAACGCACTGAGACCAAGTATTCATAGACTGGACATTAAGGAAACGGCATAATATAGGATTTTCGTATAGTGCTAGCATTGTTTGCTACAAAATACATCTCTCTCTGATTAAATGTAAATAAAGGAAACTTTGTGTTGCACGTTGTTGTGCCCGTGTTCTTTGGGTATTTTAGTGTGTGCCCCTCATTGTATTTGTCTTTCTTCCCACCCCCACTAGTCCTTGAGAACTTTTCTGGTGCACACACTCTTTTTTTTCTGATGGTTACCTATCACTATGGTATGGGTCCCTAAAGTAGTCTACCAAGTAATGTTTTCCATCTTCCAAAAGACAAAATAGTAAGTGCAGGTAGTTGTCATCGTTAAACGGCAGGCAACAGCTTACAATTGTAATTTGATCCATGTGAAAGTGTTTTTGATTAGGATCCTGCGTGCATTTCGGACTGCAGCTTGCATTAGTCAAACCACAAAAAGAAAAAGAATAAACTGAATGCAGTACACTGTAGTTGAGCAATCAAAACACACAAAAACATGCCTAGGGCATTTAGAGATAAGGGACATGTATGCTACCGAAGAAAGGTGCAAAAACGCCTTTTGTGGGCCCTGGATATGCTTTGAACTCACCCGCGAGGACTGCGGTCGACAGGCAGTGAAGAAAGAAGTCTTGCTACCAGCAAGCATTCGTCAGAACACGACACTAGAGTGCATGAACCTGGTGGCTCTACAGCTCAAGATGTGGTCTCAGTGTTACTGTTATATAACATAATTGCAAATACTGCTGTACCCCCAACGAGTCAGGGGTGAGGATCCCATGCAGTGGTTTAATTTCCCCAAAATACGATTTCATTGTCTGGTTATAAAAGCAAATCGTATACTGGACGACTTCTAGTTTTCTGCAGGAGAAAGTGGCCTCTTTCAAAGAGGGAACTGAAGAAAAGTAAGTCTTGTCGCGCATGGCATTCCAAATCCAGAAGACGGTACAGAGGCCTTTATGAACGTTGCAGTGTCTGCCTCAACAGTACTTCGCAGTACTGTAGAAATCCTTCTTGGATCAAGCGACAGAATTCATGCCACTATGTACACATCAGACTTGGGAAAGGTGACTGGTCCCCTGAGCATCTTTTATGGTGGTGTAAACACACGGGGAACTTGCTGCAATGCCCAGTGTGTGCAAGAGGTGTGAAGTGGCCGATTGGACCGAGAGACTCTTTCCTAGATGTTTTTAACTGTAATGAAGATGTATGGGGGGAGGCACATAGATTTGTCTGGGCCTATGCTTTCCACTTTGGCCTACAATAACACTAGTGTAGCGATGTTAAGTGCAGAAATCATCTTTCTGAAATACAGGATATATTTGGTGACCTGTCCTAATATGTCATTTGTCTTCCCCGTTTTCTTCCAAATTATGCAAAGAAACGAGCTTGTTGTCAACAGCAATACGATCATGTTGTTCAGTCTTAAATTTGTCAGTGCAAGGGGCATCCTTATCCATCGTTTAAGAAACAGTAGCACTGTGTGAATGGGTGAGGCTGGCTTTGTGAGATGCATAACATATTACTTCTCAATGGTACGTAGATTTGAGATAACTATTCATTGTAGTACTCACAAAAACCTTTGGACGTTGAATTAAGCACAAGAATGTATATTGCAATAACATTTTTTTGATTGGTCCGTTCATTTTAGCTTCAACATTCCATTGAGGATTTACACTGGGCAATGTACAGACCGATGTTTAGTATGGGGTTAGGGACTGGAATATCCAAATTAATATATATTTTTTCTTGTCCTCTTGAGGTGCCCTTTGGAAATTCACAGCCATTGAGAAAGCACATTTCTGGAATTTACAACATTTGAGCAAACAGACAAGCGCTTCCTGTGATTACAGGAGATCAAACCAGGCTCCAAGCTGCGTTTATGGCCTCCACACCCGCTCTGGCAGGAAGGGCAGCCTGCCATAAAACTGCAGCCAGCTTTCATCTCTGGGGTGGGGGTGACGGGAATGTGAAGCTATCAGCTGCTCCATGTGACTGTAACTAGAAACAAGCATTTGCAATGCAATAGGTCTCGCATTTATACGAGTTTGAGCTATTGGCATTGTAAATGACAATGCCTTTTATTTATGTTTTAAAAACCCACACATAAATAAAATGCATTGCCATTTACAGTGCCAATAGCTCAAACTCTTAACAACTGCGAGACCTATTGCATTGCAAATGCTTGTTTTAGGATTTGTGCCCTGTCCGTATTTAAACGCCGATCCTGAGAAATTGTTCTTTTCACCCAGCCATTGAAAAACAACAGCTATAATAAAAGAAATCCATACCATGATAGTGAATGGCGCAACAGCAAAAGTTGTCTTTTAGAAACAGTGTGGTATGGAGGCTGAACATTTTATTTTTTTCCATTAGTGAGTGCTCTGCACATCTCCAGAATGCTACGAGCTGCGAAATATAAATGACTACTTGTCCCTGATATAGTCGACCGCTTAATTTGACTGAAGGAAACCTGAAAATTCACTGGACGATAACCATGACGTTCTACGTGTGAATATCCATACATTTGATAAACAGGATATTGATGAACTTCTTGGACCTTTTAAACCTATACTAGGACAACAGTGACTCCCTCTAAATGAGTTTCCTTCTCTCTTTTCAGTTCTTTTTCCCACTTTTTTCTTCTTCTCTTCTCTTCTCTTCCCTATTTAAACATGTGACAGGTACCAGCCCTTCCTTAAAAAGGAAACAATATCTCTCCCTCTTCTTTCTTCTTTTCTGCTTCGTTCTTCTTTCTTTTCTTTGTCTGTGTTTTTTCTTTTTCCTCTTATCCTTTTCCCTGATTTCTGCCTCACTTTTCTGCTGATTTACCTCATATTAATAACATCCCATAAGAATCATGTAAGATGAGATAATTGCCACAAAATGTATTTGTCACCAATAATTAATGAACATTCTTGTACTAGACAAAGGAGAACTACATAGAAATGAATGTGATAATAATGAATTTATCTGGTACTATACCAATGATTTACAAATCCTTTACAACTGTCTTGTTAATAACAGTAAAACTGATTCCTTTCATATGAAAATCTAAATATACAATTTTAATGCACTACAACTCCCATAATGCCGCATTAAGGCCACATGGGCGTATATATAGTGCAATTGGGAAAGGACTCACTGACCGTGAGCAAGGCCGTGAGAGGGTAGAAACGCGTTGGTTGAGCTGTGCGAAAATAAACGCAATTTGAAAATTCCCTCCTGAGTGCCGTGTCAATGGTTTTGTGGAGTGGAAATTCGGGGCCAGGATCTGGCCCGTACGCAGAGCACCCGCTGCGGTTGTGCGCCAGAGTTTAGGATCACTTTGTTGACACATCTATATATATCTATATATATCCATATATATCTACATATATATATATATATATATATATATATATATATATATATATATATATATATATATATATATATATATATATATATATATATATATATATATGCAAAAAAGAAGCTGAGAACTCTGGGTAGTTCTCAAGTTTAGGTGGAAAGCAGCTCCTGTATGGAGCACTCTCAACACCAGCGACACTCTAGATCTGCTCACCTCAAATGTCTGTTTTTCTATCAAAATCTTTAAGCATAGGATTAGCACAGTGCCATCCACGCCAAGATAGAAAAGGACAAAGTCTTTTGCCATTTGTACAGCAAAGTCTTTAAGCATAGGACTAGCACAGTGCTGTCCTTGCCGAGCTGTAAAATGACAAAAGCCAATTACCACTCCAGGCACAGTATTACAGCTTTGAGTTGGTAAAATACCAATCAAGCCAACCTGAAATGAGTAAAAGCAACCCCTGACACAGTGTTTCGTTCTAATTAGAGCTCTTCAGAGAGGTATAGCTTTGTCCAGACACAAGGGAGCACCCAGTATAAGTCAAAGAAATACCCTTTCAGGCATAGAGTGACGAATAAATTATGCAAAAAAGAAGCTGAGAACTCTGGGTAGTTCTCAAGTTTAGGTGGAAAGCAGCTCCTGTATGGAGCACTCTCAACACCAGCGACACTCTAGATCTGCTCACCTCAAATGTCTGTTTTTCTATCAAAATCTTTAAGCATAGGATTACCACAGTGCCATCCACGCCGAGATAGAAAAGGACAAAGTCTTTTGCCATTTGTACAGCAAAGTCTTTAAGCATAGGACTAGCACAGTGCTGTCCTTGCCGAGCTGTAAAATGACAAAAGCCAATTACCACTCCAGGCACAGTATTACAGCTTTGAGTTGGTAAAATACCAATCAAGCCAACCTGAAATGAGTAAAAGCAACCCCTGACACAGTGTTTCGCTCTAATTAGAGCTCTTCAGAGAGGTATAGCTTTGTCCAGACACAAGGGAGCACCCAGTATAAGTCAAAGAAATACCCTTTCAGGCATAGAGTGACGAATAAATTATGCAAAAAAGAAGCTGAGAACTCTGGGTAGTTCTCAAGTTTAGGTGGAAAGCAGCTCCTGTATGGAGCACTCTCAACACCAGCGACACTCTAGATCTGCTCACCTCAAATGTCTGTTTTTCTATCAAAATCTTTAAGCATAGGATTAGCACAGTGCCATCCACGCCGAGATAGAAAAGGACAAAGTCTTTTGCCATTTGTACAGCAAAGTCTTTAAGCATAGGACTAGCACAGTGCTGTCCTTGCCGAGCTGTAAAATGACAAAAGCCAATTACCACTCCAGGCACAGTATTACAGCTTTGAGTTGGTAAAATACCAATCAAGCCAACCTGCTCCAGGGCAATTTGTTTGATACATTAAGCTGCACGGCTGCCCGGCCGTGGGAGGAAGCACCGCCATCAGCTGGGACCAAATGCACTTTCCAGCCGATGTAAGCCTTAGCTCTGAACTCATCGGGACTTGTACAGGCACGATGTTCTATATGCAAATGAAGCTGGCTCTTCAAGTACG
Organism: Triturus cristatus; assembly: GCF_964204655.1. NCBI lineage: Eukaryota > Metazoa > Chordata > Amphibia > Caudata > Salamandridae > Triturus > Triturus cristatus. Next base: position 764,097,535 of record NC_140581.1, on the reverse strand, counting down.
TGACTCACTTAGAGGAAATAATGAAATATAATTAAAAACACACGCATGAACTTACTAAAAGGAGATTACCTACCTGCACAAAGGACTCCATGCCCCACAATGCATCCGGGGAGAGTGTAAGATCCACACGCCCATGGAGGGCGGGCATGGTTGAATAAATACCGGAAATGAAATGTGCAGGCTTCAGGTGTGCTGTTTTTTGCCCAGGAAGAAGGGGCGTGAGGCCCTGAAACGCGTAGGCAGTGTGAAAAGACACACGCATTTGAAAGGCTGGCTGCATCTTTAGGCTGGATGGCCGAACATCGTGAGTGATTCTCCAATGCTCCAGGGCAATTTGTTTGATACATTAAGCTGCACGGCTGCCCGGCCGTGGGAGGAAGCACCGTCATCAGCTGGGACCAAATGCACTTTCCAGCCGATGTAAGCCTTAGCTCTGAACTCATCGGGACTTGTACAGGCACGATGTTCTATATGCAAATGAAGCTGGCTCTTCAAGTACGTGACTCACTTAGAGGAAATAATGAAATATAATTAAAAACACACGCATGAACTTACTAAAAGGAGATTACCTACCTGCACAAAGGACTCCATGCCCCACAATGCATCCGGGGAGAGTGTAAGATCCACACGCCCATGGAGGGCGGGCATGGTTGAATAAATACCGGAAATGAAATGTGCAGGCTTCAGGTGTGCTGGTTTTTGCCCAGGAAGAAGGGGCGTGAGGCCCTGAAACGCGTAGGCAGTGTGAAAAGACACACGCATTTGAAAGGCTGGCTGCATCTTTAGGCTGGATGGCCGAACATCGTGAGTGATCCTCCAATGCTCCAGGGCAATTTGTTTGATACATTAAGCTGCACGGCTGCCCGGCCGTGGGAGGAAGCACCGTCATCAGCTGGGACCAAATGCACTTTCCAGCCGATGTAAGCCTTAGCTCTGAACTCATCGGGACTTGTACAGGCACGATGTTCTATATGCAAATGAAGCTGGCTCTTCAAGTACGTGACTCACTTAGAGGAAATAATGAAATATAATTAAAAACACACGCATGAACTTACTAAAAGGAGATTACCTACCTGCACAAAGGACTCCATGCCCCACAATGCATCCGGGGAGAGTGTAAGATCCACACGCCCATGGAGGGCGGGCATGGTTGAATAAATACCGGAAATGAAATGTGCAGGCTTCAGGTGTGCTGGTTTTTGCCCAGGAAGAAGGGGCGTGAGGCCCTGAAACGCGTAGGCAGTGTGAAAAGACACACGCATTTGAAAGGCTGGCTGCATCTTTAGGCTGGATGGCCGAACATCGTGAGTGATCCTCCAATGCTCCAGGGCAATTTGTTTGATACATTAAGCTGCACGGCTGCCCGGCCGTGGGAGGAAGCACCGTCATCAGCTGGGACCAAATGCACTTTCCAGCCGATGTAAGCCTTAGCTCTGAACTCATCGGGACTTGTACAGGCACGATGTTCTATATGCAAATGAAGCTGGCTCTTCAAGTACGTGACTCACTTAGAGGAAATAATGAAATATAATTGAAAACACACGCATGAACTTACTAAAAGGAGATTACCTACCTGCACAAAGGACTCCATGCCCCACAATGCATCCGGGGAGAGTGTAAGATCCACACGCCCATGGAGGGCGGGCATGGTTGAATAAATACCGGAAATGAAATGTGCAGGCTTCAGGTGTGCTGTTTTTTGCCCAGGAAGAAGGGGCGTGAGGCCCTGAAACGCGTAGGCAGTGTGAAAAGACACACGCATTTGAAAGGCTGGCTGCATCTTTAGGCTGGATGGCCGAACATCGTGAGTGATCCTCCAATGCTCCAGGGCAATTTGTTTGATACATTAAGCTGCACGGCTGCCCGGCCGTGGGAGGAAGCACCGTCATCAGCTGGGACCAAATGCACTTTCCAGCCGATGTAAGCCTTAGCTCTGAACTCATCGGGACTTGTACAGGCACGATGTTCTATATGCAAATGAAGCTGGCTCTTCAAGTACGTGACTCACTTAGAGGAAATAATGAAATATAATTAAAAACACACGCATGAACTTACTAAAAGGAGATTACCTACCTGCACAAAGGACTCCATGCCCCACAATGCATCCGGGGAGAGTGTAAGATCCACATGCCCATGGAGGGCAGGCATGGTTGAATAAATACCGGAAATGAAATGTGCAGGCTTCAGGTGTGCTGTTTTTTGCCCAGGAAGAAGGGGCGTGAGGCCCTGAAACGCGTAGGCAGTGTGAAAAGACACACGCATTTGAAAGGCTGGCTGCATCTTTAGGCTGGATGGCCGAACATCGTAAGTGATTCTCCAATGCTCCAGGGCAATTTGTTTGATACATTAAGCTGCACGGCTGCCCGGCCGTGGGAGGAAGCACTGTCATCAGCTGGGACCAAATGCACTTTCCAGCCGATGTAAGCCTTAGCTCTGAACTCATCGGGACTTGTACAGGCACGATGTTCTATATGCAAATGAAGCTGGCTCTTCAAGTACGTGACTCACTTAGAGGAAATAATGAAATATAATTAAAAACACACGCATGAACTTACTAAAAGGAGATTACCTACCTGCACAAAGGACTCCATGCCCCACAATGCATCCGGGGAGAGTGTAAGATCCACACGCCCATGGAGGGCGGGCATGGTTGAATAAATACCGGAAATGAAATGTGCAGGCTTCAGGTGTGCTGGTTTTTGCCCAGGAAGAAGGGGCGTGAGGCCCTGAAACGCGTAGGCAGTGTGAAAAGACACACGCATTTGAAAGGCTGGCTGCATCTTTAGGCTGGATGGCCGAACATCGTGAGTGATCCTCCAATGCTCCAGGGCAATTTGTTTGATACATTAAGCTGCACGGCTGCCCGGCCGTGGGAGGAAGCACCGTCATCAGCTGGGACCAAATGCACTTTCCAGCCGATGTAAGCCTTAGCTCTGAACTCATCGGGACTTGTACAGGCACGATGTTCTATATGCAAATGAAGCTGGCTCTTCAAGTACGTGACTCACTTAGAGGAAATAATGAAATATAATTGAAAACACACGCATGAACTTACTAAAAGGAGATTACCTACCTGCACAAAGGACTCCATGCCCCACAATGCATCCGGGGAGAGTGTAAGATCCACACGCCCATGGAGGGCGGGCATGGTTGAATAAATACCGGAAATGAAATGTGCAGGCTTCAGGTGTGCTGTTTTTTGCCCAGGAAGAAGGGGCGTGAGGCCCTGAAACGCGTAGGCAGTGTGAAAAGACACACGCATTTGAAAGGCTGGCTGCATCTTTAGGCTGGATGGCCGAACATCGTGAGTGATCCTCCAATGCTCCAGGGCAATTTGTTTGATACATTAAGCTGCACGGCTGCCCGGCCGTGGGAGGAAGCACCGTCATCAGCTGGGACCAAATGCACTTTCCAGCCGATGTAAGCCTTAGCTCTGAACTCATCGGGACTTGTACAGGCACGATGTTCTATAAGCAAATGAAGCTGGCTCTTCAAGTACGTGACTCACTTAGAGGAAATAATGAAATATAATTAAAAACACACGCATGAACTTACTAAAAGGAGATTACCTACCTGCACAAAGGACTCCATGCCCCACAATGCATCCGGGGAGAGTGTAAGATCCACACGCCCATGGAGGGCGGGCATGGTTGAATAAATACCGGAAATGAAATGTGCAGGCTTCAGGTGTGCTGTTTTTTGCCCAGGAAGAAGGGGCGTGAGGCCCTGAAACGCGTAGGCAGTGTGAAAAGACACACGCATTTGAAAGGCTGGCTGCATCTTTAGGCTGGATGGCCGAACATCGTGAGTGATTCTCCAATGCTCCAGGGCAATTTGTTTGATACATTAAGCTGCACGGCTGCCCGGCCGTGGGAGGAAGCACCGTCATCAGCTGGGACCAAATGCACTTTCCAGCCGATGTAAGCCTTAGCTCTGAACTCATCGGGACTTGTACAGGCACGATGTTCTATATGCAAATGAAGCTGGCTCTTCAAGTACGTGACTCACTTAGAGGAAATAATGAAATATAATTAAAAACACACGCATGAACTTACTAAAAGGAGATTACCTACCTGCACAAAGGACTCCATGCCCCACAATGCATCCGGGGAGAGTGTAAGATCCACACGCCCATGGAGGGTGGGCATGGTTGAATAAATACCGGAAATGAAATGTGCAGGCTTCAGGTGTGCTGTTTTTTGCCCAGGAAGAAGGGGCGTGAGGCCCTGAAACGCGTAGGCAGTGTGAAAAGACACACGCATTTGAAAAGCTGGCTGCATCTTTAGGCTGGATGGCCGAACATCGTGAGTGATCCTCCAATGCTCCAGGGCAATTTGTTTGATACATTAAGCTGCACGGCTGCCCGGCCGTGGGAGGAAGCACCGTCATCAGCTGGGACCAAATGCACTTTCCAGCCGATGTAAGCCTTAGCTCTGAACTCATCGGGACTTGTACAGGCACGATGTTCTATATGCAAATGAAGCTGGCTCTTCAAGTACGTGACTCACTTAGAGGAAATAATGAAATATAATTAAAAACACACGCATGAACTTACTAAAAGGAGATTACCTACCTGCACAAAGGACTCCATGCCCCACAATGCATCCGGGGAGAGTGTAAGATCCACACGCCCATGGAGGGCAGGCATGGTTGAATAAATACCGGAAATGAAATGTGCAGGCTTCAGGTGTGCTGTTTTTTGCCCAGGAAGAAGGGGCGTGAGGCCCTGAAATGCGTAGGCAGTGTGAAAAGACACACGCATTTGAAAGGCTGGCTGCATCTTTAGGCTGGATGGCCGAACATCGTGAGTGATCCTCCAATGCTCCAGGGCAATTTGTTTGATACATTAAGCTGCACGGCTGCCCGGCCGTGGGAGGAAGCACCGTCATCAGCTGGGACCAAATGCACTTTCCAGCCGATGTAAGCCTTAGCTCTGAACTCATCGGGACTTGTACAGGCACGATGTTCTATATGCAAATGAAGCTGGCTCTTCAAGTACGTGACTCACTTAGAGGAAATAATGAAATATAATTAAAGGTACACGCATGAACTTACTAAAAGGAGATTACCTACCTGCACAAAGGACTCCATGCCCCACAATGCATCCGGGGAGAGTGTAAGATCCACACGCCCATGGAGGGCGGGCATGGTTGAATAAATACCGGAAATGAAATGTGCAGGCTTCAGGTGTGCTGTTTTTTGCCCAGGAAGAAGGGGCGTGAGGCCCTGAAACGCATAGGCAGTGTGAAAAGACACACACATTTGAAAGGCTGGCTGCATCTTTAGGCTGGATGGCCGAACATCGTAAGTGATTCTCCAATGCTCCAGGGCAATTTGTTTGATACATTAAGCTGCACGGCTGCCCGGCCGTGGGAGGAAGCACTGTCATCAGCTGGGACCAAATGCACTTTCCAGCCGATGTAAGCCTTAGCTCTGAACTCATCGGGACTTGTACAGGCACGATGTTCTATATGCAAATGAAGCTGGCTCTTCAAGTACGTGACTCACTTAGAGGAAATAATGAAATATAATTAAAAACACACGCATGAACTTACTAAAAGGAGATTACCTACCTGCACAAAGGACTCCATGCCCCACAATGCATCCGGGGAGAGTGTAAGATCCACACGCCCATGGAGGGCGGGCATGGTTGAATAAATACCGGAAATGAAATGTGCAGGCTTCAGGTGTGCTGTTTTTTGCCCAGGAAGAAGGGGCGTGAGGCCCTGAAACGCGTAGGCAGTGTGAAAAGACACACGCATTTGAAAGGCTGGCTGCATCTTTAGGCTGGATGGCCGAACATCGTGAGTGATCCTCCAATGCTCCAGGGCAATTAGTTTGATACATTAAGCTGCACGGCTGCCCGGCCGTGGGAGGAAGCACCGTCATCAGCTGGGACCAAATGCACTTTCCAGCCGATGTAAGCCTTAGCTCTAAACTCATCGGGACTTGTACAGGCACGATGTTCTATATGCAAATGAAGCAGGCTCTTTAAGTACGTGACTCACTTAGAGGAAATAATGAAATATAATTAAAAACACACGCATGAACTTACTAAAAGGAGATTACCTACCTGCACAAAGGACTCCATGCCCCACAATGCATCCGGGGAGAGTGTAAGATCCACACGCCCATGGAGGGCGGGCATGGTTGAATAAATACCGGAAATGAAATGTGCAGGCTTCAGGTGTGCTGTTTTTTGCCCAGGAAGAAGGGGCGTGAGGCCCTGAAACGCGTAGGCAGTGTGAAAAGACACACGCATTTGAAAGGCTGGCTGCATCTTTAGGCTGGATGGCCGAACATCGTGAGTGATCCTCCAATGCTCCAGGGCAATTTGTTTGATACATATATATATATATATATATTCACTGAAAAAACCATAGGTTTCAGGCACGTTATAGTTAGGAATTAGCATTTAAAAAACCTTAGAAATTCACTGAAAAAAACATAGGTTTCAGGGGCGTTATAGTTAGCTGGACATTTATCAAATGAAACGAAGACAAGAAAAAGCAAAAATAAAAAAGATGTCATCTCGCAAAGATCTGGTGATTAACATCTCCAGTATGATTTTAAATGAAGATCATATGTCTTCTCAACAAGGGACTTACCTTCTGTCCTACATCCACCATGGACATACCCAACTTCCGCATCGACCTGTATAAATTCTGTTGCAAAGCTAAATTGAAAAAATATTTTGAAGAAAAACCTGCCCAACAGGTGGAATGAGTCCGAGACCCACGGATATCTCCCCCCTAAACCAAAATGACTTACCAACCTTAAGGACTCTATCTAATTTAGGGACTAACACTCGAGAAAATGACCTTGACTCCACTACAAGAAGAGATGATGACATCGCAGTATGCCAGAAAGAAGGCATTAACACACATGTAGGTGGAGATAGTGGACTGAAATCTCAGTCGAAGTTTTGTCCACAGTTACCCCCAGGGAATAAGGTTGACTTGTTCCTTGAGATTGTGGTAGAAGAGATCAACAAACTACCCATGAAAAAGAAAAATAATAAACAATCATGGAACCTTACACTCAAAAAGCAGAAGGCACTAAAGGACCTAAGGGATAATCCGGAAATTGTCATAAAAGCAGCCGATAAAGGCGGAAATATTGTTTTACAAAGTCGAGAACAATATATCTCTGAGGCATACCGGCAACTGAGGAATCAAGAGCACTATCAAATTTTGGAGAAAAATCCCATGGAACAAAGGACCGAGGAATTCCACTCACGATTGTTAGCCTGGAAAGAAAGGGGATTGATTAATTTCGAGGAATATATGTACCTTAAGGTAGATAATCCAGTAACAGCGACCATATACTTTTTACCTAAAATACATAAGTCACTCACTAATCCCCCCGGAAGACCAATAGTCAGCTCCATGGGCTCTTTATTTGAAAAAACTTCTCATTTTATCGATGTGTTCTTGATGGAATATGTGATTTCCTTACCTTCATACCTAAAGGATACAACTGCCTTCCTCAACAAACTGTGAAACACCAATTGGAACAACAATCTCACTATGGTCACGATAGACGTGGCCTAGCAGCAGTAAGGAGGTTCCTAAAGACAAGATCTCTAAGTTTCTTAGAACACTCCGAGATGATCATTGATATGTTGGATCAATGCCTAACGCACAATGTTTTCCTCTTTAATAGAGAGATATTTCTCCAGAAACAAGGCACAGCTATGGGGACGTCATTTGCTCCAACATACGCAAATCTTTTTATGGCAGTGTGGGAGGAAGGGATTCTTCAGAGTAGGCACAAGTCGAATATCAAATCATGGATGGGGTATATCGATGACCTATTCATACTCTGGGAAGGCGATCAGCCAAGCCTTGAAGAATTTATTCGTAGCCTGGACCAGAACGAATACAATTTATCTTTTACATCCACTTGTAGTAGAACACAAGTTATTTATCTTGATGTAGAAGTATTCGTACAAAAAGACCAACTCTGTACTAGAATCCATAGGAAACCAACTGCCACAAACAGTATACTCCATGAAGACAGCGGACATCCACAACATCTGAAATGGAGTATTCCAAACGGAGAAATGCTCCGCATTAAGAGGAATTGTTCTGAAACCACAGACATTGAACAAAACGTGAATGAAACAGGTATGAGATTTCTGGCAAGAGGCTATCCATTGGACATCATTGAAACATCTAAAGAGAAAGTAATGCGAAAGACAAGATTAGAACTATTGGAAGACCATCAACAATTGGACAGTGAAGACACAACTCGCATTATCTTAGACTTTAATGTGGAACACAAGTGCCTTAGAAACATCATCAAAAAACACTGGGGCATCTTGATGTTGGATGAATCATTAAAACGCAAGTAACCATCAACTCCAAAAATTACATACAGGAAGACAGCCTCATTGGGTGACCTCTTAACACATAGTCATCTGGAAACAATAAAAAAAGATAAAGGAACATGGCTCTCAACTTCTGGCTTTTGGAAATGTTCCAAATGCAAGGCCTGCGATCACGGATACAATACACTAACTTATCCATTGCAGAATGGAATGAGGGAAAGAATTAATGAACATATCACGTGTGAATCCACACACGTGGTATATGTTTTGGAATGTCCATGCAAAAAACTATACGTTGGAAGCACCATCAATAGGTTGAAACTGCGTATATTACAGCATCTAAGAGCAATCAAAAATAAAGATTTATCTTACCCAATGGCAAAACATTTCGCAGAGAAACATTCAGGTAACATCAACGAACTGAAATATTTTGGAGTTAAAATGGTCAAATTGAACGAAAGAGGAGGGGATAAAACCCTAGACCTCAGAAGAGCTGAATCAAGACTTATTTTAAAACTGGGTACAGAACAACCATTTGGACATAATCTGGATGCTGAATTGCACGTTCATTTATAAAAATCTACTATAACAAGTAAGATCTATGTATAGTGCAGATTGATTATGATGAACTAATCGACGCAGAACAAACAGTTTAATGAGGAGTTTTTATGAAATTCTTGGACAATCTATCAGACGGAGGTTAAAGATCTATTGGCAGAGGGGTAATTTCACTAGACTAACATCAAGGGTAAGGGACAAGAGTGAAAAGAATTATAAACATAAATAAGTAATAAGACAGAAGATTTAAAAAGGCATAAAGGATCAAGATTGATGTACAGCTTGGGAGATTTTAAATTATGGATTGAACAGGAACATTTTTGACCGCTATTGAGATTCTTCAATGGAATATGGATTGTCCATATATGAACCCTACCTTAAAAGCTCTAGACAATATGTAGAGAACATTTTTAGGACAGCGACTTTGCACAATATATTTCCAATGTGCCTTTTTGACATTTTCTGTTGATTTTAAATGAAACAAATCTTTATCCTTGGAACGGTAAATTTGCACAAATGCATCTTTGCACTATGCACTGCCACTTTAATTCCTATATGTTTGAATGTACTTTACATCACTCAACTATCTAAATCAGATCTACAATCTAGAGAATTCCTAGTGTAGTCTATAGAGGAAATTTGGATTGCATAGGGTTCAGTTGATCTTAACTTGAATTTTTGGTTGATCAACAACGGTCAGAAACAAAATTATCTAAACCATACATAAATGTAATGAATGGAAATGATCCTGTTCATCTCTATAAGACGCTGTCTCTCTAATTTTTCCACCCTCACCCCCCTTTTTTAACCTTTTTCAATCTTTTTTATCTAATCTCTTACATCTTTCCCCCTGCCTTAAATTTGCCCCTTTCACCAATTTAAATCTTGTTATCCTCTTTACTACTTTTCCTCATTAGTAACCACAACAGAGTACTTAATATGGTTATCCTTGAACAGGCCACCTGTTGCATTTTTTATGTGTTCTTATCATCTTTTTTAACCTCATTACACTTGTTCTTACACTGAATCGATGACTTTATTTGGGTACTTTACCAACAAAATTAATAATGTGATCAATTCAGGAAATCTACGACAGTGTGATGTTACATGTGTATTTATTACTAATGACAAATGTATAAAAATGCAAAACACACTAAAAGAACAATGGTGACTGCCATAAGCCAAATGTAACCAGACGTTTATATGGGTTAGCAGTCTAGTCTATTTTTTTATTAAAAAAACACTAACAAGGGACTTATGCACATAGCCACTTTAAATAGACTGTCTAGACGCTGGGACTCTGTGGTCCAGTCGAAGGCATCAGCTGAAACGCGTCGACCGTCCTTTTTACTTTTGCACTTGGTGTGGAGAAAAAATAAATAAAAAATACCTTTAAGAAATCACTGTGGGCTCTCTGTGCTGTGGATACGAAGTTGTCTTGAAGAGATATATATATATATATATATATATATTTATATAGATATAGATATAGATATAGATATATATATATATACACACGAGTTACTTACCTTCGGTAACGATGTATCTGGTAGAGACAATTCTAGCTGCAGATTCCTTCACGTAGAATTATCCCCAGGCGTGAGACTGGATCCGGAAACTTTTTTGCCACAGCATCCCTGCGTGCCAGGAGCGGGGCGATATCACATGACTCCGCCCAGGCGTCATCCGCGCATGTAACGTCCGCGAGGTCACATAAGACCCGCCCCGGCGCGCCCACGTCAGTTTTCTTCGGAGAACTTTTCCGCACCACAAAGCGGAACCACCAGATAAAAAACTGTAGAAGCATGGGAACAGTGTGCGAAGAGCAGAAAAATTGGAAAGAAACGGTGACTAACAACACCACCAGAGTAGTGCCAACACCGCAGAACCCAAGGGCAGGGAAAGAAGAAGAACAAGCAGAAATCTGCGCAGTCACCCTGCCAGCACATAGACAACCTCCCATCCCTGTGCCCCGGAGGCAGGAACATGCGTAAAAGTCATGGCACATGTAGGCAACCCACCCCCCCCATCCTGAGCAAGGAATGGGACCAGTCCCAAGACAGACAGGGACAACAAACCTCCAAGCCACCCCAACCGAGAGGGCAACCACCCACAAGGGACAAGGGCAAGACAAGGCCAGATGACCCTTAATCAGAGGATAGCAATGGAAGGAACGGAGGGGAGGGAGGACAAGGATAGAAAGCAATCCCCCCAGATCCTGGAGTAGCCAGAGCAGCAGGGCACCGGAACCCCATCCCCCTAAGGAGGAATGAACTGCCCCCAGACAGAGCCACCCGTCAAGAACAAGGAAGGCACTCACAGGAGACACAGTCCCCCACCGGGAGGCGAGTACCGAAGACCAACCCAAGGGTCCTCGCAGAATAGGGGAGGAAGGGCGGGCCGTGAAGGAATATGCAGCTAGAATCGTCTCTACCAGATACATCGTTACCGAAGTTAAGTAACTCGTACATCTGATAGAGACTACTAGCTGCAGATTCCTTCACGTAGAATAGATACCCTAGCAATACCCCCTGGGAAGGAGGGTCTGCGAAAGGACCCCACCTGCCAATGCAGAACAGAGGGCCCCACAGGGGACCAGATCTGTGGACCAGGAGAACCTCGCCCCTGCCAGGCCAAGGGAACCCCCACAAGCAGGACCCCACCGACCCCAAGGGGATGGAGGAGGGAAAGAAGGCTGAAGAGGCTCGCACCCTCACAGCAGAGGAACCAAGGGCAAGGACTGAGAGGCTGAAGCACCCCACTCCCCCACAAGGCAACATAGCTTCCGCCCAATGCCAAGACAGGAAAAGCGGAAGAAAAAGAAGAAGAAGCCTAGAGGGCCCAAGGAAACTAGGGGAAAGAAGGCAAACCCACTCCAGATGGAGAGCAGCCTGCCAGCCAGAACAGTGCCGGCAGTCAAAGCCAGAAGCAAGAAGAACAGCCCGAGGCCCCAGAAAGGCCGAGTAGGCGACGCGTGGCAAGGGAGACACAGGATCATCCCAGAGCTCAGGACAGGAGCAGGGAGAGGAGGAGATGCCCGGGCCACCACTACGAGTGGCCGTGCACACAACCTCAGGAAGCAAAAGCAACCTACCTAAACGCCATGGAGAACAGGCACCCGAAGGCAACCAGAACCCTCTAGCAGAGCGCAAGCCATATGAAAGCTACAACTACCCCACATAGGGTACGTTAAGTCCCAAGATATGGGAGCCCTCTTTGGAAGAACTTCCGCAGCAGAGGAAAAAACAAAAGAGCCACGGGGAAAAAAACACCCCGCTGAAGGCTTGACAAACAGCCCAAGCAAAGCAGAAGGCCCAATCTCAGGGCCAAACCTGCGCAACAACTCCTGCAGAACCACACACAATCAACACAAGGGCCGTCCAGCAGCCAATAATGCCAAAGTCCCAAGGAAGGATGTAAACAGCCATAAAACCCACTGCACAGCCAGAACAGCCAGCCTAAGAAGGCCCAGAATCAACCCAACTCAGAAATTTCACTGAGGAAGGGACGGAGGAGGAGGAAGATAAGGCGGAGGAGGAGGACAGAGCCCTTACCAAGAGCCTTTGGATGGCGGTGTCGGCCGGGGCATGGCACAACAGGCTGCCATCAAACGGAAGGTCGATAAGTCGCTCCCGAATATTTTCAGGGAATACTCCGTCCCGAAGCCAAGCATGGCGAGGGAGAGCGACTGAGGAAGCCATGGCCCGGCCCAGCACCTCTGAGATGTCCAGAGTGGAGCGGAGAATAAACGGCTCAAGCTCCCGGCAATCCAATGCATGATGCCGTAAGTCCACCAGGCCAGACTCCTGGGACGCTGCAGATCCCAGAGACTCAGCCGAGACCCACAAACAGGAGGAGGCCCTAGCCAGCACACACAAGGTGTTAAGGGCCCGCAGGGCCGCGCTGGTCGAGGCGAACATGTTGCGTCCCCAAGAGTCCAGCCAGCGGGCCTCTCGGGACGGCGGAGTCAACAGTGGCGGCAGGGAGGGAAAAGCAGTCCGCAAAAGGGGGCTGGCAGCTGAGGGGTGAAGGGAAAGACACGCCGGGTCACGAGACGCAGGGAGGTGCCGGTGCAGAAGCAGCCGAGGCACTGGGTCCCCTGAGGCAGGACGCCTCCAAGCCACCATCAAGGAAGAAAGGAGCAAATCTTCAAAGGGAAGTAAGATTTCCCTCCCACCAGACCCCTGGTGGAGGACCTCCAATAGATGGTCCGGCGGAAAGTGAGCCACCGGGTCCCTCATACGCAGAATGCCCACAGCCTCTGTAGGGCCCCACAGTGGAGAAAGCAGCTCCTCCGTGGGCGACGGCTGCAAACTAAGGCAGCCGTCCCTGAGGCCAAGCAGGGCAGGAAAGGGCCAGACCTGGAAGTCAGAAGGTGCCGAAGAATGAGGGACCTGCCGCTCTTCCGACAAACAACTCTGCCTCAGGAAGGGCCGGGAGCCGCCCTTCAACGCCGGTGAAAAAGACACCACACGGCGACCAGTCTCCGGGGAGGAAGACACCAATATACAGCCTGCCTCCGGAGAAGAAGGAGCGTCCGAAGACGAATCCGCGGGACGACCCCTGCGCGGAGCCATAGAGTCCGCTGCTTGAAGTAGGACGTCGGCACCAGCTGGCGTCACCGGACAAGGTACCTCCAAGTCAACCCGCACCGGGGACCGGAGCGGAGACCGGAGTAGAGCTGGAGCCACACCGGCCCCGGGGCGGTGCCGACCCAACCCCCGCTGAGGTAGCCACCTGCGTGGGTGAATGAGACAGGCCTGGGGAGTGGCATGAAGCCCTCCACCAGCCACGCCCCAGAATGAGGTGAAGATCACTCAGCAACCCATGTGGCGGTGCCAGGGACGATTCAACCTCCGACGAGGCAGCTGCTTGTGGGGAGGGACGAGAGGGGCCTGGAGAGGGACGAGAGGTCTTCCCTCAGCCTCGACCCGGAGCGGGACGAGGAGGGTCCACTGACCCCTGTGGCTCCGCATGGTCCAGCTGCTGTTGTCGCCGTCGCAGCGTCACCTCGGCCTTAGACAGGACCACCTTGTCAAAGGACCGAGAGGGGCTCGGGGATGCGACCCAAGCCCCGGCGACCTCCCGCGACACCACAGGGACCCCCGCGGGATTTGCGGCGAGGCAGAGACATCGTGGCCTGAAGGAGGTGCCCCAGAGGAGCCGCACCCCAACAGTACCACATCCTCCAAGCCTGGATCCGAACCAGTAGGTGCCGGGGCCGGAGCCACCCGCGGCGGCACAGAGGGCCCTGCGCAGAGTGAGGGATCCATCGATGCCCCAGGAAGGGAAGGAGGAGGAGACGCCAGTGAGGCCTGCAAAGCTGCCACGTATGTCTCCAATTGGACTCTCGATGCCCCAACACCGGGAAACGGTGGATAGGACAACACGCAGGGCCGCATCACCCGCAGAGAGTCCACGCTCCCGGTAGGCCAGAAATCAGCCCCCGGGGACAAACTGCGACACTTACCCACCGGGGAGCGACGCTCACGTGACATCAGAGAAGGGCGAGGACGACGGCCACGGCTGCATCTGAAGCCGTCCGCCGAAGCAGACCGAGGGGAGGACGTCGACCTGGAGAGACACGCCAAGAGAAGTTTCATCCAGCACTCCCGCCACGACTTCGGCTTCAACTGTTGGCACGCCGTACAATCTGTGGTGCCGTGATCCTCCCCCAAACACCACATACAAATGAGGTGAGGGTCCGTCACCGACATACGATGCCCATAAGAAGTGCAAGTCTTAAAGCCCGAAGGCATTTGCACACTATTCCACCAAAAGGAAATGGAAGAAAAAGGGGCCCTAACAGGCCCGTAGCAAGGATCGGATCCACGTTGCACGCGGAAAAGGAAAAAACTGACGTAGGCGCGCCGGGGCGAGTCTTATGTGACCTCGCTGATGGCACGTGCGCGGCCGACGCCTGGGTGGAGTCGCGTGATGTCGCCCCGCCCCCGGTGCGCAGGGATGCTGTGGCAAAAAAGTTTCCGGATCCAGTCTCACGCCTGGGGATAATTCTACGTGAAGGAATCTGCGGCTAGTAGTCTCTATCAGATAGATATATATAGCTGTTTTGCTGCATTTTGTATAAATAAGCAAGCCTGTTGTCTTTAATTTCTGTTGGATCAACATGTCATGAGTACGCCGGGCCGCAAATTCCGTTCCACTCGCGGAATTTGGGTAATTTCGTGTTCCGTGAAGAACGCGGATTTGCCCAAAATTCTGCGTTCCGCGGCTTCGTGGAAATTTTTGCTTCTTCGCGTTCTCAAAATGCGTGTTCGCAAGATATTTCCACCCGAGCACGCAAACAGTGTTCGCGAACAGGAAAAAAGCATCGCGAACAAGCAATTCCGCGTGTTCGCGGAATTTCTGCGTGCTCGCGGAGATTTACCACTTCGCGGAGCTTTGCGTAGTGCGACTACGCAAAGTCCGCCATCCCCTAGTCATGAGGGTGAATTGGTGCGTTGGTATATGGAACAAAGCAGCAATAACGAGGCTTGGGGTATCAGCATCCCATCTTGTGGTTTACTATATAGTTCTTTTCTGTTTCGGAAGGGTTGGCAAATTAGTGTTTTGAGCATGAGCTCAACAACAGTTATGGTGTGTGTGCTGGTAATCATAACTTGTCAATTTCTGTGGCTTTCCATGTTTGAGCCAGAACCAAAACTCTGTTTTTAGTTGTGTTTTTTTCAGTGAATTTCATTTATGTTTTTTAACCTAATTTCCAACCCCAGTTGTGCACAGCCTTTGTTTCATTGACCCTAGTTTGGGACTGTGAATGATTAAAGTGTACCATGAAGGCAGTACAAAGTTCATGACTGGGTACAAGCCAGCCTAATGCAAGCTTCTGCAACACATGTTGTCCATGGCTGAGTTGAGAGGCGCTTGCACTGGGCTTGGGGTACCTGGGCATGAAGCTTGCATTGGGTTCACAGTATCCTTTTAAGACCCACCGATTGCCAACACCTACATTTAAAGCCAGTGTCTGCTGTACTTTTCTTGGTGCTGAGCAGCACTCCAACTTCCATTTTAGGTGTCAGGGATTCTAACGATCCCAGAAGAGTACCATAGATCCCATGACTCATTTTTGTCTTTTTATGAAATTTGGTCTATTGGGGTGCCCTTGGAGGGTCCACTAACTACGGCCTACTGGTCAGGGTGTGACTACCGTGCCCTCTTATAATGCCTTTTATTTTTTTTCCATGACATAGGGATCGTGCCCCGCATCCTGTAATGCTGCTGCAAGGAGAAATTTCTGTAGCAGCAGCCAATTAGTTCACTCAGATCCTGTGGTCCCGACTTTGAAAGCATGAATCCAAAAGGAACGATGGGAGAAAAGGCTTCCTTGTCTAATTGGATTTGTTTCGTTTGTTTGAATTCCTGCAGTCTCACAGGACCCACAACTATCAAACAGCACAGATATACAAAATTGTTAACCCTTTAAAGCCTGTGTGGCAAATGTTTAAAATGTTGCAGAAGGAATTTACACCAAACCAACAAAAGCATGCTTTCTAATGTAAAGAGTCACCTTCATGGCAAGTTTGGTGTAAATCTGTTTAGTGTCACTTCGAGAAAAAAAATCCCATTGGAGTAAAATGGAAATACATATCCTTTTTCCCACTTTCCATATAATATTTCTGCTGCTCAGATCTGACTGAAAATTCACACATTGGACTTTAGCTGACTACACCCAGGGACTCCAGAATTTGGTTCTATCCATCATTGGAAAGTGCAACTGAACCATAACTACACAGTGGCTCTTGTGTGTATATATGTATCTACACCTACATACACATATATTCATATATACATATATGCTTCAAGCACAAGATATAAAGCTATTTCCACACTACACTGGATATCATTTCAGAACATATTTTTTCATACCATGGCAATATACTCAGTAATGATCACCAGTAACTTGATTACCTATCAAGAAACACATACAAAGTTCTTCAGCAAGATATTTTCCCATACACTATATATAGCAGCGCGCTCTATCAGCTCCTGCAAGCGTGGAAGGCAGACCAAGTCTCCCAATATCTCTGTTAATGCAAACAAGAAGCTGCACTCAAGGACCTTGAATTATTTAAGCTATTTTGATAAGGTCTTCTAATATAAACAGACACAATTTGTCAATTCAGGGCTTTATCACTGTTAGTAAGTCCATTGTCTATTCCTCTTTCAAATCAAAGTCCATACTGCTTGTCAAGATGCATTCTCAGATCCGAAAGTTTACAAAAGAAAAAACGAATTATAATTCCATCCTTAGTGGCTAATTACTTATAGTCACTTCTCAAGTTGTCTGTTTGGAAGTGGAAAATGATAACCCTTATTTGCCCATGAGCGCTATAATTAATTTTAGTATTGGCATGTTTTGATAGCTTTGACAATCATAGTTCATGATTGCGTCCCAACCTTAGTGGCTGATCAGTTCTAATTTATGTGTTTGAAAAATGAATTACTATCCGACAAGTGTAGTGTGTATACTTTAATCAGATTTTTCATCAGTATTTTCATCAAGGGACTAAAAAGGAATGCAATAGTTGGTTTTCTTATAGATGCACATGTACTTCCTCATCATTATTCAGTCCAAATGGAATGCTGATTCTCAGCCTGATGATATACTTGGATTCCAATTGCCATAGTTTGGTTTCCATCTCTGCCACTTTCACTTTTCTTACCCATATCAATTACATATTATCTCAATTAAGTTTAAATATTTATAGATATATTGACAGTTGGGCTTGAATTAATTGCCAGAGGTTTTTTTGAGTGGCCTCATTGTGAACAGAAAGGTTGCGGTAGCCAATACAGGGCGTTGGTACTTTGTCCTTGTGTCCTGAAAATGTTTTAATAAAAAAAATATAAGGGCAGGTTAAGAATACCCTGACTCTCTACTACTTGTAGGGAAGTCCCATCTTGAAGGAGCCCTGTGGGGCTGGCAGAATGTTTTTTCAAAACAAAAGCTATTTGTCTTCTTTGTCTATATTACCATAGTTGTGGACTTGCTGCATTTAAAATGACACCCCTAAATAATGTGATGCTACATCTTACATTGGTGGGGCGATTGTGATTTTGGAGTTCAGGACCCACTAGGTGTCAAATGTGATTTGAGGGTATCACCCGAGGTACTTCCATCTACCACCTGTGCATCTTTTTAATCTAAGGTGCAATATTTAGTAGTGCGTGTAATGAATGTACTTTTACTTTTTTTTACAAGAAAGAGAACTGACTGGAAAAACATTCCTGCAAGATTGGAAAAACAATTAAAAAAAAGTGGAGTGGGTGTCCATCGGAGTTGGCCACTGTGGGGGTGGGTGGGTGCAGGGTCTGGCCGCAGGTGCAGTGAGGTACTGGCATAGTTAGGAATGCTAATAAAATCTTACTTTACATTAAAACAAATACCTAGAAATGTACTTGAGAAAAACAAAGGTTAAAGTGATGTTATAGTTAGGCAGGGTAATAATATCTTACTTTACATTTTTTAAAACCTCAGAATTCAACTGAAAAAAGCAAAGGTTAAATGCAAGTTACAGTCGGATAAAAATGTCAGTTAAAAAGTATCATTTTAAACTCAAAGAAACACTGAAATTCACCAGTTTATATAGTTTACCAAAGATCAGAAGACAGATCTGGAGGAATGGAATTGTCTGA
Organism: Triturus cristatus; assembly: GCF_964204655.1. Lineage (NCBI taxonomy): Eukaryota > Metazoa > Chordata > Amphibia > Caudata > Salamandridae > Triturus > Triturus cristatus. The sequence goes on along the minus strand of NC_140581.1, from coordinate 764,078,991 downwards.
TTGACGGGCTGCAACATAGGACGAAAATGTTATAGTTGTCAATACAAGTCTCAGGGATTGAGTCCTCGCATGCTGAAAGTGTACAAAAATGGATGCATAAGGAGGCAGGGCGCCCACCCTGAACCCCAGACCCATGTAGGGGGAGCCTACAAGACCTCATTTATAGTTATATTAAAAAATAAATTCCATGTTTTTCTGTGGGATTCATGGATTCTCAATGTTTCCTAGCACAATCCCATTAGTAGTATGATAATAGTCTCGGATCTGAGGAACCATCAAAATTAACAAGGTTGGTGCCGTGAAACCAGCGCAATCTGCATTGAACTATTTTGACCTATTGTTGGCTCAGCAGTTCTGATACAAGAAATTTAGATCCAGCACTCTCTGTGCAGAGCCATAGGGAGTTGTCATGATCCTTGTAACGTGGCATGAGGGGGCAGCATTCTAATCCCATGTTCTCACCTTAGAGGTGGCCGCACTCCCTGTAAGAGTATGCACAAGACTAGGGCGCTCCTATTGCAAACTAGGCAAAGAGAGGGTAAGGGATGAGAGCGAGAGAGAGAGAGAGCAAGACTGCACATTTTAGCAGGATGACTGTTAGAAGAACTGAACTATTTTCCTTGCCGCACTGAATGTCCCTTGCTCACTTTGCCACTGGATTCGAGCTAGCCTGGCTGATGAGGGGTGTTAACCCGAAACCAGTCCTAGGATGATTGTTTCCGGTCCTGAGAAGACTGGTTTGGCAGTTTGGGCTGAACTGTTCCCATGAGGCACAGGGTCAAGACTGATTTGCATATAGCTGGGTCTAAACTGGGGTGGCGAAGTGAGCTAAAGAATGATGATGGATTCAACCCAGATCTGTGACTGGGGGCGAGTGTCTGAAAAGTTTCAGCACTCCGTCCATCATCTCTTTGTGTTTGCTTTGTACTGAATGGCACAGCATTGCAAAGACAAATCTATAACTCAATTTGAAGAAGAAAGTTGAAAAAAGGAGACAGTGTGTATTTTAGTTGCAGTGCAGAACTAAAAGAAAAGTATATTCTCAGAAGCGTGAGTGGCTTACCCAGTGTGTGAGGCAAGGATGTAACAGTGCTCTTGTAAACCAGAAAACTAACCCAAAAACTGAAGAGGAAGATGAAAATGCACACCTCTCTAACGGAAGGTAAAGTCGTAGTAGTCAATGCCAAAAAGGTTAGTCCATATCAAAATACAAAGACAGGTTCTAGATTGTAAGAAATTGAGTTCTTGACTGGGGTGAGAGCCCTGGTCAAGCAGCAACCACAACCATTTTCAGGGAGAGTCACAAGCCAATTAACCTGTGCCCAACCCTTTGGTAACTTGGCACAGAGCAGTCAGGCTTAACTTAGAGTCAATGTGTAAACTGTTGGTGCAACACTTCAAATAGTAATAAAGTGAAAAACACCACACAAAAAGGATCCCACACCATTTAGAAACAAGACCAAAACAAAAAGAATTTAAAAACCACCAACTGTGGATATCAGGTTACACCGGACCAGGACTTAGAATCAAGTTCAGTCTTTCCTCAATGGAGTGCAGGCTGACTACACAGACCCGTTAGTACCTTAAATCCTGGTTTGCGGAGTGTTGCGTGGATCCGTGTCATAGATATGTCACAGAATCAAAGCGATGTGTCGACTTGGAGGTGCGGTGAAGCTGTGATGTGAGGTCCTGCATCGTCATTAAGGATCCCGTTCACAAGGGTTTGCTATGCAAAGTCTAGTGTCAAGTATTCGTAGCCAATCAAAGCGATATGTCAGTTCCAAGGAGCTGCGAGGCAATGCAGAGTCTGGTGTCATCATTGAGGCTGCAAAAAGAACAACTGATGGACAGAATGCATAACAATGTCATACATTCACCCCAGTACAGAGATCTGGGCCTAAGTCAATCATTTTTTTTGCTCACCATGCCGTTCCAGTTTGGACACAGCCATATGCAAATCAGTCTTGACTCTGCGCCCAATGGGAACAGTCCAGCCCGAACTGCCAGGCCAGGTCCTCCATGGATGAAACAAGCATCCTAGGACTGTTTCCGGGCTTTCAGCCCTCATCAGCTAGGATAGCTTGACTCCAGTGACATGGAGAGCATGGGACCCACTTCTGGGCATACCCGCCCCACTTGGGGTGACAAATGCAAAAAGAACAATTGATGGACAGAATGCAGAACAATGTCATACATTCGCCCCAATACAAAGATCTGGTCCTAAATCTATTGTTTTTTTGCTCACCATGCCATTCCAGTTTGGACCCAGTCATAATCAAATCAGTCTTAACCCTGTGCCCAACGGGAACAGTCCAGCCCGAACTGCCAGGCCAGGTCCTCCCTGGACTGGAATCAAGCATCCTAGGACCAGTTTCAGGCTTTCAGCCCTCATCAGCCAAGATAGCTTGACTCCAGTGGCATGGAGAGCACAGGACTCACTCGGGGTGACAAATGCAAAAAGAACAATTGATGGACAGAATGCAAAACAATGTCATACATTCACCCCAGTACAGAGAGCTGGGCTTAAATCCATCATTTCTTTGCTCACCATGCCATTCCAGTTCGGACCCAGCCATGTGAAAATCCGTCTTGACCCTGCGCCCAATGAGAACAGTCCAGCCCGAACTGCCAGGCCAGGTCCTCCCCGGACTGGAAACAAGCATCCTAGGACCGTTTTTGGGCTTTCAGCCCTCATCAGCCAGGATAGCTTGACTCCAGTGGCACGGAGAACATGGGACCCACGTCTGGGCATACCCGTCCCACTCAGGGTAACAAATGCAAAAAGAACAATTGATGGACAGAATGCAGAACAATATCATACATTCACCCCAGTACAGAGATCTGTGCCTAAATCCAACTATTTTTGCTCACCATGCCATTCCAGTTTGGACCCAGCCATATGCAAATCAATCTTGACCCTGCGCCCAATGGGAGCAGTTCAGCCCGAACTGTCAGGCCAGGTCCTCCCTGGACTGGAGACAAGCATCCAAGGGCCGGTTTCGGGCTTTCAGCCCTCATCAGCCAGGATAGCTTGACTCATGTGGCATGGAAGAGGGATGTGAGGGAATGTGGTGAGGATTTGTCACACAGCGACGGTTCCGAACAGGCTGCAGAGGTGATGTGGGTCTTGCAATGGTTCCAATCCATGCAGCAGTGGTGATGCATTGGTTCTGCTCAAGGTTGTGCCTCGTGCAGCCGAGGGGGGCGTTGGTTCCGCTGGGTCTACAGAGCCTGGCAGAGTACCATAAGCCCACTTCCAAGGGTCCAGGACTGGGTTGCACCACTTGGCAGGGTATACACACAGATGGCCCGGTGCAGGTTCTGGTGAAAATGTGTTGGAAACCTGTTGTGTCCCCGGGCTTCAGATCAGGAGTCCATCCACCTAGCCCACGGAGTCACTCTGGGGGTCTTGTTTGAAGAGTTGCAGGTCAACTCCTTTTCATCCAGGCAAGAGCAGCAGATCAGCACAGCGGGGCAGTAGTCTTTCAGAGCAGCAGTTCAGCAGAGTGGCAGTCCTTTCAGCAGCAGAGCAGTCTTTCATCCTGGCAGAGTATTCACAGGTCCAGAAGTGTACTGAAGAGTTGGTGCCTGAGGTCCAGTATTTATACTTAGTTCGGCCTATCAGGTGAGGGGAAGCTTCTAGAAGGATTCCTTTAAAGTGCACAGGTGCCCTGCCTTACTGGCCCTGGCTCCAGAGTAACAACGCCCTTTTTGTGGAGGCAAGACACAGCTTATTCAACTGTAAGTGAGGCTGTGCCCAGCTCCTCCCCGTCCTGCCAGTGATGGTCCATCCAGGTATACCTAAGCTCCCTATTATGTGTGACTATCTAGGAGAAATACTCAAAGCCCACCTGTCAACCACACACAGTCATGTGACCCAGCAACAGCTGCAGGCACCAAATGCCTAAGGCAGGAAAAAGCCAACTTTGTAAAGAGGCATTTTCAAATTTTGTATTTAAAATGTGACTTCAGTATAAGTTACGATTTTTCATTACAATTCCGAAGACACCAAACATAATCCGGTTACCTGTTCCCATTTGCAAAAAAACAAGTTACTTACCTGTACATTGTGGTTCTCCAGCATTGATATCTTTTATTGAATCTTCGCCGTTGTCATGGTGGGAGTCCCACGGTAACAGTAAAATAGCAGTATAAAAGCCAAAGGACAATCTCCCTTGAGAATCAACAGTATTTAGTAACCCATTAGCTCATTAAAGAACATCCAAACTCCAGCCAATCACATTGCAGACCCTTGAGTATCCATCCCCTGCAGAGCCACCATACCTCAGATTTAAAGCACGAGAGTAGTTAGTAAAAACAAGAGGTATGGAATGGTGCACCTGTAACGGAAGGAAGGAGGGCCGCATGTGAATCTATAAAAGATTTCAATGCTGGAGAACCACAGTGTACAGGTAAGTAACTTGTTTTTTCTCCAGCATTGTATCTTTTATAGATTCACATGCTTGAATCAGACTAGTAAGCAGTACATAATAACAACTGGAGGAGGGAAAACGGGTGAACCATCCCACCATGTGACAGAGTGTCATCACCTACACTGTGCAAAGCAACTTAACCTTTGCAGGTATAAAATATACATATATATATATATATATATATATATATATATACATAAATAAGATTTGCCAGAGAAAAAATAATATTAACAACAATAATAATGATCATAAAAACTTCTTAATAAACCTCAGTAACTGAGGCCTTTCTTAAGTGAACAGCCAATGAAGGGCCACTTGGCCAATTGCAGCATCTGTCTTTTGCAAAGGATCCAGGCAGCAGTGCCTTGTGAAGGTATGGACACTTGTCCATGTCGCCGCCCTGCAGATACCTGGTAGGGACACACCGGCAAACAGGGCCGAGGACGTTGCAATCTTTCTTGTGGAATGGGCAGTCATTTTAGAAGCAAGCGGGCGACCCACCCTTTCGTGGCAGTAGGTTATAGTAGAAGAAACCCAACGAGCAATTGACCAAAGCCTGACCCTTCCTAGGGACAGAAAAGGCTCAGAGCAGTTGAGTAGATTTGCAAAAAGACTTAGTCCTTTGAAGGTAAAACTTTAAACATCGTTTGATGTCCATGTAATGTAGAGCTCTCTCTGCTGGTGTAGACGGAGCAGAAAAGAATTAGGGCAGGACTACAGGTTCATTCAGATGGAACTTGGTAGACACCTTGGGTATGACCGAGGGATTAGTGCGTAGCACCACTCTATCCTGCTGGAAATGAAGGTAAGATTATGTTGCTGTGAATGCTTGAATTTCACTAATGCGTCTAGCAGACGTGATGGCTAAGAGAAAAGCCACCTTCCAAGATATACATTTTATGTAACACTTGTGAATTAGCTCGAATGGCACTTTCATGAGATGAGACAACACAATGTTCAATTGCCAGAGCACCGGAGCAGGCCGAACCGGTGGTTAGGCTCTGAAAAGACCTTTCAGAAATTCCTTTACGAATCTGCAGGACCATAGGGGCGACTGGCTTGAACATCCCTTATACCTTGAAATTGGGGCCAAATTAACTTTTATACCGAAAAATTAGAAAGGTCAGCTTTTGCCAGCGACAATAGAAATAGCAAAACCTCCTCCGGAGAAGAAGAGAGCAGATGGCAGGAGTGCTTTTTATACCAGGAGCTGAATCTTTTCCATTTGGCTGAATAACACTTGACCATGGAGGGACCATGGGCCTTGTTAAGAATGGAATGGCACTCCTCAAAAATATTTAAGTCACCAAACTCAGTGTGGTGAGGAGCCAGGCCGACAAGTGAAGAGATCGAATCTCTGGATGAATCACTTGGCCTTGGTCCATTGAAGGTAGAGGTTCCGAAGGATAAAGACGTATTGGAGAAGTCTCTGATAGGTGAAACAGCTCTGTGAACCAGTATTGCCTTGCCCTCACTTCCGGGTTAACGCAGATGTCTCTTTAACCAGAGCACTGTCATCCGCGCTCTAGTGTTTTTTCATGCTGCCCGGATATCCCATTATAAAGGGGACTTCCGCCTACCTCGCTCCATCCTTACTCGGAACAGAGAAGAGGCGGTGCCAGCAGTCCGACGGAATTTCTCCACGCTAAAGGTAAAACTCTCACCCTCAGATTTATGGAAACATGCACGCCACCCATTTTCATTGTTGCCAGCTTTCCAAGCACTCACAGTTTAGGTCCCGTTTTTTACAGATCGCGTAGACCGGCAGATTCGCCCTTTTACAAGCTGCTGGCCTTAGTGTGGGAACTCCATTATCCTGGTAAGACCACCATCACGCCCATACCTTAATCCTTAGCACTTTAGACATGCGCGCCTGAAAACTTATGTAGATTTTCCATTTCAGGAGGTTTCTTATCCAATCTACTGAATTTTTCCTTGATTTCAAGGTAAGCCTCAACCATTGCACATGGTCTGCATTTTTTTCTCTCCAGTCCGGTCCCTTTACTTTACAGCTTTTTTACTCTTTCAGACCCGTGGAGACGTTCACCCACTGACCCATGTTCTCTCAACCATTCTTGGGATCATCGCAAGACGGTAAGATCCCCCCACCCCCTTTCATCTCCTCCTCACATTACTATACCATTTAGATTAGTTGGTCATTTCGGCTTCTCTTCATCTGTAGGAGCTCCCCTCACATTACTTTCGATCACAGCGCCTTTTACTTTTACCAGAGCAAAAACCATTCTTCCTTTTCCTATGTTATTTCCTTCCTATCCAGTTTCTCCCTTCTTACCCCACCTTTTCTTTTTTTCAGATTCCTCTAATTCCACGAATCTTGTACAGGTAGCCCCCCCTTTCCATTCAGTTCCTCTGCACTCCTTCCGCTGTTTTTTACCCCTTTACTTTTATGTTTCCAGTCTTTTTGATCTTTTTCCTCCAGACAGCGATATACTCACTCGTTACGCAAGTCACTTTATCCCCAATTGTGAACTTCATTATGGTCAGACCTAACACCATGTATATTTGTGTACATTTACTATGATCGAATGTTCTCGTTTGTTACAGGTATCGCTGCTGAATTTCACTCTTTGAGGTTGGCTGTCATTTACGAGCCTGGAATGTCACTAAGTTCTCCACCTCACCTATCACCACAATATTTTTACTGTTTTGTTGTTCTTGTGTACCGCTCCTTCCGACTCTCTCCCCATCAATTTTACCTTTCTCTCAGTGCCTTAAAACATCAACCCTACCATTGTCTTACGTCACTTTTGTCCCCAGGTCTTTGTGGTTTTGTTTTAATGTCACCTTTATGTGCCTCCACACTACTCTTCTAGGGTTTCCACGTTAATTGGTGTTTTTCATTTCACAAAAAAAGCTGTCCTACCCTGCGTGGGTTTTTTCTAGTCCACTTGTAACATGACCTTTTGTATCCTTCCCAGCCCTGAAGAAGTCACGGGATACTTCCCATTGTGATGAAACACGTGTTGGCTGGTTGTCCTTTGTCTTTTACTATTTGAGATTAAAACTATTTACATTGACTATTCGAGTTGACTTTCAATAACAGCTCTTCAAATGCTCAGAACATCAACAATCATTGTTTCTATTATACTAATGTGTGCCCAGGACTTGACTTTTCAGTAACTTATGTGGGTTGACACCCACATACACATACAGGGGTTATAGGGTATTTCCTCCGACGTGGCAGCACCGTGTTACACACACTACTATCACTAAACGCACAAACAGCAAGGCGCCACACTTCCTGGCATATCCAAAACCCTATCTCCAAACAATTGCTTTGCCCAAGTCTGGGTAATGAGAATGATGTGGCAAGGTTCTCGGTTCATCTTTTTTAGGACTTTGAGTATTAATGGAAATGGAGGAAACGCATAAGCAAACGTCCCTTCCCAGGAGAAGTGGAAGGTGTTCCCTAGAGAACTTGGCTGTGGCAATCTGCTGGCGTAGAGTTCGCATTTTTGATTGAGTAATGTAGAGAACAGATCCAGGGTTGGCGAACCCCAACACTGCTGAAGGGCATCCAATTCCCACTCGTGACATTGCTTGGAATCCCTGCTGAACAAATCGACCCATTCGTTGAGTCCCCCTGGAACGTGCTGGATTTGTAAGGACATATTGTGGTAAACCAACCAATTCCAAATTTGTTGCCCCAGACTTGAGAGGGCCGGAGATATCGTCCCTCCTTGTTTCTGTAGGTAAAACATGGTGGTTGTATTGTACGTACGGACAATGATCGACAAACCTTTTATCCTTGGTAGGAAGGAACGTAACCTTAGAAATACTACCTTCAGCTCCAACAGGTTGATGTGGCATAGATATTCCCGGTCCGACCACTTTCCCTGAACCTGAAGTTCCTGGAGGTGAGCTTCCCATCCCTCCATGGAGGCGTCCGTTGTCATAACCATCAAAGGCTCTGGTGGAAGGAAGGATAGGCCTTGTGAGAGATTTCTTTTTAATGTCCACCAAGACATTGCCCCGATCATCTGAGGCGTCATTGATAGTGTCCTCAAAGAAGCCTCGAGCTTGTATCCATTGGGTGTCGAGCTGCTCCTGAAAATGCCTCATTTGCAATCGACAGTGTCAAGACAAAAACAATGGTAAGTATAGGGAAGAGATAGGAGGGAATATGAGGGAACTGATAAAAAGAAAACCAACAATGGCAAGGGACCTGCGATATGGATGAGAACTGCAACATTAAGCAAAAGAGTAGAAACAACCGATATTGCCAGACACCATCTTCAGTGTCCACTATCTAGTTATTGTGCTCTGCCCTCTCTTACCTGGAAGTCAAGTTTAAGTCCTCAGGAGGGTGTGTCAGCATTCATCACATCTCGCATGCCATTCACTTGGCTCTTGTCCTGAAAGACGATTCTGGTACTTCTCCTTAGGTGGCATCTGATCAGGGAATTGTAGGCGGAAATCAACTAACACCCCAGAAGGAAACGGGGGTTGGGAAAAAATAACGAACAGAGAGACTTGGATGCCTTCAAGATCACCCACCGTCTTCTTGGAGTCGTACAGATGTCTCTTCTGAGTCCTGGAGAGCATCATCGTGGTATGTGCGTAATGTAGTGCACAGAGATCTGTACTGCAAATACAAGTAGAGAGGTTATTCAACAAATGAATAGTCGTGAAATATTCCCTCCCGCCTTTGACTAACAGTCATTTACATGATAACTAATCTACTGCTGCATAGACTTTCAATAATCAACTGGTACCCTTGGAGTTGCGGCACTCATGGAAGAAGATTTATTTTATTTTTATTTAGAAAGTTTTATAGAGCGCGAACAAGATCCTAAACGGATATCAGAGCGCTATACAATCAGTAAAGGTTACTATACAACAAATAGATATTACACATAGCGCATATACAGAACATCTTGTGTAGGCAAAGCAATAATCAACCTAAGGGAAAGCAAAAAGTCTAGTTGCTTAGATGGTCTATTGTGACCATCTTGCTAGGGACACGGATGTGAATGGAACCCGGGTGTCTATAGTCCATAGTTAAGTGAATTTGGCCATGAGTATCGATTTTACCTCCATTTTGAAAGAAGCAGTGGAGGGGTTAAGTCTGGTTTCAGGAGGTAAGGCATTCCAGATTCTGGGAGCCCTCCCGGAGAAGGATCTGTTATATGTTTTCTTCTTGTGGAACCTTTGTGGTTTCAGTAGTAGGTTATCCGCACTTCTTGAGGGTCTGATCCCGCCAGAGATCGTCAGTTTCTGTGCCAGATAAGAGGGTGCATTGTTATGAACGGCTTTGTGTGTCATACACGCTATTTTCAGATGAATTCTGGCTTCAAGGGGTAGCCAGTTCAGGGATTGAAGATCCGGGGTGATGTGGGAGTTTCTTTTGGAGCCAGTGATGAGTCTGGCTGCCGAATTGATGGAGGCTCTTAATGGTGCAGTTGATACTTTGGGTAGGCCACAAAGAGAGATGATACCGTATTCCAGTCTTGGTATGACTAGTGCTTGTACTGCCTGTTTGAAGTGGTTGGGTGGTAGGAAAGGTTTAAGTTTTCTTAGTGTATTTATCTGGAAGTTTGCTCCCTTTGTAGCAATGCTGATGTGTTTTTGCATATTGAGGTTACTGTCAAGAGTAATTCCGAGTGATTTCGCTGAGTCCACGATGGTAGGTTGAACTTTGAGTGCTGTAAGATGTTTAATCCACTCTTGCATTATGGGGACTTGGGCGGGTGGAGCTATGAGAAGGAATTCTGTTTTTAGGGCATTCAATTTGAGATGGTTTTATGCTAGCCAAGTTTGTGTATTCCTAAGCGATAGGTTAAGGGATTTGATGTCTTCTAGGGAGTGGATCTTGAGGTATAGTTGTGTGTCGTCGGCGTACATGTGATATTGTACGTTAGATGCTTGTAGAACTTCGGTGAGTAGTTCCATGAAGGGATTAAACAGCGTTGGGGAGAGTGAGGACCCTTGTGGGACACCTAGAGTAACAGGTACTGGTTTGGAGAGGGAGTTATTGATCTTGATTGTTGTGTCCGATTATGGAGAAATGAGGTAAACCAGTTTAGCACTGCACCTGAGAATCCCATTCTGTGTTCCAGGAGGTCTAATAGATTCTCATGTTTTATCGTATCAAAGGCTGAGGATAGATCTAGTAGAATGAGTAAGCAGGCTCCATTTTGATCCAGGATTTGTAGCGCATCATCAATTATGTGTCTCATGGCTGATTCGGTGCTATGACCTGCTTGGAAGCCTGATTGGTGTTTGTTAAGGAGGTCAAAGTGATCAATATGCCTCGTCAGTTGTAGGTGAACACGTTTTTCCAATAATTTGGCCAAGGTAGGGATGTTGGTAATAGGACGGTAGTTGTTTAAGTCCATAGGGTCGGCCGTGGGCTTCTTTAAGATGGGTGATACCTGGCCAGCTTTAAAGGTGTCTGGGATGCAGCCTTGTTGCAGTGAGCTGTTTATGATCTTGGTCCAGATCGGCAGAAGCAAAGGAGTAAGGTCTTTGACGGCATTAGCAGGGAGGGGATCGGCGAAGTGGTTGGCAGGGTTCAGGGCACTGAGTATTTTGCCTATGTTTTCTTCAGAATAGGTGGTAAAGGAAGACCAGGATGCGTCATTTTTTAGGTCAGGCTTTGAAGGGCTTAGGTATGAAGCAGTTGGAAATGCTGAGGTATTTGTGTGTGGTCTCGCGTGTAGGGTTAGGTCAGTTAGGAGGTCCTTTTTGATGGTGTCAGTCTTCTGGGTGAAGAAGACGGCAAAATCTTCACAGTTTGGTTGCGGGCATGATAAGTCTTGTGGACGTTGTTGTGCCTCCTTGGATTGGGTTTTGATTAATTCAAAAAGTTTTTTGGGGCGGTTTCTTGCTTGGTCTAATTGGAAGCTGAAGAAGTCAGCTTTGGTGCGCTTGATTTTTCGGTAATATGCATTTCTCTTTTTCCTAAGGATCTTGAGGTGGATTGCGGATGGAACAGATCTCCAGGTGCGCTCAGATGTTCTGAGCGACCGTCTGTCTTCATTAAGTGTTCCATTGTACCAGGGCTTTGAATCTTTTATGGATACTCTCTTTAGTTGAAGAGGTGCGACCTCATCTATTATCGAGGTCATGGCGTCGAGGTAGTGATTGGTGAGATCATGGACTTCGGTGGTTCCTGCGGGGGGCCGAAGTAGGTTGTAGCTGGGGGGTGGCAAAGTGTTAAGCTTGATCTTATTCAGATCTCTTTTCCATATTTTAGGTCGTGTGGGTTGCGCCGAGTTAAATTTTACCATTTCATTGATGTAGAAACTAATAATATGATGATCTGACCAGTCGCAGGGTTCGATCGACTGGATCTGAATGGAATCGGTTTTAGAGATTATTAAGTCCAGAATAGATCCTTTGTCATGTGTAGGGCTGTTGCATATTTGGGTCAGGTCTAAGTCTTCTAGGAAGATTTTGAGACTATTCACCACAGTGTCATTGTGATCGTTCCAATGTAGATTGAAGTCTCCAAGGAATATTTGGGTGTTTAGTCTCCCCATATTTGTTGTTACCATATCCATGAAATGTTCAGCGAAGGCTAGGTCGTCACCCGGTGGATGATAGATGATGTGTATGGAACATAATGGTTTACCATAGTTGATGATGTCAAGGCATGAGTATTCGCAAGAGGTGAATACAGGGGATATAGCTCTGTTCACAGAGATATTACTACGATGTATGCAAGCGATACCTCCCCCTGTTTTATCAGTTCTGTCTAATCTAATGATGTCGTAGTTTGGGGGTACTAATATGTCCATGATTGGTGTAGAGGAATCTTTTAGCCAGGTCCAGTTCCTGTGTGAGAATGAGGTCAGCTATGTCTGCTGCATGTCTAGATGCAGATCTACAGTTTAGGAGTATACATTTTAGCTGGAGCGTGATAGTGGCTAAGGAAGGTTCCTGTGAGGGGGATTCTTCTTAGGTTGTTGCTGTTAATGGCTCTAGTGATGGGTTTAGTAGACCTGTGAGGGTTGGAAGGGATAGTAGGGATCATCATTGAGGCGGGGGTGAGCTTGTTCACGGGAGTGGATGCATATGAGTTTAACAGGGAGAGTAGGTCACACTCTGATAGCGGATTAATGCATCTGAGTGGACGGGTTGAATTGTTACAGGAGGGGACTGAAATCCATCTGGGCGGAATGAGATTCGACGAACCTGTTGAATGGTTCTGATGCCCGCTAAATTTGGACTGTCTTGAGGGTCTGGTGAACCACGGGTTTCTCGATATCCGATCGTTGAGTGCTTGTAGTTCAGTTTTGATTTGAGTTAGTGAGATCATGATCTCATCAAGTCTAAAGTTAGGTACGGATACGGGTTGGGTCAAAGGTTGTGTGGAGGGTGAGTCTGCCTGCAATGTAGTTTGGTCGGGTTTATGGTCTGGGTCAGGTGTGAATGGCATTGGGAGGGGTATTGTGGGTGTGGGTGGGCGTGTCGTAGGTATGGATGGCAGGGCTGTGGTGGTGGATGGTTGGGTAGTGGGTGTGGGAAGAGTACTAGATGAGGGTGAGTGGGCTTTGGGGGTAGAAGGATGGGCTGTGGATGTATGTAGTGTGAATGTGTGCAGAGTGTTAATGGATAGATATACCGTGTTTTTACTTCACACACTAAGGTACACCTTCTTTGTTAAACACTGGGTACAATGTGTGCAAAATAATACCCACAATGATTTTCAGCATCATAAAAACAAGTCTTTGGTTGATAAGTGTTCAGTTAATGCACTAACCTTAAAGATGGTACTTAACCATGTTACCTCGATTAATTTTGTAGGTGTGGCGTTGCAGGGATGGTGTTCGCTGCGTCGCTGGATTTAGAGGGGAGAAGGTGTCTACAGCGTCAGAGATTTACACAAGGGCCGCAATGCAGAAGAAGCTCGGCTGGTTCGTGGAGATGTTCAGGTGAGCAGGATCGCTGAAGAGGATCTGTCCTCTTCAATGGGTAAGCCAAGCACTGCCACATGGTCTGGGTACAGTATAAATACCGTTCCCAAATCTGAAATGGCAAGGCAATCTGAACATGAGCTGCCCAGGGGGACTATGAGTCAGCTCAAGTTTCACCATAGTCATGATGAGTCATGTGCCTATGAGTCAGCCCATATATTACCATAGTAATGGTGTGTCAGACCAAATATCACCATAGCCATGATAAGTAGGCCTCAAGAACCTTGGGGGATGTTAATGTTTGTGCTTTGGTGTTTCATGACTTGAAGACCTAAGGCTCTGGGGGATAATTACCCTGAAAAGTACATTGGCAAGCCTATGGGGAAATGAGTCCCATGAACAGCCAGGGAGGGATTGAGACGTGTGCTCGATCCTACAAGACCCTCACACACCAGGTAAAGGAGGAGTGAGAACACAAGGAGGTCAGTCATGACAACATCCCACCCCTGAAAGTTGATTGCAGTCTCCACTGCCCTGTTCTCCATGTGGCACACTTCCTGACCCTTTTATGTGGTGTCTTATGTCGAGATCTGAGAGCTAGGAGCAGCAGGGCTCAGACACTGGCATAGGGTGGTACACAGGGCCGGGCTGGAAGCTAGGCCATGCGTCTCAATTCTGCTGCATATGGCCGTAGGCTGTGGGCAGCAAAGGCCAGCTGTCCGTGGTGGGTGGGATCCAGGGACTGGTTGGAGTTCTTGTAAATCTCAGAGAATGAGCTTCAGAATGAGATGCCTTCACCGAGAACCAGTGATTTGAATAGAAAAATAAGTGATTGCTTTTAGGTAATTAGATTGTGATTGGCTGCTGTCTGTGAAATAGAACAGATTGTTAAGTTACATATAAAGGTACAGTGAGAGGAAACAAAGAGGTTGTGGTCCTACCTTTCAAAAAAGACAGCTTTGCCTGCTCAGCTTTACAAGTAGACACCTTGCAGTGTGCAGTATGCATTGCCAGGAGGCTGTGCCCTGGCCTTGAAGAAGGCCATACAATGATGTTTGCTCGCTGGTGGCAGCTTGTGAACAGGATCTTTACTTGGTAAATGTATGGTACAGGGCCTTGCTCTGTATCCAACTCCTGCTTGACATAGCTAAAGTCCATAGGCCCGATTCACACTAGAGACTTCGGTCCTGCAGTGGTGGGGGAGTCTCCGCACTGTGGTAAATAATTTTCCTTTACCGGGACTTAATTTGATACGGAAACATAATAAAACAGCTCAGTAAAATGAGAGGCAGAATCCGTGGTATTAGAGGTTCGGAATGGGCTTTATTCCAATGCACGATTATAATCGGTTGCTCCAAGTTCCATCACCACGGGGGTTCAGGAAGTGAAGTACATACATTATTGACATGAAATGACTTTTATAGATCATACATTACAATGAAGCGAATGCAATAGGCGTAACAATTGATAAGGAAAATGACGATTTATCTGCGTAACCAAAAATGGGTGTAATAAGGAGTAAAAAGGAACGTAATTGGTTATGATGTCACATATAGGTGGATCCATAAGATAATACTTGGCATAGATGCGCGCGCAGCAACATGACGTGTAATTGACGTGTAACTAGGGGGTGAAGGGGACTTGACATTTAGCTCTACATGTGGAGACAAGAAGTCTGGGGGGTCAAGTCAACCTAATCCCAAATCATATCTAACATCCTATGTTTAAAGAACTATGTTATCCACAAAAGAAGGACTCTCGGACAGAATCTATTCTATACTGACTGTGCGTGCGTGTACAAGCGTCTAAGTGTCTACACTAAATGCGAGGGGGTAGAAATATTCCATGGTAACAGGGCTATGAATTACTTGCATGAGGACAGAGAAGCCGGGCCTTTTGCTTGGTAACTGGAAGAATGTTTACTTAAACTACTAGGCAGGAATGCATCGGCTGAGGGGGAAGCAGATAATTCGAAGGTGAAATACAGTTCTTGGCAGAGAATAGGCTGATGTCAGGCTTCGTGAGCCGCGCAGAGAATGAGACAAAGTTCATGGTCACAGATGCAGGCTCAGACTGGAGCTTTCAGAGGCAGAAGGCAAGAAGAGTTTGATGACAGAATCAGGGCCTACTTGCCTGGACTGTAAAATGGCATAAGTGAACCATATAAAGCCGGTGGCCTTTCATATTTAGAAATGGAATATCCGGCCTATTCATGGCGGATCTGACAGAGGACATGTTGACGGTGGACGCACATGTATTTGCGTCTTCATAACTGGAACTGGAGGGAACATACATGTACTTGTGACATGCACATAGAACCGTTGGGGTCCAAGATAGGGGACATAACTGACCAGAAAAATCCATATTTCCACATTCCCTCCTTGTCCCCTACTTGCCCGTTAAGAGATATCAATCTTCATCAATCCATTGATCTGTTCATATAACATCATTTGTTCTTCTTTCTTCTTCCGTGACGAATGAGATCTTGGTGGTGGAATACACGATGTGGCACACAGGCCACAGATCGCTGGTCCACATTGTAGACATAGACAGCAACTGAATAGTATGAGAAGGCCAATACCTAGGAAGGATAGAACTCTCCATCCCCAGGCTGATATCACACTCCAAAACCAACTGGACCAAGTCCAAGTGCCTGGATTCTGGTGTATCTGGCTTACAATCTTATGAAGGCGAGTTATAGCTTTATATACAGATGGTGAATTTTCTGGTATGAATACGCAGCAGCTTGATCCGATGACCCTACAAGCTCCGCCCCTATCAGCCAGGATGACGTCAAGGACAAGACGATTTTGAAGCACAACAATCCGCATAGCAGACTGCTCTTCTGTTAAATTGCCTAAGGCGGAAATAGTTTCATTCACTACTGCTTCAAGGGTTCTAGTTAATCTACGTATCAGCTTACTATTAGTAACAGTACCTATATAGGGAAAGATGCCTTTATTGAAATCTGTGTATTTTTCCCATGCTGTTTCAGTGTAATCGACAATTGGGAGATCTCTCCGCTCTCTGTTGTGTACTACATGAATATTTCTGTAATAATCAGGAGGAGCTAGGAAAACAGGTGGCAAAAGGAATGCAATGTAGCAGGTACCATCCCAATCTAGAGGTAGACGCATATATGCGGTCTGACCACATATAAAGTAGGAGTGGCGATAAGCTCTAAATGAAGATTTGCCTTGATCACTGAATTCTACTGTAGTAGTGCATTTACTATGGCCCATATGTATGGAACCAACTTTTCTTACACATAATTCACCTTTCGCTGGGAATACTGACATGGTTGGTAAAACTAGTTCAACTTCGGATTCGACATTTAGGACCATGAGATTAGGAGTAAAGTTACCTAATCCATATACTTCATTTTCTAGATCAGTTCCTGTTCCTTTGGGGCGACCCTCCTTGTCAGGGTAGCAGACCTTGAGTAAAACTAGGTTCAGGTTTCCCCATACCCAATGATCTTGGTAAACTGCTGTGTCTGAGTCTATGGAATTGATTAAACTAAACCATGCTCCACAGGAGCCATTATGTGTAAATGGGTGTGGAAAGAATGGCAGGACTCCTTCATAATTCTGATAGGGAGGGAGTCGGCCACACACCCAACAATTAGTAGCATTACTAGTCTGATGGGAATGATGTAACATACTAATGAAAGTGTTATTGCGCAGCGCAAGTCTATAAGACAATTCATGCGGCGGTAGGTCACTAAAAGAATGTTCTGCGGTAACATTGTAAACGTTTCTGGCAATAGGGTAATATATGTGCAACAATATACTTGCAGTAATTATTAAAAGACTTAAGGAAAACAAGATTATTAATGTCACTATGCAATGGCTACGCAGTGATTTACAATACGCCTGTCGTTTCATCATTTTTCGCGACTGTCCATGATTCAGGTCTAGAGGATACATGTCAGAGACAAATTCAACCGCTTCACCTTGGAGAGGACTTAAACAATCAAATTGTCTGACGTTCTAGGCCTCAATTTTACTTTATAGAGTTCGGTTTTAGTCTTTTCAACCAAAGGAAGTTTTGAATCAGTCTGTGAGGGAGTGCAGGGCACAATGTCTATATCCGAGGATAGTCCATGAAATTTCTTGATATGACTTGAATGAATCCAGCCCTTGCGGCCCTCGATCTTCACGGCTGTCCTTGTAGTGAGCAGAACCAACTTGGGTGTCTTCCACCTGGGCTCCAGCTGAGTCTTTCGGTCGAAATTTCTCACAAATACGAGATCACCCGGAACTACGTCATGGGGTTTCACCTCAGTGTTGTCGGGAAAGGCTTCAGCTACCTGTGAACGACAAGATTGTAGTGCAGACATCAAGGAAGCCAAGTAATCTGTCAGCATATTACAGTCAACATCAGTTATTTTGCGTGGTATAGGCGTCCCCCACATATTTGGTGGTCTGCCAAAGATCACCTCATACGGGAATAGCCCTGTTCGAGAGTGTGCTACCATTCTCATGTAAAAGAGTGCAACTGGTAACGCTACTATCCAGTCGACACCTTTCTCTCTGCATATTTTGGACAATCTGATTTTCAGTATCTGATTATGTCTTTCTACGAGACCTGCTGCCTCGGGGTGTCGGACACAGTGGAATTTCCACTGATATCCTAACAGAAGTGAAACGTGTTTCATTAATTCGGATGAGAACGGCTGGCCGTTATCTGAGTAGACAACACGTGGTAAACCGTATCGTGGGAAGAATTCTCGAACCAACTGTTTGGCAGTAGTCGGGGCAGTGTAATCTGAAACCGGGTATGCCTCCGTCCAACGGGACAGAGCGCAGACAACTACGAGAACATATTTGAATCCTCGACATCGTTCCATCTGGATATAATCCATCTGGAGCACTTCAAAAGGGTGATCAGGAGGATGAAATCCACCCTGTTCTACGGGAACGCTTTTTCCTGGGTTAAACTGACAACAGATCATACAGGTACGGACCTTTTGTTTGGCTGCTGCTCGCAAACGTTTATTGAACCAAATGTGTTGAATGCTGTCTAGCATAGCCTTTTCTCCTAGATGTGCTGGACTATGTATAGTGTTAATTATAACTTGGACCATTGAATCAGGAAGGAACCATACAGACTTTTCCTTCATCATCCATCCTTGGTCCGTTTGGATCCCTCCTAATTCAGTCCATTTCTTTATTTCGTCTGGTGTAGCATGTGTCTGTATGTCAATTACGTCAAGAGTAGGATCTTTAACTGTCATACAATGTGTCGGCATCGGGACTATTGTCTTTGTCATGTCGGGGGTTTGAGTTTGAGCAGTCTGTTTAGCTGTTCTGTCGGCTAGATCATTGCCTTGGGAAATGATATCAGTAACCTTCGCATGAGCCTTACATTTCATAATTGATATTGCAGTGGGTCGATGTATTGCATCTAATAAGGCATGAATGAGGGGTCCGTGCTGAATGTGGGCACCGTGGGAAGTTAAATAACCTCTCTCTCGCCACAGCACGCCGAAGTCATGTACAACTCCGAATGCATAACGTGAATCAGTGTATATGTTGACTTTTTTATTCGTGGCTTGAATACAGGCTTGTGTCAGAGCGATGAGCTCTGCGGCTTGAGCTGACAAAGTATTTATACGATTAGTTTCAATGACTTCAGTATCTGTTGTGACTGCGTAAGCGGCCACTAACTCTCCTGTACTTGTTCTCATACATGAACCATCTACATACAATGTCAGGTCTGGATCTGACAATGGGACATCGGTTAAGTCTTGTCTGGGTTTTGTCGTTATAGTAATAACTTCAATACAGTCATGAGCTAGTGGGTCTGTTCCGGTTACTGGCAAAAGTGTGGCAGGATTCAATGTGTTACAGCGTATGATTTCTATATGTGGCTGAAACAATGTAAGTTCGTACCCTGTAAGTCGCGCTATAGTCAAGTGTTGTGTTTGCGTTCTATTTACAAGAACCTCTACTGCGTGTGGTACTTGAACTGTCAATGGATGTCCTAACACTATGGCATCGCTTTGTCTGATTGCTAAAGCTGTCGCTGCCACTGATTTTAGGCATGCAGGCAAAGCCTGAGCTACGGGATCTAATGTACTAGAAAAATAAGCACATGGTTTGTGTGCTCCTGCTTGTTCCTGTGTGAGTACTGACAAGGCAGTACCTTCGCGTTCTGTAACAAAGAGTGTGAACTGTTTTCTGTAACATGGCGTTGCTAAAACAGGTGCTTGACTTAAAGCTTTCTTTAGGCTTTCAAAAGCTTGTGTATGTTCCTGAGTCCAAGGGAGAACAGTCGATGTGGCTGCCTCCTGTGTTGTCAACTGAATGAGTGGTTTTGCTAGAAATGCGTATTGCGGGATCCACTGTCTACAGTATGAAGTGAGGCCTATGAAAGCCCGCACCTCCTTTTGTGTCTTGGGTATTTGCATGTTAGCTATTAACTGAATGCGGTCGGGTGTAAGCTGCCTTCCCTCCTTGGACAGCGAGTGTCCAAGATAAATAACTCGCTGGACACAGAATTGCAGCTTAGAAGGGGACACCTTGTGCCCCTTTTCGGCTAGAAATTGTAAAACTGTCAGTGATGCTTTCTCACATTCCGGTTCGCTTCTCGCGGTGATCAGCAGATCATCGACATATTGAAGCAGAGCAGTGTTAACTGGCATGTGGATACTGTCTAGTTCTCGTTTCAGTGCTTGGCTATAGATGCTGGGGCTTTCTGTAAATCCTTGAGGTGCGCGTGTGAATTTAAAGCTACGTCCATTTAAACTAAATCCGAACAAATATTGGCTTTCCGGATCTATTGGGACGCTGAAAAAGGCATTCTTGAGATCAATTACAGTAAAGAATGTTGCTTCGGAATCAATAGCTGTCAGTAATGACGAGATATCTGGGACCACAGGGAATTGTGGCACAATGCATTTGTTTAACTCGCGCAGATCAATAACCAATCGATAGACTGGCGGGGCCTTTGGATCTGTTCGTTTAAGAATCGGAATTATCGGTGAATTACATACATTGGAGTCGGTTTCCACAACCACTCCTTGGGTAATAAGTTCGTCAATGATTTGTAGTAAAGCCACTACAGCATCTGGTGGTAACTTGTATTGTCGCATTCGTGGTAGCACCACTCCTGCCTTTAATGTGACTCGATATGGTGTAATATTCATACATCCAACATCAGTAGGGCCTTGTGCCCATAGATGTGTAGGTAAAGTCTGCAGTCGGGGATCCATGTCTCTAGACACATAGTGACCTTTAAAATCACGTAAAAACAACCTTACTCCTTCCGGAGAACAACATATTATGGCTCCTAGAGCTTTCAGTGTTTTTATTCCTAACAAGTTTTCTGGACATGATTTAGTAAGCAATAAATCTGTAGTTCGGGTCAGAGGTCCTATCGTAAGTGGAAGAGGCTGTGATACTTCATTAACAATAGGTTTTCCTGAAAAACCAAGGGAAATATTCTGTGAGCCTGAGAGGGGTGCCCCTGGAACTTCACTACGTTTTATAGTTGTTCGACTTGCCCCTGTATCAAGTAAAAATTTTCTATCTTGGCCTAATAATTCACTATGTACATAAGGTCCTTCTTGATCTACAGGGATCTCGATAAGGGGTAAGTCAACTTCCCTCTCTAGGCTTTTTCATGCGTAACGCTGGTACTCAGGATATTCATACTGTGCGGTCTGATACATTTGTCGTGTTGTTGTCTGTGTGGCAGCAACAGGCAGCGCTGGTGCAGCTGGCACAAACTGTATAGACTGTTGTGCGGCTGGCATGGCCTGTGCATGCTGCGGAGCTCCTTGTTCATTCTGATCTTGTCTAAGTGGCCGTGGTCTTTCTTGTGTTTTACCTATGGCGATATTATGTTTTAAAACTGGACAATCATGTACGTAATGACCTGGCTTTTTACAATAATTACATGTCCCTTTTACAGGTCCTGCTGAATCACCGGAATGTGTCATACCCTTTTTATGTCCTTCAGCTGGAACTGTCTGGGAAACTAGCATTTTCATTTTCGTGTCTTTCATGCGTCTGTGTTCATGTTCTTGTTCCTCTCTAATTCTATTGTGATGGTACTGTAACATTTGTAACATTTGTGATGGAGTGTTACCTTGCCAGGTACTCTCGAATTTTAATACTCTATTCTTTACTTGGGGCAGGGCATTTTCTACTAATTTTGTTACGAACAGATGTGGGTATGATTCGCTACTTGCTTTTATGCCACTATTTATACCAAAACATTTTTCAAATCGGGCATAGTAATCACTAGTGTCTTCATCTTGCTTCTGCTTACAGGCTGAAATTGTACCCCAATCTTCCTTTTTCGTAGTTAATAAACGTGGCAGTACCTGTACTAGTAAACTTGGTAGTGCTTTAGTTTTATCCCCAAGTCCTGCTCCTGCAGTTCGGGCCTTTTCTTCCGCTTCTAACACTGACCATTCTATCTTTTGGTCTCCTACCTCCCACTCTTTTTCCTTGAGTTTCTCATAAATACCAGCAGGCATCAATACTTTTAATATTGTCATAATGTCGGGATAGGTATACTCTCCCATGAGTAACATGTCTTTAATTTCTCGGTGAAAACCCGCTGGATCTTTGTCATGACTGGGTACCACTTTCTTCATTTCTAACAATTCTATTTTTGATATGGGCGTATATACAAATACGCGCTTAAACTCGTTGTCCTCGCCCTTTATTGGGTGCACTTCTCGTAAGGGATTCTGTCTATCCATGTAATACGTGGTTCTTTCCTTGACGGGTAATGAGACACGGTCTGAACATACAAAAAGAATATACTGCTTTCTTGATTCTAGAATTTCTTTAATTAATTTAGTACCTGAACCTCTCCATTTATTCATAAGCAATTCAGTCAATATGTCAGGTAAGGGACCAGGGTCCGAATGCTGACTCCGATATAGTATAATGAGTTGTTGAATCATATAAATCCCAGCTAACCTCTGTTCATCTGGGGTGAGATTCAAAAACGTGCGTGCTACTGTATTATCACTATATTTTCCGGGACTGTCCACCCAATGGACAGCTGCCCTGGCTAAATCTTGTTCATCCATAGAATCGAGAAAATGATAACCCCTTCGTTCTCGGAGTAGTTTGTCGGCGGTTTGGAACGAATGCTCGTTAGACCTTATATGGACTATGGGTGTTGGGAAACTCCTGTTATTGTCTGGACATATCGGACGTATCGGGTCAATAGGACATCTATTACTATTACAATATCTTCCTCTACCTACATAGGCTATAGTGTCTGACTGTCCTGCGGGCAGTCCTGACCCTTCCTCCTCGTTTTGCTCGAACTCGTCTACCGCTAATCTTTCTTCGTGTAGGCGTTCTATTTCTTTACGGATCTTTCGGCACATGGCTATTATACAATTTTGTTTATCATGTCTACCTTCTGATATATTCTGGCTCCATCTGGTAAGAATTTGCATTGCTTCCGGGTCTACCCCCGGTCGGTCTTGATTTCTGATCACACAATTTATGAGGAAACGTAACAGTTCCCCCTGTATCTCTACTTTCTGGTATTCCATAGCTCTGTTAATACATTCTGGATCTCGCCCTGTTTGGACAAAATGGTATATTTTATCTAGATGCGCAGTCATTCCTGGTAACTTCCCTAAATACACTGCGGCTCGTCTGATACGCAAGGATGCCAGGGTCATTTCGTCCTCTTTGCCGGGCACAGGGTCATATCTGCAATCTATAAGAAGTTCCTTCAGCGTACGGGCACTTATGAGTTTGGGTGTACGTGAATGAGCTGACTCTTGAAAAGTAAGTTTATTTATTCTGGGTGGCGTAGAAAAAATATTGGTAGCACCTCCCGTGGCCCCATCTGGGGTGTCGGGTGTGAAAGGATTCGTTGAACGTGACACGGCAACTACAGGTGTGGACACAGCTATAGAAGTAGCTGTAGGAACAGATGTAGAAACAGATGTGCTTGCCGGAACTTGTGACTCGATTTGTTGCTGTAGGGATACGGGTACTGGGTCTTGGCGTTGAGCCTCCCTGATAGGCGGTCTATGTGGGGCGGAATTAGCATACTCGGGAGCTGCGTCATCTAAATATGAAGAAAGAAAAACATCTTCTGCGGTTCTAGGATGCCCCTTAGGATGTACCTTTATTGGAAATAATGGGGGTGGCAAGTCTTTCGGTATTTCTGGAGTAGCCTTAGGTAATCCTTCGGCCAGAAGGGGATACATACCATTCATAAGGGCATTTCTTTGCCTATCTACTTGTTCTGATTTCACTCGGATACCTTCCTCAATTAATAGATTTTCTCGAACTTTATTTGAACTCTCTTTATTCTTTTCTTCCTGTCTACGTGCTTTTTCCATACGTCTATGAGATTCTTTACGCCATAACTCAACGGCATCTTTCTGTGACTGTCTGACTTTCCTTTTCCATAACTCTTCCTCGACTTTCATGATGCACTCTGCATCCCAGGTTCCCGCTGTGGGCCACCTCTGACTTTCTGGTAATCCCTTGGTGTAGTCTACCCATAAATCAAGAAATAATATAGCGTCTAAGCCATGTTTGTGATACATGAAGTGCCCTGGAGTATCCCTAGGAGGAATAGGAACGGCTTCTTCGAGTACCCCTTTTCTTGTAGTGATCTGTCTTAGTTTCGAAAAGAACGGCATATTGGCAACTGATCCGATACTTAATCTTGAACACACTTAATACAAAAGCACAATAATGAACAACCATTCATACCACAATATGCAGGACGTTTTTAAACACATTAAACATTAAACATTAAACCTTTAACTGAAACAACAATGATGATCGTCTGCATAACTAATCACCAAGCATAATTCTTGACAATAACTAGATACTTCGGAAATACTTGATATACTGCTAAACAGTACAGATACACTGCTAAAACAGTGCAGACCGGATTTGTGTACCCAAACCCGTCTTGACCGGCACAACCTATGTGCACGTCAGAAATGCCTCCCCAGTAATGGTACTCACCGGGTAGCTTCGGAAACGGAAGGCCTCGGAAACCGGACTTGGACCGGACTGGACTCGACTCGACTCGTCGGAAACTGGACTCGACTTCGAACTGGTGGGCCTCTGTATACCTCGGATCTTGCTCTCTCAGCTAGGCTCTGGTCGGGATACTTCGCACTTCTCACCGCCTCGTCTGGGTGTTGATCGCAGCCTCAGTCGCCCCCGCTTGACCGGAGGGAGCTACAGGAAATCCTGCTGGTACGCGTTATTGTCCGTCCAGCTGTGGCAGGAGACCGGGCCTGCAACTCACCGCCGGCGCGTGAGATGAGAAAGTGTCCCTATTCGGGCGCCATTCATGTGGTAAATAATTTTCCTTTACCGGGACTTAATTTGATACGGAAACATAATAAAACAGCTCAGTAAAATGAGAGGCAGAATCCGTGGTATTAGAGGTTCGGAATGGGCTTTATTCCAATGCACGATTATAATCGGTTGCTCCAAGTTCCATCACCACGGGGGTTCAGGAAGTGAAGTACATACATTATTGACATGAAATGACTTTTATAGATCATACATTACAATGAAGCGAATGCAATAGGCGTAACAATTGATAAGGAAAATGACGATTTATCTGCGTAACCAAAAATGGGTGTAATAAGGAGTAAAAAGGAACGTAATTGGTTATGATGTCACATATAGGTGGATCCATAAGATAATACTTGGCATAGATGCGCGCGCAGCAACATGACGTGTAATTGACGTGTAACTAGGGGGTGAAGGGGACTTGACATTTAGCTCTACATGTGGAGACAAGAAGTCTGGGGGGTCAAGTCAACCTAATCCCAAATCATATCTAACATCCTATGTTTAAAGAACTATGTTATCCACAAAAGAAGGACTCTCGGACAGAATCTATTCTATACTGACTGTGCGTGCGTGTACAAGCGTCTAAGTGTCTACACTAAATGCGAGGGGGTAGAAATATTCCATGGTAACAGGGCTATGAATTACTTGCATGAGGACAGAGAAGCCGGGCCTTTTGCTTGGTAACTGGAAGAATGTTTACTTAAACTACTAGGCAGGAATGCATCGGCTGAGGGGGAAGCAGATAATTCGAAGGTGAAATACAGTTCTTGGCAGAGAATAGGCTGATGTCAGGCTTCGTGAGCCGCGCAGAGAATGAGACAAAGTTCATGGTCACAGATGCAGGCTCAGACTGGAGCTTTCAGAGGCAGAAGGCAAGAAGAGTTTGATGACAGAATCAGGGCCTACTTGCCTGGACTGTAAAATGGCATAAGTGAACCATATAAAGCCGGTGGCCTTTCATATTTAGAAATGGAATATCCGGCCTATTCATGGCGGATCTGACAGAGGACATGTTGACGGTGGACGCACATGTATTTGCGTCTTCATAACTGGAACTGGAGGGAACATACATGTACTTGTGACATGCACATAGAACCGTTGGGGTCCAAGATAGGGGACATAACTGACCAGACAAATCCATATTTCCACAGCACTCAGGGCAGAATCTCCATAATGAGAATTCTCATTGGGGAGATTCTGTTCAGAGTGCGGAGATTTACCCATGACTGCAGGGCCTCCGCCACGAGTGCGGAGGCCTTTTGTGAATGAGGTCCCAAGTGTTTTAGGGTAAGCTGTCAACAGATTGTGTACAAGGCCTGCAGCCATTCCCTACTACTGTGCACAACAGTGGTTATCTGTAAAGGTGTTGAGGTCCAAAAAACAGGTCCATGTGGAATAGGATAAAAAATAAAACTGAAATTAACTGAAACATTCAAAGGTAACAGTGAAGCTATGTTTAGGTTTGTTTAGAACATATGTTTAAAATCTCTTAAATTCTCTAAAGAACACAGTTATGGTTAAAAATTAAACCTAAAAACAACAGAAATGTGCATGTTTTGGTCAGCCCCACAATCAATAACTGAAACAACAGTTATGCAAACCAAAACACGCACACCAAATGCAGAGCATGCTGTGCTCTTTACCTCAGCCTTAATGTTACAATTGCAATTACAAATGTCATAAATGATCTTACAGATCAGATTATTTATCACATTACTATTAACACTTGAAGTGAGAATTGGGAATATTATATCATGTATTGGTTTGTGTGTGTGTTGTAATTTAATGATGTTGCGCCTTTGGTCCGGCAAAGTGGGGATGGGCTGGAAGTACTTCGCCATGCCTTACATCTAACCCACCAAGTGAGGTCATCCTCCACTGCACAGCTGTTATTTTTTTTAAACATATGTTAAGGTGTTATAACCAATCCTAACCACACCTTCACACACACAAACACACACATACATGTTTACAGAATTCTGTGCACGGCAGGGCGTTTATGACTACCAATTACCAATGAGGATTTTATAATGCAGACCATTACTGAGAAACAAAACCATGTGAATTCAGTCAAACTCTTTTCTATTACCCTTAACAACACAAGAAAGAACTTCTGTTCATTCAGTTACAATCAACTCAATACATAACAAATGAATCACTGAGCATATAGGAAAGCAGTGAATCATTAGTAGAAATGAAACAGCTTTGTTTATTACTGTATAATGTAATTCACTTTAACTCCTACTGCCAAATCCTGTAGCTAAATATACACCTCAGATATAACATAACATAAATTGTAAGCCAGAATAGTAAGTCTGAGATTTTGGTCTACTAATTACAGGAAATACTTAAAATTGACAGTGAGACCTAAAATAAGTCTTCATCATCCAGTTTAACATATTCTTCATTCTCAATAAGATCAGAACCAAAAAGGAAGACCTCGTTTACTGAATCTTGTGCGTCTTCATGAGATTCTGATGGAGAAGGTGAAGCTTTTTCTGACAACCTTGGTGGTGTGGGCATTGTTTTACTGCCTGCGCTGTTACTAAGCAAACTGTGATCAGGGGAAGGTGTATTTTTTGTCCCTTCATGTGATGAATTTTCATTGCTAATTTGGTTGAGTAATTTTTCGAGCTCTCCATTAGGATCATCCTTATTATTGTCTTCAGAATCCTTATTTGATTGTTGTTCTTTGCATTCCTGAACCAAAGCTGCTTCTTCCAGACTCTGTGCACTATCTGCATCTTCATTGTATTCTGGTTTCTGATTGAATTCAGAATCTACATCTTGGTTGAAGTCTGCATCAATTTTTGAAGGGGATTTATAGTAATCATCTACAATGAGTTTAGAGTCCTGAAAGATGCCAGTTTCCATAACCTTTTCATATTTCTTAATGATATCAGCATTCTCAAGATGCTCAAATGTTGTGTGGGTGTCAGGATCAACACTGTGTTCGAGCATAGAAGGGGTGTTAACATCGGCAGATTGTTTGAATTCATTGGGAGCTTCCGCATTCATGATGTGTTGATAATCTTGTGCATGTGCAGAATCTGGGATGTAGTTATGCTCCTGAGTGTGGTCAGCAAGACTGCGCTGGTCTTCTGGAGTGTAATCCGCATTCACAAGATTTTTGAATTCTTTAGATGCAATAGGAGTCACACTGCGCCTGGATAGGCATTCAGCTTCAAGATGCTTTATTTTCACATCTCTGGACTGTAGAATTGATTCCAGCTGCTGTATTTTCTCCTGCTGGACTGAAAGTTGACTAGACAACTCCACTATCAAAATGTGTCTTGCGCTGTCCGGAGTGATATGCTCTGAATCCCCACTGGGTGTTTTTGGAGTACTTTCTTCTAAAAAATACAAGAGAAAAAAAAGGATACATCAAATACAAGAGATAACTATGATGTGGGTATATGACTTCTGGAACATGATCTGCCTTATCTTAATGGGAAATTAAACAAAGTGCTTACTGTAACAGCTCAAAGACTACTATACAGGATTATAAATTTACCTGGAAACAAGTTGCTACTGAAAGCTGTCTATGATAAGGTCATTAAGTCGTTCTAAATGGGGGGCATATCTGACAGTAAAGCATTGCAGATGTCACTTAAACAAGCTCCATGCTGGGCCTACAGAATCCATTAATGTTTAAAGCAGAGTTGAGCTCCCTGACACTGCCGTGACAATGGACTGGTGTAGGTGTGGAGGAAAGAGGCCCTATATCAAGTCAAGGAACTGATTTCACTTTGAATGGATAGTTGGGGAACCCATCTTATGGGTTGGTGTTTGTTTATATTGTTCACTCAGATGTAACTTGAGTACTTTTACAAACAGACCACAATTATTTGCTTGTGTGTTGTGGAGTCTATGGTTACATAAAGAATTCCATGTATATGGACATCTTGGTGAGACCCACTGCATTCACTTAAGTGATACTAATCAAAACCCCATATAGAATATCAGGGGACTGAATTCAAAGCATTCCTCTTGGCAAGTTGGAAGGTCCGGATTGCATTTCTGCAGAAGAGCAACCGTGTACATGATGAAGTTCACAGACTGCAGCGCTAATGGCAAATATTTAGTACTGAGTACTCAGCATTTGCGAGGGGGGCCTTGATTTGGCTTATAGTGAATTGTAAATGCAATAGTATTTATATAGCGTTTACTACCCCTTATGAGGCATTGAAGCGCTTTTCGTGAGTTGCACGCTACCCCAGATCTCAAAAGGATTAGTGGTGAATTAGTTTAGGGAAATATGAACTAATTTGAGCAGTGGACATGTGAGTCTGTTAGTTGGATTGAAAGGATAATGGAGGGACAGAAGAGTCTATACGACGTTTGTTGGGGGATAATAGTAGTGTAGGAAGCTTGGGATGAGTAAAGGAGAGATGGAGAGGTAAGAGTCTCCATGAAATGGATTAGGCAGATCAGAGTAGTAAATGAGGTCCCAGATGAGTTTTAAGGAGGAATACCCGAGGGAAGAATTTAGAAAGGGGTATTTGGGAGATTTTAGTAGAAAAATGTGGTTTGGGGTGATGCAAGGAGGGATAGAGGAGGGAAGAGTCTAGAAAATGTTAGTTTGGAGATCATAGTAGCATAATTAAATTTGAGATGAGTCAGAGAGTGTAGGTAGAGTATATATTTAGAGCGGTGTAGGGTGAAACATAAAGTAGTGCAATGGGGAAACTCATTTTTTTACATTAGGAGTAAAGTAATAAATATATAGATACATAAGTACATGCATGGTATACATGTATTAGGAAGGTAATATATCAGTATGTAAGTTGTGTTTAATAAACTCAGACTTTCAAGAGTTGCTACACTTTAAGATAATTTATTTGTGTTGTTTTATTTTATTTATTTATTTGTTATTTGATTTTTTTCTTAAATATTTTTTTTAGTATTGTCTCATTTGATGTGGAGAGTTCACTTATTGATGATGAAAGTCAGTATGTGTTGTTCAGAGGCAAGTCAGCAGGGAAACCAATGGTACTAGGATGTATTTATTCAAAGACTATGGGACATCAAGAGCAGCTCATCAGTGTTATGGCCATCGGTGGCCTGTATAGCTCTCGACCTGGAGAAGTATTTGACTCCTTAAATTGGGGATATAGGCACAGAATGTTCCAAATACATTGAAACGACACATATATGCATCATTGGATACAATACTTGCCCGACCGCTGGCATTAAAACTAGACAGAGTATCTCACATTCATGCATCATTGTCAGGGGTACCCAGCAGCATTGCCCTATGGTGCCTTTTCTGTTTACCATAACCACTGAACCGTTGGCTGCCCGTTTTCAGCATCAGCGGATTCTCTGGGAGGTGTTGTTGCATGATGATATACACGTGGTCTCCATTTATGCTGAAAATGTCCAGATATACAGGGGAGATATCATGGAAGACCTTGCAGTCATATCCCAAATTCTTGATATATTTGTGGCCATTTCTGGTGTTAATTGGACCAAATCCTGAATTTTTCTCTTCAACCTAGGGTTTAATTGAACCTACATAGACTGTCTTGGAGGGCAGGCTAGCATGGGAAGATCAACATTTTGATATCTGGGAATAAATATTTATCATATTGCAGAGGATATCCGTGATAGCAATTTCGGTGTGACGGTACAAAGTCTTAGGATGCAAATTGCATTTTGGACTTCGGTACAGTTGTCTGTCATGGATTGAGTGGTGCCCAATCAAAAGGTGGTTCTTCCATGTTTACTATATTAATTTATGAACCTTCCTCTTAACCTACCCCTCTTACGTTTTCAAAGACCTAAATCAGATCCTTGGTAGGTTATTATGGGCTGGAGGTCGGCGTTGAGATGTTATCTCAATGCTGTCCATATAAGTGGGAGGACTGGGACTCTCAGACCTGGAAATATATTACCTAGCTGCATATGTGAAGTGAGTATCCAAATGGCTATCTGTTTATTCATTGGGAAAGAATGGGCTTCCCAGAAGAAAAATATGTTGATGGTACTTTGCAAAAATTCATGCTCCCTCTGAGAAGGCTACCCATTCAACCATTTACTATATAACGGACAGCATTGGCCTGCCTGAAATGTGGCTATGCAATTGCCAAACATATACTCCTCTATGCCTCAACTACTCAAGTAATTGGTCTTCCCACGCACACACGATAGCTGAGGGATCACCAGCTCCAGCTATGGACTGAGAGGGAGGTGGTGATGGTTGGGGATTAATTTGATAATGGACCCTGACTTGACTTTGATACATTTATTGAAGACTTCAATATTCGCAAGGAACAGTTCCTTCTTTATAGACAGATTGCGGGAGTGTTGGCAAATTGGACTATCAGAAACACCTGTACATTGAGTTACTCAAATATTACACACCATGGTAACGAGAATAGATTAGTTTGATGGGTATGCAGTTAGAGCCTTGGAAGCGCTTTTCCGGTTTGCTGCAAATTGGGTCAGAAACCTGTAAAAGAACTATTAGATCTCTAAAGCAAAATGACTATCCATCAGGCCTGGGTGCAGTTCACGGAGTTTTGCTACGCGGAACTCCGTGAAGTTACAAATAAACTCAGCGAAGTTCTGCGAGTGGCGAAATGCAGTGCGAACTGCAGTTTGTGCCGATATTCCTGCCATTCAGGTAAAAATTGTACCCGAATGGCAACTCGGAATTTGCAAACTTACCGTTCGCGATCGCGTACTTACTGTTCGCGATCTTACCGTTCGCAATTGCGAGTGGGTAAAAAACTCCGCTGCACATTGCAAAGTGGAGTTTTCTGCACTCCGCGAGCTCCGCAGAGTGCAGAAAACTCAGCAAACTGCGCGAACGGAGCGAAGTTCACCGCCCAGGCCTACTGTCCCTCACCACTTATGCGGCAGGAGTTTGGGGGTATAGCAGGAGCAATAAGCTTCAAGTTGTAGAGAATAATTTTAGTAGAAGACTATTGATGGTACCAAAAAGTGCACCCACAAACTTTTGCCACTCTGAATTAGGGCTGAATTACATAAAGGACCGTGTTGGCCTTGCTCTTCTGTTATTATGGGTAAAGATTTGGCTATCTGAAGATTTAGCCTTAGAGATAGCATAAGTGATTGTCTGGCCGTCTCTACTGTTGATAAGATTTCCTGGTTTTATTACCTGAAATGTACACTGCTCGAAATCAGCTTACGGGACTTTTATGAAAACCCCCTGAATATGACCTCAAAAGCCAAAGACAGCATTAAAATGGCCTTTTCTATCAGAGCTAACAATCGTCACCGGCAGTTGCAGGAACATTTTCGAATGATGTGTCCTGTGGGGATAGTCTTATAGCTAATCATTTACAATTTTACTTTGTTTTCAGTAGTGACTCACAATACAGATTTTATTTGACAAGGTTTTGGTTAGGCACAGTGCACTTTTTGGCAGCATTTCCACATCAAGTAGGGTGGTCAGATAAACTCATCCCATGTCCCTGTGACAACCAGTCCAAACAAAGCACTATGCACTTTTCATTATTTTGTGCACTTTACCAAACAACAAGAGCAAGATTTTTGCTTCCACTACTGAGAAAGCAACTGCCCTGTACATACAAAAAATGCATGCGATATTTGTACTCATTGGCCTCCATTGACCTTTGCACTGCAGTTGTGAAATTTATTAGGGGGGCCCTCGTCATTAGAAAACGCTATGGGCAAGATTGTTAGGGCAATGATGATCTAACTCACTGTTGCACAATGTATGAATATGGTCTACAACTAGGGCCGTTCTATACAACCCTCTTAAGGCTGTTCTCCCTTTTATATTCCGGTGTACTAGAATGGTTTGAATGCTGGGTACGAGGACCCTCATTGTCAGAAGATTTTACCAAAACATTTTCATGGTGATTGGAATCTATGGGAGATATTCAACAGTCTAAAGTTCCATAGTACAAAAAATGCATCTGTTCTGTATAAAGACCGAAGGAGAGTAATTTTATTTTAGACATCCCATAGAGTCGCTGAGCTGCCCTCATTAGAAAATAATATTGAAAGACCGGGTGACATTGCAGACCCCTCAGGAGCACCTTTTCAGGTTTCTCTAGTTGAGGTTTTGGTCTTAGTTTTTTGGGGCAGCATATTCCTAATTGATGTATTACGACTGGAGTTTTCTTTTTTAATATTTTATACTGCCTTTGGGATGCATTGTATATCTATGAATTTTTACTTATCTAACATATTTTTGTACGGGTGACACTGTTTACAATTAATTCGCTAAAATGCATTCCATTACAACGCGGTCGTTACAATGACTGCATTGTTTTAACACGAACCATTACATCGCAAGTTGTTACCACGATTTGCTGTAGGGGGCAGAAGGTGTTAGATTTACAACTCGACACCTTCGCGGCTGTTGCACAAACTGGAGTAGGAATAGTAAATTATACTATTCCTAAGTCCAGCGCGCCCCCTACAGCAAGTCGGTGTAACGACTTGTGATGTAATGGTTCACGTTGTAACAACGCGGTCGTTGTAACAACCGCGTTGTAATGGAATACATTGTAGCGCATTTGATGTATAGACATATATACCTTTGTACTGTGCACTTTTATGGTATGTTGAACTGAAATAAATTTGACTGTCTATACAGCGCACATCTACACCATAAAAACTTGACCGGCTTAAATTATGCACTCAATGGAAAGCTGATATTGCTAGATCGTTCAATGACTTAGACTAAAAGAGGACACTCATTTACCTACAATTCAATATTCTAAGTAGAGCCTACCTAATATTCAGCAGCACTGTAAGAATCCACCTTAGGACTCCTTCACAGTCCCTTCGATACAGCATTGATGAGGCTCATTTTGTTCAATGATATTGGCCTCCAGATCATTGACACCCTATTTGGCTGGGTTTACCAATGTATTGACCAAAATCAGGGGATGTAATGAGTTTAATCCATGTGTGCAAGCCTATTTCCAAATCCCAGGGTTCAAAAAGCATCAGGGAAATTTGTAGACCTCACATTACTTTTGGCAAACAGAATGTCACAATGAACTTACTATTAATGTAAAGTGTCTCAAAGCAGAAAGTAAGTACTTGTACAGAGAAGCGAGAGCAGCTCTGGGGAAGATCTTTATTTTACACAGATGGGAAGCAATGTTAGGAACTTTAAAAGCACATTCTAAAGATGAGAAACACCCCCGTAGATTCGAGATTACTAAAGTATGTGTTGATTACTTTAATGTAGATTGTATACTGGCTCCTGTATAATTCTTGGGTAATTATTGGAATGGCTTAATACATCACCTGGAGGGGGATTTATCATTATATCATCTTTATTTCAGCCTAGAATGACCATAAAAGCACATACGATCACAGAAGTAATCAACATCACCATACAAAAGCAATAAAGGTCAAACCAGTTAAAACCATTACTCGCGAGTAATAAACATAATTCAAATCATAAAAGGGAAGAAATGTGAATACATTAAGAATATACATAAAATACATTTAAAAAAGCATTGAATTACGAAGTTTGAGGGCTAATTTTAAAATAAGCCTACATGTAGACATATTTCCTGTGTAAATAATGACTGCAAATAAGCAAGAGCGGCTCTACAACTTTTTATCTTGGTCTTTCATATTACTGGCATGAGCAAGTCCTTAGATAGTTCTCTATAATATCTGCAAAAGAACAAGACGCACAACAGGGTTTGATCAGATATTTCATCACAAGGGCAGCAACTAATGGGGGTAGCATCATAATGACCAAGAGGAAAACACAATCTCCATCTGACAGAACCCAGGCAAAATCTGGTAAGAAATTATCTCTCCCATGGGTGGTTGATCCGATGCAAGTATGGCTCGGTCCTGGGGCACCTTTGAATCAACATATAGCTTCTGAAAAAACCTAGACTGGGCAGGGATGGCTCCCTGTCCCTTGCCCTCTTTAACAAAAAGTTGTCCTTCACCCACCTAATGTCCTCCTCCTTAATAAAGGTTGGGTCAATAAAGAGGCAAGCTCTTCCGAGACTAAGAAAATTGGTCTGTATATACTTTACCCACGGTATTCAGGGACCAAGAGTGGTCACCAGGCAGTCTTTGATCACCTCTCTGCAAAAAGAGGTCTGGAAGTTTCACTAAATGCAACACCAGAGCAGAACAGGTGCTGATTTAATGTGATTATCCACATAATCGAGCCCAAGCTCTTCATGCACCATAAAGTTGCAAGTGGTGCCCCCCCTGAATCCTACAGAACACCCTATTTTCTTCAACCTGTAAGCTGCCTGTGTTGCTGCCATCCCAAATTATTGCACCATATGTCAACACAAGAACTAACCTACGCTTGTTTAGCTCAGTGAGCCTGTGAATAGGCTTGCTACCGACACATTAAAAATGGAGCCAATGGCACTTTGAAAAGCTGGCACTCCTGTTGACCATACATAAGGTCTAACTAAGATTATCATCAAAGGTGATTCCTAAATAGGGAAAAGATTGCACTCTTTGAATTCACTTAGCCTTGATGCTATGTATTCAGGTCTTCACATTCTTGGGTCAACAGACCATTATAAAGGTTTTGGATTTATTGGTTTCCAGGTTGAGGCTCACCATGAAAATCAAAAAGCCATCAATGAGTCTTAAGTCCATTCGAGGTTCTAGCTAACAAGACAGAATTGTCGGCATAGAGGAGTGCCGGAACCAATCTGTTCTCAATTTTAGGAACGACTCCTCCAGCACCTAGCAAGGCAGACTCTAACTTATTAATGTAAAGTAGCAAGAGAATTGGTGCCAGCACACACCCCTGCCAAACACCTCACTGTAGACAGAAATCTGAGCGTTCACCATTGTTCCTGTATCTCACCCTGGCATTAAGGTTGAAATGCAGCTCTCTCGGGAATACTACTAAGCCCTTCTCCACTCCCATGGCAAACATGAGATCCCACAGCTTGGATCTGTTAACGCTATCAATAGTGCCAGACAGATCCATAAATGCAAGGTGAATGGAGCTTTGCTTAAACAGTTTATACTTGCATATCATGAGGTGCAAGTTGAGACATTGCTTGGTGGTACCCAAGCCTGGTCGCAAGCCGAAGTGGAACCAAGAAAGTACATTATTTTCACTGATCTAGAGCTCCAACCTCTCAAGGATGATACGTTCCTCTATCTTGACAGAGGAATCTGGCAGGGAAATTGAATGGTAACAGGTCGGATCATGCCTATTCCCTTTCTTAAAAACTGGGACGATGATTGCAGACTTCCAGGATTAGGGGAACCCCACCAAACAGGAAGAGTTAAAAAGATTTGTAAGCTGGGTGGGGGGGGGGACACAAAAGTAAACATTATCCTTGTGGAAGTGCATTGGGACACCAGCAGAGCTCTGCAGGATAGCCATTGTAACCTCTTCCAGCGAGAAGGAGATTTCTATAGGGAATTTAGATTGGATGGGTTCTGACCCACTATTGATACTGTCCTCAGGGCAAATATCTGCCTATAAAGGTTCACCCAGCCCCCTGGAGCAATAATAAAATCAAGGGCCTGCTTGGATGTGACAGTATGGGAATAATTATTGACCAAGTTTCAGAATGGCAGTAGTCTTTGAGGGTGCATGCCTGAACCAGACATTCCCAACGCAAGCTTCTCATCTCAGCTTTCCTCGAAACCAAATTTGTGTATATTCTTTCCTGCCATTGGCAGTTTCCTCCCTGTTCTTTTGTGTTTTCCTTAGGGTAAGGTGTAGTTTCCTACACATGTTATCAAACCATGGTGCCACACCCACATCATTAGCTTTAACCTTCTTTGTAAGGGTCATTTTTATAGCAGATCCCAAGGACACAAAGGGGTCAACTACCAATTGCATGTCAGCTTCTAAGGAAAGACAGCACAGAATACATAGTGTGATTGCTGGTTACAAGCTTTGCAAAGACCCAGGCAATATCGATAGTCGTCCACACCCGTCTACTCTAATTATCCTTTACGCTTAACCCAGACTTACCCTCCTTGACACTCCTTTGAACTTCCACTAAAAGAAAGAGACGTGGAGAGGATTGTGGTCCCTGAAGACACTAGTAATAACTCCACCACCAACAACTCTGGTGGACAAGTTTCACGTGACAAAGACATAATCAATCATTGAACACTGGGCTCTTCTGGTAAAAGTGGCTACCCTCTCAGACCCATCATCAAAAGAGTCAAAAGCTATACACAAACAAGTTGATTAACATAGGGGAGAGTATTTCATCCCTAGCATCGTGGCCCAGACATGAGTATTGACACTGGAACAGGGTCAAAGGGTTGAAAGACGACAAGGCAGGCAGTTTCCCCCAGCTTCACTGTGAAATCTCCTGCTACCAGCAGATTAAAGCTTTCCCCTAGACACGGGGAGCTAGTATACAAGGAATCAGTGCTTTAAATGGAAAAGAATAGGTGCAGGTACTCACCAAATTAGGATATGGACTGTGGGGTGGGGTTTGGAGGCAGGGCTACAGGGGCGGGGCTACAGGCAGTGCTAGGGGACCCAGCCAGGGAAACAAATTTAATTTAACTGATATTTAATTGGTGTGCAGATTTGTATAATGATACCAAAGCATTTCCGGTATATATATTGAGTATTCCTTTCCCCTTATACGTACAAAAAGGTACATTAAATATTAAAGTGGGCTTCTCATGGTGCAACACCTATATCACATATGACTTGCACAATATATTTTCCTTAACATTTTTGGGAAACATTTAACTATGGTCTTGTCTCATTGCCACCTAGCAGACATCATCCAGCCCCCTAGATGGTATAGCTTTGCCTCAATGCTCCTTACTTGTTCGAAAGTGTGATTCTGTCTTTCTGGAGGTGGGCAAGCTGCTGAAAGCTCCCTGGCTCTGGCTCAGTTTCAGGTCATCTTGCACCCTCAAGCCCAAAATGAACTGAACTTTGATGTTGCATCTGGCTGCCCACAAAACTCTAATCTCATGTGCGAACAATAAAGACAAAATAGTGAACTTTATTGTAATAAAGGAGAGAAAGAAGGATACAGCCTCCTAGAGGCTGAATTGCACATAGTGAAAGCAGAATTTCTGGGAACAATCCTGGCTTCCCCACTGACCAAACTGTGTGATCCCAGATCAAGCCTCCATTTTCTTCGTTAACACATATGATAGATAGTATATTCAAATACACAAGTTCCAGATGTGTGCTGTATAATGAAATCTTGTGTTAGATATAATACACTATAATGTTGCTTCATAAATAAATAAAAAAATAGGCAATACATAATGTACACATAAAAATCACCTTGCGTCCTAGTTCACTAATGGCAGTGTTGTAACCATGAGAGCAAGAACTCCTCTCAATGCTGTGATTTAAGCTTATGCACCAAGGTGAAATGCTTCCATTGGATAAAAAAAACACTTATTCCAGTGGGAATGTTTTCAAGGCTCCACTTATGCACAGGCTTTTAAGCCTAAGTTATACTTCGTGATTCGGCTATGACTGGGCTGTCCTTGTTAATTTGTTGGTTCTCCCACCTCTACCCTACCCAGAGCCCCTGCATTTTACCCAAGAGAAAACTGCTTCTAAAAAACAAAATACAGTCGTGCTGAAACTGCGGAGAAAGCAGATCTGCACTGGGGAGAAAGTGGCCTAGCACTTACTACATGCAGACCCTTTCACGTGCGCTTTATGGGCAGAGTGTGGTAATTAAAGGCTTGTAGCTATATATCTGATGCTGGACCCTGCACACAACATGCACTCATGAAAGACACACACGCAGTGACATAGAAAAGCACTGGTGCGCGCAGACAGAACATTCAATGCATGTTTTAGAAAATGCTCACGTTATTAACCTTGAGTCCCTCCGACTCTGCTTCTGTGTCACTATCTCCACCTTCGTCCTCAGTCTGGCTCCAAACAAGTGCTGTCCTACTCTGCTATGCCAGCAGGAAGCCTTCTAGATTTCATGCTGAGTCAGGAGACATGGCTATTAGAAAGCCCTGCTCACACACCTACTGTGCTATTGATTCCAAGGAGCCTGAGTGGACCCTGTGTCTATAATCACAGTGTGACTCCTGCCCCTCCCAAACTACCTGCCAGCCCTGAATAAATGCATACGGGCCGGGTCGCAGCTCAATTAGCACCTTGAAAGGGTAAATTAGCACTTGATTATCAGAGTGCTAGAACAAAACGGTCCGACTCGCCTTCTATGTCGCACTTCATTTTGTAAATGCCAAACTTGAATTGTTGCCCCATGAGTACCGGTACTCTCTTTGGACAAGGAGAAGAAAACAAGTTACTTACCTGTAACTACAGTTATCCAGTATTGGTATCTTTCATAGATTCACATGCCTGAATCATTCCCCGTCGCCAAGGCGGGAATCCCACTGTAAAATACAAAAGCAGTGCCTAAGTAAGTAATAGCAGTAGGCTAAAAGAAAGCCAGAGGCCTAAAACTTAGTAGCCTATCTACATCATTATACGAAAAGAAATAAAAAATAGTTCCAACTAATCAGCTACCAACACCCTCTAGAACCTTCCCAGCAGAGGCAGTTCTCCTCAGAATTTCACTGCACGTCTTGTGGAAGGGAGTCTTCCCGAGTGCCTACTCAGTTCTTCACTTTTTTCTTCAGAATGCCTGATAAGAAGGCTCTTTTTAGACCTTGCATGACCTGTGAGAAGAAGAGGGTCCACATGCCTGAATCATTCCCCGTCGCCGAGGCGGGAGTCCCACGGTAAATACAAAAGTAGTGTCAAGAGTAAATAATAGTAGTAGGCTAAAAGAAAAAGCCTAAGGCCTAAGTCTTAGTAGCCTATCTACATCATTATAGTAAAAAGAACCAAAGATTGGTCCCAGCCAATCAGCTGCTAGCACCCTCTAGAACCTTCCCAGCAGAGGCAGTTCTCCTCATATTTTCCTAGCACAAGTGAGAAGTAAGTATCCCAGATATAGAGAACTGACTAGCCGTGGAGGAGGGTGGGTGCATGTGAATCTATGAAACATACCAATACTGGATAACTGTAGTTACAGGTAAGTAACTTGTTTTCTTATCCAGTTTTGGGGTATCTTTCATAGATTCACATGCCTGAATCAGAGTAGCAAGCAGTATAACCATATACTGTCGTTTGCGGATGGTGGGAGACACTGGTTCATAAACTCCCAAATAGCATCCTCAGTGTTTCTCTCTTTATTTTTTATTTTTTTAAAAGAGTAGTCTTAAAGGAAGCAAAGCTATATCCAAGTATTAGCTATTATATATATATATATTTATATATATACAAATATTTAAAATCTTGCAGACATATAAATCTGTACATTTGCATGAATATTAAAGAATGGAATAAGACATAAAAGGGCAAAAGTACCTACGTCTGATCTTAATGAAAGAGATGGCATAGAACAGCCTGTCCAACCGCTGCATCTTCTTGATGCGAAAATTGAAGACAGTAATGCTTCGTGAACGTGTGGACATTTTTACATGTCGCAGCACGACATATATTTTCCGGAGTTACTCCAGCAAACAAAGCTGTCAACGTCGATACTGTTCTTGTTGAATGAGCTTTGACTTTCCTCTGCAAAGGTTTGTTAACCTTGTCATGGCAGAAATGAATAGCAGATGCCAGCCATCTGGCTATTGTTCCCTTTGTTACAGCATTTCCAAGAGTTGCTTGACCATACGCCACGAACAGCCGGTTGGATCGTCTGATATCCTTAGTTTTCTGTAGGTAGAATTTAAGACAGTGTGTAACATCCAGCGAGTGTAATGCTCTTTCAGCTGGAGTGGTTGGATCCGGAAAGAATGTTTTTAATCTTACCGGTTCGTTGAAGTTAAATTTTGATGGTATCTTAGGAATGAACCTGGGATTTGTTTGAAGGGTTACGTAGTCCCGAGCAAAATGTGAAAAGGGTTCCTTTATAGTAAAAGCTTGGATTTCACTAACCCTTCTTGCCGAGGTAAGAGCCAGTAAATGGGCAACCTTCCAAGTGAGGAATTTGAGATCAGCTTTATGGATAGGCTCAAATGGACGCTTCATTAACTGCACTAGCACAGTGTTGAGTTCCCACTCTGGAGGGGTGCTCGCACTGGAGGGAAGGCTCGGAAAAGTCCTTTCATAAATTGTTTGATAAGTGAAGGAGAGCACAGAAAAGGGAATTTTGAGCATTTCCTGAATCTAGAAAGTGCAGCAAGATGTACTTTGACCGGTGAAAAAGTAAGCCTAGACTTGGCTAGAGAAAGCAGATAATGGAGAACTTGTTCTGCAGGAGCTTGAATTGAGTGAATATTATTTGCCTCACACCAACAGCAAAATCGCTTCCGTTTGAGGCGATAAGTTTTGATTGTGCTTTGGGCACGAGATTTGGCCAATATTTTACGACAGTCTTGTGAAATGTTGAGGTCCTTGAACTCTAAGAAATCAGGAGCCATGCATGCAAGTGCAGTGACTGTGGGTCCGGATGAACCACTTGGCCTCCGTCCCTTGACAACATCGTAGGTGACGGCAGTAGGCAAATGGGCTTGTCTTGAGACAATAGTAGAAGTACCTGGAACCAATATTGTCTTGGCCAACGGGGTGCAATCAGAATTAGACGGCAACCTTCCAGCTTCATCTTGCGGAGCACCTTTGGAATCAATGGTATTGGGGGAAAAGCGTACGCACCAATCCCTGATCCCTGTTGAGGGAACCTGCTGGCATAATATTGACATTGTTTGTTCTCGCTCGTTGCGAATAGATCCAGTGCTGGTTAGCCCCAAGCTTGGAACACTGTGTTTGCTTGTTCCTTTTCCAGCTTCCACTCTTAACAGTCCGACTGAGACGTGCTCAGTGTGTCCGCCAGGGTATTGAGGAGACCCCTGACGTGTTTGGCTCTCAGGGCATCTTGTGGAAAGTGACCTATTCCCACAATTCCTGAGCTTCTTGCGAGAGCATAGCTGATTTTGTTCCTCCTTGTTTGTTGATATAATACATGCTGATGGTATTGTCGGTCCGGACTAGCACAGAGGAGCCCTTAATCCTCGGGAGGAATGCTTGGAGAGACAGAAAAACGGCGCGGAGCTCAGCCTGTTGATCTGCTGTTGTTTTTGTCTGAGACCAAATCCTGCAGATGACCTCCCCATCCTTCCATGGAGGTATCGGTCGTTAAAACGAAATCTGGAATGGTCTATAGGAACGTGAGATCCTGGGTTAGATTCTCTGTCTGCGACCACCAATGTAGACAATTTATCATGCGCGGCGTGACCTTGATGGTATCATCAAATGAACCCATGGCTTGTTGCCATTGAAGTTGCAGTTCCTCCTGAAGAGGTCTCATTTTGAGCCGTACCAAGGGTATGAGATGTATCGCTGAAGAGCACATGCTCAGGAGCGAAGCAAACATTCGGACTGAAACTGGCCTTCTGTTTTAAATTAACCTTGCCAATTTTTGAAGACGCAGCTGGCGGCCAAGTGACAATGCGTTGCACTGGACCGTGTGTAACCTTGCTCCGAGAAAAAACATGACTTGGAGAGGACGTAACTGATTTGCTGTCATTGAGAATCAGCCTCAGAGAAGAGAAGAGATGGATACATTCTGCTGTGGCAATCTTGGTTTCATGTTCTAAAGGACCTTTGAGCAGCCAATCGTCTAGATAAGGGAATACTTGTATTCCTCGAGAACTCAATGCTGCTGCCACTGGTGCCAAGCACTTCGTGAAGGTTCTTGGTGCCAATTTCAGCCCAAACAGGAGCACTTTGAACTGATAATGGGCGCCAGCCACTTGAAAGCGAAGATATTTGTGATGTTTGGGGTGGATAGGTATGTGGAAATACGCATGTTCCATATCCAGAGAAGCCATAAAACCTCCTTTGTTTAAACTACTCAAAATCTCGTGAAGACAAGGAGGAGGGGGACCCCTGGGCAGAGTAGTAGGTGGCTGTTTGATGAATTCCAGGGTGTTGCCGTTGGTTACTAGGTCTAGAACCCATTGGTCTGATGTAATTTCCTGCCACTTGTGAACAAAAGCTGATATCTTCTGGCCCACGGGTAAGGAGGGTAAAATGGTTGGCGCCCTGTGGAGATCACTGCTTCCTGTTAGCGTCTCGGCCTTGAAACTGTGATCTCTGTCGACCACCCTGACGGGAGAAACTAGCCGTAGACTATTGACGTCTGGCTGTAAGGCTGTACTGGGATTGATACTGCCTATTCTGTTGGTTTTGGTATCCTCCTCTTGATGAAAAATCACGTCCTCTCGCTCCTCTGAAAGATCTGCGCCCGTATTAAAGGGTGCCTAATGATCTTGCAGTATCCGTGTTAGTTTTTATAGCTTAGAGGGCCTCATCAATATGTTTACCAAACCAAAAACTATCCATCATAGGCCATGTCTAGAATCTTTGTTTGCCCCTCAGGTTTGAAAGCAGTGGCTTTAAGCCATCCCTGGTGTCTAAGCACTGTAGCCCCTGCTAGCTGACGGAAGTTGGTGTTCACTATGTCCAAGGCGCAATCTATAGTTTCCGATGCGACATGTTCTCCTTCCAACAGAATCTTTCTTGCTTCCTGCCTTCGGTCCTCAGGAATGAGGTCAATGAGACTCGCCATGTCTGACCACATTTGACGGTCATAACAGCCGATTATGGCTAGAGGATTGGCAGCTCTAATAGAGGCCGCTGCCATGGTAGAGAATTTTTTGCCTATAAGGTTCAGACGACGTCCTTCCTTGTCAGGCGGTGTGGTGATAGGCGTTGCAGGATTTTTAGATCGCTGTTGGGCGGCCTGTAAAATTACTGAAGCTGCCCGAGGGTGACCCATCAGACAGTATGGGCTTTTAGCAGGTGCACAGTATTTCTTTTCTATGCGCGGAAGCACTGCTGGAATGGATGTAGTCTATTATAGGTACCACTCTCGAGATCTTCCTGGACTCTTCCTTGAAATCATGAAGGAAACATTCTGCCTGATCGACTAACTGGCAGTAGAAGTCTAGCTCTTGCTCACTGCATTAAATTATGTACAGGATGCAGTCATAGATGAGGACATTGTAGACGATCTCATCGTAGACATGGGTATGTAGGCGAGGTTATTGCAGACGAGGCCGTCGTCATAGATGACCGTCCTGAACAACCATCATAGATGAGGCTGTCGTAGGCGTCCGTCATAGACAATGCCATCATAGATGAGGCAATCATAGGTGAGGCTATCCGTAGATGAGGCAA
The DNA here is from genome assembly GCF_964204655.1 of Triturus cristatus. NCBI lineage: Eukaryota > Metazoa > Chordata > Amphibia > Caudata > Salamandridae > Triturus > Triturus cristatus. The sequence continues at coordinate 764,035,235 of NC_140581.1, read as the reverse complement.
TCATAGATGAGGCAGTCCTATAATGGCCATTTGTGGATGAGGCCATTCGTGGATGAGGCCATTCGTAGATGAGGCCATCCATACATGATGAGGCTGTCGTAGACGACCGTCATAGACAATACCATCATAGATGAGGCAATCATAGGTGAGGCCATCCGTAGATGAGGCAGCCATAGATGAGGCAATCGTATGATGAGGTTGTTTTCGAGATGAGACTGTCCTGGGCAATCTCATTGTAGAGGAGGCCATCGTAGATGAGGCCATTCGTGGGTGAGACCATCATAGATGAGGCCGTCGTCGCCGACCGTCGTAGATGAGGCCGTCGTAGACGCCCGTCGTAGATGAGGCAGTCGTAGACGACCATCGTAGACAACCATCATAGGAGGCCATCATAGACGAGGCCATCGTAGATGAGGTCAATATTGGTGAGGCAGTAATAGTAGACATGGAGTGTTGTAATAGACTCCTTAATGTCAGGTTAAACGGATTTCCCTGATGTAGTGTCAGGGATGAAAAGGGAGTTGTAAGATCAGCCTCTGAGGAAGTTTTTCCCAATTGCCTCTCTCTGTGAGAAGTGCCTTATCAAGACTCAAGGTAAGTCTTCATGGCTTTTTTGCGCGCCCTCTGGAGGCTCCTGGCACGACCTCTCCCTTTGACCTCTCCTATGAGGTGAAGGAATCCTCGTTGTTCTCATCAGAAGTGACAGATTAAAGTCTCTGTAGTCCCAATAATAGCCTCATGTCTCAGAACGTGAGAGTTATTGAGGAAAAGGTTAGACATATTTCGTAGTCTATTACCTTGTTTTCTGCCACTCTGCCATATTACTGCCTTAATAGGGTCAGAGAAATGAAGTATGATCTTGGAGGATCCAAAAAGTAGTAATAGCTGAAGAAACTGAGCAGAGCTCAGGGAGACTCCCTTCACACACGACGTGCGGTAAAAATCTGAGGAGAACTGCCTCTGCTGGGAAGGTTCTAGAGGGTGCTAGCAGTTGATTGGCTGGGACCAATCTTTGGTTCTTTTTACTATAATGATGTAGATAGGCTACTAAGACTTAGGCCTTAGGCTTTTTCTTTTAGCCTACTACTATTATTTACTCTTGGCACTACTTTTGTATTTACCGTGGGACTCCCGCCTCGGCGACGGGAAATGATTCAGGCATGTGAATCTATGAAAGATACCCCAATACTGGATAATAACGCTGCGGCCATATAGCAAAATGTCTCAGTGAAGCATGTTTCATGCAAGTAATGAGACTTATGCAGTGCTGCAGGTTCGACAGGGGATCTCTCATCGGTGTCTGCACAGTTACGAAGGTAAGTCTCTAATGTTCTGATGGGGCCCAGATATCTTCGGGAAGGGATTGTACAGGCCTAAATTCCGAGAAAGGGGTAAGCTGTTCCTGACAGTATGTGGCATCTTGAAGCCAATCAGCTACCAGTGGCAGCGCTCGTCGCCCCCACCTCATTGCCATCCTGTGCTTAGCTAACAAAAGGAGGAGCGCTGTTAATTTACGTTCTCAGGCGGCACCTCCCGGACATATCTCAATAGCGCTACACAGTGGGAGTGCTCAAGGAGTGCACCAGTAATATCCACAAGAGTAGTGAAAATGTCACTCAGTAGTCAGAAACGCCAGGGTAAATCAAAGCAAGGTGCCGAACGTCTGCAGTGGGGAAGTGGCAGCAATTGCAGTGTGTGTCCGTGCTCAGACCCATCCTGGCCAATCTTACTGGGGTATGATATAGTCTGTGGATAAATGTCAAGTGGATGAGGCAGAGGCGATAGTTAGGGGACAGAACGCACGACTGAGTCCAGCAGTATTGCCATTGTGCGTCCGTCAGCGGGTACGTAAGGTCAGCGTCCCCTGCGCCTCTGTCAAGGCTGCCCGGGGGGCCACACAGTGGCCCCTCATCAGGGCCGCCGCCTTAGTGCCAGAGGAAGGCACTGGAGTCGGCCTCCTAGTCTCCCTGGGCTGGGACCAGGGGGACTTCCGGCCGGCCACTTCCAGTAGTGGGAGGGGGGACAGGGGTACATATACTGTCCCCCGCCCACTGAGCAGCCTCTTGTCCGCTGCCCGTCTCGCCTTTCGGTCGCACGGCGCCTCGCTGCATCTTCGCCTCACGACGCCTCGCTTCATCTTCGACTCGTGTTGTTTCGAGTTCGGGTGAGTGGTCACAGGGCCCCCCCGCCTATGGACTCTGATGATGGTGCAGCATGGCTGGGCAGCCCAGCTTCTGCTGGTTTGGCTGCCGGGGGTGGCGGGCAGCTGCTATGGAGATGAAGCGGGGGTGGGGGGTGGCACTGTGCGTGCGAGCGGACTCTCCCCGGCGTCCTCTGCTGGGCAGCGGTGGGGGCCTCGCGCGCCTGTCGACTCCTCCGAAGGCGAGAGGAGGCTCATCGTACCTTTCGTGGGACTGGGCTGGTCAATCATCCTTGCCGGGCCGGATGGCCCAGGGTGCCCCTGGCGTGCTCTCCGCTTGCAGTGGGCGCTGGGCACACTTGGTGGCGCTCCGGGCTGCGCACGCCTGGGGTGGGCGCTGCCGGACATGCTGCCACCCGGGAGCCCTATCTTGCGCGGCGCTCCCTCCCCCGGGTGGAGTTTGTGCTTCCAGTGAGCCTTGGGCAAGTTGCCTAGATCTCCGTGACTGAACTTTATGTGGCTGCGGGCTCACGTACAGCGTAAAAAGCTATATAAATTTAGCAACAAAGAAGTATGTCACTGAAGAAAATACCGGCCATTTAATTTGTTGTTTTAAAATTCTGTAAAATTTCGGGACGTGATATTACATAAAATGTTAAACAAAACCTCATGTATTCATTGGTAACATTACTTGTGTCGCGGTTTCAAGTACGTAGATAAGGACTACACAGGTTTTGTGACTTTGCCTATTTTGTGCCGGTTGGGTCATTAAATTACTGGTGATGCTGGTGGAAACCCTAACTAGAGAGCTTGCACAGTGGGCAACTGTCGATACATTGAAGTGGAATGCACAATTGCTTGGAAATTATTAAAACAGATAACAATTCGGAATCTCCAGATCGACCCAGCGCATGTGTAAAGACCCAGAAAGCTAAACGCATTTCTATACCACAAAACCATTAGTGCAATTTGTTCCGCAGGGTTAAGATTACCTGTTACGGACCTGTCACGTGGTCTTAAATATAAAACGGAAAAACTAAGATGTGTGCATAGCAATCGGTTGACAGATTAAAGGGTCGACTACAGTCCCCGCAATGCTTTGCGTGCATTCGCTCTTCCTGTTTACGCCATGACTCCCGGAGTGGCTGGGCATTGCACGGCAGTTGAGGGGGTGGAGCGTCTGGCTTGCGCGTGGCATTTCACCAATATCACCGTGACTGAATATTATGTAAATCCGGTGTTCACGGGCAGCGCCCCTATCCGTCGGTCAAATTTCGCACATATTGCGCCTTGTTGCCGCCCCCCCTGATCGACTGTGGAATTTTTTCAAATGTAATCATCCAATAAGGTTGCAAAGCGCCGAGCGAACCGCGTTGCTGTGGACTGCGGGGCGGCACTTCCCTCATGGTTGCCATGCCTCCCAGGGTGGGCACTGGGCACTGCACGGCAGTCGAGGGGGTGGGGCGCCTGGCTTGCGCGTGCCCCCAGGTCAGGGTGCGGAATTTTGGTACAGGAAACCAGGGATCGAGCCTCGGTCGCGTTTTCATCACGTATGTCTTATGCATTTCACTTTTATTGGCATGTCCGATTATGTATTGTATATACTGTCTCATGCACAGCGCTTGTATACTCCAGGTTCGAGTAGCGCTATATACGCCACGTGGCCCGCTCCCTGCTCGGTTGAGCGATCTCACGCTACTTCTACAGTAAGGATGCCGGGCGCCGTGCGCCCCGCATTGCTGTGCGCTGCGGGGCGCTGTCCACCGCGGCTCCTCATGGTTGCCAGGCCTCCCGGGGTCGAGGTGCAATGCACGGCTGTGGGGGGGTGTGGAGCACCGGGTCCGCGCAGTGCGCCGAGGCTCACGCCGCTGACTCGGGTGCAGGAACCAGGGCTCGAGCGTCGAGGTCGCGTTCACATCCGTGATTCTGGGCAAATCACTTAATCCCCTGTGTCTGAATATATATGTTAGTACGGTTCTCATGTACAGCGCTCCCATCCTTGGGTTGATTTCGCGGCATGTATCAGAGGCAGGATGGTACTAATTGTTGTGCAGTGTGCAGTGTGCAGGCAACAGGCCCACCCATTCGGGCCATGGCGCGACGGGCAGTGGGGACAGCGCCGCGGCGTTGCCGGGCCTGGCCAGTTTTCCCCTCTTGTGCGTGGTTATAGGGAAGAGGGGCGCAGCTGCCAGTTACAATGATACCAAGGGAATTAATGAGAGTACATATTAGTCACCACGAGCCTGCTGGCTAGTGGCTATGATTGGACATATGCATCTGCTGCTTAACACTTGGTTGTTCTACGGGAACTGGAGCAGGCAACAGAAAACATCAAGGGGGTCGCAGCTGAGGGACGGCGGGGCCAAGATGTCCTAACGCGTACCAGTGTATGGGCGGGTGCCTCCCGGAAGGTGACACTCGGATGCCTCCTTTGTTTCCTATTGTTTCTGTCTCTCCAGCAGGTCCTGATCGTAGGTTGACTTGGACCTCCGTTGAGCAGACTGTCCCTCCTGAACACTGGTACTCTTCCCGCGTCCTGTCCAAGTACGTAGATATAGATCTCTCCTATGACCCAGTGAGCACCGGCGACCTAGCCTGCTAGTGACATAGGAGTGTAAGTACGTTTCTGAGTTGGCAGGAACGGAAGGGACAACAAGAGTACTTGTGCCTGGAATAGGGCAAAGACTAAGTATACAGTGGGGGGGGGGGTATACAGTGGACAGGAGGTTAAAAAGGATTTTTACTACTTGTCTTCACATAGAGCGGGCCTCTTTTATCTGAGCGTATGCCAGGTGAGGTGAGGCGGTCTCCCGTATTATTGACGGGTAAGCACTCTTCTCCTCTTTTTTGAGCATTATTTAGCTCTCCACACTAACATTTATTTGTAGCGGATTACTGTATATTTTGGTTAGTGACCAGTAAGTTCAAGATTGATCAAGCAATTTGACGATACACGTTTTATATTGAGTACTTACCCTTATTCTTGTTCTCTTTTGTCTATAGGATTATAGAAAGATGCTCCCCTAACAAATCGTAAGGAGAGGTTTGAGATAACATTATCTTAAATATTTTTGTTTTTGCACTGGGTTTGAATCTACACAATATACACAGCAGTAGCATAGGTTCTTGTTGGTCCTGACGAAAGCCGGATTAATATTTTATCCTTCGGCTGAAACATGTTGACCTAATTTTTGGACTTGAGCAGTTATTCTGTTAAAACTGCGTCTACACTGTTTTTAAACTTTGTCACATGGACAGATATTATTAAAAGGTTTTTTCTGTCCTAATTGACAATTTTAACACCACTTCTTTACACTTCTTTGTTTTTGCACTGCTTCCATCACCATCATTAATACTTGATAGCCACACTAGGATTAGAGACAGATACCTCATCTCAAGATGAACAGAGAGGTTTAAGTCGCCCATTCTATCAGCAGCCTTGATCAACCTGATGGCTCAGGTAGGGCTATCGGATCCCAAATGATGTGGGCTGCTATTCTGGTGGCTGATGGGATTCATGATTTATGTTTGATTATGGAAAGTGTCTGAACTGCTTGATCTATTTTGTTAGTGGACCCTAGATTTCTTGGTTGTGATGATTGATTTGTCTCTTCGCTCACGAGGTCCAGGAGGGATCGACGATGATCAGCAGCTGGATTCGGAGTGTCCCACGACATCTGCAGCTGATGACGGTGTCGGCAACCGGATTGGAGCCAACAAGCCTTGGCAACTGCAAGTCTCGTGTGGACTGGAGATAGTCGGTGATGCAGACCAGCAAGGTCTGATGGTCTTACCCAGCGAGGGTAAGTGAGGGCAGGCCCGGAGCAACCAGGAGAGCCCTTAAAGTCGATGAGAAAGTCTTCGGGTGAGTCACTAGCCAACGGGCAAGGAACCGCGAATACGCCTTTGCAGGAAAAGTTTCACAGGAGCCCACGGTCACTCCGGACGGGGTAGGCCGCTGATTTTTGGAACCAGACCTGCTAGGGACTTGGACTGCAGATGGTCCAAAGCACAAATTCATAGAACGTTGTTTAGGGTTTGCACTCGAAATCAGTGCATGGTTCCCTCGTATTGCTGTTCCTCGTCACTCGTGGGGTCCAGATGCCATAGCTTCACTGGGGACTCAAAATGGCTGTCGAGAGGTCAGGAAATCCACTTCAGGGGACGCAGGGACTTCGGACTCCGGCGGGAGCGGTGAAGTTTGCAACCGTCGATTGAAGTTACAGGTGCCTGCCAAGCAGGGGAGTCACTCCTTGACTCCAAGGGAGATTGTTCAGTCTTCCAGAGATAGTGGAACGTCGAAGGGCCAGGATTCTTCTTTGTAGAGCGTCGTCCAGGGTAATCTGGATTGCATTGGCAATGCTTGCTATCTTATAGTGAAGATAGGGGAGGGACTAGCTCTATGACCACTCCTCTAGGAGGGTCAGGGTAGTGGGTGGTTACACCCACTTCCCTTTGTCCAGTTTCGTGCCAGAGCAGGGGCAGGTAGCCCCTGAACCGGTTTGAGCTGGCATATGCACAGAGGAGCCTCCTGCTCCCCCAGTACAGAACTTCAAAGCACTCTAAGAGTGCACCCACCCAGCTCCAATACACTAAATCCTGTCTGGGAGGTGGTGACACCTCCCTGTGACAGGATACCTTTTGTTGGGCTTCCTCCACTGCAAGTTTCGGTCAGCAGCAGGAGGGCAGCCCAGTGTCTGTGCTGGTGGCATCCATTTTGTGATGCCAGGGCTCTAGAAGATTTCTACTATTTAGTACAGTGGGTACATGGCATCCCCTCTAGAAGGGTGGGATCATACTCCCACACCAGTTACTGGTGTGGGGGTATGATTCCAAGTTGTTTGACACCAAACATGACATGTTTTGATGCAGTCATTCCAAAGTTAGCATTTACCGCGAGGTTATAATGCGCTAAAGAGTATATGGTTTAACCGCATCCACAAACAGCAGCAGAGAATAGACTCTGCCAGCTGAAGAGGGGTCCTGCTCATGCAGAAACACCCCCCTCACATAGTAAACCAAGCACCCTGCCCTCAGGATTGTTAGGGCCTGCAATAGGGGTGGCTGATAGGTTTATATGTGTGCGTATGGTGAGCTATAGGAACCTATACCTCAGTGAGGAGTGCTAACACTACCTCACACAGGCTGCAGTAGCAGGCCTGTGGTTTCAGATTGTGAATGCTTCCCAGGGGTGGTATAATACATTCTGCAGCCCCTGGTAGGCATGTGGAGTACCAATGCCCTAGGTACCTAAGGTACCATATACTAGGGGCTCATAAGGTACCACAGTATCCAATCACTAGTGCATCTAATATGCACACCAAGTTGTTTAGAGAGATAAGTGAGACTGGGGCCCTGATTAGCAGGGACCCAGCCAGACTATGGCCAGAAACCAGTGTACACATCAGAAAAAAAAGTGGGGGGCAACATAAGTGCAGATCCTACTCTACTACACTGGGACACTTAGCGATAAAGCCGGCTAGCATTAAGCACATATATTGTTATTCGGAAGGGGGATGCAGATGTTAGTCTGTGTGGACAAATGCTCCGTTAGTTAGGGAACCACCTGGGTTAAGACGTGCACGGCTAGGATCTGAGGGTAACCAGCATAGGCTTGCTTCCAGGGTTTGTAAAGTTGATCAGATGGGTCAAGCTGTGCTGCAAAGCACCATGCATAATCTATAGGTCACAGTTTTGAATACTAGGTCCATGCACTGTTACTATTAGGTTCTGATTCCTATACGCCGGCACACCATCATGTATATTGTACATTCGGGACATATGTTATACGTTCCACCGACCCCCGATGAGACGTGACCACACATTTTCAGCGATGTAATTTTCTACGGGTCAAGAGGGGCGAATTGTGGTGGCAACAAGACACCGGCAGCAGGGAGTGCCGTCAGGCGGCAAGGAGTTGGAGAGTAAATGGGATTTGAAGGTCACGCTGGATGCCGGCCACCTGGCCACTGCAGGTTGTTGATGGTGATCTCTAAGTGCTTAGTAGGGGTCGTGACAAAATACACCGGGGCTGATTCACAGGCGGGTGCGGTGGTCCCTACCTCATTTCACATTATTCTCCCTGTCGGGTCTGTCTAACGTTCATCTAAAAGGCCTTTTAATTATCAGCCTCTCTTGTCTCAGCCATACTGTGAGCAGTATGCAAGCGGTCTGGGCATCAGTAGGTTGGGGTGAGCGCGTCCGCTCCCGGCGTTGTGGCTGTGATTCCTGATGTGACTCTTGGAGTCCTAGTCCTGCTTGCTGTAGGTGGCTGATAAGTGTTGATTACATAACTGGATGCAATGGATGCGGAGGCAGAACCTTGCAGCACACTCGGCAGCAATGTTCCTGGCGATTTGTTTTGACCCAAGGCCGAAGCGAGAGCCTCTAGTGCAGGGCCAGAATCATTAGGCCAGGCAGCATGTCAAAGGTCTTTTAGGCACTGGTAGAAGGGCGCATGCTAAGCAGTCCTGAAGGCCCACCCCCCCTTGGCTAAGATGGCAAGCAGGGGTCACACGGGGGACGGAGCTATCAGCTGCCAATCTGTTGAGCATATTACCAGCATGAAAGTCGGAGGGAGGCTGCTGAGTTGTCCTAGCATTGTTCGTCTCGCTTCAAGGCCAGTTGGGGTTACAGTTCATGGTACGGTTAGACTTTTTGGTGGCGTTTGGATACTTTTGCTCTTGCTCATGCGACACGGCGATAAGTGGTTCAGTTGCTTCAGTTATGCGCATTTTCCTTGGCAGTTGCCAGCGAACATTCAGAATGCAATGTTGGTGGTTAGCCTGTTGTGCTGCCTTTCAGAAGTGTTTTAGCTCAGGCATGGCCAAGCATGGGTTAGATACCTGAGGTCTGCCCTGGGATTCATGTTCACAGGCAGGTGGAGTGGCAGAACTTAGAGGGGCTTGGGTCCGACCTCTGGTTACAGGTGCAGATCCTGGTAGGTTCACTTAGTATCCCGTCCTTGAGTTCGATGAAACAGGTACCATTGATTTGAGTAACGATAACGTGTAATTTCTCCCGCCCTTCAGCCTTGGCTGGCAGCTATGCAGTTTGTGGAAGTTGTCTTCCAACTAGGGCGATATGGTCCATATGTCTGGGGTAAACGCCTGGGTTAAACTCTATTGGGCTACAAAGTATTACAAGAACACTGGCATTCCCAGTATTCAAAAAAGAGAGGTATTTATACTTTGGTTTCCCTCTGGTTCACTCTGTCCTGTCTGCTCACTGGTTAAAATAGCAGAAGTTTGGGGTGGCAAGGCTTCACACAGGGAGGTGACTGACGGAATGTGATGGACATACTCCAACTAGTTCTAGACTCAGATAACTGAGTGAAAGAGGAAGCAAGGCGGGCTTGTCAACTCTGACCTCCACCCGCACTGGCATTTCCTGGCAGGAGTGGCTTGTCAAAGGTATTGCTCTTCAGCCAGGCAATGTTAACACTGAACCAACACCTAATTATTGGTTTCAGGTCAGATCAGTCAAAAATCCACGGGGAGTTTAGAAAGGACGGGGGCACCTCTCCAGAAGGGGCATGCTGGCCTCCGGTCCTGTATGGGTTAAGACTTGTTTTGGCTGGACCTGGGAGAGGCCCGGTATCAGCATGTTGTCAGTAAAGAGGCCTACCTTGGTGGGGGAACCTGGTTGTGACGGTGGCCACCCCCAGAGCTGTGGAGGAGTTACAGGGCGATCCAGAGTCTGCAAGTTACCAAGGGGTACTTCATGCAGCAGCACAGTATGGTGCTAAGCCAAGGATACCCAGCGTTGTCCCCTGGAAGAACTACGGCGCCCCGTTAGTCCTACGGGCGGTTGTGGGACTGAGCAACCGGGGGCTGCCTGGAACGCTCCGCCCACCTTTTGGGGGACGTGAGAAAGGGAGTGGACTGGTGGTCCACTGATGGGAGGGGTGGCCCCTCCCAAGAATTGGTAAACACCGATTGGCGACGGTCACGGTGTAATTTGGCTCATCAGACAGGCAGGCGGCATAAGGGTTGGCCTGCCCTGGGATCGCCCGTAAGATAACCCACCATGTTGGCATATTTGTTATGCAAATAAACCTGCAGCAATTTTCTCCACTTACAAGGTGTCGTGTGGTTTATTGATGTATTGTGCTGCATGTAAACTGACTACGGTTGCCGATATTGGCACTATGTCAAGGCTACCCGGGGGGCCACGCAGTGGCCCCTCATCAGGGCAGCCGCCTTAGTGCCAAAGGAAGGCACTGGAGTCGGCCTCCTAGTCTGCCTGGGCTGGGACCAGGGGGACTTCCGGCCGGCCACTTCCGGTAGTGGGAGGGGGACAGGGGTACATATACTGTCAAGAAAACGCAATATACAAGGGTCCAAAGGGAACTAGTTTAACGACTAAAGTACCTTTATTCCCCAGGCAACACTGAAAACAACTAGAAAAAGTTACTAAGTCCAACAACATAGAACAAAAAGCCACTCAGAAGCTATAAACAAAATGGGGACCTCATCGAATAGTTAATACAGCACTGTGTCAAAAGTTAAGAGTCCATCAGCCCACCCTCATTGGCGGAGCTTCGTCATTTGAGACTCTAAGGGGTTATGGTTTGGGCCCATACTATCGAACCAGCCGGCTCTGCTGAGTGCCCAACCTGTTTATCCCCGCATACAGAGACAGAGAATCTAACTTATTCAGACTCAAAATTAAAGCTGAAATGTGTGTGCAGTGCTATGTGGTGAAAGTGTATTAAAAATGACTACGTGGGCAAAAAGTATGTTTATTAGGGATTGACCAGGTGTCATGTCTAAAAAAACCAAATAGTCTTGAAAGGATAGACTATTTCCTGATTGGTTTCATAAGGTCGACATGTTTCAGCCGAAACGGTCAACTGACCCGGCTTTCTTCAGGACCTAAGTGGATGGAAAACAGGGCTACTGCAGGAATAACAAATCTAGTGAATGATTAAGTGACAAATGAAAAAATTCATAAAATCTTATGTGGCAACAGCCACCCTACCAGGCAAGCAACCTTTTTGCTTGGTTATAAGAACTTGATCTTCTTTCCTAAAAGATAGGGAAAATCCAACCATAAGAGAGGTATAACATCAAATCGCGTACAGCCTTAGTGACCATTGTTCTACAGTGACTTTTAGACACTGCGTTATTCATCAGAAAAAACCCAAAACGTGGTAACCATTAAAGGGAAAACATGTATGATTATAAGTTCAACTGACCCAGCTTTCTGTGGGAGGACAGCCTCACCTCACCCGGCTGACTACTCGGAGAAGGAGGCACCGCTCTGTTAACAAGTAGGGAAAAAAGGACAAGTTGTGCATGGATACTTGTCTCTCTATACCCCTTACTCTGCATTTAACAACACCACACCAATAAAAACCATGACTCTAAGAAAACCGCTCTAAAAGCGAAACTGGCCGCATACACGGGAGAATCACTGTGTTCCAAATCTAGACCAACCAGACGATCTCATCCCGGTATGCCAATGAACAGAGGAATACATCACTGTGACGACTATGAACGGTGCAGTCAAACACTGGATCATTCTTCATAAGGTTCTAAAATCACAACCTTTCTCTGCATACTTGCTGCTATCAATTCAACAGAGGGTTACTACACCTCTGTTAGTTCTTTAACATCAAGTGGTTCCGTTATACTGACTACTACCCCTAATACATACATCAAAAAACAGACAAGGACCAAATGCCTATTTCTACTCTTTACAAAGTTTCAGATTCCTATACCCTTACCTGTCCGTCGATACCTCGATCTGGACTCCGCGCAGTCTGGGAGGTGACGGCAGGAGGGGGAGGGCTCTTTAAATACCCGCTCTGATTGGAGCGATCATTAGCTCAAGACGCAGGTGCAGGTAATCGTAGTCTAAGTGGGGCCGCCTATCTGTAACGTACATGTGCCGGTCTCGAGACACATGTCTCTAGCGCATGCGCAGTCCTAGGTATAGCGCGAGAAAGAATACAGCGTCTCTCTGCTGCTCATCGTTCCACAAATCTCTAGCACATGCGCAGTCCTCTAACTGGCGCGAGAATGTACACAGCGTATATCTGCTGCTCATGGCTGTGCACTTAAATAGGAAAACCAACAGTCACTAAATGGGAACGTCAGCCGATGTCAGGACACCAGTCATTTTCCGGATACTGCAAAACGATCAATCACAGTCCACATAAACAGATTCAGGTCTGTATATATAGAAAAACATAAGCACATGAATAGCTCAATCCATGTTAGAGCCAACTGAACAAACAAACTGTGAATACTGTCACGATGTCAGCTCAGAGTCATTTTATGAACCAAACCCTGTTTATAGATGGAGAAGGTTGCATAAGTGCCCCGTGGATACAAATCCCATGCACATCTCGTGAACAGGCCACAACAATAAAACGTCCTTATTAATGGTATAACTCGCTCTATCAAAGGAGCATTAATGGAAATGGTGGACAAAAAATATATATGTTGGGGAAGGGTACCGGGGACCACTATCCCTGTCTATTCACTAACCAGAGAACGAACACCACAGGGGTCTCCAGTCAGAGTAGGTTGGAACACGAGATACTTGTATTGTCTTATCCATATCTCGAGAGAAACATATGTAGCATGCTCCTACAATTAAATCTTTTTAAAGATGTAACTTCATGGGGGTACATACTAGTTAGCACAGCGAAAAAAACGTGAGCTGTCGGAGACCTTGGAGAGTAGCTCATGACAGAGTCCTTAACTGCTATATGAATAACAAGGAGTATCACTGAGTAGTTAGAGATGCTAAGGACCGACAAGTCAGATGGAAGTCCATGGAATGTTGTCATTAAGACCATGCATGTCTGTTTTCATTTTGAAAATCCAACGTTGCTCTCGCAGAAACAGAAAACGAGTGATGTCTGTTACATGTTGAGGAATCAAAGGTCGTTCCAAAACGACCCACCTCAAATCATCAGCTCTGTGTTGTTTAACCAGAAAGTGGTCTGTGAGGCAAGTGGACTGTTTCCTGCATCGAATCGTGCTCTTATGCTCACTGATACGGAGCTTGACTTTGCGTGTAGTATGCCCAATATAGTGTAAGGAGCACAGGCATGTGATCATATATATCACACACTCGGAATTGCAGTTTGTGTGGCTGTTAAGTATCCAAGGACGACTGGTGCCTATGTCGACCGATGTAACCTTAGTTGTCTGAGGACAAGCACTGCACGAGCCGCAAGGGTAGTGACCTCGTACAGGGGGTAATGACCACAGAGTATTGTCAGTGCGTACAGGTCGTGTGCGTGGTCGTGTGTGTACCAGGCTATTGCGCAGACTTGGACCCTTTTTAAACGCAAACAAAGGAGATGGAATATTGTCTGAGGCTACATTCAGAATGTGCCAGTGTTTGCGTACGGTTTTCTGTAACCTATTGTATAAAGTTGAAAAGGTGGTTACAAAAGTCATCCTGTCATTGGAAGTCCTAGAGACGCTGTTATCCAACAGCGCATCTCGATTGTTGTTGGAAGCCCTCTTCCACGCCTGACGCACTAATCGCTTGGGATACCGGCGTGATTGAAGTTGAAATGCCAATTCTCTGGCATGTTTGTCAAAGAGATCCCTAGTGGAACAGTTCCTCCTGATCCGTAGGAACTGGCCCACAGGGAGATTCTCTCTGAGGGCCCTGGGATGGTAACTGTCAAATGAAAGTAACGAGATTCTTGACATAGGTTTCTTAAAGAGTTCACAATGTAAGGTGTTTCCAACAGGAAAGATGGAGATGTCAAGAAAAGATAATCTCTGTTTGCTATGCTCAATAGTGAACTTTAAGAAGGCGTTTTGTTCATTGAGCCAAATGTGAAAAGCCTGGATCTCTTGGATAGTGCCCCGCCAAACCACCAGTACATCGTCGATGTACCTCTTCCACAACACCAGATGTTTGAAAAAAGGGTTGTTGTGGTTCAGTACATGATGTTGCTCGAACAGATGAACATAGAGGTTGGCGAGGCTCGGCGCAAAAACGCTCCCCATGGATGTGCCAGAGATTTGTAAGAAGATCTGATCTTTGAATCTGAAAAAATTCTCAGTCATGGCTATCCTAGCACACTCCATGATGAAAACTACGGGGGTCATACTATTCAAGTTACGTGCTTCTAGAAGTCCTTTGATGGAATCCAGAGTTTCAATTTGCGGAATGCAAGTGTAGAGTGACTCTACATCAAAACTTACCAAAATATCGGTACTGGTGTCAAACTCGATATCTGGTAGCATCCGCAGGACATCAGCAGTATCCTTGAGGTAGTAGGCATTTCTGAGACCATTGGTCGTAAGAAGACATCTACAAACTTAGATAAGGGCTCCAGCAGTGAACCTATCCCAGAGATGATGGGGCGTCCTGGAGGAGGCCGTTGGCTTTTATGAATCTTAGGGAGGCAGTAAAAATAGGGCATCACCGGACTGTTGGTCACCAGGAAACGGGCTTCCTGCGACGTTATCCACCCTTCTGCCTCTCCTTCTTCTACCAGATGTTTTATCTCCAGAGTTAGTCTTGGAGTGGGATCTGTTTCTAAGATCCGATAGAATTTGGTGTCCATAAGTTGCCGAAGGCATTCAGTTCGATACACGGCAGTGTCTTGTAAGACCGTGGCGCCCCCCTTATCCGCTGGCTTGATAGTAATGGACGTGTCTTTAGTTAAATTTTGGAGGGCCAGTTTGTCTTTTCTAGAGAAGTTACAAAAATTCATAGGTCGTGTATCGTATAGCGCCATCACATCAGAGATTACCGCCTTTTCAAAAGTGCACACCTGAGAGGGACCCTGATGTGCCAAAGGGGTGAAATTACTTTTAGGGCGTAATCCCGTATTGACAAGGTTTGGATCTTGGGTAGATACGATGTCATCATTCGGCTCCCTATTCTTGAAGAAAAAATGGAGTCGGACTTTCCGGAAGAATTTTTCCAACTCACATCGCAGAGTGAATGGATCACCCAAATGAGTGGGCACAAAACCCAGCCCTCTATTAAGGACAATGAGTTCATCATCCGTGAGAGTCCTGGAGCTTAGGTTCACTACAAGATCATTCATTCGGTTGAGTTGGGGGTTTGTTGAAGATTGCCCCTCCTGCTCCGGGTGTTCGGGAATGTCGGATCTGGTTGCCAGTGAACAGATGGAGTGCCTCTCCGTTTGCCCCTCGTGCGGCCTTGGCCCTGTTCTAAAAAAGACTGATTGGGATAAAATTGTTGCGATGGTGGCGGAAAGGATTGCAAGTGTGGTGGAAAAGGAGAAGGACGATAACCCCAGGGAGCCGGTGGCCATCATTGTCCTTGACTGGGGTAAAAGCCTTGTGTTCCACGTCGCTTATTATATCTCCGGGACTGACCTCGCCCTCGTCCTCGAGGGAACCCATTGTTGGAAGAGTCAGAATCTGTAGATCCGAACTCGGACCCAGACCCAGAAGAAGAATAGTTTGATCCGTAGCGCCTCCCTTTGTTGTTGAAAAGTGGGGCCACATGCGTATCACCGGTATAGGGGTAAATTTTCTCCCACGAGAAACGGGCCAGATCTTTTTTAAACTTGTCAATCTTATTGATCAGGATATTATCCCTATATTCTTTGTTAGTTTTGTTCGCCTCGTCCAGATGTTTTTTGTACAAAGCCGATGTAATAGTGGTTTTGATCTGCCCCTCTAATGTCTGGATTTCAATAAGGATAGCATTTGCTTGGCGCTTAGCCGTGCTGATAATTAAAATTAACCAGTCATGGGTGCAGCGCCAAGCGATGACGGACCAATCCCGCATGAATTGCTTGTCCGTGAGAAACAGTCTGGGTGCATTGGTGACTATCAAACCGGTCAGGGCACATTTGCCTCTCAAATATTCAGCCATGATCAACCCGTGGACTGCAGTACGTAAGTGTGTATTCTTAAGATTGAGCAATGTGGCCCAGTCATCCCTGGGATGTCCTGTCACATCTGGCAGGGAATCCAGGATACTGGGATTATCAGCAAGTATGTTACTAAGTGTTTCGTCATCAAAAGCTAGGCCAGCAAAGTCTGCCATTCTAGAACGAGTTAAACTAGAGTCAGGGAATAGAGGGAGCGGAGAAAGACTACTAGATAATCTAGAGTCTAAGAAAGGAACCCGCAGCCGTGGCTGCTCGAACAACAAGAAAACGCAATATACAAGGGTCCAAAGGGAACTTGTTTAACGACTAAAGTACCTTTCTTAGACTCTAGATTATCTAGTAGTCTTTCTCCGCTCCCTCTATTCCCTGACTCTAGTTTAACTCGTTCTAGAATGGCAGACTTTGCTGGCCTAGCTTTTGATGACGAAACACTTAGTAACAAGAATTCCTGTCATACGAGGGGAGGAAAACGGTAACCAGCGAAAACGGACTACATCTCCCAGGATGCTTAGCGGTTGAGAGGTTATGTAAACAGGAGAGCTGTTACATAACTCAAGGGAAACACGCCCTTATGTAAACAGGAGAGCTGTTACATAACTCAAGGGAAACACGCCCTTATGTAAACAGGAGAGCTGTTACATAACTCAAGGAAAACACGCCCTATAAAGGGAGGAACCGGGAGGTACAAGGCTGTCGGATATTGTGTTTACACCGACGTACCTGCTTCGTGAAGAGCAGTGTTCCGGAGTGGTGCTCCAGTAAGGCAAGAACGGAGGTAGGTCGAGTCGTTACTCCCTGGGCCGTGTCTTGCCCCATCGTCACCTGTGAAGGACCCGGAAGCTCTACCGGTCAACCATTGAGCTTCGCTTTTTGACTCGGCTGAGTCCAAGCGCAGTGGCGCTTTTGCTGGTTGGAGTCGTAACTCTCAGCCCGACCAGAGACACAGGGACTGCCAGCTGTAACGCACACCAGGAGGTGTTTGCCGCGTTACAGACTCGGAAGTCCACAGGATCGATCGAGCGGCTGCTCTCGGTTCAGTCTTCTTGCTTGTGATTGGGGTATCGGTGACGCATCACCAGGAGGTGACTCCGCGTCCCGGTGCAGTCTGAGGAAGAGGTTGAGCGGCTGCTCCCTTCAGGTAGAGACCCCGGCTGGGTGTTTCCCTGACTCCTCGATTCTCCCCAACACTCTTCGTGCCCCTCACAGCCTACCGATTGGCATTGTCGGCCATTTCATTTCTGCCCTCTGTTGGCATACGCCGGGATCGGCGTATATGCAGAGGACGGTTAGGACCATCCGTGCTGTGGGCTGGTAACGTACTTAGCCTGGAGGATTCCAGTGACTATAACTTTTGTTTGTTCTTTGTATTTTATTTGCCTTCATTAAAAGAACTAACCCTTCACAAGTGGTTGCGTCCTCATTGTCGTGTCTGTTAAACGATCCTGAGACGTTCAGGGCGTTACAAAATATCCGACCTTAATAACACTAACTGTCTCCCGGTCGATAACAGACATGGCAACACTTGATGATGTGCTGGCTGCTTTAGCGGCCATGCAAGTTGAAGTGGCTGCCTCTAGGCAAGAAACAGCCGATGTAAAAGCCAGACTGGATGCTATCCAATTGGACCCGCTCACGCCCAGCACCTCCCTCACGAACCAGACCCCTGCGGCAGTAGTGGAAATGCCGGTAGCCATCCCCTTGGCAACACCAGAGAGGTACAGTGGGGATCCTAACACAGTGCAGGTATTCCTCACACAAGTGGCGCTACATTTATCGTGCAAACCAAAGGCGTTCCCCACGAGTCAGGCTCGTGTGGCTTTCCTTATATCCTATTTGGCTGGAAACGCGGCACAATGGGCCGTACCTCTGGTGAGCAGGGACGACCCCCTCTTATGTGATTGGGGTGCTTTTCGCGAGGAATTCCTGAAGGTATTCGACAGAAGGGCTGACTCGTACACGGCGGACCGTGAAATGCTTGAGTTGAGACAGGGATCCAACGACCTGGTGCAGTATCTCAACGCGTTCCGAAGGCTGGTTGCGGAAACCAAGTGGCCTGTTGCTAAACAGACGGCGCTCTTCCATCAAGGGCTGTGCGATGAGCTCAAGGACGCCGTGGCTCATATTGACCCTCAACCCAAGACATGTGAGGGCCTTATCAACCTGGTATTACGGCTGGAACATAGGCTTAGTGAAAGAAAGGGGTTCATGCTCCGCGCTTGGTCTCCTTGTTCCATCGGCGTTTTCCTGCCAGCGCTGGACCCGTGGGGAGCCGCTGAGAGGGAGGATGTACTGTCAAGAATTCCTGTCATACGAGGGGAGGAAAACGGTAACCAGCGAAAACGGACTACATCTCCCAGGATGCTTAGCGGTTGAGAGGTTATGTAAACAGGAGAGCTGTTACATAACTCAAGGGAAACACGCCCTTATGTAAACAGGAGAGCTGTTACATAACTCAAGGGAAACACGCCCTTATGTAAACAGGAGAGCTGTTACATAACTCAAGGAAAACACGCCCTATAAAGGGAGGAACCGGGAGGTACAAGGCTGTCGGATATTGTGTTTACACCGACGTACCTGCTTCGTGAAGAGCAGTGTTCCGGAGTGGTGCTCCAGTAAGGCAAGAACGGAGGTAGGTCGAGTCGTTACTCCCTGGGCCGTGTCTTGCCCCATCGTCACCTGTGAAGGACCCGGAAGCTCTACCGGTCAACCATTGAGCTTCGCTTTTTGACTCGGCTGAGTCCAAGCGCAGTGGCGCTTTTGCTGGTTGGAGTCGTAACTCTCAGCCCGACCAGAGACACAGGGACTGCCAGCTGTAACGCACACCAGGAGGTGTTTGCCGCGTTACAGACTCGGAAGTCCACAGGATCGATCGAGCGGCTGCTCTCGGTTCAGTCTTCTTGCTTGTGATTGGGGTATCGGTGACGCATCACCAGGAGGTGACTCCGCGTCCCGGTGCAGTCTGAGGAAGAGGTTGAGCGGCTGCTCCCTTCAGGTAGAGACCCCGGCTGGGTGTTTCCCTGACTCCTCGATTCTCCCCAACACTCTTCGTGCCCCTCACAGCCTACCGATTGGCATTGTCGGCCATTTCATTTCTGCCCTCTGTTGGCATACGCCGGGATCGGCGTATATGCAGAGGACGGTTAGGACCATCCGTGCTGTGGGCTGGTAACGTACTTAGCCTGGAGGATTCCAGTGACTATAACTTTTGTTTGTTCTTTGTATTTTATTTGCCTTCATTAAAAGAACTAACCCTTCACAAGTGGTTGCGTCCTCATTGTCGTGTCTGTTAAACGATCCTGAGACGTTCAGGGCGTTACACATACTTGCTGATAATCCCAGTATCCTGGATTCCCTGCCAGATGTAACAGGACATCCCAGGGATGACTGGGCCACATTGCTCAATCTTAAGAATACACACTTACGTACTGCAGTCCACGGGTTGATCATGGCTGAATATTTGAGAGGCAAATGTGCCCCGACCGGTTTGATAGTCACCAATGCACCCAGACTGTTTCTCGCGGACAAGCAATTCATGCGGGATTGGTCCCTCATCGCTTGGCGCTGCACCCGTGACTGGTTAATTTTAATTATCAGCACGGCTAAGCGCCAAGCAGATGCTATCCTTATTGAAATCCAGACATTAGAGGGGCAGATCAAAACCACTATTACATCGGCTTTGTACAAAAAACATCTGGACGAGGCGAACAAAACTAACAAAGAATATAGGGATAATATCCTGATCAATAAGATTGACAAGTTTAAAAAAGATCTGGCCCGTTTCTTGTGGGAGAAAATTTACCCCTATACCGGTGATACGTATGTGGCCCCACTTTTCAACAACAAAGGGAGGCGCTACGGATCAAACTATTCTTCTTCTGGGTCCGAGTTCGGATCTACAGATTCTGACTCTTCCAACAATGGGTTCCCTCGAGGACGAGGGCGAGGTCAGTCCCGGAGATATAATAAGCGACGTGGAACACAAGGCTTTTACCCCAGTCAAGGACAATGGTGGCCACCGGCTCCCTGGGGTTATCCTCCTTCTCCTTTTCCACCACACTTGCCATCCTTTCCGCCACCATCGCAACAATTTTATCCCAATCAGTCTTTTTTAGAACAGGGCCAAGGCCGCACGAGGGGCAAACGGAGAGGTACTCCATCTGTTCACTGGCAACCAGATCCGACATTCCCGAACACCCGGAGCAGGAGGGGCAATCTTCAACAAACCCCCAACTCAACCGAATGAATGATCTTGTAGTGAACCTAAGCTCCAGGACTCTCACGGATGATGAACTCATTGTCCTTAATAGAGGGCTGGGTTTTGTGCCCAGTCATTTGGGTGATCCATTCACTCTGCGATGTGAGTTGGAAAAATTCTTCCGGAAAGTCCGACTCCATTTTTTCTTCGAGAATAGGGAGCCGAATGATGACATCGTATCTACCCAAGATCCAAACCTTGTCAATACGGGATTACGCCCTAAAAGTAATTTCACCCCTTTGGCACATCAGGTTCCCTCTCAGGTGTGCACTTTTGAAAAGGCGGTGATCTCTGATGTGATGGCGCTATACGATACACGACCTATGAATTTTTGTAACTTCTCTAGAAAAGACAAACTGGCCCTCCAAAATTTAACCAAAGACACGTCCATTACTATCAAGCCAGCGGATAAGGGGGGCGCCACGGTCTTACAAGACACTGCCGTGTATCGAACTGAATGCCTTCGGCAACTTATGGACACCAAATCCTATCGGATCTTAGAAACAGATCCCACTCCAAGACTAACTCTGGAGATAAAACATCTGGTAGAAGAAGGAGAGGCAGAAGGGTGGATAACGTCGCAGGAAGCCCGTTTCCTGGTGACCAACAGTCCGGTGATGCCCTATTTTTACTGCCTCCCTAAGATTCATAAAAGCCAACGGCCTCCTCCAGGACGCCCCATCATCTCTGGGATAGGTTCACTGCTGGAGCCCTTATCTAAGTTTGTAGATGTCTTCTTACGACCAATGGTCTCAGAAATGCCTACCTACCTCAAGGATACTGCTGATGTCCTGCGGATGCTACCAGATATCGAGTTTGACACCAGTACCGATATTTTGGTAAGTTTTGATGCAGAGTCACTCTACACTTGCATTCCGCAAATTGAAACTCTGGATTCCATCAAAGGACTTCTAGAAGCACGTAACTTGAATAGTATGACCCCCGTAGTTTTCATCATGGAGTGTGCTAGGATAGCCATGACTGAGAATTTTTTCAGATTCGAAGATCAGATCTTCTTACAAATCTCTGGCACATCCATGGGGAGCGTTTTTGCGCCGAGCCTCGCCAACCTCTATGTTCATCTGTTCGAGCAACATCATGTACTGAACCACAACAACCCTTTTTTTAAACATCTGGTGTTGTGGAAGAGGTACATCGACGATGTACTGGTGGTTTGGCGGGGCACTATCCAAGAGATCCAGGCTTTTCACATTTGGCTCAATTAACAAAACGCCTTCTTAAAGTTCACTATTGAGCATAGCAAACAGAGATTATCTTTTCTTGACATCTCCATCTTTCCTGTTGGAAACACCTTACATTGTGAACTCTTTAAGAAACCTATGTCAAGAAACTCGTTACTTTCATTTGACAGTTACCATCCCAGGGCCCTCAGAGAGAATCTCCCTGTGGGCCAGTTCCTACGCATCTGGAGGAACTGTTCCACTAGGGATCTCTTTGACAAACATGCCAGAGAATTGGCATTTCAACTTCAATCACGCCGGTATCCCAAGCGATTAGTGCGTCAGGCGTGGAAGAGGGCTTCCAACAACAATCGAGATGCGCTGTTGGATAACAGCGTCTCTAGGACTTCCAATGACAGGATGACTTTTGTAACCACCTTTTCAACTTTATCCAATAGGTTACAGAAAACCGTACGCAAACACTGGCACATTCTGAATGTAGCCTCAGACAATATTCCATCTCCTTTGTTAGCGTTTAAAAAGGGTCCAAGTCTGCGCAATAGCCTGGTACACACAGGACCACGCACACGACCTGTACGCACTGACAATACTCTGTGGTCATTACCCCCTGTACGAGGTCACTACCCTTGTGGCTCGTGCAGTGCTTGTCCTCAGACAACTAAGGTTACATCGGTCGACATAGGCACCAGTCGTCCTTGGATACTTAACAGCCACACAAACTGCAATTCCGAGTGTGTGATATATATGATCACATGCCCGTGCTCCTTACACTATATTGGGCATACTACACGCAAAGTCAAGCTCCGTATCAGTGAGCATAAGAGCACGATTCGATGCAGGAAATAGTCCACTTGCCTCACAGACCACTTTCTGGTTAAACAACACAGAGCCGATGATTTGAGGTGGGTCGTTTTGGAACGACCTTTGATTCCTCAACATGTAACAGACATCACTCGTTTTCTGTTTCTGCGAGAGCAACGTTGGATTTTCAAAATGAAAACAGACATGCATGGTCTTAATGACAACATTCCATGGACTTCCATCTAACTTGTCGGTCCTTAGCATCTCTAACTACTCAGTGATACTCCTTGTTATTTATATAGCAGTTAAGGACTCTGTCATGAGCTACTCTCCAAGGTCTCAGACAGCTCACGGTTTTTTCGCTGTGCTAACTAGTATGTACCCCCATGAAGTTACATCTTTAAAAAGATTTAATTGTAGGAGCATGCTACATATGTTTCTCTCGAGATATGGATAAGACAATACAAGTATCTTGTGTTCCAACCTACTCTGACTGGAGACCCCTGTGGTGTTCGTTCTCTGGTTAGTGAATAGACAGGGATAGTGGTCCCCGGTACCCTTCCCCAACATATATATTTTTTGTCCACCATTTCCATTAATGCTCCTTTGATAGAGCGAGTTATACCATTAATAAGGACGTTTTATTGTTGTGGCCTGTTCACGAGTTGTGCATGGGATTTGTATCCACGGGGCACTTATGCAACCTTCTCCATCTATAAACAGGGTTTGGTTCATAAAATGACTCTGAGCTGACATCGTGACAGTATTCACAGTTTGTTTGTTCAGTTGGCTCTAACATGGATTGAGCTATTCATGTGCTTATGTTTTTCAATATATACAGACCTGAATCTGTTTATGTGGACTATGATTGATCGTTTTGCAGTATCCGGAAAATGACTGGTGTCCTGACATCGGCTGACGTTCCCATTTAGTGACTGTTGGTTTTCCTATTTAAGTGCACAGCCATGAGCAGCAGATATACGCTGTGTACATTCTCGCGCCAGTTAGAGGACTGCGCATGTGCTAGAGATTTGTGGAACGATGAGCAGCAGAGAGACGCTGTATTCTTTCTCGCGCTATACCTAGGACTGCGCATGCGCTAGAGACATGTGTCTCGAGACCGGCACATGTACGTTACAGATAGGCGGCCCCACTTAGACTACGATTACCTGCACCTGCGTCTTGAGCTAATGATCGCTCCAATCAGAGCGGGTATTTAAAGAGCCCTCCCCCTCCTGCCATCACCTCCCAGACTGCGCGGAGTCCAGATCGAGGTATCGACGGACAGGTAAGGGTATAGGAATCTGAAACTTTGTAAAGAGTAGAAATAGGCATTTGGTCCTTGTCTGTTTTTTGATGTATGTATTAGGGGTAGTAGTCAGTATAACGGAACCACTTGATGTTAAAGAACTAACAGAGGTGTAGTAACCCTCTGTTGAATTGATAGCAGCAAGTATGCAGAGAAAGGTTGTGATTTTAGAACCTTATGAAGGATGATCCAGTGTTTGACTGCACCGTTCATAGTCGTCACAGTGATGTATTCCTCTGTTCATTGGCATACCGGGATGAGATCGTCTGGTTGGTCTAGATTTGGAACACAGTGATTCTTCCGTGTATGCGGCCAGTTTCGCTTTTAGAGCGGTTTTCTTAGAGTCATGGTTTTTATTGGTGTGGTGTTGTTAAATGCAGAGTAAGGGGTATAGAGAGACAAGTATCCATGCACAACTTGTCCTTTTTTCCCTACTTGTTAACAGAGCGGTGCCTCCTTCTCCGAGTAGTCAGCCGGGTGAGGTGAGGCTGTCCTCCCACAGAAAGCTGGGTGAGTTGAACTTATAATCATACATGTTTTCCCTTTAATGGTTACCACGTTTTGTTTTTTTTTCTGATGAATAACGCAGTGTCTAAAAGTCACTGTAGAACAATGGTCACTAAGGCTGTACGCGATTTGATGTTATACCTCTCTTATGGTTGGATTTTCCCTATCTTTTAGGAAAGAAGATCAAGTTCTTATAACCAAGCAAAAAGGTTGCTTGCCTGGTAGGGTGGCTGTTGCCACATAAGATTTTATGAATTTTTTCATTTGTCACTTAATCATTCACTAGATTTGTTATTCCTGCAGTAGCCCTGTTTTCCATCCACTTAGGTCCTGAAGAAAGCCGGGTCAGTTGACCGTTTCGGCTGAAACATGTCGACCTTATGAAACCAATCAGGAAATAGTCTATCCTTTCAAGACTATTTGGTTTTTTTAGACATGACACCTGGTCAATCCCTAATAAACATACTTTTTGCCCACGTAGTCATTTTTAATACACTTTCACCACATAGCACTGCACACACATTTCAGCTTTAATTTTGAGTCTGAATAAGTTAGATTACACACTGTGTCAGGAGTCTCTGTATGCGGGGATAAACAGGTTGGGCACTCAGCAGAGCCGGCTGGTTCGATAGTATGGGCCCAAACCATAACCCCTTAGAGTCTCAAATGACGAAGCTCCGCCAATGAGGGTGGGCTGATGGACTCTTAACTTTTGACACAGTGCTGTATTAACTATTCGATGAGGTCCCCATTTTGTTTATAGCTTCTGAGTGGCTTTTAGTTCTATGTTGTTGGACTTAGTACCTTTTTCTAGTTGTTTTCAGTACATATACTGTCCCCCGCCCACTGAGCAGCCTCTTGTCCGCTGCTTGTCTCACCTTTCCCGCCCCACCGCGTACCCTGCGGACGGACAATGAAGGGGATTGGGGGGGGGGTACAATTTCTAACTTATTGTTTTGTGTTGCAGGAGTAGTTACAGGGCGATCCAGAGTCTGCAAGTTACCAAGGGGTACTTCATGCAGCAGCACAGTGTGGTGCTAAGCCAAGGATACCCAGGGATGTCTTAGCGTTGTCCTCTGGAAGAACTACGGCGCCCCGATAGTCCTACGGGCGGTTGTGGGTCTGAGCAACCAGGGGCTGCCTGGAACGCTCTGCCCACCTTTTGGGAGGCGTGAGTAAGGGAGTGGACTGGTGGTCCACTGATGGGAGGGGTGGCCCCTCCCAAGAATTTCTAAACACCGATTGGCGACGGCCACGGTGTAATTTGGCTCATCAGACGGGCAGGCGGCATAAGGGTTGGCCTGCCCTGGGATCGCCCGTAAGATAACCCACCATGTTGGCATATTTGTTATGCAAATAAACCTGCAGCAATTTTCTCCACTAACAAGGTGTCGTGTGATTTATTGATGTATTGTGCTGCATGTAAACTGACTACGGTTGCCGATATTGGCACTATGCCATTAGGAATACGGATGGGAGCTGAGTTTTGCATGGCAGCATATCGTTTTGTGACAAGTCTCCGAGGCGATAGTGAGGTCAATAACATTTCCAGCACTTGGAATGCAGGTAGGGCCGAGGGGAATGCGGTGTGTAGCGCACGAATAGCGGCGTGTAATTGGTGATATGCAAATGTATCGAAGAACGTAGAATTATCGCTCTGCAAGGACTCCTGTGATGCAGTAAACAAGCCGTCTGGATAAATGTCCCCCATATTCGTGAGATTAAGCTGGCGTAGTCTAACCCTCATTTAGGAGTCCTTCATGATGGTTAGCAAGAGATCTCCTATAAGTGGAATAGATGTAGCAAAAAGATATTCAATAAGAGCTCTTCGTCTCAATTCATCCCGTGCCCATTCTGTACATGCCACTGTATCAACATGCTCTCGGGGACGCACAGAAGGCAAAAACAGTACCATCTACAATGGGCAAGGAGCAACGATATCGCATTCGGCTACAGTGTGCGCCATGTATTCAATTGGAAACAGACAATAATGAGCAAACTGGGCTTGGGCGCTGAAATAATATAGGTCAATGTCAGGGGCTCCCAAGCCACCCTGTTCGAAGGGGAGTGTCATAATTTCCCACGCTATACGCGGTTGACCACCCACCCAAGCTAAGGAGACTAGTCGTGATCGAAGTTGCCGGTGGAAATGAAGAGACAGAAGGAGAGGAAGGTTTATAAAGAGGTAGAGACATTTTTGGAGGATAACCATTTTGGCTATGGCCAAGCGGCCAGTCAGGAACAGCGAGTCTGTTCCAGCTTTCCAGTCTTACATCTAGTCAGGTAAGTAGACGGCCATAGTCATTCCTCCATAGTTCATAATATTTTCGCTGAGCCAAATCCCAAGATATTTGATGGCTCCATCAGCCCAAACCAGGGGGAACTCCGAGAGTCTGTTTGGGGTCACGTTCGTCAATGGGAAGATAATACATTTGACCCAATTAGTTTAAATCCCTGATATTCCGCCAAATCTGGTGAATTCCCTGATAAGAGGGTCTAGGTTGACATGTGGGTCTTTGATATTTAGGTTGACATAATCAGAATACAGCAATGCCAAGATCCTGCGAGAAGAGAATGCTAGTCCTCGGTGTGTATGATGCTGACGCAGTCGGGCCGAGAATGGTTTCACTGCAATCAAGAAAAGTATAGGGGAGAGAGGGCACTCCTGATGGGCTCCCCTAGTGACGACAAACGGGTCAGAGACACTGCCATTATTTCTTAATCGGGCCCAGGGTAAGGAGTAAAGCAGGCCTATAGTTTTGATGAAGGAGGTGCTTAAGCCTTGATGCGTTAGCAGGGCAAAAAGACTCTAAGGAGTCGAGCGCTTTAGTGGCGTCCAGAAATACTGACATGGCATTTAGGGTAGGATCAATGGTATGGAGCAGCACAAAGAATGTATGGAGATTATGGGAGGTAGAACTACCCGCCACAAACCCTGCTCGGTCTGGTCTCAGCAAGGTTGGAAGCAAAGGGAGAAGACGTGAAGCAGGAAGTTTAGCAAGATATTATTGTCTGTATTGATCAGGGAAAGTGGTCGGTATGAATCACAACTACTAGGATCCTTGCCATGCTTAAGTATGGTGATAATGAGGGCCTCCCGCAATGAGGGGGGCAAAGCACCTGACAAAAAGAACTCTGCGACCATCGCTAGTAAATAGGGGCTGGCAAGGAAGCATATTCTTCATAGAATGCGACTGTTAAGCCATCAAGCCTGGGGGCCTTGTCTGTAGGCATATAATGGTTCACCCAAATAACTTTTTCAGTCGTGAATATCACATCAAGATAAAGTCTATGCCCCTCTTCAAGCCACTAAAGTTGGATAAAATCCAGATAGTCTGAGAAACCCACAGGGGTATTGCCCTGCCTGGATCCACACAGAGATGAAAATAAATCTACCAGTACCTTTTGACTTGCTTCTGTGCCGGTGTTAACTTGAGAATTGTCAACCCGTAGTTCTGTTATGTAGTTGCTAGCCCAGGGCTGGAGAAGTAGTTGCACAAGGGATTTTACCTGCCAATCTCCCTCACCAAAACTTCTCACTCGCAACTCTTTACCCAAGTAGAGCGACTCCCGCTCAGCCACCTCTTCGTATTTAGAGACTTTACTACGAATCTTGGCAAGGCAGTGAGTGTCGCGTTCAGCATAGAACTGTATTTCAAGGTCTCTGATTTCATGTTCAAGACGCTCCAAATCTCCACATAAAGCACGGAGCACTCCTATCTGTTTAGCAATGCAAACTCGCCTAATGACCACTTTGAAGGCCTCCCACAAAGTGGCCTTCATAACATCTGTCTTGTCATTAAGCTCAAAATAGTCCAGTATTGCTACTCTAATTTCTTCCCTGAACACCTGGTCTTCCAATGAGCCCGACGGAAGTCTCCATGCAAAGGCCTGGGTGGGACCCACCTAGGCGCTCCAGCTCTGGTAGGATGGGGCGTGGTCTGATAGCGTGAGCAGGAGGTGGGAAGCCCGAGACGACCATGCCAAAACATCTTGCATTACCAGCCAATAATCCAGCCTCGACAAAGTGTTCTGGGTAGTGTTTATGCATGTGCCCTCCCTCTGGTTTTCATGGCGTAGATGCCAAACATCAGTCAGATAAAAGTCTTCCATAATTAAGTGCAGTTGGGCTGCGGCACGTGGATGGGGTCGTCTGGAATCGCTCGCCCTGTCCATTGCAGGATTTAGTATAACATTAAAATTTCCACCCCACACAGTCGTGACAGCATTTGAGTCTGTCGCCAGATCTCTGTGATGAAATGGGGGTCATCTGTATTTGGACCATAGACAGAAATAATCTGGATTTGGTAATCTTGAAGGACACCAGCAATTATCACATATCTACCTTGTGTGTCACATTTAACTTTGTGCACGCACCAAGCCAGGCCTTTCCCAATAAGAATTGCTACACCCAGCCATAATTTGAATATGTAGCAACATATTTTCCCCAATTCTCCCAGATATTAGACTGGTGACCGTCCCTTCTGTGAGGTGTAGCTCTTGCAACAGGCATATATATAGTGCAGTGATCATTGAAGCCCGAATGTTCCATGTTAAGAATTTAAGTGGACGCAGGTGACTGTAATATTGAAAAACAATGGTAATAGGCGCCAGCTAAAAAATTGTGTGTGTATTTCTTTGAAAGAGTAAATAGAATGGTAGTCAACTCTAAACAGTATAACAAAACCATCTACCCACCACCCACACCAACCTCCAAACCTGGTTGTGCACCCTTCCCCACTCCCCCAAGATCACCCATCTAAACATGTGAAGAAGGGACTCATCCCGGAGGGCAAAGAGTGGCCGGGAGTGCACCCTAATCGTGTATGGCAAGGTGGTCAGGTCTAGTATAACTGCAGGCTACATTGACAGTGAAATTATGTTGTGAGGATCTATAAGGTAACACATTGAATGTGAGAGTGGCAAAATCATCATATAATGCTGCTAGGATTCAAGACAGCTAAGGAAGTCGAACATAACTCACAGGAGCGATAGCCACCATGACGGCTGGGAGGATTAATATCAATCATTCTCACCCAATGTATGCTGATCTGCTGCATGAGAGGGAGACCTGGGACTCTTTCTGTTTTTAGTGATATGTTTGGCAAATTTAAAACCATCTTAGCATCCAGAAAGAAATGTTGTTTGCCCTCCCATTTCACTTTCAGTCGAGCTTGATAGATAATGGCATATGGGATCTCCTCTTGTTGCACGATTCCTTTGAAAAGAGGAATTTTTGGCGGGCGGCTTCTACCGCTACTGTAAAGTTGGGGTAGAAAGATAAACTATTTCCTTGATATTAGATTGATCCACGCTCTCTCATCAGACACGAGACCACATTGCGGTCCCTGTACTTCACAGACACACAACTATGGGCCGAGCTGGCTTGCCGGGGTGAGGTCTGGGGCCCAGCGATCGATGTGTGTGTTCCACAATAAACATGGTAAATAAGCATTCCCCAACAAGTTTGCAAACCATTGTTTCAACAAAGGCGTCCATTTTTGTAATATTGGTGGACTCAGGAACTCCCATAATTCGCACATTGTTGCTGCGAGAACACTCTTCGAGATCTTCATTTTTGGCCGTAATCACTGTAGTGGGGTTGGTGAAAGACACTCGCAGAGACGTCTTCCGTGCCAAAAATGTTTATTCCAGGAAACAAGCAGGCGAATGTACAGGAACCCACGGCAAAGGCAACCGCACAGCAGGAAACCGCAAATGCAACTGCCTGAGTCAGGGTAGAACACACTTCTAACACTTTGTCCATTTTCAATAATTGCCCCCTGTGCTTCATCCACATCTGATACTCTTTGCTTCAATTGGTTGATGCGGTCCTCATGTCAGTCCACACGTTGCTTCACCTTATCCAGTCGGCCTGTTAAGATGTCTAGTTTTGTGTCAATGGCCTTGAGGGTGGATCAAACATCTGCCAGGATTTCTTAAATATAAATCTCCTTTTGCAATTCACCTCGGAGCGCTCAGGGGAGCCCCTCGAGTGCGATCTCGCATCTCCCTGTCTGGTGAGGCATCGACTTTTGAATTGTGATTTTGTGGTATTGTGTCGCTTTTCCACATGGCTGTAGTTGTCTCTGCACTCTTCAGCAGAATTGGCATGGGATAAAAGAGAAGAAGAAATGTATTGTACTGTTAATTAAAACACACAATATAAAAACATTCAATGTTAAAATTACATTCTGCCTTATCTTTGTTCTTTTAAATTTTAAAAATGAGTCATGAATAAAGGTCGTATCAATCTCAGTTTCGTTATCTGTGCAGTCCTTTTCAAGGGTAATAAATTGCTTGTGCTTCAGAATACAGGACACAATGTTAACAAGGCCTAATTCTAAATAGGCTGTCTCTGTGCTTAATAAAATGTTTTTACTGCATGCTGTTCTTCCTTGCGCCTTTGACTAGGTCTTAAGTCTTCTAGCAACTAAGTCGAAGTACTTTGTTAGTCGACAGTTTAATTGGGTCTCCTCTGGATTAAAGCAGAGCTTCACAGCCTGCCTGCAGCTTCTTATGCCCTTTTGGTTCCATATTACTCGGAGTAAGGCGCGCCTTATGTCCATCAAACTTGGGCAGATACAGATTATATGTGTTAAGTCCTCTTGTCCTATTCCACAAAAACGGCAGGCCTGTTCTTCTTCTCTCCTTTTCCAGGGTGCCAAGTGTAGAAGGATTGGTAGAATGCCGAAGAGCAATTAAAACTGTTTTTCTTTTGTCTTCTGTGTAAGTCCTATTTTCAGGTATGCTTGTGGTTTAAGAGCTTTATAATCTTTCAACACTGTCCATCCTTGAGCCCTCTTGGCCAGAATTTCCTTATCTTCTATTGCTAATATCATTTTTGTTACTACCTTTTTGAAGCTTTTATTATCTGCGGATGACTCCCAGAGGTTTGTCAGTTCGAGATATTCCAGTGATTCCAACAGGTACTTCTTGGCTAGTGATTTTTCTCGGGTTGACAGCTCGGTCCAAAGGTGGGCATTTAAGGATCCTTGCTCTGCGCCTTTGATTTTGCGCCAGCTTTTTAAATAAGCGCCTCTTCTCTCCACTGT
Organism: Triturus cristatus; assembly: GCF_964204655.1. Lineage (NCBI taxonomy): Eukaryota > Metazoa > Chordata > Amphibia > Caudata > Salamandridae > Triturus > Triturus cristatus. Next base: position 764,004,111 of record NC_140581.1, on the reverse strand, counting down.
TTGTCTCTGGGGGCCAAATTCAAGGCATATTTGGGCAGGCGACACGTAGTTGGGCAGCTGGAAAATTGCTCTATATGTTCTACTAATTATATTGTCTAAAACTGCCGCGTCTTTCCCTTGCATTGGTTCACTCCCATATGTGAGCATTGGCTGCAGTCGTGCTGTGACCACTTGTAAGAGAGGATCCATTGTTCGGTTAGGGAGGACTTTCTTCAGGGGCTTCATTGAAAAGTAGAATGTGGTGCCCTTCCGACGCAGGGCCTCTAATTGAGGTTCAAACAAACCTCTGCTGTCCAATAGTACCCCAAGGTACTTGTAGTTGGTTACCCGATCTAGCCTCTGCCCTTCCAAAAACCATGAAAGTTTCTTTGTCTTGTTGTAATTCACTGTCCTTACTTTTGATTTATTTAAATTGATTTTTAATGCATTATATTGTGAAAATGTATTGGTATTGGTGTGTTCAGAAGGTGTTTGAGTCCTATTGGAGACTGGCTTATTAAAGCCAAGTTGTCTGCGTATAATAGATTTGAAAACGCGATATTTCCCAACCGTGGGGCGTGCGATTTGGTTTTATCTAGTTCCCCTGGAAGGTCTGCTAGGAAAAGGATAAACAGCATGGGGGCTAGAACACACCCTTGTTTTAGGCCTTAATTTTGGTGTTAATTTGCCTTGAGAGGTGCGTCCCAGATCCCAGCTTGATCTTGACCCAAGTGTTGGTGTGCAATAGAATCAGCTGTTTCAGGAGAGGCCTTGGTATCCTCCACTTTTTCAGTTTCTGCCAGAGTTTGGCGCGATCTACATGATCGAACGCTGCGCTATAATCTATGAAACATAGGAATAGCGAGCTATTTGCTGTTTTAACGGCATCTATCAATAGAGTTAGCGCCATGATGTTCGTTGTTGTACCCTGTCCTCTGCAGAACCCTGTTTGGTTTGCGGGAATAATGCGCTTTAAGGTTGCCCAAGTTGTTAATACCTCCAGGAGTAGCCCCACATATTATTTTGCCTCTGTGTCGATTAGGGCAATAAGTCGATAATTGCTAGGGTTACTCCTTACACCCTGCTTATAAATTGGGCCTATTATTGATCCTTTCCAGGACAAAGGACATATCGCCGATTCCTTAATTCCTTTGAAGACTGGTATCAATGTGTTACTCCAGAAGTCAGTATCATGCTTGAACATTATTGGAGGTATTCCGTTGGGGCCGGGAGCTCCTTCCGAATTTCCTTTTGATATTAGTAGCTTAATCCTAGCTGCTATTATTTCACTGTTTTTTTCCTTCCTGCTTGATGGTGATTGTGAGCTCATTGTTCCTTCCTCTTCCTGACTTGCTTGTTTACCCTGGGTCTCAACCTGAATGGGCCTTCACATTTTACGTGTTTAATTCATCCTGTGTTAAAGTCACACGTATTCCTCTTGATTATCCTTATTTTTCCTCTAGCTGAGTCTCCCTATGGGTTTTTATCGTTGAAGTGATTAGATAAGTAATGTGCCCAATCAGATTCTGATATGTATGAACTTACTCCATTATGGCCTGGCCATTGAAGGCTATGGATTGTCTTCCAGAACCTAGCGCTGTTCCTCAATTTGGAATCGTGCATTATTTTTGCTCACAGTTCCTCATACATTTGCCTTTTCTTTTCCCAGATCTTCTCTTTTTGCAATGCCTTTAAGTTCCGTAACTCCTTTTGCAGGACTTCGTTGTGTGGTCGTTTACTGGACTGACTTAAAGTTTGGTTTACTTTCCGTTTCAAATTTTTTATCTCAGGTGAAGTTGCCTTTCCTAGTAGGTTGCCCAATATATTCCCTTTGGGGATTTTTGCCATTGTAGCATATGTTGTTCAGAGGTCTTTTACAAACCCTTCCCAAGCCTCTAGCGAGTTCGTTATCAAGCTGGTTTTTTGATGGATAATTATCTTTGCGTTAGTTGTTAATTCTTCTATTTTATTGGCATCGCACCTTATCCATCTAAAATTCGAGGTGTACTCAATGCCAGCGCTTTCCCTTGTTTCCATCTCGTTTCCACTGGTTTCACTTAGTGTCACTTCTTGTGGTAGGTGGTCGCTTTGACCATTTTCGCCCATTCTGAATGAACCTATGTTAACGAACAGTGGAAGATTTACCAGGGTAAAATCAAGGTAAGAAGAAGTGCTTGAAGAGAAATACGTTAATGAAAGTGGGGTATCCTCTTTAAATCGACTATTCAATACCCTCAGATTTAGCTGCTCCAGATCTTTCAATTGTTGAGTTGAGCATTTTGTGTGTTTGTTTGTTTGAGAGTGCAGGGGCTTGGTGTGGAATTCCCCACGCTATATTAAGTTCCTGTACTATTTCATCTTCTGATGTTGTTCCAAAGAGGTAAAGATTGAAGTCACCTGCTAGAATTAGGTTCTCCACTTACTATATCACTGACCAACTATTTTGCCCCTTTAAGTCTATGCTTCGGGTGTAAATATGTATTGACTATGAGTAAAGATTGATCCACCTGTTGGATTTTGATTGTTATGACTATTGCCTGTATGGCACTTGGGGGGGCAATTTTTACCTTGACCTCTTCCATCGTTCCTATTGTTAGTATTGAGGCGAGTTACATCAGGCCACTTGAACAATGTCCAAATGTTGAGCCTCTGGTAGCTGGGTGGATTTGTGTCATATATCCTTGTAAGGCTATCTCGTTCTCTTCCCAAGTTTCTTGGAGTAATATCAGGTTGAATGATTTTAAGTAATTTGATGTTTCTGGATCTTCAAGCTTGCTTGTCAGACCGTTAATATTCCAGATACATATTCTGATATTTGTGGAGTCAGCTTTTGTTGAAGTCTGGCCAGGTGCCCTTTGTCACTTCGTGTCCCCCGTTATTATTGTTCGCTGTATGTTTGCCCAGCTAGAAACAGATTACTGCGTTGTTAAGTTTTTTGTATGTGAGAGACCACTGTTGGACCCTGGAGAGTGACTAAGTGCTCCTTTTAAAATTGATTTGACTTTTTGTAGGCAATCTTTGTTGCTTTCTTCTAGGAAGGGGAGTGGGTTAAGCTGGTCTTTTCTCCTGGTTCCAGCTTTATTCCCCACTGAGAGAATCTGATCGTTTCCTTCAAAATTTGGTCTGCTAAATCATTTGTTTTCCATGTTGTCTTTGTCACTTAAGGGCCTTGTTGGTCTGATGAGGATTGAAATTCTATTGTAAGCAAATCTGTTGTATTAATGTGTTTCAGTTCTTTAATTGAGTGGACAAGTCTTAATATGTTACCCCTATTTAGGGTGTCCACTCTTCCTCTCGATTTATATTCTGGGATGAATAGAATTATATCTGTCTCTTTTGATGTGATGATCCGGGTTTGCAGGCGTGTAGTTATCTCGCTTTGTTTGACCCTATATCGGAGCTGATTTTTGTTTATAGTTTCAGGGATTACTCTGCTGGGTCCATAGTACTCCTCTATCCCCTGCTCTTCGGCCAGCCTGTTCCTATTTTGTGCGTTTTCCGTCAGCTGATTATCCTGAAACGTATTTACCTTGTGTTGTTTGACATTGTTTGAGGGTTGGTTGTTATTTATAACTTCTGTGGCGATTCAGTTGAGCTCCTCTGAGGTCTGTTCTGTAGCCTGCGTTTCTCCGCTTTGGGTGTTTTCCATTGGCAAATTTTCTGCCAATCTCCTTCCTCTGCATGCCACTTTCTGATTCAGTTATTGGTATTTGATCATTGCTGGGCTACTATCCTTCAGCACTGTCTGTTCACGTTATCTCCATTGATGTAGGCGATGTTGGAATTTCCAGTATTTTTGAGTTCCTTATAGCTTTTGGTCTGTTGTCTAAGGGTGATGTCTTTTTGCCTTGGATGTACATCAAAGTTTCCCTTGTTTGCTTTTTCCCCAGGGGCTACCGCTGATTGGTTCTCGTCAGTATGACTTGCTCCTATTGTTTTCCTATTCCTGCCCTTCATTTTTTGTTTACGGCGGGCTCGCGCATTCATAGATGTCTCTGCACCGGCCCTTTCGTTGTTTGAGTTATTTAACATGGAGTCATCTAGAGTATGTTTGAGGTTAGGTGACGAGTTCCCTTCTGTGATAGATGTGGGCTGCATCTTACCAGCTCCTATTGTTTTTTTTACTAGGGCCTGTTCTTCCAGACTTAACCTCCGTTATAAGATGCGACGTTGTATTTGATTTTAGGTCAGCCAGGAGATTCCCTAGCATTGTCGGTAGTGTTGATAGCTTGTCAATTACTGGGGTGCAGATGCAGTCAGTTCCTACTATTTGAGAGTTTTGCTGCTTCTTGTCCCCTTTTTATGAGGCCGTTAAGGTCCGCAAGTTTCCTTTCTATCCCAGAAGTGAATTCCTCTAGTGTGTGGAGAACAGTTAGCTGCATGTCTAATTTGTCGGATTGATACTGCAGAGCTGTTGCAGATAGCTGGATGGTATTTAGTAGCGTTACCCAAAATGCGTCTGAGGGACTTCTACTCCCTTCACTATGCAGATTGATCAGTTCTTCCGTGGAGCTATTTATAGTGGGTTTTACATTATATGATGCCACTAAGTCCTCCCATTCTTGTGACGCCAGGAAGGTCATGTCGTTTTCTGTACTGCACGAGTCCTCTTTTTTGCGGGTGCAGGGAGTTTTTAACTTGGTCAGTTCCCCCCTGCAGTTTTTCGACTGTCAGAGTGTCAACTTGCGCAATCTTTAGGTTGAATGGAGAACAATTTTTTGGCTGGGGTATTGTAGTCCCTCCATCTTATTCATTCTGTAAATACTGTTGAGGAAGGGAAGTTAACTGATCACTCAAGTCTTTGGGTCGCTGATGCTCTGGGATTCTTTCTGGTTCTGTGACCCTCTCGCTCTCATTTTTGGGCTCCTTAGGAGTTTTCTCCTGGTCATCTAAGCTTTTTGGAAAATTGCTTGTCAGGTTGTTGACCCCCATGATCGCTTCAGAAGATTGACCTCCTTGAGCTCCGTCCCCTGATATACTTCTCAAGCGATTTATAATGGTCGCCGTATGACGTTTATCCGTATGTATATCTGCAACTGTATTCATTGTCTTTCCTGGTGTTTGGGACAAAGAGTGTCCTGTTCCCCCAGGTTGCAGAGGTGTTTGTAAGCCCTCAATGGTTTTGTTGTTAGAGTAAATTGCTTTGGCAGGGTCTTTTAAAAAAGGTACATTTCGTGTACATTTTTGGCTGGTAGGAACTTAAGATCTTCCTTGGGGGTTGTCCTTCTATGTTTATAAGTTCGTCTATTCTGTTTCTTGTTTCCCTCTTAGATGTTGTGTTTAGCTGAATTACATTTTTTGGCTCTTTTATGACTACAGGACTGCTATCATTACTAGCTTTTAAGCCAGCGGTTAAGTAGATGTTAATGTCTTTGCAGTAACTTTTGCTGGTACTTTCCATATCTTTGATATTGATTTTTTCCAGTGATGTCATTTTCTAAGGCTGCCATATTTTCGTGATCTTCTCGTACTGCTTCCCTTCTTTTCCGTTTAGGTGGCCGGTTTGTAATGGGCCTTCTTTCCCTACCCGACCTCATAACAGTCCGGGTGGGGAGGTGGTCAATACCAAGGGCAAGTATCAGGTTGTTATTTGAATTTGGGCTTCCTCCTTCCTCCTCCTCTCACCCCCTCCACCAGGTACTCTCACTTCTTTCTCAAGCTCAGTTCAAAAGGGTGGGGACCAAAGGGTGGGTTCTGTCTTCTATTGCCCCCTCTGAGAAAAGTCCAGGAATAGACAGAAAAGTTCGGCAAACAGTCGTAGGTTGATTTGAGAGGAAAGGAAGCTCTACGGCTCTCAGCCCCACGAGAGTAAAGACAAGACACTGCAAGTGGGGCTCACAAGGCTGAACCGCAAAGCATACCCGACCTAGTCAAGTCGCCTAAGCGGTTCCCACCGAGGGCACTCACTTACCGGCCGCCCGCTAATGGCGGCCGCGCTTGCTGGCGCCTACCTTATGCCCCCTCTCTTGCTGGTAATGGGCTGTTCTTTCAAGCGCAGAATCTCTTATGTCGAGGTTGGGTTTAACAGCTTGATGATGCAGCTGTTGTGGGGTTTTCACAGCAAAGTCACACTCCTCGGCAACGGTGAAAGTGGAGCTAGAAGTAAGAACCAGCAATGCTCGGCAGGGATCGGCGGTTTAGCAGATAACAAAGGGCAGCTTTCCCTCCTTGCTTCCAAAACCTACGTCCTACGCCCTCTGCACATCCTCGGCACATCCTCTCTGTCAAAGGCCAAAGCAGATCTGGGCAAAGTAAAGCTGGGCAAACTAAAGCCGCAGGCCACGGGAGTTACGGGAAGTTGCGGGAAGCCCACAACAAGCTGAAGGCAAAAGGCAAGGTCAAAGTAGAATCCAGGTAGAGTGATACTGCGAGGCGCGGCGCAGCGTCCTCCTACTCCTCGCGCTCACACTCGCACAGCGTCTGACCAATTCTGACCGATTCTGGCAGCCGCAAGACCAGCATTGGCATGGAGGCTCAGGTATCTGAAAGGAAGGTATCCGGGCGTCGCCAATGGGATTGCAGCAGGGCTCCCAGGTCGACAATCAGCACCCAGTAGCTAAAACGTGAGGGCCCGCCACACCCTGAACCCTATCTATAGCTAGGAGGCACGAGCAGGCCTAGGACCAAGGTTACACTATCTTGAGCAGTTCAGTAGAAGCCAGCATTAATACAAACTCTTCGCTCCCTGTGGAGCCTCCAAGCCACCACTGCAACACTATAGATCTAGTTAATCACCCCAGGGTCTCTCCTGTAATTTGCAGCAATCACGAAAGTTCAGTCCTGTATCAGGGGACTACACCCCACAGAGCAGTGTGGTCAGAAATATATTTCAAGAGCTGGAGGGGTAAGGGGGCCACAACTCCCGCCCCCAAGGTCATCCAGTCCCACTCTATATGTGAATTAATCATGCCAGGTGCTAAGTTTGCGAACGCTTGAAACGGGAGTGGGGCATCCACTTTAGAGCAATCAGTGGCATCGCAGCAGTATAAGCGCTTACTTTAACACCGCATTTGCCAATGAGGGTCCACTCCTCCTCCACAGCAATCTTGCCAGGCATCCATGCAGTCCTCCTGTAGCCCCACGGGGGTCTAAGTCCCGTCCCAGGAGTTGGCCCCGTTGTATGCGGTCACCGGGGGAGGTTTATCGCGTTCCATTCAGCTCCACATGTGGAAGCTGGCTGCTTCTCCTAGGGGCTACGCCCCCACCCTGGTCGGCACGCGTGCCGCAGGCCACGACAGGCCAAGCCACGCCTCGGTGCCCAGTCTCGCAGGTGTCCCAGCGCGGACCCTGCAGCAACTTCAATCCGGGATACTCTGCATGTAGGCCCAGGCGTGCCACCAGCTGGTCCGTGCATGCCCTCCTCCAGTGCCGCTGTCGCAGGAGCACTAAGGTTTCAAAAGTCCCCAATACACAAGTGTCAAAATGGGCCCGGAAATGTAGCCCGCATAATGGGACTTTAGCCGGAGATGTGTCGAATTTTTTTTATTTTTATTTTTTTGTTTTTTTTTTATTGATTCAGCGAGGAAGCATTACATAATAAAACAAAAATATACAGATATCTCTCCTGTACACAACACAAAAGAAGCAAGGTAATGCATACATAAAAGCATATAAACATATAATAACCATCATTCTTGTATCCATTTTCTCATTGGCTCCCATATCTGAGCCCCTAGCTTTTTCTTTGAGAGACCTTTTAATTTATACAGGGCTGATTCGGTGTTATATATTGAGATTATCTTGGCCCTCCAACCACAGAAGGAGGGGGGGTCCGGATCAAGCCACTGTGACGTTATACATAACCTCAAAACCGACATAGACATAAACTTAAAGCCTCTTTAGGGCACCAGTAATCCAATCGAATCTGAGATAGATTCAGGTTCCATTCCAAACAATACCAGACTTGCTGTAATAGTTATCTGTATCCCCAGATATTGCATCATAAACCCCTCTATCTCTAGTAACAGAGGCTGAAGGGCAGGGCAGGAAAAAAACATATGAATTGAGTCTGCTGCATAGAGATCACATCTTGCGCATTTATCACCCCTCCCTCCCTTCCATTTTGCTATCTTTGCTGGGGTATAATACAAATTGAACAGAGCCATATATGACTGGCTCTTAAGACCACCAGACAGCAAAATGGAACCAGCAATTTGGGTTACCAACTTTAAGTCTAAATTACTAACTGATAGTTTCTCCTTCCATATTGCTTCCTGCCTAGCCATATCATCCCGTTGCATACCCATAATCTCCATAAAAATCTGACGTATTTTAGAGTTCTGTTGTATTAAATCCAAAATACGAATCTGTCGAATCTGACATCTACCCCCCGTGACTGCACCCTGAAGAAAGCTTCTCAACTGCAGATATTTTAAAAAATCAGCATTACTGACACTAAATCTGCCCTGCAATGCTACGAACGAGATCATCTCTCCCTGCACCAACAGATCCCCAATTCTTTTAATACCATAATGGGCCCACCTCCGCATGACCACGTCATGAAATATCCCAGGTAAGATACCGATAGAATCTAATGGTGTATCCCATAAAATACTCGGAATATGCAGCTGCTTACGCAACCCCTTCCAGACTGAGTAAGCTGCCTGAATAATTTTAAACCTAGTTTTTTTGTAATAGCTTGGCTCCAGAATTTTCAACAATAAGCCTTGTGCTGAATCACCAAGACACCATTCATATATTGAAGGTGAAAAAGCAGCATCCAGAATCGCTATCGGGCCACAAACCAAAACGCCCATAAATTGAAGTAATGTTGCACAGTAATATAAATAAAAATTTGGGAGAGCCAAGCCTCCCCGTTCCGTTGGGAGATAGAGGAATTTAATTGCTCTTCTAGATCGGTGGTATCCCCATAAAAAACGTGTGCACATTCGTTCTATTTTAGTGAACAGCAATCTGGAAAAAAGAATTGGAATAGCCCGGAAGAGGTACAGAAATTTTGGGAAAATAGACATTTTCAAGACATTACCTCTTCCATACAGTGATAGGTGGAGCCGATCTAACCGTTCCAAAGTTTTACTAACGGAGGCAATCATCGGCTCCACATTTCTTTCTGGGATAGTTTGGATTTGAGGTGAAATAGTTATGCCTAAATAGATGGCCTCCGTAACTACCTCCATTCCAGATACTAGTCCAACTTCTGTATGTAGCACCTGGGTTTTCCCCAGATTTAATTTGTAGCCAGACACTGCCCCAAACATTTTTGTAATAACCTCAATTCTTTGCAGTGCCTTATTCATATCATTAGACAAAACAGCCAGATCATCGGCGTATGCCAGGACTTTAACAGAGTACGAGTGCGCCATTACTGGTCTAATTTCCGGGTCCGCCTCCAGACTGGAAATGAGAGGGTCAATAAATAAAGCAAATAAAAGTGGAGAACAGGGACAGCCCTGTCGGGTGCCCCTGTTTATCGAAAACCTCTGTGACTCCTCTCCGGTCAGCCGTATTGTTGCCCCTGGAGCAAAATACATTGAGCGTATCGCCCGTATATAACCATCCGGAAATGATTTCCACCTCATCACTGCCCAGAGAAACTCCCAAGAGACCCTATCGAACGCTTTTTCAGCGTCCAAAAGGGCCACGCCGACAGGTAGACTCATCGCCTGGGCCCAGTCAAATATAGAGATAACCCGTCTAACATGGTCCATGGTCCCCCTCCCTGCAATAAATCCATGCTGACGTAATGAAACTAATGAAGGGATGACTACCCCCAATCTTTTGGCCAGACATTTTGAATAGATTTTGTTATCCGCATTAATTAAAGATATTGGTCGATACGAGGATAGATCAAGAGGATCCTTTCCCTTTTTTTGAAACACCACGATTACTGTTTGAGACCAGGATGCTGGGGGTACTCCTTCAAACGCCCCTTGAAATACTAACATCATTATCTCCTCTAAAGGCTCTCTAAACTTAACATAGAACTCCAGAGGAATCATATCTGGTCCCATCGCCTTCCCCAGAGCTAATGAAAGCATTGCAGTTTTAATCTCCTCCCAAGAAAGGGAGTCTGACAAAAATTCCTTATCCGTATCCTCTAAACCCCCACAGGGTATTTTATGAAGATAGCTCTCAGGGCTCAAGACTGGTTCGGCCATGTATAATGTTTCATAATATTTTTTAAAGGCATCCTGAACCAGAGATGGAGTCTTTACAAGTTTTCCATCCATATCTTTAATTTTAACTATCCTGGAATATGCCTCTTTTTGGCGTAGTCTATTAGCAAGAACTCTCCCGACCCTCTCTCCGAATTCATAACACTGATTCCTATGTACCTGGTATTTGGCTGCCGCCACATCTGCAAATTCTTGATATATTTTCGCCCAAGTAGCCGCAACTTCCGCACTTGAGATAGAGCCACCAAGTCCTTTAAAAACTTCAAACGGTCATTTTTACGTTTCCTTGCGGCAAACCTAAGTGTCTCCCCTCTCACCCCCGCCTTCAATGTGTCCCAGACAACGTCAGCCCTTGCTGAACCTATATTCGTCTGAAGAAATTCAAGAATCCATTTCTTCATCCAGCTACAATAATCTTCATTAAGAAGAAGCCTTCTGTCGAACGTCCATTTCCTTGTCGTAGACATTAAGCCAGTACACTCAAATTCCAATATCACCGGGTTATGATCCGATATTATTTTAGGTAAAATCTTTATAGATGACTTTAATAAAATAATGTCAGAAACCAGAAAATAATCCAATCGCGCCATCTTTCGGTGTGGAGCAGAAAAAAATGTGTAACCGTCTTGGCCTGGATTGAGCTCAACCCAGGCATCATAAAGCCCTTGGTCATAGACAAACGCATGCAAGCCCCTAAACCCTCTCGGCTTCCTTCCCATATAAAGTTCGGCTGATCTCAAATTAAAACCTGACGGGAGGTGGATATTTAAGTCGCCACATACTATCATAGGCTGTGAGTACAGTGAGAGTTCTGAATTAATCTCCTGAAAAATATCAGGAGCATCCAAATTTGGCCCATATATTGAACAAAGTGTGATAACTTGCTGAGATATAACTACCTCAATCATAACCCATCGTCACAGCCTATCTACCTTTTGCTTCCTTACCTCCATCAATCCTTTCTTAGCCAGTGTTGCCACTCCCTTTATGTTAACAGATTGGGATGTGCAAGCTATTAAATCGAGTCCAAGCGAGCCAAGCCAAGCCCTATTAGACCAAGCTATATGAGTTTCCTGTAGGAATAACAAGTCCCAGGAACAAGAACATATAATCCTGGCTAACACCCGTCTTTTCCTAAAATTGTTCAGCCCACAGATATTTAAAGTACAACATATTAATTTCCTCATCTGGAATCCTTAACATTTCCAAAGTTTATCTCAAAAACCATTTTTATATAATAAAATTTCGTAAACCAAGTAATTCCTATCAAAAAACCCATTATGTCGCAATACAATTGCTGTGGTCCAGCACCTAAATCCAGCCTATTCTGTATGCCTCCTTTTTTGCAATAGACCAAATTACCATTAAACATAGAATCTTTACTCCTCGCAGAATCCTTTCCACCCCTTTCCACCACCAAAACCCCCCTGACCCTAACCCTCCCAACTACCCTGACCCCACCCCTTACCCTTCCTACCACCCTCCCCTTCCACCCCTTACCCTCCTCATGAGGCATTGGGAAAACCTGTTCCCTAATGATGGTAAGCTTAATGCCCAGCTTCCTCCTCTGCGGGTTACAGCTGCAATAACATATCAACATAAACGAAAAGAAAACCAGAACTTGACATATGTTGACCCCCAAAAAAAACAGAAATCACAGTAAAGGCACACTAAAGTCAATTAATGTCCATGTATCGGCATGCTTATCCAAAAAAAACATTTATTGGCTCAAAGCAAAGTGAAGCAAAGTGAAGCCCAATATCAGAGGAGAAGGTACTTAAATAGACTGAAAATATTCTTTAGCCTTGACTTCAGATGTGAAAAACTGACTGTGGCCACCCCTGACCACCTTCAGTTTAGCCGGGTTTTGGAGGAACACCTGACACCCTTTGGACTGAAACATCGGGATAAGCTGTCTGAGCCTCCAGCGTTGCTCAACTGTAGGCTGGCAAAAATCCAGCCGAACAAAAAATTCACACCCTTTAGCCTTTCTCCGTCTATTTGGTCGTGCCAGATCATACAGTTCTTCTCTTGCGCGAAAGTTATTCAAGGAAATCAAAATAGCCCTAGGGTAGTCTGTGGTTTGTGCTTTCTTCTGCACAAAAGGGAATCTATGAGCCCTTTGAACTTCCTTCCGCCACTCCCAATGTCCAAGATCCGGAAAGGCTTCTGTTAGCAGTTCAATCACAAATTCCAACGGATCCGATCCCTCTTTCTTCTCCGGCACACCCAGTAGCCTCAAATTATTGCGTCTAAGTCTATTTTCAAGGTCAATAACTTTCCATTGAACATCATCCCTATCTGCTTTGAAGGATTCAACCATTTTCTTTTGGGCCCCTAGCTCGTCCTCCACCGTGGAGATCCTAGTCTCCGCCTCGTTCATCCTTATGCCCATATCTGAACAAGATCTGGCAACTCTTCTCACAGCATTCTGTAAGCACTTACAGGCATTCTGAGTACGGGTTAGACCAGCCTGAGTCTCTGCCCTCTGCGTCATTATAAGATCATATATTGTTGCTAATGTGATCTCTCCAGATGCTGGTTTTCCTTCTGTTGCTTGAGCCCCTTCCTGAAAGGGGACTTCGCCCAATATAGCAGTCCCAGCAAAGTTAGGCGAGCTCCGTTCATCCCAAGTAGACGAAGCCTCTGAGCCTCTCGTGGTCTCAGATCTAAGCTCCTCATCAGGTCGCACCAGGAGCTCAGCAGAATCCTCAAGGACCTCTTCCTCAGCCATCAAACTTGTCCCGTCGAGCCAGTCCTGTACTGCACTCTCATTCGAGGACCTATCTGATAATGAAAAAAAATCTTCCGTAATTGAATTCTTATCGGGCAAGTCAGACGGCTCTTTCAACAACCCCTTGTCGACATGCCGGGTAGATTGCTTCACCGCATCCACATCCCCCTCCTTCGAATGAGCTGATAATTGGTCAGCACTCTCCAGGACTCCATCTCCCAGAATCCTACTCCCTGAATTATCTAAAGTCAGAGTTGCCGGTATCGCTTTAATCATTTTCTGAGATTCCTGAATATCTGTACTCTTCTGTGTTCCAACCACTACTGGGGTAGGATCCTTAATCAAACCTTGCTCCTTACGAGGCACATTTTTTAATTTAAACATTGCGGGGATATGCTGTGATACTGTACTCTCACCCGCCACCTCGACCACCACCGTAGCCACATTAGGCAAATTGGCTGCACCATTTACCTCCTGCTGCTTGTCTGAGGGATCGGCGAGTCCGTCTCCCACCCTCTCTGCTCTCTCCACCGGTTTCCCACCGGCCGCCATCTGCCGTGTTCTCGGGGGAGTTCCTGTCCCTTGGGCGTTGCCTCTGTTCCGTCCTGACCGCTGATACAGGTTCTTCCCCGCCATTTGCCCAACACACACAACACCAACAAAGAGAATGCCGTACGCGTTAGGAAGCCCAGAGAAAAGCTGTTAACGCCGCCAATCCTCCGATGTGTCGAATTTGTGCCGAATTATAGACTCGGCCAGCGATGCCTCCCTAGAGAGTGGCCATTTCGCAGCCAGGCTAAGCTCTGCCCGTCTCCATCCTGTTTGAATGCAAGTTATGGTACAATCAAGGGTAACTTTAAACGAGGCTAGAAGACCAATGCTAGCTCGCCCTGAAGATGACCGTAAAACATACAAAGCCATCACATAGATAGGACATCCTCCGTAGCTCACAACTCCTCCAATAGGACAATGTCAAACTGCTGAATGAGGTCCAGCCAAACCTGATGAACTCAGCTTCGCATTGGCCCCTGCAGTGTTTCAGCTAAGCAAGCTGACATTTGGATGGCGGGAGTCACCTTTATTTAGTAATTCATTAGCGCTAGTGCTGTCCAGTGAAGACACAGCGACAAACGGGCAAGTTAACAACTCCGTTGGCGGCCCCTCTGAAGTCAGCGGAGACGAGACACGATAGATGGGACAATTTCTGGCATACACCTACTGTGCCCGACTCATTGACATTGAATCAATCCAGCTTAGAGAAAAAGGCTCTAAGTTATTAGAGATAGAAATCACTGGGTATTGTGAGGCATTAGTTGGAGCAGCTGCGCTCACCAGAATGGGGGCCAGGTTGGTAGCCAAATTGGTATGGAAGAATAGGGCAGAAGCTGGATCGTGGTTGACTTAAACATATCCTTGCTGGACTGATAAATCAGTCCATCAACACTCCTGTAGTGTCGAAAGTTGACCACTACACAATCCCCACTAACACATTTTAGTCGTGAGCCTACCCATTCAGTTCTACGCACCACTGAAATATCATCAGCATAACACACAGGGGAGTTGGATATGGAGCTTAGCCAGTGGGTTGCTTTGTCTTTCAGTTCAATAATAGACTCAGCAGGCTCGAAGTCAACACAGCAACATTTGCCAAAACAATTACATACGTGCTTGATGTGGGTGGCAGATGTAATATGAAGTCCCCCTTCCTGTTGATCGCATCCTTGTCCAAGGTTCCTGTTGATGAATGCTTCCTTGAGGGACAGTGATCTCAGTCCTTTGAGGGTAGGCCTCTGGTTGAGAATTCAAACACAACCACCAGCTGTGGGTTTAGAACGGCGGCCAGGGGCAGAGACAGAGGCAGAAAGAGAGCAAGCATGACCAGACCAGAAGGGGCTGATGCGGCAGAGACTCTTGGTCTTACTTCCTCCTGCTCCATGATCTTATTCAGTCTGGCTTCAATAGGCCCAGGCTTAATGTATCCTCTGCCTGTGACTCCGAGCTGATGAGGGTAAGTTTAGAGGCAACAGCCCTCCTCCTGTGTTTGTTTGCCAGACTCGAGCATCGAGACCATCAGGGTCCCTGTACCGGCTCAGTTAATAAATCAGCTTAGGAAAGGTAAATATTCCTGGTAGAGATGGGCACAATAGGCATAGTAGGAGCCTCAAGATCAGGTTACACAAAGCTTGGGGGGAGATTGCCCAGAGGAGGAATTGTGTTTGAGTACTGGGAAAAGAGACTATCCTCTGCCAAAGGCAGGCGGCACTCTGCAAGCTCAATCTCTTTTGACGTGACGACCACAGAAGATGCCAGGAACCCACAGAAAGTTTTGATTCTCGGGGCAAGTGTGGAGATAAAAATGCATTAGGGGCAGCCTTTCTTTTCCCCATGCCTCAGGCAAACAAAATAACAGCAGCCTCAAAAAAGAGGAAAGGAATTTGCCTGCCTGATCTCTGAAAGAAGGCCAAGGGGGGTGGCCCTGCATAGCCGCTCTCAGGTGATGATGGGCAAAGATGGGCCTTGCCTTGGCCCGGTCTACGCCCGGGCATGTCCCGTGCCGTGGGAGTGCAGCAGTGCTTATGAGCGCCTGCCTGGTGCTGCAAGTGACACAGGCGTCTTCCCTGCCGCAGTCAGCTAGTGCGTGAAGTCCAGGTGTCCGCTAGAAAATTTGAAGTTCCACGCTGCGGGAGTGCAGCAGTGCTTATTAGTGTCTGGTTGGTGCTGAAAGTGACGAGGGCGGCCTCTGTTGCAAAGACAGTTGGGGCGTGAAGTCCGTTGACACTGCCGGCAAGTTTGAGGTCCAGTGCCTTGGGAGTGCAGCAGTGCTTATGAGCGCCTGCCTGGTGCTGAAAGTGACAAGGGCGGCCTCCCTGCCGCAAAGTCAGCTAGTGCGCGTAGTCCAGGGGCCCGCTGGCAAGTTTGAAGTTTGATACAAAGGGTGTGCAGATGATATTGCACTTCTGTGAGATGTACCCCTGGATGACATATTAGGAGTAAATTTGCTCATTTCTATGATCCTTAGAATGGAAGGTCGGATGGGGAGTTTTAGTACTAGGACTTTTTAGGATTCTAATGAGTAAGGGGGTAAAAAAGGGAAAAGCAAGCTTGAGCATACATAACTTCTGAAAAGATGTGGCAATGAGTGTTGTTATATGTGCTGTCTACTTGTTGTGTACACTGCATAACAAGCCAACCTTTGTAGATTTTGAAACGTGCTAATAAACATTGTTAAAAATAAGTAGTTATAAACTATGCTGAAAATGATGCAATTTGACCACGTTACTGTAAAGTATTTTCGTGTTTTGTGTGGAAAAAGTAGCCTTCAGGGTGGCTCTGTTACCCTTAATCCATAGCCTCTTTACATTATCAACCCGCCACTGCCACCTGGGCTTTATGTGTGGTACCTTGTACGTAAGCATAAGTCACACATTGCATGCCCCCCATTAGAGTGCATATACATTCATTTGTTAGTTCTTTGTAAAAGGATCCATCATTCAGTTTGCGAATTCTGAGCAATGGTAGAACTGTCGGAGGCAGAGCAATTGTAAAGAGAAAGAATTCACTCATTAAGTGAAACAGAGACACCATGAAGGTAACATTATCCTACTCTTATCTTTGGGCTCCATCCCATTCTCAATCTGCTGTCTAGTTTCACAGCAAATTATAACGCGATATGGACAATAAGAACGTAACATCTGACTAGCATATGAAGCACTTCCTTGCACCTAGGCTCTCTATTAGCTATCCAGTTGTATTCCACATCACTAGTTTAATAGCACCTCCCTCATTATGTGCTTTTATTTGTTCCATGATTCTGTATGACCTTGAACATTATTATTTTTCCAAAAAGAAACAGACACACGCATTGGTAAAGCCAAAATGTCTTGCTTTAATGTGGCAACATATGTAAACACAGGCATTCAAAATTGCTCAGTACCTACTTTACACACACTTATACTGTTTATCAGATTAAATCCTGCACTATTGTCTTTGCCAATGCTTATAACAAGTACCAGAAATGTGTTGATTTCTGTGTAGCATGCGTATAGGAGAAAAAGAAGTGAATGTGACTAACAGGGTACTGAATGAGTGCACTTTTCTGATGTAAAATAATCTATCATGCATTCCAATGTAAGCACTTCCTGCAAGGCAGAATTATATTGTTGTGGGGCTCAACAGGGCCTGTGAACATAAGCCTCTATTTTGTAATACACTTTTAAACTAGATATCTTGTTAGACGGTAACCTTCTAATTGCTTTGCACGTGCATGATAACTTAATTAGAAAGTCCTGCTTGGAGCACATTTCTTCGTATGCATTTTATCATGTCATTTGTATACTCTGTCCAAGGCTAAGGAACACTGAGCACTTTATCCTTGCTCTTTGTTGTCTGGTTGGAGACAGCTCTGAATCACAAAGAAAAACATTAACATCAGCACTGCACGTCTGACACAGTGTGAATGGAACGAGGCTTTGATTATATAAACTGACTCTGAGCTAAGTTCCTCAGAGGAGCACTTCTGTGGATTATCCTGGATCCTGTGACCGAGCTACAGCCCAGCTGATTACAAATCTCTATCCTGCAAAAGACGGCGGCCTGTTCTACACCAGACTGGCTTCCTGATACATTATACACAGGTATAGGGAGTTGGGTTGTCCCAAGAGATCTGGCAGACAGTACTCTACTATGCATTCGATAGTGACGGTAGGTTTAGGGTGGGAAATTCATGTATGCAATATCTGATAATCACACAATATTGTCATAATAGTTGAACTGTTTATTTTTTTCACCATTCTTGGAATGCAGTTAACAATGCTTTGTTTTCTCCTGCTAATAATTGCAGCACATATTTTTTTTTACAGAAAAATACAACTGTTTCAATAAATGTTTGAAATGCCACTTTGAGTCTTTCTTGTGTCTTCCTTTGGGCATGCCTAGATAATAATGAAAGGGTAGATCTATTTCCACAATTTCCTTGGGAAAATTAGAGTGGTCATGTTATGAGGTTGCAGACACCATCCGGTACCCTGTAACGTTAGGGGTCCCTATGTTACACTGTGAGCTAGTTAGCAATTGGGACAGCATACTCTGATGGTATGGATGGACTCAACCCTGATATTCTGTTGTTTATGCTGTCTGGATACACAGTACTACTTAATTTGTAGGAACCGTACGACAATATACCAAACAACCAATAGCATGAAGCGAGGATAGAACAACTCCTCATCATAGTGGAGCCACAGCACCCTCTATTTATCAATTAGACAATCAGTGCTAATAATTCAAGTAGCATTGCCACTCCAGACTTAAAAAAGTGATGTTGGGAAATATTTTGAGGCTTAAATTTAAAATATATATTTTGTCAATTAATAAAAGGTAAAACAAACAAAAATATAAAACAAAGTATCAAGTTTAAATGTTAAACTAAAGGTCTATTCCAATTTATAACTAATAGCAATTGAATTTCATAAAGTATATAATTTTCAGTCTATTATTTCACCCCTTTATATTTATTTAATTTTCCATTTGCAGCACACACTGTTACCCAGAGATATACTGGTGCTGTACTATGTATCATTAGAAAAGAAAAGTTTTGATGTGAAGACAGTAGATGAGTTGATTAGTAATAGAGAATATACGAACAGGAATGGAATCCTAAATATTAGGGAGATGATGGAAGAATCTTCGTCCAAACAGCTGAAGAGGAACTATGTGGGTTGCAGTATAAGAAGTTGCTAGAACTGAGCAATCTGCCAGCGACACAAGACCTGAGAGTGTCCTCATGGTAGAGAGCACAAGTGCTATTGTAAAAACGGTTACGTATGCAAAGCACTTTGAACAGAATCAGCTTGGATTCTGCCAGCAGTTGGAGATCATCAAGATGGCGAGAAATAAAGAAGTGAGCAGGGAGACCAAAAATGAGAACAGCAGCTTATTTAAGATCAACACACGAGTCTGTTTGAGGAGGATATTAATTGGAGTAGAGGTAAATTAAATCCACAGAGATGGGGAACATCCAGCAACTGTCGTAATTGGAACATTGCTTGAGAATCTTTAAAGATACATTCAAGGGTATTCAAACCCCTTCTTTATACAAATTAAAAGAAAAAATAAAGTTTTTCTATGATGCATAATATATAGAAATAGATAACATTATTGAAAGAAATGAAACAAGTAGTACATTGGACTTCCAACAGAAGGATGAGACAAAATACCATCCCACCTACATAAATGAAACTAACAATAAACTTATACATAATTGCCCGTGCACACGAGTTGATATATGTGTCCGAAAGGATTCCCATCAACCTGATTCTTAACTCCATATTCTGTTTTTGTTTCCAGACAACTCAACGTTTCTCTTCAAGCCAAACAAAACATTCAGCGTTTTCACAAGTGTTGTTCCACATGTTCACAACACCACAGCATGTCTTTCCACTATTTCCACTTTTATTAAGCCAGAAAACCAGGAACATCCCATAACATGCCAGGAACCCAGTCTGACCCACACAAAGTCCCCCACAAAAAACATCATGCTTACTCATTACGCAATCCTTATGCACGTCCTTCACACTCCTTACACCTCATCCAAAACAAACTCAACTTGGTTCCTGCAACTTTTCATTGCATCTTTTGAAAAGCCTTCATATCACCTACACTACGCAGAGCATTGCTGTAAGCCGAAATAATATTTTCAACACTCTCTTTCCAACTCGTACTCCATCAGTGCAAGCTATAAGTAAGTAAATCTTTATTCGGTTATAAAAACATTAATAACCATAAAAGTACATTAAACACATATTAAACACAATTTACACAATGTAAAAAAGGAAGTGGGGTATGGATAAAATTTACTTTATCCGAGATTTACTCTGTGTTTAAATATACATTTTAAAAATGTGCTAACAACTTTCGAAATCAGAACAGAATTCAGAAATTGCAAATATAGCATAGCGGGACGACATCTTCTGAAGCCAAGAGTTTTCAACAAGGGGATTAGCCATAACTTGTGATGTTCAGTATAATATTTGCAAAACAAAACGGTGTGCATCGTTGATTGTTCAGACATATCGTCACAGGGGCACACCGTTAAACTCTCATCCCAATTGTGTCCTTTAGGAAAGGCTACAAGCCTGTGGAAAATATTTAATCTGAATCGTGCCAGAAAAAACGCTCAAATTGTGACTCAACGTATGTCAGATATGGTTCCATTTCCAAGGTGGTTGTTACTACCAAGGAATGTTGAACTGATGGTTTATTTATTTCCTTGCTCAACCGCAGTTCTTCCATGTGACTCAGAGCCCTTATTTTTAGATCTTTCTTTGGGATCTCAGCAATTAATTCGGGGTTAGAATAGTATTTAACCAACCCCAGGTCTGCAAGGAGTTTTTTCACGTATGACAACCACTCAATTTTCCCCACATGTTCCAAAGACATACATTCCGCCACTATGTCTTTTGTGAATGAGTTTCTTGTTGACGTCCAGATGCGGCGCCACAACAAGAGAGGTTGGATTTTTGCCATATCCTCAATGTGAGGCATTCCGAGCTCTGCATGGCACGAAAAAGTAGATACTCGCTTAGGTACCGCCAGGAGGAATCTCATAAATGTGTTTTCTGCTACCTGTAATGGATTGATGTTTTTATGTCACCACAGCCCCGCCCCGTAAAGTGCGGTGGAATGACACTTTGCTTTATAAATACGGAGCAGCTCCACTGGTGGCCTCTTTCCTAGCTTCTGTGAAAATTTTATAAGAGCAATTATTGCTCGCAGAAGTTGATGTTTGCGAGCTTCGATGGCCGCTATCCAGTTGAGCTTTTCATCTATCATAATCCCGCGATAAGGGTATTGGGTAGTCAGATCTAATTTCTCTTTTTCAAGAGAAATGGTTCTTCCCCCTTTCTTTCCCTTTCCTGCCGCCATAACATATGTTTTTTTAATATTTATTTTAAGATCCAAACGGCCCATAAACCTTGAATATCTTTCCAGAGCTTTCTGGAGCTCTCGCGGCGTGCGTGCCAGGATCACTGCGTCGTCCGCATAAAGAAGCGCGGGCACTAAGCGATTTTTCACTCGAGGGAGGTCCTGACCCCCCCTCAACATCTCTACCTCCAGACCATTAGTATAAAGGGAGAAGAGAAAGGGGGCCAGGACGCAACCCTGCCTCACGCCCCGTTCCACTTTAAAGGGTTCAGTTAATTCGCCCTGCGTTCCGAAGCGGACCCTGGAAGAGGCATTAGAATATAATGCACGAAGGAGGTCTACAAGAGCTGGATCTATGCCTATGACGGTAAGGACTGACCAGAGCTTTGAGTGGGAAACGCAGTCAAAGGCCGCAGATAGGTCAACATAGACCATATATAGCCTTCCTTGCTTTGCTGATCCGTATTTTCCCATTATTAAAGCTAGATTCAAAGCCTGCTCGGTTGTTCCAAAACCCTCTCGGAAGCCGAACTGGATGTCAGATAGAATCTTGTGGTCATCTGCCCATTCCTGGAGGCGCTGGAGAACCACTCTACCCAGTACTTTTCCAAGCAAATCTAGTAGCGAAATTGGTCGATAGCAGGTCACCTCCTCCCTGTTTCCCTTCTTGAATATAGGGACCATAATCGACTGGGTCCAAGTTTTAATTATCCCACACTTCATTGCTGCATCAAACACCCTCTTTAAAATTGGCGCCCATAGGTCTAATTTAAACTTGAAGAAATCAACCGGTACTCCGTCTGGGCCAGGGGCTTTTCCGCATTTACTCATTTTAAGAGCGTTTATAACCTCGATGATTCCAAAGTTTAAGGGAATCGGGAATGAATTGCTTAGTAGGCTCTGGTTATTCTCTTCTGATATATCTAGTCCTGGTAATTTGCCAAAAACTTTAGAGAAGTGATTTACCCATACTGGGCCCTCAATCGACACTTCTACTGCTGGGTGATCACTTACATCTGTCAGGAAAGGTTTCTTCACCACCTTCCAGAACTGTTCACTATTTCTGTTCTGGGAACTCTCATATAATTGGTCCCAGAGTTCTCTTTTCAATTCCTGTTTTCGCATTTTACGGGCTACACGATAGGACCTTCTTAATCTGCGTATCTCCTCTTGGTCTCTTACAGATTTTGTCAATGCTATTTTTAGAGATTTATGAGCCATGGTACAGTCGTGGTTAAACCACCCTTTTTTCCCACCCTTATTCCCTTTCTTATTGCATATTAAACAGTCATTTACCTTCTCCATGATTAAGCTGAAGTTGTGCAAGACTTCCTC
Organism: Triturus cristatus; assembly: GCF_964204655.1. Taxonomy (NCBI): domain Eukaryota; kingdom Metazoa; phylum Chordata; class Amphibia; order Caudata; family Salamandridae; genus Triturus; species Triturus cristatus. The sequence continues at coordinate 763,982,007 of NC_140581.1, read as the reverse complement.
TTCACCGATATCGGTGTCTAAGCACTTCACTATAGCGGGATATACTGCAAATACCACCTTGTTTGTCAGGTCTACTGGGTCTATCTTTCCCCATCCTAAGGCATAGCCATTTGTTTTTGTTAAGTGTATCTTGTTCTGAGCAAGTGCGGTCATCAGGAGATGTGGAGTTAATTGCCCCAGGTCCACAACCAAGTCAAAGGCCAGGGCAACATGATCGCTAAGAGTGTTAACTATTAGTCTGAATCTCTGGGCCTTGCTATCAAGGGTCACTGAGACCAGTATATAGTCGATCGTCGACTCCCACCCCCTGCCCCGATAAGTTGGCTGTAACTGCCCACTAGGGGTGGTAGTATTATTTAATATCACCAGACCTAATTCCGACAATGTTTCATTTAGGAAATCTCCTATCCCAGAATGACTGAAGTGGGTCGTATAATTTTCTATTTCTTCCCCCACGCCACAGATATTGCTGTTTTTCGCGTCGCAGGGGTGATGATTAAAGTCGCCCCCCCAAACAATGGATGGGACGTCTGACCCTTGCATTCTTTTTGTCAGGGTGGAAAGTTTGTTACGGAGAGCCCCAAATATTTTTACTCTCTCGCTTTCTGGTAAGTTGTCATATGTATTTACCAGGATAATTGTCCTCTTCTTCTGGAACAATAGTCTCAAAATCTGATAATTAGGCTGTAAACTAAGAGCTGTTACTTCTAGCCCTGGTATAGTGTTTTTTATATATACCATCAGGCCACCCTTAGCCCTACCATGAGAACCTGCAACTGCCGCAGAAAAATAAGTTTTGTACCCTGTCAGATGCAGTTAATTGGTGGTCCATGTCTCCTGTAGGCATATCACATGGTAATCATGGACAAAATCCATGGCGCTACCATTCATTATTTTTGTGCGTAAGCCCGCTATATTCCAGGACATAATTTGTACTATATTATCGTCCTTTCTAAGGTCCAAGCATTTGTTTATACTAGCATCCTCTACTACAGGTAGATTCTCCAAGACTTTTTGCACATCTAACCCCATATGCATAGGTCTACTACAAAGAGTATTACCCGGGATAATAGAGTCAGCTCCTCTAGTCAATGTTGAGTTAGGTAATGGGGGTGGTTACTACTTTCCATTTCTTGTCTTTCTAAAGTTTCGCTTGGGATGGCAGCCTCTTCAGAAATAGTAAGGTCTGCCGTAATGGGTTTATAGAGAGAGACCTGCTCTAAACTAAGTCAATCTACATTTTCCAAGCCGAATAGTGACTAGAAATGGTTAAAAGTGGGTACATTAAACCTCTGATGGAACTGGGGGCTGTTATTCTGATGTAATACATTAATCCTCTGATGTAAATGGCGATTACTATTCTGTAATCCCCTAATAGGCTGAGGGTAGAGTGAATGATTGCAAGGATTTTGATGGATAAATTGGTAATCTACTTCCCTCCAATCTAAAAGAGAGTCTTTTGCGGGGTATGGTTTCAGGTAGGAGGTCAGTTCTCGTGGGTAAAAATAATTGACATAATGTGTGGAGATACCTTCCCCCCCTCTGGCTTCGTACCAGTCGCCAATACATCTAACAGCTCTATGATCCCTGAAGTTTATGATTATCACGTCCCCCTTCTTTTCTTTTGGTCTTGTTCCCACCCAACTCGTACGTCTCACCATTAGAATTTCCCCATTAATGTGCGCGGGAAGGGGTCTATTTTGCTTCAGCCAATAAATAGTTTTATTTCTAAGGGCGTGATGGTCCTCCCTAATTCCCTCTGCCAGTTCTGGTACCCCAGTCATGATGATCGTGTATGGGGCTGATTCTGGGGGTAGGTCCACTCTTCTGATTGGTGGAATATAAAGGGGCTGAGGAGACCACTCAACGTTCCCATTCTCCAGTCTATCTTTTACAGGTGAATTATTTATTACCGAAGAATGTTTTTTATTTTTTCGGCTTCTCCTGTCTTTCCAACTTTGGAGCTATCGCCCACCTTTATCTCCCTTTCTTTTTCTTTACCATTTGGGAGGGGATTAATTTTACCTTTATCAGTAATTTCTTTAGATGACTTGGCCAAAAAAAATTTCCCCTGCGCGGTATGAGCTTTCGTTTGCGTACCGCTAGTTGATGGTTGTTCTGGCAATCGGGTATGAGGGGCGACTAAGTCGACAATATTACTTTTAGTCTGTTCCCTTAATAATTCAGTTAGGACCAAGTTATTCCCTTGTATTTGTTTGACCAAATCATCCAAATGTAAGCTTATTAATCTAGTCCTCTCTAAAAGAGGAAGTAGGAGGGACTTAACGATGGTCTCTATTTTGACGAGTAATTCACCCACAGGGTCCTGATCAATAGGCAACCCTAGGATGCTAGTACTTGCAGATGGGTTATTTATCTCAGGGAGCCCTATAGATGTCAAAGTTTGTACTGAGGATTTTACTTTCTCCTTTTTGGCCAAAGATAACATACTTGGAGAACCTCGTCTCTTTCTTATATTTGATCTATTTTCAGTGTGCCCTGTTGTCAATGGGGGGGATATAACCAAATTCGGCGAGTCCGATAGCCCAGATATGGTTAAACTAGATGCATGGTCGAAGGAGGCAGCTACACCTGAGGAATTTATCTCGATAACTGTTTCTTCCCTTGCGGGAGTGGGATGGGAGCTAGTGCTACCTAAGTCTTCATTTATTACCCCCGGGGAGAGTGCTTTCCCAATTGGGCCTAGAGAAGAACGTTTACCAGTTAGCAGGTCTAATGAAAGGCGCTTTTCTGTGTCCGCAATTTCCTTTTCTAGGACAGTCGTTACACGTTTAAAAAATTGGTCTATTGTACCAGTTACTGGACCTTTAGTAGTGTTAACTATTAAGGTACGCGATTTCCCTGCATTTGATGACATTTTGGAAAACAAACAGCAATTGACAATTACCAGAAATATAAATCCAAAGTAAGAGAGATGCAATATCCGTGTGTTACAAATAACTGCAGTGGAACGAAGATACGTCTCTTACCAAGAAGAGGAAGTTAGGGGGGTGGCCCGTCCCGTCCTCGGACGGCCACAGATGGCCCGCCCTTTGCCCAGGCTTCGCCCCGGTCTGCGCCCCGCTCACGCGATAAGAGGCGTAGCTTATGTATGGGGAGGAGGAGGGGCCGGGAAGAGGCAACAGGTGCGATACGCAAAAGCGTTGCAGAGCACCCTGGACCTCGCAGTCCCGGCAAAGAGTGACGAGCTTCAGGGGTGAGTAGCGCTGTATAAATTCACCCAACAGTTCCTCCAAGGATAAAAATGCAGCATAAAACAGAGTCCAAGGTCCACGCCTGCGAGCCGCACCCGCGAAGCGGGGGTCGCGAGGCGTTATGAAGAGCAAGTTAATGGGAGGAGAGGCCGGGAAGAGGCAACAGGTGTGATACGCAAAAGCGTTGCAGAGCACTCTGGGCCTCGCAGTCCCAGCAAAGAGTGACGAGCTTCAGGGGTAAGTAGCGCTATATAAATTCACCCAACAGTTCCTCCAAGGATAAAAATGCAGCATAGAACAGAGTCCAAGGTCCACGCCTGCGAGCGGCTCCCGCGAAGCGGGGGCAGCGTGGCGTTATGAAGAGCAAGTTAATGGGAGGAGGGGCCGGGAAGAGGCAACAGGTGCGATACGCAAAAGCGTTGCAGAGCACCCTGGGCCTCGCAGTCCCGGCAAAGAGTGAGAGCTTCAGGGGTAAGTAGCGCTGTATAAATTCACCCAACATTTCCTCCAAGGATAAAAAATGCAGCATAGAACAGAGTCCAAGGTCCACGCCTGCGAGCGGCAGTATTTAGTAGTATAGCCCAGCCCAGCCGCGGCCAGCCCTTTGCCCGGGCTTAGCCCGGCGTTACCCGCCCGTGACGCGGGGGACTGAGTTATTTTTTTTTTTTTTTTTTTTTTTTTTTGAAAACCTTTATTTCAAAATTCAGGACACAGCTATTCAGCCGACAGCCCGAAGGTTCGGCAGCATTGAGAGTTAGATACAGTGATGTGTCCCCAATACAGTTCAAAGAGTAATGCAAAGGTCCAATTTTAAATAAACAGAGAAAAAACTCACAACAAACCCCAGCAAGGCAGAACATTGAAAGCCCATGGCGAAAGCCCCCAGGGGAGGCCGGACCCCACTCATCTACTAGTTACAAGACTGTGTACGGAGAAAGAAGGGGGACAGCAGAGGCCCAAAACGGTTCCTAAAACCAAACTGTGCTGGAAAGTAGGTCAGGGGGAAAGCTGTTCCTCGGGAGGTTCCAGATCCGGGGCAAGACATATTCCCCCCCTGTATTGGTTCCACCGCCCCCAGATGGCGTGCCACTTCCGGGGGCGACCTCTAGAGCAGTAGACCGTCTTCTCCCTAAACATGCTCCAGTCCATGTTCTCCTTCCACGCGGTCAGTGTAGGGGGTCCCGAGGAGCCCCACAATCGCGCTATATCCCTTTTAGCTACCATGTTACCCAGAGTCACCCATTGGGTCTGCGCCTCATCGAGGTCAGTGGGCCCCCAGACGTTCAGGAGGCAACACCGCGCCTCCGGCTGTACCGCAGTGCCCGTCACCTCCCCCATAACTGCATGGACTCTCCTCCAGAACTCCACAATGACACCACATTCCCAAATGATGTGCAGGAAGGTACCCACCATACCACATCCCCTTCTGCACAGGCCGTCCTCCGAAAATCCCATGTGGACCAGCCTTGGCCCCGTCACATACACCCGGTGCAGTATTTTAAGCTGCACCAGCCTCAGACGCGACGGGATCGCAACCTCCTTAGGAGAAGAAACCGCTGACTGCCAGTCCTCATTATCCAACTCAAGGCCATCCCTAGTCCACTGTTCTCTCAGCCCCAAAAGCATATCTGCCCGGACGTTAATCAACTTCTTATATATGAGCGAGATCGTGCTCTCGGGCATATGACCATCAAGGACTCGGTCCTCAAGGGGAGAGGACTCCGGCACCTTTTCACCCTCCACGAGGACTGATCGTAGGGCGTGACGCAGCTGGATATACCTGAAATACTCTGAGGGCCCTAGCTCATACTCAGTCTGCAACTCCTCGAAGGACTTCACCCTCCCCTTATGCAGCACATCTCCCACCTTGGATATACCTATCAGGTCCCACTTATCAAAGCCCTTCGTATGCCAGAGTCTTCCCAATCTCTCCGATTCAAACAATGGGGTAGCGAGGGTGAGCCTATCCTTCCAGCCCAACGAATCAGTCGCCATCTTCCATACACGCACCGCCACACCTGTGGGCCCCGTGAGGGACGAGTCTAAGGACCGCGAATACAACGCCCTGTAGTAGTTGCCGCCACAAAGCAGCCACCTATCCAGGGCATACCCAGGGCTGAGGGCCGGGCCATAAAACCCATGGTTGATCGCGCTCAGCTGCGTGGCCCAATAGTACCGTCGGATGTCTGGGAGCGCAATGCCCCCATCGTACCATGGGAGCGTCAACTTTGAAATAGCTATTCGCGGCCGCCCATCCCACAGCAACGTCCGTTGGAGGCCTTCGACCTCCCGAAAGTATTTGGCCGGTACCCAGTCCAAGGAGTTCTGGAGGGCATAGAGGAAGCGGGGAAGAGACATCATTTTGAACAGGGCCGCACGCCCAACAAGGGAGAGCGGCAGCCTCCGCCAACCTTCAACATCTCGCCTCAAGCGCGCCAAGGGGGGGAGCAGATTCCTCTCATAGCGCACAGCAGGATCCATGGATATAAAAATCCCCAAGTACACGAAACCCTGCTGGGCAACCTGTATCGAACATGTTCTAGGGATCGGTGGGACCTCGCCACTAAGAACGTACAAGTACGATTTGCCCCAATTAATCACAAGCCCCGAGTTCCTACCGAACGATGCGAGTACGTCACAGACCACTATAAGTGACTTCTTAGGTGAGGCAAGATACAGTAGGATATCATCGGCATAAAGCGAAATACGGTCCTCGTGATCAGGCGACCACCGAAGGCCCCGTATATCCGGGTGCCAACGTATCCACGCAGCCAACGGTTCAAGGGCGAGGGCGAACAACAGAGGCGACAGGGGGCAACCCTGCCGAGTACCCCTACCAAGCTGAAACGGAGTAGATGCCCGACCATTCACCACAACATTCGCTAGTGGCCCCTCGTACAGCAACCGAACCCAACTCACAAAACCGCGACCAAATCCAAACTTGGCCAGCACGGCCCATAAGTATGCCCACTCCACCGTGTCAAAGGCCATCGTGGCATCAAGAGATGCCACAATAGCCGGTTCACGCAGCGTGCCCGCCCTGGCGATGACGCCATGAAGACGCCTAAGGTTTAATGCTGTGTTTCGGTGCGGGATGAAGCCAGATTGATCCGGATGGACCAAATCGCCAAGCACCCTACTCAAACGGGTAGCCAGAAGTTTGGCCAGAATTTTCGGCTCAGCGTTGAGGAGTGAAATGGGCCGATAGGAGGCGCACCTATCTCGGGGTTTACCCTCTTTATGTATCACCACGATCGACGCCAGCCGCTGATCCAACGGAAGGATCCCATCCCCCCGCGCCTCCAAAAACATGGCGCGCAGGTGAGGGGCGACCCTATCCGGGAACAGTTTATACAGGTCGATCGGCAGTCCATTCGGTCCAGAGGCCTTACCCGAGTTTAACGCGCGAATCGCCCCCGCCACCTCGTCAACCGTTATGTCACCATCCAAATCATCCCTATCTATGTCAGAGAGGCAGGGCAACTCGATATCACGGAGGAGCTCAGACGAGTCCTCGGGCGGCCTGTCCGACACAGAGGAATAAACCCTACGAAAATACTCCGCGAAACACTTCACAATCCCCTCAGGTTCCACAATCGCCTCTCCCCACTCCCCCGTCAACTCTGGCACCACTCTATTGACCCGTTCTTTCCTGTCCAACCACGCCAGGAGTTTCCCTGCCTTATCACCAACGTCATACAGGCGGCCCTGTTGTTCCCTACTGAGGGTCTTAGCGGCGTTCGTAACCAGGTCCCTATACTCCGCCTGCTTCAAGCAAAGCTCATGCAGTGAGGACTCTGTAACCTCCTCCTCCATAGCCCCCTCAAGGGCCGCGATCTCCTCCTCCACTTGCCGCACCTCGCCATCCCTCCGATTCTTGGCAGCCACCACCAGGGAGAGGGCTTCCCCCCGAAGCACGGTCTTAAAGGCTTCCCACAGCGACACCGCCGAGTCCACGGTTCCCAGATTGTCCTTAAAGTAATTATCCACCTTCTTTACCAGGGCGCTGCGCATCTTGGGGTCTCGGAAATACCATGGATTGATGGGGGCCACCCTCCCTCCTCCCTCCCGACCTAGATCCAGCCGGATCCACACTGGCGAGTGGTCAGAGATACCACGTGCCATGTGCCTCGCCTCGGATATCAACGAGGCATGTGCGGCCAGAGTAAGCAGGTAATCAATCCTGGAGAGGCTACCATGCGCCCCGGAGTGAAACGTGTATTGACTCTGTGTGGGGTGCCGGAGCCTCCAGCAGTCTATCAGACCAAACGTATCCAGGAAGTCTGGAAGCCATTTCTGAGCCCCCCCTGCGTCCCTGGGCGGGTATCTATCCAACAGTCCGGAGCCCACAGCGTTGAAATCCCCTCCCACTACCAGCATTCCCCCCGGAAGAGTCAGCAAAGCCCTGCCCAGTTCAGCAAGTGTGGAGGCCTGCAGGGCCGGCGGGACATAAACCGAAACCAAAACCAAAGTCCTTCCTTCCCACCGCCCCGCCACCGCCACAAACCTCCCCCTATCGTCAACAATGGTGGAGTCCACCTCAAAAGGCAACGATGCTCTAACAAGGATGCCCGCACCCCTGGACCCAGAAGAGAATCCCGAGTGTGCAATGAATTTATACCCCTTCCTATTCAAGGCATAGCACATATTACCTATGAGATGCGTCTCCTGCAGCAGGACAACATCTGGCAATGAGCGTTTCAAAAATTGCAAAACAATCCCCCTCTTGATGCGATCCCCCAAACCATTAACATTCCAGCTTATAACACTTAAGCCCCTACCCCCCATCCTCAAACGGAAAGAGGCCCACCCCACACCCGAGGAGCCACCATGGAACAGCCCTGAGGATAATCATCATGCCTTGCAGAAATAAACCCCCCAACAACAAACACAAAATCCCCAAAACTCCCCCCACCCTGCACCCCTGCTGCAGCTTACAAAGCCCCCCCAACTTGCAGTGTGCCTGTCGCCCTACAAAAACAAAAAATCTACAAAAAGTACCCTAAGGGAGGAAAAGAGCACCCCTCGTCCTCCCGCAACCCTCCACAGTTACTGCACTCTGTTCGAATCTTCAGGTATGGTCAAAACAAGGCAGGCCGGCTCTGAGATCTCAGCCCTGTCCATCCCGGCCACTGTCTCCATGCTCGGCTGTGTCATCCCCCGTCCGTCGCCGGGGCAAAGCGTCCAGCCATTCGTCGGCCATAACAGGAGAGTCAAAAAAGAATGTCCGATCCTCATGCACCACCCGTAGTCTGGCAGGGAAAAGCATGGCATACTTCAGATCCAGTTCCCGAAGTCTCCGCTTCACCCCCAGGAAGCTCTGTCTCTGTCTCTGCACCTGCTGGGTGAAGTCCGGATAAAAATTCACCGATGCATTCTGGAAGGGGACTGGGCCCGTCACCCTCGAAGCTTGCAGGATAGCGTCCCGGTCTCGAAAATGAAAGAGCCGGGCGACAATCGGCCGCGGCGGGGCACCCGCCTTAGGCCGCCCGCCCGGCCACCTATGGGCCCTTTCCACCGCAAAAAACTTTCCAAGGCCCTTAGGCTTCAGATGATTGAGGACCAAATCCTCCACAAGCAGGTCCGCCGAAGCCTCATCCGAGGACTCCGGGACCCCGATGACGCGCACATTGGTGCGCCTGGCCCGGCTCTCGAAGTCCTCCAGCCGGCGGGCGGCGAGGTCACTCTCGGCCCTCAGCTTCCGAACCTCGGTCTGCAGATCCGCAACATCATCAGTGAGGCCCGTGGTCTTGTGGTCCAGGTTCTTAACGCGCTCGTTCGTCTTGCCCAGGTCCGAGCGGATCAGATTGACATCTACCAGGATGGCATCCACCTTATGCGCCAGGGCCTCGAACTGTTTCCCGTCGAGCGCGCCCATGACATCCTGTAGGGAGAGCTCCGGTGTCCCAGGCGAGTCCTCCTTCTGGGCATCCGGTGCCTGGCTCGATCCACTCGGTGATGCTTTCAGGAGGGCATAGCGGTCCATACTGTTGACTTGGGAATACGTTCCCCGCCTGGTGGACTTAGTCTTCAGCCGATCCCCTTCTGCTTTGCCCGACATAATGGACTCCGGGCAGTCCAGTGCAGTTAAGACTGTTCCCTCTCAGAGAGAGGGATAAGGAGTGAGCAGCCCGCCGAGCGTCCTTGGGGTAATAAAGCCACCCAGAGCTCTACAGTGTCCGGGCAGACAAAGGGAACGAGATCGAAAGTGAAAGTGCGAGGACCTCCGTCCGACAGTTCACACCTCGCCAGGCCGTTGTTGATCAACTAGGAGTCGGGCATCCTGCCAACTCTAGCCCCTGGCATCCCCGGGAGTTAGGCCGCAATCTTCCGCCAGTCGTAAGTCCGGTTCCCGATGGGCGATCCGACCGGGGGTAGCATCAATTGCCTCCCTGACAACTCAGCAACACGGTGCCATGCATACCATCAGGATTAGAGACAGGATAGTCGACGGAGGGCGCGAGGGTCTCGGGAGCTCTAAGCTCACGCGGCCATCTTGGTCAAGCGCTAGGCTCCTCCCCCTGAGTTATTTTTAAAACGCCTCCTGGGGAAGATGTAGTGTAAGCTTTCCGGTTATGGGGAGCCAGGGAGTCTGGGAGTTGTAGTCTTCCTCCACACAGCGGCCGCAGGGGGATCAAACGCGGCAGCGGGAGGGAGACTCAGACAGCACTAGTGGCGCCAAAGATGAAAGGAACCACAAAGGTGAGCACAAAGTTCCCTGGTACAGATACAGCTACAGCTTGCCAGCTTAATCCATCTTAAGCTAGCATCTGCGCACAAACATAACGTTCATCTGCTGTACTCTTTCACAGGAAACCAATTATAGTTATTTTCCTAGTTCTTTTCCTCCAAGGCAAATGACAGTACCAGGAAATATAAACTTACAGTTTTATGTAAATCCACTTGAAGTCCATAAACCGGGAATGCCACGTTCTCTTTAAGTTTCTTTAGACGCGGAAGATAACCAATGTATAGACACTTTAACTTTAACTTTGATGGCGGCCTTCTTTTAAAGAAAGGAAGGAAGGAAGGCTGCGGTCCGTCAGTGTGTACAACCTCATGTTTTTGTGGGCACAGTAGAAGGGCTGGCGTCCTTGTATATTGTAGGCAGACCACGGCCGATAACCACTGCCACCTCTTCACGGGTCACTGTCTCCGCCTCTGGGGTGTGCTTTTGCGGGCTGCGACTCACGCACAACACAACAACTGCGCACCGATGCACCGAGCCACAAACAGCACAGTGCCGTGCCGGCAACGCCGATGCCGATGTCCAGTGTCCGACGGGAGCAGTATGGGGAGCAAAGGCAGGCAGGCAGAGGCGGGGGCGAGCTCCCAACCACCTGTTCCTTGCTCCGACCCCGACTCCGTGCTCCGGCTCCAATTCTGATCCGATCCAACCCGATCCTGCAGCTTCCGGACCCTCTTTCAAAACACAATTCCATCTCTCCACCATACTATTACTCTGTGAGAATTATACCGGGATCTGGGTGTGCCTAATTCCATAACGTTTGAGGAGCTCACCCATTTCCAGCAAGCCACACTTCACACCATTAACCATCAACATTTCTCCTTGCATGCCATTTCTCTTGAATACCACTCCTAGAAATTTGATAACTTCATAAGTATTTACATTGATGAAAAACTTAACGTCCGGCCATTGTTAAAGCTAGTCCAGCCAACACAATGGCATGCACCAGTCTCTCACCTAAAACTCCATAGGGACCAGATATATAAAGAAAAACCTTCAACCAGGGTTCCATGCAAAAGAATATGCACATGCCAAGAATAACACAAGTGTACTTGTTTCTCAACATTTCTATCAATTTCTGGCCACCAAAAATCCACAAATTCACCTTTTAGTGCCACTTTTGCCCGGATGATCTTCATGTGCACGTGATAACACTCTCTCTCTAAGGAACTTCAGAACCAATAACCTCTCTCCTCAGTACCATACTCCATTAACAAAAAACAGTTCCTCTCTCAAACCATTGTATGATAGAATTTCCCCACGCCATTCTTTCCTATTTGGACACTCATTCACTACATTTCCTTCCATCATTGATAAATGAACATGCTCAGCAATCGCTATGCACCCCTTCTTTCTTACTATACCCCTCTTGGAAGCTTCTGACACTGCCATCACCACCGCAACCAACTCATATTCATCTTAAACCACAGTGCTTCTTCTCTCAATTAGTAAGGCAATCTTGATAAACTGTCTACCAGCTCAATGAAAACATCAAAAACATATATAACAGTAAAATCATATTCAAGAAGATGAAATTTCCACTTGGCTGTACATTGAGTTGCTTTGCTTTCCCCTTTTGTTGTAAACAAATAAACCTATTGTCAATGATCAGTACAAAATGAAAAGGACAAACAGCATACATATGTTATAAAATAACATAGATCCCTACCAACATGGTAGCATTTATTTTTCAAGTGTGGAGTATTTAGTTTCTACACCTTTCAAAGTTCAGGCGGCATACGCCACAGCTTCTGATTTAGTTCCTCTTTGTTGCATCAACGCTACACCATTTCCCACATTGTTGGTATCCTTCACTATTACAGGTTTGTAAGTAATATCAAAAGGTATCTGTTAGACCTGGAATCTTTGGCGTGGTTTCCCCTGACTTTTTGCCTCTACCTCCTGTATTTTTGATGCTGTGCTGGATTTCGTTTTTGCTGGTTTAGATGCTTTGGGCACTTTGTCACTGCTGATCAGCGTCAAAGTGCAAGTGCTCCCTAGGTTAATTGTTATTGTAATTGGTTATACATATTTGGCATATTTGTGTTACCAGGAAGTCCCTAGTAAAGTGCACCAAGTGTGCCAGGGGTGGTGATTCAAATGCTACTAGTGGGCCTGCAGCACTGATTGTGCCACCCACAGGAGTAGCCCTAAAATGGTGTCACAGGACTGCCACTGCGGTGCTTGGGTGCAGTTGCTAACTGCCATGCTGCCCTGACCAGTGTCCACACTGGCCAGGCCTAACCCTTCCCTCTCTATACACATTGGACACCCCTATGGAAGGCCCTAGGTACCCCCCTGGGCAGGGTGCAGTGTATGTGAAAGGTAGAGCATGTACTAGTGTGGGTGACATGCTCTGGTAGTGAATTACAGCCATTTTCGTTTTTCACTATTGCAAGGCTACCTGTTCGGCATAGGCCAGAATGGGCAGTTTGATTATTACATCTTATAATCATAAACTGACTCAGGGAACATGGTAGAAATTCGCGTTTAGTATGCCTGAACTCAGAATGATAAAATACATCTTTTAGTGAAGTTGGTTTTAACATTCTGTGTTTGAAAATACCACTTTTAGAAAGTAGGTATTTTCTTGTCTAACCATACAAACCTGCCTTTGCTAGGCTGTGTATTCCTTGTCTGGAGTTTGAGTGACAGGGGTTGGGGAATTCCAGGAGGCTGGGGAATTCCCGGAGACAGGGTGAGCCAGCACAGGGCTGAATAGAGAGATCTGCATCTAGATGGGAGGGAGGAGTTGCACCTGGGACCTGAATATGACAGTGCCTGCCCCCCACAGTGCTGGCTCCACCCCATGTGGTGCGTCTGATGTCTCTGCCCTGCACTGTGAAAGGAGAGACGGAATCATGTCAACAAAGTGCTCCAGGGCTGTGCTTTCCCTCCACAATGCTGGCTCCACCTCCTGTTGGGCGTCTGATGTTTCTGCCCTGCACTGTGAAAGGAAAGAAGGAGTCATGTAAACAGAGTGCTCCAGAACTGGTTTGGACTGGGCAAAGGCCCCTCTGCCCTCAGAGGACAAAGGATTTTGGGGTATAAGTATTGGGGCCCAGGCTACCGAAAATTAGATCATCCTGGAATCAAGAAGGAACCTCTGCCAAGGAGAAAGCTGGAAGACTGAAGAAGAAGGACTGACCTGCTGTAAGGCTGGCCTGCAGTTGCTTTGCTGCCAAGGAGAGGGGAAGGACTTTGCTGTGTGCTGTGTCCCCTGGCTTGTAGGAATCTCCAAGGGCCTGAGTAGAGCTGGCCTCCTGTTAAGAAGTCCCAGGAACAAAAGGACTTCACCCCCAGCTTCCTCCTGAACTCTGCTGTGGGAGTTCTGCCCTTCCTAGAGTGCTTAATCCAATTGTGGGGCCTCTGGAAGTTGTGCCTACTGTTGGGCAGCTGACCAAGAGAAAAGAAGTAAAAGATCTGCAACTTTTCCACGCACCGCCAGCTTAGCGAGAAAATTTCCGTCGCCGCGAAGATCGTTGCAGCGTTCATCTTCGGAGCGCATCGCCCCCGGAGCGGGAAGATTCCCGTCGCTGTGAGTATCGTCGCAGAGCCTGCCGCCGCTGAGTGAGATCGTCACACCGCTCGTTAGCGGGCCACATTTCGTCGCTGCGAACATTGTCGCAGAGCCATTGAAGATCGTCGCACCGCTCGTTAGCGGGCCGTATTTCGTCGCATTGTGCCTTTGCAAGTAAATTTCAACCAGAGAAGCTACATCTTGGAATCCATACAAGTATCGCCTCACTCCCCATACAGACCGGATTCGTCGCACATGCCCGCTGCATGCAGCGGGGTGATCGCATCGCCTCCCCAGGGTTTCAGGACTGACGCTGTTGCTTGTTTTTCGACGCCTGAGCACCGATAGGAACTTTTATCGCATCACCAGATACTGTTGGCTAAAATTGACGCTAATGTGGACTATTTTGTCGCTAAGCTAAGAACTCTTTTGAAACCATATTCTTGAACTGTGTATGTTGGATTTTTGTTGTTTTGGTCTTGTGTAGTTTATATAAAAGTACTTTATTTATCTACACTGGTGTGGAGTCCATTTGTGGTGTTTTCACGGTGTTACTGTGAGTGTTGGTACAAATACTTTACACATTGCCTTTTGATAAGCCTGTCTGCTCGTGCCAAGCTACCAAGGGGGTGAGCAGGGGTTATCTAAAGAGTGTATCCCCCTTACCCTGACTAGAAGTAAGGGTCCCTATTTGGACAGTGATACCTACCTCTGCCAACTAGAGACCCCCAGATCTAACAGTATCAAAGCAGGAGCTTTGGCAACCGACTAATATACCCTAACAACATCCTCCAATAAGTGTTTTAAACCTTGATAAAGGTATCTATAAATTATTATCCTAAATGAAATTGAAGAAACTTCCAGCCAATTTAATTTAGATCCCACAATAATAAGAGCTCCGCTTCCAGTTCGCATCTTGCCCACCCACTGTGTAACGGTGTAATGGGTGAAGATACGATGATGAAGCATGCCACTGGTGGTACTAGTGGGTGAGGATCCTTTTATATACACTAAGAGATTCCAGGGTCCCTCTCCCTCACCACCTGAATCCTTTAGGGCTGAAGAAAACACAGTAAATCCCTCTCTTTGATAACATTTTCACAGAATGGTAAGCCGTGGACATCCGGAGCCATTGCTTCTCACTTCCCCTCATGGTGAATAGAATAAACCTGAGGAATGACAAAAAACTGGGAAACAATTTTTCCCATCTGGACCCAATGACAGATTAAAATTCAGCCATGGACAAAATATTGTCTAAACTAATTACTTGTTCTGTATGGTTAGGATCCAATTTCATGAAGAGATCTGTTTGTTGCGTTCTTCCGAGCAAATAGGACCTTTCCCTAGCAACATAAGCACTGTTATGGGTTTTATCACCATTGAATTCTAAAGGCGTTTCACAACATCCAATTACATTGATAGGACAATCGACAAATACCAATCACACTAATGTTAGATGGAAGCAACTTAACATCCTGGAAAAATTCCAATGTATTCCAATATATTGTTGCCAATCAAAGTATACCTTATACCAGAATCAGCAAGTACTTTGATGTTACTTCCACCAAGCTTAATTTCATTATAAGGACCATCCCTTTTCTCCTGTCCACCTTGTGCTCTTGCAATTGATATTCTTCTGGCACGGATGCTCTTTCTACTACTTTGACTTGCAAACTATGAAAACAAGTTACTTACCTGCAACTTTAGTTCTCCAGTATTGGAAACTTTCATAGATTCACATGCTTAAATTATTCCCCATCGTCGAGATGGGAGTCCCCGGTTTATATAAAAAAACAGTAATACAAATCATTACAAATAGAAACTAGGCCTTGGCCCATTCTAGTTTTGTAACATATCCACCTCATTTTCTAAAAGAGACCAAACAAAATCAACAACCAATCAGATCAGCCTCACCCTCTAGAACCCACCTGAGAGAATCTCAGACCATCAGATTTTTGTGGCCATAGTGCCACAGGATAAGCATAAAGAAGCAGAAGGTCGAGCTTTCCCAGGTGAGTAGGGTTGGTTGCATGTGAATCCATGAAAGTTTCCAATACTGGAGAACTAAAGTTACAGGTAGGTAACTTGTTTTCTTACTCCAATATTGGAACTTTCATAGATTCCCATGCTTGAATCAGAGTAGCTAGCAGTCATGAGCACATGTCTTTGCCTGTATCACTTTCAACAGAGATCAATAATGCATCTATAAGATTAAATATTGGAAAAAACATATCGCATATGAATCAAATACCCATATATGCATACAGAAATAACAAGAAGCAATCAATTGTATCAAAGAATGTGCGAAGAAGGTATGAAGGAAAAGGAAGGAGGGATGAGAGAGAAAGCTCACTAATTGAAAGAGGTTCCTCAGGTCTGCTTGGCCCACTGCAGTGTTGCTGCGCGCCGAAAAATCCAAGCAGTAATGTCTTGTGAAGGAATGGGTACTCATCCAGGTCGCTGCTCTGCAGATGTCCCGGATACGTACCCCAGCAAAGAGGGCGGCAGAAGAAGAGATCGCCCTCGTGGAGTGAGCACGGACTTTCCCTTCAAGGGGCTTACCAGCTGCTTGATGACAATATTGGATAAAGCTGGAAATCCACCGTGCAATCCCCTATTTGGAAAGGGGAAATCCTTTACGAGGGGCGCTGTAAGCCACAAAGAGTTGAGGTGACTTTCTAAAATCCTTAGTTCTCTGAAGATAGAACTTCAGGCAACACTGAATGTCCAATGAATGACGTGACCCCTGAGTCGGAGTTGTAGGTTGAGGGGAAAAGATTTTAAGTATCACAGGTTCATTTAAATGAAAGTCCGAAGGTAACTTCGGGATGAACTGTGGGTTGGTACGGATTACTACCATTCCATTTTTAAATTGAAGAAAGGGCTCCTGAATAATGAGTGCCTGCAACTCGCTGACCCTTCTAGCTGATTTCAAGGCTAGAAGAAGGGCCACCTTCCAAGAGAGTAATTTCAGGTTTGCCTTATGTATAGGCTCGAAGGGATGCTTCATGAGCTGAGTCAGGTCAAGATTAAGGTGCCACGGTGGTGGAGGAGGCTTCACTGGAGGGAAGGCTCGAAAAATACCTTTCATAAACTGCTTAATTATCCTTGCTGACCAGAGCAAAGGGCCTGAGGATGTCCTTCTGAAGCGAAAGATGGCCGCGAGATGAACTTTAATAGATGAATGCGCCAGGCCCGCCTTAGCGAAGGAAAGAATGTAAGGAAGGATTTCATGCACAGAGGAAGAGAAAGGGTAAACTCCCGATTCCCGGCACTAGTGTCAAAACCTCTTCCATTTCATCCGGTAGGTTTTGTTTCTACTTTGAGCACAAGCCTGAGACAGGATGTCTCTACTTTGTGCAGAGAGCTTTAAGTCGAGAAACTCTCTGTGCTCAGGAGCCATGCTGTTAATTGCAGGGATCGGGGATCCGGATGCAATACTTAGCCCTGCGACATAATCAGCAGGAATGGAATCGGTTTCAACTGAACCGGAGGCTCCATGGATAGGAGAAGAAGCTCCATGAACCAGTACTGGTGAGGCCAAGACGGTGCTATTAGGATTATTTTACAGGGTTTCGTTTTTAGCTTTCTGAGCAGTCTCGGGATCAAGGGAATGGGGGAAAAGCGTAAACAAAGGTGCCTGACCATGCCATTGAAAACACATTCTCCGAGGATCCCGGATGGTGATACCAGCTTGCGTAGAAATGGCATTTCTTGTTCTCCCATGTAGCAAATAGATCTATGGCCGGTCTGCCCCATAGTCGAAAAATCTCCTCCAGAGTTCTCTGGTCCAGTTCCCATTCATGGCTGACCGACTTTAGCCTGCTTAGTGTGTCCGCTGTCTCGTTGAGATTCCCTGGGAGATGCTCAACCTTTAGTGAGACTCCATGCAGGATCTCCCATTACCAGACAGCTTGAGCTTCCGCCGACAGCAGACGAGATCTTGTGCCACCCTGCTTGTTGATATAATGCATGGCGGTAGTATTGTTTGTTCTTATTAGAACCAACAAATCCTTTATTCTCAGGAGGAAAGCCTATAGGGCTAGGCGAATTGCTCTGAGTTCCAGCAGATTGATGTGCAACAGATGATGGTGGTGTAGCCATCAACCACTTATCTGGAATTCTTGCAAGACCGCTCCCCAGCCCTCCAGAGACGCATCTGTTGTAATAATCTGAGGAGCTGGGGTGACCATGAAGGAGAGACCGTGGGAAATGTTCTACTCACGAGTCCACCATGAAGCGGCTTTTTCATTGGCACAGTGATCGTGATCATGTCCTCGAAAGACCCTTCTACTTGGCGCCGATGTACGTCCAATTGTTCCTGAAGAGGACGCATCCGTAACCTGCAGTGAAGAATTAGAGAAATGCAGGACGAAATGGATCCCAGAAGGTACTTGTAGAGGCGACCTTCTCTTTTGAAGTAGATGGGCCATCGACATCAGTTTGGTTTGTCTTTCCACTGACGGAAAAGCCTTGTTGAGGGATGTGTCCAATATGGCTCCCAGGAATTTGGCATTCTTGGAAGGGCACAAATTTGACTTTTCTCTGTTGAGGGTAAGACACAGACTTTTGAACAACTTTGTACAAGCTGCCACTGACCTCTCGGCTGCAGTCTTGGTAGGAGCCTTTAGCAACCAGTTGTTGAGGTAAGGGAAAACCTGGTGCTGCTATTTCCTTAGAAAAGCCGCTACCAGAGCCAGTATCTTTGTAAAGATCATTGGTGCCGATCTGAGGCCAAAGGGGAGGACCATGAAATGAAAGTGGCTCTTGGCTACTGTAAAGCGAAGAAACTTCCTGTGGGATGGATGTATGGGAAAATGAAAATATGCGTTCTCTGGGTCCAAAGTGGCCATGAAATCTCCTGAATTTATGTTATAATATTTCTTAAAGCGCAAACTGTTACCCGAAGGTGTCCTGGCGCTATCTACAAATAACCTCCCGAAAAAATCTCACCAAAAAGAAACCACATATTACACATTAAACATCCAGGTTTTTAAGGCTTTCCTAAAAGCCATGAGATCCATGTTGTTACGAAGTTGAAACGGGAGGGCATTCCAAGCTTTGGCTGCCCCCACCCGAAAACTCCTGCCTCCCCAGCCAGTTTTTTGAAGGCTGGAACTGCTACCAATTTAGCTCCTAGGGATCGCAGTGGTCTATTTGGAACATACCACTTAAACTGCTGCTTTAGATGTTCTGGGCCATTCTCGTGAAGAGCTTTAAAAACGGTGCAAAGTGACTTAAACTGCACCCGTTTATTAACAGGCAGCCAGTGGAGTCTTCTAATGTCACCAGAAACAGATGCAAATTTAGGTGTCCCTGTAAGTAATCTGGCTGCCGAGTTTTGAAGAAGTTGTAATCTATGCAACAGGCACTCCTGGATATTACAATAAAGGCTGTTGCAATAGTCCAGCCTGGTCATAGTCAATGCAGTCACTATAGTGCGTTGATTTTCCTTGGGAAGATACTGTAAAATTTTCTTAAGACAAATGTGGTAGCCGAGACAACTGAATTGACTTAATCTTCAAACTGGAGCCTATCATCAATCAAAACTCCCAGATTCTTTACTTTCCTGGAGGGAGTTGGAAGTGAGCCCAGTGAAACCGGCCACCAACTTGGGGTCCAGAACTTAGGATCGTTCCCAAACAAAATGACCTCCGTCTTGCTTGAGTTCAGTTTTAAACAATTCTGGGCCATCCATATACCCACATGCAATCATGAAAACGTAATTCTGTCCCCCTCTCTTGCCCTGGTTGCAGAGACAGCACAATCTGAGTGTTATCTGCATAAGATGTAAGATCAAATCCAAATGACCTGATCAAAGGGGCAAGAGAGGACACATAAACGTTAAACAATGTTGGACTAAGCGAGGAACCTTGTGGGACCCCGCAAGGCAGTGAAAACGGTTTAGAACAGAAAGTGCCGAGAGACACTGTCTGTTTTCTGTCTGAGAGGAAGGACTTCAAGAGTTCCCATGCTTTGCCTTGTACTCCACATTCCCACAACCGGTCCATCAACAAATCGTGATGGACCGTATCGAAGGCCGCCAACAGGTCGAGCATGATCATAGCAGCCTTGCCTCCCTGATCTAATGCAATTCTAATTTCCTCTGTAGATTTTAACAACGCAGACTCGGTACTATGGCCCGCTCTAAACCCATATTGAGTTGGATCCAATACTTGAGCTTCCAGTAAGTATGTAGTAAGTTGTACATTCATACTTTTCTCAGCTAATTTGGCTGGCAAAGGAATACGTGAAATGGGTCGAAAGTTATTAGGATCCTTCGGGTTTAGGTTAGGTTTCTTAAGTAGCGGCAGGATTGATCTCCAGGCTATCGGGAAATATCCTTGCCTAAACATGGCATTTATGATCGTGGTCAATGATATCGTAATTGGTTCTGGGGCTAGTTTTAAGGCTGCTACTGGACATGGATCATAGGGAGAGCCTGATTTAGTGGACATCAATAACTTATAGGTCTCACTAGTAAGAAGAGGCGTAAATTCATCTAAACTAAGATATGAACCTACGCGTAATTTGTACCTCTCTTCAACATCTAGTTTCCCATCTGTTGTAGGGCCATTAAATGTAGTAAAAATAGTCTCCACCTTACTGTAAAAGAATTTGGCTATTATATCACAGAGCTCCTGGCTCGAGGGGATACTGGGAGGGCCAGGGTATGCCAGGCTGATTACTATTTTAAAAAGTTATTTGGCTGAATTTATAGCAGAGTTTATTCGATTGGCGAAGAATGTTTTCTTCGCCGCTTGGAGAGCTTGTTTATATGCCACTAAACTTAATCTATATGCCTCTTTCTCCAAGGCTTTATATCCTTTTCTCTACTTCCTCTCTAGTAATTTGCATGTCAGTTTAAGCTCTTTTAATTCCTGTCCATACCACGGAGCAGAAGGCCGTACTCTATTAGAATATAATACTTTTTTCGGCGCTAACTTGTCACCAGCAGCTTCAAGCCATTTAGAGTATTGGGTGGTTGCCTCTTCTATGTCTATCGATAAATGTGGAAGAGTAACATTCAATAGATTTTCTAACTCTTTAGCCTCAATTTTATTCCATGCTCTAAATGCCACTTGCTTCTTTGTCATTTTATTCACCTCATGTTGACTGGGAAGTGCCAACTCGAAGCAGACCGCCACATGGTCAGACCAGACCAGGGGAAGAAGGCCTGTAAACGAAAGTTGCGGGTTACTAGAAAAAATCCCGTCTAGAGTATGCCCTGCAGTGTGGGTGGGGCCAACAACCCGTTGATCAAGGTTCATACTTTGCATAAATTTCAAAAGATTCGCTGTATCAGGGTCAGCCGGGACCTCAAAGAAAAAATTGAAATCTCCCAGCATAGTAAAAGAACTAGCACAGATACCTCTTTCAAGCAGACTTCCCACTGAAGTTAAAAAAGGCGTCCTAGGGCCTGGTGGTCTGTATAAAAGAACTCCCTTGAAAGTAGCCTGGTGGGAGTAATATACACAAAATTCAAGTGCCTCACAGTCTAAGATGGAAGCATTTTCAAAGGTTGCCTTAATGGTGGAGTGATAAACGACAGCAAGTCCCCCACCTCTCCTAGAAGGCCTATTTAGAGTATAACATGCATAGCCAGGGGGCGTAGCCTTAACCAAATTTGGACCAGATGCCTCGTCCATCCATGACTCTGTAATGAAGGCAACCATTATGCCCTTTTCCTCAATTAATCTGGCGCATTCTATGCTGTGTTTTACCAGGGATCTGGCATTCAACAGAATGAATTTCAGTCCCTGTAATTTTAGCATGCCTGCACGAATCGGACTTAATTGGACTTGCAACAGAATTGGCTGATATAGCACTTCTGGAAGCATGACTTTGCACCTGGGACATAATGTGGGGAGAGTAGGCGATCCCCTACCCAGGTTATGGCTATAACATCCTGCCAGTTTGCCAATCCTATTTAAACTTTTTAACTGATCACTTGACCAGTATAGACTTACTGGCTTCCCCCCCTCCGAAACCGGCATGGGAACTGGCGCTGGGCGCTGGACAGGCGCGGACGGGCGCAGACGGGCTTGCCTTTGGCGTGCCTATTGCGCACCAGCGGCGCGCCCACTGCGCGCGTCCGCTGCGCGGTCGCGTGGCATTTGTAATTATACAGTCAGGGGCGCAACCACTAGCCCGCTGACCGTACTTCCCCCAAGATGGCGGCCCCATTAAAGCTCGTAACGTCCCCGGTTGAATCCCCAACCGGGAAAAGTGTCATTCCTTTTCTAAAATATACAATAAAAACAGATTTGCCCCTGATGACGAAATAATCAATTCTAAAACTGTGGTAAATCGTCAAATGACATTCGTTTCACAAGCAAAATAAAACTATGTTTAAAATTCACCTAGACTCACTTCTCACTTCTCTCAACCCGCTTCCTGTGCAAAGTAGCAAATAAATGTGCAAAATATAGCAATAGCAGTTCTCCCCCGGCTCAAGCCTCAGGAGGGTGTAGGGTTTCGCGCTCGTCCAGGCCATTCCAATTATACAGTCAGGGGCGCAACCACTAGCCCGCTGACCGTACTTCCCCCAAGATGGCAGCCCCGTTAAAGCTCGTAACGTTCCCGGGTCAATCCCCAACCGGGCAAAGTGCCTCCCTTTTCTAAAATATACAATAAAAACAGATTTGCCCCCGATGACAAAATAATCAATGCTAAAACTGTGGTAAATCGTCAAATGACATTTGTTTCACAAGCAAAATAAAACTATGTTTAAAATTCACCTAGACTCACTTCTCACTTCTCTCAACCTGCTTCCTGTGCAAAGTAGCAAATAAATGTGCAAAATATAGTAATAGCAGCTCTCCCGGCTCAAGCCTCAGGAGGGTGTAGGGTTTCGCGCTTGTGCAGGCCCTTCCAATTATACAGTCAGGGGCGCAACCACTAGCCCGCTGACCGTACTTCCCCCAAGATGGCGGCCCCGTTAAAGCTCGTAATGTCCCCGGTTCAATCCCCAACCGGGCAAAGTGCCTCCCTTTTCTAAAATATACAATAAAAACAGATTTGCCCCTGATGACGAAATAATCAATTCTAAAACTGTGGTAAATCGTCAAATGACATTCGTTTCTCAAGCAAAATAAAACTATGTTTAAAATTCACCTAGACTCACTTCTCACTTCTCTCAACCTGCTTTCTGTGCAAAGCAGGAAATAAATGTGCAAAATATAGCAATAGCAGCTCTCCTGGCTCAAGCCTCAGGAGGGTGTAGGGTTTCGCGCTCGTGCAGGCCCTTCCAATTATACAGTCAGGGGCGCAACCACTAGCCCGCTGACCGTACTTCCCCCAAGATGGCGGCCCCGTTAAAGCTGGTAACGTCCCCGGTTCAATCCCCAACCGGGCAAAGTGCCTCCCTTTTCTAAAATATACAATAAAAACAGATTTGCCCTGATGACTACATAATCAATTCTAAAACTGTGGTAAATCGTCAAATGACATTCGTTTAACAAGCATACTAAAACTATGTTTAAAATTCACCTAGACTCACTTCTCACTTCTCTCAACCTGCTTCCTGTGCAAAGTAGCAAATAAATGTGCAAAATATAGCAATAGCAGCTCTCCCGGCTCAAGCCTCAGGAGGGTGTAGGGTTTCGCGCTCGTGCAGGCCCTTCCAATTATACAGTCAGGGGCGCAACCACTAGCCCTCTGACCATACTTCCCCCAAGATGGCAGCCCCGTTAAAGCTCGTAACGTCCCCGGTTCAATCCCCAACCGGGCAAAGTGCCTCCCTTTTCTAAAATATACAATAAAAACAGATTTGCCCCTGATGACGAAATAATCAATTCTAAAACTGTGGTAAATCGTCAAATGACATTCGTTTCACAAGCAAAATAAAACTATGTTTAAAATTCACCTAGACTCACTTCTCACTTCATTCAACCTGCTTCCTGTGCAAAGTAGCAAATAAATGTGCAAAATATAGCAATAGCAGCTCTCCCGGCTCAAGCCTCAGGAGGGTGTAGGGTTTCGCGCTCGTGCAGGCCCTTCCAATTATACAGTCAGGGGCGCAACCACTAGCCAGCTGACCGTACTTCCCCCAAGATGGCAGCCCCGTTAAAGCTCGTAACGTCCCCGCTTCAATCCCCAACCGGGCAAAGTGCCTCCCTTTTCTAAAATATACAATCAAAACAGATTTTCCCCTGATGACGAAATAATCAATTCTAAAACTGTGGTAAATCGTCAAATGACATTCGTTTTACAAGCAAAATAAAACTATGTTTAAAATTCACCTAGACTCACTTCTCACTTCTCTCAACCCGCTTCCTGTGCAAAGTAGCAAATAAATGTGCAAAATATAGCAATAGCAGCTCTCCCGGCTCAAGCCTCAGGAGGGTTTAAAAGTCGAAGTATGTCCTGCAAGGAGACTATTCAAAACGACTGTTTGAAGAGATAGGTGTTGAGCTCTCTCAGATCTAGAATAGGGCCCCACTTTTCTACAGTCTTTCGAACTAGAAAGAACGGGGAGTAGAAACTTTCTCCTCTTTGTGAGATATGGACCGGTTCTATCCCCCTTCTGCAGCATCTGTTGGATCTCTAAGCGCAGGAGACAAAAATGTTTTGTTACAATGGTGCAAGGGGGCTTGGTTGGAGGAGGATGAACAAACTCCAATGTGTGGCCGAATTGGATTATATTGAGAACCCAACGATCCGATGTTATCCGTTGCCAATCTCGAAAGTAATGTGATATCCTGCCCCCCACAGGTGTTAAATGAGGGGAAGGAACAGTAGACAGAGCCAGCAGGCCGCTATTGACGCCTACAGGACTCCTTCCCCTGGTGTCCTGCTTTTACTCTGTTTGACGATCTTTGAATATGACAAGGACTGACCCTGCCGCTGGTTATACTGCGGGCGGAAAGATTGTGAGGCAGGCGTATACGAGGAGTGCCGATATTGCTGGTAACCTCCTCTGTATGAGGGAAAACCTCTGCCTCTTGCACCACGAAAAGGGACCTTGCGGTATTGAAGCGTCCCTAATAATCTTGCTGTGTCTGTATCTTTTTAATGTCCTGATGCGCATCGTCTATGTGCTTACCAAAGAGCGCTTCTACATCAAAAGGAAGATCCAAAATCCTGTTCTGAACCTCAGGTCTAAATGAGGTGGCTCGAAGCCATCCCTGGCAACGAAGGACTGCAGCTACAGCCAGGGAACGGAATGCAGTTGTTGCAATGTCCATTGCGCAATCAATCACCTCCGAGGAGGACCTCTCTCCTTCCTGGAGAATCTTTTTCGCTTCAGCCTTGCTTTCATCAGGCAGCTGGTCTAGGTAGGGTGAGAGGTCACGCCACATCTGGCGTTTGTAGCGCCCCAAGATAGCTAAAACATTAGCCGCTTTGACGAGTAGGCTTGACATCGATGAAAACCTTTTGCCAGCATTGTCCAGGCATCTGCCTTCCTTATCTGGAGGTGTTGTTAGAGACGCCGCTGGATTTTTTGATTTCCTCTGTGCTGCCTGAGATATCACTGAGTCCGATTTTGGTTGACTCACCAGGCCGGCCGGGCTATCCTCCAGGGCTTTATATTTTTCTCTAAACGAGGAAGCACTGGGACCACTGTAGCTGGGGTCTTCGTAGCTTTGAGCCCCTCTTCCTAAACATGACCATCGATAGGAATTGATCTCACAGACTTTTTAAAGGGCTCTTTGAAATCGTACAAGAAGTACTCAGACTGTACCGATGGCATAGGTAGATCGAACCTTTTAGCTGCCCTCTCCAACAAGTTATGGAAGCCACCTATGTCACCAGGTGGAGAATCTACTGGCACCAGTGAAGGTGAAGCAGGAGTAGGAATAATATATTCATCTCATTTCCTGTCTGGATCCAGGAACCTTTACTCTTACAGAGACGAGCAAAATGACCTTTACTTTTGCATATGTGACATATGAAATAATCTATTATTACACAGAGCCGCGAACAACTATAAAGCATCTAGAATAGATCCATTTGGGTCCCCGGGGAGTTGCCCTCTCCTCAACAACATGTGATGAGAAACAACCTCATTAGTTATTCTTTTTTCATTGGTATACAGTTGGGAAATGGCTTGCTGATATTCATAAAACTTTATCTCCTTCTGGTATTCATGTAACAAAACTGGATGAAGGTGTTTCAATATGTAACACTCTTCTGCCCTAGACAATGTTTTAACAGAGCTAATTATCTTTTCCCAACATATATGTCACCACCAATAGCTTCAACATATGCTTGGAATCCCTGCTTTCACTATTCTCATTCCAATACTGATTCACCTAGCACTGAAAAATATGTTCAAGGTTCCACAATTTCTTCCATGGCGAGAAGATAAAAAATGTCAGTAAAATGTGTTTAGTGAATGCAGCTCACACTTTGCCTCAGATTGAAAAGCAATGCTTCATCTTGAAATGTGTTCAAAACTTACCCTGACTCCATTTGAGCACAAACTTCGTTCTTCAATGAGGAGGTCTTCTGACGAGCGCAAATATTGCTTTGTCTATTTGGTCTACAGTCAGTCAGACTGATTATTACACTCACAATGCTTAGTTCAGTGACATAAGCCAGTCCTCCGTTAATCCACACAAAGACAGGTAGAATCATAAAAGGCAACTGAAACTCTGAAAGCCCAAATGGCGGATACCCAATGGAAATTGGAAGATTCTGAGAATAGGTCAAGATGTACTAACCTGAGGGTTTTGGGTATTCCAGAGTGTCAAGAGGGAGAGGATGTCCACGAGTATATGGTTGGGCTTCTTAAAGGTGCATTCCGATGGCTGGATAGTTGGGATTGAGATCAGAAAAACAACAGGCCCACAGGTTCACCTTTAGGCAGACTCACAGACTTCTCAAGAAGGGGCTTAACCCAGAGCGATCTATATGGGAAACTTTTTATTGCTCCAGGCAATATCAGATCTGGCTCGTCCAGGTCTGAAATGCTCACTGGAGTACTGTACATTTTTGTTAGGCCTGACTTCTGTCATTTTACAGTTGAAAGCCGCTGGCGGTTGCACCAGTTAATAAAACCGTTTCAAGCAAAAGGGACCCAGGTGTGTTCAATGAAACCGGCTAAATTGAAAGTGGTTTGGCTTGAAAAATATCATTTTTTCACATCTGAGATTAAGGCAAAAGAGTTTCTGGATAGCCTGGCCTCAGTCTAGAAATGTTGGCAGGGTCAGCCTTTTAAGGTGATGATGTTATTCTAAGCCAAGTTGGGTAGGGGACCAGGGTATTTCTCCCCTGCATATAGGGTTGGGGTATATTGGGATATTCTTTAGAGTGCTGTAGTTTGTATCTTTTTTTTTGGTGGGGAACACAACAAGTAGGAATTATTTTAGATGAGTGGGGCTTAGCATATTGGGAGGCAGGCAGTATTTTATAACAGTACCTAGTTGGTCCAATTGCTCTAAAGAATTGGCTGTGGAAGTGGGTGATGGGGGAGGGTGGATGTCTGGGGAAGGGTGGGAGGCAGGGTGTTGGGGGGGCGATAAAAACAGATTTTGTTTAATGTCTTTGATAAATATCACAGCGGACAGGTTTTGTTATCTAGGAAACTCTGGCAAATGATAAGAGAGACAGTATGAGTATTAGTTTTAGCAGCAGTAACCAGCAAATGTGTTTATCCATTAGAAATGATTGGGGATAAAATACGTGTAAGTGCCATTAATATATGTGGCCTCAATGACAGGAATAAGATGCAGGGTTTACCTGGGTTTAAACTTTATGAAGGCAGGCTTGGTGTGCCTGCAAGAGACTCATATCCCATGGTATAAGGTGGGGTGGCTGAGATATCTGGGTTTGTAATTATTGGCTTGCACTTATCAAGGTCTAACATCAAGGGGGGGCGTGACCTGCCGAGCTGCAAAACGGGCGCCTGCTAGGTAAGCTCCGCCGGCCGAGACAACATCCTGCTGACGATCCGCTTTACTGGTGGGCATTAACGGTGCTCATTTATCCTCACATGTGACCCAAGGTGGGCTGCATTCGGCGAGCCGTCGCTCGATGTTGGTGGTGCCCCTGCGGCGAAGATCTGGCTCCTGTTACACGGAGGACCCGATCTGAGGTGCTGGGCGGGCGAGGCCAGCTGCGGTGAAACTTGAGGCCACGGCGCGACTGCCATGGTAGGCCTCGGACTCCCTGTCTCTGGCCTTCGATCCCATTGGCGGCAGGGGAGACGGGTAAAAGATCCTGGCGACGCCGTTGGGTGGCTGGCGGCGGCCGGGGAGTGGTGTCAGCTCCGCGCATCGAGATCTCCTGCAGTCACTCAGAAGGTGAGGAGGTATCGGGTGGTGAAGGTCCGAGAGACGCGGCAGCAGCCATTTCGTGCCGGCGGCCCTAGCCGGAGCGGTAACGGAGGCACTATTGTTTCATCTGCTGAAGTAATCACCGCATCGGCGGAGACGGAGTGAGCAGGGGCTAGGGGTGCGCTGTGTAACGGCGTGGCCCTGAATATGCTGCCTGTTGCGATTTGCATGCTGGTGATTGTGGGGTCTTGAAGATCTGCTGCTGACAGCTCCAATTTATGAAAAGTACAACCAGCGCTTGACTACGCTTTTGCCCTGCAGCCAAATACTGACTGCAGCAATCATCCCTTAAGGAGGTGTTATATTGGACCGGTGGACATTGTGTGCACTGCATGGCCTCCCTCTCTGTTTCCACAGGACCAGCAGTGCAGAGGTTGCGATGGTGTCGCGGTTCGCTGAAAGGGAGAGTGAGGGGTGAATGACTAACTGACACTGTTCAGCTGCAGTGTGGTGGGGCTGGTGAGTGGACGGTGCCTGGTGGACTCTCCGGTGGATAAGGGGGTGTTTCGTGGATTCACCCGTACTAGGCACTGCCTGTCTGTCTGGAGATCATTGGAAAGCAACTCCTGCTAGCTCCACGTCACGGTCTGCGGCATGGGCAAACAGGACCCAAAACAACCAATGCTCACTTTTGATCCACGGCGGAGCACGAGGCTCACGGAGAATGACCCGGAGGCGGGGGCAAGCGGTCCGCCTGATCACCAAACGGAGGACCGGGGGGAATATTTACGCACCCTCATGCTGGAGATGAGGTCCAGTCTCTGAAACATTGATAATAAACTGGACGCGTTGACCTCTCAATTGGATGCTGTCAAATCACAGGTGGGAACGCATGAAACTCGGCTGGATGTGCTTGAGAACCGGGCCTCGGATTTTCACGACTTCCAAGTAGAGACGAAAGAACAACTCCTCAAGATGGACATGGTGTTGTGCGTAATCAGGGCAAAGAATGAGGATTTGGAGGCCCGGTCCCGCCGCAACAATTTACCCATCACTGGGGTACCGGAGACGACAGCGATTGTAAAGATGGAGACCTACGTGGCGGATGTGCCCCATGAGCTGTTTGACCTACACCTTTCCCCGGTCTTTGCCGTGGAGAGGGCCCACCGTGCCCTGGGACCCAGGCTGC
This sequence comes from Triturus cristatus, assembly GCF_964204655.1. Taxonomy (NCBI): domain Eukaryota; kingdom Metazoa; phylum Chordata; class Amphibia; order Caudata; family Salamandridae; genus Triturus; species Triturus cristatus. The sequence goes on along the minus strand of NC_140581.1, from coordinate 763,953,113 downwards.
CGGTTGGAGCTACACCTAGACCCATCTTGGCAAGGATGCTCAATTATCAAGATCGGGACGCTGTCCTGCGCCTCGCCCGGGGGAAGGGGTTGACTACGTATGGTGGCAACACCATCTCCTTCTTTCCAGACTTCACTCCAGCTGTGCAGGCGGTGAGGCGTGAGTTCCTTCAGGCTAAACGTCTCCTAATGCAGGCCCAGATCCCACATACTCTTTTATATCCCGACAAGCTTAAGGTTACGCACGATGGGTCAGTTCACTTTTTCACGGACGCCAAATCAGCACTTAAGTTTGCGAAGCATGTTGGTGGGAACTCATCCAGGCTGCGTCCCAAAGGGTCAATAGTAGAGGAAACCACTCTGAGCGACAATGATTGAAGTATGCTGAGACCCCGCGGTCCTATTGGTTCGAACTTTGATATCTCCTAATTGCATGGTTTGGTTTGTAACTGTTGAGCAAGGGGCCCTGTTTTTTTTTTTTCCTAGATACATGCGATAACTGGATTATACACTGTGACACTGTTTTATATGCAATTTGTCTTCAGATGCTCTAAATTCATATGAATGGTGTGCTGTGGTTCGTTGGGACACACCTAGTTCTACTATTGTTGCAACCCACGCAGTCGGTGCACACCATCTATAGGAACTGTCGTAGATTTGGTTGTTAGGATCCTAATATTGATTGGTAGCACGTACGACCCACCAAACTGTTCTCGGCCACCCTGAGAAATCAGGGGTGTATGCCGGTGGTTCTATGCCCACAGGGGAGAGCTCCCGCTAGTAGTTGTAGCTGTTGTTTGATTTTTGGGATGGGAATTCTGCAACCTGATTGGGGGGTTGGAGTGGGAGGCGGGTTGGGGAAGGGGTTTGTTTTGTTGTTTGCCAGATCGAAGCTTTTAGTGCTTCAACAGTACTGTTATGTGCTTTGGTATATACCGAACTGTTTTGTTCTTACTGATTCACTGTCTCTTATAGCAATAGCCAACCTATGACTCCGTTACATTTTCTTACCTGGAACATAAGAGGGTTGAATGATGGTAGAAAGGCCCGATTAGTGCATGCCTAACTGCTTCGTCATCACATTGATATATGCATGCTGCAAGAGATGCATCTAGGCATCCCTACCTCCCCTAGACTTAGACATAATAGATGGGGATCAATGTACTCAGCTGTTTACTACAACTATGCTCGTGGAGTGACCGTGCTGATTAGACGAGGTCTAGACTGGAAGGAGGGCGCACTGCAACTAGACCCAGAAGGTAGATTCATAATTATACAGGGCTCTCTAAGTGGTAACCCAATTGTGTTGGTCGCGGTATGTGGACGTAATACTGACGCACCCGAGTTCTTTCAACATGTGTGGGCCAAGGTGACAGCAACTAACTGTGATACCATTCTTTGGGGGGGGAATTCAATGCCATTCTTGATGACACACTAGACAGGAAAGGAGTCTCTAGAACACTGCACCCTTCGGCTAGTGCCGCATTACAAGCCATATTATCAGACGGGGACTTAGTGGACATTTGGAGACGGAGGGAACATGTATCTCAGAATACCATAAAGCTTGGTCACGTCTAGATTATTGGCTGATATCACGTGGTGTAGCCACGTGGACGAGGGAAGTTTTACATCTCCCCCGCTCTCTATCCAATCACGCTCCCTGTCTTCTTCGGTTGGATTTGCCGAATTCCATTCCGCAAATGTACACTTGGAGACTGCCACAGGATGCTCTCCTGGACGACACTTTTAAAGAAGAGATAAGGGGAGATATAAATGATTATCTTACTTTGAATAAGGGTTCGGTGGAATCAGTGGCCACGCTGTGGGAAGCTTTTAAATCTGTGGTGAGAGGGAACTGTATAGCCAGACAGGCGGGGGTACTGAAGTCCAGCCGTGGGACTCTAGATAGACTAGAAAGGCAGATCAAAGAGCTGGAAGCACAATTTTACACATCTGGTGAGTCTGATAAACTGGCAGCGTTGAAAGAGAAACTACTTGAATTTGAAGAAGAGGCCCAAAGGGAAGTCAAATTCCTAGGAAAACATGCTCAGGCTAGGAGATATGGGCAGGGGGATAGGCCTGGGAGAATGCTAGCGGCAATGCTCCGCGCCCTACGGTCTACTTTGTTTATTACTGAGCTGAAGGCTGCAGACCAGTCGTTAATTAGAGGCCAGAGAGACATATTAAATGAGTTTACTGGCTTTTATTCTAAGCTATATACTACCACACAGCATTCCAGCCCTGAAGGCCTACTACCCTTTGATTCCTTATTATGGTTGAGTAACAGACACAGGGGTTATTTAGATTTCCCCTTTACAGTAGAGGATGTGGCACAGGTAATTAAAAGTCTGCCGTTGAACAAAGCTCCTGGCTCAGACGGTCTCACTACTGCTTTTTATAAAGCATATGTTGAGGAATTAGCGCCCCAGTTGTTCGAGCTTATTGTGGAGGTCTGTGAGTCTGGTGTCCTTCCACCATCAATGCGTGAAGCGATAACAATCACACTGTTGAAGCCAGGTAAGCCGGAGGATGAATTGGATTCCTATAGGCCGCTATCCTTGATAAATGTGGACGTAAAGATTTTTGCCAAATTGACTGCTAATAGACTGAAGCCTCTGCTGCTACTGGTTGCTCGTCCAGACCAATCAGGATTTATTTCTGGTAGGTCAACGTCCCATAACCTCAGGACTTTATTTTCCGTATTGCATTATCTGCATCCCGATATACAGGCGGCCGCGGTTTTTTTAGATGCTACAAAAGAATTTGATACTTTGGAGTGGCCATACCTATTCGCGATCCTGGGCCGTATGGGCTTCAGTCCACTTTTTTAAAATCTCATACGTTTACTTTATACGAAGCCGCTGGCACGGGTTAGGGTGAACGGTCTACTTTCGGAACCCTTCAGCATCTTGTGTGGTACGAGACAGGGCTGCCCGCTATCCCTGTTACTTTTCGCGATTGCGATGGAGCCCCTCGCAGCGCGGATAAGGCAGCATCACACCGCGAAGGGATTGGCTTTAGTGGCCGTAGTCTTTTAATCTCACTATATGCAGACGACGTTCCGCTATATGTGTCAGATCCTGCATTAAACTTGGATCCTTTATTGAGGGAATTTATTAAATTTGGGGGCCTCTCGGGAATCTCAACTGGGCTAAATCTGTCATCTTTCCATTGACAGTCAACACTACCCAAAGCCCTTCTGAGTTCCCGCTTAGGTGGACAGTGGAACCTGTGAAATATTTAGGAATATGGGTTAGTAGAGACAAACAGATCCTGTGGAATATGAATTATGGCCGCGCTGTCACTTGGCTGGAAAGCAAGATAACTGCATGGGCCGGGCTCCCGCTCTCTTTGGGCGGGAGAATAGCGCTGGTCAAAATGGCGGTGCTGCCGAAATTTCATTATTTATTTGTTAATCTCCCCCTGGTCCTCACACAAGTCTTTTTTTAAATGTTGAGGTCCCTCTTGATCTCCCTGGTATGGGCGGGTGGACAAGCAAGAATCTCATGGGACCTATTAACACTCCCGTTGAGACAGGGTGGAATGGGTGCTCCTGACATGCAGTTGTATGCATGGAGCGCACAAGCTCAGTTTCTACACTACTGGGTACACCCAACTCTTTTTCAGCCTCACGTGGCGGTTGAGGCGGCCATAGCATCCCGCCTTCCTCTACAGGTTGCTATATCATATATAAGGAGTATAAATTGCCCGGGGAAGACATAGATACTGTGGAGACACTACGTTGGGCCTGGAGCGAGTTACGGAAGAGAACTGGTTCTCCCATCTTATATGCCCCGGCAATGCCCCTAGCTCATAATCCGATGCTGTTTCCCATGGGAACCGGAATTGGAAGGGAATTGGCGCACAGAATGAAACTTAACAGCTTCAACGACCTCGATCCCGAGGGTTCATTTTGTCCTCCCCCAGCAACGATGGGGGCGGGCCAGTGCACTTTTCTGTATTATTTGCATATCACAAGCTCAAAGCAGCATGCCGTTCATTACACACCACTTTTCCGGAGGCCCCGCCTACTTTAAGTGCTTTAGAGAATGTACTTAAAACGACTTCCCCTCGCCGTCTCATTACTAGGATATACACACATATGCAGACATCGGCACCCGTGTTGAAGCCCAAGGCATTCATAACGTGGAACGAGGACCTACAGCCTCCGCTCACGGAAGACCAATGGTTGTACTGTTGCAGTCAGCTAACTGCCCTCACCCCTAACTACAAGCTTCGTCTAATACATTTTAAATTCCTTCACAGATTTTATAGGACATCTACCCACATGCACCGAATAGGTCTAAAGGACAATGATTGTTGCTGGAGATGCGGGATGGCTCAGGCTGGTTTCTTACATGTTGCATGGGACTGCCCACGATTGGAAACGTATCGGTCCAATGTGTTCGATATTATACACCAAATTAGCGGGATGGTTGGGGATCCGGATCCCAGACAGGGGTTACTGGGGTACGTTAAGGACACACCTGTCAAAGTAAGGAAACTGCACGCTTTACTACTCCTTTATGCCAAAAGACGTGTTGCCATTCATTGGGGAGGTAGGAGGGTTCCATCTAAAGAAGATTGGATAAAAGACGTCACTTTTGGCCACTCACAGTTGACCACTTTCTGGGAGTTGATGCCGTCCAAATCTCGACCAAAGGATATTTGGGAACCATTTATTGCGTGGGCTAGGGTACATCAAGAGCCGACTGTGGGAGAGGGTTCACAGGCCCGACCTGAGGGGGGAAACAAATTAGGAGGTAGGACTCTTTTATGGGGTATTCATTCATGTAGCTATCTAAAGATCGTTTGCGCTCATTATGCCACTTATTTTTATGGGTGTGAAGGGGAAATGGGGGTGGTTGGTTGCACTAAGTTTATGATTCAACTCTGCTCCAGGGACGTCATAGTTTGTTATTGTGGGGGCTATGCGAAGGAATGTCTATGCTTCTAAATGCATTTGTTATTCACATGATGGTCTTAGGTATTGGTTACGCTGTACTAAAGAGCGAATGTAGGGCGGTTTTGTAATGTTACTGTATTTTAACAGAAATGCCAATAAAAAATCAAATAAAGAAATAAAATTAAAAAAAAGGTCTAACATCAAGGGGAGTGGCTATATTAGCAAATAGGACTATCTGTTCTTGTAAACGAGTTAATGAAGACAAATTTGGCAGATGGGTCACTGTCCAGTGTGGGATTGGGAATGCCCAGTTTAGGGAGTGTTCAATGTATGGTTCCAACATTGACGAGGCGGGAGTATTTGATTTTGTGAATACAGAGCTTGCTCTTTGGCCACACCCCCTAATCTTTTGTGGGAATCTAAATATTCATGTAAATGTATCTGATGACTGGAGTGGGAAACATCCCTATTCAGGGAGGAAACCAGGTGTTTATAAAGCTCTACTACCGCTGGTGATGCACCACAATTTGGTGGAAGTATGGGCTAAACTTAAGGCCCCAGACCGAGGCTTTACTTTTTATTCCATTCCTCACAATAAATTAGTTCGGCTAGATTATTTTTTTGCATCTACTCTTTTGGTGGGACAGGTGGGGATTGAAAGCTATCCCAGGGCAATGTCGGACCATAATCCTATTGTGCTGGATATTTTACATGTGGGCATTGTATGAAGCAAGAAGTCTTGGACGTTTGAGAGGAAACTCTTGCTAGTTCTTTATATAGGTAACACATGTTTAAATGGTTGGTAGAATTTTTAAGGATTAATAGAGGATGGCGTCAGTAGGCTTGATTTGGAATTTCTTTTGAAGCTGGTGTTAGGTGGCAACCATCAGTGTTTCTCTCCATCTGCAAAAAATGAAACAGGGTGATATCTGGGGGCTGTTTGATCAGCTGGCTCTGATAGAATCTGAACTTATTGGAAGGATTGCCAGGGGCTGGACGTTCAGGATTCTCAGCAGCAGATAATGATATTAAAATCTAAAATTAACAGGCATTTTGGCCTGGAGGTGGCAGACAAATTTCAGCAATAAAAATCGGAATGCTATGAATATGGTGAAAACACAGGTTCGGTTATTGGCCAAGCGAATCGACAGAAAGAAGTTGAAATTCATATATTGGCTATAGAGGATGAGGCAGGACAGGTGTTCTATTGTCCAATGGATATTTTCAGGATTTTGGGGGAATTTTATAAGACACTATATAATGAAGAAGTAGATCCCCCGGAGGATGGTTATAGACAGTTCTTTGGGGATTCAGGCACGGCTAAGGTTAATAAGGAGGAAGAAGTTATGCTTCCTTAGTAGCAGGGAAAGCCTCTGGTCCTGATAATATTCCAGTGGAATTTTACAGGCTTTTTTTCAAGAAATCCGACAAGATATGCTATTGACCTTCCTGCAGGCTCAAGCAGAGATAATCCCAACTTCATGGGAAATTAACAGCATTGTTGTTTTTAAGAAAAAAAGGGAAACCAGCTGTGCTCATACAGGCCAATTCCCCTAATCAACTGTGATGTCAAAATCTATGCTACGGTATTAGCCAAGAGGCTAGGGAAATGTATTGCCACCTTGGTGTCACTTCGCCAACACCGTTCTATCCCAGGAAAAAAATCAACAGGCTATATTTGCAAGATAATTACGTTATTTGATATCGCACAACCCACAGGGTCACCACTTGACCTCACCTTATTAGACGCTGAGAAGGCATTTGACCGTGTGTCCTGGTAAATTTTTCTAGGCAGTATTACAGTGAAAGGGCTTCAGCAATGAGTTAATTCAGGCCATTAGGGCCATGTATAAGACACCTAGAACTGTCATTCTGATAATGGGACAAGAGTCTGAAGGCATTATCATCTCAAGGGGTACTAGACAAGAGTGTCCATCCTCCCTGCTTTTATTTGCCCTATATATCAATCCATTCTTACAAAACTAGAGAGGAGCGCATGTATTAAGCCTGTTGTGGTCAATCAGGTGAAATATAGGGTCCTCACCTATCCAGATGATATAGCAGTCCTTACCACTGATCCTTCTACTGCACTTCCTTAGATCGAGGCCTTGGCTAGGCAGTTCAAGGTATGTTCTGGATACAAGCTGAATGAAAGCAAAACGCAAATAGTATGTACAGAGGGAAGGGGATTTGAGGATCTGCAGGAGGTTTCGAAGGCTGTGTATCTCGGTGTGAACCTTAAGAGAGCCCCAGATAAGACAGTAGAACTGAATACTGCACCGTTATTGGGTAATATCAAGCATGATCTGAAGAGAATGGATCATCTACACTTGTCACTTTTTGGTAGAAACAATGTGCTGAAAATGACTATCTTACCAAAGGTGCTATACATTTTTAGGACAAACCCACTAGAAAGTAATACATTGTGGTTATCCAATTTAGAGAGCATTTGTGTCAGATTGTTATGGGGGCATCGAATTCCTAGGAGGGCAGCTAAATGGATGATATTGCCATGGTTGGTTGGGGGGTGCTCAGTCCCCATCTTCACTCTTTATTACTGGGCTTGTATGTTACAACATATGGGCATTTTGCTCACAGATAACCCAGGTGGGATTAACCTTGCAGAGACTCCAACTATTTACGAATTGATTTTGGGGCATGAAGCTAAAGGTTCTTTGGGCAAAAACCTAGAACCTAGCTATTGCAAGAAAATCTGGTTTAAGATTTTAAAAGCTGCGTATAGGGGTTGGCTGTAGGTTAAACGGACAGCTGGGATTGCCAAACTGAATGTGTACTCACCCATGATGTCTTCTTCAATCCTCTCATCAGTTTTTCCAGATCAAGTAACATCTAGATGGGCACAGACGGGTGTAAAATCTTTGGGTGATTTGTACATAAATGGACAACTCTGCATCTCCACCTCCACCTCGGGGATCCCTATGGACCCAAGACCACCGCCCCTAAGTGCAACACCACCTAAACGACAGCAAGAATTTCATGCTCTGTAAATATGTAATACATAATTGTCTAACCCTAATCGCTTTTTAAAATGTAATCTTGAGTGATTTGCAACTTGCATATATGTAACTCTAACCACTAGTATCTGTAGTAGACGTATGTACCTACTTCCATTCTTATGTCAATTTAAAGTTTTTCTGTTTGTATCTTTTCCTTGAGTGAATTTTCAACTTGTATATATGCAACTGTAACCACTAGTATCTGTAGTAGACGTATGTACTTACTACCGTTCTTTTGTGAATTTTAGAGTTTTTCTGTTTGTATCTTTTGCTTGAGTGAATTTTCAACTCGTAAATATTCAACTGTAACCACTAGTATCTGAGTAGACGTATGTACTTACTACCGTTCTTTTGTGAATTTAGAGTTTTTCTGTTTGTATCTTTTATGTAACTCATGTACTCCGAAGTCCTTATGTAATGTAACTGGTCCTTTTGGAAAGCGCTCTGACACCTTTGGGTAAAGTTTGCGCTATATAAAATCGCATTAAATAAAAATAAAATTAAAATACATTTGTGAACTATAGGAAAGATTTGGATTGGCCATGGGTGACCTTTTAAAGTTTTTACAGCTTCGGAATTCGCTTCTTAAAAGCATTAAAGATTCAAATGCTATAACCCGGATCCCTCTGCTGGAAGAAATACAATGCAAATTTAAGATTGGTATAATATATCAGTTATTGTAACACGAGCTGTTAGATGAAGTAGAAGTACAAAACACCAATTAGATCGGGGGTGGAGGGGCCCTATGTTCATGAATCCTTGGAGATGGGTAACAGGGTCCTTTTAACAGCCAGTTTGAAAAGCCAGCACTTTATGACAGTTTTTAACATATAATACTCCTGCAAAGGTTGCGAAACGGGGAGGTAATTTTGGGGGTAAATGCACTAGGTGTAGTGTTAAGCTGGTGGATAGTCTCCATATATTTGTTTGTGCCCCAAATTAGATGGGGTTTTGCAGGTGATTGGGAGGTTTTAGGGATTATTTATAGGGACACAGATTCAAATAACTCCTGTATTGATGATTTTGGGGGTGAACAATAAAATTCGAAATAATGAAATGGTGAGGCATGGGGCATATTTATTATTTGTGGCTATGGCAGTCGCTCGGCTTTGCATCATGTCCCAGTGGTAGTCCTGTGTCCCCTACCTTTGCAATCTGGAGAGCAAGGCTGCTAGCAATCTATAACATGGAGGTTTCTCTGTATGCGCTTAAAGGGTCTAGGAAAAAGCGCTGGTGACGCAGGATATGGGCCGTGATGACCACGAGGCTGGAGCGGTCAGGAGGGTAAAGCTCAGGGAGGTATTTTAGATTTGAGGTCATGATCTATTAAGATTCAGGGCCAACAAGTTAAACATATTTGTATTTAAGGTGCTGGCTGTGCGGTGCGGGCCCATCTTCAGTTTAAGGTCGGATGTCCGAAGGGATGTGGTTAACCCAAGGACAGCCCGGGTGTAAGGATATAATATCTGAAGCATTTTCTATTTATATTGCGTATTATGTGCCATAAATATGGGTCCTAGCTAGGCTAGTGATGTGGATACATGACTCAGACCCATGCTGTATTTTTTTTATTTGTGTTCATGATAATTCTTTTTCTTTTTTGTCATTTGTTTGATAATGAATTTAAGGCTTCTGCTGCTATGTCTGATAATGTATTGATGAAGTGATGCTTATATTATTTACCTAAAGAACTATGGCGTTATTGACTGTGTATATTGGTCTGTTTTTGATAACATGAAAGTGTTAGATTAAAAGCATTTAATAAAACAACAAAAAACTGAATCAGAAAGTTGTCAAGCCGATAATGCCCACAATTTTCTGAGTGGTGATGTAAGCCAGTCCTCAGCCAATCCACACAAACACAGGCAGGGTCAGGCAGCATCAAAATCATTGACGCCAATGACATCCCTGGATCATTTGCATTCCTCAGAGTAAAAACTCTGTTTAATATCAAAACGGGAAAAATGAAGCTCAGTGGCACTCAACCATCCCTGGGTACCCGTAGGGACCTTTCTCAATGCCCTTGATCATCTGCAGAAAAACCTGGTGTGAATTAATCGATATTCTCGATGCACCACAGGTAAGCTTCACAGGAAAATGATATATATGTCCCTCTAAAACATTCCTCCTCCTCTACTTTTTCCAGTCACTGCCATTATTTGAAGAGTACATTAGAAAAGGGTATTTATTGGAGGACAGGCAAGTTACAGCTAAGGAGGAGAGAAACATCCATCAACTGTCATTACAGCAACATTGGTTTAGAATTCCTAAGGTAAAAATTCTAGGACATCACATTGCTGAATTCTGAGCACGCAGCTCACATCTAAGCAGATAGGTTTGTAGCCCCACATAGAGGGTCTTGCATTAATCTAAAAGAGAAAGAAAGAAGGACTGGTTAAAGGAACTTACCTTGCAGTCACAGTACAGAACGTTATGTGCTAGTAACTGTTCAGAATGAAAAATAAAGGAGAAGCTACACAATGAGGCCACTGGAAAGGAGAAGCTAAGTTCAGATGGACCACCAGTCAGACTTCCAGAAGTGGCAGCAATTGACGAACTTGAGAATTTTAGCTTTACTGATGTTAAGTTTCAAGGAGTTACTGTGAATCCAGGCTACAATGGCGCGCACACACTGTCAAAGCTTGATTTGAGTATCAGATATTTTGGCATATTTGGCATACACCAAATAGAAGCTGAAAGAACAAATTAGCTTGGCGAGAGGAAGCAAATAGAGTTTGAAAAGGAGAGCCATAGGAGCTCCACAATGTAAGAGATAGAGAATTGTAAAGGAGGAAAGTGGATAGCCTGGGAGAGATTAGATAGAAACAATTTGACCCAGGTGTGGTAAATATTTAATTACCGGTACTATTTTTTATGCGGTAAAGTCTATTAAGAATAACTCAGTAAATATAAGAGGCAGAATCCGTGGTATTAGAGGTTTTAAAAGGCTTTATTCCTATACAAAGGAATACAATTCGAATTGTAGGCTTTCTATTCCATCACCACGAAAGTTCAGGAAGGAAGGGCATACATTATTGACAGATAAGCAGTTTTATAGAAAATACATTACAGTGGGACAGATGCAAGAGGCGTAACAGCTGATAGTACAGATAAAAGGTGCATACGTAACTAACAAAGGCGTATACATGGGTGTAACTAAAATACGTCATTAAACATGATGTCACAAGTGGGTGGATCCATAAAAGAATCCTGCAATGTCAGCAGAAATATTTGGCAGAGATGCGCGCGCAGCCGCATGACGTGTGATTGACGTGCAACTAGAGGGTGAAGGGGACTTGACATTTAGCTCTACATGTGGAGACAGAAGTCTGGGGGTTATGTCAACCTAATCCCAAATCATATCTAATATCCTATGTTTAAAGAACTGTGTTATCCAAAAGGAAAGGTCTCTAGGATAGAATCTATTCTATACTGACTGTTAGTGCGTGTACAAGCGTCTAAGTGTCTACATGAGATGCGAGGGGGTAGGAATATTCCATGGTAACGGAGCTATGAATTACTTGCATGAGGACAGCGAGGCCTGGCCCCTTTGCACGGTAGCTGGAGGAATGTTTACCTAAACTGCTAGACAGGAATGCATCGGATGAGGAGCGGAGTAGATAATCTTGAAGGTGAAATACAGTTTTTGGCAGGCAATATGCTGGATCAGGCACCGTTAGCCACGCGGGGAGTAGGACAAAGTTCATGGATACAGATGCAGGCTCAGACTGGAGCTTTCAGAGGCAGAAGGCAGGAAAAGGCTTGATGACAGAATTCAGGGCCTACTCGCCTGAATCTGTAAAATGTGGAAAGTGAACCACACAAAGTCGGTGGCCTTTCATATTTAGGAATGGAATATCTGACCCATTCATGGTGGATCTGAAAGAGGACATGTTGACGGTGGACGCACATATATTTGCGTCTTCAAAACTGGAGTAGGAGGGAACATACATGTACTTATAGCATGCACATGGAGCCGTTGGGGTCTACGATAGGGGACATAACCGATCACAAAATTCATATTTCCTCATTCCCTCCTTGTCCCCTACGGACCCTCAGGAGATATCGATCTTCATCAATCCATCGATCTGTTCATATAGCATCATTTGTTCTTCTTTCTTCTTCCGGGATCTTGAACGAAAACTTGGATGTGGGATACACGATGTGGCACACAGACCACAAATCGCTGGCCCACATTGTAGACATAAACAGCAACTGAATAGTATGAGAAAGCCAATACCTAGGAAGGATAGGATTCTCCATCCCCAGGCTGACAACACGCCCCAGAACCAACCGGACCAAGTCCAGGTGCCTGGACTCTGGTGTATCTGGCTTATAATCTTATGAAGGCGGGTTATGGCTTTATATACTGACGGCGAATTTTCTGGTATGAAAATGCAGCAACTTGATCCGATGACCCTACAAGCTCCGCCCCTATCGGCCAGGATGACGTCAAGGACAAGACGATTTTGAAGCACAACAATCCGCATAGCAGACTGCTCTTCTGTTAAATTGCCTAAGGCGGAAATAGTCTCGTTCACTACTGCTTCAAGGGTTCTGGTTAATCTACGTATCAGCTTACTATTAGTGACTGTACCTATATAGGGGAAGAACCCCTTATTGAAATCTGTGTATTTTTCCCATGCTGTTTCAGTGTAATCGACAATTGGGAGATCTCTCTGTTGTCTATTGTGTACTAAATGGGTATTTCTATGATAATCAGGAGGAGCTAGGAAAACAGGTGGCAGAAGGAATGCTATGTAACAGGTACCATCCCAATCTAAAGGTAGACATATATATGCGGTCTGGCCACATATGAAGTAGGAATGAGGGGAAGCTCTAAATGTAGACTTGCCTTGAACACTGAATTTTATTACAGTGGTGCATTTACTATGGCCCATGTGTATGGAACCATTCTTTCTTACACATAATTCCCCTTTTACTGGGAATACTGACATGGCGGGCAAGATTGGTGTAGCTTCAGATTCAACGTTCAGGATCATGAGGTTAAGTGTAAAATTACCTAATCCATATACTTCATTTTCTAGATCAGTTCCTGTTCTTTTGGGAAGTCCCTCCTTGTTAGGGTAGCAGACTTTAAGCAAAACTAGGTTCAGGTTTCCCCATACCCAGTTGTCTTGATAAACTGCGGAATTTGAATCTAGGGAATTAATCAAACTAAACCATGCTCCACAGGAGCCATTGTGTGTGAACGGATAGGGAAAGAGGGGCAAAACTCCCTTATAGTTCTGATAGGGAGGGAGTCGGCCACATATCCAACAATTTGTGGCATTGCTGGTCTGATGGGAATGATGTAACATACTAATAAATGTGTTGTTGCGCAGCGCAAATCTATAGGACAACTCATGCGGAGGTAATTCGCTAAAAGAATGTTCTGCAGTTATGTTGTAAGCACGTTTAAGAATAGGGTAATACATATGCAATAGTATGCTGAAAATAATGATCAGAAGACTTAGAAAAAACAAAATTAATAATGTTACTGTGCAGTGACTACGAAGTGATTTACAATACGCATGATTTTTCAGCTGCATCTGTTGATTTCTTTCTCTATTCCGGTCTAGAGGATACATGTCAGAGACAAATTCAACCGATTCACCTTGGAGAGGACTTAAACAATCAAATTGTCTGACTTGCTAGACCTCAATTTTAGTTTGTACAGTTCTGGTTTTGATTGCTCAACCAAGGGGAGCTTTGAGTCTGTCTGTGAGGGAATACAGGGTTGAGTATTCACACTGGATGGTAGTCCATAAAATTTCTTGATATGACTCGAGTGCAACCACCCTTTGCGACCCTCAATCTTCACGGCAGTCCTTGTAGTCAGTAGAACCAACTTAGGCGACTTCCACCTAGGATCCAGTTGGGTCTTCCGGTCGAAATTCCTGACCAAAACCAGGTCACCAGGAACCACGTCATGGGGCTTCACCTCAGTATTATCGGGAAAAGCTGCGGTTACCTGTGAACGACAAGATTGTAGTGCAGACATCAAGGAAGCCAGGTAATCTGTCAGCATATTACAGTCAACATCAGTGATTTTGCGAGGTATAGGCGTCCCCCACATATTTGGTGGTCTACCGAAGATCACCTCGTACGGGGATAGCCCTGTTCGAGAATGTGCTACCATTCTCATGTAAAAGAGTGCAACTGGTAAGGCTACTATCCAATCGACACCTTTTTCCCTACATATTTTGGACAATCTAATTTTCAGAGTTTGATTATGGCGTTCCACGAGATCTGAGTAGACAACACGTGGTAAACCGTACCGTGGGAAGAATTCTCGAACTAAATGTTTGGCAGTAGTCGGAGCAGTGTAATCTGAAACCGGGTATGCTTCTGTCCAACGGGAAAGAGCACAGACAACTACGAGAACATATTTGAATCCTCGACATCGTTCCATCTGGATATAATCCATCTGGAGGACTTCAAAAGCATGATCGGGGGGTTGAAATCCACCCTGCTCTACGGGGATGCTTTTACCTGGATTAAACTGACAACATATCATACAGGTACGAACTTTTTGTTTAGCTGCTGCTCGCAAGTGTTTGTTGAACCAAATGTGTTGAATGCTGTCTAGCATAGCTTTTTCTCCTAGGTGGGCTGGACTATGTATTGTGTTAATGGTGACTTGAACCATAGAGTCGGGAAGAAACCATATAGATTTTTCCTTCGTCATCCATCCTTGATCCGTTTGGATCCCTCCTAATTCAGTCCATTTCTTTATTTCTTCTGGTGTAGCATGTGTCTGTATGTCAATTACATCAAGGGCGGGATCCTTAACTGTCATGCAATGTGTTAGTGTCTGAACTATTGTCTTTGTCATGTCGGTTGTGAGAGTCTGATTCTGAGCAGTCTGTTTAGCTGTTCTGTCAGCTAGGTCATTACCCTGAGAAATGATATCGGTAACTTTTGTATGGGCTTTACATTTCATAATTGATATTGCAGTGGGTAGATGAATCGCGTCCAATAGTGTTTGAATGAGGGGTCCGTGCTGGATGTGGGCACCGTGAGAAGTTAAATAACCTCTCTCTCGCCACAGTACGCCGAAGTCATGGACGACTCCGAATGCATAACGTGAATCTGTGTATATGTTGACTTTCTTATTTTTGGCTTGAATACAGGCTTGTGTCAGAGCGATGAGCTCTGCTGCTTGAGCTGACAAAGTGTTAATACAATTTGTTTCAATGACTTCAGTGTCTGTTGTGACTGCGTAAGCGGCCACTAGCTCTCCTGTACTTGTTCTCATACATGACCCATCTACATACAATGTCAAGTCTGGATCTGACAAAGGGATATCTGTCAAGTCTTGTCTGGGTTTCGTCGTGATAGTAATGACTTCGACACAATCATGTGCCAATGGATCTGTTCCGCCCACTGGTAACAGTGTGGCAGGGTTTAACGTATTGCAACGTCTGATTTCTATGTGTGGCTGAAATAATGTCAGTTCGTAACCGGTGAGTCTCGCTATAGTCAAGTGTTGTGTTTGTGTGCGGTTCAAGAGAACCTCCACTGCATGTGGTACTTGTACTGTCAATTGGTGTCCTAACACTATGGCATCGCTTTGTCTGATTGCTAAAGCTGTTGCTGCCACCGATTTCAGGCACGCAGGAAGAGCCTGAGCTACTGGATCTAATGTACTAGAGAAATAAGCACATGGTTTGTGTGATCCTGCTTGTTCCTGAGTGAGTACTGACAAGGCAGTACCTTCGCGTTCTGTAACAAAGAGTGTAAACTGTTTGCTGTAACATGGTGTTGCTAAAACAGGTGCTTGGCATAAAGCTTTCTTTAAGCTTTCAAAGGCGTGTGTATGTTCTTGAGTCCAAGGGAGGACAGTCAATGTGGCTGCCTCCTGTGTTGTCAACTGGATGAGTGGTTTTGCTAGAAATGCATATTGAGGGATCCACTGCCTACAGTACGAAGTGAGGCCTATGAATGCCCGTACCTCCTTTTGTGTCTTGGGTGGTGGCATGTTAGCGATTAACTGGATGCGGTCGGGTGTAAGCTGCCTTCCCTCCTTGGACAGCGAGTGCCCAAGGTAAACAACTCGCTGGACACAGAATTGCAGCTTAGAAGGGGACACCTTGTGTCCCTTGTTAGCCAAAAATTTTAAAACCGTCAGTGACGCTGTTTCACATTCAGGTTCGCTTCGGGCGGTGATCAGCAGATCATCGACATATTGAAGCAAGGCAGTGTTAACTGGCATGTGGATACTGTCAAGTTCTCGTTTCAGTGCTTGGCTATAGATGCTGGGGCTTTCTGTAAATCCTTGAGGTGCGCGTGTGAATTTAAAACTTCGTCCATTTAAACTGAACCCGAACAAGTATTGACTTTCCGGATCGATTGGGACGCTAAAGAAGGCATTTTTGAGGTCAATTACAGTGAAGAACGTTGCTTCTGAGTCAATAGCTGTTAGTAATGAAGAGATATCTGGGACCACAGGGTATTGTGGTACAATACATTTATTTAATTCGCGCAGATCAATAACTAATCGATATACTGGTGGTGCTTTTGGATCCGTTCTTTTAAGAATCGGAATTATCGGGGAATTACATACATTGGAGTCGGTTTCGACAACCACTCCTTGTGCAATGAGCTCGTCAATGATTTGCAGCAAAGCCACAACAGCATCGGGTGGTAACTTGTATTGTCGTATTCGTGGTAGTATTACTCCTGTTTTTAGTGTGACACAATATGGTGTAATATTCATGCAACCAACATCAGTGGGGCCTTGTGCCCATAAATGTGTAGGTAAATTCTGCAGTCGGTGATCCATGTCTCTGGACACGTAGTGACCTTTGAAGTCACGTAGAAATAGTCGTACTCCTTCCGGAGAACAACATATTATAGCTCCTAGAGCTTTCAATGTTTTTATTCCTAACAAGTTTTCTGGACATGATTTAGTAAGCAATAAATCTGTAGTACGTGTCAATGGACCGATTGTAAGTGGAAGAGGTTGTGTTACGTCATTTATTATAGGTTTTCCTGAGAATCCAAGGGAAATATTTTGTGAGCCTGAGAGGGGTGCCCCTGGAACTTCACTGCGTCGTATAGTCGTTCTGCTTGCCCCTGTATCAAGTAAAAACTTTCTGTCTTCCCCTAATAGTTCACTATGTACATAAGGTCCCTCTTGGTCTACAGGAACCTCAATAAGGGGTAAGCCAACTTCCCTCTCTAGGCTATGTCATGTATATCGCTGATAATCGGGATAATCTGCTTGTGCATACTGATACATCTGTTGTGTTGTTGCTTGTGTTGCAACAATAGGCTGCGCTGGTGGTGGTGCTACGGTCTGTTGTGGAGCTCCCTGTTGCGGAGCTAGTTGTTGCAGAGCTAACCTAGGTTGTGCATGCTGAGAGATTTGTTGTTGATTCTGATCCTGTCTAGGTGGACGTGGTCTCTCCTGGGTTCTACCTGTAGCAATATTATGTTTCAGGACTGGACAATCGTGTATATAATGACCTGGTTGTTTACAATAGTTGCATGTCCCTTTCGTAGGACCTGCGGAATTACCCTTTTGATGACCATCAGCTGGGACTGACTGTGCAACAAGCATTTTCATTTTTGTATCTTTCATACGTCTTTGTTCGTGTTCTTGTTCTTCTCTAATTCTATTGTGATGATATTGTAACATCTGTAACATCTGTGATGGGGTATTACCTTGCCAGGTACTTTCGAATTTCAATACTCTATTCTTGACTTGTAGCAGAGAATTTTCAACTAATTTTGTCACAAACAGATGTGGATATGACTCACTACTGGCTTTTATGCCACTATTTATACCAAAACATTTTTCAAATCGGGAATAGCAATCACTAGTGTCTTCATCTGGCTTTTGTTTACAGGCTGATATTGCACCCCAGTCTTCCTTTTTCGTAGTTAATAAACGTGGCAGTACCTGCACTAGTAGTCCTGCTAGTGCTGTAGTCTTTTCCCCAAGCCCTGAACCTGCAGCTCGGGCCTTTTCTTCGTTTTCTAATGCTGTCCAATCTATCTTTTGGTCTCCCACCTCCCATTCCTTTTCTTTGAGTTTCTCATAAACACCAGCCGGTAATAGGACTTTAAATATTTTCATAATATCGGGGTAGGTATACTCTCCCATGAGTAACATGTCTTTTATCTCGCGGTGGAAACCTGCTGGGTCCTTGTCATGGCTGGGTACTACTTTCTTCATTTCTAATAATTCCAGTTTAGTTATAGGCGTGTACACAAACACGCGTGTAAAGTTATTACCGTCACCTCTGATTGGGTGTACTTCGCGTAACGGGTTCTGTCTATCCATGTGATACATTTTTCTTCCCATGATGGGAACTGGAACGTGTTCTGGGCATACGAAATTTAAATATTGGTTGCGGAATTCTAGAATTTCCCTAATCAAATCAGTACTTGACCCTCTCCATATGTTCGTTAGTAGTTCTGTCAATATGTCAGGTAAGGGTCCTGGATCGGAGTGTTGGCTTTTATATAATATAAGGAGGTGTTGAATCATGTATATACTAGCTAAACGCTGTTCGTATGGGTCAAGATTCAGAAACGTGTGTGCAAGTACATCATCATTGTAGTCGCTGGGACTGTCAGCCCATTGTACTGCTGACCTGGCTAATTCTTGTTCGTCCATGGAATCGAGCACATGGTACCCCCTTCGATCTCGGAGTAATTTATCAGCGGCTTGGAATAGGTGTTCGGGGAATTTTGTATTTAACATAGGGTTTGGAAAATGTCTATTATATTCTGGACGTATTGGACGTATCGGGTCGTTAAAGTCTCTAGTATTATTATGGGGTCTTCCTCTACCTACATAAGCTATTGTTTCTAATTGTTCTGATTCTTGCTCCTCCTCCTCTTCTGATTCTACTCTGTCTGTTTCTCGTCTTTCTTTATGTATTCGTTCTACTTCCTTGCGGATCTTTCGACACATGGCGATTATACACGCCTGTCTATCATGTTTCTCTTCTGATATGTTCTGACCCCATTTGACAAGTCTTTGCATGATATCGTGATCTGCCCCGGGCCTGTCTTGATTCCTAATTACACAATTTATGAAAAAACGTAGTAGTTGTCTTTGGACATCCACTTTCTGGTATTCCATAGCTTCGTTAATACTTTCTGGACCTCGCCCTGTTTGGACAAAGCGATATATTTCGTCTAGGTGTTCACCCATTCCTGGTATCGTCATTAAATATAATGTAGCTCGTCTTATACGTAGTGATGATATGAGCAATTTATCCTGTCTACCTGGTACTGGGTCGTATCTACAATCCACAAGCTGTTCTTTAAACATGTCGGATGTCGCTAGTTGGGGTGTACGTTGGGGTGCTAAATCTCTAAGGGTCTGTTTATTTCGCGGCGGGGTGGCAAACATGTCTGTCGTACCTCCTGTAGCACCATCTGAGGTGCTAGGCACGAAAGGATTCGTTGGACGTAGGATAGAGATTGTAGATGCGGGAAAAACTGTAGAAACGGACGGACCTGTGGGAACTTGTGTAGGAGTTTGTAGTTGCGGGGGTACAGACGGATGCTCTTGGTGTTGAACACCATCGGCAAGCGGTATGTGTGGTATGGCATTAGCATACTCGGGAGCTACGTCATCTAAATAGGAGGAAAGGAAAACGTCCTTTGCTGTTTTGGGATGTGCTTTTATCGGGAGTAATGGAGGAGTTAAGTCTTTTGGTATTTCCGGGATAGCCTTAGGTAACCCTTCGGCCAAAAGAGGATACATACCATTCATAAGAGTGTTTCTTTGTCTATCTATTTGTTCTGAGTTTACTCGGGTACCTTCCTCAAGTAATAGATTTTCTCGAGTTTTATTTGAATTCTCTCTACCTTTCTCTTCCTGTCTGAGTGCTTTTTCTGTACGTCTGTATGATTCTTTACGCCATAATTCAATGGCATCTTTCTGTGACTGTCTGGCTTTCTTTTTCCATAATTCTTCTTCTACTCTCATGATGCAATCTGCATCCCAGGTCCCCGCTGCGGGCCATCTCTGATTCTCTGGTAATTCTTTGGTGTAGTCCACCCATAAATCAAGAAATAATACGGCATCTAGACCATGCTTATGATACATAAAGTACACTGGAGTGTCCCTAGGTGGGATGGGAACAGCTTCTTCGAGTACCCCTTTTCTGGTTTTGATCTGTCTTAGTTTCGAAAAGAGCGGCATTTTTAGATCTGGTTACTTAATCTTAAACACACTTAATACAAATAAACACAATAATGAACAGTCATTCACACCACAATGTATAGACCGTATTAAAACATTTAACATTTAACAGTTTTTTTTTCGAACAATGATAACTAATAGAAAACTAGTTACTGACATAATACTGACACTAGATAGTACTTATTTATATGCAAGACATACTATATATACTGCTAAACAGTACAGATACACTGCTAAAACAGTGCAGACCGGACTTGTGTACCCAAACCCGTCTTGACCGGCACAGACTATGTGCACGTTAAATGCCTCCCCGGTAATGGTACTCACCGGGTAGCTCGGAACGGAAGGCCTCGGAACGGAACTGAAACTGGACCGGACTGGACTCGATTCGACTGGACTCGGAACTTCGGAACCTGGTGGGCCTCTGTATACCTCGGATCTTGCTCTCTCAGCTAGGCTCTGGTCGGGATACTTCGCACTTCTCACCGCCTCGTCTGGGTGTTGATCGCAGCCTCAGTCACCCCCGCTCGGCCGGAGGGAGATACAGGAAATCCTGCAGGTACGCGTTTTTGTCCGTTCAGCTGTGGCAGGAGACCGGGCCGGCGCGTGAGATGAGAAAGTGTCCCTGTTCGGGCGCCAATTTATGTGGTAAATATTTAATTACCGGTACTATTTTTTATGCGGTAAAGTCTATTAAGAATAACTCAGTAAATATAAGAGGCAGAATCCGTGGTATTAGAGGTTTTAAAAGGCTTTATTCCTATACAAAGGAATACAATTCGAATTGTAGGCTTTCTATTCCATCACCACGAAAGTTCAGGAAGGAAGGGCATACATTATTGACAGATAAGCAGTTTTATAGAAAATACATTACAGTGGGACAGATGCAAGAGGCGTAACAGCTGATAGTACAGATAAAAGGTGCATACGTAACTAACAAAGGCGTATACATGGGTGTAACTAAAATACGTCATTAAACATGATGTCACAAGTGGGTGGATCCATAAAAGAATCCTGCAATGTCAGCAGAAATATTTGGCAGAGATGCGCGCGCAGCCGCATGACGTGTGATTGACGTGCAACTAGAGGGTGAAGGGGACTTGACATTTAGCTCTACATGTGGAGACAGAAGTCTGGGGGTTATGTCAACCTAATCCCAAATCATATCTAATATCCTATGTTTAAAGAACTGTGTTATCCAAAAGGAAAGGTCTCTAGGATAGAATCTATTCTATACTGACTGTTAGTGCGTGTACAAGCGTCTAAGTGTCTACATGAGATGCGAGGGGGTAGGAATATTCCATGGTAACGGAGCTATGAATTACTTGCATGAGGACAGCGAGGCCTGGCCCCTTTGCACGGTAGCTGGAGGAATGTTTACCTAAACTGCTAGACAGGAATGCATCGGATGAGGAGCGGAGTAGATAATCTTGAAGGTGAAATACAGTTTTTGGCAGGCAATATGCTGTATCAGGCACCGTTAGCCACGCGGGGAGTAGGACAAAGTTCATGGATACAGATGCAGGCTCAGACTGGAGCTTTCAGAGGCAGAAGGCAGGAAAAGGCTTGATGACAGAATTCAGGGCCTACTCGCCTGAATCTGTAAAATGTGGAAAGTGAACCACACAAAGTCGGTGGCCTTTCATATTTAGGAATGGAATATCTGACCCATTCATGGTGGATCTGAAAGAGGACATGTTGACGGTGAACGCACATATATTTGTGTCTTAAAAACTGGAGTAGGAGGGAACATACATGTACTTATAGCATGCACATGGAGCCGTTGGGGTCTACGATAGGGGACATAACCGATCACAAAATTCATATTTCCTCACAGGCATGAGCAATGCCTTCAACACCAAGGAGCATTAGTAGTAGTTTGTTTATACTAAAGTACTACAAAATACTATTTACAAACCTATGAGAGTAAATCTCCACCTAGCCTAACTTTTCTATGGAAAGGTACTCACATATGTAAGTTTACGACTTAGGGCCTTATTTAGAGTTTGGCAGATGCAATACTCCGAACCAGGCACAACGAATATACTGTATGCTGTATCACAAGTCCTCTGGCACTTGCAATATGGCAGACGGGATATCGGTCACATTTGTGACAGAGTATCCCATCCTCAAAATTCTAAATCAGGCCCAAAGAAGTAAATGTGGGAGGGATCAGGCGGAGTGTCTGAAAAAAGAGCACACTTACTGCTACATTACAGGAGTGTGGAGGGGTTTAGGGAAAGTTAGGGTGGGATTTAGGGAGGGATATGCACCGAGGGCGAGGTCGGCGGAGCGGAGCTGGCGGGTGGGGGTGTAGAAGCTGAGTCGGCTGTTGAGGTACGTTGGTCCAGTGTTGTGAAGTGCCTTGTGTGCGTGGGTGAGGAGCTTGAAGGTTATCCTCTTGTTGACGGTGAGCCGGTGCAGGTCTCTCAGGTGGGGTGTGATGTGGCTGCGGCGAGGGATGTCGAGGATCAGGCGTGCAGAGGCGTTCTGGATGCGTTGAAGCCGTTTCAGGAGTTTGGCCAAGGCTCCTGCGTAGAGGGCGTTTCCGTAGTCCAACCTGCTGCTGACGAGGGCCTGGGTGACCGTTCTTCTCCTTTCGGTGGGGATCCACTTGTAAATCTTGCGGAGCATGCTGAGGGTGTTGAAGCAGGAGGAAGATACGGCGTTGACCTGTTTAGTAATGGGGAGGGTGGAGTCGAGGATGACCCCTAGGTTGCGTGCGTAGTCGGTGGGTGTTGGAGCTGTTCCCAGTGCGGTCGGCCACCAGGAGTTGTCCCAGGCCAAAGGGGGAGATCCGAGGATGAGGACCTCCGTCTTGTCCGAGTTCAGCTTCAGTTGGTTGTTCCTCATCCATTCAGCGACGGCCTTCATTCCTTCGTGGAGGTTGGTTTTGGTGGTGTGGGGGTCCTTGGTGAGGAAGAGGATCAGCTGAGTGTCATCGGCATAAGAGATGATGTTGAGGTCGTGCAGTCGGGCGACGTGGGCGAGCGTGCCATGTAGATGTTAAACAACGTTGGGCTGAGGGATGAGCCCTGGGGATGATCTCGGTGGCTTCGGAGCAGAAAGGGGGAGGCAGACGCTCTGTGTTCTGCCGGAGAGGAAGGAGGTGGTCCAGTCCAGGGCCTTCTCTTGGATCCCGGCGTCGTGGAAGCGTGTTTGTAGTGTGCGGTGGAAGACCGTGTCGAAGGTAGCTGACAGGTCCAGGAGGATGAGGGCCGCGGTTTCTCCGTTGTCTAGCAGGGTCCTGATGTCATCGGTGGCGGCGATGGGGGCAGTTTCGGTGCTGTGGTTGCTGCGGAACCCAGACTGAGACGGGTCCAGGATGCTGTTCTCCTCGAGGTAGCGGGTCAGTTGCTTGTTGACGGTCTTCTCGATGACCTCCGCCGGGAAGGGGAGCAGGGAGATGGGCCGGAAGTTCTTGAGGTCCGCCTTGGGTTTCTTGAGTAAGGCGTTGATCTCTGCATGCTTCCAGCTCTCCGGGAAGGTTGCTGTCTCGAAGGAAATGTTGATGGCTTTCCGGAGGTGGGGTGCGATGGCGGTGCTGGCTTTGTTGAAGATGTGGTGTGGGCATGGGTCTGACGGAGATCCGGAGTGGATGCTGTTGATGATCTTGATGGTGTCATCGTTGATGTTGTTCCAGGAGAGCAGGCGGTTGGTGCGGATGGTGGTCGTGGGGGCGGAGGTCTCAGTGGTTATCGGGTGGTCATGGCGTTGAAGCTGTCGTGGATGTCTGCGATCTTGCGATGGAAGAAGGTGGCCAGCGAGTCGCACAGGTCTTGTGAAGGTGGGATGCCGTTGGTGTTGGAGCTGGGGTGGGAGAGTTCCTTCACGATGTTGAAGAGCTCTTTGCTGTTGTGTGCGTTGTTGTCTAGGCGGTCTTTGAAGGAGGCCCTTTTGGCGGATCTGATGAGGTGATGGTGTCTGCGGGTGGCATTCTTGTGGACTGCGTAGCTGTCTGGTGTTTGTTCATGGAGCCAGTTCTTCTCCAGCTTTCGGGAGGTTTGCTTGGAGGCCTGGAGGTCTTCAGTGAACCAGCTGGCTTTCTTGCTGGTGTGACTGTTGGAGGGTTTCTTGAACGGGGAGAGGGTGTTGGCGCAGTCGTCGATCCACTGTCTGAGGTTGTGGGCGGCGGTGTCAGGGTCGGTGGGGTAGGCAAGTGGGCTCTGGGCAAGGGTGGTGGTTAGCTGGTCTGCGGTGACTTTGCTCCAGCAGCGGCGAGGCATCTGTTGGGTGCGGTGGTGCGTGGTAGGTTTCCGGAAGGTGAAGTGGATGCAGCAATGGTCGGTCCAGTGGAGTTTGGTGGTGTGGTTGAAGGAGACGTGGGGGCTTGCGGAGAAGATGGGGTCAAGCGTGTGGCCGGCAGAGTGGGTGGGTGTTGTGACGAGTTGTCTGAGTCCGAGGTTGGCTAGGTTGTCGATCAGGGTGGTGGAGTTGGTGTTGTTGTTGTTCTCAAGGTGGAAGTTCAGGTCCCTGAGGAGGATGTAGTCCATGGAGGCGAGGGCGTGTGTGCTGATGAAGTCGGCGATGGAGTCGCTGAACTGTGGTCGGGCTCCGGGGGGTCTGTAGACGAGGGTTCCTCTGAGGGTGGTGTTGGGGTCGGTGTGGATCTGGAAGTGCAGGTGTTCGGCGGTGCTGAGGGTGTCGTCGGTGTTGGTCGAGACTCTGAGAGTGTTCCTGTGGATGATGGCGATTCCTCCTCCTACTCCGTTGGTGCGGTCCCTGCGGGTGATCTTGTAGCCTTCCGGGATGGCTATGGCGATGTCGGGTGCAGAGGAGGGGTTCAGCCAGGTCTCGGTCAGGAAGGCGACGTCTGGGGGGGTGAAGTCGAGTAGGTCCCAGAGTTCAACGGCGTGTTTGCGGGCCGAGCAGGTGTTGAGAAGAATGCATCTGAGGTAGTTGGGTTCTTTCCTGGTCGGTGGGTTGGTGGGCCGGATGCTGGTGAAGCTGCAGTTCCGGCAGGAGAAGGGTCCTAGGGTGCGCTTCGGGCGGCCAGGCAGCAGGTCCGTGGTCATCTGGCGTTAAGTGCTTGGAGGGTGCTGGAGTCATAGCGGTGTCAGTTGTCGTGGCGATTGCGGGGGCCAGGGATTCTGGCGCTGGGCGCAGTTCAGGCGCGGACGGGCGCAGATGGGCTTGTCTTAGGTGCGCCTTTGGTGCGGCCGCATAGCGGCCGCCATAAGAAGGGGAGGTAGGAGGGAGGAGCAGCTGGGAGGGGGGAGCGGACGAATGGGAGCACGGGGAGGCGGGGCCGCAGCGGTGGGAAACGGGGGTGGGGAACGGTGCGGGATACAGAAGGAAAAATGGGCAAGGCAAAGGCAACAGGGCACAGCGATGGCACAGGTGGGGAACAAAGACACCAACAATACAGTGAAATGCAACAAAACAAAACACAGTGAAAAATACCGAAGCACGAGCGGGAGCAAGGGAGGAAAATGGGCAAGGCAAAGGCAAAGGCAACAGGGCACGGCGATGGCACAGGTGGGGAACAAAGACACCAACAATACAGTGAAATGCAACAAAACAAAACACAGTGAAAAATACCGAGAGCACGAGCGGGAGCAAGGGAGGGTCTCGAACCCCCGTCAGCAGCAGCAGCAGCCGGGTTAGGGGCACGGGTACACAGGTGGTGCTGTGCGGCATGGGGAGCGACCTTCAAAGGGTAATAAAACATTTATTATTTAACTTTGAAATAATTTAACAGGCTACTTTGAATTGATAAATTAATATTTTTTTTTAATTAAAATACAATCAAATTACGTTTAGTTAATTCTATACATCACGTTTAATAATTATTAATGCATAATAAATTTGTTTTTTACTTTAGGTGGCAATGTATTTTTTAGTTCAAACTTCCGAATAATAATATATATTTAATTTAAGATATTTACATTCAATAAATATTTGAATAAAATGTAAATTAATAGTGCTGTATCATTTTAATTTTGTTATACATTTAGCACATATATATTTACTTTAATCAGAAAGGAAAGCATTAAAATTGATGTACCGGTCAGCAAAGGGAAATATAGCATTGCTGCAAGACATGGGCACACTGAACTCCTTAATGATCTTAAAGAGCTCTTTAGAAGAATAGTTAGATGGATCAATACTTTTAGCAATATGCTTAGACTACACTTTTTCAATGAGGAGCTAATAGAAATTGAATGCATTGGCATAGATCAGCTTATCTGTGGTGAGATCAAATATCCTTATTTTTTAACTTTTTGCAAAGGTGTTTAGCTTTTGCAGTCTCCACAGTGTACACTGTGGAAGGAGCAGAGGATCTGAGATATGCAAAATGTTTGAGAGGAGCCACAAAGTCCAAGGAACTTGTGAACCAGTCGTTCAAACATAGACACTTTGGTAAATGTAATTCTTATAAAAGGAAGAAGAAGATTGAGGGCATAGGTGAGAGAGAAAGAACTAACGTTTAATTATGCTCTTGAGGTGGTTGTCAAAGAACTTGCAGTTATGGTCGTGGAGGCTAGCCACTGATGGTTAAAGGGGACAGCATAAAGGTCTGTCCAGTTGAGGGGCAGGTGGGGTTCCTTCCTCTTGTTTGTGATTTTGTTGCGGCAAATTCTGATTCAGCAGTCCACCTCCTATATCTCATGCCTGCTACTCCTGAAAACCTTCCAGGCCTAGGATCTGGAGTAAGATTCTGGTTTGCAGTGGGTTCTTTAGCAGCCTTTTACTGTGGGCCACTGAAGGATCCCAGATATCTTAGTGGTGACTAATAGGCCACCATCCAGACACTCATCTTCCTGCTGAGATACAATCCAGATATTTGACTCCAAATCCTATCCAAATCTCCTTCTTTTCCCTCCGGCCACTCACTTTGTAGTGCGCCGCACAGAAAGAGTGATGGTTGGAAGGAAAATATGGTTTCAGCATAATGTACAGTCACCTTTGATTGAAAGCATAGGCTATTCCTGACAGATTACCAGGTCCATCACAGTAATAATGGACGCTGATGCTATGAACCCCTTACAAGAAAAGCTACAGGAGTAGACTTATAGACCCAATTGAAACCTGGGTAGATTAATTGCAACAATCAGCAATGTCTCAACAGGTTACATTTACATAGACAGATTAATAAAAAGCATATAAATTGGAGAAGTGCAGAAAAAAGGGGAGACAACCATGGGTGTTTGTTGGTTACTTACGACGGTCTGTATTTAAGGATTGGTATACATTAATAGTTATAACAGCACTATTTTCAATGTGTGTGGGTATAACCCTGAAAAAACGTGTACAGACGTGCTCATGCAAACAGTGGTCGGCGATAGTGACGTGCAAAAAGAACATAGAAAGACATCGAACTATAGGGCGCATAAAATACAAACAAGGGATGGTTGCAAGACAAAATATTTACAATGTGCAAGAATGATTTCAAGTTCTTTATATGCAGCCATCAGAGCGCCATGAAATGCGCTGAATGGTCGATGGCGTTTTGACCTTTGAATACTTTAGGTCATCATCAGGACCAGGTTAAAATTCATTTGCAGAGTGCTGTAAAAGGAATTGACAAAGAATAAAATAAGAAGGGGAGAAAAGGGGTAATGTCACAATGACTGGTAATGACCTACATGAGAAATACCTGTGGTCGATGAGTTATCCACAAGGTATGTGATTGGATCCTTAAGTCGGGAAGAATTTTGTGGGGGTCATGGAGTACCCTTGTATTCAAGCGCGACAAGCGAGGGGCCTGGGTGGAAGGACAAAACACGAGGAAAAGAAGGAGATGGTTTAGGGGTCTGGATGTATCCTGAGTATCGCCTAAAAGGACGACAAGCAATCAAACAAGATCTTAGAGGATCGAAGTATGCACTTATTGTAATAAAAACAAGATCACAGCATGGGAATATTGATTTTAAGGGGAGTTCCAGCGATTAAGGTGAGTGGTCCTCGAGGGAATCCTGTCTATTGAACGAAGGTCCTCCGGACTGTGGAGGTCTGAGCGGATATTGGAAAGCTGGATGAGGAGGTAGGGTCGAAGGTTACAAGGTAATTCAATCAGAGCAATTGGGGCAAAGTTGTGAACCAAGAGAAACTCATACCTTGACAGAGCAATGGAGTTGGTCTCAAGGGCAATCGGTCAAGTGTCCAGAGCCCGGTATCCTAGGTTTGGTGAGGGAGCCTTTGTGAGTCCGGCAGAGGACGAAACAGATGCATACGCCGTTCGGTGTAAAGTGAAGTCAGCGCGGAAGCACAGGAAAGCTGGGGTAGGAATAGACGAGATCGCATGGCAGCATTCACACGTGATCAGGTTAAAGCAACCACTAGAGCGGAAGGGGATTTAGTGATGCAAGGGGGTCTCAGGTGCCCCAGGGGGACACGAAAGAGTAAGAAAAGGAAGTCAAGGAGAATAGTATTTGAATTAACATTTGATGTAAAACATTCAAGAAAATATATTATACAAGTGTAGACTATTTACAAGATATATCCATTAAATACTCAAGTGTAGAGTATGCAAAGTAGGCAACATTTTAGTTGACCATTGAAAACATATTATACATGTCATATATATTGCAGAGTGTCTTACGCAAACAAATTACGACTGTTGAGTCTAAAATTGGAAGAAAATGATGGTGTGGTTGAATATACATTTTCAAGCTTATCCATATTTGCGGATCAAGTCATGTTTAGAGGAACCCTAAGTACCTATTGGGAGGACTGAGCCATGGGGTGTGTCTGAGGAATTGGTGTAAGTACAGTGATGTAGGCAAAGTTCATACCCCAGTACGGCCTAGGAGGCAATGTAATCAGGAGTGCAGCAGTCAAATCTGGATTCTGTTGTTCCATTCATCCAGGGTATTTAGGCCCTGGTGTACTGAGTTGCATCGTACAATCCGTCAACACTTGAATCTATTCAGGAGTTGCTGTAGATCACCCCCACTTAGAGGTAATGTAGGTTAGTCAATAACCTGCCAGTAAATGTCATTGTCAGAGTGATTTCTTTCAAGATAGCGCGCCACCAGCGGGACATTCTCAACCTTGCATCTGATGCGGCTACTATGCTGTGTAATCCGCTGTTTTACCATTTGTGTCATTTGGCCAATGTACATTAGGTCGCACGGACAACATATAGCACATGTTACATTTGTAGTCCGGCAGTTGGAGAATTGCTTGAGTTTGTATGTATGGTTTTTGACCTTGACCTCATTGGTATTTATGTAAGGGGGCACACAATTCAGTTTTGGCATCTGTAATGGCCTAGTAATGGAGGAAGACCCCATGAAGAGGTAAAGGATTTTGTCAGGCCATGTCACGGCATGTACAAGATGGTAAGAAAGATTGTTACCTCTCTTGTAGGAGAAAAGGGGCGGTTTCTGAAAGAAGGTGTTGGTTCGTAGGACAGCCCAATTTTTCTTAATAATTTTGTTGATTTTGTTACTTGAAGGGCAAAACGTTGAGACAAGAGGGATGCGTGTATTAACCTGTTTTTGGCTGGGTGTTTGAAGTACAGACCTATGGCAATACTAGGCGTGTTTTCAACCCTCCCTCCTCAACCAGCTTTCCAATATCCACTCGGACCTCCAGAGTTTGGAGGACCTTCATTTCACAGACGGGATTCCCTCAAGGGCCAACTCAACTTACTTGCTGGTACTACCCTTAAAATCGATATCCCCACGCCGTGGTCTTGTTTTTATTACTCTAAGACCTTGTTTGATTGCTTGTCGTCCTTTTAGGCGATACACAGGATACATCCTGACCCTTAATCGATCTCCTTCTTTTGCCCGTGCTTTGTCCCTCCACTCAGGCACCTCGCTTGCCGGGCGCTTGAACGCACAGGTACTCCATGACCCCCACGAAATTCTTCCCGACTTAAGGATCCAATCGCATACTTTGTGGATAACTCAATGACCACAGGTATTTCCCATGTCGGTCATTACGATTCATTGTGACATTATCCCTTTTCTCCCCTTCTTATTCTATCCCTTGTCAATTCCTTTTACAGCACTCCGCAAATGAATTGTAACCCAGTCCTGATGACGACCTAAAGTATTCAAAGGTTGAAACGCTGTCGATCATTCAGCGCATTTCATGGCACTCTGATAGTTGTATAAAAAGAGATTGAAATCATTCTAGCACATTGTAAATATTTTGTCTTGCAACCATCCCTTGTTTGTATTTTATGCACCCTATAGTTTGCTGTCTTTCCATGTTCCTTTTGCACGTGTCACTAGCGCTGACCACTCTTTGCATGAGCATGTCTGTACACGTTTATTTCAGGGTTACACCCACATACATTGAAAATAGTGCTGTTATAACTATGAAGGTATACCAATCCTTAAATACAGACCGGCATAAGTAACCAACGAACACCCTCGCTTGTCTCCCCTTTTTTCTGCGTTTCTGCAATTTATATGCTTTTTATTAATACATCTGTGTAAATGTAACCTGTTGAGACATTGTTGATTGTTGCAATTAACCTCTTACACGCACTGACCTTTGCCGTCCAAAGATAAGGAAAGTTGCATAAAAGCAGGATGATATTTAAACTTTGCTAAGGGAGGGCATTATGCAAGCGGCTGCCCACCCCTGGTGAGAAATTAGGTGCCCCTACCCTAAGGGACAGACCACTGTTGGGCCACACGTCTTCAAACATGTCTTTCTTAAATAAAGCCTGTTCCCAGATTTGGGGGTCTTTTGACACCCCTTCAAGGCACTTTCCCTTTTCTAACTCTCATTGACTAGAGCATTTTATAAATCTGCACTTTCATTGACAACTGGGTCTTCCACAGCATGCCAAATCAATCCCAAGCTAAACATAATTAAAGTATTGATGTTTTAACCTTAACATCAGGGAGGTGTGCACACCCTGCCTCTGCACTGTCTTTATGAATGCACCATAGATCTCATCTCAGGATGTCAGTTTGTCAGATATCCAAATGTAACAGACCCTTCAGCGTAGAAACAGATGCTTCTGATCCAGTCTCAGACACACCCTCAGACCGACTGCATATGATGGCTTATTATTCCAAAACACTTTCTCCAGCAGACAAAAACTGTTCCGTCTATGACCGGGAGGTCTTAGCAACCAAGGAGGCATTTTCCCAATTGGCAGCACCATCTGGGAGTGTCTCCAAATTGGATTACAGTCTGGAGAGTTCATAAGAACATTGGATTTCTCAAATCCATTAAATGGACCAATACCAACAACACATGTTGCTCCCTCTTTTCTCCAGGTTCAACTATTCCACTTATTGAGTTTGTAGAGACCCCAGCTCCAAGAGGGCCGCAACCCTGTAAGGCTCCTTGTGCCAGGGATAAACATCTGCGTTCATCTGGAGCTTGGCGGCCAATAATTACGCTACTCTTGCCGAGAAAATGCACAAGCACCTGTGAAGAGCAACTGAGGCTCTAATGGACAACACTGGGCACACAGATAGGAGGATATGGAAAATCACAGCACATACCTAAGGCTCCAAGATGGTGGCATCGGCCTTGAAGTGAGAGGAGCATGGGTCAAAGGTGTCCCAGACATGTGGACAGCCGGGGGTGGGGAACCCAGTGCTGCCATCCTTTAACGGTCATGTGCTTCCCCAGATTGAACATTCAGGGTGCTCTTAAGGGAGCAGGAGAAGAGCTGGGGACCCTAGAGCACTGTTCTTGGTTCTCCTTCTGCAGATCAATTGTAGTTGGCAACAGGAGCTGGGCACAGACTTATGAGATTTTGGGTGCTGATCGTCTAGCTTGTGGCCTCTCAGTTTTGTCCCCACCTAATGCAGATGATTTAATCTGGTTATGCAGACTTGGGCCCGTGCTAATTATGCAGATGTATATTTTGCTGCCTACACTGCATCGCAGTGTTACAGTTGTAGGAGGCAAAATGACTGTGGGCGCACTTGGGAGGGCCGCGGGGGCACACCCCCTCCCATTAAAAAAAAAGGCAATGACCAGAGGGCAAAGACTGGCATCCAGAGTGTTTTGGTGTTTATTCCGCGGTGACATATCCGCAAATTTTCAATCTGCACAGCAAGATACAAACATAACATCTGCGGTACAAATAGCTACTAGAAATATTACATTTGACACTCAGATGAGTCTAGGACCCTACACATGAGCATTAAATGGGATGCGGATTCATGACCATGTAAGCTCATCTTGAATGATCTAATGATAGCTGGTAAGAGGTCGCATCGGGTCAGAAAGTGGTTTCAAAGCTCCCAAAATTCTAACTCCACTGCTGCCTGGTGTGAAGATCAGTTCAGGTTGTGGGGCAATCCACACTAAAACAGCTCAGTAGGAAAGGCTGCCCCCAAGCAAGCTGAGTTCACCTTTGATTCCAGGCGGGACAAGTAGGCCCAAACCCCTGCAGCACAAACCCTGTGGCTACCAGATTACAGTAGTACATTATGGATCAGGGAAATACTTTAGCTGCAGATAAGGTAGTATATATATATTTTTAGCTCTTTTTATAATTCCACAAAATTGTTGTACATACAAAAAGCATTTGGGTAGCATCATCGATCCCTTTTTTTACAGTTGACTTATCTACCTCTATTAACAAATCTAGGTCCAGGTTAATAATGAACCCCTTGGTACCCTGCTTCCTCTTAGAGTCCTCGATATGTCTGCCATGCCGTCCATATTTTCTCCCCTTTCTTGGGGCAGCCTCTGCTTTTATAAATCATTAATTCCGCTTGCCAGCACCAGTCCAGATCATTTTTCCATTCCTCCAGTTTAGGGGTGGACTTCGCCCCCCCATTTCCTTGTCACATTACGTGTATCCACCACAGCCGCCAACACCAGCCACTGCTTCACATGTCGTGGCCAATCCTCATTTGCCTCCGTTATTAGGAGGAACGATTTGGGATCTAGTGTGACTTCCATGCCCACTACCGCTGACATTGCCCTAGCTATCTTTGTCTAAAATTCCTGAATGCTTGGGTACTCCCAGAGCAAATGATAGAAGGATCCCACCGACCCACATCCCCTGTGACAACTCGCGCTTTCGCACCTCCCCATTCTATATAACACTGACCTAGGGTAGTACAGTCTGTGTAGCACTTTAAGTTGTAGGAGTCAGAATCTGTCCCAAATCGCCACCTCCCTTGGGCCCTGGAGCACTTCCACCCACTGTTCATCGTCTAAAGTGCCAACATCTTGCTCCCATGCCTGCCTTAGTGTGCTGATGGGGTTTAGGGCATTATTGATTATCATTCTATAGAAGAGGGATATTGTCTTTTTGCGTATCTGCTCTGTCAATATCCTATCCTCTAGTAGTGCCGCCTCTGTTAATGTCTCCCCTTCCATAATGTGTTTCCTCAGTGCATGTCCTAGTCGCATGTATGGAAGCCATTCCCCCTGCCCCATTGTGTAATCTCATAGTAGCTCTTCAAATGTAACGTATGCTCCTCCTCTCCAAATGTCGCCTAGTGTCTCAATTCCTAGCAGTTCCCATTTAGCGAAGCCGTCCAAGCTGCATACCTCCTTCAGAAAATCTCCTGCCCAAAGTGGAGTCATTCTGGAGAGTTTCTTCTCCCAACCCAAGTACTTCGTGGCTGCTTTCCACACTCTCACCACCGTCCGTGTGTGAGTTGAAAGGAGTCTATCAACTTGCTTCCTGTAGAGTAATGTCTGCGAGCCTCGCGAACCTATAGCCAATCTATCAACCCTGTAAGCTGGTTCCGCCCGATCATCAAACATCCAGCCATTACCGGTTACTAACTGCGAGGCCCAGTAGTAGCCGCCAGACCCCCTTCAAAGACCTCCCTCTGGAGTTTGCGCAATAGAATACATGGGGATGCTCTGCTCCACAGTAGTGCCCTAATTTCTGAGTCCACCCTCCAAAAAAAGGCAGGGGGTGTCTCATATGGTGAGTTTTGCAACATGTAGTGTAGACGTGGGAGCGCCATCATTTTAAACAAGACCGCACAACCCATCAACGTTAGTGGGAGCGTGCACCAGTGTTTCGCATCGGTAATCAGCCTGTCTAGTTGTCACCCTAAGTTTTGACTATGGAACTCGCCTGGATCACGCGTGATATAGATCCCTAGGTATTTGAAGCCTTTCTCTTACACCGGCACTGAACATCTGGATGTTAGGGTGGGGAGTCCTCCAGATAGTGGAAACAACAATGATTTGTCCCAGTTAATTCGGTACCCTGAGTATTTACCATATATACTAAAGATCTGTAGAATACAATCAGTTGATTGCCTCGGTTTCTTCACATACAGCAGAATATCATCTGCATAGAGAGAAATGCGGTCTTCCCACTCGTCACCTACAGGGATCCCCCAAATCAGTGGATCCTGCGAAACCCATGCCGCTAACGGCTCCAAAGCTAGCGCAAAAAGGATCGGGGAAAACGGGCAACCCTTTCTGGTCCCTCTCTGAAAGCTATAAGTGCGGGATACTGTTGCATTGACCCTCACCCTAGCTAATGGTAGGTTATAGAGAAGTTTAATCCAGGCGATAAATTTAGGGCCTAGACCGCAATGCTCCAGGACAGCATAGAGATGGTTCCATGCTATACTATCGAAAGCCATGCTGGAGTCCAAAAACAGGAGGGCCATCTGCTCTTTTGTGTCAGCTCGAGTTATGTGAAATATCCCGAACAGTTGATGGAGGTTCAGCCTGGTGCTACGGTGCGGCATGAATCCCGACTGGTCTGGGTGTATGAGTGTCTCAATCACTCCTGCCAATCTCGTGCCTAGAAGCTTGGCCAGCACTTTTACTTCAAAGTTTAGAAGAGAAATTGGTCTATATGACCCGCAACTGGTGGGTAGTTTGCCTAGTTTTGGTATTATCGTTATCACTGCTGTTCTCCGGTCTGCCGGCAGCTTGACATCTTGTAGTGCCTGATTGAACATGTTTAACATATGTTCCGCCGTTATGTCTAACGTGGCCTTATATAACTCCACTGTCAGACCATTGGGGCCCGCCGCCTTTCCGGACTGTAGGGCTCTAGCAGCTGCCCTAACTTCGTCTATCATTAGGTCTTGGTCAAGGCTTTCACAGTCCTCTCTTCCCAGCCGTGGCATAGAGATATCTCGTGAAAACAAAAGCTCTACAGTCCTCTGCTGAGTGTATGGAGCGGGATGTGTAGGCCTCTTCATAATAATGAGCAAATCCCTCTGCTACCTCCGCCCCAGTTTCATATTTGTTCACTGTCTCATCTTGTAGTCCAGGGACCAAGCCGCCTCCCATCCGCCACCTGTCTAACCATGCCATCAGTTTATTAGCCTTATACCTTACGTCATACAGTCGATTTTGCAGTGCTTTTGCGAGTGCCCTGGTGCTATCTTCTTCGAGGTCTCTGAGTTCCTTCTGTCGGACTTGGAGAAGGTGCCTCTCCTTATCCGCCTGTGAGTCACTTCCCACTGCCTGAGCCTTCGAGATGGAGTATTTCTGTTTCGAGAGCAACACTTTTGACGTGTTTTTCTTTCCTAATGGTGCCTATTTTGGCCTGGGTGCAATCTCGACCGTTTGAAAGGCCTCCCAAAGAGTCACAGCCAAGTCCACTGTCCCAAGGTTCTCAACAAAATACTGCTCCGCCTCGACCCACATTCCTTCACTAAAGTCTTCATCCTTGAAGTACCAGGGGTCGATTCTCGTTGGCAGCGTGTGATCCTTCCGTAGGCCTACTAATTTCACTTCCATGGGGTAGTGAGCTGATATTCCCCTAGCTATATGTGTTGCCTCTCTAAATTCCACCAAACCTATGCCTTGTGTTATCATATAGTCTAGTCTTGAAACGCTGCCCGTTCCCGCTGATAGATGTGTGTATTGTTTCATGCCGGGGTTTTGATCACTCCATATATCCCCCAGGCTCAATGCCTTAAAGAACCCCCTTAGGTGGCCTCCCTGTCATGGGTTACTCGTGCCGATCTGGTACCTGCTCAGTGCATCAAGTTCGGCTGAGACTATATCATTCATATCCCCTCCCAGGACCAATCTCCCTTCCAGCAGCTGTAGTAATATGGAGCCTAGTGTGTCTAATGTGGTCGATTGTAGCCCTGGTGGCGAATTAACGGAGCAGAGATTAATTCACACTCCCCTCCTAGAGCCGGAGGTATGCCCTAAGAGTGCACCCAATCCTATCTAAAGCCTTGCAGTGATTGCCCCTAAGTTGCGTCTCTTGCAGGAGAATTATAGCTGGCGAATGGCGTTTAATAAACAATAGTACAGTTGATCTTTTCAATTTTCCATTTAGTTAATTAACGTTCCAGGACCAGACCTTCATCGAGGATTGTGCTTGTCTATAGCTCCCTATCAATGTATAAGTTCACCATGCAAATCTCGTTCTCCCCTTGGATCTTCATGCATACTACACTTAGTTCCTCACTCTTGCAGTACAGTTCTAAACTAACAAAACCATCTACACAATCCCTTCCCCCATCACCCTCCCTCCACTCTGCTACCCTGCTTATAAAGTTTAGGAAAACCCAACTCTCCAACCCGCAAAGCGCCTGTCTTCCCAAAAGAAACATTAAAATACTTGCTAGAAAATGGAGGGATTGGTCGATCCAGCAGGACCAACAAACAATAAAAGGAAAGTTCGGGCCTCCCCATCCAGGTCGCACAACAAATAAATGGATCGGCCATCTCTTGGGTTATGATTCTGTATGCCTAATCTTTCAAGTTCTGTCAAAATCCAGTATGTTCCTGACTCTCATCCAGAGCCTGCCTGGCCTAGGCCCCGTCAGCACTGTCTTACCTCTGCATAGCGTCCTTACTCACCCATTTGGATCCTCCTCTCCAATGGCGGGGTACACGGGGCTGGCCGATGACACACTCCGCTCTCGGTCCGCCACTGGCTCCCCTCTATTGTTAGCTGATTCTGTTCTTCTTCAGGTGTGCGCCAGCCCTCCAGGCAATCCAAGGCCTCATCCGGGGTGGTGAAGTACCATGACTTTCCTTCCGCAATTAAACTTAATCTGGCCGGGAAGAGCATCATGTATTTGAGATCCCTGGATCTCAGTTACTTTTTAACTCCTTCTTTGTCTCTGCAATAGGAGTGTGAAATCAGGGACAAAACAGATAGTGGAGTTCTCATATGGGAGGTCCCTTTTCACTCTCGCAATGTGGAGTATCGCGTCTCTGTCCCGGTAATTGAATATTCTGGCAATTATAGTCCGTGCTGGGAGTCTATGGGACCTTTCTATGGTGAAAAAGGCGTGGGGGTTGCAGCTTGTTGAAGATGAGGTCCTCCAGAAATAGGTCCACACTTTGCCCTTCATCTCCTTCCGGCACCCCCACTACCCTTATGTTTTTAGGTCGTGCTCTTTCTTCCTGGTCTTCCAGCTGGGCCTCCATTTGCGACGTTTGGTGCGTAAGTGAGAGAACCTGCTCTTCTAGTCACTTACGTTTGGACTGAAGTTGGTTAATGTCAGTCTCTGTGGCAGCCACCTTTTCGTTGAGTTTGGAGAGATCTGCCCTTATTAGGGTGACCTCCACAGATACAGCATCAATCTTAGGCTGCAGGGAGCCCTTGACGTCCCTAATCGCCGCCATAATCGCTGTCAGAGAGGGTCCCCGTCTTCCCTTTCTTCTTCTCTCAATGTGGGGGGTCGGGCACTGTATAATTCTCCTTTCTGTTTGTTTGAGTTGAGCTCCTCTGGGCTTCCCCATCGTCCTAGGATCCTCCCTTGTTTATGGGTACCCTGACAGTGAGCCCCTGAAAACAGTATCTTTTCCGCTCTCCCCACCAGCTCCCCGGTCCACTCACGTGATGACTTCTCACAACCCCTGGCTGTCTAATGTGCTGCGCTTACCCGGGGAGTGGGGGTTGTCGTCTAGGCTGCTACCTTTGTGCCCACTTCAAGGAGTCCTCATGTGGCGGTGTCTTCGGATGCCGTTTCTGTCGCACTTTCATAAGGGGAAGAAACCCCCAACCATTGGTCTCCACTCACCTGCCCTGCTGTCCGCCTCTGCCGTGAGGCCTCTGAAATGACCCACAAGTACTTTAGCTCACCACCGATGTCTGCAGCAGCATCCGCCTTCCTCGTGGCACAGGTGCAATGTCCCCAGGTGGACTCGTCAGCGAGTGTTGTCGGCGTTTGGGCCGCCTTTATTGGCCGCCCACCAGGGTCGATTTCTGGTGGTCTTGCCTCTGAGTAGCTTGCAGATATGTGGTGTCTTTTGGGGGGCTACAGCTGCCCACACTGCTCATGGCTCCAATTCCGCAAAGTCGTCGGTGACGTCCGAGGCCTTGCCTGTTCCAACCTCAGCCTGTAGGCCCCACATCATCGCTCTCTCATTCGCTGCTCTGGCGGCGGCTAACTTTAACACTAGCCCACCTCCGGTGACAGCTTCAGCATTTGATTGGCCCTCCTGGCCACTTCGATGACACGGTCCCAATGCCTCCCACTCCACCGGCCTAATCTGGGCTACGTGCCTCGCACACACCGCACTTCGTAGCAGCGGCCACCCGCCGCTGTTTCAGGACCCTGGGGTTCCACAGAGTCGCAATATGGGGCCGGTTAGGTTCCTTTGCAATTGGCATTCATTTTCCGGAGCTCGATGCATCAGAGTACTGGGATATTGCCACATGTATGTGTGGCCTGGACGGGAGCTTCTCTAGCCTGCGACCATCTTGGTCCGCGACCAAGCCACGCACCCAGTTAAGGTTAAATGTGTGTCCATATCTTAATGCTGTTCAAGCATGTATTTATGGTTCAGTAATACAAAGGCTATATTATTAGGAAGAGCGCGTTCAGGAAATGTTGTAAGTTCAGACTGCACTACTGACAGTGGTTCCAGTATAAAAATATGTACACTCGTTTGCAAAGTTTATCCCCTTCGGTGCGTCGGACGGCGGGGGGCCGTTTGATGCACCAGTGCTCATGTGCGTAGGACGGCCCCCGGCCGTCTGATCACATGGCACTGGGAATCCCTCTGGTGCAGGCACCAGGGGGATTCCCCTTCCCCCCAACAGCCTCGGGAGGCTGTTTCTTTGGTTTCCCTGAAATGACGATCAGCGTGCATGTCGCGGTAACGTCATTTCAGTGAAACCGAAACTGAAATGAGCCTTGAGTCTCATTTCAGTTTCACTTTCTGCGTGCTCAGGGTGCTATCTCAACCTCCGAGCACGTAGAAAGACGGGAGGGGTATCATTGGAAAGGGTAGAATCTCTCCTTTCCAATGGTACCTCTCCCTAGTGGATCCCCAAGCAGGGATCCACCCACTAGGCACCAGGGAGGGGGAGTGGACCCTTGGGCAAGGGCCTTTGCTCCCCCCATAATTTTTGGGGTAAATTCAGTCTTTCTGCACCCCCAGGGGCAGATGGGGGCTGCAGACCCAATGTGCCCCCAGGGGGGGCAGACAGCCCACTAGAACCAGGGATTTATTTTACTACGCAATTTAGGGGTGTGGGCTACCCAATATGGGCAGGCCAATACCCCCCTGAACAATTACAGTCTTTCTGCTCCCCCTGGGGAGTCAGAAAGCCCACTAGACACAAGGGTGTTTTTAACGTTCAATTTAGGGGTGGGGGCATCCCAAGATTGGCATGCCAATGCCCACAGCCCTCCCCCCACAAAATCCCAGTCTTTCTGCCCCCCTGGGGGGCATATGGAGGCAGTAGCCCCCAATCTGCCCCCACTAGAAACCAGGGATTTATTTTAATATGTAAATTTGGGATGGGGCAGCCAAATATGGGCATGCCAAAGCCCCCACCCCTCACACACAATTACAGTCTTTCTGGCCCCACTGGGCGCAGATGGGGCAGTAGCCCCCAATCTGCCCCCCCGGGGGGCAGAAAGCCCACTAGACAACAGAGTTTATTTTAACGATTAATTTAGGGGTGTGGCTGCCCAAGATGGACATGCTAATGCCCCCACCCCTCCCCCCATATAATTCCAGTCTTTCTGAACTCCTAGGGGCAGAAGGGGGCAGAAGCCCCCAATCTGCCCCCCCCCCCCGCTGGGGCAGAAAGCACCCTAGACACCAGGGATTTTTTTATAGGCCCAGGGTGGGGGCTGCCCAGAATGGGTATGCAAATGTTCCCACCCTACCCCCCAAAGAAAACAAAAGACTTTCTACCCCCCAGGAGGCAGATGGGGGCAATAGCCCCTGATCTGCCCCCCAAGGGAGGCAAAAACCCCACTAAGCGCCAGGGATTTTTTTTATATAGGTAGGGGTGGGGGCTGACCAGAATGGGCATCCCAATGCCCCGACCCCCCAAAAGAATAGCCACACTCTTTCTGCCCCCCTCGGGAGCATATCGGGGCTATAGCCCCCGATTCCCCCTCCCCAGGGCGGCAGAAAGCCCACTAGGCACTGACTTTTTTCAGAATGTGCCTACCTGTGGATTTTGGGTCATAGCTCAGCCGGCACCTAGGGAAACATAGCAAACCTATATATTTTTGAAAACTAGACACTGAGGGGAATCCAGGATGGGGGGACTTGTGTGTCTCTCGCTAGGTTCTGTTACCCAGAATCCCTTGCAAATCTCAAACTTAGTTTTAAAAACAAATTTTCCTCACATTTCTGTGGTGGAAAGTTCTGGGATCTGCATGGATCTACAAAATTCTACCCGCCACACATTCCCCAAAGTCTTCCGAGGAAAATGGTACCCCACTTGTGTGGGTAGGCCTAGTGCCCATGACAGGAAACGGCCCAAAACGCAACGTGGACACACCACATTTTAACAGTGAAAACTGACCCTTTTTTTGCAAAGTGCCTAGCTGTAGATTTCGAAACCTAGCTCTGCCAGCGCCTCAGGAAACCTAGCAAACCTATACATTTTTGAAAACTAGACACCCAGGGGAACTCAGGATGGGGTGACTTGTCTGGCTCCCACCAGGTTCTGTTACCCAGAATCCCTTGCAAACCTCAAAATTTGTAAAACCAAAAACACATTTTCCTCATATTTCTGTGATGGAAATTTCTGGAATCTGCACGGTGGGACCACAAACTTCCACCCAACCCGCATTCTCCAAAGTCTCCTAATAAAAATGGTACCTCACTTCTGTGGGTAGGCCTAGTGCCCGTGACAGGAAACAGCCCAAAACGCAACATGGACACCACATTTTCACAGTGAAAACGGACTCTTTTTTTGCAAAGTGCCTAGCTGTAGATTTTGAATCCTAGCACTGCAGGCACCTAGGGA
Organism: Triturus cristatus; assembly: GCF_964204655.1. Taxonomy (NCBI): domain Eukaryota; kingdom Metazoa; phylum Chordata; class Amphibia; order Caudata; family Salamandridae; genus Triturus; species Triturus cristatus. The sequence goes on along the minus strand of NC_140581.1, from coordinate 763,911,955 downwards.
AAACTAGCAAACCTATACATTTCTGAAAACTAGACACCCAGGGGAATCCAGGATGGGGTGGCTTGTCTGACTCTCACCAGGTTCTGTAACCCAGAATCTCAATTTGTAAAAAACAAAAAACAAATTTTCCTCACATTTCTGTGGTGGAAAGTTCTGGAATCTGTGTGGATCCACATAATTCCACCCACCCCGCATTCCCCAAAGACTTCAGAGAAAAATGGTACCTTATGTGTGTGGGTGGGTCAAGTACCCATGACAGCCAAGGGCCCAAAACCTATTGAGGCGACATCAAAATGTCCTATCTCAAAACAACCTGGTTTTGCACGGGGGGTCCCATGAGTTCTTGGCCCCGGGCTCAGGGGTCATCTAGGGAAACCTACCAAACCCATACATTTCTGAAAACTAGACACCTGGAGGAGTCCAGCAAGGTATGGCTTGCGTGGGTCCCCCAACAATTCCCTACCCAGAATCCCCTGCAAACCTCAATTTTAGCTGAAAAAATCTCTTTTTTCTTAAATTTCTGTGTGGAAAGGTTCTAGAATCTGCGTGGATTCACACACTTCCTTCTACACAGCATTCCCTCAGGACTCCCGATAAAAATGGTACCTCACTCACATGGGGGGGTCAAGTACCCGGGATGGGCAAGGGCCCAAAACCTATTGAGGCGACATCAAAATTACCTATCACAAAACAACCTGGTTTTGCAAGGGGGTTCCCATGAGTTTTTGGCCCCGGGCTCGGCGGCCATCTAGGGAAATCTACCAAACGCACACATTACTGAAAACTAGACATCCGGGGGAGTCCAGCAAGGTATGGCTTGCGTGGGTCCCCCAACAGCAGAATCCCCTGCTAACCTCAAATTTTGTTGAAAGCATCAATTTTTTCTCACATTTCTGTGTGGGAAAGTTGTAGGATCACCGGGCTTACACAAATATTCTACCACCCAGCGTTCCCCCATGTCTCCCAATAAAAATGGTACCTCACTTGTGTGGGTAGGCATAGTGGCTGCAACAGGAAATGGCCCAAAATGTACTGTGGAAAATTCAAAATTACCTATAACAAAACTACCTGGTTGGGGGGGCACCTGGTTTTTTGGCACTGGGCTCGCCACCATCTAGAGAAACCTACCAAACCTACACATTTCCGAAAACTTCACACCCTGGGGAGTCCAATGAGGTATGGCTTGCATGGATCCCCTAACGTTTCCCTACCCAGAATCCCCTGCAAACCTCAAATTTAGTGGACAAAAACACATTTTCCACATAGTTTTGTGTGGAATCACCGTACCGGCACAAATGTTCTCCTTAGTGTCCCGAGTAAAATGATACCTTACTTGTGTGGGTGTTCAATGCAGAATTGGCTAAAAACGTATTTTTTTTTAAATGTAGGGTTTAGAATTCTCTGTGCTATACCCTTAATCCCTATGTTTTGGGCTCTTCCCAGTCACAGGCCCTTGCCCTACCCACACAAGTAAGGTATAATTTTACTCGATAGACTGAGGGGAACGCTGTGGGGTAGGACATTTGTGCCGGCACAGTGCTCCACCCAACAATATGTGGAAAATTTGTTTTTTTCAGCTAAATGTGAGGTTTGCAAGGCATTCTAGGTAGGAAAACGTTGGGGGATCCATGCAAGCCATACCTCGCTGGACTCCCCCCAGGTGTTTAATTTTTAGAAATGTGTCGGTTTGGTAGTTTCCCAAGATGTCCGCCGAGTCCGGTGCCAAATACCCAGGTGACCCCCCTTGCAAAACCAGGTTGTTTTGTGATAGGTAATTTTGATGTCTTCTCAATACGTTTTGGGCCCTTGTCTGTTGCGGATACTTTACCCACCCACGCGAGTGAAGGTATTATTTTTTTCGGGAGACCTGGGGGAAGGCTAGGGGTTAGGAAATTTGTGGATCTACGTAGATTCCAGAACTTTCCCACACAGAAATTTGAGATAAAAGTGTTTTTTTTCACCTAAATCTGAGGTTTGCAGGGCATTCTGGGTAGGAAAACATTGGGGGATCCAGACAAGCCATACCTCGCTGGACTCCCCAGGGTGTCTAGTTTTCATAAATGTGTGCGTTTGGTAGGTTTCCCAATATGGCTGCTGAGCCCGTGGCCAAAAACCCAGGTGACTCCATTTGCAAAACCAGGTTGTTTTGCAATAGGTCATTTTGATGTCTTCTCAATATGTTTTTGGCCCTAGCCTGTCGCAGGTAATTGACCCACCCACGCGAGTGAGGTACCATTTTTATCGGGAGACCAGGAGGAACGCTGAGTGGTAGGAAATTTGTGGATCCACGTAGATTCCAGAACTTTCACCCAGAGTTCCCCCAGGTCTCCCTGATTAAAATGGTACCTCACTAGGAAGAAAGGTTTGTAAAAAAGAAAAATGACTCCATTAGACCAGCAGTAAAGTATATCTTGTTCCAAAAGAAGAGACTCTATCTTCCAGACAAGGAGATGGTGACAGGACTCTTCATTAACAGTGGCAGGGCGCAAAGGTATTCAAAAGTTTTATGGACCATGTTACACGAGAATGTACATGAATATATTCAGCTCTGTGTACAATCTAAAATGAAACATCACAAACTGACTAGGTTGTTCCAGCCTCTTTCAATGCCCGAACACCCATTGTCAATTATATCATTTGGCTTTATAGGGGTTTTACTTCTCTCAGAAGGATATGGGTGATAAGAACAAGTTACTTACTTTTGGTAATGCTTTTTCTGGTGGATACAGTATCTGCCTGTGGATTCCTCACCTTTTAAATACCCCCGTGCCAGCATTCTGCGGAAATTCTTTTCCTAGCTCTCCCATGTCGACGAGGACGTCATATTAGCACGGCTCCGCTCGCGACTCCGTATGAAGCCATCGGAGCCATAAGAAGACCTCATAAGCGTGCTGACATCAGTTCCACCGATTTTTTCCGTGCCCTCGAGGCAAACGGGTGGACCAACAACATTTTCACATGTATACACAGCATACAAAATATATATATGAATGCAAGTACACATAGCATAATCAATAAAAGCATGGAAAAAGGGCAATAAACCAAGCATTTTCCAGTAACAAACCGGAAGCATGAAAAAGACATATTAAAAACATCCATGTCAAACAGTTATAGCATTTTTGGTAGAAACAGGTGGCCAACAGGAAGGTGGGTGGGACAGTGAAGAATCCCCAGGCAGATACTGTATCCACCAGAAATAGTGTTACCGAAGGTAAGTAACTTGTTCTTCTGATGGATACATCTGCCTGTGGATTCCTCACCTTTTGAATAGAATCCCAAAGCCGTACCTCTCCCGGAGGAGGGTGTCCACCTGACTGGACCAAAAAATCTTGCAGAACAGAGCGGGCAAAATGGCCGTTCCTCCTAACCTCAGAATCCAAGCAGTAATGCTTTGCAAAGGTGTGGAGGGAGGCCCAAGTTGCTGCCTTACAAATATCAACAACAGGAACACATCTAGCCAAAGCAGAAGAAGATGACTTAGCTCTGGTAGAATGAGCTCTGATACCTTCAGGCGGGTTCTTCTTGGCTACAGTGTAGCAGATCTTGATACACAAGATGATCCATCTGGAAAGAGTTTGCTTGTGTACAGCTCTTCCTTTCATCCGACCAATGTAGCCCACGAAGAGCTGATCATTCAGCCTTAGCTCCCTGGTCCTGTCCAGGTAAAAACTGACCGCCCTCTTTTGGTCCAAGCGCTGAAGTCTCTCCTCCTTGGAAGGGTGAGGAGGAGGATAGAAGGTAGGTAAGGTAATGGATTGTCCCAAATGGAAAGGAGTAACCACCGTAGGAAGGAAAGCAGCCCTGGTCCTAAGAACCAACTTATCTGCATGAATGATCAAGAATGGAGGCTTAGAACTAGGAGCCTGAAGCTCACTTACCCTCCTGGCTGAGGTAATAGCGATCAAGAAAACCTTTTTAAAAGAGAGAAGCCTCAAAGGACAACTATGAAGAGGCTCAAATGGAGAATCCATTAGAAAAATAAGAACAAGATTTAAATCCCACTGAGGCATAATAAAAGGAGTAGGAGGAAACTTATTGGTAAGGCCTTAATGAACCTCATCACTACAGGAGATTTGAACGAAGACGGCTGGTCCGGCAAATAAATAAAAGCCGACAAATAACCTTTAACTGTAGCCACAGCACAACCCTGCTGTGCTAAGGAAAGAGAGAAACTCAGCACATCGGACAAATGAGCCTTTACGGGATCAATGGACCTCTCTCCACACCATTTTACAAATTTGAACCACCTGGAGGAATCCACAGATTTGGTAGAGTGTCTCCTGGATGAGAAAGTACTCCGGTTTCCCCGTTCAATCCCCAGGCATGAAGGTGCAGGGTCTTGAGGTGGGGGTGTAGAACCTGCCCCTGCGATTGTGAGAAGAGGGGTGCCCTGAAAGGGAGACGGAGCGGTGGGTGCGAGGAGAGGTGAAGAACATCTGTGTACCACACTCTTCTTGGCCAATCCGGAGCGATCAATATGACTTGGGCCCTTTCTTGGCATATCTTCCTTAGAACCCAAGGAATCAAGGGTATGGGAGGAAACACGTAAAGGAGTTGCGAGCTCCAATCCAATTGAAACGCATCCCCCAGCACTCCCTGCATCGGATACTGGAGACTGCAGAACAACGGACAGTGCGTGTTCTGGTGAGTGGCAAACAGATCCAACCCAGGAGAACCCCACATCTCGAAGATGTGACGGACCACTTCCGAATGAAGCTGCCACTCGTGATCAGCCGAGTAATGCCGACTGAGACTGCCCGCACGAACATTCAGCACACCGGCTAGATGATTTGCAAACACACAAATCTGATGATCCTGAGCCCAGGACTAGAGTCGCAGAGCCTCTCGGCAGAGACGATATGACCCTACCCCTCCTTGTTTGGTGATGTACCACATTGCGGTAGTGTTGTCGGTCAGGACCTGAACTGACTGACTGCAAAGGGCAGGAAGGAAAGCCTTTAGTGCCAAACGTATCGCCCACAATTCCAAAAGGTTGATGTGAAGCAACCTTTCCTCTGGAGACCAAAGACCCTAGACCTCCAGATCCCCCAGAAGAGCACCCCACCCTAGAGTGGAGGCATCCGTGATTACTGTGGCCACCGGCGGAGGAGGATGAAAGGGCCTCCCTTGAGACAGGTTGCCCTGCACACTCCACCAAGTCAACTCCGCTGCTGCGTTTCTTGAGATTCTGACTTTCTCCTTGAGATCTCCGTTGTGTTGATACCACTGTCTGCGGAGGCACCACAGGAGTGCCCTCATGTACCAGTGTACATGGCTGATCAACAGTATGCAGGAAGCGAACAGACCGAGCATGCGAAGGACCTTCAGGACTGGAACAACCGCTCCATCGTGAAACAAAGGAATCCTCTCCTGAATGTCGAGAATTCTCTGCGGAGGTGGGAATGCCCGACATACAGCAGTGTCCAGTATTGCCCCTATGATCAGGCTGTGCTGAGAAGGCACCAGGTGAGAGTTGAGTACATTTATTGAGAAACCCAAGTTGAACAACAGTTGCGGTGTTGCTTGCAAATGGCACAACACCATCTTCGGAGACTTGGCTTTCAACAGCCAGTCATCCAGATAGGGGAAAACAGGAACTCCTGACCGTCTGAGATGTGCCGATACCACCACCATCACCTTTGTGAAGACTCGAGGTGCGGAAGTCAGACCGAACAGGAGGAGTGCAAACTGGTAGTGTTGCAACCCTACCGTGTATCGGATATTCTTCCGATGCGACTTCAGGATGGGAAGATGATAGTACGCATCCTGCAAATCGATGGACACCATCCAGTCTTCCCGTTGCAGCGCGAGAAGAACCTGAGCTAAGGTCAACATTTTGAACTTTTCCTGCCTGAGGTAAAGATTCAAAATCTTGAAGTCCAGGATCGGCCTCAACCTACCGTTCTTCTTGGGTATCAGGAAATAGGTGGAGTAGCACCCCTGACCCCTTTCCTGCTCTGGAATCACCTCTATCGCACCTTTCTGCAGCAAGGCAAGAACCTCCTGCTGTAAAAGCAGCAAGTGGTCCTCTGAACACCAATCCTGGCAGGGAGGGTAAGGAAGAGGAAACTGTAGAAAAGGGAGGGTGTACCCATTCTCTACAAGATTCAAAACCCAACGGTCTGAAGTAATCGATTTCCAATCTTGTAGAAAATGGGACACCAACCCCCTACAGGACCAACATGCTCTAAGATGGGGGATCTAGAGCTGCTTTCCTGTGACACCAACAGTGGGGGAGGAGAAGAGGAGGAGGAGGGCTGCTGCCAAGAGGCTCCTCGAAGACGGCTTCTATTTGTATCCCTGTATGACTTGTACAAAGGGTTCTGCTGCTGCTGACTCTGTTGAGGTTGCTGACAGCCACGAAAGGAAGCCGCCCTTCCAAATCCTCGATACCGCTTGTAGCCGTACCCTCTAGACTGAGTTTAAAGGCCCAGAGATCTTGCAGTCGCTCTGCTATCGTTAAAGCGCTGTAAAGAAGAGTCATCCTTTGTTCTAAACAGCCTCGTGCCATCAAAGGGCAAAACCCAACAGAGTTGCTTCAACATCCGGAGAAAATCCAGACGATCTTAGCCAAGCCTGTCTCCTTGTCGCAACAGAAGATCCCATTACTCGGACCACCGAGTCAGCAGTGTCCAAACCTGACTGGCTAACTTGACGGATAGTTGCCTAAGAGTCTGACAGAGCTTCAAGAAAATTAACCTGATCATCCTCAGGTAGTTTGGGGGCTAACTGTTTAACAGAGTCCATAAGGGCATGGATATATCTTCCAAGTAAGCGGGTAGCGTTAGTAGATTTCAATGCCATACTTACAGAGGAAAATACTTTCTTAGCTGCCTGCTCCATCTTTTTAGAATCCCTATCCCCCGGGATGGTAGGGGAAGGAACCAGATGACTGTTTAGAACAAGAAGCTTGGACCACCAAGCTTTCAGGTGATGGGTGAGTAGACAGAAAAGCCAAATCCCCAGGAGCTGGCCTGTACCTTTTCGCAATAGACCACGAAACAGCTGGAGCAGTCAAGGGCCTTAGCCAAACTTCCAAAATAGGTTCTGTCAAAGCCTCATTGAAGGGCAGAAGAGGCTCACTTACTGAAGAGGATGTATTGAGAACCTCAGTTAAAATATTAGATTTAATTTCAGTTGAGGGCAACTGCAGGTCTAGCAACTCAGCGGCTTTCCTTACGACTACATGATAAGGAGCAACATCCTGTGAGATCCCAGCCTTTGGTGAGGAGAGTTCCCATTCTGGGGAAGTATCCAACCCACTGGCCTCTTGTAGGCCCTCAAATTTGTCAACAGAGTCGACAATCTCTCACTCCTCCTGCTCTTCCCTATATTCTTCCTCTTCAAGCAGTCTCTGCGCATCCCTCCTGGAGAGCTGCTTCAGGATCGGGGCCAGTGGTGCCAGACGCGGCGCCGGTGACGACGGCACCGGCATCGAAGGAGGAGCTTCAGTATCAAGCATCGGCGCCGATCGAATTCGAGCCCATTCAACAACAGATGGAGTCCGAGGATTTGGAGGGGAAGACTTCGGCACCAGAGAATGCCAAGCCGGAGCCGTCGGCATGAAAGGCACGAAAGGCACCTGGGCATATTGATGAGGACCACCCAAATTAAAGGCCTCATGGGGCCCGAAGGTGCACCAGTAGGTTGGGAGGCCCTGGTGAACATGCCAAACATTGCATTTAAAAAATGCATAGGATCCGTTCCAGGGACCGAAAAAGGAGGATAAGAATCTGCACCTTCCTGAACAGGATCCACCTGAGGCCGAACTGGAGGCTGCGGAGCCGGTGGAGAGGTCTCCGATGCCCTGGGAGTCTTCTCTTGTTCGTGTGTGCGGGCGAAGCCACATGAACAGGAGAAGACTCCCTGGGCATCGGAGACCTCCTGGGTGTCGCAGTATCTTTAGGCATCGAAGAGCCCCCCGACGCCGGCGACCTCGAAGTAGGTCGGAGTCGCCTGCGGAGAAGAAGAAGGGATGGAGACACAAAGTCTTTTCTACGGCGCAGCTGAGCTGGTGAAGGCGTCCTCGAAGCCTTGTCCTTCAAAAAGCGACGTCGAGAACTATGCCTCTTCTTCGACTTCTTGTGCTTCTTGGATTTTGAAGTGTATGAAGTTGACGACTTCCAACGTTTTCGACCCCTCTTCTCCTTTTTTGTTTAGCCATGAAGAGTTTTGCCTCACGTTCTTTTAAAGCCTTAGGATTCATTTTCCTACAGCACAAACACCCTTTGACGTCGTGGTCGGAAGACAAACACCAAAGGCAATCATCGTGGGGGTCAGTTATTGACATAAGACCGCCACACTCCCTGCAAGGCTTGAATCCATACTTCTTAAAAGTAACCATTTCTCAAAACACTTGAAGAAACAAAGTAATCACTAAGAAAATGGAGAGTCCCAGAAAAAAACGTTACGTGTGGATGGTGTGGAAAAAAGAGAACTGACATCAACATGCCAACGAGGTCTTCTTATGGCTCCGATGACGTCATACGGAGTCGCGAGCGGAGCCGTGCTATTATGACGTCCTCGTCGACGTGGGACAGCTAGGAAAAGAATTTCCGCGGAATGCTGGCACAGGGGGTATTCAAAAGGTGAGGAATCCACAGGCAGATGTATCCATCAGAACTGAATGTTATACACAACTGGCACACTTTGTTCATCTAAACTGCTCCACAGTTGGCGCAGTCCTTTGTGACCCATGCTAAATTATATGATCTGCCAGAGATCATTATAGAAGATCAAGGCTCCAAGTTTATTGCATGTTTTTGGTAGAAATTATTACAACATCTGGGCAAGATACCTCCCCCATACTGATGGGCAGACAGAGTGCCTGAACCATACAAACAAACAGTCCTACCACTGCTTCATCATAAATAGATAACAGGATTGGGTGTAGTGGGTGCACCTGCAGAACTGGACTATAACAACGCCCTCCACAGCACGTTAAGGTTTTCCCCATTTTATTTTACTTTTGGTGTTCATGTACGTAGGTGCCTTCCTTCATTTATACATCCAGGGTGCCCTTGATTGGCCATTTCCTCTCTTGGATTGAGGCTGTTTGAGTTGAGTTGGTGTTATATTACTAGAAAGTAAGGGGAATACAAGACATGTGCCGACAAGCACAGGCAGCTAGCTTCTCTTTATAAAAAGAATGATGTTATCTGGCTTCCCACAATCCATAGTCCCAACCTAAGTTCTCGCCTCGATATGTAGTACTCTTGAGTGTCCTAAGATTGGTTAAATGGAGTGCCTTACACCTGGCTCTATCCTGTAGAAGGAAGATACATGATGTGGTTCATGTCTCAAGAGTGAAGCTGGTCCACTGCAGATCCTCCTCCACCTGTTCTAGTAGATGGCACCCTTGAATATGTGTTAGAGACTATCATGAAATCCAGAGTCTGTCGAGGACAGTTACAATACAAGGTAGCATGGAAGGGTTAAAACACTTCTGAGAGTCCGTCACACATGACCCCCATTTGGTACCTAGGTTTCATAGCTTGCACTATTCTGAGCTGGGGAAGAATGGGGTTGTTGCTGGAGAGGTGTTCACTGACTAGCCTTATGGGGCATGGAAACTACACAAACATAAGTATTAGGTTGCACCGCTCATGAGGACTTATAGTAGACATGTTCCCGGAGTTTGGCAACGGTGAGACTGGGCACTATGGTGGACAGGGAAGTGGCAGCAAACATCTCATTGATTAGCAGTCTAGTGTTTCATAAATAGATATAACGCTTTAGAGAAGAGAGGAGCAAGGCAGAGGAGTACTTCCGTTTTTTTAATACAATCAAGGCCATATTTATGATCCAGTATGTGTTGCTCTTGCACCACGCAAAGTAGTGCATGAGTGAAACAAACAATTGATATTTTTTAAGCCATGCAAAGCCACTTTGCGTGGCTTTGAATGGCTTTAAAAATCTAGAGTAATGCAATGCAGCATAAATTGCTGCGTTGCATTACTCTGCACAAAGGAGGTGTTCCATTAGCATTGTGTGGATGTTCCCACACAACTTCCATAGTTTTTGATGCATTTTCAGATTTACCGAACCTGGTAAACCTGGGAAGGTGCCAAAAAGATACACCTCCCCAGGGGAGGGGTAACGAGTAAAAATATGTTTATTTCTCCTCGTTGTTTCCTCTAAATGTGATGCATTCTACAGCAAACATAGAAAGAGGAAAAAGCCTCTCAGGATTGCGTTTGTGCACCTTCCAGAACAATAACAATCCTGCCTATAAATGCAAGGGTGCCTGCATTGCCGATAGTCTGTCAAAACGGTGCCAGTGGAAGAGGAAAGGACAGGAATGTGCCGTATTGGATAAATATGGCGCATTCCTTCCCTTTCCCTGTAGCGCAGTGCAGGCAGCAAGTTGACTTTTCCCTATGTCTTTATTTGTTGCTTCTGCCGATTGAATTATGGTATGCAAAGTTCTGTTTTAACAGCCAACCTCCTGTGCTCCTTACCTACAACTCCAGTGGTTCCGGACCTTGAGTAAGTTCCTGGTTCGTCCTAGGTCTGTTAGCAGCCTTTTGCTCTGGGCCAGTGAACTTAATGTACCTAATGTTTCTGAGGGATACTAGAAGACATAAGGGCTATCACTGAATCACCTTTGTGCCGTTTATCTCCATGCTTAATTACCATCCAGATATTCGATTCCCAATCCTGTTTTGTCTCCCTATTTTCTCCCTGGACCTTATTGTTGTGCAAGTTACCACTTTGGCGTAATTGTACAAGGTGCGCTTTCCCACCTACGGGTGACCTAGGTGAACTTGGTTCAATGCATCAGAGATGAATGTGCAAGACAGCCCACTACAATGTGTAAAAAGAAACATATATATAATAGTAGTAATACATATTATAATATGATATAATGCACTGCACAGTCACTGCAGTAGCCCATCCCTGTCCTTTTGTAAAAAAAGAACCAAAGTTGAAACACAGCCAATCAGGCTCTAGCACCCTCTAGAACACTCCACTGAGAGGCTTTAAAAAGGATGTCTCTACAGTCTTGCGGCAGGTCTATATCCTTGAACACAGTGAGTTCAGTAACCACGCATGTAGCTGCAGTGGGGCTGGATTTGGATGAAGAATCAGGCCCCTGCTCATTGTTAACTGTGTAGATGATACTGGAAGGCGATAAGATCTGCATTCTGAGAGCAGGAGAAACTCTGTGAACCAATGCTGGCATGGCCAAGGTGGAGCAATGAGAATAATTTGGCACGGCTCTCTTTTCAGTTTCATCAGAAGCCTTGGAATTAACGGAAAAGAAGGGAACGCGTAGGCCTTATTAGAAAGGCGTTCCCCCATGAACCTTTTTCTGTCTCCCAGCTGGCAAAGAACTGACATTTTTGGTTCCTTCCAGAAGAGAAAAGATCCAAGTTGGACTTGATCCACAACTGGAAGATGGACTCAAGAACAGTCTGATCATGCTCCCATTCGGATGGCAAGAGTTGGAAGTCCTGCTCAAAGATGTTCCACCTTGATAGATATGTGGTGAGAGAGAAGCCACTTCCAGATTTCCTGTGCTTCCTGCGATAGGATGTGGGAGTATGTGCCTCCTTGTTTGTTGAGGTAATGCATACATGTGGTCTGTCCTTATCAGAACCGAGGCCCCTTCAATCCTAAGGAGGAAAGCCTGTAAGGCTAGAGAAATGGCTCTGAGCCCCAGAAAGTTGATGTGCATCTTTAAGAGCACTTTGGACCCCTTGCCCCTTATTCGTAGTGAGGACGAAATCCGCCGTCCGAGAAAGGAAAGTTAGCCCTATTGAGAGATTTCTGGAGCGCTGCCACCAGAGCAGAGCTGCCTTCATGACTGGAGTTATTCACACCAGGCCGTCGAATGATCCAGTCACCTGAAGCCATTAATTGTCTAGTTCCTCCTGTATTGGTCTCATTCTGAGATGAGCGCATGGTACCATCAGAATTGCAGAGGACATCATGCCCAGTAAAGATTTTATCAGCCTCACAGTAGCATACTTTTTTCCTTTTAGCTTTGTCGCTAGAGAAATAAGGTGTGTTTGCCTCTCTGTGGACAAGAATGCCTTTTCTTGGATTGTGTCTAGGAATGCTCTGAGAAAAAGCATCTTTTGAGACGGTTGCAGAACTGACTACTGAAAATTGAGTTAGCCCCAGGGAACGAAACATTTGTAGGCAGATTTAAGTTGCTTTTGAGGCCTGTTGAAAAGACGGTGCTTTCACCAACCAGTCGTCTAGGTAAGGAAACAGCTGCAGGCCCTGAAGCCTGAGATGAGCAGCAACTGGAGCCAGACATTTGGTGAATACTCTTGGGGCTGACTGCAAACCAAAAGGGAGGACTCTGAACTTAAAATGAGCACGTGCCACAGTGAAACAGAGAAAATTTCGATGTTTGGCATGAATAGGGAAGTGGAAATATTCATCCTGCAAATCATAAAATCTGCATGATTGAGAAGCTGTAGTATCTCCTGGAGAGTGACCATGCGGAAGGACTTCTTTTGCAGATATTTGTTTAATTTTCTGAGATCTAGAATTGGCCTCCACTCTCCGGACTTCTTTTTTATCAGAAAGAAATGGGAATAAAAACCTTTCGCCAACTGAGAGTGAGGCACTCTTTCTATAGCTCCTTTCTGGAGCATAACCATGGCTTGTTTTCTGAGAAGTTTGAGATGAACTGGAGGCCTCTTCAGAGGTGGATGAGGCGGTGGGATCTTTACGAATTCTAGGGTATGACCATGCTTTACTATGTCCAGGACCCACTTGTTCGAAGTGATTTTGCTCCATTGGTCGAAATGTAAGGATATATTTGCAGCATTGGGGTTGGTGCGTGGCTGAATTGTTGCATGTGCTGGCGAGGTGTCACTGTTATCTAGCATTGTTCCTGGCCTGAGGGGGTTGCTTCATTCAATTTTGTTGCCTGGAGTAAGCAGCAGCTGGAGGGGCTCTATAAGATTGCTGTTGTTGATAGCCATATCTATATTGGTAGGTCTGTGGCTGGTATTTCTGATACTTCCCTCGAAAGGAATATGATCCTCTGCCACCGGCACCCTGAAATGGTGTCTTCTTATACTGGAGTGTTCCATAAGCTTTAGCTGTATCAATGTCCTTCTTTATTTCCTGTAAGGCATCATCAATGTGTTTACCAAATAGTGCATCCCCATTAAATGGCATGTCTAAGATCTAACTTTGCACCTCAGGACGAAAGGTGGTAGACTTGAGCCATCCTTGGCAATGGAGAACTGCGGCTCCAGTTAGCCGCCTAAAACCTAGAGAGGCCAAATCCATAGATATGTCTATTATTTCCAATGCTGACCTTTCCCATTCAAGCAGAATCTTCCTTGCTTCTTGCTTTTTGTCATCCCGCAAAAAATCGAGGTATGGTGCAAAATCAGAGCACATTTGGCGGTTGTATCCCCCTAGAATTGCTAAGGAATTTGCGGCACGCACTTACGCACCAGCCATAGTGGTGAATCTCTTCCCAATATTATCCAAGCGCCTTCCACCCTTATCTGGTGGCGCAGTAATGGGTACCGAAGGATTCCTTGATCTTCTCTGAGCAGACTGGTAAATTACCGAATCCGGCCTAGGTTGTCCTACCAGGCATGCAGGTGGGATTGTTCATGATTTTAACGCCTTCTTCCCAGATATGATCTATGATGGGAATTGCGCAGACAGACTTTCTGTTTTGATCCTTAAAATCATATAAGGTATGGGTCAGTGTAAATGATTTGCCGCTTTCTCCATAATAGCATGGAAGCCCCCAATATCCTCAGGAGGAGAATCAATTGCTTGAGGAGCCAGTGGAGAAGGTGTCGGAATTAGGGAGTCTTCCCACTCATCTATGGTAGTAGGTGTTTTAGGGATTTCACCTTCCTCAGTGACATCATCATCATCCTGTGCTATCTGATCTTGTGGAACAGGCACAGAATTCTGAGCCTCTGTTGTGGGTATCAAAGCTGCTGCTGAGTCTAAAGCTGGCAGCAGAATTCTTTGTTTCTCAACAAAACCTGCTGCTGCAGGGAAATGAGTGTGATAGTCCTGCAGCATAGCTGTTAAATCCTGTACTAACGCCACAGCATTTGAATCATAGGCTCTTGGCGAGGCACTAACCCTTGTTACCTTTCCATGGGTTGATGGTAGTGTGTGACATAAAATTCATCCTCCTCCTCTTGAAATTTTACGTGAAGTTGAGAGGGGCTGCGGGCCGGACAGTACAACCCATCATCCTCAGATTCCTCAAAAAATGGACTAGGAGGCAAAGGAGAGATGTAAGAAGGGTCCTGGTTGAAACCTCTCGTTGACTGGATTATCGATGAGAACCTGGATGACAAGATTGGAGTGAATTATAATGAATAAGGTCTTCTTTGTTCCCACGTCAAAGGGATCATTGTCGATAGTGAAACGGACAGGTCAATGCTGAAATAACTGCTGTCAAAGACGGTGTAGGTATCTTCGATGCCGATGACAGCAGGACTATTGTTGACAAAGTTGTCATCATTGACGAAGTGTTCGACGGAGGTATCGTCAACGGAAGAGACGTCAACAGAGGCGAGGTTGTCATCGCTGGAGGCCTCATCGACGGTGTAGGTGCCGACGGCGAAGAGGTTATTGTTGACGATGGCCCAGTCTTCGTTGATACTTTTGTTGACGATGCAAGCGCTGATGAGGAATGCTGAGGTGCTAAATCCAAAAGTGGTTTCGTCGTTGACGATGCATTTTTCGACGACGGCGAGGTCTTGACAGACTCAAACTGAGTCTTAGGCTGTTTGGAGGCAGTTTTAGAGGCCGTTTATGAGGTAGCTTTGACCACAGATTTCTCCTCAGAAGGGAATGGCAACTTCCTCTTTTAGAGGCAGTATGCTCAGACTCGTGATGGCTCTTTTTTGAAGCTTTCTTGTGTCCCTCAGGGGATTTCTCAGATCTGTCCCTTTTCTTAGCCAGATGGACTGAAGCCTGGGAACTCATACTGCCTTCCTCATCAGACACCACAGAGATCTTTGATTTCAGCCTTTCTAGCCAAATGAGTAATCTGCCTTCCTCGTCTTTTAAGGTCTTGGAGGAAAAACGTCCTTCAGATCCTACAGTCCTTTACCTTATGAAGAGGGTACTGGAAATAAATACATTCCTTGTGGGGATATTCAAAATGCAGCCTTTTTTTCCCACATGACCTACAAGGGTTGAATAATCCTTTCTTAGAAGAATCAGACATCATGTACTTACAAAAAACATTTGAAGAGAAAGTACCTGAGCAGACCTCAGGGAGATTCCCTGTCACAACGACCTGCGGTAGAAAATCTGAGGGACTTGCCACTATGGAGTGTTCTAGAGCCTGATTGGCTGTTTTAACTTTCGTTCTTTTTTCTACAAAAGGACAGGGATGGGCTACTGCAGTGACTGAACAGTGCATTATAGTATATTATGATAAGTATTACTACTATTATATATGTATGTTTATTTTTACCGTGAGACTTCCACCTCGCCGGCGGGGATGATTCAAGAATATGAATCTATGAAAGATCCAATACTGGATAAGTATTGCTTTTGGGTTACTAACAATCTGATAAAGGGATCGGGGAACCTTGGAAACAGCAACAAACCTTACCACACACACACACTGTACTATGAACAACAAACACTTTTAAGTTAAAAATCTTTATTACTACAGAAACAATCTGTTTCTCAGTACATCTAAAAACTACACACAATATTATAGAAACAGCCCTAAGACACATTATAAATAATGAGAATAAAATTGATATTTCCAGCATTGTTGAAATGTCATTAAAAATGTAATCTAGAACCAAACACCCAAACTTCTATTTCTATGCACTATATTGTAAGAGCATGGAAAGCAGAGCAACTTGCAATCTAGAGTTTCTTAGGGAGAAAAAACGTACTGCATACCTTGTTAACAGCAAAGGCTTTCTTTATGGCGTGCAGACAGTGTTCCCCATGAAGGGCAAACACCCACTGCTGAAGCAGTCAGAAGCTCTTCCTCCAAGGCTTGGCTTTATCAACTTCAGTCTTCAGGCGAGATGTATCATCTGCAAAGTGTGAAGTCTGTTGGTAGCTGGTGAGACTATGTCTAGCAGAATATCGGGCAATAATCTTGGCGAAGGTCCTTTCCTGACAATTAGTCAAATGGCAGTCCTTATATACTAAAACATGAAATTCTGACATAAATTTAGGAATGTCTGACAGAGAATATGTGCATCAAAGTATGCGTCCCAGAGGTTTCCTTATTAACATGTAAGGCAAAAGGACGTCAATTCAGACTATATTATTTTAATTATATGTCAGTATGTGTTCTTATTTGACCTTGACATGTTGAAGAATAGACATTTGACCCAGATGAATGTCACATTAGGTGTTGTATCTATGTCATTATTTTTAAGAAGTTGATGCTATCACAGTTCCTGAAAAGATAAGGTCTGGCGACATCTGCAGTTAAAGGCAGACATGACAATTCATCTGCATAAATCAGGAAATATGGCAACTTCTGTTTTCTAATTTAAGGAAGATGTCAGTCTCCATAAACTAAGATGGACTCAGGGCCTACATAAGATGGAGTCGGACCTTAGGGACTTTACGTTACTCTGTTCAAGATTTGCAGTACAGCAAGGGTTACGGTTGGTAGGAAGGGTTAGGTTTAGCATCATCTATAGTCACCTTTGCTTGGAACTACAGGTGATTCCTGATATCAGATCTTCACATTTGTGGCCCTCCCATTTGGCATGTCTTCTGGGCTACGATGTTTCAAGAAGCAGCTGACACTGCAGCTTCTGAGGGCCAGAGGGATTTGTGTAATAGTTTAATTTGTCGACATCCTTCTGATGGAACACTGTCAGTCTAGACTACAAGCCTGCTTGAATAGGACAACTTATTTCCTGTGGAGTCTGAGATTCATAATTAATGCAAAGAAATCTGAGGTTGAGGCCAGTCACTACACACCAGAAAATAAAAGAACTATGAAATAAGTAGTTTAAGAAGGTGCTCTTCTTGTAATGAGGCTTGTTCAGGAAAGTCGCTAGCTTGGTGGGTTTCCCGGCCACCTTGATGTTGAGGATATTTCCTAGGCTGCTTGTTAAGCTTCAGCCAAAGATATAGAGCAGTGAAGAATGGGAAAATGGGTAACGGGAAGAAAGGGGAAGGGGAAGAGAAGACACATGATCGTTTGCTCTCATATGATGATGTTGATAAAACATGGAATGGACTGGCATATGCTGGTGGACGGGTATGCTTACTTGGTCACATGTGGTATATGAAACATTGCCAGGCAAGGAGACTTGTGTACAGTTAAATATGCAGTGCTGTTAAGTATGTGCTCTCCAACTCTAATCTGCGAAGTTCCTGCTTATATGGTAGTTAGATGTTTAGGCTTTCGCAATTACCTTTCCTAGACTTTCAGAGTCTCCAGTCCCTTCCTTTTCTGAATCGGGTGATCCTATGATTAATGCAGGGGTTGATGCAGCAATGATGCGACTGCTTATGAGGGTCCAGACTTGTCTTAACCCGAGTAGATGTCTCTAGGACCACTCTCCTCTTCGCTCTTGGACTAAAATCCGGATAATGCTACTTGAGACGGTCTGCAGAAAGGACATTATGTACTCAGAGCTAGAAACCCTCTCAGAGGATGCCAGGATGGAGACCTGATGGTGATTAGGTCACAATGACACCTGGAGTGGCAAGACTACTTTTGTTGCCATCTGGACCTTATGGTCAAATCTCACATAAGAGAATGGGACTGGGGACCATTTTTTTTGGAGAGTTATCCACCGGAGGAAGAAGGTGAGAAGAAGAGCTGAAATTAATTGCCAGGAGTTACTGGGAGGCTTTTCTCAGTTACATGTTTGATCATGAACAGTGTTGTCTTGCGGTGCACTCCTCAAGATAGAAAATATGTCAACATTGTGGTACAAAAACTGTCTAGCAAGTGCATGTACCAATATACCAACAGAATTGGCCAAGAACTTTTGCAATTTCTGCCTAGACTACACCATATCAGTAACAGCGGAATGCTGGCCAGGTAGACATAATTTGTGGCGCATTGGAATTCCGGACACCTACAGGAGTGCATGAACTAGAAGCTGGATCAGAAAAAATTCCAGAACCGGGCCACCTGGATAGATGGATTTATTTGCCTCTTGTCTTACCCATTAGCTTCCCAAGATGATAGATGCCTGTCTACAAAATAGGTCAAGGGTGACATACTATGCCTTTTCTTTCTTCGCCATGATTTCCAGGGTGGTGGCTAAAATTCATAACAGGTTACCTGGGTATTTCTGGTGATGCCAATTTGGAAGTCTCAAGTATGGCTTCTGGTTATCCTGGAACTGCCATGGGATTCTCCTATCCCTCCACCCATTGTCATAAATCCACATGGAGCAACAAGATTCAGATCTTGCTTATGGAAATTATTGACTGACTTTAACTTTCATTTAAAGAAACTTGTAATCTGAATCCTCAGTGAACAAAGTGCATCAAATGTCCCAGACTTCACACACAAGTCTTTAAAGTCTCTATCCTTAAGGGTAAGTAGATTCCTTATGGAGCCTCTCCAGCAACATGGTCGGGATAGAGCAGATGGTCCTCCCATGGAAAAGAGAAAAACAACAGTCACTCCCGTGTCTCCGTCCACCAGACCTTATATAGTGTGGGTGTAGGCTTGGAATCTTGAGGGGCCAACCCTTCTCTCCTCTGAAAGGCTAAATGTCTTCCCTTGCAGATTCCCTGGGTTTTTCTCCATCTTCCTATTGGTTGTCTCACCCTCCCATCTCAACCAGCCACACCCAACAACCCTCTTTCTTTGCATTCTGTCTTCATGTCGTCTTGAAGATATAACATTTTCCCTGTTCCTGGAAAGTATTCTTTCTAGTTATCTTCTTCTGGCCTTGCCAACCCCACAGTGGCCTTCTCTCCCTCCAAATTGGGTCATGGTCCTGCCCACAGGAGAGAACTGAGATCACTCTCTCCCCTGTATGGAGAACGCAGCACGATATTGGGCCAGCAGTGATCTGTTTACATATTTATTTCTAACGAGAGACTGCTCCCAATATTTCTTACTTGAATCCCCAGGGTGTGTTTTATGTCTGTTTGGTACTTTATTATCTAGTTGCAGATTAATCAGCTCTTTTTGATCAGAAGTGAATAAATCCTGGTTAAACTCCTGACCTAACTATATTTCGCCCATGGTATTGCCCTGACCCCTGAGACACATGCTCCCTGTGAGACCCAGGCTCGGCAGGTCTAATGAATGAACCCAAGAGAGGAAACTGGTATTACCAATTCATAAACATGTCAAATGAACCACAGTAAAGGAGATGGGCTGTGATTCTAAAAATCATTGAAACACCCTAGGATTGGAATCTTTGGGCCTTCATGTCAAGGAAGTGTAGTCTGTCCTTTCCTACAGTCAATGCAAACACATACAGTACCGTCTGATTTAGTTTCCAGCAGCACAAGAGAATACCAATCACTGTATGAATATCCAGTTTCAGCATGTAATCAATTCCTTTCATTATTGCCTCTCTGTCAGCTTCTGGTATCCCAAAGGGTTGCACCTTTAGCTCAACTCCTACTTGTGTCTGAATTATGTTTTCAACTACTTGTGTCTTCTCAGGGACAGCAAAAAATACAACCCCCTACGCTCTCCCTGAATCTCAGCTCCTGCTTCTCAACTTCTGATAGCTCCACTTTGTGCACCAATTTGTGCCAAGTCCCTTATGGCCTTCTCGGAGAGATGTCATCCGATATTAGTACTGCTCTTGTTATTTTTATTAGTGCTACAGCTTCAGCTTCTTCCCATTTTTTAATAAGTTTACACAATAGATTTGGGAGTTAGGTTTATGATCAAGTTGGGAAACCCTTTAGATCACTTTGACTTTGGCAGTTGTGCCTAGAAGTAAGCAAAGGTACTAATAAATGGTTCCATGTTTGAAACATAAAAAGCAAGGAACTTTTATTATATTTGAATTCTTGTCAATTTTTAATATTGTCAAAGGTTGGGGATGCCATTTATTTCGAAGTAGGCGGATCATTTTTCTTGTCAGCTCAGAATACAAGGTACCAACATTTTATCAGGCTCTTCTTCCTCATGGCCTCCTTCCTGGATAACACTCTGAAAATTGCTGGGAAAATAGGCAAACAACAACTCAGATTAAGAAAGAAAACCTTATCCAAATCTTTTCTGTCTAGGGATGTGGCTTATTTTATCATTTGCTTTATTGTTTGAGCATTTCACTCAACATCAATCGGTTTGAGAATGGTGCACTAAAGTATTTATGTATTTGATCTTTAGGCCCTCAGTTTGAGTTAAGGCTTAATTCCGATCCCTGTACAAACAAAAGATTGCACAGGGATTGGAATTCAAAGCTGTGTGATAATTATCACATACTCCCAGTTATGCCTGATGGATTCCAGCAGGTCAATCCTGCTGAATGTATTGGCGGGCAGGAAGGTGAGGAAAAAGGGAATAATGTGTGGTATTTAGAGTGCTCAAAACAGATTCTGCATGTAATGTAATTTTCAAATTTAAAATTTGGAATAGAGGGGATTTACCACGTTTTGAAAGGGAAATGGATGGAACAACGCAGGCCAAGCCACGTGTGTCCGAACAACGCAAGCGCTACCATGCTTGCCTTAACCCTACATATGCCTTAACCATGAGTATATGCGTGGTTAAGGCAGTGCGCGGCCTAGCTGCCGGAATGGGCAGAAGCACGAAGGATCGTGATCGGAAGGAGTGAGGTGAGTGAGAATGGGGCCGGGTTTTGGGGGGTGGGGGGAGTTTTTAAGGGTTGGGGTAGTTTTCAGGTCTGGGGGTCGGGGTGTTTAATGGCCTGGGGGGTCTGGGACGTTTTTAGGGCTGGGGGGGTCAGGGTCATTTTTAGCGTTCAGTGGGAGGGTCGGGTAGTTTTATGTGCACATACTGAATTTCCTTGCCTATCTAGCCTCAGAGGGTTTCACATACAGGTCCATTAAAACCTTTAGGTCGGCCATTTAGGTGGGTCATGTCCCAATGGATGGCCATGTATGTAAGCTTCTTAGGGGTATTTGGTTATCTGTTGCTCAGGAACACTGCTATTCTGTGTTGTGGAACGTTAGTAAGGACTTACAGCTGTTTCGATCGTGGCCCTTACAGGTAGAGTATTTACCCAGGATTGGACAATTTTTCATGTTTCCAGGAGAACTAAATGTAATTCAAGGATTGTGTCATACTCTCTTTTTCGGTACTTAAAAAGAGGAGGAACAGGGGCTGTTTATGACAGGTCCAGCATACATAGCCCAGATACAATCGAATAAATAAGAAAGTATGCTGTTCCTAGAGAGAACTATTGGTAAGTAAAGAGATAAATGTGTCCCCGAGGTCAGGAGGAGAGTCCTCCTTTAGGAAAAAGACCCTCACACACCCGGCAGACTAGCTGTCATATGTCGTCAGCATGTGGCCCAGATGTTAAGTGTCATCATCGGGTCTGCTCCAAATCGGGGCGGCGCTGCAATCCCCGATCGGCGACCCCAGTGGCGCCTTTTAGTGGAGATCTTTATTCCATAGTTGCCGGTGGGTGAATGCAGGTGAGGGCCTTCAAGTGAGAAAGTGTGTGGTGAAGGGAGTGTATTAAAAATAAGTAGTGGGGAACCTGAATAGTGTTTATTAAATAACGGGGGTCCCACTCTTATTATAAAAACAATAGAGTGCGTAATATTACAGTTAGATTGACTGTATTACGCTGTGGTCATAGATGGTCAACATGTTTCTTGCTTAAGTAAAGTAACCGCAATTCTTCAGGACCAGGTGATTCACACACTTATTGGTAGTGGTAGACGCACTCTATTGTGTTGATGACACTTAACATCTGGGCCACATGCTGACGACATATGACAGCTAGTCTGCCGGGTGTGTGAGGGTCTTTTTCCTAAAGGAGGACTCTCCTCCTGACCTCGGGGACACATTTATCTCTTTACTTACCAATAGTTCTCTCTAGGAACAGCATACTTTCTTATTTATTCGATACTCTCTTTTTCCACAGGTTCCAAAGTTGTATGTGAGTCGGACAATTAAGGCCTATGAATCTATAACGGTGGACGTAGTGGTCGACGAGGTGGGCATAGATGGAGTCATCGTCGACGAGACGGACTTCGTTGACGAGACAGTCATCGACGAGGCAATCGTCGACGATACTCTTCTAATCTTCGTCGTCGAAGGAGTATCGATGGTAGATTTAATCTCTTTCGTCGACGGAACTGGTCTGACGGTGACAGATACCAGCGTCCACGACGAAGACGCCGACGACATTCTCATCTGTCGCTTCCGCGACAAGAAGGTTGCAGTCGATGTCGTCGTAGCGGCGACCGAAGGTTTCGTCGACGAAGGCGTTGTCGTCGAGCTCGTCGACGAGGGACCCGGTTTCTGAGGTAAATCCTTGTCAGAAACCTGCTTTGAAGATTGGGACTTCGCAATCTTCCTCGGGGACGTAGAAGGCATAGTTTTACTCTTAGAAGGTGGAAGAGCCTTTTTTGAAGTAGAAGGCAACTCAGCACTCTTGGAGGTATGCTGTTTCTTCGACACCTTAGCCCCAGGAGAAGATACATCTGTATCAGCACTCCTCTTTCTAGAGGACGTAGTCTGGACAGAGGCAACACTCCCAACTTCAGATAAGGGATTGTCCTGATCTCTAATCTTCTGTAGCCACAGAAGTAGACGCCCCTCTCTGTCCCTCATGGTCTTTTGTGGGCAAGTTCTGAAGATCTTGCAGTCTTTCACCTGGTAGTCAGGATACAAGCAGAAAATGCACTTCTTGTGGGGATCTTCTGAAAACAGCCGGAGCTTCCCACAAGATTCACAAGGTCGAAAGAGAGATTTCTTTGAAGAAGACATCCTAACAGGAAAAGTTTCCAAAGAAAACTGAGACGAACTGAGCAGAGATCAGGGAGACTCCCTTCACACGACGTGCGGTAGAAAATCTGAGAGCCTGAGCCTCTGAGGAAAACATTCTGGGTGGTGCTGTCGCCTGATTGGCTGTAGTTTGGACCATATATAATGACTTGGATGAGTCATGAAAGTGGAGGAATTTTTTCCTTTTGATTTCTGGCTACTTTACTTCCTGGTTCTAGATTACCCATGATATGGTTTCTATATGCATATAGATTGCTTTTTATATGTACCGTGGGACTCCGACTCCGACGACGGGGAATGATTCAGGCATGTTAATCTATGAAAGATACCCCAATACTGGAGAACAGCAATTGCTTATCGCTCTTACCAAATCTCCCACGATTGCCGTTCTTCAGCATTGTATATTTCATAGATTCACATGCTTGAATAATTTCTAGTCTCTAGGCTGACAACATCATTAATCATCAATCATTAACTTGAATGTATGCTTGAATATTTCCCTGTTGCCAGACTGACAATGGGGAAGTATTCAAGCGCAAATATATGAAAGTTTTGATGCTCCACCTGACAAACTAATGTTAGTTCCCAACTTTAGTCCCCATGCTGTTAGAGGCGGAAACAAGACTAACAAAATTGTCAGGAATGCAGCGTAGACAACTAACTTGGAACCGTATTAACAAATGTGCAAGACTATTTCTCTGAATGGGGAAACAGGAGAGTCTGTGAGGAATCTGAAGGTAAATAGAGCATACACCAGAAATGTCATTACCGATGCCTGCCGACAGATTCGGTAGGTCTGAAGAGTCTATCAAACTAAGAAGTTTTCTTACACAGATCTGGCAAAATGGCCCTGTTTGTGGACTTCAGAGTCGAGGCAGTAAAGCCTGGCGAAGGTGTAGGCTGAAGCCCACGTTGCAGTCTGAAAGTCGTCCAGAATTGGAACACTATGGAATGGAGAAGTTACTTTGGGACAAAGAGAACCCTTAACCAAAGTACAATCATGTATGGGAAGAAAAAGGAGAAAGTTGGACGCACAGACAAAGCTTGCAACTCACTAACATGATGAGCTAAGGTGATCGGAGTCAAAGAAAGTTTTAAAGCTTAGGGGACAATTGGAACTTTACGAACAATTGTGCAACAATTGTGCATGGGCTGGAATGGTGAACCCTTCGCCAAGGTGAGCAACAGATTCATGTTACACTAACACACAAAAAGAGACAAAAGAGGGAACATGTAGGACAACCCGTTAAAGAATATATTACAAAAGGTGACCTGAAAAAGGAAAGCTGATCCTGCAAACAAAGAAAAGCAAATAGAGCTAACAAATACCCTTTAACATCATTGCCCAAAGCAAAGCCTTGTTGGGCAAAACAAAACACAAATTTGCCTTGAGTGAGTCAACCCCTTTTAGACCGCTCCAAGAAACAAAATGTCTGATAATATCCAACATCTCCAAGGGCAAATCAAAGGCACTCACATTGCCTCGCACACTCTTCAGGCATGAAGAACCTGCCCCTACCACTAAGAGAGGAGGTCTGTCCTGAGCAGAAGAGGAGGGCACAGTTAGAGGTACAGTATATTTCAATTCTAAATTCCATTGATCAAAATTATTAGCACACAATCCTGAAGCAATATCTTCAGAACAGTGAGGTCGCAGGTGAGTAGAACGGGGTTCCCAGTGCCCCTCCTAGCAGAAACTGGAGGGAGCAAAAACAGCGGGCAGTAAGCATTTTCATGAGTGGCAAAGAGGTACACAAGAGAGAGAAGATGGACTGAACCACCTCTGGATACACACTACAAGTGGTCAGCAAGGTACAGCTGACTGAGGTCATCTGCTCAAACATGCTTGATGCCACCCCAACACCTCCAAGCACAGGGGATAGAAGGCAAACCATCCTGCTTGTTTGTGTACCACGTCACAAACATGCTGTTGATGAGGACTTGACTTGACTGCAAAAGGTGGCCAAGAATGCCTTGAGGGGCCAGGGGGATAGTCCAAAGCAGATTAATTTTGGTCATGCGCTCGTCAACTGATCATAGGCCCATGTTATCAAAATGACAGCTCCAACTGAGGGAGGAGGCATCCATTATCACCAAAATCACTGCCAGTGAAGACTGAAAGTCTATTCCACAACTTATGTGCTCTGGAACCAGCGACCACCAAACATCCTGAGCAACTGCTGAAGAAATATTTATGGTTTCCTTCAGGAATCTTCTGGGCTGAGATCACTGAAAGTGGAGGCAACACTGGAGACTTTTCATGTGCCAGGACATGGGGAACCAGCAGGATACAGGAAGCAAGCAGTTCCAAAAGCCACAAAACTGTAAGGGCTGGGAGCCAACTACAGACCCATTAGAATCACGCTATGAATGTTCTGGACTCTCTGAGTAGTGGAAGCTTTGAGGGCAACCATATCTAGCTCTGTCCAGATGAAAACGAGGTGCTGTGTGGGCTAAGGGTAATAGAGAAAGCCAAGTGGAATCACACTCTCTGAATATGGTTGACACCAACTGCAGCAAATCCACCTCCAGCAGCCAGTCTTAATATTATGCATGCAACCCCGATCAGCAAAGATGTGCTGTGACCACAGATATGACCTTTGTAAAAACACAACACGCCAAAAGTAGGTCAAATGGTATGACAGCAAATTGCTAGTGAGTGGTACCCACTACAAACTGTAAGAGCCTTCTCATAACCATTTCAGTAACAGCCCTGACTCTCACATTGTTCTGCGGTGACCTGTTTTTGCAGTCATCCATTTTGTCGGTTAAAAAGTGGCACCTTTTTCCGGTTCTTCTACTCTTATTTCCAGCTCACATTTATCATGAGCGCCATCTGCTACAACCACTTCAAGTTGTTACACCCTGTCTTCTTCTCGTTGAAGAATGCGATCTATATCGGAGGTGAATTTAGTGAAACCTTGTAAGAGTTAGCTCATTTGCTTTCTAAATTCATCAATAAAGATGACCTCCTTAGAAATATCTCCTTAGGTGCTTAATGTCGCCATATCCATTTCTATGCCGGTCTCTGACATGTCTAAACCGGATGGTCTGGCCCTGTCCACTAACCTTGAGCGCTGAGAGTGGGGTTTTTGGGAACTTAAAAGGTTTTTACTATCTTTATCGTTTGCCTTCTAAGCTTTCGCCATCGCCTTTTGATAAACTTGCCTCAATTTTAACACCAGAAGACAGCAAAGGGAGACCAAACCACAGTCTAAATCAATGGAGCTCACCATTCAACTCACATCCAATATGCACAATAAGAAAGCTATCCAATCAGGGACCTTCAAATACAATCATGTTCTGTTATCACCGAAGTGCAACATCTGATGATAACCCACATAAAAACCCACAAATTGTCGGGAAACACAATCATAAAACTCCCTGTCTTATTTGTTATATGGTTCTTACTAATCTAGGAACACTGTGCGTTTGGACAACATATGCATCAAAATACGGGGATGGATTCCACACATATCATCAGAACATGTAGGCCCAATTCCTGGCAAGCTCACAGTGCACCATCTGGATCCCTAAATCTGACAAAGCACCGTATAATGTCTGCAACCTTAGAACATGACCACTCTGAATCTCCCAAGGAAATCTTGGAAACAGATCTACCCTGTGGTATGCCAAAAGGGAGACACAAGAAATGGAGAAATTGGCTGTTCAAACGTTTATTGAAGCAATTGGTATCTCCTGTAAAATATATAAGCTGGAATTATAAGTAGAAGGAAACAAAGCATTACCAGCATTACAAGAATGGTGAAGAGGATGAATAACTCAACTATTACCATGCTGCAGTGATTATATGCATACATGAATATATATCATGATGATAACCCTACCTATCACTAACTATACTATAAAGAGCATAGTAAGAAGTGTATTCTGCCAGATCTCTTGTAGCAGCTTAACTTCCCATGTATCTATATGTGTGATACATCAGGAAGTCAGTCTGGTAAAGAACAGGCCACTGCCCTTTTCAGGATAGCGATGGAAGCCAGCAGGGCTGGCAATCAGTCACAGGTAAACGTCCAGGATAATCCATGGTAGTGCTCCTCTGATGAACCAAAGCTCAAGAGCAGTTTATATAATCAAAACTGGTTCCATTCGCACTGTCCCTGATATCCTTTGTTAACGTAATTATTTGTCTTACCGATTCAGAGCTGTCTCCAAACAGACAACAAAATATAAGGGCAGCGTGATCTGTATACTTTATCCTTAATCAGAATGTACGGTTTTGTGATGAAAATGTGCATTGCAAACAGAACACATTCTGAGCACATTATCTTGTACGTGCAAAGTAAGTCACCGTCGAAAAGGATGTCAAGTTTGAACGTGAACTCGAAAAAGGAAAGCCTCTTGTGTACGGGTCCATTTGAATTCCAAAACACATTGTCGGCACCTTGTTTGCTCCTTAGGGCTGATCCCCACTAATAATCCTTTCCCATGTAGCAGCTTTTTAACTCTCTGATTTAAACTCCACAGGCCTGACATTTAGGGGGAGTGGCCCACTCCCCTCATTTGCATGACTAGGCCTCATTCCCCACTGATTTACTGCCGATAGTAGTGCCACCTCTCCTCTTCAATCTTCCAGGCCTAGTGCTCTCCTACTGCGTAACTTCTGCTGCAGAGGCATCCCTCATTTCTGATGCAGCCCCATTCACCATTTGTGTTTTCTTGCTATGGCAGATGCCATCTTGATTTTGCTTTGTACGCAGCCCTGGGGACACCCTCTTGAGGAAACAAAAGACGCTCATCTCAGCAAATTCTTTGGCCAGAAATACCTCCAGGGATACAAAACTGTTTCTCCCTCCAGCACCTCACTCCTCAAGAAATTCAGCTCACATAATTGTCATTATTAAACAAATACACAAGTGATGAAATAATTAATTTTTATTAAAAAAACGATTTTAATAGAAAGGTTGGACTTTTTAAAATTCAACAGAGGCCATCAATTGTCCACACTATATTCTGCTTGACACATTTGCACTGCTCCCACAAATCAATCTGAGGATATCAATTTCATTTTTAGCCTCTAATTTCAAATTCATTCAAATTTCAATTTTACATGTTGCTTCTTTCTTTAAATACATTTTATTAATCTGTCGCTTACCCCCTGAGTCATGTAGTATACCTAGATTCACCCTACACACCATCTCTTAAGACTTGAACTGCTCAGCAATACCTACCCAGCTAGACGAGAAAGTGTAACCCCTTTAGTGCGGGTGTTTGAGGTTAACAGGGCACTGTGGTCTAGAAAATCTCATGGGATCCATGCAAGACACACCACCCTGGAATCTGCTTGTTGCCTAGTTTTAAAACATTTTCATGTTTGCTAGGTTTCTCAAGGTGCCAGATTGGCTTGGGCCCCAACCCCACAGCTACCCACATTGCAAAAAAGGGTCAATCTTCAGTGCAAAAGGTGATGTATCCACGTTGCTTTTTGGGCCCTTTCCTGTCGTGGGCACTCGGCCTACCCACACAAGTAAGGTAGCATTTTTATCGAGAGACGTCAGGGAATGCTGCGTGGATCTTGTGGAACCCCACAGATTCCATAACTACCCATCACAGAAATAAGAGAAAAATGTGTTTTTTAGTCAAAGTTTGAGGTTTGCAAGTGATTCTAGGTAAAAATACCTAGTGAGACCCATTCAAGTCACCCCACCTTTCTAGTTTTTAAAAATGTGGAGGTTTGCTAGGTTTCCCTATGTTTTGGCTTAGCTAGGGCCCAAAATCCACAGTTACCCACTTTGCCAAAAAAAGGGACAGTTTTGAATGGAAAAATGGGAGGTGTTTATGTTGCATGCTCTAGTCATACCCACACAAGTGAGGTGCCATTTGTATCGGGAGAGTTGGGGGGTTGCTGGGTGGAAGGAAGTTTGTGGCTACCCGTAGGTTCCAGAACACACCATCACATATATGTGAGGAAAATTAGCTTTTTAGTCAAAGTTTGTGGCTGGCAAGGGATCCTGGGTAAAAAACCTAATGAGAACCATGCTAGTCACCACACTGTGGATTCCCCAACGTGTCTAGTTTAAAAAAATGTGCAGGTTTCCTAGGTTTCCCTTGCTGCGGGCCGAGCTAAGGCCCAAAAACCAAAGCTAACCACTTTGCAAAATGTTTCTTACCTGTAATCCCAGTTCTCTCTCTGGGGAATCTCCATTGAAGTCATAAGCACTGAATAGTCTCACCCACATGCGGGTATCCCAGAGCACTTTTTCATAATATGTCTTCTTAAGTGTAGATGTTTGCCTTTCGTCAGGAAGGCCTGTAGAAACACTTAAGACAAGAACATTGTGCAGCCTATAAGGAATGCTATAATAGCCAATTGCTTCTAAAAAAGGGTAAGAATACACATGTATATATATATTTAAGGCCAACTACTTTGGAAGAATGCTTAAATCTCTTTCACAAAGCCTTTTTAAAAAGGGAAAAATGAAGGAAAAACAGACATTGTAGCCCTATAGGCTGCCATTACGTGAATTTAAAAACATCGTCTGTGCCTTTAAGAGTCCTGAGCAAACAAATATCACATCATCCCAGCAGGTGTCAGTTTCTTCAGTTCTTTTTGACAAGATGTGGCAGTATCAGATAGGTCCAACAATGGCCTCTGTCATTACCACTGGGGAGGCAGGAGGGTTGCTTATGACTTCAAGTGAGAATTTCCTGAGCGAGAACTGGGATTACAGGTAAGAAATCATTCCTTCTCTCTTAAGGGATCTCCATTGATAGTCATAAGCACTGAATAGAGTAGCAAGCCCATATCCACCAATAGCGGTGGAAAAGACAGAGGAACCACCAATCGACCAAATCAAGCAAATACATTTCTCAGGGAGTCCTGGCCTACTTGAGCATCTGAATCCAAACAGTAATGTTTGGTATACGTCTGAACAGAACTCCATGTAGCTGCGTTACAAATTTCAGCTATAGGGATATTTCTCATCAAAGCCGCTTTCCCTCTAGTAGAGTGACCTTTAGGTCTACCAGACAAAACCTTGTTTGCTTTCTGGTAGTCTAATAGAATGCAAGGTACTATCCATCAGGAAATGGACTGCTTGGACGTGGCTAGAACAGTACGGACGGATCCATAGTTTACAAACATTGATCCAAAGTTTGGATAAAGCAAAAACCAAAGGAAATGATGGACGGAGTGTTGAACATTGCAAGCACTCACCCCCAGTCAACTGATCTGGGTTTAATCCATCACCGTTCTTTAGCCCACTGGATATCTCTTGTCTGGAGCTGAAAAAACTTTAAAACTCCCCTAACATCTAGAGAATGGAGAGCATTTTTAGCAGGTGTGGTAGGGTGCTGAAAGAAATTAGGCAAGGAAATAGTCTGATTGATGTGAAAGCCTGAAATTACTTTAGGTAGGAATTTTGGGTGAGTCCTCATCACTACCTTACTGGAATGAAAAACGGTGTATGGTTTGTGAGAACACAACGCCTGGATTTTGATAACTCTCCGTGCTCATGTAATCGCCACGAGGATAACAGTTTTACAAGAGAGATGTTGCAAGGACAAGTTGTGAATGGGCTAAAAAGGGACCTGCATGAGAGGACTATATTGGGCTTCAAGGGAGGAGATGGACGCCTTAGGGGAGGGAAAACCAACTTGCCTCGGAATTTCGTGAGAAGATCCGGTCTGCAAGGCAGCTTTAGAGGTGGAGCGCTTGACCGTGAAGAAGGTTCGTGAACCACCATTGACGTGGCCACTCCAGAGCAATCAAGATCATTTTAGTTCTCGAGAAATTTGTCGGCCCAGTCGATACATAGGGCATTCCCCAGTGTACCTGGTTGGAAGTACCTTGAGGCATAGCCTGGGCATTTTTTGTTTTCTGTGGTGGCGAATAAGTCGATGTAGATGTTTTGCACAAAGTCATCATGAAGGACCCATTTGTGGTTTTCCTGTAGGGAGTTTGCTTGAACATTTTAAACACCTAGGAGACGATTCACTTCACAGTGATCTGGAAGTGTCTGGCTATCAGTCACTTCCAAATTGTCTGGGCCTCATAAGATAAAGGTCTGGACTTTTTTCCCCACTGCTTTTTGCAGCAGAACATCATTGTTGTGTTGTCTGTTTGAACAAGTAAGGATTGCATCTTGAAGGAAGGGAAAAAGCCTTCAATGCTAGGTGAACTCCTCATAGCTCGAGGAGATTGATGTGATAGTTCATCTCTCTCTGAGGCCATGTTCTGTGGATTTGACCATGTTTACTGGATTTGGAGGTGATCCATGTGTGCTCCCCATCCTAGCAATGTGGCATCTGTTCCATTGGTCTAGGAAGGGACATCCTGAAGAAACGGCAACCCTTGAAGCAGATTTGTCTGAGAGCACCTCCATTTCAGACACTGCTTTGCACTGGGGGAGAGTGCAATCTTGTCCTCCCAATTGCCTGTAAGTTGGTCCCACTGATCCTTCAGACATTTCTGGAGAGGATGCATGTAGAAATGGGCATTCAGAGTTAGAAAGATGCACGAAGCCCTCAAGCCGAGAGGAGATGACAATGGTCCCACTGTGGGTTGAGAGTCTTTCATGAGAAAGTGACACTTCAGACGGATTGACAACAGTCTCTTTTCCGAAGGACACACTCTTGCTTGAATGGCATTGATGGAGGACCCCAAATAATGCAGTCTTTAGAATGGAGCAGAGTTTGATTTGGCGTGATTGATATGGAGACCAGTCATTGGAGAAGATTGCTGGTCAACTTCTAATGTGTTTGGGCTTCTTGTGGTGTCGATGCCTTGATGAGCAAGTCGTCTAGATACAGATAGACAAAAACTCTGAGCTTTTTGAGGTGTGCATTTACCACTGCCATACACTTCAAGAAAGGTCTGGGGGCTGATCTGAGGACAAACTGAAGCACTTTGAACTGGTAATGATCGTGATCCACGACGAACCTCAAGAATGTGCGATATTTCTTGGCTATTGGTATATGAAAGTATACATCTTGGAGGTCTATCGAATAGAGCCAGTCTCCCTGGTGTAACTGGGGATAGCTCTAATAAAGTGCCAACATTCAGAACTTTTCTTTTTGAATTTACTTTGTGGCCAGTTTCAAATCGAGAATGGGTCTGAATTTATTTCTGGGACCTTTCTTTTTCACCAGAAAATAACAGGAATAAATCTCTGTGCCCCGTTGTTTGGGAGGAACAGTCCCCACCACATGCTTTTGCAGAAGGATGCTTAATTTTGAGCACAGCAACTGTAGATGGTGATTGGATGGCTTTGGTGGCATATTCGTCAGAGGACCGGTGAACCTGAGACAATACCCATTCCGAACAATATTTTTCCCAAGGCGACTTTTATGATGGATTGCCACTCTGTCAGGAAATGAGAGATACTTCCCCCTACAGGAGTGGGTAACAGGAGAGGGGGATAAAAACGTAGTTGGTAGAGTTTGTAGGGCCTAGGCTGCTCTTTCTGCTTTTCAAGGCCTACTGCCTTTAGGGTCTCCATCTTGGTCTTCATCCGGGTCATTTCGTCATCCGTATGATTGCCAAAAAGTGTAGATCCCGAGAATGGAAGGTTGATAATCCATTGTTGGGATTCACGTTTAAGAGCCATGAAAGCCTTTGCAAGGCCACCTTGTAGCAGTATTCCTGTGCTGCTAGTGATGAGTCAGCTGCAGCACTGTTGAACTGATTGGAGACCATCGTACCCCTCCGTTGACTACTTCAAGAAGTTCTCCCTCTTGTCTCTAGGGAGATCATCTGAAAATGTTTGCAAAGACTCCCACAAGAATCTGTCATACCTGCCTAGAAGAGCCGATGCACTATCTGCCTACATGGTGGTGCCTGCTGTACTGCAAACTTTGCGTCCCACTGAATCCAACATTTTACTCTCCTTATCTGGTGGCACAGTAGACGAAGGAATGGTGGAAGGGTGCTTCCTTGCCACAAGGATGACCACAGAAACCGGAGGAAGGTCGGAACGGAGAAACAGTGAGTCCTGCTCTGGAGGTCTGTATTTCTTTTGCAGCCTTGATGGATCAGATTTGGCTGAGGCTGGTGTACGAAACAAGTCAAATGCTGGTGCTAACAGGCCCGGAAGCAATGGCCTGGACGCTGATCTGTGGTGAAGCGTCTCGAAGATTATCGATGTGGTGTAGAAGCCAGCATCAGGATATTTAATTTTGAAGCTTCTCGATCCAGTACCTTCTGAAAGGTGCAGGTATTATCCACTGGAGAGACCCGTGGTTGAGGCAAATCAGAAAGAGTTGGTGAGTAACTGCCTGTGCTGGAAGAAGTGGTTAAATAGTAGGTTGAATGATATCTTGACCTTGTTCGTAACCCGGACCTGGATGTATGGTGAGGATGTGAGAGTCTGGAGGATGGCAGAGATGAAGAATGCTGGGACCTGGAGTGCTGCAGACAAGGCGAGGTAAAGGCCTCGCAGGAGGGGCTTCCACAGACTTTGGTGTTAGAAGAGGTATTGGAGCTGGTGATGGAAAAGGCGCCGGAGGAGACAGTGGAGGAGGTGGTGGTGAATGTGGAGGTGGGTGGTGGAGAAGGAGATGGAGGCTGAGGAATAGGAGAGTCTGGCAGCACCATAGATGATGGAGAAAACACCCTGGAGTATTCAGAGTCCAAGGTTGATGGTATGCATCTAGGCCTTGATTTTCTAGCCTTCTCCACAGGCCTAGATGGTCTCAACATCGACACACTCCTCGATGTCGACCTTCTCCTACGTCTCGACGTTGACTATCCTCTATGTCTCAACATCGACACACTTCTCGACGTTGCACTCCTTACCCGCCTCAACGGTGTAGTCACCTTCAATGTCGACCTACCATGTCTCAACGTTGAGCCTCGTCCCCTCTTCGACACCGACCCTCGACAGTGAACAAGTTGGTATGGTACCTTGTCTTGACGTGGATCATCTGGACTCTGTTTTTGCGCTGTAGTTCTCTTTTTGGACATTCCTTACCTGGGGTCCTCAGAGGAAGGGGGAAGAGCCCTGGTAGAGAACTGACACTCTCCTCACTCTCCGGATGTCCCATCTTCTGACTGCACCTGCTGCTTGCATGGCTCATCTGTGCCATGGAGACAAATCTTCCTTTCCCTCAGAGTATGCCTGGAAAGCTCCCTGCAGTGTGTACATCTGTCAGGAACATGGCTCTCAGGAAGGAAGCTGAGGGTCTGACTTGGACTTCGTTCTTCCACAACAACAATTGCACAGATTTTCAATGAAAATTCAAGGTCAAACGAAGAATTGATCAACATCTCTTCAAATTGCCAAAAAGGGCGTAGCTGTGGTTGTGGGGGAGTCCCAGTACTTAAGGTGTTAAGTGATTACCCCACTTTGTGTTGACGACTGTTTACTTTGAGTCTTGATTTGTATGGGGTACAGAGATGATAGATATAAATGTAATCAGGTTTAGCCTATTATATCAAGTTAACTCAAAATATATGGATTGCGCAATAAGACTGCCCCAGTAAAATAATGAGATAATACCACACCTATTATTACTCATATCTGGGCATTACTGAATGCGATATTACCACATCAATTGCAACTTTTTAGGTCAGCATGAGGCATAGTATAGTAAATTGTGGGTTTGTACATCGATTTACAAGTTTTGCCCTTTTCCAACCCCTTTCTCCCATTCATAGTGCAGAAGGTTGTTCATGACGAAAAGTGAACAGGGAAAAGTATACGATGGTTTTCCTGCTCACCTTGTAATCGAGAATAGAGTTAAAAATCACGCTTCCATCCACCCACATTAGAATTTTACCAGGGATCAGAAGGTTTCCTTGGGGAGAACATGTTATTGAATGAAGTATCGTTAGGCCGTGAGAGCAGTAGTATTATTACCGAACATACCGCTACTCTGAACCTTCAAGGTCAGAGAGTCTAATGGTCCTTGAATTAGTTTTTTTCTACAGGGAAGGTCGGATAGCCATTGTTGTTTGTATCAACAAGTGTAAACATTCTTTAGGCACTTTAAAGACGACTGCTTCCTCGACAGAGCGGGGGCCGCATTCTTTCCCTGACACGAGTGCTAGCTATACCTTACCTTAACTCCTCGCTCCTGGGACCAGGGCTGTGCATCACTGACGGGCTGCCTGCGCTGTGTGTCTCCCCCGCCGCCTTATCTTCACCAGTGGCCGCTGTTGGGGGAGACTACAGCTCCCGTGATCCTTTGGGGCAGACAACTTCCGGACTCCAGCGCGCCCGGAGGCGCTTTAAAGACGACTGCTTCCCTCGCGACGCGGGACGCGCGCGGGCGGCGCCGGGCTGAGCCCGGGCAGAGGGCGGGCCGTCTGTGGCCGTCCGAGGCAGAAGGTGGAAGGGCAGGGCCAGACAATTGTCATCAGGCCACAAACAACGCCCTTGCAGGACATAAGGTACTGTTGAGACTTATTAGTGTGCTGGTGCAGTGATTTGGGGGTGTGCATTGGATAGTGATTTAAACTGTACATTATGCCTAAGCCCACTCTCCCAAAGCGTGTCCAAGGGGCCCGCGCATGTGCTGCTAAACAACAAGCCATTCTAAGAGCCTCTGAGGATAAACTTCCGACTGCCATCGATCTAATGCTTCAAAAAGCTATCGGTGTTGTTACCTGGGAAATTGAACTAACGGAGCGCCGACTTTCTCTAACCCCTGATTTTCCATCTTTGGGTTCGCCCGTTCCTCTTACTGGGCCAGATTCCAACGAAACATACACTAGCAAGTCTTGTTTTTCACCAGCTGTAACTATCCAAGACCCAATAATAGCGCCCATAATTAACAAGAGCTCTATACTTATACCCCCCAAATCTAAGGGAAAAAGGAAAGCTGCAAGAGTTGGAAGTAAGACCAGGAAGGCTAAGGGGAGTCCCACTAAGGAAACTACATGCTCCAGGACCCAGACCACTGGCACTACCATCGCACCAACACTCTCCCAGGACACATCGTACCCTGGTTGGGTCCATTTAGCGGTGACCAATATTGTTGACCAATGTAGGTCTATTATAAAGGAGGAGATAGCTCCTATTTTAAAACTAGTCCAAAGTCTATCGACAATTCCCACCAACCCCCCCTGTAGCCCTAAACCCAGTACATCCAACGCACAAAATGTTGGCCTATCTACACCTCAGACCCTATCGATAGCCCCAGCGACATTTCAACGTAAGACTAACCAAACTAAGGTAACCCAGCCCTCCCTACTAACTGAGGAACCCTCTATAATTAATGGCACTAAAAGATTCCTTTCCCACGTCCCCTCCGTAAAAGACCTGAGCTCTAATAACCCAAATCCTCCAATACTGATTACTAACACCAATGAATCTATAGCTAATTCTACAATAGCATGTAAAAAAGATCTGGGAAATAATACGGTGACCATGGCTGCTAACCTTCCAACGATTAATCTCCCCCCAGCCGCATCCCCGTATGTGACTATATTGACCGGTGTCCCCGAACTTAGGGAAGGGACCAATGAAAACCATCTTGACCTCCGTAATAAAGTTCTTTTTTGGCTGGCAAGATACAAACAGTTCCCCTATGAGATGGCCAATGAAATTCTGACGGTGAGAAGGGTTGCATGGATAGGTCCAACAGTAAAAAATCTTAGGGGGGATTGCGTGGTCATCAACTTTAGATATCCGCGGACTAATCAAAAGGTTTTAGACCATCCCACACTATCCTTAGATCAGCAAACCTCAATTAATGCATCCCCCCTTGAATTTTTCTATCCCCAGGTACCCTGGATTTCTGTCCCTCACCGAATTGGTCCTATTTTCTCAGATAACGGGTTATCCCAAAACGTGCAACATAGAATCAATTTGAATACACCACACTTTGGAATTTCTGTACGCAATCGATTTGCTCCGTTAGAGGACGTCGATTGACTACTAGATCTGACTGACATCGGGCCATCTAATAGGGGTTTGTTTCATCCTCCGCTAAATGATGCTAATACCACGATCAATTTCAGCAATAGCTTGACCCTCTCTTGTCCATACACCGGTCCTCTAAACACCATCAATCCCACCAAACCCATCTCCATCAGACCAATCCCAAGTAAGGCGTCCAGCTACCTTTCTCCCCCTACGTCTACGATCTCACCTCCTGAAATAAAGAACCCTCAATTAAACAATATATTAAAGGTACTATCCTGGAATGTCGCGGGCATTGTTAACAAACTTCCTTGCCCGGACTGGGACTCTTTTATCAACCAGTACGACATTTGCTTTCTCCAGGAGACTTGGGCAAAGGAAGACTTTACTAAAAAGGGCTTTTTTACAGCTAACACCTTAGCCCTTGCGGGTCCTAGGGGAAGGCCATCCGGTGGGTTGTCTATTTTTATAGGGTCACATCTGGGTTGTGTAACTTCAGAAATTGCCACGCAGACACCTGATCTTCAATGTCTACAGCTTACGTTTTCCTCAGGTTCTCCCCTTATCTTGCTTAATGTCTACTCCCGCCCCACTAAGTCAGGCAGTGAATCACCTACATTAGACACTCTGGATAAATTTATCCAATCAGTAAAATATAAGGGCACTCTGATTGTCGCTGGAGATTTTAATTGCCAATTTGAGCCCCTACCGGGGCTCATCGATCCTATCACCAGGGAGGAAGATGAACAATGGTCTATACCGGCCCTCCAAATTTCATCTGCCAAGGCCTGGACACCTTTAGCCCTGCAAATCAATTCTCTAGTACTAGCTAACTCACTCAGAGCCTGCAACGGGCGCTCCTTGTCGGACTTAAAAGGAAATCATACTTTTAATCGTCCTGGTCAGACCTCGCGCATTGATTACATCATGGTTGAGGTCAAAACGTGGTCGAGGGTGATGGATTTTGCAATCCACCCTCGACACGATAGTGACCATAATGCTCTGACCCTCGATTTGTCCATAGTACTGGAGAATAGTTCCACACAAAATAGCGGTAGGCCCCGACCCTTAAACCTCTCTGGTGACCGTAGACGCCTCAAGTGGCCGTTGATCCTCAAATCTCCCGATAAAATTAATTCTATCTACTCGGCTGTATATAATGCCCTTGCACAAATGTGTCTTACTTTGGACCAGGATATTGATCCCAGAGAAAAATGTGTGACCCAAATCCACGCAGATCTAGTCACTACACTGGGAACTCTTTTAAATCCAATGGCACCCAGGAAAAAGAAAATCCTGAGGGCCCTCTCCTGGTTTAACACTGAATGTAGAAGGGCTAAATCAGATTTACTGGCCTCACTAAAATCTGGTGATAGGAATAGGGTTGCTGTGAGTAGAGATGAATACAAGCAGGCTGTAACAGTGGCTAAGCAGAATTGGGAACACGATAAATGGGAGGACATTAAAAGAGCCCTTATCAAAAAGGATATGAGAAAATTCTGGGCAATCATCAGATCAGAATCCAAGGAGGGCTTAATAGCAGACGACCCTAATATTGCATCGAGCCAATGGATCGACCATTTCCAGAGCCTATATGCCCCTTTGGTTCCTGTTACTGAGATTTTATCCCTCCCTGATCTGAATGATGAAGCCATTGATAATATAACTCTTAAGGAGGTAGAAAGGGCTGTAAACAGACTTCCAGCAGGAAAGGCACCAGGCCTTGATAAAATTCCAGGTGACTTATATAAGCACAAACCGGAGGTACGGACCCCTTATCTTTGCTCTCTCTTCAACGCTATTCTCCAGGGCGCTTCTATTCCCAATACTTGGGCAGGTGCCGAGATAGTCCCGGTTTTCAAGAAGGGCTCCCCCCTCTTGCCAAGTAATTACCGCCCGATAAGTCTAATTGACGTCAGTCAGAAGCTCTTTGCACGTATCATTCTAGATCGAGTGCAAGCCTGGATGGATGAAAAATCAATACTAACTCCCTACCAGGCTGGCTTTAGATAGAAGATATCCACGGTAGACCAGCTTTTTCGTTTACAACTGCTTCATTGGAAAACCGTGAGGGTAGAGGGTGGCAGCCTCTACCTTATCTTCGTCGATCTCAAAGCAGCTTTTGACTTAGTTCCTCGGCAAACCTTGTGGGCGGTCTTGGCTGAGATGGGGATGCCTGCCCGCTTACTGGGGATTATAAAAAGGCTTCATAACGATAACTTTGCCCAAGTTAGGTGTGGCAAGGGGGGCAATTTGACTCCAAAGTTCTCTGTTAACCGTGGTGTCAGACAGGGATGTGTCCTGGCCCCTACCTTATTTTCCCTTTATACGAACGCACTAGTGTCCCACCTGAGGGGAGTCAAGGATATTGATGCCCCCAAACAACAACGAGCAGGTGGTCTCACTAATGTTTGCCGACGACACCCTTTTGGTGTCAAAATCCCCTATGGGGATCCAACGCGCCCTCGATAGTTTTTCTGAATTTTGTTCCCATAGAGGTCTTGAGGTTAATTCCTCGAAAACAAAATTCATGGTATGCAACCCACCTAAAAAAAGTGCCCCTAATCCGTCTCTTAATGGTGTTATCCTGGATAGGGTTTCAGTTTTTGAATATCTCGGTGTTACACTCTCGGATAGGATGGAATGGGGTCCCCAGCTAGCAAAAGCTAAACTTCGACACAAGCAGACTTGCGGTGGGATCCTTAAAATACACAGAGCATCCATCTCCAAACCAATAGCACCCACCATTGAGATATACAAAGCACAAGCTCGGGCTGCAACTCTCTATGGGGTTGAACTATGGGGGCATTCCCCAACTGGAGACATCGGCAGATCCGAAAATACGTTTCTAAGGTCATTACTGTCCCTACCACCTAGTACCCCCCTTATACCACTCAGAATGGACCTGGGAGTTAATTCTATCCAAGATGAAGTCGCTTTAAGGCCTTTATTGTACTGGCGTAGGTTGTGGGCAGCACCGGAGCTAGTTAATTACCAAAATGATTTAAAATCATTATTGACTCCCCGTGGCATAGATAACACACCCTGGCTACTTTACATTAGAAGGGAGCTCACTAGATTAGGGTTTTCTGCTCTATGGCACCATCCTGAATTAAATGCTACAAAAACCTCTAGAGCTGAATTGGTAAATGCATTCTGGTCAAATAACAAAAATAGGATGCTTACCAATAACAAATTGGGCTCACTGACCGTGGATTTTTTAATACCAAGATGGAACCCAAAATGGAGCCAGTTTTGGACATAATTGAGCCCAATTTTTCCTGAAAATTATACATGCAATTCAGATATGGAACTTTGCCCCTTAGAGCGTTCACAGGAAAGTGGTCAGTAGATAATCCTTCTGATTGACCTTTCTGTGGAGCCACAAGCGAAACAGACCTACATGTCCTCTTCCTTTGCCCCATATATAAATCTATTAGAAAACGTTGGCTCCTTCAACTATGTAGGAATTTGGGGACTACACATTGCAAAGTTGCTTATAGAATTCTGAAGACTGACACAGCATTACCTATAGTCTTCTCGGTATCACGCCTCTGGCATGCTGCGTGGCGAAGGAGATGTTCCCTTTTATTGCTTAAACCTTAATTTTAACCAAACAGTCATTGACTTTTATTCTTTTATTTACTGTTTTAATCAATTAATCATGGACTTATGTAATCTTTATTGTACATACCTTTTATGAATTGTGACTCCTGTTTCATTGTAATATATGTATGCTCTTGTGGATTGATTATCTTTTATGGTCTATGACCGAAATAAAGATTACTTTGATTGATTGGTAAACATTCTTTGAAGTATAGTAGACGACATTGCTCTTGTAGGCAAATTAGGCTTACCATCGATCATAACAAGAAGTACCTATTGCATCTAATCTGGCAAACGGATAGTACACGTCAAAACATCAGTTGAGCAATGCGATCAAAGCAAAGTAATATTTTTATCTTCCCATTTGAAAACTGAAATGGATGTGTTGTCAACAATGAAGGTCAGTGTGTGCTTTGGAATATGCAGCACTCCCTTTATGCAAGGGAATTATTAGATAAATGCCATAAACAAGGTCATTTTACGAGCTTTAAATTAATGATTTGCTTTGCAAGTTCCTTTCCTGTTGACACTTTCCACAGATCGGCGATAGTCTCCTTGAGTACCACACACCTCCAGATAAGTCACCCAAATATAAACACCAGACTTCATTCAGATATTTCATAGAAAACACATTTCTAGATAATCACAAGATGATAAAGCTCTCAGTGACTTAAAAAGAACCTCTGTGGCGTCCAGCTTACAAGGACTAAACAAACTTAAAATGACATTTACTTATGACGTAGTCCCTTTCACCTCGGGAAGCATGGGCTGTGTTGTACACCCACTAGATCATTCAGGAAGGGACGTGTCCTCGGCACAAGGCAAGAGTTTAGGTGTGTATTTATTTGGCGGTTCTAAAGGAAATGAAAAAGGAACTTACTTTTAATCCTTCGCTAAATACATTTACACTACCTATATCTGGCTGTGCGAAGAAAACTAAAACACGTTCCAAAGAGAAACCCCTCTCAACCGTTCACTCACTCATTTCTAAATGCAGATACTGTTGCTTTCCAACAAATATGTCAACCAGACTTTAAAAGGATTTTTACATGTTTAGATCTCATCAAATATTTTTAAAGTCTTTCGTGCAAAGAGAACATAAAAGATCACTTAAAGGCAGCCATGATGACCTCAAGCCCAGGAATGCAGAGCTGTGACAATTGAAAGGCATTTCCTTTTGAAAGGTTTGTACAAGCAGTAGGACTTTGTGTAGTCCCTCGATTTTACCTTTATTTATTTAAGCTGTAGAAATTTAGAGGAATAATTCACTGGGAAAGATGGACTGCATTCGAATGCTATAGAAGAAGGGAACATGATAACAGACTACAAAGTAGCCTGAAGCACTCTATCCAAAACCTCAACAAAGTTAAATCCTCATACAGCAGAGGTCTTCAAACTGTTTTACTCTGAGCCCCCCCCAAAGCAAAATGTTCTGAGGTCAGGCCCCCCTCCAAAACTTTATGACAAGGATTGGGGGAGCGGGAGGGACATGGCTGCGGGCAGGGAGCGGGGCTTATGAGATGATTTCAGGAATACGCTTTCTATTGCTTATGAACTGCACCAAATATGAGACTTATCAAACAGCAAATGCATCAAACAAAAACAGATATCCCAAACAAACTGCTCCCCATAATTGGGGTGTTGTGAGCCCCTCACACTCTTTGACCCCAATGCAACTATACCTGCTGCACTAATGATAACTGCAGTCCTGAGTAGCAGGCTATCTCCTTTGCCTTTTTTACCTCTTCCCCTCCACTATGGATCATCACCTCTGTCCTAATGCTTGAAAGGACAATAAGCTCTGATGCACCTTTTTTTAAAGGTAGACAGTCATAATTGTTATGCAGTGGGCCCCCAAATCTCTGGGCCCCAGTCCTGCTGCATCTGCTCCTTTATGATAACCAGCAGTGGCCACTTACACACTTGGCAGCAGTACCAGCTTCACTAATGAATGTCCCTTTTAAAAATCAAAAACACATATTGTCCCCTTCTTTGGGGTATCTCGCTGAAGAAGCCGTCTCTGGCCATTTGTAAACATAAAAATGAGTCTGCATACAGTGCTTCTTATTCTGGGCCTTCTCTTTGACAATATCTATAAATCTTGCTTGTTTCCTCTGTCTCCTAGACCATTACTGTGAGGCCCCTAGGGATTGAGAGGATTAGGGCTCTGCATCTGAATGCAACCCTGCTGGCCTTCTACCTGCTACCCCATGGACTCAGCTTTCACAAAAAAACTGCCCCTGAATGGTTAATACTGACTTTGAGATGCCTCTGCCTGAAATTGAAGTGTGGGTGGTAGTGCAGAAAGTTAAAAAAGAAACCATCGAATTATGAGTTTCTGCAGCAGCATTTTCCACATAATTATCAGTGTACTGCATTTGCTACATAATCTGCAGATTTCAACAAAAAAAACTTGATTCTAGCTCAAACGGAACAAAAGTTACTTAAAGCATGACAAAGTGTTCCGGAGCAATGGAAGGCCCTTTGCAAAGATTGACTGGTAATCTTGTAGTTGCTTACTGCTGTATTTGGGTGCTACTCTGGTACTAATGAGGTGAAATATTTCCCCTGACAGTGTTACCGCGAGTTAACATGACAAAATAATGAAGAAATGCTAACCACAAAATATGGCACATTGTGCCTCATAATTTACCTTTTCTTGCTGCATAATTTAGTCAAACCTTCTGCATAATGTTGTCCTCTTCTGCTGAATAATTCCAGTGGATCTGCTTAAAGCTTTATGGTGGCAAAGATCTATTCTTTTTAAGATGTAATGTAAAGGAGCTATTAGCTGGGATCTGGACTAGTGGAGACACTTACAAAAATGTCTGCATTTGATACAGTTTGATTACTTATTACTAAAAAGTATGTTTTGTAAGAACTTGTTTTATCTCAATCACTGCATCATGTTGCAGCAGCTTAGCTTAGAGTATGTAAATACTGTTTTAAAATAATGACTTACATATTCACAGTGCTTTATGCCACAGGCTGGGACCTCATAGCACTATAAACAGGGCCATTGGAATTATGCGGCAGGAGAAGACCAAATTATGCAGCATGGTTGACTAAATTCTGCAGCAAGCAAAGGCAAATTATGCTGCATATTTTGTGATAGCATTACTGCACTATTTTGCTATTTTTACACGTGTTAACATTGTGTTCTAGGGCTGCCTATGACTGAAAATAAAAGGAACAGACAGAAAGTCAAATTACAAATGAATACATACTTTTTTATTTAAGACCCTATTTCCAGCCATTCTCTCTCTCATGTGGCATACATTCAACCAGCTTCAAATGTTCAGTCGTCCTACCTCTCCTCAAAAAACCTTCAGTTCATCCCTCATCAGATGCAAACTATTGTCCAGTTTTTCAACTCGCATTTCTCTCAAAAGTACGAGTGACTGGTTTTCAATTAACTCATACTATATTTTTTACTGAGTAATCTTAACTCCCTTCATTCTGCCTTCAGTACCCTTCACTCCACAGAAACCGCTCTTTCACCCATATCTAACCACCACCACTGCCCATCACAACCAACTTATCCACTGCTTTTGACTACTTTAGACCACTATACTCTGCTCTCTAAGTTCACCAGCTATCACTGGCCTGGCACATAACTAGCTCACC
The DNA here is from genome assembly GCF_964204655.1 of Triturus cristatus. Taxonomy (NCBI): domain Eukaryota; kingdom Metazoa; phylum Chordata; class Amphibia; order Caudata; family Salamandridae; genus Triturus; species Triturus cristatus. Next base: position 763,868,029 of record NC_140581.1, on the reverse strand, counting down.
CCATACTTCTCACATTGCTCATTATCTTTTAAATGGAACGCTAAGATACCATCACCTACCTTTATGCCAGGTGCTCTTACTCAGTAATCGGTATTTGGACCCCTTCTCATCTCACTCTACACCTCCTCCCTCATTATTTTCTGATTTGGCTCATCCTTTCACTTCTATGCTGACAACAACCAAATAATTTTTTCCTTTCCTAATTTACATCTAAAAGCCAGGTACAAATCTTGCACTGCATCAATGAAGGCAGACATTACAGGACTTATGATCACAAATGTTAAAATCTTAACAACAAATATTCTAAACTCTCCATCTTCAATATCTCCTATCTCTCTTGCTGACCACATCCACTTCCCCCCTGAATCTCGGCACTTCCCTCCACAGCCATACACCTTGGGATCTGGACAAATATATCACAAAAAATAACTACTATGTTATGTTAAAAAAAATCCTGCACATAAGGAAAATACAAACACTAATTACCTCATTACAGTTTAGCAGAGTACATGTAATAAAGCGAGTGCTGCACGTTTGATGAAAGGTAAGGTGATTTATTCTTTGGAGAAATATGTAACAGATCCTTTCTACGAGCCCGGGTCAAACTGTCTCCTCTGGAATCCTGAGCACGTAAGGTGTTCCAGATTCCAGAAGGATCAGCAAGACACCACACATTCCCCTTCTTCGGGAAAACAAAGAAAAGCATTAAAGAGATAACATAAGTAAATTGATGAAAACAAATGTGCTCAGAACATTAAACATTACACAAAATTACACATAAGAGAATAAAATGAATTTACCAAATGCCTGAATCAATAGATACAATAAAGAAAAATACAAAAGGAAAGAATATCACTTGCTTACAATATAATCCTTATACCACACAGGACTTTTCCTCGATCTTTGTACACGGCATTTACTGAGAATTCCGTCTTTTGACGGAATAGACTTTCGCCAATTCGTTCTGTTGTAAGAGATCTTGGGTGATGATAAACCAGTAGAAACAGAAACTTCCCTATCAGGCCACTACCTCTGAGGAATCTTCACCACCTTGGAAAAACTCCAAATATTTCCATCACACTATTCGACAATTTGACGACCAACACGAATTACTTTCAAAGGATGAGAAAAACGAGACTCTCCAGATTTAACCAACCTTCCTTTATTCACCCGAACCCAGACATCTTTGGGACACAGCACTGTCGTTCTTATCGATAAGTACATTTCTCATCCATGCTTGACTCAAATTAGATATGCACTTCCTTCCCCTCATCTTCTCAAAAGGTGAAAGATCACCACTACTCCTAGGAGTATTCCTGTAGCTCCAAAGAAATTCACTAATAGCTTGACTACAATTCTTGCCATTGGAAATAGCTAACTGTAAACCTTCCTTAAAAACTTTGATCCACCTTTCTACAATCCCATTACTCTGAGGGTAATAGACAGAAGAACATTTGTGGATGAAGCCATGCCTATCGAGGAAGTTTCTCATTTCAGTAGAAATCAACTGTACCCCATTGTCAGTTATAAGAGATTCTGGGAAACTCTCCCTTTCAAACACCTCATTTAAAAATTGAATGACCACTTTCGAGATAATATGAGGAACGATTTTGACCTCAGGCCATTGAGATAACTGATCAATGAGAATGATTACGTAAATGGGATTCTGACCTAGACATATGGGACCTGCAATGTCTAAAGAAACACATTCCCACACACAAGATGGTCTGGACACAGGAAGGTGATCATACGATACAGTTTTCTGAGATTTATCACTGATACAACATTCTATGCAATCCCTGACCTTACGTTCAACAGCTTTGTCCATAGCTGGCCACCAAAATTCACTTCTGATTCTGTGTTTCATGCTTGTCATACCAGGATGTCCTTCATGAGCCATATCCAAAATGGTTTGTTGCAAATCAGTGGGAACAACAAGCTGTAAGCTTCTCATTAAAATATCATCCTTTAAAGACAATTCGTGAGAAATTTGAAAAAAAGGACGCAAACACTCCGGCACATCAGCCTTGTTAGGCCATGAAGATTTGATGTGCTCATTTACTCTCTTTAAGTACAACATCATTCTCACAAGCAGCTTTCCATTCTTTTTCTTGTATACATCCATTGGATACTTCACAAATAGAAATGACTTCCTCCAGATCATTATCTTCTTCCACTTCATTGTCATCAACTACAGGTAACCTAGACAAACAATCTGCAAGAATATTTCTTGCACCAGGAATATATTCGACCCTAAAATGGAAGTCCTGTTGTTTATATTGCCATCTAGCAATTCTTGAAGTGGCTCGGCCACAACCTTTTGTCGTAAAAAGATCCACTAAAGGAGGATGATCAGATCTGACTTTGAATACAGTGCCATACACATACTTACGAAAATACTCAATACCCCACCAACAAGCAAGAGTTTCTTTTTCTAACGTCAAGTACTTACATTAGATCTCTTGTCCCCCGACCGGCCGTCCTGCTGCAGTCATCACCCATCATCACGTACACCGGTGCATAAAAATTGGAGCGCCCTTTATCGCTGGGACGCATATCATACTCTTTTCGCGAAAATCAGCTCATCTTGTTACTGCTCCCATCCGCCACAGCTACCTACGGGATACTGCCACTCCCCTGCTGTTGCGAATTCCGTTGAGACCCACTCCTTATCTGCAGGACCTCCATTGTTTTTCACCTTGGTTGGAAGGTTGAAGCTGATTTCCATGACCTCAGCCCCATACCTTGCGGCATATCCCACCACCACTTCTTTTTGGTACGTGCACCCTGAAGAAGATGCGGACTTAACATTGGCTATAATTCACGTGTAAACTGCTGCCTCATGAAGCACGAGCTGCTAATTGCATACGTGGGACTCTGTGTGCTTTTACTCGGACCCTGGGCAAGTGGACCCTCATCCCAAGGAATCTTGTGCCTGGACCTAATTTTTGTATCTGCCATCACTGTTCGCCAGACCCGCTTCGCGGGTCCCGCTTCACGGGAAAAATCAGCGGAGAACCTGTAGTTTCTACGGCAGCTGGGGAGGTCTGTGGCAGTACAGCAGGGCTGCGAGCATTACTGCAGGGACTCCATCTCCCAGGAGTCCCTGCCTGGCCAATAGCTCACACCTGGCCCGCTCTCCCTGCAAGCCACGCCCCCAGCGTATACGTACATAATCACGCTCACGTCCGCGAACGCGGGTCGCGCGCGGGTCGAAGCTCGGAGCGAAGCCCGGGCAAAGGGCGGGCAGTCTGTGGCAGTCCGGGGCTGTCCAGGGCCGGGTCGGGCCACCCCCCTGACAACATCACTGGTATCTTTAGACACATAGGGGTTTATTATTATTATTAATATCTGGTCACCACTATAGCCTGTGTTAATGTCCACCCATTCAGGGAAGAGCCTCAGGAGAGGAGGAGAGGGTGGAGCCAGCTGTATTATAGGCACTATGGATCAGTTCATTACACGGGTAGCTGCTGTCATAGAGAAGGAGATTGTAATGACAGAGCGGCGTCTCTCCCAAGAACTTCCTCCGTCGAAACGGTCCTCATTGGGTTCCCTGGCGCTTGTTACCTCGCCTGTATGTAGTTCAGATCCCCTCTCAATTACATCCCCTCCACTGGAGCTTCTTCGGGTTGCATCTCTGAGGGCCAGTATAGATAGGTTGGAGAGCTTGGCAGCCATATCTATTCCCCCTCCCGTTGATAGTAGTAGTTTTGACCCATGCTCCAGTGAATTCCCTGTCCTTACAACTCGTCCTATCATTCCTACTATCCAAGTTAATATCCCTCAGCCACCTGCCTTACCACTGACGGTATCCAAGAATGTAACTTATACCAAAAGGAAAAGGATTGCTAGCCCACGTAAAGGCAGCTTCCCAAAACTTTATAAGAGACCAAGGAAGTATGGTGCCAGGGGAATAGGAACTAAAGCGGGTGAGGGGTTGGGCGCGAAAAACCCCGGGATGGAAAAGGGGGGTGATCATTCAGGTCATATGATTGAGGAAGCATGTGTAGATCCAACATCAGTCTGTCATTTAGCTCCACCTAATGACTCTGTAACAATTACACAATTTGAAGACCTGATGACAACATTATTGTCCCCGATTGTAGAGAGAGTAAAAGGGTTGGGAGAGAGGTTGGATAGATTTGAACAGGCAACCTTGGATAATTTCTTCTCTCTGAAAACCCTTATCAAACTGCACTCGAAGATCGGGGAGGATGGACAGGGAGGGGATAGTGGCACCCGGATGTTCTCTGCATCCACACAGGCCACACCTACCGCCTCTAATACAGCAAACACTGTAAATATGTTGGCTGTGGCTAATGTACCTGCTGCACAGGTTGCGGATACCTCAGGCAGTACTAGTCATTCAGGCCTAGCACAACCGAGTGCACCTAAGCCTCTTAAAGTCCCGGTAAAGAAGCCTATCCGGGCTGAGCTGCCGGGTAGGAAGGGACCTCTTAAATATAAGGGAACCTCGAATGGGATTGCCAAAGGCAATGGTCCCGATCAAGCCCACTCGACCAGAACTTGTACTAACCTCCCCAGAGAAACCCAGCCAGAAGAATCTTCCCCCAAAGCGGCTCCAACTATTCCACCGGTGAATTTGCCCCCCCGAGTGTCACCCGTATGTCGCCATACTTACTAACGTACCCACTTTGAAGGATGATCATTATGAATCCCACCAGGCTTTAAAAAATAAAACCATGCACTGGTTAAAGACCAATAGACCTCTTCCTAGGGGTCTAGATGGGTTGATCCTAGGAGTGAGAAGGGTAGGGTGGGTAGGATATGGTCGCAAGCACCTAGAAGGAGATTGTGTGGTGGTAAACTTCAAAGACAATAGGGTTGCTCAAACTATTTGCAATCAAAAGTATGTAATTGGGGGGGCAAGCATTGGTGTAGTAGATTTAACCTATTTTTACCCTAGGACTGCAGCAAATAATAATGGTTTACATTCTGGCGGGGGTTGGAGCAATAACCCTATTTATCCTGAGAATCCTGTCATCCCTCAATTATTCCAACCGGCAGTCTGGCCCGGGTCTTATGGGGGGCCGTCGGGATATTGAACCGACACTTGCCATAGGGTGGCCTTCAGGGACTAAAGCCCAGGTGATGTTCCTGTGCCAAACGAGTCGGGTGATAGCAATGTCTTTCTTCCCTCTCAGTTAGACGAAGCCACTACCCTACCTCAGGACATTAACTCGCTTGCAGGAAGACTAAGTGGGGGCAGTAGATTAAGTCTTATAGATCTGACGGAGGGGGCACCTAACACCAAGCCCCACAGGGAGCCGGTTGTGGCGGATCCAGACTTTAAGATTTTTAGCTGGAACGTCGCGGGTATCTCAAGGAAGCTGGGACTACCAGACTGGAACGTGCTTGTGGAGGGTTACTCCATTTGCATTTTTCAAGAAGCATGGTGCAGGGAGCCCTGCCACAATGTAGGATATTCAACATATTTTGTTCCCGCTGTCCCCCCTGTTTCAGGGAAGGGACGCCCTTCGGGCGGTCTCCTCCTATGGGTTGATGTCGCTCTCGATTGCCAGGTGGTTCAGCACCCCACCAACTCTCCCGATCTCCTCAATATTACTGTAAAGGGTGCACGGGGTGGCCTCCTCCTGGACATCTTTAATATCTACGCCAGAGGCACGAAGGGTGGTATACCATCGGCCACAATATCCCTATTAGAAGGTCTGCTCAGGCAGCGCCCCAATAAATCTCGCATCTTGGTGGCAGGAGACCTGAATTGTACGTTCGAGCCTTTGGGCCTGGACAATACATTGGGAAGTGGTGAGGAGGACTCCAGGAGGGGGATTCCTGCCCTAGCGCTGCCTCCCATCAAGAGGTGGACCCAAGTGGCGGTACAGATTAATTCCCTCACCATGGAATTTGACCTTAGGGCTGTTAATGGGAGGTCCAAGTCTGACCTAGTGGGTGCTCATACTTATAATAGGCCGAATCATACATCTAGAATAGATTATATTCTTCTTGACGTAACTCTATGGAGCATCCTGTAGGATATGGAGATCATACCGACAACTGAGAGTGATCATAATCTCCTCTCACTCGCTCTCTTTCCCCAGTGGTTAACTGATAAGGGGGGATTATCATCTTATATAGCTCCAAACCCCCACTAAGTTTTCCCATCCAATTGTGGTAGACGGCTGAAGTGGGCTAAGATTATCATGTCCGAAGAGAAAGTGGCAGATATAGGGGCACTTCTGGCTGCAGCACAGTGCAAATTGGAGTCGCTGACCCGATCACCTGAGGAGATCACGCTGACCTTCTGCGACTTAACTAGGGCGCTGAGCAACCTATTTATTCTCCCTAGCATGGCTCCTCGTGCTAACAACAGGAAGTTGCTGCCCAAAACGCAGGGTTGGTTTACAAAAAAATGCAGAGTCAAGAAAAAAGTGCTGGTAGGGGCTGTCAAATCTAAATCCCAGGTTGCAATTAGGCTCGCAAGGAAAGATTACTCCCAGACTTTAAAGGCAGCAAAAAGAGAGGGGGAGGAGAAGTTCTGGGCGGACCTCTTGGCTGCAAGCTTGGACAGGAACGCTAGGGGATTTTGGAGTTTGGTAAGATCCAGGGAAAGGCCTGTTGGCACATTGCTGACATGTAATATCCCAGCTCAGAATTGGTTTAGCCACTTCTTGTCCCTTTATACCCCTGCCGAGGGGGTCCTTAATGACTCCTTTGCTCTGCTGGTCGAGGCAAGGGACACTGAGGTCGATGCCTTTACTGACAGAGAAGTGGAGGTCGTAATCAAGTCCCTGGTCCCCCTAAAAGCTGCTGGGCCTGACGGGATACCCGGCGACTTGTTACGTACCAATCCCAAGCAATGGGGGAAGTTGGTTTCCACTCTATTGAATGCTAATTTGGGGGGAGCATCTGTACCTGAATCCTGGAAAGGGGCGGAGGTTGTCCCGATATTCAAGAAGGGATGTCGGGACAACCCCGCTAACTATAGGCCCATAAGCCTTATTGATTCATCCCAAAAGGTGGCAGGGAAGGTAATTCTGGGGAGGATCCTCCAATGGGTGGATGATAATAAGATTCTGTCAGATTTCCAGGCTGGTTTTCGCTCTGGAACCGGGACCATAGAGCAAGCCTTCAGACTGGCGCTCCTGCATTGGAAGGTGGTGGTGCTGGGCAAGGGCAGTCTTTATCTGGCCTTTATCGACCTCAAGACTGCCTTTGACCTGGTACCTAGGGAGGAACTGTGGAGGGTCTTGCAGGGTTTGGGGGTGCCTTCTTATATCCTATCACTCCTGATAAAACTACACACAGGCAATTATGCGCAGGTGCGGTGGGGTAAGAATGGGGAGAAAACCGACAGAATTCCAGTGAGTAGGGGCATCCGCCAGGGATGTGTGTTAGCTCCCACCCTATTCTCTCTCTATGTGAATGGTGTGGTTGAGTATCTGCTACAAGAACCTGCTGATGCACCCTCCCTGGCGGGCACTCGGATCCCCACAGTGCTCTTTGCAGATGACACCCTCCTCATTGCAAAGACCCCCCAGGGCCTCCAAAAACTTCTTAACCGCTTCCAGGAGTTTTGTTCCCTTAGGGGATTGGTGATCAATGTTGACAAGACCAAATATTTGATCATGAATCCTCCTGGGAAACTGGGGCGCCCCCCGGTCTTGAACTCTGCTCACCTGGAGAGGGTGTCAGAGTTTGACTACCTGGGAATCCGCCTTAGCGACTCTATGAGTTGGACTCCGCACATCCACAAGATGCTCCTTAACCACAAAAGGGTGGGTGGTGTGTTGCTTAGGGAACATCGTTCTTCCACAAAACAATTTATTGCCCCAGTTGTGGAGATTTATAAAGCTAGAGGGGTTAGTGCTGCCTTGTATGGGGCGGAGCTGTGGGGTACAGGCAATCTCGATGTACTTGCAAAATCGGAGAGCAAATTTTTGAAAGATCTGATGGCTCTCCGTTTGAGCACACCCACAGTTCCAGTGTTGCTGGATCTAGGCTGCAGATCAATTGCGGACCAAGCTCGACTTCGTCCCTTGCTCCTGTGGGCCCGCTTGTGGAGGGTGCCCAAATTAGCCTCCTATGCGGAGGGACTGTCCGAGGTGATGTCAATGGGGGGCTGGCATAGGATTAAATGGTTGAGGGACGTTAAACATCTTTTGGGGGAGCTGGGCTTAGGTGAAGCTTGGCTTACTCGATCTGCCCCTCCTAAAGCCACTTTAAAGAAATTGTATTGGGATTGGGTTTCGTTTAAACTCACTGTCGATCCACGCCTATGTAAGTCAACTGTAGCCTTTTTGAGGATTAAAGACGTGGTAGCTTACGAACCCTATCTCGACATGATTTCCATTCCTTTTGATAGGGCTTTATATTTTAAATTTAGAGTAGGGATTCTACCTGTTGGTGACCTGATGTCCCGGTGGAAATTGTCCCCCCAGTCCTCCCCCTTTTGTGCCCTCTGTTCCACGCGGGTCGAGACGGTGGCACATATTCTTTTTGAATGCCCTGACTATTGCTCTCCCAGGAGGCGCTGGCTCACACCACTTTGTAGACAGTTGGGAACTCGCTATCACACTGTGGCCCTACGTATTTTATTGTCCGACACATCCACTTTGGTGGCTTGTGCTGTGTCTAAATTCTTAAAGTGGACCTGGTTGATTCGTGCAAAAAGGCTTTCCGTATCAATTTAATCCTGGTTTTAACTGTATTAATTGTATTTATTAAGTTATTGTTTTTTACCTTCTTTTTCTTCTGGGAATGTGTTTCATTTGTTGTTTTTCTTAACTGTTGAACTGCTTTTAAGATATTTTATGTATCGAAATAAAGCCTATCAATCAATCAATCAATCAATTCAACACCCTTCAAAGGTCTAGATGCAAAACCTATGGTGACCAAATGACCATCCTGATTTTGCATCAAAACTGCACCTAACCCAACATTACTTGCATCAGAAATAATTATTGAATCATACGCAGTGTTAAATGTGGCTAAGGCAGGTGCAGAGGCAATTTGCTTTTTCAAATGTCCGAATTCATTTATACAATTGTCATCCCACAAAAACGAAACATTCTTTTTTAATAGGTTTCTCATGTGCATGGTTTTGTCAGCAAACAGTGGTATGAATTTTGCATAGTATTCAGCAAGGCCTAAAAAAGATCTGAGTTGGTCTTTGTTTTGAGGATTAGGAGCTTGTTCAATGGCCCTGATTACATTTTGTTTGGGGGAAACACCATGTTTGTCAATTGAATGACCTAGGTAATCAACTGATGATACACCAAATTTACACTTGTCTTTGGTTAAAGTTAAACCATTATCTTCTAGTATGCACAAAACTTTATGTAGAGTGTCAGTATGCTCAGTGAAATTAGAGGCAAAAATCAAAATATCATCTTGAAAATAAAACACGTTATCAATGTTTTTAAATAACTTGTGCATAAGCCTTTGAAGGACAGAGGATGCAGAAATCAATCCAAAAAGCATTCTCTTGTATCTGAAGGCTCCCTCAGATGTAATAAAGGAAGTAAGATGTTTGCTTTCCTCATGAAGGGCAACTTGGTGATAGGCATCAGATAAATCAAGAGTAGAGAATATCGAGGCACCTTTTAGTTTTGTGAACATTTCACCTATATTTGGAAGAGGATGCCTGTCAACCCATACGTTATTATTAAGATCCCTCAAGTCAACACACAATCTGACTTTGCCATTAGGTTTGTGTGCGACTACAACTGGACTTAACCATACGGATGATTCTATTTCCTCAATGATATCAAGGTCATATAGTCTTTTAAGTTCATCCTTAACAACTTTTCTTAAATGTAAAGGCACGTTCCTAACTCTATGGACTTTTGGTATGGCGTCATGTTTTAAAATGATTTTGTGTACAAAAGTTTTTAGGAGTCCCAGCTTTGTAGATGAAAATACATTTGGAAACCTTTTTTCCCACTCAGATGCGGGATCAACATCAATATGAAAAAGTCTGAATATCCTAGGACTTGTGCAGGATGATTAGGATCTAAAGTGATCATTAGATCCCTCTGTTGAGGCCATCCCAGAAGGCATGAACCTTCTTTAGCAACATAAATTTTAGAAGAAATGGTTTTACCTTTAAAGCTAAGAGTAGATGTGAAAAACCCTAGAACATCAATGGGTTTCCTACCATACCCCACCAATTTAATATCAGGAGGTGACAGACACATATCTGGAAATTGTTTTAACCATTCGTCACCAATGAGTGTGTGTCTAGCACCAGTGTTAGCCATGATCCTCAAATCCTTATTTCCAATAGTAATGGTGCAAAACGGAGCATCCTTCATGGTACTATTAACCTCATAAACAGCTAAAAGAAATTCATCATCATTGATGTCATCTTTGACTTCTTTAACATTTTCGTCATTATGACTTTTATGCTCGACATTTTTGTTTCTTATCCTGTTCTTATTTCTACACATCCTTGTATAATGACCTTTCAATTTACAATATCTGCACACTTGACCAATAACAGGACACCTTTTGTCATTGCAAAGTGACCAGGAATACCACATTTAAAACAAATGTACTCCTTCTTTTCTTGAATGACCTGAGTTTTAACTTTCGCTTTACTAGAAGAGGCTTCCATAGGATTAGATTTGTTGACAGTGTTGACTTCAGATACTTTTTGCTCAGCAAGTTCTTTTAAACCCAGTTCCATATCTTCAAAGCGATGAGCAATGTCGAGGGCTTTGTCCAAGGTTAAGACTTCTGCAACAAGTAGTTTTTCTTGAAGTCTAACATTGGCGACTTTGTGTACCATTTGATCTCGGATCATTTGATCGTGAAAAGTGGAGTAATTACATTTTGATGCTAATATTCTTAAATCATTAACAAATGTATCTATTGATTCATTTACCAGTTGACCTCTGCTAAGAAATTTATGACGTGACACTACTTCGTTGACTTTTTTTATGTAGAGTTTATCCATTTTTTTTATCGCTTCTTCAAACACATCAGTGTCGTCTTCGGACGAAGATAAGTGATCTGCACTGGGTAGTAGATGACTTAAAATATGTCTCCCCTCAGCACCAAGACAATGTTTTAGAATTGCAAGTTTCCTTTTTTCAGTATAATCTTCTCCGCCTATGGCTTCAATGTAGGCTTCAAACCCTTCTTTCCAGCGTTTCCACTCTAACACTGGTTCACCTGGAGATGGCAGGAATGGAGAAGGGGCATTGAAACCTTCCATTTGATTAAACGGCAAATTTTGTAATGTCAAGTAAATGTGCATTGAAATCCCCCCAAAAAATAATTTGCTTAGGTATGATAAATAAGTCTTGTATTGTGCCTGATATGCTTACAGTAGAAAATGCAGTTCACTAGCTTGCACAGTGTTTTCAATTCTGAGATTATCAGCTCATATGCTTATTGTAGAAAATGCAGTTCACCAGCTTGCACAGCTCTGAAGTTGGCAGTTCGCATAACATCAATTGTCAAATTAAATTAATTGCTGTGCGCATCAGCGATGCACAATTTATACAGATGTAGACAGGTATAATGTTGGCAAAAAAAAAACATGTTGTCCAGTTCACGCGACTCGCGTAGAACTTAACACGCTGAATTGCATTTTAAAATCTCGGTCACGTTGCGTGCAGATAGCCCAAAGTATGGCCGCCGATCCGTATCTACGCGATGACGTGGGGCACTGAAAGTGCGCGTGCGCGTTAGGAAGACAGCGCTGAACAGGGAAAATTATTGAAATTGTCTAAATGCCTCACCGGATGCTTTTAAAGAATCCGCCTTTCGGGAAACGCATTAGTTGCAACCAGTCCTGAACGCGTACATCACTCGGCAGTGACAAGACGCTTACGAGGATGACAGTCACTTGATCCGTTGATGGCGGGACTCCAGGCTCGCTTCCTTGATTTTTCCGATTGTCGCCAGTGTAATAAAGCGAGTGCTGCACATTTGATGAAAGGTAAGGTGATTTATTCTTTGGAGAAATATGTAACAGATCCTTTCTACGAGCCCGGGTCAAACTGTCTCCTCTGGAATCTCGAGCACGTAAGGTGTTCCAGATTCCAGAAGCATCAGCAAGACACCACAGTACACTATTGCAATAGTTTTTAGTTGGCCACCCCAAATACTTATTTACTCCAGTAGACCAGGGCACACATTTTTCAACTTGAACACTCTATTATCTACCCAAAGATACCCTTCACAGCAGCTCAATGTCGCCAGGCCAAATAGTGGCCTGCCAATAATCACGGCTTATACAAGTTCCTGACACGTGTATTCAAAGAAGTAAATTGTCTTGCTCTAACTCAACTCTCTAAGATCCCATCCCAATCTATACCTGCTGGATACTTACAATTGATCATCTAAAATCTTCTGATCCTCTACCGCCTTCAAGTTCTGATCTTTTCCTCTTCCATATCCTCTATATAGGAACTCCCTACTACTAGACATTTGTGGTATTTTCTCTGTACAAGAGTTCAAAACGGCACTAAAAAGCCAATTGCCACATGTTGAGAGAAGAGAGTGACTACTCCCCAGCTTGCTATAAATATTAATACTATTCAAGAATATTGTAAAATAAAATAATGTATTGGGTGGCATAAGGACACTGCGCTGCTATTACCCACTTAAATCAGGGCCCCCCTTAGTAAACAAGTCACTTAACTTGGTAACAATCTATTGGTGGATACTCTATTTGAATTTCCCCAGGTGGAAGCCTACAAAATAGCAGTTTTTGTGCTATGAATTGGAAACTTTTAAGTTCCTATTACTCACATTGGAATTGGCCACTTCCTCCTGTTCCATAGAATCTCATGAACCTGTTTAACCGAAAGACCCATTAAACAGTTCCCAAACAGGATAGTGAAGAAGAAAAAAAGTTACTTGCCTGTAACTGCGGTTATCCAATATTGGTGCTTGAATCGTTCCCTGTTGCCAAGATGGGAGTCCCACAGTAAAATAATCAAGCAGTATTTAACAAATATCATAGGCTATAATGGCCCTGTTATTGAAAGCCTATCTTTGTCCTTTTTAAAAAAGGACCTAATGTTGAAACACATCCAATCAGCTGTCAGCGCTCTCTAGAACACTCCCAGTAGAGGCAGAATCCCTCAGATTTTCTAAGAACAAGTGGGAAGTAAGAATCCCATAAAACCAAAGAGAGAAACCTTTACGGGGAGGAGGGTGGGTCGCATGTGAATCTATCAGAGATACTAATACTGGGTAACCACAGTTACAGGTAAAAAACATATTTTCTTATCCAGTATTGGGATATCTCTAAAAGGTTCACATGCTTGAACCAGAATAGCAAGCATACCCTAACAATTGTACTGTGGGTAGTGAATGAAGGGAGACATGCAAATCATAAATACATCAAGTCAGTGCATTAAAACAGACATTTCTAAGTATGCAAATACCCTTCCAATCCTAGAAACTTTAAAACATGTCTACAACAACACCTGGATCAGTTACATCCTGCTATGTACATGAAGCAGTCAACAAAATGTTTATCAAAAGTAATAGAAAAACTAAGTTACTTCTTTTTTGTTTTTTAAACTTGTTAGAAATAACATTAGCAAATGATCTTAAGCAATGCTATGATATTTCAATAAAGCATAAAATTCCCCTTTACTAGAAAGAGGCCCATCTTAATTGAAGAGCTGACGCAGTACCGCTTCACCCACAGCTGCATCTTCATGCTGCGTAGATTGCAGACAGTAGGGCTGCATAAAAGTGTGGACGCTTTTCCATGTAGCAGCACGGCATATTCACTCCATCGTCACTCCAGCGAAAAGAGCTGCAGACGTGGACACTGCCCTTGTGGGATGTGCTTTATTTCTTCTTGTTAAGGGCTTGTTAGCCTTGTCATGACAGAATTGTATTGCTGAAGAAACCCATCTGGCGATAGTGGCCTTAGTAACTGCTATTATTTCCCGGCCCTGTCCGTTAGCCACCAGTATCTGATTAGTCTTTCTTATGTCTTTTGTCTTCTGCAGGTGGAATTTTAAACATCTTTTTACATCTAGCGTGTGCAACGCTTGTTCTGCTGGAGTAGAAGGATTTGGGAAAAAAGACAGAAGTATTACTGGTTTATTCAGATGGAACTGTGTTGAGATTTTTGGAATAAAAGTTAGTGTTTGTCTTCAGAGCCACATAATTCTCAGTGAAATGAAGAAATGGTGCTTTGTGTGTAAAAGCCTGGATTACGCTAGCTCTCCTCATAGAAGTCAGAGCCAGTAGGAGAGCTACTTTCTAAGGTAGAAATTCATTGATTCAAAGGGCTTCCTCATCAGTTGTGCGTGACCAAGTTGGGCTTCCATTTTGGAGGGGGTGCATGCACCGGAGGGGAGTCGAGGAAAAGGTCCCTCATGAATTATTCACAAGACTAGAAGCACAGAGAGATGGAATTTGAGGAGATCTTCTGTATCGGGATATTGAGGCGAGGGGCACCTTCACCGAAGAGAATGTGAGACCTCATTTTGCCAAAGAGAGGAGATATGGTGAAATCTGTTCTGGAGGTGCTTGTAATGGGTGTGAGTTGTTCCTTTAGCACCAGTAGCAGAACTGCTTCCACTTTAGGCGGTATGTTTTGCTAGTGCTTTCGGCTCTGGACTTTGAAATGATATCTCTGAACTCCTGTGAGATATTCAAGTCTTTGAACTCCAAGAACTCAGGAGCCATTCATGTAAATGAAGAGATTATTGGCCTGGGTGACATACTCGGCTCTTGTCCCTGGTCAGGAGAGATGGAGATAGTTGTAGACATATGGGTCTCGATTCCGACAACAGGAGAAGTTCTGGAAATCAGTGTTGCCTGGCCATCATGTAACTATGAGAATGAGGCAGCAGCATTCCATTTTCATCTTGGTCAGCACCCTGGGAATTAATGGGATGGGGGAAAGATGTAAGCATATATCCCTGACCATAGCATTAAAAGAGCATTACCCCACGACCCTGGGAGAGTAAACCTGCTGGCATAGGACTGGCAATTGGCGTTCTCTCATGAGGCAGACAGGTCTAAAGCTGGCTTTCCCCATATTAGAAACACCTTGTCGAGCTGGCACTTTTCTAATTCCCATTTTTGGCAACTGGACTGCATTCTGCTTAACGTGCCCGCCGATGTGTTGTGCAGCCCTCGGACATGCTCGGTGCTGAGCGAGATTCTGTGTTGCGTCATCCAGTCCTACAGCTCTTGCGCTTCCTGTGATGGCGTGATGTACCTGGTTCCTCCTTGCTTAGTGATGTAATACATGCTGCTTGTATTGTCATGTGTGTTGTGATCTGTATTGTATTGTCGAAGGATCCCGAGGCCTGCAGCCATTGCCTCTGTAGTTCTTCCTGAAGAGGCCTCATTTCTAGCTTGGCTAGTGGCACTAGATCTATCGCTGATGAACATATTCCCAGGAGCGATTTAAATGTTCAAACTGAAATGGACCCTTTTTTGGACATATTTCTTGCTAGCGGCTGCAACTGTATCTGCCTCTCTTGCGATAGGAAAGCTTTGCAGTAGATGGTGGCCATTGTAGCTCCCAAAAATGATATGACTTGACTGGGAAGAAGGGAAGATTTTTCTTTGTTTACATTGAGGCCTAGAGACCATAACAACTGAAGGCAGGCCTTTGTATTTTGCTTGGCCTTCAGTGCTGTTGGTGCTTTGAGCAGCCATTCCTCCAGGTATGGAAATACCTGGAGATCTTGAGATCGAAGGGCGGTGGCTACCGGGGTAAGGCACTTGGTAAAGATTCTTGGTGCCAACTTGAGGCCAAATGGGAATATTTTGAATTGGTAGTGGGTACCAGCTACCTTAAATCTCAAAAATCTCTGATGCTTCCGATCGATAGGGATATGAAAATATACATCTTCCATGTCGAGCAAGGTCATGTAGTCTCCTTTGTTGAGACAACGTAGATTCTCGGATAGTGTTTCCATTCTGAACATCTGTTTTCTGAGGAACTTGTTTAGACCCCTGAGATCCAGTATTTGCCTCCATTCCCCTGATTTCTTTTTAATCAAGAAAATACAGGAAAAGCAACCTTTTCCTCTTTTTGATAAAGGGACCTCTTCTATCGCTCCTTTGGTGATCATGACCTGAGCTTCCTTGCGCAGTAAGTGAAGACGGGGGTAAGGGCTCCTCTGGGTGCAGTATTCGGTGGTGCATTTCAGGGTGTGTCCAAAGGTGATAAGGCCTAACACCCACTGATCTGTTGTTATATTGCGCCAGTGTTGTACATGGTTGGAAATTTGTAACTTTGCCGGTATTGAGGCTGATAAGGTTGATACTTTTGGGTTCTCTGGTAACTTACTATATTTGAGGTAAAACATCGTCCTCTAGCCCCTCTGAAGGGCACCTTATGATATTGCAGCATGCCTATATCCATATCCATCTTGATCGCCAAAAGTGCCTTGTCAATATGCTTTCCAAACATGGAATCCCTGTCGAAAGCCATATCCAAGATTTTCGCCTTCACCTCTGGCCTAAAGGTGGTCGCCTTCAACCAACCCTGTCTTCTGAGCACAGCGGCACCCGCCAACTGTTGAAAACCACTGTTGGCAACGTCGAGGGGTGATAGTTTCCAATGCTGTGAATTCTCCTTACAACAGGATTTTTCTTGCCTCCTTCCATCTGGCAGTCATAGCAGCCGGTGATAGCTAATGCATTAGCCTCCCTGACAGCAACTGTGGCCATAGTAGAGAAGCGCTTTCCAAGAATGTCCATACTGCATCCCTCCTTATCAGGTGGAGTAGTGATTGGGGTGGCAGGGTTCTTGGATCTCCTTTGCGCCACTTGGGAGATGGCCGAATCTGGCCTGGGATGTACTATGAGGCAGGAAGGAGAGTCCTACGAAGCCCTGTACTTCTTCTCAAAGGAGGAAGTTCCAGAGGTATGGTGGCTGGTGTTCTCATAATCTTAATGCCTTCTTGCCATATATAATCTATGACGTATGGATCGCACAGACTTCCTGGCATACTCCTTAAAATCACAGGAAGTACAGGAAGCAATCGGTCTGTTTGACCGTCACCGGTAAATGAAACCTGGTGGATGCTCTCTCCATCAGATTATTAAATGCTCCAATGTCCTCTGGGGGAGAATCTGACAGTAGGTGTAGAGGAGGTAACTGTGTTAGTATGATATAGTCCTCCCAAGGTTCTGGTGCAGAGGTAGGATCCAGGAGCTCACCCTCTTCTCTCTCTCTTCATCCGAAGCAGAACTATCCCCTGCAACAGGGCTTATTGGTAAGGGTTGAGGAGAAATTGCAGGCGTGACTGGAGGTAGCAAAACTGGCATACCTGGCGGATCCACCTGAGTTAGTGGTCTCACAGAATCAGCTACCTGCAGCAGAAACTACTGTCTATAATCCGCCAACATCGCCTGCAGGTCTTGTATCAGACAAGGCCTTCTCCCTCCCCAGTTACTGCTGATGGTGCCCGTCTTCGCTGTAATGAACTGGCAGAGTTCGTTCACAATAAAATTAAAGCCATTTACACTACCTTTCCTCATACAGCCTGTCACAGCAATTCGTTATCTTTAGATGCTGCTTCTCAGATCATTGAGCACCTTCTGGAGGAAATTCCTCTGATAGATCTCAAGTCTTTAGAAATTATCTCGGCTCTGGTAAAATCGGGTTCTCCAAGAGATCCAGCACCCCTACTCTTTTGAACCAAGTTGCTGGAACAGCTTCTCCAGTGATATTTGAGCTGATCATTTCCTCTATCTCTTCTGGAGTAGTCCCCCCTCTGTGGAAATGTGCCATGGCGAAAGCGTTGATAAAAACGTCTCAATCCCGATCTCTTGGGGAATTATCGCCCCATTTCCCTCCTTCTAGAGAACAGTAAAATTGTTGAGAAACATGTCAATTCAGTTCTCTCCACATTTTTGGAGTCTCACAATCTCCTTCACCCCTCTCAGACTGGCTTCCGACCTCAACAGGCGACAGAAACTGCTCTTTTAGGAGTAGTCGAAGAGTCCAAGAAAATCCTGGACCGAGGAGGCACTGCGGCCATCATACTTTTAGATCTCAGTGCAGCTTTCGACACTGTTAACCACAAAACTTTGGTTCTTAGACTTAGGAATCTCGGGGTGGCCATTGCGTGGCTGCAATCCTTCCTGGAAGGCAGGTCATTTCAGGTCTTTGAAGGAGATACTATCTCAAAACGTATGTCTCTCATCTGAGGTGTTCCGCAGGGATCATCCCTGAGTCCCACTCTATTTAATGTACATATGAGCCCGCTAGCTGAAATAGTTCTTCCTTTTGGTGTCAAGATTATCACTTACGTTGACGATACACAACTCGTCATGGCCTTAAACCCCTCTGACAACTCCTCCCTAGGCCCATGTCTGGAGAAGGTGGCCAAGTGAATGGAGCTTTCATATCTGATATTGAACGGAGATAAGACGAAGCTGATGCTCCTAGGCAACTCCCCTATCTTTAATGCAGGACTGCTGTGGCCAGACTGTCTCAGCCCGCATATGGCTTGACTGTGATCTAAATTTCAAGCATCAAGCTCTGAAACTGGCGGCCACCTGCTATGGAATCCACAGGATGCTTCGGAAAGTTTTTCCTCTTTTACCCTTCCTTGCAAGGAGACTCATGGTCCAGGCTTTAATTTCCCCCCCCTGGACTATGGGAATTCCCTTTATCTAGGAGCTCCCCATGCAACCATCCCAAAGCTACAGACTGTGCAAAACTGTGCAGCGCGCATGCTCCTCCAGATTCCTAACTGCCAATCTGCTAAACCAGCACTCAAAACCCTTCACTTGCTTCCCATACTGGAGAGAATTAAATTTAAGTCTCTCTGTATTGTTCACAAGTCCTAACTGCTCCATTATCTTGCCCTACCATCCTAACAGGTGCCTGCGGTTGGACAACCTCCGTTTGGCCCTAGCTCCCAGAATAAAAAAGACGAGAATAGGAGGCCGTTTGCTTCCTTATAATGCTGCCAGGCTGTGGAACACCCTTCCCTCTCACATCCGTCATGAATCCTACCATTTAGCCTTCCGGAAACCTCTAAAAACATGGTTTTTCCTTAATATCGCTCAGTAATATTGTCTTCATCTGTGCACAGCTGCAATTAGCGCTGGGATGACCTTGGGTAGCTACGCGCTCTATAAATATTTATTTCATTTAATTTCATTTCAAGGTGGTAGGTGGGCCATGTCTCTGGATCCCGGTTCCGGTTGAAAACCATACTGACAATAATGATGAGGCGGAACCTCATAACTCTGCTGGTAGTCATGACTTTCGCCATGGTAATCCTCATCCTCCTCCTCTTCATCTTCCTGACATTTCACGTGCAGCTCTGATGGACTATGACCTACACCAGAAACACCATCATCATCTTCAACAGAGTCCTGTATGTCTAAGAGATGTGGTGGGATCAATGGTGATTCCTTACTGTAGTCAGCCATGGTGGGACGTAAGAAAGTCTTGGTAACCTTTGTTACCTGAGTAACCTTCATCGACAATGGTGTTGATGGAACATTCATAGCCAAGAGGGCAGATTCCCTCGTCGACTGTGTCGTCCTCGATGTTGTCACTGTCGACGGCGTCGTCGACAATAGTTTTGGTGTCAACGGTAGTGTCGTTGACGTGGTGGTCGATGACTGGGTGCTCATCGATGGAGTGCCAGCAACCGAATTACTTGTCGACGATATCTTTTTCGATGGTATCTTTGCCGACAGCATCTTCATGGATGATGTCTTTGTCAACAGGAATATGTCGACAGTCGTCGATGGAGATCCCAATGTTGACAGGCTCTTGGAGAGTGAAATTCTGGTGGATGGGATAGGAGTCAGTATTGCCGTCGTTGTCATGGTTGCCGTCGTCGATGATGCTGGCGATGTCACACTTATCGTCATCAACGAGTGTGGTAATGTCATCAGCGATGTTTTTTTTGCCGGTTTTTTGCCTCACAGGATCTAAGGAGGAGGCTCTTGGATGATCTTTGTCCTTTCTGGAAGGCATGGAGGGAACAGACAAGGCAGGTTCTGAGAAGTACTTCACACCTTTTCCCCTCTTAGAGCCTTTGGTGTCCTGAGAAGGTTTATGGTACTTCCTACCTTCTTCAGAGGAACTGTCCCTCGATCCGGGGCTCTTGTGGGATGAGTAGGATCTCTCACTCTCTTCAGCCTATGAAATTGTTTGATGCTTAGAGGTCTGGAGCTACAAAAGCAGCCTTCCCTCTCTATCCTTCAGAGCTTTTGAGGAAAAGGTACACCAGATCTTGCATTCCACCACCTCATGTTTAGGATGGAGGCAATATATACAGACCTTGTGTGGATCATCCACATGGACCCTTTTTCTGCCACATGTTTTACTTGGGCGGAAAAGGCCTTTTTTGTCAGACATGGTGTCAAGACTGTAGAAAATTCCAAAGGTTGTAGAAACTGAGAAGCACTCAGGGAGACTCTCTTTCACACGATGTGCAGTGAAAATCTGAGGGAATCTGCCTCTACTGGGAGTATTCTAGAGGGTGCTGACAGCTGATTGGCTGCGTTTCAACATTAAGTCCTTTTTTAAAAAGGACATAGATGGGCTATCAATAATATGGCCTAGAGCTATTATAGCCCATGATATTTGTTAAATACTGCTTGAATATTTTACCGTGGGACTCCCATCTCGACAACGGGGAATGAGTCAAGCATTTGAATCTATGAAAGATACCCCAATACTGAATAATCTTGCAGTCTCAGAAATAGCTCTTTTAGGGTAGAAAATTCTATTTTGAATAACTTTGGCGCCGGTTGACGAATCCTCGCGAAATTTTCAAAACTAATGGGGCGCTCCGCTCAGCTCCTACCCTGAAATTCTTGGGGTGATTCATCAAGCGGGGGCCGAGAAAAAAGGGGGGTCCCAAAACGTGTTTTCCCCATGCATTTTTCCATAGGTCCTTTAGTCGAAGGTACAGCCCGAACGGCTGAACAGAATTACTTGAAATTTGGCAGAGAGGTAGTCCTCAGGTCAGGGAAGTGCATTTGCAGGTCTGGTGTCAATCTGTTCAGTATTTCCTGAGAAAATAGCATTTAAAAGCATATACATATCTATACCCGCGCACCGTGCGAAATTCTGATTGGTTGTTAGATGTCAGTCAACATTCGAATCGGTCGAAATCAGGAAGTGTCGGCCGCCATTTTGTCTCTCGCACTGAAAAGGAAAGGGGGAAAAAAGGTGGAAAACGTGAAAAGGGGGCAGGGAAGAGAGTTCCTGACCCCTAGCCTTTGTCAGGGGGTCACAGAAGGACCCCCCAGGGGAAAAAAACTTTTTTTTTTTTTTTAAATCGCAGGGTGAGCGCACGGTAAAAAAAAAAAAAAAAAAAAATAGATTAAGAAATACATAACTTAGCATTTAAAAAACCGTACAAATTCACTTCAAAAACCATAGGTTTCACACACGTTATAGTTAGGAATTAGCATTTAAAAAACCTTGCAAATTCACTTAAAAAACCATAGGTTTCACACAGGTTATAGTTAGGTGGATATTTCTCTCGTAAAAAACCAATGAAATTCCCCCGTTATAGTTAGTTCAGATAACTATAACTCGCGCGACCGCCACTCTATCACAAGGATGATGTCATCAGTGATGTCATGTGTGATGCCACTGACCATGTCATGAGTGATGTAATATGTGACGTCATCAGCAGTGGATTGCGGGCGCGCAAGTTATAGTTATCTGAACTAACTATAACGGGGGAATTTCATTGGTTTTTTATGAGAGAAATATCCACCTAACTATAACCTGTGTGAAACCTATGGTTTTTAAAGTGAATATATATATATCTGTAGCCTACAGAGAGGGCAAATATGGCCAGGTGACATTTACTTTTCATTTTAAGTAGTTGTAAAATCAGGAAATTCCTGTCATTAATACAAAAATTACTACAGAAAAACTATCATGGAACTTTAATTAAGGTAAAAGGAATGGGAAGATGAGACATTATGAACCAATAGGCTGCCATTCAAATAACGTAGCAAACTGGCACTGTACCTTTTAGATCCTCACAGTATCCACTGTAGCCCATCATGCACTACAGGTGACAGTTAGGTCAGTTCATTTTTCCGGCTCCTACTGTTAGGATCCTAGAGCACTGAGCTCTGCCTTTTTTGACATATTTGTCAAAAAGATCTTTTTTAAATCTTTAAAAAATACAATTTCTTGATTCTGCCCAGTACCTAGAGTACTGACAACCCTTTTTGTGACAGAAACATTTTAAATTTCTGTCAAGATATGCCTTCACTCTTAATCAAATGTCCATCCTGTGGAAAAAAGAAGGCCCAGACTGATCCTCACGCAGTCTGTATTATCTGCCTGCCAGAGTCCCTTTCGTCCTGACACCTGTCCTCACGGACAAAAGTTATCCAGATGCACCCTCAAGGACAGAGAGAAGATCAGGCTTCATGGTCTTCAAGAGACTGGATCATCAAGAGGCCATGGGGAACACCAGTCTTCCATCACAGAGCCCTCCTCTCATCTCAAAGATCCCCACAGAGGAAGATAACATGAGAGACATCCAAAACATGTTCCAGATCGACATCGAGAGGTATGGCGTAGAGATAAATCCTGGTATGTTCGCCATTGACGTCGAAGACACATTCAACAGTGGGGTTGGCTTATCACTTGACGTCAGAGCGACAAGTAGACACCATGCGTCTCTTTGCGACACTTATCGACTCAGAAACAACCATTGCAATCTAGTTCGGCGTTGATAGCCAAGAGACATTCATCGCCGTCAAAGTGTCATGGAACGTTGAGACAAACATCACTACGGAGGCCGCCGTGGATAGCCAGGAGACATCCATCGACATCGCAGTCGAGGCCTCTCTTTGAATTTGGCAGCATGGCTCTTGAGCTAGTGCAGTATGGACACTTGAATCTGCCACAAGACTGCATGGAAATCCTCAAGGAGGCTCACCGGCCATTGACCCATTCAGCAAATGCCTAAAAGTGGAAGAGATTTTGTATTTGGTGTTCCCCAAGAAAGTAGATCCTACTACTTGCCAAGAAGATGTCATTCTTCCCTATCTTCTATACTTGGCAAAATCTGGCTTACAATTCTCCTTAAAATTAGTCCACTTGGCTGCACTCACTGCCTAGAGAAAATGTCCTTAACAAACCTCTTTTTTCAAAATTCCAGTGATTAAGGACTTTCTTGAAGGGCTAAAAAAGGTTTTGCCTCATATTAGGCAATCTTCACCTCCCTTAGAGCTTAACATAGTCCTTTCACATCTCATGCAGGCCTCTTTAGAACCTTTTTTATAAGTCATCCCTTCAGCAACTCTTGTCAGATCATAGGGTTAGCAAAATTCACGAGCCTTACACTGTCTTCCACTCTAACAAAGTAGATAAGAGGACCCACCCTAAATTCTTTCCCAAGGTAGTATTGGACGTTCATGTCAATCAAACAATTTCATTGGCAACTTTCTTTCAGCATCTTTCCTCCTCGGCTGAAATAACTCTTCATTACCTGGATGCGAGGCGGTTCGTGCAGTTTTATCTAGACAAGACTCATGACGTAATTTATTTTTAAATATTGCCCGAGCCATACAGGTTTAGCCACTTCCAAACAATCTATCTCATGATGGATAGTGTCTTGCATTCTCTTATGCTATCAAAAAGGCAACAAAACCTTATCAGCTAGACCTACAGCCCACTCTACTAGAGGCAAAGCAGCTACTGCCATTTTGATGAGAAATGTCCCTATTGCGGAGATCAGCAAAGCGGCTACAAGGAGGTCTGGTCACACATTCACCAAGCATTACTGTTTGGGTTTGGATGCTCGAGCAGATGCTTAAGTAGGACAAGCCTCCGTCAGACATGTAATTGCTTATTTCGAACCCATTGTCATTCTTCTGTTGTTTTCCACCGCTCTTGGTGGGGATGGGCTTGCTATTCTATTCAAATGCTTATGATTATTAATGCAGATCCCCTACGAGAGAAGGATTAGTTTCTTACCTGTATTTCTCTGAGTTCTCTTGTAGGGGAATCTCCATTGAAGTCATAAGCGACTCACCGCCCCCCGGTGGATATAACAAAGAATATTTATTGGTTTTTCCTATCACCAATGCATTCCTTCAAAAAGAACTAAGGCAACTGCCACCTGCTAGGCATGATGGGATACTGGTGGCCTCTTAGTCCTTAAAGGTGCAGACACTGTTTAAAACTGACATAATGGCAGCCTATGGGTATGCACTAACCTGCTATACTTCATCTTGTATATTTACAAAAAAGGGGTTGTGAAGTGATTTTACCTGTTTTATGAGATTTTCACTTCAAACTTATACATTTCAGGGTTATTTTAACCCTTTTGCAAGTACAATCTGAAATATTTCTCCAATGCAGCCAGTGTTCTAGGCTGCACATTATGTTCTTTCTTAAGTCTGCAGGCCTTCCAGAAGAAAGGTAAACGTCTATACTTAAGAAGATATTCTATGAAAAAATGCTCCGAAATTCCCGCACGAGGGTGGAACTATTAAAATGCTTATGACTATGAATGGAAATCCCTCTACGAGAGAAGGTGAAAATGTAAGAAGAGGAAAAAAAGAAAATGCAGCCTGATAGGCTAGCACTGTAGAATGAGAATGCTCTCTGTCTAATAGCCCAGGGAGTTACTCTATCCATAGGGCATCCTACAGAAAGTTAACTCATGAAGCCACATCTATTTTACGGTAAGGTATGTAATGCACTTTTATAGTAGTTATTTTCAGTGCCCAACCTTACCCAGTTTAGGAGGCGGGTGGGTCATTTGTGACTTCAATGAAGATTTCTACAATGCAGAAATAGGACTACAAATAAGAAAATAAGTTACTTACCTGTAACTGTAGTTCTCCAGTACTGGAATCTTGCATAGATCCACATGCTTGAATCATTCCCAGTTGCCGAGGGAGTCCACGGTATATATAAAAAAAAGTAATGTCACAATACAAATAGGACTTTAAGGCCTAAGGCCTCACTATTTAATAACATATCCAAGTCATTATTTAAAGAAGGACCAAACTTAGAAAACAACCAATCAGATGATACCACCCTGTAGAACCTTCCTGAGAGAAGCTCTAGTCCCTCATAGACGGGCCACGATTGGTCTGGGAGTGCCCCAGGGGAGGCCGGGGCCCCAGAGAGCGATGCGCTCGCTCAACTATGAACTACGGGGAGAATGGATTTCCTTCACTCGCACAAAGTAGTAAGCGCACCACATATTCCTCCATACGGCATGTATTTGTGCTCTCCGGAATTCCCATGATTCTGATGTTATTGCGGCGACTGCGGGCCTCTAAATCCTCATTCTTCGCTGCGATGACCTTGAGTAGCTTGTCCATGAGCGCTGTTGCTGGAGCTTCAAAGTGGAATCTTCGTTATCCGATATGCGCCTCTCCACTTCTTTCAGCTGCCCATCGTGCTTGTCAACCTTCTGGACCAGGAAGTCTAGCCGCGTATTCATGGTGTCCATCTTCCCGGACAGATCGGTCATGCTGTGTTGTAGGGCTAAGAGCAACAACTTGACCTCATCTCCCTGCACTGGAGGCTGCGTCTGTGCAGTATCTCCTGTTGTTGAGTTGGAATCTTCTGAGTTGGAGTGCGTGGCTGCTCTCTTTGCGTCGAACATCAGCCGCGTCGGCCGACTATCTGCCTTGCCCATCTCGGATGCCAGAGTCGTATGAATCACCCCGGGCGGGAGTCCAGGGGAGGCCTCACTCAGCTGGGCTGAAGGATGGCAGAGGGGGTTTGGGCACAGCACAGTGAAGGCAGTCGCAGAAACCCTCCAGCCACCGGGGTCTCCCACCGCTACTCCAGCGATCAGCCCCAGAGAAGGGCGACAGTATATGGAAGTGCCAACCAGTCGTGCCGCCTTTGGGGGGCTGCGAATAGTGTTCCCCTGAGTGACTAGTCTCTACGCGTCCACAGGACTCAAAAAAGGCCAGCCCGCCAAGTGAGAGAAATGATGCGTCCAGATGATGGTGCCGGCAGTCCAAGGGGGTCCGCAGTATGCCCTAGCTCGTCCCCACAACACCACGAGTCCGCCACACTCCCAGGCTGTGCAGATTATGGGGCTCCAGCACGCGGTTCGCATCAACCGCCTTCCCTCACAAATCCGGTCACCAAAGCGAAGCCGGCTGGGCCCACAGGCCGATCTGCTCTACAATGTGCATCTACCGGGCGCAATAAGGGTCTGCCCACCAGGTGAGATAGGTGATGCCCCAATATAATGGTGCCGGCAGTCCAAGGGAGGCCGCAGTATGCCCCAGCTCGTCCTCACAACACCACGAGTTAGCTACGCTCCCAGGCAGCGTGGATTGCGGGGGCCACAGCGCGCGGTTCACACCTACCGCCTTCCCTCAGAAGTCCAGTCCCCAAAGTGAAGTCGGCTGGGGCCGCAGGCCGATCTACATCACGATGTGCCGCTAAGGGAGCAAAGTCTTTGAAGAGCGGGCCGCACAGGGGACGCCCGCCCATATCTCCAGCTTTCTCATCAGGTCACAGTCGGAGATCCGCGCACTAAGTGCGGCGCGGCTGTAGTTGATTTCCTCGGTGATTCGCGATCGGGTGCCCCACGGCCTACCACCCACGTGTGGAGCCGCGCGGGTGTCCCACGGCCTACCACCTACGTGTGGAGCCACGGCACTAGAGTTGCAGTGCCACCGAGTCAGGCACCGAGCGGGGCGCAGGGATCCACTGCTGTCTGTCCTCCACGGCTCCGATCACTGCCCGGAGCGCAGCCTGTCAGCTGAAAGCGCAACGGAGCTTGCGGGAGTCGTGAGTTGCCGGTTCCCAGTGTCCGCCCGCAGAAAGCACAACAAAGGCAGAGGATTAATGAAGAATATTAGAGCCAGGTTACCAGGGCCTCACAGGCGTGCGGCCATCTTGGTCGTGCGTCACCTAGCTCCCCATCCAGAGCTCTTTTTTTAGGCCTTTTTAGAGGAGGATCTTGAGGAAACATCACTCTCTTCATCAGAAACAGGATCATCTCTGTCTTTAAGCCTCTGCAGCCATAGTAAAAGCCTCTTTTCTTGATCTTTCAAAGTCTTTGAAGAAAACGTGCAACATACCTTACAGTCCTTAGGTTTATGGTCTGGATATAGACAATAGAGGCAGTCCTTACGGGGGTCGTCAACACGCAGTGTCTTTTTCCTGTCGGTGCCACAGGGCCTGAAAAGGCCTTTTTTTAGGTGTGTCTGACATGGAGGTGTCAGTTTATTCCACCTATGAACAGATATTAGAATCTGCAAAATATGCAACTATATGAAAAACCTGAAGAAAAGGTGATTCCAAAGAGTTGTGAGGAGAAAAATGAGCAGAGCTCAGAGGAGACTCCCTAGCACAACATGCGGTAGAAAATCTGCGGGACTAGAGCTTCTCTCAGGAAGGTTCTACACAGTGATGTCATCTGATTGGTTGTTTTCTAAGTCTGGTCCTTTTTTAAATAAGGACTTGGATATGTTACTAAATAGTGAGGCCTTAGGCCTTTAAGTCCTATGTCTATTGTGAGATTACTTTTTTATATATCTACCAGGGACTCCCTTCTTGACGCCGGGGAATGATTAAAGCATGTCTTTCTATGAAAGTTCCAATACTGGAATAAGTAATGTTTTCTTCTGAATCATATGCACTTCGTTGATAGTTATAAACACTAACCTAGAATAGTAAGCTAGAAACTATCTTCGTAGAGCGGCTGTTTTGTTTTGTGAATATGTGCCGTAAATTCCAAGTACTTTCTTTACATATGTGAGCTGTTAGTATGTCTGATTCAAGCTGTAGTAGCTGCTTTTCCTCTGGTAGAATGAGCTCTAGTTTTGCTAGGTTTAGGTTTATTTGCTAATTGATAGCATAGTGTGATTTGGCTCCCTCATGGTTTTTTGAAATAATGCCTTGTGGTGGTGTTGTCTGTTTGTATTACAGTGGTCAACAGTTCCTTTTTAAAAATGGGCAAAAGGCTTTGAGAGTTAGATGGACTATTCAGAATTCAAGGTAGTTTATGAGGTATGAGGTGCCCATCTTTGTCCATTGCTCCTCAACTGTTCGATCTTGGTAATGAGCTCACCATCCCACAAGGGAGGCATCTTTTAATAGGGTTTGAGGTGGACATTTCTTTTCAAAAGTATCCCTACAAGCAAATTGTGTCTTCCGCACCACCATGTGAGTAATTGTTTTGCTGCTGTGGCCAGAATTAAATCATCTTCCCAATTGTTTTGTCTCTGACATTATTTGTCCCCTAAACATTGCTGGAGAGGCCTCATATGCAATCCTATATTCAGACCAGTGTATATGCAAGAAGTAAAAGAGGCTAGTAGTGAGGCTATTTGCCTGGCAGCCATGTCCCGGATAGATAAAACTCTCTACTCTGAAGGAACGTTCTTGCCTTATTGGTGTGTAAAGGTGCTGTAAGATAGGAAGGTCTTTTAACTGGCGTTGAATCTGAATTTGGTTGTTGATTCTAAGACCTAGGTTGTTCAGCAGCTTTCTGTTGTTAGATAATCCTGGTTCATGTTCTCTTGGCTGCAGCAGCCACTTATCAAGGTAAGGTTAAATGATTATTGCCTTTGTTCCTAAGTGAGCTTCTATCACACCAATGCATTTTTAAACGGTTTGTGAGGCAAATTTTAGGTTGAAAGGTAGCAGTGTGTACTGATAGTGATTGTATTCCACTACAAAGCAAAATAATTTTTGGGCGGGTGAGAGTTACAGTTACCTTAGGGCTCAAGTTATAGTTACAAGCTAACTATAACTGGGGAATATCAGTGGTTTTGTACGTTTAAAACTTTACATTATCACTGGAATTCTCTCCCAACTCTATGTAACTTTAGCCTTTTGTTGTTCACTATATATATATATATAACAAAGAAGTGCCAAGCCCGGTTTAAAGTTGCACAGGTATTTATTTCATTTTGCTGCAAACTTAACCCTACGCGTTTCAGCTTGCGCCTTGTTCACAGGTGGGTGACATTGAAATCATGTGCAAGTGCTCAATATCAGTCATGTGACTTTTCAGGGCACTACGAGTTCCAAGATGCAACAGTGTGACTTTTTGACCAGCATCGGCAATAATTGTAATTTATATATATATATATATATATATATATATATATATATATATATATATATATATAACAACTCAACTGCACAGCGGCTATGTCAATCCAACGAAATGAAGCATGGACCACAACTTGATGCACAGAATCCAGTTTATTGACTCCAAACTCTGTCAGCCATTACGCGTTTCGGCTCCACGAAGCCTTGATCACATGACACGTAGGTAAGTCACCTGACTGGTTTTATGCCATTTTTTTCATTTTTTTCTCAACCGTGTTTAAAGTGACAGTGCATTTTGTAAACAAATCTCCCTTTGGTAATACAAACCAGTACCGGGCACCAATTTGATTATATCCTTGGTTACATGCTATGTGTAATTTATACAGAAATTAAACATTTGTCTAAAATCGTGGTATGAATACCATTATGCATAAAAACCATTGCAATAAAATGCAATACAATAGAGATTTTACACCAATAGACCTTAAAATGCCATAAAATCTATCTGAGATAAAATAAAATAAATGGCAACTGTAATTACATAGCTATATATCCATAATGAATTCAATAGTATTTCTCCTTTAAGGATATATTGTACAAGTTGGCATTCAATAAATAAATAAACATGTAAACATGTAAATGGATCATTGTTATAAACCCAATTTTGTTAAAATTGTGAAAATATCATTGCAGTTTAAAAGTCATTTTATAAAATGCCAATTAACATATATATTAGTTCATCTCGTATATTCTATGTAAAATTGTATTGTTAAGCTATGGGTTTTTGCACAATTTGTGGATTATTAAATTGTAGCTGTATATCTTAACCATACTGGTTCTCCCCAAGTGTTAGTGCAGTGACCCATACTAAATCAGCAGAAATAATAATTATAGAAGTCAAGGGAAGGGAAATTAAAACAAGATAAAAGCCTTTATCTTTAGGTGAACTTTGATGTTCGCTGTGAGGTACACGTTGTTTTGTATCATTACAATATCATCTTGTAGATTTTATTACGTTGTTCTCATTTTCAGTACTATATGCATGCCATATGGGCTATCAAATATTTAAGTTTATACAGAACCATGGCAAACTGAGAGGTACTATTAGATTAGTGTGTTTTTAAAGACGTGTACAGATCTTCAGTTATGTTGAGACCATTTGGATTCTTAGAGTCCAATTCTAGAATGTATTTGGTCTCCAACTTACGTAGGGTTTTCTCTCTGTTACCCCCTCTTCTGTTAAAAGGTACACAGTCAATTATGTAGTACTTCAAATATTTTGGGTCTGCTTGGTGGAATTCGTTAAAATGTCGGTCAACTGGGTACACTGAGTCTTTGTTACTAATTGCTCTGATATGTTGTAAAGTTCTCTTGTGCTCCTGCAGTTTGGTACTTCCCACATACCGAAGCTTGCAGGGGCACTCGAGGACATAAACAACAAACTCAATTTTGCATGACAGAGATTTGTTAATTGTATGTTGACCTTCCCCAAATGCTGTTTTGAAGGCTGTGGTGTTGATGCCATGTTGGCAGGCCTTACAGGTTTTACAGCAATAGAAACCCTTCCTTTGGCTTAACCAGTTTCCCTTGGATTGATCCACTGGGTTGTTTACCACTAACCTGTCTTTCATGTTGGGTGCCCGTCTGTTGGTAATAGAAAGTCTAGGAGGCAAAGTGTGCCCGAATACAGGGTCATTTGTGACCAGGGGCCAGTTTTTTTTAATGATACGATTAATTTCTTTATGTTGCTTACTATATCCCACAATCATTCTGAAATCATAGGTGGATTGATCTGTGGGTTTTGTTGGTTGTTCAGAGGTATCAGTGCTGGTATCTGGTCCTGATCCTGATGTTCCTAGTTTTAACAATTTTTCTCTGTTAGCTGCGTTGCTTTTGGAAATTGCAGCATCTATGCATTTGGCATTGTACCCACGTGCAAGAAACCTACGTTTACTTTCTAGTTGGGCTCTTTGTAATTCACTGTCAGTACTGCAGATACGTTTTAATTCTTTCGATGCGCATGATGGAGCGGTTCCGTCATGCGCATCGGTCGCGCTGTGCGGATGACGGAACCGCTCCGTCACGGCCACGCCCGCGCAACGAACCTTCAGCACGGCGCGGTAATCCGCGCCGCGCTGAAGGGGTTAATCTTATTATCTCCCCATAAGGGATGAGGTGTTTAGGATGTAGGCTTGTGGCGTGGAAGACTGAATTGACCGCAGTTGGTTTTCTATGTAGTCTAATTTCAATCCTGTCCCTCTCTATATACACCTCAACGTCTAAGAAGATGACTTTATCAGTGCTAATATCTGCAGTGAACTGTAAATTTATATCATTGTGATTTAATTCATCAATAAAAGATATAGCTTCAGTTTCCGAGCCCTGCCAAATTAAAAACAGATCATCAATATATCTCCACCAACATTTCACATTTTGCTCGAGGGTTTTAGCATGTTTCCTATGTAGGACCAGTTCCTCCCACCACCCCATATGAAGACAAGCATAGCTGGGGGAGAAACTGGCCCCCATAGCGACTCCCTGTAGCTGTTGATATAGAACATGTTGGAATAAAAAGATGTTATTATAAAGGCAGAAATCTATCATGTTAACGATCATTTTGTTATGGTTTCTATGTACAGGTGGTCTTTGTCCCAAATAGTAATCAACTGCCCTCAGATCGTCTTTGTGGCTTATGCTTGTATAAAGAGCAGTGATGTCCATTGTTATTAATAGTCACTTTGCCACTCGAAGTTGTGTATCTTGGCTAGAAAATCGCCAGTGTCCTTTACGTATGAGGGAAGTTTCTGGACAAAATCCTGCAAGAAATGATCAATATATTGTGACGTATGTTCAGTCAAGCTTTTGTGGGCCGAAATGATGGGACGTCCTGGTGGTGTTATAGGGTTCTTATGTACCTTGGGTATAAAGTATAAGACCAGTGTCATTGGTGTATTATTCCTCAGAAACAAATATTCATCTTTATTTATCAAGCCCAGACCTTTCCAGGCCATCAATTTCATATAGTAATTTTCATACGTCATCTTGAGCACCGATTGATCACATCTACGATAACATTCCATATCTAATAATTGTTTCAATGCTTCTTTAATATAGTCAGCTTTTCCCCAGATTACCAGATTACCACCTTTATCGGCGTTCCGTATAATTATGTCTTTGTTGTTTGATAACTTTTTCATTAATCTGTGGTATTTTATTTCCTGTTTGTTTTTCATGCCTTTTTTTTTTATTATTGATTTTATAATTTAATTGTTTTAATCCGGCAATGACCTGTTCATGATATATATCAATACCATCTCTGGGCAACACTGGAACGAAAGTTGAACCAGGTTTGAATGTCTTTTTTTGGGTGGTATTGTCGGTCTCATTGTCATTGCGCCACTCTTGACTCACACATTGTGTTTCTATTTGTGCCAATGATTGTAGATCTCTGAGAAGTGGCATGTCTTGGCTTGTGAAATTAGATTGAGGTAGCGGGTCTTCAAGATGAGGTGAGTTCAAGATGTCAATATTCATAGGATGATCAGTTGCTAAGTTTTAATTTTCTTATACCCTTGATTATATCCATTCTGGTTGAAGTGTAGTCGAAGGAACTCTCCGGAGAAAACGATAAATCTAGTGACAATAACTGTAACTCAGCCTTATTTAGAGTCACTGTAGATAGATGTGTCACAGTAATGTCGTTCACATTGAATTGTTCTATGTTTGTTTGCGGTTCCACCGGCGCGTTTGGTATCGCCTGGTGGCTTCTCCTTTGTTTTGCCGTTCTCCTTTGTTGGCGCTTGTGGGTTTCGGTTTTATTTGTTGTTTTTTGGGTCGTAACGTTTGTTTGCGCTCCTCTACTAAAAAATCCAATTCTTCCACAAGTGAGATGGCGATTGGGATCCTCTTATCGCGGACGTCACATTCAATATCGCTTTCCACTGCTGAGCTCAGTTCAGAAGCAGACGATTCAGTTTGTTTTGAACCCTTGTTGCCCCTCATTGTAGTTTTAGGAGCCACACTGAATTTCAAAATCTTCATGCTCTCATATTTTTTAGCGAAAGTAAAGATCCGACCACACTCGTAGTCAGCATAATCCCGGTGATATTTGTATGTTTTCCGCTCCCATATTTTATCCTCTTCCTTTTTCAATTGCTGTGTCATCTCAGTTTTCAGTTTACTGTCCTCATCATTGTGTCCCATTGCTTTTTTAGCGAAAGTAAAGATCCGACCACACTCGTAGTCAGCATAATCCCGGTGATATTTGTATGTTTTCCGCTCCCGTATTTTATCCTCTTCCTTTTTCAATCGCGGTGTCATCTCAGTTTTCAGTTTACTGTCCTCATCATTGTGTTCCATTGCTTTAATTTCCTCATTCATGGCATCTATTTGATTCTGTAATTTTTGGTGATCAGATTCAGCATATTTGACCAACAGTACTACCAATCTTCTAGAGGACTCCAGATTTGTTTCCGCCCATTCCTTCATCATTTGCGGATCGGGCGTCTCATAACTGGGCGCGATTAATAAACGGAAGCCTCTTGGGATTTGTCTGACATCCAAGTAATGTTGGAGGGAGCGTCCCTCCCACCACTTGCTCTGTTCGCTCTTCATGAGCTTCTCAAGGATTCAATACTTGTCACGGAGCGTTGTATTCTTGGCTCTGGTTGTTGCATTCTGGGTAAAGTAGTTGGTTGGCGGCGCATTCGTGTCATTGAACATTTCAGCCGCAGCGGCCTCACGGTCTCGTAACGTGTCGGCCGATATTGTTTGGAGACTCAAATTTAATTTGTTTTATACCTCGGACAACGAAGACCTTTGCACAAAAATAAAATGCCAGGTCGTTGAACAAAGTTTTAGGCACACCCTTCACCCAGCGTGTGTGTGTGTGTATATGTATATATATATATATACATATATATATTCACTGAAAAAACCATAGGTTTCACACACGTTATAGTTAGGAATTAGCATTTAAAAAACCTTGCAAATCCAGTGAAAAAACCATAGGTTTCACACATGTTATAGTTAGCTGGACATTTCACTCGTAAAAAACCAATGAAATTCCCCCGTTATAGTTAGTGCAGGCAACTATAACTCACGTGACCGCAATCCTCTGCTGATGACATATGTGTCTTTATGAAAAAAAAATATTTGTAATATATGTATAGCTAAAATTTAATGGAAGAAGACATGGGCAAATAAGTGTCTAAATACAGTATTAGCATCAGCAGAAGATTGCGGTCACGTGAGTTATAGTTGCCTGCACTAACTATAACGGGGGAATTTCATTGGTTTTTTACGAGTGAAATGTCCAGCTAACTATAACATGTGTGAAACCTATGGTTTTTTCACTGAATTTGCAAGGTTTTTTAAATGCTAATTCCTAACTATAACGTGTGTGAAACCTATGGTTTTTTCAGTGAATTTGTACGGTTTTTTAAATGCTAAGTTACTTTACGCCATTCGTGGCGTGCGCGCCCACTTAACGCAGTTCGTTCCGTGCGCGCACGGTGCGCTTCGCGCACCGCGCGCCCACTTTACGCAGTTAGTGCCGTGCTAGATGGGCCATGTACGCACGATGCGCTTCGCGCACCGTGCGCACATGGAGGACATATGATGCGCTTCGTTGTGAAAGGTAATATTTAATTTTTTTAACAGCTGTAATATGCCCTGCACAAATGGTGCCCTTCGGGCACCATTTGCACATGGGGTGAGGAGAGTATGGATATTTATTTTTTTTATTAATTTTTACCGTACGCGTACGGTAAGCGTAATCGGCGAAACTATCGAAAAATTTAAAATTCCGTTTTTGATCTTGGGGGATCTTTGAGGACTCCCTCAACATGGCTAGGTGCTTAGGAGCTGTCGAAACAGCCCCTTTACATGTTTTTGGCCTTTGTTTTTTAACCCCCTCTCAGAGTGCGAGAGAGAAAATGGCGGGCGCTACTTCCTGGTTTCGACCGATTCGAATGTTTACTAAGATCTAACAGCCAATCAGAATCGCGCTCGCGCACGTCACCGTACGCGTACGGTAAGCGCACCGTAAGCGCACCGTAAGCTGGCTCAGATATATATATTGATTTAAAGGCTATTTTCTCAGAATCTACTGAACAGATTTACACCAAACCTACAAAAGGCACTTCCTTGACCTGTAGACTACCTCTCTGCCAAATTTCAAGGAACTCTGTTCAGCCGTTCGGGCTGTAGCTGTGTCTAAAGGTCCTATGGAAAAATGCATGGGAAAAACGCGTTTTGGGACCCCCCTTTTATCTCAGCCCCCGCTTGACGAATCCCCCCGAGACTTTCAGGGTAGGAGCGGAGCGTAGCGCCCCATTAGTTTTGAAAATTTCGCGAGGATTCGTCGACCGGCGCCAAAGTTATTCAAAATAGAATGTTGCGGTTTTCCTATGGAAACAGGGTCCTAACTATAACTACCTACTGGCGACTGCCAGTAGGTAATATATATATATATATATATATATATATATATATATATATATATATATATATATAATATATATATATATATTTATTTTTTTTTTCACTGAAAAAAAACATCGGTTTCAGGGACGTTATAGTTAGAAATTAGCATTTATAAAACCATAGAAATTCACTGAAAAAAACAGGTTTCAGGGATGTTATAGTTAGAAATTAGTATTTAATAAACCTTAGAAATTCACTGAAAAAAAACACAGGTTTCAGGGACATTATAGTTATTTGGACATTTCACTCGTACAAAACCAGAAAAATTCAGCCATTATAGTTAGTTGAGCTACCTATAACTCGTGTCCCCGCAATGCATTGCTGATGACGTCAAATTTTACATCATTCATGACATTTTCAGTGACATCACTGATGACGTCCCTGATGACATCATCCACATGATAATCTGATGCACCTCCTCACACCCTAGTATAACATTTGATACACCCACTCTAAAATACAGACTACCATTTTCAAAACCATAGACACACCAATACCAGTTAATACATACCCACCCACTGATTCCTAGGTCTACACACACATCCACTCATTCACCCATACAGTCACTCATCAATACAGCACTATCATTTGCACTCATACACCTATACAGACACTCACACACCGCCACTCATCCATAGAGTTACTCACGCATCTAGTCAGTCATGCAAAGAATCAATCACATACCCATTTACTCTTCTACACTCATCCATACAGCCACTCTTACAATCACTCAATCTCACATATAGTCATTTATATACTCCAACACTCACATATACTGCCTTTCACATATGTAGTTACTCACGTCCATTTACTCACCAACACACCTATACACACACTAACCCGCCCATACAGCCCTTCACAGATGCACTCTTGAACATATACACCCAGTGAATCACCCACTCACACTTCTATGCACAGTCACACACACACCACCCACCCACACAGTCACTCAGGTACCCATACAGATACTCAGACAACCAATGAATAAACCATATAGACACTCATGTAGCTACTCACCAACCCATGCAGCCGCTTACACACCAACTGACAGACTGATACAGACATTCACACAGTTTAGTCACTAACCCATGCATTCAGTAAGACACTTTTAATCACTGACTTATACAGTCGGCCACGCACCTACTAAATCATCCATTCAGACACTTATATACCCACTCATTCTTCAATACACCTTGGATTTGGATATATATATATGTATATATATGTATATATCAATGAATGCTCGCTCTACGCCTCCATGCAACTCCGCCGGAACAAAGCGAGAAAGGACCCAGATAGGTGCATGATTAGTTTATTTTACAAGCAACACTCCACCATGACGCGTTTCGGCAGCTCCTCTGCCTTGATCATATATATATATATATATATATATATAATGCTCCGGCTTGGGATCGTTCGTTTTGAATAGCACTCGACAAACACCAAAGTGCTCCAAGCATAGCACCTTTATTACACGGAAAGGATAACGTCTGCCTACTGCTTTCACAGTTCCCACCACGTACACCGACGCGTTTCAAGGCAATCCTCTTCTTCAGGGCTGGTGGCAGAAAAATGCACCTCCGGTCACTCCCCACTTAAAAGCACAACGCGGCACGCCACTTGATTGGCTGTCATGTGTGCAATAAGCAAAGCATTTTGGGCAATGTAGTGCCGGCTTGAATAAGCATGCAATGTCCTGCTGAACAGAGCCCCCAAATGAGCCCCGGCAGATAGACGTCATCCTCAATTCCTAGATGCTGGTCCCAGGATAGAGGTTGGCAAATGTCAACCCCTTGGGGCCCCCAGGTTCTCGGGGTGGTGCTTTTCGACGGCACGACCGCCGCCAATAAATCATGCTCCGGCTTGGGATCGTTCGTTTTGAAAAGCACTTGACAAACACCAAAGTGCTCCAAGCATAGCACCTTTATTACACGGAAAGGATAATGTCTGCCTACTGATTTCACAGTTCCCACCACGTACGCCGACGCGTTTCAAGGCAATCCTCTTCTTCAGGGCTGGTGGCAGAAAAATGCACCTCGGGTCACTCCCCACTTAAAAGCATAACGCGGCACGCCACTTGATTGGCTGTCACGTGTGCAATAAGCAAAGCATTTTGGGCAATGTAGTGCCGGCTTGAATAAGCATGCAATGTCCTGCTGAACAGAGCCCCCAAATGAGCCCCGGCAGATAGACGTCATCCTCAATTCCTTGATGCTGGTCCCAGGATAGAGGTTGGCAAATGTCAACCCCTTGGGGCCCCCAGGTTCTCGGGGTGGTGCTTTTCGACGGCACGACCGCCGCCAATAAATCATGCTCCGGCTTGGGATCGTTCGTTTTGAAAAGCACTTGACAAACACCAAAGTGCTCCAAGCATAGCACCTTTATTACACGGAAAGGATAACGTCTGCCTACTGCTTTCACAGTTCCCACCACGTACGCCGACGCGTTTCAAGGCAATCCTCTTCTTCAGGGCTGGTGGCAGAAAAATGCACCTCGGGTCACTCCCCACTTAAAAGCACAACGCGGCACGCCACTTGATTGGCTGTCACGTGTGCAATAAGCAAAGCATTTTGGGCAATGTAGTGCCGGCTTGAATAAGCATGCAATGTCCTGCTGAACAGAGCCCCCAAATGAGCCCCGGCAGATAGACGTCATCCTAAATTCCTTGATGCTGGTCCCAGGATAGAGGTTGGCAAATGTATATAGCGTGGATAGCATTGTGCTAATCCTATGCTTAAAAACTTTGATAGAAAAGCTGCCATTTGAGGTGAGCAACTTTAGAGTGTCGCTGGTGTTGAGGGTGCTCTGTACACGAGCTGCCATCCACCTAAACTTGGGAACTACCCAGAGTTCTCTCCTTCTATTTTGCATAATTTATGCGTCACTCTATGCCTGCAAGGGTTTTGTTTTGACTTATACTGGGTGCTCCCTTGTGTCTGGACAAAGCTAAACCTCTCTGAAGAGCTGTAATGACAGTGAAACACGTGTCAGGGGTTGCTTTTATTCATTTCAGGTTGGCTTGGATGGTATTTTACCAATCCAAAGCTATAATACTGTGCCTGGAGTGATAAATGGATTTTGTCATTTTACAGTTCGGCGTGGATAGCACTGTGCTAATCCTATGCTTAAAGACTTTGCTGTACAAATGGCAAAAGACTTTGTCCATTTCTATCTCGGCGTGGATAGCATTGTGCTAATCCTATGCTTAAAAACTTTGATAGAAAAGCTGACATTTGAAGTGAGCAACTTTAGACTGTCGCTGGTGTTGATGGTGCTCTGTGCACGAGCTGCCATCCACCTAAACTTGGGAACTACCCAGAGTTCTCTCCTTCTTTTTTGCATAATTTATGCGTCACTCTATGCCTGCAAGGGTTTTGTTTTGATATATATATATATATATATATATATATATATATATATATATATATATATATATATATATATATTTAAACTTTACAGAAACACACAGTCACTGGATGATGTCATCAGTGATGTCATTTGAGATGAGAATTTCCCTGGTTTTGTACGAGTGGAATGTCCAACTAACTATAACATCCCTGAAACCTGCATTTTTTCAGTGAATTTCTGAGGTTCTTTTAAATGCTAATTTCTAACTATAAAGACCCTGAAACCTATGTTTTTTCCAGTGAATTTCTAGGGTTTTTCAAATGCTAATTTCTAACTATAAAGTCCCTGAAACCTGTGGATTTCTTTCAGTGAATTTCAAAGGTTTTCTAAATGATAATTTCTAACTATAACGTCCCTGAAACCTATGGTTTTTTCAGTGAATTTAAAAGGTTTTTTAAATGCTAATTTCTAACTATAACGTCCCTGAAACCTATTGTTTTTTCAGTGAATTACAAATGTTTTTTAAATGCTAATTTCTAACTATGTCTAAATAGGTAGGACATGTGCAGAAAGAGGAAGGCACAGAAGAAGCAAGAGAAATGCAGAAAGAGGCAACAGAAGTCCAGAAAGACAAAGAAAGGTGCAGAAAGAAGCAAGAGATATGCAGAAAGAACCAACAGTGGTACAGAAAGAGGCCTTGTTGCAAAGTCATCCTGTGCCCCCAACTTTTTGCTGACTGGTACTGGTGGTAACCGACTTTGACTAACCAGGCCCTGAGCCAGTGCTATGCTGAAAGACACTTAGAATACAGTCAAAACACCTACATATACTAGGGTTTGGATACCCCTGTGATTGGCATGACCTCCCCTCTAAGGCCCTAGTACTTATTAGGGCAGGGGGATTAAAACTACCTCTAAGTCAGAGATGCAGAAAGAAGCAAGAGCAGTGCAGAAAGAACTAACAGAGGTGCAGAAAGAGGCAAGAGGGGTACAGAAAGCAGCAAGAAAGTACAGAAAGAAGCAAGAGGTGCGGAAAGAGGCAAGAGAACTGCAGAAAACAGCAAGAGAAGTGCAGAAAGAGGCAGTAGAGGTGCACAAAGACACAAAAGGGATACAGAAAGAGGTAAGAAGGGTGCAGAAAGAAGCAAGATAAGTGCAGAAAGAAGCAAGAGAGGTGGAAATATAGGGAAGAAGGGTGCAGAAAGAGGCATGAGGGATGCACAAATTTGCAAAAGAGGTAGGAGATGTGCACAAAGAGGCAGTTGGGATACAGAAAGTGGCAGGAAAGGTGCAAAAAGAAGGAAGAGAAGTGCAGAAAGAAGCAACAGAGGTGCTGAAAGAGGCCCAAAGTGTGCAGAAAGAGCAAGAGAGGTGCAGAAAGAAGCAACAAAGGTATAGAAAGAGGCAAAAGAGGTGCAGAAACAGGCAGGAAAAGGTGCAGAAAGAGGGAACAGGGGTGCAGAAAGAGGAAAGAGAGGTGCAGAAAGAGGAAAGAGAGGTGCAGAAAGAGGGGAGAGTGATGCAGGAAGAGGCAAGAGGGGTGCAGAAAGAGGCAAGAGGGGTGCAGAAAGAAGCAAGAGAAGTGCAGAAAGACGCAAGTGAGATGTAGAAAGAAGCAAGAGCAGTGCAGAAAGAACCGACAGAGGTGCAGAAAGAGGCAAGAGGGGTACATAAAGAGACAAGAGAAGTACAGAGAGAAGCAAAAGAGGTGCAGAAAGAGGCAAGAGAACTGCAGAAAAAGGCAAGAGAGGCTCGGAAAGGGGAAGAAGAGGTGCAAAAAGAGACAAAAAGGGCTCAGAAAGAAGAAAGAGGGGTGCAGAAGGAAGCAAGAGAAGTGCAGAAAGAAGAAACCGAGGTGCTGAAAGAGGCAAGAGGGGTGCAGAAAGAGGCAACAGAGGTGCAGAAAGAGGGAAGAGAGGTACGGAAAGAGGCAAGGGGGTGCAGAAAGAAGGAAGAGAAGTGCAGAAAGACTCAACAGAGGTGCTGAAAGAGACAAGAAGGGTGAAGAAAGACACAAGAAAAGTGAATAAATAAGCAACAGAGTTGCAGAAAGAGGCAATAGAGGCTCCGAAAGAGGCAAGAGAGATGCAGAAAGAAGCAAGTGAGGTGCAGAAAGAAGCAAGTGAGGTGCAGAAAGAGGCAACAGAGGTGCAAAAAGACACAGGAGAGGTGCAGAAACAAACAAGGGAAGAGCAGAAAGAGGGAAGAGAATTGCTGAAAGAAGCAACCGAGGTGTAAAAGAAGCAAGCTAAGTGCAGAAGAGGCAAGTGAGGTGCAGAAAGAAGCAAGAGGGGTGCAAAAAGAGGTAGGAGAGGTACACAAAGAGGCAAGAGAGGTACAGAAAGAGGCAGAAGGGTGCAGAAAGAAGGAAGAGAAGTGCAGAAAGAGGCAAGAGAATAGCTGAAAGAAGCAACAGAGTTGTGGAAAGAAGCAAGAGAAGTGCAGAAAGAGGCAACAGAAGTGCAGAAAGAAGCAAGAGCAGTGCAGAAAGAACCAACAGAGGTGCAAAAAGAGGCAAGAGGGATACAGAAAGAGGGAGGAGGGGTGCAAAAAGAAGGAAGAGAAGTACAGAAAGAAGCAACAGAGGTGCTGAAAGAGACGAGAAAGGAGCATAAAGAGCAAGAGAAGTGCAGAAAGAAGCAACAGAGGTACAAAAAGAGGCAAGAGAGATGCAGAAAAAGGCAGGAAAGGTGCAGAAAGAGGGAACAGGGGTGCAGAAAGAGGCAAGAGAGGGGCGGTGGAGAAAGGTGCAGAAAGAAGCGAGTGAGGTGCAGAAAGAGGCAACAGAGGTGCAGAAAGACACAAGAGAGGTGCAGAAACAAACATGGGAAGAGCCGAAAGAGGCAAGAGAATTGCTGAAAGAAGCAACAGAGGTGTAGAAAGAAGCAAGAGAAGTACAGAAAGAGGCAAGTGAGGTGCCGAAAGAAGAAAGAGTTCTGCAGAAAGAACCAACAGAGGTGCAAAAAGAGGCAAGAGGGGTGTAGAAAGAGGTAGGAGAGGTGCAGAAAGAGGCAAGAGGAGTGCAGAAAGAAGCAAGAGAAGTGCAGAAAGACGCAAGTGAGATATAGAAAGAAGCAAGAGCAGTGCAGAAAGAACCAACAGAGGTGCAGAAAGAGGCAAGAGGGGTACATAAAGAGACAAGAGAAGTACAGAGAGAAGCAAAAGAGGTGCAGAAAGAGGCAAGAGAACTGCAGAAAAAGGCAAGAGAGGCTCAAAAAGGGGAAGAAGAGGTGCAAAAAGAGACAAGAAGGGCACAGAAAGAAGAAAGAGGGGTGCAGAAGGAAGCAAGAGAAGTACAGAAAGAAGAAACAGAGGTGCTGAAAGAGGCAAGAGGGGTGCAGAAAGAGGCAACAGAGGTGCAGAAAGAGGGAAGAGAAGTGCAGAAACAGGCAGGAAAGGTGCAAAAAGAGGGAACATGGGTGCAGCAAGAGGGGTGCAGAAAGAAGGAAGAGAAGTGCAGAAAAACTCAACAGAGGTGCTGAAAGAGACAAGAAGGGTGAAGAAAGACACAAAAAAAGTGCATAAAGAAGCAACAGAGTTGCAGAAAGAGGCAATAGAGGCTCCGAAAGAGGCAAGAGAGATGCAGAAAGAAGCAAGTGAGGTGCAGAAAGTGGCAAGTGAGGTGCAGAAAGAGGCAAGAGAGGTATAGAAAGAGTCAAGATAAGTGTAGAAAGAGAAGTGCAGAAAGAGGCACTTGAGCTGCAGAAAGAGACTGTTAGAATTGGGGGTCTCTAGTTGGCACAGGTAGGTACTTGTGATAAAAATGGGCCCTCTCCTCTAGTCAGGGTAAGGGGGTACACTCCTAAAATAACCCCTGCTCTCCCCCTTGGTAGCTTGGCACGAGCAGACAGGCTTATCTCAGAGGCAGTGAGTAAAGCACTTGTGAACACATACAGTAATCAAGTGACAACACTACAAATGGACACCACACAGGTTGTATTTTTATAAAAATAAGTATCTATTATATAGAGTTACCACAAGACCATAAACGACAAAAATAATCCACAATACTATTAGAAATCAAGAGTTCTTGTTAAAAAGGCTTAAATCAAAGTTCTGTGCAAGTCGGTAGCCCTGTCCGGCTACAGCGTTCCTGATATAACACAGAGTCTAACAAATCCAGAGGACCGCGTCGGTCCGGGCCCACTCAAATGTCGACAGACTCAGTGACAGTACCTTTTACTTGAGGCGTTCGTCGTGGTGCAGAAAAGAAAGCGTTGCAGGACACGTTGTCCCTCGATGCGGTGCAGGCAATGGCTCGTTGATGGAGTCGGTGGGTCTGAGGCATACGTTGCAGGGCGAGACGGTGCTTCGATGCGGTGCTCGCAGCTTGCGGTGCGGCGACAGAGCCGGATTGCGGGAGATGGCGTCGATCAGTCCGGACAGCGGTACGAGTCGGGCGGTGCTTCGCTAAGGGTGCAAGCGGTGCCCAACTCCGATGTGTTCACAGGACTCGAAGTCAGCAACAGTGATCGTGTCGGTCAGACCAGTTCGATTTGGTGTAGCGAGGCGTTGCACGTCGCGGTGTCCACAGGTTACGGTTCGGGCAATGGCTCGGTGACGGCGTCAGGACGGCGTTGGTGAGCACGGGGCTTGCGTTGTTTGATGCGGACGTTGTTCGATGCGGTGCCTACAGCACACAGGGCCAGTTGTGAGAGTCGGTCACAGCTCCCTGCC
Organism: Triturus cristatus; assembly: GCF_964204655.1. Lineage (NCBI taxonomy): Eukaryota > Metazoa > Chordata > Amphibia > Caudata > Salamandridae > Triturus > Triturus cristatus. The sequence goes on along the minus strand of NC_140581.1, from coordinate 763,824,532 downwards.
TCTGTAGCCACTGAAACAGCGTTTCCAGCAGCAATCCACAAAGGCTGGTGAAGTCTACTGGTCCTGAGACTTCGGTCAGGAGGCAAGCTCTCTTCCAAGCCCTTGGAGATCTTTGCACAAGTTGATGCGGGTACACACACAGTTCTCCTCCCTCTCTTAGGCAGTAAGGCAACCACTGCAGGCCCATTCCCCCAAAACAGCACCCAGGTGGGGATAGCCTCTCCTTCAGTCTTCACAGGTTCCTTCCTCAGCAGAGGTTTCTTCTTGTCTTCCCAAAAGTGATCTAAATTCTTGGGATCAGGTTCCCAATATTTATACCCCAAAACCTTTGTTCTCTGAGGGCAGAGGGGCCTTTGCCCAGTCCAAACCAGTTCTGGAGCACTCTGTTTACATGACTCCTTCTTTCCTTTCACAGTGCAGGGCAGAAACATCAGACACCCCACAGGAGGTGGAGCCAGCATTGTGGAGGGAAAGCACAGCCCTGGAGCACTTTGTTGACATGATTCCTTCTCTCCTTTCACAGTGCAAGGCAGAGACATCAGACGCACCACAGGGGGTGGAGCCAGCACTGTGGGGGCAGGCACTGTCCTATTCAGGTCCCAGGTGCAACTCCTCCCTCCCATCTAGATGCAGATCTCTCTATTCAGCCCTGTGCTGACTCACCCTGTCTCCAGGAATTCCCCAGCCCCCTGGAATTCCCCAGCCCCTGTCACTCAAACTCCAGACAAGGAATACACAGTCTAGCAAAGGCAGGTTTGGATGGTTAGACAAGAAAATACCTACTTACTAAAAGTTATATTTTCAAACACAGAATGTTAAAACCAACTTCACTAAAAGATGTATTTTATCATTCTGAGTTCAGGCATACTAAACTCGAATTTCTACCATGTTCCCTGAGTCAGTTTAGGATTATAAGATGTAATAATCAAACTGCCCATTCTGGCCTTTGGAGGACAGGTAGCCTTGCAATAGTGAAAAACGAAAATGGCTGTAATTCACTATTAGGACATGCCACACACATCAGGGCTTGTCCTACCTTATACTTACAATGCACCCTGCCCTTGGGCCTACCATAAGGGTGACTGATATGAAGCAAAGGGAAGGTTTAGGGACTGGTAAGTGGGTGCACTTATCCAGTCGACATGGCAGTGCGAGACTGCATGCAGGCTCTGCGATGGCAGACCTGAGACACGCGTTTGCAGGCTGCTTCTGTGGGTGGCACAACCAGTGCTGCAAGCCCACCAGCAGCATTCGACTCACAAGCCCCGGGCACCTCTTGTGCACTATACTAGGGTCTGACAGTGAATCAAATATACCCAATCATGGAATCACTAATCCATACATCAATTTATAATAGGGAGAGCATATGCACTTTAGCACTGATCAGCAGTGGTAAAGTGTCCAGAGTCAAAAAATTGCCAACAACAGGTCAGAAAAAATATAGGAGGAAGGCAAAAAGTTCAGGGATGACCCTGCAAAAAGGGCCAAGTCCAACACAACCCCCTTCCAGCCAAAACGCAGGGTAGACCAATCACTACCTTGATGGGCTTCCCTGCTTAGGGCGATAGAACATGGACCTGGCCCGCAACAGCAGGGGCATATTCCAGTTCTACGCCAATCTGAACCCATTTGGATCCCTCTGTCCATACTCCCAGGGCCCACCAAGCTAATCCATGGGGAACCCTTCTCTTCACCTGTGGACACCACCTGGGCAGCATCTAACCTTAACTTGCTCACAGGTGGGTCCCAACAGACAGACAGCAAGCCACAGTGGCCACTGACAGTAGTCAGGGATGAGACCCAGGCCTTCTGCCTCTCAGGGCTCTCAAACCTCTGTGGCGTCAGAGAGCAGGGGGTAGTAGCCCCAGGTGCTTGGCACCCTTTGTCCACTCTCCCTCCTGTCAGGTAAGGTATGACATCCTGAGACTGACCCACCAGCCCCAGGCCTGTACCCGGCGGCTGGACCAGAGACTGGGGTGGCCTCTCCCACACCCGGTCCTCCTCCTTGGGGCTCTGTACCCTCCCACCTGGAGCAGTACCCCCTTCCAGAATTGTCAGGATACCTGTAGCAGGTATCCTGCACAATTTGCCCACCCGTTCAGGGGTTCTATCCTGCAACTGGGCTTCCAGGTCAGGGGGGACACCCTGAACCTGGCCCTCCAACCTAGGGTCTAAACCATCGGGCTGCACCAGGGTCAGAGGCGAGGACTCCCTCCCTCTGTACCCCCTTCCAGAGCACTGCACCCTCCCAACTAGAGAGGTACCCCTAGAAGCTACCTCGGTCAGGACACTGATTATAGTTGCCCCTTCCTTCAGGTCAGACAACACCTGAACCTGGCTTCCCAACCCAGGGACCAAACCCTGCAGTTGAACACTTGCCTGGCAACCCAGGACTTCCTTGGGAGCACATATTCTCTCCCCGAGTGTGACACATAACTCATGTGTCGTGTGACAGTCTGCCTGGCGCAGATCTCCCGACCCCTGTCCATCTGACAGTGCGCGAAGATCCCCCAGGACAGAAGTGGTGTCACCATGGTCATTCACTGGGGACGCAGCCCTTCTGGCTGGCCCCTAACCCACTGGTTCCTCCACTGGGGACTCTTTCCCCCTCTCACCCCTCAGTCTGGACTTCTGCACCCTCCCCTTAGGAGCGGCACTGCCAGACACCAGAACTGATGGAGGCCTGCTTACAGACACTCCCAGTTCACCAGACACTAGGGGATCCCCCTCAACGGGCGGCCCATCAGGACAGCCTAGGCTCCCTACCTGGTGTTCCCTTAAAGAACCATCCAGGCCCTGAGACTGGGTTTCGGGCACCTGGAGACACGCAGCCCCACGCTCACTCCCTCTCCACTGAGACAGAACGTAAGCCCCTACACCCCTCCCACTACAACGAGACCTAGCTGGGCTACTCTGAGCCACTTCTACCACTCTGGGTTGGAAGATACCTGAGCCACTCCTCTTAGGATCACCCCCAAATGCCTCTCCAGACCCTCTGGAATCCACCAAAAGGTCTGCCTCCAATGTGAGCTCCCTGGGGTCAAAGAACTCACTCTCCAACTGGTGTTGGCATAGCTCTGGAAAACAGGGACTTACAATATGCTCTCCCACAATTGGATCACACAGCCCCCCACAGGGGTTAACCAAACTATCCTTCACCTCACCATCCAGTGCCTCGCACACGTACTCCACACCACTCTCCTGAGATTGGCAAGACAGTATCTGACTGTCTCTGTCATTCAACCCACACTCTTCTGGGCGGTCTTCACACTCACATACCAGGACTTCAACCTAGGGGGAACCCCTCTCCCTGCACCTCTCATCTAGAGTCAGTAGAGTGTCCCTCCCACCACTAGGACCATGAACCCCTGCACCAGTTACCCCATTCTCCTCAGGGACACTGTGCACTACTGGAGCTACCTCATGTCCTGGAACCTCCTGGTGTATGTTAACCCCCTCCAAGTCAGGTGCCACATCTCTGGGTGTGTGTACTACTCCCTCAGCACTAGAAAATTAAATTTTGCTGCCACCATCTGAGCTGGACTCCACCTCCAACTCAGCAAAGCTCACTTCCTGAGCTACCCAAATTTCTTGTTGCTGGGCTGGGGCACTCATGGCCTCAAGCCTCTCGAGCTCCAAATCAAGCTTCCTCATTATCAAGTCATGCTCAAACTACATTTTCCTTTCTTCCAGGGCTAATTTCCTAGTTTCTAACTCCAGTTGTCCACTCAACTCGAGCTTGGCCATATCCATTTCATGCATCCTGTTTTCTTTCCTGTCTGCCAACTCTTCTAGGGACAGGCCTCGGGCAGAAACACTGCTAACCAACGGGGAGGTTGCACACCTCCCTTCTGGAGCCAGTGGTCCTTCAAGCCGCTGCTCTGCATCCTCATCCTCATTCTCATTTCCAGGGGCATTCCTTGCCTCGATCCAGGCCCTCAGCTCCTTTTGGAACTGCACCTTTCTGGAGAGTCCGGTCATGGAAATTTTAAACTTTTTGCAGAAGCTCCTGAGTTGCTTGTTGGTGTAGCTTTCTATTTTCTCTTCCTCCCAATCACAGTCAACAGATGCAATGGATTCTGCCTTTTCCATGGTGGTTGAACCAGGCATTACTTTGCAAAAATAGAGATTCCTGGCAAAAACAAGTATCAGAAATACGTGGTTGCGTTATGGTCTGCACTCACTAAGTAGTGTTCACCAATCACTGATTATGAGTCACAAATGCAGAGGCAGTGTGTAAAGCACTTGTGAACACATACAGTAATCAAGTGACAACACTACAAATGGACACCATACAGGTTGTAAATTTATAAAAATAAGTATCTTTTATATAGAGTTACCACAAGACCATAAACGACAAAAATAATCCACAATACTATAAGAAATCAAGAGTTCTTGTTAAAAAGGCTTAAATAAGGTTCTGTGCGAGTCGGTAGCCCTGTCCGGGTATAGCGTTGCTGAAATAACACAGAGTCTAACAAATCCAACGGACCGCGTCGGTCCGGGCCCACTCAAATGTCGACTGACTCAGTCACAGTACCTTTTACTTGGGGAGTTTGTCGCGTTGCAGAAAAGAAAGCATTGCAGAAAAGAAAGCGTTGCAGGACGCGTTGTCCCTCGATGCGGTGCAGGCAACGGCCCGTTGATGGAGCGGTGGGTCCGAGGCGTACGTTGCAGGGCGAGACGGTGCTTCGATGCGGTGCTTGCAGCTTGCGGTGCAGCAAAAGAGCCGGAATGCGGGAGCTTGCGTTGATCAGTCCGGACAGCGGTACGAGTCGGGCAGTGCTTCGCTAAGGGTGCGAGCGGTGCCCAACTCCGATGCGTTCACAGGACTCGAAGTCAGCAACAGTGATCGTGTTGGTCAGACCAGTTCGATTCGGTGTAGCGAGGCGTTGCACGTCACGGTGTCCACAGGTTACGGTGCAGGCATCGGCTCGGTGACGGCGTCGGTGAGCACAGGACTTGCATTGTTCGATGCGGACGTTGTTCGATGCGGTGCCTACAGGACACAGGGCCAGTCGTGAGAGTCGGTCACAGCTCCCTGTCTCTGTAGCCACTGAAACAGCGTTTCCAGCAGCAATCCACCAAGGCTGGTGAAGTCTACTGGTCCTGAGACTTCGGTCAGGGGGCAAGCTCTCTTCCAAGCCCTTGGAGATCTTTGCAAAAGTTGATGAGGGTACACACACAGTTCTCCTCCCTCTCTTAGGCAGTAAGGCAACCACTGCTGGCCAATTCCCCCAAAACAGCAACCAGGGGGGGATAGCCTCTCCTTCAGTCTTCGCAGGTTCCTTCCTCAGCAGAGGTTTCTTCTTGTCTTCCCAAAAGTGATCTAATTTCTTGGGATCAGGGTCCCCATATTTATACCCCAAAATCCTTTGTTCTCTGAGGGCAGAGAGGCCTTTGCCCAGTCCAAACCAGTGCTGGAGCACTTTGTTGACATGATTCCTTCTCTCCTTTCACAGTGCAGGGCAGAGACATCAGACGCACCACAGGGGGTGGAGCCAGCGCTGTGGGGGGCAGGCACTGTCCTATTCAGGTCCCAGGTGCAACTCCTCCCTCCCATCTAGATGCAGATCTCTCTATTCAGCCCTGTGCTGACTCACCCTGTCTCCGGGAATTCCCCAGCCCGCTGGAATTCCCCAGCCCCTGTCACTCAAACTCCAGACAAGAAATACACAGCCTAGAAAAGGCAGGTTTGGATGGTTAGACAAGAAAATACCTACTTTCTAAAAGTGGTGTTTTCAAACACAGAATGTTAAAACCAAATTCACTAAAAGATGTATTTTATCATTCCGAGTTCAGGCATACTAAATTCGAATTTCTACCATGTTCCCTGAGTCAGTTTAGGATTATAAGATGTAATAATCAAACTGCCCATTCTGGCCTTTTGAGAACAGGTAGCCTTGCAATAGTGAAAAGCGAAAATGGCTGTAATTCACTATTAGGACATGCCACACACATCAGGGCTTGTCGTACCTTATACTTACAATGCACCCTGCCCTTGACATGGCAGTGCGAGACTGCATGCAGGCTCTGCGATGGCAGACCTGAGACACACGTTTACAGGCCTTCTTCTGTGGCTGGCACAACCAGTGCTGAAAGCCCACCAGCAGCATTTGACTCACAAGTGGGGAGAGGAGTTGGCCTAACGGTTAGGGTGCTTGACCTCGGACCTGGGGGAACTAGGTTCGAGTCTCGGTAACAATGCTAAACCTCCTGTGATTCTGGGCAAATCACTTAATCTCCCCGTGCCTAACAAAAAAAATAAAAATAATGAATGTGTTTCCTCATGTAACGTAACTGGTGCTATGTAAAGCGCTCTGATACCTGATTGGATTCGGGTCAAGTTCGCGCTATATAAAACTCTGCTAAAAAAAAAAAAAAGCCCTGGGCACCTCTTGTGCACTGTACTAGGATCTGACAGTGAATCAAATATACCCAATCATGGAATCACTAATTCATACATCAATTTATAATAGGGAGAGCATATGCACTTTAGCACTGATCAGCAGAGTCAAAAAATAGCCAACAACAGGTCAGAAAAAATATAGGAGGAAGGCAAAAAGTTCAGAAAGAGGCAAGTGAGTTGCAGAAAGAGGCAAGAGAGGTACAAAAAGAGGTAAGGGAAGTGGAGAAACAGGCAAGAGAAATGCACAAAGAGGCAAGAGATGTGTAGAAAGAAGCAAGAGAAGTGCAGAAAGAGGCAAGTGAGGTGCAGAAAGAGGCAAGAGAGGTGCAGAAAGAGGCAAGAGAGCTGCAGAAAAAAGCAACAGAGGTGCTGAAAGAGGCAAGTGAGGTGCAGAAAGAAGACACTGAGGTGCAGAAAGGGAGAAAGGTGCAGAAAGAAGCAAGAAAAATGCAGAAAGAGGCAAGGGAGGCAAAGAAAGAAGAGAGGTTTGTGCACCATTAGTACCAATTTAACACCCACATTTAGCAATAAGTAACACAGGGCCATTTCAGCTTTGCAAAGGGCCTTCCACCATGCTGTAACATGTGACGTTGCATTTTTGGGAGCATTTCAGCCGTTTGAGCAAGAAACAAGGCTTTTTTTGTTCAAATCTGCAGCTTAGGCAGCAGATGGTGGAATATTTGGCAAATGCGGAAAATGTTTAATTATGTGAAAATTTGTGCAGTTGAACAGTCACATAATTCCAGTGGCCCTGCTCATACCTCCGACTACGTCCAGAAGTGCTCCTCAGCGGTTCCTTCTTTTTTTGTGTCCCATTGAGTTTGTAGTTTAGCTTCTATGGAAACGAGGAAGACTAAACCGGAGGTTGCCACTCCACAACACAGACTACCATACCACATAATACCTCTCCAAAACACATAATCCCACTCCACATAATCCCTATACACTAAAGACCACATACTTTCTATCCACATAATTTCACCACACAACATACCACATAATTCTACTACACACGTACATCCACTCCACTCCAAAAAACATTAGTAAAAAACTTTTACATTTACAACGCCAAATGCGTTGTAAATGCAAATGCAAGTCCTATTACATTAAAAATGCTTCTTTAACTGGTAGTTGCGTTTGCAGAGTGGTGCAGAAAGGGGGCTGGGCCTCCGTCCAGCGCTCAGGAATTCCGCTGCGTAGGACTTACAGGAGATACCAGGAGGGCTTATTGGCCCCCAAAGTCCCTCAAGAGTAAAGTGGACTTCATCCACCAACCAGTACTGTGCCAGGAGGCACGTTTGCAAAGTGGTGGACAAAAGGGGGCGTGGCCTCTGAAGACCTCTTAGCAATACCACGGTGTGGGACTTAGTGGAGGTAATTGGAGAGGTAGTTGGCCCCCAAGGACAACCTTGGGGGCCAACTACCCCTCCTATTACCTCCAGTAAGTCCCACACAGCGAGATTGCTAAGTTGTCAGAGCAGGCCACGCCCTCTTTCACCACCACTTTGCAAGCGCACTCCCTGGCACGCTCTTAGATGGGGATTAAAGACCCCTTTGCTACTGGGGGTCCTTAGGGGCCAACTAGCCAACCTGATAACTCCAGTATGCCCCAGATAGTGGGTTTGCTGATAGGTGGACACAGGCCACGCCCCTCTGTCCACCGCTCTGCAAACATGCCTCCTGGCGCGTTCTAAGTTGGGGGATTAAGTCCCCTTCATTCCTGAGGGTCCCTGGGGGCCAGCTAGCCCACCAGGTACCTCCAGTAAGCCCCACACAGCTGGATTGCTGAGAGTGGTCCGATGCCTCGCCCCCTTTTTACTCCACTCTGCAAACACGCCTCCTGGCGCACTGCTGCTCGGGAGATGAAGTCCACTTGTGTCCTAACGACCAGAGGACACAAGCGGACCTCATTACCCCAGCAGCAGTGTGCCAAGTATGGTGTAAAAAGGGGTGTGGCCTCGGACCACCTCTCAGCAATCCCACTGTGTGGAGCTTACTGGAGGTACCTAGTGGACTATTTGGCCCCCAGGGAAGATACACCCAACGGCGCCAAAGAAATTGGCAAAAGAAAAAACACTTTTTGAATAAAAACAAGGTCCTAACTATAACTACATACTGGCAGCCGCCAGTAGGTAATATATATATTGACATTATATATAGGACAATATTGTGGAAATTTACTAGGACAATGTAAAAAAAATACAATCAGCCGCCTTAGAAACTAAATGAACGTAGAATTGATTTTTTAAATTTTATCTTGAGAAAAACCATAAAACCCGCCCAAAAATATTTTTCTTAGGATGTATATTTACATTTGCGTATTTCCACCTATCAATAATAGGCACTGTAAAGCACTTTGTACTTTAGGGCCTATTTTGCACATCGCTGGTATCAGGATGCACTAGGCACCTTAGGGGGTTGACATAAGAAGATACTGTAAATAATCACTGAAAGACAAAAATGCATTATTTTATATGGTACTCAACTTATGGCTTAACGATTGCATTTATGAATTTTTTGGTGACAGCGGATGACTCTAAATGAGACCATTCAAGGGGCATTCAAGGGGCATTTATGCTGGTATATTAATCAAATGATTATAAACTGATGACATTTGAATGTTGCCTAGATACCATTATGGTTTTAGACTAATATTTATATATATTCATATATTTATATATTTATATGTGTCTAATTGAGTCATTGTCAGTGTCATCGATATAGTATGTACATAAGGTTTGAATAATGATTGTTTTTATTGGTCTTTTAATAATTTGGAGTTTCAGACTTATACAAGGGTACAAAATTGTGATTCATGTCTGCACTTCAGTAAAGATATGGGACATTTTAGTAAAATAATGTCGGCTGACATTAAACATTAGCAAGTTCCAATTTGATTTCTGATGGTACAAATAGAATAATGGTAACAGTCTTTCTTCTATGTTTGGGGTCACGGGATACACATACAAAAAACATTTAAATTGTCTCATCGCAAGGTATTCCGCATATGATCAAGGCCGTTTTACCGGCCGAAATGCGTCATGACTGAAATATGAGAGAAAATAAATAATAATCGCACAAGCAAGAGGAGTTTGTGCATTCTTTCTCGCCATCAAGGAGATAAGGAGTGCTATACAATTGGATTCGATATATATATCTTGTTAGTGCTGTCACTAGGACTACTGCTCGGTCCCCCGTTTCAGGCATCTTTTCTTTTGCACTTAAAAACTGTTTTAACCTTCTCTGCTGCTATTTTTACAATGCATAAATTGCTGCTGCTTTTACTTCTATATTTTAATACCACTTGTTTTGAATTTGAATTGTGGTGGCGAGAGGGTGGGAATCGAACCCTGAGTTGGGAGTCCTAAATGCAGGAACAGAGCACCACTATCTTGATTGGTGAGCGCTCTAGTCGCTCTGCCCTGGGCAATATAAGGCGAGGCGCTGCACCCGTCAGGGTCCCGGAGGCGGCCGTGCTGCCAGTTTACCCACTGATCAAGGGTAACTCTTAACTTATAGCAGAGCAAGATTACTCGACATCGGCAAGAATGCAAGCTGCCGTTCCCGCTTGGCTTTAAATTCTGATGGGTACATCTCCGCGTGCACTAATTGTAATTGGGCAGCCTCCATCCCCAATGGTGAGATCAATTTGGTGATGGAGGTCAAGAGCACCAAAGCGCTTCAATCAGGTACTCAATCTAGGGAATAACGGTTATTTAAAGGCACTTCTTCTCAAAACCCGCTCTTTAAAAAAACATTATTTGTATATTTTTGACTTGTTGCTAGAATCAAACCCTGATACAGTGTTTCTAACAGAAATATGGCTCAATGAAAGCTTCAATTCTACTATTGCAAGCGCCATTCCCGCTGGATACCCGATGATAAGGAGGGATCGCGCAGTGGGTAAGGTAGGCGGAGTCGTGATTATTTTTAAAAAGGACATTGCCTGCGCTATAGTCCTCATGGAAGAATTGGACGGGGCTGAATGCCTCGGATTTCATTTTGTAGTCTCGGCACATCAATCCTTGGCCGGAGTATTAATCTATAGGCCCCCCTGGCCCTGCCGGGAAGTTCCTTGAGTACCTCTTGTCTCCAAATACAAGCACTGCTTGGTTCTAGGTGACTTTAATATCCATATGGACAAACCAGCAGAACAGGAGTCCTTCATGCTGCGGGAGTCATTGGCTATTTTTAATTTGCTACCTTATGTCCATCTCCCTACACATGAGAAGGGACACACATTGGATCAGATTTTCTCTAATGTAGAGACAGAAACAGACTTGCCCCTCCCCTTAGTATGGTCTGACCATCATCATTTAGGCAATAGAGTATGCAAAGGGACAAATTGCCCACAATCCTATGTGAAGCCTCGCCCCATCACTTCCAGACCTTTCCATTAGATCACCCCAGCAGCCCTGAGTGAAGCTCTGTCACCATCTGATTTCCCTCAGTGGCAACCTCAAGAGTGATGTACTCTGCCTGGAGAATTGGCTCCAGCTACGCTCCTGGGAGCTTGCACCTCTCGTCTCTCGCCCAGCTTAATCCGCTGAAGTTTCAACCCCATGGCTTACGGAAGCTCTCAGGAAGAGCAAAAGTGCCTGTAAATGACTGGAGAGGACATGGCAGAAATGTTTTAATCCCGAAGATTAAGAAACTTATAAAAAGGCCCTTAAGGTCCACTAAAATTAAATTCTTGAGGAAACATTTCTTTTATTCTTATCTAAAATTGAGACAGCCAGAAATAAAAGAAAATAAATCTTTAAAGCAGTGAAAGACTTTGCTTCCCCTAGGGCGGCCGACAGACCTTTTACTCCCACCTCTGAATTGACCCCCCTCATATTTGCCTCATATTTTTAAGATAAAATCAAAACCATTCAAGATTCCTTTGAGGATTCCACCCTGGTCATATGAGTGAACATAGGCCCTCCACCTTCCGTCACCCCTGAGACAAGTCCATCCCTCACACAGTTTCCCCCTATTCCTTTGGAAAAATCTTTGGAGATAATGAAATCCCTCAAGTCTGGCTCTGCCTCTGACCCCTGTCCAGCCAATGTGCTGTCATCTATAGCACCGATCATTAATCCAGCCGCCAATATGATCTTCAATGCCTCACTGAATAATGGCCAGGTGCCGGGCAGTTGGAAAAATGCGAAAATCCTCCCACTATTAAAAAAACCTCTCTGCAGACTCCTTGGTGGCATCAAACTATAGGTAAATATCACTACTTCCTTTTTTCTCCAAAGTCCTTGAGAAGTATGTGAATTTAGTTACCACAGAATACGTGGAAACTAACCATTTGCTCAATCACAGCCAGTCTGGTTTTAGAACTAATTTTAGCACAGAGGCGGCCTTGCTTGGAGTCTCTGAGGTTATAAGGAGAAATTAGATAAAGGAGGCAAAGCACTGCTGATTTTGCTGGACCTCTCCACAGCTTTTGACACCGTGCCCCATGACCGGCTCCTGCAGAGACTTCAGGAGTACGGCCTTGGTGGCACGGTACTCAAGTGGTTCTCCTCCTTTCTGGAGGACAGGCATCAAGTGATTTAGTCTCCGCCTTTTGCTGCCCCCATTCCCCCCATGAAGGTAGGTGTTCCTCAGGGCTCGATTTTGAGCCCAACACTTTTTAATTTATATATGGCCCCCCCTTGCTCCCTAGGCTGAATCATACGTCGCGACAATTATTTTGTGCGCAGATGATACTCAACTCTTGTTTACATGTGACAAGAGTGAGGAGTTAGGGGTGAGGAGATTAACAAATGCTTGACAGGGATATTTACCTGGCTACGGCTGAACCAATTAACCCTGAGAAATCCGAGATAATCTTCTTTGGTTCTTCATCCTGTGACGTATTGGGTCAATGGTGGCCTTTAGACATGTCACTCCCTGCAACATCAGTAAATACAGTTAAGAACCTGGGGGTCAAGCTTGATGGTACTCTATCCATGAAAGCTCAGATTCAGATAGTAGCCGGATCCTGCTTTGGCCTCCAAAGAGTGCTAAAGAATTGTCTCCCCTTACTATCGATCACTCACAGGTAGACAGTAGTCCAGGCTCTCACTGTCTCTAGGCTGGATTACGTGAACATCTAGTACAATAAGATGATGTTACAGCAACACCATGACGACCTAATGAATATCGATATAGACCTAGATTCAGAATAACATGAGTCTTAGGTTATTGCCTACGTAATGGCAAAAGGAGGGTCTGAGGTTCTGTAATTCTCGAGACTGACTCCATTTTATATTGTGCCACCATTTTGTGTTGCCCTCACGTAGGCCTGTGAAGGTAGCCTGGCGAACAAAGTGGCCTGGCCTTCTTAGTCTGTGTATACATTAACTAGGTTTCCTTCTGACTCTGGAATGAACTGTAAGAAACTGACCTCTTCACCTGAAACTGACCTTGCAAAGGCAATTTTCCTGATCGATCTTTGTCTGAGATTGCCAATCAATGTTTAGGACATCGTTAACTTTTAGTTTCCTTGCACATGCCTTATCTTGTTCATCATCTGTTACTGTTTGTTTTTTTATGTTTCTTCATTACATGGGTTATGCTTTCAATTATAGGTTTGTCCGGCTTTTGGAGATTGAATTTGGGACATTCCTAATTAATAACTTTTGGGTTGGGATACTGTACATGTAATCATGCCATGCCCTGCAGTGCCATCTAAATCAGATTAACCTTTATGAACTATGTAATTATAATGTTTTGCCCATATCCTGTTAAAACCCCAAAGGCTACTCACCTGCTGACCCTCCAGATTTTTCATTTGTTTAGGAATGTAAATGGTACAACTCCCTTACATGCCTGGGGCAGGTTAAAGAGTATATAAGACGTGAAGTAAGACCATTCTATGGACTACCTCATTCAGTTGCTACGGCTTCTGTGTGACGTAGTCACACTCATTTGAGTTTAATAAAAATGTTCTTTTATATTTCAGCTTCTGTGCCAAATTTTTTATTATTGGTTTGAATGGACTAAGTATCAGTGAGACCCCTGAGAAGGAAATCATATTTCTTCAGGCCTCCCGGAATACCTACTGAATAGTCTTTAGGTAATCCAGAACGTGGCGGCCAGGGCGATTCTCATGTCGGGACCCATACTCTACTCACATAAAGCTTTGCACAGGCTTCCTGTTCGAAAGAGAATTTGTTTTGAAGATTTGGGCTTGGCTTTTAAAGCTCTACATGATACTGGCGTCCTTTATATCAGAAAGAGAGTTCAGTACTATATCCCTGGTAGAATCTTGAGGTCTTCCTCTCAGCAGCAGGCAATTGCCCCCAAGTTCTCCTGCACCCGTATGGGTGGCCGCTCCTTCCAAGTTCAGGCTGCCCGTCTCAGACGGGTGCATGATATGCTTACCTTTAGGAAGCAGCTGTAAACCTGGCTTTTTCAGCAATAGCCAATAGCCCCCTCTCGCCTTTAGTAACAGTTCTGCCCTGAGGTTTTTTAGCGCCGGGACACTCTTTCTGAGTAGCTGCACGCCCTATAAGTACCAATTTAACATTATATATATATATATATATATATATATATATATATATATATATATATATATATATATATATATATATATATATATATATATATATATATATTCATTTCAATTCATTAATTCATTCAAAAAAGCAGAGTGTAAAGGGACTGTATAGTTAGGTGAAACTGTCAGTTAAAACATACCATTTTGAACTAACAAAACCACTGAAATTCGCTAGATATAGTTATCGCAAGTAGCTATAACACGTGCTCTAAAGTAACTACAATTCGTGCCTCCGCCATGCACAGTGTTGTCATCCATCATGTTATTTTACATGTTGCAGTGATGTTATCAGTGATGTCATAGAACAATTCATGAGTGATGTAATATGGGAAGTAATTAAGAGTGCATTTCAAGGGCGCTATTTATAGTTACTATAGAAACGTGATCCTAACTATAATTACCCAGCGGTGACCTACACTAGGTAATATATATTTATATAAAAAAAAAGAAGAGTTCCTGGGTCCATGCAGGCAGCGCAGCACTGTTCCAGTGTTCATTACTTAAACGAGGATAGTACGATGCAGAGCATCAGGTATCAGGGGATGGAAGAAGATTGCATCCGTGGCTGGATCACACTTCAGATGCTCTTGGCAAAGGAAGAGAGAGCTTTCCTCCAAAAGTTGGAAGTAGGAGCAGCCCATTCCAGCCTACATGGCTCCCGCTAGAAATGTCATTCCGTGGTAACATCTGCAAAAATTGTTTAGGCACGCTTAAGTTGCTTACAAGTATGTTCTAATGACAAAAGTGGCAGGTATTGCAGGCACTATTGTGTAGATAAATGCCCACAAGCAAATTAGGGGCCCTCGCTTTCGCTCTGAGTCCCCTAACTCGGGTGGCAATAATAGCTGTGATTTCTCGGCAGGATTGTCAATAAAGTTGTGGATTTTGTTAACACAGTGTATCAGCGTGAATCTAGTATAATTGCAGTAACATTTTCCCACACCCAAACTTGAAAGCTGTCACACTGACCTCTAGGGGCTTGTACTGCTTTATACATAGCCTTTATTTTCGCCTTCAACTCCATGATAGTTAAAGCAGCATCCTGCTTTGCTTGGGCTAAATCCATTTGCAATTTCTTTAGTTTTCTTTTGCTTCTTACTTGCTTTTGAGACAAATAACTAATTTTAGAACCACTGAAGCAACAATGGAAACAAAAGACAATACCTAATAATGATTTAGCACAATGTTAATGGTACACTGATAAAGAATACATGAAACTAAATCATATTGTATCTTACACAGTCAATTTAATGTAGCTTTAGATACTATGACTCCCCAGGTTACATTAAGTACGCTTTGACTACCCATGGCTTAACACAGTTACACTATAACATATTATTGTATAACAACTACAGATCACTGAGTGCAATCCTGTACAATTACTTACCTATAACGTTCTTTTATGGTTGCTTTGCGGAGTTCTGTGTTTCTAGCTCCCACCACCTCCATGAATAAGCATTGACGTGCTCTGCCTGGGCCAGGGCCAGGCAGTCAGGTCTGGGCTGGTTTTGTTGGAGTGGGGTCAACACTGATCTGCATGGAGCTGTGTCCTTACTTATATGCAATGGTGTACAAAATAACAATGGAGTGGGATGCGCCCTGAGTAATTACCGGTGACTGAAATAAAATCAAGCATACCATCCATCACTTTGTTGTATATTACAATGCAACGTCCTAAGTGTGACAGAGACTCCCAGATGTGGATCCCATGCTCACTGTGCATGCACCTAACTGAAGAGCCCCAATCAGGGCAAAACCGGTCTTGGGTTGCTTGTGTTCTGATTCAGGGAGGACCTGGCAGTTCAAGTTTGACTGTTGCTAATGGAGCATGGTCAAGACTGATTTGCACATGGCTAGGTCCAAAATGAAGTTGCATGGTATGCAAAATAATGTTAGAGTTAGATGCGGACCCAAGAAATTATGAGTAACTGAAATCAATTCAAGCATATTATCCATCACTTTTTGTATACTTCATTGTGATACTTAAGAGGGTCGGGTAGGCCCAAACGTGGGTCCCGAGTGTACTGTGCCACTGGATCCAAGCTGCACCGACTGATAAGGCCCAACTGAGGCAAAACCGTTCTTAGGTTGCTTATTTTCCGGTTCACAAAGTACTTGGCATGTTTCTATTGGGGCAGGGGCAGGACTGATTTGCATATGTTTGGGTCCAAACTGAGGTGGCAAGTTGAGAAAAAAAACGATGGACAGGGATGATGTGGCCCGAATAATTACCAGTGGGTGAGATTAATTCAAGCATATCATTCATCACATTTTTGTATACTTCATTACCCCAAGGGTTTCCTAAACCTAACTGAGGTGGCAGAAGCTTCACAGTGGGGGCCACAAAACTCTGGAATAGCCTTCCCAGCTCCCTTAGGACTCTCTCCTGTCCGACAGCCTTCAGGAAGGCTCCCAAAACTTGGTTATTCAATAAATAAAGATCTTCGCTTACTCAGGAATGCTAGCGCCAAGACACCATTTGGTATTTGTGTACTCTCGAAATTTTAATAACATAACAAGGGTCAAGTGCTACAAAGGTGTACTTGGTGCTCAGTTTAGGTCAAACAGTAATGTGGCAGCAGGATACCAGACGTAAGAGATTACAATTCACAACTGGATCCCAGTGACCACTGACTGCCCATGGAACCAGCTGCTACCCACACACCAGCTTTTATATTTACACATAAACAACACTAGAAGCACATTTTTATTGGCCACTGACCCAGAAGAAACTACTCTATCTACTTTTTATCTCCATTAGTACTTCCTGCTGTCGCCCTGCAATCTCCAACAGCTGCAGTGCTGGCATAGCGAAACGAGTACAACAATCACTCAATCAATCAATCAAAACAAGTGTAAAGCGCGCTACTCACCCGTGAGGGTCTCATGGCGCTAGAGGGGGGGAAGAAGCAGCTACTGATCGAACAGCCAGTTCTTGAGAAGTTTCCTGAAGGTCAGCAGGTCCTTGGGTTGTCGCAGGTGGGTAGGGAGGGTGTTCCATGTCTTGGCGGTGAGATGAGCGAATTATCTGTCACCGGTGGTCGTTGCCGTAGTCCAGCCTGCTGCTGACGAGAGCTTGGGTGACTGTCCTTCTGGTTTCGATGGGGATCCATCAGTAGATCTTGCGGAGCATGCGGAGAGTGTTGAAGCAGCAGTAGGAGACCGCGTTGACTTGCTGGGTCATAGAGAGTGTTGAGTCTAGGATGAACCCCAGGTTGCGAGCGTGGTTGGTGGGTGTCGGAGCAGTTCCCAGTGTGGCTGGCCACCAGGAGTCATCCCATACAGAGGGGGTAGAGGCGAGGATGAGGACCTCCGTCTTGTCAGAGTTCAGTTACAGTTGGCTGGTCTTCATCCACTCTGCGACGGCCTTCATTCTCTCTTGGAGGTTGGATTTGGCGGAGGCTGGGTCCTTTGTGAGGGAGAGAATCAGCTGGGTGTCGTCGGCGTACGAGATGATGTTGAGGTGGTGCGCTTGGACGATGGTGGTGAGAGGTGCCATGTAGATGTTGAAAAGGGTTGGACTGAGGGATACCTTGGGGTACGCCGCAGGTGATCGTGGTGGCTTCGGATCGGAATGGGGTGACGGACTCTCTGGGTTCTGCCAGTGAGGAAGGAGGTGATCCAGTTCCGGGTTTTGTCGCGGATCCCTGCGTCGTGGAGGCATGTGCGCAGGGTGTGGTGGCAGACAGTGTCGAAGGCAGCCAAGAGGTCCAGGAGGATGAGGGCCGCGGTCTCGCCGTTGTCCAGCAGGGCCCTTATGTCGTCAGTGGTGGCGATGAGGGCAGTTTTGGTGCTGTGATTGCTTCGGAAGCCGGATTGGGAGGAGTCCAGGATGTTGTTCTCCTCAAGGAAGTGGGTCAGGAGTCTGTTGGCAGTCTTCTCAATGCCTTTCGCCGGGAATGGGAGATGGGTCGAAAGTTTTTGAGGTCCTTTGGGTCCGCCTTGGGTTTCTTGAGTAGGGCATTGATCTTGGTGTGTTTCCAGCTCTCCGGGAAGGTAGTGGTCTCGAAGGAGCTGTTGATGATCTTCGGGAGTTGGGGTGCGATGATGGAGCTTGCTTTGCTGAAGATGTGGTGGGGGCAGGGGTCTGAAGGTGAGCCGGAGTGGATGGTGTTCATGATTTTGATGGTGTCTTCGTCGTTGACGTTGTTCCAGGAGAGCAGGAGGTCGGTGTGTGTTTGGTGGGCATTGATTCGGAGGCTGTCGGCATCTGTCGTCGGTGTCTGGGTGTCAAAGCTGTCGTGGATGTCTGCGGTCTTGCGGTGGAAGAAGGTGGCCAGGGAGTCGCAGAGTTCTTGCGACTGTGGGATGTCATTGGAGTTGGAGCTGGGGGTGGCGAGTTCTTTCATGATGTTAAAAGAGCTCTTTGCTGTTGTGTGCGTTGTTATCGATGCGCTCCTTCCTTAAAGGAGGTCCTTTTGGCGGATCGGATGAGTTGGAGGTGCTTGCGTCTTGCGTTCTTGAGGGCTGCGTGGTTATCTGGTGTCTGGTCATGGCGCCACAGCTTCTCGAGTCTTCAGCAGGTTTACTTGGAGGTCGGCATTGAACCAGATGGCTCTCGTGTCAGTGCGCCTGTTTGAGGGTTTCCTGATCAGGGCAAGGGTGTTGGCACAGTCGTCGATCCATTGTCTGAAGTTGTGGGCCACTGCTTTGGTGTCTGAGGGCTCGGGTGGACGGCCTCCGGCGAGGGTGGAGATGAGCTGGTCTTCGGTGACTTTGTTCCAGCGGCAGTGTGGGATTTGTTGTGGTTGGTTGTGCGCGGTGTGTTTCTCGAAGGAGAAGTGGATGCAGTGGTGGTCGGTCCAGTGGAGTTAGGTGGTGTACCTGAAGGCGACGTGGTTAGTGGTGGAGAAAATGGGGTCGAGGGTGTGTCCGGTGGAGTGGGTGGGTGTCGTGACGAGCTGCTCGAGTCCGAGGTTGGTGAGGTTGTCGATCAAGGTTGTGGAGTTGCTGTCATTTGCGTTCTCGAGGTAGAAGTTCAGGTCTCTGAGGAGAATGTAGTCTGTGGAGGCGAGGGCGTGCGTGCTGATGAGGTCGGTGATGGAGTCGCTGAACTGCGGTCGAGGTCCCGGGGTCTGTAGATGAGGGTTCCTCTGAGGGTGGTGCTGTGATTGACGTGGATCTGGAAGTGCAGGTGTTCGCCCATGCTGAGGGAGTCTTCGGTGTTGGTCGAAATTCTGATGGTGTTCCTGTGGACGATGGCTATTCCTCCTTCTGGTTTGTTGTTTCGGTCCCTGCGGGTGATCTTGTAGCCGTCCGGGATGGCTATGGCTATGTCGGGGCCTAGGAGGTGTTCATCTAGGTCTCCGTCAGGAAGGTGACGTTCGGGGAGGATG
Source organism: Triturus cristatus (assembly GCF_964204655.1). NCBI lineage: Eukaryota > Metazoa > Chordata > Amphibia > Caudata > Salamandridae > Triturus > Triturus cristatus. The sequence continues at coordinate 763,805,250 of NC_140581.1, read as the reverse complement.
AATCGAGCAGGTCCCAGAGTTGAGTAGTATGCATCTGAGATGGTTGTGGTCTGCTTTGGTGGGGTGGTCAGGACGTGCAGGTGTGCGCTGGCATGTGAGGGGTCCGTGGGTGAGCTTCGGGGTGGCCTGGAAGCAGGTGGAGGATCAGCCGGCGTTGAGTGCGTGGAGGGTGTTGGTGTCATAGCGGTGTCGGGTGTTGTGGCGCTTGCGGGGGCCAGGGGGTCTGGCACTGGGTGCAGTCCAGGCGTAGACAGGCTTGCCTAAGGCGTGCCAGCGGCGAGCCTGCTGCGTGCGACCACCATTAAGTAGGAGAGGGGTGCGGGACTGGAGGTGGGGAGGTGGGAGTGGGGCTGCGACAGTGGGTGGGGCTGCGGGGCTCTAGCGGCGGGAAAAAGGCTGCCGGGAATGGGTACAGGACCAGTAGGGAAACTGTCCTGTGCCCAGAATGCGTGGAAATAAAAATAATTAAATTAAATAAATCAAATTACAGGTGAGAGCCAGGAGACGAGTCTCCTAGCGGAGAAGCAGACCAGGGGGTGCTGAGTGCGCAGCAGCGTCGGCGGTCAGCCGGCGCGAACCTGGAGGCGAAGGTCTTCCAAAGCAGAGGCAGAGGGCTCAACATGTCATAAGCGTAGTGGATTCCCCACTTCTCAGATGGTTACCATATCCAAACATAATTACATTTGAACACAACAGTGTATGTATTGAGCTTGTGGAAAGTACAAGTTGTAGTAAAGTTCCTTGATTATCCCCCAGCAATGATCGCAATTCAGAATGTTTGGACCACTGCCAGGTTTTCATTAGACCTGCCATCCAAATAGTGATCACAGTGATGGGTGAATTCTAAGCTGTGATATATTAGTTTATCTAGTGCATGAGTATGTACTTCAGTGCAAGCAGAAGTACTTGCTCTTCAGAACATGCACATTCTAGTGATCCTGCCTGGTGGAAAATCACCTGCTCCCATAAATCTCACTGTACCACACATGTGTCCTACGCATGAAAGGCTTTTCCTGCACAAGTGCAGTGTGTAGCCACATGCAAGGAAGGTGGAGTGGCTTTTAGGATGGTCATTTGCACAACCGTATTCTGAGGTCACACAACAAAGCCAATTTCTATCAAGAGAATCAGGCAGAGATGTCAAAGAGGGTGGTAGGTGCTCAACTCAATTACCTCGGAAACCTCTGTTACATAGTGTCACTCAAGGGAAAAAAGAAAACAATGTTGTTCAAAGACCCTTTCCAATCTTCTTGTAAATTTTTACAGACTACATAAGAAAGAGACTCCCTACTAGTGCAACCAGGGATAGAAGCTGCTAGAACCAATTACAGCAGAGGCTTAGTGTCAGAAAGCAGTTCAGGTGGAGGGAGACAAGCAACTGTAGCAAATATTCTGCTGGGAAGCAGAACTGTGCCTTGAGAGAAGAGGATGTCAGAATGTAGGGAGTGAGTCTCTCTACCACGCTAGTAACGTTACCAGAGTAGAAGGTGATTTTGGCAAACCTAGAACATGAACCTCTAGTCCCCAGTGGAAACAGATCATCACCTTTTGTTCCTCATTAATCCATGGCAATAGTAAACAAAAGAAAGATACAAAGGAAGTTTACAATATATTTATTGAAACTATCGCAAACTATTTTGAAGCAGAGGTACTGCGATAAGGAAACAAATACATGATCAACATTACTGGCAGGCTGTATACAATGAGCAACCCAACCATGGCCATTAATATATCTATCAGTTTATGCAAGGCTGCTGCCTCCGTTCCAGGATTGGTCTCTCTGCAGAAATTCTTCGCTCAGCTCCTCAAGGGGCCGAGACATGGTTTATATCATAAGAACTACTTTGTTGGAAAACCACAGCGGTGCCACCGTGTTATGTCTATAAACATTAGGAGATGTTGCTGTCCGGGCACAAGAAAACAATCCACCATCTTGTTCGACCTTGTGTGAGATGTTCAGACTGAATCCCAATAAGAGTCACTGAATAACAAATAATATGTACCGAGTATTTCTAAAAAGCATTATGTCTAAAAACAAATGTATTATGTATGTCAATGCAAAGCAAAAGCAGCCTAAAACGTCTAATATGCAAAACTAAGGAAAACCCAAAGTGACTTCAAAAAAGGAAAGACTACACCTCCTCCTTGGTCGGGAAAGTAACTTAGCGACTAACAAAATAATAAAAGTCACAAGCTAAGCAAATTCGATGTGATGCTAATGAGCATAATATTGAAATTTTATAATCAAACTTAAAAAATGTAACAGGACTATTTCAAAAACAGGGCCACATTAGGTTGAAATGGAGGCCCCCAAGATCAATGTTTAGTGAATCCAAAATGGATTCCATCTCTACAAACGATGAATCTGCGATTGCCCCATTCAAAGGCTCCAAAGAACAGACATAATCCTTGTTATCAGTTGATGCTGAGGAAGTAGACTGGTGTCCTGCATTTGTGTTATTAGAGTCAGAGTTCAGTAATCCTAGTGCTGAAGCACCCATATCACCTAGAGGGGGTGGCTCATACCACGCACCTTGAAGCAGCCGCAAGTTCATGGGACAACTCAGAAAATAGGTTGTTTTTGCACTCATCAACTGGTTCATGTCTACAGAAATAGGCAATTGTAGAGCCAAGTAGATATTCAGTGCCCATTAGAAGGGGCGCCATATACAATGAAACCCGGGTTGTATGCATGTGAACCAGGTGGGTCAGAATGACAACGACCAGTCAGTGTCCAGTTCCTGGAGCAAACGGATTACAAAGATTTTTAACATGTGCTCACCGCACAGCTGGACTGGAGGTAGTTCCATGGTCAATGGGCTTCAAATTTGAACATCCACTGTGGAGTAGCAAAATAGAACTAAAATGCACCTAATGAGGAATAACAGCAAGGAAAACAGGGAATGGATAAAGGCTGGTATTACTCCAAAGATTTTCTGGAAGGTACTGATTAAGCTAGTCCCGAGTATTTTGAAAAGTGTGCTATACCGGCCATATTGGAAGCATTAAAAAATGATGTGCACAAGCTCACCGAAATGTAAGGGAAGATCTGTGTTTAACAAGGACTGTATATCACTGAAGGTAGCTGCTACCTGCAGTTTGAAGGTTTCTCGGGCAGATGTTAATGCCTCATCTTTTTGAAACAATAAGGCTTTGAGTCGGCTTATCTTGTTAAAGTCTGCCATCAAAGTTGGAATTGAATGCCACAACAAAACTGTATGCGTCAGCAGGAAAAGCACATTATTACAACAGGTCATCATCTGGGAGACCGTTAAACTATATGGGATCCCGGCCTACATTTCGCATCAGACGTGGTAGCTCACCATTAAATAGCTTCCATTTGAAAGAACAGTGATGACAGGGAGAATTGAAGGGGCTGGTATTCCTTTTAGAAAACAGGCCATATTCACTACCGAAGTATTACATGCCCCGTGGATGGTAACATGTTTACAAACAAGAGAGTGGTCGACAGAAGAGTTGGATTCCTTTCCTGTAAGGAAGACCTCTTTGTAAGCCGGTTCACAACAATAAGAGAAAGGGAGTGACCACAATTTATGAATGAAGCTGCATCCTAAGGCACCACATCTACCTACTGGAAAATGTTTTATGAAATGAAATGAAAAAGAAATGTATAAAGCGCGAAACATTCACCCGAAGGTGTCAAGGCGCTATTTATGCAGGCTGTGAACTTAAATGTTGAAATTGGCAAAGATATTACGTCATGTATTAACCACACTGCAGAGAGTGTCTCTGCTTTTGTAAATGTTCGAACTCCTCGAGATGTAACATTGTGTAAGTGGCATCTCTCATGGCCATGAGCCGTTGTTTACGTGTCAGGTTGAAAGGCAAGGCTAGTTGCATAGAATTTAGATAACCCCATGGTATGCACCCACTTTTGAGGATCTTAAGTGTCTAACTAAACTGCATGATAGATCTAAGCTGACTTTGCCCATATAGGGAAGACAAGTAACTTTGCACAATATCGATAACAGATGTTATTCAAGTTGTAATGCGAGAAGACAATGAATTAATACTATTAACAACAACAGCAAGTACTTTGACCAGATTATCTTGATACATTTGTCTTAAACAAGCTGCAGCTTCCATTTGTAATAGTTTTCAAATTTCATTATATGTGGCATAGATAAAAAAAAATGTGAACAGGGAGACTTAGGCCCCAATAAGAAATTATATATGTCCATGTCTTCCGAAAAGAAAGGAAAAATTTTGTTTTACTGTAGACAGTCTGTAATGTTACAACCATTGTTGGCGCAATTTACATACCAAATAGGTGGTGACTATACCGGAGTGTTGAGAATGGGAATAACAAGGCTCAGGTCTGCTTGCCTTAAACCCTAGTGTGGAGTTCAAAAAATGAGCATAACAACCATTTGTGTCCTCTGACCACAATAACCACCCGTTTGGACCTGAAAGTGTGAAGTCAAATGCACCATTCTGTAGCATGCTATTGAGGTATTGTTCAGTGTAATTTTAAATGTTGTCGATAGATAAATCAGACAATGGAATGAATGTTTGGTGAATTCATGTCTTTAATTTTTGCCAGTCATAGACAAGTAGTCTGCTGAACTGTATTATTCAGATAAATCATTTGTGTTGGAACTAACCAAGCTCTAAATAAGGTATCTAAACCCTGACCTTGCCATGGTTTGGTATCACAAATTGATTTCATGTCAATAGTATCCTTCCAATGATCATAGCCTTTCACAGCTAAGTGTGTGAAAAACAAATCTGTATATATTAGCTTGGCTTGTGTGAAAATATATTTATTTGCACGTGTAGGGATAAGTTTAAAATAAAAAGATTTTGGGTCTAATGTATCATGTCCATAAAAATATGCGAATTTATCCCAATATATTCTTGAGCTCCTTTGTGGAGAAGTAGGACAATGATCTCATTGTGTAAAATTAAAAACTGTGTGTTAAACATTAGAGTGTGTGTTAAACATTAGCATGATGGAAAGAATGATGTCTATAATGATGGTAACACAAATTACAAATTGTATACTGTGCTTTAATTAATTTTACCACGGCATTTGAAACTAGACAGGTCAACACTCTGGAAGAAACTGTTGAGGCTGGGAATTTCACATGACTTACTCACAATAATCAGATCCCTCCATACAGCAACATGGTGCAGAGTGAAAATGGGGGGAGTAAAGGGCTTAACTAGACCAATTCCCATGTCGAACGGACTAAAACAAGGTTGTCTTCTCGCCCCCTTGTTATTTTCTCTTTATTTAAGCGACCTGCCGGAGTATTTTACTCAAGTAAATAATTTCCCACCAAAATTAGCTTTGAGGGACATACATATTTTAATGTATGCTGACGACATTGTGATGTTAGATCTTACACCGATAGGACTCCAAAGAAACTTAAATGCACTAAACCAAAATTGTACCTTTTAGGGGAAAAAAGCGACACCGATCTCTCAATTGGACATTGGGAGGAAAACCTTTGGAGTCCGTCAAAGAATACACCTACTTAGGTTGATTTGTTTCCCAAAACTTTACAGAACTCCTCCCATTTACATCACATAGGGTGAAAGGCAGATGCCGATGTAGTGGCACTGCTGAGGCTATACTCTTCTTCCGGCAACAGGCATTTCCATCCTTTGCTAGAGGTTTATCGTGCAGCCGCAGTCTGTGCAATTAACAGCCTTGGGGTCGTGTAAGGGGGATTTCGAGGGATGATGTTGAGGGAAAATTAAATAAATAATTCATTCTCTGCATCGTCCCTCAAAATCCCCCCTTACACAGCCCCACTGAAGTTACCTACATGGACCGCGGCTGTTATCGTATGAAAATCCCTCCCATTTCAATGTATACCCTAGAATATATGCATATCAAAACCTGGCAATTTGTAAAACGAGAGAAGGGAATTTTCTATGCAAACTGGAAAAAGTAAATCAAGCTGTTCTGGTCCAAGCACTTCGCCTTGAGCTTTCCTTAGCTAGTACATATACTAGGGCTATCTTGAATATAATGCAATGGTCATATCACCGTTTACACGCTGATTCTGGATCTTTAGGGCACATTTTTAAATTGGAAACTTTCAGAGATGTGTCATCATGGTACACTTTTAACAAGAATCTTAATATAGCTCTCAACATGTCTCACTGTACAGTAGCACTTTTACAAACTTAGACACCGGCACATTTGAAGCTCTTTTTAAAGAACCTGACACCAAGAACAAGCTTTGACCCAGATGTACAACACTGTATGCAATTAAAACATTATACACAATATGCAAAAAATATAGAATATAAATCCCCTGAGAAATAAACTTATTTTTCACTAAATCACAGGGTACGGCGCTGTATTCTTCTACTGGGGTTGGAAATCCTCCCTTTGAAAATATACATAGCAAAGTGGAATAACTCTGAAAACACAACAGGGCTCTGTGACTTATGTAAGGGAGGAACACAAGATCTACCTCATGTATTGAGAGTTTGCCCTAATCCAACAATGGTGGAAGCCCGGTGGCGATATTTAAGGCCCGTTTGTCTCAGATACAATGTCTCTTCTATAGAAGATCTAATTAAGCTATGTAAATCACCACCTGATGAATTTGCCTGTTATCAATTGTATAAATTCTTAAAGAGCATTTTAAAGTTGTTTTAAAATCTATTATAGTAAATGTTTAAATATTATAAATGCTCAAAGCTGTTTTTAAGGGTATTACGATCAAAGTTTTAAAACTATGTCTCTGTATTTGTTGACCTCAGTAGAGGTCTATACCAAATAATCTTGAACTTGAACTTGATGACACAATGTTATTCAAGTTGTAAATGCGAGAAGACAATGTATTAATACTATTATCAACAACAGCAAGTACTCTGACCAAATTATCTTGATAAATTTGTCTTAAACAAGCAGCAGCTTCCATTTGTGATAGTTTCCAAATTTCATTAAATGTGGCATAAATAAAAAAAATTGAACGGGGAGACTTAGGCCCCAATAATAAATTATATAGGTCCAGGTCTTCCGAAAAGATGGGAACATTTTTGTTTTACTGCAGACAGTGTGTAATGTTACAACCATTGTTGGCGCAATTTACGTACCGAATAGGTGGTGACTATACTTGAGTGTTGAGAATGGGAGTAACGAGGGTTGAGTCTGCTTGCCTTAAACCCCAGTGTGGACTTCAAACAACGAGAATAACAACCATTTGTGTCCTTTGGCCACAATTACCAACCGTTTGGACCTGAAAGCGTGGAGTTAAATGCACCATTCTGTAGCATGCTATTGAGCTGTTGTTCAGTGTAATTTGTTAAATGTTGCCGATAGTCAAATCAGACAACAGAAGGAATGTTTGGTGAATTCATGTCTTTAATTTTTGCAAATCATAGACAAGTAGTCTGCTGAACTGTATCATTCAGATAAATCATTTGTGTTGGAACTAACCAAGCTCTAAATAAGGTATCTTTACCCTGGACTTGCCAAGTTTTGGTATCACAAATTGATTTCATGTCAATAGTATCCTTCCAATGATCAAAGCCTTTCACAGCTATATCTGTGTATTTGTTGACCTCAGTAGAGGTCTATACCAAATAATCTTGAACTTGAACTTGATGACACAATGTTATTCAAGTGGTAAATGCGAGAAGACAATGTATTAATACTATTATCAACAACAGCAAGTACTCTGACCAAATTATCTTGATAAATTTGTCTTAAACAAGCAGCAGCTTCCATTTGTGATAGTTTCCAAATTTCATTAAATGTGGCATAAATAAAAAAAATTGAACGGGGAGACTTAGGCCCCAATAAGAAATTATATAGGTCCAGGTCTTCCGAAAAGATGGGAACATTTTTGTTTTACTGCAGACAGTGTGTAATGTTACAACCATTGTTGGCGCAATTTACGTACCGAATAGGTGGTGACTATACTTGAGTGTCGAGAATGGGAGTAACGAGGGTTGAGTCTGCTTGCCTTAAACCCCAGTGTGGACTTCAAACAACGAGAATAACAACCATTTGTGTCCTTTGGCCACAATTACCAACCGTTTGGACCTGAAAGCGTGGAGTTAAATGCACCATTCTGTAGCATGCTATTGAGCTGTTGTTCAGTGTAATTTGTTAAATGTTGCCGATAGTCAAATCAGACAACAGAAGGAATGTTTGGTGAATTCATGTCTTTAATTTTTGCAAATCATAGACAAGTAGTCTGCTGAACTGTATCATTCAGATAAATCATTTGTGTTGGAACTAACCAAGCTCTAAATAAGGTATCTTTACCCTGGACTTGCCAAGTTTTGGTATCACAAATTGATTTCATGTCAATAGTATCCTTCCAATGATCAAAGCCTTTCACAGCTATATCTGTGTATTTGTTGACCTCAGTAGAGGTCTATACCAAATAATCTTGAACTTGAACTTGATGACACAATGTTATTCAAGTGGTAAATGCGAGAAGACAATGTATTAATACTATTATCAACAACAGCAAGTACTCTGACCAAATTATCTTGATAAATTTGTCTTAAACAAGCAGCAGCTTCCATTTGTGATAGTTTCCAAATTTCATTAAATGTGGCATAAATAAAAAAATTGAACGGGGAGACTTAGGCCCCAATAAGAAATTATATAGGTCCAGGTCTTCCGAAAAGATGGGAACATTTTTGTTTTACTGCAGACAGTGTGTAATGTTACAACCATTGTTGGCGCAATTTACGTACCGAATAGGTGGTGACTATACTTGAGTGTCGAGAATGGGAGTAACGAGGGTTGAGTCTGCTTGCCTTAAACCCCAGTGTGGACTTCAAACAACGAGAATAACAACCATTTGTGTCCTTTGGCCACAATTACCAACCGTTTGGACCTGAAAGCGTGGAGTTAAATGCACCATTCTGTAGCATGCTATTGAGCTGTTATTCAGTGTAATTTGTTAAATGTTGCCGATAGTCAAATCAGACAACAGAAGGAATGTTTGGTGAATTCATGTCTTTAATTTTTGCAAATCATAGACAAGTAGTCTGCTGAACTGTATCATTCAGATACATCATTTGTGTTGGAACTAACCAAGCTCTAAATAAGGTACCTTTACCCTGAACTCGCCAAGTTTTGGTATCACAAATTGATTTCATGTCAATAGTATCCTTCCAATGATCAAAGCCTTTCACAGCTAAGTGTGTGAAAAACAAATCTGTATATATTAGCTTGGCTTGTGTGAACATTTATTTCTTTGCAGGGGTAGGGATACGTTTAAAATAAGATTTTGGGTCTAATGTATCATGTGTGAGAAAATATGCAAATTTATCCCTATATGTTTTTGAGTTCCCTTGTGGGTGAGTAGGACAATGTTCTCATTGTGTATAATTAAAAAGTGTGTGTTAAACATTAGCATGATGTAAAGAATGATGTCCATAATGATGCTAACAGAACATTTCACCATAATTGGCAGAATATAGATACAAATCTTCCCCCCTGGAAAATAGTGTAATATGCTAGCTCCAAGAGCATGTAGTTACAGTCTCAACATCTCAATCATCAGAATGTAACCCAAGTACAATAATATCACCCATAGAAACCCTAAAAACTTAAGGAATCTGCAATATTTCTGTAGGGCTGAAGATATCATAAGGCACTTCTTCCCAAACAATTCCATCAGCTACTGGAACAGCTGAAATGTTCACAAGGAACAGGTCTCTTTTTAGGTTATGAGAAGATGAATGAGGCTTTAAAGACCTCATCAACAAATTACGTAGCAGAGCGTTCTGGAAGGTAATGATCATTGATCAGCAAGAAGAAAAGAGTCACAAATTCAGTTCAAAGGAATAGAAAAACCAAGGAAAATATCAGGGATGTGGAATTCCTATAGCCCAACGCCTGGGACACATTGTTTGGGGCCATGGGCAACAAGTTTTCATGTTTATTTTGATGAAACATCCTTTAACGCAGTGCGACTGGGAGTGGAGCATAATTATGTTACCCACTTTCTTATTTTGTCCTTGAGACAAGTAGCCCAACCCCCTAAAGCACAAATCCTTTGGCTGCCAGATTACAGTGCCACATTGTGGATCAGGTAAGGGCATTGTCTGCTGTTTAGGTAATATTTGTGTCCATGTGTTAATGCTGTATTTATGGTTCATTAATGCAAAGTCTTTATTATTAGGGTGAGCGCTCCAAGTTAATGTTGTAAGCTCCGACTGCACTACTGACAGTGGTTCCAGTATAAAAATGTGTACACACGTTTCCAATGTTTAGCAATATGAGGCTATATATAATGCCCCCAGAATGCTCTCTGATTGGATGCAAATATTTGCAGAGGCTTGAAAGCCAGATTGAGGATTCTTTGCTTTTGAAATAAAATGTTCACAAAAAAAATGCAAAAACATTTTGCTAAACTACTGTATACATTTAGGTACTATTTGCAGCATCATTTAGTAAAATTTGTTGATGTATGCTAGTATTTCCCTAAAATATTCATAATGGAAAATCAGTGTAACCAGTATTAATAAGATTATGGAAAAGATAAAAATAAACAAGCATTGGTAAAGCCAGTAGGTCTGAAATTGTTGGTCAGCCTTTTGGTTTTGTCAATGCGTGACTTGTTTTGGCATAGCTTTTGTAAAACTTTATTGGTGTGGGAGCTGCCGGACACTAACCCTTATAACAAACATTGGCAAAAGTAAAAAATGTTTTGGTCTCAAAGGCACACATTGCCACAGTAGTTCCTGACACTGAAAAAAATGACTATGTGTCGATATGCTCCTTGTAAAAGAACAGAATGCTGTCACTCACAGTGAAGCTAGCTGATAAGAGCGAGAGAGAGAGAGATAGATTTTTAATAAACATAAAAGGTCATGGTTAGCGCCAAACCAAATTAGGGTCCGAATTATTAAATAGAGTCTCAAAAGTGCACCCATGTCCTTGCATTGAGTGCAGATATATGGCTTTCGTGAATTCACAGACTTTACAGAAGTATGCCAAGAAATAGTACTCCTAGAAAATATCTGTGAACTGCATTTTAGCATGAGCACATATGCAGTTGTAGATTTGCTCATGCAAAATTCTGAGCGCTTGCAAGTTCACTTTCCCTCCAACCACTTTCTTTCCAATCCTGGAAGATGTTTTATGTCTGCCATTGTCAGGATGAGATTTCCAACCTCTTTCAGTATGGGAAAAAATTTGAGAAGAGTTGGTGAAAACCCTTAAAACATGCAACTTAGTAGGTCTGCACAAACTCAAAAGGTCATTCCAACCCTGGAAGTGTTGCTAACCATTACCTTCAGTCACAGTATGTAGATCTGCGGAAACGTGGCAACATAAGGGAATTGCTAGAATTCAAACCCTACTATGGAGGGAGCCCATGCATAATCAGAGACTGCTGCCATAATGTGTTGCTGCATTACATGGCACAAAAGAGACAAGTGGATTTTGTTACAGGACAAGTAGATTTATGACGCAACCTGCCCATGGACAAGTAAATATTTTATTAAATTCCACACCCCTGAAAGTGTTATCCAAACATATATCCAAGGAGTGACCAGACAAGTGTGTTTGAGCCATGACAAGAAAGCATAGACCTGTATAGACGGAGTATCTAAAACAGAGGAACTGTCAAAAGAGCTGGATGAAGAATCACCTGTTCCCACATAACCAGAAGCAGATAGTTGAAAAACAGGAGCTAGAGGAGCAGGCAAAGAACTGGTGGTTTCCACGAGAGGTGGATCAGTATAAATGACATTAGCTGCAGAAGACGCAGTAGTAAACTCAGTACTCACTTCATCATGTGGCTGGATTTTGTAGCGGTATTAGGAAAGAACTTAAGTTCATTCTCCGCTCCCTCCACCCAGCTGGGGAGGAACAGCTTTGATCATGCTCACAAGCTGATGAGGAATTTCCTGTATTGTGGCAAGAAGAATTAGGGAACTACCAAGGACTCCTTGTGGCCTACTGTTTAGAATTGGCCACATGATGTAACTTTATGTGATCAATAGAGACAAAAGCCTTGTCTTTAGAACCAGCAAGCGGTGGCAAAATTACAGTTCTTGTACCTTGAATGCGAAGGTCTGGGTCCAGTGCATGGTATGATGGGCAAAATTCCTTCTTTAACGCAATCCTTTCTTCAACAAGATCCCCAACTTGTGGAATCCAGCCGGAAGGTGCTGGCTGCTCCTTGATTCCTGCAGATGTCTTCAATTGCGCATTGGATTGGCAGTCACTGATGTTTTTTGAATTCTGTAAGACAGCACAATGATCATTTACGTCAAAGTGCATGGCTGCCATCACATTGTCTGGACCGTCAAGGTCTGAAACGTACATTTGTATGCCAAAGAGGACCTTGTATGTGGTCTGGCCACCCATAGATCTTTTAGGGAGATAATTAAGTGCTCTTTGTACCCGATATAGGTGGCAGCTCCAACTACGCCCGGTACCTAATACTCTAGTTGTTAAGAACTGCATTAAGTCATGGTTCTCTCCACAACAGAATTGCCCTTGGGCTTATATGGAGAAAATTAATGTATTTCTACACCCAGGAAAGCCATACAATCCCTCTAAGCCTCAGAGGCAAAAGCAGGGCCCTGGTCCGAGTGGAATATAGTATATGCATATGTTTCGATAAATACTTGCAAATCTTTAATAATCATTCGAGCATCAGCCGACCGTTTTGGCCACGCACAGAGGATCCTTGAGAAAGAATCAATTGCAAGGAGCAAAAATGTAAACACACCATACGAATTAAGAGGACAGGCATGATCCAAATAAATGCAGCCGAAAGGTTTGTTGGAAATCAACAGATGTGTCTGCAGTGGACGAGACACGGTGGAAGTTTTGATCTGTTGACAAATTTTACAACAAAGGACATATTTTTTGGGCTGCTTATATCAGCCATACCACTAGTAACATTGCTGTAGTAACTAAATTGTGGCCACCACACCTGCATGTCCAGCAGTAACACCTTCATGTGCAGCTATCACTAAGGCCAGTCAACGGTCTTGGTTGGGAATCAAACGATCACCAACTCCTGGAATTGTAACAAAGGGAACATTCTGTTCACTTAAGTTATATGCTTTCTAGCTGGAAAGCCTGTAGGCAAAGGGGCACTGTCAAGTGTTGCATTCACGGCAGCTAGTATATCATTATCTACCCTTGTACGAGAACGAGTAATCACAGCAACTGTTGCAGTCACAACTGCAGATTTGGCCACTTCATCTGCCACAGAATTCCCTACAATATGTGTTCCCACACGTTGATGACTCAGTGTATGAATGACATGAGTCTGTGGCAACCTGTCCTTTAGGCCTGCCACCTTCACCCAAAGCAATTTAGGCTACATTTTGTTGCCTTAAAATCTTTGAATCTATTCTGTCACCAATAATGCAAATTGCCATTGAAAGAATGGACACAATAATTTGAATCACATACTATAAATGTGGGGAATTTGGGACCCATATGTTCTAGTGCCAAAAACAAGGATTTTAGTTCAGCCAACTGCGTAGTGCAGTTCCCTAAGGACCGTGAGCAAGTTTTTTGTGGCTGGAATTTTCAGCCCAACATCACACCAAGAATAGTGATGCATACCGCTGAACATTGGTGCGTGGTACCTATAGCAGGCAGGGCTGAACCATCAGTATACATCCTTATTTATACTGATAAAGAGGCAAAGTATTTCTGGGTATGGGATAAACATGTCAATTTTGAAGAAATTCTTGTGTCTGCATAGACAGGTCAAAAAGACAAAGTCTGCATCCGTAGCAGTTAAGGATGTCGCCCTTTGTATCCATCGAGGATGGAGGTCTTTAATGTTAGGAATGCTAGCTTTAGTAACAGCCTGTAAGGCTGGAATGTGAGTTATGAAAATAATGTGTTTGCCTTGTGCAAGTATAGTCACCTGCACTGCAGTGACTATTTTTTCAGTGGATGCAAAACGCATTTACACACTGGAATATAAATGCGATTTATATGCAATGGGCACTGTTAAACCTTCATTAAAGGTGATATAGGTAAAGCCAATGGCACCCGCAACTATATGGATGACCAGGTTTGTTGTATTGACACGTATATGTAAGTGATCTGTAGCAAGCAAGTCAGATTGTAGTGATCTGGGTATTTCTGTGTGTCCTGATGTCCAATGAGAACTGGAAAAATTAGGATGAATCAATTCATATAATGAATTAATGCGTTGTGCATAATCAGGTATGTAGGTTTTGCCAAAATTACAAAACGCTAACAAGGATTGCAGTTTCCGTAGAGTGTCTGGAGGCTTCACCAGAGCACACTTCTCAAGGAAATGTGGTGCAAGGCTTTTTCCTTTGTGTGTAAGTCTATAATCTAAAAATAGCACACTTAGAAATGATAATTGGATTTCTTGAAGTTGAACTTGTAGCCTGTTTTGGCAAATCCCAATAATATGTGACCCCCCCTGGCCAAATGTGTGTTTAACTCATCATCTGTCAGGTAGATACATAGGACATAGAACAATGCGTCCATATCTTGTAAAATGAACACTATGCGTCCAGCAAACAGTCCAGGACTGTTCTTATACCCCATAGGTAGTCAAGAAAATGCTGCAGAAAACCTAGCACCGAGAAGACAGTCCAATATTTGCTTTTAGGTGCTATATTTTGGCAGAAAAAAACGTTGGAAATGTCCAAGTTTGTTTTGTATTTTTTACAGACTATTTCATTTATAAGTGCCGTACTGTGTTTATTTTGTATTGCTAATGTTTGTGTGTGACTGTTTAAATGTCTGTAGTCTAAGACTATGCATAGGTATGCTCCATCTTCAAGACAGGAAAACGGGGATTATTCATTTGAGAGACACAGGGTTCATTTACTTCCTGGTACTCTAATTGGGAGAGTATTTCTCTTAACAGGTGCCTTAGCATCCTGTTTTATTGGGTGCTGTGGTTGCACTTATGGGCTGGACCATATGGGTATTATATGATAAGGTGAATTCTTATCCCAGCTGACATGACTGCGATATAAACCTGGGGTTAGTGCAAGAGCCCATTCCGCTGCATAGCCTTGTTCGCCTTCATCAGGAACAAGCACAGAAAATTATGGGGCAAATTACATCCTCACCCTGTGCGTATGTTTGGACGAACTGCGGGGGCCAATCGACCTGCGCTAGGAGAATGTCGTATGATAAAGTTACATTTTTCCAGAGTATTTCTCTAATGGTGTGCTGCATGTCACCCTCAATTTGGAGATCCAAATTAAATAATCTATCTGGAGGGGATATGCGCCTGTCTGGGGTTTCAACTGTAACAAAGTTATCAGTTGCTGTTGCTGCTAGAAACTCCTGGAGATTCCAGTGCACTATAGTGACTTCTACCACACTTTTGAGGAGAGTCACCGCCCACCTCCTGTTCAGGAGGTGAGCTCTCAGTGTTTGTGGCATATTTTGCGATTACAGCCGCAACTTTATTTTTTTTCAAATTGGGGCTTAAATTGAGGAGTTTTCTCCTCCTTCTTAATCTTCATGTCACACAAGCATTGTGAGTCGCTCTCCGGTTTCATTTAGTCTTCCTGTCTACGGTCAGAACCCACTCCTCTCTCGTATTGCTTGTTAGATGAGTCCTGAAAAGAACAAGAAGGACGAATATTCGAAAGCTGATACTTATCAGGTGCTTTTATCTGTGTGCGATCACGCAAATTATAGCATCTGTCAGAAGACACCGGTGGTGGAGAACCTCCTCGAGATTTAACTTTTTTCTTTAGGTTTGGGTTTTTCCCATTGTTTTGTTAATAAACTCCGGGCTCTACTTGGCAGTATCCTTGTCGGAACTAGGTTGTGGTTTACTGGGTCAGCTTCACAAATTATTGCGACCAATAGAAGTATATACTTCAGAAATAATTATAGATAGCTCATGTTCCTGTTTGAGCAGTGCAATCTGCGCAAGCTGCTGGCATTTAGCCAGAGAAGCTGCTTCGCCTTTAATGTTAGACAGAATCATTGAGGCGACCACAGCAAAATCACCCATTCATTTCATCCCCATATCAAGGGCAGCAGCTGCCCCGTGTTTGTTCTGTATTTGTTTTAACACCTCCGGCACGACTGACATAGACGGGCTACCATGTGTGATGGTATAGACTACAGCAAAGACTGTGCCCCAAGTGACGCAGTCACCTATTACGGGAACCGTCCCATGGGGTAAGCACATAGTTAATATTCTGGGCTTGTCTTGTGGTCCTGTAAGGGGAAACACGGCTCCAATTTGATCGATTTTTTGAGCAATCCGAGAATGAATTTTCTCACTATTTGCAGGAATTGTACCCATAATTGAATATTAATATGCAGGACTTATTGTTGTTACTGCAGGCAACTGAGGTTGACCTGCCAGGCCTGCCCTTGCTGGGATAACCATCAAGATGCGCAAAACAAACTGAGTTAGACATTTATATAGTCTAGCTATACCTGTGTACAATTGTTGTAGGTCATTAATGTCGAGACCCTGTAAATTAGGAAATGGTGTATAACCAGCAAACGCCGGCCAGGTGGTCAGTTCATTACTAAGGGGACCCATGCTTACAGGATTAAATACATGTATTAGGGCACCTCGGAACCAATTGTGACGTTCCCAATGTGCAAGTGGAATTTGTAAGAGCTGATATGATCTTTATTGTTACAGTAGATTAACATTAGTGTTTTCATGAAATGTTTGTTTATTAGCATCCACAGCTGGAACAATGACCCAAGAATAAAAGACTACTTAACAATAGGCATCATGGGCTTCAACCACAAAAATAATGCCATCACCTGCATTGCCAAGGTCATGTAAATTTAAATGATTATGGACTGCATGTCTGCAGTTGGTATTGGCTGTGGCTGTCCCATTATAAAACAGTAATGGAAACAAAGTGCAAAGACAAATATGGGTAATCTTTTTAAAGGTTCAAGCTTGAACAACCAACAGAAAAAAATAGGTGCTTCCTAAAATACTGTGGAGGATATATCCCCAACACCACGGACGTTTCCAGGTGCAGGTGTAACGTTACTATGGGCATGCACAAGTACTGCTTAGGAGACCCGCTGAATAAGTACCAGACCATTGTTGGCGGTGCCATGTTGTAGGGATTATGATTGGAAGCAGGAGAACAGGACTTCAGAATGCAGGAACTGAGTCGCTCTATCACGTCAGCACCTGCAGGCCCAAATCCGACTAGCTCACAGTGCCTCACCTTAAAGCCTAACCGTTCCAGAGTAGAAGGTGATTTTGGCAAACCTAGAACATGAACCACAAGTCCTCAAGGGAACCGTGGAAACAGATTATCACCTTTTGTTCCTCACTCATACATGTCCATGGTAAACAAAAGAAATATAGGAAGTTTACAATATATTTATTGCAATATATATATTTACTTTTTTAAGTTTTTATTGCAATATATATATATATATGTATATTTTCAATATATTTATTGAAAGTATTGTTGTCTATTTTGAAGCAGATATGTTGCAATTAGTAAAGAAATACAACTGGGCAATGTAATCAACATTACTACCAGGCTGTATAGAATGAACAACCCAACCATGGCAACTAATATATCTATCAAGGCCTACCCTCAATATGTGAGTACAGGGATATATTGGTGATCTCTCGGATAAGCAACAGATCCCATAACTGGTGTGTGTAGTTAAGTGGTGTGCATCGTAAGTGTAAACTCGGTTTATGCAAGGCTGCTGCCTCCATTTCAGGATTGGTCTCTCTGACAGAATTCTCCTCTCTGCTCCACAAGGGGGCACAACATGGTTTATCTGATAAGATCTACTGTGTTGGAAAACCACAGCTGTGCTACTGTGTTATTTCTAAAAGATGTTGCTGACCGGGCACAAGAAAACAGTACATCATGTTGTTGGACCGAGATGTTCAGACTGAATCCCAAATAATATGTACAGCTAACTTCTAAAAAGCATCATGTCACAAATCAAATGTATTAGGTGTGTCAATGCAAAGCAAAAGCAGCCGAAAACATCAAATACGCAAAACTAAGGTAGAACCAAAGTGGGCCCAAAAGGGAATCACTACATAACCATCGTCCAAAACTACAAACATTTATGCAGATATAGACCCGTTGTTTGTGCAGGTGAGTTTGGGTTTCTTCAAGAGGAGTAGGAGAGTGTTCTTTTAAAAGCCAGTGCTCTAAATAAGACTTAAACAAAATATATTACATCATTGGCCCACAACAAGTCCTGTTGCTGCAAAGTATGGGAGTTGGGAACTTTAGTACAATTAGTTTAGTGGTCATCATAAATCACGGACTAGTTTTAATCTTGAAAATCCTTTGCTTTACCTAATCCCATCAGAGAGCTGACTGGAACAGAAGAAGAAGACAAGAAAGACTTCTGTTATGTAGGATTGAAGAACTACACACTGCTCCATAGGCACCTGTGGAGGTAATTGTCTCCAGCTGTGTTTTGAACCTTCTAAAAAAATGCTCCTTTGTGGATAGTGCCACTAGTTTCTTGCTGGCCCTATGCGTTGAGGAGTTAACATCCTAACACTGAAAGAAATTACTTACTTACCTGTAACTCCAGTTCTCCAACATTGGTATCTTTTATATATTCCTGTACTTGAATCATTCCCCGTCATCAGGCTAGGAATCCCCCATACATTAAAATAGCAGTATACAGTGTAAAATATAGAGCATACAAGATATATTGTAAAACGGCATAGGCCTGAAATAACATAGTATGTTTAGTAGCACATCCACCGCATCGAAAGAACCCAAACTTCAGCCAATGAGGTGGAAATTTAAGCTCTCCTACTCCCCCGAGAGGCTACCATAGCTCAGATTTTAAAGCACAAGTGTGAGAACAAATACAATGAGCCTCTGACTGGTGAGGAGTGAGGGTTGCAAGTGAATTTATACAAGATGCCAATGTTGGAGAACTGGAGTTACAGGTAAGTAACTAATTTCTTATCCAACATTGGATCTTTTATAAATTCACATGCTTGAATCAAAATTGCAAGCAGTACACATTATGAAATACAACAAAACGGGAAGCAGGCTCACCTTTAATGAAACAGATTTCTCTCGAATGCCTGTCCCACTACTGCATCAGCTTTTGCAGCCACGTCTAGGTAGTAATACTTCATGAACGTATATGCCTGCTCCTCCAGGTGGCTGCATGGCAGATGTCTCTTTAAAGCACCTTGGCTTTGGCATGACAAATAGCAATACATGCTGATAGCAAATGAGCTATTCCCTGTTTAAACAGGGCTTGACCTTTTCGTGGTTGACCAAATGATACTGCTGTTAAACATGGAATGGAACAGAAGTATCTAAGAATGACAGGCTCATTCAAATGGAAGTCATAAGGCACTTTAGGATTGAAGTTAGGATTGGTTGTGAGCATGCCTTTGTCTTTAGTGACAAATTTTAAGTCTGCTCCAAAAGGAGATAACACCAGCTGATTGAGGACTGTATTAAGCTTCGATGGAACTGGAGGAAGTCAAAAAGGTGGAAATGCTCTGAAGAGCCCTTTCATAAAAGGTTTAAGGAACCTTTGGGAATACAGAGTAGACGTCAATGTGTCAGTCCTTCGAAATCCTGAGATTGCAGCCAGATAAACCCTGACTGAAGAATATTTGAGACAACTTTTGGCCAAACTTACCAAATATGGAAGGATCTGAGAAGGCTATTTTTGAAGTGGATGATGTTCATTATTCCTGCACCAGACACAGAAACGCTTCCATTAAGCCTTGTAAGTATCACTGGAGATAGAGCCTACACCAAAATCTGTATACACTCTTGTGATAGATCCAAATGGCCAAATTCTAGGAGGTCATGTAATATGCTGTCAAGTTCAGCTACTTGGTATCGTGGTAAAGAGTCTCTCCATGATGTCTGGACAATATCCTGGGATGCACCTTCAAAGGAATGACTGGATGTGCTGCCAACTGCAGCAGCTCGCTGTACCAATATTGGCAAGGCCACATTGGGGCAATGAGGATCATAGTGGAATTATCTATCTTATCTTCTTCAAGACCCTGGGGATCAGGGGAAAAGGAGGAAAGGCATAGGCAAATATACTGGACAAACTGATCAAAAGAAAAATGCCCATCGTTCATGGATGCCGAAAGCTGCATGTGAAGTACGGGCATTTCCTGTTAATCGAAGTGTCAAGCAGATTGAATATGGGGTGACCCCACTGATTGAAAATGTAATCAACCTGTTTCTGTTCTAGTTCCCCCTCATGACAATATGACATTTGCTGGGTGAGTGCATGCGCCTTATCGATCTAGCAGCCTGGCAGATGTTCCACAGAAATGTCTAGTATGTGAGAAATGGCCCTGTTCCACAGCAGCTGAGCTTGTCCTGAAAGGATGAAACCATGTTCTTCCTTGCTTGGCTATGTGGAACATAGATGTTGTGTTGTCTGTTCTGACTAGGGTAGGTTGACCGGCCAATCTGGGGAGTAACGCTTGTAAACCTAGTCTTATGGCATGGAGTTCCAACACATTGATGTGTAGCCTCTTTTCTGCATCTGACATTTAGGCCTCTGGTCGAAAGCTCTTGCAGGAGGGCTTCCCATCCGTCCATAGACGCATCTGTAGTGAGAAAAAATAACTTCTGTTATCACCAGAAAAGAAAGAACTGTAGTTAGATTCGGAGGAATCCTCCACCACAAAAGAGCTTGCTTAAAGCGTATTGTGGCATGGACCATACCTTCAAATGAGTCTTTTACCTTTCTCCATTGTAAATCCAGCTCTAACATGTCTCATATGAAGTCTGCAAAATGTAATAAGGCCTATATATGATGCCATCATACCTAACAGGCATGTATTGCCTCACTGATTGATTGTTTTCCAGCAATAGTCATTGCCATAGTCTTTAACTTTCTCACTCTTTCTGCCGATGGAAAGGCTTTCCTTCCTGAGTGTTGAGTATTGATCCCAGAAATTGGATCTTTGTTTGGGGTTCTAACAATGATTTGTCCCTGCTCAATGTGAGGCCTAATCTCCAGAAGAGATTGATACAAGCATTCATGGAAGTTTTTGCTCTTTCCCTGGATGGCACTTCGACTAACCAGTCACCCAGGTATGGGAACACCTGGCAGCCTTCTCTCCTGAGAAAAGCTGCAACTGGAGCAAGACATTTGGGGACTATTCTAAGCACTGATTTGAGTTCAAAAGGGAGCATCTTCAACTAGGTGTGCTGCCCCGCCACTGAGAATCAAAAGTACTTTCTGTGTTTTTGATGAATGGATATGTGAAAGTATGCATCCTGAAGGTCCAGGGAGGTAAAAAATCCCCTTCCTGCATTCATTCATTTAAATCTTTATTTCGACGCATTAACATCATAAAAGATACAATTAAAAAACATTTATTATTCTAGCAATCTAACATTAGCTAACTCAAAAGGGAGTAAGGGGGTCAATAAGCTAACCTATTTCATTTATATCCCTTGCATCCGATGTAAACATATCTAATAACAAACTTCTTTATCATACACATTTTGCCCGGGCGAAAATTTCATTATAATAAAAACAATTAATAATAAATACACTCTAAAAACTATTAAAAATAGTATTAAATCACTAACCGCTAGGACATTTTTATAAAAAAATTTCATAAAAACAGCAACAGCACCTTCCTGGTTGGGTAAATGAACATACAGTTTAAATATTTGATTATCATGTTCATTATGGAGATATCTTTTTTTTTTTTAAAAATGTAGACCCAACTTTACTCTAATAAAGTTAGCAGCGAGAAGAAATCTACTAACTCCAAAAACTATCACCTGGCTGGTGTCGGTTTTTAGAATTCTACCAGCCTCCTTATAGGATCTTGAACCAATATTACGACAAAGCGGCACTATCCACTTTTTCCTTGGTATTACATAGCTGGAGCAAAATAGAAGAATATGTAAATCATCCTCCTTAGTACCATGAGTACATGAAATACAGAGGTCACTTCCTGATTTTGCCCAACTTTTTTCAAGCGCCTTTGTTCTAAGCGTACCATATCTAAATTTTAAGTACAGAGTTTTTGATAGTGGGGGATGAATCTCATCTAGAAAGGGTTCAAAGGATGCTACATCCTTGAACGATAGAACATTTTCAGTTAGAGGTCCATGAATTCTTGTATACACTGACTCGTAGCTCACATATGTCCAAAAGGATAATTTAACAATTTTCCTAGAGCACGAGTTCATGGCCTCAGGGTCAGTCCAAAAGTGGGCTAATCCGATCATGCCTAACCAATTTCTAACATGTTTGAACCAATAGACTTTGTTACAACTATCGAGATCCATGACTTCTTTCAGACCTTTCTTGTAGTCAAGTAATTCTGAAGTCGTCCACAATCTAACCCACAGCAATAACGGTCTTAATATTGCATGTTGATCTGTACGTTTCAAATTTAGGTCCAAAAAAAGGGGTATCAATGGGGTGTTAACAGATATTTTTAATAGCCCCCTAAGAAACTTGTTCTCAAGGCTTTCAAATGTATTTCTACATACGGGTCCCCATAATTCTGCCCCGTATAATACTGACAATTGAGCTTTATACTTAAAAATCTCTAGGGCAGGGGTCACTGCCTTGTTCAAGCATTTTTTATGTCTCTTAAGGATTGGGAGACAGTTTTGTTTGAAGATTATCTTATTCTTTTCTAGCTGTGATCTCCAAGCTAAAGAAGAATCTATTGAGACACCTAGATAAATAAAATTCTTCACATAATCAAGCTTCTGTCCATTTAACATTATGTTTTTCTTAAAATTTCTATGTGGGCTTAGTGCCATATATTTCGTTTTTTTAGTATTAATTTCTAAGCCCTTCAGGGAACAGTACAATTGAAACCTATCTAATAAATTGTGCAGGCCCCGTGGCGTTTGGGAAATGAGAATGGTATCGTCTGCAAATAGGAGGGACGAAACCCGTTCGCCCCCTAGTCTTGGTGAATCGTTGTCACTACACTCCATATAAGACGGAATATCATTAACAAACAGGGAGAATAGAGTCGGTGCCAATACACACCCCTGACGTACTCCCCTTTTAATTGGAATGGCTTTTGTAAGTTCCCCAGTGGGACCCCACCTGACCTTGGCATAATTATCCATATGCAATCCAATAACCAATTTTAATAAATCTGATGGGAGTCCCTGAGATTTTCAGTGATTCCCACAAAAGGTCTCGCGGAATAAGGTCAAATGCGGCTCGTAGATCAACAAATGCCACATACAAGTAGCCTTTACGGAGGGTGACATATTTCCAATACAAGCAACAGAGCCTTAGGACTTGATCAATGGTTCCTGTTTTTTTCCTGAAACCAGCTTGATATTTCGTTAAAATTAATTCTTCCTCCAACCATGTATTAATACGATTTCCTGCATCATCAGGAGGACTTCTTGCAAAGTAAGCATTCAAAATGACTTATTTCTTTAGAAACTTGTCCCGCTCTCTCAAAATCAGTATTAGTCTCCACTGACCTGTCTTCTTTTTTATTAGGAAGAACCTGGACTAAAAACCTTTATTCCTTTGCGATTTGGGGACAATCTCTATGGCTCCTTTGCAGAGAAACATGACAATTTCCATTTTCAGCTCCTGGACAAACTATTTTAAGTAGAGGTGGGTGGTAAACTCCGCTCTGCTGGTGGATTTTGCAGAGTTTTTGCCATTTCGCACTCTGCTTGGAGTGCGGAGTTGGCAAAAACTCCACCAACTGCGGTGGAGCGGAGTTTACTGGCACGCTCACCCTTACACGGTAAGAAGAGACCAGTAAACATGCATAATCTAAGTAGCTCTGCCACTGTCAACAGTGGAAGATATATTTTTGCAATACTGGTTGGCATTAGAGCTCTGTGGTAGACATGGAGAGTATTACCTCTCAGTCACGTTTGTTTCACTGCAGATCTGGGAACGCACATCAGAATATATTTGTTTCTAGCATGCAATTTTGGTTGACAATTTTCACTGGCAGCGGTTTAATTTCTCTTCAATATAAAATTTTAGGTATGTCTACTTTGTTAATCCCATTCTACGTCCGCATTTTTTTATGAGCCTGCACCTATTGGATTTCCTCTGCCAACATAAAGCAGCATCCTCTTCTGCTAAAATTGGCCAGCTGTGAAAGCAAATGTAAGAACGTCTAAGCCAGGATCAGCAAATTTGGTTGGCTGATTCAGGGTTTACAAGTAAACAACAAGAGAGGAAGGGAACAACACGACTACTCCCCTCAAGGGAAAGGATAGGAAACAACAAAGTCAGTGTGATGTAAACAAGGCACTTTGCATCAAAAGGGCATGGGTCTACAATATGGCACACCGCCCTCGCTGCTCGGCACCCGTTCTGAACCTGGAGCGCCTCGGCTCCAGGTTCCGAACGGGTGCCGAGCAGCGAGGGCGGTGTGCCATATTGCTCCAACCCCCCCCCCCCCCGGGATCCCTGAGGCTTCAAATGGATATCCTCTTAAATAAACTCGTTTCTCTCCACCACGATATTACTTGGCGGATTTTTTCACTGTAAATATATTTTTCACACAGTAGCCCACGGTAGGGTGAACCTTAGCGCGTTCATACCACCGGGACTTTGCACCCCCACTCGGGTCCTGACGAAAGCCTGTTGAACATTCATTTAGGCAGAAACATGTTGACCGCCATGGAGTGAAACAGGTCTTCTATTTTTTGACCTTCACTCCTTTTTAATATTTCCAATTAGCGAAACTATTAAATTTACTTTTTTGACTCAATTGGACATTTTTAAATTCACTGTCACCTCACATGAACCCCGCTCCGCAGTAACCTGGCGTTGCAGCACACTGGGATGGCATTCGGCCATACCCAGTGGAGCCCGATGATGAAGCATGTCACCAACCAGGTTGGTGAGTGAGGGCTTTATACATAACCTGTATTATCTTTGTAGGTCTGCGTTCCTCTCAACAACATACATGTTTGTTCTGAGCTGGTAGACCCATGCCCTTTTGATGCAAAGTGCCTTGTTTACATCACACTGACTTTGATTCAGGGTTTAATCATGCAGAAATCTGCCTGTGTCTCAGAGAGTGGACTCCGCTAAGGGAGCCGTTGATGTCTGCTCCGCTTATCCGTTGGCTTCAGCAATACGGGCGAGTTCACTGTACAATTCAAACACTACTACCAAAACCTATGATGCTTATCAGAATGGGGCGTTTATGGTGTCTGGGCAAGTGTACTGTATTGCAATTGCCCTTTTACAGCACTTACCCCTGCGAGGTGCTATGTCGCACTGAAGTGTCCACAGAAAGGAGTAGGGGTAGCATGACGATTCAGGGTGGTGGGGGCAAGAGAGGGGGGGGGGGGATTTCCAAGCCTAAAATACACATGCCTGCACATAAACCAAGAGGGCATCCACCTGTCTCGTCAGAAGTGGGGGTGCTGGATTAATGACTGCACTTCTTGGAGTTGATGGCTGTCTTTGCCTGCTTGTCCTTCTTCCTAGGTGATTTTAGAGTGCTGCCTGCTCCCATTCTTCACCTTCACTCCCTCCTAGGCATCTTCCATACATGCCATACCACCGGACATAGCCAGGAGGGTCCAGAGCATGGGGCTAACCATATCTCGATTATCCGGAATTTGGTACAAATCTGATTTGCCCTGTCTTATCTGACCAGTTAACTACTTTAAAAAGTTCAGGCTGATCTGGTTATTCGGACAAACTGTTTACGCATGGTGGTCAGAGTACGTTTGTGATGGTGCAACCATAAAGCCCCAGTGACTCTCAAAATGCGCCGTTCCTGCCGCCAAGAAGTGAACTCCCCAGCTGCACCCAGGACACCAACAGTAGCACCTCTCCTGGCTGTAGGCGCTGAGTATCTGCATGCTACCCCTGGCGATGATAGCTCAAGGAGGTCAGGTCCCTGGCAACAGCATTGGAAGCACCACCCTCAGCAAACAGACAGCAGAACATGGCAGGAGAAGCCAGGAGGCAGGAGTAATGGTGAGTTAATTGTCGGAGGAGAGCTTGGGGCAAGCTTAAGGCAGAGAGCGCAGTAGTGGCCATGTAGCAGCCCTTAAACAGCTTGAGGCGCTATGATGATGAACCAAGGTCATTGTCCGAGGGAGTGTGTCAGGACTAAGGCAGCGAGGGGAGCAGGAACCCAGCAACAACATGTAGGTCTTGTTTCCATGCCCTGGCAGTGTCTTCCTTCAGCCCCTCGAAGCAGTTCCTACCCCTCGTCCTGCACAAGAGGCTCCATGTAGCCTCCTGCGCATGCTTCCAGCCTCCCTCAGGCTTTCTCAATTACGCACCGCATGCTGTAGTGTAGACTCTTTGGAATCTCCATGGTGACAGCAGAGCACACTTCCTCCCAACTTTGAACTTATCCATGGGCCGGGAAAAAAGCATGCATTCCCCACTGACTATATGCTGCATGTCCTTAGCGGTAGGTGAGCAATACTCGTGGAGCTTTATGCAATTCGGTGGAGTTTTTCAGTAACTCCGCAGAATTCCACGGAGTGTAACTCCGCAAGCTCCGTCCAGGCCTAATTTTAAGTTAACCAGCCTTGTCTCCTTACTATAGTATCTCCTGCAAACTGATGAAAACTTGTATTTGAAGCATCTACCGCTGCGTCAATAATGAAAGAAGAAATTAGTTTTCATTCCTTTAGGATAGCTCTCGCCATTTCCCTCCTATGCTCAGGAATAAGTTCCAGTAATGGAGCACTGTCATAACACATCTGGGGATCATAATGACCTAGAATCCCCAGGGCATTCATTCATTCATTCATTCCCCAGGGCATTGGCTGTTTTTATTGAGGTTGCTGCCATAGAGGAAATTCTCTGGCCCAGATTGTTAATACGTTTGCTATGCTTGTCCGGCGGACTAGATGATGGTGTTATTGGGGTCTTGGTTCTTTTCTGAGCTGCTGAAGCAATTACTGAATATGGTCTAGTATAACCAGTGAGACAAGCTGAAGCTGAATCTGGAGCCTTGTATTTCTTCTCAAGACGAGGTATCACAGCTGGAAAAGCAGCAGGCGTATACATTAATTTTAGTTCTTCTGACCAGACATAATCAAGAACGTGTCTGTACTTAACATATTTCCGAAGTTGCTCTTTAAAGTCATAAAGAAAAGATGGTTGCTCGACAGAGGTCATTGGTAGGTTGAAATTCTTGGCTGCTCTTCCAATCAATTAATGAAATTTAGAGATATCATCTGTAGCATCCCGTGGACTTGGCCCATCATTTCCACTTGGAACAATGAATTCTCACCCATTATAATTTCTTCCATCGCCGTCTGGTGGTAGCTCTCCATCTTCTCTTTCTATATCAGAATATGTAGAACCATTAGAGTAAACATCATCCATGTCTCCTTCATGGACCGATCCCCTCGACAATGAAGGAGGTGGTAGTGGTGACGATATGGTTGTCGTTGTCAACGATACAGTCGTCGTCAACAGTATGGTTGCCATTAACAGAGTCTTTGCCATCAACAGAATGATTGATGCCAACGGTGTCATCGCCGACGGAATGCTCATCATCAACTGAGTCAACGCTGGCTGTATCTTCATCGTTGACGATGGAGCTAAAATCGTCAACGAGGTTTCCTTTGAAGGCTTCTTTTTGATTACAGATTAAGCTCTTACAGGCACATGCATCAAGCCAAAATGTGCTCGCAAAATTAGCGAATAGCAATTTGTGAGTGCATTTTACCATTTCCCAATGCATCAACCAAATAACCAAAATTCGCAATAATACCGACTCGCTAATACCGGGAAACAAGAAATAGCGATTCCTTATCAGCGACAATAAGAAAAGCGTGAGCCAATAAAGAATCACAAAAATAAATCGCTAATCTATTCATCAAACATCGCAAATAGCGATTTTCTCGAAAATCGCTATTTAGCAAGTGCAGATTAAGGGGAATCAGAAGCAGGTGCTAAAAAAAAAAAATCACTACAGCAGATAAGCTGCTGAGGGCTATTTAAACTGACCAATGAGGCCATAGAGGCCATACACCATGGCGGCACTCTACGTGTTTGCGAGGAGGATGAGGATCCATGCAGCAGGCCAGGGCAGAAGGAGAATCCAGGAGAGGATATTCCGCCTGCGCATCACTCTGTTGGAACAAACTGATGAGGACATATATGATAAGTACAGGATTAACGCTGCTATGATACTTTACCTCATAGCTGAATTAGAACCACTAATGCAGCGCCAGACACGTAGGACCCATGCTATCCCTACCCATGTCCAGGTGTTATGTTGCCTGCACCTACTTGAATCAGGAAGTTTCCAGGGGGTAGTGGCAGTAGCTGGAGGGGTATCACAAAGCTCCCTCTCACGTTTCTTTAGATCCTTCCAGGCTGCCATGATGACTCTGATCCACAACCACATCACATTCCCCACAACCCAAAGGGAATTGAACCAAACAAAACTTGATTTATATCGATTAGCCTAGTTCCCTAATGTGATAGGATGCATAGATTGCACCCACGTTGCCATATGTCCACCAGCAGTCAATGAGTATATCTTCCGTAAACGGAAATCGTATCATTCCATCAATGTCCAAGCAGTGTGCAATGGGAAAAACATCATAACCGACATCGTAGCGCAATATCCTGGGAGCACCCATGATTCATACATCTTCCGACACAGTGGCATACACACACGCCTGCTCAGGGGGGAATTTGGCGAAGGACACCTGCTAGGTAAGACAATAAACTTATGAACACTAATTCATTCTGAAATGGCAATGCATACCTGACACTAACACATTGCATACTACCCTGTAGGTGACAGTGCATACGGCGTGAGGAACTATATCATGACTCCATACTTGAACCCAGCCTCCCCACAAGAGCAGCGGTACAACGCAGCACACACCAGGACACGTAATGTGATCGAACGGACATTTGGAGTGCTCAAGAGTTGCTTCCGCATCCTGCACAAAACTGGTGGTGCGATGCTGTACCAGCCGGAAACCTGCTGTAGGATAGTGGCAGCATGTGCAATGTTGCACAACATAGCTACCAGGAGAGGCATACCCATAGAGGCGTACGACACTGAGGACAACCAGCCCCCTGTACACCCACGACACCCGCATCCTGCAAGCTCAGCGGAAGGGCAGAGGAAACATGCAGACTTCACCCAACATTACTTCAGAGGTACATAATAATGAGACAAAAACTAGCAATCTTGACCTGCACAGTTTTAATTAGCACGTGAGCAGGTACTGTTGTGTGGCTAAACATAGACGTAGCTTAAGGGTACATTCACTGCATGTACCAAGGCACAAATCAAATAAGGACTTGGACTTCATTCCCAGTCCCTATGTATGTCCTGAACATGGTTACGCCACCATGGCAAATTGTCCGGAGGTATGTTGTTGCTCAGCGCTTCCTCCCACGCACACAGAGACGTCTTTCGCCTGCATCGGCATCCCCACCCATGGGTGCAAGTGTAGGTGTTGAACGACGTGTACTACACCTCCTGCCAGTGCTGACTGGCGCTGACATGCTGCTCAGGCTGGATGCCCCCTCACTCCCCTCATCTCCTGTGACATTGCTGAGGCCACCAGCACCAGCCTGGAGCTTGGCCAAGGGCCCTGGCCACATCCCCACAACAATGCCCCATGTCAATCTGCATTGCCACCGACCTCCGTGACAGCAGTGCAGTAGCGTTGCACAACTTATTGTTTGATCTGGTATAGCCAGCCAAGCGCGCCATGAATTGGCGATGCCTCCTCCTCTCGGTGTTGTGTCCCTCCTGCATCACACGCACGAGCTCCTGCAATGTGGCGTTAGTGTGCCTGTTGCCTTCCACAACTGCTTGAGTCAGTTCACTCACGCGATCTGCCATGACTGAAATGTTCTTGTTCATCTTCGTCATTTGCAGTTTGATGGCTTCCATGTGTCGTGCTTGCAGGCGCTG
Organism: Triturus cristatus; assembly: GCF_964204655.1. Classification (NCBI taxonomy): domain Eukaryota; kingdom Metazoa; phylum Chordata; class Amphibia; order Caudata; family Salamandridae; genus Triturus; species Triturus cristatus. The sequence continues at coordinate 763,775,431 of NC_140581.1, read as the reverse complement.
CACCCTCATCATCTGCGACTCCACACCTCCCCAGACATTTGGAGTTGCTTCCTCCTGTGCTGCTATCTGGCCCCTTGACCTGTGTCTTCTCGTCATCCGGACCTGTGTCTGAGGTGTGGTGGTGGTGGTCCTCACACTAGGCAGGCTTGGTGCAGGTGCCCTTTCAGGTCCCGGATTGCTCTCCATTGGCTGAAGAGGAGGGACTGTGGGCCTGCGTCTTGGGGGTGCCTGGGATGTGCTCAGAGGTGTGACAGGTATGGCAACGGCAGTCTCTGCAGTGGTCTGTGTGCTCTCCCTGCATTCACTGTCATCAGTGTCTACTTCTTCTGCACCTGTGGTGTGAAACAGTGCAAGATTAATTTTTGTTTGTGCTAATGTTTTGCCACAATAAAAATCGTTAGCTCTTAAGTTCTCACAGTCTGTAAACACTGTCTGTAAGGCATTTTTGGAACTATGGCCTCACAATGTGGTATTTGACTCACTATTTGATTCAGGGGACTACAACTCCCATGATGCATTAGTATCTCTATGTGAAATGTGGCATGGGGTTGATTACAGCTGATTGGCTTTTTATTACTGTATGGGCACAATTAGTATTTACATTGATGGGTATATTATAGTGCCTCTTACCTTGTGTACTGTAGGCCGCGCCGGATGTATCCAGCTGCGTTACTCCCACAGCAGCTTCTGGCAGGATTGTGCCCTCCACCAGGTCCTCCAGGGCTGTGTTGTCTGGGACTGTTGAGGGTCCTCCTCCAGTGCTCTTCGCCTCCTTCAGCCTCTGTGCAATTCTCTCCTTGGCACGGCTCCGCAGGTCATACCACCTTTTTTTTAACTCTTCGATGCTGCGGTCTGTCACACCCACAGCATTGACTTTGCTTTTGATCCGGTTCCAGATCCTTCTTTTTTCAGCCTCTGGAACTTTTAGTGAGAGCTTCCCAAAGAGCTTATCATGGCTCTTTACCACCTCTTCAATGAGGTACTCTAGTTCCCTCTCACTAAATTTGAGCTTTCGTTTTCTGGCCCCTGCCCCCTCTTCTGCTGATGTGTGGGCCATTTCTGGTATTTGCAGTTGTCTGGATACAATGTATTCCTTTGCACAGCTCTCCACAAGCACTCGGCTTCCTGCTCTCACTTCCTCTGGGCACAGACTGCAGCATGGGATGAGTTACTTCCTGGTTGTGAGGTCATCAGCCTGCTCCCAATGCTACTCGGTAAAATAGCGATCTCGCTAATTGCAATTTCGCTAATTGCGAGATCGCTATTTGTGTGTTTCCCGGCCTTTGCGATTTATTTTGGTTTAATCGCTATTGTGTTTAGCGATTATTAGCGATTCGGTATTTAATCGCTATCTGCATCATGCATAGGAAGTAGCGATTCCTTATTTGCGATTCCTTAAAAATCGCAATTAAGGACTCGCTATTTCTAAGCTTGATGCATGTGCCTGCTAGACTCTGGTTTATCAGCAGAGCAGGTGGCTGAAGTGCTTTACCCAAAAAATCATGCTCAGGAAACTGGACAAGTCTTTTCTTGTGCGCTGCCTTCTTGGGAGTGGTTGGAGGGGCACTTCTCACAGAATATTCCTCTGAAGAGAGGGCATTTGATTTAGAAGGAGGAAAATTGTCTTTCCTCATAATAAATCCATCCATCCTCATTTCTCTGTCCTTAAGAGTGTTAGTTGAGAAAGACTTACATTCTGCTGACTGTTTAGGATAAAGACAATACATACACTAAGAGTGTGGATCATCAGTGTAAATCTTGCTGGTACAAGATAAATTGGTTTTAAAAAGGATCTCTTCTCTTTGTCAGCCATGATGACAGTTGATTGTCAGACCAAAAGATCTCCCTGGTCCAGAAGTTGTAACAATGTTTACTAAACGCAACTCACAGTACAGTAGTGCTGAAGGTAGGGCTGCTTCAATTCTAGGGTAGGCCAAAATGGAAACAATTTAAGGTTCACTGAAAGGTTAGAGCAGAACTCTGACAGGGAACTCCCTCACACACGACATGCAGTACAAATCCGAGCTATAGTGGCCTCTAGGGGGAGTAGGAGAGCTTAATCTTTCACTTCATTGGTTGAAGTTTAGGTTCTTTCAAATGAGGTGGATGTGCTATTAAACATACTATGTTGTTTCAGGCCTATGGTCATTTTAAATTATATAATGTATGCTATATATATTTCACTGTATATTGCTATTTTAATGTACCGGGGATTCCCAGCCTGATGATGGGGAATGATTCAAGCATGTGAATATATAAAATATACCAATGTTGGAGAACTGAAGTTACAGGTAATTAACTCATGGGACTCTTACAAACTCCTGGGGGCAACTGTGCTCCTCACCTGTTTCCTGCCGTTGTGTTTGGTTCGCCCTCCCGCCGCCGTTTATCCACCATACGGCCGCAGTGAGGAGGCAGGGACCACACCACCCAGACTCCCTAGCGGCTCCTCCCACAGCCGCCACCAGCCAATCACACGCCTGGGGGCGCTAGAAACCGGCAGCCTAACCCTGGTGGAGCGGGGGACTCTTACAAACTCCTAGGGGCAACTGTGCTCCTCACCTGTTTCCTGCCGTTGTGTTTGGTTCGCCCTCCCGCCGCCGTTTATCCACCATACAGCCGCAGTGAGGAGGCAGGGACCACACCACCCAGACTCCCTAGCGGCTCCTCCCACAGCCGCCACCAGCCAATCACGCGCCTGGAGGAACTAGAAACCGGCAGCCTAACCCCCGCGTCGCGGGACGCGCGCGGGTGACGCCGGGAGAAGCCCAGGACAAGGGCAGGACCATCTGCGACCATCAGAGGCCAGAGGAGGCCGGGCTGGGCCACCCCCCTTGTGACTGTCTCAGAGGTACTATATTACTAACTCCACCCCAGTAGCACGTTTCTCAGACATCTACCCATTCTGGAACTAATTGCAAACAAAAAGACATTATAAACAGTGGATTATAGATCATTGTGCAATCGCGGGAGGGTTTAATTTTTATATATCTTGTTGTAAAGCAGGGAGGATTCAATCACCAGCTAACCAGGCAAGGAGGTAGTGTAGTGGCGGGTTGCTGCAGTGTAAGTTTCGTTCCTACGCCCTCCTCCTTTCCTGTTTCAGTTATGTCCAACAGAACTAAAACGCGCTCTGTCACAAGCAAAGTAAATTTGTCTCGGACCTCGAATCCTTTAGGGTCTGAACCAAAAGTTGCGTTACAACCTACTGCGATTGACCTGATGTTGCAAAAAGTTAATAGGGTGATTGAGCGCGCAGAGAGAAGTCTGTCCATTCCAAATACACCTACACAACCCACTGTTCTAAACACATCAGCAATTTCCCATACCGACTCTCCAAAAAATTCCACTGAAGGTATTCCTTGTGCGCAGGTGGTAAAAGAAGTAGTCATAGACACAAATAGGGAATCAAAACAAGGGGGAAGCCGGAAGGGCCAACTTCGGAAAAACAAAGCAGGGTTACACACGGTTCGAAAGATAGGGAGGCAGCAGTCACCGAAGTGCCAGTGACACGTCATCAAACTCCACCTGGATGGATGGAGACCTCCAAAAACACATGGAAACTTTCATTATGAATCAGCTGAAACCAATAATTAGCAGGCTAGATAAAGTGATTAATGAATTGACAAAGCAGGGAAAATCTAAGGGCCTTATAGATTGTAATTTAACAGCAAACCGTTCCCTAGCAGGCCCCACGTCAGCTGGTCAGATAGTCGGTAATAATAATTGTGTGAGTAACGAGCAATGCACAATTGTACAAGTCCACGAAATACCCAAACCTACAGGCCAGGTAGAGAGGGGAAATACTCAGAAGGGGGGGACAAAGGACATGGATAAGGCCCAACAGCGAACAAATGCCCTGCTAGCTCAAATAGGAAATCCAATAACCCATGTCCACACTAACACAAATCTGACAAGCCATGAGCCGAATGACAGATTTGTTCATCACGCACCACCACATATTAATTTGCCCCCTGAAGCATGCCCTTTTGTTGTTGCTTTTACAGGGGTTCGCGAACTCAGGGAAGGGGAGAAAGAGTCATACACGGAACTGAAAAGCAAAATAATAAAGTGGTTAAACATACACAGGCCCCTGCGGGGAGGAGAGTGCGGAGAGATTGTCCATGTGAAAAGGGTAAACTGGATAGGCAGCAGGAGGAAAGATATCACAGGGGATTGCATCGTAGTAAACTTTAGGAACGCTGATCTAGTGAAATACATATTAGGCAGCTATAATAAAAACCATACGAGCACCATATGTTGCTTACCATTAGGATACTTCTACCCGAGAAGACGCGCTGCAAACGTCTATGCTTATGGTAGAACAGGAAACACACCAACAAGACATTGGGCCAGAATGGAAGAGCAGAGAGGACAGGATTATACTCAGTGGGCAAACACAAACAGGTTTAGCCCGCTACAGTGCCTTGACGAAAACGACTGACTATCCCAAATTGGGAAATGTCATGAAAAGATGGCTCAAAGGGTGGACAATAAATTAAGTACACAGAGGGTCCCAGAAAGCTATCAAGTAAAGAGGGTGGATGTACATCGAACATCTGTAGGTGAGGATGATCAGGGAGTGACATTGCTTTGGAAGGATGATCTAAGGACACACAGCCAGAGAGGAGAGGTTGGAAAAGCACTGAGAGAAGGTCTGATGTTACTGTCCTGGAATATTGCAGGCTTGGCAGGTAAATTTGAAAATTGTGATTGGAAGAAAAACTTCCGTGGCTATCATATATTAGCTTTCCAGGAGACATGGGCGGTAGAATCCTCCCCCCATCAAATAGAGGGTTACAAGTGTTTCTTTGTACCAGCTATAGAAGGCAGATCAGGCAGAGCTAAGGGAGGGCTGGCTTTGTATGTCGATCTAGATGTAGAAGGCTCATGGTCACAACCTTCCTGGACATCGCACACCTTCCAGGCAGTTGTATTTCAAGGTCAAGGGCTGAGATTACTGATATTCAATATCTATAATTCAGGGCCAGTGGATGGGAATTACTTAGTAATCCAGGAACTAGATAACAGACTTAATTATGAGATTAGTCAGAGGAAAGGGGTGGGAGAACCTATAGTCTTGATTATGGGTGACTTAAATTGCCATCTTTGCCCAAAATTGTTCCCCGTAAGTGCTGACTGGTCATCATGCCCGGCAGAGAGTGGGCCACACTTTGAGCACAACAAGGAGGGTACAACCTTTATGAAGCTATTAGACACTTATGCTCTAACACATGCAATAGACTTGGTGGCCCCGGGTAGGGATGGTACTCTCACTCCAACATTCAAAGGTAGGGGATGCCACTCCATTATAGACTATATTATGATATCTACCTTTGCAAAGGACCGGGTCAAGGAGGTGAAAATAGATTGGAGTCCCTTCAGTGACCATAACCCATTGACGATGGATCTAATATATAGTGGTCGCTCTATTAGAAGTAAACCGGCAGCCATCGAATTGCGACCAGTGGACTAGGGGAGGAGACTTAGATGGGCAAAAATTAATGCCCAGGAGTTCTATGGAACTCTAGCAGAAAAAGGTAAAAAACAGATTTATGATTGTCTTGATCCCTTAGTAGAGGGAGGTGTGCTGGTCTCAGTGTTTGAGTCATTAACTAACTTGGTGGGCGAACTACTGAAAGTAAAAGGGACCAAAAAGAACGGAACCCAACCACGCTGGTTTGATTCCGAATGCTCGCGAGCACTGAGAGACTTAAAATCATGCCTTAAAATCCAACCTAGGGACAAGCAGAAAGTAGCTCTCTGTAGAAACATACACAAAACAAAGGTAAAACAGAGGAAAACCACGCTTCAAGCGGAAGTCTGGGCTGACCTAAGGGAGGCTGGGGAGAATAGAGATTTTAATGAATTCTGGAAAATCATCAATAGACCCTGCTTTCAAGACAGTAATGCTCCGGTGCTTAGCAATAATATACTCCCCGAACAGTGGGTGGCTCATTTTAAGGGCCTTTACAATCATAGCAATGATACTGTGTCTGTAGGGGGTTGGGACGGGGTTCGGCTCGGTGAATCAGAATTTTCACTTCAAGAAATCACCCAAGCAATCCAAGGCCTGACACTTAACAAAGCTCCGGGGCCTGATGGTACGCCACCAGACCTCTATCTAAGCAACATCGAGCTTTGGGCCCCTGTTATGACAAGGGTGCTAAACGCAGCTATAAAATCTGGTCTTCCGCGATCTTGGTCTACAGCATTGATTGTCCCTATCTTCAAAAAAGGGAGTAGGGACAATCCTCAATGCTATAGACCAATCTCGTTGATAGACGTGTCAGCCAAATTGCTGGGCAGGGCGGTTTTAAATCGCCTTATGGCCTGGACAGAAGAGCACCACGTCATGGTAGACACCCAATATGGCTTTAGATCGGGTAAATCAACAAGCGATCAATGCCTTAACCTTTACTTATTAGCAGCAAAATACATAAAGGCTAGTAAAGGTACACTCTACATGGGTTTTATGGATCTGGCTGCGGCTTTTGATAATGTAAATAGGAGTAAACTTTGGGCCATGATGAGCAATCTGGGAATTGATCCCGGACTTATTAACATTCTCAAGGAATTACATTGGAACACCACGGCCAAGGTCCACTTTAGCACAGGGGAGGGGGGAGTACTGATCCCTTCCCGTGCACCAGCGGAGTGAGGCAGGGATGTATCCTTGCCCCCTTTCTATTTTCCCTCTATATAAATGAGTTGGAGAGAACACTGGTTGACTTAAATGTGGATTGTCCCAAAGCAGGAACGCGTCATATCCCGGTACTGTTGTATGCGGATGACGCGGTCCTGCTTGCTCGAACAGCTCTGAGTCTACAACATCTCGTTGATGGGTTTGTGGAATTCATGGACAAATTAGACCTGTCCGTGAATCTGAACAAATCCTACGTGATGGTGGCAGGCAAGAAACCATGTAGAAAATTTGTATTTAAAATAGGGTCCCACACACTAGAAACTGTAAACTCCTTCTCCTACTTGGGCCTTTTGTTTGATGGGGAGATAAAGTTCGACTTTTTAATTGAGGAAAGGTGTAGAAAGCTGGTCTCCGCAAACGGTGCGATACTCAACTTTGCCCGAAGGCTGGGTCGTTGGTCACCAGAGCAAGTAATGAATCTATACGTAGCTGTAAGTACTGGAAAGGCCTTATATGGTGCAGAGGTCTGGGGCTTCAGGGATGCAAAACTTTTACAGTTGGAGGAAGACAAATTCCTACGTAGGATCCTGAAGCTACCACAGAGTACCCCAGCAGGAATTGTACACACTGAACTTGGGATTCCATTTATCACAGACCAGGTGAAGGTGAGGCCTATTATGACATGGCTCAGAATTTGGGTGAACCCCGAAGCTGAGCTAAGTAGGGCAATAGTTGGCGATTGCTTACAAAAAGACAATTGCCTCCAAATTCCTTGGCTGAAGTATATCAAGGATACATTAGGAATCATCGATCAGTCGCTACTATTCACTGATCCGACTTCCATTACCACCGCTTGCAGACATCAAATTAAAAAACAGCTACTAGAAAAACTTGAATTGCGAAGATTAAGCTCCGACTCTGCAAAAAAAATCGGTTGTGGCACACCGTCTAGTGAGTAATGGAGAAGGCATGGAGCCCTATTTATTTTTAATGTACAACCAGCAGGATAGATTTTTAATGTGTCGTTTTAGGCTCAATTTGTTACATAATATTTTAGCATATCCATCAGGTTTTACTTTAACAATTGAGCAGAAGGGAGTATGCGGCAGCGACAATAGGTCTCCGCAGGACACCATTAATTTTGTACTTTTGTGTTCTTTTTATCGAATTCCCTGCCGCAGATTTCTTGTTGATATTTTAAAAGAAGTAAAACTCCGTCAAGCCAAGACTGCTCTACTATTTTTGCAAAAGGCCAGTGATATGCGTATCCTGTGCTCTATTATGAATTTTCTGAAAATAGTAGTAAGACTAAGAAATACAAGAGACTGAGCAGCGAAGTATATAATGCCATATGTTTAAATGTTTTAACCCTCCTTTTAATGATGTATGGTTCAGAAATGTAATTAATGTATTTTGTATAATGTATTTTTATGATGGTTTTTAATCCTCGAAATAAAGATCTACTGAACTGAACTGAACTCATGTCTCTCAGCGTTAAAACTTGAACCCCTCTACTCATAGGGCCAGCATGAAACTAGTGCCAAGATCCAATGTTGAGAACCTGCTTGCCCCTCTGAAACTTGTCCTTTGTGGCTGGAGAGTACAGAAAGTCCTTGGAATAGAGGAATATTGGCCTGCTACAAGAAGTCCAGTAGACCAGTCACCAGTGGCCATTTACCTGACATGCTTGTGTGAAACTTCTTCCTAGTGCCTGGACACTGCAGACGGTTGTGCAGACAATAAAGTTGGTGATGCTAAAGAGAAATCCTGGGACCAAGTTGGAACAGGATATTATGCTCTGGACTTGATCTGCATGAGGAATCTTCATACAACAAAAAAACATTGTGTTAATTTGGGGAATTTCGGAACCATAGAAACGGAAGTTAATAGAATTATTTTTACCAAAATGAGATTTTAAAAAACATGCTACAGCAGCAGCTTAATCTTAGGGTTTTCGATCAATGGCCGTATCACTCAACAGGCATATCTGACCTTAAGAGCCCTTCTCTTCTGTAGGTTCATTCCTAATCCAACTAAAGACTTTTGACCATCAGTTCGAAGATAAAACGTTTCACGGAGATGGACAGCAATTTTTGCACACCCATCCTGAGTTTGCTTCGAAGGATGACCAATCCCCATTCTACCCCATCCCATAGAATAAAACTGGATTTTTATTCTCCTATTGTTTTTAATTGAAAGGTCTTTGATTTTGCTAGCACTTTTGACCCCTACCTTACTTCTTAACTTATTGGTTTTGGAAGCTATTACATAAATACTGAACATTTTTTCTATGCACTTTTCTAAGGAAAACGTTACCCATTAAGTCAACTTGCCAGGGATTCCTTACTTTTAGGAGTGAGAAATATCGGGTCTCATGGGAGGTTAGTCACAGCGCACATCAAGTCTGCGGTGGCTCTTCTCACATGTAATAGCAATGTGATATCGTGTAGGCACAATTTAAGGGCCAAGATTTAGAATCAATGAATCAGGAAGAACCAGCAAATAAGGAATAACATGTCCAAGGTACATCAAATTGTATAGACACCTCATGGATGCACTGACATTATGTCACATTAAAGGTTTCTTCACTAAGTGCACATGCAGTGAATGGATTCATAAAACTAGGATAAGTGTTGAAGGCAGGAGAATTACAATTGAAATTTATTGGAGAAAAAGCAAGTTTTCAAGATTTTACTGAAAATTGCTATGGGTAGAATGAAAAGTAAATTATGTGGTGGTTTGTATCATGGTGTTGCTCCCTTAACTGAAAACCTCTGGCCACTCAGCCTGGTACATCTGAATTTGAGGATAACTACCAGGTTAGCTGACGAAGAGTGAAAAGGTTTGTTAGGAAGGTATTGGAGGACTGCTTACAGATGATGGAGGGAGCATAGCCAAACAAATAACGAAAAGTATAACAAAGCACAATGCACTTCTGCATCAGAAGCAAGTGTAAAGTGCTTATAACTAATCAAGATGACCGATTTTTCTGCTTCTTCTTGTGGATCTACAGTGGAAGTCAAGTCCACGTCAGTGGACTGTGCAAGGTATCGTTGTACGGGGTTGCCTGCCAGTGGTCACTCACAAGCTTATTGAAAGCAAAAGTAAGTCCTGGTAGCTTGAAGGAGAGGAAAAACCTATGTCTCATTTTCAGTGCCCGTTTTGTGCTTGTGGGAAAACGTACACTATAAGTCAGAAACATCCTCTCTCTAGATCCTGGTTCTCAGGTCATATGGAGTCCAACACGACTTTTCTGGGTGCCATGACCAAGATACAAAAATCAACAAACAGAGCGCTTCACAATTGTTGTATATCAGAATATTGAAAATGAGTAAGAATAGAATAGCTCACCCTTATCTGAAATGAAAGTGAAGTACTGCTCATCCTACTGATGTGTCTCTATCTGCCAAAATTTCCAATAAGTAATGTTGAGTGAAGGTATGGGGATTCTTCCATGCAACTGCTCAGCAGATACCAATAAGGGGTACTCCTACATAGAGGGCCATTGACGCAGTCATGCACCTGGTGAAATCTGCTGTAGCTGTCTTTGGAAGCAGAGCTCCTACCTTTGTGTGACAGAAAAAAATGCCTGCTGATACCCATCTCGAAATTCCATGCTTGATAAAGGGTAGCCCTTCCTCAGATTAGTGAATGGTACTAGTGATTGATACGACTTTCTGAATTCTTTCATTCTGCCTAGATAGAAAGTTATATATCTGCACAGTTTCATAAAGTGTAGAGCCTTTTCTGCCGTATCTGTAGGATTCTGAAAGAATGATACTAGTATTACCAGCTCATTAAGGTGAAATTCTATGGAAATCTTGGTTATAAATCATTGGTTCATACTCAGTGTCACCTTGTTTTTAGAGAATTGCAGATTTGGTTCTTTGATAGTAAAAGCCTGAATCTCGCTGACTCTACTGGTTGAGGTAAGGGCTGGCAAAAGCACACTGTGCTAGGACAGATACTTAAGGCTGTCTCTGTGGATTGGTTTGAAGGTACCTCTCATTTATTGGGGTAAAACTGTGCTGAGTTCCTATTTCAGTGGTGGCTTTCGTGCCTGTGGGGAAGGTTCTGAAGGGTCCGTTCAGACATTCCTTCACTACTCTGTGTAAAATAAGGAAAGATATTCTGTTGAGTGAAGATTCCTTAAAATGGCTGCAAGGTCACCCTTGCCTAATGTGTGCCTCACATCCCAGTTCCTGCAAGTGACAAACTCCCTAGAAAGCCTCTAGAAGAGATAATGGGGGGGATATGTATGGGCAAGGCTCGGCCACTGCTATAGGAAAGGTTCTAATAATTAGCAAAGCTGGAATACTGGAAAGAACAGAAATATAATTCGGACCTTTTATTTCATACAATCCTAAGATCAAGAGTCACCAAACCAGTTTTGGAGAGACCAGTCTTAGTACTCCATGGGAGGGAATTAATGAATATGAGCTACACGAGGGCAGCCGAGTTTCTGAACTTTACTACTGGGACCTATTGAAAGCTTCGAACGAACCACTCACTAAACAGAATTACCACTATAAGTGAGAGATTGCAGTGAACTGTGAGTGGGATGATCAGAGTATGAACATTTCCTCCCACCTCTCCAGGTGAAATATCTGATGGTGGTTCAGATAAAATCATCAAATTTTACAAAGGCATACTTCTACCACCTGCCTTTTGCATAGACCCCTGACCAGACGAAAGTAATGTAGGTGGTGTGGCCTGCTAGTTCAGACTTCTAATGCTCCCAAGACACAGAACACAGCTGGCCATCTGAACACGGAGTGACAAACAAGTTACTTACCTTCGGTAACGATGTATCTGTAAGAAACATTAGTTAGTTAGATTCCTCACCTTAGAATATCCCCAGGCGTCAGGCTGGATCCGGAACGGTTTTTGTAGCAATACCCCTTGCGCGTCGCTAGGCGTCGTCTGCGGCTCCGCGTCCGTCGTGCGCCGGAAAGACGTCGCCGGAGTACTTAGACGCCGCCCTCGCGCGCTGACGTCAGTTCTTGTACATAGCTTTCCGCGCCAGGAACGCAGAGCCATGCAAGAGACCGACACTGGTGCCAAAAAGTCTAGGGCCCTGAACAGGATGACCTTAACCCTAGATGTCGCTTCGCAGAGCGGGGAGGATGGGTGGGTCGGTGAGGAATCTAACTAACTAATGTTTCTTACAGATACATCGTTACCGAAGGTAAGTAACTTGTTCATCTGAAAGAAACACGTTAGTTAGATTCCTCACCTTAGAATAGATACCCCAGCAATACCAACCCCGGTGGAGGGTCTGCAAACCAAGATCACACCAGAAAGTCCTGGAGAACAGAACGGCCAAAGAAGCCATCTCTCCGGACTTGGCTGTCCAGGCAAAAGTGCTTGGCGAACGTGTGCAGTGAGGCCCACGTCGCCGCCTGACAGATGTCCTGCAAGGGAACTCCCCATCCCAGGGCAGTAGTCGCCGCTGTGGCCCGGGTGGAAAAGGCTCTCAGCCCAACAGGAGGGTCCTTTTTCGCCAAGGAGTAACAAACCTTTATACACAAGATGACCCACCGTGAGATGGTCCGCTTGTGTACAGCCCTCCCCTTCTTAGCACCTACGTATACAACAAAAAGTTGGTCGTCCACCCGGAACTGTCTGGTGCGTTCCAAATAAAAGGACAGCGCACGTTTGGGGTCCAGATTGTGGAGCCTCTCTTCATCTTTCGAAGGATGCGGAGGCGGAAAGAAGGTGGGCAATGTGACCGATTGCCCGATGTGAAAGGGGGTCACCACTTTCGGAAGAAAAGAAGGACGAATCCGGAGGACAACCTTGTCCGGATGAACAGAAAGAAAGGGAGGCTTAGATGACAGAGCCTGGAGCTCACTCACCCGTCTAGCCGAGGTGATAGCTACCAGGAAAGCAGTCTTAAGAGTCAGAAGACGAAGGGGACAATTGTGAAGAGGCTCACAGGGAGCGCACATCAGAAAGGTCAAGACAAGATTCAAATCCCACTGAGGCATTACGAAGGGGAGAGGAGGAAACATGTGAGTAATGCCTTTAAGAAAAGACAAAACAACAGGGGACTTGAAAAGAGAAGGCTGATCAGGAAGCCGTAAGAAAGCAGAGATTGCAGAAAGATAACCTTTCAATGTGCCCAGAGCAGAGCCCTGCTGGGCCAAAGAAAGAAGAAAGAGTAGAACCTCAGAAAGAGGGGTGGAAAGGGGATCCACAGCCTGTGCTGTGCACCATGCCACAAATTTGTTCCACCTGCAGGCGTATACCGATTTTGTGGAGGGACGCATGGCTGCCAGAATAACATCGCAGACTTCAGGAGGCAAGTCAAATGGCATCAACTGTCGCCGCTCAATCTCCATGCATGGAGGTGGAGACTGGACAGGTTCAGGTGGAGGACCGTCCTCTGCTGCTGCGACAGAAGGTCCTCCTGAAGAGGCAGTCGTACCGGAGGATCGATTGACATACTGAGTAGCTAGGGATACCAGTACCTTCGTGCCCAATCCGGAGCCACTAAGATGACTTGGGCCCGGTCGCGCCGGATCTTCTTCACCACTCTGGGCAGAAGTGGTATAGGCGGAAAGGCGTACAACAGACCGCAACTCCACTCGCGACGAAAAGCGTCTCAGAGCAAGTGCCGCCTTGGAAATTCCAACGCGCAGAACTGCTGACATTGCGCGTTCTCTTCGGTGGCGAATAGATCTAACCAAGGCCCTCCCCACTGCAGAAAGAGACCTTGCGCCACGTCCGAGTTCAAACGCCATTCGTGATCCATCATGCAACGGCGGCTGAGTTCGTCTGCTCTGGCGTTCAGAAAGCCCGCCAGATGTTGAACCACCAGGATGATGCCCTGGTGTTCCAGCCATGTCCAGAGGTGCAGAGCCTCCTGACAAAGGGTCCACGACCCCACCCCGCCCTGTTTGTTGCAATACCACATGGCGGTGGTGTTGTCTGTGAACACCTGCACGACACTTCCCCGGACAGAGGGCAGAAAGGCTTTCAGTGCAAGCTGGATCGCTCTCAGTTCCAACAAGTTGATATGGAGTTGAGACTCTGCCGGAGACCATAGGCCTCTGATCTCCGCCTCTCCCATATGGCCCCCCCATCCCAGGAGGGACGCGTCCGTCACTACTACGTGTTCCGGTTGGGGTAGGGAGAGGCATCTGCCCCTGACCCAATCGCGGTCCATGAGCCACCACTGCAACTGTTTCGCAGTGCCCTCCGAGATCAAGACATGGTCGGTCAGGTTGCCTCGATGCTGGGCCCACTGAAACTTCAGGTCCCACTGCAGAGCCCGCATTCGCCACCTGGCGTAATGCACCAACAGGATGCAGGAGGCCATCAGCCCCAGAAGCCGCAGCACCAACCTGACCGAAACCCAGAATAGAGGCCGAAAGATGGGAATCAGAGCCTGAATATCCCGGACCCGCTGTTCCGGAGGATAGGCCCGGAACTGCGCCGAATCGAGAACCGCTCCGATGAAGAGGAGCTTCTGGGAGGGTCTCAGGTGTGACTTCGGCACGTTGATGGAGAACCCCAGCAAATGCAGGAGGTCGGCCGTAGTCTGGAGGTGGGAGATGACTTGCTGTTATGTTATGTTATAAAGAACTTATAGAGCGCACGGACACCGGGGGGTTTCATGGCGCTAAGCTTGAAAAGTGTTGACAGCGAGGGGGCTTAAGCATATGCTTGCGTGAACAACCAGGTTTTAAGTGCTTTCCTGAAGCTTAGAAGATTGTCACAGCTCCTGATTGATAGAGGTATGGTGTTCCAGAGTTTCGGGGCGAGGTAGGCGAACCTGCGGCCACCTTGTCGCTGGAGCTTGAAGCGGGGGAGGGTAAGGAGATGAAGGTGAGCAGAGCGCAGATTGCGACGCAGTGTGTGTTTGTCGTTGATAAATTTGGGGCTCCTACAATGTAGTGCTTTAAATATCACACAGCCAGTCTTAAAAGCTGTGCTTTGGGCTATAGGGAGCCAGTGAAGTTCGGATAGAGAAGATCTCGCGGAGTGCCAGTTAGGTTTTTTAAGAATTAATCTTGCAGCCTGATTCTGAACCAGTTGGAGACGGTGAAGTAGGAATAGGGGGAGATCAAAGTAAATGGAGTTAGAAAAATCGAGACGTGAAAGAACCAAGGCGATTACAACTTGTGTGAGTGCTGAGTGAGATAGTAGGTGAGAGATCTTGCGAATTTTACGCAATTGAAAGAAGCAGGAGGAGACCACTGCCCCAACCTGTCCTTTAAGAGACAAGGCGGAGTCAATGGTCATCCCCAAGCTCTTTACAGCAGATGAGGGGTTAGGTGGGGCTCCTAGTTCAGAAGGCCAAAAGTGGTAGCCCCATAGGGTCTCACTCTTCCCGGGCATGACCAATTCTGTCTTACCAGGGTTGAGTTTGAGATGGTTAAGATCCATCCAGCGCTGGATATGAAGCATAGTGGCTTGAAATTCGGCCACTGAATCAGCAGAATCGAGAGTGAACACTAGCTGAAGATCATCAGCATAGTTAAAGATAGTCGCCTTTCTACTTTTTAGTGAAAGAATCAGAGGTTTGAGGTATAGATTAAAAAGGAGTGGCGATAGGGATGAGCCCTGTGGCACCCCACAGGTGGTAGAACGTTTAGGGGCTGTGAAAGAGCCGAGGCGAACTGCCTGTGTCCTATCTTCAAGAAAAGACTTTATCCAATTAAATGCAGAGCCCTGAATGCCGGCTTGTGTGACACGGTCCAACAAGATCTTATGGTCGACCGTGTCAAAAGCGGCCGACAAATCTAGTAGCACCAGGGCCTGGGGGATATTTTTGTCTAGGTTGGCTCTAAGGGTGTCCAGGGCTGCGAGGATCACAGATTCTGTAGAATGGGCAGGCCGGAAACCGGCTTGATGGGGCTCTAGATATTCTGTCTGTTCAATAAAAGAGGAGAGACTGCCTGTAACGTGGGTTTCCAAGATCTTGGCCAAAAAGGGAAGAAGAGAGATAGGGCGATAGTTTGACAGCAGTGAAGGCTCGGATCCTGGTTTCTTCAGCAGGGGGATCACAATAGCGTTCTTGAAAGATGTGGGGACCAAGCCTTGCGCTAAAGACTGGTTAAGGAAGGGAAGCACATGCTGAGAAAGGTTGGTAAGAGCAAGCCTCATGACTTGGGGAGGACAGCAGTCGTCTGGGGACCCAGATTTAACACGGGTCATCAGATCCGAGAATAACTGAGAGCAGATTGGTGGAAAATGGGATAGAGTTAGGGAGTTAACGGGTCCGCTGGACAGAGGGTCCGTGCTAGTACTAATCGGTATGCTGGCTTTAATGGCGGAGATCTTATCCAAAAAGTAACTATTCAGGGAGTTACATAGCTCTTGAGTCGGAGCCTGAATGGGGCGTATGCACTCGGGGTTGCAAAGAACATCTACGATAGTGAAAATTTCTTTCGACTTGTTCTGAGTGTTAAGAATTCTGGCTGAGAAGTAGTCAGCCTTAGTCTTCAGTATTACTTTTTTGTACTCTTTCCGAGCCTGTGCAAAAAGCATTTTGTCTTCCGTGGAGTATCTAGTCCTCCATTTCCTCTCTTTTTGGCGGAGCGCAAGTTTTAATTCTTTTAGCTCTGCCGAGAACCATTTATGAGCGTCAGAGTGACGAGCGTGGGAAAATTTAGTGAGGGGAGCATGAATGTTGGAAGCTGACAGTAACCAGTTGGATATATTTTTTTCCATGATGTTAATGTCGTGATTGAACGTGGGGGCAGTATTAGACAGGGTGTTAACGAAATGTGATTCGTTAAGTGCCCTCCATTTTCTAGTCATCCCTCCTGTAGTTGGAGGGGCTTTGAACCCGGCGTGTATGGAGGCAGTACATTTTAGCAAGTGATGATCAGACCAGATGCAAGGTGAGATTGAGGGCACTGAAATACTAAAGTTAGAAGACCAAATATTGTCCAGGATATGCCCCTTTTCATAAGTAGGAGCTAGTACATGTTGGGTCATATTAAGATTAGAGAGCAACTCGGAGAGTTCTGTTGCGTGGGGACCGCCCCGGGCATCCTGATACCAATAGTTAAGGTCACCTACTAGTAAGACATTAGAGTAATTAGTATGAAGGTTAGCCATTTGTTCGCTAAGTAATGTGGGAAAAGTAGACATCACCTGGGGGGGGCGATAAATAAGCGCAAAGACAATGGAGCCATAATTGGTGTCAAGTTTGATAACAATGTTCTCAGTTTCCGGCAAAGCAAGGGGGGGAAGTGAGGCAGACTTCAAATTTTTATTAATGATAGCAGCGACCCCACCACCACTCTTGCCTGAGGACCTATTGGCGTGCAGGATATAATAATCAGCCGGGAGTGCAGCCAAGATGTCAGGGGCAGAATCCTTGGTTAGCCATGTTTCGGTGACCAGGAAAATGTCAGGTTTTTGAGATGACAATAAGAGGAAAACTTTCTGGGGCGAGCCCGCCTTCAACAGCCAGTCGTCGAGATAGGGGAAGACTGGAACCCCCGATCTGCGCAGATGAGCTGCGACCACCGCCATCACTTTCGTGAACACCCGAGGGGCACTGGTGAGGCCGAAGGGGAGCACGGTGAACTGAAAGTGCTCCTGACCCACCATGAACCGCAGGTAACGCCGGTGGGCCGGCAGGACGGGGATGTGAAAATAGGCGTCCTGCAAGTCCAACGCTACCATCCAGTCTCCAGGGTCGAGGGCAGCCAGAACCTGAGCTAAAGTTATCATCTTGAACCGTTTCTTCCGGAGGAAGGCATTGACGCTCCTGAGGTCCAAGATAGGGCGTAGGCTCTCTTTGCCCTTCTTGGGAACCAGAAAGTAGTGGGAATAGCATCCACGGCCTACTTCTGGACCAGGAACGCGCACGACGGCCTCTTTGGCCAAGAGGGCCGTAACTTCCTCCCGCAGAAGATTCAAGTGACCCTCCGATATACGGTGGCACTGCGGTGGCATGGCTGGAGGGGTAATCTCGAAGGGGAGGGAGTAGCCCCTTCGGACGATTTGCAGCACCCACCTGTCCGTTGTGATGGATCGCCAGTGGAGCAGGTGATGGCGAACTCTGCCGCCCACTGGCGTGGAATGGGCCTGAAAGCTCGGACTAGGAGGGCTTTGAGGCGGATGCTGCCGGGGTGGATGTGGACTGACCGGCACGTTGTCCTCCAGTACCGCCACGGCGGAATCCACGTCCGCGTGCAGGTTGGTTCTGCGGCCGGTGGCTAGGCGGACGTGAGGAGGCGCCCCTTCCTTGGCCGAGAGACCCAAGGACTTGGCCGTAGCCCGGGAGTCCTTAAAACGAGCCAGCGCACTATCCGCCTTCTCACCAAAAAGGCGAGTGCCATCAAAGGGCATATCTATGAGGGTACTCTGGACATCCCCGAGAAAGACGTGGACCGCAGCCAGGCGTGGCGCCGGAGCGCCACCGTGGTGGAAATCGCCCTGGTGTCTAGTCCACACTGTATGGCATGTCGTGCTGCATCTCGCCCGTCAGCAAGCGCCTGAGAGAGACGTGTCCGGGCCTCCTCTGGACACAGGGCCAGCACGTCGTCCACCGTATCCCACAGAGAGTGGGAGAAACGGTCCAAGAGGCAAGCGGTGTTCAAAGACCGCAAGCCCAAACTCAGGGAATAGAACAGCTTCTTTCCGAACTGTTCCAGGCTCTTGGATTCCCGATCCGGAGGAGCGGACGGGAAAGAGGATTGGGAAGTGGAGGCCTGGATAACCAGACTCTCGGGGGTGGGGTGTTGGGACAGGAAACTGGGGTCGCCCGGAGCAGGGCGGTGGCGCCGGGCCACGTTCAGATCCACAGGAGGAACTGTGGAGGGCTTGGACCAAGTGCCCTGCAGAACGTCTATGAGGGCCTCATTGAACTGCAGCACAGGCTCTGTGGAGCTTGCTGACGGTTGAAGCACCTCTGTGAGGATGTTAGTCCTCACGGCCACAGCAGGCAACTCGAGCCCCAGGGCTTCGGCCGCCTTGCGCAGCACCACTGAGAAAGCTGCACCTTCCTCCGAGGCCACAGTTGGAGGAGAGATGAAACCATCGTCCGGGGAGGTGTCCAGACCACTGGCATCCCCCAGTTTGTCTGCCCAGTCCTGTGAAAGTTGGCCCTGTCTGGCCATAGGGTCCTCAGACCCCTCCCAGTCGCCCCGTCATCTGATTCCTGATAAACAGGAGGACTGATCGGAGCCGGGCGGTAGATGAAACGCTCATCCATCGGCGTCGGGTGCGGCGTCGAGTGGCGCCGCGCCGGCGCTGGGCCCGGACAGGGGCTAAACCGGGGAACGGCGTCGTCCGGAGGCGGAACCGGTGTTGGCGCCGGTGGAGGTCGACCGGAGCCGGCAGAGATCCAGTCCTGGATCCCTCGGGGACCTGCGGCGTCGGGACCGAAGTCGTCGTCGGCGCCGGGGCCGGAGCCGCCGGCACGCAAGGTCACCTAGTCTAGCCTGCGGGGCCCGAAGGCACGCCGGCAGGCATCGACGGCGGAGCCAGGCCCCTCATGGCCGAGAAGAAGGCACTGACCTCCGCCGGAGTCGCGTCAGTCCCAGGGACCGGCGGGTATGGAGACGGACGCGGTGGGACCGCCCTGACCCTCGGCCGAGTCGCGCGACAGGCGAGGGGAATCCGAAGAGTGGTGTCGCCTCTTGGACTTCTTTGATCGCTTCGACTTACCCGAAGACTTCGAGCCCGACGAGCGATGATGGTGGCTGCGGCTCCGTAACCGGTCCTTGGACCTCCTCCTGGACCGGGATCGTGAGCGGCGCGGAGCCGAGTGCCGAAGCTCGAGAAGCTTACGGGACCGCTCTCGCCTAGCCTTCGAGGTCAAGGCCTGACAATCGGGGCACGACTTCGCGTCGTGGTCGGCCCCCAGGCAGTAAAGGCACCGGCGATGGTGGTCCGTCACCGACATCAGTCGATGACAGGAGTCACAGGCTTTAAACCCAGGCATCCTACCGGCACCAGAGTCGAGTCGACAGAAGACCAAAAAGAGTAAAAAAAGTTTAGTCAAAAATTGACTAAGGGGTAAGCTCTTCCCGGATCGGCGCTGTCTGGCGCGGAAAAAAGAAGAACTGACGTCAGCACGCGAGGGCGGCATCTAAGTACTCCGACGACGTCATTCCGGCGCACGACGCCAACGACGGACACGGAGCCGCAGACGACGCCTAGCGACGCGCAAGGGGTATTGCTACAAAAACCTTTCCAGAATCAGCCTGACGCCTGGGGATATTCTAAGGTGAGGAATCTAACTAACGTGTTTCTTTCAGATGGCACAAACATGCAGTTGTAACTGGTCTGGCACTGGACTTGGTGAAGATTATTTGTTGAAATTGGAAAGTAAGCGACAAAAACCACCTCACACTTGCAGAGTGCCACCCTGCCTCTACCTGGCTTGCACCTACACAGAACTCACCACAAACGTCAAGCTCCCACATATCTCTGATGGTGCTGTCTCCCTTCAGCACCCTGATTGACGGCAGCACCACGATGGCACATGGGGATCAGCTGGCTGAACAACTATTTTTGCACAACGCGGGGAAACAGATAGACCCATGAAGAGATCACTTCTGTTGCATTATGGAGGCGAGGAGATCTATCAGCTCTTTGACACACTGACTGGGAAAGGAGCAGAAAATGACTATGATGCTGCAGTACTGGCCCTAAACATGTACTTCGACCTACATCCTGACTTTGAGAGGTTCAAGTTGCACCAGGTCCGCTAACGCTTTTCACAACGGATTGCGTCACCTCGCCAGTCCATGAATGGATGATGATCAGGCCACGGAAGTTCATGCCCAGCTCATTCATGGCTGCCAGTTCTCAACTCTTAGGTGCCTAATTCCTCGACAGCCTGGCATGACCGTTGATGCAATCTTTGTACCAGCATGCTTGCACAAACTCTTGGACAGCCTAGAAGGAAATAGAGCTAGCCCTCTCCAGTACGTCAAAACTGTCAGTGTTCAGCAACATCAGCTCCACACTGATCAAGGAAGAGAAGGTGGATGATGTCTACAGAGAATCAGGGTGCCCACAGATGACAGTATTGACCACTCTGACTCTCACAAAGTTCAGCAACTGTGGACTAGAACCACACCAAGGGGACTCTAGCAGTTAAAGGCAAGATGTGCTACTAATGTTATGTCTCGTTGGGTACCCCAATATAGGCTTGAGTAATCACCTAACCCTTCCCCTACATTTACTGTACCATTGCACTACATAACGGGTTTTGGTATTGAACTTTTACCTAGTTAAGCGCTGCATAAATGTCGTATGGTTTCCCCCGAAAAATAGCCTTGTTAACTATGCATGAAGATTCTCAGAATCACAGCAGGATTACCATCTTCTTCATAATAACTATGTATAAGGGTCATCCCTTCCGTCATCCTCAGTTGACATGACACAGCAAGTTAGAATCCCCTAAGGGTACCTTTGGGTATATATACACCACATCTTTGCCGGGTTAGTATGAGGAGAAAGACTTCCATGATGACATACTGACGAGACACGCTGAGGTTCCTGCGCGCAGACACTCCAGCACGCAGTGGTCTGATATCCCTCGCGGGGTTGTCCATCTCAAGACCAAGAAGGTTTCCTTCATTCTCATGCACCAGGTAATGGGGTTGGCCTCGTCCTAGGGGGACTCTTGGCTCTACACCTACATACATGCTAGGTACACTTAAATACATCTTGTTAGGGTTGCATCGTAGGAGTACGCATTATTATTGTCATGTATTTATATGATTGCATATATTCATTGTTTTAGCACTATGGTAGAAATCTACCATCCATTTACTCTGTTGGTGTTTATAATCGTTTTTAGCTGTTAATGTCTTATGGTTGTTTCAGCACACCTATTTTACACTAGAATTACGCTAGTTCAATAAATGTCCCCACCATTTATTCTGTGTACCTCTTGAGACAAGGTGAGCACGATTGACTGAACGAAAGGTACTGTACTTTTTCTACGATCCCTGATGGGACAGAGTTGTCATGTTCGATTGTTAGTTGCCAGGAACTGTTCTCTCCGTGTTAAGAGGAGTCTAGGAGTCTACAGTGGCACAGTTTATGTTGTGTAAACGCAGAGATCCTATATAGATTTATAGGAACTACATGACATGGCGCCGCCAACGTTGGTTGGGTTCTTATTTTGCGGTCAAGTCTGAGTAGTGCAGTCGTGCCTTTGTCAGAGACCCCTACTCACATCTACCCAGAGACGTCTGGAGTGGGTAGGGAAAAATCTGCCACAGCTGACTAGGCATATCCTATGTATTGGCAGTAGGTTTATTCAAGCTTGAAGGATAATAGTTCTAATGTGTGCATAAAACCTTATCTCAGTTTCCTTGAAACTCTTGCAACAATGATTGAAGAAGATGACGCTGCAGAGACATTACGTATGAATTCAGCGAGGGAGGAAGAGCAGAAAGGAACGAGAAACATGTCAGAAAATGTTAGAACTGCCTTTACTTTAAAACTAGCAGACTACGGAGTCACATCTAGAGGTGGGACAGCAACCTTCGTGATTGAGGCACACAAGTCATACAGGACAGATGTATTCTATTCGTGAGTCAGCTTCCCACCAGCAGATTCATGCATAAAAAACATTTCATTTCTATATTGAAGATGAAACACTGGAAGAACACTGTCCATGTGAGAACACTGAAGTTCCGCTCACCTACCAGAAGCACATTAACTGGTTTAAAGGTGCCCTCCCACATCTCCTTGTGTTTGCTTTGGTTGCCCTGCCACACACATCAGATAAAGTAAGACTCGGTCCGCTCAGCAGAGATGGAGCGACTTGGCCGGTCCTAGCAGCTTACACACTGCATCCAGACATTGACACAATGCCTGTAGAAGACTTACATCCACTATCCAACGAAGTAATAAAACTTTACAGAAATGTGACAGTTCGTTATCAGAACACTCACACTTCAGCTGACAAGGGCTATACCCGCAGGACAATTCAGGGGTCTGCAACTAAAATAATTCAGCAAACAGTAAACGCAGTTATGGGTAAAAAGCCCACTAAGCGTGAGCAAATACCATTCTGGATAGCTCAGAAAATACCACAGTTAGAGGCAGTATTTTTGCACACAAGCCTTCAATAAAAACATAGAATGCTAACAATATGCTTGCCAATGGGGATAGCTCCCCAGATAGAGGATTGTACCTCTTGGGTACAGTTTTCGCTGCCATTTATACCAGAACTAATGGTATCAATTCAATTGCAGTAATACCAGACGTATTGAGACAGATAGAGAATGAGAATGGAGCAGAACCTGCTCTGAAGATAGGGATGAAATTGTTAGGAAATGTTGGCCGGGTATCAGCTATTATGTTGGCTAACATAAAAGGGGAGGCAGCAGCAGTGGCAATACGTCAACGCCTGAGGGATTTAACTCCTAAACAACAGGAGCGTGATTTACCTCAAATTATCAAAGAAACATATGCCGAATTAGGTACAGATAATTTGGGAGCAAGAGCAACAAAACCTCAACTCATGGGTGGTCCTGAAAAGGATAACACCAAGCAAGCTCCTGATTCTTCTAAGAAGAAATCGGAGAATAAAAAACAAAAGAATAGAGATAATAGATCACAATCAAGGGGTGAGTCTCCTCAACAGGAGCCCTCCGAAAGGAGGTACAAACCTTAGGAATTGTGAGAACATTAAAAAACCTGACAGGTATCAGTATACTGATACATGTTCCTCTCGTTCCTTTCAGGGTTCATCAAAACACTCCGAGAGGGAAGGACGGTCAGAACACAGACAAGAAGAACGAACAAAGTTCAGAGATACACATCGTACTTCAGACTATAATACCAAGAAAGAAGATAAACGAAAATCAAAACCTCAATTTAAAAAGAAGAAGGTAGCTGGACTTAAAGTTAGAAATGCCAAGGATACTGAGGAGTCCTCTTCTGAATGGGGAATGGACTCTGACGATGCTAGACAGCGCAGCAGAAGTAACAATAGCTCACCAGAACCTGATGGAATTTCTGGTGACAACGGCGTTGAATTAACATATCATGGTGGAGACACCTGATACTAGGGTAAGTGTCCCGCACCCATTAGATGAAATAACACTCCAAATGGAGGAGGATAAACCCAGAAAAATTAAAGGTCTCTTTTGGGATAACCTGACTTATGGCTATGACATTCTTCTGGCTGAAAAAGATTGGCAGCCTGAAATTGTTATGGAGTGCCCAAAAGGAGAAACTGAAATTTTACCGGCTTTTTCCGATCTTGTTCCAGTATCACTAAAACATTCACATGCGCAGGAGTGGGCGGTAGCACTTGCTCCAGCATTATATCACAATCATGTATGGTGGGATAATGAGTCACCACACCATGTAATCCCAGTAAAAACTACTCCAACTCCATAGAGATAGTACCCAATAAAACAAGAAGAGAAAAAACAAGTCAGGGAGATCTTAGATCAACTTGAATACCAAGGTGTAATAGAGATTTGCACCTCCTCAATAAATAATCCTTTGTTTCCCGTAATGAAGCCTGCCATTCATACCATCTACTTTTGGACTACAGACATCTGAACACATGCACAAAGACATTTGCAATACAGAATGGACAGTACCGCATTAATAAATATCATTGTGCGGAAAAAATACAAAACAACACTAGATACCTCAAATGGATTTTTCTGCAAAAGTTATAGCGCCTGAGAACAGAAATTTAACAGCATTTTCCGCGCTATGCTCTCTGCGTCACTTCGGTCGACTGCCCCAAGGGTATAAGAACAGCCCTGGGTTATTCTTAGCTAGGGTAACAGAGTTACTTCAAACTTTTGATGAGGAGGCATTGTCCTTCGGAGATGATATTTATCTGCTGGATGATGATTTATTGGATCATTTGACCAGGGTGAGCAACATCATTTTGGGGTTCACCTCTGAGGGTTACAAATTCAACTTTAAAAATTCAAAAATAGCCCACCTCAATGTCCTATTTTTGGGATATGAGTTATCAAGTGAAGGGAAGAGCCTAGCAGCTAATTTTTTAGACAGATTCGCACAGCTCCAACCTCCAGAAATTCTGAAAAGTTTACAATCCATATTGGGATTCCTAAATTTTGGCTGAACATACATTTTGGAACATGCAGAAAAAGTGAAACTTTTCTATGATTTAATCACACCTGATTTTTTTTTTTTTTTCCAAGTTTTTTATTAAGTTTTTTCCCGATTCAGCAACACAATACATTATTGACAGACCAATATTTATAACAGAGAATTAATAAAAAAAAGACAGAGAAGATCAGAATATACACATCTCTGATTTCTTGACATAAAGAAACGGTCAAAGCAATAGTACATTACTGAATATCATTGCTGTATCCAAGTTCTAATTGGCTCCCATATAGCCGCCCCCAGCTTTTTTTTTGCAGTCCCTTTCAATTTATATAATGCCCATTCCATATTATATATAGAAATCAGTTTTGCCCTCCAGCTTGTAAAGGCAGGAGGCTCAGAATCCAGCCACTGAGATGTTATACATGACCTCAAAACTGACATACAAATAAACTTAAATCCTCTATGGGATGACGCCTGCCTACCCACATCTGTACTAAATTCTATTCCAAACAAAACCAAAGAGGCTGTAACAGAAATTGGTATTCCCAAAAACTGTAACAAAAAACGTTCGATACCCAGAAGGAGTGGCTGTAAGACAGGGCAAGAATAGAACATGTGCAGCGAGTCTGCTGCATAAAGTCCACATCTTGAACAGTTAGTCCCCTTGCCAGCCTTCCACTTGGCTATCTTTGCTGGCGTGTAGTACAGATCAAACGTGGCCATGTATGATTGACTTCTGAGACTACCAGAGAGCAAGATGGAGCTGGCAGTTCGCATTACCAGCTGTAAATCCAGATTGGTTATCGGCACTTTCTCCTCCCATATTGCCTCCTGCCTAACCAGATCATCAGTTTGTATTAACGTGAGCTCCACATATAATTGCCCTATTTTGCATTTCCCTTTTATTAGATCCAAGATACGGATTTGTAAAGGGTGACATTTCCCCCCCAAAATTGCGGCCTGTAGAGCACTTCTTAATTGCAAATACTTGAAAAAATCCGCCTTTCCAACCCCAAATCTGTCTTGTAATGTTGAGAAAGATACCATCTCGCCCTGCTCCAGCAAGTCTCCTACTAACCTAATACCAAGCTGTGACCACCTACGCATAACAGAATCCTGAAACACCACGGAAGATAAGACAGTCGAGTCTAAAGGTGTATACCATATAATACTAGGAATAGATAGCAGTTTACGGAACCTCTTCCAAACTGAGTAGGCCGCCTGAATAATTTTAAACCTTGTCTTTTTGTAGTAGCTTGGCTCTAACACTTTTAAAAGTAACCCTTGTGCTGAATTTCACAGACACCACTCGTATATAGACGGAGAGAAGGCGGGATCCAGCACAGCCGTCTTACTCCAAATCAAAACACCCATTGATTGAAACAACGAGACTGAATAATATAGATAAAAATTTGGGAGAGCCAAACCACCACGTTCCACTGGCAGGTAAAGCCGTTTAATTGCCCTTCTAGAGCGGCGGTAGCCCCAGAGGAAGCGTGAGCACATTCGTTCTATTCTGCCAAATAGATCTTTCGGAAAGAGAATAGGGATGGCCCGAAACAGATATAATAACTTAGGAAAGATGGACATTTTCAGAACATTACCCCTTCCATATAGGGAGAGATGCAGCCGATTAATTCTCTCCAAGGTTTTATTTGAAGAAGCAAGTATCGGCTCTACATTAATACTCGGAATATTTTGAGTTTGAGGTGAGATAGTTATACCCAGATACGTTGCCTCTGTAACCACCCCCGCCCCTAACTCCGCTGGAAACCCACCCTCTGAGTGCAACACTTGAGTCTTCCCCAAGTTTAGTTTATAACCGGACACTGTACCAAAATTCCCAGTTATAGCCTCAATTCTAGGCATAGCACTACTCATATCTGATGACAAAACCGCGAGGTCATCAGCATATGCCAAGACTTTAACTGAGTATAACCTCGAGGTTACCGGTAAAATTCCCATGTCCGACTCTAAACTTTCGATGAGAGGATCTATAAACAAAGCAAACAGAAGTGGTGAACAGGGGCACCCCTGCCGTGTGCCCCTGTTGACCAAAAAAGTCTGTGACTCCTCTCCCCCCAATCGGACTATTGCCCTCAGGGTAGAATACATCGACTGTATTGCCCGTATATACCCGCTAGGAAACGACTTCCATCTCATTACGGCCCATAAGAATTCCAAGGAGACCCTGTTGAATGCTTTTTCGGCATCCAACAGGGCCACCCCAACCGGAACATCCATCGCCTGGGCCCAGTCAAATACTGAGATGAGTCGCCTAACGTGGTCCGTTGTCCCCCTCCCAGCAATGAACCCATGTTGTTGTAATAAGACGAGGGGGCCAATAACATCTCCCAATCTCATTGCCAGACATTTCGAATAGATTTTATTAACGGCGTTTATTAACGAAATCGGTCTATATGAGGAGAGCTCCTGGGGATCCTTTCCCTTTTTTTTAAAGACTACTATCACGGTTTGAGACCAGGAGGCCGGGGGAATCCCGGCAAATGCTGCTTGAAATACTAAGGTCATTATCCTCTCTAACTTCTTCTTAAATTTTATGTAGAACTCCAGAGGGATCAAATCTGATCCCATAGCCTTCCCTAATGCTAATGACAACATTGCCTTTTCAATCTCCTCCGGAGAGAGCTCCTCCGTTAATGCCTCTTTGTCCTCTTCCTTTAGCCCCAAACAAGCCTTTCCCTCTAAATACCTCTCTGCACTTGCAACTGGTTCTGATGTATACAATTTTTCATAGTATTTTTTAAAAGCATCTTGATTCAGAGAGGGGGTCTCCACCATATTTCCATCGAGATCTTTAATCTTAACTATCCTAGAGTTGACCTCCTTTTGACGTAATCTGTTAGCGAGAACCTTCCCAACCCTTTCCCCGTACTCATAGAGCTCTCTCCTATGTGTTTGATAGCTGGCAGCAGCCACATCCGCATAGCCTTGATAAATTTTTGCCCGACAAGCAGCGACCTCAGCCTGAACCTCCTTGACACTCCCTACAGAGTTTATTTCTTGAACCAGTTTTTGCTCAAGCCGAGAGAGAGTCCCTAGATCTTCTATAACCCTTAACCGCTCTATCTTGCGCTTCCTTGCAGCAAATCTTAGTGTCTCACCTCTTATCCCCGCCTTTAATGCGTCCCAAACAATGTCTATCCTAGCTGATCCTATATTCGTCTGGATGAATTCAGGAATCCATTTATCCATCCAATTGCAGTAATCCTCACTGAGCAAAAGCTTTCTGTCAAATGTCCATTTTGAGGTCCTGGTCATTAAACCCAAACAATCGAACTCCAAAACTACCGGATTGTGATCCGATATAATTTTAGGGAGTATCTTAATCGAAGCCCTCGATAAAACAGCACCAGATACCAAAAAATAATCTAACCGTGCCATTTTCCCATGTGGGGCAGAGAAATACGTATAGCCATCCTGACCTGCATTAAGTTCTGCCCATACATCGTATAGCCCTTGATCCTGAACAAGCGCCTGCAGGCTCCTAAAGCCTTGCGGCTTCCTGCCAACATAAGTTTCAGCTGTCCTTAAGTTCACCTGCGAATGGAGATGTATATTTAGGTCGCCACAAACGATCATAGGATGTGGACATAATGCTAATTCTGTATTGATCAGTTGGAAAATGCCTGGGTCATCCAAGTTTGGGCCATATATTGAGCATAATGTGATAACTTGCTGCGAGACCACTGCCTCTATAATTACCCGTTTAAACTAAGGGTAAACCCAAAAAGTCGCTGGGACCTGGGTATCAGAACAGTAGAAAGGAAATGGTCCCAGAACAAAGGAGCTTGTAAAAGCCTAAACAGAATCAACAGTAATGAAAAATACAACAATGAAATAGCATCCAAGTGTTATTTAATCACACCTAGATGGGAACATATTAATGTAGAAAAAGATTCACAATATTCAATCAGTGTGGGGTGCCACGGGGTAAGGGAAGGGAGTGATGGATTGGGTAAGGTAATAGGATAAGTGACATGGAAAAACTTTTACTACTCGTACAAATCAATTGTTTGGCACGCAATATTGTGCCAATTAATTAGTATGAAATCCATTCACAGAGGAAAATAGATGATTTGACAAAAACCATATACGATCAGAGGAAACCAGTGCATATTGCACTATTGTCGGTATTGGCACAGTCTTATGTCGACGTTTCGACCCCAAAGCATAGGTAGGCGACTGAGGTCCTTACTGGCGGGGTCTTCCTCAGGACAAACAGATAGGTGGAGCAGAAGGGGAAGGCACCTAAAGAGACATTGGGTAAGTGTTAAAAACTGTGTCGAGTCCCAACTAAATTGACTTAGGGAGACTGGGTGAGCGAAAACATCGCCATAGTTACCATATTAGAAACAGGGTATCTAATCACTTGGAACGTGCGCGTCCGGGGGTGCAGGGCCTGGTGGGCTCCGAGGACTGTAGAGGGTGGAGTTCACCTGTAATGAATTTAAGGTGTCGTTGTAACCATCCATAAACGGGTCAAAAGGATTGGAAATTATTCAGAACAAAAAAGAAAAAATCTCACTTACTGGTGATGATCAAATCAACGAAGAGAAGTTATTAAATCCAACATCACACGCCGTGAAAGACATCGGTGTGACAAGTGAAATAAATCACGAAGGATGATGACCTCTATGAATAAAATGGGAAAGAGTACTGATTTAAAAACCGATGGAAAACCCAACCTAGAGGATATTCAGCTAAGGACCTAGTACCCTAATCTGTCAACAATAACAGCGATTAAATAGGGGGAAAGTCCGCACCTTGGTAAGTGGTGGGACATAGACTATATCGGTATTGCTGTACATTAATGAAAGTGATGACAGGGCGTTAAAAACTGTCTATCTGGAGAATACAAGTATGGTGAAGTCGCATCGTTTCCAGTATCACAATAAAGTGCACTTCGACAGAGCCGGTATGCATTTTCGTGAGGGAGTTAGAAAGCTAGGCAACTGAGTTTAGAAAAAGATGCCACGCATTGCTAAGTTGCTCGTAGCAAGAGAGTTTAACAGAACAGACGTTCCCATACCTTAAGCGGCTGTCATGGCCTGTCGTGCTCGCGGTTTCAAACAAAGCACTGGACCCGTTGGGAGAATTCACTGATAAGGACACGCCGTGCGCCGCGTGACGTTCAACCGGGCGCAGCAGCTCGATGCTAGCAGCGTCGGTGTAGTAGAAGAAAGACACCGTGAGTAGTTCTATGGGGAAGGAGGCAAAACGCTCGTTGACGACTAATGCGAAAAAATGGACATTAGTTCCGAGCACTCCAATGAATTAAATTAAGAGGCTAGATGGATGGTTACACATTAATTAAAAGTGTATTAAGAAAGGGGATCTCGATTAAGGCTTCTAGCATGAATGAAGCAGATCAGTCCATGGGCATGAGGGGACAGGGGGTGAGCAAACCTGCAGGGGGTACATCACAATTGATCAGGCACATACGTAATTACAGACAAAGATGAAAGAAACATATTCGAGCAAAAAGAAAACCTTTGCATTGATTGTAAACACACACGACGGCCTATGTGATTGATCATGAACCCGTTATACCATTGACAGTAAACAGAGTGTTAATGGATAGACATAGCATTTGGAACATAAATGTAGCATAGATGAATAACATGTTTCAAAGTAATTAAACAGCTAAATAGATTAAAGGTTCCATTCACAACAGAAGCGACCTAACAGCTGGATGGATCGAGATACAGTGGCCAACTAATTTCAGTTCCCTAGAATGGCTAATTGGGCATTACTCGGATCCTGTTCGTTCAGACCCATGTTGACAGTGTCAAAGCGAATCATCCATTTGGACTCCCTAATGGTGAGAATAGAAGATATGTTGCCACCCCTAGGGCCCAGTTCAGTCTTCTCCACCACAATCCATTGCATTTGCTCGGGGCTATGTCCTAGTTGATTGAAATGTTCAACTAGAGGTGCTCCGATCACATTACATCTTATTCTACTTTGGTGCTGTAGAATTCTCGCCTTGATTTTTTGTTGAGTTTGGCCAATATATAATTGGCCACATGGGCAGAGGATCCCATAAATGACGTTGGTCGAGTTACAATTGGTGTGTGAATGAAAAGTGATGGTTTGATGTTTGTAGACAAACTTTTTAGATTGAATGGTAGTTGGGCATGCCTTGCACGATCCGCACTTGAAATGACCTATAACGGGTGGTAGTTTCCAAATTGAGTGGATAGTTGGTGCAACCGGGTCCTCAAGGAAAGAATGTACCACATGGTCCTTGATGCTCATGGCTTTTCTGAAGGAATGCATCGGTAAATTCAGTTGATTGATCTCAGTTGATACAATGCCCCAATGTTTGTTAATTATCTTTTTCACGGCATTGCTTCTAGTTGAGAACGTTGTCACACATATCATCTTGTTGCTCGTTGGTGATGTAGCAGGATCTTTAGCTATGAGCAAATCATCACGTGGGTTGTACCAGGCCCTCTTCTGGGCCCTCTTAACCAAACGCTTCGGATAGCCCCTGGCAATTAGTCTGGCATTCAGGTCCTCCGACTCTGTCATGTAGTCCACTCGCTTAGTACAGTTCCTGCGGATCCGCAGGAACTGACCTACTGGGAGATTATCACGTAAACCACGTGGGTGGTAACTACTGTACCTCAGCAGGGAATTCCGTTCGGTTGGCTTCCTGTATAGGGTGGTGAAAAGTTTGGCATCTTCGCTGAATATTTTCAAATCAAGAAATGGTATCTCCTGAGTGTTGGACTGAATGGTAAACTGGATGTCTTGGTCGCATCGGTTAAGCCACTCATGGAACAAATTAAGTTGGGGTATATCGCCGCTCCAGATCATCAATATATCATCGATATATCTCTTCCATAGATTAATGTGTCCAGAGAAGGGGTTGTTGTAAAGGACGAAACGCTTTTCAAAATCGTCCATATACAGGATCGCCAGGTCTGGGGCAAAGGCAGCCCCCATCGCCACTCCTTTCGTCTGTACGTAGTACTTTCCTTGGAAGTAAAAGAAATTCTTCCTCATAGCAATAGTCAAGAGGGCTATAATGAAGTCAGTAGGTACCCTCATCGGTGCTGGTCTGGAGTTCAAGACTTCTCTCATGACTTCCAAAGCTGGTTCCTGAGGAATACTGGTGTAAAGTGATACAATATCACAAGTCACGAGTATTTGCTCGCTGGAGTTGAAAGGTTGTTGATCCACTATGTTGATTACTTGCATAGTATCACGCAGGTACGTCTCTGTTTCCTCAGCTAACGGTTTTAGAAAAAAATCTATGTACTTGCATAGAGGTTCCAATAATGACCCACACCCCGATACAATAGGGCGCCCCGGTGGATGAAGAATGTCTTTATGTATCTTCGGTAGGGTGTAGATGGTCGGTAGTCGTGGGCATTTTTGGTTCAAGTACTCCAATTCCAGTTTGCTTATAAAACCGAGGTTAAAGGCTTCCGAAGTGATAAGAAGGATTTCACCCATCAAGTCCTTGGTGGGGTCGGATCTGAGCAAGGAATAGCTGACACCATCTTGCAGTTGTCTCAAAATTTCGGATTTATAGGCAGTCGTGTCCTGTATCACTATGGCTCCCCCCTTATCGGCAGACTTGATCACAATGTCCTTATTGTTTTTAAGGGTCACGAGTGCAGTTTTTTCAGATTTACTGGTGTTCGGTATAGTGTGTTTATATGTCGATAGTAAGGTATTGACATCATTCAGAACCATGTTCTCATACGCCAAAATCCTGCTACTCATGGCACTGGTCGGTGGAAAGAACTTAGATGGAGGCCTGAGTCCAGTGTGGGATTTAGAGGGATTATCCTCAGCATTTCTGAAAAAGTATCTGAGACGGATCTTACGAAAAAATCCATAAAGTTCTGTCTTGAGATTAAATGAATTGGGATGAGCCGTTGGTACGAATGATAGACCTTTTGAAAGAACAGCTTGTTCATCAGTGCTCAAATTGTATGCAGAAATGTTAACCACAGGGTTATTGTGGGGCTCTACCATCTGTACACTTTCCTCCTTGTTGAGATCTCTCCATGATTCTCCTGTTGGAAACGGACCTGTTTGGGGGTTGAGCCTCTGCCTCTGTCCCAATTCGTACTCGGTGGGTTCTGCTGGCCTCTCGATGGTCCTCTTGGCCAGTTGCCGCCTCGTCCTCGCGGGGGTCTCCATTGGCCTTCCCCTAAAAAAGGGAAATAACCTTGGGGGGGATACCAGTTATCACGATAGTTGTCACGGTAGTTGTAATCGTAGCTCGGACCCTGGACCTCCGGGTCACTGTCTGAGCTCACAGTGGAGTCAGAAAAATTGGTGTAATTCCTCCTGCCTCTAAAGGCACCTCTGCCTCGTCCTGTAAAACGTCCCGAATTGTCTTGCTTGTAATAATCCTCGTTAAGGTAGGGGTACGTATTCTTTTTCTCATAGAACCTGATATCCTTGGAGAGTTTATCCAGCTTCTTGTTCTGCGTAGTTGTTTCAAAGTCTTTTAATGATTTGGTGAGATTCTCCAGGGCACTTTTAGCGTTGATCAGGGAAGAATCTCCTGAGATCTCTTGTTTCAGAGCAGCGATTTCTCTCATCAAAACTTGGACCTGTTCTGCCGCTGTCTCCACTCCTAGAACCATCCAATGTCGCGAAGCATTGTTTGCAATGAAGCTGAAGCCTTCTTTAAATTTAGGTATGTCAATGAAGATGGCAGGTTCATTTTTAATCTGTAGTCCAACCGGTATTATGCTAGCCTGTAAATATTTGGTGAGCAGATGGCCATGAAGTTTAGTGCGGATAAGTTTCTTTTCTAGGCGTTCAAGTTGTGCTATTTTATCGTTGAGCGTGAAGTCAATATTTGGTGTGTCGGATGACAGAAAAAGATTTCTAGGATCCTGTAGCAGCTGGTTGATATAATCCTCAGTATAGGAAAGGGTTTCGCTCTCCACCATTTTCTTTACAGAAGGAGATATCACATAAAATACCTCGCAGGTATGCACCTGCACATGAAAGCGTTTAAACTAAGGGTAAACCCAAAAAGTCGCTGGGACCTGGGTATCAGAACAGTAGAAAGGAAATGGTCCCAGAACAAAGGAGCTTGTAAAAGCCTAAACAGAATCAACAGTAATGAAAAATACAACAATGAAATAGCATCCAAGTGTTATTTAATCACACCTAGATGGGAACATATTAATGTAGAAAAAGATTCACAATATTCAATCAGTGTGGGGTGCCACGGGGTAAGGGAAGGGAGTGATGGATTGGGTAAGGTAATAGGATAAGTGACATGGAAAAACTTTTACTACTCGTACAAATCAATTGTTTGGCACGCAATATTGTGCCAATTAATTAGTATGAAATCCATTCACAGAGGAAAATAGATGATTTGACAAAAACCATATACGATCAGAGGAAACCAGTGCATATTGCACTATTGTCGGTATTGGCACAGTCTTATGTCGACGTTTCGACCCCAAAGCATAGGTAGGCGACTGAGGTCCTTACCGGCGGGTTCTTCCTCAGGACAAACAGATAGGTGGAGCAGAAGGGGAAGGCACCTAAAGAGACATTAGTTGGCCACTGTATCTCGATCCATCCAGCTGTTAGGTCGCTTCTGTTGTGAATGGAACCTTTAATCTATTTAGCTGTTTAATTACTTTGAAACATGTTATTCATCTATGCTACATTTATGTTCCAAATGCTATGTCTATCCATTAACACTCTGTTTACTGTCAATGGTATAACGGGTTCATGATCAATCACATAGGCCGTCGTGTGTGTTTACAATCAATGCACAGGTTTTCTTTTTGCTCGAATATGTTTCTTTCATCTTTGTCTGTAATTACGTATGTGCCTGATCAATTGTGATGTACCCCCTGCAGGTTTGCTCACCCCCTGTCCCCCCATGCCCATGGACTGATCTGCTTCATTCATGCTAGAAGCCTTAATCGAGATCCCCTTTCTTAATACACTTTTAATTAATGTGTAACCATCCATCTAGCCTCTTAATTTAATTCATTGGAGTGCTCGGAACTAATGTCCATTTTTTCGCATTAGTCGTCAACGAGCGTTTTGCCTCCTTCCCCATAGAACTACTCACGGTGTCTTTCTTCTACTACACCGACGCTGCTAGCATCGAGCTGCTGCGCCCGGTTGAACGTCACGCGGCGCACGGCGTGTCCTTATCAGTGAATTCTCCCAACGGGTCCAGTGCTTTGTTTGAAACCGCGAGCACGACAGGCCATGACAGCCGCTTAAGGTATGGGAACGTCTGTTCTGTTAAACTCTCTTGCTACGAGCAACTTAGCAATGCGTGGCATCTTTTTCTAAACTCAGTTGCCTAGCTTTCTAACTCCCTCACGAAAATGCATACCGGCTCTGTCGAAGTGCACTTTATTGTGATACTGGAAACGATGCGACTTCACCATACTTGTATTCTCCAGATAGACAGTTTTTAACGCCCTGTCATCACTTTCATTAATGTACAGCAATACCGTTATAGTCTATGTCCCACCACTTACCAAGGTGCGGACTTTCCCCCTATTTAATCGCTGTTATTGTTGACAGATTAGGGTACTAGGTCCTTAGCTGAATATCCTCTAGGTTGGGTTTTCCATCGGTTTTTAAATCAGTACTCTTTCCCATTTTATTCATAGAGGTCATCATCCTTCGTGATTTATTTCACTTGTCACACCGATGTCTTTCACGGCGTGTGATGTTGGATTTAATAACTTCTCTTCATTGATTTGATCATCACCAGTAAGTGAGATTTTTTCTTTTTTGTTCTGAATAATTTCCAATCCTTTTGACCCGTTTATGGATGGTTACAACGACACCTTAAATTCATTACAGGTGAACTCCACCCTCTACAGTCCTCGGAGCCCACCAGGCCCTGCACCCCCGGACGCGCACGTTCCAAGTGATTAGATACCCTGTTTCTAATATGGTAACTATGGCGATGTTTTCGCTCACCCAGTCTCCCTAAGTCAATTTAGTTGGGACTCGACACAGTTTTTAACACTTACCCAATGTCTCTTTAGGTGCCTTCCCCTTCTGCTCCACCTATCTGTTTGTCCTGAGGAAGACCCCGCCAGTAAGGACCTCAGTCGCCTACCTATGCTTTGGGGTCGAAACGTCGACATAAGACTGTGCCAATACCGACAATAGTGCAATATGCACTGGTTTCCTCTGATCGTATATGGTTTTTGTCAAATCATCTATTTTCCTCTGTGAATGGATTTCATACTAATTAATTGGCACAATATTGCGTGCCAAACAATTGATTTGTACGAGTAGTAAAAGTTTTTCCATGTCACTTATCCTATTACCTTACCCAATCCATCACTCCCTTCCCTTACCCCGTGGCACCCCACACTGATTGAATATTGTGAATCTTTTTCTACATTAATATGTTCCCATCTAGGTGTGATTAAATAACACTTGGATGCTATTTCATTGTTGTATTTTTCATTACTGTTGATTCTGTTTAGGCTTTTACAAGCTCCTTTGTTCTGGGACCATTTCCTTTCTACTGTTCTGATACCCAGGTCCCAGCGACTTTTTGGGTTTACCCTTAGTTTAAACGCTTTCATGTGCAGGTGCATACCTGCGAGGTATTTTATGTGATATCTCCTTCTGTAAAGAAAATGGTGGAGAGCGAAACCCTTTCCTATACTGAGGATTATATCAACCAGCTGCTACAGGATCCTAGAAATCTTTTTCTGTCATCCGACACACCAAATATTGACTTCACGCTCAACGATAAAATAGCACAACTTGAACACCTAGAAAAGAAACTTATCCGCACTAAACTTCATGGCCATCTGCTCACCAAATATTTACAGGCTAGCATAATACCGGTTGGACTACAGATTAAAAATGAACCTGCCATCTTCATTGACATACCTAAATTTAAAGAAGGCTTCAGCTTCATTGCAAACAATGCTTCGCGACATTGGATGGTTCTAGGAGTGGAGACAGCGGCAGAACAGGTCCAAGTTTTGATGAGAGAAATCGCTGCTCTGAAACAAGAGATCTCAGGAGATTCTTCCCTGATCAACGCTAAAAGTGCCCTGGAGAATCTCACCAAATCATTAAAAGACTTTGAAACAACTACGCAGAACAAGAAGCTGGATAAACTCTCCAAGGATATCAGGTTCTATGAGAAAAAGAATACGTACCCCTACCTTAACGAGGATTATTACAAGCAAGACAATTCGGGACGTTTTACAGGACGAGGCAGAGGTGCCTTTAGAGGCAGGAGGAATTACACCAATTTTTCTGACTCCACTGTGAGCTCAGACAGTGACCCGGAGGTCCAGGGTCCGAGCTACGATTACAACTACCGTGACAACTATCGTGATAACTGGTATCCCCCCCAAGGTTATTTCCCTTTTTTAGGGGAAGGCCAATGGAGACCCCCGCGAGGACGAGGCGGCAACTGGCCAAGAGGACCATCGAGAGGCCAGCAGAACCCACCGAGTACGAATTGGGACAGAGGCAGAGGCTCAACCCCCAAACAGGTCCGTTTCCAACAGGAGAATCATGGAGAGATCTCAACAAGGAGGAAAGTGTACAGATGGTAGAGCCCCACAATAACCCTGTGGTTAACATTTCTGCATACAATTTGAGCACTGATGAACAAGCTGTTCTTTCAAAAGGTCTATCATTCGTACCAACGGCTCATCCCAATTCATTTAATCTCAAGACAGAACTTTATGGATTTTTTCGTAAGATCCGTCTCAGATACTTTTTCAGAAATGCTGAGGATAATCCCTCTAAATCCCACACTGGACTCAGGCCTCCATCTAAGTTCTTTCCACCGACCAGTGCCATGAGTAGCAGGATTTTGGCGTATGAGAACATGGTTCTGAATGATGTCAATACCTTACTATCGACATATAAACACACTATACCGAACACCAGTAAATCTGAAAAAACTGCACTCGTGACCCTTAAAAACAATAAGGACATTGTGATCAAGTCTGCCGATAAGGGGGGAGCCATAGTGATACAGGACACGACTGCCTATAAATCCGAAATTTTGAGACAACTGCAAGATGGTGTCAGCTATTCCTTGCTCAGATCCGACCCCACCAAGGACTTGATGGGTGAAATCCTTCTTATCACTTCGGAAGCCTTTAACCTCGGTTTTATAAGCAAACTGGAATTCGAGTACTTGAACCAAAAATGCCCACGACTACCGACCATCTACACCCTACCGAAGATACATAAAGACATTCTTCATCCACCGGGGCGCCCTATTGTATCGGGGTGTGGGTCATTATTGGAACCTCTATGCAAGTACATAGATTTTTTTCTAAAACCGTTAGCTGAGGAAACAGAGACGTACCTGTGTGATACTATGCAAGTAATCAACATAGTGGATCAACAACCTTTCAACTCCAGCGAGCAAATACTCGTGACTTGTGATATTGTATCACTTTACACCAGTATTCCTCAGGAACCAGCTTTGGAAGTCATGAGAGAAGTCTTGAACTCCAGACCAGCACCGATGAGGGTACCTACTGACTTCATTATAGCCCTCTTGACTATTGCTATGAGGAAGAATTTCTTTTACTTCCAAGGAAAGTACTACGTACAGACGAAAGGAGTGGCGATGGGGGCTGCCTTTGCCCCAGACCTGGCGATCCTGTATATGGACGATTTTGAAAAGCGTTTCGTCCTTTACAACAACCCCTTCTCTGGACACATTAATCTATGGAAGAGATATATCGATGATATATTGATGATCTGGAGCGGCGATATACCCCAACTTAATTTGTTCCATGAGTGGCTTAACCGATGCGACCAAGACATCCAGTTTACCATTCAGTCCAACACTCAGGAGATACCATTTCTTGATTTGAAAATATTCAGCGAAGATGCCAAACTTTTCACCACCCTATACAGGAAGCCAACCGAACGGAATTCCCTGCTGAGGTACAGTAGTTACCACCCACGTGGTTTACGTGATAATCTCCCAGTAGGTCAGTTCCTGCGGATCCGCAGGAACTGTACTAAGCGAGTGGACTACATGACAGAGTCGGAGGACCTGAATGCCAGACTAATTGCCAGGGGCTATCCGAAGCGTTTGGTTAAGAGGGCCCAGAAGAGGGCCTGGTACAACCCACGTGATGATTTGCTCATAGCTAAAGATCCTGCTACATCACCAACGAGCAACAAGATGATATGTGTGACAACGTTCTCAACTAGAAGCAATGCCGTGAAAAAGATAATTAACAAACATTGGGGCATTGTATCAACTGAGATCAATCAACTGAATTTACCGATGCATTCCTTCAGAAAAGCCATGAGCATCAAGGACCATGTGGTACATTCTTTCCTTGAGGACCCGGTTGCACCAACTATCCACTCAATTTGGAAACTACCACCCGTTATAGGTCATTTCAAGTGCGGATCGTGCAAGGCATGCCCAACTACCATTCAATCTAAAAAGTTTGTCTACAAACATCAAACCATCACTTTTCATTCACACACCAATTGTAACTCGACCAACGTCATTTATGGGATCCTCTGCCCATGTGGCCAATTATATATTGGCCAAACTCAACAAAAAATCAAGGCGAGAATTCTACAGCACCAAAGTAGAATAAGATGTAATGTGATCGGAGCACCTCTAGTTGAACATTTCAATCAACTAGGACATAGCCCCGAGCAAATGCAATGGATTGTGGTGGAGAAGACTGAACTGGGCCCTAGGGGTGGCAACATATCTTCTATTCTCACCATTAGGGAGTCCAAATGGATGATTCGCTTTGACACTGTCAACATGGGTCTGAACGAACAGGATCCGAGTAATGCCCAATTAGCCATTCTAGGGAACTGAAATTAGTTGGCCACTGTATCTCGATCCATCCAGCTGTTAGGTCGCTTCTGTTGTGAATGGAACCTTTAATCTATTTAGCTGTTTAATTACTTTGAAACATGTTATTCATCTATGCTACATTTATGTTCCAAATGCTATGTCTATCCATTAACACTCTGTTTACTGTCAATGGTATAACGGGTTCATGATCAATCACATAGGCCGTCGTGTGTGTTTACAATCAATGCAAAGGTTTTCTTTTTGCTCGAATATGTTTCTTTCATCTTTGTCTGTAATTACGTATGTGCCTGATCAATTGTGATGTACCCCCTGCAGGTTTGCTCACCCCCTGTCCCCCCATGCCCATGGACTGATCTGCTTCATTCATGCTAGAAGCCTTAATCGAGATCCCCTTTCTTAATACACTTTTAATTAATGTGTAACCATCCATCTAGCCTCTTAATTTAATTCATTGGAGTGCTCGGAACTAATGTCCATTTTTTCGCATTAGTCGTCAACGAGCGTTTTGCCTCCTTCCCCATAGAACTACTCACGGTGTCTTTCTTCTACTACACCGACGCTGCTAGCATCGAGCTGCTGCGCCCGGTTGAACGTCACGCGGCGCACGGCGTGTCCTTATCAGTGAATTCTCCCAACGGGTCCAGTGCTTTGTTTGAAACCGCGAGCACGACAGGCCATGACAGCCGCTTAAGGTATGGGAACGTCTGTTCTGTTAAACTCTCTTGCTACGAGCAACTTAGCAATGCGTGGCATCTTTTTCTAAACTCAGTTGCCTAGCTTTCTAACTCCCTCACGAAAATGCATACCGGCTCTGTCGAAGTGCACTTTATTGTGATACTGGAAACGATGCGACTTCACCATACTTGTATTCTCCAGATAGACAGTTTTTAACGTCCTGTCATCACTTTCATTAATGTACAGCAATACCGATATAGTCTATGTCCCACCACTTACCAAGGTGCGGACTTTCCCCCTATTTAATCGCTGTTATTGTTGACAGATTAGGGTACTAGGTCCTTAGCTGAATATCCTCTAGGTTGGGTTTTCCATCGGTTTTTAAATCAGTACTCTTTCCCATTTTATTCATAGAGGTCATCATCCTTCGTGATTTATTTCACTTGTCACACCGATGTCTTTCACGGCGTGTGAAGTTGGATTTAATAACTTCTCTTCGTTGATTTGATCATCACCAGTAAGTGAGATTTTTTCTTTTTTGTTCTGAATAATTTCCAATCCTTTTGACCCGTTTATGGATGGTTACAACGACACCTTAAATTCATTACAGGTGAACTCCACCCTCTACAGTCCTCGGAGCCCACCAGGCCCTGCACCCCCGGACGCGCACGTTCCAAGTGATTAGATACCCTGTTTCTAATATGGTAACTATGGCGATGTTTTCGCTCACCCAGTCTCCCTAAGTCAATTTAGTTGGGACTCGACACAGTTTTTAACACTTACCCAATGTCTCTTTAGGTGCCTTCCCCTTCTGCTCCACCTATCTGTTTGTCCTGAGGAAGACCCCGCCAGTAAGGACCTCAGTCGCCTACCTATGCTTTGGGGTCGAAACGTCGACATAAGACTGTGCCAATACCGACAATAGTGCAATATGCACTGGTTTCCTCTGATCGTATATGGTTTTTGTCAAATCATCTATTTTCCTCTGTGAATGGATTTCATACTAATTAATTGGCACAATATTGCGTGCCAAACAATTGATTTGTACGAGTAGTAAAAGTTTTTCCATGTCACTTATCCTATTACCTTACCCAATCCATCACTCCCTTCCCTTACCCCGTGGCACCCCACACTGATTGAATATTGTGAATCTTTTTCTACATTAATATGTTCCCATCTAGGTGTGATTAAATAACACTTGGATGCTATTTCTCTATAATTACCCAGCGTCCCAAATTATCAGCTTTGTACTTCTTCAATTTAAATAATCCTTTTTTAGCAAGAATCGCAACACCCTTAGCATTAACTGTCTGCGTGGTGCAGGCCAAAAGCTCGAGCCCCAGGGAGCCGAGCCAGGCCCTATTCGACCATGCAATATGCGTCTCCTGCAGGAACAAAAGGTCCCACGAGCTTAAGTATACAATTCTGGACAACACTCTTCTTTTCCCAGAGTCATTCAAACCGCAAATGTTAAGTGTGCAGCATATTAATTTCTTCATCCTATATCCTTATCACATTCCATACTTAATATCAGAAGTCTAACATTATATTGTCTACCCCACCAAGAAATTTTTTTCTCCCAGCAGCTTGCACGGCATATAACATCCGATACATCCAATACAATTATTAATTGCACACCTGATTTTTCAATTAGACATTGGACACAGAAACATATAGATATCCTAATGTCCTTACAAGCTGACATGATAGCGTCCAAACACCTACACACACGTGTAAATACCACAAATCTAGTGATCCGTGTAATCGCGGGTCAATCAGGGTACACTTACCTAACCTTCAATGAAGGCGAAACAGTACCCATAACATACGAATCACACTTGTACACAAACAAATAAATGCACTTTGCTTCTACAGAAACAATTCTGATGGCAGGACTGACTGCTGCAGTGAGAGAAAGAGCACTGGCACAGGGAAAGTGAATAATTGTCGTTTCTCCAGTACCGGCCTTAGAGGCTTTTACAAAAGCCAGCGTTCTGAGCGCAAAATAAGTACATCCACGATGGATACAATGGGCTAAATCTCTGCGCCAGATTTAGACTACAGATTTGATTCTACATTAAAAACACAAGCATTTCTGCAGTACGAACCAGAATATCCTCTCTCGAATGAAAAAATGCCTCTAGATCAGTATGAATATATTATTTACACTCAAGGTTCTGTTCAGCCAGTCGTAGGTAGTAAACAACAATACAGCACTGCTTGTGCGGTTGTAAAAGGACATATGCAGGAAGGCAAGTTCCATCCTAGCAGAATGAGAACACAGTCTCTCAGAGACTGTTTGGCACATCTGGCAGAATTAAAAGCTCTATTACTGGCACTAATAAATACGGATCGGGAATTCCCCACACTTATAGTGTGCGATTCATTTTACTGTGTCCAATATTACAATGAATATCTTCACTACTGGGGTCAGAATGGGTTTAAAAACTCAAATGGTTGCACAATAAAGCACAAATTGCTTTAGGACCAAGTAGAAGAGCTGAAAAAAGACTTGCCACGGGCTCACATGATTCACACGCTGAGTCATCAACGTGATGGCTTTCACGTTGAAGAGAATTCATTGGCTGATGAAGCCGCAAAGGGGGCAGTACGAACTGCTGCCATAGCTGCAATCACTCGTTCTAGTAAGAGAATAGACGGAAGCACAATGATAGCTGTCATTGCTTTACAGAAAAACAGCACAGCCTTGCCGAAAGGCTTTCCACTTAAGTACTCCTACAAGTTAGATGCAAAAAATATTATGTATGCTCAAATTCCAGGAGTGGGGGGTAGAGTAATGCCAACCATGAACCGCAAATTAGGTTTAATTCTAGCTGCACACGAGGGTCTGGGTTCTGCACACAAATGGATTACCGCAACTGTTTCTCTATTGAAACAATGGTATTTGTGGCCAAGTTTAACACAGCAAACAAAAGCATTTGTCCTTAAGTGTGACATCTGTCAGCAGACGAAGGGCTCCACTGTAACTCGTCCAGCGCAAACACCAATATTAATATCAGACAGACCTCTCGATTGTGTGTATTTGGACCCCACTGCGGCTTCTTACAATCTGATGGGGCTTACAAGTACATCTTGGTGGCAGTGGATTCATGCTCTATGTTCCTGTGGGTTTGGCCTCAGCGCTCGGCTGA
This sequence comes from Triturus cristatus, assembly GCF_964204655.1. Lineage (NCBI taxonomy): Eukaryota > Metazoa > Chordata > Amphibia > Caudata > Salamandridae > Triturus > Triturus cristatus. The sequence goes on along the minus strand of NC_140581.1, from coordinate 763,732,071 downwards.
CTCTCGAACTGTTATAAAAGATTTGCGAGTCTTCATAGGGACATATGTAATTGGCACATTACATTATGACCGTGACCCCGCGTTTAGGAAGCCATGGGCAGTTTGGGTGTTGCATTGTGGTACTCCTCTCCATACCGCCCGAGGGAAATTTGGTAGTGGAAAGGAAAGCCGGGACTTACAGCAATCTTTAACAGCAAAAGTATTAGGTTCGGGTGGTAGTTGGGTCAATCACCTATATGGGGTCCAGAGGGCACTTAATAACATGCCAAGATGTTCCCTAGGGTGTATCATCCCTTAAAAAGTCCTATTTGGGACGAGAACGTGGGTACCCAACCTCGATTGTGGCAGCACAGTGGTGGATGAAAAAGCATTTGACATCAATAAATGTTTGGCTGTTTTACAAGAACTCAATGAATTCCAGGCACTAAAAAGCAACATCTGTGGTAAAACACACCGCCACTGGGGAAGTAAAATCAGTCACAGCAAGCCCTGCCCGGATCCCAAAAGTCGAGGATCTGGTCAGAGAAAAGATTGTGGACAATAAGGAATTTGGGCCATTTTACAGAGCGCTAGTACCTGTCCTGGCTGTCGTAGGAACAAGAACAGTACTTCTTCTCCCTCTTGCCGGGAAAAAAGAAAAGAGATTTGTCTCCATTGATCTGATCAAATCGCACTATATGGACTATCCTGAATAGCAGGCCGTCTGGACTCCTGGGTAGACACCGCTTCCCTCTTGCTACCATACAGGAGGTTCAGACAGAAAGACTGATAACATTTGAAGATTCTACTCTATGAAGTTGCCAACCATGGAATGGAACTCGTGCCTATTGAAATTAAACAACAACAAAATTCAAATGAAACACAAATATCAATTTGGCCTAACACCGACATCTACATCAATATGCCTCCACAAGAGACATCTGCAAGTTCAACAAAACCTGCTGAGCTACCAAAGATAGATCGAACTGCATCTGGCTGCTTCATCTATTTTGAAACTTTTTCTCTGGATCCAAGTGAGCCTGAGTCACCCCAGCTCCTGTTTCCTGTAAAAAACAACTTCATGATTTCTACATTTTCTGAAAAAGACATACCTAGTTTCGCCATGGCTACAGCTCTGGATAATTACTGGAATACTATTCCTACTATTCTGGATAGGTTTCGTGGCTGTCTTTTTCTTACTCGTGAACAGACATTATCTCACAGAACGCTCCGCAGTATCACATGTGAACTTGGTAATGAAAGCTCATACGTCATCTCATCGTGAACAGAGAGACCCGTCCTATGTGAACATTACAGCAGTTCCAGTTCCTGATGGAATATTTTGAGATAGAGTTTCTTACGATGTATTTGGTCCCACTCAACCTTAAAAATACCACATGTATTCAACATTTCCTTAAATGATATCATCAACTCCAGTACATATTCTGACGATTGGGATTTTGAAACTGTTAATGATATGTTGTCTGATTTAGAACTGTATCCAGCATTTACAAAAAATGAAATGTTTGACGACTCATCTTATTTTGATACCATGTACTGTTACCAACATTATGGTCATCACTTTCTGCATAGAACAAATGTACCACGTAATGTTTTCACATACCACCAATGGGAACATTGGCCAACACCACCAAAAGGTAGTTCACAAACGTTTGCACAAAAGTTTGCTTATTTTTCTGGGTTCAATACATCAGATCCATATTATTGTAAGCTTGCATCTACATCTGCAAAGAAAAATATCTTCACTAACACAAAACAAATATACACTGCATTCTTTATCGCCCAACTGTCTGAACAGGGTTTCGACTTTTGGAAAGATACTATAAACATAAAATCAGTCTGGGGTAATAAAGATTGGCAGGTTCAGGGAACTGAGACACTATTCAGAGCATGCCTCATACCACAACAGATCATTTTCTTACACAACACTGCAACACTGGACCTTTGGGCGGTTACACCTCCTCCTCTCCCCCTCACTTCCGGTCCCCGTGGCTTCCGGCGAGCTCTTAGAGCCACGGGATAGGTTAAATACACATGCCAGAACGAGCGTGCAGCGGACACGGTAAGAGCGCTGCTAGCTACGCTGCTTGCACCTTTTAAAAAATTGCACATTGCACATTTTGCACATTTTAAACCTGTACTTTTAACCTGCACTGAATATTGCTGAGATATTTCGAAGAGGGTGTTGGGGGGAAAAGGCAGACTCACCTATCGTGTTGAAACGCTGCCCTGCACCCTGGTTCGTCGCGGCAAGTGCCGATAGAACGGAGGGTGGACCTTTGGGCGGTTACACCTCCTCCTCTCCCCCTCACTTCCGGTCCCCGTGGCTTCCGGCGAGCTGAGCGCTCTAGTCCTTAGAGCCACGAGATAGGTTAAATACACATGCCAGAACGAGCGCGCAGCGGACGCGCGCAGCGGGCGTGCCGGCGGCGCGCCAAAGGCAAGCCCGTCTGAGCCCGTCCGCGCTCCGGAAGCGCTCGGCGCCAGGAATGCTGCCAACTGGGATAACAAGGTGAACAGACCGATTAAATATAGATACTCAGGACACCAACTAAGGGAGATAGGGCGCACGGGAAATGGGAAAGGTGAAATCAAGTGGGAAAAGAACGCTGGCCCGGAATCAGACTATGTCAGTATGGACTGCCTGAGATGCGGGCTGCTCAACGTGAGGTCACTGTCAAAGCACCACAAATGGAAGCCCAACTATTAATAGAAAGTAATCACCTAGATATCCTTTTCATGACAGAGACATGGATGCACCCTGGGTCTGACTTAGAGCTGGGCCTGACATGCCCACCTGGTTTTAAAGCACTTCACAAACCTAGAACAAATGGCAGAGGAGGGGGGTTGAGATGATTTTCAAGGAGACATGGGACATCTCATCAATGGATATCGATGAGGTTCCAGGCATTGAATGGATGGGTTTCCGCCTTAAAGGCCGCAATGGGCTTGGCTGGACGGTCATACTCTGTTATAGACCACCGGGGCCATTCTGCACTCAACTGCAACAGGATATGATCGATGTACTCAGTGACTTGGCACTTACCCATGCTAGAGTAATGGCCCTGGGTGACTTTAATCTATGGGCTAATGGGAGTCTAGATTCTGGGTACAATAATCTACTACAGTCATTAGAAAACTTAAATCTAACACAGTTGGTCGTGGAACCTACTCACCTGGGGGGACATGTTCTAGACCTGATTTTCGCAGAGGAAAAAGCTGTCAAGGTGGAAAGCACTGTACCGGTGGGCTGGTCGGATCACAATCTGATATTATTCCAGGTAACGATCCCTAAACTCAAACGAGCAGAAGTAGTTGGGGAAAGAAGCTACCTAGATAGTAACTGGAAGAACCTCTTAAAGAGGGCTGAGTCTTCACCAATATTTAACAACATTGGGCCTCTGGACCCCCTGAAATCGGTGGGACAGAATTATACGTCATTCTGCGGACATATTATCGACACCCTTGATCGGATTGCTCCGATTAAAAAAATCAGAAAGATGGGGAGACCGTCCACCCCATGGTATAATGAAACACTGAGGACGGAAAAAAGGGGTTGTAAATTGGCGGAGCGACAGTGGAGAAAGGCTTATACAGAGATAGACAAAGCCCTCTGGAAGGAGAAATTAGCCAACTACAAAAAATAAATTATAAATGCCAAGGCAGATTTCTATGCCAAAACCATCCTGAAGGCACCCAATAGTACCAGGGGTATTTTTAAGATCATGAAGGATATCACTAGTCCCGAGTGCACCAATAATAGTACCCCACCCAGTCAAGATCTCTGTAACAAACTAGCTACCTTTTTCGATGAAAAAATATGGAAAATCAAAGAAGGGCTGGATACTGACGACACGATCGTATCTGCAGAGACAGATGGGCAGTCAGGGGCAAGTAAGCAAAAGAGTAGGAAAGGGGAGACCGAGTTGGAAGCTCATGGGGCCCATCTGAACCATTTTGTGCCCCCCTCCGAGGAGGAGTTTAATAAGTAAGCTCTAGGTATATCGTCGGGATCTCCTCTGGACCCCCTCCCTCCCAAAACCTGGAAGGCACTGGGAGGCGAACTATTTCCAATACTCCGACAGCTGTGTAACCAATCATTGAGCAGCGGACAGGTCCCGGCAAGCTGGAAACAAGCAGTGATCACACCACTGCTGAAAAAAAATACACTTGATCCAGCATGCCCCAAAAACTACCGACCAATATCCCTTCTCCCATACCCAGTAAAAATCTTAGAACGATTAGTGAGTAGAGCACTCTCACAGTATCTGGAGGATAACAACGAGCTGGAAGATGTGAAGTTCGGGTTTCGTCCTGGTCATGGGACAGAGACGGCGTTGGTGACTGTTCTGGGGGACCTTCGAATGCGGGCAGACAGGGGACAATCGGCCATACTGATCTTATTGGACCTGTCTGCCGCATTCGACACAATCAACCACACAGTCCTCCTGGACAGGTTGGAAACAGTCGGGGTGGGAGGGGTAGCACTGGAGTGGTTTCGATCTTATCTAACATCCAGACGTCAAGCGGTGGCCCTCCAATATTTTCGTTCAGAGTTTGCGGAGATCAGGCACGGGGTTCCCCAGGGCTCAGCAATTAGCCCGATACTTTTTAATACCTACATGAGCCCCCTGATCGCAATCATTAAATCATATGGGGTCAGCTTGGTAAATTACGCTGACGACACTCAGCTCATTGTATCACTGGAAGGAGACCAAGCGGGCTCTCTGGAAAAATGTCATGCCTGATTGTCAGAGACAGTACGCTGGCTGAAAAACAACTCTCTGCAGTTTAACTGCGAACAAAACGAGATTCTCTGCTGTGCGGCAGGCAAAGTTCCCTGCTCTCTCCCCCCCGGATTCTGGCTCATGCCCACAGAGACACCTCTGCTACCGGTCGCAACGGTACGCAATCTCGGGGTTATGTTTAATAACAAACTAAACCTTGAAAGCCAAGTCAATAGAACTGTGGGAAGAAGTTTCTCGCTCATAAGGGTCCTTCGGAAGATCCTCCCACTACTCCCATATCAGGCACGTGCACTGGTAATAAGGAGTGTCATTCTGAGCCGCCTGGACTATGGTAATGCGCTACTGTTGGAGTCCCCTAGGTGCTTGATTGGGAGACTCCAAAGAGTCCAAATGGTAGCTACACTGGCTTCCGGTATTCCAGAGGAGACAGTTCAAATCACTGTGCATCGTCTTCAAGGCCCTGCATGGGATGGGACCGATACCGATGCAGTCTAAGTTCAACTGGTATAACCCTACCCGCAGCCTTCGGTCCTCCTCGACCGGGCTGATTAATATACCCCGGATTAGGAAAGCTAAATCAGGAGGAAGAGCCTTCAGCTATGCAGCAGCACGCCTTTGGAACAGCCTGCCAGTGGAGTTAAGACAGATAAAAGCTGATGAAGTTTAGGGGAAGAATAAAAACTTGGCTCTTCCCTAGGGTGCAGACTTTAGCTCATTAATTAGCTAGCTAGTAAGCAGATCGGCAGAAGTACCTTACTGCAGCGCCAGGATGCCCTTGGGTTACAGTGCGCTTTACAAATATAAATACAATACAATACAATACAATACAACAGACTTCCTGTCTTGGGTTAGCCAAGATTAAGGACTTGAACACACCTCGTATTCCCTCGCTTTCACACACAGGCGTTTCATATAGTGCAATAGACTCCAATTGGAAGGGATGGTTATTTTGGTCTATCGACACAATCAAGATTCAAGGGTACCACAGAAGGGTTTAGTATCCATAGGCCTGACTTAAGCTATGTACAACGAGAACATCCGGGGGTGGTGACATCATACAGTATTGGGAAGTTATGCCTAGATTGGGTAAGAACCTCAACACTGTCTCAGGTGAAACAACACTTGTTCTTACTCTCAGAAGACATGGTTAAACTTTCTTATTAGGTCTCCGAAAGCCACGTAAGAAACGCTTCTTATAGGCTGTTTATAATGAAATTTGGAAAATCTCTCAACAGGAAGCTGCAGGGAGGTCGCGTGAAATCGACAGAACTAACTTAGAAAAGGCTTTGGCTGTGGTTGACAAGGGCATGACCACACTAACATCCAGGATTTATTTTCTGGGCAACACTGTATCTTCTGCAAAAACTTTAATGGAACCGGATATGTCCATCTTACAACACGAACAATCACAGTTACGTTCTATTGTATCATTAAGCTGGACGCTACATTTACTGCATTCTGGTTATGTGCCCTAGCGGTATATCAACAGTACATGTCTGTTCTCTGCATATAATTTGACTGCAAAACAGACAACAATGGCACAAAGGGATACGAAATATACAATGCTGAAAATTTTAACATTTGACCAATTACCTTTCACCATTTCAGAAGCACTGTCCACAGAATGGTTAATTCATGGTCATATAATTGCCAGTGACAACTTTCCAGTTTCAATATTGCCTAGAACACCACCAGGTAGGCAGATAGAAAGCAATGGGTGGTTAATTCATCCATGAATCTTGGGAATTACCGTATAGATTTTGATGCAGGAGCGAGGACACTAAAGTGTTTCTCAGTAGTACAGACTGAGAGAATTCTTTGAGTGGATCTCTCATTTGCCAGGATATTATGCTTCACTGAGCCTGTAATGGTTCAGTAGCTCACTTATCTTGTCAAATGAAAGGTTCCCCAGCTGCCGTGATTATTCCGGTGTTCAGATTACTCTCAAATGGGAGTTACTTAATGCTGAATGATCAAGGTTGTTGCGGGATGCTTCCAGGCATCGCATATCTTGTAACTAAGTTCCAGGGTTACTTGTTATATGCAAGTATTGAGTCCACTGACCCAGTCAGGGAGGCGCTGTTATGGCCTTCGTTGAAAGTCTCCTTTATATGATTTGATACTCAGAGCCAAATGAAAGCCATGCTTTTACAGAAGGATGTGCCCTTAATCTCAGCCCAAGAGACTTTTGATCTCCAGGTTGCAAGGTCCTCAGCTGAGATACAGGCACTGGTACGAACAAATTGCCCTTTCCATTTCGGAGAAATGGTACAGCGCATCTTTAACATGTTTGATACAAAGGGTATAGTACGACTGTTTAAGACCATAGCTTCTGGACAGTTAAGCACCTTTCCGACAGTTTTTGGAGTGATTCCAGCCTTCATACACTCCGGATTTGGAAGCAGTTTTGGAGGGCTTCTGCTGATCCTACTACTGATAGTGGGTGTCCTGATTTTTATTTTACTGCTATGCAATGGACGTCCCAGTCACGAAGGAAATGGAAAAAGCGCTCGGAGCGATGTTACCGTGATCACATGATACTCCATCTTGGCACACCTCGACTTCGGGAGCTAAGCGAGTCTTGGTTCCTATCATTTTGACCAGTCTGGATTGACCGTGTTTTGCCTATCCTCCGCTACTTGTTCTGGGGATATGAATGCGTGTTGGACCTCTGTCTAACATTTCCATCGGTTGCGCAACCGGACATGGATGCATTACAGGATCCGGTAACGGCCCACGTACTGCAGTGTCCCAGTGTATTCTGATGTTGATGTCAGCATTCTTGGAGCCACCACAGGACGCTTCAGCTTCTGTTGGAATGGATACCGCCTCTACTACAGGCACACAGACTTTGGATGTCTCAACTGCTCCACCAGCATCGGCTGTGGGAACTGAAGATCATCTTTGCTCAATTGACCTGATCTGTGAGGTGCTACAGGGACCGTTGTCTGCGAAGGCAAGTAACAGTGATGCTGCGTCTCCCACACAGGACACAAACAATTGGCTCTCGTGTGTTGGGAAGAATTCGGCCTTAAAACAGCCAAAATTAGAATTCTTTTCCTCTCCTATTTACTTTTACTGAGCACCATGGCTCTCAGATGTACTCAGTACCTTAGACTATATATATGAACATATTTTAAAGGACTTTTAGAGTTTATTTTTTAGCAATTTTATTAATTTTTAGAAATGTTTTAATGCTTTTAAACAATGTTTAATGTTTGATTAGAAGGACATTCCCTTTTTAGTATGTCGTCCGGTTGGATGAGGAGTGGGTGTTATGTTTTGTAGGGTACCCCAATATGGGCTTGAGTAATAACCTAACCCTTTACCTACATTTACCGTACCATTGCACTACATAACGGGTTTTGGTATTGACCTTTTACCTAGTTAAGCCCTGCATAAATGTTGTGTGGTTTTCCCTGAAAACTAGCCTCATTATTTATGCATGAGGATTCTCAGAATCACAGCAGGATTACCATCTCCTGCATAATAACTATGTGTAAGGGTCATCCCTTCCGTTACCCTCGACCGACATGGCACAGCAAGGTAGAATCCCCTAAGGGTACCTTTTGGGTATATATACACCACATCTTTGCCGGGGTAGGAAGAGGAGAAACACTTCCATGCTGACATACTGACGCGAGACGCTGAGGTTCCTGCAAGCAGACACTCCAGCATGCAGTGGTCTGACATCACTCGCTGGTTGTCCATCCCGAGACCAAGACGGGGTCCTTCATTCTCTCGCACCAGGTAATGGGGTTGGCCTCATCCTAGGGAGATTCTTGGCTCAACACCTACATACATGCTAGACACACTTAGGTACATTTAGTTAGGGTTGTATCGTGGGAGTACGCATTATTATTGCCATGTATTTTTATGCTTGCATATGTTCATTGTTTTAGCACTATGGTAGAAATGTACCATCCATTTACTCTTTTGGTGCTGATAATCGTTATTAGCTGTTTATGTCTTATGGTTGTTTCAGCACACCTATTTTGCACTAGAATGAGGCTGGTTCAAAAACTACTTATGGAAAAACTTCTCTACTGTTTATTCTGTGTATCTCTCCGAGACAAAGTGAGCACGAGTGACTGAGCGAAAAGTACTCTACTGTTTCTATGATCCCTGATGGGACAGAGTTGTCATGTTCGATAGTTGCCAGGAACTATTCTCTTCTTGGTAAGAGGAGTCTACAGTGGCACTGTGAGCTAGCTGGTATTCAGGCGAACATATCCGGTGGGGGGGGGTCTGGAATCAATCTAGGAACCAATTCCACAGTTAATATTGTCTAAACGCGCAGATCCTATATGGATTTATAGGAAATAGACGACACCAGTGTGGCAAAGGAAACCATTCCGTTAGCGTCTGCAGAAACATGGAGAAAGGGCTCAAACCTCAGAGTCAAGGCTGCAAGTCTCACTGAAATGCCCCACCAGGGAAGCGAACACCTCAGATGATGGAGGTGTGAGCCTATGAAAGGCAGGTGCTTCCTAGACAGTAAGGAAGACAACACCATCTTTGTGGTGCAGCCGATGGATATCAACAGAACGCTGGTCCTAATGTGCATCGTGATGGTCGGAGAGGTGCCAATACCATCCCTGAAAGATACTGGGGCCTCTGTGAACATTATGGACATACATGAGTTTGATAAACAGCAACCTTGTCCCCAGATAGAACCCACTAAGGCCAACATATTTGGATATGGTAGCAGGTGTCCACTGCCATTGGCTGGCGTCATTGAACAGGTAGTGATAAACGGTGACTGGAGAGCGAAAAACCACGTCACCAAAGATGGGACGGGCACTCTCGTTGACTTCCACACAGCTGGGGACCTGGGGCTCATGTTCTTCGCACAGCACATCCGCAGCAACCATGCAGACAACATTCTAAAGGACTTTACAGGACTATTGAAGGGCACGCAGGTCAAGATTCTCATCGACCAAACCTCCCAACCAGTAGCCATACATGAATGAACAGTTCCAGTTCACCTGTAGCCCCTGCTGAAGGAGTTGTGAATCGCTCAGGGTAGCATCCGTGCCCATCATTCTTTTGCTCACTATGCCACCCCAGTTTGGACCCAGCCATATGCAAATCTGTCTTGACGTGGTTCCTGTGCTCATTGTGCCACTGAAATCAAGCTATACCTAGCTTATGAGCCCTTATCAGCGCGAAACCAGTCCTAGGTTGCTTGAGTTCCAGTTAGGTGAGGACCTGGCTTGGCAGTGTGGGCTGGATTGTTCCAATGAGGAACAGGGTCAAGGCTGATTTGCATATGGCTGGATCCAAACTGAGGTGGCATGGTGAGCAAAAGAACGATGGATTGGGATGCTACTCTGAGCGGTTGCCAGTGGTTAGACAAATCGCAAGTATTCCTCCTATCGCCTTTTAAGTATTTGAGGCACAGCACAAAGCCTGTTCTACAGCAGTAGGCATTCCACAGCCTATGTCTTAAAGGTTTTCATGTGACTGTTAAAAGTGTTTCTTGAATTGTACTTAGAATAAATGGGCATTACAGCAGTTTTCACCACGCCAAATGTCGTGCCACCTGAAATATGGATTGGCTAACATGTAAACTGCCCTTTTAAATTAATAAAGGTTTTTGAAACTTCAAAAAGAAAAAAAAATTACACCAAGCGTAAGCACACTGCCAGAAAAATAGTTATTGTCATTTCTCATGAATAAATAAGTTTGCATTGCTGAACTGAAAAGAAAGGACAGGAAGAAGCCTTCAGATCAAAAATGCAGCATGGGTTTATTTGTCACAAAGAGAAACTGATGACTCATGGCTAAGTAGAAAATGCTCAAATTGTACCATCTTAGCATACGAAAAGAAAGAACAAGCATTGGCATAGCCAATAGGTCTTGCCTTTGGGACCCTATAAGTGTTTAGCCATGCAACAGTTGATGTTGTTGGATCAAGGATATTCTGCTGGATAACTAAACACTTATAAGGTCCCAAAGGCGAGACCTATTGGCTATGCCAATGCTTGTTGTAAGTGCCAGCACTGCTGTGTTGAGACTTTTTGGCCAATGATACACAGTGATACAGTGTGCAGAACTAAAAAGTCTTATGCTTGATAAAGTAATATAACCAGTGTACTTGCAGACAACATGTTCACAAAGAGGAAAATCCTAGTACTCCTGAGAGATAAAACATGTTTATGGTTTCCCAACTCAATGGAACTGAATGGTCCTGCAGACTTGTACCAGTCAGTGATCATGACATCAAACACAGATCCCTGCAGTGGATGCGTTAGTCCACTGAGCCATCGAGACCTGACTGGGACACTAAGGGCATTGCAGCAGTACACACATGGGGACATAGAATGCCTGGGAAACAGATGACTCAATTCACAAATGTTTTTCTGCACATAACAAACTCATGTGAGGGAAATGTGGCACTTGTGCAAGTAAAATTAGAATGACTGATAAGTAATGATTTGGGAGTACTCACATGTGCAGCTATAAGTGCAGACAATGTGCGAGATCTGAGGATTTTCTTCAGTTGATAGCAACACCCTAGGGAGGGGAAGTAGGTGGTCTCACCCGAATGTCATAGATATGTCAATGAATATAGAATGAACACCCATGTAGCCTACGCTTTGCGTAACCGCAAACCTTTGCAATACTTTACCCACAATTTTCTACACTTCTAATATATGCCTAGAGTAAACGAAACAGGAGTAGGAAGCATGGAAAGTGTGGGAAGAGGTCATAAAAACCCCATTTCATAATATATCTCAAAGCAAAATGTTTTCCATGGGAAAGAAACTATAAAAAATGCTTTTGTGAAACACCACATGGATTTTCCAGAATTATGAAATGTACATGTACAAACCCCAAAAGATGCACAAGATGTTCAGATACTACTAGAACATCAGCCAAATTGTCATACATCTCTGCAAATTAAAGGTTTATGCCCACAGGTCAGACTTGTACTGTGTCACAAAAGTGACTTCTTTGCAAATCCTGGCCCATGTGTAAGCGGGAAGCACAAACGCCCAGTCCTAATTCCTAGAGGAGAGAGAGGAGGGGGTCTGCACCTGATTACCTTGCGGGAGCGAGCAGGAACCATCTGTTAATTACAAAACTATGGTTTGAAAGCTCGCTCCCGCAAGGGAATCGCCAAACGGGCACGCATTGCCATTCAAAGCAATGCAATGCGTGCACGTTTTTGACTGCAAAACTGAATCGATTTCTAAAGGTCTTTTTCCTAAGCAGCGCATGCGCGCTTCGTAGGCGACACCTAAAAACGACTTTCACCAAACGAATAGTTTCAAAGGGCTCTGCAAAATTTAAGGGATATATGTTCCATACTTCCTAATAAAAAGATACATTTAGAGCATTTCCTTAAAAGGGTAGAAAACTGCAAGGTATTGGTAATCCCTGTGCCGAAGAGACAGAGCAGCAACACCGGGAGGAGAAGCATGGACTCAAGATAGCCAGTAGGTAAAAAAGTATCAATATTTGATTTTCAATTTGTTGCCTGCCTTTACAGGTTTAAACAATAAAAATATCCTTAAAAATATATCATTGTTTGACCTATGGTACATTATGTACTCATTTTATTAAAATGCCAGCGTTTTATGTTTTTTAATTCAATTTAATTAAATTACAGGCATTTCACAGCCTAGGAATAGAGCTGTATTCTTACATAAAAGCTCAGTGACTCAACAGAATATATTTTCTTGCTATTAACTGTACGTATATTCTGTGTGGAAATGGTAAAACGCACACTGGGACCATACTGTACTCGCTAAGGCTCTAGAACACATAATATAAGGCTTTTCAAAATGCATCTCTTTTGTTTAAGCAAATTAGTCAATAATTGCATAAAATAATACACAGGATTCTCATTAAACATGTGTCTTTCAAGAGCTACAGGCTGTGCTGCTGGTCATTTTAGGATGTGAGGCAGAATGTATTTGAGCAGCGTTGTGAGTGGTCTGAGTGCAGTGGCTCGGCGCTCATCTGGAGACTAGCAGCCTCTGCATGTTCTCCACCCAGGCTTGTATTACAGCCTGGTGGCAAACATGCCATGTGCACAGCCTCTTCCCAGGCTGTGAAACAAGCCCCACCCGCCTTAACCCAGCTCCTTAGCTAAGAGAGCAGTATGGCGACGCTCCTCCACCTTAGCGGAGGAGCCACCCCTGCTAGAAAAGAGCAAAACTCTCCCTGATACATGTACTCATGATACTGGGAGAGTTAGTGTGACAACCAAAAAGTCAAAATAATGTTACTTTCCATTTATTTGGGGGTGGGAGGCTTCACTCCTTTTGGATGCCACCTCTCAACATAAACAACTTTTCAGAGCTTTGCCCTGGCATTCATGGGGCACACACAAAATATGAAGATTTTAACAAGTGACCCCAATGCCCAGGTTCACTGTCTATTCCACATATGATTAATTTCAGGCAGTCACTAGTTGAAAGGGATTTCCCTTTTTTTCCTTTTGAACAATGTGCTCTTGGGTGCGAAGATTCTTTTCATCGTAGCATGTTCCTCCGTCTGTGTAGCACCCACTTACTGGTGCACAGGGCCAAATGGGATCCCACGCTGCCACCTGATCTGCCTTTTGCCTGGTTCCAGCAAGGGAGATGGCTTATCCTCAATCTCCCACTTGCCAGCATGGCTGCAGACAGGAGAAGTGGCACCACTAGGTCAAAAGTCTTGACCCTGACTCTTACTTGCCTGGGACTTTGTGCCTTTGATGTCTGCTGTTGCTGGATATTGCCATTAACGCCGCCACCGCCGCCAGAGTCATTTTGGGGGGAGATGCTGTGCTCGAGTGAGAAGCCCAGCATCGAACTACAACCCCCAGCAGCCCTAGCAGTGTGAACGCCGTCAATGTCGGTTCCTTCCTCCCAGAGGCACACATAAGGAACGCAGGGCTACCGCAGCGCGGGAGCTCTTACTTGCCTGGGACTTTGAGCCTTTGCGGTCTGCTGTTGCTGGATACTGCCATTAACGCCTCCGCCAGAGTCATTTTGGGGGGAAATGCTGTGCTCGAGTGAGGAGCCTAGCATCGAACTACAACCCCCTGCAGCCCTAGAAGCGTGAACGCCGCCAATGCCGGTTCCTTCCGCCTGGAGGCACACATAAGGAACGCAGGGCTACCGCAGCGCGGGAGCTCTTACTTGCCTGGGACTTTGTGCCTTTGCGGTCTGCTTTTGCTAGTTATTGCCATTAACGCCGCCGCCAGAGTCATTTTGGGGGGAAACGTTGTGCTCGAGTAAGGAGCCCAGCATCAAACTACAACCCCCAGCAGCACTAGTGGCGTGACCGCCGCCAACGCTGGTTCCTTCCGCCCAGAGGCACACATAAGGAAAGCAGGGCTGCCGCAGCGCGGGAGCTCTTACTTACCTGGGACTTTGTGCCTTTGCTGTCTGCTGTTGCTGGATATTGCCACTGATGCAGCCACCGCCGCCAGAGACATTTTGGGGGGAGATGCTGTGCTCGAGTGAGGAACCCAGCATCGAACTACAACCCCCAGCAGCCCTAGCAGTGTGAACGCCGCCAACGCCGGTTCCTTCCGCTCGGAGGCACACATGAGGAACGCAGGGCTACCGCAGTGCGGGAGCTCTTACTTGCCTGGGACTTTGTGCCTTTGCGGTCTGATGTTGCTAGTTATTGCCATTAACGCTGCCGCAAGAGTCATTTTGGGGGAAACGTTGTGCTCGAGTAAGGAGCCCAGCATCGAACTACAACCCCCAGCAGCCCTAGTGGCGTGAGCGCCGCCAACGCTGGTTCCTTCCGCCCAGAGGCACACATAAGGAAAGCAGGGCTGCCGCAGCACGGGAGCTCTTACTTACCTGGGACTTTGTGCCTTTGCTGTCTGCGGTTGCTGGATATTGCCACTGATGCAGCCACCGCCGCCAGAGTCATTTTGGGGGGAGATGCTGTGCTCGAGTGAGGAACACAGCATCGAACTACAACCCCCAGCAGCCCTAGCAGTGTGAACGCCGCCAACGCCGGTTCCTTCTGCCCGGAGTAACACATAAGGAACGCAGGGCTACCGCAGAGTGGGTGCTCTTCCTTACCTGGGACTTTGTTCCTTTGCTGTCTGTTGTTGCTGGATATTGCCATTAACGCCGCCAGAGTTATTTTGGGGGGAGACACTGTGCTCGAGTGAGGAGCCCGGCATCGAACTACAACCCCCAGTAGCCGCAGCGGCGTGAACGCTGCCAACGCCGGTTCCTTCTGCCCGGAGGCACACATAAGGAACGCAGGACTCCCGCAGCACGGGAGCTCTTACCTGCCTGGGACTTTGTGCCTTTGCTGTCTGCTGTTGCTGGATAATGCCATTAACGCCGCCACCGCCGCCAGAGTCATTTTGGAGGGAGACACGGTGCTCGAGTGAGGAGCCCAGCATTGAACTACAACCCCCAGCAGCCCTAGCAGCGTGAACTCCTCCAATGCCGGTTCCTTCCGCCCGGAGGTACATATAAGGAACGCAGGACTACCGCAGCACGGGAGCTCTTACTTGCCTGAGACTTTGTGCCTTTGCTGCCTGCTGTTGCTGGATATTGCCATTAACGCCGCCACCGAGCCAGAGTCATTTTGGAGAGAGACGCTGTGCTCGAGTGAGAAGCCCAGCATCGAACTACAACCCCCAGCAGCCCTAGCAGCGTGAACGCTGCCAATGTTGGTTCCTTCCGCCCGGATGTACATATAAGGAACGCAGGGCTACCGCAGTGCGGGAGCTCTTACTTGCCTGGGACTTTGAGCCTTTGCGGTCTGCTGTTGCTGGATACTGCCATTAACGCCGCCGCCAGAGTCATTTTGGGGGGAGACGCTGTGCTCGAGTGAGGAGCCCAGCATCGCACTACAACCCCCAGCAGCCCTAGCAGCGTGAACGCCGCCAATGCCGGTTCCTTCCTCCCGGAGGTACACATAAGGAACGCAGGGCTACCGCAGAGCGGGAGCTCTTACTTGCCTGGGACTTTGTGCCTTTGCTGTCTGCTGTTGCTGGATATTGCCATTAACGCCGCCACCGCCGCCAGAGTCATTTTGGGGGGAGATGCTGTGCTCGAGTGAGAAGCCCAGCATCGAACTACAACCCCCAGCAGTCCTAGCAGTGTGAACGCCGTCAATGTCGGTTCCTTCCTCCCTGAGGCAGACATAAGGAACGCAGGGCTACCGCAGCGCGGGAGCTCTTGCTTACCTGGAACTTTGTGCCTTTGCTGTCTGCTGTTGCTGGATATTGCCATTGACGCCACCACCGCCGCCAGAGTCATTTTGGGGGGAGGCGCTGTGCTCGAATGAGGTGCCCAGCATCGAATACAACCCCCAGCAGCCCTAGCGCCGTGAATGCAGCCTACGCCGGTTGCTTCAGCCAGGAGGCACACATAAGGAACGCAGGGCTACTGCAGCGCGGGCGAAGCCTGGGCCAAGGGCAGGCCCGTCTGAGTCCGTCAGAGACTGGAAGAGGCTGGCCCACACAACCAACATTCTGTACATGAAAGGTCTGGACAAATCATATAAGTGACAGGTACTGTGCTATTATTGAAACCAGGTAAAACAGTAATAATGAGTAAACGTAAACCTGGTGCTGGGGTGGTAGGGACTCTTGATGCTTTTTTACTGAGGGCAGAATCGGCTCTCATTCATGAGATAGAACTCACAGAGAGAAGGTTGACATTGGAACCACAGCATGCACAATGTAGCACTATACAGATAAGGTCTATTGCCGGCCAAGACGATGCAGATGTGGAGGATGATCTGGCCGATCATAGCGTTCATTCTGAACATTCACGGATTATTGACATAGATTTAGAGCCACCTAGATCCTCAGAGGTAGCAAGGAGTTGAACTAGTCCAAATGTTACCACCAGGGGCCAGAAGGCAAAAATAAGCCAGGGTAATAGCCTTTAACCTCCTACCAAAAAATGGAAGGACAGACCTGCACTAAAAAATAAACTCCAAAGCCTACAAGGAGAAAAACTAATGATACGGATAACGGTAGCAGGTGGGGCCAAAATATCTTAATAGACACTAGCTAATGGGCCTCTTGTGGGGCAAAATGAGGATGAAACATGGAAAAGAATGGAAGTAATGCTGGCCGCTCTGCTGGACCCTTTGTCTCACAAATTATCTCAGATTGAGACTAGGCTTGCCAAAATAGAAGAGTCTATTTTTAGTACTACCATTTTCCATTCTGGTGCTCATTCATGCGGGGGCACGGGTACTATGAGAGATATGGGTAATAAAAGTAGTATTTCCATCGGTGCAAGGGTCTCATGAATTCAGATTCAAATGGCCCTCCACACCAAAGGCTAACACCTCCTTTATATTCAGGCCTAGGTTTACGATCCAGTCATACCCCCCCTAAAACCGCACATACACAACTAATCACCAATGAGACATCTAAAGCAGAGGAGGGTCTGAGCCACCAGTCAGCACACAGAACAAATAAATTAAACGAGGGGTGTACAACAAAACTCAAGGAGAACTTACACCTTCCCTCAGAGGTAACCCCGTATGTAGTTATCTTGGAAAACGCCCCAAGTTTAAAACCTAATACACCTATTGCCCCGGAACAATGGTCAACCTTACGGAACAAAAGTCTGCATTTCCTTGAGACCAGGACTGGCCTTAAAGACATCCTCTTCACAGAGTTTAAAATGGTGCGGAGAGTGGGGTGGATCGGAAATTCTCACAAGGCCTTACCAGGTGACTGTGTGGTCATAAGTTTTAAATCTCCAGACCTGGTGCAGGTAATCCTGCGCAGGGCCTGGAATAGTAACATTATGGCACAGGAAATAAATATTCTCCCGATCAGGTTTTTTTATCAACCACGCAGAGATTACTGGCGAATGAGAGAGGCCCAAATGTTTGCAGGGTCTACTCAAGGTAGGGTGATGATCAAAATGAATGCACCGTGGTAGTCGTGGGTGGGACATGCATTTCCCTGGGTCAGACAGGGCCGTGATGAAATTCTACTTAGCAATCGATACAGTATTCTAAATTACCTTGAAGGAGTTGATTGACTGAGAGATAGCATGGCCCATTCAGGAGAACATTCAACCAACTGGGAGTTTACCCCTAGCAAACAACTAGTGAACACCTCCTATATAGACTATTCCACCCCTATGAAATCTCGTGTAGCTGCAGATACTTATTCAAACCTACCAGCTTCATCAGGACATGGGGAAGTTTATGGAGACTATAGAAATATGCTACCAGGAGAACTCCTGAACGATTACAAGTCCGTAACCCCAGACGTGATTGAGGTCCACGTAGACGGTCACATCACACCCCCAGAAGCGCAAATTAAGCCACAGGAGATGAGCGTGGAGGCAACCTGCAACCTAGTTTCGTGGAATATCGCAGGCCTACGATCTAAGATAATCCCATTTGGAGTGATTTTATAAAACACCATAATATGTTATCCCTTCAAGAAACCTGGCAGAAAGATCCAATCAACATAAATGGCTATAAAACTTTCCACACTGCTGCAGTGGAGGGCTCAAGTGGTAGGGCGAAAGGTGGCCAAGTACTTACACTTCAAATACATTAAATGTAAAAAAGATAGAGAATCTGCATGCAGAGCCCTACACAGTGGATCTTGATAAAAGGCAACGCATGCTAATGGTTAATCTTTATAATAACATCCCCACTGGAAACTTGGGATGGATACTAACAAAGCTGATTATAGAAGTGAGGACCATATGCAGCAAAAGCATAAAAGACACAATGGTGATCATGCTGGGGGATTTTAATTGCTCATTATGCTCTAATGTTGATGAAAAGCTTTGTGGATTTATATATGAAGAGGGCATTAGTAATACTCAGTTCTGTCACTCTGCGTCGGGGGATTTGTTCAACAAATTGATATTTACTTTAGACCTGGGCTTTGCGAATGAAATTTGTGATCGTCCAGCCCCTATGGGTTATACCTTCAACGGAATAGGCTTATATAGCACAACAGATTTTGTACATATGACAAACAACCACGCTCCTAAGCCACGTGGTTTTTTGGTTGAAGATACTTCACTTAGTGACCATTTTCCACTATGTTATTCTATTTCACTGCCAGTAAATAAAAAGGTGGGGAATGACAACACTGTCCAGCCACTATCTAGTATCACTCTGGATAAGACAAATGCGTTGGTCATTAGTGGACCCTATTGAGGTGACAAAAAAGGTGATAAATAACTGTAAAATAGCGGTAGAAACTTGTCTAAGTGACTTAGCTGCCAAAAAGCAGGGGCACTTCTGGCTAGAATCAAAAACCTCACTTACCAAACCAATCTCCCCAATTCTAGAAATTTATGGAACTAAGGTCCTGGGCTCATGCCTTTATGGGGCTGAGCTCTGGGGCTTTAACAACCTGAATAGCCTGAAAGTTCTAGAAAACGCTTTCTTGCGTAAAGTCACAAACCTTCCTTCAAGTACACCACTACGGCCGCTATTATTGGACTTGGGCAAGAAACCCCTGGAGCACCTGGCGAGGTTACGTCCAATGCTATACTGGCATCGTCTCTGGTGCACTGATGAACTAACCCATTATAGGAGTGGCTTTATGGACACTATAGAATCTGACAGGTCCCAAAAAATACCATGGCTGTTAGGAATAAAATCTATTCTGGGAAGTTTAGGCCTGATAGATCTCTGGAAAAACCCAGCAAACTCTGTTTTCCCATCTAAAGAAAATCTGAAAATGTGTATTGGGAATGGGTATACATGTTGGAATTTACCCAAGGCCTTTCTACCCATTTAACAGCCCGTTTTCTTGATCTAAAAGTTCTTCCCCACTTAGAGGATTATTGGGATATTATTGAAAAAACCTCTGATCGTAAGCTATATTTTCAGTTACGGGTGGGCACATTACCCACAGCAGAATTCACCTCTAGATGGGAGAAGCAAGGCAGTAAAAATGATAAGTGCTACAGATGTGCTGATTTATGTGAAAATATCGGACATGTCTTATTTTTCTGTCCTATGTATGTGGTACCTCGTAAAAGATGGATACAACCAATCTGCAAGCTTCTGGGTACCAGAAGATATGCCATAGCTCTTCGCATTCTGTGCACCGATCCTACTCCCCCAACATGTATAGCAGTGGCCAAATTCCTAGGGTGGGCCTGGAGTATAAGATCAAAAGCCCTGAGGTTACCTGCCAGCTCCTTGCTTTTGAGTTAGCATTGATCTTGCAAATTCACCACGGTGAAATATCTTGAAGCTGAGAGCTGGAGAGTTGGGGCGTGAATCTAACGTCTAGCTACCTTCTGTATATAACAATTAGACATGTTTATCTTCTTAATTTTTTTTTTAATTCAAGCTCGTCGGCTATTCATAAATTTAATTGTAATTTTAACTTTTTTAGGTAATTTATGTGTATTTATATGTAATGTCTGTAAATGTGCTTTTATGACTTAATTGCCGAATAAAGCTAATTGATTGATTGATTGATTGACTTAACTGCCCCAGCTAACGTTCTGACATCCTACCAATTAATTTTAGCAGCAGTTAGGGAGGCGTTACACGTACAAAACAAAAAAAAAAGGAAAAACGAGGGTTGGTTCGATATACATTGCACTAAAGCTTATAAAAACCTACAAAAAGTACTACATGGGACCCCTAGAAATCTTATCGCCGTGAGATAGGCTAGAGTTGATTATAGATTAGCCCTTAAAAACAGAAAAAATGAACTGGGTAAGGAAGCGTGGGAAGCCTTGCATAAGGCCTCTTCACTGGGTGACAGTTCGGCTCTTTGGAAAGCTATCAAAGCACCTTTTTTGAACCCAAGTGATGGCCCGTCCATGGAAATTGCTATTAGTGAGGACCCTTGAGTTGATTATTTCTCCAGGGCATATGAATGTGGTGACATTTTTGAAGATGCGAGTGGGCAACTTTCTTTAGACCTTAACATGCAACATTGATCTGTTTAAAGCTAATATGATTTTATGGGACCCCATCGTTACTCAAGTAATGAATGCCTGCTGTTCTGCTCCTTTGTTGGCTACATGGACTGAATCAGTGATTGTACCCATTTTTAAAAAAGTTAATCGGCAGGACCCGGGTTGTTATAGGCCCATTTCACTTTTGGATTCCCTTGTCAAAATTGTGGGTCGAATAATTTTAGAGCGACTACAAACTTGGCTACAGGAAAACTAAATATTGTTCGATATCCAATATGGTTTTCGGGAGGGCCTGGGAACCATTGAGCAGAACCTAAACAGCAGTTAGGGAGGCGTTACACGTACAAAACTAAAAAAAAAGGAAAAACGAGGGTTGGTTCGAAATACATTGCACTAAAGCTTATAAAAACCTACAAAGAGTACTACATGGGACCCCTAGAAATCTTATCGCCGTGAGACAGGCTAGAGTTGATTATAGATTAGCCCTTAAAAACAGAAAAAATTAACTGGGTAAGGAAGCGTGGGAAGCCTTGCATAAGGCCTCTTCACTGGGTGATGGTTCGGCTGTTTGGAAAGCTATCAAAGCACCTTTTTTGAACCCAAGTGATGGCCCGTCCATGGAAATTGCTATTAGTGTGGAACTTTGAGTTGATTATTTCTCCAGGGCATATGAATGTGGTGACATTTTTGAAGGTGCGAGTGGGCAACTTTCTTTAGACCTTAACATGCAACATTGATCTGTTTAAAGCTAATATGATTTTATGGGACCCCATCGTTACTCAAGTAATGAATGCCTGCTGTTCTGCTCCTTTGTTGGCTACGTGGACTGAATCAGTGATTGTACCCATTTTTAAAAAAGGTAATCGGCAGGACCCGGGTTGTTATAGGCCCATTTCACTTTTGGATTCCCTTGTCAAAATTGTGGGTCGAATAATTTTAGAGCGACTACAAACTAGGCTACAGGAAAACTAAATATTGTTCAAAATCCAATATGGTTTTCGGGAGGGCCTGGGAACCATTGAGCAGAACCTAAACTTAGCCATTTTAAAAGGGAAGTACACACGGGCGAAGGAGTGCAGATTGTTTTTAGATTTTGTAGACCTCACTGCTGCATTCGATTTGGTGCAACATGAGAAACTCTAGGAGATCCTGAAGGTGATGGGGGTGGATGTTTCAATAATCAGTTTTCTCAGGCGCCTATATAATAATGCTCAAGGCCGAATTAGATTCAGTCTGAGAGGGGAACTTACCGCTCCATTTCCCATCAAGAGGGGGGCCAGACAAGGTTGCGTTCTGGCCCCCTTTCTTTTTAACCTCTACATCAATGGTCTCGAACAAGCATTAATTAAGAATAGCCATGATTTCCCCCAGATAGCTGGACGTCCTATCCCCGCTTTTCTTTACGCTGATGATGTGGTTTTAATGTCCCGAACGCAAGTTGGCCTACAGAGGGTGCTCGATACGCAAGTTGGCCTACAGAGGGTGCTCGATAACTTCTCTAATTTTATGAAAGATCTAGGTCTTAGGGTAAACATCTCCAAGACCTTTGTTATGAGGTGTGGGCGTGGCAGTCAAAGGTGCAAGGACATGTTTGTGGACGGACAGGTGATCAAGCCCACAAAGAGATTCTCGTACTTTGGACTATTCTTTGATGAAAAAGATGTATGGACACAAGCTGTAGCAGTAAAAAAAACTTGCTTTTGCTAGAACCACAACTGCCCTTGTACATTTTTCAAGGAAACTGGGTACGAGACCCCTATAGAGCTTATTAAGATATATAAAGCTAAGTGTATCTCCACAGCAATGTATGGAGCAGGGATATGGGGCTATGCCAATCCCCTCCCCCTTCAAATAATAGAAAACACGTTCTTGAGATACATCTTGTCCGTCCCATCTAGCATATCCTCGTATGTCTGCCATGCGGAACTAGGCCTGCCTCATATATCGGATCTTATTAAGCTTGAGCCCATACTATTGTGGCATAGCGTGTGGACAAAAACAGAGGCCCTATTAAATAGAGAAATATTGATGGATACCCTGAAACTGGAAGAGGCATTAAAAATCCCCTGGTTAAGAAATGTCCGCAACTTTATGGTAGATTTAGGGCATTCTGAGTACTTCTTACACCCCAGTATTTTGTATAAAGTCAGGAGAAAGGACTTAAAAAAGGAGGCTCTCTAGCTTTTAGAACCCCTAAGATTGTCGTCTGAGATCCTAAAACCCAGTGTTCAGCAGAACCCACAGATTTGAACTACTTTTAATATTCAACCGTATTTGAAAGACGTTCTTGGTGGTTATGATCGCTTTTTATTAACCAGATTTAGATTGGGAATTTTCCACAGAATTGTGAGTCTACCAACAATGAACGACTGGACCCGACAATTGCAATTTTGTACATGTAACAATGTTTCAGAACAATCCACCATACATGTGCTAGTGTTTTGTAAATTTTACAGGGTACAGAGAAAGGTGTGGATTCTTCCCATTCTAAAACATATGGGGATTAGGCAATGTAGCCCATCTTTTATTGCTCTACAATTCTTAGATACTGTACATAATATTTGGAAGATAGCAATGTTTTTAAAACATGTAATTTCCTAAGGAAAAGGATGGTAATTCAAGTCTAATGGTTTTATGGCAGCTGAAAAATACTGCTGTAGCACTGATGAACTTAAACAATGTATTATCTCAGTTTTCTTGCTATTTCTTTTAACACTCTCTCAATTTTAATGATTTCTTAGTTAGTGTATAGACAATGGATTTAATAATGTGTATATAGGTTGTTTGTCGTTTTCAATTGTATAAATGTTTTTTATTTGTGCTTTGATGATTGTATGAAATAGCAATCGAATAAAGCTGTATTTGACTTGACTTGACCATGGCTCACTGGGTCTCCCCAAGAGAAGAAAAGGTAAAAGAAGGGTACCCCATGCAGCAACATGTGCCATTCACAGGTGAATACTACAGAGCACCGACTGCAGCCCATGAGCAGCTTGATCATGACAACTTGGACCCCCTTGGGCCTTTTTTAACGGAGGATACATTTTGCTCCTGGTGGTGGCCTCCAGCCACAAGGAATATTACATTTTTGGCCTCCTGGTCTCTAAAATGTATAGCTCTTTTAGGAGATTGACTTTAACGACTCTTTCTCTGACGAGGAAGGGCCTGCCCTCCTCCCTCTTAGCTCCTTGCAGCCTTCCAGTTATGACCTCTTGGCCGTACCAGCATCTGCTCTTCTGTGTGGGCTTCTGGTACTTCTTCTGGTCCCAGCAGCATCCTGCTGCAGGCAGATTACTTGGCACAAAACTGACCAATCGTTTTCTGACAGTGAAACATAGTCCTAGTGATTTGAAGTGGACCGTGCTTGAACGACCATTTATTCCACCTCACATAACTGACAAAACTACTTTTTTGTTCAGATGCGAACAATGGTGGGTTCACAAATTGAAGACGGATAGCTCAGGTCTTAATGATGAAATTCCTTGGCTTTCACTCTAACACATACAGTCTGAGCTATTCGAGACTTTACTGAAATTATTTGGTCATCATAATTATGAGTAAATTGAGACGTGCCATGCTCTCAGTCTTCTTTGGATTTGGAGGTATAGTGACCACACCGTCATCCGCTTCAGTCAACACGCATACACAGACGTCACCCAAAGATTACACTGACACTTTATTTGTGGGTGAAGAACTGCTGCAGGTTTATTTCATACAACACAGTATGATAATAAAATTGGGTTATCTTACGGGCGATCCAGGGCAGGCAGCCCCTTGCTGCTCCGCCCGCCTGGTGAGCCAGCACACGCGGTGGGTCGATGCCCGGCAGTGTGGCACATAATTATTTACAGATCATCCACTGGGTCACGTGATCTGTCTCCTACTCCCGCCCCTTCCGGCAGGGGCGGAGCGTGTTGTGGCACACCCCCGGTTGGTCAGGCCCCCCAACCGCCCGAAGGACTAACGGGGCGCCGTCGCGGTCCTCCCAGAACCCCCTTCGGCTCCTGGACCTTGGCTCGGGCACCCTTACTGTGCCGGACAGGGGTACCCTTACTGTACCGCCTGTCGCAGAGGTACCCTTACTGTACCCGTCTGCATCCAGATCGCCCTGTAACTCCGCCTGCAACGCAAAAAGAAAACATTAAAACATTCCAATAACGCGCTGTGCCTGACACGTGGGGTAAGTGGAAAGGGTGGGAAAACGCGTGTCCAGGCAGGAGCGGCGCGCAGGACACAGAGGAGGAACTGGGCGAGAGGGCCCCCTAAGTAGGGGGGCAAGCCGCGCCCCCCCGCCCCCAAGGGCCCGCCTCCAGCTCGACACTATAGGGGGTCATAACCCTAGTGGGCGTAGGCCTCGCGCGCGAGGCAGCAAGGGGGGAAGGCTCCGACGGGCGGCCACTAAAATGCTGCCCTGCTGATGTCCCACTGCTTGGGACGCGGGCAGCGGCATAGTGACCACACCGTCATCCGCTTCAGTCAACACGCATACACAGACGTCACCCAAAGATTACACTGACACTTTATTTGTGGGTGAAGAACTGCTGCAGGTTTATTTCATACAACACAGTATGATAATAAAATTGGGTTATCTTACGGGCGATCCAGGGCAGGCAGCCCCTTGCTGCTCCGCCCGCCTGGTGAGCCAGCACACACGGTGGGTCGATGCCCGGCAGTGTGGCACATAATTATTTACAGATCATCCACTGGGTCACGTGATCTGTCTCCTACTCCCGCCCCTTCCGGCAGGGGCGGAGCGTGTTGTGGCACACCCCCGGTTGGTCAGGCCCCCCAACCGCCCGAAGGACTAACGGGGCGCCGTCGCGGTCCTCCCAGAACCCCCTTCGGCTCCTGGACCTTGGCTCGGGCACCCTTACTGTGCCGGACAGGGGTACCCTTACTGTACCGCCTGTCGCAGAGGTACCCTTACTGTACCCGTCTGCATCCAGATCGCCCTGTAACTCCGCCACAGCTCTGGGGAGGCTACCGTCGCTGCCAGAGCCCCCCTCTCCTAATAGGTGGTACTGATGTCCCTTGCTAGCCAGTGCCTCCTGTACGTCAAGCAGGAACATGTCCATCCCTACCCTGGACAGGTGCACCCCGTCCAGGGTACTGACTGACTGAGCTGCCGAAGCATACATCTCTCAGCTCGAGGACTAAATTTGTGAGCGTATCCCACCTCCCTGGCTCCAAGGAGAGGCTGAGCGAGAAGAGCAACACCTAAATCTGTTTCTCAGGCTGGAAAATATGGCATGGGTAACAAGGCGTTGGTGAAATAGGCGCTTGTGGACCTGCAATCCTAATAAGATTTTTCAATTGGCCAAATTAGGTGCCTTCCTGGCTAGGAATTGTGTTCCCAACAGCTACAGTACAATAAGCAGGGTGAAGGTAACGTGTGAGTTAACCACTTTACCTACGTATATAAACACAAGCTGACATCACCGGTGTCTCAATTTCTTCCTTACACAACTATTATCCTATTGTTTATTACAAACTGACCCATATCTCTCGCAACATCTCCTTGTTTTAGCCTTTCTACTTGCAAATTACGTTACCTCAAATTCGACGATAGCGTCTTATACTAGTCCCGCTGTGTATCCCAATCTTTTCTTACTCTCCACTGGGACAGCGTAACCACTTTCCTTGCCTGTTGAATAGAAGCTAGCTTCGGGACTTTATCGCTGCAGAAAGGAGTTAATAGGTTTGCCTACAGTCCATGTTATACCGTTGTTGCTGTACTATAGGTAATTCGTTGCACCGACATCGTGGCTTGAAAATGAAACGTCTTATTTAATCAAATAATCAGTTGTGAGCCCCAGTGATGATTTCGTTCATATCTTCATAGCAGGCAGTGCCTCTATCACGCCAATACCTGGGTCACGTCCGCCTTAAATGACGACAATACATCTGGCTTTTCCGCCAGCCTTGCCCATTAACCTGTCATATGTCTGTGGAGAGCAGCACATCTCTGGTCATGCTCATTTCAGAAGGTGTTAAGCCCTTTCCATTACTAGAAAGTTTAAGTGCACAATTCAAGAAGTATGGTCGCTCTCTGCTCTCTCAATCATCACCATGTAGCTGAGGGCATGCCGTTCACGGGAGTCTGGTTGAAGTATGCACAGGTCATTGCCACTCTCCCACGTGCAGTGCCGTGAACCATTTGAAGTAGTTCATCAGATTCAGCCAGCCACCCCCTAGGTGGAGGCTTGCACTCCCAAACTTCTGCTAGTATAAAACCCGGCCACACCTCCAGTTCAGTGAGATTTAGTAATTCACGACACTGACAACCCCAGGGGCGATATACTGGGCTGTGTAAATGCGGCCCAATACCACCAAGAACAATTAGCTTGGAGTGGATGGGTGTTAACCTAGGCTGGCTGAAGGCAGCCACATCTCTTGACTTAAGCGTGGAACTCACAAAATACCTTCAAGACGTTATGTATGACACACCAAACCCAGGCCTACAACTTGCCTCAACACAGCACCGGCTGCTGACTTTTCTATAATACTAAGCTGCTACTATGACTAATTTGCGTGAAACCTTACCCCCAGCTGTTTTTAAATAGCAAGGCAAAGATGAGAGACAGCAGCATCTCTTGACTCAAGCGTTGAACCTACAATCATAACATTGGTCGCTCAATTTCTGTGTTACACCTTTACACAAGCTGACCATTGCATCATGGTTGAGACTGGGTTTTAGGCTGAACCTTGACATATTTGTACACCTGCTGCCAGGGAACATATATCTACATGTATACCTTTCCTTATCCTGTTGCACCCCTTGGGACACAGCTTCGTCCCTTTGTACCCACCGGCATGGAACTAATGCCCACGAGATTCCCCCCTAGTACCGGATAATCCTAATAAATGCTGCATTTTGGGCCAAAGATACCAGGGAATAAATGCAAAGGGGGGGCTCTCGAGTGCGTGTGAACCCATGTCATTGCGATTAGTAACAGTTGCTCTGTTCGAGCTAGACCATGCGACTTTATTCCTTTAATCAATTAATCGGCAAAGCATGCCATTCCCTAACTTGGACATACACACAACCGCCTCTAGTGTCCTGCAATACCAGCTATTCCGAATCTGGCTGACAAAAACTACCATTGGCCCAAAGCTAAACTAGTAAAAACTATCACCCTGGCCCCCCCAAACCTTTCCCAGGGAACTGGAGAGAAATGAACTCAATTGCGCAGGGCAAGAAATACCAGAAGTTACTGCTGACCACGTTTCCCTGACCACACTCTCCGATGCATTGAATTAGTTATATAGTGCCACTCCTACCAGTGTAGGGTGTCCCCGAACTTTGCATCTTACACAGAATCCGCCGAGCCAATCAATCATATGCATAATTTGAACCAATATTTGTAGCAATCAATCCGTTTTAATACGTGAATTGGCTCGGCACCTCCTTCCCCAATTCAAAACCTAATGCTAACCACCACAATCGGGAACTTATGTGCAAAGTCTTTTAAGAGGCACTGACAATTTTACCGTTTGTGTACTGATCGTTATATAATGTTGTTATTTGATGTTATCGACTGCTACAACTTGCACTGCAATTTAGAATTGCTTTTGTTAAACGATGTAACCTTATCTCACCTTTCACCATAACTAACCGTCCAACATATTGTTAAACTTGTTGACTTCCATTCAATTAATTTCAAAATAATGTAAATTCTTTTTTCGTTATTTGTTTATTCCCACAGTACGGCTTGCTGTCACCTTGTGAAACATCCTGTGTGGTTACACAGCTGTTTTCGAATCTCTCAGGTTGTGCAACAAACACATTATGTTCTGCTCCTAAAAGATTATGAAAACCAATCCAACATTTGTTATGCTTTACCAAATTTGATGGGCCCCGTACCAAATTGGTTCCCTGGCGCTACTCTGAAACCGGTTAGGGTGGTATGTACTCATGTACCTGTCTAACTAGCCATGTTTTAAAGACTTTGCGGGAAGTCATGAGGTCTGTGCGGGACCTAATCTCTGGAGGTGGGGAGTTCCAATATAAGTGACCTGGTGCGCTAAACCTTGTTCCACCAAAGGGTGTCCCTGTAGAGGATCCCTGGGGAAGCCACATGTAGTTTTATTCTTGTGGGCCGTGACGTGGCCAAGGTGAACATTTCACGTCAACACATTAACATCGCTGAATGTATAAGTTAGAGCAGTATTGGTGGGTTACTTAACAAATTGACTTTCTAGATTTTGCACCATGACCCCTTGATGTGCCATTGGCTTGCCTATTCGGCAATGTCCTTTTCGCAGGAGTAAAACTCTCAGATATCATTCACCCCAACACAGTGCATCTCATGAGTGACACCAAATATTTACCGCTCCCCGTGCTTACAAAATTGGACCCTATCCTTGGTTCCCAGGACACAATGCACTGGAATGTCATCTGGCCCTGGTGCCTATCCAACAACCGTGTATTTCAAATCCAACCTTTACCAATCTTTGACCACATGTGAATAACTTAATCACACTCAGCCTGGGCCTACTTCCCTAGTCAAATGGCGAGTGGGCCGCAAAAGAGTACATTAGAAATATAAAGCCATGCATTTTCAACATGAAGCCAGGAACCAAAGGAAAGCTTGGGGACAATAGTGTGAATAGTGATGGTGGCCTCTGGGAAAAAACTAATCTGCAGGGCTACCCAGCTTGCTCCGGCACTGACTATGGCATTCAGCCCCGTGGACACCTGGTCGCTCCGCCCTCACTAGCATTAATCTAACGCACATTGTGAGTTACCTATCTATTCTACAAATGTAACGTGTATGTGGATGTCAAGGCATTGAAACGCTACGCATGAGCCCAGGTACATTACATATTCATCGCAGCCATTGCGTCCCTATATTTACTACAAAAAAGGGGGGGGGGGGGCACTACCTCCAACAAGCCCAATTATTGGTTGATCCCCAATCTGCGGATAAGTAAACAATGCACAGGAAACCAGTGCGCCATGGGCCCGAAGGCCTAGGAGCGCTTGACATATCGCCGCATTTGCACTTACACTCATAGGCGAGGAGGAATATAATTGCCCCCAACAATCATTGGCCCCACATAGTTATAACATAACAACATCAACACACTCCGCTGCGCATTGTGCTTGTTGTGGGTGGAATGACTCAAGTGTTGTAGGACTCCCGCGGTGAGCGGTGATGCCGACCTGGCGAAAGCGCCCTGTGTAACAATGTTCGTTGCCGCCTCCACCCCAGATTCTCTCACTGTCCCCCTCTACCGTGACCAAGTCTTCATAACCACACTCTCCGATGCACTGAATTCACTGTTGACTATTGGGCTTTAAGATCTACATTGCAAGTCACAAAAGGATGCCTCTTTTGAACACAGTAACCTGCTGGCCCATTTGCATCATACGCACTGCACTCTGCTATCTACTTGGCACACGTTCTTTGCAGCAGGCCTCTTAACACTCTGAACTAACTAAACCGAAGTCAAAAGACCTCTCAAATTGTTGATCTCAGAAGAGGTCTAAATCAATGAAATGTATTTGAATTGAATAGAAATGATACACTATACAAATTCCTGGTCTCTCTCCAGGAAGATCACAAACTATCTTGACATTTATGTGTGGCCTGGCGTGAGCGAGACTCGCGATGTGTGCTGCCACATCACGGAGCGCTTTGCTTGGGCGCCGCATTTAAACTATAACCTACTCGGCACTCATCTCAGCAGGCCCGTGCACAATGCACCCCTGGCTCCACCATCAACCTTCTAAGCAGCCAACCCCTACATGCTGCCTGTTTATTTAGCGCGAATTTGACCAGAAGGTATTGGCCGCTTTACGCCCGCGCCGTATTAAATCTCACATCCCGGCACTAGGAGCTTAGCATCATGCAAGATATATAGCGCGCATTCAGCCGGAAGGCCTACGCCACGGCACTGGGGGGGGGGGGCTCGCATGCTGCATGTTATATTTAGCGCGCCTCCAACCACAAGGTGTTGGAGCGCTACGCGGGAGCGCCGTATATAAATCCCCCATCGCGGCACTGGGGGATTGGCATGCTGCATGTTTCGAACGCGCGGAATCGACCAGAAAGGCATCGGCGCGTTTTGCGTGAGGGTCGTGTTAAAAACGCACTTTACAGCACTGGGGGCTGGGCACCACCTCCAATGCTCGAATATCCCGATCGTAAAGAAGAGATTTGCCAACTTATGACCCACGTGACTAGTGACTATCGCTGTTCCCGCAGCCAGATGAGACCGCTCGCAAACAAAGGCCATCCGGTAGCTTTTAGACGCAGTGCTCATTCCACGGCCATAACCACCATTCACATTCAACTTCCGGAAACCTTTCTACAATCGTACCCTTTACAGCTCATCCTCCCTGTGCACGCCATGTATGTACTTTCCAAGTAGCCCGTCTTTGCTTTGCCAAAGTTCCATCCCATTTCCGAACAGTGCAGGACAGCATAAATCACGGTGAACGCGTGAGGCTGCAAATTCCCTTAAGTGGGCAGATAAAACATGACTCCACGTTTCCCACCCTTGAGCCAGATGACACCCGCCCGGGTGCGACCTATAGACCTGCAACCCTGTCCCGTCGAACTCCACTGCCACATGGACCCCAAGTCATTTCCTCATTTCCGAGGCAAGCGCGGCTCTAATGGGGAGGTAGCCCGCAGTTGCTAGCAAGTGCCCGGCGCAGCTGCATCCCGTCACGCATCGCTCCCACGCAGGCCCGCTCAAGGCTTCTAGGCGCAGCCGCCGGCCCTTCGCTGGCATGAGGCGCACCCCGGAAGCACCTCCGCCGAATTCACAAACACAAGCCCAACAGCACAAAGAGACATCAGGAACAGGGCTCTACAATGTGCGAAATCCAAACCATACCTCAAAGGCCTCTTGGGGAGAAAACTATGGCCTCGCTGCGCTAGAATGAGAATGATTAACATGTGCACAGCAACGGTTCTAAGGAAATCGATGGAAAAACAGCTATCTAGTTAGCCCTGTCGCATCGTCCAGTCCTCCCATGCTCCACAATTCCCGCGACCCTGCCTGTAGCCAACACACCCTGCCATGTCTACACTAGGCCCCGGGCGTTCATCTCACGGCGCATTCCACAGCATCTACACTATCACAGGTGCTCCAGATCCTCTGTCGATCCATACCCAAAGGCGCAAGCCCTCTCCGGAAACGACGCCCAGCTGCTCATCAAAGCCGGGTGTTCAAAACTAAAACACGCAGACAAACAATTAGCTCGCGGGTCATACAAAGTCGCTCTGCACCGACCCGACGACCACCCCAGCAGTCAACAACAGGGAAGAAATCATCCCCTATAAATATAAGCGATCAAACGTGTTCACGACGCACTGGGGGGGGGGGACGAAAAGCGGGCCAGCCAGCCACCAGATGGAGCCCCCAACGAGCACATCACCACGCTCGAACCGGGCGATGTGCCCACCAAACTCCGGACTCACGGAAACCCCTGCATACCCGAGGGAGGCGCCAGGCACCGCTGCCCAGGGAGCGCACACAACCACCGGCACCTAGCGTGGGGAAAGGCAGGCCGAACAAAGCACACACGCCTCCCTGCGCCAACCACCGGCAGCGACCACACGCTCCCCCGGCCCCAGACACCTCACCTCGCGATCCCGTTCCGCACCGCGCCCCGTCGCACCAACTCTGCCGACCACAATCAAACGCGACGCCGCCACAAAGGAGACCACGATCTCGCGTGGCCAGGAGTGCAACAGGAAACAGAGAAAACGCGTGTCCAGGCAGGAGCGGCGCGCAGGACACAGAGGAGGAACTGGGCGAGAGGGCCCCCTAAGTAGGGGGGCAAGCCGCGCCCCCCCGCCCCCAACGGCCCGCCTCCAGCTCGACACTATAGGGGGTCATAACCCTAGTGGGCGTAGGCCTCGCGCGCGAGGCAGCAAGGGGGGAAGGCTCCGACGGGCGGCCACTAAAATGCTGCCCTGCTGATGTCCCACTGCTTGGGACGCGGGCAGCGGCATTCTTAACACACTACTTTTGGTCCCTTTTATACACAACATCAGCCTTTTTGAATAGTCACATGCATAGTTAGGAGTCATGTCTGGTATTAACTTGATACTTTAAATCTTTATTATCATTTTTTGTACTGAATAAATGTTTGACATTGATCATCATTTCCTTCTCATGATCGGCGTGCTAAAAAAATAGACATGTTGGCTCCGATATTATATACTGTTAACACTCCTTATATTGATGGAAGACGTTATGTGTCTAGACGAGAGTGCCGTTTTGGGTAACACTTTTGAGTGGCATATTTATTTGTTGCTAAAACAACGCTTGTTTGTAACTAGCGTATGCGTGAGCCATAGTGTGTTAAGTGAGAAACATGCGCTGCTCTCTTTGTTAACAGCGTTTAAGCAGCGCACATGCGCTTTCGCGGGTTACTTCAATCCCGTCCCACGTGATTGTGATCAGCTGCTTTGATTGGTGGCTCCCATGCTATTGGGTGTGTAGAAAAAGGCAAGCGATCTTGACGTTCGGTTACCTTCGGCTACAGGTTCTATTCCGCACCGAGGTACCGGCGGACAGGTAGGCTTTCGGGTGCTCTGACATATAGTTATTTGATTACAATTATTTGATTCTGGCTCTTCTTTGCAATATTTGAGTAAGTGTATTGGTATACTCACTTTACGTTTCATCGATTGTTTATGTATTCCGGCTGGATACATATTAGCACTCTAGGGCTGGATTCTGGTCACTTTTAGATTTTGCACTTCGCGTTTTGGTCGCTATGTCTGTGACTTATATAGAATGCCAAACATGCATGTGGTTTACAGAGAGCTATAGGTCACTTGAGTTTGGTCACCAGTTGGCGTTAACAATGTCAGTGCTATGCTTACACCTTTTAACTCACGCTTGTTTAGACCTCTCAGGATAACCAACTGTCTGTTTTAGACAGTTAGTGATTTTGTGGCGAGTTTTTCACACAAACAGACCTGGTTAATGTCTGGGATTGTATTGATGATGTACTGCCAACTTTGGATGTCTTTCTCTCCTGTTCATTTCTTAACTCACGATTTTGTGCCTATTAAGGGTATTGGCATATCTTACTCACCCTTTTTATTAATTGTGGCTAGGACACAAATGAAATCATTAAAAATATTTGTACACCGTTTTCTTTCAGAGCGGTGCCCCTTCCCTTAGCGGTTGCCAGGTAGAGGTGTGTTATCCTACCCAGTAGTTACGGGTACGTGGTTCTTCTTTTTGTTTTATGTATTTTGGGAGACACCACCTGTTTTCTAAATTTCTCAATGCCTATTATACTTACATTTTTTCTTTTCTGTTTTCAATTCTAGGTAATGTTCACTGAAAACAGTAACATCAAAACGCAAGACTAGCAGTTTTGATATCCTTTTTATGTTATCACATGTACACATTTGTTCGCAGTAGCAGCTTTGGTCCTGATGAAAGCCTTGCCTACTTATAGGTATTATGGCTGAAACATGTTGACCGATTTATTCCATCATCACGGTTTAAACCACACGGTTTAAACCACACAACCTTCTTGGCCACTTGGTGTAAGAGTGCGGAGAGCGGAGAGCAGAGCACCGGGTGCGGGAGCAGTGGAAACCACTGGAGCCGTGGCAGCGGCGTACGGACCTTCGGCGGAGCAGGGCAAGAGGAACGGACGGAGCCGAGACGGTCGATGTGCGGTGTGAGGCTGCGGCTGTGTTTACGAGCGGCTGTGAGTCCCCGCGGGAGAGCGCGAGCGGAGAAACCAGCGGGGCCATTTGCCACCCGTCAAAAGCCAACCGCTAACCACAAGTCGCCCCTCCGCCCCCCCTTTCACATTTGAGTCCCGGTCCTAGTGCCACCAATGCTCTGCTCAGCCCACGCCTAACCCTATTATAAAGACGACCACGGGTGGTAGGGAGCCGCCAAGGATCCTAAGGCTGATGAAATAGGTTACCGTATCGAGCTGCTCGTGGTTGTGCTTTTTGTGGAGTCCTTGGACCCAAGCTGCTGTTTGCAGTTATCGTCGTCCCCCTGCCGCTGCCGCAGTTATAATCCCCGCAGCCGCCGTGTGCAGCGGGACTACGGTCCCCAGAATCCTTAGCGGGGGAAACCCACCAACGTCAGCAGCTTTGCGCACAGAGGCGCATAAATCAACAGTCAGTCCCTGCAGAGCGGGTGTGCTCTGCCTGCTGTGGATACTTACGAACATATCTTCCCTGTGCCTTGGTTGTGCTTTTTGTGGAGTCCCTGGACCCAAGCTGCTGTTTGCAGTTATCGTCGTCCCCCTGCCGCAGCCGCAGTTATAATCCCCGCGGCCGCTGTGTGCAGCGGGACTACGGTCCCCAGAATCCTTAGTGGGGGAAACCCGCTAACGCCAGCAGCTCTGCGCACAGAGGCGCATAAATTAACAGTCAGTCCCTGCAGAGCGGGTGTGCTCTGCCTGCTGTAGATACTTACGAACATATCTTCCCTGTGCCTTGGTTGTGCCTTTTGTGGAGTCCCTGGACCCAAGCTGCTGTTTGCAGTTATCGTCGTCTCCCTGCCGCAGCCGCAGTTATAATCCCCGCGGCCGCCGTGTGCAGCGGGACTACGGTCCCCAGAATCCTTAGCGGGGGAAACCCGCCAACGTCAGCAGCTTTGCGCACAGAGGCGCATAAATTAACAGTCAGTCCCCGCGTCGCGGGACCGCGCGCGGGCCCTCAGTGGCTGAAGTAGGCTGGGCTGGACCTATTTATGTATATTTAATTGTACAATTTTATTTTTTATTGTATTTAGTGTTACGTGTGTATTGAATTGCATAATAATGGTGTGAATATCCTCCTCCTGATTAGGTATTCTTCGTTGCATACCTTCAAATTTCCAATTATTTATTGTTTAAATTGTTATTAATCCCACTCATTCGGGGTTTTGGTTGTTGTCTGTTCCTTACGTACAAGGATGTCGGCAAAAAAGTTACGCTCGGGGAGATTATTAGGGGGAAGGGCCTGTACGTTGTCAAGATCTAACCCCCTTAGTAACAAGTCCGCAAGTAACCTGGTATTAAAGGGTCAATGCCAGTTGCCACAACTATGGGAGAAGAAGGGCCCACATGTGGGGAATAAAGATCATGCGGTCCCTCTGACTACAGAAAAATCCTGCCCAGTACCCCCTGATAAGTTCTGTGACAATAAGGGTGTTTCCTTTAATTCTGAGTTTGGGCAACAGAATAATGGGTCAGCTATTTGTAAAGGGTTATCACCCATTGATCTTATGGGAGGCTCACAATTAAAGGCCGACACTAAGGGAGATTCCCAGCTGTCTAGTATTGACCTGGAGCTTTTGCGGTCGATACTTACCTGATGGTTCTTTGAAATTACCTGAAGCCTTTAAGTCCCCGGTTGGGGCTACTCCCTCTGGTCTTTTGCTTTACAGTAGTACCCCCTCCTTAAAATGGCCAGATATTTTCTCTCAGTATAACATTTCCAAGAGCCCACTCCTTAACTTATCTGGCATTGGTCATATGGATCTTCCTGGTTATCATAAAGTGGAAAAACCGATTTCTGAATCCTTGATTGCATTGGAACATTTGCTGGCTTCCATTCTACAGTTATTGAGTAAATTTGTGGGAAGCTCTGACTGTATTCTGGAATCAGTCACTCAGATATTAAACGTTTTATTGTTAAAACTCCCGGAAAAGGTTCCTGATTTAGTTTCTAAAGTAGGTCTGCAGGAGCATGTGTTAGGTGGCGATCCCTTAACCGTAAATGCAAATCCAGTTCAAAATAATCCTGTGTCTTCTCCTAAAAATGAGCCCTTTTTAGCTTCTAAATTACCTCTATTTAATTGTGTAAAGATTCTTGTCCCTGAAATAGAAGAAGAAAGTATAGAGGTCGTTACTCAAAAAGCTGAAAAAGAGCTATTTCCTATATTTGTGCCTGAAATAAAGGGGATAGGGGCGGTTGCAAAAGGAGAAATCAGAAAACAAAGAAAGAACTTAGGAAAAAAGAGGAAGCCAATCCGTAAATATAGGAAGAAAAGGCAGAGACAAATAGTTTTTGAGGATTCCCAGGTTTTAGATATTAAGGCCCATATTTCTGGTGGATCTGTGGGTAGGGAGGCGGCCACTCACTCTTCTGACACTTTGGAGCCCTCAGTATTGGGCATAGAAATCCCCCCTGATTGTCCAGCCTCTCCCGGGATTGGCCCCCAATTGGACGCAGGAGGGTCGGCAATTTCTCACCCAGTGGTAGAGTTGCCCGGGTTGATCCCCTCGTTGTCTGCACCTCTTGATCCTTCCGCCCCTGCTTTTCATGCCCCGGGTGGCGGTGCGGTATGGCCGCATTATCGACCTACAAAAATATCACACGTTTTTGTAGACACCTTGACTATTGATTTTCTATCGTTATTTGACTCAGATCTACCTTTAAATAGAGCATGGCTACTCAAATATTTTAAGGATATAGAGAGCCTTAAATTAATTCAATCTAACGATATTGATCTAGTCGTTATATCAGGATCAGTCACCGCACCCTTTATTAGGGTCAAGTTTTATTCCAAACTTATAGTTAATCTTATTTTGCAACAGGCTGAGAGTTTTCAGTGTAGGGGAATTGACGTATTACCTGTTCTACCCTCTGAGAGAATTAGCTTTCCTCAGAATAGATCCTCTCAGCAGGGTATTCTCCAAGACAATCTTCCTACCTTAACTGATGATTTAAAGATCTCGGTCTCGAAAAATATACGTCTGGTAAGCCTGTTCCGTTAACTCAGAATATTCCCCCAATAGAAGATAACCTACTGTGGAACTGGTTGCCTGGTGCTCTGGCAACTAAATCTTTAAACAATCCTAAGCTCTTTCGACACCTTTAGCAATAATTTAACAGTTATCTCTTGGAATGCTGCCGGGATAAATAATAGTCCCGAGAAATTACAATACTTATTTTCTTTAAAAGCTAGCATTATTTGCATCCAAGAGACTTGGTGTGTCAGTAGATTGTGCGGAGGGAGAGATTATGTTGTTCTCGAGGCAATGGCTTTGCCTTCTAAGAAAGGGCACGCAAAAGGGGGAATCGCGTGCCTTTTGTCGAATAGATTAAATTTGAATTTTACACATTATGTTAACCCAAGTAACCTTTTCCAGGCGGTGACCCTCCGCTCTTCTATCAGCAGGGGTAACAGTAACTCTTTGGTAATAATAAATGTTTATATTCCCCCGGATGAACGTTTTAATTCCCTATTGAAGCAAGTCTTTTCATATATCAAACAGATTAAAGCGCTAGATCCGCCCCCCAGGTGTTGTTAGTAGGTGACCTTAATTGTAAGGTCTCTAACTCCAGTTATTTAGCAATAAATGCAAAGAAGAAGCATATTATATCCCTCAGATTCTTTTCCCTAATAAAATTAAAACTAATAAGAGAGGGAAGCTGCTACTGGAAGAACTTTCTGCCGCTGAAGGGATAATAGTGAACGGTAGATTCCCCTCTGACGTCCCTGCAAAATACACTCATAGAACCTCTCAAAGCCAGTCAATTCTGGATTATGTAATTACTGATTATGATATCTTTTCCCTAGTGAAAGATTTGGTGGTTTCACCGACTTCTTTTAGTGACCATAATGTGATTACTATAAACTTTTCTTTATTTTTTCCAGATTCCGATTCTTGGTCCCTTAATAGTGATATAGTTAATTTTCATAAGGACTCTGGAAGATGTTTTGGGAATTTTACAGCCAAGAAGGGCCTGGAGTGTATTTTAGGCAAAACTATTTCAGAATTGAATGATTGGCAGGGTTCTGAATTGATTTATTTTGAGAACTTTATGAAGGAGGTTACTCGTATTGCTAAAAAATCCACCTCCTTCAAAAAAAGGACCCATGTTCCTAGTTCAATTATCCCGTTAAATAAGGAAATAAATAGATTAGTGCGGGAGCAATTCCTGTGCAGATCCATTGAAATAAAAAATAAAATATATTTGTTAAAAAGAAGGAGAAGTAGAATTAGGAAGAAACTAAAAAAAGAAAAAGAGGACTCTCTTTGGATAAGTCTACGGGAGGCTGTCTCCCATGGCAAAGTCAGACAATTTTGGTCCCTTATTGGTGAAGGTTGTGGAGTCAGAGTTAGGCCTCTCCCTATTCCTATTGCTGAATCATCATGGATCTCCTTTATTTCCAACCTTTATGCCGGGAATGGTGTAGTTCTGGAAAGTGAGCGACCCATTAGTGCCATTGGAGACGTTGAATTTCCCATTGAAGTTCCCTCAGAGAAAACCATTGAAAGAGCTATTATAGATATGCGTTCCTCTGGAGCAATGGGCCCTGATGAACTTCCTATTTCAATATTGAAGTTAAACCCTGTTCTATGGAGCAAGATACTCTTTCCTTTATTTAGAGCGTCCTTCCTTAGTAAAACTGTGCCTTCTTCCTGGAAAGGGAGCATTTTGGTTCCTCTATTCAAGAAAGGCGATAGGGATAAGCCAATGAACTATCGCCAGATAGCCCTTCTTGATGCTATTGGAAAAGTTTTTTCCAAATGTCTTCTATCCCTAATTACTGAGTGGGTTGAGGTGAATCAGATATTACCCCTCGAACAAACCGGTTTCCGTAAGGAGCATGGCACTTTGGATAACCTTACAGCACTACAGGTTATTTTGGATAAATATGTAAGAGTTCGGGGCGGAGGAGTGTATGCAGCTTTTATTGATTTCTCCACAGCATTCGACAAAGTAGATCGTCTTTTGCTGTGGAGAAAGTTAGCAACTTTGGGTATGCCCCCACCTCTATTAGATCTAGTCCGAGCCTTACATACTGACACTTGGTGTCGAGTCCTTCAGGGTGGAGAAAGGGGCTTATCACGGGCCATACCATCTATTAATGGATTAAAACAGGGTTGTCTTCTGGCACCACTATTGTTCTCCCTGTATATTGCTGAGCTTCCAGCTTTGCTTACATCTTGTGTTGGCATAGCCCCGGTAGTGGGGGGCTCTTCTATTTCCTACCTTTTATATGCAGACGATATTCTTATCCTAGATTTAACTCCTAAAGGCTTAGCTAATCGTCTGCAGGCTTTACATCATTTTGCAGAGTCCCATTTCATGAGAATAAATGCCACAAAAAGTAAAATTATGTGCATTACAGGGAGGAAAAAATCCAAATCTGAGAACTTTGGCTGGTCTGTCAGTGGTCAGAAATTGGAGGTGGTTAAAACATATACCTTTTTAGGAAAAATAATTTCTGCAAACCTGAGTGAGAAACCTCATATCGATAACAATTCTCGTAAAGCCCTGTCCCAAGGTAAAAGTTTGAGTGCTCTTTATTCCGCTACAGGGAGAAGACACTTTGCTTGTTTTCTTGAGGTTTATAGGGCAAAAATTCCATCAACTCTTTTGTATGGAATAGAAGTGGTCGATTTAAAGCATTGGGGTTTTCTACAGACGGTTGAAGGAAAATTATTAAGGTCTATAACCTCTCTTAATTCTGCTTGTACTGTAGCTTCGTGCAGACTTGAGTTTGGTCTTCGCAGCTGTTGGGTGCAGGGCCTAGTTGCTTTAGTACGATGGGTTGCCTGCCTCGCCAGAGGTGAAAAGGGGACTCTGAGATCCCTTCTCAGGGGGGAATTGTTGGGAAGTTTTAAAGAGTACTCTCAAATTGTTAAAAACTTCAGAAAGGCTGTAGCTCTTCTTGAATTAGATGAGAGCTCTATTTTTGTTATCTCTCCCTCCCAGCTAAAATCTCTTCTGAAACAGGCTTCTTGGACTCTTTGTTTTATGTTGGACAGGAAGTCCATGGAAGCTAAGTAGGGAGGTGTGCATCTGACTAATTCTTACCTAAGGAAGTTTGTCCAACCTTATGTTATTTGGAATTTACCTCATGGTATTCGGAGATTTTGGTTCCTCTTGAGGCAGGATCTATTGCCACTTAACACTCTTTTAGCAAAATGGTATGGGTCCTCCCCTTTATGTAACTTATGTAATATGTCTGCACAGGATCGTAATCATGTATTGTTTATATGTCCGGTATTGCGTCCTCTTCGTTTAAAATGGTTAAGATCTACATGTTTGCAATTGGGTATCCTGGATATGAACTCTTTTCTGCAGGCTTTATTTACCCCTCCTAATGAAATGTTTTGCTTCAACATTTTTAACTTTTTTAAAGGTTTTTTAGCTATTTATTGATGAAATGTGGAGGTCTGTGTCCTAGTCTGTCTTTCTCAGCAGAGAGTGCTGCAATTTTTATTTTTGGGGAATATGCATTTGTATTTGTGTATTTTGTTTATGTGGCCCTCTTCGGAGTGCCAAATCATAATAAATAAAATTGAAAAAATTCTTGGCCACTTGCATAGTGCCTTTGTATCCAGCAGGAGTCACACCTCCTACAGGATCAGTCCACAGATGTTCCAGTCCTCAGCATGTGCATTGCTCTATTGTGCCCTAGAAGGAGCAGGGCACAGAGTATCATGGCCTTGGAGTCACAGAACCACAAGTTCGTACAAGTCCAGAGTATCCTAACACTTTAGAAAGGGCTTTAACCACAAGGGGTCATTTAATATTGGGTTTTGCAGATTCTAATGCTTCTCTTACTCTCCCCTTGTCAAGAGATTTTTAAGTGGGAGTGGAAAGTTCCAGAAAGTGAACACATCTGCCCAGTTCAAAAATAATCCACCATCACTCCACCTTTCCCCATCATCCTTCCTGCACGGCATCTTAGGCCTTTTCAATATTGAGACTTCAAGCGATCAATAAGGAAAAGTTATTTACCTGTAATCCTAGTTCTCTTCCAGGGGTATCCTCATCAAAGTCATAAGCACTGAATATTCCCGCCCATATGCGGCGCAAACATGAGGCCCACCTAAACCTTGTTTTTGTCTTAAATTGTGGACATTTGTTAGCCAACATAATGTTGAACATTTATTGAATTATGTTAACACTTTGAATTGTTTGTAAGGTTTATATGCGATTGTGTGAATTCAGTATTTATGTCTTAGAATGAATCTGGTTTGAGTGTGTTTGTCAGTGTGTGTTTGAATTTGTCTGGGACCCCGAAAAGCATGCTCTCTGTCATTTGAAAATTCTTTATGCACTGAATTTATTTCTTCGCAAATTAACTTAATTTGATAATAAAATTACTAAAATCTACTTTTGTTTATTGTTCTGAATCATACTGCCCTAGTCCTAGTGTGGGTATATTAAAGAAGACGATACATTGTACGTGCTGAAATCTATAGTTAGAGATATTTGTGTTTGAATTTATTGTGTTCCTTTTCCCCTGAATCTCTACCCACATCCATTGTACAGGGGTTCCCCCTTTTTGCATTGGTTCTACTTGGGTGTCTGCTCTGGTGTCTGAGTCTAGACAATAGTGCCTTGTAAATGTATAGACGGACCTCCAAGTTGCCGCCTTACAGATCTCAGAGATAGGCACTGTAGGAGAGTAGGGTCTGCTTTCTATGTTCACCCCCACTTTTTGCTTTTGCTTTACTGGTTTTCGACTTAGATGTGGCTGTGGGCCTGCTAATCAGACCCACAGCCCTGCTGTTCTCTCTCTAAATTGATACTATGTACTTTAGGTGCATAACCCATTTGGATAGGATCACCTTATTGGTCCCTGTACAGTGTACCTTAGGTACCCAGGGCATAGGTGTACCCTAGGCCTACCAGGGGCTGCAGCATGTATTATGCCACCCCTGGCCTGGCCTTCCATTATGACACAACTGGCTGATCACTCAGCTGGGGCAAGGTCGTGTAATCACTCCTTGCTTAGGTGTAGTATTCCTATACCTAACTTACATATAGACACATGTGTACCTATCAGCCACTCCTATGGCAGGCCTTAACAATCCTGGAGGCAGAGTGCTTGGTAACATGTGAGATGGTGCTCCAGCATGAGCTGAGCCTGTCTGCAGCTTTCGGAACCATGTCCTTATAGCTGTTCTATGATATAGCCTACCATATACTCTTAAAGTGCCTTATAATCTTAAACGGTTATGGTAACTATTGTTTGGCTTTATCAAAACATGTCGTGTAAGGTGTCTAACACTTTGGAATAATACCCCCATCCCATTTCTGGGGATGAGGATATTATCCCTCCCTTCTAGAGGGAGAAGACATGTTGTAACCTACTTACCCGTTAAAGTTAACCAGAGCCCCAGCATCACAAAATGGATGCTGCTGCCACAGACACGAGTCTGACCTCCTGCTGCTGGGAGTGATCCCGGCAAGGGAGGCTTGGACAATAGGTTTCCTGCCTTGGGAGGTGCGAGCACCACCCCAGACAGGCCTTAGTGTATTGGGGCAGGGAGGGATGAAAAGAATGAGACATGCCTGGGGCACACAAGGTGTCCCGTGCATAGTCCAGTTCAAACCGGTGCTGGGGCACTCCAGCCCCAGTCCTGGCGTGAAACTGGACAAAGGGAAGGGGGTGTAACCACCCCCCTCCCAGGTCCCACCCATAAGGCGTGACCTAGCAGGTAACCCAGCCCCCCAGATTAGTATAAGAGTGGTAGCTGGGCCCCAGGAGATTAGATTATCCTGAACCTGCAACTTGAACAGAAACTCTGGACCTTCGAAATTCGACGAAAGAAGAAGACTGAAGAATCTCCCTTGTGGCCAAGGAGTGGCTACCCTGTGCAAACAGGCACCATCAAGAGACTACCCTTTGCTTTGCTGAAGTTCTACGAGGGACCGACTGCAGAGCCCGACCAGAGCCTTGACTTCCAGACTTCTCCGACCCTGATCCACATCCACAGCCGAGCTGAGATCTGTGGAGGCGACGAGAGACGTGGGACCGGCTACCTGGGAAAAGTGGCGAGTATCTTCCAGCGCAGCTTCTGAGGCACCCTCGAAGTTGTGCACCGGGGATTGAGAAGCCCCAA
Source organism: Triturus cristatus (assembly GCF_964204655.1). NCBI lineage: Eukaryota > Metazoa > Chordata > Amphibia > Caudata > Salamandridae > Triturus > Triturus cristatus. The sequence goes on along the minus strand of NC_140581.1, from coordinate 763,688,650 downwards.
CCCCAAGCACCATCTGCACCAAAGATCAGCCCCCCACACTCCACGAGTCCTGCGTGGGGCCCTTCTGCATTTTCCTGCTTGGCGCGTCTGTCCGGTTGCTTGCCCGTTGGCTAGCGGCCTTTGTGACGACACACCTGGAACTCTTCACTGCTGGTTTGGCTCCTCCAGACTGGCTCCCGCTTCTTTGCAAAAGAGAAGCACCCCAGACCTTCCTGGTCTGCACCAGAAGCAAGTCCTCCGTTCTTCGTGGGTTCCGCTTGCCAAGGCTTGGTGAGTCCTAGTTCGACTTCGACGCCGCCGACAGCAAGAGCCTTCGTGGGACAGCTCGCCTCCTGGTCCTGGTCGTCCTCGACGTCTCCTGGTACCCGTGGCTGCAGCGACAAGCTTCACCCTTCACCTGCAATCTTCACGACATCGCCTGGTTCCTTCCTGGTTCCACGTGGTCACTGGCTAGTGACCTTGACTCTGTCCCTTCTGCTTGCAGGTATCCTCTCTTCTTGATCCCAGCCTTGGGATCCACCGGACACTCCTCACTGACTGCCTGTCAGCAACTTTCCTTCAGGCATCCATAGAAGTCCACGATGAAACCCGACGCAAGTTCACACCTATGCACCCGCAGCCCGTGGGCTAGGTAACTTGGGTACTTCGGTGCTCACAAGGGTAGTGACTATCCTAGGGTCTAGTTTCCGAGTCTCGACTCTCTAGCTGCTTCAGAAGTGTCCTTAAACTGTTAATTTCTAACTGCTAGTAATTCTATCGACTTTTACGCATTACGCGTGAGTGTTTCCACTCTGCACCTGAATCCCGTGGGCCTCCCACTTCCTAACTGTTGCTAGTGTAGTGTAGCCCCAGCAATTCCCTAGGCCTAGGCCTATCCTATTTCCGTGACAGTGGTCCTTATACCACTTCTTTAGTATATGGTTTGCGTGGCCCCTAGGGCCTAACTGTATTACTTACCTGTGTGACTTAATGTATGCATAAATAAGACTGTGTTGTACTTACCTCTAATCTCATAAAGAGTGCTGAGGGTTTGACTAGAATAAATACACTTTATTTTATATATATATATCTGTTGTGGTGTCCTTTCATTTGGTATTCAAGGGATTATATATGGTATCACAGCTGGCTTCACATGCCATTCAGAGTTTAGCCTAAGACTGCTCTTGTCCATGCTACCACTAGGATAGCTGGTCTATAAGGTTGACTTTACAACCAATCATCATAAGGGTTGTTTGGACTGATATAGGGTGTACACTAGAACTAGTGAAATCATACATCAGGCCAACTTCTCACAGGCACGTTATGAAGAAAAGCAGTCGTAGCCTCTTTTCCTCTCATGGAATGCGCCTTGGGAGTAGGCCCAAGGGGCCTTTGCGCTAATTGATAAGCTAACTTGATGCATGAAACTATCCATCTGGAGATGGACCGCTTTGAAGCTGGAAAACTTGCTCTGATCCCATAGTTAACAAATAGTTGATCAGATTTTCTCATGGACTTGGACCTATCCAGGTAGAATTTTAAAACGCTTTTTAGGTCAAGCGAGTGTAAAGCCCTCTCAGCTGGAGTGGAGGGATTAGGGAAAAAGCATCGGTAGAGAGATGGTCAGATTCACATGGAAATCTGACACCACCTTTGGAAGGAAGGAAGGATGAATCCTCAATACCACCCTATTTGGACGGAAAACAGTATAAGGTTCCTTAGAGCACAGGGCCTGTATCTCGCTGACTCTGCGAGCTGAGGTGATCGCTACCAAGAAAGCCGCCTTCCAAGAGAGGGCGGTGAAGGAGGCCGGACCGGAGGGTAGACCTTTTTCAGACCCTGTAAGAAGTCTTTCACAGCCTGTAACTGAAAGAAAGAAGGGTGAGAAGGCGAGCGCCTATATGCAGTGATGGCTGCTAAGTGCACCTTTAAATGGAAGGAAACTTCAAGTCTGCTTTAGCCAGGTAAAGCAGGTATGGTAAAATGACCTCCTCCTGTCCTTTGGTTGGGTTGCAATTGTTTTGAACGCACCACATATAAAAACGTTTCCACTTGCACGCATATGAGTGCATAGTGGACGGCATCCTTGCTTCTTTTAAGATGGACATGCAGTCTTGTGGTAGTCCTAAATGGCCATACTTGAGGACCTCAGGAGCCATGCTGCCAAGTTCAGTGAGGTAAGGTTGGGGTGATGAATCCTCCAGTTCATCTTGGACAGCAGGTCCGGCCTGCATGGCAGCCTCCTGTGCGGGCATTCTGACAGGTGCAGAAGGTCTGGGTACCACCATTGTCTCGGCCAGTCCAGGGCAATCAGGATCATTCTCGTGTGCGAATGAGACAGCTTGGTCACGACCTTCAGGATGAGAGGAAGGGGTGGAAAAGCGTACACAAATGCCCCTGACAAGTCAACCAAAAGGGCATTCCCCTTCTGCCCTGGCCGGTAGAACCTTGAGGCGAAGTCTCGGCATTTTGTATTTTCGTCGTCCGCGAAGAGGTCGATGCTGGGACGACCCCAAGCCTGGAAAATGTCTTTGACGGCCTCGTCGTTGAGTACCCAGTCTTGTCTGTCTTCGAAGAAATAAATGAGAGCATCTGCTCTCACGTTCCGGTCTCCCGGCAGGTGTACCGCTGTGATTGATACGTTCCGTGACAGGAGCCAATGCCAGAGAGCTTGAGCTTCCAGAGACAATGTGCGTGAGCGAGTTACCCCCTGTTTGTTCAGGTAGTACATGGTGGTGGTATTGTCCGTCTGTACTAAGATTGAACTTGCCTGAATCGAAGGGAGGAAAGCCTTGAGGGCCAGGTGAACAGCTCTCAGCTCCAGCATGTTTATGTGATATGAACGCTATTTTGATGACCAGTGACCTTGCTTCTGGAGAGGCCCCATTTGGGCTCCCCAGCCCTGGAGGGAGGCATCCGTGATCAGTGTTTGAGAGGGAGGTGCTTGATGAAAAGGTATCCCTACTTGTATATTCTCCTTCTTCATCCACCATGGGATGGATGCTCTTGCTGCGTTTGAGAGACTTATGTTGTTGTCCCAGCGAGCTGTTTGCTGATCCCACTTGTCCTCCAGATCCTGCTGTAGAGGACGCATTCGCAGCCTGGCATTGGGGACCAGGAAGATGCAGGATGCCATCGACCCTAACAGGGAGGCGATCCAACGAACTGAGAGCATTCTGTTGTCCAGAACAAATTTGCATTTCTGAATGATGGAAAACTGTCTCTCCTCCGAAGGAAACACTTTTCCTACCTCGGAGTCTACCAGAGCTCCTAGATAATGGATTCTCTGTGTGGGCTGTTGTGTCGATTTGTCAAAGTTCACATGAAGGCCCAGCCGGTGACAAAGCAGCATTGCAGGAAATTACTCCTTACACTGCGGGGAGAGGGACCCTTCAACAGCCAGTCGTCCAGGTACGGGTACACGAAGATGCCTCTGCGGCGTAGTGCAGCTGCCACGGCTGCCATGCACTTCGTGAACACTCGAGGAGCTGACTTCAACCCGAAGGGTAGTACTTTGAACTGGTAGTGGGAAGATCCCACCAGGAATCTCAGATATTGTCTGTGATGTTGACTTACCGGAACGTGAAAGTAGGCATCTTGTAGATCCAGCGAATACATCCAATCTCCCTGCCTGAGATGTGGATATATTTGATGGAGAGCCAACATGCGAAACTTCTCCTTCCTGATTGACTTGTTGAGCGTTCGCAGATCCAGAATGGGTCTGTATTCTGCTTTTCGACCCTTCTTCTTTACTAAGAAGTATCTTAAGTAGACCCCTCTCCCTCTTTGAAATATTGGCACCTTCTCGATGGCTGATTTTCGCAGAAGGGTGGCAACTTCATTCTGCAATATCTTCATCTGATGGCACGAGGATGGAACTGGAGGGATTGAGGGAGGATGGCATCGAAAATGTAGAGAGTACCCATTCTGCAGCGTAGCTAACACCCACTGGTCCTTTGTGATAGCTCGCCACTCTTCGAGATGATTTGCAATACTTCCCCCCCACTGGAGGGGTGAACGGCGACGGGGAAAGAGGGCACTCTTTGCTTGGTCTGCATCTTAGCGGAGGTGTTAGACTGATGCTGGTTTCCTCTTCCTCTGGAGGAATGCCTGCCTTGGTATTGAGACCTTTGTTGTCCCTGCTGATCATTGTTTTCTGCCAATGAGGGGTTTGAACCCTCTGTTGGGAGGATCGTCGATTGTAAGGCCTGAATCGTCTGCTGAACTTTTACTTCTTCTCTAGACCCACGGCCTTTAGTGTGTCTAGCTCCATCCTCATCTGGGGCATTTCTTCATCCGTGTGTGCACCGAATAAAGATGAGCTGGAGAAGGGAAGATTGAGGATCCGAGACTGTGCTTCTGGTTTGAGCGCTGTGAGGCATATCCCATGCGCATAGGCATTAGCTGAAAGAGTAGCTTTATCAGCTGCGGCGCTGATAACTTGGTATGCCACCAAGCTGCCTTCATGCAAAATCTCTTCAAAATTCTTGCGATCTTCTTTTGGTAACTTTTCCATGAATCTTTGCAGGGAGTCCCACAGAGACATGTCATACTGACCCAAGAGAGCCGATGCACTCGATACCTTGATCAAGCGTCTACCTGATGCCAAAGGAGTACCGTGCTTCGACGTCAGCCGCCTCTGCTCCGAAGACCGGTGCCTCGACGTCGACCGGCGGTGTTCTGCTGTCGACAGAGACTTGTGCCTCGGCGTCGAAGATCTTTGCACTAACCTCGACGGAGACTTCTTCCTCGATGTCGGCGACGGAGTCCTGCGCCTCGACGTCGAAGATCTTTGGACTGACCTAGACGGAGACCTCTGCCTCGACGTCGATCGCCGTTGATGTGGCGACGACGGAGTGATTTGCCTCGACGTCGATCACCTAGCCAGCGTCAACGGAGATTTGCTCCTCGACGTTGATCGTCGCCTTGTTGACAACAACGGAGGGCCCTTTACCTCCGTTGACGCTGAGAGCGATGTTCTCGATTTCTTAGAAGAGTGATGCGCCTTCACCACCGCTGTCCTTGATGATGACTGCTTCGCCGTTGGCAGCTTTGACATCGATCCCGACGCCAAAGGAGAACAGGTCGGGACCTTGCCTCTCGACGTCAACCAAGTTCTCTTTTTCTGCTGCCTCACTGGAGACCTACCTCTTTCAGAGAGGCCATAAAGTCAAATTCTCTCCCTGACCTTGATGGTCCTTCTCAACAACTTCTTGCAATGATGACAGGTGGCAGAAGAGTGAGAATCAGGGAGGCAGAGAATACACACAGGGCGTGTGTCTGATCTAGCCTTCTTCTTGCCACAGGCATGGCAAGTATCAAATAAGGAAGGTATTTCTGACAGAAATAAACCTTTTCTGGAATTCAAAAAAGGCTTCATTCTCACTCTAAGGCTAAAAGACATCGAGTGAAAGCAAAAAATCCTCAAAAAATAAGATTATTTTTGACAGAAAGTCAAAAAAGGAAGAGCGGTAAATCCAGGGTCCTGACTGAAGGAGCCGGAAAGAACAACTGACCTAACTGTCACCCCTGAGGCATGATGGGAAGCTAGGGGTCACGGTGCCAGTTTTGTGCGAAAATGCTTTCATTTTCTATCCTATTGGTTTACAATGCAGCCTGTAGGCTAACAATGTCTGCTTTTTTTACAGTTTTTTTCATAAGGTTTGCTCATTAAAAACAGAGTTCAAGTGCTAATTGCCTTATACATATGTGTTTGCCAAAGCAGTTTATTTGTTATTACATTGTTTAGACTCCCAGATGGAAGCTGCATTGATATGAGAAAAAATGATATATGTATATATATATAAATATATAGAGCTGTGTATATATGTATGCTTTTCATATATAATTTTTATTGTTTCCGGGGTCCCCGCACATGGGCGGGAATATTCAGCGCTTATGACTATTGATGAGGATTGAGGATCCCCTGGAAGAGAATCACAGTACACCAACCACTGCCAAACTGAGTCCTCCCACTCAAAAATTCAAAGGGACCCCCTGAAGAGAATAGAGACAGATGTCTCGCTGATCCCCTAGCACTAAAACCATTTCATCAGAGCTTACAGAGAATGAGACTCAGTGAGAGTCACTCACAGCAGCGATTCTAAAACTAGGTGGTCCAAATCAAAAATCGAGAGGGTCGCAGAGTGTCAACCCCCATTCTTCACAATTATATCTTATACAAGCATGTGCTTCAAGAATGTTTGTCTGCCAAAGCAGAAAATGTATAGTAATACATGGCCACCAGTAACATGTTATTGCTGTGTGTTTTACACAGCAATTACTGTGGAAGAGATCCTGTCAGCCATCTGGGCTACACGGTTAAAAATTCTTACCCTTTGTCAAGAAAACCATGATTCTGATGCACAGGTTACTTATCTTTGGTAACAATACATCTGTAAGAAACATTAGTAGTGATAGATTCCTCACCTTAGAATTACCTCCAGGTGTCAGACTGGATCCGGAATGTTTTCGTCAGCAGTACCCCTGTGCGTCGGTAGGCATCGTCGTGCGGCTCCGCGTGCGTCGTTGGCATCGGGATGACGTCGCTGGGGCTACTTAGAAGCGCTCACGCGCACTGACCTCAGTTCTGTACACGACTTTCCATGCCAGGAATGCAGAGCCATGCAAGATACTGACCACTGGTGCCATGAAAACTAGGGCCCTGAAAGGGATGACCTTAACCCTAGGATCAGTTTGCAGAACGGGGAGGATGGGTGAGGCGGTAAGGAATCTATCACTACTAATGTTTCTTACAGATATATTGTTACCGAAGGTAAGTAACTTGTGCATCTGAAAGAAACACGTAGATTCCTTACCTTAGAATAGATATGCCAGCAATACCAACCCCGGTGGTGGGTCCACGAACCAAGATCACTCCAGAAAGTCCTGGAGAACAGAACGGCCGAAGAAGCCGTCTCTCCGGACTTGGCTGTCCAGGCAGTAATGCTTGGTAAACGTTTGCAGCGAGGCCCACGTAGCTGCCTGACAGATGTCATGCAAGGGAACTCCCCGTCCTAAAGCAGTAGTGGTTGCCGTCGCCCTGGTAGAATGGGCGCGTAGCCCCACCGGAGGCTCCTTTTTAGCCAAAGAATAACAAGCCTTAATGCACAGACCGACCCACCGAGAGATGGTCCGCTTCTGCATGGCCCGACCTTTCTTGGTGCTCACGTAGCGAACAAAGAGTTGGTCATCCACCCGGATCTGTTGTGTGTGGCTGAGGTAGAATGAAAGCACACGTTTTGTGTCCAGACGGTGGAGCCTCTCTTCTTCTTTTGAAGGCTGCGGAGGCGGAAAGAAGGTGTGCATAGTGATGGTCTGCCCGATGTGAAAGGCAGTGACAACCTTTGGCAGAAAAGAAGGACGAGTCCTTAGAATAACTTTGTCCGGATGGACAGAGAGAAAAGGAGGTTTAGAAGAAAGAGCCTGGAGCTCACTCACTCTTCGGGCAGAGGTGATGGCAACCAGGAAAGCAGTCTTTAAAGTGAGAAGACAAAGAGGACGGTTGTGAAGTGGCTCAAAGGGAGCACACATCAGATAGGTCAGAACCAGGTTCAAGTCCCACTGCGGCATTATGAAATGAACAGGAGGGAAAAGATGAGTAAAAAGGCTGAAATGTCCAAGAGATAGTCCTTGACAGTGCCCTGAGCAGAGCCCTGCTGGGCCAAAGAAAGGAGAAATAGAAGGACCTCTGAAAGAGGGGCAGAAAGGGGATCCACAACCTTTGCTGTGCACCACGCCTGCAGGTGTATACCGTTTTAGTGGAGGGACGCTTGGCTACCAAGATAACATCACAAACTTCGGGAGGCAGGTCAAAAGACGTCAACTGCTGCCACTCAATCTACACGCAAAGAAGTGGAGTTTGGACAGGATTTGGGTGGAGAACCCTCCCCTGCGGCTGCGACAGAAGATCCTCCCGAAGAGGCAGTCGGAGCGGGGGATCGATCGCCATGCAGAGTAGCTCGGGATACCATACTCTTCGAGCCCAGTCCGGAGCCACAAGAACGACTTGGGCCTGGTTGCGCTTGATCTTCTTCAGCACTCTGGGTAGAAGTGGTATAGGCAGAAAGGAGTACAGTAGACCGCAACTCCACTCGTGACGAAAAGCGTCGCCTAGCGAGTGCCGCCTTGGAAATTCCAGCGCACACAACTGATGATATTGCGCGTTCTCTTCGGTGGCGAATAGATCTAACCAAGGCTCTCCCCACTGCTGAAAGAGACCTTGCGCCACGTTCGAGTTCAGACGCCATTTGTGATCCATCATGCACGGGCCGCTGAGTTCGTCCGCCCTGGCGTTCAGAGAACCTGCCAGGTGTTGAGCCACCAGAGACACGCCCTGATGTTCCAGCAATGTCCAGAGGCGCAGAGCTTCCTGACAGAGGGTCCACGACCCCACCCCGCCTTGTTTGTTGCAGTACCACATGGCGGTGGTGTTGTCTGTGAACACCTGCACTATTCTCCCCACGACAGAGGGAAGGAATGCTTCCAGTGCAAGTCGGATCGCCCGAAGCTCCAGAAGGTTGATATGGAGCCGGGACTTCGCCGGCAACCAGAGGTCTCTGATCTCCGCTCTCCCATTTGGCCGCCCCATCCCAGAAGGGACGCGTCTGTCACAACTGTATGTTCCGGTTTGGGAAGGGAGAGGGATCTGCCATTGACCCAATGGAGATTCGTGAGCCACCACTGCAATTGTCGTGCAGTGCCTTCCGAGATCTGGACGTGGTCGGACAAGTTTCCATGATGCTGTGCCCACTGGAACTTCAGGTCCCACTGCAGAGCCCGCATATGCCATCTGGCATGATCCACTAGCAGGATGTAGGAGGCCATCAGGCCCAGTAGCCAGAGGCTCATCCTGACCGAAACCCGGGATAGAGGCTGAAAGATCGGAATCATGTCCTGAATATCCCGGACTCGCTGCTTGGGAGGATAAACACGAAACCGCGCCAAGTCCAGAACCGTTCCGATGAAGAGGAGCTTCCGAGAGGAGATCAGGTGCGACTTCGGCACGTTGATGGAAAACCCCAGCAAATGCTGGAGGTCGGCCATGGTCTAGCTGGAGCTACTTAGACACGCCCACACGCGCTGACGTCAGTTATTTCTTTTTCCACACCAATAAGCGCAGATCCGGGAAAAGCTAGTACCCCCAGTCCTTTTTTGACCGAATTTTTTTGAGGCCTTTTGTCTAATTTTTTCTCGAGTCCATCGACTCCTGGTGTCGTAGAGATGCCTGGGTTTAAGAACTTTGGGGACTGTCACTGCATGATGTCGGTGATGGACCCACACCGCGTGTGTCTCTACTGCCTGGGGCGCGACCACGAATCCCCTACTGTTTTATGTAACACATCCTGTACAATGACTTACAAATGCATATGATTTATTGTAAATGTAATAGGTAAGTGTGATGTAAAGCGTTATGACATCCTGCATTAGGATGAGTAGTGCTATGCAGGAAAATATAGTGGTACTTAAATTATTTCATCACCTCCTCAGGGGTAGTAAGCTCTCTATAAATTACATGTATTTTGTGTAAATACTAGGAAAGACCAACACATCTGACATTCTTACAGTGCACGCATATCTAGTAAACAGAGCCTGAACAGAGTGAAAAGCTGTCCCTTTAAAATATGTGTGAAGTGCGGCCAAGGTGTGATCCTTTGTTTTCCCTCTACTGTGGTTACTTCTAGGTGTGAGGCTCCTGACTGCCCTGAGCGGGAGGCCGGATGACCCCTCAAATTGGGCCTTTGTTATAGGCCCAGCAGGAGTCTGAAATGCCCTTCCCCGCCAGCACGTTGTTGGTTATCGAAAGCAAGTCAGACAACGCGCAGGCGCTGCTGAATGTGTCCTGGTGTTTGAAAATTACACCGGGACAAATTAGGCACATTAATCTGTGGGGCCCAACTTCTTGGCAGGGTGTAGGGTGTCCACCCTGTGAAAATAGTGGGTGGACGCTGTCCACTGGCATGTACCCAGACTTGGTCCCTGGTTGTTGTGGTGGTTGATAATGCTGTTGTTAAGATAGATCTAAATGGATACTTGACATTACTAAGGGCTATTGTTAAGTGGTCACGGGGGATGATATGGTTCCTTGCACCCCATAACAACTGTACTTGCATGCTGTACCAGTGACACATGACAATACTTTTACCGTGCAACCTCACTGAAAATGTTAATAAAAACAATTTAAAAAAATGAGCCTAGAATTGGGGCAATCCTGTGCAAATTCCAGGTCCAGCAGGTTATTCTCATTCCAGGGACTTTAACTTGCAATCTCTGATCTCATGGAGAAATACTGCCTGGAAATCACCACGGAGATTACGAGTTTGCCATTGGGAACTCATATTAAGTCCGTAGTTTCATCTGCCGTAAAGAGTGTAAACATTTGTGGAGCTGGTACAGGGACAACTACATTTGGGGACCTAAGGGAATATGCAGCAGTGTAACTCTTAATTATGGGATTAGGAATGACAAATTTCGAAGCGATGGTACACTCTGTGGCACCTCAAAGGTATTTTAGAGTTTTCTTTAAAGAACGGGAGGAAATATCCTGAAATAACAAACACGCAGAAAATAATGTCCAGTTAACAATGTCTGTCACGCAAAGTATGTGCAGTTGCTCTATCTCTATGCTGTGGGATTATAAAATAACAACAGTAGTTACGTGTTTTTATCTATTTATTCCGCAGCCAATAAAATATAGAACATACCTATTTTTCTTTAAACTGAAACGTACATTTTAGGTTTATGCTAATGTGGTTGAAAAAGTCAAGACTATACAAAGAAAATAAGAGCCCAAATGAGTCAGACAGTACTAACGATCAGGATAGAAGTGGATTTGACATAATTTTCACAAGCATTGGTACATTTCCAAAGCCAATTGGTCTTACTTTGACAAAGGTATAGTCGCCACTATTGGCCTTGACAGTGCCAGGTGTTTTAAAAATTCAGTGGCATAGGCAAAGGGAAAAGTGACAACCGGCCATCTTGAAAGCTTATTTCGTATTCTTTGAAGATGACTGCTACCTTACGAGAAATCACATAAGACATGACATATCGTGGTGGCCATCCTGAAAGTACTGCATTGATAATTTCATGATGGCCATCACGTTACATTCCATCGCTTGCTAGTTGGTAGACATAAAAGCAAGGTCTAGGTACATTCGTTTTTCTGTGTCTCAGAACAGATCTAAATGTTTGTAACTCCAAGCACTGAAAATCTCGTGGAGCACTGTGTCCTTTATGACCCACTTGTATTTCTCCTGAAAAATCCTACTGAAAGATCTGCTCCTGCATTTTGAACAGCTGGGAGTGAATCGCCAAAATTTGCAGGTCTCTGGCTGTGAGCCACTTCCTAATCACTTGTGCTTCATGAGACAGCAATCTGGATCTCATTCCTCAACCACTTATCCCCACCCCCCACCCACACCTTTTCAGTTAATGCATTGTTATTAGCCCGTTCAACAAGCATTAAAGCACAATTTACTACTTGTGTAACGATATATCTGTAAGAGACATTAGTTAGTGATAGATTCCTTACCTTAGAATATTCCCCAGGCATCAGTCTGGATCCGGAAAGTTTTCTGCTTAGCAGTACCCCTGCGCGCCAGTAGGTGGCGCCGTGCGGCTCCGCACCTGTCACTGGCGTCGTGTGTGCCGAGATGACGTCACGGAGGCTACTTAGGCGCCACCCGTGCGCGCTGACATCAGTTCTGTACACAACTTTCTGCACCAAAACGCAGAGCCATGTAAGAAACTGACCTTTGGTGCATAAAACTAGGGCCCTAAAAGGGGATGACCTTAACCCTAGTAATCAGTTCGCAGAACGGGGAGGATGGGTGGGGGGGTAAGGAATCTATCACTAACTAATGTCTCTTACAGATATAGCGTTACACAAGTAGTAACTTGTGCATCTGAAAGAGACATGTTAGTGATAGATTCCTTACCTTAGAATAGATACCCCAGCAATACCAATCCCGGTGGTGGGTCTGCGAACAAATTACACCAGAAAGTCACAGAGCACAGAATGGCCAAAGAAGCCGTCTCTCCGGACCTGACTGTCAAGGCAGTAGTGCTTGGTAAACGTGTGCAGCGAGGCCCACGTAGCTGCCTGACAAATGTCCTGCAAGGCGACGCCGCATCCCAAGGCAGTAGTGGCTGCAGTTGCCCTGGTCAAATGGGCACGCAGTCCCACAGGAGGCTCCTTCTTGGCCAAGGAGTAACATGCTTTGATGCACAGAACGATCCACCGGGAGATGGTCCGTTTGTGCACTGCACGACCTCTTTTGGAGCCCATGTAGCCAATAAAGAGTTGATCATCCACCCGGAACTGCTGTGTACGCTGCAGATAGACTATAAGAACACATCTGGGGTCCAGACGGTGGAGCTGCTCCTCTTCCCTTGAAGGATCCGGAGGCGGAAAAAAGGTGGGCAAAGTGATGGTCTGCCCGATGTGGAAAGGCGTGACAACCTTTAGCAAGAAAGAAGGACGGGTCCTTAAAACCACCTTGTCCGGATGAACAGAAAGGAAAGGAGGTTTGGAAGAAAGAGCCTGAACCTCATTCACTCTCCTGGCAGAGGTGATAGCTACCAGGAAAGCCGTCTTGAGAGTAAGAAGACGTAAGGGACAGTAGGAAGGGGCTCAAAGGGAGCGCACATCAGAAAAGTCAAGACAAGATTCAAGTCCCACTGAGGCATTATGAAGGGCACAGGTGGGAACGTATGCGTAATGCCCTTAAGAAAACGGTTAACAACCGGGGACTTAAAAAGAGAAGGCTGATCTGGAAGCCGTAGAAAGGCAGAGATGGCCGAAAGATAACCTTTAACAGTGCCCAGAGCAGAGCCCTGCTGGGCCAAAGAGAGAAGGAACAAAAGAACCTCAGAAAGAGGGGCAGAAAGGGGATCCACAGTCTTAGCTGTGCACCATGCCACAAATCTGTCCCACCTACAGGCGTACACCATTTTAGTGGAGGGACGCCTGGCTGCCAGGATGACATCACAGACTTTGGGAGGAAGATCGAAAGGTGTCAACTGTCGCCGCTCAATCTCCAAGCATGGAGGTGGAGGCTGGACAGGTTTGGGTGGAGGACCGTCCCCTGCTGCTGCGACAGAAGATCCTCCCGAAGAGGCAGACGGATCGGGGATCGATGCTCATACTGAGTAGCTCGGGATACCATACTCTTCGGGCCCAATCCAGAGCCACAAGAATGACTTGGGCCCGGTCGCGCCTGATCTTCTTCAGTACTCTGGGCAGAAGTGGTATAGGCGTACAACAGACCACAGCTCCACTCGAGACGAAAAGCGTCTCCGAGCGAGTGCCGCCTTGGAAATTCCAACGCGCAGAACTGATGACATTGTGCATTCTCTTCGGTGGCAAATAGATCTAACCAAGGCTCTCTCCATTGCAGAAAGAGACCTTGCGCCACGTCCAAGTTCAGACGCCACTCGTGATCCACCACGCACCGGCGGCTGAGTTAGTCCGCCCTGGCGTTCAAAGAACCTGCCAGGTGTTGAACCACCAAGGTGATGCCTTGATGTCCCAGCCATGTCCAGAGGCGCAGAGCCTCCCGACATAGGGTCCACGCCTCACACCCCGCGCTGTTTGTTGCAATACCACATGGCGGTGGTGTTGTCCGTGAACACCTGCACTACACTTCCCCGGACAGAGGGAAGGAATGCCTTCAGTGCAAGCCGGATCGCCCGCAGCTCCAGAAGGTTGATATGGAGCCGGGACTCCGTCAGAGACCAGAGGCCTCTGATCTCCGCCTCTCCCATGTGGCCTCCCCAACCCAGGAGAGATGCATCCGTCACTACTGTCTGCTCCGGTTGGGGAAGGGAGACGGATCTGCCACTGACCCAATCGCGATCCGTGAGTCACCACTGCAACTGTTGTGCAGCACCCTCCATGATCTGGACGAGATCGGACAGGTTGCCCTGATGCTGTGCCCACTGAAACTTCAGGTCCCACTGCAGAGCCCGCATGCGGCACCAGCAGGATGCAGGAGGCCATCAGGCCCAGAAGCCGAAGGGTCATCCTGACTGAAACCCGGGATAGAGGCTGAAAGAGCGGAACCATAGCCTGAATATCCCGGACTCGCTGTTCGGGACGATGAACTCGAAACAGCGTCACATCCAGAACCGCTCTGATGAAAGGGAGCTTCTGAGAAGGACTCAGGTGCGACTTCGGCACATTGATGGAGAACCCCAGCAGATACAGGAGGTCGGCCGTAGTCTGGAGGTGGGAGACGACTGCCTGGGGCGAGCCCACCTTCAACAGCCAGTCGTCGAGGTAGGGGAAGACTGACACCCCTGACCTGCGCAGATGAGCTGCGACCACCGCCATCATTTTCGTGAACACCCGAGGGGCGCTGGTAAGGCCGAAGGGGAGCACGGTAAACTGAAAATGCTCCTGGCCTACCGTGAACCGCAGGTAACACTGGTGGGCCGGCAGGACGGGAATGTGAAAATAAGTGTCCTGCAATTCCAACGCTACCATCCAGTCTCCAGGGTCCAGGGCAGACAGGACCTGAGCCAGAGTCAGCATCTTGAACTTCTTCCAGAGGAAGCGATTGACGGTTCCGGAGGTCCAAGATAGGGCACAGGCCCCCCTTGTCCTTCCTCGGGACCAGAAAGTAGTGGGAACAGCAACCACTTCCTACTTCCTGATCGGGAACGTACTCGATAGCTCCCTTGGCCAGGAGGACCGTTACTTCCTGACGGAGAAGAGCCAAATGATCCCCCGACATGCTGTGGTACCGAGGTGGTATGGCTGGAGGGGAGGACAGAAAGGGGAGCGAGTAACCTTGGCAGATTATCTGCAGCACCCACTTGTCCGAAGTGATACCGCGCCAGTGGTGGAGGTGGTGACGGACCCTGCCCCCTACCGGTGTGGGGTGCCCCCTGAAGCTCGGATTAGGAACGCTTGGAGGTGGAAGCAGCGGGTGCGGAGGTGGACTGCCCCGCCCGCTGGTTAATCACACACACCCCTGCAGAAGCCACGTCCGCGGCCACGGTGAGGCAGGTTCTCCACTGGCTTTGCGGAGGAGCGCGTCTGGGTGCCTTTACCCTGGCCACGAAAGGAACGAAACCCAGGCGGGGCAGGGCTCTTAGTGGAAAGGCACAAAACTTAGCCGTAGCCCGCGAGTCCTTAAAGCGCTCCAGGGCACTGTCCGCCTTGTCGCCAAAGAGGCGAGAGCCATCAAAGGGCATGTCCATGAGCAAGCTCTGGACATCAATCGAGAACCTGGTAGACTTTAACCAGGCATGGTGCCGCAACGCCACAGTCATGGAAATCGCCCTGCTCAAGGAATCAGCCGTGTCCAGACCACACCTGATGGCAAACTTCGCCGCATCCTTGCCCTCCGCAATCGCTTGGGAAAGGACGGCCTGGACCTCCTCAGAACACTGAGGCAGGACCTCTGCCACCGTATCCCACATGGCATGGGAGTAACGGCCCAACTAGCAGGCGGTATTAACCGACCACAACCCCAAGCTGGCCGAGGAGAACAGCCTCTTGCCATATTGGTCGAGCTTCTTAGAGTCCTTATCCGGCGAAGCCGTGGGAAAGGCACTCTGCGACGTCGAGGCCTGAATGACCAGCCTCTCAGTCGTGGGGTGAGTGGTTAAGAAGGCCGAGTCACCAGGCGCTGGGCGATGACGCCTAGCGACATTCTTATCCACCGGTGCCCCTGAGGCCAGCCGCAACCAAGTGCCCAAGAGGACTTCGGTAAGGGCCTTATTGAAAGGGAGCAGCGGTTCCGACGACGTATAGACGCCGTCTGGAGCACCTCCGTAAGGAGGTTGGTCTTAAGGGCCACCGTAGGGAGGTCGAGATGGAGAGCCTCCGCAGCTCGACGCAGCACCATAGTGTAGAAAGCGCCCTCCTCCATAGTAGGCGGAGGGGAGGCAAACCCCGGGTCAGAAGACACATCAAGTTCACCCGCATCTTGAATGTCATCCACCCAATCTTGCTCGGAGTCACACTGCAGCGCAAGGGGGTCCTCGGAACCGTCCCAGTCCTCAACCAGCTCCGGGGTAGAAGGAGCCGGCCCTGGCGGCAGGACCGGAGCCGGAGAGGGGGCCAGCGGTGCCGGGAGCGGCGCCGGCCGGGGCCAACCCGGAACCACATCCCAATGAGGATCCTAGGCCGGAGCGAAATGGTCCGAGAACCTGGGCAGGGGCGGGATAAACGGCACCCAGTGCGGTGCCTGTGGCAGAGCCAGGGGAGACGCTGGGGCCGGAGCCAGCGGCATTGCACCTTGTGGGGCCAGGGCCGGAGCCGCGGGTGCTGGATCCAGTGGCTCCGGGGCCAGCGCCAGAGGCGGTGCCGCCGGGTCAACAGGATCTGGACACGGGACCGAGGGGTCTGTAGGTGCGCCGGCGGGAGTTCGAGACCTAAACAGGCGGTCCAAGGCAGCAAGAAACTCTTGCCTCTGTTCGGGAGTTGCCGACGGACCCGGGTATAGCGGGTAGGCCGTGGGACTCCCAGGCTTCAGAGGAGCCGCAGGGGCGGAGCCCCTGTCCCCCTCGTCTGCCTTCGGGGAGCGACGGGGGGACATCGGAGAGCGAACACGCTTCTTGGACTTCTTCTTATGGCGTCGCTTACCGGAATCTGAAGGTGAAGACTTAGAGTCCTAGGAGCGACGGCTCCGGTCCCGCGAACGGCCCCTAGACCCGGAGCCTCCGGGGCCATGACACGGCAGTCCCGACAATCCCGGGAGTCATGGTCGGTCTCCAGGCAGTAGAGGCAGACATCATGGGGGTCCGCCACCGGCATTTTACGGCGGCACGACCCACAAGACTAAAAGTCAGGCATCCCTATGTGCACCAGGAGACAAGAGGAGACAAAGTCTAAAAAGAAAGAACTGACGTCAGCGCGCTCGGGTGGCGCCTAAGTAGCCTCTGTGAAGTCATCTCGTCGCGCACGCCGCCAGTGACGGGAGCGGAGCCGCACGGCGCCACCTACTGGTGCGCAGGGGTACTTCTAAGCAGAAAACTTTTCTGGATCCAGACTGAGGCCTGGGGAATATTCTAAGGTGAGGAATCTATCACTAACGTGTCTCTTTCAGATTCAGTTCTTATCACTGAAAGAAAAAATTTGAGCACCAGACGAACTGTTCTTAAATCCAGCAAAATGAAATGCTACAAACTCCCTTTGTGGATCAAGTGCTTTATAGGCAGAGATTTTCCATACGGGTACTCTAAACTATTAGTGAGGCACCCATTACCATCGCCTGAGTTGGAATGCATTGATGAAATAGATAAGGGTGGGCGACAAATTCCGTTCTGCTTGTGAAACTTGTGAAAATTCGGCATTTTCGCGTTCTGCGCGGAACGCGATAATGTCAAAACTTACGCGATCCGCGGCGGAACGGAATTTGGGGGGGGCATGAGGGTAGAGGAATTTCACAGGATTCATTCTGGCACGATGCTCCTGTCACAAAAATTAAACCTCAACAGGTGGCACTTACAGATATAAATAAAGCAGGTGCCCGAGTTGAAGCTCAAATTCAGTAACGCATTAATCAGCACAAACATTCGTGAGCACGGTCGAGGCTAGGCAGATGTGCTTTCTCACCATATCTACCGTCAACAATTTGCTGTAATCCTTGATGGAGCTCTGTGCACCCATGAGTTTCTCGAGCGCAATCCCCGTGTAGTTCCTGACACCAGGAGGTTCTGTCTCCTCACCTGCTGTTCTGATCGGTCTCTGGCCCTTTATAAACAAGAGGCATGTGAACTGCATGGAAGCCCCGCCCGTTTGGCCCCGCCCCACACACCAGCGATGTGCAACGTCTTCCCGCCCTTTCCCCCACTATGATGGACAGCTCACTCGAGGGACCCCAGCACCCGTCGGCGCGGTGGCAACGTTACAGATACACATGGTCGCTGTAGACAACACTTCGGGCCCTTTACGCAGCTGTAGTGTAGGAAAAGCACTATACATTTACCCAACGAGGTAGCACTTACTGATTAGCCAGTAGAAAGTACTCCAGTTGAGTAGAGGTATTGCACAAAACGGTGGCATCTTATTGGGTAAATATGCAGGGTAGGATTCATTCTGGCACGATGCTCCTGTCACAAAAATTAAACCTCAACAGGAAGTTCTTACAGATATAAATAAAGCAGGTGCCCAAGTTGAAGCTCAAATTCAGTAACGCATTAATCAGCACAAAACAATCGTGAGCACGGTCGAGGCTAGGCAGGTGTGCTGTCTCCCCATATCTACCGTCAACAATGTGCTGTAATCCTTGATGGAGCTCTGTGCATCCATGAGTTTCTCGAGCGCAATCGCCGTGTAGTTCCTGACACCAGGAGGTTCTGTCTCCTCATTTGCTGCTCTGATCGGTCTCTGGCCCTTTATAAACAAGAGGCATGTGAACTGCATGGAAGCCCCGCCCGTTTGGCTCCGCCCCACACACCAGCAGTGTGCAACATCTTCCCGCCCTTTCCCCCGCTATGAAGGACAGCTAACTTGAGGAACCTGGCGCCCGTCGGCGCGGTGGCAACGTTACAGACACACATGGTCTCTGTAGACAACTCTTCTGGCCCTTTATGCAGCTGTAGTGTTGGAAAAACACTATACATTTACCCAACAAGGTAGCACTTACTGATTATTAGCCAGTAGAAAGTACTCTAGTTGAGTAGAGGTATTGCACAAAACGGTGGCATCTTCTTGGGTAAATATGCAGGGCAGTATTCATTCTGGCACGATGCTTCTGTCACAAAAATTAAACATCAACAGGAAGCACTTACAGATATAAATAAAGCAGGTGCCTGAGTTGAAGCTCAAATTCAGTAACGCATTAATCAGCCCAAAATCGCCGCAAGCATGTGAAATTTCGCGTGCTCGCAGAGATTTTTTGCCGTTTCACGAAATTTTGCGAAAGGCAACTTCGCAAATTCCACCCACCCCTAGAAATAGAACACTTGAGAAGATTTTCTTGCACCACCATGGAAGGGATTGAATTGCTGCCAGAGTTCTGGCAACATAGTTTGTCTGGACGTGGATGATTTGTTTTAAAACCATCATCCATATACCTTCTGAAAACCTTAGCTATCTTCGTGAGGAAGTTTTTTTGTGACATCGTGCCAGCCAAGCAAAGCAGTTGCAATGGCAACTTTTATAGTAGAAATAGATGTGCCACACATTTTTCTTCGAGAAACTTACTTACTTTTTCAGAAGGGACTCTAAATGTTGGAGCTTTAGAATGGTATTTCTGAGCTGCAGAACAAATAGCAGAATTCACAGAACTGTCCGTAAAAAAGAAGGAATGCTAATTGCAAGCCTTGTATTTATATATTAAATTTACTTACAACACCAAAGGTTAAAGTAATTATAGTTAGGTGTGTTTAAGACATATAAGTCTTTGTGTAAAAAAAAAAGCTTAGAAATTCTCTGAGAAAAACAAAGAATAAAGTAACGTTATAGTTCGGTGTGGTTGAAAAATACACGTTTATGTAGGAAAAAACACACCCAAATTAATTGGAAAAAACAAAGGCTTAAGTAACATCATAATTAGGTGTGAAAAAAAGATGTATGTTTCATTGAAAAAACAAAGGTTAAAGTAACGGTATAGCGGGACGTGGCGTGGGCAATGGCAGCGTAATTCTGCATCTCACTGAGAAGGATTTATTTGAACATTTTTATGTACACCTTGTCACCGACAACAACTGTGGTGCTTGCATGCTGTGGAGAATGCAGTAGTGTAAAGAACTCCCTGCATTCTGTGGCGCCCAGGCCGCGGGATACGAGGCACAAAATGGCCGCTGCTGCCAACCCGGCCAGTAACGCTGTGTGTAGCCCACCTCAGTGCCCTTCATCACAATGCAAATATTGCCTTCGGATAAGTCTTCTTTTATCTGGAATAAATGCTCTGCTTGAAGGATTACCACTCTGGCATGCCTGACTATAAAATGACGCCCGTGATGCTCCCATTTTAGCACACACTGTAGAGTATTCAATATTGGGCTGAAATCGTTTTAGCAACCATCGTGCTACAAATTCAGCGTGTCAGCTCTGCGTACTGTTAAAAAAACTCAGAAGCTATTGGAATCTATATACTTGTGCTAATCTGCTTTGGCCTATTGATTTTGCGTGACCCTACGACTGCGCTGCAAAGCACATCGAGTGCAAGGTTATAACTCGCTTCAAGCCCTCATTAGCTCTCTATGGCTTGTCCCATGACTGGAACAAGAGTTTTCCAGGGCTTTTGATATTAGCTGATTTGAGTTGTGCTGTCTTGTTCTCCTTGGACTACACTTTCTTGAGCTGTTTCTACATTATGTTCCACGTTACGTATGGCAAAGCAGAGAATTTTTGAAACTCACCACAGATGTCCTGTTGCGGGCATACTGATGCGCTGTCACAATGCTGTAGGCCTCTGAGTTATGTTTTGCTTGGCCTCCACAGGTCGCTCTACTATTTGTGGTCTGCACTACCTATAGCTAGCAGCCCCAGAATAACCGTTCTGGGGTATAGTAATGCATACTAGTGCATACTAGTGGAAAATAAACATTCACCCCAAACTATCTGCGTCAGTGCCCGTATTCTCCCTGAACCATCTGGGAATGGCCACACAACAAGATCTGAGTACTGTTGGGTGCTATTTCTCGGGTGCGTTTTCTGACCTTTTTGAACCACCCTCTGCACCTGCCGCCGACTTCCAGCTACCCAGTGCCAGCTAATGACTACAATCTACAGTATTTTGTTTTTGCATCTGGAAGCAACCAAACCCCTTGCTCAAATCTACAAGCACCTCAGACACCTCCCAAACACAGCTAAGCGGTTGCAGCATGGTCGACAGAGACTTCAACGTGTCTATAAAGCGATCCAAAGCTGGCCATACAGCACCAGATTTGACAATAAAAGGGAAAACGGACATCGACGCAACCATGGCCAAATCTACTAAAACAAACACAGATGTCATGCAATTGGAACTAAGTACTATAAGGGTGAAACTTTATCAATATAACAGACAAACGTTCAGATGCCAAACAACAAATCAGTGTCGTGGAAGATGCCTCCACCAAAGCACAAAGGGGAACTCAAATTACTACGGTTGTCCACAAAAACGTTCCATAAAGAGCTGTAAGACAGGGACCGCAGTAGCAACCTGGTATCTTTGGCATCCCGGAGGGCTCGGAGGACTCTGAACCCTCCTGAATGGCTTCATAAATTACTGGAAAAAACTTCACCAAGGATTTTGAGCTTGATCCACAAACCAGCAAACAAATCCTCAGCTCGCCAGATCGTCTGCAAACTGCTCCATTTCCAGCACATGAAACTGATCCTCAACGAACAAGTTACTTACTTTCGGTAACGATATATCTGTTAGAAACATTAGTTAGTTTGATTCCTTACCTTAGAATATTCCCAGGCGTCAGGCTGGATCCGTAAAGATTTTTCGTCAGCAATACCCTTGCGCGTCGCTAGGCGTCGTCTGCTGCTCTGCGTCCTTTGTCGGCGTCGTGATCGCCGGGATGACGTCGTCGGAGTACTTAGACGCCGCCATCGCGCGCTGACGTCAGTTCTTGTACATAGCTTTCCGCGCCAGGAACGCAGAGCCATGCAAGAAACCAACACTGGTGCCAAGAATCTAGGGCCCTGAAATGGATGACCTTAACCCTAGATGTCAGTTCCCAGAGCGGGGAGGATGGATGAGTCGGTAAGGAATCTAACTAACTAATGTTTCTTACAGATATATCGTTACTGAAGGTAAGTAACTTGTTCATCTGAAAGAAACACGTTAGTTAGATTCCTTACCTTAGAATAGATACCCCAGCAATACCAACCCCGGTGGTGGGTCTGCGAACCAAGATCACACCAGGAAGTCCTGGAGAACGGAACGGCCAAAGAAGCCGTCTCTCCGGACTTGGCTGTCCAGGCAATAATGCTTGGCAAATGTGTGCAGCGAGGCCCACGTTGCTGCCTGACAAATGTTCTGCAGAGGGACTTCCCGTCCCAGGGCAGTAGTAGCCGCTGTGGCCCGAATGGAATGGGCCCTCAGCCCCACAGGAGGTTCCTTCTTAGCCAAGGAATAACAGGCCTTAATGCACAAAACGACCCATGAGAGATGGTTCGCTTGTGCACTGCCCGCCCCTTCTTAGCGCCCACGTAGCCAACAAAGAGTTGGTCGTCCACCCGGAACTACTTTGTGCGGTCCAGATAGAAGGACAGCGCTCGTTTTGGGTCCAGACGGTGGAGCCTCTCTTCCTCTTTCGAGAGATGCGGAGGCGGATAGAAGGTGGGCAACGTAACAGACTTGTCAGTGTGAAAGGCAGTTACCCCCTTAGGGAGAAAGGAAGGACGAGTCCTGAGAACAACCTTGTCCGGATGGACAGTAAGGAAAGGAGGCTTAGAAGAAAGAGCCTGGAGCTCACTCACCTGTCTGGCAGGATAGGTCAACACCAGGTTCAAATCCCACGGAGGCATTACGAAAGGGACAGGAGGAAACATATGAGTAACGCCTTTAAAGAATCTAGCAACAGCAGGGGACTTGAAAAGAGAAGGCTGATCAGGAAGCCGTCAGAAAGCAGAAACAGCTGAAAGATATTCCTTGAGGGTGCCCAGAGCAGAGCCCTGCTGGGCCAGGGAAAGAAGAAAGAGGAGAACTTCAGAAAGAGGGGCGGAAAGCGGATCCACAGACTTTGCTGTGCACCATGCCACACATTTGTTCCACCTGAAGGCGTATACCGTTTTAGTGGAGGGACACCTGGCTGCCAAAATGACATAAACCAAAGGAAATGATGGACGGAGTGTTGAACATTGCAAGCACTCACCCCCAGTCAACTGATCTGGGTTTAATCCATCACCGTTCTTTAGCCCACTCTGCCACCCCAGTTCAGACATGGCCATATGCAAATCAGTCTGACCCTGTGCCTCATGGGAACAGTCCAGCCCGAAATGCCAAGCCATGTCTTCCCTGGACCGGAAACAAGCTTCCTAGGACCGGTTTCTGGCATTTCAGCCGTCTTCAGCCAGGCTTGCTTGAATCCAGTGCAAGTGCTCCCTATGTAAATTGTATATGTTGATTGAAATCCATGATTGGCTAATTTGGTTTACTATCAGACCCCAGTAAAATGCACCAGGAGTGCCAGGGCGTGTAAATATAAATACCGCTGGTGGGCTCGCAGCACTGGTTGTGCCACCCACAGAAGCGGCCTCGTAAGATGTGTCTAGGGTCTGCCACTGCAGAACCCGTGTGCAGTCTGGTACTGTCGCGCGACTGCCCCCCACTTGCCGGTCCTTAAACCTTCCCTTAACTTCATATCAGTCACCCCTATGGTAGGCCCAAGGGCAGGGTGCGTTGTAAGTATAAGGTAGGACAAGCCTTGATTTAATGGCCTGTCCTCATAGTGAATTACCGCCATATTCGTCTTTCACTATGTAAGGCTACCCTGTTCTCATAGGCCAGAATGGGCTGTTGAGATCATTACATCCTATGATCCTAACAGGCCCAGGGAACATGGTAGGAGATCGAGTTTAGTATGCCTGAACTCAGAATAATAATGTACACCTTCTCGTGAGGTTTATTTTAATATTCCGCGTTTGCAAATGCCGCTTTTAGAAAGCTGGCCTTTGCTTGCCTAAACCATTTCAGCCGCCTCTGCGCGATGTGTATCTGCTGTGTGGCTGCGTGAGTGACAGGACTGGAAGCACCCAGATGGGCGGGGCCAGGTAGGCCAGTAAAGAATAGGACGATCGCCAGGTAGATGGGTGGGAGGAGTGCCCCTGAGCTTTTAATAGGGCTGTGCTCTGCCCCCACGATGCCGGCTCCGCCCCCTGTGGAGCGTCTGAGGACTCTGCCCTGCACCTTGAATGAAAGAGCCTGCATCGCGTAAACAAAGTGCTCCAGAATTGGAATGAGCTAGGCAAGGGACCCTCTGGCCTGAGAGAACAAAAGAATTATGGTATAAATGAAGGAGCCCTGCTCCTAAGAAATTAGATCCTGCTACAAGAAGAACCTCTGCCTGAGGAGAAGAAACCAAGGAACTGTAGGAGGAGTACTGTACCTGACCTGGGGGATTGGCCTACAGTGGTTGCCCTGCTGCTGAAGGAGAGGAGAAAGACTGCTGATAAACTTTGCTTCAACTTGTGCTGTTTAAGATCTCCAAGGGCTTGTGCGGAGCTTGCCCCCTGAACGAAGTCCCAGGACCAGTGGACTTCACTGCCGCGTGGGAGAGCAGGAAAACGGACCGTTTTCCCTGCCATCTGGAAGAGAACTGCTGCCGGCGCTTCCCAACCGAAGCGCACTTTCCCTGAAGCTTGCACCCACTGTCCGGCCCAAACAACGTGATTGTGGCCCCTCTACGAGCCGTAGCTCGCACCGCAAAGGAGGGCCTCACCCCGCCTGAGCATCGTGACTATTGGCCCCTACGAGTCGCAACTTGCACCATGAAGGAAGGCCTGTGACCGTACTTGCTTTGCCCCCCTACGAACCACATTTGCCTGCGTACGCGCCTTCCCTCTGCTTTGGGGAAAGCTGCGGCGCGTGTGGCGATTCCGTGCGTCTCCCCGGTGAGGAGCATACGAGTGTTTGTGCCCCGCAGCGTGATCTTCAAGTGACCCACCACCGGCACGGCGCGAACGCTGCCCCAGCTGAAGAGTGCCCCCGGTTGCCCGTCTTCTGAGCCTGCAAACCCAAGGTCGCCGAGTACCGTAGTACGCATTGCCTGGACAACCTCGCATCCCTGCCCTGAGAGCTGCGCTGCCTTCGCGACGACTTCCAAAGAATAAGGTACTGTGCCCGATCGCACCTCGAGGTGCACGCTCCCCCTTGGAGCGCCGCTGAGCAAGTGAGACCCGTTCCCCCATCCGAACCGGGAACGAAGGGCACGGACCGTGTAACCATACGCTGAACTAAGAACTCTTTTGACAAATAGTATTGTGGGCCCGTTTTACACGTTATTGGGTCTTGTGATTAAGTCTGCTTATATAAAGAAGTCTATTTTTGATACATCCCGTGTGGAGTCCATTTGTGGGGGTAACATTGAATTGATGTATGTGATCACAACTGCTTAACCATTACGCCTGCGATAATGCCTTGTCTGCTCGCGCCAAGCTACCTAGAGGGTGAGCAGGGGTTATTAAAGGAGTGTAACCCCTTACCCTGACTGGAAGAAAGGTTCCCTGCTTGGCATTAGTACCCACTGGTGCCAACTAGGGAATCTGGATTCTAACATTGGTGGTCAGCGGTGAGGATTCTGAATTTGCATTTGTGATTTATGTACAGCAATTTTTTGTGAAACACCACATAGTGAGTTCAGACCCATAACGTAGCCACCCACATACTTTTTACTTTTCGTTTTGCTGGAAATCGCCAATTGTTAAAGAAATCATGCCTGGTTCAGCCGTGGTGGAGAGAGCAGAATCTGTAGTCTCTGACATTGAAGGTATTGAATGGGAAGAAGAGAGACTAGAGACCTACACCAAGAACCAGCTGAGAGGCTTCTGCAGGAGATTCAAAGTCCCCACTGTTGGATGTAAGCTCAAGACCGATTTACTCAAGGCGCTGAGGGCCTGCATTGAGTCAAGGGCCCCAGGAGAGGTGGTCATTGTTGAGCCAGCAGAAAGTGTCCAGAGTTTTGGGAGAGGCCTGTCGCCAGAGGAGTTGGCCGACAGGAAGGAAACCAGAGCTCATGAAATGGAGATGGCAAAACTAAAATTGAATGGGCAACTGGAGCTAGAGAGTAAAAAGCTGGCTCTGGAAGAGAGAAGAATCCAAATGGAGCATGAGATGAAATTGAGGGAATTAGACCTGAAAGCTAAAAGTTTAGAGTCTACTCCCTCTGGTGGCAGCACACCGTCAGTGCAGGCAGAAGCGAGAGTGTACATACCCAAGGATGTGGTTAAGGATTTTTTTTTAAATGATGACATAGGGCAGTGGTTCAAGGCCTATGAGGTAGCCATGTCTTCCCACCGGGTCCCTGAGAAAGATTGGGGAGCGGGGTTGTGGGGACGGTTCCTTAGTGAGGGGCGGGATACACTGCTAGATTTGCCCTCAGATGATCATAATTCCTATCCCCATATGAAGGCTGCTTTGATGTCTAGGTATGGGTTGACCCCTGAGTTGTATAGGCAAAGGTTCAGGGGTTGCACCAAGATCCAAAACAGTACGTATGTTGAGTATGTGACTTTTTTTTGCAGAGCACTGGATGGTTGGGTGAAGGGTAGCAAAGTTAATGATTTTCAAGGGCTTCTTGATTTAATGGCATGGGAGCACTTGTCCAGTAATTGTTTTCCTGAGCTACGCCAACACCTGATTGATAGTAGGCTGACTAACCCTAGGAAGCTTGCTGAGGAGGCGGACCGCTGGGTCAGTACCAGGGTCCACAAGGGTCACGTGGGAGATTCCGCCAATGGTGGGCAGGGTCCCCAGCAGAAGAGTGGGGGGGACAAGGGTAACCAGAGGGAGTTCCCAAAAAGGCCCCAAAGTAATCCCCAAGGGAACCAAGGGAAAGGTTCTCAGCCTCCCCCTCCCCAGAAACCGTCCGGGGCCCCGACAGGTCCTCCTGTTCAGAAGGGGCCCGTCAAATGTTACAAGTGTGGTAACATGGGGCATTATGCCTCTGATATGAAGTGTCCTTTGTTTGGTAAACCAGCACCCATTGGTGCTACTCTCTGGCAGGTGGCTAGTGTAGCCTTGGGGGAGGAGATGGGTTTCCAAGGTGGGTGGGGTCCCACAGAGATGTCCCTTGTCTCATTAGGAGACTGTGAAGTGGTCCCCCAAACCCAGCTGCCTGAGAACACTAAGAAGTACAGGCAGTGGGTGACCATAAATGGCTGTAGAGTGGAAGCTTTGAGAGACACAGGAGCCAGTGTGACAGCTGTCAAGTGTCACCTGGTGTCTCAAGAGCAGGTTGTCCCAGGAGCGTTCTATCCAGTTGTTGCCGCTGACAACACAGAGAGCCACTGCCCAGTGGCTCAGGTTCCCTTTGAGTGGGGGGGGGGGTCTCTGGTACTCTTCAGGTAGCTGTGAGGCCCGCCATGCCTGTAGACTGTCTGTAAGGGAACGATTTGGAGAGCTCGCCTTGGGCTAAGGTGGAGCGGAGTGCTCACCTGGAGATGTTGGGTATGCCGGATTGGGCGTGTGTCACCACACGATCCATGGCAGCAAGTAAAGGTGATCAAGAGGTCCTGGAGCCTGAGAGGGAGGCCCAGGGACCGGCCTTAAAGAGAAGGAGCAGGGGGCGCGGGAAACCGGCCCCTGAAGTTCCCACAGCCCAGGAGGAAGCAGACCTTGAGGGGGATGCCCTGGAGCCTACCGGGGAGCAGATAGCTGAACTGGGAGACCTGCCTGAGCTGACCCATTGGCAGCAGGAAGGAGGTCCCTCCAGGGAGGACTTTTGTAAGGCACAGAAGGAGTGCCCTTCTCTTGTGGGTATGCGGCAGCAGGCTGCAGACCAGGCCGCAGGTGATCAGTCTAGGTCACATTTCATTTACTGGGAGAACGACCTCCTGTATACAGAGCCTAAGGTTGATGAGCCTGGGTCAGCCCGTGCGCTGGTGGTACCCCAGGAATTCAGAGCCTTCCTACTGGGGCTGGCTCACGATGTGCCATTGCAGGGCATTTGGGGCAGGACAAGACCTTCGAGAGGCTTGTCACCCACTTTTATTGGCCTCAAATGCGCAGGAGTTCAGACACTCACTGCAGGACCTGTCAGACTTGCCAGGCAAGTGGAAAGAGTGGAAGGAAGCAGAAGGCTCCACTCCAGCCATTCCCTGTGGTCGGTACCCCAATCCAGCGAGTGGGGATTGACATTGTAGGGCCACTGGACCCCAGGACAGCGATGGGCAATAGGTTCATCCTGGTCCTGGTGGACCATGCCACCCGGTACCCGGAAGCCATCCCTCTGAGGACAGTGACGGCCCCCGTGGTGGGACGAGCACTGATGGGAATTTTCTCCAGAGTGGGATTCCCTCTAGAGGTGGTGTCTGACCGGGGTACCAATTTCATGTCCAAGTACATGAAATCCCTTTGGCAAGAGTGTGGTGTAACCTACAAGTTCACCACACCTTACCACCCCCAAGGAAACGGGTTGGTTGAGAGATTCAACCGAACCCTCAAAGGCATGATAATGGGCCTAGAAGGACCCATGAGGCGCAAGTGGGACGTCCTCTTACCATGCCTTCTCTTTGCTTACCGTGAGGTGCCACAGAAGTCTCTGGGGTTCAGTCCCTTTGAGCTTCTGTACGGCCACCCCGTGCGAGGACCTCTAAGTCTGGTCAAGGAAGGCTGGGAGCAATCTCCCAGGAAACCTCCCCAGAATGTATATAGTTACATGCTGGCCTTCAGGAATCAGACTAGGCGATTCAGACAACTTGCTGAGGCAAATCTGGAAGCCAGCCAGGAGGAGATGAAGCGGTGGTACGACCAGAATGCCACTCTGGTAGAGCTTCAGCCTGGACAGAAGGTTTGGGTCTTTGCCCCCGTGGAGCCGTGTGCGCTCCAGGATAAGTGGACCGGTCCCTTTGAGGTTGTGGAGCGCAAGAGTCCTGTTACCTATGTGGTGGACCTGAAGTCTCCTAGGAACCCCTTGAGGGTCCTACATGTCAACCGCCTCAAGCCCCACTTGGAGAGGTCCCAAGTGGGCATGCTCTTGGCAACAGATGCTGGGATGGAAGAGGAGACCGAGCCTCTTCCTGACCTCCTGTCAGTCCAGGAGCAAGATGGGTCAGTGGACGGTGTCGTCCTCTCTTCTGCCCTGACCCCAGAGCAACAGAATGATTGTCGCCAGTTGCTGGGACAATTTTCTGACTTGTTTTCCCTGGTTCCCAGTGTCACTGATTGGTGCGTCCATGATGTGGACACTGGGGATAGTCCACCTGTGAGGCACAAGGCCTACAGGGTGACTGACAGGGTGAGGGCCTGCATCAAGGAGGAGGTCTCCAAGATGTTTGCACTCGGGGTAATTGAGTCCTCCAGCAGTCCTTGGGCCAGCCCAGTGGTCTTGGTCCCAAAGGCTGCAGCGCCGGGAGCCACACTCGAACTCCGGTTCTGTGTGGACTACAGAGGACTCAATTCGGTCACTAGGACTGACGCACACCCCATCCCCAGAGCTGATGAGCTTATAGATCGGCTAGGGGCTGCCAACTACCTCAGCACGTTTGATTTGACGTCTGGGTACTAGCAGATCGCCTTGACCGATGGGGCCAAAGAGAGGTCTGCATTCTCCACCCCTGATGGGCATTACCAGTTCCGGGTTATGCCCTTTGGGATGAAGAATGCCCCTGCCACCTTCCAGAGGTTGGTCAACCAGGTGTTGGTTGGGCTGGATTCGTTCAGTGCCGCCTACCTGGATGACATCGCGGTGTTCAGCTCCACGTGGGAGGAACACCTGCGCCACCTCTGGGAAGTGTTGTTGGCACTGCGCAAGGCAGGCCTCACGATCAAGGCGAGTAAGTGCCAGATCGGGCAGGGTTCAGTGGTGTACTTGCGACACCAAGTTGGGAGTGGCCAGGTGGCACCCCTTCAGCCCAAGATAGAAACCATCCTGAATTGGGAGTCGCCCAAAACCCAGACGGAGGTGAGAGCCTTCCTAGGTATCACAGTGTACTACAGGAGGTTTGTCAAGGGGTATGGCAACATTGTTGCCCCCTTGACAGCGCTGACTTCTAAGAAGCAGCCCAGAAAAGTGATTTGGACTGACACCTGTCAGAAATCTTTTGAGGCCCTGAAAGCTGCTATGTGCACGGCGCCCGTGCTTTTGGCTCCCAACTTCTCCAAAGAGTTTATCGTTCAGACAGACGCTTCAGAGCATGGTGTGGGGGCTGTCCTTTCACAGATTAATGAGGAGGGCCTAGATCAACCTGAAGCCTTTATTAGCAAAAGGTTACTACCACGGGAACAGAGATGGAGTGCTATTGAGCGTGAGGCATTTGCTGTGGTCTGGGCGCTGAAGAAGCTAAGACCCTACCTGTTTGGGTCTCACTTCCTGGTTCAGACAGACCATAGGCCCCTCAGATGGTTGATGCATATGAGGGGTGAGAATCCAAAACTGTTGAGGTGGTCCATTTCCCTACAGGGTATGGATTTCACGGTGGAACATCGCCCTGGTACAGATCACGCCAATGCTGACGGTCTGTCCAGATTTTTCCGCCTTAGTGATGAGGAACTCCCTGGGGTAGGGTAGTTCTCCCCACTTTTCAGCTGGAGGGGACACGTGTTAGACCTGGCACCTTGGCGTGAGTCTCCCTTCCTCTTTTTGTCGCTGTGCCTCATGTGTTTTTATGGTGTTGGCCGATCAGAGCACTGTGCCACTGCCAACCAGTGCCACAGTGCAAGTGCTCCCTATGTAAATTGTATATGTTGATTGAAATCCATGATTGGCTAATTTGGTTTACTATCAGACCCCAGTAAAATGCACCAGGAGTGCCAGGGCGTGTAAATACAAATACCGCTGGTGGGCTCGCAGCACTGGTTGTGCCACCCACAGAAGCGGCCTAGTAAGATGTGTCTAGGGTCTGCCACTGCAGAACCCGCGTGCAGTCTGGTACTGTCGCGCTGACTGCGCAAGTGCCCCCCACTTGCCGGTCCTTAAACCTTCCCTTAACTTCATATCAGTCACCCCTATGGTAGGCCCAAGGGCAGGGTGCGTTGTAAGTATAAGGTAGGACAAGCCTTGATTTAATGGCCTGTCCTCATAGTGAATTACCGCCATATTCGTCTTTCACTATGTAAGGCTACCCTGTTCTCATAGGCCAGAATGGGCTGTTGAGATCATTACATCCTATGATCCTAACAGGCCCAGGGAACATGGTAGGAGATCGATTTTAGTATGCCTGAACTCAGAATAATAATGTACACCTTCTCGTGAGGTTTATTTTAATATTCCGCGTTTGCAAATGCCGCTTTTAGAAAGCTGGCCTTTGCTTGCCTAAACCATTTCAGCCGCCTCTGCGCGATGTGTATCTGCTGTCTGGCTGCGTGAGTGACAGAACTGGAAGCACCCAGATGGGCGGGGCCAGGTAGGCCAGTAAAGAATAGGATGATCGCCAGGTAGATGGGTGGGATGAGTGCCCCTGAGCTTTGAATAGGGCTGTGTTCTGCCCCCACGATGCCGGCTCCGCCCCCTGTGGAGCGTCTGAGGACTCTGCCCTGCACCTTGAATGAAAGAGCCTGCATCGCGTAAACAAAGTGCTCCAGAACTGGAATGAGCTAGGCAAGGGCCCCCTGGCCTGAGAGAACAAAAGAATTATGGTATAAATGAAGGAGCCCTGCTCCGAAGAAATTAGATCCTGCTACAAGACGAACCTCTGCCTGAGGAGAAGGAACCAAGGAACTGTAGGAGGAGTACTGTCCCTGACCTGGGGGATTGGCCTACAGCGGTTGCCCTGCTGCTGAAGGAGAGGAGAAAGACTGCTGATAAACTTTGCTTCAACTTGTGCTGTTTAAGATCTCCAAGGGCTTGTGCGGAGCTTGCCCCCTGAACGAAGTCCCACGACCAGTGGACTTCACCGCCGTGTGGGAAAGCAGGAAAACGGACCATTTTCCCTGCCATCTGGAAGAGAACTGCTGCCGGCGCTTCCCAACCGAAGCGCACTTTCCCTGAAGCTTGCACCCACTGTCCGGCCCAAACAACGTGATTGTGGCCCCTCTACAAGCCGTAGCTCGCACCACAAAGGAGGGCCTCACCCCGCCTGAGCATCATGACTATTGGCCCCTACGAGTCGCAACTTGCACTGTGAAGGAAGGCCTGTGACCGTACTTGCTTTGCCCCCCTACGAACCACATTTGCCTGCGTACGCGCCTTCCCTCTGCTTTGGGGAAAGCTGCGGCGCGTGTGGCGATTCCGTGCGTCTCCCCGGTGAGGAGCGTACGAGTGTTTGTGCCTCGCAGCGTGATCTTCAAGTGACCCACCACCGGCACGGCGCGAACGCCGCCCCAGCTGAAGAGTGCCCCCGGATGCCCGTCTTCTGAGCCTGCAAACCCAAGGTCGCCGAGTACCGTAGTACGCATCGCCTGGACAACCTCGCATCCCCGCCCTGAGAGCTGCGCTGCCTTCGCGCCGACTACCAAAGAATAAGGTACTGTGCCCGATCGCACCTCGAGGTGCACGCTCCCCCTTGGAGCGCCGCTGAGCAAGTGAGACCCGTTCCCCCATCTGAACCAGGAACGAAGGGCATGGACCGTGTAACCATATGCTGAACTAAGAACTCTTTTGACAAATAGTATTGTGGGCCCGTTTTACACGTTATTGGGTCTTGTGATTAAGTCTGCTTATATAAAGAAGTCTATTTTTGATACATCCCGTGTGGAGTCCATTTGTGGGGGTAACATTGAATTGATGTATGTGATCACAACTGCTTAACCATTACGCCTGCGATAACGCCTTGTCTGCTCGCGCCAAGCTACCTAGAGGGTGAGCAGGGGTTATTAAAGGAGTGTAACCCCTTACCCTGACTGGAAGAAAGGTTCCCTGCTTGGCATTAGTACCCACTGGTGCCAACTAGGGAATCTGGATTCTAACATCCACTCACGACGAAAAGCGTCTCTGACAATGGTTGATCGTATGTATTAACGCATGCTTATTAGTTGCAGCGTATTTTCATTTTCTTTTGATTACCTGATTGTATGTCATTTAGGAGTGGCGTACACAAGGCTGGGCCCTGTGTAGTCCTGCCGAAGAGCTCTGGGGAATGCTCGAAACATGTTGACGTATACTAGGGGTTCCTAACCCATCACAGCTAGGTTTTTCCAGTATCTTACCCCGTTTTTTAGACATACCAACTGGGAGCAAGAATAAAATTATTTCGCCCACTAGCTAGGTATTTTTAACTCACCTCTGTCCACTCCACTATACCACTGCACCACACATAGTCTTCACAACAGTGCTCCTACGTAATTCCGCAAGTCGCAGCACGCCTCAGTTCGCAGCAGACTGAGATGGCCCCTATGATGAAGCATGTCACCAAGGGGAAACCCTGTTGAGTGAGAGGACTCAAGGAAGAAAGTTTTCTTTCCTGCTGATTTTCAGGCTCAGATTGAGCGAAAATCCCTTCCTTTTTGCTAGGTTCTTGACCCGACTTCTCGGGTTTTTCAGGTCTAGAAAAATTTAAACAACATGGCTGGGCTATGGGCAGCCTGGCAGTCTACATTGCATTAGCTCTAAACATTTCCTCGGAACAATTGAATTCCCCAGATCCTAGCATTCAACTTATCAAACTAACATACCTCTGCTCAGATAAAAGGACATCAGTAATACTGATCAACTACTATACGCAGCCGAATGTCCAAAAAAAAAAAAAGGACAACAACGCTCTATTACTTGAAACCATATCGGAATTACGTTGGGCTGAACCAGCATGGGATATAGTTCTAACAGGAGACTTCAATGCAAACCTGTTCCATACACCTGAAGAAGATGAGATTCTGGAAGCTGACAATATCTTTTGGAGTGTACGGCAACAGTTCTCAAATAAACCAACTAGACAGGACAAAATTGGTCAACAGCTGGTAACAGCTTTAGAATACCAGGGAATGCACGTGATCAATTGAAGATCGGAAGAAGATATTCCACCCAAATATACGTATCATGGACCAAGGTCTCGGTCAACGCTTGATTACACCATCATAACGCTCCCATTAACGCCACTCCTTGCTCATTATTACATTGAATACACTACATTGAGCGACCAATCAATTCAGCATATTGTTTTCAACCTGAATTTAACACGTTTTCAAGCCTCTCCATCTCAGGAAGGCAACTTGAACACAATAAATCTAAAACGCCTCACCTGGTCTAATAGACGCAATCAGAAGCAAATTATAACAACAAAAGTGCAACTCGCTGGGCCCGATTCACAGAATTAACTTAAGACAAAATCCTAAACTTAGTACCATTTTGGTATTCACAGAATGCACTTACTACTTCTGGTATTCACAGAATGAACTTACTACTTTTGCGATTCACAGAATAAACTTACTACTTTTGGTATTCACAGAATGGATTTACGACTACTAACTTTACGTCCGCACTCGGGCCGGAATTTCCGGCCCGGAGGCGGGGCTTCCGGGCCGGAGGCGGGGCTTCCAGGCCGGAGGCGGAGCTTCCAGCCCGGAGGTGGGGATTCCGGCCAGTGGCGGAGATTTAGCCATGGCCAAAATCTCCACCTCTGGGTCGGAAGCTCCGCCTCCGGCCCGGAAGCCCCACCTCCGGCCCGGAAGCCCCGCCTCCGGCCCAGAAACTCCGCCTCCGGACCAGAAGCTCCGCCTTCAGGCCGGAATTTCCGGCCCGAGTGCGGACGTAAAGTTAGTAGTCGTAAATCCATTCTGTGAATACCAAAAGTAGTACGTTTATTCAGTGAATCACAAAAGTAGTAAGTTCATTCTGTGAATACCAGAAGTAGTAAGTGCATTCTGTGAATACCAAAATGATACTAAGTTTAGGATTTTGTCTTAAGTTTGTTCTGTGAATCGGGCCCGCTGAGTCTATTCAAGTAAACACCAATATGGTACAAGCATGGTCACAATTTTTGATCGACTTGCCAACAGCAAGAATTAAGCCTACTCACAAGACACCATGCTTTAACTCACACAAAGGATTAACAAGTGAGGTACAAAAATTTAGAATGGACATAAAAAAAACACTAAGGAAATTAAAAACAAAAAACAGTAATGACACTGCATGGGAGCATTTCGACAGCAAAGAAAATTCTATAAAAAAAAGCTATGGGAGAACAAACGTTCAAGAACAGATACTTTCTGGGTAAAACTATTACACAACGCAAGAAATCATAACTCAAATACATTTTGGCAAACAATAAATGAATTGAATCAGCCAAAGAACATTCTAACATCAAACGTGCAGGAAGAGGTAAGGGTAAACTATATAAAGCAGAAATTTGGAACACAGCATTATCATTCCCGACAGATTCAGATAATGCAGGCTCACCCAAGTCATTTACAGCAATTAGGTGATGATGACCAACTTACTTGTGCAAAAGAGTTGAAGGAGATCCTTGGCTCATTTACGGAACCCAACACAACCAATTTTCCCTACACAGCAGATGCAATAAAAACCATTAAAAAAAAAGCAAAACAGCTGAAGCCCCGGGGTCCAGCGGAGTCCCGCAAGCCTTCTTTAAACATGACCCAGCCTTTTGGAGCTCTACATTAGAGAACCTTTTTTTAGAAGCTGAGATCCTAAATCGCATTCCGGAGAGCTGGCAAGGATCTATTTTTACACCAATACATAAAGGGGGAGAAAGAACAAACCCATACAACTATAGACTTATAGCAATGTTGGATGTTGAATCAAAATATCTTGCCTCCCTGATCCTGGAAGATCTGGTTAATTGGTACAACAAACTCAAATTGATTCCTGCAAATCAAACGGGCTTTAGAAAACGGATAGGAACCATATCAAACATCTTGTCCATCTCCCTAATTGCAGAGAAACGCAAGAAAAACAAACAGAATTTGCATCTCTCTTTCATTGATCTAAAAGCGGCGTTTGATAGTGTGGACCGGCAGCCTTTGTGGATCAAACTGAAAACATGGAATATTCCAGAAAGAATTCTAAAAGGCCTAATGTTATTTTATACTGACACATGGGTAAGAGTTAAACTCGCGAACAGTTCTAGAGTTTCAAGAAAAATATTCATGATCAAAGGTTTGAAGCAGGGATGCGTTTTGACCCCACACCTATTTAACCTTTTTATATCTTATCTGTCAGGAAACCCTAATACAACTAACTCACATTACCCACACCTCGGTACCTTACCCCTTTCACACCTTGCTTATGATGATGATATTGTTTTAATCTGTCTAACCAAGATCGGCCTAACTAGATTATTAACAGTACTTGTAGAATTTCTAACAGCAAACAAGCTAGAACTCAACACAACAGAACAAAAACCATGCTTATCAGGAACTGGGATACGCAACAGTACAACACCTGGCTAGAAGGAAAGTCCATAGAAAATGTGACTAGCTACAAATATCTAGGATACTACATAGATAATAGACTTACTCACTGTGAACACAGGAACTACATGGCTCAATGGGCAAGTGCACTAACTTTTGCTTATAAGTCACTGGCAAAGAAACTGGAGGGTCCATCACACAGACCATTGATTTAGGTTATGACGGCTAAAACTCTTCCAACGCTTACGTATGCGAGCGCCGCCCTTTATGGAAAAGATTCAACTATTCTTAATAGCTTAATACCTAGAATCTTTAAAGAGGTCTTTCAACTTCCTCAAACCGCCTCGCCTGCTCAAACGCGCCTGGAATTTGGCCTAATTAATGAAACCATAGGCCGACTCTACTCATCAATAAAAGTCTGGTATCAGATTAAACAAAATGCGGAGAATTCCAGGCTTAACGAGGCACTGTGACAAGAACTTGAGAACGGGTAGAAATCACCTTACACTGTTGATTTGCACAATGCACTTGAAGCCACACGTACTCTGGACCTGTGGAATAAAAACCTGTCCTTCTCAACATTTACTGGACAAAAATACTTTCAGTCAAAGATCTCACTCTTGGCCAGTAATTAATAACTATAAAGTCCTTAAACCAGCGGCCTATTTAGGTCTTACTTTTTCGGTCCACTTAAAAAAAAAGCTAATGGCATTACGCTTTGGAATTTATCCATCACGATCAGGCGCGCAAAGGTGGAAAAACATTGCCTCAAAAGCGTGCCGCTTGTGTGGTAGTCATAAGGAAGATCTTATACACCTGATATATATCTGTCCAAAACTCCAACTAGCACGTGTCACCTTGTTAAAGGAAGCATTCCAGATTAGAGGAATAAGATCTTGCAGGTCCGCTATAATTATTATTACAGGGTTTGATCCATCTGACCCACGGATGAACTGCAAACTCGTTAAGTTTCTTTATATACATGAACAGGCTCTGAAGTTTAAATTCCCAAGTGAGGGTCAACCCCCCCGAAGAATAAATGTCTGTCGCAATTTAGTTCGCTGGTCTGTCAGCTCAATGACTGAATTTACTGCTTTACATACCAAGCAGGAAACACTTACGACCTGCAATGGTCTAATGGTTTGTAGTAACATAAGATGCCTTGGACTTGATCACTTAATTCATAAAATTATTTTTATCGCTAATGAAACTTACAAGTGTAAGTTATTTCATGTTAATCAACTTAAAACTTGTACACATTTTTAGATATCATTTTATAGGGTTTTTAAAGAACTCTGATAATCGAACATCCGTGTTTTATAGTTGTTTGAAATTACATTGTCATACTGGGCTGATGAAATAATTTTAAGTATGTATTTAATTAATGCTGAAATTCATAGAAAAAATTGTTATGGTTTTAATTGACTAAACAATAACAAGACACACTGCCTCTCTTACATAAGACTGTTTGTGTTTGCCTGCATATTAGGCAAACGCACTCATCTTAGAAGACTAATTTTGTACCGACTTAGGTATCCAGCTGAAGCTGGTGAAAATTGTTTTGGGTCTGCATACATGCAAAGATATATGCCAAAAGCTTATCTAAATACCTAGGACCTCTCCTTCCTAGATTGATTGGCAGCTCACAAGTGGGCTTTATGAAAGGCCGAATGTCAAATGATGACACACAATTGCTTTGCCATATACTAGAAAGAGCGAAAATGTCAACTTCCGAAAGTGTGGCTATCACACTAGATGCCAAAAAGGCATTTGATAAGGTTTCCTGGGAATTTCTTAAGGAAACCTTAGCAAAATTCAACCATGAAGAAAACATTTTTAAAATGGTTGTTGTCCTCTATAGTAATCCAAACACTAGAGTGAGATCAGGTAGCCTTTTCTCAGCATTCTTCAAACTGGAGAAGGGAACTAGACAGGGGTGCCATTTCTCCACCTCCCCCCTGTTTATTCTTACACTAGAACTGCCCCTCCATAAAATCCAGCATGATAACTCCATATTGGACGTCACTTTCAAGTATACAACAGTGACGGTGGCAGTGTACGCTGATGATATCTTGATTATGGCGGAGAATGCCCACTCATCTATTGATGCGCTAATTCATACGATTTAGAATTATGCTTGGGTTGCGGGATATAGTCTTAACAGAGATAGGTCAGAAGTGAAAGGACTAAATAACATCTGCTCTAAAGAAGTTATAGGTGAATCTGGCATGGCAGACTGGTTATTTGAAATATTTCGGTATGGAGGTATGGAATTTGGCATAGACTTAATGGACACTCCACAGCACAATGAGAAAATAACTCTACAAAAAGTTCAAAACCACCTTGAGTCCTGGAACCCTAAATGTATTAAATGGTGGGGACACATCGAAACCATATAAATTATGATTACACTAATAGTAAATTACCTTATACCCATGCAACCAACTCTCCATGTCTGATGACTTCCACCACAGACTAAACAGACATTTAAACATCTTTAGCTGGCAAAATAAATGTTCAAGGATATCAAACGAAAAGCTCTCCCTCCCTACTTCCCACTACCTTGCAAACCTCCGGTCATACCAAACGACTTTCATGGTTAAACAGGATTCTATGGGGTTTCAAACTCGACAGGAGTATATTCCTGCCTGGCTTCTAGTAAAAAAAGCACTTCTTGAAGATCATCACCCAATTATGTTACTTTTCACTAAACTTAAACCCTCTCTCCCAGTTAGACACATTTTTCAGGTCACCAAACAGGTCTTGATGAAACTAGACAAAATCTTAGAGGTTCTGATCAGACACTCTAACTTGGTTCCCTACTGGAATAATATGTAGGTCAAAATTCAAGGTGCCCCGATTGGCTGGTCTGCATGGACTTCTACAGGGATCCACTTTTTAGCACAATTGAGCCCAAAAAAATTAACCCAATCTCTTTTAGAGAATTGCAGACTAAATTTAACCTTGAAAACATAGACTTTTATGATTTCCTTAAACTCAGGTACTGTGTTTCTAAGGTCAACCAACCCTTTCAAGAGCCCTCACTTCCTAAATTGATTGTGGTTGCCAACAGACAAGGTCACCATGTCTCAAGGTACTATAAACTACCGCAACCAAATTCTTTTAATCTAAACTAAGGCATACTCGAGAAATGGGACCTGAATACGTCACTGACTCAAGAATATTGGAAACTGATTTGGAAATTGGTGTTCTCCCATAAAATCATAGCTATACTGTCTCAAACAAAGTTCTGCCTTCTTCATAGAATATTTTGGACCCCCTCTCACCTTCACAAAGTTGGCCTGAGACTTGTTGGAATAGTAATAAAGGTAATGGCAGTTTATCACATTTACTCTTTACTTGCAGCGCTGTCGTTTAGTTCAGAGACAAAGTTGTTAGGTTCCTCTCCTCACTATTTGGCTTCCAGATTAAACGTGAGTTCCAGTTGATCGTTCGGGTTTTCTTGATCCTCGCATACAGTCCCAATCAGACACATTATTTCTGTAACCCTTCTTTCCAATTGGAAAGATGCTGCATCCACCTCCTTTAAATCCTGGCTGAAATGGATCACACAAATTAGGGGCGCTGATGACATTACTTCACAACACTCCCCCTGGAAACCACAACATAGACAATTATGGAATAGGCTTGACAGTTACTTTGCTACTACTAAACCCCCATGAACATACAATGGATATCTATCTCTCGTCCCGGAGGATCTTTTGAAAGTTCGTTAACAGTGTACCTTGATCTGTGCATACTTTTCTAGGTATTACTTCTACATGATGCATTTTGCTTAGCTCCTTTATACCTGATATATTTTTAAATCATTCTGGGCCATATGTAGGTAGCATCACATTTACCGATTCATAAATACCGAATTTTACCGATTTGGTATTTATGAA
This sequence comes from Triturus cristatus, assembly GCF_964204655.1. Lineage (NCBI taxonomy): Eukaryota > Metazoa > Chordata > Amphibia > Caudata > Salamandridae > Triturus > Triturus cristatus. Next base: position 763,648,905 of record NC_140581.1, on the reverse strand, counting down.
TCGGTAAATGTGATGTAGGTAATCATTCGGTAAATGTTACCGAATCGGAAAAATTCGGTAATTATGAATCGGTATTTACCGATTCGGTAATGAGGCATACCTTCCCATTGATTCCTATGGGCCTGGAGGCCCATAGGAATCAATGGGAAGGTATGCCTCATTACCGAATCGGTAAATACCGATTCGGTAATGGGGGAGCATATACAAGGGTAGCAGGGTGTCACATTGACACCCTGTTGCACCCCTGAATCTTGCATGTGTGCACATGTGGCGCATATACATGCCCTAAGGGCATGTATGTCTGCCACATGGCACTCTTAAATCAGCAAAATATTGCTTTTTGCAAGGTATTCGTTATTTATCACAAACCTGTATTTGGTGGTAAATAACAAATTTCTAATACTAATTTTCACTCTTTAGAGTGCTCCCTACATCTGATTTCAGGATTCGGTATTTACCGAATCGGTATTTTACCGATTTCTTAATTTCCGATTCGGTAAATACCGAATCCAGAAATCAGCCCCCTACATCGCAAATGCCTAAATACCGGTCGGTAACGGGATATTTACCGAATTTCGGCCGTTACCGACCGGTATTTGGCTTCCTACATGAGGCCCTCTATGTATTATTTGAATTCCTTTCAGGTGCCATCTTGCTCTTTTAACTGACCTTTTGCAGCCTTTTTGGGCGCATACCCTTTCCTACAGTCCTCTTCGACTATTTTAAAGTGATCAAAGGCATTTTGTGTAAGATTTCCTTCTTCCCCCTGTGTGTTTTTGAACATTGATAGATCTTTCCTGTAGGTATTCTTCTTTTGCATTTTTTTCTTTTGTTGGATTTATGTCTTATATGTTTTCTACATTCAAAAAGTTCAATAAAACTTGTTTGCAGTTTTTATAAAAAGTAACGTTATAGTTAGTTGTGATAAAAAGATTTTTTTGTACAAAAAACCCTTAGAAATTCAATGAAAAAACCAATGGTTACAGTCATGTTATAGTTAGATAAACATGTCGGTGAGAACAGTAAAGTTTTCAACTAAAAAGACCACAGAAATTCAGCAGTTATTGTTAACATAGCTATCTATAACTTGCTTCCCCGCCATGCACTACTTACGACCTCACATATTACATCACTCATGACATGTTCTATGACATCATTTATGACATCACTGATGGCATCTCAAATGAAATCACTGATGACATCATCAAATGGGTGTGTTAGTTTGTTTTATAGTTTAGTTAGCAATGGGTAGATACAATATTACTTTTCTAAAAATTGTGTACAGACTTTGCCAAGTAATCAGTAAAAGTGTGTACAAAACGTATGTGCTAATAATGTATCAAAGGTGTGTAAAGGGTGTAAAGGTATTGAAAACATTTTAAATGTTTGCATTGAAGAGTAATTCTGTCAGCAAACAACAGTTAAGTTTTACTCATTATGGTTCCACACAACATTTTTGTTCTGCTGAAAAACTTTGAAACAGGAGACAAGACTCAACATAGTAGATACTAACTTTTGTATGAATCCTTGAGTTACTGGAGAGAATTGTGTCAGCATAATCATTTATACTTTAAACTTAAGACTAGAACCGCTCCTCCATAATATCCAGCATAATAACTCCATTTCAGCGGGTCACTTTCACGTATACAACAGTATCTGCACCAGATACTAATCTATGTAGGTTTGTTTGTTATGCTTCAGAGGATGGCCTATCTGGAAAGCTTTCTCCACAGTATCAAGGGTGCAGCTAGTATGATCTTTAGCTATGAGAGATCTTGTTTTTTAAGCAAATACTGTCTTTTTTGAGAACTGCTGCATAAAATGTACACTTATCTTATATTCTTTTGAATACTTATGCTCTTTGGAATTCTTTTTAATACACTTTTCTTATTCTATTGAATATTTCTAATGAGACTTTCATTGTTTGCAAATTGTGTGGTATTGAATCAACTCTCATTATAGAATAAAGGCTGTTTACAGTACTCAGTTCTCTACAGCTGTCAACTTCATTTCTTAATGTAAGTTTGTTGTGTTTGATGTTAGATACAGACAAAAGTTGTCCCTAGTAGGGCATTTGTTTTGGAATTGGCATTCACTATTTTAGCTTTGCGAGCAGTTGTATAGATACGGAACGTGAAATTAGTGTTTCTCATATATCTGTGGTTGTTTGTTAATATGAACTATGCTTCCTGTAAAGTGTATGGTATAGGTTCAATGTTGCGCATAATTCTTGCTTTCAACACCTATAAGAACAATAGTTACTTACCTGTAATCTGTGGTTCTCCAGTATTGGTGTCTTTCATAGATTCACATGCCTGAATCATTCCCCGTCGTCGGAGTGGGAGTCCCACGGTACATAGAAAAGCAATAATTATGCATATAACAACCAAAAAACCCTGGTAACCTGAACCAGGAAGTAAAGTAGCCTAAGCTACAAGGGAAAAAACTTCCACAGCTATGACTATCACAGTCATTATATACAGTCCAAACTGCAGCCAATCAGGCGACAGCACCCACCAGAATGTTCTCCTCAGAGGCTCAGGCTCTCAGATTTTCTCGCACAGGAGTGAAGCAATACATAATAGCCTAAAAAGCCTCTGAGGGGAGGTGGGCGGGTTGCATGTGAATCTATGAAAGACACCAATACTGGAGAACCACAGATTACAGGTAAGTAACTATGGTTCTTCTCCAGTATTTGGGGTGCCTTTCATAGATTCACATGCCTGAATCAGAGTAGATAGCAGTACATAACCTTATGCTCATAAGACGCCACTTTGTATCATAGACATATACATTATGAAACAGTATAACCATAGAGAAATACATGTGTGTTTCAACATATGCAAAACAATTTCAAGACAGAAATAGCATGGAAAAGAGCGTCTTATAAAAGCATAGTGGAGGAGGGAGAACAGAGGCTCACCTTATTTGAAAAGATTGCGTAGAACAGCTTGTCCCACTGATCCATCCACATCACTTGCAGCTTCCAAACAGTAGTGTCTGGTAAACGTATGGCATCTGGACCATGTTGCTGCTTTACAGATCTGGTGAAGAGGCACACCGGCGAAAAGAGCTGTAGATGAAGAGATTGCTCTCGTAGAGTGTGCTCTTGGGGTCGCTTGCAATGGTCTTCCAGCTTGATCATGGCATAAACAAATTGCAGCCGAGATCCAACGAGCTATGGTTGGCTTTGATACTGAATGGCCTTGGCGTGGTTTACCATATGCTACCAAGAGTTGGTCCGATTTGCGCAGTGATGCTGTACGCTGTAAGTAAAACTTCAGACATCTTTTGATGTCTAGGGAGTGCAAGGCCCTTTCTGCAGCTGTTATCGGATTTGGGAAGAATGTTTTCAAAACTATGGGTTCATTAAGATGGAAATCCGTCGGAACCTTTGGCATAAATTTTGGATTAGTGCGCAGCACCACAGACTCAGATGTGAACTGTAGAAAGGGTGGATGAACAGTGAACGCTTGGAGATCACTAACCCTTCTTGTTGAAGTTAGAGGCAATAATAAAGCAACCTTCCAAGAAAGGAACTTTAGATCCGCCTTGTGGATGGGCTCGAAAGGATGCCGCATTAGTTGTGAAAGTACTATATTAAGGTGCCAAGAAGGAGGTGGACGCCGAATAGGCGGGAACATCCTAAATAACCCCTTAAAAAATTGTTGGATGACTCTATTGGAATAGAGAGAGTTAACACCATCTTGCCGAAACCTTGAAATTGCAGCCAAGAACACCTTCAGAGTAGAGTGGGAAAGACCTGACCTCGCCAACTGAAGGAAGAAAGGCAGAATTTGCTCTGGTCTTGCGTGGATCGGATGGAGATTAACAGATTGACACCACATGCAAAACCTCTTCCATTTTAGTTTGTAAGTTTTAACAGTTGCGGGTGCTCGAGCATTGGCCAAAACCTCTTGACAGTCTGGAGGGATATCTAGGTGTGCAAATTCAAGCTGTTGAGGAGCCATGCCGCTAATCTCAGCGATGCTGGGTCCGTATGACAAATTTGACCGTTCTGAAGGGTCAGAAGATGTGGAATTGGTCGAAACTGTATGGGCTCGGCCTCCAAGAGGAGGAGAAGTTCTGTGAACCAGTACTGGCGGGGCCACCTGGGAGCAATTGAAATCATGCGGCAAGGCGGTTGTTTGATCTTGCGCAGAACTCGTGGAACTAACGGGATTGGTGGAAAAGCGTAGGCATATATTTGCGACCAATTCATCGAAAAGGCTTTTCCCAGCGAGTCCTTGTGGGGAGCCCAACTTGCAAAGAATGGGCATTTGCGGTTCTGGCTGGTTGCAAAGAGGTCTAGATCGGGATGCCCCCATTCGTGAAATACCCCGTCTAGGAATGGTTGGTGTAGCTCCCATTCGTGATTCGACGTTGTGGCTCTGCTGAGGGAATCCGCCAGAACATTCGTGATTCCTGGGACGTGAATGGCTTTGAGGTTGATCTTGTGGCGAATCGCCCAATCCCAAATCTCTTGCGCTTGCTGAGATAGGAGGGCTGACCTCGTCCCGCCTTGTTTGTTCAAGTAATGCATACTTGTTGTATTGTCTGTTCTTACAAGTATGCATGCTCCTCGGATGATGGCTTGGAAGGATTTTAGAGCCAAGAATATGGCTCGCAGTTCTAGCAGGTTGATATGCCACTTTCTTTGTTCTAGAGTCCACCTGCCATTGACTGTCATTCCTTGAAGGTGTGCTCCCCAACCCTCGAGGGATGCATCTGTGGTGACTGTGAAATCCGGCATTTCGACCAGAAATGGACAACCCTCTTTCAAGTGGTTCATCTGACCCCACCATTGAAAGGCGTCCTGCATTCGTGAGGTGATGTGAATGATATCCTCGAATGACCCTGTGATCTGAAGCCATTGCAGATTGAGCTCCTCTTGCAACGGTCTCATTCTGTACCGACAGTTGGGAATGAGATGAATGCAAGAAGAAATCATCCCTAGGAAGGATTTGTACACACGGACTGAAACGCACTCTTTTGATAGCAGTGAGCGCGCAAGGTTGCATATCTTGATTTGCCTTTCTTTTGACACAAAGGCCTTGGACAGATCCGTGTCTAATGTCGCTCCTAGGAACGTTCTTCTTTGCGAAGGAGCTAAATGTGATTTCTCCAGATTTGTTGACAGACCCAGGGACTGGAAGAGTAAGAGGCATTTTTGAACATGCTCGGATGCTACCTTGGCGTAACTCGCCTTGATAAGGCAGTCGTCCAGGTACGGGAATATTTGAACTCCTTGCAGACGGAGATGCGCAGTCACTGGCGCTATGACCTTTGTGAAGACTCTGGGTGCAGAACGGAGTCCAAATGGGAGGACTTTGAATTGGAAATCCCTGCCAGCCACTCTGAACCGTAGAAATTTTCTGTGCCTGGGTAGGATTGGTACATGAAAATAAGCTTCCTGCAGGTCGAGGGTGGCCATATAATCTCCCATCGAAAGCAACTGCAGAATTTTTTGGAGCGTTAACATCCGGAAAGACATTTTCTTTAAAAATTTGTTGAGAGCGCGAAGGTCGAGAATTGGACACCACTCTCCTGACTTTTTCCGGATGAGGAAAAACCTTGAATAAAAGCCCGTTCCTTTCTGTAGGAGAGGGACTTTTTCGATTGCTCCTTTTTGAATCATCAAATTTATTTGGGAAAAAAGCTCCTTGAGATGAGCAGGGGGTGGGCCCTTGGAAGGAGAATTTGGCGGAATTTTTGTGAATTCCAGAGCATGGCCTCTGGATACTATATCTAATACCCACTTGTCTGTGGTAATCTTGGACCAATTTGAATAGAAGTGGGATATTTGACCTCCAATCTTTGTACGTGGTAACGGTAGAGATGGTGGCAGGTGGCAGAACTCATTGCTTCTTACTGGACTCTCGTCCGCGAAAGGACTGTTTCCTTCGAGACTGCGAATATGGTTGATTTCGCTGTCCGTAATATTGCTGCCGATAATTCTGAGATCTTTGGCCAGTTTGGGAGGTTTGGAAGGAACGCTGCTGATTATAACCTCCCCTGCTAGAGAAGGATCCACGTCCTCTGGCTCCACGAAAGGAAGGCTTTCAAAATTGCAAACTACCCAGGGACCTTGCCGTCTCCGTATCCTTCTTAATCGCCTGTAGTGCTTCATCCACATGTGCACCGAACAAGGACTCACCATCAAATGGCATGTCTATGATTTTAGACTGCACCTCCTGGCGAAAAGATGTTGACTTTAGCCAACCCTGCCTCCTCAGCACTGCAGCTCCTGCCAACTGTCTGAACCCAGTTGATGCCACATCCACTGCTGCATCAATGATCTCCGCTGATGCATACTCCCCTTCCTGCAAGATCTTTATGGCCTCCGATTTTGAAGGCTCCGATAACATGTCGAGGAAAGGAGAGATGTCGGACCACATCTGGCGGTCGTATCTCCCTAAAATCGCCAGGGAGTTTGCGGCCCGAACTGTGGTTGCTGCCATCGTGGAAACCTTCTTTCCTATTGCGCCCAATCTTCTACCATCTCTATCAGTTGGAGCTGATATGGGCGTTGATGGATTTCTAGCCCGTCTCTGAGCCGCTTGTGCTATAACAAAGTCCGCCTTAGGTTGACCAATAAGGCATGCTGGCGAGTTACTTGGGGCTTTATATTTCTTGTCCAGCCTTGGTAACACTGCTGGAAGAGAATTTGGGGTAGCCATCAGTCTCAATCCCTCCTTCCAAATAAAGTCGATGATTGGTATTGCCCGAACCTGCTTCCTTGGCTGGTCCTTAAAATCATACAGGAAGCAGTCATCCTCCTTTGTTTCCATGGGGATCAGGAATCTCTTGGTCGCTCTTTCCATAAGTGAATGGAAATTCCCAATGTCCACCGGGGGAGAATCCACCGGAGGCGGAGCACTTGGAGAAGGAGTTTGTACCTGATAATTATCCCACTCCGACATGCTAGATTGATCATCTACCTCTCCTTCCTCCCTTTCATCGTCAGAAACCTGCAATTGACGAGACGGCAACGGAGAAGGTGGTCTTGGAGACTGAAAAGATGACAACTGCACTCTTGGCCTAGGTGTCGACGGAAGAGATTCCGCCGTTTCCGAAGGAGAGAAACGTCTATAATAATCTTGCAACCAATACTGCAGATTATCAAGCAGTTCCAATGGCATTTGACCAGACGGCACCGGTGCAGGAGGTGTCGGCTGTGGTTCCGTATTAGGATCTTCGTCCTGGTCATCATCATCATCATCTTGATATTTGATGAGAAGCTCCGATGGACTCCTTGCAGTCCGAAACCTCTCATCCTCTCCGGAGTCTTTATCCTCATCCTCCTCCGATTGTAAAAGTTGCGCCGGCAATTTTAGAGGCGAAATAGCTCCTAAAGACGATCCTCGGTGCTGAAGAAGCGTAGTCGCTGTTGCCCTTTGATCAGATACGGCAGACGCCGGAGTCGCAGTCCATACCTGCATATCCATGCAGGTAGATAAAGGAGGTGGTGACAATCGCGTCGACGGAACCGACGACGGTGGTAATCCTGACGAAGAAGCCATTTTCGATGACGAGGCTGTTTTCGTTGACGACATGGTAGCCGTCGACGAGGCAATCTTCGTCGACGAGGGCGTCGACGACGAGGAAATTTTCACCGACGAGGACTTCGCCGACGAGGCAATCTTCGCCGACGAGGGCTTCGACGAGTCCATCTTCGTCGACGCATGAATCTTAGTCGATGAGCCACTCTTCGTCGACGGGGCAACTGTCGACGGTACCACAATCTTCGTCGACGGAGCTGTCGTCGACGAGGAAGTCTTCGTAGACGGAGCAACCTTCTTGCTTCTTACCATCAACGGAGCGGAGACGAGCGATGACACCTCCTTCGTCGGCGAGATGGGTTTAACACTCACCGAGACCAGCGTCGACGGCGACGAAGCTGATGACATTATCATTGCAGGTCTCGGCGACGAGAATGTAATCGTCGACGTTGAAACCGCGTCGACGATAATAACCGTCGACGCCACTGCCGTCGACGGCGCCGTCGACGACGGCAATCTCACCTGAGGTAAATTCCTGTCAGGAAAACTTTTAGCTGGTAGATTTTTTCCTGATTTCCTCGGGGGCGTAGAGGGCTTGGTTCCTGAAGGTGGAGACGTCTTCTTAGATGAAGACGAAGACTGACCCGAGCCCTTAACAGACTGGGCTCTCCTCAACACCTTCGCCCCAGTAGAAGAAAACTCTTCTTCAGCCACCCTCTTTCTGGAAGACATAGAGGAGGCACTCTCTATCTCTGACAAAGGAGCATCTTTATCCTTGAGCTTCTGTAGCCACAGAAGAAGGCGTCCTTCCCTATCCCTTAGGGTTTTCTGAGGGAAAGTCCGGCAAATCTTACACTCCTTCACCTCATGATCAGGATAGAGGCAATAGATGCATTTTTTGTGAGGGTCTTCAGAAAAAAGCCGAAGCTTTCCGCAGGACTCACAAGGTCTGAAGAGGGATCTCTTTGTAGTTGACATCCTAGAAGTTGAAGAAACAGCAGAAAAAACTTGAAGTACTGAGCAGAGCTCAGGGAGACTCCCTTCACACGAAGTGCGGTAGAAAATCTGAGAGCCTGAGCCTCTGAGGAGAACATTCTGGTGGGTGCTGTCGCCTGATTGGCTGCAGTTTGGACTGTATATAATGACTGTGATAGTCATAGCTGTGGACGTTTTTTCCCTTGTAGCTTAGGCTACTTTACTTCCTGGTTCAGGTTACCAGGGTTTTTTGGTTGTTATATGCATAATTATTGCTTTTCTATGTACCATGGGACTCCCACTCCGACGACGGGGAATGATTCAGGCATGTGAATCTATGAAATACACCCCAAATACTGGAGAAGAGTAGTTTCTGTGTTGGTAGAAATTATTTCTGTTCTTCTCCTGAGCTACTTTTTACTTTCTAAAAGGCATCTAATGCCATAGTAATTTATACACATATGTGCAGGAGAACTACGTTTGGATGGTATCATCAGTGATGTCATCAATTATGTAATTTGAGATGTCATCAGTGATGTCATAAATGATGTTATAGAACATGTCATGAGTGATGGATTGTGTGAGATCATAAGCAGTGCATGACAGCAGTGGCGGCCGGCGCAGTTAAACAAGTTACTTACCTTCAGTAACGCATTATCTGAGAAAGACTCTATCTAGCTGCAAGGTATGTGGTTCTATTTCCTTTTTATTTGATTTTACCTATCCAATCGACTGTCGACTTCCCCCGCCCCACTGCTCTTAGCTGTGCCGGCGCCACTTCATGGCGGGGGCACAAGTTATAGTTAGCTATGTCAACTATAACTGATGAATTTCTGTGTTATTTGTTTTGTTGAAAATCATACTGTTCTCTCTGACATATTTACCTAACTATAACATGATTTTAACCTTTAGTTTTTTTCAGTGAATTTGTACGTTTTTTTCCTTCAACCTAACTATAATGTTACTTTAACCTTTGGGTTTTTTCTTAGTTTTTTTCATTGAATATATATACTCATTGAAAGAACCAAAGGTTACAGGGATGTTATAGTTAGGGAATCGAATTAAACAAACCTTACAAATTCACTGAAAAATGAAGGATGTGGCCTAACGGCCAGCCCCAAAGCCAGGGAACCGGGTTCGAGTTTCGGCATGGACGCTCAACATACTGGGATTCTGGGCAAATTACCCAATCTCCCCGTGCCTAACAATAGGAATGTGTCCATCTGAAACGCAACTGGTGCTCATGTAAAGTGCTCTGATACCTTCAGGTGTTGGCGCTATATAAAATAAAAAAAAAAGGTTACTGTGGGTGATAAAAGGCTTTTGTCATTTTACAGCTTGGCGTGGATGGCACTGTGCTAATCCTAAATTTAAAGACTTTGCTGTAGAGATAGAAAAAAGATTTTGTTCCTTTCTAGCTCGGCATGGATGGCACTGTGCTAATCCTATGCTTAAAACTTTGCTAGAAAAGCAGAAATTTGAGGGGAGCAGATTCAGAATGTCGCTGGTGTTGTAGGGTGTTCTATACAGGAGCTACTCTCCACCTAAACTTGTGAACTACTCAAGAGTTCTCTGCTTCTTCTTTGCATAATCTATGTGGCGCTCTTAGCCTGAAAGGGTACTGTTTTGAGTGTACTTTCATGTAACTAGTTACAATTAATTCAGAATGATAAAAAAAGCTAGTAATTGAAAAAAAGAAGTTTTCTTAATAAAGGAATCATGTATGGTTTGTTTTAAGTCTTGCACTACACTAGGACTCAAGACTTGCGATTCAACTGTATTAGGAGAATAATTATGTTCTTTTACTGTCTTAATTATGCCATTAATCGTAGTTGGTTTATCCTATTAACCGTTTGAGCAGTACTTAATGCACTCCCAACAGGGTTTTTTGTTGGCAGTACTTTATTTAATCTTTGTATATCTCACATGGCTTAGTAGAGGATTCCATTTTAGTGAGGTTATGTACACTAGCGGCTGGTGTCAAGGAAAAGTGATAGGGCAGCGTAGTGGTGGGACCGACGATGACAATTACAACACAAAATAAAATAAACAAAAGATAACTTACCTGCCGCCCGCCACATCGCCACTCTTCTGCTCCTCTGGCTCCACTGCAGCATAGGCTGAGGCTCCCAGACTCCCGTAGGGCCAATCCAGACGCTGCGCTCATGTTGCTGGCAGCATGAGAGAAGCATCAGGATTGGCCTGAGCAGCCTGGATTAGCGCTTCCAGAGAGACTGGGAGCCCATGTCTGCTATCTCCACCCCAGCAATGCAGCTCGGGTTGGAGAGATCTCAGTGTGCATGTCGATTTAGGCTTTCTAGAACAGCCGATCAAACCCACATGTGCACTTGTAGCAGTGCTCACCACTTCTCCCCCTTCAGTCATCACAATGGTCCTGCTCCCAAGACTCGGCCCTGCATAGAAAAATAAAATAATAATAAACCTGTTTTATTATCATTTTATTTTTCATGTTTTGCTTCAGCTGGCTGGGGTGATGCTCCTCCACCATAATGAAGGAGCCGCTGCTGCTTATGTACGTAGCTGTATTGGTCATGCGGGTGTCTGTGAAGAATATAAATATGATAAATATATATTATTTGGCTACAGTTATTTTTTTTACTTAAAAATTACAGTGCTTTTGGTTACAGTAGTTGTTGAGTATGTTTAATTTATTCATTATATAGGTTTACAAGGTTAAGTATAATTTATTTAGATAATTTTATCAGAAAAAAGTTACTTACCTGTAACTGTATTTATCCAGTATTGGTATCTTTCATAGATTCACATGCCTGAATCATTCCCCGTCGTCGAAGTGGGAGTCCCACGGTACATATAACAAAGTAGTAGATATTAAATAGTAAATTCCATAGGCTATCATGGTGGTAAGAATGCATTCAATAGCCTATTAGCCTCCTTTTATAAAAAGGACCAAACTCAAAACATAACCAATCAGCAGCCAGCACCCTCTAGAACTTCCCAAGAGAGGCTGAATCCCTCAGATTTCCCAGCACAAGTGTAGTTAGTACTGTAATGCAGAGAAGCCTCTCCGGGGAGGAGGGTGGGTTGCATGTGAATCTATGAAAGATACCAATTCTGGATAAATGCAGTTACAGGTAAGTAACTTTTTTCTTATCCAGTATTGGGGTATATTTCATAGATTCACATGCCTGAATCAGAATAGTAAGCAGGTCCTTAGATATATATATATATATATATATATATATATATATATATATATATATAAATGTATATATATATATACACACATACACACACATATATATATATATATATATATATATATTCACTGAAAAAACCATAGGTTTCACACATGTTATAGTTAGTGGAAATTTTACTGATAAAAAACCAATGAAATTGCCCCGTTATAGTTAGCGCAGGCAACTATAACTCACGCGACCGCAATCCTCTGCTGATGCTAATACTGTATTTAGACACTTATTTGCCCATGTCTTCTTCCATACATTTTTAGCTATACATATATTACAAATATTTTTTTTTCATAAAGACACATATGTCATCAGCAGAGGATTGCGGTCGCGTGAGTTATAGTTGCCTGCGCTAACTATAACGGGGCAATTTCATTGGTTTTTTATCAGTAAAATTTCCACTAACTATAACATGTGTGAAACCTATGGTTTTTTCAGTGAATTTGCAAGGTTTTTTAAATGCTAATTCCTAACTATAACGTGTGTGAAACCTATGGTTTTTTCAGTGAATTAGTACGGTTTTTTAAATGCTAAGTTTTTTTCCCTTATAATAAGCCCTGTACATTTGGTGGCCTACGGCCACCAAAAGCACAGGGGGTGGGGTAAGTGTGGATAGTGTTTTTTTCCATTGTAATAAGCCCAGCACATTTGGTGGCCTTCGGCCACCAAAAGCACAGGGGGTGGGGTAAGTGTGGATAGTGTTTTTTTTATTTTTATTTTTTTACCGTACGCTTACCGTAAGCGTACGGTAAGCGTACCCCGCGAAATTGCCGAAAAAAAAATAAAACCGTTTTTGCACTTGGGGGATGTTTGGGGACTCCCTCCACATGACTATGTGGGAGGGAGTTGTCAAAACAGCCCCTTTACATGTTTTTGGGCTTCCGATTTTAAAAATCTCTCTCAGTGCGAGAGACAAAATGGCGGCCGCCGCTTCCTGGTTTCGGCCGATTCGAATGTTTACTAAGATCTAAGAGCCAATCAGAATCGCGCTCGCGCACGCCACCGTACGCTTACCGTAAGCGTACGGTAAGCGTACCGTAAGCTGGCTCAGATATATATATTGATTTAAAGGCTATTTTCTCAGAATCTACTGAACAGATTTACACCAAACCTACAAAAGGCACTTCCTTGACCTAGGGACTACCTCTCTGCCAAATTTTGAGTAATTCTGTTCAGCCATTCGGGCTGTAGCTCGTTCTAAAGGTCCTATGGAAAAATGCATGGGAAAAACGCGTTTTGGGACCCCCCTTTTATCTCAGCCCCCGCTTGACGAATCCCCCCGAGACTTTCAGGGTAGGAGCGGAGCGTAGCGCCCCACCTATTTTGAGAAATTCGCAAGGATTCGTCGACCGGCGCCAAAGTTATTCAAAATAGAATGTTGAGGTTTTCCTATGGAAACGTGGTCCTAACTATAACTACCTACTGGCTATCGCCAGTAGGTAATATATATATAGTTAGCCATTTCTTGAGCAGCACTCGCAGGCTGGCTGCAAACAGACAGGCGGATCGTGCAGGGACACGCACCTCAGGCTCCAGCCGACGCGTTTCGGGCATTGCGCCCTTCCTCCATGGGCTTTCCAATTACAAATGGCACAGGGGACCACCAGTCAATCCCCTCAGTATTTATTAAAAGATAGCGCACAGGTGAGTATAACGCTAAGCAGTATGGGACTGGTGGTCCAAAAAATAAAACCCCAGTGGGTTGTAACCAAAGTCTTTAAATTTGGGGAGCATAGTTCGTAAGAGGCACCTTTCAATTGTCCACAGCCTTGCCACCTGTTTATAAACACAGCATTCAGCCCGGTCCGCATCGAAGTCCAAGTGGTAACATCAGCGGACTCACCAAGATACTGTGACGGTGCTAGCTCGTGGCCCAGGCCAGGGCCACACAATGTGATTAATGGTTAGCCGTTTCTTGAGCAGCACTCGCAGGCTGGCTGCAAACAGACAGGCCGATCGTGCAGGGACACGCGCCTCAGGCTCCAGCCGACGTGTTTCGGGCATTGCGCCCTTCCTCCATGGGCTTTCCGATAACAAATCGCACAGGAGACCACCAGTCAATCCCCTCAGTATTTATTAAATGATAGCGCACAGGTGAGTATAACGCTAAGCATTATGGGACTGGTGGTCCAAAAAATAAAACCCCAGTGGGTTGTAACCAAAGTCTTTAAATTTGGGGAGCATAGTCAGTAAGAGGCACCTCTCAATTGTCCACAGCCTTGCCACCTCTTTATAAACACAGTATTCAGCCCGCTCCGCATCGAAGTCCAAGTGCTAACATCAGCGGACTCACCAAGATACTGTGACGGTGCTAGCTCGTGGCCCAGGCCAGGGCCACACAATGTGATTAATGGTTAGCCGTTTCTTGAGCAGAACTCGCAGGCTGGCTGCAAACAGACAGGCAGATCGTGCAGGGACACACGCCTCAGGCTCCAGCCGACGCGTTTTGGGCATTGCGCCCTTCCTCCATGGGCTTTCCAAAAACAAATGGCACAGGAGACCACCAGTCAATCCCCTCAGTATTTATTAAAAGATAGCGCACAGGTGAGTATAACGCTAAGCATTATGGGACTGGTGGTCCAAAAAATAAAACCCCAGTGGGTTGTAACCAAAGTCTTTAAATTTGGGGAGCATAGTTCGTAAGAGTCACCTCTCAATTGTCCACAGCCTGTCCACCTGTTTATAAGCACAGCATTCAGCCCGCTCCGCATCGAAGTCCAAGTGGTAACATCAGCGGACTCACCAAGATACTGTGACGGTGCTAGCTCGTGGCCCAGGCCAGGGCCACACAATGTGATTAATGGTTAGCCGTTTCTTGAGCAGCACTCGCAGGCTGGCTGCAAACAGACAGGCGGATCTTGCAGGGACGCGCGCCTCATGCTCCAGCCGACGCGTTTCGGGCATTGCGCCCTTCCTCCATGGGCTTTCCAATAACAAATGGCACAGGAGACCACCAGTCAATCCCCTCAGTATTTATTAAAAGATAGCGCACAGGTGAGTATAAGGCTAAGCATTATGGGACTGGTGGTCCAAAAAATAAAACCCCAGTGGGTTGTAACCAAAGTCTTTAAATTTGGAGAGCATAGTTCGTAAGAGGCACCTCTCAATTGTCCACAGCCTTGCCACCTGTTTATAAACACAGCATTCAGCCCGTTCCGCATCGAAGTCCAAGTGGTAACATCAGCGGACTCACCAAGATACTGTGACGGTGCTAGCTCGTGGCCCAGGCCAGGGCCACACAATGTGATTAATGGTTAGCCGTTTCTTGAGCAGCACTCGCAGGCTGGCTGCAAACAGACAGGCGGATCGTGCAGGGACACGCGCCTCAGGCTCCAGCCGACGCATTTCGGGCATTGCGCCCTTCCTCCATGGGCTTTCCAATAACAAATGGCACAGGAGAACACCAGTCAATCCCCTCAGTATTTATTAAAAGATAGCGCACAAGTGAGTATAACGCTAAGCATTATGGGACTGGTGGTCCAAAAAATAAAACCCCAGTGGGTTGTAACCAAAGTCTTTAAATTTGGGGAGCATAGTTCGTAAGAGTCACGTCTCAATTGTCCACAGCCTTGCCACCTGTTTATAAACACAGCATTCAGCCCGCTCCACATCGAAGTCCAAGTGGTAACATCAGCGGACTCACCAAGATACTGTGACGGTGCTAGCTCGTGGCCCAGGCCAGGGCCACACAATGTGATTAATGGTTAGCCATTTCTTGAGCAGCACTCGCAGGCTGGCTGCAAACAGACAGGCGGATCGTGCAAGGACACGCGCCTCAGGCTCCAGCCGACGCGTTTCGGGCATTGCGCCCTTCCTCCATGGGCTTTCCAATAAGAAATGGCACCGGAGACCACCAGTGAATCCCCTCAGTATTTATTAAAAGATAGCGCACAGGTGAGTATAACGCTAAGCATTATGGGACTGGTGGTCCAAAAAATAAAATCCCAGTGGGTTGTAACCAAAGTCTTTAAATTTTGAAAGCCCATGGAGGAAGGGCGCAATGCCCGAAGCGCGTCGGCTGGAGCCTGAGGCTAACCAATAATCACACACATATATATATATATATATATATATATATATATATATATATATTCACTGAAAAAACCATAGGTTTCACACATGTTATAGTTAGCGGAAATTTTACTGATAAAAAACCAGTGAAATTGCCCCGTTATAGTTAGTGCTGGCAACTATAACTCACGCGACCGCAATCCTCTGCTGATGCTAATACTGTATTTAGACACTTATTTGCCCATGTCTTCTTCCATACATTTTTAGCTATACATATATTACAAATATTTTTTTTTCATAAAGACACATATGTCATCAGCAGAAGATTGCGGTCGCGTGAGTTATAGTTGCCAGCACTAACTATAACGGGGCAATTTCACTGGTTTTTTATCAGTAAAATTTCCGCTAACTATAACATGTGTGAAACCTATGGTTTTTTCAGTGAATTTGCAAGGTTTTTTAAATGCTAATTCCTAACTATAACGTGTGTGAAACCTATGGTTTTTTCAGTGAATTTGTACGGTTTTTTAAATGCTAAGTTACTTTACGCCATTCGAGGCGTGCGCGCCCACTTAACGCAGTTCGTTCCGTGCACGGTTTTTATCAACTTTAATAAGCCCTGTACATTTGGTGGCCTTCGGCCACCAAAAGCACAGGGGGTGGGGTCAATGTGGATAGTGTTTTTTTTATTTCGATTTTATAATTTCATGTTGTCAAAATTTAGTTTTTTTTACCTATTAATAAGCCCTGTACATTTGGTGGCCTACGGCCACCAAAAGCACAGGGGGTGGGGTAAGTGTGGATAGTGTTTTTTTTTTTTACCGTACGCTTACGGTAAGCGTACGGTAAGCGTACTCGGCGAAATTGCCGAAAAAAAAATAAAACCGTTTTTGCTCTTGGGGGATGTTTGGGGACTCCCTCAACATGACTATGTGGGAGGGAGTTGTCATAACAGCCCAGTAACATGTTTTTGGCCATCATGTTTGATAAACAACACTCAGTGCGAGAGACAAAATGGCGGACGCCGCTTCCTGGTTTCGGCCGATTCGAATGTTTACTAAGATCTAAGAGCCAATCAGAATCGCGCTCGCGCACGCCACCGTACGCTTACGGTAAGCGTACGGTAAGCGTACCGTAAGCGGGCTCAGATATATATATTGATTTAAAGGCTATTTTCTCAGAATCTACTGAACAGATTTACACCAAACCTACAAAAGGCACTTCCTTGACCTAGGGACTACCTCTCTGCCAAATTTCTAGTAATTCTGTTCAGCCGTTCGGGCTGTAGCTCGTTCTAAAGGTCCTATGGAAAAATGCATGGGAAAAACGCGTTTTGGGACCCCCCTTTTATCTCAGCCCCCGCTTGACGAATCCCCCCGAGACTTTCAGGGTAGGAGCGGAGCGTAGCGCCCCACCTATTTTGAGAAATTCGCGAGGATTCATCGACCGGCGCCAAAGTTATTCAAAATAGAATGTTGAGGTTTTCCTATGGAAAAGGGGTCCTAACTATAACTACCTACTGGCGACCGCCAGTAGGTAATATATATATATATATATATATATATATTATCTACTGGCGGTCGCCAGTAGATAGTTATAGTTACAACCTAGTTTCCATAGGAAATCTCAAAATTCTATTTTGAATAACTTTGGCACCGGTTGACGAATCCTCGCGAAATTTTCAAAACTAATGGGGCGCTCCGTTCAGCTCCTACCCTGAAAGTCTCGGGGTGATTCGTCAAGGGGGGGCCGAGAAAAAGGGGGGGTCCCAAAACGCGTTTTCCCCATGCATTTTTCCATAGGACCTTTAGTCGCAGCTACAGCCCGAACGGCTGAACAGAATTACGTGAAATTTGGCAGAGAGGTAGCCATAAGGTCAAGGAAGTGCCTTTTGCAGGTCTGGTGTAAATCTGTTCAGTATTTCCTGAGAAAATAGCATTTAAAAGCATATCAATATCTATACGCGCGCACTGTGCGCGCACCCTGCCGTGCGCGAGCGCAATTCTGATTGGTTGTTAGATGTCGGTAAACATTCGAATCGGTCGAAACCAGGAAGTGTCGGCCGCCATTTTGTCTCTCGCAGTCTGCGGGGGTCAAAAACAAAGATGGAGAACGAGAAAAGGGGGCAG
The DNA here is from genome assembly GCF_964204655.1 of Triturus cristatus. Taxonomy (NCBI): domain Eukaryota; kingdom Metazoa; phylum Chordata; class Amphibia; order Caudata; family Salamandridae; genus Triturus; species Triturus cristatus. The sequence continues at coordinate 763,631,061 of NC_140581.1, read as the reverse complement.
AGTGGACAGTTCCTGACCCCCTAGCCTTGGTCAGGGGGTCACAGAAGGACCCCCAAGGGAGAAAAAAACAATTGTTAAATTTTTAAAAAGTCGCGAGTTGCGCGCACCGTGAGCGCACGGCACGAACTGCGAACTGTGCGCGGGCGGTGCGCGCACCTCGCGATTTTTAAAAAAATAAAAAAATGTTTTTTTCTCCCTTGGGGGTCCGGCACGAACTGCGAACCGTGGGCGCTCGGTGCGCGAAGCGCACCGTGTGCCCACAGCGCGCGCACCATGCGCGCACCTTGCGCGCACGGTGAAAAACCTGAAAAAAATTAAAAATAAATAAATACATAACTTAGCATTTAAAAAACCGTACAAATTCACTGAAAAAACCATAGGTTTCACACACGTTATAGTTACGAATTAGCATTTAAAAAACCTTGCAAATTCACTTAAAAAACCATAGGTTTCACACATGTTATAGTTAGCTGGACATTTCACTCGTAAAAAAACAATGAAATTCCCCCGTTATAGTTACTGCAGGCAACTATAACTCACGCGACCGCAATCCTCTGCTGATGACGTCAGATATTACATCACTGATGACATATGTGTCTTTCTGAAAAATAAATATTTGTAATATATGTATAGCTAAGGATTAATGGAAGAAGACATGGGTAAATAAGTGTCTAAATACAATGATGTAATATCTGACATCATCAGCAGAGGATTGCGGTTGCGTGAGTTATAGTTGCCTGCAGTAACTATAACGGGGGAATTTCATTGGTTTTTTACGAGTGAAATGTCCAGCTAACTATAACATGTGTGAAACCTATGGTTTTTTAAGTGAATATATATATATATATATATATATATATATATATATATATATATATATATAAAATTCACTGAAAAAACCATAGGTTTCACACATGTTATAGTTAGCGGAAATTTTACTGATAAAAAACCAGTGAAATTCCCCCGTTATAGTTAGCGCAGGCAACTATAACTCACGCGACTGCAATCCTCTGCTGATGCTAATACTGTATTTAGACACTTATTTGCCCATGTCTTCTTCCATACATTTTTAGCTATACATATATTACAAATATTTTTTTTTCATAAAGACACATATGTCATCAGCAGAAGATTGCAGTCGCGTGAGTTATAGTTGCCTGCGCTAACTATAACGGGGGAATTTCACTGGTTTTTTATCAGTAAAATTTCCGCTAACTATAACATGTGTGAAACCTATGGTTTTTTCAGTGAATTTGCAAGGTTTTTTAAATGCTAATTCCTAACTATAACGTGTGTGAAACCTATGGTTTTTTCAGTGAATTAGTACGGTTTTTTAAATGCTAAGTTTTTTTCCCTTATAATAAGCCCTGTACATTTGGTGGCCTTCGGCCACCAAAAGCACAGGGGGTGGGGTAAGTGTGGATAGTGTTTTTTGCCCTTAACATAAGCCCTGTACATTTGGTGGCCTTCGGCCACCAAAAGCACAGGGGGTGGGGTAAGTGTGGATAGTGTTTTTTTTATTTTTATTTTTTTACCGTACGCTTACGGTAAGCGTACGGTAAGCGTACCCCGCGAAATTGCCGAAAAAAAAATAAAACCGTTTTTGCACTTGGGGGATGTTTGTGGACTCCCTCAACATGACTATGTGGGAGGGAGTTGTCAAAACAGCCCCTTTACATGTTTTTGGGCTTGATATTTTAAAAATCACTCTCAGTGCGAGAGACAAAATGGCGGCCGCCGCTTCCTGGTTTCGGCCGATTCGAATGTTTACTAAGATCTAAGAGCCAATCAGAATCGCGCTCGCGCACGCCACCGTACGCTTACCGTAAGCGTACGGTAAGCGTACCGTAAGCTGGCTCAGATATATATATTGATTTAAAGGCTATTTTCTCAGAATCTACTGAACAGATTTACACCAAACCTACAAAAGGCACTTCCTTGACCTAGGGACTACCTCTCTGCCAAATTTTGAGTAATTCTGTTCAGCCGTTCGGGCTGTAGCTCGTTCTAAAGGTCCTATGGAAAAATGCATGGGAAAAACGCGTTTTGGGACCCCCCTTTTATCTCAGCCCCCGCTTGACGGATCCCCCCGAGACTTTCAGGGTAGGAGCGGAGCGTAGCGCCCCACCTATTTTGAAAAATTTGCGAGGATTCGTCGACCGGCGCCAAAGTTATTCAAAATAGAATGTTGAGGTTTTCCTATGGAAACGTGGTCCTAACTATAACTACCTACTGGCTATCGCCAGTAGGTAATATATATATATATATATATATATATGCATATAAATGTATATATACATCTTTCCAGCAAGCACTTAAGTGGACGGTGAGTAGTGCTAAAATAACCCCTAATGCAATGCTAATATTAAAGGCAATGGCTTGAACATGAAACAGTGCTGTAATGCATAGATTACTGGTATTACTTAAGGGAAAAAGCCATACACAGATATATAAATATATAAATATACTTTATCAGAAATATCCTAGTAACAAGACCTCCGTTCAAAGAGGCTTACCATTATTGAAATAGGTTCCGTAGCACAGCCAGTCCCACGGTACGTAAACGTGTGCGTCGTTTTCCACATTGCAGCTCTGCAGATCTTTTCAAGTGGCACTCCGGCAAATAGAGCAACTGATGTTGAAACTGCCCTAGTGGAGTGTGCTCTTACAGTCCTTGATAATGGCTTGCCAGCCTTGTCGTGGAAAAATTGAATTGCGCTCGCTATCCATCTGGCTATGATAGCCTTAGAAACTGCAATGCCCTGGTACCTTTGACCATAAGCTACGAATAATTGATCTGACTTGCGTATAGCTTTAGTCCTTTGTAAGTAGAATTTAAGACATCTCTTTATGTCTAGAGTGTGGAGCATTCTTTCAGCAGGCATGGAAGGGTTAGGAAAGAAAGTTCTCAGGATGACATGCTCATTCAAATGGAACTGAGAAGGCACCTTCGGGATGAATTTAGGGTTCGTTCCAAGAATGACCATTTCATCAGTAAAGCGTAAGAAAGGATGGTAAAAGCCTGTATTTCACTAACCCTTCTTGTTGAGGTGACTTTCCAAGTTAAGTTCTTCATGTCTGCCTTGTGAATGGGCTCAAATGGCTGTTTTAGCAATTGAGATAATACAACATTAAGTTACCACTCTGGGGGTGGAGCTCTGATGGGCGGGAAAGTTCTAAATAGTCCTTTAATAAATTGATTTACGATTCTTGAGGACCATAAGGATGGACAGTTAGGCGATCACCTGCATCTAGATACAGCAGCAAGTTGAACTTTAACTGATGAGTGTGCCAGACCAGATTTTGCTAAGGAGAGCAAACAAGGCAAAACTTCTTCTGAAGCAGAGAAAAAAGGATGTACTTTATTACGCCTGCACCATAGACAAAAACGCTTCCACTTCAGTCTGTATGTCTTATTGGTGCTGTAGCAATTATGTCTTTGCATTCTTGTGCAATGTTCAGATCTTTAAATTCAAAGAATTCAGGAGCCACGCATGAAGTTGCAGAGTAGCTGGCTCCAGATGACATATTTGGCCTTGGTTCCTGGTCAACAGCGTTGGTGTTGGCAATAGGCGGATGGGTTGATCTTCCGACAACAGGAGAAGCTCCATTTACCAGTGCTGTCTGGGCCACCTGGGGACTATCAGTAGAATGCAACAGTGTTCCCATTTCATTTTCATGAGGACCATGGGTATCAGAGGAATGGGGGAAAAGCGTATGCATAGATCCCTGACCAGCGCATTAAAAGAGCATTCCCCTGAAAGTTTGGGAGAGGGAATCTGCTTGTGAAGAATCAGCATTTGGAGTTGATCTGGGTTGCAAACAGGTCCAGCGTTGGTTTTCTTCAGACTGCAAATATTCTGTCCAATTGGTTCTGTTCCAGCTCCCACTCGTGACAACTGTCGTTCATTCTGCTCAAAGCATCCGCAAAAGGTATTCCGGAGGCCTGGAACATGCTCTGCGGTTAGGGAAATTTGGTGGAGCGTCAGCCAGTTAAATAACTATTGGGCGTCCTGTGAAAGAGATAGGGACTTGGTGCCTCCCTGCTTGTTGATATAGAACATGCTTGTGGCGTTGTCCGTGCTGGTCAACACTGATGATCCCTGTATTCGAGGAAGGAAAGCCTGAAGGGAGAGAAAAATGGCTTTCAAATCCAACCTGTTTATGTGCATTTGCCGTCGATCCATGGACCACTTTCCTTGAACTTGCAGGTCCTGTAAGTGTCCTCCCCAGCCTTCCATAGAGGCACCTGTTGTTACTATTTAGTTTGGAATAATCAGGAAAAAAGATAACCCCTGGGACAGATGTGATTTCTGCGCCCACCACTGAAAAGCCTCTTTCATACGTGGAGTGAAATTTACCACGTCGTCGAAAGACCCTGTGGTTTGGTTCCATTGGCATTGTGGTTCCTCTTGGAGACTAAAACTTGGCACTAAATCGATTGCCGAAGAGAGCATTCCCAGTAGAGACTGGAACACTCTTACAGAAACGCACTCTTTTCTGGACAGTTTGAATGCCAATGCTCCCAGGAAAGACTTGTCGTCTTTCCTGGGAAAGGAAGGCTTTGGTCTCAATGGTGTTCAAGCTGGCTCCCAGAAATGTCATTATCTGACTTGGAAAGACAGAAGATTTTTGGTAATTTATTGAGAGACCCAACTTGCGGAACAGGGTTAGACAATCGTCTGTTGCAGCTTTCACTAGACAAGCTGATGGGGCCTTCAGCAGCCAATCTTCTAGGTATGGGAATACCTGATGACCTTTGCTCCACAAGGCTGCTGCCACAGGAGATAGAAACTTTGTGAAAGTTCGTGGAGCCGATTTGAGGCCAAATGGAAGGAATCGGAATTGATAGTGGGTACCAGTCACTGCGAACCGTAGGAACTTTCTGTGCTTTGGATGAATAGGGACATGAAAATATGCATCTTCGAGATCCAATGAAGTCATGAAGTCGCCGCTGCTGAGGCGTCATAGGATGTCTGAGAGAGTGACCATCCTGAATGTTTGACTTTTTAAGAATTTGTTTAATTTCCTGAGGTCTAAGATAGGCCTCAACTCCCCGGATTTTTTGCGAATGAGAAAGAAGCAGGAGTAGAAACCTTTCCTTCTCTGAGGAAAAGGGACCTTTTCTATTGCTCCTTTCTGAAGCATGACCTTTGCTTCCTTTTTGAGTAAGTGAAGACGAGGGGCGTGCGATCCCCTGGAAGGAGTATTGGAAGGTATTTGGGTAAATTCCCAAGTGTGGCCATAAGAGATGCGATCAAGGACCCACTTGTCTGACGTGATGTTGCACCACTGGTGGATATGCTTGGAAATTTTCGCACCGGTTGGGGAGAAAGGAGAAGCAACTGGTACCCTGTCACAATCACTGCTTGCAACCGGAGTTCCGGGCTTGAGATCCTGGCTTTCGTCTGGAGCCGTGTCTAGAGAAACCAGCTGTTGTTGGTTGGTGGTAGGATTGCTGCTGGTATCCTTGGCGATACTGCAGCTGGTAGGACTGGTAAATCTGGGCACGTTGGTAATTTCCCCTGTATCCTGAGAAACCACGGCCTCGAGCGCCCCAAAAAGGCACCTTGCGGCACTGAACTGTACCTAGCACTTTTGCAGTATCTGTATCCTTTTTTATTGCGGTAAGAGCCTCATCAATGTGACTGCCAAATAGGCTATCGCCATCGTAGGCCGTGTCCAGAATTTTGGACTGCACTTCTGGGCGGAAACTTGTTGCTCTTAGCCACCCCTAGTGCCTTAGAACGGCCGCACCCGCTAACTGACGGAAGCTGGTAGTGGCAATGTCCATTGCAATGTCTATTATCTCTGACGCTGCTCTTTCTCCTTCTGCAAGGATCTTAATGAACTCTTCTTTGTTTTCTTCAGGGATAGGGTCTTTCATTGTCCCCATATCGGACCACATTTGCCTATCGTATCTGCCCAATATGGCCAAAGCGTTAGAAGCCCAGACTGAGATTGCTGCCATTGAGGAAAATCTTTTTCCAATGGAGTCGAGACGTCGACCATCTTTATCCGGTGGAGATGTGATGGGAGTAGACAGATTTTTTGATCGTCTTCGGGCTGCCTGGGAGATCACAGAGTCAGGCTTGGGATGACCCGTGAGACACGCAGGAGAGTCCGAGGGAGCTCTATATTTTTTATCAAGTCTCAGTAGCACAGGAACCACCGAAGCTGGCGTCTTCATTACTTTGACCCCCTCTTGCCAAATGTGATCAATTATAGGTATTGACCTGACCGTTTTTCGCGATTGCTCTTTAAAATCGTACAGAAAACAGTCCGACTGTTGTACAATTGTTGGCAAGTGGAATCTCTTAGTGGCTCTGTCCATAATATTGTGGAAACCTCCAATATCTTCCGGAGGCGAGTCTGAAGGACGATGAGGTGAGGTGGACGGTGTTGGTGCGATGTAATCATTCCACTCATCGGTGGGTGGAGGAGGATCATGGATTTCTCCTTCCTCAGAGGTGGTAGGATCCTCCCTGGGAGGCAGAGGAATTATGGGATGTGGTGTTAACCTAGGTGTGGCAGGAGGTGGTTTTAGCAGTGTTTGAGGAGCTACCGGCAGAGGCGGGGGCAATTTGACATTGTCCGCTTGAGGAGGAAACCTCCTTTTATAATCTGCTAACATTTTGTAGGTTCAGTATTAGTGTCGGAGGAAATTGAGCAGGTTGTTGTCTAGGCTGCTCGAAGTATTTGTATTGTTGATACTGAGCATGAGGGGCTGGATAGTGCTGATAATATTGTTCCTCATCCTCATAGTCAATGTCCTCTTCTTGATATTTGACGTTGAGCTCAGAAGGGCTATGTGCTGTTCCAAATTGGCCTTCATCCTCATCGGAATCCTCCACATCTAAAAGATAGCTGGGAGGTAGCGGTGAAATCTTTGGTGTTCTAAATTCCATCTTAGCAGATTGTAGGAACGGAGTTGAAGCACCTGCATCCAAAATTGGAATTTTTGTCGACAGTACTGTCGTCGACGGTGAAATTTTTGCTGTCGACGGTAGTACAGCCGTAGAAGGTGGGACTGCCGTAGTCAGTAGTATAGTCGTAGTCGGCGGGATTGCCATCGACGAAATAACTGTCGTCGAAGATGGAGGGATCGTCGACGCTGGTATCGTCGTCGGGCTCTTTGCCGACGACGAGGTTTTCGTCAACGGTCTCGTCGACGATGGGATTTTCGTCTGTGGTGCTCTCATCAGCGGTGGAGTCGTCGACAATAGAGGCAACGTCAACGGTATGGAACCTTTGATACTCACCGTAGATTAAGTTAACACCGTCGACGGTCTCAACGACGATAGAGTCACTGTCGTCGTCATTGAAGAAATAAAAGGTGTCGACTGTGAACTTGACACGGATGAAGATTTTTGGCTGACTTTACCTCTAGAATGGCTTGACAACTCTGGTTTTCTTTTTGATGTTCCTGAAGACTGAGGGGCCCCAACCTCTGAGGAGACCTTAGGCTGTTTCTCCTGCTTATGAGATTCCTTGGTCAGATGAGAGACTTTTGAATGTTTCTTTCTCTCATCAGGCTGACCCTCAGGCAACCTGGGCCTCTTTTGAGACTTGAAGGACGTGTCACTATCCACATCCGATGAAACACCCTGCTTCTTTTTCAGCCACAATAAAAGTCTTCCTTCTCTATCTCTCAAGGTTTTGGTTAAGAAAGTGCGGCATATTTTACATTGTCTTATCTCATGGTTGGGATAGAGACAATAAATGCAATCTTTGTGGGCATCATCCACATGCACTCTTTTCTTTCCACAGGATTTACAAGGTCTAAATAATCCTTTTTTATCAGACATTCTTCTTAAAGGTTTAAGGAATAAACGTATCTGAAAAAAGCTGAAGAACTGAGCAGAGTTCAGGGAGACCCCATACACACAACGTGCAGTGAAAATCTGAGGGATTCAGCCTTTCTTGGGAAGGTTCTAGAGGGTGCTAGCTGCTGTTTGTTTTTTGAGTTTGGTCCTTTTTATAAAAGGAGGCTAGTAGGCTATTGAATGCATGGTTACCACCATGATAGCCTATGGAATATACTATTTACTTCACCACCTTCTCCTTGCCTTTTGGTTGATTTATTATTGTATTGTTTCCCAGCCCTGAAGAGTCACAGATCATCTCTGTTGACGAAACATGTGTCGGCTGGCGCGCTTTATTTGGATGGACTCATCCTGAATTAAAACAACACTTACTTCACATTGATGTCGGAACTTTGTTGTTCTTTCTGCGATTAACTTATCCAGTATTAACGTGTGCACAGGAATTGTCTATAATTGTTCTGGCATGGGCTCTCGCCCACACCTTACACAGGGGTTTTGGGATCTTCCCCTAACCTGTTTGCACTGTGAAGCATTTGTTCTCATCTTGTTTCATTGTACCTGTTTGTTTACTTGCTTGAGCGCCATTCTTTCCTGTTTTCTAAAACCCCTCAACGTAAATACTATTTACTATCTACTACTTTGTTATATGTACCGTGGGACTCCCACTTCGAGGACGTGAATCTATGAAAGATACCCCAATACTGGATAACTACATTTTTTGTGTTAATTTTGACTTAGTTTTAGTTTGTGCAGGGTTTCAGACTTTTTTCTTTCTTTTTTTAGGTTTTTTTTCACCTTTTATGCAATCAGTTCTGTATTAATGATATATTTAAAAAAACATGTATTACATTTGGTGTCTAAATTTTGTTGATGTTACAAATAAACTGTGCTTTAGGTTATGATTTTTTACTTGTTAAAAGTGTGTAGACCTAGATTTTGAAAGGATGCATTTGTTTTCCATCTGTGGAGGGCTTCCACTCTGGCAGAGTAATGGGCTAGCTATGCAGTTGTTTGGGTGGTTCTCATATTCTACATTTATACTTTCCTAAATTCGCTCTTTTTCTCTAACATTTTGTTTTTAAATTTGACAGGTTTATCTTTTAGGTAAGTATCCTTTTTTTAAGCTTCAGGGGTAAAATAATGAGGAGGATAGGCTATGTGTATTCTATGGCTCTTTTCGATGTTAGTGTGCTCAGCTAACAGATCAGTGTTTGCCACTGTTTTACTAAGGATTCCCAGCCTGGCGAATGGAAATACTGAAGTATGTAAAGCAAGCATGTGAATCTATGAATGATCCAAAGCTGGAGAACTTTAACCTCCCAAATGTCATCGAGGGGCATGTTCAGGACATGATTTTTCATCAACATCTCCAAATAACTAATGTTCTTGTAAATCCCTCATCTTAGGGTGTATACATTATTATTATGTTTTGAACAGCATATAGAGAAATTATTTAGTTTTCGCTAGGGTTATAATGTACACAGTTAGTTACCACTAGTATTCACTTCACCACAAACAGGCACTTTTTCACATAGTTCTCTTTGTTGTAGCAAGATCTGTGCCAAGGGCTACCGTGGGACCCCAAAAGGAGTGTACCCCAGTGTCACTTCCCTTAACTTCACAACATGTGCTTTACATGGTGGGATGGGTTGGTTAGTGAGTGTGATTTCATCATTATGGCTACTCCCTGTAGCATCACTTGAATAATATTTTTGAATAGTCAGATGGATTGAAGGGTGAGTGTGCTTTTTAGGTTGAGCCTGAGTAGGCGCACATGCTGCTCAGCGAGACTTGCTGTGGTAGAGTATGGAAGAGAAGCCCCGCCCACTCTCCACCCATATTTTTTATTTGTTTGTGTCTTTGTTCTTCGTAAATGCTGGCTTCTGATTTAGTAATTGGCTTGTTAGTCCCTCCTTAGTACGGCCTTGTCTTCATTTGTAACCTCCCATGGCTACTGGCCCCTTTACTTTGGCTATTACACAGTACTTGTTATTTAGACTTGTAAGTACTATTTTCTTTATTGAGTTTCTCCTACTTCAGGCACAACGGCGCGCTTTGCTCACATTCAGCGCGACATGCGCGCTTTCACTTTCAAGCAGGTGAGACAATGGCACTGCAAATATTTTTAAGCACGGACGCCGCTCTTGATCACGGCACCGGTTTAATATAATATTCACGGGAGCCGTGCATGTTGATTACAGCGCAGCCTTTATTTGAAACATATCGCTTTCACACGCACTGAAACATATTGGCGCTACGGTGCCCAATACCGTAGCGCCAATATGTTTCAGTGCGTGTGAAAGCGATTTCTCCTCTAGAATTTCCCTGGCCAGCACATCAAGCTTGGCTCATCAGAAGAGAAACGTATTCCGTGACATTGCACGGCTCACACTCTGAATATGAGGCAGCCGTGTATTGCAGAGCGTACAAACCTCCTCGCTCATTTCCACCAGGTTTCCTTTTTGTTTTTTTTTACTTTCCCACCTCCAATCACCCAGTTGCAAAGAAGATAGCTGCCCTCTGATTTGCAGAGCGTCGGGAGGATGTTTGCCTGAAGAGCCCTACAAATCCTGAGGTGGACCTGCGGCTTTACCCACCACTGCAGGAGGAACTGAGTGCGCTGTTAGCCAGTGCCAGAGGCAGGGCGAGGCATGAAAGGACTCCTGGATGGCTTACGGTGTCGAGGCCTGCAACGGTGCTGTCGGCTGAAAGGAGGTTGGCCATCTCCTGATTGTTAGGCAAGCAGCTGCAAGCAGCTGTATCCAGGAAGTTGGTATGAGGGAGTCGGAGAGAGCTCCAGGGGCTCTGTACTATTTGACCGTAGCGGTTGATTGGCACAGGTTGGGGAGACCCCTGCGGTGTGAAAGATGCGTTGCCCTTTATATTTATTAGTAGCTGTTTTCACCCTTTGGCACTTCAGTACAATTTGCTAGCCCAATCCTACCCAGTTCAGTCAGTTAGTCGCCTCTGCTTTGGAACATTCAACATTGAGTGGAAATATGTTACAACCATAACTATAACTATATTTTTGCGAACAGACATCACACAACCTTGGGTAAAGCTGTAAAAGCTGTGTGAATTAATAATGGTGTAAAATATGGTGGGGATCTGGCAAAAATTAATTTGGTCTGTTAGAGCGCTCCCCTTGTATTTATGTGTGAATTGGAACTGGAGCATATTGTTTTATTTTTCATTACGTTTGCTAGAATGAAACATTGTTTGAGGTAAACATGATCTTATTTTTGTTCTTTTGTGCCTTTTTTATTTCCTATTTATATATGCATGTCACACTTAAGAGGGTATAAGTGATCACAATCTTCAAACCGGTGCAAACAGACATCACACAACCTTTGGTGAATCTGAAAAACCTTGGTGAAATGAAGAATGGTGTAACAAAATGGTGGCACTGTAGCAAAATTAATTTGGTCTGCTGTAGCGTGCCCCTTGTATTGATTAGTGACAGTTATGCCATTGGGCACTGCTGTGTGATTTGCTGTCCCAATCCTACCCTGCCCACCTTGTGTTTGGTCAGCTTGTTGCCTCAGTTTTGGAAAATCCAACATTGGTTGTTAATATGTTACAACCGTAAGTATACTTTTGCAACCCGACATCAAACAACCTTCGTTGAAGCTGCAAAAGCTATTTTACAGTTCACTATAAAATTATTACTATTGCACACTTCCGAAAGCAGGGTTCAAAACTAAGTATTGAGGGAACTAAAGTTTTAAAAAGTACAGGTAAGTAATCTAGGCGCTATTCTACCATATTACACACATTGGACCATTTTTAGGTCTCGCTGAGACAGCGAAAGCTGTCTCTTTGAGACATTTTGTAAGTGGGCTTTCAAAAGTGCTACCCACATGGTTTTGCTGGCCTAGGGCTTGAGTGCACGATGGCGTGCACGTGCACAGCTACTCCTCTGCTCCTTGCATTCCCCCCTCCCGTCTCACCCAGCCCTTTGATGCTCTGCTCGATTACTTTCACTTTCGCCGCTTTGATGTTTGATCGCAAACGCGATCACTTCCGCTTGGCATAGCCTGTACTTGTTCTCTTTGTCCTCACATATGCTCTTCCCTCTATGTTTTTGTCTCTGGTCTCACATGTGCTATTCCCTCTGTATTTTCACTCTGCCCTCACATGTGCTTTTCCCTCTCCATTTTTCTCTCTTTCCTCACACATGCTATTCCCTCTGTATTTGTCTCTCTTCCCTCACATGTACTCTTCCCTCTGCATTTTTTCTCTATGCTCTCACATGTGCTCTTCGCTCTGTATTTTTTTCGCTGCCCTCGCATGTGTTCTTCTCTCTATATTTTTCTCTCTGCTCTCACATGCTCTCTTCCCTCTATGTTTTTTATCTCCGGTCTAACATGCGCCCTACCCTCTGTATTTTTCGCTTTGCTCTCACATGAGCTCTTCCCTCTCTATTTTTCTCTCCTCCCTCACATGGACTCTTCCCTCTGAATTTTCTCTCTGCCCTCACGTGCTTTTCCCTCTGTATTTTTCTCTCTGCCCTCACATACTCTTCCCTGTATGTTTTCCTCTTTGCCCTCAAGTGCACTCTTCCCTCTGATCACATGCATACACAACTATGCACACATACAAACACACACATGCATTTACACACACATATGAACATATACAAACACACATAGACATGCATAAACATATGCATATACATGCACACCAACACACCAACCCCACATACACATATAAACAAGCACGCACACCAACATACTCAAACACATATACATACACACAAACATGCATACACAGACATAGGTATACACACAAACATATGTGTACACATCCATGAAGACAAATGAACACAATGACACACCCATACTTGCACACCAACACACACATGCATACACAAACATATACACATACAAACACACACACACAGATATATACATATAGACACACACACTATGCACACACACGCATCTCCCGTACTGTCTCAGGGGAAGAGTCGGTGTCAGCTGTCTCCTAGAGGGAGATCTCGCATGAGACAGTAAGACTCAGAGACATGTGGCGGTGGGGAGAGACAGACATGCCTCCCTTTAATTGTGTTGTTGCAAGATGGTGACTATCTTCTGCCACTGGTGCATTCAGATAAGCGTCAGGAAGTTCGTCGGACGAATGCACTGGTTTGAATTTCGAGAAAGTGGGGTGAACGTTTTACAGATCGGGAGTGTGTGTCAACACGTGTTTCTCCTTCACGGCAAGGCCAATCAGTACGTTTTGTTTAACCATGTGGTCATGAATCCTTTAATTGCATAAGTGAGCGGGTATGGATGTAAACAAAAATGTAACACTAATACCACATTTTCTGTCACTCTTGTGAACTGGTTTGCTGTGAATGTATGAATGAGAATGGCGTTTTTGAATACGTTGCATGGAAAAGGGTCAACATGGTGTATACGTGTTTTTGGGTGTTTTTTAATTTAAAAAAAAAAAATTTATTGCATGGTTAACGTCATGATATACCGGATTCGGATGCTTCATTGCAGATCAGTTGTTTGGCCCGTGGTTATTTACGAGTTTGGAAAATACTTTTGTATTGTTTCGATTCTTTTTGTCTCTGCCCTATCTCTTGGCTGCGTCCTAACTCTCTCCCATCTTCTCTCTCCACCTCTTTGCTACATGTTCTCTCGTAATGTTTTCATTTTCCCCAACTCTCCTCTTTACTCTCTCTAATTCTTTTTTTGTTCCTTGTCTGTCTCTGTCCCTTCTCTCCTCTTTCTCTCCCCACCTGTCCCTTCTCTAACCCCACGCCTCTTCCTCTGCCCGCCCCCCCATCCCTCTCTCTCGCAGTACTGCAGCATAGGCAGCACCAGGTCTCTGATGCCTTCTCAGTGTTGGCCCTGGGGTTGGAGGGGGTAAGTCAGCCTCCCTAGTGAATCCCATTATCAACAGATAGTGAACCTCTATTTACCAACAAGTATGGAGCAGTCTCGGGTGACAGCTGATGCGAACAGTGATCTGCTCAAGGCCCCGGCAGGGCCTGTGGGGTGGGGGCGTTACCTTACACTAGGAGAGGAAGTAAAAGTGATATCCTCCCCTCCCCCCCACTCCACCACTGTCTCTCCTCACCCTCCACCTCTCTCTCTCCTCCACTTCTGATTCCCTTCCAACTCGGTCTCTCCTTACCCTCCACCTCGGTCTCTCCTTACCCTCCACCTCGGTCTCTCCTTACCCTCCACCTCGGTCTCTCCTCACCCTCCGTCTCTCCTCACTCTCCACCTCCGTCTCTCCTCACCCTCCACCTCCGTCTCTCCTCACCCTCCACCTCTGTCTCTCCTCACCCTCCACCTCGGTCTCTCCTCACCCTCCACCTCCGTCTCTCCTCACCCTCCAACTCTGTTTCTCCTCACCCTCCACCTCACCCTCCACGTGTCTCTCCTCACCCTCCACCTCACCCTCCTCACCCTCCACGTGTCTCTCCTCACCCTCCACGTCTCTCCTCACCCTCCACGTGTCTCTCCTCACCCTCCACGTGTCTCTCCTCACCCTCCACAAGTGTCTCTCCTCACCCTCCACGTGTCTCTCCTCACCCTCCACACGTCTCTCCTCACCCTCCACACGTGTCTCTCCTCACCCTCCACATGTGTCTCTCCTCACCCTCCACACGTGTCTCTCCTCACCCTCCACACGTGTCTCTCCTCACCCTCCACATGTGTCTCTGCTCACCCTCCACATGTGTCTCTGCTCACCCTCCACGTGTCTCTGCTCACCCTCCACTCGTCTCTCCTCACCCTCCACATGTCTCTCCTCACCCTCCACACGTCTCTCCTCACCCTTCACACGTCTCTCTCCTCACCCTCCACCTCACCCTCCACACGTGTCTCTCCTCACCCTCCACGTGTCTCTCCTCACCCTCCACGTGTCTCTCCTCACCCTCCACGTGTCTCTGCTGCACGCCTCACACTGCTGCACGCCACACACTGCTGCACGCCTCACACTGCTGCACGCCACACACTGCTGCATGCCGCTGCACGTCACACACTGCTGCACGCCTCACACTGCTGCACACCACACACTGCTGCACGCCGCACACTGATGCACGCCGCACACTGATGCACGCCGCACACTGCTGCATGCCACACACTGCTGCACGCCACACACTGCTACACGAAACATTGCTGCACGCCACACACTGCTGCACGGCACACACTGATGCAACCGGCACACTGCTGCATGCCACACACTGCTGCACACTGCTGCATTACTCACTGCTGCATGCTGCACGCTGCACGACACTGCTGCACGCAGCACACTGCTGCACGCCGCACACTGCTGCACACCGCTGCACGCCACAGTGCTGCATGCCTCACACTGCTGCACGCAGCACACTGCTGCACGCCGCACACTGCTGCACGCCGCACACTGCTGCACGCCTCACACTGCTGCACGCCGCACACTGCTGCACGCCTCACACTGCTGCACTCCACACACTGCTTTTATGCGAGTTTATGCTACTGACATTGTAAATGACAATGCCTTTTATTTGTTTTATAACCAAAACATAAATAAAAGGCATTGTAATTTTACAATGCCAATAGCTCAAATTCTTATAAATGCGAGACCTATTGCATTGCAAATGCTTGTTACATTTGATGAGGGTGAAAGCAAGCACCGATCACTAGCTTCAAACTGGAGCAAACAGACGTTAGACAACGTAGACGAAGCTGCCAAATATACGTGAAATAAACAATAGTGTAAAAATTGGTGGCTCTGTAGCAAAAGTAAATTTGGTCTGTTGGAGCGCTCCTCTTGATTTACTCGTGACTGTTTTTGCAATTTAGCAATGTGGTGCAATTTGCTGTGTCAATCAGACCCGTAGCATACAGTTTTGTACGTTTTATTATTTTTTTAATGTAACAATTTTTCGTTTGTTCTATTTTGCTTTTACGCATTGAAATTATGTAGTGGTTTAGGTCAACATTAATCCCACCCTTCCCATATATCACACAACTAAGCTTTCCAATGCAACCCACATAATTCCACTCCACACCACATACACCCACTTCACTCCAAAACAAAATAGTTAGGTAAAAGACATTGGGGCATATTATCAAGCCAGGCGATAAAATTATCGCCGCTTTAGCGGCAGTTTTCTACCGCTAAAACGGCGATAATGGGCTTGATAATATGCTCTATGGAATTCCAATTGAAGCCCATGTTAAATGTGAAGGACATCTAACATGGGCTTCAATTGGAATTCCATAGAGCATATTATCAAGCCCATTATCGCCGTTTTAGCTGCAGTTTTCTGCCGCTAAAGAGGCGATAATTTTATCGCCTGGCTTGATAATATGCCCCATTGTCATTTACAACGTCAATAGCTCTAACTCTCGCAAATGCGAGACCCATTGGCATTGCCAATGCTTGCTCTCTGTGGGAACCTAGATACTGGATTGGCTTCCTTCTACAGCACTTTCTACTCTGGTCGTCTTAGCAGGGTTAATGTGGACTTTATTAGCAGGGTTAATGTGGACTTCACTTCGAGGTCAGCTTTCAGCGGCCAAGGGGCCTATTTAGTGCATGGTTATGCTGCCACAGGAGTACTTGCAAGTTTACTGACTATTTAGGGGCATATTATCAAGCCAGGCGATAAAATTATCGCCTCATTAGCGGCAGAAAACTGCCGCAAAAACAGCGATAATAGGCTTGATAATATGCTCTACGGAATTCCAATTGAAGCTCAGGTTAGATGTCCTTCACATCTAACATGGGCTTCAATTGGAATTCCATAGAGCATATTATCAAGCCCATTATCGCCGTTTTAGCGGCAGTTTTCTGCCGCTAAAGCGGCGATAATTGTATCGCTTGGCTTGATAATATGCCCCTTAGTGCTGCAAAATTACGAAAATAAGTATCTAGTTTAGATTGCTGCAGCATTAATTTTCTGAAATTCATTTTGTTTCTACTTATTCAAAGGAGAACCGTGTGTCTCAACTTATTTTTGATTTTGCACTTTTTAAGTTTATTTGCCTATACTAGGAGCAACTAAATTATCTACCCACATTTAACAGCTCGTTTCCTTAAAAGGTAAACATACCCCAAGGGGCACAGAGGTGCTCTTATTTTATCTCTCATGGAACACTCTTACCGATTGAATGCTGAGCAAAAACATATACGACCTGATGTGTTCCTTATATTTCAAATAAACTGTTGTATCCACAATCATCAGTCAGCGACAGCACGTTAGGGATAGGTGCCTACTTGCTGAATTCAATTCAGCCTATTAACATCGTAATAACGGACTACAATGTTCAGAGCTCGTTGCTAAGGAGTGAATCTAAAAACAATCTTAGTTCAATTAGTGCGAGCAGCCAAGCATCACCTGTTCTTAATAAGTCTTTGAACACCTTGGTTCAGTTTCCAACCGAATTAACAAGCAGCCTCGGGAACTAAGGGGCATATTAACAAGCCAGGCGATAAAATTATCGCCGCATTAGCGGCAGAAAACGCCCGCTAAAACGGCGATAATTGGCTTGATAATATGCTCTAAGGAATTCCAATTGAAGCCCATGTCGGATGTCCTTCACATCTAACATGGGTTTCAATTGGAATTCCATAGAGCATATTATCAAGCCCATTATCGCCGTTTTAGCGGCAGTTTTCTGCCGCTAAAGCGGCGATAATTTTATCGCCTGGCTTGTTAATATGCCCCCAAGTAAGCCTTTCTGTAGCAACACAGTTTCCTAGCTCCACCACAAGAAGTGTGTGTACATTACCCTCAGGCAACAAAAAGTAAATGCTAAAAGATGAAAAGGATTTGACATGCAGAAAAACAAAAATACTCTATTTGAAGCATGTTCACGGATCGCTCAGTGGATCACCACCTCGAGATACACTCTGCACACTAGGGGGCATATTAACAAGCCAGGCGATAACATTATCGCCGCTTTAGCGGCAGAAAACTGCCGCTAAAACGGCGATAATGGGCTTGATAATATGCTCTATGGAATTCCAATTGAAGCCCATGTTAGACTCCTTCACATTTAACATGGACTTCTATTGGAATTCTCAAGGGCATATTATCAAGTACCTTTATCGCCGTTTTAGCGGCAGTTTTCTGCCGCTAAAGCGGCGATAATTTTATCGCCTGGCTTGATAATATGCCCCCTAGGAGAGGGGCCGAGGTAACTCATTCCAAGCCAGATTAACAAACAGTCCTAGTTATCGACTTGCCTAGGTGTGCAACTTCTCCAATGTTCCACACTTTGTTAATGTCCGTCCACCGTATGTTTTCCTTTGTTATTACTGTGCAATCTATGCACGCATAAAATCTCCATCCAGGACATTCATAATGCTTCACAATTAGCGTTTCTTTTTTCATTTAGAAAACATTTTTTTCTGTGCAACAGCTTCCTTTCCCTCTCGGAGCGGTCTGAGCAATTTGCCATACTTACTGCACTACTTGCGTCTGGTTCATTTTGGTGCTCACCTGTTACACTACTACACCACCCCTAGGTTTCACGACTGCAGAAAAATCTGAATGATATTCGGATCTTTACTGATCAAGCCAGGACTTCGTTTTGTAGGGAGTACTCTACTTAGGTACGTCTTGCACTTTCCAACATTTACTGCATGCAACATGTACGCCTGGGTAATTTAGCTGTAAGTCTGAAATGCAGATTCTTGTGCTGTAGGTGTTGCAAGTTTGTGAATACCCACAAAGGTATAGCTCTATGCTTACCTTATTTGGTAGTCCACTACCTTTCCACTAGTCCTCCGCAGGTGTCTGACAATCAATCAAACTGGATATGTATAGCACTGCTCATCACCTGTGAGGGTATCCAGGCACTAGGGGTTGCTGCTGCTGGGTATAGTTAATCGAACAGCCAGGTTTTCAGACCTTTTCTGAACTCCTGTAAGATGGAGGACGTTCTGAGGTGGAGGGGGAAGCCGTTCCAGGGCTAGGTGACCAGGCAGGAGAAGGAGCGGCTGCTGCTCCTTCTACCCTGGAAGCAGAGAGTGCAGGAAAGGGAGAGGGAGGCGGAGTGGTTGAGGGGTTGGTGGAAGCTTCCTCTGTGTGTGATGTAGGCTGGTCCCTGTTTGTAGGAGTGGGTTGGCATTCTGAACTGGCACCTTTTGTGGACGGGGAGCCAGTGAAGTGTTCTGAGGTGAGTGGTGATGTGGGCCCGCCTTGGGAGGTTGAGAACGAGCCACATAAAATGTTTTGTGAACCAGGCCTTGCAATGTGGGAATGTGACACTCATTTTCCATTTGTGCAGGCACCAGAGGTGAAGAAGGACCATTTCGAATGTTCATATCACTAAAAAAGGTAGCCAGGGACAATGAAGTAAATATTGGAGCACATGGAAAAGATTTGTTATGTTATTTTGCTTACTTCTTTTTCTTTTCTCTTTCCTTTTCCTTGTATTCTCTTTCTTCTTCCTTTTTTCTGCTTTTAGTTTTGGTGCCTCTCTCTAGCTGCTTCATTACCTATTACCATGCACTGTTAAACCTTTAATATATTTTTCCAGTCATAGAGATTTTCTTTTGATGGATTGACACACATATATATATCCTTCCCCCCTTCTCTTTATTTCAAGAAAGAGCTTTAACTTAGAATGAGAAAGATATGATGACACAAGTAAAACAAGCACTGGAAAATCCAGTGGGCCAGTTTTACAGCCAATGGTGCCTGGATGCCTTACCTGAACTCAATTCATTTGTTCATGCACTCAATCACTTATCACTTAGTCCATACAGTAGGTCTCTCTTGCATCCATTCACCCATCAATTGACTCAATCTTGCATTCACCATGCCCATTCACTCACTCACACACACACACACACACGTTTGAATAGTCTTACTTTTGAAGTACAACTTGCAGCTAAACATAGTATCACCATTGGCAGCCTTCCCCACCCCTCCAATGTAACATGCATGCTAATAAATAAACACACAACACATTTCTTGTTTGGGTAAAGTTGCTGCAGGTTTATTACATACACCGTTATGTAATATGGTGGGTTATCTTACAGACGATCCAAGGGCAGGCAACCAACTGGGCCGCCTGCCCGCCTGATGAGCCAAGCAGCACTGGGGGGATCCCTATCTGTGCTGCCCCTTCTGGTGATCCTCTTCACGGATCACGTGACACATGGTGCCTTATTACTCACGCTCCTTTCAGGACGGAGCGTAGCAAAGCAAATCCCCGGTTGTTCAGGCCCACAACCGCCCAAAGGACTAACGGAGCGCCGACACGGTTTCCCAGGAACCTCCCATGAGGCTCCTAGGATTTGGCTCTGGCACCCCCTATGGTGCCGCGCAGAGGTACCCTTCTGTAACCATCTGCTTCCAGATCGCCCTGTAACTCCGTCACAGCTCTGGAGGCCGCCACCGTCGCCGCCAGAGCCCCCCACCAAAACAGCTATAGTCTTACCCGCAACCTCTCCTGTCTAGAGTCTCCTGCAACTCTAGATGAAAGTGAACCATCCCTACTGGTTATAAATGACCCCATCTATATCCCAATAGCCCTTGACGTTAGCCTGGTTTCAGCTTGTGTCTGATGAAACAGAAGGCCCTTTTGGCCTGTGAAGTTGTGCCAAGAACTACTCACCCCTATGGGAAAGTTCCACTGCGTCACATGACTCAGCCCTGCGCCAACTCTGGGCGGGACGGTTTCAGACACCCTGGCTCACAATACCCCATCTATTTGCTGCTCTTACCTAGCTGCCCTCCTTCTAGCATGGTGTGTAACTGAACACCTGTGTCCAACATCTATGGGTTTGCAGCCCACTTGCTGGGTGACCACTCCCATAACCCGCCTGCCTACATTGGCTATAGGGCGAGAAGTTTTGTCCTTAACATTTGAACAGTCCCTTAGCTTTTGAAATCATGACGCACGGGAATGTTCATAACTAGAAGTATGTGACAATGAGCAAGGCTGCCCTCCAGCACTTACCCTGCATTCCTTATTCCTTATGGGAATTTCGCCTGCTCAGCTCCCTCTGTGGTGAAACCCCCTAGGAATACCCGCTTTGAGAATCTGTCTGATTTGCACAATGCGCACTGTCTGCAATAGTAGCCCATTGTGCTTGACTCCTTATTACCCCATTTATTGGGACGGCAGCACACTATGTTGGCTGACCGCGTCCACACCAAGCATGACTAATCTAGCTGACCGTGCGGGGCTTTTGAGCTTGACTACAGGAACAGGTCACTTAGTTAAGTGACCTGTCACTTATTAAAGTCACTAAAGGAAGGAAGTGCACTGGGGTGCACTTACTTCCCCCCGTTGACTAGACAATTGCACAGACCCCTTTGGGAGCTAACCCTGGTGAACGGCTTGTTGTTGTGAAATCTGGTTTGACCCTATATGTATTAATGCCTGCTATTGGCGACACCTCACCCTTTCATGTCGTGACAACTTCTGCAGTACACCTCGCTTGCTTAACTGCCGTTTGGTCACAGATGCCAATACCTGCTAACCTTCTCTGACTCTGAATGCTTAAACTCGTAAAAGTGTCGGAATCACAGATTCCCAGTTTCATGTAAGCTGCAGTACACTTTCAGTGGATCCGCTGGGCAATACCACAAACCGCATTGGTCATGAGAACATTAAGAAGCACCCAATTTTTGCCTGGTCGTACCTCTAAATGATACTGGCTTCGCACAGCTGTAAGGCAAGAGACACACATCTTAAACCTGACTACTGGTTTTTGCCACTTGGCACCCTTCTGGCTGCAGCTCTGTTTGTGCAGCGCGCATGCCCCCAGGGCACGATGTCACTGAACAGCTGGTGTCTGTTACCCACTCGCTGTTACTAATCTATCGCCAACTGCCCTTACTTGGATTGAAGGAAATCTGGATGCTTCCTAAGGACTGTAGAATTAATGCTCCAACCTAGTTTGACCCCAAAACTTAGGGAAAACCCAAGTAGTAATCATGCCCTTCATTGTACATCTACCCCAGCGTTGACCATCAACGTATTTGGAACATTGGTAGCAGAAGATGGCCCTTCCAATCTCAGGTTCTAGCCCACAGAAGAATAACCCAGGGGGCAGGCAAGTCTGTGGGAACCAGAGGGGAACATTCTGTGCAACTACCTGCCCTTTTCCTGAATAATGGTAATGCCAAGGTCAATAATACCCTGTCGCCATTTGGCTCTAACGCAGTGTTTACCAAACTTTTTATGCACCGCAGCACACTTGTTAGATGACAATTACCACCACCGCCTTCTGCCCTGGCTAAAGCGCAGGTGAATGTGTCTTAATGAAGCGACCTGAAACCTGCCCATGGTTGCAGAGGGATGCCCACCCAGAGTACATGGTACCTGTCTCGAGCGCATGAAGGAGATTATTTGTATTACTTGTTCTCCTGCCTCTTTCATGGGACTCTCCACTGAAGTCATGAGCATTAAATAGTTCCACTCCTATGTGGGATCCTGAGGCACTTTTTAATAATCCTGTCTGTAAAAATGCCAAATCTGGACTCTCAAAGAAGTCAGTCTGGGTGGCAATATCGCGATCAGACTTCAGTAAGGGGCGGTGCCATTCAGCTCTCGCCTTGTAAAATGAGGTTCTCGCCCTCCATCACCTGCAGATAAACTTTTAGAAAGAAGAATTAGAGGATGAATTCACAGATCAGGACTTATAAAAATCTAAAGTATGTACAAAGCAGTACATCCAAAGGCTATATTGGCTTATTTGTTTTGCTTCTCACTTAAAAAAGCTACGTAAAATGTACTAGTGAAAAAAGGCAACATGTATAATCTTTTGCAAACCATTTTAAAAAAGAAAAAAGAAAAAAACTAATGGGAACGTAGCAAGATTGATAGCTGCAAAATTCTGCTGCTGATTTAAGGGAGCAAACAGGAACAGTATCCCAAAATGTTACGAAGTACCAATTACTCCCATTCACTTCTTCTGAATCTCAAGATCACGACTCCAATGACAAAAGATTATCTGGAATTTTGCACGGAGTAGGACAGTGGACAGCTTAAGACTTTAATGAAGATTTCTATGAAGGAGAACTATGATTGCAAAAATAGGGAATCGTTATTTATTTGTAATACTGACTCTTCGTAATAGATGAGTGTAGCATCCTACCCAGCGCGGGCACTCGCCAATGACTATGCCAAACACGGACAGTAGTTACACATATCTTTATTCTTCAGCTCAATGTTCTAAACCTCAGCGCTCTAAACCTCAATGTTCTAAACCTGCATTCACTTCATTACACACTTATAGGTCCTCCTCGTCCCAGTCCTTACTAGGCAATCCTTCCTCACGACAGTCCAATTAAAAATGTTAGTGTTTCTTTTATCTTTACCCTATATGCCCCTCCCACCCACCGGCATGCATTTTTTTACAGTCCGACATGGCGATGGGAGCGTTGGTGTTTGCTGTGCCATGTTTTTTTCCTATTCCTGTCAGTTCGTGCAGGAGGGCTACATAGCAGTGATTTGTTTTCCCCTCATGTTTGTTCTGTGTACACGAAGACCTCACCGGTGTTCTGGTCAGTCACGTACCTGCTCCGTTGCCTGAACGCGTTCCCCGCCCATGTGCAGGGGTGGGGAGCTTTCCTTTGTGTTCTGTCTTTGGGTCGCTCCGGTGCTGGGGTTTTCAAGCAGCATCTGGCTCCCGCGGCCATGATCTTTGTTTCTGTGGCTGTAGGGGAGGCAGCAGGGCTGTCCTTTTTGGCATTTCTAAGTCTTGTGTTGGTTGAGACTTGGTTGCTTAGTGACAGTATTTAATTGGAGTTGCTGGGCACTTCCTGGTTTATTCTGTGGCTTCCTAAGTGGTGTTTGCTCTTCCTGCTTCTGCCATGGGAGATGAGGATTCCTCTCCGGTGCCTGCATAAATTATGTCCAAAAGTAATAATGTACAGGAGCTGCAGGAGGATGACCTGTTGCAGATTTACAGGTCTGATTTGCCGGATTTAATTAAGTCTGCTGTGCAGGCTGCGCTGTTAAACCTTCTGCTAAAAAGGACATGGACAATTGCCCTAAAGGGAAGGTTTTTTCTGACATGCTGGTCCATATTCATGAGGTGCTGGGGTTTGATCCTAAGACCTGTCCGTTCATGATGTCATCAAGGACATTCTAGCTACGGAATGGCTTGAGGTCGACAAGCTGAGGATTCCTTGCTTTTTGAGAAAACGGTATGCCTGGCAGAGAGAGTTTGATGCCCAGTTTCCTCAAGTTCCTAAAGTCAATTCTATTTTGTCCTCCATGGCTTCTTCTTTATCTTCGGAGGAGGCTTCCCTTGCTGACCCAGTTGAGCAGAGGGTAGAGTCCACTCTGAAGCGTGATTATGCTGCTTCTCATTTTGGGGTTCGGGCTAGCACTTACTCGGCCTATGCCTCGCAGGTCCTTATCAAGGATTTTGAGAAGTTGTTTGACTGTCTTTAGGATCAGGGGGATCCCACTCCTGTCTTGGCGCAGATGGAGGTCTTGGCTCAGTTTCTGTCTGATGTGACTTTTATAACCTGTGGGTCTTCTCCTATGCTGCCAGGGCAGCGATTGCTGGTAGGATGTCTCTCTGGACCAAGCCTTGGCGTCTTGACGCTGCTCAGAAGACCTTGATTCATAAACTGCCTTTTGATGGTACCCGGCTTTATGGGGACGATTTGAACAAGATGGTGCAGTGGTCTGCGGAAGAGAAGAAGTTGTTGAAACCTTTTCAGAATGTGCAGAAGAAGTCCTTTTCCCATAAACAAGGATTTCAGGGTTGTAGTGTGGGTTAACCACGCCCTATGTACAACTCTAAGTTAGCATAACCTCGATGGCTGTTAGAAAGCCAGCTTGCTGCTTCTGCTGCTTTTGCACGCGACACTGTTGTTACATGTTATTCATTCGAGAACTGCTGACTCGACTTTGCTTCACATGAGAACCGTCTGTTGTTTAACATCTTTAACAGCGAGTAGTGACCTTGGTCTGTACACCGTGTAAGGAACGAGTCTGGGTCACTAGAAGGGGCAGGTTGTTGTGTTCAGGTTGATCGTACCACTTTTTAGACATAACATACATACAGCTGCCAATACCTGAAAGACGAGCCCTTTAATATTACAGAGTAGCATGTTTTCTGTTACATTCGAAACGAAGAGCTGAAGCAGGAAGAGCCTAGCTGATTCTGTGATGTGATTCCACTAAGCTGATCTGTAAGGTATGGGGTCCCCCATGCAAGCCTAAGAGTCCTTCTATTAGTCTAATAATACCTTATTAGTTGCTAGAGAAAGGAGGGTGGTTGTGTTCCACGGTCATTATTATTATGATTGCTCCTTTCATTTTCTATGGTATTGTGACAATGCTGATGGTGCTGATCCTAACCATTTGTCTGCTTGTGTTAGCCAAAGTACTGCATCTTAGGACGCGAGGTTTATAAAATAAACTCTTTAAACTTTTACCGTGTCTTTGTTATTCTGTTGTGGACTGATATATAGCTACCAAAGGGTATTTTGGGTTCCCACCACTCCTGAGAGTATCTAAGTCGCTTGTTCTGGGTTGTCTATACATTGGGACCGCCGAGCCAAATCTCGGATAACAAATGTGACACTAAGTTAGTCGGATAGGGGTTCTTAGTTCTGTGGGGAGTTTCTGGTACACCACAATTCTCTGAGGTCCTGGTTTCCTGCGCATAGTTCTGTGCATAAGCAACGTTTGGTCTTTTGATCTGAAACGCCTTAGTAGTGCTTTTATTAGTCCACAACGCCCTCACTCTGGTTTCCGGATAACTTGAGTGACCGCTTAACCTACCTAGGTTTCGACTGAAGGTTCTTTCAAGCTTGATTATTAAAAAGGTTTTCTTTTTCTGAACCCCAGTGCTACAGTATAGCTTTTCGTTGTTCTTTCAAAGTGTCCCGATGGCGGTCAATATTGCCGCGCATAGTAGGGTTCCCCTGACCGCACATTTAAGGGTCTATGGGGTTCCGGATGATGGCTTGGCTGTTATTTTAGTGGTAGGCGCTGATGCGGCGTTCCCGTATGAGTTGTTTTACTCTTGGGTGACGTTTGACAAAGTGGATGCAAACGATAGTTTGTTCCACGATTATACTCACACCGCAATGCCTGCTGCCTATGCCCCTTATCGGACACTTGAAATTCCTCTTGGTGCCTGGCAGCATACTATTTGGCTTAATGGCGCCCTCCCCCATGTGGTAGCGCCGGCGAGAATGGGCCCGTTGTCAATAGCAGGGGCCACATGGCCGGTGCTTGCCGGTTATGCTCCCCATCCCCGCTACATGACTGTGGCAGTGGCGGAGTTAAGAGTGCTACACACTGCCCTGATTACGGTCCATAGGGCGTTAGTGCAGTACGTGTCTCGCAATGTGCAGGTGGGGGCACCTGCGGTTGCGGGTCACACGACTGACCATCATGCGACGGTCATTAGTCCAGTAATGGTTAATTCGGTTGTCGGCAAGCGCCCCCAGCAGAGGGATGAATTCCCTTACTGGCTTGCTGAAAAATTTGATCAATTTGAAGCCGTTTTTCCCAATACTTCTCCTGTGGATAAACACAGGATACTCACTATAACATTACCTAAGGACCTGGTCCCCGATATTGTCGACTGTGACAATTGGGGCAAGGTCTTTGCTGCGACCTATGCGAAGTGTTACGGCACTCCGTCTATGTCTGTACTGCCCTCGGTCATCAAGAAAGTCCAAGAGAATCATGGTGCCGAGGCAGCGATTGAGTTGGGATTGAGGCTTGTCGGTAGCTTCGATGTGGTTAGTTCCATGATTATGGGCAACCTCAAAGGAGATGCCATGCAATTCCAGGTGTGCAATATGATGGCACTTGTGGATCCTGGTGACAAGCCGAAGGAGTTCGCTAAAGTTATAGCGAAAGCCTACAGAATGGTTGGTCGTAGCGCCTTGGGTGTGAAACCCGCCGTAGTCATTCCGACTGCAGTACAGCAGCCTAAAGTGAGTTCGTCAACGAAAGACGAAAAGCCCAACTTTCTGAAACAAAGTTGGCGAGCTAAGAAACAGGGGAAGCAGCAAGAGAAACAGAGGTCTCGTTCTGCATCACCGGTGCAGACACAGAGTGAACGCACTTATGATTTGCGCGATCGTTCTAACATTAAGTCACCTGATAGATTTCAGGTTCCTGACCAACGCTCTCCTCGTTCTTCACAGGAAACATCGGCTTATCAATCCGGTGGCGGAGATCGTGTAAAGGGAAAAGGTGCTCAAGGTTGTGAGCAGCCCCGTCAGACTGACGGCAAAGGCAAACAGGACGAGTCTGCACGTCAAAGACCCCCGTTTCAGAAGAAGAAAGTTGCTGCTCTGACTGCGCGATATGCCTCAGATGGTACGGACACAGCTTCTGAACCAGACATGGGCACTAACGCTGCTAGACAGCGCGGCGGAAGTTACAATAGTGCGACAAGCGCTGCGTCCGTTTCTGGCGGCGACAGCAACTGATACATATGTAAGTGTTGAAACTGCTGATACTCGCGTAGCTCCCCCTGAAAGAATGTTTAAAATTACCCTTTTAATTGAAGGTGACATACAGTGTAAAATTAAGGTGGTATTTTGGGATCATCTAACCTCCACCTATGATATACTTTTGGCGGAGGCAGATTGGCCCCCGGCTTTCGTGTTGGAGGCTCCTAGAGGGGAGGTGGTAATCCTCCCTTCCTTTGGGCACACAGTGCCATTGGAACATTCTACCAGGTTAGCCGGGGAGTGGGCGCAGGTGCTTGCACCTGCGTTGTACCGTACTCAGGTGGGTTGGGACAAATTTTCTCCCAATCATAAGATTCCGTTGCGGTCGGAGCCTCAGCCTCAACCCCAATACCCCATGCGTCGCGAGGCTAGGTATCACGTCGCGTCTATCCTTGAACAATTGGAATATCAGGGAGTGATTGAAACATGTGTGTCACCCATGAATAATCCTTTATTTACAGTGACGAAGCCTGACGGTTCGTACCGCCTAGTTTTGGATTACCTCTTGGAGATGATTGACCCGGAAGCATATTCGTATGTGGATATTTTCCTCACGGACGACGAGTTGCTTCCACACCTTGCTCGGGTGGATAACATAATAACTATGTTTGCTGACTATGGTTACAAGTTCAACTTTGCCAAGTCCCACATTGCCGAGTTCACAGTGTTGTTTTTGGGGTACGAACTCAATAATGAGGGTCGAGGCTTGGCTCAGCAGTTCCTTGAGAAAGGCGCACGCCTCAGTACTCCTTCGACACTGAAAAAATTACAATCTTTGCTGGGTTTTCTGAATTTCGGTCGTACCTACATTCCTGATTATGCCCAGCGTATCAAGCCGCTTTATGCCTTGGTACAACCTACTTATACCAAATCTTGCTGGCTGCCTGAGCATTCAGCTGCTGTGCAAGCATTGCAGTCTGATCTTCTAGCTTCGAAGTTTTTGCAAACTCGTGATAACCACACTAACCTGGTCATTAGAATCGTACCGGGTGCAGTGGGTTTCACCTACTTGACGTTCAATGAGGGCGACAGAGTCCCCATTGCTTACAAATCTCATCTGGACACCTCGGCTGAGCTGCGCTTTTCCGCTGTCGAGAAGGTACAGACAGCAGTTCAGATGGCGATCTTGAAAGAGCGAGCGCTATCACAGGGAAAGCACATGCTGGTGGTGACACCGTACCCAGCCCTTGAGGCGGTTACTAAAGCCAGTGTACCTAATTCTAAGGCTTTGCATCCGAGGTGGATACAATGGGCAACATCCTTGTCTTCGCCTGACGTCACATATATCTTTGACGCGGCATTACAGACACAGGAGTTCTTGGAGTATGAATTCGTTCATCCTGCTCCTCTGACTTTGCGCCCACTTGAGGAGTACCATTGTGTCATACACACTGATGGGTCTGTGCAACCCGCAACTGGATCAAAGCACGCCTATTCAGCGGCCTGCGCAATTGTAGTAGGTACTTTCGTGAACGGTGAGTTCCAGTCTGATGTCGTGCGTACGCAGTCATTGGGTGATTGTACCGCGCAGTTGGCAGAGCTGAGAACTCTGGTGCTTGCACTGGAGTTTGCTGATGCTCGGGTCACCACTCTTATAGTGAGTGACTCGTTTTATTGTGTTCAATCGTACAACGAGAATTTACACTTTTGGAGTCAGAATGACTTTCATGATTCGAAAGGTAGCACAGTTAAGCACAAGATGCTTTGGGTTCGAGTGGCAGAACTTAGAGAAGGCCTGCCCCTCGTGAATGTAGTTCACACTCTTGGTCACCAGCGTGTTGGTGTCCATGCTGTCGGTAACAGTTTGGCTGACGAGGCAGCAAAAACCGCAGTGGCGACATATTTAGTAGCAGCAGTTACAAGATCCAAAACTAGGATTGATGATGACATCTTGGCAGCTATTGCTGCGTCCGAGAAAGGGACGGGCTTTCCTAAAGGATTCCCTTCCCGCTACCATTATCGTTTAAGTCCTGATAACGTCCCTTTAGTGAGGATTAACGACGTTGGTGACAGATTGATTCCCAACGCGGACTGCTGACCATCTTTGATTACAGCTGCCCACGAAGGTGTTGCGTCAGCGCACGCCTGCGTTTCGGCGACTGTGTCTCTTTTACAGCAGCGTTACTGGTGGTACGGTTTGTACAAACAAGCGCGTGCTTATGTCCTTTTATGTGACATTTGCCAGCAGATTAAACCTTCTACTGCCGCGCGTCCACCACAAACGCAGCTGTTTATATCTAATCAACCACTTGCGTGTGCATATTTAGATCACTGTGGTCCTTTTTCCTCTGATACTGCGTACAAGTTTATCTTGGTTGAAGTGGATTCGTGCACACGTTTTCTGTGGGTATGGCCGCAAAGAAGTACTGATGCCCGGACGGTCATCAAGGATTTGCGTGTCTTTATTGGGAGTTTTGCATGTGGTACCCTTCATTCTGATCAGGGCCCTGCGTTTGCCTCAAGGGCTTACAAAGAAGCCATGAGAAGTTTGGGGGTCCAAGTCAAATTTTCGTCTCCATACCGGCCTGAGGGCAATAGTGTTGTGGAGCGAATGAACCGTGACCTAAAGCAGTCTTTGACAGCAAGGGTATTAGGTACAGGCCGAAGCTGGCTGACCCACTTGTATGACGTGCAACGTGCACTTAATAATCTCCCTAGAAGGTCTCTGGGTGGGCGGACCCCATACATGATGCTCTGTGGAGTACGAATGTTTGTTCCGGACCTTGAGGGTCTAGACATGGCGGCGGC
This sequence comes from Triturus cristatus, assembly GCF_964204655.1. Taxonomy (NCBI): domain Eukaryota; kingdom Metazoa; phylum Chordata; class Amphibia; order Caudata; family Salamandridae; genus Triturus; species Triturus cristatus. The sequence continues at coordinate 763,601,076 of NC_140581.1, read as the reverse complement.
TGCCGCGCCTTTTGACCTAGATGATCACTGTGCTGTATTACAGAATCTACAAGAAACAAGAGCCATTCTGGCGAAGGAACACGTACCCTCTACATGCGAAGCTGAGCTCCTGATTCCGGTAGTCGGCTGGCTACCTCGAGTTGGTGATCTGGTCCGTGAGAAGGTGGAGAACAAGAAAGAGTTTGGCCCCTCTTATCGTGCACCAGTCCCGGTGCTTGGAGTCCAGGGTACCCGTACAGTCATTTTACCACCACTTCCTGGTCGCAAGGAAAACAGGTACATCTCGATTGACAATGTCAAGCTACGGCGAGTGGCCGATACTTCATAGTATGACACCATCAGTTTCTTGCCCTTCCATTCTGCGAAATTCTGTTGTGCTGCCGCCCTCGACCATCATGCCTGAGGTTGCCGTTGAGATGCATGCTGTTGCTTCCCCTCTTATACCTCCCCTTGATGGTGGTTTGCCTGATGATCCTGAGTATGCTTATCCTGCAAGTGTTCCATTGCCTCTTTTACATTCAACAGCGATTGACCAGTCCCGTTCTTCCTTTGACACTGAATCAATGACTTCCACTGCCCCATCCAAAATTGCTATATTTTTTGCCTGGTTCAAGAGACATTTTTTAGTGGCACCATGGACTTACATCTGGCTGGTGCTAATCTGTGTTTTTTTGTTCATGACAATTGGCTTTGTGGTAGGGTTTTTTAAAATTATAAATGGACACTACCTGAATGAGCGATCTTCGATTGAATCCATTGCTGGAAGTTTGGCCCCCCATTCCTCATCACACATTATGAAAAGGGACCAGACTTTTGTGAACATTACTGCCTGGCCTGTGCGTGATGGGATTGCTTGGGATGCTGTTAAATTTCAAATTCATGGACCTACAGAAGTGATTAATGTGCCTAATGTATTTCGTGTTTCTATGGGTGATGTCGTTAAACATAATATTAGATCTGATGATTGGGATGTACACGCAATAGAAGCACTGTTTTCTGATTTAAAATATTATGCTGCATTTGATGCTGAGGATTTATATTTAAATTCTGCTAATTATGGTGAACAATTTTGTTATCAACATTATGGCACGCATTTCCTACACAGAGCAAATACATTTCGAAATTTTGTTAATTACACACAATGGGAACATTGTCCCACCCCTCATCAGGGCAGTTCTACAACGTTAGTGAACAAGTTCACATACTTTTCGGATTTCAGTGTGTCTAAACCGGCCTCCTTTTATTTTAAGATGGCACCTGAAACTGCCTCGAAGGTACGGTTGACACATACCAAATTATTATATTCCAAATCCTTTATGGACGAATTGGCAGTCGGAGGCTATGAGCTATGGAAAACTACTGTCGATCTTAAATCGGTTTGGGGTACTAAACCGTGGCAGGTTCAGGGGACAGAAGCTTTGCATCGTGCCTGTCTTATCCCTAACCACATGTTATTTTTAAATTCATCTATTTTTCAGACGACTTGCTTTGGCTTGTCCACGTCTAAAAGGATGAATTCCCCCGCAATCCCGGATCTGGGTGCTTATCCCGGCTGGGGTAATTTCACAGATCTTTCCCTTATTAAGTTGCAGTCCCTTTTTTCCAACTCCACCTTTAATGTTTCGGCATTTAATCCTGAGGGTTGGTTGGTTTGGCAAACTGGTGCAGATTCTTGTCAATGCCGATTTTTAGCACTAACACCTGGGTACACTCAAGTCAGGGTGGATCCTCATTTTGAATCATCACACACTGTAACTACCTACTCTGTGGGCAAATTATGCCAGTCATGGCTGCAACATTCCACATTAGCGTCTGTTAAGCTACATTTGTCACGTTTAGACGACAAAATCGATTTGAATGATTTTATTAAAGGTCCTGCAGTAGGCAGGTCCAAAAGATGGGTATATGCTATTTACAATGAAGTTTGGAAATTGTCGCAAATTGAGGCTGCCTCCAGATTACGTGCTATTGACCAGGCCAATATGGAAAAAGTGTTGGCTGTGAACGATAATAGTATAAATACCTTGTCTTCTAGGATTTACACTTTAGATAATATTGTTTCATCTGTCGTAGATATTGTGCAGGATGATTTGTCTGTATTATACCATGGCCAGAATCAGTTGCGTTCTGTTATGCAATTTGCATGGACATTGCAGACGTTAAAGGCAGGGAAAGTTCCATGGGATTACATGAATGTTTCCTCTCTGTTCCTCCCTTTTAATTTGACTGCAAAGCAACAGTTTATGTCTATGAAAGATGCCACTTATTCATTACTGCACATTGAGAAGTTAGAACTTTTGCCTTTCTCTATTGCCGAGTTAAATTCGGCCACGTGGCTTATTCACGGCGTAATCACTTTACCTTTTGCGCTTTTTCAATTTAGTTCATGCATGAAACATTATGCTCTGGGCAGATATGAACAACTTGGTAGTGCGTTCCTGCACGAAGTTTGGTCGCTCCCATTTACATATAGATGCATGCGGGAGGGCACAGAGGTTTATCTGAAAGGTGAGGAATGCACTTCTGCTCCTGATCATTCTGTAGTGTGTAGACATATACAATTACATGGTGCTTGCAATGTACACGCTCCTAATTTAGCTTGCATTTTGAAAGGTGTTCCTGTACCAGTTATAACCCCTTCATTTACACTGCTTGCTAACGGTAGTTGTTTGCTATTAAATAATGAGAATTGCTGTGGGATGCTGAAGGGCATTCCGTACATAGTCACTGTTTCCCAGCGTGTAGTTTGCTGTAATAATGTCCTTTTCCCGCCCCCGCATGGCCGGCTCGATGTTTCCATCTGGCCTTCGATTCCAACCTTGAGCGCAGAGTTCAACCAGATGAGCAGAATAAGGGCTCTTTTGTCTCAAAGGGAGGTCGCCTTAACTTCATCCCGTGAAACCTTTCTTCTTCACGTGGCAAACACCCGCACGGAGGTGCAGGCGCTTTTGAATACTGACCTCCCCTTCCATTTTGGAACATTGATACAGACTATCTTTAATGCCTCGTCTACGACTGGCATAGTTCATTTTTTAAACTAGTGGGCTCCGGCCTCGTGACCTCCTTTCAGACTATTTTTGGTGTGATCCCCGTGTTTTTTCATTCTATTTTTTCCAGCGTCTTCGGAGGTCTTCCTTTGCTTCTTGCCCTTATTGCTGGAATACTTTTGCTGGTTTGCGTCCTACGCAATGGCTGCGCAACTTGCATACAGAGACAACATGCCCCAGCTGTTTCATCTGCGTAACCGGATGCTTGAATACTATGGCACGTTGCCCCTGGTGACCTTAAGTGTCGCGTATGGATTGTCCTTCCGGTTCCCGTTCTTTACTTGTGTACAACCCGTCTTTCACTGCCTGGATTGTCCTTTCCAGTGGGCTCTGGATTTGTGCCTTTCAACCTCGGTGTCACCTGTACCGGATTTTGGTCAACTGATGGGCCCCTTAACGGCTCATGAGTCTGAATGTTCTGGTGTTGGGTTTATGGCCTTGGGTGCGGCACATGGAGTCCTTGGTAATTGGGCCATCGAAGAGGCTGCGTTTGACTTTCTAGAACTAAGTTATATCGAGGAACCTTCCTGTTGTCCCCGTGTGGTGCTGGAAGCTCCGATTGTGAGTGAGCACGTGTGTTCCTTTCCCCCGTTAAACTGGATGGCAGATACTTTTGCGGAACGCTCCAATGATTTCCTCTTGGAGGCTGTTGCAGCTTATTGTGCCTATACCTTTATGGATTGACTATTTGTCATGATTCGACCCTTGATGTGTCGAGAGGTGTCATTTTTTCCCATATTTTTCATGGTTTTTTTCACCTGACGAATTTTTTTTCTTTTTTTTCAAACTTACACTTACCTTATATGGACTTATAGTTCATGCCCTTGGTTCCGTTCTTTCTAACTTGAACTCTGCGTTCTTGATAAGTGCGCCCCTAGTGGTTAGTAGTCTGATCAAAGGGGGATGTAGTGTGGGTTAACCACGCCCTATGTACAACGCTAAGTTAGCATAACCTCGATGGCTGTTAGAAAGCCAGCTTGCTGCTTCTGCTCTGCTTTTGCACGCGACACTGTTGTTATATGTTATTCATTCGAGAACTGCTGACTCGACTTTGCTTCACATGAGAACCGTCTGTTGTTTAACATCTTTAACAGCGAGTAGTGACCTTGGTCTGTACACCGTGTAAGGAACGAGTCTGGGTCACTAGACGGGGCAGGTTGTTGTGTTCAGGTTGATCGTACCACTTTTTAGACATAACATACATACAGCTGCCAATACCTGAAAGACGAGCCCTTTAATATTACAGAGTAGCATGTTTTCTGTTACATTCGAAACGTAGAGCTGAAGCAGCAAGAGCCTAGCTGATTCTGTGATGTGATTCCACTAAGCTTATCTATAAGGTATGGGGTCCCCCATGCAAGCCTAAGAGACCTTCTATTAGTCTAATAATACCTTATTAGTTGCTAGAGAAAGGAGGGTGGTTGTGTTCCACGGTCATTATTATTATGATGGCTCCTTTCATTTTCTATGGTATTGTAACAATGCTGATGGTGCTGATCCTAACCATTTGTCTGCTTGTGTTAGCCAAAGTACTGCATCTTAGGACGCGAGGTTTATAAAATAAACTCTTTAAACTTTTACTGTGTCTTTGTTATTCTGTTGTGGACTGATATATTGCTACCAAAGGGTATTTTGGGTTCCCACCACTCCTGAGAGTATCTAAGTCGCTTGTTCTGGGTTGTCTATACATTGGGACCGCCGAGCCAAATCTCGGATAACGAATGTGACACTAAGCTAGTCGGATAGGGGTTCTTAGTTCTGAGGGGAGTTTCTGGTACACCACAATTCTCTGAGGTCCTGGTTTCCTGCGCATAGTTCTGTGCATAAGCAGAATCCCTGCAACAGGGTGCTCTGTCTTCTTCTCAGCCTTTTCATGGTCAGGCCCATGCTAGGAGGGCTGCTTTCCATTATAAATGCTGGCCTCAGCAGCAACAGCAGCCCCATGGTGCTGGACAAAATTGACTATGCCAAGGAGGGGGCTCGGCTATTTGTTCCTGGATCGTTGATCAGTCTGATTTCCGACCAGTGGATGCTGTCGGTCATCGTTCTGGGTTACTGGATTCCATTCCAGCGCCCGCCACCTTTGGACTGTTTTCAGATTAGCCCATTGTCACCGACCTCGTGAAAAAGTCTGCCATGTTGTCAGGCGTGGACCTCTTGCTGTCAAAGGACACTGTTGTCCTGGTTCCGGAGGCGGGGCCTGGGACTCTATCCGACTCTGTGTCTGGTCCCAAAACCCGATGGTTCCTTCCACCCGATTCTGAATCTCAAGTCTTTGAACAAGTTGGTGCAGCTGGATCATTTCGGATGTCACATTGCAATCCGGCATTCCCCTCATCCAAGAGGGTTATTTTTTTGCTTCTCCGGACTTAGAATACGCCTATTTTCACATTCCTGGCCATCTGGGAAGTTAGCGGTTCCTAAGGTTTGCAGTGAACAGGGTCCATTACCAGTTTTGGGTATAGACTTTCAGCCTCTCTTCTGCTCCCCGGACTTTAACCAAAGTATTGTCTCCTGCTGTGGGGGTTTTGCAGCTTCAGGGTTTCTCTGTGTTTCCCTACATTGATGATTGTTTGGTCTCTGCTTCCTCCCTTCCTAAGGTTCTTCTGGCAGTGGAGGTGATGATGGCCATGTTCCAGGGTTCAAGCTGAATCTGATGAAGTCTCATCTGGTCACTGTGCAGAGACTTCAGTTCATCGGGGGACATTTCGACACCTTGTTGGGGTTTCTCCCTCCTGCTCGGATCTCTACCCCACAGGTTCTTCTGCGGGACCTGCTGAGTCGCCCTTCTGCCCCGGCTCGGATTTGCTTGCGGGTCCAGGGGTTAAAGGCTGCCACCACGGCTGTGGTTCCTTGGGCTCGCCTGCACCTCAAGCCCTTGGTGAGTCATTTGTTGACTCAGTGGGACCCCTCCAGTGCAGATTACGATGCTCTGGTTCCTCTACCCCCTGTTCTGGTTTGAGATTTGGACTAGTGGCTTTGCACTCCCAATCTGGAGAAGGGGTGTGTTTCCAGCGCCCTCCTCCCATCTTGTTGACGACGGACGCCAGTCTTTGGGAGGTGGGGGGCCACGTTGGGGTCCCTTGGAGGACAAGAGTCAGTGGTCTCGGGTGGACAGGGCCCGTTCCTCGAATTGGCGGGGGTGGCAGCCATTGGGCAGGTGATGCTGTTCTTTCATGTTTCTCTCCAAGGGGTGAATCTGTTGGTTCGTACCAACAATCAGGTGGCTCGTTGTTACTTGATCCACCGGGGGGCCCGGTGCATGTCTCTGAATCTACTGGCTTCCATGATTGGTGCTTGGGCAGAATCTCACCTGTTGGCATTAAGGACTGTTTACAATCAGGGGTTCCTGAACTTTCATGCAGACAGCTTGAGCCGCAACCTTCTGTCCTGGATTCTGTTCAATCTGTCTGTTCCTCTGTCCCTGGACCTTTGTCTTCGTTTTGGGACTCCCTGGATCAATCTTTTTGCTTCTCCTCACAACTCTCTTCTCCCTCGGTTCTGTTCCGAGGTGATTTGCCTTCAGGCTTGGGCGGTGGATGCACTCTTGGTTCCTTGGCCCTTGGGCTTTCTGTATGCTTTCCCTCCAATTCCCCTCCTCCCGAGGGTGCTGCAGAAGATTCGGGGGGAGAGAGTGTCTGTGCTCTTGATTGCCCCGTTTTGGTCCCGCTACCTTTGTTTTTCGCTGCTAAAGGAGCCGGCGGGGGGCAGGTTTGTCCGGCTTCCCTTGGTTCCGTCTCATCTTCAGTTTCCTCTCCTGTCTTTACCCCGTCTTCGTCGCTTAAATCTGATAGCCTAGCTCCTGAACGGTTAACATTGGAATCTTTGGGTTGTTCTTCTTTAGTGGCCTGTGACATTCAGCAGTCGCGTCGGCCTTCAACCCTTAAGAGCATTGGGGCTCTTTGTCTCACGGTGCTCCTCTCATGGTGTGGATCCAGCTTCTATTCTTGATTTTCTTTGAGATAGGTTTTTGAAAGACCATTCCCCTGTCACTTTGCCTGCTCAATGGGCTGCGGTTCGGGCATGTAGGGGGCCTCCTTGGAGGGTGTTGTTCCTATGGTGAGTCGGCTTCTACAGAGTTTTCAGCTTTGTCGTCCGGTCACTCCTGTGATTGTGCCTTCTTGGGATGATGCCAACTGTTTTGAGGGGTCTGCAGTTGCCCCATTTTGAGCCCTTGTTGGATGAGGATTTGTTGTGGTTGTCTGCTAAGGTGGCGTTTTTGTTGGCCATCCCCTCCGTCCTGGAGGTTGGGTGCTTAACTTGCATCATTTCCTTATTTGCAGTTTTTTCAGGACAGGGTGGTTTTGCAGCTTGACCCAGACTTTCTCCCTTAAGTCTCCTCCAAATTCCATTTACAGCAGGAGGTGGTTATCCTTGATTTGCCTGGGGATGGGGATGCGATTATTCCTTCGGCCTTGGATGTTTGCAGGGCGCTTCAAATTTACATCCAGCATACCCTTGGAAATCGTCTTTCTCCTACCCTGTTTGTCTCCTGTGGGGGTGTGGCCAAGGGGAAGAAGGTTTCTACTTCCACCATCAGTCGGTGGGTGCGTCTGTGGGTCTGCCTCCTCGGACTCAGGTGCAGGGACGTTCGACGCATTCTGTGTCCACTTCCTGGGCTGAGGAGGCAGAGGTTTCTATCCGGGAGATTTGTAGGGCGGTCACTTGGCAGTCTCATCATACATTTGTCAAGCATTATCGTCTTGATGTTTTGCATGCCTCTTTGGACAATTTTGCTGTCGGCATCTTCAACGTTCCTGTACCTTAGTCATTTGTTTGATTAAACGTTTTGTACTATTTCATAAATCCCTGGTGTCCTGCGTTTTTCTTCATGGTTTTCTGCTTATGAGGTCCTCACATAGTAAGGACTGGGACGAGGAGGACATATGAGGGGGTAATGTTTTGTTACTTACCGGTAATCTTCATTACCCCGATTAAGGTCCTCCTCGTCCCAGTCCTGTTCACTCCCTCCCGCCCGCGATGTTTGTGTCTGTACTTGTTAATAACAGGCATGGCAGGGGTGGGGGGGGGGCTTATATGGTAAAGATAAAAGAAACACTAAGATTTTTAATTAGACTGTTGTGAGGCAGCATTGCCTCACATAGTAAGGACTTAGATGAGAAGGACCTTAATCAGGGTAATGAAGATTACCAGTAAGTAACGAAACAATACCCTCCAACACCTATGTCACAGGTCTACAGAGTCCATCAGGAACCAAAAGAGTTAAATTATTCTTTATTCACACAACACTACATCTCCCCCTTTGTTAAATAAAAAGTTGCAACCTTTTTCAGTAAATAAATACATAAATAATTACAAATACATATACACTTATAAGTCTTCAATGAGCCTTTGTGGTGCTTGGATCACACGTCCTGATTAGGTCATCGAAAAAAACGGGAGATGGAAGTTAAAGTGTCAGTGAACTGCATAGGTGAGGTAGAAACAACAGCAGTTGCAGGATCATCAACTGTCTGTCTGTATCCAGTTTCTACAGACATCGATGTTTGGTGAGTGATTAGCCACATGTCTGAGTTGAGAAGAATCTCTAGTAAGGGACTTCCCAGGATGTTGGGCAGTCACCATGTGACCTTTGGTGATTGTGACAGTAAAGGGCACTGTCTCAAAAGGAGCAACAGAGTTTCATTTTCTGGATTTTTGAACTAGTACTTGATCTCCTCTCTTGAAAGTGATATCTTTCACCTGACGACCCTTGTTAGCATAGATTTTCATTTTTCATATACGACCAGAATCTTCTGTACAAATGTCTTTCTCAGTCTATGATGTGAGGTTGGTACATTGAGGTAAGTTGGTCATCATTGCTCTCCCAAACATTAAGGTGGCAGGGCTTTCCTCTGTAGTCGAGTGAGGGGTTGATTGTTAAACTCAAAGATTGGTATTCAAAACAACCTTGGTGCCGAGCTTCTCTAATGCAGCACACTGCACAGCTTTCTTTAGAGTACTCATGAATTGTACCACGAGGCCATTGGCCTGGGGCCAAAGAGGAGTGCTTTTCTGATGCTTTACATTGAGATGGCTGAGAAAGCCTCTGAACTCTCGATTATTAAAGGGGGGTCCTTTGTCAGATTTCACAATCACGGGGACACCCCATATTGCAAAGATGGCATCTAATCCTTAAATAACCTTTTCATGAGTGATGGACGAAAGATCTTCTACCAATGGAAAACGGGATTATGCATCAACAATAACCATTAGATGATGCCCATTTTCAAGAGGACCAAAGAAAAACTAACAGCAATTCTCTCAAATGCATTGTTAGACAATCCTGACATGCTTAAAGGGTGCTGAGTAACGTGTGATGAGAGACAGTTGCATAAGTGACAGGCCTTTCACTCTTTTCCAACCCTTTCCTCGAGATTAGGAAACCAGACTGTCTCGAAGAGCTCTTTTTGTGGCAACAATTCCTTGTGTCCCTCATGGGCTACTTCAATTACTTGTTGTCGTAGCCACGCAAGATGAGGCCTTCTTGAGTTACAGACAGTTCATCTCTGACATTTCTGAATTTAAAGTACTCGCTGTCACTGATGAGCATTCGAAAGTGCTGGTTCTAAGATTGGTGAGCAATAAGGCCTTTCAGTTTCAGCATGTCACTATCTTGGCTTGTAGCTTTGACAATTTGTACTAATGACATAGCAGGTGATGTGCTTGATTTTACAATTAAATTTATGTAGGCTTCAGCGATCTTAGATTGGATATCAAGCATTGTAATGGCACTCTTGAAAAATAATAAATAGGATTTGTATCTTTTCCTGGATGGAGAACAATTGTGTAGTAGTATTCTTGTAATCTCATACCCCATTATTCAATACGAGGAGGCATCTTGGCTTTAGGATTGCCAAATATTGTCAATAGTGCTTGATGATCGGTCACTGCTGTAAAAAGGCTTTCTATATAAGAATTTATGAAAATATTCACAAGCCCAAACCACTGCCAAGCTTTCTCTTTCAGGTTGTAAATAAGCACGTTCTGTTTGGGACAAGCTTTTACCTGCGTAAGCAACAATATTCCTTCGGGCATTTGTCTGATCATTGTGCTGTGCAAGAATTATGCCTAACCCAACAGGGCAAGCATTAACTACAACCTCTGTATAAAGCTTGGGATCAAGTAGGCGATTTCAGTGGCATTTTCAATGGCTTGCTAGATTCTCTTGAAACTTTCCTCGTACTTCCCACATGACCACTGAAACACCACATTCCTTTTTGGCAATTCTTGTAACTGTGCACGGACCATGGCAAAGTCTTGTATATATCTAGAACAGCAACTAGCCATTCCAAGGAATTTATGTAGCATAAAAATGTCATGAGGTTGATCAGCAGTGCATAGCACTTACCCTTTGGCTGGATCAGGGGGTCATACCACCATCAGAAAAGATATGGCCAAAGTTGTCAGCATTCAAAGTCAAACCAGCATCATTTAGCAAACAACATACTTGTATGGGATCTTTGTCATGCTCTTTCTGAGTAGCTCCGAAGCTAATATGTCATCACTATAGTTGAAGCCATTTAGAATAGGCTGTATCATACATCGATTGATGTCTTGGAAAAGTTCTACAGCAGAAGATACACTAAAACTCAGTCGCTTATAGGGAAACAGACCAATGTGTGTAGAAAAGGTTGTAATGTACCTGCTATTCTCTTCGAGTTTCAACAGGTGATATCCTTTGTTTAATTCAAGAGAAAACATTTGCACCATTCAATTGAGGTATTATATTAGCAATGTGTAGTCCTGGATGTCTTTCTCTCTCGATTTCCATGTTGGCCTGACGCATGTCAAAACAAATTCACACAGCTTCTTCACTGTCTCTTTTATGCACTACCACTATGGGAGAAACCCATGGTGTTGGAGCAGTGGAGAGTTCAATGATATCATGTTTGAGCAGCAAACCCAGTGCTCTTCAACAGCATCTTGCAAGTGAAATTCAATTTGTCTGTGTCTTTGGGCAATAGGACGAACCTCCTCATTTATATCTAACTGTACTTTCATAGTCTTAAGTTTTCCTAACTCAAGAAATAATGAAGAAATATGTCTTACTATTCCATGATGAGCATTCATATTGTAATTCGCTGCTATCAGTCCCATATCAGCAGCGGTGTTAAAACTGAGCAGACAAGCACTTGAAGCTGTACCTTGAAATACATGAATAGGCGCTTGTACCACTGTTTTCTTGTGTTTCATCGTAGCTACAAATTACCTTGACTTTTTAAAGAAGTTGATGCAGCACATCTATACATTTTACTTTTCAATTGCTTAAATTGTGGTAATTGAGACAAATCAAGATATTTCTCCTCAGGCATAATGTTGATCGACGCACCGCTATCAATAATAAAATGTATCAGACACCCATTTATCCTTGGGGTAATCTTGAGACAATATTTGCAGGTGTTTGGTGCTTTTTCATGTCGATCTTTCTTTCGTCTGTTTTTTCTTCTTCTCACATTTGACTGGTCCCACAAGTGCATGTTTATCTGAAGTAAATATTGAAATTGTGCAGTTACCATTGTCACTTTCGCTTGAAATTGACACTGAGGAACTCTTTGACTATGATTTTGATGACAATCGACTTTGTTTGAAGTCGATTTGCCTCAGTTGGTAGGACACCTTGGCCTTGTGGGAGTGTGTTCAACGCTGTTAACGAAATGTTCAATCGGCCATTGTGTCTTCACTCTGTAATGCAATTACTTTCCCCTTTGCCTTCACAAAGTGGTTTGCTTTGCCAAAGCCGTTGCAAATCTGTCCAATGGCAGGACATTTACCGTCATGTGGAAATGACAATCTACATCGAAAGCACATTTTCTTTTTGTTTGGAAACATCGCTTTGAGTCCCTCCAATTTATGATTTGGCTTACTTTTCATGTTTATGACGAATGCACTCTGGGCACCTCCCGCCTCCATGTCAGACATTTGTTGATTAGAACTCTCTTCAGCCGTGAGGACTTGCCTAAGCTCAGAGCTCTATACAGGATGGAGTTGCGCTGAGACGTGTCAGCGTCAATTCTACACTTCGACTGCAACACGCGTGGCACGCACGAGCAGCACTGTTGATCTATGGGTAAGTTATCCCCTACACGTCACCAGTTGGAGCGTCCTACCCAGCCCAGGCACTCTTCAATGATTATGCCACACATGGAGAGCAGTTACACACGTCTTTATTCTTCAGTGGGTAAACAAGAAATCAATGTTCTAAACCTGCATGCATTTCATTACCCTCCAACACTTAAGTCACAGGTCTACAAAGCCATTCTTTATTTAGACAACTCTACAATGAGTTCTCTAAATTCATAAATGGGAAAATTTTACTGGGCACCTACGAGATCCAGGAGCACTTTTTTAAAAACAAAAACATCTTCTTAAATATAATGGAAACATGTCAAATTATGCAACTTTTACTTTTTTATCTAATCATTCAAAGTGCAAGAATTAACAGTATATATGTGTGAAAACACGACTATTAAATGACATTTTAGAGTAAAAATAATAGAGTGTCCAAAAAACATTACTCTTAAACAGTGCAAACTGACCCTGCCCCTTTAAGATCTTTGGAAGAATGCACTCTACTATCATTCCCATCAGTGAGGCAGATTATTTTCAGAGCACAAGGAAGATATGAACCATTAAAATCCAGGTTTGATGCCTCAGCCTGAAATAAAAGGAGTGATTTTTTTATGAATTCAGAGACAATAACTATGGTGAAGAACACAGATTACAAATAAGAACTTTTCCTTCTGCGCCTTGCGGTTCTCTCTGTTATTCTGAAATAAGAGAACATAGTTGCAATCTCATCATACTTAAAGGTGTGATCAGGGCCACAGTATGAAACTTTAAGCGAATCAGTTGCGTAGCAAAGATTAACTTACCAATGTTCCTGTTCTGTTGCCCAAGCACAAAATGCTTGGCAAAGGTATAGGCAATCTCTATGTGAAAAATTTATAAATATCAGAAATTGGGACATTTCTTTTTATAGCAGCTGTAACTGCATTTTATCTGTTGAGTGACCCTTTGCCTGACCCAACAAAGTTATATAAGCTTTTCACAAAATAAGCGGCAATGCATGAAATTGTGTATCTGGGTATAGTCTGTGTAGAAGGGTCTATGCCTGCACAAACTGCCTGATTGTTTACAAGTGCTTATTTTTTTTATTTTTATCTTTGGATCATTCTAGATAGTCAGGTAAAGGCTTCCAAACATCCACAGTGCGCACAGCCTTTTCGGCTAGAACGACAGGTTGGAGGGGGGTGAAAGTTAGCAAGGAAATGGTTAATGTGAATATTATAAAGAAGGGGTGAGGGGACTTTGGAAAACTAAGTATGTTCTTTTTTTTTTACCTCATTTACCAGCAGATACAATGGAATGCAACCGGAATGGTGCCAAATTACCATTTGAGTTACTGCCAGATCGATGAGTGCAAGGGGCCCCTTGCAAATACATCAAGGCAAGTACAGCTTAATCACAGAGCAAAGAAATTATGATTGAGTTCTCACCATGCAATGTCATTTGACCAAAGCCCTTCCAAACTCCTGCTTTTATTACAGTTTACATCTGATTTAGGCACTCTTTCGGCAGCCTTCCTTCAATTACTCAATATGGGTGGGGTTACCTTCAACCAGATCACACAATCATCCCTTTTGGCCAACTGGATAAAATAGAAGTGAAGGCGTTTTTGTCTATGAGATATCTACAAATTGAGCTGAGCATCCATGCCAAACAAAATCAGGCGGGGATGTTGTGAGATTGTGGGACAGCCACAACAGGGCCCGCTCAGAGCCTCTATTTCAGTTTCACTAATTACCTTGGCATCGTTTTCCAATGGTGACTTTTTACATGCTTTACACTTATACGTAGGCTATCCTGTTTTAGTTTTACTTTTTTGTGGAATTTTTTTTTATTTGCTTTTTTCCAATGTTCAACATATATCATAACAATATAAATCATCATATTTAAAAACAAACCACCTGGTGAGGGGTGAACTATATTGCACAGGAACCCACGTAACGTTCAATTGTATGATCAGGAAGCAAGTCGAGACCTGCCTCATGCAGTTTATGTCACCAGTGGGTTCCACTCCGGTAAGCCTTTAATATAGAACCCCCACCTCAAAGTGACAATCACATTCATCTGTACATGTTCCACTAAATGTGTATCTTATGTTTTACAGGTAGTGATTGCCATCAACAGGCCAGGTTGCAGGTAAAAGCTCCATGTTAGTCTCAATACTACTTCAGTTTCAAGAAACAAACCCTTATGAAGGGAGATACTAAAACTAACATAATTTAATCGATAAAACAATAAGTGAAATGTGTGCAGAGGGTGGACAACTCCTAGACAGTGTAGCATACGGTTAGGGAAGGCCCAACATAGCGAGGCCCTCCACAGAAGAGCTAGGGGGTCAGCGAAGGGGTCCAATCGCCTGCGAATCAACCGTGTTCGAGCGGCAGGCTACCACTATACACTGCGCCTAGAACATCACCTGTCATGTCAAAGCCTACCGCTATCTAGTGGTTCATTGGGATGTCCAAGACATGCGTTAGTATAGTGAGGATCAGGGCAGGGTCTGCATCCGCTTCACCAGGGGTGCGTCTCTCGGGATTCTCCCAGGTCTCCATCACCTTCCTCCACAGTCCAGCAATTGGGTGCTTTCTCATGCCCCTAGCCTCCTCCCAAACGAGCGCCCAGCTCACACAATTACATCTCTGTTCCAGTCCCCAAATTGGGGTCCTCTCTGGGATGTCCATTCTAGCGCTATTCGACGCTTAGCTAGGCCCAAAACGAGGTCTATCAGTCTATTCCAGACTTTGCACTTTGGTGGTCTAGGGAAGAGGCCCAGCAAGCATGTTGGGTGGTGGAGGGAGGCGCCCTCCCCAGTACCTCTGTCAGCCTATCAAGTACAGCCTCCCAGAAAGGTCGCAGACTCCGACTGTCCTAGGTCATGTGGCCAAAGTCCACATCCGGGTGCATACATCTCAGACAGTGGCGGATTTCACATTAGGTCACATTCAGACGGTGGGGTGTCATGTATGTCATGTGTGTATAGTTAAATTGCACATATTTGAGACGAGTGATGTGGGAGATCTTCTTAGGGTAGTACAGGGCTCTGCGCCACTCCACGTCTGTGAGTGTCTTGCCCTCCGTCCTGTCCCATTTCGCCCGCAGTTCACCCAGGGGTCCCACAGAAGCCTCCTGCAAGGCCACGTAGAACCAGTTCACTAAATGCCCTACCGACTCCAGAGTGAACAGGGCGTGTAATACTGGGTGTGTCACCGGTTCCTCCCTCCCCTTATTCCAAAGTTGCGCAAAAGTATGTACCAGGGCCTCGTACTGTAGGAATTGTCCCGGAGGAAGACCACTATCTTCCACAAGCCCGTCAAGCTGGAGCAGGGATTTATCTAAAAAGCAATACCCCACATTATCTAATCCTACCTCTGTCCATCGGGCCATTTGCTCACTCGTGAACGTAGTCTGTGGGTCCCCGTGCGGTAAACCCACATGCGGTAATATAGCGGTATATTTAATGTGCCGTCGTTCGCTGCCCTGGGCACCCATCTCCCCACACCAACTCCCGCAGCAAGGTGTTCAAGAGCCGGAACCAGCAGCTGGACATAAGGACCGGGAGATTGACAAAGAAGTATAAAAGACGGGGAGCATAACAATTTTAGATAGGGATACCCTGGCTATAACTGGGATCTGTAACGTACGCCAGAAATGCACACATGAACTCAACAAGCGCATTGCTCTACCCAAGTTGCCTTCTTTCAGGTCCTCTAGTGAGTGGAATACCTGTATGCCTATGTATTAAAAAGTGTTTGGAACCCATACTATGTCAGCCATCAGAGCATCGGGCCTAAGTACAGGACCTGCGAGCGGGAACAGGTATGTTTTGGCTTTGTTGACACGCAATCCCAAGAGGGCTGCAAAACTGTCAAGGAGGTGCAGTGTCGCCAAGGTGCCCCCAACTGCATCTGCCAAATAAAGCAATAAATCAACCGCGTAAAGGGAGCCATGATGTGTCTGCCCTCCGATAGTCAACCTGATCCCTTCCCCTCCCTGTCTAAAGCTCTCCGCGAGGGGCTCAATGGCCAAGGCAAAAAGAAGAGGGAACAGAGGCCACGCCTGTCGCGTCCCCCGATAAACCCTATATTCTCTGGAGATTGTTCTGCCCGTTCTGACCCTTGAAGTAGGCGCAGCATATAAAAGCTTCATCCACCGCACCCACTCCTCTCCAAAGCTTTTGTGCAGCATCACCTCATACAGGTATTCCCATCCCACTGTGTCGAATGCTTTCTCTAGGTCCATGGAAAGTCCCGCCGCCTGGAGATTAGTCGGGGGCATCAGCATGATAAAGTACAGAGTAAAGCCTGCGGAGGTTATAAAAGGTGTTGTGGGAAGGGATGAACCTGTTTTGATCGGGATGTATTAATTTCTTCATGTGCGGGGCTAACCTACCAGCTAGCGCCTTACTCAGGATCTTAAAATCCATATTAAGCATGGAGAGGGGCCTGTAATCTATGACCCCAGCTTCCGGCTTCTTAGTTTTCGGGAGGGGGATCACCAGTGCAGTCCGAGTGGAGCTAGGTAACTCCCCAGAGTCATATGCATCAGTATATAACTTGACTAACTGTGGCGCCAGCAAATCCGCGCATCGTTGATAAAATTCCGCAGGGAGGCCATCTGGCCCCAGTGTTTTGCCAGGCGGCAAAGCATGAAAAGCCGCTTTAATTTCCTGCAATGACACCGGTTCCCCCACTTCATCTCGGTCCTCTTCTTCTAGGAACCGGAGTGGCAATGGCTCCAAATATTCCCCTACAACCCGCAGGGGAGCTGCCTTCGGGGCAGCGTATAGTTGTTCATAATATTCCAGAAAAGAGTCATTAATCTCATCTGGGTCATATACCATCTCCAAGGTGCCCATGCTAATTTGTGTTATTGGAGATCCTCTGAGCTCAGGTCTAATCAGTAGTGCTAGTAGACGACCCGCCTTCCCCTCCTCCTTCTGGACTCTACCCAAGTAAGCTTTCGTAATTATAGCAGCCTAGGCGTCGTTATATTTGGCCCGAGTGTCGGCTAACGCTCCTCGGGCCGCTTCGCTAGTACCCTGTACATTATCTAAGCCACGGATGTTTCCCCCCAATTCCAATATTTCCTGCTGGAGTTCCCTATTGGCTCCTGTTGCCTGTCCCATACAGTGGCCCTGCACCACCACTTTAAACTTCTCCCACTCCACATGGGGGGAGGAGGCAGTACCAGCATTGATGGGGAAGTATGTGTCTAAAAGTGAATGCAGTGATGATTGGAAGGGAGCATCCTCTAGTAAAGCCGGGTCAAGTCCAAGTAGGGATCGGTGTGCATCGTCTCATGGGCCGGTATGTCATGATGAAAGGGCTGTGGTCCGACAAGGTTCATCCTAGATATTCAGTATGTTTGACGGCCTGATTGAATGCTGGGGAACATAAGAACTTTTCCAGTCGGGAGTGCACGTGGTGCACCGGTGAGAAGGAGAATTCCCTGCTACCGTGGTGGTGATGTCTCCAAGTATCCTCAAGACCCCAATGTGCGACCCAGGTGCGGAACCCCACGGCCACACGGCGTGTGTGCGATCCCATCAAGGGAGGGTGTGACCGATCAGTGTCTACGTCCGCTATACAGTTAAAATCACCCCCAAGAATCAGGTCACCCCTCAAGCTGCCTGCCAAAACAGCAGAGAGAGAGTCCAGGAAGCCAAGCTGGTCTTGGTTGGGGGCATAAATGGAACCCAGGGTGACCTCCCGCCCCGCCAGTCGCCCCGTGGCAAGTACGTACCGGCCCCCGGCATCCCCCCATGTGTGGACTGCAGCAAAGGGGACCCCTGGCTTGACCCATATCAGCGCCCCCCTGGCAAAGGCTGAGCAGGTGGTCACGAAGATCTGGCCTCTCCACCTCCACTTCAGCCTCCCGGCCTACACACTACTCAGATGGGTTTCTTGAAGAAACGCTACATGGACATCCCTACGTCTCAAATACGAGTAGATATTATGGCGCTTAGTGGTAGTTCCCATTCCCCTAATGTTCCATGTCAGAAACCGTATAATATTGTGTGACTTAGACATTTATATGAACCATTGCTAAGCAGCTCGCCAAGGGATGCCCTCCCCGACCCCCACTCCAATACCGTCCCACCCCTCTGCAAGATCCAGAAACCAATAAAAAGAAAAACCCCCAACAAAAGTACCTTCATGATGGTCAACTCCCCTACCCGAGGGCAGTCCGACAATGGTCGGCCGCCCAAACATCATGTGAAACAAGTAGTGTCAGATGAGGCCCTACTCTAGTAAGGCACTCAGCAAGGCTTGGCTGTGCAGGTTTAAGAGAGAATGCTCTCATCACACAGAGCGCACCAGCCCAAGATGGGAATAAGCAGTTCGGGGACTATAGCAGCTAAGTACAGAGCAGTGCCCCACTGCGGGTCATATTTCCCTAATCTTACCAGATACATCATAAGATATTGTCTGCTGTATTTGGTGTCACCACGGGTAGTTTCACACTGTCACTGTGGGATGTGTCCGTTTCATTGTCCGCCGTTTCCCTCGAGTAGTCCGTCCCATCTCTGGGGCCGAGACCTGACCCTTCATTAAAGCCGCCACTGCCTGCAGTGCGTCAGCTCTCTCTTTTTCAGTCTGCGGTGAGGACGGTTTCTTCAAGGTACCCCTACGAGGACGTCATCTCGGGCGTTTCCCCCGTTCTGTGGCACTTTGTTCAGCAGGTCTGGGGCCCCTGTCTCACGATGTCTCACCCATGTAGGTCTCCAACCAGTCCCAGGCATCTTTGGGGCCGTCGAAATAGTGAGTGTTTCCTTCCAGTGTTACACGCAGGTGGGCCGGGAACATCAATGAATATTGGAGGCCCTCATCTCTCATTGCCTTCTTGACCTCCAAGTAAGAGGCCAGTTTCCTCTGCACCTCTAGCATGTAGTCGGGTAATAGGGAGACTTTGCTATTATCGACCAGGAAAGGACCATCCGCTCTCACCCTTTGCAATAAAAGGTCTCTATCTCGGAAATGAAGTAACCTGGCCACTACAGGCTTCAGAGGTCTCCCAGGGGCCAACGGCCGGGCCAGCACCCTGTGGGCTCTTTCCAATGTATAGAAGGCGGACAATCCCTCTGGTGCCACCACATTTTTGAGCCAGCGCTCCAAAAATGCCACTATATCGCTGCCTTCCACTGCTTCTGGCAGACCCAAGACCCTAATGTTGTTCAGTCTGTTGCACCTTCTGCATCTACTGCCCGGCGTTCCAACAAGCTCACCCTGCCTGTAAGGGCTCCCACCTGGTGCTTCAATGTCTTCTGTGCTGGGGCTAGGTCTGCAACACTAGACTCGGTCTCTTTCACCCTCTCCGCCAGTTTCTTGTGTTCTTCCCGCAGCAGGCCGAGCCACACCGCGACAGTCCTGATATCCTGGTGGAGGGTGGCCGTTATCGCCTCCAGTATTTTACCTAGTTGTTGTTGTACCGGGTCTCCCATGAGGGACTGCGACTGGTCTTGAGCACTGTCCTCCGGGTCCTGCTGGGCCTCCGATCTGCCGGGCCTTAGGCTTGCCCATGGTGCCAGTATCTCGCATCTCCGGGTCTACGCCTACCGCAGCTGACATACAGAGAGGGCAGAGCGACTTATGTGTAAGTGCTGGCAATGAGCGTGGGTTCCTCGCCTCGGTCCACTGCACTCTTTCACTGCCCAGGGTAGTCAGCTGTAAACTCTGCCTTTCTCCACAGGCATTCCTCCCTGCAGGTGATAGTCCCCAGGCAAGTCGTCTCCCCAGGACCAGGGGAGCCCCACTCGGGCCAGCTAGAGTTTTAGATCGCCTGTAGCCTTCGTGATCCACGCAGCCCACAGGAACTCCGGTACAGGCGGCGCGGCAATTCCACCCTAAAGTCACTCCAGTAGGCAATTCAGTTCAGCACCACTCTGGGCACCGGTAACTGCCTCATTGTGTTCCCCTAAGGCCCACTAAGCTGACCTCACATTTCTCCAGCAGGATCATGATTCAGCCTCCAGGACGCAGCCCAATTCAACCCAAGCTCCACAGCAGCGCCCTCCGGAACCTCCTCGGGCATATCCCGCAATTAGGAGTTACACCAGTTGCCCCATTGTTAAGGTCCACTTCCTTGGCGCCACAGGTCGGTTCAAGAGCACCGCAGGGCCAAGGCCTCCACTCCCCACTCGAGGTCCACCTCTGTGTTCCGCTTAGTGAAAACAGAATACGTCAGTAGTTGTGGGGGCCACCACCTGAGGGGCCACCCAACAGCATAAACTCACCTGGTGCCTGCCGGCAGTGATCAGGTGCGTCCCAGTGCTGTAGTTCACAGCTTCCTCCTTTATCCAATCCATGGGCGGCGAGATACCATACAATTAGGCCCTCAGATCAGCCGGGCACTATTTGCAGCTACAGTGATCCCCACTGCTCAGGTCCAGCCGATCGCATCCGACCCTCTTACCAATCTTCTGCCCAGGTCAGAGGCACTGTCCGCATATGGCCGGGGGACTTCCCCGGCTCCCTGCAGGGATCCGCAGGGTCGGTCCTACCGGGGTCGCATCAGCAGCCGTGCCCTGGGACCCACCCGCGCACCAGCATGTTACCGCTTGTCTCCCCTTCTGGGGCCAGCCTCCTCCGGGACGCCCAGGCCCGATCACAGGACCGAAGCACCACAGCCACCAATCCACAC
The DNA here is from genome assembly GCF_964204655.1 of Triturus cristatus. Taxonomy (NCBI): domain Eukaryota; kingdom Metazoa; phylum Chordata; class Amphibia; order Caudata; family Salamandridae; genus Triturus; species Triturus cristatus. Next base: position 763,580,320 of record NC_140581.1, on the reverse strand, counting down.
CACGTAGCGAGTCGAGGGGCTCCGGATGGTCGGACCGCCTCAGAGGTCCCACCAGCCCCACAGCAGCAAACAGTTTCTCTCGCTGTAGTAGTGCTCGCTCTGGCCGTGGGGGGTATTTGCCACAATCTCACCTCCTCTTGGAAGTGTGCCACACCGCGCGCCAGTTGTCCTCCATCTAGGGACTAGATTCCAGTCTCCGCTGCCATTGCTCAGGCTGTCTCTGGCCATTCAGTTTCAGCGTGTTGACAGCCCTCTCCTCCCCGTCGCTGCAGAGAGAAGAGCCCTCGCGTCACTCTCTGCCGCCTGGTTTGCTAGGTGTTGCACAGCATGCGGGGGTGCCAGCCCACGCCCACCTGGTGGTTAGCTTCGCTCCGGAGGAGAGCGTTCAGGTGCCACAGTCGCCGTCGCAGTAGCCATTTACCAGGCCGTCACTGCGCAATTCCAGCCACAGAGTACGGCGCTCACCAGGGTGCTCCGCTAGCCGTGTTTCACCTCTCCAGCGGCACTCTCTGTCTCCCTGACCGCTGAGGGGCTGCTGAGGCTTATCAAGTTTGCCCCGGCTGCAAGTTTTTAAAGGATAAAACTCAGGCTGATGCCGAGCTCCTGGCTCATGCGTCCGCCATGGTTCTCGGCAAAGCCACTCCCTATCCTGTTTTAGGTTTAAACCTAGAATAACTGATAAAACCCCACCGAAAGCGAAATAGCCCTCACCAGTGTAAACATAAGAACACTGAAAAAACACCAGGACAACCACAAACTAAATGTCATTCAAAGAAAGGAAAAGGAGAGTGAAAGAGTTATTTTTATTTCTTCCTGAAGGGGCCAAAACAATGTAACTTTGTTATACAATGTAGCAGCAAGTAAGACTGGGCTAACATTCTTCTGCTTGAGTTTTGTTATTTAGAGATGTCACTAAAGTATTGTTTATCCTTTCTTTTGCTTTTTTCAGTTTTGTGGTCTTTGGTCCAAAGATGCAGGGTTTAGAAGCAAGTTTTAGGTCTTGTTTAATTATTTTATAAACTGTAGAGAATCAGGAAATATCAAAATCATATTTTATATTTTGTCTACGTTTGGTAGGTATAATAGCTGGTTTCATAAGAATCTTTCCCAGTATGTACCATCACATGTTACCCAACCAGAATGGGTAAAACCCTTTGATACATCAGCCCCCTTTTCTAGTGAGTCAGTATTGATAGTCGGTGAATGGCCAAACACCACAGGCATTAAACATTCAAGGCAAGGTGTTCCCTCTAATTGTTTTCCTCTGTGTGCAGCAGTGTAAGGTCACTATGCACTGCAGCCAAGGCTATGTGTGCCAAGAAGCCGACTGCTCGAATGGGTGCAGTGACAGGGGTTCTGGCACAGGGTTCCTGCTTGATTGTGAAAATAACTGACCTAGGTACTGGAAAGCAGGAGGCCTGCTTGATGGGGCAGGCCAAGCTGGACTGGGAACACAAAGCAGCCTGGCAATTTTGTTGGACCGGCTGCCACCCCCTTGGGGGTGGGGGGGGCAGGATTCAAGCACTACTGCTTAACACAACCAGTCACCAGCACTGCTGCTTTTGTTACTGGGGACCAATATTGTAGCATTGCTGCAAAACTGCCCCACAGTAACAATTCCGGACCCCACTGCTCCAAAACTGTCACCTACCCTTCCAACCTCCCGGGCAAATGCCCGATGCCTGCTATGGCTGGTCTAGCCCTGGAAAAGGCATTTGTTTTGGTGACTGGTGCACACTGGTTGTGTCATGTTTGAAAGGGACAGTTGCAGTGCAGAGCATCTGCAACCACGACAAAGCTACACTAATATATATTAGGAAACAGGGCAACCTGCCTCATTGCAGAGCGCCAGTGAACCTCTGCTTCCTTACTGTTGGAAATGTGATTTCTAGTTGGCTAGGGCATGCACCTAAGCCAGGCAGAAACCACTACTCTAGTCAGGGCCCCGAAGATAACCCCTGTTCACCCCCTTGGTAGCTTGGCACGAGAAGTCAGGCTTATCCCAGAGGCAATGTGTAAGGCGATTGTGCAACACACACACACAGCAGCAACACACTAGGCACTCCACAAAAGAAACTCCACACAAGGTTATGTAAAAATAGCCTTTGTATTATCCATCAAACACATCAGAGCATAATCACATATATACAGTATTACTTTACAGGGGATTATATACATTACAGGGCCAATCGGGTCACTGACATTACCATTAGAATCACACAAGTAGTAAACGACCACAACCAGTAACTCCTGGTAAAGGCCTTTAGCATAAATACATTATGCAAAAAATAACCAGCAATAGTGCATCGTGGTGAACACATAACTCATCCTCCCCCTGTTAGACAGAAATCACATTAGTCATGCATCATAATCAGCAGTGCACCACAGGAACACAGGTAAGGTGTACACAGAACCTTAGGGCCTTGCGCCCCACCTGAACGCAAGACGATCTCTAGGCCAATTGGCCTTAATCTGGGGTCCGTCTTGGTCTGTCCCAAATGCCCTCTCTTCGCACAAGTCAGGGTTTTACGAGCACGTGGCTCCCACCGGCCCTTACTCCAATAGGGGCGAGGGTGCAACTCACCCTTGTTTCTCTCATGCCCAGAAAAAGAAGGAAATATCCCCGTCATTGCAGCTGCGGCATCCTTGCGGTGCAGCTGTAGAAATGGTCACTGGCACCAACAGTGCCTTAGGAGCCCCTTCACCGGGCTCCTCCTTGTGCAATCGACACCCCAAACAGGCACCCGCAGGGTGCCTTGCCAGCCCCACTCACCGGGGCTTCTCCCTCGCGGTTGATGCCACTCTGCCGGTCTCCTGCGATCTCCTGTGGAGCCCTCACTACGGCCACACACAGGCTCTCTCCGCAGGTCCCTCGGGGACGGGCATGCATGGAGCGAAGTCTCCTCCTCAGCCAGTCACGCCCCCGGTCAGGCTTTGATCATGCCTGACTTCCAGCATTGCTACTCATGCCGCCGCCCTCTGGCAGCTTACAGGGGGTGCAAGCCCACGAGGCTCAGTTTCGTTCATCGTCAGGGCCCCGCCCACAAACAGGCAGCCCATCTGGCATCCTGGACGCCGCTCGTGGTACGGCTGCTCTCGTTGCTTCCCCCAAAAGAGTTCTCTCCTCAGGCTCCAAGAGCAGCGGGTGCACATCGATGTGGGGCAAAAAACAGCTCCTGGGCCCTGCCAAAGCGTGCCACGACCATGCAATCCGCGAGGAGAGGCAGAAGCACAGTGCTCCCTTTTGTGAAGATCTCTTCCCCAGTCCCGAGGCCAGAAACCAAAGCAGCGACATCAATCAAGCACTCACCATGCGCTGGTTTGTAGGCCACATAGGGCAGAGCTGGGCAAAAGTAGGCCAGCATGTAGAGGTCCCCAGAAGACAGCACTGAGGTCCCACAGTGGTTCCTCCTGACGCCCAGCAGTCCTTCAGTCCCAAGCAGGTACAAGTAAGCATCAACCACTTACATGGTGTCACAGCCCCAATATTTATACAGCATTTGTCTTTGATCTTAGGGCTCTGCGCCCGGTCCAAACCAGTTCTAGGGAGCACTCCAACATTTGTATACCGTGCACAACAGTTCCCATTGACAGAGAAGGTCCTGGCCCCAGACACACCACAGGGGGGCGGTGCCAGCATTGTACAAGGCAGGCACAGACCTATTCAAGGTCAGGGACTACTCCTCCCAGTACGCAAAATGCAGATCTGTCTATTCAGCCTAGCGCTGACTCACCCAGCCCCTCTGGAGCGTCACCTCACCAGCCCATGTCACGCCAGAGCCAGACATGCAGTACACATCAGGTAGGCACAAAGACACATAGCACTCAGAAATGCCCACATCTAAAAGTGGCATTTCTAAAATAGTACATACCAAACTTGATCACGCTACTCCTCTCATATCTGGGATTACCACTGACACACTTATCAGGGAATCCCCAATGCATTCCTATGAGAGGGCAGCCTCACAGCAGTGAGAAACCAAAATGGCTGTTTGTCACTACCAGGACATGCCACACAGTTTAGACACATGTCCTACCTTTTATCTACAATGCACCCTGACCAAAGGGCTAGCTAGGGCCTACCTTATGGTTGACTGATATGTAGTAAAAGGAGAGTCACAGACGTGGCAACCACTTTATGTGCCACGTCCAAGCGGCAGTAAACTGAGCGCACAGGCCCTACAATGGCAGAGGCCTGAGACAGGTTTAAAGGCTACTTTTGTGGGTGGCGGAAGAAGCACTGCAAGCCCACCAGTAGCATTTAATTTACTGGCCCTGCATATTTGAGATACCACTTTACAATGGACAGAGGGGTAAATTAAATACGCCAAACAGGTGTCGACCAATCTTACCACGTTTACCATAGAGAGCACCTTTACTTTACACTGGACAGTAGTGATAAAGTGCCCAGAGCCCTAAACCACCAACACCAGGTCGGGAAAAAATACCAGGAGGAAGGCAAAAAGTTCAGGGATGACCCTATTTGCAACATTCTGTTTAAGAATTATTCATCGTTCTCAGGGAAAGACTCTGAAGAACAGAGCTGGTCCTTCTGGGAGGTGGGGGATCACTCCAGTCTTCAGATCTGATAATCATTAGTTCACTTATCATCTCTGAAGATGGTTTCCTGGATTCGCAGGGAGAGGAATGTACATAGAAGTCCAACACATGTTGAATCACTAATATATGTTAGTGATTCTAAAAGCACAAGTTGTGCTTTTAGGCTTGCTCACGGCTTTAAGTGGGATAAAAAAACTGGGGAGTCTCTCAAAGGGGTGTGGCTGATGTAATTGAGGGCATGGCTTAAAACCACATAAGTTAAAAACATGTGCTTAGTTAGCGTAGTGTGCCGCCTGACTGCTATTGGGCTGCCACTGTCATTGCATCCAGATATATAATACAACAAGTAACAATATACCTACAAAAAGCCAGGAATATTGGCTTTGTCAATGGTTGCTAGATGAATAGGATAAATAAGCAACAACTATGGCTTCGTTGAATATAATATTGAAAATGTTTCCGTTCTGAAATGATCAGACTGTGAAAGAACACCAAAGGTTTAGAGCAGTTGTACGGCTGCAGAGCAGTTGCACTGCTGCAGAGTTAAGATTTTCTTTTCACCCTGAGGGTGAGGGCAAAAATGCAGAGCCCGATAGGGATCCGTCTAAGCACCTGCTTTAAGACCCCGCCCACTTAAAGCCCTGGGGTTGCTGCATGCCTTCTTTTAATAGAGCGTGGCTGCAGGCAGATTGTGTGCATTTTAGAAAGTATACATGTTAATTGCAGCGCCATGTATAGGCAAGACAGGCAATGCAATTAACAAGATTACTTTAAAAAATGCAATCTGCCCGCTGCCACGCTCTATTAACAAAAGGCATGCAGCAAGTCCAGAACGACGATTATTTTAGAATCACTAACATATATGAGTGATTGTGAAGCAGACTTGGTGCTTTTAGGCTTGTTGTGTACCCTTTCTCAATAGAGAGCGGCTGGGGGCAGATCGTGTGCTTTAAAAAAAGTATTCATGTTGATGGCAGCGTCCGTCATGCTTCTACAGGGTGCTGCAATCAACATGAATACTGTATGTGCGTGCTTCAAATAAGTATACTGCCCGCTCAGAGTGACATAGGTGCGTTCACGTACTTTACAGGGAACAGTGGTGACAGGTATATCTGAAAAGAGTGTTGTCACCAAGCATCTGGAATAGTGGTGAAAACATGACACCAGACATTTGGAAAACATGGAACGCAGTGTCACTCGGAATGCTGCTGCAAAAATACACTTTTAGAGACTTTGGAACTGCAACATCTTCAATGTTAGAGTGTTTGCCACTTGGTAAGCAAAGAAATGTTGAGGAGCAATACACGAAAGTTTATTTTACAATGTACGAGAAATGGCTTTCAATGATGCATAGAAATGTCCCTTCATCAACCATGGCATTTGAAGTCAATGAAGCCTCATTGTGGTACTCTGCACAAGTTCAAGATCACTTCCGTATAGGGGAATTTTCTCCGGACTTTCAAAAGTGCTGCTTCATTTTTGACCGCTTAAATAACTGAGGACATGTGAGCCCAGTTAAATGCATTTGATGCAGAACCTGTCGCAGATAATCACATTCTTCAGGTGCACCAGTATTGCCATGGAAAGCTAGGCCAGTAGTCAGAGTTACCAAACTGTGTACTGGCTGTTTTGGCTTTGACCATCTCAAGTGCTAATGTTGAGAGTACCTTTTCACAGATAAAAGTTTACATGGGAAGGAAAGAGCGAGCGCGCATGACCAAAGACTCAGTGAAGAAGTGATGTATGGTGTACTACAATAAGTTAGATTTGTAAAAGTGTATTTTGACCTCAAATACACTGTACATACACTGTCTAGATACCATGCACTCTCTGTGCAGAAAGCAAGCAATAATAAAAGCAAATAGTCCCATAAACACTGGAAAACACTGTTTCTGTTGTTTTTAATGGCGCAAAAATGTGTAACCACTGATAACCACTGTTTGTTTAAGGTATTGAAATCACTTGAAAACACTGAAAAAACCCCATCATAATTTACCAAAAATAGAAACTGAAAATAGAAAAGCCTACTTATACGATAGTATACTGAGAAACTATTATGCATGCAGTACATTCCTAAGCTAATATTAATATCATGTTATTTGTACATCCTGTCCAAGGCTCGGCGCATAGAATGTGATGCCCTTGTATTTGGTTGTCTAGTCGGAGATAGCTCTAAAGCTCCACGCGAACCATTGCATCAGCTCTGCACCTTTGACATAGTGCGATCGGAACAGTGCTTTAACTATATAAATGGCGTCTTTGCTACATTTGGCAGGTGTCCACTTCGGCTGGGATAGTCCTGTAACGCAACCCACTGTGGCTGAGATGCAGTCCTGCTTACTGTGACCTCTAGCCTGCAAAGAATGATAGCCTGCTCTACAGAGTCTGGCTTCCTGGTGCATCATAGTCAGGTATGAGGGATTATGCTCTCCCAATGAATCTGGCAGAGGGTACTCTGACTATGCTCTCAATAGTATAGGTAGTCTTAGGCAGGAATATAATCATATAGTAATGTTATAGTGGTTGAACCATTCTTGTAATGCTAGTTACAATACTTTGTTTCATTCGCATAATAATTGCTGCTTGCTTTTTGTATGTAAGAATGCAATTGTTACAATAAATATTTGAAAGGCCATAGTTGTATCTTCCTTGTGTTTCCCTTAGACATGCAAAAAGTAAGAACTTAAGGGTAGATCTGTTTCCCCTGGGGAATAAAGAGGTCATATTAGAGGTCCCAGGATACCGCCTGGTACCCTGATAAGGTTAGGGGTTCAGTTGGGGCACTGTGAGTTTAGCTAGGAACCAGGTCAACATTTTCAGATGGTATATGTGAACTGAATTCCCATATTTTAAAGCTTATGTTGTTCATATACACAGTCCTACTTAATTCGTAGGAACCATATAATAGGGGCTTACCTTAAATTGACTGCCAATGATTTCAGATAGCACACTGCTTGCACCCTTCCAAAACAAGTGCAGCCTAGGACACGAGACAAACATATGTATATCATTAGCTTTCTCCTACACACAGTAAATGCAGCATGGGGTAGGACCTTTGGTGAATTTTGACAACTTCCCTGGAGTCGAATAATTCTGTGGAATGTAAAATAAAGTTTTTTTTCCGGAGGGGTGCCCATTTAACTTTGAAATGAAGGAGGCATAAGGAAACCTGTCAAAGGCTTGATTGTTCCTTTGCTATTAAATTTCCTTCGCAAGAGTGGATGGGGTCTTACACTATCGGCTCCAGCTGCTTATCATCAGCAGAATACTCACAACCTGGAAGCATACTATGCTCTCACGGAAGGATATTTTACTTCTATCAAGAAAGGCAGTCATGTAATCATTGGGATGCTTTAAGTGCCCATACAGCAGACAGCCGGTGCCAATAATGGAAAACTGGGTTGAAAGATTCTGCCTGATGTTCTGGAGAACAGATCTGGTATTGTCATAACACTCTTGTATAGGAGAAAGGCTATTTGAAGGAGGTCTGGATGCCACCACTGATGGAGCCATTCTGGAGCAATAAAAATCATCTTTGATTTGCTGTGCCTGATCTTTGTCGGAACATTGGATAGGATATGTACTGGAGGAAAAGCACAGAAAATTCATCTCATCCAGGTCATGAATAGAGCATATCCCAACGATAGTGGATCAGTGCCATTGTAAGTGGGGCATTTTAAACTTTCTTCTGGAGTAAAAAGATCACCTTTGTGGTTGCTCCCAACATGTTAAGATTTTTACAAGGACTTTTTCATTTAAAACCCACTTGTGTTGCTCAATTAGACGATGGCTTAATTTGTCTGTTTTCATGTTTTGCAGAACTGGCAGATATATTGCAATGAGTTGATTGTTCCTTGCCAAATTCAAAGGCCAGAATGCCTTGGCTTTCTGGGGGAAAACTCCCTTGTTTTAAGTAAAACATGGTGGACACATTGTCCATCTGCAGCAGTACAGGAGTGGTCTTAATCATTAAGGAAAGATTTCAAGGCAAGGGAAACAGTCATGAATTCCAACATGATGATTTAATTGTTCCCCATGGGAGGACACAACCTTGAACACTAAAACTGTCAATGTGAGTGCTCTAGTTGTCTATAAATTACTGAAGGATAAAAATTAACTTCACCAAATAGATTTGTTTTCAGGCACTACAACCAAAAAGATGGCAATGCTCTGAAGATGGTCTCCCCTTTCCCTAAGTGGGAGAAAAATCCGAGATGACATCCAGTCTAAGGACCAATGCAAAATAGGACAAGAATGACTCTTGAGTTATTTATAAGAGGGATAGCATCTCTACTGCTGCCATAAGGGCATGAGTCCAACTTTTAAATGGCTAGAGACCTATTGTTTTTTAAAGTTACAGCTCCATCAGGGACATACATAGAACCACACCATTATATAAAACTGTGAAGCGGAACCTGTGCCCCATACCACTAAACCACCAAATCAAATCAGGCTCACCACATTGGTAATGAATAAAGAACCATCTGCAGGAGTTGAACTATCTAAGAAAGGGTGCATCCGAAACAAGGTTATGACAACTTAAGAAGGGGCACAGCTAACAAAAGCAGACCTGTGTTGCACTGCAGCCCGCTTCTTGCCCAGTGTCAGATCCCAAGCTATCTCGGGCGGGTAGGACACACAGTAAGCACATAGCTGGGAGGTCTGTGGGAGTGCTAGCAGGCCAACTCTCAATGTACACTTACCTTCAAGCAGCCGGTCCACCGATGTTGTTCCCTACTTTTTCTCTGCCACTGAGGTCTCTAACATGAGATGCCATCAGCCCCTCTGTACTTCCAGTCCTTTTTCTCACCCAGAAATATTTCTGAGGATTTTAGAGGAATACTATTTTACCCAATTCAAAATGGTAATCACAGTGCTTAAGTCTATAATGTTTTTGCCACCTAATATGGACTCTTAGGTATTTTCTGTCCCATTAGCCTGTAAAAGGAGGGAAAACAAGTTACTTACCTATAAACTGTGGTTCTCCAGTATTGATATCTTTTATAGATTCACATGCTTGAATCTTCTTCGTCGTCATGGTGGGAGTCATACGGTAACAGTAAAATAGCAGTCCAGAGCTAAAAAGACAGTCTCCCTTGAGAATCAACAGTATTTAGTAACCAGTTAACATCATTAAGGAACATCCAAACTCCAGCCAATCACATGAAAGTGCCCTAAGTATCCATCCCTTGCAGAGCCACCATACCTCAGATTTCGAGGTCAAGTGTAGTTAGTCAAATAAAAGAGGTATGGAGGGGTGCACCTGTAAGGGGAGGATGGAGGGCCGCATGTGAATCTTTAAAATCTATCAATACTGGAGAACCACAGTATACAGGCAAGTAACTTGTTTTTTATCCAGTATTGTATCTTTTATAGATTTACGTGCTTTAATCAGACTAGTAAGCAGTACATAATCACAATCGGAGGTGGAGAAAACAGGTGAACCATCCCACCATGCAACAAAATGCCATCACCTGAAGTGAACCAAGTAACTTAACCTTCACAGTTATAAAATACACATAAATAAGATTGACAGAGATAATAATAATAATAATAATAATAAACAAAATAATAATGATAAGAATTCTTAATGAACCTCAGTAACTGAGGCCTATCTTATGCGAACAGACGACAATGAGCCGCTTGGCCAACCGCAGCATCTATCTTTCGTAAAGTGTCCAGGCAGTAGTACTTTGTAAAGGTATGGACACTTGTCCATGTCGCTGCCCTGCAAATGTCTGGCAGGAACACTCCGGAAAACAGGGCCGAGGATGTTGCCAGCTTCCTTGTGGAATGAGCAGTCACTCTGGAAACAAGAGGACGGCCCGCCCTTTTGAGGCAAAATGTTATACTAGAAGAAACCCAGCGAGCAATCGAAGCTCTAGTCAAAGCCTGACCCTTCCTAGGGGCAGAGAAGGCAATGAGCAATTGAGTAGAGTTGCGGAATGCTTCTGTCCTTTGAAGGTAAAACTTTAAACATCGTTTGATATCCAAGGAATGCAGAGATCTCTCTGCTGGTGTCGATGGAGCAGGAAAGAACGAAGGCAGGACCAGAGGTTCGTTGAGATGGAACGTGGTAGGAACCTTGGGTATTAACGAGGGATTAGTGCATATCACCACTCTATCCTGATGGAATTGAAGATAGGGTTCTGTAGCTGAGAAGGCTCGGATTTCACTAATACGTCTAGCCGACATGATAGCTAAGAGAAAAGCCACCTTCCAAGATAGAAATTTTATGTCGCATTTGTGGATTGGCTCAAATGGTGCTTTCATCAGATGAGACAACACAATGTTCAATGCCAGAGTATAAGAACAGGTTGAACCGGTGGGTAGACTCTGAAAAGGCCTTTCATAAATTCCTTCACCAATCTGCAGGACCATAGGGACTATTGGTTTGAACGTCTCCTAAACCTTGAAATTGCGGCCAAATGGACTTTTACCCAGGAATGAAAGAGACCAGTCTTTGCCAGGGACAGGAAAAATGGCAAAACCTCCTGTGGAGATGAAGAGAGCAGATGCCATGAGTGATTTGCACACCAGGAGCAGAACCTTCTCCATTTGGCAGAGTAACATTTGGCCGTGGAGGGAGCACGGGCCTTGTTGAGAATGGAACGGCACTCCTCAGGAATATCTGTGTCCCTGAATTCAGTGTGGTGAGGAGCCATGCCGACAAGTGAAGAGATTGAACTTGAGGGTAAATCACCTGGCCTTGGTCCATAGAAAGTAGACGTTCTAAGGGATGAAGATGAATTGGAGAGAATGAGTAAATGCCCCTTCCCCCCCCACCCACCTGGGCACATCAATGATGATTTTCGAATGATTGTTGCTTACTGTGTTCTTAAAAATCTGCGATAGATGTTCAGTGTGATTAAATAACACTTGAACTGCTTTCAAATCTTTTGACTTATTTGTTATTGTTTATTTATATTGCCTTTCATTGACATATTTGTAGTGGGACCAACTTGTTCCATATTGTTTTGCACCCAGGTCCCAGTGATTTTGGGTATACCCTTTTTTAAAACGACTTGGAATGACTGCTGGTACAGACGCTAGATTTTTCATTAGCTTGATACCCTCCAGCCATAAAAAGACGATAATCGGTATCGCTCTAACCAAACGCTGAGTGGAAGCTATAAAATCATACAAGAAGCATTCAGCTTGCTTGATGGGCATAGGAAGGTCGAAGCGCTTTGAAGCTCTTTCAAGCAGATTGTGGAAGCTACCGATGTCTGCAGATGGAGAGACAGCCACCGGTAACGTGGGAGAAGGTGGTGTATGCGCTACATAGTCCATCCACTCGTCATGGACATCAGTGTCCACCTGTATCTCACTCTTTTCTAGTTGTTTGTCTCCACTGTCCGATGCCCTAGTTGGCATTTGCAGAGGAGGCAAGGACTTCTGTTTTGGTGGAACCAAAGGGGTTTCCTGATCTGGAATCACGGCAGGCGCCCTCTGGCGAGAAACTGTTTTTTGGGCCACACTGGCTTCAGGGAATCATTTGTAGTAGTCATCAAGCTTGACGCGTAAGTCTGTGACTAGTGACATTGGCACTTTGGTGGAAGGTTCTTGACGATCTTCCTCCTCCTGTTCATAATATGGATAGTGCTCCTGGAAGGTATCTAGTAGTTGTGCACCAGAACGCCTCTCTGAAAAGGAGTAATCACCCTCAAAGTATGTTGGAGGATTATCTGGCTGATCCCCTTCATCTGAACCCTGGCACTCCACTCTCAGTTGAGAGGGGCTGTAGGCAGGGCCAAACGGACCTCCATCCTCTGATTCCTGAAAATCTAGGAGGTGAGAAGGAGGCAGAGGAGATATTTTTGAAAAGTCTTGCAAAAGTGATTTTGAGACTGGTACGTCCATTTTCCTTGTCGACGGGATCGTCGCCGGAATCGTCACCAGGGACTGTGAAGACGGTGTGGAAGTAACCTTTGACGGGGCAGAGACGCTCGCCGATGGCGCAGCATACAATTGTACCATGGATGGTGAAGCTCTCGTCGTCGACGAACTCCTCACCGAAGTCTCCGACGACATCACTACCTCCGTCTTCATCGTCGAGACAGCCGTTGTCGTCTTTACCTTTGATGTCATGGATGACGCTGATGAAACCGTCAACGGAGTCTTCCTTTCCACGGTCGTAGTCGGAGAATGCCTCATTGACGGGTCCGAGGGTGGGTGGGTTTTTTGAGAGGGAGTAAGTGGAGCAGAAGGAGGAGCAGAGCCTGATCTTTTTTCAGTTTGAGAAGAGCCAGGTCGCTTTTTTTTACCTCTCCTTTACTCAGAAGAATTCTTGCTCAAAGATCTTTGCTTTTTCGGATCTTTCTGACCAGAAGAAGAATCTTCTTCCTTTCTTTTCTTTGAGGAGGAATGAGGCCTCACTCTCCTCACTCTCTGAGTCAGAATCCCTCATAGATCTTTTCTTCTGTAGCCAAATGAGAAGCCTTCCCACACGGTCTTTGAGGGTTTTTGAAGAGAAAGTCTGGCAGTGCTTACAATATTTAGGCTTGTGCTCTGGATACTGACAATAGAAGCACTCCTTGTGAGGATCCTCTGGGAACAGTCCGGACTTCCCATAAGTCTGACAGGGCCTGAACAGCCCTTTTTAGACTCTGACATTCTGTAGAAAATACAGAAATAAAAATAAGCAGACAACTCACTTCCTAGCAGCACCTCAGTTGAAGCGAATGTTGAGGAAGGAAAACTGCCAGTTGAAAGTTGAAGAGTTCAAAGTAGAAACACTGTGACTGAGCAGAGCTCAGGGAGACTCCCTAACGCACGACGTGCAGTAAGAAATCTGAGATATGGTGGCTCTGCAGGGAATAGATACTCAGGGGTCAGTCATGTGATTGGCTGGAGTTTGGATGTTCCTTAATGATGTTAACTGGTTACTAAATACTGTGGACTCTCAAGGGAGACTGTCCTTTTGCTATTTTACTGTTACCGGTCGACTCCCACCATGACGATGGGGAAGATTCAAGCATGTGAATCTATAAAAGATACAATACTGTAGAATTGGTTTATTCCTTGTGTGGCAATACTTCATGCAGACCTGTTATCTTATTTTTCAATGCTCCTGACTGAATGGCAGTTCTCTCCTGCGGCTAGTTCTCGTCATTTCCTTCTTTATGTACTATTTTGCTCCTCCAGTCCTTCCCTGGTTCCTTCTACGAATACTTCTGATAGGATCTCTTCTTCTCCAGTGGTGTCTCCGTCCTCAAATCCTGGTCCACATAGTTCAGGGTTCCAGTGCCTATGGGATTTTTCCTCTATTCATACCTTTTCTGGGAGGTGCCTTCTGCTTAGACGTTACCTAGTGTGGGAACAACATGGCTATTGGAAGGGGTCTCCCATACCTCTAGTAGACTAAGACGCTGACAAATTGGGCCGCTGAATCAAGCCATAGCCAAAGACTCTCAATCAGGCATCAGCTTCATGGCAGATGGATGGACTTGCACAGCATCAAAATGAATTGGGCAGCAATACAAATAAACTGAAAGGAGACATCCAAGGCCTGAGGTGCAGATTGAATTTGATTTAGCAAATAATATACTCCATGTCAGAAACAAGTTGGTGATAACGTCTATTGTTGTGGTGTAAACCCACATCATACTGCTCTTGAAAAATCTCAAAGACAGCACAACATAAAAATCAGAAAACTAAGAAATCAAGTGGAAGAAAATGGCAGAACCCGATGTGTCCAACTCTTCAGAAAAGTCTGGGGAAATAAGATTCAATCATGATAAGTCTGGAGAGAGAGCGTGGAGTGGGGAATAAGTCCAAAAAGACCACAGACTGTTCAATAAATATTGCAGTGAAACTATCCTCAAATTCCATTTCAAGGAGCAAATAGTAAGAGCAGGCAGTTCACAGGACATGGAAGCAACTACACTCCTGAACTATCTCCTTTTTAATCATGGTAAATACACTCATTGAAAAACAGGCAAACTACAGATGCATCTTTCTGGAGGGGCTAAAATTTAGAAGGAAAAATAAAGACATCACGGTAAAGTGAGTGATCTCAGCTAAGGAATAAATGAGCATTGGCAAAAGGAGGTAGGAGACAAAGGACTCGAACACAAGGATAGCCAAAAGGACCCACGGACAAGTAGTCCTGCATGAATTAAATACACATACATTTACTGCTTAATATTCAAAATTAACAACATGTGACAATCAGTGCCTCGGGAAGATCCGTGATGAAAGACGCCTGAAAGGCCCGATTATGACATGTGAGGAATTGTATGTGGAGATTCCAGTAGGCAGGCATTTCCAATACTGGATACAATTTGTGGGATTACGAGTTACACCCCACTCAATGGCGAATAACTGTGTGGTCCTAGAATTGTTGGGAGGAATGCCTCACAAAATTCCCTTCCCTTAACGCAGCATTTACCACCTGCTTTCAGAAAGTGGTAAATATTTGAAGCAGCCCACTAGAGCTGGGAGAGGTGGACGGGATGTGGGGAGGGTTGGTAAAGGACATGAATAATTTAACCCTGGAGTGTAGAGCATTATATGATCACAGTGTGCCTTGGTTGAGGGTTGGGTGGGGCTAACTGATTGGGTCAGGGATGTAATGCAGCCTGTTTCCAAAGTGAATTTACTGACCAGTTTTTTCTAGCTGGTAATAATGGATATGGTGTTCCCGCACCTGGATAGTTTACTTATACTTATCATTGTGCAGAGTGAAATTTCACAGAGGAATTCCACTTCACATAATTAATAGTCGTAGCCTAAGCAGCATTACAGAGAGATAAGTAGGTGGAGCTTACCTCTAGATAAGTGTAACAAAATACATAAATATACGATAAGGTTAACGACTTTGAAACCTAATGATGTTGGTAAAGAAAGGAAAAATGCAGATATTAGTTTGACCGTTATTCCTTACAATAATAGCATCCCTGAGGGAAATTGAAGTAGAGTAATTATACTATACAAGGATGTTTAATTGGGTACCAAGCCTGTGACTCTTACCTTGAATCCTATCACAGTTTAGAGGTATGTATAATACACCCAAGCAGTTAGGGTACAGGAGTGCATCCATAGGTCTATGGTTCTACATTCCTCTAATTATCTAGATTTATTCACTGCTGAATTTCATGTTGGTTAATCTTTTTTGGGTGGTGGGAATTACAGTGCGGTTTAAGGGGAGAGCTGGGCTTGCATCCAAGTAGGAAAACAGCAAGAAGCTATCATATACCAAAAGAGGAAATTACCACAACATTTAATGCAATATTTTTAAATATTAGAGGCCCCAATTTGCCAAACAAGCATTAGAGACTATGGCAGTTTGCACATGTACAAAATCCAGATATCAATCTTGTTAGACCTGACAGCCTTAGGATGGTCTTCGCCTACAACTTGCTGCCTGCCGCCTCCACTTTTCTGACCTCGTTCTTGCTGGTTTTAGGACTTTGTGCAATTTACCACTGCTAACCAGTGCTATAGGCTTGGGTTCTCTCCCCTCAACATGTTAACATTGGTTCATCCCTAATTGGCACATTTAATTTCTGGTAAGCACCTAGTACAGTTGTACCCCTGTACCCAGGGCCTCTAAATTAAATGTTACTAGCATGCCTACAGCACTGAAGTGCCACCCACTTAATTAGCCCTTTAACCATGTATCAGGCCTGCCAATGCAGAGCGTGTGTGTGCAGTTTACCCTGCCATGTCAATCTGACAAAAGAAACCTTTTGCCACGCCCAAACATCCTCTTTTTATACATATAAGTCACCCCTAAGGTAAGTCCTGGACAAACCAGAGGGCAGGGTGCACTGTATTTAAAAGGCCGGATATGTATTCATAAGTTTTATATGCTCCCGTAATATAAGTGAAATTTCCAATAGTGAAGAGATAAGACCCTCAAGTCTGGTGTCTCTGGAATCCTACGTTTACATTTATTTTATCAATTCCAAAAGTGTGCATTAAAGACAGATAAATGACATAGCACGTTCTACACACCAACCCGCCCGCTACGCTCCACCAGCCTCGCCCTGGCCACCGTCCCACGGATCCGCAGAACCACCATCGGAGGAAGATCATTCTCCTACCTGGCTGCCAAGACGTGGAACTCCCTCCCAGCCCACCTGCGACTGACCCAGGACCACCTCACCTTCAGGAAACACCTCAAGACCTGGCTATTCACGCAGTAGCAGCAGATCCCCCCCACCCCCCCATTAGCACCTTGAGACCCGCACGGGTGAGTAGCGCGCTCTATAAATGTTCTGATTGATTGATTGATTGATTGAATATAATAAGGATGCATCCCTCACTAGAAGCAAACTCATATAGATATACGATTTAGACATGCAGGTAGCCTATATCATAATAAAATAAAAAGAATGGCAGTGTTAAGGCCAAAAGGAATGATATAAAACATCATGTGAACGGGTGCGCAACCTGGTGCGCGACGATGGCAGACGAGCTTTAGGTAGACTCTCGCAGTCCATCCGCAATCCGAATGCTATCCAGCCCACAACACTATACACGGCACAAATTATGCCACCCATCGCCTAGGTGCAATGAGCGGGAGCAGCTGATGGCGCTGGCAGCTACGAGCCGTACAGATTGGGTAGCGGCCTGGCCTGCACATCGCAGCCGGGTCTCACATTGCGGGGACCGCAGTCAGCGCACAGCAGTGCCGGAGAGGAGGACGGCTCCTGCGGGACCCGACAGAAGGCGCCCCTTGACCCCGGAAGGTGCTGGTTCGTGGGGCCTGAGGTGAGGAGTGTCCCATGTGGAGGTTCATCATGAGACTGTGGCCCGGCCAGGGCCTGGATGCTGCTTGCGGCTGCTGGAGGCAGCCTGGGCTGTAGTGGGGGTGACTGGGCTGAGGGACGGGCATCTGCACCAGTTGTTAATGGCCTGGGTTTAGGGGCCCCCAAGTGTGGTGTGGTGCTTCAGGTGTGCCCCCCCCCCCCCATTTTGTGTCTTGGGGCTGCCCAGGGAAAGTGGCCAGCTGGGCCCCTTAGTAAACTGTCCGTGCTCTGCCACTGGTTCAGCGCGCCAGTCACACGTCTGATTCAGGGCTGTGGCTGCCTTCTGGGTCTCTATCCTCGTGGGTGCCCCCTCCCCCTCACTGCATTGGCCTCTAGCTATAAGTTGACTCGGCAAGCTCTTTGGTGTGGTACTCCGTTAGGGAGTGCAGTGCTACAGTTTGTTCCTGGTTGAGGATGCTGCTAGGTCCTGGTGCAGATTGTGGCTGGTATGGACTGGGCCTGGAGTGCTTGTTGCGGTAAGCAGCTCCCGTTGCATCCATACAGTTTTTGGGCATTGAAGGGGGGGCCTCTCGTGCCACTCGTTTGTATGGCCTCCACGATTTGCCTATGGCCCAACAGATCATGCCTGTCATTGTAGCCGGTGACATTCTTCTGTGGTATAATGATTGAACACTCCTGTCATGTCTAAAGACAAGCATTCAACGACAACTACCAAATAAAGCAATACGGGTCAATTTACCAGCGCCAGTTCTAAGGGTGCCGACCAAGCAGGGTCCCCGGTACAGTGTCCCCAGTACAGTGTCCCAACTACACTGCGCTACTCGTGGATATAACTCAATCCAGAGACGCATTGGATGCTAAGATTGGGGCAGTGGGCTCCAATGTCACATTGCTATGTCAAGACCTACGGAAAGCGATGAATCGCATAACGGAGGCAGAGACTAGGGTCTCAGATGTAAAAGTGATGGATGGTCCTGCAGGACAAGATCAATACCTTAATGGCAACAACCAAGGAACTGGTGACAAGCATTGAGGACATGGCGGGCCGCGCTTGACAGAATAACTTGAGGACCGTGAACTTCCTGAGGGTTGCAAAGAAGCTTCTATCGACAAATTTCTGATGCGGTGACTTAGGTTGGTGGTGCCAGTGGAAAACCTCTTGTCTTGCTATGTGGTAGAGAGGGCCCACAGAGCCTTGGTAAAGAAGCCTCCAAAAAGAGTTAGGCACTGACCTGTCATTGCGAGAATTCTTAACTAGCTGGGTAGGGACGCTATACTCCGTCACGCTCAGAGCCAAGATAAAATCATGTTTGATTGAGTCTCCATCATGATCTTCTCGGACTATACCAAGATGGTTCAGCAACAACGTCAATCCTTCCTAGCAGTGGAGCAAAAACGATGCAACCTTAAGATTCAATACATGCTACTATATCCCGCCTGCCTGAGAGTGGTCTACAACTCCTGTACATTATTCTTTGACACCCCAGAAGCAGCATTCCAGTGCATATACGAATCTGGTGCAACCAAGCCTCATACTCCACCACAAATAGACTGGGAATTTATCTCAGACAGACGCAACGGCTTCAAAAAGTCCACCTCCAAACACTGCAACCGATAGTGCTCCTCCTGGAGAAGTTCACATAATGAAGATGAACACTGAACTTTGATCTATGCTTCTGTCTACATAAGGATATGTCACGTCAGACTGTTATCATATGGTTTCCCTTTACTATTAATAATCAGATATTCGTTTTGTTGCAGGTCCGTGCATCTTAGGAATTGCATGCTGTCTTCTTTCCTATAACGCGTTCTTATACATTTCGCTATTGCGCTATTTCTACCTACTACTTTGGTTTTGTGCATGTGCTATGGGCGTTGGTAAGTGGGTGCCAAGTTACGACTGACACTCTAGAGAGACATAGTTAGGAGTCCTTTCTAGAGACCATGTTTTATGGGGTTCGGGTAACTGGGATCCATTGGCGGTCCATTGGTGGTGTCCTCCCCTGATGGGGGTCGGTGGAGACACATACCACACCAGGTACTTCTTGTTCATTGAAGGGTAGGGGAGGGGGGGAGGAGGGTGGGCAACAGGTAATACAACGTTTTTTCTGTGTTTTGTTATGGCCCCATTGCTCATGCCTTTCCTGATGCACATCGAACAGAGGTCCCTACACGCCATTGATATCCATGACTGACATTATCACAACAGGCGCGGAAGGTCTTCTCTGACTCCTCATATGGAATGTTAGAGGGGTTTAGATAAGATTAAGCAACGTGCCGTTCTCTGGCAGGCAAAACGACTGGGTGCAGATATCTTGCTCTTGCAGAAAACCCATCTTATGTGCTCCAAGATTTCCTGCCTAGCTCGAAATGGTCATACACAAGTATTTCATTCAAGATTCACATGGGGTTGATGAGGTACTGGCATCTTAGTTCACCGTAGGGTCCCTTTCCAGTCCTATAGGGTATGGACCGATGTCTATGGCCGCTATGTCATAGTGACTAGCACACCTCCCCCCCCCCAATTAGGAGCCTTCTCCCCATTTGGAACCTTCTTCATTGAGTGTTTTATCTGACTATGGTGGGATTTACCTGTTGATCTCTCTTTGGTAAGTGGGGACTGGAATGATGTCATGAACCCACAGGAATCTAAACTGGACATCCTCGTAACCACACTGGGTTGGTCTGATGTCTGGAGATATCATCATCCTAATGAGAAGGGCTTTACCGATTTTTCGCCAGTTCATGGCTCCTTTTCCAGGCTAGACTACCTGTTTATCCCCATTACTTATCTCCATAGAGTATCAACACTCCTTATTCTTCTGTGGGGACTGTCTGATCATTCCCCAGTGCCGCTAGAGTTCCATGCGGGCCTGAGTCGCTCTGGGTTTCGCTGGCGCATGTTGCCATGGCACCTCCAGAACCCAACATATAGAACACTCCTTCAACGTGCTATTGAGGAATTTTTCACTTAATATGGCCACGGCACCCTCCAAGGAAGTATTATAGGGGTCACTTATACCGACTTTAAGAGGAGTTAACATTAGTTTCTGTGCGAAAGAACGCAAGCGTAGAACCCAAGAACGGTTAGAACTCGAAGCGCAAATAGAAAAGTTGAAAAGGGACTGCAGAGGACGGGGAGGTGAGGCAGCGAGATCTCAGTTAAATCTGAGCCAACAGTTACACCAGCAACACCTTCTCAATGTGGCAAAGGTGGCATAGCAAGCTTCACAGAGTCGCATCTATTGATGAGATGATAAATCTAGTTGAATGCATCACAGACTATGCCAAGTCACTCACGCAATACCACCGGTGCCAGTGGTATGGGATTTCCATGGGTAGGTATTGTTGGGCCCTGGGAGGTTGCCCAGAGCTTTGCAGCATACTATGGTAAGTTTTGTACCAAGAAGGATAAAATTAGCGCAGACTTAGGGTAAGAATTCCTTAGGGATATCCCACCACAATCCCAGTCGGCCACAGCCCGCACCCAATTAGATGAAAAGATCACTGTAGAGGAACTGGCGACAGCTTTGGCATATATATGAACTTAGTGAACTCATGGGCCTAATGGCTTCCCCAGTGAATTTTTTTAGGTTATTTATGCAGCAATTAGGAAGTGCTTCGCTGCATGCCATTCATGCAGCGTCGGACGACGCCGTACTCCTGCAAAACTGGCGGCATGTGGAAATTGTAGTCTTATTAAAACCTGGACGCCCACCAGATGCTCATTCATCTTACTGGCCAATTTCCCTTCTTAAATTTGAGGTAAAACTCTTTTCCAAAGCCCTGGACAATAAACTGATGCAGTCCATGCAGGACCTAGTGGATCCCCATCAGGTGGGCTTCATGCCTCAGAGGGCTACACACCATAATATGCAGTAAGTTTACAATGCATCCATAATGGTGGACCGATTGGGGAGGCCCGCCGCTGTGTTGCTGGCTGACATAGATAAAGCCTTATACTCGGTCAGTTGACAATACTTGTTTGCTCTCCTTCGCAGTATCAACTTTGGCCCGCACTTCCTAGTATAAGTTCAGCTCTTATACACCAAATTAGCAGCCTCGGTTCGGGTTCCTGGATCTGCTGTCTCCTTTATTATTCACCCTGGTGATAGAACCATAGCGACATGGGTGCTTTTCGATCCACTAGTGAGAGGGTTTGAGTGGTCCATGGAGCTATCTGACAGAATAACCTTATACGCAGAAGACGTGTTATTTTTTTCTTACTAACCGTCGATTCTACGGTCATCGCATTTTGCAAATTATGCAGATCTTTGGTGGGACTTCGAGGCTGCATATGGACCTCGACAAGTCCGTGGCATTCTTTTTTAATGAGACTGCCGCAGATACATCATGGGCATCCAAGCTGACATTGGCTACCTCCGGGAGTAAATATTTGGGTGTGTATATTGCTCCAGACCCTGCCACATCCTGGGCTCACAATATAGCCCCAATCTTACCCTATGTGAGAGAGGAGGTTAAACACTGGTCTGGTCCTCACTGACCATATATCTGCTGCACTGCTCGATGATATTTAAGATTCTCCCAATGCCTCGGATTTAATACCACCTAAAATTATCCCTTTGCAATACCCCAGGCATGGTTCAGACAGGTGAATACAGTTCTGACCCGGTTCCTCTTAAGTAGCGGAGGGGTGCATATCACCCCCAGACATGTTCTCAGTCTACCTATAATGGCGGCATCACCGCACCAGATATATATTTCTACTATGCTGCATCTTACCTATTACTCATAAATAAATTGTGGCATGCATGTCAGACCAATCCAGCATATTCAACAGATCGCTGGGTGATGGGTGATGTGCTGATCTTAGACCTTCTATATTGCAGGAAGATGAGAAATTCCATTCCCCCGGCGACTCAAGTAGTGAATCACCTATGGAGACAATCGCCCTGGTAGATGGGTTGGTGGGGGAAGTTGACTCAGATGACACCATTATGGGGTAGGGATTTCCTGGCCCGGGTGGCATCCTTGTCAGGGTTTTGATAGTGAGACGCGATAGGTATCTCTACTCTGGGAGATATCATGCGAGGCACAGTCCTCAAGTCCTTTTAAGAGCTACAGACTTATTTTCAAGTTACATTGTCATCAATTGTATAAATATCTACAGATGGACCATGCTCTAACTCCCTATCTCCGAGATCTCCATGCTATACCAGAGTTCAACCCCTTGTAAGGCAAATTATTGACAGGGGATTTGGGCACATACTAGATTAACCAGATCTATCAATCATTAATAACAAATAGCGCCACCACACTTTCAGCCCTAAGACAGACATGGTTTAGGGGTATACCCACACTAGACAATGACGACTGGATGGAGACACTGATAGCCCCATGTGAGGCAGCAATCCCATCTCGACTTCAGCTCATCCAATTAAAAAATTTGCATTGAGTTTACTTCACTAGACATCACCTATGGTGTATGGGTGCTGTTGCGTCAGCGGTATCTTTTAGCTGTAGCATGAATTAGAGCACTTTTCTACATACAGTGTGGTATTGCATGGCCCTGACGGGCTTCGTGTCTAGCGGAGGTCTTGTCCTTGGAGGTCCCGTTTAATCCTAAGACGATCCTGCTCTAATGGTACAGAGGGGATAGGTGGTAACATATATAAAAGGTATCTGCTATGTCTAGGCCTAAGCCTGGCAAAGAGAGATATTGCAAGTTGTGGAAAGATGTAACATCACCCACTGTGGGTACCTGGAAGAAGGGGATGGATCATTGTATAGGGATAGAAGTCGCAGTATATCGGGCGTGTGGGTGCCCACAAAAACATACCAAGATTTGGCAGGGGTGGGCTGATTACTGGGGTCTGGCTCTAGCTCCGGTCCTCACTGTGGATTCCCTCCTTGATGCAGAAATACAACAATATAATGCCAAGCCATGAGGTTCCCAGGCACTATATCAAAGTTGCTATACAAGATGATGTTGTCATGATTGGTATGTGGATCATGGGTGGGGTGATGGGATTGATTGATGTTTTCTATACCTGTATCACTGAATATAGACAATGGGTTTCTGTTGCTTTATGTGTATCAAAGGGCAATGTTGCACCAGATATTGCGACTGAAAACTCAATAAAATTCATGGTGAAAAAAAAATCATGTGTACAAATTATATAAGTTGTATGGATGAAAAGTTCCAAGATAACATCATTTAAGGATTGAGAACATTTGTATACATCGAAATGCAGTAATTCTGACAGCTACCATTTTTTAAATAATAAGGATAAAAAAGACAGGGGTAGTGGAGGAATGCATTGGAAAAATTAAGAATTGAGCAATAACAAATACAATGACATGCAAGTCCAGCTTATTCCTATATTGGGTTATAGATGTTAATTGTGATACATGCACCAATAACAAACAATCTTTTTATACAATATTTAAGAAAAGATGGAAAAAGGGAGAAAAGGGTGTGAGAAAATAAGCTCTATAAGAAAAAAAGTAAAGAAGGGAAATGAAAAAGGACAGAGAGGGAGAAGAAGAAAAGTTGGTACTACAAAACAGAGAAGATAAACCGCTTAGGCAAAGTCCAAGTATAATTATACAGGTGGAGGGCTGGGGGATGAGAGAGGAGACACAATGATTCTGATGAGAAAGACTTTGGAAACCATGCACATTATGGGGAGAGGGTTTCCTGTAAAAAGGGGGACCATATAAAAAGAAAAATATCTGCTTTTACATTTAAGCTGTAAATAACCTTTTCATAGGATGCGGTCTTTTACATCTCTGTGAGCCATTACTCTTGCAACAGCAATTTTGGAGGACGCTAATGTGGCAAAATACAAATGTTGGCAACTGTAAGGGCAGTGAGAAGAAAGCGACCAGCATGGTTGGTCCGCTTGGAATGTCCGATAAGTAATGAAGGAGAATTAGGGGGTTTGAAAGTGGTGTGGATAAATTCATAGATTCCCTGAGTGTAGACCCTACTGTCATCCAAAAGGGTGTATGGTGGGACAGTACAGTAAGATATGAACTATATCACATGGGGCACGATCACTTCATCAGCAGGCAGAGTGTGGGAGCAACCCTGCAGCCTGAAGCCGTGCCGCGGTCCAGTGCCAGCCCTGACGGATATTAAAAAGGCTGAGGTATATCCGTGCCTCAAGGACTCGTCGTTCTAGCGACTCCACAAGTTCTGCCCTTTCTTCCTCATCATATTCCACCTGCAGGGGAGCCTGCCAGGTCATTCTGAGGCTTGCCAATTGTGGTTGGGAGTAAAGATGGCAAATCAGAAGGTTGTAAAATCCAGACATCACACCTTTAAATGGAACCCAAGTATTGAAGTAAGAGAGCACCAGGGAACATGGGATAGCCCAGGGTTGGAGACCTAATCTGCTCAGCAGACAATGATGTAATTGTGCATATCGCCATTGTTATTGAAATAGTTCCTGTCTTTAAGGGAGATTTGGCTAGCCCGCAACTCTGAAGTACTGCTAGGCATTCCAATTAAGATCATTATAAGCTTGCATGATAAGAGAAACTGATAAATGATGGATCCACATGTACAAGACAGGACGGTGGCAAGGGGGACACTGTGGGAGCTTCTCTGGGTACCCCAGATGTTAATACCCAACAACCTATGTGCCAGTGTCCTCACAAAAGCAATGATGTTGACATGGAATGCACTGGTCACTGGCTTGAGCCTGACAACTTTCTCATCCCCCATCACCAATTCATAAGAATCCCAAAATTACACCAGAATTAGGAGGCCAGCTGTTTCGGAAATGGAAGGAAGCTAACTGATGTATCACAAAAGATGTGTTGCTTAAAGAAACATTAAGCTCTTTGCTCAATGCAAAAAGGAATATCAGATTAGCGAATTGGAATGAGTAAGTTAAGGGGTTGTATATATGTTGTATTTATATGGTATTTCTATTGCGTGAACCTAGCCAAAAGGCAGCAGAGTGCGGTATATGGTCAAAGACAGGCATAAGGTCAACAAGTGAGAGTAAAGGAAGCTGGGGTGTGAATGGTTAATGCACTGTGATGTAGTGCTCTTTACAGAGGTAAGTCTTCAACCCTTTCCTAAACTGGAGAAATGCTAGGCCAGTCCTAATTTTACACTTGTTAGTCTACAGTCTGATGGTGTCCTGTTAGCGTCAGTGGGAAGATTTATCATTTAATGTATCTAATCTGGTAACCTACAGAAAGAGCAAAAGAGCCATCAGATGTGGCCCTATCAGGTATCCTGGGACCATAATTTTTTTTTTTTTTTTAAAGGTGTCCTGGGACCATGCACTGAGCTGAGTGATAGGGAAAAAGAGAATATCCCACACATGGACAGAGGTATTCTACATAGAAATGACTCTTATAAACGTATATTGCATTGGAATCTAACTCTGCAGAAACTAAAAATAATATACCAAGACGTTACAGATAAATGCTGGAGAGATGGCATAGAAATGGGCACAACTCTCCACATTTGAAGGTAGTATTCCAAACTAAAATTGTTTTAGAAGGAGCTTTTGAGATGCATCAATGAAATGTTAGAGTACCGAATATCAAATATACAGACATGAATATACTGGGGCTGAAAGAAACAAGGGCACAAGCAGTAACTAATTGAGATAGAGTCCTGTTGAACTACGAATTGCTTGCTGCGGTTAATGAATAGCGATTCATCGGAAAAAGTTAACACTATTCAAATGGTCTCAGAAGCTGTGGAACTATTACCAATGAAAAATATATTTTATGACCTGTATGGTCAAAGTAAGCAACTCTAGATGATCTGGGAACCCCTCATAGACCCTTTGATACCCCAGAGAATACAATAATGAGACCAGAGCAATTTATGGCCATAGACATGTATGACTTTTGAAGCAGTAATAAGAGATTCTTGAAGACAAAATAGGGTGATACACCTATTGCAAAGAGAACTTGAATTGGCAATGGTTGCAAGGGATGGGATAGAGAAGTAATGGGTTACGTGTAATCCTAGTTATTTCTTGGGGAATCTCCATTGAAATTATGAGCACTGAATAGTCACACTCTGGTGTGGGGACCCCCGGAGCAGTTCTTTCAACGTCACATTTTACAGATTCTTTGCCTTACTTCATAAAGACCAGGAAGTACATGTGACAATTTTTTTTTAAAAAGCACAGACTAAGACAGACTGTATTGCCAATTTCATTAATTTTTTGAAAAAGATGGAAGAAAAGGTATTCAGTCTTTAAAAGTCACAAAAAATAAGTAAAAGTTACATTTCAAAATTCTCTTCAGAGGCGATCAGCAACCATCTGCCTATTTCACTAAACCAAAGACATGTAGCAAGCAAAGAGTGCCTTCTTCCCCCTCCTCTGTGATCCATTCCGGTAGAGGAAATCATAACATCTTCTCTGGAAGAATGGAGAAATATAACCAGCGACAAATGGATTCTGAATTTTGTACAGCATGGATACTGTCTCATATTCAAGTATCCTCAACCAGACATACCACAAAAGAAATCATCCCTGTTCCATCAGGAAGAACTATGGCAGGAATTCTCCATACTCTTGCAAAAACATGCGATCCAAAAGAGCACACCTCCTAGGAATGGGTATTTATTCCCCTTCTTGTGAAGAAGAAAGGATCAAAAACTGAATACACACTCACTTTAGACCTGAGAAAAGTGAACAAGTGGGTTCAAAAGGAAAAGTTCAGAATGTTGGCTCTCTATCAAATCTACTTTCCATCACATCAGGTTCACAGTAGGAAGAGGCCATTACCAATACAAACTTCTTCCTTTCCTTCTCAAATCTGCACTGCAGACTTTTTCCAATTGCATGGTGGTCATTGCAGCTCACCTCAGGAAAATGAGAATTTTCTTCAACCCAAATCTAGCCCGTTGGCTTATCAAGGTGTCTTCTAACCAACAAGCTTGCCAACATCATCAAATGACTGTTGTGACCCTTAATCAACTGTGACTGCATGTAAATCACAGGAAATCTATCACAGTGCCAGAACAATCCCTTCACTATCTGGGAGCAGTCGTAGGCAGAGTGCACACAAGAGTGGAGAGAGGTTTATCTATCCTTAAAAAATGTTGCTATCTTAAGTCAACAGCCTTTCCAACGGCAAGACAAATATTCTCTCATCTGGAATCAATGGCATCATGCATTTTTCAAGCACTAAAAGCAAGCCTGTGTCTGGAGGACCAATGGGATCAACTCTCAGAAAGATGAGAGGGCAAAGTGATCCTAACAACTCATGCAAACCAATCATTCAACTGGTGGTGTCGCTCAGAGAAACTTCTGAAAGGCATGAATTTCCATCAAGACATGCTTCCCTCTCATATTGGGGTGCTCACATGAACCACGTTCAAATTCAAGGCATGTGGTCTCCGAAAGAACAGTACTACCATATCATCTTACTGGAGTTGAGAGCAATGCACTTTGCCATAAAGGCTTTTTTTCCTACCCTTCAAGATCCACTTTTTCCTTGTTCAAATAGACAGTAAAACGACCATGCATTACCTGACCAAGCAGGGAGGAATGAGATCCGGATCTCTGTCTCTGGAGGCATGAACGGTTTGGAAGTGGTTAATCTCTAGGAATATCAGGATCACATCTGTATATCTTCCCTGAATCCAGAATGTTCAAGAAGATACTCTCAGCAGAACCATTCAAAAGAATCACAAATGGGTATTAAATGACTCCATCGTCCAAGACATCTTTTGCTACTGGGGTTTCTCTCAAATCAATAATTTCGTTATCCAGAGAAAACAAAAAATGCCTACGCTTTGCCTTGAGGTACATTTGGGAATGACCTACTGGTTGAGTGGTCAGTCAAATTTCTTTACGCCTTTCCTCTAATTACCCTACTGCCAACACTGATCATCAAGCTTTCACACTTGAAGGCCAGAATGATTCTCATTGCTTCGAAGTGGTCCCAACAATAGCGGTTCAAGGATCTCCTTCACCTCTCAGAGCGTCCACACAGGAGCCTAACATGCAGCCTTCACAATTTCGGAAGCCAGATTCAACACCCCAACCTTCAATCTTTGAACATGGCAGCTTGGCTACTGAACTCATACAATATGGCCAACTGAACCCTCCCCCAGGAGTGCATTAAGGTTTTGAGAGAAGCCAGAAGACCATCTCCTAGAACATCCTTTTCTGTTAAATGGAAAAGATTCTGCATTTTTAACACTCTCACCTGCCAGAAAGAGGTGGTTCTTTGATACTTCCTTTATTTGGCCATGGCAAAGCTGCAATTTTCTTCTATTAAAGTACATCTTCCAACAATCATGGCCTATAAAAACTCTCCTTCACAAGTGTCATTTTTCAAAAAGCCAGTGGTCAAGGATTTCCTCAGAGCATTAGGAAGATATATCCTCCTCTCAGAGGATCTTCATCTCCATGGGAGTTAAATATTGTCTTTTCTTGCCATATAGGTCCTCCTTTCGAGCCTATAGATAAAGATTCATTTCATCACCTATTCTGGAAGGCTTCCTTTTTGGTCGCTTTAACCTTGGCACATAGAGTTAGTGAGATACAAGTCTTTGTTGCCACAAACCTTACACAGCATTTCATACTAATAGGGTAGTGATGAGGACCCATTCTAAATTCCCCCTTAAAGATCTGTGGAAATATGGATTTTTCTGGTCAGTTATGTCCCCTATCTTGGACCCCAACGGTTCTATGTGCATGTCACAAGTACATGTATGTTCCCTCCAGTTCCAGTTATGAAGACGCAAATACATGTGCGTCCACCGTCAACATGTCCTCTGTCAGATCCGCCATGAATAGGCCGGATATTCCATTCCTAAGTACGAAAGGCCACCGGCTTTATATGGTTCACTTATGCCATTTTACAGTCCAGGCAAGTAGGCCCAGATTCTGTCATCAAACTCTTCTTGCTTTCTGCCTCCGAAAGCTCCAGTTCGAGCCTGCATCTGTGACCATGAACTTTGTCTCATTCTCTGCGCGGCTCACGAAGCCTGACATCAGC
Organism: Triturus cristatus; assembly: GCF_964204655.1. Lineage (NCBI taxonomy): Eukaryota > Metazoa > Chordata > Amphibia > Caudata > Salamandridae > Triturus > Triturus cristatus. Next base: position 763,551,086 of record NC_140581.1, on the reverse strand, counting down.
CTATTCTCTGCCAAGAACTGTATTTCACCTTCGAATTATCTGCTTCTCCCTCAGCCGATGCATTCCTGCCTAGTAGTTTAAGTAAACATTCTTCCAGTTACCAAGCAAAAGGCCCGGCTTCTCTGTCCTCATGCAAGTAATTCATAGTCCTGTTACCATGGAATATTTCTACCCCCTCGCTTTCAGTGTAGACATTTAGACGCTTGTACACGCACGCACAGTCAGTATAGAATAGATTCTGTCCGAGAGTCCTTCTTTTGTGGATAACATAGTTCTTTAAACATAGGATGTTAGATATGATTTGGGATTAGGTTGACTTGACCCCCCAGACTTTTTGTCTCCACATGTAGAGCTAAATGTCAAGTCCCCTTCACCCCCTAGTTGCACGTCAATCACACGTCATACTGCTGCGCGCGCATCTATGCCAAGTATTATCTTATAGATCCACCTATAGGTGACATCATAACCAATTACGTTCCTTTTTTCTCCTTGTTCCACCCATTTTTGGTTACGCAGACAAATCGTCATTTTTCCTTATCAATTGTTACGCCTACTGTATTCGCTTCATTGTAATGTATGATCTATAAAAGTCATTTCATGTCAATAAAGTATGTACTTCACTTCCTGAACCCCCGTGGTGATGGAACTTGGAGCAACCGATTATAATCGATTATTGGAATAAAGCCCATTCCGAACCTCTAATACCACGGATTCTGCCTCTCATTTTACTGAGCTATTTTATTATGTTTCTGTATCAAATTCAGTCCAGGTAAAGGAAAATTATTTACCACATGAATGGCGCCCGAACAGGGACACTTTCTCATCTCACGCGCCGGCGGTGCGTTGCAGGCCCGGTCTCCTGCCACAGCTGGACGGACAATAACGCGTACCAGCAGGATTTCCTGTATCTCCCTCCGGTCAAGCGGGGGCGACTGAGACTGCGATCAACACCCAGACGAGGCGGTGAGAAGTGCGAAGTATCCCGACCAGAGCCTAGCTGAGAGAGCAAGATCCGAGGTATACAGAGACCCACCAGTTCGAAGTCAAGCCCAGTGTCCGACGAGTCGAGTCGAGTCCAGTCCGGTTCAAGTTCAAGTTACCGAGGCCTTCCGTTTCCGAAGCTACCCGGTGAGTACCATTGCTGGGGAGGCATTTCTGACGTGCACATAGGTTGTGCCGGTCAAGACGGGTTTGGGTACACAAATCCGGTCTGCACTGTTTTAGCAGTGTATCTGTACTGTTTAGCAGTATATCAAGTATTCCGAAGTATCTAGTTATTGTCAAGAATTAAGCTTGGTGATTAGTTATGCAGACGATCATCATTGTTGGTTATTTTAAAGGTTAAAAATGTTTAAATGTTTAAATGTGTTAAACGTCCTGCATATTGTGGTATGAATGGTTGTTCATTATTGTGCTTTTGTATTAAGTGTGTTCAAAATTAAGTATCGGATCAGTAGTCAATATGCCGCTCTTTTCGAAATTAAGACAGATCACTACTAGAAAAGGGGTTCTCGAAGAAGCCGTCCCTATTCCTCCTAGGGACACTCCAGGGCACTTCATGTATCACAAACATGGCTTAGACGCTATATTATTTCTTGATTTATGGGTAGACTACACCAAGGGATTACCAGAAAGTCAGAGGTGGCCCGCAGCGGGAACCTGGGATGCAGAGTGCATCATGAAAGTCGAGGAAGAGTTATGGAAAAGGAAAGTCAGACAGTCACAGAAAGACGCCGTTGAGTTATGGCGTAAAGAATCTCATAGACGCACAGAAAAAGCACGTAGACAGGAAGAAAAGAATAAAGAAAGTTCAAATAAAGTTCGAGAGAATCTATTAATTGAGGAAGGCATCCGAGTGAAATCAGAACAAGTAGATAGGCAAAGAAATGCCCTTATGAATGGTATGTATCCCCTTCTGGCCGAAGGATTACCTAAGGCTACTCCAGAAATACCGAAAGACTTGCCACCCCCATTGTTCCCAAGAAAGGTACATCCTAAGGGGCATCCTAGAACCGCAGAAGATGTTTTTCTTTCCTCATATTTAGATGACGCAGCTCCCGAGTATGCAAATTCCGCCCCACATAGACCGCATATCAGGGAGGTTCAACGCCAAGATCCAGTGCCCGTATCCCTACAGCAACAAATCGAGTCACAAGTTCCGGCAAGCACATCTGTTTCTGCATCCGCTCCTACAGCTACTTCTATAGCTGTGTCCACACCTGTAGTTGCTGTGTCACGTTCGACGAATCCTTTCACGCCCGACACCCCAGATGGGGCTACGGGAGGTGCTAGCAACATTTTTTCTACGCCACCCAGAATAAATAAACTTACTTTTCAAGAGTCAGCACATTCACGTACACCGAAACTAATAAGTGCCCGTACGCTGAAGGAACTTCTTATAGATTGCAGATATGACCCTGTGCCCGGTAAAGAGGACGAAATGACCCTGGCATCATTGCGTATCAGACGAGCCGCAGTGTATTTAGGGAAGTTACCAGGAATGACTGCGCATCTAGATAAAATATATCATTTTGTCCAAACAGGGCGAGATCCAGAATGTATTAACAGAGCTATGGAATACCAGAAAGTAGAGATACAGGGGGAACTGTTACGTTTCCTCATAAACTGTGTGATCAGAAATCAAGACCGACCGGGGGTAGACCCGGAAGCAATGCAAATTCTTACCAGATGGAGTCAGAACATATCAGAAGGGAGACATGATAAACAAAATTGTATAATAGCCATGTGCCGAAAGATCCGTAAAGAAATAGAACGCCTACACGAAGAGAGATTAGAGGTAGACGAGTTCGAACAAAGCGAGGAAGAAGGGTCAGGACTGCCCACAGGACAGTCAGACACCATAGCCTATGTAGGTAGAGGAAGATCTGGTAATAGTAATAGATGTCTTACTGACTCGATACGTCCGATATGTCCAGATAATAACAGGAATTTCCAAATACCTATAATTAATATAAGGTCTAACGAGCATTCGTTCCAAACCGCCGACAAACTACTCCAAGAACGAAGGGGTTATCATTTTCTCGATTCTATGGATGAACAAGATTTAGCCAGGGCAGCTGTCCATTGGGTGGACAGTCCCGGAAAATATAGTGATGATACAGTAGCACGCACATTTTTGAATCTCACCCCAGACGAACAGAGGTTAGCTGGGATTTATATGATTCAACAACTCATTATACTATATCGGAGTCAGCATTCGGACCCTGGTCCCTTACCTGACATATTGACCGAATTGCTTATGAATAAATGGAGAGGTTCAGGTACTAAATTAATTAAAGAAATTCTAGAATCAAGAAAGCAGTATATTCTTTTTGTATGTTCAGACCGTGTCTCATTGCCCGTCAAGGAAAGAACCACGTATCACATGGATAGACAGAATCCCTTACGAGAAGTGCACCCAATAAAAGGCGAGGACAACGAGTTTAAGCGCGTATTTGTATATACGCCCATATCAAAAATAGAATTGTTACAAATGAAAAAAGTGGTACCCAGTCATGACAAAGATCCAGCGGGTTTTCACCGAGAAATTAAGGACATGTTACTCATGGGAGAGTATACCTATCCCGACATTATGACAATATTAAAGGTATTGATGCCTGCTGGTATTTATGAGAAACTCAAGGAAAAAGAGTGGGAGGTAGGAGACCAAAAGATAGAATGGTCAGTGTTAGAAGCGGAAGAAAAGGCCCGAACTGCAGGAGCAGGACTTGGGGATAAAACTAAAGCACTGCCAGGTTTATTAGTACAGGTACTGCCACGTTTATTAACTACGAAAAAGGAAGATTGGGGCACAATTTCAGCCTGTAAACAGAAGCAAGATGAAGACACTAGTGATTACTATGCCCGATTTGAAAAATGTTTTGGTATAAATAGTGGCATAAAAGCAAGTAGCGAATCATACCCACATCTGTTTGTAACAAAATTAGTAGAAAATGCCCTGCCCCCAGTAAAGAATAGAGTATTAAAATTCGAGAGTACCTGGCAAGGTAACACTCCATCACAAATGTTACAAATGTTACAGTACCATCACAATAGAATTAGAGAGGAACAAGAACATGAACACAGACGCATGAAAGACACGAAAATGAAAATGCTAGTTTCCCAGACAGTTCCAGCTGAAGGACATAAAAAGGGTATGACACATTCCGATTCAGCAGGACCTGTAAAAGGGACATGCAATTATTGTAAAAAGCCAGGTCATTACGTACACGATTGTCCAGTTTTAAAACATAATATCGCCATAGGTAAAACACAAGAAAGATCACGACCATTTAGACAAGATCAGAATGAACAAGGAGCTCCGCAGCATGCCCAGGCCATGCCAGCCGCACAACAGCCAGTACAGTTTGTGCCAGCTGCACCACCGTTGCCTGTTGCTGCCACACAGACAACAACACGACAAATGTATCAGACCGCACAGTATGAATATCCTGAGTATCAGCGTTACGCATGAACTAGCCTAGAGAGGGAAGTTGACTTACCCCTTATTGAAATCCCAGTAGATCAAGAAGGACCTTATGTACATAGTGAATTATTAGGCCAAGATAGAAAATTTCTACTCGATACAGGGGCAAGTCGAACGACCATAAAACGTAGTGAAGTTCCAGGGGCACCCCTCTCAGGCTCACAGAATATTTCCCTTGGTTTTTCAGGAAAATCTATTGTTAATGAAGTGTCACAACCTCTGCCACTTACGATAGGACCTCTGACCCGAACTACAGATTTATTGCTTACTAAATCATGTCCAGAAAACTTGCTAGGAATAAAAACGTTGAAAGCTCTAGGAGCCATAATATGTTGTTCTCCGGAAGGAGTAAGGTTGTTTTTACGAGATTTTAAAGGTCACTATGTGTCTAGAGACATGGATCCCCGACTACAGACATTACCTACACATCTATGGGCACAAGGCCCTACTGATGTTGGACGCATGAACATTACACCATATCGAGTCACATTAAAGGCAGGAGTGGTGCTACCACGAATGCGACAATACAAGTTACCACCAGATGCTGTAGTGGCTTTACTACAAATCATTGACGAGCTCATTGCCCAAGGAGTAGTTGTGGAAACAGACTCCAATGTATGTAATTCACCGATAATTCCGATTCTTAAACGAACAGATCCAAAGGCCCCGCCAGTCTATCGATTGGTTATTGATCTGCGCGAGTTAAACAAATGCATTGTGCCACAATTCCCTGTGGTCCCAGATATCTCGTCATTACTGACAGCTATTGATTCCGAAGCAACATTCTTTACTGTAATTGATCTCAAGAATGTTTTTTTCAGCGTCCCAATAGATCCGGAAAGCCAATATTTGTTCGGATTTAGTTTAAATGGACGTAGCTTTAAATTCTCACGCGCACCTCAAGGATTTACAGAAAGCCCCAGCATCTATAGCCAAGCACTGAAACGAGAACTAGATAGTATCCACATGCCAGTTAACACTGCTCTGCTCCAATACGTCGATGATTTGCTGATCACCGCAAGAAGCGAACCAGAATGTGAAAAAGCATCACTGACAGTTTTAAAATTTCTAGCCGAAAAGGGGCACAAGGTGTCCCCTTCTAAGCTGCAATTCTGTGTCCAGCGAGTTGTTTATCTTGGACACTCGCTGTCCAAGGAGGGAAGGCAGCTTACACCCGACCGCATTCAGTTAATAGCTAACATGCCAATGCCCAAGACACAAAAGGAAGTACGGGCTTTCATAGGCCTCACTTCATACTGTAGGCAGTGGATCCCTCAGTATGCATTTCTAGCAAAACCACTCATTCAGTTGACAACACAGGAGGCAGCCACATCGACTGTTCTCCCTTGGACTCAGGAACATACACAAGCTTTTGAAAGCCTAAAGAAAGCTTTATGTCAAGCACCTGTTTTAGCAACACCATGTTACAGAAAACAGTTTACACTTTTTGTTACAGAACGCGAAGGTACTGCCTTGTCAGTACTCACACAGGAACAAGCAGGAGCACACAAACCATGTGCTTATTTTTCTAGTACATTAGATCCTGTAGCTCAGGCTTTGCCTGCATGCCTGAAATCAGTAGCAGCGACAGCTTTAGCAATTAGACAAAGCGATGCCATAGTGTTAGGACATCCATTGACAGTTCAAGTACCACACACAGTAGAGGTCCTTGTAAATAGAACGCAAACACAACACTTGACTATAGCGCGACTTACAGGGTACGAACTTACATTGTTTCAGCCACACATAGAAATCAGACGCTGTAACACATTGAATCCTGCCACACTTTTGCCAGTAACCGGAACAGACCCACTAGCTCATGACTGTATTGAAGTTATTACTATAACGACAAAACCCAGACAAGACTTAACCGATGTCCCATTGTCAGATCCAGACCTGACGTTGTATGTAGATGGTTCATGTATGAGAACAAGTACAGGAGAGTTAGTGGCTGCTTACGCAGTCACAACAGATACTGAAGTCATTGAAACTAATCGTATAAATACTCTGTCAGCTCAAGCCGCAGAGCTCATCGCTCTGACACAAGCCTGTATTCAAGCCACGAATAAAAAAGTCAACATATACACTGATTCACGTTATGCATTCGGAGTTGTACATGACTTCGGCGTGCTGTGGCGAGAGAGAGGTTATTTAACTTCCCACGGTGCCCACATTCAGCACGGACCCCTCATTCATGCTTTATTAGATGCAATACATCTACCTACTGCAATATCAATTATGAAATGTAAGGCTCATACGAAGGTTACTGATATCATTTCCCAAGGCAATGATCTAGCCGACAGAACAGCTAAACAGACTGCTCAAACTCAAACCCCCGACATGACAAAGACAATAGTCCCGATGCCGACACATTGTATGACAGTTAAAGATCCTACTCTTGACGTAATTGACATACAGACACATGCTACACAAGACGAAATAAAGAAATGGACTGAATTAGGAGGGATCCAAACGGACCAGGGATGGATGATGAAGGAAAAGTCTGTATGGTTCCTCCCTGATTCAATGGTCCAAGTTATAATTAACACTATACATAGTCCAGCGCATCTAGGAGAAAAAGCTATGCTAGACAGCATTCAACACATTTGGTTCAATAAACATTTACGAGCAGCAGCAAAGCAAAAAGTCCGTACCTGTATGATCTGTTGTCAGTTTAACCCAGGAAAAAGCGTTCCCGTAGAACAGGGTGGATTTCATCCTCCTGATCACCCTTTTGAAGTGCTCCAGATGGATTATATCCAGATGGAACGATGTCGAGGATTCAAATACGTTCTCGTAGTCGTCTGCGCTCTGTCCCGTTGGACGGAGGCATACCCGGTTTCAGATTACACTGCCCCGACTACTGCCAAACAGTTGGTTCGAGAATTCTTCCCACGATACGGTTTACCACGTGTTGTCTACTCAGATAACGGCCAGCCGTTCTCATCCGAATTAATGAAACATGTTTCACTTCTGTTAGGATATCAGTGGAAATTCCACTGTGTCCGACACCCCGAGGCAGCAGGTCTCGTAGAAAGACATAACCAGATACTGAAAATCAGATTGTCCAAAATATGCAGAGAGAAAGGTGTCGACTGGGTAGTAGCGTTACCAGTTGCACTCTTTTACATGAGAATGGTAGCAGACTCTCGAACAGGGCTATCCCCGTATGAGGTGATCTTCGGCAGACCACCAAATATGTGGGGGACGCCCATACCACGCAAAATAACTGATGTTGACTGTAATATGCTGACAGATTACTTGGCTTCCTTGATGTCTGCACTACAATCTTGTCGTTCACAGGTAGCTGCAGCATTTCCCGACAACACTGAGGTGAAACCCCATGACGTAGTTCCGGGTGATATCGTATTTGTGAGAAATTTCGACCGAAAGACTCAGCTGGAGCCCAGGTGGAAGACACCCAAGTTGGTTCTGCTGACCACAAGAACAGCCGTGAAGATCGAGGGCCGCAAGGGCTGGATTCATTCAAGTCATATCAAGAAATTTCATGGACAATCCTCGGATATAGACATTGTGCCCTGCACTCCCTCACAGACTGATTCAAAACTTCCTTTGATTGAAAAAACTGAAAACGAACTCTATAAAGTTAAATTGAGGCCTAGAACGTCAGACGATTTGATTGTTTAAGTCCTCTCCTAGGTGAAGCGGTTGAATCTGTCTCTGACATGTATCCTCTAGACCTGAATCATGGACAGTCGCGAAAAATGATGAAACGACAGGCGTATTGTAAATCACTGCGTAGCCATTGCATAGTGACATTAATAATCTTGTTTGTCTTGAGTCTTTTAATAATTACTGCAAGCATATTGTTGCACATATATTACCCTATTTCTAGACATGTTTATAATGTTACTGCTGAACATTCTTTTAGTGACTTACCTCCGCATGAATTGTCTTATAGACTTGCGCTGCGCAATAACACTTTCATTAGTATGTTACATCATTCCCATCAGACTAGTAATGCCACCAATTGTTGGGTGTGTGGTCGGCTCCCTCCCTATCAGAATTATGAAGGAGTCCTGCCATTCTTTCCACACCCATTTACACATAACGGCTCCTGTGGAGCATGGTTTAGTTTAATCAATTCCATAGATTCAGACACAGCTGTTTACCAAGGTCAGTGGGTATGGGGAAATCTGAACCTAGTTTTACTCAAGGTCTGCTACCCTGACAAGGAGGGTCGCCCCAAAAGAACAGGAACTGATCTAGAAAATGAAGTATATGGATTAGGTAATTTTACACCTAATCCCATGATTCTAAATGTCATATCCGAAGTTGAACTAGTCTTACCCACCATGTCAGTATTCCCAGCAAAAGGGGAATTATGTGTAAGAAAGGTTGGTTCCATACATATGGGCCATAGTAAATGCACTACTATAGTAGAATTCAGTGATCAAGGCAAATCTTCATTTAGAGCTTATCACCACTCCTACTTTATATGTGGTCAGACTGCATATATGCGTCTACCTCTAGATTGGGATGGTACCTGCTACATTGCATTCCTTTTGCCACCTGTTTTTCTAGCTCCTCCTGATTATTACAGAAATATTCATTTAGTACACAACAGAGAGCGGAGAGATCTCCCAATTGTCGATTACACTGAAACAGCATGGGAAAAATACACAGATTTCAATAAAGGCATCTTTCCCTATATAGGTACTGTTACTAATAGTAAACTGATACGTAGATTAACTAGAACCCTTGAAGCAGTAGTGAATGAAACTATTTCCGCCCTAGGCAATTTAACAGAAGAGCAGTCTGCTATGCGGATTGTTGTGCTTCAAAATCGTCTTGTCCTTGACGTCATCCTGGCTGATAGGGGCGGAGCTTGTAGGGTCATCGGATCAAGCTGCTGCGTATTCATACCAGAAAATTCGCCATCAGTATATAAAGCCATAACTCGCCTTCATAAGATTGTAAACCAGATACACCAGAACCCAGGCACTTGGACTTGGTCCAGTTGGTTTTGGAGTGTGATATCAGCCTGGGGATGGAGAGTTCTATCCTTCCTAGGTATTGGCCTTCTCATACTATTCAGTTGCTGTCTATGTCTACAATGTGGACCAGCGATCTGTGGTCTGTGTACCACATCGTGTATTCCACCACCAAGATTTCATTTGTCACGGAAGAAGAAAGAAGAACAAATGATGTTATATGAACAGATCAATGGATTAATGAAGATTGATATCTCTTAACGGGCAAGTAGGGGACAAGGAGGGAATGTGGAAATATGGATTTTTCTGGTCAGTTATGTCCCCTATCTTGGACCCCAACGGTTCTATGTGCATGTCACAAGTACATGTATGTTCCCTCCAGTTCCAGTTATGAAGACGCAAATACATGTGCGTCCACCGTCAACATGTCCTCTGTCAGATCCGCCATGAATAGGCCGGATATTCCATTCCTAAGTACGAAAGGCCACCGGCTTTATATGGTTCACTTATGCCATTTTACAGTCCAGGCAAGTAGGCCCAGATTCTGTCATCAAACTCTTCTTGCTTTCTGCCTCCGAAAGCTCCAGTTCGAGCCTGCATCTGTGACCATGAACTTTGTCTCATTCTCTGCGCGGCTCACGAAGCCTGACATCAGCCTATTCTCTGCCAAGAACTGTATTTCACCTTCGAATTATCTGCTTCTCCCTCAGCCGATGCATTCCTGCCTAGTAGTTTAAGTAAACATTCTTCCAGTTACCAAGCAAAAGGCCCGGCTTCTCTGTCCTCATGCAAGTAATTCATAGTCCTGTTACCATGGAATATTTCTACCCCCTCGCTTTCAGTGTAGACATTTAGACGCTTGTACACGCACGCACAGTCAGTATAGAATAGATTCTGTCCGAGAGTCCTTCTTTTGTGGATAACATAGTTCTTTAAACATAGGATGTTAGATATGATTTGGGATTAGGTTGACTTGACCCCCCAGACTTTTTGTCTCCACATGTAGAGCTAAATGTCAAGTCCCCTTCACCCCCTAGTTGCACGTCAATCACACGTCATACTGCTGCGCGCGCATCTATGCCAAGTATTATCTTATAGATCCACCTATAGGTGACATCATAACCAATTACGTTCCTTTTTTCTCCTTGTTCCACCCATTTTTGGTTACGCAGACAAATCGTCATTTTTCCTTATCAATTGTTACGCCTACTGTATTCGCTTCATTGTAATGTATGATCTATAAAAGTCATTTCATGTCAATAAAGTATGTACTTCACTTCCTGAACCCCCGTGGTGATGGAACTTGGAGCAACCGATTATAATCGATTATTGGAATAAAGCCCATTCCGAACCTCTAATACCACGGATTCTGCCTCTCATTTTACTGAGCTATTTTATTATGTTTCTGTATCAAATTCAGTCCAGGTAAAGGAAAATTATTTACCACAGATCCGTTGGATTTTCACTTCAATCAGTCTAATTCCTTATGTACCTTTTTTTCAAAATGCCTCATCTCCTGCAGAAAGATCTGTCCATACTCTCGATGTTAGGAGGCTGTTGAAGTTTTATCTGGATAAGACCTAATTTAGAGGAAGTCTAAACAATGAAATTGTGGTCCTTTACAAACAGAATTTGCCCCATCAAAATAGTCCTTGTTTAAATGCACTGGCTATTGCATAATACCTTGTTACCAGAAATCCACCAAAACCTTAATGGGAAGCCTAAAGCCCATTCAACCAGAGGTAAAGCGGCTACTGCTGCTTTTCTTGTAGCTTCTTTACTTAGAAATATTCCAATTTCCGAGATTTGCAAACCAGCAACTTGGAAGTCTGTTCATGCCTTTATAAGACACTATTGTCTTGATTCGAATACATGGGCAGGTGCCCAAGTGGAGCAAGCCTTTCTAAGAAATCTATTTGCTTCATTACTTCTCCTTTTATCTCGTCCCTTGTGGATGAGCTTGCTAATCTGTTCAGTGCTTATTATTATCAATGGAGACAGAAGGAATGGTGTAATACCTGTAATCCTAGTTCTCTCTAAGGGGAATCTCCTTTGAAATTACAAGCAACTTTCCCGATGGAGGAGACAGAGTATGGTTAACTCTATTCTGTCACTTATTACGTCAAAAAGAACTGGCTAAATATCCACCTGCATAGCAGGATGGAACATTGGAGCCAATGTTCTATTTTCATTGTTTTCAATGAGGCAGCCTATACAGTTGTATTGCCTTATCCTTCCCTATCATTCAATTTATAAAACAGTAAAAAGAGTTTGTGAAGGACGTTTTAATATGGCATATTTTAGTGACTTTTAAAGGCTGAATGCTTCTCTTCCATCTTTTTAACGTAAATTAATGGAAGTAGCAATATGGTCGATCTTAAGCCTGCAAATTTTACTTTTATGGCAGAAGTACCTCCCAGCCTTTCTCAAGTAAGGTGAAGAATCTGCAAAAATGTGACTTTAAAAGAACTGCTCCAGGGTTCCCATACATAAGTGGCACTATTCAGTGTTTATTATTATCAATGGACATGCCTTGAGAGAGAAGCGTTACTATAGCAAGAGGCACTATGTTATAAACTAAGACAAAGACAGGCATAGTCTATTTGTGTTCAACAAAACATTGCTATTACATTTATTTCAGTGCAGCTTCTGTGATCAATAACATGTTGAATGGCCAAACAACAATTTAGAAGAAAATTAAATGCAGGGAAAGTGGTCAAATACAGACATTGGTAGCCGTGGGAGAGATTATGTTTATCAGGTTATTCCTTGATTTGAAGAGTTTGACACTTTTGTTCGATAGAACCCAGTCTTTCCTGCTTTGTGGGTGTTTAGGATTGCCCCCTGATAATGAATGGTCAATACTGGGGTAGGTGCTGACTTGTTGTATTGATGTACAAATCCAAACATTGAAGTAGTGATGCAGCAGTTCAAAGGTCTTGAAAGCTCTTTTGCCACACACACATCTCATTAGCAGTTGATCGTCTAGGTATAAACAGATGATCATTTTCACTTTTCCTAAGTTGGCTCTGCCTTCCACTTCCAAACCTTGCTTTTGAGGCACACTGAGAGTGCCGACTTCAAACCACGTGGCAGTATTTTGTTATGCCAATGCTTGTTGTCCACTGTGACTCTGTGAAACATTCAGGGGCCTATTCACAAAATGCATTTTGTGGTATGTTTAGTAGTACTACTAAAGCCTGGATACCCTCAAGGTTGACAAAAAGCACTGTCACGTATATTCTGCATTACCCATTGTGGTTTTTCCTATGTTAGCCTAATTGTGCAATTTGTGGGCCTCATTTTCCTTTGGCCATGTTACTACATAAACAGGCTTGCTTTTGTGCCACATTGTACTTTCATATGTACTTATGCATATGTTTTCGCGTTCTGTTCTTTTCCTGGGATTTAGTCTAAACACTGTAAACAAGGTCAAGCAACAATGTTGCTTTTTATTTTTATTGGCCAGGCACTAGCACCTAGACATAACACAAGAGTGCAGCTGGTGTTTATGTGCATACATGAGCTACAGACAGACACATGAAATGAGAATTCTGAGACATGAACACTGTCTGCTGAGATGTAGAGCGTTCATTTGTGTATGCTAAATTACGGGGTCTGCTGATAATCCCAGAGAACTTTCATATAATCCTTTAGCCTTGCTCATAGGGGAGGAGAGTTAGGTTACTCAGTCTTTTATAATGACAGCACTTTTCATGGTTTATGGATTATTGCCATACTAACAGTATTTTTATAATGCATTTGTTTTCTAATTGTGGCTCGTACACTACATTTCAGAGCACGATAGTATAATAAAAATCCTAGACTTCCTTAGTGTGCTTTGCTTATCTTATTTTGGACAAGTACGAGTGAGAGCGCAAAAGTGTATGCCCTGTTACCGCAGTCCCAGGGAGGGTCAAGAGTGTTGTGTTCTGGGGGTTCCAATTCTTCGAATCGCCTTCTGAAAGGCGATTCGATTTTCGTGATCACACAAAAATTAAGATTCCAGATAGGTAACAGATCCCTGACACCCGTTCTCCTTGTTCCTTTCAGGAATCTTCTGAACATCAGTATGATAGAGGATGGCCATCTGACCCCAGACCACCAGAATACCTACCACAAAAGAGAGAGCAAATTTCATCTGATGTAAAGATAAAGAAAGAGGACAGGCCTCCTCCTTATAAAGCCTCTTTCTAGAAAAAGTAAGTTGCGGCATTGACAGCTAAATATGCCATAGATAGTGAGAGCTCTGCTCCAGAACAGGAGTTGGGAGGTGGCTCTCCTCAACAGTGCAGCAGAAGTCACCATAGTATGCTGGAATCTCTACCAGTTTCTGGTGGCAAAAACAACTGACACGTTTATTACAGTCGACACCCACATAGCCCATCCAGACAGACTATATCTCTTGGATATTCAGTTGAAGATGATGTTAAACACACCACTAAAGCAATCTTCTGGGACAATTTAACTACGTCTTATGACGTTCTTGCATGCCCTCAGGGTGGGGCTATCCTTCTCCCTCTTTTGTCACACCATGTCTCTGGCAAATTCAAACAGGCTCATGCCAGTTCTTCTGCTGCGTACATGCACCCAGCACAGATTTGTGTTTTCCTGGTTAAAACAAAATTATCTAGTCCTTCCTTGGATATATGTTTAGATCATACTTTTCTTATGTTTTTTGTTCTAGTGGAGTGGATTTGTGACAGTTTTGTTTCTACTGATCAACAGCCATTACCTTCTTCCACTTGTTCCTCTAGTATGGTTAGGAGGGTAAGTGAGGCACTATAACTCGTGGTTATCGGGCTCATGGATACTGAGGTGGTATGGTGACTCAGTCCCTACATGCTGATGTTGCATGGTCCCCAGCATAGTTCTGTTCCAGAGCCAATTCCCTGCAACATGGCGCCACTAACGTTTGCTCAGATACTTACTTGTGGGAACCCGGAGTAGTGCTTGTTCCTGTCCACAATACCCTAGCACCTTTACCCGGAGACGTCAGTGGTGCTGATGATTACTCCTCCTCAGTGATTAGGATGTTGCTAATTCTGTTTTTTTTTTAAGCTTGGATAATAAAAGGTGTCTGCCCGCATTATGCTACCATTAGAATCCTTTTACATTTAGCTATGGCTCAGCGCGTGGCCATGAATGTTAATTGTCGCCCGGCGGTTACCCGACATTTGCTTCAACATGGAGTCCCTCATGCAGGGGCTCCTGTGATGATTGTAGTTTAAGTAGACACCGAGTTCTGCTTTGAGGTTTTCTATTCCTGGGTCACTTTTCCGGCTGTGGACGCTAATTACAATACTTTTCATGATTTTACCGTGCTTCAGGCACCGGTTGCTTATCGTCTATATGCACTTCACGAAGTTCCTCTCACAGTTTGGTAACACCAAACCTGGTTCAATGGAGCCATTCCCCATGTCCTTGGAAATGTTCAAATGGGACCCCTAAGTAATGGCGGGGCCACATGGCTGACGTTAGCTGGTTATACACCTTATCCTGATTTAAATGCATTACATTTGGTTCAAACACATGTTTTATATAATGTTTTAGTCGGCCTCTATAGACATCTTACACAATTTATTTCACATACTTTGTAAGCTGGTCAGGCCAGGATTGGCTTTCAGGCGCAAGCACAGCAGCCTGTGGGGCCTATAATTAGTCCTGTTGTTGTTAATTCAGTTATAGGCAAACAACCCACAAATCACAAAGAAATTCCATTTTGGATTGCCGAGACATGAGACCAACTTGAAGCTGTGTTTCCTCTTATGGGACCCCAAGACAAGCACTGAATAATTACTATATGCTTGCCCAATGGTCTGGTTCCCACTATCGCTGACTGCAATACCTGGGGGGACTATTTTTGTCACAGGTTATACTCTTTGTCATGGCAGTCCATCAATTACCTTTCTACTGAACGTCCTGAAACAGATACAGAATGAGCATAGGGCAAGTCCTACCCTTGATTTGGGGATGAAGCTTGTAGGACATGTTCCTGTCGTCTCCGAAATTTTTCTTTCTAGTGTTAAAGGTGAAGCAGCGTCCTTGGACATACGCCAAGGACTCATCACAGTGGCTGTAGCCAACCTCGAACGTGAGTTGCCGCTCATTGGGACAAGTCTAAACAACAAAAACCTAGACAGAGCAGAGGTACTCCAACCCCTGAATATTCTGAAAGGCGATTCGATTTTCGTGATCACACAAAAATTAAGATTCCAGATAGGTAACAGATCCCTGACACCCGTTCTCCTTGTTCCTTTCAGGAATCTTCTGAACATCAGTATGATAGAGGATGGCCATCTGACCCCAGACCACCAGAATACCTACCACAAAAGAGAGAGCAAATTTCATCTGATGTAAAGATAAAGAAAGAGGACAGGCCTCCTCCTTATAAAGCCTCTTTCTAGAAAAAGTAAGTTGCGGCATTGACAGCTAAATATGCCATAGATAGTGAGAGCTCTGCTCCAGAACAGGAGTTGGGAGGTGGCTCTCCTCAACAGTGCAGCAGAAGTCACCATAGTATGCTGGAATCTCTACCAGTTTCTGGTGGCAAAAACAACTGACACGTTTATTACAGTCGACACCCACATAGCCCATCCAGACAGACTATATCTCTTGGATATTCAGTTGAAGATGATGTTAAACACACCACTAAAGCAATCTTCTGGGACAATTTAACTACGTCTTATGACGTTCTTGCATGCCCTCAGGGTGGGACTATCCTTCTCCCTCTTTTGTCACACCATGTCTCTGGCAAATTCAAACAGGCTCATGCCAGTTCTTCTGCTGCGTACATGCACCCAGCACAGATTTGTGTTTTCCTGGTTAAAACAAAATTATCTAGTCCTTCCTTGGATATATGTTTAGATCATACTTTTCTTATGTTTTTTGTTCTAGTGGAGTGGATTTGTGACAGTTTTGTTTCTACTGATCAACAGCCATTACCTACTGGAGCATTCTGTTACAGAACTGATTGTCTGGGCATTCTTCATCATATAAAATTAAAAGAGACTTATCCTTCGTTAACATTTCATCCTTTCAGGTCACTGATGGATTTGTTTGGGATAATGTTCCTTTTGACATATTCGGTCCAACTGAGATCCTGCTGATACCTATGTGTTCAAAGTTTCAATGGGTAATGTAATAGTACCGGGATTACATTCAGATGATTGGGATGTTGACACCATGAATTCTATGCTTTCTGAATTAGAGTATTATACTGTTTTTGAATCAGAAGATCTGTATCTTACTTCCACTAACTATGATGACATGTTCTGTTACCATCTTTATGGGCACCATTTCCAACATAGAACAAGCAGACAGCGTCCCCAGTTTAACTATAATCAATGGGAGCATTTTCCAACCGCACTTCCAGAGAGTTCCAAAAAGCAAAAAGGTAAATATATCTATTTCACGGGATATAACGCTGTAGACCCCACGTAATATTATATAAGAAAGGGCACGTTCCATGGCATTATTTGAATTGTACTTACTGTTTTCCTCTTTTAATTTAATCCGTAAACAACAATTAATATTAATAACCATGAAAGACACGACCTATACAATGCTGCACTTTGAAAAATTAAAACAACTCCCTTTCACTATAGCTGAATCGCCTTCGGTAGTGTGGGTAATACACATTACATTGCCTATTTTGACATTTCGAATTGCAGCTTGCATGAAACACATTCCTGTAGGTAGATACGAATCCCTAGGTAGCGGTTATATACATGAAGTATGGTCACTCTCCTTTGCTTATTGTTGTGAACATAGTGACAAGGAAGTCTTTATCACTGGTGAAGAATGCAACTCTACTGTTGGGGATTCTCTTGTTTGTAAACACACAAAAATTCACAGCGCCTGTAAAACTTCAGCACCTAATTTGTCTTGCTTTCTACAAGGAATCCCGGTTCCCGCAATTCTCCCCTTCATTATGGTGCTCTCTAACAGGAGTTATCTAATGTTTAGTGATCACGTCTGTTGGGGAATGTGGGCTGGAGTCACGTATATTGTGTCTGTTTCCTAGTTAGTCACTTGTTGCAACAACTTCCTGTTTCCCCCTCCGCATGGGATAGTCGATAGCTCACTATGGCCTTCCATTACGACTTTTAAGGCAGACTTCAAGATGAGGAGACTCAAATTGTTTCAACTAGAAGTAGCTCTTACATCTGCCCGAGAGACCTTCAAATTACAGGTGGCTAGGACTTCCAGTGAAATACAGTCATTGTTAAATATTCACCTTCCCTGGTATTTCGGAGAATTAGCGCATCACATCTTAAACGCCTCTAATACTACCGGCCTGGCCCATTTTTTTAGGTTATAGTCTCTGGCCTCGTTAGCTCTTTTCAGACCATTTTCGGAGTATTTTCGCTTTTATCCACTCAATTTTCTCTAGTTTATTTGGAGGATTCCTATGTCGGTTATTCCTCATTGTGACATTATTGTCCTGTTCCTGCTTCTCTGCAATGGATGCTCAGTTTGTGGAAACTTTGGAACTGGCATTGTTCCAACACTACTGTGAGTGGATGAATCATATTTTTGGAATGCTTCTACTACAGGAACTGGATCTTTATTGGTATTTGACATTCTTAGCTTTGCTCACAGTGGAGGGGGGCTAGGTTACTCTATCTTAAAAAATTACAGCACTTGTCAAGGCATATGGATTATTGACCATGCTATCAGTATTTGTATATTATGCATTTGTTTTTTAATTGTGGCACTTACACTGCTTTTCAGAGCACAAACGTTTAATAAATATCATAAACTGCCTTTGTGTCTCTTGTTTAACCTATTATGGATGAGTGAGAGGGTGAAAGGGTGAGTCCTGTTACCACAATCCCTGAGAGGGTTGTGAGTGCTGTATTTTGGGGGTGCCAATTCACTTGTCCCTCTGGTATGGTTAGGAGGGCAAGTGAGGCACTATAGCTAGTCAGTCTCCGGTTTATGGATATTGAGGTGGTATGGTGACTCAGACCCTACATGCTGATGTTCCACAGTCACGGGCATAGTTCTGTTCCAGAGCAGAATTCCTGCAACAGCACTCTACAAATCTACTAATTGATTGATTGAAGATAGTTTTACCAAAGTACTTCAAAATGCTATTCACAAACCTCTAAGTGTAAATCTCCACCTCCTTTTCTATGAAGAGATCATCACACATGTAAGTTTACTACTTAGCAGTGATTTTAGGAGGGACAATTGACAGGAAAAAGGGGCATAATACCGTTAATTGGAAGGGCTTAGGGAGGAGTAAGTAGGGGTTTAGGGAGAGGTTTAGGGAAGGACCTGCACACACTGTTAAAAGAGATAGCCCATTAAAATTCACAAACTGCTCTTCTAAAATTATTCAGCCAAAAAGGGACCTAAAGTAGAGGTAAATTATACCACCACACAGCTGGATTACGTCCAGTACCACACATGGCCAACCACTGGTACTGCAACACCCTCCATAGAAAATAATGGCGGTAGGGACTTAAGATAAAACAAAACACACAAGATGATGGACGGAATGTTGCACATTGGCAAAACATTCACCCCCAGTCACAGATATGGGTTTAATCCATTGTTATTTTGCTCACCACGCCACCCCAGTTCAGACATGGCCATATGCAAATCAGTCTTGACCCTGTGCCTCATGGGAACAGTCCAGCCCGAACTGCCAAGCCATGTCTTCCCTGGACCGGAATCAAGCATCCTAGGACCAGTTTCGGGGTTTCACCCCTCTTCAGCCAGGATAGCTTGACTCCAGTGGCGTAGTGAGCACGGGGACCCACGTCTGGGCATACCCTTCCCACATAGGGCGAACAGCAAAACACACAAGATGATGGAGGAATGCTTTTTTCCAGTCCAGGGTGGACCTGGCTTGGCAGTTCGGACTGGACTGTTCCCATGAGGCACAGGGTCAAGACTGAGTGGCATATGGCTGGGTTCAAACTGGAATGGCATGGTGAGCACAAAAACGATGACTTTAGGCCCAGATCTCTGTGCTGGGGTGAATGTATGACATTGTTCAGCATTCTGTCCATCAACTGTTGTTTTTGCATTTGTCACACTGAGTGGGAAGGGTATACCCAGACGTGGGTCCCGTGCTCTCCATGCCACTGGAATCAAGCTATCCTGCCTGAAGAGGGGTGAAACCCCGAAACCGGTCCTAGGATGCTTGTTTCCAGTCCAGGGAGAACCTGGCTTGGCAGTTTGAGCTGGACTGTTCCCATGAGGCACAGGGTCAAGACTGATTTGCATATGGCTGGGTTCAAACTGGAATGGCATGGTGAGCAAAAAAACGATGGATTTAGGCCCAGATCTCTGTACTGGGGTGAATGTATGACATTGTTCTGCATTCTGTCCATCAACTGTTGTTTTTACTTAAGATAAAACCCCATAGGAAATAATGTTAAAGTAAACGAAGAAATGCTCATGATAAACCGTATCAGCTGCAACTTCCCAAAATGGTATCTGACAGATCGATTTGTAACGCAGAATTGTGTAAGAAATGCCACTGTTTGTAACCTTATATAAATTGCCAATAAAAAAAATAAAAACAATTAAATCATTTACAGTAGAAAATGATGTTAATGTCTAAAGTAATCTGAAACTAAAACATGTATTATTTATTCCCAAAATATATTTAGGATTAAAAATTAATGTAACATTCATTTTTATAAAAATATACTTAAATTACTTGCAAATAATTTTATAATTCGCTGTTATTGGTTTTTTAAGCAAAATAAAACAATGATTTTTTTTTTTACTTTAGCTGGAAACGATTTATTTTTACTTACACTTCAGAAAAATATTTTTTATTTAATATAATTAATTAATTAATTAAAGATTTCAATCAAAATGAAGCCAATAGTGCTGAAGCATTTTTCTTTTGTTCTACATTTAAATAAATATTTCAAAAAACTACATTACTATATAACAAGAAACTTTTTTCATTTAAACTTTTTTATTTTTCCCGATATTTTACCATAGGAAGACTCTGCAGTTGAAGCAGACATCTGCGCATGGTAAAGAACAGGAAAAGTAAAAACGTTTATTAAACTTGGAAAAATTTGTAAAAATATGTTGTACTTTAATTTTATATATTTATTTTAAATGTAGAACAAAAGAGAAAAATACTGCATACACCGTTAATTTAATTTTGAGTAAAATCTTAAATTATTTTTAAATATATTAAATTACAATTGTTTTTTCTGAAGTTCAAATTAAAAAAAATACATTCCAAACTAAAGTAAAAAACATACTTTTACAATGAATTAATTATTTTTAAAAGTGATGTATATAATTAAAAGTAATATAGTAACATCTTGATAAAATATTTTACATCAATTTTTAAGTTTAAAAAAGATTGTTAAAATACTTTACAATGAAATGGTAAATGTACTTTGTTGCTTTATCATCAAATTATGTTTCTTTATATATTTAACTATTTTAAATAATGTAATTTAATTTAAAACCAATTCCAATGGGGTTTTATTTTAGTCCCTACCTCTATTATTTTCTATGTAAGGGTGTTGCAGTATCAGTGGTTGGCCACGTGTGGAACCGGACCTACTAATGTTTCTTTTTGGCAGAAGTAACTTGCCCTCCTAAATGTTGCTCCATCACCTGTTTCAGGGGTGGAGACATGTAAGTCTACTCATTTGAGTAACTTTACACTACATTTTTTTGTGAATAGCTCAAAGTAGTAAAGTTACTCAAAATCGTCAGAGTTAATTTCACATGTAAATTACTCAGAAGTGTATGTTCCCTTTGTGAAAAACCCCTCAGTGTTTTGAAGCAGGAAGAATATGGAAGCATGTGTTCTTACTTTCGATGGCCCACACACAATGCTCTTGATGAAGTTGAGAGCAAAAATTGTAAAATAACTAACATACTGAATTTTTCCTTTCTGGTTTGTCTGGTATTTTCATATTGAGTATATTCTACATCCTGTTTTTGATCTTTTCTTGTGGACCGGAAAAGAACATGAGTACATTGTACTTAATTAGGGACCAGCTCCATAGTTTCTAAAGGAATGTGCTTTTTACTTTTCTTACATAATCCAAATTGATGGAGGATAAATTGTTCAGTGCAATATTTGAAGGTGGAGTCTTGAATCTGAAGGAATAAAAACTAAAAATTTAAACATTCTGGGCCTGATTACGACTTTGGCGGTCCTCCGCCAGCACTGACAACATTGCACCCCCAGGAGGACCACCAAGGCCATGGTCAGACCACCCACTGGATTTCGAATCCAGCGGCGGTGGTCTCACAGCGCTGTTCTGTTAGACTCACAGGAGGGTCTAACAATCAGGCTGCCGCTCCGTTCAATCAATCAATCATAGCATTTGTATAGCGCGCTACTCACCCGGAAGGGTCTCAAGGCGCTGGGGAGAGGGGTCCGTTACTGCTCGAAGAGCCAGGTCTTGAGTTGCTTCCTGAAGGAGAGATGGACCTGGGTCAGCCGAAGGTGGATGGGGAGGGAGTTCCAAGTCTCGGCTGCCAGGTAGGAGAAGGATCTTCCTCCGGCGGTGGCTCTGCGGATGCGTGGTACGGCGGCGAGGGCGAGGCTGGTTGATCGTAGCTGGCGGGTGGGCGTGTAGAAGGTCAGGCGGTTGTTGAGGTACATGGGGCCCTGGTCGTGGAGAGCCTTGTGTGCATGGGTGAGGAGCCTGAACGTGATCCTCTTGCTGACGGGGAGCCAGTGCAGGTCTCTCAGGTGGCCGGAGATGTGGCTGTGTCGGGGGATGTCCAGGACGAGTTGTGCAGAGGCGTTCTGGATGCGTTGGAGTCTTTTCTGAAGTTTGGCTGTGGTTCCGGCGTAGAGGGTGTTCCCGTAGTTCAGTCGGCTGGTGACGAGTGCCTGGGTGACCATCCTCCTGGTCTCGGTGGGGATCCATCGGAAGATCTTACAGAGCATGCGCAGGGTGTTGAAGCATGATGATGAGACGGCGTTGACCTGTCTGGTCATCAAGAGGGAGGAGTCCAGGATGAAGCCCAGGTTGCGTGCGTGGTCCGTTGGCTTGGGAGTGGTGCCCAGGGCAGGGGGCCACCAGGAGTCGTCCCAGGCGGAGGGCGATGATCCCAGGATGAGGACTTCCGTCTTGTCTGAGTTCAGTTTCAGGCGGCTCGGGAAAGAGGGTGCAATTACATGAGGGCACAACATGTGCCCCCCCAAGCATGCACCTCCAGGTCCAGAGACGGCAGGGGGCCCTGTTAGGATTCCCTTAGTTGCCTCCCGGCCACCCTTTTCATGGTGCACTCACCACCATGAAAAGAGCGCTAGAAAGGCACCTCGGAATATGCACGGCTTTGCCGCTGCAGCACTGCCAGGATATTCCTTCCTTTGTCCACTGTGCCACCGCAGTGGCATCCTGGATCTCTGGCAGATGCAGTGGCCCTATGGCAGTCCGACCACCACACTCCTAATTCTGCGGGGGGCTCGCAGTGTGGCAGTGATCAGATCACCACCATGAGTCTGCTGTACTCGTAATAAGGCCCTTTGTGTATTCAAATGTTGAGATGGTGGTCTGCTGTGCCTCACAGACAGGCGCTTCCAGTCAATCACATGAGTTGCATCGGATATCATGCCTCATGCATATTAGTGAGGCAGGATATTTTGCCTCTCCTTACCAATTAAGATTTTGAACTACAAATTGTACCTAATTTGTACATCAGTCGCATTGCAAAACACAGGTCAGGTCTCAACACAGTTGGGTCCAGATTTAGCCTAGGATTGCATTGCTCTTGTGTCACACAGGGTGATGCAAGGCAACACAATCCTTAAGTCAGATTTACCAAGCCACTGCGTGGCTTGGTAAATCTGGATATACCAAGACAGCTCAAGTCATTATATGGGAGGATTGTGAGTGTTCCAATGCATCCACCAATGTATTTTAGCGCTTTCCCAGATTTACCAAGGCAGGTAAACCCAGGAATGCGTCAAAATGCTACGCCTTCCCGATAGCATGCTCAAACCTTCCTCAATTATGCTAGCTTGAAATTGCTACCTGCCAACTTTATGCCTCCCAAAAAAAACAGGACACCAGAGTCTCTAGCTACTTCGCGCCAGCAGACACAAGCTGCCCTGGTGGGATGGGCGGACAACGCCATGGCGCTTACCAGGGAGAACCTCCTGACATCCTTACAGGATTTTAAATAGGAACTACTCGAAGACCTAAGATCAGATGTGAATGCATCTTTGGAAAGCCTCCCTGCAGACATTGTGGAAATATGGATTTTTAGGGTCAGTTATGTCCCCTATCTTGGACCCCAACGGTTTCATGTATAAACCATAGGTACATGTATGTTTCCTCCAGTTCCAGTTATGAAGACGCAAACACATGTGCGTCCACCGTCAACATGTCCTCTTTCAGATCCGCCATGAATGGGCCGGATATTCTATTCCTAAGTATGAAAGGCCACCGGCTTTATATGGTTCACTTATCCCATTTTACAGTTCAGACGAGTAGGCCCTGATTCTGCCATCAAGTTTTTTCTGCCTTCTGCCTCTGAAAGCTCCAGTCTGAGCTCGCATCTGTACCCATGAACTTTGTCCTACTCCCTGCGCGGCTAACGGTGCCTGACTCCAGCCTGTTGCCTGCCAAAAACTGTATTTCACCTTCAAGATTATCTGCTTTGCTCCGCTCCCTATCCAATACATTCCTGTCTAGTAGTTTAAGTAAACATTCTCCCAGCTACCGAGCAAAGGGCCCGGCTTCTCTGTCTTCATGCAAGTAATTAATAGCCCTATTACTATGGAAGATTTCTGCCCTCGCATCTAGTGTAGACACTTAGACGCTTGTACACGCACTAACGGACAGTATAGTCAGTATAGAATAAGATTCTATCCTAAGAGACCTTTCTTTCTGGATAACACAGTTCTTTAAACATAGGATATTAGATATGATTTGGGATTAGGTTGACATAACCCCAGACTTCTGTCTCCACATGTAGAGCTAAATGTCAAGTCCCCTTCATCCCCTAGTTACACGTCAATCACACGTCATGCTGCTGCGCGCGCATCTCTGCCAAGTATTTCTGCTGACATTGCGAAATTCTTTCATGGAACCACCCATTTATGACATCATACCTGATGACGTTCTTTAGTTACACCCACTTTAGTTACGCATGTATGTTCTTATCTTTGTTATCAACTGTTACGCCTCCGGCATCTGTTTCACTGTAATGCCTATTGTATATAAATGATTACTTGTCAATAAAGTGGGGTCCTTCACTTCCTGAACCTTCGTGGTGATGGAATATGGAGTCCTCAATTCGAATTGATTTTGGAATAAAGCCCGTTCCGAACCTCTAATACCACGGATTCTGCCTCTTATTTT
This sequence comes from Triturus cristatus, assembly GCF_964204655.1. Lineage (NCBI taxonomy): Eukaryota > Metazoa > Chordata > Amphibia > Caudata > Salamandridae > Triturus > Triturus cristatus. The sequence goes on along the minus strand of NC_140581.1, from coordinate 763,526,319 downwards.
ACTGAGCTATTATTATAGATTTTCCGCATCAAATTAAGTCCCGGTAATTAAATTATTTACCACATATATGGCGCCCGAATAGGGACACTTTCTCATCTCACGCGCCGGAGGTGCGTTGCAGGCCCGGTCTCCTGTCACAGCTGGACGGACAACAACGCGTACCCACAGGATTTCCTGTATCTCCCTCCTGCCGAGTAACTGAGGCTGCGATCAACACCCAGACGAGGCGGTGAGAAGTGCGAAGTATCCCGACCAGAGCCTAGCTGAGAGAGCAAGATCCGAGGTATACAGAGGCCCACCAGTTCCGAAGTTCCGAAGTATCGAGTCGAGTCCAGTCCGGTCCGAGTCCAGTTCAGTTCAGTTCCGAGGCCTTCCGTTCCGAGCTACCCGGTGAGTACCATTGTCGGGGAGGCGTTCTGACGTGCACATAGGTTGTGCCGGTCAAGACGGGTTTGGGTACACAAATCCGGTCTGCACTGTTTCAGCAGTGTATCTGTACTGTTTAGCAGTATATCAAGTATGTCTAGTATATGAAGTCAGAATTATCTAGTAAGTATCGAGTATTATGCTTAGTGAACGGCCATCATTGTTGTTCATTAAATGTTAAATGTTAAATGTTTTAAATACGTTCTGCATATTGTGGTGTGAATGACTGTTCATTATTGTGTTTCGTTGTATTAAACGTGTTCAAAATTAGGTATCAGATCAGATCAGTTCTCAAAATGCCGCTCTTTTCGAAATTAAGACAGATCAAAACTAGAAAAGGGGTACTCGAAGAAGCTGTTCCCATTCCTCCTAGGGACACTCCAGGGTACTTTATGTATCATAAACATGGCCTAGACGCCATATTATTTCTTGATTTATGGGTAGACTACACCAAGGCATTACCAGAAAGTCAGAGGTGGCCCGCAGCTGGGACCTGGGATGCAGATTGCATCGTGAAAGTAGAGGAAGAATTATGGAAAAAGAAAGCTAGACAATCACAGAAAGACGCCATTGAATTATGGCGTAAAGAATCGTATAGACGGACAGAAAAAGCACGTAGACAGGAAGAGAAGAGTAAGGAGAATTTAAATAAAGTTCGAGAAAATATATTAATTGAAGAAGGTACTCGAGTAAAATCAGAACAAGTAGACAGACAACGAAATGCCCTTATGAATGGTATGTATCCTCTCCTGGCCGAAGGATTACCTAAGGCTACTCCGGAGATACCAAAAGACTTGCCACCCCCATTGTTTCCGATAAAGGTACATCCCAAAGGGCATCCCAGAACCGCAGAAGATGTTTTTCTTTCCTCTTATTTAGACGACGCAGCTCCCGAGTATGCTAATGCTGCGCCACATAGACCGCCTGCAGAGGGGGTTCAACGCCAAGACCCTCTTCCGTCTGTACCTCCGCAACAGCAAACTCCGACACAAGTTCAGGCAAGCACATCTGCTTCGACATCTGTATCCACACCTATAGTTGCTATATCACGTTCGACGAATTCTTTCACATCCAGCACCCCAGGCGGGGCTACCGGAGGTACATCAAACATTTTTTCCACGCCACCCAGAGTAAATAAACTTTCCTTTCAAGAATTAGCCCACCAACGTACGCCCAAACTAGTAACTCCCAACACGCTCAAGGAACTTCTAATAGATTGTAGATATGACCCTGTGCCCGGAAAAGGGGATGAAATGATGCTAGCATCATTACGTATCCGACGAGCTGCTATATATTTAGGGAAGCTACCAGGAATGACTACACACTTAGAAAATATATATCACTTTGTCCAGTCAGGGCGAGATTCTGAGAGTATTAACAGAGCCATGGAGTACCAAAAAGTGGAAATACAGGGGGAACTGTTACGTTTCCTCATAAATTGTGTGATCAGAAATCAAGACCAACCAGGGGTAAATCCGAAAGAAATGCAAATTCTTACCACATGGAGTCAGAATATATCAGAGGGGAGACATGATAAACGATCATGTATAGTAGCTATGTGCCGAAAGATCCGCAAAGAAATAGAACGAATACACGAAGAAAGATTAGCAGTAGACGAACCTGAACAAACCGAAGACGAGGAAGAATTAGAACTGCCCACAGGACAGTTAGAAACCATGGCCTATGTAGGTAGAGGAAGATCTTGCAATAATACTAGATGCTTCACTGATCCGATACGTCCGGTACGTCCAGATAATAGCAGAAATTTCCAAACTCCTATAATAAATATAAGGTCCCCCGAACATTCGTTCCAAGCCGCTGACAACCTACTCCGAGAACGAAGGGGTTATCATATACTCGATTCTATGGACGAACAAGAATTAGCCAGGTCAGCCGTTCATTGGGTTGATAGTCCCGGAAAATATAGTGATGATACATTAGCACACACGTTTTTGAACCTCGCCCCAGATGAACAGCGTTTAGCTGGTATCTATATGATTCAACAACTCCTTATATTATATAAAAGCCAACACTCCGACCCTGGTCCCTTACCTGATATATTGACTAAATTACTCACGAATAAATGGAGAGGTTCAGGTACTGAGCTAATTAGAGAAATACTAGAATCCAGAAAGCAGTACATTCTTTTTGTATGTCCCGAACATGTTTCACTGCCCATCAAGGAAAGAACAACGTACTATATGGATAGACAGAATCCCTTACGCGAAGTGCACCCGATAAAAGGTGAGGACAATCAGTTTAAACGTGTGTTTGTATACACACCCATATCTAAAATAGAACTATTGGAAATGAAGAAGGTGGTACCCAGTCATGACAAAGACCCAGCGGGTTTCCACCGAGAAATTAAAGACATGTTGCTCATGGGAGAGTATACCTACCCCGACATTATGACAATATTGAAGGTATTAATGCCTGCGGGCATTTATGAAAAACTCAAGGAAAAGGATTGGGAGGTGGGAGACCAAAAGATAGATTGGACAGCATTAGAAAACGAAGAAAAAGCTCGAGGTCCAGGTGCAGGGCTTGGGGAGAAGACCAAAACACTACCAGGTTTACTAGTACAGGTACTGCCACGTTTATTAACTACGAAAAAGGAAGACTGGGGTGCAATCTCAGCCTGTAAACAAAAACCAGACGAGGACACTGGTGATTTCTACGCCCGATTCGAAAAATGTTTTGGTATAAATAGTGGAATAAAAGCAAGTAGCGAGTCGTATCCACATCTGTTTGTGACAAAGTTAGTTGAAAATTCTTTGCCCCAAGTTAAGAATAGAGTATTGAAATTCGAGAGTACCTGGCAAGGTAACACTCCGTCACAAATGTTACAAATGCTACAGTACCATCACAATAGAATTAGAGAGGAACAAGAACATGAACAAAGACGCATGAAAGACACGAAAATGAAAATGCTAGTTTCCCAGACAGTTCCAGCTGACGGTCATAAAAAGGGTATGACACAGTCCAGTGTTTCAACAGGTCCTGTAAAAGGGACATGCAACTATTGTAAACAGCCAGGTCATTATGTACACGATTGTCCAGTTTTAAAACATAATATCGCCATAGGTAATACAAAAGAAAGACCACGGCCACATAGACAGGATCAGAACCAACAAGGAGCCCCGCAGCATGCACAGTCCATGCCAGCTCCGCAACAGTCTCTGCCGGCTCCACCATCGCAGCCTATTGCTGCCACACAAACAACGACACGACAGATGTACCAGACCGCACAGTATGACTATCCTGATTATCAACGATACTCATGAAACAGCCTAGAGAGGGAAGTTGGCTTACCCCTTATTGAGGTCCCTGTAGATCAAGAAGGACCTTATGTACACAGTGAACTATTAGGCCAAGATAGAAAATTTTTACTTGATACAGGGGCAAGCCGAACAACAATAAAACGTAGTGAAGTTCCAGGGGCACCCCTCTCAGGCTCACAGAATATTTCCCTTGGCTTTTCAGGAAAACATATCGTTAACGAAGTATCACAGCCTCTTCCCCTTACGATTGGTCCTTTGACACGAACTACAGATTTATTGCTTACTAAATCATGCCCAGAAAACGTGTTAGGTATAAAAACTTTGAAAGCTCTAGGAGCTATAATATGTTGTTCTCCGGAAGGAGTAAGATTGTTTTTACGTGATTTCAAAGGGCACTATGTGTCCCGAGACATGGATCACCGACTGCAGACTTTACCCACACATTTATGGGCACAAGGCCCTACAGATGTTGGTTGCATGAACATTACACCATATCGAGTCACACTAAAGGCAGGAGTGGTACTACCACGAATGCGACAATACAAGTTACCACCAGATGCTGTAGTGGCTTTACTGCAAATCATTGACGAACTTATTACCCAAGGAGTGGTTGTGGAAACAGACTCCAATGTATGTAATTCACCGATAATTCCGATTCTTAAACGAACTGATCCAAAGGCCCCGCCAGTATATCGATTGGTCATTGATCTGCGCGAATTAAATAAATGTATTGTACCACAATACCCCGTAGTTCCAGACATTTCTTCATTATTGACAGCTATTGATTCCGAAGCAACATTCTTTACTGTAATTGATCTCAAGAATGCCTTTTTCAGCGTCCCAATAGATCCGGAAAGCCAATACTTGTTCGGATTTAGTTTAAATGGACGAAGCTTTAAATTCACACGCGCACCCCAAGGATTCACAGAAAGCCCCAGCATCTATAGCCAAGCACTGAAACGAGAACTTGACAGTATACACATGCCAGTCAACACTGCCCTGCTTCAATATGTCGATGATCTGCTGATCACCGCTAGAAGCGAACCTGAATGTGAAAAAGCCTCACTGACGGTTTTACATTTTTTGGCCGAAAAGGGGCACAAGGTGTCCCCTTCTAAGCTGCAATTCTGTGTCCAGCGAGTTGTTTACCTTGGTCACTCGCTGTCCAAGGAGGGAAGGCAGCTTACACCAGATCGCATCCAGTTAATTGCTAACATGCCAATACCCAAGACACAAAAGGAGGTGCGGGCTTTTATAGGCCTCACTTCATATTGTAGGCAGTGGATCCCTCAGTATGCATTTCTAGCAAAACCACTCATTCAGTTGACAACACAGGAGGCAGCCACATCGACTGTCCTCCCTTGGACACAGGAACATACACAAGCTTTTGAAAGCCTAAAGAAAGCTTAATGTCAAGCACCCGTTTTAGCAACACCATGTTACTATAAACATTTTACACTCTTTGTTACAGAACGCGAAGGTACTGCTTTGTCAGTACTCACTCAGGAACAAGCAGGATCACACAAACCGTGTGCTTATTTTTCTAGTACATTAGATCCCGTAGCTCAGGCTCTGCCTGCGTGCCTGAAATCAGTGGCAGCAACAGCTTTAGCAATTAGACAAAGCGATGCCATAGTGTTAGGACACCAATTGACAGTACAAGTACCACATGCAGTAGAGGTTCTCTTGAACCGCACACAGACACAACACTTGACTATAGCACGACTCACTGGTTACGAATTAACATTGTTTCAGCCACATATAGAAATCAGACGTTGTAGTACATTGAATCCTGCCACACTGTTACCAGTAAACGGAACAGACCCACTTGCACATGATTGTATTGAAGTTATCACTATCACGACGAAACCCAGACAAGACTTGACAGACGTCCCATTGTCAGATCCAGACCTGACGTTGTATGTAGATGGGTCATGTATGAGAACAAGTACAGGAGAGTTAGTGGCCGCGTATGCAGTCACAACAGATACTGAAGTTATTGAAACAAATCGCATAAATACCTTGTCCGCTCAAGTAGCAGAGCTCGTCGCTCTGACACAAGCCTGTATTCAAGCTACGAATAAAAAAGTCAACATATATACTGATTCACGTTATGCATTCGGAGTTGTACATGACTTCGGCGTGCTGTGGCGAGAGAGAGGTTATTTAACTTCTCACGGTATCCACATTCAGCACGGACCCCTTATTCATGCCTTACTAGATGCAATACATCTACCCACTGCAATATCAATTATGAAATGTAAAGCTCATACGAAAGTTACTGATATCATTTCCCAAGGCAATGATTTAGCTGACAGAACAGCTAAACAGACTGCTCAAACCCACACGTCTGACATGACAAAGACAATAGTTCCGACACCAACACATTGCATGACGGTTAAGGATCCCGCTCTTGACGTAATTGACATACAGACACATGCTACACCAGATGAAATAAAGAAATGGACTGAATTAGGAGGGACCCAAACGGATCAAGGATGGATGACGAAGGAAAAATCTGTGTGGTTCCTTCCTGATTCAATGGTCCAAGTTATCATTAACACTGTACATAGTCCAGCGCACCTAGGAGAAAAAGCTATGCTAGACAGCATTCAACACCTTTGGTTCAACAAACATTTACGAGCAGCAGCTAAACAAAAAGTCCGTACCTGTATGATCTGTTGTCAGTTTAACCCAGGTAAAAGCATTCCCGTAGAACAGGGTGGATTTCAGCCTCCTGATCACTCTTTTGAAGTCCTCCAGATGGATTATATCCAGATGGAACGATGTCGAGGATTCAAATATGTTCTCGTAGTTGTCTGTGCTCTTTCCCGTTGGACAGAGGCATACCCGGTTTCAGATTACACTGCCCCGACTACTGCCAAACAGTTGGTTCGAGAATTCTTCCCACGATACGGTTTACCACGTGTTGTCTACTCAGATAACGGCCAGCCGTTCTCCTCCGAACTAATGAAACACGTTTCACTTTTGTTAGGCTATCAGTGGAGATTTCACTGTGTCCGACACCCCGAGGCAGCAGGTCTCGTGGAACGACATAATCAAACTCTGAAAATTAGATTGTCCAAAATATGTAGAGAGAAAGGTGTCGACTGGGTAGTAGCCTTACCAGTTGCACTCTTTTACATGAGAATGGTAGCGCACTCTCGAACAGGGCTATCCCCTTATGAGGTGGTCTTTGGTAGACCACCAAATATGTGGGGGACGCCTATACCACGAAAAATAACTGATGTTGACTGTAACATGCTGACAGATTACTTGGCTTCCTTGATGTCTGCACTACAATCTTGTCGTTCACAGGTAGCTGCAGCCTTTCCCGACAACACCGAGGTGAAACCCCATGACGTAATTCCAGGGGATTTGGTGTTAGTGAGGAATTTTGACCGGAAGTCCCAGCTGGATCCTAGGTGGAGATCGCCTCAACTCGTACTGTTAACAACGAGGACAGCCGTGAAGATCGAAGGTCGAAAAGGCTGGATACATTCAAGTCATATCAAGAAATTTCATGGACTACCGTCCGATGTAAATGACACACCTTGCGTGTCTTCACCGATTGACTCAAAGCTTCCTTTGGTTGAACTGAATGACAAAGAACAATACAGACTAAAATTAAGGTCTACCAAGTCAGACAATTTGATTGTTTAAGTCCTCTCCAAGGTGAATCGGTCGAATTTGTCCCTGACATGAATCCCCTAGACCTGAATAGAGAAAGACACCGAAGGAAGCGAATGAAACAACATGCGTACTATAAATCACTGCGTAGTCATTGCACAGTGACGTTATTAATTTTGTTTTTCTTATGTCTTTTAATAATAGCTGCAAGTATATTGTTGCACATATATTATCCTATTTCTAAACATGTTCATAATGTTACTGCTGAACATTCTTTTAGTGAACTTCCCCCGCATGAGTTGTCATATAGATTTGCGCTGCGCAACAACACTTTTATTAGTATGTTACATCATTCCCATCAGGTTAGCAATGCTACAAATTGTTGGATATGTGGCCGACTCCCTCCCTATCAGAACTATAAAGGAATTCTGCCTCTCTTCCCATACCCGTTCACACACAATGGCTCCTGTGGAGCATGGTTTAGTCTAATTAATTCCCAAGATTCGAATTCCGCAGTTTATCAAGACAACTGGGTATGGGGAAACCTGCACTTAGTTTTACTTAAAGTCTGCTACCCTGACAAGAAGGGACTTCCCAAAAGAACAGGAACTGATCTAGAAAATGAAGTATATGGATTAGGTAATTTCACGCTTAATCTCATGATCCTGAATGTCGAATCCGAACCTGCACCAATTTTGCCCGCTATGCCAGTATTTCCAGTTAAAGGTGAATTATGTATAAGAAAGAATGGCTCTATACACATGGGCCACAGTAAATGCACCACTGTAATAGAATTCAGTGATCAAGGCAAGTCTACATTTAGAGCTTCTTGCCATTCCTACTTTGTATGTGGTCAGACTGCATATATACGTTTGCCTCTAGATTGGGATGGTACCTGCTACATTGGATTCCTTTTGCCACCTGTTTTCCTAGCTCCTCCTGATTATCATAGAAATACTCATTTAGTACACAATAGAGAACGGAGAGATCTCCCAATAGTCGATTACACTGAGACAGCATGGGAAAAATACACAGATTTCAATAAAGGTCTCTTTCCCTATATAGGTACAGTTACCAATAGTAAGCTGATACGTAGATTAACCAGAACCCTTGAAGCAGTAGTGAACGAAACTATTTCCGCCTTAGGCAATTTAACAGAAGAGCAGTCTGCTATGCGGATTGTTGTGCTTCAAAATCGTCTTGTCCTTGACGTCATCCTGGCCGATAGGGGCGGAGCTTGTAGGGTCATCGGATCAAGCTGTTGCATTTTCATACCAGAAAATTCGCCATCTGTATATAAAGCCATAACTCGCCTTCATAAGATTGTAAGCCAGATACACCAGAATCCAGGCACCTGGACTTGGTCCAGTTGGTTTTGGAGTGTATTATCTACCTTTGGATGGAGGGTCCTATCCTTCCTAGGTATTGGCTTTCTCATACTATTCAGTTGCTGTTTATGCCTACAATGTGGACCAGCGATTTGTGGTCTGTGTGCCACCTCGTGTATCCCACATCCAAGTTTTCATTCAAGATTCCGGAAGAAGAAAGAAGAACAAATGATGCTATATGAACAGATCAACGGATTGATGAAGATTGATATCTCTTAAGGGCAAGTAGGGGACAAGGAGGGAATGTGGAAATATGGATTTTTAGGGTCAGTTATGTCCCCTATCTTGGACCCCAACGGTTTCATGTATAAACCATAGGTACATGTATGTTTCCTCCAGTTCCAGTTATGAAGACGCAAACACATGTGCGTCCACCGTCAACATGTCCTCTTTCAGATCCGCCATGAATGGGCCGGATATTCTATTCCTAAGTATGAAAGGCCACCGGCTTTATATGGTTCACTTATCCCATTTTACAGTTCAGACGAGTAGGCCCTGATTCTGCCATCAAGTTTTTTCTGCCTTCTGCCTCTGAAAGCTCCAGTCTGAGCTCGCATCTGTACCCATGAACTTTGTCCTACTCCCTGCGCGGCTAACGGTGCCTGACTCCAGCCTGTTGCCTGCCAAAAACTGTATTTCACCTTCAAGATTATCTGCTTTGCTCCGCTCCCTATCCAATACATTCCTGTCTAGTAGTTTAAGTAAACATTCTCCCAGCTACCGAGCAAAGGGCCCGGCTTCTCTGTCTTCATGCAAGTAATTAATAGCCCTATTACTATGGAAGATTTCTGCCCTCGTATCTAGTGTAGACACTTAGACGCTTGTACACGCACTAACGGACAGTATAGTCAGTATAGAATAAGATTCTATCCTAAGAGACCTTTCTTTCTGGATAACACAGTTCTTTAAACATAGGATATTAGATATGATTTGGGATTAGGTTGACATAACCCCAGACTTCTGTCTCCACATGTAGAGCTAAATGTCAAGTCCCCTTCATCCCCTAGTTACACGTCAATCACACGTCATGCTGCTGCGCGCGCATCTCTGCCAAGTATTTCTGCTGACATTGCGAAATTCTTTCATGGAACCACCCATTTATGACATCATACCTGATGACGTTCTTTAGTTACACCCACTTTAGTTACGCATGTATGTTCTTATCTTTGTTATCAACTGTTACGCCTCCGGCATCTGTTTCACTGTAATGCCTATTGTATATAAATGATTACTTGTCAATAAAGTGGGGTCCTTCACTTCCTGAACCTTCGTGGTGATGGAATATGGAGTCCTCAATTCGAATTGATTTTGGAATAAAGCCCGTTCCGAACCTCTAATACCACGGATTCTGCCTCTTATTTTACTGAGCTATTATTATAGATTTTCCGCATCAAATTAAGTCCCGGTAATTAAATTATTTACCACAACATACAAAGCAAACTCGATTCTCGACAACAGGATGACTCGGTGGGCACCCGCGCCATGTATCTAGAAACCAAGACGCAAGACTCAAAACACTGCTTGACCAAGGCAGAGGCCACAGCGAAATGTTTTCAAGCACACCTCCAGACATCCCTATTGAAAAGCGAGGATCTAAAGAATAGTTTACATCGCATTTGCAAGCTGGAGGAGGGCGCGGAGGGACCAGGTCTAGAGGTGTTTGTAATCGGCCTCTTCTCTGAGTTGTTAAGCTCTTCCAGATTGAAGGTGAAGAAGGACAGAGTGCATAGAGTGGGACCACCTGACTCAAGAGGAGGCAAGATGCAATGAGACGTACTTACGAAACTGCCTTCGTTTAAAGTTAAGGTGGAGATCCGTCAAGCTGTACAAAGGGCTGAGGTGTCCTTCCAGGGCTTCACATGTGCACTATTTCAAGACATAGCGCCAGCCACTCTAGCTTAATGCCAACAATTCCACCAAGTTATCGACAAACTAAAGAAAGACTCCATTAAACACCGCTGGACATAGCCCTTTGGTATCGCTTTTACTCTACAGGATAAAAATCTCCAGGAAGCAGTGAAGATCTTGGACCTGAGGCTATCTGAGGACCAAGTGGCTGGAGAAGACGAAGATGCGAGCACAGACCCTGGGAAAGATGCAAATGGAACTGAGCCCTGGCAATCTCATAAAGCGTGGGTGCCAACAACAGAATTGTTAAAGCTCTCGAAAAAGGATTTGATCACTTCATGCATACTGGCCTGGAGGACACCCTTGTCACTACTTTATAGCGGCTTCCTTGGGACACAGGGAGGCTTACATAGCGTGGGGGGTATTGGTTGTAACAAGATTGTTCTGAAATACATGCCAACTCTGCCATCTACCTTCTATTAAGTTCTTTATATAGATCAACTATGGTAAGCCATTTCCACCTTACTTTAGTGGATTTTGAACTATACGTCCATGCTAAAATTCTTCTTCTTAAGGAAGATACTTTTATGTAGAAATTATTCACTTGCTCAAACATATTTTGGGATGATTTCGTTTTGATTTTTCTTTTCCTTAACATTAAAGGATACATGGGATCCAACACTTCACCAACCAACCAACCAACCTACACGGGGTGCCAGGATGAGTGGTACTGTCACTGGGTTTAAAGAGGGGTACAGGAGGAGCTTCACAAGCCCTTCAGCCCTTCAGTGGTTTCATTACATTCTGCATAGATATGTTGTTGTTTCATAGGTCAAGATGGTGTCACATGCTTTGCGTGGAATGTTAAAGGGCTCAATTCTCCTGCCAAGAAGCATAAACCATGGAAATACCTCTTAGAGCAAAGACATGACGTAGTAGCGTTGCAGGAGACACACATGAAGCGGTCTGAGGATCACAGGTTACGCCATAGGGCCTACCTAATCATCTACAGATCGTCAGCACCATCAAAACATAATGGAGTTACTCTCCTGTTCCACTCCTTTTTAAAGTTTCAACCGGAGGGCTGTAGGTCAGACAAGCAAAGAAGGGTAGTCATGATTAGGGGATGACTACATGGTCAAATGTACACTTTTGTCTCTGTATACGCTCCCAATACTAAACAGGGACGATTTTTTAGCTCTATGTCGGCAATGCCGGGAGGATTCGCAGAGGGGGATATGGGGCTGATGGTTGATTTCAACCTCACCTGGGATCCGAGTGTGGATAGTACACAGCCCCATAGTGCCAGTACTGGTAGCTTCCCCAAAATGTTGAAATGCGACTTCTGAGACATGGGCCTAACAGCAACATGGCGTACTCTACATTCCACTGTGAGAGACTATACCTTTTTTCACATACCCACCGCATGTACTACCAACTAGAATATATTTTTGTAAATCAGGCACTCCCACAGGTGTTACTGTCTACCTCTATTCACCCAATCACAATATCCTATCATGCCCCAACTACTATGACTTGGGCTGCAGCTCCAGCGAAACATCAGCGCTGCTTCTTTTTGGAGTCCCTGATTCGAGGTAAACTGATTCGAGATGCCCTATCACAAATCGTTAGAGAATTAATTTACTTTAATGCCCCCTGTGACACAACCTCAATGAATAATTGAGATGCCTTTAAAGTGGTACCTAGGAGTCAATGTGTTGCCATGACCGTGGCCCTCAACAAACAAAGAACCTAGGAGAGACTAGAACTGGAGAAGGAGCTCCGTGAGGCAGGGAGAGCACATAAAGAGAACCTGACACTACCCCTAGAAAGGAAAGTAACTATACTCAGGGTGTAAACTCAATGCTATTTGTAATAACAGAGCTGGGCTCGCTCTCCTATGGCTCAAACACACAACATATGAACAGGGAAATAAAGTGGCTACTAAGGGTTAAATGGGAGAAAGAGTACATAGGAAACATCGTGAGCGAGCAGGCATGGAAAGCAGTCACAGACCCCGAGAAAGCTCAATATTTGCTCAATCCTATAGAATACTCTATTCCAAGGACACTCCTGATGATGAGAAAGCTCAGTTAGTCTACCTTGAAGGAGTAGATCTGCCTTAGGTAACCAAGGCACAAGTAGGAAGCCCCATAACTGAAGAAGAGATTTGCACAGCCATTACGGCGCTCAAATTGTCTAAATCCCTGGGGCCAGATGAGCTGACGGCTCAATTTTATAAGACCTTTAGCTCTGAGTTGCTACTTCATCTTGTCCCTTTATTTAACTCCATGGTTGGGGGGGGGGGGGGTATCTTCCTCCATTAGCCAGCTCTGCTCTCGAGCATCCTGAAACCAGGGAAAGACCTTCAAAGGTGTAATTTGTACTGGCCGATAGCGCTCGTCAACCTAGACGCCAAACTATATATGAATGTTACAGCCTCTAGGCATGAGGGCTTGCTTCCGGACCTTATACATCCAGATTAGTCTGGCTTCATAGCAGGTAGGCAGGGGCATTCCAACCTAGGATTCTGATCAAAAAAGCCACTAAAAAATCTATACCGGCAGCTCTCTTGGTATTAGACACAGATAGGGCCTTTGATCAGGTGGATTGGCCCTTCTTTTTTAATACCCTACGACAAATTGGCTTCTGCGACCAGTTTATAGCCATGATTAAGACCAACTACATGTGCCCTTGAGCCTGAGTCCTGGTAAATGGAGAAAGCTCTGATGTCTTCTATCTGGAAAGAGGAACACAGCAGGGATATCCTCTCTCTCCATTATTGTTTGCCCTCAGCATTGAACCCTTTGCTGTAAAGATTAGATTGACGGCCACTATTTAGGTACGTGGTTTTGGAGAGGACAAACATACAATATGTCTCTCTCTGCTGATGACATACTAATGGCTACTACTGATCCCGTAAATACGCTGAGAGACCTGTGGACAGAGCTGCAACATATCCAGCTTTCAAATTTATGACTAAATCATTTCTTCTTAACCCCTTCAGTGCCACACCCTTTCCCCGCCCTGTGCCGGGCGTTACATTAGCGGGCGGGGTTCATGACGAGATAGTCTCGTCATGGGCACAGCGCAACCGTGCTCCATGACGAGACTATCTCGTCATGGGCACTGAAGAGGTTAATTTGAACTTACCGCATTCTGAAATAGAGCGGGTAGTGGAAGACACACCTTTGCAGGGGTCGAATAAAGAGATTACATATCTTGGCATCTGAATTATGGCCAAACTCCCTGAACTTTTTAAAGCTAATTATCCCCCACTTCTCCAACAACTGAAAACCGACTTTTGACGTGGGCTCCTCTATACCGCTCACGGCTATAAAAAGGAATGTACTTCCCAGACTATTGTATCTATTTCAGGAACTGCCAACCGATTTAGATCACAGATTCTTAATCCCTCTACAATACATGTTCATACGATTTACCTGGCAGGGAAAGAGAGGTTGTCTTCCATATAAACAGCTTTGCTTGCCAAAATCTCTGGGGGATCTAGCATTACCAGAGCTACACTTGTATTATAAGGCTTCTCAGCAAAGGATAATTCAGGAATGGTCTGTAAGAGCCTCTGACAAACACTGGCTCCATATGGACTTGGCCGTGGCAGGGAGATGTATTTGGGATCTACTCTGGAAACCCAACAAGGACCGCACGGACAACGAATACTTGAGCACTCCCAAAACAACCATACTCAAAGCTTGGGAAGAGTTCATTCATATAGTTGCTTGGACCACCGTTCCCTCTCCATACTAAGGTTTGAACATTGCCAGAGAACTTTTCAACTTTCAGCATCGGAACACTACCACTATACACAACACAGACACTGGGTGCTGGGAGACGATATGAGAGAATCAGCAATGAGGGACCTTACTCCTATTAAACAATTTGTGAGGACGGGAGGGGCATCGAAGGGCACCATTTCCTTTTTATATTCTCTACTACTTTCAACTCTCGACCATCCCCTCCCACGACACATCACCTTCTGGGAGCAGACGTTGGGTAGGGACATTAACACTGACCAATGGGGCAAGCTTTGAAGGGACATACCTAAATTCAAACACTCCATGGGACTACAGGAGGCCCACTACAAGGTGCTTTTGATTTGTACCAATCCGACCAAGTTAGAGAAAATATTCCCTGCGATATGCTAACAGAACTGGAGAGGCTGTGGCATGTTGGCGGATTTTATGCATATCTGGTAGGATCGTCCTTCGATTAGACCCTTCTGGGATGAAATCTTAGCACAGATCAAAGAGATTTTGGGGTATTCGGTGCAGAATGACCCAGGTTTTGTACTCCTAGGCCTACGAGACTCCTCTCTCAAACATCAAATGATAGGGGATAGATCGATTCTCTAGCTATGTCTGGGGGAGGCAAAGTACCCAGTGGCAGCAACGTGCTAGAACATAGAGGCCCCATCTATGACACAATGGCACGCTCACCTGAGCCAAGCTCTATCACTGGAACGCATGGTGGATATCTTAACAGGCACTTTTAAAAACTTTGATTATGTAATGGGCCTTTAGGTCATTACCTACAACGGGGACTACCCTTGTGTGCTTGCCCGACACGGATACAGGCTCTACACTTATTCCAATATTAATGCAGGCACCAGAGGAAGAATTATAGGAAGGTCTAGAGACCAGTTTGCGGCAAGCTCTGACTATGTAGATCCAAACCCAAGAGTACTCTGTGGACCTGTGTATACTACCTGTGCTATGTTTTCCCCTGTGCCTTTAATTTATAGATTTTTGCTCCTTTTTTCCCTTCGTGGGCGAGGGGTGGATAATGAAGGAATGATGAGAAATCTTTGCTACAGTTTATTAACAAATGTGAAGACACCTGAACATGACCAGCAACTGATTTCTCCAATAGCATTGTTGTAAGTCACAGGTTCAACTGTGACAATTGTATACAAAACAAAAAACAACATGATTGTATTGATGTAACTTCTAAAAGCTCAATAGAGGAAGTTTTGAGAAAAAATAGAACTTACATGCATCAGCAACTCTTCTTTTGCTGTTTTTATCTCCATTTCTAGTCTCTGAATATGCTAAAAGACAATATAAATCAAACTATATCACCCTTTAATGCATTGATGTACACGAAGACTAAATACATTTTTACAGGTTCTCTACAGGGGGAACTTACATAGATACATTATGGTCTTAACATTTCCATCCATATTCATTAAGGATCCTTGATAACTACTATTTTTTCTAACACCACAGGTCAAATAGCAACCACCATGGTGATAGGGTGAGGTGTGTATTGCACCGAGTAAATACCATTACTTAGGGCCGAGGTATTTAATAAGAATGGTAAATACCTTCTATTCCAAGTTCTTCACTTGGAAACGAGGAACAATCAGTGTTTATCTTTCTTTGTTTTGCCTATTTTCCTGCCCTTTTCTCCCAGTACTTGCCAACATCTGGAACACTGTGGGTAAGAGGAGATATTAAGAAAACAAAATCATAATTTAGTTACCTGTGCATTATCCTGTTAGATCTGAGATCAGAATTATCTCTTAAACTCAGAACTAAGTCCTTAGCCATGATGACCAATTTCAGAATATTAGCACTTCTTTGGTCAATTATGCAGGACAGCAAAATCTGTCCCACATGGGTCACCCTGCAATTTGACAATCATTCAACCAAGCACATCCCTGTGGTGCGATGTGCCACCCTTCCAATGTGCTTCAGTTCCTTGTCAGGAGTTTGAATAGCTATAAAAGAAAAAGTTACTTATAACTACAGTTCTCCATCGATGGCATCTTTCATAAAGTCACATACTTACTTTAATTACCAACATCGTGCTGGGACCCCTCGATAGTCAATGTTAATAGAACAGCAAATGAAACTGACGACTTATTGACTACACATCGCCAATCCACCTCATTTTATGACCTGAAGTCCAACCAATTAGGTGGAGGTGCCAAGAGTTCCAATCCTCCTCAGAGGCGCCAATTGTCAAATTTTTATAGCTTGTTATAGGAAGTTATAGGTAAACACCTGTAAATCTAGAAAGATACCAACACTGGTTAATTCCATTTGTAAGTCACTTTTTCTTTTCCAGCTTTAAAACCTCCATAGACGCACCTGCTTGAAATAAGACTACCAAAGCATTTCATTACATTAGCCATAACGCATAATGAGAAATGAGGCTTACTTTAATAAATAGGTTGCACATCACTAGCTTTTACCTGCCGCTTTGGTTCTAATGCTTGGCGGAGGTGTGGGATAAAGATCAAGTCACCGCATTACATATATCCAGTAAGCGCACTCCAACGAATAGCACAGCAGTGGCAGTCAAACGCGCATCGAATGTGCCCCTACTATGTGCCTGAGAGGGTGCCCTGTTTTGCCATGACAGAAGGAGATACAATGTGATCCAGCATGTCATGCCTTGTTTTGACAACGGCATTCTTTGTTAGAGTTTCCGTGCAAAACAAATATCTGCAAAAGTATTTTGTCTTGTCAGTGGAGAACTTTTAAGATTACTCTGCAGCTGTAGATGGTCGTCGTAAAAATATTAGTAAATGAATATTTTCATTTAGATGGTACAATGAATTTCGGATATGTAGAGTGAGTCTCTTGTTTCTCCTAAATTTTAAGATAGCATTGCTTCATGAAAAACGCCCATATTTCACAGACGGGTGTTGCTGATGCTAACACTATTAAGAAGGCTATCTTCCATGAGAGCATCTCGGAAGATGCCTTATAAATAGGTACAAAAGGTTTTTTGTTAAGTCCACTGAGCACTGTATTGAGCTCCCACGCTGTCAAGTTCTTTGTTAAACGAATGTGCAAAAAAAGACCTCACATAATTTCCGTAGCCAGTCTAGTCAAGAATAAGGATGGGAAGGGAGAGTTCAGCAATATGAGGTTATAGCAGTCAGATATAACATAATTGGAGAATATCTCAAGCCAGAATTCGCTACATGTTGGAGGTAGGGCAGTGGGTCATGTGGTCACATTGAAAGAGGATCTATATTCATTTTATTGTGACGCTCTGTAGATCAACATATGGAAACTGTAGGTATCATCTGGTTTTGAATCTCTGGGCGATGGCTCTGGATTAGGTTGTTCAGTTGGAATGTAATCACCCCAGTCTCGGTCCTGTTGATTGTCATCACTTGCTTCACTGTCTTGCTGATCCGAGTCATCACTATCATCATCCATGTCATATCAATAGTTTGAATGGTGTGTCTTGACTCAAATCTCATCTGGGAAGTTCAACAGACTGATTTGCCATCTTTTCTGAAGGAGGCATCTTGGATGGTAAAATGTGCTAAAATGTTAATTACTAGTGCCTGTGTCGGTTAAATGGGCGGTGGGTTTGAATCGAACTGAGGAGCCAGTAGAAGAGGAACTAATCACGATGGAGGAAGCCAGTGGCAATAATGCTCAATTAGGGCCATATGTAGGTAAATGTATTTTACCGATTCATAAATACCGATTTTTACCGAATCGGTATTTATGAATCGGTAAGTTATATGTAGGTAATCATTCGGTAATAATTACCGAATCGGTAACAATCGGTATTCAAGAATCGGAATTTACCGATTCGGTAAATACCGAAGTGGTATTTACCGATTCGGTAAATACCGAATCGGTAGTTACCGAATCGGAAATTCAAAAACACATGACTGGATGAATCAGCCAATCCTGTGCAACCAAACCCCACCCAACCAGGAAGTGGCCACACCCAGGCAGGTGCACACAATCATCAGACTCTGGAGAGGCTGGGAGTGCAGAGGAGAGGCAGGGAGCCAGTGCCTGATTGTGCAGCTCAAACTCAAAATGTCCAGCCAGGAGACACAGAGAGATGGAGGGGAAAGGAGGAGAAAGCAGAAATTTAGCCTTAAGGAACTGCAGGTACTAGTGGAGGAGGTGGTCAAGCAGCACCAGAAGCTGTTTGGGAAGTAGTCCCTGCAAGTGCCTGAGTCGGAGAAGCGTAACATATGGCTGGGAATCCAGGCGCAGGTCAATGCAATTGGAGTGACCCCCAGGGACATTGAGGTGCTGAAAAAGCGCTGGTACGACCTAAGGATCGTCACGAAGAGGAAGATGGGGGAACTGCAGAAGGAGGCCAGCCGGACAGGAGGTGGAAGGAACAGGGCACCTGCCCTTACCGAACTGGAGGAGCTGGTGGAGTCCACAATAGAGCCCGAGAGTGTCGTGGGGATTGGGGATGCCGACAGCTCTGCCAGAGCCACCACCCAACAAGGTAAGATGCATGCACAGCAATGTTGCCCCCCCTACCCCTATCCCACATCCCCAATTGTGAAATGAGTATCCCACTCCAGTCCATGTGTTAGTGCATACTGGCAATGCATTATGGGAGATGTAGTCTGGGAAACCCCAACCATGAACTGAATAGCACAGAACAACAAGGCATGGTACACACATTAGTGAAAAGCAGGCAGAGGACAATGTGAGAGTGTTACAGAAATGTATTGTGATGCTTGCAATGCAGGCCTTCAGGTACACTGAGCTGATGTTGCATTTCTGTCCACAGATGATACATTGCGCAAGACTGCACATGCAACGGGAGAGAGGGCACACCGGCAAGACAGTACAGGGAAGGCCAGCACCAGTTCTGCCCAGAGATCAGTACCACATGCAGCCTCACCACCACAGCCAGCATCACCACCACAGCCAGCATCACCACCACAGCCAGAATCACCACCACAGCCAGCATCACCACTCATGCTGGAGTCACCGGCATCATCACTGCTTGCATTGGTGAGGTCGAGGAGGCGTGCTGCCTCCAGGTTGCGAGTGTTAGAGTCCTCATCTGACGACTGCAGGGGGCCGGAGCCAACCACTGTGTCCCAGGATGGGAGCCATGCCACTGTGCCCTCCACCTCAGAGGGAGCACACACAGGTGCCAGACATCGCCGCAGGTCTCGGGTGCAGAGTCCACCAGCACACGATGAGAGCCATGGGGTGTTCTCGGGGCTCAAGGGCACCATGTTAAAGATACAGCGCCTACAAACAAAGGCAATGATGTCAGTTCAGCGCCAAATGCGGGGACTGAAAGCTACATCTGAAAACATGGACAGGGGCATCAGCGCTATGGCGGTGGGGATGAGTGAGATGGCTGCGGGCATGCGGGACATGTCCCAGTCCGTCATGCTGTTGTGCAGCAAGTATGATGCGGACAGAGCTGCACGGCGCCGGGAACGGCAGAGGAGAGATACTCATACGAGGGCACTCAACCGGCTGGCAACTGCCACTTCGCTGCTCTGCAGGCGCTCTGTGGCTATGCAGGTGGGCCTGACACACTGCAGCAATGACGTTTCAAGGGGGATGGTGCAGGTCACCAGTGCCCTGGAAGTGCTACTGACAAGCCAGGCGGCCACAACTGGTGCTGGGGATGCTGTGGAAAGCATAGAAACCAGCAGCAGGAGCAGCATTACCCCCCCTGTCCCAGATACACAGAGGAGCAGCAGGCGGCATGGGGCTGCCACTAGTGAGGATGCACAATCCGTGGCATCCCACACTGTAGTGCGTGGCCGCAAACAGTAATGCTACACGGTATAGCCTAAGACAATTGGGTGTAGTAACCCTGGACTTGCAAGTAGTCATTACACAATGTTGACAGAACGGCTTTTTCTTGTTGTTGTGGCGTAGTGCCGCATTATTAAACTACGTCATGACATCCAACAACTGGCTGTGTCCCCTTACTTACTCAGAAATAGTTGCATGTGATCTCTGCCCGTCTCTCTCTCCCATCTGTTGCTGTTGGCACTCCAGCTGCGTTGGCCTCTGGCTGTCCTGACTCATCATCATTGTCCTCAAAATCAGTTAGTTCCACCTCTGTACCTCTCTTCGTGGCAAGGTTGTGCAGCATTGCACAAGTGGCAATGATCTTGCAGCAGATGATGGGTGTGTACTGGCGTGCGCCTCCGCTTTTGTGGAGGCAGCGGAACCTGCTTTTCAATAGTCCAAACGTGCGCTCCACCACGTTGCGTGTAGATTTGTGTGCCACATTATATCGTCTCTCACTCTGGGTTGATGGGTGTAGGTAGGGAGTGAGGATGAATGACCGCACGGCATATGCACTGTCGCCTAGGTGAGTATGAGAGAACCATCAGTCACATGCCTCAATACACGATGATTTGCGCTAAGTAGAATGGAGCGTCACTGTTACTTACCTAGCAGGTATCCTTCTCCAAATTCTCCCGCAAGCAGTCATGTGTAGATCCCACTGTTCTGGAAGATGAAGGAGTCATGGGTGCTCCCAGGAAACTTAGCTACGATATCTGTGATGATGTTCCCTGCATCGCAGATTACCTGCACATTTATGGAGTGGGTGGACTTTCTGTTCCTGTAGCTGTGCTCAGTGGCAGCTGGTGGGCAGATTGGAATGTGTGTGCCATCAATACAGCCTATGACATGGGGGAACTGTGCCATGTGATAAAAGTCTGTTTTGGTTTTCTGCAGTTCAGCCTGTGTGTTTGGGAAGCTGATGTAGTGGTGCATTCTCTGCATCATGGCATCCAGGAACTTCCTGAAGAAACGGGATAGGCAACTCTGGGATACACCGCCCACCGCAGCTATCACCCCCTGGTAACTGCCAGATGCGAGTAGATGTAGGCTGCAGAGAACCTGCACATGTGGTGGTATGGCATGCGCCCTTCTTGTTGGCTGGTCCAGGAGTGGGTGCAGGTCCCTATCAGGTCCATGATGGTTTGTGGGTGTAGCCTGTACCTTTCATGTACCTCTGCCTCAGTCTGTTGAAAGAGTGTGAGGCGCTGTCTGTAAATGCGTTCCTCCCGTCTCCAAATCCTCAGACCTGCTGCCTGTAGACGTAGGCGCCTTGCAATGACATACAGAGCGGCCATGTTGTCCATGCTGTTGCATTTTGGGATTGCTTATATGCACTGTTGATGCTTACCACCTGCTTTCAATCTGTGTTAATTACCGACTCTTAATTACCGAATTTCATGGATTTCCTAAATACCGAATTTACCTACATATCTTTTCTCGTTTTACCACTTCATATTTACCGAATCGGTAAATATGTATTCGGTAAATATGATTCGGTATTTTAGAATTCGGTAATTATGAATCGGTATTTACCGATTCATATTTACCGAAAACTGGTGTTTGGCCTCCTACATCTCACTTGACTAAATACCGGTCGGTAACGGGATATTTACCGAATTTCGGCCGTTACCGACCGGTATTTAGCTACCTACATATGGCCCTAAGTTTCTTAATCAAATTTAGGTACTCCAGGGGCACCTGTACCAATTGTGGTGGTGAATCTGCTGGCATCTCAGCTTGCAAGGGATGTCTTCAGTCTGTATATAGTTTCCTGATATATATATACTTCCTCTTCATCTGATTCACAACGTAGACAGTGGATAGTGGTATCATGAGATTCCTCTGCTTGAGATGGTGTTACAGATAATTTTTTGTCATCCAAATATATGTGTTGACTGCCTTCTTCATCAGGGGCACACTCATTGTAACATTCGCCATGATTTGTAGATGAGGAATGTGGTGAAGTGTCCAAAATTTGTGCAGGTCTTTCTGGGGTGATTCTTACTAGGCATATAAGTTGCAAAAGTGATGGTATGGAGGAAACAGGTTCCTGAGGTAAGGTAGTGCTGAGGTAATTGTTGTTAACAGTGCCACTGACAATGATGTCGTCAATGGAGTTTCCATGGGAGAAGTTGTCGGTAATACAGTGAGAACTCCCAAGGTTTTAGGTGGGAGGTGCTTTGCCATCCACAAAGGTGTTTTGGTCGACAATGGTGTCCTCATCGACAATAGTCTTGTGGATGACAGGGCAGGTTACAACATTGGTCCTTTCCTTATCAACAGAACAGACATTGTTGACAGGGTAAAATGTGTCTTCGTCAACGATTTTTCCATCAAGAGCGCAGAAGAAATACTCCTCGTCAGTATAGTTGTCCACAAATTGGCTTTTAAGGAAGAAATCATGCCCTTACCTTTTAAAGGAGAGGACACAAGTGAAAGATTACTTTTTTGAGGTTGTAAGTGATGGAAAGTCAGTAGAGTGAGACTTAGCTCTGGATTCTGCTATGTCATCATCACCATGACCAAAAGACTGCATCTTCAAGGCAGATGCCCAGGGTCTTTTGATGGAAGTCGCATAATGCTTAGTGGAAGTGTCTGCAACAAAATATTTAGCACCAACACTGTCCAACTTGGGTTTCCTTGACTGAGGAGAGTGCCTCTCTGAAGATTTCTCTGGGGATTCAGCATTTAGCAGTAAAAGCATTTGACAATTTCAATCCTTAGAGTTTCAGAGTTAAATGAATCAAAGATGGAGCTGTTGCTGGGTGTGTGCACCGACTTGTGAAGGCAAAATATACATTTTGTTTGTGGGTCTTCTATGAACATCTTTCTTTCTCAACACACCTCATGTGCCCTGAAAGGTGATCTTGAATGCGAAGCTTCAATCATTGTCTTAATCTAACCATTATACCTCAGTGTCTCAGTATAGAAGGGGGAAGCATATGAATCTAAGAAAGATCCAGTACCAGAAAAAAACAAATAAAATCTAGTACAATAAAATCTAGCTGAAAAGACAAAGGGCCATATTCACAAAGGTAAATATACATGTGCATATTTGCTTACGTGTAAATTTTATCTAGCATTTACTGGTAAAAAAAAATGAGTTACTTACCTCTAACTGCACTTCTCCAGTATTGGTATCTTTCAAAGTGTCACATGCTTGAATCATTTACCGTAGTCAAAGTGGGAGTCCCACAGTGCCATAGCAAAGTAGTATGAAGTAGGATCATAGGCTATATTGGCAATACAAAGTCACTTTAATAGCATATGTCCTTTTTAAACAAGCATTTGCAATGCAACAGGTCTCACATTTATGCGAGTTTGAGCTATTTGCATTGTAAATGACAATGCCTTTAATTTATGTTTTCGTTTTTGAAACATAAATAAAACGCATTGTCATTTACAATGCCAATAGCTTAAACTCGCGTAAATGTGAGACCTATTGCATTGCAAATGCTAGTATTTCAACCTGCAACCTGGCCAAATATAGAATTTCTTCTACCCACTCATCAAATGTACGATAAAAATCTGCTAATTCTTAGAGTATTTCCTCAGCCTAAAGCCATCTCCCTGTGGCCACTCAACGTCAGTCCTGACCATGTGATGCTATTGAACAGGATGGATGGATGGATGGATGGACGGATGGACAGACGGATGGATGGATGGATGGATGGATGGATTTGATGGATGGACGGACAGGCTATGAAGAGTGTATGTATGAATGATGCTACCGAACACGGTGGATGGATGGATGGATGATGGATGGATGGATGGTCTATGAAGAGCGTATGTATTAATGATGCTACTGAACAAGATGGATGGATGGACGCATGGTCTATGAAGAGCGTATGTATGAATAATACTACTGAACACGATGGCTGGATGGATGGATGGATGGATGGATGGATGGTCTATGTAGAGCGTATGTATGAATGATGCTACTGAACAAGATGGATGGATTGATGGTCTATGAAGAGTGTATGTATGAAGGATGCTACTGAACACGATGGATGGTCTACGAAGAGCGTATGTAAGAATGATGCTACTGAACAAGATAGATGGATGGATGAATGGAGCAGATGATATAAGAGGATAGAGATTTGTTGACAAATTGGCAGATGCTAGAGAGAAAGAGAACAAAGGAGGGAAGCAGACAGCTGGATGCAGAGACAGGTGGTCGGAGAGTGTAGTCCACTAAGAGACAAACTAATTTATAGTCAGATGGGTGGATGAGGGGACAAGGAGTTGTGTGTGTAACTAATCATCCTGCGTCTAGTGAAAGATGTGTAACTTAGAGGAGCCAGGGGTGTCTGGCAGCACCGCTCCAACCCCAAAGCCGGGTGTGTGGCGAGCGTGCCCTACACAAGGCGCGCCACAGTAAAACAGACCAGAGTAAACATGAAGCACACGCAGGGCAATTATTAACCCCCCCCACTGAAACTGCTTTAAATGAACGTGTGTCTATTTATATAGGAATTCGTCAAGTGCCTTACTGCATGATATTGTATCATCTTTAAAACAAGCATTGGCATAGCCAATAGGTCTCGCCTTTGGAATGTTATAAGTTTTTTGTTACGTTCTATATTATTGTATGTGCCTTGTGAGAGGGGCAACTGCAGCGTATTTTCTTAAAGACGCCCCTTGCCGGCCACTCAGGGGAGGCCCATTCCACTGGTAGGCTGAGAGAGTCGAATAAGGTGTGAACCAGCAAGTCTATCAGCAGCTCCAGCAAAGCATGCGGCCATCTTTGAATGGAAATCATCCAAAAGAAGCATCCACCAGGCAATATAAATATATATTTTTTTAATTTCAGATTTCATTAGGTTATGTCATGTTATCGCAATTTCTATAGCGCACTACTACCCTTAGGTGTCTAGGCGCTTGTGGACCGCATACTGCACATAATAGTTAGTTTTTAAATAGCCACGTTTTAAGGTTTTTCCTGAACTCAATCAAAGATGGTATCTTTCTAAGAGTGAGCGGGAGAGAGTTCCAGAGCCTAATAGTGCTATGACTGACACTCCTGCCACCCCAGTTTGTTGTCCTGATTCTGTAGGAAGGCATTAAAAAGGCAGTAGCCAAACGCAGTTGTCTGGAGGGGGAGTGCCAATTAAAAATCTGCCAGAGAAATCGTGGCCCAACTCTGTGTAAAGCCTTATGTGCTAAACACAGGGCCTTAAATTTCACACGTTGAGCTACTGGCAACCAGTGCAACTTTTGTATTCCGGCCCTAATGGACTGGTGTTTGGGGACATTGAGTACCACTCTGGCAGCAGCATTCTGTGCTGACTGCAGTCTTCTAAGTTGACTAGACTGTAGATTAATATATAAGGCATTACAGTAGTCTAGTTTGGACAACACAAGGGAGGTTAAAACCATTTTTCTTGCGCTTTCCGGAACAAATGGAAGGATTTTTCACACTGTTCTGATGGTGAGGAATGCAGAAGACACCACTTTAGAGACTTGGGATTTAAAGTTCAGCTTCTCATCAATTATGACCCCCAAGTTCTTAGCTTTCACTACTGGCGTAGGAGGGGGGCCCAAGACACTTGGCCACCAAACTGGTGACCAGAGAGGGGCCAGTTTACCAAAAAGCACCACCTCGGTTTTACTTGAGTTGAGCCTCAAACAGTTTTGCTCATCCATGAACTCAAAGAGATCATGCATTTGTGTAGATTGTTAGCATGATCGACCTCCTTATCAATGGTTGAAATGACCAGTTGAGTATCATCTGCGTACAAGGTCGGAATCAAGTTAAAACTTCTAATCAGGGGTGCTAGTTCAGACACATAGATATTAAAAAGTGTGGGACTCAGAGAGGAGCCCTGAGGCACCCCACACGGCAGAGTAAAAGGTGTGGATTTAAAATCGCCTAGTTGCACTATCTGAGACCTATCTTATAAAAAAGATGTTAAGATCGGCAGGGTCTTGCCTCCGTGGCCAATAGCTTTCAGCCGTTCTATCAATAGGTTATGGTCCACGGTATCAAATGCTGCGGACAGATCAAGGAGGATCAGGGCTGCTGATCCCCTGCCATCTAAAGCAGCACGAATCTCCTCCTTGGTCTTAATTAGGGCTGTGTCTGTGCCATGGCATGTACGAAAGCCAAATTGGCTATGATCCAAAACATCATTATCCAAAATATATGTGGAAAGTTCCCTATTAAGAATTTTCTCAATTATTTTAGCAGGCAATAGTAATCTCGCAATTAGCATGTAGTTGGCTGGATCCATTACATCAAGATTAGGTTTTTTTAATAGTGGTAATATACAGGCCTGTTTCCACAAGGTAGGGAAAGTACCTTGTGAAAGCATGTGATTAAAAATGCCAGATAGCTGAGGACTAATGATGTAACTAATGGTATGCAGTAATCTGGGAGGGCAAGGGTCATCCGGAGAACTCGATTTAGTTTTAAGAAGAAGGAAAGCAACCTGCTCTGGGGCAGTAACAGTAAAATGTATTAATGGTGTTATGGCTTTGACTCCCTGATCTAGGTCAGCATTTTGAAAGGTGTGTCCGACAAATTGGTCAAAGATCTAATCTACCTTGCTTTTAAAAGTCTGGGACAATAAATTGTAGAAGTCTTGAGTACAGTTCTCATTGCTATCCTTTTTGGTGGTAGTCAGATTAGATATGACCGAGAAAAGTTCCTTGCTGGAGTTTCCCGACATTTCAATTTTCTGTGTGCAAAAGTGACTCTTCTCTGTAATCATTTTCTTCTTATATTTTGCTAGCATACGCTTATACGGTTCTTTTTCAGCTTTGTCATAGTTTTTCCGCCATAATCTTTCTTGTCTCCTGCACGCTTGTTTGTCAAGTCTTAGTGCTTCAGTAAACCATAAGGCTGAAGGGTTTTTCCTATTTCTATTAGCCTCGGTCATAGGGGCTACTTTGGTGAAGTTAAGGTCAAGCCAGGACGTATAACCTCTTGCTGATCCATCTGCCTCCGACTCAGGGACAGGAATACTTTGGATTAGCTGGGTTTCTAAAGCCCCTGGGTCGATCTTATTCCAGGCTCTCCTGGCAGATTTGTTATTATCTGTGTTAGTAATCATGGGATCAGACAGAGCCCACTGAAAAATAACAGCAAAATGATCGGTTCAAGTGAGGGAAGGATAGAACTAATGGACAAAGCGGGAATATTTGTGAACACACCATCCAAGGTGTGACCAGCTTGATGTGTCGCCCCTTCAACTAGTTGTTGGAGACCTACATCTGAGGTGATGTCTAAAAGTTCCTGAGTGTCTTTGTCAGTAATTATGTCCAAGTGAAAATTCAAATCACCTAGCATAGTAAAGCAGCTAGATGAAATACCCGGTTCTAATAAGAAATGACTTCAAGAGTCACAATATCTACAGAAACACACTGTATTAAGGCACCCGTTAAGTCTAGCGAATATTTTAAAATATGTAATTTACAATAACTTCTAAAAAAAGAAAGGCGTGTATGATGGCAAAATGTGATCAGGCTTCTATTCAAATATTTAGAAAAATAATTCTAACCATGGCGTACACGTGCACAACAGTCGGAAACTCTACAAAATGATATCCAACTCCCTTCTGCCCATCTTAATTTAGAGCACAAATGTCTTCATACGGCACTGGAATAGCGCAAGCTACGCTGACTGCGTAGAAAAGAACTGCAAGTTTTACTCAGGCAGGCTGAGAGCATGGGTGATTTCCAAACCTAACATCATTAATACAATTAACGCATGAATTCAAAATTATTGTTTTGGACGTTACTCTGACATGACAACTCATGAATAATGCATGCCACAAATACACACGGTTCAGTACATCGGCCAGTTAAAATAAATAAATGAGTAAATACAACATCTCTGCGTCAACTACCGTTCACTCAAGCTCTCACACAATTGCCAAACCCGTATTAAATTAGCCTTGCGCAACAAAATAACTGGTAACGCCTCATTGTTGCTGATGCGAACTTATAAGGAGTAATAGAAGTTTCCCCAATACGTATATATTAAATTTAAGGTTTCAAACATCAATCATCTCATTTTCAGAATCACAATGTACATTTCTTGATTTGTAGGTGGCAATGACCACAAACAGGAGTTCTATGAAAGTTAAAGGAGAAGACAAAGAGATCAACTAAACTTGTACCACGTTGCACATTTACCCATGAATAACTATGCTATACTGACCCTGGACTCCTGCAGAATTTGGGTTTTGCATGTGCATGTGGCATGTGAAGGGAGGGATGGTTAAAAAGAATGGCGCAAGAGAGAAGCGGGGGCGAGTGAGCATGGCAGTGGGGCGAACGCGCAAATTAAAAACAGATGGTGACATGACCCCGAACAGACGGCGTCCCTGCTCGTAACCGCAAGCTGTAGGCGGATGCATTTCCTGGGAACGGTGGGACATGCACCCGCCTCTGCCCAATTGCGTGCTGTCTTTTTAGAAAGACGTTACAACAAACAAATGATGGACGGAATGCTGACAATGCAGACATTCTCCCCCAGTCAAGAGATCTGGGTTAAAT
Source organism: Triturus cristatus (assembly GCF_964204655.1). Classification (NCBI taxonomy): domain Eukaryota; kingdom Metazoa; phylum Chordata; class Amphibia; order Caudata; family Salamandridae; genus Triturus; species Triturus cristatus. Next base: position 763,497,672 of record NC_140581.1, on the reverse strand, counting down.
CCATCGTTCTTTTGCCCACTGCGCCACCCCAGTTTAGACATGGCCATATGCAAATCAGTCTTGACCCTGTGCCTCATGGGAACAGTCCAGCCCGAACTGCCAAGCCATGTCTTCCCTGGACAGGAATCAAGCATCCTAGGACCGGTTTCTGGCTATCAGCCGTCATCAGCCAGGATAGCTTGACTCCAGTGGCGTAGTGAGCACGGGTCCCACGTCTGGGAATACCCATCCCACTTAGGGCGAAAAGCGTTATAACAAACAAATGATGGACGGAATGCTGACAATGCAGACATTCTCCCCCAGTCAAGAGATCTGGGTTAAATCCATCGTTCTTTTGCCCACTGCGCCACCCCAGTTTAGACATGGCCATATGCAAATCAGTCTTGACCCTGTGCCTCATGGGAACAGTCCAGCCCGAACTGCCAAGCCATGTCTTCCCTGGACCGGAATCAAGCATCCTAGGACCGGTTTCTGGCTATCAGCCGTCATCAGCCAGGATAGCTTGACTCCAGTGGCGTAGTGAGCACGGGTCCCACGTCTGGGAATACCCATCCCACTTAGGGCGAAAAGCGTTACAACAAACAAATGATGGACGGAATGCTGACAATGCAGACATTCTCCCCCAGTCAAGAGATCTGGGTTAAATCCATCGTTCTTTTGCCCACTGCGCCACCCCAGTTTAGACATGGCCATATGCAAATCAGTCTTGACCCTGTGCCTCATGGGAACAGTCCAGCCCGAACTGCCAAGCCATGTCTTCCCTGGACCGGAATCAAGCATCCTAGGACCGGTTTCTGGCTATCAGCCGTCATCAGCCAGGATAGCTTGACTCCAGTGGCGTAGTGAGCACGGGTCCCACGTCTGGGAATACCCATCCCACTTAGGGCGAAAAGCGTTACAACAAACAAATGATGGACGGAATGCTGACAATGCAGACATTCTCCCCCAGTCAAGAGATCTGGGTTAAATCCATCGTTCTTTTGCCCACTGCGCCACCCCAGTTTAGACATGGCCATATGCAAATCAGTCTTGACCCTGTGCCTCATGGGAACAGTCCAGCCCGAACTGCCAAGCCATGTCTTCCCTGGACCGGAATCAAGCATCCTAGGACCGGTTTCTGGCTATCAGCCGTCATCAGCCAGGATAGCTTGACTCCAGTGGCGTAGTGAGCACGGGTCCCACGTCTGGGAATACCCATCCCACTTAGGGCGAAAAGCGTTACAACAAACAAATGATGGACGGAATGCTGACAATGCAGACATTCTCCCCCAGTCAAGAGATCTGGGTTAAATCCATCGTTCCTTTGCCCACTGCGCCACCCCAGTTTAGACATGGCCATATGCAAATCAGTCTTGACCCTGTGCCTCATGGGAACAGTCCAGCCCGAACTGCCAAGCCATGTCTTCCCTGGACCGGAATCAAGCATCCTAGGACCGGTTTCTGGCTATCAGCCGTCATCAGCCAGGATAGCTTGACTCCAGTGGCGTAGTGAGCACGGGTCCCACGTCTGGGAATACCCATCCCACTTAGGGCGCAAATTAAAAACAGATGGTGACATGACCCCGAACAGACGGCGTCCCTGCTCGTAACCGCAAGCTGTAGGCGGATGCATTTCCTGGGAACGGTGGGACATGCACCCGCCTCTGCCCAATTGCGTGCTGTCTTTTTAGAAAGACGCCCGCAAAGCCCAATAGAATAAATGCTAAAAAAAAAAAAAAACACGCACAAGCGTGTGAAAAGTCCAGACTGATTCCAAGTGGTTGTTTCCCTAGGGCAGCCCCTGCGCTAGGCTGGACTTAAACACCACAAGACCTTGGCGGATAAGCAGTGTGGGTCAGTCGGCTTATCATTAGTAAAGATGATTGCGGAAAAACAAAAGGGGATTTAAAAACAAACTGAAAATGCATTTCACTTCCAATATTGGTGCATATAACATAAACTTATTACACAACCTTGTGAATATTTTTTGTAACTGAACTTCCTCTTGTTATCGAATAATGAAACTGTTCTTATATAATAAACTGCTTGTGTATGTGTAGAGAGCGTTCCTCTAAATGCTCCAACACTCATTTTGGTCTATTTGCTCTATATATGCAGGTCAATGGTAACAAATCCAGACAGGTTGGACCAGCCACACACTCTTAAGTTTACAGCTTATTTGTATTATACTAGTCGTTAAATGCCCTGTTCTGTGGCTCTAATAACAAAGGAGAGGGCATTTAATAACTAGTACCCAAGGCAAAATGACTCCAAAATGACTCCAATGCTATAAGAACATTCCACGGACTGAGGGAAGACCTAAATGAAACAACGTGCTAATCATTCCTAGCCTGGAATAAAGGTCAAACAAAGAACTATATTTTTTCGGATTTAATTTCTGGAGAGGTTCCAATCAAGGGCAAATTGAATGTCTACCATTCACCGTGAGCTCTTCACCTCAAGGGAGTGGAGTGTGAGGACGCAGGGACAGCTGAAAAAGGCTAAAAGATCAGGGGCCATATGTAGGTGGGCTAATACCGGTCGGTAACGGCCGAAAATCGGTAAATTTTCCGTTACTGACCGGTATTTAGCCCTTTGAGATGTAGGAGGCTGGATTTAAGGATTCGGTAATTTACCGATTCTGTATTTTAAGAAATCGGTAAAATACAGAATCGGTAAATTACCGAATCCTTAAATCCTATGTAGGGAGCACTCAAGTGAGTGCATTTTTGGTTTAAGGATTCGTTATTTACCACCAACTACAAGTTGATGGTAAATACCGAATACCTTTTCAAAAGCAATGTTGTGCTTTTTTAAACGTGCCATGTGGCAGACATACATGCCCTTAGGGCATGTATGTGCGCCACATGTGCACACATGCACGATTCAGGGGTGCAACAGAGTGTCAATGTGACACCCTGCCACCCTTGAATATGCTCCCCCTATTACCGATTTGGTATTTACCGAATCGGTAATAGTGAATGGCTTCCCATTCATTCCTATGGGCCTCCAGTCCCATAGGAATGAATGGGAAGGTATGCCTTTTTACCGATTCGGTAAATACCGAATCGGTAAACGAATATTACCGAATCGGTAAAATCTACCGATTTTTTACCTACATTCTATTTACCGATTCTTAAATACCAAATCTGTAAAATTCGGTATTTAGGAATCGGTAAATAGAAATTACCTACATATGGCCCCAGGTCTTTTAAGGCAAAGGCTACCTACCGTCTAATCTCACATGATGGATACTATGTGCCTGTTTGGAAAACTAGTAGAAAGTATCTAGATACTCATCAGACAGCCACTGTGCTCCACTGCTTGGCTAGGGCAACAATGGCAGCCTCCCACACCGATGAGAGGCTGTACTCCACAGAGGCCTGCCCTGCAGATCCCATAGTCAGACAGGTAGTTCAAGGCCGAGCTTGGCAAGTCTGCGTCAAAATGATAGAAGTAGCCTACTGCCAACGCCATCACAGCCACGCAGGTCGCCTTCGTACACATGTCTTTGGACACTAAAGTAAGCCCCACAAGGGCATATGGGCTTGGAGTAAAGAGGACGGGGTGAATATTTTGACGGGTGGAGAGAAAGTGACTGGGGAAAGCTTCAGTGACTAGTATGGATGAAAGGGGCTGGAAATAATAAGATAGAATTCGAGAGGAAAGAGGTCTCAATGATTTTAAAAAATGACAAAGAAAGCTAACAATGAAGGGGAGGAGGTTAAGCCCAGGACTGAAAGGACAAGAAGGGGCGAGAGATAGGAAGGGACGAGTAGTATCGTGACGACTGACGAGCGAAGTAGTCAACAGGGGGTCAGGGAACAGGTTGAGAGTGAAGGGTTCCTGAGGGGGGATAGAACGGGTAGAGTGGAAAATGAATGCGGATGGAAAGGTAACAGAAGGAAAACTAACGATGGTGCATGCGGGATGCGCTAGAGAGAAGAATATGGACAGCAGGACAGATTTGAGGAGGACAGCATCAAAGAAAGAAGCTGATCAGAATGACACCGGAGGGGCTGAGTGAGCTGGCCCGCAGCAATTTCGTCGACCCTGGGCTCTGGGTAGCACCGGAGTGAAAGAATACATTGACAGCAAGACACATCTCGACCAATCAGCAGGAAGAACGAGTTTCAAAGGAGGACGGGTGACGCCTCAGAACGAGGCTAGAGACAGATTTAGGAAGAAGGGAAGTTTCGTACACGTCCAAACATAGTGATTGGGAGAATTAAATCCTTGCACGAGGCTTGAAATCCAGAAGTATGTGCCTCTTGCTCATGCAAACATGGCAGCCATCTTTGGATGGAGATGTCAGACATCTCTCCTTTTCGTTGCAAAGGAGCTTGTAGAGAAATTGAAACAAATTATTTCAATTTTTTTGCAACCTGGTACAAAACTAATATTCAACCTGAATGCACAGCTAATTTAAATTAAAATGTGCATGTTATTTGGACATCATAACAAGTACTGTCCTGGGAAGCGCTTGCTGAAAATACACAGCCCGCGAGTAATCCGCGCGTGAGTGAGATGGGGAGCAGGAGGTGAGCCAGCAAGTGGTGCACGCGCGCGCTTGGGAGAGCAGTCTGCTCATTTTTAAGCACTGCACTCATGCTTGTGGCGCGCCACTGCTCGCTCCCGCAAGGTGGATGCCTCAAAACTCCTGCCAGGGGCGGGTGGTTTGGAACAAAGCTACAGAGCTCAGTACAGGGATAAATCTTTAGTTCCTCGAAAAAAAAATCCTCATAGTGAAGAGAAACATGCAGTTTTCAGACAAATGCGTATGTGTTTTTTTATCGCTTTGTGACACACCTCTGCTTTTTCACAACTTTCACAACATAGAGTCCTTCCGGCGCAGTTAGTGTCTGCACCCGAATGGGTCCAGAATTTCAAAGTAACATGGAAGCACAGAAAACAAGTATTTTTAATGCAATAAGTCTCACTTTTGCGAGCGTTTAAGCGATTGGCAATGTAAATGACAATGCCTTTTATTTATGTGTTTTAAACCAAACGCATATATAAAAGGCATTGATATTTTTAACGCCAATAGCTCAAACTCTCGCAAATGCGAGAGCACTTTAATGTTGGCCACGCCCATGTATTTAGATGCTGTTCACGGCATTCAGGTTACAGTGAGACGCGTCTAAACAAAGGGGCATGGGCAATATTACAGTGAAAGCGCATATGGTGCGCTTTCACAGAAAGTAAAAATACATTAATTAAGAAACGTTGCGCGCGGCCACTGAAGTGAAAGTGGCCCGCGCTATTAATTAATCAAATAAATAAGCACGGCCACTAATAGGAAATCAGCCGCCTGTAAAATATTTCCTTAAATAAGCACGGCCGCTAAACAGAAAGCGGACCGCGCCGTAAATTAAATAAGTGAATAAGTGCGGCTCACCAACTTATAAAGCAGAGCATGTAGCAACACCAGTTAAAGGTCCAGTCCTTATGGGCAGCAACTAAAGTAGACAAGGCGGTACGAAGGAGGGACTAACAAGCCCCATAATGAATCAAAAGCCAGCGTTCACGATGGACAATGGCACAAGCCAATTAAAAATATGGGCGGAGAGTAGGCGGAGCTTCTAGTGCATACCCTATTACAGCATGCCGTGCAGAGCAGGCAGCACATGAGTGTTGCCACTTGGCTCGACCTAAAAAGGACCACACTTGAACCATAACAAATGAGGTGACAGCACCCTCTAGAACACTCCCAACAGAGGCTGAGTCCCTCAGATTTTCGATCACAGGTGGGATTCAATATTCCCCATCTAAGGGGTCAATTACGATGCCTTCCGGAAAGGCTCCAAACGGGATTCGGATTCGGCAAATCCAATTCGGAACCTATGTTTCGGGCCATTTGGGACACCTTTCCGGAGGACCGATTACAATGCAAGTAAACCATTTGGGCTGTCCGAATCGGTTCTGAACAGCATTCGGACAGCCCGAGTCAGTCCAAACCGAATCATACAGCTCTATGAAAACGGTTTCCAAGCGAGCGATTATGATGACTGATTTGGACAGCTGTTCAGAATCAGTCTGTCCGACACAAAACGGCTGTCAAAATCTCACATTGGGGACCTGTAGCAGGCCTCCTTTCCCCTGTGGCCTCCAGCTGTGGCCCGTGGGTGTACCCCAGGGACCCCCCTGTTAAACCATGCACAGTGTGGCAGGCACCATGGGGTGCCCGCCACAGGGTGTATGGTTTTCCCCAACAACCCCTTTCTTCAGTGGGAGCCTGTGGTCTTGTTCCGAAGACAGGCTCCCCTTGAAGTCAATGCGAGTTCTACCGAACAATGTTGATAAGCATCGTAATCGGTCGGTCAGTCGGATTCACCGAATCGGATTCGGTCGGAAACTATTTCAAAACCGATTCGGTCGGAAGAGTTTCCGAACAACATCGTAATTAGCCCCTAAGAGGGGAGCCTCTAAGGGGAGGAGTGTGGGTGGCGTGTGAGTCTATGAATGATATCAATACTGGAGAACTGCAATTACAGGTAAGTAACAAAATTTCTTCTCAAGTATTGGATCTTTCTTTGATTCACTTGCTTGAATCAGAATAGCAAGCAGTTTTGCAGTTTTGTAGTTAAATATATAAGCAATAGAAATACCCTTACGGATGGTGGGTAACAGTTTGACACAAATCTATGAACATTTAAATGTATATTCATTATATATATATATATATATATATATTCACTGAAAAAACCATAGGTTTCACACACGTTATAGTTAGGAAATAGCATTTAAAAAACCTTGCTAATTCACTGAAAAAACCATAGGTTTCACACATGTTATAGTTAGCTGGACATTTTACTGATAAAAAACCAATGAAATTCCCCCGTTATAGTTACTGTAGGCAACTATAACTCACGCGACCGCAATCCTCTGCTGATGCTAATACTGTATTTAGACACTTATTTGCCCATGTCTTCTTCCATTAAATTTTAGCTATACATATATTACAAATATTTTTTTTTCATAAAGACACATATGTCATCAGCAGAGGATTACGGTCGCGTGAGTTATAGTTGCCTACAGTAACTATAACGGGGGAATTTCATTGGTTTTTTATCAGTAAAATGTCCAGCTAACTATAACATGTGTGAAACCTATGGTTTTTTCAGTGAATTAGCAAGGTTTTTTAAATGCTATTTCCTAACTATAACGTGTGTGAAACCTATGGTTTTTTCAGTGAATTTGTACGGTTTTTTAAATGCTAAGTTACTTTACGCCATTTGTGGCGTGCGCGCCCACTTAACGCAGTTCGTTCCGTGCACGGTTTTTATCAACTTTAATAAGCCCTGTACATTTGGTGGCCTTCGGCCACCAAAAGCACAGGGGGTGAGGTCAATGTGAATAGTGTTTTTTTTATTTCGATTTTATAATTTCATGTTGCCAAAATTACGTTTTTTTTCTCTATTAATAAGCCCTGCACATTTGGTGGCCTGCGGCCACCAAAAGCACAGGGGGTGGGGTAAGTGTGGATAGTGTTTTTTTTATTTTTATTTTTTTACCGTAAGCGTACGGTAAGCGTACGGTAAGCGTACGGTAAGCGTACCCCGCGAAATTGCCGAAAAAAAAATAAAACCGTTTTTGCTCTTGGGGGATGTTTGGAGACTCCCTCAACATGACTATGTGGGAGGGAGTTGTCAAAACAGCCCCGTAACATGTTTTTGGCCATCATGTTTGATAAACAACACTCAGTGCGAGAGACAAAATGGCGGACGCCGCTTCCTGGTTTCGGCCGATTCGAATGTTTACTAAGATCTAAGAGCCAATCAGAATCGCGCTCGCGCACGCCACCGTACGCTTACGGTAAGCGTACGGTAAGCGTACGGTAAGCGTACCGTAAGCGGGCTCAGATATATATATTGATTTAAAGGCTATTTTCTCAGAATCTACTGAACAGATTTACACCAAACCTACAAAAGGCACTTCCTTGACCTAGGGACTACCTCTCTGCCAAATTTCTAGTAATTCTGTTCAGCCGTTCGGGCTGTAGCTCGTTCTAAAGGTCCTATGGAAAAATGCATGGGAAAAATGCGTTTTGGGACCCCCCTTTTATCTCAGCCCCCGCTTGACGAATCCCCCCGAGACTTTCAGGGTAGGAGCGGAGCGTAGCGCCCCACCTATTTTGAGAAATTCGCGAGGATTCGTCGACCGGCGCCAAAGTTATTCAAAATAGAATGTTGAGGTTTTCCTATGGAAAAGGGGTCCTAACTATAACTACCTACTGGCAACCGCCAGTAGGTAATATATATATATATATATATATATATATATATATATATATATATATATATATATATATATATATATATATATATATATATATATATATATATATATATATATATATATATATGTATATATATATATATATAAAACAAGGTTGCATAACAATGTAAATAGTCTATATCGGAAGAGACCATTATACAGTATACAACGCTTTGATATACATTAGCAAAGACATATTCACATCACCGATATTTACAGAGGCTCACCTCATTGGAACAGATGACACAAAGTTGCCTGTCCTACGGCTGCATCACTTCTCTGCGCCAACTCTTGGCAGTAGTCCGGCATGAACGTGTGGTTGCTCTTCCACGTTGCGACACTGCACATCTTCTCCAAAGGGACGCCTGCAAATAGAGCAGCTGAGGTAGATAGTGACCTCGAGGAGTGTCCCTTCGCTCTAGTTGAGAGTGATTGGCCCGCTTTGCTGTGACAAAATTGTATGGTGGCAGAGATCTTGCGATGGTAGCTTTTGTGACTGTGGTAGCTTTATGAGAGAGTCTGTAAGAGACCAACAGCTGATCAGGTTTTCTGAATTGTTTGGTGTGATGGAGATAACATTTGAGACAACACTTAATGTAGAAGGTGCGGAGAGATCTTTCAGCTGGAGATTCCGGATTTGGAAAGAAAGTACGCAGAACAATAGGTTAATTGAGATGAAATTGCAATGGAACCCTAGGATGAACTTTCGGTTTGTTCTGAGAAGCACATAATCGTAAGTGAAGCACAAGAAAGGGTCCTGAATTGTAAAAGCCTGAATTTCACTGACTAGTAGACATGAGACCCAACTGAGGTAATTCATTTTACGATCTCGTTCGTATTTAGCCACCATTTTGTGTCTTTCTGCCATTTTGTGTTGCCCTCACTCAGGCGGCACAGTGAACGAAGTGTTGTTTTCCCTCATCCTACTGCAAAGTGTCAAATAACCTCCTGCCTCTGTTTATAGCTGGTGTCAGGGTCCGGCCGACTTCACTAATCCTCGTCTGGTCTGACTGAGCCCTGTTTTAACTATCTGTTGGTTCGCACCATTCTTTCCTGACTTTATCTTATCCTCTGGCCTTCGCTATTCTTTACTCGTATTCTCTCATTTCACAACTGTCCTCTAGGCCATACAAATGTGTCCTGCCACCTGCAAGTCGACTTATAAACACTACCACTGATTAACTTGTGGGGAAGGGTGACAAACACAGTTGGGAGAGGGGCTTATTTGAGTTACTTAATATCTTGTTTTCACATTTTTCTCATTGGTTGACCCTGTATGCATTGGGAGTGTTCTTTGTGAATATGTATGTTATAAAAGATTGTGCACCACGAAGTAAAGTGGCAGTCTCCTAAGAACATACCGAGTGTACTTCTGGGACAACTGTACTTAGCTGCAGCTAATAAACCCTATCTTCTACGCCTAACGGAGTGTCCCGTGTCTCTGTTAGACAAAGCAGGTGAACTCAGGAGATTAAGGCGTACCCTGCGCCGCCAGGCCCCTAAAGTTCTGGTTCTTCAATTGGCGCCCGAACGTGGGACGGCTTCAGAGGTAGCAGTTCTTGCCCGAGGATCATGAGGAGCCCCGCAGGAAAATTCTGGAGGAATCGCTAACCACGTCAAGCGACCCCTGTATGTCGAAGTGGTCCGAAGGTCTTTTGCAGCGCGGTTTCTCCTTTCTGACGGCTGCTGATGACTGCTGCCCTGACTGCCGCCCTGCTTTGGTCCCTTTGATGATGTTTGGTATCGCGAGACATTAGACGGGCCTCTGTTGGCGTAAGAAGACACTTAGTTAAGTATTGGTGGGTAGCTCCAACTATTTTGTTTTGATTTGGGTCTTTGATTCGGCTATTGCAAAAGCCGAAGCCGAGGGGTGAGTACGTTTGTGCTATAGTATTTGATTTAACCCCTTGATGTTTGTGAACAGTCCAGTGAAATAACGATGCCTGGTCTGAATAAGTTTAGGAAGTTCTGTTGCTTTGGTTGTAATAGGGATTCCTGGCTGGAGGACTCTTGTCCGATTCCTCCGGTTGGAACTCCCACCTATGAGCTTTATTCAAAACATGGTGTCGGCCCCATCGCCTTTAATAAGGCATGGATCCGATACACGAAGAACGATGGCGTTCTACAGTGGCCACAAAATGGTAGTTTTGAGCCTGACATATTAGACAATTTGGAAGCGATATTGTTCAAAAGACAAGCCCGGCAGGCAATGTTTGACTCTTTTCGCCTCTGGCGTAAGGAAGCTAAACAGAAAGAAATTAAGCAGGCAAAACGAGATAAAAAAGAACAAAATATGACGATTATACAGGCTGCCCAGCAGTTTAAAGATAATGAGATTGATAATGAAACGGAAATTTCAGAGAGACAGCATCGTATGGCAATAGATAGATGCTATCCGGTGTTGCCTAATTCCCCTTCTGATAAAAGTAAGGATCTGGAGGAAGACCCTTTGATGTCTCACCTATTGAGATTGCCTCCACCCTATGTACAAGGTGCCGTTGTTACAACCTGTTCAGCTACCTGTTGTCCCCCCACCTATCCCGGTTCTTCCACAATTGCCTCTTCCGGTATTGCCACCCCCACCTCTCGTGCCACCGATTCCTTTGTCTCCATCTCCTGAACGTCAATCTTCTTTGCCTTCGGCTCCCCTTATAACTGCCAGTTCCTCTCCTGTATCGCCTAATACCTTGTCCCCTGTCCTTATGTCTAATTCTCCTACTGTGCGCAAACGAATATCTGGTTTCTTGTCCCCTTTCTTTGAGACTCTGAACATGTCTCCGGCTTTTTCTCGAAGACAGTCTCGTAGTCAACTTCCCGGTTCCGACGAACGGGTGGTATCGGACTCTCTCACTCGCAAGTGGATCGAGAAGTGTCCCCAGTATAGTGTGAAAGATATCACGAACACCTTTCATCAGTGGGAGGCGCCCACACAGAGATACGTATTTAATGTTATGTGTGACACTCTCGCTAAAGAATGGGAGGATATGGATTTGGGTTGAGGACGCCGTAAGGACACTTGTTACTTTTAGGTCGTTATTTTATTCACAACCTTTTCTCGATTCTGATCCTGCTGTTCGGCAGACATTGAAACATTACCCAAGGAGAGAGGTTCCACCTATATGGAGGGAAGAGGTTGCGCAAGCAGGTAATAATCCAGCTATTCCCGCTCACTTCCAGCGTATATGGGTACATGTGCCCTGAAAGAGATCTGATGTTCTGGCCCTCAAACAATCTTTACCGGATCCCCGTAAAAACCCTGCTGGTTACAATAAAGAATTGTCTCAGACTGTTGATGCCCGTATTATGAACTTAGCGGATATTGACATGCTGATGGGAAATGTAGTCCCACAAGCGTTATGGGCTTGGATTCGTAGAGAGGATGACGTTCAAGAATTGGGTGGTACATGGGATGCTATAACTGCCTCGGATAGAGCACAAGTGGGTGGTGCTAAGCCTGATGTTTTGATCACAGAACTCCCTGGTAGGATTATTACTTTAATGAAAACAATGATGCCCGCCTTACGAGTTAATTGGGATAAATTAGCCGCGTGTAAACAGAAGAAAGATGAGAGTGCCTCCGATTTCTTCACTCGTTTGGAGGAGACGTTTATTGATCACAGTGGTCAGGATATGACTACGGAGGGTGGACAGCGATTATTTGTAGATAAATTCGTATTCAATTTGCTCCCCGAGTTGTCACATAAGTTGAAAGACTCTGAAAGTTCATGGGCTGTTTCTTCTTCGGCTCAGATATTGGCTACTGCTCAATATTATGAAAACAGGGACAAAGAGGAAAAAGACAAGCAAGAGAAAAAGACTAAAGAATTAAAAACGAAGGTTCTTCTGCAACAAGCTTATCCTCCTCGCTCTGCTCAGCGCCAGTTTCAACAGCCTCCACAGTTTCAGAGGGTGTTTCAAAAACCTGAGCCCTATATTACGCGGCCTTTGTTAGGTCCCAACCAATGCGCCTATTGTAGGGAGGAAGGTCATTTTAAGAATAGCTGCCCGGTTTTATTATAGCGTAATGGAGGACTATCTACTCAACGAGGTCGTGGTGGTTCCCAGTTAGCGCCCAGGGGTAGAGGTCGAGGTATGTCGCCCCAGACACAGCGTTCCCCTCCACCTCCACATTCTCTGAACTACTTTGATCAACAAAATACTCAGTCTACACAGTATTATAATGATGATTACTATGTTGAAGGTGAGAATGACGGTCTTCACGCTAACTAGGACAGCCATAGACAAATTAAGGGAGTTGTATCGATTCCAGTAGATCAGAATGGGCCTTATGTTAATGTCACTACAATGGGTGTTTCAGAGCCATTTCTTTTAGATACTGGTGCGATGAGAAGCTCTATCATTCACACCAAACTCCCTGGGGCACCTTTGTCTGGCTTAACAAACGTATCCGTAGGATTTTCTGGCGCCCCAGTTCATAGCCCGGTCTCTTGTCCTCTGCCTATTTCAATTGGTTCTTATGATTTTGAAGCTCCGCTTCTTCTAACGACTGGTTGCGGCGAAAATCTGTTGGGTTTGGATTTATTGAAAAGACTGCATGCAACGATATATTGTTCTCCTTCTGGTGTACATCTCGTTTTGGGGCAGAAACTGACTTCCCCAATGTATTTGTCTAAAGATCAATTTCCACCTGAATTGCTCTCTCTCCCTGCAACACTTTGGGCTACGGGTCCAAATGATGTTGGTTGTCTTGAGATCCCACCCTATGTTGTTACACTTAAGCCCAATGCTAAATTGCCACGCATCCCTCAATACAAAATTCCCAATGATGGTGAAAGAGCACTGTGAGAAGTTGGCCTGATGTATGATGTCACTAGTTCTAGTGTACACCTTATATCAGTCCAAATACCCTTATGGTGATTGGTTGTAAAGTCAACCTTATAGACCAGCTATCCTAGTGGTAGCATGGACAACTCTGAATGGCATGTGAAGCCAGCTGTGATACCATATATAATCCCTTGAATACCAAATGAAAGGACACCACAACAGATATATATATAAAATAAAGTGTATTTATTCTAGTCAAACCCTCAGCACTCTTTATGAGATTAGAGGTAAGTACAACACAGTCTTATTTAAGCATACATTAAGTCACACAGGTAAGTAATACAGTTAGGCCCTAGGGGCCACGCAAACCATATACTAAGTAAGTGGTATAAGGACCACTGTCACGGAAATAGAATAGGCCTAGGCCTAGGGAATCGCTGGGGCTACACTACACTAGCGTTAGTTAGGAAGTGGGAGGCCCACGGGATTCGTGTGCAGAGTGGAAACACTCACGCGTAATGCGTAAAAGTCAATAGCAATAGTACAGTTTAGAAAACGGTAGATTTAGGACACTTCCGGAGTAGCTAGGAAGTTGAGACTTGAAAACTAGACACTAGGATAGTCACTATCCTGATGAACACCGGAGAACCCAAGTTACCTAGCCCACAGGCTGCGGGTGCATAGGGGTGAAGATGCGTCGTTTTCGTCGTCGACTCCTATGGATGCCTGAAGAAAGATGCTGACAGGCAGTCAGTGAAGAGTGTCCGGTGGATCCCAAGGCTGGGATCAAGAAGAGAGGAAACCTGCAAGCAGAAGGGACAGAGTCAAGGTCACTAGCCAGTGACCACGTGGAACCAGGAAGGAACCAGGCGATGTCGTGAAGATTGCAGGTGAAGGTGAAGCTTGTCGCTGCAGCCAGGAGGACCAGGAAGCGTCGAGGACGACCAGGACCAGGAGGCGAGCTGTCCCACGAAGGCTCTTGCTGTCGGCGGCGTCGAAGTTGGACTAGGACTCACCAAGCCTTGGCAAGCTGAACCCACGAAGAACGGAGGACTTGCTTCTGGTGCAGACCAGGAAGGTCTGGGGTGCTTCTTCTTTGCAGAGAAGCGGGAGCCAGTCTGGAGGAGCCAAACCAGCGCAGAAGATTTCAGGGTGCGTCGTCACAAAGGCCACTAGCCAGCGGGCAAGCAACCGGACAGACGCGGCAAGCAGGAAAATGCAGAAGGGCCCCACGCAGGACTCGTGGAGTGTGGGGGGCTGATCTTCGGTGCAGATGGTGCTTGGGGTTGGGGCTTCTCAATCCCCGGTGCACAACTTCGAGGGTACCTCAGAAGCTGCGCTTTAAGTTACTAGCCACTTTTTCCAGGTAGCCGGTCCCACGTCGCTCGTCGCCTCCACGGATCTCAGCTTTGCTGTCGATGTGGATCAGGGTCGGAGAAGTCTGGAAGTCAAGGCTCTGGTCGGGCTCTGCAGTCGGTTCCTCGTAGAACGTGGGCAAAGCAAAGGGTAGTCTCTTGATGGTGCCTGTTTGCACAGGGTAGCCACTCCTTGGCTACAAGGGAGATTCTTCAGTCTTCTTCTTTCGTCGAATGTCGAAGGTCCAGAGTTTCTGTTCAGTTTTGCAGGTTCAGGATAATCTAAAGTCTTGAGGCCCAACTCCCACTCTTATACTAATCTGGGGGGCTGGGATACCTGCTAGGTCACGCCTTATGGGTGGGACCTGGGAGGGGGTGGTTACACCCACTTCCCTTTGTCCAGTTTCGCGCCAGAGCTGGGGCTGGAGTGCCCCAGCGCCGGTTTGAACTGGACTATGCAAGGAACACCTTGTGTGCCCCAGGCATGTCTCATTCCTTTCAGCCCACCCTGCCCCAATACACTAAAGGCTGTCTGGGGAGGTGCTAGCACCTCCCCAAGCAGGAAACCTATTGTCTAGGCCTCCCTGGCTGGGATCACTCCCAGCTGCAGGAGGTCAGACTTGTGTCGTGGCAGCAGCATCCATTTTGTGATGCTGAGGCTTTGGTCAGAGGCTAACAGTTGAAGTATGATTTTAACATGTCTTTCCCTCTAGAAGGGGGGAATAATATTCTCATGTCCAGAAATGGCATGGGGGTATTATTCCACAGTGTTAGACACCTTACACAACATGTTTCGATAAAGCCAAACCATAGTTACCATAACCGTCTAAGATTATAAGGCACTTTAAGAGTATATGGTAGGCTATATCATAGAACAGCTATAAGGACAAGGTTCCGAAAGCTGCAGACAGGCTCAGCTCATGCTAGAGCACCATCTCACATGTTACCAAGCACTCTGCCTCCAGGATTGTTAAGGCCTGCCATAGGAGTGACTGATAGGTACACATGTGTCTATATGTAAGTTAGGGATAGGAATACTACACCTAAGCAAGGGGTGATTACACGACCTTGCCCCAGCTGAGTGATCAGCCAGTTGTGTCAAAATGGAAGGCCAGGCCAGGGGTGGCATAATACATGCTGCAGCCCCTGGTAGGCCTAGGGTACACCTATGCCCTGGGTACCTAGGGTAAACTGTACAGGGGCCAATAAGGTGATCCTATCCAAATGGATTATGCACCTAAAGTACATAGTATTAATTTAGAGAGAGAACAGCAGGGCTGTGGGTCTGATTAGCAGGCCCACAGCCACATCTAAGTCGAAAACCAGTAAAGCAAAAGCAAAAAGTGGGGGTGAACATAGAAAGCAGACCCTACTCTCCTACACAACCCCCCCCAAACTTAGGGACATTAAACTAACCTTGACCAGTTGAGTCTTCATGTTCTAAGTGGAAATATCTGGAGAGTCCATCTGCATTGGCATGGTCAGTCCCAGGTCTATGTTCCACTGTGAAGTCCATCCCCTGTAGGGAAATGGACCACCTAAGAAGTTTGGGATTTTCACCCTTCATCTGATTTAGCCACAAGAGGGGCTTATGGTCTGTCTGAATCTTGAAGTGAGTGCCAAACAAGTATGGCCTCAGCTTCTTCAGGGCCCAAACCACAGCAAAGGCCTCCCTCTCAATAGCTGACCAACGTTTCTCTCTAGGGGTCAGCCTTCTACTTATAAAAGCAATGGGCTGGTCTTGACCATCTACATTCAGTTGTGAAAGAACAGCTCCCACACCTAACTCAGAAGCATCTGTCTGGACAATGAACTCTTTGGAGTAGTCTGGACTTTTCAGAATAGGTGCACTGCACATGGCCTGCTTCAGGTCATCAAATGCTTTTTGACAGCTTACTGTCCACTGAACTTTCTTTGGCATCTTCTTGGAGGTCAAGTCATTAAGTGGTGTCACTATGGACCCATAATTCTTAACAAACTTTCTGTAGTACCCAGTCAGGCCCAAGAAAGCTCTGACCTGAGTCTGGGTAGTTGGAGGAGCCCAGTCCTTTATGGTCTGGATCTTGCTCTCCAGTGGTTGAACCTGACCCCCACCAACTAGGTGGCCCAGGTATACAACCTTGCTCTGCCCTATCTGGCACTTAGTGGCCTTGATAGTGAGGCCTGCCTTTTGCAGGGCCTCTAAAACATTCCTCAGGTGGACCAGGTGATCCTCCCAGGTGGAGCTAAAGACAGCAATATCATCAAGATAAGCTGCACAATAATCATCCAACCCAGTAAGGACTTGATTCACCAACCTTTGGAAAGTGGCAGGTACATTCTTCAAACCAAAGGGCATTACCACAAATTGATAATGTCCTCCTGGGGTCGAGAAAGCAGTTTTGGCCTTTGCACTCTCAGCTAGTCTGATTTGCCAGTAGCCTGCTGTCAGGTCAAATGTGCTCAAAAACTTAGCAGCTGCCAGTCTGTCAATGAGCTCATCTGCCCTAGGTATTGGGTGGGCATCTGTCCTAGTGACAGCATTGAGACCTCTGTAGTCCACGCAAAACCTCATCTCTCTCTTACCATCTTGGGTGTGAGGTTTTGGCACAAGAACTACAGGACTAGCCCAAGGGCTCTCTGAAGGTTCAATGACTCCCAGCTCCAACATCTTTTGTACCTCAACTTTTATGCAGTCCCTGACATGGTCAGGTTGCCTGTAGATTTTACTCTTCACAGGCAGACTGTCACCAGTGTCCACCTCATGGGTGCACCAGTTTGTCTGACTTGGGGTCAGAGAGAACATATGTCTGTAGGATTGCAGAACCTGTCTGCAGTCCTGTTGCTGATGGACAGTGAGGCTGTCAGAAAAGACCACACCATCAACTGAGCCATCATCAGGGTTCTGAGTCAACAGGTCTGGGAGAGGGTCACTCTCTTCCTCCTGCCCCTCATCTGTAGCCATGAGTAGCCCCATGTCTGCCCTGTCAACATATGCCTTCAATCTGTTGACATGAAGCACCCTGTGGGGGCTTCTGGGAGTCCCAAGGTCCACCAAGTAGGTGACTTCTCCCTTTTTCTCAACAATAGTGTGGGGTCCAGACCATTTGTCTTGGAGTGCTGCTGGGGCCACTGGCTCCAACACCCACACTTTCTGTCCTGGCTGGTAAACAGTCAGTACAGCCTTTTGGTCATGCCAAGCTTTTTGGAGTTCTTGGCTTGCCTCAAGGTTTTTAGAAGCCTTCTTCATATACTCTGCCATCCTGGAGCGGAGACCAAGTACATAATCCACTATGTCTAGTTTGGGTTGTCTGAGAGGTCTCTCCCATCCTTCCTTCACCAAACACAGGGGTCCTCTTACAGGATGCCCAAACAAAAGCTCAAAAGGGCTGTAGCCAACCCCCTTTTGTGGGACCTCTCTGTAAGCAAACAGAAGGCAGGGTAAAAGGATGTCCCATCTTCGCCTAAGCTTGTCTGGTAATCCTTTTATCATCCCCTTTAGGGTCTTGTTGAATCTCTCAACAAGCCCATTGCACTGTGGGTGATAGGGTGTGGTGAACTTGTAGTTAACACCACACTCCTTCCACATTGCAGTCAAGTATCCTGACATGAAGTTGGTACCTCTGTCAGAAATGACCTCCTTTGGAAAGCCCACTCTGGAGAATACTCCAAGCAGGGCCCTTACCACAACAGGAGCTGTTGTGGTCCTCAGGGGAATTGCTTCTGGGTACCTGGTGGCATGGTCCACTATCACCAGTATGAATCTGTGCCCAGATGCTGCTTGTGGGTCCATTGGTCCTACAATATCTATGCCCACTCTTTCAAAGGGGACCCCCACCACAGGTAGTGGTATGAGGGGGGCCTTTGTGGTGCCACCTGATTTGCCACTGGCTTGGCAGGTGACACAGGAGCGACAAAACTCCTTAGTATCTTCTGACATATGGGGCCAGTGAAAGTGAGGGACAAGCCTGTCCCAAGTCTTGTTCTGGCCTAGATGTCCTGCAAGGGGAATATCATGGGCCAAGGTAAGAAGGAAGCCTCTGAACTTCAGTGGTATGACCAACCTCCTGGATGCACCAGGCTTGGGGTCTCTAGCCTCTGAATACAGTAGCCCTTCATCCCAATACACTCTATGGGTACCTTGAGCATTCCCTGCAGCCTCAGCAGCAGCCAGCTGTCTGAGGGGTTCAAGAGAGGGGCAGTCTAATTGAGCCTGCCTCAGATCTGCCCTGGAAGGTCCCCCTGCCCCAAGAAACTCAACCTGATCAGGTTCAAGTTCTTCTAGGACAGTTCCTTCAGGGCTCTCAGAATCATCCTCCTGGGAGGGCTGATCCACCACCTGAGGCAGGGGGGAAGGCACAGCCTTAACCCTACTGCTCTTTCTCTTGGGTTGTGACTGGTCCATAGTTTCAGGATCCAGCACTTGTTCAGTGGTGCACTTTTTGGCCTGTGACCTGGTCACAGCAAGGACATGTGCATCTATCCCCAGCATTTCTGCATGGGTCCTATACTCCACTTCAGACCAAACTGAAGTTTCAAGATCATTGCCCAGTAAACACTCTACAGGAAGGTCTGAACTAACAACAACTTTCTTGAGGCCAGTTACCCCTCCCCAGGAGAAGTTAACAATAGCCACACTATGGGAGGTAGTGGCATTGCTAGCGTTGGTCACTAGGTAATTCTCACCTAGTATGATCTGTCCAGGGTCCACAAAAGCAGGTGTCACCATTGTGACACTAGCTCCAGTGTCCCTGTAGGCCTGAGCCATTCTTTGGTTGATAAAAGGTGTCTGTCTGTACTTGCCCAGGTTACTGGGGCCTACAGTAGAGGACAAAGCTAAGTCCCCATCACAGATCAGAACAGCCTGAGTAGGTACTCTGACTAGGCCAGAATCCTCCTCAGTTCCCAGGGTTAACCCTACTACACCCTTTTGCTGGGAACCACCACTTACAGCTGAACTAGGGGGTACAGTTGCCTTAGGGGCAATGGTGGCTGGGGGCTTATCCTTTTTGGTGCACTCACTAAACCAATGTGAGTTGGACTTACAATAGTTGCACCATTGTTTCTTTTGGCCATCTTTCTTTTTATCCTTTTTGGGACCACCCTCCCCCTGAGCCTTTTGGGGGCCTGGTGAAGACTTCTGGTCTTTTTGTTTCTGCTCATTACCCTTCTGGTCTGCCTTTTTCTGATCACCGCCCTGGTTCTGGTTTTTCTGCTTAACTCTAGTCCTGACCCACCTATCTGCCTTCTTTCCCAATTCTTGGGGAGAAGTCAGATCAGAATCAATCAGGTGTTGATGCAATAGCTGGTTTTGACAGTTGTTAAGTATTTGTTCTCTCATGATCAAATTATACAATCCTGTATAGTCCTTAACCTTACTTCCCATTAGCCAGCCTTCCAGAGCCTTAGTGGCACAATCTACAAAGTCAGTCCAGTCCTGAGTCTGTGTCTTCTGGGTATCCCTGAACAACAACCTGTATTGTTCAGTGGTTAGGTCAAACCCATCAATCAGAGCACTCTTCAGGACAGTGTAATTATCTGCATCCTCATCACTAACTGTGAGGAGCTTGTCTCTGCCTTTCTCAGAGAAGGAGAGCCACAAGATAGCTGCCCACTGACTTTGGGGTACCTGCTGTACTTTGCAAGCTCTCTCCAAAGCAGTTATCCATTTGTGGATGTCATCCCCACACTTGTAGGGAGGGACAATCTTGCTCAGGTTTCTATTATCATAGTGCCTGTCTCTATCCTTAGGGATATTGCTGCCACCAGTGGGTTCTGACCCACTCAACTTTTGTTCTCTAGCCAGAGCAAGCTTCTCCTTGGCAAGGGCAAGTTCTTCCCTCTGAATCCTCAGATTAGCTTCCCTCATTCTGGCTTCATGCTCCTTTCTCTCAGGGGAAGTCATTCCCCTGTGAGAGGAAGCATTAGAGATGTTAGAGACATGGGAGTGGATGGATTCCCTTGAAGGGGATCTGTCCCTCCTGCTTCTCTGTGTAAGCCTACTTGGGGGTCTGTAAGGGGGGACCCCATTCAAACTCCCATGTAAGCTTAGGTTAGCCTGGCTAAGTCTTCCTACTTGGCCCTGGCTGTCTACCTCTTCATCTGAAGTCTCCTCTGACTCCTCTGTGGTGGGTAGACCCTCCTCTGTACCTAGGGTACCTGCCTGAGATGCCCTAAGAATGTCATACTCCTCTAGGAGTTGTCTTAACTGAAGGAGGGTAGGGTTTGCACCCTGTTTTATTCCTCTGGAGGTACACAAGTGTCTCATCTCCTGGAATGTTAAGGTATCATATCTAGAGGGGGTCTTTTGCAGACCTGATCCTCCTGAGAGAGCATCTACTTGATCTCCTCTCAGAGACATGATCTAGTGAGGGTGTGGTGTGTGCACCTACCTACACTAGTTGTATCTACTAAACCTCTCTAGTAGTTGTAGTCAGGGTGTGTTACTCCCTTCAACCTACAACTACAAAGTCCAGTAGGACTTAAGTATTATAATCTATGTTATATGTACCTAGACAATATCTGTGTGATCTTTCAATTTAGTATCTCAAGATTACAATGGTATTACAACAGCAAGCTCAGATCCCAACCGCTGCTCACCAATGTGAGAAGTTGGCCTGATGTATGATGTCACTAGTTCTAGTGTACACCTTATATCAGTCCAAATACCCTTATGGTGATTGGTTGTAAAGTCAACCTTATAGACCAGCTATCCTAGTGGTAGCATGGACAAGAGCAGTCTTAGGCTAAACTCTGAATGGCATGTGAAGCCAGCTGTGATACCATATATAATCCCTTGAATACCAAATGAAAGGACACCACAACAGATATATATATAAAATAAAGTGTATTTATTCTAGTCAAACCCTCAGCACTCTTTATGAGATTAGAGGTAAGTACAACACAGTCTTATTTAAGCATACATTAAGTCACACAGGTAAGTAATACAGTTAGGCCCTAGGGGCCACGCAAACCATATACTAAGTAAGTGGTATAAGTGTTAAATGGTAGCGGCAGTTTCAATCGATAACCTTTCAAGTATTTGCCCGGCGGTAATCGCCTCTCATACCACTCGATAATTTACCAATGAAAGAGGCAGGCGCCGGAGACTGGAAGGCAGGAAACAAAGTTTTATTCCGTCGGAGCAGAACACATCAGATCAGACAGCAAGGTATCGTCACGAGGTGCTCTAACTGCATCTCTGAGACCTGGTCTCTTATACACAGGTTTATTGCTTTATTACACATAGTACATTCTTGAGATTCCCTTGATGCATGCGAGAACATCCCCTGAAGCCCCGGCTCAGATCCGATCCCACACATAGCTACAGTAGAAGTTCCCACCTTACCCGCAGTAGGAGATGGCTATCGCGCAGCAGGGTATTCCGCCAATTCCCGGGGGTGTGTGTGACCGGTCGGGTCTCAGGGGGTAGGGGCTTTGATCTACTGTAATCCCTTTGATGTGGGGTGTTTCCCTTACAGTAGGGGCAATAAACTGCATCCGCAGGGCTAGGTGATGGCCTGGGACCAGTTCGGACAATGGGGCGCAGAGGAAGGGGGTTATCAAAGGAGAGGCACGACCATGTATGGGATGTCGGTCGGATGTGGTTCCGTAGCAGGGTCGCACAGAAGGAGAGGGTTTATGGCCCGTGTATGAGAGAGCGGGGGCGGCCGGCGCGCGGGGGATGCTCGCAGCGCCAGGGGAAAGTGCTGGCGATCGAGAATGAGCGGGGAGAGAGTGGGGTGCCTAAAATGGCGGCCGTGCATTCGCTGTGCGTGGCGCTGGGGAAAGGCAAGATGGCGCAGATAATGTTCAGTTTGCAAGCTAAATTTCCACATAAGGACCACTGTCACGGAAATAGAATAGGCCTAGGCCTAGGGAATCGCTGGGGCTACACTACACTAGCGTTAGTTAGGAAGTGGGAGGCCCACGGGATTCGTGTGCAGAGTGGAAACACTCACGCGTAATGCGTAAAAGTCAATAGCAATAGTACAGTTTAGAAAACGGTAGATTTAGGACACTTCCGGAGTAGCTAGGAAGTTGAGACTTGAAAACTAGACACTAGGATAGTCACTATCCTGATGAGCACCGGAGTACCCAAGTTACCTAGCCCACAGGCTGCGGGTGCATAGGGGTGAAGATGCGTCGTTTTCGTCGTCGACTCCTATGGATGCCTGAAGAAAGATGCTGACAGGCAGTCAGTGAAGAGTGTCCGGTGGATCCCAAGGCTGGGATCAAGAAGAGAGGAAACCTGCAAGCAGAAGGGACAGAGTCAAGGTCACTAGCCAGTGACCACGTGGAACCAGGAAGGAACCAGGCGATGTCATGAAGATTGCAGGTGAAGGTGAAGCTTGTCGCTGCAGCCAGGAGGACCAGGAAGCGTCGAGGACGACCAGGACCAGGAGGCGAGCTGTCCCACGAAGGCTCTTGCTGTCGGCGGCGTCGAAGTTGGACTAGGACTCACCAAGCCTTGGCAAGCTGAACCCACGAAGAACGGAGGACTTGCTTCTGGTGCAGACCAGGAAGGTCTGGGGTGCTTCTTCTTTGCAGAGAAGCGGGAGCCAGTCTGGAGGAGCCAAACCAGCGCAGAAGATTTCAGGGTGCGTCGTCACAAAGGCCACTAGCCAGCGGGCAAGCAACCGGACAGACGCGGCAAGCAGGAAAATGCAGAAGGGCCCCACGCAGGACTCGTGGAGTGTGGGGGGCTGATCTTCGGTGCAGATGGTGCTTGGGGTTGGGGTTTCTCAATCCCCGGTGCACAACTTCGAGGGTACCTCAGAAGCTGCGCTTTAAGTTACTAGCCACTTTTTCCAGGTAGCCGGTCCCACGTCGCTCGTCGCCTCCACGGATCTCAGCTTTGCTGTCGATGTGGATCAGGGTCGGAGAAGTCTGGAAGTCAAGGCTCTGGTCGGGCTCTGCAGTCGGTTCCTCGTAGAACGTGGGCAAAGCAAAGGGTAGTCTCTTGATGGTGCCTGTTTGCACAGGGTAGCCACTCCTTGGCTACAAGGGAGATTCTTCAGTCTTCTTCTTTCGTCGAATGTCGAAGGTCCAGAGTTTCTGTTCAGTTTTGCAGGTTCAGGATAATCTAAAGTCTTGAGGCCCAACTCCCACTCTTATACTAATCTGGGGGGCTGGGATACCTGCTAGGTCACGCCTTATGGGTGGGACCTGGGAGGGGGTGGTTACACCCACTTCCCTTTGTCCAGTTTCGCGCCAGAGCTGGGGCTGGAGTGCCCCAGCGCCGGTTTGAACTGGACTATGCAAGGAACACCTTGTGTGCCCCAGGCATGTCTCATTCCTTTCAGCCCACCCTGCCCCAATACACTAAAGGCTGTCTGGGGAGGTGCTAGCACCTCCCCAAGCAGGAAACCTATTGTCCAGGCCTCCCTGGCTGGGATCACTCCCAGCTGCAGGAGGTCAGACTTGTGTCGTGGCAGCAGCATCCATTTTGTGATGCTGAGGCTTTGGTCAGAGGCTAACAGTTGAAGTATGATTTTAACATGTCTTTCCCTCTAGAAGGGGGGAATAATATTCTCATGTCCAGAAATGGCATGGGGGTATTATTCCACAGTGTTAGACACCTTACACGACATGTTTTGATAAAGCCAAACCATAGTTACCATAACCGTCTAAGATTATAAGGCACTTTAAGAGTATATGGTAGGCTATATCATAGAACAGCTATAAGGACAAGGTTCCGAAAGCTGCAGACAGGCTCAGCTCATGCTAGAGCACCATCTCACATGTTACCAAGCACTCTGCCTCCAGGATTGTTAAGGCCTGCCATAGGAGTGACTGATAAGTACACATGTGTCTATATGTAAGTTAGGGATAGGAATACTACACCTAAGCAAGGGGTGATTACACGACCTTGCCCCAGCTGAGTGATCAGCCAGTTGTGTCAAAATGGAAGGCCAGGCCAGGGGTGGCATAATACATGCTGCAGCCCCTGGTAGGCCTAGGGTACACCTATGCCCTGGGTACCTAGGGTACACTGTACAGGGGCCAATAAGGTGATCCTATCCAAATGGGTTATGCACCTAAAGTACATAGTATTAATTTAGAGAGAGAACAGCAGGGCTGTGGGTCTGATTAGCAGGCCCACAGCCACATCTAAGTCGAAAACCAGTAAAGCAAAAGCAAAAAGTGGGGGTGAACATAGAAAGCAGACCCTACTCTCCTACAAGCACTATTTGCTATTATTTATGATTTGGTTCAGAAGGGTGTGGTCGAGGAGACGAGGGGAAATGTATGCAATAGTCCTGTTCTTCCGGTTCTTAAACGCACTGATCCTTCTCAGCCTCCTGTTTATCGCTTTGTTATTGATCTCCGGGAGGTTAATAAAATTGTTGTACCGCAGTTTCCTGCTGTTCCAGATATCAATGCCCTGTTAACTATGATACCTGCCTCGGCAGCTTGGTTTTCTGTTATCGATCTGAAAAATGCTTTCTTCAGCATCACCATTGCTGAAGAGAGTAGGGATTTTTTTGGCTTCTCTTTAGGAGGCCGAAGTTTCCGGTTCAAGCGCGCACCCCAAGGCTATTGTGAAAGTCCCTCCATCTATAGCCAAGCTCTGAAGTGCCAGCTTGATGCTTTTCCTTTGCCGCCAGGTGCTACCCTTATTCAGTATGTGGATGATTTATTAATTGCTGCTGATTCAGAGGATATTTGCAAAGACGTGACTATTGCACTACTGCGTCACTTGTCTGACCTTCACCATAAGGTTTCACCTTCTAAATTACAATATGCCCGCCAAGAGGTTACCTATCTAGGTCATCTCTTGTCGAAGGAGGGAAGGCGACTGACCCCAGAACGTATTCAAGCAATTGCACAAATGTCTGTGCCATCCACACAAAGAGAAGTGCATGCCTTTCTGGGCATTACCTCTTATTGTAGACAGTGGATTCCAAATTTTTCTTTGTTGGCTAAACCTTTGTTGGCACTCACTTTGAAATACACACCCCAACCCCTTCCTTGGACTGATGAATGTCAGAAGAGTTTTTCTGATTTACGTGCTGCTCTGTGCTCTGCTCCTGTGTTGGTTACTCCGGATTACAGTAAGCCCTTCACGCTCTATGTCCATGAAAGAGAGGGTTGTGCATTCTCAGTCTTAACACAACGATTTGGAGACAAGCAGCGGCCATGTGCCTACTTTTCGGCTACATTAGATCCAGTAGCCAAGGCATTGCCTAGTTGTCTTAAAGCTACAGCAGCAGCAGCAATTTCTATTCGTCAATCTGCTGGAGTGGTGCTTGATAACACTCTTATTGTCATGGTACCACATGCAGTGGATACCTTGCTAAATAGGACTCGCTTGTCTGGGTATGAACTGACGCTCTTGGCTAGTCACGTTCACATCAAACATTGTAACACTTTAAATCCAGCCACGTTGTTACCTCTTCCAGAAGAGAAAGGTATTCAGGAACAACATGATTGTTTTCTCCGTACTGAGGAGGAGACAAAAGGTAGGATTGATTTGAAAGATACACCACTAATGGACCCGGATGGGATCCTATGGGGGGATGGCTCTTGTTTTAAACTCCCTAATGGTGAAACAACTTCAGCTTACGCTGTTACCACCTTGCATACAATTGTGGAGACAGCACGCATCAGACATAATTCAGCTCAGGCGGCTGAACTGATAGCTTTGACCAGAGCATGTGTGTTATCTAAGGGGAAGAGATTGAATGTATATACCGACAACCAGTATGCGTTTGGTGTGGCACATAGCTTTGGTCGTTTGTGGAAGGAAAGAGGATTCTTTACCTCCCACGGTACCAAAATACAGCATGGTCAGTTGGTAACTGATCTTCTTGAGTCACTTGCTTTGCCTACCCAGATAGCAATCATAAAGTGTAGTGCGCATAAGAGGATTACTCATGATGTTGGTCATGGGAATGCTTTTGCGGATGAGGTAGCGAAAGAAACAGCCAGAGATGCTATGAGTCGCATGTATGTTGCGGGTCCTGCAAATTGGGTCAAGGAAAAAGGAATGTGTGTGGAAACAATAGAAAGTGTGAGATCGATTCAAGGAGAGGCTACAGAGAAAGAGTTGAGTTAGTGGAAAGAGAGTACAGGAATGTTAGACGCGATGGGATGTTGGATAGAATTGTCAGAACATCAGCGTTGGCTGTTACCAGATGCCTATGTACTGCCTGTAGTTGCCATGGCACATGGTCCAGCCCACATCAGTGCGAAAGGAATATGTAAGCTTATGGCTCCAGTGTGGCTGAACGAAGGGATTCGAAAATGTGCAGATAATTTAGTGAAGCATTGTATCATTTGCTTGATGCATAATCCAGGAAAGGGAACCCCAACTCCAGCAGGTCATTTTGCTCCCCCAACATATCCTTTTGAGGTGTTGCAAATTAATTATATTCACATGGAACGATGCAACAATCTCAAATATGTTTTGGTGGTGGTGTGTGCCTTCTCCAGATGGATAGAGGCCTACCCCCTGAAAGACAACACTGCCTTGTCCACTGCCAAAGTTCTTATTAAAGAGTTCTTCCCTAGGTTTGGTTTGCCGCGCATTGTCTGGAGTGACAATGGAAGTGAATTTGTGGGCCAAATTATGAAAAAGGTGTGTGCCGGTCTTGGTATCGTCCAAAAATTCCATGCGGCGAACCATCCCCAATCAGCAGGTTTGGTAGACTGCTATAACGGCACTCTCAAACTTAAGCTTGCAAAGGTACAGGCTAGCACGGGACTTGCCTGGCCCGATGCTTTTCCTTTGGCTCTCCTATCCACTAGAACAGCTGCACATTCTTGTTTGGGACTCAGCCCATACGAGGTTGTTTTTGGGCGCCCGGCTAATATTTGGGGAGTCCCTCGCCCTAAAAAGTATTCTGACATACAGTATCCAATGCTGATTGATTATTTCATGACCTCACCACTAAATTACGTGTTCTCCACCAACAGGTTCGAGACGCTTTACTAGAGGCCTCCACAGACCCAGGTCATTCTATCCAACCGGGAGACTGGGTCTGTGTGAAAAACTTTCAGAGGACAAGGAATTTGGAGCCTCGTTGGAGGGCGCCTCGACAGGTTCTTCTAGTCACACGTACAGCAGTGAAGGTCGAAGGGAAAAAGAACTGGATCCATAGCGTGCACTGCAAAAAGGTGCCCTTGCCCTTGCCTTTTGACCAGTGGGTCCGTAAGGGTGTAGGTGATTTTGAAGGCGAAAGGGTCCCTCGGTTTGTACCTTTCAGTAGTGCACACATAGATGGAGCTCGGTCTGAAAAAGAAGATGACGACGTTTTACAAGAAGCAGTACCGCCACATCTTCGATTGAACACTACAGATCCACAGACACTATTTCAGGACCAAACTGTACTGAACAGAACTTGATATAATTTAAGGCCTAGACTGGTCAAGGACACCTGAAATTTTCATCTCTTTCGTGACATGTTTCATCTGTCCAGGTTGCAGGGTCACGGTAGGAGTCTTGGTTCGTGACTTGTATAGTGGCTAGGCCCCCCGGACTTACAGTGTCATAGGACGGCTAATAATCACAGCCAAGTGAGTAAGGAAGATTTCCGTGAGCAACAATTTTAGAGGATGGATGTCAAATTGCAGAAGAATAACAAGAAGGAAGAGATGAAAAATAAATATTGTAAATTAGTGTACAGTCAATGTGGCATAACATTGTGTGTTCTTATGTTTTCTAGTATCTTATTGGCTTGTATAGGTTGGATTGTCCATGTTATGCAAAACAAATCTGTTCCTACTTCTATTTGTTTGCCTTTTCATTCTACTATCTCCCCACACCAATTATATACGCTTCCCCAACATGAACTAATCAGGAGAACAGAATATTTTAACAATTCATTTGTCCAGTTATTGCACCAACACCAATTGGTAGTCAACACAACCGACTGTTGGGTGTGTGGACTTATGCCTCATACCACCGAAAAAGGGATGCCATATTTAGCCCTTCCATTTTCTTATGAAGGTTCCGCTTGGGCCTATTTTGTAATGTTTTCAAATGCATATCAGAACCTATTTAGACGTCCAGCTGGTTCATATGGTAGTGGACAAGATTTTAGTCATAGTTCTCTGATAAAAGGAATAGTGGCTATGGCTAGAATTGTGTAGAATGGTAAGATTCCTGTTGATGAGAAACGGGCATACGATGCTTGGAACGTGCCTCGTTACGCCACTAGCCTTACAGATAGGATTAAACAGGGAAAATCTCCACCAATTTGGACTGTGCCTCATCGAGGTAACTTTTGTTTACAAATAAATGGCAAGACTACTGACACCGGACAAGGAAAGAGTGTTTGTTCCCATACGTACATTCACACATCTCAGAATTCACCACCGTTAGTGCCATCCCAGGGCACGTATTTTGTCTGCCACGATAGAGCCTACACGTGGCTACCGACGGATTTTTCAGGAACATGCTATATTGCCTTTCTTCTCCCCCCTACATACACTGCTCCTTCGGGACATCACAGAAACAGATATGGCAGAGGGATTATTGATTCTAAAGACACGGCAGGACAAGAGGGAGGTGATTTCCTTAAAGGATTTCTTCCTTTTTGGGGCCCAATGGCCAACAGTAGAAACATGAGACAATTGGTTTGTGTTGTTGAGACTACCATAGATGTCACTGTGGGAGCCTTGAGAAATCTCACAGCTGAACTTCAGGCGGATCGTCTCATGACATTGCAGAACCGGATTGCTTTGGATGTTATTCTTGCAGATCGTGGTGGAGTTTGTAAATTGATCGGATCTAGCTGTTGCATTTATATACCTGACGACGCCCCTACGGTATACCAAGCCATCTCCAAATTACATGTGATCTCCGAGTCAATTCATCAGGACGAAGGAGATTGGTCTTTGTTGGAATGGTTTTGGGGATTACTGTCCAAATGGGGTGGAAGGTATTAACATTCCTTGGAGTGATTTTGGCCATCATTTTTTCCTGTTGTCTCTGTATGCAGTGTGGCCCCGCCATCTGTGGTCTTTGTGCCACTATGTGTGTCCCAAGGCCTGTGCCACGGAAGACGGAGAGCATTAAAATGATGTTGCAGCAACAGCTTGATGACCTCATGGCCATTGACGTCGACTCAGATTAAAATGAGTCTGTGTGTCTTGCCTGAGTAATGGCAAAAGGAGGGTCTGAGGTAATTCAGTTTCCGATCTCGTTCGTATTTAGCCACCATTTTGTGTCTTTCTGCCATTTTGTGTTGCCCTCACTCAGGCGGCACGGTGAACGAAGTGTTGTTTTCCCTCATCCTACTGCAACGAGTCAAATAACTTCCTGCCTCTGTTTATAGCTGGTGTAAGGGTCCGGCAGACTTCACTAATCCTTGTCTGGTCTGACTGATCCCTGTTTCAACTATCTGTTGGTTCGCACCATTCTTTCCTGACTTTATCTTATCCTCTGGCCTTCGCTATTCTTTACTCGTATTCTCTCATTTCACAACTGTCCTCTAGGCCATACAAACGTGTCCTGCCACCTGCAAGTCGACTCATAAACACTACCACTGATTAACTTGTGGGGAAGGGTGACAAACACAGTTGGGAGAGGGGCTTATTTGAGTTACTTAATATCTTGTTTTCACATTTTTCTCATTGGTTGACCCTGTATGCATTGGGAGTGTTCTTTGTGAATATGTATGTTATAAAAGATTGTGCGCCACGAAGTAAAGTGGCAGTCTCCTAAGAACATACCGAGTGTACTTCTGGGACAACTGTACTTAGCTGCAGCTAATAAACCCTATCTTCTACGCCTAACGGAGTGTCCTGTGTCTCTGTTAGACAAAGCAGGTGAACTCAGGAGATTAAGGCGTACCCTGCGCCGCCAGGCCCCTAAAGTCCTGGTTCTTCACAACAATAGAGCGACCTTCCAGGTGATTATCTTCAGATCTGCCCTGTGAATGAGCTTGAATAGTGGATTCACTAGCTGCGAGAGAACCACCACTGAGATGCCATTCTGTGGCAGGAGCCCTTGCTGGAGGTAAAGCTCTGAACAACCCCTTCATGAATTGTTTGACTAGTCGAACAGAGAGAGGAAGAATGAGAGGAACACCTGTATCTTGAAATTGGGGCTAGGTGAACTTTTACAGATGCATACACCAATCCTGATCTAGCTAGAGAGAGTAGGTATGGCAGAATCAGTTTGGGTGACACTTCCAAGGGATGGAGGTTAGATTGCTGACACCATAAGCAAAATCTTTTCTATTTCAATCTGTATGTTTTGTTTGTTGATTCAGCCCTCACTTTGGCCAGAATGTCTCTACAGTCTTGGGAGAGATATAGATCCCAGAATTTGTTGAACTTAGGAGCCATGCATGTAATTGGAGAGGTTAGTTCCGGGTGTAGGATCTGGCCGTTGTTCCTCATCAAGAGGGTGTGGATCTTGGGTAGGCGGATGGGATTGGTCTCTGAGAACAGCAGGAGCTCTGTAAACCAATGCTGCCTCTGCCATTTGGGAGCTATTAGAATGAGACAATAGTGCTTCATCTTCATCTTGGTGTGGATCCTCAGTATGAGACGGAAGGGGGGGGAAAGTGTATGCATAAATCCTGGACCATCTAATTGGAAGGTTATCCCCCCACGACCCTGGGAGCAGGTATCAACTGGCGTAAAACTGGCATTTGGCGTTCTTGTCTGTCGCATAAAGATCTAATGCTGGTTTGCCCCAGCGCGAGAAGACCCTATCCAACACCAGCTGATCCAGCTCCCACTCGTGGTAACTGTCTCTGGTTCTGCTGAGAGTGTCTGTTATAGTGTTGTTCGCTCCTGACACGTGGTCGGCTTTTAAAGCTATTTCGTGGGCTGCCAGCCAATTTCAACAGTCTTAAGCCCCCTGAGAGAGTGTTAGGGACCTTTCTCCCCCTTGCTTGTTGATGTAATACATGCTGGTCATATTGTCTGCAAGGATCAGCACGTAGGCTCCTGCTATATGCAGAAGGAAGGATTGAAGGTGAGAAAAATGGCCTTGAGCTAAAGACAATTGATGTGCATCGACTTTTGGAGTGCGACTTCCGGACTGCGGACTTTCCTTGGATTCGCAGGTCCTGCAAATGGCCGCCCCAGATTTTCAAGGAGGCATCGGTGGTGATGATGCAATCTGGTTTTGAAGTCAGGAATGTGAGGCCTTGTAAGAGATAAGATGCTTGAGATCACCATGCTGGTGTCTCCTGCATCTTTGAGGTAATTTTGATCAAATCTCCGAAGAAGCCTTCCGAATGGACCCACTTCAACAGAAGCTCCTCCTGGAGTGGCTAATTTTTAGCTGTGCCAGCGGGACCAGGTTTATTGTGGAGGAGATCATACTGAGGAGCGACTTGAACATCCACACTGATACTGCCCATCTTTTGGAGATATTTAAGGCCAGGTTTGATAATCTTTGTTGTCTGTCTTGAGACAGATAGGCCTTGTTTCTGATAGTATCGAGGTTGGCACCCAAAAACATCCTTCTTTAACTTGGGATGGTCCAGGATTTTGGGTTATTCACGGGAGGCCTAGGCTGTAAAACAATGAAATGCAGCCCTTGGTAACCCTGGAGGCTTGTTGCGGTTTAGCAGGCAGTCGCAGAGGTACGGAATACCTGATGACCTTGCTTGCTAAGTGTGGCTGCTTCCAGGGTGAGATATTTCGTGAAAATCAGAGGAGCAGACTTGAGCACAAAGGGAAGGACCTTGAAATTGTAATGAGTACCAGCTCCGGTAAAAAGGAGATACTTGCAATGCTTTGGATTATGGAAATGTGGAAGTACGCATCTTGTAAATCTAAGGAGGTCATGTAGTCTCCCTGTTTAGTAGGTGGTGAGTGTCGGAAAGAGTAATCAGATGTTTGTTTAGAAATTTGGTCAGTCTTCTGAGGTCTAGGATGGGTCTCCACTCTCCTGATTTCTTCAGAATAAGGAAAAAAACAGGAGTAGAATCCCATGGCCTTGTAGGAACAAGGAACTCTTTCTATGGCCAGCATTATTAGAGCTTCTTTCCTCAGTAAGTGAAGACGAGGTGGATGCGCTCTTTTTGGTGGACTGCTTAGTGGTCTTCGCACAAAGTCCAATACCCATTTGTCTGATGTTATATACTTCTATTGCAGGAGGTAGTTAGAGATATTCAATGCTTAGGATGCTGATAGCCCCCTCTGAAGGTTGAGAAACCTCTCTCTCTCTAGCTTCCCAAAAGGGTAGCTTCTTGAACTGGAGAATGGCAAGATATCTAGGGGTGTTAGTGTCCGTCTTCATAGCCAATAATGCATCATCGAAAGTTTCCCAAACAAAGTCTTCTATCCATAGGCCATGTCCAGAATCTTTGATTAGTCTCAAAGAGGTCCAATCAAAGCTGTAGTTAGCCTTGAGCCATCCTTGGCATCTTATAACCGAGGCACCGGCCAACTGACAAAAGCCTGGAGATGATGTTGAGAGCACAGTCTAAAAAGTTCAGAGGAAGAGCGTTCTACTTCCTGCAAGATATTCTTTGCCTCCGCCTTACTGTCTTCCGGGATCAAATCGAGCAGACTGCTGACATCTGATCACATCTGGCTGTCATAGTGCCCCAGGATCACTAGTGAGTTGGCTGCTCGAACGGTGATGGCAGACATGAGGAAGAATCTCTTCCCTATGTTGTCTAAGCACCTGCCTTCTTTGTCTGGCAGCGCAGAGATTTGGAGCAGAAGGGTTTTTCGAGCGCCTTTGCGCTGCTTGTCAGAGTCAGACTTGGGATGAATGGAAAGCCAAGTGGGGGAATCATCTGTGGTTTTGTACTTTTTGTCCAGGAGAGGTGGTACTGGTGCTACTGTAGCCAGATGTTTCATGGTTTTTACCCCCTCATCCTAGATACACTCTAGATACACTCTATAATGGGGATGGTTTTGACAGACTTTCTAGCTTGCTCTTTAAAGTCATGACGAAAGCAGTCGGATTGCTTGACAGAAGTTGGACGATGGAATCGTGCTCCAGCTCAGTCCATCAGATTATTAAAAAAACGGTGTCCTCTGGGGAAGGAGGAGGTGACGGAGGAGACGGAATAGGGAGCAGGTAATCATCCCAGATTTTGTCCTGTGGATGTTGAGAGTCAGGGATCTCGCCTTCTTCACTCTCATCGTCTGAGAACGAGTGGTCCTTACTGGAAGATGGTGCAATATTGGAAGCAGGTGTTATCCTGGGCACTATTGGTGGAGGGATATTTCTTGGAGTTGCAGGAGAAGCAGGGTGGGGTGGCCGGGGTTGCTGCTCCTGTGGAAATTCCAAAAATCCCCTTTTATAATCCTGCATGATAGCCTGTAGATCTTGCATTACAGAAATGGGGATGTGCATTTCATCATGTCTAGGCAGAGGAGGCAGGTGGTATACATTGTATTCATAATGCCACCCTAGGAGGGGCATAGTATGAATAATAGTATTGCTTCTCGTTCTCATCATCAGTATCTTCCTCCTGTTATTTCACCCTGAGCTCAAAAGGACAGTCTGCATCCCCAAAAGGCCTGTCATCATCCAACTCTTTTAAGTCCAGTAAATGGCTAGGTGTTAAAAGTGAGACCTTGACTGAGATGTCACTTCAGGCCTTAAGGCAGTCTTAGTTATTTTGGTAATTTTAATCTTTGCGTCGACATCGCCGATGATGGAAATGTAAACTGGGGCGTCGACGGTAAGGATTCCCTCGTCGGCGGTGCAGTCGTCGTTGATGCTGTCGTTGACTGTGTAATCATCGCATGTGCTGTCATCGACAGTGCTGAAGTTGGTGGCAATGCCGTCATTGTGGTTATTGTTGAAGGTGTTTCTGCCGATGATGTCTTTGTCGATGCTGACTTCCTGGAGCAGTTGAGGACAACTTCACCGTCGACGGAGACTTAGTGGAGAAGATTACCTTGTTAGTCGAAATGGGAGCATCAACAGCTGCCATCGTCGAGGTTCTCAATGATGACTGCCTCGTGGACGAGGCTGTGGTGACGGTCATCGTTGATATCAACGTCGATGGTGGTGTCGTAGTTGATGATGTTCTGAGAGGATTTTTTTTCCTCGACATAGACGGTTCTGGGGAGGGAGAACGCTTTTGCTACCCTTTCTGCACAGATGGGAGTAGAAAGTTGGGAGCAGGTCGCCCCTGAGGGGGTGAGATTACGTTTTTCCTTTCTCAGGGGGTCTTTATGGTGTATCTTCAAGGCCTTTCCACTCCTTCCAGAGGATCTTGCCCTTTTGTGGTGTCTTGTAGATGAATCACTGTCCTCCTCAGAAGAGCTCAATTTTTTGGATTTAAACATTTGTAGCCACAGAAGTAGCCTTCCCTCTCTGTCTCTCAAGGTTTTAAAAGAAAAAGTGAGACAAATCTTGCACTCCTTTACCTGATGTTGAGGGTAGAGGCAATAGAGACAGTCTTTGTATGGATCATCCACATGCAGCCTTTTGTTCCCACAGGACTTGCAAGATCTGAAAAGGCCTTTCTTAGAAGACTCAGACAATGTAGCTGTAGAAAAGTTGGGAAAACAGGAGACTCCCTACATACGACATGAAGTAGAACATCTGAGGGACTCAGCCTCTGTTGGGAGTGTCCTAGAGGATGCTATTGCCTGATTGGTTATAGTTTAAGTTTGGTACTTTTTTTAAAGGACACAGATAGGCTATTAAAGTGACTTTGCATTGTCATTATAGCCTATGATACTATTACATACTGCTTTACTATGGTACCGTGGGACTCCCACTTCGACGATGGGGAATGAATCAAGCATGTCAATCTATGAAAGATACAATATTGGAGAAATCCACACTTTTCTGCTAGTCACCATTTCCAAGTGTTGATTTACACCTAATATAGGGATATAAAGAATAAATTAACAAGTTATTCTGTTATGAACGCCTTTCATAGAAAGTCTCAATCGTTTACACTATAGTCTAAATCTGGTAACTCACTGCTATGACATATCAACAAGGGACGGTTTCTCTATAGCGGCGTGGGGGCATTAACCCCCTATTGGAAGCCCCCACAGGCAGACAGACTCATTAGCAACATACTTCACCTTCTAAAAACTTACCCTGTACCGTCATTCATTGTTTTTCCACCAGAGGCGGGGCTGCAGCCCTCTCTCTCTTGGACTCATTGGGATGACCAGGTTCAGCTAGGGTTATGATAACTGGACTGCACGTCAGATTAGAAGGTGTTTTTTATTGTGGCCAGCCAAACATACGCAGTTCAGGTTTTCAGACCCAATGCTATGAGGAAGCTGATTAGCAGAGACACAGTCCCATCAGTCTCCGATGAAGCGTTGTGTTATCCTGCCCCAGCCAATCCTGACACTGCTCCTATGCTGTTTAGTATTGCAGGCAGCATGAGAGCAGTACTTAAATTGGCAGAGAAGCTTCAGGCTTACTTTCTTAGGAACCAGCATTCACCTGTTTTTCAGCCAGGCAGTGCGACGTGGGAGAATTTAACCTTGGATGTACTGCAAGCTGAATGTGTGCTGAATAAATGTGTCAAGGTAAGAATGTTGATTTGAAAGTAGTCAATGCTTTTATGCTATGATAAATGCTTTATAAATAGAGTGCGCCAGATCACCTCTGCATTAAGAATTCCATTTTGCAGCTATGCTTCAAAATGGAATTCGTAGGGCAGAGGGGACCGGGGCACATTCTATTTATAAAGCACTTACTGTGTTGTTATAAACATATTTCACTTTTACATGCTCCATCACTTTCAACGGTCATCAGCTGCCACTGATAGCAACAGTTAACAAACCTCGTTACCCACTATTGTTACGTCATAAAGTCTTTCAGGCCAGGCTGACATGGCTGTTTGAGAGGCTGTCAGCAGAGCACTGATTGTCTGCTTTGACTGAAAGCAGAAAGCACAGCTGCAGGAGGCAAAAGATCTTACAGAATCATTTTTTTAAATCCCATTCAGTAGCATTTTTATTTTTAATATGTATGGCTTTTTAAAAGATGTGTTGAATTAATTAAAATTAATTTGAAATATTTAACAAAAGTTGAATTTGGTTTTATTTTCAGAATTAAGTTTATTATAACTTTTTTTACAAATATATAGTAGTTGTATAATTAATATATACTTTTTTTAATATTAAACAATGTATATTCTTGGGGTAAGGTCAAATGAATTTTTAGTTTATAACATTATTTTCAAATGGGTGTTATTTTAAATCTCTGTATCCATTATTTACTATATAGGAGTGTGTTGTACCTGTGAGTTGCCATGTGTGGTGCTTGACTTTATCCAAGGCTGGCCTGGAGTAACTTTTTAGAAATGTAGTACGTGAATAGCAATTTGCTTTTTCTATTGTGGGTGGGTGCTTGTGGCAGCCAGCCCTTCCCTACACCCCACCTTACCCCAATAGGAGAGGTGGAGGTGGAGATTTCTAATCATAAGATTGTGAGTTACATTTCGTAACAATGAATACACAAATACGTTTGTGAATTAGGCTTAGAGACTTAAAATCACATCATTGCATTAACTGTCATGGCCAGTCTATTTTGAGAACAATATTTAGCTCACAAAACTGACCTGAATTAATAACTCGAAAAAATACATCTTTCATGCATCCTAGAAATGATTTAAAGAGCATGTCTAATGTAAAAGAAATTTCAAGAGCTTCCCCCAACCACCCACAAACCTCCACTCCGCAGGACTCCTACTTACACACATCCCACTCCTATACAGAACAAGATCAGGAGGACCGGCATTCTCTTCCGTTTCGTGCCTAGGTAGTGATTCCTAAAGCACGGAACGGGTTCCCACTTCATATAAGAACCTCTCCCTTGCTTCTTGAATTCCACAAGAAGCTAAAAACCTGGCTTTTCACTTAATCAACCTACCATAGGCAGGCAAGGCAAAAACACCTGCTCAGCGCCAGGATACCCTTGCGGCTCATAATGTGCTTTAAAAATACACATAGCATAATGAGTGTTGAGGTAGGTAATAATTCATTTTGATTTGGAAACACAGGAGTCCAGAAGACACAAAACATCTGAAAAATGGTACAATATTTTCAACTTCAAGTGATACAGAATATCAAATGATGCAAAGCCATCTTAAGAGACCGAACATTAGCAACTAACTGAATAAAAATTAACTCAAGATCTAGATGTTACCACACTAATGTAAGGTAAGGCTCCAAGTAGCTTGAAGGAAGCGATAGTGAATGCTCTCAGGGGTGTACCAAGCTAGGGCTAAAGTGGATAAGGATTCTAGCATGAAACAGATTTTTTTAGATTGACAGCACCATCAAACATGCCATCTTAGTCAGGAGGACAGAATCTATAATTTTAGGAGCCTGACATTAGACTGAAAGGACACGTTCCTTACTTTCAGTAAAGCCTTATCTGGTAGAGACATGATATAGCCGCAGATTCTTTACCCTTGAACTTTCAGGCGTCAGGCTGGATCCGGAAGATTTTTCTTAGCAGTAACCCTGTGTGCCGGTAGGTGGCGTTGGTCGACTCTGTGTGAGGTCATCAGCGTCATATTTGTCGTAACCGTGACGTCTGCATTGCCAATATAACCGCAACTCCGGAGCGCTGACGTCAGTACTTTTTCTGACTTTCCACGTCAGAAGCGAGGAGCCATGAAGTGACTGACCATGGTGTGTTAAAAAGAAGCAAGGGTCCTGAATAGGATGAGCCCTGGGACTAAAACAAATTCTGCAGTACAGGGAGGATGGGTGGTCGGTCAGGAATCTGCGGCTAGATCATATCTCCACCAGATAAGGCTTTACCGAAGGTAAGTAACTTGTTCATCTGATATAGACAATCAAGCCGTAGATTCCTTACCTTTGAACAGATACCCAAGCAATACTATCCCCAGAGGAGGGTCTGGGGAAGGTTAAAACAGGAAGTCCTGTAAGACTGAGCGACCAAAACGGCCTTCTCTGCGCACCTGGGAATCCACGTGACTGCTTGGCAGA
Organism: Triturus cristatus; assembly: GCF_964204655.1. Lineage (NCBI taxonomy): Eukaryota > Metazoa > Chordata > Amphibia > Caudata > Salamandridae > Triturus > Triturus cristatus. Next base: position 763,459,423 of record NC_140581.1, on the reverse strand, counting down.
AATCAAAAATGGGGACACCACGCTGGAGAGCTGTGGTGGCCGCTTTTGCCACGGTGGAATCGGCCTTAAGCCCTTCAGGAGGCTCTTTCTTCACTAAGGGCGTAGCATATTTTGATACAGTGGATAACTCAGGGGGATATAGTCCTCTTTTGGACAGCACGTCCATTCTTTGCACCCACATACCCTATAAAGAGTTGGTCATCCACCCGAAACTTTTTTGGTTCAATCGAGATGGAACGAGAACACTCTTTTTGGGTCCAGATGATGGAGATGCTCCTCTTCCTTGGAAGGGTGCGAAGGAGCATAGAAGGTGGGTAAAGTAACCGACTGCCACATATGAAAGGATGCAACCACCTTAGGAAGAAAAGATCCGGAATGACCGTCAGGTAAGAAGGCTGTGATGACAATGCCTGCAGTTCGCTCACCCTCCTGGCAGAGGTTATTGCCACTAAGAAGGCTGTTTTTATGGTGAGCAGCCGTAGATGGCAGTTGTGCAGTGGCTCAAATGGTGCACACATCAGAAAATTGAGAACCAAATTAAGGTCCCACTGTGACATAATAAAGGGTGACGGGGGAAATAAGTGTGTTAACTCCTTCAAGAATCTCTGCACAAGAGGTGATTTGAAAAGAGAAGGCTGATCAGGCAGCCAAAGAAAAGAGGAAAGGGCAGAAAGATAGCCTTTCCAGGTGCCCAGGGCAGAGCTCTGCTGGGCCAAGGAAAGTATGAACAGGAGGACATCAGATAAAGATGCAGATAGAAGGTCAATAGACCTGTCTGTACAATATTTACCAAACTTGTTCCGTCGGCATGCGTATACCGATTTCGTGGAGGGACGCTTGGCTGCCAGAATAATCTCCCAGACTTCGGGAGGAGGTCAAAAGCTGTCAACTGTCGCTGCTCAATCTCCATGCAAGGAGGCAAAGAGTGAACAGGTTCGGATGGAGGACCCTCCCATGCTGCTTGCGACAAAAGATCCTCCATAAGGGGCAGCCTGATCGAAGGATCGATACTCATGTCTGGAAGCTCGGTATACCAAACTCTCTTTGTCCAGTCCGGAGCCATAAGAATAACTTGTGTCCGGTCGCTCCTGATCTTCTTGAGCACTCTGGGTAGGAGTGGTATGCGCAGAAAAGCATATAGGAGGCCTGAGCTCCACTTGCGGCAAACAGTGTCGTCGAGCGAGAGCCGCATTGGAAACTCCAACACGCAAAACTGCTGAAATTGCGCGTTCTCCTCGAAAGCAAACAGATCTAACCAAGGCTCTCCCCACCACTGAAAGAGACCTTGTGCCCCCTAAGAATGTAGATGCCACTCGTGATCCGCAAGGCACCTTCGGCTGACCTCAATCGCCCGGGCATTCAGTGAACCAGCCAGGTTTTGAACCACCAGGAAAATGTCCTGTTGTTCCTGCCAAGTCCAGAGATGCAGGGCCTCTTGACAAAGAGTCCACTACCCCACTTCACCCTTTTTGTTGCAGTACCACATGGGGGAATTGTTGTCCATGAACACCTGTACGAGCCTTCCCTTTATTGACGGCAAAAAGGCTTTCAGTGCCAGTCGGTTTGGACTGCTCAAAGCTCCAAAAGATTGACATGGAGCTTGTCTTCTGCCGGAGACCAGAGTCCTCTGATCTCCACGTCTCCCAGATAGCCACCACATCCCAGAAGGGACGCATCTGTCACTACTGTGAGATCTGGGTGGGGAAGGGAGAGGTATCTGTAGCCAGGTTAGGTGGAGATAGCATGCCAGAGTTTGGGGAGGTGTCCAAATCATCTTCATCAATCCCTAACCCTTCAGGATAGGGCAGGTTAAAAGACATGGAGCCGCACGGCTCTGTTGGCGCCGGTCTCTGGGTCAGAGGACACCTGACTGGTTTTGTGTTGTCTGGAATGAGGATTGAGGAGGGGTCACCAGTCGGTGCTGACGATACCGAAGACCTCAACTCTGTACGCGGCACTGAGGAAGGTCCCTGCGGAGGTGCGACTGGCGTCGGTCCGGACCCGGCAACGGGTCCAATTGGAGGCCGTGGCATCAGGGCCGGAGCCGCAGGCGCGGAAACCATGGGAACTTCTCCATCTTGTGAGTCTGTGCGGCCCGAAGGTGCGCTGGCAGGGTCTGGCCGCCCAAATATGGTACACATGGCATCATTGAGCTCTATAAGCTGGGCAGGGGTTGCTTCCAGACCCAGAAATGCAGGGAAACGTGGAGCCGACCCAGGTACCTGCTCCGTGGAGTGAGGCCTTAAACGCTGAGGTTCCTCCACCGCGTCACGAGATGGGCAGGGTGGAGTCAAAGCACGCTTCAACTTCTTGTGCTTTTGTGGTGCCTCTTACCTGACTTTGACGAAGAGGACTTCGATTAACCAGAGCGGTGCTCGGACCTTCCTCTCGACCGAGACCTGGACCAGTATCGAGACCGACAAGGAGTCCTCTGCAGTGCGGGACGCCAGGCCACGAGTAGCTTTAGGGACTGCTCTCTCAAAGCCTTTGACACAATGGCCCGGAAGTCGGAGAACGACTTTGACTCATGGTCGCACTCCAGGCACCAAGGACATACTAAGTGGGGATCCGTGACCGACATGGCGCCGAGACAGACGCCACACGGCTTGAACCCCGAGGTCCTCTTACTTGACATGCCTATACACCAAAAGAAGTCGACAAAGGTCGAAAAAAGTCTGTCAAAATTTGACAAGGGGTAGCTCTCTTCGACAGATTGGCTGTAGTTTGCATGGAAAGAAAAGAACTGACGTCAGTGCACCGGAGTAGCGGTTATATTCACGATGCGAACGCTTTGACGACGATGAACACGATGCTGATGACGTCACGCGGAGTCTACCAAGGCCACCTACCGGTGCGCTGGGGAACTGCTTAGAAAAATCTTCCGGATCCAGCCTAACGCCTGGAAGTTCAAATGTAAGGAATCTGTGGCTAGATGTCTTAATCTGATTAAATCTAGATGGTAGAATTAAAAGTATAATTACCCCCTACTTCTGATCAACTCCAAATGAACTGAGACATTGGGACTTACTGGGATTGGCCCTGTTGTGAATGATGTTTAACATTTACATCATTCCACCCATTAAGCTAATCCACTCTTTTGGCATCAGAACATATAAACATGGCGCCGTGTAGGAAAGTAAGATCTGCTTTAATGGTAACCCCTACTTTTTGCTGGTGGTTTATTCCGTTTCTAACTAGTCTGACTGGGATCCTACTAATCAGGACGCCAGTCACTGTGCTTCCTCTCTAAATTTAACTATGGTGGGTACCTTGGTACCTTCCTAATAGGATACTGGTGTACCCTTCTAAGTCCCTAGTGTATGGTACTAAGGTACCCAGGACATAGGTAAGCAAAGGGTCTTCCATGGGCTGCACTGCAGCATGTAATATGCCACCCATGGGAGACCACTCAAACTGTGACTACAGGCCTGCCATTGCAGCCTCTGTGAGCTGGTGCTAGCACCACTCACCACAGAAATATGAGTTTCCTTATATCTGAGGTCACTACATTTAAAACCTATAAGTCACCCCTTAGGCAAGCCTTTTAATCCTGACGGCATGGTGCTAGGTTGTAAGTGCGAGGGTGTCCTGAATGAGCAGGACACCCCTTACAAACCATGAAGTGAATTCTCCAGGCTTTGTAAGTGCGGTCAGTCATTTAATACATATAGTGGACATCAAGTCAATTATGAGATATTTAACTATATATTGGCTGCACCAAAACCAGTCATGTTTGGTATCAAACATGTTGGAATCCTAACCCAACACCGATTCCAGTGTTGGATGTAGGATCCCATGTACTGGGGTGCTCCCCTAGTGAGCCCTCTGTATTTCTGGTACCTGCCTTAAAGGATCTAACAGCAAGCTAGTGCTGCTGCTGACCACATACACAATTCTGCCCTCCTGCTGCTGAGCCAGACTCAAGCAGGGGAAGGTAGAACAACGGTTTCCTGTCACAGGGTGGTATAACCATCTCCCAGACAGTACTTGGTGTATTGGGTGAGGGCGCTTGCCAGCACCACCAGAGTGCGTTGAAGGGCACATTTGGTGCACTCCTTGCATACTCAAGTTGTAACCAGTTCAGGGAGCTGTTGGCTCGAAACTCGACAAAGGAAATGGGAGTATCCTCCCCTCCTCTAGGAGGGATCCATGAATCGTCCCAACTCTTTGCCTAGGGTACGTAAGGGTCTACCTGTGGGTGGCTGTTCAGATTCATCGTGGGATAAGATTCAGATCTGAAACCACTTCCACTTCAACCGTCTGGGCACCTTAGATTTCGTTGGACTTCGCCTGGAACCAAGACTGCCTCAAGGAAGGTTCCTGCTGCTCCTGGTCTAATTGTCCTGCCATCCTGCCAGTCTTCTGCGTCATCTGTGCCTGCGCTTCACCCAGGTTCTTCTCCAGGACTATGGGCATCAAAGACACCCGAAGTAATCTCCCTTGTACTGAAGGAGTCATTCCCCGTGCATCTGCAGGCAATGCAACGGAGCTGAGCGGTCTACCGCTCCTGAGCTTCCACAGACTCCGAAAGGTTCAGAAAGACAGGCAGTAGTTCTGTAACTCCCCCAAGGCCTGCACTGTCTTCTCAGCAAGTTTGAGGCCAGTATCCATCATCGCAACTGCTGGATAATGAACCCCTGTGCACCGCGTCGACATGCCGTTGCCAAGGCTTGTTAACTCTGTCCTCCAGAAATCTTCATGCTACAAGAAGCTCCAGCCTCCAGCATCTCTTCGTACCAAGGTCTTCATCCTCAGTGCATCCTCTGCACCAAGGGCCTGCATCTTTGGTGAACTGCTCGAGGCCCTCTTGCGACTCCTGTGCCTTTGGCCTGTGGGTCCTCTAGAGGGTCTTCTTTGGCTTCAGTGGGCTCCCCAGCTTGTTTGTGACCTGCTCTGACTCATGTATTTAGTGAATCGCTTGGACCTTGCTGGTCCCGACACTGCACCTTTTTCCCTGGCATAGGTATCTTAGTTCCTAGGGTATCCACAGGTGGGGTGACTCTCCAACCTTCCATCTTCCACTGGGTATCTTCAGGGTCCTCTAGGAAGGGTCCTTCTTCTTGAAAACTGCAACCACAACTTTCCTATTGACTTACATTGAGTATTCGGCTGTGTTTCCACTCTGCACACAGCCTCCATGGGGTTCCTGGGTACTTACCTCGGGTGGTTCCTTGGGTCCCCAGCTCTTCTAAGTCTTCTCCCACGTTTAGACTTTGGTCGCTGTTCGCATTTCACTTTCTTAGTATATGATTTGGTCTCCCCCTGGAGATCACTTTGTATTTGTGCTTACTCACCTGTTTCCTGTTGAAATATTGTGTGTATTTTGTTAATAACTCCGGGTAGGAGATATACCAATGTGTTAGTGAGTGTGTATGATAAATATAAATATTTTTTAACCACACTGTGTGGTTCTTTTTCGTTTAACCTACACTATGATTAGTTCTGGTAAAACAAGCTGCTTAACACTTCTTCTGGACTAAGTCTGAAGGCTGCTCTCCACAACTAACACTTAGAGAGATTTATATGGTTGTCTAAGACCACTAGAATCACCACAAGGGTTGTCTGGATTAGTGCTGGGTGCTTCACTTAAACTAAACACGTGTACACCATATACTAAGCCAGCCTCCTACACGCAGTTTCCAAGCTGGCGCCAAAATTAGTCATCTGAACCACCTACTATGACAAATATTACAAAATACTTGAAAACTGAGGAAGGTTAAATGTGCCGGAACTCACTAGGTAAAGTCAGTCAAGTGATATCCTAGTAGGTGTAGCCACAGTTGAATGCTAGCCTAAAAACATAGAAGTGTGGCCCTCCCCAGTTCCCGGGTGGACAAGGAACTATCACTGAAAAAATCAGGTACCAAAGGTTATTCAGGCAGGTGTTTTTCACCTGAGAACAATTGAAAAGGTTTATCTATTCTTATCCTTTCAGAATAAGGTCCAGCACATCAGTCTTCCCAGGCAATATAAGGCCATACTGTGTGAATGAAGACTATCTAAAGCTACAGTAGAACCTACTAGACAAACTCCAAAGGTTTCAGACAGTGGCAGTAGGGATTGCTTATGCTTATGGAATGGGATAATGTCAGCCAAGAGCTCAGCAGTCTGTTCAATACCGCTTCATTAGTCAATAGTGTAATATAAAGGAAGGTCCTGAGCATTAGTACTTACTAGTTCAAGTTACACAAAAACCATGCTCATCACTTTGTTCAGAGAACCAATACTTAGACACTGATAATGAGTGCCTCGTAAATACCAGTTTGACAGGTTACATAAGTTTAAAAATGAACAAGGGTAACAAGGTGGGTGGGAAAAACCTACAGCTTTTTACTTGGATATATTTTACTTGGCAAACGTAGGAAGGCTAAGTAGTGTTCCTACTTTATTCAGGCCACAGGAGTTTAGAAGAGTTTAGAAGAAATAGCTTCTAGAGATGAAAGGAGCAATTGACCTTGAGGTGTTTTAGAAAACATGTGATAAAACTGTTGTATTCAGGGAACTAATATTGCAAGTAAAACCTGGATGAATAGGTTTCTAAATATTATTGCCCATTCAAGAGGAACTTGACCATTTTGGTGTGAAGGGATACATCTCTCACTATAGTCTGAAAAGGAATGTCTTGATGAAAAGGAACCCCTCTCTGAAGGTTGGTTGCTTAGCACTACCATAGGAATGATTGGATGGATTGTTGAGATAATGTTAACTTGCTCTCTAAACTTCCTAATTTCTGGTTCAATTGATCTTCCAGTCATTGCTGCAACGGCCCATGTGGAGACTGGCATTTGGAGTGAGAAAAATGCATAAAGCCACAAATCCCAGTAATGAGGAAATCGGAAGTGCCATTGGATGGAGTGCCACATTAGTGCTGGATGGATTTGAGTCTTTCCTCTAAAGCAAACACTTTTGCAACAGTGGATCTAATGCATCCTTTGCACTGGGGTAATAGCTGCCTTCTGAACATTCTCAAACCCAGGTTCTGAAAGATATTTGCTGCCACATGAAGATGTTTCCTTACTAGATCTGAAGAGGATGCTTTTATTAAACCAATCGTCCAGATAAGGGTAGATGAAAACCTTTAGTTTTCGTAGATAAGCAGCTATCACTGCCATACAAGGGTTGAGGAGCTGACTTGATGCCAAAGGGAATACATTTAAACTGGTAGTGATGTTTTTGTACCGCAAATCTTGAAAGTTTCCTGTGTTTCCTTATGACCGATATGTGGAAATAGGGGTCTTGAAGATTTATTGCGCACATTCAATCCCCTTGATGTAATTGGGCTAAAATTTGGTGCAATGCAAACATTTTGAACTTTTTATTCATTTGTTTGTTAGTCTCAGATCTAGAATAGGTCTGGATTCTTACTCTGGAACTTTCTTTCTGAACAGAAAGTAACAAGAATACATTTCCATCCCTTTTCAGTAAAAAAGTACTTCTTCCTCCGCATCCTTCTGAAGTAAGTTATTTGCTTCCTTGCAAAGCAAGTCTTCATGATAATGAAAAGGAATTCTTCTGTGGTATAGAAGGCGGAGAAGATTTGAACTTGAGCGAATATCCATTCTGAACAATGTTCTAGGCCCACTTGGCTTTTGTTATTTTTTTCACTTTTGGAGAAGATTTGAAATGCTAACTCCCACCAGGAGTAACTGACAAGGAGAAGGGATGAAATGCCTAATTGTTTTTGTTGACGTTTGCCCGAAGTGTCCTATATTTGTTGGCCTTCCTTGTCTTTAGAGGGCCTTCAGGGATTATAAGGCTGCTTTTGCTGCTGCTGCTGTTTGTGAAGCTGATGTTGAGGGTGTTGAACCCTTTGTTTGAAATTACTCCTGGCAAGCCATCAAATATCTGAGAAATGGGAAGACAGCAGGACCTGACAACATTCCTGCAGAAGCAGTGAAGGCAGATTTTGAAACATCAGACGCCATGCTCTACCCCATGTTTAGAGGGATCTGGGAAGAGGAAAAGGTGCCAACAGATTAGAAGAAGATCCCCAAGAAAGGTGACCTGAGTAACTGTGCAAACTACAGGGGTACTGAGAAGCCGCGCATGCGTGCCCCGATGTTGAAAATCTGGGAAATGTAGTTTCTGTGTCAGCGCTGGCTAATCTGAGGCGCTGGTATAGGTATAGGTATATGGCGAATGGCATGTGTAGAGAACCGCGTGAACTGCGGTCCTGCAAAATATTCCAAACATATCAAATCACACATACAAGGTTGAATAAAATATATGTCTCATCAAGGGTGGTCAGAACATTGAGCAAGAGGAAATTCACTGATTAGGTGCATCCTGTCGTGCCCCATAATGGTTGTATGGCAGTACTGTATGAGCACAGGATAGTGTCACTATGCAAATTGTGACATGCGGCATAGCACAGATCTGTGAGAAATCTCTATCTAGATACCCGCCCCGGGTATCGACGGAGTGGTAAGTTGAACTCGGCCACCGGACTCTTATTTGTAATTACTCGAGACACCTTTGGCATTTTCGTTTGTTTTTCACGCAATAAGATCCCCGCAACTTTTCCGAAATGAGTTGGTTACATCAGCACCATGCTACTCGAGACGCCCTTATCTGTAAATTTCCATCGAGTGACGTTTTCGGTTATTTTTCTCAGTTGTTTTTCACGGAATAAGACTAGGATGTTTTCTCTTAAATGGGTAGGGTATACCAGCATTATTTTGTCTTTCTGAGGGCTCAACATGGGTACTTATCTAGCAGGTGTGTCACATGTAAATAGTTGGACACATTCTAGTTTGTGAGCTGAGTCCTATCACCTGCCCCAGCTGTTTACATAGAGTAACTGTACCCTCACGCTGCTTGATTGCAGTCACTCGGCCTTAGACATGTTGGCTTTTCCACTCGGTATTGATCCGAATTATAAGACTAAAACCTGGATATACACACCCCATCGACCATTGGCACAGCTGGTACTTTTCAGAAACTATCTGGGAGACGTTTGGTTCTTGTCAGTGTGTAAATTGAGTATATCAACTGTGGCAAGTTGCCTCCTGTTGAGTTGTTCTTCCGTTTTTTACTACAAGCCCATTGGGCCACCCTTTGAATAAACTTTCCCACCACATGATAGTGTAGCCTGCCCGTTGGGCACTTGGCATTATAGATCTGCATATACTTTGTGTTAACATTGTGCATAGACACTGGCACACTCAAAATACATTCAAAAACATTTTTTCCTTAGGGCGGTGCCCCATCCCCTGAGCTGTCGCCAGGTTGAGGTGAAGGAACATACCCAGTTGTTACGGGTAAGCATGAAGTACAATTGTCTTCTTGTTTATATGTACACATAGCTGGTATTATTGGTAGGCATGAGTCTTATTGACCTACTGTTCTGTCTGATTGTCGTTGTTCTTATGTTTGTATGTTTTAGGCTACTGACTTTCTCTTTTGTATCTACCCACAATAGGTATTGCTATTTCTCACACACCAGGAACCGCAAGTATATTAAGTTCCTTGTTGTTTGTTCTATGTTTTTTTGTTATACTCTTTCACGTAGCAGCAGCATCTCTGAGGTCTTGAAGAAAGCCTTGCCCGAAACAGGGGCTTGACGGCTGAAACATGTTGACCACATACCACCACATCACACATGCGGTTTAAATCCATACCGCAGGTGCACTGTTTTTAATCCAAGCAGCGAGAGCTCCCAAATAAAGTATTCAATTAGTTCTCTCTAGCTAGTTTTATCATCACTTCACCTTTCTTTTGCGCTGCGCCCTCACTCACACTGCTACTCGCATTTGGTGGATTTACTAATCCAGTTAGAATAGGAATCAAAACATCCCTGAGCTCCTCCCTCTCAGAGAGGGGGTTGTAGCCCCCAGAGGAACTAGGCTTTCCTCTGGGAGGAGAATCCCAAATGATGAAGCATGCCACCTAGGTGGGTGAGGGATTTCGTACTGAAGGGATTCTTCCCTTAGCAAAGTATGTTGTGAGTCGGTCAGAACCTCATTGTCTATGTGTTTGTCAATTCCTGTTTAGACTAGTTATACCCAAGGATTTTTGTTGTATTCAAGAAACATTTGGTGCCATGGCCTCAAGGCTGACTGCAAAAAGATGGGTTACACTTAGAAAAAGCCCAGGGGAGAGATATCTGGAGAGTCCTGGTTGATGGGATATACCCCAGGAGGGGTAGTAGGCTTACGTAAGTAAGCAATGCATCAACAATTGACAAATACTTCATAGCTCATGCTACTGGAATAGTTCAATGGTTGTACCGGCATATTACTTTTGTAAGTCAACTTTAGTGCAAAAAAATACTGATAAAAATGCTGTCACCTACTTCTATTGTGTCTTAGTTGCTTTCACTATTTTTATATTTCAACAATTATTTTTTGGGGGAAAACCATGAGACCTCTCACTTCACGCCTGACTATGCATGATCTTTCTCAGCTTATGAAGACATGCAAAGGAAGAACATTGGAAGACTAAAGTCTTTATTAAGATTATCTGCCAAAGCCATTTGGATAAAGCAAGGGTGAATCTTCATGTCACTGAGGAAGATCGTAAATAGCTCTAAGGTGCAAATGGCTGGAATCTTTCATATGCACTTGTCAGATATTTTGGTCAGAAAAAATGTTTTGAGTTGCATGATGCTATTGCTCAAACGATTTGTATATTAACCTGGGAAGGACACAATTGTAGTCGCAGGGGACAGTAGGATGACATACCTAAGAAATTTGGTCATCAGGAGTGCCAGAAATATTGTTAAGGCCTAATTATTGTTGGAGAAAGATTTCCAAGGCATGGTCTGGTAGGCTTCAACCACCATAAAGTAGTTTCCGCTGCACCCCATGATACAGCCTGCAGCCACACAAAAGGCATTGCATCCTACAACTGGTAAGTAGACTGATGTTCTTTGCTACTGCTCAGTGACAGAACAACAGCCACTTTTTGTTACATTGACTTCCAGTTGAGAACTCCTTGTCTGGGTTTGGACTAGGTGCTGAAAGGTCAACTTCTGAAGACCCATGCACTTACAATAAGTGATGGTAAGGATGGGTTTAGTACTCTCCCTTTCTCCATGGGCAGGGGTTTGGCGAGACAAGCCTAGTCTCTCTGTAGCACAATCTGGCCAAGTCACAGAGATCACACTGCACCCTGGGCTAGCTCTGATCCTCATAGAATCAGAGGGATAGAGTGAAAAGTACTCAAAATGCTCTTGTACAGTCTGGGGTCAAGTGATCCTTTAGAGAACTGGATACCCTAACCACCTATAGAGACATAAGATACCAGCAAGCACAGTTCTCCAGCAATGGATCTTTCATAGATTCATATGCTTGGAAAATTCCCTGTCATCGAAGTGAGAGTCCCACGGTACATATAAAGCAGTGAGTAATAACTTTAACACTGACGTCAAAGGAGAAAAACCATTTACTTTAATACAATGGTTACCAAACTGTGTGCCGTGGCTCCCTGGGGAGTCATCAAACCTAGCCAGGGGAGCCTCGCAGCAAGCACTTTAATGTATTTAATGTTGAAGGTGTTGTTGGCTTCAGTTAAACTAATTTGACTTAAACGCATGATGTCAATGATTTGTTAGTGACATGCCTAAAGCTGTAAACGTAGTGCTTAATTGATGGTATGTCGAGGGAGATGACCTGCATATTTCACTGGATCCCCACATTCCAACGCCACCAAAGTAAGCAGAAATGACTCATTTATCTTTTTAGACTTGTTAATAGTTTTGGTTTTTTTCAAAATGCATTTTACACCAATGCAAGTTATCAGGAAAGTACAGTTGTCCTGTCTATTAAACACACTAAGTATTATTAAGTATTGACATTTGTGCTTGAAACATAGGTACTTCCAGTACACATTTTTTTCAGTACACACACATTTCCAAGACAGGCCTGCTCTCTCCTTGAGCACAGGGAAGTAACACACCATATACCAACATTTGGAAGCAAGAAAGAGGAATGTTTTTAAAAAATCACACAAATGTATTTTACTTGCATTGATTTGCAGGCAATTTTAGGGAGGAGACAGCAAAAATAAAGCTGTATGAGGTTAAAAAAATCGTTGATGAGGATCCCCTGGAAGAGAATAGAAGAGTATGCAAATATTCTTCAAGCGCAGAAACACTTTGGCAATGGGGCCTACATGCATAGGGGTGCTATCTAGCACTCTAAGTGGTCTAAAAAGGTTTGAGAGGGTACTCTAATAAAGTAATGGGTAAAGAAATATAACTCGGAATATTTTATTAGAGGATCCGCCTTGGTAATATGAAACACCCTGCATATATGATTATAATACCTTCATCAGCATCATCCCAATTATTTTCAGGGAGAAAAATGCAAGTACTCCCGAGGCCGACTTACATCCAAGCCACACTCCAAAAAAAGTAACAGTGGGGAGACACAGGCAATGGCCAATGGGTCAAGGGAGCCACGGGTCGAAAAAGTTTGGGAACCACTGCTCTAGAATCATAAAAAGTTCCGTAAAGGTCTATTTAGGATGTTTCTACCAATAAAGCTACAGCCACTGCCTTGGCATCTCAACATTGTGTTAGCGCAACTCAAGAAAGGCTATTTCGAGCCCATTCATAGGACTGAGCTAAATGCATCTCGTGGAAGACATATTTTCTCCTAACACTAACATCAGACAGACAAGTAAGCGAGATACAAGCTTTCGCTATTAAACAACCCTTCACAGATGAGTTTATAATTCTTCGTACTAATCCACCCTTCATCCCTAAAGTCCAGCCAGACTTTCATCTTAATGAACCAGTCATATTAAAAAGGTTTTTCCAAAATTCTCAAACACCAGCAGAGAAATACTTACATTACCTGTATCTGAAAAGATGTATCAAGTTATATTTACATAAGACTGTGAGCATATGCAAGTCAGACCAGCTATTTGTAGCATATGGCAACATCAGAAAGGATACCCTGTTACTAAGCAGACTACAGCCATGCAATTTTGCCACCAGCAGGCAAGCAAATCGGTATCTACTTGAGCAAAGGTCCACTCTACGAGGACTGTCGCATCCCTTTGCCTGTGTGGCGATACAGTAGATCTGCAGAGCAGCAACCTGGTCCAGCAGACACACTTTTACTCGGTATTACTGCCTGGATGCCACAGACAACACAGATGCAGGTGTGGGACAAGCGGTCTTCCGTTATATCTTTCAATAAGGTGAGCCTCTTTTACTTCCCACCTTCCTATATGTTTGCATTATAATTTATTTATGTTTAACCTAAACTGAGAGTTAATACTTAATAGATATTTGACTTTGGTATATCTATGTTGTTGTGGTTATATATGTATGTGTGTATATATATATATGTGATCAAGCCTACTTGTTGGGCGAAACGCGTCATGCCGCCATGCCGAAGCGTCTATTTGCTTAAGAAATAAAAGAAGAAAACCACGCACCTACCTTGGAGTCCGTGTCCCGATTTTTTGCCTTTTGAATTGGAGATGATAACAGTGGGAACTCTGGTGTTTGTTCATATATTACCTACTGGCGGTCGCCAGTAGGTAGTTATAGTTAGGACCACGTTTCCATAGGAAAACCTCAACATTCTATTTTGAATAACTTTGGCGCCGGTCGACGAATCCTCGCGAATTTCTCAAAATAGGTGGGGCGCTATGCTCCGCTCCTACCCTGAAAGTCTCGGGGGGATTCATCAAGCGGGGGCTGAGATAAAAGGGGGGTCCCAAAACGCGTTTTTCCCATGCATTTTTCCATAGGACCTTTAGAACGAGCTAAAGCCCGAATGGCTGAACAGAATTACTCAAAATTTGGCAGAGAGGTAGTCCCTAGGTCAAGGAAGTGCCTTTTGTAGGTTTGGTGTAAATCTGTTCAGTAGATTCTGAGAAAATAGCCTTTAAATCAATATATATATCTGAGCCCGCTTACGGTACGCTTACCGTACGCTTACGGTAAGCGTACGGTGGCGTGCGCGAGCGCGATTCTGATTGGCCCATAGATCTTAGTAAACATTCGAATCGGCCGAAACCAGGAAGCGGCGGCCGCCATTTTGTGTATTTCACTCTGAAAAAAAAGAGTGAAAACAAGGAAAGGGGGCAATGAGGAGAGTTACAGACCCCCTAACATTTGTAAGGGGGTCAAAGAAGGACAGAAAAGTACAATAAAAACATTTATTGATTTTAAAAAAAATCACGGGGTACGCGTACGGTAAGCTTACGGTAAGCGTACGGTAAAAAAAATAAAAATAAATAAATGAAAAGCAGATTTAAGAGTTTAGAAATTAGGGAGCTCTAAAAAGAGCTGTTGTGTTTATGAAGTCATTTTTTTAGTGGTACCTACAAGTAAGTACCGATGCAGAGTCTAAGGTTCAAGAGGAAGACTCTGTTCCCTTCATCATTGAAGTGCACACCATCTCCTCTATAAATGTCTTGCATGTCATAACGCAAGTTGTTGTGGTAAATGGCACCCATACCATAGTCACGGAGGAAAGCAGAAACAGATTTGTTGACGTGCTTTCTTGCTTTGTCAATCTGCGGACAGAAATGATTGGACCAGTTCCATTTTTGCCTTTGGCATATGTTGGAAAACACAAAGGCAGTTTTAGGGAAAAGTGTAAACAGTTGTGCAAAGGTGTCCTTCATAAGCATTTCCAGACCTACCCCAGTCAAAGTGCCTAGGTCATTGCCACCACAGTGCACTATTATGAGGTCAGGGTGTTGGATTTGAATGAAGGATTTTACCAATGGCATCAATTGGTGCCACTTTAACCCTCTCTGACCAATCCATTTAATGTCTACATTTGGCAAAGCAAGGTCTCTCACCATATCTGTTTTCTCTGCATACTTTTCACTCCAGAAGACATAGCTGTGCCCTACAATCCACACTGTGAACATCTTCAAAGGAGAACTGGATGCACTCAGGAGGTGTCTTTCAGTAGAATGGCAATAAGAAAAGAAAGACAGTTTGGAAATGGAGGCATACATATTTTTTACAAATTAAAAAGAACTGATTGGCTGTTTCAAACCATTCCAGAATAAAAACTAGGCTGTATGTGAAAATTAATAGAAGCATGTTTTGTATTGGTACAAAAAAATGTGTAACCAAAGAACAGTACTATGGATTTGCTGTTAGGTTTGAAAAGTCAAGCACTCTTGCTCTGTGGAATTGAAACATTGTGTGTCGAACTTCTGACCTAACTGCACACAGCAGTGTTCCATGAGCTGTTGCTATGGTAGCAGGCAGAAGTCAAGTTGGGGGAAGGGTACTAGGCAGAAGTCAAGTTGGGGGCAGGGTACTTTTGGAAAAGGGTTGGTTTTCAACCAATAGAAATGTGTGATTACATTTAAAAAAAAGGGGGAAGCACTGAGATTTGAAACTTACATGTATATGTGTGGAAAAATAGAGGGAAAGTTTGCCATTATCTGGTTCTGCTGAGAGGAGACAGGTGAACACAACAGAGATCCTGGCTCTGATAATCTGCTGTTTGAGTGTCACATTTCTTTCAGAACTAACTAATTTTAAAGGTGAGTTTACAGTTTGAGAGGGTATGTATGTGGTAACTTAAGAAATGAATAATAGAAATGGGAATTGTTTTTGTTGTAGTTACACATGGTGGTTTCATAATGTGTCAGTGTGTAAAAGTGATTTACATTTGCCCCTGAAAAAATAAAAGAGCAGTAAGTGTGCTTTGAAATTGGCAAAGAAATTTCGTTTTGGCACTAATGTGAAAACATGACTCTGTGTGCATAGAAGAATTATAGACAGAGATTTATTGCGTCTTGCTCTGGTGATTTCACAGTTGCATTAGATGGAAAGGGGGAGCGAATTTTTGGGGGAAGAAGCAGAGGCTTAGCACACACCCATGTCCTTGCCGTGTATAGTCATGCACAGTATGTACAAGCCAGTGGGGTTTTCAGGTTTAAGTCTGTAATGCAAATACATTCAGCATCACTAAGGCTGGTTGCCCTTGGTGGAGTGTAGGCAGTCACAGAGAATGCACATGGTGGTGGTCTGAAAAAAAAACAGCTTGGACACGTGCAATTAAATAAAGCAAAAATAGTGGTTTCATAATGTGTCAGTCTGTAAAAGTGATTTCAAATTGTAAAAAGAGATTTTCACTTGCCCCTGAAAAAATAAAAGAGCAGTAAGTGTGCTTTGAAATTGGCAAAGAAATTTCGTTTTGGCACTAATGTGAAAACATGACTCTGTGTGCGTAGAAGAATTATAGACAGAGATTTATTGCGTCTTGCTCTGGTGATTTCACAGTTGCATTAGATGGAAAGGGGGAGCGAATTTTTGGGGGAAGAAGCAGAGGCTTAGCACACACCCATGTCCTTGCCGTGTATAGTCATGCACAGTATGTACAAGCCAGTGGGGCTTTCAGGTTTAAGTCTGTAATGCAAATACATTCAGCATCACTAAGGCTGGTTGCCCTTGGTGGAGTGTAGGCAGTCACAGAGAATGCACATGGTGGTGGTCTGAAAAAAAAACAGCTTGGACACGTGCAATTAAATAAAGCAAAAATAGTGGTTTCATAATGTGTCAGTCTGTAAAAGTGATTTCAAATTGTAAAAAGAGATTTTCACTTGCCCCTGAAAAAATAAAAGAGCAGTAAGTGTGCTTTGAAATTGGCAAAGAAATTTCGTTTTGGCACTAATGTGAAAACATGACTCTGTGTGCATAGAAGAATTATAGACAGAGATTTATTGCGTCTTGCTCTGGTGATTTCACAGTTGCATTAGATGGAAAGGGGGAGCGAATTTTTGGGGGAAGAAGCAGAGGCTTAGCACACACCCATGTCCTTGCCGTGTATAGTCATGCACAGTATGTACAAGCCAGTGGGGTTTTCAGGTTTAAGTCTGTAATGCAAATACATTCAGCATCACTAAGGCTGGTTGCCCTTGGTGGAGTGTAGGCAGTCACAGAGAATGCACATGGTGGTGGTCTGAAAAAAAAACAGCTTGGACACGTGCAATTAAATAAAGCAAAAATAGTGGTTTCATAATGTGTCAGTCTGTAAAAGTGATTTCAAATTGTAAAAAGAGATTTTCACTTGCCCCTGAAAAAATAAAAGAGCAGTAAGTGTGCTTTGAAATTGGCAAAGAAATTTCGTTTTGGCACTAATGTGAAAACATGACTCTGTGTGCATAGAAGAATTATAGACAGAGATTTATTGCGTCTTGCTCTGGTGATTTCACAGTTGCATTAGATGGAAAGGGGGAGCGAATTTTTGGGGGAAGAAGCAGAGGCTTAGCACACACCCATGTCCTTGCCGTGTATAGTCATGCACAGTATGTACAAGCCAGTGGGGTTTTCAGGTTTAAGTCTGTAATGCAAATACATTCAGCATCACTAAGGCTGGTTGCCCTTGGTGGAGTGTAGGCAGTCACAGAGAATGCACATGGTGGTGGTCTGAAAAAAAAACAGCTTGGACACGTGCAATTAAATAAAGCAAAAATAGTGGTTTCATAATGTGTCAGTCTGTAAAAGTGATTTCAAATTGTAAAAAGAGATTTTCACTTGCCCCTGAAAAAATAAAAGAGCAGTAAGTGTGCTTTGAAATTGGCAAAGAAATTTCGTTTTGGCACTAATGTGAAAACATGACTCTGTGTGCATAGAAGAATTATAGACAGAGATTTATTGCGTCTTGCTCTGGTGATTTCACAGTTGCATTAGATGGAAAGGGGGAGCGAATTTTTGGGGGAAGAAGCAGAGGCTTAGCACACACCCATGTCCTTGCCGTGTATAGTCATGCACAGTATGTACAAGCCAGTGGGGTTTTCAGGTTTAAGTCTGTAATGCAAATACATTCAGCATCACTAAGGCTGGTTGCCCTTGGTGGAGTGTAGGCAGTCACAGAGAATGCACATGGTGGTGGTCTGAAAAAAAAACAGCTTGGACACGTGCAATTAAATAAAGCAAAAATAGTGGTTTCATAATGTGTCAGTCTGTAAAAGTGATTTCAAATTGTAAAAAGAGATTTTCACTTGCCCCTGAAAAAATAAAAGAGCAGTAAGTGTGCTTTGAAATTGGCAAAGAAATTTCGTTTTGGCACTAATGTGAAAACATGACTCTGTGTGCATAGAAGAATTATAGACAGAGATTTATTGCGTCTTGCTCTGGTGATTTCACAGTTGCATTAGATGGAAAGGGGGAGCAAATTTTTGGGGGAAGAAGCAGAGGCTTAGCACACACCCATGTCCTTGCCGTGTATAGTCATGCACAGTATGTACAAGCCAGTGGGGTTTTCAGGTTTAAGTCTGTAATGCAAATACATTCAGCATCACTAAGGCTGGTTGCCCTTGGTGGAGTGTAGGCAGTCACAGAGAATGCACATGGTGGTGGTCTGAAAAAAAAACAGCTTGGACACGTGCAATTAAATAAAGCAAAAATAGTGGATTCATAATGTGTCAGTCTGTAAAAGTGATTTCAAATTGTAAAAAGAGATTTTCACTTGCCCCTGAAAAAATAAAAGAGCAGTAAGTGTGCTTTGAAATTGGCAAAGAAATTTCGTTTTGGCACTAATGTGAAAACATGACTCTGTGTGCATAGAAGAATTATAGACAGAGATTTATTGCGTCTTGCTCTGGTGATTTCACAGTTGCATTAGATGGAAAGGGGGAGCGAATTTTTGGGGGAAGAAGCAGAGGCTTAGCACACACCCATGTCCTTGCCGTGTATAGTCATGCACAGTATGTACAAGCCAGTGGGGTTTTCAGGTTTAAGTCTGTAATGCAAATACATTCAGCATCACTAAGGCTGGTTGCCCTTGGTGGAGTGTAGGCAGTCACAGAGAATGCACATGGTGGTGGTCTGAAAAAAAAACAGCTTGGACACGTGCAATTAAATAAAGCAAAAATAGTGGATTCATAATGTGTCAGTCTGTAAAAGTGATTTCAAATTGTAAAAAGAGATTTTCACTTGCCCCTGAAAAAATAAAAGAGCAGTAAGTGTGCTTTGAAATTGGCAAAGAAATTTCGTTTTGGCACTAATGTGAAAACATGACTCTGTGTGCATAGAAGAATTATAGACAGAGATTTATTGCGTCTTGCTCTGGTGATTTCACAGTTGCATTAGATGGAAAGGGGGAGCGAATTTTTTGGGGAAGAAGCAGAGGCTTAGCACACACCCATGTCCTTGCCGTGTATAGTCATGCACAGTATGTACAAGCCAGTGGGGTTTTCAGGTTTAAGTCTGTAATGCAAATACATTCAGCATCACTAAGGCTGGTTGCCCTTGGTGGAGTGTAGCACTGTGGACATGGGCTTTTTAAAAAATCTGAAAAGTGGTTTCATAATGTGACAGTTTGTAAAAGAGATTTTCACTTGCCCAAAAAAAAGAGCAGTTTGTGTGAATTCAAATTGGCAAAGAAATTTCGTTTTGTGACTATTGTGAAAAGAAATTTAGTAATATATTTAAATACAATAACGGATTTTTTTTTTAGTTTTTTTCAGGTATTGCTGAAGAACAGTGAACAAAATTTAAGATGCCTACAAAATCTCGAGTTCAAAAAACGCTAAAAAAAAAACTATATTTGAAGACAACTGGAGGACCAAAGTTAGTAGAAGATGCTGATGTTGGGAAAAAGAAAAAATCTTCTGGTAAGCAAAAAAAACAATTTCTAAACAAAATATTCAAAACAAAGAAAAATGTACAAAATGTCTGTTCTCGGAAAAATGTAACAAAAAATAGAGAACAGCAAAAAATTGAGAATTTAGTTAATGCAAATATACCTTCTGCAATTGAAAAGTTTAACATAAACAGAAAAACAGCATTTAAAGAGATACGTAGAAAAATGTTTCAGAGAAGAGTTATGTCCAATTTGATAAAGGATATAAAGAAATATAAGCAAAAGGCAAAATATTACAAGAGAAAAAAAGAAATTGAAGCCATTGCAGCAAAGGCATTAGAATTAAAAAGGAAACTATTCATTTTAATTTTGAATAGGATGCGTACATTAGATAAAATGGTTAATGTACTGAAATCACAAAGCAAAAGCAAAAGAGTAGTGAACAGAACAAACTTTTGTAAAGTTTTTTTAGGAAAGTGGATGCATAGTTCAAGTAGTGAACCTTTTTTTAATGAAGAGAGCTATTTTCAAAGTAATAGTTTGCTGCATGCAGTTGACACCAGAGGTCGTTCATACGAAGTAAAAAATGGTTGCATAATGGAGAAGGAGATAATGGTTCCAAGAGATGAGGTACAAGTGATGGCAGATGAGGCAATGGGGAGACGTCCTAAAGCCCCAGTGTACACTTGGAATTGTAGTAGTATTTGCACTGTGCGTCAGGAATCTATTGACAGATTTCGAGAGTTTCTAAGAGAATATAGTAAAAAAAGTGTAAAACAAAAGATTAAGGTGCTTCAAAGTCTGGATCCATGCAGAGTGAGAGAGAATACTGGTTTGCAGGGTCATTCTCTTGCTTGTCTATCTAGAAAAGTGTGCAATAGTGTTTTCCATCATTTTAGGATGCTGGCTGTTCATCATACTGAAATGAGAAAGTTTGTGAGACGGTTGTATTTTGCCAAAAGTCCAGCAATAAAGTTAAATGAATTGAATAGGGCTCTGTTCCGAGGAACGGTATCAGATGTAGAGAAGGTTGTTGATGAAATTCAGTTTTGTTACTTTGGTCCTGAACAAAACAGTGCAGAGAAGGACACAGTAAATGAGGCAGAAGTGGAAGAGAATGTAGAACCTTGTGTAAGTAAGACATTTAATGATCACATAACAAAATTTGCAATAATCTCTAATGAAAGACCAAATGTTACTTGTATTTGTTGCCGCAGAACTCATTATAGAAAACAAACTAGGAATGTTGATCTCTACAGAAAGAGTGAAAATGAAGATAATTATAAGTGGATGGATTTTGCCACATATATATTTCTTGAAAATTGTTTTGAATTGGGTGAAGATCAGCGTATTTGTAAATACTGCTACAACAAGTTAGAGGAAAATAGAATGCCGACCAGAGCTGTACATAATAATTTAGAATTGGATGCTATTCCTGCTGAACTTTCTGAATTAAATACATATGAGTCTATACTCATTCAATGTGTTCATCCGTTCCAGACCATAGTACGTATGGAGCCCAAAACTGGTAAATTACCTCCTTCAGATTTACTGAGAGGTTTAAAAGGTAGAGTGGTGTATTTGCCCTTGGATTTGAAAAAAAATATGGAAACTATTGATGCGGATACTTTGGAAACTGAACCATTAATTATTCTGGTTAATGGTGTACCTACAAAGAATAAGAAGATTTGGCAGGAGCTGGTAGATGTGCGGAAAGTACAAAGAGCAAATTTGTATTTGAAAAAAAATAACAAATGGTATGAATCAATTTATATAGAAGAAGAAGAAGAAGAAGAAGAAGAAGAAGATTTACAAGGAGACACAGAAACACCAACTGGACAAATTGAAAAAGTGGACAAGTCAAAGGAAGAAGAAATTTATGAACATTTTAGCATACATCCTCTCCATTCGAAAGAAGTTATGGGAGACAATATTGATCTCTTTCAGATGAAGAAAGCAAAAGGAAATCCCGTGAGTGTATGGGAGGAGAGCTTGGAAGCTCGATGTTTTCCCCAGCTGTTTCCTAAAGGAAAAGGAGGACGATACGATGAACGTCCAGAACAGATTCCAGCTTCAGAGTATCGAACTACAAGACTATATGCTGAAGATCCCAGATTTCGACAAAGTATTCCTTATTTGTTCCATCTTTTATTTGAAAGCGACTTGTCTGCACTGTCTTATGCAGTAAATCACATTTTAAAAAGTGGAGTACATTTACAAAATGTGTCTGCTAAGGATTTTATGGAGAAAGTGCAGCACCGAGATGATCATTTGGAAACACAACTGATCAATCTGATGGCTTGTCAGCGTGGGACAAATGAATATTGGTACCGACGCCATGGTGAACTAAAATGCATGTTACGCAATTTAGGAACACCAACATGGTTCCTTACCCTAAGCTGTGCCGAGTACGCTTGGGATGATTTACTGGATTTTCTACGAGAGGCCAATTCAAACATTAAAAACATCGAATACAAGACAGCAGGAGAACTGTGCTCATTGGATCCGGTTAATGTTTGCAGATATTTCAATCATAGATTTGAGGCTATGATGTCCTTCATCTGCAATAAAAAAAATCCACCCCTTGGAGAAGTAGTGGATTTCTTTTGGAGAAAAGAGTACCAGGCAAGAGGTGCTCCTCATATTCATATGCTGCTGTGGATCAAGGATGCCCCAAAGTTTGGAACAGATACTGATGAAGCAGTGTTATCTTACATTGAAGAATATGCAACATGTGCTATACCTAAAAGCACAGAAGAGAACAAGTTAAAGGAGCAAGTTCTACGTTTCCAAAGTCATCGGTGTGGAAAATACTGTCGACGGAAATACAAGAGCAAAGAAAAATACTACACTAAATGTCGATTTGGATTTCCTAGACCTGTTCTTACAAATGGAAGAGTCAACAGTTTTATGTCAGCTGTGAGACATACTATCACAAGAAAATCACCTAAGAATACCTACAACCTTAAAAGAAAAGAAGAATCAAAAAATATAAATGACTACAACCCAGTCATTTTATCCATGTGGAACGCTAACATGGATATACAGTATGTTGCTGACAATTCCATTGCTGTTGCTCGATATGTAACGTCTTACATTACGAAATCAGAAAAAACAGAATTGAAGGAAATGTGGGAAGAGATTTCTCACGAGAAGACTGTCAGTAAGAAGCTGTACAGTTTCAGTTTGAAGATGTTATCGCATCGAGAAATTGGATCCTACGAATGTTCAGATAGGTTATCTTCTGCAAGTCTCTACTCGAAGTCAAGAAGAATAATTTGGGCAAGTTTAGGCCTTGCAGCAATTAGAAATCGGGTACTGAAATCTGTTGGAGAAATTGAATATTTGGCTGAGAATGACCCAGAAAGTACAGACATATTGAAAACAAACATGTTGGACACATATTATCCCAAGAGAAGTCATCATCTGGAGAACATGTGTCTCTATGAAGTGTTACAGAACTACATTTATTCACGGAAAGCTGCAGAAGACATCAACAGTGGAAAATATAAAGTTGTTGGTGAAGAAGGATGTTTGGTGAAGCAAACCAAAGGAAGTTTGATAAATCACCGGAAGCTGAGTTGCGACACTACCGACAAGAAAGAATTTTACTACTTGGCTCTTTTACAGTTGTTTAAACCATGGCGTACAGAGGATGAACTACTGGGAGAATTCCAGAGCTATGAAGATTCTTTTAATGCTTGCAAAGACAGCATACAATGCAGTACATTCTCAACTTATCTGCAAATGTTAAATGAAGAAATTGAACAGGAAACTACAATTGCAGCAGAAATAGCTAGAGACAGTTCTCAGGACAGCCAAAGTTCAGGAACACACAGTCAAGATCCCCTAGGACAACCAATCGTTGAAAATGAAGCATCAATAGCCATGAATGAAGTGGAAACGGCTATGAATCAAGCTCAAGAAGAATTTATAGACTTAGAAAATTTGGAAAGACAACTGAATCAAGAGCAGCAACAAATTTATGAAGAGATCAAAAACAAAATTGATCACGGATTTCTACATATCAAAAAAGAGTGCTCATGCACATCATTTCATCCAATCAGGATGTATGTAAGCGGACAAGCTGGCACTGGAAAAAGTTTCCTAATTAAAGTCATCAGAAGCTACCTAAAGCAAAAAACGGATTCTACTTTGTCTTGTGTGGTTACTGCTCCAACTGGGTTAGCAGCATATAACATAAAAGGAATCACCTTACATCGTTTGCTAATGTTACCAGTGGAGCATGAGAACAAAATACAATTCAACAAGCTAACTGGAGAAGCATCCTTGGAAGTTTCACGAGTATTGAAGAAGATGCAAGTTCTCATTATTGATGAGGTGAGCATGGTATCAAACTTAATGCTTGCCTTTGTGCATTTAAGAATGCAGCAAATTTTGAAGACAGACTATGACGTGTTATTTGGTGGAAAACACGTCATAGTTTTTGGGGATCTTTTGCAACTTACTCCAGTTAAAGGACAACCAGTGTTTAATACTGTGACACATGAAGACACAAAGAAGTCATTGGGAAGCATTGGAAATACAAATATTTGGTCCTTCTTTGAGTACAAGGAACTTACAACTAATATGAGGCAAGCAAACGATGAAGAATATGGAAGTATTCTGAAAGATATCAGGATTGGACTACTCACAGATGTTGGGAAAAAAGCATTACAGAGTCGGCTGCTACATAATTTATTTCCAAAGGAAGAAATAGTTGCAGAGAAAATATACAAGAATATTGCAGAAAACAAAAGTGTCATCTGCTTAATGCCAACTCTACGTGAATGCTCAATATTTAATGAGGAGCTTTTGAAATTGGAAAAGGAAGACATCAGGAAATTGGAAGCAGTGGACAAAATTGAGGATGGAAGAATTACAGTCACAGTAACAGGCAAACTGAAAAATAAATTGGACTCACTAGAGAAGAACATCTCCAAAACAGCAGGATTAGAAAAAAATCTTTATGTTTGCATGAACTGTAGAGTGTTTTTAAGGAGAAATTTGGATGTTGAGAAAGGCTTAGTGAATGGAGCGATGGGAAGAGTTGTGGGTTTTATTAATTATCAGAAAAAAGAAGGAATTGAATGTTTACAGATAAAATTTGATCAGATAGAGGAAGTTAAAGACATTTGTCGTTGTTCAGTTCGTTTCATGCTTGTGAAAGACTTATATGTACGTAGGAAGCAGTTTCCGTTTTCACTAGCATATGCTGTAACTATCCACAAGTCTCAAGGATTGACTGTAGATTGTGCATTTGTGAACATTGGTTCAACTGTGTTCAAAGAAGGTATGGCATATGTAGCTTTGTCACGAGTCAAAACATTATCAGGTTTATTCATGATAGACTTTGATGACTCAAAAGTTAGTGCTGATACAAACTGTGTAAAGGAGTATAATAGATTAAGAAGAAGCTATGCTCCTCATTTAGGTCAGTATCCTGTGTTGGAGAAACGTGTAGTTTCTCGTAAAAGGAGAAATGAGAATATCTGTAATGAAGATGTAGAGAAGAGGAAAAAAAAGAGGAGTGATGTAATTGCAAGCAAAAAGAATAAGGAAAATGAAGAACAGGTTGTAGGATGTCATTTTGAAAATAGCTCTGGTGTCAACTGCTACGCTAATGTAGTGCTGAATGTTGCATTTTATCTGGAAAGTTTGCAAGAGCAGATAATAGTAAATCAGGGAAAAAGATTCTGTTCAGAGCTCAGTCTCCTTTTTCGAAAGCTGAGTAAAGATAAAACTCAAATAGAAAGTGCTACTGAAATTAGAAAACTTTTAGATGTATGTTCAGGACGAACACAGTTTTCTCAAAATGAACAGCAAGATGCACACGAATTTTTGATGTATTTTCTTCAGGTAGTGGAAGAAGAAGGAGTTCCCATTGACATTTTTTTTGGTCTCTCTTATAAATGGGAACATAGTTGTGATAATTGTTATAATATATGTGGCTCTATTGTTGATAATGAAAGGTTTATTTATTTGACATTGCCAGAGAGTAAAACAGTCACTTTTGCAAAATTAGTTAAAGATGCTAATCATAGCATGAAATGTGGTGTGTGTAATTCTGACATGTTTTCAACATTAATTTTAAGGGAATACGGACAGTATGTAATTTTAATGATGCAACGATGTAGAGCTGATGGATCAAAATTGGATACTTTAATAAAGAAGTTTACAGGACAGCAATTATCAATTTCAGGAAAAACTTTTGTAACTGTTGCAATAATTTTCCATGATGGACCTACTGTTACTTCTGGACATTACACAGTTTATCTAAAATGTGAAAAAGGCTGGACACTGTGTAATGATTCCCAATTGATTTTCAAACAACGTTTGCCTTTTGATTTAGCAAATTCCTATCTAATCTTCCTGAAACCTAAATTTTAGAGAGATTTGGCAAGATCTGGACAAAATAATTTTACCATTTTACTGGATTACCATTGCAATTTTGTAGAAAAAAGATTTTTAAAATTATCATTTGGCCTAAAGGAAAGATAACCAATTGTAATGTGGACTTTTTTAAATTTTAATGCAATTTTCAAAAACCAATAATTTAGAGATAATCGGTAACTTCTGCACATTTTAAATTATGGAATGCTATTGGACTGCCATTGGAAATTTTTTCAAAAATGATTTAAAAAATTACTATTTGGCCATGTGGAAAAGTAAGCAATTCTATTGTGGACTAAATAAATTATTCAAAACATTTTCGTGAACCAAAATGTTACAGAGAATTGGTGAGATCTGGACAGATTAAACTTTAGAATTTTAATGGTTTTCCCTTGGAAATTTATTCCAGGAAAAAAAAAAAAATACTATTTGGCCTAAAGGAAATAAAATCAGATGTATTTTGGAGTTATTTGAGATATAATATTGTGATTATACTTCTGAAACAAACATATCAGACGGTATTTTAAAGAAAAAAGTATTGTTTTTAGATGATATTTTTTTAGAATAATATGCATTTCTGTAATGATAAGTTTAAGTGAGAAGACATTCTGGGCTTTTTTAATACAATCTTTGTGATTGTTAATTTTTTTTGCCCGCTGTAAAATGATGAATGCAATTGCTTTCACAATTAATAGTGAAATGCAATATATT
Source organism: Triturus cristatus (assembly GCF_964204655.1). Classification (NCBI taxonomy): domain Eukaryota; kingdom Metazoa; phylum Chordata; class Amphibia; order Caudata; family Salamandridae; genus Triturus; species Triturus cristatus. The sequence continues at coordinate 763,432,802 of NC_140581.1, read as the reverse complement.
CTGAAAACAGCAAAAATAAGGCAAAAATATTTTTTTGTAAAAAATGTAAATATGTGTATTGTATTATAAAATGGATAAAAAATATTAATACTTTTTTCTTTATTTTCAGATCGATATAGAAAATTTTCGGAAACTACAACCATTTTAAAAACTATTTTTTAAAAAAACAAATGAATAAATATTTTTTTGAGTGAGTATGGTAAGTTAAAAATAAAAATTGTAGTCTCTCAAGGACTTTGTAATGAGATAAATGATTTTTAGTGTTTTTTTTTAAAAAATAAAAAAAAGGTACGCTTACCGTACGCGTACGGTAAAAAAAAAAAAAAAGTTTTTAAAAAAAAAGATGAAAGATAAGGTTGGCTCTTAAAAGAACCGTTGTGTTCATGCAGGGACAGAGGAAAGAAAGATTGGGAATATTAGACGGTACGACAAGTGTGCTGATCTATTTTACTGTTCACCAGGGAAACACTGGTCTCCCTATAAGTAATTAGATCGTGACAAGTGGCGCACCGTACTTCAACCCTCGCAAACCGAGGGTTAATTTCCAGAGGGCCAGCAAAAGGAGATTCTCCCCCCACAGATGAAGGGCTCACCTGACCTGCAGAAGAAGGAGTCTGCCCTGCAGATGATGGTCCAGGCTGGGCTGCTGTGGATGTACTGGCTCGTCTTTCTGAAGAGTTACCTCCAAAAAGATGACCATGTGTCCTTCTGTGTACTTCCTGGAGGTGTCTCTTCATGGTGTGATTCCCAAAGGAATACTTCCTGTTAGGATTACCTCTAGAAAGTACACGCTTACACAGCTTGCAAGTAACTAAGGGTGCATTCACCTTTTGCTGGCCTTCTGGAAAAGTAAAATACTCCCAAACGTAAGAAGGCTTTACTTTCCTCGCTCTCTGCCTCAAGACAGTGCTGCTGGTGCTAGCCTCACTCTCAGAAGAGCTCTGCTGTTCTGCCATCGTATCCCAAAGACAAACCAGCTCCTTCTCCCAAGGGATCACAAGCAGAAATGAGGGGAATGGGTGTGGTGTAGGAGAGTTCTAGAACTGAAAGTAGTTTCAACCAATCAAAAGTTGTGTTTCAAGATCACATGACCTACCGTACGCTTACGGTACGCTTACGGTACGCTTACGGCAAAAAGTACGCGTGCGCGTAAAAAAGACACGCGCTTGCGCGCATGCGCATAACAGTCACTCCCCGGCACTTCCGCGTAACGTGCGCGTGTTGCGTAAGCGCGCACGCGTCCCACGCGCAGTACGCGCGGCTACGCAAAGTACGGAACTATACGCAAGCAGCGTAGATAGATTACGGGCGTTGCGTAAACCGTACGCTTACCGTGAGCTTACGGTACGCGTACTATAAAAAAAAATAAAAAAAAAAAAAAAAAAAACTGGAAATAAATTTTACATGTTTATTTTAAAAAATATATATAAAAAAAATATTTAAGGATTTTAAAAATTTAAGCATAGTCTTTATAAAAGATAAGAAAATTAAATTAAAAATATGTTTGAAAAAAATGAAGAATAAAAAAAAAAATAGCATTTAAAAAACCTTGCAAATTCACTGAAAAAACCATGGGTTTCACACACGTTATATTTAGGAATTAGCATTTAAAAAACCTTTCAAATTCACTGAAAAAACCATGGGTTTCACACACGTTATAGTTAGGAATTAGCATTTAAAAAACCTTAGAAATTCACTGAAAAAACCATAGGTTTCACACACGTTATAGTTAGGAATTAGCATTTAAAAAACCTTAGAAATTCAGTGAAAAAACCATAGGTTTCACACATGTTATAGTTAGCTGGACATTTTACTCGTAACAAACCAATGAAATTGCCCCGTTATAGTTAGTTCAGCTAACTATAACTCGCGCGCCCGCAATGCACTGCTGATGACGTCACATATTACATCACTCATGACATGGTCAGTGACATCACTCATGACATCACTGATGACATCTCAAATGACATCACTGATGACATCATCCTTGTGATAGAGTGGCAGACCTCCTCTCACCTTAATATAAGCTTTGATACACACATTCAAAAATAGAGACTAAAAATTTCAAAACAATGGACATACCAATACCAGTTACAACAACCTCTTCAGTAATTCTAAGATCCACATACACATCCACTCATTCACCAACAGTCCTATACAGTCACTCATACATGTACTCACTCATCATATGTACTCATACATCTATACATCCTGTTACACAATGCCACTCATCCATAGAGTTACTCACACACATAGTCACTCATGCTAATAAAGAATAAAACATACATTTACTTGCATATACAGTAATACACACACCACCATACTTACTTCTACGGAAACTTACACATACTTAGTCTTTTAAACAATCACTTATAGAAACACATACTTATTCATACAGGAACTCTTTCAATCTCTCCCTCTCACATATACTCACATATATACACCAATAGTCACATATACTAGTTAAAAACATATGTAGTTACTCCTGAAGACACTATTGAGACAGTCATTCACTCAATAACACACCCATACACACACTCATCCACACATACAGTCCTGCACACATGCTGTCTTCAACACATACAAACAGTGAGTCACTCATTCATGCATCTATGCACTACGTAATACCCCCCACCGTACCATACAGACACTCAGACTGATACTCAAAAAAACAACTAATAACCTATATAGACACCCATGTAGCTACTCACCAACCCATGCAGCCACTTATACACAAAGTGAGAGATACACTTAATCAGTCAGTAACACAATCAATTTTTCAAAAACAAATCATCCATTTAGACACTTATATACCCATTTATTCTTCCATCGACCTTGAGATACACATATATAAAACATATTTAATTTTCAGAAAAACACACATTCACTGGATGATGTCATCAGTGATGTCATCAGTGATGTCATTTGAGATGTCATCAGTGATGTCATGAGTGATGTCACTGACCATGTCATGAGTGATGTAATATGTGACGTCATCAGCAGTGCATTGCGGGCGCGCGAGTTATAGTTAGCTGAACTAACTATAACGGGGCAATTTCATTGGTTTGTTACGAGTAAAATGTCCAGCTAACTATAACATGTGTGAAACCTATGGTTTTTTCACTGAATATATATATATATATATATTCCCCGAATAGATGGCTGTTCCCGAGCCTCTTGATTACGGCGGGCACACGGCAGGGGTAGCCGCCCCCAATAATTACAATAAATCCACTGCGTCTTACTTTCCAGGTACTGGACGAAAGGACGAACACTGGAGCCGTGGCCACAATACAGAAGTGTGTTTATTTAAACACTAGGTCCGACGCGTTTCGGAGTTTACTGGCACTCCTTTTTCACGGGCCCTGCAGGGTGCAGGCAGACCTTGCGTTGGTGTGACTCCCCCAGTCGAGGTGATGCATCGATTTTCTCCACAGAACATTGGCGATGCGCCCATTCCGAAGACAAAGCACCAGAGCCGAGATATATTGGTTACAAAGCCAATTTGCTGGTTTTCTCCACGCAGTGGAGGGGATGCGTTGATTGTCTCTCACTACAGTGCCAGCAATGTGGCAGTTCGATGCCTTGGTTTTGGAGGCGATGCGCTGGTTCAGAGTGCAATGCACCGGTTCTGTTGCCGTAGCAGCTGCAATGCGTTGATTATGCTTCACCAAGCAAAGAATGTGTCAGTGCACTGGAGCCAGCACCTGGGTCCACTTTCTTTTTTTTCTTTTTTTTCTTTTTTTTTTTGAAACCGTTTATTACAAGACTCAAAAATATACAAGTATGGGCCTACAACCTTCCGGCCGGCCGCTAGCAATGAAAGGAGCATACGATATACATTTATAAAACACATGGTGCTGCGGCCGAGTATGCACAGGAGGTAACATCGTTGCGAGCCACACTATCCAGACCCCACTATACGGTTCCATTTTAAACTTAAAGAACAACAAATACAAACAAACCCACAAGGCAATCCTCAATCGGAAATAGCAACACGTGCTCCCCTAGAGGGGGGATCCTAGCCATCCATAGGAATCTCAAGAGGGGGGAGAGATCAGAACTAGGGCTGGGTACACCTAATGCCCAGGTACCGGGGGGATGAGTTGGCTAAGGGGACGGGGCCGGCGACGGATCAGGCAATAACGGTGGAGCACAGATTCCCCCGCGGTAGGCGTTCCAGGGGCCCCATACCTTCACCCATGTCGCAGGCTTACCTCTCGCCACATACACCACCTTTTCCCGAAACATGCACCAATCCATATGTTCCTTCCAGGCCGAGACAGTCGGGGGCCTCTGGGATCCCCACAGCTGGGCAATATCACGCTTGGCAACCATATACCCCAGAGTCACCCACCACGTCTGCGGCACCGAGTAATCGGTAGGCTCCCACACATTCAACAGGCATCTCCTCGCTTCGGGCAACAGCGCCACATGCGTGACCACTCGCAGCACCTCATGCACACCACGCCAGAACCCCTCCACCTCCGGGCACTCCCACAAGATATGCAGAAAAGTCCCCAGCGCACCACACCCACGCTTACACAAACCGTCCTCAGCATAGCCCATACGCAGGAGCTTTGGCCCCGTCATGTAGACCCTGTGGAGTATCTTGAGCTGGACGAAACGAAGGCGAGCCGGTATGGCCACCTCTTTCGGGGAGGCCACCGCGGAGATCCAGTCCTCGTCGTCCAGCTCCAGCCCATCGGCTACCCAAGCCCCACGAAGGGCAGTCAACAAGTCTGAGCGGTCGTTGATCAGTTTTTTGTAGATCAGTGAGATCGTGCTGTCAGGGACGTGTCCATCCAGCACTCTATCTTCCAGGGGGGAACACTCCGGGATGGAGGCAACGTCCGGAAAGACGGAGCCCAGCGCATGCCGGACCTGCAAATAACGAAAGTACTCGCTGCCCTGCAACTGAAATTCCGTCTGCAGCATCTCGAACGTTTTAAATCCTCTCCTCGTCCAGAGATCCCCCACTTTGCTAATGCCTATTAGGTCCCACTTCTCAAAGCCCTTCGAGGTCCACAAGGAGCCCAACCGCTCAGACGCGTATAGTGGTGATGCCCGGGTCAAACGGTCCTTCCACCCCATAGCTGCATTGGCCGCGTGCCACACTCGCACCATGACACGCGTGGGGCCCGTTAGGCGAGTGTCGGGCGCGCTAGAGTAGAGCGCTCGATTATGGTCACCACCTGGAAGTAGCATCCTATCCATTTCAAACGCCGGGTTTAAGGCGGGCCCATATAGGCCCTGATTAATCGCAGCTAGCTGGGAGGCCCAATAGTACTGTTTAATATCCGGGAGGGCAATCCCCCCGTCATACCATGGGAGCGTCAGCTTAGCCAGGGCAATACGTGGCCTCCCGTCCCAGAATAGGCGGCGCTGCAAACTCTCCACTTCGCGGAAGTAGCGCGCTGGGACGAGGTCCATAGTGTTCTGCAACGCGTACAGGAAACGCGGCAGCGACATCATTTTAAACAATGCCGCCCGGCCGAGCGGCGAAAGCGGCAAACGCCGCCAGCGCGCGACATCCTCTTTCAGACGCTGGAGGGGGGGAAGCAAGTTCCGATCATACCGAGCCTCCGGGTCCAGAGTAATGAAGACACCCAGGTACCTAAATCCCTGCGGGGCGACCTGGATCGCACAGCCCCGCGGGAGGATAGGAGCCTCCCCGGAGAGAACATACACACACGATTTAGCCCAGTTGATGACCAGACCGGAGTTACGACCGAATGAATGCAAAACATCAACCAGTACTATGAGTGATTTACGTGGGGAAGCTAGGTACAAGAGGATGTCATCAGCGTATAGGGATACGCGGTCCTCATACTCAGGGGTCCAGCGGAGACCACGGATGGAAGGCTCCCACCGCAGCCACTCCGCCAGGGGCTCCAAGGCAAGTGCAAAGAGGAGCGGCGATAAGGGGCAGCCCTGCCGTGTGCCCCGGCCCAGCTCGAACGGAGCCGACACTCTTCCGTTCACCACCACCTGCGCCAATGGGCCCGAATACAGCAATTTGACCCAACTGATGAACCCTGGGCCAAATCCAAACTTCGCAAGCATCGCCCAGATATATGGCCATTCAAGCGTGTCAAACGCCATGGTGGCGTCTAAGGACGCCAAAATGGCCGGCTCCCGTATGAACGGGGCACGTGCGAGCACACCGTGCAAACGCCGCAGATTAAGGGCTGTGTTGCGATGGGGAATAAAGCCAGACTGGTCCTGATGAACCAAATCGCCCACCACGCCGACCAGCCGATTGGCCAGTACCTTGGCGAGAATCTTGGGCTCCGCATTCAGTAGCGAAATGGGCCGATAGGATGTAACCCGGTCCCGAGGTCTCCCCTCCTTGTGGATGACCACGATTGTAGCCAGACGCTGGTCCAGCGGGAGGGAGCCCACCGAGTGTGCCGCCAGGAACATAGCCCGGAGGTGGGGTGCCAGCGTATCCGGTCGCAACTTGTACAATTCGATAGGGAGACCATTCGGACCCATGGCCTTGCCGGAAGCGACCGAGCGTATGGCGAGGGCGATCTCGTCGGAGGTGGGAGCGGCGTCCAACGACACCCTGTCATCCCCGGAAAGGGACGGCAGCGCGATATCACTGAGCAGGGCACGGGAATCCTCTTCCGAGCAGGGAGACACCGGGGAATACACCCCACGGAAATAATCCGCGAAGCAGGAGACGATTTCTTCTGGCTCAGTTACACACACACCATCCGTTTTCTCAATCAGCGGGACCACACGATTCGCTCTCTCTTTTTTGTCCAACCACGCTATAAGTTTACCAGCCTTATCACCCACATCATACAGTCGCCCCTGTTGCTCTCTACTGAGGCCCCTGGCCGCCTCCGTGACGAGGGCCCTATAGGCCGCTTGCTTGAGTTGGAGGACATGTAATGCGGCATCTGTCACCCCACCTTCTAAATTACCCTCCAACTCGGCTATTTCAGCCTCCATCCGGGTCACCTCCTCCCGCTCGCGCCTCCGGGCGTGGGAAATAAGGGATAGGGCCTCCCCTCGGAGTACTGTCTTGAAGGCCTCCCATAGCGGTACAGCCGAAGGCACGGACCCCACATTCTCATCAAAATATCGCTGAAGGGATTTAATCAATTCAGCGCAAATGGTGGGGTCGCGCAGGTACCAAGGATTGATTGGGACCACCCTACCCTCACCCCTCGGAAAGACATCAAAGTGCAGTAGGAGCGGGGAGTGGTCCGAAATACCCCGTGGCAAATGGTGCACCTCTCCCACCCTCCCAACATAGGCCGCCGGGACAAGGACATAGTCTAGTCGTGAGAGACTACCATGGGCTCCCGAATGGAAAGTGTACTGCAGCTGCGTGGGGTGTTTTAAACGCCAGCAGTCCACTAATCCAAATGTATCCAAGAGGCCGGGTAGCCACGCCTGTGCCCGAGGGAGGTCCCTAGGGGGGTGACGATCCACAGTCCCAGACACCACCGCATTAAAATCCCCCCCCACAACCAAAAGCCCCCCCGGAAGGCCAAGGAGAAGGCGCCCAAGGTCCGCAAAGGTGGTCGACTGCAGCCCCGGTGGGATGTATACTGACACAAAGACAACCACTTTGCCCTCCAGTCTTCCCACCAAGACCGTGTAACGTCCCCTGTCATCGTGGAGCACCTCATCAATCTCCAACGGGAGCGAGTTCTTCACCATGATGCCCACACCCCTTGAGCCGGACGTGAAGCCCGAGTGAGCCACTAGGCGATAGCCACGCCGATTCATGGCGCAGAAGGAGTTGCCAATGAGGTGTGTCTCCTGCAGAAAGACTACATCGGGCGAGATTCGCTTCAAAAACTGCAGGACCACACCCCGTTTGATCCTGTCCCCCAGTCCATTCACATTCCAAGACAACAAAGTTAGTTCCCTACCCCCCATCATATACAGAAGCCATCTGTAACGCCCTGAACGTCTCAGGATCGTTTAACAGACACGACAATGAGGACGCAACCACTTGTGAAGGGTTAGTTCTTTTAATGAAGGCAAATAAAATACAAAGAACAAACAAAAGTTATAGTCACTGGGATCCTCCAGGCTAAGTACGTTACCAGCCCACAGCACGGATGGTCCTAACCGTCCTCTGCATACACGCCGATCCCGGCGTATGCCAACAGAGGGCAGAAATGAAATGGCCGACAATGCCAATCGGTAGGCTGTGAGGGGCACGAAGAGTGTTGGGGAGAATCGAGGAGTCAGGGAAACACCCAGCCGGGGTCTCTACCTGAAGGGAGCAGCCGCTCAACCTCTTCCTCAGACTACACCGGGACGCGGAGTCACCTCCTGGTGATGCGTCACCGATACCCCAATCACAAGCAAGAAGACTGAACCGAGAGCAGCCGCTCGATCGATCCTGTGGACTTCCGAGTCTGTAACGCGGCAAACACCTCCTGGTGTGCGTTACAGCTGGCAGTCCCTGTGTCTCTGGTCGGGCTGGGAGTTACGACTCCAACCAGCAAAAGCGCCACTGCGCTTGGACTCAGCCGAGTCAAAAAGCGAAGCTCAATGGTTGACCGGTAGAGCTTCCGGGTCCTTCACAGGTGACGATGGGGCAAGACACGGCCCAGGGAGTAACGACTCGACCTACCTCCGTTCTTGCCTTACTGGAGCACCACTCCTGAACACTGCTCTTCACGAAGCAGGTACGTCGGTGTAAACACAATATCCGACAGCCTTGTACCTCCCGGTTCCTCCCTTTATAGGGCGTGTTTTCCTTGAGTTATGTAACAGCTCTCCTGTTTACATAAGGGCGTGTTTCCCTTGAGTTATGTAACAGCTCTCCTGTTTACATAAGGGCGTGTTTCCCTTGAGTTATGTAACAGCTCTCCTGTTTACATAAGGGCGTGTTTCCCTTGTATGACAGGAATTCTTGACAGTACATCCTCCCTCTCAGCGGCTCCCCACGGGTCCAGCGCTGGCAGGAAAACGCCGATGGAACAAGGAGACCAAGCGCGGAGCATGAACCCCTTCAGCCGGTTCCCATGAATGCTCCTCCGGGCCATAGCCTTTCCACGCAACCAGGTACCACAGCTTCCCCCTGCGCCATTTGGACGCCCGTATGCCCGACACTTCATACTCCACCTCCGACTCCACGCATACCGGCCTAGGTGTCCCAGACGGCTTGGAGGGTGCTGGTTTGAGCAATGATACATGAAAGACAGGGTGTATCCGCAATGACTGGGGCAAGCACACCTTCACGTTCACGGGACCCATACACTTGGTAATTCGATAGGGGCCCATGTACTTGGGATGGAACACACTGTTCTTTCGAAACCTCATGTTTCTTGTGGATATCCAGACGTAGTCTCCAGTGCGGTACAGTGGCCCGGGCCTTCTCTTCCTATCTGCCGCAGCCTTGTATCTTCTCTTGGCCTCTATTAGGACAGCCCTTGAGCGCATCAACGTGTCTTTTATGTGTGCCACCCTGTCCGCTGTGGCGGGAATCCTGTCCTCTCTGAACGGATGTAGAAATGGCAAGAACCTGGGATGTTGGCCATAGTTGCTATAGAACGGAGATGACTGTGTGGAGCTGTGAGTGGCGTTGTTATAGGCTATCTCTGCAACCCATAGCAAGTCGACCCATTCTTCCCTGCCCTGGTCCACAAAACATCGCAGATACTGTTTGAGCGTTTGGTTCAGGCGCTCGGTTTGGCCGTCCGTTTGAGGGTGGTAGCTGGTGGACAGGGCGGTCTTAACATGCAGCGCAGTGCACCAAGTCTTCCAGAATTGCGCAGTAAACTGCGACCCCCGGTCCGACACGATCACCCCAGGTAATCCATGCAGTCGTACCACATTCTTTAGGAGTAGTGACGCCAATTCCCCGGCCGTAGGGACTCTCTTGCAGGGGATGAAGTGCCCCATTTTCGTCAAGTAATCCACCACCACCAGTATTGCCGTCATCCCCTGGTCTACCGGTAGGCCCACCACGAAGTCCAGTGATATGCTATCCCATGGTCTATCCGGGGTCGGAAGTGGATGTAAGAGCCCTTGGGTTCGGCCATGGTCGGCCTTCATGGTAGCACACGTAGGACACTCCTGTCCCCACCTCCTGACATCCACTCTCATGGTTGGCCACCAGAAATGCCGTCCCATGCTAGCCACCGTTTTTTCAAAGCCCAAATGACCTGCGCATGGAGAGTCATGGCACCAGATGAATGCTTGTTTCCTTAGCCTAGGCGTGGGTATCAATAGGCACCTGCCCTTCAGGGGTATCCCGTCCTTCAGCTGCCATTCTCTGTGACTGAGGAGCCACCTCCGCCATGCGAATGACCTGATCCCTCTCTTTATTCCCCTCAGGAAAGTATCCGGTTGGATAACCCCCAATACCATCCTCGGGGAAATGATGGAACGCTCGGTTGCAGGCAATGGTTCCTTAACTGCAGATTGACGGGACAGGGCGTCCGCCTTCCGATTTTCCGTCCCCGGCCGATATGTGATGCGGAAGTTGAACCCCGCAAAGAAGATCATCCACCGCAGCTGCCTGGGAGAAAGGTGTCTAGTGGCCGTCATGAACTGTAGGTTCCGATGGTCCGTGTACACCGATACCACATGTCTTGCCCCCATCAACCAATGCCTCCATTCGGTGAAGGCGTCCTTGATTGCGAGAAGCTCCTTCTCCGCAATATGGTAGTTGCGTTCGGCGTCGTTGAGTTTGCGGGACATGTACGCAACGGGATGAAGCACCCCTGTGTCGTGGTTGCGTTGGGACAAGATAGCCCCCAGCGCCACATCCGACGCGTCCGCTTCCACCACGTAGGGGAGATCCGGATCGGGGTGAGCCAACACCGGCGCCTTACCAAAGGCGCTTTTCAGGGCCTCAAAGGCTTTGTTCGCTTCAGGGGACCTGACAAACTCCTTGGACTTCCTCAGTAGCTGTGTGATTGGGGCCACCACTCCTGAAAATCCATCTATAAACCGCCTGTAAAAGTTGGCGAAGCCAATGAAACTTTGGACGTCCTTCACGCTTTGGGGCACCGGCCATTCTTTCACCGCCTTGATCTTTCGTTCTGCCATCTCCTGTCCCTCTGGACTCAGCATCACTCCGAGGAATTCCACGGATGTGACGTGGAAGTCACACTTGCTGAGTTTACAAAACAGCATGTTTTCCCTCAGCTTTTGGAGCACAGCTTTGACGTGGTGTACGTGCTCCTCCACACTGGACGAATAGATGAGGATGTCGTCGATATATACGACCACGTAGATATCCAACTCCTCTCTGAATACCTCATTCAAAAAGTACTGAAAGGCTGCCGGGGCGTTGCACAGACCGAACGGCATGACGAGGTACTCAAAAAGGCCGAACCTGGTCTTAAAGGCGGTCTTCCACTCGTCTCCGTCCCTCATGCGCACCAGATGGTATGCCCCTTTCAAATCCAACTTGGTGTAGATACGAGCTTTCTTGACCTGTTCCAGAAGTACACTGATGAGAGGCAAGGGGTACCGATTTTTTATGGTTATCGCATTCAATGCCCTAAAGTCCACACAGGCTCTCAGCTCCCCATTAGCCTTCGGGATGAAGAAGAGTGGCGAGGCGGCCGGAGACTTGGACGGGCGGATGAATCCTAGCCTGAGGAGTTTATCCAGGTACCCCCGGAGATGCACGTTTTCAGGCTCCGTCAGGGCATACAGCCTGCCGCTGGGAACGCTGGCCCCTGGCACCAGGTCGATCTGGCAGTCAAACTGTCTATGTGGTGGTAGCACTTCCGCCTTCACCTCATCAAATACATCCTCAAAACTGTGATAAGCCTGGGGGAGAGCCACATCTTTTTCTGCCGCTGTAGCCACCGTCTGACTCCCGCTCTCATCTGCGTCAAGGGATTCCGTTCTTATTCCACAATGCAGGATGCAATACGGTGACGTCATTTCGATGCGATGTGTTGGCCAATCCACAAAGGGGTTGTGTTTCTGTAGCCACGGCAATCCCAATATGACGCCATATTGGGGCGCTCGGATGATGTTAAAATCGATTTGTTCCAAATGGTTCCTCCCATATCTCATCGGAAGGACCCCCGTGTGCTGTCCGATGGGCCCCGTCACCAATCGCCTTCCGTCTACCGCATAGACGTCTTCGGGTACTGCTTTGGGAAGAAGCACTAGCCCTAGCCTGCATGCCTCGTTGTGGTCCATAAACATGCCAGTGGCCCCTGAATCCACCATGGCCACAACGGGTATCCACTGGTCATGCACTCCCACGTGCACCGTGATAAACAGGTGTCGTTGTCCCTTAGTGACCGAGTTGGAAAGTGAAGGGATGGATGAGTGACTCCGAGATGCCCCTTCTCTGGTCTTGGAGTCCTCTAGTTTTCCGCCGGTATGTCCACCACGGCTGTTACCGACCGGTTGGCCCGATAACGTGACGTCTTCGGTTTGGCAGGGCATTCACGTACGTAGTGGCCTTTTTTGCCACAATATAGGCACAATCCTTGTTTACGGCGTGACTCTTTCTCCGTGGCTGTGAGGCTCGCTCGTATTGCGCTGATGTCCATGGGTTCTCCCTTGGATGCGGTGGAAGTTTCAGGACTTCCCACCGTCACATAGGATGGAAGGGATTTTCCTTTTCTCCCATGATCCCCCTTTCTTTCACTTAGCCTATGTTCCAGCCGTAATACCAGGTTGATAAGGCCCTCACATGTCTTGGGTTGAGGGTCAATATGAGCCACGGCGTCCTTGAGCTCATCGCACAGCCCTTGATGGAAGAGCGCCGTCTGTTTAGCAACAGGCCACTTGGTTTCCGCAACCAGCCTTCGGAACGCGTTGAGATACTGCACCAGGTCGTTGGATCCCTGTCTCAACTCAAGCATTTCACGGTCCGCCGTGTACGAGTCAGCCCTTCTGTCGAATACCTTCAGGAATTCCTCGCGAAAAGCACCCCAATCACATAAGAGGGGGTCGTCCCTGCTCACCAGAGGTACGGCCCATTGTGCCGCGTTTCCAGCCAAATAGGATATAAGGAAAGCCACACGAGCCTGACTCGTGGGGAACGCCTTTGGTTTGCACGATAAATGTAGCGCCACTTGTGTGAGGAATACCTGCACTGTGTTAGGATCCCCACTATACCTCTCTGGTGTTGCCAAGGGGATGGCTACCAGCATTTCCACTACTACCGCAGGGGTCTGGTTCGTGAGGGAGGTGCTGGGCGTGAGCGGGTCCAATTGGATAGCATCCAGTCTGGCTTTTACATCGGCTGTTTCTTTTCTAGAGGCAGCCACTTCAACTTGCATGGCCGCTAAAGCAGCCAGCACATCATCAAGTGTTGCCATGTCTGTTATCGACCGGGAGACAGTTAGTGTTATTAAGGTCGGATATTTTGTAACGCCCTGAACGTCTCAGGATCGTTTAACAGACACGACAATGAGGACGCAACCACTTGTGAAGGGTTAGTTCTTTTAATGAAGGCAAATAAAATACAAAGAACAAACAAAAGTTATAGTCACTGGAATCCTCCAGGCTAAGTACGTTACCCTATCAGAATACCAAAGGAGTTCTGCCTTTCTTTCCACATCCGTTCACACACAATGGAGGGAGCCGCTCAACCTCTTCCTCAGACTACACCGGGACGCGGAGTCACCTCCTGGTGATGCGTCACCGATACCCCAATCACAAGCAAGAAGACTGAACCGAGAGCAGCCGCTCGATCGATCCTGTGGACTTCCGAGTCTGTAACGCGGCAAACACCTCCTGGTGTGCGTTACAGCTGGCAGTCCCTGTGTCTCTGGTCGGGCTGGGAGTTACGACTCCAACCAGCAAAAGCGCCACTGCGCTTGGACTCAGCCGAGTCAAAAAGCGAAGCTCAATGGTTGACCGGTAGAGCTTCCGGGTCCTTCACAGGTGACGATGGGGCAAGACACGGCCCAGGGAGTAACGACTCGACCTACCTCCGTTCTTGCCTTACTGGAGCACCACTCCTGAACACTGCTCTTCACGAAGCAGGTACGTCGGTGTAAACACAATATCCGACAGCCTTGTACCTCCCGGTTCCTCCCTTTATAGGGCGTGTTTTCCTTGAGTTATGTAACAGCTCTCCTGTTTACATAAGGGCGTGTTTCCCTTGAGTTATGTAACAGCTCTCCTGTTTACATAAGGGCGTGTTTCCCTTGAGTTATGTAACAGCTCTCCTGTTTACATAAGGGCGTGTTTCCCTTGTATGACAGGAATTCTTGACACCATCGTTCGTCCCCCGGAGAGCACTTTAGAACTAACACAAAAATACGTTTGCCTTGTGATAAAAACGAACAACACCCCATCCCTACCCACCCACCCCAACAGAACTCCCCCCTCCCTGCACCCCTGCATGAGCCTGAACAGCCCCCCCAACGTGCAGTGTGCCTGTCGCCCCATATATAGTTAGACTAACTAGACCCCCTAGAGGAGGAGGGAGAACCCCCAATAGACCCAACACAACCTCCATAGGAGGGGAACTTACAAAAACTGACGCAGAATCGAAAGTGGCATCATTTTCGTCCAGAGTGAGGCCCAATATTAGACCCTCAGTCCCGATCCTGCGTGCCGTCTCCCCCCGCCGCCCCCCCCCCGCCCCCCCCCCCGATCACGATCCCCGGGCAGAGTATCCAGCCAGTCCCCGGCCGCTTCGGGACGATCAAAGAAGTGCGTGCGACCATCCACCTCCACACGCAGCTTGGCCGGGAAAAGCATGGCGTATTTGAGGTTTAGGTCCCGAAGACGGCGTTTGACGCCTAGGAAGCTCAGTCTCTGCTTCTGGACCGCTGGGGTGAAATCAGGATAAAAATTAACCTCCATATTGTCAAGCTTGACCGGTCCATGCAGTCTGGAGGTTTGCAGGATAGCGTCTCTGTCCCGAAAATTGAAAATCCGGGCGATGAGAGGTCTCGGACGGGCTCCGACCTTCGGCCTTCCCCCGGGAACCCTGTGGGCCCTCTCCACAGCGAAGAATTTGCTCAGCCCCCGTGGCTGGAGATGGGTAGCAATCAGGTCCTCCACAAAGAGATCCGCCGCCGCCTCCTCGCGTCCCTCGGGCACCCCGATAATGCGAATGTTGTTCCTCCGTGCCCGACTCTCGGAGTCCTCCAGGCGTCGATCCATAAGCGCACTCGCCTGACTAAGCCGGCGCACCTCTGTTTGCAAGGCCGCCACATCTGTCGTGAGGCCCGATGCGGTGTGGGCCAAAGAATCTACTCGGTCGTTGGTTTTGGAAAGATCGGCCCTCACCAGGCCAACATCCACGAGGACCGAGTCAATCTTCTGTGCCAGTGTATCAAACCGCTGGCCCACCGAGGCCTTCATCTCGGCAATGGCGCCCATGACATCTCGCAGAGTCAGATCTGCGGGCAGGTCTGGGGCATCAGGAGGGCTCTCAGGGGACTTGCGCGGTCCATCGGGAGATCCCTTCTGGAGGGTATAGCGGTCCATACTGTTGGCCTGATGGACGGCGCCACGCCGGGTCGATTTGGTCTTTGCCCGGTCTCCATCTTGTTTCGTGGCCATGGCCACCAGTCTCCCAGTCGCACCAGCCACGTCGTGTAGGGCAGGAAAGCAGGGCCACGAGCTCCGGGGGGGCCCCCTCAGAGCAGCGGGGTGGATCACAGCCTGCAGGCAGGCAGGGTCTCCCAGCAAGGCCACACCAACACCAAGGGCTCCGCGACCCAACCTCGCAAAGACGACAAGGTGGTGTGAAAGCGAAAGCGAAAGTGCGGGGTACGCGAGTCGCCAGGCCCTGCCTGCCGCTGTTGTTCACTTTGTCACTGGATCACCCCACAGCGCAAATCCGGGGTCCGGCGAGGGGAAGGCCGCAAACCTCAATCGGTGCTCACTCCGGTATCCGAGGTCCGATTCGGAAGCGGGAAACGGGTGCCACCTCAGCTCAGGTTCACCAACATAGTCCCCTCATCCAGGGCAGGATAATTTCAGGATAATCGTAGGAGGTTGCGGAGGTCCTCGGGAGCCTCGCACCTACGCGGCCATCTTGGTTGCGCGCTAGGCTCCTCCCCCCTGGGTCCACTTTCAATGGACCTGGCACAGGAGCAGGAGGCAAGATTTTGATATCACTGAGTCTCAAAACAGAAGGCAAGGCAGCATGTCCTTGGAGATCACTCTGGGTTCAAGCAACATTCCAGTTCTTCCTCAGCAGGGGCAGAGGGAAGCAGACAGCAGGGCAGCACAGCAGAAAAGCAGTTCTTGCAGAGAAGCAGTCAAGCAAAGTGGCAGTCTTTCTTCATGGCAGAGTTTATCTACAGGTCCAGAAGTCCCTTATTTAGTGGGGTCAGAGACACAGTACTTATACCCAGTTGTGCCTTTGAAGTGGAGGTGACTTCGAACAGGGACTTTGAAGTGCACAGAGATCCTCCCTTCCCAGCCCTGGTTCCAGACTTACTTCAGGGGAGTTAGGCAGCGCTTTGTGTGGGAAAAGGGCACTTTCCATTCAGGAGTAGGTGCCAGTTCCTCACTCTCACCCTGCCCAAGATGACTTATCAGGATGTGGATGGCTACTCAGTCACACCTAACCTTCCTTTTGTATGTGGCTGTCTAGGAGGAATGCAAAAAGTCCAGCTGTCACCCACACCAGATGTGTGTTGGAGACAGGGGGCAGGCACCAAATTACTAAAGTAAGAAAATGTAAACTTTCTAAAAGTGTAATTTTTAGAATTACAATTTAAAATCCGACTTCATCATAATTTGTGATTTTAAATTGTGATTCCAGAGACATCAGACTTGGGGGTCCAATCTCTTCCCAATTGGAATTTAGAGTTATAAAATATAATAAAGCAATCCCAAAGTTATTCTAAGGGAGAGAAAGGCCTTCCAGTTGTGAAAAACGAATTAAAGAGTTTTTCGCTACCAGGATGTGTAAAACTTAAAAGTACATTTCCTACTTTTTAAATACACTGCACCCTGCTCTTAGACTGTACAGGGCCTACTTTAGGGGTTACATGTATTAAAAAGGAAGGTTTATGCCTGGCAAGAGATTTAACTTGCAAGGTCAACGTAGTAGTTCAAAACTGCACACACAGGCTCTGCAGTGGCAGGCCTGAGACATGGTTAAGGGTCTCCTTACGGGGGTGGCATAATTAGTGCTGCAGGCCCACTTGAAGCATTCAAATTACACACCCATGGCACATGTAGTGCACTTTACTAGAGACTTATAAGTAATTTAAATTTGCCGATTGGGTATGAGCCAATGTTACCATGTTTAGAGGAGGGAGCATATGCACTTTAACACTGGTTAGCAGTGGTAAAGTGCTCAGAGTCCTAAATCCAACAAAAACGAGCTTAGAAAAAGAGGAGGAGGAAGGCAAAGAGTTTGGGGTGATCCTCATGAGAGGTTCTTTTTCCAACAATACCACTGGCTTATATCCATTTGGCATATTTAATTTACTTATATGTCCCTAGTACACTGCCACTACATGTGCCCAGGGCCTGTAAATTAAATGCTACTATTGGGCCTGCAACACTGGATGAGCCTCCTGCGTAAGTAGCACTTTAAAAATGCTTCAGTGGTGGAATGAGTTAATTAGGTGCTCACCACCCCTCCATTCTGCATAGCGGTCAACATGTTTCTGCCGGTTCAAGATCAAATTTCCGGCATTCCTCAGGACAAGTTAGATCCCTATGCCTTTTTTCAAACCCCTCTTGCTACCCACATTTGTGGGTTTATACTCCACCTGTAAGTTTGGAGTCTTTGTTGTAACTTACTCTTTCACAATAGGAACAGAGTTTATCAAGCATGTTGCTGGAACAGGCACTGGAGTAGAGAGCGACCCTCTGTAGTCACACATTCGTCAAGAGTGGTGCGCCGCCTACGCATTCCGTCTCTCCTGGTGCCGTGTAGTTGCAATTAACTCATTCCACCACTATCCATTGGGTGTACATATGTCTTTATATATACCATTTTAATCTGACTAGGGAATCCAGGAATAAAATTATTATAGAGATATCCCTGGGCCAGTTTTAACACTCATTATTTCTGCACTTAAGGATCCTGCCTTTTTTGTTTGTTTGTATCACTGTTGTATTGTTTACCCCTCCCTATTGCTCCGCCTCTAGCGTTGGTCTGCGCAGAGGCGTCAGTAGCAGCCCAATGATGATGCATGCCACAACCTGTTGTGGGTGAGGGCAGTTTTTACAGAGTATGTGTGCTCTCTTCTAACAACCTAGCAATTGCTAGATATAAAGTTGGCCGCTTTTTTTTTTTTATTTTTTTTTTCTCTACCTCCTAGTTTGCAAATAAATCTTTAGCCAAGCCCAAACCTTCCGTTTTAATACAAGTATGTTACCCCTAGGGGAGGCCTTGGATTGCCCAGAGGGCAAGGTGCAATGCATTTAAAAATTAGGACATGTACTTTTAAGTTTTACTCCTAAATTTATATTTCACTACTGCAAGGCCAATCTCTGCCATAGGATAATATTCAAGTTACCTTACTACATTTTATAAGTGTAATTTCCAAATGGAAAGATATGACCTCTTCAAGTTCTCTGCCGTAGGAATCATATTTTAAAATGTTATCTTATGGTAAAGTCGGATTTTCAATTGCAATTCTGAAAATACCACTTTTAGAAAGTTAGTAGTTTGTTGCCTCAGCCATTTGGTGCCCGCAGCCTGTCTCTGGTCACATGACTGGGTATAGTTGGCAGTTAGGCTTTGTGTATTTCTCCTAGATAGCCACACACAATGGAAGCTTAGGCGTGACTGGACGGGCCATCACTGACATGATGGGTGTGAAGAGCTGGGCCCTGACTCACTTGCACCTGAATAGGCTGTGTCCTCTGTCCACACAAAGGACCTAACAACCCTGCATTGTCACTTCAGCCAGCTTGGAGCCAAGGCAGGGGAGGCAGGGAATTCAATGCACTTCAAAGACACTGTCTAGAAGCTTCTCCCACCTTTCAGAACCAGGGCAGTGTATAAGAGAAGAACCTCAGACATTACACTTCTGAACCTGTGGTTTCTCTGCCAGGTCAATGGCCTGCTGTGCTGCTGAAATGACTGTCACTCTGCTGGAGAGCTGCTCTGGTGGGGCTGCTGCCTTGCTGTGCTGACCAGCTGCCTGATTTCCTCTTGCCTGAGGAATAAGAACAGGACCTGCAACCCATCTTGAACACAGGACTCAAAGGGCTAGTCTGCTGGCCTCCTGACCTGAGCCTTCTGGACACAACAGGCTTCCTAATAGCTCCTGGACCCATTTTCAGCGGGTTCCTGACCCCTAAGAGGTGCCTCTCAGGTCCTGTACCCTTGATGTGGCTCTTGAGCTCTTAAACTGAAGATTTTGGGAGACAGTGAATGGGCCCGTTCTCACCAGAACCCTGCCGCCCGCACCGAAAATCAGCGCGAGCTGCCACTAGTCTGTCTTTTTGCACAGCAAGCATCATCATTCGCCAACGTGGACCACCCATGAAAAGCTCTAGTCCTATGTCTGTGACACCTGGCCTGTTCTTCGCACCTGTCAAACACCGCCAGCAATGCTCTCCTTGCTCCCAGCAACTTTCTTCAAGGCGAACAGGACACTTGGCTCAAAACTTGAGAAGGTGAACCTTCAGCGTGACTAATCTGGGACTGTATCCGACATGTGCTCCATCATGGTCAGCTTGTACTTTTGAAGTTGGCCCGGTCCACTATGCCCAGATAGACGTGGTTGGCGCTCTATGCTTTTAGGTGATATATTGCAGTTTATTCTTTCAATATTCATGCCTCCGGTTCCACTGGGATCTTTTTGTGTGGTGTTTTAAATGTTTTATTGATTGAAGTGTTGCACAACATCGTTATACATTGCCTTTAAGTTAAGCCTGACTGCTGTTTGCCAAACTATCAGGGGGTTGAGCACTGATTAATTTGGGGTTTGCATCTGTCACTTCGACTAGGATGGTGGTTACTGCTTGACTAGGGCTCACATCCCAGACAACCTGTAACCTAACAGACCGATTCCTTTTTTCTCATTCTACAATGAAAGCCTATCAGGCTGCATTTCTTTTTCTTTTCTTCATAGAGGTTTTCCTTTCTACACATGAAATGCTCCAATGTATGTTTGAAAATAGTATTCAGATTCATCGGATTCTACAAGAAAATGATAGTTTGTCACAGAGTGTAACTCATCATGAAGACAATGGATATTTATACCCTGTGTGAATTCTAAATGAACAATAAATATATAAGAAGTGGTATGGGTTTGACACAGGCAGCACAGAATTATTTTAGTATTCATGACTATCAATGAAGATCCTACAATGCAGAATCTTGGTTCTTCTTCACCTCAACATCAACATTTTATACAAACCAATCTGGTCATCACTACTCCTGCCCACTTCCACCCTCTAGTCTTCTCATCAATCACTACAGTTGTGTATCTGGCAGACAAACTAGTAAAATACCAAGCAGGAGCCTACGCACTTCAGAGAAGTGGAGAGTTTTGAACCTTAGTTTTGGGGAGACGATATCTGAAAATAAATATCTATAGCCAGTCTAACATAATTAGGGACTGAATTTTTAAAAAGACTATTGATGGTCCCTATTAGTTCTCCTACGAAATGTTGTCACTCCGAATTGGGAGTGGATTATGTTGAAGACCAAATAAAAATTTACACATTAATTTTATGGGGGAAAGTGTGGTCTTCAGAGGAATTGTCATTCACTAGAGAGATCATGAAGGACTGTATGAGTCTGGAAAATATATCGTCCATTCCTTTGCTCCGTTATGTTAAAAATGCATTCAATAAGATTGGTCTGGGAAATTATTATGACAATCCCGAAAGCATACCAGCTAATATGAAACCAATCATAAAAAATGCTTATTACAAAGAATTAGGAATGCTTGACTCGGTCGACGAGCTTTTAGTATATAGGCAGTCAAGAGACCAGGAATTTTATTTATCTTTTAGCACCCATACACAATCACGCTTCCTTCTGACTAGGTTTCTTTTCTGCACAGTGTACCTTCTTCTGGCTTTGCCTAACACAGTGAGCTGGTGTGAGAGACTGACTCCCTGTCCATATAATAATCTAGCCCAACAAAGCACAATGGACTTTATGCTCTTTTGCACACTATATAAGGATATAAGGGACCGTTTTATTAGGCCAATTTTGAAGGAAATTTGTCCTAGTTCGCATCAAGAGGGTTTTAATTATTTATTATCTTTATCTTCGGTTGCCATCTGTAGTGCTGTGCTTAATTTTATTAGAACTGCATCATCAATTAGGAAACGTTATGAATTGTGTTAGGAAATCCGGGTAATGCGATTGAAGGGTTTAAATCCATGCAGTTATTTTCAGATAGTGATAGAATACACTGAAAGCTTAAGATCATGTTTTAAATTTTTATCTTGTGAAATCTAAGTATTTATCCACCCCAAATGATGTATTGGAAAATTTTAAAGATGTTTTATGTATGATGCTTACTTTTATGATTCAATGAATCGAATAAAGTTTATTTGATGATGATGATGATGACTGAATTCTAGATTTAAAAGCAACTTAAAGGAAGGTGGTTGGGTTCATTGCTTTTATTCAGAAAGCAACTGGAATATATTCTCTTTCCTTTTTAGGAGCCAGAGACCTTCACCATGGCCTGTTCACGCTCCTCCCGACTGTATTAGTGCCACTTCTTTTGAGACTTGGTCTGTGGAAGGGTCTTGAACAGAAGCAATGTAACACGATAGTCAACACCCTTTACTTTACTGTGGCTGCGGGGGGGTTTTGAGCTCCTCTTCTTCTTGCTACGCTACGCTATTGATATTGCTAACTTTGTCGTTTTTGCTGTCAACACTGTTTGGGGGATTTCAAGTGTTGTTTTCTATAGTCCTTCTTTTTATCTAGACAAGCAGCCTTTTGGAGTATCCACCTCTGATTTTATCCTGTACATCGCTTTGTCTGCATGCAAATGGATGAGCGTGATCAGGGTAGGATTAGGATCACAATTCAGCCCAGGAACCCCCAAAAATGTGTCCCTCATTCCTGGATCACACTCATTTATAAAACAGCATTTGGCTAGTCTCATTGGGCTCATTTTTAGAGAAATGTATGATAAATTACGAATTTTAAAGCTAGAAGCATTGGTGAAAACTAGAAGCACTACATTTTGACTCAGCGGGTAAGGCGAAATAAAGTGGCCCAAAGGCCACAACTCCTGACCTGGCTATGTTTGCCACTTGGCCATTTTTGTAGCCAGCATTACCAGTATTTTAATGTCCTGGCTGGTAAGAAAATGATGAAAATCACCTAAAGCTTGTATTTTCTCCTCTGATCAATCTGTACTTCAAACAATAAACATAAGGTGAATGCAGTTTAAAATGTGGTATAAAGCTCCTTTAATTATCTGTGACAGATAGTTAGAAAATAAACAACGGAGGAAAAGCCATGTTAAGAAGGAATACAGACATTTTTATAATTGTATAAAGAATCCTCTTTTATTATTATTCCAGCCTTTGCAGACTCATCAAACAAGAGCAGAGGGTTCGTTTTTAGGTCTCGCCTGAGCCAGCGCATGCGCTACTCGGCGAGACATTTAGTGTGTGGGTTTTCAAAGTGCTACCACATGCTTCTGGCAGGCATAGAGCATGCGGTTACGCGCACAATGACGAGCAGAGGCGCCATATGGCTTTCTTCTCTTGTCATGGTGCGCACACACCTCTCGCCAGCCTGCTTTTGCCGTTGTGCGCATTCCTCGCGGCACCGTTTCCTTTCCTTGCTCTCCCAAGCACCTCGCTCCGCCCCTCCCCCACCACAGAGCGCGTCCCCGCGATCGCTATCACTTTCGCTTGATCGCGATCACTTTTACGGCTGCGTTACTTTCACGGCCGCGCGGCCAATGCTTGTTTCGTTCTTGTGTTTGGGCTCAGCTCACAGAAGCCTAAAATGTGGGCGACGTTGAGTGTCGTGCTTTTTGCACGCCTGGACGATCGATTCTTAGTTTTATCTTTACCAATGCCATTTCCAACCCTGCTACAATTGTACATGTCACTCCTATCGCCACCATTCTTGCTCCTCCCGCCACCTTTACACTATACCACTAGCCTCTCACCCTCCTTTCCTGCTCATTCTTCCTCCTCTACTCTGCTTTTACCCTGAAGAGTGTGTCTCTCTCTTTGACTCTGGAACATCTTCTCTCCTGCCCTCTTCGCGCCTCTGCTGACTCTGCCTCTTTCCTCGCACCCCTCCCAAACTCCTCCCCTCCATTTGTGCCCCGTTTTTCTGTCCCTTTTCCCTTTCCCAACCGTTGCATGGCTAAACACTTATAAGGTCCCAAAGGCGAGACCTATTGGCTATGCCAATGCTTGTTGAAATTGGAATAAGTGTTGTTTTCTAAGTGTTACTCTGGCAGATTCCTAGGACTTCAGAATCTTGAAGCTATGTTCTGCGTTGCCTGTAAGCTCTCTGGTGCTTAAGAAGGCGCTATATAAATATATATATATATATCTCTTGCACGTGTGCGTTTGTAGATGCACATAAACAGATACAATTCCTTGTCGTCTGCTGATAGGTGTTAAAGTGTACTGAGGTATGTAATAATTTACATTGGGGGCTGACTGTAACCCTAGAACAGGACAAGTGATTGGAGTGAGCCTTGTGACTTGCAGCTTGTGTTGTTGGTTGGGCTTGAGATTCACTAGTTTAGTTTTAGAAAGTTATTTGCTAGTGAGGAAAATAATCAAGAGAAATCTGATTTTGTTATGACAGATATGTAAGCGACCCGCTAGAGGATGATGCTGTGCTGCACAGTGGCAAAACTGGCACTTCTGCACTGTCATATCTCTTCTAGGTTCACTAGCTGTTCATAATTCCTCCATTCAGTGTTGAATCCGTAAGTGTTGGGGTACAAAACTGTTTCTACTCTTGGTCGGTATCAACATAGGCAGCGCCTGGGTATGGTGTTGTCCGTAAGCTCACAGTACCCCATTATGTGAGCACAAGTGTACAGTTTTTATTTACGTTAGGGTTCAGATGTGTATCGAGGAGCTCCAGAGGAAGTCACTGAATGTTTGTTAAGACAACGCAATTAGAATGTCAAAACCTTTGAGGAACATCAATTAACAGTGAATTGGGGGGAAAAGTCTTCCCTAACTTCAGAAATGAGAAACACTTTCTTGGGAGCAGATCTGGATACTGGGAAAAAAAGATGTACCCTACTTTAACAAGAGTGTAGGCACTGCAGGACAAGCTCACCTTTACTAGATGTCTCAATCTTTGACGGTGAGACCAGAGATGAAACTGTTCAGTATGACGCCATCTCGCTGTCTCCTGATTCCCAACACAAAATTACACGAGTCCTATTCGGGAATGGCTAAACAGCCAGCGGACGCAAGCAACGGGAAAATGGGAGGAGCAAGTATTTCTTGCAGCAAGATCAGTAAGGAGAATAAATGGGGACTCATAGAGAATATGTTAAGTGGGAAGACTTTAACTCCTTCACTATCCTCACATCCTCAAAGCAACAGACGTAACACATATGTACTGTTGAGCACACGAAACCGCTGAGCAAGAGGTGCCCCAGCACATCAGTTACTTGGTATTGAAAAACATTTTTCCAGCCATAAAGGCATTCCAGAGCCACATGCAAAGGAGAAAGTACAGATTTTAACAGACAACACAACTGCTATCTTTTACTTTAACAAGCAAGTGGTCATTTTTTCAAATTTCACTTTAAGTAATTTTGCTGAATGTTTTCTCCAGAGTAGTGGCTGATGTATAGTTTCTTTTAAGCAAACGTTCATGAAATTTCGGAAAAGGTTCGCAAAAAGTGTGTATTGCAACATGTTGCCCGACGTAAAGCACTTAAGAGCCTCATCAGTGGTAGTAAGCGCCATATTAACGCAATTACAATTACAAAAGTATGTGTGCGAGGTGTACAGAAACTTGTGTCTGCGTTCGCTCCAGAAAATGTTTTTCTGCAAGACATTTTCTGCAATACCTCTCACCCCGTCCAATCTCAATGACCACCGTCATGCAGCCAGGCTGACCCGTGTCACGAAGATGACGTATTTGTTTTTTCTGCCACCTGCCCTAAGGTGATCCTAAAAAATAAACAAAGTAAACTCCATAAACCCGTGTTTCGTAGTTATAAGCCATCGGTCATATCGAACAGTAGTCGCCTCTAGTTGGCAAAGGGTTTGCCCCCGTCCTCCCACCCTCTGAGTCGTTCTCGGTCATTAGCACTGTATAATGCCCACTTGAGATCGATCCAAACGCCCTGGAGGCGTTATTTATAAACCGGTAACGATAGCGCACTTTACCCTGCCACGCTGATCATTGGTGTCAGGAGGGGGCATGTAATTACAGGAGCAGGCTGGGGTTGTGGCAGCTTGAGCGGTGGGGGAGGGGAGCTCACGTCAAGGGTGAAAAGCAATCGCGGCAGAAGTGCACGTGCGTTCAACAGGGCAGTAGATGTGCTCATATACGAAGGTGTACCATCTGTGTGAGTAGCGGTAGAAATAAGAGACTTCGTATAGATACAAATTGTGATTTTGTTGCTTACAGAGTCCCTGGTTTGTGATCCGAGCAGCTGAGCAGCGAGATTATATCTCCAGACTGGGACCTGCCCATCCCCCAGCCTGCGGTCCTCTGAAATCTGGGGGTTCCGTGGACAGAGGGAGCCCTCAGGATAGCCACTGTCGAGGCACTGCCTGCCCAAGCTTCAAGGCGCACTGTGCTAGGGCAGTGCTGGGAAACTGTGCAAGGTGGAGGAGGCAGCCCAAACGCTGCACCATGCCTCCTCCACCTTGCACCTTGGGCTGAAAAGATGTTTGACAGCAAGTTACCCGTTCACGAACGGACACTAATTATACAAACTCTACACTGTCTGTGATGCGCTGCCTCGTAAACATTCACTCCATGAAGAAACTACACGACGGTGGGGTGCACAAGTGTGCCGATCACGTCCCCGTGCCCACTCTAAACAAGCGCTGAAAGGCCAGCGCGGCCCGCGGCCGCCTATTCACTTAATTTGTGTAGTTGCATAATTTATCTTTTACATTTAAAAGACGAGTTAGTTTCTAGCACACAAGTACAAGGTTAGGTTAGGTTAGGTTAATGACATTTGTTAAGCGCATGGTTGCACAGAGAACAGTGCGTCCCCGCGCTGACAGCCCTATCTACATCTCATCAGCTGGATCACAGAAGGAGTGCTTGGCCTACTCGCGCACGCTGTAAAAAAAAAAAACAGCAAACATAACAAAGACAAAAAACAAGCATTGGCCGGGAAAGTGACACGACCGCGCGAATAAACAAGCCGAGGTGACAAGAAGGGCTGGGCGAGAAGGGAGGGGGGAATGCCAGCATCAGAGGAGCCTGATTAAAGCTGACGAAATGGAGGGGGAGAAGGGAGGAGGGAGTGCGAGCAGCAGCTGTGCACGTGCACTCCATCGTGCACTCAAGCTTTAGGCCTGCCAAATCATGTGGGTAGCACTTTTGAAAGCCCACTTACAAAATGTCTGAAAGAGACAGCTTGCGCTGTCTCAGCGAGACCTAAAAACAATGGGTGTGTGTTCTTTTTAAAGGTGTTCACACCCGCAATATGCTGTGGGCTGATACCAATGTTGGAGGACAACTCTGTAAACCAGTGCCACATGCTGGCAAAACATGGGTAACCAAAGGTAGAAAGGGGCTGTTCCAAATATCCTTTCTGTACGAGTCTGCTGTGTGTTGTGTGCTCGTGTGTTGTATGACAATGTAGGTTCGCACCCCACAGCTACACCTGCATACACCTGCAGCTGCTTGTATGTGTGACATAAATAGGACTACTAAAATACCTTTCATCACACACGTTATTCGGCAGTGTTGCCCATAATAACAGGTACACGCCCATAAATCTAGACCAACACCAGTGAAACATGCAACAGATATTCCACAACGCAGGTGGAGAGCAAAGCACGAGTGATTCTTGCAATTAGCAAGAACCTCAATCATTCGTGTATGAAGATATAGGCAGCTGTGATGTTATCACCTGCAGGCTCCATTTACCTCACGCACACCCACTTTTAGCCAAGATTTGCTGTGTAGTCATCATTTGAGGATATATGACCTTCCTTCACAAGCTATACGTCAGGAGTCACACTGCAGGAGTTACATAGGATGCCATTGCATCCCAGGAAAGTTTCTGAACCTTTACTTCACAGGAGTTACTATTTAAAATCTTTAAATCAACTAACCTCAACATTATAAATGTTTATATGTATAAATATGTATGAGTTTTGTGTATGTATATTACACTGGCAGTCACAGCGCCACAGTGGTTATGACTAGGTGAGAATTTCCATAGGGAATTTTTTTTTCCTTAATAACTTTAGCATTTAATGCAGAAGCTGCACAAACTTACAAAAAGTACATCCACTTTGAGTTCTTCATGTCAAGTCTTGTGCAGCTCAGTCAAGAAGGGAGTAAAGAAAAAGTAGTAGGTCTCACCATTGACATTTTCCATTTAAAATCCTATAGGATTCTTTGATACAGATAAACAGATGCAAGGAATTATATCACATTTGGCACAAAGGTAGAATTTATTCAACCATTGTGCTTTTGTATCTATGGTGTAAATCTATTCAGAGAAATTAGCATTTAAAAAAGGTGCTTCCAATGGACATGAAGAGGTCACTTTTTAGAAATATCAGCACCATTAATTTGCAGATACAAGCATGCACAAATTCATTTAAAAAATACAGGCACCCCACAGGAGTGTTGGGTGAAGTAGCTGGAATGCAAGGGCAGCCAAGACCCTGCAGCCAACCCCACTGCACACGCCCAAAGGCTTGGAGGTCAAGTATCTTAATTAAAGTCGTAAACATTAGCATTTTCCAGTCTGTGAGTAGGAGCCCCAATACCTTTTTTGTACTGTCAATCTGGTATTTGTAAAGGCAGATGTATAACTGAAAGACTAATAGAAACCAGCATTTGTTGTATTGGTTTGTTTTCCAATTAAAAGAAGAAATACCTAAATCACGACTGCATCACAAGCCTTAACTTGCTCTGTAGGGAAAAACAGTGAGAATAAACACAAGCAAAATGAGTTAAAATGCAACCAGATTGGCAGTAGCAGTAGAAAGCTCAAGAAACATACACTGCTCCTTTAGGAAACCAGTAGGATCTACATCCCATCCTGAATTGCTTTTTTTTTTAACATCTTTTTATTAACAGAAATAAAAGCTTTCCATTCAGTGAGACAATATATATAGCAGTGGGTAAGCCAAACAGTTATATGACAGTATTCATCCTGTGCAGAACCCTTAGTTTGCTAGTAATTCGTGGCACTTCCAGTTAACCCCTGAACCACCCCCCGGCACCCGTGAGAGCAATACCCCTCAATCAGTCAATAAGTCCCCCCGGTATACCATCCATGCCTCCCAGATCTTTTCCCATTTACGCGGGCACCCTCTGCTCTGATACACAACGTGTTCAGCTCGCTGACACCAGTCGAGATCCCTTTTCCAGCCCTCTATCGACGGAACCTCCATAGCCCCCCACAGTCTGGCAATATATTTCATTTTGCCACCACCCCGCCAGCGTGAGCCAGATAGTAGCCCATTTGGGCCACGCTACCTCCCCTGTCACTCCCAGGATAAACCATCTGGCGTCCACCGAGACCTCGGAACCCACCACCTCAGACATAACCTGCGCAATGGCTTCCAAATACCTCTGTATCAGTGGACACGCCCACAGGATGTGAAAGAACGTCCCAGTCTCATTTCATCCCCTCATACACTTGTCAGACCCACAAATGCGATGCTGCACTGTTCTAGGGACATAGAAACTGTGAAGAATCCGGAGCAGAACCAGGTGGAACCGTGCCCTGACCGCTATTTTTCTGGGGCTCTGTAGGGCCTCTGCCCAATCGTCATCCTCAAGGAGTCCAACATCAGATTCCCAGGCCTCTCGTAACGGTCCCAACGGATCTAGCGTGCTATTAATTATCTTTTTGTTTGTAAGTGAGATGGCCGTATCCACCATGGGATCGAGTAAAAGCCTATCTTCTAACGGAGAATAATCCGGCAACAGCTCCCCCTCCTTCAGATGGCAATGTAATGCATGCCTCACCTGCAGATATCTTTAAAATTCCCCGATAGCATGGCTGGAAAGTCGAGCATCCTCCCCTGTTTCCAAACATCCCCCAGCAGATCTATACCAATGGTACTCCAACCAACCCATCCTGCATTGTTAAGCCATTTTCAGTACAAATATAGCTTTTTTGATAAGCCTGATTCGTAAGATACATATTACCATCCATGAAAAGGAGGCAGTCAGATGGAATGGGCATTTATGACCTCATTGAGGGTACCTATGACTTAGAACTAGGATTACAAGTAAGTAACTTTCCAATTGGAAGATATTCTTTGATAATCACAAAGAATAGATCAGAAAGTCATTCCTAACAAAAGGCAGCTTTAAGAATGTAAACAAAGACGTTTGTAAAATAATCTTGGCTAACCAGTGTTGACTTTGAAGTTTGAATCTTAGCAATTGTGCCTCATGCATATAAGGATTGACCTCCTTGGAGTCACTTTGCCAATTTCACAGAAGGTTACAATTTGTTTATAACCTTTAGCTCTTACCTCTGGTTATGTCTGGTAATGTCTTGTTAGTCAAATTACACAAAAGATTAATATTGGAGCCAATCCACCTAGCCAAAGACTGTAGCCAAGGACTGTTTAGAGTTAAAGACAAATTATCAAATAGTGCCATAGGTGACAAAAATGTTGCTGCGAATTAAATCTTCCATCCTGTCTAGGTAAAAATATAAATAAAACTCTTCTAACATCGAAAGAGTGTTAGGACCTCTCTGCCAGTGTAGTAGTATTCCTAAAGAATACTGTCAAATTAATAGTTTACGTAGTGCAGAAACTAAAGATTATCTTTCGTAAAAATGAGAGGTGAGTTCTTATCACTACCCTATTAGTGAGGAAAATCATATAGGGCTCTGGAGCTGATAACATCGAAAGCTCAGTAACCTGCATGAAGACATAATAGCTACTAGGAAAACTGTCTTTAAAAACAGGTGTTGCAATGACATTCTATGTCAGGACCGGAGGCTTCGGATTATGCTATCTCTCTTCGCTTTATTAGAAATAACAAACATTTATTTATTTCTAATAAAGCGAAGAGAGATAGCATAATCCTCGCCTCCGTGTCCTTAATAGAATTGGAACTTACCGTCATGTTACTAGGCAAATTCCGATTCTACAGCACATTTGCTCAAAAGGATGACCCATTCATTTGGATAACTAAATTACACTCTCAGGATGACAAGGCTCTGGATTAGAGGAAAAATATCTGCAACCGCTCCAAACAATTATTTATGACTGGCATAGTGAGACATTATCTCTTGGCTGGGGGTCTTTTGAAATTATGCAGGAGACTGAATCAAAATTCTTCTATTGGCACTTACTACAGAAATCTTTCGACTTGAAAGAGCAAGCAACCCTCAATGCTAGTCTTTTGGCTTCCTGTAAGATTTCCATATAGGCTTGCAAGGAGTTTAAGGGGCAAAAAGGCAAAAACTTAGGAACCTTGACTCCACATTCAATAATGTCAAACTGTGGTGGAACACTTGACCCTGGTTCTAGACAACATACTTCATCTCTATGGAGGTGTCTTGTGTGCATTATCAACATCAGCAGAAGGTCGATGAATCACCACGGTCTAAGCCACTCTGGGGCAACAAGTATAATTTTCGCTTTGAAATGTTACAGCTTCAGCAATGTAGAAGGAATCAAGGGAAAGGGTATCATGAGTCCAGAAATTTCCATAACCAATTGTTTAAATCAATTTAAGCCCATTAAATCAAGTTCATGGAATCTATTGACTTAACTTTGGAATTCTGCAGAACATCATAGCTGGTGACTCATTTTTGATTTTACTCAGTAGAACCTACAGAGAATATCTGCTTTTGAGTCCTAGATCCCTGGAAGATGCACTGAGGTTTTTTTGACAGATGCCATTTTCAAATTGACTGAGGTTCCAGGTGTAGCGCCTGGTGCCTTTGCTTGTTCAAAAAATACCCTGTATTGGTGTTTGCTAGAAATGGGCTCTCTAGTTGTCAGTGGTACGCACCTTGTCCAATGGACCCTCACTCTTGTTAGGGTAAGGGAGTCACACAGCTAAGATAACCCCTGCTTACCCCCTTGGTAGCTTAGCATGAGCAGTCTGGCTTATCTCGGAGGCAATGTGTAGGGTATTTGTGTACACACACACACACATTAACACAGTGAAAGCACTGAAAAGGAGTCCACACCAGTTTAGGAAACTAACCACTATTTATCTGAATAAAACAAGACCAAAATGACAAAAATCCAACATACACAAGTCAAAATATCACTTTTGAAAAGATTAAGCAAGTTTAGTCCATAGAAATCAATGGATGTGTTTGTTTAGCACAAAGTACCTTAGAAGCTTCAAAAATTAAAGATGGCGTGAGGCGAAGGGGAGGTGAGGCGACGCAAAAGCAAAGCAATGTGTTGGTTCCTTACTACGTAGGGAAGGTGAAGAGTCAGTTCCTTACTGACAGGGAAGGTGGTGCGTCGGTTCCTTACAGGCAGGGGCGGTGAAGCGTCAGTTTCCGGACATGCGGCCTGGGTTTCTAACTGTGGTGCTGTGTTGTTGAAGAATCGGCACCCAGGGTTGATGCGTCAAAAATCAAGAAGTGCTGCATTGATTCCACAGCCGGTAAGCAGGCGCTGTATGGGAGTCGGAGCAGTTCCAATAGATGTCGATAACTTGGGACTCGAAACTCACGCTGCGGGGATTCTTTTGACACACTGTGATGGCAAGCTGGGGCCTGCGGTGAAATTTGTGGTTGATGCATCAAGTGGGAACCACGCTTCGGGGCAGGCAGCAGCGATGTGTCGATCCTTAACAGCGAAGCATCGATAAAACAAGCACTGGGCATCGATGCATTGATTTTCTCCTTAGGATCACCAGATTTCACTTCCAAGGGCCCAGGAACTGGATTTGGCACCACTTGGCAAGTCAGGACTCTCAGCAGAAGAGCCCATAGGAACTGGCAATTGAAGCCTTTGATGGTTCTGAGACATCTTAACAGGAGGCAAGTCCAACTCAAGCTCTTGGAGAACCTTGGAAGCAAGATGCAGAAAGCAAAGTCCACTCCTTTCACTCCCAGAACAGAAGCAGCAGGCCAGCACAGCAAAGCAACAGGCAGATTGGCAGTCCCTCCTACAGCATCCAGATCTTCTTCCTGGCAGAATGTCCTCAGTCCAGAAGTGTTATGATTTTGGGGTGTCAGTGATCCAATACTTATACTTTTCTGCCTTTGAAGTAGGCAAACTTCAAAGGAAAGTCTTCATAATGCCCACTATGTCTCTCCCTAACCTGGCTCCACACACTACAGGGGGTAGAGACAGGTTTGTGGGAAGACAGGCACAGCCCTATTCAGGTGTCAGTGACAACTCCTCCCATCATTCCAGCTGAGGAAGGCCCATCAGACTGGTGATAGCTCATTAGGATATGCATAGCACACCTCAGCTCTTTTTGTTTGACTGTCTAGAGTGAATTCACAAGACCCCAACAGTCAGCCAACCCAAACGTGTATTCTACAGACAGGAAGAGGCACAGATTGGCTAAGCAAGAACGTGCCACTTTCTAAAAGTGCCATTTTCGAACACGCAATTTAAACAACAACTTCAAAAAAAGATGTATTTTTAAATTGTGAGTCCAGAGACCCCAAGCTCCAAATCTCCATCTGTTCCCAATGGGAAATCACGCTTAAAAGATATTTCAAGGTAATCCCAATGTTATCCTATGGGAGAGATAGGCCTTGCAATAGTGAAAAACGGAATTAGCAGTATTTCACTTCTAGGACATGTAAAACACACCAGTACATGTCCTACCTTTTAAATACACTGCACCTTGCCAATGGGGCTGCTTTGGGCCGCCTTAGGGGGTCCTGGAATGTAATAAAAGCAAAGGTTTGGGCCTGGCAAGTATGTACACTTGCCAGGTCGAAATGGCAGTTTAAAACTGCTCACACAGGCACTGCAATGGCAGGCCTGAGATACGTTTACAGGGCTACTCCTGTGGGTGGCATAATCTGTGCTGCAGGCCAACTAGTAGCATTTGATTGACAGGCCCTTGGCACTCCTGGTGCCCTTTACTAGGGCTTTATTAGGAAATCAAATATGCCAATCTAGGATAAACCAATCACCAATTCAATTTAGACAGGGAGTGCTTGCACTTTAGCACTGGTCAAAAGCGGTAAAGTGCCCAGAGTCCTAAAACCAGTCAGAAGCAAAAAGATAGGGGAAATCACGCCAAAAGATGCCAGCTCTAACAGGGTTGTTAGTTAGTACCAGCTCTCTGTTCCTCTCTAGACATGATAGGTCTTAAGAGCCCGATTAACTGCTTTGAGATTTTAAAGACTAGTATGGAATTGGGTCTCCCTCTCCAACCACAATCTATCAGGTCTCTTTCAAGGATGTGCCAGTAACTATTGTTCATGAAGGGTTTTCATGACTAAAGAGATTGCCTTGTAACAATTTTGGCCGATTGCACCCCCATGGAAGTGTCAGTATAACTGCACACAACATTTGTAGTTGCCTTCTGATGAGTTCTCCAGTTCAGACTACTGATACTTCAGTCATTGTTGCAGTGGTCTCAAGTGTAGTTTGGCATCTGAGTTGATGGAAAAGCATGAAGCACTAAGTCTAGGGGAACCAATACCTGACATGAGTAAGAAGCCAATCCTATGTAGAAGATGGCATTATTGAATATTAAAATATCTGCCATTCGAACAAAATACTATTACTTGTTGTGAATCTAATGTTGCTACTAGAAAGCACTTGGACTGGCGTAGTGGTGGACTTCAGGAAATGTACCTGCTTTATCATTTAAGTGAGGAAATGTACTGGGGTCTCGAAGAGTTGAGATGCCATTAGTGATTTCTGGGGTACTAACTTTGATGACCGTTATCCTCATATAGATAAATGAAGATCTATTGCTTGTACTAGTGAGCCGTAGTGCATAGTCATGCAGTTGGAGAAAGTGCAAAGGGTGGATTTCATATTGAGGCGGAAAATAGGTTGTGTCTCCGAAAGAAGGAGAAGTTCTGTGAACCAATGTTGTTGGGCCACGATGGGGCTACTAGGATCATCAGCACAGCTCTGTCCTGATCTTCATGAGCAGTTGTAGTAGGAGGTTAAATGGCGGAAAAGCGTAGGCAAAGATGCCTGACCAGTCATCAAAAATGCATTTCCCCAGGATCCCGGTTGGTGACGCCAACTTGCGAAGTATCAGCATTTCTTGTTCTGAGCTGTCGCAAAGAGGTCCACTGTTGGCCTGCCCCATTTTAGAAAAATGCTGTCTAGGGTTTTCTGATGGATTTCTCCCTCGTGGCATGTAGACTTGAGTCTGCTTAACGAGTCTGCCGTGACATTGTGATCCCCCGGAAGGTGTTCTGCCTTCAGCGAAATTCCATTCTGCAAAGCCCATCTCCAGATGCACTGGGCCTCTTGAGATAGGGGAAAGGATCTCATGCTGCCTTGCTTGTTGAGATAATGCCTTTCCGTTGTGTTGTCTATCCTGATCAGCACAGTCAAGTTCTGTATCTTCGGCAGAAATGCCTGCAACGCTAATCTCACTGCTCTGAGCTCCAGCAAATTGATGTGAAGCTGCTGGCCGTGACACTACCAATGCCCACTGACCTGGAGGTCTTGAAGGAAGGCACCCCAACCTTCCAGGGAAGCATCGGTGGTGATCACATGTGGAGCCGCCATAGTGAGAAAGGAAAGACCGATGGAAATGTTTTGACGTCGGGTCCACCAAGACACGGCATGGATCATACCCGGCGTGATTGTAATGACATCCTCGAAGGAACCTACTGCTGGAAGCCATAGCCAATCCAGCTCCTCCTGCAATGGACGCATCCTTAAGCGGCAGAAGGGGATGAGAGGGATGCAAGATGACATTGTTCCCAGGAGGGACTTGTAACGGCGAACTGAAAGTGACTCTCTTTTTATGAATGATCAGGCTAGTGAAATTATTTTTGTTTGTATAGAGAGAGAGAGAGAGAAAGAGAGAGAGAGAGAGAGAGAGAGAGAGAGAGAGAGAGAGAGGTAAATGCCTTGTTTATTGTGGTGTTCAAAATTGCTCCTAAGAAGGTGATGTTCGTGGAGGGGTGCAAAGAAGATGACTTTTCCTCGTTCAGAGTCAGGCCCAACTCGACAAACAGTCTTGTACATGTCACTGTGGACAACTGAATAGCTGCATATAAAGGTGCTTTGCTTAGCCAATCGTCCAGGTAAGGAAACACCTGATGCCTTTGCTTCCTCAGAAAAGCTGCAACTGGACATTTGGTGAAATTTCTTGGAGACGACTTGTGGCCAAATAGGAGTACCTTGAACTGGTAATGGCTTCCGGCTACGGCAAATCAAAGGTACTGCCTGTGGGAGGGATGGATGCGAATGTGAAAAT
The DNA here is from genome assembly GCF_964204655.1 of Triturus cristatus. NCBI lineage: Eukaryota > Metazoa > Chordata > Amphibia > Caudata > Salamandridae > Triturus > Triturus cristatus. The sequence continues at coordinate 763,397,416 of NC_140581.1, read as the reverse complement.
ATGCATCTTGTGAGTCTAAGGTGGTCATATGATCCCCTGGGTGTAGAATTAATAGAATGTCCTGAAGAGAGACCATGTGGAAGGACTGCTTTTTGAGATAAGTGTTTAGATTTCTCAAATCCAGGACCAGACGCCATTGCCGTAAGTTATTGCGTACCAGAAAGAAACGTGAATAGAATCCCTTTCCTCTCTGGGAGTTTGGCACCGGTTCTATTGCTCTTTTTCGGAGCACTGTAAGAATTTCCAGACGCAAGAGATGTAGGTGTTTTACCTCTTGCCGTCCTGGAAGAGTACAAGGTGGGATATGGAGAAACTCCAATGTATGGCTAAATTGTATTAGATTGAGGACCCATCGGTCCGTGGTTATTTTTTGCCACTGGTGAAGGTGAAAAGAAATTTGCCCCCCTAGGGGAACTTGTGGAAAGGTGGGAATAAACATAGCTGGAGCCTGAAGTTCGTCATTGACATTGTGAGGTGTCCTTTCTCGGACGTCTTGCTCTTCCTCTGGGGGCAGATTTAGAATACACCCCTGACTGTGGCTGTCTTTGAAAATACTGTTGTGGATACAACTGGTAAGATGTAGCGTACAAGGGGCCTTCCCTATCATGAGGTATGGTAATGGGTGCAGATGGGTTTTTGGATTTCCGCTCAGCTACCTGAGAAATAACCGAATTCAGTTTGGGATGGCCCACCAAACAGGCTGGAGCATACTCTGGGGCCTTGTATTTCTTCTCCAACCTGGATAGCACTGGTGTCACTGTCGCTGGTGTTTTCACGACCTTGAGTCCTACCTCCCATACATGAGCTATAATGGGAATCACTGATTTCCTAAAGGGCTCTTTAAAATCATATAAAAACCAGTCCGTTTGGGTAGCCGGCATAGGTAGATCAAATCTCTTTGCAGCTCTCTCTAACAAGTTATAAAACCCACCAATATCCTCTGGTGGTGAGCCAACGGGCACTGGAGAAGGAGAAGGCGTGGGATTGAGGTAGTCGTCCCACTCTCTATCTGGATCTCTAAGCTCTCCCTCTTCTTGATCATCATCCGCAGTACCTGGATCCTGTTGAGGGACTGATGGAGGTAATTTCTGTAGAGGTTCCGCCAGTATAGTTTGAGCCCTCTTTGGAGTAGATGGAATAGAACTTGGACGAGGAACTACTGATGGTATTTCCTGAGGTAAAGGAGATGGGGGAAACCTCTTCCTGTAGTTAGACAACATGAATTGAAGGTCCGTTAATAAGGAAAAAGGCATCCTGGCCTGGGCCGAGGGCGGGGTCGCCACAGTGGGCGCATTGTTTGAAAATGGCACCCTCATGGACCATGGTAATTTCACTAGGCACAACGCGGTTATACCTCACACATGCTGCGGTTCTCCATTACGTGCAAAAGCATTGGGCCCCACACAGGGAATCACCCGCCCAACACAAATTGGTTCAAATGACCTACCTCATGGGGAACAGCTGACACCTCACTAAATGGCTATACAAAGGCATCAAAGCACACACTAGAACCCCCCTGACAGACTTAAGAAATAGATGGTCAAGGGACCTAGATATACAACTGACGGACAAAGAATGGGGCTTGCCTTTAGAATATCCCCGAAAAATCTCACGAAATGCCAAATTTAAATTTATCCAGTACATGATAATACACAGGGCATATCTCACTGCACACCGCTTACAGTGTATGTTCCCAAGTACGCAACACCACTGCCCTAGATGCAAGACAGAGGAGGCGGACATGATCCACATGCTGTTGCGGTGCCCAGTACTTGCTGAGTTTTGGTCAGACGCGGCGGCAAGTATTGCCTCGGCAACGGGCACCCCCACGCCGAGTACAGCCAGCAACAGTCTGTTAGGACTGACCCGGCGCCCTAAAGAGTAGAAGGTACAGCTTTGCTTCGTAGACCTAGCCCTGCGCATGGCTAAACATTCCATCACCATAAGTTGGAAATCAGCCAAACCTCCACCACTCCATGGCTGGCACGGGAAAGTAGTGAGATGGGGCAGCGCAGAAAGCGCGGCAATTAGGCGTGAGGAAGCCCGTAGACTGCGCAAAAAAGAAATTTCCATGGAATGGGATACCATTTTAGAAGCCTTCAAGTCACTTGCTCCGGCACCAGTCCCTGTAGCACAGGATCAGTAGGAGCTTCCAATAACCCAGTCCCCCTTCCCTCCACCCCCCCCCCCCCTCCCCCAGCGAACATAATGTAATTTGGCATATAGATTTACGAGTAAAAAAAAAAAAAGTGGAAAAAAAAAACTAGTGTGTACATTCACACTGCTTAAGAGATGGTCGGAGTGGCCGTAGAGTTACAGCACCAAAATGGTGGGATAGGGTAGGGCCAGCTGAGTTAAGGGAAGGGAGGGAGGGGTGGGGATAGTTTAAAAGTTTACTTCCAATTTTTTAACTTCTCAGGTCTTCCAGTACAAATGTAACACTGTCAGGTACTCCACTTGATATTATAAACGCACAATCTTGACCGACAGCACTGATTAGCACGATTGTTTATTGTTGTATAAAAAGTACGATACTGTACCCGGGAACCCTAAAGGGCGCATTTATATTCGACTGTACGGAGAAGCCTGATGAATTCCATATTTATGCTTGTTTTATACATGATGCTAAATGTTAAAAATTAAATAAAGTATGTTTAAAAAAAAAAAGAAAGAAAAAGGCATGCAAACTACTTCCTCCTGATACTCCTGATGGTATTGTTGCTGAGGAGTATAGTCTTGATATTCTCCATATTCCTCCCCAAAATCATCCTCCTGACACTTAACATGCAGCTGGGACGGGCTACTCGCTTAGCCAAAGGGCCCATCATCCTCTAACTCACAATCTTGCTCTTCCAACAGGTGGGAAGGCAAAAGAGGTGTAACCTTGCTAGATGAGGTAATTTCCAGTGTAATTTTCCTTGTTCTAGTTTTTTCTGTTTTATCCAGTGTTTTTTCCCCCGTCGACGGGCCCGTTGACGAGATCGCCGACAAGATCGCAGATGACACCATCGTCGGAGAAGCAGCCATTGATGGTGATTTGGAAACCATCGGCGATGGTATAACTGCTGTCGATGTCGTTGTTACCGTCGTCGTTGTTGCCGACCTTGCCGTCAGCGCTGCCGTCGTCACTGTTGTCGATGTCTTCATCGTCGTCGACGCAGTCGTTTTTGATACTGGTGTCGACATCATACTTGACGGTGACAAAAACCTTCGAGGACGGAGCCCCCAACGCCACCATTGACGCTGACGCTTTCTTTGACAACAGGCAAACTTCAACCTTCGTCGATGACGACAGAGATGGTTTCTTCGTCGACGGTACCGTCGACAATGGAGCTTTCGTCGACGACTTTCCTTCAGGAGGTACTGAAGAAGACTTTTTGAGTTGTGCCTGACTTGAGGGGGTGTATTAGGTGGCTCAGAACTCACCTTTTTGGTTGTTTATCCCCAGAAGAATGTCCCTCCCTCTCCTTTTCATGTTTGTGAGGAGATTTTGTGAGGATATTTTGAGGGACTGCGCCCATGCGACCACTGAGAGGTCTTTCCTGGATGCTCACCAGATGAATGGGCATGAGTGGATCTTGTCCTCTTATGGGACCTCCTAGATGAAGAAGAAGAGGATGCCTCAGCACTGTCCTCACTTGAAATCACCTCTTTTCTGGCTTTGAGTTTCTGAAGCCATATGTAAGAAGGCACCCCTCACGATCTCTTAAGGTTTTATTAGAAAAGGGACCACATACCTTGCATTCCTTTGCCTCATGGTTGGGATACAGGCAATAAATACAGTCTTCATGAGGGTCATCTGTATAAAGCCTTTTCTTCGAGCAGGTAGCCCAGGCTCTAAAAATACCCTTTTTTTCCCTTTTCTGACATAATTATGATTGAATATTGACAAACCAGAACTGAAGGTGGATCCTGTAGATGTAGAATGTTGAAATTAAGCCAAGAACTCTTACTAAATTCACTAAGAATAAGAGAAAACTGAGCAGAGCACAGAGGAGACTCCCTAGCACAACATACGGTAAAAAATCCAAAGGTCTAAGGTTCTCTCAGGAGTGTTCTAGTGGACGAAGGGTCCTGATTTGTTCAATAATTACTTTTGGTCTCTTTTAAAAAACGAGAGATATGGGTTACAAAACTGAAATGGGCCTAGTCCTATTTTCTGCTTTGTATTGGTTAAGCATTGCTTTAGTTATGTACCGGGGACTCCCATCTCGACGACGGGGAATGATTCAAACAGGTGAATCTATGAAAGTTCCAATACTGGACTAACTACTTTTTAAAGTCCCGTCTGCCTCTGAACTGCTTCCAAAGTGTGGAAAAGCTTGCCCTAGTTAGGAGGCACCTGCAGCTTGCACCACACATTGCGCCTGCCAGCAATGCCAACGACAGTATCACCACAATTACTAATATGTTACTCCTATAAGTGTGACAATTCAGCCTACCCTAGGCCCCCAAAGCTATAAAAAAAAAGGCTTGGGCAGCAGTCAAAAGTAATTTTCAACAGCGCCACCGGTGTTGACAATTAAGTGAGGTGCAGAGCACCAGAAACTACAGGCTCATTTAAAGCCCTGCTTAAAGACGGTCAGATATCCAATGCTTTTTTCCTGCTTGAAAACTCCACGTTAATCATGGAGGTTGTGAACAAGAAATAAAACACAATTGTCTCCACAGGCTGGGAGAGTTGTTTCTTTTTTAATTTTAGATATAAAACTTGTTTTGAGGGTGATTTCTGAAAATCATATAAAGTACCAGATGACCATCATGACATGGCCAGCATTACATTTTTGTCGAAAGTATTCTCACAATGCTGGTGACAGCACAACAGAGGAAACATTTGCCACTACCTCAGTACACAGGCGCACCAATCGGCCATACTCATTATAATCGCCTAGGTCTTCCCAGCCCTAAACATTTGAGCTTATATCCTTCTGCTTTCATTTTATGCAACTTGCTATTCATGAGATCCAAAAAGGTCTGTTCAGGTAAAAGGTAGATTCGATATATTATGCTGGAATTATTTGTTTATCTGTAGAGTGATGAGCCTGCCATGTCTTTTGGTGCACCTAGTATTTTGGTTTGACAACACTTTTTCTTTCCCTAGGACTTTAATGAAGTCTTGCCGTATCTCTTTTCAAAGGTCTTCAGCAAACATGTTGCTAGAGTCCCAGAGGGAATAATGATATCAGCTAAGGAAGTGCTGTAGAAGTGGCAGCTTTCAAAGCTGTCCCTATAAACCATCCAGTTACTTTACATACCTAAAAAGGCTACCTTAAAGTACTGTTCAGGTGCAACTGCTTTCGGTAATGAGACTGAGTTAAAAAAATACTGGCTCCTACTCAGGTGGTACTTTTCTTTAGGAACGCAAGGTGTTGCTGTCTGTGGAACCAGACATATAGCAAAATATTCCATTACTGAGGGCCTTCAACCAGGAGTGTTGATGGTTTCAAAGGAGTACTAGGTTACAATGTTTCTTTATGAGATATATTCAGTGTCGCAGATTCACTTGCTAATACGTCTGAAATGTCAGACTATCACCAACAAATCTTGGCAAGGTTGTCGGAGGGTGTGTTCTAATGGATGACTGACCACAACAACAACTGCCCTCATTTAATAAGGATTTAGATCTAGCCCCTGCAGTTCGGCAGCACCTGTGAACGAGTGGTATGAAAATGTGAAAACTGTATAATAAAAGTGAAGTCGCCACCATGCCCATTACAGCAGACCATCCGACGTTGCTTTAATTGCTCGTCAATGAGATTGAGTTCTATAAAGCTAATCTCCCTTGATTCTCGTCCTTTTGTCTCCAAGGAGTCAATTTAGACCATTTCATATCTGGCACACTTGCATCTGAGGTCTAATTTCTTTGCAGATGAAACTGAGCTCTATCTTGAGGGCTTCCCTGAAAGTGGCAACAGACTTAGATTCCTGGAATTGTTCATGGTACTGAGTATTGGATGAGGAACAGCTAACTGCTTGTCAATGTTGCTTCAGCAGAAACTATCATGTTTGGGTTATAACGGTCCATATGTCCGAGTAGAATGTTTCTTCAGTAACCTAAAGCGGTGTGATTTACACTTGCTCAAGAGGGAAATTTAGGTAAGGATTTGGGGCCTCAAGTAAAAATCTTTTTTTAGGTGGTCACAAATGGGCCGATTCACGGTCTACAAAAAAGCATTTTAAAATGTACAAAAGCCAAACTGTAATTCAGTAACTTGTTACCAAATTGTAATTTTGTTTTGCGATTCAGTATTTGGAAGAGGTGCGTTTAGGGCATCCCTTCCAAATACCGAATCTCAGTGGTTTGTAATAGTGTTTTGCGACCAAACTATGGTCGCAGAAGGATAAGTTACTTACCTGTAATCCTAGTTCTCTTCCAGGGGTATCCTCATCAAAGTCTTAAGCACATGAATATTCCCGCCCATGCATGATAAACATACAAAACATATATGTGGAAACCATATATGTAGCTCTATATATATATCCATATATATATATATATATATATATATATATATATATATATATATATATATATATATATATATATATATATATATATATATATATATATATATATATATATATATAAACAATAAACACACAATGCAGCCTTCCTTATACCAAAAAACGCTGAGCAATGTTGTACGATTTTCCCTTGCTTAAATAAATACAATTTCATAAAGCAGGGAGAAAGAAACACAGTTGAAAACTGCTTTAATGCACAGCAGAAATATAATCCTGCAAAGAGGAATTAAAAAAACATTGCCAGCACATAGGCTGTGTTACAGAAGAACAATAGTTACTTACCTGTTGTGAGAAGTTGGCCTGATGTATGATGTCACTAGTTCTAGTGTACACCTTATATCAGTCCAAACAACCCTTATGGTGATTGGTTGTTAAGTCAACCTTATAGACCAGCTATCCTAGTGGTAGCATGGACAAGAGCAGTCTTAGGCTAAACTCTGAATGGCATGTGAAGCCAGCTTTGATACCATATATAATCCCTTGAATACCAAATGAAAGGACACCACAACAGATATATATAAAATAAAGTGTATTTATTCTAGTCAAACCTTCAGCACTCTTTATGAGATTCGAGGTAAGTACAACACAGTCTTATTTAAGCATACATTAAGTCACACAGGTAAGTAATACAGTTAGGCCCTAGGGGCCACGCAAACCATATACTAAAGAAGTGGTATAAGGACCACTGTCACGGAAATAGGATAGGCCTAGGCCTAGGGAATCGCTGGGGCTACACTACACTACCAACAGTTAGGAAGTTGGAGGCCCACGGGATTCGGATGCAGAGTGGAAACACTCACGCGTAATGCGTATAGTCGATAGAAATAGTACAGTTCTGAAATAAGCAGTTTTAGGACACTTCTGAAGCAACTAGAGAGTCGAGACTCGGAAACTAGACCTTAGGATAGTCACTACCCTTGTGAGCACCGAAGTACCCAAGTTACATACCCACGGGCGGCGGGTGCATAGGTGTGAACTTGCGTCGGGTTTCGTCGTGGACTTCTATGGATGCCTGAAGGAAAGTTGCTGACAGGCAGTAAGTGCAGAGTGTCCGGTGGATCCCAAGGCCGGGATCAAGAAGGAAGGGTACCTGCAAGCAGAAGGGACAGAGTCAAGGTCACTAGCCAGTGACCACGTGGAACCAGGAAGGAACCAGGCGATGTCGTGAAGATTGCAGGTGAAGGGTGAGCTTGTCGCTGCAGCCACGGGTACCAGGAGATGTCGAGGACAACCAGGACCAGGAGGCGAGCTGTCCCATGAAGGCTCTTGCTGTCGGCGGCGTCGAAGTCGAACTAGGACTCACCAAGCCTTGGCAAGTGGAACCCACGAAGAACGGAGGACTTGTTTCTGGTGCAGACCAGGAAGGTCTGGGGTGCTTCTCTTTTGCAAAGAAGCAGGAGCCAGTCTGGAGGAGCCAAACCAGCAGTGAAGATTTCATGGTGTGTCATCACAAAGGCCGCTAGCCAACGGGCAAGCAACCGGACGGACGCGGCAAGCAGGAAAATGCAGAAGGGCCCCACGCAGGACTCGTGGAGTGTGGGGGGCTGATCTTCGGTGCAGATGGTGCTTGGGGTTGGGGCTTCTCAATCCCCGGTGTACAACTTCGAGGGTACCTCAGAAGCTGCGCTAGAAGATACTCGCCACTTTTCCCAGGTAGCCGGTCCCACGTCTCTCGTCGCCTCCACGGATCTCAGCTCGGCTGTGGATGTGGATCAGGGTCGGAGAAGTCTGGAAGTCAAGGCTCTGGTCGGGCTCTGCAGTCGGTCCCTCGTAGAACTTCAGCAAAGCAAAGGGTAGTCTCTTGATGGTGCCTGTTTGCACAGGGTAGCCACTCCTTGGCCACAAGGGAGATTCTTCAGTCTTCTTCTTTCGTCGAATGTCGAAGGTCCAGAGTTTCTGTTCAAGTTGCAGGTTCAGGATAATCTAATCTCCTGGGGCCCAGCTACCACACTTATACTAATCTGGGGGGCTGGGTTGCCTGCTAGGTCACGCCTTATGGGTGGGACCTGGGAGGGGGGTGGTTACACCCCCTTCCCTTTGTCCAGTTTCGCGCCAGGCCTGGAGCTGGTGTGCCCCAGCACCGGTTTGAACTGGACTATGCATGGGACACCTTGTGTGCCCCAGGCAGTGTCTCGTTTCATTTATCCCTCCCTGCCCCAATACACTAAGGCCTGTCTGGGGTGGTGCTCGCACCTCCCAAGGCAGGAAACCTATTGTCCAAGCCTCCCTTGCCGGGATCACTCCCAGCAGCAGGAGGTCAGACTTGTGTCGTGGCAGCAGCATCCATTTTGTGATGCTGGGGCTCTGGTTAACTTTAACCGGGTAAGTAGGTTACAACATGTCTTCTCCCTCTAGAAGGGAAGGATAATATCCTCATCCCCAGAAATGGGATGGGGGTATTATTCCAAAGTGTTAGACACCTTACACGACATGTTTTGATAAAGCCAAACCATAGTTACCATAAACGTTTAAGATTATAAGGCACTTTAAGAGTATATGGTAGGCTATATCATAGAACAGCTATAAGGACATGGTTCCGAAAGCTGCAGACAGGCTCAGCTCATGCTAGAGCACCATCTCACATGTTACCAAGCACTCTGCCTCCAGGATTGTTAAGGCCTGCCATAGGAGTGGCTGATAGGTACACATGTGCCCATATATAAGATAGGTATAGGAATACTACACCTAAGCAAGGAGTGATTACACGACCTTGCCCCAGCTGAGTGATCAGCCAGTTGTGTCATAATGGAAGGCCAGGCCAGGGGTGGCATAATACATGCTGCAGCCCCTGGTAGGCCTAGGGTACACCTATGCCCTGGGTACCTAGGGTACACTGTACAGGGGCCAATAAGGTGATCCTATCCAAATGGGTTATGCACCTAAAGTAAATAGTATTAATTTAGAGAGAGAACAGCAGGGCTGTGGGTCTGATTAGCAGGCGGCCCACAGCCACACCTAAGTCGAAAACCAGAAAAGCAAAAGCAAAAAGTGGGGGTGAACATAGAAAGCAGACCCTACTCTCCTACACCTGTAATCTGTGATTCTCCAGTATTGGTGTCTTTCATAGATTCACATCCCTGAATCATTCCCCGTCGTCGAAGTGGGAGTCCCACGGTACATAAAAAAGCAATAATTATGCATATAATAACCAAAAAACCTTGGTAACATAATACCAGGAAGTAAAGTAGCCCTAAGCTACAAGAAAAAACTTCCACACTTATGACTATCATAGTCATTATGTACAGTCCAAACTGCAGCCAATCAGGCAACAGCACCCACCAGAATGTTCTCCTCAGAGGCTCAGGCTCTCATATTATCTCGCACAGGAGTGAACCAAAGTATAACAGCCTAAACCAGCCTCTGAGGGGAGCTGGGCAGGTTGCATGTGAATCTTTGAAAGACACCAATACAGGAGAACGACAGATTACAGGTAAGTAACTATTGTTCTTCTCCAGTATTTAGGGTGTCTTTCATAGATTCACATGCCTGAATCAGAGTAGATAGCAGTTCAGAACATAATGCTCATAAGACGCCCCTTTGTACCATAGTAAATATACATCTCTCTCTATATATATATATATATATATTCTGCTCCAATGGTTGTCCACCAGGTGAGTAGCACTCGATCAGCAGCTTTGTTTATGATAGGCAGGGACGAGGATCCGCTTGTAGAAGCCGCTTCGTAATGGAATTGTCTGACGCGTATCGAAGTTCCATATGCTTCTCTTCAGAGGCTTTAACGGAGACGGTGTGTGCAAACGCTGAACCCACTTCGCCATTTTCATATTGCACACCCACCAATGGGAAGCTCGAATGAGACTGTGCATTGTGGGAAATATGGTCTGGATAGCACACAAATCTTGTCCTCTATGGACCCTGCAAGTGGACTCGTCCTCAATCCTGTTTGCCGCTGCTGGCCCACAATGCCTGACATGATAGTTACCATGTCAGGTGGCCCCAATAACATTATGGGGTGGTGCACACTCCGCGGCAGGACGGCTGGGTATTACATTCTGCTCCAAAGGTTGTCCACCTGAACGGAGACGGTGTGTGCATACTTGTAGTATTGTCTGTTCGAATTAGTACTGAGGCTACCCGAATGATGGTTCGAAATGACTTCAGGGCCAAGAAAATGGCTCGCAACTCCAGAAGGATGATATGCCACTTCTTTTGTTGCAAGCTCCACTTGCCGTTGACCGTCATCCCTTGAAGGTGCACCCCCATCCGTCGAGGGAAGCATCTGTGGTTATAGTGAAATCTGACAGTTTGACCAGGAATGCGCATCCTTCCCTTACGTTCTTTATTTGATTCCACCAATGGAAGGCTTCTCGCATCCGAAGAGTTATGTGAACGCTGTCGTCGAAAGACCCCGAAATCTGCAACCATTGAAGGTTGAGTTCTTCTTGCAATGGTCTCATTCTGAAACGGCAGTTGGGTATCAAAGGGATGCAGGAAGAAATCATCCCTAGGAAAGACTTGTACAAACAGAATGAAACGGACTCTTTTGAAAGCAATAAGCGAGCTAGTTTGCAGATCTTGAGTTGTCTTTCTTTTAAGACGAGTCAGCTGGGTGTCCAATGTGGCTCCCAGAAAGGTCTTTCTCTGTGATGGAATCAGATGAGATTTTTCGAAATTTATGGAGAGACCCAGAGATTGGAACAGTAACAGACATTTCTGAACATGTGCGTTTGTGGTTTGAAAAGAATTCGCCTTGATAAGGCAGTTGTCCAAGTATGGGAAAATTTGAATTCCTTGCAGACAAAGGTGTGCGGTCACTGGTGCTAGGACCTTTGTAAAGACACAGGGTGCTGATCGTAGAGCAAACGGAAGGACTCTGAATTGAAAGTCTCTGCCAGCCACTCTGAACCGTAAAAATGTTCTGTGTCTGGGTAGGATTGGCACATGAAAATAAGCGTCTTGGAGGTCAAGGGTGGCCATGTGATCCCCGCCGAAAGCAGTTGAAGGATTTCTTGAAGTGTTAACATTCGTAAAGATAACTTTTTGAGGTATTTGTTGAGGGTGCGAAGGTCGAGAATGGGGCGCCATTCTCCCGAATTTTTTAGAATCAGGAAAAATCTTGAATAAAATCCTGTTCCTCTTTGTAAAGGAGGGACCTTTTCGAGTGCTCCTTTCCGAATCATTAGATTTATTTGGGAAAAAAGCTCCTTGAGATGAGCAGGAGGTGGTCCTGTGGGAGGAGAGTTTGGGGGAATCTTTATAAACTCCAGAGCATGGCCTCCTGCCACTATATCCAGAACCCACTTGTCTGTTGTAATTGCGGACCAGTTCGAGTAGAAGTGGGATATTCTTCCTCCAACTTTTGACTGGGGAAATGGTAGAAATGGTGGCAGGTGGCGGCTCTCATTGTTTTTTAGTTGAATCCCGTCCACGATAGGAGGGCTTCCTTCTTGATTGCGAGTAGGAGTTACCTCTCTGTCCGTATGACTGCTGCCTGTAGGGCTGATATCTTTGATTACTTTGAGAGGTTTGATATGACCTTTGCTGATTGTAACCTCCCCTATTGGAGAAGGATCCACGTCCTTTAGCACCTCGAAAGGACGACTTCCGAAATTGAAGGCTACCAAGAGATCTCGCCGTCTCCGTGTCTTTTTTAATAGCCTGAAGGGCCTCATCGACATGTTGGCCAAATAGTGACTCCCGATCAAACGGCATGTCAATAATTTTGGTTTGGACCTCTTGGCGAAAAGATGTCGATTACAGCCAACCTTGTCTCCTCAGAACTGCTGCACCCGCCAACTGTCTGAATCCTGTGGATGCAACATCCACGGCTGCGTCAATGATTTCCGCAGAGGTACACTCTCCTTCCTGTAAAATCTTCAAGGCTTCGGAAGGTTCTGGCAGCATGTTAATGTAGGAGGAGATGTCTGACCACATCTGCCTATCATATCTCCCTAATATGGCTAGGGAATTTGCAGCACGGACAGTCGTCGCAGCCATAGTGGAAACCTTCTTTCCAATCGAATCCAGCCGTCTGCCATCCCTGTCTGGCGGAGCTGTTATAGGCGAAGAGGGGTTCCTGGCCCTTCTCTGCCCGCTTGGGTGATGACAGAGTCTGCTTTTGGCTGACTTATGAGGCATACAGGTGAGTTACTTGGTCCCTTATATTTTTTGTCTAACCGAGGCAAGACTGCAGGAAGAGAATTCGGTGCTGCCATGATCTTCAACCCTTCCTTCCAGATGAAGTCTATGATGGGAATTGTCCTTATTTACCTTTGTGGTTGATCTATAAAATCATAAAGAAAGCAATCATCTTTCTTTGTCTCCATTGGTATGAGAAACCTTTTTGTTGCCCTCTCCATAAGGAGATGAAAACCTCTGATGGTTACAGGAGGAGAGTCAATGGGAGCTGGAGCTGACGGTGATGGAGTTTGAATTTGGTATTCGTCCCACTCCGTAAGAACAGACCTATCATCTAATTCTCCCTCTTCCCTGTCATCGTCCGTGGTATTAGCATCATGGGAATGATGAGATGATACTGGAGAAGGTGGTCTAGGGGATCCTAAAGAAGATACAGATACCCTTGGCATGGGCATTGATGGAATAGACTCTGCCAATTCAGAAGGAGGAAAACGACGATAATAGTCTTGCAACATACATTGTAAATTATTAAGCAAGGCCAAAGGCTTTTCCGCTGTGGGAACCGCGACAGGAGCTGGAGCTTCAGGCTCAGGGAAAGGTTCTTCCTCCTGGTCTTCGTCTTGATACTTTATAAACAATTCCGACGGACTTCTAGCAGTGTGGAATCTGTCATCCTCTCCGGATTCCTCTTCTAGTTCTTCCTCAGAATCCAGTAATTGCTCAGGCAACTTTAATGGGGAAAGAGCTTCCAATGAGGAGCCAAGTCTTTGTAGCAAAGAAGCTGCCGTTGTAGGCAGGGCAGAGGGGGCAGTAGCCGATGTTGCAGACCAAACTTGCAAGTTTGTGCAAGAAGACAAAAGAGGCGTAGACGAGTGTGCCGTCGGAGAGATCGTCGTCGATGGGGCTGGCGTCAGGAAAGTGATTGTCGACGAGGCAGCTGTTTTCGTCGACGAGGCAATCTTCGTCGACGATGAGGTCGAAGACAACGAGGCAATCTTCGTCGACGAGGAGGTCGCCGACGACGAGGCAATCTTCATTGACGATGTAGCCATCGACAACGAGTCAGTCTTCGTCGACGACGAGGCAGTCTTCGACGGCGAGGCAGTCTTCGACGATCCGTCGACGAGGAAGTTTTCGTCGACGAGGCAGTCGTCGACAAGGTCTTCTTAACCTTTGCCGTAGACGGAGCGCTGACGATAGATGAAATCTCCTTCGTCGACGAGATGGGTCGAACAGCAACAGAGACCAGCGTCGACGGAGATGAAGCTGATGACATGATCATCTTGGGTCTCAGCGACGAGAAGGTAACCGGAGGAGCCGTCGACGACAGAGATTTTTGCTGAGGGAAATCTTTCTCAAGAAGTCTTTTTGAAGCCAGAGACTTTCCAGTCTTTCTCGGGGGCGTAACAGGCTTAGACTTTGAAGGTGCAGAAGCCTTTGAAGAAGAAGAAGAAGGCAAGCTAGAACCCTTAGCAGGCTGAACTTTTCTCAAAACCTTAGCCCCAGGAGATGATAAATCTTCCTCAGCCATCCTCTTTCTAGAGGACATAGATGAACCAGAGGCCACACTTCCCACCTCAGAAAAGGGGTTATCCTTGTCTTTAATCTTCTGTAGCCACAGAAGTAGGCGCCCTTCTCTATCTCTGAGGGTCTTCTGAGGGAAGGTCCTGCAGATTTTTCAATCTCTCACTTCATGATCCGGATAAAGGCAGTAAATGCACTTCTTGCGGGGGTCTTCTGAAAATAGCCGGAGCTTCCCACAAGATTCACAAGACCTAAAGAGAGATCTCTTAGAAGATGACATTCTGAAGAAAAGCAAAAATCAAGAAAAAATTGTGAAGTACTGAGCAGCGCTCAGGGAGACTCCCTTCACACGACGTGCGGTAGAAAATCTGAGAGCCTGAGCCTCTGAGGAGAACATTCTGGTGGGTGCTGTCGCCTGATTGGCTGCAGTTTGGACTGTACATAATGACTATGATAGTCATAAGTGTGGAAGTTTTTTCTTGTAGCTTAGGGCTACTTTACTTCCTGGTTTTATGTTACCAAGGTTTTTTAGTTATTATATGCATAATTATTGCTTTTTATGTACCATGGGACTCCCACTCAGATGACGGGGAATGATTCAGGCATGTGAATCTATGAAAGACACCCTAAATACTGGAGAAACATCAGTGTAGAAAGCTGAAAAGCTAACCCACAGAAACACACAGAATAAACTGGCACTGTGCCTTTAAGGCAGCCATGCCCCTAGCTTCCCATCATGCCTCAGGGGTGACAGTTAGGTCAGTTGTTCTTTGCGGAGACCCGAAGGCCATGGCACAAAGAGATAACATGTATCTTGATCACTTGCCCGGGGAGGCGGGTGGGTTGCTTATGACTTTGATGAGGATACCCCTGGAAGAACACTAGGATTACAGGTAAGTAACTTATCCTTCTCTTCCAGGGGACCCTCATCAATAGTCATAAGCACATGAATAGAATAGCAGGCCCATCCCCTCATCCGGCGGGCAAGTGACCGGAGTACAATAAAGATACATTGTAAGAAAAAACTATTACAAAGACTCCAATCAAGCTAGCATTGGAACAGATTCGTCAAGGAGGCCTGGCCTACTTGGGTATCCGCTCTGGAGTCAGAATCCAGACAGTAATGCCTGGTAAACGTATGGACCGATTTCCAAGTTGCAGCCTTGCAAATCTCAGCCATCGGTACATTGTGTAAGAAAGCTATTGTAGCAGCCTTGCCCCTGGTAGAGTGAGCATTGGGGGAGGCTAACAAAGGCTTGTTCGCTAATTGGTAAGTCAATTTAATACAAGACACTATCCACCTTGAAATGGACCATTTGGAGGCTGGAAAGCCTGTTCTAACAGAGCCGTAGTTTACAAACAATTGGTCAGCCTTTCTAATGGATTTTGTTCCCTCCAAATAGAATTTGAGAACCCTCTTGAGGTCTAATGAGTGAAGAGACCTTTCTGCTGGTGTAGCAGGATTTGGAAGGAAAGAGGGGAGAGAAATTGTCTGATTGACATGGAAGTCAGACACTACTTTGGGAAGAAAGGAAGGGTGAATTCTCAAACCCACCTTATTGTGATGGAAAACCGTAAACGGTTCCTTAGAACAGAGTGCTTGGATTTCACTCACTCTGCGTGCTGATGTAATAGCCACCAGAAAAGCTACTTTCCATGTATGGTGTTGTAATATGGCCTTATGAATGGGTTTGAAAGGAGGACCCATCAATTTTGACAAAACTAGATTCAACTCCCAAGGCGGAGAAGGAGGTCGGACAGGGGGATAAACCTTCTTCAACCCCAGAAGGAAGTCCTTGACCACCTGCAGTTGAAAGAAAGAAAGAAGGTTGGTCAGGTGATTTTCTTTATGCTGGCCGCCAAATGCCCTTTTATGGACGTGTATTTCAAACCAGATTTGGCCAAGTCGAGCAGATACGACAAGATTACCTCTTCTTGCCCGCTAACTGGACTACAACCATTATGCATACACCACAAATAAATCTTTTCTATTTAAAAGAGTAAGAGGCTCTTGTGGATAGTCTCTTTGACTCCCTCAAACTGTCCATGCAGTCCTGAGGGAGGTTCAAATGTCCGTACTGCAGGATCTCAGGAGCCATGCTGCCAAGCTCAGCTAGGGAAGGCTGGGGTGCAGAATCTTCCCTCCCATTTTGGTCAGAAGGTCCGGCATGCACGGGAGTCTCCGATGCGGACAGATCGAGAGCTGCAACAGGTCCGGATACCACCATTGGCATGGCCAGTCCGGTGCTACGAGGATCATCTTCATCCTGAATTGGATGAGCTTGGTCACCACCTTCGGGATGAGAGGAAGGAGCGGAAAAGCGTATGCAAACATCCCGGACCAGTCTATCAAAAGAGCATTTCCTCTCATTCCTGGTCAGTAAAATCTGGACGCGAAGGCGTGGCATTTTCTGTTTCGATCGTCTGCAAAGAGGTCGATGGATGGATGACCCCATTGATGAAAAATGTCCGCCACCACTTCGTCGTTGAGCACCCAGTCTTCTTGTTCTTCGAAGTGTCGACTGAGGGCGTCTGCTCGCAGGTTCTGCTCTCCTGATAGATGCACTGCCATGATAGAGAGGTTCCTGGCCAGCACCCAGTTCCAGATCGCCTGAGATTTCGGAGACAGAGGGCGAGAGCGTGTTCCACCTTGTTAGTTTAAGTAATACATGGTGGTTGTATTGTCCGCTTGTATCAGAATCGACTCGGACTGAATCGACGGATGGAATGCCATGAGGGCCAACTGAACCGCCCGCAGTTCTAGCATGTTGATATGATAGGTCTATTCCTTGCTGGTCCATCTGCCCTGAGTCTGCAGTTGACCCAGATGCGCTCCCCATCCCTGAAGAGACGCGTCCGTGATCAGGGATTGTTATGGCAAAGGTTGATGGAATGGAACTCCCAATAGAAGATTCTTTGGCTGAATCCACCAGAGAATGGACTTCTTCGCTGCTTGAGAGAGGAGAATTCGGTCGTCCCAATGACCCGAGGATTGGTCCCATTTGTCCTCCAGATCCTGCTGCAATGGTCTCATTCTCAATCTGGAGTTGGGCATGAGAAAAATGCAAGAGGCCATCGACCCCAGTAGAGACGCCACTTGCCTTACTGATGGTTGATGTGCTTGAAAGATGATTTTGCATTTGCTTCTCATTGATAACAGTCTCTCCTCCGAAGGAAACACTTTTCCTAGGCCTGAGTCCATGGTGGCGCCCAGATAGTGGAGCGATTCAGTGGGCTGATTAACTGATTTTTCCACGTTCACATGTGGAAATTTAGCTAGTAACTGAACATTATCTGCGCCATCTTGCCTCTCCCCAGCGCCACGCACAGCGAACGCACGGCCGCCATTTTAGGCACCCCACTCTCTCCCCCGCTCATTGTCGATCGCCAGCGCGTTCCCCTGGAGCTGCAAGCATCCCCCGCGCGCCGGCCACCCCCGCTCTCTCATACACGGGCCATAAACCCTCTCCTTCTGCGCGACCCTGCCATGGAATCACACCCCGTGCCTGACCAACACCTCCTTTCATCCCATACATGGTCATACATCCTTCCTGATAACCCCCATCCTCCGCGCCCGATTATCCGAACCGATCCCAGGCCATCACCTAGCCCTACGGATGCAGTTTATTGCCCCTGCTGTAAGGAAAACACCCCACATCAGAGGGATTACAGCAGATCAAGGCCCTCACCCCCTGAGACCCGACCGGTTGCACACACCCCCGGGAATTGGCGGAATGTCCAGCTGTGTGATAGCCATCTCCTACTGTGGGTGGGGTGGGGACTTCCACTGTAGATATGTGTGGGAACGAGCTCGAAGTGGGGATTCTGAGAATGTTCTTTCATACATCAAAGTGATCTCAAGAATGTGCCATGTGTGATAAACCTGCAATAAAGTCATAAACCTGTGTATAAGAGGCCAGGCCTCAGAGATGCAGTTAGAGCACCTCGTGACGATACCTTGCTGTCTGATCTGATGTGTTCTGCTCCGACGGAATAAAAACTTTGTTTCCTGCCTTCCAGTCTCCGGCGCCTGCCTCTTTCATTGGTAAATTATCGAATGGTATGAGAGGCGATTACCGCCGGGCAATACTTGAAAGGTTATCGACTGAAACTGCCGCTACCATTTAACAATTGGCGTCCCAAGCGTGGGGCCCATCAGCGACACGTGGATCCAGTGGGAGAGGTCCCGACGACAGAGTGAACGACTGCAACGATCGGGAGAGCTCCTGCCCGATAGACCCTCGTCTGGCAGCCGATCATCCGAACTTCACTGGTTCCGAGCAGACCTCTCTCGAGTGATCTACGGTCCTGACTGGGAACCATCAGGAGTGCCGCGGCAAATACGGAGAGTAGAGGACGATCGGGCGCTGGAGGCGGAAGACGAGAAACTGTCCACGCGGTCCGGGTAAGGTCGTGAAACACGACAAATTGCGATATATTTGATTGATTGACTGAAATACTAGCATTGCTCATTGATTGTTCTCTTTGAGATATTCGCTGTCTACAAACGGGGAGGAATAGAAATACTCTCTCTCTCTCTCCCTTTGCAGATAGTGAAGGGTAGGTAACGCAGACTTTTGTCCCCGTTGTAACCCGTCGTGCCTATCTTTATCTCCCCACTGATTGATTGTCCGAACATTGATTGTTTTGAAGAATAGTGCTCTTTGAGATATTCTCTGTTTGCAAATAACGTAGAATAGAAATATTCTGTCTAGTCTTTGCAAATAGTGAACGCAGACTTTTGTCCCGTTGTAACCCGTCGTGCCTATCTTTATCTCCCCATTGATTGATTGATTGTCCGAACACTAGTTGTTCGATATTGGTTCTTTGGAGGTATTCTCTGCTTACAAATAACGAGGAATAGAGATATTCTGTCTAGTCTTTGCAAGCAGTGAAAGGATAGGTAGTGCTGACTTTTGTCCCCGTTGAAACCCGTCATGCCTATCTTCTCCCCACTGATTGGTAGTTGGTTCTGCCCGGACCGCTTATTAGAGGTGAACCATCCGGCTCCTCTGGAAGGCACCCCTAATAAGGACATGTTCACTAAATACGAACTAATCGCCGTAGTTTGTAGCAAGCTATGGCATAAAATATACAAAGTGGGACCCCAAGAGTCAGTGGCCACTGGTGGGATCCTTTTTGACCCTACAAAACTAAAGTAACGCTAGGAAATAGCCCTTTGTGGGATATATGGAACTACGGGAAGGAGCCAAGCCCACGGTCAGGACGGCCACGAGGTAGCCCGGCTCCATCGCTCTCGCTGCCTAAACATGTCTGCCCTACCACCCACCCCGCCCAGTAAACACGACCGAAATCCCACACAACTGGAAGTCTGATACCCACCATCGACGTCACCGAACTTGACTAGGATCACGCACAATTGGACTATGCCATTTTCCGATTACACTGTAACTAGATTGCAAATATGTACAACACTCCAACAAAGTAGTATGATTAAACATTTTAATAACTTATAGGTATAACAACGTTCCGACAAGGTGAACAGGTTAAAACACGTTTTAAACAACTATTTACATGACACTCTGCTGCGACCTGCATCCCAAAGCATTTACGTCCACGTGACACCGTCCTCGCCTCTCCTTCCTCGAAGTTGCAACATTGGCCTGTTTTGGGCGGTCCTTTTAGTCGGCCTTGGGCTATAAAAGCCATGCAAAAATCCATTGACATCAGTGGCGGACAACTGTGCGAACAGTCCGGAAGCCACACGCGGCGCCAAGACCCTGGCAACGCCGAGGTGGGCCTGCCACGTCGTGCGGATCTTCCCATTCTCTTCTTCTTCCTTCAATAACGAAGGGTGCCCTGGCGGGGGGAAGCAACGCGGACGGGCCTCCCCAGGTGGAGGCTCACCAGCAGATGAGGGCACCCCAGCCATTTTTACTCGCCGGCCAGCTGAGTTGCACCCTGCCATTTTACTCGCCGGCCAGCTGAGTTGCACCCTGCCATTTTACTCGCCGGCCAGCTGAGTTGCACCCAGCCACTTCACTCGCCGCCCAGACGAGTGGGCGCCCCTGCACTCACCGACCAGCTGCAGCAAGACAGCCATTTACGTCTTGACCTGCCGGACAGCCACCCAGGCGCGGGTTCCTTTCTGCACCAATATTGCCATTTAACGTTTGACTCGAGAGGTGGGTCCCCGCAGCAGAATGATCGGGGGACCCACCCCGGTGGCCGTAACGAAGAGCTGCTGCTGCTGCTGCCTTTGGACTCCGGCGGTCGGTTCTTTGGATCCAGGCCTAGCCCACCGTGAGACGGTTCTGGACTCGAAAGCTTGTCTGCTTGGGCGTGGGCCCCACCCTTGACAAAACGCCCCCTCAGCTTTGCAGAGTCTGCGGGAGTCATTGGCACTCAACTCCCGTGGACTTCCGGTGAGGGCAAGCCGCCGCCATTGTTCTTTGCCCCGGGCGACAACCACCTTGCCTCCGCCGGATGC
This sequence comes from Triturus cristatus, assembly GCF_964204655.1. Classification (NCBI taxonomy): domain Eukaryota; kingdom Metazoa; phylum Chordata; class Amphibia; order Caudata; family Salamandridae; genus Triturus; species Triturus cristatus. The sequence continues at coordinate 763,376,817 of NC_140581.1, read as the reverse complement.
TATGAAAGAGACTGATTCAAGGCGGCGACAGCAAGACCTGCCTGCTGTCCCGCCCTGAGGATGGATCACGGCATCGCTGCGAGATCGTGCTGACGTCATGCTGACGCAATCTGACGCTAACGAAAAGTTCTCGAACTACCGAAAGGGATTCTGGTCCAGCAGCTAGTTAGTGGAAAGACTTAGATTGTGCACTGGACCCACCCGACCTCGCCCCAAAATGGCGCCAATGTAGGAGGGGTCTGCAGCTCCTTATGGCGTTCCGATTACTTGACATTTATGTTAAAAAAAAAAAAAAAAAGAGATCTGTATGCGGCGATGTTTCTACACATGATGGTCAGGGGGGACGGGGAGGGTACCGATTTTATGCTAAAGTAGTGTTGCTCATGATACTCGACGCCTCTCACGCCGTGGCCAGCCTATAGCGGTTGTAGGCCCGTATTTGTATACTGACATTGTTTTAAATAAAGGGCTTCTTAAAGGAATTACGGAATCAGTGTCATGACAAATCATCTAGGTTGGTAAAGGTTTTTCTTTTGAATAAATGATTGTTACTCCCAATCAATAGAAAACAGATAATGCAGACCCCATTTGCCTAAATCTTTTTGATTAACGGAATTTGTACCCGTCACACCTGTCTTTTTTTTTTAAGAGTTGTCAGAAAATGGTCAACTATAGCTTAAGGTATATGCCGAATGCAAGGTATGGTATCTTGCACCATAATACACGACCGATTGAGAAATGCATGTACGACCAGGGAACCCGAATTTAGGAGATGAATGAAATAGAGCATCTTTTTCTCGGAAGAAAAGAATAATAGGTCTGTGGTACTACCCACTCCTGCGGCTAGCCTAGTACGCGGTAAGTAGAACTTTTTCGTGTCTACGCGCGCTAATGTACTTTGAATACTGCACATCCCCTCCCCTCTTTTTCCCCTCTATAGGTCACGGCGAAGTTCCGACTGAAGAATGGAGTGGACATGGACCGCACCATGTTCAATATAGGGAAAAACATAGACAAACGTTGTGGGATAATGCGCAAAGTACAGACCACCATTGGAAACATGAAAAGCTGTATGGTATGATTGTGCGTGTGTGTGCTACGATTATGCGGTATGAATGTGTATGCATTTCATGCTTGGGTCGCATGAAGAGAGCGTCATCGTATGATTGAAGTGCTCGTCCATCGATCAAAGGGAGGGGAGTAAAAGGTCCAACACCCCTCCCCAAGATAAACTACAAAAATACTGAAAATACGCAGCATACATAGGAAAGAGGACAGGAAAGGAGAGGTCCCCATACTCAACGTAGCCCTGAGTCTCCGTCTTAAGTTTCTGCGCTTGATGCATGTACTGTCACACCCTATCCGGTATTTGTGTGTACGTGATCACCGAATTCATGTCTTTCCCCCGCTTGTGTTTTCTTACATAGAACCGACCCATGCTACTCCATGTTGTGTGCACACCAAGTAGCCTATTATCGTACACATGTCTCTCTCTCTCTCTCGTTTTGTGTCGTACATATGCCAAATAGCCTACTTGATGCGCATCTCTCTCTCTCTCTCTCTCTCTCTCTCTCTCTCTCTCTCTCTCTCTCTCTCTCTCTCTCTCTCTCTCTCTCTCTCTCTCTCTCTCTCTCTCTCTCTCTCTCTCTCTCTCTCTCTCTCTCTCTCTCTCTCTCTCTCTCTCTCTCTCTCTCTCTCTCTCTCTCTCTCTCTCTCTCTCTCTCTCTCTCTCTCTCTCTCTCTCTCTCTCTCTCTCTCTCTCTCTCTCTCTCTCTCTCTCTCTCTCTCTCTCTCTCTCTCTCTCTCTCTCTCTCTCTCTCTCTCTCTCTCTCTCTCTCTCTCTCTCTCTCTCTCTCTCTCTCTCTCTCTCTCTCTCTCTCTCTCTCTCTCTCTCTCTCTCTCTCTCTCTCTCTCTCTCTCTCCCTCTCCCTCTCCCTCTCCCTCTCCCTCTCCTCTCCCTCTCCCTCTCTCTCCCTCTCTCCCTCTCTCCCTCTCTCCCTCTCTCTCTCTCTCTCTCTCTCTCCCTCCCTCCCTCACTGAAGGCTTCCTTGCCCTCTTCCTTTTTGAATAAATTACACGACACATACCTCCTCAGTCTGTGTATAATTGGCCTGAAACACGGCGGTGTTCGAACAAATTGACAGAAACAAAAACGACCGTACTTTACCACGTTACTACCTCTCCTTTCTGCAAAAGGTTGAATTTAATTGACTAAGAAAGAAAGGACAGGTAAGAAGACTGATGTCTCCCAATCTGGCCCTCATCACGGGGACTATATGTCAGTGGTTTGCGTTCTTAGAGCTTTAACGACACCATCTCCACCGCCCAGAACTGCCCCCGCCCAATTGTCCCGAACTAGAATGTCCAAGCACCCGTCCTCCCAGAATCACCCCAGCTCTGTACTAGCCGTCCCAGAGTATTTCGAGCAAAACAACTGATGACTTTGTTCTCTAAAGGTACATTGCCTAAGCTGATGGGGGTTACCTATTGTCTCTAGCAAGAAAAATGTTTAGCTTATGTCCCTCCCCGAAATAGATACCTATGAACCCATGACAGTAGCACCTCGCACTTTTTTCATAAACTTAGCAGTCCTCGGAGGAAAATGTGTATTAACAGAACTTGTGTTGAGATGAACGAGTTTCTACCGGAGAAGCCGGTTCGAATTTCTTAGACAAGAAGGTTGACAGATGTCAGGCTTCCTGCAACGATTATAGGGCACAGGAATCGACACCTAGCAGGCCAGACGATGGACAGGAACACCCACAGAAACCTGCACCACAGCAATGATTAATAAATTAGTAACACACACTGACATAAGAGTTAATAAACACCAATCATACAACAACCGATAAAAGCATTTCCCCAACTACTCGGTGGTTGGGAGAGAGGATGAAGTGTGTAAATGTCTTCCCTGCCAACTCTCTAAGATTTTGTTTCTTGTACTCATTCAAAGATAACCTGCGGCCATCGGAAGAGAGGGGTCGGACGTGACGCACAGCCTGGCTGCGGACCATGGAACATCTATGGCAACGACCAAGGGGGAAGCAACGAAGCAAAAAGGGCGTGAGACGAGGCACCATTATCAGGATGATAAACGATAGAACGAAGGGCTATATCGAGGCCCCCTGCTCACCGACCAGCGTGCCTGAAGTCCCAACCCGTCGGGCCCGATTGATGGGCCCAGTGCTGGAAGATTCTGCTCTCCTTGGTCCGCATTTTGATCCGATCCCACTCCACCCCCTCTTCCCTCGGCATCCCGAAGCACGTCACACCCTTCTCTCTCTCTCTCTCTCCCTCTTTTATATGGATTTTGAATTTGACTTAACTACAGAAGAACAAAAAGCGGGTACCCTGTCTCAAAGTACCTATGATGAACTGTGGTAGGGAACAGGACTGTGATCGGGGAACAGCGAATGGTCACACCTCGCCACGTGAGAAATTGGATTTGAGCTGGACCTTAGCTCCACCGCCGGTGCTCAACAGTGCCAACACAAGAAGAAGAACAATAAGAGCTTACCAGTGATGGCTCTCTATAATAGGACACTGGAAAGAAGAACTCCCTCCCACGACTGTAACTCATGTTAAGTTGAATTCCTCTCCCAACCACCTTTTTATATTAACTATCCTCCTATCGAGTTTTCATGATGTTGCGTCAGTCACTTCCGACTGTACACTGAGAAGTTAAGAAAATCTAACTTTGTATAATGACATTCATACAACACCAGCCATGCACACGACTATACTGACTATTTTTGATCCACACGAAGTCTGGGCCTTAAGTAATGTACGAAATATCCCTTATTTTGCCAGAAACATTTTTTTTGCTTTACAGTATCATGTTTGTGCTCAAACAAGCTCTCCTCCTCCTATCCCTGGGCCTGACATACGGCACAGCTGATGTAATTTTGTATGTACTACCTCCTCGCCTACTTTATCAACTGTATGTAACTATGTACAAATGTGTCAGATTACTCCTGCCTGTCCTAAAAACTCTGTACCTTTAAGGAATGCATGAAAAACATTCACGGTGTTATAGCTAAAGGGTTAACAAAGGTGAATGTCGGCCAGGCAAGCTGGCGAGATATGTTAAAAGGGAGGACTGTGGAAATTTAGCTAGTAACTGAACATTATCTGCGCCATCTTGCCTCTCCCCAGCGCCACGCACAGCGAACGCACGGCCGCCATTTTAGGCACCCCACTCTCTCCCCCGCTCATTGTCGATCGCCAGCGCGTTCCCCTGGTGCTGCAAGCATCCCCCGCGCGCCGGCCACCCCCGCTCTCTCATACACGGTCCATAAACCCTCTCCTTCTGCGCGACCCTGCCATGGAATCACACCCAGTGCCTGACCAACACCTCCTTTCATCCCATACATGGTCATACATCCTTCCTGATAACCCCCATCCTCCGCACCGATTATCCGAACCGATCCCAGGCCATCACCTAGCCCTACGGATGCAGTTTATTGCCCCTGCTGTAAGGAAAACACCCCACATCAGAGGGATTATAGCAGATCAAGGCCCTCACCCCCTGAGACCCGACCGGTTGCACACACCCCCGGGAATTGGCGGAATGTCCAGCTGTGTGATAGCCATCTACTGTGGGTGGGGTGGGGACTTCCACTGTAGATATGTGTGGGAACGAGCTCGAAGTGGGGATTCTGAGAATGTTCTTTCATACATCAAAGTGATCTCAAGAATGTGCCATGTGTGATAAGGTGTTTAGCCAAAATATCGAGTTTTAAATTTCGACCTACAATAATATCGTGTTTTTAATATCGTAGGTACAGAATATCGAAGTCAAGAATATCGACGGACAGAATATCGATCCCAAGGTAAGTAATATCGAAGTTAATAATATCGAGGTAATTAATTTCGATGTAAGTAATATCGTAAGTAAAAATTTCGATGTCACTAATATCGATATTTATTTAGTGTAATGTCATTTAATATGTATTTTATTTGTATGTTAAAGATAATTGTAATGTATTTTAATACATTTAAAAATAAATGTTTAGAGATTAATAATTATTTTAAATTTAATTTAGCGTTTTAGTACCAGAGCGGGTTGTGGGTTTATAGGGGAATAGGGTGGGAAGTAATTTAATTATAATTAATGAATTAATATGTGTTGTTTAATTGGTATTTATGATTAATTAATTGGTATTAATTAATAATTGGTAATTAATTGATTAATTAATTGTTAATTAATTATTAATTGTAAAAATATTTTATTAATTGGTTAATTATATACATTATAATTAGTTTATTATTAATATTTATTTATTGTTATTGTTAATTAATTAATTGTTAATTAGTAATTAATTGGTGATTTAATTTTATTAAGTGATTAATTGATAATTAAATTAATTATGTGAATTTTTATGTGTAGTGGGTTGTGGGTTTATAGGGGAATAGGGTGGGAAGTAATTTAATTATAATTATTGAATTAATATGTATTGTTTAATTGGTATTTATGATTAATTAATTGGTAATTAATTAATAATTGGTAATTAATGTGAATAATAGATTAATTAATTGTTAGTTAATTATTAATTTTAAAATATTTTATTATTTGGTTAATTATATACATTATAATTAGTTTATTAAAAATATTTATTTATTGTTATAGTTAATTAATTAATTGTTAATTAGTAATTAATTGGTGATTTAATTTTATTAAGTGATTAATTCATAATTAAATTAATTATGTGAATTTTTATGTGTAGTGGGTTGTGGGTTTATAGGGGAATAGGGTGGGATGTAATTAAAATAAAATAAATAATGATATATTTTATTTATTTGTAATTAATATTAATTAATTGTTATTAGTTAGTTAACTATAGTAAATATAAATAATTTATTATTGTATTTTATTTGTTGTTATTGCTAATTAATGTATTGTTAATTAATAATTAATAGGTGAATATTTGTAATTTCGTAGTTAATATGTATTAATTAGTCAATTAATAACTATATTAATTCTAAAGAATGTATTATTAATTGCAAATAAGAGAGAAATTGATATATAAATCTATTGTGTATTTTGTATGTGTAGTGTGTTGTGTGTCAAAGGGGGAATAGTGTGGGATGTAATTTAAATTTATTTATTTAAATATTTATTTTACATAATTGGTATTTAATAATATTTTTTGTTTTAAAACATTGTTAACATGCAATTTTTTTATAAGAAATTATTGAATTGGTTATAATGTTCATAGAATCACTATGCTATCTAGTGCTTTCACAACTGTTTTACTATCTGGAGTGGGAATAGTAATTTTTACCCCTACGCTATCCAGCGCTTTCCCTACTGTTGCACTCTCTGGAGTTGGAATAGTAATTTTTACCCCTACGCTATCCAGCGCTTTCCCTACTGTTGCACTCTTTGGAGTTGGAATAGTAATTTTTACCCCTACGCTATCCAACCTTTTCTCTACTGTTGCACAGTCTGGAGTGGGAAGAGTAATTTTTACCCTTACGCTATCCAACACTTTCCCTACTATTGCATTCTCTGGAGTGGGAATAGTAAATTTTACCCTTACGCTATCCAACACTTTCCCTACTATTGCACTCTCTGGAGTTGGAATAGTAATTTTTACTCCTACGCTATCCAACGTTTTCCCTACTGTTGCACTCTTTGGAGTTGGAATAGTTATTTTTACCCCTACGCTATCCAACGTTTTCTCTACTATTGCACTGTCTGGAGTGGGAATAGTAATTTTTACCCTTACGCTATCCAACACTTTCCCTACTATTGCACTCTCTGGAGTGGGAATAGTAAATTTTACCCTTACGCTATCCAACACTTTCCCTACTATTGCACTCTCTGGAGTTGGAATAGTAATTTTTACCCCTACGCTATCCAACGTTTTCCCTACTGTTGCACTCTTTGGAGTTGGAATAGTTATTTGTACCCCTACGCTATCCAACGTTTTCCCTACTGTTGCACTGTCTGGAGTGGGAATAGTAATTTTTACCCTTACGCTATCCAACACTTTCCCTACTATTGCACTCTCTGGAGTGGGAATACTAATTTTTACCATTACGCTATCCAACACTTTCCCTACTATTGCACTCTCTGGAGTTGGAATAGTAATTTTTACCCCTACGCTATCCAACGCTTTCCCTACTGTTGCACTCTTTGGAGTTGGAATAGTAATTTTTACCCCTACGCTATCCAATGTTTTCCCTACTGTTGCACTCTCGGGAGTTGGAATAGTTATTTTTACCCCTACGCTATCCAACATTTTCCTTACTGTTGTTTTTGTTGAAGTTGGACTAGTAGTTTTATTGTGTCTGATATTAAATATGTTTTGTAATATTTTAGCTATTGTAATATATAATTAATAATAAAAATTATTCAAATTACAATTATTGATTATTATTTGCTATATGTAATTATTTAATATTTATTAATGTTATTGTTTTATGTGTATAGATGTATTGGTAATTTAAATAAATATTTAATAATTTATATGTTACAGAAATTATTATTAAAAGTAAATATTAAGTAAGTGTATATATTATATATTATATATATATGTTTAATTAAAGTTTCATTTAATTATATATATTTATTATAAATTTTACATATTATAAAATATATTTAATTATGTTTCTTTGATTTATAAGTATTATTTGGTTTATTTTACATATATTTTTAAACTAAAAAAAAACGATATTTTTGAATCACGATATTTTTGACATCGATATTAAATTATCGATATTTTTGTACTTACCATGTTGTAGATAGGATGTCGATATTCTTGACCACGATATTTTTGTTGCGATATTTTTGTAGGTCGAATTTTTGTCTTTCGAAATTATGTCATACAATCGTGTGATAAACCTGCAATAAAGTCATAAACCTGTGTATAAGAGGCCAGGCCTCAGAGATGCAGTTAGAGCACCTCATGACGATACCTTGCTGTCTGATCTGATGTGTTCTGCTCCGACGGAATAAAAACTTTGTTTCCTGCCTTCCAGTCTCCGGCGCCTGCCTCTTTCATTGGTAAATTATCGAATGGTATGAGAGGCGATTACCGCCGGGCAATACTTGAAAGGTTATCGACTGAAACTGCCGCTACCATTTAACACACATGAAGGCCCAAGTGTTGAAGGAGAGTCAGGCAGATGTGAAGGTGATTCTGCACCATGTGAGGAGATGGTCCCTTCAACAGCCAGTCATCCAGGTATGGATACACAAACAGGCCTTGGCGATGTAATGCTGCCACCACCACTGCCATGCATTTCGTGAAAACCCTTGGAGCAGATTTGAGGCCGAGTGGTAAGACTCTGAACTGGTAATGCTTCGCGCCTACCATGAATCGCAGGAACTTGCGATGCCTTGGGGTAATTGGAATGTGAAAGTATGCATCTTGGAGATCCACCGAACACATCCAATCTCCTTTCCTCAGATGTGGAAATATTTGATGGAGCGCCAACATTCGAAACTTAGCTCTAGAATAGGTCTTAACTTGTTTGGTTGGTCTTTTTTCGGGAACAAGGAAGTATCTGAAGTAGACTCCCTTTCCTCTCTGTGCAGGAGGGGCCTCTTCTATGGCTAGGTTCTTCAGAAGAGTCGACACTTCTTGACGCAGCAGTTACAGGTGTTGAGGACGTGACCTTACCGGAGGAATGTCTCTTGGGGGCGCGCAAAAACGTAGCGCGTACCCATTGCTCAGTATATTTAGCACCCACTGGTCTTTGGTGATGTTGCACCACTCTTGTATGCAATTTGAAATTATTCCTCCCACTGGAGTGTGCAACGGTGCTAGAGGAAGCAGAAAATCATTGCTTTCCTTGAGCTTTTGCTGTGGAAGAGGACTGCTGTTGATGTCCTCCTCTTCCTCTCGAGGAACGACGGCCTTGATATTGGGATTTGCTTTTGTTTTGTGACGATTGAGGGGTTTGAATCCTCTGTTCGTAATTTTTACGATTGTAGGGCCTGTAGCGTCGTTTGAACTCCTTTTTCTTCTCAAGGCCCACAGCCTTTAATGTGTCCAACTCGGCCTTCATTCTGGCCATTTCATCATCAGTGTGTGACCCAAAAAGGAAGTTTCCAGAAAACGGAAGATTCAAAATACGTTGTTGTGCTTCCGGTTTCAAAGCTGCCAGGCGCAACCAGGAAGACCTCCGTGCACATATACCATGTGCATACAAGTGTGCAGCCAAAGAAACCCAACCCGCTGCTGTGCTGATTACTAGGTTGGCCACCAACGCCCCTTCTTGGAGAATCTCTGAGAAATCTTGCTGATCCTCCTTTGGGAGGTTGTCTTTAAAACGCTCCAGCGAATCCCATAAGGACCTGTCATACGGGCTAGCAGGGCAACAGCGCTAGATACCTTTAAGAGAAGATGCTGCAGAGCCGCAGGCCTTTCTCCCCCAAGAATCCTGGATTCTACTTTCTTTATCTGGAGGGGCTGAGGAGGAAGAAGCCACCGCATGTGTCTTCTTCGCCGCTGCGATGATGACAGAGTCCTTGGTGGATCAGATTTCAGAAAAAGGGGATCTGAGGCAGCAGGTTTATATTTTTTCAGGATCCGGCCCGCAGCTGCTTTAACCGATGATGGGGTGAGGAAGATGTCCATTACCGGTTCAATGATACCAGGGACTAGAGGAAGTAATGGTCTAGCCGCAGATCTCTGATGGAGAGTTTCGAAAATGATGGAAGTGGTGGTCTGAGGAGCTGATATGGCTATGCTCAGCTTTTCTGCTCCTCTAGCGAGGACATCGTGAAAGGTGTTAACATCATCGATGGGTGACACTCTAGAAGGAGGGCCATCCGTAAGGGTAGGCGAGTAGTCCCTTTTGGATGAGCGTGTCGAAGACGAGGACCAAGTTGGTGTTCTTCGTCACTTGTGATGAGTTGACCTATGCTAAGGAGATCTGCCTCTGTGTTCTCTGGTCCGTGTAGTGGGGGACCTGTCCACTTCCTGCACTAGACACTAACAGGGATCTGTGCAGTAGACTGGAATAGTCCGTAGGCCGCTGAGCATGACCAGAGGGTTCTTTCTGCTAGTGATGGAGAGGTTGAAGCCAGCTGGGCGAAAGATGAATAGAAGGAGATAGTTGTCTCCTTGGAGACCCTCTTGCAGATGTTCTTGGATGCTCAGGAGAATGAGCAGAAGAGCTACGTGACGTCGAGAGCGTCTGGGGGAGCTCCTAATAGAATGAGAGGACTCTGCGACTTCTGGAGCGTGATCGGCATCTTGATGAACGAAGCGACATCGATGGAGAGTGTCTCAACATCGACCGACTCTGCATCACCATCACTGGTGAATCCTTAGAACGTGATCTTCTCCTCGACGTCGACCTCTCTGTGTGCTTCGATGTTATATGATGTGATGTCGAACACCTAGAGCCAATAGACTTCGTCTTCCACGTTGAGCGTGCACGAGACCCCAACGAAGTATGAATCGACGGAGAAATCCTTCTCGACGTCGTGTCTTTATGCCTTTCAGATCTCTCTCTCGATGCTGATCGTCTGCTGGAAGCCAGCGGAGTCGAGATCGGGGCACTTCTCGCCATCGATGGAGACCGCCGTCTCAACGTCAAACGATGCCTAGTGTATTTTACCCTAGGTCTCGACGACGAATCTTTCCTCGTCATCGGCGAAGATCGAACCCTCGACATTGAACGTAGTTTGGATGACAACAACGGAAGCAACGGGTGCCTTGCCTCTGGTGACGAGGCACGTCTCTGCGTTGACCGCCGCCTGGTCGACGGTAACGGAGACGCCTGCTTCGACGCGGTCGCCGATGTTCTGGCGACAGCAGAGCATGTCTCGACGTCAAACGCCGAGCAGACGGCGACCCATCTCTCGACGTTGGGCGAACCCGCAACAACGGAGAGCGACTTCTCGACGCCGATCGTCGCCGGGTTGAGGAAGACAGAGGATTCAACGTACCTGTAGTCTTCGTCGATGGTCTTCTCGTCGACGTTTTCTCTGCCAATGAAGGTATTTGTGGCGCCGAGCCCAATGCCAATGGAGAGCAGACTGGAACCTTACTCCTAGCAGGAGTGGTGGCTCTCTCTTTCCTCTTCTTCATCGGAGACCTGTCTCTTAAATGTGTTTTCCCCTTCTCAGCCAGCCCATAGAGGCAAATCCTCTCTCTGTCCTTCAGAGTTCTTTTGGACAGCGACTGGCAATGCTGGCAGGTCTTGGGAGCATGATCAGAAGGCAGGCAGAGAATACACACAGGATGGGATTCTGTTTTAGCCTTCTTCTTGCCACAGGAAGGGCAAGAGTCAAAGAGAGAGGGCATTTTTGACTGGAAAATAATGCTCAACTCTCTCAAAAATAGTAAAAAGGTACATCAACAACAAAAAGATGTTGGAGTAAAATGTTTTTGACAAAAAAAAAGAAGTAATTTCTAACAGAAATCAGAAAAAACTGAGAGCTGAAGTTACCAGGGTCTTGAAAGAAGGAGCAGGAAAGAACAACTGACCTAAAGGGCACCCCTAAAGCATGATGGGAAGCTAAGGAACATGGCTGCCTTAAAGGCACGGTGCCAGTTTATTCTGTGTGTTTCTGTGGGTTAGCTTATCAGCTTTCTACACTGATGTTTCTGCAATGCAGCCTATGTGCTGGCAATGTTTTTTTCATTCCTGTTTGCAGGATTATATTTCTGCTGTGCATTAAAGCAGTTTTCAAATGTGTTTCTTTCTCTCTGCTTTATTGAAATTGTATTTATATGCAATGGAGATTCGTACAACATTGCTCAGCTTTTTTTGGTATAAGGAAGGCTGCATTGTGTGTTTATTGTTATATATATATATATATATAGAGCTACATATATGGTTTCCACATATATGTTTTGTATGTTTCAGGGGTCCCGCGCATGGGCGGGAATATTCATGTGCTTATGACTTTTGATGAGGATCCCCTGGAAGAGAACATAAATATTTTACCGACTTCTGAAAGTTGTGGTAACCATTCGCAAATGGGAAGGGTCCCAATGGGACCCCTTCCCTTTTGAAAATGGTAAACAAAATATTGATCCTACAGTACACTGGCAACTTTTTTTGTTTTGGAAACACTTCTATTTCACTCTAAGGAAAACAGGCTGCATTTAAAACAAATGCTCTATTTTAAAGCAATTACAGAAATGGTGGTCTGCTGACTCCTACAGGCCACCATCCTTGTGATGGCTAACATTCCTAGTGGTTGCAAACTTCATGAGTTAGGTCGATTTGTTAGTAATCGTTAATTAAACGTTCTAAGATTTCTTACATTAGGAATTGAGATTTTCTAACTGCTATTCAGTGAGAATCGCAATTTGGAAATCTCAGTTCATAATTTTTGTACATCTGGCACTTAGTTACTCCTACTTTTGTAAATCAGAACAACTGAGGAGTAATGCACTGCTTTGAAAAACAGCGATTGGTTTGGTTAAAATCTGTTAGTCAACGTTTACCCAATGCAAGAAATATCTCAACGTAAATGTGCGTTTTAATTCGCAAATATATCTGTCATTTCATTTGAAGTGAAAGCAGTGTCTTGATATTAGGACAGAACATACCTGGTTTTTAATGAAAATTGTATTTTCATAGGACCTCCAACTGACTGCCTTGTTTCGAGCGACTTCTAGTTGTTCTTCTAGCTGGGATACCTTTTGACTTAGTTCCAAATTGCTTCCTTCAGTGCTCACAAGCTAAAAATAAAATGGTATAAAACACTGATATGTTGCTCTTAGAAAATGCTATTTAAAAGTAAAAAGCTTTTTGTTCAGAACTTGAAATTGCGATTTTGTACAGAAATTAGAATGTACGCAACAAAATGTCCATATAACTAACACACTTTATAGGATGGTTGAAATAACTGCTCATACTTGTCCAGATGTCCTACAGTGGTATTTCATTGCTTAGCGAATCTTTGTTTCTTAGTTCAATCCTGTCACACAGGCAAATTCAGTGAATTCCCGCTCACCAAGCATGCTTTGAAGTTTTTTTGGCCTACTTACAATGTGACCATGTAACTTCCTTAGGTACGACTAGAAGCAAATCAAGAAATGGATAGTTGTTAAGATTAACCTCATGACTTGCAGGGCTGGTGAAATCGCAAGACTTTTGATTGGAAGGCTCAACTATGTATTGATAAAAACTCAGTAACATTTTAAATTTGAGCTTGCTCTCCTAAAGCATACTAGAAAAAGGCCCCTTTTCTGCTTAACGGTGCCAGCAAGAAGGTGGAGGTAGGTGTCCTAACTTATGTATTATGTAAGGTACACAATTTGTCCCTACAATAATCAACCACAGGAGTACCCTTCGCAGGGCTCCAGAACCTCAGGTGACGCATGTAGAGGCTTTCCGCATGTCAGACAGAGGGCACACCAAAGTCCACTCCAGGTCCAGTTGCCACTGATCAGCTAGGATTCTTCACAATACTGTCCTGTTCAGCTTTTTCCTGGAGCAACACAAGGAATCAGCGTTATGATCCTTGGAGTTCTTTACGTCCTTGGATTTCAAGTGGAAGGTGGTTCACCCTCCTCAGGTTCTTCTAACAGGTCACAGCAGGTTCAGTCTGTCTGGTATCCTTTTGCAAGTCTAATAGTGTTTTTATGAAGGTGCCTTGGTGTGCACATTTATGCTTGGCACTAGGTCATGGGTGGAGGCACTCCCTAACCAATGGGGTAAAAGTTCCAGGGCCAACCCTAAACTAACCACTTTTTAAGTAGTCCCTGTTTGCCTTACTGCCCAAAGTGCCATTTTCAAGGGCATTTTCAAGATTGAGAAAGATTTTGGCAACAGTAAATGTAGGCTCTGAGGGCTGTGTGTGTGGGGGGGGGGGGGGGTCATAGGGAAGTCACTATTGTCCTCACACATCTAACACTTAAATCTAGTTTGAAGTAGGCACTGTACCCAGGATAAACTCAGAGAGAGAACTCTGGTAGGTAAGTTATGCTTTAAATGATTCTGTTCAATATAGTGTTTATATATATATTTCCAAGGCTATTCTGGTTTGCAAACTAAACAGAGCAGCAGCATGGTGGATGGTGTAATCAGTGATGTCATCAATGATGTCATTTGAGATGTCATCAGAGATGTCATTAAACATGTCAGGCGTGATGTGATATGTAAGGTCATAAGCAGTGCTTGGTGGGGGTGCAAGTTACAGTTAGCTCAGTAAACTATAACTGTGAACTTCTGTGTTGTTTGAGTTTAAAAGGGCATTTTTAACTGACATTTTTACCTTACTCTAACCTCACTTTAACCTTCGTTTTTTCCATATACAAACACACACACACACATGTACATATATAAATAAATAAAAAATAATGAGCGGAATGAGAAGGTTGGGGATGTCACCGGGAGAATGTGGGTTGAGGGGCAGAGAGAGCTGTTGGATGAAGAGTGACAGTTGGAGGTTGTACTGCTGCTCGGAGGATTTAATGGAGCAGTTTTGACGTGAAGACAAATTTAAGCTTTCATCTTCCTGGACATGTCTACGTGGATTTAATAAATAATATATATATATGGGGCGCAGACAGGCAAGGAGAAAATGCCAAGAAGCGCGGGCGTGGGAGGGGGAGTCGCAAATAGAAGCAGACACTGTGGATGCGGTTACCGGCAATACTAGTGCCCAGGAGACTAATACCATTATCAATTTGGCTGCATTGATCTCACTATTGCTGAACAGCAGCTCTTATCGCTTGGCTTATCATACTGTCCGGAGTCTAATTTTAACTATACCCAGACAAGAGCTGATATTTTTATATTCATCCGGAAGCTAAAACTCAAAAAGTTCCATCATCAACATAGTAAACAAGGTGATCCAGATAGGGTGGAAACATCATTACAAGAACCTGGGATGTCAGGACTTCTGAATTCGGACTATGATTTACTACGTGACCTGCATGTTTTAGAACGGGGGGACCCACCGGCATCAAATGTTAGTCAAATTGAGCCAACTGATTTAAGTTTGCAACAGTCTCAAATGCATGGAACTGGTGTCAAACCGCACACTCCTTTCAAAACGAAATCTAAATTTGTTCCCATCATAGCCAGAGACACCATTGATGTTTTTAATGAGCAAATAGTAGCGCAAATAAGGAAACTAAACATTACCATCAATAATGCCAACATGAAATATACTAATCATGAGAGGAAATATCACCAACTTACAAACAAACTTAAGAACAACCACCAAGTCATAATACGCAATTCCGACAAGGGCGGGAATATAGTGTTGTGGTCCCTCAAAATATATTTAGAGGAAGCGCATAATCAATTAAACAATGGAGAATGCTATAGAAAAATTTCTACCACGAAATTTAAAGACACACAGGAACTATTATTTTCACAATTACTGGCTTGGAAGAGCATGGGCCTGTTGAGTTGGGAGGAATTTAAATATCTTAAAAAGGAGCACCCAACTATCCCGGTGATTTACTTTATACCAAAGGTACACAAAAATATCAGCAAACCACCGGGCTGACCCATTATAGCTGCCTGTGATGGTCTTTTGGAGAATCTTTCAAGATACATAGATTTTTTCCTGCAGGACTTTGTTAGGGGTCTTAAATCAATTGTGCAGGATACTTGTGACTTCTTGAGGAAGATCCAAAATATTCTATGGAAACCTACTTATTTATTGATTGCGCTTGACGTTTCCTCCTTATATACATGCTTCAAAAATAAGGAAGGAATGAGGGCGGTAGAATATTTCTTGATGAACAGATCTATTGTTTACTCTCAACATACTAATATGTTGCTCAAAATGTTGTTGTTCTATATGGAAAATAATTAATTTTTTTTGATGGCAAAATGCACCAGCAGATTCAGGGTGTTGCTGTGGGGGCCAGCTTCTCCCCCAGTTATGCCTGTTTGTTTATGGGAATGTTGGGAGGAGCTGGTCCTCATGCACCAACATGGGCACATATACAGTACAAATGTCGTAACTTGGTTATGTTACATTGATGATTTATTCATGGTATGGGATGGCGATGTGGAAAGTGCTACAGCTTATATTGATTTATTGAATAACAATGCAGTCAACTTACATTTCACATCTGACATTAGTAAAGACATGGTCTCATTTTTCGATGTGAGGGTCCAGGGAGTTAATAACAAATTGTCAACAACGCTCTTCAGGAAAAACACTTCTGCATGCTTCAAGCACACATCCCCCCCATCTCATTAAAAGTATTCCCTATGGGGAAATGTTGCGCATCAGACGAATATGCAGTGAAGAAGACGACTGTATACACAAAAAGAGGGAAAGTCGCAATAGGTTCCTGGCTAGAGGATATAGAACTGAGGTAATTGATGAAGCAATTGCCAAGTCTAAAACCATGGCACGAGTAGATTTATTGAAATACAGAGAGAAAAACATTGGTAAAGATGTCTTGAGGAACCCACTAGATTAATTTTGTCTTTCTCACGGCAAGAAAAACAGCTTAGGGCAATTGTGAGACACAATTGGCCAATCGTGAGAGACGATCCTGTGATTGGCAAGTTATTACCCTCTAATCCAGCTTTAACTTTTAGAAAGGCGAACAGCATGGGCATGTCACTCACAAGGAGCAATCTAGAAATGCAGGGTAAGGGTTCCTGGCTATCTGCACGAAAAGGATTCTATAATTGTTCTGGTTGCAAGGCTTGCCAATATGGCATTAATACTACAACATATACAACAGCATTTAATACTAGGATTTGCAGCATAGGACAACATCTCACTTGCAAGTCAGAATATGCTGTATATGTATTAACATGCAGCTGCAATCTTAAGTATATTGGCAGTACCAAACTAGCAGCACATAAGAGGATCCTTCATCATATACGTGCAATCATCAACAATGATGATAGTTATCCAGTGGCAAGGCACTTTAAGATCAGCCATAACAATGACCCCAAACATCTGAAATATTTTGTTGTAGAGGCCGTAGCCCCTCAGAAAAGAGGAGGAGATAGGGAATCGAAATTAAGGAGGCTGGAAACAACTTACATTTTACAATTCGAATCCAAACAACCTAGGGGCCTTAATGCCAGCGAAGATTTATACCCATTTTTATGAGAATGAGGATTGACTGATTTGCAAATAATTAGAGAAAATGGAATACTCTGACATGAAAGATAGAAAGTTACACACCGTCTCATGGTTGAATTTTTGAAATCATATTTAGAAAGTGTATTTTATGCTTCTATTTATTTAATGTGATTTTCTGGGGGATCAACTATTTATTATTCATGAAACAGACGAAATTTGTCCTTAACACAGATGCACTTTAAAATTGATGTTTTTTTGCACAATATTATCCGTGTTCCTTGGGTTTACAAGTATGATGCAAGAATATACTTTAGGAATCGGATTTTGGCAAATATGTTTCAAATAAGATGCTTCAAGGTTTATGCTATGCTGGAACCAGAAACTGTTTAAGTGTTTTTAATTTATATTCATTAATGTTTTACACATACATTTTTAATTTTTTGCACTGATGAGGTATGCACTTTAAATGGTTTCACAAGCTGGACATGGTATTACTTTTAGGACGTGGTTGAGGCATTTTAAGCTGATATCAATATGTATTTTTAATATATATTTTCATATCTATGAATCCGTCTTAATATGGTATTTTTTGGCCACTCTGCAACATTTATGTTTCTTTTATGTGACCAATTTATATGTGAAAAGTGAGTATTTCTTCCATGTTCATTGGATTGTCAATTGCACTTGCACTTTAAAAGGCGAAGTAAAATGTCAAGGAGTTGTTATGTGATCATGGGCGGGATCGCCCGAAACGCGTAACGGCAGAGCTGGCAATGAAATAAAATAATACTGCACAGATACCTGGGTCCACGCTTGTTTTTCCTGGAGAAGGTGGAAGCTGAGAGTGAGTTGAGGAATATATATATATATATACACATTTTGGTTTTTTTCTTTTTTCAACAATGTGGTTCCAGCTGGAGCGCGCAGCAGCGGGTGCAGGCATTAGGCCGTATCAGTGGCCAAGGTTGAAGTTTTGGAAACAAAGGACGCCGCACTCTGGAGTATTGTGCTGTATCTGTTTTAATTGGAATACAGAGCCAGTCTGTTACACCGACGCGTTTTGGCCAACCAGGCCTTTTTCACGGTAAGGGGCACTACTTTCATCTCTGTATTTATGTCATTTCCTGTGAGTTCGGCTCCCCTAGACTTCTGGGAGTTGAAGTTAAATTGAAAATTACAAAATAAAAATGCTCAATCCCTATTTGACAGACTGAATACATGTGGTTTTGAACTTTTTAGACGTAACCCAAACTAGGTATTCAAGGTGAGAATGACATTAAAGGTGTACACAAATATACTTGCTTAGTAGCCATTGTTATTATGTCATTTCCTTCTTTTTCCTGGCAATTTCTAACAATTTGAGTTGGGTTTGGTGCCCTACTCTACATCATCAATTTTTACCAACCTTCTATTGCGATCAGTTCTCTATCTTCTAAGGAGTAATATCCAATGTCCAAATAGTGCATTCTTGATTCTTGAGTCCAGTTGTTACAGATGTACATAATATTCCTTGTCAAAGTTCATTCCCCTTGGAATTTTGGTTCGAAGTCTGATGATATATTTAGATTCTAGTTGTCTTAGTTTCTTCTTGCGATCACCTAGTCTTTCATTTGTTTCAACAGTGTCTATACCAAAGAAGTTCATGTTTCTCCATTCTCCATTTTGACATATTTGTATGGGTTTGGCTGTCACATAGGATAGATCTTGATTTTTTACTGCGCGTATGTGTTCCAATATCCGTTTTTTGAGCATGCACACAGAACTTCCTATGTACATATGGCCACAGTTACATTGAATGGCATATACCGCGAATTGAGTGGTACAAGTAATTCTTTGTTGAATTCTGATAGTTCGTCCTTACGGATCTCTTATTTCGTTTTTGTTGATTCCAATTTTACAGGCTTTACAGCTTTGGCATTTTTTAAACCCAGTTTGTTGTTTCTCAAGCCAGTTTGGTGTTTTGGCTTTTTACTATTGCATCCTTGAGTGATGGAGCTTTTCTGAAAGTAATTAATGGCTGATTTCCAATGGTTTTTGCAATATCCTTATCCTGTAGGAGCAATGGCCCATATTTTTGGGTTATTTGTCGGATTTTATGTGCCTCCTTGCTGTAGGTTAGTATAAGCCTTGGAGCTGTTTGTTCCGAGTCAGATGGTTTTTCTTCTTTGGATTTGTGTTTTGCTGTTTTTTTAACTAGAATTTCGGTTTGAGTTAGTTTCTCGATTTTCTTTAGATTTTCATTCAAGTCTCTTTCACTGTATCCCCTTCTTTTGAGTCTTTCTGTACAATTTGCTATTTCCTTTTCAGCTTCATTGTCTTGGGAACAGTTCCGGCGCATTATGATGAATTCTCCAAAGGGAATACTTCTTAAAAGAGGTTTCGGATGGAAACTGTCGGCATGTAGAATACTGTTTGTTGCTGTCTTTTTACTATGAAGTGTGGTTTGTATTTGGGACTTCTCAATATAGACTGTAATATCTAAGAAGTCTATTTTACTCTTACTGACTGTGCACGTGAATGATAAACCAACATTGTTGTTGTTGAGTTTATTAAAGTATTCCATGAATTCCTCTTTTTTGCCGTTCCAAATGAGAAAGAGATCATCTATGTAGCGTGTCCAAAGTATGATTTTGTCCAGGGCTTGATGATTTTCTAGGCCCCAGGCAATTTCCTTCTCCCACCAACCCATAGTGATGTTAGCATAGTTTGGGGAGAAGGAAATGCCCATGTCACAGCCACATAGTTGATGATTTAGTTTGTGATCAAAGAAGAAGATGTTATTTGCCAGACATATTTCGATCATGGATAGTAGCATGGCTGAATGTTCTAGTTCGCTGACGTTCCGTTGTTTAAGAAAGTAAACCTATTGTGTGGTTAATGGAAGTATATAAGGATACTACATCAATTTTAGCCATTATATATGATGGATTCCATGCTATGTTTGATAGTATATGCAAAAAATCCCCTGTATCCTGAATATAGGAGGTCAGATTTTGAACAATTGGAGCAAGGTAATGATCTACATAGGATGAGATGTTTTCATACAATGAGTCACATGAGGATACTATTGGTCTTCCTGGTGGATTAATCAGTGTTTTGTGAATTTTGGGTAAGAAATATATTGTTGGAATTGTGGGATTTTCTTTTAATAAGAAAGAGTGTTCTTGATCGTTGATCAATTTGTGTTTGTGCCACTTATCCAAATCTTTTTTGATGTTATTAATCATTTTATTGTTGGGGTTGTGTGACAATTTTTGGTATTTTTCTGGGTCTTGAAGTTGGCGGTATGCCTCTTTCTTGTAATCTGTTGTATTTTGGATTACAAATATTTTTGAGTATGAGACCAGATCTTTTATTGCATTGATTTCTTGCGTGGTCAAATTTTCCCTTTGTTTGTTGTTCCTAGTTTTGTTTATTTTATCAATTTCATTCATTACCGCTTCAGAGAATGTATCTATCTTGTTTCCGGGTGATAACTGTGGACAGAAGCGGGATTTGTTTTTAAAACCGCTTGCTTTGTGTTTTTTTATTTCCATGTCTAGATCCTGTAGCATCTCTAACTCTGTTGTTGTGTCTTCTTGAGATTCGCTAGCTAGATCATATAAGGTTTTTAAGTGTGGAATTTCTGCTATGGTGAGCTCCTCATTCATGTTTTGCTCAAGTTCCGTGTTTTTTTCTTCTTGCGCTAGCTTTTTTCCATTGTTAATTGATGTTTTGGCTGCGTGTATTTTTGTAAGTTTTAGTTTGCGCACATATTTGTACATGTCAATTTTCGTATCCGTGTTATTGAAGTGTTTTTCTGGGCTAAATGAGAGACCTTTGTTTAATACCTTATGTTCCACAGGTGTAAGAATGTGATCAGAGAGATTGATAATCAGATTTTCCTCCATCAATTTTTCTTGGTTCTGTTTCTCAGGGGATATTGCCTTTTTGCGCCTGGATCTTCGTGTTTTCCTTGTGCTTCTGAAGATTTTGAACTGTTTCTTCCATACCCTCTGCCTCGACCCTGGCCTTGGTTCTGATTTACTCTAAAAAAGAGATAGTGTTTGGTACAACTTTGCGAGCAGTTGGATCTTCATTACCACTGATGTCTGATTCACTTTCTGTTTCACATGTTGGTTTCAAGCTTTTGGTTGCATAACTCGTCTTGTGTGCATCAAAATGCTTTGCAAATGTTACGATTTGACCTTGATTGTAGTCTATTTCATCTCTGATATACTTTCTATGTTTACTTTGTTGGATTTCATCCTCATATTTTACTAGGCGATCATCCATTTCCTTACGTAATTTTGATGTTTCATCTTTGTCACAGAGACTAATTTTAGCCTCAAGATCTTTAATGGCTGAGTGAATATCCACTAAATCCATTTCCGCATATTTAATGAGGATCCGCATCATATTTTTGCTGCATTCCATGTTGTTAGCTCCCCATTCTTCTAGCATATCAGTGCGTGTATCAGGGTGTGTTGGCATAGTGAATATTCTGAGTCCACGTGGGACTCTGTCTACTTCCAGATATTTTTGGAGTGCCAAAATTTCCCAACTTTTGCTTATCTCTTTTTTGTATTGCTTTTCCACCTGGAAGATTATTTGTTTCAATGTAGGATTGAGTTCCTCTGAAGGCATGTTTTTCATTTGTCCTGACGCTGTTGCTTGGCTGCCAGCTTGAAACATTGTGGCTTTTTTTTGGGCACGTTTGGCTTTACGTTGTTCCATTTCCCCTGTTCGATAGTGCTGTATTGCTGGCCCTCTTCTGTATTCTTTTTTACTTTTATTATGGAGGGACTTGTACTGTCCTGATTTAGTGCTAAGTATGTTCTTTTACTTGCAAGATGATATTAGGTTTGTCCTTATAATTTATTCCGATTTTTTATATATATTCGTCTTCCTTACCGTCTTTTTCTTTTTTTCTTTTTTTCTCTCTTTTCCTTTGATTTTGCACTATTTCAGCAGAAGTTTGCTTTTTTAGGCGGAGAGGGATCCATTTATCCTTGTCATGATATTTATTTCTTGTTGATTTTTTAGCAGTGACACCTATTTTCAGAAAATCGGTAGAGCGTTTTTATTCCGTTTCCAGTCGGTGTCTTCCTTATGTGCTTGAAAGGCTTTGATTTAATCCTTATTTGTTACTGTTCGTGCAGGTTGTTTAAGGAATTGCTTTATTTGTTAAAATGGAGACGGTGTTGAGTTTTCCCTTTAGAGTAAGATTATTTGTATGCAAGTTGTGGCTTCCTTTTCTTTTCACTACGTTTTTTTTCTTTCGTCCTGTATTATTTTTGCTGTTTCAATAGAGTGACGGTACTTTGACTTACATTGCCGAGTATTATTTATGTATGTCGCCCTCAAGTGGTTCTTATTTCCGCTCGACAGTGTTGTAGGTCGCGTTTAGTTTGGGTTTATTTTGTTAGCGCATCGATGATACAAATTGTGTTATCGCTCTAACGTATGTTGTTTAAGCTTTCCTTGCATAATGTGAGTAATTTGCATCAGATTTTTCTTAAATTCAGCTTATGTGAGAACGAATGCCAGCAATGTTTGATCACGAGTCCCTCTGAATTCAAATCGCCTAATTAAGTTATTCGTTTGTCATTGTTTGTAGACAGCTGGTTTTCACTAGGGAAAGACGGCGTTGTGCTTTAGTTTAGTCGGTTTCCGTTAGTTATGATTGAGCTTAATTCTTGGATGTTGTCCTGGATGAAGAGAGCAGTATCGCGTAGGGTTATTCCGCAACGTATCTGTGTTCTCTATGTAATGTATTTGGTTTCGATGTAGTTAAGCTTAATTGATTGCCGTTGATTGTGACCCACTAGGGTCAGATGACTCTTATACACGTTATGGCTTCTTTTTTGTTCCACAACGTTTTTTTCTTTTTGTCCTGTATTATCTTAGCTGTTTAAATAGAGTAGCGGTGCTTGAGTATTGTTACGTTCTGGGCCCTAGGCCCACATAATGGATGAGTGACCACACGGACACCTGGATCTGTGGTACTAATGACTAGCCACGAGCACGTGCGCTCCGGCCCTTTTATTAGCGGGGTCACCTGACTGGTGACGTCCGTGTTGGATGGGTGAGGGGGTGTGTGTGTGGGCCAGCCCTCGGGGGAGTGGCTGGCAGAAACACTAGACTGTGTCCAGCAGGACACAACATTCCTCCCAAATTTTAATAAAACGAAAAACAACAAACAAAAGTCCAAACCATGGGAAGGGATGAGAAAACAACTAAAATAATGGAAGTCCCACAGTTCAGAGGTGTAGTTCGCACGATAGCGGTGGACAGGTGCAGCTGGGAGCACCCAGATGTCTTGGCACATGTCCATGCTTTAACCAGGTATATCTGGGGACGAACACGGTGCTGATGATATCCGGACCTTTCAGCTTTGCTTCAGTTGAGGGATGGTCCACCTACGTGATGTTTATCGGTCGAGCGTACTCTTGCTGTGAGGCGATTAGTGTCTTATTGTTCAACATGGGTGCATCAGGAGCGTATAGATGAGTCCACTGCCACACCGGACGATTGCGCCGCTTGATCCTTCGACGACAGACTTGGCATTCTGTGACCTGTTGAAATTCTCGGTTAGATGGCCTGGCTACTTCCTGGAATCCATTGGTGGGGCACAGTAAAGTCCATCTCTCACGCTCTGGGAGGCCCCTTGGATGAGTTGCCCTGGGACTGCACATGGGCTCTGACTCTGGAGCCACTGCCTCGTCACTCGTGCAAACTTCAGGGGTGGATGTGTCTTGGTCAGAAACATGCTCTCGCTACCAGGATCAGAACATGCGCCGGTTAAACAGATGGTCACTGCATTTTCGGATCGTCGATTGTTCTGGCAAGTGGTGTGGGACTCCAGTTGTTGTACTTGAAGCTCCAAGGATGGTAGTGATGCACATGACAGATATGGAGTGGATGCCATGAGACGACTCGCACCACATCTGGTGATAACTAGCAGTGAGTAGGGATGACTGGCGAATCTTGGCAGTCATGATACTCGTCGGACACTTGGTGCAGCTCTTCTGATTTGGCATTTGTGTAAGTAGAACAGGGATGCCCTTTCCTTTAAGCAGCCGGCGACAGGTGGATGATGGTCACTATGAAGAATGATGTCACCCCACCCCAGTGGCTGTCGTATCTTAGAAGGTGCACTCAGGTGATCGTGCGAGTACTTGTTCTAGTCTCCTTTTGTTGATTTCCACTGCTCACTTGTTGTCGTCCGTTTTCCTGGAATAGGACTTTCACTGTCCTATATCTCGCCACTCCTTATCTTCTCTAAAATGTGTCGACAGACCACGTAATGCAGGTCGCTTCTTGCTGCAGTGGCATCTTGCTGCAGTGGCATCTTGCTGCAATGACATCGTGTTGCAGTGGCATCGTGCTGCAATGGCATTGTGTTGCAGTGGCATCATGCTGCAATGGCATCGTGTTGCAGTGACATCGTGCTGCAATGGCATCGTGTTGCAGTGACATTGTGCTGCAATGGCATCGTGTTGCAGTGGCATCGTGCTGCAATGGCATAGTGTTGCAGTAGCCGCGCAATGCAAGTCGCTTCTACACCTGCTCTGAAATGTGGCGATAGGGCCACGAAATCTCACAGGGACCTCCTGCTCACTCCGTTGTGTTCTCTGGGCTATACATTTGCTCCCGCCACCGATCTCTCACCGGTCCGGTCAGGTAGGATATGGCGTCTTCTCAGGTGCGCCCGCCAATTTCAGGGATGGTAGTGGAAGTAGGCGTGCTTTGAGGGATCCGTATAGTCCGGCTGTGATTTAGGGTTGCTGTGGGAGGTAATTATCTCCCTTTTCTTGCGTCAGTAGTGGTGACGCGCCACTCGGAGTGCTGGATTATCCTCATGCCGGCAACGGACTGTTGCACACCAAAGTCTTAACCCAGTATTAGGGGCACTCCCTGACTAATCTCTGGCCCACTGCTGGGCGACGTTGGTGCAGGTGGGGTGATTACGATCTCTCTGCCTCCTGCTTTCGGGCCACACGGGGCCCCTCTCCCTTCTGGGAATTTCCTTGGTGCTTTGCAGATGGCCGGTAATCGCCCTTCCGTCTCCTCTTTTCCTTGCCTCTGCTCTGGCAGCAGTGGCGCTGCATACTTGATTTTCTTGCTGTGGTGGTCACTTGCCACAACTAGTGTATATACTTGTCTATCACTTTTCTGAGGAATATCAGCCAGGTTCTCTTTACTGCGATGGGACCATTCACCGCAAGTTGGCGTGCAAATGCTCGCATTTTCCATCAGAGCTTGTCACTGTTGCGTGGCTTCTTCTCTCGGTTCACTACACTTTCAGCTTTCCAGGGTAGGTAATTCTCTGACTGAAAACATTGGTAGTGGCATCTGGGTGGCTCTTCTTCTCTCTCCACCAGCCGGGGGTCTCTTCTTCTCTCTCCACCAGCCGGGGGGTCTCTTCTTCTCTCTCCACCAGCCGGGGGGTCTCTTCTCTCTCCACCAGCCTGGGGAATCTTCTTCTCTCTCCACCAGCCTGGGGGTCTCTTCTTCTCCCCACCAGCCTGGGGGGTCTCATCTTCTCTCCACCAGCCTGGGGGGTCTCATCTTCTCTCCACCAGCCTGGGGGGTCTCATCTTCTCTCCACCAGCCTGGGGGGGTCTCATCTTCTCTCCACCAGCCTGGGGGGTCTCATCTTCTCTCCACCAGCCTGGGGGGTCTCTTCTTCTCTCCACCAGCCTGGGGGGTCTCTTCTTCTCTCCACCAGCCTGGGGGGTCTCTTCTTCTTTCCACCAGCCGGGGGGTCTCTTCTGCGCGCTGTGTCTTCATGAGCTTTATTGTTTCCCAGTCCGGTCACCTTCACTGGACCTTGTTTGGCCCTTGATGCATCTCTTGTCTATATACACTTTTCTCAGTTTGTTCTTTGTTGCCGTGATGACATCCTGCTATCAGGACCATGAAGTTCTCTATGGAGAAACCACATGAGCTCATCAGCACTGCCTCTTTTAGAAAACAGTCTGGGTTTTCTTACTCTGGTGCAGTTGTGCATTGGCTCTCCTCGGGATGTACGACACGGTTGCTCTTGAGAATGGAACCCTCGGCAACGTCCTTGAGTAGTTGACAGACCATGGATGGGGGCGTGCGCGATGCTCTCCTCACCCTCTCTGTTTGCATTGTGCTCTCTGTGCTACTGTGAAATTATGTTTTGTTGTTTCAGGGTATACGGAGCTGGTGAGGGCGAATGGTGCAGCATGCTCTCCGGGTCAGCCCTGTTTTCTTTTCGGAGCTGCCATTCCTTATGCTTAGTTGTTTTGGCTCCCTTTGGCTACACTGCCTTGAATGCACTTATTCTATTTGTCTCATCAATTCTGGAGTGAGGGTGTAGTACTTTGCGTGACATCTCGGTGTGCTGTTACTGTTTGCTTGGTGTGACCAGCTTTTTTTTTTTTTTTTTTTCTTTTTTTATATGCTGGGCAGCGCGTCTCCCTTAAAGATGAGAACCCTTCTGGGGTCGCTTCATGCTAGATAATTGTGAGGCTGTAGGAAAGACTATGCCAGTGTCCGGTTCCTTGGGCCTATTGATTTTGAAAAACGAGTTCGTCCTTTAGGTGCGGTATTACTCCTGACCACTAGGTGGCGCTGCAGTGCTTCACATCGCACTTCACGTCCGTTTTCTTTGCTTTCTGGAACCTGGATGGTTCCGTAGTGCTGCCGATGTTTCTGTCCACCTGGGCGTCAATGGGGCAGGCAACTCGTACTGGGTGCTGCCTTCTTTGCAAAACCAATACCCTTGAGCTGCGGACTTTCTGTTTGCTTCAGTGAAGCTGCGTGGGATTTGCCAGGATCGGTTACAGCAATTTGGCATTAGCTGGCAGGGCTCCCTTCTCTGGCACTGGACAAAAAACCAAGACTTGGCTACACGGGGATCGCACACCCCTTAGGAAGTCCTTCTGGCCGAACGGCCACGTTGCCTCCCCGCACCCGGTAAGTGACTTTATTTTTAGTTGGTGCTGGGAGGTGTGAGGCACACCTGCTGACCCCCGTGTCTTCTCTGTTACGGTGCACGCCGGTACCCTCACTCACCTTCTGCTGGCCTAGTTCTCTGGATGTTCGCATGCGGGGTGGGCTCCCGCTACGCTTCTCCTCCGGGCTGCGCTGGGGCTTGTAGCTGCCTACCGGCAGTGTCTCGCCGCTGTTGGAAACCGCCCTCTTGGCTACTCTTCAACCTTCAGCCCACTAACTTCTGGGGCCTGCCTCCCCCTCGAGGCACTACCTGCAGCGGTGGCCGGCAAACTTGACAGTCCAGCCGCGCTCATCTTCCTTCCCTGCATACGCGGGTGGAGGGGGGAGGCACTTCGCGCCGGATGGCTCACCGGCAGCCTCTTGCATTTCAATCGCTGCGCTTGGGTTTGAGCGAGCGCCGCCGACGGCTGGCCTGATTGCGGGCACAGTTTCTCTTCCTCATAAGGGAGGGGGGTGGGCAGTTACTCTCCTCTCCCTCCTATCGCACGAAACTCACTTGGCGTCCGCCGGATAGATGCGTGCAGTTCACTTGCGGGGTGGGCTCCTGCCGCTTCACCAATTTCCTGTACCACGCGGTTCGTACGGCTTGCGATATCGCCATGCACATACCGGCACATCAGATGCGGGGGGGGGCTCCCGTTTATCTTCTTCACCCCGATGCTCTTCGCATGCCTCGCGGGTCTTCCGACGATATCTCTAACATCAGCAGGGGGTGCCCTTAACACAGGCCGCCCACATGCCCCTTCGCACCACCTTCAGAAACCGCGGCTGCACAGGCGGGCAAATCCCATCCTCGTCGCCAGTGTTAAGTTCTGGGCCCTAGGCCCACATAATGGATGAGTGACCACACGGACACCTGGATCTGTGGTACTAATGACTAGCCACGAGCACGTGCGCTCCGGCCCTTTTATTAGCGGGGTCACCTGACTGGTGACGTCCGTGTTGGATGGGTGAGGGGGTGTGTGTGTGGGCCAGCCCTCGGGGGAGTGGCTGGCAGAAACACTAGACTGTGTCCAGCAGGACACAACAAGTATGATTATGTATGTCGTCCTGGTTTTTTATTTTTTTATTTTCGCTTGACAATGTTGTGAGTCACGTTTATTTTGGTAGCACATCAATGCCATTGTTATTATGTAATTTCCTTCTTTTTCTAGGCAATTTCTAACAATTTGAGTTGGGTTTAGTGCCCTACTCTACATCATCAATTTTTATCAACTTTCTATTGCGATATATATATATATATCCAGCTCAAAACTCCATTGCGACGTGCGAAATGAAGGGACAGCACTCCACAAGGTACTCGGTTCTATTTTATTTACCGAGAATTTAATGCAGGACGCATTTTTGCATCTGTGCCTTTCTCGACTAAATCAACAAAGTGCATTTACGTGCAACAAAATATATCCGGTTCACATTGAGATTCTTCCAGGTCAAACCTAATAGACATAATAGACAGACTCAAGACAATAGTGTGTATAGGGATTCCACGAATATAAGAAAAAGGAAAAGCAAAAAATTCATTTTATGCTTAAAATCATTATTTGTTTGAGCCATTATTTACAAGCAATTAAACTTATTATTGCATGCAGTATAGAAAAAATAATAGTAATGATAATCAAATGAATAGTTCATTGTTATGTACATTTCTTTACAATGAACCTAAATATATATATATATATATCCGCGTGCATACACACATATCATCATCCTAACAGTTCTTACAAAAGGCGAAAGAGGGAGGCTGAGACTGCTCCAGATTTTCCCCCAAAGACTTTTGTTCCTTTGAAAATGCTTTTCCTAGCATTAGTTCACTTGCAGGACATTGGTGAAGGTTAGAAACATATATGGGGTAATGTGATGCCACAAAATGCTGCATATGTCACTGAACTCTCAGTCATAATATTTACATATTTTGGGACTGTAGTGTCTCCTGCAAGGTGAACAGGCTTTGACCCCTGCATAAGTGGCAATTTTCCTTTGGCCCTAGCACCATGCTAATCTTGCAAAAGCACAGAAGTGTAGGCCTGCCCCTAAAAATTGCAAAGTTCTAATTCAGAACCAGTTCTGTGACCGGGAGGGGCACACAAAGTGTACCTTCATTGCGAGTACAGGACTACTGTCCCTACAGTGAGTAAATCACATCAAGCAGAGGCGACAGCTTACCAATTTGAAGGCTCATTACTGTGACCAAAGCCTTTTCTCTGAGTCACAGAGAGAGAGATCTACTGACCCCTCTCATGCAAAGGTCTGCTGCTATGTGAACCCCAGAACCTTGTGCTGACATTTGTTGTGCATGTTGAGTGTGTGTATTTGCAGTGACTGTGCAATACATGTATGATAGTGAAGCTCTGTCTGTGGTAAGAGTTTGAATACTGGGATCAGTTGGATCCCCCTGGTTTTGCATGGCACAGGATGGATGGTTTACACAGCTTCCTCTGTCAATGAAAGTGAAATGACTGCATTCTTGTGAATGAAGGGTCGAGACTCATACACTGAAGTGAAGAAGGATGGAGACAAGGCTGCCCTTAGAAATTAAGAGAGACCCTCGTTAGCAAAGGGCTTCTGATTAGTTATTTCTAAGCACTGCAATTTGGCAAATTGTAGAGGTCAGCAGTTTCTGATGTTCGAGGTGAAGAAGATTCTAGGTTGGAACTGTCCCTTTTGTCTGTCAATGATTACTGCTTCAGAAAGACTGATGGCAGTCACATACAAAGATCTCACACATCATTGTGCCCTTTTTCTTGTACAACCCTACTTGGAGACAGATATCGTTGCTACCTGCTGTAAGAGCCACCACCTTGCACAAAGGCTGGGTCTAGGAGCAGACAGAAAAATATATTTGAAAGAGAGTGAACCAAAACCACTTCTGAAACCTTAGACAGTGGCTCCACATCCTGTGTCTGGAAAATGTATATAACATTTGGATGCAAACCACCTCACATTGTCCAGTTCCAAGTTGTTCATGACCAAGGAAGGGAGTGCTCTGCATAGTACTCAAAGGGCGGCTGTTTTATCAGGGATGTTGTATCAATGACAGCCAATCTCCCAGAGGTGAGGGGTTATCACCTGAAATCTGCACTTTCTACTGGATGAGTAGAGGGTCTGTCTAATGTTTACAAGACTGCCTACCTGCTGAGAGAGGAAAGGAGTCTTCCCGGCCCTGCAGGAGGAGAGATTGTCGAGGTGGTATAGCCCAGCATGTCCCTGGACAGAGGGACATCCAAAGAAAGCTGACTGCCTGAGAGCAAAGCCAGGAGTGACAGTGCATGGAAAAGGTTCCCTAGTCTCCCTAAATTGTTCTGGTCATAAACTGCCTCAAGCTTTCTATAAAAATCATATTAATACTGAGAGTGTAGTGCTGTCGATGTTGCAGTCCGAGGGCTTTGTCAACAGTGAGGAGAGCGCTCGATTGGCCTGCAACTGCTGAAGTCATCCACAAAGTCATGATCGGACCAACGGCCATACCTGCGCCCCATCCACACCTGTCCTAGGAATAGCACAACTGCCATAGATGAAAGCTGCCACAGGGAGCCGCTGTGCTGAGAACACCAACATCTTCAAATTACAAGTGAGGCTAAGGCAGCAACAGCTCAGAAACTGCCACCATAAGAGCTGGACTGCAGGACAATAGGATCTCCCCAGCAAAGGTAACTGCAGGGCTTGAGAACTATATTGGAATGAGAGACTAAATAGCAGAATTAGGTCTGCAGCACAAACTATGACTCCCTACACATAATTTCAAGAAGTGAAAAGCAAACTGAACTACTGAGTGCATATATCTTCATCATCATCATCATTTTCTTTCCTAAATTGTTTGTCACCTTTTTCTGTATCTGATATACTGTCTGGCATTGCAGGATCAGACAGAGGTGGGAGGGAGTTCTCTTCGGTGGAGGTGGTGACATCCGGAATGGAGGACATTTCATTGGTTCTATTGGTGGATGTGGCTGAGGCTGCTGTGGAAGTAGCATCTGCAATAAGTTCATAGTCTGTTACATTGTAAACCAAGAATGCTACAGGGACCTGCAACATAGTTGAGTTCCTGTATGGACGCCATGGGTAAGGCTGATCATAATCACTCGGGTGGCCTCGGATGACATTCTTCCTCCTCAAAGAGTTCTGCAATGTAGCGTACATCCAGTTGTGCAGGACTGTAGGCTATGTACTCTATTCCTGTTGCTATCATCAGCTTCCAGTTCTGTATTGAGTACATGCACAAGTGGCTGAGCAAAATCTTCAGTACCAAGAACGTTAGTGGTTGGAAAGGAATTCCTACTGTTGAGGGTGTCATTATCAATGGGGTCATCACTGATGTAGTCGTCAAGGTGGGCACTGCAACTGGAAGAGAATGCATTGTTGAAATGAAAGATGTCACCAACAAAGGTATCAATTCTGAAGGGATTGTCGCCAGTGCTGTCATTGACGTGGGTCTTGCCATTGATGGTGTTTTCCTCCTCATTGACAATGGGTCACTGTCCACAGACTTCACTGGTGAGGTGCCCATTGACGCAACACTCATCAATGACAGGGCCTTCCTTGTCATTCGTAGATCTTTGGTTTTCAAGGGCTTCGCTAGCAAGTCTTACTAGATGCTAGAGGTGCTGGATTTTCACCCAATTTTATCTGCAGGATGTTTCTTGCCCTTTTTATTAGCTTACCTGCAGAAGGCTTTTGCTGATGGTTAGAAGAGGTCAATGCAGACACTTCTGAAGTAAATTCCAGCTGAGGAATATCTATATTCTTCCTTTTTTCTGCAGTTTTCAATTGCCACTTTTTACGTAATGTTCCTCATGGTGGGAGTCATCTCTTGGTGGTGGGAAAAGTCAGTTTCTTTCCAGAAAGTAAAAATCCAACTTCATTTCCCCGTCCTGAAGTGTCTTTGAAGGGTAGGTCTTACAGTCATTGTAGCAAAACGCTTAATCATTGTAATAAAGGCAATAAATGTACTCATCATGAGAATTATCATTGTAAATCTACCTTTGTTTACAGTCCTAGTAGGACTTGAAGAGAGAGACTTTCTCCTGCTCAGCTATAGTGGCAATTAGTGACAGTAACTAGTCCCCCTGGATCAGCAGTGAAGTGAAAATCCCAGAAATTCCCTAAAATAGCTCACTGTCTGATGAACGCTGATGACAGGGATGGCTGAACTCCAGGGAGGATGAAGCCAAGACTGAAAACTTAAGGAATGTAAAGTTAAAAACAGTTAGAGCAGAGCTCTTCTCAGGGAATCCCTCACACATTTAGTAGGAGCGCTCAGCACTTCCACCTCCTCTGCAAAAGTTCACATTGCTTCAAATGATGTAGATATATTACTAAGTAAATATGTTTGTTGAGGCCCATGACCATTTTAAGACTATTTACTGCTAAAGTTACCATGAAGGTCCAGTCTGAAAACAGGGAATGATTCAAGCATGTCAATATATAAAAATATATTCATTTCATATATAAGCACATGTTTCTAATTTAGAAAACTTGACTTTGGACTTTGGACTTTGAAATTGGGATACTGGTTGAGGGAAGTGAACCCCTATTCAAGCAGCAACCACAATTCTTATCAGGGTGAAGTCACACACAAATCCCAAATTAACCTGTGCTCAACCCTCTGGTAGATTGGCACAGAGCAGCCAAGCTTAACTTAGAGGCAATGTGTAAAGTATGTATGCAACACTTCAATCAGTAATAAAGTGAAACACTACACAGGAAAAATACCACACCAATTTAAAAGAATAGATTCATAAATGAGTTAAGACCAAAACAACAAACATCCAGTTAGTAGAAGCAGAGACATACCATTTTAAAGATTTCAGTGAGAATAGCGTCAAAAAACACAAAGCGTAAACTGTGATCATCTGGTTGCACTAGACCAGGACAAAGTCACAAGTTCACGCTGACCACGATGGAGCATGTTTACAAAAAACAATGGTTCTGTCGGGTATTTGGTAAAACAATCGCTTTGTTATGCAAATAAATCAAGAGATGACCACACAAACTAAGAGTACAAATCACACTAATGCTAGATTTGGAGGGTGTGATGTCGTTTTTTATATAAATTTCTGCATTTATATAGAAACACCCGTATTACTTGTAACGCAGGGTTACCAATGAAATAAACTTTAACGTGAAGCAGTGAATCGGTGACAAGGTGACAAGGGTGACAATTATGTGCACAGTATTTACAGTGATCAAATACAAAAGAAACATTCTATGTACATCATATACGAAGGAAACATTCTATGTACATCATATACAAGAGGAGGGCCAGTATCAGGGAAAACAATGGCGCTGTTTCATGAATGAATCAAAATGTATTCGAAAAACAGGTCTTGAACTGGTCCTAACACTTTATCGACGATGGAGCATGGGCCAGCTACAGGGATCCAGTTAAGCCTGCTGAACAGAGTACCTTAAATCTTGGTTGCGATGTGCAGGCATGCATTGAGGATGCGTCTCACAACAGCAGTTCCTGGGAGGCTGCAGGTGGTGAAGCAAACTTTTGCACCTGGGATGTGTCATAAAGTGTATCCAATGCAGAGTTTTATGAGATGCATTGGTTCTGCTGGCACCACAGTTAGGCTAGCAGAGCACCTTCAGGACCATTTCCAAGGGTGCAGGACTGTGGTAGCACCCCTTGGGGGGGCAAAAGTCACGGTTAGCAGAGTCCAGGTGTCGGGGTCAAGATGGAGGAAGCCTGTTCTGTCCCTGAGGCTTCTGATCAGCAGGCCAGCCAACTAGCCCTTGGAGTCATGGTGGACCTGGGTTCAAGATGCAGGTCTAGTCCTTCTCACTCAGGCAGGAAGGCAGCAGGACAAGCACAGCAGAGCAGCAGAGGGGCAGCCTACTTGCAGCACAGTAGTCCTTCTGAGTCTTCCACAGGTCTAGATGTGTACTGAAGATGGGGTCCAAGGTCCATTATTTATACCTGGTGCCCACTTTGAAGAAGGGGAACTTTCCAGAGGCTTCCACCCCTCTCGGGTGTCAGGAATCCCCTTCCTCCCTGACCTGACACCAGCTTGTCTAGAAACACAAAAGACTTGTGACAAACACTCTGCAAGAGTGCTGAGGCAGAGCTTTTGTGCTGTGGAAGTGTGGTAGGTGACAGCTCCTGCCCCTCATTAAGTCAGAGTAGCCAATCCTGCTAACACCCATCTTTCCTTTGTCTCACTTTCTGGGAGCAATGCACAACAACTAATTGCCAGCTACACCTAGTCATGTGACCCAGGAACAGGCTGTAGGCACCAAATGGCTGGGACAAGAAAATACCAACTTTCTAAAAGTGGCATGCTTAGAACTGTGACTTAAATGCTGACTTTACCATTAAAGAGGGCATTAAATGACAATTCTTTAGACACCAAACTCGACCTATCTATCTACTTCCAATTGAAAGTTAGCACTTATTGAATGTAATATGGAAACCCTATGGGCCCGATTCACAGAACTAACTTAAGACAAAATCCTAAACTTACTACCATTTTGGTATTCACAGAAGGCACTTACTCATTTTGGTATTCACAGAAAGCACTTACTCATTTCGGTATTCACAGAAGTTAGCCTTCTGTGAATACCAAAAGTCTTAAAGTTAGGATTTCTCTCAGTTTAGGAGAAGTAAAGTTAGGACTCCTAACTTTAGGACTCCTAAATGCCTTCTGTGAATACCGAAAGTCTTAAAGTTAGGATTTTTCTCAGTTTAGGAGTAGTACAGTTAGGACTCCTAACTTTAGGACTCCAAAACTGAGAAAAATCCTAACTTTAAGACTTTTGGTATTCACAGAAGGCATTTAGGAGTCCTAAAGTTAGGACTCCTAACTTCTGTGAATACTGAAATGAGTAAGTGCCTTTTGTGAATACCAAAATGGTAGTAAGTTTAGGATTTTGTCTTAAGTTAGTTCTGTGAATCAGGCCCTATGTTATCCTATTGG
Source organism: Triturus cristatus (assembly GCF_964204655.1). Taxonomy (NCBI): domain Eukaryota; kingdom Metazoa; phylum Chordata; class Amphibia; order Caudata; family Salamandridae; genus Triturus; species Triturus cristatus. Next base: position 763,341,942 of record NC_140581.1, on the reverse strand, counting down.
GGAGGTAGGCCTTGCAGCAGTGAAAAAGAAATGTAGGAGCTTTCACTACCAGAACATGTAAAATTTAAATGTACATGTCCAACTTTTTTTTAATACACTGCACCCTGCCCTCTGGGCTGTTCAAGGCCTATCCTAGTGGTGACTTATATGCATTAAAAAATAAGTTTTGGGCATGGCAGAAGATTTATTTTGCCAAATGGAAATGGCTGTTCAAAACTGCACACACAGTTTGCAATGGCAGGCGGAGACAAGTTTAAAGGGCTTCTTAAGTGGGTGGCACAATCAGTGCTGCAGGCCCATTAGTAGTATTTTATTTACAAGACCTGAGTATATTTATTTACAGGCCCTGAGTATATTTAGTACTTTACTAGAGACATACAAGTAAATTAAATGTGCCAGTTGGGAATAAGCTAATTCTACCTTATTTAGGGGAAGGAGCTCAAACACATTAGCACTGGTTAGCAGTGGTAAAGTGCACAGTGTCCTAAGGCAAAAAAAAACGAGAGCAGCAAAAAATAGGTGGTGGGGTGAAGGCAAACAGTCTACGATGACCCTGCAAACAGAACCAAGTGAGACAGCACTGGTTACTGGATTTATCACACATAAAATCTACATGCAAGAGGAGTACCCCATACATTTGAGAACATCCATGGCCTTACCCGTTCGCAGATATTTTAAAACTCGTCACCGACCCCTACCCTATAGAATCTCTGACCCCTTGCTCTGCAGAAAATGTAGAAAGTTTACTCCTGTCACGGGCAGGAGTAAATACTTTTCCACCCCTAACAGAACAGAAGTGGATCACTACCAAAATTGGTAGGAGGGTGAGAAAAGTGGCACTCCAGGTGGAAAAATATATTCCTAACGTAGAAGAAAAGCTAGCAGGTGCACTGTACTTGCACTGACGACATTCTCGTGCAAAATTATACACCTGTTTATTTTTTTTCTCCCTGGTACTGGCCAGGTGTATGGGAGTAAAGGCCTTTTTTGGTCTCTCTATATGACATTCCACGGACAGTGACTAGACCTGCCCACTAACACATTATGAAGAACTGGCTTTCCTGATGTGTAGCTTTTTCCTATTAACAAAGACTGGGAGAAAGAGAAATTATGAATGCCATAATTGCGGCATATACAAATTTGTATACTTTAAATTGTTTGAGAACTATTATTTTTTCCTGGTGATCTTGAACACTTTATTGCCACTACTCACTCACAGCAGCCGATTTAAAGAACTTAGAACACTGTAAAGATTGTATAACTCAATACAAGCCCAGAACCCCAAACCATCTTCCTTATTTTTAGCTTACTGAAACATGCAACCAAATAACATCTTTAACTCTAGAACAATCTTTGCAATTCCTGGCAAGACATCTTCAGTCTCTTCGGATCTTTTGTTGTCAACTGAGCTTCTCTACAAATCGACAGCTGAAGCTCTTCCATCAATCACCTTATCCACGAGCTACAAGTTAAGCAAAATAGTGATGAAACGAGGCAGGGAATAAAGAGAGAGATAATATTGTCCTCCGAGTATTTAAAAAAATCTAGACTTTCTGCCCACCAGGCTGTGGAAAATCTCCATTTTAGGGCAAGACTCGCAGGCTAACATTATGCAAGTTTAAAGCTTTTCAGTCAAACAACAAGCCATATTATCTACAGTTTTAAAATACAACCTCCTCACAATTGCATAATTCAACTAATCTGCACACCTTAAAATGTCCTATAAAGCGCCTCCCATTATAAAGGCTTTAGAGACAGTCGCACGTCTTACAGAATGTGCTCCAAAAACACTCATATCCACACCTCCTCTCCCTATCACCTCCCTAACCCATCTTGCAAATGTGGAAAAAGACACAGCTTTAAGAGGTCTTTTGAGTGAAATAAGTAACTGTGTCACCCCCACCGGCCTGACACTCGAGGTCCTCCCTTCATACTACTTCACACGATGTACGACATACAGATTTGCATTTTCACTGACAAATGAATAAAAAATAGATAAAGAATTTGTTTTTGTCATACATACTCCTCCTGGTGTAAAAATCCTACTTGCCACATCAAGCACCTTTAGATCGGACACCTTCGTGAATGACACCAAACACAACAGCATTGTCAACTGCAGTGACAAATCTCGACCAACAACTCACTATTCAATCCCCAACTCTCTATACAAGATAACACTTTTGTGACATCCAAGACAGAATTATATCTTGAGACTGGTGGTTTCGCAATTCTTATGCTCCGTATTAGTCTCCTTATTAAAACTTCTTGACCCAATGATAAACCTTTCATCAGAATATGTCCCACAGCAATAGCCGACCTGTGAAAATGAATAGTCCTGTATGCTAGTCCTCCCTCAAACATTTCTGATAAATAATTAACTCCATCCACTCTCCACACATCAGCAAACCCATTTCTGCCAAGCCAATCTATACAGCTTCCTTGTACCTGGTCCAACTCACTAGGTTCAACGGACCTGTGCTCACCAAATTGTGTACCTCTCCTTCTGGACCTGCCAGAATTTCTTGAAACGTTGATAACAAAATATGAAAAATACACCAAAAACTCCACCCGTATTGGAAACTAAACCTGTGACCTCCAAAGAGGAGTAATCACCACAACAGTCTCCTTCCATTTGCGAATCATTAGAGCCACCTGAGCAATCATCAAGAAGTGTGTAAATGCAAGGGTGAAGACCTCACCAGTCCTGATGGTATACATATATCCCTACCATCTCCGGATCTGGACGCCAACTGAAAAATCTTCTCATTTGAACATTCAGCCTGTTCGCAAACAAGTCCACTCCGAAAGGACCCCAAACCCCCTTCATTTGTAAGAAAATGGTCCTGTTCAGCTTCCAGTCATTGGAGTCTTTGAAATTCCTCGAAAATTATTCTGCCACCACATTGCACATTCTCTGGAATGTGCTCCGCTTGAACTGATACATTCCTCATCAGACAATACTCCCCAAAAACTCTTGTTAAGTCTGCTAAATCCTTTGGCCTCAGACCCCCTAGCTTGTTTACATATCTTACCGCTGTAACATTATCCACCCTTATTAGAACTGAAAACCTCACCCTATTTTTCATGAAAAATCTTATTGCGAAAGATCCTGCTAGCAACTCTAGGAAATGTGTGTGCATTTTGCTTTCCTCCTCTGTCCAGCAACCACCTGTTGACACAGCTCCACAACATGCGCCCCAACCATCTCACTTCCTTGGCAAAAACTATTTTCTCAGACTATCTCAAGCCACTTCTCACATGCATTGCTTTCAATCTCTGAAGTGCCTGCTAATTCAAAGGTCCAGGAAAAATAGCTTGTATCGTTAAAGACAAAAGACCTACAACTCGAGCCAACATTCTCAGAGAAATCTGATCTAAATCCTAGACCTTCAGAATCTCCTTCCTTATTCTTTTCAATTTGTCAAAGGAGCCGGGGTGAGTCATGAGCTAGGCTATACCCTGCATCCTGCACCCACGAAACCAGCGGCACGTAACCAAGGGCTTCAGCCAGAATCTGCACCGAGCACCAAGATCTCAGAACCCAACCCACTCTGCAAGTATTAGGCGATGTGCAGTGGGGACTAGGTGCAGGGCGCGGTTTTCATAGCCTGCATCATACTCCCAGGGCCGGCTCTAGGGCGGTGCGTCCGGTGCCACCGCACCAGGTGCTGGCTTTTGGGGGCGCCGTGTTTGCAAGTTTATTATATTTTTAAAGCACCTGCTGCAGCGTTTCTTTCCTCTGGCAATTGCCAGGCCTCACAAAAATGTCAAGATAACTCCTGTGATTAATTATCTTCGTGGAGAGAGATCGGCGTTTTGTATAGTTGAGGTTTTGACTTATGCGAAGTTAGTGCAGAGGGTTAATATGCCTGCTGCAAAGAACGTGTACCAAGTGGAGAGGGCATATAATGTACACAGATCAGCAGGTTACTGCTTTTAAAAGAGACATCATTTTGTTACTTGCAATTTATAACAAAGTCCTAATATACAACTGTGAGCTATTAACGTTCATCACAGAACTGCATACACACTGCAAAGTATACATTAGAACATTGATTAATGTTGCAAAAAGGGTTAATTTGGCTGGGAATCGATTCCCATTATTAAAGAAAACTCCCACTATTCAGTTTCTTTTTCGACTCTGAGTTTGTGCTTCTCCACACCAAGCACTCCTAAACTATACTGCCTACCAGTTTGGATGACTCCTAAACTTTTAGTCCATTGGCTTATGTAACATTTCCTATACACTAATTTGCACATGTATGATTGATTGTTTCTGTGTAATGTGTGTGTGATGCAAAGTACTCTGACACCCTACACTGGTATGAGAGGCACTATATAACTAATTTAATGCATCTGAGAGAGATTGGTTATGGAGACTTTGGGCCAGATGTACGACCGGCCAAATAGTGCCTTGCAAATTGCGTCTCATTTGCGAGGCGCTATATGGCATGTACAACAGAGTGTTTAACGCTGTTTGCGATTCCCAACGGGGTCGCAAATTGCGAAGCTCAATAATATTAATGAGACTCTCGCAATTTGCGAGCCCATTTGGAGTATATTTGAACACTGAGTATGAAGTTCCTATCAAAAGATGAGAATTGAAATGTGCTAACTGTATGGTTGAAACCAATGAAAGATAGGAGAGTGATCTCCTTATTGGAAAAAGACCCTCACACACCTGACAAGTAGGTGTCTTGCTTCATCATCGGGTCTGCTCCTACTCGGGCCGGCGCTGCAATGCCCGATCAGGCACCCGTAATGGGGCCTACTTCTCGGAGATCTTCTTTCCAGAGCCGATAGGTGAAGTGCGAGTGAGGGTCCTAGTGTAGGTGCAAGTGAAGGTGTTAAGTGTGTTAAAATAGAGAAAAATAGTCCAATCAAAAAATATTTTAATGAGTATGGCTACTTCCCTAATTAAAATAAATATAACGCGTATCGTCACCTAATGTGTATTGATACGCTTAAAAAGAGGTCGACATGTTTCTTGCCTATTTATCAAAGTTGATGGCAATTCCTCAGGACCTAGTGATGTACTACCTACACATTTTTTGGTGGTGGTCACCCAACGCATACAGTGAAGAAGCGGGCACCTTTACAGCACCCTAAAAAATGTGTGGAGGGGGTACCTTGGTATCAACAAGGGTTAGCAAATCTTAACCCTCGTTCAATCCGTGCCGGGCCATAATGGTACCGGTCGCCGCCAACACTAAGATCTAGTGTCGGTTTGCAGGTCGAATCAAAACGTTAACCCTACCCCAGCGGATCGACCGGTCCAAGTAGTCTGGCTTTGCAGTCGCTATTAGGAAGGGAACGCCCCTTCCTAATAGCGAGTCGCAAAACAGTATTTTGCGAGTCGCAATTTATGTGCGAGTCACAAAATACTGTTTGTACATAGGCCCATGGTTTTTAGCATGCACACGCTAAAAAGCCTCGGACATCTGGCCCTTTGTCGCTGTTAAAGGGAGCCAGTGAGAGAATCTGTGGTGGAGGTGGTCATTGGGAGGGGGGCGCCAACAAACATTGTCGCACAGGGCGCCACCGGCACTAAAGCCGGCACTGCATACTCCCATACCACCCGAATAAGCTGTGCATGTCCTAGTGAGGCCCTGCGCTTAGCTCAATATCCCTCGAACCCATGCACTGCAGCACTGAGGGATTTGTTTTATTATTATTATTTTAAATTAAAAAGCAGCGGATCTTTTACAAGGATGGGAAAACGAAGACGTGATTTAAGCATGAAAAACATTTTTTGCTTATGCCTGTTTTAATTTTCTGGTGTCATTTTTTAAAACTATTTGTTCTTATTCCGTTTTAAAATAAAACAGAAGACAAATGTTAAACGCACAAAGGCATATTTTAGTTTTCTTTAAGAAGTGTTCAGAAATAGGCACATGGATAGGAAGGACTAACGAGTGTTTATGAATATTACGGAATTTCCTGTGATAAGGAACCAAGGTTTGGCTTGGGTGTAGGCAACTGGAAGAGTAAAAAGTCTACCGATGTGTTCTTGCTACATGCCAAATAAGTTAAAGACAAAAACTCACTAAGGCTCAATTCTCAGCTTATGTTTAAGGCGTGATTCTTTTTAGAAGGAACCGGTAGGTTTGTGAGAGTACTCTAATCTTCCAACGATCTCTATTTTAGATATGTTTTCAAATTTCCAATTAAAATATTTGCTACTTCTTCCAAAACACATGCAACTGTCACTGACATGTTTGAAAAGCAGTGTGAAACTTGCACTGAAATGATCTTATGAAGACAAACAGTGGCATCTGGTGGCCAAGTATGTTGGTATCGCAATCTGAAATTCATTTAGCTTGGCTTTTTAAAATCAAATCTGAGTAGTTCATGTTGTTGAACAGAAACGAGTGGTTACCCAAAATAGACAATAACACATATTGGTTTATATGCAAAGTTTTTTTTTCTAGTCATAGGCTTGACTTGCTCTTGAATAACAATTTTGAATGCGTACATCACTCGTAATTCACAAAACTCAATAAATGTGCAACACGTTGTGCACAGGTAAATGTTGACAGATGGGTAAATAGTCATCTTCTTGTAGGAGGAGACGGTCTACGGAACGTGAATGTAAAATTGTGTGGATACTCACAATCCCCCCAATTAGCTGTACACCAGTGTTGCTACCAACTAAAGTTGTATATGGTTCAGAAAGTGTGGACAACTGCACCAGCTTTCACAGGATGGGAGTAGGAAAGGGCGCTATGTGCATTAAAAATACAATAGATAAAGGATCTAACCACTAGGACTCTCTCAGGGACACATCATGGCAGTATTCCCCTGCTGATAAATTGCCTGTTTCTTGAAGTGCTTATAATCTGACGCGAAACCACGATTTTTTCTCTTATCCATGCCTATGTGTCTGGTCAGTTGTTCTGCAGATATCCATAATGATGTCCCATGAGTACTGTAGTAGTGGATGTTCTATTGGTAGTGACCAAAGTGTTGAATGCCTTCTTTCTGATGGATACTTCTAGCTGCAGATTGATCACCTTTTGAATATCCCAGGTCTTATTCTGGATCCAAAAACTCTTCAATAGGTCTCTGATGCTGGTCGGGGGTGCTGGGGCAATACGATGACTTGTGGCGTCAAAGGAAATATAGCACCCCATTGGCATAATGATGCCAGTCCCCTTTTTTCCAGGCCATTGATGCGGAACTCCTCAGAAGTGTTGACATAGTTGACAATTTTAACTCAAAATGTATTCCTAGGTGCATTTTTCTCTTTAATATGTCACATCCCAAACAGTCTGAATTCAAAACATGTTGGGACTGTGATGTTAAAATGTCCATCACTTCACCCTATGACATCTACCTCTTGTGTTCAGGACCAGTCCACGGCGTTGGACCTGTTCTTTGTGCCAGGTGATGCATCACAAATCGCTTAAAAAACAAGAGGCCAAAATGCTTTATAACCTGAGCGAGAGAAGAACGAAGAGGGCGCCATAAATCACAACCGGAGTCTAGGTCACTGGTGTCACCACCTTCTTCAAAATCCTCGAAAAAGAAACCTAAGAAGAAGAGGAGCCACGAATATCGTTGCCATACATCGAGGCGCAAGTCACCTAAACCATTGACTCCGCCTCAGCCAGCATTGTCTCAAGAACCATCAACAGAGCCCGGTCCTGGACATACTGCCGCCATCGTTGCTAATCCCAAACCCCAAGGAAAATCATCTCTACCCAGAGAGTAACAACTCCGAGTGCAGGTGCATCAATGTTTTTGAATGCAATGTTCAACATCTTCAGCAGAACCATGGCCCTATCCGGCGTGCAAGCCAGCCCCATGTTTCCATTCGTCTTCTCCTTGAGAGGATTACCAACGCCCTTCCACTTAGCGCCCTTCATGCCTTTCCTCTCACAATGTCCAGTTTCAGGATCGAATCAGACCCAGATCCCAGAACAACTCCTGCCATCAGAGTCAATGCCAAGAATGACGCAGCAGCCGCTGAAAACCAAGTTCATTGCCTTTGGTGCCAAAACCCAACATCTCCCCGGCCACACTGCAGCTGGCTCTACCAGCACCACCACCAACGCCTCTTGCGCTACATCCACTGGACTCGACTGGAATCTCTGCCTCTGCAGAACCCACTTCACAGCTCCAGAAGAGAGGCACAGAGGCGTATGGAGGAAGGCCGATATATTTTTGGAGACGATCAGGACATTCTTCACGATGACCCCAGTGCGGAGGTTGATGAAGAAGGTGCATCTCTTCTGGACCCAGATTTATGGGGCCACAGAGATTTGAGTGGGTTGGATACCTCCCCAATATGGGCTCTATTCTTGTCAACCAGACTCCCACCACCCTGGGTAACTTCCTGCCATTCAATCACTAGGAAAGCTGCAGACATGTTTGACCTACAATTTCCATTCACAGAAGTTAAGCCCAATATCCTAACTGAGGTCCTTCATTCAGCTGCCAACATGTTTGAGTCATTACTGATTCTTAATAAGGCACTCATAGAGCCCATATTAGCCATACGAAAGAAGCCATCATTTTCTACCACAGTTTCAAGAGTGACTCAATTTTCCTCTAGTCACGTTGATTTACGGAGATCCTAGCAGTGCAGGCATCTTGTTCATCAAAGTAGGCACCAAGAATTCTTTCCCATTAGATTACTGGACAGAAACTCTAAGAGAATGAAACACTTTGTAAAAAGATGTTCTTTGCGGGAAGCATAGCCCTCAAATCCATCAATGTCACCTGTCTCCTCGGCAGATATATTCATGCTCTGCTACATTTGGCACAGACAGTCAACCTGGCAGACGATCTTCAGATCCACTTTGCTTACCAGATAGGGGATGGTCAAGCGGCAGTGAAACACGTCACTCAATCTGGCTTGGCCACAGCTGCTTCAGTTGCAAGAGACATAGGGCAGTCTGTCTCCCTACGCCACCATATTTAGCTGCGGAAGTTTGGTTTTTCTTAAGACATCCAAACCACTCTAATGGATCCCTAGCCCAATAGCTCTCACCTCTTTGGTGCTATAGCTGATTCAGCGCTAAAGAGATCCAGACAGCAAGGTTACAGCCCATTCTCTCAGTCTCCAAACTCAAACCTGACATTATTGTCAATTTCAGAGAAATTACGGCTTTAGCAGAAGTTTCTTCTTTGAGGCCATCAGCAGTATGTCCATCAACACCAGCAACAACAGCAGGCAAACTCACTCTACAAGCCTTATAGAGGATGAGGCAAAGGGTGAATGCATGTCCTTCCTCTTCCTCGCTCCTCTTCTTCCCCTGCACCTGTAGGGAAGCAGCCTGAGGTCCACTTTGCTCAAACACACTCTACCTTTTTAAAGCCAGTGTCATCCTTCCCACAATCTTGAAGGCCATCACATCAGACCTTTGGGCCTTGCAGTGAAAAGGGTGCTAGATCGATTCTTTTAACAAACACCTGCTCATATACCTCTCCACCCAGATACACTCCCGCCAGACCATCTGTATGTCCTGCAACAAGAGGATCAGTCCTTATTTGTCAAGGAAACAGTCCAGAGCAGGAAAGGGGTCAGGGTTGAAGCTCCCTGTACTTTTTAGTCCGAAAAATCCTTGTGCCACCCGCTCTGTCTCCCAACTGAGTAGACCTCCTCTCGTAGTCACAGGCACATGTTCTACACCCCAACCTGCAAGCCTTAAGACTGAACAGGACATTCTGAGTTTTTATTCCCTTCCCCTTAAAGTGGTGGGTGTTATATTTGTGCACGGAGGCAATCCACCAAAACAGCCCTCTCCAACAGGTGTTACAAATATGTGACATGGTGTTGTGTTAAGTCCATAGATTCTCTTTAAGCACTCTTATCTGATATTCTACGATTAGTTCTCTCGTTGACCCAAAAAAGCTGGGTGTAGGTGCGGTTAAAGGTTATTTGTCGACTTCATCAGCCTTCCTATGTTTGCTGGGTCAGCCATCCCTCTTTAAATCACCCATTGGTCTCAAATTGTTTAAGCAGCTTACTAACAAGTTTATCACTACTCTTTTTATTATGCCCCAATGGACCTTATTCTTGTCCTCACATTTCTTATGAGTGCTCTGATTGATCCGTTGTACATTTGCCCTTTAATGCTGATAACTTTTAAGACGGTGTTTCTGATCACTATTACAGTGGCCAGGCATGTTTGTGAATTACAGGCCTTTTCTGTAAAACTTAATTCACTTCTTTCTTCCTGAGCTAGCATGAGAACCAGAGCTGCTTTCCTGCCAAAAGCAGTTACCCTCTACCGATCCAGTTCATTAACCTTCATGCGTTCAATTCCCCTCTGCATCCAACATAGGAGGAAAAAAGACTTCATCATCTTGATCCCAAGAGAGAGGTCAGTTTTTATATGGACAGAACCTGTGAGTTCAGGCTGGTCAACAAACTCTTCAAGGGATACATTGAAAAGATGAGGGGCAAGGCGGTGGATTAAAGGACATTAATGCACTACACATTGTGCACCAAGGTCAGCTTCACCATGGCACACAAGGAGGCACCGGAAGGTATTTTTTCTCATTCTGCTAGTCAAGTCTTCCACTTCTATGTTGGCAAAAAGTGTGCCTGTTGCAGACATTTGTAAAGCGACGACCTGGGCGTCCCTCCACACCTTTGCAAAGCATCTGTTTTGAACTCTGAACTGAGGAGGGAACGTTACTTCACTCACTCAGTGCTCCAGGATTTCTTGGTATAACTGAAGATGCACCCACCTCCTAGTGAGGGGTAGGGAGGTTGGGGAGGGGAATCTATTCAAAAGATGAGGAATTTACAGGCAGAAGTATCCATCAGAAGAAAAAGTTACTTATGTTCAGTAATGCTCTTTCTGGTGAATACTATATCTATCTGCAGGTTGCTCACAGACCCACCCGGCCACCCGTTGCATGGCTGGTTAGATCATATATTTACTTGATGTGGCTTCAGCTTAAAAGCGAAAGCTGCACCTACGTTACAGACGTTAGTGCCATCCAGTCACCTCAAATGTGCAGTAAAAAGAATGGATGGTAACTGACGTCATCATGACAATGGGGGCTCTTTTTGGATCCAGTATTATCAAAGGGCATTGCGTGCAGAGCCGAGTTAGAACCAGCTCTAACCTACCAGTGTGAGAAAACTATAAAGAGCCCAGATACAGACTGGCGCAAGAGATATTCAAAATATGAATAATCTGCAGGTAGAGCGGTACAATAGGGGGTGGTGATGGACGGAGCATCAGAACCAATCAAACACTCACACCCAGTCAACAGATCTGGGTTTGATCCATCACCGTTCTTTAGCCCACTCTGCCACCCCAGTTCAGACATGGCCATATGCAAATCAGTCTGACCCTGTGCCTCATGGGAACAGTCCAGCCCGAACTGCCAAGCTATGCCTTCCCTGGACCGGAAACAAGTTTTCTAGGACCGGTTTCTGGCATTTCAGCCGTCTTCAGCCAGGCTTGCTTGAATCCAGTGGCAAAGTGAGCAAGGGACTCACGTCTGAGCATACCCTGCCAATTTATGGCGAACAAAGCGGTACAAAAGCGGGTGGTGATGGACGGGGCATCAGAACCAATCAAACACTCACACCCAGTCAACAGATCTGGGTTTGATCCATCACCGTTCTTTAGCCCACTCTGCCACCCCAGTTCAGACATGGCCATATGCAAATCAGTCTGACCCTGTGCCTCATGGGAACAGTCCAGCCCGAACTGCCAAGCCATGCGTTCCCTGGACCGGAAACAAGCTTCCTAGGACCGGTTTCTGGCATTTCAGCCGTCTTCAGCCAGGCTTGCTTGAATCCAGTGGCAAAGTGAGCAAGGGACTCACGTCTGAGCATACCCTGCCAACTTATGGCGAACAAAGTGGTACAAAAGGGGGTGGTGATGCACGGAGCATCAGAACCAATCAAACACTCACACCCAGTCAACAGATTTGGGTTTGATCCATCACCGTTCTTAGCCCACTCTGCCACCCCAGTTCAGACATGGCCATATGCAAATCAGTCTGACCCTGTGCCTCATGGGAACAGTCCAGCCCGAACTGCCAAGCCTGAATCTGCAGGTAGAAACAGCTTACACCAGAAAATGTGCTAGCGACTTTAAGCACATTTTCCTTCCTACGATGCTGAATTTCCTCATCCTGAAGGGCTGTGGAGGAGTACTACTCAATGCAAAAGGGAATGCACTTCAGTAGCTCTCTAGGTCTTTTCTTGCGTTCCACTGCAAAGTTTGATAACTGCAGCTAATTTTAACCGAGAAGACACTGCAATCTTGTAGAGGAAGTTGTTGCTCACCTGAAGCAGTGTAAAAAACTTTTACAATAGAGATTCATTTCGACAACCCAGTCAATCAGAGACCATTGGGAGGATTATGCTTCAGTTTATTAAAAGGCCACCTATGCATGCTTAAGAATGTGTGTGTCTGTAGAAGGGCTAAAATTACCTAACGCAGAGAAATGCGCTGCTTTAATATCGACATAAACTCTAGAACCCTTAGAGTGGAAAGAATATTTTTCAAAGGAGGGCCCGATAGTGTAGAACCCCACTGTAGACTGAAGGAAAGACAAGTCAATCAATCAATCAGGTGGCTTGTAAAACACGACTACTCACCTGCAAGTGTCTGAAGGTGCTGAGAGAGGAATGCTGGTCAGTTGAAGGGGCTGTAGCTCAGTCTAAGAGCCAGGTCTTGAGGTCCTTCCTGGATTGATGCAGTGACAGTGATTGCCTGAGGAGGAGAGGCAGGGTGTTCAAGGTCATTGCTGCGAGGTAGGAGAAGGATGTTCCACCGGCTGTGGTCTTGAGGATACGTGGGACGGTAGCCAGGGCCAGGGAGGGGGAGTGGAGATCCCTGGTGGGCACATGGAATGAGAGGGGTGGTTGAGGTACGCAGGTCCTGTGACGTGTATGGCTTTGTAGGCATGTGCTGGGAGTTTAAAGGTGATTCTTTTGTTGACTGTGAGCCAGTAGAGGTCTCTCAGGAGGCTGGTGATGTGGCTGCGGTGGAGGATGTTGAGGATGAGTCTGTCTGAGGCTTTCTGAATGTTCTGCAGTTTCTTGAGGAGTTTCTGGGTGATGCCGGCGTAGAGTGCGTTCCTGTAGTCTATACTGCTACTGATGAGTGCGTGACTGTATTTCTGCATTGCGTGGGGATCTACTTAAATATCTTCCAGAGCAGGTGTAGTGCGTGGAAGCAGGATGATGAGACGGCGTTGATCTGGCAGCTGATGGTGAGCGAGGAGTCCAAGATGATACCAAGGTTCTGTGTGTGGCCTGTGGGTGTGGGGAGAGAGGGGGAGGGGTTCCAAGTGTTGCGGGCCACCAGGAGTCATCCCAGGCGGAGGGGATGCAGTCAATGGTGAGGACTTATGTCGTCTCTGAATTGAGCTTGAGGCAGCTGTTCTTCATCCAGGTGGTGACAGCCTCCATCCCACTGTGAAAGTTGTTTTTGGCAACTGTGGGTTCGTTGGTGAGGGAGAGAATCAGCTGGGTGTCATTGGCGTATGAGATGATGATGAGTCTGTGGTTCCTGACTATGGCTGCGAGCGGGTATGTAGATGTTGAAAAGAGTGGGACTGAGGGAAGAGCCCTGAGGCACTCCCCAGCTGATCTCTGTGGGTTCCGAGAGGAACAGAGGTAGTCTGACTCTCTGTGATCAGCCAGCGAGGAAGAAGCAGGTCCATTCCAGGGCTTAGTCACAGATGCCGTGGTTGTGGTGTCAGGTGTATAGGGTGCGGTAAGAGACGGTGTCAAAGGCAGCAGAGAGGTCCAGGAGGATGAGGGCTGCCATTTCACGTTGGTCGAGGAGGGCTCGGACGTCATCTGTGACAGCGAGGGTGGTCTCTGTGCTGTGGTTGCTTCGGAAGCAGGATTGGAAGAGGTCCAGAATGTGATTCATTTTGTGCAGATCAGTGGATTTCGCCTTCACCGTGCAGTCGCTGCCATAAGTAGTGTGCGGGGGAGAGCTGGACTGCTGGGAGGCGGGAATCGGAGCTGGAGGGAGATGGGCCGCAGGGGACAAGCAGCAGCAGGGACACAGAGGGAAAAGGCGCAAAATGAGGCAAGAGGGGGAAAAAAGAGATCAGTGGGCAGAAAGATAGAGGGCAGAGCAGCGGCAGATCAGAGGCACTCTACCACTCTAACACCAGGGATGAGGCGCAAGCGGGAGTCAAGCGGGAGTCTGCGGGTAGTAGAGCACCTCAAACCACTGACCAGAGGGTCAGCAGCAGCTACGGGGGCAGCAGCTGCCAGGAGGAGCTGTGCAGGGAAGGGAGCAGACCACTGACAAAATCAGGAATATGACTCGTTACGACGCAAGTCATTACATCGCGTGCCATTACAACGCGGTCGTTACATCAACTTGCAGTAGATGGAGCGCTGACATTAGAAATGTATAATTTACTATTACAACTCCAGCCTACGTAACAGTAGGGAAGGTGTTGGAATAGTAAACTATACTATTCCTAATGTTAGCACGCCTTCTACTGCAAGTTGATGTAATGACATGCGTAGTAATGGCTTTGCGTGGTAACAATGCGGTCGTTTTAACAACCACGTTGTAATGGCATCGCGGTGTGATGACCACAATGTAAAGGTCGACCCCCCAAAATCAGTGGATTGGAAGTCCTCTAATCCATGCTTATTTCTAGTGATCTGATTGAACAGTGATAATTTCTGTCATGAGTGAGATATTTTACACATATATATATGCATACACACAAACATATATATATATACATGTAAATGTACATATATACGTTTGCATATGTGTATAGGTGAGTGTATGCATATATAAATATATATCTAAAATTACATACTGAGCAGTGATCATTTCTGCCATGAGTGAAATATTTTGCACACACATATATATATGCCCATCTCTGAAGACAAGACGCTTTATTTCAGGACAATGCAGCACAAACGCTCCCAAATATCCAACTAGTTTCGGCGACTGCCTTGATCACGGATTAGGAAGCTGAAAACAAAGTGCATACGTGCAGGCATCTTATAGGTGTATTACTGATCACATGACCATAGTGCATGTAAGTTCCAGAATGCATCAGGGACATCACAATAAATGCTGGTGTAACGAACATTTCTTATAACTCAGGCAACAGTTGTAATTTGCTCATGGCAGCAGTCCCATGCATAAAATTTGAAATAAACACCAAATGGAATATAGTCACGGCAGTTCGTATATCAGCAAGTGCTAAATGAACAACTTTCCTGGTCAAAAGCTTCCGTCCCCAGAGCAATTGGTGTCAGAAATCATCTGCACCAAATCCCTTCCAGCGCTGTAATCTCTTTGCATAAATGGCTTTACCTTGTTAGGTTTCGAAATACAGCGAGTGGGTCATGTTCCTTAATTTAAATCCACAAAGAAACCTCCGAGAAAGGAACCTCCAACCCTTCATGGCGGCCTCTGGCAGGCACGGAGAGGCCCGTAACTTCATAGCACATGAGAGAACAAACAGAGGCCCATCTCTGAAGACAAGACGCTTTATTTCAGGACAATGCAGCACAAACGCTCCCAAATATCCAACTAGTTTCGGCGACTGCCTTGATCACGGATTAGGAAGCTGAAAACAAAGTGCATACGTGCAGGCATCTTATAGGTGTATTACTGATCACATGACCATAGTGCATGTAAGTTCCAGAATGCATCAGGGACATCACAATAAATGCTGGTGTAACGAACATTTCTTATAACTCAGGCAACAGTTGTAATTTGCTCATGGCAGCAGTCCCATGCATAAAATTTGAAATAAACACCAAATGGAATATAGTCACGGCAGTTCGTATATCAGCAAGTGCTAAATGAACAACTTTCCTGGTCAAAAGCTTCCGTCCCCAGAGCAATTGGTGTCAGAAATCATCTGCACCAAATCCCTTCCAGCGCTGTAATCTCTTTGCATAAATGGCTTTACCTTGTTAGGTTTCGAAATACAGCGAGTGGGTCATGTTCCTTAATTTAAATCCACAAAGAAACCTCCGAGAAAGGAACCTCCAACCCTTCAGGGCGGCCTCTGGCAGGCACGGAGAGGCCCGTAACTTCATAGCACATGAGAGAACAAACAGAGGCCCATCTCTGAAGACAAGACGCTTTATTTCAGGACAATGCAGCACAAACGCTCCCAAATATCCAACTAGTTTCGGCGACTGCCTTGATCACGGATTAGGAAGCTGAAAACAAAGTGCATACGTGCAGGCATCTTATAGGTGTATTACTGATCACATGACCATAGTGCATGTAAGTTCCAGAATGCATCAGGGACATCACAATAAATGCTGGTGTAACGAACATTTCTTATAACTCAGGCAACAGTTGTAATTTGCTCATGGCAGCAGTCCCATGCATAAAATTTGAAATAAACACCAAATGGAATATAGTCACGGCAGTTCGTATATCAGCAAGTGCTAAATGAACAACTTTCCTGGTCAAAAGCTTCCGTCCCCAGAGCAATTGGTGTCAGAAATCATCTGCACCAAATCCCTTCCAGCGCTGTAATCTCTTTGCATAAATGGCTTTACCTTGTTAGGTTTCGAAATACAGCGAGTGGGTCATGTTCCTTAATTTAAATCCACAAAGAAACCTCCGTGAAAGGAACCTCCAACCCTTCAGGGCGGCCTCTGGCAGGCACGGAGAGGCCCGTAACTTCATAGCACATGAGAGAACAAACAGAGGCCCATCTCTGAAGACAAGACGCTTTATTTCAGGACAATGCAGCACAAACGCTCCCAAATATCCAACTAGTTTCGGCGACTGCCTTGATCACGGATTAGGAAGCTGAAAACAAAGTGCATACGTGCAGGCATCTTATAGGTGTATTACTGATCACATGACCATAGTGCATGTAAGTTCCAGAATGCATCAGGGACATCACAATAAATGCTGGTGTAACGAACATTTCTTATAACTCAGGCAACAGTTGTAATTTGCTCATGGCAGCAGTCCCATGCATAAAATTTGAAATAAACACCAAATGGAATATAGTCACGGCAGTTCGTATATCAGCAAGTGCTAAATGAACAACTTTCCTGGTCAAAAGCTTCCGTCCCCAGAGCAATTGGTGTCAGAAATCATCTGCACCAAATCCCTTCCAGCGCTGTAATCTCTTTGCATAAATGGCTTTACCTTGTTAGGTTTCGAAATACAGCGAGTGGGTCATGTTCCTTAATTTAAATCCACAAAGAAACCTCCGAGAAAGGAACCTCCAACCCTTGCTGATATACGAACTGCCGTGACTATATTCCATTTGGTGTTTATTTCAAATTTTATGCATGGGACTGCTGCCATGAGCAAATTACAACTGTTGCCTGAGTTATAAGAAATGTTCGTTACACCAGCATTTATTGTGATGTCCCTGATGCATTCTGGAACTTACATGCACTATGGTCATGTGATCAGTAATACACCTATAAGATGCCTGCACGTATGCACTTTGTTTTCAGCTTCCTAATCCGTGATCAAGGCAGTCGCCGAAACTAGTTGGATATTTGGGAGCGTTTGTGCTGCATTGTCCTGAAATAAAGCGTCTTGTCTTCAGAGATGGGCCTCTGTTTGTTCTCTCATGTGCTATGAAGTTACGGGCCTCTCCGTGCCTGCCAGAGGCCGCCCTGAAGGGTTGGAGGTTCCTTTCACGGAGGTTTCTTTGTGGATTTAAATTAAGGAACATGACCCACTCGCTGTATTTCGAAACCTAACAAGGTAAAGCCATTTATGCAAAGAGATTACAGCGCTGGAAGGGATTTGGTGCAGATGATTTCTGACACCAATTGCTCTGGGGACGGAAGCTTTTGACCAGGAAAGTTGTTCATTTAGCACTTGCTGATATACGAACTGCCGTGACTATATTCCATTTGGTGTTTATTTCAAATTTTATGCATGGGACTGCTGCCATGAGCAAATTACAACTGTTGCCTGAGTTATAAGAAATGTTCGTTACACCAGCATTTATTGTGATGTCCCTGATGCATTCTGGAACTTACATGCACTATGGTCATGTGATCAGTAATACACCTATAAGATGCCTGCACGTATGCACTTTGTTTTCAGCTTCCTAATCCGTGATCAAGGCAGTCGCCGAAACTAGTTGGATATTTGGGAGCGTTTGTGCTGCATTGTCCTGAAATAAAGCGTCTTGTCTTCAGAGATGGGCCTCTGTTTGTTCTCTCATGTGCTATGAAGTTACGGGCCTCTCCGTGCCTGCCAGAGGCCGCCCTGAAGGGTTGGAGGTTCCTTTCTCGGAGGTTTCTTTGTGGATTTAAATTAAGGAACATGACCCACTCGCTGTATTTCGAAACCTAACAAGGTAAAGCCATTTATGCAAAGAGATTACAGCGCTGGAAGGGATTTGGTGCAGATGATTTCTGACACCAATTGCTCTGGGGACGGAAGCTTTTGACCAGGAAAGTTGTTCATTTAGCACTTGCTGATATACGAACTGCCGTGACTATATTCCATTTGGTGTTTATTTCAAATTTTATGCATGGGACTGCTGCCATGAGCAAATTACAACTGTTGCCTGAGTTATAAGAAATGTTCGTTACACCAGCATTTATTGTGATGTCCCTGATGCATTCTGGAACTTACATGCACTATGGTCATGTGATCAGTAATACACCTATAAGATGCCTGCACGTATGCACTTTGTTTTCAGCTTCCTAATCCGTGATCAAGGCAGTCGCCGAAACTAGTTGGATATTTGGGAGCGTTTGTGCTGCATTGTCCTGAAATAAAGCGTCTTGTCTTCAGAGATGGGCCTCTGTTTGTTCTCTCATGTGCTATGAAGTTACGGGCCTCTCCGTGCCTGCCAGAGGCCGCCCTGAAGGGTTGGAGGTTCCTTTCTCGGAGGTTTCTTTGTGGATTTAAATTAAGGAACATGACCCACTCGCTGTATTTCGAAACCTAACAAGGTAAAGCCATTTATGCAAAGAGATTACAGCGCTGGAAGGGATTTGGTGCAGATGATTTCTGACACCAATTGCTCTGGGGACGGAAGCTTTTGACCAGGAAAGTTGTTCATTTAGCACTTGCTGATATACGAACTGCCGTGACTATATTCCATTTGGTGTTTATTTCAAATTTTATGCATGGGACTGCTGCCATGAGCAAATTACAACTGTTGCCTGAGTTATAAGAAATGTTCGTTACACCAGCATTTATTGTGATGTCCCTGATGCATTCTGGAACTTACATGCACTATGGTCATGTGATCAGTAATACACCTATAAGATGCCTGCACGTATGCACTTTGTTTTCAGCTTCCTAATCCGTGATCAAGGCAGTCGCCGAAACTAGTTGGATATTTGGGAGCGTTTGTGCTGCATTGTCCTGAAATAAAGCGTCTTGTCTTCAGAGATGGGCCTCTGTTTGTTCTCTCATGTGCTATGAAGTTACGGGCCTCTCCGTGCCTGCCAGAGGCCGCCCTGAAGGGTTGGAGGTTCCTTTCTCGGAGGTTTCTTTGTGGATTTAAATTAAGGAACATGACCCACTCGCTGTATTTCGAAACCTAACAAGGTTAAGCCATTTATGCAAAGAGATTACAGCGCTGGAAGGGATTTGGTGCAGATGATTTCTGACACCAATTGCTCTGGGGACGGAAGCTTTTGACCAGGAAAGTTGTTCATTTAGCACTTGCTGATATACGAACTGCCGTGACTATATTCCATTTGGTGTTTATTTCAAATTTTATGCATGGGACTGCTGCCATGAGCAAATTACAACTGTTGCCTGAGTTATAAGAAATGTTCGTTACACCAGCATTTATTGTGATGTCCCTGATGCATTCTGGAACTTACATGCACTATGGTCATGTGATCAGTAATACACCTATAAGATGCCTGCACGTATGCACTTTGTTTTCAGCTTCCTAATCCGTGATCAAGGCAGTCGCCGAAACTAGTTGGATATTTGGGAGCGTTTGTGCTGCATTGTCCTGAAATAAAGCGTCTTGTCTTCAGAGATGGGCCTCTGTTTGTTCTCTCATGTGCTATGAAGTTACGGGCCTCTCCGTGCCTGCCAGAGGCCGCCCTGAAGGGTTGGAGGTTCCTTTCTCGGAGGTTTCTTTGTGGATTTAAATTAAGGAACATGACCCACTCGCTGTATTTCGAAACCTAACAAGGTAAAGCCATTTATGCAAAGAGATTACAGCGCTGGAAGGGATTTGGTGCAGATGATTTCTGACACCAATTGCTCTGGGGACGGAAGCTTTTGACCAGGAAAGTTGTTCATTTAGCACTTGCTGATATACGAACTGCCGTGACTATATTCCATTTGGTGTTTATTTCAAATTTTATGCATGGGACTGCTGCCATGAGCAAATTACAACTGTTGCCTGAGTTATAAGAAATGTTCGTTACACCAGCATTTATTGTGATGTCCCTGATGCATTCTGGAACTTACATGCACTATGGTCATGTGATCAGTAATACACCTATAAGATGCCTGCACGTATGCACTTTGTTTTCAGCTTCCTAATCCGTGATCAAGGCAGTCGCCGAAACTAGTTGGATATTTGGGAGCGTTTGTGCTGCATTGTCCTGAAATAAAGCGTCTTGTCTTCAGAGATGGGCCTCTGTTTGTTCTCTCATGTGCTATGAAGTTACGGGCCTCTCCGTGCCTGCCAGAGGCCGCCCTGAAGGGTTGGAGGTTCCTTTCTCGGAGGTTTCTTTGTGGATTTAAATTAAGGAACATGACCCACTCGCTGTATTTCGAAACCTAACAAGGTAAAGCCATTTATGCAAAGAGATTACAGCGCTGGAAGGGATTTGGTGCAGATGATTTCTGACACCAATTGCTCTGGGGACGGAAGCTTTTGACCAGGAAAGTTGTTCATTTAGCACTTGCTGATATACGAACTGCCGTGACTATATTCCATTTGGTGTTTATTTCAAATTTTATGCATGGGACTGCTGCCATGAGCAAATTACAACTGTTGCCTGAGTTATAAGAAATGTTCGTTACACCAGCATTTATTGTGATGTCCCTGATGCATTCTGGAACTTACATGCACTATGGTCATGTGATCAGTAATACACCTATAAGATGCCTGCACGTATGCACTTTGTTTTCAGCTTCCTAATCCGTGATCAAGGCAGTCGCCGAAACTAGTTGGATATTTGGGAGCGTTTGTGCTGCATTGTCCTGAAATAAAGCGTCTTGTCTTCAGAGATGGGCCTCTGTTTGTTCTCTCATGTGCTATGAAGTTACGGGCCTCTCCGTGCCTGCCAGAGGCCGCCCTGAAGGGTTGGAGGTTCCTTTCTCGGAGGTTTCTTTGTGGATTTAAATTAAGGAACATGACCCACTCGCTGTATTTCGAAACCTAACAAGGTAAAGCCATTTATGCAAAGAGATTACAGCGCTGGAAGGGATTTGGTGCAGATGATTTCTGACACCAATTGCTCTGGGGACGGAAGCTTTTGACCAGGAAAGTTGTTCATTTAGCACTTGCTGATATACGAACTGCCGTGACTATATTCCATTTGGTGTTTATTTCAAATTTTATGCATGGGACTGCTGCCATGAGCAAATTACAACTGTTGCCTGAGTTATAAGAAATGTTCGTTACACCAGCATTTATTGTGATGTCCCTGATGCATTCTGGAACTTACATGCACTATGGTCATGTGATCAGTAATACACCTATAAGATGCCTGCACGTATTCACTTTGTTTTCAGCTTCCTAATCCGTGATCAAGGCAGTCGCCGAAACTAGTTGGATATTTGGGAGCGTTTGTGCTGCATTGTCCTGAAATAAAGCGTCTTGTCTTCAGAGATGGGCCTCTGTTTGTTCTCTCATGTGCTATGAAGTTACGGGCCTCTCCGTGCCTGCCAGAGGCCGCCCTGAAGGGTTGGAGGTTCCTTTCTCGGAGGTTTCTTTGTGGATATATATATGCATACACATATACATATGAACAAGTTACTTACCTTCGGTAACGCTTTTTCTGGTGGATACAATATCTGCCTGTGGATTCCTCACCTTTTGAATACCCCTGCGCCAGCATTCCACGGGAAAATTCTGTCCTAGCTTTCCCACGTCGACGAGGACGTCACAATAGCACGGCTCCGCTCGAGGCACCGTATGACGTCATCGGAGCCACATAAGGACCTCATCGGCGTGCTGACGTCAGTTCCACCCATTTTCTCCGTGCCCCGAGGCAAACGGGCGGACCGACACATTTTCAAATGCACATATAGCATATCAAATATACACATATATATAAATTCACAAATGCATAATCAAGAAAGACATAGTGAAATAGCAACAGAAAAAGCATTTCTCATTATTAAAATATAAACATGATTAAGACATATTAAAATAAAATATTTTTGGGTAGAAACAGGTGGACAACGGGAAGGCGGGTGGGAGCATGAGGAAGCCACAGGCAGATATTGTATCCACCAGAAAAAGCGTTACCGAAGGTAAGTAACTTGTTCTTCTGATGGATACTTCTGCCTGTGGATTCCTCACATTTTGAATAGATTCCCAAAGCCATACCTCTCCCGGAGGTGGGTGTCCACCTGACTAGACCAAAAAATCCTGCAAAACAGAGCGAGCAAAATGGCCATCCCTCCTAACCTCAGACTCCAAGCAGTAATGCTTTGCAAAGTTGTGGAGGGAGGCCCAAGTTGCTGCCTTACAGATATCAAGAACAGGAACACCTCTAGCCAAAGCAGAAGAAGTAGACTTAGCTCTGGTGGAATGAGCTCTGATACCTTCAGGCGGTTCCTTCTTGGCCAGGGCGTAGCAAATCTTGATGCACAAGATAATCCACCTGGAAAGCGTCCTCTTGTGCACTGCCTTGCCTTTCATTTTCCCAACATAGCCCACAAAGAGCTGATCGTCCAGCCTCAGATCTCTAGTCCGATCCAAAAACTGACAGCCCTCTTAGGGTCCACCCGATGCAGTCTCTCTTCCTCCTTGGAAGGGTGAGGGGGCGGATAAAAGGTGGGTAAAGTGATTGATTGACCCATATGAAAAGGGGTAACTACCTTGGGAAGGAAAGCAGCCCTGGTCCTTAGAACCAACTTATCCGCATGAATGGTCAGGAAAGATGGTTTCGAACTAAGAGCTTGAAGCTCACTTACCCTCCTAGCCAGGCTAATGGCAATCAAGAAAAACGTTTTAAAAGAAAGAAGCCTCAACGGGCAAGACTGAAGAGGCTCAAATGGAGAACCCATTAAAAAAGTGAGTATAAGATTCAAATCCCACTGAGGCATAATGAAAGGTGTGGGAGGAATCTTATTTGTAAGGCCCTTAATGAACCTCATGACAATGGGGGACTTAAATAAAGACGGCTGGTCCGGCAAACATAAAAAGGCCGACAAAGCCAATAAATAGCCCTTAACAGTGGTTACAGCACAACCTTCCTGTGCTAATGAAAGAGAAAACTCCAAAATATTAGACAAGCGGGCCTTCAAAGGGTCAATGACTCTCTCTCCATACCACTTAACAAACCTGGACCATCTGGAAGAGTAAATAGACTTAGTGGAGTGTCGCCTGGTTGATAAAATAACATCCACTATATCCGGCGGGAGAGAGAAAGAACTCAAATTGCCCTGTTCAATCTCCAGGCATGAAGGTGCAGACTCTGGAGGTGGGGGTGTAGAACCTGCCCCTGCGACTGAGAGAGGAGGTCTGCCCTGAGAGGGAGACGGAGCGGAGGGTGCGATGAGAGGTGAAGATCTCTGTACCACACCCTTCTTGGCCAATCCAGGGCGATCAATATAACTTGGGCCCGGTCTTGACGAATCTTCCTCAGAACCAGAGGAATCAAGGGTATGGGAGGAAACGCGTAAAGGAGATGTGAGCTCCAATCCAATTGAAACGCGTCCCCCAGCGCTCCCTGCATCAGATACTGGAGACTGCAGAATAATGGGCAGTGCGCGTTCTCGAGGGTGGCACACAGGTCAACCGAGGAGATCCCCACATCTGAAAGATGCGATGGACCACCTCCGGATGAAGCCGCCACTCGTGATCGGCCGAGTAACGCCAACTGAGACTGTCCGCACGAACATTCAACACACCGGCCAGATGATTTGCAAACACACAAATCCGTTGGCCCTGAGCCCAGGACCAGAGCCGCAGAGCCTCTCGACAGAGGCGATACGACCCTACACCTCCCTGTTTGTTGATATACCACATCGCGGTAGTGTTGTCCATCAGGACCTGAACCAACTGACCGCGAAGGGAAGGGAGAAAAGCCTTCAGTGCCAAACGTATCGCCCGCAATTCCAGAAGGTTGATGTGAAGCAACATTTCCTCTGGAAACCAAAGGCCTTTGACCTCCAGATCCCCCAGATGAGTACCCCACCCTAGAGTGGAGGATCCGTGATCACTGTGGCCACCGGCGGAGGAGGCTGAAAGGGCTTTCCTTGAGACAGGTTGCCCTGCACACTCCACCAAGACAACTCCGCTGCAGCTTCTCTGGAGATTCTGATGTCCTTCCCGAGATCTCCGTTGTGCTGATACCACTGCCTGTGGAGGCACCACTGGAGTGCCCTCATGTGCCAGCATGCATGGTTGACCAACAGAATGCAGGAAGTGAACAGGCGAAGAACCTTCAGGACTGGAACAACCGCTCCATCATGAAATAAAGGAATCATTTCCTGTATGTTGAGAATCCTCTGCGGAGGTGGGTATGCTCGACACACAGAAGTGTCCAGTATTGCCCCTATGAACAGGTTGCGCTGAGAAGGATCCAGGTGAGATTTGGGTACATTTATCGAAAAACCCCACTTGAACAACAGATGAGTTGTCACTTGCAAGTGGCGCGAAACCAACTGTGGAGACTCCGCTTTCAACAGCCAGTCGTCCAGGTAGGGGAAAACAGGAACCCCTGACCTTCTGAGATGAGCCTCTACCACCGCCATCACCTTTGTAAAGACTCGAGGTGCGGAAGTGAGACCGAACAGGAGAACTGCAAACTGGTAATGTTGCGATCCCACCGTCAACCGGAGATACTTCCGATGAAACTTCAGGATGGGAAGATGAAAATACGCATCCTGCAGATTGATGGACACCATCCAGTCTTCTGATGCAGCGCAAGGAGAACCTGAGCCAAGGTTAACATTTTGAACTTTTCCTGCCTGAGGTAAAGGTTCAAAATCCTGAGGACCAAGATTGGTCTCAAGCGACCATCCTTTTTGGGATCCGGAAATATCGGGAGTAACAACCCTGACCCCTTTCCTGCTACGGAACCACCTCTATCGCACCTTTTTGGAGTAATGTAAGAACCTCATGCTGCAAAAGCAACAAGTGGTCTTCTGAACAACCACCCTGGCGAGGAGGGTACGGAGGAGGAAACTCCAAAAATGGGAGGGCGTACCCATTCTCTACAATATTCAAGACCCAACGATCTGATGTGATCAGTCTCCAATCTTGTAGAAAGTGAGACACCCGACCTCCAACTGGACCAACATGCTCTAAGATGGGGAATCTAGAGCTGCTTTTCTGATGTACCAACGGTGGCGGGAGGGGAGGTAGAGGAAGAGGAGGAGGCCTGTTGACGATTTGCACCCCTGAAGACCTCTCTTATTCTTCCCTCTGTATGATTTGTACAGGGGATTTTGCTGTTGTTGGCTCTGCTGAAATTGTTGGCGGCCACGAAAGGAAGCAGATCTCCCAAAGCCCCGATATCTTTTGTACCCATAACCTCTAGAGTTCACCTGGAGGCTAAAGATCTTGCGGTAGCTCTACTGTCTTTGAAACGTTCCAAAGCTGAGTCCGCCTTTGAACCAAAGAGCCTTGACCCATCAAAGGGCAAATCCAACAAGGTCGCCTGCACATCAGCCGAAAAACCAGAAGACTTGAGTCATGCCTGTCTCCTTGTAGCCACAGAAGACCCCATAACACGAGCCACAGAGTCAGCTGTGTCCATGGCTGACTGAATCACTTGTCGTGCTGCGGCCTGCGAATCTGAAAGGACTTCCAAGAAGTTGGCACGATCCTCCTCATGCAACTTAGGAGCCAACAGAACAACAGAGTCCATCAATGCCTGTATAGTTTGTCCAAGAAGGCAAGTTGCATTAGTTGACTTTAGAGCCATACTCGCAGAAGAGAACACCTTCTTCGCAGCTTGCTCCGTCTTTTTCGAGTCCCTGTCACCCAAAATGGTAGGAAAAGCACTAGAAGACTGTTTTGAGCAAGAAGCTTGGACAACTAGACTCTCCGGTGTCAGATGCGATGACAAAAAAGCCAGATCACCAGGGGCAGGCTTGTATCTTTTCGAGATAGAACGAGATACAGCCGGAACAGACAAAGGCTTCTGCCACACCTCCAGAATTGGATCTGTTAAGGCATCTGTAAATGGAAGTAGGGGCTCAGAAGTTGACGAAGAAGTATTTAAAACTTCCGTCAGTATATTACACTTAATCTCAGCAGAGGGAAGTTTAAGGCCCAATAAATCAGCTGCCTTCTTTATGACTACATGGTAAGGTGAAACGTCCTGCACAACACATCCACTTGCAGATGGTAAGTCATACTCAGGGGAAGTATCTAGGCCACTAGCTTCCTGAAGGCCTTCAAACTCATCCACAGAGTCCACAATTTCTCCTTCCTCCTGTTCTTGCAAATACTCCTCCTCCTCAAGCAATCTCTGAGCCTCTCTCCTGTAGCGTTGCTTAGGCAACGTCATCAGTGGAGCCACACGCGGCGCCGGAGAAGACACCAGCGGCTTCGATGGAGGAGCCTCGACATCGAACCTCGACGTCGATCGAATCCGAGGTGGAGCAGACTCCGCAGCTGAAGGAGTCCGGGGAGCCGGAGTAGACGATCTCGGCACCGGGAAATGCCAAGCCGGAGTCGACAGCATAAAAGGTGCCTGGGGATAGAACTGAGGCACACCCAGGTTGAATGCCAGAGGACCCACGGGGCCTGAAGGAGCGCCGGATGGAGTCGAGGCTCTTGTAAATAAACCAAACATCGTATTGAGAAAATGCAAAGAGTCAGCCCCAGGAGCAGGAAAAGGAGGAAATGGATCCGTACCTTCCTGTAGGGCAGTCACCTGAGGTCGCACTGGAGCCTGCGGAGCCGGGGACGGCGCCCGTACAGGTGAAGCCACACAGCCTGGAGAAGGTGATTCTTCATGAAGCAAAGAAGCCTCTGAAATCGGCGCCGCCGCAGCCGGAGATAGTACTGGCGTTGCTTGAGGAGAAGGAGTAGGAGAGATGAAGTCCTTTCTCCGAGGTCCCTCAGCTGGAGTCGGCGACCTCCATCTCGACCTCGAGACCCTTGCCTTCGAAGAACGATCTCGAGAGGTATGTCTCCTCTTGGATTTTTTGTGCTCCTTTGACCTCGAAGTGTGAGAAGACGAAGACTTCACCCTCTTCCTACCTCTCTTTTCCTTCTGGGCTTTCGCCACAAACAACTTGGCTTCACGTTCTTTGATAGCCTTAGGATTCATTTTCCTGCAGCTCCTGCATTCCTCGACATCGTGGTCCGAGGATAAACACCACAGGCAATCATTATGCGGATCCGTGATAGACATGTGTCTGCCACACTCTCTGCAGGGTTTGAACCCGGTCTTCCTAGAAACAGCCAATCTGAACAAATTACGAGATACAAAGTTTTCCACTATGAAAATGGAGAGCCCTGAAAAAACCGTTGAGCGTCAACGGCGCGGAAAAAAGGGAACTGACGTCAGCACACCGACGAGGTCCTTATGTGGCTCCGATGACATCATACAGTGCCACGAGCGGAGCCATGCTATTGTGACGTCCTCGTCGGCGTGGGAGAGCTAGGAAATAATTTTCCCACGGAATGCTGGCGCAGGGGGTATTCAAAAGGTGAGGAATCCACAGGCAAAAGTATCCATCAGAAATATCTGTGTACATGTGTAAATGTACAGCTATGCATGTATATGTACATATATGCGTTTGCATATAGGTATGAACAGTGATCATCTCTATCTCAATATCTTTCTCATCTGCTATCGAGTGCATCCTCATTCCAGGGCAAAGTTGAGAAACATTAATCACGGCAGTCCCGACGTGGAGGACTGCACCACCTTGGGACTGTCATGTGGGGTTGCAAAGGTTTGGAATTATGCTGAACCTGAATGCAGGATAGCAGATTTACAATTAAAAAACAGATTGCTTTCTGAGGCCCACTGGAGGGCTCTAACAATTAAAAATATTAACTGGAAACTCACGGGACCCACTGGAGGGAAAGAATATGCACTACGAATCCTAGCATGCTCAGCAATTAGACTTACCTGAGAGGCCAGCCAAAGGGCAAATTAGCATGCAGTTAAAAGTATGGGAGCTAGTGCCTCTGTGGATTTCCAGCACAGCCTATGAGTAGGAGCTGGAGACTCCGAAATGTGTCAGACAGGTAAAGAAAGGAATTGGAATGCAAATGCTGGTTTTTAAAAATAAAGAATTTGGAAAAGTCATCTGCCATCAAGTGCGTCCTCATTCCAGGGCAAAGTTGAGGAACTAACAAATTGCTTACCTTCGGTTACGCTTTTTCTAGTGGATACAGTATCTGCCTGTAGATTCCTCACCTTTTGAATTACCCCTTGCGCCAGCATTTCATGAAAACTTTTCTCTTAGCTCTCCCACGTCGGCGTGGATATCACAATGGCACGGCTCCGCTCGCAACTCCGTATGACGTCATTGGAGCCATAAGAAGACCTCGGAGGCTGATGTCAGTTCCACCCATTTTTTTCCGTGCCTTCGAGACGAACGGGTGTACTGGCAACATAATTGGAGCATACACAGTATACAATATATACACAAATACACACAGTATATAGTTAAAGAGGAAAAGCTAAAGAAACAAAGCATTTCCTAACAACCAACAGTTTAGCAAGCAAAAGACATAGGAAAACACCCATGTTAAACAATAACCACTTTTTCGGTATATGAAGGTGGACAACGGGGAGGAGGGTGGGTCAGTGAGGAATCCACAGGCAGATACTGTATCCACCAGAAAAAGCGTTACCGAAGGCAAGTAACTTGTTCTTCTGATGGATACATCTGCCTGTAGATTCCTCACCTTTTGAATTGAATCCCACTGCAGTCCCGCTCATGGAGGAGGGTGTCCACCTACTTATACCAAAAAGTCCTGCAGCACATAACGAGCAAAATGGCAATCCCTCCTCACCTCAGAATCCAAGCAATAATGCTTTGTGAAAATGTGGAGGGAGGCCGATGTTGCAGCCTTACAAATGTCAACTACAGGAACACCTCTAGTAGAATGAGCCCTGATACCTTCAGGAGGTTCCTTCTTGACCAGGACATAGCATATCTTGATACACAAGATGATCCACCTGGAAAGCGTTATTTTGGTCATGGCTTTACATTCCATCTTCCCCACAAAGCCAACAAAGAGCTGGTCATCCAACCTTGAGTCTTTGGTTCTGTCCGGATGGAAGCTGACCACCCTTCGAGGATTCAGGCGGTGAAGTCTCTCTTCTTCCTTGAAAGGGTGAGTGGGAGGATAGAAGGTAGGCAATGTAATAGACTGCCCGAGGTGGAAAGGAGAAACCACCTTAGGCAGGAAAGCAGCCCTGGGCCTAATAACCATCTTGTCTGCATGGATATTACTGAAAGGAGGCTTAGAACTTAGATCCTGAAGCTCACTTACCCTCCTGGCCGAGGTAATAGCCACCAGAAAAATAGTCTTGAAAGAAAGCAGTCTCAAAGGGCAACTATGAAGACGCTCAAAATGAGACCCCATCAGAAAGAACTAAATTCAAATCCCACTGAGTCATCATGAAGAGAATGCGAGGAAATCTGTTGATGAGGCCTCTAATGAACCTCATAACAATGAGGGACTTAAACAAAGATGGCTGGTCGTGCAAACAAAGGAAAGCTGACAAAGCTGACAAGTAGCCCTTAACCGTTGCACAGCACAACCTTGCTGGGCCAAAGAAAAAGAAAAACTAAGAACATCCAATAAATGGGCCTTCAAAGAATTAATTGACCTCTCCCCACACCACTTCACAAATCTGACCCATCTAGAAGAATAAACAGATTTGGTGGAGTGTCTCCTGGACGATAAAATAATATCCAGCACATCCGATTGGAGTGAGTAAGAACTCAGGTTGCCCCGTTCTCCAGGCAGGAAGGTGAATGCTCTGGAGGTGGGGGTGAACCTGTCCCTGTGACTGAAAGAGGAGATCTGCCCTGAGAGGTAGACGGAGTGGAGGGTGCGATGAGATGTGAAGAAGATCTGTGCTATCAATATCACTTGGGCCCGATCTTGGCGAATCTTCCTCAGAACTCGAGGAATCAAGGGTATGGAAGGAAACACGTAAAGAACACGAAAGCTCCAATCCATTTGGAACGCATCCCCCAGTGCTCCCTGCATCAGATACTGAAGATTGGAGAAAAACGGGCCGTTCTCATGAGTGGCAAATAGGTTCACCTGAGGAGATCCCCACAAACTGAAGACGCGGCGAACCACCTCCGGGTGAAGCCTCCACTCGTGGTTGGCTGAGCACTGCCGACTGAGACTGTCCGCATGCACGTTCAACACTCTGGCCAGATGATTTGCAACTACACAAATCCAATGATCCTGAACAAAGGACCAGAGCCGCAGAGCCTCTCTGCAAGGACGATACGACCCTACCCCTCCCTGCTTCTTGATATACCACATCGCGGTAGTGTTGGCCATCAGGACCTGAACCGACTGACCACAAAGGGAGGGAAGGAAGGCCTTGAGAGCGTATTGCCCACAATTCAAAAAGGTTGATGTGAAGCAACCTTTCCTCTGGAGACCAAAGGCCCTGGACCTCCAGATCCCCAAGATGAGCACCCCACCCTAGAGTGGAGGCATCCGTAATCACTGTGGTAACTGGTGGAGGAAGCTGAAAAGGCCTCCCTTGAGACAGGTTGCCATCTCTGGTGACTTTGCTTTGAGCAGCTCGTCGTCCAGATAGGGGAAAACCTGAATCCTCGGCCTTCCGAGATGACCTGCCAACACCTTTGTGAAGACCCGTGGTGCAGAAGTGAGACCGAACGGAAGGACTGCAAACTGGTAGTGTTGAGATCCCACCGTAAAACAGAGATATTCTGATGCAACTTCAGGATGGGAAGATGAAAATACACATCCTGCAAATCGATCTACGCCATCCAGTCTTCCTGCTGCAGCGCCAGATGAATCTGAGCTAGGGTCAACAACTTTTCTTACCTGAGATAAAAATTAAAAATCCTGAGGTCTAAGATCGGCCTCAAAGACCATCCTTCTTGGGGATCAGGAAATACCGGGAGTAGCGCAACCCTGACCCCGCTCCTGCTCTGGAACCACCTCTATCGCACCTTTCTGTAACAAAGCCAGAACCTCCTGCTGCAGGAGCAGCAGATGGTCCTCTGAACATCTGCCCTGATAAGTAGGGTAAGGAGGTGGAAACTCTAGGAAGGGGAGGGCGTACCCATTTTCTACAAGATTAAAAACTCAAAGATCTGATATAACAGAATTCCAATCTTGTAGAAAATGGAACACCCAGCCTCCTACGGGAGCAACATGCTCTAAGATGGGGGATCTAGAGCTGCTTTCTTGTATTACCTTTGGTGGGGGCAGGAGAAGAGGAGGAGTAAGAGTGTTGTCGGGAGCCTCTACCCTTCCCTCTGTACGACTTGTACAAAGGATTTTGCTGCTGTTGCTGCGGAGGCTGTTGATGGCCCCGAAAGGAAGGCCCCTTTCCGAAACCTCTTGAAACCATAACCTCTAGGCTGTGATCGCGAGCCCAAAGATCTCGCAGTAGCCCTACTGTCCTTCAAGCATTGTAAAGTGAAGTCTGCTTTCGTTCCAAAAAGCCTGAACCCATCAAAAGGCAAATCAAGAAGAGTGGCCTGCACATCCGGAGAGAACCCCAAAGATCTGAGCCAAGCATGCCTCCTGGCGGCCACTGAGAAACCCATCACTCTGGCAACCTTATCTAGACCAGACTGGATCACTTGATGAGCAGCTGCTTGTGTATCTGCCAACACTTCCAAGAAGTGGCCACGATCATCCTCCGGTAGTTTAGGAGCTACCTGTTTATCAGAATCCATTAAGGCATGAATATATCTCCCCAACGGGCACATGGCATTTTTAGACGTTAAGGTTGTGTTCGCAGAGGAGAAAACCTTCTTGGCTGACTGCTCCAACTTTTTCGAATCCCTATCCTCGAACGAACCAGCCGACTGCTTTGTCGAACAAGAAGCTTGAACCACCAAGCTCTCTGGCGAAGGGTGGAAGGTTGAAAAGGCCGGATCACCAGGAGGAGCCTTATACCGCCTCGCCAAAGCCCTCGATACCGCAGGAGCAGATAAAGGCTTCTGCCACACTCCCATAATTGGCTCAGTCAAAGCCTCATTAAAAGTAATCAAAAGCTCAACCAGAGAAGTAGGAGAATGCAACACTTCAGTCAATAAATTTGACTTGACTTTAGCCGTGGGCAATTGCAAGTCCAACAGATCAGCCGCCTTTCTGATAACTGAATGATAAAGGAGCAACATTTTGTGAAGGCAAAGCTTTAGGGGAAGATATTTTCCACTCCGGGGAAGTGTCCACGCCACTGGCCTCCTGAAGGCCCTCAAAGTCACCCACTGTGTCGATGAGTTCCCCTTCCTCAGCCTGATCCTGCTGGCACTCTTCTTCCTCAAAGAGCCTCTGGGCCTCCCTTCTGGAGCACATCCTCGGTACTGGCATCAGCGGCGCCAGATGCGGCACCAGTGAGATCAGCGCCGGCGTCGAAGGAGGCCCTTCAGAAACAGGCAACGGCGCAGAACGAATCCCGGAAGGCGTTGGCCCAACACCAGATGTGCAGGAGACTGAGGCCACCGGCGCGGAAAACCTCATGCCGGGAACTGCCATGACGGAGCTGCTGGCATAAAATGCACGAAGGGTGCCAGGGCATATTGCTGGGGAATGCCTAAATTAAATGCAAGCGGACCCACTGGACCCGAAGGTGCGCTGGCAAGGTAAGCTGCTTTGGCAAAAAAAGCCAGACATTGCAAGGGATCCTCTCCTGGACCCGGAAAGGGTGGAAACGGATTTAGAACCCCTGGGTCCGGATCCGACTGAAGCCGAGCAGGCAGAGGCTGGGGCGCCAGGGATACTGGAACCAGCACAGGCGATGCCACAGGAACCAGAGAAGACGCTCTCGGAGCCGAAGAATCCTTGGGTGTAGGAGAACCTCTTGGTGTCTGAGAGTGAGCCGAGAGATGCCTGCGGAGAAGGAGAGGATGACGGCGAGATGACATCCACAGTGCGACGCCGCTGCACTGGAGAAGCCGACCTCGGAGCCTTGGCCTTCGAAAACCGGTGACGACAAGACCCATGTCGGTGCTACTTCTACTTCGAGATATGCGAAGTCCACGACCACGACTTGGATCTCTTCAGCCTCTTTTCTCATCTTTTGCCCGTGCCATGAAGGGCTTCACCTCACACTCCTTCAGCACCTTTGGATTCATCTTCCAAGAAGACGAACACCCTTCAATGTCATCATCTGACGACAAACACCAGAGACAATCATCGTGGGGATCCGTGATGGACAAATGGCCCCCACACTCTCTGCAAGGCTTGAATCCCGACCTCTTCATTGAAGCCATAGCACTGCTACACCAAGGCAAACAGCAGAAACAAAGTACACATGAAGAAAATGTAGAGTGCCAGAAAAAACGTTGCGAGTAGACGGCACGGAAAAAAGGGAACTGACATCAGCACGTTGACTAGGTCTTCTTATGGCTCCGATGACATCATACGGAGTCGGGAGTGGAGCCGTGGCACTGTGACATCCTCATCGATGTTGGAGAGCTAAGAGAAAGGTTTCTTTTGAATGCTGGCGCATGGGGTAATTTAAAAGGTGAGGAATCCACAGGCAGATGTATCCATCAGAAACATAGATACATATATATATATATGTATATCTATATATATATATATATATATATATATTCACTTAAAAAACCATAGGTTTCACACATGTTATAGTTAGCTGGACATTTCACTCGTAAAAAAACAATGAAATTCCCCCGTTATAGTTAGTGCAGGCAACTATAACTCACGCAACCGCAATTCTCTGCTGATGACGTCAGATATTACATCACTGTATTTTGACACTTATTTACCCATGTCTTCTTCCATTAATCTTTAGCTATACATATATTACAAATATTTATTTTTCATAAAGACACATATGTCATCAGTGATGTAATATCTGATGTCATCAGCAGAGGATTGCGGTCGCGTGAGTTATAGTTGCCTGCACTAACTATAACAGGGGAATTTCATTGGTTTTTTACGAGTGAAATGTCCAGCTAACTATAACATGTGTGAAACCTATGGTTTTTTAAGTGAATTTGCAAGGTTTTTTAAATGCTAATTCGTAACTATAACGTGTGTGAAACCTATGGTTTTTTCAGTGAATTTGTACGTTTTTTTAAATGCTAAGTTATGTATTTATAAAAAAGAAATTTTCTCAGGTTTTTCACCGTGCGCACACCGTGCGCGCGCTGTGGGCGTGCGGTGCGCTTCGCGTACTGAGCACCCACGGTTCGCAGTGCGTGCCGTGCGCGCACCTCGCGATTTAAAAAAAAAAATAATTGTTTTTTTCTCCCTTGGGGGTCCTTCTGTGACACCCTGACCAAGGCTAGGGGGTCAGGAACTGTCCACTCTGCCCCCTTTTCACGTTCTCCACCTTTTTTTTTCACCCACTCAGACTGCGAGAGACAAAATGGCGGCCGACACTTCCTGGTTTCGACCGATTCAAATGTTTACCGACATCTAACAACCAATCAGAATTGCGCTCGCGCACGGTAGGGTGCGCGCACTGTGCGCGCACGGTGCGCGCGTATAGATATTGATATGCTCTTAAATGCTATTTTCTCAGGAAATACTGAACAGATTTACACCAGACCTGCAAAAGGCACTTCCTTGACCTTATGGCTACCTCTCTGCCAAATTTCACGTAATTCTGTTCAGCCGTTCGGGCTGTAGCTGCAACTAAAGGTCCTATGGAAAAATGCATGGGGAAAACGCGTTTTGGGACCCCCCTTTTCCTCGGCCCCCGCTTGACGAATCACCCCGAGACTTTCAGGGTAGGAGCTGAACGGAGCGCCCCATTTGTTTTGAATATTTCACGAGGATTCGTCAACCGGCGCCAAAGTTATTCAAAATAGAATTTTGAGATTTCCTATGGAAACTAGGTTGTAACTGTAACTATCTACTGGCGACCGCCAGTAGATAATATATATATATCTATATATATATCAATCGCCAACTTTTGCTATATCAAAAGAAATCCAGGACACGCAAGAGTGTATGATGAAAAGATTTACTGGGCGAGTTAGCACCTCACCGACGCGTTTCGCTTTACAGCTTTCTCTCGGTATGGCTGACATTTTGTTTTCCTGTATTTACATCCTGCCTCAACCATTAACATTGAAGAGGGACTTCAAGGATTACGTGGGCTATCCTATGCAAGCGTCAACGCCATTTTAGCATGTAGTATAATACAATGAACAATTCCCAATTCATCCAAATATTATCCAACATAAACACAAATTATAATTTGTGGAGTCCAACAAATGTAAAACTTTTCAGTCCAAATCATATAATTTAACATCATTGCTTCCACGATTCTATGTTATACATTGGTGTCAGTACCCCATTTCATTGTTTTTAAACAAAATTGCGTATTGTGTGCAATAGAGAGTGCAAATCCCAAATGGTTGCAATTCAAGCATTCTAATTGCATAAGAGTGTCAGCACACCAACAAATCCTCGTGCTTATGTGCAATAAAGCATTATTGACGCCACATACAAATCAACTGTAGTCGACTAATACTTTTGTTGATGGCCATCAGATATTAAATGAGCGCAAACCCAAGTGGGTTGCAGTTCGAGCATTCTTAATGCGTGTTGTGCACCAGATACTTTGGCACACCAGTCCTGAGAAATCTCACGATATTGCTTGATGAACAACTACTTCCTGTTCAATAACAACACTTACAAACAAGTTCAAGGGACTGCGATGGGCACCTGCTTCGCCCCCAGCTATGCGAATCTTTACATGGGCTGGTGGGAGGAGCAGGTGTCCCAAAATTGGGAAATGGAAGGGGACAAGATTGTTACATGGGCAAGATTTATAGACAACATATTTCTAATTTGGAGAGGAGATGAGGAGTCGGCTATAACATTTATTGATTCCCTTAATAACAATGATAAGAATTTACAGTTCACTTCCCAGATAAGTCATTCTAAAATAGTGTTTTTAGATGTGGAAGTACCAGTGTGCAATAATACATTAGTTACCAAGTTGCACAGAAAGCAGACTGCTGGGAACAGTCTTTTGAATGCTCAGAGCGCTCATCCATCTAGCCTTATTCAGAGTATTCCTTACGGGGAGTTGATTAGGGCTAAGCGTAATTGCAGCACAGCAGAGGAGTATGAAAAAGAAAAAAGAACCATGAGTATTAGATTCACACAACGTGGGTATAGCGACAAAACCATCAAACAAGCGATTGTTAAGGCTGACACACTGACTAGATCAAATCTTTTACATTCGAAATCTATGGTGTCTGAACCTTCTGAGTCAGTTAGATTCATGAGGGGGTTCATTTTGCCATAGACATTATGATTAATGCTGAAGAAAGAAAATGAGGGCACATTTTGAGTGACTTCTCAAATCCTCTTCTATTTCATTAAAAAATTCTGACATGCAGACTGAAACATGCACTTTTAATACCAGGAGCAGACTTCCATGGTGAACAGAAGTTTTACTACAGTGATCTAATGAGCAACTAGAGTGCTAACATTCAGAATTTATGGCAAATGTGTGACATATCTGAATACCTTCATGATGGAATCAAAGTAAAAAACTGAAAGCATTTCCTACTGAGGAGACTGCAGTACATGAGGAAATTAGGAAACTTCATAACAAATAAATCTCCCAAGATGGCCACCGGAGTCAAAAGAGCCCAAATGTAGCCCAAAATCACCCAGATGTAGCCCAAATATAGCCCAATGACAGAAGTGTGCAAAACACTTATTATTTTGTGTTTTTGCAGTGTTATATAGTGCAGACTTGTCAGGTATTGGAGTCCTTTACATGAGCATTGGTTACATCACACAAGAACAAATTCATTTTGGTTGTAGACATGGGGAGACTGAGTGATTTGACCAGAATCACAGAATGTCGAGCTGAAGCAGAAACTCCAACCTGGTTCCCCAGTTGCAAAGTCTGCAGTTCTGGAAGGAAGTAACACCACATCCTCTCCCCTAAGTGCAACATTTAATCAAGTGGTCAACTGGATAAAAAAACATAAAGGTAACAAATAATTTAAAAGTGCTTTCTCGCTATTTGAAAACTCAGAAAATATGTCCTTATTTTAGTCTTTTAGAGCACTAACCATAATTTTGATGCCAATAAGACCCTCTCATATATGTAATTTCTAAAGGAAATGCTCTAGGTATTACAGTTTTGATTACATCAAGATGACGTCAGGCGTTCCACACTTTTGTAATAAATATAGAATGTTAGCAATCTAGTTGTTCATTAGGATACTGTTGAGAGGCAGAGGCCAGGGGCACGGAATCTGAAAATTGAAGGCAGGTAGGAGGGTGCAAAGGCAACAATTTAACCACACTGAGCAGGCAGGAAGGGCCGTGGCAGCACAACAGACTATGGAGGGCAGTGGAAAGGGGGGCAGGGGCAACAAACCAACAATACAGGACTTGCAAGAGAGGCTGTGGCAATGTAATAGACCATTGTGGGCAGAAGGAAGAGGCAATGGTAGTACAACCATACATGCCAACAGACCCGATTCGGCCAGGAAACGTCCGATGTTTTTAAGCTCAAATGGGCTTTATTTTATCTGTCTCCTGTCTACAATCTCCTCTTTTTCAATGTAACTCAAAGGGGAAAATCAATACCCCAGTTTTTTTTCAAAATCTCCCTCTTACCAAGTTCAAAATGTTCGCAAGTATGGTACATTGGATCATGGAAGGAAATGGGGTAGGGACATGGACTTGGATAACAGAGGACAGGAGGGACATGGAGAGGTGCACCAAACTGACCCTGCAGGGCAGGCATCAGGGTTTGCAGCAGCACAATACACCACACAGGGCATGCGGGACGGGAGTGCAGCACAACAATCCATAGAAAGCAAGAGGGAGGGGACAGGACCATGCACATGGACAACAGAGAACAGAGGGGCAAGAGGCAGGACCATAATGGACAGACAGGAGAGAAAGCTGCAGCATAACAGACCATAAAGGGCAGGAGGGATGGATCAGGGGCATTACAATGGAACAGACAAGCCAGGAGGGAGGGAGTAGGGGTCTGCACATGTAAACAGAGGGCTGGGGGCAAGGGGGCAGGGCAGGAGCAGCAAGATAGCCATGGAGGTCAGACAGGATGGGCACTAGAAGCAAGACACACCATGAAGAGCAACAGTGAGACTGTGATGGCATACACACAGACCATGGAGGGAAGGTGGGAGGGGTTCAGGGGCAGCTAACTGACCACACAGGGAAGGTGGGTGGGGCCATGGCAGCACAGAAGACCATGCATGGCAAGTGGGAGGGTTAGTGGTAGCACAATGGCTATGATGGGCAAGAAGGAGGGTGCAGGGGCATGCACAAAGGACGATGGAGGATAGAAGGGAGGGTCAGGACCTGTGCACAGACAAGAAAGTTCAGGGGAAGGGGCCTCACAACAGACCGCACGGGGCAGGCAGGAGGAGCAGTTGCAGCACAACAGACCAGGGAGGGCAGAAGGGTGTGGCAGTACAATGGACCATGTAGGACAGGAGGAAGAGGATAGGGGCATGGCATGTGGACAGGCAGGGTGGAGATGGCAGGGACAGGTTACATTCATCTGACAATGATAGGCAGGTGGGAGGAGAGTGGCAGCTCAACAGAACACTCAGAGTAGATAGGAGTGGCAGGTCAATGGAGCATGGTGGGCAAAAAGGATGGAGCAGGGGCATGCACAAAGACATCGGAGGGCAGGGGGAAGGAGAATAGGGGCAGCAGGCTAAGCACAGAGTTTAAGCAGGAGGTCAATGATGGGGCATAGAATTGGGCAATGGAGGGCAGGAGGAGTGGACTGGTACATCATACTAAATTGAGGGCAGTGGCAGCACATCAGACCATGCATGGCAGGAGGGAGGAGGCTAGTCCATGGATTCACACAAAAGAGGATAGGGAGGAGGGGGATGTGGCAGCAAGCTAACTGTTCAGAGAAGGTGGGTATTAGGAACTTTATTGTTTTAAAAACGTGTGTCTGTGCGAACTACTTAACATATGAACAAGTATGCAGCATAATCTCACTTTTATTCAGGAAGAAGAGGACGTTTGTGACTGTGACTCCGGGCTCACTTGGCAGAAACACCCCCTGACCCTCCACCCCCTATCGCAAAATGTAATGCCCGTAAAAAGGGTAGGTGAACACAGTGTTATATAGAACATAGTCCTGAGAGCACGATTGAAAATGAAAACTAGATATAGTGTATGGTATAACTATGCACCAAAAAGTGTGATATAAGATGAACCGGGCGTGAAATATAATATGCAATACATTGTGCGCAATGACAGATTCATTGGAGAGCGCGAGATAGCACAGGCACTAACGCGTGCTATGCGATATGCGCCTTGGAGTGTAATATGCACAGGGCAGTGTTGTGTAACCTAACTAGTCTCTAAAGTTGTAATATAAAATATGTGCTGGGGAGTGTAACGTTGCATATGCACTGTGACAAAGATATGGATCCCAGATTGTAATATGTATGGCATAGCACTGTGTGTTATAACATAGGCATCGAGGAAGGCACGTTAGATGGGGCAATATAACTCGTGCGAAGACAAGTGTGGCATGACATATTCTCGGGGTGGTGTTACAGTGCACATGGGCTAGAGAGTTTCATAGCATATGCACTAGCTAGTGGAATACAACACAGAGGTGTGTGGCACTCAGCAGGCAATGGTGGGTGTAACACAGCATTGGGCTCTGCCAGGAGCGTGCTGTGACTCTCAAGTGATGTTCGTCCCCTTTCCAGAGAGTAAAATAAAAAGTATTACACATCCGGCAGTGGATGTGTGTTTTATTAACCGTGAGGGGGGTTTCTTGCATAGTTTTGGTCGAATTTTTGTCAAATCCCCTTTGAATGGATTGGTGTGCATGTGTATTAAATGTGCCCGTCAATAGCTACCCATGTTTGTATAAATAAACGACAAGGGTGTCTACCGGGATTAGGCACGGTAGGGCATCAGACATGTCAGAGCTTCACTAGTGGTGTAAATACATTCCACGTGGATTCATTGTATGCATAGTCGCCTTTTAATGAATATCAAGCAAATCGTCATGGTGATAGGTACGTACGGTTTGTCCAGCATGTCCTAGGTATGTTTATAAATATATATTTTTAAAAATAATAAAAAACAAAGGCCGGCCCTGGGGATTGGGGTCAAAAAAATATAATTAGGAGACAGGCCCTGGGGAATGGGGTCATCAGGGCCAATAAATTAGAATAAGAAGGGGAACCACACAGCCCCCCTTCTTGAAAAATTAAAATAAATAAAAGACTGGCATCGTGCCGGAGGCCACGCCCCCTCCTTGCAGCACTCTGCAAACGCGCCCCCTGGCGAGTTGTAAGTTGGGGAATTAATTCCTCTTCAATACTGAGGGTCCCTGAGGTCCAACTAGCCCAACAGGCATCTCCAGTGTCCACCAGGGAGCTGCGCTGCAGACAGGTGTTCTGAGGCCAAGCCCCTTTTTACACCTCTCTGCAACGCAGCTCTGTGGCGCTTACTGGAGGTACCTAGTGGTCTAGTTTGACCTTAGG
Source organism: Triturus cristatus (assembly GCF_964204655.1). NCBI lineage: Eukaryota > Metazoa > Chordata > Amphibia > Caudata > Salamandridae > Triturus > Triturus cristatus. The sequence goes on along the minus strand of NC_140581.1, from coordinate 763,301,197 downwards.
GACCCTTAGGATTCAAGGGGACTTAATCTCTCAACTTAGAACAGCCACAGGGCGCGTTTACACAGTGGTGAAGGGAGGGGACGGAGCCTGAGGTGACGTGTGCAAACACGCACTATGGCACGTTTTAAATTGGGGATATAATTTTCCTTCAATACTGAGGGCCCCTGGGGGCTAACTAGCCCACCAAGTGCTTCCAGTAAGCGCCACTGAGCTGCATTGCAGAGAGGTGGTCCAGGCCATGCCACTTTTTACACCTCTCTGCAACGCAGCTCTGTGGCACTTACTGGAGGTACCTAGTGGGCTAGTTGGACCCTAGGGACCCTCAGGATTCAAATGAACTTAATCTCCCAACTAAAAACGGACACAGGGCGTGTTTACACAGTGGTGAAGGGAGGGGACGGGGCCTGAGTTAACGTGTGCAAAAACGCACTGTGGCCTGTTTTAAGAGGTAGTTTTAATCCCCCTGCCCTATTATATACTAGGGGCTTACAGAGGAGGTCATGCTAATCACAGGGGGACCCCAACGCATAATGTTCCCTAGTGTATGTAGGTGTTTTCACTGAATTCTAAGTGTCTTTTAACATAGCACTGGCTCTAGGACTGGTTAGTCAGACTCAGTTACCACCAGTATCCGTCTGAAAAAGTTGAGGGTACAGGATGATTTTGCAACAAGGCTTCTTTCTGCTCTTCTTTTTGTTCTTTCTGCACGTTATCCTTCTTCCTGCACTTTTCTTCGTCTTTGAGGACTTCTGTTGCTTCTTTCTGCACTTCTTTTTTTTCTTTCTGTGCATTTTTTCTTCTTTCTTCACATGTCCTATCTCTGTAGGCATAGTTAGAAATTAGCATTTAAAAAACCTTTGAAATTCACAGAAAAAACCATAGGTTTCAGGCACGTTATAGTTAGGAATTAGCATTTAAAAAACCTCAGAAATTCACTGAAAAAACCATAGGTTTCAGGGGTGTTATAGTTAGCTGGACTTTTCACTTGTACAAAACCATTGAAATTCCCCCGTTATAGTTAGTTCAGCTAACTATAACTCGCGCGCCCGCAATGCACTGCTGATGACGTCACATATTACATCACTCATGACATGGTCAGTGACATCACTCATGACATCACTGATGACATCTCAAATGACATCACTGATGACATCACTGATGACATCATCCTTGTGATAGAGTGGTAGACCTCCTCTCACCCTAATATAACCTTTGATACACACATTCAAAAATAGAGACTAAACTTTTCAAAACAATGGACATACCAATACCAGTTACAACAACCTCTTCAGTAATTCTAAGATCCACATACACATCCACTCATTCACCAACAGTCCTATACAGTCACTCATACATGTATTCACTCATCATATGTACTCATACACCTATACATCATGTTATACAATGCCACTCATCCATAGAGTTACTCAAACACATAGTCACTCATGCTAATAAAGAATCAAACATACATTTATTTGCATATACAGTTATACACACTCCACCACACTTACTTCTACGGAAACTTACACATACTTAGTCTTTTAAACAATCACGTATAGAAACATATACTTATTCATACAGGAACTCTTTCAATCTCTCACTCACACATATACTCACTTATATACACCTATAGTCACATATACTAGTTTAAAACATATGTAGTTACTCATAAAGACACTATTGAGACAGTCATTCACTCACTAACACATCCATACACACACTCATCCACCCATACAGTCCTGCACACATGCTGTCTTCAACACATACAAAGAGTGAGTCACTCATTCATGCACCTATGCACTACGTAATACCCCCCACCGAACCATGCAGACACTCAAAAAACCAACTAATAACCTATATAGACACCCATGTAGCTACTCACCAACCCATGCAGCCACTTATACACAAAGTGAGAGACTGATACAGATATTTACATATTTAAACATTACTCACTAAGCCATGTATTCACTATGATATACTTAATCAGTCAGTTACACAATCAATTTTTCAAAAACAAATTATCCTTTTAGACACTTGTATACCCATTTATTCTTCCATCGACCTTGAGATATACATATATAAAACATATTTAATTTTCAGAAAAACACACATTCACTGGATGATGTCATCAGTGATGTCATTTGAGATATCATCAGTGATGTCATGAGTGATGTCACTGACCATGTCATGAGTGATGTAATATGTGACGTCATCAGCAGTGCATTGCGGGCGCGCGAGTTATAGTTAGCTGAACTAACTATAACGGGGGAATTTCAATGGTTTTGTACAAGTGAAAAGTCCAGCTAACTATAACACCCCTGAAACCTATGGTTTGTTCAGTGAAATAATCTACTGGCGGTCGCCAGTAGATAGTTATAGTTAGGACCGTGTTTCCATAGGAAATCTCAAAATTCCATTTTGAATAACTTTGGCGCCGGTTTACGAATCTTTGTGAAATTTTCAAAACTAATGGGGCGCTCCGCTCAGCTCCTACCCTGAAAGTCTCGGGGGATTCGTCAAGCGGGGGTTGAGAAAAAAGGGGGGTCCCAAAACGCGTTTTCTCCATGCATTTTCCCATAGGACCTTTAGTCGAAGGTACAGCCCGAACGGCTGAACAGAATTACTTGAAATTTGGCAGAGAGGTAGTCCTCAGGTCAGGGATGTGCCTTTTGCATATATGGAGTCAATCTGTTCAGTAGTTCCTGAGAAAATTGCAGTTAAAAGCACATACATATCTATAGCTGCGCACCTTGCGCGCACCCTAACGAGCGCGAGCGTAATTCTGATTGGTTGTTACATGTCAGTCAACGTTCGAATCGGTCAAAATCAGGAAGTGTCGGCCGCCATTTTATTTGTTTTCAGTGCGAGAGTGGAAAATGAAGGTGGTGAACGTGAAAAGGGGGCAGGGTAGAGAGTTCCTGACCCCCTAGCCTTTGTCAGGGGGTCCCTGAAGGACCCCGAAGGCAGAAAAAAACATTTAAATTTTTCTTTTTTAAATCGCGGAGGTGCGCTCACTGTGCGCGCACGGTGAAAAACCATTAAAAAAAATTACAAATTTAATACGTAGTTTATTGAAAAATAAATATATAAAAAACATAATAATACATACATAACTTAGCATTTAAAAAAACGTACAAATTCACTGAAAAAACCATAGGTTTCACACACGTTATAGTTAGGAATTAGCATTTAAAAAACCTTGCAAATTCACTTAAAAACCATAGGTTTCACACATGTTATAGTTAGGTGGATATTTCACTCGTAAAAAACCTATGAAATTCCACCGTTATAGTTAGTTCAGATAACTATAACTCGCGCGACCGCCACTCTATCAAAGTTCAAAATTCCTTTATTCGATATGTAAAACATTATCATAAAAGTACAATAAAAATCACATTAAAACGTCATAGATGACATAAAATTTTAAAAAGAGTGATAACGAACATATCAGATTCATATGGTGGGGAGAGAAAGTATATGGCATAAAAAGGGCATTTTAATCTTTTATGGCTGCATGGAAGCCCTGGTTATTACGATCTTTTTCAAATATGAAGATACCACTGCGACAGCTAGTGTGCTATCTAATGCTTTCATTTTAAGATAGGCTGCCCTGCAGGAACGTAATCCCCAGGAATTGAGCAACGGTTTTAAATAGGTGACCCTTGAGAGTTGATAAAACTTGCAAAATAGAATGCAATGAATATTGGACTGTGGTGACAGGCCGTCACATGGGCATTTCTCCAAATGTCTCGACCAACAGTTCTGGTTAGGAAATGTCAACAGTCTGAAAAAGGTATCGGTGCGGAAACGAGTCAAAAGCATACGAGAAAATGGGGAAGGAATTAAAGAAAGATAATTTTGCATCCCTTCAACAGTAGTGGAGAGTTGGTACTCCAACACAGTATGCTTAGAATTTTCAATGATCCAACGTCGATTGGCCAGGTGGTTAATGACCAATCGTTTTAAGGTGACTCTAGGTATATTGTTTAACGTAGAGGTATCAGTGAAAAATTCTGGGTGCCCTATATCATGTGACAGGTTTCTCACATAATTCAACCATTTAAATTGATCCGCCTTGCTCAGGCTGAGACAATCCATAATGATTTCCCTATTAAAGTGAGTTTCGGGAGTAGTCCAGACTTTATGCCATAAAATAATGGGAGCAGATTTTATCATGTCCATAATATATGTAAAACCAAGTTCATTATGCATTGCAAAAACAGAAGTACCACGTGGAGTGGCAAGAAGATAACTTAGGAATAGGTTCTCAGAAGGTTGTATGAGGACTGCCTGATCTATTCCCCAAATCCCAGATCCATATATGCCAGTAGAAACACACTTGGCACGATAGATCTGTGATAAGGGGATGATCGGTCGTCCCCCTATTTTTTTCGAGAAATTGATAATGCTCCTATAGCTTTGGAGAAGGCAGCTCCTCTAGCTTGGGCAGCAGCCCGCCAGGAGCCTTTTTTCTCAAAGGTAATACCCAAGTAGGGAAACCTATCGACACTTTCAAGCTTGCTACCATTTATAAAAATGGAGCATTGTCTTTTCCCTATTCCCAGGCCACAGGACATGGTAAAAGTTTTTGACGCATTGATTTTTAAACCTCGCTGTGACATGAATTCTGTAAAGTCATTTACTGCGCTTTGGAGGCCCATGCGGGTCTGTGACATAATTGCTGCGTCATCCGCGTAAAGTAATATGGGTATGGGTTTCCCATTTATGGTGGGATAATCGTGATAATTTCTATTAAGATACTGGCCAACAGAGTTTATATAGAGAGTGAAGAGTAAGGGGGCTAAAATACAGCCCTGCCTTACACCTCTTTTAATACGGAACCTATCCGAACACTCTCCTTGTCTGCCATATCTAACACGGGCTGATGCTCCCCTATAGAGCTCTTTAATAAATGCGAGAATGGGGGGCTCAATGCCAATCTCAACAAGGGATTCCCAAAGAAGCTCGCGGTTGACGCAGTCAAATGCAGAACTAAGATCTACAAAGGTCACGAAAAGGTTCCCCTTTTTTGCCTGGGTATATTTGGCAATAATAAGGGTCAAATTCAAGCCTTGCTCAATAGTGCCTCGGCCCTGTCTGAAACCATATTGAAAATCAGAGATTATATCTTGTTCACCCAGCCAGTCATGGATCCGATTTAAAATGATTCGCCCTGCGACTTTCATAAGAGAGTCAAGCAGTGAAATAGGGCGATAATTAGAGGGGTTGTTCCTATCACCTTTCTTAAAAATCGGGACAACGACCGCTTCGGGCCATGTGTCTATAAAACCTATTTTGTTCAAGGAATTTAGAACATTTGTTAGCAAAGGGGCCCATAAGTCCAGCTGTGCTTTAAAAACATCAATAGGGACACAGTCAGGACCAGGAGCCTTCCCAGAAGGGCTTTCTGTCAATGCCATGAGCACCTCGGTGCAATCAAAAGTGAGGTCTAGGGGAAAAAGGGTAGGAGGATTCAACTCTTTATCGTGATTATAATGGCGATCCGAGCAAACTGTAGGGACTATATGATCTTTTAGTTCGTATAGTGTGCCAAAATGGTCGACCCAAATATCGGCGGTATAGCCATCTCAATCTTTCTAGCCCGAGTGCACTGCAGGAAGGGTGCATTAACAGCTTTTCTAGAAGGCGGTATTATCCCTATTGTTCGAGGCTTCCAATAAGGCTTGCCAGGCCTCTACCTTTAACTGTTTAGTTCTTGCCACCCGTGCAGCACGGTATTTTTGTCTGGCATCCCTGATTTCCAGCTGGTTACGAGGTTTATTTTTCAGACTAGTTTTTAGGTGTTTCAGAGCCTTTGAACAGGATCTATCAAACCAGCCTATACTGCTCTGTAGGGTTTTCTTTGGTGCTCTGGAGAGTAAATTCTTAATCTCCGTTGAAATTACGGAGAAGGCATTTCTAATTGCCTGTGGGCTTTCTAGGATAGACAGGCATATCTGTATATGCTCGTATGTGTTGTTAATCAGGGAATTAAGGAACACTGAAGGAACTACTTTATCCCATTTAAGGTAAAGTCCCATCGTGCAACCCAAAGTAAGAGGCGGGGTGTAAGACGGATTTACCCTTAAATCATCATCAGATGTTACAACTATTTTTATAGACGCCGTTAGTGGGTAGTGGTCACTGATAGCACAATCCAGTGACTCCCAGTTTGTAATAATCTCTGAATACCTAGTGGATATCAGGATATAATCTATTATAGAGTGGCAACCTCTCCCATTAAAAGTAGGTTTAAAACACTTCGAAGGGTTACACAATTCATTTACATACGATAAATTGAAATGCGATGTTAGTCCATTCAAAAGGTCGCCTAACTTAGTGTGTGAAAAATGGGATGTGGTGTCACCTCTAATAGAATCCAGACCACAGGTACCTCCAATACTCAAAGGACATAGAGAGCAGTTAAAGTCCCCTGCCCATATAAGCAGCATATCAGTTTGAAGGTGGGACTCAACTTTAATTAGATCTGCCTTTAAGCCGTTAAGGACCATGTCATAACGGGAACTAGAGATATTATTATAAAAATTAACCAGAGTAATATTATTGCAACGGTTGCCTTTTAAAGAGATGATCTGATAGTTTTCAGTCCCGATAAAATTGGTAGATGATATTCCTGATTCTACAGATATATAAGTCACTAATCCACCTCTATTCCTACCATGTGAGCTGGGAAGTGCTGGAGTATGTAAGGTCTTATATCCTAGGAGATGGAGTTCATTAATATTCCATGTTTCCTGTAGACAGATGATACTAAAAGTGGAAACAATTTGGATCCATAAAGGATTCGACAATTTATCAAGAAGACCTGCCACATTCCAGGACACGAGTCTTTCGGCCAGTTGTTTTTTATTAATGCCGGTATTACTACTCGTAATACCCTTGAGATGTTCAAGGGTATCATTTAACTGGCAGAGAACAGGGGAGGCTGAAGAACATACCGTATCGTCAGTCTGATGTTGATTCAAGGTTGGATTAAAGATTAAGCCATCACTTGAGGGACTATGCTCAGAATTTGAGGAATAAGAATTAATGGGTTTTATTGTCTTTATTTCAAGATTACAGGGGCTCATGAGGTTGGTCTTATGGTGTAAATGATCTGCCTCTGAAATAATTTGAGAAGGACTCCGGGTGGCACTTTTACACGTCTCATAATTCAGTTTAGGGAGTCAGTCTAGATCATCCAGGCCGGAAAAGATAGCAAATCTGTTTGAGGTAGGGAAAGGTGAGTAAAAAGATTCAGTGTTGGCCCTAGATAAAATATGTGGTTTTGGGGGGTTTAACAAAAGGGAACGCGGGTAAAAGTAACTTAGGGCGTGTGTCGAAATACCTGGGCCACTGGTTGGTGTGTACCAATCTATGATATGGCGCAAAACCCTACGGTCTCTAAAATTTATAATAATTATGTCTCCCTTAATGTCCTTTGGTCTAGAACCTACCAATCCCAATCTTCTTACAGGGAGTATTTCTCCATTGATGTCATTGGGAAGGGTCCTATTTTTAGTGAACCAATGGACAACCTTATTTTTAAGCTCCTGGTAGCCCTCTAATTTGTCCCTGGCCAGTGCAGGAACACCGGCAAGAATCACCACGTATGGAGCTGCTTCTGGGGGCAAATCAATGTGGTCAATCCTTCCTTCCGGGCCTGGTTGAGATGACTGTATATTGGCATTATCATTATTGAGATCTACGGATTTATGCTTTGGCATAACTGTGGAGTGTTTTATACCAAGGTCGCTATTTTCCTGTATGCGCTTTGCTGGAGATAGAATTACCGTTCTAAGTGGTGATGTTAACTGACTTAATTTTGGATCTGGGAAAATATGCCCAGTGTTTAAGGAATGAGTAGGATTTTTTGGGAGACTGAGGTTAGGATCGCTAGTAGGTGCAGTAAGTAAGGTGATGGTTGTTTCCAGGGACGTTAGCTGGGTAGCAAGGTTTTTCATTCTCTCCACTAATGGGGAGAGTAGTGACTTCATCAAATGCTCAATATCATATAACAAGTTGGGAGGGAAAGGTGAACATGTCTGGATATGGTCTTGCACAGATTCTAAAGATGTTGGGGTCGGGTCAGTTTGAGGAGTGGGTTTGGAAGAAGGGGTATTGGGATTTTTCCTGCGTTTAATAGTTTTAATACCGGTAAATTTATTACTAGGGACATGTTTTTTTTACTTTCTTTACAGTTTTAATTGGAATCTGTTCCGTTATTGAATTATCAGTTATATATAAAGTATCAGAAGTATGCCCAGTGATAACATGGGCGTTAATGATGTGTCTGTAGCACCAAAGGTCTGAGAGATGGAAATCATATCAGGTGCAGGGACCGTGGCTGAGATAGAGATAGAAGTCGTAGGAGGTGAAGGGACGTTCACAATATGTCCTAGCGACGAGCGTTTTTGAAAAAGGGGCTCCAAGGACAAACGGCGTTCAGTGATAGCTATCTCCTGCTCCAGAACGGAGGCAGCCCTAGTGATGAAATGATCTAAGGTCCCCCTAACTGACCCCCCCACAACAGGTTTTCTGGTTTGGCTTACACGAGTGGTCATAGTGTCTTAATAATATACAGAACAGAATGAAATTAACAGGTGATGTGGCAATAACAAAAATCAATGCACTACAGACAAGTATAACTTAGATGATCTACGAGCAATAAGTCACAAACGGGACCACACCCAAGGTCAACCAATCATAAACCGCAACCAAACAAGATGAGCGAATAATAGACACGGGTTGATGTTTACAGTTCCCGTGTTATCAGTGAACGGCAGGAATGTCCCTTTCGGTCTCCTAGTAAAACACGCAACCGAAATCCTACTTATTGGTATAATGTCTTTAGTCCAATCTTCAACCTAACATTGGGCAACTGTGGAATTATAATGATGTCATAATACAGTACCTCTAGTTCATTGCCAAGGGACGTGGCTCTGCTCTGCTTCTTCCTGCCTCTGAGGGCCGCAGAGGGCCCGCCCTTTGCCCGGGCTTAGCCCGGCTGTGCCCGCGCGCGGTCCCGCGTCGCGGGGGCTGACAGTGATTTTATGCGCCTCTGTGCGCACTGGTGATGACGTTGGCGGGTTTGCGCAGCAAGGGTTCCTGGGGACTGTAGTCCCACCTGCACACTGCGACCGCTATCAGGTCTGGCTGCGGCGGCGGCAGGGGGACGAGCTGAGGTTCCGGGTGGCAAATGCAGATGGTAGCACAGGCCCAAGGACAGGAGCAAGGCGCGAACAGAGTAAGCTATCCACAGCACCACAGACAGAGTAAGCCCGCTCTGCCGGGGCTGACAGTGATTTTATGCGCCTCTGTGCGCACTGGTGATGACGTTGGCGGGTTTGCGCAGCAAGGGTTCCTGGGGACTGTAGTCCCGCCTGCACACTGCGACCGCTATCAGGTCTGGCTGCGGCGGCGGCAGGGGGACGAGCTGAGGTTCCGGGCGGCAATGTAGATGGTAGCACAGGCCCAAGGACAGGAGCAAGGCGCGAACAGAATAAGCTATCCACAGCACCACAGACAGAGTAAGCCCGCTCTGCCGGGGCTGACAGTGATTTTATGCGCCTCTGTGCGCACTGGTGATGACGTTGGCGGGTTTGCGCAGCAAGGGTTCCTGGGGACTGTAGTCCCGCCTGCACACTGCGACCGCTATTAGGTCTGGCTGCGGCGGCGGCAGGGGGACGAGCTGAGGTTCCGGGTGGCAAATGCAGATGGTAGCACAGGCCCAAGGACAGGAGCAAGGCACGAACAGAGTAAGCTATCCACAGCACCACAGACAGAGTAAGCCCGCTCTGCCGGGGCTGACAGTGATTTTATGCGCCTCTGTGCGCACTGGTGATGACGTTGGCGGGTTTGCGCAGCAAGGGTTCCTGGGGACTGTAGTCCCGCCTGCACACTGCGACCGCTATCAGGTCTGGCTGCGGCGGCGGCAGGGGGACGAGCTGAGGTTCCGGGTGGCAATGCAGATGGTAGCACAGGCCCAAGGACAGGAGCAAGGCGCAAACAGAGTAAGCTATCCACAGCACCACAGACAGAGTAAGCCCGCTCTGCCGGGGCTGACAGTGATTTTATGCGCCTCTGTGCGCACTGGTGATGACGTTGGCGGGTTTGCGCAGCAAGGGTTCCTGGGGACTGTAGTCCCACCTGCACACTGCGACCGCTATCAGGTCTGGCTGCGGCGGCGGCAGGGGGACGAGCTGAGGTTCCGGGTGGCAATGCAGATGGTAGTACAGGCCCAAGGACAGGAGCAAGGCGCGAACAGAGTAAGCTATCCACAGCACCACAGACAGAGTAAGCCACTCTATCACAAGGATGATGTCATCAGTGATGTCAAGAGTGATGCCACTGACCATGTCATCAGTGATGTAATATGTGACGTCATTAGCAGAGGATTGCGGGCGCGCGAGTTATAGTTATCTGAACTAACTATAACGGTGGAATTTCATTGGTTTTTTACGAGTGAAATATCCACCTAACTATAACATGTGTGAAACCTATGGTTTTTTAAGTGAATATATATATATATCATCAAGCGATCAAGGACACAGTTCGTGTCCGAAACGCGTCTGAGACGACTGCACCCTTTCTTTCATGGAATAAAGCACTGAAATCGGCAACAGTTAATTCTTGTGTCCGCGGTCCTATCTGTCTGTTGGCGCGCTCGCACGAGGATATTGCTAGCTGATATATTATCTACTGGCGGTCGCCAGTAGATAGTTATAGTTAGGACCGAGTTTCCATAGGAAATCTGAAAATTCTATTTTGAATAACTTTGGCGCCGGATGACGAATCCTCGCGAAATTTTCAAAACTAATGGGGCGCTCCGCTCAGCTCCTACCCTGAAAGTCTCGGGGTGATTCGTCAAGCGGGAGCTGAGAAAAAAGGGGGTTCCAAAACGCGTTTTCCCCATGCATTTTCCCATAGGACCTTTAGTCGAAGGTACAGCCCGAACGGCTGAACAGAATTACTTGAAATTTGGCAAAGAGGTAGTCCTCAGGTCAGGGATGTGCCTTTTGCATATATGGAGTCAATCTGTTCAGTAGTTCCTGAGAAAATTGCAGTTAAAAGTACATAAATATCTATAGGCGCGCACCGTGCGCGCACCGTGCACGCACCTTAACGTGCGCGAGCGTAATTCTGATTGGTGGTTACATGTCAGTCAACGTTCGAATCGGTCGAAATCAGGAAGTGTCGGCCGCCATTTTGTGTGTTTTGTGTGTGACAGTGAAAAAGAAGGGTGGAGAACGTGAAAAGGGGGCAGGGTAGAGAGTTCCTGACCCCCTAGTCTTTGTCAGGGGGTCCCTGAAGGACCCCGAAGGGTGAAAAAAACATTTTATTTTATTTTCAAAAAATCGCGGGGTGCTCGCACCGTGCGCGCACGGTTTAAAACCTTAAAAAAAAATACATATATATAAAAAATATAATAAAACATAAATAACTTAGCATTTAAAAAACCTTGCAAATTCACTTAAAAAACCATAGGTTTCACACACGTTATAGTTAGGAATTCGCATTTAAAAAACCTTGCAAATTCACTTAAAAAACCATAGGTTTCACACATGTTATAGTTAGCTGGACATTTCACTCGTAAAAAACCATTGAAATTCCCCCGTTATAGTTAGTTCAGATAACTATAACTCGCGCGACCGCCACTCTATCACAAGGATGATGTCATGAGTGATGCCACTGGCCATGTCATGAGTGATGTAATATGTGACGTCATGAGCAGAGGATTGCGGGCGCGCGAGTTATAGTTATCTGAACTAACTATAACGGTGGAATTTCATTGGTTTTTTACGAGTGAAATATCCACCTAACTATAACATGTGTGAAACCTATGGTTTTTTAAGTGAATATATATATATATCATCAAGCGATCAAGGACATAGTTCGTGTCCGAAATGCGTCTGAGACGACTGCACCCTTTCTTTCATGGAATAAAGCACTGAAATCGGCAACAGTTAATTCTTGTGTCCGCGGTCCTATCTGTCTGTTGGCGCGCTCGCACGAGGATATTGCTAGCTGATATATTATCTACTGGCGGTCGCCAGTAGATAATTATAGTTAGGACCGAGTTTCCATAGGAAATCTGAAAATTCTATTTTGAATAACTTTGGCGCCGGATGACGAATCCTCGCGAAATTTTCAAAACTAATGGGGCGCTCCGCTCAGCTCCTACCCTGAAAGTCTCGGGGTGATTCGTCAAGCGGGAGCTGAGAAAAAAGGGGGTTCCAAAACGCGTTTTCCCCATGCATTTTCCCATAGGACCTTTAGTCGAAGGTACAGCCCGAACGGCTGAACAGAATTACTTGAAATTTGGCAAAGAGGTAGTCCTCAGGTCAGGGATGTGCCTTTTGCATATATGGAGTCAATCTGTTCAGTAGTTCCTGAGAAAATTGCAGTTAAAAGTACATAAATATCTATAGGCGCGCACCGTGCGCGCACCGTGCACGCACCTTAACGTGCGCGAGCGTAATTCTGATTGGTGGTTACATGTCAGTCAACGTTCGAATCGGTCGAAATCAGGAAGTGTCGGCCGCCATTTTGTGTGTTTTGTGTGTGACAGTGAAAAAGAAGGGTGGAGAACGTGAAAAGGGGGCAGGGTAGAGAGTTCCTGACCCCCTAGTCTTTGTCAGGGGGTCCCTGAAGGACCCCGAAGGGTGAAAAAAACATTTTATTTTATTTTCAAAAAATCGCGGGGTGCTCGCACCGTGCGCGCACGGTTTAAAACCTTAAAAAAAAATACATATATATAAAAAATATAATAAAACATAAATAACTTAGCATTTAAAAAACCTTGCAAATTCACTTAAAAAACCATAGGTTTCACACACGTTATAGTTAGGAATTCGCATTTAAAAAACCTTGCAAATTCACTTAAAAAACCATAGGTTTCACACATGTTATAGTTAGCTGGACATTTCACTCGTAAAAAACCATTGAAATTCCCCCGTTATAGTTAGTTCAGATAACTATAACTCGCGCGACCGCCACTCTATCACAAGGATGATGTCATGAGTGATGCCACTGGCCATGTCATGAGTGATGTAATATGTGACGTCATGAGCAGAGGATTGCGGGCGCGCGAGTTATAGTTATCTGAACTAACTATAACGGTGGAATTTCATTGGTTTTTTACGAGTGAAATATCCACCTAACTATAACATGTGTGAAACCTATGGTTTTTTAAGTGAATATATATATATATCATCAAGCGATCAAGGACATAGTTCGTGTCCGAAATGCGTCTGAGACGACTGCACCCTTTCTTTCATGGAATAAAGCACTGAAATCGGCAACAGTTAATTCTTGTGTCCGCGGTCCTATCTGTCTGTTGGCGCGCTCGCACGAGGATATTGCTAGCTGATATATTATCTACTGGCGGTCGCCAGTAGATAATTATAGTTAGGACCGAGTTTCCATAGGAAATCTGAAAATTCTATTTTGAATAACTTTGGCGCCGGATGACGAATCCTCGCGAAATTTTCAAAACTAATGGGGCGCTCCGCTCAGCTCCTACCCTGAAAGTCTCGGGGTGATTCGTCAAGCGGGAGCTGAGAAAAAAGGGGGTTCCAAAACGCGTTTTCCCCATGCATTTTCCCATAGGACCTTTAGTCGAAGGTACAGCCCGAACGGCTGAACAGAATTACTTGAAATTTGGCAAAGAGGTAGTCCTCAGGTCAGGGATGTGCCTTTTGCATATATGGAGTCAATCTGTTCAGTAGTTCCTGAGAAAATTGCTGTTAAAAGTACATAAATATCTATAGGCGCGCACCGTGCGCGCACCGTGCGCGCACCTTAACATGCGCAAGCGTAATTCTAATTGGTGGTTCATGTTAGTCAACGTTCGAATCGGTCGAAATCAGGAAGTGTCGGCCGCCATTTTGTGTGTTTTGTGTGTGACAGTGAAAAAGAAGGGTGGAGAACGTGAAAAGGGGGCAGGGTAGAGTGTTCCTGACCCCCTAGTCTTTGTCAGGGGGTCCCTGAAGGACCCCGAAGGGTGAAAAAAACATTTTATTTTATTTTCAAAAAATCGCGGGGTGCTCGCACCGTGCACGCACGGTTTAAAACCTTAAAAAAAAATACATATATAAAAAATATAATAAAACATAAATAACTTAGCATTTAAAAAACCTTACAAATTCACTTAAAAAACCATAGGTTTCACACACGTTATAGTTAGGAATTCGCATTTAAAAAACCTTGCAAATTCACTTAAAAAACCATAGGTTTCACACATGTTATAGTTAGCTGGACATTTCACTCGTAAAAAACCATTGAAATTCCCCCGTTATAGTTAGTTCAGATAACTATAACTCGCGCGCCCGCCACTCTATCACAAGGATGATGTCATGAGTGATGCCACTGGCCATATCATGAGTGATGTAATATGTGACGTCATGAGCAGTGGATTGCGGGCGCGCGAGTTATAGTTATCTGAACTAACTATAACGGGGGAATTTCAATGGTTTTTTACGAGTGAAATGTCCAGCTAACTATAACATGTGTGAAACCTAAGGTTTTTGAAGTGAATATATATATACATCCTGAGAAAAACAAAGGTTAAAGGGACATTGTAGTTAGGTGAAAATTGAGGTTAAAACATACCATTTTTAACAAACAAAACCACTGAAATTCCCCAGCTGTAGATATATCAAGTTATTGTAAATCATGCCCTAAAGGAACTATAACTCGCAACCCCACCATGCATAGTGATGTTATCAGTGATGTGATTTCAGATTAGGCAGTAATATTATTCAAGATATCATGTCATAAGTGATGTAATATGTCAACTAATTAGCAGTGCATGGGGAAGGCGTGAGTTATAGTTACTTCATGGTGCAAGTTTTACTTACTTCAATTAACTGTAACTGGTACATTTCAGTGTTTTTTAAAATGTTCAAATGTTCCATTCTAACTGACGTTTTCACCTAATTATAACATCACTTTAACCTTTGTTTTTTTCAGTGAATTTCTGGGGGTTTTATTTGACGTAAAGTAATATTTTTTTACCATACCAACTCTGTGCCATTAGCCAGGTGCAGATGCACTTGGGAACAGGTGCCGAAGCCCTCTTTACTCTTCGTGTTTTTTCACAGCACCCTAGATCTGTGGCTTTGCTGCGGAACCAAATGCGTGGGTATGCTGAGCGTTGCAGCAGAGCCGCACAAATAAAAAACTGTTTTATAACTTGGTGCCCACGGGGGCTCCCATCGCACCTCCCACTACACCCAGAGGGTCAGGGTACCCCCTATTATGACCCTATATGCTTTTTGTGTTTTTAGAGACACAGGGACACAGTCCCCGAGTCCTAACATGGCAGCCACAACTTTTTTTTCAGGTTGCATCTTGACAATCAGCATGCATGGTTTGACCACTCAGAACCACCGTTCTACATGATGGAACTGCGGTGGAACCATACAAAACATTTTAAGCTTAATTTCTCAAAAATATTAAAATATCAAATCACAAAAAGAATCTTTCATAGTAAAATTCTGCCAAATTTAGTGTATACCGTTCAGCCATTTTTTCTAAATGCATGTTCAATTTTCGAATGGAAAATTGTACGGGGAAAACAAGTTTTGGGACCCCCCGCTCCACCCCTGCTTTTTCTCCGACCTCCCCTTTACGGATCGCCATGAAACCTTCCAGGAAGGAGCTGAGGTGGATGTAACTTTGTTTTGAAAGTGTTGTGAAGATTTGTCAAACAGCGCCAAAGTTATTAGAAAATCGAAAATCAATTTCCTATGGAAACGTGGTCCTGAATATAATGATCCATGGCAACCGCCACTGGGCTATAGATACACATACATACACATTTATTATAAAATCAACAATGGCCTTACAGGTCACTGAGAAGCATTGCTGTCCAAGCCCTTATTTTTCCAATTTAAAAGAGAAAACATGAATGAGTAGTCTTTCCCATTTGTCCCCCCTTCTCCCAACAGCAACACCAGGCCATTAACAATTCCAGCACCACATTCAGCTGTCTACTCAAAGTCTTTGAAACAATGACCTTTGCTAAGGACACTCCCATATCTTTTTCCTCTCCCTCCGTCCACTAACCCTTCCGTTCTAGACCTTCTTGGGGAATCTATGTTTGACCCCTTTCTATTAGGACATACCAACTCTCAGGCTAGTCCACTGCACCACCTGTAACAGATTTCATCTGTCCCTGGTTCTCTTGTCCTCTGGAAAAGTCTGCTAGATGTCCCCCTTAATTCCAGGGTGTTGTAAAGAACAAGTTACTTACTTTCGGTAATGCTTTTTCGGGTGGATAAAGTATCTCTGTGGATTCCTCACCTTTTGAATTATCCCTTCACCAGCATTCCACAGAAACTTTTTGCTAGCTCTCCCACGTTGACGAGGACGTCACAATGGCATGGCTCCGCTCGCGACTCCATATGACGTCAACGGAGCCACAAGTAGACCTCGTTGGCATGCTGACGTCAGTTCCACCCATTGTTTCCGTGCCTCCGAGGCGAACGGGTGGACCGACAACATAATTGGAGTATACACAGTATACAATATATACATAAATACACATAGCACAAAGAAAAATAGGAAATGCTAAAGAAATAAAGCATTTCCTAAACACCAATAGCAAGGCAATCAAAATACATAGGGAAACAACCATGTCAAACAACCAATAACTTATTTGGTATACGAAGCAGGACAACGGGGAGGCAGGTGGGTCAGTGAGGAATCCACAGGCAGATACTGTATCCACCAGAAAAAGCGTTACCGAAGGAATGTAACTTGTTCTTCTGATGGATAATTCTGCCTGTGGATTGCTCACCTTTTAAATTTAATCCCACAGCAGTCCCACTCCCAGAGGAGGGTGTCCACCAATTCATACCAAAAAATCCTGAAGCAAAGAGGTTGCAAAATGCCATCCCTTCTAACCTCCGAATCCAAGCAGTAATGCTTCGCAAAGGTGTGGAGGGAGGCCCAAGTTGCTGCCTTACAAATGTCAATAACAGGAACACCTCTAACAAAGCAGAAGAAGAAGACTTAGCTATGGTGGAATGAACTATAATACCTTCAGGAGGCTCCTTCTTGGCCAAGGCGTAGCAGATCTTGATGCACAAGATGATCCACCTGGAGAGTGTTCGCTTGTCAACAGCCTTGCCATTTATACGTCCAACATAGCACACGTAGAGCTGATCGTCCAATCTCAGATCCTTGGTTCTGGCCAGATAGAAACTGACAGCTCTCTTAGGTTCCAGGCGATGAAGTCTCTCCTCCTCCTTGGAAGGGTGTGCGGGAGGATAGAAGGTAGGTAAGGTAATGGATTGCCCAAGATGGAAATCAGTAACCACCTTAGGCAGGAAAGCAGCCCTGGTCTTGAGATCCATCTTTTCTGTATGATGGTTAAAAACGGAACTAAGAGCCTGAAGCTCACTTACCCTCCTGGCCGAGGAAATAGTGATCAGAAAGACCGTTTTGAAAGACAGAAGCCTCAACGGACAACTATGAATAGACTTAAATGGAAAGTGAGTACAAGATTTAAATCCCACTGAGGCATAATGAAGGGAATGGGAGGAAATCTATTGGTGAGGCCTTTAATGAACCTCATAACAACTGGAGATTTAAACAAAGACATCTGGTCCGGCAAACAAAGGAAAGCTGACAAAGCCGACAAATAACCCTTTACCGTCGCCCCAGCACAACCCTGTTGAGCCAAGGGAAACTCAGCACATCAGACAAACGGGCCTTTAAAGGATCAATGGACCTCTCTCCACACCATTTCATAAATTTGGACGACCACATCCGGAGGGAGAGAGAAAAAACTCAGGTTGCCCTGTTCAATCTCCAGGCGTGAAGGTGCAAGCTCTGGAGGTGGGTGTGTAGAACCTGGCCCTGCGACTGCGAGAGGAGATCTGCCCTTAGAAAGAGACAGAGCGGAAGGTGCGAAGAGAGGTGAAGTAGATCTGTGTACCACACCATTCTTTGCCAATCTGGGGCAATCACTATGACTTGGGCCCGGTCTTGGCAAATTTTAATCAGAACTCGAGGAATCAAGGGTATGGGAGGAAACGCATAAAGAAGCTGTGAACCCCATTCCAACTGAAACGCATCCCCCAACGCTCCCTGCATCGGAAACTGGAGATTGCAGAACGACGAGCAGTGTGCAGTCTCGCGAGTGGCAAAGAGGCTTACCGAGGAAATCCCCACATCCTGAAGATGAGATCGACCCCCTCCGGATGAAGCGGCCACTCGTGATCGGTTGAAAAGCACCGACTGAGACTGTCTGCACGAACATTTAGCACTACTGCCAGATGATCTGCCATAACACATATCTGACGGACCTGAGGCCAGGTCCAGAGCCGCAGAGCCTCTCTGCAGAGACGATACAAACCTACTCCTCCCCGTTTGTTTATATACCACATCGCGGTAGTGTTGTCAGTCAGGACCTGAACCGACTGACCGAGAAGGGAGGGAAGAAAGGCCTTGAGAGCCAAACGTATTGCCCGCTATTCCAGAAGGTTGATGAAAAACAACCTTTCCTCCGGAGAACAAAGGCCTTTGATCTCTAGATCGCCCAGATGTGCACCCCACCCTAGAGTGGAGGCATCTGTGATTAGTGTGGCCACCGGTGGAGGAAGATGAAAGAGCTTTCCTTGCGACAGATTGCCCTCCACACTCCACCAAGACAGCTCTGCTGCAGTGTCTCTGGAGATTCTGACCATCTCCCTGAGATCTCCGTTGTGCTAAAACCACTGCTTGCGGAGGCACCACTGGAGAGTACTCATGTGCTAGTGTGCATGGTTGAGCAACAGAATACAGGAAGCGAACAGACTGAGCAGGCGTAGGACTTTCAGGACTGGAACAAACGCTCCATTGTAAAACAAAGGAATCATCTCTTGAATGTCCAGAATCCTCTGCGGAGGTGGGAAAGCTCGAAACACAACCATGTCCAGTACTACCCCTATGAACAGGTTGCGCTGTGAGGACACCAGGGGAAATTTGGGCACATTTATCGAGAAGCCCAAGTCGAACAACAGCCGTGCTGGCACGTGCAGATGATGAAGCACCATCTCCGGCAAGTTTGCTTTGAGCAGCCAATCGTCCAGATAGGGGAAAACAGGAATCCCCGACTTCCTGAGATGAGCTGCCAACACCGCCATCACCTTTATGAAGACTCGAGGTGAGGAAGTAAGACCGAATGGAAGGACTGCAAACTGGTAGTGCCGAGACCCCACCGTAAAACGGTGATACTTCCTGTGCGACTTCAGGATGGGGATGTGAAAATAAGCATCCTGCAAATCGATCAACACCATCCAGTCCTCTTGTTGCAGCACCTGAAGAACCTGCCTATTTCTTGGGAATTGGGAAATACCGGGAGTAGCATCCCTGACCACTTTCCTGCTCAGGAACCACCTCTATCACACCTTTCTACAATAAGGCAAGAACTTCCCGCTACAGAAGCAACAAATGATCCTCTGAACACCAGCCCTGGCGAGTAGGGTAAGGAGGAGGAAACTCCCAGAAGGGAAGGGCGTACCCATTTTCCACAAGATTCAAAACCCAAAGGTCTGAAGTGATAGATTTCCAATCTTGAAGAAAATGGGACACCCGACCCCCTACAGGACGAGCATGCTCCAAGATGGGGGATCTAGAGCTGCTTTTCTGTGGCACCAGTGGTGGGGGCAGAAGAGGAGGAGGAGATTTGACGGGATGCACCTCGCAGACAATCTCCGCCCTTTCCTCTGTAAGATCTGTACAGAAGATTCTGCTGCTGTTGCTGCCAAAGCTGCTGCCGGCCATGAAAGGGAGCCAACTTACCAAAACCACGGTATCTTTTATATCCAAAACCCCTGGTTTGAGACTAAAGACCCAATGATTTTGCAGTGGCTCTACTGTTTTTAAACCTCTGCAGCGCTAAATCAGCCTCTTCTCCAAACAGCTTGGATCCATCGAACAGTAGATGGAGGAGAGTAGCCTGCACATCTGGCGAAAATCCCAAAGACCTGAGCCAGGCATGCCTCCTGGTGGCAATAGAGAAACCCATGACCCTGGCCACCGAATCAGAAGTATCCAGACCAGATTGGATGACCTGACAAGCTGCAACCTGCGTATCCACCAGTACCTCTACAAAGGAGCCACGATCACCGTCCAGTAATTTGGGAGCCATTAGGGCGTGAATATACCTCCCGAACAAGCATGTAGCATTGGTGGACTTCAACACCATACTGAAGGAGGAGAAGACCTTCTTGGCAGTCTGTTCCAATTTTTTAGAGTCTCTGTCTGCAGGAGCCTGAGGAAAAGATCCTGTCGACTGCACAGAACAGGAAGCCTGCACAACTAAACTTTCTGGTGAAGGATGTGCAGAAAGAAAAGCAGGATCACCAGGAGCAGGCCTATACCTCCTTGCCACCGACCATGAAACGGCAGGAGCAGAAAGGGGCTTCCACCACACCTGAAGAATTGGTTCAGTCAATGCCTCATTAAAAGGAAAAAGAGGCTCAATAAGAGAAGAAGGAATGTAAAACTTCTGTAAGAATATTGGGCCTGAACTCAGCTGTGGCAATTGAAGGTCTAAAAGTTCAGCAGCCTTCCTGATCACAGCGTGATAAGGCGCCACATCATGAGAAGGAGAGGCCTTTGGAGATGAAAGCTCCTACTCTGGGGAAGTGTCTAGACCACTCGCCTCCTGAAGGCCCTCAAACTAATCAACAGTCTCATCAATTTCACCTTCTTCAGCTTCCTCTCCCTGAAATTCTTCCTCTTCCAACAGCCTTTGAGCCTCTCTTCTTGACCGCAACTTCGGGACTGGCGTCAGTGGCACCAAGCGCAGCGCCGGAGACACCGGCATCGATGGAAGAGCTTCCGATGAAGGCATCGGCACCGATCAAAGCCGCGAGGAAGAAAGTCCACCGGATGGCACCGGAGACTGAGAAAACTGCGTCAAGAACCTCTGAGCCAGAAACTGCCAAGACGGAGCCATCGGCATAAAGGGCATGAAGGGTACCTGGAAATAATGCTATGGAACGCCCAAATTAAAAGCAAGCGGACCCACGGGGCCCAACAGCGCACCGGCAGGGTAAGCTGCTCTGACAAACATGCCATACATCACATTTAGAAAATGCGATGGATCCGACCCAGGTCATGAAAAGGGTGGATAAGGAGGCGAGTCTGAATCCACTCGAGGCCAAGTTGGCGTTGGGCCGTCGGACCCAAAACAAGTGAGGTTGAAGGCACAGGCGAAGACAACCTAGGCTCCTGAGAATATCTCGGCGCCGGAGATTACCATGGCGTCGGAGAACCCCTCGGCGTCGGTGACTGCGCTGGAGAAACCCTTGTTGAGGGAGAGAGGGCCGGAGTCGCTTGAGGAGAAGGAGACGGCAAGATGAAGCCCTTAGAATGACGTCGCGAAGCTAGAATAGGCAACCTCGAAGCTCTATCTTTCAATGAACTACGCCAGTAACCATACCTTCTCTTCTTCTTATGCTTCCTCGACTTCAAAGTATGCAAAGTCGACGACTTCTATTTTGACTTCGACCTCTTTCAGCTCCTCTTCTCCTTTCTTGCCTTTGCCATAAAAAGCTTAGCCTCAGGCTCCTTCAAAGCCTTCAGATTCATCTTCCGACAACTGGAGCAGCATCCGACGTTGTGGTCCGAAGAAAGACACCACAAACAGTCTTCATGGGGGTCAGTGATTGACATATAACCCCCACACTCTCTGCAGGGCTTGAAACCCAACTTCTTCGATATCACCATAGCACTGCTACACTAAGGGAAACAGCAGATAACAAAGTAACTGTAAAGAAAATGGAGTGTCCCAGAAAACCGTTACGCGTCGACTGCGCAGAAAAAAGGGAACTGACGTCAGCACGCAGAACGAGGTCTACTTGTGGCGCCGGTGAGTCATACGGAGTCGCGAGCAGAGCCATGCCATTGTGACGTCTTCGCCTTTTTTGCAGGGTCACTGCCATATTTTTTGCCTTGCTCCTACTAATTTTTGCTAAATTAATTTTTGTTGGCTTTAGGACTCTGTGCACATTACCACTGCTAACCAGTGCTGAAGTGCCAGTGCTCTCTCCCTAAAACATGGGAACATTGGGTCATACCCGATTGGCATATTTAATTTTCTTATAAGTCCCTAGTAAAGTACACTACATGTGCAAACGGCCTGTAAATTAAATTCAAGTAGTGAATTTGCAGCACTGATTGTGCCACCCACTTAAGTAGCCTCTAACCATGTCTCAGGCCCGCCCTTACAGAGCCTGTGTGTGCAGTTTAAACCGCCTGTTTGACCTGGGAAAATAAACCTTTCACCAGACCCAAACCTTCTTTTTTCGTTATTACATATGTCACGCCCAGGTTAGGCACTGGACAGCCCAAAGGGCAGGGTGTAATTCATTTAAAAAGTAGGACATGAGGGGCCATGTAGGAGCACCTGTGTGGTGTTCCGAACCCTATCTGGCAATCGGGTGGATTTGGCTTGCCCTCTACCACTCAGAGCCCTAACAACAGAGGGGGACACATTACGGAAGCCTCAGAGGGCTTGGACAGACCTCCACTGATGATGGCTGCACAGGAGGAACAACACAGACACCGTGGGGTTGCAAGCACAGCCAAGATGGCAGCCAAAATAATGCCCGCGCCATAGGTCAAAGGTGCAATCCCCACGCACAGAGCCAGAACAGCGAGCGGGAGGCCACTGTGCGGGGCTGCTCGCACCCTCAATGCCCGATGGCAAAGTCACTTCTAGAATCCTAGGCCCTGCATGGGACATTGCAGGGATGCTCTGAAGTGACGACACCAGCTATGAGGTTAGAGGTCCCATGGGGACTTAGTGCTGGGGCTTGCTACGTGGAACCACAGGCACTCCTATATCTTTACCCTGGGACACTCTAAAAGCAATCCTGCTGGGCGACTTCATAGCCATCTCTGCACGATTTAACAAAGGCAGAAATGATAAGCGCACCAGCCTGGAAACCCAGTTAAAGGAACTAGAGGAGGCCCATAAGCAATCAGTCTCCAATACAGGATTCAACTACCACTGGCTAGAAAGCAACTTAAAGCACTAGATATGGACACAGCAGAGTACGCGCTCTTCTGTACTAAACAGAAAAAAAGCAGGACAAATTATTGCCCACCGGCTGAGGGCCCAGGCACAAAAACAGAAAATAACTGAGAATTGGGCACTACGGAGCCAACACATGCATGACGATGAATCCCTAGCACAGAAATGTGAACGCTTTTGCACTAACTTATACTCGGCAGACGCACTAAATTATGGGGCCGCCAAAGATCATGTCTACTGGCTGCAGACACTCTTCAGTCCACAACACAACTGACTTTTAAAAAACCTTTGCTATGAAAATGGCACCTATACCCACCAGCCTCTATAACTCCTTCAGTGATATGGGAAAACTCACTGACATGATGAGGGAAGCCGCTATCACCGTGATCCCTAAACCCAGGAAAGATCCCACCCTCTGCTCATCGTATAGGTCTCTATCGCTACTTTATATAGAGGCCAAGATTTTCAAAAACATCCTTGCGACCCAACTTAGCCTCTATATGCAAGGGTTGGTCGATCCAGATCAGGCTGGATTGATACCCAAAAGAGGCTGTAGTGACGATACGAAGAGACTAGTGCATCTCATTGATAAAACGCATCGTTCCTGGAACTTAGTACTCCTGCTATTGATCAATCCTGAGAAAGCATTTGACCTAGTACACTGGCCCTTCCTCCACCTCCTGATGGCTGGGTGTAAACTGGGGTGGCATGGTGAGCCAAATAATGATGGATTTAATCCAGATCTCTTGACTGGGGGTGAATGTTTTGATTTGTTCTGCATTCCGTCCATCATTTGTGTGTCTTTTGCTTTCTCACCCTAAGTGTTCCGGGTATGCCCAGACGTCGGTCCCGGTTTCTCTGTGCCACTGGATTCAAGCTAGCCTGGCTGATGAGGGGGTGAAACCCCAAAACCGGTCCTAGGATGCTGGTTTCCGGTCCAGGGAGAACCTGGCTTGGCTGTTTGGGCTAGACTGTTCCCATTCGGAACAGGGTCAAGTCTGATGTGCATATGGCTGGGTCTAAACTGGGGTGGCATGGTGAGCAAAAGAACAATGGATTTAAGTCAGATCTCTTGACTGGGCATGAATGCTTTGATTTGTTCTGCATTCCATCCATCTTTTGTGTGTCTTTTACTTTTAGAAAGGTGGCATTTTCTTGCTTTAGTCATTTGGTGCCTGTAACCGGTTTCTGGTCACATGACTGGGTGTAGTTGACAGTTGGGCCTTGTCCATTCCTCCTAGATAGCCACACACAATGGGAGCTTAGGTGTGACTTGATGGGCCATCCTAGCAGGATGGGAGGAAGTAGCTTGGCAGTGCCTCACTCACACCTGAATAGGCTGTGTCCTATTCCCACACAAAGGCATGTCTTAGAAGTCTCTCCCATTTCAAAGGCACCACTGGGTGTAAGTACTGAACCTTGCCTGGGTAAAAAGGACTGAACCTGCTTCACTTGACCCCAAAACCCATAGTGTCTCCAAGGGCTAGTTGGTTACCTCCTGATCTGTAGCCTCAGGAACATAACAGGCTTCCAACCACTGCACCTGGACTCTGCCATCTGTGAGTCTACCCTGATAAGTGGTGCCACCCCAGTCCTGCACCCTTAGAACTGGGCCTAAGATGCTTGCCAGTGGAAGCACCACATCTTCTCGCTATGCAACACATCCCCGAGCAGAACCAATGCATCTCCTTGGCTGATCAGCACATCTCCTAGCAGAACCGACGCATCGCCACTGCTGCGTGGATTGGACCCATCGCAAAATACTCGCATTACTGCCACCTCCTGCATCTGGGGACTGACGCATCGCCTCTGGAACTGCCGCTGTCCAGCGCATGTTCCTCACATCCTTTGTCAACAGCAGCCTCGATGATGAAACTCCCTTTAGCAGCTTCACCACTCATCAGAACCGATGCATCGCAAGCCCTGTTGACAGGATCCTCAACATTGACGCAACAGGACCTCGCACCGTAGTCTCACCGCATTCCAGAACTGATGCATTGCCTCTACTGCTTGATGAATCTTCAAAGCGGACCCAGGCAGAGCTCTTTAAACCAGATTTAAGCTAACTGGATCCCTGTAGATGGTCCACGCTCCATCGCGGTCGGCCTGAACTTGTAACTTTGTCCCAGTCCAGCGGGACTATATATTCCCAATAGCGCCTTTAGCTTCTGTATGCTATTTTTTACTATAAACTTTAAAAATCCATATTTCCAGTTCTATCAATTGTATTTTGTCATTTTGGTCTTGTTTATTGATTTAAATCATAGCTATTTGTCTAAACCAGTGAGGAATCACTTTGTGTAGTGTTTTCAATGTTTTACTGTTTGAAGTGTTGCACAAATTCTTTATACACATCCTCTAAAGTTAAGCCTGACTGCTTTGTGCCAAGCTACCAGAGTGGGAGAACAGGTTAATTTAGGGTTTGACTGACTCTTACTCTGACAAGGTTTGTGGTTGCTGCTCGACAAACGGCTCATACCTCGGTCAATCAACAACGCAATTTCTAACACTGGCAAAACTTCCCCTAACCCAGATAGTGACTTAACTTTCTCCAGTGTCAATTGCGCAATTGTCACTGGGGTGTCAATCACGCTTTTAGGCTTTGTCAGGACCATGTCCTCGACATTACTAGTCCTCTTGTCCACCTGCTGGATGTCCTGGAACAGGCAGGCAGGCTGCAATTTCTCCCTCAAACTCAGGCAAAGATGCATTCAGAGGCTGTGATCTGCGCTCATTAGTTCTTCAGGGTGACTCACATGCCACTAACACCACAAAGAGACATTGGGCCATTCTCCACCACCTAGATTAGAAACTTTTGGACCTGGCTTCCAATTCCATTGTAGACCCTATGGATGGTCTTCTTGTTAGACCATTTGTGGGAGGACACAGGTCAGGCAGAGGCTATATGCCCCAGCCATGGGGGCTGGGGTTGTTTCCCTCTGCTGTCCAAAGGTCTGTCTTACTATGGCCCTGCAAACTTGACCAAGTACAACCCTTTCAGCAATTGGTTCTTAGAGGTAGCTGTGGCAAGCTGTCCCGGGATTCTCATGGAAGTTTGTGTGGTGTTACTCGGGTTCAGTACTCAACAACACCCCTAGCAGTTCATTTAGATATTTGCCCAGTCCAGTGCTTCCCCTTGTAAAATGCAAGTACTTTTTTGCACAGAAAGGAAAATACTACTCACTCAAAAAATGCTGGAATACCCAACTTGTGTGTGTAAGTCTCTTGTGTGTCGAAATAGAACTAACTCTTTCTATACACTCTATCCATTCCTTCCTTGCTTTGTTACAATCTCAGGGTTTATGTGACACTGTCTCTACTATAGATGCTGTTCTCATCCCCCTATTTCTATCAGCATTCAGTTGCCAGCGCTCTTGGCCCATTTCAGTCCCTTACCTGTCTGTGGTGATGCGACTCGGGCTGCACTGCACCTTCCCATGTCAGCGGGTTCACTTACGGTGGACTGAGTCTTTCCATGTGGCAAGTGATAGCCTCTCTGGAGGCATGTAACAATTGCCCACATGGCAAGGCTTCGCATTAGCAGGTACTTCTGGTGCAGGCCCCCTTCTGACATCCAATGATTGCCTGGTACAGGTGGGCCTCAAGGATTCAGAGCGTCCGGTCCTGTCACTCCACTGAGTCTTTGGTCAGTCACACAGGGGCCTTACTTGGAGAAGGCAGTTGGCAGTCCTCTTTTTTAGATGCAGGCCCTGGTGACACACTTCCAAGTTATGTCCTAGGTCACATTAGCAGTGCTCTGATCGGGTATTGAGGTCTTAGGTGTCACGGCTGCCAAGCGTTATCTTCAACACATAGTGCCACAAGACGTTGGCCTTGGATCTAGACAGAAGAGTTTGCTCCGAAGCCTGGTTGGGGGCAGTGCCTCATTCTCTGCTCATGGAGGAGTACAATTGGAGGGCTTCTCAACAAAACACACCAGGTTTGAAAAAGGGAGGAAACAGCACCCTCACTATTCACTTAATACAAACACAAAAACAGTGTCCTTAACTATGTATACAAAAGTTTTTCTATCCACAATAAATATGAAACAATTGATATTTTATAACACCATGGGGCCTATTAGGATCTTGGGTGGTTGCCACCGCTGGCCGGGCGGTGGCGATCCGCCCAGCAAATGTTCCTGTTTCATCCCCCGCCATATTAGCATGGCGAGAGGTACCACAGCGGACTGAAAGACCGTCCGCCGCTTTTCCGCCAGTCGGATTGCCGGCCGGGCGGAAAAGGCACACAATATGGTGGCGGTGCCATGCAGACACCTCCATCCATATTATGATGCCTGCGGTGGAATGCCTTTCCATGGCGGAGACACCGCAATGGAAAGGCATGAGGGAAATCACTGTGGGGTACCATTGCGGGCCCCCGGGGGCTGGGGGGGGGTGGGTGGCTGCACTGGGGGTACCTATGGTACCCCCCATCATTGCCAAGCACAAGGTGGCAGGCACTGCGCGGTGCCTGTCACGTTGTGCATGGCAATGCACAGCATGCCACTTCAACATTACAACATTGCGGTGGGTGCTGCTTACAGCACCGCCCGCCGCAATGTTAACCGCCTAATTGGCCCCGTGGGACCGCCGCACCTCTGCCGGTCGGTCCTGTTTTCAGTTACGGTGGCGGGCGGACTTCGTAATGGGTCAGCATTTGTGGTTATGATGACTTTTAAAAAGGTTCACTGACAAAATATCGGCTTCGAAAACATCGACCTACAAAATTATTGAGGCAAAAATATTGACTACCTATACTTAAAAAGGTAAGTGTAAAAATAGAGAAAAAAATATTGTTAACAAAACTATAGTTATATTAAATATCGAAATATTAAAAATAAAATATAGTAAATGCTAACATTAACTAATAAAAATAATTGCAACAAGCAAACAAGGAAAGGTGGTTGGGGATCTTTGCGCAGGGAAGTGATATTGTAGTAAGAATAAATATCCTAATAGAGCTGTTGCTTCAACCTTACGATGACCACCCCACGTCTTAAAATATGGGCAAAGCCCACTTCACAGTTCATTAGAGAGAGGTAAACCGAGCAAAGCAGTTCTTGTATCAGAGGTCAAGTAAAAAACAAATGTCCGTTCTATGTTTGTTACTTCTTCTTTAATTCAGTCTTGTCTCATGTGTTTCTTGTTCTTGTACATATAGTTCAAGCTAGTGCCTTCAAGCCAAGCCAACACGTGTTTCGTCCCTAAGGCTATCGGCCCAGGACTTCATCAGGGCTAGAGACAAAGGATAGGCTACATTGTATTACATAGTTCAAAATTTTACACATGTAGTTATTGCTGTAAACATAACTTATTCCCTCACCACATGTGTTCATTCTTGCTAATTAGTTGCAGTGTTAGAAAAACCGAATTGTACATACACTATATACAAAGGGGCAACCTGTTACCATAAGAACATTTAAAGTGTAAAGATGTCCTTCTGCCTAAACTTTCAACAGAAGAAGCGAACAGGAACGAAAGGAGAAAGATAACCTGACATGTGCATTGTGCACCCCGTGTAACAGGAGAAAACAGCAAAATAGTCCCTTCGGAAATAGTTCTGTATAACAAAGAAACATATAACCATACACCCATGAATAAGTGCAAATAATCAAAAGAAATACAAACATGAGTGAAGATAATACTCATGATAAGTGACAAACTTGTCCCAGATAAAGATTCCAAAAGGAAAGTGAAACAAGTTACAGGCTAAAGATAGCCACTAGAAGCTAGTGACAATACCCTATGCCGGTATCCATGCATCGGTACAAAGTAGCGTAATGGATACGTTAGTATAACACTTACCCACTTGACAAACTCAATATCAAGGAAAAAGATGAAAAGCTGTCTTCTGTACCCTGTAAGGTCAGAAGACGTTTTGTAAACCAAATTCCATCTTACATATTAATTAATAATAATTAATATCACTTAATACCTAAGTTTCGACCATAGTAGACGCCGATCTAACCTCTATCATGAGACTTATAAGTGAGTCACGCAAAATTATCCCTAATTGGGCAGTACTCTATAATAAAGCAAGATCGTCCAAGACTCATATGGTCAGTCATAATGACAATTTTAGGAGCTGATTCCTTACAAGGCATATAGGTTCATAATACAACACTTAGTCTTGTTTAAATTTACAAAGTAATAAAAAGTGTTTAAAAAGATGAAACTGGGTACTTAATAGGTACCAATCTATAGTCAAAAGACCGCGCGTACCTTGAAAGTAGTGTAGATAGGTTCCTTTATACGATATTATAAGATTCCAAAATTTAGACTTCTTCAGTATATGACATGTAACAGCCAAATATCCTAGTTAAGTATAAAGGAAAAGAAACAATCTTAAAAGAAGAACATAAAAACGCACAAGATAGTGTACTTAATTGTAACACTATTACAGAGTAAAGTACAGTCTTGGGTGTAATAAAAAATTCTCGTAGCTAGAAATCTTAGATGGCTTTCTACTAGCAAAATCTTAATAGGTAAGGGCAGCGTCACCCCAACTGAGGTAAGCGATATACAAACATACAGCAAAGTGTAAGCAACATTCGATTTGACATAATACGTCAGCGAAGGATGTCGCATATCAATATGCGCATAGACTGTTATTACATCATACTATGCATTATTAGTGTCAGCAGTCTAAGCTCCACTCACGTAAAGTTCCCTTACTGATAGTGATGTCGGAAAAGATATATTAAAGGAGCCGAAGTTTCAAGAGCAAAGGCTATTAATGGACATTCGTCTTACGAGGCAAATGCCCTCCTGGTAGACTCGATTACACTAAACAGAAAACAACCGCGTTTACCTTGTGCTGCATAACTGAAGTCCGCAATCAGGACCTCTAACTCAAAAATCGGCGTGTATCCCACGCGCCATTTTGTAACGGGTTTAAATAGCATGAAGTGAAGGAGTAGAACTAAACAATGGACAATAGATTGACCAAAAGGTATAAGAGCGCCTAACGAAAAGTGGCGCCATTTTGAAATTGCTCCATTTGGGTTCACAACTAGTATTTTAATGCGCAAAAAATAGATTAAGTCAATATATTAAACAAAACCAATATATATAAATAAGGAAAGATCAACCTTCGTCTCCGAGAAATTATATATAAACGTGGTAAACAAACAAAATACCTTGGTTCATTAGTCCTGGTGTCTCACTCAAACCATCCCATGAAGAGACAGGCAAAAGACGGCGCAAATCTGGAACCCATCGCGGTACCGCATATCTGTTGGTACCACACTCCTTCATATAGAAACACATTGTGTTCAAGAATCATTTGCGAATATCAGAACATTTCAGAGCCTTAAAAAATATGGAGGATAGATATCCAATTGTTTATCATGCTTTGGAATGTCCCGAACAAAACAAACATTTATCGTTTAAATTTCATGCTATCGGGACAGTGCCAGCTGATGTAAGGGGCGGCAGTCGAGAACTGAAATTACGTCAGATGGAGGCACGTTGGATTTTGAAACTGCATGCGGTGGACAAGGGAATTAATATCGATAATGAACTGCAATATTTCCTGGGTAAGTAATCCTGATGGAGATATATTCTTCTCTCTGTTTCACGAACATTATGTAGTCAAGTTGGTTTTGAACTGTTGTGCTATATGGCTTACCACTTAATATCTGAATATGCAAAACTAAAACAGAATATTGCACTAGTATAGAACTATGGCGACCTTTCTCCTAGTTCGAATAATATGGATAATAACAGCTCCATGTTATGATCAGATACTTGGTTGAATGAATCTTACCAACCTGTACCTTCTTGAACATTTCCTCTTCCTTCCTTCTTTCTATGTTTAACTATAAAAACTACTTAACCCTACTTACTTTATTACTTTTTATCTCATACCTTTTTTGTTTTAAAAGTTTTTATTTTGTATTTACTCTCTTTAAATATTGAATCTATGTGCACTTTACTAATATCACTTTATTCTATATATTTAGAATGACGAAATCAAGATGACACTATGATTGTGAGTGCTATTATGTTAAGTTAGATTGTATTACAGCTTGCGGTTCCTATTGACTCTTTTGCTTTAGATTGGACAGATCTGATCAGCTGTCCACTAATATGAGACACTCGGACTAATGAACCAAGGTATTTTGTTTGTTTACCACGTTTATATATAATTTCTCGTAGACGAAGGTTGATCTTTCCTTATTTATATATTTTGGTTTTGTTTAATATATTGACGTAATCTTTTTTTTGCGAATTAAAATACTAGTTGTGAACCCAAATAGAGCAATTTCAAAATGGCGCCACTTTTCGTTAGGCGCTCTTATACCTTTTGGTCAATCTATTGTCCATTGTTTAGTTCTACTCCTTCACTTCATGCTATTTAAAGCCGTTACAAAATGGCGCGTGGGATACACGCCGATTTTTGAGTTAGAGGTCCTGATTGCGGACTTCAGTTATGCAGCACAAGGTAAACGCAGTTGTTTTCTGTTTAGTTTAATTTAGTCTACCAGGAGGGCATTTGCCTCGTAAGACGAATGTCCATTTATAGCCTTTGCTCTTGAAACTTCGGCTCCTTTAATATATCTTTTCCGACATCACTATCAGTAACGGACTTTACGTGAGTGGAGCTTAGACTGCTGACACTAATAATGCATAGTATGATGTAATAACAATCTATGCGCATATTGATATGCGACATCCTTCGCTGACGTATTATGTCAAATCGAATGTTGCTTACACTTTGCTGTATGTTTGTATATCGCTTACCTCAATTGGGGTGACGCTGCCCTTACCTATTAAGATTTTGCTAGTAGAAAGCCATCTAAGATTTCTAGCTACGAGAATTTTTTACACCCAAGACTGTACTTTACTCTGTAATAGTGTTACAATTAAGTACACTATCTTGTGCGTTTTTATGTGCTTATTTTAAGATTGTTTCTTTTCCTTTATACTTAACTAGGATATTTGGCTGTTACATTTCATATACTGAAGAAGTTTAAATTTTGGAATCTTATAATATCGTATAAAGGAACCTATCTACACTACTTTCAAGGTACACGCGGTCTTTTGACTATAGATTGGTACCTATTAAGTACCCAGTTTCGTCTTTTTAAACACTTTTTATTACTTTGTAAATTTAAACAAGACTAAGTGTTGTATTATGAACCTATATGCCTTGTAAGGAATCAGCTCCTAAAATTGTCATTATGACTGACCATATGAGTCTTGGACGATCTTGCTTTATTATAGAGTACTGCCCAATTAGGGATAATTTTGCGTGACTCACTTATAAGTCTCATGATAGAGGTTAGATCGGCGTCTACTATGGTCGAAACTTAGGTATTAAGTGATATTAATTATTATTAATTAATATGTAAGATGGAATTTGGTTTACAAAACGTCTTCTGACCTTACAGGGTACAGAAGACAGCTTTTCATCTTTTTCCTTGATATTGAGTTTGTCAAGTGGGTAAGTGTTATACTAACGTATCCATTACGCTACTTTGTACCGATGCATGGATACCGGCATAGGGTATTGTCACTAGCTTCTAGTGGCTATCTTTAGCCTGTAACTTGTTTCACTTTCCTTTTGGAATCTTTATCTGGGACAAGTTTGTCACTTATCATGAGTATTATCTTCACTCATGTTTGTATTTCTTTTGATTATTTGCACTTATTTACGGGTGTATGGTTATATGTTTCTTTGTTATACAGAACTATTTCCGAAGGGACTATTTTGCTGTTTTCTCCTGTTACACGGGGTGCACAATGCACATGTCAGGTTATCTTTCTCCTTTTGTTCCTGTTCGCTTCTTCTGTTGAAAGTTTAGGCAGAAGGACATCTTTACACTTTAAATGTTCTTATGGTAACAGGTTGCCCCTTTGTATATAGTGTATGTACAATTCGGTTTTTCTAACACTGTGCAACTAATTAGCAAGAATGAACACATGTGGTGAGGGAATAAGTTATGTTTACAGCAATAACTACATGTGTAAAATTTTGAACTATGTAATACAATGTAGCCTATCCTTTGTCTCTAGCCCTGATGAAGTCCTGGGCCGATAGCCTTAGGGACGAAACACGTGTTGGCTTGGCTTGAAGGCACTAGCTTGAACTATATGTACAAGAACAAGAAACACATGAGACAAGACTGAATTAAAGAAGAAGAAACGAACATAGAATGGACATTTGTTTTTTACTTGACCTCTGATACAAGAACTGCTTTGCTCGGATTACCTCTCTCTAATGAAATAAAAATAATTGTAATATATATTTTAACAAATATAACAAATAAACTCACTTTCAAAAACTTAGATATATACATATATATGTACATTTATCTGTATTAAAAAATATAATTAAACTAATATTTATAAATTATAATATTGTGTAAATAATATAAAAATATAACATATATATATATAATATTTAAAAAACAAACCACTTTGATTAAACTTTAAAAGTAAATATCATACTTTTTTTACAATTTAATAAAAATAATGTACAAACAAAAAAACATGAAAAATTATAAATATTCTTCTTCTAATGAAACAAAAACAGAATTATATAAATTAAAAAATATAAAATAAGTTAATAAAATTTATAATGAATACATATAAATTTCCCACTAAAACAAAAATAAACAAATTCTTATAGGAATAATATATAAAATTTACTACTCCCACCTCACACAACAAAACAGTAATAAAATTGTTACATCACGTAAAAGTTAAATTTACTACTCCCAATGCAATAAATACAAAATTAGATAAAATATTATATTGAAAAGTACTAAAGTTTAAACTGCAGAAAAATAAAATGTAATAGTCCGACTCCATTTACTGCAAAAGTAGGGAAAGTTTACTATTCCCACTCTACTCATTGTAACAGTAGGGAAAGTTTTGGATTGTGGAGGTATAACATATACTATTTCCAGTCCAGTGAGTGCAACAGTAGGGAAAGTGTTGGATAGCCGAGGGATAAAATGTACTATTCCCACTCCAGTCAGTACAACAGTAGGAAAGTGTTGGATAGCGGAGGGCTAAAATTTGCTATTCCCACTGTAGTCAGTACAACAGTAGAGAAAGTGTTGGAATGCATAGGGGTAAAATTTACTGTTCCCACTCCAGTCAGTTCAACATGAAAAACAAACAAAATATCTTCAACAAAATAAAATTATTTAAAAAACAAAGTAAATACAAAAATATATAAATATGTTGAAAAATAAAATAAAAATATATGTAATATAAACAGTTCTCAAAATAAAAACAGATGTTTATTGTTACCCAACTCAATGGTACTAATTTTATCAACCTCAAATGGATGAAAGGCTGAGTGGACCCGCCAGGATTTTAACCTGTGACCATGAGGTCGAACACAGGCCCCTGCAGTGGCTGCTTTAGTCCACTGAGCCACCAGACCCGGCTATTATAATGTTAAATACATATCACAAATACCTACAAATATTATTATAAATAAAATATAAAAATAATTTTCCCACAAATAAATATATTTATCAGAAGTTATTTATTAACAAAAACATTAATTATTACATACGTTTAGTTTAGTTACTTACCACCCTATAACACCACAAAACTCACAACCTGCAATTAGAGAAATATTTACACTATTAATATATTCATCAACAAACTAATTTTTATTAATTAGTAATATACACCCCCACAAAACAGACAACTCAATTATTAAACACACATTTTTTTTATTCATTCCTTAAAATGTATTTACTTCCTATCACATACCCCTACAAAACCCACAACCCACATCTAAAATCTAAAATAAATATTTGCACAATTAAATATTAATTAAACAACTAATTATTAGTTAATTAAAAATAAATTACTTCCCACCTTTTCCCCTATAAACCTCACAACAAGCAAAATTAACACTATTAAGTATCAATTAAATAAATATTAATAAATAAAAAATAATTAGTAATTTACTATAATAAAATTACTTCCCCACCCTAACACTAAAAACCCGCAACCCGCTGCAGAACTAAAAACACAACATTTAATTAAATTTAATTTAATAACTACTAAAAATGAAACACATATTAAAAAACATAACCAACACCTTATACAGACAAATTACATCACATACATTTAAAATATATACTAAAATACATAACACTGATTAAAAAACGATATCTTAAACAACTATGGGGCCGATTACGATGCAGTCAGAAAAGGCGCCGAATGGCATTCGATTTGTCCGAACCCGTGTTGGAACCCATCTTTCCGACCGACTCGGAGACACATTCAGTCGACCAGTTACTAAACACGGTAGCCGGTCGGTCATTCTGAATCAATTCCGACCGGTCTAAGTCGGCTGGAGCCGAATTGTACAGCTCAACTGGGCGCGTTTCGGACCGGCTGATTACGATGTTGGATTCCGACCGCCATTTCGAATCGGTCTGTTCGACACAAAACGGCTGTCTGAAACTGACTTTGGGATCCCAGAGCGGGCCCCCCTTTACTTTGAGGCCTTCGGTTGGGGCCTGTGGGGGTACCGATGGGTCCCCTCTGTACAACCATGCACAATGTGGGAGGCACCACAAGGTGCAAGGTTTTCCACAACCACCCCATTTTTCAATGGGAGCCTGTGTTGTCAGTCAAAACACAGGGCTCCTATTGAAGTCAATCGGAGTGTGACCGAATGGCGTTTGGAATCATGGTAATCGGTCGGTCAGACTCTCCAAATCAGAGTCGGTGGGAAACGATTCCGACAAGAAGTCGATTGGAAGGCTTTCCAAACAACATCGTAATGAGGCCCTTATATTTTTATGAACTATATTAATAAATTTCATATTTTAAAAATCGATGTTCTTGTCCACGGTATTCATGTTCACGATATTTCTGTCACAATATTTCCAACTCGATTACTGTGTCTGTCGATCTTACTGACTCGATATTTTCCATAAATACCTTTTAAAAACATAGAGAGACATAGATATAAACATAGATTTACAATATCAATTGCTGTACATAAATCTTATTTATATAGCTGTTGGATTTGAAAATATTTTGGAAACTCCAAAAACAAGGACACACATTGAGCAGCTGACCTCACTGGGCTCCCCAGAAATCTATTCTCTGTGATTGGAGCTAGTTAGTTCACATATTAGTCAGTTCACATATTAATTATACATTATTTCCACCCATGGACCAGCCCTCAATTTTGTATGTTTTAAGCTCAGGTGTTACAAATTGTAATTATTTATTTGCAGGACAAGGTGTATTTATTACTGTGTTAACAAATTGGCTTTAACTGTTGACATCTTTCAGGTACTGGAGGCATTGCGTTTGACAATGATGTCAAACCAACTACAAGCGGAGGACGGAGGGTAATCCATGGAGAGAATGCAATCCTCCTTCCAGCAAAGATGTCAGTGGTCAACACTGATCAACAAGTAAAGGAGGACACGGAGGAGCAGCAGCTGGTCAAGGATGCGGAGTACCTGGACAAGGAGAACAACATTGCTCCCACACAGAATGTCTTCAATAAGACCATGTAGGAGAATGCCTTTTTTCATGATCACCCTCATTGTTTAGACCGATGCTATTGGTGTTTTGACTCTGCTAACCAGGCCTCAGTGCATGTGCTTTGACCACTAAAACATGTCGAAATTGGCTATATTGTTTATCAATGAAACTACTGTTTGGCGTGTTAGACAGTGACTAGCGATATACCACAGTACATATAAAGTTAATGTGTTATCTAAGATTTTCTTTTTTATACTTCCATTGTTTTTAGGTGCTATTGTGTGTCCCACACGACTGTAATATCTACTGCC
This sequence comes from Triturus cristatus, assembly GCF_964204655.1. Lineage (NCBI taxonomy): Eukaryota > Metazoa > Chordata > Amphibia > Caudata > Salamandridae > Triturus > Triturus cristatus. The sequence continues at coordinate 763,264,364 of NC_140581.1, read as the reverse complement.
CTGATGAAGGTGTAGCACTCAGTGGGCCCAACACCAAAACACGCGTCGGCCTTCATTGTCTCGGGTGTATTTGGAGATCCTGTCTCCCCATACCATTGGGAGAGCACGAGACTACTGGAATTGTTATCCCTTGGATTTCGATTGTTTTAATCTATCTATGAACCAATGTGTTTTGATTATGTGTTTGTTGAATATATGAGTATGCTGTGGGAATGAATGTAAGTATGACTGTTTTGTTCAGTGTGGGACTTATACATTCCTATTTTGTGAAATCATTGATTTCTATTTGACCATTATCCTGATTTATTATATTAAAATAAACTGATACTGTGTATCTTACTGTGAGAAGTTGGCCTGGTATATGATGCTCACTAGTTAAAGTGATCACCTTGTACCATGCCAAGCAACCCTTATGGTGTGGTTGTAAGTCAACCTTTTCGGACAAGCTGCCCTAGTGGTAGCGTAGGCTAAGCAGTCTTTGAGGCTAAACTCGTGAAGCGTGTTAAGCCAGCTGTTTTACCAAATGTAACCCCCTTTTATACCAATGAAAGGACACCACACAGGTATATATTCAAAATATATATGTATTTATTTCTCAAAGTAACCCCTAGTCTCTTTATGAGCACAGGAGCACAAATCGTCAAACAAGATTACAGTAGAATACACAGAAGTTGCACTTTATATGGATAGGCCCTGGTGGCCGCTCGAACCATATACTAAAATAGTGGTATAAGTACCATGAACAGAAAAAGGAAAAGGCCTAGGGCCTCTAGAATCGCTGGGCCTACAAGGAGCTAACTTCAGTTAGTGACCAGGAGTTCCACGGGTGGCGTGTGCAGAGCAAATAGTCACACGCGTGCTCCCATAGGTTTCAATGGGTGCGTAAAAAGTACAAAGTTACTGCAAAGAGGATCTTCCGGATGGACTAGGAACTCAAGATTTGGAACACAGGCACTAGAGATGTAATAATACACTTGGGCACAGGAGTGCCAGCTTTACCTCACCCACAGGAAGCGGGTGCATAGGCCTCGAAGTGCGTCGGGTTTCTTCTATCTGTTCCGTGGAGCCTGTGGACAAAGATGCTGCAGGCGGTCGGTCCGGGAGAGATGCGGTGGATCCAAGAGTGGATCGGAGATGTTGAAGACCTGTAAGCAGAGGGGACAGTGTTCACAGTCACTAGCCAGTGACCAGCGTGGCACCAGCTGGGTACCAGGCAATGTCGGGTGCAAACAGGAAGAAAGGTGTAGCTTGTCTCTGCAGCCACGTGGTCCCTGGAGGTCGACGACGTCCAGGAGTCGGTTCACGAGCTGTCCCACGCAGGCTCTCGCTGTCAGCGGTGTCGGCGACTTGATCGAAGCAAACAAGCCTTGGCAAAAGCAATTGTTGTAGGAGATGAAATAAGCTGATGGTTCTGACCAGCAAGGTCAGAGGGACTGCTCCTTTGGAGGGGAGCAAGGGCCAGTCTGGAGCAACCAGACCAGTGGTGTATTTCGTAAAGTTCGTCGCCAAGATGGCTACTAGCCAGCGGGCCAGCAACCGGTTAGGCGCGTCGAGTGGCAAAATGCAGAAGGGCCCCACGCAGATCGTGGAGATGCTGGAGGGCTCACCTTTGGTGCAGATGCTGCTCGAGTGTTGGGCTTCTCAGATCCCAAAGCACAACTTGGAGGGAGCCTCGGTTGTTGCACTTGTCAGCTTGTCGTGGTCGTTTCAAGATGGCTGGCTCCACGTGTCTCGGTGCCTCCACGGGTCTCCTCTTTTCAGGGACTGTGGATCGGGCGGTGAGAGGTCTGGAGGTCCAGGTCTTGTCAGTCTCTGGGCTCGGGCTCCGGCGGGAGGCGGCGGCAAAGCAGACGTTGATTCGCTGGATGGTGCTTGCGTTAGCAAGGTGGTCACTCCCTGACCACAGGGGAGATTTCCTTCAGTCTTCTGTGCAGCAGAATCTCGAAGTTCCCGTCTTCTTCTTAGTTTCAAGTTGATTCCAGGATGTCTGAAGTCTTAGGACACAGCTCCTACCTTTAAGCGGATTCTAGGGGCCGGACTACCTGCTAGGTCCCTCCCTATGGGTGGGACCAGGAAGGGGGGTGGTTACACCCCCAATCCTTTGTCCAGCTCGCCCCAGGCCCGGGACTGGTGTGCCCCAGGACCGGTTTGAACTGGCATATGCACCGAGGCTCCTTGTGAGCCACAGGCATGTCTGGTTTCTTTCAAGCCCTACCTGACCAATACACAAAATCCTGTCTGGGGTGGTGCATGCACCTCCCCTGGCAGGAAACCCTTTGTCCACACCTCCCAAGCTGGAAGGACTCCCAGCAGCAGGAGGGCAGACTTGTGTCTGTGGTGGCAGCATCCATTTTGTGGAGCTGAGGCTATGTCTGATTTTACCCGGGTTTCAGGTACTGTACATGTCGTGTCCCTCTAGAAGGGTGGAATGCTAACCCCGTCGCCAGAATTGGCGAGGGGTTAGTATTCCAATTCGTATGACACCTTACTCGACATGTTTTGATAAAGCCAAACCAAAGATAGCATTTAACCAAAAGAGTATATGGTATGACGATATCTGGAAACAGTAGAAGGAAGTTGTTCCGACCACTGCAGACAGGCTCAGCTCATGCCAGAGCACCATCTCACATGGAACCAAGCACTCTGCCTTCAGGATTGTTAAGGCCTGCCATAGGAGTGACTTATAGGTTACCAGGTGTCCCATTTAAGGTTAGGTATAGGTATACTACACCTAAGTAAGAGGTGATTACACCAACTTACCCCAGCTGAGTGATCAGCCAGTTGTGTCAAATTGTTAGGCCAAGCCTGGGGTGGCATAATACATGCTTCAGCCCCTGGCAGGCCTTGGGTACACCAATGCCCTGGGTACCTAGTGTACACTGGTACAGGGGCTGACAGGGTGATCCAACCAATTGGGTATGTACCTAGGGTACATGGAGTCCATTTTAAAGAGAGAACAGCCAGGCTGAGATCCTGAATAGCAGGATCTCAGGCCAACTAAGTCGAAAAACCAGCTAGACACTAGGCAAAAATTTGGGGGTAACCATAGTCAGATATCCACCTTCCTACACAACCCCCCCCCCCCAAACGAAGGGAGATAAGGCTGACCTTGACCAGGTAAGCCTATATTGCCCAAGTGGCCATATAAGGAGGAACCAGCACTGGCATGGTTACCCCCTGTCTCATGGTCCACTAAGCAATCCCTCACCCTAAGGGTATCAGAGGGTCTCCACCATAGGGAATCTCTACCTTTGGTGTGTCTTGGCAAAGTAAAAGGCTGGTGTTGAGATGGAGTACTGAAGTGAGTGTCCTCAAAGTGAGGCCTCAGCTTCCTCCAATCCCCCTCCACCATGGATGCCTTTCTTTCCTTAACTGAGTTGCACTGTGCTCTCAGGGTCAGCCTCTGGCTACCTAAAGCTGGAGGCTGGGTCCCTTTTGTGGGCTTACTGGAGGGACAGGTCAGGTCTGGGGCCCTAAGGTCCCATGTTTGCCTGTACCCAACAGAATCCCTCTGGGGGAGGTCCCTAACTACCTGTAAAGGAGATCCCTCAGGAATGTTTTTACCCATCACCTGACTAGGGCTACTAGCCAGGCAATCCTCATTCTTTTGACGGGGGGGTTCTTGTGGACAGGGGCCCTCTTGGGGTCCACTGGCCTCCCTGACCTCTGCAGCCCTGGGCTGACTGAGGCAGGGTAGAGAGAGGCAGGCTACCTGCACCAGACTGGGTCCCACCTTGGAAGGGGCCACTGACATCAGAGGCTCTGCCAGGCCAGGCCTGGCTACCTCTGGGGTAGTTCCTTCACAAGGGGTGAGGTCAGCTCCCTGAGGAGGCTGACTTTTTCCTAATGTCTGGGGAGAGGGAGACTTTTCTTCCTCCCCACTACTCTCTGTTTGTGTGGAGTGATCCATAGTTTCAGGCTTCACTACACCTATGTCAGTCTGAGTATAGGCTGAGACCATTACAGCCTTGCCAACCTTTTCAGGGGGGCACTCAGTTTGTGTTTGAGCTGTGACTGTCACAGCTCTGCCAGTCTCTACAGGGAAGTCTGTCTGCGCCTGGGCTGTGGCTACCACTGCCCTTCCAACCTTTCCAGGGAGGAAATCTATTTGGACAGGGGTTGTGAATGGCACAACCCCACTACCCTTTTGTGAAAGGCCTACCATTTTAGAATGGGTGTCTTGTTCAACTCCAGCCCAAGCTGAGAGTTCTAAGTCATTCCCCAGTAAGCAGTCTACAGGCAAGGTTGGGGACACTGCCACCCTTTTAGGGCCAGTGACACCTCCCCAGCTGAGACATACCTCTGCCATGGGATGACTGTTCTGTTTGCCATCAATGTTGGTCACCTGGTAGGAGAAACCAGGCAAAAGCTGCTCAGAGGGAACTAGCCAATGGGCCACCATTGTGATGCTAGCTCCAGTGTCTCTGTAGGCCTCAGCTTTTGTACCATTGATGTAGGGCTCCTGTCTGTACCTACCCAAAGTGTTGGGACAGGCAGTGAAGTTGGCAAACCCCATGCCACCATCACAGACAAGAGTATCTGCTGCAGGGGAATTGGCTAAGCCAGGGTCCACCTGTGTTCCCCAAGTAAACCCACCCAAATTTTTGGGGGCACTCCCACCACCTGGGGGATTACTGCTGACAGTAATAGGTGGTGTGACAGGAGTAATTGGAGGAACAGTTTTGTTTGTAGCCCTTGGGCAACTGCTGTCAGTTTTCCAATGCCCAGGAGTTTTACACTCATGGCAGTAAGGCTTTTTACCTGTGGTAGAGGAGGGAGCTTGGGACCCACCACCCTGTGTGGAGTTTTGGGGACCTGAGGAAGATTTCTCTTTTGCTTTATCCCCACCCTTCTCTTGAGGTTTGGTGGTATCTTTCTTTTGGTCACCACCCTGATTCTTAGGCCTGATCCTGGTCCTGACCCATTTATCTGCCCTATTTCCCAATTCTTGGGGAGAGGTCAAATCTGAGTCTCCCAGGTGTTGATGGAGGAGCTGGTTTTGACAGTTACTTAAAATCTGTTCTCTCATCATCGAATTGTACAATCCTGTATAATCAGATACCTTACTTCCCAGCAACCAACCCTCCAAAGCCTTAGTGGCACATTCAACATATTCAGACCAGTCCTGAGTCTGTGTCTTCTGGGTGTCTCTGAACATTAACCTGTACTGTTCAGTGGTTAAGCCTAACCCATCAACTAGGACACTCTTCAGGGCTCTGTAATTTCTGACATCCTCCTCCCTAACAGTGAGGAGTCTGTCTCCGCCTCTTCCTTCAAAGGAGAGCCAGAGGATTGCTGCCCACTGGTCTTCAGGAACCTGCTGTACTTTGCAGGCTCTCTCAAGAGCAGTTATCCATTTGTGGATATCATCCCCACTTTTGTAGGGGGGCACAACCTTAGACAGGTTCCTATTATCAAAGACCCTATCTTTGTCCTTAGGGACAATGCTGCCACCAGTGGGTATAGACCCACTCTCTCTAGGTTGCCTAGCCTTCTTCAGTTTGTCTTCCATCAGGGCTACTTCTAGCTCCTGCTTCCTGATCCTCAGCTGGGCTTCCTGCATTCTGGCCTCATGTTCCCTCCTCTGAGGGGTGGTCATCCTTTTCCTGGAGTGACCTTGAGAGCCTCTAGAGGCATGAGAAGCATTAGAGTCACCTGAGCGATTCCTTTGCCTCCCAAACCCCTGGTTAAGTCCACTGGGGAGATCCAATGGGATGGTCCCATTGTCAGTCCCCAATAGCCTTAGTTTAGCTGGGCCAAGTATAACACTTGGCACTGGGCTAGTTCTCCCTTCATCATCACTACTCTCTGTATCCTCCCCACTTTCCTCCTCTGTAGTATGGTTCTCATCTAAGGGATGGCTATTGGAAAGGGGTACTTCTGTAGCATCTTCAGAAGGGGGGCCTCCTGTTCCTGACCCTAAGGGGGCTAACTGGGAAGCTTTCTTGAGCTCTCTCTGATTTTCATCATTTTGCAAGAGTTCTCTGAGCTCAGCAGAGGTAGGGTTCTTGGGCTGTTTAAGGCCTCTAAGAGTTGCCAAATGCCTGAGCTCATTCTGATTAAGGGTAGCAAAGATGGATGGTGCCCTCTGGGGGTCACTCTCAACAGAGATGGGTACAGTGGACCCCTCTGCCCCAGCCATTGCTCTTAAGTGTGGGTGGATGTGTTGCAATCTACCTACACTTGGGTTTACCTACTAAACCTATCTAGTAGTTGTAGTCAGGGTGTGCTACTCCCTTTGCTCTACAACAACTAAGTTCAGTAGAACTTATGTATATCTAATCTTGTTTTATATGTACCTACAGGTACCTATGTGATCTTTCAATTGGTAACCAAGAGATTACAATGGTAAAACACAGCAAGCTCAAATCCAACCGCTGCTCACCAATGTGAGAAGTTGGCCTGGTATATGATGCTCACTAGTTAAAGTGATCACCTTGTACCATGCCAAGCAACCCTTATGGTGTGGTTGTAAGTCAACCTTTTCGGACTAGCTGCCCTAGTGGTAGCGTAGGCTAAGCAGTCTTTGAGGCTAAACTCGTGAAGCGTGTTAAGCCAGCTGTTTTACCAAATGGAACACCCTTTTATACCAATGAAAGGACACCACACAGGTATATATTCAAAATATATATGTATTTATTTCTCAAAGTAACCCCTAGTCTCTTTATGAGCACAGGAGCACAAATCGTCAAACAAGATTACAGTAGAATACACAGAAGTTGCACTTTATATGGATAGGCCCTGGTGGCCGCTCGAACCATATACTAAAATAGTGGTATAAGTACCACGAACAGAAAAGGGAAAAGGCCTAGGGCCTCTAGAATCGTTGGACCTACAAGGAGCTAACTTCAGTTAGTGACCAGGAGGTCCACGGGTGGCGTGTGCAGAGCAAATAGTCACACGCGTGCTCCCATAGGTTTCAATGGGTGCGTAAAAAGTACAAAGTTACTGCAAAGAGGATCTTCCGGATGGACTAGGAACTCAAGATTTGGAACACAGGCACTAGAGATGTAATACTACACTTGGGCACAGGAGTGCCAGCTTTACCTCACCCACAGGAAGCGGGTGCATAGGCCTCGAAGTGCGTCGGGTTTCTTCTATCTGTTCCGTGGAGCCTGTGGACAAAGATGCTGCAGGCGGTCGGTCCGGAAGAGATGCGGTGGATCCAAGAGTGGATCGGAGATGTTGAAGACCTGTAAGCAGAGGGGACAGTGTTCACAGTCACTAGCCAGTGACCAGCGTGGCACCAGCTGGGTACCAGGCAATGTCGGGTGCAAACAGGAAGAAAGGTGTAGCTTGTCTCTGCAGCCACGTGGTCCCTGGAGGTCGACGACGTCCAGGAGTCGGTTCACGAGCTGTCCCACGCAGGCTCTCGCTGTCAGCGGTGTCGGCAACTTGATCGAAGCAAACAAGCCTTGGCAAAAGCAATTGTTGTAGGAGATGAAATAAGCTGATGGTTCTGACCAGCAAGGTCAGAGGGACTGCGCGTCAAGTGGCAAAATGCAGAAGGGCCCCACGCAGATCGTGGAGATGCTGGAGGGCTCACTTTTGGTGCAGATGCTGCTCGAGGGCTGGGCTTCTCAGATCCCAAAGCACAACTTGGAGGGAGCCTCGGTTGTTGCACTTGTCAGCTTGTCGTGGTCGTTTCAAGATGGCTGGCTCCACGTGTCTCGGTGCCTCCACGGGTCTCCTCTTTTCAGGGACTGTGGATCGGGCGGTGAGAGGTCTGGAGGTCCAGGTCTTGTCAGTCTCTGGGCTCGGGCTCCGGCGGGAGGCGGCGGCAAAGCAGACGTTGATTCGCTGGGTGGTGCTTGCGTTAGCAAGGTGGTCACTCCCTGACCACAGGGGAGATTTCCTTCAGTCTTCTGTGCAGCAGAATGTCGAAGTTCCCGTCTTCTTCTTAGTTTCAAGTTGATTCCAGGATGTCTGAAGTCTTAGGACACAGCTCCTACCTTTAAGCGGATTCTAGGGGCCGGACTACCTGCTAGGTCCCTCCCTATGGGTGGGACCAGGAAGGGGGGTGGTTACACCCCCAATCCTTTGTCCAGCTCGCCCCAGGCCCGGGACTGGTGTGCCCCAGGACCGGTTTGAACTGGCATATGCACCGAGGCTCCTTGTGAGCCACAGGCATGTCTGGTTTCTTTCAAGCCCTACCTGACCAATACACAAAATCCTGTCTGGGGTGGTGCATGCACCTCCCCTGGCAGGAAACCCTTTGTCCACACCTCCCAAGCTGGAAGGACTCCCAGCAGCAGGAGGGCAGACTTGTGTCTGTGGTGGCAGCATCCATTTTGTGGAGCTGAGGCTATGTCTGATTTTACCCGGGTTTCAGGTACTGTACATGTCGTGTCCCTCTAGAAGGGTGGAATGCTAACCCCGTCGCCAGAATTGGCGAGGGGTTAGTATTCCAATTCGTATGACACCTTACTCGACATGTTTTGATAAAGCCAAACCAAAGATAGCATTTAACCGCGAGGTTCATAATGCACTTAAGAGTATATGGTATGACGATATCTGGAAACAGTAGAAGGAAGTTGTTCCGACCACTGCAGACAGGCTCAGCTCATGCCAGAGCACCATCTCACATGGAACCAAGCACTCTGCCTTCAGGATTGTTAAGGCCTGCCATAGGAGTGACTTATAGGTTACCAGGTGTCCCATTTAAGGTTAGGTATAGGTATACTACACCTAAGTAAGAGGTGATTACACCAACTTACCCCAGCTGAGTGATCAGCCAGTTGTGTCAAATTGTTAGGCCAAGCCTGGGGTGGCATAATACATGCTTCAGCCCCTGGCAGGCCTTGGGTACACCAATGCCCTGGGTACCTAGTGTACACTGGTACAGGGGCTGACAGGGTGATCCAACCAATTGGGTATGTACCTAGGGTACATGGAGTCCATTTTAAAGAGAGAACAGCCAGGCTGAGATCCTGAATAGCAGGATCTCAGGCCAACTAAGTCGAAAAACCAGCTAGACACTAGGCAAAAATTTGGGGGTAACCATTGTCAGATATCCACCTTCCTACACTTACTTTTTTCTAGAGTACCCTTCTTTAATTTCTTCATTGTCAGTGTTGGTGTGTGGTTACATATATAAACTTGACCCATTTTGGGCCTATCTATATCCCTTTGCTGTAGGCAGTTGGTATTTCTTGGTGCCCTGACTTACCCCATATCTTGCTCCACGCCGGATTGCGACCAGCACATCGAGGAGGGCGGGACTGCGAGGACCAGCTTCCACAGCGCCTGGAGAAGCAGCGGCGCAGCTGGGTCCTCTTCCAAGCCCCTCCCCTTACTAACGGAGCAGCAGCTCGCGGCCCCCGCTTCGCGGGAGCCGCTCGCGCCTATAAATTGGTGTGGACACTTGATTCCTCTGTGCCCTGACTTACCCCATATCTTGCTCCACGCCGGATTGCGACCAGCACATCGAGGAGGGCGGGACTGCGAGGACCAGCTTCCACAGCGCCTGGAGAAGCAGCGGCGCAGCTGGGTCCTCTTCCAAGCCCCTCCCCTTGGTCACTTAAGCTCTACATATACCGCACCAACATCCGCGGTAGCGGAACGTGTGCGGAACGAAGAGCGGTGCGAAGACCGGGCAAAGAGCGGGCTGTTTTAAGCCGTTCGAGGACGGCCGAGGTACGGCCAAGGCCCCACCGTGTTAACAAGCCCAGCATTTAGTATTGGAAGACTTGTATGAGAATGACGCCAGGGAAACCAGAAGTAGATCTACCCGGGCTGCTGGAGCGCCAAAAGGCCCCCTAGACACCTACTTTGCCAAAGCTGGTTCCCTAATCATTGACGAAATTTCTATTCTTGAACGGCGAATATACCAGGAAATTGACTGGGTTAGAAGATCTTCGCTAGGGCCCTTGGCACTTGCTACCACGCCTGAACAAACTGTCGACCTAAACATGGCAGACCCAGGAGGACCAAATGTTATCCCAGATCTAGCTGACCAGTGCAGTCTTATTTCAAATACCACTGACTGCGAGATGTCCGCTATCACGGAATTAAGCATTATGCCTCTCCCTTCTGCCAGAACGCCATCACTTCCCTTGAAGGGGATTTCTACCCTCCCTTCCGGTGACTTAATCACCGACAACCCCATCTCCACCTTAGACTTAACACGGAGGTCGAGGGAAGGGGCAATACCGAAAAAGGCAAACTGAGCAAAATGAGGTATCTTCTGTTAAAAATATGCCTGCGCCACCCCCCATTTCTAACTGCACAATAGGGAATGAGGTACCTACTCTCTTGGACATCCGAATCCTCCTAAGGGAAATTCTTAATCCCCTGGAGGCTCGCATCTCCAAGATAGAGTCACTTTTAGTGAAAATTCACACGGGTTTACTAGCTACAGTAGAGGGGAAGGAGTCTTCCAATGGCAAGACTAGTAAGGAGAGGGATAACAATTTTGAACACCCACCCAGAAGAGGCCTACCTCTATCCATGCCTACTCTAACGCAACAACCTACTGCATGCACATCAGGGAAACCACCATCACCCAATCCAACCAGCGATAAAACAACTCAACAAGAACCCTTGGCTCCTCCCCCTCTAGAGACACCAACGCTGGCCCCACAGCACAGGATAGTTAATCTCCCACCTCAGGCCATTCCATACGTGGTGATTCTGGCAGGTATTCCGGAATTAACCACCTCTTCCGGAGAATCAGTGGGCGCACTAAAAAATAAAATTATTCACTGGTTGTCCATTAACAGACCCTTGCCAGAGGGCTCACACAGCGAGGTTCTTATGGTTAGGAGAACCCCCTGGATAGGCTCCACTAGAAAGTCTATACAGGGAGACTGTGTCGTGATAAATTTTAGGGACCCTGCGACTGTTAAGTATATCTGTAGTTGGCCCCGGAACACGCAGGGGTCGCCAATTCAAACCCTCCCCCTGTCCTTCTTTTATCCCTCAAAGGGACGTGAGGGGGAGGGAGAGGGATGGGAACTTGTGTCTAGCAGAAGGAACTGGAGGCGGAGATCTATTGTACAAAAAATTCACCCTATCCCTAGAAACATGAGGGATGACTATTTTCCAACATACAATAGGTTTAGCTATTTAGATAGAGTGGATTGACTGGATAGGCAAAATTCAGGGGAGGCGGAGAACCGCAACAGTCCCCCACTACACGTTGCCCCACCTGACATTCTTACTCAGATCATTGGACCCCAGCAGACGCAAACGAATCTGCAATTCTGTGAAGTGTCTCCTATTGAACCTAGTGGTGCGGTACAGGGGAGCCTTACACTAGATCAAATCCATGCCAACTTCAATGCAAATCCCATGGACACTATACCATTATCTCCCAACCTAGAGAATATCAAAGTTCCCTTTTTAAATATTTTATCCTGGAATGTGGCAGGTTTGTCCAATAAACTAAATTGCCCGGCTTGGAATACCTTTATAGAGAATAGGAACATTTGTCTGTTCCAAGAAACCTGGCTGAGGGAAGACTTTACCCGCACTGGCTTCGCTGTTTTTTCGAAAAATGCTAAATGGTGCGGCAAGGGCCGCCCTTCTGGCGGTCTGGCAATTTGGATAGCCACAGATCTAGGTTGCAGGGCTGCCCCGTTGACATTAAATTCGGATGATATCTTGGCCGTACTCCTAGAATGGCCAGACTCGTACCGCTTCTTGGTAATAAATGTCTATTCAAGGCCAGTTCGTTTTTCGAAAGAATCAAGTACTATTGATGAGCTTGATCTTGCCCTCAATACAATCCCTGAAGGCGTCCCCTACATAATAGGAGGAGATCTCAACTGCCATTATGAGCCCCTTATGGGCTCATCGGATAGCTTGACCAAGGAGGAGGATCTTGTTTGGTCTATACCCCCCTCCCAGTTACCGGCTCCAAGAGCCTGGTCCCCTCTGGCGGTGCAAATCTCATCACTTACTTTTAAACACGGACTTAGGGCCTGCAACGGAAGGTTACCATCAGATATACCTCCAAAATGTACCTTTCATAGGGGAAATACAACATCAAACCTCGATTACATCCTAGTCCCACTGGCATTATGGGCAAAGCTAAGCGACTTTCGCATATTGCCAAGAGAGGATAGCGACCATAATGCTTTGGAGCTTGAGCTTCTTTGCGCGGGACTTGAACCTCTGAAAAAGAACAGAGAGTCTCCAGATGTTGGGTTACTTCTTTCCAACAATAGGCGAAGAATAAAATGGGAGACGTTATTAACGAAACAAGGGTTGCTCCCTAAGTTATACGCCTCAGTCACCCCCTTGCTAGAGAAGGCTCAAGTTTTAAATAATGGTTCCAGTACGATGGGTCTATTTATGGAGCTGGGCGAGCTACATGCTGATCTCACTACATCTGTGTCAGAAATTTTAACTAGTAAACCCTACAGGGCCCGTGGGACTACCTCTGGCCCCCTTTGGTATAATTCCGCCAAAAGTGAGCTCCTATTACTAATAAAGAATGGACACGATCGGGACGGAATCAGCGAACAAAGAAAGGCATACAAATTCTTAATTAAGAATGCAAAGCTAGAATGGGAACAGGAAAAGTGGGAGAAATTAACGAAATATCTGGCGTGCAGAGACTCAAGGAAATTTTGGCGCTGTGCAAACACAGGCTCAGAAGAGCTGGTCTCTGCGGTCGAACCCAACATTTCTGCTAAGACCTGGCAGGACCACTTCCAGTCCCTATATATGCCATTAGAGGGGACGGTGGTCGATCCTGTCCAAGCACAAATAAGTATACCCTTGAGTTCGTCCCTATCCTTCTCACATAAAGAAGTCAAAGTAGCCATTATGGGTTTGGCGTCAGGAAAGGCACCGGGTCTGGATGGCCTTCCGGGAGACCTGTTTAAACAGGAACCTGCAGTCTGGGCACCATATTTTGTGTTTTTATTCAATTCTATTTTAAAGGGCATGAAGCTTCCTGATACTTGGCTGGGAGCAGAGATCGTCCCAATTTTCAAAAAGGGTTCGCCTCTGCTCCCAGCCAACTATAGACCAATTAGCCTCATAGATGTCTCCCAAAAATTATTTGGGAGACTTATTCTTAATCACTTACAAGAGTGGATAGATGAATCAAACATCGTGAGCACATATCAGGCTGGCTTTAGGAGGAAAGTCTCCACCATCGGTCAGATTTTTAGATTAAACTGTATACATTGGAAAACTGTTTTAATAGAAGGTGGCACTTTGTATACTATTTTCGTTGACTTACGTGCCGCATTTGATTTAGTCCCTCGGGACAAACTTTGGGGAGTCCTGGACGACATGGGGGTTCCCAATGATATATTAGCCATCTTAAAAAGACTCCATTTGGGGAATTATGCAAGGGTGAGGTTTGGAAGGGGGGGCACCTTGACCGACCGATTCCCCGTTGACAGGGGGGTTAGACAGGGCTGTGTGCTGGCGCCGACTCTGTTCTGCCTCTTTGTCAACGGGGTGATCGATCATTTAAATGCGTTGGAAAATATTGATGCTCCCAGACTCGGAGGCACAGGGGTACCTGCTATTCTTTTTGCGGATGACACCCTGTTGCTCTCAAAGTCTCCAATGGGTATCCAGCGGATCCTTGATGGATTCGCAAATTTCTGTGCGATTCGGGGGTTGGAGATCAATGCCTCGAAGACCAAGTACATGATCTTCAACCCCCCCCAGAAATTACGTCCCAACCCCACACTAGGACCAATCAGGCTGGAAAGGGTCTCCAAATTTGATTACCTAGGGATAACACTAAATGAGTCCATGACCTGGGACTCACATTGCACTAAGGCTAGACTCAAACTAACTCAAATGACAGGTGGTCTGGCAAGGATGTCCCGTGGTTTGACCTATCAGCAACTTTCCTCTCGGCTACAGATCTATAGGATGCAAGCAAATGGGGCAGTGATTTATGGTGCTGAATTATGGGAGCATTCTGCCACCCATACTCTTCAGGTCACTGAGAACAATTTTATTAGACATTTAGCAGGGCTCCCGTCTAGCACCCCTCTTTTACCACTGAGACTGGACCTAGGCCTAAGACCGATTTTGGAAGAATTAAGTCTGAAACCGCTATTGTATTGGCAGAGACTATGGTCGGTTCCAGAACTGTCTATTTATAGAGCCGAGCTACAGGAAATATTGAGACTGTGCAATCCTGTACGGCTTCCTTGGCTCAGACATGTCAAACAAATATGCGAGGTATTGGGCAGGCAAAATCTATGGTCCAACCCAGAAAACATCTGCCCTAGAACTGCACGAAAGTCTCTCTCCAAAGTCTATCATGAATATCAACTGCGTACTAACATAACCAACGCAGAGGAGAGATCTCTGACGGGCAAATTCTTGGCGGTAAAAGACTTATATCTCCAGGAGGATGTTTTTGACAATATTGCCCCCCCCATTTCCAGGAAACTCTTTTTGCAGTGGCGGTATGGCACCCTTCCTTTCAAGGCGCACACTGCACGATGGACAAATACTGAGAGCTCACTTCAATGCCCAGCTTGTGACTACTGGAGGGAATGTGATTTGCATATAATATTCTTCTGTCCAGCATACAGGAAAGCAAGAAACTACTGGCTTGTCCCAATACTGAGAAATCTGGGCTTTAGGTGCTATTATCCTGCTTACAGGATCCTGAAAAGCGATCTGTCTGCCCCAATTGTTTTTGCGTTGACAAAATTTTTAACTTCAATGTGGCGCAGACGTACCCAGTGTATTAAATTATTGAACGAATGATGGTTTTACAAATTGTTAAATTATCTGCAAATTATACTGTATTCCAATGCTATGAATTTTTTTACGCTGTAATTCTTTTATGGTCTAAGTGACCGAAATAAAGATCAATTGAATTGAATTGATTTCTTGTTGATATTGCGCCATTTTTCACTTTAAACTTAAAAAATTCATATTACCGATTCTACTAGTTGCTTTTTGTCATTTTGGTGCAAAATTATTTAATAACATCTGCTATTTGTCTAAATTGGTGTGAGATTTTTCTTGTGTTGCGTTTTCACTTTGTTATTGTTTAAGTGCTGCATAAATACTTTACACATTGGCTCTAAGTTTTTGCCCATCTACCAGAGGGTTAAGCACAGGTTAATTTAGTGACTTTTTGTGGTGCACCCTGACAAGGACTGTCGCTGTTGCTTGAGTAGGGTTTCAACCCCCTCACCCAACGAAACAATTTTTTACAGGTAGACACTCTCTCTTCTGAAGGATACATTTCTCCCTTTATATTATCCAGTGTGGCCCCTAGATAGTCAAGAAGTTGGAGAGTTAACAGTTAAGCCCAGTTGTGTCTATAGGTTGGTTGTGGTGTTCAAGTGTAGCTATGTTTGACCATAAGAAGAAGCTCCTATCAACCAATCATCTATATATGGATAAATGTAAATCTTTTTTTTCGGAGGTGAGCTGCAACCACTGCCATGCATTTGCAGAACGTTCTGAGAACTGACGTGAGTCTGAAAGGAAGGACTTTTTATTGATAATGACCTTTGCTCTTCGTAAATCGTAAAACATTTATGTGTTATTTCGTTATGGGTATGGGAAAATATGCATTTTGAAAATCAGCAGAGCACATCCAGTCTCCTTTCATTATCTGTGGATATATCTGGTGTAAAGCGAACATTCTGAATGTGTGCTCCTTGAACCATTTATTTGCATGCAATGGGTAGAAATAGGTCTAAACCCAGTTTTCTTGGGAACCAAAAAATATGTTTAATATATACCATTTCCTTTTTGAGCTGGAGGAACTGGTTCTAGTGCTTGTTTTTGGAGCAGAGATTTTACCTCCTAACTTAAATGTAGTAATTGATGTTTTGGTGCTGGCTTCGGAGTTATTGATGGTGGTGGATTTTTGAACTGGATAGCGTAGCCATTCTGGATGATTTGTAAAATCCATTTGTTAGTGGTTATTAATCTCTACTTAAATTATGTGATATACTCCCTCCCACTGGAGCGGGAAACAGTGCAGAGGGAGTGGGATTTTCAATATTTTGATTGGGCTTGTGACTTGGAAGAGTTTTGGAGCTATGATTGCTGCTGGATATGTTGACTTCTCCAATTGCTCCTGTGTTGGAAATGCTGTTGCTGTATAATTGATATGCTGGCTTATTTTTTAAACTAACATGTTGTTCTCTTGTGAACCACAATCCCTCGAACATTGAGCACTATTAATGATATGATTATTTTGCTGCATTTTTAAATATTTTATATCCAGCTGAACTCAATTAAATTTAGGAGTTATGCAAATCTGCATCATGTAGATACTGTCTTCCTTGTCCACCCAAGTTATGATGTAGGAAGGAAATGTGTTACGAAGTTGGCTATATAGGTTATATGTGCGATATAGGAGAATAAAAGAGAACTCTTTTATCTCATCCCCACGTGCTGGCATCTTTTCTTCTTTGAGACACAAGCTTCGTTATAGTTAGGAAAAGTTAATTGAATATTTCTATACAAAATAGTTATGTGAATGTTATGTTAAGGGATTTGTAAAGCGCCCTGTTCCTTCAAAGAGTGTCCCCGCGCTAGAGATACGGCACTAAGATCAATTGTTGGATAAAGTCAAGTTCATCTTAAGAGTCAGTCAATCCTACATTCTTTGCCTAAATAGACAAGTCTTGAGATTTTTTCAGACCCTCACTTCTGATGGATCTAGTCTCAGGTCCAATGGCATCGAATTCCAGAGTTTGGCTGCCAGGAGTCCAAAAGAGCTGCCCCGCAAGTGCATTCTGTTCACTCTAGGGATCACGGTTAGGGCCCCCCCACAACACCTAAGGTGTCCAGAGGGAGTAAAGGCAGGAATCAGAGGATGCAGATAACATGGGTTCCTCTGGTTCAGTATACTATGAGCAAAACAGAGTGCTTTAAAAGAGACTCTGTGCTTAATGGGGAGCCAATATAATTCCGCAAGACCTGGACTCGTAGAGGACTGTTTTAGACTTTTTAGTAGCAGCCGGGCCGCAGCATTTTGTACTCTTTGAAGCATCCACAACCTGCCTTTTAAGACCCCCAGATAGAGTATGTTGCAGTAATCTAGCCGAGACACCAACAAAGCTTGTATTACCGTCTTTTTAGCTGAATCCAGTAAGAGCCCTAGAATCTTCCGTAGCAGTTATAGTTATAACTTACAGTTATAACTTGTGCCCTGACCAAAATGTGCTATAACTCACACACCTTTAGAATTTGTAAGGTTTGTGCAGTTCAAGTTGGTTTTGTATAGAATGAATATATTAGCTTTTCCTAACTATAATTAAGCTTTAACCTTTGTTTTTTTCATTCAAATTTGTTTCTAACATATGACAAACTTAATCAATCATTTTTTTTCTTTTCATGTGTTTTCAGACAAAAGCACCTTTTCAGTCATCATTTAGAATCTTTACAGTTCTCAATATGATCATAAAGCAGTAGTTATCATGAAACATTGGGGGGAAAAATCAATTGGATTGAGAAAAAAACCCATAGATGCTGTGAGTATCCAACTGTTAAAGTACCAAATTAACTAATTCCATATATGTGAACACATAGAATAAAACACTTAGAGGAGATATTTGCACATTATCAAATAATGCCAGGCCACATTTTGACATATCTCCTAAATGATCTAATACAACTCATAAGTGCTATTTTTGCTTTATAACTATAGTACCATCGTAAGTTAGAATTCTTGCTGTAAAATAAGAAGGTAAATGTCTTGTAAATATTTAGGCAGCCCGACTTTAAGAGTAAGAGTACTATCATTACATTCGGTCCAACCTGTAGATTGTGTAGTGTCCCAATGCTGCAGTTTCTCTGCGATGAAAAATGATGGAATTAGTAGCATAAGTAAGTCCTGAAATCGAAATTTGGGAAGTAGTAAAGTAGGAAATAGAAGTATGTATTTTTTTGTTATTGAAAGTACACCTTTGAATCATGAAGATCACATATTTGGTTACCATTGTTAAATTAAGTGTGCAGACAAGTTGTGATGTACAGTTTAGTCATAAGTTGTTTAGCGTAGCTTTTAATATTCAACTGTTAAATGGAACAGATTTGTAATTAGGTAATGATAGATATACAAATGTAATTATTCACGTTCCCAATAGTAGCTTATACTGAACAGGCCACAACTTGGGTGAGTTTCGGTAGCTATTATTTCTTGAACAGTCATACAGAATTCTTGAGCATCATGTTGTTCATTAATAGAAAATTGAATAGCACCACTACACATCAATACCATTTGTGGAGTGGCATATGTGGTTGTGTGACAAAATGTTTTCATGAAGAATTTTTCAACGTTTTGCAGAAGCATTGATCTACATATTGGTATATCATTCTTTTGACAGATGGGAGATAAAAAAGAAGATTTACAATTACATTGCTGTACCAATATATACCATTTTAATTTTGAAACTGATTTCCCGTTATTTCAATATGCTTGCTTCTCTGGATTTTTTTGGGTTCTTCCAAATTTTCTTCAACATTGTACCTTGTTTCAATTTTTCATTTGAAAGACATTTTAGCATATATTCACCAAGATGAGGAGTGTATTGCAAACCATTAAATTCTGTTACACAGCTATTGTCTGCCTTCATTTTTGTCTCATCAAAATCCTATAGTACACAGTTGTGTAACTTTTTCAACTCTAGAGTTATGCTATGCACTCTTTGAATACTGTTGACCTAATGTTAATAGGTGAATAATCAAACTTAGTCCTTGTGGTTTGTGTATTGTTATGGCATGAGCCAAATAAATTGTTCTTGACGAATATATAAATCTTTCATAAGTAAAAATCTTGCTGCACAACAGGAGATCGGTTTTTGCTGCTTAATGTGGTAAAATTTAACACAAATTCAATCTATAGATTTTTTTCCCCAGATGTAATAAAGTCTACTACAAATCCCAGGGCTCCATTTATTAGTCCTTCTTCTACATGTAAATTTTGACATAACATTATGCAATCATTTTTACATAGCTGTAAATCCATCTCTAAGCCCGCTGTACGTGAAACTGATTTTTCCATGTTTTGTAATTTTGTAGCTAAAGTTTTGCTTATAGGTATGTTTATTCCGTGATTCTCCACTTAGACAATGTAAGGTAATTCCTTTGATGGTATGTGCAGCTAAACCAGTAGGAGCAGTAACTACACAAGATAAATTAGAGCTATTAACTTTATGGACATAAGCAGTAATACCTTTAATAAGAAAGCTTTTTCCTGTGCCTACTTGTCAACTTACATACTGTAATGTATGCTCATAAGTACTACATTCACATATTCCATTTTCATATTGAAGTTCATGACCTACTCAATGTTTTATATGTTTGCAAATTTGAAGTTGTTTGTTATTTAACTGAGATACAAACTTATTTAAATTATGTGCATCCTTTTTGACTTGGTCCATTAAATTTTCAACGTCGTCCATTGCAATGGCGGCTCCAGTATCAATAGTTGGTTGTCCAAGAGGGTGGGCAGCCCTGGAATTAGAAGTATTAATAGTAGATGCAGTATTCCATTGAATTTCTGTATTCAAATTGTTTTCTTCTTCTATTTCTTGATTGTGTATATCAAAGTTTGTCTCAAATTCAGGCAATGCAATGTCATTTTTGTAAACATTAAATGCATCTTCATAGCATTGAAAGGGACCTACAAGTTTTTCTTCTTTGCACCACGGTTTACATAGTTGAAGAGGTGCTAAGTAGTAAAATTCTTTCATATAGGCCTATCTACCTAATTAATTCTGAGATTAAGCTATTCGCTAAGATCCTAGCTAATTAGCTATAAGAGACCCTGTCCTTTTTGGTTCATAGCGACCAATGTTGCGTCATGCTGCCCTGCAGCAACCAGCATTGCATTCATCAAGTCCAACTGGCCATCTCCCAAGCACATCGCCTCCAATATCCCTCTACCCTACTCCTAAAAAAACTTGGAGAAGGCATGCGCCACATTTGATTGGTCCTTCTTGAACAGTTTTTTTTAATGTGCTGGGCTGGGGACGCACAACTTTTCAAAATTACCAAGCTTCTGTACTCCAAACCTTCAGACAAGTCCAAATAAATGATTAGCTCTACACCCCTTCCATTATTGCAAAGACTCCCGTCAGAGTTGCCCATTCTTCCTGCTCCTCTTTGTCCTGGCCATTGAGCCTCTTGTAGGGCTCAAACGCTGTGACGCCCTAATTTAAGGATGGTGCTGGGAGGACGGACATGAGGAGAGAATTGAGTTGTATGCGGATAATGTTCTGCTCTTTCTGACCAATCCACAAGCCCCGGGCCCTGTTGTTTGGCACTACTTGACATCTATGAAGAGTCCTCTGGAATTTGGATGAATAAAACTAAATCCATACTGGTCGAGGTCAGAGGTGTTTTAAGTGTCTGCTCTTAGCAATCCGAAATTCCAATACTCTGTCTAATGTTCCAATATCTGGGTATACATATTTCTTTGCTCCCAAAATTAGCTAGGAGCCTTCACTTGACAACCCTCATGACCAAAATGAAAAAAGAGCTTTAGAAATGGGCACGCCTGCCACTTCACGTTTTGATGCGAGTGGCCCTCTTCAAGATGAGGATACTGCCTCTCTTCTTGTACGTGTTTCAAAACTTGCCTCACCCGATAACCAATCAATGGTTCAAATCCCTCAATTACACAATCCTCTCTTTCTTATGGGTGGCAGCTATCCCCAGATTGCCTTTGCCAAATGCTACCTGTCTCCATAGGACAGAGGGATGGGGATGGCAGATCTACATGCTATTATAGAACCTTGCAGTTAGTCCTCATTAATGAGTGGCTACATGGGAGGATGGGACAACCCAGCCTACTGAGAACTGGCCGTTGTAGGAATGGACAAGATTAAGCGATTTTTGTACAGAGCACCTATCCCTCATTCACTTCCAGAGATCACCAGTGTGGTTTTGCTGAGCTGGAGAGTTGCACTCTGTCTTGCGAGGTGGGACCGTAGATGGACACAGATGACCCCCTATGGCAGGGAAAGTGGCTGCACCGCACTGCATGACTGGAGGAATTCATGAAATGGGATAGGACAGGTTGCACCCATCTTTGGAAAGTCTGGTCTGGGAGCCACATACAGATGTTCTACAAGATAGAAAAACATTAAACTCCTCTCCCATAGTCAGTTTCAAAAGTACCTGCAATTACGAGACACACTTACAGCTAACATCTTCCCCGAAAGTGAAATCTCTGAATTTAGTCCCCTTGAAGCCAAACTAAAGGGTACCCTGAGTGCTATCTCTCAGATACACCATACTCTATTCACTGATGCCCCAAACTGATTTGAGACTTTAGAAGAGTGAGGGGAGACATGGGTTGGTGAACTGCATGACAAAGACTGGAGAGAGACTTGAATGGTCCCCAAGGAACTTGCTATTTCAACATGCCTCAGGTTGACCAAGCTTAACTATCTCCACCTCACTGATATGACACGCCTTCGGCTCCAACGTGCCGGGAAGGTTTACCTAGTCACTTGTTTCAAACTCAGCTAGAGTAGCACTACTGGGATTGCTGGAAGACCTTGGCGGCCCAAGGGTGGAGCGCCAATTTGGTTACCAAGTCTCACATTGCCCGTAAATTGGAATCCCCACATCCTCCTGCACTTGTCAAATGGTGAGTGGGGGTGGATTGGTGAACTCAACTCAACAACAACAACTTATCTATAAACACGGCAAGATACGGGGCAAATGGTGGTAATATCATGGACTAGATCTGGATTATAGACTATTGTATGTTTATGAAACATGGTAATGTCTGCAATACTGTTGGCCTTACTATTTTGTATATGTGTTTTAAATATAATAAAACTTGTTAACCAAAATAATTATTGATTTTTGTGTTTTTTACCAGACACTAATACGTGCTCCTTTAGCTTCTTCATCTGATACAGTCCTAAAGCATAACCAATCATGTCTCTAAAGTGCAGCAGGTGTATACAAAAATGTTGATATATTTGTTCAGCTTCTTGTTCAATAATCTGTTCAAACTGTCCTTTTTCTGAAAGTTTGATGAGATGTATTGTCCGTACGATTCAAATTTGTTTACATACATTCTGCTTGAATCACAAGGCTCCTTCGTGACTGTGAGCTTTTTTCTATTAATGGCAAGAGATTCTGTCTGACTATTTTACTAGGCAGGTTGTTCCTTTGCTCTTTTCTGCTTTTACACAATGGCTGAAGCTACATCTTCTGTCCAGGAAGAGCATCCACAACCTGTTGAGAATGAGGAGGAAGATACACCTCTTCAAAGAAAAGGAAGTGATGTCTGGAAGCACTTTACTATGCCTTTACGTGCAGTGCAATATTTGCGCCAAGCAGTTATCTGAGGCACTGCAAAGAAGTATTCACATGGGACAAGTTCCATGTGGAAGCAAATAAAAATAATTCATGAAAAGGTCTACTACTGAATGATGAAGGACAAAGCATGTGCAGTAGGACAGTCAGTCTCTACAGCACCCTTGGAAGAACCATCATCACCTGCAGTCACTACAATACCAGCTGCCTGCAAAGAATTGAGTGACATGGTTATTTAGTATGTGAAATACCACATGCTTGTTTCTGTAAAAATGTCTTCTGTGGGTGCATTCTTGGACATAGTGAAGAATGCTTTTTTACAGACTGAAGCCCGTTGCTTATTTGCATGTTCCCATCCTATCCTTTTTACTACCATGTTCACTTTTTGTTAAAAAAATAAAAATGAAGAAAAAAATTAAAACACAGTTTTAAAAAAAACCTAGGAAAATAAACAGTTCTTTTTACAACCACCATCTGGTCAAACAAAGAGCTAACTCTGTGTTTTTTTAATGTGTCATGTGAGTGGAGAGTGGGTGTGTCAGTGTGTGAATCAGTGTATGCCTGAGTGTATTATTGCATGCATTAGTGTGTGGCTGGGTGTGTCAGTGTTAACATTGCTGTATACTTGGTTTTATTAGTGTATGCATTGGTGTATGCGTGGGTGTGTCAGTGTATGTGTCAGGGTGTGCCCTAAGTGCGTTGTTGGCTGCATTTGTATTTGGCTGGGTGTGCCAGCATCTGCATTTTCATATGCCTGGCTATGCATTGGTATATGATTGGCTCTGTCAGTGTATGCGTCTTTGTCTGCCTGGGTGTGTTATCATATGCATCAGCGTGTAGCAGGGTGTATTAGTGTATGGATGAGTGTATGCCTGGCTGTATCAGGGTTTGCATTAATGTGTATTAGTGTATGCATGAGTGTGTGCCTGGGTGTGTTATTGCATGTATTAGTGTTTGACTGGGTGTGTTGATGTCTGTATGGACATCAGAGTGGGTGTGAGAGTGTCTGTGTGTGTGAGTAAGTGTGAGAATGTCTGTATGAGAGTCAGAGGCCATGTGAGAGTTTCTGTCTATGTGTGAGTAGGTGTGAGAGTGTCTGTATGGGCATCAGAGTTGGTGTCAGAGTGTCTGTGTGTGTGAGTGGGTATGAGAGTGTCTGTGTGTGGGTGGGAGTAAGTGTGTTTGCAAGAGCATCAGAGTGGGTGTTCGAGTGTCTGGATGTGTGAGCGGGAATGAAAGTGTTTGCATGAGCATCAGAGAGGGTGTGGGAGTGTCTGGGGATGTGAGAGGGTATGAGAGTGTCTGCATGGGGATAAGAGTAGGTGTGACAGTGTCTGTCTATAAGTGTGACTGGGTGTGAAAGTGTCTGTGTGTGTCAGTGGGTGGGAGAGTGTCTACATGGGTGTTAGAGTGGGTGTGAGAGTACCTCTATGGCTGTCAGAGTGTGTATGAGAGTGTCAGTGTGTGTAGGTGGGTGTGACAGTGTCTATGTGTGTTACCAGGTGTGAAAGTGTCTGTGAGTCAGTGTCTGTATTAGTGTCAGAGTAGGTGTGAGAGTGTCTGTATGGGTATCAGAGTGAGCATGAGAGTGTATGTGTGTGTAGATGGGTGTGATAGTGTCTGTCTAGTCATCGGAGTGGGTGTGAGAGTGTCAGTGAGAGTGAGAGTGTGTGGGCATCAGAGTGGGTGTGAGAATATGTATGAGTGGGAGTGAGATTGTCTGTATGGGCATCAGGTTAGGTGTAAGAGTGTCTGTGTGAGTGGAAGTGAGAGTGTCTGTATAGGCATCAGAGTGCATTTGAGGGTGTCTGTGTGTGTAAGTGGGTGTGAGAGTGTCTGTATGCGTGTCAGGGTGAGTGTGAGAGTGTATGTGTGTGTAAGTGGGTGTGATAGTGTCTGTCTGGTCATCAGAGTGGGTGTGAGAGTGTCGGTAAGTAAGTGGAGTGTATGGGCATCAGAGTGGGTGTGAGAGTATGTGTGAGTGGGTGTGAGAGTGTCTGTATGGGCATCAGAGTGGGTGCAAGAGTGTTTGTGTGTGAGTGGAAGTGAGAGTGTCTGTATGGGCATCAGAGTGGGTGTGAGAGAGTCTGTAGGGACTTCAGAGTGGGTATGAGAGTGCCTGTCTGTGTGTGTGAGTGGGTATGAAACTGTCTGTATGGCCATCAGAATGGGTGTAGAGTGTCTGTGAGAATGTTTGTTTGAGTGTTTGAGTGGATATGAGAGTGTCGGTGTGTCTCAGTGGATGTGAGAGTGTCTGTATGGGGGTCAGAGTGGATGTGTGATTATATAAATATATATATTTTTGATTTGCGGTGGGATCCACATGAATCTCGTGCATGACACAAAAAAATGTTTTTTGCCATTTTGCTGCCCATTGTACATGCTTTCCCCACATCTATAACATAAACATGGGGTCAGGAAAGCTATAACCTGATCCCTTCATTTAGTTTACATGAAACTAGCCCAAGGGACCGTTTCCCTATATATAAAATGGTGGGTGCAACTTTTCTATCAAGTTGCGGACAGCCAATCAGGACCTTGATTTGGTGCGTGGATTCGTGGATCCCAAAATTTGGTCTTCAGTAATATTTCCGAAACTACTGAACGGATTTACATCAATTCACAAAAAAGCACGGTTGCTGGATGAAGAGCTAGATTTATGCCACATTTGGTATAATTCTGTCCAGCGGTTCAGGCTGTAGCCGTGTTCAAAATCCCTATGGGAAAATGCATCAGGAAAACACGTTTTCGGAACCCCTCTTTTGCTCAGCCCCCGCTTGACTAATCATTCTGAATCTTTCAAGACAACAGCTGAACGAGTTTTCAAACTTTCGTGAAGATTCACCAAACGGTATATATAGATATATATATATATATATATATATATATATATATATATATACACACATATACATATACATATATATATATATATATATATACATATACATATATATATATATATATATATATATATATATATATATATATATATATATATATGTCATAAAAAAATAAAGGTTAAAGTGACGCTATAGTTAGGTCTGGTAATAATATCTTACTTTACATTAAAGAAAAACCTTAGAAGATCAGTGAAAAAACCAAGTGTTAAAGTGAGGTTATAGTTAGGTGACAATGTCACTGAAATTCACCAGTTATAGTTTACTGAGCTAATTATAACTTGCTACCCCCACCATGCACTGCCTATGACCTCACATAATATGTCATTCATGAACTCATGACATGTTCAATTACATTATTGATGACATCACTGATAACATCTCAATTGACATCACTGATGCCTTCACTGAAGAATTTTTGTTATTTTATAAGAACAGTGATCCTTGGTAAGGAGCTCATGTAAATAAACAATCAATATAGACTAGAATCAGTGCTATATTACTCCTGTCCAGCAGGACAGTCAAATTTAATGAATAGCGAAGTTGGAGATCTAACAAGAAACAATAAAGTGGGACACAGTCCTGCGTCCTACACATTTACAAAACTTATACATTGAACAAAACATTCAGGCAGGGCAAGAAAAGCTTGTATGCAATGCGGACGGTTAAACAAGCAAAATGAAAGCGAGGGTAAGTTACTTACCTGTAATCCTAGTTCTCTTCCAGGGGTATCCTCATCAAAGTCATAAGCACTGAATATTCCCGCCCATGTGCGGGGACCCCGGAAATAATAAAATTATATATGTAAAAACACATATATATACAGCTCTGTATATGTATAAACATATATCATTTTTTCAAGCAAATGCAGCTCCCATAAAAGGCTAGGCAATGTAAATATATACATCCAATAACACATATATATATATATATATAAAGGTATAACAATACACCTAAATCTCTTTTTTTTTTTTTTTTTTTTAATGAGGTAAACACTCATGAGAAAGCAAAAAATAAAGAGAACAAAGTGTGGAAACACACAGATGTACAACACATTGCCAGCCTGCAGGCTGCATTGCAATATAATACCATAGAGACTAAAAAGCCCTGTACAGGTAAAAACTGGCACCGTGCCTTTAAGGCAGCCCTGACTTCCACATCCCATCATGCCTCAGGGGTGACAGTTAGGTCAGTTGTTCTTTGCGGGACCGTAGTCCTAAACACAAAGATATATCCTTTCCATAATGAATAATACATTTCTTCTCATTTGCCTGGGGAGGTGGGTGGGTTGCTTATGACTTTGATGAGGATACCCCTGGAAGAGAACTAGGATTACAGGTAAGTAACTTACCCTTCTCTTCCAGGGGATCCTCATCAATAGTCATAAGCACTGAATAGAGTAGCAAGCTCCCCTTCCACCAGCAGGCAAATGAAACTAAGGTTGTATCACCCATGGAGAAAGAGAATCATGAAAATGATTATGCTTGGAACAGATTCCTCAAGGAGGCTTGTCCTACTTGAGTGTCTGCTCTGGTGTCCGAATCCAGACAATAATGCCTGGTAAAAGTGTGGACAGACCTCCAAGTGGCTGCCTTGCAGATCTCGGAGAGTGGGACATTATTGAGAAAAGCCGCGGTAGCCGCTTTTCCTCTTGTCGAATGCGCTTTAGGGCGCGCCCCCAATGGTTTCTGAGCCAGTTGGTAGGCCAATGTAATACTTGAAACAATCCACCTAGCAATGGAACGTTTGGATGCAGCAAAGCCCATACGGACAATCCCATAGTTCACAAACAATTGGTCAGATTTCCTGATATTCTTAGTCCTATCTAGGTAGAATTTTAGGACCCTTCTGACATCTAGAGAATGCAACGCCCTCTCTGCCGGAGAGGAGGGGTTGGGAAAAAAGGTTGGTAAGGAGATGGCTTGGTTTACATGAAACTCCGATACCACCTTGGGTAGGAACGAAGGGTGAGTTCTCATCACCACCCTATTTAGATGAAAAACAGTGTAGGGTTCTTTAGAACAGAGGGCCTGTATCTCACTGACCCTCCGTGCTGAAGTGATGGCTATTAAAAATGCTGTCTTCCATGTGAGGTGCTGTAGGGTAGCCTTATGAATAGGCTCAAAAGGCGAACCCATGAGCTTCGACAGAACCAAGTTTAGCTCCCAGGAAGGAGAGGGAGGTCTAACAGGGGGATAGACTTTCTTGAGCCCTTGCAAGAAATCCTTCACTACCTGCACTTTAAAAAATGACTGCTGTGAAGGC
Organism: Triturus cristatus; assembly: GCF_964204655.1. NCBI lineage: Eukaryota > Metazoa > Chordata > Amphibia > Caudata > Salamandridae > Triturus > Triturus cristatus. The sequence goes on along the minus strand of NC_140581.1, from coordinate 763,236,960 downwards.
GAACGCCTGTATGCTGTTATGGCTGCTAGGTGAACCTTTATGGATGAAAATTTTAACCCTGCCCTTGCTAAATGTAGAAGATAGGGCAAAATTACATCCTCCTGGCATTTAGTGGGATCATAATGATGCTGAGCACACCATATATAAAATCTTTTCCACTTACAGAAGTAGGAGTGTCTTGTCGAAGGCCTCCTGGCTTCCTTCAGTATGGACATACACTCTTGAGGGAGGTTCAGATGGCCATACTGGAGGACTTCAGGAGCCATGCTGTTAAGCTCAGCGAGGGAAGGCTGGGATGGTAAATCTTCCCCTGCATCTTGGATAACAAGTCCGGCCTGCACGGCAGCCGCTTGTGGGGGCGGATCGACATGTGTAGGAGATCCGTGTACCACCACTGCCTCGGCCAGTCCGGTGCTATGAGTATCATCTTGGCAGATGAATTCTGTAGCTTGGTCACCACCTTGGGAATTAGTGGGAGAGGCGGAAAAGCGTACACAAATGTCATTGACCAATTGATCAAAAGGGCATTCCCTAGGGATCCTGGTCGATGGTATCTTGAGGCGAAGCCTCGGCATTTTGTGTTTTGCTCGTCCGCAAAGAGGTCCACTTGCGGGCGCCCCCATTCCCCGAAGATGTCTTCTAACACTTCGTCGTTGATTACCCAGTCCTCTGGCTCTTGAAAATGCCGACTGAGCAAGTCTGCTTGCACGTTGAGTTCTCCTGGTAGGTGCACCGCTTTCAATGAGATGTTCCTTGCTAGGATCCAGTGCCACAGGGACTGAGCTTCCAGCGAGAGCGTTCTGGATCGAGTACCCCCCTGCTTGTTCAGGTAGTACATTGTGGTGGTATTGTCCGTCTGTACTAGAATGGTACTCGTCGTTATCGCAGGTAGGAACGCTTTGAGGGCTAGGTGGACCGCCCTGAGCTCCAGCATGTTGATGTGGTACAACTGCTCGCTGCTGGACCACCGTCCTTGAGTTTGCAGAGTCCCAAAATGCGCACCCCATCCCTGAAGGGATGCGTCGGTGATTAAGGTCTGAGTTGGGGGCTCTTGATGGAAGGGAATCCCCACTTGCAGATTCCTTGGCTTCAGCCACCACTTGATTGACTGTTTGGCTGCAGAGGAGAGGCAAACCTTTTCTTCCCACAGGGAGTTCCTTTGATCCCATTTGTCCTCGAGATCTTGCTGGAGAGGACGCATCCTTAGCCTGGCATTGGGCACTAGGAAGATGCAGGATGCCATGGCCCCTAGCAGAGATGAGATTTGCCTTGCCGACGACAGATTGCTGGTCATAATCTGTCTGCCTTTTAGCATAATGGATGACTGTCTTTCCTCCGAAGGAAACACTTTTCCTACTACGGAGTCTATAGTTGCACCCAGGTAGTGGATCCTCTGCGTTGGTGAAAAATTGGACTTTTTGACATTCACTCTGAGACCCAACCTGCGACATAAGTTCAGGCATAGCGACAGCTGTGTCCGCACATTCTGTGGTGATGAGCCCTTTATTAGCCAGTCGTCTAGGTAGGGATAGACGAAGACTCCTGCGCGCCTCAGAGCAGCCGCTACTACTGCCACGCATTTTGTGAATACTCGAGGAGCTGACTTCAGGCCAAATGGGAGGACTTTGAACTGATAGTGAGCGTTGCCTACCACAAACCTGAGAAATTTTCGATGATTCCTTAGGATGGGAATATGGAAATATGCATCCTGAAGGTCCAGTGAACACATCCAATCGCCCATCCGGAGAAGAGGATATATTTGGTGGAGCGCCAGCATGCGAAATTTTTCCTTTCTTATGTGCTTGTTCAGTATCCGTAGGTCTAAAATGGGTCTGAACTCCACCTTCACACTCCTCTTTTGGATGAGAAAATATCTGGAGTAAACTCCCTTTCCTCTCTGGTTTATGGGCACTTTCTCTATTGCAGATTTGAGTAGTAGCGTCGCTACCTCTTCTCTGAGCTGCTTTAGATGCTGGGATGACTTGACAGGAGGAATCGATGGGGGGTGACTTCTGAAACGAAGCGAGTACCCATGACGCAGTATATTGAGTACCCACTTGTCCTTTGTGATTGTCTGCCACTCTGGAAGATGATGCGCAACACTTCCTCCCACCGGAGCGGTGGACAGCATCGGAGGAAGCGGTTTCTCATTGCTTCCCCGGTGCTTTGTTTCCAGCATTAGACTGCCTGTTGTTACCTCGTCCCCTGGATGGCTTGCGGGACTGGTATTGCTGTTTCTTTTGACCTTGCTGGTCCTGGTTCTTTTGCCAATGAGGGGTTTGAACCCTCTGTTGGTAATTGCGCCTGTCATTTCCCTTGCGGCGTCGAAACTCTTTCCTCTTTTCAAGCCCGACTGCTTTCATGGTGTCCAGCTCTGCTTTCATACGGGCCATTTCCTCGTCTGCATGGGACCCAAAAAGAGAACTACCGGAGAAAGGCAGATTTAAAATTCTTGCCTGCGCTTCCGGTTTCAAGGCCGTCAATCTAAGCCAGGATGTTCTTCTGGCTGTGACTCCATGTGCATATTCATGCGCTGCCAGTGTTGCCCCATCCGCCGCTGCACTTATGATCTGGTTAGAAACCAGACTCCCCTCATGCAAAATCTCTTCAAAGTCCCGTCTGTCCTCTGATGGAACTTTTTCAATGAACCTCTGAAGAGAGTCCCATAGTGACCTATCATAGCGCCCCAGAAGCGCCGAGGCACTTGCCACCTTCAAGCTTGAGGATGCTGAGCCGCAAACTTTCCTCCCCCAGGAGTCTTGCGTTTTACTGTCCTTATCTGGTGGCACCGTTGAAGATCCAGCTACTGCATGCGTCTTTCTGGCAGCGGCGGTGATGACAGAGTCCGGTGGAGGATCTGTTTTAAGGAATAGCGGATCCTCCGGAGCTGGACGGTACTTTTTTAGAATTCTCGCCGGCGCCGTTTTGGTGGTTGCTGGCGTGAGAAAGATATCCATTACCGGTTGTAGCAAACCGGGGACTAATGGCAATAACGGGCGTGTCACTGTGCGTTCATGAAGAGTTTCAAAAATTATGGATGCGGTGGTCTCCTGAACCGGCATAGGGATATTTAATTTTGTAGCTCCTCTACACAACACTTCTTGAAATGTAGAAATATCATCTACCGGAGATACCCGAGAGGGTGGCGTCTCCGAGAGTGTCGGTGAATAATCCCTTTTGGATGATCTGGAAGAAGGGGAGGTAGAAGGGGTCCTACGGCGCCTTCTCTCTGATCTGGTCGACTCTCTTCTGAGGGAGGCAGACCTGGATCGCCTTCTTGGTGCTCGAGAGTGACTTCGGGATTCTCTTTCTCGAGATCTTGGTCTGATCGGTGTCGCTGGGAATACCACGCCCCTTATTCTTGTTAGCGATGCCTTTATTGCGTCTGGTACAGCAGGGTTCTGAGGCATCTCCCTTACGGGACTCTGAGGTACAGCATTGTCCTCCTCCTGCGAACTTTCTCTTGCAGGTACTGGAGATTGATGCACAAGCTCTGGTGATTCTGATCTTGAACCTGAGCCCTCTGATCCTGAAGGCGAGATAGATATGAGACGCGGTGACTCAGGAGTCGTATATATCAGTCTATGAGGAGATTTTCGCCTTGAGACTGGTCGAATCGTGAGGCGAATATGCGACACCTCCTGCGTACCCTCAACAGAGGGCTGCCTCGACGGTGATAGGCCTATCACCGGAGATCTTTGACTCGAATCTTCGAGGCTCCGAGCTTCTTGTCTCGACGTCGAGATTATCTTCGACGGAGGCTTCATGTACCTCACCAAAGCTTTGGAGACCTGTGAGGACGGAGGCACCTGCCTCGACGTCGACTCCGACGGAGGCACCTGCCTCGACGTCGACTCCGACGGAGGCACCTGCCTCGACGTCGACTCCGACGGAGGCCTCTGCCTCGACGTCGACTCCGACGGAGGCCTCTGCCTCGACGTCGACTCCGACGGAGGCTCCTGCCTCGACGTCGGCCCTGACGGAGGCGTCTGCTCCGACGTCACTCCTGACGGAGACTTTTGTCTCGACGTCGAATGCTCCGACGACGTCGAAAGCCTCTTCGCCGTCGAACGATGTTTCCTCGACGGCGATCTTGATCTTGACGGCGATCTTGGTCTCGACGTCGACTGTGGAGATCGCCTACGTACTTCTCGCGACGTCGAATGATGTCTCGCCGACCTCGACGTCGAACGATGTCTTTCTTTCGACGACGAACGATATCTCTGTGCAGACGTCGATCGATCTTCTCTTGACGTCGACAGATGCTTTTTCGACGTTGAACTGTGGCGCCGAGACCTCGACGCCGAGCTTATAGATGCCGTCGACGTCGAACGCATCCGCTTCGACGCTGAATCTAAAGTCGACGACGATTTTCTCTTTGCAGCATGACTTCCCCTTGACTCCTCACCTCTCCGCGACGATCCCGCCGCTGGAGTCTTCGACGCCGAGCCCGACGTCGATGGGGAGCAAACAGGGACCAACTGCCTCGACGTCGACCGTTCTGCTAGGCCATACAGCCTAATCCTCTCCCTCTCCTTTAAAGTCCTTTTGGAAAGGTCTTCACAATGACGACATGTTGCTGGAGAGTGAGAGTCCGGCAGACAGATGATACACACCTCATGTGTGTCTGACGCAGCCTTCTTTTTTCCACAAGATGGGCATGGAACAAATAAAGAAGGCATTTTTCTGACAAAACGGCTGAAAAATCAGTCAGAAAAACACAGGATACTGACTTCCTCACAGAAGTTGTAAGAAGAAGTCCAAAAAAATCTTAAAGTTGTAATAATTCTTGACTAAAGAGTCAAAAAAGAAGAGAGCTGAATTCCAGGGTCCTGACTGAAGGAGCCGGAAAGAACAACTGACCTAACTGTCACCCCTGAGGCATGATGGGATGTGGAAGTCAGGGCTGCCTTAAAGGCACGGTGCCAGTTTTTACCTGTACAGGGCTTTTTAGTCTCTATGGTATTATATTGCAATGCAGCCTGCAGGCTGGCAATGTGTTGTACATCTGTGTGTTTCCACACTTTGTTCTCTTTATTTTTTGCTTTCTCATGAGTGTTTACCTCATTAAAAAAAAAAAAAAAAAAAAGAGATTTAGGTGTATTGTTATACCTTTATATATATATATATATATGTGTTATTGGATGTATATATTTACATTGCCTAGCCTTTTATGGGAGCTGCATTTGCTTGAAAAAATGATATATGTTTATACATATACAGAGCTGTATATATATGTGTTTTTACATATATAATTTTATTATTTCCGGGGTCCCCGCACATGGGCGGGAATATTCAGTGCTTATGACTTTGATGAGGATCCCCTGGAAGAGAACAACGGTTACAATAAAATATCAATTAAGTTTGTGTGCACAGTGTTCCAGCAAGTCGACGACGTTTCAATCCTTTAAAACAATATTAGGATCATCATAAGGACAATTTTATACAAGCCTGAAGTAAATGGCACCTGTAAAACAATTAAGAGAGAGGGGGAAGGAAGACAGGCAGAAAAAAAGGGGAAGAATTTTAGGTAGGAGTAATGAAATGACAATCCTTATGCAACATCGTGCACACAACTAAAATTGAACAGGTCTGTGCACAGTAAAGGTGCTCACTATGACTTAAGAAGATGGTACACGCTGAGTCAGAACTTAAGGGTTTGTATCTGTGCTATTGCACGGTCGGAGTCAGTGCTCTCTAAGACTTAATAAGATGGTGAGCGCTAAGTGAGAAATAGTTATACATTTGTGAAGTTACGCGGTAGGGGTCAAGGCGCTGAGTAATATTGTGCACGTGCGAACGATGATGGTGCACTTACACGTGAAACTGAACAGCGGATGAGACGGCAAAAGGGGAACACAAGAAGGGAGTCTAAGAGGGGAAAGGGGTAGGATGCTCGGCGATGAGGAGCGGGAAGGAAATTGGAAAATGCAATGCTGGTCTGTATGGACAATTAGTCCTTAGTAAAGGGCGGACAAGTGTGGTGCGCTGGTCCAGGGACACAAGATGCAATGGGCTGGTGGGAGGTCCACGATGGAACGTCTGCAGGAAAAATCAACCATAGTTATGGCTGGAGAGATAGAGACGCTGGGGCAGACAGCGTGTGGAGCAGAGATGGGTGCTTACCTGATTTCAAAGCTGAGAAGGAATGATAGGTCCGTGGTGGCGATGCACGTATGGAGTACACGGACAGTGAGACATCTGGGGGAGAAGGGATAGGATTAAGGATGGGGCAGTGAGGACGACCGCTAGTACGAGCAACGCATGGGGCAAAATCAGGCACTTACCTCAAGGGAATGGTGAGGGGATAAACCGGCTTCAGTGGCTTGGCAGAACAGATCTGCGGGGGGTCGAAGGGAAATTAAGGCCAGGATGGCTAACCAAAATGGGAGCATGTGAGGAAGGGAAGGATTTGGGATCTTACCTATGCAGTGGTGAACAAGTCAGGAGCTAGATGGCTGCTATACTGGATGCTAACAGAAGTGCGTGTAAGTGGCTAAATAACATTAAGGATGTGACGGCTGCGTGTGAAACGTGAAGTTACGGCAGCCATAGTGGGTGAGTGATGGCTGAAGGCAGATGGAGGTACCAGAGAGGCCGCTCTGCATCTGCAGGCGGGTTTAGGGTCTGGGAGCGGATGTGACGTCACTGCAAGGACCTTGGGGACTGCCCCTCGCCCGCCTGTAGCACTGACTCTGCCCTCCGTGACCCGTGCGCTCAGGACAGGCGCCCTGACCGGCGTCAATGTGTCCGGGAGCGGATGTGACATCAGCGCTAGAGCCGGGAGGCAGGTTCGAGTCCCACTCCCGTCGCCCCCGCAGCACCTGTGATTCTGGGGAATCATCTCCTCTCCCAGCGTCTAACAAAGGAATGTGTCCGTGTGGTGTCCCTGGCGCTCAGGTAAAGCGCTCCAATGCCTTCGGGATCAGTCCGCGCTATAGAAAGCTGCAAAATATATATACATTATATATATATATATATATATATATATATATATATATATATATATATATATATATATATATATATATATATATATATATATATATATATATATATATATATATATATATATATATATATATATATATATATGAGTCAAACAAATTGTCCCTGCGGGAGGAGCACTGTATAGCTGGTGCCGGCGGCGAGGTAAGGACAACCTCGCATATGTATCCAAAAGCAAGCTTTGATGAAACAAAGACGCCGCACTCTTCCTGAATCTTTGAAGTTTAAAGTTTTATTTTCTCTTCACCTACGCGTTTCGAACTATGGCAGTTCTTCGTCACGGTAGTATACATGAGTCCCTTCTCACTTTCATTATTTATACCAATTCACCACTATTTCCCGCAATGAGGCATTGTGGGTATGGTAGTTCTTTATACACAAAATGTATTGAATACATTTAGGATTTACGTCGAGTCTGAGTGACTGTGTGGGCACCTATGTCAAGGATTGATTTAGGGTCCTAAGTTGCAAATTAGTCTATTTTATGCACTGAGATGACAAAAAAACACTTATAGTAAATGTCTAATTTTTGCGTGTAGTCGCAATTCATATACACGAAACCTACGTGTATAATGTCAGAGTAGCTAGGTATTTAAAACAGACATTATGGCTGAGTGCCATTTCTAAACCTCTATTTCCTTATTTGACAGAAGATGACCACACAGCACGTCTGAGAACGACAGTAATCCATTATTATATACATAAATTATAGTCTTAGTGAGCTAGTTTGCATTTAAATTTCACTCTATCAATTCCAATATGTTACAAGGGAAGCTGTTTTTGTCTGAAATATGGTGTCAATTGTTCATAAAGTTCTTACAAATGTACATAAAGTTCATCATCTCCGTTCAATCCTCCAGGGATTCTCGTTTTGAAACGGATGATTAGTTTTGATTCTAATCGTCTCAATTTTTGAGTTCTGTTCCCGCCTCTTTCATGTTCTTTGATGCATGCAATGCCCGAGTACTTGATATCCTGCCAAGTTTTTCCAATGTGACTCTGTAGATGTTTAGTCATTGCATATGTCAAGTCATTGTTTTGGATTGCGCGTATATGTTCAAGGATGCGCTTTTTCAGCGGGCATATTGTTGATCCAATATATCTTTTTCCACAGAAACATTCGATCAAATAGACTACAAATTGGGTATCACAGGTAATCTTGTTTTGAATTGTGAATGTTCGATCTCGTGGGTCTTTGATAGATTTTAGATTTTTGCCTATTTTACATGCTTTGCATGTCATGCATTTTGTAAATCCTTGTTGTCTTACTTCAAGCCAAGATTTCGTTGTTCTGTTTTCGAAATGGCTGTTCACCAGTGTGTCTTGAAGTGACGGTGCCTTCCCGTACGATATTAATGGATGACTTCCAATTGTTGGTCCAATATCAGGATCCTTTTTGATGACGTTCCAATATTTTAACAGAATTTTTCGAATATTGTAGCTCTCCTTTGAGTAAGTTAAAATCAGTCGAGGTCTTTCTTCAGTAGTTTCTGTTGCTTTCTTTCTTACTGTGAGAGTCTGTGCTCTTGTTTTTTGTCTGGCTTTGTTTTCTCCACGTGTGATGTCACTGTGTTTATATCCTCGTGAGGCAAATCTTTGTTTAGTGTCCAGAAATTTTCTTTCCATCTCTTCTGGCTCAGAGCAATTCCTTTTCATCCATAGGAACTCACCATACGGAATACTTTGCTTCAAGGATTGTGGGTGAAAACTAGATCCGTGAAGGACACTGTTTGTAGATGTTGCTTTCCTAAAGACTGTTGACTGAATCTTGTTAGATTTAATGTAGATTTTTGTGTCCAAAAACTCAATCTCAGTTGATTGTATATTGAAAGTGAATTTTAGGCCTACCTCATTCTGGTTCAATATTGTGATGAACTCCACCAATTTTTCCTTCTTCCCCTTCCATATTAGGAAGAGGTCGTCAATGAAGCGTAGCCATAATACTACATCCGTAGTATATGGTTCATTTTCCTCCCTCCAAGCTATGCGTTTCTCCCACCAACCCATGGTGAGATTCGCATAGCTTGGAGAAAAAGAAACTCCCATGGCTGTACCGCACTTTTGAGAGTACATCTTTTTATCGAACAGGAAGACATTGTTTCGTAGGCAGAGTTGGATCATTTCCATTAACATATTGGTGTGTTGCAGATCCCCAATAGGTCTTTGTTTCAGGAAGTATGCTGTGGCTGTCAATCCTATCTCATGATTGATGGAAGTATATAATGAGACAACATCAATTGTTGCCAGTAAGTAGTCAGGTTGCCATTCTGTTTCCATTAGAATTCTCAAGAAGTCACCAGTATCTCTGATGTAAGAGTTTAAAGTTGGACTTAAATGCTATTCGTTCAGTGAAAATGTCTTTTTGTTGACAGAGGATATCGGCATAACAAATAACGAAGCACCAAATCCAAGAAAAGCGGATATAATAAGCAGACAATTACCATCAAGGGGCAACTGGTAGAGCGCCGGCGTGGAGGCGTCGGAGGACACAATCACGACCGGGAGTCTCCCAGGTAAGCTTGGACAACCCCTTGGGTATAATCCGTGTATCGTGCTGTAGCGAGTGTGTTTGCTTGCCATAATTACTAAAATTACGGAGCAGAGAACGAATGCGTTAAAGACACACTTTCCTGATAGAAGTAGTTATCCTTGACAAGAACGTCAGCGGGGGTGTGAGAACACATCCTCATCTCTTCACAAACAGTAGCATAAGAAACCTTCACTAACAGCCACAGTGAATTGGACAAAAAAGACATTTTCACTGAACGAATAGCATTTAAGTAATAATCTAACTCATAATCGATGCAACATGGAACAAAGGGCGGCCAAACGAATAGAGAAAGCTGAAAGCATGTTCACTAAACAAATACCTACCGCCTCAACTTCAAATACCAAAACAACTGAGCCAAATACCGCCACAATGTCATTGAAACAATTATTTTTACAAATGGAAAAGTTACTTAGGAAAGAGATTTCACGTAGTTGGGAAATAATTACACTGGAAAAGTATGTGGAAGTGGGAAGAGTGCCCCGTGGGTTACGTATATTCACTCTTCCAAACCATCCTGACACTAGCCCTGAAATGCTTGATGAATGGGGGAAAAACAACATGGACTGTTCACGTACAATGATGCTCATCATCATTAAGTACGCCAAAAAGAATGTTGAGGAATTGCACATCAAAATAGAGGAAATTGAGCAACAGATACAAACGCTAGGGCAAGATGAAGAAAGCATAAAAAAGCTAAGAATGCAAATGGACAAAAATCTGGATAAACACGAGTGTGAAATCCAAGAAAGAAAACAAAGAAAATTTAGGAGAGATGAGTACGACTATGAAAATGGTACCATCTTTACATTTGCTAAAAGATTTGAAATCTTAAAACAACAAACAGAAAGCAAAAAAGCTAATGTGTCGGAATCTCCCTATACTACACCAAGTGAAACAGAATCAGACCTAAGTGAAGGAGAACAGCAATCAACAGTTACCAGGAAGTTTTCTTTTTTAGAAGAAATGAAATTACTTTATCAGGAACAACAAAATCCGAGAACCAGAGGAAGAGGACAAGGCAGAGGACGCACAAGGGGACGAGGAAGGAGCCAATTCGGAAAACCAAATCACGGCGAAAAACAAGAAGAAGCAGAAAAACAAAAATACCATTTACGAAACCGAACAGTGATAAGAAAATAAATAAACCTACAAAAACAGATCCCAACTTAATAATCAATTTATCGAATTACAACCTGACGCAAGCAGAACGTACATTATTAAACAAAGGCTTAACATTCTGCCCTGAAAAACACCAAGATGCGTTCGAAACCCGAATCGATATGTACAAGTATATTCGAAAATTAAAACTAAAGAAATTCTTTGCAAAAATACCTAAACAACTCAAAGCTTGTGAAATGGATACAAACCCAACTTCAACTGAATCACAAGAAGGATATATCATTGCTGAAACATCAGCTTTAAGAACTGACTATGACCTTGCCCATGAAACTACTCAATCAGAAACAACAGACATACAAGCATTAGCAGAAATGGGCATAAGTACAGACAATCATCCACGGACTGAATTTAAGAACAAATCAAAATTTTGTCCATCGCTACATCCGGGGAACCGAATTGACACATTCCAAGATCTAGTTGTGGCAGAGCTAGAAGTCTTGGAAAATACAATTAACTCCAAAAAAGAGAATCTATCCTTAGAAGAGCGTCAAGCATTACAGGCATTAAGAACCAACAATGCTATAGAAATAAAGCCTGCGGATAAGGGCGGAAACATTGTTATCCTCGATAAACAAGCTTATATAGAGGAAGCAAATCGCCAACTAAACAACGAAAACAACTACACACTTCTATCCTCCAATCCTATTCCAATGATGACTAGAAACATACACATTCGATTAAATGAGTGGTATGAAGACGGCCTATTAAGTGCAGAAGAAAAGAATTTTCTAACGGTAACTAATCCAGTAACACCCACGATATATTTTTTACCGAAAGTCCATAAGACCCTGCACAAACCCCCAGGCCGACCCATAATTTCCAGCTGTGGGTCACTATACGAGAAGATAGCTGATTATGTTGACCATTTCTTGCTACCAATAGTCCCAACTTTAAACTCTTACATCAGAGATACTGGTGACTTCTTGAGAATTCTAATGGAAACAGAATGGCAACCTGACTACTTACTGGCAACAATTGATGTTGTCTCATTATATACTTCCATCAATCATGAGATAGGATTGACAGCCACAGCATACTTCCTGAAACAAAGACCTATTGGGGATCTGCAACACACCAATATGTTAATGGAAATGATCCAACTCTGCCTACGAAACAATGTCTTCCTGTTCGATAAAAAGATGTACTCTCAAAAGTGCGGTACAGCCATGGGAGTTTCTTTTTCTCCAAGCTATGCGAATCTCACCATGGGTTGGTGGGAGAAACGCATAGCTTGGAGGGAGGAAAATGAACCATATACTACGGATGTAGTATTATGGCTACGCTTCATTGACGACCTCTTCCTAATATGGAAGGGGAAGAAGGAAAAATTGGTGGAGTTCATCACAATATTGAACCAGAATGAGGTAGGCCTAAAATTCACTTTCAATATACAATCAACTGAGATTGAGTTTTTGGACACAAAAATCTACATTAAATCTAACAAGATTCAGTCAACAGTCTTTAGGAAAGCAACATCTACAAACAGTGTCCTTCACGGATCTAGTTTTCACCCACAATCCTTGAAGCAAAGTATTCCGTATGGTGAGTTCCTACGGATGAAAAGGAATTGCTCTGAGCCAGAAGAGATGGAAAGAAAATTACTGGACACTAAACAAAGATTTGCCTCACAAGGATATAAACACAGTGACATCACACGTGGAGAAAACAAAGCCAGACAAAAAACAAGAGCACAGACTCTCACAGTAAGAAAGAAAGCAACAGAAACTACTGAAGAAAGACCTCGACTGATTTTAACTTACTCAAAGGAGAGCTACAATATTCGAAAAATTCTGTTAAAATATTGGAACGTCATCAAAAAGGATCCTGATATTGGACCAACAATTGGAAGTCATCCATTAATATCGTACAGGAAGGCACCGTCACTTCAAGACACACTGGTGAACAGCCATTTCGAAAACAGAACAACGAAATCTTGGCTTGAAGTAAGACAACAAGGATTTACAAAATGCATGACATGCAAAGCATGTAAAATAGGCAAAAATCTAAAATCTATCAAAGACCCATGAGATCGAACATTCACAATTCAAAACAAGATTACCTGTGATACCCAATTTGTAGTCTATTTGATCGAATGTTTCTGTGGAAAAAGATATATTGGATCAACAATATGCCCGCTGAAAAAGCGCATCCTTGAACATATACGCGCAATCCAAAACAATGACTTGACATATGCAATGACTAAACATCTACAGAGTCACATTGGAAAAACTTGGCAGGATATCAAGTACTCGGGCATTGCATGCATCAAAGAACATGAAAGAGGCGGGAACAGAACTCAAAAATTGAGACGATTAGAATCAAAACTAATCATCCGTTTCAAAACGAGAATCCCTGGAGGATTGAACGGAGATGATGAACTTTATGTACATTTGTAAGAACTTTATGAACAATTGACACCATATTTCAGACAAAAACAGCTTCCCTTGTAACATATTGGAATTGATAGAGTGAAATTTAAATGCAAACTAGCTCACTAAGACTATAATTTATGTATATAATAATGGATTACTGTCGTTGTCAGACGTGCTGTGTGGTCATCTTCTGTCAAATAAGGAAATAGAGGTTTAGAAATGGCACTCAGCCATAATGTCTGTTTTAAATACCTAGCTACTCTGACATTATACACGTAGGTTTCGTGTATATGAATTGCGACTACACGCAAAAATTAGACATTTACTATAAGTGTTTTTTTGTCATCTCAGTGCATAAAATAGACTAATTTGCAACTTAGGACCCTAAATCAATCCTTGACATAGGTGCCCACACAGTCACTCAGACTCGACGTAAATCCTAAATGTATTCAATACATTTTGGGTATAAAGAACTACCATACCCACAATGCCTCATTGCGGGAAATAGTGGTGAATTGGTATAAATAATGAAAGTGAGAAGGGACTCATGTATACTACCGTGACCAAGAACTGCCATAGTTCGAAACGCGTAGGTGAAGAGAAAATAAAACTTTAAACTTCAAAGATTCAGGAAGAGTGCGGCGTCTTTGTTTCATCAAAGCTTGCTTTTGGATATATATATATATTTTTTTTTTCCGAGGTTGCCCTGCAATGAGAGACGCACTCCTCCAGCTGTCAGAACCAATCCTTTATTTTCAAAAACAGGAATGCAACTCCGATGAAATTTTCTGTCCATTAGCCTAATGCATTTCGGAGCGTTCGCGCTCCTTCCTCAGAGGCAAATTGTCAGCACCACGATTCAAAGTTCCCACAATGCCCTGCGCTACCGCACCGATTAAGAGGCCTCCGGTGTGCCATATTTGAGGTGCACGCTGGGAGTTGTGGTTCAATAACTGCTTATTACCTCCAGTGGCTGTGTGCTGGCAATATTTTTCATGGAATAATTTTCGCCCTCCAGTGGGCCCCGGAGTTGAATTCCTGTTTCACCATAAGAAAGCAGCTGCGCCGTTCCTTCCCGCACATTCACAGGTAAGACGAACCCCAGAAGGTTGAGGGGGCGGTGCAGTCTTCTCCGCGGCTGGGCCTGCCGCGTGACATCTTTTCCGAGGTTGCCCTGCAATGAGAGACGCACTCCTCCAGCTGTCAGAACCAATCCTTTATTTTCAAAAACAGGAATGCAACTCCGATGAAATTTTCTGTCCATTAGCCTAATGCATTTCGGAGCGTTCGCGCTCCCCTTCCTCAGAGGCAAATTGTCAGCACCACGATTCAAAGTTCCCACAATGCCCTGCGCTACCGCACCGATTAAGAGGCCTCTGGTGTGCCATATTTGAGGTGCACGCTGGGAGTTGTGGTTCAATAACTGCTTATTACCTCCAGTGGCTGTGTGCTGGCAATATTTTTCATGGAATAATTTTCGCCCTCCAGTGGGCCCCGGAGTTGAATTCCTGTTTCACCATAAGAAAGCAGCTGCGCCGTTCCTTCCCGCACATTCACAGGTAAGACGAACCCCAGAAGGTTGAGGGGGCGGTGCAGTCTTCTCCGCGGCTGGGCCTGCCGCGTGACATCTTTTCCGAGGTTGCCCTGCAATGAGAGACGCACTCCTCCAGCTGTCAGAACCAATCCTTTATTTTCAAAAACAGGAATGCAACTCCGATGAAATTTTCTGTCCATTAGCCTAATGCATTTCGGAGCGTTCGCGCTCCTTCCTCAGAGGCAAATTGTCAGCACCACGATTCAAAGTTCCCACAATGCCCTGCGCTACCGCACCGATTAAGAGGCCTCCGGTGTGCCATATTCTCAAATAGAAATGATTCTAATACGCCATCCATATTAGGAGGTACATATTTGTGCGTATAATAAGGTGCTGAAGGAATGTGCAAAGAATTGCCTATTTATTTCAACCACCTAATAGTGCAAGAGTAAAGAATTAAAAAGAAAAAGAAATAGAAATAAGCAGTGACCATGAGTGAATTAGATCAGTGGAGACTGCAGAGGGGGAAAATCATAAAACATGATATCCAAAAAGTGGATCAACTATACTCTAAAGGATCCTACTCATACTTGTATTGATCCCTAAGTGTATAAAGTGGGCACATATCAACATTATTGCAGCAAAATTATCAG
Source organism: Triturus cristatus (assembly GCF_964204655.1). NCBI lineage: Eukaryota > Metazoa > Chordata > Amphibia > Caudata > Salamandridae > Triturus > Triturus cristatus. Next base: position 763,221,663 of record NC_140581.1, on the reverse strand, counting down.
AAAACTAGTTACAGAGAGCTTCTGATCTGGAGGCTATCATTGAATTTTTCCAAGCAGACTTTTAGATAACTTTATAGGTAGGTGTACATATCTTCAGTGGTGTTTAAACCATAGGGAACCTTAGTATCCATTTCCAAAATTAGGCGGGTTTCTAGTTGCCTTAAAAGCCTTTCCCTATTGCCTCCTCGGCGCAGTTTAGGGACGGCATCAATTACATAATAGCTGAGACATTTTAAGTCATTGTTATGTTTATCTTTGAAATGACGAGCCACAGGATAAGTGGTGTCATTATTAACAATGGCTCTTAAATGCTGAAGGATACGGGTATGTACTTGAAGTTTGGTGCTACCTATATATGATAGGTCACAGGTACAGGTGAGGACATAGACAGCATATTCCGTACGGCATGTAAAATGCCCTTCAATTGGTGTTTCCTTGGGACTAAACGGAGTTTTGTATGTGATACGGTTGGTCCCAAATTTGCACGCTCTGCAGGATGTGCATTTGTAAAAACCTTTCTTTGGCTGTAGCCAGGTATTGCTGGATACAATTTCTGGACTGCTTTTAACGAACTGGCTTCTCATGGATGCAGCACGTCTATATGTGATGGACGGTTTGTCTAATAAGAAGGGCGCCAGTACACCATCGGTTTTTAAAATGGGCCAATTTTTGTTAATGATAGCCCTCAACTGTCTATGTTGTCTGTTGAAAGTCATTATGAGACGCGGAGCATTCTCCTTATCTCCATTGTCTCTTGTATCACATGACCTGTCAACCTTACATAAGAGTTCTTCTCTAGCTTTCAATGCTGCTTTGTTACTCACTTGTTTGAGGATAGAATCACTATAGCCTCTCGCTTTGAATCTGGCAAGCGCCTCTTGGGTACATTTTGTTAACTCCATTTCCGTACTGCAAATTCTTTTAAGTCTTAATAGCTCCCCATAGGGGATACTTCTAATGAGGTGGCCAGGGTGGGAGCTAGTCGCATGTAAGGTGGAGTTCCCTGCGGTGGATTTCCTATACAATGTAGATTCCAGTTTGTTACCTGATACATAAATAGTGGTATCTAGGAAGGAGACCTGTGTTTGGCTAATGTAAGATGTAAATTTAAGATTAAGTTTGTTAGTATTGATCTCATTGATGAATAATGCAGCACTATTAGTGTCCCCCCTCCATATCAGGAACACATCATCAATGAAGCTTAGCCAATGTACTATGTTATTCTCATATTTGGAACCCAGAGAGCCCCTGAGAACCTGCTCCTCCCACCAGCCCACGTGTAAACACGCGTAGCTGGGAGAGAAGCAGGCTCCCATAGCCACGCCTCGTTTTTGGCAGAATAGTTTGTTCTCAAACATAAAGAAGTTGTTGTAGAGGCACCATCTAATCATTTGAATAAGCATCTCATTATGATTGTGAAAAATGAGAGGTCTAGTGTCAAGAAAATGTTTAGCAGCATTCAGACCACTTTCATGACTAATACTCGTATACAATGATTCAATGTCCAATGTAATGAGCGAAAAACTCTCATCCCAAATTATATGTGTGATTTTTTCAAGAAAGTCACTAGTGTCCTTGACATACGATGGGAGAGTTTGCACATGCATCTGTAAAAAATAGTCCACATATTGTGAGGTCTGTTCGCTCATACCACCTATTGCAGAGATAATCGGTCTACCAGGTACTGGACGAGTTCCCTTATGAATTTTCGGGATAAGGTATAATGTGGGAATTATTGGAAATTCGTTCATCATGAATTTGAATTCTTGGTTTGATATTAGTCCATTTCTTTTCCAATTCATTGTCTTTTCTCAAGTTTTCCTTCGCCTTATTGTATTCCACAATGTTACTGGTACCATAGCATTCTGAGTCCGATAATTGTTTGTGAGCCTCTTCAATATATTCTTTGCGCGGCCAGATGACAACGTTTCCGCCCTTGTCGGATTTATTGATGATGATATCCTTGTTGTTGCTCAATTTTTTGATGAGGTTCTCATATTCAATATCTCTATATTTGAGTCTCGTTTTGCTATGGTTTGTTTTGTGATAAAGTTTTTTTATTTCATCTGTAATTCTCTCGTGGAATATGTCGATTGCATCCTTGGGCATGATCGGAAAAAATGATGATTTGGTTTTGAAAGGGCTGATACCTGCACTGGCTTGCACAAGATTGAGAGCTGTCAGTTTTTCTTGAGTAGATGAAAGAACATTTAAACCCGCTTCAGATAAAACGTTCTCATCATTCAATTCGTGTAAGGCAAGCAAGGTAGTGGCATCCGATGCAGACAGATTTGGAATGCTGGTCACTTCAGTAGTTTTTTTATCCATCGTTTTGGTGCTGTTTTTTATCCTGAAGAATTTCTTCAGCTTCAACTTTCTGATATATTTATAAATATCTACTCGGGTTTTACCGTAGTTGAATTTGCTTTCAGGACAGTAAGATAGTCCTAGGGCTAGTAGTTGAGTTTCTGCCTGATTAAGGACTAAGTTGGATAAATTAACGATAGTTTTTGGGTCATTTTCTATCTCCTGCGCCATTGTTGTTTTTTTGCTCTCCCTCTTCCTGAGTTTGCGCCTTTCTCTACGGCGCCGATTTCGTCTCTGCCGGGTGTTTTCGCTGCATTCCCGGTCCGTGGTCTTAGGGTCTGCAGACGATCTGTCACTAAAAAAGTGAGCTCTTCTGAGGGACTGAGTACATTGGTCAGATCCGGGTTACTAGTTCTTGGAATCCCGTCTTCTGATTCATTGTCACTGGTTAGAGAACCTGTGTCAGAGCCTGACGCTTCAGTCGTAGGTCCACTTGCCATAGTTTCTTTTTCTCTCTCCTGAGAATTTGCATTGTGTGTTACCTTGCCTGAACGGTTGCTCTTAGCTTGATCATATTTTCGAGAGAAAGTAAAGACCTGACCCATCTCATAGTCTGCCTTATCACGTGCATATTTAAAAGCCTTGCGTGTTTTAATTTTTTCTTCATGCTTCTTCATCCTTACATCAATATCTTTTTTGAATTTAATAATGAAATCCATTTGTTCCATTTTATTGAGTTGTTCATTGATATCATCAATTTCTTTCAATAACTGATCCCGATCTATTTGTGCATACTTAATAAGAATTTTAACCAGGTTCATTGATGCTGCCAGATTGTTAGAAGCCCATTCCTTGAGCATTTCCGGGTTGGGATTTTCAAATGATGGTGCCAACAAAATGCGGAGTCCTCGAGGCACTCGCCCCGCTTCCTCATATTTTTGCAATGATTTGTACTCCCACCACTTGGTAATTTCATTTTATATACATTTTTTCATTTTTCTCAGTAACGATTTAACGTCAGTTTGAATATCGTTTCCTTGTGTAATAGTAGTGTCACGTAACACGCTGGGCGCATTATTAAACAGTTCATCAGCTGCTGCCTCGCGCTCCCGTACAGCGTCCCTTGACATAGCAGTGTCTCTTGAGAACCCCGTATAGACTTAATATATCGTCTGGGAAACTTTAATGCCACAAACACCTCCTCACCTGTGCACTTCTGCCAGAGAATATAACCTCGCCGCTGGAAAAAGGAAACTCGCACACGCGTCCTCCGACCCGTACTGTGTTTTCTCCTCAGCTGCTCCGTTTTCTCAAGGCTGCACAGGGGGCTGCCGCCAAACGTATCCTCCAGGATTAACTCGCTCGTGTGGCTGAGAGCGGCTGCCGGCTGGTGAAGAGGGGGTTCGCAAAACAGGAAGCAGACCCACTTCCCTTACGTAGAAACGTTGCAAACAATCACTCCATCAGGAAATGACACGAACTCCTCTTAGTGGCAAAGTGGAATTTATTTTCAGTTCTCACTGCTGTTGGTCATGACGCGTTTCGGCCGTACCGTCGGCCTTGTTCACATAACAACGCCATTACGGGAGAACTCCAATTTAAATGTTTTTTTCTCATTCAAACCCAGTGTCACATGATTAATAAACATGGAAGATAGACTGCGGCACTTCACACATGATAGATTTAGAAAACAGACCGGATAGTGGTTCTCCACACGGATTTGCAAACTACTACATGAGGTAGAAAGAATAATAAATAAATACACAATTGAATACACATTTACGTATGAATAAATAAATACATAAATATATCACAGTATAAATACAGTATGATCCAATGCATATTAAAATCATTTTCTTAAAATATTAGCATAAATGCGTATTTACCTACTGGCGGTCGCCAGTAGGTAGTTATAGTTAGGACCACGTTTCCATAGGAAATCCGCAACATTCTATTTTGAATAACTTTGGCGCCGGTTGACGAATCCTCGCGAATTTTTCAAAATAGGTGGGGCGCTACGCTCCTACCCTGAAAGTCTCGGGGGGATTCGTAAAGCGGGGGCTGAGATAAAAGGGGGGTCCCAAAACGCGTTTTTCCCATGCATTTTTCCATAGGACCTTTAGACACAGCTACAGCCCGAACGGCTGAACAGAATTACTTGAAATTTGGCAAAGAGGTAGTCCTCAGGTCAAGGAAGTGCCTTTTGTAGGTTTGGTGTAAATCTGTTCAGTAGATTCTGAGAAAATAGCCTTTAAATCAATATATATATCTGAGCCAGCTTACGGTGCGCTTACGGTGCGCTTACCGTACGCGTACGGTGACGTGCGCGAGCGCGATTCTGATTGGCTGTTAGATCTTAGTAAACATTCGATTCGGTCGAAACCAGGAAGCGGCGGCCGCCATTTCGTGTGTTTCACTCAGAAAAAAAAGAGTGATATCTTGAAAAGGGGGCAAGGGAGAGAGTTACAGACCCCCTAACATTTGTAAGGGGGTCAAAGAAGGACAGAAAAGTACAAAGAAAACATTTATTGATTTTAAAAAAAAACGCGGGGTACGCGTACGGTAAGCTCAACGTACGCGTACGGTAGAAAAAAAATAAAATAAAAGAAATGAAATGCAGATTTAAGAGTTTAGATATTAGGGGGCTCTAAAAAGAGCCGTTGTGTTTATGAAGTGATTTTTTAGTGGTACCTACAAGTAAGTACCGATGCAGAGTCTAAGGTTCAACAGGAAGACTCTGTTCCCTTCATCATTGAAGTGCACACCATCTCCTCTATAAATGTCTTGCATGTCGTAACGCAAGTTGTTGTGGTAAATGGAACCCATACCATAGTCACGGAGGAAAGCAGAAACAGATTTGTTGACGTGCTTTCTTGCTTTGTCAATCTGCGGACAGAAATGATTGGCATTTTTGCCTTTGGCATATGTTAGAAAACACAAAGGCAGTTTTAGGGAAAAGTGAAAACAGTTGTGCAAAGGTGTCCTTCATAAGCATTTCCAGACCTACCCCAGTCAAAGTGCCTAGGTCATTGCCACCACAGTGCACTATTATGAGATCAGGGTGTTGGATTTGCATGAAGGATTTCACCAATGGCATCAATTGGTGCCACTTTAACCCTCTCTGACCAATCCATTTAATGTCTACATTTGGCAAAGCAAGGTCTCTCACCATATCTGTTTTCTCTGCATACTTTTCACTCCAGAAGACATAGCTGTGCCCTACAATCCACACTGTGAACATCTTCAAAGGAGAACTGGATGCACTCAGGAGGTGTAATTCAGTAGAATGGTAAAAAGAAATGAAAGACAGTTTGGAAATGGAGGCATACATATTTTTTTTATAAAAAAAAGAACTGATTGGCTGTTTCATACCATTCTAGAATAAAAACTAGGCTGTACGTGTAAATTAATAGAAGCATGTTTTGTATTGGTACAGAAAAATGTGTTACCAAAGAACAGTACTATGGATTTGCTGTTAGGTTTGAAAAGTCAAGCACTCTTGCTCTGTGGGATTGAAACATTGTTTGGTGAACTTCTGACCTAACTCCACACAGCAGTGTTCCATGAGCTGTTGCTATGGTAGCAGGCAGAAGTCAAGTTGGGGGAAGGGTACTAGGCAGAAGTCAAGTTGGGGGAAGGGTACTTTTGGAAAAGGGTTGGTTTTCAACCAATAGAAATGTGTGATTACATTTGAAAAAAAGGGGGAAGCACTGAGATTTGAAATTAACATGTATATGTGTGGAAAAAGAGAGGGAAAGTTTGCCATTATCTGGTTCTGCTGAGAGGACAGAGGTGTAAAGAACAGAGATCCTGGCTCTGATAATCTGCTGTTTGAGTGCCACATTTCTTTCACAGCTAACTAATTTTAAAGGTGAGTTTAGAGTTTGAGAGGGGATGTATATGGTAAATTAAGAAATGAATAATAGAAATGGAATTCCTTTTGTTGAAGTTGTGTTTATCATTTTCTGTTTTGGGAGAAATTTAAATGTGAGGAACATGTAAAATAATATGGACTATGTTTTCACCATAAATTAAGGTGTACTGGTAAAAATAAGGAATACTTTAAGGGTTTGAGGTTGCACTCAGTAATGCAAATACATACAGCATCAGTAAGGCTGGTTGCCCTTGCTGGAGTGTAGGCAGTCACCCAGGTTACACATGCTGCTGGTCTGAAAAAGCAGTTTGGACATGTGCTTTTTTAAGAATCTAAAAAGTGGATTCAAAATGTGTCAGTCTGTAAAAGTGTTTATCACTTGCCAAAAAAAAGAGTAGTAAGTGTGCTTTCAAATTGGCAAAGAAATTTCGTTTTGTGACTAATATGAAAACATGACTCTGTGTGCAAAGAGGAATTACAGGCAGAGATTTATTGCGTATTGCTCTGGTGATTTCACAGTTGCATTAGATGGAAAGGGGGAGCCATTTTTTTGTGCAGAAGCAGACTCTTAGCACACACCCAGCTGCTTACCCTGTGGAATCATGCACAGTATTCACAAGCGAGTGGGGTTTGAGGTTTCAGTCAGTAATGCAAATACATTCAGCATCACTAAGGCTGGTTGCCCTTGCTGGAGTGTAGTCAGTCACCCAGGTTACACATGGTGCTGGTCTGAAAAAGCAGTTTGGACATGTGCTTTTTTAAGAATCTGAAAAGTGGATTCATAATGTGTCAGTCTGTAAAAGTGTTTATCACTTGCCAAAAAAAAGAGTAGTAAGTGTGCTTTCAAATTGGCAAAGAAATTTCGTTTTGTGACTAATATGAAAACATGACTCTGTGTGCAAAGAGGAATTACAGGCAGAGATTTATTGCGTATTGCTCTGGTGATTTCACAGTTGCATTAGATGGAAAGGGGGAGCCATTTTTTGGTGCAGAAGCAGACTCTTAGCACACACACAGCTGCTTACCCTGTGGAATCATGCACAGTATTCACAAGCGAGTGGGGTTTGAGGTTTCAGTCAGTAATGCAAATACATTCAGCATCACTAAGGCTGGTTGCCCTTGCTGGAGTGTAGTCAGTCACCCAGGTTACACATGGTGCTGGTCTGAAAAAGCAGTTTGGACATGTGCTTTTTTAAGAATCTGAAAAGTGGATTCATAATGTGTCAGTCTGTAAAAGTGTTTATCACTTGCCAAAAAAAAGAGTAGTAAGTGTGCTTTCAAATTGGCAAAGAAATTTCGTTTTGTGACTAATATGAAAACATGACTCTGTGTGCAAAGAGGAATTACAGGCAGAGATTTATTGCATATTGCTCTGGTGATTTCACAGTTGCATTAGATGGAAAGGGGGAGCCATTTTTTTGTGCAGAAGCAGACTCTTAGCACACACCCAGCTGCTTACCCTGTGGAATCATGCACAGTATTCACAAGCGAGTGGGGTTTGAGGTTTCAGTCAGTAATGCAAAAACATTCAGCATCACTAAGGCTGGTTGCCCTTGCTGGAGTGTAGTCAGTCACCCAGGTTACACATGGTGCTGGTCTGAAAAAGCAGTTTGGACATGTGCTTTTTTAAGAATCTGAAAAGTGGATTCATAATGTGTCAGTCTGTAAAAGTGTTTATCACTTGCCAAAAAAAAGAGTAGTAAGTGTGCTTTCAAATTGGCAAAGAAATTTCGTTTTGTGACTAATATGAAAATATGACTCTGTGTGCAAAGAGGAATTACAGGCAGAGATTTATTGCGTATTGCTCTGGTGATTTCACAGTTGCATTAGATGGAAAGGGGGAGCCATTTTTTGGTGCAGAAGCAGACTCTTAGCACACACCCAGCTGCTTACCCTGTGGAATCATGCACAGTATTCACAAGCGAGTGGGGTTTGAGGTTTCAGTCAGTAATGCAAATACATTCAGCATCACTAAGGCTGGTTGCCCTTGCTGGAGTGTAGTCAGTCACCCAGGTTACACATGGTGCTGGTCTGAAAAAGCAGTTTGGACATGTGCTTTTTTAAGAATCTGAAAAGTGGATTCATAATGTGTCAGTCTGTAAAAGTGTTTATCACTTGCCAAAAAAAAGAGTAGTAAGTGTACTTTCAAATTGGCAAAGAAATTTCGTTTTGTGACTAATATGAAAACATGACTCTGTGTGCAAAGAGGAATTACAGGCAGAGATTTATTGCATATTGCTCTGGTGATTTCACAGTTGCATTAGATGGAAAGGGAGAGCCATTTTTTTGTGCAGAAGCAGACTCTTAGCACACACCCAGCTGCTTACCCTGTGGAATCATGCACAGTATTCACAAGCGAGTGGGGTTTGAGGTTTCAGTCAGTAATGCAAAAACATTCAGCATCACTAAGGCTGGTTGCCCTTGCTGGAGTGTAGTCAGTCACCCAGGTTACACATGGTGCTGGTCTGAAAAAGCAGTTTGGACATGTGCTTTTTTAAGAATCTGAAAAGTGGATTCATAATGTGTCAGTCTGTAAAAGTGTTTATCACTTGCCAAAAAAAAGAGTAGTAAGTGTGCTTTCAAATTGGCAAAGAAATTTCGTTTTGTGACTAATATGAAAACATGACTCTGTGTGCAAAGAGGAATTACAGGCAGAGATTTATTGCATATTGCTCTGGTGATTTCACAGTTGCATTAGATGGAAAGGGGGAGCCATTTTTTTGTGCAGAAGCAGACTCTTAGCACACACCCAGCTGCTTACCCTGTGGAATCATGCACAGTATTCACAAGCGAGTGGGGTTTGAGGTTTCAGTCAGTAATGCAAAAATATTCAGCATCACTAAGGCTGGTTGCCCTTGCTGGAGTGTAGTCAGTCACCCAGGTTACACATGGTGCTGGTCTGAAAAAGCAGTGTGGACATGTGCTTTTTTAAGAATCTGAAAAGTGGATTCATAATGTGTCAGTCTGTAAAAGTGTTTATCACTTGCCAAAAAAAAGAGTAGTAAGTGTGCTTTCAAATTGGCAAAGAAATTTCGTTTTGTGACTAATATGAAAACATGACTCTGTGTGCAAAGAGGAATTACAGGCAGAGATTTATTGCATATTGCTCTGGTGATTTCACAGTTGCATTAGATGGAAAGGGGGAGCCATTTTTTGGTGCAGAAGCAGACTCTTAGCACACACCCAGCTGCTTACCCTGTGGAATCATGCACAGTATTCACAAGCGAGTGGGGTTTGAGGTTTCAGTCAGTAATGCAAAAACATTCAGCATCACTAAGGCTGGTTGCCCTTGCTGGAGTGTAGTCAGTCACCCAGGTTACACATGGTGCTGGTCTGAAAAAGCAGTTTGGACATGTGCTTTTTTAAGAATCTGAAAAGTTGGTTTAAAACGTGTCAGTCTGTAAAAGTGTTTATCACTTGCCAAAAAAAAAGAGTAGTAAGTGTGCTTTCAAATTGGCAAAGAAATTTCGTTTTGTGACTAATATGAAAACATGACTCTGTGTGCAAAGAGGAATTACAGGCAGAGATTTATTGCGTATTGCTCTGGTGATTTCACAGTTGCATTAGATGGAAAGGGGGAGCCATTTTTTTGTGCAGAAGCACACTCTTAGCACACACCCAGCTGCTTACCCTGTGGAATCATGCACAGTATTCACAAGCGAGTGGGGTTTGAGGTTTCAGTCAGTAATGCAAATACATTCAGCATCACTAAGGCTGGTTGCCCTTGCTGGAGTGTAGTCAGTCACCCAGGTTACACATGGTGCTGGTCTGAAAAAGCTGTTTGGACATGTGCTTTTATCAGAATCTGAAAAGTGGATTCATAATGTGTCAGTCTGTAAAAGTACTTTTCACTTGCCTAAAAAGTAGTAGAAAGTATGCTTTGCAATTGGCAAAGAAATTTCGTTTTCTGTCTAATTTCAAAGCATGACTTTGTGTGCACACAGGAATTATTTTTAGATATTTAATTTGTGAAGGTGTTATTGTGATTTTCATTTATAGGAAAGGGGTTTATAGTATTTTAAGATTTCTAAAGAACATAAAAAATGTAGTAATATATTTAAATAAAATAAAGGAATTTTTTTTTAGTTTTTTTCAGGTATTGCTGAAGAGCAGTGAACAAAATTTAAGATGCCTACAAAATCCAGAGTAAAGAAAGACCACAAAAAAACCTATATTTGAAGACAACTGGAGGACCTAAGTTAGTTGGAGATGCTCATGTTGGGAAAAAGAAAAAATCTTCTGGCAAGCAGACAAAAGATTTTTTAAAGAACATATTCAAAAAAAGGAAAAATGTACAAAATGTCTGTACTGGAAAGAATGTTTTCAATAGAAAAGGACAGGAAAAAATTGAGAATTTAGTTAATGCAAATATACCTTCTGCAACTAAAAAGATTAACTTAAACAGAAAAACAGCGTTTAAAGAGATACGTAGAAAAATGTTTCAGAGAAGAGTTATGTCCAATTTGATAAAGGATGTGAAGAAATATAAGCAAAAGGCTAAATTTTACAAGAGAAAAAAAGAAATTGAAGCCATTGCAGCAAAGGCATTAGAATTAAAAAGGAAACTATTCATTTTAATTTTGAATAGGATGCGTACATTAGATAAAATGGTTAATGTACTGAAATCACAAAGCAAAAGGAAAAGAGTAGTGAACAGAACAAACTTTTGTAAAGTGTTTTTAGGAAAATGGATGCATAGTTCAAGTAGTGAACCTTTTTTTAATGAAGAGAGCTATTTTCAAAGTAATAGTTTGCTGCATGCAGTTGACACCAGAGGTCGTGCTTACGAAGTGAAAAATGGTTGCATAATGGAGAAGGAGATAATGGTTCCAAGAGATGAGGTACAAGTGATGGCGGATGAGGCTATGGGGAGACGTCCTAAAGCCCCAGTGTACACTTGGAATTGTAGTAGTATTTGCACTGTGCGTCAGGAATCTATTGATAAATTTCGTGAGTTTCTAAGAGAATATAGTAAAAAAAGTGTAAAACAGAAGATTAAGGTGCTTCAAAGTCTAGATCCATGCAGAGTGAGAGAGAATACTGGTTTGCAGGGTCATTCTCTGGCTTGTCTATCTAGAAAAGTGTGTAATAGTGTTTTCCATCATTTTAGAATGCTGGCTGTTCATCATACTGAAATGAGAAAGTTTGTGAGACGGTTGTATTTTGCTAAAAGTCCAGCAATAAAGTTAGATGAATTGAATAGGGCTCTGTTCCGTGGATCGGTATCAGATGTAGAAAAGGTTGTTGATGAAATTCAGTTTTGTTACTTTGGTCCTGAACAAAACAGTGCAGAAAAGGACACAGTAAATGAGGAAGAAGTGGAAGAGAATGTAGAACCCTCTGTAAGTAAGACATTTAATGATCACATAACAAAATTTGCAATAATCTCTAATGAAAGACCAAATATTACTTGTATTTGTTGCCGTAGAACTCATTATAGAAAACAAACTAGGAATGTTGATCTCTACAGAAAGAGTGAAAATGAAGATAATTATAAGTGGAAGGATTTTGCCACATATATATTTCTTGAAAATTGTTTTGAATTGGGTGAAGATCAGCGTATTTGTAAATACTGTTACAACAAGTTAGAGGAAAATAGAATGCCGACCAGAGCTGTACATAATAATTTAGAATTGGATGCTATTCCTGCTGAACTTTCTGAATTAAATACATATGAGTCTATACTCATTCAATGTGTTCATCCGTTCCAGACCATAGTACGTATGGAGCCCAAAACTGGTAAATTACCTCCTTCAGATTTACTGAGAGGTTTAAAAGGTAGAGTGGTGTATTTGCCCTTGGATTTGAAAAAAAATATGGAAACTATTGATGCGGATACTTTGGAAACTGAACCATTAATTATTCTGGTTAATGGTGTACCTACAAAGAATAAGAAGATTTGGCAGGAGCTGGTAGATGTACGGAAAGTACAAAGAGCAAATTTGTATTTGAAAAGGAATAACAAATGGTATGAATCAATTTATATAGAAGAAGAAGAAGAAGAAGATTTACAAGAAGACACAGAAACACCAACTGGACAAATTGAAAAAGTGGACAAGTCAAAGGAAGAAGAAATTTATGAACATTTTAGCATACATCCTCTTCATTCAAAAGAAGTTATGGGAGACAATATTGATCTGTTTCAGATGAAGAAAGCAAAAGGAACTCCCGTGAGTGTATGGGAGGAGAGCTTGGAAGCTCGATGTTTTCCCCAGCTGTTTCCTAAAGGAAAAGGAGGACTATACGATGAACGTCCAGAACAGATTCCAGCTTCTGAGTATCGGACTACAAGACTATATGCTGAAGATCCCAGATTTCGACAAAGTATTCCTTATTTGTTCCATCTTTTATTTGAAAGCGACTTGTCTGCACTGTCTTATGCAGTAAATCACATTTTAAAAAGTGGAGTACATTTACAAAATGTGTCTGCTAAGGATTTTATGGAGAAAGTGCAGCACCGAGATGATCATTTGGAAACACAACTGATCAATCTGATGGCTTGTCAGCGTGGGACAAATGATTATTGGTACCGACGCCATGGTGAATTAAAATGCATGTTACGGAATTTAGGAACACCAACATGGTTCCTTACCCTAAGCTGTGCTGAGTACGCTTGGGATGATTTACTGGATTTTCTACGAGAGGCAAATTCAAACATTAAAAACATCGAATACAAGACAGCAGGAGAACTGTGCTCATTGGATCCGGTTAATGTGTGCAGATATTTCAATCATAGATTTGAGGCTATGATGTCCTTCATCTGCAATAAAAAAAATCCACCTCTAGGAGAAGTAGTGGATTTCTTTTGGAGAAAAGAGTACCAGGAGGCAAGAGGTGCTCCTCATATTCATATGCTGTTGTGGATCAAGGATGCCCCAAAGTTTGGAACAGATGCTGATGAAGCAGTGTTATCTTACATTGAAGAATATGCAACATGTGCTATACCAAAAAGCACAGAAGAGAAAAAGTTAAAGGAGCAAGTTTTACGTTTCCAAAGTCATCGGTGTGGAAAATACTGTTGACGGAAATACAAGAGCAAAGATAAATACTACACTAAATGTCGATTTGGATTTCCTAGACCTGTTCTTTCAAATGGAAGAGTAAACAGTTTTATGTCATCTGTGAGACATACTATCACAAGAAAATCACCTAAGAATACCTACAACCTTAAAAGAAAAGAAGAATCAAAAAATATAAATGACTACAACCCAGTCATTTTATCCATGTGGAATGCTAACATGGATATACAGTATGTAGCTGACAATTCCATTGCTGTTGCTCGATATGTAACGTCTTACATTACGAAATCAGAAAAAACAGAATTGAAGGAAATGTGGGAAGAGATTTCTCACGAGAAGACTGTCAGTAAGAAGCTGTACAGTTTCAGTTTAAAGATGTTATCGCATCGAGAAATTGGATCCTACGAATGTTCAGATAGGTTATCTTCTGCAAGTCTCTACTCGAAATCAAGAAGAATAATTTGGGCAAGTTTAGGCCTTGCAGCAATGAGAAATCGGGTACTGAAATCTGTTGGAGAAATTGAATATTTGGCCGAGAATGACCCAGAAAGTACAGATATTTTGAAATCAAACATGTTGGACACATATTACCCAAAGAGAAGTCATCATCTGGAGAACATGTGTCTGTATGAAGTGCTGCAGAACTACATTTATTCACGGAAAGCCGCAGAAGACATCAACAATGGAAAATATAAAGTCATTGGTGAGGAAGGATGTTTGGTGAAGCAAACAAAAGGAAGTTTGATAAATCACAGGAAGCTGAGTTGCGACAGTACTGACAAAAAGGAATTTTACTACTTGGCTCTTTTACAGCTGTTTAAACCATGGCGTACAGAGGATGAACTACTGGGAGAATTTCAAAGCTATGAAGATTCTTTTAATGCTTGCAAAGACAGCATACAATGCAGTACATTCTCAACTTATCTGCAAATTTTAAATGAAGAAATAGAACAGGAAACTACAATTGCAGCAGAAGTAGCTAGAGACAGTTCTCAGGACAGCCAAAGTTCAGGAACACTCAGTCAAGATCCCCTAGGACAACCAATCGTTGAAAATGAAGCATCAATAGCCATGAATGAAGTGGAAACGGCTATGAATCAAGCTCAAGAAGAATTTATAGACTTACAAAATTTGGAAAGACAACTGAACGAAGAGCAGCAACAAATTTATGAAGAGATCAGAAACAAAATTGATCACGGATTTCTACATGAAAAAAAAGAGTGCTCATGCACATCATTTCATCCAATAAGGATGTATGTAAGTGGACAAGCTGGAACTGGAAAAAGTTTCTTAATAAAAGTCATCAGAAGCTACCTACAGCAAAAAACGGATTCTACTTTGTCTTGTGTGGTTACTGCTCCAACTGGGTTAGCAGCATATAACATAAAAGGAATCACCTTACATCGTTTGCTAATGTTACCAGTGGAGCATGAGAACAAAATACAATACAAAAAGCTAACTGGAGAAGCATGCTTGGAAGTTTCAAGAGTATTGAAGAAGATGCAAGTTCTCATTATTGATGAGGTGAGCATGGTATCAAACTTAATGCTTGCCTTTGTGCATTTAAGAATGCAGCAAATTCTAAGGACAGACTATGACGTTTTATTTGGTGGAAAACATGTCATAGTTTTTGGGGATCTTCTACAGCTTACTCCAGTTAAAGGACAACCAGTGTTTAATACTGTGACACATGAAGACACAAAGAAGTCATTGGGAAGCATCGGTAATGCAAATATTTGGTCCTTCTTTGAGTACAAGGAACTTACTACTAATATGAGGCAAGCAAACGATGAAGAATATGGAAGTATTCTGAAAGATATCAGAATTGGACTACTCACTGAAGCTGGCACAAAAGCATTACAGAGTCGGTTGCTACATAATTTATTTCCAAAGGAAGAAATAGTTGCAGAGAAGATATACAAGAACATTGCAGAAAAGAAAAGTGTCATCTGCTTAATGCCAACTCTACGTGAATGCTCAATATTCAATGAGGAGCTTTTGAAATTGGAAAAGGAAGATATCAGGAAATTGGAAGCAGTGGACAAAATTGAGGATGGAAGAATTACTATCACATTAACAGGCACACTGAAAAATAAATTGGATTCACTAGAGAAGAACATTTCCAAAACAGCTGGATTAGAAAAAAATCTATATGTTTGCATGAACTGTAGAGTATTTTTAAGGAGAAATTTGGATGTTGAAAAAGGTTTAGTTAATGGAGCTATGGGAAGAGTTGTGGGTTTTATTAATTATCAGAAAAAAGATGGAATTGAATGTTTAAAAATAAAATTTGATCAGATAGAAGAAGTTAAAGATATTTGTCGTTGTTCAGTTCGTTTCATGCTTGTGAAAGACTTATATGTACGTAGGAAGCAGTTTCCGTTTTCTCTAGCATATGCTGTAACTATTCACAAGTCTCAAGGATTGACTGTAGATTGTGCATTTGTGAACATTGGTTCAACTGTGTTCAAAGAAGGTATGGCATATGTTGCTTTGTCACGAGTGAAAACATTATCAGGTTTATTCATGATAGACTTTGATGACTCAAAAGTTAGTGCTGATACAAATTGTGTAAAGGAGTATAATAGATTAAGAAGAAGCTATGCTCCTCATTTAGGTCAGTATCCTGTGTTGGAGAAACGTGTAGTTTCTCGTAAAAGGAGAAATGAGAATATCTGTAATGAAGATGTAGAGAGGAGGAAAAAAAAGAGGAGTGATGTAATTGCAAGCAAAAAGAAAAAGGAAAATGAAGAACAGGTTGTAGGATGTCATTTTGAAAATAGCTCTGGTGTCAACTGCTACGCTAATGTAGTGCTGAATGTTGCATTTTATCTGGAAAGTGTGCAAGAGCAGATAATAGTAAATCAGGGGAAAAGATTCTGTTCTGAGTTGAGTCTCCTTTTTCAAAAGCTGAGTAATGATAAAACTCAAATAGAAAGTGCTACTGAAATTAGAAAACTTTTAGATGTATGTTCAGGACGAACACAGTTTTCTCAAAATGTACAGCAAGACGCACAGGAATTCTTGATGTTTTTTCTTCAGGTACTGGAAGAAGAAGGGGTTCCCATTGAAAATGTATTTGGTCTCTCTTATAAATGGGAACATAGTTGTGAAAACTGTTATAATATATGTGGCTCTAATGTTGATTCTGAAAGGTTTATTTATTTAACATTGCCAGAAAGTAAAACAGTCACTTTTGCTAAATTAGTTAAAGATGCTAATCATAGCATGGAATGCAGTGAGTGTCAATCTGACATGTTTTCAACGTTAATTTTAAAGGAATACGGACAGTATGTAATTTTAATGATGCAACGCTGTAAAGCTGATGGTTCAAAATTAGATACTTTAATAAAGAAGTTTACAGGACAGCAATTATCAATTTCAGGAAAAACTTTTGTAACAGTTGCAATAATTTTCCATGATGGACCTACTGTAACTTCTGGTCATTACACAGTTTATCTTAAATGTGAAAAAGGCTGGACACTGTGTAATGATTCCCAATTGATTTTTAAGCAACGTTTGCCTTTTGATTTAGCAAATTCCTATCTAATCTTCCTGAAACCAAAATTTTAGAGAGACTTGGCAAGATCTGTACAAAACAATTTTACCATTTTATTGGATTACCATTGGAATTTTCAAAAAAAATGATTTTACAAATTATCATTTGGCCTAATGGAAAGGTAACCAATTGTAATGTGGACTTTTTCAATTTTTAATGAAACTTTGGAAAACCAAAAATTTAGAAAAAATCGGTAACATCTGCACAATTTAAATTTTGGAATGTTATTGGATTGCCATTGGAAATTTATTCCAAAAAGATTTTTAAAATTACTATTTGGCCATGCAGAGAGGTAAACAATTCTATTGTGGACTTATTTAATTATTAATTAATCTTTCGGAAACCAAAATGTTACAGACAATCGGTGAGATCTGTACAATTTAAACTTTAGATTTTTATTGGATTACCATTGGAAATTTAATCAAAAAAGAATTTTAAAATTACTATTTGGCCTAAAGGAAATGGAATCAGATGTATTGTGGAGTTATTTGAGATATATTTTTGTGATTATACTTCTGAAACAAAAATGTCAGACAGTATTTTAAAGAAATAAGTATTGATATTAGATGATATTTTTTAAGAATATTATGCATTTCTATAAAGTTATGTTTATGCAAAAAGAGATTGTGGGCTTTTTTAAAACAATCTTTGAGATTGTTAATTTCTTTTTGCCCGCTGTTAAATGATGAATGCAATTGCTTTCACAATTTATAGTGAAATGCAATATATTCTGAAAACAGCAAAAAAAGGCAAATTTTTTTTTTGAAAAATATGTAAATATGTGTACTGTATTATAAAATGTTTTATTAAATATTAATACTTTTTTCTTTTTTTTCAGATTGAGATAGAAAATTTTCGAAAACTAGAACCATTTTTAAAGCAATTAAAATTAAATTTAAATTAATAAATATTTTTTTGAGTGGGTATGGTAAGTCAAAAATTTCATGGTCCCTTTTTTCCACTTCTCCACAATCACATT
Organism: Triturus cristatus; assembly: GCF_964204655.1. Taxonomy (NCBI): domain Eukaryota; kingdom Metazoa; phylum Chordata; class Amphibia; order Caudata; family Salamandridae; genus Triturus; species Triturus cristatus. The sequence continues at coordinate 763,203,925 of NC_140581.1, read as the reverse complement.
TTCAGTTTTTCATTGTAGTCTCTCAAGGACCTTGTAATGTGATAATTGATTTTTAGTGTTTTTTTTTAAAAAAAAATAATAATTACGCGTACCGTACGCGTACGGTAAAAAAAAAATCAAAAAAAAGTTTTAAAAACATATATAAAAAATAGATGAAAGGTAAGGTTGGCTCTTACAAGAGCCGTTGTGTTCATGCAGGGACAGAGGAAAGAAAGAATGGGAATATTAGTCGGTACGACAAATGTGCTGATCTATTTTATTGTTCACTAGGGAAACACTGGTCTCCCTATGACAAATTAGATCATGACAAGTGGCGCACCGTATTTCAACCCTCAAAAAACGATGGTTTGTTTCCAAAGGAGAAGAAAAAGGAGATGCTCCCACCACAGATGAAGGGCTCACCTGACCTGCCGAAGATGGACTCGGCCCTGCAGATGATGGACCAGGCTGAGCTGCTGTGGATGTGCTTGGTTGACTTACTGAAGGGTTACCTTCAGTATGTCGAGCATGTGTCCTTCTGTGTACATCTTTAAGGTGTCTCAACATGGTGTGATTCCCGAAGGAATACTTCTTGTTGGGATTCCCTCTTGAAAGTACACGGCCACACAGCTTACAAGTCACTAAGGGTGCATTTACCTTTTTCTTGTCCTCTGGAAAAGTAAAATACTCCCATATGAAAGAGGTCTTTTCTTTCCTCCTTCTCTGCCTCAAGGTAGTGCTGCTAGCCTCACTCTCAGAAGAGCTCTGCTGTTCTGCCATCGTATCACAAAGACAACCCAGCTCCTTCTCCTAAGGGATCACAAGCAGAAATGAGGGGAATGGGTGTGGTGTAGGAGAGTTCTAGAACTGAAAGTAGTTTCAACCAATCAAAAGTTGTGTTTCATGATCACATGACCCACCGTGCGCGTACGTTACGCTTACGGTGCGCTTACGGCAAAAGTACGCATGCGCGTAAAAAAGACACGCGCTCGCGCGCATGCGCATAACAGTCACTCCCCAACACTTCCGCGTAACGTGCGCGTGTAGCATACACGCGTACGCGCCCCACGCGCAGTACGCGCGGCTACGCAAATTGCGTAACTATACGCAAACAGAGTAGATAAATTACGGACATTGCGTAAACCGTACGCTTACCGTACGCTTACCGTACGGGCACTAAAAAAAAAAAAAAAAAAAAATATTTTCAAAGTTATACTAATATATCTTACCTGTTTGGTAAAAAAAAAAAGAGAAAACTTGAAATATTGCAGATTTTTTAGAAAAAAAACATAGTGTTTTAAGAGAATAAAAAGTTAAAAAAAAACTTGTTTTTTTTTTAAAAAAAAACATTTAATATAAGAATTTATAATAAAAAAATCATAAAAAATCAATAAAAAAAAATATGGGAATCACATATGTTATAGCTAAGAATTAGCATTTAAAAAACCATACAAATTCACTGAAAAAACCATGGGTTTCACACACGTTATAGTTAGAAATTAGCATTTAAAAAACCTTGCAAATTCACTGAAAAAACCATAAGTTTCACACATGTTATAGTTAGGAATTAGCATTTAAAAAACCTTGCAAATTCAGTGAAAAAACCATAGGTTTCACACACGTTATAGTTAGGAATTAGCATTTAAAAAACCTTGCAAATTCAGTGAAAAAACCATAGGTTTCACACACGTTATAGTTAGCTGGACATTTCACTCGTAAAAAACCAATGAAATTTCCCCGTTATAGTTAGTTAAGCTAACTATAACTCGCGCGCCCGCAATGCACTGCTGATGACGTCACATATTACATCACTCATGACATGGTCAGTGACATCACTCATGACATCACTGATGACATCTCAAATGACATCACTGATGACATCACGGATGACATCATCCATGTGATAGAGTGGCAGACCTCCTCTCACCCTAATATAACCTTTGATACACACATTCAAAAATAGAGACTGAAATTTTCAAAAAAATGGACATACCAATACCAATTACAACAACCTCTTCAATAATTCTAAGATCCACATAAACATCCACTTATTCACCAACAGTCCTGTACAGTCACTCATTCGTGTACTCACACATCATATGTACTCATACACCTATACATCCTGTAACACAATGCCACTCATCCATAGAGTTACTCACACACATAGTTACTCATGCTAATAAAGAATCAAACATCCATTTACTTGCATATACAGTTATACACACACCACCACACTTACTTCTACGGAAACTTACACATACTTAGTCTTTTAAACAATCACTTATAGAAACACATACTTATTCATACAGGAACTCTTTCAATCTCTCACTCTCACATACACTCACTTATATACACCAATAGTCACATATACTAGTTTAAAACATATGTAGTTACTCATAGAGACACTATTGAGACAGCCATTCACTCACTAACACACCCATACACACACTCTTCCACCCATACAGTCCTGCACATATGCTGTCTTCAACACATACAAACAGTGAGTCACTCATTCATGCACTTATGCACTACGTAATACCCCCCACTGAACCATACAGACACTCAGACACTCATACTGATACTCAAAAAACCAACTAATAACCTATATAGACACTCATGTTGCTGCTCACCAACCCATGCAGCCACTTATACACAAAGTGAGAGACTGATACAGGTATTTACACATTTAAACATTACTCACTTAGCCATGTATTCAATAAGATACACTTAATCAGTCAGTAATACAATCAATTTTTCAAAAACAAATCATCCATTTAGACACTTATATACTCATTTATTCTTCCATCGACCTTGAGATATATAAAACATATTTAATTTTCAGAAAAACACACATTCACTGGATGATGTCATCAGTGATGTCATCAGTGATGTCATTTGAGATGTCATCAGTGATGTCATGAGTGATGTCACTGACCATGTCATGAGTGATGTAATATGTGACGTCATCAGCAGTGCATTGCGGGCGCGCGAGTTATAGTTAGCTTAACTAACTATAACGGGGAAATTTCATTGTTTTTTTACGAGTGAAATGTCCAGCTAACTATAACGTGTGTGAAACCTATGGTTTTTTCACTGAATTTGCAAGGTTTTTTAAATGCTAATTCCCAACTATAACGTGTGTGAAACCTATGGTTTTTTCACTGAATTTGCAAGGTTTTTTAAATGCTAATTCCTAACTATAACATGTGTGAAACCTATGGTTTTTTCAGTGAATATATATATACACACACACACATAATATATATATCTGCATGTATTAAGAGCGAGTGACGCACGTAGAGGTGTACGTTGACAAAATGAAGTGTTTGTTTTTAGAAAAACATTTGACAGAACTGGGTAACATCTAAACGACGTGCTGACAAATTCCTTACAACAAGGGTCGCTGTAATTATGCGGCAGGAGAGGGTCAGATGGTGTGGCAGGGGTGACTAAATTATGCCGCAAGAAAAGGCAAATAATGCAGCACGTTTTGTAATGATATCACTTCATTATTTCGTCATTTTTAGGTCATGGCAGCAGTGCTTGCGCTGCAGGATGATCTGTTGTGTGAACTTTGTGGAGTTTTACTCCTATTCATTCATTTTCATCCATGACGATGGCCGCTTGGAGCTGAAGCTCCGTGATGAACTTGCACACCAGCTTCCGGAGCGGCGCTTTGCCACGTTGTATTCCTACCGAAAATAACTGGCCCGCAATCTGAATGCAGGCGGATCAATTGGATCCAACGATCGCCTCTACCCGATCCTGAGTGCCTGAGATATGTGCTGTTTTGTCCAGTGAGCCAAGATGGTGCCCTAAGAACTACAGGACTACGCATGGAGGCTGAGAGTAACGAGCCGTGATGTTGCCGCCCTCAAATCTTCCAGCTGATGACAGCCTCGTCCCCTTCTGCCCATTTTCCCGAAGCACCGACTTTCCGGCAGACGCCCCGGGGAGAAAAACTCCACTCAGCAGACATCCCCTGCCTGCGCCATTTGAGAGGTACGGGTGCGGCTAGGGAGGGGGAGGGCCCCGCGAATTTGCCCTGCGGTTTCCCTCGCAGCCGGATCCATTGTGGGGACCGTGCCCGCGGCCTACACGGACACTGGCTGTGCGCCACTCCTCCACTGCACCGCGAACACCCCCTCAAATGCTGCTAGACACGCTGCTGCTCCCCATGCTATCACCTGCAGCACGGTGCATGGCTGCCGATCCACCCACTCCAAGGTGACTCAGAGTTGCGTTTCCAGAGCTGCTGGTTCTCACCGGCACAACAAAGAACAGCACACACCCAGCGCCTCACAGAAGCATCTTGTAATCCCAGATCATCGCTGCCTGAGAATGCAACATTGGCTTCCCTCCAGCCATCTCTTTGAGACCAGCATCCTGGTTTCGTCCAGGATTTTTGGCACTGTGCTTTTTAACCAACTTTAGAACTGGTGGCAACTAGAACTAGCCACTGAGCCATGGAGACTAATAGACTCGACGTGCCTGACTCTAAGATGGCTGCCAAAACCACACTCCTTCTCCTACCTTACCATCCTCGCCAGCACCTACCACCCGTCTTTGGTTTCTAGACTTCTGATCCCCTCCTGATCCTCACTCTTCTCTAGCGGAGCCCTAAACGCATACATGGCCGCTTCCCAGTGGAGCTGCACCGACAGCTATATTGGAGATTGGCCCTGGCACACCACTATGGCCGTCACCTACCCAGCCGGATCACGGACATTTGTCTCGTTTTCTTCCCTGCTGCTACCTCCTTCCTGTGGATTACCTGCTGTCCCTGGTCTTTCCTATCCTGACTTTCATTTTCGCTAATTTACTCCTGTATTGTTTATTTATCCATGATGTAATTACTGTGAAACTTTTGTAACTTGTAACTCGCTGTGTCCTTATGTAACGTGCTCTGATACCTCCAGGTCTAGCCAGCGCTATATAAAACTCAAGTAAATAAATAAAATAAATAAATTGCATGCAGCAATCAGGTTTAAGGGTTCCTTAGAAAAAAGAGGATCTGAAACAAAAATAAGAAGAAGTATAGAAAAAGGTTGAAAGAACTTATGCAATCAAAGAATGATAGTACATGGTGGAGGAAACAAGGGAACAATTGTAGTAATGGCTCACTCACCTAACTGGGCTTCAGTATCTGGAGTAAGTGGACTCGCCATGATGAGCAGTGCAGCGAGAGCAGGGTTTGCATAGTAGGGGATTGCACACCTAAGGGGACTTGGGTGTAAGGTGGTAGTGGGCTCTACACACAGGCTGAGCATCAGGGGCGGCTCCTCTGTTATGGCGGAGGAGCGTCGCCCCACTATGTGGCAGCAGAGGTAAACACTGGAAAACTAAAATGATAGTAAACCAATTTAATTATCCTTTCATTTTATTTTACCTGCGGTTGCCAGCTGCATGTCATAGGGCAGGGCCATGCATTCTACAACAGCAGTGTGAGGCAGAGTGACCATACTATCATGCACACTTAGCATTTCTCCACCCGGCTGTGGAACAGCCAGATGGCGAAAGCCACTGGCTCCCAGACACAGTCTGAGCACTGAACCACGGTGCTCAGACCAACCCCTGCACTGCTCTCATGCTGGAAATAGCATTCCCAGCAGGACAGCAGCATCAGGAATTGCCATCTGGGAGCCTGCGCAGTGTGTTCAGCCAGGGACCGGATCGGGAGAGAATCAGGGAAGCCGGTAAGTTCCCAAATCCCCCCCCCCCCCACTGCTTCAGATCCTGTGCAGCCGCCACTGCTGAGCACTGAGCGCAGACTGTGCACTTTATGGGATTCCTACCTAATGGGCTTGGATCTGCCAATAGATGGGGAATCTCCTGCTTCACAAACTCTGCGTAGCAGGAGCTTCCCTATCTTTTGGGGCTTGTGTCTTTTGAGGGACTCGGCTCAACGGACAGTCTGCGCACAGAAGGCTGACTGTGCGTAGTAGGGGCTTGCCCACTAACATCGCTTGCATGTCAGGAGGGAGAGGACTCTACGCACAGTTTGCGCACTGAGCGCAGACTGTGCATAGTAGGGGCTTGCTCAACTAATGGGGTTTAGGTCGCTGGAAAGAGTTGGCTCTACGCACTGTCTGCACAATCAGCCCTAACTGAGCGTAGTAGGAGTTTACCCACCTAATAGCACTTGTGGGTCTGGCGGAAGTGGGCTCTATGCACAGTCTGAACACAGGGAGCAGACCATGCATATTAGGGGATTGCCCATATAATGGGGTTTCATAGAGTATTGGGAGTGCACTCTCTTTGAAGACCTTTGCACAGACGAAGACTGTAATTTAATTTTTGGAGGTCTTTCCTGGGTCAGCCGGCCTCCTGCGGGACCACACGGGGCCTAGCAGAACTATGGCAACATTTGTTTTTAAATTCGGCCCGATGGTGGCCACAAAGGATAGGAATTCAGGGTACCAACCATGCCCCTTATATTCTTTTTTTTTTTTTTGTGCGTTTCAGGAATCTGTCCCTGAGTCATGTAACGGAGGGTGCAACATACTTCATGTTGAAGCCAGCCAGTAACATCAATCGGTCCGGCGGGACACCGCTATGAGTTCTCGTGGTACCAGTCAAACAGGACACTTTATTTTAGGAACTGATATCTATGCATTTTGAATTTTACTTTCTCAAAAAATTTACACCAAATCACAACAAATACGCTTTACCTGAAAAGTTCTAGTTTTCTGCCAAATTTGATGTAATTCTCTTTAGCCATTTTTCTGTATCATTGTCTAACTTTACCTATTGAAACTGCAGGGGAAAAAGTGCCTGGGACCGACCCCCACTCTCTTTTTCTCAGCCATCACTGAAAAGATTACTCCAAAACTTCCCAGGAAGCAGTTGAGGTGGATGAACCCTTTTTTATATGTTTAGTGAAAATTCGTGAAACGGCACCAAAGTTATTAGCGAACCAAAATACTCTCTTCCTAAGGAAACTTTTACCTAACTATAACTACTGAAACATTGTGATGTATGAATGTGTACATACACATAATTCACAGAAAAAAACATAGTTTTCAGGGGTGTTATAGTTAGCTGGACATTTCACTCGTACAAAACCATAGAAATTCCCCCGTTATAGTTAGTTCAGCTAACTATAACTCGCGCCCCCGGAATGCACTGATGATGACGTCACATATTACATCACTCATGACATGGTCAGTGACATCACTAATGACATCTCAAATGACATCACTGATGACATCATCCAGTGTCTGTGTGTTTCTGTAAAGTTTAAATATGTTTATTATATATTGGGAAAGACATATTGAAGAATAAATGGGTGTATAAGTGTGTGAATGGATGGTTTTGTTGGTGCGTGACTGACTCTATAAGTGAGTGATTAAACGTATCTTACTGAATGCATGGGTTAGTGACTAAACTGTGTGAATATCTGTATCCGTCTGTCTGTTGGTGTGTAAGCGGCTGCAAGGGTTTGCAAATAGCTACATGAGTGTCTATATGGGCTATTGATTGGTTGTCTGAGTATCTGTATGGGTTCCTGAGTGCTTGCGTGGGTGGGGTGTGTGTGACTCTGTGCATATAGGTGTGACTGGGTGATTCACTGGGTGCATGGTTTCAAGAGTGCATCTGTGATGGACTGTATGGGTGGGTGAGTATGTGTATGGTTGTGTTAATGAGTGAATATATATTTCAGTGGTACATGTGTAAGTAGCTACATAGTGAAAGGCAGTATATATGTGTGTTGGAGTACATAAATGGCTATAAGTGAGAGTGTGTGATTGTGACTGTATGGATGAGTGTATGCTTGTATCATTGATTGTATCACAGCGTAAGAATGTGCGAGCATTTGTATGAGTAATTGAACTGGTGTGCGTATAACTGTATAGGTGAGTAAATGGCAGTGTGATTAATTATTTGCATGACTAAGTAGGTGTGTGAGTACCTCTGTGGATGAGTGGTGGTGTGTGAGTGTCTATATAGGTGTATGAGTGCATATGATAGTCCTGTACTGAGTGACCATAAGTATGAGTGACTGTACGGGTGAGTGAGTGGATGGGTGTGTAGATCTAAGAGTCAGTAAGTGGGTATGTACTTATTGGTGTTGGAGTGTCTATGGTTTTGAGAATGGCAGTCTGTAATTTAGAGTGGGTGTATCAAAGGTTATGTTAGGGTGTGAGAAGATGCATCAAATTATCACATGGATGATGTCATCAGTGATGTCCTTTGAGATGTCATCAGTGATGTCATCAGTGATGTCACTGACCATGTCATGAGTGATGTAATATGTGACGTCATCAGCAGTGCATTGCGGGGGCGCGAGTTATAGTTAGCTGAACTAACTATAAGAGGGGAATTTCTATGGTTTTGTACGAGTGAAATGTCCGGCTAACTATAACACCCCTGAAAACCTATGTTTTTTTCTGTGTATTTCTAAGGTTTTTTAAATGCTAATTCCTAACTATAACGTGCCTGAAACCTATGGTTTTTTTAAGTGAATTTCAAAGGTTTTTTAAATGCTAATTTCTAACTATGCCTACAGAAATAGGACATGTGAAGAAAGAAGAAAAAACACACAGAAAGAAGAAAAAGAAATGCAGAAGGAAGCTACAGAAGTCCTCAAAGACAAAGAAAAGTGCCGGAAGAAGGAAGACGCGCAGAAAGAACAAACAGGGGAGGAGAAAGAGTCTTTGATGCAAAATCATCCTGTACCCTCAACTTTTTCAGATGGGTACTGGTGGTAACTGACTAACCAGTCCTAGAGCCAGCGCTATGCTAAAAGACACTTAGAATACAGTTAAAACACCTACATACACTAGGGAACACTATGCGTTGGGGTACCCCTGTTATTAGCATGACCTCCTCTGTAAGCCCCTGGTATATAATAGGGTAGGGGGATTAAAACTACCTCTTAACACACGCCACAGGGCGCGTTTTCCCACTGGTGAAGGGAGGGGGGGCTTAGCTGACATGTACAAACACGCCCGAATGGCTGTTTTAATTTGGAGGATAAAGTCCCCTTGAATCCTGAGTGTCCCTTGGGTACAACTAGCCCATCAGGTATCTCTAGTTAGCACCACAGAGCTGCCTTGCAGAGAAAATGGGCACGGCCTGGACCACCTCTCTGCAACACAGCACAGTGCTGTTTACTGGAAGCACCTGGTGGACTAGTTGGCCTGCATGGGCCCTCAGGATTGAAGGGGAATTATTTCCCCAACTTAAAACGTGCCACAGGGCGTGTTTGCACACGTCACATCAGGCCCCGTCCCCTCCCTTCACCACTGTGTAAACCCGCCCTGTGGCCGTTCTAAGTTGAGAGATTAAGTCCCCTTGAATCCTAAGGGTCCCTAGGGTCAAACTACCCCACTAGGTACCTCCAGTAAGCTCCACAGAGCTGCGTTCCAGAGAGGTGTAAAAAGGGGCATGGCCTCTGAACACCTGTCTGCAACGCAGCTCCCTGGCGCACACTGGAGATACCTGTTGGGCTAGTTGGCCATTAGGGACCCTCAGTATTAAAAGAGAGTTAATCTCCCAACTTAAAATGCGCCACGGGGCGCATTTGCACAATGGTGAAGGAAGGAAGCGTGGCCTGAAGTGACATGTGTGCAAACACACCCTGCGGCGCGGTTGAAGTTGAGAAATTAATTCCTCCTCAATCCTGAGGGTTCCTGGGGGCCAACTAGCCCACCAGGTACCTCCAGTATGCGCCAGAGAGGTGTCCAGAGGCCATGCCCCTTTTTACAACACTCTGCAACGCAGGTCCGTGGTCCTTACTGGAGGCACCTGATGGGCTAGTTGACCCCCAGGGACCCTCCGGATTGAAGAGGAATTAATTCCTGAACTTAAAACGCACCATAGGGTGTGTTTGCACACATATCACCTCAGGCCCTGCCCCCTTCCTTCACCACTGTGCAAACGCGCCCCGTGGTGCGTTTTAAGTTGGGGGATTGAATCCTGAGGGTCCCTGGGGTGCAACTACCCCACCAGCTACCTCCATTAAGTACCACAGAGCTGCGTTGCAGAGAGGGGTAAAAAGGGGCGTGGCCTCAGAACACCTCTCTGCAACGCAGCTCCCTGGCGCATACTGGAGGTTCCTGTTGGGCTATTTGGCCCCCAGGGACCCACAGTATTCAAGGGGAATTCGTTCCCCATCCGCAAACGCGCCAGGGGGAGCGTTTGCAGACTGTTGAAAGGAGGGGGCGTGGCCTCCGGTGTGATCCGCGCTTCCAGCGCAGATTTTGCCGATTTAAAAAAAAAAATTATAATTTGGGGGCCTGGGGGGTCCTTGTGGGACCCCCTGAGCAGGCCTAGGGGGTCAGGGTGTTTCTACCCTGCCCCCATTTTGCGTTCTGCGCTTTTTTTTTCTTAGGTTTTTTGTGCCTCGGTTCTACCGAGGCACAAGATGGCTGCCAACACTTCCTGGTTTGGAGTGTTGACAGCCAATTAGCATACAGCTTGTGCTCGGGAGGGTGCGCGGACCCTCCGAGGCCATAGATATATATGTGATTTTACTTTTCATTTTCTCAGGAACTACTGAACGGATTTACACCATTTGTGAACCAAGGTCTACCTTTCTGCCAAATTTGGTGTAATTCCGTTCATGCAGTTTAGGCTGTAGCCGCGACTAAGGGTCCCTATGGAAAATTGCATGGGGAAAAACATTTTGGGACCCCCTTTTTTCTCGGCCCCCGCTTGATGAATCACCCCGAGACTTTCAGGATAGGAGTGGACCGGAGCGGGCCACGAGTTTTGAAAATTTCGCGAAGATTCGTCAACTGGCGCCAAAGTTTTTCTAAATAGAATGTTGCGGATTTCCTATGGATAATAGGTCCTAACTATAACTACCTACTGGCGACCGCAATCCTCTGCTGATGACGTCAGATATTACATCACTGTATTTAGACACCTATTTACCCATGTCTTCTTCCATTAATCTTTAGCTATACATATATTACAAATATTTATTTTTCAGAAAGACACATATGTAATCAGTGATGTAATATCTGACGTCATCAGCAGAGGATTGCGGTCGCGTGAGTTATAGTTGCCTGCACTAACTATAACGGGGGAATTTCATTGTTTTTTTACGAGGGAAATGTCCAGCTAACTATAACATGTGTGAAACCTATGGTTTTTTAAGGGAATATATATATATATATATATATATATATATACATTTATATATATATACATTTATATATATATATATATACACATACATATATATATACATATTATCCTATCAAATTAATTTTATTTTATTATTTAAGTCTGTTTTTAAATAAGTTAAATTCTTATTTATGGCAGTTTGTTGCACATTGACAATGCGAAATTGCACTCAAAATATGTTGTTTATGTCTATGAAAGTACGATACCATGTGTGGTTACATTGTCACTTTAAAAACAGCATGGCAACTCCTTAGTGCGTTATGTGAACAAGGCCGAGAGGCCGAAACGCGTCATGATGGACAAGGTGGCTGAATAAATTCAAAATTGCAGTTGTGGTCTCGCCGTCCATTTTTCCCGGAGGAAGGGAAGTGCAAGGAGTGGCGCTGTGCGATATTTTTACCAAGTAGTCTTCCTTGATATTGGCGAGACCCCCTCCCCGCTACGGGCTCAGCGACAAGAAGCTACACCCGGCGTATGCTGGGAATTGGTGTTTTTCTCTGAAACGAGCAAGTCGCAGACAGCCCCCGGATATCCGTGACAACGCTCAGCATCCAGGGAAGTTACAGCTGACGAGTCGGAGGATGCAACACCGGCTACGGAGCAGGAGGTAGGAGCAATTAGAATTAATCCGCTACGGAGCCGTGAAGCGGCGGCGGAAATGATGTTTGATGATGCACCCACAATTACAACTCAAGGGCCATTACAAAGCGGCATAAATAATGGGGGCATTTCTAATACACAGGAAAAATTCCGAAAACTGGAGAAATTAATGGGAAGTGAACAGTCAAAGTGGTGGGAACACAAATCCCCTGATAGATATCTACAAGTAGGGCGCATTCCTTGGGGCCTGCGTATAATGATTGCCCCAAGTTATGAAAGCCCTGAACACAAATGTTAAGCGAATGGGCCGAGTGCAACTTGGACTCCTCAAGAAAACTGTTGGAAATTTTAGTCAGATAAGCAGAAAGCGACAGAGTGAAATATCAGCAACAAATTGATGAATTGGAAAGTGAGATTAACAAACTGGAAATAACACCAATAATAACCAAGTATAGGGAAGAAATGTTGGGCAGATTAGCGAAAGAGGAAGAAATAATAAAAAAACGGAAAACGTACAAATTCCAGAGGGACAAACAAGATTACGAATTGAGACCGATATTTACGTTTGCTAAAAAATTTGAACCCTTCAAAAAGCTTAAAAAAACCTCCACTCCTAGTAATGCCCAAATGAACAAAGGAGAGCAACCGACATCATCGACATAAGAATCTGAGGCAAGCTCGGCACCCGAAAGTGGATCAGAAACAGACCAAATAGAATTGTCGGCAAGACTGGGGTTTCACAACTTCACTATGGCGGAGGAGGTAGATTGCCTGAGAAAAGATCGGAAACAAACATTGCGCCCACGAAAACAGAACCAACAAACAAACAAAAGCGCAATATCAAGCAAAGGGAGAGACGGAAATACAGCAGAAGGAGAGAAAACAATCAAAAAACCGTACTTCAAGAAGAGATGGGACAGGAAGCAAACACAGTAAATACAACTATTACTAATACAGTCGTAAACTTGTTGCCCATGGTTTTAAAGAAAGCTGAAATTCAATTGTTGGAACTGGGTCTGTCCTATTGTCCAGAGAAGAGCTTCAGTTATGCACAAACCCGTATGGACATATTCAGATTTATTCGCAAAATAAAATTGAAAAAGTATCATGAAACCAATTGCAAAGCAAATAATGCAACCATGGATCTAGTGGCAGTGCCGCAATCAGGCGATTATAACCTTACTGCAGGGGATGCTGAATTACTGACAGATCTACAAGGACTAATAGAAGAGAGCAGTAGTGAAAATGTTATGCCGACTAGCCCAAGCATTACATCCTACGCAACAGTAGCTACGAAATTCAAATTAAAATCCAAGATCCAACCCCTAACAATACGGGACTCTTTAGACATTTTTAGTGAATCAATAACCAGTGAAATTAAAAATCTCAAAATACAATCTGATACAATCTGATAGAAGTCGCAAAAAGTATAATTTTCAACAAAATGCATATCACAGGCTCATGAAAAAACTTCAATCGAATGACCAGATAATCCTTAGAAACTCGGATAAAGGAGGTAATCTGGTAATATGGCCAAGAAATATGTATATGGCAGAGGCTGATTTACAATTGAGTGACAAAAACTGTTACAAAAGGAGTAATGTTCAAACAGTACGGGCATCATGGAACGAATATTACTCTAAGTTGAATGGTTGGCGAAGTGCGGGCTTACTCAGCATAGATAAATTCAAATTTTTTAAAAATGAACAACCTGTGATGCCTGTTATATATTTTATACCAAAGCTGCATAAAAACACTACAACACCTCCAGGTCAGCCAATAATATCGGCTAAGGGCAGCCTATTGGAAAATTCATCAAATTTTATAGACTTCTTTTTACAGGACTATGTCAAGAACTTCCCATCATTTGTACAGGACACCAGTGACTTTTTAAGACATATTAATGATTATGTTTGGCAACCAGAGGATTTACTAATGTGTTTAGATATAACAGCGCTATACACAAGCATATATCATAAAGATGGCGTACGGGCAGGGAAGCACTACCTAAATTCAAGACCAATACGATTTGGCCAACATAACAAGATACTAATAACAATGATTATGTACTGTCTGAACAATAATTATTTTCTCTTTCAGAACCAAATCCTACAACAAACTAGAGGAGTAGCTATGGGGGCATGTTTTCCCCTAGCTACTCCTGCCTCCACATGGGGTGGTGTGAGGAGTTGGTTCTGAATAAACAGCACAAACAAACTGTAGACAACCATATAAGATTATGGCTACGCTATAAAGATGACCTGTTTGTCATATGGAGTGGAACGAAAGAAACAGCAGAAGAGTTTGTTAAAAATAACAATCAAAATGAGCTAAATCTCCATTTTACAGCTACTATAAGCGACTGCTCAGTATACTTCCTTGATTTGGAAGTATACATAGAAAAACAGAGAATTGAAACCCGCCTTTATCGTAAACCAATAGCGGGCAATAGTCTTCTATATGCCACTAGTCATCATCCTCAGCATTTGATACGTAGTATACCATATGGAGAAATGCTGAGGATTAGAAGAGCATGCAGTAATGACAAAGATTAAAGGGAAGCCCAACAACAAAGCAAACAACGGTTTATAGAGAGGGGATACAAAGCCAATATTGTTGATATAGCCAGAGACAAAGCAAACTTATTGAACAGACAAGTATTATTACCAAAGAAAGTCAAAGAACCTAAGGATCAGGACAAGGAGAACAAGCATTTGCAATGCAATAGGTCTCGCATTTATTGGAGTCGGAGCTATTGGTATTGTAAATAACAAATCCTTTCTATTTAAGTATTCAAAAAGTAATCCCCAAAAAAATGCATTGTTATGTGCAATGCCAATATCTCAAACTCGTGTCAATGCGAGATCTAGTGCATTGCAAATGCCTGTTTTTAAATGCGAGACCTATTGCAGTGTAAATGCTTGTTTCAGTACTGCGTGCTTTTTAAAAGTTGTAGTCAATACTCAAAATGGAATCCATGTTATCAGCGTTCCCAGTGCTCCTTTATGTTTAATGGCCTAAATGAATCACAATGTTTAAAGCAGATTTCTAAATAGGATCTCCAGCCCCGAGGACAATGTCTCACTTCATGGTGGACAGTGTGTACCCTGTTTTAATGCAGTGCCAAGACGGGGTTAACTAATGCAGAGAGTGAGGTCTGTTAGCCTCCGAGGATCAAAGCATTCCCTGCAACAGTGCGCTGTGGCATGGTGTTGCCATGTGTACAGCACACACTTTGCAACAGCAAGATGGTTTGAAAGTTGGGGGTGACTTTCTAAATTTTCCCGAGTGTTCATCGGGTTTGTTGACAGCGTATTTTTGCTGTCAGCCCAAAAATTGTTTGTGGTTGTGTGTGTGTGTGTAGTTGTGTGTGTGTGTGTGTTGTTGTGTGTGTGCGTGTGGTTGAGTGTGTGTGTGATTGAGTGTGTGTGTGATTGAGTGTGTGTGTGTGTGTGTTTGTGTGTGTTTGTAGGTGTGTGGTTGTATGTGTGTGGTTGTATGTGTGGTTGTATGTGTTGTTGTGTGTGTGGTTTTGTGTTCGGTTGTGTGTGTGTGTGTGTTTGTGTGTGTGTGTTTGAGTGTGTGTGTGGTTGAGTGTGTGTGTGGTTGAGTGTGTGTGGGTGAGTGTGTGTGTGTGTGTGTGGTTGTGTGTGTGTGTGTGTGGTTGTGTGTGTGTTTGGTTATGTGTGTGTGGTTGTGTGTGTGTTTGGTTATGTGTGTGTGGTTGTGTGGTTCTGTTTGTGTGTGGTTTTTTGTTCTGTTAGTGCGTGTGTGGTTGAGTGTGTGTGTGGGTTTGTGTGTGGTTGTATGTGTGTGATTTTGTGTCTCTGTGTGGTTGTGTGTGTGTTTTGTGTGTGTAGTTGTGTGTGTGTGTTTGAGTGTGTGGTTTTGTGTCTTGTTTGTGTGCTATACAGCGTTTGTTAATAGCCACCTTGGGCAGTGCCTGTGTATACCCATGGCGCGCTGTAATGAGCACCGGCACAGAACTGAAAGTGCGCTGTGTGCGCGTTGTACTGAAACACTCACATGAATGGATCGGTTTGGCAGTGTGAAACCTATACAGCGTTTGTCAATAGCCACCTTGGGCAGTGCTTGTGTATACCCATGGAGCGCTGTAATGAGCACCGGCACAGATCTGAAAGCGCGCTGTGTGCGCGTTGTACTAAAACACTCCCATGAATGGATGTGTTTGGCAGCGTGAAACCTTTACAGCGTTTGTTAATAGCCACCTTGGGCAGTGCCTGTGTATACCCATGGCGCGCTGTAATGAGCACCGGCACAGAACTGAAAGTGCGCTGTGTGCGCGTTGTACTAAAACACTCACATGAATGGATCGGTTTGGCAGCGTGAAACCTATACAGCGTTTGTCAATAGCCACCTTGGGCAGTGCCTGTGTATACCCATTTCGCGCTGTAATGAGCACCGGCACAGAACTGAAAGTGCGCTGTGTGCGCGTTGTACTGAAACACTCACATGAATGGATCGGTTTTGCAGCGTGAAACCTATACAGCATTTGTCAATAGCCACCTTGGGCATTGCTTGTGTATACCTATGGCGCGCTGTAATGAGCACCGGCACAGATTTGATAGCGCGCTGTGTGCGCGTTGTACTAAAACACTCACATGAATGGATGTGTTTGGCAGCGTGAAACCTATACAGCGTTTGTTAATAGCCACCTTGGGCAGTGCCTGTGTATACCCATGGCGCGCTGTACTGAGCACCGGCACAGAACTGAAAGTGCGCTGTGTGCGCGTTGTACTAAAACACTCACATGAATGGATCGGTTTGGCAGCGTGAAACCTATACAGCGTTTGTCACTAGCCACCTTGGGCAGTGCCTGTGTATACCCATGGCGCGCTGTAATCAGCACCGGCACAGAACTGAAAGTGCGCTGTGTGCGCGTTGTACTGAAACACTCACATGAATGGATTGGTTTGGCAGCGTGAAACCTATACAGCGTTTGTTAATAGCCACCTTGGGCAGTGCCTGTGTATACCCATGGCGCGCTGCAATGAGCACCGGCACAGAACTGAAAGTGCGCTGTGTGCGCGTTGTACTAAAACACTCACATGAATGGATCGGTTTGGCAGCGTGAAACCTATACAGCGTTTGTCAATAGCCACCTTGGGCAGTGCCTGTGTATACCCATGGCGCGCTGTAATGAGCACCGGCACAGAACTGAAAGTGCGCTGTGTGCGCGTTGTACTGAAACACTCACATGAATGGATCGGTTTTGCAGCGTGAAACCTATACAGCGTTTGTCAATAGCCACCTTGGGCAGTGCTTGTGTATACCCATGGCGCGCTGTAATGAGAACCGGCACAGATCTGAAAGCGCGCTGTGTGCGCGTTGTACTAAAACACTCCCATGAATGGATGTGTTTGGCAGCGTGAAACCTATACAGCGTTTGTTAATATCCACCTTGGGCAGTGCCTGTGTATACCCATGGCGCGCTGTAATGAGCACCGGCACAGAACTGAAAGTGCGCTGTGTGCGCGTTGTACTAAAACACTCACATGAATGGATCAGTTTGGCAGCGTGAAACCTATACAGCGTTTGTCAATAGCCACCTTGGGCAGTGCTTGTGTATACCCATGGAGCGCTGTAATGAGCACCGGCACAGATCTGAAAGCGCGCTGTGTGCGCGTTGTACTAAAACACTCCCATGAATGGATCGGTTTTGCAGCGTGAAACCTATACAGCGTTTGTCAATAGCCACCTTGGGCAGTGCTTGTGTATACCCATGGCGCGCTGTAATGAGCACCGGCACAGATCTGAAAGCGTGCTGTGTGCGCGTTGTACTAAAACACTCCCATGAATGGATGTGTTTGGCAGCGTGAAACCTATACAGCGTTTGTTAATAGCCACCTTGGGCAGTGCCTGTGTATACCCATGGCGCGCTGTAATTAGCACCGGCACAGAACTGAAAGTGCGCTGTGTACGCGTTGTACTCAAACACTCACATGAATGTATCGGTTTGGCAGCGGCTGAGGGGGGGGCTTGCTTAATGAGACCGTGTGAGGAGCCATAGCCAGAAATACGATGTTGGGGCCATTCCGATAATAAACGGAGCCCTTTAAAGTTTTAAACTTGTGCCTTTCCATTTTTTGGGAGGGTGGGGGAGGATGGGGGAGTTTGTGCTGAACATGCGAGTCCGACTTTGTATTCTCCATAGTTCACGGGGCCCACAGGCTATAGTGCAATGGGCTGTAAGTCTGTAAGCAATAGAATGTGTACATTTCTGTGTTAGAACTGTGGCTACACGCAAAACTGTGCGCGTGCTCTGTATATCAATGTATTGTTTTTTGGGTAGCGGCTTGAAACCCATTCAGTGTTTGTCAATAGCCACCTTGGCCAACGTCTGTGTATACCCATGGCGCGCTGTAATTCGCACCGGCACAGAACTGAAAGTGCGCTGTGTGCGCGTTGTACTAAAACACTCACATGAATGGATCGGTTTTGCAGCTAGAGTGCAATGGGCTTGAAGTCTGTAAGCAATAGACTGTGTACATTTCTGTGGTAGAACTGTGACTACACGCAAAACTGAACAGTGTTTGTAGTGCGCCTCGGGGCGTGTGCACGCGGGGTGGGAGTTCTGCTCGGATTGAAAGTGCCACGCATGGCCCGGGGCCACCTGGCAGCCGTGACTCACTCCTTTGGGAAGCTTCTGGCACTGATGGAGCAGTACGTGCGAGTGAGAGCGGGAGGAGCTTGTGAAGTGGGAGAACGGAGAAAAAGTACGGAAGGTGAAAAGGAAGCAAGGAGAGGGAGAAAGGGGCAAAGAGGGGGCAAAAGGAGGGTGCAAGTGAGGTACATGGGGAGCAAACAGCGCGACCCCATGAGGAGAACAGGACACATGGAGAGGGCGAAAAGACTGGGTGGGGTTACAGGTTATAGAGAAAGACCTAAAGCGAGCGCTTACGGGAACACATAAGAATGCCATTAATCAAGCAGGATGGCTCTGTCTCCCTTCACGCCCAGGGAGGAGGGAGATGCGAGCAGAGCATCAAAGGGCTGGGTGAGAAGGGAGGGGGGAATGCAAGGGTCAAAGCGGCGAAAGTGAAAGTACTCCAGCAGAGCATCAAAGGGCTGGGTGAGAAGGGAGGGGAGAAATGCAATGAGCAGAGGAGCAGCTGTGCACGTGCATGTGATCTCGTGCACTCAAGGTTTAGGCCAGCCAAAAGTGTGGGTAGCACTTTGAAATTCCCACATATAAAATGTCTCTTTCGAGCCTTTGGCTCACGAGACCTAAAAAGGATCAAACTAGGCTCATATTAACATATAGCCAACAACATAAGTCGCTGTGCAAGATTGTGAACAGTGACCCGGTAATTGGTAGGCTGATGCCAAAACATCCCAGCATCATCTTCAGAAAATCACAATCCATGAAAGATTCTATAGTGAGCAGCAGTCCTGAAATTAAACCATCTGCAAATTGGTTAACTGCTCGCAAGGGGTTTGTGAAGTGCAACAATTCCCGTGTATGTAAATGTGGAATTAATAAGACTGTGCACAATACACCATTTTTACAGCATTCCATCAAGATATCTAAATTCATGACATGTCGTACGGAGTATGTGGTGTACGTGTTGGGTTGCCCTTGTGGACTGCAGTATGTGGGCAGTACTAAACTACAGGCCCACAAACGGATACTGCAGCACATGAGGGCAATTACCAACAGTGACCCCACATACCCAGTGGCACGACATTTCAAACAGAAACATGACAACCAATTGGACCTATTAATGTACTTTTGAATTGACTGTATTCCAATGTCCAGACGAGGAGGTAACCGAGAGGCCAAACTCCGTCTCTTGGAGACGAAATATATATTAGAGTTAGATACAAAGACACCAAATGGACACAACTCTAGTGAAGACTTTCATACATGCTTATAAATAAATCAAAGTGGGCAGTATGATATAAAATATATATATATATAAGTAATATATATATAAAGTATTTTTCAAGCTTTTTTCGCCGCTATGACATTAGGTCATAAAAACAGTAAAGGAAAAATTTTAACAGCACACGTTTTTTTATAAATATTATAATTTATTGGTAGCACTAATTATTTATTTTTAGCACTTGCACTTTATTTTAGGACGTTCAACATATAGAGAAATGCAAATACGTGGTGAGAGCAGAAATTAGTATCAATGCGCACATCTTTAACAAAAATGTTAAAGAAATCTGTAAAGCAATGTACAACATAACATAATCAATATGCAGGTCTATTTGAGTGTAACATATGAGGGATGGTTAGTTAAACATTCTTGAGTTGATGGTTGGATAAAAATAAGAGGTCCAACTGAGCAACGAAAGGCAAAGAAATAATAACACAACCCGTGAAAAGCTTGAAAGGATAGCAATCTCAAAATTAGGGTACATAGCGGGTTGAGGTATTATATGCGATGTTTGCACAGAATATGTATGTATACAATCAATGAAGGCCAATAGTTGCGAGGTCTGCTTTATATGTTGTATATATGAAATATAATTGCTTTTTAAGAAGGATTTTTAGTATAATGAAGTTGGTATTTTACCTAAATTATCCTATCAAATTAACTTTATTTTATTATTTAAGTCTGTTTTTAAATAAGTTAAATTCTTATTTATGGCACTTTGTTGCACATTGATAATGCGAAATTGCACTCAAAATATGTTGTTTATGTCTATGAAAGTATGATACCACGTGTGGTTACACTGTCACTTTAAAAACAGCATGGCAACTCCTTAGCGCGTTATGTGAACAAGGCCGCGTCATGATGGACAAGGTGACTGAATAAATTCAAAGTTGCAGCACGAAGTTGTGGTCTCGCTGTCCGTTTTTCCCGGAGGAAGGGAAGTGCAAGGAGCGGCGCTGTGCAATATATACATATACATACATATACATACATATATATATATATATATGTATATATATACGTCCGTTCGACAGGCAGCTGGAGTTCCACACCTCATATTGACTCCGTCACGCACAAGTGGATACGGCACCACCAAGAAGGCCACCAAGAAGGTATTATGAGAATAAATGTGTTTATTTAGACATAAACAGTACCAGAGTGAAATGGCCTACACGTTTCAGCCGTAGCTGTAGCTTTCAACAGGCTATATATATATAGTCTACACAAGTACTGATTCCCTCAGTACATAGTGAGTCGCATGTTTATTTTATTGGTTTCATCATCAAATTGGAATAAAGAAATGCCCAACACATTTCAGTCCTCCTAGGACCTTGCTCACGGGAAATATCCCGCGGCGCTATGTACTGAGGGAAGCAGTACTTGTGGAGACAACATGCAGCGGCGTTGTCCTGCCGCGATGGAGGATGCACCTCTGAAGAGCGCCATGACCCCCACAATGGGAATATATATTACTGTGTAGATCTTAGGCCCAGTGAACGGTGTCATGCTGAAACGCGCCCGCCATGCCACTTTAAAATAATGTGACTTAATAAAATATTTTGCAACATTTTTCGTGGATTGGAGAGTGGTTTGGAATTCCCCAGAGTGGTGACACTGTGAGCTTGACAGAGAAGAGGCCAACAACAGTGTTAAATCTGGGAGCCGTCATCATCTTAATCATCTGTAGTCTACCCCAAAAGTAGACCTGTAGAGTACCCCATCCTGTTAAATCTGGTTCCATTCTATTTAGTAATGGCTGGATATTATCTGCCACCATATTTTCCAACTCCTTATTTATCAGCAAACCCAAATACTTCAAACCTGAGCTCTTCCATGAGAAGCCAAATACATTTTGCAGGGATCTACAATCCTTATGCATAAGTGGCAGCCAATGTATCTTATATCCAGAGAAGACCAAAAAGGAATTGATTAGAGTCTTGAGTTGAACGATGGAAGAATCTGGTTCAATCAGTCAATAAGATATCATCTGCAATTTTACAAGATTTTGCAAGTTTCTAAAGGCATTTCTATTCCCCGCACTCAAGAAGATGATTGAATCTCTGCAGTTAATGGTTCGATTGCTAAAAGGAACAGTAGCAGGCAACCCTTTCTTGTGCCCCGCGAAATATGAAAGGGTTTGACAAATGGCATCCAGTCTATCTGCACCGTAGTGTCTGTGTATAGCCATCGGAGATGGTTTAGAAATACAGGCTCTATTCCTGCCCTGCTTAGGGTGCCGAAACGATACCCCTTTCAATCCAATCAAAAGCTTTCTCTGCATCTGAAAGGAGCAGCAACTTATCATCTGAATAATTTCTTACTTTCCATATCACATTGGACAAAAGACGCACATGATTACAGGGAGAAAGCCCTGGTAGACAACTGTCCTGAGAACTATGCATCAAACTAGGGAGGACTTTGTTAAGGTGGGTTGCAATGACCTTTGCAAGAATTTTAATGTCTGCATTATTGCGCAATATGGGACGGTAGCTTGCACAGTTGGTAAGATCCTTATTGGGCTTCAAAAAAGGCTAATAAGCACTACGGTCTAATTACAGCACCACCCTTCAGTTCTTTATAAAGCCTATAAAGAAGCAGAATCAAAAACTGCCTGTTAATCTTATAAAACTCAATCGGGAAACCATCATCACCCTGGGCTTTGTCATTGGACATGCTCTTAAAAGCCTCAGAAATCGCCTCCTCTGTGATCTCCCCCTCAAGGAGCTACCTACAATCTTCAAACAAGATGGGAAGATAAACCTCTCTCGAAAATACAAGCTCAGAAGTGGCCTCAATTGGAGCCTCCATGCTACAAAGTGTTGAAAAGAAATGCACAAATGCTTCTGTAATCTCCAACGGGTGTATAAGCAATCCTTTATTTTCATTATGATTGCTGGAATGGCAGAATTGTCCTGCAAGTAGCCTACCTGCTTTTTCCCCTTCCTCGTAATGATGTCATTTTAGGCCAAGTAGAGCATACTCTGCTTGTGTTGTAAGATGTGTATTGAGATCATACTTTGCTTGCTCCAGCCGATGTACGGAAACTGCTGTGGAATGTCATACATAAATCGCTTTAAGATCATCCACCATACTCTCTAAGCATGTTTGCGGTTTTCACATTTCCTGCTTTCGAATCACTGGATCACGAATGAGCATACCTCTTAAGGAAGCCTTTCCTACTGCCCATAACACCTGTGTGGAAGATGTATAGGATTCATTATACAACAAGAATTGAATTATTAGGCCAATAAGTTTCTGCTTATTCTCCGGACTACGATAGTGTGAAAGATTCAGCCGCCAGCACTTGGATACAGGAGACACATATCCTAAATCCAATTCCAAAGTTATCAGGACATGGTCAGAGATTCCCCCAGTATCAATAGTACAAGCACTCAAGTAGGCCAGTGAGGCATAAGACATTAAATAGAAGTCTAACCGGGAACAGGTCCCATGAATACATGACATAAATGTGTACTCCTATCTCTTGGGTGTATCAAATGCCATGCATCTTTTCAGCCATGATACCTCATTAATACCTCTTTAAATCGTTCAGAATTGCTCTATCCCTTGTGTTTGCTCTATCCATTGGCCCAGAATGATCCAAATAGGGATCAATCACTGTATTCCAGTCACCACAAATTATTGTCTTGATGTGACCATACTCTGTCAGCAGTCTAGATGACGCCACGAAGAAAGGGGAAACAACCTTTACCGCGCAGTCATTACAACGCACTACATTTACAGCACAGTCATTACAACCCAACATCCTTTACATCACATGCCATTGCAACGCAGCCATTACATCGCATGTCACTACAACGCATGTCACTACAACGCATGCCTTTACAACGCATTATAAGGTAAGTAATGGGGAATAGTAAATTTTACACTATCTAACACTTACCCTACTTACCTGTAACTTTGGTTCTCCAGTATTGGTAACTTTCATTGATTCCCATAGCTTGTATCATTCCCCGTCGTCGGAATGGGAGTCTATGAAAGTTCCAATACTGGAGTAATAGTAATTTATACCCCTACACTATCCAACACTTACCCTACTGTTGCACTCACTGGAGTGGTAATAGTAATTTTTACCCCTGCACTATCCAACACTTACCCTACTGTGGCCCTAAATGTAATATGGGTTGTAATGGTATGCTTTGTAATGGAATGAGTTGTACATGTAGTTTCTAAAAATGCGTTGTGATGACATGCGTTGTAAAAACATGCGTTGTAAAGGATGTTGCAATGTAAAAACTGGGTTGTAAAGGCATGCATTGTAAATGATTGCGTTGTAACATCATACATTCCAAAGAAAGATGCCGGATCATGATTGGAAGGGTACACCGACCCAACAACCAGAATCTGATCCACATCTTCAGAACATGAACCAGAACACATCTGTGGAACAGAATGGCAACTCCACACCTTTTCAAAGAAGACTGAAGGGCCAATTACGATACGGCCCTGAAGGCTCGACCTTTAGGGCTGCATCATAATGGGCCGGTCGGCTTACTTTCTGACTGCCTCATTATGTTGAAGGCTGTCGGAAAGTAAACCAGCTGGTCATTCCTGTTGGCTTCCGACAGGCTCGGAGAACCCATCAGCCTTTCGGAATCCAGCCTGTAACCTCAAGGGCGGGCTTTTCCGCCCTTGAGATTACAATGCACACTTTACAACATAGTTTCCATGACGACCTATCTGACATGGAAACCATGTTGGAAAGCGTGTTTGGGACCCACAACAGGGCCCTCTTTGGTGCACGGCCCCCAATTGGAGGCCGAGGGGGCTGTCAATCCCTGTATCTTGTGGCAGGCACCTCGATGTGCCTGCCACAGGGTGCAGGGATGAACTGCACCTCCCTTTCCTAAGTGGGAGCTTATGTTATGGCCGGTTTATGGCCATAACACAAGATCCCATTGAGAAAAGGGACCATGCGACAAAACTGTGTTCGTCGCATTGAAATCAGTTGGTCGGTGCTGCCGACTGGGTGTCGGCCGGTCCCATGACTGAGTCGGTGTCAGGCCGACGTGATTCTGCCCTGTTAACATAATAAGCTCCTAAGTGTCAGAAAGGGCAGTGGGCAGTAAACTACTACTAACTACACGGCCCACCCAATCTCCTTAGTTTGCTTGATTCCAGGGCTGAAAGGTGAGTCTCCTGCAATAAGGTGATGTGTGGGAGTTTTGAGGCAATATAAGACAACACCTTCTTCCTCTTAATGTAAGGGGCAGTATACGTATTTTGTTAAACTGTGAAGGCAATGACATAAAAGCCTATAATTTCTTCTTCTTCCTCTCCCCCTTCTTTTGCTCACTCTCTTGACTATGGGAGTATTTTTCCAGTATTTGGGCTGGAGGAACAGGTATGATTTCAATCGTAGAAACCAGAGGTCCGTAAAGCGGTATGGTGGATGAAATGTGAACAACATGAAGCACTGCAGACAGTGTTGTTGACCCCGTCAAAGAGAGATTCATTCATATTGATGATGTAATCAACAAGAACATCATCAATTGAGCATCATCAACAGCAGAGACAGCTGTTTTTACTATCTTTTCATAGTAAGATTTCTTCAATTTCTGCATCTTCGACAACGTTGTTGATGGTGGCATTCATGTGACGAAAGCAGGAAGATGAGTTTTTCTTTCCTAAAGGGGGTATAGAGATTTTATGTGCATCAAACATGATGTCTGTGGCTTACTGTAAGCCACAAAGGGTTTAGGACGTCTTGGATTCAACGAAGGATGATTTGGCATTTTTCTCAACCTGAGAGACAAGTTTTCAATACCTATTCCTATGAGATTTTGAGGGACGTAGTTTAGGATCACTACTGATTGAGTCCTGATCTGAGGAAGCAACAGCTTGGAGGACAAACATCAGAAACTTTAACGCCTTGCCTGAAAAGAGCTTACATATCCTGCAACTTTAGGATCCAAATAAAGTCAATGAGTACATTGGGCAGATCATCCACATACATCTTTGACCCACACGAGATGCAGGCTTTAAAATTGTCCTTTTTTGTTAACAGGAATTATTAGCCATGTTGAAAGTCAAGATTTCTCTTGAGCTAAGATACCCAAAAAGAATAAAAGGAAAAACTAATAGTAAAGGAGCAAGAAAGTGCTGAACATGCCTGAAACTAGTGGCGAGGGGGGAATTAATATCTAAATATCCCATGGAAGCAAAACACCTTCATCTTGTCACAAGCAAAAGCCTTCTGTGAACAGAGCTCTTGAGGAGTCCTTTCCACTTTATATGTGGTAGAACACACAAGGTGAAATGTAAAAAGGGTGCTTGTGGACACTAGTATTTTAACATGCATTAACAATTTATTGACAGCCTGGGTAAATCTGGAAGTTTCAGTCCAGAACAAATTGAAATCCACTGAAACTATTACAGTATCCATTGGTAGTAAATCTACTTACCACCATTTCAAGTGTCCTTGCATGTTCTTCTGTGTTTTCATATAATCTTTCCAAATCTTTAAATTTAGCAATTTCAGACACGTTAATATCTTCGTTACATGACCCCTTCAAAATACAGAAATATGATTTAGCATATAACATACAAATTATACCTAACTTACATTTTAACTTCACCAATTGCAGTTCTTACCGTAAGGAATCATATGAATCTTCACCTCATTAAAGGAGGGAATACTGTTAAGACTTGGGAGTACCCCGTGGGTGCCGCAATAAATCCCGTAACTTCCAGTTGCAACAGTTCATTTTTGGATAACTACATTGAGAACTGAACACTCAGCTCTGGCAAAGTCTCAAGATTTTCCAACAAGGAAGATTGTTAGTGCCATAATTTCTATGATACCTTGCAGTCTCTTAAGACAAAGAATTTAGACAAAAATGTTTTCTATCCAGAATGGCAAACTCTTAAAAGAGTCAATACCAGGCAAATGAACACACTTAAGTCTATGTGGCCAATTTTGTAAATTGCAACGATATTGGAAACAGAAGTACTACCTGCCTTATCTTTAACTGAATGGGCTCCAGTCCTACCTGTACGACCACGGACTGATAATATGTGGTATTGTATTAAAATATCAGCCTGGAGATGTGATTAGCTTTTTTTGTGTGTATGGTAATTAAATAGCTGCTTATATGTATTTGGATTCTGATTGTTTATGTAAAGTACCATGGTTAACAAATGGATGCTTGAACTTACTTATCTCCAAGGTTCTGTCAAGGGAATATCCTATGATTCTTTTCCCATAATTTCACACCCTAATCTACACTATGATAGAGAGTTCGGGGGGCATGGCTTGGCGGCGAACCAAAATGGCCGTGAGCTAAGAACTCTCCGCAACAGCCCCCTTCCCTAACATCACTCCGCTAAAAACATACGGATCCTGAGGACGGAATCGGGGACTGGAGCTCCTGCAGATTCCAACGCTACCAAGATCGGGGCGATCGAAGACAGCAACCCAGAGCTACCGCCGTCTTCATTTCTGGCCTGTGCTCCGGAACAAGCCGGGGTCTGGAGTGCGCGGTGCGGCCCGCATCAGTGCCATCTCGGCGGCCGTCGCTCGGTGCTCCACCTGGAGGGGTGCCTGCGGCCCGCCCGGCCAGGCAACACCAGCTGTTCCCCATCGGTGAGTGACGGGGCTGCGAGGCGGGACCCACTTCCCCCCCTCTCCCCGTGTGCATCGGAGGGAGAGACTGTGGACAGCGGGGAGCTGGGGGCAGGTGGAGGAGGAGACCGGTGAGATATTGGATCACCCACCAGGCATGGAGGGACGAGGCCCCAGGACATTCACCACACGCTGCATAGCTCCCCCCCCCGGGCGATGGGAGGTAAAAGAGGTGATGTGGATCCCCTTATAGACATAATGGTTGTAACCTGCGAGAGGCAATAAATACTTCCAGGGGAAGCCCTCCATGTCTGGCCCTACCCCAAATAAACCTGCTACACCTCCCAGTTTCGGTGTTGGGATCGGCTGGGTGTGGCACGCGGATGCCAAAGAGCGGAGCGGCCCGCAGCTACAAGACACCACCCTAAGCATACTTTGTCGGGGCGCAGTACCAGGTGCAGGACAGTTCCCACTGTTTGGTAACCCCCCCAGGGCCCGATACCGTCTGCTCCCGGAGGTCCGCCTGGGCGGGCACCCCCCCCCCCCCCCCCCCGGCCACACCATCGACCCGATCTCCTCGGAGGTCATGTTAATCAGGGAAGACCTAGCCACGAACAGGAAGAAAGTTAGACAACTGGAGGTAACAGCAGCTAGACTTGTGGACGATACCAATCAGCTACAAATTGAAGTGCAGGAACTGTAGGCGTTTCAGAAAATGGCTGAAGGAAAACTGGATGACTACAAAGGCCGCAGTAGGCGAAACAACGTACGCATCCTTGGCGTACCGGAAAAGCGGAAGGACAAGCGACAGACTTATTTGTGGAAAACCTAATCACCAACCATCTTCAACCAAAAGATCTATCTAATATCTTTGTCATTGAAAGGGCCCACCGGGTCCCAGGGGGACGTCCGACTCCGGGAGCCCCTCCTCGCCCTATACTGGCTAGACTCTTGAACTATCGGGACAGAGACCTGATATTGCAGACGGCCAGGGTTGCACCACCTATCCGACTTGAGAACTCGGAAATCAGCTTCTTCCTGGACTTCACGCAGGCGGTACAGAGGCAGAGCAGATCCTTTTTGGGGGTTAAAAAAAGACTGAGAGACAAGGGCCTTAAATATGCAATGTTGTTTCCGGCCCGCCTCCGGGTGGAGGCCGGGGGACGGACCAGATTCCTTGAGGCTCCTGAAGATGCTTCCTAATGGCTTGACGGCCTGAAAGACTCAACGGCACGCAGCTCCCAGAGAGACTAGGAGGTACCGGGGCCTCGGCCCCCTGTTGATTACTGTGTGGGAGTATGGGTGGCATCCCAAGGTGCTGAACTAGATGGAGTGCGAGACACTGATCATAAGTTCTAGATCAACCGACTTAGGATGAACATTTCCATCGCATCAAGGGAAGGGGGGAAGGAGAGTATATCCCCCTAGTTACTTCACTTAGTTCAAGTATAGGGCGACAGGCACTCTGCATAGTTGGGACCATGGGCAGTTCGGAGCCCGTAGTGCAGGGGAGCAGGGGGGGGAGTTGGGAGGGGGTTAGTTATAGTTGTTGGGTTTTTGGGAATTGTCAAGGCATCACAGTCCGACAATGGAGGTACTATGATAACACGTAAATATTCATGTGTACTCAATGGGATAAAGAGTTTAAGATGTTGAGCTGGAACGTAAACAATTTAGGGGTAAGGTAAAGAGAACCGTGGTACTACAATACATTAAGAGGCCCCGAAGTGGTACTGCTACAAGAAACACACTTGGTAGGGAACTCATGTAAAGCTCTCAACAGGTGGGGATACAGTCTTGTGGCACACTCAGGCTTCGCCTCGGGATCGAGGGGGGTGGGGATACTGCTCAGGAACTCCTTTCCCCTGTCGATCAAGTTCACCTGGGTGGACACAGGCAGGAGATATGTGGGCATCACGGGGCAATGGGAGGGGAAGGTACTGACTCTAATGTCGGTCTATGTCCCGCCGTGTCTTCAGGAACTCGCCTTTAAGGACCTGGGCGCCATATTGTTAACAGTACCAGAGGGACTTCTTCTGGTGGGAGGGGATTTGAACGCTGTAGTTGATGGCACTAAAGATAGGAGTCCCCCAAGAATACTCCGCGCGTCCAACAGTTGGCTACCAGACTTTCTGGGGGCTATGGGGTTACAGGATTTATGGCGCTCGTTCCACCCCTCCACCACCCAATTTACCTACTATTCGGGAGCCCATGCCAGTCAGTCACGTATCGATCACTTGCTGGCCCCCTCAGATCCTCTGGCACATAGACGCGAGATCAGGCACATGGCTAGAGGCATTTCCGATCATTCCCCCCTGTGGGCACACATCGTGGTTGGGGATCGAAGGGTGGGGAGGGTTTGTCCCATAAACCCTTGGCACCTCCGGAACCCTGTGGTACGGGGGGGCACTACACTCTGCAATCAAACTATATTTTTTAGAAAACACGGGCTCGGTGAGCTCTCATCGAACACTATGGGAAGCATTGGCCATACGATTACAGACCCCCAAGACATTGCTAATACATTCGCGGCCCACTTTGTACAGGTCGTTTCCTCACAGTCCTGATGCACACAGCAAGACTCTCTAGATCTCCTACGAGACATCACCCTACCTAAACTTTCAGCATCAGAATTCGAATATCTGGAAGGGGCATTCACGACAGTTGAGATGACGCAGGCAATTCAGGGGCTTCGGTCAGGAAAAGCCTCAGGGCCCAACGGTCTCCCGATTGAACTATACAAAATCAGGACGGACATCCTTGCCCCCAACCTGTGTAAAATGTTTACAGAGAGTAAAGAACGCGGCGAGCTGCCTCGAGACCAGAGGATAGCTACATTAGTAATGATCCATAAAGAAGGCAAACTTCTAACATCCTGTTCCTCCTACAGACCAATCTCCCTACTTAATGCCGAACCCAACATTTTATCCAAGCTCCTGTCCAATAGGCTGATCAAAGTCATTAATAATCTAGTACACCCTGACCAATCTGGCTTTATGCCCCAGCGTAATACAGCGTTAAATCTCCACAGGGTACACGGGGTTATTGGAAGGGCGGCAACCACACAGGAAGAGGCGGTAATAGTGTCATTAGACACGACCATGGCATTTGATATGCTGGAGTGGACATACTTATTTGCTGTCCTAGAGAAAATGGGTTTTGGGCCCCACTTCATTCAATGGGTCAGACTCCTCTACACGAAACCTCTAGCCCAGATAGTAGTAAATAACAAAAAGTCTGAGGTGTTTGGACTCCAAAGAGGGACCAGACAGGGATGTCTGCTCTCCCCCCTCCTTTTTGCTCTGGCCCTGGAACCCCTGGCGCCCTGGGTACGTAGAGATCCGGTGATCAGTGGCTTCAAGTGGGCTGAAACGCTAGTGGACCGCATTTCCCTCTATGCGGATGACATTTTATTGTTCTTAACGTCCCCAAAGGCCTCTCTTATGGCAGTGCTTGATATCTTCACCATATTCGGACGATACTCAGGCTACACCATTAACTGGGCCAAATCAGTGCTGTACGTCCTCAAGGGACCCCTTGCGGGCCTGCCCAGGAACTGTCCTATACAGATCTCAGCAGAGGGTTTCAGATACCTGGGTATATACATTACCCTTGATCCCTCAGCCAGATTCGAAAATAACTTACTCCCTCCTCTACAGAGACTCAAGAGGGACTCGGAGAGGTGGATGACGCTCCCACTCTCGATGCTGGGAAGAGCATCGCTATTCAAAATGTTGTTGCCCCTGTTTCTCAATGCCCTACAAAACTCATTAGACTTGGTACCTGCAAGCTATTTTAAAGAAATTGAAAGTTTGCAACGCCGCCTACTCTAGAACGGGAAGCCACGGATAGCACTCCCTAAATTAAACCTCACATTGTACGACGGAGGCATTGCCCTCCCGGATCTTAGGAAATATTATTGGGCATCCCATCTGGCAGCCATCAACCATGGCACCTACAGACCGATGGATGATCCGGGCTACGCGATGGATCACTGGGTAGTGACGGGAGGGAACTACCAATGTGCGCTATATTCAAACATAGGAAAGGACCGCCTCACTGGACCAACTAAACACTTGGTGCTGGTATGGCAAGCAGCCAACAGAAGTTTGGGATGGGATCGCAAGTTGACTCTGGCTACCCCTTTGTGGGACTCGGGCTAGCTGGGATGCCTATGGACATCTAAAGGATTCGACAAATGGGACCTAATAGGTATATCGAAAATAGGAGATCTATGGACAAAGGGTCAGATGAAATCATTCCCAACCCTGCAGCAGGAATACAATCTTGCCCCCACAGAATATTTTAGATATTTACAGATCCGCCATGCGTTGCAATCCATTTTGCGAAATGGAGACGTCCTTCCAGCTTCTTCACCCCTTGAGGATAGACTCCTTGATGGAAACTTACCAACGAAAGCCATATCACTCACCTACAAAAAGTTGGTAAACCATACTGGAGATTTACTCTTGAAACTGCGGGAAAAGTGGGAAAGAGACGGTATAATCATAGATGACGAGGACTGGTTAAGCGCAATAGCCTCCCCACGTGAGGTAGCTATCGCTGCAAGGCTAAAGGTGGTGCAACTTAAAATACTGCACCAAATCTATATCACGGGACCTAGCCTGGTACGGATGGGGAGAGCAGTGGACGACCGGTGCAGGAGGGGATGCGGGAGTAGGGGCACATTCCTCCACATACTGTGGGAATGAACTTATATACAGAGATATTGGGAAAAGATTCACGAGGTGATGGGAGAGATATTGCCGAACCCACTTCCACTAGAGGCCAAGAGATGTCTCCTCAACGTGTGGGTACCCACGGATCTCAACAACTCACGCATCACATGGGCCATGGTGGGATTCATGGTAGCTAAAGGGAATATAGCACAGAAATGGGGGGCAGAGCGAGCGCCAGCGGTGTCCGCATGGAAAAAGGATATGGATTAGTGCATGCATAGAGAAAAATATGTCTACGTAGCTAGGAGTTGCCCCAAAAAGTGGTCTCACATCTGGTCTGATTGGAACGCACACAGAGGGTACATTTGTGCCCCACTGCTACAACCAGCTCACGATGAAACAATTTAGAAATGACACAGGTTACTGATTGATGTAAAACTTGCACTTCCGCTTGTCCAAATATATTTTACAGAAAGATGTGATTGTACTGTGATTTGCCATGCAATGTTGATCCCAATTGTTAATAAAAAGATTTAAAAAAAAAAAAATGATGGAGAGTACAAACCCTAATAAACAGAAATAACAGCTGTTTAGCTCACAAATATCCATTGAGCTGCTCATGTAAATCTAAATTTGTAAATTCCATACATCTCTTGATTCTTTAGGAAGCGTGTCAGCATTTTGAAGACTTTGGGACTGATAAAGATCTTGGCAGATGGGTTATTCTGTCACAACAGTGATGGATATTCCGTAGGCTGAAATATAAATCCCGTAGGATATAATGGAATTTATATTTAGGCAGACAGGAAAACCGACACCATTCTGATGGAGTAACCCGTCCGACAAGATCAAAATCAGGCCCTATATCACTTACAAAGAGAAACTTTTTTGACCACTACAATCAGATGGTAAGCCATACTAACATTGAGAGATGTTACTTATCTAAACAATATTGCAAATATAGTTTATTATTCTAAAACGTAGGTCTTTAACGTTTTAGGAAATATCGCTCTTAATAAACTGGCAACTTTTTTGCACGCAATATCTTAACTCAAACTAATATAAATTCAAGGTACTCCTCTTTTCTAATTTCAACTTTTATTGACGTAATGATTACTAATAATTACTTTCAAATAAGAAATACTTTTTCAGTGTAACAAACCGATTAAGGTGACAGAATATGATTTAAAATCCATGGTACTTATATCTTCTCAACATTATTATAGCAATGTATTATCAAAAACGTTCTTATTTCGCATTAGTGCCTTTGAATGTGAATTCATAAGAATTCATGACAGAGAATTAATTGATTTTCATTATCATACAATCCCTTTATATACAACATGCGAAAAAGGGGAATCAACGGAATAGAGTTCACCAGAGCCGATGGCTAGAGATTGGAGTTGCAATGGACTCTTACACGACTGCAGAGAGAGTCAATTATAACGAGAAGGGTTGTCCAAGAAATTCGATCAAATCAGAGCATATCCATAAATTAATTACTGTACAAAAAGAATGAAGGGACTCTTAAGCCATTTATTTTATTACACACCACTCCTGAATATACAATTGCACACTGATGTACTACATATAACTGTAATATGTGTCTATTGCTACTGCAGAATCAAGTTCTTTCGGCGTGAATGCAATAAAAAACTAAAAACTTTAAAAAATGGGTTAAAAGAATACATTTAAACATGCCTTGCATATAGGAGGTACTATTTTCGTTACTTTTTCTAACTTAAACTTAAAAACCATTCAGTCTTACCAAAATATAACTGAATAAAGACAGCATTTTGAAGCTGACAAATAAAGAGGAAAAGAGCTATAAAAAGTCTGCTTATAGACTGAAAACCAAGTGCTGTCATGGAACATCGTGCCCTCCAGAGCCAGCTAGACAGTTTTTACAAGAAAAAGAGGGATGGAAGTAAAGGTCAAACTTCATTTGGACTAAGTT
Organism: Triturus cristatus; assembly: GCF_964204655.1. NCBI lineage: Eukaryota > Metazoa > Chordata > Amphibia > Caudata > Salamandridae > Triturus > Triturus cristatus. The sequence continues at coordinate 763,170,082 of NC_140581.1, read as the reverse complement.
TCTGATTTTTAGGAGGTAAGATGATGTGGATGAATTCAGATAAAATCTCCATGACAGAGAACTATGATTACATGTAATCAACTTTGGAAAGGTCTTTGATGGCAGGTTGTTATCAAAGAAACTATCAATCAAGCAATTGCTTTTTTTAGAAGACACAAACCCAATAGGAATTGCCTCATAATTTCCAAAAAGCAGTTTTGAATTCTGAATGCATTTGATCTAACGTTAATAATACCTGAGGGCTTGCCATGTAAGGTTTTAATACACCTTTCTGCTGCACTCAACCTAATGAGGAACACATTTGATTAAAAAAAATGTCTGCTTAAAATGAAAGTTTAAAACCAACTATAGACAGATATTAGGGTGCATCTTGAGAGATAACATTATTTCTATGAAGAACCATGTATGTAAAGGGTTTGAATCTCACACTACGTCCATGCTGAAGTAAGATTTAGCAAGTGGGATAATTGATAAAGCTTATTTGGTCGAGGGGAAATATATTGTGTGTTGCTTGGTTATGAGGAATGCTTGATTAGCAAGCATTCCTAGAATGTTTGTATATGAACTGCTAAGGGAATGACAGTTTTCAGAAGGACACCGATGGACTATGGTGTCTAAGTGTGCTCCTCAGTAATAAACAATTGTACAACAGTTTTGCATCCAGTGTCTTATTTAACACTGACGACGAGTGCTGAGGAGCCTGGGACCTTTACCTGTGCAAGATTATATGGATTTATACTGCACTTTTATTTTATTTTTTTCAAGTTCAGCCCTGCTGTGATTTCTGCGCTTAACGACTGCTGTTATTTCATGGGAGCCCGTTTGCCTTGATAACCTTGATTCTATTGGCTCTGGAACCATGTTAGATTACCTTTTTGTGGCTACTTTTCACTAATTGGCTTATCGAGTCAATTTCCGACATGCAACGGACTTGGAATCTCACTGCTGTTTCCAAGCGTGTGTGGCATCGGCGTTGTTAAGGGACGTGCACCGGATGCCAGCATTAACCTTCTTAGCAACAGAAGGCGTGTCTTCATCATTCTGCACCGGAACACTCGCATTGCATGCTGATTATCTCACAAAGACATCGTTCACGTCACAACGCAAGGTCACGCTGCGTGATCTCTTCGGCAGCCATCTTTAATTCCACAAAGAGAGTTGGATTCTGTAATGTTGCTGGGTGCCAGGCTATATGTTACTTTCCCCCACAGACTCTCAGGGAACGTTCTGTATGCAAATAGAACCTTTATTACACCTTGTAAATCACCTACAGAGAGAGCGCCGGGCAACTTGCTCCGATCGCGTCTCTCGCTCGCGCGCTACACCTCGCGCATGCGCAGTAGCGTCCAAACGGCCGCTACGCACATCTACGTCATTGCGTAGTGCGCGCGTCCACTAGACCGCGACACTACATATCTCCCCCTTTTCATATCACACACGCAAAGTCCCCGACCCGGAGGTCAGTCCATTTCAAAGTCTCTGAACCGGGATGGTCTCACCACTGCTCTTCCCCCCCGGGTGTGTCTTACCGGAGTGGAATGTCCTTCTCGGCTTCCCTCTGCGACCGGGCCTCCGTCGGTACCTTTCGGAGAGCCCTGGCTCTCTCTCTCTTTTACCTCGCCCTCTTCTCTAGTGGTCTCCCCCAAGGGTCTTCTCCCTGAGTTGTCTCTCTCTCTCTCTTGCTCACCGCTCGTGTCCTCTCCATGGCCTCCCTCGGATGGTTCTGTGTCCTTTATCGGCCCTTCTGCCGGGGTTTCCCCTTCCATGCACTCTCGGGGCCACTGTAAGATCTTATTGCATTTGGCCATGCGCTCGTGTGACCACACGTTACCGTCACTGAGCAGTGCCGCCCGGTCATACACTTCTTCTACTCTGAGGGGTAGGGAATACTTGCTTTCTCCTTTCCGCTTAAGGACTGCCAGCTTCACTCTGACCCACTCCCCTTTTTCCAACGCCGTTTCTTTTGTCCTCTTGTGGCGGTTGTAGTGTTCCGTATAGATGCGCTGTGCCTTCTGCAGGTTGTGCTGCACCACCGCTGGAGACCATTTGCTGGTGATGGTCTTCTCCTGCCACGCCACATTGTCTCTGGTAAAGGGTTGCCGTCCCCGTAAGATCTGGAAGGGACTATACCCCGTACCGGTGGGGGTGATGCGGTACGCCCATATCGTGCTGAGCACCTCTTTCTCCCAGTCTTTGCCTCTTGTGATGGCCGCCTGTATGGAGCCCATCAGCACCCTGTTGAACCTCTCTACTTGTCCATTGCTGGATGGGTGGTATATTGAGGTGTGTTTGAGTATTATGCCGTTCCTGTTCGCAAACGTGACCCACTTGTCGGAGATGAACTGGGGGCCATTGTCGCTGATAATGCTCCTGGGTATGCCTTCCCGGAGGAACAACGCCTTGAGGAAGCGTAGTATCTCGTCCGTGTCCATGATCTCGTTGATGTGCACTTCTAGCCATTTCGAGTATTTATCCACTAGTACACATAGATATTTGGGGATCCCCTGGTCGTCCAGTATCGGCCCCAGGATGTCCACTGCTACCTCTTCCCACGGGTTGCTGGGGTTTGTGAATTTCCCTAAGGGTGGTCTCATAGGTTTGAGTGTCTTGTCCGCCCCTAGGCACTGCGCACAGTCCTTCACGTGCCTCTCTACATGCGTGTCCATCCCTGGCCACCAGTAAGTTTGTTTTGTCCTGGCCTTTGTCTTCACAATTCCCAGGTGGCCTTCGTGAAGTATGGCTAGCAGGGTGGGTACGATGTTCTCCGGTGGCACCACCCTGTCACCCCTGTAGACAAACACTCCGTCGTTGCCCACCGACAGCTCTTCTCTGACTTCGGAAAACTGCCTGATTTTTGATCTTTGTCTCCTTCTGTCCGGCCATCCCCGCACGATGTACGTCTTGATGTCCTCCATGTCCTCATCCGCCTCATACGCGTTCTTCCATTCCTGCCTGCTGATGGCTTTTTCCGGATCGTCCGTCAGAGCCACCATCTCGTCGTCGTCTTCCCTGTCGTTGGAGGCGCTGTCCATCGCAGATGCCCTGCTGAGGTAGTCCGCTATTTTGTTTCTGGAGCCCGGGATGTACTCCACGTCGTACCTGTACTCCAGGAGTTTCAGTGTCATCTTCGCAATCCGGGGCGTGGCACTGGCATGGCCATCTGATGTCAGTACTTTCACGAGAGGCTTGTGATCTGTCTTCACCTGGAATCTGGTTCCCCACAGGAACTGACGGTACTTCGCCATGGCCCACACTACCGCTAGCATCTCTTTCTCTATCACGCTGAACTTTTGTTCCGATGCTGTCAGCGTCCGGGACGCGAAGCTGATCGTCTCCGTGCCGCCTTCTGGTCTTTCCTGCATGAGCACCGCTCCCAGCCCCTTTTCACTCGCGTCCGTCATCAATATTGACCGCCCTTGGGGATCGAATCCTTGCAACGGGATCGCTCCGCCAATTTCCCGTTTCACTGTGTCGAACTCCTCTTGTGTCTCCTCTGTCCATATGAACGCCGTCTTGTCCCTCGTGAGTTGCCTCATGTGGTGGGTTTTTGTGGCAAAGTGGTGGACGAATTTACTGTAGTACTCTGCCATCCCTAGAAACGACCGTACTTCTTCCTTGGAGGTGGGCGGCGGTGCTTCGCAGATGGCCTTTACGTTCCCTCTCTTCGGCGTTATTCCTTGCGCCCCGATCTCATGTCCTAGGTAGGTGACTGATGTCATTCCAAAATGACACTTCTCCCACTCTGCTGTTAGGCCCTTCTCTTCCAGGATCTTCAATACTGCCGACAGTTTCCTGTCATGGTCCTCCAGCTCCGTCCCCATCACTAGGATGTCGTCCTGAAAGTATTGCACTCCCTCAATGTCTTTGAATAGGCGGGCCATTAGCTTCTGGAACACCGCCGCTGCCGAGGCGAGACCAAAGGGCATGCGGCAGAATTGGTAGCAGCCGAACGGCGTGATGAACGATGTCAAGTTTTTGCTTGTCGGATGTAGTGCTACCTGGTGGTATGCCGATTGCAAGTCTATGGTGGAGAACCATTTCACTCCTTTCGTGCGGGCCAACATTTCCTCTATGCGTGGCAAGGGGAACCTTTCCACCACTATGCACTTGTTCAACTCCCTGAGGTCCACACAGAGGCGCACTTTGCCTGACGGTTTCATGGCCACCACCAAGGGTGCCAACCACTCCGCGCTGTCAATGGGCTCAATGATTCCCCCTTCTTCCAGTCGGAGGAGCTCCCGTTGCACCGCCTCCCTTACCGCAATCGGGATGTTCCGTACCTTGTGCGCTACCGGCCGGGCGTTTTCTTTGAGGACGATTTTGTGGGAGAACTTCTCCAGTCTCCCAATTTTCCCGCCGAAGACCTTCGGGTGCCCGCTCCGCCATTTTTCTGCCGTCGACTCCTCTCCGTCCAGAGTCACCATCACCTGGGTGTCCCCTCCTGGGTTCAGCTGTATTCCCAACACTCCTTGGTCCATCCAGCCCAGGACTGACGGTCCCTTCTCCGCGACGTACAGCTTGCAGAGCGCACTCCGCTCCTTGAACTGGAACTTCATAGTCTTGAACCCTACCATCGGGATTGGGTCCCCTGTGTAGGTAACAGGTCGAATGTCGGGGGGTTCTAGTCGCGCGCCCCACGTGGGTCTGAACCTCTCGTTCCATACTGAACGTTGAATGATCGTGTAAGGAGATCCTGAGTCCGCCACGATGGTGATGGGTATGCCTCCTATGATCATGTCGCACTGGGGTTTGCGCGTTCTTCTCCCCTCTATGCCCAGTACCTGGTCTTCAATACACAGGACTTCTTCGTCTTCTTCACGGCCTTCTGCATCTTCCCCCTCGTCCTGTGCCACGAACTTCACCGCCTGCTGTCTTCCTTTTCTGCGGCATACCTTTTCGTAATGGCCAACTAGGCCGCAGAACGCACACTTGGCTCTGAACGCGGGGCACCGTTTGTCGTGCGCTGCATGGTTCGAGCTGCCGCACCTGTAGCATTTCATGGCCTCGCCTTTTCCTTGTTTCCATGTCGGTCCGGGTCTTGGTTTCCCTGTGGCCGCTCCTCTGTACTCCCCCGTCGTTTGTTTCCCCCGCGTCTGGTGGTCCGCGTCGTCTACCTTGTTGACTGTGAGTCTGGGGGCCGGTTCTCTCTTGGCTGCTTCCGCACAGCGTTTTGTTAGCTCCGCTCTCTTCACTATGGCGATCACTTCGTTCAGCGTCGCATCTCCATTCGCCCATAGTTTGTCCTGTACTGACTTGCTTGTCGTGTGCATGACGATCTGGTCCTTGATGAATTCGTCCTGCAGTCCGCCATACCTGCACGTCATCGCCAGCTTCCGCAGCGCCGCCACGTAGTCATCTACGGATTCCCCCGCTTCTTGCTTCCTCTGCTGGAAGTTATAGCGGTCGATGGAGGTGCACACTGCTGGTCGATAGTGGTTGTCCAAATCTTCTATGGCGTGGGTGAACACATCTGTGTCCCCTACAGGTCTGGTGGTTGGTGTGAGATTTTGAAACACTCGTATCCCTTCTGGTCCTAGGTTGTGTAGGAGTATCCTCTTCCTCCTGGCACTAGAGAACGCCTCCTCGTTCTCATCTTCTAGCGCTTCCAGGTAGTTTTTGAAGTACTCCCTCCAGTCTTCCCACTTCATTATGGGTTCTCCCGGGCGTGGTAGGAAAGGTATCGGCGTCGTCAGAGTCGATGACTGTGCACTCATTTTGGCGTCCACTTGCTTTCTTGGGCTACCTGGTGCGTCCGTCCCCGCTCCCCTGCTTCGGGTACCTGGGACTGCGTTCGAGCTGGCTGCTCCGTCGTCCCCTGACTCCGCCAGGATCTCCTCTGCGGTTCCGCTGTCCGCCTGCGATATCCTCTACCTCGTGGCTGGCTCCTCCGCTGCCCACGTGCCACTCCCCGGCTTCTATCTGCCTCTGCCGCGCTCTCCCGGTGTGTAGGTGTCTGCCCTTGGTCCTTCCGGTCTTCTTACCGCGTGGGTGGTATCTCTCCTGGTGGGCTTCTTCTCTGCTGCAGGTTAGGGGGGCACCTTCCACCTGTTGCACCTAGGGTTCTTCTTGTCCCAGTCTCGTCGCCACTGTAATGTTGCTGGGTGCCAGGCTATATGTTACTTTCCCCCACAGACTCTCAGGGAACGTTCTGTATGCAAATAGAACCTTTATTACACCTTGTAAATCACCTACAGAGAGAGCGCCGGGCAACACGCTCCGATCGCGTCTCTCGCTCGCGCGCTACACCTCGCGCATGCGCAGTAGCGTCCAAACGGCCGCTACGCACATCTACGTCATTGCGTAGTGCGCGCGTCCACTAGACCGCGACGCTACAGATTCATATAAGTTGTTTGGAATTCAAGCATTTAGCAGCTGATTTGTGTGCTTTTTTCTGCAGTTGGTTCCCGATCTATTCCATATTCCTACGGTATTTATAAACAGAGTTACTTCTATCTTGGAATTAGCTCGTTATCCATTACTTAATGCTGAGTTAACTGTTTCTGTTCTTCTGTGTGGTGAAAATCAGGACAGTGAATTGAGACTGAACTATCCCATACAGCAACATGACCACTCAAAATTATAACATCAATGCACCAAAAGCATTTTGGCCATGTGGATCTGAACCACCTATTAAGTGGGTGGAATGGAGAGCTTATTTTACTAACTATATTGAAGCAGTAGATGAAGCTGGCAAGACAGCGGCTCCTCAAAAGAAAAGATTACTTTTACATGCTTTAGGTCCTGCTGGTTTGAAAGTGTCCATTCAAATGACTATGGCTGCTGTTGCTGGAGATATTAATGTTTTTGATTTGGCTTTACTTCATCTTGATAATTATTTTACGCCAAGAGTTTGCATAGGAATTACAAGATTTAAGTTCTTGCAAAGGAAACAAAGTAAATCTGAAAATGTTGATGCTTATGTTGCAGAACTTAAGAAGTTAGCCTTGGATTGTAAGTTTGGCACACTGCATGATAACATTATGAGAGATCAAGTGTTCATGCTTCTTTCCAACCCATCTATTCAAGAGAGACTTTGGATCAATGGTGATGCACCTCTGGAAGAAATCCTTGCCTTGGTTCGCAAGGCGGAGATGTCGAGTAGGTGTGCTGTTGTTCTTAAAGAAGATGCCCCTCATCTCTATTGTAGGCAAAGTCAATTTTAACCCTAATAATAAAATTGACAAGTTTAACCCGGCAAGGTTTGACATACCAGCTCCATCTAGATTTGGTCATGGAAGAGCCAGACCTAGAGAACAAACAAGGTGTTATAAATGTGGTAGTCTGGATGATTTGGCTCATAGCAAACTTTGCCCGGCTGCTAAAAAAAATTGGTAGTAAAAGCGGCATTATTTGTCATTAGTCTAAAGTTTGCAAACGAAAAACTTCAAGAGTTAAATTTGTGAATGATAATGATGAGGATTTTAGCATACAGAATAGATATGAGGATGATTCTTCTGTCAATGATTTGGTTATGAATGTTAGAGGCAATCTGGTACTCAATATTACTGATTCTCTTTGCAAAAATAAGCATTAGTGTTGGATGAGTACTGGGGGTGTTGAACTCTAAATCTATGCGTTCTCCTTATACAATCATTAATGAGGAATTGTGGAATTCCTCATTTGTACCTAAAGTTGGTGAACACTTGATTTTGCCAGATATCCATCCTGAGGTAAACAGTGGGGGAAAACTTTATGTGGCAAAAACAGGTCCACATATTTTGGGTTGGCTGGACCAAAAGGAATTGCACATTATACTGGATCCTAATAGTAAGGAGCAAGTACTTATTGTTGATGAAAGTAGCACCTTGGGCAATAGGGTGCAAAGTCAGTTTCCTAGTGTACTTAACTGTAAATTGGGGAATCTTTTGGGCTTTGGGCACTTGATTCGCCTCAAACATGACGCTATTCCTAAAGTCCATAAATGTCCCTTTACTTATAAGGAGTGAAGTTGAAAATGAGCTCAACAAATTGGTAAATACTGATGTAATTGAGCCCATTGAAGCTTCGGATTGGATTTCTCCAGTGGTTATTGCCAGACGAATCAATGGTAAAATTAGGTAATGTGTGGACCTGCACCATTTAAATAATAACATCATAGTGGACAGGTTTCCGTTACATAAAATTAATGAGATGGTTTCATGTTTGAAGGGTGCTAAGTGGTTTTCCACTATCGACCTCTCTTCTGCATACCATCAGATTTCTTTATCACCTGAGTCAAGAAAATATACTTCCTTCATAACACCTTATGGCTGCTACCAATTCAAGCGTATGCCGTTTGGTTTGGCTTCAGCGGCAGCTGTTTTTCAACTCCTTATCTTTCAATTATTTAACGGAATAGAAGGCGTTACATTTTTCCAAGATGAAATCTTGGTATTTGGTGCATATAGGAAGGAACATGAATCCAGACTATTTACAATATTGACAATCTTACAAGAAAAGGGTCTTTTGCTCAAAATAGTGTTACTTATTTGTGTCATGCAATTGATGAAAATGGAGTGAGACCAAAACCTTCACTAGTATCTGCAATTTAGAATTGAAGAACCAGGGCCTTATGGGCCTGGCGGTGCAGGGTACGCCTTAATCTCCTGAGTTCACCTGCTTTGTTGAACAGAGACACAGGACATTCTGTTGAGCGTAGAAGATCAGGTTTATTAGCTGCAGCTAAGTACAGTTGTCCCAGAAGTACACTCAGTATGTTCTTAGGAGACTGCCACTTTACTCCGTGGCGCACAATCTTTTATAGCACATAGATTCACCAAGAACACTCCCAATGCATACATGGCTATCCAATGAGAAGAGTTTGAAAACAAGATATAACCAATGAGAAAAGTTTGAAAACAAGACATCAAGTAACCCAAATTAACCTCTCTTCCAACTGTTTTTGTCACCCCTCCCCACAAGTTAATCAGTGGTAGTGTCTACAACTCAACTTGCAGAGGCAGGACATTTTTGTATGCTTTGGAGGACAGTTGTGAAATGACTGAATACAAGTAGAGAATAGCGAAGGCCAGAAGATAAGATAAAGTCAGGAAAGAATGGTGTGAACCGACAGACAGTTGAGACAGGGTTTAGTCAAACCAGATGAGGATTAGTGGACTCAGCCAGTCCCTGACATCAGTCTCGTAAACAGAGGCAGAAGGTTATTTGACACGTCAAAGTAAGATCAGCAGAAAAACTTTGTTCATTGTGCTGCCTGAGGGAGGGCAACACAAAATGGCGGTGGAACACAAAATGGTGGCTGAATACAAGCGAGATCGAAAATCGAATTTCCTCAGAATGCCTCTACACAACTCAACTTTTAAGAATGGCTATGTTTTGTGCTAAATATGTACCTAACTTCGCAAACAAATCCTACAATATTTGCAAATTACTTTAAAAAGATTGTAAATGTAATTGGTCTCCGGATTGTGAGAATGATTTAAAGTGTATCAAAGCATACATCGCTATATCTACTGCATTATGTAGTTTTGATCCCTTAGCTGATAGCATGATATCTACAGATGCGAGTTATAAGGGACTAGGTGCTGTGCTGGCTCAAGTGGATTCTAAAGGAAAAGAACATATTATTGCGTATGCTTCCAGATCCTTGTCTCTGTGTGAAGAGAAGTACCCTATTATCGAAAAGTAGGCGTTAGCTTGCTCATGGGCACTTGACCATTTTAAATCATTTAATTTGGGGTAAAATGTGCACTCTGCGTTGTGATCATAAACCGTTAATCAAAGTTTTGTCCACAGAAGGTTCAAATAACATTTCTTCTAGGTTAGCTAGGATATCTATGCGCATGCAAAGCTTCACATATAAAATTGTTTATACTCCAGGCAAGAGCAATGTTATGGCTGACTTTTTATCTAGAACTAGAATGCCAGTCATGCTGGAAAAATGTGAGGACAATAAATGGAATGACTTCCAAGTGGCATTTGTACATGACCAAGGCCGCTCTACTGTCAAAAAAGATGAGTGGGAACAAGAATTAAAAAAACATGTGGTTTTGCAAGAAATAATTCCATATGTCATGAATGGTTGGCTCCGCAAGGATGCATTTAGTGATGCGACCAGACCTTTTTGGGAAGTGCGATCTGAACTCTCTTTCAATGATGGATTTTTGTTACATCTTGAAACAATTGTTCCACCTGAAAGCTTGCGTGTGCCTATTGTGGAACTGTGTCATGAGGGTCATTCTGGCATTTGTAGGACTAAATCACTTTTAAAAAGTTTATTTTGGTGGCCTGGCTTAGACAAGCTTGCTGAAAGGATTGTGAGAGAGTGTATGGCTTGTTCTTGTTCTGACAAATCCTTACAAACCTTACGTCCTCCCATGTGTGATTCAAACTTTCCTAAAAATCCTTGGGAGATTGTAGCTATTGATATAATGGGTCCAGTTAGGGATCGTTACCAGGGTTCAAGCAAGTATGTTTTTGTTCTGATGGATATGTTTCCTCGCTGGCCTGTGGTGAGAGTCGTGGAGAGCACTGATACTGATGTTGTGCTGAAATGTTTGGATAACATTTTTGTTTCTGAGGGCATTCCTGCATGTTTACTGAGCAAAATGGTGTTCAGTTTCTTTCGAAAAAAGCAAAATCTTACTTTGAGAAACTTGGTATCAAACATAGAACTACCTCCCTGTATAATCCCAGTGGGAACAGTTGGGTAAAATGCTTTAACATTGTGTTAAAGGGCACTATTCAATTGGCTATTTTGCTGGTGATGATTGGACCACGCAAGTTGGTAAAATGGTCTGGGCCTATCGGGTCACCAACTCTGATGCTACTGGATTGTCTCCTTTTCTAATGATGCAAGGACGGAAACCCAGGTCCAAGTTCAATTCTGGGTGGTTATTTACTTCTGGTGTGGAACAGTGGTCTAGAGAGGAAGTTTGGAATAGAATGGAAAAAGTACATGACAAAAGTAAGCAGTATTTTCATCATAAGCATGGTGTTAAAACCCCACAGATTGCTGTTGGCGATTGTGTATGTTTTAAGTAACCTGGATTCATTGGTAAAGATGATAGTTGTTTCTTTGAGCCTGAAGAGGTTGTTGAAGTTTTGCAAAATTGGGTAAGGCTCAAAGACGGGAAAGTTTGGAATCTTCAGAGAGTGGTCAAGTCTGGTAGTGGAAATGGCTGTGATGTTTCCAGTTATGATTGGATGGATGATGATGATTCAAGCCAACCAGCTTCTATTGCAGGTCAGCCTGCTCCTATTATTCCCACCACTGAGGCTGTACCACTTACTATGGAAGCTGTTAATGATGTTGATGGTCAAGATGTTGCTCAAAAACCTGTAAGAGAATGGAAGGCTCCGGGCTGGATGAAAGATTTTGTGGTGAGCAATTCCTAAAACTTGGTGTGCCACTTAATTGTGCATATATTGTGTTGTTCTAATGAATTTATAGTGTTGTATGTGAATATATTGCTGTACCATCATACATATTATATGTATATTTGTTTTTTTTTATTATTACATTTTCTTGTTTATTTTTTTTTTTTTTTTATTATTCTATTTAAGGAGATTCTATTTAAGGAGGGGGGTGAGTTGTGTGTTGCTTGGTTACGAGAAATGCTTGATTAGCAAGCATTCCTAGAATGTTTGTATATGATCTGCAATGGGAATGACAGTTGTTAGAAGGACACCGATGGATCTGCTGGTGTCTTTGTCCGCTCCTTAGCAATAAAGGATGGTACTACAGTTTTGCATCCAGTGTCTTATTTAACAGAATACCAATTCTGAGTCATGTATGGCTTCCGTAAAAACAGTATTGATGTCAGCATCACCCACTACAGTCACACCATTCCGATAATTAACTGCTGAGATATCTAATCTGTGGAACTCTCTCTTTAGTAGTCCAGTATACAACTACTACCACCCACCACAGTTTAGCCCTGCCTTTGCAAATATGCAACCCCTCAAAAATGGACGTTTTCTCCTATTCCTTCTAGTTCCACCTGCTACTCTTTCAGAATAATGCTATCACCAATTACCTCATATTTTTTGCAGGTCATTGTGTGCTGAACCTACCACACAGTGACTTCAACAAAGTGAGTTCTTTAGCTATTCATATTTCTTTCCTACAGACCCCGAATGTCTTCCAAACTCTGACATACATCAACAACGAGTTGTGTTTTTGCAAAGTAGAAATCTAATTGTTCATCCAATTGTTTTGGGAGCATTGCGTCAGCCAGTAGTGTGTTTTTAATCTCCAGTGTCTAGTTCCATTACAATCTGACACTAGCCCCAAATGTGGAGTCACCAGTGAGTTATTTGACAATATGATGGGAGCATGTCAGCCCTCGTTGTTCTAAATAGTTGCTTAGTGGATACCAGAATCCTATTAATTCAAGAACAAGCATAGACAGAGGCCCCGAACTCTAATTATCTGTTATTGTGTTGAAATTGCCACTTCAAAGAAAGTAAGGATCTAAGGGGCACATGCATCAACATAAGGAATTGCGATTCCTTAATAGCGATTATTTAGGAATCGCAATTCTTTATGCATGTAGGAATCACTAAATAAATTGTGATTCCTACACATTCCCTATTAGCGAATCGCACATTGCGATTCACTAATAGGGAATGCCTTCCCATCCATTCCTATGGGCCTAGAGGCCCAAAGGAATGAATGGGAAACCATTCGCAATTACCAAAAAAGCAGTGCTTTAAATGGGCCGGTACTCACGGAGTACCAGCATTTCTTATTTTTCTCACTCTGATTAATGGCACTTCTCTACTGCCGAGGAGAGTACCGGCACTCATGAAAGGAGAGGCGTATTGGCTGCTAGGGCTGTTAACCTGTCTATGACAGTAAAAACACTTCTGTAGCCCTGAACCGAGCCCCCGCTGAACTCTTCAGCATGGGCTCATTTCCATGATATCCGGGTGTTCACCATCATACTGTGTTGTAAGGAATTGAGGCAGCCCAGTGACAGTGCAATAAAGAAAGCCATGGGAGGTAAGGAGATTAAAATGGCTTAAATTCCATCCAATTCTTTTGTGTGCTTGTCTGCTTATGTTTGACGGTTTACCTGTGCGTGTTTTCGTGTGAGAGAAAATTAAATGTGTGGAATGCTTTATGTGTGCACATCTGATTGTTTCTTTCTGTGTGTGTCTGCATGCTCAAGAATATATGGTATTGGACCAAGTAACGGCAAATAACGGTATTCAAGCTGCAAATATTACAAAACATGGAAATGTTAATCACTGCGTTTGTCTTTTGTTTTGTGTAACAATTAACCTATTTTGTACATAGAAACTATTTCTCATGTATTTTGGTAGGTGCTACAACTAGTATTTCAGTCAATAAATATGTCAGGTCTTGCCTTTGGCCTCTTTGCCTAGCCCCGCCCACTCGCCACATTTAAATGAGTACCTGCACTATTTTCTTCCCATTTAAAGCACTGCAAAAAGATAATCGCAAATTGTACATGCAATTTCAAGGGTGCTAGAGGGCCAAAAGCAACCCTGATGCACCCGCAAAATTAGCATGTGTGCACATGTAGCGCACACACATGGCACTTGGAAAAATGCAATTTTGTGCATTTTTCTAGGGAATTGCAATTTTAAGCTGATGGTAATTAGAGATTTTTTAAGCAAAGTCGCATTCTGAGAATGCTTCTTGCACTGCATTTAAGGAATCGCAATTTGCGATTACTTATTTTGCGAAACACATTGGGCTTGATGCATCCCAAAAGGCTAATTACTGGTCGCAAAGGGGCCGATTCTGCATATCGGCCCCTTTGCGACCGGTAATTAGCTTGATGCATGTGCCCCTAAAAACGCATGTGACCCTATTCATTTATTAGAGTTAACAGTCATTCAGCTATGCAACCCGAATCATGTACCTTCTCTCCTTGTCAACAACCAACTTCATTGCTCAGAAGCCATTACAATAAATAATCGTAGCCACTGTGCATCACTCATTCTCACTGGAAAGGCTGTCATAGGTCACAAACTTTGATCACACTGGATTCAGCTCCTTTGACTTACAATGAACTCCAAGGTTGTCCTTAGCCACATTTCTCTCTCAAGAGGTTACCACGATCTTTGGTATTCCCCAGAATTCTCTGTGGTTTTCCACACTTTAACTTCTATTCAACCCTACTTTTCGAAATTTTAAACAACATTCAGGTAGGTATTTATTAGTCGTACAGTAATGATACGCAAATTTACATAGAATTCTCCAGTAATAAGAAACTCCAAAATACCTTAGCTAAAGTCCAAACTTAGATGGGCAACAACCATCTCCAGCTGAATGGGTCTCAGACCAAAGTCACAATTTTTGAGACCAAAGATCCCATCTGTTGTTCATAACCATTCCTCTACTACTTATTACAATGAATAAGTCACTTACTTTCGGCAAAATTGTGTCTGGTGAATATTCTATCTTACCCCTGCTTTGTCACCTTGGGAATCGTTCCAGGCCTAAGACTGGATCCAGAAACACTTGCAATAGCTCCTTTGCACCAACAGGTGGCCCCACCAACCTCTGTTGCAACTCTGTCTCGCATCCAGGCCTGACAACATGAAATTGCATCAGGGCACCACCTCTGAGTGCTAAAGTCAGTTTAATCATTAAACCTTTCAATGCCCTAGAACGTGGAGCCTAGTCAACAGAAATTATCTTTCACTGATAGTGTGTGAAAAGTAACTTGCAACTTTATTAATACCTGAAAGTCCACATCAGAGAACAGGGAAGTCACGAGATGCTCAGGAATCTGTGGTTAGAGTATATTCTAGAAAGAGAATTATGAAAGGTAACTTATTCTACTTGTGGATACTTCTAACCAGCATTTAATTTGTAAGATAATAAAGGCGAACCCAAATCTTTGCTAAGCCTTACGGTCAGTGCTATCAATTGTCTGAGGTTACAAGTACCAAGGCTGCATAGTCTTGATTCCCCCTCATGCCTCTTTAATCCACCACTAGACACTCCCTGCCTTCTGTCACTGTTCTTCAATCTTTCTCTTCCTACCTATTTCCCCCTGTATTGTGATTTTCACTCTCTTGCTCAAAGTCAAGGTTTGAAGAGGCAAAATAATTGCCAGTTTCCAAATATAAGTAATTGTGGGCCCCACCTGAGCTACCATCTCAAATTAAGCACTGCTTCTGACCACAAATTCCTCACCTTAACAATGCCCCATGCACGGAGGTAGGTATGGGGAGTGGACTTTATGTCAGGAAGTCCTGCATGATGGAGTGGGCAAAAATACCCTTGCTGTAGATTTGTTAATTGAGGCAGTAGGGTCTGGTGAAAGTTTGGGCAGACGTCTATGTGGGGAAACTAGAAACCTTCTAAAGCAGTAGTAGTGCCCTTTGCACTGGTGGAAGGAGCCTCGAGGTTCCCCGGAGCATCTTACCTAACCAAGGCACAACACAGTTTGATGTTGAGGACAATCCTTTGAGACAAGGTTACTTTTTGGGTTGCATTTCCTTCGTTGATGCTGGTGAACCCAACAAACAGCTGATGATTCTCCTGATACCCCTTAGTCCTATCAATGTAAAAAGTAAGGACAGACCATGGATCCAATCAACGTAGCTTCTCCTCTTCTGTAGATGCATGTGTTAGAGAAAAGTATACAGGAAGCACGATGGGCTGTCACATGTGAGAGAGTCGACTGCATTTGGGAGAAAGGATGCAGGTGTCCTGAGAGCAAGGTTGTCAAGAAAAAAAAGTAGCATATGAAGGTTGAACTGACAAGACCTGCAGCATTTGACGTGATGTACAGAAGTGATGGCATTGTCTTCATAGTTAATAGTCTCTACTGAGAAGAGGCTCGAAAGAAGCTCATACCAAAAATGTTAGAACCAAATTTATATCCTAATTCAGCATGATGATTGGGTCTGGAGACAACATATATGAAACCCCTTTTAGAAAAGCCATACCAATGGATGATTATAATAATGAAGGCTAATCGGGCAAACAAAGGTCAAACCAGTTGATAAGTAACCTTTAAATGTGCCCACAGCAAAACCAAAAACACAGACAAAGTATATCAGACAATATAGCCTCCAGAAGGATAACATTCTCCTCCTTGCACCAGGTGACAAACGTGGACCAACGGGCCCGAATGAAAAAGGTACTTACCTTCTGTATCTATATTTCTGGTGGATACTCTATCTACCTGCATATTCTTCAACTGTCCGATATTCCCAAGCATCAGACTGGATCTGGAAAATTTCAGAGCTCCATGATGCCAGTAGAGGTGCTGGCTTAGCATGGACATGGGAAGGTACATCAGACAATGTCACTGAGCCATATAGCACCCACCCCACCAACGTTAGTTTCTGTCTATTTTTTCCAGATTTTTTGAGGCAAGCAGACGGACATTGATTAGATAATATGCAGTACCAAAATTCACATTGAAAACGTATTAATCTATCCCTGTGCTTACATCCATCAGATGGGAAGGTAGATGGAATCAGTGAGGACTCAGCAGGTAGACAGAGGTTCTAGCCGAAATATTGTTACAGTTGGAAAGTAACATTTTCATCTGATGGATACTTCTACCTACAGATTGGTAACCAGTTGATTAGATTCCAAGCAGGGCATTTCCCAGAGGAGGATTGATTTATGGTTAAATTATGAAGTCTTTTACAACAGCCCTGGCAAATTGGCCATTCCCATGCATCTCAGAGTCCAAGTAATAACGTTTGGCAAAAGTATGTAGAGACAAGCATGTCACCACCTTGCAGATTTCTGTAAAAGGAATGCCTTTTGTGAATGCAAAAAACTTGAAGGAATTGACTCTGGTGAAGTGAGCGCTGATTTCTTCAGGTGTCTCCATTTTGGCAAGTGCATAGCACATTCTGATGCAAAAGGTAAGCTAACAGGATAATTAATGTTTCTGTACTGCCTTTCCTTTTCTACTACCATAGTAGCTGACAAAGAGTTGGCCATCCAATCTGATATGTCTAGCACGGTCAAGATAAAAATTGACCAACTACCTAGGACCCAGGTGATGTAGCAATTGCTCCTCCTTTGTGGGATGGGGCTGGGGACAAAATCTGCCCTTGTTCAGAGAAAAAGGTCAAACAGTGGGCGGGCACTCAGGGCTGCATCTTACTGGCCTGCCTTGCCAAAGTGATGGCAGCCAAACAGACTGTGATTATGGTTAACAACCACAACTGACAGTTGTGAAGGGGCTCAATGGGTTACCCTATCAAAAACGTCAAAACAAGATTTAGGTCCCTCTGGGCATAACAAAGGGAGTTGGAGGGGAAAGATTAGTCAACCCATAAAGGTTAGTCTGGGAGACAGAGGAATGTTGACAAAAAGCAAAAAAACTTTTTACACTGAACACTGCACACCCTCTCTGAGCTAGAGAGAGTCGAAGGTGGAGGACCTCTGATAATCGTGCTCATGAAGGATGCATATTGTTGTCTGCAAACCATGAAACAAAATTCTTCGCTCTCTAGAATAAACACATTTTTAAGAGGGGCAATGAGCTGACAGGATGGATCCACCATCTCCAGTTGCAGCTGAAAAGAGCTTAGCTGCTCCCCCTCAGTCTCTAGGAAAGAAGGCGGAGGCCTTGAAAACTGGGGCGCAGATCCTTCCCCTCCACCTGGGAGAGAAGGTCATACCACACCCTTCTCAGCCAATCTGGAGCAATTAGAATGATTTGAGCCAAGTCTTAGAAAATCTTTGTCGGGACTTGAGGAATCAAAGGTGTGAGAAAAACAAGTAATGCAGCTAAAAGTCCCATCTCAACTTTCATGCATCTCCCAAGGCTACTTTCAACAGATATTGGAGGGCGCAGAACTGCTGGAACCAAGCATTTTCCAAGAAGATGAACAAGTCCACCAGAGGAGTGCCCCACTTGGCAAAGATGTTCAGGACTACCTCCCGCAGAAAATGCTTCTCGTGATCGCCAACATATGGCCTGCTCAAGCTGTCAGCTCTGACATTCAGAGACCCCGCCAGGTGTTTGGTCATTAACCAAATCCTGAGACATACTTTCCAATACCACAGCCGCAATGCCTCTAGACACAACTATCTACCACAACGGAGGTACTACTGATGCAACTGGGATGAGGAACTATTTATCCTGAAAGTTGAATTTCACTAACCAGTGGCTCTTTTTGAAATACAACAGGACTTGAGCTATGGCCAGCATCTTGAACAACTTCTTCCTTGAAGTAGAGGTTCAGGTCCCTGAGATCTAGGATCCGACCTTTTGTGAGAAAGGTCGAGGAACTGACCAAAAATCCATCACGGATGACGCAGCTGCTCCCAGCCGGCTGGAAACGTACAATGCTCCAGTGTTGCCAGAAGAGGAGGAAGGGGAGTGGTCAAGGTGTGTGAGGAGCATAAAGGCGAACAGAGGAAACGTTGTGTCGCCATAAGACATTTTGGAGCCTTGAGCGAGCAGGATAACAGAGCCCGGGGAAGCAGGAAATCCAGTGAGTAAGAGAAAGAGAGTGAGAGAGAGAGAGAGAGCAGCGTGGAACGACGGAGGAACAAGTGGTTCCCCTGGAAGTCAGGAGGGAAAGCCAGACCGGCGCAAGCAAGCGGATGGCATCCCGAGGAGAGGGGTTAGGTGAGTCCCCCCTGCTATATACTGGGACAACACCCGGCGGCCAGGAAAGCGGTGCGGACGCCCGGGTCCCAACGCCACAGCCCTGGAGACAGGTCATGGCAAAGTAAAGTGTCATTAAAGGGGTCCTTTTGGTGGGGTTGGAGGGTCGGCAGAGGGGTGTAAGGACTCAGGTGATAAGAAGAATGCAGTGTCATCACAACTTGCCCTTCTCCTATGCACTTCGTACCTGGTGAAGGTAGCACTATGGTCGGGTGACCAGCCTCCTGTCTTGACTCCTAAAAACCCATATTTGTGTCATTTTTGCTTTCCTCATTTCTATGCCCAAGTGATGTGTGGCATCCGGGACTCCTAAGAAGAGAGCCTAGCACCGACCACAGGAATTCCCCGGATGAGATACTGAGCTGTCAGCTGGGAAAGGATCCCAAAGGAACCGTTCCTTATGTCCTCCTTTGTTTTTATCCAAAAGATTAATAAAACATTTTGTTCATTCTCGCACTCCTCAGTGTCTCACCTTCTTCTCCCTACACCTTCTTTGAGTTCTTTGGAACAAGGAAGTACCGTGAAAAGCATATGTCAAAACTCCTGCTCTGGCACTAACTCCACTAACCTTCTTTTAAGAAGCGCTGTCACATCTTGCTGCAAAACGGAATAATGGACTTTGGACATGGAGGAGGGTGGGGTGGAAAGGAAGGAAGAACCTGAAGGAAGGGTAGGAAATACCCCCTTTCTGTTAAATGAAGGACCCCAGTGTTCTTGACTAATTGGCTTCCAGGATGGTAGAAAGGGCCCCCGGCCTCCCACATGCTCCTTGTGTACTGCCAGAAACAAACTAGGCCTACATTACTTGTGGCACTGGTGAGGAAGAGAAAGATGAGACCGAATGGAGAGATCCATGGCTCTTACCTCTGGCTCCGATTCTGTATTGCCTAACCAGTGGATTTCGGGGCTGACGTGCCTCCATATGGGCCAACTGTCTTTGGCTAAAGCTCAACCCTCAGGAGAAGCCTTGAAAGCGACAACATTGCCTATAGTTGCATCAAGGTTATGAATGTGGGAGGCCTAAGGATCTGGCTGTAGCTTTTAATGTGCTCCAGCACTGAGTTTGATTTATCGCCAAATAGTCGGGCACCATCAAAAGGTAGGTTTAGGAAGGTGGCTTGCACAACTGTGGAGAAACCCAACATGTGAAGCCAAGCACGATGGCGGACAGCTATGGTGGATTCCATAGCATGGGCCACTGAGTCTATGGTTTCAAGCCCAGACTTAATGATGTGGCATGAAGGATTCTGGCCATCCTTGATGATTTTTGAAAACTGCACCTTAAATTAATTTTGGAGCTGGGCAGGACCAGTTTGGTCATGTCTATAGGGCTTCAGTATACATCTCTAGAAGGCAAATGGCATTCAAAGATTTCAATGTCATACATCCAGTTGAAACAACTTGCTTGCCACAAGCCTCCAAATGTTTGGATTCCCCTGTTTGATACTGCTGTATGTAGAAAATGTTGCCAATACGTGCCCTGAAGAACAAGCAGCCCAAATAACTAGGCTCTCCATGGATGGGTGAGCGGACAGGAATGGTGGATTGAGTGGTGCTGGACAATAGCGACTTGCCACTAGTCTATTCACTGCTAGCACAGAAGCTTGTTTGCCCGTGTCGCCAGAACTGGTTCCAATAGGGCATTACTAAACGGAATAAAGGGCTCCGAGGTCTGTGTTGAAGGTAGGAGGTCTTCCATGAGGACATTAGTCTTGCTGTCCAAAAGGAAAGTGACAAGTCTGGCACTTCCATAGCTTTCTTCAGTACTGCGTGAAAGGGCTGGCGGTAGTGGCCCGAAGGAAAGTTAATTTCCACTTCCGAGGAGGTATACAGATTACTAGCTAAGGAAATGCCATCACAGTGGCTTCACCTTCCCATAAAGGTTGAAGGGAATCAGAGTTGAAGCCAAAGAGCTTATGGATAGTTTAGCCATAAGACCTGCCTTAATGCCCTAATGCCCCTTACATCTTCAGGCAGCTCTTCTGGCTCTGTGCTGTTGTACTGGTTCTGCTACGGGGATCTTGATACGGCGTCAGTGGCATCAAATCAGGCACCGTAGCCAAGAGGGTAGTATTGGTGGCCTCTGAGGCAGAGCCGGCGATCAAGCCGATGGTAGAGGTGGGGTCGAGTAACTACACCAGCATCAGTAGGTTTGCCTGTTCGATGACAGGAGCCAGAGATGTGCCTCTGCATGGCTTTAGAGCAATAGGCTTAAACATAAGCATACTATATGGCACTATGGGACATGAAAGTACACCAGAGGGGGAAATCACCCATGCAAAGATGCAGGACAAAGCATTGAGAAATGCTGCTGGATCAAAACCTCGCACCAGAAACTCTGTTTATGCCAGTATCGGAGTTGGTAGATGGACTGCTGGTTCAAGAGCTGGCTGTGGCGCCAGGTGAGAGTCATGTGGAGGTTCCTACAGCTACAACCACTGGCTCAAAGAATAATGATCCTGTTGGGATCAGAAGGCACCTAGATAACTAACCTTTTGAATGTTTCCAGTGCTTCATATGTTTGCACCTTTCACCAGTGGGAGGAAGGTGATCTTAAGCAGGCCCACGCGGAACATTGACCTCTCTTTTCGCCATGGACCAGAGCCATGAACAGTTTTGCCTTCCGTTCCCTAATCAGTTTGGGGTTCATGCTGAAACAGGACTCGCAGGACTTGGAGTCATGATCCAACCACAAACACCAGAGGCAAATAGAGTGGAGGTCGGTGATAGACATCTGGCCTTCATCAGTACCTACAAGGCTTCATGCTGAATACTTCTGGGGAGACATCACAGATTTTTTTTTTCTTGTTTGCAGAATTTTCCCATATCCATCTCTCCCTCTGCGGGAGCCAAATCCGTGACCAAGGCATGGAAAAAAGGGAACTGACTGTGTGGGTTCTATTTCATTTCAGTAATATTGTTTGATGTCACTTTCTGCATCAATGCAAAGTCAGCGAACCCACCAGCATCATAGAGCTTTGAAACTTTGCATATCCAGTCAGAAGCCTTGGATTATTCTACAGGTAAGGAATCTGCAGGAAGACGTATCAATCAGAAAAATTGACTAGGTAGAAGGGCGGCAAAAAGGCACAAAGGCATCAACCAGTAGATAAAAGCCTCTCAGTTGGTTGCAATTATTCTCCACACATGGAGGTGTAAATTGCAGGAGTTCAGAGTCAGTAGTTTTGAGTATTAGACCCTCTTGGGTAAATTCAGGGCCATCAAAGTTCAACTATGCTCAGTACCGCCTTTCATCAGAACATGTGGGATTAGCTACTGAGGCGGAGACGAATAAAGGTGCACTAATTGTCTGCCAGAGACCTGTGAGGATAAAATTCCAGAAACACCGAAGGCTGGACAATGAATAGTTCGGGCGGTAGTGAAGCACAAGTTACTTACTTGTGTAACGATATATCTGTAAGCGACATTAGTTAGTGACAGATTCCTTACCTTAGAATATCCCCAGGCATCAGACTGGATCCGGAACGTTTTCGTCAGCAGTACCCCTGCGTGTTGGTAGGCGTCGTCATACGGCTCCGCGTACATCGCTGGTGTAGTAGCCGGCGAGATGACGTCGTCAGAGTTACTTAGATGAGCTACTTAGACGCGCCCACGTCAGTTCTGTACACAACTTTTCCACGCCAGAAGCACAGAGCCATTCCAGAGACCGACTACTGGTGCAATAGAACTAGGGCCCTGAAAGGGATGACCTGAACCCTAGAGAACAGTTCGCAGAATGGGGAGGATGGGCGGGCGGTAAAGAATCTATCACTAACTAATGTCTCTTACAGATATATCGTCACTCAAGTAAGTAACTTGTGTATCTGAAAGAGACACGTTAGTGATAGATTCCTTACCTTAGAATACATAGCCAAGCAATACCAACCCCGTTGGTGGGTCTGCGAAGTGAGAATACACAAGAAAGTCAGAGAGAATTGAATGGCCAAAGAATCCGTCCCTCCGGACCTGACTGTCAAGGCAATAGTGCTTAGTGAAAGTATGCAGAGGCTCAAGTGACCTCCTGATAGATGTCTTGCAGGTGAACACCACGTCCCAATGCTCTGGTAGCTGCTGTCACCCTGGCAGAATGGGCACGCAACCCTACCGGAGGTTCCTTTTTAGCCAGAGAGTAACAGGCTTTAATGCACAAGAGAACCCATCGGGAGATAGTTCGCTTGTGCACAACCCAGCCTTTCTTGGCCCCCATGTAGCCAACAAAAAGCTGGTCATCCACTGTTGTGTGCGGTTGAGCTAGAACGAGAGCGTATGTTTTGGGTCCAGACGGTGGAGCCTCTCCTCTTCTTTTGAAGGGTGCGGAGGCGGAAAGAAAGTGGACAGAGTTACAGTTTGCCCGAGATGAAAGGCAGAGACTACTTTTGGTAGAAAGGAGGGATGCGGTCAAAGCACAACCTTGTCCAGATGAATCGCCAGGAAAGGAGGTTTGCAGGAAAGAGCCTGGAGCTCACTCACCCGCCGAGCGGAGGTGATGGCCACCAGGAAGACAGTTTTCAAAGTCAATAACCGCAAAGGACAGTTATGAAGAGGCTCAAATGGAGCGCACATCAGATATGTGAGAACCAGGTTCAAGTCCCATTAGGGCATCACAAAAGGAATAGGCGGGAAAAGGTGAGTAATGCCTTTGAGAAATCTATTGACAACCGGGGACTTGAAAAGAGAGGGCTGATTAGCCAACCTAAGAAAGGCTGAAAGAGCAGAGAGGTAGCCCTTGATAGTGCCCAAAGCAGAGCCCTGCTGGGCCAGAGAAAGAAGGAACAATAGGACCTCAGAAAGAGGGGCAGCAAGAAGATCAACAGATTTTGCTGTGCACCATGCCACAATTTTTTTCCACCACCAGGTGTATACCGTTTTAGAGGAGGGACGCATGGCTGCCAGAATCACATTACAGACTTCGGGAGGCAAGTCAAATGGAATCAGCTGTCGCCGCTCAATCTCCACGCAAGGAGGTAGAGGCTGGACAGGTTCGGGTGGAGGACCGTCCTCTGTTGATGCGACAGGAGATCCTCCCAAAGAGGCAGTCGGATCGGGGGATCCACGCCCATGGCCCCTCAAGGTTCTTCTCTCTCCCCTCTTCTCTTCAATCTTTATATCTATCCTCTTATCATTTCTCTTCTCGATCTGGGGGTCTCTGTGTATAATTACGCAGATGACCTCCAGCTCGTCTTTGATCTTTCCTCCTTTTCTTTGTCCCTCTCAAAGTTTCGCTCCACCCTGGTCTTCATTTCTGAGTGGATGAGTTTAAATCATCTTAAACTCAACCCGGACAAGACTGAGCTGGTCTTGACGGGTGGTTCATTTAGTCCCTGGTCCTCTGCCTTCTGGCCCCCTACCTTTGGTCCCTCTCCTGCACCTGTCTCTTCTGTTAGGACCTTGGGTATTAGGGTTAGCCAGGACCTTTCTATGCACGCCCAAGTTAGTTCCGTCGTATCTTCTTGCTTTTTATCTCTTCGGCTTATCCGAAAAATTTCTCGCTTTTTTTCCTTTGACGCCCTCAAAATCATCATTACGGCCCTGATCACTTCCCGTCTTGATTACGGGAACAGCCTGTATGTGGGCATAACAGCCTATGAAATACGTCACCTACAAGATATCCAGAACCAGGCTGCCCGTCTCATCCTTCACCTCCCCAAAACCCATCATATCACCCCTGTACTCAAGTCCCTTCACTGGCTCCCCGTTCATCAGAGATCCCTCTTTAAATTGGGTTGTTTAGTTTTTCGGGCCCATGCCCGTTCTGCCCCGGCTTTTATCAGTTCTCTCATTTCCTCTCACACCCCCACCCGCACTCTTCGCTCCTCCACTTTGGCCCTCCTCAATGTCCCCCGATTCCGCAAGTCCAGAACGGGCGGTACCAGAATTTCTGTCCTGGCCCCCCGTTTCTGGAACAGCCTTCCCCTGTCTATGCGTTCTATCCCTATCTATTCCCATTTCCGTAAAGCGCTGAAAACCCTTCTGTTCTCTCAGGCGTACTCCTGCTAAATCCCTAGGCTTCTTCTGTGACTGACGGCCAGAGCTCTCAGCGCCAGGAAGCCGCTTGGCCACAGTGCGCTTTACTAAATATTTTTTTCATTCATTCATTCATTCATTCATTCATTCATTCATACTGAGTAGCTCAGGATACCAAATTCTTCTAGCCCAGTTCGGTGCCACAAGAATGACTTGGTCCTGGTCGCGCCTGATCTTCTTCAGCACTCTGAGCAAAAGTGGTATAGGCGTAAAGGCGTACAACAGACCGCAACTCCACTCGTGACGAAAAGCGTCGCCTAGCGAGTGCCGCCTTGGAAACTCCAACGCGCAGAACTGCTCACATTGCGCGTTCTCTTCGGTGGCGAATAGATCTAACCAAGGTTCTCCCCATTGCTGAAAGAGACCTTGCACCACCTCCGAGTGAAGATGCCATTCGTGATCCAACATGCACCGTCAGCTGAGTTTGTCCGCCCTGGCATTCAGTGAACCTGCCAGGTGTTGAACCACCAAGGAAATGCCTTGACGTTCCAGCAACGTCCAGAGATGTAGAACCTCCTGACATAGGGTCCACCACCCCACCCCGCCCTGTTTGTTGCAGTACCACATGGCGGTGGTGTTGTCTGTGAACACCTGCACTACTCTCCCCTTGACAGAGGGAAAGAATGCTTTGAGTGCAAGTAGGATCACCCTGAGCTCCAAAAGGTTGATGTGGAGCTTGGACTCCGCCGGAGACCAGAGGTCTCTGATCTCCGCCTCTCCCATGTGGCCACCCCATCCCAGGAGCGACGCGTCCGTCACTACTGTGTGCTCCGGTTGGGGAAGGGAGAGGGATCTGCTGCTGACCCAATGCTGGTTCGTGAGCCACCACTGCAAGTTCTGTACAGTGCCCTCTGAGATCTGGAAGTAGTCGGACAGGTTCCCCCGATGCTGCATCCACTGGAACTTCAGGTCTCACTGCAGAGCCGTTATATGCCATCTGGCATGATCGATCAGCAGGATGCAGGAGGCCATGAGGCCCAGCAGCCTCAGTGTCTTCCTGACTGAAACCCAGGACCAGGGCTGAAAGATCGGAATCATATCCCGAATGTCCCAGACTCGCTGTTCGGGAGGATAAACCCGAAACTGCGCCGTATCCAGAACTGCTCCGATGAAGAGGAGCTTCTGAGAGGGAATCAGGTGCGACTTCGGCACGTTGATGGAAAACTCCAGCAAATGCAGGAGGTCAGCCGTAGTCTGGAGGTGGGATACTACTGCCCGGGGCGAGCCTGCTTTCAACAGCCAGTCGTCGAGATAGGGGAAGACTGAAACCACTGATCTGCGCAGATGAGCTGCGACCACCGCCATCACTTTCGTGAACACCCGAGGGGCGCTGGTAAGGCCGAAAGGGAGCATGGTGAACTGAAAGTGCTCGTGACCCACCGTGAACCGTAGGTGATGCCGGTGGGCTGGCAGGATGGGAATATGAAAATAAGCATCCTGCAAGTCCAACGCTACCAGCCAGTCTTGCGGATCTAGAGCAGACAAGACCTAAGCTAGCGTGAGCATTTTGAACTTCTCCTTCCAGAGGAAGCGATTGATGTTCCAGAGGTCTAAGATAGGGCGCAGACCTTTGTCCTTCTTCAGAACCAAGAAGTAGTGAGAGTAACAACCACGACCTACTTCTGGCGTCGGAACACGCTCGAGGGCCCCCTTGGGCAAGAGGGCCGTAACTTCCTGCTGGAGAAGGGTCAAGTGTTTCCCCGACATGCGGTGGTACTGAGGTGGCATGGCCGGAGGGGTCGATTCGAAGGGGAGGGAATAGCCCCAGCGGACTATTTGCAGAATTCACCTGTCCGAGGTTATGGAGTGCCAGTGGGGAAGGTGATGGTGAATCCTGCCACCCACTGGCGTCAGGTGGGCCCGAAACATAGGACTAGGAAGGTTTAAAGGCGGCGGCGGCAAGGGAGGTGGCGGACTGGCCCGTCCGCTGTCCTCGGGACCCACCACGGCAGGTCCCACGTCCGCGGCTGCGCAGCCTTGCAGGTCTGAAAAGAACGTGCCTGGGCGCCCCAACCTTAACCTCGAAAGGACCAAAAAGCAGACCCCGAGGGAGTACGCGTGGTGGTGAGACCCAAGGACTGGGCCGTAGCCCGCGAGTCCTTAAAGCGTTCTAGGGTGCTATCCGCCTTATCACCAAAGAGGCATGTACCGTCAAAGGGCATGTCCAACAGGGTGTTCTGGACATCCCCAGAAAAGCCAGTAGTTCAGAGCCATGCATAACGATGGAGCGCCACAGTTGTGGAAAGTGCCCTACTGAGAGAATCGGCAGTGTCAAACCCACAACATTTTGCAGCATCTCTCCCTTCGGTAATGGCTTGGGAGGGAACCGCCCGTGCTTACACAGGGCACTGAGGCAGCACCTGTGCCACAATGTCCCACACAGATTGGGAATAGCGAACTAGCAGGCACGCAGTATTCACCGCCCACAACCCAGAGCTGGCAGATGTGAAAATCTTTTTCCCAAATTGCTCCAGTTTCCTAGATTCCTTGTCCGGAGGAGCAGAAGGGAACGCACTTGGTGAGGCAGAAGCCTGGATAACCAGACTCTCAGGCCTTGGGTGCTGTGTGAGAAAGCTGGGATCGCCCGGCGCCGGGTGATGGCGGCGCTCCACACCCTTGTCTACAGGGACTCCTGTGTTAGGTTTAATCCAGGTGCCCAATAGGATATCAGTAAGCGCTTCATTGAAGGGCAGTAACGGCTCCGCAGCGGAGGACTGCGGCTGCAGGAACTCAGTCAGGAGATTGGTCCTGATAGGTACAGAAGGAGCTCGATGTTAAGAGCCTCAGCTGCCCGATGAAAAAGTCCCAACCTCCTCCGTGGCCACGGAAGAAGGGGACAGAGTACCAAGGTGTGGAGAGAAATCCAGATCCACTGGAACCTCCACATCGCCTTCCCACTCAGGCTCATCCTCGCATTGAGCTGCAAGAGGGTCCTCAGACCCCTCCCAGTATTCCCCTTCGTCCACCGGTTGCTCAAGGGGCCGGTAAGGACGAGGTGCCCTGGGAAACGGGATAAACTCCCCTCCAAGAAATGGAATGGGAGGGTAAGATACCAGTCCTGGGTCGGCGCCATCCGGCGTCAGCGGCGGCGCCGTGCCCGGTGCCAGATCCAGGGCCGGCGCCGAGACCGGAGCTGTCACCGGCGCCGAGGCACGGCCCGAGGCCGGAGATGGCGGCGCCGCAGGGTATGGTGCTGGCGTAGCCGTGCCAGAGGCGGCAGCACGGGGGCAAACCCTTCCGACGGATCTGCGGGGCCCAAAGGGGCTCCGTAGGGACCCGGCGGGGCTCCGGAGGGACCCGGCGGGGCAAACAAATGGCACAAGGCAGACATAAAGACCTGCACCTTGTCCGAAGTCGCGTGCGGCCCCAGAAAGGGAGGGTAGGCCGCAGGCAACGACGGAGGCTCCAACAGAGCCCCAGGGCAGTTACCGCTCGCCCCCTCCACCGCGTCCCACGACCAGTGAGGGGTAGAGGAAGAGTAACGTCGCTTCTTTGACTTTTTATGGTGTCGAGACTTACCTGTCCCCGATTCCGACAAGCGATGCTGATGGCTCCACGACCGGTCCCTTGACGTCCCACGGGATCGGGACCTTGATCAGCACGGAACCGATTGCCGGACCTCCAACAACTTTCTGGAACGCTCCCGCAAAGCTTTCGGCGCCATGGCCCGACAATCGGGGCACGCCTCGTGGTGATGGGCATGCTCCAAGCAGAAAAGACACACGTCGTGAGGGTCCGATACCGACATGTTTCGACGGCAGGCCCTACAGACTTAAACCCGGGCATCTCTATTGCACCAGGTGTCAGGTACATGACAAAACAAGTTTTCAGAAACCAAGTTAAAACTTTTAACTAGGGGTACCGCTTTCTCTCGGATCTGTGCTGCTGCGTGGAAAAAGAAAGAACTGACGTCAGCGTGCGTGGGCGCGTCTAAGTAGCTCTGACCGCGTCATCTCGGCGGTTACGATGCCAGTGACGTATGCAACGCCGTACGACGACGCTTACCAACACGCAGGGGTACTGCTGACGAAAACTTTGCGGCTCCAGTCTGACGCCTGGGGATATTCTTAGGTAAGGAATATATCACTAACGTGTCTATTACAGATTAGGCTACTCTGAATATGTCCCACTATGCAAAATATCCAAATGCCAACTCTGTATGCAGACACCACTTGGGTCAGGAAAGATAATGCCAACTGAGTTTGTCTACCCTGATGCTGAGAAATCTCGCTGAATGAAAACATTATGTGAAGTGACAGCCTTTGACCAATCCTCTGAGCCTCCAGTCAGACAGCAGGATAGCCAACTCCACTTTGTTGCCGACTACATGGCAGTCATGTTGTCCATCAGCACCTAGTTCAATATGCTTCTGATGGAAGGGAAAAATACCTAAAAGGCCAGTCTGATGGCGTGCATCTTCACAAGAACTATATGGTAGTGCTGCTCTTATCTGAGATCAAGAACTCTCTGAACTTCAGTTCATCCAGGTGATGTACCCAGCACAGAGATGACACATTTGAAGGGGACAAGGAAAATAGCTTCCCACACGTCAGATTGGTATCAATCATCCACCATCTGAATGGCCTCCTTAGAAATGTGAATTCTGTCCAGAAGGCATCCTCAGTGCTGGATCCACTTCAGCCGTAGATTCATTGAAGGGCCCTTATATACTAAAGGGCTTGAGACACCAGCAGAATGCACAATCTCAGAGCCCATGCAACCTCAGAACCATCAAGGTTGGAATAGAAGCTCCCACTTAAAAATATAGAGATCACAGCCTGAATATACCATACTCATTGTGTGGGTGGGAATGCATACTGGCCAACTGTGTCCAGAATGACCCAGTTAAAGAGATACTGTGAATTGGGCTCATTGACGGAACATTTAGTGGACAGTAATAACACCATTGCCTGTAGGTAGTCTGAGACTCGCTGCTGTGAGTCTGTCTTTACGAGTCGGTCATGGCGGTACGGGAATACATGTATTGTCAACCTGTGATGATGTGCCAAATCACCAACATGACTGTTGTAAAGACCCAGGGGTTCAGTGTAACACTGAAGAGCAGTATATAAAATTGGTAGGTTTCTGATCCCACCACAAAATGGAGATACTTCCTGTTGGACTGCAGGACTGGCACATGCACTATAAGTCCTACAGCTCAGGAACAGTATCCAGTCCTTGGGTCCAACGCCTGTAAAACCTGAACAACCATCATCAATTTAAACCTCTCCTTTTTGAGGAAGGAGTTCAAAAGTCTGAGTGAGGAGTTCAAGTCTGAGGTATAGAATTAGTTTTAATCTCCAGTACTCCCTCCACCTCTGGTCTTTTGGTGAGCAACATCATCCCTTCCTTACGTGTCCAGACTGGGAAAGCAAACCAGCCCTGGCAATGAACTTGGACCGGACCCCAGGGTTTGCGGGGGGGGGGGATTGGGGTGCTGGTGGAAACACTTCTGCTGCTATACTGCTGCTGCTTTTGTTACAGAGGGCCAATATTGCAGCACTGCTGCAAAAATGGCCCACAGTTACAAAAACGGCCCCCACCCTAAAGCGCCCGCTGCCCGCTATGCCCAGTCAAGCCCTGCTTCCTTGATAGAATTGTGCTCTACCAGTACCTTATGGTAAACATGGGGGATGTAATGAGGTGCATCCAGAAAGGAAAGGGCATAACCATCTTGAATAATTTTTAGAACCTATTGGTCCGAAGCAAATGTAAGGTAGCCATTTTTGGATTGTGCTGCCTCCCTGTCTCAATGTGAGAATGAACGCAAGCTAAATAGGTTTGGCAGCAGTGCCTGCTGAACAGGAGGATGAGGAAGGCTGCTGCAGACTCATCCTTTGGAGATTGCTCTAACCATGCACAAAAGAAGTCTGTGTAGGCTGCTGTAGAGGCGAGAGTGTTGTCACTAGTAATACAAAAAACACACCAGAATTGCTAAACAACCACCTGTATTGCTGCTGTAATTGGTGATCAGGAAAAAGTAATACCAGTAAGCAGTCACCATCTCCTGGATACCATGGATCCTCTGAGGTGGAGGAAAGGCATGAAGAAGAGTTGTGTTTAGAACCGACCCTATGACAACAGACGTTGGGAAACTCCAGGTGAGATCTGAGTCAGTTCATTGAAAAGCCCAGGTTGAACAGCAGAATTACCATTGCCTGCAGATCAAGCATTGCCAACTCCAGCGACTCAGCATTGCACAGCCACTCATCCAGGTATGGGAAAACTGGAATACTCAACTGTGTAAAATGAGCCGTAAACACCACCATTCCTTGGTGAAGATTCTCTATTGTCTTTAGGTTTCTCTACGGCTAGATCAGCCTTCTCGCCAAAGAGCCACAATCCATCAAGTGGCATCATGTACATTAGGGAAGCATAGCTGTTGCCTGACAATCCATTGGAGCACATCCAGGTGTGTCATCTTATAATGAGAGTGGTCCTCACAGAACAGGACACAGGATCTGTAGTTTCCAGTCCAGTACACTGAACATACTTTACAGCATCCTAACTATTATATACTATCTGGACATAAGTGCCTGCATGTCCTCTGGTAAAACCGGAATCATCTGGGATGCCATCTCCCAATGGATGTGAGTGGGTACAGGCCTAAGAGAAAAACTGCATTCAGGGAAAATCATTCCAAAACGGCAGAAGAAAAGACATTTTTCCCCATAGTGGTAATTCTTTTCGACTCTCCATCTAGTAGAGTGGTAGGAAAATGATTTGGGTTTACCTCACTTGTGGAGTTAGCTACCACAAGGCTGTCTGGTTTTGGGTAATACATCAAACAATTTGAGTCAACTGGCGTAAGCCTGAGACTCATGGGTGGAACTAAACATGGGTTTGACGAAGCAACCACCGATGAGTTAGAAAGAGAATCATTGAAAGGCAGCAGTGGCCCAGGTTGCAAAATTTCTTTGATGAGGTTATCGTTATTTACTTCTGTGGGAAGTGGTAATTCCAGGACTTCCACAGCCCTGCTTACTACTACCATAAAAGAAGCACTTTCTCCATAGGAGGCCTTAATCATGAACCTAGAGAGGACTCTGGAGAGGTATCCAAGTCACTGGCATTTTGCTAACTGAACAGCATCCATCATCTTAAACATGTGGTGTATGGTGGAGGCCTTGAATGGTGTCCAAATCTGACCGCAAAATATACTTGATCCTCTGGAAGTACTGTATTTTTACCAAGATGGAGGGACAGGAGGAAAGCCTTCATCATCATCATCAGTATATACTTTAGTAATTGTGTACCTTAACATTGGGCAGGCTCGAGATGGAGATGATATTGGACCCATTGGAGAGAGGCGCGCATATGCACCTTTGACCAAATATTGCTTGCTGGAGACCTGAAACCTTCTGCCCAAGTGAGGGAGGAGTTCAACCTCCACCCACGGCATGCCTGGCGTTACATACAAATGCAGCAATGCCTGAGGCGCTGCTTGGACCCTCGCCCCTGGTTCTTACAATCCTCACCACTGGTGACCTATTTATCCGTGTGGGGATGCCACAGGGGGTGACGTGAGGACTATACGACACACTCTCGAGCCACCATTTTTCTTAACCTCTTTTACCCATCCTTCGCGCCAAATGGCAAACTCGTCTACAGACCTCAAACGGGGACAAAGATTAGGCGGACATCCTGGAAAACCTGGAAAAGGGCAAACGAGAGGCCTGCTCAAAGTTCTGTCTTTTCAAAATGCTCCACGATTGGCACTAGGCACGAACAAGACTTAACAGGGCAAGACTCCTTTCCCACGCAAACTGCTGGCAGTGCGCAAACATCCACTGCGATATAGCTCACATCTTTGGGAGTGTTCCTTGATCCAATCTTTGTGATCGCATATTGGAACCGTTCTGGGTGCGTCAATGCCGCTGCGCCTTCCCCTAACTCCCTCCGTCATCCTCCATCATGACACAGGGGATTCCCCGGATCTCTCCCTTCCACTCGCAGCCTCCTCCACAAGGTCCTGGTTACAGCTAAGATATGTATCCTCCGCCAGTGAAGGTCACCAGTGCCCCATCCCAGGAAGATTGGACAGCAGCATGATCCAAACTGCTTCACATGAACGTGTTATTTATAACTTGCATGACCAGGCAGAGCTATTTGCGCAGACGTGGGCTCCTTTCCTCAGGGATGAGGCCTGCAGAGGTCAACCTACCTCAAGGCCAATATCCCCTTGAACCGCACAACCGACCCTCGCTGCATTCCTGGCTGGCCTGGCACCCCTCTCCCTCTTCTCACAACCCGTGCCCTCCTGACCCCCCTCCCTCCGCTGTGCTCCACACTCGCTTCTCCCTCTCTCAGTTCTCCCCCTCTACCCAATCATGGCTTCCCTTTCCATACTTTTCCCTTTCTTCTCTCCCTTTCCTTTCTCATCCCTCCC
Source organism: Triturus cristatus (assembly GCF_964204655.1). Classification (NCBI taxonomy): domain Eukaryota; kingdom Metazoa; phylum Chordata; class Amphibia; order Caudata; family Salamandridae; genus Triturus; species Triturus cristatus. Next base: position 763,137,097 of record NC_140581.1, on the reverse strand, counting down.
CAACCTCTCCCCTGTGCTCCTTCTGCCTCCTCCCTTAGCTTGTCCGGCCCCCTCTCAATCCCCACCACGTCCCCTCCTTCCTTCATCCCCTCCTCCCAGACCCTTTCGTTTCCCCCTTTACCCATCCCTCTCCCTTCCTTACCCCAAAAAGGCAGGCTCACGGCCCCCCTCCACATGGGAAACTGCCACTATAATCAGTTCCACCCACTCTATCTTGTGACAAGTCCCCCCACTCCCTAGGTAGAGGGGGTGGGGACTAACTGAACTGATAGCAAGGGGCTCCCCTCTTCCTCGTCGTGGACCATGTCTCCCTCCAGCCCTACTGTCTACAATACCCAGCCACTGGAGACGCAACCCTCCTACCCCCACTCTCAGGGATTGCCTCCCTGTACCCTTCCACCTCCTCCTCCCATTTGTGGGCCCCTGGCCCAATGGCCCATCAACACCAGCCTCCTGGAGGACCAACCGGCACTGGCGTGGTTGTTTTGCTTGGATACCAGTTTAATTTGCACATTGATTTCCCCCCCACCCCCCATCCCCACGCCCCATTTGCCTTTTTTCTTCTCCATCCCCTCCTTATTAAACTGTATTGCACTGTTTAGTACTTATATGCTTTGACTCAAGCTGTGTTCACGTTGTATTACTCTGTTTCAATCAATAACAAATTACAACACAAAAAAAGATGGTATTGGATCACAGGCTGGAGACAGTGGCGGATCCGGACTCAGTGCTGATGGAATCATAGCCGTCAACCAGGAAGTTGGGCCTTTGACATGGGATGGAAGTTTGACTGGAGGCATCTAAGGCTCAATGGGACTGGAAGGAGCAAGAGAGGGAGCAGCAATGAATTTTAAAATCTACAACAATGGCCTCTTTAAAGGTTGCAAACTGCTGCAGAGTTGACACTTGCTCAGAGGACTCAGAGTGCAACAGCTCCAAGTTCAGCACTGGATCAAACTCGGATGTCATAACCTTTAGCTGCTCTCTCTTTGTTTCTCCCTTGACCTACCTTTGTTCCTATCTTTTGACTTTTCCTTAGCTCTATCTGACGAGGACGACATTGGCCGAGGCCGAACTTGCATCTTGTGTTCAGCAAAGTAATGCTTGGTCGCTTTTTCCCTGATGGCAATACTTTGAATCATGCTTTGTGCAGAGGCACCATAATCAAACATCATTTGCTCGTCACTGAAGCTTGCTTTTGACACATGTGGCAGCTTGAAACCTATTGTTTTCAGGGGGGACATCTCTGCATACTGCCAAAGTAAAAATTCAGAATTTGGTGAAAAACTGAAATTTTAGGAGCAGAGTTCTGGATCAGAATTTTAGGCTTGGTTCCTCTAGCTGGCTCTGTGTCCTTATGTCCAAGAGCAGAACAGAGTTGTAACGGAAGTTGATGGTGCCACTGTTGGCTTGCAGGAGCTATTGTAAAAGTACCTGGATCCAGTCTGGTGTCTTGGGACATTCGCAAGGTGAAGAAATTGTGGTCAGTAGTGTCAATGAGAACATCAAAGCTGGTTTTAAAGGTTGAAACCCTCAGCAAGATGTTCACAAGGATATGTTGCTCAGTAGCAAGGAAGGATGTGTTGTAGAAAGCTGCTACATCAAATGGCCAAAATAAAGCTGATCTTATCCATGCTCTCCTCTTCGCACAAAGGTCAGGTAGATGGGGCACTCATGGACCCTAGTATGGAATACTGCAATGGCCTGTATGCCAGCCTGTCAGCTACCCAAATGGTTTACACGCAGAGAGCATATAATATCACTATCAGCATGGTGCCATGTGATGGAAGGTGAAATCTTGTTTAAAAGGCTAAAAAGCCTTATTCAGACTGTCAGTTTAAGATAGAAGTCAGTTTAAATTGACCTGTTGGAAGTATAAGTGAATAAACAATTTGTTACATGACTTTTTAGATAGCAGTGTCACACTATACTGAAAAGTGAATTCACTCTCCAGTGGCTAAAGGTATTCTTTGTTACACTTTGTGTAAAATTTAAATCTAAGGGAGGAGGCTAGAGTTTTTCAATCCATGGGCTCTTAATGTGAAACTCCCTTCCTACACTTTTTTAAATCAGAATCCAACTGATCATCCTTTAGAATGGATCTAAGGTCCCATGCTTTAAAACAGTCATTCAGTCACACCTGTTCTAGACTTCTGATTTTAGGGTCAGCACCAAGACCTCTGAGGTAGTGTACGCTATACAAATCTAATAATAATGATGATGATATCCCTAATACAGCACTCTGCCAGCATCTGAAAATAGGAATTCCCACAAGACTTATGCCATATTAGACAGATCCGCTGAGAAGAGATATTATTAATCGCATGTAGTGTTTACCAAACTGTGATTCGGGACCGACTGGTGGGTTCCTGGTAAGTAATTCTTAAAATAATTAGCCCAGCTTGTGCACCAGTGTAAAGGAGCTGAACAATATAACAAAGTCCAGTTTTAAAACAAACCCTTGCAAGTATTCCCAAGCAATTCTCCAGGGGAATCTTCCAGTATTTCTTGCTGCTGTTTATTTTTATATTTCACAAAGCCATTTCAATAGAAAATGTGCTCACGATGTGATCAAACAAAATCATACCTCTTGCCTGCGACTTTCACTCACAAAATTGCAAATGTAGATGTGGTCTAACGGCCAGAGCTGCAGACTTTGGATCTGGGGAGGCAGGTTTGAGTCCTGTTGTTGACTCAACATCCTTTGATTCTGGACAAATCATTAAGGGCGACATGTACGACCATTTAATTTTTTGACACGCAATTCGGGTGTTGGAAAATGAAATGTACAGCAGTGTCTCAGACACTTTGCGATTGCTGAATGGGTTGCAAAGGACCTGCCTCATTAATATTCATGGGGCCTGTTGCAGTTTTTTTTTTAGCCCATTTTCCACAAAGGAAAACGGGATGCATTTAAAAAAGAAAAATGAAACGTTTCATACAACAGTGTGATCTTACATAAAGAGACACATTTTTCTCTAAAGACATTTTTTTTTTTAAGTAATAAAACCTTCTGTAAATGATAGCAGATGTTTACCGAAGGGAGATTTAAGTTAATAGCATATTTTGAAAATATCGGTCTAATAAACTTATCCTGGAGATTCAACAGGCCCGTACAAAAAACACAACACATAAATCATGTGCTGTGCAGAAGAATAACAATACTGACATCCTGGGTGCCCTCATAAACCTTTCAACCAAATATATTCTCCTATTGGCAATGAACCAAATTTGAATTTCATAAAGATTCAACGTACTGAAGGAAAAAGATGTGCTCTCAAATAAAACTGCAATACCCCACATCATAGTCATGTTAATTCACAGGTAGCTTGTCATCTTTTAATTTGCAAACAGTGGACCCGATTCACAAAGGTAAACTTACACTTTTGTGTAACTTTACTACTTTTTGGAATTCACAAAGTTAAACTTAAACCAAAAGTCTATCTTTACTACTTTTCGGGATTCACAAAGGTAAACTTAGACCAAAAGTCTACTAGTAGTAAATTACTTTTGTGAATACTGAAAAGTAGTGAAGTTAGACTTTTGGTCTAAATTTACATTTGTGAATACCAAGAAGTAAAGTTGGACCTTTGCCAGATATTTTTTTATGTCAGTTTTCAGGATTAGACAAACAAGCGATAAGTGTAACGAATAACCTGGCCATAAGCCCTAAAAGCCTGGCCAGCCAAGCTTAATTCCAAACATATGATGTCAAGAGAGCCTGAATAACCAGTGCTTAAATAATGCTTCCAAAGTCTGGATTCTATTAGAGAATATTTCTTCAATGCATGTATCCACTGAGTTTCAAATGCATATCCCACCACTGTAAGAAATTGGATTACTAATTTGCTGCGGGTGACTACCTACCTGAAGGAATTATCACAACTCTTGTCAAGGTGAACTCTTAAAGTCACTAAATTACACTGGGCTCAAACCCTTATAGATATGGCACAGAGAGCAGAATTACCATATGGCAATACGTATTTAATACATTCTAAATGCAAAATAATAATCCCAAACCGAATTTGAAAAAGAGAGTAACATTTTCCAAACAGAATGACACCAAAAGAACAAAATCCAATAAGGGGAATCGGAGGTATGATTTAAAACAAAATGTAAGTAGGAATATTGCAAAGTAGTGTCAAAGATAGTAAACAGACTAGAGGTTCAAAGAAGAATTTTATAGCAGTCTTTACAAGGTGAGTGACTCTTTGGCAAATATGTGGATGACAAGCTTCAGAGCATTGGGGCAGACACTGAGACAGCGAGATTACAGCGAGGTTACACAGATCATTGCAGCAGAGACGACCCAAGCCTTTTTGAGGGCTAGAGGAAGTATGTTGTCATACAGAGAATCCTAGCAGTCCTACAGATACCTGCTACATTAGTCTCAGCTGTACTGCCAACATGACAACAGCAATCAAAGAGACCACTATCAGCCAAAATATACAATAAGTCTCCAGCAATATGCAGAGGAGGAGGGCAATAAAAGTCAAGACTCTCAATGCCTTTGACAATCTTTAGGGACCAGCAGCCCCCTCACTCTCTCACAAGATTCGGCCCTGTAGCTGACGGGATCTCAGCTCTTTATAAAGATTTGACATGAATTACCACAGACAAATGGGTTCTGTATCTAATTATGTTTGGACACACTCTGGAGTTTCTGTAGCCTCTACCAACACCTCTGTCTAGAATGAAACACAGACATCCATGCCTGTTGGAAGCAGAGAGTCTCAGAATGCTAAGGAAAGGAGCTATGCAGACAGTCCACAGGTGCATTAGAATGTAGGCTTTTACTACAGAAACAACCTGTGTCGGCTAACCGGAGTCCTAAGAAATCAGTCATTCGGTATGCTGAATTTACAAGAGGAGCAACAGCTCCTTATGACAAATGAGTACATGGCATCTTTAGACCTCAAAGATGAGTACTTACATGTACCCATTCACTATAAATAACAAGAACTGCTCATATTTAAGGAAGCTGTTCCTCACTATCAATTCTGTGTACTCCTATTCGGCCTAAAATCTGCTTCCAGAACATTTACAACATGTGTGGTTGCCAGCTGTAACCCACTGTCAGCCTCTAGGACACCAGGTCTACCCGTATCTCGATGACTGGATGGTCATGGGTTCCTCTGTGGAATTAACAAAAATTCAGTCACTGCTTGTATTAAACTTTGCAAAATACTAGCAGTTGCTCTGAATAAAGACAAATCCTTTTTGGAACCAACTCTAAAACTTATATTTCCAGTAGCCTTAATGAATACAAAAGAGATGTAAGCGTATCTGTTGAGGGACAGGAAATTGACTCTCAACGTAATAGCAAGACAATTCCACAGACAGTCCCAGAAAGTATGACCATGAAACACTTTCTTGGTTTGATGTCTTCATGCACAGTCCTGATACCATTCTGCCATCTTCAAATGTGTCCTATTTAGGACGAGTTGGACAGTTAACGAACTTAAGCAAGACCATCTTTTGAGGACCGAGTGACAGTAACTCCCAGAATGAGAGAGGCGCTTCCATGGTGGAAGTCAACAATGAATATGGGAGTAGGAGTTGTGCCAAAGTGAAGAGAGAACAGAGAAAACTCATACTGATTGCTCCATCCTGTCCAAGATAGTATGCATTCCAAGCCAAGAAGTGGACTCCAAGAGTTAGTTGACTGTTCAATCTACAGGTATAAAACAAGCTGAAAAAGGCCTTTCCTGCAACTGCCCAGCTGACCAGTGGCAACTGTTTCTGAACTGGAACCAGCTCTTGACCTAACACCCTGTGAGTCTATAAATGCCCCTCCTGAGTTTCTGTGGGGCTTCAGAAGTATACTCCTTCCATGGGTTGGGACTTAAAGTCCTACGCAAAAAGGTAAAATCTATGACCAGGATAAACCAGGTGGATGTATCCTACCTACACTCCATCGCGACCAGCCTCAAATTGTGGATTCATAACAACAGAAAGTCATGGCCAAGGAGAAGCTGAAGGATACCACTGAACATAACAATGGCAGGATGGTCTAGCAGCTGATTGCCATAGTCCATGCTTTATATATGCATTTTACAGACTGTGCCATTCTGGAGGTAGGCTGATGCTCTCATTTTGACAACTTTTATTTGTCCTTCTCCGACCTGGCAAAAGACATCACAAGCAGCTGACACTAGCACACAGAGGAACATACTCATTGCCACTCTCCTTTGAGAAAAGAGCACAAATCCTGAAGGTGCAAAAAAACTAAATAATGCCACAGGCCCAACAATGTGGCCTTGGGCATCCTAAACATCTCCCTAACTTTGGGTCCATGTTCTAACCCAGGGATTGAACACTGGCAGTCCTGGTATTACAACTGGATGCCAGAGCACCAGGTCGGATCCCAGATGTTGTTTACTAAACTCTCTCATTCCTTGAGCCATGGCAATCCCATCTCATTAAGAGTGCAGTGACGGATGAGGCAGCAGTATGTCCAGGCACTGTCCTGTCATATTCACAACAATTTTAACCAAACTCAGCAGGAGATGGCATTGGATGGTCCACAGTTACCCAATGCCCTGCTATTCATTATGGATGAAAGAGTTAAGATGGTCAGGACTGAATGGATCGTTCACTGCTTCTTAAAGAGGTCTACTTTGGGTCAGCTTCCAGAAAATAAATATAGCCAATGCAAGTATTTGTTTTAGGGGAAGCATCTTACCTTAAATAACTCAATCCAGGACATTATTAGAGCAAGTGGCAGGTGCAGTGCTTCGCTTCAATCAGAGGTTTGAGGGTCTGCGTGAATACCTTACATTTCAGTCTACAGGGTGCAGGTAGAGGGACACCTACAGTAGTATTGATGGAGAAACAGATATGGCTTTGGTTGACAACTAAGCAAGCATAAACCCCTTGTCTTTCGGGATTAGGCTTACGCTGAACCCTAAGTGTCCATTTTATTGGAAGGCAATTAGTGAGCCTAAAGAAATCTTATTGGTCATCTAACAAAGGTAGGCTGGTCTTCATCACTAAGAGCCAAGGAGAGATTGACCTTTGAAAACTAGCAAATCAAACGCAAGTCATTTCTACCATGAGCTGACAGCTCTATATGAAAGAAATGTTGGACATCAAGACATGCACCATCACAGTAAAAATAAAATTTAATGTAGAAGCCTTCAATTATGCCAGTATCACTATCATGGTATGTTTGCCGTCTAAAACAGGCTAAAAAAGGCCAAATTTAATTCAATTTGATTTTGTTTTACAACAACTGATCCAATAAACTAGACGCAAAATACATAAACGTGACAACAGAAAATCTTTCACAAACCTTTTTTAAAAGGAAAAGGAATTAAGGGCAATGTTAGCAGATAGACTGCAATACAAAGCATACAAAAACTTGCCTTGTGCCTTTAAGGGCCTCATTGTACTGCCTGCTTCCCACCATTCCCCACAGGGGACAGTTCAGTCAGATCAGTTTTATGGGAAATAGGAGGTTCTTCGGTAAATTGATTAAAAAGCTGTGTGCCTTCTTGAACAGGGAGGTGGGAGGGTTGCTTATGACGATGATGGGGATTCACCTGGAAGGCAACTAGGATTACAGGTAACATTTCCTTCTCTTCCAGGGGATTCCCATCAATGGTCATAAGCATTAATTAGAATAGAATGCCCTTCTCACAAAAGACAATGATGGACATTTTGCCAAAGTCAACTTCTAATTATCAATATTTTTGCAGTAACATACAAAAACACACCAAGACATGAATTCATTCGCTTTAGAAATAACATTTACTTTGTTTTTAAAGAGAATATATGACTGTCACAAAGGCATTTTTTATTAAAAGGTAAGCAAATGAATTCATGAACACACCGAGACCATGAATTCATTCGCTTTAGAAATAACATTTACTTTGTTTTTAAAGAGAATATATGGCTGTCACAGAGGCATTTTTTATCACAAGATAAGCGAATGAATTCATGTCTCTCTGTGTGTTTTCGCCTGTTACTGCAAAATATTGATAATTGGAACATTGACAAAACTTCCATCATTGTGTTGTATTGATTAACGCATACTAAGCAATTAAGGCACCCGACAGAACCAACTGTAGTTTATAGTATTAATACCCAGGTTCTGAGGGACATTGGGTCACCCCATTATCTTTATTGGCTTCTCACAAAAGAGGCAGACAAGAATAAATACAGCTCCAACCATCACCAAAAGAACAAGTTACTTACCTTCGTTAACACATTATCTGCTGCAGATTCCTTACCTTAGAATAATCCCCTGGTGTCAGACTGGATCTGGAATTTTTTGTGAGCAGTACCCCTGCGCACCAGTAGGTGGCATTGCTCTGCGTGGCATCTTCGGGTGCTCAATGCCTATATAGGTACCATCCCACTGCGCCAACGTCGGTTTCTTTTTTCAACTTTCCACACCAGAAGCGCAGAGCCACGAAGAACACTGACCACTGGAGCCTTAAATATTTATTTATTATTTATTTATGTATTTACTCGTTTGTATTGCGCAACGAATCATCCCCAGGGGGATCTCTCGGCGCATGAGAGAGGAACACCAAGAGGTGGAGGAAACATTTAGAATAGCCAGGTCTTGAGCAGCTTTTTAAAACAACAGAAATTGGTACAGGCACGGATCTCGTCTGGCAAGGAATTCCACTGAGTGGGAGCCAGGTAAGAGAAAGCCCGGCCGCCCATCCTGGTCTTCCTGACTCTGCGAACACAGAGCAAATTTCAATTGCTGGATCTCAGCAGTCGTGTAGGATGGTACCATTCGAGCTTCTTTGTCAGGTAGGCTGGGCCCAACCCAAGAAGGGACTTATAAACTAGACATAGCAGTTTAAAGGTGGACCTCTTTTTGATAGGAAGCCAGTGTAGTTGGCGCAGGAGGGGTAGCGAGGGGGTCCGAGCCGGCTTATTAAGAACAAGATGGGCCACCGTGTTTTGGACCACCTGTAATTTGGCGGCCAGATCCTCCCTCATCACAACCAACAGTGAATTACCATAGTCCTTCTGAGCAATCGCATGGTTCCAAAGCAGGCACCTGCCACTGATTTTACCTGCTCATCCATTGCTAAGTTATTGTCAATTTTTATGCCGAGATTCTTCGCCCAACCTCTGGGGGCAGGTGCATCTCCTAGCTCAGATGGCCACCACTCAGGGGTCCACATCTCCTTCGCCTTGCCATATAGGACGATCTCGGTCTTTGAAGAGTTAAGCTGGAGAAAGTTCTTCCTCATCCACTTCGCTATGCTGATCATACTAGGGCCCTTAAAAGAGAAGCCACCCCTTACTCTGAAATCCATTCACAGAGCTGGGAGGATGGGTGAGTCGGTAAGGAATCTGCAGCTGGATAGTCTCTACAATATAAGGTGTTACCGAAGGTATGTAACTTGTTCATCTGATTAGAAAATCGCGTAGGACCGAACAGGCAAAAATCCTGTCTTGCCAGACCTGACTGTCCAGGCAGTAGTGCTGCCTAAAAGTGTGCAGAGAAGCCCACATTGCTACTTGACAGATATCCAGGACAGGTACTACAAGAGCTAATGCAGTGGTCGCAGCCTTGACTCTAGTAGAATAAGCTCCTAAATCTTCGGGAGATTCCTTTTCCGCCAATACGCAGAGTACTATCCATTGTGAGATGATCCGTTTCTGCACTGCCTTTCCTTTCTTGGCTCAAACATACCCTACAAAGAGTTGATATTTACCCAGAACTCTTTTGTGCAGTCAAAGTAGAATGACAACACTCTTTTTGGGTCCAGCCGATGGAGTATCTCCTCTTCATTAGAGCGGTGAGGCAGAGTGCACAAGGTAGGCAAGGTGATGGACTGGCCTACATGAAAGGGAGTTACCATTTTCAGTAGGAATAATGCTTTAGAACAAAGGACCAGTTTGCCTGGGTAGATGGTAAGGTACTGAGGCTGTCATGACATTGCCTGTAGATCACTGCACCTCTGGGCAGATGTTATCACCATTAGGAAGGTAGTTTGTATAGTAAGGAGATTAACATGGCAGTTGTGTAGCGGCTCAAAGGGAGACTAAGTTGAGGTCCCACTGGGGTATGATGAAAGGAGCTGGGGGAAATAAATGTTGAAGATCTTTGAGAAACCAATCAATTATATACTGAATAAGGTAATGATTCTCAAAATATCAGACATGAGGAGATAGATAAAGATCTAGACTCGGTATCGCTGCCACATCTGGACACAGAGGATCATAGGCAATTAGAAGATCCCCCCTCCTGGGAGGAAATAGCTAGGGCCCTGGCAAATCTGCCAGACGGCAAGGCGGCAGGCACCGACAATATCCCAGTGGACTTCTATAAAGCTTTCTCCACTCAGATTAGCGGAATATTTATGGTTTTGGTAGAATAGATTTTTAACGGGGCCACCCCTCCAGCTTCCTGGGCAACCGCCAAGATAATTATCTTCCTTAAAAAGGAAAAATCCCCCTTAGAAATGGGCTTAATTACTCTAATAAATGGTGATTCTAAAATAAACACTAAAATTCTCGCCTCCCGACTATCCACCAAAATTGAACATCTGATATCTATTTGGCAACACTGATTTATTCCAGAGAGGGGTACTACCGATCATATTTGGAGAACCATCACCCTGCTCGACGCGGCACAGATGTCAGGAGACCCATTGGCGCTTATACTACTTGACGCCGAAAAAGCATTCGATCGGGTCTCCTGGCGGTTTCTGTGGCGCGTCATGAAAAATATGAACTTTGGGTCTAATGCCATTCAAAGCCATAAAAGGCTTATACCTCAATCCTACCGCTAGGGTCCAAATAAATGGGCAGTTAACTGAGCATTTGAGACCACGCGCGGGACCCGACAGGGTTGTCCCTGCTCCCTGCTGGTTTTTGCTATATACATAGATCAGAAAGCTCATTGACAATTCTGAAATCCTGGCTATAAACAGACATGGATTGCACACTAAAGTTATGGCCTATGCAGAAGACTTAGCTTTCGTCACGCCCGATCCAGAGAGGGCTATTAAAGCCATAGAGCACGAAGCACAGGATTTTGGAAAGATATCAGGGTATTCGTTAAACAAGGGAAAAACCCAGATTGTTATGAATAGGCAGATCAATTGGACTGATCATAGAGTGGTAAAAAAGGCCAAATACCTAGGGGTAAATATCTTGGCAGACATCGACTTAATAGTGAACGTGAACTTGGAGCCTCTTGCTGCAGACACTAAAAAGGTACTGAATAGGCTCAACAACTTACATTTGACTATCTTGGGACGTAACCTTATCAAAATGATGTTCTTCCCCAAAATTCTTTACTTTTTAGAGCATTCCCTCTTGAGTTTACGAATCAAGCTCTACAGAAATTTGACCGTTTGTTCTCCCAATTCATTTGGGCCTATTCTCAGCCCAGAAGATCACTTACATTTCTTTCTCTTCCTCTTGAGAGAGGGGGTTGGGCTCTTCCAAACTTGCGATTATATGATTGGGCTGCGGCTTTGCAAGGGTGCGCCATATTGCTCCAAGATCAATTTTCCACATCCCACACGACACTCCCATCACCATTTGAATTACTGTTCTGAGGCTAAAGGCAGTCTGTGGTGCCAATTAGAGTTTGGGTACTTTAAGAGGGTAAGATTTAAGTCCCTTATCGGAGTGTACAAGGTATTCACGGCCATGCCTAAGCTTCTTGGGTTGGGCAGACAATTATTATACCCCCACCAATAACAACTCCAATTTGCCTGGAATCTTCAAGAGTTCTTACTTCCTGAAAAATGGTATACCTCAGGGATAAAAACACTAGGGGCCCTGTACTCGCCCAGTGGGGTCTTGGCCTTTGAAGAGCTTCAGTCGAGATTTAATTTGAGCCAGAATGAGGTTTATAAGTATTATGCAATTAGGGACTTTCTTTCACGGAAGGCCGGGGGCCCTCAGGATTTGAGAAACATGAACTCGTTGAGAGACTGTCTGCACCCTGTGTTCCCCTGCTAGGGACCATCTATGTTTTGTTAAATAGACTTATGCCTGATGCTATGCCCTCAATTTCTAACAAATGGCAGCAGAAACTGGAAATTTCAGATAATACCTTTCATCTAGCCTTTCAACACGCACAAAGCGACCTTCTATTGGCTAACTTGAAAGCACAATTGTATAAAACCTGCTTCTTCCTTTATTATACGCCAAGCAGAATTGCCAAAAGGCACTTATTGTCTCCGTTGTGCTGAATATAGTGCTGACTCTGTGCATATATTATCTTTGTGTATTAAATTAGGGCCCTTGATTACCCAAATACAAGCCTTTTTAAGCAAAGTAGTAGCACAGGACATTGTGCTAGCCCCCACAACCATCCTGTTGGGGATTTGTGACCTTATTAGTAGAAGGGAAGGCGGGTCCTTAATTTTTGTTGCCATGGCTGTTTACAGACTCTGTATAGCCTCTGCTTGGATTGAGCCAATCCCCCCTTTATTTTCGCACTGGTTGGCCCGGTTATTGTCAATAGGGAATATATGCTTAAAAGGGGGTACGAGCTAAAAGAAAAGTGGAATTATAATTTGGGACCCCCTTAGCAGATGGCTCTCCCAGGCTAATTCATCTGTACTGGGTATCGACCCACAAAGGTGGGACCGAATTGAATAGCACTATTGTTTTTGCATTCAATTTATTTTTGCAAGCATAGTATACACCCTAATATGCTGTAATATGTTCTGTGTTGCTTTTTGCGCTGTTTACATTCTTCTGCACTTTCACGCACTGGTCACTTTATCCAAGGACTATTCAAAGGTGGACTTATAATATTATACTTGAACTTTATATCTTGGATTGAACAAAATACATGTAGTATAGATGGTGTTGTAAATTAACTTACTTTAGAATTGTGTAATCGGATAATCACGTCCTTCTTCATTTTTCCTTCTTCTGATCTATTTATTGTATCTGTAAATATTTTAAGGGGTAGGGTAAGGGGTGGGTGGACGTTTTGTTTCGTATTTGTGATGGTTCATTTTTGTAAATTGCATTAAAAAAAAAGTGAGAGAAACCAATTTAAAATAGGGAATTTGCACAGGGATGGCTGATCAGGCAACTGCAGAAATGCCGATATGGCAGACAAATAACCTGTCAATGTGCCCAAAGCAGAGCCCTGCTGGGCTAGGGTAGGAATAAACAAAAGAAGCTGGGAAAGGGGTGCAGATAGAGGGTCAACTTGTTTATTTGCATGGCATGCCATGAACTTGCTCTAACAGGAGGCGTATACCGTCTTGCTGGAGGTACGCCTGTCTCCCAAGATAACATTGCAGACTTGCGGCGGAAGGCCAAAAGCTGTCAACTGTTACGCTCAATCGCCAAACATGAAGGTGAAGCATTTTCAGATTTGGGGGAAGAACCCTGCTCTGTTGCTGCGACAGAAGATCCTCTCAAAGAGGCAGCCTGAGCAGAGGACCTGTGCTGATTCTCAACAGCTTGGGATACCAGACTCTCTGTGCCCAAAACGGAGCCACAAGAATGACTTTAACTTGGTCATTCCTGACCTTCTTGAGAACTCTGGGCAGTGTTTATGGGGGAAAGGCGTACAGGAGGCCTGAGCTTCACTCAGGATGAAAAGCGTCTCTAAGCAAATGCAACCTTGGAAACTCCAAAGCGCAAAACTGCTGACATTGTGAGTTCTCGATGGAGGTGCACAGATCTAACCAAGGCTCTCCCAACTCTTGGAAGAGGCCTTGTGCCACCTCTAGATGGAAACAACATTTGTGAGCTGTGTCAGCCTTAACAGTCCAGCCATGTCCACAGGCATAGTGCTTCTTTTCAAAGGGTTCACAACCCCACCTTTCCCTGTTAGTTGCAATACCACTTGGCTTGTTATCTGTGAACACTTGAACCAGATTTCCCTTGATTGAAGGAAGAAAGGCTTTCCGTACCAACCGAATCACTTGGAACTCCAGCTAGAGACCAGAGTCCTCTGATCTCCACCTCTCTCAGATGGTCGCCTCTTGCCAAGAGTGGCACTATCTGTCACTATTGTGTAGTCTGGTTGGGGAAGGGAGAGGGGTCTGCCTCTGAACCAATCGCGGTTGGTTAGCTACCACCGCAGGTCATGTGCAGTTCCCTCTGAGAGCTGGACCGTGTTGGAGAGATTCACCTGATGCTGCGCCAACTGGAACTTTAAGTCCCCCTGCAGAGCCCGCATTTGCCATCTTGCATGTGTCACTAGAAGGATGGAGGAGGCGATGAGGCCCAACAGTCTCAAAGTCATTCTCACCGAAATCCAGGCTAGAGGCTGAAACATCAGTATCATAGCCTGAATATCCTGGACTCGCCGTTCGGGAGGACAGACCTGAAACTGCACTGTGTCCAGAACCGTTCAAATGAAAGGAAGCGTCAAAGAGGGAGTTAGGAGTGACTTAAGCACATTGATAGTGAACCTCAGCAAATGCAGAAGATTTGATGTAGTCTGGAGATAGGAGACGACATCCTGGTGCGCGCCCGCATTCAACAGCCAGTCGTTGTGACAGGGGAAGACTGGATTCCCTGATCTGCGAAGATGAGCTGCGGCCACCCCATCACTTTGGTGAACCCTGAGGGGCACTTTTAAGGCCAAAGGGGAGCACGGTGAACTGAAAGTGCTTGTAGCCTACGGTAAACCGCAGATAGCACCGATAATCAGACAGAACGGGAATGTAAAAGCAGGCATCCTGCAAATCCAAAGCTACCATCCAGTCTCCTGGATCCAGAGCAGACAAGACCTGAGCCAGAGTGAGCACCTTCAGCTTTTCGTTTTGGAGGAAGTAGTTGAGGCTCGCAGATCTAGGATAGGACGAAGACCCTTTTCCTTTTTCTGGGCCAGAAAGTAGCAGAAATAGCAATCACAGTCTACTTCTGGTTACGGAACCCTCTCAATGGCTCCCTCAGTCAGCTGGTCATAAATTGGAGTCATGGAGGGACGTGTAGTTTCAAAGGGAAGGGATTAGCCCCTTCGGACTATGTGGGGAACCCACCTGTCCGAAGTGATGTTCTGCCAGTGGTGGGAGTGATAGCCACCAACTGGTCGCGCATGATCTGGAAGGGCCAGACTAGGACGGTTTGGAGACTGTGGTTGCAAGGGGGGGGGTGAACTGAGTCAACCTCTGTCCACCTGACCCAAGGGGCCGGATTAAGCCACGCCGTGCAGAGGTTGCTGAATTTACATGGTCGTCTGGCTGGAATCTGGCTGGTGTGGCTGAAAGTCCCTTCTGTAGCCACGAAAGGTGAGAAAGGCAGATGGGGGATATGTGGACACTGAGAGGCCCAAGGACTTGGCCATAGCCTGTGGGTCCCTAAAGGGCTCCTGTGCTGTGTCTGTTTTGTCTACAAAGAGATGGGTGCCACCAAAGGGCATCTCCATGAGAGAGAGCTGGACATCCCCTGAATAGCCCGAAGTCCTCAACCAAGCATGGCATCGAACAGCCACCATTGATGAAATCGCTCTGCCCAGAGAGTCGGTCATGTCGAGACTACAACGAAAAGCGAACTTTGCCACATCTCTCCTGCTTGATACTGCTTGAGAGAGGATGGCCCAGGCCTCCTCCAGGACCTGTGGAAGCATTTGCGCAACTTTTTCCCACAGAGAGTCGGAGTAACGGCCCAATAGGCATGCTGTGTTCACCGACCAGAATGCAAGGCTGGTGGAAGAAAACATTTTCTTACCTCAACTGTCCAGCCTCTTGGATCCCTGTTTGTGAGTGCTGAAGGAAATGCACCATGGGAAGCCCTCAGGAGTAGGGTGGTTGGTGAGGAAATTGGGGTCGCTCGGTGCAGGGCGACGGAGCTGGGTGGTTGTCCATTTCACAGGAGGCCCTGTGCTGGGCTTGGACCAGTTTCCCAGAAGGACATCTGTGAAGGTCTTGTTGAAGGGGTTCAGAGACACCTGGCTGAAGGACCTCGTTCAAGAAATGTGTCTTAACTGCCCTTCACACCGCCATAGAATATGATGCTTCCTCCTTTGTAGCCATGGAGAAAGCAGGCTAGAATCTGGAGAGGTATCCTGTCAACTGGTCTCACCCCAATTCCTCGCACTAGTCCATTTCCTGTTAAGGCTGGTCTTGTAAAGGGTCCTGTGACCCCTCCCAATCTTCCTCCATTCCTAGCCCTTCAGAATAAGACTGAAACAACTGACCTAGGACCTTAAGGTTCTGTCAGCACCGATATCGGTGCTGGTAGACGCCGATCGCGTTCCAGGGTCGTCATGGATGAGAATAGGGTGGCGCCAGTCCATTCTCATTACCAACGACGGGACGTCGGGAGTCTCTGCGTCGAGCGGGCACTAGGGAAGGTCAAAATGGTACGACCAGAATCAGTCAGGATTCATTGGGGGGGGTCATCTGGCCAGAGCTGCCGGCACGGAACCCGATCAAGCCCCATCTGAGCCACTGGGGCCCGAAGGCCTGCCAGTAGGGCCAGGCTGCCCATAATGAGGCACATGGCACCATAAAATTCTTTGAGCTGGAAGGGGGTCGCTCAAGGGAAGGCGGGGAGGAACAGAGCCGACCCAATTGCAGGTTCAGATAAACGAGGCCTAGAATGCCGAGACTCCTCTGTAGAGTTGACCGACGGACAGAGAAAAGTCGAAGCACACTTCAACTTCTTGTGTTTTTTGCGCTTTTTACCTGACCGGCTCAATGACTTTATGTGGCGAAGACTTAGGACTCCCAGGGTGGTGCCTGTAGAGTCCCCGTGGAAAGAAGAGACACGGACACAGGATTCTTACTGCTCAGCTCCTTTATTCGTTCCTTCCTCGTCGTCGGGCTAACGGCTAACTGCCGTTCCTAGCCCTCCGCTCCTCCCTTTCTGCCCGCCCTGGTCCCCACTCAGGCCGGTCCTAGTGCCTGACCTGTTTGGTCATTGTGCCCTGTTACATCGGCACCATTACATCTCCCCCTCTGTATATGAAAAGCAAAATATGAAAAACACAGCAACTGTCCCTTTTTTTTTTTTTAAAGTTCCTCAATAAGGCGAGACGGTTTTGTGATGACTCTTCTGGGGCGTGACTGGAGTTCATGATTGTCACGCTCGTTCTCGTCGGCCATTTCCATCAACGCCTGACTGCGGTGGGGCAGTGTCTCTGGTTCTCTCTTCTCCATTTTCAGTTCAGTCAGTAGTTCCTTAACGTTGGGTCCGCACTTTTTAAAGTGCGTCACGTTCCTGGTAAGTCTTCTTCCGTCGGTCTCTGCAGTGATCATAGTTCCTTTTTGTTGTATCACCTTAAGCGGAACCTCATGGTATTTGCTATCAGTCTTCCGGGGCTGCTCTTGTCGTGCAAGCACCCAGTCTCCTTCTTGTATTTGAGGGGACATAGCACGTCGTCGTTCATCAGCATAGTCCTTCATCTTTTCTTTCTTTATCTTGTCTCTGGCTGCCATCTCCTCATGGTCAGAGTCCAGATAATGTTCGTTCGCTGCCATAGTCATCATTGGTAGTCTGGTGCGCACTGGGCGTCCCAGCATGAGAGTGGCAGGACATTTGCCTGTGGTGGAATGAGGCGTGTTTCGGTACGCTCGCAGTCCCTCGTGGAGTGCCATCTGAAGGCTCTTTCCGGTGTGTTCTGCTTGCTGAATGGCTTTCTTGATCGTGAACATGAAGCGTTCGACCATTCCGTTGGCCTGAGGACATAATGGTGTGATCTTGCGGTGCTTGAAGTTGAGGTGTTGAGCAAAATCAGCAAAGTCATGGCTGTTGAATGGAGGCCCGTTATCTGACTTCACCACTAGGCGAATGCCCCATGCGGCAAAGACCTCCTCTAGTATCAGTATGGTACTCGATGCTTTCGTGGATGAGCACAGTTGTGCGATGGGGAATCTGGAGTACTCGTCCATGATGACCAGGACATATTGGCCTGATTTTATTGGCCCAAAAAAGTCAATGGCAATGTGTTGCCAGACACCCTCTGGTAGTGGAGACATTTGTAGTGGTGCAGGAGGATCCGGACGGCTCACCAGTTGACACTGCGGGCAGTCTTTCAGGGTTGTCTCTAACATCAGTTCTAGTGTTGGAAACCAGACTCTTTCACGGAGTGCTCTTTTTGTGGCTACTATGCCCCGGTGCCCTTAATGTGCTAAATTGATGACCCCTTGTCTGAGTTGTCGTGGGATCACTATTCTGGTGTCTTATAGGACGAGACCACTTGCTGCTATTGACAGTTCATCGTGGACATGTTTGAATGCCGCCATTTCTTGGTCGTTTTGTTCACTGCTTTGCGTGTGTCTCCAGCTGTTAGTTTGAATCCGACGTTTCACCTCTTGCAGGGTGGCATCTGTCTGCGTCGCTACACAAATGGCTTCCAGTGGAACAGCCGGAGGTCTCGCTTGGTCTACTACGAAGTGAATGTATTCGTCCGCAATTGATTGTTCTGATTTGCTAGATCTGATGGGGTGTCGGGACATGTAGTCTGCGGGGTTTGCAGCTTTTCCTGGCTTGTGAATGATGGTGTAGGTGTATTCCTGGAGCCGGAGGCCCCATCGCTCTATTCTTGGTGGCATTTTTGCTCGTGGGTTTAAAAAATTGTGATCAAGGCTTGATGGTCAGTCACTAGTGTAAAGTGTTTCCCAAAGATGAAGATGTGGAAGTGTTCACACGCCCCTTCACATTGGGTGGACCACTGAAAAGGTTGTCCTTGCTTGGTGAGCATCCTCAGAGGGTAACTTAACGTGGCGTAGTCAGGTATATATCTGAAACAGTAGCTGGCCATGCCTAGGAATGATCGTACATCGGCCACGTCATCTGGGCTTGGTGTGTCGTTTAGCGCTGCTACCTTTTCTGGGTCTGGTTTCATGCCACTTCCAGAGAATATGTGGCCGAAAAATTTCAGTGTTGGTTTGTGAAATTCACACTTGTCTTGGTTGAGTGTGAGGTTGGCTTCCATGAGTGCATGACAGACCTGATCTAGTGCTTTGTCGTGTTCTTGAGTCGTTGCTCCATATACGAGGATGTCATCGCTGTAGTTTAGGACATGTGGAACGTGATGTATTGTTCTCCTGATTGCCTCTTGGAATATTTCCGCTGCTGATGACACTCCGAAACTTAGTCTTTTATATCTGAATAGCCCGAGGTGTGTCGAGAATGTCGTGATATATCTTGACCTTTCATGCAATTCAAGCTGGTGGTATCCTTTGTTGAGATCTAGTTTTGAAAATATCTTGGCTCCGTTGAGTGAAGTGATCATGTCACTGATGTGAGGGCCTGGATGTCTCTCTCTCTCCATCGCCATGTTGGGCACCCTCATGTCCAAACATAGGCGGACTCACCTGGTTTCCCCTTTCTTCGGGACTACCACCACCGGGGAGACCCATGGGGTTGGTCCATCTGTTCTTTCTATGATATCTGCTTCCAGTAGATCTTGGAGCTCCTTCTCCACGGCTTCTTGCAGGTGAAACGGGATTTTCCGGTGATGCTGTGCTACCGGTGTGATTTGTTCGTTTATGTACAGTCTTATTTGACAGTCCTTCATTTTTCCCAGGCCTTGAAAGAGCTTGGGGAACTTTTGGATGATAGCTGGTTTGTCAGCCACTCGGTATAGGATGTCAACCAGTTTCAGTCGTTCTGCGGTGGCCAGGCTCAGGAGGCAGTCGGCCTCAGACCCCTCGATGACATGGATGTAGGCTGATATTGTGCGATCTTGGTACGACAGTTCGGTTGCAAATTTCCCAAGACACGTTAGTGGCTTTTTGGACATCAATGTGTATACTCGTACATATGCGTTATCCAGCTTGGGAGGTGATTTCATTTGTTGGTATTCCGTTACGGGCAGGTAGTTTAGTGATGCCCCACTGTCTAGCACGAACCTGGTGGGGTGAGCACCAATTCTGATGTCCAATCGCGGGTATTCTTTCAGCCGATCAGGGTCGGCTACACAATAAATATATTCCTTTCGGTCTTGAGAGATTGGTGATGTGGATTGGGATTCTCTTGATGATGACCGTCAAGATTGATATGTCCTGCAAGAGTGGCAGCTGGATTGTGACGACCCAGTGGATGAGTCTCGTCTATCCTGGACTGCTCTGACATGGTGACGACTGCTTGAAGGCTGATGTTGCCGGTACCTTCCCTTTTGATCACCTTTGGGTATCGCCCCGCACATGCTTTCAAAGTGGTTGTCTCTACCACACTTCCGGCATTGTTGTCCTAGTGCTGGGCATGCGTCGGCATGTGGGAAGTCGTAGCCGCATCTGTAACATTTGAGTTGTCTGTCTGATCGTTCCTTGGTGAGTAGCTTCTCTTGAGCAATTTGCGTCTCAGTGGTTCAGAGAGGCAACCTTCTATGACTCTCAGCCGAAGGGCGTCTTCAGTTGAAAACTTGTCAAAATCACAGTATCTCGCCAGTCGTCTCAGTCGTGTGACGAACACCCCCATTTGCTCACCTTTCTCTTACGCGGCCAGATTGAATGTGTACCATTCGTAGTCAACGTTCCTTTTGTGTAGGAACTTGCGATTTAGTGCTTCGCAGACTTTGTCATAGGCACCAGAGGACTCAGCAGGCAGTTCTTTTATGATTCGTCCAACTTCCTTGCCAATCAGGTTCTTGAGAGCAAACAGTTGTTCTTCAAGGTCCGTCACCTTGGACGCTTTCATGAAGTCCTCAAAATCTTCTATCCATTCTTGCCATCGCGGACCCATGCCCCCACCAGATTCAAGAACGAGGGGCTCGGGCGGCGCAGGAATGAGGCTCCAAACATGCTTGTGGGAGCTGGGTCGGGCATTGTTCAACCGTTATTGCTGATTGCTTTTACAGACTTTGTTTGCTCTCCATTACGCTCGCCAGTGCTTGTCTGTTACTTCTGTTGCACTTGCCAATGCTTGTTTGCTACTTCTGTTTCCTATGCCAATGCTTATTCGTTACTTCCGTTTCATTTACCAATGTTTGTTTGCTGTTTGGCACATCTGCCTGACTTAAAGATGGCCGCCGATGGTCCCTGACAGGGGGATTGGGCAAATCTCGCGCCTGACCTCAAAATGGCCGCCGCGAGAATCTTGTGTGCAACGAGATTTTGTCTTTTGAATTACCGGAGACACCCCGATCATCAGCGCTTGATTTCACTCACCGGGGCTCCGCCTTTGGGCACCGCTACCACGCCAGGTGAGGTTATTTTCTTCTTTCTTGGGCACTTTTCACCATTGCCGCCGGGGTGGGCTCCCGGTAGGCTCCTTGGACTTCACACTCTAGCCTCTACGCACGGGGCAAGCTCCGGATTTGTTGCCGCCGGGGTGGACTCCCTGTGGGCACTTCTGTCGTCGCGCTCCCAGCCCCACACGCAGAGCGAGCAGCTCCGGGCCAGTCGCCGCCGGGGTGGACTCCCGGTTGGATCTTTGGACTTCACGCTCTAGCATCCACACGCGGGGCGAGCTCCGGATTTGTTGCCGCCGGGGTGGACTCCCGGTGGGCACTTCTGTCGTCGCGCAAGCTCGAAGCCCTTCGTCGCCAGTTGTAGAGTCCCCGTGGAAAGAAGAGACACGGACACAGGATTCTTACTGCTCAGCTCCTTTATTTGTTCCTCCCTCGTCGTCAGGCTAACAGCTAACTGCCGTTCCTAGCCCTCCGCTCCTCCCTTTCCGCCGGCCCTGGTCCCCACTCAGGGCGGTCCTAGTGCCTGACCTGTTTGGTCATTGTGCCCTGTTACATCGGCACCATTACAGTGCCCAGGCCTTCCTTTCGACCAGAACCGTGAACGAGACCTCAGTGATGAGAGCCGCGCCGCAAGCAGCTTCAGGGACCGCTCCCCCAAAGCTTTCAGAGACATGGGCTGGCAGTCGAAGTACGACTTAGTATCATGGTCACACTCCAAACACCAGAGACAAACCAGGTGTGGGTCCGTCACCAACATGGTGCAGTGACAGGTGCCCTACGGCTTGAATCCAGAAGTCTTCTTGGACATGTTAGGAAAAACCTACACACCAAAAAAGGGCTCAACAAAATGGCAGAAAAAGTCTGTTAAAAAGTGACAGAGGTTAGCTCTCTTCACGGATATGCATTGGCTGGCGCGGAAAGAAAAGAACTGATGTCAGCGCCCAGAAGTGCTGCCTATATAGGTGACGCGGACGTCACAATGGCGCAGAGGACGCCAACGGCGTCACGTGGAGCCGACCGACACCACCTACCGGCGCGCATAGGTATTGCTCGAAGAAAAATCTTCCAAATCCAGTCTGTATTTAACTGCCAAGAAATCGGTTGTTTTTGTATCAGTGGAAAAGCTCAAAATAACCCCTTCAAGATTTCCATTATTAACCGGTCGACCCATATGAACTTCTTATTGCGAGAGCGTCTAAATCTGGAAATTGCTGCTAGAAGTACTTGAATCGAGCTCTGACATAGCCTAGACAGAGCTAATGATAGAAGGCATGATAGGACCAGTGCGGGCTCTGAGGAGAAAAGTGTGACAGTCATTAGCCGTGCACCAATTACAAAATCATAGCCATTTAGCCCTGTATGATCTGTTTGTGGATTCTGCTCTAGCTTTTGCTAGGATGTCTCTACATAGGTCGGAAATATTTAGCAGGTGTAATTTATTGTGTTCAGGATCCAAGCAGCTAACGTGTGAGATTCCGGGTTCGGATGAATCACTTACCCACCGTTTCTGTAGAGTAATCCTGTGACTGGTTTGAGTTGAGTGTGTTGCTGTTCTGATATTAGTAGAAGCTCTCTGTAGCAGAATTGCTTCGGCCACACTGTAGCTATCAGGATGATCGTGCACGGCTCTCTTTTAATCTTTTTTAGTATCTGTGGGATTAAAGGTATTGGTGGTAAAGAATACGCAAATATGCCTGCCCAAGACATCTGCAGCTCATTCCCCCATGATCCCTTGTGCAGGAATCTGCTTGCCAAGTGTTGACACTTCTTGTCGCAAACAGATCCAGAGATGGAATTACCCATTTGTGGAATATTTTTCTGAGTTGAGTGTCTTATAACTCCCACTCGTGATACTCTTTCACTGACCTGCTAAACTCGTCCACCCAATGGTTTTCTGCGCCATGAACGTGTTCCGCTTTTATGGAAATTCTGTGTTTCAGACACCAGTTCAAAATGTTCTTTGCTACCTTAAATAGACGGCATGACCTTGTTCCACCCTGTTTGTTTAAGTAAAACATTGTTGTTGTGTGGTCTGTGCGAATCAAGATCTCCTACCCCTGCAGTCTTGGTAAAAAGGCTTTAAGTCCCAACTCTATTGCCCGCATTCCAGGAGATTGCTATGTTTCTTTCTTTGGTTGACCATATTCCATGAGACAGATGCATAACGATATCATTCCCAGAAACGATTTGAATTGCCTTACTAAAGTGGACCTTTTTCTTGACAGGGAAGATCCCAGTGTCATAATCCTTGTGACCCTCTCTTTCATTGGACATACCTTGCAAATGTTTGTGTTCATGACAGTACCCAGAAAATTGCTTGTCGTATGTGGAGTTATGCAGGATTTCTCCTTGTTTATATGTAGTTCCAGGCTCTTGTAGAGTTGCAGACATGCCCTTGCAGAGTCCTCTGCAGCCTTGCAAGAGTTTGCTTTGATCAGCCAGTCATCCAGGTATGAAAATACCTGATGCCCTTACAGTCTGAGATAGGCTGCAACTGGTGCCTTACATTAGGTAATAATTCTCAGGGCAGACTAGTTTAAACAGTAGAACTCTGAATTGGTAGTAACTACCAACGACCTTGAATCTGAGATATTTTCTGTGCCTCACAGGTATGGGGATATGAAAATATCCGTCTAGAAGATCCAACAATGTCATTGGATCTCCCTTGTTTGATAATTGAATGACATCCTCCAGCGTAATCATTCGGAATGATTACATTTTGAGATATTTGTTGAGCTGTCTGAGGTTCAACAATTGTCTCCAATTTCTGTTCTTTCTCAGGAGAAAAAAGTTGGAGTAGAAACTTGTGTGTCTGCAGTTTGTGGGACTACTTCTATTGTTCCCTTGGAAATCTGAGAGTTGATTTTCTCTGCTAACAGCTGAAGATGTTGGAATGACCGTCTGGCAGGTGGATGGTAAGGAGGTTTCTGGATAAACTCTAGGGTGTGACCATAACTTATGATGTCCAGGACCCACCTGTATGTGGAGATGGATTTCCAATTTTCGTAACAGCTGTAGAGTGTGTCTCTGAAATGTAGAGTCGAAGGTGATGGCACAGAGGCAACTGGTGTCATTTTCTTGTCATTGTCTTCTGGAGGATTCTTGACCTTTTTCTGCAGCAGCAGCTCGTCTTCTACCTGCCTGTCTGAATAAGGTTGTGGTCTGAGAAGCTGAATACTGCTGATAGAACTGCTGACTATAACCCTGCGCCTGTTGATGATACGGCTGGTATCATTACAGTTGATATCCTCTACCACCTTGAAAGTATGAAAATCTCCTCTGCTTTGGGACTACGAACAATCAAACGTCAATATGTTTACCAAGCAAGGCCTCACCGTTGTATGGCATGTGTTACATTTGTAACTGCAATTCCAAACGTAAGGAAGTTGCTTTGAGCCACTGCTGCTCCAGCCATCTGTCTGAATCGTGTGAGAGCCACATCCATCGGCGTGTCTATCATCTCTGAGGATGTGCGTTCTTCTTCTTGCAGAATGGTTCTAGCCTCTTGCTTTTTTCTTTTCTGGCAGGGACTCTAGAACCTGAGTTAGGTCCGACCACATTTGACGAGTAAGGCTAGGGTATTGGGCCCTTATGGTGATCGCTGCCATTGCGGAGAAACGCTTTCCTATATTATCCAGCATCCTTTCCTGGGGGAGCTAAACAAGGTGCTTTCAGATTCCTGGACCTTCTTTGGGCAGCCTGCCGAGTCAAGTTTTGGATGACCTATCAAGCACGCTGGCGAGCTCTCTAGAGACTTGTATTTTTTGTCAATCCTCAGTATCACAGCAGCCACTGTGGCTGGGTTCTTCATGACTTTGAGGCCTTCATCCCAAATATAATCAATAATTGGTATGGATTTTATCAATTTCTTCTTTGATTACTTGAAATCCTATAGGAAGCATTCCGTTTGTTGTACTGAGATCGGAAGGTCAAAGTGCTTCACTGCTATTTCACGCAGCGCATGGAACCCTCCAATGTCATTGAGCAGCGAACTAGCACCTGGCGGTGTTGGTGGTGCTAATATGGGCGTCATGTGGTCATTCCATTCACTACCTGTAGATGTGGCGTGGTCCTGCAGTATTTCGCCCTCTTTGGGTTCATCATCATCATCACAAGAAGTCTCAACACTAAACAAGCAGATTCCTGCACAAGGGACATTGGGGAAATGAGCTGCAGATGTCTTGGGCAGGCATATTTGTGTATTCTTTCCCACCAACAACTTTAATCCCATGGATCCTAAACAAGATGAAAAGAGAGCCATACAGGATAATTCTGATGGACCCGGTTGTCATGAATGGCAATACATTCCAATTATCTTGGCTGGGGGTTCTCCACATGCTGTACTCTCAGAGGTAAGGGAAGAAGTTAACGTTCTCTTTGCTCTGAAGATTTTAGTCCCTTAGAGGAAATTCTCTTATGGTAGTCCTGCAACATCATACGGAAATTCGTCACCAAAGCTATTGGGATTTGCATCGTAGGTTCCTGCGATTGTTGCACTTCTAAGGTATATCATAGGGCTAAAACTCTAGGAAGTCATCAGTCATCAAAATACTTTTTCTTTCGGTGGATTGGACTGGGAAGAGGACTCCCGTTGGTCTTGGTGTAAGTGTGACGAAGAGATCTCGTTCCCACGACGGTCCCGAGATTAGCAAGTAGCATATAAACTCGGTAATTGGTTCCTCTATGCAACAGCGTAGTTGGAGAAATGGAAATTATCCAGTGATAAAATAATTAGAGACCCGAGTGTGGGTTAAGACCCCGATTACCCTAAGGGATCAATACCCTGACAAAGGCCGCTATGACCCGTGAGGGCTATTAATGAAGGCCAAAACATGTTGGTTCCTGCAAATAGGATATAGGGGCATTGATTTCCCCTGTGTATCCGACTAACTTTTAACCCTATTGAGGGTGATCAAGAATAAAGTTAACCTTCAGTTCCCCTTAGATAGTTTTAACATTATTATTTGTGTTTTGCACTCTATGATCCCTTCTTGAGGGAATAATTCTTTCCCTATTCTTTTGCTTGTATTTATACTTGCTTCCCTCACCACTATATATTCCCCAAAAATTATTTTGCGCTCCGCCCAGTGTGTTGGTCTGCACCTGAGCGTTAGATGCGGCCCAATGATGAAGCATGACACTGCAAAGTGTGTGAGGGCAGTATTAAGAAATTTTATTTCTTTCCCTCGCCCCCTTTTTCTTTTCCTGCTCCAGACTGGATACTTAGAGCAGTTTGGAGTGGGAATATGTATTAGCATTCTTTTGAAACATTCACATTGAAGTTTAAAAGTCCCTTTTTTGTAGTTTTTTAGTCCTTTTCTTTGTAGTGAGTAATATACTTTGGAGGGGGAGTTAGAGAAGGCTATTCCCTTGTCTCTCCGTATTGTGATTGTCTCAAATTCTAGGAAGTCATCAGTCATCAAAATACTTTTTCCCTCTTTGCTGTCTGTCCTTAAAAGCTAAATTCCCGATAAGTCTCAAGGCTCCTGTTCATCATCATCATCCGAATCTTGGTTTTAACCTGCAGTTGAGATGGGCTTGTAACATCTCCAAAGAATCCATTGTCATCATCAATATTGTAGGAAAGTAGGATCTGCTTTCATGATCACCCCCACTTTTTGCTGTGTCATTATGTTTTTCTGACTAGTCTCACTGGGATCCTGCTAATTAGGACCCCAGTCTCTGTGCTTCTTCCCTAAATTGGACATGGTGAGTACTTAAGTACCCTACATATTGGCTACTGGTGTACCCTTGTAAGATCCCAGTATATTGTAATAAGGAACCCAGGGCATAGGTATACCAGAGGTCTCCCAAGGGCAGCAGCATGTAGTATGCCACCAATGAGAGACCACTCAAATTGAGACTACAGGCCTGCCATTGCAGCCTGTGTAAGCTGGTGCTAGCATCGCTTACGACGGATATAGGTTTTCCTATATCGGATATCACTACACTTAAAACCTATAAGTCACCCCTAAGGCAGGCCTTTCAATCCTGAAGGCAGGGTGCTGGGTTCTAAGTATGAGGGTGCCTCTGCATGAGCAGGGCACCCCTACAACCTTCGGAGTCCATTCTCCCGTGTTGTAAGTGCATCAGCCATTATGACATATAAAGTGGCCATGCTTCATTACACGATGACCATCAAACATGTTGGAATCATACCCCCACACCGTAAACGGTGTGGGGAGTATGATTCCATGCTCTGTAAAGCTCCTCCGAGGGGCCCTCAATGCTCCCAGTACCAGTCTTCCAGAACCGGACAGCAGCTGCCGGCCAGGGACACAATGCTGCCCTCGTGCTGCTGAGCCAAGCTCGAGCAGGGGAAGGCAGAACTAAAGATATCCTGTCACCGGGAGGTGTGACCACCTCCCAGACAGGGTTTAGTGCATTGGGACAGAGTAGGGGCGCTTGCCAGCGCCACTGAGACTGCTTGAAGGGCACATTTGATGCCATCCTTGCATACTCCAGTAAAAACCAGTTCAGGGAACCATTGGCTTACGCACTGGCGCGAAACTGGACAAAGGACATGGGTGTATCCTCCCCACTGTCCAGCCCTTTCTCTTGGAGGAACCCCTGAATCGTCCCAACTCTTTCCTATGGGTACTTAAGGGCTTGCCTGTGGGTGGGTCCCTAGATTTGTTGTGGGACAAGATTCAGATAACATAACACTTCAACTTCGACCATCTGGACACTCTGGACTTCGCTGGACTTCGCTTTGGGAACCAAAACTGCACCAGGTAAGATTCCTGCTGCTCCTGGTCTCATCGTCCTGCTTGTCTTCTGCAACGTCTGTACCCGTGCTCCATACAGTTTCTTAACCAGGCCTGTGGACATCCAAGACATACGAAAGAATCTCCCTTGGAGTGAAGGAGTGATTCCCCTGCATCTGCAGACACTGCAACGCAGTTGACCGGTCAGCTGATCCTGGACTCCCACAGACTCCGAAAGGCTCACCAACACATGTGTTGGTTTTGCATCTCCCTCGAGTTTGAGGCCAGTATCCCTCATCAGAATTAATGGAACAGCATTCCTGTGCACCGCATTGACTTGCCATTGCCAAGGCTTGTTGGCTCTCTCCTCCAGAGATCTTCAGGCTCCAAGAAGCTCAAACCACAAGTAACTCTGACAGCCAAGATCTATACCCTCATCATTTCCTCTGCATCGTTGTCCGTCTTCATTGGTGATCTGCTCGAGGTCCTCTTGCGACTCATGTGTCTTCAACCTGTGGGTCTACCTTGAGGGTCATCTTTGGCTTCAGTGCATTCCAATGCTTGCCCGTGACCAGCTCCAACTCACCTTCTCGTGGTTAGTCACCTGGACCTGGCTGGTCCCGAGACTGCACCTTTTTCGTCTACTATGTTGTTTGCCTCTGCCAAGGCTTGTTGGTGCCCCTGCCAGACACTGACTCCTGGGTTCACGACATCCGACATAGGGCAGCTCGTAACTGGCTCCTGGTCTTCCACAGCATCCCCTGGTCCCACCATTTGCAACTTGAAGGGCACTCTCAACCTCTCTTGCATTCCCGACATTGGTGGGCACTCGTCTTCCGTGCTTCCTGGTCACTCCTTAGTGGCATAGACTCTGTCCCTCATGCTTGCAGGTACCTCTCATCTTGCATCCACCTTTGGATTCCACAGGACTCCTTCGTCTTCTCCAGTGGCATCTTCCCTAAAGTCCTCCATTGTAGTCTACTGCGGTTTCCGACGTCACTTGACACCTATGCACTTGGCTTCCCTGGTGTAACTATCCTGGTTCCTGGGGTATCCACGGGTACAGTGACTATCCAACCTTCTATCTTCCACAGGGTTTCTTCAGGGTCCACTGGGAAAGGTCCTTTTTCTTTAAACCTGCAACCGCGACTTACCCATTGACTTGTGTTGATCACGCGGTCATGTTCATGCTCTGAACAGGGGCTCTGTGGGATTCCTGGGTACTTACCTTGTGTGGTTCCTTGAGTCCCCAACACTTCTACATCCTATGGGTTCATTCCTGACTTGAGTCGTGGTTCGCATGCCACTATTTTAGAATATGGTTTTTTCTCCCCCATGGAGACCACTGTGTATTTGTGCTACTTACGTGCTCTATTTCCTAAGTATTGTGTGTGTTGTGTTTCTATCTCCGGGCAGGAGATAGTACAGTTGTGTTAGTGAGTGTTTGTAATACAATATATATTTTCATTACTACACTGTGTGATTCTTTTTCACTTAACCTATACCATAAGATTAAGTAGTGGTAAAACAAGCTGCTTTACACTCCTTCTGGACTAAGCCTGAAGGCTGCTCTCCACAGCTACCATTTAGAGAGTTCTCTAAGGTTATCTAAGACCACTAGAATCCCCATAAGGGTTGTCTGTATTAGTGCAGGCTGCTACACTTACATAAGTGAGCACCATATACTAAGCCAGCCTCTCACAATCCTCATCTCCTGTGTCCCACATTTCATGAAGACGTAATGGTGGCAGCGGTGAAACCTTGCTAGGTGAGGTTAATTCCGTCCTCAGAACTGCTTCGGCAGCAACTGTCGAAGGTACCATAGACAATAGTAAAGGTCTCCCACCGGTGTCGTCTTCGCTGTTCTAGAAAGTGGGGGTACTGGAGCAACAATCGGTGAGTGCATCGACAGTGTCGAAGACGTCACGGATATATTCTGGGCTGACGATGGGCCCATCATTGCAAATCTTGCCATTGATGAAGAAGTCATCAACACTACCATTACTGTCGACGTGGCAGAAAACACCATGGTGGTAGGTGTAGTCATCCTCACCGTCAACGATGCCGTCGGCAGTTTTGTTGAGGATTTAGTCAGCGACTTGACCGATTTCTCTGAGGCAGATTTCTTGATGTCTGCGGAAGCAATGTTTGTCAAAAGGTGTTGATGGCTCAGAAACTAAGACCTTTTAAACTTGTTTCTCCTGTGGTCTTGGAGACATCACCTTTTCCAGTATTGGCATTTTTTGTCTCCCTTTTTCAGGGTCTTTTAAGGCAGTTGAGTTAGATCTTTTTCAGACCTCTCTCTCTTCAGAGCCTTTTTCACCTTAGGGCAGGGTATTTCATCTGCAGAGTCTGGAGTTTCAGATGCTTATTACTTTTGAAGCCCTAGTAAAAGTCTTGCCTCTCGATCTTTGAGAGTCTAGGCAGAAAATGTTCTGCAATATTTGCAATCCTTGGATTTTTTGGCGTGAGTTCAGGCAATACAGGCACTTCTTACGAGGATCGTCAGAGAATAGCCCCATCGTCTCACAAGTTTTACGAGGGTGAACCAAACACTTTTATGATCCCTCTGACATGCTGGTAGCACTTGTCAGATCAGCTAGTAAAGGTCAGATAAATATATAAAGTTCACCTGGAGTTCACAGTTGATAAGTCAGGTTTTGATTGAGAAAAACTGAGCAGAGCTCAGAAATACTCTCTACCTACAACATGCGGTAAGAAATCTGAGGTGTGAAGCTACTGGACAGGAGGAAAAGCGTGCAAGCTCTGATCTGATTGGCTTAGCTTTGGTTATGTGCAAAACAATGTGGATTGCAACTCAGTCCTATGGGGAAATGCTATTATAGGCTATCTAAATGGAAATATTTCTACTACTAGTTATAATTACCGTGGGGCTCCCACCTCAATGACAGGGAAGATTCAAGCCTGTGAATTTATGAAAGATTCAATACTGGAGAATCACTATTCGCTGGCACACAACAATAACACTCAATAAATGATTGCCAGTGAGTGCTTTTTCTTTAGAAAAAAGAAAAGTACTTTTATTGCACACACACACACTAGTAAATAATACACATTCATTTACAGGTATGTACATTAGGCAGATTGATAATACCTTAAAAGGCAGTGAAATCACATTTTACCCTAATGGGTCATGTCCCCCAAAATCACAGTAATCCCCTCCCCAACCTATGCCAGATAGCAAATCACAATATAGAAGGTATCCCTTTAAATAAAACAGGTGCATTACATTATAGAGGATTCATCATATTACAGGAACAACAAATCATGTGTTAAAAACACCATCATTCTGAGGACAAATGCAATGATCAATAATAACCATGGGTAAAGGCAATTATTAATGTTAAAAAAGCATATCAACCTTCATCGGTAATCAACGTCAGCATTATTACTTCAATAAAACATTTTAAAATGAGCACATAACGTGTTTGAGTAATTTTTATACTTTCAGACCATACAAATTTAATTACAAAACAGCCCCAAAATTACGCCACTTTAGGGCCACACAAAATGCAGCCACAGATTCGTCCCCTAGAGGGCGCTGCACTGCACTCCCAGCTGTACAGCTAAGCTCCAACCTAGGGAGTGCTTGAAACTAGAAAACAAATCCTGAGGTTGTCCTCCTTTTCTTGACCCCTCAAACTTAGGGTCTGCACTTTGAACAAAGTCTTTTGGTGCTTCTTGGCAGGAGCTGCGGCACATCTGCAGTTCCCCTGCACTCTCTGGCCCTTGTTTGTGGTGGCCCCACCATCCTAGAGCCACCACAAGCAGGAAAAAGCACTTTGGCACTTACAAGCCCTGCAGGGATTTATGGGGCACGCCCTTGGGAGCGTGACTATCTAATGAGCAGCTCTGGGCGCTTGCTTTTGATGTGCCATGTGGCCTCGTGCCACAGGGCATGCCTCGTTCCTTTTTAAATATTTTTTATATTAGGGTTGCCCGGACCCACTCGGGCACTCCTGTGTGCATCCAGTGTTGGCAGCAGCCCAGGGACCCCAACTCCGGCTACCCTGTTGGCTCCCCGCGCAGCGGCACTTCCCAATGTTGTTGCAGAAGCTGGTAGTTCTCTTTCCCTGCACGCTCCTATGGGCAGGGTGATTCCTTTAATGGTTGCCACCCGCACCCCAAACCAAGGGCAATGGGAGCAGAGCAGGTTCAACACCGATGGGGGAAGTGCACCAGTATTCCCTGTCCTTCTACACTGTCGGGGGCCCAGAGTTGTAATCCTGGGCCCACCTCAATCTCTGTGTCTTTCAGGGGAGCGCAACGGAGCTCACCTATCCTTTGGTGCTATTGGGCACCTTGAGTTGTGGTCTATGGCCCCCAACCCATGAACTGACCTGGGGCTGGGATGCCCAGGCCTTCTGAACTCTGGGGAGGGGACCCACACACGCCCCCCCGGCCCCAGGATTCAAAAATTAAAGGTACTCCTTTCGACAACCCTTGGGCCTTGGCCCACTTTGCAGATATTGAGCAAATTGGCAGAGGAGCTCCATGTGCTCCGTGACTGCGCTGGGGTGATGAAAGGTCAAATCTTTCTCCTGCTCATATCTCAGGCCCTGCTGGGTTATTCTGCATGCTTTTGGGGTCGTTGTACTCCTGGTGATGAGTCCTAGCCACCTGAAGCGCTTTCCTTAGGCCTCCTGAACTATATGGTGGGGAACTTTGCAGGAAGTTCACTCCACTGGCTCCCTGTGACAACCTTTCTTATCTTTCTCTGCTGGTGCTTCTCTCCTCCTTGGCGCAAAGTCCAGTTCTTTCCCCAACTTGTCCTTATGGTGTGTTAGGGAACCAGCTTCCTTGGTCTAGGGAGAGCCCCACTGGTCATGGGTTGACTCTAGTCATCAAGGGGTTCCTCCTTCAACTGCCACATCCAGTCCCAGTATCCAGCAAAAAGTACAACCAAGAGAGTGCTCTCCCACTTGTGCAAGACTTTTTAATAGGGAGATAGAAGATTTTAGAAGCCAGGGACCTCTAGCCATTCCTGGGGTGCCACATCACCTCTTTGCCCCATCCCAACCCTCCTACACAGCATGCTGGGACAATTTAAATGGTGTCACCCAGGAGTCACTGGTCACATCTCCTCTTGGGTGGAAGGGGCAGGGGGTTAGCTTTGCTCCTTTCTGACAGCACTGCTAGGGCCTTTCCCACCAAAAAGTGAAGCTCCCTCCTGTGTTGGCTCTAGAGGCCTGGGCTCCATGCTTTGTGCAATAGGCTTGGTCTGGCCCATCCCTGATACAGTGTGGCAGCTAATTGATTGATGCAGATCCTTCATCCCAACCCCTTTCCTACTCAGGAGCTGAGTGAAACACTGTCAACTGCTCCCTTTGTGTAGGGCTGCCTTTGTTCTTGCTACTGGAGCAAAATGTATTAACTTGGCTAGGAGAGTAATAAAAAGTCCTGAGCAGAGCCAGCGAAATATGATTATCCTGGATGATCCATAAGTTGTACACATATCGCCTTGGAACTTTCAAATTTTGTTTTAGTATACATGTACCACCGCAGTTTGAAATGTCACTGGACTCTGTAGACCAAATTCAAGCAAAACTGCACTCTAAGACAAACTTCCCCCATGTGTATAATGGAGTGCCATTACAGACAAAACAGTAGACCACACTGACTTCCCTATGAGTGTACACTAACATTATAGGGCCTACCCCAGGTCAATATCTAATACTGCAGAGTCCCCTCTATGCCACGCTACCTATTCATAGTTACTGGGCTGAGGCCGATGGCAGTCTTACATGAGTGGCCCTCACACTTGCGCACACACACAGGTGGACATGTGTTCACGTGTAATCAGCCAAAGATCCCCTACCCTAGCTGCGTTGCAGTGGCCTTATCTTTAAAGGCAGACACTGGGGGTAAACACACGCAGTACATTTGCCATGTGATCACCGTAGGTGAGACACATCTAGTTAGAAAGCAAAACAAATGTGGCTGTACTGAATGGGTGGAACCCAATTGAAACAAGTTTGTTCTGAACGAAGGGAGGGAAGGTTTCAGAGCCAGATAGACCGCTTCCAGATCCATTAGGTTGATATATAAGGTCTACTTCTCCAACTAAGCCCCTTGAAACTTTATGCGACCTATGTGAGCTTGTCATCATTGGAGAAATTAATCTGTCAATATTGTTTGAATGGAATGGGATTCTATGTCAGGACCGGAGGCTTCGGATTATGCTTTATTCTCTCTTCGCTTTATTCTGATCAAAAACACAGCAGCCAGAGAGATTTCACGGTATTCATTGAACATTAACCACAGAAAAAACTACAACTCCCTACAACTAGGGAGACATTCTGGAATGTAATCCATCAACTGTTTCCATCAATCATAATACAAAGTCCTCTGTCTGTCTCCTCCCTTCCTCTTTCTTCGCTGCTCCGCAGCCAGTTAAGTTCTCTCTTATCTTCTCTTGTCATGTTTTAATGTGAATGGTTAATATCTTTCTAAAAGTTTTTGTAGTCTCGTAATACAGATTGTATTGCTCGTGTTGATCTTGTCGAATGCCTTTCAGAGCCCTTGCCGGCCGCGGGTACGCTTGTCACTCCTCACGCGGCTGGCTACCCTGCTGGTGCGGTGTTATTTGCTGCTGCTAGGGGGACTCGTCCGTCTTGTTGCTCTAGCGTCGCGGCTCTTCAGATGAGGATCGCACCGCAAGAGTAAAGAACGCCAAGCCTTGTCTCCGTACTCTGCCTCACCGTGACGTCCGCAAAGCGGATTATATTGCCTGCATTCCTTCTGAATGCCCCGGCGGGGGTCCGTAGTGCGGTATTATAACCGCGGTGAACGCGATGGTCAGCGCCGTAAGCACCTGTTGAATCCCACGCATTGAGCGGACTGAATAAACGGCTCTGGGCCCCAATGCTACCGTTATAAATGCGCTGGGGGGCAGACACCCGGTCAGGTTTTGCTCCTGAGGGTTTGGGCGTGTTGTGGGTTGTGGTACGGCCCTATCTGTGGCCCTTTGGGCTACCCTAATTCTTGCAGCCTCCGGCCTGCCCCTAACATTTTTTACCTGCGTGTGTTGGGTGTGTTCTTGTGGTTGTGTTGTTCTCAGACACTTTAAGTTGTAGTTTTCCCTGGGTACTTACCTTTGTCACCATGGCTGGTCAGGCGAATATTATGAGGAAGAGGTCCAGGAGTACCTACCTGTGGTGATGATTTCTTTGACGCTGTTGATGATTCAATTTACAGGGTGGTTAATGAGGTAGTGGGGCCTATGGAGCAACGCCTCTAGGACAGAACAGTGCAGGAATGTAACAGGTTGGCGGTGGTGCGTGGAGGCACCGCGCTGGTCCCCGGCGATAGTCATGAGGGCGTCCCCCCACCCCCAAGAAGCAGCGTCCGGACGGTGTGGATGTAGACGCCTTTGCGCGCCTTAAGACGGCGTTTTTAGCAAAAGCGGCATCGCCCGTCCCCCTCCCTCCATCTGAGGGACCGCCACCGGATATCCCGGACCTCCCATCCCCTGCAACGGACAATGACACTCAAGGGGATACTGACGAGGAAGCGGGGTCCTCTCATCCTTGGTGTCCGACTCCGGATGCCTCTTCGGCGGCGCCGGAGGAGGATGCAGACATGCTTAATCCCGACGATATTATGCATCCCCGGTCATCGGCTTGGGTCCCGGGGGATAAGGTTGTTCGTTTCCTTGCGAAACGCCTCCGCAAACCTCTTGAGAAGGAGGCGCGGAGTTGT
Organism: Triturus cristatus; assembly: GCF_964204655.1. Lineage (NCBI taxonomy): Eukaryota > Metazoa > Chordata > Amphibia > Caudata > Salamandridae > Triturus > Triturus cristatus. The sequence continues at coordinate 763,101,622 of NC_140581.1, read as the reverse complement.
TTGAGAGCGGAGTGTCCGAGACCCTCTTTGCCTGATAAGATCGCGTTTACGCCAGAGTTGGACTCTAAAATGGCCACTTCTTTGGCGAAGTATGTGAAAGACCCTCGGAAGGGCATAGATAGGTCTTGGCGGTCCAGTCAGGACAAACTCCTTGATGCCATCGGTCCAATGGCCAAAATCTTGGGCACGGCGGAGGAGGCTAAAGTGACAGGTTTGACAATCTCACCAGAAGTCCTATCTAATTGGGCCCAACGCGCCATCATTTTTATGGGGAACACAAATTGCGCTCTTTCAACTGAGCGTCGCCGCTCGTTATTGATTAAATTGGATCTAGCTTCTTCGGAAACTGGGGCAGTGGCCCAAGGGGGCCTCTTTGGTGAGCCATTCGTTAAGGAGCTTGGTAAATTTGTCTCTACTTTTACCTAGTTGGACAAGGCCCAGTCCAGTATTAAAAGGGTGTTTACCCAGCGGGTTTTCCGCGGGGCCGGTCGAGGCAGGGGCCGCTCGTCCGGCCGTGGGGTCCAACAAAACCCTTCAAGGGGACAAGGCTCTGGCCGCGGCCAATATAATTTGACCACGAACTACAACAACTTTTATACAACGCGAGGACAGCGTTTCAGAGGCCGTGGAGGTTTCAAGTCCAATTCCGGCGGTGGAAATTCAAACGGTAAGTTTCCTGCACCTGCCTCCAGATCTCCCGAGGCTTCTCCGGGAGCAACGCTGCGTTTTAAACCTGTTCTGTGATTTTCGCCGGCTGGATTTTAATGACTTGCCTGTCTGCCTGTCTCCACTTTCAGCGCTCTGAATACAGCGCTTGGATCCTTCCTGGCTGCCCCTTCTCGCGCTAGCAACCCAGACCGCCTCCGCTGATCGCCCCCCCCTCGCCTGGCTCTCGGAGGGGGACGGGCGGCTCCACCATCTTGGGCCGGTCTGGGCGACGCGCTGCTGCTCCTTGGCCCCTCCCCCTTGGCTAAGTACTTCAGGTGGACGACGGTCTGCTTACCTGAACCTGCACCTTACCTCCAGATCTCCCGAGGCTTCTCCGGGAGCAACGCTGCGTTTTAAACCTGTTCTGTGATTTTCGCCGGCTGGATTTTAATGACTTGCCTGTCTGCCTGTCTCCACTTTCAGCGCTCTGAATACAGCGCTTGGATCCTTCCTGGCTGCCCCTTCTCGCGCTAGCAACCCAGACCGCCTCCGCTGATCGCCCCCCCCTCGCCTGGCTCTCGGAGGGGGACGGGCGGCTCCACCATCTTGGGCCGGTCTGGGCGACGCGCTGCTGCTCCTTGGCACCTCCCCCTTGACACGCCCCTTTGACCCTTCTCCCCCATGTGTCCCTATATATTGGTTGGTCAGCCCCGGCGGCGCAGCGGACGGGCGCAGCGGGCGCGACGAAGGTGCGCCGAAGTTGCGCCTAAGTTAAGCCCGTCTGCGCCCGTCCGCGACAGGCCGGGACCTGGGGCCTCTGACCCCGCTCTTCCTTTGGTCTATTCGTCGTCCCAACTGGTTGCACATTCTGCTCCTACCCCTCTTTCCCCTTCTCTCATATCCTATTTGGATAATCTTGGTATTCTTCTCTCGCATTCTCTAGATTCCTCTTCAGTTGTGCCCGCCCTGGCTTCTCTCACTCCAGGCATTTCTCCTTCCCCCCGCCCCCCTGTTAGCTTTCCACCTGTCTCTGCTATCTTGCTTAACACTCGCTCCGCAGTCAAAAATCAATCTGCTCTCTTTAATTTACTCAACACTGATTCTCCTGATTTTCTTTTTCTTACAGAAACCTGGTTCTCCACTGACTCTCTTCCTGACCTCCTGGCTATTCTGCCTGATACTTACTATGCCCTCCGTGCCGACCGCCCTGACGGCAAGGCTGGGGGGGGGGGTAGCTATGATAATACGTTCATCTTTGAAATTTAAACTCCTTGCTCATCCCCCCATACCTAATGTAGACTATCTTGTGGCCCGGTCACTTAATCTCCCTGTACCCCTTACTGTTGTCCTTATGTATCGCCCCCCGCACCCTATGCCGCAGTTTGTTTCCACCCTGCAGGATCTCTTGGCCACCATGGTGGTAAACAATTCTTCATTGCTGCTGCTGGGCGACTTCAACTTTTGGCCTGGGGACCCCAGGGAGGACTCTTTGTCCAAAGATTTTTCTGCCACACTTCGGTGTCTAAATTTCCTTCCCCATGTCTCGGCCCCTACTCATGTCCAAGGCCACACTCTGGACTAAGTTTGGTCCTCAAGTTGTAACATGTCATCTGTTTCCATCCTTCCTTGCGTCTGGTCTGATCATGCCATGATTTTATTCTCCATCTTCCTCGGCTCAGTCACCAAAGCTCCTCTTCCAAAAAATATCTTGGCTCGGAGTTGGAACCAGACGGATCTTAATGTTCTTTCTTCCTCTTTGGTCTCATCCGCCCCTGATCTTACGGGTTTGTCTCTGGAAAGTCAAGCCAATACCATCAGTGCTTGGCTTTCCTCTTCCTGTGATCGGGTGGCCCCGCTCAAGAAGGTTAAATCTGTCCGTCCCCACGACGCTCACAAATGGTTTTCTCATGACCTGAAAGCCCTCAAACTTAGTCTCAGGCGCGCTGAACGCCATTGGAGACGGAACTACTGTCCGACTCTTCGCGCCAAATACAAAGCCCTTCTCTGCGACTATAAAAGAGCCGTCCTCGCGGCTAAGACCAAATATTTCACAGAGAAAGTGGCCCTCTCTGCCAATAAATCCCGCGAAATCTTTTCTCTCGTTCACAGTCTTGCCTTTTCTGATCGCGCCTCTTCACCCCTTGTTCCATCTCAAGCTCTTTGTTCTTCTCTCAACGACTATTTTATTGATAAAATCTCCAACATTAAAGCTAATATTCCCTCTGTTCCTTCACCTGAACAATCTGGTTTCTCTTCTTTTTCTACCTCCACTCTGGATCGCTTTCAACCTATCTCTCCCCAGCTTTTTCTTGACCTTTTGGCCAAGGTTAAGTCGGGTTCCCCTACGGATTGCGCTCCTGCACGGATCCTTAAAACTCTCTACACTAACTGTCCGGCCCCCCCTCTTGCCCTTCTTAACACGTCCCTGGCTCTCGGCTCCGTTCCCTCTTCATTTAAATCTGCTATTGTTTTGCCTATTTTAAAAAAACCGGGTCTGGATCCCTCTCTTTTATCTAATTTCAGGCCTATTTCTTTGCTTCCTTACCTTGGGAAGATTTTGGAAAGCTATGTAACATCCTGCCTGTCCGCCTATATTGAGGAGAATTCCCTTTTGGCCTCTCATCAGGCAGGCTTTCGCCCAGGCCACTCCACTGAGGGTGTGGGTCTTGCAGTCCTTGATGAACTCAAGGGGATGGCGGACAAAAACCTCCCCCAAGCCCTGGTTCTTCTTGATCTGTCCGCTGCGTTTGACACGGTCGACCACGCCATCCTTCTCGATCGTGTCAGCGCGGCGGGCATCCAGGGCCTCGCCCTATCTTGGGTGGCGTCCTTTCTTCAAGGCAGGTCACAAGCGGTACAGCTCTCCGGCTTTTCCGCTCCCCCGCGCCCGGTCACCTGGGGGGTCCCCCAAGGTTCTTCTCTTTCCCCTCTACTCTTTAATCTTTACATTCGTCCCCTCATCTCCTCACTTTTGGCGCTGGGGGTCTCTGTGTATAATTACGCAGATGACCTCCAGCTCGTTTTCGATCTTTCTTCCCCTCTTGATTCTCTTCCCAAATTCTCTTCTACTCTGATCTTTATCTCCCAATGGATGAGCTTCAATCATTTGAAGCTCAACCCTGATAAAACGGAGCTTGTACTCACGGGTGGTCCCTCCAATCCCTGGTCCCCTTCCCACTGGCCCCTTTCCTTTGGTCCTCCTCCATCACCGGCTGCCTCTGTTCGGACTTTGGGTATTAAGGTTAGTCAGGATCTTTCTATGCACGCCCATATAAGTTCTGTGGTGTCTTCTTGCTTTCTCTCCCTTCGTTTAATTCGTAAGATATCAAGGTTCTTTTCTGTTGATGCCCTCAAAACTATTATCACTGCCCTCATCACGTCCCGCCTGGATTATGGGAATGGCCTGTACGTTGGCATTCCTGCCTACGAAACCCGCCGCCTTCAGGCCATCCAAAACCAGGCGGCTCGCCTTATCCTTCGTCTCCCCAAAACCTCTCACATCACGCCTGCTCTTAAATGCCTCCACTGGCTCCCCGTGTATTTCAGATCCTATTTCAAACTTGCTTGTTTTGCTTTTCAGGCTCATGCCCGTTCTGCTCCTTATTTCATTAATTCTCTTATTGCTCCCCACGCTCCTAATCGCACTCTCCGCTCCTCCTCACTTTCTCTTCTCCATGTTCCTCGATTCCGTAAATCCCGCATTGGTGGCACTCGTTTTTCAGTCCTGGCCCCCCGGTTTTGGAACAGTCTCCCTCTTTTCCTTCGTTCTATTCCTATTTACACCCACTTTCGTAAGGCCCTTAAAACTTTTCTGTTTTCCCAAGCTTTCCCTATCTAGCTCTCTGGGACTGTTCTTGTGAGTCTGGACTAGGTGTCAGCGCCAGGAAGCCGCTTGGCAGCAGTGCGCTTTAGCAAATTCCTTTTTCATTTCATTTCATTTCATTTCCTTCCCGCAGAACAGATTTGTATAGGGGGATGACTAGCGTGCTTTCATGACGCTTGGGCAGCGTTAACTTCCGATGCATGGGTCCTTCAAACCGTTCAGGGCTTTCATGTGGAGTTTCTAGACAACCCTCGTCAGGAGACGCGGCCTCGTCCGCTACATTGCAGCCCTCGAGACGCACAGTTGATCGACGAAGAGGTCTCCGAGTTGCTTTGCACCCACACGGTTTCCTCAGCAATATATTCCTGGTAGACAAAGCCGACGGGGGTCGTCGGGCCGTAATCAATCTCAAGGAATTCAATGCTTGGTTAGTCTATCGCCATTTCAAGATGGAGGGAATCCATCTGCTGCACGATCTTCTGCGACCATCCGATTGGATGGCGCGTCTGGACTTAAAAGATGCCTACCTGGTGATTCCCATTCATCCGCCCCACCGACGGTTCCTGCAGTTTTGTTGGGGGGGTCTGGTGTACGAGTTCACTGCCCTTCCATTCGGACTTTCCTCGGCACCGTGGTGCTTCACCCAGGTGCTTCACCCTGCAGTGGAGTTTCTCCGAGCGCGGGGTATTCGCATGATCGTCTATTTAGACTACCTTCTTCTGATGGCCCAATCTCCTCAAACCCTGTTGCTTCAACTCCAACAGACAGTGTCCCTTTTACAGGATCTGGGGTTTGTTATCAACGCAGCGAAGTCGATTCTTCAGCCTTCGCAGTCCGTCACCTTTCTTGGTTTTGTGGTGGACTCCGTTCAAGCGACTATGAGTCTTCCGTCACAGAAGATGGCGAAAATTCGCCACGAGCTCCGCCGGACTGCTTCCAGGCCGACTATCTCCTTATGTCACTTGGCCAGACTCGTGGGCCTTCTGTCGTCCTCGATCCAGGTGATTTTTCCAGGACCCTTACACTATCGGGCCCTGCAACGTCTCAAGGCGTATCATCTCAGGAGGGGTCATTCGTACGATCATGTGGTGCCGCTTTCGGCAGAAGCCAAGGACGAAATTACATGGTGGCTCACCCATATGGAGGCATGGAACGTGCAATTTTTGGCTCCGTTCCGGATTTGGTCATCGAGTCCGGCGCCAGCAGATTAGGTTGGGGCGCTCGATGCAGGGATTTTTCCACCGGGGGTGTTTGGTCGCTAGACGAGCAGGATTTTCATATCAATTGCTTAGAGCTACTAGCGGGTTCTTTCGCGGTATGCTGTTGGACCAAAGACAGAGTGCAGTCTTGTGTCCTATTGAAGATGGAGTATATCTCCGCAGTCTGATATGTCAATCGGTTGGGAGGGCCCCGTTCTCGGACATTGGCCAATCTGGCGAAAGATTTTTGGGGGTTCTGCCTGGATCACCACATATTGGTGACGGCGGAGTATCTCCCGGGCCAGCACAATCGGGTCGCGGACTGGCATTTCAGACACCTCTACGATTCCAGTCTATGGACGCTGGACCCTCCGGTTTTCCGGTGGTTGAACACTCTTTGGGGGCCGTCTTCAGCGGATCTCTTTGCCTACCGCCTGGACAATCAGGTTCCAAGATTCTTCAGTTAGAGGCCGGTTCCGATGGCTCTTGCCACGGATGCCTTCCTTCAGGACTGGAGCGGGCGAGCGACAACTCTTGATAGCTCTCAAGAAGCCACACAAAGCGGTCTCTTCTCCCACCATACCATAGCTAGGTGCATGCGCTGCAACAGCAACATATCACAAGAACATTAATACAGAGAAGCAAAAAGGCCTTGAACAAAACCATTAATAAGCAAACCGGTTACTTACTACCATACGGGCGGGTTTGCACCAAAAGTGCCCTGGGAGGGATAATCCTCGCCTCAGTAAGGAAGTTCTAAGGTAGAATTAAGCATTTTAAGGATTTGTTACAAAACTTCAAAGGGTACAATACAGGATAATTAGAATGGAGGTGCATAGATTATTGTCATAAAGGTCATTCGTGCAGAAAAATAGCAAAATCACTTACCTGTACACTATGGTTCTCCAGTATTATCTTTCACAGATTCACATGCTTGTATCTTCCCCGTCATCATGGTGGGAGTCCCACAGTAAAAGAATAAGCATAGCAGTAAAAAAAAGAAACTGCCTAGAAACCATAGAAAATTATATTCTTGGGTAACCACTTATCCTCATTATGTGTTCCAAACAACAGCCAATCAGCTTCCAGCCCTGAGATACACCATCCCCAGTAGAGCCACCACACCTCAGATTTCCAACAGCCCAAGAGTGAGCCACGTATGAAAACCAGAGATAAATGTGGTCTACCTAAGAAGAAACGGGGAGGCGGGTGGGCCGCATGTGAATCTATGAAAGATAATACTGGAGAACCATAGTGTACAGGTAAGTAACTAGTTTTTACTCCAGTATTGAATCTTTCATAGATTCACATGCTTGTATCAGAATAGATAGCAGTCCTTATCCCATGGAGCATTTCTTGGATAGACCCCTTTGTCTCTAGGGCTCTGCTTTGTCCTTTTTAAAACGCTATACTGTATATTTTGAAATTACTGTAAGAAAAAACTCATTAAGAACTATGAAACAGTCCTTTACAGCTATGAAAATGTATATATTTATATATATATATTAATTGGAAATAGATGAGGCAAAGGTAATATGATAACATTTCATTAAATATAGCACGAGCACTTTATAACAATGGGAAAAAGAAGGGTAAAATATAGCTGTTTGTGATTTTTTATAATTTATAATTTATTAATTTTCTCACATTTTAGGCACTTGAAAATGGGGTCCATTCAATATAATAGACATTAGGCTATACCGGTCCTCTTTTGCATTTAAGCAAACTATTTCAGAAAATTATCAAACATTTGTAATGGAACCGGCAATGCCTTACAACACATAATTCAGGAACTAAGCATTTATGCAAACTATGAAATTCTGATTATGTCTTTTTGTATTTACATGTATTTTACAATAATGTGCTGCTAACTGAGTTTTATCTGTATTTATATATTTATACTCTATGATTGTTAGCTACATTACTTTTTTAAGCATTTATGCCATTATTGTTCAAGCTTTCGAAATCATCATGTAAATCATTCAAAGTCTGATGTTTTCTATGTCTATGAATTATTTGATTGGACACCGTCACTTTAAATAGATTGAGCACACGAAGTAATGCTGTCAAGTGATCAAGGCAGGGAGCTGTCGAAACGCGTCATGGCGACATTCTAAAGAAATAAAATAGAAAACCAGCACTTATCTTGGGTCCACTCTCGTTTGTTGTTTGGAAAAACTTGGTGAGACGAGACTGCTTCATATATATATATATATATATATATATATATATATATATATATATATATATATATATATATATATATATATATATACACACACATACACATACACACATACACAATTATATATATATATCAAACCATATACTGAAAGACAAATACCTTAGTGAAACAGGCGCCGCAGAACTGCTTGGCCCACTGCTGAATCTGCTTTCCACTCAGTGTCCAGACAATAATGCCTGGTAAACGTGTGCACATTTGTCCATGTTGCCGCTCTACAAATGTCCGGGAGCGAACCCCCGCCAGCAACGCTGTTGAAGCTGCCATCTTCCGTGTGGAAGGAGCACGCACTCGTGTGTGCAAAGGTTTTCCTGCTTTCTCATGACATAAAACGATGGCAGATGCAATCCATCTAGAAATGGAAGATGTTGAGAGGGCCAAACCTTTCCTGGGCCCAGCATAGGCTACAAGCAGTTGGTTTGTTTTACGAAAAGATTTTGTTTTATCAATGTAGAATTTGAGACATCTCCTAATGTCCAACGTGTGCAGAGATATTTCTGCTGCAGTTGATGGGTCTTTGAAATATGTGGGCAACACAAATGAAAAGCCGTAGGAACTTTGCGAATAAACTTTGGGTTTGTCCTGAGAATTACTTTATCCTGTTTGAATTGTAGGAAAGGCTCTGCAATCGAAAATGCTTGGATCTTACTGACCCTCCTGGCTGAAGTTAGGGCAAGAAGTAAAGCTACTTTCCATGAGATGAACTGCAATTCAGCTTTGTGAATCAGTTCGAACGGAGCTTTCATGAGTTGAGACAAAACTGTGTTGAGCTGCCAAGGAGGCAGCGGATGTTTAACTGGTGGGTACACTCACTTTTAGGAATTCTTTAATCAGTCTTTGAGACCAAAGCGATGGACAATCTGGTGTCCTACGGTATCTGGAGACAGCTGCAAAATTTACCTTTATTGATGCATGAGAAAGACCGGCCTTGGCTAGGTGCAGTAGATACAGAAGTATTTGCTCCGGTAAAGAATAAAAAGGGTGTAACGCTTGTGATGTACACCAATTGCAAAATCTCTTCCATTTTGCTGCATAAGTTTTGTTAGTAGAAATTGCTTGAGAACTTGCTAGTATCTCTCGCCATTCCTGAGGAATATCTAACGATTGAAATTCATGCTCATAAGGTTCCAAGCTGACAAGTTTAGAGAGGTCAATTGCGGATGAAGAACCTGTCCTTGTCTCATGGAAATTAGATCCTGAATTACTGGGAATTGCACTCTGGGTTCCACTGGCAATTGGAGGAGTTCCGTGTACTAGAACTGTCTCTGCCAAGCCGGGGCTATCAAAATTATGTGGCATGGTTACGACCTCATTTTCCTTAGTATCCTCGGAATTAGAGGGAATGGGGGAAACGCATATGCAAACATTCCTGTCCAGCGAAGGTGCAGAGCATTTCCCCGCGATCCTGCTTGTGGAAATCTGCTTGCAAAATGTTTGCATTTTTTGGTGTGCTGATTTGCAAACAAGTCTAACTTCAGTTTGCCCCATGGACTGAATATTCATAGGAGTTGTTCGTGATTCAGTTCCCATTCGTGGCAGATGGAAGGTGATCTGCTTAGGCAATCTGCCATTGTGTTGTGCACTCCAGGAACATGCTCTTCCTGCAGAGCGATGTTGTGCTGTAAGAGCCAGTTCCAAATTTCCTGGGCTTGAGCTGAAAGGGATTTTGAATTCGTGCCAACTTGCTTCAGTAGGTAAAACATTGTTGTCGTACTGTCGGTCCTGACTAGAACAGGCAAGCCGCGGATTCTGGGAAGGAAGGCTTGAAGGCCCAAGAATACCGCTTTCAATTCCAACAGATTGATGTGCAATGTTGCCTCTTGAGTTGACCAATGACCCTGAACCTCTATATTCTGCAAGTGTGTTCCCCAACCATGTAAGGAAGCGTCTGATGTCATGACGTAACTGAGAGACTGAGGTTCAAAGAGGAAACCTTTTGATAAGTTGTCCCTAATACCCCACCATGACAGTGCGCACTTGATCTGAGTGTTGATATTGAGTTTATCCTCGAATGGACCCAGGGCTTGAACCAATTGCTTGTCTAGAGCTTCTTGCAATGGTCTCATGCGCAGGCGACAGTTGGGGACCAATGGGATGCAGGATGACATAATTCCCAGCAAAGATTTGAAGATCCTGATTGAAGTGGACCTTTTTGATTTTATTGTTGCTGTCAGTCACAAAATCTTTTGAGTGCATTCTTCCGAAGGGTATGCTTTCACTTCCAGAGTATTTAACATTGCTACAAGGAATTGAAGTCACTGTGACGGGATAAGGGAAGACTTCTCCTTGTTGATCCGAAGCCTTTGGAATAGATCCATGCAACTTACTAGGGACCGTTGCGTTTCCTGGTACGATGCACCTTTTATCAGCCAGTCATCCAGATATGGAAAGATCTGGAGGCCATGCTGCCTCAAGTGCGACGCGACCGGCGTCGTACACTTTGTGAAAACCCTTGGTGCAGATCTGAGGCCGATGGGTAAAACCTTGAATTGGTAGTGGCGCCCCACCACTGCGAACCGCAGATACTGCCTGTGCTTTCTGTGAATTGGGATATGGAAATACGCATCTAAGAGGTCTAATGATGCCATGTAATCTCCTCTGCGTATTAATAGGAGGATTTCCTGCAGAGACAGCATGCGGAACGAAATTTTTCTTATGTACTTGTTCAGACCTCTTAGGTCCATTACCTGCCTCCATTTGATAGACTGCTTTTTCCTTATAAGGAAAAAATGCAAATAGAATCCTTTCCCTTGTTGTTCTGGGGAAACCTCTTCTATTGCTCCTTTCACAATGACAGCTAAGACTTCTGCCTTGAGTGCTGAGAGATGGTTTTGCTTCCTGTGAATGGGAGGTCGAGTTGGAGGTTTTTATATGAATTCTAGGGTGTGGCCTTGTTGTATAATGTCCAACACCCATCTGTCCGATGTTATTGACTGCCAATGATTGAGATAACGAGAGAGGTAATGGGTCTGCTTGAGGCGAGACGGGGCCGGTAGTGCCTGGAGATCGTCACTGTCTCGGACCAGAGTCTTGCGTCTTTCCTCTCGCAGCAGGCTTTCTCCTAGTCTGCTGTTGGTAGCGGGTGTTAGAGGACCGATACGACTGGTTGTTGGAGAATCGCTGATGGAATTGTCCTCTCGATCCTCTACCACGAAAGGACTGAAAACGGCCCTGCTGTAGGGACCCCAGAGCTCTTGCTGTGTCCGTGTCCGACTTTATCCCTTGAAGCGACTCGTCAATGTGCTTCCCGAAAAGGCTTTCCCCATCAAAGGGCATGTCAACGATTTTAGCTTGGACTTCGGATCTGAAAGATGTACCTTTCAGCGATCCTTGCCTGCGGAGCGCCACTGCTCCAGCAATCTGTCTGAAGCCCACTGACATGATGTCCATGGGTATGTCAATGGACTCCGACGCTGCTCTAGCTCCGTCCTGGAGAATTGTAGCCACTTCTCTCTTGTCATCCGGCAGATGAGACAGAATTGGTGCGATGTCTGACCACATTTGTCTATTGTATCGACTGACGAATGCCAGTGCGTTTGCTGCCTAGATGGAAGCCACTTTCATCACTGCAAAGCGCTTTCCAGCGCCATCCATCCTCCTACCCTCCTTATCAGGAGAAGCTGAACAGGCAGAGACCGTTTTTTTGGAGCGTCTCTGTGCTGCCTGCGTAACAACCGACTCAGGACGCGGATGTCCTATCAGGCACACTGGTGATGTCTCAGGAGCACGGTATTCCTTCTCAATTTTTGGAATTGAGGCTGGCACTGAGGCCGGATTTTTCATCAATTTTAGTCCTTTATCCCATATATGTTGAATTATCCGGATAGCTCTTACAGATTTTCAAGATGTTTCTTTGAAATCATATAGAAAACATTCATTCTCTTTCACGGGCAATGAAAGTTCAAACCTCTTCGAGGCTTTTTCTATCAGATCATGGAAACTGGCAATATCCTCCGGCGGCGAGCTCGCTGGCGGTGGCGATGGTGAAGGTGATGTTGGGACAATATATTGATCCCATTCGTCCCCGACGATGTCATCTTGGAGAATCTCTCCTTCCTCTGTTTGATCTTCGTGATCACTCTCCATGAGGTCATCCCGAATAGTTATTATTTTCGGGGTGTCTACTCTTTGCACTGGAGGAGGAGGTTTTTCTACTGGAGCCTGAACCACTGTCTGCGGTATATTTGCTGTGGTGGAGGCCGAAGTATTGTTATCTGGAAAACGGCGATAATCGCTGTTTATCATGTGCCTCAAATCAGATATTAGGGATATAGGTATTGACATTGACTCCTCCTGGGCATTGGGATTCACTGTCTCATCTTCTTCATAATTGTAAGCTTGATGGAATGATTCATAGTGCTTAGAACCCTGTACCGGGCGATCTTTAAAGGAGAATTGTTCCTGTACTTCCTGGAATTCTTCATCTGACTCTTGACTTTTGATGTGCAGTTTAGAGGGACTATAGGCTACTCCATAAGGCCCTTCCTCCTCTGACTCCTGACAATCCAGAATAGTGGACGGACGACGCAGTGACATTTTTGGCGTGGAAAACTCTGCTTTCTTGTCCGTCGACGGAGCAATCTGTTTAATTGTAATGAATGTGGAGGACTTCGTCGTCGGCGATTTAAAAACCGTCGACAGTCGTCGTCGAGATTGTCATCCTCGTCGATGAGGGGATCTTCGTCGGAGTCGTCGACGCCTTCGTCGGTGTGCTGACAGGCATTTCTTTGGACTTCGACGACGGCAGGGACAATGGAGCCTTCGTCTCTGAGGAGGTTTTGTGTGGAGTATGAGGCAGAGAAGAAGAGGATGCCTCTCTTTCTTTAGATTTTCCCGATTTTTGGCTTTTTTGTTTCACTTTCTCCTCAGAGGACTCCCTCTTATGCTTCCTTGAGGAATGTCCTTTAGAATCTCCATCAGACTCCCAGTCTGTGGTTTTCGTCTTTTGAAACCATAATAATAGGCGTGCTTCTCTGTCTTTAAGTGTTTTTGCAGAGAAGGTATGTCAATGCTTGCACTCCTTTGGGATGTGCTTAGGGTACAAACGAACAAGTTACTTACCTTTGGTAACGCTTTTTCTGGTGGATACAGTATCTGCCTGTGGATTCCTCACCTTGTGAATATTCCCTGCGCCAGCAAACATTCTGTTTGATCTTCGTGATCACTCTCCACGAGGTCATCCCGAATAGTTATTATTTTCGGGGTGTCTACTCTTTGCACTGGAGGAGGAGGTTTTTCTACTGGAGCCTGAAACACTGTCTGCGGTATATTTGCTGTGGTGGAGGCCGAAGCATTGTCATCTGGAAAACGGCCATAATAGCTGTTTATCATGTGCCTCAAATCAGATATTAGGGATATAGGTATTGACATTGACTCCTCCTGGGCATTGGGATTCACTTCCTCATCTTCTTCATAATTGTAAGCTTGATGGAATGATTCATAGTGATTAGAACCCTGTACCGGGCGATCTTTAAAGGAGAATTGTTCCTGTACTTCCTGGAATTCTTCGCCTGACTCTTGACTTCTGATGTGCAGTTGAGAGGGACTATAGGTTACTCCATAAGGCCCTTCCTCCTCTGACTCCTGACAATCCAGAATAGTGGATGGAAGACGCGGTGACATTTTTAGCGTGGAAAACTCTGCTTTCTTGTCCGTCGACGGAGCAATCCATTTAATTGTAATGAAGTGGAGGACTTCGTCATCGGCGATTTAAAAACCGTCACCGTCAACAGTCGTCGTCGAGATTGTCGTCGTCGTCGACGAGGTGATCTTCGTCGGAGTCGTCGACGCCTTCGTCGGTGTGCTGACAGGCATTTCTTTGGACTTCGACGAAGGCAGTGACGATGGAGCCTTCGTCTCTCAGGAGGTTTTGTGTGGAGTAGGAGGCAGAGAAGAAGAGGATGCCTCTCTTTCTTTACATTTTCCCGATTTTTGTCTTTTTTGTGTCACTTTCTCCTCAGAAGACTCCCTCTTATGCTTCCTTGAGGAATGTCCTTTAGAATCTCCATCAGACTCCCAGTCTGTGGTTTTCGTCTTTTGAAACCATAATAATAGGCGTGCTTCTCTGTCTTTAAGTGTTTTTGCAGAGAAGGTGCGACAATGCTTGCACTCCTTTGGGATGTGCTTAGGGTACAAACGAACAAGTTACTTACCTTCGGTAACGCTTTTTCTGGTGGATACAGTATCTGCCTGTGGATTCCTCACCTTGTGAATATCCCCTGCGCCAGCAACATTCGGAAACTTTTGTAGCTCTCCACGCCGATGAGGTCAAAGACGCCGTCACAGAGGCACGGCTCCGCTCGCGACTCCGATCGCGACTCCGATGACGTCACTGGATCCATAAGAAGACCTCGTCGGCGTGATGACGTCAGTTCTGCCCTTTTTTCCTTGCCTTCGACGCACACGGACGGACTGACAGCAATATATATACAGTATACACAGTACATAATATACAAAGCAACACACACAGTGTGAAGATAATATAGAAAGGCAAAAGAAACACACTGCCTTTGACAGTAACAAATACATTTTGAAACACCATCATCAGAATTGTAGGTATACAAGGGTGGACAACGGGGAGGCGGGTGGGTCAGTGAGGAATCCAAAGGCAGATACTGTATCCATCAGAAAAAGCGTTACCGAAGGTAAGTAACCTGTTCTTCTGATGGATACATCTGCCAGTGGACTCCTCACCTTGAGAAAAGATTCCCACAGCAGTCCCACTCTCGGAGGAGGGTGTTCACCCTTCTATACCAGAAAGTCCTGAAGGACGGAACGAGCAAAGTGTCCGTCCCTCCTCACTTCGGAATCCAAGCAGTAATGCTTCGCGAAAGTGTGGAGGGAGGCCCAAGTTGCCGCCCTACAAATGTCCTCCACAGGAACACCTCTAGACAAGGCAGAAGTAGAAGACTTAGCCCTAGTAGAATGAGCCCTTATACCCTCTGGAGGTTCCTTACCGGCCAAAGAGTAACATATCTTGATGCACAAGATAATCCATCTGCAAATGGTGCGCTTGCGCACCGCTTTACCTTTCCTGCAGTCAACAAAGCCCACAAAGAGCTGGTCGTCCACTCGAAAGTCTTTAGTCCTATCGAGGTAGAAGCTCACCGCACTCTTAGGGTCCAAGCGGTGAAGCCACTCCTCCTCCTTGGAAAGGTGAGGGAGAGTGTGAGAAGTTGGCCTGATATATGATGTCCCTAATTCTAGTGTACACCTTGTATCAGTCCAAACAACCCTTATGGTGATTGGTTGTAAAGTCAACCTTATAGACCAGCTATCCTAGTGGTAGCATGGACAAGAGCAGTCTTAGGCTAAACTCTGTATGGCATGTGAAGGCAGCTGTTATACCATTTGTAATCCCTTGAATACCAAATGAAAGGACACCACAACAGATATATATAAAAATAGAATGTATTTATTCTAGTCAAAATACCCTCAGCACTCTTTATGAGATTCGAGGTAAGTACAACACAGTCTTATTTAAGCATACATTAAGTCACACAGATAAGTAATACAGTTAGGCCCTGGGGGCCACGCAAACCATATACTAAGTAAGTGGTATAAGAACCACTGTCACGGACACAGGATAGGCCTAGGCCTAGGCAATCGCTGGGGCTACACTATACTACCAAAGGTTAGGAAGTGGGAGGCCCACGGGATTCAGGTGCAGAGTGGAAACACTCACGCGTAATGCGTAAAAGTCAATAGAAATAGTAGTTATTAGAAATTAAGAGTTTTAGGACACTTCTGGAATAGCTAGGAGTTCGAGACTTGGAAACTAGACCCTAGGATAGTCAATACCCTTGTGAGCACCGGTGGGAACTTGCGTCGGGTTTCGTCGTTGACTCCTATAGATGCCTGAAGGAAAGTTGCTGACAGGCAGTCAGTGAAGAGTGTCCGGTGGATCCCAAGGATGGAATCAAGAAGGAAGGATACCTGCAAGCAGAAGGGACAGAGTCTAGGTCACCAGCCAGGAGCCGGGAAGGAACCAGGAAGGAACCAGGCGATGTCGTGCAGATGCAGGTGAAGAGGTGAAGCTTGTCGCAGCAGCCACGGGTACCAGGAGACGTCGAGGGGGAAACAACCTTTACAACGCAACTATTACATCGCACTATACTTACAACGCAAGCATTACAACGGAACATCCTTTACAACGCATGACACTACAACGCATACCATTACAACGCATACCATTACAACGCAGACACTACATCGCATGTCACTACAACGCAGGCATTACAACGCATACCATTACAATGCATACCATTGGAGTTAGAATATTAATTTTTAACCCCTACACTATCCAACACTTACCCTACTGTTGCACCCCCTGGAGTTAGAATAGTAATTTTTACCCCTATACTATCCAACACTTACCCTACTGTTGCACCCCCTGGAGTAAGAATAGTAATTTTTACCCCTATACTATCCAACACTTACCCTACTGTTGCACCCCCTGGAGTAAGAATAGTATTTTTTACCCCTATACTATCCAACACTTACCCTACTGTTGCACCCCCTGGAGTAAGAATAGTAATTTTTACCCCTATACTATCCAATACTTACCTTAAATGCAATGTAACATTATGCGTTGTAAGGTAGTATGCGATGTAATGGAATGCGTTGTAAAGGTAGTTTTTTAAAATGCGTTGTAGTGTCATGCGATGTAATGGAATGCGTAGTAGTGGATGTTGCGTTGTAAAAATTGCGTTGTAAGTGCATGCATTGTAACGTCATACATCCCGTCGAGGACGACCAGGACCAGGAGGCGAGCTGTCCCACGAAGGCTCTTGCTGTCGGCGGCGTCGATGTCGAGTTAGGACCCAACAAGCATTGGCAAGGGGAACCCACGCAGAATGGAGGACTTGCTTCTGGTGCAGACCAGGAAGGTCTGGGGTGCTTCTCTTTCACAGAGGAGCGAGTGCCAGTCTGGAGGAGCCGGACCAGCAAGGTGAAATCAAACGTTCGTCGTCACAGAGGTCACTACCCAACGGGCCAGCAACCGGACAACACGTCGAGCAACTCAGGTGCAGAAGGGCCCCACGCAGAACACGTGAAGTGTGGGGAGCTGATCTTCTTTGCAGATGGTGCTCGGGATGGGGGCTTCTCAATTCCCCAAGCACAGCCTCGAGGAAGCCTCAGAAGCTGCGCTAGTCAGTTACTAGCCACTTTCCCCAAGTCGCCGGTCCCACGTCCCTCGTTGCCTCCACGGGTCTCAGCTTTGATGTAGATGTGGATCTGGTTCAGAGGTGTCTGGAAGTCTCGACGCTGGTCCGTCTCTGCAGTCGTCCCTCGTAGGATCAGTCGCAAAGCAAGCAGCGGTCACTGGATGGTGCCTGGTTGCCCAGGGTGGTCACTCCTTGGCCACAAGGGAGATTCTTCAGTCTTCTTCCTGAGGTCAAATGTCGAAGGTCCAGAGTTTCTGTTCAAGTTGCAGATTCAGGATAATCTAATCTGCAGGGCTCATGTACCTACTGATATACTGGGCTAGTGGGCTGGGCTACCTGCAAGGTCCCTCCTATGGGTGGGACCAGGAAGGGGAGTGGTTACACCCCCTTTCCTTTGTCCAGTTTCGTGCCAGAGCTGGGGCTGGAGCGCCCCAGCGCCGGTTTGAACTGGACTATGCATGGGACACCTTGTGTGCCCCAGGCAGTGTCTAGTTTTTTTTATCCCTCCCTGCCCCAATACACTAAGTCCTGTCTGGGGTGGTGCTTGCACCTCCCAAGGCAGGAAACCTATTGTCCAAGCCTCCCTCGCTGGAAGGACTCCCAGCAGCAGGAGGTCAGACTTGTGTCTGTGGCAGCAGCATCCATTTTGTGATGCTGGGGCTCTGGTTAACTTTAACCGGGTAAGTAGGTTTCAACATGTCTTCTCCCTCTAGAAGGGAGGAATAATATCCTCATTGCCAGAAATGGTATGGGGGTATTATTCCAAAGTGTTAGACACCTTACACGACATGTTTTGATAAAGCCAAACCATAGTTACCATAACCGTTTAAGATTATAAGGTACTTTAAGAGTATATGGTAGGCTATATCATAGAACAGCTATAAGGACATGGTTCCGAACTACGAGTCCTTACTGTGTATCAGCTGTACTTATGCTCTTTGCCATTCTGCACTGCATTGTATAATCTTCTTGCTGCAAACTTTAAAATTCAATAAACAGATTTCTAAATAAATAAGGACATGGTTCCGAAAGCTGCAGACAGGCTCAGCTCATGATAGAGCACCATCTCACATGTTACCAAGCACTCTGCCTCCAGGATTGTTAAGGCCTGCCATAGGAGTGGCTGATAGGTACACATGTGTCTCTATATAAGGTAGGTATAGGAATACTACACCTAAGCAAGGGGTGATTACACGACCTTGCCCCAGCTGAGTGATCAGCCAGTTGTGTCATAATGGAAGGCCAGGCCAGGGGTGGCATAATACATGCTGCAGCCCCGGGTAGGCCTAGGGTACACCTATGCCCTGGGTACCTAAGGTACACTATACAGGGGCCAATAAGGTGATCTTTACCAATTGGGTTATGCACCTAAAGTACATAGTATGAATTTAGAGAGAGAACAGCTGGGCTGTGGGTCTGATTGGAAGGCCCACAGCCACATCTAAGTCGAAAACCAGTGAAGCAAAAGCAAAAAGTGGGGGTGAACATAGAAAGCAGACCCTACTCTCCTACACAACCCCCCCCCCCCAAACTTAGGGACATTAAACTAACCTTGACCAGTTGAGTCTTCATGTTCTAAGTGGAAATATCTGGGGAGTCCATCTGCATTGGCATGGTCAGTCCCAGGTCTATGTTCCACAGTGAAGTCCATCCCCTGTAGGGAAATGGACCACCTAAGAAGTTTGGGATTTTCACCCTTCATCTGATTTAGCCACAAGAGGGGCTTATGGTCTGTCTGAATCTTGAAGTGAGTGCCTAACAAGTATGGCCTCAGCTTCTTCAGGGCCCAAACCACAGCAAAGGCCTCCCTCTCAATAGCTGACCAACGTTTCTCTCTAGGGGTCAGCCTTCTACTAATAAAAGCAATGGGCTGGTCTTGACCATCTATATTCAGTTGTGAAAGAACAGCTCCCACACCCAACTCAGAAGCATCTGTCTGGACTATGAACTCTTTGGAGTAGTCTGGACTTTTCAGAATAGGTGCACTGCACATGGCCTGCTTCAGGTCATCAAATGCTTTTTGACAGCATACTGTCCACTGAACTTTCTTTGGCATCTTCTTATAGGTCAAGTCATTAAGTGGTGTCACAATGGACCCATAGTTCTTAACAAACTTTCTGTAGTACCCAGTCAGGCCCAAGAAAGCTCTGACCTGAGTCTGGGTAGTTAGAGGAGTCCAGTCCTTTATGGTCTGGATCTTGCTCTCCAGTGGTTGAACCTGACCCCCACCAACTAGGTGGCCCAGGTATACAACCTTGCTCTGCCCTATCTGGCACTTAGTGGCCTTGATAGTGAGGCCTGCCTTTTGCAGGGCCTCTAAAACATTCCTCAGGTGGACCAGGTGATCCTCCAAGGTGGAGCTAAAGACAGCAATATCGTCAAGATAAGCTGCACAGTAGTCATCTAGGCCTGTAAGGACTTGATACACCAACCTTTGGAAAGTGGCAGGTGCATTCTTCAAACCAAAGGGCATTACCACAAATTGTTAATGTCCTCCTGGGGTCGAGAAAGCAGTTTTGGCTTTTGCACTTTCAGCTAGCATATTTGCCAGTAGCCAGCTGTGAGGTCAAATGTACTCAAAAACTTGGCAGCTGCCAATCTGTCAATGAGCTCATCTGCCCTAGGTATTGGGTGGGCATCTGTCCTAGTGACAGCATTGAGACCTCTGTAATCCACGCAAAACCTCATCTCTCTCTTACCATCTTGGGTGTGAGGTTTTGGCAAAGGACTACAGGACTAGCCCAAGGGCTATCTGAAGGTTCAATGACTCCCAGCTCCAACACCTTTTGTACCTCAACTTTTATGCAGTCCCTGACATGGTCAGGTTTCCTGTAGATTTTACTCTTCACAGGCAGACTGTCACCAGTGTCCACCTCATGGGTGCACCAGTTTGTCTGACTTGGGGTCAGAGAGAACATATGTCTGTAGGACTGCAGAACTTGTCTGCAGTCCTGTTGCTGATGATCAGTGAGGCTGTCAGAAAAGACCACACCATCAACTGAGCCATCATCAGGGTTCTGAGTCAACAGGTCTGGGAGAGGGTCACTCTCTTCCTCCTGCCCCTCATCTGTAGCCATGAGTAAGCCCATGTCTGCCCTGTCAACATATGCCTTCAATCTGTTGACATGAAGCACCCTGTGGGGGCTTCTGGGAGTCCCAAGGTCCACCAAGTAGGTGACTTCTCCCTTTTGCTCAACAATGGTGTGGGGTCCAGACCATTTGTCTTGGAGTGCTGCTGGGGCCACTGGCTCCAACACCCACACTTTCTGCCCTGGCTGGTACACAGTCAGCACAGCCTTTTGGTCATGCCAAGCTTTTTGGAGTTCTTGGCTTGCCTCAAGGTTTTTAGAAGCCTTTTCATGTACTCTGTCATCCTGGAGCGGAGACCAAGTACATAATCCACTATATCAAGTTTGGGTTGTCTTAGAGGTCTCTCCCATCCTTCCCTTGCTAGACATAGGGGTCCCCTTACAGGATGCCCAAACAAAAGCTCAAAAGGGCTGTAGCCAACCCCCTTTGTGGGACCTCTCTGTGAGCAAACAGAAGGCAGGGTAAAAGGATGTCCCATCTTCGCCTAAGCTTGTCTGGTAAACCTTTTATCATCCCTTTTAGGTTCTTGTTGAACCTTTCAACAAGCCCATTGCATTGTGGGTGATAGGGGGTAGGTAATTTGTAGTTTACACCACACTCCTTCCACATTGCAGTCAAAAATCCTGACATGAAGTTGGCACCTCTGTCGGACACAACCTCCTTTGGAAAACCCACTCTGGAGAACACTCCAAGTAGGGCTCTTGCCACAACAGGTGCTGTTGTGGTCCTCAGGGGAAAAGCTTCTGGATACCTGGTGGCATGGTCCACTATCACCAGTATGAATCTGTGCCCAGATGCTGTTTGTGGGTCCATTGGTCCTACAATATCTATGCCCACTCTTTCAAAGGGGACCCCCACCACAGGTAGTGGTATGAGGGGGGCCTTTGTGGTGCCACCTGATTTGCCACTGGCTTGGCAGGTGACACAGGAGCGACAAAACTCCTTTGTATCTTCTGACATATGAGGCCAGTGAAAGTGAGGGACAAGTCTGTCCCAATTCTTGTTCTGGCCTAAGTGTCCCTCAAGGGGAATATCATGGGCCAAGGTAAGAAGGAAGCCTCTGAAACTCAATGGTATGACCAACCTTCTGGATGCACCAGGCTTGGGGTCTCTAGCCTCTGAGTACAGCAGCCCTTCATCCCAATACACTCTATGGGTACCTTGAGCATTCCCTGCAGCCTCAGAAGCAGCCTGCTGCCTGAGGGGTTCAAGAGAGGGGCAGTCTAATTGTGCCTGCCTCAGATCTGCCCTTGAAGGTCCCCCTGTCCCAAGAAACTCAACATGATCAGGTTCCAGCTCTTCTAGGACAGTTCCTTCAGGGCTCTCAGAATCATCCTCCTATGAGGGCTGATCCACCACCTGAGGCAGGGGGGAAGGCACAGCCTTTACCCTACTGCTCTTTCTCTTTGGTTGTGTCTGGTCCATTGTCCCAGGATCCAGCACTTGTTCAGTGTTACACTTTTTGGCCTGTGACCTGGTCACAGCAAGGACATGTGCATCTATCCCCAGCATTTCTGCATGGGTCCTATACTCCACTTCAGACCAAACTGAAGTTTCAAGGTCATTTCCCAACAGAAACTCTACAGGAAGGTCTGAACTTACCACAACTTTCTTGAGGCCAGTTACCCCTCCCCAGGAGAAGTTAACAATTGCCACACTATGGGAAGTAGTGGCATTGCTAGCGTTGGTCACTAGGTAATTCTCACCTAGCATGATCTGTCCAGGGTCCACAAAGGCAGGTGTCAACATTGTGACACTAGCCCCAGTGTCCCTGTAGGCCTGAGCCATTCTATGATTGATAAAAGGAGTCTGTCTGTACTTGCCCAGGTTACTGGGACCCACAGTAGAGGACAAAGCTATGTCCCCATCACAGATCAGAACAGCCTGAGTTGGTACCCTGACTAGGCCAGAATCATCCTCAGTTCCCAGGGTTAACCCTAATACACCCTTTTGCTGGGAACCACCACTTACAGCTGGACTAGAGGGTACAGTTGCCTTAGGGGCAATGGTGGCTGGGGGCTTATCCTTTTTGGTGCACTCACTAAACCAATGTGAGTTTGACTTACAATAGTTGCACCAGGGTTTCTTTTGGCCATCTTTCTTTTTATCCTTTTTGGGACCACCCTCCCCCTGAGCCTTTTGGGGGCCTGGTGAAGACTTCTGGTCTTTTTGTTTCTGATCATTGCCCTTCTGGTCTGTCTTTTTCTGATCCCCGCCCTGGTTCTGGTTTTTCTGCGTAACTCTAGTCCTGACCCACCTATCTGCCTTCTTTCCAAATTCCTGGGGAGAAGTTAGGTCAGAGTCAATCAAGTGTTGATGCAGCAGCTGGTTTTGACAGTTATTAAGGATTTGTTCTCTCATGATCAAATTATACAATCCTGTATAGTCCTTAACCTTACTACCCAATATCCAGCCTTCCAAAGCCTTAGTGGCACAATCTACAAAGTCAGTCCAATCCTGAGTCTGTGTCTTCTGGGTATCCCTGAACAACAACCTGTATTGTTCAGTGGTTAGGCCAAACCCATCAATCAGAGCACTCTTCAGGACAGTGTAATTGTCAGCATCCTCATCACTAACTGTGAGGAGCTTGTCTCTACCTTTCTCAGAGAAGGAGAGCCACAAGATAGCTGCCCACTGACTTTGGGGTACCTGCTGTACTTTGCAGGCTCTCTCCAAAGCAGTTATCCATTTGTGGATGTCATCCCCACACTTGTAGAGAGGGACAATCTTGCTCATGTTTCTGTTGTCATAGGTCCTGTCTCTATCCTTAGGGATATTGCTGCCACCAGTGGGATCCAACCCACTTAATTTCTGCTCTCTGGCCAGAGCAAGCTTCTCTTTGGCAAGGGCAAGTTCTTCCCTTTCAATCCTCAGATTGGCTTCCCTCATTCTGGCCTGATGCTCTTTTCTCTGTGGAGAAGTCATTCCCCTATGAGAAGAGGCATTGGAGCTATTAGAGACATGGGAGTGGATAGATTCCCTTGAAGGTGATCTTCCTCTCCTGCTTTTCTGGTTAAGTCCACTTGAGGGTCTGAATGGGGGACCCCATTCAGACTCCCATGTAGGCTTAAGTTAGCCTGGCTAAGTCTCCTAACTTTGACCTGGCTGTCTACCTCATCTTCTGAAGTCTCCTCTGACTCATCTGGATCAGTATGGTGAGGGGAATCTCCTGTAGAGGGCAGACCCTCATTGGTACCTAGGGTACCATCTTGGGAGGCTTTCTGAATATCATATTCTTCTAGGAGCTCCACTAGATAGATGAGGGTAGGGTTTGAACCCTGTTTTAACTTTCTGGAGGTACACAATTGTCTCATATTCTGAAAAGTTAGGGTATCATATCTGGAGGGTAACTTTCTAGGAAATCCCTCCCCTGAGAGAGTATCATATTGATCTCCTCTCAGAGACATGATCTAGTGAGGGTGTGGTGTGTGCACCTACCTACACTAGTTGTATCTACTAAACCTCTCTAGTAGTTGTAGTCAGGGTGTGCTAGGCCCTTCAACCTACAACAACTAAGCCCAGTAGGACTTAAGTATTTATAATCTATGTTATATGTACCTAACAATATCTGTGTGATCTTTCAATTTAGTATCTCAAGATTACAATGGTATTAACAACAGCAAGCTCAGATCCCAACCGCTGCTCACCAATGTGAGAAGTTGGCCTGATATGTGATGTCACTAATTCCAGTGTACACCTTGTATCAGTCCAAACAACCCTTATGGTGATTGGTTGTAAAGTCAACCTTATAGACCAGCTATCCTAGTGGTAGCATGGACAAGAGCAGCCTTAGGCTAAACTCTGTATGGCATGTGAAGCCAGCTGTTATACCATTTGTAATCCCTTGGATACCAAATGGAAGGACACCACAACAGATATATATAAAAATAGAATGTATTTATTCTAGTCAAAATACCCTCAGCACTCTTTATGAGATTCGAGGGAAGTACAACACAGTCTTATTTAAGCATACATTAAGTCACACAGGTAAGTAATACAGTTAGGCCCTGGGGGCCACGCAAACCATATACTAAGTAAGTGGTATAAGAACCACTGTCACGAACACAGGATAGGCCTAGGCCTAGGGAATCGCTGGGGCTACACTATACTACCAAAGGTTAGGAAGTGGGAGGCCCACGGGATTCAGGTGCAGAGTGGAAACACTCACGCGTAATGCGTAAAAGTCAATAGAAATAGTAGTTATTAGAAATTAGGAGTTTTAGGACAATTCTGGAATAGCTAGGAGACCCTAGGATAGTCAATACCCTTGTGAGCACCGGAGTACTCAAGTTACCTAGCCCACGGGCTGCGGGTGCAGAGGTGGGAACTTGCGTCGGGTTTCGTCGTTGACTCCTATGGATGCCTGAAGGAAAGTTGCAGACAGGCAGTCAGTGAAGAGTGTCCGGTGGATCCCAAGGATGGAATCAAGAAGGAAGGATACCTGCAAGCAGAAGGGACATGTAGGAGAGTAGGGTCTGCTTTCTATGTTCATCCCCACTTTTTGCTTTTGCTTTACTGGTTTTCGACTTAGATGTGGCTGTGGGCCTGCTAATCAGACCCACAGCCCTGCTGTTCTCTCTCTAAATTAATACTATGTACTTTAGGTGCATAACCCATTTGGATAGGATCACCTTATTGGCCCCTGTACAGTGTACCTTAGGTACCCAGGGCATAGGTGTATCCTAGGCCTACCAGGGGCTGCAGCATGTATTATGCCACCCCTGGCCTGGCCTTCCATTATGACACAACTGGCTGATCACTCAGCTGGGGCAAGGTTGTGTAATCACCCCTTGCTTAGGTATAGTATTCCTATACCTACCTTATATATAGACACATGTGTACCTATCAGCCACTCCTATGGCAGGCCTTAACAATCCTGGAGGCAGAGTGCTTGGTAACATGTGAGATGGTGCTCTAGCATGAGCTGAGCCTGTCTGCAGCTTTCGGAACCATGTCCTTACAGCTGTTCTATGATATAGCCTACCATATACTCTTAAAGTGCCTTATAATCTTAAACGGTTATGGTAACTATGGTTTGGCTTTATCAAAACATGTTGTGTAAGGTGTCTAACACTTTGGAATAATACCCCCATCCCATTTCTGGTGATGAGGATATTATTCCTCGCTTCTAGAGGGAGAAGACATGTTGAAACCTACTTACCCGGTTAAAGTTAACCAGAGACCCAGCATCACAAAATGGATGCTGCTGCCACGACACAAGTCTGACCTCCTGCTGCTGGGAGTGATCCCGGCATGGGAGGCTTGGACAATAGGTTTCCTGCCTTGGGAGGTGCGAGCATCACCCCAGACAGGCCTTAGTGTATTGGGGCAGGGAGGGATGAAAGAAACGAGACACTGCCTGGGGCACACAAGGTGTCCCATACATAGTCCAGTTCAAACCGGTGCAGGGGCACTCCAGCCCCAGTCCTGGCGCGAAACTGGACAAAGGGAAGGGGGTGTAACCACCCCCTCCCAGGTCCCACCCATAAGGCTAGACCTAGCAGGCAACCCAGCCCCCCAGATTTGGATAAGAGTGGTAGCTGGGCCCCAGGAGATTAGATTATCCTGAACCTGCAACTTGAACAGAAACTCTGGACCTTCGACATTCGACGAAAGAAAAAGACTGAAGAATCTCCCTTGTGGCCAAGGAGTGGCTACCCTGTGCAAACAGGCACCATCAAGAGACTTACCCTTTGCTTTGCTGAAGTTCTACGAGGGACCGACTGCAGAGCCCGACCAGAGCCTTGACTTCCAGACTTCTCCGACCCTGATCCACATCCACAGTCGAGCTGAGATCCGTGGAGGCGACGAGAGACGTGGGACCGGCTACCTGGGAAAAGTGGCGAGTATCTTCCAGCGCAGCTTCTGAGGTACCCTTGAAGTTGTGCACCGGGGATTGAGAAGCCCCAACCCCAAGCACCACCTGCACCGAAGATCAGCCCCCCACACTCCACGAGTCCTGCATGGGGCCCTTCTGCATTTTCCTGCTTGCCGCGTCTGTCCGGTTGCTTGCCCGTTGGCTAGCGGCCTTTGCGACGACACACCTTTTAATCTTCACTGCTGGTTTGGCTCCTCCAGACTGGCTCCCGCTTCTCTGCAAAAGAGAAGCACCCCAGACCTTCCTGGTCTGCACCAGAACCAAGTCCTCTATTCTTCGTGGGTTCCGCTTGCCAAGGCTTGGTGAGTCCTAGTTCGACTTCGACGCCGCCGACAGCAAGAGCCTTCGTGGGACAGCTCGCCTCCTGGTCCTGGTCGTCCTCAACGTCTCCTGGTACCCGTGGCTGCTGCGACAAGCTTCACCTCTTCGCTTGCAATCTTCACGACATCGCCTGGTTCCTTCCTGGTTCCACGTGGTCACTGGCTAGTGACCCATACTCTTTCCCTTCTGCTTGCAGGTATCCTCTCTTCTTGATCCCAGCCTTGGGATCCACCGGACACTCCTCACTGACTGCCTATCAGCAACTTTCCTTCAGGCATCCATAGAAGTCCACGACGAAACCCGACGCAAGTTCACACCTATGCACCCGCAGCCCGTGGGCTAGGTAACTTGGGTACTTCGGTGCTCACAAGGGTATTGACTATCCTAGGGTCTAGTTTCCGAGTCTCGACTTTCTAGTTACTTCAGAAGTGTCCTAAAACTGCTTATTTCTAAATACTAGTGATTCTATTGACTTTTACGAATTACGCATTACGCTGCACCTGAATCCCGTTGGCCTCCCACTTCCTAACTGTTGGTAGTGTAGTGTAGCCCCAGCGATTCCCTAGGCCTAGGCCTATTCTATTTCCGTGACAGTGGTCCTTATACCACATCTTTAGTATATGGTTTGCGTGGCCCCTAGGGCCTAACTGTATTACTTACCTGTGTGACTTAATGTATGCTTGAATAAGACTGTGTTGTACTTACCTCGAATCTCATAAAGAGTGCTGAGGGTTTGGATAGAATAAATACACTTTATTTTATATATATATATCTGTTGTGGTGTTCTTTCATTTGGTATTCAAGGGATTATATATGGTATCACAGCTGGCTTCACATGCCATTCCGAGTTTAGCCTAAGACTGCTCTTGTCCATGCTACCACTAGGATAGCTGGTCTATAAGGTTGACTTTACAACCAATCACCATAAGGGTTGTTTGGACTGATATAAGGTGTACACTAGAACTAGTGACATCATACATCAGGCCAACTTCTCACATTGGTGAGCAGCAGTTGGGATCTGAGCTTGCTGTTGTAATACCATTGTAATCTTGAGATACTAAATTGAAAGATCACACAGATATTGTTTAGGTACATATAACATAGATTATAATACTTAAGTCCTACTGGACTTAGTTGTTGTAGGTTGAAGGGACTAACACACCCTGACTACAACTACTAGAGAGGTTTAGTAGAAACAACTAGTGTAGGTAGGTGCCCACACCACACCCTCACTAGATCATGTCTCTGGGAGGAGATCAAGGAGATTCTCTCTCAGGAGGGGCAGGTCTGAGAAAGATCCCCTCTAGATAGTATACCCTAACTTTTCAGGAGGTGAGACAATTGTGTACCTTCAGAAAGTTAAAACAGGGTGCAAACCCTACCCTCCTTCAGCTAGTGCAGATCCTAGAGGAATATGATGCCCTTAGGGCCTCACAGGCTGGTACCCTAGGTACGGGGGAGGGTCTACCCGCTACAGATGAGTCAGATGGGACTTCAGATGAAGAGGTAGACAGCCAGGGCCAAGTAGGAAGACTTAGCCAGGCTAACCTAAGCTTACATGGGAGTCTGCATGGGCTTCCCCCATACAGACCCCCAAGTGGGCTTAACCAGAGAAGCAGGAGGGACAGATCCCCTTCAAGGGAATCCATCCACTCCCATGTCTCTAGCATCTCTAATGCCTCTACTCACAGGGGAATGACTTCCCCCCAGAGGAAAGAGCATGAAGCCAGAATTAGGGAAGCTAATCTAAGGATTGAGAGGGAAGAACTTGCCCTTGCCAAGGAGAAGCTTGCTCTGGCTAGAGATCAAAAGTTAAGTGGGTTAGAACCCACTGGTGGCAGCAATATCCCTAAGGATAGAGACAGGCACTATGATAATAGAAACCTGAGCAAGATTGTCCCTCCCTACAAGTGTGGGGATGACATCCACAAATGGATAACTGCTTTGGAGAGGGCTTGCAAAGTACAGCAGGTACCCCAAAGTCAGTGGGCAGCTATCTTGTGGCTCTCCTTCTCTGAGAAAGGTAGAGACAAGCTCCTCACGTTTAGTGATGAGGATGCAGACAATTACACTGTCCTGAAGAGTGCTCTAATTGATGGGTTTGGCCTAACCACTGAACAATACAGGTTGTTGTTCAGGGATACCAAGAAGACACAGACTCAGGACTGGACTGACATTGTAGATTGTGCCACTAAGGCTCCCGAAGGCTGGCTAGTGGGAAGTAAGGTTAAGGACTATACAGGATTGTATAATTTGATCATGAGAGAACAAATCCTTAACAACTGTCAAAACCAGCTACTGCATCAACACCTGATTGGTTATGATCTGACTTCTCCCCAAGAATTGGGAAAGAAGGCAGATAGATGGGTCAGGACTAGAGTTAAGCAGAAAAACCAGAACCAGGGCGGTGATCAGAAAAAGGCAGACCAGAAGGGTAATGATCAGAAACAAAAAGACCAGAAGTCTTCACCAGGCCCCCAAAAGGCTCAGGGGGAGGGTGGTCCCAAAAAGGATAAAAAGAAAGATGGCCAAAAGAAACCATTGTGCAACTATTGTAAGTCCAACTCACATTGGTTTAGTGAGTGCACCAAAAAGGATAAGCCCCCAGCCACCATTGCCCTTAAGGCAACTGTACCCCTTAGTTCAGCTGTAAGTGGTGGTTCCCAGCAAAGGGGTGTAGTAGGGTTAACCCTGGGAACTGAGGAGGATTCTGGCCTAGTCAGGATACCTACTCAGGCTGTTCTGATCTGTGATGGGGACATAGCTTTGTCCTCTACTGTAGGCGCCAGTAACCTGGGCAAGTACAGACAGACTCCTTTTATCAACCAAAGAATGGCTCAGGCCTACAAGGACACTGGGGATAGTGTCACAATGGTGACACCTGCCTTTGTGGCCCCTGGACAGATCATACTAGGTGAGAACTACCTAGTGACCAACGCTAGCAATGCCACTACCTCCCATAGTGTGGCTATTGTTAACTTCTCCTGGGGAGGGGTAACTGGCCTCAAGAAAGTTGTTGTTAGTTCAGACCTTCCTGTGGAGTGTTTACTGGGCAATGATCTTGAAACTTCAGTTTGGTCTGAAGTGGAGTATAGGACCCATGCAGAAATGCTAGGGATAGATGCACATGTCCTTGCTGTGACCAGGTCACAGGCCAAAAAGTGCACCACTGAACAAGTGCTGGATCCTGAAACTATGGACCAGTCACAAACCAAGAGAAAGAGCAGTAGGGTAAAGGCTGTGCCTTCCCCCCTGCCTCAGGCACTGGATCAGCCCTCACAGGAGGATGATCCTGAGAGCCCTGAAGGAACTGTCCTAGAAGAACTTGAACCTGATCAGGTTGAGTTTCTTGGGACAGGGGGACCTTCAAGGGCAGATCTGAGGCAGGCACAATTAGACTGCCCCTCTCTTGAACCCCTCAGACAGCAGGCTGCTGCTGAGGCTGCAGGGAATGCTCAAGGTACCCATAGAGTGTATTGGGATGAAGGGCTACTGTATTCAGAGGCTAGAGACCCCAAGCCTGGTGCATCCAGGAGGTTGGTCATACCACTGAAGTTCAGAGGCTTCCTTCTTACCTTGGCCCATGATATTCCCCTTGCAGGACACTTAGGCCAGAACAAGACTTGGGACAGGCTTGTCCCTCACTTTCACTGGCCCCATATGTCAGAAGATACCACGGAGTTTTGTCGCTCCTGTGTCACCTGCCAAGCCAGTGGCAAATCAGGTGGCACCACAAAGGCCCCCCTCATACCACTACCTGTGGTGGGGGTTCCCTTTGAAAGAGTGGGCATAGATATTGTAGGACCAATGGACCCACAAACAGCATCTGGGCACAGATTTATACTGGTGATAGTGGACCATGCCACCAGGTATCCAGAAGCTATTCCCCTGAGGACCACAACAGCTCCTGTTGTGGCAAGGGCCCTACTTGGAGTATTCTCCAGAGTGGGCTTTCCAAAGGAGGTCATTTCTGACAGAGGTGCCAACTTCATGTCAGGATATTTGACTGCAATGTGGAAGGAGTGTGGTGTGAACTACAAGTTCACCACACCCTATCACCCACAGTGCAATGGGCTTGTTGAGAGATTCAACAAGACCCTAAAGGGAATGATAAAAGGTTTACCAGACAAGCTTAGGCGAAGATGGGACATCCTTTTACCCAGCCTTCTGTTTGCTTACAGAGAGGTCCCACAAAAGGGGGTTGGCTACAGCCCTTTTGAGCTTTTGTTTGGGCATCCTGTAAGAGGACCCGTACGTTTAGTAAGGGAAGGATGGGAGAGACCTCTCAGACAACCCAAACTTGACATAGTGGATTATATACTTGGTCTCCACTCCAGGATGGCAGAGTATATGAAGAAGGCTTCTAAAAACCTTGAGGCAAGCCAAGAACTCCAAAAAGCTTGGCATGACCAAAAGGCTGTGCTGACTGTTTACCAGCCAGGGCAGAAAGTGTGGGTGTTGGAGCAGCACTCCAAGACAAATGGTCTGGACCCCACACTATTGTTGAGAAAAAAGGAGAAGTCACCTACTTGGTGGGCCTTGGGACTCCCAGAAGCCCCCACAGGGTGCTTCATGTCAACAGATTGAAGGCATATGTTGACAGGGCAGACATGGGCTTACTCATGGCTACAGATGAGGGGCAGGAGGGAGAGAGTGACCCTCTCCAAGACCTGTTGACTCAGAACCCTGATGATGGCTCAGTTGATGGTGTAGTCTTTTCTGACAGCCTCACTGTCCATCAGCAACAGGACTGCAGGCAAGTTCTGCAATCCTACAGACATATGTTCTCTCTGACCCCAAGTCAGACAAACTGGTGCACCCATGAGGTGGACACTGGTGACAGTCTGCCTGTGAAGAGTAAAATCTACAGGCAACCTGACCATGTCAGGGACTGCATAAAAGTTGAGGTACAAAAGATGTTGGAGCTGGGAGTCATTGAACCTTCAGAGAGCCCTTGGGCTAGTCCTGTAGTTCTGGTGACAAAACCTCACATCCAAGATGGTAAGAGAGAGATGAGGTTTTGCGTGGACTACAGAGGTCTCAATGCTGTCACTAGGACAGATGCCCACCCAATACCTAGGGCAGATGAGCTCATTGACAGACTGGCAGCTGCTAAGTTTTTGAGCACATTTGACCTGACAGCAGGCTACTGGCAAATCAGACTAGCAGAGAATGCAAAGGCCAAAACTGCTTTCTCGACCCCAGGAGGACATTATCAATTTGTGGTAATGCCCTTTGGTTTGACAAATGCAGCTGCCACTTTCCAAAGGTTGGTGAATCAAGTCCTTTCTGGGTTGGATGATTATTGTGCAGCTTATCTTGATGATATTGCTGTCTTTAGCTCCACCTGGGAGGATCACCTGGTCCACCTGAGGAATGTTTTAGAGGCCCTGCAAAAGGCAGGCCTCACTATCAAGGCCACCAAGTGCCAGATAGGGCAGAGCAAGGTTGTATATCTGGGCCACCTAGTTGGTGGGGGTCAGGTTCAACAACTGGAGAGCAAGATCCAGACCATAAAGGACTGGACTCCTCCAACTACCCAGACTCAGGTCAGAGCTTTCTTGGGCCTGACTGGGTACTACAGAAAGTTTGTTAAGAACTATGGGTCCATTGTGACACCACTTAATGACTTGACCTCCAAGAAAATGCCAAAGAAAGTTCAGTGGACAGTAAGCTGTCAAAAAGCATTTGATGACCTGAAGCAGGCCATGTGCAGTGCACCTATTCTGAAAAGTCCAGACTACTCCAAAGAGTTTATTGTCCAGACAGATGCTTCTGAGTTGGGTGAGGGAGCTGTTCTTTCACAACTTAATATAGATGGTCAAGACCAGCCCATTGCTTTTATAAGTAGAAGGCTGACCCCTAGAGAGAAACATTGGTCAGCTATTGAGAGGGAGGCCTTTGCTGTGGTTTGGGCCCTGAAGAAGCTGAGGCCATACTTGTTTGGCACTCACTTCAAGATTCAGACAGACCATAAGCCCCTCTTGTGGCTAAATCAGATGAAGGGTGAAAATCCCAAACTTCTTAGGTGGTCCATTTCCCTACAGGGGATGGACTTCACAGTGGAACATAGACCTGGGACTGACCATGCCAATGCAGATGGACTCTCCAGATAATTCCACTTAGAACATGAAGACTCAACTGGTCAAGGTTAGTTTAATGTCCCTAAGTTTGGGGGGGGGGGGGGTTGTGTAAGAGAGTAGGGTCTGCTTTCTATGTTCACCCCCACTTTTTGCTTTTGCTTTATTGGTTTTCGACTTAGATGTGGCTGTGGGCCTGCTAATCAGACCCACAGCCCTGCTGTTCTCTCTCTAAATTAATACTATGTACTTGAGGTGCATAACCCATTTGGATAGGATCACCTTATTGGCCCCTGTACAGTGTACCTTAGGTACCCAGGGCATAGGTGTATCCTAGGCCTACCAGGGGCTGCAGCATGTATTATGCCACCCCTGGCCTGGCCTTCCATTATGACACAACTGGCTGATCACTCAGCTGGGGCAAGGTTGTGTAATCACCCCTTGCTTAGGTATAGTATTCCTATACCTACCTTATATATAGACACATGTGTACCTATCAGCCACTCCTATCGCAGGCCTTAACAATCCTGGAGGCAGAGTGCTTGGTAATATGTGAGATGGTGCTCTAGCATGAGCTGAGCCTGTCTGCAGCTTTCGGAACCATGTCCTTACTACTGTTCTATGATATAGCCTACCATATACTCTTAAAGTGCCTTATAATCTTAAACGGTTATGGTAACTATGGTTTGGCTTTATCAAAACATGTCGTGTAAGGTGTCTAACACTTTGGAATAATGCCCCATCCCATTTCTGGTGATGAGGATATTATCCCTCCCTTCTAGAGGGAGAAGACATGTTGAAACCTACTTACCCGGTTAAAGTTAAATAGAGCCCCAGCATCACAAAATGGATGCTGCTGCCACGACACAAGTCTGACCTCCTGCTGCTGGGAGTGATCCCGGCACGGGAGGCTTGGACAATAGGTTTCCTGCCTTGGGAGGTGCGAGCATCACCCCAGACAGGCCTTAGTGTATTGGGGCAGGGAGGGATGAAAGAAACGAGACACTGCCTGGGGCACACAAGGTGTCCCATGCATAGTCCAGTTCAAACCGGTGCTGGGGCACTCCAGCCCCAGTCCTGGCGCGAAACTGGACAAAGGGAAGGGGGTGTAACCACCCCCCTCCCAGGTCCCACCCAAAAGGCGTGACCTAGCAGGCAACCCAGCCCCCCAGATTTGGATAAGAGTGGTAGCTGGGCCCCAGGAGATTAGATTATCATGAACCTGCAACTTGAACAGAAACTCTGGACCTTCGACATTCGACAAAAGAAGAAGGCTGAAGAATCTCCCTTGTGGCCAAGGAGTGGCTATCCTGTGCAAACAGGCACCATCAAGAGACTTACCCTTTGCTTTGCTGAAGTTCTACGAGGGACCGACTGCAGAGCCCGACCAGAGCCTTGACTTCCAGACTTCTCCGACCCTGATCCACATCCACAGCCGAGCTGAGATCCGTGGAGGCGACGAGAGACGTGGGACCGGCTACCTGGGAAAAGTGACGAGTATCTTCCAGCGCAGCTTCTAAGGTACCCTCGAAGTTGTGCACCGGGGATTGAGAAGCCCCAACCCCAAGCACTATCTGCACCAAAGATCAGCCCCCCACACTCCACGAGTCCTGCGTGGGGCCCTTCTGCATTTTCCTGCTTGCCGCATCTGTCCGGTTGCTTGCCCGTTGGCTAGCGGCCTTTGCGACGACACACCTTTTAATCTTCACTGCTGGTTTGGCTCCTCCAGACTGGCTCCCGCTTCTCTGCAAAAGAGAAGCACCCGTGACCTTTCTGGTCTGCACCAGAACCAAGTCCTCTATTCTTCGTGGGTTCCGCTTGCCAAGGCTTGGTGAGTCCTAGTTCGACTTCGACGCCGCCGACAGCAAGAGCCTTCGTGGGACAGCTCGCCACCTGGTCCTGGTCGTCCTCGACATCTCCTGGTACCCGTGGCTGCTGCGACAAGCTTCACCTCTTCGCCTGCAATCTTCACGACATTGCCTGGTTCCTTCCTGGTTCCACGTGGTCACTGGCTAGTGACCCAGACTCTGTCCCTTCTGCTTGCAGGTATCCTCTCTTCTTGATCCCAGGCTTGGGATCCACCGGACACTCCTCACTGACTGCCTGTCAGCAACTTTCCTTCAGGCATCCATAGAAGTCCACGACGAAACCCGACGCAAGTTCACACCTATGCACCCGCAGCCCGTGGGCTAGGTAACTTGGGTACTTCGGTGCTCACAAGGGTATTGACTATCCTAGGGTCTAGTTTCCGAGTCTCGACTTTCTAGTTACTTCAGAAGTGTCCTAAAACTGCTTATTTCTAAATACTAGTGATTCTATTGACTTTTACGCATTACGCGTGAGTGTTTCCACTCTGCACCTGAATCCCGTGGGCCTCCCACTTCCTAACTGTTGGTAGTGTAGTGTAGCCCCAGGGATTCCCTAGGCCTAGGCCTATTCTATTTCCGTGACAGTGGTCCTTATACCACTTCTTTAGTATATGGTTTGCGTGGCCCCTAGGGCCTAACTGTATTACTTACCTGTGTGACTTAATGTATGCTTGAATAAGACTGTGTTGTACTTACCTCGAATCTCATAAAGAGTGCTGAGGGTTTGACTAGAATAAATACACTTTATTTTATATATATATCTGTTTTGGTGTCCTTTCATTTGGTATTCAAGGGATTATATATGGTATCACAGCTGGCTTCACATGCCATTCAGAATTTAGCCTAAGACTGCTCTTGTCCATGCTACCACTAGGATAGCTGGTCTATAAGGTTGACTTTACAACCAATCACCATAAGGGTTGTTTGGACTGATATAAGGTGTACACTAGAACTAGTGACATCATACATCAGGCCAACTTCTCACAGGACAGAGTCTAGGTCACCAGCCAGGAGCCGGGAAGGAACCAGGAAGGAACCAGGCGATGTCGTGCAGATGCAGGTGAAGAGGTGAAGCTTGTCGCAGGAGCCACGGGTACCAGGAGACGTCGAGGACGACCAGGACCAGGAGGCGAGCTGTCCCACGAAGGCTCTTGCTGTCGGCGGCGTCGATGTCGAGTTAGGACCCAACAAGCCTTGGCAAGCGGAACCCACGCAGAATGGAGGACTTGCTTCTGGTGCAGACCAGGAAGGTCTGGGGTGCTTCTCTTTCACAGAGGAGCGAGTGCCAGTCTGAAGGAGCAGGACCAGCAAGGTGAAATCAAAGGTTCGTCGTCACAGAGGTCACTAGCCAACGGGCCAGCAACCGGACAACAGGTCGAGCAACTTAGGTGCAGAAGGGCCCCACACAGAACACGTGAAGTGTGGGGAGCTGATCTTCTTTGCAGATGGTGCTAGGGATGGGGGCTTCTCAATTCCCCAAGCACAGCCTCGAGGAAGCCTCAGAAGTCGCGCTAGTCAGTTACTAGCCACTTTCCCCAAGTCGCCGGTCCCACGTCCCTCGTCGTCTCCACGGGTCTCAGCTTTGCTGTAGATGTGGATCTGGTTCAGAGGTGTCTGGAAGTCTCGGCGCTGGTCAGTCTCTGCAGTCGTCCCTCGTAGGATCAGTCGCAAAGCAAGCAGCAGTCGCTGGATGGTGCCTGGTTGCCCAGGGTGGTCACTCCTTGGCCACAAGGGAGATTCTTCAGTCTTCTTCCTGAGGTCGAATGTCGAAGGTCCAGAGTTTCTGTTCAAGTTGCAGATTCAGGATAATCTAATCTGCAGGGCTCAGCTACCTACTGATATACTGGGCTAGTGGGCTGGGCTACCTGCAAGGTCCCTCCTACGGGTGGGACCAGGAAGGGGAGTGGTTACACCCCCTTTCCTTTGTCCAGTTTCGCGCCAGAGCTAGGGCTGGAGCGCCCCAGCGCCGGTTTGAACTGGACTATGCATGGGACACCTTGTGTGCCCCAGGCAGTGTCTAGTTTCTTTCATCCCTCCCTGCCCCAATACACTAAGTCCTGTCTGGGGTGGTGCTCGCACCTCCCAAGGCAGGAAACCTATTGTCCAAGCCTCCCTCGCTGGAAGGACTCCCAGCAGCAGGAGGTCAGACTTGTGTCTGTGGCAGCAGCATCCATTTTGTGATGCTGGGGCTCTGGTTAACTTTAACCGGGTAAGTAGGTTTCAACATGTCTTCTCCCTCTAGAAGGGAGGAATAATATCCTCATCGCCAGAAATGGTATGGGGGTATTATTCCAAAGTGTGAGACACCTTACACGACATGTTTTGATAAAGCCAAACCATAGTTACCATAACCGTTTAAGATTATAAGGTACTTTAAGAGTATATGGTAGGCTATATCATAGAACAGCTATAAGGACATGGTTCCGAAAGCTGCAGACAGGCTCAGCTCATGCTAGAGCACCATCTCACATGTTACCAAGCACTCTGCCTCCAGGATTGTTAAGGCCTGCCATAGGAGTGGCTGATAGGTACACATGTGTCTATATATAAGGTAGGTATAGGAATTCTACACCTAAGCAAGAGGTGATTACACGACCTTGCCCCAGCTGAGTGATCAGCCAGTTGTGTCATAATGGAAGGCCAGGCCAGGGGTGGCATAATACATGCTGCAGCCCCGGGTAGGCCTAGGGTACACCTATGCCCTGGGTACCTAAGGTACACTGTACAGGGGCCAATAAGGTGATCCTTACCAATTGGGTTATGCACCTAAACTACATGGTATGAGTTTAGAGAGAGAACAGCTGGGCTGTGGGTCTGATTGGCAGGCCCACAGCCACATCTAAGTCGAAAACCAGTGAAGCAAAAGCAAAAAGTGGGGGTGAACATAGAAAGCAGACCCTACTCTCCTACAGGGAGGATAGAAGGTAGGAAGGGTAACGGATTGCCCCAGATGGAAAGGAGTTACTACCTTAGGCATAAAAGCAGCCCTGGTCCTGAGTACCATTCTTTCAGCATGAATGGTCAAGAACGGGGGTTTTGAACTCAGAGCTTGAAGCTCACTTACCCTCCTTGCCGAGGTAATGGCAACGAGAAAGACCGTTTTAAAAGATAACAGCCTTAAGGGACACTTGTGCAAGGGCTCAAAAGGAGAACCCATCAGATAAGTTTAGACAAGATTTAAGTCCCACTGAGGCACAATAAAAGGAGAAGGCGGAACCTTATTGGTAAGGCCCTTAAGGAATCGTAAAACAATAGGTGACTTAAACAATGACGGCTGATCCGGAAAGCCGACAAAGCCGATAGATATCCCTTCACAGTGGCTACAGCAAAGCCTTGCTGAGCAAGAGAAAGAGCAAACTGAAGGATGTTGGATAAACGAGCCCTCAAAGGGTCAATAGATTTCTCTCCGCACCAAAGAACAAATTTAGACCACCTATAAGAATAGATAGATTTGATGGAATGACGTCTGGCAGACAATATTACATCTACCACATCAGGCGGGAGAGAAAAAGAATTCTGGTTGCCCCGTTCAATCTCCAGGCATGAAGGTGTAAGCTCTGGAGGTGGGGGTGTAGAACCTGCCCCTCCCACTGCGAGAGGAGGTCAGCCCTGAGAGGGAGAAAGAGCGGAGGGCACGAGGAGATGTGGAGAAGATCTGTATACCACACCCTTCTTGGTCAATCCGGGGCGATCAATTTGACTTGGGCCCGGTCTTGGTGAATTTTCCTCAGAACCCGAGGAATCAAGGGTATGGGAGGAAACACGTAAAGGAGTTGTGAGCTCCAACTCAACTGAAACGCGTCCCCCAAAGCTCCCTGCATCGGATACTGGAGACTGCAGAATGACGGGCAGTGAGCGTTCTCGTGAGTGGCAAACAGGTCCACCCGAGGAGTTCCCCACGTCCGAAAGACGTGACGAACCACCTCTGGATGGAGCCTCCACTCGTGGTCGGCGGAGAACTGCCGATTGAGACTGTCTGCACGTTCAGAACTCCGGCCAGATGATTTGCCATCAGACAAATCTGATGATCCTGAGCCCAGGACCAGAGACGAAGAGCCTCTCTGCAGAGACAATGCGACCCCACTCCTCTCTGCTTGTTGACATACCACATCGCGGTAGTGTTGTCCGTCAGGACTTGAACCGACTGACCGCAAAGGGAAGGGAGGAAGGCCTTGAGCGCCAAACG
The DNA here is from genome assembly GCF_964204655.1 of Triturus cristatus. Classification (NCBI taxonomy): domain Eukaryota; kingdom Metazoa; phylum Chordata; class Amphibia; order Caudata; family Salamandridae; genus Triturus; species Triturus cristatus. The sequence goes on along the minus strand of NC_140581.1, from coordinate 763,063,120 downwards.
TATTGCACGCAATTCCAGAAGGTTGATGTGAAGCAACCTCTCCTCTGGAGACCAAAGACCCTTGATCTCCAGATCCCCCAGATGCGCACCCCACCCTAAAGTGGATGCATCCGTTATCACTGTGGCCACCTATGGAGGTAGATGGAAGGACTTTCCTTCAGATAGATTGCCATCCACGCTCCACCAAGACAGATCCGCCGCAGCTTCTCTGGAGATCCTCACAGACTCCCTGAGATTTCCCTTGTGCTGATACCACTGCCTGCGGAGGCACCACTGGAGGGCCCTCATATGCCAGCGTGCATGGATGACCAACAGAATGCAGGAAGCAAACAGACCGAGCAGACGAAGGACCTTCAGGACTGGAACAACCGCTCCATTGTAAAACAAAGGAATCATTTCCTGTATGTCGAGAATCCTTTGTGGAGGTGGAAATGCTCGACACACAGTAGTGTCCAGTACTGCCCCTATGAACAGGTTGCGCTGAGAGGGCACCAGGTGAGACTTGGGCACGTTTATCGAGAACCCCAATTTGTACAACAGCTGGGATGTAACTTGCAGATGATGATGCACCTTCTCTGGCGACTCCGCTTTGATCAGCCAGTCGTCCAGATAGGGGAAAACTGGAATCCCCGACCTCCTGAGATGGGCTGCCACCACTGCTATCACCTTGGTGAAGACTCAAGGTGCAGTAGTAAGACCAAACGGAAGGACCGCAAACTGATAATGTTGCGACCCTACTGTAAAACGGAGATACTTCCTGTGCAACTTCAGGATGGGGATGTGGAAATATGCATCCTGCAAGTCGATGGACACCATCCAGTCCTCCTGTTGCGGCGCTTGAAGAACCTGCGCAAGGGAGAGCATTTTGAACTTCTCTTGCTTCAGAAAAAGATTCAAGATCCTGAGGTCCAGGATTGGACGCAGCCTGCCATCCTTCTTTGGAATCAGGAAATACCGGGAGTAGCATCCCTGACCCCTTTCCTGCTCTGGAACCACCTCTATCGCACCTTTTTTTAGTAACGTTAGGACCTCCTCCTGCAGGAGAAGAAGATGGTTCTCTGAGCAAGCACCTTGGCAAGGAGGGTAATTTGGAGGAAATTCCCGAAAGGGAAGGACGTACCCATTTTCTACAAGATCTAGAACCCAAAGGTCTGTAGTAACCAATTCCCAATCTTGTAGAAAATGGGTAAGCCGGCCCCCCACCGGACCAGCATGATCCAGAATGGTGGATCTAGGGCTGCTTTGCAGTGGTGGGAGGGACGGAGGAAGAGGAAGAAGAGGAGGAGAGCTGCTGACCTCGAGCACGACCTCTGATTCTGCCCCTGTAGCTTTTATACAGGGTGTTCTGTTGCTGTTGCTGTTGTTGCTGCTGCTGCTGGGGCTGCCTGGAAGTACGAAAGGACGATCTTCCAAAGCCCCTGCACCTCCTAAAAGAACCCCTAGGTTGTGTCTGCAGACCCAGAGATTTGGCCATGGCTTTGCTTTCTTTAAATCTTTCCAATGCAGCATCAGCTTTTTTACCAAAAAGCCCAGAACCGTCAAAAGGCAAGTCCAGAAGAGTTGCCTGCACATCAGGGGAAAACTCAGATGACTTCAGCCACGCACTCCTCCTTGTGGCAACAGAAGAGCCCATGATTCTAGCGACAGAGTCCGCAGTATCCAGGCCGCTCTGGATAACTTGACGCGCAGCCACCTGAGTGTCTGATAGCACCTCATTAAAGTTCTGTCTATCCTCCTCTGACAATTTAGGGGCCAGTTGTTTCACTGAATCCATTAGAGCATGGATATATCGGCCCAAAAGACAGGTGGCATTTGTTGATTTTAAAGCCATACTGGCAGAGGAGAAGACTTTCTTGGCTGATTGGTCGAGTTTTTTAGCATCCCTGTCGCTAGGGACTTGGGGAAAGACACATGAAGATCTTTTAGAACAAGCATCCTGAACCACTAGACTCTCCGGAGAAGGATGGGAAGTCAGAAAGTCTGGGACCCCTGGAGCCGCCCTATATCTTCTTGCTACAGTTTTAGAGACGGCAGGAACAGAGAAGGGCTTACACCATACTTCCATGACCGGTTCAATAATGACGTCATTAAATGGAAGCAAGGGTTCCGATACAGAAGAGGGAGAATGTAAAACCTCTGTGAGGATGTTCGGCTTAAACTCAGCAGATGGTAACTGCAGATCCAAAAGCTTAGCCGCTTTTTTAATGACTAAGTGGTAGGGAGCCACATATTTTGAAGGAGTATCAGCCGGAGGAGTAATCTCCCACTCAGGTGACAAGTCCAGGCCACTAGCCTCTTTCAACTCCTCAAAAAGATCATCATATCCATGAGCTCACCTTCTTCCATCTCCTCAACCTGGTACCTCTAGTACCCTTTGAGCCTCTCTCCTGGATCTGATTCTCACAACAGGAGTCGGCGGCGCCGTAACCGAATCAGACGGCGCCAGCGTCGAACCTGGATCCAGAGGAGCAGCCGGAGCCAAACGAGGTCGAGCCGGAGCCGGTGAAGATGGAAGCGGCGTCGATGTCCTCGGCGCCGGGAAATGCCAAGACGGCGTCGCCGGGAAAAATGGCATAAAAGGAGCTTGAGGGTAAGCTTTAGGAACTCCCAAGTTGAAAGCCATTGGACCCATGGGACCCGAAGGCGCTCCAGAGGGGTACATAGCTCTAGTAAAGACCCCATACATCGCATTTAAATAATGCGTTGGATCTTGACCCGGGCCTGGAAAGGGAGGATATGGCTCAGGCTGAGGCATAACCAGCGGAGTCGATTACTCGTCCGGAACCGTAACTTCCTCAACTGGAGCCAGAGAAGGAGCCGGCGTCGGAGATGGAGCTGGGGCCGGAGAATGCTCCGGTTGAAGCCACAGGCGAGGTCAGGCCAACAGGAGAGGCAGGAACAGCGACAGGAGAAGGAGACACAAAGTTCATACAACGTCGAGAAGGTGAGGTCGATCTCGGAGCCGCATCCCTGTCCGAACGATGTCGAGAACCATGCCTCTTCTTTTTTTTGTGCTTCTTGGACTTCGAAGCATGCCCCGACGTCGACTTCGATGCTGACTTCGACCTTGACCTCGATCTTGATCTTCTTTGACCTCTCTTCTCCTTTTTTATTCTGGCAATGAATAACTTAGCCTCTCTTTCCTTCAAAGCTTTCGTACTCATCTTGCGGCAGCAAGAGCACCCTTCAACATCATGATCCGATGAAAGGCACCAGACACAGTCCTCGTGATGATCCGTGATCGACATGTGCTTACCGCACTCCCTGAAAGGCTTGAACCCGGACTTCTTAGTCAACATTTTCCAACTGCAAATAAGAAGAAAGAGAGATACCAGGAGGAAAACAAAGTAACCAGCCAAACCTACAGAGAGTCCCCGAAAACCGTTAGCGTCAATGGCGCGGAAAAAAGGGAACTGACGTCATCACGCCGACGAGGTCTTCTTATGGATCCAGTGACGTAAGCGGAGTCGCAAGCGGAGCCGTGCCTCTGTGACGTCGTCTTCGACCTCATCAGCGTGGAGAGCTACAAAAGTTTCCGAATGTTGCTGGCGCAGGGTATATTCACAAGGTGAGGAATCCACTGGCAGATGTATCCATCAGAAAGTACAAGCATTCCTTGTGGGGATCCTCAGAAAACAATCTGGCTTTCCCACATGATCTGCAAGAACTGAAAAGTCTCTTTTTACAGCCTTCAGACATTTTGAATAGAATATAGGTGAAAAACAGTACTCACTTCCAACTGTTGAAGGTCAAAAGTTCAGCAAAGAACAAACTGAGCTAGGCTCAGGAAGACTCCTTCTCACACGACGACGGTTGGAAATCTGAGGTATGGTGGCTATGCTGGGGATGGTGTATCTCAGGGCTGGAAGCTGATTGGCTGTTGTTTGGGCCACATAATGAGGATAAGTGGTTACCCAGGATATACTTTTCTATGGTTTCTAGGCAGCTTTTTCTTTTCCTGCTATGGTTATTCTTTTACCGTGGGACTCCCACCATGACGACGGGGAAGATACAAGCATGTGAATCTATGAAAGATTCAATACTGGAGAAATGGTAAGTCCAGAATTTGCAGCAAAATTAGCAAGGAGGCAGAAAGCATCCCTATTAGCATGGGAAAGTCATCTGGCTCACCCCCAAATTTGAGGGTTTATATAAGAAATCTGCTCATAAGATAGAATGAAAACTGCAAAATCGTAAAAGTGTGAGCAAAACAATACAATTCTTAGCACATCAAATCACAGAAATATTGATCGTCATACAATGTCACAAGGTCTTACTATCTAAGCACTATCCCACTATTGAATATTGGTTTAGCCCCTTTCTGACCTAAAGTCATCTTGAGTTGTCAGTGCAAACTAGTTACAAAATAACAGTGAACAATTGAGAATGAATGTAATATCCCATGCAAGCGGAAGGCAACTTGAAAGTGATACAATACTAAGCCCCTGTTAGTAAGCTTCCTTCGAGAACTATCAATGGAAATAAACAAGCATTATACAGCTTGACTCTGTTTGCAGCAGAAATAATAAACAGTGATTGTCACAGGGTGAGATATCCATTTTGTACAAGATGAAGTTGATGCCTAGTTCTGGACTTGTTAGCCTAAGCCAGGAAAATACACTCTAACAAGTCATATTAAAATAGTTTCAAAGGCCATAACATCCCCTGCCCCTACCTCTCACCACCCTGCCATCACACTATACTCGAACCCACTGGGATCTTGTAGTAGAAGCTGTGCCCTCCAGAACACCTTCTCCTTCTTTCATCTTCTGTCACTGCCCTCTCTGATCAAGTCTCCTCTGCATGTGCCACCCCCTTACACACATCGCTTGCCAATAGGGGAGGTGGGTCATCATACTCAAACATTTGTCAATACCAGAACATCTGCTGCCCTTGGTTGGAGAACTCAACCCTCACTGAAAATGTCTTAGTTCAAAGTAAATCCTCTACACACTGTTCACAATATTGAATCTGTGCAGTCTCTGCCACAATCCCAAACGGTCTCCACAGATGCAGCATCAGTTCCATTGACTAAAGACGCCGTTCTGCTAGACCCATATTCTGAAGCTCATCTCTGCAGGAATGAGAATGGGATCTAGGACCCGTAGCTCAGCAATCCAGCTAGGTAGCTGGTTTTGCCAGCCCTAAATTCCTTTTTTAAGGAAAAAGAAAGATTATGTCACTGGCACATTTCCTAATGCAAATTAAATACTTTTAAAGAGATAGTGTGTCTTGAAAAGCGCCCTGGGATCACACACTGGGAGGTAATAATGTGGGTGCCAAACCATACCCCAAAATTTGGACACCCGAAAATGTACCTCATTCAGTTCTCCAGCAGTTTACTAGATCAGAGATGGTGTTCTAATTTCAATTTCAAAATAATTGTTTTTTTTCAAAAGTCTTTCAGTTCATACTCTTAGTGAATTTTCATCGATTTATCTCACTTGAAAAATTCTATCTTTACAGCCTTTTAAAATCTTTCAAGGTGGTTCTTCCCCTAATTCACTTTCAAAGGCACTTCCAAAACTGTATTGGTAACGCTTTATGGGGCAGTAGATCTCAGACTCTGAATCTTCTTCCTCTGACTCTGTAGCTCAATATACCCATTCAGGTGATGCATTCTTTTGATTTCTCTTTCTACCTCATCTTTTAGCAACAGGTGAGACACTTTCACTATTTTTTTAATCTAGCTCAATTCCTTTAAGAAACTTCATCAATTTTAGACTCTCTTGGTTCTATGTTTGACAATGCTTTCTTTTGCAGGTTCTTTTCAATTACTTGTTTTCTTCCGGTATCTCTCTTTCCTTTGTTTCTCGATTCACTGATGGGCTTGAACCTCCATAAATTTCAACTGCACGATTCACTGTGAGCTGTTTTCTTCCTGTTGGGGTTCATGTAACTGTAGTCTTTCATGGTTTGGATTAGAGACTACCTCTTCTGGCTGCCACTCATGCCTTTGACTTGAACTTTGCAACAGTTTTTTACTTTGATTCATGCTTCGAAAATGGACAGCAGCACCACTGGTAGAAGTACCAGGTTCTTCAACAGAACTTTCACTGATCTGGAATTTTATTACCTCTCTTTCTTCACCAGTTTAGACATTTTCAACACCATCTGCATCCACGCCGTGAACTTCAGCTTGACTTTGTGAATCCGTGGCTCTTTTTGCAACTCCTTCTTCTTCTGTCGCCTTCACTCAAGTGAGCGGTGTAGATCTGTGGAAATGTGGATTTTCCTGGTCAGTTATGTCCCCTATCTTGGACCCAACGGTTCTATATGCATGTTACAAGTACATGTATGTTCCCTCCAGTTCCAGTTTCTAAGACGCAAACATATGTGTGTCTACCGTCAACATGTTCTCTGTCAGATCCGCCATCAATGGGCTGGATATTCGATTCCTAAGTATAAAAGGCCACCGACTTTATATGGCCAAGTTACTCCATTTTTACAGTTCAGGCGAGTAGGCCCGATTCTGTCCTCAAAGCCTTTCCCTGCTCTCTGTCTCTGACAGCTTCAGCTTGAGCTCGCATCTGTATCCATGAACTTTGTCCTACTCCCTGTGCAGCTAACGGTGCCTGCCTCGGCTAGTTTTCGCCTGTCTGCCAAGAAGTTGTATTTCACCTTCGAATTATCTATTTTGCTCTTCAGCCGATGCATTCTTGCCTAGTAGTTTAAGTAAACATTCCTCCAGTTACCAAGCAAAAGGCCAGGCTTCTCTGTCTTCATGCAAGTGATTCATAGCCCTGTTGCTATGGAAAGTTTTCTGCCCCTCGCATCTCATATAGACACTTAGACGCTTGTACACGCACATAGTCAGTATAGAATAGATTCTGTCCGAGAGTCTCTTCCTTGTGGATAACATAGTTCTTTAAACATAGGATGTTAGATATGATTTGGGATTAGGATGACTTGACCCCAGACTTCTCGTCTCCACATGTAGAGCTAAATGTCAAGTCCCCTTCACCCCCTAGTTACACGTCAATTACACGTCATGCTGCTGCGCGCGCATCTATGCCAAGTATTATCTTATAGATCCACCTATGTCTGATAATGCAAGCCAATTATGTTTCTTTTATTCCTTATTACGCCTAGTTTCGATTATGTCATTGTTACGTCATTTTTCTTATCAAATGTTACGCCTTCTACATTCGTTTCATTGTAATGCACTTATTATAAAAATGTATGTCTGTTAATAAGTTATTGTACTTCACTTCCTGAACCCTCGTGGTGACGGAACCTGAAGGCCGCCACTCGAGTCGGCCATTTTGAATGGAATAAAGCCCATTAGAAAACCTCTTATACCACGGATTCTGCCTCTTGTTATTTTGAGCTATTTTACTTTATTTTAAGACTCCGTACGAAATTCAGTCAGGTAATATTTATTTTATTTACCACATAATGGCGCCCGAACAGGGACACTTTCTCATCTCACGCGCCGGCGGTGCGTTGCAGGCCCGGTCTCCTGCCACAGCTGGACGGACCATAAACGCGTACCAGCAGGATTTCCTGTAAGCTCCCTCCGGTCAAGCGGGGGCGACTGAGGCTGCGATCAACCCAGACGAGGCGGTGAGAAGTGCGAAGTATCCCGACCAGAGCCTAGCTGAGAGAGCAAGATCCGAGGTATACAGAGGCCCACCAGGTTTTCCGAAATTCCGACGTCCAGAGGGTCCGATGTCCGCAGTTATCGAGTCCTGTCCATTCTCTGAGGCCTTCCGTTTCAAGGAGCTACTCGGTGAGTACCATCGCCGGGGAGGCATGTTGACGTGCACATAGGTTGTGCCGGTTAAGACGGATTTGGGTACACAAATCCGGTCTGCACTGTTTAGCAGTGTATATGTACTGTTTAGCAGTATATCAAGTATTCCGAAGTATTCAGTTATTGTCAAGAATTCAGCGTGGTGATTAGTTAAGCAGACTGTCATCATTGTCGACCATTATTAAATGTTTAATGTTTAATGTTTAAAGTATTCAGAAAATGTCTTGCATATTGTGGTATGAATGACTGTTCATTGTTCACTGTTCATTATTGTGTTTCTCGTATTAAGTAAGTTCAAGAGTAAGTATCAGATCAGTTGTTAATATGCCGCTCTTCTCGAAGTTAAGACAGATTACCACCAGAAAAGGGGTGCTTGAAGAAGCAGTTCCTATTCCTCCTAGAGACACTCCAGGACATTTCATGTACCATAAACATGGCATAGATGCCATATTGTTTCTTGATCTATGGGTAGATTATACCAAGGGATAACCGGAAAGTCAAAGGTGGCCCATAGCGGGAACCTGGGATGCAGAGTGCATCATGAAAGTGGAGGAAGAGTTATGGAAAAGAAAGGTCAGACAGTCACAGAAAGACGCTATCGAGTTATGGCGTAAAGAATCTCATAGACGAACAGAAAAAGCACGTAGACAAGAAGAGAGGAGTAAAGAAAGTTCAAATAAAGTTCAAGAAAATCTATTAATTGAGGAAGGTATCCGAGTGAAATCAGAACAAGTAAATAGACAAAGTAATGCTCTTATGAATGGTATGTATCCCCTTCTAGCCGAAGGATTACCTAAGGCTGCTCCAGAGATACCAAAAGACTTGCCACCCCCATTATTTCCAATTAAGGTACATCCAAAAGGGCGTCCCAGAACCGCAGAAGACGTTTTCCTTTCCTCATATCTAGATGATGCAGCCCCCGAGTATGCTAACGCCACACCACATAGACCGTCTGGCGGAGGGGTTCAACGTCAGGATCAGGTATCTGTCCCCGTGCAACAGCAAGTCCCGACGCAAGTTTCGGCAAGCACATCTGTTTCCGCATCTGTTTCCGCAGTCGACTCTACAGGGGTATCGACACCCATAGTTGCTGTGTCACGTTCAACGAACCCTTTCACACCCGACGCCCCAGATGGGGCCACGGGAGGTGCTAGCAGTACTTTTACACCACCTAGAATAAATAAACTTGTCTTTCAAGAGTCAGCACATTCACGTACACCTAAGTTCGTAAGTGAACGTGCGCTTAAGGAACTCCTTGTAAATTGTAGATATGACCCGGTGGTTGGTAAAGAGGATGAAATGGTCCTGGCATCATTACGTATTAGGCGAGCCGCAGAGTATTTAGCAAGGTTACCAGGGATGACTACGCATCTGGATAACATATATCATTTTGTTCAAACAGGACGAGATCCAGGATGTATTAACAGAGCTATGGAATTCCAGAAAGTAGAAATACAGGGGGAACTGTTACGTTTCCTCATAAACTGTGTGATCAGAAATCAAGATCGTCCGGGGGTAGACATGAACGTAATGCTTACTCTTACAAGATGGAGTCAGAATATATCAGAAGGGAGACACGATAAGCAAAATTGTATAATAGCCATGTGCCGAAAAATCCGTAAAGAAATAGAACGTATTCATGCAGAAAGATTGGGAACAGACGAGTTTGAGCAAGATGAAGTGTCCGAATCAGGGGACTCTGCAAGACAGTCAGAGACCATAGCCTATGTAGGCAGAGGAAGATCCTGTGAAAATACTAGATGTTTTTCTGATCCCATACATTCTGTATGTCCAAATAATAGCAGAACGTATCCAACGCCTGTAATAAATCTGAAGTCTCCTGAACATTCGTTTCAAGCCGCAGATAAAATACTACGAGAACGAAGGGGTTACCACCTCCTCGATTCCATGGATGAGCAAGAATTAGCCAGATCAGCCGTTCACTGGATCGTTAGTCCTGAAAAATATGGTGATGAGACCGTAGCACACACGTTTCTCAATCTCAGTACAGATGAACAACGTTTAGCTGGAATCTATATGATTCAGCAACTCCTCATATTATATAAGAGCCAACATGCTGACCCTGGTCCTTTACCTGATATATTAACGGAACTACTTACGTACAGATGGAGAGGTTCTAGTAACAAGCTAATTAAAGAGATATTAGTGTCACGTAAGCAGTACGTCCTTTTTGTAAATCCAGATTCTCTCTCCCTGCCCCCCAGAGAAAGAGCACCGTACTACATGGATAGACAAAATCCTTTACGAGAAGTGCACCCAATAAAAGGCGAAGACAATGAGTTTCACCGTGTATTTGTTTACACACCCATATCAAAAATGGAATTATTAGAAATGAAGAAAGTAGTACCTAGCCATGATAAAGACCCAGCGGGTTTCCACCGAGAAATTAAAGACATGTTACTGATGGGAGAGTACACCTTTCCTGATATTATGACGATATTAAAGGTGCTTTTGCCTGCTGGCATTTATGAAAAACTGAAAGAAAAAGAGTGGGAAGTGGGAGACCAAAAGATAGACTGGACAGCATTAGCAGAGGAAGAAAGGGGCCGAACTGCAGGTTCGGGGCTCGGGGATAAAGTTAAACTATTACCAGGTTTACTAGTACAGGTACTGCCACGTTTATTAACTACAAAAAAGGAAGATTGGGGTGCAATCACAGCCTGCAAACAAAAGCAAGATGAAGACACAAGCGATTATTATGCTCGATTTGAAAAATGTTTTGGTATAAATAGTGGTATAAAAGCAAGTAGTGACTCATATCCACATTTATTTGTGACAAAATTAGTGGAAAATGCATTACCTCCAGTAAAGAATAGAATATTGAAATTCGAGAGTACCTGGCAAAGTAACACTCCGTCGCAAATGCTACAAATGTTACAGTATCATCACAATAGAATTAGGGATGAACAAGAACACGAGCATAGACGCATGAAGGATACAAAAATGAAAATGCTAGTTTCTCAGACAGTACCAGCAGATGGTCACAAAAAGAGTGTGACACATTCTGGTGATTCTGCAGTTCCTGTAAAAGGAACCTGCAATTACTGTAAACAACTGGGCCATCATGTACACGATTGTCCAGTCCTGAAACGTAATATAGCTACAGGCATTACAAAGGAGAGACCACGATTAGTTAGACAAGATCAGAATGAACAAGGAGCTATGCTGCATGGACAGTCCGTGCCAGTTCAGCAACAGTCCATGCCAGCCTCACAGCAACCCATACAGTTTGTGCCAGCTGCACCACCGTTGCCTGCTACTGCCACACAAACCGCAACACGACAACTGTATCAGACTGCACAGTATGAATACCCTGAATACCAGCGTTACGCATGAACCAGCCTAGAGAGGGAAGTTGACTTACCACTTATCGAGATTCCTGTAGATCAAGAAGGACCTTATGTACATAGTGAATTATTAGGTCAAGATAGAAAATTCTTACTCGATACAGGGGCAAGTCGAACAACTATAAAACGTAGTGAAGTTCCAGGGGCACCCCTCTCAGGCTCTCAAAATGTTTCCCTTGGTTTTTCAGGAAAACCTATTGTTAATGAAGTATCAAAGCCTCTACCACTTACGATAGGACCTTTGACACGAACTACAGATTTATTGCTTACTAAATCATGCCCAGAAAATCTGTTAGGAATTAAAACTCTGAAAGCACTAGGAGCCATAATATGTTGTTCTCCGGAAGGAGTAAGGTTGTTTTTACGTGATTTTAAAGGTCACTATGTGTCTAGAGACATGGATCCCCGACTACAGACTTTACCAGTACATCTATGGGCACAAGGCCCTACGGATGTTGGCTGCATGAACATTACACCCTATCGAGTCACACTGAAAGCAGGAGTGGTACTACCACGAATGCGACAATACAAGTTACCGCATGATGCTGTAGTGGCTTTGCTGAAAATCATTGATGAGCTAATTGCCCAGGGAGTAGTTGTAGAAACAGACTCCAATGTATGTAATTCACCGATAATTCCGATTCTTAAACGAACTGATCCTACTGCTCCACCAGTGTACCGATTGGTTATTGATTTGCGTGAACTAAACAAGTGTATTGTACCACAATTCCCTGTGGTCCCTGATATATCATCGTTATTGACAGCAATTGATTCCGAAGCAACATTCTTTACTGTAATTGATCTCAAGAATGCCTTTTTCAGCGTCCCAATAGATCCGGAAAGCCAATACTTGTTCGGATTCAGTTTAAATGGGCGCAGCTTTAAATTCTCACGCGCTCCCCAAGGATTTACAGAAAGCCCCAGCATCTACAGCCAAGCACTGAAACGAGAACTTGACAGTATCCACATGCCAGTCAATACAGCACTGCTTCAATATGTCGATGATCTGCTGATCACCGCGAGAAGCGAGCCAGAATGTGAAAAAGCTTCTCTGACAGTTTTACATTTCCTAGCCGACAAGGGGCACAAGGTGTCCCCTTCTAAGCTGCAATTCTGTGTTCAGCGAGTTATTTATCTTGGTCACTCGCTGTCCAAGGAGGGAAGGCAGCTTACACCAGATCGCATCCAGTTAATTGCTAACATGTCAATACCCCAGACACAAAAGGAGGTGCGGGCTTTTATAGGCCTCACTTCATATTGTAGACAGTGGATCCCTCAGTACGCATTTCTAGCAAAACCACTCATTCAGTTAACCACACAGGAGGCAGCCACATCGATTGTTCTCCCTTGGACTCAGGAACATACACAAGCTTTTGAAAGCCTAAAGGAAGCTTTATGTCAAGCACCTGTTTTAGCAACACCATGTTATAGCAAACATTTTACACTCTTTGTTACAGAACGCGAAGGTACTGCCTTATCAGTACTCACTCAGGATCAAGCAGGATCACGCAAGCCATGTGCTTATTTTTCCAGTACATTAGATCCCGTAGCTCAGGCTTTGCCTGCATGCCTGAAATCAGTGGCAGCGACAGCTTTAGCAATTAGACAAAGCGATGCCATAGTATTAGGACACCCATTGACAGTACAAGTACCACATGCAGTAGAGGTTCTTGTGAACCGAACACAAACACAACACTTGACCATAGCAAGACTTACTGGTTATGAACTGACATTGTTTCAACCACACATAGAGATCCGACGGTGTAATACATTGAATCCTGCTACACTATTACCTGTAATTGGAACAGACCCACTAGCTCATGATTGTGTTGAAATCATTGAAATAAAGACGAAACCTAGACAAGACTTGACAGACGTTCCATTGCTAGATCCAGACCTGACGTTATATGTAGATGGTTCGTGTATGAGGACAAGTACAGGAAATTTAGTTGCCGCATATGCAGTCACAACAGACACTGAAGTTATTGAGACAAATTGTATAGATACTTTGTCAGCCCAAGCAGCAGAACTTGTTGCTCTAACACAAGCCTGTATTCAAGCCGCGGACAAGAAAGTCAACATATATACTGATTCACGTTATGCATTTGGAGTCGTACATGACTTCGGAGTGCTTTGGCGGGAGAGGGGTTATTTAACTTCTCATGGAACACATATTCAACACGGGTCCCTCATTCATGCTCTGTTAGACGCGATTCATTTACCGACTGCAATATCAATTATGAAATGTAAAGCACACACGAAGGTTACTGATATCATTTCTCAAGGCAATGATTTAGCTGACAGAACAGCCAAACAGACTGCTCAGAATCGCACATCCGACATGACAAAGCCAATAGTTCAGACACCAACACAGTGTATGACAATTAAGGATCCCACACTTGATGTAATTGACATACAGACACATGCCACAGCAGAAGAAATAAAGAAGTGGACTGAACTAGGAGGGATCCAGACAGATCAAGGATGGATGACGAAAGAGAAATCTGTATGGTTTCTCCCTGATTCCATGGTTCAAGCCATTATAGCTACAGTTCACAGTCCAGCACATTTAGGAGAGAAGGCTATGCTAGACAGCATTCAGCACATTTGGTTCAATAAACATTTACGAGCAGCAGCTAAACAAAAAGTTCGTACCTGTATGATATGTTGTCAGTTTAATCCAGGAAAGAGTGTTCCCGTAGAGCAGGGTGGATTTCAGCCTCCTGACCATCCTTTTGAAGTCCTCCAGATGGATTATATTCAGATGGAACGTTGTCGAGGATTCAAATATGTCCTCGTAGTTGTCTGCGCTCTCTCCCGTTGGACAGAGGCGTATCCCGTATCAGATTACACTGCCCCGACTACTGCCAAGCAGCTAGTTCGAGAATTCTTCCCACGGTACGGTTTACCACGTGTTGTATATTCAGATAACGGCCAGCCTTTCTCATCCGAATTAATGAAACATGTCTCACTTTTGTTGGGATATCAGTGGAAATTCCACTGTGTCCGACACCCCGAGGCAGCAGGTCTCGTGGAACGACATAATCAACTTTTAAAAATCAGATTGTCCAAAATATGTCAGGAAAAAGGTGTGGACTGGATAGTAGCCTTACCAGTTGCGCTATTCTACATGAGAATGGTAGCACACTCTCGAACAGGGCTATCCCCGTATGAGGTGATCTTTGGTAGACCACCGAATATGTGGGGGACGCCTATACCCCGTAAAATAACTGATGTTGACTGTAATATGCTGACAGATTACCTGGCTTCCTTGATGTCTGCACTACAATCTTCTCGTTCACAGGTGGTCGCAGCTTTTCCTGACAACACTGAGGTGAAACCCCATGACGTGGTCCCCGGGGACTTTGTCCTGGTTCGGAATTTTGATAGGAAAAGCCAATTGGATCCTAGGTGGAAGTTGCCTAAGCAGGTCCTGCTGACGACCAGAACAGCTGTGAAGATCGAAGGACGGAAAGGATGGGTGCATTCCACCCATATAAAAAAATTTCATGGACTACCTTCAGATATAGACACTGTGCCCTGCACTCCCTCACAGACTGATTCAAAACTTCCTTTTGTTGAACAAAATGACTCTCAGTGCTATAAACAGAAACTCAGGTCCAGATCTAAACTGTCGGACGATTTGATTGTTTAAGTCCTCTCCAAGGTGAAGCGGTTGAATCTGTCCCGACATGTATCCCTTAGGTCTGAATGATGCAGAGTCCAGAATCATAATGAAACGACATGCTTATTGTAAATTACTGCGTAACCACTGTATTGTGACATTATTAATTTTGTTTTTATTGAGTATTTTAGTAATTATTACGAGTATGATTTTGCACATATATCATCCTGTTTCTAAACGTGTTTTCAATATAACTGATGAACATTCTTTTAGTGACCTACCGCCACATGAGTTGTCCTATAGACTTGCGCTGCGCAATAACACATTCATTAGTATGTTACATCATTCCCATCAGACTAGTAATGCGACCAATTGTTGGGTGTGTGGCCGACTCCCTCCCTATCAGAATAACAAAGGAGTTCTGCCTTTCTTTCCACATCCGTTTACACGCAATGGCTCCTGTGGAGCATGGTTTAGTTTATTAAATTCCATAGACCCAGACACAGCAGTTTATCAACAACATTGGATATGGGGAAATCTAAATCTAGTTTTATTCAAAGTCTGTCACCCTAATAAGGAGGGTCACCCCAGTAGAACAGGAACTGATTTAGAAAATGAAGTGTATAAATTAGGTAATTTTACGCCTAATCTTATGATTTTGAATGTCAAATCCGAAGTTGAACTAATTCTGCCCACTATGTCAGTATTTCCAGTAAAGGGTGAATTATGTGTGAGAAAAGTTGGTTCCATACATATGGGCCATAGCCAATGCGTTACTACAGTAGAATATAGTGATCAAGGCAAATCTTCATTTAGAGCTTCTCGCCATTCTTACTTCATATGTGGTCAGACGGCATATATGCGTCTGCCTCTAGATTGGGATGGTACCTGTTACATAGCATTCCTTCTGCCACCTGTTTTCCTAGCTCCTCCTGATTATTATCGAAATGTTCATTTAGTACACAATAGAGAGCGAAGAGATCTCCCAGTTGTCGATTATACTGAGACGGCATGGGACAAGTATGTAGATTTCAATAAAGGTATCTTTCCCTATATAGGTACAATATCAAATAGTAAGCTGATACGCAGACTCACCAAGACTCTTGAAGCTGTAGTAAACGAGACTATAGCCGCCCTAGGCAATCTGACAGAGGAACAATCAGTGATGAGAATTGTTGTTCTCCAGAATCGTCTTGTCCTTGACGTCATCCTGGCCGATAGGGGCGGAGCTTGCAGGGTCATCGGATCCAGCTGCTGCATTTTCATACCAGAAAATTCGCCATCTGTATATAAAGCTATAACACGCCTTCATAAGATTGTAAGCCAGATACACGAGAATCCAGGCACTTGGACGTGGTCCGGGTGGTTTTGGAGTGTGATATCAGCCTGGGGATGGAGAGTTCTATCCTTCCTAGGTATTGGCCTTCTTATGCTTTTCAGTTGTTGCATATGTTTGCAATGTGGACCAGCGATTTGTGGTCTGTGTGCCACATCGTGTATTCCACATCAAGGTTTTCGCTCAAGATCCCGGAAGAAGAAGGAAGAAGAAATGATGCTCCATGAGCAAATCGATGGAATGATGAAGATTGATGTCTCGTGAAGGGCAAGAAGGGGACAAGGAGGGAATGTGGAAATGTGGATTTTCCTGGTCAGTTATGTCCCCTATCTTGGACCCCAACGGTTCTATATGCATGTTACAAGTACATGTATGTTCCCTCCAGTTCCAGTTTCTAAGACGCAAACATATGTGTGTCTACCGTCAACATGTTCTCTGTCAGATCCGCCATCAATGGGCTGGATATTCGATTCCTAAGTATAAAAGGCCACCGACTTTATATGGCCAAGTTACTCCATTTTTACAGTTCAGGCGAGTAGGCCCGATTCTGTCCTCAAAGCCTTTCCCTGCTCTCTGTCTCTGACAGCTTCAGCTTGAGCTCGCATCTGTATCCATGAACTTTGTCCTACTCCCTGTGCAGCTAACGGTGCCTGCCTCGGCTAGTTTTCGCCTGTCTGCCAAGAAGTTGTATTTCACCTTCGAATTATCTATTTTGCTCTTCAGCCGATGCATTCTTGCCTAGTAGTTTAAGTAAACATTCCTCCAGTTACCAAGCAAAAGGCCAGGCTTCTCTGTCTTCATGCAAGTGATTCATAGCCCTGTTGCTATGGAAAGTTTTCTGCCCCTCGCATCTCATATAGACACTTAGACGCTTGTACACGCACATAGTCAGTATAGAATAGATTCTGTCCGAGAGTCTCTTCCTTGTGGATAACATAGTTCTTTAAACATAGGATGTTAGATATGATTTGGGATTAGGATGACTTGACCCCAGACTTCTCGTCTCCACATGTAGAGCTAAATGTCAAGTCCCCTTCACCCCCTAGTTACACGTCAATTACACGTCATGCTGCTGCGCGCGCATCTATGCCAAGTATTATCTTATAGATCCACCTATGTCTGATAATGCAAGCCAATTATGTTTCTTTTATTCCTTATTACGCCTAGTTTCGATTATGTCATTGTTACGTCATTTTTCTTATCAAATGTTACGCCTTCTACATTCGTTTCATTGTAATGCACTTATTATAAAAATGTATGTCTGTTAATAAGTTATTGTACTTCACTTCCTGAACCCTCGTGGTGACGGAACCTGAAGGCCGCCACTCGAGTCGGCCATTTTGAATGGAATAAAGCCCATTAGAAAACCTCTTATACCACGGATTCTGCCTCTTGTTATTTTGAGCTATTTTACTTTATTTTAAGACTCCGTACGAAATTCAGTCAGGTAATATTTATTTTATTTACCACAGATCCACTGCAGGATATTTCACTGCAGTGTTTGTTGTTAGGATTACCAGATAGGGTCCGCATCAGGGTTGCTCAAGGCAATTTTTCCTCAGGTATTTTCAGACCACTATCCAGTCTCTAGGGTTCAATCCATGACATGGTACTTCTTTTGTTGCTTCTGTTGCCACATTCAACTGAGAGACAGATTTCACCATATCAGCCAGAACGTTGCAGTAATCTAGCATGATGTCATCAGTTATCGAAACTAATGCAGCTGAAAGAATATAAGTCGATCTCATTGCTCTGAGCATAATCACCTCATAAGGTGACTGACCCGTTTTTTTGTCTGGGGTACATCTGATGCTCATCAAAACAAAGGAGAGACCATCCAGCCATTTCAAAGCAGTAGAAGTATAGACTTTAGCTAATTTGTTCTTGAGAGTTCCATTCATCCTCTCAACCACTCCAGAAGATCAAGGGTGATAACTACAATTGTAAAGTATGAAATACAATCTGTCTCAATAGCAGTTGGCAAACCAAAACATGGAATCAATTCTCTTATCAAACGTTTAGCAACACTAAGGCTATCTGATTTCTGAGTGGGACAGGCCGCAAAACAGGGCAAACTCAAAGTTTATAGATCTTTCTTTAGAATTTGGCGAAAAATGTAAGGACTTTCAGTATACCCTTGTGGAATTCTACACCACACAAGAACTTTATTTTGAAAATGAAAAGCAAAAAATCTGTCTAGGTGAAAAGGAACGCTTGGCATAAGTCAATGACTATATACCATTTCTGCATCTGAGGGAATCTGAGACAAAATCACTGCTGGAATCGGTGCCACCAGACAACATGGGATGACAATTGTATTACTTTTTCTTGGGTCCTTCACAATGCGCCATTTCCCACTGACTTTTTTAAATCCCAATCACAGGAGCATTGCAAGTGCTATGAAGTACTTCCATGGTTTCATTCGTTCCTTGCTTATCTCAAATGTTTATATTGCTTACTTTTGGGGAAAATGGCATCAGGTTTTATTCTACTTTTTACCAGTTCTGCACTTTTTATCAGTCCTATCTCTTCACCAGAGAAATCCTCACCTCTTCCTTGACTGCATGTTTGAAATCCAGACGTAGGTCTCCTTTCAGTAAACTTGGAAACAATTGAACCCTTGAATCTTGTCAAATCCTCACCTCTTCCTTGACAGCATGTTTGAAATCCAGACGTAGGTCTCCTTTCAGTAAACTTGGAAACAATTGAACCCTTGAATCTTGTCATTTGATTTTGTACACTGAATCATCATCTTGTGTTTCAATAACAGCACTATTCGGTGTGAAGTAAATCACACAATTCGTGTTTGCAAAGCAAGTACCTGCACAATAGGTTCACAAGACTTGAATCACACAAAATGAACTGCTGAATATGCTCCATGTGTTCTAATGTAACTGTGACATTTGCTGTATCCTGTAACAATGTGTTTATTACTGATCCCTATAACTTGGACATTTCCTGAGAAGTGTAGGTTTAGAAGTTTTACAGAATGAACTATAG
Source organism: Triturus cristatus (assembly GCF_964204655.1). Classification (NCBI taxonomy): domain Eukaryota; kingdom Metazoa; phylum Chordata; class Amphibia; order Caudata; family Salamandridae; genus Triturus; species Triturus cristatus. The sequence continues at coordinate 763,044,035 of NC_140581.1, read as the reverse complement.
AATGGGTAGCACCCATATCAATAAAAAATTAAACAGGTTAGCCATTGAGTTCACCATCAATGTATGGGCCACTTTTATCATGTATGGGCCAGGTTGATCTACCTCTAAGACTGCTCCAAGTAAGCAATCTTCCTCCCCTCTCAGGCACTTCATTGTCAATTACTCCACTAAGAAAACTGAGAAGAATCATTATTCAGAATCAATGGATTCTGTTAGCACCCTGGATTTTATGACATTTTATTTTGATGTTTTGCTGCATCACCGGACCTGAAGGCACTATTTTGCGAAACGTTCTCTGATCATGCCTATTCTACACATAAGTTGATTGGGCTGGTACTACTGGCAATGTATTTTTTGACATCTGAGGAACAAACTCATTCTAGATTCTATCTGAATCTTGTCTGCATTTCCATTTCTAATGCCCAATTTTACCACACAAGTGACAAGCAGTGTTCTTCAAAATGTAAACATTTGTATGTATTCCAGAAATATTCAGCATTAAGTTTCCACCGCCTTGCATTTTTATTGACCCATTTCCCATTTTTACACCTTGCATCTGAGCCATTCCATTCACTCTAGAATTTCTAGATTGAACATAACCCATGTCTGAATCCATCAATTGATTTTGGAGATTCCTCTCAAATTGCTTTGTCCCGGCAACTATCTGCTTCTTCTTGATTCTTTTTTTGTTTAGCATCAAACCAATCATTACTGTATTTAGCCAGCTTCAAAATCTCATCTATACTCTATGTCTGCCAATACATTTCACTTTGCTGTATGTGACTACTCAATTCAGGACGGAAAGCAATAAAGGAAGCAGAAACAAAACCACTGACCTCATGTTTCTCAGGATCATCAACTTCACTGTGCCTCATGAAAATCTGCATTATCCTCTCATAATAAACATGCACTGACTCTTGTAGTTCCTGTGAAGTTCTCCAACTCTTTGCCCAATTAATATCCTTTTCGTGCACCTTCTTTATCAAATGTTCAATCACCTGTCTATATTTATTAACTACCTCCTCAATAGTACCAATATTAGGGGCAACTCAAGCTAGTTCTTCAGTTGGACACGTGACAGCAACTTTACATTTAGATCACAAGTCACAAGGGATTACAATCTCAAATAGTGAATTCAAATCAGTCCACAGCATCTGTAGAATCGTTGTCCACCTATGAACCTACTTCTAAGTCCTTTCAGGCTCTTCTAGTCATTTTGGAAACTCTTAGTAAAAGGATAAAGATTTGCTCTCGTCTAGTGTACCAAGTTTTCCCACTGTACTTCTCTCAATGGAAATCCAAAAATCGTTTCTGACCCCACTTCTGAATCACTAGTTTATACTTGCACTACTCTCTGTTTCTTTAACCTTCTTTTTATTTACCGTCCCACTTTTCTATCATTCCCTGTATTTCTTCAAATCACTCCATACTGTTGTCTTGTCAATTGCTCTTAAAGTCATCAAACCCAATTCCTTTATTTAATTGTTAGTCAAATTCATTTTGTAATTCTTTCTCACATTCTTCAACTTACTAATGTCAACTTCACATTTATCAGCTAACTCTTCTAATATATCTTGTGCTTCATTTCCACACCTGGGTACTTAATTTCATCAACATTGTATGGCAATAGTCTATATAAATCATTTGTCTATTGTAACCTTTCTCCAAATTCAATTGTCAAAAGGCCAACATTATTTGTTTTCTAGTTCAGAGTCTCATCTCAACATCTTTTAATATCCAGAGTATGGAGAGCTCTCTCTGTTGTATTAGTTGGGTTTAGGAAAAGGTCTTTAAAAAACAATCTACTTACCTTTAGTAACTCATTATCTAGTAGAGACTCTATCTAGCTGCAGAGTCCTTACCTTTGAATTCCCCATGCCTCAGGTTGGATCCGGAAACTTTTGCTGAGCAATACCCCTTGCGCGCAGCGTCGGGTGGCTCCATTCGGCTCCGCGTAACGACGGTGTCAGTAGAGTCGGTTTTGACATTCCAGTGCCTATATAGCCGCCATCCAACCAGTTGCGCAGATGTCAGTACTTTTTGTTTTTTCCACTCCAGAAGTGCAGAGCCACAAAGTAACTGGCGTAGTAGTGTGCAAAACTAGGACGAAGAAAGGGGATTAACCCTAGTCCTACAATATTAGTCCGCAAAGCGGGGAGGCATGGGCGGGGCTGTAAGGAATCTGCAGCTAGATAGATTCTCTACCAGATAATGCTTTACTGAAGGTAAGTAACTTGTTTTATTAATCTGATAGAGACTTCTACCTGCAGATTTCTTACCTTTGAATTTTGATACCCAAGCCATACCATCCCAGCGGTGGGCTGCAGACCAATATCCTATACTAGGAAATCCTGCAGAACCGAACTGGCAAAGTGCCAGTCCCTGCGGACCTGACCGTCCAGGCAGTAGTGTTTTGCAAACGTGTGCAAAGATGCCCACGTTGCCGCCTGACAGATATCTAGGACTAGGGCACCCCAAGCCAAGACCGTAGACGCAGCCTTTACCCTGGTGGAATGGGCCGTTAATCCTTCAGGGGGCTGCTTCTTTGCCAGGGCATAACAGATCTTGAGGCACAGAATGACCCAGCAGGAGATGCTCCTTTTCTGCACTGCCCTTCCTTTCTTCACTCCCACGTAACCCACAAAGAGTTAGTCGTCCACCCGGAACTCTTTAGTGCAGTCAAGGTAGAACTACAACGCTCTTTTTGGGTCCAGTTGGTGGAGCCGCTCCTCTACTTTAGAGAGATGCAGGGGAAGCAAAGAAGGTGAGCAATTTGATGGACTGACCCAGATGGAAAAGGGTCACAACGCTCAGTAAAAAGGATGCCCGGGTGTGAAGTATCACTTTGTCCGGAAAGGACATAAGACAAGGAGGCAAACAAGATAACGCATGCAGCTCACTCACCCTCCGGGACGATGTAATTGCCACTAAGAAGGCTGTTTTGATTGGTGAACTGCCGGAGGGAACAATTGTGCAACAGCTCAAGAGAGCGCACATCAGATAGGTGAGGACCAAATTAAGGTAATACTGCGGCATGAAAAATGGCTCAGGTGCAAACAAGTGAGCCAGCCCTTTCAGAAATATATGTACAATGGGAGATTTGAAGAGAGAGGGTTGGTTTGGCAGCCGCAAAAAAGCTGACAGAGCAGAACTTCGTGTCCGACGCCGGGGAAGGTCGAGATGGCACGACCGACGTCGACCCTGATCCGGGATCGGATCCTTGAGGTCCCACCAGCACTGTGGTGGAAGCCGACAGTGTCGAACCCGATGGGGCCCCTTCAGACTCCGCGGGGCCCAAAGGCTCGCCAGCGGGGTCGTTTCGATCAAAGACGCGGCGCATGGCCTTGTAAAATCTTTTATTTGAGCAGGAGTTGCTCCGGCTCCCAGAAGGGGTGGGTGGCGCAAAATCAACTCTGGCTCCGGCTCTGCAGAACCGTGACTAACCCCAGCTGAGGTGAAGTTCGCTTGGACTTCCTCTTCTTCTTATGCCTCTTCCCCGATTGTCCTGAGGATCTCGAGTGGGATGAAGATGACTTAGGGCTCCAGGAGCAGTCCCGCGACGGCCTCTTCTTCGATTGAGACCGGGACCTCAGCGGAGTCTCACTGGTCATTGTCGACTGCCGAGTCGCGAGGAGCTTCATCACTTGCTCCCTCAACACCTTCGGAGCCATTGCCAAGCACGACTTCAAGTCATGGTCGCACTCAAGACACCAGAGACAGATGAGGTGGGGATCAGTAACTGACATCATGCGGTGGCAAGCACTGCACAACTTGACACCTGTTTTCCTCGAAGACATCCCTCGCACACAAAGTGGAACAAAATTCTCTGAATTCGCCAAAAGTCGAGAAAAACCTGCAAAAAGGGGCAGAGGGGTAGCTCTTACAGGATAAGTGCTTAAATGGCACAAAAAGAACGTCCGCGCGCCTGCATGGCACCTATATAGGCACTGCAACGTAATAAGTGATGCTATTGACGCCGTCACACGGAGCCGAATGGAGTCACCCAATGCCGCGTGCAAGGGGTTTTGCTCAGCAAAAGTTTCTGCATCCAGCCTGACGCATGGGGAATTTAAAGGTAAGGAATCTGCAGCTAGAAGTCTCTATCAGATACCACAGGTTTATTCAGATGAAAGTCTGATGGTACTTTCTTTATGAAATGTGGATTAGTTCTTAGGATAAACTTATCTCCTGTACATTGGAAAAATGGTTCTTTAATTGTAAAAGCTTGAATTTTACTGACCCTTCTAGTTGACATAACTTTGAGGCCCATTCTATTCCTCACGTTTCCAACATGATGTTGATTTCCTTCTGCAAAAGATGTGAATGGCGATGGTTCATCTTCTGTGGTGTTGTCGTTGGAGGTTTTTCTACAATCTCTAACAAGTAAACGTATTTTATAGGTCCAACACCCAACGTTCTAATATAATGCTGACCCATTTGTTGTAATGACAGGAGATCTTTCCACCTACAGGTATACTACGAAGTACTGTGGCCATTACCCAGTAGTCCCTGTCTCCTTGGACCTTCATTGCTCCTAGACATGTTTTCAGCTTTCTTGCGAGGGACTTGTTAGGGTGAGAGCTAGATGGTGGAGCCCTATATTGCGGTTGATAAGGTTGACAATACTAATTTTGAGGGTTAGTATACTGCTGGTATCTATAGGGCTGATAGCCCCCTCTGTATGAGTATATATTTCTTCCTCGTACAACTCGAAAGGATTAGGTGTGTCTTTGCTGAAGCACTTCAAGGGATCTGGCTGTTTCTATGTGTGATTTAATAGACTGCAGCACCTCATCAAAATGGCAGCCAAAGAAAGTCTCACTGTTGTATGGCATATCTAATTCTCTGCTTTGCTATTCAGGATTAAACGATGTGGCCCTCAAGCCCCTGATGTCATCTTGGGGAGAAGCTACTGCCGGGGGAGTGATGATATCCAGTGTGCTAGCCACATAGTCATTCTATTCAGGTCCTGAATACAGGGTGTATTTAGTAGCTGTCTGTCCTCTTGGTCATCATTTGTATTTTGTGCTTGCATAATTAGGCTGTGGCGCAAGAGGTGAATGGTGCATTAATGGACTCCTTGTTTTACTGAGAGGCAGAAAATGCACTGGAGTGTGTGGTGTGGTTGGTCTTTTTTGTGTTATTCTACCAACAAGTACTCCCCACCACTAACTCAGAGGTGAAATTATGAGTTGAATTTGAACAGACCTAGAGTTTTCAGATGTTACGACCCCTCAATGAAGATAGGAAATAAACACCACTATTCAGTGGGGAAGGAGGCAACTCTTTTTGTTTTATATTCCCTCACACACCCTAGTGGTGTCATGCTTCATCATCGGGACACCTCAACCCCTATAAGTCGAGGTGGGCTCGACCATATCTCAGGGAGCTCTTATGAAGATGTTTTTTGGCCAGGGGGATAAAGATTAAAAGCCACAGCAGTTCCCAGTATCCCTTTTATTCTTGGAACTGTCAGTGGTGAAAATAAAATACAATGTTAGGGTCAACATGGGATATTATGGTCCTAAGACCCTACAGCCAACATGTTTCAGTCCTGCTGGGCCCCATAAAGGGTGCTGGACTTTCTTCAGGGCGGAAAGAGTGCCCCCTGGATTGGATCTAGGCAGAAGAATTCCCTGCACTATTCGGGATGAGGGCGACTAGCGCTCCTCATCAATAGACTAATTAGTCTTGTATTTCACTCCCTCCCGTTTTTTGAGAGGTATCAGCTCCAAGTGGAAGACTACCGTAACTGGGGTAGCCCTGTAGTCAAACAGCCATCAAGGGTCCTGCCCCTCGTAACAACCTATTCGGTAGTGGTTCCACTGCTTGGGGACCCCTCAAAAAACGGGAGGGAGTGAAATACAAGACTAATTAGTCTATTGATGAGGAGCGCTAGTCGCCCTCATCCCGAATAGTGCAGGGAATTCTTCTGCCTAGATCCAATCCAGGGGGCACTCTTTCCGCCCTGAAGAAAGTCCAGCACCCTTTATGGGGCCCAGCAGGACTGAAACATGTTGGCTGTAGGGTCTTAGGACCATAATATCCCATTTTGACCCTAACATTGTATTTTATTTTCACCACTGACAGTTCCAAGAATAAAAGGGATACTGGGAACTGCTGTGGCTTTTAATCTTTATCCCCCTGGCCAAAAAAACATCTTCATAAGAGCTCCCTGAGATATGGTCGAGCCCACCTCGACTGATAGGGGTTGAGGTGTCCCGATGATGAAGCATGACACCACTAGGGTGTGTGAGGGAATATAAAACAAAAGGAGTTGCCTCCTTCCCCACTGAATAGTGGTGTTTATTTCCTATCTTCATTGAGGGGTCGTAACATCTGAAAACTCTAGGTCTGTTCAAATTCAACTCATAATTTCACCTCTGAGTTAGTGGTGGGGAGTACTTGTTGGTAGAATAGTGTATAACCTGGGAGGGTGTACTCCTCCTCTTCCTTGTTTCCTCTCAGCCCCCCCCCCCCTGTAAGTTGGGAACCCCTCCCTGCTTACGTCAGTATTTAACAATGGTCTTTTTTGTGGTCTGAAACTGTTGGTATTGTTGGTTTCAAAAGCTGATTTAGAGGAAAATGTCTATAGCATGAGGTGCATGTCTTTGGCTAAAGCCAAAGGCACCTGCATCATCATTTCTTCTCATGGTACTTGCATTGTATGATCAATCAATTAATCAATCAAACAGTATTTATAAAGCGCGGATAATCACCGCTGGGGGCATCCATGCACTGAGGTCTGCAGGTCTTTAGTCGAAGAGCAAGGTCTTGAGTCCCTTTCTGAAGTCTGCGAGGGAAGGTCACGTAGATGGGCGGAAGTAGCAGTGTGTACGGGAAGTTTGGCGGCTCACAGCGGCAGCAGAGGGGACCTGTTGACAGCAGGAATGAGCTGGTACGAGCATTAGAAGTGCCTAAACTATGTTGACATCCTTCTTCATTATCATCGTCATAACTGTAAAAAAGACTGCTATGTTTGTCTTTGATCCGATGTAAATTCTATGTTCCACAGTCATCATCTTCCTCCTCCAAATTCTGGTATTTCACTTTTGAGTAGGATTGTTAAGCTTGTCCAACATATCCTTCCCCATCAGAATCCTCTGTGTCAATTGTTTTGTGGTAGATAAGGCGAAACCTAACTTAGGGAGGTCTATTTTAGCATTAGAGTCATTGGAATGCTTCTATCAGAAATTAGAAGTATTTTTGAGGTTCTGGGCATTCTTGTTGATGGAGTTCTCATTGTCGACAGTGTGGTAATTTTTAGTGCAGGGGTTGCCATGATTCTGGAAACTGTAACAAAAGGTACAGCATCAGTAGCTGTCATAGATGGTGCTTTTGCCAATGGCTTCTTTGCTGTCGAAAGGGTCCTCTGTGACGGTGTTCCCAGCCATGGTGTCCTCATCACCAATGGATGGGGTATTTTCATCGATGGTGTGAAATTCGCCTTCATTGGCGGTGTCAAGCCATCCTCAACGCTGCTGTCGACAGTGTACCTGTCGACAGTATTACATGCGATGTGCAGTGATTACAGTCGTCGACGTTGGCGGTTTCTTTCTCATCAATGTTGGTGTCGTCAGAGGGGATATAGATAAAGTTTTCATTGCTGGCAAAGATGAAGACTGTTATGATGTCCCCAGAGCCAGCATCTTTCTAGGGATTGAAGGAGCAAATATTATTGTGTGATGTTCTCCTGACAGAATTTTCCCAGTCAGAGTCTTTATGTCTGAAAAAGGTTTCTCTCCTCTCGTGTATATATTTTTAAAGCTTTTTTAGATGGTTCTCCTTCAGATTCTGACTTTGACAGTACGCTCAGAGTGCAAATGCCCTCACTTTTTCAATTTCTTCAGAGATTTAAAAGAGCTTTCTCTTGTTAAGCCATAATAAAAGTCTAGCTTCCCTATTTTTCAGAGTCTTTGTAGAAAATGTTCTACACATTTCACAGACCTTTACCTTATCCAGTGAGTGAAGGCAATAAAAGCATTCCTTGCATGGATCCTCAGGGTGAAGTCTCTTTTTCTCACCAGTTTCACATTGCATAAAAAAGGCATTTTGTCTGAGAAGTTAGGCAGGGTCTGGTTTGTCTGCAATGTATTTATTTATTGAATACTATCTAATTTTTTAAGATAAAGCTGAGAAATAGTCACTTATCTGACTGAATGAGAAGACCTCAAGAGAGACTCCATTCTCACATGATGTGCAGTAGAAATCTTAACTGAGTAAGGAGAGGTCAATACTGTGCTCTGCTCTGATTGGCTGAGTTTTGTATGTTTCAATGTTATGAATAGGCTACTGTATTGGCCATGTTAAAGCTGTTTATATGTTTTACATTGTACTGCTTACTACATCTACCATGGGACTCCCAGCTCGACGACAGAGATGATTCAAGCAACTGAATCTATCAAAGATCGAATACTGGATATTTATATAGTTCATGTTTTGAACTAGAGGCAATAGTTGCCATTTTCCAAATCTAGTCCCAAACTCAATAGTTTAAACTGGACAAATGTTTTTTATGTTTTTCTCTATGTCTCATAACTGTATATAAAAGTTAAATAAGACAGCATTGTAGCATCAGTGGTAATCTTGAAAACCTCTTACAATTGACACTGTAATTTGCAAGTCAGAGAGAGAAAACATGAAGCAAAAGGGTGTGTTAGATTAAGAACAGCACAAGACTGAAAAGCATGATCTGCTCCTTTAAGAAGCCAGCTGCTTCCATCTCACAATATATATACTGTACTTACTGGTAGTTGCCTCACAGACTCAGTTCTTTAGGAAGGAGAAATAAGAATTAACTGTGTTGTTATTTATTGTTGAAAATTGACAAACCGGGCAGGAGGGAGATTGTTTATGACTTCAGTGAAGTGGCCTATGATGCAGAACTATGCTTGTACGTAAGCAGCCTTTCCTTCTGCTTTGCAGCTTCTTCACTGACAGCAATAAACATAGAATCGAATAGCAATCTCCTCCCAATAATCTACATCAGAAAACACAACACAGTGAAGTATACCAACAAGCAGAAACTTAACCAAAACGATACTTTAGAGCAGCTTGGCCGATTAAGGTGTCCACTCTAGAATCATCATACAAACAGTAATGCTTAGTGAATGTGTGGGCAGGCTTCCATGTGCCCCTCAGACATTCTTAACCAGGCTGCAGTAGCTGCCTTTTCTTCTAATGAGTGAGCTCTCAGTTTAGCAGGCGGAGGCGTGTTGGCTATTTGACAGCAAAAGGTAATACACAAGACTATCACATCTGGAAATTGACTGTTTGGAGGAAGTCATGTCCAAAACAGAGATGACTGTAAATAAAAAAGACTTAATTAAATGTAATTAATGCCTTAGTCCTGTCCAACTGACACATCTTCTAACAACAAGGGGTGGGGTCTATGCTGGAGATCAAGGGTAACTGGAGAAAACCAGCAGAGAGATTGCCTGGTGAGTGGAAAGGAAGGATGTTTTCTTAAGACACCACTGTTGTGATGAACAATTATGTAAGATTCTAATACAGTTACGGCTTGAAGCTCACTAAATTGAATGATGTCACATTAGGGTGACAGATTTGACTTGCATGACAGCTGGGCAGATGAAGGAGCTCTTAAACCAACAATGTATTGGTCACTCTGATGCAATGAGAATCATATTCATGTTGCAATGCCTCATCTTCCTTAAAATTGAGAGAATCAGTAGAATTAACAAAAAAGTGTAAAGAAATGTCTTCTCTCAATCTATAGGAGAGATTCCACAGATATCTGGCTCTGGAGTCCTTAAAGGTGCACTGTCTTATTTTGGCAGTGTGTTCAGCTTATTAGAGGATACATTATTCCTAGTTTCAGGGTTTGAAACATGTGCAGATGTTTCTGGATATCAGAGAGCAACCCATTAAGGAGAATCTCTATTTGGAAGAAGACTGAAATCTGCATAAAGAACCTAAAGGCCACATATTTGGAGAATGTTATGCTATATAAATACCCATCAACATAACAGTAGGCTGTCAGGAAGAACCGAAGCAGATGTAATATTTCAATAAATAACATTTATTTAGAGGCTATTTCATATTTGAGGTCGAAAACCTTTTTTTGAAATGCCATGCCGGCCACTGGGGGGGCAGCTACAATTGTGTGTTTAGTTTATCTCAGGGAAGGATGTAGCTAGGCCCTAAACATATTCCCTCTCCCCCGTTTGATGATTCAGAGCCAAAAAGATAACCATCTCTGTCCGTCCTATTCAATTTCAGAGAGGTACCACTTTGTCTGGCATCTCTAGATTTCTCTACTGTCTAGTCCGGTTCAGTAGTCTTGCATTTGAATTCCCAAAATAGGAGGTTGTGAAAAATGTGTATGGCTACCTCATACAATAGTTTGAAGTGGGTAACTGAGCAAGGCCTAACATAAATGTAATAAAACTAAAACTACAAACAAGAAAGAAAATCCCTGTCTCATAGAGAAATAAATTGTATCTTTAAATCAAGAGTTGTGGTGAGACTAGTGGGACAAACCAAAATTGCACACAATGGGCCTGATTCACAAACTGCATTTTGTACCACGTAAAGTAGTACTGCAGTAGTTCCACTTACTACAAAATGAAATTTTCAAACCTACTGCTCTGATTCACATACGTAATTTTGTAGTAAGTAAAGCAGCTCTACAATAATACTACACTTTAACTGCAAACTGAATTCATAAACCCACCACTGTAAATCTCCACCTCACCTCAACTGCCTTTTCTATGGGGAAATCCTCACACATGTAAGTTTATTACTTAATAGTAAATGTGGGAGAGACCAGAGGGAGTGGCTGGAAAAGGGACATTAAATGGGGGTGGTTTAGGGATGAGCAAGGTGGGGTTTAGGCAGTGGTAAGAAAGGGTTCAGAGAAGGACAGACACCCACCAACAAAAGAGTAGGCACAGTGCTATTCACAAACGGCACTTCTAAAGTTCCTGTAGCCAAAAAGGACCCTAGCCGGTAGTAAATGTACTCCAGCAGATAAGACCTGGAGTAAATCCAGCAACACACATGGCCAACCATTGGTACTGCAACGTCCTCCAATTGAAAATAATGGAGGCAGATATCTAAAAAGGAACACCACAGGAAACAATGTTAAAATTAATTAATTTATTTCAACTTTTTAACTATATATATATATATATATTCACTGAAAAAACCATAGGTTTCACACACGTTATAGTTAGGAATTAGCATTTAAAAAACCTTGCAAATTCACTGAAAAAACCATAGGTTTCACACATGTTATAGTTAGCGGAAATTTTACTGATAAAAAACCAATGAAATTCCCCCGTTATAGTTAGTGCAGGCAACTATAACTCACGCGACCGCAATCATCTGCTGATGCTAATACTGTATTTAGACACTTATTTGCCCATGTCTTCTTCCATACATTTTTAGCTATACATATATTACAAATATTTTTTTTTCATAAAGACACATATGCCCACTTTACGCAGTTAGAGCCGTGCACGCACGGTGGGCACGCGGTGCGCTACGCGCACCGCGTGCCCACGTTACGCTAGATGGGCCATGTACGCACGATGCGCTTCGCGCACCGTGCGCACATGGAGGACATATGATGCACTTCGTTTTGAAAGGTAATATTTTAATTTTTCGTATATGTTATAAGCCATGCACAAATGGTGCCCTTCGGGCACCATTTGCACACGGGGTGGAGAGAGTGTGGATAATTTTTTTTTTTATTATTATTTTTTTAATATTTTAGTTTAACTCATCTTTAATGAGACATGCACAATTGGTGCCCTTCGGGCAACAATTGCACACGGGGTGGGGAGAGTGTGGATAATTTATTTTTTTTAATAATTTTTTACCGTACGCGTACGGTAAGCGTAATCGGCGAAATTAGCGAAAAAATAAAAATTCCGTTTTTGGCCTTGGGGGATCTTTGGGGACTCCCTCAACATTGCTATGTGTGTGGGAGCTGTCTAAACAGCCCCTTTACATGTTTTTGTGCTTTATATTTTAAACATCACTCTCAGTGCCAGAGAGAAAATGGCGGCCGCCGCTTCCTGGTTTCGGCCGATTCGAATGTTTACTAAGATCTAAGAGCCAATCAGAATCGCGCTCGCGCACGCCACCGTACGCGTACGGTAAGCGTACCGTAAGCGCACCGTAAGCTGGCTCAGATATATATATTGATTTAAAGGCTATTTTCTCAGAATCTACTGAACAGATTTACACCAAACCTACAAAAGGCACTTCCTTGACCTGAGGACTACCTCTCTGCCAAATTTCTAGTAATTCTGTTCAGCCGTTCGGGCTGTAGCCCTGTCTAAAGGTCCTATGGAAAAATGCATGGGAAAAACGCGTTTTGGGACCCCCCTTTTATCTCAGCCCCAGCTTGACGAATCCCCCCGAGACTTTCAGGGTAGGAGCGGAGCGTAGCGCCCCACCTATTTTGAAAAATTCGCGAGGATTCGGCGACCGGCGCCAAAGTTATTCAAAATAGAATGTTGCGGATTTCCTATGGAAACGTGGTCCTAACTATAACTACCTACTGGCGACCGCCAGTAGGTAATATATATATATATATATATATCCACCAACAGCTCGCACAATTCCTATGTAAGCACGAGCCACACGAATCCAATTTGGTAATATGCAGTTTATTCACAGGGCAAACAAGACGCATTTCGAGCGGTCGCCAGTAGGTAGTTATAGTTAGGACCTATTTTCCATAGGAAATCCGCAACATTCTATTTGGAATAACTTTGGCGTCCGTTGATGAATCTTCGCTAAATTTTCAAAACTTTTGGCCAGCTCCGGTCCGCTCCTATCCTGAAAGTCTCGGAATGATTCGTGTAATGGGGGCTGAGTAAAAAGGGCGGGGGTCCCAAAAACGTGTTTTCCCCATGCAATTTCCCATAGGACCTTTAGCCGCAGCTACAGCCCGAACTGCTGAACGGAATTACACCAAATTTGGCAGAAAGGTAGACCTTGGTTCAGAGTCGTGCCTTTTGCTTAAATGGTGTAAATCCGTTCAGTAGTTCCTGAGAAAATCAAAAGTAAAATCACATATATATCTGGGCGGAGCCTAACCACACATCTCATCGTGAGATCTGATTGGCTGTCAGCACTTCATCCAAGAAGTGTTGGCAGCCATCTTGGGACCGATATACATGATAGCCCCGCATTAAAAAGCATTGCAGGTAATAGAAGGTTTAAAGACATTAGTTACATTATAAATCATTTGTTGACGGTACCATACTCATTTTAGGAGTTGTGGTGTGTTCTAAGGTGAATGTACCATGTGAAAAAGCCTATTGCTGGGATATCATGAATCATGTTTGAGAGAAAACTATTTTCTCATGCTTTTCCCACAGACGTTTGGAAGGTGATCTATAAGCTAAACTGAGAGCATATTTTCTGTAAATTCACATTACCTTTCTCAGTCATGTGAGAATGAAGTCTGACATTCTCAGTAAAACATGTACATCCAACAAGGGCAGAGACTGTCAGTTGATTCCTTTGTGTTCTACTGCAGCTTCCCAGAGTGTTACAAAGAACAACTAGAGCGCTAACAGTCCTACTTATGACAAAAGTATTGCACACCTGAAGCCATCTTGATTGGAATAAAGTGGTAACTCTTAAAACATTTAATTTAAAAGGAACAAAATGAGGGGATTCATTTTGCCATAGAAAGTATGATTAGTGCTGCAGAAATAAAAATTAGGGCACATTTTGAGTGACTTCTCAAATCCTCTTCTATTTCATTAAAGAATTCTGACATGCAGACTGAAACATGCACTTTCAATACCAGCAGCAGACTTCCCTGGTGAGCAGTAGCTTTACTACAGTGATCTAATGAGCAACTAGAGTGCTAACATTCTGAATTTATGAAAAATGTGTGACACATCTAAATGCCTTCTTGATGGAATCAAAGTAAAAAACGGAAAGTATTCCTACTGAGGAGACTGTAGTAAATGAGGAAATTAGGAAACTTCATAACAAATAAGTCTCCTAAGATGGCCACCAGAGACAAGAGAGCCCAAACGTAGCACAAATATCACCCAGATGTAGCCCAAGTATAGCCCAATGACAGAATGTCCCAGAGTGTTCTAACGAACAACTAGAGCGCTAACAGTCTTACTTATGACACAAGTATGGCACACCTGAAGCCATATTGATTGAAATAAAGTGGTAACACTTAAAACATTTAATTTGCAAAGGAACAAAATAAGGGGGTTCATTTTGCCATAGAAATTATGATTAGTGCTGCATAAATAAAAAATAGGGCACATTTTGACTTCTCAAATCCTCTTCTATTTCATAAAAAAATTCTGACATGCACACTGAAACATGCACTTTGAATACCAACAGCAGACTTCCCTGGTGAGCAGTAGCTTTACTACAGTGATCTAATGAGCAACTAGAGTGCTAACATTCAGAATTTATGGCAAATGTGTGACACATCTGAATGCCTTCTTGATGGAACCAAAGTAAAAAAACAGAAAGTATTTCCTACTGAGGAGACTGCAGTAAATGAGGAAATTAGGAAACTTCATAACAAATAGGTCTCCCAAGATGGCCACCAGAGACAAAAGAGCCCAAATGCAGCCCAAATATCACCCAGATGTAGCCCACATGTAGCCCAATGACAGAAGTGTGCCAAACACTTATTTTTTGTGTTTTTGTAGTTTTATATAGTGCAGACTTGTCAGGTATTGGAGTGCTTTACATGAGCATTGGTTACATCACACAAGATCAAATTCATTTTGGTTGTTGACATGGGGAGATTAAGTGATTTGACCAGAATCACAGAATGTTGAGCTGAAGCAGAAACTCCAACCTGGTTCCCCAGCTGCAAATTCTGCAGCTCTGGAAGTAACACCACATCCTCTCCCGAAAGTGCAACATTTAATCAAGTGGTCACCTGGATAAAAAACATAAAGATAACAAATAATTTAAAAGTGCTTTGTCGCTATTTGAAAACTCAGAAAATATGTCCTCATTTTAGTTTTTTAGAGCACTAACCATACTTTTGATGCAAATAAGACCCCCCATTTCTAAAGGAAATGCTCTAGGTATTACAGTTTTGATTACATCAAGATGACGTCAGGCGTTCCACACTTTTGTAATAAATATAGAATGTTAGCAATCTAGTTGTTCATTAGGATACTGTTCAATCAATCAATCAATCACAATAATTTGTAAAGCGCGCTACTCACCCGTAAGGGTCTCAAGGAGCTGAGGGGGGGGATCGCTACTGCTCGAACAGCCAGGTCTTGAGTTGTTTCCTGAAGGAGAGGTGATCCTGGGTCAGCCGTAGGTGAGTGGGGAGGGAGTTCCATGTCTTGGCTGCCAGGTAGGAGAAGGATCTTCCTCCGACGGTGGATTTCCGAATTCTAGGGACGGAGGCGAGGGCGAGGCTGGCGGATCGGAGCTGGCGGGTGGTTTTTGTGGAAAGTGAGTCGGCTGTTGAGGTACTTCGAACCCATGTCGTGGAGAGCCTTGTGTGTGTGGGTGAGGAGTCTGAATGTGATCATCTTGTTGACGGGGAGCCAGTGCAGGTCTCTCAGGTGGGCAGAGATGTGGCTGCGGCGCGGGATGTCCAGGATGAGTCGTGCCGAGGCGTTCTGGATGCGCTGGAGTCCTTTCTGGAGTTTGGCTGTGGTTCCAGCGTAGAGGGCGTTCCCGTAGTCCAGACGGCTGGTTACGAGGGCCTGGGTGACCGTCTTCCTGGTTTCGGTGGGGATCCATCGGAAGATCTTTCGGAGCATGCGCAGGGTGTTGAAGCAGGATGATGAGACTGCGTTCACTTGGTTGGTCATCGTGAGGGAGGAGTCCAGGATGACCCCTAGGTTGCGTGCGTGGTCCATTGGTTTGGGTGCGCTGCCCAGGGCAGGGGGCCACCAGGAGTCGTCCCAGGCGGAGGGGGATGGTCAGAGGATGAGGACTTCCATCTTGTCTGAGTTCAGTTTCGGACGGCTGATCTTCATCCATTCCGCGACGTCTTTCATTCCTTCTTGGAGGTTGGCTTTGGCAGTGGCGGGGTCGTTGGTGAGGGAGAGGATCAGCTGGGTGTCGTCAGCGTAGGAGATGATGTTGAGGTTGTGTTGGCGGGCGATGGCTGCGAGGGGGCTCATGTAGACGTTGAAGAGGGTGGGGCTGAGTGAGGATCCTTGCGGGACGCCGCAGATGACTTCGGTAGCCGCGGACCGGAACGGGGGGAGGTGGACTTTCTGGGTTCTTCCGGTGAGGAATGAGATGAACCACTCCAGGGCCGCTCCTTGGATTCCGGTGTTGCTGAGGCGCTGTATCAGGGTGCGGTGGCAGACGGTGTCGAAGGCTGCTGAGAGGTCCAGGAGGATGAGGGCAGCCGTTTCCCCGTTGTTGAGCAGGGACCTGATGTCATCGGTGGCTGCGATGAGGGCGGTCTCGGTGCTGTGGTTTGCTCGGAACCCGGACTGTGAGGGGTCGAGGGATCCGTTGGTCTCGAGGAAGGCGGAGAGTTGTCTGTTGACAGTCTTCTCGATGACTTTGGCTGGAAAGGGAAGGAGCGAGATGGGGCGGAAGTTCTTGAGGTCCGTGGGGTCCGCAGTGGGTTTCTCCAGGAGGGCGCTCAGCTCGGCATGTTTCCAGCTCTCCGGGAAGGTGGCGGATGCAAAGGAGCTGTTGATGATGTTCCGGAGTTGGGGTGCGATGGTGGGACTGTTGAGAGACAGAGGCCAGGGGCACGGACTCTGAAAATTGAAGGCAGGTAGGAGGGTGCAGAGGCAACAATTTGACCACACTGGGCAGACAGGAAGGGCAGTGGCAGCACAACAGACAATGGAGGGCAGTGGAAAGGGGGGCAGTGGTAGTACAACCATACATGCCAACAGACCCAATTCAGCCAGGAAACGTCCAATGTTTTAAGCTCAAATGGGCTTTATTTGATCTGTCTCCTGTCTACAATCTCCTCTTTTTCAATGTAACTCAAAGGGGAAAATCAATACCCCAGTTTTTTTCAAAATCTCCCTTACCAAGTTAAAAATGTTCGCAAGTATGGTACATTGGATCATGGAAGGCAGGAGGAATTTGGGTTGGGACATGGACTCGGAAAACAGAGGACAGGAGGGACATGGAGAGGTGCACCAAACTGACCCTACAGGACAGGCATCAGGGTTTGCAGCAGCACAATACACCACACAGGGCATGCGGGACAGGAGTGCACCACAACAATCCATAGAAAGCAATAGGGAGGGGACAGGACCATGCACATGGACAACAGCAAACAGAGGGGAAAGAGGCAATGGTAGCTAGCTGACCATAATGAACAGACAGGAGAGAAAGCTGCAGCATAACAGACCATAAAGGGCAGGAGGGACTGATCAGGGGCATTACAATGGAACAGACAAGCCAGGAGGGAGGGAATAGGGGTCTGCACATGGAAACAGAGGGCTGGGGGCAAGGGGGCAGGGCAGGAGCAGCAAGATGACCATGGAGGTCAGGCAGGATGGGCACTAGAAACAAGACACACCATGGACAGCAACAGTGAGACTATGATGGCATGCACACAGACCATGGAGGGAAGGTGGGAGGGGGTCAGGGGCAGCTAGCTGACCACACAGGGAAGGTGGGAGGGGCCGTGGCAGCACAGAAGACCATGCATGGCAAGCGGGAGGCTTAGTGGCAGCACAATGGCTATGATGGGCAAGAAGAACAAGTTACTTACCTTCGGTAACGCTTTTTCTGGTGGATACAGTATCTGCCTGTGGATTCCTCACCTTGTGAATATCCCCTGCTCCAGCAACATTCGGAAACTTTTGTAGCAGTCCACGCCGATGAGGTCGAAGACGACGTCACAGAGGCACGGCTCCGCTCGCGACTCCGCTGACGTCACCGGCTCCATAAGAAGACCTCGTAGGCGTGATGACGTCAGTTCCGCCCATTTTTCCGTGCCTTCGAGGCACACGGACTGACTGACAGCAATATATACATAGCATACACAGTACACAATATACAAAGCAACACACACAGTGTGGAGAATAAGCAGAAAGGCAAAAGAAACCACACAATGCCTTTGACAGTAATAAATGTACATGAAACACCATCATATACTAAAGGTATACAAGGGTGGACAACGGGGAGGCGGGTGGGTCAGTAAGGAATCCACAGGCAGATACTGTATCCACCAGAAAAAGCATTACCGAAGGTAAGTAACTTGTTCTTCTGATGGATACATCTGCCAGTGGATTACTCACCTTGTGAATAGATTCCACAGCAGTCACAACTCCCGGAGGAGGGTGTCCACCCTTCTATACCAGAAAGTCCTGAAGGACGGAACGAGCAAACTGTCCGTCCCTCCTCACCTCGGTGTCCAAGCAATAATGTTTTGCGAAGGTGTGGAGGGAGGCCCAAGATGCCGCCCTACAAATGTCCTCCAGCGAACGCCCCTAGACAAAGCAGAAGTGGAAGACTTTGCTCTAGTGGAATGAGCCCTGAAACCCTCTGGAGGTTCCTTACCAGCCAAAGAGTAGTATATCTTGATGCACAAGACAATCCACCTGGAAAGGGTACGCTTGTGCAACGCTCAATCTTTCCTGCAGCCAACAAAGTCCACGAAGAGCTGGTCATCAACTCTGAAGTCCTTTGTCCTGTCCAGGTAGAAGCTCACCTCCCTCTTAGGGTCCAAGCGGTGAAGTCTCTCCTCCTCCTTGGAAGGGTGAGGGGGAGGATAGAAGGAAGGAAGGAAGGAAGGGTAATGGATTGCCCCAGATGGAAGGGAGTTACCACCTTAGGCAAAAATGCAGCCCTGGTCCTGAGTACCATTCTTCCAGCATGAATGGTCAAAAACGGGGGTTTGGAACTTGAAGATCACTTACCCTCCTTGCCGAGGTGATTGCAATAAGGAAAACTGTCTTAAAAGACAACAGTCTCAAGGGACACTTATGTAAGGGCTCGAAGGGAGAACCCATAAGATAAGTCAAGACAAGGTTTAAGTCCCATGGAGGCACAATAAAGGGAGTAGGAGGAAATCTGTTTGTGAGGCCCTTGAGAAATCTAAGCACAATAGGTGATTTGAATAATGAAGGCTAGTCCGGCAAGCAAAGGAAAGCCGACAAAGCCGATAAATATCCCTTTACAGTGGCCACAGCAAAGCCTTGCTGGGCAAGAGAAAGGGCAAACTGTAGAATGTTAGACAGACGAGCCTTCAAAGGATCAATTGACATCTCACCACACCAAAGTACAAATTTAGACCACCTATAAGAATATATAGATTTGGTGGAATGACGTCTGGCAGACAAAATTACATCTACCACATCAAGTGGGAGAGAAAAAGAATTCAGGTTGCCCCGTTCAATCTCCAGGCATGAAGGTGTAAGCTCTGGAGGTGGGGGTGTAGAACCTGCCCCTCCGATTGTGAGAGGAGGTCTGCCCTCAGAGGGAGATGGAGCGGAGGGCACGAGGAGAGGTGGAGAAGATTTGTGTACCACACCCTTCTTGGCCAATCCGGGGTGACCAATATGACTTGGGCCCGGTCTTGGCGAATCTTCCTCAGAACTCGAGGAATCAAGGGTATGGAGGGAAACGAGTAAAGGAGTTGTGAGCTCCAACTCAACTGAAACGCGTCCCCCAACGCTCCCTGCATAGGATACTGGAGACTGCAGAATGACGGGCAGTGAGCGTTCTCGTGAGTGGTAAACAGGTCCACCCGAGGAGTTCCCCACGTCCGAAAGACGTGATGAACCACCTCTGGATGGAGCCTCCACTCGTGGTCGGCGGAGAACTGCTGACTGAGACTGTCCACACGTACGTTTAGAACCCCGGCCAGATGATTTGCCATCAGACAAATCTGATGGTCCTGAGCCCAGGACCATAGACGCAGGTGCACCAGTGGTGTACATGGCTCTAGCGAATACCTCGTACATGGCATTTAAATAATGCGAGGGGTCCTGACCTGGACCAGGGAAAGCAGGGTACTGGTCAGTCATCACTGGACTCGGGCCAACCGGCGCCGACGGTGGAATCAACGGCGTCACAGGCTCACCCGGGACTTGAAGATCTTCAACCGGGGCCGGAGATGGAACCGGAGCCGGAGATGGAACCGGCGTCGGAGTCTGAGCCGGCGCCGGAGAAGCCGGAGCCAGGGAAGCCACTGGAGAAGAAGGACCAGAAGGCGAATCCGGCAGAGGAGAAGGAGACACAGAGTCCCTCCGACGTCGAGATGGCGACTTAGACTTCGGAGCCGAACTCTTGTCCGAGTGGCGTCGAGAAGAGTGCCTCCTCTTCTTCTTATGCTTCTTGGCTCGCGAAGCATGCCCCGAAGTCGACTTCGACGCTGACCCCGACCTCGATCGAGACCTCGTCCTCGACTTCCTTCTTCCTCTCTTCTCCTTTTTCATCCTTGCGATGAAGAGCTTCGCTTCCCTTTCCTTGAGAGCCTTCGAGCTCATCTTGCGGCAACTGGAACAACCATCCACATCGTGGTCAGAAGACAAGCACCACACACAGTCCTCATGTGGATCAGTGATCGACATGTGTTTGCCGCACTCACGACAAGGCTTGAAACCCGACTTCCTTGTCGACATCCTTGAAAGAGAAACAGAGAAAATCCAGAGATAACACAAGTAACAATGAAGCTACCAACAGCGATTCCCGAAACCTGTTGGCGCCGACGGCGTGGAAAAAAGGGAACTGACGTCATCACGCCGACGAGGTCTTCTTATGGAGCCGGTGACGTCAGCGGAGTCGCGAGCGGAGCCGTGCCTCTGTGACGTCGTCTTCGACCTCATCGGCGTGGACTGCCACAGAAGTTTCCGAATGTTGCTGGCGCAGGGGATATTCACAAGGTGAGGAATCCACTGGCAGATGTATCCATCAGAAGGAGGGTGCAGGGGCATGCACAAAGGACCATGGAGGATAGAAGGGAGGGTCAGGACCTGGGCACAGACAAGAGAGTTCAGGGGAAGGGGTCTCACAACAGACTGTGCGGGGCAAGCAGGAGGAGCAGTTGCAGCATAACAGATCAGGGAGGGCAGAAGGGTGTGGCAGTAAAATTGTCCATGGAGGACAGGAGGAAGGGGATAGGGGCATGGCATGTGGACAGGCAGGGTGGAGGTGGCAGGGACAGGTTACAGTCATCTGACAATGCTAGGCAGGTGGGAGGGGAGGGGAGTGGCAGCTCAACAGAACACTCAGAGTAGATAGGAGTGGCAGGTCCATGGAACATGCTGGGCAAAAAGGATGGAGCAGGGGCATGCACAAAGACATCGGAGGGCAGGGGGAAGGAGAATAGGGGCAGCAAGCTAAACACAGAGGCTAAGCAGGAGGTCAATGATGGGCCATAGAATTGGGCAATGGAGGGCAGGAGGAGTGGACTGGTACATCATGCTAAATGGAGGGCAGTGGCAGCACATTAGACCATGCATGGCAGGAGGGAGGAGGCTAGTCCATGGATTCAGACAACAGAGGATAGGGAAGAGGTGGATGGGGCAGAAAGCTAACTGTTCAGAGAAGGTGGGTATTAGGAACTTTATTATTTTTAAAATGTGTGTTTGTGCGAACTACTTAAAATATGAACAAGTATGCAGCATAATCTCACATTTATTCAGGAAGAAGAGGACGTTTTTGACTGTGACTCTGGGCTCACTTGGCAGAAACACCCCCTGACCCTCCACCCCCCATCGAAAAATGTAATGCCCGTGAAAAGGGTAGGTGAACGCAGTGTTATAGAGAACATAGTCCTGAGAGCACGATTGAAAATGATAACTAGATATAGTGTATGGTATAAACTATGCACCAAAAAGTGTGATATAAGATGAACCGGGCGTGAAATATAATATGCAAAACATTGAGCGCAATGACAGATTCATTGGAGAGCGCGAGATGGCACAGGCACTAGCACGTGCTACGCAATATGCGCCTTGGAGTGTAATATGCACAGGGCAGTGTTGTGTAACCTAACTAGTCTCTAAAGTTGTAATATAAAATATGCACTGTGACAAAGATATGGATCCCAGATTGTAATATGTATGGCATAGCGCTGTCCGTTATAACATAAGCATCGAGGAAGGCACGTTAGATGGAGCAATATAACACGTGTGAAGGCAAGTGTGGCATGACATATTCACGGGGTGGTGTTACAGTGCACATGGGCTAGAGAGTGTCATAGCATACGCACTAGCTGGTGGAATACAACACAGAGGTGGCGGGCACTGGTGGGTGTAACACAGCATTGGGCTCAGCCAGGAGCACGCTGTGACTCTCAAGTGAGGTTCGTCTCCTTTCCAGAGAGTAAAATAAAAAGTATTACACATCCGCCAGTGGATGTGTGTTTTATTAACCATGAGGGGGGTTTCTTGCATAGTTTTGGTCGAATTTTTGTTGACTCCCCTTTGAATGGCGTGTGTATTAAATGTGCCCGTCAATAGCTACCCATGTTTGTATAAATAACCGACAAGTGTGTCTACTTGGAGAGTACCCACCGGCGGGGGCGCCGGGATAAGGCACAGTAGGGCGTCAGACACGTCAGAGCTTCACTAGTGGTGTAAATACATTCCATGTGGATTCATTGTATGCATAGTCGCCTTTTAATGAATATCACGCAAATCGTCATGGTGATAGGTACATACGGTTTGTCCAGCATGTCCTAGGTGTTTCTATAAATATATATTTTTTTAAAATAATAAATAACAAAGGCCGGCCCCGGAGGATGGGGTCCCCGGGGCCAAAAGTGGCCTGAGGAGGGGGGCAATGCAGCCCCCCTCCTAAAGATATTTTGTCTTTTTTAAAAGTCCACACCCCGGGGGTAGGGGTCCACGGGGCCGATTAAGGTCTTTGGAGGGGGGCCACACAGCCCCCCTTCCTAAAAAATTAAATAAATAAAAGACAGGCATCGCGCCGGAGGCCACGCCCCCTCCTTGCAGCCCTCTGCAAACGCGCCCCCTGGCCAGTTGTAAGTTGGGGAATTAATTCCCCTTCAATACTGAGGGTCCCTGAGGGCCAACTAGCCTAACAGGTATCTCCAGTATGCGCCAGGGAGCTGCGTTGCAGACAGGTGTTATGAGGCCACGCCCCTCTTTACACCTCTCTGCAACGCAGCTCTGTGGCGCTTAGTGGAGGTACCTAGAGGACTAGTTTGACCCTAGGGACCCTTAGGATTCAAGGGGACTTAATCTCCCAACTTAAAACGGCCACAGGGCGTGTTTACACAGTGGGGAAGAAAGGGGACAGGGCCTGAGGTGACGTGTGCAAACACGCCCAATGGCGCGTTTTAAGTTGGAAAAATAATTCCCCTTCAATCCTGAGGGCCCCTCGGGGCTAACTAGCCTACCAAGTGCCTCCAGTAAGCGCCACTGAGCTGTGTTGCAGAGAGGTGCTCCAGGCCGTGCCACTTTTTACAGCTTTCTGTAACGCAGCTCTGTGGCGCTTACTGGAGGTACCTAGTGGTCTAGTTGGACCCTAGGGACCCTCAGGATTCAAATGAACTTAATCTCCCAACTTAAAATGGCCACAGGCCGTGTTTACACAGTGGGGAAGGGAGGGGACGGGGCCTGAGGTGACATGTGCAAACACGCCCTGTGGGGCATTTTAAGAGGTAGTTTTAATCCCCCTGCCCTATTATATACTAGGGGCTTACAGAGGAGGTCATGTTAATCACAGGGGGACCCCAACGCATAGTGTTCCCTAGTGTATGTTGGTGGTTTCACTGTATTCTGAGTGTCTTTTAACATAGCACTGGCTCTAGGACTGGTTAACTTGGGGGTTTTGAAAACCTGCAACCCCTGGTACTTGCCCAAAATATGTTTTTGCGATCCCTAACTGGTCTACCTCAATCTACACCCCTAAAGCCATTGCTGCAGGATCTGGGGAGTGTAACATTTGAAGAGATAGCAGGGTTTAGACCACTGGCTTATTGGAGACGCTTGTGGACCACCCCAGAGTTAGCACCCTACGCCTTGGCTCTCAAACATCTTATAGGGGTGGATAAGTCCCGCCAAATCCCTTGGCTCTACAAAATCAGAGCTGTTCTCATGGCTATGAACCTAGGACAACTTTGGCTAGATCCAGTTGGGAATTCCTTCCTGTCGAAGATAGAGCTCAAGAGACTGTATGTTGAGATGTCCCAATCTAAATCTTACGCTCAGATCACTGGGGGCTCACTAACTGATCTCTTTATGGACCATAAGGTCGATTATTCACTGGAACCCTACTGGGACATTATTATTGGAATTGGAGACAGGAAGTTGTACCATCAATTCAGAGTTGGATGCTTACTTTTAAAATCATTTACCAAAAATTGGGGTCAAAATCTGGGTTTAAATATGGATACTTCCTGCCACTGTTGCCCAGGGATTCCAGAGACTATTCCACATGTGCTATTTGTTTGCCCAGCATATAGAGTACCCCGTATGAAGTGGATTAAGCCCCTGTGCAAACAATTAGGTATAAGTTCTGCGCAAACAGCTTTGCACATTTTTAAGTGCGACACAAAGGAGGTTATTGTAGTTGCCGTGGCGAAGTTCTGGTCCTTGTGTTGGGTCATAAGAAGGAAATATTTGCAGACTTAAAATCTATTATTGGGTTCCATGTTTTGTGGACTATTGCTTTGTACTGTTTTATTGCTATCATATTAGTCTTGGAATATTTAATATCTTTTTATGTAATTTATTGATGTGAGTTTTGTATATTTGTTGATGCTGTGTCTTTTATGATTTTTAATCGAATAAAGACTAATGAAATGAAATGAAATGACTGGTTAGTCAGACTCAGTTACCACCAGTATGTGTCTGAAAAAGTTGAGGGTACAGGATGATTTTGCAACAAGGCTTCTTTCTGCTCTTCTGTTTGTTCTTTCTGCACGTTATCCTTCTTCCTGCACTTTTCTTCGTCTTTGAGGACTTCTGTTGCTTCTTTCTGCATTTCTTTTTTTTTCTTTCTGTGCGTTTTTTCTTCTTTCTTCACATGTCCTATCTCTGTAGGCATAGTTAGAAATTAGCATTTAAAAAACCTTTGAAATTCACTGAAAAAACCATAGGTTTCAGGCACGTTATAGTTAGGAATTAGCATTTAAAAAACCTTAGAAATTCACTGAAAAAACCATAGGTTTCAGGGGCGTTATAGTTAGCTGGACTTTTCACTCGTACAAAACCATTGAAATTTCCCCGTTATAGTTAGTTCAGCTAACTATAACTCGTGCGCCCGCTCAATGCACCGCTGATGACGTCACATATTACATCACTCATGACATGGTCAGTGACATCACTCATGACATCACTGATGACATCTCAAATGAAATCACTTGCTGTCTCGGTATCCTTTTTAATGGCCTGTAGGGCCTCATCAAAATGCTACCCAAAGAGAGACTCGCCATCAAAAGGCATATCAATTATTTTATATTGAACCTCCTGGCGAAATGATGTTCATTTTAACCAGCCCTGCCTCCGCAGGACTGCGGCACCTGCCAGTTGTCGAAAACCTGTAGATGCAACATCCACCGATGAATCAATAATCTCAGCTGAGATTCTTTCCCCTTCCTGCAGGATCATAAGCGCCTCTGACTTGGAGGGCTCAGGCAACATGTCGATGTAGGGAGAAATGTCCGACCACATTTGTCTATTATATCATCCTAAGATAGCTAGTGAGTTAGCTGCACGAACTGTAGTCGCTGCCATATTGGACACCTTCTTCCCAATAGCATCCAGACGTCTATCATCCCGATCCGGAGGAGCGGACAGCGTAGAGGAGCGATTCCACGCTCGTTGTTGAGCTGCTTGTGCGATAACTGAATCTGCCTTTGGTGGGCCTCATCAAGCATGCAGGCAAATTGTCTGGCGCCTTGTATTTTTTATCAAGGCGGGGCAGGACCGCAGGAACAGAAGCCAGAGCCTTCATCACTTTTAAGCCTTCTTGCCAGATGAAATCAATAATCGGAATAGACCGTACTTGCTTTCTTGGTTGATTTTTAAAATCATAAAGGAAACAATCCTCCTTCTTTGTTTCCATAGGAAGTAGAAAACTCTGTGTAGCCCTCTCCATAAGAAGGGGATAACCCCCTATGTCAACAGGAGAAGAATCGACAGGACCAGGAGTTGAAGGCGACGGAGTTTGAATTTGGTAATCATTCCATTCCGTGAGGAGTGATCTGTCATCCAATTCTCCTTCCTCTCTATCGTCATCAGAGGTGTGAGCCTCCTGAGAGTGATGCGAAGGTACAAAAGAATGTGGCCTGGGTGATCTCAAAGCTGACAAAGATTAAGGCACAGGTGTGGGCGGAATAGAATAAGTCAATTCAGATGGAGGGAAACGGCGATAGTAATCGTCCAACATGTACTGCAGATTGTTTAACAGAACCAAAGGCATTTGGGCCGTAGGAACTGGATATGGAACTGAAGGAACCGTCTCCGGACAAAATTCGTCATCTTGATCCACCTCTTGGTACTTAATGAGGAGTTCATAAGGGCTCCTGGCGGTACAAAACCTATCTCCCTCATCTGACTCTTCATCATCCTCTTCAGAATCCAGTAATTGGAGAGAGCACCTCCAATGAAGATCCACGTCTTTGCAGCAAAGAAGACGTCGCTGTCGACAGAGGCAATTGCATAAATGGTGTTGTAGACGGTGTAGAAGATACAGCAGAAGTAGACGAAGACCAAACCTGAAGAGCCGTACATGAAGATAGTGGTAACGTCGACGAGGCAGCCGTCGACAATGTAGTTGTCGACGAGGCAGGCATCGATGGAGTCATCGTCAATGAGACGGACTTCGTCGACGAGTTTGACTTCGTCGTCGACGAGGCAGTCGTCGACGAGGTAGCCGTCGACGAGGCAGTGGTCGACGATACTCCTTTAATCTTCGTCGTCGAAGGAGCGTCGAGGGTAGATTTAATCTCTTTCGTCGACGGAACTGGTCTGACGGCGACAGATACCAGCGTCGATGGCGAAGACGCCGACGACATTATCATCTGTGGCTTCGGTGACGAGAAGGTTGCAGTCGACGTCGTCGCAGCGGCGACGGAAGGCTTCGTCGACCAAGGTGTCGTCGTCGAGCTCGTCGATGAGGGATCCCGTTTCTGAGGTAAATCCTTGTCAGAAACCTGCTTTGAAGATTGAGACTTCGCAATCTTTCTCGGGGCGTAGAAGGCATAGTTTTACTTTTAGAAGCTGGAAGAGCCTTTTTTGAAGTAGAAGGCAACTCAGCACTCTTGGAGGTATGCTGTTTCTTCAACACCTTAGCCCCAGAAGAAGATAAATCTGTGTCAGCACTCCTCTTTCTGGAGGACGCAGTCTGGACAGAGGCAACACTCCCAACTTCAGGTAAGGGATTGTCCTGTGATCTTTAATCTTCTGTAGCCACAGAAGCAGACGCCCCTCTCTGTCCCTCAGAGTCTTTTGTGGGAAAGTTCTGCAGATCTTGCAGTCTCACCTGGTGGTCAGGATACAAGCAGTAAATGCATTTCTTGTGGGGATCTTCTGAAAACAGCCGGAGCTTACCACAAGATTCACAAGGTCGAAAGAGAGATTTCTTTGAAGAAGACATCCTCACAGAAAAAAATTTCAAAGAAAAACTGAGAAGAACTGAGCAGAGCTCAGGGAGACTCCCTTCACACGACGTGCAGTAAAAAATCTGAGAGCCTGAGCCTCTGAGGAGAACATTCTGGGTGGTGCTGTCACCTGATTGGCTGTAGTTTGGACCATAAATGATGACTTGGACGAGTCATGAAAGTGGAGGATTTTTTCCTTTTGAATTTCTGGCTACTTTACTTCCTGGTTCTAGGTTACCCATGATATGGTTTCTATGTGTATATGTATTGCTATTTTTATGTACCGTGGGGCTTCCACTCCAACGATGGGGAATGCAGGCATCTGAATCTATGAAAGATAACCCAATACTGGAGAAGCTTAGTGACTAAACTGTGTGAATGTCTGTATCAGTCTCTCAGTTGCAAATCAATATGTGCTTAAAATACGTTCATAATAGATATACAATTACAATTAGATACTCTAAGTTTGGTCCTTCCTTATACGACGCGAACGCATAATGAAATATATTCTACCGATTTAATAAATCGGTTACTAATGTGATAACGTCACGCGCATTTATATCGGGATTTGAATGTTGAAAAACATGGTTTTACCGCGTTTTATTTATTTGTATAGTACTAACATAGAATATGGAGAGATATTTACTCATTCCATACTACCTAGACATAACCTTCTTAAATATGGCGCCTGTGGTTTTCGGTCGTATGTTTTTCGCACCTGACCCACTTCCGGTCACGTGACCTCCTACTCGTGCATATACTTGCCGAGTAAACGTACACCAACAACTCTGATTTGGAGCCAGACGTTGTTGGGGGAAGATACACTTCGTATACCCAGAGGTAAGAGGAGAACGTATAACGGGGCACGCGTTGTCATTTTACCATAACCTTTTACTCTTTACCGAGAGTAAATACGTTTACAGATAACAAGCCAGATAGTGAGGACACTATGATATTTATTTGTTTCTAACGGGGATTCTTTTTTACTGAACATAGATAATATTGGAATGAAGCGATTAAGTATTTTAATATTCTTGTGGTCCCTCCGTAAGGACAAATGATTGCATGGGCAGTCCGAGAATTTACTCTTGCATGCTGAGACCATATTTTATATTTACGTTAATAGCAAGTGATATTATGGGCAGACCAGCAGTATACTGTCTGCATGTTAAGATCATACTATGCATCTCTCGGGTTTTTAAGACTAGATGTTTTATATTGAACATAGACGATACTTAAACGGGTCACACATATATATGCATAGCTCACCTCGTGATTGCCGCAGAAACGAAATTTCTGACAGACAGACCAGTTCTGTTGCCCGTTGGCAATACTGAGACAATCTATCTCTTTGTTTTAGACGGGGTGCTCAAATTCCGAGCACAGCTGAGATTGGAAAGCATTTTACCCTGAAGAAATTCTATAACCTCCCCCTCCCACGTCGTATGATTGTATGACCTGGAATTATCGTCATACTGGACGTATGTATATTAATTTGGACAAGAATTCGTCCACTACTCCAGCATTTTACAAAGTGTCCTTTTATATAGTTACTAATAGCGAAATTTTTTCTTATCTTGATTACATTTATTACAGATTTTGCATATAAAACAGTGTTCAGGTCAGTTGTTTTATTTGCCTCACCTGCTCCTTCCATTTGGCACACGATCTATTTCTATTCATTGTTCTTTCTTTACGATAATAGCCAGCGTACATATTGTGTTTTCTGACTTAATGGACTGTTCATACCGCATGCGATACCTGATTAATTTTGACTGGAATGAAGTTCCAGCACATATATGATTGTCTCACATATGTCACTCACACGCAAGTTCTGTAGAAGATCTGACAATCACCAACTGATATGATAAGGCTAGTACTCACCTTACCTCACGGTGTTTGATAGTACACTATAGCCTTGTGATACCACCTATGGATAAATCTACCCATAGTACTTACACCTACCCTGGGAGCACATTTGTTTACGTTGTTTACAAATGTTTGCATCTTGTAATAACATATAAACTAATGTGAATCACCATATCAATTTGTACCTAGCCGTGAACAAGTCGCATGTAAAAAACTACTAAAGGCGACGAAACACGTGTTGGCTTGGGAACCACTTTGAAGACTGTGAAATACATTCTGAGAAAAAGAATATTAAATCGAAGAAACTTAAAAGAAAGAGACGAAGATCCACTTGTGTTACTTGTTTATGTACATTCTAACTGTTATGACCTTGATTTTTACGTGTGCTTGGGTACCCTCATTTTGATTCTATGTGGTCTGACCGCAGTTTTTAGGGAGGCTGGTGGTTCTCCCCTACCCTCTAGCACCGTCACTGATTTGAGAATTTTACAGATACCAGGTGTACTCACCATATGCGCCTATTATCTATTACAAATACCACTGTGCAAAACGTTAACTCTCTCAGTTGTTGCATAATCTGCTGCATGGGTTGATGATTAGGTACATGACTATCTATATGGGTTACTTATTGGTAGCATAAGTATTTGTATGGGTGGCTCAGTGTTTGTGTGTGTAGGTGGGTGGGAGGTGTGTGACTTTCTGCCAATATGTGTGACTAGCTAATTTACTGGGTGTATGGGTTCAATAGTGCATGTGGAAATAGCTGTTTCGGTGAGTGAGTGTGTGTATCAGTGTGTTGGTGAGTGAATGTATATCTCACTGGTATATGTGTGAGTAATTACATATGTGAAAGGAAGTATAAGTGAGTGTTGGACTATATAAATGACTCTTATGTGATAGTGAGTAATTGTGAGAGTGGCTGTATAAATTAGTATGTGCTTGTGTCAGTGATTGTATAAGAGAGTAAGTATATGTTAGTATCTGTATGAATAGGTTAGATAGTAAATGTATAACTGTAAAGGTGAGTAAAAGGCAGTGTTATAGATTCTTTACATGACTAGCTAGGTGTGTCAATAACTCTATGGATGAGTGACGGTGTATGAGTGTTTGTATAGGTGTATGAGTACATATAATAGCGCTGTATTGATGAGTGACTGCATGTATGAGTTAATGTATGGGTGAATAAATGAATGTGTGTATAACTAGGAAGTAGTCAGTGGGTATATAGTAACTGCTATTGATTTGTCTATGGTTTAGAAAATGGTAGTCAGTATTTTAGAGTGGGTGTATCAAAGGTTATATTAGGGTGTGAAGAGATGCATCAGATTATCAGGTGGATGATGTCATCAGTGATGTCATTTGAGATGTCATCAGTGATGTCATCAACGATATCACTGACCATGTCATGAGTGATGTAATATGTGACGTCATCAGCAGTGCATTGTGGGGGCGCGAGTTATAGTTAGCTCTACTAACTAAAACGTTCGAATTTCTCTGTTTTTGTACAAGTGAAATGACCAACTAACTATAACATACCTGGAACCTATGGTTTATCCAGTGAATTTCAAAGATTTTGTAAAATGCCAATTTCTAACTATAACATCTGTAAAACCTATGGTTTTTTCAGTGAATTTCAAAGGTTTTTTAAATGTTAATTTGTAATTATAATGTTCATTAAACCTATAGTTTTTCAGTGATTTTAAATTATCATTCCATTCTCAACCTGGTTAAAACAGCCGATATCACGAGTTTTCCAGCAATAGCTCCCGCCCAAAGAAATTGCCACAAATGAGAGCAACAACTAACGCAAATAATATGCAGAGTAGGCGTTCCTGTACAAAAATAACACGAAAACACCACTTCCCGATATTTTCAACGAGCAGCCAAATCTGCTGTGCGTTCCAAAAACAGGCGATAAGCTGCGTTAGCAGTAGGAATGTAACATCTGTCTTTTACTAGTGTAAAGTAGGATGACTACCTACAGTGTGAAAGGAAGCCCAGCCCAGAATCACATCTGAAGACCAACACATGTCATAGAGCTACTATTCATGCACCTCCGACACCCACGAAGGACACAAAACCCACTGCCACCACCCTCAGGACCTCCCCCTGGACCACCCCCACCCTACTACCACCGGGGCAGCGCACAACAGAACAGCTGACCTTCCAAAAACGGCATGGCCCCTCAGCCACACAATAGCTGAATGTAGCGTGATGTGGCAACCAAACATGTGTGAAGAACGCAAGTCATCCATCAATAATAATGCACACAAAACCAAGAGTACACGGTGACACATTGGCGCTTGCGGCCCGGGTGGCGGCAGCAATACAACAGGGACACACGCATCAATTGATTCCTCAGACAGCCCAGGACGGAACCATGCCCAGAGCTCCGGAGTCATTGTTCACAGCCTCACGCAGGACTGGCATACGCCAGGCCAGCCCAATCCGTTTACACATACAGTACGGGGAGGGACAACAACTCTACATAGCCCAGCTTTTCATTGTAGTGATCTGCTGCTCATGGGTCTAGTTGCCACTCCCTGATGGCTGGTTTACACCCACACCACACCCATCATGCACAGGCGTCACAGGACACGTGACCCTGCCAATAAAAATGACCGGACGCACGTGCTCCAAGCCATTTCCATTTCAGACTTGGTGCACCGGATGCAATGCAGCCGGCACAGGCACACTGCCACAGGACAGTGAATTTCGGTCCACTGAGGTAGGGGCATTGTAAGTGCTGAGCGGGTGTTCAGCCTGCGAAGATGCCCCGTCCCAGTGGTCCAGACAGCTCATGTTTTGTGTGCCCTGCTGGACCGCAGTGTAGGCCTGAGCCATCGAACAGCCGGGGCCTACCACCATGTGCGTGGCCTCACTGGTCACTGAGTTAGTGGCACCGCAAGGGCTGAGCGGATGTGCAACCTGCGATGATGATGGGTGCACTGGTATGTCCTCTGTCAATGCAAAATAAAGACGCAAATGTGAGACCTGTTGGCCTGCGGAGCGGGGCTGCATGATGTGGAGGGTGCCCTGTCTGCGAAAAGTTAGCCGTGAGGCCTGGGTGCGCAGGGGTGGCAGACACCTCTGGGCGGCGGGAGTGGATGGGGTGCAGCAGCCTGGGTGCAGCAGCCTGGGTGCGCAGCGGCGGGCAGACACCTCTGGGCAGTGGAAGTGCATGATGTGCAGCAGCCTGGATGCACAAAGGCGGCACAGCGATTTAGGCGTGCCCAGTTGTATATACTCTGCCATTCCTGATTCTATACTATGTTTCAGCTGTGGGAGCATGAGGGCTCCACTAGGTCCCGGCACGTGGTTGGAGACACAGCGGTGGCGTAAAGCTGAGCTGTGAGGGTTTTGTCCACAGTGTGGGCACTCACTGTCCCTCCTCATCTCTTCCTTTCTCTCCCTCACACTCTTTCTCTCTCTATTCCTTTCTCACACCGTTTCTCTCTTTTTCTCTCTCTTCCTCTCTCTCACTCTTTCTCTCTCTCTCTATCTCTCTCTCTCTTCCTGTTTCTCTCTTCCTCTTTATCACACTCTTTCTCTCTCTCTTCGTCTCTCTCACTGTTTCTCTCTCTCTTCGTCTCTCTCACTCTTTCTCTTTGTCTCTGTCCTCCTCTCACTCTTTCTTTCTTTTTCTCTCTCTCTTCCTCTCACTCTTTCTTTCTCTCTCTCTCTCTCTCTTCCTCGCTCACACTCTTTCTGTGTGTGTCTCTCTCTCCTTTGATGGACGCATGCCGCACAATCTTATCTTGCTATTTGTCTAACAAGCTGTGATTCACAGACTGACGTCCCCCCCAACAAGGAACTCCCATCACTCAGTGCCACCAGAGCTGAACGCGTGTACAGCCTGCGATGATGCGTGGCCATCCTGACAATCAACACACATTCTGAATTGTGAGCTCTGTTTACCGCGTGTACGGAATGCCTGAGAAGGTTGCTTTCGGAACGTGGTGCACCCTCTTACACACACGCCGGTGGCAGAAGGTGAGCAGAGAGGCTTGTTTCCGCAGCAGCGGGCAGTCACCTCTGGGCGGTGGGAGTGGATAGTGTGCAGCAGCCTGGGTGCACAGGAGCGGACAGACACCTCCGGGCACTGGGAGTGGATGGGGTGCAGTAGCCTGGATGCGCAGGAACGGGCAGTCACCTCCGGGCACTGAGAGTGGATGGGGTGCAGCATGCTGAGCGCACAGCAGCGGGCAGACACCTCTGGGCAGTGAGAGTGGATGGGGTGGATCAGCCTGGGTGCGCAGACGCGGGCAGACACCTCTGGGCGACAGGAGTCAATGGTGCGCAACAGCCTGAGTGAGCAGGCCGGACAGATACCTCTGGGCGACGGAAGTCGATGGGGTGCAACAGCCTGAGTGCGCAGGGGCGAAACAGAGAATTACACGTGTGCAGTTGTATGTACTCTACCGTTACTATTTCTATACTATCTTTCAGATGACTAAATTTGAGGGCTGCATTATATCCCGGCACGTGGTTGGAGACACGCTGGTGGCAGAAAGGTGAGCTGTGAAGATTTTCTCCCCAGTGTCAACATCCACTCTCCCTCTCCATCTCTTCCTTTCTGTCACTCACACTCTTTCTCTTTCTTATTCACTAGCTCTTCCTTTCTCTCTCTCACACTTTCTCTCTTTCTCTGTCTCTTCCTCTCTCTCTCATTCTTTCTTTCTCTCTCTTCCTCTCTCTCACACTTTCACTCTCTTTCTCTCTTCCTTGTATCTCACTCTTTCTCTCACTCATTCTCACTCATTCTCTCTATTTCTCTGTCTTCCTCTCTCTCTCACTCTTTCTCCCTTTCTGTCTTCCTCTCTCTCTCACACTGTTTCTCACTTTCTCTCACTCTTCCTTGTATCTCACTCTTTCTCTCTCTCTCACTCTTTCTCTCTTTCTGTTTTCCTCTCTCACTCTCTTTCTTACTCTCTCTCTTCCTCTCTCTCACTCTTTCTCTCACTCTCCTTTGATGGACGCATGACGCACAATCTTATCTTTCTTTTTGTCTTGCAGGCCGTGATTCACAAATTGTCGAGGGATGACACGCCATACCTGTACCTACTTTTATTTTGTTCTTTTGTTTAAATAAAATGTTTTATATGTAAATCCATACATGACTAAGATTCTTATTTGTCCAACCTCACAAGCATCTTCTTATTAATAATTGTACCATATTAGCCAATTTTTTACGTTACAGATTCCCTAAAGTGACTGTCACATTTGTCTGTGAGGGGTGGGGGCAGGGGCGGCTGGTGACATTTGAAAGTGGTAGGGCGTAAAATGATTGGTATACTGCACCGTTGCAAGCGAGAGTAGCGAGCGAGCCCGAAACACCATAAGGGGGGGGGGGGTGGGGGGGGGGGGGGGGTTCGTTGCGATTCTCTTTCCGTGAAAAGTTTGAAAAAAGAGAAGAAAAATGGTGCATTTTCAAGCAAATTTGAGAAAGCAGGAAGGTTAATGAAGCAATTCTGAAAGTGCCTCTGTGAACTGTCACTTTTCTCTTTACCTATCTCTCTCCCAGAATTCACCACCTTCACCTGTAAGTGGCTGCAAGCTGCTCTATCGGCATCACTCTCTTCCAGTGACACTCTCACTTTCCCATCATCTAAGTATCCCTTCCTACCTTATCTCTTTCGCTATCTCAGCATCCCCCCACCTCTGTCACTGGCTGGGTGCTGCTGACACTGCCGGGTGACTGTCTCTTGCTGCCCCTTCCATTGTCTCGCAACCCCCCCATGCTCTCCTCTCTCCCTATCTTGCTTCCTCTTTCTATCTTGCTATCTCTTCATATCTTGTTGCTGTCACATCCATCGTGCTTGCTATCCCTCCCTACATCTCAGTATCCCATCCTCCCTCGTCTCTTTCTAAGTCTCCGCACCTCCATTCCCCGCCATAGCAAATGATAAGTAGTTATGACAGAGCACATCTCACACAAGAATCAGAGGAACTATCTCTAGACTCTACTATAGTGCCTAATATGTACCGGTGATTGCAGGTGGTGGGCACTTAGCGCTGCCACTCTTTTAGGGTCCGGCGTCCGGTCCGGGGCGTATTTCTCATAATCGGCCTTCACCCCCAGAGCAAGAGAGAAAAGTCAGTTAACCGAGGAATAGAAAGAGAAGGAAACAGTGACATAAGGGAAAAAGGGTGCAGAAAGGAACGTGTGAGAGTAACGGAGCTGACCTAATGCCCATTGCTTTTATCATTACAAAACAAAAGCAGAATGGTTTAAAAAGACCACGTTTGTGAATACAGAGCCGCAGTATGCATTTTGTTTTCCAATGCACGCACCCAACAAGCAGGTATTTCAGTACCTCCAGTAATAGTGTGCTTTCCCACCCAGGGAAAATATGGTTGTTCAAAGAGCGAGGAGGCAAGAAAAGTAGAGCTTCACTGGCAAACACTGTAATGTGGCGCTAATGTGTTTAGGTGTGAATAAATCAATATGGCCACCTTGCTTTAGTTAGTTAGTTATTTTTCATATTTTGAATGTTTTATTTCTCTCTACCCTGAGGCTGCACTTAGAAATTGAAAAATGTCAGCGAAAGACTACGTTTCCAGCAAGTGTTTTTCTTTTTTGGATCCATTTCACAAGGAAGCAAGTAAACGAAAGGAGGAAAGAGAAGGTAATACCTGTTTCTTGTAGTCTCTGACCGGTTTTTACTACATGAGGAGGAGCGAGACAGAGAGGGAAGAGGGGGAACAAAGGAGGGGAGAGGCAGCTGCCAGCAGCGGGAGAACTGGACTCAAGCAGTGACTTACGACAGAGCACATCTCACAATCAGTTGAACGTCATGAACTATCTATCTATAGCGCCTAGTGAGACCTAATGCCCATTGCTTATATCATTAAAAAACGAAAAAAAACACGTTTGTGAATACAGAGCAGCGCGCGCCGTATGCAGTTTATTTTTCAATGCACGCAAAAACATTCTTCAAAGAGTGAGGAGGCAGTCGCGAGGGGGGAGAGGTTGCGAGGGGGGGGTTGCGCGGGGGTTGCGCGGGGGGTCGCACGGGAGAATACAATTAAAATGAAGACGAAAACTTACCTGACCGCCTCTGCTCCTGGTCCGCGTTGGCGCCTCTGCCCTCTTCAAACAGGAACGGCACGTCAGCAACCCTTCAGCCAATCCTGGCGCAGCTTACTCTTCGTCCGCCGCCTGCCCTTTAGGAGACCGAGGGGCTCCTAATGGGCATGCGCAAGTCCGTGAAAACACCAGTGCGCATGATTGGGCACAGGCTAAAAATTATCTCACCTTGCCCACTCATGCACACTTGTGCTGCAGTGCTGCCTGTCCTTGGCTGGTCTGACAATGCATGTCAGTCAACATGACGCCGAACCGCCCACGGTCCGACGTCATGCTGACTGACATGCATTGTCAGTTCTCCCTCGGCGTCTCTGAACTTAAGTAAACTAAGTTCAGAGACGCCGAGGGAGCTGCGGGCGCGGGCGGGAGGGGCAATGCCCCAACGCCCCCAATGGACCCACCGCCACTGGGTGGGGGTGAGGGGGGATGGCGGACAAGGAGCTGCTGCTGGGGGGTGTTGGAGCAGTGTTGGGTGTCCGACCTGGATGCTCGTTGGCTTCATTGCATCTGTTCTCAGAGAATTGCGAGCCGGCTTGTAGATGAAGAGCTGCGAGCCGACTGGCTGACTCGTAGAGGGAGAGCCGCGGCCCGTCAGTTCGCGGAGGGAGAGCTGCGGGCCAGCTCGCAGAGGAACAGCTGCAGGCCGACAGGTATAGGGAAAGGTGCGGGCTGTCGGCTTCCAAAGGGATAGTTGGGGAACAGTGATGTGGGGAGAGGGAGCGTGAAGGGGCTATCTCGCAGAGAGAGACCTGCGGTATATTTCCAGTCTTGGCTTCACAGATACAACTGCGGGCCCAAAAAGTCGCACCCAGAGAGCTGCAAGTCGACCGGTGGATCGCAGAGGGAGACTTGCGGGCCCAAGAAGGTTGTTGGGGTATGCTGGTGATGTGGTAAGAGGGTGCGTTACCTGCTGATGTGGAGAGAGGCAGTGTGAAAGGGGTATCTCGCACAGAGAGAGCTCCGGTATGTTTTCAGAGTTGCCTCGTACAGATGCGAGCTGACGGACTGAATCACAAAATGGCTTTTCAATGCTCATGTAGTGTGACTTATCAACAGTAGGCACCCAGGCTTGCAGAGGGACAGCTGCGACCCGTGGGCTCGACTCACAGAGGGAAAACTACGGGCCAACCGCTCCCAAAGGAACAGCAGCGTACTAGAGGCGAGCTGACAGACTAGCTTCTAAAGGCACAGCTGTGAAGTGGTGATGTGGGGAGAGGAAACATGAAACGGGAATCTCGCACAGACAGTGCTCCGGTATATTTTCAGTATTGCCTCGCAGAGGTAGAACTACGGAGAGATACGAGCTGACGGACTGAATCACAAAATGGCTGCCAACACTTCCTAGTCTCAACAGTTCGCAGCCAATGAGCCGCAAGCTTGTGCTCGTAACGCCTCAACCAATCAGATGTCAGAATTCTCAAATATCGATATCTGTACAATATGATATTTCTCAAAAACTATTGAACGGATTTACCCCATTTAAACAAAAGCGTGCTTTCTGGACCACGACCTTTCTCCCTACCAAATGTGGCGCGTCAGCTCGCAAAGAGGCACAGCAGCGTACTAGCTCACAAAGGTAGAGAGCTGCGAGCCGACGGACTGCCTTCTAAAGGCATAGCTGCGAGCTGGTAATGTGGGCAGAGGGAGCGTGAAAGGGGTATAAACAAAAGCGTGCTTTCTGGACCGTGACTTCTCCCTACCAAATGTGGCATGTCCGCTCGCAAAGAGGCACAGCAGCGTACTAGCTCGCAAAGGTAGAGAGCTGCGAGCTGACGGACTGCCTTCTAAAGGCATAGCTGCGAGCTGGTGATGTGGGCAGAGGGAGCGTGAAAGGGGCTCCGGTATAATAAATTGCTCCCAGCACCTTTCTTTTATATTTTCACTCGATGCGAGGCACAAGATGGCTGCTAACACTTCCTGGTTTGAAGAGTTAGCAGCCAATCAGAGGACACTTACTGGTTTGAAGAGTTAGCAGCCAATCAGAGGCAAGCTCGTGCTCAGGAGTTAGGCTCCGCCCAGATATATATATATATATTTCCTTTAATACCTCAAAAACTACTGAACGGATTTACACCATTTCAACAAAAGCGTGCTTTCTGGACCAAGACCTTTCTCCCTGTAAACTTTGGCGTAATTACGTTCAGCAGTTTGACCTGTAGCCCTGTCTAAAGTTTCCTATGGAACATGCATTGAGAAAACACGTTTTGGGACCCCTTTTTTTTCTCAGCCCCCACTTGACCAATCACCCCCAAACTTTCAAGATAGGAGTTGATCCAGTTAAATCCCGGCAAAACCGAGCTAATGCTGATAGATAAAGCAACAGTCAGTTGGTCAGATGACTGGTGGCCGGCCCAATTGGGAGCTGCCCCTATCCCGACCAAATGTGTTAAAAATCTAGGGCTAAAATTAGATCAGTCTCTATCTATGAGAGACCATATAGCCGCGACAACCAGCTCATGCTATTATAGCTTGCGTCTGCTGCGTAAAATCCTCCCCTTTCTGCCCACAACTCATCGCAAAACCTTGGTTCAGGCAATGGTTATCAGTCGCCTGGACTATGGTAATGCCCTGCTGGCCGGGGTAGGAGAGACCTTGTTGAGCAAACTCCAAATGATCCAAACTACTGCAGCTAGGATGGTAATGAATCACCCAGCGGGCTCCGCATCGGTTCCCTTGTTGCGAGAACTCCACTGGTTATCAGTGAGAAAAAGATCGTTTTTTAAGATTTGTTCTCTCACATACACAGCACTCAATGGTAGAGGCCCCAAATATCTCCAAAAGAGACTTATTAAACACGTACCTACTAGAAATCTGCGGTCTGGCGCACGGTCCCTCCTACAAGTGCCACGTATCAGGCTATGCCGTTCTGGACGAAAATCCTTTTCATATTTAGCACCAAGATACTGGAATGAGCTTCCAGACTCCCTTCGTAAAATTACAATGTATAGTACATTTAGGAAACAGCTAAAAGCCTTTTTATTCTAAAATGCCTTGTCCTTTTCAGTCTCAGGAAAAACTCTAGCTAAGCGCCGAGATGCCCCCGGGTGAGTCTTGCGCTATAGAAGCCTATATAACATAACATAACAAAAGAGAAACTTTTTGGAAAATTTCGTAAAGATTCGTCAAACGACGCCAAAGTTATAAGCACATGAAAAAATGCTTTTCCTATGGAAACGTGGTCCTAACTATAACTATCTACTGGCGACCGCCAGTAGATAACATATACATATATATATATATATGATATATTTTTTTCCAGCTTTTTAAATATAGCTATATATCCAGTACACACACTGCTCCAAACGGACGCTCAAACTGTGGGGGTTGAAGCGCCACGCCAGCGGAGCACATTGGCTGTTAAATGGCATAGCGAAAACCAGTAAAAACACTCACTCGGGGCCAAATGATTGCCGAGTGAAAGTTTTATTAAGCAAGTAACTCTCATGTGATTTGAGGCCACCCCATGTGTCAGCTCTTTGAAACCTCTACTCAAAGGATTCCTGTATCCATGATGTATTTTGTCCTACCTTAATACTCAAAGTTGAGATGACTATTTAGTGTTTCAAAAAAGAATCGTTTATGTTATATGCAGGAAGAAATAAGTTAATTACCTGTAACTGTAGTTCTCCAGTATTGGAAGCTTTCATAGATTCACATGCTTGACTCATTCCCCGTCGTCATGATGGGAGTCCCCAGTACATTAAATAGTAGTAATAGGGACAAAGGAAGACTGATAGGAATAGACTAGAATAGGCCTCAGAATTTATTAACCTATCATAGTCATTAATAATAAAGAGACCAAAGTTTTTCTTTAGCCAATCAGCATCAACCACCCTCTAGAACACCCCTTAGAGAAACACAGAACTAGTGCTAACTCTCATATAGAGAAATAGAGGTAGGTGAGTTGTCACTGTGGGTATGAGGGTGGGTCACGTGTGAATCTATGAAAGCTTCCAATACTGGAGAACTATAATTACAGGTAAGTAACTTATTTCTTGCTCCAGTATTGGAATTTCCATAGATTCACATGCTTGAATAAGAGTAGCAAGCAGTTAAGTAGCACATTTATAATGACCTTGAACAGCATAACAAGACAATGCAACAGCAAATCTTTAAATAATTAAATATCAAGCCACCTGGTAGTCACAATCATAGGAAATAATACTTAGGAAACACATTCCTACACCCATTTTACAGTGCAAATACTTCATAATATAAAATGTGCTACAGCCCTAAAAGGTGGGAGAGTATACAGGGATGGCTCACCTTACTGAACAAGATTGCAAAGCACTGCTTGTCCACCGCTGCATCATTTAGGACTGTAGAATCCAGACAGTTGTGTCTTGTAAATATGTGTCTACGCTTCCGTGTAGCTGCATGGCAAATTTCTGCAAGAGATACTCCTGCAAACAATGCTGGAGATGTAGACACGGCCCTCGTTGAGTGGGCCTGGACCCTTGAGGATAGTGGTCTGCCAGCATTACGAAGGCAAGATAGTATAGCACTGGATATCCATCTAGATATATTCTGCTTAGAAAGCAGGAAACCTTTTCTTAGAGCGCTGTATGCTCCAAATAACTGAGAAGAATTGCGAAAGGGTTTTGCTTTTTGTAGATAAAATTTAAGGCAACGCCTGACCTCTAGCGAATAGAGGGTTATTTCTGCAGCAGTTGACGGGTTTGGGAAGAAAGTCTTTAGTACCACCGGCACATTCAAATGGAAGTCCAAAGGAACTTTTGGTATAAATGTTGGATTTGTGCATAGGAGAAGACCATGGGCCTTGAATTCTAAAAATGGTTCTTCTAAGTCAAAAGGTTGCATTTCACTTACTCTCCTGGCGGGAGTTAATGCAAAAAGCAACGCAACCTTCCACAATAGGACTTTCATCTCTGCCCTCTGAATCGGTTCGAAAGGAGGCTTCATCAGTTGTGAAAGAACCATATTTAACTGCCATGTCGGAGGTGGAGGCTTTACCGGAGAGTAGGCACGGAACAAACCTTTGAGGAATTCCTTGCTTATCCTGGAGGACCACAACAGTGGAGAGGAAAGTGTCTTTCTGCAACGAGAAATGGCTGCTAGATGGACCTTTATATAACTGTGTGCCAAACCTGATTGCGCCAATTGTAGGAAGTATGGCCAGAGCTGTTTCTGGTTAACAACACCGGGTACAGAAACGCTCCCACTTGAAGTTTTGTTGGGACTATCCGCTCTTGCTTTGGCCAAGATAGCTCGATAGACGTCAGGAATGTCTAAATACTGTAACTCATTGAACTCAGGAGGCATGCCGATAAGTGAAGGTGTCGGTGATCAGGATGGAGGATCTCTCCCTGGTTCATCGTGAGTAGGTTGGAGAATACTGGTAGTCTGATGTGCAGGACCTGGAAGAGGAGGAGCAGGTCCATGTACCAGTGTTGCCGTGGCCATGCTGGAGCAATGAGAATCAGCTAGCAGTGCTCATTCTTCATCTTCCTGATGACTCTTGGGAGAAGAGGAGTGGGGGAAAGGCGTAGGCAAAGATGCCAGATCATGCAATCGAAAAGGCATTCACCCATGACCCCAGTTGGGGATGCCAGCTTGCATAGTACCAGCATTTGCGGTTCCAGAGGGTTGTGAATAGATCTAACTCTGGGTGCCCCAGTGGCTGAAGATGTCGTGCAGTTTGCTGGTGTAGTTCCAACTTGTGGCATGATGTTGTGAGCCTGCTGACTGTATCCGTAATCGTGTTTTGTATTCCTGGAACATGCTCTGCTCGGATGCAGATTTTGTGGGTTATAGCCTATTCC
Source organism: Triturus cristatus (assembly GCF_964204655.1). Classification (NCBI taxonomy): domain Eukaryota; kingdom Metazoa; phylum Chordata; class Amphibia; order Caudata; family Salamandridae; genus Triturus; species Triturus cristatus. The sequence goes on along the minus strand of NC_140581.1, from coordinate 763,001,794 downwards.
CATAACTTCTGCGCCATTCTTGATAGTGGATGATAGTAGATGAGATTGTGTGCCACCCTGTTTGCTTATGTAATGCATCGTTGAACAAGTTACTTACCTTCAGTAACGATATATCTGTAAGAGACATAGATTAGTTATAGATTCCTTACCTTAGAATTAACCCCAGGCGTCAGACTAGATCCGGAAAGTTTTTTCGTCAGCAGTACCCCTGCGCATCGAAAGGTGGCGTCGGTCGGCTCCGCATTCGTCATTGGCATCGAGGTCCCCGGGATGACGTCGTGGTAGCGACATAGACGCCACCCTCGTGCGCTGACGTCAGTTCTCTACACGACTTTCCGCACCAGAAACGCAGAGCCATGTAAGACACTGACCATTGGTGCACACAACTAGGGCCCTGAAAGGATGTCCTTAACCCTAGAAATCAGTTCGCAGACCAGGAAGGATGGGTGGGGCGGTAAGGAATCTATAACTAACTAATGTTTCTTACAGATATATTGTTACCGAAGGTAAGTAACTTGTGCATCTGGAAGAAACATGATAGTTATAGATTCCTTACCTTAGAATAGAGGTTGCTACCACTGACAGCTAAGATAGCAGAAAAAATAGTAAACAAACAACTAGTGAATCATCTGGATGCTAATGCGATCCTTCATCCCTCGCAGTCTGGCTTCAGAAAGGCACATTCCACTGAATCTGCCTTATTGATGGCCACCGAGACCCTAAGAAAACTGGCGGACGAGGGGAAAACAGCTGCGCTCATCCTGTTGGATTTGAGCGCAGCTTTTGACACGGTCTCACATCCCCTACTATTACAAAGATTAGAGAGTTGTGGCATATGGAGATGTGCCCTCCAGTGGCTAACTTCTTTCCTAGCCCAACGAAGTTTTCAAGTAGCACAACTCTCACATACATCGGATAGCTATGCTTTAAAACAGGGAGTTCCTCAAGGCTCAACTCTTAGCCAACCCTGTTTAACATATATGTAGGACCGTTGGCTGAATATGTCCAAAAATACGAGGTATCGATTGTATCCTACGCCGATGATACCCAACTAATTGTACTACTATCTCAAAACAAAGACCAAGCTGCTATCCGGTTTTCCGAATGCCTGGAGGAAGTGGCAGTTTGGATGAATGACCACTGCCTCAAACTAAATGGAAACAAAACAGAGGTCTTAGTGGTAGGCAAATCACCGAACATCTGGTCCTCAGCCTGGTGGCCAGACACATTAGGACAGGTCCCGATCCCTAAGGAAGAAGTGAAGAACCTTGGTATCTGGGTTGACTCTAAGCTGTCATTTGATAGCCAGATACGGAAAATTGCGGGAAAGTGCTATGGAGCAATGAAAACTTTGAGGAAAGTCATTGACCTGCCCCCTGTAAATGCAAGGAGAACAGTAGTTCATGCCGTAGTTACATCGCAATTAGATTATGGAAATGTATTGTATTTAGGAGCCTCTAAGAGAGGACTCATTAAACTACAGAGAATATAGAATGCGGCAGCCCGCCTGGTTCTCAGCCTCCCGAGGAGAACTAATACTAGAAAAGCTCTGGCCACTTTACACTGGCTACCTATAGAAAAAAGAATTCTGTTTAAGGCTATGTGTTATGTTCACCGCATTCTGACAGGAAAAAGCCCATCGTACCTCAAGTCATTGGTATCCAGATACACCCCTGGCCGGGATCTACGATCTAGGGACATGGCCTTACTAACGATTCCAAGAATTTTCAGAGCCAGAATGGGAGCTCGCTCCTTCAGATACCTGGCGGCAAAAGTATGGAACACACTACCTATAACCATGAGAACTGAATCCAGCGAAGTTATTTTTCGCAGGCAACTGAAGACATGGCTATTTCTAAATAAAAACCTCTAAGCGATCAGCCAGTCTCCTTATGTCTTCCTCTTTCTGATGTCTCAGCGCGGGGACACACCGATAGGTATAACCATGCGCTTTACAAATGAATAAATAAATAAATAAATAAATAGATACCCCAGCAATACCAACCCCGGTGGTGGGTCTGAGAACCAAGATCACACCAGAAAGTCCTGGAGAACAGAACGGTCAAAGAAGTAGTCTCTCCAGACTTGGCTGTCCAGGCAGTAGTGTTTGGTGAACGTGTGCAGCGATGCCCAAGTAGCCGTCTGACAGATGTAATTTAGAGGCACACCTCTTCCCAAGGCAGAAGTGGCGGCCGTCGCCCTGGTGGAGTGAGTGCGTAGTCCGACTGGAGTCTCCTTTTTAGCCAGAGAGTAGCAAGCCTTAATACACAATATGACCCATCGAGAAATGGTGCATTTGTGTACGGCCCGACCCTTCTTTTTTTTTTTTTTCTCTTTTTTTCTCTTTTTTTTTTTGTCCTCATACATACGCCAGATAGTAAATGCTCTAGATGGGAACTATCCAGGCCCTCCACACTGACCATTTCGATTCCGATTCCGATTCCTACCCTCAGGGCTACTGGATTCCCCCAGAGAAGGGCTGTCTCCTTATCCATTTCCATCAACCACTGGGAATCCCGTTGGTGCCAAGAAAGGATGGACCACAAACCCCTGGCTTAATCATTGGACTCATCAGTCTTCTTTAACCAGGCCAGAAGAGGAGACCAAAGCGTCTCCGAACTTCTTTGATCACACGCAATATCTGACTGACTAATCCACATGATATTTCTCATACAATCAACAAATTTAGGAGGAATCTCAGACTTCCATAGTCTACAGATTTCTCTCCTGGCAATAACAATCACATAAAACACGAGTTGTGCCCGACCCTTCTTTGCACCCACGTAGCCAACACAAAGTTGATCATCCACCAGGAACTGTTTTGTACGATCCAGATAGAAGGAGAGGGCACGCTTTGGGTCCAGACGGTGGAGCCTCTCTTCTTCCTTCGAAGGATGCGGAGCCGGAAAGAAGGTGGGCAAAGTAATGGTCTGCCTGATGTGGAAGGCAGTGACCACCTTAGGAAGAAAGGCTGGATGGGTCCTGAGAACCACCCTGTACGGATGAACAGACAAGAAAGGAGGTTTTGAAGAAAAAGCCTGGAGCTCACTCACCTTTCTAGCAAAAAGTGATGGCTACCAGGAAGGCAGTTTTAAGAGTTAGGAGACGTGAAGGTTCAAGTCCCACTGAGGCATAACGAATGGAATTGGAGGAAAAAGATGTGTTAAGCCTTTCAAGAAATGGTCAACTACCGGGGACTTGAAAAGAGAAGGCTGATCTGGCAGCCGAAGGAAGGCAGAGATGGCAGTAAGCTACCCCTTGATAGTGCCCAGGGCAGAGCCCAGCTGGGTTAAAGAGAGAAGGAACAAGAGTACTTCAGAAAGAGGGGCAGAAAGGGGATCCACAGCCTTTGCTGTGCACCATGCCACAAATTTGTTCCACCTGCAGGCATATACCGCCTTTGTGGAGGGACGCCTGGCTGCCAAGATTACGTCACAAACTTCAGGAGGCAGGTCGAAAGACGTCATCTGCCGCTGCTCATTCTCCGCTCAAGGAAGTGGAGACTGGACAGGTTCGGGTGGAGGACCGTCCCCTGCTGCTGCGAAAGAAGATCCTCCAGAAGAGGCAGTCTGATCAGAGGATCGATGGCTATGTTTAGCAGCTCCGAATACCATACTCTTCGTGCCCAATCCGAGGCCACAAGAATGACTTGGGCCCTGTCGCACCTGATCTTCTTCAGCACTCTGGGCAGAAGTGGTATAGGCGGAAAGGCGTATAACAGGCCACAACTCCACTCGCGACGAAAAGCGTCGCCGAGTGAGTACCGCCTTGGAAATTCCAACGCGCAGAATTGCTGACATTGCGCGTTCTCTTTGGTGGCAAATAGATCTAACCAAGGCTCTCCCCACTGTTGAAAGAGACCTTGCACCACCTCCGAGTGAAGACGCCATTCGTGATCCATCATGCACCTGCGACTGAGTTCGTCTGCTCTGGCGTTCAGAGAACCTGGCAAGTGTTGAACCACCAAGGAAATGCCTTGATGTTCCAGCCATGTCCAGAGGCGGAGGGCCTCCTGACATAGGGTCCACGACCCCACCCTGCCATGTTTGTTGCAATACCACATGACGGTGGTGTTGTCCATGAACACCTGCCATTCTCTTTCTTGGACAGAGGGAAGGAATGCCTTCATTGCAAGACAAATCGCCCGGAGCTCCAGAAGGTTGATGTGAAGCCCGGACTTCGCCAGAGGCCTTCGACCTCCGCCTCTCCCATATGGCCGCACCCATCCCGGAAGGGAGGCATCCGTCACCACAGTGTGGACTGGTTGGGGAAGGGAGAGGGATCTGCCATTGACCCATCCCTGGTTCATGAGTCACCACTGCAGTTGTCGAGCAGTGCCCTCCGAGATCTGGACGCAATCGGACAGATTCCCCTGATGCTGCTCCCACTGGAACTTCAAGTCCCACTGCAGAGCCTGCATATGCCACCTGGCATGATTGATCATCAGGATGCAGGAGGCCATAAGGCCCAGCAGCCTCAGGGTCATTCTGACCAAAACTCGGGACAGAGGCTGAAAGATCGGAATCATAGCCCGAATATCCTGGACTCGCTGTTCGGGAGGATAGACCCGAAACTGCGGCGTGTCCAGAACCACTCAGATGAAGAGGAGCTTCTGAGATGGAATCAGGTGTGACTTCGGCACATTAATGGAAAACCCCTGCATATGCAGGAGGTCGGCCGTAGTCTGGAGGTGGGAGATGACTGCCTGAGATGAGCCCGCCTTCAACAGCCAGTCATCGAGATAGGGGAAGACTGAAACCCCCGATCTGTGCAGATGCGCTGTGAACACCCGAGGGGCACTGGTAAGGCCAAAGGGGAGCACGGTGAACTGAAAGTGCTCATGGCCTACGGTGAACTGCAGGTAACGCCGGTGGGCCGGCAGGACGGGGATGTGAAAATAAGCGTCCTGCAAGTCCAATGCAACCATACAGTCTTGCGGATCGAGGGAAGACAAGACCTGAGTGAAGGCTGGGTAACTTGCTGTGGCCTGTGGCCCTGGGTGGGACGTAGCGGGGCATCCCTTTTGTAGCCATGAAAGTGGCGAAAAGCAGACTGTGCCGGACGTGAGAGAAGGCCCAAGGACTTGGCCGTAGCCCGTGAGTCCTTGAAGCGCTCTAGGGCGTTGTCTGCTCTGATGCCAAAAAGGCGATGGCCATCAAAGGGCATATCCATCAAGGTGTTCTGGACATCCCCTGAAAGGCCAGTGGACCTCATCCAGGTGTAGCGGCGAAGTGCTATCGACATTGAAATGGTCCAGCCCAGAGAGTTGGCGGTGTCCAGCCAACAACGGAACGTAAACTTAGCCGCATCTCTCCCGGCAGCAACAGCCTGGGAGAGCACTGCCCGGGCCTCCTCCAGACACTGAGGCAGCACTTGAGCCACTGTATCCCACACTGAGTGCGAATAATGGCCCAAGAGACATGCAGTGTTTATGGACCGCAGTCCTAAGCTGGCGGAAGAAAGTTTTTTCTTGCCAATATGGTCCAGCTTCTTGGATTACCTTTCCGGTGAAGCGGTAGGGATGGCGCTTTTGGAGGAGGAGGCTTGGACCACCAAGCTCTCCATGGTGGGGTGTTGGGAGAGGAAAGTGGGGTCGCCTGGAGCCTGGCAGTGGTGGCGGGTGATCATTCTGTCCACAGGGCCCCCGTGTTGGGCCTGGACCACATTCCCAAAAGGACGTCAGTGAGGCCTCATTAAACGGAAGCAGGGTTTCCGAAGAGCTCGTCGCCAGTTGAAGCACCTCAGTCAGGAGGTTAGCCCTGACTGCCATCGTAGGAAGCTCGAGGTTGAGAGCCTCGGCTCCCTCCTCCGTAGCCATGATAGGAGGCGACAACATGCCAAGTTCGGGTGAAGTGTCAAGACCACTGGCATCCCCCAGTTCCTCTCTCCAGTCCTGCTCAGTATCAAGATGGTCAGTTAAAGAGTCACCTGACCCCTCCCAGTCCTCCCCATCTTCCTCTGGGTGCCATTGTTGTTGGAAAGGGGCCCCAGGAGTGAACAGGGACATGAAAACCCCACCCAGTGCCGGATCCAGTGTCAGACGACGCCAGTCTGGCTCTGTGTCCACATCAGGAAGGAGGCTGGGATCGATGCTGGCCAGGGGGGCCGACGGGCATCGAGCACGGTAGTAAAGCTGTCGGAAGTGGGGTCGGTGGAGGTGTAATGAGGTCAACCGGCGCCGGTCCGGATCCAGGCCTGGATCCAAGGGGGGCCTGTGGCGCAGGGGCCGGAGCTGCTGGCAGCGAAGACCTAGGCCCCCCAACCGAGTCCACGGGGCCCAAAGGTACACCAGCGGGGTCGGTCCGCCCAATGATGGCATGCATCGCCTCGTAGAACGTACGAAACTGGGCGGGGGTCGCTCTGGGTCCTGGAAAGAAAGGGAAGCTCTGAGTTGACCCTTCGGGCTCCGTGTGCTGAGCCGCAGGAGTGGCACCACCCGTGCGACTTATCGGAACGGCCAACCGACGAGGAGAAGGCGAAGAACGACGATGCTTCTTCAACTTCTTATGCTTCGACTTACCCGACCTCGAGTGCGAAGACTTCGATGAGCCGGAATGATGGTGGCTCCGTGACTGGTCCCTCGACCTCCCTCTCGACCGAGACCTCGAACGGTGCGGAGCCGACTGATGTTGTTCAAGCAGCTTTCGGGTCCGCTTCCGCAAAGCATTTGGCATCAACAACTGACAGTTGGAGCACGACTTGGGGTCGTGGTTGCGCTCCAGGCAAAAGAGGCACACGCGGTGCGGATCCGTCACCAACATCAATCGGGTACAGGAACCGCAGGCCTTAAAACTGTCCATCCCTCATGCACCTATTCAAAGTTGGAGACTAGAAACAAGAAGTCGACAAAAGTCGAAAAAAACGTAGTCAAAAAATGACTGAGGTACCGCTCTTCCCAGATCTGCGCTGGCTAGCGCGGAAAAAGAAAGAACTGACATCAGCGTGCGAGGGCGGCATCTAATGCTGATGACGAACGCGGAGCCAACCGACGCCACAGTCCGACACGCAGAGGTACTGCTGACGAAAAACTTTCCGGGTCCAGTCTGACGCCTGGGGGTAATTCTAAGGTAAGGAATCTATAACTAACATGTTTTTTCCAGATTCCTTTATCAGCCAGTCGTCCAAATACTGGAACACCTGATGCTGGCTTTGCCTGAGGAATACTGCGACTGGCGCAAGGCATTTTGTGAAAATCCTGGGTGCTGACTTGAGGCCAAACGGGAGCACCTTGAACTGAAAATGGAGTTCGGCAACCAAAAACCTCAGATATTTCCTGGCCTTTGGATGAATAGGGATGTGGAAATACACATCTTAGAGGTCCAATGAGGTCATGTAATCTGATTGGTTTAGAAGACTCAGAATCTCCTGCATATAAATCATCCAAAAGGATTGCTTCTTCAGGTAAAGATTGAGGCTTCTGAGATAGAGAATTGGTCGCCACTGCCTTAACTTCTCTCTGATTAAGAAGAAGCGGGAGTAGAAACCTTTGCCCCTCTGACAGCCTGGGACCTTTTCTATACCCCCTTTGGAGAGCATTATCTTGACCTCTTGTTGAAGAGCTGTGAGGCGTTTTTGGTGAAAAGGCTGTGGCGGGTTTGTAGGTGGTCTTTGGATAATTTCCAGACATAGGACCCACTTGTCTGTTGTAATGGTTTGCCATTGGAGAAGGTGGTTCGAAATTTTTCCAGTGTGGTTGAAAGTTTTGATGGGAAAAAACAAGGAGAATGTGGTGAGGGATTTGGAGCCAGAGCCTGTGAGATATCATGGTCTACGGCCCCCATCCTTGCCTGGTTGTGCCTCCTTTCCTCTGTTAGGTCTAACATAGGATGTCTGCGGAGGCTATTTTTGTTGGAATTGGGAACAATAAGGCTGGTGACTTGATGAGTACAAAGGGTATCGGTATTGCTGATAGCCTCCCCTATATGATTGTTGTCCTTCCCCACGGGAACCACGAAAAGGAGGTTTCTGAAATTGGAGCGACCTGAAAGACTTGGCGGTATCCGTGTCCTCTTTTATTGATTTAAGGGCTCCTTCCACCTGACTTCCAAAAAGATCCTCTCCGTCGTATGGGAGGTCTTAGATTTTATTTTGAACCTCAGGGCGGAAAGAGGTGGCTTTAAGCCAGCCCTGCCTTCTGAGAACCGCAGCTCCTGCCAGCTGCCTGAAACCAGTGATGGCAATGTCCATAGCGGAATTCATTATTTCATTGGATGCCCTTCCCTCGTCGTGTAATATCTTCCGCGCCTCCTCTTTAGCATCCTGTGGGAATTGATCCATGTAGGGAGCAATGTCAGACCACATCTGGCGATCGTAGCGCCCTAAAATCGCCAGAGAATTTGCTGCTTTCACTGTCAATGCTGTCATTGATTAAACTTTTTCCCAATTGAATCTAGATGCCTGCCATCTTTATCAGGAGGAGCCGAAAGGGGGTGATACTGGGTTCTTTGAGCGGCGTTGAGCTGCCTGCATAACCACTGAGTCTGGTTTCAGATGTCCAGAAAGGCACGCTGGTGTATTGTCTGTAGATTTATATTTTCTGTCGAGGCACGGAAGCACAGCCGGTATGGATGCTGGAGTCCTCATAATCCGTTTCCCCTCTTCTCAGATGTATTCGATAGTCGGAATGGCTCCAGTGGATTTGTGATATGGTTCTTTAAAATCGTAAAGGAAACAGTCGGATAGCTTTGAAGGAAGAGGTAAAGAAAATCTTTTTGCTGCTCGTTCTAAAATATTATGAAATCCTCCTATATCCTCTGGTGGAGAGTCTACCAGAGGAGGTGTAGGGGAAGCAGGCAGAGAGATAGAATAATTATCCCATTCTGCACCTGTGTCGCAAAGTTCTCCTTCTTTATGTTTTTCATCTGAAGAAACAGTCTCCTAGAGAGGCAGAGACTGCCGAGTGTTTGGGAGTGACAGTCTGGTAGGAGTGGATCTTTGCACCGGTGACCCAGCTATAGGCGGAGAGAAGGCAACCGGAACTGTAGGTGGGAAACGGTGGTGGTAATCTTAAAGCATTGACAGAAGACTCGAAATTAAAGCAGAAGGCACTGTCACCATCTCTTGATAATAGTACTGCCGGCCTGGCTCAGGCTGTTCATAGTAAACTTGACCGTATCAGTCTTGTTCCTGGTCCTCATCGTCCTCTGGCTGATACTTGACATGCAATTCTGATGGACTATATGGACTATATGCAGGTCCGAAGGGGTCATCCTCTTCCGAATGTTCTTCTTCCAGAAGATGAGTGGGTAAAAGAGGTGTAATTTTACTTGGTGATGTATGTTCTGGGGTAATATCTGTCTCCCTCTATGAGGCAATAGACCTTGGCGATAGTGATTTATCCCATGGTCCTGATGTAGGAGCCTTCGTCGACGAGATAGTCGCCGTCGCCGGCTGCGTCGACGGTAACCGCGATGGGCTCAGCAATATGACGGCCTCCTGCAGCATTTTCGTCAGCACTGGTACTGTCGACGGTGACCTCATTGACGACCTCGTTCACTATGATGTCTTCGTCGACGACGGTGTCTTCGCCGACGACAGTGTCTTGGTTGACGACAGTGTCTTGGTCGACGACAGTGTCTTGGTCGACGACAGTGTTTTCATCGGTGGCTGTACTGTCTTCGTCGACGATGACGACGATGACTGCGCCGTCGGCGGTTTTAACTTTAGTGACAGAGAGGAGATTCTCGTTGACAATGTCAGAGGGATAGTTGACAAAATCGGGGTCTGGATAAACGACAACAAAGATGTCGTCGTGACTAACAAGGCTGTAGAGAATGATGTCGAAGTTGACGTCCCTGAGGAACATCCCCTTGTTGTCGACAGCAAATCCCTCTTGAGTGGCAGAGAACTTGTAGATGGATCTGAAGAAGGATTTTTAAAAGTCAATTTAAGGTCTGGAGGTTGAGTTTTTTGGCTCAGATACAGATTTATAAGGCTGAGCTTTCTTTAGAGACCTTTTACTGTGCCCTGAGGAGACATCTGAGAGGATTTTTGGGCACATTTTGAGTGGGGTTCCCTGAGAGAGTGCAAAGAATCCCTTTGTCTTTTGAGGGAAATCTTTGATGACGTAGACTGCTCGCTCTCTGAGTCTGACACAGGATCAGACCTAGTCTTCATTTTTTGGAGCCATGTAAGAAGCCTTCCCTCACAGTCTCTGAGAGTCTTTGAGAAGGTGCAACATATCTTGCAGTCCGACGCCTTTTAAGAAGGATATAAGCAATAAATGCACTCTTTGTAAGGGTCATCCACATACAGTCTCTTTTTCAGACAAGTGGCACACTCTCTGACATGATTCAGTCAGATTTGTGACAAACAACAGAAATAAATGACAGAAATGTATCTGTTTTGAGAGAATATCACAAATAAAGTCACTTCCCTGTGATTTGAAGTCCAGAAAATCTTCTTGAAGATTGGAGAAAAACTGAGCAGAGCTCTGAGGAGACTCCCGAGCACATTGTGCGGTAGAAAATCTGAGGTTCTGAGCTTCTCTCAGGGGTGTTCTAGAGGGTGGTTGATGCTGATTGGCTGAAGGAAAACTTTGATCTCATTTTTAAAAATGACTATGATAGGTTAATAAACTCCGAGGCCTACGCCCGTTCTAGTCTATTTCTATCAGTCTTCCTTTATCACTATTACTACTATTGTTTGTACCGGGGACTCCCATCATGATGACAGGGAATGATTCAAGCATGTGAATCTATGAAAGTTCCAATACTGGGGTAAGAACCACAGTTTACAGGTAAGTAACTTTTGTTCTTCTCCAGTATTGGGGTGTCTTTCATAGATTCACATGCTTGAATAAGAGTAGTGAGCAGTGATATCAGAACAATACAAGGTACATAAGAATCAAAGCAATCACAATACCCAGTTCAAAAAGACTATAGGTATATACATATAAACAAATATAAATATATATAAATAAACAACAAAAGTACCTTGTATACAGGAGGAGGGAAGCATCAGAGGCTCACCTTATTTAAAAAGATTACGAAGGACTGCCTGTCCCACAGCTGTGTCACTGTTGCCCGCAGCATCCAGACAGTAGTGTCTTGTAAAGGTGTGTCTGCTGGACCATGTTGCAGCTCTGCAGATGTGTTGAAGAGGCACCCCAGCAAATAGCGCAGTGGAAGAAGAAACCTTCCTGGTGGAATGCGCTCGAACAGTTGCCGTAAGTGGTTTTCCAGCTTGTTGATGGCAAAAGGCAATAGCAGTAGATATCCAGCGTGCTATTGTTTGTTTGGTGACCGGATGACCCTTTCGCATCCGTCCATAGGCCACAAAAAGTTGGTCATTTTTACGATTAGTAGCCGTTTTTTGATGGTAAAATTTTAAACATCTCTTGACGTCTAAAGAATGAAGCGTCTTCTCCGCGGGAGTTTGAGGATTAGGGAAAAATGTTTTTAAAATAACTGGCTCATTGAGGTGGAAATCTGATGGCACCTTGGGGATAAAGGCCGGATTGGTGCGGAGCAAGACAGAGTCTTTGGTAAATTGAAGAAAAGGCGGTTTAGTAGTAAACACCTGTAAGTCACTGACCCGGCGAGAGGAAGTAAGAGCCAGGAGTAGAGATGTTTTCCAAGTAACGTATTTGAGATCGACTTTATGGATTGGGTCAAACGGGGGTTTCATGAGCTGTGCCAATACAATGTTCAAATGCCAAGGTGGAGGTGGTCGACGAATTGGAGGAAACATTCGAAAAAGACCCCTGAAAAATCGTTGAATTACGATTGACGAGTAAAGCGAGTTGGAGCCATCTTGAAGGAAACGTGAGATTGCTGCTAGAAAAACTTTAAGGGTAGAGTGCGAAAGGCCTGATTTTGCCAGGATTAAAAAGAAAGGCAAGAGTTGTTCTGGCTTGGAATGGATAGGATGTACTTGAGCTTCATTGCACCATAGACAGAATCTTTTCCATTTGAGGTTATAAGTTTTCACAGTTGAAGGTGCTCTAGCCTTAGCCAAGACCTCTCTACAGTCTAAAGGAATGTCCAAATGTACAAATTCATAGTGCTCAGGTTCCAAGCCGCTAAACGTAGAGATACTGGATCGGGATGACAAATTTGTCCGTGTTCCATGGTGAGAAGATTTGGAAGAGGGCGAAGAATGATCGGGTCGCACTGAGACAGGAGCAGGAGTTCCGTGAACCAGATTTGTCGAGGCCACCGGGGGGCTATTAGAATAATGTGACAGGGTTCTTTCCTCATTTTACGCAGAACTTTGGGGACTAGAGGTATTGGTGGAAAAGCGTAGGGATATATTTTTGACCAGTTCATCTAAAAGGCATGACTTTGGTTGGGGAAGCCAACTTGCGTAGAACAGGCATTTGCGGTTCAGATGTGTTGCGAACAGATCCATAATCAAAAAATGTGATCCAGAGTGGGTTGATGTAATTCCCACTCGTGATTGGTCGTGGATGATCTGCTTAGGGAATCCGCAAGATTGTTCAACACTCCCGGAACATGAACTGCTGTGAGGACGATGTGATGTTGAATCGCCCAATCCCAAATTTGTTGCGCCTGAAGGGACAGCAAGACAGACCTTGTGCCTCCCTGTTTGTTGATGTAGTGCATGCACGTTGTGTTGTCCGATCGGATCAACACCGAGGCTCCTTGTATGATGCTGCGGAAAGCTTCCAGAGCCAGAAAAATGGCCAGCAACTCCAGCAGGTTGATGTGCCATGTCTTTTGTTGAATGTTCCACTTGCCTTTTACAGTTAGTCCTTGCCAGTGGGCGCCCCAACCCTCTAGAGACGCATCTGTCGTGAGAGTAAAATTTGGAGTGTCCACCAGGAATGGACGTCCTGAAGAGACATTTTCTTCGAGAGTCCACCACAAAAGAGCTCTCTTTAGTCGAGGTGTGACTTTGACTGTATCGCTGAAAGATCCCGAGACTTGAGCCCATTGTCTGTCCAATTTCTCCTGGACAGGTCTCATTTTCAGGCGGCAGTGAGGGACTAGAGGAATGCAAGAGGACAACATTCCTAGGAAAGATTTCAACTGTCGGACAGAAACGGACTCTTTTAGATGGATGGAAGTCACCAGATTGCAAAGGTGTAGACGTCTTTCATGCGGCACAAAAGCTTTTGCTTGCTTGGTATCTAGAATGGCTCCCAAGAACAGTCTGTTTTGAGCTGGGAGAAATTTAGACTTGTCCATGTTGAATGTGAGGCCCAGAGATTGGAAGAGGGACCTGCAGAAAAGAGTTTGTTTGGATGCCTGTTGTCTAAGTATGGAAAGATTTTCACTCCTTGTAGGCGAAGGTAAGCTGCCACCGGTGCAAGGACTTTTGTAAACACTCGGGGAGCGGAACAAAGGCCGAATGGAAGAACTTTGAATCGAAAGTCTTTTCCGGCTACTCTGAATCTGAGACATTTTCTGTGTCTCTGCAGTATGGGAAGATAAAAATAAGCATCTTGAAGAGACAAAGTTGTCATATACTCTCCTTGGGATAGAAAAGGAAGTACTTCTTGAAGGGACAACATGCGAAAAGTTTTTTTTTTTTTTTTAATTCTTTTTTTTTTTTAAATCTTTTTATTAACTTTGCTCATGGTCACAAACAGAATACAGCCATCGGCAGAATGCATATTGACTAAGTCCTGCGCACGATACCCATACAATTCTACATAATAAACCAAGGACATGCTCAGAAGGGACCCCCCTACGCCCCACCCCGAACACCCCGAAACCTCTTCCATGAACCCCACACCCTATGCCACTTTTTTGCACAGCCCCTGGCCTTGTATATGGTTTCTTCCACCCTCTGACACCAATCCAAGTCCCTGAGCCATTGATCCCACTGCGGCGGCTCCCGCGCCCCCCAACAGCTGGCAATGTTGCGTTTCGCTACTCCGGCTGCCAACGCAAGCCAAATTTCATGGTACCTGGACCAGTCAGTGGGGCCTTTAATCATGAGAAGAAGCCACTTGGGCTCCACCGGGACCTGCGAACCCACCACAATCGACATCGTCCGAGCCACCTTCGTCCAAAAGGGTACAATGTTCGGGCATGCCCAAAGGATATGATAGAATGACCCTTCCTCCTGGCATCCCCGCGCGCATAACAGGGACAAGCTCCTACCCCATGCGAAAAGGTGGGTACGCGGGTAATACACCCGATGTAGGATCTTTAGCTGCACGAGGCGGAATCTTACCCGAATAGCCACCTCGCGCGGGCTTTGTAAAGCATCCTGCCAGTCATCGTTCTCGAGGCGGCCTATGTCTACCTCCCACCTCTCCCGCAGGGACTCCAACGGATCAGGCATATTGTTTATGAGTTTACGATAAATGGTAGCCGTGGGCCTACCTAAGATGGGATCCAACAAAAGCCTGTCCTCCATGGGAGAATACTCCGGGATAGGAACGTCCGGGCTCACCTGGGACCGCAGGGCATGTCGAAGGCGAAGATAATGAAACCGCTGGGACTCGTGCATTCGGAATTCTCGTTGGAGGTACTCAAAGGATCTGGGGGCCTCTCTTTTCCACACATCCCCCAGGTATTCTATTCCAATCAACCTCCAGCCCTTGAAGCCCGTAAGTCCCTTAACCTCTGGCAGATAATCCCCCACCCACAAATGGGTCCTCCCAGTCAGTGCACCAGCCCACCCAAGGAAGCGATTCGCCTCCCGCCAGCACTGCAGCACCACCCTCGTATGCGAAGGCAGGGCTCCACGCCAACGGCGCGAAAATATGAGTGGCTCGCAAGAGCCTCCCGGCATTGCATACCTGTCGACCCGATAGGCAGGTTCCGAACTCGGCGCGTATACCCAATCGTTTACCACCTGCAGTTGGGAAGCCCAATAATATAATTGGACATCCGGGAGGGCCAACCCCCCCCCTCGTACACTCCTCGTGTGAGTTTACGCATAGCTATCCTCGGGCTGCCACCATCCCACAGCAGCGTGCGGATAAATGGAGATATGCGCCTGAACACTCCACTCGGGATTGGATACGGCGTATTCTGCAGGACGTACAGGAGCCGCGGCAAGGCCAGCATTTTGAATAGTGCAGCCCGCCCGGCAATAGTGAGAGGCAGGGACCGCCAGTGGGCCACATCAGAGGCAAGCCTCACCAAGTGTGGTTCAATGTTTTCCGCTAGGAATTCCGCGCTATCTCTGGTGACATAAATCCCCAAATACCGGAAGCCTTTAGTTTCCATCAATGCCGGGCATCCCGTCGGGATTCTCGGCGGCGGGCCAGAGAGGGGGTAAATGAGAGACTTGGACCAATTAATGGAGAAGCCAGAATAGCTCCCGAACAACTCGAAGAGGTGAAGCGCCTGGGCGATCGAGTGGTACGGGCGGGCCATATAGAGGACAATATCGTCCGCATACAAGGATATACGCTCTTCCCAGTCGTCATTGAGCGCCAAGCCCCAAAAAGACCTATCCCGCCTGATCCAATGCGCCAACGGTTCGAGAGCGAGGGCAAAAAGCAGTGGGGACAAAGGACACCCCTGTCTGGTCCCCCTCCGCAGGTGAAACGTTCGGGTCATAGCCCCGTTCACCCTCACCCTCACAACTGGCTGCTCATACAGTAACCTCACCCAGCTACAAAAAGTCGGGCCAAAGCCCAACTTCTGGAGGACCATAAAGAGGTAGGGCCACTCGATACTATCAAAGGCCATTGATGCATCTAGGGACATCAGGGCCGCTTGAGTATCCCCCACCGCCTCCGTTATGTACAGGACTCCATACATCCTTCTCAGATTATGCCGGGTGCTCCGATGGGGCATGATACCTGACTGGTCTATATGGATAAGGTCCGGCAAAACCAAAAATAATCTCGTCGCCAAGACCTTAGCCAATACTTTGGCCTCCATGTTTAACAGTGAGATTGGCCGGTATGAAGAACATAGGTCTGCCGGTTTCCCTGCCTTATGTATGACTACTATCGTGGCTTCTCTCTGATCCGGTGGGAGCCTACCCACCTCTCGTGCCTCCAGGAGCATGCTCCGCAACGGGTCAATAATCACACTAGCGTGACTTCTGTATAGTTCCACCGGGATCCCATTAGGCCCGGGAGCCTTCCCTGCCTGCAGGGAGTTAAGGGCTTCCCCGATTTCCGCTCCCGTCAGGACGGAATCCAGACGGCTGGCTTGATCCTGCGAGAGAGTCGGGAGCGCAAAGTCTCTCAAGAACTCCTCACAGTCCCGTTCCGACCTGGTGCAGACCGGTGAATAGACCCCTTCATAATAGGATGCAAATGCTTGCGCTATATCCACACCTGTGTCCACCAAGGACCCGGAAGCATCCCTCACCCTCGCCACCCAAGATCTCTCGTGGTCTCGGCGCTCAAGCCATGCCAGCAATTTCATACTCTTATCCCCTGCGTCATAGATCCTGCGCTGCGTAGCCAGGGAATAGGCCCGTGCCTCGCCCTCGGCTAACGACCGGAGTTCCTGCTGCTTGAGCACCAGGGCGTGGGTCCGATCCGTCGAAGGGGTCCCGCCTGCCCTGCGCTCCAATTCCTCTATTTCCCGTTCCAGTTGCTGAATCCGTCGCGACTCCTCCTTCTTTTGGGCCCCAATCAGCGCCTGGGCCTGGCCCCTGATGACCGTTTTGTACGCTTCCCACACGGTAATCTGAGAATCTACCGAGCCCTGATTGTCAGCAAAGTACTGCCGAGAGCATTCCCGCAGCTTATGCCTTGTGGAGTCATCCCGAAGGCGCCACGGGTCAAGCCTGGGAAAGGTCGCCCTAGCGGTTGTTGCCCCCATGAGGACCACCTCCACAGGGGAGTGGTCTGAGATTCCCCGGGCCATGATACAGGAGTCCACAAATTCTCCCAAATGATCCTCCCTAGCAAAGATATGATCCAGTCTAGAGAATGACCCATGTCTGGCAGAGTAGAACGTATATTGCCGTAGGGAGGGATGAATCGAGCGCCATACGTCTCCAAGGCCCATCGCCGCCGTAAAGCCCCGCAAACCCATTTCCCCTCTACTGCCCCCCGCATCCCAGAACGATCCCAGTCAGCGTCCATGACCGCGTTGGTGTCACTGCCGAGCACAAGGAAGCCCTGAGGGAGGTCCAGCAAATGAGCCCCCAACTTTGGAAACGTCGGGGCCTGAAGGCCCGGCGGAACATAACAAGAGCAAAGGACCAGGAGCCTCCCTTCCCATTTACCTGCAACCGACACCATGCACCCCGAGTCCTCCGTCCATACCCTATTGATGATCAGGGGCAGTGCGGCTCGGATAAGGATCCCCACCCCCCTGGACGTGAACCCCGAGTGAGCCACCAATTTGTAGCCAAAACGGTCTAGGGCCTTGCATCTATTGCCCCGAAGGTGCGTCTCCTGGAGGAGCACCACGTCCGGAAAGTGGCGCTTCACAAATTGTAGTACCAGTGTTCTCTTAATCTTGTTGCCCAGCCCATTTACATTCCACGTCCAGATTCGCAGTTGTGAATGATCACCCCGTCCTGCACCAGGCCCCATGAGCTAACAAAACCGTCCCCCCACCACATCCGCCCCGCCGACCACTCATCCATGCATTGAAGTGCAAACAACCATGAGCTAACCAAAAACAAACTCCCATCCCCAACCGTCCCTCCCAAACCCATCCCCCCCTCCCTGCCTCCCTGCTAAGTGGGCCCCCAACCACCCACCCTGAAAACTCGCAGAGTGCCTGTCGCCCCATCACCCCGGTGTCCACAAAACAAGGGAATATGAGTCTACAGTCCGCAGAAAATGTCATACTGCATTAACGGAGTTCACACCCCAATAACACCACAATAAAATGGACCCCACCGCACCCCCAAGAGCACTCCTCCCCCCCCATCCTCAGATGACTAGACCAACCACCGGCCCAGACACCGTGATTAAACCGCCAGCCCAGGATTGCAGCCCCACATCAGGCATCCTACCTCATATTCACCCCCCCGTGCACAGAAAGGGATCCCCGCCACAGGCAGCACCCCACACACCCTTTCTCCTTCCAATCCATACCCCGTGCCACCCAAAAGCACTTTGGTCACTTAAAGGGAGTCTGTATGTCCTCTCCGTGCTCTCGTGGCGGCGTGTGCTGTGCCCGGACCTCCCGCCCGGCGCAGTCAGCGGCTGCTCTCCGTGGACCACCCTGGCGGCCCACGGCCCACGGCGCGCCACCCGTCCATGGACGGGCCCTCCAATCCCTCCGGAACTCCCACGATGCGAAGGTTGTTGCGTCGGGCACGCCCTTCCTGATCCTCCAGGCGGTCCATCACGCTCGTTTGGTTTCTGGTGAGCGAGGCGACCTGTTCCTCCATTCGTTTCATTCTAGCCTGCAATCCCCCAATGCCACTCTCCGCTGCCGCTACCTTTTCGGACATCTTACGAAAATCCGCTCGAAGCAGGTTGACCTCCTCCGTGACTGCATCCAACTTCGGCTCCATCGTGCCCCGCATATCTTTAATCGCCAGCATTATGTCCCGAAGCAAGGGCTCCGGAGAGTCATCCTCCACTCCACCGCTCTGGCTCGCGCCCTGCTGGCCCTCATCCCTGCCCATAGCCACCGTGTACTTATAAATGTGATTGGCCTGGGCCTGCGCCGATAACTTATTGCGACCCATGGCAGGAGTCCCAGTGAAGTTGACTAAGCAGTGGAGCAGGCTCCCAGGACCACCCCGTCGGAGGCCCAGGCCAGACCCCAACCAACCACTGTGGAGCCCGCGACCTGTCTCCCCCGGGGTCCACCACTGCAACAGTACGTATCGTCCCCTGAGCCCCACCGCTCACCTCCACTGCCGATGACAGTCCAGGCCTGCGCTGCCCCTCTTAGTGCTGTGACTATCCAAGCTGAAGAGATCTCCCAGGGGCCCAGGGTGGTCCAGCAGTCGGGCCATCTCCTAGACAGTGAAGTGCCAGGGACCCCGGCGCGGGATACCCCCAGAGTCCACAGCACTGCGCCAGCCCTCGACAGTGGGCGAAGAAGCCAGATCCGCAGATGCCCAGTGCAGGGACTCAGGGGCCCAGCTCGAGCCCACCACGCCGGACTCCGTTCCTGCAGTCAGCCGCCTCCACTCCTATCTGGCAATCCGCTAATGACCAGCTATCCGCCCCCGCCAGCTCCAGGCGCCGCCGCGCTCAGGAGAGCCTCAGGCCACAGTCTCTAATCCAGTAGGGCCCGACCGGCCCCGATCATCCCCCGTTGCTCACAGGCTACCAGCACGCCGCCGCAGTGCTCAACCGGCCGGCCCTAGCACCGCTCCCGGGTTCTCCCCCAGGCACCTTCCTGTGACTCACCAGGCCGGACCATAGGTGGCGGGTCGCATCCGCATCGCAATCTGGCATCGGGCGCCCAATGTGCTCGCTGGGGAGTGTTCACGCCGCTCCGTCCTCTGAGCCACCCGGCACCGCAGCGCAGCTCGCTCCTTGATCCCGAATCACCTCCAGGCGGCGGGCGCCATTTTCTCGTCCTGCTCCGCGTCCGCGCGATTTCAAATCCTCTACAGTCGGACGCACTGGGGCTGCCTTGGACCGGACGATCGCCGCTCGCCACTGTCCCTTCGCCTTGCCTGCAGGTGGGTGTCCCATGCTGTACGGATTGTGACGGATTTGGGGCGATATACTGCGGGCTGCTAGCGCCGCTCACATAGTGTGCGGCCATTTTCTTTGGCTGCAGGCCACGCCCCCCGAAAAGTTTGTTTTTTGATGTATTTGTTCAGAGCACGTAGATCTAAGATGGGGCGCCATTCTCCCGACTTTATCTGTATGAGGAAGAACCTTGAATAAAATCCCCTGCCCTTCTGTAGTTTTGGCACCACTTCGATCGCGCCCTTTCTTAATAAAATCTTTAGTTGATTTAAAAGTTCCTTTAGGTGAGCAGGAGGGGGACCTTTTGGTGGAGAATTGGGAGGAATCTTTACAAATTCCAATGCGTGTCCCCTACGCACAATATCCAGAACCCATTGATCGGTAGTAATTAGTGACCATTTGGAGTAGAAGTGGGAGATTCGACCTCCAACTCTTGAAAAAGCGGGAGGACTCTGTGACGGTGAATGGTGAAAGTCATTGTTTTTTGGAGGAATACTTTCCTCTGTAAGAGGATTTACCTCTGTATTGTCTGTAGGTCGAAGAATGCTGTTGTCTGTACGACTGCTGATTCTGGGAGGAGTAGCGGTGTTGTCCCTGTCTGTACTGATTGGAGTTTCCTCGAAAGGAAGAAGAGGAACCACGACCTCTTGCACCTCGAAAAGGCTGCTTTTTAAACTGTAGAGTTCTGAGAGCACGGGCAGTGTCGGTGTCCTTTTTAATTGTTTGAAGGGCATCGTCAATATGCTGGCCAAACAATGATTCACCGTCGTAAGGCATGTCCAGTATTTTTGGCTGTACCTCCTGACGGAAGGACGTGGCCTTTAACCAGCCCTGACGCCTGAGGACTGATGCACCAGCCAAAAGACGGAAACCAGTGGAAGACACATCAATAGCACAATCAATAATTTTCGATTGAATTCTTTCTCCTTCTTGAAGAATTTTTAATGCCTCTGCTCTAGACGCTTCTGGTATAAGGTCTATAAGAGATGATATGTCAGACCACATTTGGCGGTCGTAACGACCCAAGATAGCTAAAGAATTGGCCGCACAAACTGTAGCTGCAGCCATAGTGGAAAACTTCTTGCCAATACCATCCAGGCGCCTACCCTCTCGGTCTGGCGGTGCAGATAATGGAGATGATGGGGTTCTGGATCAACGCTGTGCTGCCTAAGTAATAATGGAATCAGGATTTGGTTGCGAAATGAGACAAGCAGGTGAATTTGCAGGGGCTTTGTATTTCTTATCTAGCCTCGGAAGAACAGGTGGAATAGAATTAAGATTTTGTATGAGCTTGAGGTCTTCTTGCCAAATAAAATCGATAATGGGAATAGATCAGACTTGTTTTTGAGGCTGATCTTTAAAATCATACAGGAAACAATCTTCCTCTCTGGTGGTCATAGGAAGGTGGAATCTTTTTGCTGCTCTTTCTATGAGTAAATGAAAACCACCAATGTCGACTGGTGGAGAATCCAGAGGAGCTGGAGCAGCGGGAGATGATGTTTGAATTTGATAGTTGTCCCATTCAGAAAGAAGGGATCCGTCATCCAGTTCACCTTCTTCCTTGTCACTGTCATCATCATTCTCGTCATCATTGTCCTCCTCTATGATTTTAGGAACATCATGTTGAAATCTGGTCGCCGACGTAGGTGTGGCAACTGATTCTCTAGTTGGAAGAGGTTGTGGAGGTACTTGCGGCGTTGGGGACGTCTGCACAGAACGTGGAAAACGGCGGTAGTAGTCATCCAACATGTACTGGAGGTTGGAAATAAGACTTAAATGCATCTGTGGCATAGGAAGTTCCTGCGCAGGTTGTGTGTCACAAGTAGAAAAATATTCCTCTTGTAGGTTATCATCATCAGAGTCCTGACATTTTATAAGAAGTTCAGAGGGACTGCGAGCAGCCCGAAATCTGTCATCCTCAGATTCCTCATCGTCAGAAGAAAATAATTCAGCTGGAGGTTGAGAAGGAGCTTGAATTGGCATTAGGGTATCCAAAGAGGAATGTCGCCGTTGAAGCAAAGAGCTTGAAGTCTTCAATGGTACTAGATGCATGGATGCAGTTGTAGCCATTGTCGTTGACGATAAACGTCGTTGTTGAGACACCGTTGACGATGAAGCCACCGTTGACGACAAAGCCACCGTCGACGGCAAAGCCACCGTCGACGGCAAAGCCACCGTCGACGGCGAAGCCACCGTCGACGACGAAGCCACCGCCGACGACGAAGCCACCGCCGCCGACGAAGCCACCGCCGACGACGAAGTCACCGCCGACGACGAAGCCACCGCCGACGACGAAGCCACCGTCGAAGACGAAGCCACCATCGACGAATGCTTTTTCCTATGTTTGCTTGCCGTCGTCGACGAAGTCAAAGGCATTGTAGACGAAATAGGTCTCACCTTAACAGATACCAACATCGACGGTGAAGATGCCGACGACAGGATCATAGCTGGCTTCATAGACATAGAAGTGGAAGTCGCCGACGTAGATGCGACGACGGCAGCTCTCGCCGACGGAGGAAGCGATGATGAGCTCGTCGACGAGATAGGCAGTTTTTGAGGTAAAAACTGCACAGATGGAGTCTTTGACGCCTGAGAATCAGATCTCGGGGTCTTAAAAGGTGCAGAAAGACTCAGAGGGGAAGAAATCACCCTTTTTGAAGTTCAAGGTTGGATAGTGGGCTTATCCACATGATGTTTCTTCACCACTTTAGGTTTTGAAGCAACCTTTTGATAGTCACTTGTCCTTTTCAAGGATGAAGATGTTTTGATTGATGACACACTCTCCACATCTGAGAGAGGGTTCTCTGAAGTCTTCAACTTCTGTAGCCACAGAAGGAGACGCCCTTCTCTGTCCTTTAGAGTCTTCTGAGAGAAGGTCCTATATATCTTACAATCCTTTACCTGATGTTCAGGATATAGGCAATAGATACATTTTTTGTGAGGGTCTTCAGAATGAAGTCTCTGTTTACCACAGTTTCCACAAGGTCTGAAGAGGGATTTCTTGGTAGTAGAGATCATAAAGCTAACTTTCTGAGAAGAAAACTGAGCTTAGCTCAGGGAGACTCCCTTCACACGACGTGCGGTAGAAAATCTGAGGGCCTGAGCCTCTGAGGAGAACATTCTAAGAGGGTGCGGATGCCTGATTGGCTGGAATTTGGACTAAAACATAATGACAGTAATATGTTATAGAAGTGACAAGTTGTCTATCCATAAAAACTCTATGGTTTTACTTTCTTTTATGCCTATATTGGCTTATGTTAGTACTACATTGCCATGTTATGTACCGTGGAACTCCCACTTCGACGACGGGGAATATTCAAGCATGTGAATCTATGAAAGACACCCCAATACTGGAGAATATAGTATTCCACCTGTTCACAGTTCATTCCACTTCCATCCAGAACTCTTTCTATTCTCTTGAACTATATATGGTTATGGGTTTTTCTAACACTGTCATGTGATTAAGGCAGCCTGAAGGCCAGAGCGCACCACTGTTGCTTGCTTAACCGAAGGGAGACCTTACCTTGGTGAGGAAGCTGTTCAGAGGTATTTGACTCTCTCTTCCCTTGGAACCTCATTATTCTGTTATTTGGGATTTGAATAAGACTGGAATCTTCTCATTACCTGGCGAAGCAACAAGTACCTCTCTAATAAAGAACTGTCTGAGAACCCTGCAATGCTACTATACCTATTTATTTTTGCAAGTATGTCTCGGATGTCAGAGCCCTTGATGTAACAGGTAGGTTTTTAACCCCTGAAGGGTTTACCCTAAACCTTTCAAGACAAACTAAAAGTAATTCCAGGATTGTATCATGCCATCCTTTAAATAATGTTCCAAAACTGTGTGTGGTAAGGGGTATCAAAACATACAAGAGTATGAAAGAGGGGATCCGCCACCTCCTCCCTGATGAACAACAGTTACTGATTGCTTAACAGAGGCTTCAGAGGGCAGTGTCTTCTCCCACAATAGCTAGATGGATTTGATGGATTATGCAGGAGGCACTAAATCTTTTGGTGCATAGATCATAGGCACCATGGCTTCTAAAGCGTTCGCTCTGGGTGCCAGGTTGGAGGATGTTCTTAATACTTAAAATTCTTAATGCTGCAGACTGGTCTTCCGATACTACCTTTAAGAGGTTTTACTTCAAACCAGTCGCAGACATGGCTTTTCTGGTGATAAGTAAGCTTTGAACCAGCATAATTCTAGCCTACTGTAATGGAAAGTTTCAATGCTATTAAGGACCACAGAGGCAAAGGATTATCCCGCCCTAGTACCAAATGTTACTCCTCCCTCCCAAAAAAGTGGATGGAACACAAATGACCTTAGGATCGTTCTTTGGGTTGGTAACCTCGTGCTTCAAAATACAGCCTATTTCCTGGCTATAAATAAGACAAAAATGTATATCTGAGACTGTCTCCTTTTTCCCTTTGATTGTTTGGTGAACTACACTACAAAAGAGCTACAGTGGTAAGTCCTATCTTTCTCCGCAGGGAACGAAGACTCCAAGAAGGATTGAGTTAATGACAAGCGTGACCTCCTGTCCTACGAAGACAGAGAGAGCATGACAGCAGACAGAGGACTTTGTAGGGCAAGTTTTGAGCTGATTGGTTGTGATGTTTTTTTATCTCTTCCGATGTGTTCATGGGAATGACGTTTCTTAA
The DNA here is from genome assembly GCF_964204655.1 of Triturus cristatus. Classification (NCBI taxonomy): domain Eukaryota; kingdom Metazoa; phylum Chordata; class Amphibia; order Caudata; family Salamandridae; genus Triturus; species Triturus cristatus. The sequence continues at coordinate 762,977,625 of NC_140581.1, read as the reverse complement.
GTGTTTACATGGCTGCTGGTGAAAATAAAGTGAAGGAAGTCTGAGCATAATCCTCGCTGAATTGAAACTTTCAGTAACAGTACCTAGGAAATATATATTTATTTATTTTTACATATTTTTATACAGTGCCAAACTGGAAATATTTACTTTTGTGTTAAAAATGTAAACACAGGGGGCGTGGCTTGCAGCCAACAACGATGGCCGCGGACTAACGAGGCTCCGGGAGCGATGTAAGTTCCCCTAAAGATCCGACGCACCATCCATACACTTATCCTGCCCCACAGACTGATAACCAAACGGGAGGGTGAGAGGCACCGAAAGATCTAGCCCTGAGGCCGTACCGTGACCGGAGACGCTGCAGACGCCGAGCGTAAGGAGGCAGCCTTGTCGAGAGCCTGCAGCCGAGACCTAAATTTGACGCAGACCCGAAAATCTGCGGTGAGGCCCGGCGAAGGACGTGAGGCGCGGCCCCCCGAGAAAGGGGCGGAGGGCAACAGCGGAAGAGAGAGACGGGTGTAGGCGCCCAGCACCAGAGTAGCAGCGACCCACACTGGATCGGCGCTGGAAGCGGTGAGCACATTGGGGACGATCAACATCCCCATCGGCGCTCGGTGAGGCCTGGAACAAAGACGTGAGGGGACGGCAGAATAGCGAGTTGCTTAAGAGTGTGCAGTGAGGGGAAGATGCACGCATAGCAGGGCCCTGCAGGGGAGAGAGCAGCTAGAGACTTGGTCCCACTGTGGCCCCTCGTGACTATAAAGAGCAAGTAAATCAACACGGAGCACCCCTCATAACAATAGGGCCAGGAGGGCCCCTAATGAGCTACGAACCCTGTAATAATCTGGGGTGTGCCACTGACCGTCTTAATAACGTGGTGAAGGCTCCAAGAGAGCAGAGCCAACGGGCACCAACATACGCAGACCCCAGGAGAAGCGTGAATAGGAGACCCTGCGTGCGCTGCAACACCTACGACCCCCTGCACGGTGGTGCTGACACCCCCCCAAAGAAAACAGAAAACTGCCTTTCGCTGCAAGTTGGAGACAGCGGTAACACCGGACCCCTAAGCGTAGTCGTTGCCCGCCAGACAGGGAAAACCGACAGGCCGCGCTTGGCGGCAGGTCCAGCGGCAGGCGGTGGAGATTACCTGTCAGAACTGGGCTGGTCAGACGAAGATGGGGGGCAAGGGCCAACGTGCGACCTCGCAGGTAAAACTCGACAAATATGCGTTTGCGAAAGACTCGAAGGGCCCGCCAGAACGTAAGGGGCTGTCAGATGAGGCCCCGGACTCGGAAGGAGCAACTAAGGTGACGTTAGAGGATATCATGGCAGCCCTTACTAAAGTGCAGTCTACGGTGGGTTCGATCTCCACGGATGTTTCCCTCCTCCGAGCTGATTTAAAAAAAATGACCGACAGGGTGACTGAAGTAGAGAAGGTGGCAAAATCCCTCACTACAGACACTGCCTCGTTGCTTCACACAGTTGGACGGTTGGAGGCTGAGAATACACTCATGGCGTCAAAGTTGGACGATCAGGAGGGGCGCTCCCGGCGGAATAACGTTAGAATTACGGGGGTCCCCGAGAGCGAGGGGAGCCCCACCATGGACCTCCATGTACTAGATCTCATACAATCTAAACTCCAGCCCCGAGGGCTCTCCGCCCTCTTTTCCGTGGAAAAGGCGCACAGAGTGCCGGGAGGTAAGCTCAAGCCCGGAGCGCCCCCCAGACCAATATTGGCCCGCATCTTTAATTTTAGGGACCGGGACGCGATACTACAAGCAGCAAGGGTGGCGCCGCCATTGCGTATCCAGAACTCCGTGATCTCCTTCTTCCCGGATTACACAGCGGCGGTGGCCAAACATCGCAGAAGTTTCATAGAGGTCAAAAAAGAACTTTGCCGCAAGGAACTTCCATACTCAATGCTGTTTCCGGCAAAACTGAGAGTGGTGGCGAATAGCAAGACGTGGTTCTTTGAAACGCCAGAGGAGGCCCACGACTGACTTGAGGGATGGCAACGTGCGGGTGGTAATGGAGGATCGAGGAGGCGACAACACCATGATACAGAAGAAGATAAGGACCCCAAAAAACATCTAGACAGGAGAGAAAGGAGTCATGTCCCAAAAGTGCAGACACGGAAGAGTTATGTGATTGGAACCTGCAATGAGACTGGCGACATGGAAGTGAGGTGAACCCACCGCGAGGTGGGGTGAAAAATATGGGACCAATGGAGTTTTAGTTATTGCGCCCCTCCCTTTCTGGTGATATTATCGGCAAACAAGGATAACAAGGTAAATCGAGACGATACACAGTTTCAATGGTTACACGCAAGTACTGTTGATGGGATTGAAGCACTCTGCTCTGTTGGGGTGGCGGGTAGTTGGGGATCCATCTGGCAGGGAAGCAGGGAGGGGGGTAGTTGAGGGGGGTGGTTCTTCATTAGTGGATTTTTGGATTTTTATGTTTTGTTTTTGGTTTTTATTGTTCTTCAGTCACCTTCAGTTGGTAATGGTAATACACCCACACGGGACACGTTTAGCGACTAAAAATATGAAAGACAGGTTAGATACACTGCAGGATTGGATCTGGACACCGGTCTGCTCACACACGAATCGCAAACAATACCATGACAACTGCGAGTTTGCAACGGGATGATCGCCATGCCCCGGGCGGCCCATTGACAGTGATGTTGTGGAATGTGAACGGCCTGGGCAATAAAATTAAGAGGGGATTAGTGTTACAAGACCTTAAGAGGCACACTCCATCACTAGCTCTCCTACAGGAGACCAATTTAGTGGGTACGGCCGTCAAGGCGCTCGATAGATGGGGTTTGAAAATGATAGCACATTCAGAGTTCACCGCTGGTTCCAGAGGAGCTGGGATCCTCCTCCAAAAGAGCTGTCCCTTGGTGGTGACCGGGAAGTGGACAGACGACCAGGGACGCTTTGCTGCGATGGGCGGGCAATGGGAGGGGCGCAACTTCAATTTTGTCACGGTATACATCCCCCCGACATTGCATTCACTTGCTTTCCCGGCTCTGGGGAGTTTCCTGCTGGGCTTACCCCCTGGAGAACTGATACTAGGGGGCGACTTCAATACCACATTGGACGATGAGTGGGACAGGCACCCCCGAGAGGGCGGAGTGTAGTTTCATCGCCCTTACGTGACTTCATAGACGCAATGGGATTGCTGGATAGCTGGCGCATGCGACACCCCGTAGAACGTCAATACACACATCACTCTAGCGCGCACAACAGTCTCTCGCGTATAGACTACTTCCTTACCTCCCCGGCTTGCATCGAGAAATTACAGGAGATTAAACACCTCCCCAGGGGTATATCTGATCACTCGCCAATGTTGCTAACTTATTCCTCATGTCTATTAGGAAGGAGGCGCACTTTCCCGATACACCCTGGGCATATTAAGGTCCCTGGAGTGCGAAAGGCCCTACATAAAACTACGAAACATTACTTTCAGGAAAACATACAGTCGGTTTCCTCACCCATTGTCCTCTGGGAGGCCTATAAAATGGTGCTGCGCGGACAGGCCATTGCAGCAATTACAGCCCAAAAGCGTGACTCGGCACACCATGTGGTGGAGCTCGAGGAGGCAGTGACCAGGGCAGAAAAAGAACACACCAGAGACCCCACCGATGCGAACACACATACACTAAACCTCGCTAAACAAGCATACAGAAACCATTTATGGGAGGCAGCCCGGATACGTCTTACAAAAACGCAACATACAGTATATGAGATGGGGGACAAAGCGGGCAAATTACTAGCGTGGCTAGACAAAAAAGAGAAAGCCAACCGCTGGGTGGCGTGGATACGTCTGACCACTGGAGAGGTTGTGACAAATCCTGACGACATAGTGAGAGCCTTTGCACATCACTATGAAAAAGTATACAATTCTGTTGTAACGACTACCGTCGAGGACAACCTAGCATCCCTACAGGACATACAACTTCCACGACTGACTGCGGAAGACGCGCGTACATTAGAGGCGGATCTCTCCAAAGAAGAGATCGCCCTGGCCGTTAGAGGCCTCCAGTCAGGGAAAGCATTGGGGCCGAACGGGATTCCGGTGGAGTTGTACAAGCAGGAGACAGCAAAGGTGTTAGCGACCCGTATACAGCCTAATTTACGGGCACTCATGCACCCTGACCAATCAGGCTTTATGCCAGGGCGAAACACGGCAATGAATATTAGACGATTACACAGCAAACTGGCCGGTGGGCCCTACATTCATGAAGATGCATTTATTATATCACTGGATGCTAGTATGGCATTTGACCGAGTGGAGTGGTCCTTCCTCTTTGCAGTGCTTATGCGTTTTGGTTTTGGCCCCTAATTTTGTGCATGGGTGCGTTTGCTGTATAAAGAACCTCTGGCGCAGGTGGCGGTGAACGGACGTCTATCAGGGGACTTTGCGCTGGGACGGGGAACTAGACAAGGGTGCCCTCTCTCCCCACTGCTGTTTGCCCTGGTGCTGGAACCGTTGGTGGCATGGATAAGGCAGGATCCAGTTATAACAGGCTTAAAGTGGATGGAGGGCTGGGACAACCATATCTCGCTATACACAGATGATATCTTGGTATACCTGACGCGACCGAAGCGGTCTATCAGTAGCCCACTAGACATTTGTGAATCTTATGGTAGACTATCCGGTTACTTGATCAACTGGGCGAAATCAGTACTTTACGTCCTACATGGACCCACACCACAGCTGCCCAGAGGAGTGACGATATCGGGGGCGGAGGATGGTTTCAAATACCTCGGCATTAACATCACACCTGATCCAGCACTATTTTTTTAACGCAACCTACTTCCGCCCCTTAGAAGGCTACAAAGCGATGTCAAACACTGGCATTCCCTTCCGCTGACGTTGCTAGGGAGAGCAGCCTTGTTCAAAAGGATGGCCCTCCCTCGATTCCTTTATGTACTACAAAACACGCCCATACTGATCCCAGATTCCTACTTTAAATCAGTGGAGGCGGAGGTGGGCTGTCTGCTGTGGGATGGTAAGCCTCACCGCATAGCTCTCTCTAAACTGGTGCGGAGTTGGTATGATGGTGGAATCGCCCTGCCCAACAGACGTCTATACTATTGGGCCTCACTGTAATCAATCAATGGCTACATGCACCGCAGGACGACCCGGCTCTACGAATGGATAGGCACATGATGGGGGTGAAGGGAGTTCTCCGAGCCTTGTACGATAAATCCCTGAAAAATAAGCTAACGGGCCCCACAGCACACACCGTGCATGTATGGTACACGGCGCAGCGCGGGCTGGGTTGGGAAGGGGTTATGACTCAGCAGATGCCACTATGGGTCTCCCCCAAGATAAGAATGAGGGGATTGGCAACCTGCACTCCTAATTCTATCAAGAGATTACGTGATTTTAAGAAAGGATAAGTATAAAAGTGAGTCTTTCAATTATCAAGGGTGCTGCCTTTGTGTGACCTGTTCAACCCCCGAACAGGCTATAAAATATGATACCACAAAATTTTCAAACAGCAGTTTGAACAAAGGCGCACTATACACCAGCCCTATACGGTGCAAATTTTAAATGTGGCTAGGTTCTGAAGAGTAAACAATACATCAGGTTATTAATGCAGAAACATTACATATAATAACGTGAACAAAACACTTAGTACCAGTGTCAAATGAAAAACAGTGTCAAATATGAACAACATAGTCATCCAAAGTGAAACTCATGAAGATGGCAATATCAACGATAAGTTCATAATTGCATGACGCGTGTCAATGTTCTTCAAACACAACTTCAGAAATGACTATGAAGCAGAAGTCACAACTCTTCTTTATTTTCTTATTCCGAAAAAGAATTAGTGTTTTCAAACCAACGTCATGGTGTCCCAATGCATTTCGGTATCAAAACCTTCATCAGGGGAATGCTGCAAAAGTATATATGTATATATGTATAATTCATGTACAAATGTCATCTCGAAGATAAAAACAAGTCTAATATGAAAAGCATGTACCATATTCCACACATAACATTGTTAAAGCTTTAACATCAAGTTCTTATGCCAGCCAATTGCATATTGGGTGATGAAACAAAAACGATCGGTAATTTAAAACAAAACTCTTGCGCTTGAGAATATGTAAACAAATGTTCTGATTCATGTCCAGAAATATGAAAGCATGGAAAAGGGTGCATTGTGAAGGGCCACCGAAGCCTCGTGAACGCAACAGAGTGAGCGTCTGCGTAATATCCACTAATCCCCAATCCACCAATGGGAGTGGTAATCTTAATATCAATGTGATGGGAGGGCTCACCTCCAAACGACTCTGACCGCTTAAGAATGTCAAACACGGGTAAGTTATTGCAAGTTGAACGTGCTGAAAAGTCAAGGGAAAAGAACAGAGCTATTACCAAATGGTATCCGGCATCTCGTACCCAAGAGGGTTACAGATATTTAAACTTAGAAAGAAATAGAAGTTCCCACTTACTTAACCGCTGTTCGTCGGATGCGTGCACCATAAGCCGCTAACCCGGAAGTGTGTGGTGGCGATGTTTAGGGGGCATCTGTGTGAGTAATGTATACAACCAAGATAGACATGATGCACCTAAGTAAAGAGTTTGTGGGGTGGGACCTAATAGGCATCTCCAGGGTCGGGGACCTCTGGAAGCGGGGGGAGGTGATTCCGTTTGAGCAGTTGCAGACAGAATATCAGATGGAACAAACGGAATGTTTCAAATTTCTGCAAATACAGCATGCATTAAGGAAAGTCATACCTAAGGGGACCACCCTACCTGAATCCTCCCCACTTGAGGATCGTTTGCTCACAGACCACCTAGCCAAGAAAGCTATATCTTTGACATATCGTAAACTGGTGAACCATCAAAAAGACCCCACAGAGCTCCTTAAAAAGAAATGGGAGGCAGAAGTAGGGGACATGGACGAGCACGAGTAGCAGGAGGCACTAGCGTCCCCGCGGGAGGTGGCAATCCCATCCAAACTAAAGTTGGTGCAGCTTAAAATACTACACCGGATATACTACACTAGATCCACACTTCATAAAATAGGGAGGGCGGATACCCCGCTTTGCCTACGAGGATGCGGCCTCCAGGGTACCTTCTATCATACCATATGGGACTGCCCTGACATCACTAGATACTGGGGGGAGGTTATGGCAACGGTCTCCCTAGTCATGGTCCCGGTCATGATGTCCCCCCTGAGCTGCGGATGTGTTTACTGAATGTATGGGACGCTACCGATCTTAACCACGCCGACCAAACCTGGGTGGCCATGGGACTAGCATTAGCAAAGAGGAATATTGCACGACACTGGCGGGCGCAGTCAACCCCCTCCCACGCGTGGTGGTGTCGTGACCTAGATGGCACCATGATTGCGGAAAAGGTAGTATGTAGTAATAGGGGCTGCCCCCGGAGATGGTAGCGGATTTGGGGAAAATGGAACACATTCAAGGGGCATATATGCGAACCCCCTCTGTCGGACTCAGAGTCCGACCTAAGCGAATAGAATAGGGGCATCACTAAACTGTAAAGGATGGCGAGAACAGAGAATGGGAAAAGCTCTACGATGCTACATGCGATATGTGTAAAGATGGCGTATAACTACAAAATAGTAATATTACGAATGTTACAACTTAAACGATATGATTGCAAACTGTGTCTTCATAATGAAGCCTGTACTACAAAAGGTGCACAATTACTGTTAATAAAAATAGTTTCACAAAAAAAATGTAAACACAATTAAAATTAAATATTATTTTATGATATAATATTTTAATACAATTTTTCAATTTAAAAATAAATGTAACAAATTGATAAGCTTCATTAAATGTAATAAACTAATGGATTTAAATTAACACTATACATATATTTTACTAATTTTAATGCACAGTAAATATCTGAGGTTGCACATGTGTGGTTGTTAGACCTGTCAGCCTAAGGGAGGTCTTCCCCCCAAAGTTTTGGCCTCTGCTCTCCTGTTTTTCTGAATTTGTTTTTGTTGGCCTTAGGACTAACCAGTTTTAAAGTGCCTGTGCTCACTCCCTAAAACATTGGAAATTCGCCTAAACTTGATTGGCATAATTAATTTACTGTTAAGTCCTTAGTAAAGTGGTATACCATATACCCAAGGCCAGTAAATTAAATGCTAGTAATTATCGTGCTACCCACTTAAGTAGCTTCTTAAAACATGTCTCAGGCCTGCCATTGCAGCCTGTGCGCAGTTTTAAACTTCCAATTCGACTTGGCAGGAAAAACATTTTTGCCAAGTCTAAAACTTCCTTTTTAATACATATAAGTCACCTTTATGGTAAAACTTAAACAGGCCATTGGGTGCATTGTATTTAAACATGTAGACATGTACTTTTGAGTATTGCACGCCCAGCTACTGAAAAATTCCCAAATTCGTTTTTCGCTACTGTGAGGCCTATCTTTCCCATAGTATAAAATTGGGTTCCTTATTACATTTAATAAGTGATACATTTTGTTTGAAAGCAGGTAGAAATATCCTGTTTAGTCCCTAATTTTTTTTAAATTGAAATAGTATTTAATGGTAAAATCAGATTTTAAGTCACAATTCTGAAAATGCCACTTTTATAATGTTGAGATTTTCTTGTCCTACCCATTTGGTGACTGCAGCCTGTTTCCTGGGTCACATGACTAGGTGTAGTTGGCAGCTGGCTTTGTATATTCCTCCCAGACAACCACAAAATAGGAGTACTGGGATGGGCCGTCCTAGCTGGACAGGGGGCAGATCTGTGCACAGCCCACGTACACTCCAAAAACACTGCCGTACACACACACAAAGAACTACACACATCCTGAGGCAGAGGCAGGGAGGATAGGAATTCCAGACACTTCTGCGTGGTGGAGTAGGGGAATTCTAGAAGCATCTTCCACTTCAAAGCTGGCACCAGGTATAAAACCTAGGACCCTCAGACCCACTCTTCAGTTCACTTCTGGACCTGTGGAGGACACTCAGAGGACCGCCCTGTTGCCATGGTCTGCTGTATACTTGTGAGTACTGCCCTGCTGCAACAAAAGGACTGCCCTGCTACCTGATGCCTGCATTGTTCCCTCAGAGAACAGCCCTGCTGTTTGATGCAATTTTCTGCTTGACACCAGGACTTTCAGAGTGACTAAAGAACAAGTTACTTACCTTCGGTAACGATTTTTCTGGTGGATACAGTATCTGCCTGTGGATTCCTCACCTTGTGAATATCCCCTGCGCCAGCATTCCACGGAACTTTTCTTCCCCAGCATTCCACGTCGACGTGGGCGACGTCACAATACATCGGCTCCGCACGCGACTCCGTACGACGTCATCGGAGCCATAAGAAGCCCACGTCGGCGTGGTGACGTCAGTTCCACCCATTTTTTCCGTGCCTTCGAGGCGAACAGGTGAACCAACGACAAACCCAAGTATACACAGTATATAGAAAACCAATACATATACATAGCATACAAAACAAGGGAATGCTAATCAAACAAGCATTACCTACAAATGTACAAGAGAAAATATAAGCATTTCAAACAAGACTAATTTCATGGTATACAAAAGGTGGACAACGGGGAGGCGGGTGGGTTGGTGAGGAATCCACAGGCAGATACTGTATCCACCAGAAAAATCGTTACCGAAGGTAAGTAACTTGTTCTTCTGATGGATACATCTGCCAGTGGATTCCTCACCTTGTGAATAGATTCCCACAGCAGTCCCCACTCCCGGAGGAGGGTGTCCACCTTTCTATACCAGAAAGTCCTGCAAGACAGAGCGCGCGAAGTGGCCCTCCCTCCTCATCTCAGAGTCCAAGCAATAATGCTTTGCGAAAGTATGGAGGGAGGCCCAAGTCGCGGCCTTACAAATATCTGCCACGGGAACACCCCGGGCCAGAGCAGATGTTGAAGACTTAGCTCTAGTAGAGTGAGCACGAATACCCTCAGGAGGAGTCTTACCAGCCAAGGCGTAGCAGATCTTGATGGTCAGTATTATCCATCTTGACAGCGTGCGCTTGTGCACCGCTTTACCTTTAGAACGACCAACGTAGCCAATAAAAAGCTGGTCATCAACACGAAAGTCCTTGGTCCTGTCCAAATAAAAACTCATAGCCCTCTTCGGGTCAAGGCGATGGAGTCTTTCCTCCTCTTTAGAAGGATGAGGGGGTGGATAAAAAACAGGGAGGGTAATAGACTGCCCCAAATGGAAAGGAGTAACAACTTTTGGCAGGAAAGCAGCCCTGGTCCTGAGAACCATCCTTTCAGCATGTAAGGTAAGAAAAGGAGGTTTGGAACTAAGAGCTTGAAGCTCACTTACCCTCCTTGCCGAGGTTATGGCTACAAGAAAAACCACCTTAAAGGACAACAGCCTCAAAGGACAATTATGAAGAGGCTCAAATGGGGACCCCATTAAAAAGGTTAAGACAAGATTAAGGTCCCACTGAGGCATTACAAATGGAGTAGGAGGAAACATGTTTGTAAGGCCCTTGATGAACCTCAGAACAACCGGAGATTTAAATAACGAAGGTTGATCTGGAAGGCACAGAAATGCCGATAAGGCCGAAAGGTAGCCCTTGACCGTGGCCACAGCACAGCCCTGCTGAGCCAAGGAAAGAGCAAACTGAAGCACATCAGAAAGATGAGCCTTTAAAGGGTCAATGGATCTCTCTCCACACCACTTTACAAACTTAGACCACCTGTAGGAGTATATGGACTTGGTGGAGTGTCGCCTGGCCGATAAAATAACGTCCACCACATCAGGTGGGAGAGAGAAGGAACTCAGGTTGCCCCGTTCAATCTCCAGGCATGAAGGTGTAAGCTCTGGAGGTGGGGGTGAAGAACCTGCCCCTCCGACTGCGAGAGGAGGTCTGCCCTCAGAGGGAGACGGAGCGGAGGGCACGAGGAGAGGTGGAGAAGATCTGTGTACCACACCCTTCTTGGCCAGTCCGGGGCGACCAAAATGACTTGGGCCCGGTCTTGGCGAATTTTCCTCAGAACCCGAGGAATCAAGGGTATGGGAGGAAACGCGTAAAGGAGTCGTGAACCCCAACTCAACTGAAACGCGTCCCCCAACGCCCCCTGCATCGGAAACTGGAGACTGCAGAATGACGGGCAGTGCGCGTTCTCTCGGGTGGCAAACAGGTCCACCCGAGGAGTCCCCCACGTCCGAAAGACGTGACGAACCACCTCCGGATGGAGCCTCCACTCGTGGTCGGCGGAGAACTGCCGACTGAGACTGTCCGCACGCACATTCAGCACCCCGGCCAGATGATTTGCCATCAGACAAATCTGATGGTCCTGAGCCCAGGACCACAGCCGCAGGGCCTCTCTGCAGAGACAAAGAGACCCTACTCCTCCCTGTTTGTTTATATACCACATCGCGGTCGTGTTGTCCGTCAGAACTTGAACTGACCGACCGCGAAGGGAAGGGAGAAAGGCCTTGAGTGCCAAACGAATCGCCCGCAACTCCAGAAGGTTGATATGAAACAACCTTTCCTCTGGAGACCAAAGACCCTTGATCTCCAGATCCCCCAGATGAGCTCCCCACCCTAGGGTGGAGGCATCCGTTATCACTGTGGCCACCGATGGAGGTAGATGGAAAGGCTTTCCTTGGGACAGATTGCCCTCCACGCTCCACCAAGACAGATCCGCTGCAGCTTCTCCGGAGATCTTGATCGACTCCCCGAGATCCCCGTTGTGCTGATACCACTGCTTGCGGAGGCACCACTGGAGCGCCCTCATGTGCCAGCGTGCATGGTTGACCAACAGAATGCAGGAAGCGAACAGACCGAGCAGGCGAAGGACCTTCAGAACTGGAACAACCGCTCCACTGTGGAATAAAGGGACCATCTCCTGAATGTCGAGAATCCTTTGAGGAGGAGGGAATGCCCGACACACAGTAGTGTCCAGTACTGCCCCTATAAACAGGTTGCGTTGAGAGGGCACCAGGTGAGACTTGGGCACATTGATCGAAAAACCCAAGTCGAATAACAGCTGAGTTGTCACCTGCAGATGACGCTGCACCATCTCCGGGGACTCTGCCTTCAGAAGCCAGTCGTCCAGGTAGGGGAAAACCGGAATCCCCGACCTCCTGAGATGAGCAGCCACCACTGCCATCACCTTTGTGAAGACTCGAGGTGCAGTAGTAAGACCAAACGGGAGGACCGCAAACTGATAATGTTGCGACCCAACCGTAAAACGGAGATACTTCCTGTGCGACTTCAGGATTGGGACATGGAAGTACGCGTCCTGCAAGTCGAGCGACACCATCCAGTCTCCTTGCTGCAACGCTTGAAGAACCTGCGCAAGGGTCAGCATCTTGAACTTCTCCTGTTTCAGGTAAAAATTCAAGATTCTGAGGTCCAGAATCGGACGCAATCTGCCGTCCTTCTTGGGGATCAGGAAATACCGGGAGTAGCATCCCTGACCCCTTTCCTGCTCCGGAACCACCTCTATTGCGCCCTTCTGAAACAAGGCCAGAACTTCTTTCTGCAGGAGAAGCAGGTGGTCCTCCGAGCAATAACCTTGGCAAGGAGGGTAAGGGGGAGGAAACTCCCGAAAGGGAAGGGCGTACCCAGTCTCTACGAGGTTCAAAACCCAAAGGTCGGTTGTAACAGATTTCCAACCCCGTAGAAAGTAGGACACCCGACCCCCCACAGGTCTTACATGATCCGGGATGGGGGATCTAGGGCTGCTTCCCTGAAGCCTCATTTGGAGCAGAGGAGGAGGAGGAAGAAGAGGGGTTACGACCAGAACCTCTCCGACCCCTTTGCTTCCCTCTATAGGAGCGATAGAGGGGATTTTGCTGCTGTTGTTGCTGCTGTTGTTGTGGCTGTCGGAAGGAGCGAAAGGATGACCTTCCGAATCCCCTAGCCTTACGGAAAGTTGAACCTCTCACAGGAACCTGCAGACCCAAGGACTTCGCCGTTAACCTACTGTCCTTAAAACGTTGAAGAGCAGAATCTGCCTTCTCCCCAAACAACTTTTGTCCATCAAAGGGCAGATCCACCAGCGTGGCCTGGACATCCGCAGAAAACCCTGAGGAACGGAGCCAAGCTTGTCTCCTTGCGGCAATGGACGACCCCATAATTCTCGCCACAGAGTCCGCCGTATCCAGCCCAGACTGGATCACCTGCCTGGCAGCTGCCTGAGTGTCCGCCACAACCTCCATGAAGGACGACTTATCCCCCTCAGGTAACTTAGGGGCCAGAGTCTTTATAGAGTCCATCAGGGCATGAACATAACGCCCCAGCAAGCACGTAGCATTTGATGACTTCAATGCCATACTTCCTGAGGAGAAAGACTTTTTGGCCGCCTGATCAACTTTCTTCGACTCCCTATCAGCAGGAGATTGGGGGAAAGCACCCGAAGCATGTTTAGAACATGAAGCCTGCACCACTAGGCTCTCCGGAGAAGGATGCGTGGATAAAAAATCCGGGTCTCCTGGCGCAACCCTGTATCTCCTTGCCACCTGCCTGCAAACTGCTGGAGCTGACAGAGGCTTCTTCCACACCTCCAATACTGGTTCCAAGAGAGCCTCATTGAAAGGTAGCAAAGGCTCAGAAGCCGACGTCGGGGAGTGCAACACCTCTGTGAGCAGATTGGACTTGTATTCCACAGAGGGCAGCTGCAGATCTAACAACTCCGCGGCCTTCTTGATCACAACATGGTAGGGCGCCAATTCCTGTGGTGGAGAAGACCTTGCAGAAGCATGCTCCCACTCCGGGGTGGTATCCAAACCACTTGCCACCTCTATACCTCCAAACTCGTCCGAAGAAGAGTCGACCTCACCTTCTTCCACCTCAGCACGAAATCTTTCCTCCTCCAAAACCCTTTGGGCTTCACGCCTCGATCGATTCCGGGGAGCCGGCGTCGTCGACGTCGTACGCGGCGTCGGTGGAGCCAAAGGCATCGGCGTCGGAGGCGCTACAGGTGGAGTCGGCGGCGCCGGATGCGGCGTCGAAGGAGTCGGCCTCGGCGTCAAAGAAGGCTCCGAAGATTGACCATCCATCCGAGGTCGAGCCGGATTCCCAACCGGCGCCGGAAACTGCCAAGAAGGCGCCATCGGCATAAAAGGCATAAAAGGAGCCTGAGCATATTGCTGCGGCACTCCCAGAGAAAACGCCATCGGACCCACGGGACCTGCTGGTGCTCCGGATGGGAAGGATGCTCTCTGAAAAATGCCATACATGGCATTCAGAAATCCCGAAGGATCCGTACCTGGAGCCGGGAACTGGGGATAAGGAACTGCCCCTGTATCCTCCTGTGGAGCCACCGGCGTCGGCTCCTCCGAATCCTCCACCGGAACCACGGAGTCATCAGGCACCGGGACAGACTCTTCCTGCTCCTGCTCCACATCAGATTCCACCCGACCAGGAGTCGAAGCCTTGGACGGCGCCGGAGACGGCGTCGGGGAACGAGCCGGAGTCCGCTTCGGAGAGGGAGACTTCGAAGACTTATCCGGAGAAGGCGAAGGAGACAAGATCTTGCTCTGACGTCGACGAGGCGAAGCCGACCTCGACCTCTTAGACTTCGAGGACCGACGCCGAGAAGAATGCTTCCTCTTCTTATGGTGCTTCTTCGACTTCGACGACCTCGAAGTCGAAGACTCCCGCCTGGACTTCTCCTTTTTCCTCCCTCTCTTCTCCTCACCGATCTTCTTCATGAAGAGTTTGGTCTTCCTCTCCTTCAGTGCTTTAGGATTCATGCTCCTACAGCACCCGCACTCATCCACATCATGATCAGAAGAGAGACACCATAAACAATTCTGATGCGGATCCGTCATGGACATCAGGCCTCCGCACTCCCTACAGGGCTTAAAGCCCGACTTCCTCGTCGAAGACATTCCGATTTTAACAAGAATACACCACTAGATTACAAAGTATCTAGAGAGCACTGGGAAAAAACCGTTGCGCGTCGACGGCGCGGAAAAAAGGGAACTGACGTCACCACGCCGACGTGGGCTTCTTATGGCTCCGATGACGTCGTACGGAGTCGCGTGCGGAGCCGATGTATTGTGACGTCGCCCACGTCGACGTGGAATGCTGGGGAAGAAAAGTTCCGTGGAATGCTGGCGCAGGGGATATTCACAAGGTGAGGAATCCACTGGCAGATGTATCCATCAGAAGGGCTAGTTGGCTGGTCTCCCGATCAGAACCTCTGGGACACAAAAGACTCTTACTATCTTGAATCTGCACATGGACCCAGCCTGATCTTTTTACTTTATTACTGTTTAAGTACTGCATAATTACTTTACACATTGCCTCTGTGTTAAGCCTGACTGCTTTGTGCCAAGCTACCAGAGGGTTAGGCTAAAGTTAATTCAATAACTTTTTGTAGTTCACCCTGACAAGGAGTGTGGTTGTTGCTTGAGTAGGGTTAACACTCCCCTCAAACAATGACCTAATTTCTCACAGTGGTACTGGACTTCCTACTGTTCCTTTCTGGCTGCAGTAAATTGCACTCTTAAATGTGACCCAGTTTCAGAGGGTGGAGTAACTTTGGAGTAACTTTACACTCATAAATGGTGAATAATCAAAAGCACTACACTTACACATGTAATGTACTAAAAGGTGTACACTACCTTTATGAAGAGTCCTAGTTGTTCCTTAATATAAAAGGTAATTTGTCTTACTGTCTCGTCTTTTTAGCGTATGAAAAAAAAAACCAGCTCATTTATTTTTTATGTTTACAGATTTGGATTGTGAGGTTTAGGTAGAATACTAGCAATATCTGGGGAATGAAGGGCATAGGAGACTGGATGTGAGTTTGTGGAAATTGAAAAGTGTAAATCGAAAATAATTGCTGTTAGCATGAGCTGAAGCCATCTTGTTTGCGGCATCCATGTTGTTAGCCTTGTGATTCTGCTGTCTTAACTGTTGCCTGCCTTTCTATTCTGCTTGAGTCATCAGCTTTAGTTAACTCCTTCTATTCTAAGCTCAAGCAATGTATGAGCTCAGAAAGGCCTGTAGCTGCTAGAATGCACCTGTTTGAGAATGTAACTGTCTATCATATCCTACTGATGTAAGCAGTTCTGCTCCCCCTCCCACTTTGCTGACTAAGTGATTACTCATCTGCCCTTGTCTGGCTGGAACTATTCCTGTGTATGCTTGTACCTTCTATTTGTAACTACATGCTTACCAGTGCAGAAAAAACTGTGTATAAGCACCATGGTCTGTGTATTCAAGCCACTACCACCTGGAACACTTGAGGGTGTTGTATGGACGTGGTCTCACTCATGAGTGAATAAACTTGTTATTTGATATTCCAGCTTCTGTACCAATCTCTATTTTGTTGGTCTAAGGACCCGTGGACAGATAAGGGTGAACCCCTGCACCAGTGGGCCCCCAAAAAGGCTAATTTCCACAGTTTGGCGGCCGACTCGTGGGGCTCATCGGAGAAACGGCCATCCGAAGGAGTGGTCTTGACGGAGGACAGGAATTTTACTGAGGTGGTACCTTGCACGAGGAGACCCTTTGTCTTTGCAGACCGAAGTGCTTTTCCGGTTTTACCAATCTAACCCTCCAGGTGGTGGCCGGTCCCAACTGAGATCTCTTTTGGCGTAAGTATTGCAGTGACCATTAGGTCGACCCAGAGTTTGGCAGGTGGAGGTTGGAGACTTTGGTTTGGTAAGGTCGCTGAAGCGACACTCTTGTTTTGGATTTGCTAGTCCAAAATTCTGGTTTTGTTTGTTTGTTTATTGCAATAAACGAAGGCAGGTAATGAGGAGATTTTTCTCTTCTTTTGATATATTTGGGATAAATACTATTTGACTATAATATTATATTTGATTATAATATTTTTGGCATGCCTGCTCCTAGCACACTTTGTAGAATGTGTTGGTGTCTTGGAGGTGCCAATATGGATCTAGAAAGTAGTCAGCCAGCTCCCCTAGAGGGGACACCTAATAGGTTTATGTATATTAAATATGGTATTTCTTCCATAATATAAAGTGCACTGAGGAACAAATATACGATAAAAGATCCTAATCTACGATGGCCAGTAAATGGGTCATTTGATTTTAAAAAGATTCAGTATGTTGAGCAGTGTCTGTTTAAATGAAAGAGTCAACAAGATATGTTTATTGTGTACGAATGTGGGAGAAAGAAGTGAATGAGAGAGTGAGGACAGAAGAAGCTATTGCAGAAAAAGAACAGCGCAAATCAATTTATGAAAAAGCATTGGAATTGAAAAATAAAGAGATGAAGGAACTAAAAGAGAAAGAAGATAGGGAGCGTAATTTAGAGGTAACTGGCCTGTACCCTGTTAGGCGCCCCATTTATCCCATACTTAATAAACCTCAAGATGATTCCATTTTGTTAGACAGATCTCCGCCGCCGTATAAATTCCCTAGTGCCCCTGAGAATGAAGGTTCTGATGAGATGCATTTTTCTTCAGAAGAAAAAGATGAAGATTAGGAAGTCGGGCGGACAACTCGCTCTACTTTAAATACTGGACGCAAGGCCACTCTTAGATCCGCTGCCCGTAAAGCAGCTTGTGGGAGTGCCTCCGCGCCAGCAATTCTAGCAATGGTTCAGCAATGCACAGATTTTGAGCAGTTATATTGTGTAGAGACGTTTACTTGGGAAGTAATACTCAGCTTTAGAAAACATTCTGGTGCTCTAGAGCCCTCTGATATAAATTTGGAATATAAACAGTTAAGTGATGGCACCTTTCTTTCTTCACAGGTGTCCGATCTAATTAGGCGAGTGGTTAAATTGCACGTTGACACATTCCGTCTGCGAGAAGAGAAAAAGGCAGCTTGGTAAAGCTACGGCTGAACAAACAGTTCAGAACCCAGGGCGACAAGAAGGAGCTACAGGGACAGATAAAGACACTGGTGATATTGTAGTTACTGTGAAGCCGTTGCATGAAGCTGCGCCTTTGTATGTTCCTCCAAAGGGAGCGGGAACACGTGACGATAACACTTCAGATAATGCGAATGGATATTTTATTTATAATTGGAGTAGAGCAGATGTTATGGCGCTAAAAGCTGCTTTGCCTGATCTGCGCAAAAATCCAGCCGCTTTTTATGAAGAAGTATAAGGAGCTATTAGCTCCTGCACTATGACGTTGCCTGATATTGACATGTTATTTGGACTTATTTTACCCCCTGATATGTGGAGATCAATTCGGAAGGTAGATTATAATGTAGCTTATGGTGATACTTGGGTGCATTTAGAGGAAATAGATGCTGAGAGCCTGCGCAGAAACCGGAACAGGTGATATTTGATCTTCCCAAAGCCATTGTAACTAAGTTGAAAACTCTTATACCCCCTAAGAAAATAGATTGGACTACATTAGTGTCTTGTAAGCAGAAATTGGATGAGTCAGTTTCTGATTTTTTACAAGATTTGGAGAGACATTCCATGACTTTAGTAGGCAGTTGTTGACAGAGAACACAGGTAAGCATCTGTTCGTCTACAAATTTGTCGCTAACATGTTGCCCTGTCTCTCTCTTGACTATGACCCAGTATTATGAGCGTTAGGAAATGAAAGCAAAAGGCAAGGAGGATAAAAAGGTTAAAGATTTAAAAACGAAAATTATGTTGGCTCAAGTCTATAGTTCCTCATTTAGAGGCGGTGGTAGAGATGGACGTGTGATGTATCGCCCTGGTGTATCCCCTTTGCCTTCGAGCAATTTTGTCTTCTGATCAGTGTGCGGATTGTAAAGAGATTGGACACTGGCATTCTGAGTGTCCCCATTTGCAAGGTCAGCAGTATCAGAGGGGTAGAGGAAGTATGAGAGGCCGCCCGGGGAACACAGGAAAAAGGGGAGGCATGGATAATCGTACCAGAATTGAGGCAGTTGAACACAATCCTAATTCTTTTAATACCTTTGATATGTGAAACCTATAACAAATGTCTGATTATGCAACTGATGGTCCTAAGGATTCTGATTATGCATAGGAATGCCTAGGATGGGGTAAGGAACCGGTTGAGGTCCCAGTAGATCAGAAGGGTCCCTATGTCGAAGCAAACGTCTTGAGTTCTACTGATCGCTTTCTGGTTGATATAGGAGCTACTCGTAGCGCTCTGTCTAAGCAATTGGTTCCTAGGGCTCCCCTGTATGGCACAACGATAACATCAATAGGATTCAATTGGACACCTTCCCTTAGACCACTGTCACAACCACTTGCATTTAGTCTTGATAAATTCACTGCAACATGTCCATTTCTGCTTTCCCCTAACACGCCGGATAACATCATGGGTATCGATATGCTTAAACATTTTCGTGTTACAATACGTTGTTTCCCAGAAGGTGTGCGTGTCATTTTAAACAACAACTATCCAATGGTTGAGAGGTCTTGTCTTATTAAAGAGAATATTGCTTTGGCATCGCTACCTAGTACCTTGTGGGCTACATCAGACACCGATGTGGGTTAAATGGTTATCCCACCAGTACATATTCAAGTGAAGGAAGGTGCTTCGTTGCCCGATTGCCCCAGTATAAAATCTCTCAAGAAGGTGAAGACGCATTGATACATACTGTTCAGGATTTGATCAGAGTGGGGGTTGTGGAAGAAGTTCCTTACAATATCTGTAATAGCCCTATTCTTCCCATTTAAAAAAAAGACACTGATACTAAAGTTTATAGATTTATTATTGACTTGAGAGAGGTCAACAAGATAGTAGTGCCCTAATATTCAGTAGTCTCTGACATCACAACACTTCTTACTATGGTTCCTCCTACTGCAACTACATTCAGTGTGATCGATTTAAAGAATGCTTTCTTCTCGATACCAATTCATCCTGACAGCCGTTATATGAGGGTTTTTAATGACGGTTCCTGCACAAAGTAAAAAAGACCCTGGTTATACAGGACAAGTGGTCCCTTCTCCCCCCTCTTTGATTGTTGTACTAACCATTGGAAGCCGAATGGATCACAGCTTCTCTTTCCCTCCACATTGATTATTATGTACCTACTTAGGTCACCTCCTGTCTAAGGAGGGACGTGCACTCACACCAGACCGCATTCAAGCTATTTTAGACATGTTTGTGCCCCGTACTCAGAAGGATGTTCGTGCACTGATTGGTCTTACTTCTTTCGGTAGGCAGTGGATCCCTAGCTTTTCTTACATTGTTAAACCGTTGTTGGCCCTTTTGACTAAAGACACACCGATGCCCCTCCCATGGACTACTGAATGCCAGAATGCTTTTCAACAGTTACGTCAAGCTCTTTGTTCTGCACCAGTATTAGGAACTCCAGACTACACTAAGGCCTTCACACTCTATGTACACGAGAGGGACGGTTGCGCTCTCTCGGTTTTAACCCAGATACATGGTGATAAGCAGCGCCCTTGTGCATATTTCTCAGCTGTCCTTGATCCAGTCGCTCGTGCGTTGCCGGGGTTTTTTCGAGCGGTAGCGGCGACAGCTGTGTCCATATGTCAAAGTGAGGGAATAGTCTTGTCACATAGATTGCTTGTGCTAGTGCCCCATTCAGTTGACGCCCTTTTAAATCAAACGAAAACACAACATTTGACTAGTGCTCGCTTGACAGGATATGAATTGACACTTTTGGCCCCTCATATCACTCTGAAAAGATGTTCGACTTTGAATCCTGCTACACTATTGCCATTTCCAGCTACTCAGTCCCAGTCACAAGAGTCACATGATTGTATATCCCTTACTGAAGAACAAACAAAGGGTCGTGTTGACCTACAAGATACGCCCCTTTCTAGTTTTGATGGGGAATTGTGGGTTGACGGGTCCTGCTTGAAGTTGCCCGATGGCACGACATCTGCTGCATATGCAATTACAACACTTCAGACAGTAGTTGAGACAGCTCGCATCCCACAGAAGTCAGCTCAGGCAGCTGAGTTGATAGCACTAACAAGAGCATGTGAGGTTAGCACAGATCTGTTTGTTAACATCTACACCGATAGCCGATATGCTTTTGGAGTGGCTCACGATTTTGGGCAACTCTGGAAGGAAAGAGGCTTTCTTACTTCACATGGTACACAAATAGTGCATGGGGAATTAGTACATAATCTCCTTACTGCCTTGACATATCCCAAGAAAGTAGCAATTGTTAAGTGTAGCGCACATAAGAAAGTGACTGATAAAATAGGGCAAGGCAATGCCTTTGCGGCTCACACAGCCCGTGAGACGGCAATGCAGCAAAGTACTACATCTATGTATGTGGTCAAGTCACAGGCTGAACATTGGCATGATGCCAGACAAGAGGTGCTAGACATGCAACGATCTGCCTCTGCTGAAGAATTTGACCAATGGTCTAAGGAGGGAACATTGGATGATGAGGGCTGATGGAGGAATAAAGACATGACGAAGTGGAAATTACCCGCAGCCTATTTACATCCCATGATTCACATGGCACTTGGTCCCGCACAGGTTGAAGCATCCTCAATAGCAAAGCTACGTATACAAGTTTGGGATCATCCAGATATTGCCGGCACAGCTAAAAAGATAGTACAATCTTGTCTGATTTATCTCCAGTATAATCCTGGAAAGGGAACACGAACTCCAACAGGAGGGTTTGCAATACCAACTGCACCTTTTGAGGTTCTGCAAATGGATTATATCCAGCTTGAACGCTGCAATAATCTAAAATATGTCTTAGTGGTGGTATGTGCCTTCAGTAAATGGATAGAGGCAAATGCTACGAAAGATAATACAGCTAAGGTGGTCCTAAAGGAGTTTATCCCACGATTTGGCATTTGCCGAGTTTGTGGAATGACAATGGACCCCATTTCATTGGGCAAGTTGTTGGTTACCTCATGAAAGGATTGGGAATCAAGCAGAAGTTCCATGCTGCTTTTCACCGACAATCAGCAGGGCTAGTGGAACGATACAATTCTACCCTCAAACTTAAGTTGGCCAAAATACAAGCTTCCACATCTCTGAAATGGCCTGATGCACTGCCCTTGGCATTGCTATCCATTAGATCGATACCACATACACAATCTGGCCTCACACTGTATGAGGTGGTTTCTGGGAGGCCAATGTATATTTGGGGGATTCCTAAGCCCTGCCCTATACATGATGTACCTTATGTATTGATGAACGACTATTTGTCTAAGTTGACTGACAGTTGGTCTTCTATTTATCAACAGGTTCGGGAAACGCTTCCAGACAGGTCGCAGGGTGAGGGCCAAGATCTACGGCCTGGAGATTACGTGGTGACAAAGTCCTTCCAGAGAGCCAGCTCCCTAGCACTGTGGTGGCGTGGACCGGAACAAGTGCTTTTGGCTACCAGGTCTGGACTGCGAGTGACCAACTGTAAGAACTGGGTCCATGCAACGCACTGTCGGAGGGTTCCGCATGACCTAGTGAGCCCAGCTGTGTTGGCAGATCATCGCGACATCCTGGACACAGAGAAAGGACAATCCACGTCACCTGAAGAACCTGCGAAAGTCTTCCCGGACCACAAGACCCCTGGTACGTTGCAATATCAGCTGCGAGCCCGGAAGAGAGATACGTCGTTGCTGAAAAAGACTGTTTGAGCCACTGTCCTGGGTTAGTGAAAGACTGAGTTACAAAGGGGGGTATTCTCTTAGTGGCTACTCGTCTCAACCTCAGCGAAGAAACCAACGTCTGCCCAGGACCTTAGGGCACTATCTTTTCTTTTTTTCTACGTCAAGATGAACATGCCTACGGAGGAGAAATCAACTGCTGCAAGACTTTGGGATCGAAAGACTGGGCCCGATTCACAGAACTGACTTAAGACAAAATCATAAACTTACTAACCTTTTGGTATTCACAGAAGACACTTACTCATTTCGGTATTCACAGAAGGCACTTAATCATTTCGGTATTCACAGAAGTTAGGAGTCCTAACTTTAGGACTCCTAAATGCCTTCTGTGAATACCGAAAGTCTTAAAGTTAGGATTTTTCTCAGTTTAGGAGTGAGAAAAATCCTAACTTTAAGACTTTTGGTATTCACAGAAGGCATTTAGGAGTCCTAAAGTTAGGACTCCTAACTTCTGTGAATACCGAAATGAGTAAGTGCCTTCTGTGAATACCGAAATGAGTAAGTGCCTTCTGTGAACACCAAAATGGTAGTAAGTTTAGGATTTTGTCTTAAGTTAGTTCTGTGAATCGGGCCCAGTATGTTTATTATTGGACTCACTTAAATTATTGTTCTGATTGCTACAATCACATGGGTTGTAGAGGGAGTAACTCCTGCTCGAAATCTATTGACTGCTACTACTCCTGTCCCCATTGAGCACCACTAATTCACTCTTCCCTATCATGAGCAGCAGCACAGGATGTCCTTCCTCAACAATACGTTCATTCAAATGTTGCACCACACCCACAATGCTACAAACATCACAAACTGTTTGGTGTGTGGAATGATGCCAGCTCATCAAAAAAAGGGAGGAATGCTTTTCATTCCTTTGCCGTTTTTACACAATGGCTCCTGCAGAGCCTGGTTCGCACTGTTATGGGCTTCTCAAATTGCTAATATCACTGATGCTGGTGTAGGAAGACTCAATGTTCAGCTAAATAAAGTCTGCTATCCTGATGAGGAAGGAGATCCGCAAGCTACAGGAACTAAGTGGGAAATGGAGGAGTATCACTGAGGAAATTCCTCCATGCGCTATGTTTTCCCAAACACTCGAACTGTCAAGGGTAATGGACCTCCTGCTATTGCTGTTACTAGAGCTTGAGAAGACCTTTATGTGAACAGTATTGGTAGCATCCCTGTGGGAAAAAGTGACTGCACTAGAACTCTGAACATTACTGGAATAAACAATAGCAGTTGTTTGTCATCACACAACACCTATTTTATTTGTGGAAGTATAGGGTATTACCACCTACCTATTGGGTGGTCTGGAAGCTGTTACGTGTCCTTTTTGCTACCACCTGTGTTTTTGGCACCTGCACCCTACCACAAAGACTATAAACTGTATAATGACATTTCTAAGAGTCGATCTAAGAGGACAATAAATCATGATGAGGTGGATCAGACTGATACTGCACTGCAGCAATATGTTGACTTTAATTTGGGACTGTTCTTCGTTGGTGCGGCCTTAAACAGCAGAAAGATCAGACACATGACACATGTTGTAGAGGCTGTATCCAATCAGAAAGCTATGGCCCTTGGGAATATCATGGAAGAACTGCACATTGCGAGGATTGTGGCGCTCCAAAACCAGATGGTCCTCGACGTTGTCCTTGTGGACCGTGGTGGAGCATGCCGCATCATCTGAAGTAGCTGCTGTGTCTATATCCCTGACCACGCCCCTTCAGTTTTTGAAGCAATTTCTAAGCTGCACAATATAGCCACTGAAATCTATCAAGATTCAGGAACATGGACTTTGACTGGAAGGCTATGGACTATGTTTACTGTCTGGGGCTGGAAACTATTATCAGCCCTATGTATATCTATTGCGATCCTTTTTACCTGCTGATTATGTACCCAATGTGGCCCGATGTTCTGTTCCCTTTGTGCTTCTACCTGTACCTCATGTATACCAGCTAAACGAAATGTTAAGAATGTAAATGCCCGACTAGTAACCAAGAAATAAGAAAGTTGATGTTAATTGATATTCGTGATAACTTTCATGCTCCTTCCAAATCATAGAGATGTCTTCAGCTAATGCTAAAAGCGCCGTCTGTGGAAATCGAAAAGTGGTAATTGAAAATAACTGCTGTTAGCATGAGCTGAAGCCATCTTGTTTGCAGCATCCATTTTGTTAGCCTTGTGATTCTGCCGTCTTCACTGTTGCCTGCCTTTCCATTCTGCTTGAGTCATCAGCTTTAGTTAACTCCGAAAGGCCTGTAGCTGCTAGAATGCACCTGTTTGAGAATGTAACTATCATATCCTACTGATGTAAGCAGTTCTGTTCCCCCTCCCACTTTGCTGACTAAGTGATTACTCATCTGCCCATGTCTGGCTGTAACTATTCCTGTGTATGCTTGAACCTTCTATTTGTAATGACATGCTTACCAGTGCAGAAAACACAGTATATAAGCACCATGGTCTGTGTATTCAAGCCACTGCCTCCTGGAACACTTGAGGGTGTTGTATGGACGTGGTCTCACTCATGAGTGTCCGTGCCAATCTCTATTTTGTTGGTCTAAAGACCCGTGGACAGATAAGGGTGAACCCCTGCACTGGTGGGCCCCTAAAAAGGCTCATTTCCACACGTTGAAGACTGGAAACTGACACACATCTTGAACCCTCACATTGGCTACACCCTGCAGCTTCGTCCGGCTGGAAATTTTCACCTTCCAAAAAGAGGCTAAGTCCAAAAGTAGAAATCTTCACGCCGTTTAGTGGTTAGTGTGAGAGTGGATGAGAATGTGAGCTATATGGGGTTGTCTGGGTGAATATGGGGTGTCAGAGTGGATAAATAGGGCATGCTGACCAAGACAGCAGATGAGGAAGAGAGTGGATGGAGTGAGTGAGTTAGCGGTGGTGAAAAGAAGGGTGAGGTCGAGGGTTGAGAGACTTGATTGTGCAGAGACTGGATTGGGTGGCCAGAGTTTAAGGCAACAAACGTGCAGAGGGCAAGGGAGTAGATGGGGCCAAACAAGTGAATGGGGAGAAAAGGGTAATGGGGCAAAGTGGAGGGGGAGAAGCAATAAAGGATGAAAGGAGATGCCAAGCTGAAAGGCGGTATATTAGAGGGCTGAGCATCCTACAAATGACGTTCCTCTCTCCATTGATATATAAATATATTGTAGCTTTTATTATGCAGCTAATTTGTGAACGTTACAAATATATAACTGATGAGTCACAGAGGTTCGGATTGACACCGACAACCTTAGACTTGGGAACCAGAGGCTTCCAAAGTCCAGTCTTAAGCCCAATAAATGCATGTTTAAAAATGAAACTTTATGAGCAAATATCCATCTTTCTCATTTCAGAAAGCAAGCACTTTGACATCGAACTACTGCTACATTAGAATTGCTTGGAAACAGAAATGCGGAACCATAAAAATAAATGCTCACCAAGGCTTTAATTTTTCCAGACTCATCAAGCGAACAGCTTTCACTGGCACATCTGTAACGAAAAAAATATTTTTCACTTTCATCTGAATTCCCCGTGAGCAATGGAATCTCCTGAAAAATACCATTAAATGGACTATGAATTTCCATGAAAATGACAGGACAAGAAGCCTGGAAACTAGCTCCAAATGAAATAGCTTCTTCCATAAATTTCGATTTTTTAAATTTATTATTAAATAATTAACGAGGCATGTGATATATCTTGGTTCAAATAATGTACAAGGATTGTAATCTTACACTGACTTCCTGGAGTGATAATAATAATATTGACAACAACTGAAACCAAAACCTTGCCACGGTAAGTGGATACAGCGTAAAAAGAGATGAAG
Organism: Triturus cristatus; assembly: GCF_964204655.1. Taxonomy (NCBI): domain Eukaryota; kingdom Metazoa; phylum Chordata; class Amphibia; order Caudata; family Salamandridae; genus Triturus; species Triturus cristatus. Next base: position 762,951,327 of record NC_140581.1, on the reverse strand, counting down.
TACAGACATGTAACCATACTGCATTGTAGGTTTCGAATCAGGAGCCCCATTTACTAGGTGTAGGTCACAAACCAGGATGTGCAACTTGCACACCGACTGGTTTGCAAAATGACCTTCATTTTGCATTGTGGCTGATCCACTAATTTGTTAAATCACAAAATGTATATTCACAGGAGATATCAAAACCTTGTGACTCTTGGATATAAATTTTACAAGACACTTTTTGTGACCTTCCATCATTGGCTGCAAACACAGGAATTCAGGCCTGTGAGGGCAGCAGCCCCTCATCATGCATTTCCACTTACTGGGTGTCAACATTAATAAAAAGCGTTGGCAAAGCCAATAGGTCTGATGTCACCCGTCAGCCTTTTGGCAATTCTAGTGTTTTGTGGTCATGGCTTTTGGAAGCTATTGGCCATTTGTTAATGTAAAAAAATAAACATTGACTAAAGGCCAACATGTTTTTCAGTCTATAAAAATCACTCATTATCAAAGTACTCCCTGGTACTGAAGGGTGCTACTTGGTTTATGAATGTGCTCAATTAGAAAGGGCAGCATGCCATAACTCATAGTGAAGGCAGCTAATGGTTGAAGTTGGGTGATGAGTTGCTCCTTGATTCATGCTCATATAGGTTGAAGAAAAATGTGAATAACACAACCACAGACAAATGGATGAAGTGTGGCTAAAAACCCCTGTAAGTAACTATGTCATACACAAAATGTTAGTAAAATCAAAAGCTTTTGGCTAACACAGACTTAAAAAAGGCAATCATTGTGCCATTGGCTGCAACCATCTAGCCTTTGAGAAAGAAAGAAGTAAAGAAAATAGAAAACCAAAAGGGAAGGAAAGAAAATAGGGAAGAAACAAAGAAAGAAGGAAGGCAAGAAAGAAGGAAAAACAGAAGGAAAGAAAGAAGGAAGGCAAGAAAGAAGGAAAAAAAGAAGGAAAGAAAGGGGGACGGCAAGAAAGAAGGCGATAAAGAAAGATTAAAGGGAAGAAAGGAAGAAAGAAAAAAGAAAGAAAGCGAGAGAAAGAAAGAAAGAGAAAAAAGAAAGAAGAGAAAGAAAGAAAACAGAAAGGAAGGAAGGAAGAAGGAATGAATGCAGGAAATAAGGAACTTAAGTAACAAAGAAGGAATGAAAACAAGAAAGAAACTAGGAACAAAGAAAGAAACAAAGAAAGAAGGCAAGAGAGAAAGAAAACGGGAAAGAAGGAATGAATGAAATAAGAAAGCAAGGAAGAAGAAAGGAACGAAATTAAAGAATGAAAGAAAATGGGAAAGCAATAAAAACGAATGAATGAAAGATAAAAGTATATCAAGAAAGAAGGAATGAGCGAATGAATGAAAGAGAAAAGGAAAGAAGGAATGAAAGAAAGAGAGAAAGAAAGGAGGAAAAAAGGATAGCAGGAATGGAAAAAAAAAGGAAAGAGGAAATAAAGAAATAAAAGAAAGGAAAGGAGGAGTGAAAGAATGAAAGAAAGCAAGAACAAAGTAAGAATAAAGAAGAAAACTATGGCAGGAGAGAGGAAAGAAATTTAAAAAAGTGTCGCAAGTGCTGCAAATTAAGGATGATTAAGGCTGGTTTTCTTCCTGGGCAACGTTTGTTACAGAACAATTGGTGAAACGAAGTCCAGACTAAACATGCACTGAAGTATTGTCTGCTTATGAATTCACATGTATAATATTGAAGCTTTCGATAACTTAATACAAAACAAGCTCAAATAGACACTCTCTGTTATGCTGTGAAATGCCCGCAGTCAGATAAAAGCACTCTAAAAGGAATTTACAACAGCATTGGCATGAGACAGGAACAGATAAGGGGTGGAATGTGGCATGTACTCATCTGGTAAAATGCATCCTGCTGTCACTTCAGACTCTAAACATAAAGGCAACATCCAAGTAATAAATTAAACAAACAAAAGCATTGGCACAGAACGGAACTAGCATGTGTGCAGATGTGCTACTTGTGAAAGAGCAAAATGCAGTCACTTAAAGTAAAGTTATCCAGTGGCTGAAGAAGGCTGACACTCCTGCCTCATGCTATTTGCTGTAGTGGGCGGAAGCAAAATGTAAATGACACAACAGACCAATGGATGAAGAAAACTAGCTGAAAGCACCTTAAATAAGTATAGTGTACATATATTTTTTGAAGGTCGTGGTTGATGCCATAGCTAAAAAAGCAGCACAAGCCACTTAAAGGGAGAACAGGAAAGATATTGTGAGGATTCCAATTGCATTTGTGTAGGAGAGTAGGGTCTGCTTTCTATGTTCACCCCCACTTTTTGCTTTTGCTTTACTGGTTTTCGACTTAGATGTGGCTGTGGGCCTGCTAATCAGACCCACAGCCCTGCTGTTCTCTCTCTAAATTAATACTATGTACTTTAGGTGCATAACCCATTTGGATAGGATCACCTTATTGGCCCCTGTACAGTGTACCCTAGGTACCCAGGGCATAGGTGTACCCTAGGCCTACCAGGGGCTGCAGCATGTATTATGCCACCCCTGGCCTGGCCTTCCATTTTGACACAACCGGCTGATCACTCAGCTGGGGCAAGGTCGTGTAATCACCCCTTGCTTAGGTGTAGTATTCCTATACCTAACTTACATATAGACACATGTGTACCTATCAGTCACTCCTATGGCAGGCCTTGACAATCCTGGAGGCAGAGTGCTTGGTAACATGTGAGATGGTGCTCTAGCATGAGCTGAGCCTGTCTGCAGCTTTCGGAACCTTGTCCTTATAGCTGTTCTATGATATAGCCTACCATATACTCTTAAAGTGCCTTATAATCTTAGACGGTTATGGTAACTATGGTTTGGCTTTATCGAAACATGTCGTGTAAGGTGTCTAACATTGTGGAATAATACCCCCATGCCATTTCTGGACATGAGAATATTATTCCCCCCTTCTAGAGGGAAAGACATGTTAAAATCATACTTCAACTGTTAGCCTCTGACCAAAGCCTCAGCATCACAAAATGGATGCTGCTGCCACGACACAAGTCTGACCTCCTGCAGCTGGGAGTGATCCCAGCCAGGGAGGCCTGGACAATAGGTTTCCTGCTTGGGGAGGTGCTAGCACCTCCCCAGACAGCCTTTAGTGTATTGGGGCAGGGTGGGCTGAAAGGAATGAGACATGCCTGGGGCACACAAGGTGTTCCTTGCATAGTCCAGTTCAAACCGGCGCTGGGGCACTCCAGCCCCAGCTCTGGCGCGAAACTGGACAAAGGGAAGTGGGTGTAACCACCCCCTCCCAGGTCCCACCCATAAGGCGTGACCTAGCAGGTATCCCAGCCCCCCAGATTAGTATAAGAGTGGGAGTTGGGCCTCAAGACTTTAGATTATCCTGAACGTGCAAAACTGAACAGAAACTCTGGACCTTCGACATTCGACGAAAGAAGAAGACTGAAGAATCTCCCTTGTAGCCAAGGAGTGGCTACCCTGTGCAAACAGGCACCATCAAGAGACTACCCTTTGCTTTGCCCACGTTCTACGAGGAACCGACTGCAGAGCCCGACCAGAGCCTTGACTTCCAGACTTCTCCGACCCTGATCCACATCTACAGCCGAGCTGAGATCCGTGGAGGCGACGAGCGACGTGGGACCGGCTACCTGGAAAAAGTGGCTAGTAACTTAAAGCGCAGCTTCTGAGGTACCCTCGAAGTTGTGCACCGGGGATTGAGAAGCCCCAACCCCAAGCACCATCTGCACCGAAGATCAGCCCCCCACACACCATGAGTCCTGCGTGGGGCCCTTCTGCATTTTCCTGCTTGCCGCGTCTGTCCGGTTGCTTGCCCGCTGGCTAGTGGCCTTTGTGACGACGCACCCTGAAATCTTCTGCGCTGGTTTGGCTCCTCCAGACTGGCTCCCGCTTCTCTGCAAAGAAGAAGCACCCCAGACCTTCCTGGTCTGCACCAGAAGCAAGTCCTCCGTTCTTCGTGGGTTCCGCTTGCCAAGGCTTGGTGAGTCCTAGTCCAACTTCGACGCCGCCGACAGCAAGAGCCTTCGTGGGACAGCTCGCCTCCTGGTCCTGGTCGTCCTCGACGCTTCCTGGTCCTCCTGGCTGCAGCGACAAGCTTCACCTTCACCTGCAATCTTCACGACATCGCCTGGTTCCTTCCTGGTTCCACGTGGTCACTGGCTAGTGACCTTGACTCTGTCCCTTCTGCTTGCAGGTTTCTTCTCTTCTTGATCCCAGCCTTGGGATCCACCGGACACTCTTCACTGACTGCCTGTCAGCATCTTTCTTCAGGCATCCATAGGAGTCGACGACGAAAACGACGCATCTTCACCCCTATGCACCCGCAGCCTGTGGGCTAGGTAACTTGGGTACTCCGGTGCTCATCAGGATAGTGACTATCCTAGTGTCTAGTTTTCAAGTCTCAACTTCCTAGCTACTCCGGAAGTGTCCTAAATCTACCGTTTTCTAAACTGTACTATTGCTATTGACTTTTACGCATTACGCGTGAGTGTTTCCACTCTGCACACGAATCCCGTGGGCCTCCCACTTCCTAACTAACGCTAGTGTAGTGTAGCCCCAGCGATTCCCTAGGCCTAGGCCTATTCTATTTCCGTGACAGTGGTTCTTATACCACTTACTTAGTATATGGTTTGCGTGGCCCCTAGGGCCTAACTGTATTACTTACCTGTGTGACTTAATGTATGCTTAAATAAGACTGTGTTGTACTTACCTCTAATCTCATAAAGAGTGCTGAGGGTTTTGACTAGAATAAATACACTTTATTTTATATATATATCTGTTGTGGTGTCCTTTCATTTGGTATTCAAGGGATTATATATGGTATCACAGCTGGCTTCACATGCCATTCAGAGTTTAGCCTAAGACTGCTCTTGTCCATGCTACCACTAGGATAGCTGGTCTATAAGGTTGACTTTACAACCAATCACCATAAGGGTATTTGGACTGATATAAGGTGTACACTATAACTAGTGACATCATACATCAGGCCAACTTCTCACATTGGTGAGCAGCGGTTGGGATCTGAGCTTGCTGTTGTAATACCATTGTAATCTTGAGATACTAAATTGAAAGATCACACAGATATTGTCTAGGTACATATAACATAGATTATAATACTTAAGTCCTACTGGACTTAGTAGTTGTAGGTTGAAGGGAGTAACACACCCTGACTACAACTACTAGAGAGGTTTAGTAGAAACAACTAGTGTAGGTAGGTGCACACACCACACCCTCACTAGATCATGTCTCTGAGAGGAGATCAAGTGGATGCTCTCTCAGGAGGATCAGGTCTGCAAAAGACCCCCTCTAGATATGATACCTTAACATTCCAGGAGATGAGACACTTGTGTACCTCCAGAGGAATAAAACAGGGTGCAACCCCTACCCTCCTTCAGTTAAGACAACTCCTAGAGGAGTATGACATTCTTAAGGCATCTCAGGCAGGTGCCCTAGGCACAGAGGAGGGTCTACCCACCACAGAGGAGTCAGAGGAGACTTCAGATGAAGAGGTAGACAGCCAGGGCCAAGTAGGAAGACTTAGCCAGGCTAACCTAAGCTTACATGGGAGTTTGCATGGGGTCCCCCCTTACAGACCCCCAAGTAGGCTTACACAGAGAAGCAGGAGGGACAGATCCCCTTCAAGGGAATCCATCCACTCCCATGTCTCTAACATCTCTAATGCTTCCTCTCACAGGGGAATGACTTCACCTGAGAGAAAGGAGCATGCAGCCAGAATGAGGGAGGCTAATCTGAGGATTCAGAGGGAAGAACTTGCCCTTGCCAAAGAGAAGCTTGCTCTGGCTAGAGAACAAAAGTTAAGTGGGTTAGAACCCACTGGTGGCAGCAACATTCCTAGAGATAGAGACAGGCACTATGATAATAGAAACCTGAGCAAGATTGTCCCTCCCTACAAGTGTGGGGATGACATCCACAAATGGATAACTGCTTTGGAGAGAGCTTGCAAAGTACAGCAGGTACCCCAAAGTCAGTGGGCAGCTATCTTGTGGCTCTCCTTCTCTGAGAAAGGAAGAGACAAGCTCCTCACAGTTAGTGATGAGGATGCAGATAATTACACTGTCCTGAAGAGTGCTCTGATTGATGGGTTTGGCCTAACCACTGAACAATACAGGTTGTTGTTCAGGGATACCCAGAAGACACAGACTCAGGACTGGACTGACTTTGTAGATTGTGCCACTAAGGCTCTGGAAGGCTGGCTAATGGGAAGTAAGGTTAAGGACTATACAGGATTGTATAATTTGATCATGAGAGAACAAATACTTAACAACTGTCAAAACCAGCTATTGCATCAACACCTGATTGATTCTGATCTGACTTCTCCCCAAGAATTGGGAAAGAAGGCAGATAGATGGGTCAGGACTAGAGTTAAGCAGAAAAACCAGAACCAGGGCGGTGATCAGAAAAAGGCAGACCAGAAGGGTAATGAGCAGAAACAAAAAGACCAGAAGTCTTCACCAGGCCCCCAAAAGGCTCAGGGGGAGGGTGGTCCCAAAAAGGATAAAAAGAAAGATGGCCAAAAGAAACCATGGTGCAACTATTGTAAGTCCAACTCACATTGGTTTAGTGAGTGCACCAAAATGGATAAGCCCCCAGCCACCATTGCCCCTAAGGCAACTGTACCCCCTAGTTCAGCTGTAAGTGGTGGTTCCCAGCAAAAGGGTGTAGTAGGGTTAACCCTGGGAACTGAGGAGGATTCTGGCCTAGTCAGAGTACCTACTCAGGCTGTTCTGATCTGTGATGGGGACTTAGCTTTGTCCTCTACTGTAGGCCCCAGTAACCTGGGCAAGTACAGACAGACACCTTTTATCAACCAAAGAATGGCTCAGGCCTACAGGGACACTGGAGCTAGTGTCACAATGATGACACCTGCTTTTGTGGACCCTGGACAGATCATACTAGGTGAGAATTACCTAGTGACCAACGCTAGCAATGCCACTACCTCCCATAGTGTGGCTATTGTTAACTTCTCCTGGGGAGGGGTAACTGGCCTCAAGAAAGTTGTTGTTAGTTCAGACCTTCCTGTAGAGTGTTTACTGGGCAATGATCTTGAAACTTCAGTTTGGTCTGAAGTGGAGTATAGGACCCATGCAGAAATGCTGGGGATAGATGCACATGTCCTTGCTGTGACCAGGTCACAGGCCAAAAAGTGCACCCCTGAACAAGTGCTGGATCCTGAAACTATGGACCAGTCACAACCCAAGAGAAAGAGCAGTAGGGTTAAGGCTGTGCCTTCCCCCCTGCCTCAGGTGATGGATCAGCCCTCCCAGGAGGATGATTCTGAGAGCCCTGAAGGAACTGTCCTAGAAGAACTTGAACCTGATCAGGTTGAGTTTCTTGGGACAGGGGGACCTTCAAGGGCAGATCTGAGGCAGGCTCAATTAGACTGCCCCTCTCTTGAACCCCTCAGACAGCTGGCTGCTGCTGAGGCTGCAGGGAATGCTCAAGGTACCCATAGAGTGTATTGGGATGAAGGGCTACTGTATTCAGAGGCTAGAGACCCCAAGCCTGGTGCATCCAGGAGGTTGGTCATACCACTGAAGTTCAGAGGCTTCCTTCTAACCTTGGCCCATGATATTCCCCTTGCAGGACATTTAGGCCATAACAAGACTTGGGACAGGCTTGTCCCTCACTTTCACTGGCCCCATATGTCAGAAGATACTAAGGAGTTTTGTCGCTCCTGTGTCACCTGCCAAGCCAGTGGCAAATCAGGTGGCACCACAAAGGCCCCCCTCATACCACTACCTGTGGTGGGGGTCCCCTTTGAAAGAGTGGGCATAGATATTGTAGGACCAATGGACCCACAAACAGCATCTGGGCACAGATTCATACTGGTGATAGTGGACCATGCCACCAGGTACCCAGAAGCAATTCCCCTGAGGACCACAACAGCTCCTGTTGTGGCAAGGGCCCTGCTTGGAGTATTCTCCAGAGTGGGCTTTCCAAAGGAGGTCATTTCTGACAGAGGTACTAACTTCATGTCAGGATACTTGACTGCAATGTGGAAGGAGTGTGGTGTTAACTATAAGTTCACCACACCCTATCACCCACAGTGCAATGGGCTTGTTGAGAGATTCAACAAGACCCTAAAGGGAATGATAAAAGGATTACCAGATAAGCTTAGGCGAAGATGGGACATCCTTTTACCCTGCCTTCTGTTTGCTTACAGAGAGGTCCCACAAAAGGGGGTTGGCTACAGCCCTTTTGAGCTTTTGTTTGGGCATCCTGTAAGAGGACCCCTGTGTTTGGTGAAGGAAGGATGGGAGAGACCTCTCAGACAACCCAAACTAGACATAGTGGATTATGTACTTGGTCTCCGCTCCAGGATGGCAGAGTATATGAAGAAGGCTTCTAAAAACCTTGAGGCAAGCCAAGAACTCCAAAAAGCTTGGCATGACCAAAAGGCTGTACTGACTGTTTACCAGCCAGGGCAGAAAGTGTGGGTGTTGGAGCCAGTGGCCCCAGCAGCACTCCAAGACAAATGGTCTGGACCCCACACTATTGTTGAGAAAAAGGGAGAAGTCACCTACTTGGTGGACCTTGGGACTCCCAGAAGCCCCCACAGGGTGCTTCATGTCAACAGATTGAAGGCATATGTTGACAGGGCAGACATGGGGCTACTCATGGCTACAGATGAGGGGCAGGAGGAAGAGAGTGACCCTCTCCCAGACCTGTTGACTCAGAACCCTGATGATGGCTCAGTTGATGGTGTGGTCTTTTCTGACAGCCTCACTGTCCATCAGCAACAGGACTGCAGACAGGTTCTGCAATCCTACAGACATATGTTCTCTCTGACCCCAAGTCAGACAAACTGGTGCACCCATGAGGTGGACACTGGTGACAGTCTGCCTGTGAAGAGTAAAATCTACAGGCAACCTGACCATGTCAGGGACTGCATAAAAGTTGAGGTACAAAAGATGTTGGAGCTGGGAGTCATTGAACCTTCAGAGAGCCCTTGGGCTAGTCCTGTAGTTCTTGTGCCAAAACCTCACACCCAAGATGGTAAGAGAGAGATGAGGTTTTGCGTGGATTACAGAGGTCTCAATGCTGTCACTAGGACAGATGCCCACCCAATACCTAGGGCAGATGAGCTCATTGACAGACTGGCAGCTGCTAAGTTTTTGAGCACATTTGACCTAACAGCAGGCTACTGGCAAATCAGACTAGCTGAGAGTGCAAAGGCCAAAACTGCTTTCTCGACCCCAGGAGGACATTATCAATTTGTGGTAATGCCCTTTGGTTTGAAGAATGCACCTGCCACTTTCCAAAGGTTGGTGAATCAAGTCCTTACTGGGTTGGATGATTATTGTGCAGCTTATCTTGATGATATTGCTGTCTTTAGCTCCACCTGGGAGGATCACCTGGTCCACCTGAGGAATGTTTTAGAGGCCCTGCAAAAGGCAGGCCTCACTATCAAGGCCACTAAGTGCCAGATAGGGCAGAGCAAGGTTGTATACCTGGGCCACCTAGTTGGTGGGGGTCAGGTTCAACCACTGGAGAGCAAGATCCAGACCATAAAGGACTGGGCTCCTCCAACTACCCAGACTCAGGTCAGAGCTTTCTTGGGCCTGACTGGGTACTACAGAAAGTTTGTTAAGAACTATGGGTCCATAGTGACACCACTTAATGACTTGACCTCCAAGAAGATGCCAAAGAAAGTTCAGTGGACAGTAAGCTGTCAAAAAGCATTTGATGACCTGAAGCAGGCCATGTGCAGTGCACCTATTCTGAAAAGTCCAGACTACTCCAAAGAGTTCATTGTCCAGACAGATGCTTCTGAGTTAGGTGTGGGAGCTGTTCTTTCACAACTGAATGTAGATGGTCAAGACCAGCCCATTGCTTTTATAAGCAGAAGGCTGACCCCTAGAGAGAAACGTTGGTCAGCTATTGAGAGGGAGGCCTTTGCTGTGGTTTGGGCCCTGAAGAAGCTGAGGCCATACTTGTTTGGCACTCACTTCAAGATTCAGACAGACCATAAGCCCCTCTTGTGGCTAAATCAGATGAAGGGTGAAAATCCCAAACTTCTTAGGTGGTCCATTTCCCTACAGGGGATGGACTTCACAGTGGAACATAGACCTGGGACTGACCATGCCAATGCAGATGGACTCTCCAGATATTTCCACTTAGAACATGAAGACTCAACTGGTCAAGGTTAGTTTAATGTCCCTAAGTTTGGGGGGGGGGTTGTGTAGGAGAGTAGGGTCTGCTTTCTATGTTCACCCCCACTTTTTGCTTTTGCTTTACTGGTTTTCGACTTAGATGTGGCTGTGGGCCTGCTAATCAGACCCACAGCCCTGCTGTTCTCTCTCTAAATTAATACTATGTACTTTAGGTGCATAACCCATTTGGATAGGATCACCTTATTGGCCCCTGTACAGTGTACCCTAGGTACCCAGGGCATAGGTGTACCCTAGGCCTACCAGGGGCTGCAGCATGTATTATGCCACCCCTGGCCTGGCCTTCCATTTTGACACAACTGGCTGATCACTCAGCTGGGGCAAGGTCGTGTAATCACCCCTTGCTTAGGTGTAGTATTCCTATACCTAACTTACATATAGACACATGTGTACCTATCAGTCACTCCTATGGCAGGCCTTGACAATCCTGGAGGCAGAGTGCTTGGTAACATGTGAGATGGTGCTCTAGCATGAGCTGAGCCTGTCTGCAGCTTTCGGAACCTTGTCCTTATAGCTGTTCTATGATATAGCCTACCATATACTCTTAAAGTGCCTTATAATCTTAGACGGTTATGGTAACTATGGTTTGGCTTTATCGAAACATGTCGTGTAAGGTGTCTAACACTGTGGAATAATACCCCCATGCCATTTCTGGACATGAGAATATTATTCCCCCCTTCTAGAGGGAAAGACATGTTAAAATCATACTTCAACTGTTAGCCTCTGACCAAAGCCTCAGCATCACAAAATGGATGCTGCTGCCACGACACAAGTCTGACCTCCTGCAGCTGGGAGTGATCCCAGCCAGGGAGGCCTGGACAATAGGTTTCCTGCTTGGGGAGGTGCTAGCACCTCCCCAGACAGCCTTTAGTGTATTGGGGCAGGGTGGGCTGAAAGGAATGAGACATGCCTGGGGCACACAAGGTGTTCCTTGCATAGTCCAGTTCAAACGGGCGCTGGGGCACTCCAGCCCCAGCTCTGGCGCGAAACTGGACAAAGGGAAGTGGGTGTAACCACCCCCTCCCAGGTCCCACCCATAAGGCGTGACCTAGCAGGTATCCCAGCCCCCCAGATTAGTATAAGAGTGGGAGTTGGGCCTCAAGACTTTAGATTATCCTGAACCTGCAAAACTGAACAGAAACTCTGGACCTTCGACATTCGACGAAAGAAGAAGACTGAAGAATCTCCCTTGTAGCCAAGGAGTGGCTACCCTGTGCAAACAGGCACCATCAAGAGACTACCCTTTGCTTTGCTCACGTTCTACGAGGAACCGACTGCAGAGCCCGACCAGAGCCTTGACTTCCAGACTTCTCCGACCCTGATCCACATCTACAGCCGAGCTGAGATCCGTGGAGGCGACGAGCGACGTGGGACCGGCTACCTGGAAAAAGTGGCTAGTAACTTAAAGCGCAGCTTCTGAGGTACCCTCGAAGTTGTGCACCGGGGATTGAGAAGCCCCAACCCCAAGCACCATCTGCACCGAAGATCAGCCCCCCACACTCCATGAGTCCTGCGTGGGGCCCTTCTGCATTTTCCTGCTTGCCGCGTCTGTCCGGTTGCTTGCCCGCTGGCTAGTGGCCTTTGTGACGACGCACCCTGAAATCTTCTGCGCTGGTTTGGCTCCTCCAGACTGGCTCCCGCTTCTCTGCAAAGAAGAAGCACCCCAGACCTTCCTGGTCTGCACCAGAAGCAAGTCCTCCGTTCTTCGTGGGTTCCGCTTGCCAAGGCTTGGTGAGTCCTAGTCCAACTTCGACGCCGCCGACAGCAAGAGCCTTCGTGGGACAGCTCGCCTCCTGGTCCTGGTCGTCCTCGACGCTTCCTGGTCCTCCTGGCTGCAGCGACAAGCTTCACCTTCACCTGCAATCTTCACGACATTGCCTGGTTCCTTCCTGGTTCCACGTGGTCACTGGCTAGTGACCTTGACTCTGTCCCTTCTGCTTGCAGGTTTCTTCTCTTCTTGATCCCAGCCTTGGGATCCACCGGACACTCTTCACTGACTGCCTGTCAGCATCTTTCTTCAGGCATCCATAGGAGTCGACGACAAAAACGACGCATCTTCACCCCTATGCACCCGCAGCCTGTGGGCTAGGTAACTTGGGTACTCCGGTGCTCATCAGGATAGTGACTATCCTAGTGTCTAGTTTTCAAGTCTCAACTTCCTAGCTACTCCGGAAGTGTCCTAAATCTACCGTTTTCTAAACTGTACTATTGCTATTGACTTTTACGCATTACGCGTGAGTGTTTCCACTCTGCACACGAATCCCGTGGGCCTCCCACTTCCTAACTAACGCTAGTGTAGTGTAGCCCCAGCGATTCCCTAGGCCTAGGCCTATTCTATTTCCGTGACAGTGGTTCTTATACCACTTACTTAGTATATGGTTTGCGTGGCCCCTAGGGCCTAACTGTATTACTTACCTGTGTGACTTAATGTATGCTTAAATAAGACTGTGTTGTACTTACCTCTAATCTCATAAAGAGTGCTGAGGGTTTTGACTAGAATAAATACACTTTATTTTATATATATATCTGTTGTGGTGTCCTTTCATTTGGTATTCAAGGGATTATATATGGTATCACAGCTGGCTTCACATGCCATTCAGAGTTTAGCCTAAGACTGCTCTTGTCCATGCTACCACTAGGATAGCTGGTCTATAAGGTTGACTTTACAACCAATCACCATAAGGGTATTTGGACTGATATAAGGTGTACACTATAACTAGTGACATCATACATCAGGCCAACTTCTCACAATTTGTAAGTAGCCCATACAGTCCAAGCTCCTTTTTTTGCATCCTGGCTTTTGCAGTACTGTTTGAAATATAACATCAGAAGCAAATTTTGGCCACAAAATATCGATACATGCCACGACAAATCACTACTTGGAAGGGACACCCTAAACTTGCCCCTTCCAAGTAGCAATTTGGTGTGCCCTCTGAAAACCCATAGTGTTATTCAGTAACCTGTTAGAGATTCACAAAACAGGTTAGTAAATTTCAAAAAGTCATTTAACATTTGCAAATCCAGTGATTTAGTGAATTACAGGGTTTGTGACCGTTAAACAGCTTTGTCCATCTGGCTGCAGGACCCTTCTAGCCCCATTACGCATCCCACCTAGTGCTGCATGATGCCACAAAGCCCCTACTAGCATTATCATCTAATTTTAATTGATTTAAACACGTTCACTGACACTTCTGTCTGTGAGTATAATGACTATGTCAAGTTTCGTCACTATGCACTCTCTGGGAAAGATGAGTTATTGTTCCTACTTGACTCTTGCGTCATCACAAGAAAATTAGCAGTCAAAATTCTGCAATTCCTATCTGAGCAACCTATGTAAACAAACTATAACTTTAAAATGTTATGCTACTGATATATATACAAAGCATAAGCAACAAAGTGTTGACTTAAGAATCCTGTTCCATCACAGGATAAGCCTGAAGTAAAATATGAAAATCCTATAATCTTTAAGTATGTTCATATTACATATTCAAATAGTTCAGTTTGTTTCCATCTTACAACTCAACTTTCAGAAAAACGTCTTTGTATTGCCAATGTCTTACAAACAAGTACAAAGGAAGTAAGTGTACCTGGCAAAGAGAACCCTAGGTCCGCATTGAAAAAGGTCGTGGATGCAGCAACATTTTATTGCCACTGCCTAGCAAAGATGCAGTGGGCCAATATAGAAGTTATGCCTAGATATCTAGGCTGGCAGATACATCTCCAAGTTACCTAAGAGTTCATGGTCTGCCAGGAAATATAGTACTAGAATGCAAAAAGAGGTTGCTTCGATAAAATACTCATGATATTGGTCCTCCAACCAAGATATATATAAGTAGCATGTAAAAATGCATGATAGTTTTATTTGTTTAGTGAGGAGGAGACAGGGCCTGTCTTATGAGGAGATCCATCTAATTCACAAGATATCACTGTATTGAAGTCACCTTCCAGATCATCGGGATATCTATCCATTGGAAACCAATGGCATCAATTTTAGTGAAAATGTAATGTCTAATAAATTAGGCATATACGTCTCCCTTACATTCAAAGTGCCGCTTACAAACACACATATACCATCCAGATACTGAACTACTGATGAATTATTCGAAAGGGACACCATTATTAGTCCAAACAGCAACTCTCCTAGATTTGGTGGAATATAAAATCATCCCTCAATTTCTTGTGTTTAAAGAGTTCAAGTGGGTTTCCAGGAGGAATGATTTGTCCATTGCCTGTTTTTTAATGAACAAGTGGACCTGATGTCGCTTTTGATAATGGTTTATTCATATATATTCTATATCATTATCTTCTATCTACCAGCCATGGTTCTAGTGGAGCAATGAAGGACATGTCATACATTGATCCATACTGACCACCATCCCACACATCTTTTTGTGGGCACATATTCACTGTGGTATTAAGCCTCCATCCGCTACATACAAAACATACCACAAACAGAGGAAAGACAGTGCAAACCCAGGAGCAGGAACATTCACTTCCACTTAAACATGAGAATGGAGGGGCGTGGCCAAGATGGCGACTGAGTGAAATGTCCTTTCCCGTCTATCTGGTGCAGCCACCGACTTTCACTGCTATTCTTTGCAATATTGCCCTGTCAACGCTTCCTCGCAGTCAAAGGGGATTGGGAACCGAAACGGCCAAGCCACGGTCCGCGTACAATGCTTGGACGGGTGCGGGGGCAGCCCTGCTGGTTGCGGCACAGTGAACCAGTGCCGTGGGAAAGGCCCAGCCCAAAGAGCATGGTACGCTGTGGCCATGCTCACCCGTGACCACTGGAAATTTGCCTGGTGGTGCAGCTCAGAGCCCGAAGCACAACATTGGCCTGACCCTGTAGCGGCGCGGTCTGAGAGCCCTAGAGGGGCCGTGAGACCGAGCAAGGAGGTGTCCTGGCCTGGAGAGGTCCCAGAGAGCGGCGACAGCAGGAGGTCGAATCTGGCACGGACTCAGGTCTATGTACACTGAGCGGGCCTGCTGAGTAGATCACCAAGGTGGAGCTGTGGATTTGCCGAGTGCCTCTCCGCTGGAACTGCGATTGGCAGTTGGGCCCCTGAGCTGGGTCTGGAGTGGATGGACCACACACAGATACATGAGGTGAGCCTGGAAAGCACAGAGAGGAGCTCTGCAGCACTGCCACATGGACTGCGGACGATAGGGGCGGCCTGGGCCAGGCTATTTGGTAGATCAGATTTTGGAGCACCTGGACCTAATTGCAACTGGGCTCTGCACTTGCTTGTCACATATCTTGGAGACTAATGGGCAACGGTGGGCTGAACTCCCCGGGACCTACAGTTGAGGTCCCAGAGGCCTAGCTGCATTGAGTAGGGGAGGTGTGGGGAGATTGAATACCCCCACCCTCAGCAAACAACACAAATGCCTCCTAAGAAAAACGACAAGCACTACCATTGACTCGGTCCCCCACCTTGATCGGCCTAGGCCTGCGTGGGTAGGACCCCGCCGAGAGGGGAGCTTGAGACACGAGGTGGAGACTGGGAGAGGAGCTTGTGCCCTGGTGGGGTCCGGGTCTCTTACCTACTCAGCCCCAACGTGCATTAACACCCCCATATAAGAGGGGGGACTTCTTGACACCTTGTACCCCCGCAAAACGTGGAAATGCCTGTCGCCAGAGCTTCTTGAAGTCTACACGTGCCACGGCCTTGAGGGACACTTCAGCAGACCACCCAGGATGTCCACAGACAGATCCAAAAAAGATTACAAGTTGAAAGAAATGCTTTCTAGTCAGGCAGAGAGTGCCTTTGGAGAACGACCCTCAGCACCGGCGGCACAGCACACACAGGATGAAGAGGGATCGGAAGAGCCGGTGACCCACTCTTTCCTTGAGTCCTTGTTCACAGCCCTCAGAATGGATTTACAAGAGGTCAAGAAGGACCTCTGCACCATCATTCGGGAACTTAGGAGAGATATCGATTCCCTGCGGGACCGAGTTGCCACATTGGAAGGTCAGAGTAGTGGCCACATGGAAGATGTCTAGGTGCTGCAGCAGGAAATCTTCCTGCTCCGTGATCAGCAATTAGACCTCCAGGCCCACGCTGAGAACCTTGAAAATCAATCCCGTCTAAACAATATCCGGATCAGAGGAGGATTGTCGAAGGCACAGATCTCAAGGGCTTCATTACAGATCTTTTCCGTTTCATCCTGGACGGCCCCACAAATCTGGAGATAAAGATGGGTTGTGCACATAGAGTCGGCCCCCCACGGGCAGAGACTGCTCCACCTGCGGATATTGGTCTGCCATCACGACTTCCAGTTGAAGGAGGACATGCTGCACAAGGCCCGAGAGAAACACCCCATCGCCTTTCAACTACAAAAGAGAAGCACCTTCAGGCCTCGACTTCCCACCTTTGGAACGTGGGGGGGCCCTACTCCTCAGGGCATCCATTCTGTTTGATTTTCTGTTTAGATGGGAAGCTTTTTCAATTTTGCTCCCTGGAAGAAAAATGCTGGGTGCTTGGCATTGACCCGGTAGTAGACGCTCTACATCCCCATCATGCTCGCCAACTGGTCGCCCTCGCTGGCAAACCTGCGGACCGGGGAAAAGGATCACCAGACCGAACCCGGACACTATCGCGAAGGGACAGCAAGCAGCCTTGGATTCACTTCCTGGGGCACCGGCGAAAACTGATCCCTCTTAACGGTGATGGGCAAGTAACTTTGCAAACTGCACTGTTGGTGGTTGGGTGGCGGGGCTTGGGGACGGGGGAGAGTGGACACGGAATACACTGCTGCACCAGACACCTAGAACATCAATTGAGTATTCATGTTCCTACTTGCATTTATGTCTGTTCTTTCAAGGGGGTTTTTGTTTGGGTTGGGCACTCACTCATGCTTACAGCAATCACAACATGCACACAGCAGACACGAGCCCCTGGGGAAGACAGGTCAGCCCCGGGCCATACACCGACTCTTGAAGTAGCTTCTGGTTTTCTTTTGGGTGCACAATAAAGGACCACCTCCTTATGGTCATTACCCTTAATGTGAAAGGCCTTAATAGCCCAATTAAGCACAGGACAGGGTACTTGTCAGATCTGGAGAGTATAGTATATGCCTACTCCAAGAGACACACCTCCTCCCACAAGATTACCACAGGCTCCATTTTCGCACCTTCCCGCAACAATTCTTTTCCTCTGCACGCACTAAGACAGCGGGGGTGGCCCTCCTTATTTCGCATACCTTTAAAGGGAAAATAGGCGCTAAAGTTGCAGAGGTGAAGGACCGCCTCCTCGCGTTTCACCTCACCCTCAACAACGAGGGTCAGGAGGCATTTTTACAATCAGCCCCTGCAGATGTTTTGTCCACCCAAGAACGACGGGTTCTGGTTGAAGGAGATTTTCACTTGGTTCCTAACGAGGGAGGGACACTGGGGGCTCAGGGATATGGGACCTCAAGATATCTGGAGAACACTTCACTCCCAGGCCAGCAAATACTCCTACTTCTCTCAGGTACACAAAACATACGCACAATAGGATCTCTTCCAAGGACATTCTGACTCTCACCTTGGATTCCGAGATACTCCTGGGCTGCATAGTCGGACTGTAGTGTAGTTCCTATATCCCTGATAGGCTCTGCACATTGGAATACTATACACTATAGATTTGACATAGGACTGAGGTCAGTATGTCTCTATCGAGTACATTAAACTTAATTACTTGTGTGTGCCAGCTACCTCAGAGGTCACTAGAAACGTCTCGAATAAACAAGAAGGGATTCGTTTCTGACAACCACATAAACATGACAACTTTGTTTCCCTTAGAGTCGGAACAATCTCAGAACCGTGGAAACAATAGATAACAGTTTCACTCAGTCATGCTTCGTTTCTACAGAGTTGCATAGAAATAGAGAGACGGGCGTTTCAATAAAAAGGGTTTATTGAACAGTCTTATTTCTCGTGCAAGAGATATGAACTGCTACAATCGTAAGACAGGCTGCGAAGTACAATATGTACAGAGTTAGCAGTAAAATCAAATAATACTGCAATAGCATGGTTTGTAGCTATGACATATATTCATTAAAATACATACATAAATAACACAAGCTAAAATGTGATACTCATCTAGTGCTTCTAAATAGTTCTACCCCAGCTTACCTAACCTAAGTGTAGTATGAGGTAAGAAGTAGGTGCTGTTGTCTAAAGTATAGGTAGCTATAGCTATAGTTTTGCCAAGAGTTGCCAAAAGTTTCTCTAAGTTCTAGTCTTGCTCCATACCTTAGAATGTGCGAGGTTGGAATCTCTTTCCGGGACTCGATATCTAACACCCCACAAGGGGAGTCAGAAACACTGGAGCTGGATTCTCTGTGAGGAGGATGACAGCGTCTGGTCAGTGCATCAGGCTGGAACTCGATCTCCTTCCGAATTTGCTGTGGCGAACCGCAAGTAGTCAGTTGAGCTGGACCGTACCGGAACCGTGGTTTGCCAGGGCAAGTGCAGGTATATTTATACCTTGAAGGTGTTTAGGAATGCCTGTATTGACGTAAAAGTCGGGCATCGGAACATCATGAATGAACCCCTAAGGAATAGATGTTCATGCATACTAAATGAGTTCTTGGAGAAATCAATACCCAAGCAAGGGAAATTCCTAAAGGCTTAAGAGTCTGGTTTTCCAAGAACTCATTGTGATGTGGATGGAAAAATGTAGGAGACCATGCCTGTATTTGGTTAGCATGGACAATGCCTAAATAAGGGCTGGATTTTCTATGCCTAAATAAGGGCAATATGAATTGTACCTATATAAGGGCATAAATCGGGAAACCTATATACGGAATCTAAATCTACACACAACAGGACCACTCAGCGGTCTCACTGACACATATCTCTATCCATACGTTACCCTACACAGACCTGGCGGTTGAGAGACACATTGCTACAGCATACTGATATGGTGAAACAGGTCGGACAGGCTATCACTGACTACCTAACGCTGAATGACACCCCTGAAATCTCTGTTGCTACTCTCTGGGAAGCCTTGAAGGCGATTATCCGCAGGGAACATTACTATCTCAGCAGCACACAACAACATATGAAAAGATATGAGGGACCACTTATCCAGGCAGATGAAGGAGCTTGAGGGAATTCACCAGCGCACAGGAGGGCCAAGGATTTGGCGGCAATTAACAGCTGCACGCGCACAATTAGTAAGCATCAACCTTGACAGAGCTGAGTACGCAGCACTTCGTCTGTGCCATGCTTTCTACTTAGGGAGAGATAAGGGGGGTTCGCCTCCTGGCCAACAAACTGCACACTCTGCAGCAAAATCTGGGAGTACACTCACTCCGTGACACAACTGAGAAGAACACCACTGATAATGACTCAATCGCTGAATTATTTAGAGACTGTTATGCAGAATTATACACTAGCCAACAGTTAGATCCCGCGGTCAGCGTGTCCCACCTTGACGGTGCTTGCACATCACCATTGACACCAGAACAATCAGGTGCCCAAGAGCAAGACATTAGGGTAGAGGAGGTCATCACAGTGATCTACCAACAAAAGCTCTCGAAATCCCCGGGACCAGACGGGTTTTCATCTATCTTCTAAAAGAAGTTCTAACTTATGCTGGCTCCGTTTTTAACCTTACTGTACAATTATTTCTCGGCCCCAGGGACTATCTCCCCCTCGCTGCTGACTGCTTTAGAGGCAGTCACTCCTAAACCCGGCAAGGATAAACAGCATTACAGCTCATATCGCCCAATATCTCTTTTAAAGTTGGACCTCAAGCTGTTTACTAGTATTTTAGCAGCTAGGTTGGGCTTGCACATGCCATCCATAATAGACCCGGACCAAATGGGCTTTATTCCCCAACGCCAGACCAGCGATAATACAAATCGCATCTTGCACATCATAGAAAAGGCTTCATGTACATCAGGGGAGTTTATGCTTTTAGCTATCGAGGCGGAGAAAGCCTTTGACAGGATTCATTGGCCCTTTTTAGAGCAAGTATTAGCCCACTTTGGGGTGGCCGAGAGATTTCGCACTTGGGTGTTTAACTGCTACCACCTTCCCTTGGCGTCAGTCGGGGTGAACGGTCATTTATCCGCTCCCTTCCCCCATTAGCAGAGGTATGTGGCAAGGGTGCCCATTGCCACCACTGCTGTTTGCTCTTTATATGGAGCCCCAAGCCCAGAGAGTCATATATAATACTAGGATCACTGGCACCACATTGGGGGGGTGGGGTGAACAGCACACAATTAGCCTATACACAGATGACGTGTTGGTAACCCTGGACAAACCAACCTCAGCCCTACCAGCTTTTCGGTCTGAGCTAGAGGTGTTTAGCCCTGCCTCGGGTTTTCATGTCATCGCTAAACCCAGGCCTTGAATCTTTCCCTACTCCCTGAGGTGGAATCCCAACTTGTAGCACAATACTCTATACAATGGACAAAGGATGCAGTCTCCTATTTGGGAATCCGACTGGCGTTCTCTCTACAAAAGACTGCCGTAATTAATTATTAATCCCTGTGTAAACCCGTCACAACTGAACTCGTTCGGTAGGGGCGCTTCCCGATTTCCTGGCTTGGGAGAGTTGCAGCCCTTAAGATGACTATCCTACCTAAGATGATCTACCTGTTTTAAACACTCCCCTTGACGCCTCCGAAAGGGATAATACCTAGGCTGCAAGCCGAATTCCACCAATTTGTGTTTGTAGGGAAGAGACCTCAAATGCGGAGAGAAGTTAGCTATCTCTCCCTGACTGTAGGGGGACTGGGCATCCCTAATCTCCAACTATACTTCCAGGCGGCCCCCTATGATACCTAGCTGAATGGAACAAGGAAGAATCAGAGCAACGTTGGCTCTTCCAGGATCAGGCGGTGGCTGGCACCTCTTTATGGAAGATTCCCTTCCTGAGGAGATCACATAGACCTTAAAGTTTATATCCCTCGCCGATCAACAAGGCGACTATGGATGCATGGGATTGGAGCAGTACCAGCTGCGGACTCTCTTCCTTTCCCTTCCCGTTGACACCCTTACTTGATAATCCAGACTTCACACCGGGGAACAAGCTTGAGGCATTCGCTAAATGCTGCACCGCAGGGCACATGATAGATGAAGAGGGTTGTGATCTCATTCACACAACTAGGCGCCGACTTCGCTCTTCGCCACACTGATAATAAGACTGTAACCCAAAGACATCTTACTGCCTATGAAAAGTGGCTGATCACTAAATCTTCTTACAAGCGACTGATTTCAGACCTTTTTGCTTTCTTGATCCATCCCACAAGACACATATATAAACCTAATCAAACATACTGGGAGAGAGAGCTTGGGAGACAGCTGACCGCCAAGGAATGGAAGGATATCTATTATAGGGCTTGCCACACTGCCAGCCACACGGACCTCACCGAAACGTTCACTAAGATAGTTATATATTGGTACCTGGCCCCAGAACGGCTACACAGGATTGACTCGAACAAAAGCCTGGGCTGCTGGAGGAGCTGTGGGATGGCGGGGGCTCTGATGCACCTCTTATGGGATTGTCCACCGATCCAAGCATATTGGACACAAACAAACAGGTTACTTACCTTTCGTAATGCATTATCTGGTAGAGACTCTATCTAGCTGTAGATTCCTTACCCTTGAATTTTCCAGGTGTCAGGCTGGATCCGGAAACTTTTGCTGAGCAATACCCCTTGCGCGCGACGTCAGGTGGTTCCATTCGGCTCCGCGTGAGGTTGTTGGCGTCGGTAGCATCGGTTATGACGTCACAGTGCCTACATAGGCACCACCCAGGCGCGCGGACATCAGTACTTTTCGTTTTTCCACACCAGAAGAGCAGAGCCACTAAGTAGCTGACATAAACGTGTGCAAAACTAGGGCCCTGAAAGGATAGTAACCCTAGACCTACAACATCAGTCTGCAAAGCGTGGATACATGCGTGGGGCTGTAAGAAATCTGCAGCTAGATAGAGTCACTACCAGATAATGCGTTACCAAAGGTAAGTAACCTGTTCATCTGATAGAGACTTCTAGCTGCAGATTCCTTACCTTTGAATCAGATACCAAAGCCATACCATCCCGGCGGTAGGTTGCGGACTCATGGGCTAGACTAAAAAGTCTTGTAGGACTGAGCAGGCAAAGTGCCTGTCCCTGCACACTTGACCATCAAGGCAATAATGTTTTGAGAACGTGTGCAATGATGCCCACGTCGCTGCCCGACAGATGTCTTGGACTGGGAAACCCCAAGCCAAGGCCGTAGTCGCAGCCTTTCCTCCGGTGGAGTGGGCCATTAATCCCTCAGAGGGCTGCTTCTTTGCCAAGGCATAACAGATTTTAATGCAGAGAACAACCCAGCGAGAGATGGTTCTTTTCTGCACTGCCTTTCCCTTCTTTGCTCCCACATACCCCACAAAGAGTTGGTCATCCACCCGGAACTATCTTGTGCGGTCAAGGTAGAATGACAACGCTCTTTTTGGGTCCAGTTGGTGGAGACGCTCCTCTTCCTTAGAGGGATGTGGGAGGGAGCAAAGAAGGTGGGCAAAGTAATGGACTGACCCAGATGGAATGGGGTCACAACCTTTGGTACGAATGATGCCCTATTGCGAAGCACCACCTTACCTGGAAAGGACATAAGATAAGGAGGCGAGCTGGATAACACCTGCAATTCACTCACTCTCCGGGCCAATGCAATCACCACTAAGAAGGCTGTTTTGATGGTTAAAAGCCGGAGGGGACTGTCGCGATCCTGAACAAGGGAGGGGATCGTGGGTTGTCTGCTCCCTCCACCCCTAGTAATGCGTGCATGTTGAGTCCAATAGGGAACAGGGCGCTGCCTAAAGAAATGCCGGTTCTAAAAAACTACAAATCCCAGAAGGCCAAGGCACATCGACCCGCTCACCGTGGCAGGAGCCGCCTGTCTATTCGACGGCTATAAAGCATCTCCCTTTCCTGAGAACGGGGCTTGACAAACTTCTTGATTTTCCTGTGGAAGCATCGTTTATTGCCGTTTTCTGATCCATGCTTATTCTGGACCCATCACTGTTACTTTCGTGTCGCCAGGGAAGCAGGTGTTTATTTTGCCGAGTTGACTACAGGGCACGGGCGCCCTTTCAGGTATTTAGATATCCTCACAGGGGTGCGGCGTGTATGCGCTCCTCCCGTAATTCCGAATTAATTTTGGATTAGCAGTCTCCCGGACTCGGGGGGCTGTTTACTTTCTGTTGCCGTGTGGTTCTGTGCTCGCTGTGAATTGAACAGCTACTACGGCAACAGTGAGGAGTGCAGGTGGAACTTTGCAGTGCCTCACATCACGCGCCTGCATTTCTACAAACTATCACGAAGGCGCTGTGATTTGAACAGCCTCTCATCTTTCCCGGAGACTATTGAGAAAGGAGGTTCTTCTTCCTTATGTACTGTATGCACCCTGTACAGTACTCTTGGTCCTTGGTTCTTCGTACTCCAGAGCCATTGCGGTTCAATGAAGTGAGTGAGGTGTCCTGGGGCACTTAGTAAGGGGGTCTGCTGTATGAATGGTTTTATTGTAATCCCTCCATCTCACGTTTGTTTTCTTGTTGTTTCTTTTCTATACTGTTTTACCAATGAGGGATTTTGACTAACGCTGGGCGACTCTTCCTACCAGACGTAGTCAGGACACCAATTCCAAACTGCAGTGTTTATTGTTTTCTCCATTTCCCTTTTTCCCCGGGGTGCTCCTCTGCACAGTGGTGTTTGTCTTCCTCTGTGTGGGGTTGTTCCCAGGGGAGGAAGGGGGCTCTCTACACGTCATAGTCCCTGCTGGCTGACCTTTGAGGTTAGTGGCTTTCTTGGTTTTATGCTACTGACAGCCTGACAGGACAATTGTTTAAAGGCTCGAAAGGAGGCACATCAGATAAGTGAGGGCCAAATTAAGTTCCCATTGAGGCATAACAAAGGGTGGAGGTGGAAATAAATGAACCAATCCTTTCAAAAACCTATTTACAATAGGAGATTTAAAAAGGGAAGTCTGGTCTGGCAGCCTCAGAAAAGCAGACAGAGCAGAAAGGTAACCCTTGAGAGTTCCCAAAGCAGAGCCCTGCTGGGCAAGGATAAGAATGAACAAAAGGACAGTAGAAAGAGAAGCAGAAAGAGGGTCAATAGACCTTTCTGTACAGTATAATACAAATTTCTGTCAACCGCAGGCGTTTTCCGACTTAGTGGAGGGCCGCCTGGCCACCAGAATAACATTACAGACTTCGGCAGGAAGGTCAAAAGCCATCAACTGCCACTGCTCAATCTCCATGCATGGAGGCGCAGAGTTGACAGGTTCGGATGGAGAACCCTCCCCTGCTGCTGTGACAGAAGATCCTACCGAAGGGGCAGCCTGATCGGAAGATCGACACTCATACTCAGAAGCTCTGGATACCAGACTCTCCTTGCCCAGTCCGGCGCCACAAGGATGACTTGGGCCAAGTTGCTCCTGATCTTCTTCAGAACAGCCTCAGAGAAAACCTCAACGAAATCCAGGATAGAGGTTGAAATATCGGAATCATAACCTGAATATCCTGGACTCGCTGCTCGGGAGGATAAGCCCAAGTTACTTACCTTCGGTAACGCTTTTTCTGGTCGATACAGTGTCTGCTTGTGGATTCCTCACCTTGTGAATATCCCCTGCGCCAGCAATATTCGGAAAGTTTTGTAGCAGTCCACGCCGATGAGGTCGAAGACGACGTCACAGAGACACGGCTCCGCTCACGTCACCGGCTCCATAAGAAGACCTCGTCGGTGTGATGACGTCAGTTCTGCCCTTTTTTCCGTGCCTTCGAGGCACACAGACGGACTGACAGCAATATATACACAGTACATAATATACAACGCAACGCACACAGTGTGAAGAGTGAATAGGAAGGCAGAAGAAATAACACAATGCCTTAGACAGTAACAAATACATTTTGAAAAATCATCACAGAATTGTAGGTATACAAGGGTGGACAACGGGGAGGCGGGTGGGTCAGTGAGGAATACACAGGCAGATACTGTATCCACCAGAAAAAGCGTTACCGAAGGTAAGTAACTTGTTCTTCTGATGGATACATCTGCCAGTGGATTCCTCACCTTGTGAAAAGATTCCCACAGCAGTCCCACTCCCGGAGGATGGTGTCCACCCTTCTAAACCAGAAAGTCCTGAAGGACGGAACGAGCAAAGTGTCCGTCCCTCCTCACCTCGGAATCCAAGCAGTAATGCTTTGCGAAAGTGTGGAGGGAGGCCCAAGTAGCCGCTCTACAAATGTCCTCCACAGGAACACCTCTAGACAAAGCAGAAGTGGAAGACTTAGCTCTAGTAGAATGAGCCCTTAAACCCTCTGGAGGTTCCTTACCAGCCGAAGAGTAGCATATCTTGATGCACAAGACAATCCATCTGGAAAGCGTGTGCTTGTGCACCCCTCTGCCTTTCCTGCAGCCAACAAAGCCCACGAAGAGCTGGTCATCAACTCGAAAGTCTTTTGTCCTGTCAAGGTAGAAGCTCACCGCCCTCTTAGGGTTCAAGCGGTGAAGCCGCTCCTCCTCCTTGGAAGGGGGAGGGTAAAAGGTAGGGAGGGTAATGGACTGCCCCAGATGGAAGGGAGTTACCACCTTAGGCAGAAAAGCAGCCCTGGTCCTGAGTACCATTCATTCAGCATGAATAGTCAAGAACGGGGGTTTTGAACTTAGAGCTTGAAGCTCACTTACCCTCCTTGCCGAGGTGATTGCAATGAGAAAAAACGTCTTGAAAGACAAAAGTCTCAAGGGATACTTGTGTAAGGGCTCGAAGGGAGAACCCATCAGGTAAGTTAAGACAAAATTTAAGTCCCATTGAGGCACAATAAAAGGAGTAGGAGGAAACTTGTTTGTAAGGCCTTTCAGAAAATCGCAAAACAATAGGCAATTTGAACAATGATGGTTGATCCGGCAAACAAAGGATTGCCGACAAGGCTGAAAGATATCCCTTTACAGTGGCTACAGCAAAACCTTGCTGAGCAAGAGAAAGGACAAACTGAAGAATGTCAGATAAACGAGCCCTCAAAGGATCAATTGACTTCTCCCCGCACCAGAGCACAAACTTAGACCACCTATAGGAATAGATAGATTTGGTGGAATGACATCTGGCAGACAAAATAACATCTACCACATCTGGTGGGAGAGAAAAAGAATTCAGGTTGCCCCGTTCAATCTTCAGGCATGAAGGTGTAAGCTCTGGAGGTGGGGGTGTAGAACCTGCCCCTCCGACTGCGAGAGGAGGTCTGCCCTAAGACGGAGACGGAGCGGAGGGCACGAGGAGAGGTGGAGAAGATCTGTATACCACACACTTCTTGGCCAATCCGGGGCGATCAATATAACTTGGGCCCGGTCTTGGCGAATCTTCCTCAGAACCCGAGGAATCAAGGGTATGGGAGGAAACGCGTAAAGGAGTTGTGAGCCCCAACTCAACTGAAACGCGTCCCCCAACGCTCCATGCATCGGAAACTGGAGACTGCAGAATGACGGGCAGTGAGCGTTCTCGCAAGTGGCAAACAGGTCCACCCGAGGGGTTCCCTACATCCGAAAGACGTGACGAACCACCTTTGGGTGAAGCCTCCACTCGTGGTCGGCGGAGAACTGCCGACTGAGACTGTCTGCACGTACGTTCAGAACTCCGGCCAGATGATTTGCCATCAGACAAATCTGATGATCCTGAGCCCAGGACCAGAGACGCAGAGCCTCTCTGCAGAGACAAAGAGACCCCACTCCTCCCTGCTTGTTGACATACCACATTGCGGTAGTGTTGTCCATCAGGACTTGAACCGACTGACCGCGAAGGGAAGGGAGAAAGGCCTTGAGTGCCAAACGTATCGCCCGCAATTCCAGAAGGTTGATGTGAAGCAACCTTTCCTCTGGAGACCAAAGACCCTTGATCTCCAGATCCCCCAGATGCGCACCCCACCCTAAAGTGGATGCATCCGTAATCACTGTGGCCACAGATGGAGGTAGATGGAAGGGCTTTCCTTGAGACAGATCGCCCTCCACGCTCCACCAAGATAGATCCGCTGCAGCTTCTCTGGAGATCCTCACAAACTCCCTGAGATCTCCTTTGTGTTGATACCACTGCCTGCGGAGGCACCACTGGAGCGCCCTCATGTGCCAGCGTGCATGGTTGACCAACAGAATGCAGGAAGCAAACAGACCAAGCAGACGAAGGACCTTCAGGACTGGAACGACCACTCCATCGTAAAACAAAGGAATAATTTCCTGTAAGTCGAGAATCCTTTGTGGAGGTGGGAATGCCCGACACACAATAGTGTCCAGTACCGCCTCTATGAACAGGTTGCGCTGAGAGGGCACCAGGTGAGATTTGGGTACGTTTATCGAAAAACCCAATTTGTACAACAGCTGAGTTGTAACCTGCAGATGATGAAGCACCTTCCCTGGCGACTCTGCTTTGATCAGCCAGTCGTCCAGATAGGGGAAAACTGAAATCCCCGACCATCTGAGATGGGCTGCCACCACTGCCATCACCTTCGTGAAGACTCGAGGTGCAGTAGTAAGACCAAACGGAAGGACCGCAAACTGATAATGTTGCAACCCCACCGTAAAACAGAGATACTTCTTGTGCGACTTCAGGATGGGGATGTGGAAATACGCATCCTGCAAGTCGATCAACACCATCCAGTCCTCCTGATTCAGCGCTTGAAGAACCTGCGCAAGGGTGAGCATCTTGAACTTCTCTTGCTTCAGATAAAGATTCAAGATCCTGAGGTCCAATATTGGACGCGATCTGCTGTCCTTTTTCGGAATCAGGAAATACCGGGAGTAGCATCCCTGACCCCTCTCCTGCTCGGGAACCACCTCAATCGCACCTTTTTTTAGTAACGTCAGGACTTCCTCCTGTAGGAGAAGACGGTGGTCCTCCGAGCAAGCCCCTTGACAAGGAGGGTCATTTGGAGGGAATTCCCAAAAGGGAAGGGCGTACCCATTTTCTAAAAGATCTAGAACCCAAAAGGTCTGTAGTAACCTGTTAGAAAACCCCGGGCAACCGGGTTAGCAGTCACCCGGTTTTTCCCAACACAAGGGGTAGCTTGGCTCGAGCGGTCGGGGGTCAAGCACCGTGTTAAGCGTACGTCACACCCTCACAATAACCATGCGTTCATCCGTTCCAAAAACGACTCTACACCGTAAAAATTTATGAAAATATATCTGTGTTTATCTTGTTTTCTCTTAGTTGCAGGTTAAATAAATAATAACACACTTACAGTACACAAAGCTTCTTCTGTAAAAAGGGTAGGTCAAATAAATAAGCTCAGATCATAAATAATCAATGAATAAATAGATGTGCATAAAATACATAGGCAAATAAATACTGGGAGGGAATAAATACTGTGAGACAATAAATAGGATAAATACAAAGAATACAATACTCTCAATAAATATAAGCCATCAGACCACTTTCAAATCAGGTCACATTTGTGAGGTACTAAGGGTTGATTTGGCCCAATCATAGCTTGTGGTTATGTGGATGGCCTGAGGGTGTCTCACCTAACTTGGATAAGGCTGAGGCTAAAACTGAGGTAGATCAAGGGTAATCTAGGAATCTGGCTCTCCCAAACTACACAACCCCTCACACAGGTCACTGTATCAGTCTCAGTCCACCCCTGGCACTCCCAGGCTGGTCCTAACACCTCTCTAGCCCCTAGGATGGTCTCTTAGGGCTCCACAGGGCCTTAGGCGCCCTCTATTCCACTTACTGCCCTCTTTATGAACTTCCGACTCCGCCGGAGTCGTGTCGACGCCGTGAGGCGGTTCCGGTTCGATGTCGCTAGCCGGCCTCGGCTCGATGTCAGTTCTTGTCGACGCCGTGAGGCGGTTCCGGATCGATGTCGGCGGACGGCCTCGGCTCGATGTCAGTTCCTGTCAACGCCGTGAGGTGGTTCCGGATCGATGTCGGCGGGCGGCCTCGGCTCGATGTTGCTGGGCAGCCTCGATTCGATGTCGGTCTCCGGCGTCACAGGGACACGATCTCCCTACTTCCGGGTGTCTCCGGAGTGCGACCTCCACTCCCGACCTCCGGTGCTCTTCCCTTCAGGTTCCGGCGACTCCGGAGTGCGATCTCCACTCCCGACCTCCGGTGCTCCTTTCCTCAGGTTCCGGCGACTCCGGAGTGCGATCTCCACTCCCGACCTCCGGCACGATTCACCTCGGTCTCCGGCGACTCCGGAGGGCGGACTTCACTCCCCCGTCGACGCCGCACACTCGACCTCAGGTGACTTCCT
Source organism: Triturus cristatus (assembly GCF_964204655.1). Taxonomy (NCBI): domain Eukaryota; kingdom Metazoa; phylum Chordata; class Amphibia; order Caudata; family Salamandridae; genus Triturus; species Triturus cristatus. Next base: position 762,921,930 of record NC_140581.1, on the reverse strand, counting down.
CCTCGACCTCTGGTGTCTCCACGACCTCCGTCGGCGCCTTCTCTCGACCTCTGGCGGCTCCGGGTACGACGTCTGCTTTCCAGTCAGCGCCGCTTCTTCACCTCCGGCCCCAGGTCTCTAGGCTTCTCGGCGTCGGACTCCAGGAAGATACCAATAGACAGGTCAGGAACTTGCTGTTCTTTACTTTCAAGGCCTGTTCCGGCTGTTCAGGTCCTTGAGTTGGTTCTTCTTGACTTTATCCCACACAGGGCTCTAGGTTGGGCTTGGTCAGTAGGGACTAGTATCAAGGGTGGGTTTCTGGACCCCACTCCAGGCACAAGTTTCCACCCCTGCTGCCTCACTCCTTCCTCCTTCTGTTTCTCTGTCCTCTCTCTTCACCAGTCAGGTGCCAACTGCCTACTCCAACTGCCAACTCTGAGCTGGCTTCCCAACATTCTAAACCGGCCTCACACTGTCACAGGGTTCTAGAATGTTCTGGAAGGTACTAGTAGGTTCCAGTGATGTCACAGGTGACAATGGGTGGCCACCATTTTGTGTTTCAGGCCCTCAGACAGAAGTTCCAGGGGTAAGGAAAATGGCTCCCTGACCCTGCATCAACACTAAAAAGTCTGGTGGTTCCCAAAAAGGAAAAATACTAACAGGGTTTGAGGCAAAAGTGGGACAAAATAAATAATGATGAGGAGGGACCACCCAAAGGGCTGACAGGTCTAACACGCGTCCCCCCCAGCTGAGTGGGGAGAGCTACCCAACCCCTTGGGAGTTCTCATCACTAAGGCGGAAATACCTTGAGAGACCGTCTGCATTGGCGTGGTCCACTCCAGGCCGATGTTCCACCTGAAAGTCCATTCCCTGTAGGGAGATAGACCCCCTTAGCAACTTGGGATTCTCCCCCTTCATCTGCATCAGCCAACGAAGGGGTCTGTGGTCGGTCTGAACTAGGAAGTGCGTGCCAAACAGGTATGGCTGCAGCTTCTTCAGAGCCCATACCACTGCAAAGGCTTCACGCTCTATTGCACTCCACTTCTGTTCCCTGGGAAGTAGTCTCCGGGATAGGAAGACCACGGGTTGATCCAGACCCTCTTCATTGAGTTGCGATAACACTGCCCCAATGCCATGTTCCGATGCATCCGTCTGGACAATGAACTCCTTGGAAAAGTCTGGGGCCCGTAGGACCGGGGCCTCGCACATGGCTTGCTTCAGTTTTACAAAGGCCTGCTGACAAGCCTCCGTCCAGACTACCCGTCGAGGTTGTTTCTTGGACGTAAGCTCCGTGAGGGGGGCCACAATGGTACCGTATCCCTTCACGAAGCGGCGGTAAAATCCGGTGAGGCCCAGAAAAGCTCGGACCTCAGTCTGAGTCTTGGGGGTTCCCAGGCCATGATGGCCTCGATCTTCGCCTGGAGGGGTTGCACCGCTCCCCTACCCACCAAGTGTCCAAGGTACACTACCGACCCCTGCCCGATCTGGCACTTGCTGGCCTTGATCGTTAAACCAGCTTGTCTCAGGGCCTGGAGAACAGCTTGCAGGTGACGCAAGTGATCCTCCCAGCTGTTACTGAAGACGGCTATGTCATCCAGATAAGCAGCAGAGAAACTCTCCATTCCAGTGAGGATCTGGTTCACCAGACGCTGAAACGTGGCAGGTGCGTTCTTGAGCCCAAAGGGCATCACACAGAACTGGTAGTGGCCTTTGGGCGTGGAGAAGGCTGACCTTTCCCTAGCTCCGTCAGTCAGAGAGATCTGCCAGTACCCAGAAGTAAGGTCAAAGGTACTTAGATATTGGGCAGCTCCCAGCCGGTCAATCAATTCATCCGCCCTTGGGATCGGATGAGCATCAGTCTTAGTTACTGAGTTTAGTCCCCGGTAGTCCACACAGAACCTCAGTTCCGGTTGGGCACCCGGTGGTGCGGCTTTTGGTACTAGCACCACCGGACTGGACCAGGGGCTGCTGGAAGGTTCGATCACTCCTAGCTCCAGCATCTTAGTGACTTCACGGTGAATGCTGGCCTTCACCTTGTCTGACATCCGGTAGATCTTGGACTTCACAGGTGGGCTGTCTCCTGTGTCCACATCATGGACGCACAGGTGAGTCCTACCCGGAACAAGGGAGAACAACGAAGAGTACTGTCCCAGGACCTGGCGGCAGTCCTCCTGCTGTTCAGGAGTTAGGGATGGGGAGAGAATCACTCCCTCCACCGACCCATCCTTCTCTTGAGACGCAAATAAATCGGGGAGAGGCTCGCTTTCCACGTCCTCTGCTCCGTCAGTCATCATCATCAAAATGACTTCGGGCCTCTCGTGGTGGGGTTTGAGGCGGTTGGCATGCAGCACCCGTAGGGGCTGACGAGGGGTCTTAAGATCCACCAAGTAGGTAGCCTTACCCTTCTTCTCCAATACCTCAAAGGGTCCTGACCAGCGATCCTGGAGGGCGCTAAGCTCTCCTGGTTCGATCACCCACACCTTCTGGCCAGGCTCCAATTCCACCGGGTGAGCGTTGTGGTCATACCACGCCTTCATTACTGCTTGGCTGGCCTCCAAGTTGTCAGAAGCTTGCTTCCACAACTTAGCCATTTGGCTTCGGAAGGCCAGCATGTAGCTCACCACGTCCTGGGGAAGCTTTCTGGGAGTTCTTACCCATCCGTCTCTCACCAGGCTGAGAGGTCCACGCACAGGGTGCCCATACAAAAGCTCAAAGGGGCTGAAGCCCACTCCCTTCTGTGGCACTTCCCTGTAGGAAAACAATAGACAGGGTAGGAGGACGTCCCATTTCCTCCGCAGGCTTTCAGGCAGACTTCTGATCATGCCTTTCAAGGTTTTGTTAAACCTCTCCACCAGACCATTGGTCTGGGGGTGGTAAGGAGTTGTGAACCGGTAGGTCACTCCACACTCCTTCCACATGGCCCGCATGTATGCTGACATGAAGTTGGTCCCCCTGTCGGACACAACTTCCTTGGGAAAACCCACTCGGGTAAAGATTCCCATCAGGGCCCTAGCCACAACAGGTGCTGTAATGGTCCTTAGAGGTATAGCCTCTGGGTACCGTGTGGCATGATCCACCAGAACCAGGATAAACCTGTGACCAGCTGTAGTAGGCGGATCTAATGGACCCACAATGTCGATGCCCACCCTTTCAAAGAGGGTGCTAACGACAGGAAGTGGTTCCAGGGGAGCTTTCAGCTTCACCCCTGTTTTCTCACTGGCTTGGCAAGACACACATGTCCGGCAGTAGGTGTCGGACGACACTTTCATTTGAGGCCAATAAAAGTGTGGGACAAGACGGGCGAAGGTCTTGTCTTGCCCCAGGTGTCCTGCCAAGGGGATCTCGTGAGCCAATTCCAGTAGGAAGGCTCGGTAACGTTGAGGGACTACTAAGGCTCGTGACGATCCATGTAGGGGTGCCTTGGGTTCACTGTAGAGGAGGCCATCCTCCCAGTAAAGGTTGTAGTTCCCCTCAACGTTCCCTGCTGCCTGGGCTTCGGCCTGTCGCCTCAGTCCCTCAAGGGTAGGGCACTCCCTCTGGCCCTTGCAGAATTCCTCCCTGGTCGGCCCTCCCTCCACGTGCCACTCGGCCGGGATGGGTAGGTCCTCCAGTTTGGTAACATCCCACACCGCGGACTCCTGGTCCACCACCTCCGGTGGCCTATCCGTCACACGGGGCGCGGATGCCGAGGCAGGCTCCTCCTGTCCTCGGTTCTTCCCTTGGTCGGCAGCCGGCTGTGCCTTTGTTCCAGGCTCCAGCCGAAACGAACTCCCTCTCTGGGTAGTCGCAGACCCTGTGCTAACACAGGCCCAGTCAGGTGTAGCCAGCATCTCAGCATGAGTCCGGTATTCCACCTCCTTCCAAGCATTGTGCTCCATGTCATTCCCCAGTAGACAATCGACTGGCACGGCAGGGCTTACGGCAACTCGAAGTGAACCTGCAACCCCCTCCCATTCAAAGGGAACCTCGGCCACCGGATAGTGGCCGGTTCTGCCGTCAGCCATCGCGGCTGGGTGGAGTACATCGGGAATTACCTGCTCTGGAGACACCAGTTGGCTACGTACAATAGTCATACTGGCTCCTGTGTCTCTCAGAGCCTCCCCTCTTTGGCCGTTGATGGTGACCCACTGCCATACTTTATGGTATTTGCGGGCACCTGGATCTTAGGAACCATCTCCCGTTCTCCCAGGGACACTAAAGTGACACCCGCCCACTCCCTCCCCTTAGTTAAGGGCATCTCCTCCCCGAGCACTACACTAGCTACTCCGGGGGCCTTTCCTCCAATGGGAGGGGGTGGTCTTTTCGGGCACTTCGCATCTCCCTTATAGTGTCCGACGCACCGCACTCGAAGCAATGGACAACCCTTGGCTGCTGACTCTGGCCAGGATTAGGGTTTCTGGGTGGGTTAGCCCTAGGGGTGAATCCTGTTCCCTTTCCTTGGAAGTTATTTTGGGGGCCTTTAGAGAACTCCTTTTTCTTTTCCCCTCCCTCTTTCTTCTGGGGGGCGCCCTGTCCGGCCTTTTGAGTATCCCCTCCAGTCCCCCTTGTGGACACCCGGGTACTAGCCCAAATGTCCGCCTCCTCAGCAAGCTTCCGGGGATTGGTCAGCTTGCTATCCACCAGGTGTTGACGCAGTTCAGGGAAACATTTTTCGAGCAGGTGTTCCTTCAACATTAAATCAAACAACCCCTCGTAGTCCCTCACCTCACTGCCCTGAATCCAACCCTCTAATGCCTTCTTTGCATAGTCCAGGAAATCCACCCAATTCTGTGTGCCCAGTTTGTGGCTACCCCGGAACTTCTGTCTGTACTTCTCGGGTGTTAGTCCAAACTTTCTTACGAGCGCCACTTTCATGGTGGGGTAGTGGGTCTGCTCATCCTGCTCTAGGGCCAATAATGCATCCCTACCAGCTGGAGGCATGTATTTGTACAATCCCCCTCCCCAGTACTTCTCTGGCACCCCATGGGCCCTTAAAGAGACCTCATAGGCCGCTAGCCACTTGGCAATATCATCCCCTGCACTATAGCTAGCTACTATGTCTTTTGGCAGATAGGGTTTGGGTTCCCTGGTGATTTCTTTGTCTTTGCTGCCACCACTAGGAACAGTGTGTGCCCCGACTTGTAGGATCTGGAGATCTATTTCCCTCAGCCTCAACTCGTGAGCCATCCTCTGTCCCTCCTTCTCTTTCTCCAGCTCCGCCAACTTCCATGTGAGCTGTCTTTTCTCCCTCCGGTCAGTTAACTCTGCTTCAGATAAGCCACCGCTGGAGACAGTGCTGCCCTTCCTGGAAAGTGTTCTGGGCCCCGCTAACAGGTTCCCCACCTCAGGTTGGTACAACCCAGCCCCCTCGCTATCAGGCTCTCCATCCCTGTCCTCCTGCTCAGCCTTACTCTCCCGTTGTGCCTCCCCCCAAGCCCTCAAGCTGGTCTGGAGTTCAGCCTTCTTAGCACCTGGGGGACAATACACCCCCTCTCGCTGACAAAACTCTCTGAGTTGGGCCACAGTGTAAGTTTCCACATCTTCCAACACAAACTCCATTTTGCCCACTCAGAATAGAAGACAGGTGTTTACAGAAGCTATGCAGGGGGGTACCTTTTGTAATACCTCCTCCCACCACCAGAGTAAATTTGGAAAAAACAAAACTCAGAATTAGGAAGTCCGCTTTGAGAAAACTCCCGGTGTAGGCCTATGGACTACCCACAGTTATTGTCGAGTGGACGCAAGCACAGCTCTATCCCACCGCTGAACACCAATTATGTTAGAAAACCCCGGGCAACCGGGTTAGCAGTCACCCGGTTTTTCCCAACACAAGGGGTAGCTTGGCTCGAGCGGTCGGGGGTCAAGCACCGTGTTAAGCGTACGTCACACCCTCACAATAACCATGCGTTCAATCGTTCCAAAAACGACTCTACACCGTAAAAATTTATGAAAATATATCTGTGTTTATCTTGTTTTCTCTTAGTTGCAGGTTAAATAAATAATAACACACTTACAGTACACAAAGCTTCTTCTGTAAAAAGGGTAGGTCACATAAATAAGCTCAGATCATAAATAATCAATGAATAAATAGATGTGCATAAAATACATAGGCAAATAAATACTGGGAGGGAATAAATACTGTGAGACAATAAATAGGATAAATACAAAGAATACAATACTCTCAATAAATATAAGCCATCAGACCACTTTCAAATCAGGTCACATTTGTGAGGTACTAAGGGTTGATTTGGCCCAATCACAGCTTGTGGTTATGTGGATGGCCTGAGGGTGTCTCACCTAACTTGGATAAGGCTGAGGCTAAAACTGAGGTAGATCAAGGGTAATCTAGGAATCTGGCTCTCCCAAACTACACAACCCCTCACACAGGTCACTGTATCAGTCTCAGTCCACCCCTGGCACTCCCAGGCTGGTCCTAACACCTCTCTAGCCCCTAGGATGGTCTCTTAGGGCTCCACAGGGCCTTAGGCACCCTCTATTCCACTTACTGCCCTCTTTATGAACTTCCGACTCCGCCGGAGTCGTGTCGACGCCGTGAGGCGGTTCCAGTTCGATGTCGCTAGCCGGCCTCGGCTCGATGTCAGTTCTTGTCGACGCCGTGAGGCGGTTCCAGATCGATGTCGGCGGACGGCCTCGGCTCGATGTCAGTTCCTGTCGACGCCGTGAGGTGGTTCCGGATCGATGTCGGCGGGCGGCCTCGGCTCGATGTCGCTGGGCAGCCTCGATTCGATGTCGGTCTCCGGCGTCACAGGGACACGATCTCCCTACTTCCGGGTGTCTCCGGAGTGCGACCTCCACTCCCGACCTCCGGTGCTCTTCCCTTCAGGTTCCGGCGACTCCGGAGTGCGATCTCCACTCCCGACCTCCGGTGCTCCTTTCCTCAGGTTCCGGAGACTCCGGAGTGCGATCTCCACTCCCGACCTCCGGCACGATTCACCTCGGTCTCCGGCGACTCCGGAGGGCGGACTTCACTCCCCCGTCGACGCCGCACACTCGACCTCAGGTGACTTCCTCCTCGACCTCTGGTGTCTCCACGACCTCCGTCGGCGCCTTCTCTCGACCTCTGGCGGCTCCGGGTACGACGTCTGCTTTCCAGTCAGCGCCGCTTCTTCACCTCCGGCCCCAGGTCTCTAGGCTTCTCGGCGTCGGACTCCAGGAAGATACCAATAGACAGGTCAGGAACTTGCTGTTCTTTTCTTTCAAGGCCTGTTCCGGGTGTTCAGGTCCTTGAGTTGGTTCTTCTTGACTTTATCCCACACAGGGCTCTAGGCTGGGCTTGGTCAGTAGGGACTAGTATCAAGGGTGGGTTTCTGGACCCCACTCCAGGCACAAGTTTCCACCCCTGCTGCCTCACTCCTTCCTCCTTCTGTTTCTCTGTCCTCTCTCTTCACCAGTCAGGTGCCAACTGCCTACTCCAACTGCCAACTCTGAGCTGGCTTCCCAACATTCTAAACCGGCCTCACACTGTCACAGGGTTCTAGAATGTTCTGGAAGGTACTAGTAGGTTCCAGTGATGTCACAGGTGACAATGGGTGGCCACCATTTTGTGTTTCAGGCCCTCAGACAGAAGTTCCAGGGGTAGGGAAAATGGCTCCCTGACCCTGCATCAACACTAAAAAGTCTGGTGGTTCCCAAAAAGGAAAAATACTAACAGGGTTTGAGGCAAAAGTGGGACAAAATAAATAATGATGAGGAGGGACCACCCAAAGGGCTGACAGGTCTAACATAACCAATTCCCAATTTTGTAGAAAATGGGTAAGCCGGCCCCCCACAGGACCAACACGATCCAGAATGGTGGATCTAGGGCTGCTTTGCAGTGGTGGGAGGGGCTGAGGAAGAGGAAGAGGAGGAGAGTTGTCGGCCACGAGTCCGACCTCTGATTCTTCCTCTGTAACCCTTATACAGAGTGCTTTGCTGCTGCTGTGTCTGTCTGTATGTACGAAAGGTGACCTTCCAAAGCCCCTGTACCTCTTGAATGAGCCCCTTGGCTGAGTTTGAAGGCCCAAAGATTTAGCCGTGGCCTTACTCTCCTTAAATCTTTCCAGCGCAGCATCCGCTTTCTTGCCAAAAAGACCAGAGCCATCAAAAGGCATGTCCAAGAGTGTTGACTGGACATCAGGGGAAAATTCCGATGACTTAAGCCACGCACTCCTCCTAGTGGCAAATGAAAATCCCATGACTCTTACAACCGAGTCAGCTGTGTCCAATCCACTCTGGATCACCTGACGCGCCGCCGCCTGGGCATCCGAAAGGATCTCATTGTAACCAACCATATCCTCTTCTGATAGTTTTGGGGCTAGCTGCTTTGCTGAGTCCATAAGAGCATGTATATAACGGCCCAAGAGACAGGTGGCATTCGTTGATTTAAGGGCCATGCTGGCCGAAGAAAAGACCTTCTTGGCCGACTGATCCAGTTTTTTTGCTTTCCTGTCACTCGTGACCTGGGTAAAAGAACCTGATGACTTCCTTGAACTTGCAGCCTGAACCACCAGACTCTCAGGAGATGGGTGAGATGTCAAAAATTTGGGGTCCCCCGGAGCTGCCCTATAATTCCTGACAATGGCTTTAGAAACTGCCGGAGCAGAAAACGGCTTACGCCACACCTCCATCACTGGCTCTAAGATGGCATCGTTAAAAGGGAGTAAAGGATCAGAAACAGTAGAGGGAGAGTGCAGAACTTCCGTTAAGGTGTTAGGCCGGAACTCTTCAGAAGGCAACTGCAGATCTAAAAGTTCAGCTGCCTTCCTTATAACAGCATGGTATGGTGCCACATCCTTTGAAGGAGCATCAGAAGGAGGAGTAATCTCCCATTCAGGAGATAAGTCCAGGCCACTAGCCTCCTTCAACTCCTCAAAAACATCATCCGATTCCATGAGTTCCCCTTCCTCTACCTCCTCCATCAGGTATCTTTGCTCATCCAGCACTCTCTGGGCCTCCCTCCTAGACCTGATTCTCACAACCGGCGTCGGCGGCGCCTTGACCGAATCTGACGGCGCCGAACGTTGATCCAAAGGGACAGCCGGCGTCGAACAAGGTTGAGTTGGCGCCGGTGAAGAAGGGAGCGGCGTCGATGTCCTCGGCGCCGGTAGATGCCAAGACGGCGTGCCCGGAAAAAATGGCATGAAGGAAGCCTGAGGATAGGCTTGGGGAACTCCCAAACTGAAGGCCATAGGCCCCGAAGGTGCACCAGAGGGGTACATGGCTCTGGAGAATACTCCGTACATCGCATTAAGATAATGCGTAGGGTCCTGACCTCGTCCTGGAAACGCAGGATATTGCTCAGGCATCACCGGACTCGGGTCGACCGGCGCCGACGGTCGAATTAGCGGAGCCGAAGGCTCATCCAGGGCCAGAGGCTCCTCACATGGAACCGGGGACGAAGCCGGAGCTGGAGATGGAGCCGGCATCGGAGATGGAGCCAGGACCGGAGCCTGAGAATGTTACGGTGAAGCCACAGGTGACTACAGGTCAATAGGTGAATCCGGAACGGGCGAGGGAGACACAAAGTCCTTACGGCGTCGGGAGGGCGATGTCGTTCTCGGGGCCGCATCTCTATCCGAGTGACCTCGAGATGAATGCCTCTTCTTCTTGTGCTTCCTGGTTTTGGAAGCAAAGTCGAGTTCGACGCCGACCTCGATCTCGATTTTCTCCGGCCTCTTTTTTCTTTCTTCATCTTCGCAATGAAGAGCTTAGCTTCCCTCTCCTTAAGAGCCTTGGAACTCATCTTGCGGCAGCAAGAACATCCCTCGACATCATGGTCCGATGACAGGCACCACACGCAGTCGTCATGCGGATCCGTTATGGACATGTGTTTCCCACATTCACAACAGGGTTTAAATCCTGACTTCTTCGTCGACATTTCTGCAGAAGAAGACAAAGAGAAACCAGCAGAAAATAAAGTAAGCAGTATAGCTACAGAGAGAGATTCCCGAAATCCGTTGGTGTCGACGGCGCGGAAAAAAGGGAACTGATGTCATCACGCCGACGAGGTCTTCTTATGGAGCCGGTGAAGTCAGCAGAGTCGCGAGCAGAGCCGTGTCTCTGTGACGTCGTCTTTGACCTCATCAGCGTGGACTGCTACAAAAGTTTCCGAATGTTGCTGGCGCAGGGGATATTCACATGGTGAGGAAACCACTGGCAGATGTATCCATCAGAACTGCACTGCGTTCAGAACAGCTCAGATGAAAGGAAGCGTCTGAAAAGGAGTCAGGTGTGACTTTGGCACGTTTATAGAGAACCCCAGCAAATGCAGGAGGTCTGCCGTAGTCTGAAGGTGGGAGATGACGGCCTGGGGCGATGACTCCTTCAACAGCCAGTCGTCAAGGTAGGGGAAGACTGAACCCACTAACCTGCGCAGATGAGCTGCAACCACCACCATCACCTTGGTGAACACCCGAGGGGCACTGGTAAGGCCGAAGGGGAGCACTGTAAGCTGAAAGTGCTCAAGGCCTACCTTGAACCAGAGGTAACGCCTGTGGCCCGGCAGGATGTGAAAGTGAAAATACGCATCCTGCAGGTCCATTGGCACCATACAGTCTCCTTGGTCTAGGGCAGACAAGACCAATGTGAGCCAATGTGAGCATCTTGAATTTCTCCTTTTTGAGGAAGAGATTGACGGTCCGAAGATCCAAAATGGGCCAAAGCCCCTTGTTCGGAATCAGAAAGTAGCAGGAATAACAGCCACTGCCTATTTCTGAAGTTGGAACCCTTTCAATAGCTCATTTGGCAAAAGAGCTGTAACTTCCTCTTGGAGCAGCTTGAAATGATACTCTGCCAGCCGTTCCTGACTCGGCAGAATAGTAGGAGGAAAAGAAAGGAAAGGAAGAGAATAGCCCTCCTGGACGATCTGCAAGACCCACGTGTCTGATGTTATAGATCTCCAGCGGGGGAGATGGTTACAAATTCTCCCACCCACTGGAGCAGTGTGGTCCTGCAGAATCAGCCGAGGAGTGCTTGGAGGATGCGGCTGCCTGTGGCAGTGTGGTAGGCGACTTCTGGCCTCCATTCCAAGGACGGAATGTACTGTGTTCATGTCCACGTACGGCTTGGGTAGTCTGAGCGGGACGGTGGCTAGGATAGGGCTGACGCGGCTGGAAACCCCTTCTGTTACCACAAAAGGGGCGAGAGGAAGACTGGCCTCGTGGAGTGGACGAGAGGCCCAAGGATCTGGCCGTAGCTCGAGAGTCCTTGAACCTGACCAGGGCCGAGTCTGCCTTTTTCCCAAAAGGCGGGTTCAGTCAAAAGGCATGTCCATCAAATTGGCCTGGACATCCCCCGAGAAGCCAGTTGTGCAAAGCCAGGCATGGCACCTCAAGGCCACTGTCGTTGAAATAGATCTGGCCAGCGAATTGGTTGTATCAAAACCACACCATATGGCGAATTTTGCTGCACTTCTCCCGTCCTTGACAGCCTGGGAGAGCACAGCCCAGGCCTCCTCCGGAAATTGTGGCCGCACCTGCACAACCGTCTCCTAAAGAGAGTGGGAGAAACGGCCCAATAAGCATGCGGTATTCACTGACCGCAATGCCAGACTGGAGGAAGAAAACATCTTCTTCTCAAATGAGTCCAGTCTCTTGGATTCCCCATCCAGAGGGGTGGAAGGGAATGTGCCCTGGGAAGTAGAGGCCTGCACCACCAGACTTTTTGGGGTGGGGTGGGGTATTGGCTGAGGAACTTCGGGTCACCCGGTGCTGGGCGATGGCAGCGTGCCATCGTCCTGTTCACAGGAGCCCCTCTGCTAGGCTTGGACCATGTTCCTAGAAGGACGTCCGTAACTGCCTCATTAAAGGGCAGAAGGGGTTCGGAGGTGGAAGCCACAGATTGAAGCACTTCGGTCAGGAGATTAGTCCTGGCCTGCACTGAGGGCAGCTCCAGTCCAAGGATCTCAGCTGCCCCCTTAACCACCATGGCATAGGACGCCCTCTCCTCCGCAGCCATTGTAGGCAGAGAGAGCAGCCAGTGTCTGGGGACGTATCAAGACCACTGGCTTCCCCAAGTTCCCCATACCAGTCCATTGTCTCCTCAGAGACATCCTGGTTCTCTATAGAGTCTCCACACTCCTCCCATTCCTCTCCTGACCCTAGCACATCTACAAAGTGCTCAGTCAACAATATATAACCTCTGGGTTCTGTTGACGTCAAAATCGGCGTCACTCACCGCCGTTCCAGCTCTGTGTCGTCCGGGATGAGGATGGGGCTTGCGCCACCGACAGCCGCCGGCGACGTCACGGGCACCAACTTCGGGTTCAACACTGAGCACTGGCATTCTCAGCGCTTGGACGCCCCTGGGCAGCAATTCGCGCTATATAAATCTACATCAAATCAAATCAAATCAAGCAAGGTCGCGTTGGCATGACCGGCGTCAAACCAGATCCGGCTTTGGATTCCTGAGGCCCAATCAGTGCCGTGGCCGAAGACTACGACATCAAACCAGATGGGGCTTCATCGGATCCCGCGAGGCCCGAGGGCTCACCAACGGGGTCGTTCTGCTCCAATACGCGGCGCATGGCCTCGTAAAAATCTTTAATTTGAGCGGGAGTCGCTCCGGCTCCCAGAAACTGAGAGAGGCGCGAAGTCGACTCTGGATCTGGCTCCACAGAACCGTGTTTAGAGCATCGGTGTTCCTTACCTCTTTAGACAACGGATGCTTGGACTTCTTCTTCTTGTGCCTCTCTCCCGAGTGTCCTGAATACCTCGAATGGGAGGAAGAGGACTTAGGGCTCCGTCAGCAATCCTGCGCCCTCCTCTTCCTCGAACGGGATCGTGACCTTCGCGGTATCAACTGCCGGGCAGCGAGCAACTTTATCGCCCGCTCCCTCAAGGTCTTCAGAGCCATCGCCAGGCAGTCTGAACACGACTTCGAATCGTGGTCGCGTTCAAGACACCACAGACATACCGGTGGGGATGGGTGACCAACATCATGCGGGTACAAGTCCAACACGGTTTAAAACCTGTCTATGTACCCGACATCCCTCGCACACGAAGTCGTCAAAAATATCGACAAAACTCAAGAAAAAGCCTACCAAAATGAGGCAGAGGGGTAGCTCTTCCCGGATCAGAGCTTAACTGGCACAGAAAGAAAAGAAAAGAACTGAAGTCCGCACGCCTGGGTGGACCTATGTAGGCACATCGATGTCATAACCGACGATATCAACGACGTCACGGTGAGCCGAATGGAGCCACCCGACGTCACGCGCAAGGGGTATTGCTCAGCAAAAGTTTCCGGATCCAGCCTGACGCCTGGAAAATTTAAAGGTAAGGAATCTGCAGCTAGAAGTCTCTATCAGATATTCAATGACATTGACCACCACCTGGACACTCAACTTCCTAGATTCCCTTCTTACCTAATCCTCTCACCTACCCCTAATATCCCTATGGGGACGGCAAATTGGTATAGCTTTGGGGGCAGCAACACAGAACATACTGACACACTGGGGGATGACATACACCTAATCACCTGGGATGGTGTCACCGTCTATGGTATATCCTTGGAATGGAAAAGATTACACTCTCCATTACTAACCACAGGGCATCTTATGGAGGCATTTGGAGACTGTACCTGTCTCTCCTCTCACAGAACTTCCAAGAGCTGACATGCGCTAAATACCTCTGCATCTTGCGGCTATCCGAACTAACCTCTACCTCCGACTTAGAGATGGTCTCATAAAACAAACTGGGTGCTGTGATTAATATAGTCACGAAGCAAGCTGAGTGTTGTGGGGTGGGATGGGGAAGGGGGGGCTTGTGTTGTTTTGTCATTATTCACCAAAGCCACACCTTGTAGATCGGAATGAAGTGTTGCACAATAGGTGGCATTTACGCTGCGCATGTTGGCATAAAGAGATTTGATCCATAAACATGAGAATGTGGTTGGTGGTTGTCCCTGCAACTGATCCTTAAAAAGAAAAGAGTACATTGCAACAATCAACACAAACATGGCAAATCGCAACAGAAGGACCTACCTAGGTCAGAGGCCCACCAGTGTGACAGTCTCATCTTGGGCACGTTTCTAAAAAAAAAGCAGGAGAAACCAAATTCTGGGGCCAAAGATGTTTTACGATTCCCTTATGTGATGCAATTTACAGTGTGATTCCTATGAGGGTCAATCTGAAGTGGGCTTAAACCCTTCATTGAACTACACATCAATGCCCTCTTTCAAGTACAGAAGGCAAATGATCCTTGAGGTCCATCATCTTTGATTCAGAGTTCAGTTGTGTGTTGCTGTCTTCGAGGTGACAAAATGTCGGCTGCAACTTTGTGTTTGCCCAGTACCTTCATTGTCACCATGTTTACCATTCTTTCAAGTGTTGACTGGCTTCTACCAGCCTCCTATCCAGTTCTTTGCTGTTTCTGGTGCAGTGAAAAATAAGATTTTCCATTTTAATTATTCTTAGATTTTTGGAGAAAGGAGAGCATATATTGAAGACCAGTTTCAAGGAGTTTGTGATTCACTCCTTAACAGATTTCCTTTGATGTTGTATTTCCTTGGTGTAGTCAGAAAATATTCTTATTGAAAGATTATGCTCGTCCACCTATTTTTGTAGTCTGGAGGATATTGTCTCTTTACCACAAGTTCAAAAATTGGGGTATCTCAGTTCTCAGCAAAGTCCGTGGCTTTGGGAGGGGTCCGAGGAACATATGCTTGAGCTCAACAGAAAAAGGTTTTGACATGCCTTTAAGACACATTTTTTTAAGGATCCAAACAAGCACAAGTCAATAAACAGACTTTAAGCCTTCTGAGGAAAGCCCCAGTTGTTGCTGCGAGATCACCCATCAGTATTCTCTGCTCGAGCCTCCAACTATATAGTGGATTCCTGTGCCTTGATAACTACTGTGCACTTTTCGGCGTTGATGGTTACAAATTCTTGCAACTTTGCAAATTTGCAACTTTGCGTGGACCACCGTGGATCACATTCAATTCCACACAAAGAATCAATTTTGCATTCCTATGCAGACCTGAGATCTTTGATGGCCAACATGAGGTCTGATTAAATGTGTTCCTGAGCTTCGGTATGTTAAATCAATCCTATGTCAGACGGTATCCGCTATGATTCTCCACATCCTGATGTATATTATGTAATCTGATTTCTTGAATGTTTGCTTAGCTCGACCAGTAAGTTTCCTTCCAATCCAGGAATCGTTCACAATGAAGCAAGACACTTTTTAACAAGAGCCCAGGCTCCAACAGGAATCCAATTCAGTTCCACCAAGAGATGGATATGTAAGAGTGGAGACTATGTAAGGTATGAAACAGTTCATGTGGAGCAAGGATTAACTCAAATAGCAACTCTGGTTGCTAATATCACCTGAAAAGCAACTGTATTTCCACTTTAGTTTATTATTTAAACATTAGGAAATTGTTTGAACTTTTTCCAAGTGAGTGGAACATTGATCGACCTTCCAATATCAGGGGAACTAGAGGGCAATTGTCTTGCTGCCTGACCAGAAGGTGAGGCAAAGCAGTCCTGCAGCATTCCTGATTCTGCAAGGGAAAGCAGAAAGGCGAGATGCAGACAGTGACACACCTAGGAGATGCCTGTAAGCTTCAAAACAGCTGAAACACATTTGCTCCTCCACTGAGACACCACCTAAGATGAGGGATGGTTCCAACAGAAGAGAAAGAGTGGCACATAAAGCATTGGCATGCAGGCAAAGTTCTGAGCTGCCCCAAAGCTGTGAGATATTGTTGTAATCGCTGGCTATGAAACTAAGGGGTCTGACTCAGAGGGCACCTGTCACCTTGCATCAGCACTGCCGTTTTCCCTTCTAGGGATGTCCTTGTCTCACTAACGAACCACCCTGTTGCATAAGACACTAAACAATCAATGCCCCACTTTCAGCTAACTCAGCACCACTCAACCAACATTTGGCAAGTACATTCATCGCTCATCTCTGGGCGACCTACTCCCCAGATTCTGGGTTTTAGGGCTTCAGGGTTTCAGGTAGTTGTTTCACAGGAGCAGGTGTAATTTTTTCTACACACTCATATGAAGTGAGGATGTCAGCCGCTGCTTCTTGTCTTCCTTCCATGGCAAACCACAGTCAAGCGGCACAAGTTTGTCACAAATTATAACCAGTTAAAAAATTAAATTATAGGGTCAGCTTTTAGCTGCATATGCCATCCACCTGATGTTTGATTTGCAAATGAAAGTGAATAGCTCACAGTTTCTGAATCCCTTACTAATACCAAATCTGCAATATACCATTGTGTCAAAACAAAGGTTTAACGATTTAGAAAAAAAAAATTGTGAAAAGGAGACATTAGTTCAGAGATGCAAATCTCTGTAGTAATTTCTTGTTGCTATATAAGGCTCGGGCAGTGCTCAGGGTATATCTGAACTGAATGTGTTGACTGAAGTTTAGACGTATTGAGCAACAATATTATGAACAAGCATTTGCAATGAAATAGGTCTCGCATTTACCAGAGTTTGAGCTATTGTCATTGTAAACAACAAAGCCTTTTATTTATGTGTTCTTTTTAAAACAGATAAAAGGCATTTGGCTGTCCATGAAACTTGTTGTTATTTTTCTCAACAGATGTAAAACATGGAGTAAAACAAAATGTAATACTTTTCCTGTCAGACCACAGGAGCTGCAAGCCATCTAACATTCACCGTATCAGCGAGAGTAGTCACCTAGCCTCATGGACAATACCTTTAATAACTGACAAATAATTCTGAAACTCAGCCCTAGAGATTAAGTGCAAGTGAACCACTAGTCCAGAGGTGGTCGTTGCTATCTAGAGAATTTCAAGAATATTTATAGTACCTGTAAAAGAAACACTGTTCAATCGCTACTTACTGGTACCTGTAATGTTCATACAAACGCTTGAAAAAAAGCAACAATAGGGCAGCCAGATTCCTTCAAGAGCACAGGGAAACAATTCACTTATCTACTAAGTGCTCTATGACCCCATACTCTTTTCCTGAGAAACCATGTTTAGCAATAGATGCCTGTAAACACATCTTGGGCAACCAACCATTTAAATATCTCAAACCAGAGCTCAAACACTCATCTGAGATTGACATCCATGGGGAAAAACATTAAAGCATTTAGAAACTAGACCACCACCATTGCATGCAAAGCTGATGGTGACCACCCCATACATGCCAACGTGACCAGTTTAAGAGGTAGTAGTTTACTTATTTTTCAGTTGCGCTACCACCGATTAATTTGTGCCTGTAACCCAAGATCATTGGATGAAGCTAAGGCTGGCATTGGCAATTCCTGCCCTCCAGCTCTAACAAAAATAAAAATCACACAAAAACAAAACACAGAGCAGCTACAAGTGAAATGGCTTTAAGACAACTTTGGAAAACTTGCCATGTGAAGGTGTAAGTACAGGCTAATTAACTTGCTTGCTCCTTGCACTTAACATTGGGGCCTTGGAAGTAAAAAAGCATAGGGGACAGCAGGGCTAAGACAGCAGACCTTACTTTTTTCTTGTTTCTAACTTCAAATAATATGCGGTTTTGGATCAGGGCGACAAGGTTGCCTTAGGGGTAGGTGAGCTCTACAAGGCTGCTCACCTAGCTATTCTGCAGAGACACCTTCTGATGCGGGGAGATGATGGACAGCATGTTAGCACTTGGTGTGCAAAAGTAATGCCTATAAGTGTAGAACTGAGAGAGTAACCGGTCCTGGCACAGAAAGCTTGTGTATTCAGGCTTAGTACTACTTTAAAGATGCAGAGCAATAATTTCCCGTGACATAATCATTATGGCCAGTGACCCAATTGGAACGAGCAGAAGGCAACTCAAGGAACTGTTGAAAGAACATGTTTTTATTTATTTTACTTCTTGCAAATCATGTGTTTGTTTTTGAAACACCAAGGGTACTTTACTTTAGAAAATGACAAAGTGACATTTTTTAAATTATTTTTTTGTCACATTCAAAAACTACAGGTTTTTTTGAGAAAATAAAAGGGGATTGGTGTATATTTTGTAACGTTAATGTTTTAGTATTATATACTTGTTTCCTGCTGTTACTTTTAATAACATAAAAAGAAACTATAACTTTTTCAACATTGTTAAGAAATGAATGGGTCAATCCTGCGCAGATCCTCTCCTAGTTGACGCCACCCTGAGCTCTTCTCGAGGAGAAGGAAAATGTTGCATGGTGGGCGAAAACACAGTGCACCAATTGCAAGTATTGTATTGAATTGTGATTGCATTTATATAGCGCTTACTATCCCTGACAAGGTGTGGAAATGTGCCTTTTTAAGGGCCACACCGGTGCAGGGGTCACCCTTCTCTGTCCATGGGTCCTTAAACTAACAAAGTAGAGACTGGCACTGAAGCTAGAATTCAAAATAACAAGTTTATTCACTCATGAGTGAGACCACGTCCATACAACACCCTCAAGTGTTCCAGGAGGTAGTGGCTTGAATACACAGACCATGGTGCTTATATACTGTGTTTTCTGCACTGGAATAGTTACAGCCAGACATGGGCAGATGAGTAATAACTTAGTCAGCAAAGTGGGAGGGGGAACAGAACTGCTTACATCAGTAGGATATAATAGACAGTTACATTCTCAAACAGGTGCGTTCTAGAAGCTACAGGCCTTTCTGAGCTCATACATTGCTTGAGTTTAGAATAGAAGGAGTTAACTAAAGCTAATGACTCAAGCAGAATAGAAAGGCAGGCAACAGTGAAGACGGCAGAATCACAAGGCTAACAAAATGGATGCTGCGAACAAGATGGCTTCAGCTCATGCTAACAGCAATTATCTTCGATTTCCACAAGGGGTTAAGGCTTTACGTCAGGTCACCCACTGTCTGAATTCCAAAGTTAATGGTTAGTCTGCAAGCTATGAGTCAATGTTGGTTATTTGGATTGATGCTGTGCACTCAGGAAACGGTTCCATGCGTATTCTCATGTTTCTTTGAAGTAGAATAAGTTAACAGAAGTTAGTAATGGTACTTTATTACAAGTTCATGAAAACGGAAGATGGTAGGAGTGTATAGTTTAGATAGGGGTGTATTTCAAATAAATATTACACAGAAGGACTGTTTGTGAGTACACACTAAGGCATACGTGTGCCCTTGGGAATAGTAATGAGCATGTAAAGGTGACAGCACGAATATTAAAAATCAAATAATAATTTTTAAAAAGGATGATGTTCGTGGTTCCTTCAGCATCGGGCAAAGGGAGACAGCCCCCCCTTAACAATAATGGAGCGGATCTCTGATTACTCTCGACTTGTTCCCTGAGCCTCCCTCACCTCAGTTGAAGTGACATAACTGAAAACAATAGGCTGTAAAAGAAACAAGTTTTCATGTGGGTTCTGCCTCCCTCTACTCGAGATGTGATGTTATAACCGAAGCAGCCGACTATTAAGAATACGTGGTCTTGAGTAATGTAACTGGTGCACCTGTAAAGCGCTCCAACACCCTTGGTTCGAGGTTGCGCTATATTGTAAAAACTACATAAGTGTGCACTAAGAGGGAAAAAGAAACGCATATCTTACATGTAGTGCAAGATCCTCAAAAGGAAGCCTCGTAGCAGCTGAACTCTTCAATAGAGAGTTTTCCCAGAACTGTTCTATTGAGCAGAGCAGGCTTGCAACGCCCATAGGGCTTAATGGCTTTAGCCTCCTGTTGTGTGTGTCAGCCCGGACTGAGACAGATTCCTGGGCACACACTTGTGAGTACTTAACAGGTCTTTAAAAGACCATTTAGTTGGTAACGAGGCATTGTTGGTTTTTCACCCCTTCTTAGAGCCCCTGAATTTCCACTCTGCCTAGTGCTGGAAGAATTAGTCCCCCCCCCCCCCCGAAATATTTATTAGCCCCCACCCCCACACCCCGAAATTTGGCTCTAGTTGCACCTCTGGAGCAGAGCATGCTTGCATGTTGAGAGGCGTCACTGTAGAAACACTTCAGCTCAAAACACCCGGTCAAAAACAAACGGGCCTTAGAGAAGATATTTTTGCAGCCCGTTACAGATGGAGAATGTATGACATTGTTCTGCAACCTGTCCATCAACTGTTGTTTTTGCATTTATCACCCCAAGTGGGACGGGCATACCCAGACGTGGGTCCCGTGCTCTCCATGCCACTGGAATCAAGCTATGCTGGCTGAAGAGGGGTGAAACCCCGAAACCGGTCCTAGGATGTTTGTTTCCAGTCCAGGGAGGACCTGGCTTGGCAGTTCGGGCTGGACTGTTCCCATGAGGCACAGGGTCAAGACTGATTTGCATATGGCTGGGTTCAAACTGGAATGGCATGGTGAGAAAAAAGCGAGGGATTTAGGCCCAGATCTCTGTACTGGGGTAAATGTATGACATTGTTCTGCATTCTGTCCATCAACTGTTGTTTTTGCAATTGTCACCACGAATGGGATGGGTATGCCCAGACGTGGGTCCCGTGCTCTCCATGCCACTGGAATCAAGCTATCCTGGCTGAAGAGGGGTGTAACCCCGAAACCGGTCCTAGGATGCTTGTTTTCAGTCCAGGGAAGTCCTTGCTTGGCAGTTCGGGCTCGACTGTTCCCATGAGGCACAGGGTCAAGACTGATTTGCATATGGCTGGGTCAAACTGGAATGGCATGGTGAGCAAAAAAACGATGGATTTAGGCCCAGATCTCTGTACTGGGGTGAATGTATGACATTGTTCTGCATTCTGTCCATCAACTGTTGTTTTTGTGTTACTGATGGCAACAGCTACCATACTTAAAGTGAAAATGCGCCGCAAGATCCTTAACAGAAAGCCTTGTAGCAGCTGAACTCTTCAATAGAGAGTGTGCTTGCGTGTGGAGAGGCATCACTGTAGAAACACTTGAGGCGAAAATGCCTGCTCAAAAACAAACGGGCCTCAGAGATGATATTTCTGCAGCCCGCTAATGATGGAGACAGCTACCATACTTAAATGTGAAAGTGCGCCGTGTTACACACTAATTAAAAACAAGTCAAGCCATACTTCAAAGCGCGCCGCATGTAAACAAAAGCAAAAGGCAGTGAAACAGCTACCATGCTTAAAGTTAAAATGCACTGCACGTAAACAAAAGCAAGCGCAGATACCATAATTAAAGTGAAAGCGCGCTGTTTCACACATTAGCATGAAATTAAACAAGTAGTCCTTAAAGACCACGCAACACTTATGAGTGTAGGGAAACTGTAATTTACGGATGCTCCTTGCATAAAACCGGAAATTATGTATTGGAGCGCTAATAAATAAAATCTCAGGAAATAAAAGCGACGGAGGAGTAAACCAATTGCAACAGGAGGGGGGATTACACTCAATTCGAGTGATTACTGCAGGTCTTGCACACAGCGCATGCGCGCTGATGCTTGACCTAATAAAGGGACCATCAGGTCCCATTCAATGGCTGTTTAACAGTATTATAAGAGAGCAGCCAATGAGAATCCTGTAAAACAGATATGCTCTTTGATGCTTGTGAAAACTCAACTTTGGTGGTAGATATTCTTATTTTTTTGTTTCCTCACATATATTTAGTTAAATCCACATCTATGCTTTTGAAGAATCTATTTGAGAGCGTGAAAGCTTGGGCCTGAATGCTAACATTCTGTGTGGATAATTGATTACATAATTTTGATGGTTTTTACCATGTCCACCAAGATAAAAGTTTAGACGACCATGTGTTATTAGTTCTTTCAATGTATTCAGACTTCTAAATGTGGTAGTAGGAACTTTGTTTTTAAAAACTTAGTGCCAGATATACCAATTCTATTTCTTCAGCTTTTCAGACCATAAACATACATTTTCAGATGCACTTATCCCATTTTAGGAGTTGAAAAGGTGTTTGAGCTTGCAACTGGATACTGCTTTCTTTCAAATACCAAATCAGTATTCCATGTTTCAATGTTTTGCGATCAATATGTGTTCCCAAATATTGAAAAGTTTTCAAAGACTTCAAAGGGGATGGTAACCAATTCATCAAAGGGACCCCTTCCACATTGTGAATCCAAAAAAAAAAAAAGTTTGTTGGGAAATAGGAGGCGGTCAATAAGACTACTGCCATCCCTAAAAAAAGGCTTCTTTTTTATATGCAGCTCTGTTTCATTAAAGGAAAAGCTTTCTTTATTAAAAAGAGATCACATACATGGTGGTCTGCTGACCCCAGCAGGCTACCATGATTGTGATGGCCTCTAATCAAAGTGAATTCAGAGTTTGCAACCTACCTCATTATTATTCATGAGGCACGTCGGCTTGTGACCCACTACAATTCAAAATGTACCTACTGACCTATGAGTACATAGGTTGGTTTGTAAAATTGTTTACTGGTCCTAATTTGTGGCTGCTATCTATTTTCTTTTTTTTTTTTTTTATAATTTTTATTTGTCAACGAGAGGGCATTAAATACAACGCAAATAAGATACTCATAATTAAATGTATACAGACATCTAACGTAGCCACAATAATTATACACATAAGAAAAGAAAAATAACACAGAAATGGAGAGAGGAATTAATAAGTAAACTCATATATACTTCAGCTATAAAGGATAGTCAAGTCATTCTAAACCACCCCTATATCTTTCTGCTTATACCACTTAAAACAAAGGTCCCCAAATTACAGTACATTTAGTTATGGAACGAACACCTCTCGTCTTAGCCAGCACAAGTTCCATATTATATATCTGCCTTACTAGCAGCCACCAATCCATTACAGTTGGGGGTTTTGGTGATATCCATACCCTAGCTATGGTTAGTTTTGCTGCAACTAATAAAATAGCAAGCAACCTGTTATATTTAGAATTTACAGAACTCTATCCCATCATAATTTCGATGATCGATAGAGGTATTTCTATCCCTAGCTTTTGATGCAGAGCATCCCCAACCTTCTGCCAAAAAATTTTCAGTTCTTGGCATGTTATAAGCATGTGTTTGATGTCAGCCGCATATAGATTGCATCTTGGGCATTTTGCCAGTTCGCTACTTATACTATTATCCGATGACCATTTAGCTATTCTTTCTGGAGTATAGTATAAGAGGCATATCGTGCGGTGTTTCTGCAATCATAAATGAGTAGCATGTACAGCTTTGTCTATAATGCTGAGGGCTTGAGATTAGTGCCAGCCACTACCGGCATCACCAACACCCTACTCCAGCAATCAGCTAGTCTCTCACGATCGTCTAATCTGCAGCTGCTTAGCAATTTGTACACCCTGCTGATCATAGATTTTGATTTGACTGCATACATAAATCCCCATATCTCAGAGTCGGTTATGTTTATCAAATTTAAATCTTTCAAAAAGTAATCCCGAATCTGATAATACTTGAACAGCATATGCCCTGGTAGCTCATGCTTCATCTGCGGTCTCTCAAATGGGACAAAGTCACTGTAATCATACACATCGCCTAAACATGTAACTCCACATCAAGCCCATTTCATGCATCATGAAATATCTCCGGAAATCCTGGATTCTGCCAGAGCGGAAAAGATGGATGATTTCCCATTACTACTGTATCAGAATGAAATATGTGTAGGGCTCACAAGTGGACAAGAATTGTAACTCATTCACTCTACATGCAGAGGTGACAGCCACTAGCAATGCTGCCTTCCATGACAAATGCTGCATTGCAGCTTTATGTATTGCTTCAAATGGAAAACCATTCATTTTGAAAGGACCAGACTGAGTTTCATTGGAGAGGAAGGTTTCAGAAAGGGAGGAAACTACTTTTTTTTTAAGCCCTTCAGAAAGTCCTTTATCACTGGCATAGTAAAGACAGTGCTTTGAGAAGGACCTTTCCTCTATGCAGTTGTAGCTGCTAGGTTAGACATGATGGAAAAGATTTAAATCTAGACTAAACAAGGTGCACAAGATACAGATATATTGTCTTTTCTTGACAGGTAAATGAGTTCACATTATGTTTTTGACACCCCAGTAAAATCTTTTCTATTTTAAACAATATTTTGACCTTGTGGAAGGACTCTAGGCTTTTCTTCAGACCTTCATACATTTTGGTGATACATTCAAGAGCCCATATGGCATTAACTCAGAAGCTATGACGGGAGTATGGAGATGAGATTTGGTCTGCATGGAAGCCTCTTGTGTGGTCTTAAATACACATGGAGCAGATCCTGATATCTCCACTGCTTTTGTGATTGATATAATCTGGCTTCCCTTTCAAGTGGAAACCTTTCCTGTTCTTCAGTATTCTCTTAGACAGGTTTTTACAAAGAACACACTTCTTAGTGGAGTGAGATGAAGGAGGGTGCACCACACAGACCAAATGCAGGCCATTTGTCAGCAGTTTCATCCCCCCAGAAGGGCTCTTCACAAACAGTAATATCATAGTTCCTCCTGGAATGGACAAAAACCCATCTGTAAGTTGAAGAAAACAGGTGGAAAATCTTTATAGATGCTAAGTGAAATTGGAAAAAATCTGAAACTGAGAAAAAATCTTTACAAAATAGGGCGCTTAAAGACCCTAGCAGTGTTGAGAGATCCTCTCACATGAGCCAAAAAAACTGACTCTGTTAGCCAACTGCTACTACAAGGTTTGCTCTGATAGGAAAGCTGCTGTGAACTATTTTCAATCAACTTCACAAAGCTGTCTACCCGGCTAAAATTTCCTTTCCTTTAGGTGTTCTGGGAATTAGCAATAGATTTTCTGCTGCAGTGTTGCTTACATTAAGTTGGCAGTTTACTGGGACTTCAAACTCTAGAAACATCTGGGAAAGTTAGCCTTAGATAAGCTATAATGTGGTTATTTACATTTTATAAATTTAGATGTACACTTGGAGGTTGCAACTGTGAAAACGTAAGTGTTCTGGGAACCTAGTATGTAGGCAGCAATTAATCTAACATTTAGGACTATCAATGAAACTCCTACCATTCAAAACTCATACTATGTAAGTCAACCAGTTGGAAAACTGCTCTTATTCCAAATTCCATACAGATTCTGCTTTGTGAAGTAGTTTGCCTATGATTAAAAGGTTACATATACATGTTGTGCTAATGATGTCTATGTTGAGTTCCCAAATAAGTCATTGACAGATACAGCAACACTAGAATAAGCGAAGTCTTAAATGCTGCCATTGCTTTGCTCCACTTTCTTGGACGTTTAGGAATCTATTGAGCTCATAAGCTATTCCTAAGCTTTGCTGATTCAGTGATGCTTGATTAATAATCAATTACATTTCTCATAAATATTTAGCCCCACATCGGGTTTAAACATCCCTTATCTAAGTTTCCATTTTCTAAAAACCAAGGAAATTTAATTTTTTTCTTACAATGTACCCCTAATTTAGCCTCACAAAAGTTCTCAGTTAATCTACTTTTCTATATTCAAGCTATCTGTTCCGCAAGCTCTGGAGGTCTCTCAGGGACTAACCATAATAATAAGTCATCTGCACAAGCTAATTGAAAAAGTATCTTACAGCCCAGCAAAGAAAAAAGCAGCGATGCCAAAATGCACCCCAGTTTTAGACTGTTTTCAGTAAAGAACTTAGGGGAAAGGCCATGGGATGTGAACAGTGGAACACACACCTTTGAGAATATAGTTCAACTATTAGCTGAAGGAAGGTGGAATCAGTTCCCCAATTTCTCAGTTGATGGCACAATCTTGACCTGTCAAGGCGATCAAAGGCAGTTGTAATGTCAATCTAACAGATCAACAGCTTACCTGCTGCAACTGCTGGGTTTTATGACCTAATGATGTTAACATAATTATACTATCTTTTGTGGGACCATTTTTTCAGGGGACTCTTTGTGTAAACTTCAAGAAGGTCCATTTGAAGCCCTACAGTTCCCAGTTTATTTAATGATATTATGGCAAACCGTTTCCCATCAAGTACAGCAATGAGATGGTAACCTCCAGGTTCCAAGAGATCTCCACATTTATAGGTGGGATGTAAAATAGTGCTCTCCATATAGGGATGATTCATCTGTGTTGGAGGAATCATCCCTTAAATCAAATTAATTGAAAACACCAGACTAAGAGGGAGCTTTCTCTCTATAATCAGGTTAACAACGATCTGGTAAATTATAATTTCTAACTTGGTAGCTGGTTTTCTTAAGTAAAAAGGAGCATCACTGCCTCTTTTGGAGTATAAGTTATAAATGTATGCCTACCATTTCATATATGAATGTAATAATGTGTAACTTGATTAAGGGTACCTGTTCCTTAACTAACAAGTGTTCAATCAGACCTGCAATCTTTAGTTTTTTTTGGCCTCAAGCAATGTGGTTAGACCACATCTTGCTGTTTTGGCTTTGTTTTGTGGAGACTCATACTGTAATTTTGCACTCGTTTTGCTGTCATTCCGATTTTTCTATAGCACAAGAATCCCCAATTGAACAGTTACCTCTTGATTTGTGCTTAATCTGGATGAATATAGGAAATACTTTCTGTACGAGGCCTTCAGAATTAGAAGATGGTAAGATTGCCATAAATTGGATTGTACTTTAAAATTGTATTAATTGTTTCAATTTCATGTGACATCATTTAACAAAATGAAACCCTTTTTTTGCTTATAGGGTTTATTTGTTTTCTTTGACTATAATCTTCTCTTCCCGCTAAATTATCCTGAGGTAGTGTCAGACTAAGAGCCTGATTTAGATCTTGGCGGTATGACCGTTGTCCCGCCACGGCAGCAGTCTCAAGTACTCTGTCGAGCTGACGGTGTTCTGTCGGACGTATTTAGATGTGGCAACAACAGACTGGGCACCCGCCGCATCGGCGGTCTTTTCTGCTGCCTACCAACACTCCATAGCCGCCATGTTGGGAGGGTTTGTGCCAAGCATATTTAAATGTTTCTGTTGTGCTAGGGGTGTCCTGGCGGGGGAGTCCTGATGGAGTGAGGACAAGGTGGTGTGGAGACAGATTAGTACTACTTACCATTATCTCACTACAGATGTGTTGAGCAACTGTGAATATGCATATGTAGGTAAGTGCGATGATCAAAGATCATGAGGGGGGAATGAACCACTTGTGTCTCTCTAATAAATGTTCTTGAGACCCTCAATCACGCTGTCACTGCCCGCAGTGTATGTTTATATCTGCTAGTGTGATCTGCTGAATAGCTACATAGTTGGGTCTTTATCACTTGAGTGTGCCGTTCTCCAAGTGATACTAGATCCTCCACCAGGAGGGAGACTGTCTGTGTAATGACAGTGCCATGTGCTTAAAAGTATCTATTATCTGGTAGGAACGTTTTTAATAAAAAAATGACAAGGATAACGTTTAAAAACTGTGAGGTGTTGATTCGGGCGGTTTGTTAGACCACAACATCTGGTAATCAGGTCAACATGTTTCTGCCATTATAAGCCCTAACGGGACTTGTGGCTTTCATCAGGACCTTAAATGTAGAAGGCCTAAATTTCAGGGTGCTTCAATAAATGCAGAAATGTAAGCGAGTTTGGTCCCTCACCCATCTTCATCTTTGAGCACATTTTGCTCTGAGTATGAAACAGTTACTAGTTCTACATTAGACCTAGAACTGAAACAGGATAACAAAAAGAAGACAAATATACAATATAACATTTGTGGCTTCTGAGGTTTACTAGTAATCCCTTTAGCATCTGTTGTGCTCATATAATATATATAACATTATGCAACTCTGTAGTGCACTCAAGCTCCCTTTAAAAACAAAAAGTTATGGAAAAGAAATGTTATCTTGTGTGCCATTAAAAATTGTTGCTATTAAATATTGAAAATGTAGAAAAAGAAGAAAAAGGAGTGTACCTGTTAGGGGTATATTATTGCCCCTAGACATGGAGAATCGCTCAGTGTAATTCTCTGCTAGATCTGAAAAAAAAGCTTGGTGGGAAGGCTAGTGAGCAAAAGCTATTGATTTCAGATGCAATATTTAAACAAGCAATGCTACAGACTTTCAATATTTAAAGGTGAGGGTGATTGGGTTAAGTGGGAGGTTTTGACAGATTTCGCTCATCAGACCGGCCACCGCGTTCCTCTGTGGGGGGAGGGAGGAATTGTGCCTCAGTGAGTTTTCAGCAGTTTTAGCTCACCGGGCCGGCTGCCGCATTCCTCTATCGAGGAGGGGAATTGTGCCTCAGTGTAGTTTCACAGATAGAATTTACTGGGCTTGTCATGTGTTCCTGTTAGTACCGCGTGCATATTGCATTGCACACCAACAACATACACACACTGTTCAATGTACACCCACAGGCACCACGAGCACAACACCCACAACCACCACCACCACCACCACGAAATAAATAATTTTTTAAGTGTCAATACAGATGTGCACATCTTACCACAGGAAGTGGTACGATTTACACTAGTGCATGACATAATAAAATTGCATGTAAGAGCAATGTAAAAATATAAGAGGCTAATTCAAATGTGAACACACAATTCATAGTGGGACAAGTGTAATAATACTTTGCTCCAGGGGACAATGGAGTGGATTGACATTGTGGCCAAGTTGAAGCAGCAAAGGGAGGACCTGGACAATGGGTTCCAAGACGAAAACGAAAGTCAGAAACAGCAAGTTTTTTCTTATTTCCGCCAACTTGAAATAAGAGGTTTCCCTGCCAGAATTTCCCCGGTCGAAAGGAACACTGTGATTCAGTCGGCGGGAAATCCTGTCTGGATTCCCTCCGACAGCCGCTTCTGCCTCTGACTCCGTCGAGGAGGGAGGGATATGCTGGGGAGTCAGCAGGACCCGCGAACATCTAAATCAAGCAGGCGGACAGTCAAGTAGGCGGGTGGTGAAAAAGAAGCAGCAGGAAAAGTTCTGTCAACTTCGAAATAAGGCCATAAATCTGGGCGGCACAGTTTGCTAGATGTAGTTTCCGAATGTTCATCCACACCTGAATTTCCAGCTACCAATGACCCCTATCAATGCCCCATCTCAAGATTATCTAGGTTTTTGTGTAGCAAAGCAGTATCTGGAGCAAAATCAAGTTTAATTGCTTGAAGACATTTGCAACAGACACAAGTAACAGCTTAATGCTATCAATGCCCCCCAATCTAGATATGCATTATATACCTTTGTAAATTCTTGTAAGTGCTAATTTGCCAGCTAATTTTGAAAGATTTATTTTGAAATGCAATGGTTTATTTTAAATAATTGCTTAGAATCAAGCGAAATAGTTTTAAGGACTGTCAGAATATTCACCACCTTTGATATAACTGATAGTGTATATGTTGTTGCCTCCATTGCTGCCAATAGTGAGTCGGTAGGTGGAGAATTCTACAGGTGTGCAGGTAGAGTTTATGAAAATGTCAACAATCTTTCCCTAACTTTTAGAGCAATCAGTAATTATATAAAAAAAGTAGAAGTTGAAAATTTTGGCATGATCTCAGTGCTTACTAATGTATCTTTAATTGGGTCTCGAGAAGTTGGGGATACCATATTTTGCGGTCCATCCATGGCCTCTGTATGGAATCTGAACTTGATGGCACAGGTAATGTGAAGTCAGATGGTTGAAATAAGACAGAAGTGATCACATTACTAAAAAGCCCCCTAGCATTTCTGTTTTGCATGTCTGCTTCCAAAGGCCCACTAGCATCAACCTGTTTTTCAAACATTTTGGCAGAAACATTTTTACCAGTGAATTTATTGAAACTCTTATTAGAGAGCTATGAAACACTGTTATGCTCTTTAGCTTGGGGACTCACTTGAAAAGGCTCCACACCACAATTTAAATTATTTGATAAAGGCTGGGCCAATGTGGAACCAGCAGGGGCATTTATGTGACAGCATCTAAGCATTTTTACCCCAATACAATTACAAGCTATTTAGGAATGGAAATGTTTTTAGCCCAAAAGCCAGCAACTTGCCTAACTGCCCAACAGCCAGGTAGAACACTTTACACACATATTGGTCTTCAAGCTGCACCAACACCTATTCCAACTAAATAGTCACCACTTTTTATTTGTAACATGTAAAATTTGGCCAACCAATTTCCGTGCCTAAACATCCTTCAGTGTTGTTTGCGTAGAGCCCCCAGAATAATTAGAGGAAGCTGTACTGTGCCACACACTAAAGAAAACACAATAGAGTTTCTCAATAGTCATTAGGGCAGCAGCAATTTAAGTTCAAAACAGTACAGCTCAAACGTTTCATTTTAAAACCCCTCAGGTCCAAAGACTTTGTGCCACGTCAGCCTTTGCTCACTGCATCCAAGCACCCTTTAAAATTAATTGTTCGGTGTCCCATTGATAACGGGACACACGAAGGGATACGGACGCTCACACCAAAAAAAACACAGTAAAGTTCTCCAAGAGTCACTAGAGTGGTAATAATTTAAATTTCAGTGCAAATCTGAATATCAATTTCTTGATGCTGTCTATTGTGAGGATTGTTCAATATTTCCTCATTCTGAAACTCATTCTCATTTTTTAACCATGATATTTCTAAATAAACAGAGCTAGAGAAAGAAACAGATAGAAAAAACATCCAGAATTTTCCAAAACAATGTTTTGTCTGCTCAGGGTTCATATATGTTCATTATGTAGCTATCCCTTGATCCTGACAGCAGTTTGAAGGCAACCATATGTCCTCATTATTGTGTAATAGTATAAAATTGCCTGGAAGTAAAGGGCAAAACAACATTTTTGTTTCCAATGGAGTTCAAGCAAAGACCATCATTCCCGCAAAGGTTTATGAACTTTTGGACTTCGCCGCCCCAGATCTTAGTTTCTTTTAGACGCATGCCTTCTCTTATCAGTCTACCACAGTTTCCTTAACCTGGTTGTTCGGATCCTTTGTACTGAGAGATTACATCTGTAGTTCAATGAATGGTGGAAATATCTTGGTGAATGAATCATGATCATTAAGGAAATGAGAGACATCTGGATTATATTTGTACTGACACCTACCATATTTTCTCCTGTGACTACTCTAATGTGATATTCAATGACTAGTTGCATTAACATAGTACAGCCAAGAATTGTTAAATAGGTTCCCAGGTCATATCTTCCAAGAAAGACAGAAGCCAACACGCTGCCACACACTTTTCTGCCCACGGAATCTAACGTCTTACTTTCCTTGTCAGGAGGAACAGTAGAAGAAGGGGCAGTGGCATGTAGGATCCTGAGCTGGAAGTCTGTACTTTTTCTGTAGGTGGGATGGTGCAGCCTTAAAAAGATGCCGGAGTCAGGAACAAATCCATGGCTGGTTCTATGAGACCAAGAACCAGAGGTAGCACCAGTCTGGAGACAGACTGTTGGTGCAGTGTACAGACATGGTGTCTGTAGTAGTCGGCAAGTCAATATTTAATTTATTTGCACACCTTATAAGAACCTCCTGGAAAGTGGCAATATCATCTAAAGAAAAGATCCTTGCTGGTGGGGAGTCTGACAGTGTATAGAAAAATACAGACTAGAAGACGGGATTGAGTGATGTGTACGTGAACACCTCCATCGGCATGGAGAATCCTATCTTCGTCTTGAGTGTGATCGTCTTGGAGATCTTGAACAGTAATGATGGTTGAATCTTGACCTTGTTCTCAATCTAGACCTGTTGCTTTGAGGTTTGATATGACATAAGTGAGCTCTAGAGTGCCTCAGTAGAGGCGCACTGGGACAGGTGACTGTGGTGGCCGAGAAGAAGTGGCTGGAAAATTTGGTGGCGGGAATACCACTGGAATTATTGGGTGTGGAGGAAGAGGACAAGACTCCACTGAAACTTGAGTGAGTGTAGATGGCATGGGACTTGGAGAATGTTCTATGATGACTGGATAAGCTGGCCTGGATGAGAGTAGGTTCTGGAGTACTCATAGTCCCATTCTGATGGGATCCTGCTTGATTTTATGTGCGAAATACTTTCCGCCGTCTTTTTTGTGTGAAGTGTAGTGATGTTTCGATATCAAACTATGTCATGACGTCTAAGTTCTTGGCGTTGACTGATGTCTCAACATCAACATCCTCCTCCTCCCTGATTTTGTGTGTGTCCTCAACGTTGAACCTGCCCATTTTCACTTGCAGGGCATGATGGGACGCTGGAGTTCAAGGAGCCCTTAAAGGCACAGTATTCTATTCTCATTCTTTTGAATACTGCAGCTTATACAGTTACATTGCCCTACTCTTCCCTAGCATTCCCTTTACAAGAAAGTATTGACTTTTAAAGGTGAACGCCTTTTTTCTTCTATCTTTTAAATTAAATTAAATGAATTGGCAATATAGCCGGTCTTATAGCTGCAAATGTGACTTTTTTTCACATGTACCTCCTGACCTTCCCAAAGTAACGCGAAGATACTGAAAAAGAATGTGACTTTAAAAGAACTGGCGTGGGGTCCCCGCTTGTGGGTGGGACTATTCGGTGCTTATGATTATCAATGGATATCCCCGGAGAAAGAATATAGAAATTACCAGGAAGCATTGGCGCCCATGTGTGTTGAGAATAGTGGGGGTCTGATAAGTGCAGTTCATTCAGGTGAAGTAAGATTTATTTTGTGCCTCTTGTGTCTCAGAGTGGACTCTGGGCCACCTCCAACTTTTTTTTGGCACCACTGGCTGAGTTGACCCATTCCCAGAGAAGGCTCATCCATGGAGATAGAGGAGTCAGACTAGGGATCTATAGGATCTTGGAAGGTTCTGGGCTGATCTCCCCAGTGCAAGTGCCCAGAGTCACTGGAGCAACTGGAGACTACAGAACTGAACCCACATCCAGGGTAGGAGACAGACTCAGCCTTTTGGTGCAACACCATGCACATAAGGAGAGAATGGTTCAACTCTTCTGTGTAATGGTGGCTAGTAGCAATATCTCCTAGATGAGGAGCTGGGGATGAATCAGTGGTGCAAAATGTAATTTTGGGTCTGGGGAGCAGTAGATTTAGATCCAGGGGGGATTATTTTCTTCATAAAAGTGCCATGCTCCACAACCTTACCTGGGACTGTAGGAAAGTCATCCTTTTAACCTTGACCACCCTCCATCTTTGAACTAATGTTGGTGGTTAGATTCTGAATGTGCCCTGAGTTTTGCTAACCAGGCCCAGGGCCAGTGCTCTATCCTCTAAAGGTTTTTGCTGACTGGTATAATTCTTATTGGTAAGGACAACCCCAGTGGCCTTAATGCACTTACGTGTGCCCTGCTGTGCTGTCTGATGTCATTTTTAAAGCCAGGCCTGCCTTGCAGGTTGGTTTAAAAATAAAACGATGTTCAATTTGATTTTGGAATTAAAAGCACTTCCAAAGTCCAAAACCGCCTTTGTATTACTTATAAGTCACCACTGAAGTCTGCCCTGGGTTTCCCAAGGGTAGGAAGCATAGTTATAAAAAGCAGGGGCAATATATAAGATGTTTTATATGCTTTGGTAGCCCCATAGGCTAACATGGGGGACTTTAACTTTGGATTGGAGCTAGCTAGACATATCATTCAATTAATAGTTACATTAAACCCAACAACTTACCAAGGTCGGATTTAATATAACTTTTGCAGGAAAGTACTTATTGGAACTTACTATCCTGAAGTTACCTGTAGCCCTCTTCTGAATGTCTGTCTTTGTTAGCCTGAGACAAGCTGCTTCCTGAGTAGGTGTGAAGAGCCCTGGGGATGAAACAATAAAGCCCTTTGGTGGAAGGAGATTTGCTTCCCGGAGAAGCCAGGGAGAGGAAGGGGGCTGGGGAGATAAGCTTGACTTCAATGGTAGGAGACCCAGGCCAACCCCCACTTCCTTGATCCCCAGTCAGAAGGGAGCCCTCCTAATTAGATTAAGAGAGGGGCTGGAAGGGTAGTGTAGGAGGCTGTTAGCCACACCTGTGGGTTGGGTTAGCCAGACACACACGCCAAGGAGAGAACTTCTCCATTTTGATTTTTGTAAAAATGTTGCATTTTGGGCTGGAAGTTTGTCACACTTCACAGAAAGCGGTCACACTAGAGGGCAGTAACTTAGCTCCTATTGGTTAGGGTGCCCCCTTCTTATAGCTCAGTAATGAAGGATAAATAAGTCAGCTCTGCAGAGCTCACCAGATGACTGCATGTAAAAGAAGAATAGAAGAAGGACTGCCATGCTGGACTCATGGACTGCACCAAAGAGAGGATTGCACTCTGAAACACTGCACCTGCTGCACTCACAAGGCTCCATTAAGGAAGGACTGTGTCTCACTACAAAAGGAAAGCAGTGGACTCCCTGTCCAGCAACAGGTACAAAAGATCATAAGACGTCACCTGCAAAGCCAAAGCTGAGTGTATCCCAGCTGACCAGTTGTAACTGGACCTGTCCTGCTCAAGTGCATTGTGGGAGTTTAGGCTCTAGCCCCCAAGTGGCAACCCTGACTCTCTGACCCCAGTCAGTGCTAGAGGACACTTATCTCCCCAAAGGAACCAAGTAACAGTTGGACAGTCTCATCAGAACTGATGCGACAGCTGCCATCTGCAACAGAACGGACGTGGGTTGGCGCAAAGCCTCACATAGCCTCCCCGCTCATCTGCCAACTCCAACAAAACCTATGCAAGTTGACACAAAGACTCACAAGGCCTCGGAGCACAGATTCAACAGAACCAACGCAAGTCAACAAGAACCCTCACCAAACAGCAGCATGTCGAAGCGAAGTGTCGCAAAGCCTTCCCGCACAGCTTCAACGGAACCGATGCAGCACAATGCAACTCAATGCATGACTTCACACCACAGCCCTCACAGCTCCTCAGAACCGACACCAGACAATGCGAAGCATTGCAAAGCAACACATCTCAAACCGTGCTCAAAAGACATAAGGTACAATACTCAGCTGGCCTATTATGGTCCTGATTATGGTCCTGTGCCGGGGCGTGTGCTCCATCGCAGTTTGCCTGAACTTGTGATTTTCTCCCGGTCCAGTGCGACCAGATACCTTAGTTGGTGCTTTGCGCCTTTTGGCGCTAGTTTTACCTAAATCTCTAGACATTTATATCTCTGGTTCCCTACATTGGATTTTTGACCTTTGGTGTCATTTTGAAGATAAAAATATTCACTATTGTTATAAGTTGGCATTGGAATTTTATTGTGTTGTGTCTTTTACTTATTTAGTGGTATTAAATGCTCTGCACATGCCAATCTCCTAAATTAGGAATGACTGCTCATTTGCCAAGCTACCAAGGGCTGAGCAAGGATTAATTTTCTGAGAGTTGACTATTAGTGAGTGTGGTGTTGTTACTAGCTGTGAATACCCCCACCTACTAATAACCCACTTTCCTACATGGACCATGGCAAAAGACTCTAGTTGAATGAGCTCTGACATTCATTATTACAATAAAAGTATGCCCCCTTTTCTAAGATTACCCTTAAAGGGTCAACTACAGTAGCAACTTTTTTTAAACAAATTTATATTAGTACTCTGCGAGTCCTAAATATTATTTGAGTTGTTCCGTGTTCTTGTCCACCCAATTTGATTTTACCCCATCTTTGGACAAGGTGACCTATAGAGGTGGTAGATAATCCATCTATCTAGCATTTGCTTTTGTTTTATGTGAGGCTAGCCTCCTTAAGTTTAGTCAATACCAATTCTTAGATTGTCATTGTGGTCAGACACCTCAATCCCATGCACCAGAATGTTGTTTTGGTAGCAAACATCTTTAGGAAAGTCTTTTAGACTATGCTGCATGAGTCGACTAAATGCTGCGGCCGCTGAGGCCAACCCAAATGGCATATGACTAAATCAGTAAGTCCTCAATGGAGTAACAAAAGGAATGAGTAGTCTGGTATCCAGCTGAAGCTCAAGGTGGTGGTAAACAGAAGGCAAATTGGTAACACTAATAGAACTGGCATTACCAGTCATACTATGCAGAGACACATTCTACCACTCCCCGCCTTGTTATCCAAAACCACTGGAGCAAGTCATTCCGAGCATTTCACTGGTTCTATAACCTTATCAGACATCAATTTATTCAGCTTCTAAACGGCTTCTCATTAGAAAAGGTATGAGACATGCCATGTGTACAAGAGGTGTGAACCCCGTTTTCAACTTCATTTTATATCGTAAATTCCTTAGGTAAATAAGTTTATCAGAAAAAACCTCTGGGCAACTCTTAACAGATTCCATTGTCATTTAAGAACTAATCAACCAACAGTACAGAGTCAGAACAACTGGTGTCAAGTATAATTCCTATGCTTTTTCGTGATTTAAACCCAATAAATTTAATCTGTGTTCGTTCATGTACACTCTCCCAATTGAAAACCAGCCCTTAAAGGAAATGTGCATCGCTGGCCTGCCTATAAGGGGCATGGAGTCCTTATTATACCTCGCACAATTGGTATCAGGAGTTTCCGGTTTACGGTAACCTTTATAGTGGAAATTCTCAAAGCCACATTTATCAATCAGGTTAATAGGGGGACATCAGTCACTAAGATCATTCATTAGCACCATGGGTATCTAAAACTATTTCCCAAGTAGGCGGGTGCAGTTTGTCTCTTTTCTCATTTGTTTGAAATAAACGTTTGCTGATATTCTGATCTATCTCTTCCACTGTATTTACCTGTGTCTTGCCCACCTCTCTAAAAACCCTAGAAAAATGACTTCCAACACATCAAATTCTTGGCAAAATTAGAATTGCCGTTGGCCTACATTACCTCATATACAGAACTCCATTTTGGCAATTTCTTTAGTTATTGGTTGCCTAACACCTTGATTTTTGGAGTTTCATCTTTTTCACGTATCTCACAAACAAGTTGTTCAGTGGTTGATTTCATTTCACTAGCACATGCTGCTGAATGTTCACTAGCTTTCAAAATGTATATAGCATCATTCAGATTACGGCAGTCTGAAAGCAAGTTTTCATGAATTCTGGTGTTAGAAAATCAAATAAAACTTCAAATTCACAGCTGTTGACTAACCCTCTCAAAACTGTGGTGGAACTTGTGACCTTTTTCGTATTTTTCCCTGAACATGACCAAAACATGTATGTCTCTCTAATACAAAAACACAAGACTACTTGTGGTCTTTAGACTAGGACAGCCCAATATATTGGGGGTGAAGGGGTCCTAAGTAGGTCTCGCTGTTACAAAAACCACACAAAAATCCTTTGTTTCAGGACAAAAACCCTCCACCACCCTAGGTTGGGGCATGCTTCATCACAGGGTCCTCACATCACCCGTATAAGCTTATGGTGTGATCTACAGTCTTCAGTAAGTGGGCATAAGCCTATCAAAAGATGGTCTCTGGGAGATGGTCCTATGTGAATACGAGAAAGTGTGAGTGTGTGGTGGAGAGTGTATAATGCTGAGTAACTACTATTGGTGGAACTAAATTAATCTCTATTTGTGTCCCAAAGTGAGAGAACTACATCTAAGAGGGAACCAATAGTTGGTTGTTGGTCGACATGTTTCAGCCTACTCTGTGACCTAAAAGGTGGTGTTGAGGCATTTGACAGGATTGATATTATCATTCTGCCAACTTAAATACTAAAATAAAAAGAAAATAAGTACAGCCAGCATTTCTCTGAACTGTAAGGTGTCCACCGGTTTCCAAACCGGCAAAACATTAGGGGCCATGGCAATAATTGTATAGTATAGAACTGACGATCAATATCAATTTTCTGGAAGACCAAGCAACGTAAAGGACACCAGACGTGACACTTTGCTAGGCTGCCGTGGCTGATGCAAATGCTTACCCACATAATACAGGGCATTTACCTAAACTCAAACTTTCTGATCTGCGTATGTTGATGCAGTGTTCCGTGATGCAGGTCTTAACCTTTTGTGTGATTATGCCTAGATAGCGTAGGCCACAAGGGTATGTGAAAAGGTAGATGGACCCTTCACTCTTGCAGTTTGTGTGGTCACATAATTACCATAATGTATCTGGACCTAGGTCTACAAGGGTGTTTTAAATCAGGTGAACCTACAAGTCCCACAAGGAAATTGTCCTGGGAGTTTAGGGAGGGACCATAAAGTGGTCTGGTAGTCATGAAGTATGGTCTCAGGCCATAGTTGATCATCACAATCAGTGACAAGACAGACATACTGGCTTTGCCAATACTTATCTGACTTTACCAGGGTTGCAAACCCAAGCTCTTATATTACATACATCATCATCTACCTTGATAGCCCTAAAATACTAGCTACTCTTTCATAAAATATACACTTAGTACACATCACACTCAAGATAGCCCATTAATGGGTGAACAAGCTTACTTCATATAACAAACTTCTCAAATACTGAGCCCTCACCTCTTCCCTGACATTTAGTTTTATATGTATTGGTTTTACATTGCGTATTCAGTTAAATCACTTGCTATTGCTATATATTATAGGGCATGTACTAATACATAAAAGAAGAAGCGGTTAAAAGGACTTTTACCAGACTTTATGAACATCACCGAAAGAAAAATAGAAACCACATACACACAACAGAAGCACGGATACAGTAATACAAAGCCTTAGTAAGGAATTGGGAGAAGTTCGCCTGGTATATGCTGTCCACTAATTAAAGTGGGCACCTTGCACCATTTCAAACAACGCTTATGGTGATTTAAGAGGTCAAAGATAACCTTAGAAAGCTATCCAAGTGGTAGCTGTGGAGAGCAGCCTTCAGGCTTAGTCTTGAAGGAATGTTAAGCAGCTTGTTTTACCAGGATGCAATCTTATTGTATTGGTTAAATGAAAGAAGAACCACACAGTAGTTATAAAAATATGTATTTGTTATTATAAAACCCCTTAAATACCTCACAGTATCTGCCACACGCAGATAAACACAAAGAACACAATACTGTAGCTCAGAAACAATCGTAAGTAGCTCTAATAAACAGTGGGCTCCCGGGGGAGACCAAACCATATACTAAAAGAGTGGTATAAGAACCACGACTCGAGTCAGGTCAGTGCCTAGAGGTTATAGAATCGCTGGGACCCCAAAGAACCCCCCAAGGTGAGCAAATAGGGACCCAATGGAGGACGGGGTGCAGTGTGTGAACACGACTGCGTGCTACGTACAATTCAATGGGAGAGTCGCAGTTGCAGTTTTACAGTTTAAGGACCCTTCCCAGTGGAATATGAGGAAACTCTTTGGAACATAGAAGGTTGGAGAGCCACCGCACCGGTGGATACTGAAGTACCAGAGTTACTTATCCCATGGAAGCCAGATGCATAGGGCTGAGGTGGCGCCGGAAACCGCCGTCGTTCTCAATAGGAGTCTTCCATGAAATACCACTGCTCAAAAGAAGAAAAGTGTCAGATTCTTGATGGAAGGAATCTGAAAGCAGAGGGGACAGAGTCTGGGTTACCCAGGAGTGACAAGGGGCTCGGTAGACGAATGCCAACTGATGTCGGGTGCTTCAGGTGTGAAGATGGAGACCTTGACTCTACAGCTGCAGGGACCAGGAGACGTTGAGGACAACCAGGAGCCCGATACGAGCTGTCCCACAACAGATGTCAAGTGCTGAGGGGTCGGTGTCCGGCGGGAGCATCAACCCACGAAGAAGGTCCAAGAAGGTTACTCACCACAGCAAGGGGAGTCAAGACAGGCCTGGAGCAACCAGGGGAGCCCAAGAAAAGTAGTGTTGTCCATCAAGTAGACCCACAGGCCGAAGGCACAGGAGTGGCGAGGGGACCTCTAGCAGTTTCACAAAGTCACAGCTTGCAGGGCACAGAGTGTGAGAAGACCAAAGTCCCTTTTTCTAAATATGCGCAGAGGTTGGGGGTATCGATAGCCCAATGCACTTAGTAGGGGAACACCCACAAGCATATGCACTTGCAAAAGTACCGGTTCACAGTGGTTCCAGTTATGCGGTCCCCACTAAGGAGACTGGCCTCAAACTCGGTGAGAGGACAGCTCGACCTCAAGGAACGAAGAAACCCACCTCCTGTGGTGCTGGAGACTTCGGAGTTCGCAGGAGTTCAGGATCAGCAGACCGGTCAATTGTATTACGGTGCCTGCAAATGCAGGGGAGTGACTCCTTCACCCCAAGGGAGATACTTCACTTGTCCTTGATGCTCCACAGGTCCTGCACGGAGCCTGTATGGTCCATGGGCATGGACGATGCTTTGGACGGAGAGGGAGACAAAGTCGGGCCCAGTCGAAATCCAGTGAAGACCAGAGTTTCCAAACGGTCGAAGGTCAATGGTTTCTTCATCAGAATCTTGTCCACGTCAAATTTAGGGTCTTACAGCCAGGTAAGCCCTTTTGTACCCACGGGAGAGGGTTGGACAGATTCAGGGGACCCTTCCTGGGGAGGGTCAGGACAGTGGGTAGGTTACTCCCATGTCTTTTGTCCAGTTTCGGGCCAGAACAGGAGCCAACGCCTCCCAGGACTAGTTTGAACTGGACTATGCATAGGGACACCAAATGTGCCCCTCGTGCAGACTTTCAGGCACTTTGGAAGTGCACCCACCCTGCCCCAGTACACTAAATCCTGTCTGGGAGGTGGTCACACCTCCCTGTGACAGGATGCCTATTGTGCTGCCTTCCTCTGCTCGAGCTTGGCTCAGCAGCAGGAGGGCAGAAATATGTCTCTGGTCAGCATCAACCGTTTTGTGCTGTCCGGGTCGAGAAGGCTGGTACCGGGAAGACCCGGGATCCAACGAAGCTTGCTTCAAAGGGTGGAATCATACCTCCCACACCGGTTACCGGTGTGAAGGTATCATTCCAAGGTGGTTGATACCAAATACGACATGGTTTGTTGCAGCTGTTTCCGAGATAGCATTTTACGCATGCATATAATGCTCCTCTACCTATATGTCGGGCTGCGTCACCGACAACACGGGAGAATGGTCTCCAAAGGCTGCAGGGGTGCTCTGCTCATGGAGGGGCACCCTCTCATGTAAAACCCAGCACCCTGCCTTCAGGATTGTCAAGGCCTGCTATATGGGAGACTTATAGGTTTTAAGTGCAGTGACCCATAGATATAGTACACCTATATCTAAAGTAAGTGGTGCATGCACCAACTAACACAGGCTGCAATGGCAGGCCTGTAGTTCCATTTTGCATGGCCTCTCATGGGTGGCATAATACATGCTTCAGCCAATGGGAGGCCTCTGGGGTGCCTATGCCCTGGGTACATGTGTACCACATACTAGGGACTGACAAGGGTACCCCTGTATCCAATCTGGAGTGTATTTAAGTACATAACACAACCAATTTAGGGAGAAAGCAGATAGACTGGGGTCCTGATTAGCAGGATCCCAATCATACTAGTCAAAAACCAGCAAAACACCAGTCAAAAAGTGGGGGTTACCACGCAGTCAGATCCTACCTACTTACAGGAATCCATACATAACATTCATTATAATAAGCACAAACTCCTCATTACATGATGAAAAACACTATCTCTTCTAAGAGGGTCTAACAAGGATTTAAGGATTTACACAGTGCTCTTCTATCAAATCTTGACACACGACAAAAACTGCAATACAAGCACTCTTTTCAGTAGAAGCACACAACTTCGGCCCAATCAAATCCTATAATCAGGAAATCTAACATGTGGGTGGAGCCTAAGCCACTCAGTACTACCCTGCATTATTTTTTTGTTGATCATATAAGGTCAGGCGACAGCTGCACTGTTCTAGTCAGACCTAAAAACAAAGACTTTCTAGGCACCAAATTGAGAATGGCAGCACATTTCATTCATACATTCTCAGGTCTTCACGTCACGTAAATGAATGTGTGGAAGTACTTTGAAATGCTAGTGGGTTGAACAATTTTGAGAAATTCACCTACTTTACATGGTTTGGTATTAATCATATAATTTCCAGAT
Source organism: Triturus cristatus (assembly GCF_964204655.1). Lineage (NCBI taxonomy): Eukaryota > Metazoa > Chordata > Amphibia > Caudata > Salamandridae > Triturus > Triturus cristatus. Next base: position 762,880,415 of record NC_140581.1, on the reverse strand, counting down.
TCACATATTAAACATAAACGAACGTAACTTTCTTTTCATTACCCATAATAGACTGCATGCTACAGTGGACAAAACAAAACATATGGAAACATAGGTTAGCATAAAAAAAATATTGCATTGCCCTGGACAAGGATACAACACATCAATATACTTTTTTCCTAAGATTTTTTCACCCACAAAATCCTGGTTAAAGTGTACTATCCAAAATACAAAATAAACAATGACTTAACATTAAGTATCATATAAGGCAACAACACGTTCTTAGCATCCAAAAAAATCAGGATAATAGAACTTGGGTTTTTTAAATATATGGACTGCAACTTCACACTGAGACAAAATAATTGTAATTAATGACACAACAACACCAGCATGCCAGTGCTTCAGTTATACCAAAACAAGCATTGGGTGCTCCAGGGATCCTACCAGGAAGGCTGAGTAATTCAAACATAAATTAGGAATCATCCTATAAACACACTAGCTTTTATTCCTTCTTACGGTATCTAAATTAATGAGAATAGTCATATAAATACCAAGTCTCAGGACATTATTCGACACTACATTTCCACGCCACTTTAAGATGGTAGATCCACTTACAACCATATTTATATAAAGGCAGTCCAATATGGCACCCACTCACATCACGCCTTCCGGCCGGGCAGGTTCGGTGTTATGCACTGGTCTCAATCGTGTGGGCCATGCCTGGTGCAGAATTCAATTTTTAAGTTGTTTCAACAGACGGGTAACAGAAGGCAGCAGAAGAGACTTTTTTCATAGGCCACAGGATAATCAAATTTTCTCCGAAGTTTAAAGGGTAAGCCTGTTACAGGTTTCTAGCCATATATACCTGGCTCTCTATATGTTGTTATGTATACAAGTCAGCTGCCTAGTTTCCCTTTAATTGTACAAAGATATCTGATAGAGATGTTATGTACAGATTGAGATTGGTGTCACAGTAATTTGTAAGTCTTTTTGATGGTTCTTTCTTTTGTTTTTGCAGTGGATGACCTCACTTTTCTTCACATGCATGGGAAATATGTTTAGGGCAAGGTTGTGGATTGAGGTGGCTCCTTATGTCCTCTATTTTCTTGGGTGAACATGTATATAGATATACACCATACCACATGCATCGGTGTTGACCGTGTGTGAGGATATTAGTTGAAGGATTTTCAATAGTATTCCTTCTCTTGGGTGTCCATTTGTTGGTTCACGCACCTTGATAATAGCGTGACTACAGGGGTTCCTGAGCCCTCTCTCCATCGGGCCCGGAAGACCCAACAGTGGAGTACACATAGGCCAGATGTATTAGAGATAGACACAGGTCACTCTTTGTTTTTCAGTGTCAAGACTAATGTATGTTTGCCACACTAGGATCCAGTATTTCATCCTGAAGAATGCCACAGAGTCACATGAGCCACCAGGCAGAAACATGTTGATGGTAAAGTGGTGATGGAGACTAATTCCCCCTGTCCCCACAACTGGTTTTAATAACGAATGTCACGTCTAGCGAGTAAAAAGTTTTTAGGATGCCACTTTGGTTTTTAGTACACGTAGATCACGGGTCCACTCTTAGTTAGAAGTGCCTCTCTGACTCCAGGTGAAGGCCCGTTCTCTATTAAATCCGGTTTTTGGGGAGCGTGTATTGTCCTATGATGAAGCATGACATCTGGTGGTGTGTGAGGACAACCTGTCACATTTTTGTATATATCCAACAATGGACATCATGTTGAGTAGAACGGCGAGGAATGCATAATTAGTCAAATAAAAAATTCCGGGAGGCTCTTTTTGTATGCATAGATTCTCATTTATAGGCCTCCATACCTTAGGTCCTTGTGTCGTCATGATGAGGCCTTTATAAACAAATTAAGGAGGCCGAAACAAGTTGCATTGTATGAAAGAAGCCTACCTTCCATATAGCAATGGACTAATGAATTTAGCTATGGTGGGCTCGAGAATTAAGGACTGATTGAATAAAAGTCCAACAGAATCATGTACAGGCTTCACTTTGATTGAACCAACTGGAATCAGTATAACTGTTACCATCAATTGCCATTTTGAAAAGCACTCTGTACACATCAATTCAGTGTTTATTCATTTCTGTCTACTGTATGGAGCTTTGTATTACTTGTATGTCTCTTGAATTGATGTTTTTGTTAAATGTCCTATGTATAAGGATTGTTGTCTTGTATAATTACCAGCAGTTGTATACTTATCACTTGTAAAACATTGGAGTAAAATAATTCGAGAAAGAAGGTTCAAAGTGAGGATTGGTATTTGTATGAATATTCTCATTAATTTTCATATCATACAAGAGGAATTGAAATGTGTTTGTATATAGGATGATTCCTAATTGATTGTTTACTTACTCAGACTTCCCCGTACGTAGCACCCCGTTAAATGATTCAAATTCATTCCCCAGAGAGTGCATACATTTATATTTCGTATTTCAGTCATAAGCTTTGCCAGTGCTTATTTGGTTTTATTATGGTGACAAACCTAAGCTCTGTAATTAAATGGCTACATAAGGAATGGAACTTTGCTCTCTATGATTTAGGAAAGAATGAATGTCATAAAAAAAATCCTATAAAGTATCAAATACACTGCTTTTACCCGAATTAACCTTGTGACCACATAATCGTAGTGTTGACTTGAAGCTCAAGTACATACTTGAGGTTTAATATGTTCATACAAAACCCAAAAAGCACTGTAAACAAACAAAACTATGAGGCAACAATTGGTGAATTTAAGTAAGGTTTAACCGACCGTACACATTTTAGTTGAACCTTTCAAGAGAATTAAAACATGAATCTATAAATGCAACAGCAATCAGGCAACACTAAAGCTCAGCAACCAAAAAGGCAGGTTGGCAAACTGCAGAACCAACGCAAGAGAATTTACGAACACTACACCATATCTGAGTTACACTCAAAGGATGTAATGGGTGAAACCATTGATAGTTACCCAATGAAACAAGCTAAAGCTGAACTAAAATGTTTTGGAATAAACGTTTGGAAATACACTATTTCACAATGCTCCTCTCTAATGAAGACGGTGGTAGACTACACACTACACGATGGCGTTCCAGCAAACCATGCAGTCCATAAATTACAAGAATGACCACGAGCTAGCAGGAAGTATCACAAGTGTTTTGGTCAATATGCAAGATATCAAACTGTACTGTTTTCATATACACTTAGAAACAAAAGTATGCTATGGAATTAAGGACCACCAACCTAATTTCCTTCTCTAAAATATGTTGACTAGGTATGGAATGAATTAGATATATTCCTAAGTAAAGCAAATGCTTACACACATGGCACCAAACAGAATGAAAACTGATTAAATAAGTTCCACTGACTCAGTGAATGTTTCATGTGTTTACCAATTTAAATGTAAAGCCATGTTAAACATCATATACAATACAACTTGTTCCCTACTTGGATCCATATAACATTTCTTTTGGCATAAAGACTATCAGACTAGGGTAGCTCATATGATTTTGTGGATTAAGGGTGCCCCACAATTAGTGTAATCTCCAAAAGAATCGGAAAATGCGAATTTACAAGGAAAAGTATTTCGATTCTAACAAAGGAAATGCCCCGCCAGTAGCATATGAATATACAAACATCAAAATAAATGTAGATATGGTTTCTGGCTATTAGCCTTGGAAAGGGAACATGTTAGTAATCTACTATCAGCAGTAAGACACAGTGTTACAGGCAGATCAAAAACAAACATAATTCGCTTTAAAAATGAATCAAACTTCATCAACAACTACACTTCTGTTATTATCATTTCATTGAGCATTAATACTAATACTGATGATCAACTTCAAGCTGCCAGTCTCGCTGCCTCCATAGCACGCTACGTTTCTGCACATATCACTAAGTCAGAAAGAACAGACAGCAGAAAATAGCAGAAAAAAACTTTGGGACAAAACAACACAGTTAGGGTTTAAGAATGGTATTGTACAGAGAATGAGGCAGCAATGAATTAGCGGACCGGCCTACAATGATACAGTGAGGGCTATGGAAAAGAGTATCAGCATTCTATGGCCTATTCCTCGACCAGTGTCAAGCCACCAAAGGGTGCTTTATCCTATGCCTGAGACTGAAAGATTAGCACGTCAGAATTCTACAAGTGACACTATATCAAACAAGCCAATATCTGTCCCTCGAACTGATATGACGCTAATTTCCTCCATTTTGTAATGCAACTATATGCTATAAAATAAAAAGCAAACATGCCATAACTTACACATGGCAGACATATGCCTGAAAAAATAAAGAAAAAATACCGATCACATTAAATTTTTAATGGAACTCTACTTGAGCTTTTCAAGTGTATCTGGAACAGGTATAGAAACCCTACGTACTTTTAATGCACATCACACAAAAATAGGATTGTTATTGGCACAAAGAAAAGGTATTCTTAGCTTTGCATTAACATAACTTGAAGGCATAGTTTAAACACATGAGGCAGACTAAAAATAAAAAGGCAGTGGCAAAGCCAATGGGTCTCAGCTGTTAACAGCTACACTGAAGTGGACAAACTGTTCATGTCCACCAAAGTACCTTCAGAGTTGGAACGCAAGGGGTTCACACCCACTAAACACCAGGCAAGAGGGAGCCCCCAAGACATTCGCAAAGGCCCCTGACTTAATAACAAGAAAAGCTCTTTCTGTCAACCTCGGGGGCAATTGGGAAATTGTTCTGCAGGTTTTTGGGGCTGACCCGCCCTTGCATAGGTTCATATACCCACCCTAAAACAAGACAACCAGTCTAAATGCCCCCTTGAAGGCAGATTAGAGAGTTTACCCCAATCTGCCACACAGGGAGGAAAAGCCCTCTAGACCCAGACAGATAATATGTTAAAATAACTTTACAAAAAAGAAGGGGCATTGAGCCAAATCCACACCCTAGGATGGCACCAGCAGACGTGTTGTCTCGCCCCCAACCCACCCCCACCCCCAAGTTGGCTGATTAAGAGATTTACCCCAATCTACCACCCAGTGAGAAAAAGTTCTCTAGACCCTCATAGATAATACTTTTTCTTTTTTTAAAAGATGGGTCAAGGTGGCCTTTCCAGGCATCAAGACACACCTTCACCTCATTACGTGCCCAGCAGTCGTTCTGTCCCCCTGGGGGCACACTGTGAGTTATACCCCCAATCTGGTCCCCTGGGAAACAGAAAGCCCAATACACAACAAGGAAAAATAAAATAAAAAAGGGTTTGGGCGATTAATTTTCCCAGCAATCTTTCCACCCCTTTAAGGGGGGAAGACTGGAGCGGCTACCCTCAATCTGCCCTCAGGAGCAGAAACCCCACAAGACACAAGGGACATTATGTTACAAACAGAAGGTGTGAGCCAAGCCTGCATCGGGCCAAACCATCCACCTCCAAAGCCACTACAGCTTACCCATAAAGCCCCAACAGTTAATCTCTATTTCCCCCTCGGGGTCAGTTAGGCCTACTAGATGCCAGGGATATTTTCTTTTTAAATGGTATCAGCGCATCTTGACATCAGGGAACATCTCCATCGTTAAAGCCCCACAATCTTAGTGTAGCGTCATGGCAAGCGAGTGAAAATTCGGATTCTTATTTGTAAAGATTATGACATATGGGCCAGCAGAGAGGGTATAAATCCCAATTTCCTCTCATTTGCCATGGTGAATGGCTGCACTATTCAGGCTCTAGTCAGCTGGCAAACCAGAAAATCCTAAGAACACAGGGTATTTCTACAACCTAGAGACTCAAGAGAATCCAGGGTGGTGTGGCTTGTGTGGATCAAGTGCGGTATGTTTTTTGAAGTGTGGGAAGCCTGATTGGTCAGGAATTTTGTGGATCCCTAAAGATTCCAGAACTTTCCCTCATAGAATTGTGAGGAAAATGCATGATTTTGGCCAAAGTTTGAAGTTTGCAGGGCATTCTGGGCCACTCTGGACTACTCTGGGTGTACAGTTTTCAGAAATGTCTGGTTTTGGTAGGTTTAGCTATGTGGAGGCCAAGCCCAGGAACAAGTACCTCAGCTACCTGCATTGTCAAAATGGGTAAATTTTCATGGGAAAAACGTGATGTCCCCACATTGCGTTTTGGGGTCTATAGTGGCGTAGGCAATAGTCCCGTCCAGACAAGTGGGGCACTGTTTTCATCTGGCGAAGTGTGGGAAAACTGGGAGGTAGAAATTTGTAGGATCCTCACAAATTTCAGAACTTTCTCTCAGAGAAATGTAAGTAAAATTCATGACTTTGGCAAAGGTTTGAGGTTTGCAGGACATTCTTGGTAACAAAACGTAGTGGGGTCCACACATTACTCCACCCTGGGCTCCAGTTTTCAAGAATGTCTTGGTTTATTTGCCTTGGTTTATTTAGTGTGTTTTCTTGAGTGGCAGCCAAGCTTGGGCCAAAATACCACAGCTACCCACATTGCCAAAGTGGGTAAAATTTTTATGACGAATAATTGGGTGTCTCCATTTGCATTTTTGGGTCTAATGTGTTGTGGGCGATAGGCCCACTGACACATTGCTCCACAAGATGAAAAAGGAAATCTAGAATAGTAGAACATTTGATTTCATCAATTTAATTTTTCTCAGTATTGGCATCAACAATGTAAGCCTGTGTGCAGGAAAGAATACACATTGCAATAGGTCTGCTGAATCATGAAAGTATAGGTATTTCAAATGTAGACTGTACTAATAACGTATATTTGGAAACTTATAAACATATTATGCCAACACTTAGTGTCTTGAGCACATTCCAAAAATTCATAGGTTTCCTTCATAACAAACTTTTATTCATTAGATTTTATCATATTAATTGGTGGAAAGCTGCACACTCAATGAAATATCATTATAAGCTGCAGCACAATTATTGTCTAAAATTATAATTTTGGGGGGACAGCCAACAAACAATGGTTTGATGGAAAGTAACTACATATTGCTTTTGTAAATCGGGCATTTGGGCAAAAAATTACAAATGAAAATGTTTTCACCTATTTCTAGTTTTTCCACTGTATTTTCATGTATTATTTTTCATTTCAACAATTAGTTGATTCAGGGAAACTGTGAGTGATCTACCCAAGAGACTCCTTGCTAAATTGTGAATGTTGTCTACTTTTCAGAAATGTTCAGCTTTCTATGACATGAGCTTGCCTACTGATTGTGGACTTCTGGAGAGAGGTGGTGAGACCTGTATGACACCGGGTGGGGCTAGAACTGGAAGGTTCTATCAATATGTGTTTATTGGGTAATATGTCACAACGGAAACATTTAAAAATGAAAACCTGAATGATAGTGCTCAGAATGGTGCTAGTAAGAGGCCTGATTGCTATTCATCTAGGGCCCGGAATTAAAGGCATGGAAACAGACTTAATGGGGTGGGCGACTAAGGATGAGCAACACATAATACTTCTACAGAGAGACAAAGAAGTCACAGAGGACTTAATAACCTGGGGTGCAATGCTTATTAAAATATGGATCCTCCCAATAACAGACCCCTTGAACTGATACCACCGAACTATTGGGAAATGGTGAATGATGGGTGCCGTGGGATGTGCATCCAATGTATATTTGTCGGCAGAGAGTTGCTCACTAAATAACTGCTCAACTAATATAATTTAACTGCATACGACAACGGTTTTGTTTGCTCATGTGTTGTTAATTAATATATTCATATATGTCTGAAAATGTCAATAAATATAAATTCTAAAAGAAAAAAAAAGAAATGTATAGTTGTCCAAGTTCACATCTGTTTCTTCAACAAACTAGAAGTAGGTATAAACCACATAAAGGGGGGGGGGGGGGAAATTGACTTCCACTTAGAAAAATATAAACCTTGTGGCAACATTTTTTTTTTTACAACTCTGCTTGTTTCTGAAAGCTGGGAAGATGGTGTTCTGAGCAAAGCAAACATTTTGTTGAGGTCATTTTAGGATAAAAATGTATGCTTTCCGGCACAGCAATTTTTCCCCACTTTCCCCCCCAAAAATATAGATATTTTGGCTAATTTCGCAGTTTCTCCCAAAGGGACTCCACAAACCTCAGGTACCTTTATAATCTCAAACCTGTAGGAAGAAGACACACATTTGGCCTGGATATATGTAAAGAAAGTTATGAAGGCTTAAGTATGAATTGCTGCGAACATCAAAAAATGGGCTCAGCCACCAGGGGGAATGGAAGCCCCAAAAGCTAAGAGGTTATATCTATCACCATTGCCAATGCTTGCTGCTATTCCATACAGGCACCTCAAATATGGTGCATCCACAGGTGCCATCTTGGGATGGCACTGTTAAATATTACAAAATGCATGAAAAGATGACATCAGAGGATGCATGTGCATGAAAGACGATCATCTTTGAATTAGTTTTGTTTTGCTTCAAGAAATTCTGTTAAAAAATGGTCACCATAGATTAGCATACATCGGCGATGACCACCTTTAACTGGATTTGTTAAAAAGAAGAAGAAAAAAACATTTGGAGGCACTGCCATGCATGTGAGCACATGTGCAGGCAGACATTTTGTAATGGTTAGAAAATCATTTTTGTTAGCTGCCTCCAGACAGTGTGACAGGGGCACATCAGTTAATAAAAGGAAAAAAGTGGATAAGAGGATGGTGGGTGGGGGAACGTGAGGAAGAGACGTGCCTGTGTGAGGACCGAAATCTTCGTGGGAGGACAAACACAAAAATAGGGAGGAAAACCATTGAAACAAGATCAGCAAAGGTATATAGGAAAGCCATCCATTCATGATCAAGGGGATGATCCAAACCCTATTCAAACCATATGCAATATATTGGAAACAATAGATCTTTAGTAGAGACCTAAAAAGGATAACGAATGGAAAGAAGTTAAGTATTGACCCATCATCTGTGACACTCAATTGCTCTTCTTTTTCAGTGGATTTTTTGGGCAGATGTGCACATGTGATCAATGACAGTGCAATAGCTCAAGTAAGTTGGTGCACCACCCTATTCTGAATGGTGTGGATTGTGGAATTAAAATGTGACTAAGTTTAACTAATCAGTGATTAAAGAAGGCTGGTACCTCGGAGTTTAACCCTTCAGTCTGCATTGTAGGGGCACCTGGTCTTTGCCCTGCAATGCCTTGTACACAATGCGCATGGCTTTGAAGAAAATCCTCTGCTTAACAGGCACCAGTGCAATTCGTTCAAGGCATTGGATGCAAGTGATCTTCGAGATTTATTTAAGGTAAATTTGGCACCATTGTAGTGTTACATGTTTCCTCCCCTTCTGGAATGCTTGAAAACTAGGGAGCCGAGGCTTATGTTTAGGGTTAAAGGAGGGACCCCTCAAAGGCCCGCTAAACATCACCCAGCCCCCCCCATCTAGGCCATAATATGCCCTCCATTTGCGCCACACCTTGCGGAATTTCCTCGGGCACCCTCTTGCCTTATAAGTGGCCCTTTCTGCCGCCATGTACATATCCATTCCTGCCTTCCACTCTCGGAGCAGGGGAGTGGTTGCAGCCCCTCAAGATCGTGCTACGTCCTGTTTCGCCACCACCAGGGATAACAGCGAAAATGAGCTGCGGTCGGCCCAAATCTACATCCCTGGTATGCCTAACAATATGAATTTAGGGTCCAGTGGTATTATTGTTTCTAGAACCTTGCTCAATTCCCCCAATACCTTCTTCCAGTAGGTCTGTATTTCGGTGCAGTCCCAGATGGTATGATAGAAATCTCCCTGCTCATAGCCACATCTCTGACAACTAGGGTCGTTGGCTTGGCCCATTCGGTGAAGTCTGGCCCTATCATATTAGACTCTATGGAATATTTTATAATGGATGAGGTGGAGAAAGGATTTAATAGCCACCTCCCAATGGTGCATCAAGGCTGCTTCCCAGTCTATGTTTTCAAGTGCGCCTAAGAGCAGTTTCCAGGTCTCCCTCAGCCTGTCCAGCCTGTCTGGTGCATTATTATTCAAGGTCCGGTATGTAAGTTATACTGCCTTAGCAAGCACATGCTCCGGTAGCAGGCGCCCCTCCAGTAGTGCTAGTCTGGTAGCGAGGAGGAGAGTGAGGTCTCTGCCTGCCACGCATGCCGAAGTTGCTTGTACTTGAAAAACTGGGAGTTATGCAGCGCAAAATCTGTCTGAAGTGAGTGGAAACTTTTGAGTTTACCCTTGGCTAAGATGTCGCCTATGGTAGAGATACCTATGGCGTCCCATCCCTCCAAGCCCCTCAGTTTTTAGATTTCTTTTAGCCAGGGACAGTGCCAAAGAGGCGTCTGCGTAGTATTTATTTTATTTTTTTATTTACTTGAGTTTTATATAGCGCTGGCTAGACCCGGAGGTATCAGAGCGCTTTACATGAGGAGAGTTACACAGGTTACAAATTACACATTGTTACAGAAGGTACAACAGTTAAATGTTACATTGGTTAGTTCTTGGCGTGTAGAGGGGTAAGGGGTAATGTAAAGGGGTGAGGGGAGGGAGATTAAGCGGAGCATAGGCATAAGGATAGACAAAGCAGGCAGGTGGAGAGGAATTCAGGGGAGAGAGGAAAGGAAAAAGGGAGGTAGCCAAAGAATGAAGGAGGGAAGCGGAGGTGGAGGGGGTAGGGAACACAGTGTGGAGACGGGGAAGTAACTGTGTCTGATGTCCGGCTGGGTGGGAGACGGCTCCCCGTGAAACAGGGATCATTCTCAGTCCTGACTTATGTGTGATTCCCTTGTCAGGGTGGACTCTCTCAGCTGGGTCACTGAGACTCCAGGGCATAGATGCTGGATCCCTCCCCAAAAAGGGGAGAGGAGTGGTTTGGTCACGGGCACACTCTGAAGAATGAAGGAGGGAAGAGATGGGGAGGGGGTAGGAAACCCAGCGGGAACACAGTGTCCGACGTCCGACAGGGTAGGAGACTGCGCCCAGTGGTAAGGGTAAGGGGATCAGTCCCAGTCCTCCACTATTGGGACACCCTTGTCACTGTGGACTCTCTCAGAGGGGTCTCTGAGACTCCAGGGCAAAGATGCTGGATCCATCCCCAACAAGGGGAGTAGGAGTGCTTTGGACAAGGGCAAAGTTATGGGGGCCATTTAAAGGAGTCAAGCTGGTAGAGAAAGGCCCTCCCTGTAAAAGGGTCTAATGGCATTGCCTCTTCCCATTTGGCAAGCGCCACGTTGACAAAGCACCAAATCGCCAGGCTGGAAGGAGGAGCTCTGTTTTGCTCGAGGTTTACGGTCCCACCCCATTGCCCTCGATGCTCTTTCCCATGCTTCTATCGTGGCTTAGGTGGCCGGGAGAAGTCGCCCCCTACCCCGTTCCCCATAGAGATAATGCAGGCAGGTACGACCCGCCATGGTTTCCCTCTCCAGCCTGTAGGTGGGATGGTCTGCCGTGGCGTGTATCCAGCCATTCACCTGGGTTAGGTGTTCTGCTCAGTAGTAGGCCTCTAAATCTGGCAGCGAGATCCCTCCATTGTATTGATTACGGTGCAGCGCAGTCAAAGCAATCCTTGGTTGTTTCCCAAGCCATAGAAGGGAGCGTAATTCCGCTTCGTTAGCTCGAAAATTCAGTCTTGAAAGGGGGAAATACACGTTCCGTAGGGCATAAAGAAAGCGGGGCAAGGTGATCATTTTAAATGTGTTTATTGGTGAAAATCACTGTCATGGATACAGAAAAGGACGACAATTTTGGCTGGCATATCTATAGTAAATAAACCATCATTAGACAAAAAATATACATTACATCACAGTTGCACCTTCTGTACATCTATGCATGTCCAACTCCACCACCAGAGACACCACAGGATCTCCCCGATATTTGTTCCACATCGACCACTTGGGGCAAGGTGATCATTTTAAAAATGGCAGCCCGGCCTAGAATTGTGAGAGAAAGGGATCTCCATCTCTGTGCGTCTTCTGCAAAATTGGTTATTACCCGTTGGGTGCTTCTCTGGTAGGAGAGGCTCTTATCTGTAGTGAGGTAAATCCCTAAGTAGGTGAACCCTGTATGAGCTATCTGGAGGGCACCAGGGAGGGTAGGCCAAACGGACAAGGTACCTGGACTATATATTACCGACTTGCGCCAGTTAATGGTGTATCCTGAGTAAGTCCCATATACGTCCATGGTGGTGAACAAGGTGGGAATCGTGGTGGTCGGATGAGTAATATAAAGTAGGATGTCGTCCGCGTAGAGCCAGAATGGGGGAACGCTCTTTTAGGTACCGAGCGGCAAAGTGCTGGAATAATCTTCCACTAGAATTAAGAAGAGAGACATGCGAAAAAAGATTTCGCAAGCTATTAAAAACTTGGCTATTTATACAACCTTAGCCATGATAAACATAACCATCCCGGGATGCAACTTGCCGTTTCAGACACCCTTCCCACTCACTCTGGCGATCTCTTTAGCGCGGGGACACACCGTTGGTGTAACCATGCGCTTTATAAATGTATAATAATAATAATAATAGTGAGATCTTTTCTTGCCATGTGTCCATCGGTTTAATGCGGAACCCCCGGATCTCTGGGCACTGCCTAATCACACAAGCCACTGTCTCAATCGTGAGAGCAAAGAGCAATGGGGAGAGAGGACAACCCTGGCGGGTGCCTCTTCTGATAGGGAAGTCTCCGGAGATCTGACCATTGACCTTAACCTTTGCCCGGGGATCCCTATACAGGTGTCCCACCCAGTACCGGAATTTGGGACCTATACCAAATTTGACCAAGGTGGGCTCAAGGAAGGGCCAGTGCACAGCGTCAAACACCTTTTCTGTGTCTAAGGACAGGAGCAGATGTGGGGTGTCGCTGTCCTGAACTGCCATTAGGCAATTATGGGTACTTCGCAGATTCAGTCGGGTCGCCCAACCGGGCAGGAAACCCGTCTGATCCTGATGTACTAGAGTAGTGATTACTTGGCGGAGCCTCATGGCAAGGATAGTAGCCAGTATTTTCACTTCAATATTACGAAGAGATGTTGGGCGATATGATGCACATTCAGTAGAAAGCTTCCCCTGCTTATGAATAGGGATAATCGTGGCCATGCGCAGGTCCAGGGGCAGGACTCCCTCTTGAGACGCATCTTGAAAAAGATTCAGCAGGTGGGGGCCAAAGAGATCTGAGCATTTCTTATAAAGTTCTGCAGGTAGTCTGTTGGGACGTAGTTGGGTTACAGCCAGTTTAATTTCGTCCACCGTTATATCTGAACCCAGCCCCTCTCTATCGCCCTCGTCTATTAGTGGAGAATGAATGTCCGCCAGGTATTCTGTTATGGCCAGGAGCGCACTCACGTTCCGGGCCTCATAAACGTTTTGATACTAGTACGCAATCGTCTGCACTACCTGCTTATCACGAGTCTGTGTTATCCCCTCGGGGTCCACGACACTCGCCACCCTCCGGGCCTCCACCTCCCTACAGCTATGCCATGCCAGGAGCCTGCCCGACTTGTCCCCCACATCATACAGCCTATGCAGGGTCGCCTGGGCCTGTGCCTTAGCCGCCTGCATGGCCAGAGCCCTATATTGATGCTGTACGTCCGCTAGCTGTCGTGGGACTTGAGGGTCTCTCTGCAAGAGGTTCCGTCTTTCTAGGGTCAGAATCTGGGCCTCTAGTGTGGTGAGTTCTTCCCGAGCCTTCCTCTTTTCCCAGACTATCCGGTTCTGAGCCCTATCTCTTAGAACTGTTTTATACGCTTCCCATATCACCACTCCCAACTGCACCGAACCCAGATTTTCCTCAAAGAAGACTTTTGTGTTAGCTCGGATACCCTGGAGCACCTCCTTAGTCTGTAGGTCCCATGCCGACAATCTCCAGCCCCCCTGTCCAGTTCAGGTGCTCTCACCCACTCAAACATATAGGGGTGAGTGGTCAGACAAACCCCTGGCCATGTATTCTGCCTCGTAGATGTCCTGTATTGCACCGTTCGGGAGGAATACATCGTCTAGTTTCAAGTAGACCCTATGGGGCCCAGAGTAGTATGAGTATTGTCATTTCCCCGGATGCAAGTGTCGCCACACATCCACCAAACCCAGTGTGTCAGCAAGACGTGCCAATTGTGTAACCGGGGTGGATGGACATGCTCTCCCGAGCGATCTGCGGGGACATGCATCACGTCGTTAAAGTCACCCCCAATTATGTGTGCCGAGCCCGGTGTCTCCAGCAATATGTCCATCACCCTGTGTAGTGTCCTGGTCTGCAGCTTCGGCGGGGCATAGACTGATAGGATGGTAATATTTCTCCTACCCCATGACCCTGTCACTCCCACATAGGTTCCTTGGGGATCTATCCATGTGCGCTTCACATTGAAGGGAGGCGACTTTTTAATCAGCATGGAGACTCCCCTAGAGCCGAAGGTGCACCCCACATGCGCCAGGACGGTTTATGCCCCCCATGCTAGGAACCCACATTTCATGCCTTTAAGATGTGTTTCCTGTAAGCAGCACCACATTCGGGTGGGTGCATTTTATGAAAGAAACCACAGGCCTCTTTTAATTCTGTCCCCAAAGCGTTAACATTCCAGATTAGAGCCGTGAAGGGGCTATTTTAAAAAAATAAATTATTTACTTGAGTTGTATATAGCGCTGGCTATACCCGGAGGTATCAGAGCACTTTACATGAGGAGAGTTACACAGGTTACAAATTACACATTGTTACAGAAGGTACAACAGTTAAATGTTACATTGGTTAGTTCTTGGCGTGTAGAGGGGTAAGGGGTAATGTAAAGGGGGGAGGGAGATTAAGCGGAGCATAGGCATAAGGATAGACAAAGCAGGCAGGTGGAGAGGAATTCAGGGGAGAGGGGAAAGGAAAAAGGGAGGTAGCCAAAGAATGATGGAGGGAAGCGGAGGGGGAGGGGGTAGAGAACACAGTGTGGAGATGGGGAAGTAACTGTGTCTGATGTCCGGCTGGGTGGGAGACGGCTTCCCGTGACACAGGGATCATTCTCAGTCCTGACTTAGGTGTGATTCCCTTGTCACGGTGGACTCTCTCAGCTGGGTCGCTGAGACTCCAAGGCATAGATGCTGGATCCCTCCCCAACAAGGGGAGAGGAGTGGTTTGGTCACGGGCACACTCTGAAGAATGAAAGAGGGAAGGGAGGGGGTAGGAAACCCAGCGGGAACACAGTGTCTGACGTCCGGAAGAGTAGGAGACAGCTCCCAGTGGTAAGGGGATCAATCCCAGTCCTCCACTATGTGTGACACCCTTGTCACTGTGTACTCTCTCAGAGGGGTCTCTGAGACTCCAGGGCAAAGATGCTGGATCCATCCCCAACAAGGGGAGTAGGAGTGCTTTGGTTGCAGGCACACTCTGAGGAATGAAGGAGGGAAGAGGTGGGGGAGGGGGTAGGAAACCCAACTGGAACACAGTGTCCGATGTCCGGCAGGGTAGGAGACTGCGCCCAGTGGTAAGGGTAAGGGGATCAGTCCCAGTCCTCCACTATGTGTGACTATGTGTGACACCCTTGTCACTGTGGACTCTCTCAGAGGGGTCTCTGAGACTCCAGGGCAAAGATGCTGGATCCATCCCCAACAAGGGGAGTAGGAGTGCTTTGGACAAGGGCATAGTTATGGGGGCCATTTAAGGGAGTCAAGCTGGTAGAGAAAGGCCCTCCCTGTAAAAGGGTCTAATGGCATTGCCTCTTCCCACTTGGCTAGCGCCACGTTGACAAAGCACCAAATCGCCAGGCTGGAAGGAGGAGCTCCGTGTTGCTCGTAGAGTCGCCATTATAAGGACAGGAAACACGCTTTAAACAAACAGCAGCAGAGCCCCTAATAAATTCAAAGAAATGCGGCAAATACCTCCGAACCCATCATAACAAAGTATAGTGTACTGGTGGTACATGTATGCATATGCGGTAATATGACGCCCTGCACTCGGAATTTGATTGATTGTATATATGCTCTGCGGACTCTGTGGCTGTACCTCAACATAAACATAATAAACCATAACAACAATGCAAATGGTTGAACCCCCTTGCCATCCCCCCACTCCACCTCCCCCCCTCATTTCGACATCCTCTGCCAGAATCATATGCTAGAGGTTATGCATAAGGGTGGTAGAGGTCTGTCGCCCGCCCCAGACCCAAACTTATGCTACAAGTTCAAAGTCCTGCAGAACCACAAAGGACCCCAAGAAAGAAACAAACGGAAGAAAGGAAAAAGACAAGGCAAAGACTAAGGACAGAAGATCTCGGAAGAGGGGAGGGGAAGAAAGAACGGGGATAAGAGAAGTAGAAAAAAGAAAGAAAAGGGGCAGTTCAATGCCCAAGTCTTTGGCCACTCTTGGCCTTTTGCCTGCGTTGGAATGGAGCTCTTCAGCTGCTCTGCAGGGCTTGTGGATGATGTGTCGGGGAAGACAGCCAATCACCAAACTCCGCCATTGTATTCTGATCCCACGGCAAGTCTCTAAGGCTCTTATTCAGGAGTGCGAGTCAGGGGCCTCTCCCTGTAATGCCAGAGTTTCTGTTGCCACGTCTTGCTCCATTGCCACTATTTCAGCAACCAAAGGATGTTGAGAGGGTTCGTCTTCTCCCTCATCTCCGGATGTGCTGTCCCTAGTGTCTCTCTCTGTGCAAGATTCACGGCGGCTAGGGAGACGGATGGTGTGCGAACCTGCTGACAGGTTGGAGTCTAGCGAACATCCACTTCGCCATCGGACCCAGCCACTACCTCTCATAGCATACGGCGTTGCCCCCTGCAAACATTCTCTCCGGTTTCCCCGGGAACTCAGTGTATTCTGAAATCCAGGGAGTTTAGGGACTTTCCTCGCCGATGTCGGGCTGTGGCACGATGGGGCTGCCATCTGTTTCAGGACAGGCCGCTCCTCAATCCATTGCCATGCTTCCTCTGGTGTTTGGAAGAAATGGGTCTTTCCCATGAATAGTACCTTCAGTTTCACGGGAAATAGAAGCATATATTGAATTTTGTGATCCCTGAGTTTCTCCTTCACGGAATCAAAGGTGCGCCTTTGTTTTTGAACCTCTCTGCTGTAATCAGGGAAAATCATTATACGTGCGTTTCCATGTCGTATATCCCCAAGTTTCTTTGCCTCTCGGAGGATAAGGTCCCTGTCTAGGAAGTTCAGAAAGCAGGCTATCATGGGGTGCGGTTGCGCACCCGGGGGAGGCCGCGCCATCAGCGCCCTGTGTGCCCTTTCTATAACGAAACAGGCAGAGAATGTATCTGCCGGGAAGGTGCGCTGGAGTCAAGAGAAGAGGAAGCCTGATGTGTTTGTCCCTTCAATGCCTTCTCTAAATCCCACAAAGCGCAGGTTGTTACGTCTCGCCCTTTTTCTGCATCATTGACGCGCCACTGGAGGTCTTTGTTCGAGGCCTGAAGATCTGCCATCCCTAAGCGGAGATCCTGAAGCGAATCCTCTGCCTCGCCCAGCCTGGTTTCTGATTCCGTGGCTGCCAGGTTGCGTAGATCCTGCCTCAAGATAGTCACCTCCATGCCCACTTCTCCTATTTTCCCCTCCAGTGCCGTCCTGGAGGACTGGATCGCCTGTAGAAGAGTGTCCGTGCCGGTGCGGCTGGTGGATCGCTCCTCCGAGGGGTGGGGGGGCAGGGGTGATTACTTTTGTGTAGCGGTCCATTTTCCCCTGGTGCGGCGGTTTCGGATCTTTGTCCTTGACCATGATCGGGGATACAGTGATAGGCCACGAGCAGAACAATGGTAGGGCCAGGTCCAGACGCTCAAGCTGTAGGGGGGCCTCCTCACACTACCCTGGTGGACAACCAACCAGCATGTCTCCTAACAGCAGGACGTCGCGTCACCCCCACTCCGCCTAGTCCGGGCCCCGTCAAGGCAACAGAAGCCCCTCTGCACGTCCAGGGATCTGGGACCTCCAGCCGATGGAGAAGGCAGGGGGGCAATCCATCCCACTGCCACAGGAGGAATAGAGGGGTCGGTGCGGTCAGAGCTGTCCAGACCCAGCGGGGGTCCCAGCACCGACCGCCCGCGGCTCAAGGGTGGCAGAAGGGGGGCCTCGCTTCAACAGGGCACTGCCTCCACATCCAGATCGCTCCAGACCACCCCTGCTTAGGCAATGCTGGGGGGATGGTCACTCGCCTGCACGCGCAGGCCTCAGGGCCTCACCGGGCCCCGCTGGTGCTATTTCCAGGCCCCAATCCTCCATGCTTTGCTCCACCAGGCCGCCGGTGTGCGAGGCAACTACTCCTCCAGGGCCCGGCCCGATCCAGCCCCAGTTCCAACCCAGAGGGGAGCGAGGGCACATCCATGAAGCGCGGGGGATCCCGCTGTGACGGCTGCAGCCTCCCGGGACTCCCAGGCAGACCGTCGCACAGGGCCGGTCTGCGGATCGCCATCTCCCTCCGCAGCGGCCCCCAGGCAATCCCACCAGATGACGCAGCGGCCCACGACCACCTGGCTCACCTGAGGCTTCAGTTCGGGGCACCCTCTATCCGGCCCACGGGTGACTCCAGGCCCTACGAACGCAGGGCGTGCATCTCACTTCGAGCCGGCGGCAGGGAGCCTCACACTCAGGGCACACCGCGATCCCGCAGGGCCGAGCAGGGAACAGTTCGGGAGCGTCCTTACAGTTTCCCCCGTCTCACCACAGGGGCTCGGAGGCCGATATTCTTCCTGATCGGCTCTCAGAGGATCTTTGCCCCAGGGGTGCGCCTGAGGCCCGCAGGGTCTGCCGAGCCATCTCAGCTTAGATCAGGCGCCATTTTGGTGAGGCGTCTGCGGAGTCTTCCAGGGTCAGCAGTGGCTGTGCGGAGGCCGATCGTCCTCCCAATTTCCCTCATATGTGTAGCTGGGGTGTAAGCATCCCCTAGAGAGCAGGTACAATTATTATCCGAGCCTTTGGACTGCCAGATTAGTAGTCAGATAAAGCTTTCAGCCGGAGATCGGTGAAAGCACGTCCTAAGCAGCCATGTTGTTAGCCACGCCCCCTCCGTGATCAACGTTCTTGAGCAGTGTGCAGAATGTGGTTCATTGGCTAAGAAACTACTCTCTGCAATTTAATGCAGATACAACTGAAATCCTCTGTATTGAGGGTGGAAGAGTGCCCTATTCTCTTCCGGGAGACTTCTGGCCTATTCCTGCTGATCCCCCATTGGTACCATCCAAGTCGGTTCGCAATTTGGGAGTTTCTTTCAATGAGAAGCTGACTTTGGAAACTCACGCTAATAAAACCGTGGGGAGCTGTTTCTCTCTTATCAGGATTTTGAGGAAAATCCTTCCTCAGCTCCCTGCTCACACACGCTCCTTGGTAGTTAGGAGCGTGATTTTGAGCTGGCTGGATTATTGTAATTCTCTACTGCTAGAGTCTCCCAAGTTTTTAACTGGGAGACTGCAGAGAATTGAAAATATGGCAGCCAAGCTGGCTTTGGCGCATCCTCACCAATCTTCTTCCTCTCAGGCCCTTGCGGAGCTGCACTGGCTCCCTATAGTGCAGAGGATTCACTTCAAATCCCTCTGTGTTGTATTTAAGGCACTGCACGGTTTGGGGCCTATACCATTGCAGAGTAAATTTTGCTGGTATGCCCCTCCCCGCTGCCTTCGGTCCTCCTCAGCTAATTGGGTGAAAGTACCCTGATTAGAAGAGCTAAGCTGGGGGGGCAAGCTTTCAGTGTTGCTGCCGCAAGACTTTGGAATAAGCTACCCTCGGAGTTGCGACATATGAAAGATCTTTTGCCTTTTCACAAACAAATAAAAACCTGGCTCTTTCCCAGAGTTTAATGCCTACTGCTTCTGTCATAGACGTCTTTAGCGTCTTTTTTCTTTAGCGCCAGGATGCCCGACGGGTTGCAGTGCGCTCTATAAATATGCTTTACATTACATTACACTGGAGGAGTTGGGTATATTTGTGAAGCAGCTGACATTTCTCATCAAGCATGTCACATACAGTCTGTAAGCCATGGCTACAGTGATGCCACAGAATCTATTTGTCTGCTGATGGCAGCACTGGGGATACGGCAGCAAGGAGCGTGCTGGAGCCTGGCAGGCAGTGCTCAAAGATTCCATGCTGGAGCTGGCAAATTTAGTGCCACACACCAAGCAACTTGGATGGAGAAGCCCAGAGCAGAAAAAAGCTGAGGGGACAAGCACCACTGTGAGTGCAATCTGGAGTGTGGGAGCAGACAGTGGTGTGACAAGACTAAGCAAGAGACAAAAGGCTAGTAGATCTGTGACTGGGCTGTAGCAACACAGGAGGTCGACCTTTTGGCAACTGACAAGCCATGGGACACCAAAGATGTGAAAGGGCACAATGCACACGGGACCAGCAGTAGCCTTTGCATGGTTTACTGGTCCAGGACAGATCCCAGGTGGATGACCAAGTAATTGGGGAGGGCTGGCTCTTGGTCAAACCAGGTAGGTGAGAAGTCATTCTGAGCCATGAGTGGAACCGACAAGCTGTGTTGAGGGACAGTGGTGACTGATTTCTCACCCTGATCTGGTAAGAGGGGATTCATCATGGAACCCAGCGTTGGCATGTCAGAATCCTAACAGTGACAATATGTTAAACAAGCACTGGCAAAGCCCATATCTGGCCCTGGAAGCTGGTGAGATGGTTATTTGTTCTATTTCTAATGCAACTACAGGCCACAAAAATAAAAAGAAGAAAAATAGATCTCAAGCCAGCTCCTGATCGTGGCTGCCACATCTTTGGAATAAAAACATAAAAATAATAACCTTGCAGACTTTGGAGAGGGGGTACGAAAATGGGTGCGAGAAGTGCTGAATTTTATACCGCAAGGGACTACTAGCATTCCTTGTGATGTGGTGCTCAGACCAATAATTGCAATAAGCAAGATACTGGCCTGTTTCTTTTCCAGGGGTGAAGTAACGGGTGTATTGGAAGAATCATGAGCCACGAGATACCTGCCAGATTGGCCCAGCAGAACAGACTACACAAACATGTTTTCTTGAAAGACTCCCTGACAGAGAGACAGGACTGGCTCCACTAAGTAGCCAGTGGTGACAAAACATTAGATAATAATCACCCATATCTTCAATTTTAGGGACACAGATGTTCTATTGCAAGCTGTAAGATTAAAAAGACTCCATTCAGTATGATAATGCGGGTGTCAATTTCTTCTCAGACTGGCCACTCGACCAAACCTAGTAGATTTTACTTTGCTCTCTGGCAGCACATGTATACTAACTTCCCACCTGTTGCAGGGAAAACAGCCAGGCTGTGTCCCATAACTATCTTCCAAATTCTACTGGAAGTAATCCAGGTTAGGAACAAACAAAATCTGCCAGAGACATGGGTATGTTTGTGGGTTCCTCTGATCCTTTATCCACAGCCAGGACACAAAAGACATCTGAACTAGAATTTAGTCCAGGCTTCTAATAAAAGCCAATTCTATTAGCAGGCAGGCAAGGGCAGAATATATGCAAGATGATAGTATCAAGAATTGTGGTAAATTTAAAGTAATAGAAAGCAAATTAAAATAGGCAACATGTTATTCTATATAACCTCCTTTCCTGATGAAAACTAACATTGAAAAGTCTGCTACTGAAAGCAATGTAATGCTCCATCAGACACTTGTTAGGTATTGAAAGACTACCAGAGGAAGCCAGCTCTGCCTGCAAGATCACTGCTTGTCATCACCATGACGATAGAGAGGACGATCTCCTCGATTATTGGAATGTTCATCCCTGTTTGATAGAGCTGAAGACACAATATGTGTACTCTTTTACAGGCCGTTACGAGAATTAAAGTTTAATTATGTCATACACGGTGTGCCTGTCCCCACACTTTCCATTGAGACCTGTCATTTAACTCTCTGAAGCTAAGAAAGTAAAGATGCAGGGTTATATTGTCCCACTTAACTTCTTAATTCAGATTATAAAATCTTTGCCATGCTATTACTAACTGCATGTTAAAGGAATTAATTTGGACCAGAGATTTTTTGTGTCATCGTAACACACTAACACTCACTTCCTAACCGAAGCATAAGAATTTTTTTTTACATCTAAAACATTGCCAGCAGCCGTTCCCTTAGATCTTGAGAATCCATTCACCCTCGTGACCTGGATTTTTTTTGGTATTACATTTTTTAAGTTTTGCACACGAGCTCATAAGAATGTTTGCCTCACTTTACAAGGGGACCGAGTAATTTTGGCTCCACTCTTTAGTTTTGACCAGGCCACATACGTATCTATACATGGCCTCATGTATTCCTGTGGCCTAATGTCATTAACATGAAGTGGTGTACTGAACAGCTATACAAAGTGCACTTACAGTGTAATCGACATTTATACAAGTGTGCATACTAATGTTTTCCTTGCAGTAACATTGAATTGCAGTTCCCTTATATATCTGCATTGGCGTGGTTTGAAAAATGTTGTTAAGTCTTATATAATCATGCATTCAATGTAATAGTACTTTGCATTTATATTGTAACTGTATATGTATCCATAATCATGCATTTAAACGCCTACTGAAGTGTTTGCCATGTTAGCTTGACCAAAGGCCTTAAGCATTTGGATTTCTTACTGTTTAATCTTCAACGAGAAGCTTGCTTGGGTTGCGATGTTTTTCTCTCCTCTGCAGGTGCAGTCAAATGATCTCAAGAACAGACAAAGGCACACTGTGTGTGAGAGATAGTAAAGTTCAGCGAAGGAGTACTTTTGGAAAGGATAAGAAGTCTTAATGAACAAATTGAGGACTACTGTCCTTGCGGAATTGGGAGACAGGAGGAATCCAAGATGTTCTGATGTGCAGATCAATGGAAAGGAGTTTCAAGTGTAGTTGCCTAGTTTTACTGTGTGAAGGTGGAAAGTAATGAGACGTGATATGGGATTCTCAAATGTTCTTTGTGGGTTTAATTGGTGATCACACTTCAGCTGTAGTCAAATTCCTTTTAGACTCAGAGGGGTATAAACCTCTTCGCGATATCTCTGTTGTGTGGCTTTATATAATACTCTTTATTTTGGAGAACTTCTACAGAAGTTCCGCTATGCTGACACCTTCCTATGGATTTGACTAGGATTTCCCCAGTCTGTGGTTTTACTTCAGGCTTAGCTTCGGAGATTTAGATTTCCTCACGAATCATAGGCAAGAGGACCGCAACTCCTATACTGATCACCAAATTTTCTGTGAACATCAGTCTGGCTTTGAATTTGGAACAAACCCATACTTAATTTCATTCACTGAATTTGGATCCTCACTGTGTGGATGAATTGGCTAAACTGTAAATTGAACTTGAGGATGATAACTCCCTTTTATTTGTTAGGCACATAAAAAGTCCTGCTGCAGGGAAATTTGGACCGAGGGCTCAGTGCCCTGGCAGATGGTAGCAAAATGAGGATGGTTAGGTCCTGGAATAGGGGGTGTTATGGTATATTGTTAGAGTAGTTCTGACCCAATCGAAGTCCTAGAGTCCATGTCTCAATTTGTAGAATCAGTGGAGTTTTAGCAGTTCGAGAAACAGTTGTAACTGCGGAGGTGTGAGTAGTAACCAGATGCGGAGCGGGAACAACTCTATAACCATCCACTCGAACGGCACAGTCCTGATACAAGCCAACAATGATAATCTTGAGGCTTTCGACTCCCTCTTCCCCTTGCTAAGAAAGGCCCCCTTTCATACTCTCCGACCTGGCCCTTCCCTTTCCCTTCCCCCGGTAAGCCTGTCTCGCCAAGAGAGTCGACCGACCTTTTCCACGCCCTTTGCGAGAACCACTCTCCCTCCGTCCACGAAACACCTCCCGCACCTCCGCCCCTACGAATATGGACCCCAATTCCTCTGCCGGACAGCCCCCTCCCCATCCCCTCCCCTCCACCCCATCAGCTAACCAGGAATGACCCATACCTGCATTCACAAACCCCCTACAACATTACTTCACCCGCAGGCTTCATGACGTCAAAACCGCGACACGAGCCACTTCACCTCTTGCCCACGATTCCTAACAGAGACAACACGGACAGCACCATCTCCAATAGATACCACAACACTGACATGTCCTCCACCTCTCGGGTCAACCCAGCCCAAGACTCCCTCACCCCGCCTCGGAAAGCATGATGAATCGCCTCGCCAATCTAGAAAATCAGCTAGAAACCATAATCCGGGGCCTGAACAGAATATTAATTAATCTTGACACGGTCCTATTGCCTAATCAACCACCTCCCGGGACCACCAATGTGCCAAGCTCCACCCAACTAAGGCCTGCAAAGGTGCCGCACCCTAGTGGGACCCCAGCCCCCCTCATGACCCGGCCACTGACTCCCATAAGAATGGATAGCGAGAAACGTTTAGAGAGACCCAGAAGAACTAAAGCCGCACTGTCCTCATTGGAAGCGGCAGACCTAGCCTCATCGTACGACTCTCCCTCCACAACCTCCCCAAAATCCAAGATCCAAGTGATCACCGGAATCAGAAGAGTTCACCCCCCTCTAAAATCCCCGAGACTCCCAGCCCTCCTCACTACCCTACCTAGGGCCCCACCTACAAAGAAACAGAGAAGGTTCCCCCATCAACTGCATGCTCATAAACTGCAGATCACCCTCCAAACATGGAACAGAACCAGCAGAAACCATCCTCTCCCACGACATAGACATCGCGTTTATCATGGAGACATGGCTAAACGAACTCTCCTACCCTAGCTTGGATATGCTTGTGCCTCCAGGTTTCAAAATTATCAACAAAGACAGAAAATATCAAAGAGGAGGAAGCATAGCAATCATACACAAGAACAAAATCACCATTGTGGAAACCGACACCTGCAAGTACAGCACCTTTGAATGTCTTACAGCCAACATCAAGACTAGCGACAACAGATCAACACTCTGCCATCTTCTGTATCGTCCCCCAGGCACCACCACCGCATTCGGGGAACACTTCTCCGACCTGATTGCTCACTGTTCACTCGGAAACTCAAACAACTTAATTCTTGGCGATCTCAACCTATGCTGAAATGGAGTAAACAACTCGCTAATTCAAACCCTGAACAATCTCCTACATGACAACAATCTTACCCAACACCGCTCAGAAGAAACGCATCACAGAGGAGCAATTCTGGACGCTATTATTGCCCAAAGCGACGCAGTTACTATCGACCACATCCTTCCCGTGGACTGGTCCGACCACCACATCATCTTATTCTACATCAACCAAACAGTCCCAATCCAACCCCCCTCGCAGGACCCCCCCAAATGGAGTAGAAATACAGCCCAGATCACCCTAGCTGATCTAGAAGAAAGGATAAGCTCGCTCCTCCCCAGCACCACTGATCATCTCTCCAACACTGAACTCACCTCTCTCTACAATTCAAATATGACGTCCATCCTGGATCAACTAGCCCCTCTGAAAATAAAAAAAAAACAGGAACAATCCTTCCAGATCATGGTTCAACACTGACATCAATGACGAAAGGACACAACTAAGAGCCACAGAAAGACTCTGGAGGAACCCTTCCGTCATCCGCCGCGAACAACTCCGAGCAGCGCGCAGGAAGTACAATAAACACATTAAGAATAAAAAACATTGTTTTTCTGCACCGTGCTAGAAAACGTAAAAAACAGACCCAAGGAGCTCTTTAACATCATCAGGCAACAAACCTCCAAGCCCGCTGCCTCCTCAACTCAGGTATCCAAAGAACTGTGCGACAACTTCGCCAACTTTTTCAATGACAAAATCACCAAGACCGAACTGTCACTAGACACCAACCACAACACCCCCACCGAGAGCCCGACGCTGGGAATTAACAACATCGACTCCAAGAACCCTTCAAAGCCCTGGACATTCTTCAATCCCATTCAGGAAGCAGAGATAGTCAAACTAATCTCCACCGCTAAGCCCTCATCCCATGCCCTCGATCCGCTACCCCCTTAACTGACCAAAGAACTGAAACTCGTCCTAGCCCCGCTCTGGTGCAAAATCATAAACAGCTCCCTGAGATCAGGAGTCGTACCAGACTGCCTCAAAGTCGGACAAGTCATGCCACTGCTGAAACAAGCATTAAAAATGCAACAGGTCTCGTCTTTGTCAAAGTTTGAGCATCTGGTGCAACAACATCAACTGTTGCATGGCTAAACACGTATAAGGTCCCAAAGGCGAGACCTATTGGCTATGCCAATGCTTGTTTTAGGACTTGTGCTCTGCCCACAACATGCACTCCCACTATGGAGTATGGAAAACTGGCAATGGGTTTTCCCAAACCGGAGGGCCTTGCTCTGGATAAAGGTGTCCCGACTCTCAGCGTGTGTGTCCTTGCGCTCAGTTTATTGTGCTATGACTCACTCCTAGAAGCACCACTGCAATTCTGATTCTGGTTGTTCGCTTTTTTTCTCATGCTGACCCTCAGCAGAGAGCCGAGGGTCAGAAAAAAGGAACAGAGGGCCGAGGGGTTCAAAGAAAAGCTGTGGAGAGGCAGAGGGTTAGAAGAAAGCAGAAGGCCGGGGTGTTAGAGGAAAAAGAAGCAGAGAGTTGAGGTGTGAGGTGTGAGAGGAAAGGAAACCGAGAGGAGGGGGAAGAAAGGAAGCAGGTGAGGGAGTTGACGAAAGGAAGCAGGTGAGGGAGTAGACGAAAGGAAGGAGAAAGTCGAGGAGTGAGAAGAAAAGAAGCAGAGAGGTGAGAGAGTAGAAGAAAGAAGCAGCGAGGGAGTACAAGAAAGGAACCAGGGGGCCAAAGAGTGAGAGGAAAAAGAAGCAGAGAGCCAAGGAGTGAGAGGAAAGGAATCAGGCGAGGAGTGACAGGAAAGGAAGCAGAGAGACAGTAGTGATAGGAAAGGAAGCAGAGAGGCAAGGAGTGAGAGGAAAGGAAGCAGAGAGATGAGTGATAGGAAAGGAAGCAGAGACGAGGAGTGAGACGAAAGGAAGCACCGAGGTGATCAAGTAAAAGAAAGGAAGCAGGAGGCCAAGGAGTAAGAGGAAAAAGTTGCAGAGAGCCAAGAAGTGGGAGGAAAGGACCGGCACCCACGCATAGGCAGAACCATCAGCTGTCAGCATATCCTGCGCAGACCGCTAACTCTCAGCAGATCGATCTTAATTAAGGGAGTGAGAAAGGTAGGGAAAAAAAGAATATATAAACCCAATTAATTACTTAAGTATTTAAAGTCGGATCCTTCTCCCTGAGCGCGGGATCGGTATATTTCACGCGGCGGCCCTGGCAGCCGCCGAGATCCCGGCCTCGCCGCTGTGGCTTCTACTCGTCAGGGTGAGTGATGCTTCCAGCAACTAATCGTATGTCAAATAAAAGGTATTTTATGTAATAAATTACCGCTACACGTAATTCAGATGTCATTTATCAGTTTTATTATCAGTTATGCTATGTCACCTTTATCCATATTAATCAAAATCAGATTTTTTTTGTTGTATATTTTTTTTTAAAAGAGCAGTTTTGACAGCTCTCAGCAGCAGTCGAGGGCGAGGCGTGGGGCTCCAAAGGAAGGAGCCAGCCCTGGGTGCCTCACGCCGATGCCGCGCATGCGCAGGGAAGCCAACCGACAGGAACCTCGCCATATTGAGTGACCCGGGGGTGAAAGCGGTTCACACCAGCCATAACTGACCGACTATCTGACAGCTTCGTTGGAGTCCGGGTAAAAAAAAAACATTCAGGAGCACACCCCTTCTCAAACACGCCGTACACCCAAAAGGCACCAAAACGACCACCCCAGCAGAGGTAAACCACAACTGCATCATGCAATATACACCACATGTCCACTAACACAGTAACAGCAGGCTTCACTGCGGACATTAGAATGGTTTACCTGCACTACTGCCGTCATCTAATCAGGGTCACTTGGATTCTGCGGTCGCAGCGTCTTCACCAAAATTATGAATTTGCTGCATTAGCCAAATAATACTTCTGCTCCATAATTTGCTGATTTACACCGCAAAATGTGACTTTTCTTGCAAAAACATTTAGTTAACCCTGCCGCATAATTTGGCATTTCCCGGTTGCATAATTCCAGTGCCCGCTCTGCCTCCACGGAATCCCGCGGGTCCACAGCTAAAACGCTGCACACCCCGGCCCTTCCGCCCTCAGAGGGCTAGACACGCAGTTGAGTGGGGACAAGGCACTGCCCTGTAGGGCAACGCATGGGCTACGTGGGCGGACAAAAGGCCTGCAGAGGTACACCACCAACGGCACAGAGCGCATAGAGATAATAGAGGAAAGTACACGTCATGCAGAGGTAGGAACTGAGCAAGACTCCAACTCGGCTCTACCTCGGCTCTTGTGCCATATAGACTGGGGAGCAAAAACAAGCACTGGCAAAGACAAATCTACTACTGAGGTAACTCATGGTCACCCTGTACTGTCCTCTGCGCCAGGTGTCCCTTAGAAAGAAGCATTGGGAAAGACCAGTGTACTACCAGGGGAGGGGGGTTACTTGTCATGACTCGCATTGTTCTCCTCTGAAGCTACCCCCCCCCCCCCCCAATCTCTAAGCGATCTCTTCAAGGCTGCGGCTGGTTCGGTTGTTTCTGAAGCGCTCGGCTCTAGTGATGCTTTGGGTCACCCCTTGATTGAGTTGGTCACGCCCCTTTAACAGGTCTGTCAGTCCTCTTAGAGACACCCCGGCCCCCAAATCTTCGGCTGTGATTTGAACTCCTGTTGACGGGCTGCGGAGCGGCCCCTCCTCCTTCAGACCGGGCTGTAAGCACAGCTGCGCCCCTCATGCACCCCCTGAAGCCCCCCCCCGGACTGCTGCACCTCCGCCCGGTTCGGGTCGCTGACACTCACCCAGGGCCTGCCCTGGCAGCGCCGACAGGCAGAGGAGCAGTGGGAAGCGGAGCATAGCAGCGGCCGGTCAGTCCACTCACGGACTGATGCTCCACTTCAGGGAGGAATATATTACTTGCAGCCACTGGGGCGGGAGACGCAGCAGACGACAGCCACTGGGGCGGAGTCTGCCCCTGCGACCAATGAGAGGACCGCACACATTTGACGGAAGAGTCGCAGTGTCGTGAACGTGTCTCAGCAACACTGGTTCGTGCGCGTCACGGACTGATGCTCAACTTCAGGGAGAAAAATGACGTCATTGTCCAATGCTGCGTTCTGTGATGGATGTAGGCAGATGTGAATGACACGCCAACAGATCAATGAATGAAGAGAGTTGACCGAAAGCCCCACAATGTGATATCCGAATTGACAACTGGTACTCAGTTCAGTACCGCAGCAACATGTAACAAGCGCTCCCATGATGTTTTCATTTGGCTTTTTTTCTGCCGTCCCACTTGGACGGCCTCGCCTTTTGCGACGAACGCAAAGCAGGCGAGGCCGTCCAAATGGGACGGCTCAAAAAGCAAAGCAAATACGTCTCAGACACCTCTTTTCCAATGGCTGGCCACCGTTTAGCATAAACGGTGACGCCAGCCAATGGAAAAGAGGGGCGTGGCTTAATGCCCCTTACAGAAAAATACCTGTTAACACTAAATCTCGCCAGCGAGACTGCGCATGTCTGCGCAGCCTACGCCAGCCGAGATCTTAAAACCAGGCCTGTACACAA
The DNA here is from genome assembly GCF_964204655.1 of Triturus cristatus. NCBI lineage: Eukaryota > Metazoa > Chordata > Amphibia > Caudata > Salamandridae > Triturus > Triturus cristatus. The sequence goes on along the minus strand of NC_140581.1, from coordinate 762,851,045 downwards.
AAGATCTGAACAACTTCAGACCTGTCTCGAACCTACCTCTTCTATCCAAAATCCTGGAAAGATGCGTACTCCCACAAATGACTCAACACTTGGACAGCACCAACCTTCTCGATCCCCACCAATGGGGTTTCAGAAAAGGCTGCAGCACTGAAATCGCGATCCTCAACGTCATTGATGATATACACAAGTCACTTGACTCGGACCAATGATGCCTCCTCATTCTCCTAAACCTTCGATACGGTCGACCACAAACTTTTCATTAAGGTTCTTCAAGAAAGGGCAGGTCTTAATGAGGTGGTCCTACACTGGTTCTCCTCCTTCCTCCAAAACAGCTCCCAAAGAATAAAAATTAAAAACTTTGTGTCCGACGTGGTGTCCCAAAAGGATCAGTGCTCTACCCACAACTTTTCAACTTTTCAACTTTTTCAACTTTTCAACATCTACATTGAACCCCTCACTACCCTACTCAAAAAATCCAACATCCCCTTCCACTTATATGCAGATGACACGCAAATCTATCTGGAAACCTCCTCCATTGAGGACATCCAGAGACTCAACACCACGCTAAGAGAAGTCCAACACTAGCTCTCAAGTAATCACCTAAAACTCAATCAAGAGAAAACAGAAATACTCCTCATCTCCAACAAAGAAAAGAACCCCCAAATTGCGGAATGGCTCGAAGCTATTGATGCGCTCAATGGTAACCTCACCCTGGCGGACTCTGTAAAGTCTCTAGGTATCACCCAAGACCTGAAACTGGATATGAACAAACACATTAAAAACTCTGCAAAAAGCACCTTCCTCAACTTGAAGCTACTGAACAAAATAAAACCATTCCTCCCGCCTAAAGACCTTCAACAAGCTACTCAAGCATTGGTGTTGTCCAGACTAGACTACGGAAATGCAGTCCTCTCTGGTACAGCAAAATCTCACCTCGCCCCCCTCAAAACAACCCTCAATGCAGCAGCCAGAATGGTCACCGGATTTATGAAATTCGACCACATTTCACCTGCACTCAGAGAACTAAAATGGCTCCCAATTGAAATGCGGGCGAGCTTCAGAACAGCCTGCCTCACGCACAAAGCCCTCCACACAGGCAAACCGGAATACCTGGCTTCCAAACTCAAAGAAGCAGGTCAGACCAGGAACCTCAGGAGCTCCAACACTCTACTACTCATCCCGATGAAAACACGCAAACAAAAAAACGTGGCCAGGTCCTTTGCTGGTAACGCGCCCAAAATCTGGAACTCTATTCCCCCCCACATCAGAACTATCCCCTCTTTTGCAAAATTCAAAAGACTGCTCCAAGTCCTTTTCCTTGATTGCTCCCTAGCGAACCGATAGGATCCATTGAAGTACCTTAGCCGGCACATCACTTGACTTCAACTCTGTGTCCTGTGACCTCGACCTCCTACACCTCCCGGACCCCTACCTCGTTCCCTCCTCCCCAAATAAGAAAGCCTATCGGCTACCTGTCATGTGTGATCTGTTCTCGCCACGTTTCTTTTCATTTTATTTGATACACTGTATGTTTGAACTCTACTTGTCACGAATCACTATGTTCTACTATGGTCTCTTTGCTTGACTGCATCTTTGATATATGTTGTAAAGCGCTCTGATACCCTCGGGTCCAGCTAGCGCTATATAAAACTCCTAAATAAATGAATAAATAAATAGGGTTGCACATTCTAAAGGATTGTGTTTAGCTTGCAGTGTTTATGGAGTCTGTGTTATGTTTGGGGGAGATGTTTTGAATGTCGTGTGAATGGGGTGCTGTCGTGTGAATGGGGTGCTTAACATGGAGAAGTTGAAGTTGTTCTTGGGTCCAAAGTGTAGAAGAAACTGTATTTGTAATTGTCTGCAAAAGTTTTGAGGTGCCTGTCGTGAGACATAGTAGACAGCACAACTGAGACAAGGACATTTACCTTTGTGCGTGAAAGTGAGGTGGAAATAGTGTGGTAGGCCCTTTGTGCAAGGGGAAGCTGTATTAATCCCTGCAGGTAGAGGTCTCATTCAAATGTGTTGGGGTAAGTTGGAAATTGTTATTTTGAATCATTTCTTGTATGCTTGAAAATTGTTGATTTCTTTAGTGGAGCAAAGTTATTTGTTACAATTGCTTTGTATTTGTTGGTATGTGTATTGCTGAGGAGAGTGCATTCATGAAAATTGTGAAGGAGGGTGAGCAGCTGCAGTGAGTGAGATTGACGTCACGGTGTGCAGCGCTGAGATTGGTCGGTTGGTGTAACACCGTGCTGCTATTGATTGTCTACATCACGGAGTGCTGCAGGGGTATTGGTTGTTGCTTTAGAATGAGAATTGTGAGTAAACTATTAGTTCTGACTCTGAAACGAAATTCTAATTGACATTTTTACCTGAAAATAAAATGTCTTAAAGTCATATGAGATCTGATTAGGGGAGATGTGACGATGCCCATTAGGGAAGGAGAACAGGCACCACCCAAGGATACTGCAGGTCATTATATGGCAATAAACGTAAAGCTCCACAGTTGTATTTGGCTTAAACAATGGCATACGATCCCCGAGAAAGAAGCTGCACTGGCATTTCCAAGCTATGGTACATTCAATGTGACAATTATTGAAAATTTAAGGAGAATATTATATGAGATGAAATCAAAACCTAGACGGAAATAGTGACAGTGACTCTAGTGTTGTTGTCAGAAAGTCCACCTCCGTATAATAAGACTAAGACAATGGGAGGTGGAAGCACTAATGTAAACAGAAATTCAGGAGTGGCTACTGCACCCATAAGTGTGAACCCTAGTGCGATGGGAGTCACCCCTATAAATGTGAATCAAACCCTCCCCCCCCAGGAGGTAATCCAGGGATTTGTGTCTCTGGTATTTCCACTGCTCCTAATGTCCTAGATCTGCTCACGGTCCCGGTTAATATTTGTCCTGAGGTTCCTATATATAATTCCAGTTCCACAGGGCATGTAGGTCATAATTTGACTGTTCATGCCAGGTCGAAGCCCCAGAGAGGTCCCTACCAAGCTCAAATGAGGGGAGATGTGTCCCTTTACTCCAAATAAATGTGGGTTATCCTTGTGGCATAACTGCAGATTCAATGATGAACCAGACGAGATTAGTACCTTTCAGGTAATTCCTGGGATTGCCGGATCTAGGTAGCCACCTTTAAACACACACAGTAACACCCCTAGAGAGGGAATAGAAACTAAGCCCCTGTAATGCAGCCAAATATGAACTCTCCGGAATTAAGAAGAAGGGTTGAAGGTTGTTAATGCTACTTCGAATGAGAGTTGAAGCTCAGAGTTGAGTCAAAAAAAATTGAAGTCATCATTGAGGGTAAATCCAGTGGATGTAAGTTAATTAAAACTTGAATTGAAAGAAATGTTAAGTGGGAATCTTGAATTGGCCCAATTGGACACTTATCAGGAAAGTGAACTTGTGTTTATGAGTAAGGATGTTATCAGACGAGCAAGGCAAGCCCATGATAAATTGTCCGAAGTAGTTCAGAAATAGGAAGTAGATCTGGATCGGACTAAAGCTTTACAGAAAAGTCATAGTCTGTTTTAGTGATAAGGGCATAGAGTGTATGAGAATACCAAGAATAAAATTGCAAATTCAGGAACTGATTCAAATCATTCACACATGGAGTGCCCAAGATAAGTGGGAAGGTAAATGGGCAAAGAAGAAGGGTCCCAAGAGATCTATGGGGGAACCAGCTGCTCCCAGGAAGGGGGAGCAGGAGCTACAAGTTTCCCTTTACGAGAAGTACCTAGTGGAGGTTATGTTTATGTATCTTGGAGTAGGAGCTACAAGTTTCCCTTTACGAGAAGTACCTAGTGGAGGTTATGTTTATGTACCTTGGAGTAGGAGTGATCTTGCATCATTCACCAATGATTTTACCAGTTTGAGAAAGAAGCCTGTATAGTGGTATGAGCATGTTGAGCAGTTCGTGAAAATCTCAAACAGTTTTTGGACTGATTTGAATACTTTAATCGATATAATGGTTCCAAGTTCTTTGTGGGCAGCATGTAAAATAGCCACAGAGTAGCCTGAGAGAGAGCCGGTAAGGAACCCTATGATTAATGGTAAGTCAACCATAATAATGTGGAAGTACAACCAGGCGATGGCATGGTTGAAGTCTAAAGTGTCGCCTCAAGATATTGACTGGGTCAAGATTGACCGAATGACCCAGGAACCTAAGGAGATGATTCACGCATATTATGAGAGATTGTTGCAGCCATTTAAACAGTATAGTGGAATGGAAACGTAGGAGCCTAAGGATGTGGGACATTTTGTGTCCAGGTTGGTGACAGGATTGAGGTCTGTAATTAGCATGATGATTCAACAGCATTTGATTTGTTGGCAGAATAAGTCAGTTGATGAGGTTTTGAGATACGCCAAGTACTGTAATGATGAAATAGACATGAGGCAGAAGAAACTAAAGGAGAAACCAATGGTGGCGCATAGGAAGGTTGCTCATAGGGGAGGTCAAAGTCAGCCTTTTGTAGGGGATGTTCCCCCATGCAGGTAGTCTATCAGCAGGGAGCTCCTGCAATGCAAGGTGGAGATGAATTTCAGAAACTCGGTAGAGGTCGTGGTGTTCCCATAGGCTTCAGTATAGGGATTGATGTAGCCATGTTGAAAAAGTCTAACCCATGCCATTATTGCAATAGGTTGGGGCATTGAAAGCATGAATGTCGTCTTAATCCTGCAAATCACAGTCAAAATTCAGGGTTTGCACAGCCTCAGAACACCACGTGCTGGCACAAAATGTGCCAGGATTAAGATCTCAAAATTTTAATGTACCACAAGCCCCAGTGATGCAAGTTCCACAAACCCGATGCCACAGCAAACTGTAATGGTCCTAGATTTGTTTCGAATCAGGTTCCGAATGTGAAACAGAATTCTTTCCAGAATAAAAATCCTTTCCAGCAGTACCCTATGTTTGAGGCTCCGATCAGATCTCGTGGCGGTGCCTGAGAGGGGAGGAAGATTAAGAGCTTGGAGCAGTTTTGGCGGTAGACCAGAGAGGTCCATTTTGGATGGTGAGGTAAATGGCCACACCATATCATTTTTGTTTGATACTGGTGCTACCTATTCTACTGTGAGAACAGTGGAAGTTCCCAACCTACCCCTCTCAGGAAGGCGTTGCAGATAAACAAAGGACCAGTCCTGTAACTGAGGGTGTGCCTTTAAAATAGGAAATTTTGAGGATCATCACCAATTCATGGTTTGTGCTTCAAGCCCTGTGAGTTTGTTGGGACGTGACTGAATTACACCATTTGCTGCATGCCGAGAGGTGTGCAATTTCAGACCCATGATGAAGATGTCGCCTTTAAAATGTTTACTCAAATTCCAGCCATTGAGTTGTTCCCTATGATGACAAATGAAGAGTTGCCGTTGGATCTCAGAATTACAGTAAAGTCAGAAGTGTGAGACTTCTCAGGAAAGGACATTGGACTCATCACAGGAATTGAGCATGTCTGTGTACAGATAAAGCCAAATGGTGAGTATCTAAGAACCACACAATATAACCTGACTGAAGAAACGGTTGCTGGTATAACTCTAGTAATTGAGTCAATGATCCAACATGGTATTCTGAAGGTGATTATGGGAAGTCCATGTAACTTTCCCATCATGGGCTTGCAGAAGCCTAGTGGTAAGTACCACAAAGTGCAGAATGTTCAAAAGATAAACAATATTGAGGTTCCTTTTTGTCCCATGGTACCGAATCCTGCTGTGATTTTATTTCAGATTCCATGCATGGCTGAGTGATCCTATGTCATCGATTTGTGTCAGGCTTTCTTCTCCATACCCTTGCACAAGGATAATCAGTTCCTCTTTGCGTTTCGGTTCGGCAGTCATATTTTGGCATGGTGCGGAGTCCCACAAGGGCGTCTATCTTTAATCAGAACTTTAAAAAGAATCCAGAGTCTTTGGTTATGCCCTGTTACTCTGTCCTGGTACAGTATATTGATGACCTGCTCGTTGTGTCAAACAATCAGGAAGCTTGCAATATCGATACTATTGCCCTGTTGAACCACTTGGCTGAAAATGGACGTAAGATGTCCCCCAATAAGTTGCAATATTGTTTGAAAGAAGTCCTGTATCTCATATACCAAATTGAGAAAGGAGTAAGGAAAGTGTCACAGGAAAGAATGTCAGCAATCTGCAAATAAAGCCACCAACAACACAGAAAGAAGTCAGAATGGTCTTGGGAATGGTGGGCTATTGTCACCAGCGGATACCAAACTTTTCCCTTGTGGTCAAGCCATTACAGAGGCTGACAGACAAGGATGTGTTGGATCCGGTACCTTGGGATAATGATTGCTTAGTTGCCTTCCTAGAGTTGAGAGAAAGTCTCTGAAACACCCGGCACTAGGAATGTCTGATTACAACAAAGCATTTTCGCTTTTCTGCAGTGAGGGGGAGGGTGCGCTCTCTCAGTGCTTACACAGACTCATGGAAGTGTCCGCAGATCAGTAGCTTATTTTTCTGCTACCCTTGATCCAGTACTTGCCGCATTGCCTTGATGTCTTAAATCTGTGGCTGCTGCCAGTGTCAGCATAGAGAAATGTGATGGAATTGTTATGGGTCATCCTTTAACTGTGTATATGTCCCACTCTGTAGAGATACTGTTGGTGCATACTGGCACTCAACACTTGACAAACAGCTGTTTGGGCCGGTATGAATAGATCACACTTGCAGCTGAGAATTTCACCTTGAAAAGGTGTGCTGTCTTGAAACCTGCCTTCCTCTTGCCATTTTCTGAGAATGACAATGATGAGAGTAAGGTGGAGTATGACTGTCCTGTCTCAATGTTACTGAACTGTGCACCATGTCAAGACCAGATATACAAGACGAGCCAGTACCTGAATTTCATTTTGCCTTATTTGTGGATGGCTTGTGTTTGCAAAATTTATGAGCTGCCTACGCAGTTTGTACAGTTTTAGGAGTAGTTGAAGCTTTGTGGCTCCAAGGAGTGTTTCATGCGCAAGTGGCTGAATTGATTGCTCTTACCAGAGAACGCTGTGTCTCTGACAAGCAGAGAGTGACCATGTTTACTGATAGTCAGTACAGCTTTCATTTATGACCTCCTCTGGGTTGCCCATCCGAAATGGAGAGCAAATTCGAAAGCTCCTTAAAGCATTACCGATGCCTGCACAGATTGCAGGAGTCAAGTGTGCCGCTCATTGTAAGGGGGATGCTTATGTGACCGCTGGTAACAGATATGCTGACATGGTCGCAAAGTACTATGCTCATAATGCTTGCACTGTCAATGGTGAATCTACTAACAAGTGGGCAAATGAGACCACTACAACCTTTTGTAAATGACAGCTAATACTTGGGAGAAAGTCTAGAGGTTACAGGAAAAGGTGTCAGGGGCAAAGTTGGGTTAATGCAGACTGTGTCAAGAGGGATGAGGATGAGATTTGGGTTTCAAGAGATGGAAGAGCTGTGCTGCCAAATAGTCTGTTGCCGCCAACGGCTAGGCATTATTATGGTCCGGCTCTTGTAGGGGGAGATGCTCTGGTTAGGTTGTTCAGTCAGACCTGGTTTAATCCAAGGTTTTGGTTAATGTCAAATGTCAAGGTACTTATAGAGCGCACTGTCACCAGACGGCCACCTTGCGGTGTCGCCTTTGCGGTTTCCTGGCGCTGATACTCATACCGCTGTGGAACCCCTCCTGGCTTTCCCTGTGAAGTGTCCACTCCTGGGCACCCCCAGGGTGAAGCCAGGCATCCTTAGCGCTGTTGGGGCCGGTGTGGAGGCTAAGCAAGCTATTGCCCAGAGTTGCAGCGTGGGGCCCGTGATTAGAATAGGCACCGAGGCGAGAATAGACAGGTCCGAGGAAATTGAGCCCGAGCCCCGCCGAGGCGGGAATCGAACCCTGGTCCCTGGCCAGAACTCTGCTTCAGGGTCTGCCGCTCTAACCATTGAGCCACACTCCTCAATTGACCTCCTGGTTGATGGCTGAAGCTTTGTGCCACCGATGTGTTGTGTCAACAGAAAAATGTAGGGAAAAGAACTGCAGTGACATTAAACGGCATAGGGAGATAAGGTGGTCCCTTCAACATGATGCATTTGGATTTCATTAAGATGCCTGTGTGCAATGGGTTGAGGTATGTCTCGTTTGTTGTGTTCATCTTTTCACGGTGGGTTGAAGCATACCAGACTAGGAGTCATAGCCTCACTGTAGCAAAGCTGCTTTTGAGGGAGTTAATACCTAAGTTTGGTTTCCTGACTTCTCTGGAATCTTACGGAGGCACGCACTTCAACAATGAAATCTTGAGGATACTGTGTGCAGCTTTATAAGTTGACTGCACTTTACATATAGACCTGAGGCTTCAGGTGTGGTGGAGCAGGTCAATGGGAACTTGAAATCCAGACTTGCAAAAGTGTGTGCTTCCATGTATGGCCTGATACTAGGCCAGTTGTGTTGAAGAGTCCACGCAGCATATCTGGTCGTAGGACAGAATTGTCCCCCATGAAATCATCATGGGCAGGGCAATAAGATAGCCAGCTGTAACTGCAAATGTGCTTGTGAACATTACTGATAATCTAATACTTGACTACTGCAAAGGATTGGCTGAGGTAGTGTGTTCTGTGTCTCATCAGGTTGAAGCTGCCACAACCCTGCCACATCAGGAGCAGTGCAGAACAAGTTACTTACCTTCGGTAACACTTTTGCTGGTGGATACAGTATCTGCCTGTGGATTCCCCACCTTATGAATATCCCCTGCGCCAGCATTCCACGGAAATCTTTTCCTAGCTCTCCACGCCGACGGGGACGTCGGATCCGCTCGCAACTCTGCATGACGTCACCGGAGCCATAAGAGAGCCTTGTCGGCGTGATGAAGTCAGTTCCACCCATTTTTTCCGTGCCTACAAGGCAAACAGGTGGACCGACTACAGATTCAAAGTATACACAGTACACGACATTTGAACCAATATACACAGTAGAAAATCAAAAAGGAAAGCTAAAGAACATCAGCATTTTCTATAAATGTACCAGATAGAAAGAAGATACAATGTAAAACAACAAGCCAAATAAGGCATCTTTTAAGGTATACAAAGGTGGACAACGGGGAGGAGGGTGGGTCAGTGAGGAATCCACAGGCAGATACTGTATCCACCAGAAAAAGCGTTACCAAAGGTAAGCAACTTGTTCTTCTGATGGATACATCTGCCTGTGGATTCCTCACTTTATGAATAGATTCCCACAGCAGTCCCACTCCCGGAGGAGGGTGTCCACCTTTCTTATACCAAAAAGTCCTGCAAGACACAGCGCGCAAAATGGCCCTCCCTCCTCATTTCGGAATCCAAGGAATAATGCTTTGTGAAAGTGTGGAGAGAGGCCCAGGTCGCTGCCTTACAAATGTCAAACACAGGAACACCTCTGGCTAAAGCAGAGGTGGAAGACTTAGCCCTAGTAGAATGAGCTCTAAGACCCTCAGGTGGTTCCTTACCAGCAAGGCCGTAGCAGATCTTGATGCACAAGATGATCCACCTGGATAAAGTGCGCTTGTGCACTGCTTTCCCTTTTGAGCGTCCAACGTAGCCCATAAAGAGCTGATCGTCCAAACGTAAGTCCTTTGTCCTGTCCAAATAAAAGCTCACCGCTCTTTTAGGTTCCAGACAGTGAAGTCTCTCTCCTCCTTGGAAGTGTGAGGGGGAGGATAAAACACAGGGAGAGTTATGGACTGCCCCAGATGAAAAGGAGTAACTACCTTAGGCAGAAAAGCAGCCCTGGTCCTGAGGACCATCCTTTCAGTATGTATGGTCAAAAACGGGGGTTTTGAACTAAGAGCTTGAAGCTCACTCACCCTCCTTGCTGAGGTAATGGCTACCAGAAAGACTGTTTTAAAAGACAAAAGCCTCAAAGGACAGCTATGAAGGGGTTCAAAAAGGGAACGCATCAAAAAAGTTAAAACAAGATTAAGATCCCATTGGGGCATAACAAAGGGAGTAGGCAGAAACCTATTGGTAAGGCCTTTGATAAATCTCAAAACGATAGGAGACTTAAATAAAGACGGCTGATCAGGTAGACACAGAAAAGCCGATAAGGCCGACAAATAGCCCTTCACCGTGGCCACAGCACAACCCTGCTGAGCCAAGGAAAGAGCAAACTGAAGAACATTCGACAAGTGGGCCTTTAAAGGGTCAATGGATCTCTCTCCACACCATTTAACGAATCTTGACCATCTGTAGGAGTAAATGGACTTGGTGGAGTGTCACCTGGCCGATAAAATAACATCCACCACGTCAGGCGGGAGAGAGAAGGAACTCAGCTTGCCCCGTTCAATCTCCAGGCATGAAGGTGCAGGCTCTGGAGGTGGGGGTGTAGAACCTGCACCTGCGACTGTGAAAGGAAGTCTGCCCTGAGAGGGAGACGGAGCAGAGGGTGCAATGAGAGGTGAAGAAGATCTCCCCTTCTTGGCCAATCAGGGGAGATCAATATGACTTGGGCCCGGTCTTGGCGAATCTTTTTCAGAACCCGAGGAATCAAGGGTATGGGAGGAAACGCTTAAAGGAGTTAAGAGCTCCAACTCAACTGAAACACGTCCCCCAACACCTCCTGCTTCAGAAACTGGAGACTGCAGAATGACGGGCAATGCGCATTCTCGAAAGTGGCAAACAGGTCCACCCGAGGAGTCCCCTACGTCCGGAAGACGTGTCGAACTACCTCCGGATGAAGCCTCCACTCATGGTCGGCGGCGAAATGCTGACTGAAACTGTCCGCACGTACGTTCAACACCCCGGCCAAATGATTTGCCATCGAGGAAATCCGATGGTCCTGAGCCCAGGCCGCAAAGCCTCTCTGCAGAGACGATACGACCCTACTCCTCCCTGCTTGTTGACATACCACATCGCAGTAGTGTTGTCCATCAGGACTTGAACCAACTGACCGCGAAGGGAAGGGAGAAAGGCCTTGAGCACCAAACGTATCGCCCGCAATTCCAGAAGATTGATATGAGACAATCTTTCCTCTGGAGACCAAAGACCCTTGATCTCCAGATCCCCCAGATGAGCACCCCACCCTAGGGTAGAGGCATCCGTTATCACTGTGGCCACCGATGGAGGAAGATGAAAGAGCTTCCCTTGAGACAGATTGCCCTCCACGCTCCACCAAGACAGATCCGCCGCAGCTTCTCTGGAGATCTTGACTGACTCTCTGAGATCTCCGTTGTGCTGATACCACTGCCTGCGGAGACACCACAGGAGCGCCCTCATGTACCAGCGTGCATGGTTGACCAACAGAATGCAGGAGGCGAACAGATCGAGCAGACGAAGGACCTTCATAACTGGAACAACCGCTCCATTGTGAAATAAAGGGATCATCTCCTGAATGTCGATAATTCTTTGTGGAGGAGGAAATGCTCGACACACAGTTGTGTCCAGTACCGCCCCTATGAACAGGTTGCGCTGAGAGGGCACCAGGTGAGATTTGGGCACATTGATTGAAAAACCCAAGTTGAACAAAAGTTGAGATGTTACCCGCAGATGATGAAGCATCATCTCTGGCCACTTCGCTTTGAGCAGGCAGTCATCCAGATAGGGGAAAACAGGAATCCCCGACCGTCTGAGATGAGCTGCCACCACTGCCATCACCTTTGTGAAGACTCGAGGTGCAGTAGTAAGACTAAACAGGAGGACCGCAAACTGGTAGTGCCGCGGCCCAATCGTAAAACTGAGATACTTCCTGTGCGATTTCAGAATGGGGATGTGAAAATACGCATCCTGTAAGTCGATCGACACCATCCAATACTCTTGCTGCAGCGCCAGAAGAACCTGAGCAAGGGTCAGCATCTTGAATTTCTCCTGCTTCAGGTAACAATTCAAGACCCTGAGGTCCAGGATCAGACGTAACCTGCCGTCCTTTTTGGGGATCAGGAAATACCGGGAGGAGCATCCCTGACCCATTTCCTGCTCTGGAACCACATCTATCACACCTTTTTATAGTAATGCAAGAACCTCCTTCTGCAGAAGAAGCAAATGGCCCTCTGAACAAAAACCTTGGCAAGGAGGGTAAGGAGGAGGAAATTCCTGAAAGGGAAGGGCGTACCCATTCTACACAAGGTTTAAAATCCAAAGGTCTGTTGTGACCGATTTCCAACCTTGTAGAAAGTGAGACTGCCAACCCCCTACAGGACCCACATGATCCAGGTTGGGGGATCTAGGGCTGCTTTCTTGCGGTACCAGAGGGAGTGGGGGAGGCAGAAGAGGAGGAGGAGAGATTGCGGGCAGAACCACGTTGGCGACCTTTGGCTCTTGCTCTATAAGATTTATTGAGTGGATTCTGCTGCTGCTGCTGCTGAGGTTGATGGAAGTTGTGAAGGGAAGACCTTCCAAAGCCTCGATATTTCTTGTAGCCAAAACCTCTCGACTGGGTCTGCAATCCCAAGGATTTCGCCGTAGCTCTGCTATCCTTAAACCTTTGTAAGGCCGAATCTGCTTTTTCCCCAAAGAGCTTCGACCCATCAAAGGGCAAATCAAAAAGAGTGGCCTGGACATCAGGGGAAAATCCAGAAGAACGAAGCCAAGCCTGCCTTCTTGTAGCTATGGAGGAGCCCATAACTCTGGCTACTGAGCCAGCCATATCCAGGCCTGATTGAATAACCTGTCTAGCCGTAGCCTGAGCATATGACAGAACCTCCATAAAGTGTCCCCTCTCCTCATCAGGTAACTTGGGGGCCAATTGTTTTGCCGAGTCCATCAAAGCATGTATGTAATGGCACAACAGACAAGTAGCATTGGTTGATTTCAGTGCCATGCTAGAAGAGGAGAAAACCTTTTTAGCTGACTGTTCCATTTTCTTTGAGTCCCTGTCAGCTGGGGCCTGTGAAAAAGCGCCTGAAGATTGCTTGGAGCAGGATGCTTGCACCACCAAACTCTCTGGAGATGTATGAGAAGAGAGAAAATCTGGATCCCCTGGTGCGGTCCTATACCTTCTAGCCACAGCTTTAGAAACGGCAGGCGAAGAGAGTGGTTTATGCCAAACCTCGAGGATAGGATCCAACAAAGCTTCATTAAAGGATAACAGAGGCTCAACTGTGGAGGAAGGTGAATGCAAAACCTCTGTCAGCAAATTTGGTTTATATTTGGCAGAAGGTAACTGCAAATCCAAAAGATCTGCAGCTTTCCTTATCACCAAATGGTAGGGAGCTACCTCTTGAGGAGGAGAAGCCCTTGTAGAAGAGAGTTCCCTCTCTGGAGAGGTATCCAAACCACTCGCCTCCTGAATTCCCTCGAATTCATCCAGAGACTCTTCTAACTCGCCCTCCTCTACTTCCTCTCTACGATACTGCTCCTCTTCTAAAAGCCTCTGAGCCTCTCTCCTTGAACGAATCTGCGGACGCAGCCTCGGTGGCATAGTACACGGCGCCGACTGCTCCGGAGTTGGCGTCGAAGGAGGCTCGATATCTACACGAGGCCGAGAGGAGGGCTCACCAGACAGCGCCGAGGATTCGATCGACGGCGTCGAGACTCTCGGCATGAAGGGTGCCTGGGCATAGTGCTGGGGTACGCCCAAGTTGAATGCCAGCGGACCCACGGGACCAGAAGGTGCTCCGGAAGGAAAGACGCCCTTGCAAATACTCCGTCCATAGCATTTAAAAATGCGACGGATCCGCCCCTGGATCCGGAAACTGTGGATATGGATTCGAGCCAGTATCCAAACGGGGAGCGTCCGACGTCGGAACGATCGGATCCACTGCCGAATCCAACGGTTCAATCTCAGGCACAGGAAAAGATGGAACATCCTGAACCGGTTCGTGTCTGAAGCCGGTGAATCCCTCGGCGCCGGAGTGCCTCTAGGCAAAGGAGACTTTTCCGGAATCGCACGAGGAGAAGGAGAGGGCGAAGAAGATACAAAGTCCTTACGGCAACGTCGAGGTGCAGGCGAAGACGACCTCGAAGCCTTACCCTTCGTCGAGCGGCGCCGAGATCCATGTCTTCTTTTTTTTGTGCATTCTCGACTTCGATGTATGCGAAGTCGACGGCTTCGACTTATCACGCTTACGCCCTCTTCCTTCTTTTTCACCTTGGCCAGAAACAACTTGGCTTCCCGTTCTTTAAGTGCTTTAGGATTCATTTTCCTGCAACATGAACAGTCCTCCACGTCGTGATCCGACGACAAGCACCATAAACAATCTTCATGGGGGTAGGTGATGGACATGTGACCCCAACATTCCCTACAGGGCTTAAAACCAGACTTCCTCGAAGACGACATCACTTCTAGCAACAGTTAAAGCAGAAGGAACAACAAAGTAACTCCACAAAATATGGAGAGTGCTAGAAAACCGTTACGCGTCGACGGCGCGGAAAAAAGGGAACGGACTTCATCACGCCGACGAGGCTCTCTTTTGGCTCCGGTGACGTCATTCGGAGTCGCGAGCGGAGACGATGTCCTCATCGGTGTGGAGAGCTAGGAAAAAATGTCCACGGAATGCTGGTGCAGGGGATATTCATAAGGTGAGGAATCCACAGGCAGATGTATCCATCAGAAATGACCTTATCCCCGGAGACTGGGTCTTGATGAAAAAGCATGTGCAAGAGAGTTGACTGGAGCCCACTTTCCAGGTGATTCTAGTCACTACAACTGCCGTAAAGTGCCAAGGTCCCCCCTAACTGGGTGCAAGATGCAACACTTCCCGAGTTCTGTGTCCCCTTGATGATGTAACAGCACCTCTTCCAGAAGTGCTGCTGGTGGTCGAGAGACCACAGGAGCAGGTTAGTTAAGCTGCAGGGACCAACAAGAATGTGAAAGAGCACTTTTTTGGTATGGGGGTCTTGGAGAATCATCAACTGAAGTTGAAGACAAATAATCTAGTCCTGTGGTAGTGACTGAACCAGACTCAGACACTGATGATGGGCCTTGTGCTGTTGAACCGCGAGTAGCAGCAGGAGAACGTTTACCGAGGAGACAGGAGAAAGGGAGACTGGTTCTGCAAGGGAAACGTGGGCTCCAGGCTATTCCAAAAGATACTGGGGATTCTGACCTGAGTGATGAATGAAGTGAGGGGACTGTATGTATAAGATCAAAACGAGCTAGAGTGCCCTGTCGAAGATATTCCCCTGAATGGACCTACTTTGCTGCAAATGACAGAGAGAGAGAGAGTTCTGGGATTTCTGGGATAATCGTGAAGATTCAACTGAAACTTCAAGAACTTGATCTTCAGTTTTATCTTTTCTGAATTTCCTTTGTTAACAAGATTGAGTGACTTCAGACATCTTATCCTGGATGTGGCTGAAGTTCCTTTCCTGGATGCGAGTAAATTCCCTGTGCTAGTAGACATATTGAAACATTTCATTTTGGAACTGATTGTCAATGAACTTGAACCTTTTCTTAACGGAGACACTTAAATAGACTTTGTAAAAGTAGTTAGACTTTTCTAAAAGTCGCATGAACGTTTGAACATAATGAAGTTACTGCATACTTAATGAACTCTAATTTTGCCATTTGCACAAGTGGCAATCGACAGCGAGGACTCTGCTGCTGCTAAGTTCAACCCAATGGAACACTTGTAGAGAAGTAATTAAAGCCAATACTAATATTTTTAGACGTAGATACATATTAGCAGGCACACTAATAGTTGCAGTTGTAGTACTGATCATTTTCCTTGTAAGATTATACCCATCTACATCTAATTCAGTAGAGACAAAGTCTACAAGTAATCCCAAACCTCCACACCTTATAAGTAAGAGCTTGTATCCATTAGATGAGTCAGAATTGTACATAGAAACACCTATAGGCGATTATTCTGCAAATGCTTATTTTAAACTGGTATATGAGTATATTGACACAATGGATGCCAGGGATTTCTACACCTGTACGCAATTGCCTGCATTAGCGGCAGAAGGTGTTACTCACCACCATATCCCTTTGACTTATGGAGTTACCTGTAGTATTGTGATGAGCCTCCTGTATGGAATGGAATAAATATTGTTTTTCCAATCAGGATTTAGTTTTTTCAGAGCTCTCCATACTTGAGCTTCTAAGTCGTCATATTGACCCCAATGCTAAGGTACCTGGAATCAATTAAAGGTTCTATAAACCCACCATGGCCATAGACACTACTTATGCTCACAGACACAATTTGACTTGTATTCTAACAGAAGATGAGAAGACATTTGTACATTTGGTTGAGGACAGAAGAAATGTAGAATCTAGGTCAAAGACAGACACGAATATTAAGAATGAACATAAGTGGACTGTTAGAAAACAGGACCTGCTTGCAGTGTCCCCCTAGTTTTTGCCCCATTTGAGACCCCTGGATGCTAGATTTCTGACTCTGAGTGTGTCCTGGGCTCTGCTGGGCAGGCCTAGGGCCAATTCTATGTTGAAAATATCCACTGGTATGTTGAAACACACACATGCATTAAGGTACACTAGGTATTAAGGTACACAGGGGGATTGAAACTACCTATAAGTCTCTAGTATATAATAGGGAATGGCTGTTTAAAGGCCAGCATTACTTTCTGCACTGGCATGGGTGTACTGCTTATCGCCCAAGTTCATTTTAAAAGCAGCCCTGAGTTGCAGCACTGCTCTTAAAAGTAAATTCACTGCAAACTCGACTTTGGTGGTAGGGGCACTTACAAAGGAATAATCTACAATATTGTTGCATTTTAGGTACTCCCAGGATCTTCCCTAGGTGTCCCAGGAGTGGGAGGAGTGGGGGGGCTCTGGTAAATATAAGGAGTGCCCATAAAAATATGTTTTATATGCTCTGGGGATAGAGAAATTGCACATTTCACTTTCCCCATTGTAGTAAAGTGCTTCCCAAAATCAACTATGGTGCTAGGAGCACTGTGGAATGTGGATCTACATTCATGTTCAGAACCCCACCCAAGATCTACAATAGGTGTCCCAGAGGTGGGGGGGGGGGGTCATGTAACTATTAGAAGGGTCTTTACAAAATATGTTTTATATGTCCTGGTGTTGGAGAAATTGCACATTCCATTTTCAACATTGTAGATTCCCAGCCATATAGGATAACATTGCAATAGCTTCCAGACCCATGGATTGTGTTTTGGACACTTTGGACCCTCAAGAGGAAAGTCAAGAAGAAGTTCCAGAAGTTTAGAGCAACTTTGGAAAAAAGCTCCATAAGGGGACCAACTCAACCGTGAGAGCCAATTCGCCCACCTTCAACCGCGACATGGCCAGGACTCTAGGACCATCCAACTGAAAAGCTCCGGAGGTACAACTTCCAGACTTTGAGCAGCTCCCTGAAAAGCAAGCTGGCGAAACCTCACTGAATCTGGCCTGGCGAAGAGCATCGAGGGACCCCGGCAGTAAAAGCTCCAGAAGAGTTTATAAGTCTGAAGGCACAATTCTGACGAGGTCTACCGCGTGTGGTATCCAAGCAGAGCTCCATCGTGGTCGGACTGAAACTTTGACTTTGGCTTGAGCATGACCATATGTCCCGAGTGCCGCTATTGGTTTCTAAGCACTAGAAAGTGTTTATTCTTTAAAAATTCCCATCTCTGATTCCCTACATTGAATTTTTGTTGTTTTAGTGTCATTTTAAAGATAAAAATATTTACCATTTGTATAAATTGGTGTTGGATTTCATTGTGGGTTGTGTCTTAATTATTTACTGAATTGGTGTTTTTAAATGCTGTACATACCTGTCTCCTAATTTAAGCCTGCCTGCTCACAGCCAAGCTGCCCAGGGTTGAGCATGGGAATAATTTACTGAGACCTGTACTGTACCCTAGACTGAGTTAGTGGCCTTATTGCCAGTGGTAGATGCATCTCAACCGCTACTAATAACCCACTTTCCAACATGGACTAAGGAGGAACTAGAGCATTTAAGGGCAGGGGATCAGGCAGCATTGATCCTAGATTGGAACTATAAGGGGAAATTATGCATATTTGTAAAGAGGTCTTCCTTTGACAATCAATGTATGGGAAAGTTTGAGTGTGACCATATATTTGAAGTTAGGGGAATTTTGAATTTAATCCTGCTGGGCAATGACTCAGTTATTCTCGGAGTCTATTATATTTGTGGAGGACATGCCTATTTCATATTGCCCAGAGGCGGTTATGGTACTTGTTACCTAGGTGTAGTTTTCCCAAATATTTATCATGTAGATCACCTTGATGACCCTGTGTGGGAACCGAATTCCAGGCCTAAACGAGGTGTTACTGCTGGTGAAGTAGTGGGAGATATTTTTGGTGTGATGATTCCATCTGTAGGTGTCATTTAAATTATATAAAATCAGAATGTTATCCACTACAGTAGATAAGCTACCTACTAGTACAGATGGAGCTTTATTGGAAGTAAATATGGAACAGGTCCAAGGTTTTTGAAAACCGTTTTGAGTTAGGCATTCTGCTCGCAAAGGAGGGCAGAATCTGTTGGATATTAAAGGTCCAGCAATGCTGCACCTACATTCCTGACAAGAGTTAGGGCTTGAAGAAGTTTATCAAGAATATTTCTGACTTGCAGGAGTTGAAAGCAACAGATGCTTGGGAAGCTATTGGAAACTGATTTTCTGCTGTAAGCAAATGGTTTGGAAACCTGGGAAGCAGAATTTTAAATCCCTTAAAGTTGTGATCTTTAGGGGATATAAGTGCATGAAATTCAAACAGGGAGCGAAGACAAAGAGGGCGGACGTAGAGTTAGAGGAGAGTCAGAGTAGATAATATGATGACATGAAAAGTCTGTAAGAATCTAAACGAAAGATGCTTAAAACCATGAGGTTTTAGCTGGTCCCTTTGATACAAAGTGATTGTAATATGTGATAGCTTGATTTGCCATCAGAGCAGGGACTAGAGCAGCATCATTTTGGCTCTACCTTTTATGTTTGACCAGGCCACATATATATTTAAACATGGCCTCATATATTCGTGTGACTTAATATTATTAACGTAATGTGGTGCACCGAATAGCTATAGAAAGTGCATTTACGGTGTAAATTCGACATTTATACAAGTGAGCATGCTGTTTTCCTTACAGTCACTTCAAATTGCATATCTGCATTTGTATGATTTGAAGAATGATGTTAACTCTCATATAATCATGTACTCATTTGAATAGTACTCTGTACTCTATATTGTACATGTATATTTATCCATAATCATGCATTTAAACATGAACTGAAGTGTTTGCAACATTAACTTGACCAAAGGCCTTAAGTACTTGGATTTCTTAGTGTTTAACTTTAACAAGAAGCTTTCTCGGTTTGCGATGTTTTTCTCTCCTCTGCAGGTGCAGTCGTATGAGCTAAAGAACAGAGAAAGGTACATTGTGTGTGAGAGATAGTAAGGTTCAAGAGGAGTACTTTTGGCAAGGACTAGAAGCCTTAACGAACAAAGGGAAGACTATTGTCCGTGAGGAATTAGAGATGGGAAGACTCCCCAGACGTTCTGATGGGCGGACCAAAGGAAAGGAGTTTAAAGCGTAGTTGCCAAGTTTAACTGTGTGAAGGTGGACAGTAATGAGACACATATGGGATTCTTGATTTGTTTTTGTAGGTTTAATTAGTGTTTAACAAACTTCAAGTTCAGTCAGATTCCTTTTAGACTCAGAGGGGTATAGACCTCTGTGTGATATAGCTGTTGTGTGGCTTTATGCTATACAATACTCTTTATTCTGGAGAACTTCTAAAGAAGTTCCACTATGCTGACACCTTCCTACTTTACTGGATCTGATTAGATGTTTCCCCAATCTGTGGTTTTAGTTCAGGCTTAGCTTAGGAAATTTAGCCTTCCTCATGCATCATAGGCAAGAGTACTGCAAATCCTATACTGATCACCATATTTTATTCCTTATTTTTTGCATTATTATTACCGAATTCCTTGCATTTTCCATGCTATGGAGGCTGAACTTTGTTGGACAATTTGGCCAGACAGTAGTCATTCTGTACTTTTACAATATATTCTTATAATATATAAGAATTGTGTGCATAAGTCTGATTTGGAATTTGGAATAACCCCATACTTAATCTCATTTACCGACGTTGGGTCCTAACTGTGGCCGAATTGGTTACACTGTAAATTTAATTTCTGGATAATATTAGCTCCCTTTTATTCCTTAGCACCTACAAATCTCAGATGCAGTGAAATTTGGGCAGAGGGCTTGGTGCTCTAGCACATGCAATGGACAGCAAGTGTTTTAATCAAGAGCAAAACTGTAGGAGACTTGAAACACCATGGCACACAGTAGGGGATCACAATGTCCCCAACATTATTAGTGCCTTCAATAGAGCAGCTATCTGAGTATCTTATGTCCTCATTTACAACTGTATGAGCTGTCTAAAAAGATACATAGGACTTCATATCACAGACCACTCTCAGGTATTTGATAGTCCAAACCTTGTACAAATGCTACAAAAAAACTATAAGACTTTTCAGCACTGACAGGATCACTCTAATTAAAATACTGACCATGCTCTTATCTTTGTTTTATGACTATATGGTCTCTCTTTGTGCAACATTTTTTTATAGAAAAGGAGAGACTATGACTTCAGAATTTTGTTTGGGTGGCTAAACATCTTGGTAGTAATTTACAGGGATTAAAGCTTCTTATAGAAGGAGGTTGTTTATCCAGTCATGATTTTTGTTGGAAAAATACCCCACTCCCACACCGGAAAGGGTGGTGGTAACGGGGTCTCTCCAGACATACACTGTGGTAGCTTGGCTCGAGTGGTCAGGAATCAGGCACCGTGCTAAGCATACGTCATACCCATACAATAACCATGCGTGCATCCGTTCCAAAAACGACTCTACACCGTAAACATTATGAAAATATCTCTGTTTATCTTCTTTTTCTCTTAGTTACTGATTAAATAAATAATAACACAATCACCATATACAAGGCTTTTTCTGTGGAAGGATACGTCAAATATATACTGTCTTAATGATTCAATAAATAGGGGAGATCATAAATAATTAAGGCATAAATGTAGGAGAGTAGGGTCTGCTTTCTATGTTCACCCCCACTTTTTGCTTTTGCTTTACTGGTTTACGACTTAGATGTGGCTGTGGGCCTGCTAATCAGACCCACAGCCCTGCTGTTCTCTCTCTAAATTACTACTATGTACTTTAGGTGCATAACCCATTTGGATAGGATCACCTTATTGGCCCCTGTACAGTGTACCCTAGGTACCCAGGGCATAGGTGTACCCTAGGCCTACCAGGGGCTGCAGCATGTATTGTGCCACCCCTGGCCTGGCCTTCCATTTTGACACAACTGGCTGATCACTCAGCTGGGGCAAGGTCGTGTAATCACCCCTTGCTTAGGTGTAGTATTCCTATACCTAACTTACATATAGACACATGTGTACCTATCAGTCACTCCTATGGCAGGCCTTGACAATCCTGGAGGCAGAGTGCTTGGTAACATGTGAGATGGTGCTCTAGCATGAGCTGAGCCTGTCTGCAGCTTTCGGAACCTTGTCCTTATAGCTGTTCTATGATATAGCCTACCATATACTCTTAAAGTGCCTTATAATCTTAGACGGTTATGGTAACTATGGTTGGGCTTTATCAAAACATGTCGTGTAAGGTGTCTAACACTCGGGAATAATACCCCCATGCCATTTCTGGACATGAGAATATTATTCCCCCCTTCTAGAGGGAAAGACATGTTAAAATCATACTTCAACTGTTAGCCTCTGACCAAAGCCTCAGCATCACAAAATGGATGCTGCTGCCACGACACAAGTCTGACCTCCTGCTGCTGGGAGTGATCCCAGCCAGGGAGGCCTGGACAATAGGTTTCCTGCTTGGGGAGGTGCTAGCACCTCCCCAGACAGCCTTTAGTGTATTGGGGCAGGGTGGGCTGAAAGGAATGAGACATGCCTGGGGCACACAAGGTGTTCCTTGCATAGTCCAGTTCAAACCGGCGCTGGGGCACTCCAGCCCCAGCTCTGGCGCGAAACTGGACAAAGGGAAGTGGGTGTAACCACCCCCTCCCAGGTCCCACCCATAAGGCGTGACCTAGCAGGTATCCCAGCCCCCCAGATTAGTATAAAAGTGGGAGTTGGGCCTCAAGACTTTAGATTATCCTGAACCTGCAAAACTGAACAGAAACTCTGGACCTTCGACATTCGACGAAAGAAGAAGACTGAAGAATCTCCCTTGTAGCCAAGGAGTGGCTACCCTGTGCAAACAGGCACCATCAAGTGACTACCCTTTGCTTTGTGAAACGTTCGACGAGGAACCGACTGCAGAGCCCGACCAGAGCCTTGATTTCCAGACTTCTCCGACCCTCATCCACATCTGCAGCAGAGCTGAGATCCGTGGAGGCGACGAGCGACGTGGGACCGGCTACCTGGGAAAAGTGGCTAGTAACTTACAGCGCAGCTTCTGAGGTACCCTCGAAGTTGTGCACCGGGGATTGAGAAGCCCCAACCCCAAGCACCATCTGCACCGAAGACCAGCCCCCCACACTCCACGAGTCCTGCGTGGGGCCCTTCAGCATTTTCCTGCTTGCCGCGTCTGTCCGGTTGCTTGCCCGCTGGCTAGTGGCCTCTGTGACGACGCTCCCTGAAATCTTCTGCGCTGGTTTGGCTCCTCCAGACTGGCTCCCGCTTCTCTGCAAAGAAGAAGCACCCCAGACCTTCCTGGTCTGCACCAGAAGCAAGTCCCTTGTTCTTCGTGGGTTCCGCTTGCCAAGGCTTGGTGAGTCCTAGTCCAACTTCGACGCCGCCGACAGCAAGAGCCTTCGTGGGACAGCTCGCCTCCTGGTCCTGGTCGTCCTCGACGCTTCCTGGTCCTCCTGGCTGCAGCGACAAGCTTCACCTTCACCTGCAACCCTTCACGACATCGCCTGGTTCCTTCCTGGTTCCACGTGGTCACTGGCTAGTGACCTTGACTCTGTCCCCTCTGCTTGCAGGTTTCTTCTCTTCTTGATCCCAGCCTTGGGATCCACCGGACACTCTCTCCTGACTGCCTGTCAGCATCTTTCTTCAGGCATCCATAGGAGTCGACGACGAAAACGACGCATCTTCACCCCTATGCACCCGCAGCCTGTGGGCTAGGTAACTTGGGTACTCCGGTGCTCATCAGGATAGTGACTATCCTAGTGTCTAGTTTTCAAGTCTCAACTTCCTAGCTACTCCGGAAGTGTCCTAAATCTATCTATTTCTAAACTGTAACATTGCTATTGACTTTTACGCATTACGCGTGAGTGTTTCCACTCTGCACACGAATCCCGTGGGCCTCCCACTTCCTAACTAACGCTAGTGTAGTGTAGCCCCAGCGATTCCCTAGGCCTAGGCCTATTCTATTTCCGTGACAGTGGTTCTTATACCACTTATTTAGTATATGGTTTGCGTGGCCCCTAGGGCCTAACTGTATTACTTACCTGTGTGACTTACTGTATGCATTAATAAGACTGTGTTGTACTTACCTCTAAACTCATAAAGAGTGCTGAGGGTTTGCTTAGAATAAATACACTTTATTTTATATATATATCTGTTGTGGTGTCCTTTCATTTGGTATTCAAGGGATTATATATGGTATCACAGCTGGCTTCACATGCCATTCAGAGTTTAGCCTAAGACTGCTCTTGTCCATGCTACCACTAGGATAGCTGGTCTATAAGGTTGACTTTACAACCAATCACCATAAGGGTATTTGGACTGATATAAGGTGTACACTATAACTAGTGACATCATACATCAGGCCAACTTCTCACAATAAATATAAGTGCATTACATACAGGCAATTAAATATTATGAGGCAATAAATACTGCAAGCCAATAAATATTGTGCGACAATAAATACTGTGGAACAATAAATACAGTGAAGCAATAAATAGGTTAAATACAATAAATACAGTGCTCTCAATAAATAATTAAAAGCTGACAGTGACACTCATAGAATCAGATCACATTTAGATTTCTATGGGCTGATTTGGCCCAGTCACAGCTTGTGGTTAGATGGATGGCTTGAGGGTGTCTACTCCCTGGCTTGGACAAGGCTGAGGCCTAAACTGAGGTAGATAATGGGGGGAGATTCTAGAGACCTGGCTCTCTCACTCTACACAACCCCTCTGAATTAGTCTCAGCTCACCCCTGGCACAATCAAGCTGGTTCCAGCACCTCTCTAGCCCCTAGGGTAGTCTCTCAGGATTCCACAGGGCCTTAGGCGCCCTCTATTCCACTTACTGCCCTTTTTCTGAAGCTCCGACGCCGCTGGAGTCGTGTCGACGCCGTGAGGCGGTTCCGGTTCGATGTCGGCGGCCTCGGCGCAATGTCAGTTCTTGACGATGCCGGTAGGCGGTTCCGGTTCGATGTCGGCGGCCTCGGCTCGATCTCGTCCTCCGGTTCGATGACGTCGGGCAGTCTTGGCTCGATGTCGACTTCAGGCGGCTCCGGTCCGATGGCGACCTCAGGTTCGATGACGTCGGCCGGCCTTGGCTCGAT
The DNA here is from genome assembly GCF_964204655.1 of Triturus cristatus. Lineage (NCBI taxonomy): Eukaryota > Metazoa > Chordata > Amphibia > Caudata > Salamandridae > Triturus > Triturus cristatus. The sequence goes on along the minus strand of NC_140581.1, from coordinate 762,826,672 downwards.
GTCGACTTCCTGCGGCTCCGGAGTGCGATCCCCACTCCCGACCTCCGGTGCTCCTCTCCTCAGGTTCCGGCGACTCCGGAGTGCGACCTCCACTCCCGACCTCCGGTGCTCCTCTCCTCAGGTTCCGGCGACTCCGGAGTGCGATCTCCACTCCCGACCTCTGGCACGCTTCACCTCGGTCTCCGGCGACTCCGGAGGGCGGACTTCACTCCCCCGTCGACGCCGCTCACTCGACCTCGGGTGACTTCCTCCTCGACCTCTGGTACTCTCTACGACCTCCGTCGGCGGCCTCTCTCGACCTCTGGCGGCTCCGGGTACGACGTCTGCTTTTCCAGTCAGCGCCGCTTCTCCACCACGGGCTCCGGGTCTCTAGGCTTCTCGACGTCGGACTCCAGGAAAACCAATAATCAGGTCAGGACTTTGCTGTTCTTTGCTTCTAAGGCCTGTTCCTGCTGTCCAGGTCCTTAAGATGGTTTTTCTTGCTTCTTCCCACACAGGGCTCCAGGCTGGGCTCAGTCAGTAGGGACTAGTATCAAGGGTGGGTTTATGGACCCCACTCCAGGCACAAGTTTCCACCCCTGCTGCCTCACTCCTTCCTCCTTCAGGTTTCTGCTGCTCTCTCTTCACCAGTCAGGTGCCAACTGCCAGCTCCAACTGCCAACTCTCTGACTTAGCTTCCCAACATTCTAAACCGCCTCCAACTGTCACAGGGTTCCAGAATGTTGCAGAAGGTTCTAGTAGGTTCCAGTGGGTTCTGATGATGTCACAGGTGGCCACCATTTTGTGCTCCAGGCCCTCAGACAGAAGTTCCAGGGGTAGATAAAATGGCTCCCTGAATCTGCAGCAACACTAAAAAGTCTGGTGGTTCCCAAAAAGGAAAAATTCTAACAGGGTTTGAGGCAAAAGGGGGACAAAATAAATAATGATGAGGAGGGACCACCCAAAGGGCTGACAGGTCTAACACGCGTCCCCCCCAGCTGAAAGTGGGGAGAGCTACCCAACCCCTTGGGAGTTCTCATCACTAAGGCGGAAATACCTTGAGAGACCGTCTGCATTGGCGTGGTCCACTCCAGGCCGATGTTCCACCTGAAAGTCCATTCCCTGTAGGGAGATAGACCACCTCAACAACTTGGGATTCTCCCCCTTCATCTGCATCAGCCAACGAAGGGGTCTGTGGTCGGTCTGAACTAGGAAGTGCGAGCCAAACAGGTATGGCCGCAGCTTCTTCAGAGCCCATACCACTGCAAAGGCTTCTCGCTCTATTGCACTCCACTTCTGTTCCCTGGGAAGTAGTCTCCGGGATAGGAAGACCACGGGTTGATCCAGACCCTCTTCATTGAGTTGCGATAACACTGCCCCAATGCCATGTTCTGATGCATCTGTCTGGACAATGAACTCCTTGGAGAAGTCTGGGGCCCTTAAGACCGGGGCCTCGCACATGGCTTGCTTCAGCTTCACGAAGGCCTGCTGACAAGCCTCCGTCCAGACTACCCGTCGAGGTTGTTTCTTGGACGTAAGCTCCGTGAGGGGGGCTACGATGGTACCGTACCCCTTCACGAAGCGGCGGTAGTATCCCGTGAGGCCCAGAAAAGCTCGGACCTCAGTCTGTGTCTTGGGGGGTTCCCAGGCCATGATGGCCTCGATCTTCGCCTGGAGGGGTTGCACCGCTCCCCTACCCACCAAGTGTCCAAGGTACACTACCGATCCCTGCCCGATCTGGCACTTGCTGGCCTTGATCGTCAATCCAGCTTGTCTCAGGGCCTGGAGAACAGCTTGCAGGTGACGCAAGTGATCCTCCCAGCTGTTACTGAAGACGGCTATGTCATCCAGATAAGCAGCAGAGAAACTCTCCATTCCGGTGAGGATCTGGTTTACCAGGCGCTGAAACGTGGCAGGTGCGTTCTTGAGCCCAAAGGGCATCACACAGAACTGGTAGTGGCCATTGGGCGTGGAGAAGGCTGACCTTTCCCTTGCTCCATCAGTCAAGGAGATCTGCCAGTACCCAGAAGTAAGGTCAAAGGTACTTAGATATTGGGCAGCTCCCAGCCGGTCAATCAATTCATCCGCCCTAGGGATCGGATGGGCATCAGTTTTGGTCACTGAATTCAGTCCCCGGTAGTCCACACAGAACCTCAGGTCCGGTTGGGCACCCGGTGGTGCAGCTTTTGGTACTAGTACCACCGGACTGGACCAGGGGCTGCTAGAAGGTTCGATCACTCCTAGCTCCAGCATCTTAGTGACTTCACCGTTAATGCTGGCCTTCACCTTTTCTGACATCCGGTAGATCTTGGACTTCACAGGTGGGCTGTCTCCTGTGTCCACGTCATGGACGCACAGGTGAGTCCTACCCGGGACAAGGGAGAACAACGAAGAGTACTGTCCCAGGACCTGGCGGCAGTCCTCCTGCTGTTCAGGAGTTAGAGATGGGGAGAGAATCACTCCCTCCACCGACCCATCCTTTTCTTGAGACGCAAACAAATCGGGGAGAGGCTCGCTTTCCGCGTCCTCTGCTCCGTCAGTCACCATCATCAAGATGACTTCGGGCCTCTCGTGGTGGGGTTTGAGGCGGTTGGCGTGCAGCACCCGTAGGGGCTGACGAGGGGTCTTCAGGTCCACCAAGTAGGTAGCCTTACCCTTCTTCTCCAACACCTCAAAGGGTCCTGACCAGCGATCCTGGAGGGCACTAAGCTCTCCTGGTTCGATCACCCACACCTTCTGGCCAGGCTCCAACTCCACCGGGTGAGCGTTGTGGTCATACCACGCCTTCATTACTGCTTGGCTGGCCTCCAAGTTGTCAGAAGCTTGCTTCCACAACTTAGCCATTTGGCTCCGGAAGGCCAGCATGTAGCTCACCACATCCTGGGGAAGCTTCCTGGGAGTTCTGTCCCATCCGTCTCTCACCAGGTTGAGAGGTCCACGTACAGGGTGCCCATACAGAAGCTCGAAGGGGCTGAAACCCACTCCCTTCTGTGGCACTTCCCTGTAGGAAAAGAGTAAACAGGGTAGGAGGACGTCCCATTTCCTCCGCAGGCTTTCAGGCAGACTTCTGATCATGCCTTTCAAGGTTTTGTTAAACCTCTCCACCAGACCATTGGTCTGGGGGTGGTAAGGAGTTGTGAACCGGTAGGTCACTCCACACTCCTTCTACATGGCCCGCATGTACGCTGACATGAAGTTGGTCCCCCTGTCGGACACAACTTCCTTGGGAAAACCCACTCGGGTAAAGATTCCCATCAGGGCCCTAGCCACAACAGGTGCTGTTATGGTCCTCAGAGGTATTGCCTCTAGGTACCGTGTGGCATGATCCACCAGATCCAGGATAAACCTGTGACCAGCTGTAGTAGGTGGATCTAACGGACCCACAATGTCGATGCCCACCCTTTCAAAGGGGGTGCTAACGACAGGAAGTGGTTCCAGGGGAGCTTTCAGCTTCACCCCTGTTTTCCCACTGGCTTGGCAAGACACACATGTCCGGCAGTAGGTATCGGACGACACTTTCATTTGAGGCCAATAAAAGTGTGGGACAAGACGGGCGAAGGTCTTGTCTTGCCCCAGGTGTCCTGCCAATGGGATCTCGTGAGCCAACTCCAGAAGGAAGGCTCGATAACGTTGAGGGACTACCAAGGCTCGTGAAGAGTCGTGTAGGGGTGCCTTGGGTTCACTGTAGAGGAGGCCATCCTCCCAGTAAACACTGTAGTTCCCTTCATCGTTCCCTGCTGCCTGGGCTTGGGCCTGACGCCTTAGCCCCTCAAGGGTAGGGCACTCCCTCTGGCCCTGGCAGAATTCCTCCCTGGACGGGCCTCCCTCCACGTGCCACTCGGCCGGGATGGGTAGGTCCTCCAGTTTGGTAACATCCCCCACCGCAGACTCCTGGTCCACCACCTCCGGTGGCCTATCCGTCCTACGGGGTGTGGACGCCGAGGCAGGCTCCTCCTGTCCTCGGTTCTTCCCTTGACTGGCAGCTGGCTGGGCCTTTGTTCCAGGCTCCAGCCGAAACGAACTCCCTCTCCGGGTAGTCGCGGGCCTTGTGCTCACACAGGCCCAGTCAGGTGTACCCAGCATCTCAGTATGAGTCCGGTATTCCACCTCCTTCCAAGCATTGTGCTCCATGTCATTCCCCAGTAGACAATCGACTGGCACGGCAGGGCTTACGGCAACTCGAAGTGAACCTGCAACCCCCCCCCATTCAAAGGGAACCTCGGCCACTGGATAGTGGCCTGTTCTGCCGTCAGCCATCGCGGCTGGGTGGAGTACATCGGGAATTACCTGCTCTGGAGACACCAGTTGGCTACGTACCATAGTCATACTGGCTCCTGTGTCTCTCAGAGCCTCCCCTCCCCGTTGATGGTGACCCACTGCCCATACTTTACGGTATTTGCGGGCACCTGGATCTTAGGAACCATCTCCCGTTCTCCCAGGGACCCTAAAGTGACACCCGCCCACTCCCTTCCCTTAGTTAAGGGCATCTCCTCCCCGAGCACTACACTAGCTACTCCGGGGGCCTTTCCTCCGATGGGAGGGGGTGGTCGTTTCGGGCACTTCGCGTCTCCCTTGTAGTGTCCAACGCCACCGCACTCGTAGCAATGGACAACCCTTGGCTGCTGACTCTGGCCAGGATTAGGGTTTCTGGGTGGGTTAGCCCTAGGGGTGAATCCTGTTCCCTTTCCTTGGAAATTATTTTGGGGGCCTTTGGAGAACTCCTTTTTCTTTTCCCCTCCCTCTTTCTTCTGGGGGGCGCCCTGTCCGGCCTTTTGAGTATCCCCTCCAGTCCCCCTTGTGGACACCCGGGTACTAGCCCAAATGTCCGCCTCCTCAGCAAGCTTCCGGGGACTGGTCAGCTTGCTATCCACCAGGTGTTGACGCAGTTCAGGGAAACATTTTTCGAGCAGGTGTTCCTTCAGTACTAGATCAAACAACCCCTCGTAGTTCCTCACTTCACTGCCCTGAATCCAACCCTCTAGTGCCTTCTTTGCATAGTCCAGGAAGTCCACCCAATTCTGCGTGCCCAGTTTGTGACTACCCCGGAACTTCTGTCTGTACTTTTCGGGTGTTAGTCCAAACTTTCTTATGAGCGCCACTTTCATGGTGGGGTAGTGGGTCTGCTCATCCTCCTCGAGGGCCAATAAAGCATCCCTACCAGCTGGAGGCATGTACTTATACAATCCCGCTCCCCAGTACTTCTCTGGAACCCCATGGGCCCTTAACGAGACCTCATAGGCCGCTAGCCACTTGGCGATATCGTCACCCACCCCATAGCTAGCTACTATGTCCTTTGGCAGGTAGGGTTTGGGTTCCCTGGTGTACTCTCGTTCTTCGCTGTCACCGTTAGGTACAGGGTGTGCCCCGATTCTCAGGATCTGAAGATCTATCTCTTTCAGCCTTATCTCATGAGCCATCCTCTGTTCCTCCTTCTCTTTCTCCAGCCTTGCTAAGTCCCATGTGAGCTGTCTTTTCTCCCTCCGGTCTGTTAACTCCACTTCAGATAAGCCACCGCTAGAGGCACTGCTGCCCTTCCTGGAAAGTGTCCTGGGCCCCGCTAACAGGTTCCCCACCTCAGGTTGGTACAAACCAGCTCCCTCACTGTCGGGCTCTCTATCCCTGTCCTCCTCCTCAGCCTTGCTTTCTCGGCGTGCCTCCCCCCAAGCCCTTAAGCTGGTTTGGAGTGCACCCTTCTTTGCTCCTGGGGGACAATACACCACCTCCCGCTAACAAAACTCCCTGAGTTGGGCCACAGTGTACGTTTCTAAATTCTCCAGTACAAACTCCATCTTGCCCACTCAGGTCAGAGGACAGTTATTTGCAGTAACTATGCAGCGGGGTACCTTATATAATACCTCCTCCCACCACCAGAGTAAATTTGGAAAAACAAAAACTCACAATTAGGAAGGCCGCTTTGAGAAAACTCCCGGTGTAGGCCTATGGACTACCCACAGTTATTGTTGAGTATACGTAGGCACAGCTCTATCCCACCACTGAACACCAATTATGTTGGAAAAATACCCCACTCCCACACCGGAAAGGGTGGTGGTAACGGGGTCTCTCCAGACATACACTGTGGTAGCTTGGCTCGAGTGGTCAGGAATCAGGCACCGTGCTAAGCATACGTCATACCCATACAATAACCATGCGTGCATCCGTTCCAAAAACGACTCTACACCGTAAAAATTATGAAAATATCTCTGTTTATCTTCTTTTTCTCTTAGTTACTGATTAAATAAATAATAACACAATCACCATATACAAGGCTTTTTCTGTGGAAGGATACGTCAAATATATACTGTCTTAATGATTCAATAAATAGGGGAGATCATAAATAATTAAGGCATAAATATAAGTGCATTACATACAGGCAATTAAATATTATGAGGCAATAAATACTGCAAGCCAATAGATATTGTGCGACAATAAATACTGTGGAACAATAAATACAGTGAAGCAATAAATAGGTTAAATACAATAAATACAGTGCTCTCAATAAATAATTAAAAGCTGACAGTGACACTCATAGAATCAGATCACATTTAGATTTCTATGGGCTGATTTGGCCCAGTCACAGCTTGTGGTTAGATGGATGGCTTGAGGGTGTCTACTCCCTGGCTTGGACAAGGCTGAGGCCTAAACTGAGGTAGATAAAGGGGGGAGATTCTAGAGACCTGGCTCTCTCACTCTACACAACCCCTCTGAATTAGTCTCAGCTCACCCCTGGCACAATCAAGCTGGTTCCAGCACCTCTCTAGCCCCTAGGGTAGTCTCTCAGGATTCCACAGGGCCTTAGGCGCCCTCTATTCCACTTACTGCCCTTTTTCTGAAGCACCGACGCCGCTGGAGTCGTGTCGACGCCGTGAGGCGGTTCCGGTTCGATGTCGGCGGCCTCGGCGCAATGTCAGTTCTTGACGACGCCGGTAGGCGGTTCCGGTTCGATGTCGGCGGCCTCGGCTCGATCTCGTCCTCCGGTTCGATGACGTCGGGCAGTCTTGGCTCGATGTCGACTTCAGGCGGCTCCGGTCCGATGGCGACCTCAGGTTCGATGACGTCGGCCGGCCTTGGCTCGATGTCGACTTCCGGCGGCTCCGGAGTGCGATCCCCACTCCCGACCTCCGGTGCTCCTCTCCTCAGGTTCCGGCGACTCCGGAGTGCGACCTCCACTCCCGACCTCCGGTGCTACTCTCCTCAGGTTCCGGCGACTCCGGAGTGCGATCTCCACTCCCGACCTCCGGCACGCTTCACCTCGGTCTCCGGCGACTCCGGAGGGCGGACTTCACTCCCCCGTCGACGCCGCTCACTCGACCTCGGGTGACTTCCTCCTCGACCTCTGGTACTCTCTACGACCTCCGTCGGCGCCCTCTCTCGACCTCTGGCGGCTCTGGGTACGACGTCTGCTTTTCCAGTCAGCGCCGCTTCTCCACCTCGGGCTCCGGGTCTCTAGGCTTCTCGACGTCGGACTCCAGGAAAACCAATAATCAGGTCAGGACTTTGCTGTTCTTTGCTTCTAAGGCCTGTTCCTGCTGTCCAGGTCCTTAAGATGGTTTTTCTTGCTTCTTCCCACACAGGGCTCCAGGCTGGGCTCAGTCAGTAGGGACTAGTATCAAGGGTGGGTTTATGGACCCCACTCCAGGCACAAGTTTCCACCCCTGCTGCCTCACTCCTTCCTCCTTCAGGTTTCTGCTGCTCTCTCTTCACCAGTCAGGTGCCAACTGCCAGCTCCAACTGCCAACTCTCTGACTTAGCTTCCCAACATTCTAAACCGCCTCAAACTGTCACATGGTTCCAGAATGTTGCAGAAGGTTCTAGTAGGTTCCAGTGGGTTCTGATGATGTCACAGGTGGCCACCATTTTGTGCTCCAGGCCCTCAGACAGAAGTTCCAGGGGTAGATAAAATGGCTCCCTGAATCTGCAGCAACACTAAAAAGTCTGGTGGTTCCCAAAAAGGAAAAATTCTAACAGGGTTTGAGGCAAAAGGGGGACAAAATAAATAATGATGAGGAGGGACCACCCAAAGGGCTGACAGGTCTAACAATTTTCAAACACATTGCGCCTCTTTTGCTAATCAGGTTGCAAGTTTAGCTGGAGTAGATCGGATCTTTAGTTTCAACAATTCATTGGAAAAGAGAGAAAGTCACCATGGGAGGTGATTCTGACCTCATCAATATAGAATGTATGTTCTTCTACCGGGTCAGAGTACAGTGGCTGAGATGGAGCCCCAAGGACCATCCAAACACCACATTACTCGGAAACCCGGATGAATTCCAGAACCAGGTAGGAAGATGTCTGATTTTGTCCTATTTAGGCGGTGATCATCTGTGGTTAGTGAGGACGAGAAAAGGACAGAGACAAAGTTGAAGAGTGGGGCCAGCGGGAGGAGGAGACAAGAAGGATCAAAAGGAGATAAAACTGGAGAGCAAGAGAGGAAAAGAGGAAAAGGATCCAACTAGGAGAGACATAGACACAGAGGAAGAAAGTAGAATCCAGAAAGGGAACTTCACTTCAGAAGGCCCAAGATGTCAAATAACCATAAATATCGTAGGAGATTCAGAAGACCATGGGCCCGATTCACAGAACTAACTTAAGACAAAATCCTAAACTTACTACCATTTTGGTATTCACAGAAGGCACTTACTCATTTTGGTATTCACAGAAGGCACTTACTCATTTCGATATTCACAGAAGTTAGGAGTCCTAACTTTAGGACTCCTAAATGCCTTCTGTGAATACCGAAAGTCTTAAAATTAGGATTTTTCTCAGTTTAGGAGTCCTAAAGTTAGGACTCCTAACTTTACTACCACTAACGTGAGAAAAATCCTAATTTTAAGGCTTTCGGTATTCACAGAAGGCCTTTAGGAGTCCTAAAGTTAGGAGTCCTAACTTTACTACTACTAAATTGAGAAAAATCCTAATTTTAAGGCTTTCGGTATTCACTGAAGGCATTTAGGAGTCCTAAAGTTAGGAGTCCTAACTATACTACTACTAAACTGAGAAAAATCCTAATTTTAAGGCTTTCGGTATTCACAGAAGGCATTTAGGAGTCCTAAAGTTAGGAGTCCTAACTATACTACTATTAAACTGAGAAAAATCCTAATTTTAAGGCTTTCGGTATTCACAGAAGGCATTTAGGAGTCCTAAAGTTAGGAGTCCTAACTTTACTACTGCTAAATTGAGAAAAATCCAAATTTTAAGACTTTCGGTATTCATAGAAGGCATTTAGGAGTCCTAAAGTTAGCAGTCCTAACTATACTACTACTAAACTGAGAAAAATCCTAATTTTAAGACTTTCGGTATTCACAGAAGGCATTTAGGAGTCCTAAAGTTAGGACTCCTAACTTCTGTGAATACCGAAATGAGTAAGTGCCTTCTATAAATACCAAAATGAGTAAGTGCCTTCTGTGAATACCAAAATGGTAGTAAGTTTAGGATTTTGACTTAAGTTAGTTCTGTGAATCGGGCCCCACAAGTCCACTTTCTGTGCACTGTCTAGCGACCACAGAGCCTCCGGGTGCCATTACCTCACCATGGTGTCATGGCTGGAAGCAATTGTGGGGAAACTGATGGGAAAAATAAATCAGCCAGGAAATAAATACGTTGGAATGTTTACTATTTTCCTCTCTTTCTTCTTAAACACCAACACGCAAGGGGTATAGGTAAGAAAGAGCACCATTTTCTTCTCCTAATACCCACCATAGACCAGTTAGTAAGTCACAAAGAACAAAGGGGCATATTTATTATAGGTTCTGCATCGCCTTGCACCAAGCAAGGTAATGCAGGGCGGTGCAAAACCTACAATGAGATTTATCAAGCCACATAAGGCAAGCAGCGCAAGTCGCTACCTTGAGTTACACTTCATGGTGAGGGTGTTACATAGGAGGAGCATGGGTGTTTCCACGTATCCACCCATATATTCTTTTTTTTTTTTTTTTTTTTTTTAGTTTTATTTTTATTAGGGCATCAGAAACATAACATAAATATTCAACAATATACATAAAAAAAAACCATATCCGATGTCCAATTTAAAAAAAAAATTTTTATCCCCCCACCCCAGTGGATCCGACAAGGAAGAAGAGAAGAGAAAAAAAAAAAATATATATATATAAGTTAAAAGAAAATATGAACATACAAACAAAGGGGTACATTACAACACAGTAGCTATTCAACCTTATTTAACGTCTTGGTTAATGGTTCCCATATTTTTTCCCCTTTGGCCCTTGTCTGATTTCCTCGTCTCCTAAACACAGATATCTCCCAGTTATAAACATAGATTAGTTTACTGAACCACATATGTAACGTAGGAGGGTCCTGATCAAGCCACATAGTAGCCAAACACAATCGTAATACAGCCATTGCGATATAAACCAGTTTCCTGTTGGCCTCCCCTATATCCTGATTACAAATCCCTAGCATTATAACCTGGGGGGACAGTGGGACTCGATAGCCTAATATAGAATCTAAACGCGATTCAATTTTAATCAATACTTGAGAGAGACTGGGGCAGGTCGCAAACATATGTGTGCTATCTGCTGCCAGAAGCCCACATCGAGAGCAGTGTATCCCCGAGGACCCCCCCATCGATAAATACGCGCCGGAGTTATATATAAATTACACCAAGTCTTATAGCCTTGTGCCTGTAAACTTGCAGAAACACATACCGTTTGGCTATACATGAGAGAATCTTCACATTCTCCCTGTCCGGCCTGTAGAGCTGTTTGCAATCTGTCAAACGGTTTAGCTAAATCATCGCCCATTGTTCCATTTAAAAATTTATATAGCGAAGATGTGGTGGCTTGGCCCCCGAAGATCATATCTAATAGGGGAATTCTATTCCGACACGTTACTTTTTTGGTAAAGAAATCCTTAATCTGTAAATACTTAAAGAAAAAATTATTCCTAATCATAAATTTCTCCTTTAAAGCCTCAAAAGGAAGTATTTCAGCATCGCGAATAAAATCCCCTATACAAAAAATACCTTTCTCAATCCAGTGTTTGAAATAAACATCTTGAAATATATCTGGGAGTAGAAAGTTATTGACTAAAGGGGAATATATATGCAGCCGCCCAATCCCAGCCTTTTTCCTAACTGCAGTCCAGACCCTATAAGCACCAAACAAAACCTTGAACTTAACCCTCTTGAAATAAGCAAAATCAATATGTCGCATAAGAAGTCCTCTGGCTTCTATTCCATAAATCAAATGATAAATTGATATTTCCCCAACTTGAAGATTCCCCAGTTGAGTAATTCCCCCATCTGTTTCAACGCAGTTGCCCAATAGTAAATTTGAAAGTTGGGGACAGCCCACCCTCCCCTGTCTCTAGGTAAGGTCATATATCTAAGAGCCCTTCTGGGGCGTTGCCCCGCCCATAGAAACCATGAGACCACCTGATCAAGTTTCTGAAACCAAATTTTATTTATATCTAAGGGAATTGCTCTAAAAATATATAAGATTTTGGACAAAAATATCATCTTAATAATATTGCATCTCCCTATTAATGTCAGATATAGTTTATTCATTCTTTGTGAATCGGATTTGATTTTCATTATTACTGGTTTCAAGTTAATATCAACTATATCCTGGATTTTAGAACTTATTTCAATTCTTAAATATCTTGCACTTGATGTTATCCGTGGGTCGGTTAATATAATTTTCTCATTGATGACAATTTGAGTTTTAGATTCATTCATATGATAGCCAGAGATATTGCCGAATTGCAGCGTTAGAATATTTATTTCCAGAAGGGTAGAGCGAGGGTCAGTTGTGATAATAGCCAAATCATCGGCATACGCCAAGATTTTAACGTTCCCCCCTCTTGCCGGTACAGGTTGTATTTTTGAATCTGCCAGAATCTTCCTAATTAAAGGGTCAATATAAATGGCGAATAGCAGGGGGGAACATGGGCATCCTTGCCTAGTACCCCGTGATATATTGATTATCCCAGATTGGGTTCCCATTGATGCAATTCTGGCACTTGGATCTTTATACATAATTTGAATAGCTCTTATAAATCTTTCACCAATACCATTATATTTCATAGCCGCCCATAAAAAATGCCAGGAGACCCTATCAAATTCCTTTTCAGCATCCAGCAGTATTAAAGCCATAGGGTCTCCTGTAACCTTAGTATAATCAAATAATGCGATTGTCCGGCGTATATGATCTATAGTCTCCCGTCCAGGCACAAAACCATGTTGCTGGGGAGAAACAATTTTTTTAATAACTGATGCAAGTCTATTTGCCAATATCTTAGAGTAAATTTTGATGTCGCTGTTAATCAAAGTAATAGGCCTATAGGCCCTTAAATCTGTTGCTGCTTTCCCTTTCTTTAAAAATATCACAATCTTTGCCATTTTCCAAGATTCGGGAGGGGTATTTCCGCTCTGTACTATATGAAACATCTCCAACATAATCGGAGCCAATTGAATTCGAAAAACTTTATAAAATTCACCAGGCAGAAAATCAGGGCCTACAGCTTTGCCTGGTGGAAGTGAGTCTATAGCAACTTGTAATTCTTCTGGCCGAACCGAAGCGTCCAACATATCCTGATCTAAAGTAGACAATTTATTTAATTTAGCTTCCCTAAGATATCTGTCGGTTTCAGATTGAATCCAACAATTATCTTCAATATCTTCCGAATATAACTTCTGATAAAATTTCTGGAAAGCCAGAAGAATTGCACCAGTATCAGTTACCAAACCGATGTCTGGATCTGAAACTCCTGCAATCCGTGTTGATACCTCATTTTCTTTGGTCCGGACTGCTAACATATGACCTACCTTTTCGCTACACTCATAAAGTTTGGACCGCCAGGCTAAGTATCTACCAGCAGACTTAGCAAATGAAATTTGGGTGATAACTGATTTAACACTTACAATTGTAGATTGTGCTAGTTCACCCGCCCCACCTTCGGAAAGTATTTTAACAAGATTAATCTCAGCTTTCCTTAATTCTTCATACATCTCATTAATCTTTTCCCTCTCTTTCTTTTGAGTCTCCCATCCATACTTCGTCGTTTCACCCCTGATCCCTGCCTTAAGAGTATCCCAAACATTTTGAACCCCGGTGCTTCCCAAATTGTACTCTAAAAACTGAGTGATCCATTTTGCCATATGATCTATATAGGATTTATCACTCAGCAGAGCCCTGTTAAAAGTCCAGCTAGATATTGGTTTAGAGCATTTAATATTAAGTTCAAGGACCAGAGGGTTATGGTCAGACATAACTCTGGGAAATTTTCTGATCTTACTGCCCTGAACCAAATTTCCAGAAACAAAAAAGTAATCCAATCGTGCATGAGTTCTATGGGGAGCAGAGAAATAGGTGAAGCCCGGGTCGTTTCCTTCCGTTTGTGCCCATATATCAATCAAGCCATGCAATTCTTTTAGATGCAAAAGAGACTTAAACACTTTTGGTTTCCGCCCTTGATATACCAATTCGGGGTGATTGGATACCGCACAACTCACATTAATATTAAAGTCCCCACATAATACAATTGGGGAGGGCCAGCCCACTAGTTCTAAAGTTAACCAATCGAAGAGTTCGGGGTCGTCCAAAACTGGTCCGTAAACAGAGCATAAAGTAAACATTTTGGAATCAATTGAACATTGTACAATAACCCATCTGCCATGTTGATCAGAAAGAGATCGCGTAAAGCACGCCAGACCTCTACGTGCCAGTATTGCGACACCTCTGGTTTTACCATCTTGCCGTGTCCATGAAATTAATTGAAACCCATCAAACTCTATTATTTGTTTATTTGTAACTGGAACATGAGTTTCTTGAAGGCAGATAATATCTGCCCTCAAAATTCGAATGTCCTCCCGTATCCTGCGCCTTTTGGCCGGGTCATTAAGGCCACATATATTGATGGAAGCAATCCTAATACAACCCCTTACAGATGAAGAAAACATCGAATTACATTGAATCCCATATCATCTAGCACCATAGAGAAAAAAACCAAATAACATCTAACCAACTCAAAAATATCACATGAAATCTTCACCTTCCCGATAGGATCCACAGCCCCCATCCCACCCCACCCCCCCAACCCAACAACAAAGGCAAAAAAGGTCCGCAGACCCTGGTGATGCCTCCCGTGTACCAGCTGCAGCCCCTATCACCTCCCGACACCTGAAGCAAAAGAAAAAAAAAAGGAAAAAAAAAACCCACAGAAAAAAAGATCCTGAAAAAAAGAAAAAAAACCCTCGAGCCGGTTTGAAAGCCAACATAAAGATACGTCTAGGAATGTCTGAAAATGTCATCAATCCCAGAGTATGTCCTCCGGCTCAATGTTCAACCCCCCATTCTGAAAAAGCAAGCAGAAACAGGAATAATAAAAAGAATCAGTTACGATCCCGCCCAGTTAACTCCTGTAGATAAGTCCCGGCCAATATCTCGGAGGTAAACAGCCTAACCTTCCCCTGATGGATAACCTTCAATCTGGCAGGATTCATTAAATATACTTCACAACCAATTTTTTGGAAGGGATTAATAAGCTGTCGCAGCCGCCACCTTCGTTCAACTGTTGTATGACAAAAGTCTGGCCGCACAAAGAAGGTCTGGCCTTCGGCGGATCTTTTGGCATCTGGTCTTGCTTTTTCAAATATTGCCTGTCTCAATAAAAAATTTCCCAAAAAAATTAGAATTGCTCGGGGGTGTACATTGGGACCTGGATTATTTTTTAACATCAAAGGGAATCTATGTACTCGCTGAATCTCTGTCTCCCAATCCCAGTGCGATAGTTCGGGAAAAGCGGACTTGAAAAGTTTGAGCACAAACCCTCTCACATCGCCCCCTTCAGCATTTTCTTCAACACCCAGTAGGCGTAGATTGTTTCGCCGTAGTCGGTTTTCGGATTCTTCCAGCTTCCAGAGAATGTCGGTCATTTTAACATCAGTCGCCGATGTTTTCTGCTCCGTGCTTTCCAAGCCAGCTTCTAGCCCTACCACACGTTCTTCCAGGGCAGTAGTTCTGGCAACAATCTCAGTGCAGGCTTTTGTCGTTTTACGAATCGCACATTGTATTTTTTTAGTCGCGAGCTGAGTACGTTTATGCTCCTGACGGGTTTCTGCCTGCATTGCCTCGAGTGTGGCATATATTAGACCTATAGAAGGAACAGGTTCTATTTGGCTGCCAGAAGCCCTGGAATCGCTGTCTTGAAATCTGGATCCATCTGCAGCAATAGCTCCCGGAGAGGCAGAGTAATCCCACTGTAGCTGTTCATTGTTTCCTAGACTTTCAGGCCGTAAACCCTCAGAGATGTTCCGGTCCCTTTTGGGTCTATTCGCAGCTCTCCTCAAAGTGTCAGCCGTCGGGGGGGTGGCTATCACTTTCATCCCCGGAGGCATCTATATCGGTGTTATCTAGGTCAGTGGCATTATTAAAGTCGGAATCCTCTGTAAGAGAGAAAAAAAATTCCCCATCAGGAGTTCCGGGTATTTGCCCTTAACCTCCAGCTCACTGACGCGTTTACTGCGAATAAGTAATTGTGTGCTACCCTCACCCATATTTTGTCCTCTCCCGTGCATTGTTTCAGCCACCTCCATAGAGGAATTTGGGATAACAGATTGCAGATTGTCAGTCTCTTGTGTGCAGGAGAAATGAGGTGTAATAGCTATAGGAGCTCCCCTTGTTACATTATTGCCAGCATTGTCCATCGCGATACATGTGTTACTTGTATCAATCATGCTGCTCGCAGCTTCCCCGAGCGGCGTTTTTATCTGTTTCCCGCTTACCGGTTTGCCGGAGAACATCCCCGGAACCGTCGGAATCTTCGGTTTCGCTCCTGCCTCGGAGGAGGGACATCGGGCACCACTTGGAGCTCCGTTCTTGCCGCCTGCTGCTCTTTCTTGATCGGCAGCTCGAGTCACTTCAAGCATCTTGAGAGGCTTCTTGGAAAGAACGGAACTCTTGCCGTTTGCGGTCTCCTTCTGCACGTCTCTTCGTGGAGCCATTCTCACCGCCCACCGCCAGAGACTTCCAGCAAGCCACTCCCGTAACAGCCGATGACTGCGTAAGATGCCGCGTCTGACCCCTACAGTGTTCAGCGAGAGTCGAGACAGCTCATGAAAAACGATCATCGGAGAAAGGTAGACTATATTCCTATGAAGATGATCAAAAAGCCAGGCTCGGGTTTGTGCAAATATCTGTTTATGCAAGCATTATCAGGGATCAGTCGGGAGATGACTCCGCAGCGGTTACACGGCCACCCATATATTCTAATGAATTCCCAGATTTACCAAGAGTGCAATGTGCCAGAATTTTACGCCTCCCCACCAGAGGCACTACCAGGAGAAATTGCTCTATTTCTCCTCGTTCTTTCCTCTTTCTAAGTGTTCTGCCTTCTGCAGCACACTTAAAAAGAGGAAAATGCTTCTGAGGATTATTTTTGTGCAGGAAGGTGTACCTTCCTGCACAAAAAACAAGCCTATCTCTAATGAAGGCACCCTTGCACTATGGTAAAAAGGTTCCTATGTTGGCGCAGGGCAGCACATTGCGCACCAGCACAGGTAGGGAGCAGGAATGCACTGTACAATATTACATTTGGCTTGTTCCTGCCCTCTCCTTTTCATGCTGTGCAGCGCAGCAAGGTGGCTTGCTGCGCTGCATGAAAGTTTGTTAAATATGCCCCAAAGTCTCTCATAACAGACTGGTGAATGAATACACTGGGTGTAGACGCATATTTCCTTCAGCCAGAATCTAGTGGTACAACTTTTCAAAATAAAGGAGAAAAAAAGAAAAGAAACCAGCTTTGACAGTAATTGAGGTTGTAAACTTTTCAGTGTGCCGAAGAAGTGTAAGGGACGGTTAATGAAAAGCGCGGATGAGGCCTTTCTGAAACACCATCAATAAAGAGAAGGAAGGTATTGTGTGCTGACTATCTTGTAGATTAATAAATTAAGGGATATTTGGCCCATTTAAATCTTGTGATCTTCTCTAGTCTCTACCAGATAATGTGTTAGCGAAGGTAAGTAACTTGTTCATCTGATAGAGACTTCTAGCTGCAGATTCCTTACCTTTGATTCAGATAACCGAGCCATACCACCCCAGCGGTGGTTGGAGACTCACATCCTAGACCAAAAAGTCTTGCAGGACTGAAGAGGCAAAATGTGCAAAGATGCCCAGGTCGCTGCCTGACAGATGACCTGGACTGGGACACCCTGAGCCAGGGCCGTAGTCGTAGACATTCCCCTGGTGGAATGAGCTCTTAATCCCTCAGAGGGCTGCTTCTTTGCCGAGGCATAACAAATTTTGATACAAAGACCAACCCGGCGAGAGATGGTCATTTTCTGCACTGCCCTTCCCTTCTTTGTTCCCACATACCCCACAAAGATTTGGTCGTCCACCCGGAACTCTTTCATGCGGTCAAGGTAGAACGATAATTCTCTTTTTTGGTCCAGACGGTGCAGACGCTCCTCCCCCTTAGAGGGATGTGGGGGTGCAAAGAAGGTGGGCAAAGTGATGGACTGACCCAGATGGAAAGGGGGTCAAAACCTTTGGAAAAAAAGATGCTCTGGTGCGAACCACCACCTTGTCCAGAAAGGACATAAGATAAGGAGGCAAGCTGGATAACACCTGCAACTCATTCATCCTCCAGGCCGAGGTAATTGCCACTAAGAAGGCTGTTTTGATGGTCAACAGTCAGAGGGGACAATTGTGCAAAGGCTCAAAGGGAGCGCACATCAGGTAGGTGAGAACCAAATCAAGGTTTCACTGCGGCATAACAAAGCGAGTGGGTGGAAATAAGTGAACCAGCCCTTTTAGAAATCTATTTACAATAGGAGACTTGAAGCGACAAGGCTGGTCTGGCAACCGCAAAAAAAGCAGACAGAGCAGAAAGGTAACCCTTGAGAGTTCCCAAGGCAGAGCCCTGCTGGGCAACGGTTAGAATGAATAAAAGGACAGTATAAAGAGTAGCAGAAAAAGGTTCATTGGACCTTTTGGTACAGTATATTACAAATTTCTGCCAACGGCAGGCGTATACTGTCTCAGTGGAGGGCCGCCTGGCCGCCAGAATAACATTACAGACTTCAGGAGGAAGGTCAAAAGTTATCAGCTGTCACCGCTCAATAATCACGCGCAGAGGCGCAGAGTTGACAGGTTTGGGTGAAGAACCCTCCCCTGCAGCTGCGACAGAAGATCCTGCCGAAGAGGCAGCCTGATCGGAGGATCTATACTCATACTCAGAAGCTCTGGATACCGGACACTCCTTGCCCAGTCCGGAGCTACAAGAATTACTTGGGCCCGGTTGCTCCTGATCTTCTTCAGAACCCTGGGTAGGAGTGATATGGGCAGAGAGGCGTCCAACTGGCCTGAGCTGCACTTGTGACGAAAAGCGTTGCCGAGTGATACCCGCCTTGGAAACTCCAGCGCGCAGTACTACTGACACTACGCATTCTCTTTGGAGGCGAACAAATCTAACCAAGGTTCTCCCCACTGCTGAAATGGGCGAAAGGAAGACTGGCTAAGAGTTGAGGAAAGGCCCAAGGATCTGGACGTAGCACGAGAGTCCTTGAACCTGACCAGCGCCGAGTCTGCCTTTTCCCCAAAAAGGCAGATTCCATCAAAGAGCTTTTCCATCAAGTTGGCTTGGACATCGCCCGAGAGGCCAGTAGTACGAAGCCAGGCATGGCGTCTTAGGGCCACCATTGTTGAAATCGATCTGCCAAGCGAATCGGTCGTATCTAACCCACACCTTATGGGGAATTTTGCTGCATCCCTCCCGTCCTTGACAGCTTGGGAGAGCACAGCCCGGGCCTCCTGCAGGACTTGTGGCAGCACTTGCGCAACCGTCTCCCAACGGGAATGTGGAGAAACGTCCGAAATAAGCACGCGGTATTCACCAACCGCAATGCCGGGCTGGTTGAGGAAAACATCTTTTTCCCAAATGAATCCAGCCTCTTGGATTACCTATCCAGAGGGGCAGAAGGGAATGCGCCTTGGGACGAAGAGACCTGCACCACCAAACTCTCTTAGGTGGGGTGCTTTTCTGAGGAACTTAGGGTAGCCTGGAGCGGGGCGATGGCAGCATGCCATTGTCCTATTCACAGGAGCCCTGTGCTAGGCTTGGACCAAGTTCCTAGAAGAACGTCTGTAAGTGCCTCATTAAAGGGTAACAGCGGTTCAGAAGTGGAAGCCCCAGGTTGAAGCATCTCAGTCAGGAGATTAGTACTGACCTGCACTGAAGGCAGCTCCAGTCCTAGGACCTTGACTGCCCTCTTTACCACCATGGCATAGGAGGCTCCCTCCTCCGTAGCAACCGTAGGTGGAGAGAGCATGCCAGTGTTTGGGGAAGTATCCAGACCACTGGCCTCCCCAAGTTCCTTATACCAGTCCATTTCTCCACGGGGAAATCCTGGTTCACAAGAGGGTCTCTAGAGCCCTCCCATTCCTCTCCTGCGCCTAGCACGTTTTCAAAAAGCTTAGGCGATAACATAAAACATCTGGGCTCTGTTGACGTCAGAATCAGCGTCGATCGACGCCGTTCCAGCTCCTTGTCATCAGGGATGAGGATGGGCCTTGCACCACCAACAGGCATCGGCGACGTCGCAGGCACTGACTTCGGGTTCGATGTCGTGTTCAATGTCGTGGAAGGTCATGTTGGCATGACTGGCGTCGAACCTGATCCAGGATCGGATTCCTGTGGCCCCACTGGCGTCTTGTCCAGAGCTGACAGCGTCAAACCCAATGGGCCCCCCTCCGACCACGCGGGCCCACTAAGGCTTATCAACTGAGGTGTTCTGCTCAAATATGCGGCGCATGGCCTTGTAAAATTCTTTAATTCAATTTTCGTATACCTCCTTAACCGATGGCACGAAATAAACAAAATATAGAAAGCACTGAAACATAAAAAACAACAATAAAATGGTTTAACAGTGAAAACTACCCATGTGGTGGGACTTAGGGCCTTATGTAGGTGGGCTTGCATTTACCACTTCATAAATACCGAATCATACCGATTCGGTATTTATGAAGTGGTAAATGCTATGTAGGTAATGAGTCGGTAATTATTACCGATTCGGTAAAATTCGGTAATTACCGAAACGGTATTTACCGATTCGGTAATGAGGCATACCTTCCCATTGATGGGAAGGTATGCCTCATTACCGAATCGGTAAATACCGATTCGGTAATGGGGGGAACACATGCAAGGGTGGCAGGGTGTCACATTGACACCCTGTTGCACCCCTGATTTGGCCATGTGTGCACATGTGGCACACATACATGCCCTAAGGGCATGTATGTCTGCCACATTGCACACTTCTAAGCGCTATGTAATGCTTTTCCACATCCATTCTTTATTTACCACCAACTATTAGTTGGTGGTAAATACCGACTCCAAACAACACCCACACACTCCCCCTACATCTCATTTCTGTATTCGGAATTTACCGAATCGGTAAAATTACCGATTCGGTAATTTTACCGATTCGGTAAATTACCGGATACAGAAATTCACCCCCTACATACCAAAAGCCAAAATACCGGTCGGTAACGGTATAATTACCGAAAATCGGCCGTTACCGACCGGTATTTGGCTACCTACATGAGGCCCTTAATGTTTGAATTTCATGTCTTTTCAGTTTTTGTTGTATAGCCTCCATCAACGACCTCTCAACCTTCATTTTCCGAAGGCCATGCACAATAGGGTATGGCTTTACTAATGATTAGCACGGGCCTGGTTGAAGGGTTGTTCCTGGGCTTGGCCATTTTTGGAGACAGTGCTTGGTTGAAAGTGAGGTGATATGTGAGAACAAAAATAACGGCACAGAGCAACATATTAGATAGTTCTTTCATACTGCAGCACATCTGTAAATAAACCAAAATATACAATCCAACAAGTGCAGATCCATAGTGTTATCATCTATGATGTCAATTGAGAGGTTATATGTTTTGTGCATGTGATTTCATCAACGTCATAGACAAGATGTTATGAACAGTGCACTAGAAGCAAGTTATAATTGCTCTGCTAATTATAAATGGCAAATTTCAGTATCCGTTCAGTTGCAAATTGAAGTGTCAACGCAAGCACTGCGCCTTTTTCGGCAGGAGCTGCGCTTTCCCCGTCAATTTGTGTTATTTATTTACTTCCTTCAAACAACGTCCATCCATTCTGACGGTTGGGGGATATTCCTAGGCTTTCTATTATCCCTATAGAAGCCCTGCACCAGCGTGTATCATTTTGAACCTTGGTTCCCCTTTAACCATCATGAAGACTGCAACTTAAGGGATCTATCCTGACCTTGAACGTCGGCCAGAATTAGTCTACTGTTTGACACCAAGACTCTCTGATCCTCCCATGTTTTTAATGCCCCGAAGAAGGTGCAACCTCTCTGATAGGTCACACTGTGGAGATCACCTTAAACTGAAATGTCATACATACGCTCCAAGTCACTTAGAATTGTATCCTCTAAGGATATCGACAAATTCCTATTGTGAAAAGACAGCTATATTGTGAATAATATTTGTCTGCTATAGATATTAGTTAAAGATAATGCGACCATTCCAACTTTGCACTAGCAGATTTCTTATCCTGGGTATGTCCTGAAATTTACATAGGGATGGTCTTCCCACAGTCCTCCAAGCCAAGTGGGGCCCCTTCACAGTGGACCTCTTTGCCAGCCGCTTGGATCATCAGCTACCCAGGTTTTTCTGCTTGAGACCAGATCCTCTGGCAGAGAACACGGACGTGTTTCTCCAGGACTGGAAGGAGGAGAGGGGCTATGCCTTTTCCCCCTTCACGATGATCACCAGGGTTTTGGCCCAAGTCCAGCGCCAGAGGGCAGACGTGGTGATAATCACACCGATCTGGAGATTACAAGTCTGGTTTCTGGTTCTACTGGAACTTTCCTGGGATTTTCCAATCCTTCTCCCCTGATTTCCAGCCCTGCTTCTTAACCCGGATCGCAAACCTCATCCGCTCATCATGCAAGGTTCTCTAACGCTCATGGCATGGCGGATTACAGGGGACGATGGTCAGTCCCAGGCCTTCGGGAGCGGCAGAGAAGTTCATGTCCAAGGCGGCGTGGGCAGACAGTACGGTTAAAAGATACAAATCTACCTGGAAATGGTGGTCTCGTTGGTGTTTGCGATGGGGTATCGATCCCGTGGCAGCAGATGTGATTCACATTTTGAACTTCTTAGCGTCCCTTGCAGAGGAGGGACCAGCCTACTGATTGATTAATACCTTTAGATCGGCCATTTAGGTCTGTAGACTCCTACAGGGAATAAGACTTTCCTTACCTCCGGAGCCCCGGTATTCGGCACTTTGGTACGTTAACCAGGTACTTAACCTATTCCTCTCTTGGCAACCCAATAGATTCCTATTCAGGAAAGAACTGTCAGCGAAGCTGGCCATGCTCCTGTGCCTGGTCTCTTGTAGACGGGTATCAGATGTAAGAGCTCTAGATATCTCAGACAGGATTTTTCCCAGTGGAACGAAGTCTATACCGTATCCCGCCTTCCCGGACTCACCCAAATTATGTGTGGTGTCTTGCCTCAAGGCATACGAGGAGATGTTGGAGGAATTCCACCCTCCAGGCGAATGACAACTCCTTATTGCACTGAGGAAGCCCCACTGGGCAGTATCCTCCCCCATGACTGCTCGATGGGTGCGATGGGTTATGCAGGAGGCAGGAATTGACCTACGTAAATTCGGTACTCACTCAAACAGAGGAGCGATGGCCTTGAAAGCATTTGTTCTTGAAGCCAATCTGGAGGATATCCTGAATGCTGCAGAATGGTCTTCGGACTCCACCTTTAAACAGTTTTATTTCAAACCGGTTCTGTAGATGGCCCACTTGTTGGCGAGTAAGCTTTAAACTAGCATAAACCTCACCTCCGGTCCTGACATAGAATTAAATATTTCCTAGCTATCGTAACGGAAAGTTTCAATTCTATTAAGGACTCGGAGGCGAGGATTATCCCACCCAAGATTCAAGTATGCTTGAAACGTCCTCACCTTCGTTGTACAGTAAGTAAAATCTTTACAAGTTACTACATTTTTTAGTGATGGTTTAATGTGGCTATCTAAGTACATGATTTGCAGGTTTCCTTTGCAGGAATAATCCTTAGCCACGGTCGTGTTTTAAGATTTGTGTCTCGTTGCAGGAATGATCGCAAACAAACAGGATTCATTAAGTACCGGATGAGGCTGATCTCGCGCGTCAAAAGAGGAGGGACAACCACTAACAAGGGACTATGACCTGCCTGGTGCTACCTGATTGGTGGAGACAACGGACAACCTATATGATGAACTCTATTGTTTTTGGGACATTCCTAAGTGTTCATGGGAATGATAGTTTTTGTTAGTGTTTTACTTTGAAGGCTGCTGTCAATAAAGTGAAGAAAGTAAAGCATAATCCTCGCCTCCGAGTCCTTCATGGAATTGAAACTTTCTGTTACTGTAGCTAGGAAATTTTTCATTCCATTGTATAACACTCCACTCTGCACCACTCTAGTCTACACTATTCCAATACATGCCACTCCATTCTAGGTCACTACACTATACGACAGTACACTCAAAGTTATTCCACTCTCCACCACTCCACTGTACACTACTCTACTGGATGCCACTCTACTCTACAACACTCCACTCTACAACACTCTACTGTAGCAACTACAATCTATGCCACTCCACTGTACATCACTCCACTGTACACTATTCCACTCTTCAGTACTCCACTGTAGGCCACTTCACTCTACACTTTTACACTGTATGCCACTCCACTCTACACTATTATACTGTACGCCACTCCACTGTACGCTATGCCACTGTATGACACTCCAATCTACGCCACTCCACTGTACACCACTACAAGTCATGCCAATCCAGTCTACACTTTTCTATTGTATCTGACTCCACTGTAGGACACTCCACTCTATGCTATTCCACTGTGCGCAACTCCACTGTATGCTTTTTCCACTCTACCCCAATCCACTGTACGACACTCCAGTCTACGCTTTTCCACTGTAAGCCACTCCACTCTACGCCAGTCCACTCTAAGTTATTCGAATCTGTGCCATTCCACTGTATGCCACTAAACTCTATAATATTCCACTGTATGCCACTCCACCCCACTCCGCACTATGCCACACCACTGTATCCATTGCACTCCAACCCACTCCACTGTACTTCACTCCAGTCTAGGCCACTCCACTGTACGCTACTGCACTCCACGCTATTCCACTGTACGCTACTACACTCTAGACCACTCCACTCTGTACTATTCCACTATATGAAACTCCACTGTATGCTACTCTGCTCTATGCCACTCCACTGCACGTCAGTCCACTTTACATCACTCCACACTATTTCACTGTATGCCACTCCAATGTATGCTATTCCACTCTGGCCAACGTCACTGTATGAGACTCTAGTCTATATCACTCAACAGTATGCCACTATAGTCTACACTACTCCACTCTGCGCCTCTCCACTGTATGCTACTCCACTTTGTGCTATGCCACTGTATGCCACTCCACTGTACACTAGTCTGCTCTACACCATTCCACTGTGCACTACTCCATTCTACGTTCATCTACTCTACACTGTTCCACTGTATGCAACTCCACTCTGCACCACTCAAATGCTATTCCACTGTACCCCACCCCATTGTACGCTACCACAGTCTATACCACTCCCCTGTATGCCGCTCCAGGGACTCCACTCCACGGTACACCACTCCACTGTATGCTAATTCATTCCATGCTACTCAACTGTACATCACTCCACTCAATGCTATTCCACTTCATGCCACTCCACGCCATGCCACTCCGGACTACGCTATTACAATGTACGACACTCCACTTTACACCACTCCCTATGCTATTCCACTGTACGTAACTCTACTCTACGCAAATCCACTGTATGCTATTCTACTCTACCCCACTCCACTGTATGACACAACAGTCTACAACTCTCCACTGTACTTCACTACACTCTACTCTATGCTATTCCACTCTAAGCCACTTCACTCTATGATATTCCAGTGTATGCCACGCCACTCCACTCCACTCTAACCCACTTTACAGTACATCACTCAAGTCTAGGCCACTCCAGTGTGTGCCACTCCACTGTACACTACTCCACTCTATACTATTTCACTGTACGCAACTCCACTGTACGCCACTCCACTCTACACTACTCCACGCCAGTATATGCAACTCCACTCTACGCTACTCCACTGTATTCCACTCTTCTGTACACCATTCCACAATACGTTATTCCAGTATACCGCACTCCACTCTGCACCACTGTACTCTACACCGTGACACTGTACACTACAACACTCTCAGCAATTACACTCTATGCCATGATACACTACTATACGTCATTCTATGACACAACACTGCATTCTAGACTACTCCAGTCCAACCCGCTCTACGACCCTCTACTCCACTCTATGACACTTTATCTCCCTCCACTCTACCTCATTCTGCCCACTTTATGCTACTCCACTGTACAACACTGTACTCCAGTCTATGTCGTTGTACACGTTACTCCTCTCTATGCCACTCTACTCCACTTTACAAGACTCTACGCAACTACTTCTATGCCATTCTACTACAATTTACTCTATTACACACTACTCCACTGTACTCCTCTACTCCACTGTACACCACTCCACTGAACCGCACTGCATGCCACTTAACTCTACAACACTCTATGCCACTCCACTCTACCTCATTCTGCCAACTTTATGCTACTCCACTGTACAACACTGTACTCCAGTCTATGTCATTGTACACGGTACTCCTCTCTATGCCACTCTACTCCACTTTACAAGACTCTACGCAACTACTTCGCTGCCATTCTACTACAAGTTACTCTATGACACACTACTCCACTGTACTCCTCTACTCCACTGTACACCACTTCACTGGACTGCACTGCATGCCACTTAACTCTACAACACTCTATGCCACTCCACTTTACCACACTCTACCATACTCGCCTCTACAACACTGTACTCCACTCTATGCTACTACACTTTACAACAGTTTCCCACACTCTACGAAACAGCATACTGCTCGACTGTATGACACGCCACTCCACTCTATAACACTTTATTCTATTCTATACTACGTCACTACACTGTACTCCTCTAAACAGCACTGTATGTACGGCATGTCACTTCACAGTATGCCACTTTACTCCACTCTACGTTATAACACTCCACTCGACTCAACTGTACGACACTTTAAACTACTCTATGCCACTGTACAACACTCCACTTTACGTCACTCCACCCTACAACACTCTACTCGGCACTATACAAGTCCACTTTACTACACTCTATCTCACTATACGAAACTCTACTACACAATATGCCCCTACAAGACACTCTACAACACTCTAATCAACTACATGCCCGTGTACTACACTCTACTCAACTCTATGCCACTGAATGACACACAACTCCACTCTGAGACACACACTACGGAACTCACTCTATGCCACTCCAACCAACTTTACTCCACTCTACTCTATGACACACTACTCCACTATACTCAACTGTACTCCACTACTCCACTCTACTCTACGCCACTCTACTCTACAATACTCTATACCACTACACTGTACCACACTCTATGACACTGTACGATAAGACACTTCACGCTGAAACACTCTGCTCCATTCAATGCCAGTCCACTCTACTCCACTCTAAGACACTTTCCAACAGTCTAGGACATGCATCTCCACTGTACACCACTGCACTCAGTGCCATTCCACTGTATGCATTCCACTGTATGGCGCTCCACTCTACTCTACCCAACTCCACTAAACGCCACTCGGCACAACGACACTCTACCCCCCTCCACTCTACCACATAATACTTCACTCTATAGCACTCCACTGTACTCCACTCTATAACACTACACTCTACGACATTCCACATAACAAAACTCCATTCGACGGCATTATACTCTATGAATTGAAACACATTTTTATTAAAAATAAACAAAAATAATTGAAATTCAATGAACAAAAAAAGTTAAGGATAAGTTATAGAAAGTAAAACTACATTTATTCTTTCTATGCAACCCCAACTTAAATTATACAAACATTAGAAATTCTAAAGTTATAATAACAACTGAAATTTACAATTTACGCACCACCAGTTATAAGTTAAATGTATAATTTGCTATCAGTCGCGCACCTCCATACATTTAATATGAATATAAATATATATATGACATATATATTCAAAAGAAACATATATATATAGAGAGAGAGATATATATAGAGATATATAGATATGTTTCTTTTGAATTATTTTGATCTCATAAGGCGGAGAGCAAAGCAAACCTAAAAGGTTTATCTCCATCTGAAAATAAACCCTGGATAAAGATATAGCTCAATCTCCTCCAGCAGTAAAGGAAGTCATCTGACCCTGAAGAACAAGTTACTTACCTTCGGTAACGCTTTTTCTGGTGGATACAGTATCTGCCTGTGGATTCCTCACCTTGTGAATATCCCCTGCGCCAGCATTCCACGGAACTTTTCTTCCCCTGCATTCCACGTCGACGTGGGCGACGTCATAATACACCGGCTCCGCACGTGACTCCGATCGATGTCACCGGAGCCATAAGAAGCCCACGTCGGCGTGATGACGTCAGTTCCGCCCCTTTTTTCCGTGCCTACGAGGCACATGGACGGACTGTACACAGTACACAATATGCAAAGCAACACACCCAGTGTGGAGAATAAAGAAACAGGCAAAAGAAAGACATAATGCCTCAGACAGTATTAATACATCTTGAAATATCAACATTAGATTAATGGATTGAAACATTATTAACAGAACATTAGGTATAGAAAGATGGACAACGGGGAGGCGGGTGGGCCAGTGAGGAATCCACAGGCAGATACTGTATCCACCAGAAAAAGCGTTACCGAAGGTAAGTAACTTGTTCTTCTGATGGATACATCTGCCAGTGGATTCCTCACCTTGTGATTGGATTCCCACAGCAGTCCCCACTCCCGGAGGAGGGTGTCCACCTTTCTACACCAGAAAGTCCTGTAACACAGAGCGCGCAAAGTGGCCCTCCCTCCTCATCTCAGAGTCTAAGCAATAATGCTTTGCGAAAGTATGGAGGGAGGCCCAAGTCGCGGCTTTACAAATATCTGCCACAGGAACACCCCGGGCCAGAGCAGATGTTGAAGACTTAGCTCTAGTAGAGTGAGCACGAATACCCTCAGGAGGAGTCTTACCAGCCAGGGCGTAGCAGATCTTGATGGTCAGTATAATCCATCTTGACAGCGTGCGCTTGTGCACCGCCTTCCCTTTAGAACGACCAATGTAGCCAATAAAGAGCTGGTCATCAATACGAAAGTTCTTGGTCCTGTCCAAATAAAAACTCATAGCCCTCTTCGGGTCAAGGCGATGGAGTCTTACCTCTTCTTTGGAAGGATGAGGGGGTGGATAGAAAACAGGGAGGGTAATAGACTGCCCCAAATGGAAAGGAGTAACAACTTTTGGCAGGAAGGCAGCCCTGGTCCTAAGAACCATCCTTTCAGCATGTAATGATAAAAACGGGGGTTTAGAACTAAGAGCTTGAAGCTCACTCACCCTCCTTGCCGAGGCTATGGCCACAAGAAAAACCACCTTAAAAGATAACAGCCTCAATGGACAAGTATGAAGAGGCTCAAAAGGGGACCCCATTAGAAAGGTTAAAACAAGATTAAGGTCCCACTGAGGCATTACAAATGGAGTGGGAGGGAACACGTTTGTAAGGCCCTTGATGAACCTCAGAACAACCGGAGATTTAAATAGCGAAGGTTGATCTGGGAGGCACAGAAATGCCGATAAGGCCGAAAGGTAGCCCTTGACCGTGGCCACAGCACAGCCCTGCTGAGCCAAGGAAAGAGCAAACTGAAGCACATCAGAAAGATGAGCCTTTAAAGGGTCAATGGATCTCTCTCCACACCACTTTACAAACTTAGACCACCTGTAGGAGTAAATGGACTTGGTGGAGTGTCGCCTGGCCGATAAAATAACGTCCACCACATCAGGTGGGAGAGAGAAGGAATTCAGGTTGCCCCATTCAATCTCCAGGCATGAAGGTGTAAGCTCTGGAGGTGGGGGTGTAGAACCTGCCCCTCCGACTGCGAGAGGAGGTCTGCCCTCAGAGGGAGACGGAGCGGAAGGCACGAGGAGAGGTGGAGAAGATCTGTGTACCACACCCTTCTTGGGCAATCCGGGGCGACCAAAATAACTTGGGCCCGGTCTTGGCGAATCTTCCTCAGAACCCGAGGAATCAAGGGTATGGGAGGAAACGCGTAAAGGAGTCGCGAGCCCCAACTCAACTGAAACGCGTCCCCCAATGCCCCCTGCATTGGAAACTGGAGACTGCAGAATGACGGGCAGTGCGCGTTCTCGCGGGTGGTGAACAGGTCCACCCGAGGAGTCCCCCACGTCCGAAAGACGTAACGAACTACCTCCGGATGGAGCCTCCACTCGTGGTCGGCGGAGAACTGCCGACTGAGACTGTCCGCACGCACGTTCAGCACCCCGGCCAGATGATTTGCCATCAGACAAATCTGATGGTCCTGAACCCAGGACCATAGACGTAAGGCCTCTCTGCAAAGACAAAGAGACCCTACTCCCCCCTGTTTGTTGACATACCACATCGCGGTCGTGTTGTCTGTCAGGACTGGAATCGACTGACCGCGAAGGGAAGGGAGGAAGGCCTTGAGCGCCAAACGAATCGCCCGCAATTCCAGAAGGTTGATGTGAAGCAACCTTTCCTCTGGAGACCAAAGACCCTTGATCTCCAGATCCCCCAGATGAGCACCCCACCCTAGGGTGGATGCATCCGTTATCACTGTGGCCACCGATGGAGGCAGATGGAAGGGCTTTCCTTGCGACAGATTGCCCTCCACGCCCCACCATGAAAGATCCGCTACAGCTTCTCTGGAGATCTTGATTGACTCCCTGAGATCTCCGTTGTGCTGAAACCACTGCTTGCGGAGGCACCACTGGAGCGCCCTCATGTGCCAGCGTGCATGGTTGACCAACAGAATGCAGGAAGCGAACAGACCGAGCAGGCGAAGGACCTTCAGAACTGGAACAACCGCTCCACTGTGGAATAAAGGGACCAACTCCTGAATGTCGAGAATCCTTTGAGGAGGAGGGAATGCTCGACACACAGTAGTGTCCAGTACTGCCCCTATAAACAGGTTGCGTTGAGAGGGCACCAGGTGAGATTTGGGCACATTGATCGAAAAACCCAAGTCGAACAACAGCTGAGTTGTCACCTGCAGATGACGCTGCACCATCTCTGGGGACTCTGCCTTCAGAAGCCAGTCGTCCAGGTAGGGAAAAACTGGAATCCCCGACCTCTTGAGATGAGCAGCCACCACTGCCATCACCTTTGTGAAGACTCGAGGTGCGGTAGTAAGACCAAACGGGAGGACCGCAAACTGGTAATGTTGCGACCCAACCGTAAAACGGAGATACTTCCTGTGCGACTTCAGGATTGGGACATGAAAGTACGCATCCTGCAAGTCGAGCGACACCATCCAGTCTCCTTGCTGCAACGCTTGAAGGACCTGCGCAAGGGTCAGCATCTTGAACTTCTCCTGATTCAGGTAAAAGTTCAAGATTCTGAGGTCCAGAATCGGACGCAATCTGCCGTCCTTTTTGGGGATCAGAAAATACCGGGAGTAGCATCCCTGACCCCTTTCCTGCTCCGGAACCACCTCTATCGCACCCTTTTGAAGCAAGGCTAGAACTTCTTTCTGCAGGAGAAGTAGATGGTCTTCCGAGCAATAACCTTGGCAAGGAGGGTAAGGGGGAGGAAACTCCCTAAAGGGAAGGGCGTACCCAGTCTCCACGAGGTTCAAAACCCAAAGGTCTGTTGTAACCGATTTCCAACCCCGTAGAAAGTAGGACACCCGACCCCCCACAGTCCTTACATGATCCGGGATGGGGGATCTAGGGCTGCTTCCCTGAAGCCTCATTGGGAGCAGAGGAGGAGGAAGAAGAGGGGTTGCGTCCAGAACCTCTCCGATCCCTTTGCCTCCCTCTATAAGACTTATAGAGGGGATTCTGCAGCTGCTGCTGCTGCTGCTGCTGGGGCTGCCGGTAAGAGCGAAAAGACGATCGCCCAAAGCCCCTAAATTTTCGAAAGGTCGAACCCTTCGCCGGTACTTGCAGGCCCAAGGATTTCGCAGTCAATCGGCTGTCCTTAAAACGCTGAAGGGCAGAGTCCGCTTTCTCCCCAAACAGCTTCTGACCATCAAACGGAAGATCGACCAGCGTAGCTTGAACATCCGCTGAGAAACCAGAGTTACGGAGCCAAGCCTGCCTTCTCACAGCAACTGAAGACCCCATGATCCTTGCCACGGAGTCCGCTGTATCCAACCCTGACTGGATAACTTGCCTGGCAGCCGCCTGAGTGTCCGCTACAACCTCCATGAAGGATGACTTATCCCCTTCAGGCAACTTAGGAGCCAAGGATTTAATGGAATCCATTAGAGCGTGAACGTAACGCCCCAGCAGGCATGTAGCATTAGTCGATTTTAACGCCATGCTTCCTGTCGAAAAGGTCTTTTTGGCTGCCTGATCAGCCTTTTTGGACTCCCTGTCAGCAGGCGTCTGAGGAAAGGCACCAGAAGCGTGCTTAGAGCATGAGGCCTGCACAACTAAACTGTCCGGGGACGGATGAGTGGATAAAAAGTCAGGATCCCCAGGTGCAACCTTGTACCGTCTTGCCACCTGCCTAGACACTGCAGGAGATGAAAGGGGCTTCTTCCATACCTCTAATACCGGCTCCAATATGGCCTCATTGAAAGGCAACAAGGGCTCCGATGTCGAAGATGGAGAATGTAACACTTCTGTGAGCAGGTTGGATTTATACTCAACAGAAGGCAGCTGTAAATCCAGTAGCTCCGCTGCTTTCTTTATCACTACATGATAGGGAGCCAACTCATGAGGAGGAGAAGAACTGGTAGATGCATGTTCCCACTCTGGGGTCGTATCCAGTCCACTGGCAACCTCAATGCCCTCAAATTCGTCCGGAGAAGTAAAATCCACCTCACCTTCTTCCACCTCTCGATATCTTCTTTCCTCCAACACCCTCTGGGCTTCCCTCCTCGACCGGATTCGGGGAACCGACGTCGGCAACGTCGTACGCGGCGTCGGAGGAACCAGAGGAACCGGCGTTGACGGCGCCAGACACGGCGTCAGCCTCGACGTCGATGGAGTCGGCTTCGGCGTCGACGGAGTCGGCATCGGCGTCGATGGAGCCAGTCTCGGCGTCGAAGGAGGATCCGAAGCCTGCCGAACCTTCCGAGGTCGATTCGAATCCACAGGCGGCGCCGGAAACTGCCAAGAAGGCGCCATCGGCATAAAGGGCATAAAGGGGGCCTGAGCATACTGCTGTGGCACCCCCATTGTAAAGGCCATCGGACCCACGGGACCAGCTGGTGCTCCGGATGGGTAGGCCGCCCTATTAAAAATGCCATACATAGCATTCAGGAAATTAGCCGAATCCGTACCCGGGGCCGGGAACTGAGGAAAAGGAACCTCTTGTGGGGCCTCCGGCACTGGCTCCGCAGAATCCTCCACTGGAGCCTCAGATTCTTCAGGTACTGGAACCGACTCTTCCTGCTCCTCATGCATAGAAGCATCCGACTCCACACGGGCCGGAGTCGACGTCTTAGACGGAGCCGAAGACCTCGACGGAGACTGAATCGGAGTCTGCTTCCTCGAAGGAGAACCTTCCGGAGACCTTGAAGGCGAAGGAGAAGGAGACAAACCTTTGCTCCGACATCGATGAGACGAAGCCGACCTCGACTTCGATTTCTTGGACTTCGAAGATCGACGTCTAGAATGTTTACTTTTTTTATGGTGTTTCTTCGACCTCGACGACCTCGAAGTCGATGACTCCCTCTTCGATCTCTCCTTCTTCCTCCCTCTCTTTTCCTCACCAATCTTCTTCATGAAGAGCTTGGTCTTCCTTTCCTTGAGTGCCTTCGGGTTCATGCTTTTACAGCATCTGCACTCCTCCATATCATGCTCCGAGGAAAGGCACCATAAACAATTCTGGTGAGGATCCGTAATCGACATCAGGCCTCCACACTCCCTACAGGGCTTAAAGCCCGACTTCCTAGTCGAAGACATTGTCGAAGAAAAGAGAGATACACGACCAAACTACAAAGTAGCACTGGAGAAAAACCGTTGCGGGTCGAAGGCGCGGAAAAAAGGGAACTGACGTCATCACACCGACGTGGGCTTCTTATGGCTCCGGTGACGTCGATCGGAGTCGCGTGCGGAGCCGGTGTATTATGACGTCGCCCACGTCGACGTGGAATGCTGGGGAAGAAAAGTTCCGTGGAATGCTGGCGCAGGGGATATTCACAAGGTGAGGAATCCACTGGCAGATGTATCCATCAGAAGTGGGAATTATTTGTGCCATGTAAACATAGAACAGAAACATGGACATCATTTACGGGTTGCCAGAAGTAGCAGCTACTACCCCTGGCATTTCCATTTTGCAATCCCTGGTGCTGCCTTTGTGACCCACGGCTTCACAGGACTTAGGAGTATCACTAACAGAACATATAGGCTTTCAGACTCTTGTTTATTTTTTAAATTACCCTTTGTTCGATCTGCAGTGTCTCATCAGCAAATAGAAGGCTGCTGTGGGCCTAAGGGAGGCGCAGGGTGTAGAAACCTCAACCTGTTTTCTCTCCACTGCCCCTTTGTGGTAAATAATTTAATTACCGGAACTTAATTTGATGCGGAAAATCTATAATAATAGCTCAGTAAAATAAGAGGCAGAATCCGTGGTATTAGAGGTTCGGAACGGGCTTTATTCCAAAATCAATTCGAATCGATGGACTCCATATTCCATCACCACGAAGGTTCAGGAAGTGAAGAACAAACTTTATTGACAAGTAATCATTTTTATACAATAGGCATTACAGTGAAACAGATGCAGGAGGCGTAACAGTTGATAACAAAGATAAGAACATACATGCGTAACTAAAATGGGTGTAACTGGGCGTAACTTAAAGAACGTCATTGGATATGATGTCATAAATGGGTGGTTCCACGGAAGAATTTCGCAATGTCAGCAGAAATACTTGGCAGAGATGCGCGCGCAGCAGCATGACGTGTGATTGACGTGCAACTAGGGGGTGAAGGGGACTTGACATTTAGCTCTACATGTGGAGACAGAAGTCTGGGGTTATGTCAACTTAATCCCAAATCATATCTAACATCCTATGTTTAAAGAACTGTGTTATCCAAAAAGAAAGGTCTCTTAGGATAGAATCTTATTCTATACTGACTATACTGACTGTCAGTGCGTGTACAAGCGTCTAAGTGTCTACACTAGATGCGAGGGCAGAAATCTTCCATAGTAACAGGGCTATGAATTACTTGCATAAAGACAGAGGAGCCGGGCCTTTTGCTCGGTAGCTGAAAGAATGTTTACTTAAACTACTAGACAGGAATGCATTGGGTGAAGAGCGGAGCAGAGCAGATAATCTTGAAGGTGAAATACAGTTTTTGGCAAGCAGACAGGTCGAGTCAGGCACCGTTAGCCGCACAGGGAGTAGGACAAAGTTCATGGATACAGATGCGAGCTCAGACTGGAGCTTTCAGAGGCAGAAGGCAGAAAAGGCTTGATGGCAGAATCAGGGCCTACTCGCCTGGACTGTAAAATGGGATAAGTGAACCATATAAAGCCGGTGGCCTTTCATACTTAGGAATAGAATATCCGGCCCATTCATGGCGGATCTGAAAGAGGACATGTTGACGGTGGACACACATGTGTTTGCGTCTTCATAACTGGAACTGGAGGGAACATACATGTACTTATGATTTATACATGAAACCGTTGGGGTCCAAGATAGGGGACATAACTGATCATAAAAATCCATATTTCCACATTCCCTCCTTGTCCCCTACTTGCCCTTAAGAGATATCAATCTTCATCAATCCGTTGATTTGTTCATATAACATCATTTGTTCTTCTTTCTTCTTCCGGAATCTTGAATGAAAACTTGGATGTGGGATACACGAGGTGGCACATAGACCACAAATCGCTGGCCCACATTGTAGGCATAAGCAGCAACTGAATAGTATGAGAAAGCCAATACCTAGGAAGGATAGGACCCTCCATCCAAAGGTAGATAATACACTCCAAAACCAACCGGACCAAGTCCAGGTGCCTGGATTCTGGTGTATCTGGCTTACAATCTTATGAAGGCGAGTTATGGCTTTATACACAGATGGCGAATTTTCTGGTATGAAAATGCAACAACTTGATCCGATGACCCTACAAGCTCCGCCCCTATCGGCCAGAATGACGTCAAGGACAAGACGATTTTGAAGCACAACAATCCGCATAGCAGACTGCTCTTCTGTTAAATTGCCTAAGGCGGAAATAGTTTCGTTTACTACTGCTTCAAGGGTTCTGGTTAATCTACGTATCAGCTTACTATTAGTGACTGTACCTATATAAGGAAAGAAACCCTTATTGAAATCTGTGTATTTTTCCCATGCTGTTTCAGTGTAGTCGACTATTGGGAGATCTCTCCGTTCTCTATTGTGTACTAAATGAGTATTTCTATGATAATCAGGAGGAGCTAGGAAAACAGGTGGCAAAAGGAATCCGATGTAGCAGGTACCATCCCAATCTAGAGGCAAACGTGTATATGCAGTCTGACCACATACGAAGTAGGAATGGCGAGAAGCTCTAAATGTAGATTTGCCTTGATCACTGAATTCTATTACAGTGATGCATTTACTATGGCCCATGTGTATGGAGCCATTCTTTCTTATACACAATTCACCTTTAACTGGAAATACTGACATAGCGGGCAAAATTGGTGCAGCTTCGGATTCGACATTCAGGATCATGAGATTAAGCGTGAAATTACCTAATCCATATACTTCATTTTCTAGATCAGTTCCTGTTCTTTTGGGAAGTCCCTCCTTGTTAGGGTAACAGACTTTAAGCAAGACTAAGTTCAGGTTTCCCCAAACCCAGTTGTCTTGATAAACTGCGGAATTCGAATCTAGGGAATTAATTAAACTAAACCATGCTCCACAGGAGCCATTGTGTGTGAACGGATATGGAAAGAGAGGCAGAATTCCCTTATAGTTCTGATAGGGAGGGAGTCAGCCACATATCCAACAATTTGTAGCATTGCTAGCCTGATGGGAATGATGTAACATACTAATAAAAGTGTTATTGCGCAGCGCAAATCTATATGACAACTCATGCGGGGGAAATTCACTAAAAGAATGTTCAGCAGTAACATTATAAACATGTTTAGAAATAGGATAATATATGTGCAACAATATACTTGCAGCGATTATTAGAAGACATAAGAAAAACAGAATTAATAACGTCACTGTGCAATGACTACGCAGTGATTTACAGTACGCATGTTTTTTCAACTGGATTTGATTATTTCTTTCTCTATTCCGGTCCAGAGGATACATGTCAGAGACAAATTCAACCGATTCACCTTGGAGAGGACTTAAACAATCAAATTGTCTGACTTATTGGACCTCAATTTTAGTCTATATAGTTCTGAGCTCGTTGGCTCAACCAAGGGGAGCTTTGAGTCTGTCTTTGAGGAAATACAGGGTTTAGTCTCTATATCGGATGGTAGTCCATGAAATTTCTTGATATGACTTGAATGTATCCAGCCTTTTCGACCTTCGATCTTCACGGCTGTCCTCGTGGTTAACAGTACGAGTTGAGGCGATTTCCACCTAGGATCCAGCTGAGACTTCCGGTCAAAGTTCCGCACTAACACCAAGTCCCCCGGAACTACGTCGTGGGGTTTCACCTCGGTGTTGTCGGGAAAGGCTGCAGCTACCTGTGAACGACAAGATTGTAGTGCAGACATCAAGGAAGCTAGGTAATCTGTCAGCATATTACAGTCAATGTCAGTTATTTTACGAGGTATAGGCGTCCCCCACATATTTGGTGGTCTACCGAAGATCACCTCATATGGGGATAGCCCTGTTCGAGAATGTGCTACCATTCTCATGTAAAAGAGTGCAACTGGTAAGGCTACTACCCAGTCGACACCTTTCTCTCTACATATTTTGGACAATCTAATTTTCAGAGTTTGATTATGTCGTTCCACAAGACCTGCTGCCTCGGGGTGTCGGACACAATGAAATCTCCATTGATAGCCTAACAAAAGTGAAACGTGTT
This sequence comes from Triturus cristatus, assembly GCF_964204655.1. Classification (NCBI taxonomy): domain Eukaryota; kingdom Metazoa; phylum Chordata; class Amphibia; order Caudata; family Salamandridae; genus Triturus; species Triturus cristatus. Next base: position 762,789,497 of record NC_140581.1, on the reverse strand, counting down.
TCATTAGTTCGGATGAGAACGGCTGGCCGTTATCTGAGTAGACAGCACGTGGTAAACCGTACCGTGGGAAGAATTCTCGAACTAACTGTTTGGCAGTAGTCGGGGCAGTGTAATCTGAAACCGGGTATGCTTCTGTCCAACGGGACAGAGCACAAACAACTACGAGAACATATTTGAATCCTCGACATCGTTCCATCTGGATATAATCCATCTGGAGGACTTCAAAAGGGTGATCAGGAGGCTGAAATCCACCCTGTTCTACGGGAATGCTTTTACCTGGGTTAAACTGACAGCAGATCATACAGGTACGGACTTTTTGTTTAGCTGCTGCTCGTAAATGTTTGTTGAACCAAATGTGTTGAATGCTGTCTAGCATAGCCTTTTCTCCTAGGTGCGCTGAACTATGTATTGTATTAATGATAACTTGGACCATTGAGTCGGGAAGAAACCATACAGATTTTTCCTTCGTCATCCATCCTTGATCCGTTTGGATCCCTCCTAATTCAGTCCATTTCTTTATTTCGTCTGGTGTAGCATGTGTCTGTATGTCAATTACGTCAAGAGCGGGATCCTTAACCATCATGCAATGTGTTGGTGTCGGAACTATTGTCTTTGTCATGTCAGATGTGTGAGTTTGAGCAGTCTGTTTAGCTGTTTTGTCAGCTAGATCATTGCCTTGGGAGATGATATCAGTAACTTTCGTATGAGCTTTACATTTCATAATTGATATTGCAGTGGGTAGATGTATTGCATCTAATAAGGCATGAATGAGGGGTCCGTGCTGAATGTGGGCACCGTGAGAAGTTAAATAACCTCTCTCTCGCCACAGCACGCCGAAGTCATGTACAACTCCGAATGCATAACGTGAATCAGTGTATATGTTGACTTTCTTATTTGTGGTTGAATACAGGCTTGTGTCAGAGCGATGAGCTCTGCTGCTTGAGCTGACAAGGTATTAATACGATTTGTTTCAACGACTTCAGTGTCTGTTGTGACTGCATACGCGGCCACTAGCTCTCCTGTACTTGTTCTCATACATGAACCACCTACATACAACGTCAGGTCTGGGTCTGACAATGGGACGTCTGTCAAGTCTTGTCTGGGTTTCGTCGTGATAGTAATAACTTCAATACAATCATGCGCTAATGGGTCTGTTCCGTTTACTGGTAACAGTGTGGCAGGATTCAATGTACTACAACGTCTGATTTCTATGTGTGGCTGAAACAATGTCAATTCGTAACCAGTGAGTCTCGCTATAGTCAAGTGTTGTGTTTGTGTGCGGTTCAAGAGAACCTCTACTGCGTGTGGTACTTGTACTGTCAATTGATGTCCTAACACTATGGCATCGCTTTGTCTGATTGCTAAAGCTGTCGCTGCCACTGATTTTAGGCACGCAGGCAGAGCCTGAGCTACGGGATCTAATGTACTAGAAAAATAAGCACATGGTTTGTGTGATCCTGCTTGTTCCTGTGTGAGTACTGCCAAAGCAGTACCTTCGCGTTCTGTAACAAAGAGTGTAAAATGTTTATTGTAACATGGTGTTGCTAAGACAGGTGCTTGACATAAAGCTTTCTTTAGGCTTTCAAAAGCTTGTGTATGTTCCTGAGTCCAAGGGAGGACAGTCGATGTGGCTGCCTCCTGTGTTGTCAACTGAATGAGTGGTTTTGCTAGAAATGCATACTGAGGGATCCACTGCCTACAATATGAAGTGAGGCCTATAAAAGCCCGCACCTCCTTTTGTGTCTTGGGTATTGGCATGTTAGCAATTAACTGGATGCGATCTGGTGTAAGCTGCCTTCCCTCCTTGGACAGCGAGTGACCAAGGTAAACAACTCGCTGGACACAGAATTGCAGCTTAGAAGGGGACACCTTGTGCCCCTTTTCGGCCAAGAATTGTAAAACCGTCAGTGAGGCTTTTTCACATTCAGGTTCGCTTCTAGCGGTGATCAGCAGATCATCGACATATTGAAGCAGGGCAGTGTTGACTGGCATGTGGATACTGTCAAGTTCTCGTTTCAGTGCTTGGCTATAGATGCTGGGGCTTTCTGTGAATCCTTGAGGTGCGCGTGTGAATTTAAAGCTTCGTCCATTTAAACTAAATCCGAACAAGTATTGGCTTTCCGGATCTATTGGGACGCTGAAAAAGGCATTCTTGAGATCAATTACAGTAAAGAATGTTGCTTCGGAATCAATGGCTGTCAGTAATGAAGAAATGTCTGGAACTACGGGGTATTGTGGTACAATACATTTATTTAATTCGCGCAGATCAATAACCAATCGATATACTGGCGGGGCTTTTGGATCAGTTCGTTTAAGAATCGGGATTATCGGGGAATTACATACATTGGAGTCGGTTTCCACAACCACTCCTTGGCCAATGAGCTCGTCAATGATTTGCAGTAAAGCCACTACAGCATCTGGGGGTAACTTGTATTGTCGCATTCGTGGTAGTACCACTCCTGCCTTTAGTGTGACTCGATATGGTGTAATGTTCATGCAACCAACATCTGTAGGGCCTTGTGCCCATAAATGTGTGGGTAAAGTCTGCAGTCGGTGATCCATGTCTCGGACACATAGTGCCCTTTGAAATCACGTAGAAACAATCTTACTCCTTCCGGAGAACAACATATTATAGCTCCTAGAGCTTTCAATGTTTTTATACCTAACAAGTTTTCTGGACATGATTTAGTAAGCAATAAATCTGTAGTTCGTGTCAAGGGACCAATCGTAAGGGGAAGAGGCTGTGATACCTCATTAATGATAGGTTTTCCTGAAAAACCAAGGGAAATATTCTGTGAGCCTGAGAGAGGTGCCCCTGGAACTTCACTACGTTTTATAGTTGTTCGGCTTGCCCCTGTATCAAGTAAAAATTTTCTATCTTGGCCTAATAGTTCACTGTGTACATAAGGTCCTTCTTGATCTACAGGGACCTCGATAAGGGGTAAGTCAACTTCCCTCTCTAGGCTGTTTCATGAGTATCGTTGATAATCAGGATAGTCATACTGTGCGGTCTGGTACATCTGTCGTGTCGTTGTTTGTGTGGCAGCAATAGGCTGCGGTGGCGGAGCTGTCATAGATTGTTGTGGAGCTGGCATGGACTGTGCATGCTGCGGGGCTCCTTGTTGGTTCTGATCCTGTCTAAGTGGCCGCGGTCTTTCTTTTGTATTACCTGTGGCGATATTATGTTTTAAAACTGGACAATCGTGTACATAATGGCCTGGCTGTTTACAATAGTTGCATGTCCCTTTTACAGGACCTGCTGAAACACTAGACTGTGTCATACCCTTTTTATGACCGTCAGCTGGAACTGTCTGGGAAACTAGCATTTTCATTTTCGTGTCTTTCATGCGTCTTTGTTCATGTTCTTGTTCCTCTCTAATTCTATTGTGATGGTACTGTAGCATCTGTAACATCTGTGACGGAGTGTTACCTTGCCAGGTACTCTCGAATTTCAATACTCTATTCTTAACTTGGGGCAAGGAATTTTCAACTAATTTTGTCACAAATAGATGTGGATACGATTCGCTACTTGCTTTTATTCCACTATTTATACCAAAACATTTTTCGAATCGGGCATAGAAATCACTAGTGTCCTCATCGTGCTTTTGTTTACAGGCTGAGATTGCACCCCAGTCTTCCTTTTTCGTAGTTAATAAACGTGGCAGTACCTGTACTAGTAAACCTGGTAGTGTTTTGGTCTTATCCCCAAGCCCTGTACCTGGACCTCGAGCTTTTTCTTCGTTTTCTAATGCTGTCCAATCTATCTTCTGGTCTCCCACCTCCCAATCCTTTTCCTTGAGTTTTTCGTAAATGCCCGCGGGCATTAATACCTTCAATATTGTCATAATGTCGGGATAGGTATATTCTTCCATGAGCAACATGTCTTTAATTTCACGGTGGAAACCCGCTGGGTCTTTGTCATGACTGGGTACCACTTTCTTCATTTCTAATAGTTCTATTTTAGATATGGGTGTGTATACAAACACACGTTTAAACTGATTGTCATCACCTTTTATCGGGTGAACTTCGCGTAAGGGGTTCTGTCTATCCATATAATACGTCGTTCTTTCTTTTATGGGCAGCGAGACATGTTCGGGACATACAAAAAGAATGTACTGCTTTCTGGATTCTAGTATTTCTCTAATTAGCTCAGTACCTGAACCTCTCCATTTATTCGTGAGTAATTTGGTCAATATATCAGGTAAGGGACCAGGATCGGAGTGTTGGCTTTTATATAATATAAGGAGTTGTTGAATCATATAGATACCAGCTAAACGCTGTTCATCTGGGGTGAGGTTCAAAAACGTGTGCGCTAATGTATCATCACTATATTTTCCGGGACTATCAACCCAATGAACGGCTGACCTGGCTAATTCTTGTTCGTCCATAGAATCGAGTAGATGATAACCCCTTCGTTCTCGGAGTAATTTGTCAGCAGCTTGGAACGCATGTTCGGGGGACCTTATATTTATTATTGGGTTTTGGAAGTTTCTGTTATTATCTGGACGTATCGGACGTATCGGATCAGTAAAGCCTCTAGTATTATTACAAGATCTTCCTCTACCTACATAGGCCATGGTTTCTAACTGTCCTGTGGGCAGTTCTAATTCTTCCTCCTCCTCGGTTTGTTCAGGCTCGTCTACTGCTAATCTTTCTTCGTGTATTCGTTCTACTTCTTTGCGGATCTTGCGGCACATAGCTACTATACATGATCGTTTATCATGTCTCCCCTCTGATATATTCCGACTCCATGTGGTAAGAATTTGCATTTCTTCCGGATTTACCCCTGGTCGGTCTTGATTTCTGATCACACAATTTATGAGGAAACGTAACAGTTCCCCCTGTATCTCCACTTTCTGGTACTCCAAGGCTCTATTAATACTTTCAGAATCTCGTCCTGACTGGACAAAGTGATATATATTTTCTAAATGTGTAGTCATTCCTGGTAGCCTCCCTAAATATATTGCAGCTCGTCGGATACGTAATGATGCCAGCAGCATTTCATCCTCTTTTCCGGGCACAGGGTCATATCTACAATCTATTAGAAGTTCCTTAAGCGTGTCGGGAGTTACTAGTTTGGACGTACGTTGGTGTGCTAATTCTTGAAAGGAAAGTTTATTTACTCTGGGTGGCGTGGAAAAAATGTTTGTTGTACCTCCCGTAGCACCACCTGGGGTGCTGGATGTGAAAGGATTCGTTGAACGTGATATAGCAACCATAGATGTGGGTACAGCTGTAGAAACAGATGTGCTTGCCGGAACTTGTGTCGGAGTTTGTTGTTGCGGTGGTACAGACGGAGGAGGGTCTTGGCGTTGAACCCCCTCGGCAGGCGGTCTATGTGGCGCAGCATTAGCATACTCGGGAGCTGCGTCGTCTAAATAAGAGGAAAGAAAAACATCTTCCGCGGTTCTGGGATGCCCTTTGGGATGTACTTTTATCGGGAACAATGGGGGTGGCAAGTCTTTTGGTATCTCCGGAGTAGCCTTAGGTAACCCTTCGGCCAGAAGAGGATACATACCATTCATAAGGGCATTTCGTTGTCTGTCTACTTGTTCTGATTTTACTCGAGTACCTTCTTCAATTAATAGATTTTCTCTAACTTTATTTGAATTCTCCTTACTCTTCTCTTCCTGTCTACGTGCTTTTTCTGTACGTCTATACGATTCTTTACGCCATAATTCAATGGCATCTTTCTGTGATTGTCTAGCTTTCTTTTTCCATAATTCTTCCTCTACTTTCACGATGCAATCTGCATCCCAGGTCCCAGCTGCGGGCCACCTCTGACTTTCTGGTAATTCCTTGGTGTAGTCTACCCATAAATCAAGAAATAATATGGCGTCTAGGCCATGTTTATGATACATGAAGTACCCTGGAGTGTCCCTAGGAGGAATGGGAACAGCTTCTTCGAGTACCCCTTTTCTAGTTTTTATCTGTCTTAATTTCGAAAAGAGCGGCATTTTTGAGAACTGATCTGATCTGATACCTAATTCTGAACACGTTTAATAAAACAAAACACAATAATGAACAGTCATTCACACCACAATATGCAGAACGTATTTAAAACATTTTAACAATTTTAACATTTAACATTTAATGAACAACAATGATTGCCATTTAGGGAACTAGTCACTAAACATGATACTCGGCACTAACTAGGTAATTCTGGATTATATACTAGACATACTTGATATACTGCTAAACAGTACAGATACACTGCTGAAACAGTGCAGACCGGATTTGTGTACCCAAACCCGTCTTGACCGGCACAACCTATGTGCACGTCAGAACGCCTCCCCGACAATGGTACTCACCGGGTAGCTCGGAACGGAAAGCCTCGGAACTGAACTGAACTGGACTCGGACCGGACTGGACTCGACTCGAAACTTCGGAACTTCGGAACCTGGTGGGCCTCTGTATACCTCGGATCTTGCTCTCTCAGCTAGGCTCTGGTCGGGATACTTCGCACTTCTCACCGCCTCGTCTGGGTGTTGATCGCAGCCTCAGTTACCCCCGCTCGGCAGGAGGGAGATACAGGAAATCCTGAGGTAAGCGTTATTGTCCGTCCAGCTGTGGCAGGAGACCGGGCCTGCAACGCACCTCCGGCGCGTGAGATGAGAAAGTGTCCCTATTCGGGCGCCATGTATGTGGTAAATAATTTAATTACCGGAACTTAATTTGATGCGGAAAATCTATAATAATAGCTCAGTAAAATAAGAGGCAGAATCCGTGGTATTAGAGGTTCGGAACGGGCTTTATTCCAAAATCAATTCGAATCGATGGACTCCATATTCCATCACCACGAAGGTTCAGGAAGTGAAGAACAAACTTTATTGACAAGTAATCATTTTTATACAATAGGCATTACAGTGAAACAGATGCAGGAGGCGTAACAGTTGATAACAAAGATAAGAACATACATGCGTAACTAAAATGGGTGTAACTGGGCGTAACTTAAAGAACGTCATTGGATATGATGTCATAAATGGGTGGTTCCACGGAAGAATTTCGCAATGTCAGCAGAAATACTTGGCAGAGATGCGCGCGCAGCAGCATGACGTGTGATTGACGTGCAACTAGGGGGTGAAGGGGACTTGACATTTAGCTCTACATGTGGAGACAGAAGTCTGGGGTTATGTCAACTTAATCCCAAATCATATCTAACATCCTATGTTTAAAGAACTGTGTTATCCAAAAAGAAAGGTCTCTTAGGATAGAATCTTATTCTATACTGACTATACTGACTGTCAGTGCGTGTACAAGCGTCTAAGTGTCTACACTAGATGCGAGGGCAGAAATCTTCCATAGTAACAGGGCTATGAATTACTTGCATAAAGACAGAGGAGCCGGGCCTTTTGCTCGGTAGCTGAAAGAATGTTTACTTAAACTACTAGACAGGAATGCATTGGGTGAAGAGCGGAGCAGAGCAGATAATCTTGAAGGTGAAATACAGTTTTTGGCAAGCAGACAGGTCGAGTCAGGCACCGTTAGCCGCACAGGGAGTAGGACAAAGTTCATGGATACAGATGCGAGCTCAGACTGGAGCTTTCAGAGGCAGAAGGCAGAAAAGGCTTGATGGCAGAATCAGGGCCTACTCGCCTGGACTGTAAAATGGGATAAGTGAACCATATAAAGCCGGTGGCCTTTCATACTTAGGAATAGAATATCCGGCCCATTCATGGCGGATCTGAAAGAGGACATGTTGACGGTGGACACACATGTGTTTGCGTCTTCATAACTGGAACTGGAGGGAACATACATGTACTTATGATTTATACATGAAACCGTTGGGGTCCAAGATAGGGGACATAACTGATCATAAAAATCCATATTTCCACACCTTCAACAACCTCCTAGCTGCTGCTCGGGACTATCAGGTGGGGATAAAACGAGGGAGCATTTCCTCCCTCTGACAGTGGGAATAAACACATAACAAGCATTTGTAATGCAATAGGTCTCGCATTTATGCGAGTTTGAGCTATTGACATTGCAAATGACAATGCCTTTTATTTATGTTTTAAAAACGAAAACAAAAATAAAAGGCATTGTCATTTGCAATGTCAAAAGCTCAAACTCGCGTAAATGCGAGACCTATTTTTTTTTTTTATTTAAAAGGTTTTATATAGCGCTGGACCCGGGAGTATCAGAGCGCTTTACATGGGTATTAATATAACAAAATTTCAATGAGGTAGTATTCAAAACCAATATAAACAATAAAAAACAACAACTTTTGCACAAACAAATTACATAATTTGCAATGGGATCCAGCAAGTCCTGAGAGATAAAACAACTTACATTTTACAAGATCAAATTACATATATTGCAATGGGCTACAACAAGTCCAGAGAGATTAGGCAAGCATGGGAGGGAAAGGATGGAGCAGAGGGGGTAGGGTAAAGGAATGGGGAGAGGCAGAAGAGTGGGGGACGGTTAGGGCAAAAACCAAGTGGGACAAAGTAGTCCTATGGGAACGGAAAGTGGTAGAAGTTAGTGGGGGAAGGAAGATGTGAGAGAGGGTGGAGAGAGGGAGTTCGGAATCCAGAATAAAGGGGGTTGGGACCTTCAACAGTGGGAGGTCGGGGATTAAGGACCCCAGTATTTGTTGAGAAGGAGCAGACTGAGATGTAAGAGGGGTTACACTGAAGTTCTTTAGGGAGGGAGTTCCAGATTTTAGGTGCGTTTCCGGTAAAGGAGCATGATTGTGTGGATTTCTTGTTTAACAGAGGAGGGACAAGAGCGAGAGTGTTGGAGCTCCTCAATGCTCTAGAGGAGCCAGCTTTGTGAAGTTTATCTGAGAGGTACTGCGGGGAGCATTGATGCAGGGCTTTGTGCGTAATACAAGCTGTCTTTTTTTTTTTTTTTAAATACAAGCTGTCTTGTAGGAAGTTCTTCCTTCAACAGGGAGCCAATTGAGGGTTTTAAGGGCAGGGGAGATGTGATTGAACTGTTTGATGTCGGTAATGAGCCTGGCAGCCAGGTTCAAAACAGCTTTGATTGGGGCTAGGTGGACTTTAGGGGTTCCGGAGAGGATGGCGTTACCATAGTCGATTTTAGACAAGACCAGCGATTGGACAACTAATTTAAAGTCACCTGCAGGGATGAAGGGTTTTATTTTCTTGAGGTGATGGAGAGTGAAGAGAGCGCTTTTGGCTGAATTCTTTATGTGGGGGATAAGAGTAAGGTTCTGGTCAATTTTAAATCCGAGGGATTTAACTGAGTTTGATATAGTGAGACTGCAGTTGAGTGTGGTTAGGTCAGAGATCCAAGATAGAATGGGGAGCGAGTTCTTCTTAGGGGAGAAAATAATGATTTCAGTCTTTTTTGGATTGAGTTTGAGGTGGTTGTAGTGGAACCAGGACTGAATCTTATTCAAGGCTTCTTGGTGAAGAATGTCCGAGCAGGATTGGATCTTATAGTAAAGTTGGGTGTCGTCAGCGTAAAGGTGGTAATTGATTCCTGCTTGCTTAAGCATAAGGGTGAGGGGTTCCATGAAGCCATGAAGAGGTTGAATGGAGAGGGGGAGAGGATAGAGCCCTGGTGGACCCCTAGGGAGACGGGCATAGTTTTGGAAAGGCAGTCGCGAATTTTAATTTGCTGGGTTCTGTGTTGGAAAAATGAGGTGAACCATTTGAGGACTGAACCGTTGAGGCCAAAACGATCTCTAAGTGTGTTCAGTAGAGTAGAGTGGTTCGCAGTGTCAAAAGCAGCGGAGAGATCAAGGAGAATGAGAAGGGAGGATTCGCCTTTGTCGAGGGAGTGATGGATGTCATCAATTATATTTAGCATGGCCGTTTCCATACTACAGCCCTTTCTGAAGCCTGATTGGAAAGTGTCTAAAAGATTAAATGAATCAATGTGTTTATCTAGTTGGAGCAGGGCGCATTTTTCAATTTGCATTGCAAATGCTTGTCTATCTACTTTCAACATAAGAAGGAGCAAATACTAGGGTGGGACAACATCACTTTGTTGCTGAAGTAAATCTTTACACAACAAAAGCTTCTTTAAGAGATACCATATGCTTATGGTTATAATTCAAAACGTTTGCTCACTGACTGAATACGGAATAAGACAAATGGTGCCGTACAGAGTAAGGACTTCAGAGAGAGTCGAAGGAAATGACACATCTGCCAACTATGCACCCCTGTTGGGGCACTTTATAGGTTTCTAAATAATAATAATCATCATCATAATATGCCAGTGTTATTGAAAACAGAAAAATGATGAGATGGTTGGAAGTTGGTTCTACCAAGGTATGGAAGGTGACACTAAAGTTACTCCTTTCCTTGTGCTTAAGATGCAATATACTGTCTTGTCAGCTGAGATGGACCTTGTACACGAAGCAAGAAGCCTGACAAGCACCTGCACTTAACAACAAGGCCAGTGATGCGAGACTAAAGGATAACATGATGCACATGGATCTGACATTACAAAGAAGGTTGTGAGAGGAAGAATGAAACCAAGAAAGATATGCTATAAAATAATAAATGCAAAAATAACAATTGATGGACAGAATGCAGAACAATGTCATACATTCACCCCAGTACAGAGATCTGGGCCTAAATCCATCGTTTTTTTGCTCACCATGCCATTCCAGTTTGAACCCAGCCATATGCAAATCAGTCTTGACCCTGTGCCCCATGGGAACAGTCCAGCCCGAACTGCCAAGCCAGGTCCTCCCTGGACTGGAAACAAGCATCCTAGGACCGGTTTCGGGCTTTCAGCCCTCGTCAGCCAGGATAGCTTGATTCCAGTGGCATGGAGAGCAAGGGACTCACGTCTGAGCATACCCTTCCCACTCGGGGTGACAAATGCAAAAATAACAATAAAATAATAAAGCGCATCTTACATGCTAAAATTCACTTGATTTTAGTAACAAATCTCCAAGTGAAGGCACACACAGGTATGGACGCTGAACAAAGGCATTGAACTTTCACCCACAATGACAGCCCACCAGTGTTATTTTAGTTGTGGGTAAAAAAATTGATTAGTTTTCCGGGAGGGAGTTGTCGGGCAAAACAGAGTAACCAGAGGGAGTAGGACGTGTTTCCCTGAGTCTCCCCGCTCCCGCTGAGCAAACCGGCCTAAACACAGCAATTTCCCACCTTTGGTCCTGCACGGAGGGACCAGGCCGCCGGCAGGGCTGCCTCCGAAAAGCACCGCACCAATACGGCTGGGGGCAGACAAACTTGAGTCCTAAAGTGCCGAGTGGCTGAGCAAGGTACTGGCGGACGCCGCTCACCGGGCCCGCTGACAACGCAGCCTGTTGGCCGCCCGGCCGAGCCGAGTCCAGTGAAGGTGAGACCCTCCCAGGTGCCGGTGTAACTGCGAAGGTGGGCGGGGAAGCGGGAGCCGCTCCCCACAGCAGAGGGTGCCTGCCCGATTCCAGGGAGAAGGAGAGGCGGGAGACAGATCGTGCCGCGGCCGGCGGGAGCTAGGAGTACGAGCAGTGCGGCTGCCCCACCACAAGGTGCATCGGCCAGGTAATCGACTGGGCGGAACCGACAGGCATGCAGGATGAGGCGGCGAGCGTGAGAGCAGAAAGCCACAGCCCGTCGGACTGTTAGATCGCAAGGAGCTTTTTTCGCGAGGCCGTGGAGTAGCCATAGTTCGATGACTGGGGGGAAATAAAGCGTGTAATACAGCCTGTAGAAATCAGGTTACAGACAACACGAGGTGTAGTAGAATGCGTTCCCTGCGGAAGTTTATTGTAACAGCACCAGATGGAGTCGTGGCCCTATAAATAGGTATTGAATTAGGGGAGACGCTTCGTATTGCCGCTGTTGTGTCTGTGGGGACCGAGAGCACTACAAGGACCAGGACGCTGCGGGGTACCGGACACCTCGCCCCTCCCCCCTGTAACTGGAAGATTTATAAGCGATTAGCCCTTCCCGCCACGCGGGACGCGCGCGGGCAGGCACTGGGCTAAGCCCGGACAAAGGGCGGGCCATCTGAGGCCATCAGGGGCCGGCAGAGGCTGGGCTGGGCCCCCCCTCTGTGAAGATCACTTCGAACTCCGAGGGCGATCAAGGACCCAGTTGTAGACTTGAGAAGAGGTAGCATTACTGTATATGATAGACTGGACTGGGAGATCACTGTTCTAGACTCAAGTAGGGTGCGGATCTGGACTGTTTATTTCCGGTTAGCTGGGGTATTTTATTTATTTATTTTTTATTGGCCCTATAGTTGGTTTCGCTTTTCTCGTATCTTGAAGGGGAAGACCTCTTGTGCTTGCCTATCATTATACCTGTAGAAATCGTTTACAATGGCCAGTACGGTACAAACAAGGTCATCCAAGCTGAGCTTGATTATTTCACCTAATCCCCAAACCTGCTCAGCCCACCGCAATTGATAGAATGCTGCGAAAAGCCATCGGTGTGGTTGCTAATGAAATCGAGCGCACTGAGAGGCGTCTTTCATTAACCCCGCAAATCGACCTTACCCCCTTGTCCCAAGAGTCCGAGACTGACAGGGTTGTAATCCCTCCAAATGCTCTAGCAGTTTCTCCATCTACTGATATTCCTTGCGCGCAGCTGGCAATTAATGACGATTTAGAGACACAGATAGCGGGGGGGAAGGGACAAATCAATAGGAAAAAGTGAATTAGCACTAAGAAACCCAGGCAGAAGAGGGGAAAAACTACCCCTGCTCCGACCGAAATCAGCAATGTGGCTGCAGGGGATCTTAAGGGGCACGCGCCGCTACCACAAGTACCCCCGACCTGGGTATCCGAAATCATTAGTGACTTGCAGAATTATTTTGAGCAGCTTATCAACATTCAAATTAAACTAATTCTGAGTCGGCTAGACAAAGTGGTAACCGTGGTTAAAACAAAGGGGGTGGGGGCGGGTAATACTTCGCCTCCACTAACAACTGCTAAAGTCACTGAGACTATCACTACGATCCCGTTAGTTGCACAACCAAGTAATCCCCCAGAAGGGCAATCCACCATTGCCAAGCGCCCTCTATTGTCCCCCAACCCCCATCATCCACACACTAGTCGTGATCTCAATGGCTATACTGTGAGCTCAGGTGATGTTACTCTTGCCCCACCAACACGTATCCCCCAAGTTATAGCCCATAAGCAGCCCTCACCAGAATTTCCACCCCAGCGTCAATCTGAAGGGCCACCCCCCAAGGCGATCATTAACCCTCTACCCTGTATAAACTTACCCCCAGAAGCGGCCCCATACGTAATTATTCTCACGGGGGTCCCGGAGTTGAAGCCAGATCGTACAGAGGCCTACGATGAACTCAAGAACAAAACCATGTTCTGGCTGAACAAGAATAGGCCGCTAACAGGGAATGATCAGGGGGAAATTCTGTTTGTCCGAAGGGTGAGCTGGTTGGGGAACAGGTCAAAGGATGCTACCGGCGACTGTATGGTGGTAAATTTTAGGAACCAGCGCGTAGTCGACCAAATATTAAGCTGGGAACCGGTTAGCAATCAAGCAATATCATATCTTTGCCCCTGAGCTTTTTCTACCCAAGGGGAACTCCGTGTTTTGGCCCAGGCCCCGGATTCCGAAGCAGAAGTGATTACCTTTTGGGTGGGAAGGGTTTCTGCCGTCCAATGCCATATGCTTCCCTTAGAAATCAGGGAGCATTTAGCTTGAGGAACAGATTTGACCCCTTATGTCTTTAGAGGAGCTGGATTGACTAAAGAGCAATGGAACCCTTCCCACGAACCGACTCTGTGAAAAGGGTTGTTCCCCTAATATCTCCCAGACTGTAACTTTATCTCACCACCCGCATTGAATGTGCCCACCAGCTATGTTGCGGAGTCCCCGGATGGGACTCTTATGGATTGTGTTGCGGTCCCCCCTGTTTCAGGAAATCCCCCTGGATTACCGGTTATGTCATCAGGGAGTGAGGAAGTAGCGGGGCTGGATCATATCTTCCTGCACCCTCAGCGACCAGAGAATTTATATAATCTGCCCACGTCTAATGAGGACTCAAAAGGTGAAAGGATAGAGGACAATAACCTAGCTACACTATATCCAAGAGAGACACAGACGCAGGAGGGGCTAAAACTGGTATCATGGAATATAGCGGGACTATCAGCAAAATTTGACAACCAGGAATGGGGGAAGTATATCACCAGGTTTCAGGTAATTTGTTTGCAGGAAACCTGGGCGATAGACTGTAGCCACTTTCATCTAGCGGGGTACAAGTGTTTTTCTGTGCCTGCACAGAAGTCAACCTCGGGAAGAGCTAGGGGAGGACTTTTTATATTTGTAGATCTGTAGCTGGAAGGAGTATGGACCAACCTAAATTGGCCCACAAATAATATTCAGGCCCTTGGGTTCCACACAAATGGGCTAAATGTAATTTTGATTAATTTGTATAACGCAGTGGCAGTCAAGGGGAAGGGATCTACAATAAGTGATTTATATAATCGATTAGGCGCAGAGACAGCCTCGAGGAAGGGAGAGGTGGCCCCGTTAGTGATTTTAGCGGGTGATTTTAATTGCCACCTGTGCCCCAACCTGATTCCTGTTAATGAGGACTGGTCTCGTTGCACGTTGGAGGAAGGTCCGCACTTTCAGCACTCCGGTGAGGGGATGGTATTGGCTAGGGTCCTGAAAAGTCACGCCCTAGTACACACTATAGACCTTGTGGCTATAGGAAGTAGAGGGGAGGTCATTCCAACATTCAAGGGCAGAGGGTGTCGCTGTTTCATAGACTACGTAGTGGTCTCCAGTCTATTTAAGGACTGGATAAGAGGGGCAGAGATCGAATGGAGTATATTCAGCGATCACAACCACCAAGTGCTGGAGTTGGAAGACCTGTACCCCAGAAGTGCTAGGAGAGGTATAGGGGTAGCCAGTATTGAGAGGGTAACGGATATGGGGAGATGACTTAGATGGACCAAAGTGGATGGGGACGCTTTTTACAAATCCCTAATGGAGACAGGGAATGGAGTGATTGGGGCGTGCCTTGACCTTTCGGTGGAGGGACCTGCCGTTGTCGAAGCATTTGAGGAAGTGGCGCATCTAATAGATGGGCTACTAAAGACCACTAAGCAAGGGAGAGTAAACGCCACCCCCAAATGGTTCGGCAAAGATTGTTCCCAGGCACAGAAAGAGCTCAAATCTAGCTTGAAAACTGTACCCCAGGACAAGTCACGCATTGCACTGTGTAGGATCACATACAAAAAGGCGATTAAACGTAGGAAATATTCCCTCCAATCACAAGCCTGGGAAGATTTAAGGGCCGCAGCAGATAGAAGGGACATAACTGCGTTCTGGAAAATAATAAATAACCCATGTTTTAAGGACACTAATGCCCCAGAAATTGTTACTACCATTTTGCCAGAACAATGGTATGATCATTTTAAAAGTCTATATAACCACACTGCTGAGAATAATAAGGATGATGGGAAGGGACCTCGGTGGGTTACCACGATCGGATTTTCTTTGGAGGAAGTGGTAGCGGGTATCCAGGGCTTAACGCAAAACAAAGCGCCAGGACCAGATGGTATCTCACCAGACATTTATTTAAGCAAGGTGGAGCTGTGGGCCCCTATTCTCACAAACGTGATAAATGCGGCGGTCGCAACCGGCCTCCCGCGTTCATGGTCATCGGCAACAATAGTCCCCATCTTTAAAAAAGGGAACAGGAATAACCCCCAGTGCTACCGCCCCATATCTTTGATCGATGTGACGGCCAAAGTGCTGGGACGAGTGGTCCTCAACCGCCTTACGGACTGGGCCGACGAACATCAAATCATCACAGATACTCACTACGGGTTCAGGGCAGGGAGATCAACAACGGACCAGTGCCTGAACCTCTATCTATTGGTGGCAAAATATACTCTAGCTAGCAATGAGGCTATATATCTTGGGTTTATGGACCTCACTGCAGCTTTTGACCACGTCAATAGAGAGAAGCTGTGGGCCTTGATGTCCAGATTAGGGGTCGATCAGGGCCTGGTTAACATTCTGAGAGCATTGCACTGGAACACCACTGCCAAAGTGCGTTTTAATTTGGAAGGGGGCACTACAGCACCTTTTGTTTGCAATAGTGGCGTCAGACAGGGATGTATTTTGGCCTCGTTTTTGTTTTCCCTATATATTAATAATTTAGACCAGACACTAGGCAAATTAAAAGTAGATTCTCCTCGAGTAGGTTCCCGCCCTGTCCCTGTGTTGTTGTACGCATATGATGCGGTTCTTTTAGCCCACACCCCCCAAGGGACTTCAGCGCCTGATAGACGGGTTTGTCAGTTTTATGGACACCTTAGACTTGTCGGCAAACCTGACTAAGTCCTATGTCATGTTGGCTGGAAACAAACCCTGTAAGAAGTTCTCATACAAAATAGGCCCACACAAACTAGGGCAGGTACAGACCTTCCCCTACCTTGGCTTGTTATTCGATGGGCTTTTAAATTTTAAATTTTTAATTGAAGAGCGGTGTTCCAAATTAGTGGCCTCGGCGGGGGCGATTATGAATTATGGACGCAGGCTGGGCCGGTGGTCACCAGAACAAGTTATGAACTTGTACAGCTCAATCTGTTGCTCAAAAGTGGTATATGGGTCTGAAGTTTGAGGTTTTGTTAGCACTCAGCAGTTACAGACAGAGGAGAATAAATATTTGAGAAAGGTGCTCAAGACCCCACAAAGTACTCCCACCTACATTATCCATGAAGAACTAGGAAGGGTATACATTGAGGACCTGATAAAGGTCAGACCACTTATGGCCTGGCTAAAGATTTGGTCCAATACCGAGGCAGACCTGAGCAGACAAATTATTAGAGACTGTACAGAAAGGGACAAAGGAATGAGTATTCCCTGGCTAAAATACGTGAAGTCCACACTTGAGGGAATTGGTTGTAGGGATCTTTTTACCAATCCAACGGAAATTATCCCCCAAGATACATTGAGAGTCAAAAATAATTTCCTGGACCTGGTAGCCTCACGTAGAGCGGCTGCGGAAGAAAGTAAAACCTCAGTCTGTGCTCATAGAATGGTGAAAACAGAGGCAGGAATGGAACCTTATCTCGCTCTCATGTATAACGCCCAGGACAGATTTTTAATCACTCGTTTTAGGCTCAACCTTTTACACCACCTACTGGCTGATCCACCAGGTTTTACTTCAACCGTTGAGCAGAAGGGTTCCTGCGGCTGCGACAATAGGTCTCCGCAGGATACCCTTCATTTTGTACTATTATGCCCATTTTATGTTTTACCTAGGCATAGCTTTTTAGTAGGAATTTTAAAACAGGCAAAGTTTAAACATGCCAAGGTTGCCTTATTATTCTTGCAAAGGGCTAATGATCCTCATACACTGTTTTGCATTATGAATTTTATTAAGGTTGCTTTAAGGTGAAGGAACTCAAGAGGGTGGTGTTGAATTAATTTTTTTGGCCAATTGTCTCCAACCATGTGTTATGAACCGTATTTTACTGATTTTAACTGTAGATGTACTTTTATGGTATTTTTTAAGTGCTGAATAAAGCACTATTGATTGATTGATTGATAGTTGTGGGTAATCACAATCATCTTGCAAGGACAATTCCATTGTAGAATCGCTGTATTTTCAGGGTGGGAAATGTTATTAAACACCCATATTTTATGGTGTCATAAGAGAAGAGTTGTTGCTCCACCCAAAACATATTTTCACCTAGAGAAAAAAGGACATGATTTCCATGGTATTTCATGAGTACTCCTGCGTATGTGAATATAATGAAAGTCAAGAACTACACAAATCAGATTAGGAAGCCCATGATGAGTAGATTTATGGCTTCTAGAAAGATTATTTGTTAAAAGGGTCCAGTGGTTTCCATATACCTATATAGAGGGTGGTCGCTGACTACGAATTACAGATTTTGTCAGAGAAACAGACAGGCAGATATTGACAATCATCCACCATCTGACAAAAATGTGCACATATAGAAATGTTAATAGACAGGTAAAGAAGCATAGGAGACGACAGCTACAGGAAAAAAAAATCTGAGACAGATATTTAATCCATGATAGATATATACTAAAGATGGAGTTGGCTATACATAATCAAATCAAAAAACTGTATATAAGTAACCTGTTGGATACAGTCAATCAGAGATAATGGTTGGATGGATGGTCAATTCACCCATGTCTAATTGACACTATCCATTATAGTACTCGTAGATATAACTACTGATGTAGTGGATGGATGGAAACAAGTATGGCTGGACGGATGAAGGGACAGTAGGAGGATCTATAGATATATGGGGGAACAGACAGGTGGATGGATGGATGGACAGCTGGGAATGGAATGGATGGATATATTGATGACAGATAGATTGGATGGATGGACGAAGAGACACACGGAGGAAGAGGGTGGATGGATCAAGCTATGGACGAACTGACAGGTGGGTGGATGATGGATGGACGGCTTGAAGGAGGAGATGGGTAGATGTATGGGTGGGCAGATGGGTGGATGATGGATGGAGGGTTTGAAGGAGGAGATGGGTAGATCTATGGGTGGACAGATGGGCGGATGCAGAGAGGGAGTGTGAGAAAGTGGCTCTGAATATACTGTTCCAAAATAGGTACAGTGTGTACAGAGTCCACAGTTCCCAGACGTTTGGCAGAGGCTAAAGTTAGATATAACCTTACTCTCTAAAGTGGTAGCTTGGTCGAGCAGTAAGGCAGTATCAGAGGACAGTGTAAAGCATTTGTTGGGCACACTCAGTCAGCAAATGGTCTCACACACTCAATAACTGAACTCTAGGCCAATGGTGTATATAAAAAAGATGTGTTTGTTTTATTTTAGAACCAACAATAGGTATTAAAATATACTTTCTGAAAATGAGATTATTTAGGTAAATACTTATCCAATATGCAATTGACTTTTGTAAATACTGGTTACAGGTTGTTGCAATAGGCAACACAATTTCAAACACAATAATGCATTGAACTCAATGGAAGTTTTAAGTTATTTGCAACAGATTACTTTCAGGATTACTTTTGTAAATCCAGGACTGGATCCTAGATTCAGTCCTGGGACAGTTCTTAGAAACAAGTGATAAAAGTAGACTTCGTTGCTGTTGTGATTTTTAGGCAATATTTTGCTATTTTAAAAGTTGACACAGAAGACATTTCATAGAAAAACAGTCAATGATTCCCTATGGGAGAAAATTCAAGTTGCAGGTAAAGTATGTTCTTGTTGCTTTTGTAATCCAGTACTGGGCTCCTAGACTCAGTACTGGGACCTCTATCTAAAACAGGTAAGTAATTACGTTTTCACAGTTGGTACGATTTTTAAAGAATATTTGAAGTTTGCAAAAATCGACAGAAGAAATTTCACAGACAAACAGTCAATGATTTCCTATGGAAGAAAATTGGGTTAATGGTAAGTACGGTTGTGAATATTTTTCAGGGTCAGTGCTGGGCACCAAGATCCAGCACTGGGATCTCTCCTAATAGCAGGTGAGTATTTTTGTTTTCGTTACTCGGTTGATGTTTGGTGAATATCTTAAGTTTTAGAAACTCCACCCTTAGAAGAAATTTCAGAAGAAACCAGTCAATGTTACCCTATGGAGGAAAATTGGGTTATCGGCTTTTGGGTAAGTACTCGACTGGCAGAGTTAAGGTTCTGGGCACAGACTTAGGGGTCTCCCAGGGTCAGTTAAGTACAGTTGTTACACCCTCAGCGGCACAGGGGCAGCCGGGTATAGAGTGAGTTAGGCCCAATGTTATCCTAAGGGAGGCAAGGGGCCTTGGTTGATGGCTGCTGACTAGCAGGCCACGCGGCTGTGGGAGCAGGGCTCCTGGTCACTTGCTCAGGGCAAACGGGGAAGTAGATAGGTGTAGAGGTTATACTGCCAGGGCCACTCGGGCGGCTGGGTGCAGGGTGCTTTTGAGCCTTCGGGCGCTCAATGGATTTCAATGGGAAAGCTCCTGGTTGAACAAAGGCTGCTAGCTAGGGGACGAAGATTCTTCAGGTGCCACCACCACTTTGAGAGGTAAGTTGGGTAGTTGGAGGATAGGTAGGTACCCAGGAGTTGGGCACAGGGGGCGCAGGGCACCGGGGTGCCTATTGGTGTCAGGAAATCTTACCATCTGTTGATCGCGGTTGGGGGGGTACCTGGTTCTGAGGCTGCAGGCATCGTCAGGAGCGTCGAGGTGAGTCCTTGCGTGCTGGATTCGGGGTCATAGTCGCCGGGGGGACATCCTCGGTGTCTTTGTTCACTCCGGCACAGGCCAGGCTTGGCGGGTGCAGAGTGTGCAGGGTTCCCGGTTCCGGGCTAATGCCAGGAGTTAGAAGCTGGTTTTGAGTAGAGCCTCTGCTCATGGGAGCCCCAGGAGCTTAGAGCCAAAAGGTAGCCAGGTCCTCCAGGGTTTGTGAGGTTTCTGGCCACAAGAGGTGCCGGGATTTAGCAGCAGCAGGTTCGAGGGTCGACAGGCCGGTAGGGCTGGGGCCAAATCAGTTGGTGTCTTCCTCTTCTTAGCAGCTGCACGGCAGGTCTTCTTTCTTCTTGCTCTTCTTAGTTTTTCGGAATATGGAATCTAAGGAAGGAAGGTTCAGGGTGCCCCTAAATACTAGATTTAGGGGCGTTACAGGTAGATAAAGGGCAGAGACCAATGGGTCCCTGCCCTGGGGTGGGTACACCACCTATCCTGCCACTCTCCTGTGGGACGGGGGCAGTAGCCTAGTCCTGATTGGGCAGGGCCTCCCATCTTCAAGATGGCGAGTGCCCGGAGATGTGCTTCACCTCGCCTCCCCCACCTAAGGGAAGGGGTTGGCAGGCTGGCACATCCCCTGTCCTTATTTGGGATTTCCGGCCAGGCTTCCCGCCAGAGTGGGGGCAGCAAGTGGCCTGGGGAAGCTCACAGAGGCGGCATGTCTTTGAATCTTCCCCCTGTCCATCCTGGGGGAGGAGACCTAGCACCTCGCCCAGGATGCGCATTGTTGCAGGCCCAGGAGAGCGGGGGCTCTCCTACCCAGGGGTCAAGCAACATGTCTGCTGTGTGGCAGCCTAGGCAGCCTCCCAGACCAGACGTGGATTGTAGGTTAGGTTTCAGGGGGCATCTCTAAGATGCCCTCTGTGGTGCTTGGTACATTAAATCCCACACTGGCATCAGTGCGGGTTTAATGTGCTGAGAAGTTTGATACCAAACTTCTCAGTCTTCAGTGATGCCATTATGGTGCTGTGGAGTTCGTGTTTGACGAGCTCTCAGCACCATGTACTCTTAAATGGCAGCACTGTGGAATGGACCTGGGTACTGTAGGGGCACAGGGCTCATGCTCCTGTGCCCACACCACTGGCATAGGGCACCCAGCTAGAGGGGTGGCTGATGTATGCCAGGGCAGTGTAGGTGGTAGGCATGGCACACAGGGATGTGTGCCATGTCGACTCTGTTTTGTCTTGTACCCAGACACTCCGCCTGCAAGGGCAGTGTGTGTGTGTTAGGGTACAAGGCCTCTAAGGGTGGCACAATGAGTGCTGCAGCCCTTAGAGGCCTTCCCTGGTCACAAGGCCCTGGGTACCTAGGGTACCATTTACCAGGGGCTGACATGTGGCCAGGGTTTGCCAATTTGGGTTTGAGGCTTTTAGGGAAGGGACATATTGGCAGGAGTCCAGGGCACATTGAGTCAAAGTACATTCAGCAATTCAGCAAAAAGTGGGGGCATACCATGTAAGAAAGATGGCACTTTCTCATACAACCCCTCGCCCCCCAAACGAAAAGTGATGAGACTAACCTTGCCCTATGGAGTCTTCATTGTCTAAGTGGAAGAACCTGGAAAGTCCATCTGCATTGGCATGGGTGTTCCACTTCGAAGTCCATTCCCTGTAGGGAGATGGACCACCTTAGTAGTTTTGGATTTTCCCCTTTCATCTGCATTAGCCATCTGAGAGGTCTGTGGTCAGTTTGAACCAAGAAGTGAGTACCAAACAAGTATGGCCTCAACTTCTTCAGGGACCAAACCACAGCAAAGGCCTCCCTCTCAATGGCACTCCAACGCTGCTCTCTGGGGAGTAGCTTCCTGCTTATAAAAGCAACAGGTTGGTCTTGGCCTTCATCATTGGTCTGGGATAGGACCGCTCCTATCCCTAGCTCAGAGGCATCAGTCTGCACTATGAACTGCTTGGCATAATCTGGAGCTTTTAGAATTGATGCTGAGCACATTGCTTCTTTCAGGGTGTCAAAAGCCTTTTGGCAACTAACTGTCCAGTTAACCTTCTTGGGCATCTTCTTGGAGGTGAGTTCTGTGAAGGGGGTCACAATGGGCCCATGTCCCTTCACAAACCTCCTGTAGTACCCAGTCAAGCCAAGGAATGCCCAGACTTGGGTCTGGGTTGTTGGAGCTACCCAGTCCAGGATGGCCTGGATCTTGGGTTGTAAGGGTTGTACCTGGCCTCCACCTACAAGGTGGCCCAAGTACACCACAGTGCCCTGCCCTATCTGGCATTTGGATGCCTTGATAGTGAGACCTGCATTTTGCAGAGCCTCTAAAGCCTTCCCAAGGTGGATCAGGTGATCCTGCCAGGTGGAGCTAAAGACAGCAATATCATCAAGATACGCTGCACTAAAGGACTACAGCCCAGCCAGGACATGGTTCACCAACCTCTGGAAGGTGGCAGGGGCATTCTTTAACCCAAAAGGCATCACAGTAAACTGATAATGCCCATCAGGTGTGGAGAATGCTGTCTTTTCTTTTGCTCCTGGGGCCATGCCAATCTGCCAGTACCCTGCAGTTAAGTCAAAGGTATTGAGGAATTGGGCTGCCCCTAATTTATGTATCAGCTCATCTGCTCTTGGAATAAGGTGAGCATCTGCCTTGGTGACAGAGTTGAGTCCTCTGTAGGCCACACAGAACCTCATCTCTCTCTTTCCACCCTGTTGATGAGGTTTGGGGACCAGAACCACTGGGCTAGCCCAGGTTCTCTCAGAGGGTTCAATGACCCCTAACTCCAGCATCTTGCTGAACTCAGCTTTGATGCTTTCCTTAACTTGGTCTGACTGGCGATAGATTTTGTTCTTGACAAGTGCACTGTCACCAGTGTACACATCATGGGTACACCAGTCTGTCAGACCAGGGGTCAGGGAAAAGAGGCTAGCATACTGTTGCAAGACTTGCTTGCAGTCAGTCTGCTGTTGGGCAGAGAGGGTGTCTGAAAAGACCACACCATCTACTGACCGCTCTTGTGGGCTGTAGGAGAGGAGGTCAGGGAGAGGTTTACTCTCTGCTTCCTGTTCCTCATCAGTCAACATCAGCATGGTGATGTCAGCCCTGTCATTGTAGAGCTTAAGGCGGTTCACATGGATAACCCTTTTGGGTGTCCTGCTAGTGCCCAGGTCAACTAAATAGGTGACCTAACTCTTTCTCTCTAGGATAGGGTAAGGGCCACTCCATCTATCTTGGAGGGCCCTGGTGCCACTGGCTCCAAAACCCACACCTGTTGCCCAGGTTGAAATTCAACCAGTGCAGCTTTTTGGTCACACCTGTGCTTCTGAAGCTCCTGGCTGGCCTCAAGGTTCTTGGATGCTTTCTCCGTGTACTCAGCCTTTCTGGACCTTAGGCCAATCACATAGTCCACTATGTCTTGTTTGGGCTCTTGAAGAGGCCTCTCCCAGCCCTCTTTTACAAGACAAAGTGGTCCCCTCACAGGATGACCAAACAGAAGTTCAAAGGGTGAGAAACCTACTCCCTTCTGTGGTACTTCTCTGTAAGTGAAAAGCAGGCATGGTAACAGGACATCCCATCTCCTTTTGAGTTTCTCAGGGAGACCCATGCTCATGCCTTTCAATGTCTTGTTGAATCTCTCAACAAGGCTATTGGTTTGTGGATAGTAGGGTGTAGTAAACTTGTACTGCACTCCACACTCCTTCCACATGTGTGTCAGGTAGGCAGACATGAAGTTGGAACCTCTGTCTGAAACCACCTCCTTAGGAAACCCTACCCTGGTGAAGACACCCAGGAGGGCCTTGGCTACTGCAGGGGCTGTATTAGTCTTAAATGGAATTGCTTCAGGGTACCTAGTAGCATGATCCACTACTACTAGTATAAATTTGTTCCCTGAGGCTGTGGGAGGTTCAAGTGGACCCACAATGTCCACTCCTACCCTTTCAAAGGGCACCCCCACCACTGGTAGTGGGATGAGGGGGGCCTTTGGGTGGCCACCTGTCTTGCCACTGGCTTGACAGGTAACACAGGAGCTGACAAACTCCTTCACCTTTTGGTGCATCTGGTGCCAGTAAAAGTGACTAACTAGCCTTTCCCAAGTTTTGGATTGCCCCCGATGTCCAGCTAGGGGGATGTCATGAGCCAAAGTTAGGATGAACTCCCTGTACTTCTGTGGCACTACCACCCTCCTGGTGGTTCCAGGAGTGGGGTTTCTTGCCTCAGCATACAGTAATCCCTCTTCCCAATAAGCTCTGTGAGTACCACTGACATCTCCCTTTGCTTCTGAAGCAGCGTGCTGCCTCAGGCTTTCAAGAGTGGGACAGTCTCGCTGACCCTGGCACAGCTCTTCCCTAGAGGGTCTCCCTGGGCCCAAGAGTTCAACCTGGTAAGGGTCATGCTCCATGGGCTCAGTTCCAAATCCTCTCCCTGTGGAGAGGGGTCCTGAATGTTTTGCTGTACAGAAGCTGGTTCCCCAGTCTTCTTACTTTTTCTCTTGGTCGGTTGGGCCATTATTTCAGGCTCCAGACCTACTTTTTCACCCTTCCTCTTGCTCTGTGCTCTGGTTTGCACACACACCAATTCAGGGATGCCCAGCATGGCTGCATGGACCTTTAGCTCAACCTCAGATCATTTCCCAGCAGACATGCAGCTGGCAACTTTGGAGAGACCACTACCTGTTTCAGGCCAGTAACCACCCCCTCCCCCGGCCTAATGTCACCATGGCCATGGGATGACTAGTGGTGACACTGTCAGCATTGGTGACTGGATAAGACTTCCCAATCAAATATTGCTCAGGGGAAACCAGTGTGTCTTTCACCATAGTGACACTGGCACCTGTATCCCTCAGAGCTTCTACCCTAGTTCCATTCACCCAGGGGTACTGCAAACATTTCTTTAAGTTGGGTGGCCACACAGCTACAGTGGCAAACTCCACTTCCCCCAGTGAGACTAGACTTGCTTCAGTGTGTTCCCAGATTTGCTCAGGGTACACTTCGGATCCCATCTGTATACTTGCTGCCCCAGGAGTAGCTGTACTGGGTGCCTTAGGGGCTTTGTTGTGGGGGCAAGATTTATCTACAGTTAGGTGTCCTGACCTCTTACAGTTATTACACCAGGCCTTTAAGGGCTCAAAGTTCTCCCCCCTATAGGGTTGAGGCACATAGGGAGTAGTTTGGGTCCCACCCCACTGAACAGGTTTTTGGGGCCCTTTGGAAGACTCAGACTTTTTATCTTGGGGATTCTCACTACTTTTCCCCTGGGGAGGTTTTGTGACCACCTTCTTCTGGTCACCCCCAGTGGCTGTCATTGTCACTCTAGTCTTGACCCAGTGGGTTGCCTTCTTTCCCAATTCTTGGGGAGAAATTAGACCTAGGTCTACCAAATGCTGATGCAACTTTTCATTTGTGCAATTACTTAATATATGTTCCATCATGAACAAATTGTACAATCCAGTAAAATCCTGCACACCATGTCCAGCTAACCAACCACCCAGTGCCTTTACTGAGAAGTCTACAAAGTCAATCCAGGACTGGGTCTGGGTTTTGTGAGCCCACCTGAATCTAATTCTATACTCCTCAGTAGTGAATTCAAATCCCTCAATCAGTCTTCCTCATGGTCATAGGATCCTGCCTCTGGCCCAGAGAGGGTCAGAAGCCTGTCTCTGCAGTTACCAGAAAACAGTTCCCACAGGAGTGCCCCCCAGAGAGGTTTCTTTACTCTTCTTATTTCACAAGCCCTCTCAAAGGCTGTGAACCATTTGGTGATGTCATCACCTTCCTCAAATTTAGGGACAATCCCTTTGGGGATTTTAGGATCAAAAGTTTCCTCCCTATCCTTGTTTTTATTATTGTTTCCACCATTGATGGGTGCTAAGCCCATCTCTCTCCTTTCTTTTTCTAGAGCCAGGAGCCTGGACTCTAGCTCCAATATTTTGGCTAGCTTTGCTAAAAGGCTATCCTCTTCACTGGTGGGTCCCCCAGTGATCTCTCTGGTACCAGGTTCACCTGTGTGAACTCTAGGTTCCCAGATGCTAATTCTTGGATTCAAGGGTATGGGGGTCCTCTCTTCCCTAGGGAATAGTGTGTGTGGGGGGAGGGGGGGTAATTCTCCTCCTCCTCTTCTTCCCTTTCCTCATCTGACTGGCCATCACCATGTTCAGATGGATGGTCCTTAGCATACTCAGCCAGGAGCTCCTGGAGCCCTAGTTTGGTTGGATGCAGGCCCATATATTTTTAAGCTTGCATAGGGACAAGTGTAAGTATGGTGTGAGGTCGAGCTCCTCTACCAGGTCCATGTTATTATTTTCACTAATAGCTGGGTTTGTTTGAGTCATTCTAACCTGACAGTTCTAATCCTCTACCCTGACTATAGTGACTTTTATTTTTCTAAAATTCTAAAGGGACTTAAGCAAGGCCTTGACAAGACTTTTAGTATTTTGGAAAAGACCAATCAGAATTCTAAAGGCAATTTTAAGAGTTGTGTGATCAGATGGTAACTAAGTAGTCCAACAAATGCAAGTTTATATCCCACCGCTGATCCACCAATGTGAGAAAGTGGCTCTGTGTATACTGTCCCCAAATAGGTACAGTGTGTACAGAGTCCACAGTCCCCAGAGGTTTGGCAGAGGCTAAAGTTAGATATAACCTTACTCTCTAAAGTGGTAGCTTGGTCGAGCAGTAAGGCAGTATCAGAGGACAGTGTAAAGCATCTGTTGTACACACTCAGTCAGCAAATGGTCTCACACACTCAAAAACTGAACTCTAGGCCAATGGTTTATATAAAAAATATATGTTTGTTTTATTTTAGAACCAACAATAGGTATTAAAATATACTTTCTCAGAATGAGATGCTTTAGGTAAATACTTTTGCAATATGCAATTGACTTTTGTAAATACTGGTTACAGGTTGTTGCAATAGGCAACACAATTTCAAACACAATAATGCATTGAGCTCAATGGAAGTTTTAAGTTATTTGCAATAGATTACTTTCAGGATTACTTTTGTAACTCCAGGACTGGATCCTAGATTCGGTCCTGGGACAGTTCTTAGAAACAAGTGATAAAAGTAGACTTCGTTGCCGTTGTGATTTTTAGGCAATATTTTGCTATTTTAAGAGTTGACACAGAAGACATTTCATAGAAAAACAGTCAATGATTCCCTATGAGAGGAAATTCAAGTTGCAGGTAAAGTATGTTCTCGTTACTTTTGTAATCCAGTACTGGGCTCCTAGACTCAGTACTGGTACCTCTATCTAAAACAGGTAAGTAATTACGTGTTCACAATTGGTACGATTTTTAAAGAATATTTGTAGTTTGCAAACATCGACACGGAAGAAATTTCACAGAAAAACAGTCAATGATTTCCTATGGAAGAAAATTGGGTTAATGGTAAGTACGGTTGTGAATATTTTTCAGGGTCAGTGCTGGGCACCAAGATCCAGCACTGGGATCTCTCCTAATAGCAGGTAAGTATTTTCGTTTTCGTTACTCGGTTGATTTTTGGTGAATATTTTAAGTTTTAGAAACTCCACACTTAGAAGAAATTTCAGAAGAAACCAGTCAATGTTAACCTATGGAGGAAAATTCGGTTATCAGCTTTTGGGTAAGTACTCGACTGGCAGAGTTAAGGTTCTGGGCACAGACTCAGCGGTCTCCCAGGGTCAGGCAAGTACAGTTGTTACACCCTCAGCGGCACAGGGGCAGCCGGGTGCAGAGTGAGTTAAGCCCAATGTTATCCTATGGGAGGCAGGGGGGCCTTGGTTGGTGGCTGCTCACTAGCAGGTCACGCGGCTGTGGGAGCTGGGCTCCTGGTCACTTGCTCAGGGCAAATGGGGAAGTAGATAGGTGTAGAGGTTACACTGCCAAGGCCATTCAGGCGGCTGGGTGCAGGGTGCTTTTGAGCCTTCGGGCGCTCAATGGATTTCAATGGGAAAGCTCCTGGTTGAACAAAGGCTGCAAGCTCGTGGACGAAGATTCTTCAGGTGCCACCACCACTTCGAGAGGTAAGTTGGGTAGTTGGAGGATAGGTAGGTACCCAGGAGTTGGGCACAGGGGGCCGCAGGGCGCCGGGTGCAGGGGTGCCTTTTGGTGTCGGGAAATCTTACCCTTTGTTGATCGCGGTTGGGGGGGTACCTGGTTCTGAGGCTGCAGGCGTCGTCAGGAGCGTCGAGGTGAGTCCTTGGGTGCCGGATTTGGGGTCACAGTCGCCAGGGGGACGTCCTCGGGGTCTTTGTTCACTCCGGCACAGGCCAGGCTTGGCAGGTGCAGAGTGTGCAGGGTTCGCGGTTCCGGGCTGATGCCAGGGGTTAGAAGCTGGTTTTGATCAGAGCCTCTGCTCATGGGAGTCCCAGGTGCTTAGAGCCAAAAGGTAGCCAAAAGGGTTTGTGAGGTTGCTGGCCACTAGAGGTGCCGGGATGTAGCAGGAGCAGGTTCGAGGGTCGACAGGCCGGTAGGACTGGGGCCAAAGCAGTTGGTGTCTTCCTCTTCTTAGCAGCTGCACAGCAGGTCTTCTTTCTTCTTGCTCTTCTTAGTTTTTCAGACTCTGGAGTCTAAGGAAGGAAGGTTCAGGGTGCCCCTAAATACTAGATTTAGGGGCGTTACGGGTAGGTAAAGGGCAGGGACCAATGGGTCCCTGCCCTGGGGTGGGTACACCCCCTATCCTGCCTATCTCCTGTGGGAGGGGGGCAGTAGCCTAGTCCTGATTGGGCATGGCCTCCCATCTTCAAGATGGCGAGCGCCTGGAGATGTGCCTCACCTCGCCTCCCCCACCTGAGGGGTGGGGTTGGCAGGCTGGCACATCCCCTGTCCTTATTTGGGGTTTCTGGCCAGGCTTCCCACCAGAGTGGGGGCAGCAAGTGGCCTGGGGAAGCTCACAGAGGTGGCATGCCTTTGAAGCTTCCCCCTGTCCATCCTGGGGGAGGAGACCTAGCACCTCGCCCAGGATGTGCATTGTTGCAGGCGCAGGAGAGCGGGGGCTCTCCTACCCAGGGGTCCAGCAACATGTCTGCTGTGTGGCAGCCTAGGCAGCCTCCCGGACCAGACGTGGATTGTAGGTTAGGTTTCAGGGGGCAACTCTAAGATTCCCTCTGTGGTGTTTGGTACATTAAATCCCACACTGGCATCAGTGCGGGTTTAATGTGCTGAGAAGTTTGATACCAAACTTCTCAGTCTTCAGTGTTGCCATTATGGTGCTGTGGAGTTCATGTTTGACGAGCTCTCAGCACCATGTATTCTTAAAAGGCAGCACTGCACTTACAGTGCCCAGGAATGGACCTGGGTACTGTAGGGGCACAGGGCTCATGCTCCTGTGCCCAAACCACTGGCATAGGGCACCCAGCTAGAGGGGTGGCTGATGTATGCCAGGGCAGTGTAGGTGGTGGGCATGGCACACAGGGATGTGTGCCATGTCGACTCTTTGTTTTGTCTTGTACCCAGACACTCAGCCTGCAAGGGCAGTGTGTGTGTGTTAGGGTACAGGGCCTCTAAGGGTGGCACAATGAGTGCTGCAGCCCTTAGAGGCCTTCCCTGGTCACAAGGCCCTGGGTACCTAGGGTACCATTTACCAGGGGCTGACATGGGGCCAGGGTTTGCCAATTTAGGTTTGAGGTTTTTCGGGAAGGAACATAGGCCCTGGGCACCTGATTGGCAGGGGTCCAGGGCACACTCAGTCAAAGTACATTCAGCAATTCAGCAAAAAGTGCCATGCAAGAAAGATGGCACTTTCTCATAGGGAGGCATGGAAAACAGACAAATGAATGGATGTGTGCCTGGAGAGTTAGGTAATCCATGGAGAGTTACAAAAACATATATAAAGATAGACAGAAATGAAGATGGACAGAGATGTAAGATTACCAATCGACACCAATGAATGGGCCAATAGATCTTATATTAATGACACACAGTGCTTTAAATGGGCCGGTAGTGTCCAGTACGGAGTACCGGCACTTTTTTATTTTGAGAGGGAGAGTACCGGCACTTCTCAAGAGAAATGCTATACTTTTAATTGGAGAGTTCCGGCACTTCTCAGAAACAAGCAGTTACTCTGGTACAGAGTACCCGCACTTCTATTTTTCCATTTCAGGCACCGATGACACACACAGACGGGATGAGAAATAAAGATACAATATAGAGTTAACTGCTGGGCATGCAGTGTATTGTGTATAGCTGGGGGACAATTTTGGATATTAAGATCGAAATCAGCAGCGCTGTAGTGATTAGGTAATCTGCACTACTAGAGGCAGAGTAATTTCCTATTGCTATCTAAGACAAACTCACTCCATGGCAACAGGACACCAGTTTCCCAGCCGTGGGTTTTCCTCTTACCAATACTTACTTTCAGGTGTGTTAGTGCAATGGCTTAATGGAATCAAACCGCTCCTGTCCTGTCCAGAATTGACTTAAAATTACATTTATTCAGCGCTTACTACCCTTGACGAGCGCGTTGAAGGCACCGATTTGTGATGTTAAATCCCAGAACAGGAAACCCGGTGGTAAATTGACATGGAGTCATCTGGTAATCCGAGACATGCACCAGTTAACTTTATCAGAACTTGAGATTTCTGTTTTTACTTGTCACTACTGCTATGATTCTCTGTAAGATGTGAGAGTAGTTTTTTAGGTCTCGGCTAGCGATGGCTGCGCTTGCGCAGTCTCGCTCGCGAGACATAATGACATGGGAGAAGAGGGGCTTGAACCCGCCCCTCTTCTTCCCTGTTCTCCATTGGCTGGCCTAGTAAATGCTGGCCAGCCATTGGAGAAGAGGTCCCGTCACTCTAATCCTGCCCCGTCCTTTTCGGATCGGGGGGCGTGTTTTTTGCGAGAAGTCTCAGGGAGGAGACAACAGCAAAACACGCCCCCCAATCCGAAAAGGACACTCCCTTTCTCCGAGGCATTTTCTGCTGTGCCTCGGAGAAAGGCGGTGGTGTCCCTGCGTCCGGACGCATTTGTTAATTGCCAGGTCGCGCAGGCCGCCGCTCCTTTGTTTTTCATGTAAACAAACATGGCGTCCTGCCTCCTGGGAGGCTTGGGTTACAGGGGAGTTAAGAGGTCACCCCGACGCTCGCGACTGGTTGGACAGTGGTTGAGTCGCACACCAGGTTTTATAGTAGTGACGGTGTCGGGGTGGTCTTGGGACAGTCCACCTGTCCTCGCTAGCACCACGGCCTCAGATGAAACGCGGGGAAGATGAGGTTGTAAACTGCAACTGTCAGGGCTGGGGGAGGGGCTTTGGTTACTTAAACAGTGAAGCTCTTATTTAGACTGGAAATAGTGTATACATCGGCAGCGCTCTGTTGGGAGGGGGCGCTGTAGTTATCTCAGTAGTCAGTGCCTCTCCTGTGATAACCTCCTCTCTGACCCTGGGGTTGTAGGGGCACAAACACGCAGCTCTCGGGGTGGGGGAGGCATTGGTTATTTAAAGACCGCTCACGTGATGGTATAGTGTCTGACCTGGGCATTGTTCTGTTTAGGGGTGCAAACCAGCAGCCTTCCGGGTGGCATTTACAGGGGTTTCAGTGGCAGTGGATTTTACCCATCTCTCGGAAGACTGATTGGAATTGCTCCACGGTTTCCCAGGTCCACCCATTAGTTCACTCCCGGGTATTTTCTTAGCATTCTGGGACTTGTAGTCCTGGGTTTATACAGGGACTTGAGGAAGAAAACGGGAATGGACTAACTATTCACGCATGGCCCTGGGAAACTTGACAACATCTGTAAATTGGAGGGGTGGGGGGGGCAGGTCTGTCAGGCTCCAATTGGATCACGTCTGTAGCTCAGGTATTTTTGTTGCTCTCAACGGGTTGTGAAACCCGCTTATCTCGAAGAGGAACACCCCACAGGCCGCACAGCTTTGTGGCGGTGAATCACCGATTGTGAGGCTGTCTGGAAATGATTTTAAGTTTTGTTTACAGAAAGAAGTTCAGTCCGATAACTCATGTGGGGTCACAGGCCGCACAGCGTTGTGGCGGTGAATCACCGATTGTGAGGCTGTCTGGAAATGATTTTAAGTTTTGTTTACAGAAAGAAGTTCAGTCCGATAACTCATGTGGGGTTTGCTTATTTTTAGGTTGGGGAAACTGCTGCATGTGCATTTCTGGTTTCAGGTTCTGCAAGCCTCGTGGCTAGTGGCATTGAAAACTAACAGTGCTATTTTATGTACAATAACATATTCTTCAGTGCTTGTATTTGTCGGGGAAAGGGTTCAGAGAGCCACTGGACCTTTACCATATCCCACTGGCTCTGTAGAGGCCCCAGGCCTCTAAATGCACCATTCTCACATTGGGGGTGATTCTGACCCAGCCCAACGGGCCTGTCCGACTTCCACAGGCATTTGTCTGGTATGCCACGGACTCGGTCCCAGCCCTAACAGCCAGTCTACATTGGCACAATGCTGGCTTTGCTGCAGGTGTACCCACCTTCCATGGGCTTTACTCGGCCTGACGTTGCCCAGGCCTGCCCCAGCCCTTTTCTCTTCCAGTCGCAGAGGCACCCATTTTGCATGCGACTGGCATACCTGGCATGGCGATGGCTTTGTAGCAGCCTACCGACTTTTCTGTGACGTTTATAATTTCAGAAAGTTTATATCCCAAATTACTTGTTTTGCGTCTTTAAAGTTCGGTTACATTACAACAAATAAAGCTTCTAAAAAGTCCACTGGAAACTAAGTGCAGCCGAATATTGTACTTCCCACAAACTTGTATCTGTGGGGTAGTATGAGAACTTGTTGAGCCACCCCCACCTCTGTACTGTACTCTCTCTTGAACAGAACGAGACTTACCTCCTGGTATGGCCTGACAGGTTCCCTCCCCCAGAGATGGCGACAGCAGCAGGTGCGTCACGTGGCCCAAGGGAGCGGTTCGTTAACCCTCTTGGGCCCTTTGCTTCAAGCGCGGCAGCTAGCAGGGACTTGTGATGTGTGGGGAGGGGAGCTAGAAGAAAGGAACCGGTGACCCCGCGGGAAAAATAATATATTTTCAGATTCGAAAGTGAAATGCAAATAAAAGGAAATGGCAAACGGAGGCAGTAGCAGCCAGTGTGTCACGGACTTCAGTGCAAGGAAGGGAACGGGCCCCATGGCCGCTGTTGGTAAAATACAACAATAATTAGGGTTTAGTGGGCCCCTCTAGGCGCAGATGCCACCACACCTGCTGCACCAATGGAAGGTGCGCCCTGGGCAGAATCGTGACTTGCCTGTTTGTGGAAGGCACTTGTTCCTTTGAACCCCGAGAAAATATGCTGAGGTGGGAAAGGCAGATACAAAATCTATGCTCGTGTATTCGTGGGTCTGGACTACGGGTTTTTGGAGGGTGGGGGGGACAGCCAACAGTTCTTGAGCCGTTCCCTGTAAGACCCTAAAGATTCTAATCTATATGGACAAATTAAGCCCACTGTGAGACTCTGTGTCTGACCTTCACAGTGCCTTTATGTGAGCGCCTAGAGTTCACAGCTTTCACGAGGAGCTCCTAATAATGCTGGGTGACGAGTATCCGGGTGACTAGCGTTGGCACCCTGACACTGACTTGTATATGGTCAGATTTCTTCTTGGCGCTGAGGAAGTGACATGCATCTGTCGGATTTATATAATTTTTTTTATTTTATTTTTTACAAAAGATGTGACATTTATCTCAAGGGGTCTTCTGGTAGTGGTGGGAATGTGACGCGCATCAGGGTGGATTTCCTCTTGGCAGCTGGTATGTGATCTCCACCTAGGGATTGGCTTTTGATGGCCTTGGGAGTGTGACCATGAAATGAGGGATTTTCTTGTTGGCTCTGGGTGTGTGATGTGCACTGGTGTGGTTTTCCTTGGCTGGTTATGCTATATTCTTTGGAATAGTGTGCATGTTGGCAGTAAGTCTGTAACTTTCATTCATGGTGGTAGAGCAGTTTGACATGCATGCACCAGCGTGGTTATTGTGTTGGCGCAGGATATGACATTCATCTGTGATGGATGATCAGTAACATTCCTACAGGTGGCCTTGCTGTTGACACTAGGTGTGTGGCATGCTTTCGGGTGCTTTTTCTATTGATGATGGGTTTCAGTCGGAGCTCGCTCTCATGGCAGTAGATGTGATGTTCATTGGTGGTGGGCCTCAGGCGGTAGGTGACTGCCACCTTTCTGAGGTCCTTCCAATAAGAGACCTGTGTAACTTTAAACAACAGTTGCCCCCTCCTTCTGTGTGACGTTCATCCAGGTGGTCTTCCTTTGGTTGTTTGATTAGTGGCTTACGCACACACAGGTGCACTCATGACCTCTGTAGACACCGCTCACCTGGGGGTTTGTATCCGATACTCCTCTTTTCTTTTGGCAATGGGCAACTATTGGTGATCGGTGATCTTCGACCCAGGGTGGGCGTAGTGGTTTGTTGTTCAATGGATGCTTACAGGGGACTTGGGGCTAAATGGAGCACCCGCATAGTCCAATCTGACATAGCAGTGCTGGGTGCCCTTGTGTTGATGTGAAAGGCACGCTACGCCGAAGACTCTGTTAAACAAGCATTTACAATGCAACGGTCTCGGCATTGTTAAAGTTGGAGCTATTGGCATTGCTCATGACAATGGCGTTTCTTTAAATGTTTTAAAAACAAAAACATTAACAAAAATAATGTCACGAGCAATGCCAATAGCTCTAACTTTACCAATGCCGAGACCATTGCATTGTAAATGCTTGTCTACAGCTCTGAGCACTATTGGGGCCGCCGAAAACCAGGTCACCGCAGGCGTCAGCTCACTGCCTTCCATAGCCTGCATGAAAGTGATTTACAGGATGTTTGAGCCAATTAGCGTCTGCGTCTTACAACGGCGGGCTCATCAGGGCACCTCTGAAGTACAAATTGGCTGCGGCTTAAAGGTGTCCTCCAGGTGGCTGCGCCTTCGGGACAGGCAGTGTTGTCCTGCAGAGGGCCCCGTCCACCCCGAGAGCCCCGGCCTGTCAAAACAGCTGCTGAGTCCAATCACAACACGGCTTAGGCGGGATTTGTTTATTACTGGCGAGGTTAAGTAATTGTCACGGGATAGGGAAAAAAGCAGATAGTACTGGTTTGGGTGGGCCAAGTGGGGTGGGTTCTAGAGACGCCTTTTCTAGATTTAGGTGTCGACCTACATTTCTCACTTCTTAACTTCTGAGAACTTAAAAACGTGATGTATTTGTACACCGTGTGCCAGTGAATTTGATGCGTGTTCTGCACAGTTGAATGGGACTCTTTGGCAGCCACACTTATCATAACGTTTTTCAGGAAGCTTGGCTGGTTTCAGAGATTAACCTAAGCGCTCTGAGTAATGGGTGACATTATCTCCAATGTACCCTCTTTAAATCTGACCGGTCTGGCTGCAATTCGAACACGTGAGTGACACCTGCATGGCTGAGCAGCGAGCGTTTAACTCTAAGTCATCTTAGCACCTAGATATTGTACTTTATAACTCCAATAAGTATTTCTTGAAATATGTTAACTCTTACTTGGTTATAAACTGAAGACAGCAATGTTACCCAGGGCGGGGTGTCTCTATATTCCAATTTCGTAAAATTGCACTTTAGAAAAACAAATTGTTGGTAAACACCATCACGAAAACTATATGTGTTTTTTTAATTCTAGTTATGGAACGCTTTGAAAAAAAGAAGAATATAAAAACAATTATGCATCATAAGAATGTCACTCCTGTATGTCCCTCTTCTCTTTGTACATAAAGATGGTGTGGAAATGAAAGATCGTAGGTGCTACAATTCTTAAGAATAACTTTTGCTTTTTATTTCAGAAGGAACACTTTTTTGCTTTGTGCGGACAGCTAAAGAGCAGAGAGTAGGAGACGCCCTTGTGGCAGCGGCTGGGAGTGGGCAGGCCGAGGGGGTACTTTGGGGGCCTTACCTGCAGTCTACATCTTTTTCACCTCTTTGCAGGTAATTACGTGCCAGCGAGGTTAGAAACAGTGGACTTGTTATAG
This sequence comes from Triturus cristatus, assembly GCF_964204655.1. NCBI lineage: Eukaryota > Metazoa > Chordata > Amphibia > Caudata > Salamandridae > Triturus > Triturus cristatus. Next base: position 762,753,456 of record NC_140581.1, on the reverse strand, counting down.
AGGCATCTAAAATAAAGTGTAATTTGCATATAACAAGGACTGGCTGTGGTGTACTAGAAGCCCGCAGTGTCAGTGCGCTTTGATCTTGGCTAGTCCTTTGTCACTTGAAATAACCGATTGGACTATGAATTCAGCTTTATTCCAGATGCACATCCAAGCCCCCTCAAGCAGGAGTTTTGTTTTCCTGGTGAGTTCCGCCCGAGGGAGCCACGGTTACTCCCGGAACAGACTTGTTTTGTCCTTGGCCGCCATGTCTGCTGCCCACGTCCGACAGGCGAGGGGAGAAGTGTCCAGATGCCCTATTGAGATCGATTTGGAAGCTGCAGAGGCTGTGTGTGTGGATGCGGTCTAACGACGCAATGGCCCAGCCTGGCTTTTATGCGGACTCCATGTGTGGTAGACATTTAATTTAACAAGCGCTGAAAGACAAGCGCGGCCCCGCGGCCGCGAAAGGACCCAAATATCAAGAAAGAATAAACAGCCCCAATCAGTACTGAGTACCAATAAAGAGCAGACATCTTCAAGAAGGAGTAATATGATGACATGATTATCAAGAAAACATGGGCAGCTCGGAGTATGAGTGATATGAATCCCTGCGCGCGCCGCTGAATGGAAACAAGCGCGCGCGTGAAAGCTCATTAGAAAGAAAGAAAAATGCCCCCTGCGAGCGACGCTGCTTCCAAACGCCCGAGCCGACTAAAAAGTGAAAGTGATGAAAGTGACGCGAGCAGGGAAATGTAAACAAGCGTGCGCGTTGCTTGCTCTCGCAAGGTGGATGCCACCCTGAAAAGAGCTGACCGATTTCTAAACGTCATCTCCTAGTGCAACGCATGCGCGCTGCGTAGGCGAGACCTAAAAATGGCTGCTGTAAAAAGAAGCCCGAGTTTACAGCTATAACGATGAAGTACCCTGTCACGCTTCCCACTACACATTCACTGGCTCCTAGTCTCCATCACCCTTGTCTATATGTAGAAGTGCCAGCCCAGAGATAAGAAGCTGTTGAGATATGGGATAAAACAACATGGGAGGAGGGAGAGCTGTAGCAGCAGGAGCCTTGCTCTTCTCAGCTCTTCTGGCCCACTGGAACGCCTTGCTTGGCTTGTGCCACAGAATGACAGGATTAGAAGTTGTGCAGGTAAATGCAGGCGCATCCTTGTCCCATTGCAGGTAAGACTAACCCTCGCTGCCTAATGCATTTTGCCTTTGTTGGGAGCTGGTGTTTTGTGACCAATGGTTGCATCAAACCGCCCAGTGCACTAGTCACCTACTGTCCACCAGAGCAGTGGGCAGTGAGCTAAACTCTTAAGCTGCGGAAACCTGCGTGGGGGTGGGGGGGGGGGTAATACCTCAGGCTTGATATGCATGGCTGCTACAGAGCCTAATCATGTGGTGCACTTCAAGTCCTGGCTTTTTAGTCATTACCAATAGTGTATGCTGGAACTTGTAACTTTGTAAAGATGAACTCAGAAACTGCAACATACAAAGTGCTGCAGGAAAAAAGTTAGAACTGACTGAATGTTTCACATGTTAAAGGGAACAGTTGGCAGCTATGAAACTGCTCTTAGCACACTATCCATCTGAGCATAGTTGAGAGTCTACCACAGACTTTTGCATGATAGGCTCAAAAACCAATTAAACAGATTGGAAAATTATTGTGGCTACTGCATAGCACATATTTATTTAACTTACATGCAAATGCCTGTGCACACAAAATGCTTGTTTAGTAAACAAAGCAACAATGTACTTTTTGAGAGCTCTGTGAATGTGTCAGTTCTGAGCTATCGGGATAAACTACAAATTGTCCTACAAAAAGCTTGTGAAAGTACATGTTTCCGTACTGTATTGGCAATGTGCACTGCAAATCCTACTCTTGTATGTCTCAGTATTGAAACATTAGAGCCGGTCTTCAGACTGTGGTGTACGCTCCCTGGGGGTCCGTGACTGTTTTCTGAGGGGGCCGCAAATGCCTCTGCAAAGACTTGAAAATTGAGATGTCCTGGAAGTGCGACCTTGTTTATTTGTTGCATTTTCAGGCTTTCATTTGCAAGCAGCATGTGAATTACATAAACAAGCATTGGCATAGCCAATAGGTCTTGCTTTTGGGACCTTATAAGTGATTAGCCATCCAACACTTGATGTTGTTTAATGAAGGATATTGTGCTGGATAACTAAACACTTATAATGTCCCAAAGGCAAACGATGTATGGATTAATTACGTATCCCTTGTTTGTATGCATGTGCATACAAACGCCTCGTCTGGATTAGTAAGCGCTATAATAAATGCAATTACAACACAATACAATCCACAACCTTACATTACACACACGGGTTGCTTAGCTAAATCTCGCTGTCAGGCTTGTAAATTCAGAACCGGATGTGAAGTGCAAGTGACGGGGAAGGGGGTGGAGATAGACAATGTAAATTAGCTAAACACTCATAAAGTACTACATTTGAGGAGAGCAAAAACACCTCTGACTTACCGATACTCACATAAATTTACAGCCAAATTCAACTTTTATAGAGAAATCCTCTTATTTGGATCGCCAACAAGCGGGATTCAGACCCCTCCATTCCACCGAGGCGGTCACAGTAGCAGTCTTGGACACCCTCAGGAAGGGCGCTGACAATAACATCTCTCAGGCCCTTGTCCTACTAGATCTCTCAGCGGCATTCGACACGGTCGATCATACCATCTTGATCGACCGTGTCCACAATGCCGGCATTCAGGGAGTGGTCCTCGACTGGCTCAGATCTTTTCTCCACCAGCGATCACAGTCCGTTCATCTCTCCACTTTGTCCGCACCCTTTACATCCCTCCCCTGCGGAGTCCCACAGGGCTCGGCATTATCCCCGCTTCTCTTTAATCTGTATCTCCAACCCCTATTAGCCTCCCTCCGCAACTCCCCGGTCACAATCTTTAACTATGCGGACGACCTTCAGTTAATTTTTCCTATAGATTCCCTTCCCTCCTCCCGTGTTAATTTCCAGACCACCATGTTGACCATTGCAGAGTGGATGTATCACAGCCACTTAAAACTGAACCCTACCAAGACCGAGCTCGTCTTGGTAGGAGGCCCTAACCACCCATGGAATTCCACCTACTGGCCAACATCTCTGGGGGCGGCACCCACTCCCGTGCGCTCAGTCAAAAGCCTGGGGGTGATCATTTCGGAAGATCTCTCAATGAAATCGCAAATCAACTCGGTCACTTCAGCCTGTTTTTTCCACCTCAGGCGGATCCGTAAGATCAGCAGGTTCCTTACCAAAGATGCCCTGACCCAAGTTGTTATTGCACTCATCACCGCAAGGCTTGACTACGCCAATACGCTGTATGCGGGTATCCCGGCCTGTCTCCTTCACCGACTTCAGCTGGTGCAGAATCAAGCTGCCCGCCTGATTTTTCACCAGCCCAAATATCAGCACGTCACTCCCCTCCTCCATAGTCTGCACTGGCTCCCTATCTCCAAGCGTTGCATCCACAAATTGGCATGTTCCACCTTCAAGGCTCTCTCGAATGCAGCCCCTGCGTTCATCTCCTCGTGCTTGACTCGCTATACTCCTTCTAGGGCTCTTCGCTCAGCTTCTCTCAATCTTCTTGAGGTTCCCAAATTTAAAAGGAAAAAGCATGGTGGCTTAAGTTTTTCAGTCCAGGCTTCCTCTACCTGGAACTCCCTGCCACCCTCACTCCGTCTCTGTCCTCAGTATGACTCCTTCCGCAGACTTTTAAAAACTTTGCTCTTTCGTTCTGCGTATGACTAACCCTCTCTCCTGGATCACGCTACCGGTCAATTGAGCGCCAAGAAACCTATGGTGATAGCGCGCGTTACAAATATTTTTTAACATATCATAACCAGCCACAAGCAGCGCACGGAGCAGTGCACCAATCAGAGCTAGCACAGTAAGGAGGGTCAGGGACAGAGTTTTTTTTTTAAGGTGGTGTATAAAAAGATAATATTTTTCTGAATATTTGTTCTTATCTTTATGCATGTACCATACAGAATGATTTCCTGACGCCTCTGGAATCGACAAAGCCAGGCCATGCAATTAGGCTACGACATACATAAAGTATGCAAGAGTCTACAGGAAGGTTCTGTACACATCAGAATACATTTTTTGGGAGAGTACTATATAGTACGAATTGTGTTGGACATTGGGACGCTTTACATGAACATTGGTTACATTACACAAGTTCGGAGTTTTCTTTCAGGCACAAGGATATTAAATAACTTGCCCAAAATCACAGGATGTTGAAGAAGCGCTAGGAATGGAACTTGGTTACCCAGGTCCAAAGTCGGCAGCTTTGGCCCGTATGCCATAACTCTTCTCTACACTTATATTTCAAATTGCATAAAACCTTTTTGGGTATAACAAAAGCCCTCCATAATAAATATAATTGCCGATAAATGTGTGTATGGAAATCGAAACGATTGTACTTTGGCATTTGTGCACTCTATGGCCTGTGGCAACCATAGAGGTCTACATTGGCGGCAGTGGGCTGTTCTACGTGTCACTGCTCAATGTGTGCACTGGAAGGCAGTTCAAAGGCGGAGAGCATTGGGGTGCTCCTGTTTGTGAACGAGAAACCCACTAAAAGTGGACTGTGTGGGTGATGCTATTCTATGCACGGAAAGCCATCAAAGGAGGACTGTGGTTGGTCGGTCCTGCTACTCTGTGCACGGAAGTCCATGAAGAGTGGACTGTGGTTGGTCGATCTTGCTACTCTGTGCATGCGAAGTCCATTAAAGGTCGACTGAGGTGGGTGATGCTTTTCTATGCATGGAAGTCCATGAAGAGTGGACTGTGGTTGGTCGGTCTTGCTACTCTGTGCATACGAAGTCCATTAAAGGTGGACTGAGGTTGGTGATGCTATTCAGTACACAGAGGTCTATTACAGGTGGACTGTGGTTGATTGGTTCTGCTACTCTGTGCATGCGAAGTCCATCAAAGCTGCTTCATGATTCCTTTCCATCAGCGGCTCACCTTGAATACATGTTCTTTCCGATTCCCGGCCCACCCCCTGACTCAACGCTGATTGCCCCCTTCTTCTATTCCGCACTTGGAAAATATCAGGCCGGTGTTTTGGTGGTAGCGCCTCGAAGTCTTGAGTGCCTCCTCGTGCCCGCGGGATTCTAATGTTCTAGACAGTGTAAGTTCACAAGAAAACATTTTATCCACACTCAAAATCTATAACACTAGTTCTCTGACATGTTTTGCAGCGTACACGAACCTTGTGAGCACAAGCATTCAGGGGGGTCTGCGCCTATGCGTGCGATAGGATCTTTAAATATCACGTTTTGCACTTTTATGTGAGCCGCAGAAATGTTCCCTGGTGAGCGATCCATGTGACTAATTACAAATGGTTTCTAATGGGTCCAATTAAGAGTCAAGAGAACCGAAACGCTTTCCTTATGAAATAAAACACCGGCTGACATCAGAAACAGTTTCACAGCCGAATCAATTGGAATATTTACCGTGGTCGCTCAATAGATACTCCTAACCCCTATGACACGGAGTGGAAACCACCTGTAACTGGTCAACTGGATTTATCACATTCTATGACACGAACAGACCACTTGAGAATGGCTGCCATAAATTGCAGCCGTATTGCTTTTCGTACATCATCATAAAAAAGGCACACTGATAGTGGACACTAAACTGCAACTGTTTCAGGGACTCCCAACAGGTTTCCAAGTTGTCTGCGAACGCACAGGGGTTAGTTTCGGACTATTATTGAAATAAAATAAAATTGTTGCTCGTCGACGAGTTTTAAAGCTGTGTTCACACGTATTATCCCTGTCTGAACTCCTAGTCCCTGCCCCCATGTGCAACGCAGTGACTCAAATTCGGAAACACAAGGAACACAAAAGGGCTCTCAAAAAGTGTTGCATGGCGGGCGGGTTATTTCCAAGTCAGAGAGCATCAAGTCTCGGTATAAGAAATTACGCCATACCTGGCTCTTCTCCTTAGAGTACAGGATGCTGGAATGTTGTGTACGTTTTTTTTATTATTAACTTTACCTCACAATTGGTAAACATAAGTTTAGTCCATCAGCACAGCAGCCCGTGTAGGCAAACCACAGTATAAAATATATCACAAATAGTGAAAGTGTTTATATATTTCGAGATGGATCAACATTTTATTTTTTAGCATAAATGTCTTTTATTTAAGAGAACAAGTTATTGTGTGCTGTTCTTGAGTTTTCTCCTTGGTTTATTTTTTACTTTGCTGTGGTAAAAATGTTCATGCGCGGTGTCCCGTGCCCGGTGCCGTTGTCGCCTCATCTACTTTTGTTCAGTCGAACCTTGTGGTGAGTTTAGTGACCTACATCTGCTGCCGGGTCATCGCATACCCTTTGAAGCACGCTGCTGCAGGGCTCTTTAAATATACCGTTTGTGTCTCTTTTTTAGCCTGCACGTGGGCGCATCATAAAACTAATGCGCGAGTGGTTCCCCACCATTTAATGAGCGTAAAATGCAGCCGTATCCTTTAGTACATGTATGAATCTTTCATTATTTATTTTTTACGGAGCTCTCAAGATTCTAGGTTCCACGCGCGAGTAGCTCATACAAAGCAGGGGTGCAATCTGGATTTCGCAGCCGCGAAAATGATCGCGCGCTGGAAGAAAATTAAAGTGAGCGGCTGCGAAACTGATCGCGCGCTTTAAGGGTGCCGCGAGCTATGCAATGTGCACGCACCATGATGAGAGAGGAAAGCCAGATGGCGCCTCTGCTCGTCATTGTGCACGTAAGCGCATGCTCTATGCCACCCCAAAAGCTGTGGTCGGAGTTTTGAAAGCCCACTCACTAAATGTCTCGCCAGAACAGCGCATATAATCATTGCGGTGAACTGCCTTGCCATGGGCCCCCAGGGTGTTCGGGGGTGGGGGGTGCACATGGGGGGTACCTATGGTACCCTCCTGCATTTGCATGCACAAGGTGACAGGCACTGCGCGGTGCCTATCACATTGTGCATGCAAATGCACAACATGCATTTTACACATTGCGGCGGGTGCTGCTTGCTTAAACTGCGGGATGCGCGCGCCAGTCTGGCGGGCACATCCTAATGCCACATGCGGGACTGCTGCGACAATGGCGGGCGGTCCCATTTCCCGATAAGGTGGCGGGCGGACAAAGTCCGCCCACCATCGTAATGGGCCCCTTAGTGTGGCACACGAGTTGCAGAAAAAGTACCCCTGAAATGATATTATAAGCCCTACTCCCTGGGCTCAGCCCTAATTTCCTCCCAATTCTTGCCATAAAATTTTGATGGGGGTCCAATTCAAAACATTTTGCTTAAGGGGACTCAGAACAAAAAAGTTGGAAGACCTCTGCACTAAAGTGTGATGCAAATCAGAATAGTAGGTGAACTGTGAGAGCACTGTGGGTGTCTTGTTAAAGGTGTGTACAGGTTTTCAAGACCGGACTGAGAACCAAAATCAGCCTAGCACAAATGTTCAAAGCAGCCCCACATTTCCTCGTGTGAGTGAGCATTGCGATCTTGCCTCTATCTAAAGTGTGAGTGCGGGTACTTTCGCTCGAGGTTTTTATGGGGAAAATATGGCCAAAGCTTAAATTAAAGCACTTATTGAAATAGATTAGCTAATCGCATCAGGGCTAGTTTCTAGCACTTCATCCAGCCCTGAAAGCAGCCACCTACGTAGCTGTCCACCGAGGAAAAGCCAGCGTTCGAGTTTTCACTTTTAGCAAGGAATGCACGTTTTCAGAATTCTACTGAAGTTCACATAAAAGTCAAAATACACTTGTCATCGGATTGGGTTCCTCCACATCACAACTGATTATTTATTAAAGTGAATATGCCCACATTATGAAAACTTAAGATAATGCCAGTGGCATAGTGTAAACTGCCTATGCCCTTCTACCCATCTCATCCCACTGCAAAATTAGATGAGGTCAAAATATGTCACTTCGGCTGTCAGTCTTGCAATTCACATCAATGCCAGGTCAAGATATTCCCTTAATCGGAGTTCTACATCTGCAACACTGGAGATATAAAACTCGAAAAGTCATACTTTAAAATATTTTTCAACTTTTCGCACTTTGCCAGTATCATGTAGTATTTGCATATTCTGTGTTCAACCTATTATGGATAAATGATCTTTTCTCCCAGTGCAGTCAATGACTCATTATCGCTGAAATTTCTCAGTATCTTCCCAAGAGAAATGCCCAAATATGCGTATGTACGGAGATTCTCACAGTCCCGATACCATATGTTGTGGGGTCTGTCTGTGTCCTGGAAGAACGTCAGTTGGCATACAAATCTGAACCGCTCAGAATGCTTCGCATCAGAGAGCTCGGGGTGTCACTGACCTGGACGCTCTCACCACCCTGCCTCCCGCTGACACCCCGCGGGTCTGGGTGATGGGCTGGAAGTCAGGGTTCAGCTTCACGACCCTGGCACTGCTGCTGCTGGCTCCCACGCCCATGCTGGCGACGCCGGGGTGGGCACTGCGCTGCCAGGGCTGCCTCGTCTCTGAGCCTGCTTTCAGGCGCGCTTGGCAGTTGAAATTGTACTGACGTTCCACTCTGCGAGTCAAGCAACCGTTCTCGAATCTCGAGCCGAACACATGAGGCTAGCAACGGAGCACGTCGGAGCATGCGCAGACTGATCGAACTCACAGAGAAAGTGTGGTTTTCCAGAGAGTTTGGCGAGCCATTGGATGGAAGCATTGCTGCCTGGCCGCGAGAGAGAAGGATAACAATGCCGAGGCTCGTCAGGGACTCTGGCACCTTTGAAGAATGCATATTTTCTACCTCAAACCGTGTTCATTAGCTGGGGAAATAAGAGTTTCCAGTTGACATTTGCGGACACTATACAGATCCTCTGTTTTGTTTCGTAACTCACGTGGCGTGGTAATAACGGTAACTTGAATTATAAAAACTGAGCTCTACGTGTTTAATGATGTGGTATTTACTTAACTAATCAAATACAAGGTGCGCGTCGTATCTGTTTTTATTACCCGGTGTAGCTGCGCTCAATTTAATATCAACATTCAAAAAAGATATATATACAATGCTGTTATTATCAACCGGCAGAATGATATTACGCCCAGGTGAACTAAACATCGGCCGGGGTAAAGCAGTGTCAAAGCTTCAGCTCATCTCACTGTCAGAAATGCATTTATATAGTTAGCACGGACTTATTTTTCTGAGTTGAATAACTTTATATTACATTTTTTTAAAAAATGATTCACGCACCAGAAGTACAAATAGCAATCGTACAGATAGGTAAATTGTTTATACGCATGGACCACATGACAGAGTTGTTGGTATAGGGAGAACTCACCTGAGAAAAGTTTGAGTTACATCATGCATATGTAGCTCAGATAACAAATATGGTTAGGATATAATTAATAGAGGTCCAAAACCAGTAACTCATTTGCTGTAGGAAAAGCACTATTCGGCATATTAAATACTTTTGAGGAAGGCGAACAAGCATAGACAAATAGCCCTTTATCTCGAAAAGGGGAAGGGTGGTCAGCAGCATCGGATTGGTAAATAAAATTAAGCCAAAGCAGTGATTTGAGGAACGGCATTATGCAAATTTGGACTGATATTTTTTTTTTGCGTGCCCGAGACGCTTTTTAATCCCAATCCAACCCTGGTGGTCAGAGGATATAGAGAAAGTGAATGGGCATTATGGTCCTCGCAAAACACAAGAGGCGCCTCCTCCGCAATGGCGGGGGAGCGTCGCCCCACTGGCTCAGAGTGAGCAGGTGAAAAAAAAAACGATTACCTATAATCCTTTTATTTTTCATTTGTCTGCTGTGAGCCAGGTGTGCAGAGAGGGATGGAGCAGGGGCATCTGAGGGGGCAGGAGGAGTGCTATGTGCACTTTTAAGCGTGCATGTGTGTTTGACCGGCCATCTCAGGCCAGACAATCACACATGCGCTGTTAGGTTTCTCCAGCCTTTTCCAGTTTGCAACTCTCAACATTATTCCCTTCAACCATACCTGTCATTTTCTTGCCTCGCGCCAAGTTATGCAACATCCATCCAAATTGTTATTCATTTAAACTACTAATATCAATCTTCCCAGCCTCCACCCCCCTCCACTTCGAGCCAGCCTACTCGATCCGGTGGCAGGAGTATCCGTAACTACAGCCTATAGACCAGACAAAAATGTGTACAACCAACATATAAATGCACACCTGCTCATCAGTGACTAATAACGAATAATTCCCATTGCGCACCTTTTCCATCCCAGCCTCCACCCCACCTCCACTTCGAGCCAGCCTACTCTATCTGGTGGCAGGAGTATCCGTAACTTCAGCCTATAGACCAGACAAAAATGTGTACAACCAACATATAAATGCACACCTGCTCATCAGTGACTAATAACAAATAATTCCCATTGCGCACCTTTTCCACCCCAACATGATCTGTCACCTTCTGTATCAGCAGTCACCAAAAAGTGAAGCTCAACTAGGAAAAAACGCCAACTGCCCTTAACAAATCCCACCACTCCCTCCCCCTCAAAACGGGGTAAATGGACAGGAATTCAAATAACCAACAGCTACTGTGACGGACGTTCTTGCACCCTAAGGTAGGAGAGGGCCCTAACCTGTATATTACAGAAACCCTACCCCCAGCCCCAATCGTATCCTCAGACATTCTACCACCAAATCCCAGTTGTTTAGTCCCTAGACTCATCCCCCTCCCGAGACACCCAGGTGGGAGCGCCACATCCGGAAAGACAGCGCAAACTAAGATAAACAAACAGATGTATGTAAAAAAGACCATTTTAATGAAAACACATGTCAGTAACCAACATTTCTGGCTAGCGCCTTACAGACTACATACATGCAAGAGTATACATATGCCTGACCACCAACCGACCCCAACCCCTAAACTTGAAACCTATTAACTTTAACTCTTTTCTAAAATTGCAGCTCCCAATAATACCCCAGCGGCCTTACCTGCCCCAGCTTCAGTTAAGCAACATCCATCAAAGTTCTTATTAATTTTAACTCCAAACTTCAATATCACCACCCCGTTGAACCACTAGTGGTTAGCAACTCCCTGTGTAGTGTGTTGTTTCTGTGTTCCTGTGACTGGACATTGATATGTATTGTATGTGTAATAATGCACAAGAGTGTTTGGTACTGTTTTTATTGTGTTTGGTTGATTATTTTTCAGGCCATGTGGATATTACATACGTACTGAACCTCTTGCATTTTGTATGTCTTATCCATGCTGGAAGAAACTTCAATCTCATCAGCTCCCTCAAACTGGTTCACTGGATCAGTTGCGAGACCAACAATCACTCCAACCTGTGGACAAGCAAAAACCTTTTACTCACAAAAAAGCACAAAGTTTTCCATTCAGAGTGAGCTTCCTCTACCAACATTTTCTATCTACCCTAAAAGCTCTAGCCAGGAAATCTTTCTCCCAACAAATGAACCGGTCACTCCTGCAAATCCATGAGGTAGAGTCTCATAAAAATAAAGGAAAGCATCTCTGAAATATCGTGCCTAATCCTCTCTGTCCCCTCCATCCTACATAAAATTCATATCTTCCTGTTAGCTTTATCAATCACTGCAGGCTTCCTAGCCCCACTCAACACCCATCTCAGAATCAGTTTGATCCACACCACTATCTTCCCACCCGATAGCCTCTTTAACTCCTTGATGTCCCCCTTCATTGACTTTAGCAATTCAATTGCTCTACCCTGCACCAGACCAATCTCTCCAAAACGAATAACCAAAATATCCGGACAACCCTTCCCTCTGACCAAATCGGCCAAACTGAGAGGGGGTTGGTACACCATCCTCTCACGTCACCATTTAACCTGCACCCTATAGTTTCAAAATCAAACTGCCTGGTGAATGGGAGCTGCTCAGCATGCTTGGCTGGACGCATCATAAAAAGAGTGCCCTCACATCTTCACCAAAACCACAGATGCAGCAGGGATCAGGAACACAACCTAGAAATAACGCACCAAAAAAACAGATAGTACACCATTATAAGACATAAAACTATGTCAGATCTGGCATATCTCAGAAGATATTTGACGTGCATCTGAAGCGCAAGTCAACTGCTACTTTATGCAAAACTGACAAAACTTGGAAGGTTGACAACCTCGAAACATTAGTATGGATAAAAACCCTAAAACTTGCCCCAAACCCAATTCCCCAAAACTCTCCTACGTACCCATCTCCTACTTTCCTCCCTGATCTGTTGTTTTATTCAAGCAAATTTTAATCACTGCACTTTTATGTACCAAATTTCGCATAAAGATCCCCCCTTTTCTCCCCTAACAACCTTGACACTTTCAAAGACTTGGAAAATATCCGCGACTTATACAAAGTGAAATGCTGCTTCTCAAACTGCATCAATGCACACTTTCACTAAAGTACCTAAACTCACACCAAAGGTAATGTCACGGGTGCCTGCCCCTCAAACTCTTTTGACCCCCCATCCAATAGGCTCCTCCTCTACTTTCCAAATGATGGCTCATAGCCACAAAAATGTTTACCAGACAAGGCTATGCCCACTAGTTTAACCACAATAGTCAAAGGTGACAAGCTGTTATCAATTAAAGCCCTTATGAAAGCTACTACGTCTTCAGGTTTCCATCCCACTCATAATTCGCTCATCATTCGACATGTGGCCCCCGAGCTATGAACTCGCGCCACACATGCCTGTACAAATGACTGATTTAAAATGCCAATGAGTTCTTGATGAGTTCACCTTAACACACCTGTCTCCCACAGCTCTATGGGATTCTCCATGCTGTACAAATCTGCTCCCGGGGCAAGACCACATAATCTCCTCCACTGCAAATGAGATCACTCATCCGCACTGTCATTATGAATTTCCAGCACATGCCTTACAAGGTACACAATGTTATAACGCAAGAACCTCAAAATGAAAACCTCAACAAATGCACAACTCAAGTCTCTTGCATATTTCCTATTTACATTCTCCTCCACTGCCTTGCTGTCATTGAACATAACTTTCTTTTCCCTAAACTGTCTCCCACACCACACCAATGTCACAGAAATGAGAAAAAGTGCAGTAAGTATGTCATCTTTCATGCTGGCACGATTCTGGCCACTGCTCGGCATACAATTTTCCTTGCCAAATAAACCAGTCATAACCTCCCACTAGATCTGAAAATATCTCAACAGTCCATACCACTTCATCTAAATGATTCCAGAATATTACGCCAATGAAATTCCATACGAAAGGCTGCCTAAACCCACATTTCTGCCATAGCACCTGCTGCCAATTCTACCATGTGGTGGGGCTTCTGTACCCCTGGTAACTTCCTGCAAAAGGGCCTTCTAGTTCACACAACTCTACCTCCAAAATGCAAATGGCCCAACAGTACCTGAATGAATTGCCTCCACCTTATCACAAGCCAACAAATCACCTAATAACTGAAGCATCACTTGCTCCTGAGACTGCAAACCCAACACCTCACAATCATCAGGGTGGAAGGGCAGTAAACAGACACTGATTTGATATCGCACTTGGCCATCACTGCTCAACTGCATCATCCACTGGCGCTTAGTGCACTAAACTCGAAGTCTCCAAAATGAAATAATTTACAGAGCAGCCAAGACCATGTTGGATGAGGTGGAACTCATCCAATTCTTTTGTAAGTACCAACTCTAATGGGGAAATGATAAATACATAAATCAGTGAGTCATTACATTGGCACTCCATTCACCCCACCAGCCACAGACACCCCCTCCCCATCTAGGGTTCCAAATAGTTTTTCAGATTCACCCACATTGTAGCCTGACCTCTCTATCCCCCTTGGCCCTCCAAACCCTTCTGAATGTCTCTCTGCAAAGTAATCTCTGCACCTCACCCCCTAATGTGCTAGCTTAAACACCCTAATGGCCCGTTCCCAAAGATCTTCAGAATATGTGAACACGGTCTTCTGGACCTCCGCTTAATCAGCTTCTACCCCTTCCTCCACCTATTCCGTCCCTTCCTGCTGCCAATCAATTAATATTGCTGTCGCCCATGTGCCATCCTGATACCCCACTTTACCTCCCCCTATCTGATTCACAGCTTATTCATTACCCTTGCCACCTCATTCTGAATTCTGCCCTCTGGCACCTAGACAGAGTGCCCTAAACAGAGGCAGGTTTGCTGCATGCCCCTGAATCACTCATGCCACCTGCTGGCTACTGTCAGTCATCAGAGTAACCTGCCCAACTCAATGCCCCTCATTTGTAATATGGCACAAGACTAGGTGCTCATCTATAAATGACCTTCGCTTTTTCAGTACATTTCTACGTTTGTTTTAATGCAAAGTAAAATATTATTATCATGCCTAGCTATATTGTCCCTATAACCTTTGTGTTTTTTTCAGTGAATTTCTAAGTTTTTTTTTAATGTAAAGTAATATTTTATCACCATAAGTTAAGCCAATTTTGCACCGTGCACAGCCGAAAGCAATACCCTGTCAGGCTTAAAGTGCCACATAAATTTTGCAAAACAGGAAGCAAGGAACTCTGAGTAGTTCCCAAGTTTAGGTGGAAAGCAGCTCCTTTATCTGGATCACCGTACATGACCAGTGACACTCTAAATCTGCTTAGCTCAAATGTCTGCTTTTCTAGCATAGGAATAGCACAGTGTCATCCACACTGAACTAGAAAGGGACAAAGCGTTTGTCACTTTTACAACAAAGTCTTTAAGCATAGGGTTAGCACAGAACCATCCACTCCGAGCTGAAAAATGGCAAAAGTATTTTCCCACTCCAGGCACAGTATTACAGCTGTGGATTGGTAACCTGCAATGAATAAAAGCATATCCTGACACGTTTCGCTCTGGTTAGAGCTCTTCAGAGAGGTATAGCTTTGTCTGTAAACAATAGAGCACCCAGTTTAAGTCAAGACAATACCCTTTCAGGCTTAAAGTTCTGCAAAAATTAAGCGAAGCAGGTAGCAGAGAACTCTGAGTAGGTCCCAGTGTAGGAGGAGAGCAGCTCCTTTATAAGGAGCACCTTACAACAGCAGCAACACTCTGAATCTGCTCACCTCAAATGTCTTTTTTTCTAGCTGAGTTTTCAAGCATAGGGTTAGCCCAGTGCCACCCTCCTCACCAAGCTAGAAAGGGAAAAAGTATTTTGCCACTTTTACACCACAGTCTTTAAGGATAGGATTAGCACAGTGCCATTCATTCTGAGCAAAAAAATGCCAAAACGTTTTTACCACTCCAGGCAAAGTATTACAGCTTTGGATTGGTAAAATACCATCCAAGCCAACCCAGAATGAATAAAAGCAGCTCTGACACACGTGTTTCGCTGCAGTTAGAGCTCTTCAGAGATGGACAGTTTTGTCTAGAGACAAGGGAGAAAATATAATAAGTCAAGACAATACCTTTTCAGGCTTAGAGCATCACATAAATTATGCAAAATAGTAAGCATGGAACTCTGGGTAGTTTCCAGGTTTAGGTGGACAGCAGTTCCTTTATATGGAGCTCCCTAGAACACCAGTGACACTTTGAATCTGCTCACCTTAAATGTCTGTTTTTCTAGCAGAGGTTTTAAACATAGGATTAGCACAGTGCTGTCCATGCTGAGGTAGAAAGGGACAAAGCCTGTTGCCACTTCAGGCACGGTATTACAGCTTTGGACTGGTAAAATACTATCTAAACCAACCTTCAAGGAGCAGTGAATAATAAATGAGCGGCTCTTGCCGCACATTTATTATGCACTTTTCATTAAAAAAATTGTCCTATGGTTTTGTGAGGGTAAATTCTGAAATCAACTATAATGTTCCTGTAACCTTGTTTTTTCCAGTGAATTTCTAAGATTTTTTGAAATGTTATTTCCTAACTATGACATCCCTGTAACCTTTGTTTTTTTCAATGAATTTCTATGTTTTTTAATGCTATTTCCTAACTATAAAGTCCCTGCAACTTGGGTGTGTGAGGGGGTGTATGAGTGGTTGCGTGGGTGTGTGAGTGTGTGGTGGGTGGGTGAGTGCATGTGTGACTCAGTGTGGGTCTGGGAGTGGGAGTGGCTGTGTGGTCGTGTGAGTGGTTTTGAGGGCCTGTGAGTGGGTGTGTGACTGGGTGTGTGGGTGTGTGTGTGTGTGTGTGTGTGTGTGAAAGCTGTGTGGGTGGCTGTATGGGTGCATGAATGGGTGTGTGAGGGATTGTGTGGGTGAGTGAGTTTGTGAGTAGGTTTGTGTATGTATGAGTACATGTTTTTTTTTTATTGGGGTCTCGTTTCACTAATCCACCCAAATCCAGGAGGATCCGGGGAAAATCCATGGATCCTCATATAGTAAAAGAAAAAAAAAGGTTTTTGGAAAGTTTCTTGCCTAGGAGCGGTCCCTCACAGACCACTCCATTAGTTCCATTGGGTCAGGGTACCTCTACCCTGATCCCTTCTATCACTTTTTAACTCTATTTTCCTTGCTGGGAACCGAGTCCCGATTAACAAAATGGCGGCCACAACTTTCCTCTCTGGTTGCGACAAGCCGGTCACGGCATTGCTGTTTGCGTGTGGATTTGCGAATCCAAGGAGGATGCATGGAGGATCCGCGTCCCTAGATATACAAATTTGGATTTCAGTTAATATCTCAAAAACTACTGAACAGATTTTCACCAAATCACAAAAATGGCTTTCTGGATCAAGATATACCTTTCTACCAAATTTGGTGTAACTCCGTCCTTCGGTTTGAGCTGTAGTTGTGTCTAAAATCCCTATGGGCATTACCAGGGTAAACTCACCTTTTTTTACCCTCCCTTTTTCTCCACCCCGCTTGACAGATCAACCCGAAGCTTTTTATGCACCACTAGAATCAGCAGCACACATCTTTTGGGAACATTTCGTGAAGATACATCAAACTGAGCCAAAGATATATGCAAAAAGAACAATTGATGGACAGAAGGCAGAACAATGTTATACATTCACCCCAGTACAGAGATCTGGGCCTAAATCCATCTTTTTTTTGCTCACCATGCCATTCCAGTTTGGACACAGCCATATGCAAATCAGTCTTGACCCTGTGCCCAATGGGAACAGTCCAGCCCGAACTGCCAGGCAAGGTCCTCCCTGGACTGGAACAAGCATCCTAGGACCGGTTTCGGGCTTTCAGCCGTCATCAGCCAGGATCGCTTGACTCCAGTGGCATGGAAAGCACCGGACCCACGTCTCGGCATACCCGTCCCACCCGGGGTGACAAATGCAAAAAGAACAATTGATGGACAGAATGCAGAACAATGTCATACATTCACCCCAGTACAGAGATCTGGGCCTAAATCCATCATTTTTTTGCTCACCATGCCATTCCAGTTTGGACACAGCCATATGCAAATCAGTCTTGACCCTGTGCCCAATTGGAACAGTCCAGCCCGAACTGCCAGGCAAGGTCCTCCCTGGACTGGAAACATGCATCCTAGGACCGGTTTTGGGCTTTCAGCCGTCATCAGCCAGGATCGCTTGACTCCAGTGGCATGGAAAGCACCGGACCCACGTCTGGGCATGCCCATCCTACCCGGGGTGACAAATGCAAAAAGAACAATTGATGGACAGAATGCAGAACAATGTCATACATTCACCCCAGTACAGAGATCTGGGCCTAAATCCATCTTTTTTTTGCTCACCGTGCCATTCCAGTTTGGACCCAGCCATATGCAAATCGTCTTGACCCTGCGCCCAATGGAAACAGTCCAGCCTGAACTGCCCGGCCAGGTCCTCCCAGGACAGGAAACAAGCATCCTAGGACCAGTTTCGGGCTTTCAGCCCTCATCAGCCAGGATAGCTTGACACCAGTGGCATGGAGAGCATGGGACCCACCTCTGGGCATACCCATCCCAGGGTCAAGCCATATTTGCATATGGCTGGGTCTTAAACTGGGGAGGCATGGTGAGCAAAAGAACGATGGATTTAACCCAGATCTCTTGACTGGGAGTGAATGTATGATTTATTCAGCATTCTGTCTATCATTTGTTTGCATAGCTCTTTTCACCCTAAGTCGGATGGGTATGCCCAGACGTGGGTCCCTTGCTCACTGTGTCACTGTATTTAAGCTAGCCTGGCTGATGAAGGGTAATACCCAGAAACCAGTCTCAGGATGCTTGTTTCCGGTCCAGGGAGGACCTGGCTTGGCAGTTCGCTCTAGACTGTTCCCATGAGGCACAGGGTCAAGACTGATTTGCATATGGCTGGGTCTAAATGGGGGTGGCATGGTGAGCAAAAGAATGATGGATGTAACCCAGATCTCTTGACTGGGGGATGAATGTATGATTTATTCAGCATTCCGTCCATCATTTGTTTGCGTAGTACTTTTCACCCTAAGTGGGATGGATATGCTCAGATGTGGGTCCCTTGCTCACTGTGCCACTGGATTCCAGCTAGCCTGGCTGATGAAGGGTAATACCCAGAAACCGGTCCTAAGATAATTGTTTCCGGTCCAGGGAGGACCTGGCTTGGCAGTTCGGTCTGGACTGTTCCCATAAGGCAGTGGGTCAAGACTGATTTGCATATGGCCAGGTCTAAACTGGAGTGGCATGATGAGCAAAAGAATGATGGATTTAACCCAGATCTCTTGACAGGGGGTAAATGTATGATTTATTCAGCATTCCATCCATCATTTGTTTGCGGAGCAAAAGATAGTTTTTCCTATGGAAACTAGGTTCTAACTATGACTACCTACTGACGACCACCAATAGGATATATATCTATCTATCAGGAACGCTCGTCTGCTGCTCCCTCCGTGGAGATATACGAGAGTGGACCCAATTCCATGCGTATCAGTGTTTATACAGCACACAACCATACCGCCATAACGCGTTTCGGCCGTTCTTAGCCGTGAGCACATGACAATGCCAGGGGGTAGGATCTCCCCTTTTAAAGTGACAGTGCTCAATAGCAGTAATTATGAACATAGAAGACATACTATCATGTATATCACAATACAAGCCTGAATGCAACAACAATATCAAGTTTAAATACATTGATAAAACCGTTGATAAAACAATAGACAGTCCACAATATTTAAAACTTGTTTTCAAAAGATTATTTGTTTAAATTACAGTTTAGTACCACATTGACTGGTATTGTAGCAATTGCTCATATATATACTGCTATTCTAAAATTAAAGTGACAAGTGCCTGGGTTCCCACTAAAAGTGCAAGTCTATAAAAAAAAGCATAGTGCAAAAATTATGTGCAATATGTGATATATCATGGTTAGCAGCAAAACACTATTTAAAGTTACTCTATTGTAACAATGTTATGCATGGATAAATCCTTCATGACAATTTCTGTGAATTTCTTAATAAGGGGCTTGAGATGTATCCTCTCATTATTCCTCTTTGCTTTATTTTAATTGGTTTCCGCACAATCAGATATATTTGCATGTATATATCATGTTAAAATACAGCCATGATATTTATATTCCAACTACCCTAAATCTATTAAGGATAAAATACATTATAGCATGTGCTGTGCTAATGCAAACCAATATCGAATAAAACGTGTACTTGGGAAAATCCAATTTTGCCCCAACCGTATCATTGAGGAATACCAAAAGCATTAGGTCTCAATGTTTAGCCATTCTGCGCAGTTGGTTCCCACAAATGAGGATATACATATAAAAATATATAAAAATATAAATATAGTATATAAATTAATTCCAACTCCATAAAATTAGATACAATTGACTAAAACCTAGTGAATAAAACCATGATTAGAAAAACAGTTTTCATAAAAGAATAGAAAAGGATTTGTATTCAAATTTAAGATATTGTTATACGATATTAATAATACAACATGAGGATTTATGAATATGTGTACATGTCTTCACTCGTATTAAGTACCCCTGGGTGCTTTGTGTTCAACTCTAGTATATATCTAGTCTCTAGGCGTCTGAGCTTTGACTCCCTGTTTCCTCCTCTTTTGTGCGGCGGTATTGCGTCTAAAACAAAGTAGTTAACATGTATAAGACTGCTGTTGTGTATATCCTTAAAATGCCAGGGAACAGGGTAACTAGGATCTTTGTTCACAATTGCTCTAGTGTGTTGTAATATCCTTTGGTGCACTGCCAATTTGGTGCTGCCTATGTAATACAAATTGCAGCTGCATACTAAGGCATATACTGCATATTCAGTTTTGCAGGAGAGATGCTGGCTAATCATATTTGTACGGTCACGGAAAGCCTTTTGGTTTGAGATCTTATTGATACCAAATTGGCAAGCTTTACAGCTTGAACACTTATAAAATCCCTTTCTAGCTGTTAGCCATGCACCTGGTTCTTGATCTTCTGGGCTATTTCTGACCAAAGCGTTACACATTGATGCAGTTTTTCTATACGTTATTGCTGGTTTCTTGGGAAGTAAACCTCCTATTATTGGATCTCCCAATATAATGGGCCAGTTGCGTCTTATGATAGATCTGATCTGTCCTTCTTGTCTGGAATATTATAGTATTAGTCTTGTTGGCTCTTTTGATCTATTGTCTTATGTACACTGAGCTTTAGATTTATACTGGAGTAGATCCTGTCTGGCTCGACCTTTTTATTTTAGGATTGCTGCAACTATAGTTTTGGATCTATAGCCCCTCAATAGGAATCTGTTTTTGCATTCCAATTGCTTATCCTCTGTATCACTAGCTTCACTACAGATACGTCTTATCCTCAGCATCTCCCCGTAGGGGATGTTTTGCATAAGATGAGGAGGATGGGAGCTTGATGCATGCAATACTGCATTGCCAGCAGTTTTTTTTAAATGATAGAGAGACTTTGCCAGTTTCTTTTTGGCTATATATACTTGGACATCCAAAAAAGTTATGCTTTCGCTACTGATAGAAGAAGTAAAATTTAAATTCACATTGTTGTTATTAATTTGTGAAATGAAGTTCTTAGCACTTTGCTCTGAGCCGTTCCATACAATAAATAAATCGTCAATAAATCTCAGCCAAGATTTTGCCTTTTCAGTATAGGTGCGCTCGTATTTCTTCATGAGGACCAGCTCCTCCCACCAACCCATGAAGAGAAAGACGTAGCTGGGAGAGAAGCTGGCCCCCATGGCCACACCCTGTACCTGCGGAAACATTTGATTTTTGTACATGAATAAATTGTTCTCAAGACAAAATAGTAACATGTCAATCAACATTTTGTTGTGCTTGGCAAATTTCATTGTACTATTGGCTAAGAAGTGTTCTACAGCCTTAATGCCATCTTGATTCTTAATACATGTATAAAGTGCAGATACATCTAATGCTATCAGGTGGTAGCCAGCTTGCCATTTGATTGTTTCAATTTTACTTTAAAAAAATCACTCGTATCCTGCACATACGATCTGAGGTTTTTTACATGTTCCTGTAAAAAAGAATCAAGCTGCGAAGCCGCTTCTTCTGTATAGTCTTTCAGGGGCCACAACACAATATTGCCCCCCTTGTCCGCATTCATGACCACTACTTCTTTCTCTTTTTTCAAATCAGTTGGTGGTACTTTCTTTCTTGGTTGGTAACCTTTCTTTTAAGCTTATTGATATCCATGTACAACTTCTTCACTTGCACCACCACTTGTTCATTGAATAGGTCTAGAGAGTCTCTCTGCATGATGGGCACAAATTTTGATTGTACTTTATACATAGTCTCTGGTTTTGCACACGTTTTATAAGGTGGTGACATAAGACATTGAGAATTCCTGTCCAGCTGCTGACTTGTTTGAATCCCCCTCACTGCTCCTTGATTTTGTTCCAAAATGTGGAGATCATTGAGTATATCCAGATCTGCTACTGTAAGATTTTGTATCTTTGGATTGCCAGATGGTGAAATTGGGGTGTCAGTGTCCTGTATTTGCTCATATGAATTGGTTTGGAGCTGATGAAATTTCTTAAGTTTTAATTTTCTTATGAACTTGTAAATGTCTGCCCGTGTGTTTGTATAATCAAAGTTGGTTTCTGGGCAATAAGACAGTCCCAAAGCGAGTAGCTGTTGTTCCGCCACATCTAAATTTACGTTAGCCTGATTTATAATGGTGTTGTCGTTGAAGGCAGTGATTGGGGAACTAAGTGACGTTGTTATTTGCGTCTCCATTGGCCCAGTCCCCTCGCTGGTTTTGGGTTGCCAGTGTTTCCCCCATTTTTATATATATATATATGTGTAGGTATTGAACTTACCCTAACTATACTTACCTTGCGTGGTAAAGGCAGGCGTGGCAAAGGCATATGTGTGATAATGGCATCCATGGTACATGCATGCGTTGTAAAGTCAGACATGCACATCTCACCTGCTTTGCTGTCTCAGCAGCACAGTTCGTGGCCTGAACTTTGAACTGTGATATTGCAGTCAAAAAAATGAAAGGTCTAGTGGATGTTAAGTAAACCCAGTATCTAATAGTACAAACTAATTACAGCAACAGAAGAATGCAAACAGAAAGCGAAATGTGCAGAGCTGAAAGACTCACAAAAAATAAAAACATATGGAAAGAAAAGTAAAAGTCAGGATGACAGAGAGCTAGATTCAGAACTGGGCTTTTATAATCGCTTCACACTAACCACATCAGAAGGCAATTTAACATGTCCACTCAAATCCAGCTCACCCTCAGGCAATAAAAACAAGAATAACAATAATTGGCAATGGCAATCGGTCTGACTTTCATGGAATGTTGCATGGTACTGTGAAGCAGTGCAAGCAAATAGCATAAGAATAGCTATGCATTTTTGTGGAAGCAAAGAACTGTAGAATAATATTGGTGCACGTTAAAAGGTCAGGTGACAGTCGCACTGTAAAGCCAGCCTTAAAAATCCATGTAGGTTAATGACTGCCATCCTTTGATTTGTACAGCTGCCAGACAAAATCAACATAATTTATTGAGTTATCTTGGACCCTTTAATAGCCTGCCAATGTCATGTGTGTTCCCGAGTGTTTAAGATTAGGCCGCTGAATAAATAAACAAAATGATCACAGCTGCACGGAGAGCAAGCATATTTTGTGGAATCACGCAACTTCTGCCCAATCAAAACATGTATTCCTGGTCCCAACATGTCAACAAAGCCAAAGCTCCTCTGCTGATGCTGACATAATTGTCTGGTGACACCTGTGCTGTCAAGCTTGACCATAAAACTAGCTTAATGCCTATTTAAAATCAGTGCAAGCAGGTGATCATGGATAACATGTATGTGCAGGCTTCCCCTCTTTTTGCACCTCTTGCAGACATACTGCAGGAAAATTACCATTCCCACTGTCTGTCCTTTAGATCTTCAGTAGCCAATAAGAGGCTGATGAGGGACTGGGGCCGCATAAGGTACAGGTGGATCTGAAACCTCATCCTGATCTGTAAACCCTAGATCCTGCGAAGCGAAGGAAAGGGCGAAGCTGAGAAATACATAATGTTGATGTGGCTCCTCTAGAGGAACATTTGCTTTCTTTTCCTGGTGTTGTTCAATTACCTGACAGCCAGGGGTTTCAGTGGCAGCATCAAGGGTCATGAAGGCCAAGCCAGGGTTAGTAACATTTACTCTGGTAACCCCCAACTAACGTCCATGTCTCAAATGGTTTTCTGCGAGGGACAGCAATGCCCTATCAAAGGTGTCTTCTACCTCCACATCCAATACTCAAATATTCTTTCCATGGTTTAGAAGTTGATCATCATGCACAGGACAACATACAAGAACACCACGTACAAACAAAAAAAGTTGTTGATTTATAATGTATTTATTTGCAGTTTAATATAAGGTGAACCAGACTGATCAGAGCCGAAGAGTGCTTACCAGAGGTGCAGGACATCATATGCAATTCAGAGGCAATATATGACATGGTTCAGAGTTGAACATTTTTGCAAAAAAGCGGTAGATTATGTACAAACGTACATTTTCCAATGTTTCTCTGGTTTGATACAGTTTTCACAGTTCATGGAGTTAAGTCTTGTAACAAAGCCTAGGTGGAAATGACAACGAAAAAGTATGCGTTTAATTTTTCTTTTTGTATTTGTGGGTATTTGCAAGCACTCATTTACCGAAGATTCTTAGCTCCAACAGAAGAGGACCACAACATCATTTAATATAAAAGTATAAAAAGAATACGTTTAAAAGAGCTTGCAAAATGAAAGAGGACAGAAATAGAGCATAACTCACATGAAAATTTGTTCCATACCCTAGCTGCTGGCAAAGAGGAAGCATTATCACCAAATGTTAGAGTCTGGGGTTTAGGGACATCCAATAAAAATTGGCAGCAGGGACAGAGAAACTCAGAACGAAAGGAACAGTAATGTGAATTACCCAATACATAATAGCTTATTTTTGTATTTGTCAGCACTCATTAACGTAAATTTCCTGGCACTGCCAGAAAAGGTCAATACACCTCAGAAGGTGTGAGAAGTCTTTATGTGGGTGGGCCCTCGTTTTCACAAAAAACTTAGGTAGAGTGGTGTGCGTGAATGTTTTATGTATCACAAGCGAGTGAGTGGATGGGACCCAGGTAAATTTGTGCCCATGCCACATTTCTTGGATACGTGGAAATGTATATAAACCAAATTTGCCCATAGGACAAAGTCTCACTCACTTGTAGGTGAACTCTTTTGAAAATAAAAGGCTCTTTAATATTCAAGACAGGAAACCGGAATTCACATTGCGATTCTGTTCTCATGTCAGGTGTTTCAGACCCTCACAGTCCTTCTTCACAGGCTACAGTAAAGCTTTGCACAAACACTTCAGAAGCACCCTTATGTCTGCATGCAGATTACAAGTCCCGGCCTCCGGTGGGCCTCACAGCTGAGCAAATTCAACTAGCATGCTGGGACATGTAGTGCTCCTACTTCTTTTTACCCTTCAGTAGGTGTGCGCCGTTTTACTAGTTAATTATACAATATTTCTTAGCCCTCCCGTGTCCCTTCCAGTGTGACGCCAGTTTTCTAATTACGTATTCCTGCAAGTGCCACTCCTAGATAAGAACAGTTAAAATCAGTAGCCCCATATTCCATTTTGTTGGTGGTGCAGTCCTCACGGCAGGACTACTGTAATATATAAGCCAGATTTGCTCATACAATGAAGACGCACTCGCTTGCAGGTGAACTCTTTTAAAAAAAGACTCTAACATTCATGACAGTAAACCGGCATTCATACTGCGATTCTGTTCTCATGCATTTTTTTAAAAAAGAAACGAAGCGCGGTCTCCCGTGCTTCGTTTTCTTTAAGCTCCCGGGTGGGCCAGGTCCCGGGGGCAATTACAAATGAGATGCAGGGGCCAGCGCGGGCCCCTGCATGTCGCGGGGACCGCCACCTCCCCGGGGCTTCATTTCCAGTTAAAGGGCGTGGGGGTACTCCTGCCACCACACGAAGCCCCAGGGACCGCCTCCTCCACTGTCCTTTCTTTCTAAAAGGAATGTTTGGGGGCTCCTTACCCCCCATGAAGCCACCAACCTCAGGCTATTTTCAATACAATGCGGGGGCCACGCGCCCCCACTGCCCCAAGGACCACCACCTCCCGACACAAATCAAGTAAAGGCGTTGCGGACCCTCAGCCCCGGGGCTACAAAGAAGATGGGAGGATGAGAGGGGGGCCGCGTGGCTCCCCTCTAGGTGCCACCCCCCCAAGGGCTGGCTCCAGCAATGTCCCAGGGTGCCCACCCATGGGACATTGGGAAATTATAGTTTGATACAGCATGGTGAAAGCACCTGTGGCTTGCTTCACCTCATGTTGGAAGTTTCAGGGTCATCAAAGACTTCACCTGTAGCACCTGGGCTCCTCTGCTGAGAGTCCAACTTGCCAAGTGGTGCCAAATCCAGTTCCTGGACCCTTGGAAGTGTGTTTCCGTGCTACAAGAAGAAACCTGTGTCGAGTGACTTCCGAACTGGCACCTGTCTACAACCTTGATGCCGTGCCGCTGCTTGCACCAAAGCTGTTGTTCGTGCTTGACACAATGACCACAACTTATAATGCAGGCTACGACAATGCCACAGCGCCTCTGAAGAACCGCCACTGTGAAAGTTCCAAGCACCATGCCACTGACATTAGTGACACACTACTCTGACTCCAACACCGCAACAAGCCCAGTGGTCGACCTTGATGCCGCAAAACCAGGGCCTCGCAGACTGACTGCCAACTTCATCGCCAACACCACAGTAAGGAACTGAGGGTCATCTAGTCAACTGCTCTTGGGCCATGCAACGTCCCCGGGTGTCAACAACTCCACGACTCTGCACCACTGCTAGAAACCGACACCTCATTTGCTTCAGTGATGCCTCACCTACTTTGTGCAATGCACTGTCCTCGAACACTGACGTGCTAAATGTCTTCATAGCAGTAAGGAACCAATATAGCACCCACCATCCAAGGTACTTTGCCATGTGTGAGACTCTTGTACACGGCCCGCGCTCCATCACTGTCGGAGTAAACTTGTTCCGTTCAAGTGCGACTAGATCTCCCCATTTGGAGCTATTGTCTTCTAAGAGCTATAACTTTATTAGTGGTGGTGGTGGTGGTGGTGGTGGAGGTGGAGGTGGAGGCGGCGGTGGTGAATACTATACAGATTGCCTCCCGGGATAAGCCTGACTGCTCTTGCCAAGCTACCAAGGGGGCGACCACTAGTTCTTCTTAGTATGTAACTCACCCTGACTAGAGTGAGGGTCCCTGCGTGGACAGGGTGCAATGCAAGCCACGAACAACCAGAGACCCTGTTCCAAAGTTCTAAGCCAAACGGGGAGAAGAACTTTTCACTGGCTGGTTCCAAACCGGAGGGTGAGGGTCAGGGTAATTCCCATTGGACTTAAGGAGGGCCCAAGCAAAATGGAAATGGTAATGATGTGTCTGAGAAGGAGTATCATAAGAAGGCAGGACAGGCACATTCTTCCAAGTCCAAGGTAGTGACTTGCTACAAGTGGCGCCAGGAGGAACCCTTCAAAACGAATTGTCAGGCGAAAGACACTGACCAAACAGTACACATGATAGTAAACATGCTACATGTGGGTGAAGGGTCCAGAGAAGGCCCAGTTGTGCTCAGCCTAGTAGCAATGGACATATTAGAGAGGCACCCAAATGCTCTAAAGCACATTCTTCCTACACAATGGGGTTTGTACAGGAAGTTAGTAGGAACAGGAGAAAAGTGCTTGTCTTGAGGGATACTGGTGCCTTCTAAACTAAAGAGGGGAGGAAGTACCTTAATCCTGATGTGAAACTCCCTGGTACCAAGGATATAGATTTGGAAGTCAGTGGAGAGGGCACAGAGGGACTGCTTGCCAGGGCTGAGATTGAGCTCATTGGCAAGGTGGCCATAGTTGATGTCCGGGTTAGGAAAAAGTAAGGTGCTGCATGTTTTTGGGAAAATTACATGATAACCCCTAGTTTGGGACTAGGACCGGAAGCCTTTATGCTTGGACTACATCAGCTATGTGGACCATAGGACAGACTGCCCATCAGTCTCACAGTGGGACTTGGATCATACCTGATTTGCAGGAACTGGGACATGGTAGTTTGCAGGAAAGACCAGATTCCAGGAAGGCAAGAGGGAGGGAAGAATGAAGCTCCTGAAATGGACCTAGGTTGCTTCCAGAGTTGTAGGGTTTGCTAGCTGCTGGAGAGTCTACTCAGGAAAATTTCTGGAAGATACAGGAAGAGTAATCTATGTTTGTGCGGCTTCGCAAGGAAGCCCAGGAACAAGTCAACAAAGGAGTGGCCAGGAAACACTATGTTGGCTGGGAGGATGGCTTAATTAATAGTGAAACTGCAACAAATGATGGACGGAATGCTGAATGATTCAAACATTCTCCCCCAGTCAAGAGATCTGGGTTAAATCCATTGTTCTTTTGCCCACTATGCCACCCCAGTTTGGACCCAGACATATGCAAATCAGTCTTGACCCTGTGACTCATGGGAACAGTCCAGACCAAACTGCCAAGCCAGGTCCTCCCTGGACCGGAAACAAGCATCCTGGGACCAGTTTCAGGGTATGTCCCCTTCATCAGCCAGGCTAGCTTGAATCCAGTGGCACAGTGAGCAAGGGACCCATGTCTGGGCACACCCATCCCACTGAGGGCGAAAAGTGTAACTGCAACAAATGGACAGAATGCTGAATGATTCAAACATTCTCCCCCAGTCAAGAGATCTGGGTTAAATCCATCGGTCTTTTGCCCACTACGCCACCCCAATTTGGACCCCAGCCATATGCAAATCAGTCTGGACTCTGTGCCTCATGGGAACAGTCCAGACCGAATTGCCAAGCAAGGTCCTCCCTGAATCGGAAACAAGCATCCTGGGACCGGTTTCAGGGTATGTCACCCTTCATCAGCCAGGCTAGCTTGAATCCAGTGGCACAGTGAGCAAGGAACCCACATCTGGGCATACCCATCCCATTTAGGGCGAAAAGTGTAACTGCAACAAAGGATGGATGAAATGCTGAATGATTCAAATATTCTCCCCCAGTCAAGAGATCTGGGTTAAATCCATCGTTCTTTTGCCCACTATGCCACCCCAGTTTGGACCCAGCCATATGCAAATCAGTCTTGACACTGTGCCTCATGGGAACAGTCCAGACTGAACAGCCAAGCCAGGTCCTCCCTGGACTAGAAACAAGCATCCTGGAACCGGTTTCAGGGTATGTCACCCTTCATCAGCCAAGCTAGCTTCAATCCAGTGGCACTGCGAGCAAGAGACCCACGTCTGGGCATACCCATCCCACTTAGGGCGAAAAGTGGAACTGCAACAAATGATGGACGGAATGCTGAATGATTCAAACATTCTCCCCCTGTCAATAGATCTTAAACCCATTGTTCTTTTGCCCACTACGCCTGGCCTGGCAGTTCGGGCTGGACTATTCCCATTGGGCGCAGGGTCAAGACTGATTTGCATATGGCTGGGTCCAAACTGGAATGGCGTGCTGAGCAAAAAAAGATATTTAGGCCCAGATCTCGGTACTGGGGTGAATGTATGACATTGTTCTGCATTCTGTCTATTAACTGTCTTTTTGCATTTGTCACCCCGAGTACGAAGGGTATGCCCAGATGTGGGTCCTGTGCTCTCCATGCCACTGGAGTCAAGGTATCCTGGCTGATGAGGGCTGAAAGCCCGAAACCAGTCCTAGGATGCTTGTTTGCAGTCCAGGGAGGAACTGGCCCGGCAGTTCGGGTAGGACTGTTCCCATTGGGCACAGGGTCAAGACAGATTTGCATATGGCTGGGTCCAAACTGGAATGGCATGGTGAGCAAAAAAAACCAATGGATTTAGGCCCAGATCTCTGTACTGAGGTGGATGTATGACATTGTTCTGCATTCTGTCCACCAACTGTCTTTTTTGCATTAATTAATAGTGAGACAGTAAATTCTGAGGCAGGAACTAGCAAAAGGTTAATGTTACTATATGTGCACAGGAGATTCCTGTTGTCACTGGCCCATGAAGTGCCCTTGGCAGGACACCTTGACATTAAAAAACCCAGGATATTTCTACTGGCCAGATATGCGCTGAGGCACAGAGAGGTTCTGTAGAACCTGTCCAGCTTGCCTGATGAGTGTTAAGACAAGAGGAAGGTTTAAGGCACCGTTAGTACCACTATCACTTGTAGGTGTTCCATTTGAGTGGGTGGGAATAGAGAGAATTGGTCCATTTCTTGCACTCTCGGAGTCAGGCAACAAGTATTTCTAGGTTGTGGTAGATCATACCACCAGATCCCCAGAAGATGTACCTCTGAGAAGCATTACTGCATGAGTGATAGCAAGAGCTCTTCTGGAGATCTTTTCTAGGGTAAGATTTTCATCTCCTCTTACATGAGAGAGATGTGGGCGAAAGCAGTTGTGACATACCACTTCTCCACTACTTACCACCCACAAAATAATGGCTTGGTGGAGCTATTTACAAGTCACAGATGAGCATGATTGGAACTCTACCAGAGAACCGAAGGAGGAAGTGGGATCTTCTCCCACCATGTCTCTTCTTGGCTTACCGAGGGATTCTGCAGAAGGGTGTAGGGTTCAGTCCCTTTGAGCTTCTGTATAGACACACGGTGTGGAGACCACTATCTTTAGTCAAAGAAGGATGGTGAGGAACCTCAGAGTCTACAGAGAAAGATGTGACGGACTATGTAATTGCCTGCAGGAAATTGATGGTGCAATACATGAGTCAGGCGAAGCAAAACCTTCAGGCCAGCCAAGTACTGAAGAAGGCATGGTACAACCAGAAAGCTGACTGGGATCTGGAAGTTCAGGAGGTTTTGGTGCTAAAGCCTATTTGTCCCAGGACTTTGGAGGACAAACGGTGTGGGCAATACAAGGTAGTTCAGAAGATTTCTAAAGTTAACAACTTGATGGACACAAATGCCCCAAAAGGAACTCATGAGGATGATCAGTGTGAGCACTCTGAAGCCTGTCAGAGGGATTACACAGTGAATGTTATGGCTCTACAGAATGTAGAGGAAGACAGTGAGCTTCTTCCTCACTTGCTGGATAATGGCATGAAGAATGCTACTGTGGAAGGGGTTCATCTAGCCCCTGAGTTAACGCCTGAGCAGCAGAGGGAGTGTAGAGAGGTGTTGAGACGGTTTGCCAACCTCCTCTTGCTGACTCTAGAGGTGACATCTGTCTGTGTGCATGACAGACACAGGAGACAGTCTGCCAGTGAAGGGCAGGATGTATAGAATGCCTGACCTGGCTCAGGGATGCATTAAGGCAGAGGTTGCCAAGATGTTGGACATGGGGGGTCATCGAGGCATCTCGTAACTTGTGGCCTAGTCCAGTGGTGCTAGTACCAAAGCAAGTGTCTACTGATTTGCAGTTCTGTGTGGACTACTGAGCACTCCATTAGGTAATCAAAACAAATGCCCATCCCAAGAGCGGATGAGCTTGTGGCTTAGTTAGGTGCTGCAAAGTACTTGAGCAACTTGGATCTGACCAGTGAGTACCGGCAGATTGCTTTGGTACCAGATGCCAAGTAGAACACTGCATTCTCTATGCCAGAGGGGCTACATCCAGCCAAGGTGATGCCCTTTGGGTTAAAGAAAGCTTCTACCACTTTTCAGCGTTTGGTGAACCATGTTCCTGTATGGCTGGAGGAGTTCAGTGTGGCCTACCTGGTTGATGTTGGGGTGTTCATGGGGTGTTCAGAAACTCATGACAGGACCACCTGAGACACTTAAAACCGGTGTTTGCTAGGATACAGGAGGCGAAATTGATCATTAAGGCGAACAAGTGTCAGGTGGGGCAGTCCTTTGTAGTCTTGGGCATGAGGTGGAGAATGGGACGATTCACCTGTTAGATGCCACGTTTCAGTCTGTGATGGAGTGGGAGGTGCCTATTGCCCAGACAGAGATGAGGACTGTTTTAGGGCTCACTGAGTATTACAGGAACTTTGTGGTGAACTGTGGAAGTATAGTTGCACCATTGACTGCTTTGACCTCCAAGAAGTCGCCTCGGAAAGTGACATGGACTGAGGAATTTCACAAAGCATTTGAGGAACTAAAGAAAGTACTATGTACTGTACCCTGACTAAAGTCATTATTTCATTATACAGACAGATGCCTCTGACAAGGGAGTTAGAGTGATGTAATTCAACTAGATGACAAAGGTAGAAAGTGTTCAGTAGTCTTTATTGGTAGGAGGTTACTACCCAGAGAACGGAACCGGTCAGCTATTGAAAAAGAGTGCTTTTCCATTGTGTGGGCCTTGTGTGCGTTCTGCCCTTATTTGTTTGGCACTGAATATGTGGTGCAAATGGATCATAGACCACTGAATTGTTTGAGTTGCAGGGATTCTGCTGATAAACAGAACTGTGCCTTGGAATAACAGGTCGTCAGAATGTAGGGACTGAGTCTCTCTACTACATCAGTACCTGTGACCCAAATCTAACTAACTCACAGTGCCTCACCGGAACTCCTAACCTTCCCAGAGTAAGAAGGTGATTTGACAACCTAGAACATTACCCTCTAGTCCCCAAGAGAACTGTGGAAACAGATTATCACCTTTCGTTTCTCACTCATGCATGTCCATAATAAACAAAAGAAAGACACAAGGAAAGTTTACAGTGTTTATTAAAACTATCATAGTCTATTATGAAGCAGTTGTGCTGAAATTAGAAAACACATACAACTAAGTAGAGTAATCAACATTACTAGCCAACTGTATACAATGAATAGTCCTATCATGGCAAATTATATATCTGTCTAGGCCTACTCTCACTATGCGAGCACAGGGATATATCAGGGATCTCTGGGATTAGCACTGAGCCCCAGACCTGGTATTTGTAGTTAGGTGGTCTGCATCATAAGTGTAAACTCAGTTTACGCAAGGCTGGTGCACCTGTTCCATGACCTGGTCCCTCTGTTGGAATTCTCCTCTCTGCTTTACAAGAGGGCGAGTCATAGTCTATATGGTAACACTACTGTTTTGGAAAGCATCCAGCTGTGCTACCATGTTTTGTCTAAAACGTTAGAAGATGTTGCTGACCGGGCACAAGAAAACAGTACACCATGTTGTTCGACTTTTTATGAAATGTTTAGACTGAATCTCCAAGAAGAATAACTGAATAACAAATAACATGTGCTAAGTGCATTATGTGTGGCTGTGCAAGCAAAGGCAGCCTAAAATGTGTATTACGCAAAGCTAAGTGAGAACCAAAGTGGGTCCAAAATGGAACTTACTACAGTTGATGGCTATGAAAGTAGAGAAGCCCAGGTTGTTGAGATGGCTTATTTCTTTACCTTGTAATGGAACACAGAGCCTGATTGAACAATAGGAATGCTATTGGACTTTTCTGTCTGTTTTATTGATTCAACCACCCAACCTGTTCAGGTTAGGAGTTAGTTAGCAGTGTCCTGATCTGGAAGGGGTGTCCGTTGGGACAGAAACACCTCTTTCTTGTTGATGGACATACACCCCTGCCTTGAGTGCCCCAACTAGATGTCTGGTTCCCCGATGCAAACGTTTGGTGTCATGGGCGAACAAATGCATGTGTGCCATGAAATAGGTCTGTTTCAAGGACTGCAGTATTTGTGAACTGGGAGGGTTGCCCAAAGCACTACCCTCATGGTGGTGAAATGTTCCTGCCTTTGCCAGGAGTTAAGCAGCACAAGCGCAGAGGTGTCAGCATACTGGGTATGGATCACTAGGAGTGAACAAGCCTTTTTACCTGTGTCACTGGAGTGAGGCCTACTGCCTCACCTATTTATAGTTCCACTGAGGTATGCTTCGGTCACCCTTGCCCTACATCAATTTGGTGTGTAGTGCTGCTCAGTGTGTACGTGTTATACAAGTGCTGGGTGTATGTGTGACTGTGAATGGTACAATAAAGGGATGATAGAGCGTTGTGCAGTGCTTGTGTGTTATATAAACATGCGCTGCTTGTATGTGTGTCTGTGAACTATACAATTCGTGGGAGATGAAGTGCTGTGCAGTGTGTTATATACATGTGCTAGGTGTATGTGTGCCTGTGAATGGTGCAATACATGGAAGATTATGGGTTCTGTTTTGGGAGATCCAGGGCTAACTAGAGGAACATGAGGAGGTAGAAGGATCCACCTTTGACAGATTGGTTGACTACTGCTTTCCTGTAAGCTGGGTGGGACACATTAGAGGAAGGGAGAGATAGTCTATTCAGTGTACATCAAAGGGTGGTCTTTGATTCAGAGAGAGGTCACTAGAAAGGGGCCTGGACACATCTCAGGAAGGAGAGGGGGCTGATCTGAGAACGATAAAGAGGAGGGTTGAGGCCCAGTGGTAGCCTTTTGATACACATATCACTGTGGCTGACATTCAGGTGTGAACTTCTAGTTAGTCCCGTGGCCAGTGTTTTGCGGTTATCAAATCTGGAGTTGCTCCTGCTGTGACAGATTTCTTTCTGGAGAAAGACTCAGACTCTAAATCAGATTTGGTGTCTGGAAATGGACTATAAGAAGGGGAACACAAGGTTCCCAAAGTGTCAACTGTCAAGCTGCCAGTCGGACTGTGCGAGGAGAAGATCTGCAAGACTTCTACCTGTGACCAAGACGGGGCCAAGGCCTGCCAGTCCACCATATGGGTGTAGTGGCATCACCCAGGGAATCCAAGATCACCTGCCTATGGAGCCTGGGGCACAAGCACCTGCCTGCTTGCCAAGTCTAGTGTGCCCTGTGAGGAAGAGAAGAGTGTTGGAGGGAGCAAGGTCCACTTAGGGATCCCGTTGATTGGATCCTGGTAGCAAGGTGTGTGGAGCAGCTGCTGCACTAATCGGGTCATTGCCCATGTGGAGGAGGGAAGTCCGCAACCCTGTATGCCAGATGGGGCCGCAGTGAAGATTACTGCTGTACTGATCGGACCATAGCCTATGTGCTTATTGAAGTTAATGACCCCATATGCCAGGTGGAGCCACAGCAAAGATAGCTGGTGTATTAATCGGGCATTAGCCCATGTAGGACGGTGGCCTCGTATGCCGGGGGGACCACTGGAAAACGGCAAGGTGCGGTAT
Source organism: Triturus cristatus (assembly GCF_964204655.1). Taxonomy (NCBI): domain Eukaryota; kingdom Metazoa; phylum Chordata; class Amphibia; order Caudata; family Salamandridae; genus Triturus; species Triturus cristatus. The sequence goes on along the minus strand of NC_140581.1, from coordinate 762,719,102 downwards.
CTGGCCAGACTGAGAGGAGGAGGCTGCCGTGGTGACCCATGCAGACCCAAGCTTGGCGACTGAAGACCAGCACCAGGAGCATTCAAGTGCCCCCCACCTATAGAGAGGATTGAAGGAAACTTACCAGCATCGGAGGAAAATGGAGGACTTCCAGGGAGCCACCTCTAAAGGTCAGTGATTGAGGAACTCGAGGACACCAAGCCATTGTCCCTCCAGAGCCACGTGTGAAGAACTCACCAGAGACAACAGCTGCTTATTCAGTCCCCGCGAAGGGGGCATGCTCTGAGACTCAGGTCATGGAGGTCCCGCTTGTGTGGGCAAGACTGATTTACAGGCCAGATGGCCCACGGGGGAGGTTGTGTGCCATATAGAACTTCGAGACTGTAACACTTTTGACTTTAATAACATTTAGAGTGGGACTTTTGAGATTCAGTCAAGTAGTGGGACTTAACCTGAATGTTGCCTATAGTGAATGGGGGAAAAAGCGCTACCGCTTGCGATAGGAGAATGGGACTCAGGAACCCGGCTGTTAAAAGTCTAGAGCCCTGACCTCAGCGGACTGTGTGTATTGTTTGTGAATTTCGTATTTTAATTTGTGTTGGTATATAAATACTCTTTTTATCATAAAAGCAAATATATGACTGGACAATCATTTATGGCTGCTGCTGAATTACGGGACTTCAGGATTAAAAGTCCTAATCCCCCCCCATGGTTGGGACCAGTAGATCCTGCATGCCACGTGGCCCTCTGAATAGGGATATGACATAATTTTCATCAAAGAAGACAAAAAATATGTTTTACAGTGCCAAATATGCCAGGTTATTAAACGTTCTTTTATTGTCAGACCTAAAAATGCTTCTCTCACTAAGAACTCAGAGGCTTCCATTGTGAAATAATATCAGATTGGTGTACTTCTACCTGTCAACCAATACAAATGTATTTTGGTATCTGTGGACTCTTGCATTAGATTCCTCTGGTTATATCTGCAAAGCATTGACAGCCCACAACTTTGCAAAATACTTGCCGTTTTTAGGAGCAACAAGGACAGTTTGAGCATTTCACTTAGATAACTGGAATTATCAAAACATTGATTGAGGCTCTCTCTGATGTATGCATGCCATTGTGAAACTTGCATCCCTTTCATTCAAAAACAACCCGAATCATTGACAGAGTAGATAGCACTTTAAAGCGAGCATTAATCTTGCTAATTCCAAGCATTGAATTTACATAAGTAAATTGCCCTAATGATGAACTGTGTGCTCTCTATAACCTACCCACAATTGACCTCATACCAAATGATTATTGCCATTCCTATGTATATCGCACACCTTCCTGGAACACCTAAGTCTCAACAATAGCAATTTTTATTACAGCACCTCCAGAAGACCAGATAATACTTGTTGAAGCTGCAAGACTACTGAAATCACCCGTAGAGCTGTGCGGAGCGCTTAATGAATTTCAAATTCTGGCAAGCTTGTGCATGAAAAAAATCTAAGAAAAGGAAATATTTGGACCTACCCACCGCCCACCTATTCCACTAATATGAGATCTAGGATGTTACTGCTCTTTCCAGGCTCCGAGAAGAATAATTAGATTTCTATTAACCCTGCTAAATCTCACCATGTAGCTAATTATCTTCATTGGGTCACCAACATGTGGTAGCATTTCATTCTACTCAGTCCTGTTCAGTACAATGCTCTCATTGAGCTAATATCAGCTCAAGAAACAGGAACCCCCCTCGGTTCAGATGATAATTAAGGTTGTGAAGGTCCAGCAGAATCAATTCTACAGTTGCCTGATCCTATTTTGAGCCACTTTATCACTTCAGTGTACCTTTTCACAGTGTACCTTTTCACTTTAAAAAACCAAGATAGCCTGTAAGGCTTCAGCTCAATTAGCTCACAGTTCTAAGGACCCTCCTAAACAAGTCCCTAACCCTGCCCTGAACTTTTGCCTGGATTGCACTGTCAGGAAATGCCTTCATTTCTTTTTGCCTTATGACTATGGTTATTGACTGGATACTGGTTAACAGACATTACTGTCAGATCCTTCAATTCTGGTTCCAAGTGGAACTCTATCTTCACCTCATCATCAGTCCTTAATTTGAACAAGGGATTTCCGGTGCTTTGCACCGGCACTTATAACAGTCTGCCACATGGTGGCACTGTTTGTCTAATTTAGAGATTAGCACAACAACAGTTGTTTATTATTTCAATATGCAATAAAATGATTAATACATGTTGTCATTCTTATAGCTTTGGAGGCTTGGAATAGTCTGAATTGTCATACTTGTAGGAGTGTGATTAGTAGTAGTTGTGTTGGAACTGTAATTGGGATCACTGGCAGGGGGCAATGAGTGGTGCAAGCTGCACTGACCTCCGATGAGGCCCTGAAGCTTATTTTGTTACAAAATAAGCACTGCTTATCATGGTTAAATAGAGGAATCCCAATAAATATCATAGTAGTTTTGCTGAAAGATTACATCTATTATATTGGACAAATGTCAATTACCAAATCACTAGACTGAATGGAAATGTGCAAATAACCCAATGGACCCTGGTTTGAGCCGTTCCTGTCGCGGGCACTGTGCCCATTCACAGAAGTCGATAGCATTTTTATCAGGACAAGTAGATAACACTAGGTGGTTGGAATTTTGGGGATTCCTGCTCATTCAGGATCTTTCCATTGCAGAAATGTAAGGAAAACACGTAATTTAGGCACAGTTGAGTTCTCAGGGACTCCCATTGACCTTGTTTTTTTCTGTATCTATCTCTAACACTAGCCCCAGCCACACAAGTTGGACAGTATTTCTAACGGGTTAAGTGGGGTAACGCTGAACGGTAGGAATTTTGTGGATTCCTACTGGTTCCAGAAGTTTCCATCAGAGAAATTGAAGGAAAATGTGCGATTTTAGACAAAAGTTGAGGTTTGCATAGTTTGTGGGTAAAAAAATGTAGTAGGATCCATGCACAGCACACCAACCTGGAATTCTCTTGGGTGTCCAGTTTTCAAAAATGTCTGTGGTGGGTAGGTTTCCATGGGAGGTGGCCGATCATGGCCCCAAAACTGCAGCTCACCCCCATTGTTGATTTCTCCACATAGCGCTTTACGACTGTTTGGGTCACAGTCTAATGGCCCACTGACACAAGTGAGATACCACTGTTATTGTGTGGGAACGCTGGGTAGTAGGAAATTTATGGATCCCCACAGATTCCGGAACTGTCCCCCATAGAAATGTGAAGAATATATGTGTTTTAGCCAAAGTTTCAGGTTTGCAAGGGGTTTGGGGTATAATTGCCTGGCGAGAGGCACACCACTCTGGACACACCAAGGTAAATATTTTTGAGAAATGTGAAGTTTTGGTAAGTTTCTCTTGGTGCCAGCTGTGCTATGGCACAAAGTCCACAGAGCTACCTAAATTGCAAAAAAACAGAGTTGGTTTTCAGTAGAAACATGTGACATGTCCATGTTGCATTTTGAGCACCTTTCCTGTGGCAGGGGCTAGGCCACTCACAGAATTGAGGTTCTGTTTTTATTAGGAGACTTGGGGGAGTGCTGGGTGTAAGGAAATTTGTGGATCCTCACATATTACAGGACTTTCCAACACAGAAATGCGAGAAAATGTGTGTTTTAACCAAAGTTTGAGGTTTGCAAGGGTTTAATGAGAGCCATTCAAGTCACACCACTCTGGGCTGTCCAAGGTGTTTTTTTTTTAGAAATGTGAAGGTTGGGTAGGTTTCCCTAGGTGCCGGCTGAGCTCGGGCCTAAATCCACAACTACCCAAATTGTAAAAAGAAGGGTTGGTTTTCAGTGGACAAAAGATGACATGTCTATGTTGCATTTTTTGGCCCTTTCCTGTTGGGTGGCTGGGCCCATCCGCACAAGTGAGGTACCATTCTCATCGGAAGACTTGGGCTGGGTGATAGGAATTTTATGGTTTCCTGCAGATTCCATATCTTTCCATCACACAAATATGAGGAAAATGTGTTGTGTTTGCGAGGGCTCCTGGGTAAGATAAACCAACAAAAAACAGAGAGAAACATGCAAGTCATGCCCCTCTAGGATTCTCTCAGGCATCTAGTTGTTCCCTGGGTTCCTGCTGAGTTAGGGCTTAAATTTTGCAGCCACCAACATTCCAGAAAAGGGTTGGTTTTTTTATCTGTCCATGTTGCGTTTTTGACCTTTTCCTGTTGCAGACGAAAGGTCCACTCACACAAGTGAGGTAGCATTTTTATCGGGAGACTTAGGGGAATGCTGGGTGGTAGGACATTTGTGGCTCCGCATTGATTCCAGAACATTCCATCACAGAAATGTGAGGAAATTGTGTGTTTTTACCCAAAGTTTGAAGTTTGCAAGGATTTCTGGGTAAACAACCTGGTGAGATCCTTGCATCTCATGCCACCCTGAACTCTCCCTGGTATTTATTTCCATAAATGTGAAGGTTTGGTAGATTTCCCTGGGTGACGGATAAGCTAGGACCCAAATCTGCAACCACCAACATTGCACAGAAAATGTTGTGTTTTTGGATGGATTCATTTGATCTGTCCATGTGTGCTGTGGACCTTTTCATGTCACAGGCACAAGGCCCGCTCACACAAGTGAGTTAGAATTATTGGGACACCTGGGGGGGGGGGGGGGGGGGACGTTGGGTGGTAGAAAATTTGTGGATACTTGCAGATTCCAGACCTTCCCTTCACAGAAATTTGAGCAAAATGTCTGTTGTTAGGCACAGCTTGAGGTTTGCAAGGGCATCCAGGTAAAAACACCTAGTTAGAACCACAGAAGTGGCACTGGTGACTAGTTTTCAGAAATATCTGGGTATGGTAGGTTTTCCGGAATTTTTATATGATGCGCCTAGTTTGCGAGTCCGACTGGGAACCCTCTTCTCGAAGTCCATTCTGATCGGAAGAGGAACCCGGCAGGGGTGCCCTCTCTCCCCACTAATATTCTCTCTAGCCATAGAACCGCTAGCGCGGACTCCATGCCGTATTGTTATGTGCGGATGATATCCTACTTTATATCAGAGATTTGCAGCAGCCCAACATGGAGCATTATTATCTGGCATTTCAAATACAGTGGATTGAAAAATGCGTGGAGGAACTCCACCTTGATGACACAGTAGGAGGAGGGGCCTTGTATACACTGGACAGGATCCTTTTTCTTTTTCATCCGTGTACTAGGCCAAGTGTGCCCCTTCCATTGTTGGCACAGGTAGCTCAGACATGTTTTTGCAGGGCCCTATACCTTACTAGACATGTCACATCTTATGCACCCGCGATACCAATCTTGGGAATGCCAAGAGGGAGCGGCAGGGTCACCGAGACGTCGCTTACAGCTTGGCGAGATGCTGATACACATACTCTAGGCGATCTATTTGTGGGGGGTGAGCTGAGGTCTTTCACAGAAGAGGAAGGCGCCCCCGAGGTAATTTCTCAATCACACCCCCTGGATCACTACTTTGAAACATCTGTGGAAATCTGGATTTTTCTGATCAGTTATGTCCCCTATCTTGGACCCCAACGGTTTCATGTATGAATCACAAGTACATGTATGTTCCCTCCAGTTCCAGTTATGAAGACGCAAACACATGTGCGTCCACCGTCAACATGTCCTCTTTCAGATCATCCATGAATGGGCCGGATATTCCATTCCTAAGTACGAAAGGCCACCGGCTTTATATGGTTCACTTATGCCATTTTTCAGTCCAGGCAAGTAGGCCCTGATTCTGTCATCAAGCTTTTCTCGCTTTCTGCCTCTGAAGCTCCAGTCTGAGCCTGCATCTGTGACCATGAACTTTGTCTCATTCCCTGCGCGGCTCACGAAGCCTGACATCAGCCTGTTGCCTGCCAAAAACTGTATTTCACCTTCGAAATTATCTGCTCCGCTCCCTGCCCAATGCATTCCTGTCTAGTAGTTTAAGTAAACATTCTTCCAGCTACCGAGCAAAGGCCCGGCTTCTCTGTCTTTATGCAAGTAATTCATAGCCCCGTTACCATGGAAGACTCCTGCCCTCGCATCTAGTGTAGACACTTAGACGCTTGTACACGCACTAACAGTCAGTATAGTCAGTATAGAATAAGATTCTACTCTAAGAGACCTCTCTTTTTGGATAACATAGTTCTTTAAACATAGGATGTTAGATATGATTTGGGATTAGGTTGACTTGACCCTCCAGACTTCTGTCGCCACATGTAGAGCTAAATGTCAAGTCCCCTTCACCCCCTAGTTGCACGTCAATCACACGTCATGCTGCTGTGCGCGCATTTCTGCCAAGTATTTCTGCTGACATTGCGAAATTATTTCATAGGTCCACCCATATGTGACATCACAACCAATGACGTTTCCTTGTTACTCCCAATTACGCCTCCTTCAGCTACGCATGTCAAATGTTATCTTTGCTATCAATTGTTACGCCTCTTGCATTTGCCTCACTGTAATGCCTATTGTATAAAAGTGATTAATTATCAATAATGTATGTACTTCACTTCCTGAACCTTCGTGGTGATGGAACTTGGAGCAACCGATTCGAATCGTCCATTGGAATAAAGCCCATTCCGAACCTCTAATACCACGGATTCTGCCTCTTATTTATTGAGCTATTTTTATTATGTTTCTGTATCAAATTAAGTCCCGGTAATTAAATTATTTACCACATGAATGGCGCCCGAATAGGGACACTTTCTCATCTCACGCGCCGGCGGTGCGTTGCAGGCCCGGTCTCCTGCCACAGCTGGACGGACAACAACGCGTACCAGCAGGATTTCCTGTATCTCCCTCCGGTCAAGCGGGGGCGACTGAGGCTGCGATCAACACCCAGACGAGGCGGTGAGAAGTGCGAAGTATCCCGACCAGAGCCTAGCTGAGAGAGCAAGATCCGAGGTATACAGAGGCCCACCAGGTTTCCGAAGCTCAGAAGTGTCCGAAGTTGTCGAGTCGAGTCCAGTCCGGTCCAGTTCAGTTCAGTTCCGTTCCGAGGCCTTCCGTTCCGAGCTACCCGGTGAGTATCATTACTGGGGAGGCGTTCTGGCGTGCACATAAGTTGTGCCGGTCCAGACGGGTTTGGGTACACAAATCCGGTCTGCACTGTTTTAGCAGTGTATCTGTACTGTTTAGCAGTATATCTAGTATATCAAGTATATAAATTCAGAATAATTCAGTTAATGCCGAGTATTATGTTTAGTGATTAAGTTTCCTTAGATCGTCATCATCATCGTTGCGCAGTTAAATGTTAAATGTTTTTAATACGTTCTGCATATTGTGGTGTGAATGACTGTTCATTATCGTGTTTTATTGTATTAAGTTTGTTCAAAATCAAGTACCAGATCAGTTCTCAATATGCCGCTCTTTTCGAAATTAAGACAGATCACAACTAGAAAAGGGATACTCGAAGAAGCTGTTCCCATTCCTCCTAGGGACACTCCAGGGTACTTCATGTATCATAAACATGGCCTAGACGCCATATTATTTCTTGATCTATGGGTAGACTACACTAAGGAATTACCAGAAAGTCAGAGGTGGCCCGCAGCTGGGACCTGGGATGCAGATTGCATCGTGAAAGTAGAGGAAGAATTATGGAAAAAGAAAGCTAGACAATCACAGAAAGACGCCATTGAATTATGGCGTAAAGAATCGTATAGACGTACAGACAAAGCACGTAGACAGGAAGAGAAGAGTAAGGAAAATTCAAATAAAGTCCGAGAGAATCTATTAATTCAAGAAGGTACACGAGTGAAATCAGAACAAGTAGACAGACAAAGAAATGCCCTTATGAAGGGTATGTATCCCCTTCTGGCCGAGGGATTACCTAAGGCTACTCCAGAGATACCAAAAGACTTGCCACCCCCATTATTTCCAATAAAAGTACATCCTAAGGGGCATCCTAGAACAGCAGAAGATGTTTTTCTTTCCTCATATTTAGATGACGCAGCTCCCGAGTATGCTAACCCCGCCCCACATAGACCGTCTGCCGGGGAGGTTCAACGCCAAGATCCTGTATCTGTATCCCTACAACAACGAATCCTGACACAAGTTCCGGCAAGCACACCTGTTTCCACGTCTGTTCCTACAGCTGTTTCTACAGCTGTGCCCACACCTATAGTTGCTGTATCGCGTTCAACGAATCCTTTCACGCCCGATACCCCAGACGGTGCTACGGGAGGTGCTACCAACATTTTTTCTACGCCACCCAGAATAAATAAACTTACTTTTCAAGAGTCAGCACATCCACGTACCCCCAAACTCATAAATGCCCGAACGCTTAAGGAACTTCTTGTAGATTGTAGATATGACCCTGTGCCCGGCAAAGAGGACGAAATGATCATGGCATCATTACGTATCAGACGAGCCGCGGTGTATTTAGGGAAGTTACCAGGAATGACTATGCATCTAGATAATATATATCATTTTGTCCAAACAGGGCGAGATTCTGAAAGTATTAACAGAGCTATGGAATACCAGAAAGTGGAGATACAGGGGGAACTGTTACGTTTCCTCATAAATTGTGTGATCAGAAATCAAGACCGACCGGGGGTAGACCCGGAAGCAATGCAAATTCTTACTAGATGGAGCCAGAATATATCAGAAGGGAGACATGATAAGCAAAAATGTATAATAGCCATGTGCAGAAAGATCCGTACATTCTTTACTGTAATTGACCTCAAGAATACCTTTTTCAGCGTCCCAATAGATCCAGAAAGTCAATACTTGTTCGGATTTAGTTTAAATGGACGTAGCTTTAAATTCTCACGTGCACCTCAAGGATTTACAGAAAGCCCCAGCATCTATAGCCAAGCACTGAAACGAGAACTCGACAGTATCCACATGCCAGTAAACACTGCCCTGCTTCAATATGTCGATGATCTGCTGATCACCGCTAGAAGCGAACCTGAATGTGAGAAAGCATCACTGACAGTTTTACAATTTCTAGCCGAAAAAGGGCACAAGGTGTCCCCTTCTAAGCTGCAATTCTGTGTCCAGCGAGTTGTTTATCTTGGACACTCGCTGTCCAAGGAGGGAAGGCAGCTTACACCCGACCGCATTCAGTTAATAGCTAACATGCCAATACCCAAGACACAAAAGGAGGTGCGGGCTTTTATAGGCCTCACTTCATATTGTAGGCAGTGGATCCCTCCGTATGCATTTCTAGCAAAACCACTCATTCAATTGACAACACAGGAGGCAGCCACATCGACTGTTCTCCCTTGGACTCAGGAACATACACACGCTTTTGAAAGTTTAAAGAAAGCTTTATGTCAAGCACCTGTCCTAGCAACACCATGTTACAGCAAACATTTTACACTCTTTGTTACAGAACGCGAAGGTACTGCCTTGTCAGTACTCACACAGGAACAAGCAGGATCACACAAACCATGTGCTTATTTTTCTAGTACATTAGATCCCGTAGCTCAGGCTTTGCCTGCATGCCTGAAATCAGTGGCAGCAACAGCTTTAGCAATCAGACAAAGCGATGCCATAGTGTTAGGACATCCATTGACAGTTCAAGTACCACATGCAGTAGAGGTTCTTTTGAATCGAACGCAAACACAACACTTGACTATAGCGCGACTTACAGGGTATGAATTAACATTGTTCCAGCCACATATAGAAATCAGACGTTGTAACACATTGAATCCTGCCACACTTTTACCCGTAATCGGAACAGATCCACTAGCTCATGATTGTATTGATGTTATTACAATCACAACGAAACCCAGACAAGACTTGACAGATGTCCCATTGTCAGACCCAGACCTGACGTTGTATGTAGATGGTTCATGTATGAGAACAAGTACAGGAGAGTTAGTGGCCGCTTACGCAGTCACAACAGACACTGAAATCATTGAAACAAATTGCATAAATACCTTGTCAGCTCAAGCAGCAGAGCTCGTCGCTCTGACACAAGCCTGTATTCAAGCCACAAATAAAAGAGTCAACATATACACTGATTCACGTTATGCATTCGGAGTTGTACATGACTTCGGCGTGCTGTGGCGAGAGAGAGGTTATTTAACTTCTCACGGTGCCCACATTCAGCACGGACCCCTCATTCATGCCTTATTAGACGCAATACATCTACCCACTGCAATATCAATTATGAAATGTAAAGCTCATACGAAAGTTATTGATATCATTTCTCAAGGCAATGATCTAGCTGACAGAACAGCTAAACAGACTGCTCAAACTCAAACATCCGACATGACAAAGACAATAGTCCCGACGCCAACACATTGTATGACGATTAAAGATCCCGCTCTTGACGTAATTGACATACAGACGCATGCTACGCCAGACGAAATAAAGAAATGGACTGAATTAGGAGGGATTCAAACGGACCAAGGATGGATGACGAAGGAAAAATCTGTGTGGTTCCTTCCTGATTCAATGGTCCAAGTTATTATTATTTTTTTTTTTTATTTATTTTTTTATCGTAGCACAAGCGGTATTCATATTTTTTTTTTTTTTTTTTTTTTTTAAAAACCTTTATTGACCAAGTGCAAAGCATACACAGCTTCTTGCCTACAACCATGTCACCTGGCCGGCAGCAACAACAAGCAGCGCAATAGGCAAGGAACATTTGTTAAGCAGGAGTAAGGCAAGCTCACAGCATGTCGCCAACAACTTATATCTACCGGCCGTTGGATAGTACGGTAAAGCTGGTGAGTCAGGTAGATAGTGGCAATGATAACAGCAAGAAGCACACAATCAATTACCTTGCAAGGTTTCGTTTTTCATTTTATCAAAACCAACTTTCAACTTCAATGAGAACTGTACACCCCCATTGTGTGTCCACCATACTTAGTATGTGGTGTGAGAAACTAATTAGCGCAGAGCCATGGTATGAGGCGTACCCATGGCCGGGTACGAATCAACTGTGGGGTATGTTGCTCTGCCCGTAACTGGCCTAGCCAGTGACCTGGGGGGAAACATCCTTGATGCAGTGTAGTGAACATGAACTGGCGCTACATACGACACAACCTCTCAACCTGCGCTGCGGCGGGGGAAGCTCGGTGGCATCTCAAAACTGGGGAAATGTCATCCCGCCCCCTCCCATCCATGTAGTAGGCGCAGAAAAAACAGCGCACCCCAGCAAGCATGTACTCGGTCCGAGCAAGCGGGGAGCGTCCCGGACACCCATCCGGGGGGGGGGGGGGGGGGGGGGGAAACAGGAGGACGAGAAGGAGGGTCAAGGCAATCAATCCGTCGTACCGGTCTATGGGGTAGAGACCACACAGGGCGCGGCCGAGGGGACGGCTCTCCCAACACTCCCCGTCCCCTCCCCATCGGCATCTCCTCCCTCGTCGGCCTGCAGGAGGTAAGCGACGAGAGGTCCCCAGAGGTCCCTAGGCCGCGATTTAGGGGGCAAGATATCAGCATACTGCTGAAGCCTTTCCTGCCATGTAGACATGGTGCTCAGCCAATCCTTGAATTTAGGCGCCCGTCCACGTCCCCATCTACACGCCACGTGACGCTTGGCCAGCAGGAGTCCCAGAGCAAAGAATTTCCGATGCGTCTTGAGCACCGGATGCGACCGGCCCAACAGAGCGAGCTCAGGGCAAGGCGCGGTGAGCACCCCGACCATCACGGACAGGGCCGAGAAAACCTCCTTCCAATAAGCGGCCACAGCCGGGCACAGCCAGGCCAGATGGAGAAAGCCGGCGCCCAACCTCTTGCATCTCACACAGCGGTCATCATCTCGCAGTCCGATTCGGCACAGTTTGGCAGGGGTATAATAAAGGCGGTGCAAATATTTAAAGTGGACTAATCTGAGTCGCGCATTCCCGGTGACCGCGGTGGCATGCGAGCAGCTCTCCTCCCATTGTTCGTCCGACATCGGGTTCCCCAGGTCATTATCCCAGTCCGTCCGCGCCCTGAGGGAGGGGGGGGACGGAGCCGATTGCACGTGGGCATACAACATGGAGACCACATGTTTCGGGGTGTCCGTTTGTAACATAGCATGTAGAGGCGCCAAGACCTCAGGCTCGTCCGGGAAGTTAGGCGTGACCGCCTTTATGTTCTGTCGCAGTCGGACATAAAGGAACGTCTCCATCACCGACGGGGACACCTCGCCAAAGAAGTGCGCCGCCGAGCGGAAACTCCCCTCATGATATAGGTCACCCCACGTGCAGATCGCGAGCTTTGTAAGCATTTTGCGACCGAGCCCCTCACGCGCAACACTCAGTCGAGGATCGTGTGCTATGACCATACGGGGAGAATATAGAAATGGGGCCCCCATTCGCTCCGCTATGCGCCTCCAGGCCCGTACCGTACAGTCAACCGTAGTGGGGTCACGTTCTCCCAAACGGACCTCCGAATAGAGATAACCGGAAGGTTGCTCAGGTCGCATGTACCCATCCTCCACCGCCAGGTGCGCCATAAAGGGTGGGGGGTGAAGCCAGTAGGCAGCAAAGTGCCCCTGGGCACAGTCATAGTAGCGCTGAAAATTAGGCACCTCAAACCCACCTTGGTGGTAAGGCAACATGAGGGTGCGCAGCCCAATTCTTGCCTGCTTCCCTCCCCAAACCAGACGAGACATTTGGGAGTTAAGAGCTCGGAAGAAGTGGGGACCCGGGCTATAGGGGATGTTGGTGAAAAGGTATAATAATTTGGGAAGAACCACCATCTTGATCAGGGAAACACGCCCCGCCATGGACAGCGGGAGATGAATCCATTTAGTGACATGCTCGGTAATTTTGTCTAGTGCCGTCCCATAATTAGCCCGGATTAGAGCCTCTCGGTCTCTGGTCACCCTGATGCCCAGGTATTTAACCTCCTCCGGCTCCCACTGCAATGGATAGTCCAAGGGGAACGGCAGAGTTCTGTCTGTCAAGGGGAATAGGGCTGATTTCGCCCAGTTGATCTGGATCCCAGATATGGCTCCGAATTTAGTGATTTCACGTAACAGAGGATTCAGGTTTTCCTGCGGCTTATGCACATAGAGCGTGATGTCATCCGCATATAATGCGACCAGCAGTTGACGCTCTGGGTAGACAAGAGAGCGATGATTATGATGCTGCCTGAGTTTAGCCGCGAGGGGCTCGATCGCGACCGCAAACAGCACTGGGGAGAGGGGGCACCCCTGTCTGGTACCTCTACGGATGGCAAAGGGGGCAGATCGGGCACCATTTAGCAAGACCGCGGCTTGGGGCCGGGTATACAACAACTTGATCCAGTTCAGAAAGCTGAAGGGGATGCCCATGCGCTCCAGCAGCGCCAAAAGGTAGTCCCACTCCAGGGAATCAAATGCCTTAGTGGCGTCGAGGAAAATGGCAGCCGCCTCGCACTGTGGGTTAATATCCTGCAGCACAGCTTGCAACGTGCGCAGATTATGGGCAGTCGCTCGGTTAGGGACAAATCCGGCCTGATCCGGAAGGACCAGGCGCTCCATCAGTAGATTAAGGCGTGTAGCCAGTACCTTCGCCAATATTTTACTGTCCACGTTCAGTAGCGATAGAGGTCTGTACGAATCACATTGGTCCGGCGGCTTCCCGGGCTTCAACAAGGACGTGATAAGGGCTTCACGCATTGTAGACGGTAGAGAGCCCTCCTCCAGCGCAGTATAGTATACCTGTTTCAGCACCGGGGCCAGTGCGTGAATGAAAGTTTTGTAGAACTCGATCGGTATGCCGTCCGAGCCCGGCGCCTTGCCCGATGACATGGACATTATGGCGTCTTTTATTTCATCTAATTCGATTTCGTGGTGGAGAAAATCCTGCTGTGTAGGTCCCAGCCAGGCTATGGCCGTGTCGTCAAGATAATCATGTAGGTTAATCGGCGAAGACCTATGCGTGGTGTAGAGTCTAGTATAATGGTCAGTGAGGACCCGAAGCTGATCCGGGAGGTTGCGCTGCGGGATCTCCCGCTCGTCGAGCAGGGAGGCCACGAAATTGCGGTATCTAGGGGGGCGGACAGCCGAGGCCAACGCCCTACCCGGTCTGTCTCCCTCTCCATATATCCTCGCCACAAATGGTTTCCCCAAAAACCTACTCTCCCTATCCGCCGCTTCCGTGTATTCATTCATCGTTTCTCGGAGCTGTGCGGCCACCGCAGTCCCCCGCGGGAGCCGCGTCAGCTCGCCCTCTAAGCGACGTATCTCGAGTTCGAGTCTGCGCAGATCCCCTCGCAAGGACCTGAGGACCCCACCTCCCTTGGCTATGCACCAGCCTCTCACAGTAACCTTGAAGGCTTCCCAAACTGTGGCAATACTGGACACGGAGTCCACATTGCGGTCAAAAAACTCCGGTATGTCTTGCTCCAGTTCCGCTCTAAAGACCGAGTCCAGGAGATGAGCCGGGTTGAGGCGCCAACTAAGAAAGGGGGAAACTGCCACAGGAACGCGCAGCGAAAGGAGGACCGGGGAGTGATCAGAAAGCGTACGGGCGAGATGCTGTGTACGGCCGATCCATGACGAGAGACCCGCCGTGAGAAAGATATAATCTATGCGTGCCCACGTGGAGTGCACTGCCGAGTAATGTGTACCCTGCCCGAGCGAGGGGTGTGAGTACCGCCACGCGTCTATCAAGTGGTGTTCGTCAACAATGTTTGATAATGTGCGTTGGGTCTGCGTGTAGTGCGACGTTTGAGGGTGTGATCTGTCCGCTGTGGGCCGAATCGCAGTGTTGAAATCGCCTCCCATTACGACATGTGCCACTCCCAGTGTTTGAATCTTTCCCCACAGTGTGAGAAACGGGGCCGGGTCGTCTGTGTTGGGGCCATAGTAGCAGGCGAAGAGTATCGTGTGTGAGTGCAGTGTCCCCCAGACCAGACAGTACCTTCCACCCGAGTCCGCCTCAGTCCCCTCGGGATGGTCCAAGTTATTATTAACACTATACATAGTCCAGCGCATCTAGGAGAAAAAGCTATGCTAGACAGCATCCAACACATTTGGTTCAATAAACATTTACGAGCAGCAGCCAAGCAAAAAGTTCGTACCTGTATGATCTGTTGTCAGTTCAACCCAGGAAAAAGCGTTCCCGTAGAACAGGGTGGATTTCAGCCTCCTGATCACCCTTTTGAAGTGCTCCAGATGGATTATATCCAGATGGAACGATGTCGAGGATTCAAATATGTTCTCGTAGTTGTCTGTGCTCTTTCCCGTTGGACAGAGGCATACCCGGTTTCAGATTACACTGCCCCGACTACTGCCAAACAGTTAGTTCGAGAATTCTTCCCACGATACGGTTTACCACGTGTTGTCTACTCAGATAACGGCCAGCCGTTCTCATCCGAACTAATGAAACACGTTTCACTTTTGTTAGGCTATCAGTGGAAATTCCACTGTGTCCGACACCCCGAGGCAGCAGGTCTCGTAGAAAGACATAATCAGATCCTGAAAATTAGATTGTCCAAAATATGCAGAGAGAAAGGTGTCGACTGGGTAGTAGCATTACCAGTTGCACTCTTTTACATGAGAATGGTAGCACACTCTCGAACAGGGCTATCCCCGTATGAGGTGATCTTTGGCAGACCACCAAATATGTGGGGGACGCCTATACCTCGTAAAATAACTGATATTGACTGTAATATGCTGACAGATTATTTGGCTTCCTTGATGTCTGCACTACAATCTTGTCGTTCACAGGTAGCTGCAGCCTTTCCCGACAACACTGAGGTGAAACCCCATGATATAATTCCGGGAGACCTGGTCCTCGTGAGGAACTTTGATCGAAAGACTCAGCTGGATCCTAGGTGGAAGTCACCGCAACTGGTCTTGCTCACCACAAGGACAGCCGTGAAGATCGAAGGCAGAAAAGGCTGGGTACATTCAAGTCATATCAAGAAATTTCATGGACTACCATCGGATGTAAACACCACACCTCGTGTGTCTTCACCCATTGACTCGAAACTTCCTTTTGTTGAATCAAGTAGTCACGAACAATATAAACTAAAACTCAGATCTAACCAGTCGGGAAATTTGATTGTTTAAGTCCTCTCCAAGGTGAAGCGGTTGAATTTGTCTCTGACATGTATCCCTTAGATCTAAATAGAGAAAACACCCGAAAAATGTTGAAACGACATGCATACTGTAAATCACTGCGTAGTCATTGCACAGTGACGTTATTAATTTTGTTTTTCTTAAGTCTTTTAATAATTACTGCAAGTATATTGTTGCACATATATTATCCTATTTCTAGACATGTTTATAATGTTACTGCTGAACATTCTTTTAGTGAATTACCTCCGCATGAGTTGTCTTATAGATTTGCGTTGCGCAATAATACGTTTATTAGTATGTTACATCATTCCCATCAGGTTAGCAATGCTACAAATTGTTGGATATGTGGCCGACTCCCTCCCTATCAGAATTATAAAGGAATTCTACCTCTTTTTCCATACCCATTCACACACAACGGCTCCTGTGGAGCATGGTTTAGTTTAATTAATTCCCTAGATTCAAATTCTGCAGTTTATCAAGACAACTGGGTATGGGGAAATTTGAACTTAGTTTTACTTAAAGTCTGCTACCCTAACAAGGAGGGACTTCCCAAGAGAACAGGAACTGATCTAGAAAATGAAGTATATGGATTAGGTAATTTTACGCTTAATCTTATGATCCTAAATGTCGAATCCGAAGCTACTCCAATTTTATCCGCCATGTCAGTATTTCCAGTAAAAGGTGAATTATGTGTAAGAAAGAATGGCTCCATACATATGGGCCATAGTAGATGCACCACTGTAATAGAATTTAGTGATCAGGGCAAGTCTACATTTAGAGCTTCCCGCCATTCCTATTTCATATGTGGTCAGACGGCATATGTACGTTTGCCTCTAGATTGGGATGGTACCTGCTACATTGGATTCCTTTTGCCACCTGTTTTCCTAGCTCCTCCTGATTATCACAGAAATACTCATTTAGTACACAATAGAGAAAGGAGAGATCTCCCAATAGTCGATTACACTGAAACAGCATGGGAAAAATACACAGATTTCAATAAAGGTCTCTTTCCCTATATAGGTACCGTTACTAATAGTAAGTTGATACGTAGATTAACTAGAACCCTTGAAGCAGTAGTGAACGAAACTATTTCCGCCTTAGGCAATTTAACAGAAGAGCAGTCTGCTATGCGGATTGTTGTGCTTCAAAATCGTCTTGTCCTTGACGTCATCCTGGCCGATAGGGGCGGAGCTTGTAGGGTCATCGGATCAAGTTGTTGCATTTTCATACCAGAAAATTCGCCGTCTGTATATAAAGCCATAACCCGCCTTCATAAGATTGTAAGCCAGATACACCAGAATCCAGGCACCTGGACTTGGTCCGGTTGGTTTTGGAGTGTATTATCTACCTTTGGATGGAAGGTCCTATCCTTCCTAGGTATTGGCTTTCTCATATTATTCAGTTGCTGCCTATGCCTACAATGTGGACCAGCGATTTGTGGTCTGTGTGCCACATCGTGTATTTCATCACCAAGATTTCATTCGTCCCAGAAGAAAAAAGAAGAACAAATGATGCTATATGAACAGATCAATGGATTGATGAAGATTGATATCTCTTGACGGGCAAGTAGGGGACAAGGAGGGAATGTGGAAATATGGATTTTTCTGATCAGTTATGTCCCCTATCTTGGACCCCAACGGTTTCATGTATGAATCACAAGTACATGTATGTTCCCTCCAGTTCCAGTTATGAAGACGCAAACACATGTGCGTCCACCGTCAACATGTCCTCTTTCAGATCAGCCATGAATGGGCCGGATATTCCATTCCTAAGTACGAAAGGCCACCGGCTTTATATGGTTCACTTATGCCATTTTTCAGTCCAGGCAAGTAGGCCCTGATTCTGTCATCAAGCTTTTCTCGCTTTCTGCCTCTGAAGCTCCAGTCTGAGCCTGCATCTGTGACCATGAACTTTGTCTCATTCCCTGCGCGGCTCACGAAGCCTGACATCAGCCTGTTGCCTGCCAAAAACTGTATTTCACCTTCGAAATTATCTGCTCCGCTCCCTGCCCAATGCATTCCTGTCTAGTAGTTTAAGTAAACATTCTTCCAGCTACCGAGCAAAGGCCCGGCTTCTCTGTCTTTATGCAAGTAATTCATAGCCCCGTTACCATGGAAGACTCCTGCCCTCGCATCTAGTGTAGACACTTAGACGCTTGTACACGCACTAACAGTCAGTATAGTCAGTATAGAATAAGATTCTACTCTAAGAGACCTCTCTTTTTGGATAACATAGTTCTTTAAACATAGGATGTTAGATATGATTTGGGATTAGGTTGACTTGACCCTCCAGACTTCTGTCGCCACATGTAGAGCTAAATGTCAAGTCCCCTTCACCCCCTAGTTGCACGTCAATCACACGTCATGCTGCTGTGCGCGCATTTCTGCCAAGTATTTCTGCTGACATTGCGAAATTATTTCATAGGTCCACCCATATGTGACATCACAACCAATGACGTTTCCTTGTTACTCCCAATTACGCCTCCTTCAGCTACGCATGTCAAATGTTATCTTTGCTATCAATTGTTACGCCTCTTGCATTTGCCTCACTGTAATGCCTATTGTATAAAAGTGATTAATTATCAATAATGTATGTACTTCACTTCCTGAACCTTCGTGGTGATGGAACTTGGAGCAACCGATTCGAATCGTCCATTGGAATAAAGCCCATTCCGAACCTCTAATACCACGGATTCTGCCTCTTATTTATTGAGCTATTTTTATTATGTTTCTGTATCAAATTAAGTCCCGGTAATTAAATTATTTACCACACATCAATGGGGAGCTATCATACAGGAGCCCCCAACACATCTTTTATTACAATATATTCATGTTTTGGGCACGGGACGTCATTTAATAAAATGGTTCACTGAATCCGTTCGATCGTATACTGGTATTGACTTAACACCCCTACGTAACAAATAGGAGGTAGACCTGAATAGACCCTACACGCTTTAAGAATGGGGAATTTTGTTGGATAGTCCTCGGCAGATGCCTAGAAATGTTAAGTTTAGACTTACTCAATTCTATATAATTCATAGAGCTTACCTGACTCCAGATAAGATCAACAGATATTTTAAAAGAACAGTTGCATGCTGTCCACGCTGTGGATTGGTAGATGCTGATCTACTACATATGTTGTGGTCGTGCCCCAGGTTGTTGGGCTATTGGCATGGTGTGATTGATTTATGGACCATCAGTACGGACAGATCACTGCCGAACACATGGGAGGCCTCCATAACAGGTATATTTCCCAGGGAGAAGGAACAGAGGGCGACCACTAGATTTTTAGACCTGGGCCTGGTGGTGGCTAAGAGGCTTATTACACGCCGCTGGAAGGCGGTGGATCCCCCTCTACTTATAGCATGTATTAACTCTATATTAAACTGGGCCAAGGTTGAGGCAGTCTCATTGCTAAGAGAGGACATGCTAGGGTTGCAGAAATATTCCATTTCAGAAGCCTGGGTTACGATCTTGACGGCATTAAAGTGGCATCGGCCTCAGATGACCCTTCGGATGTCTCTGACACAGTTTGACTTGGATTTACAATGACTGAGGAATTACTTATTACTTTTATGTACAATAAGATAAGTACCATTTGTATATGATGGATTGGTGCACCATAATCTATGATTGTGAATGATGCAGATGAAACGATACAGAGAAGATAGAGGGGTGAATGCAGCTCTTTTCCATTCCCTCCTAGCCTTCCTTCTTACCCCCCTTTTTTTATTATTTCCTCCAGTTAATTTAGAAGATACATAATCTGTGGTTATAATATTATACATTTACTGAGTAGAAAATGCCTCACGACAATGTCGGAAAGAGGCCATAGAACAATGCTTGGGAGGATCATCTGCTGACATGTAACACGCAGCCATACTTTGCGTATATGAAGATTCAGTGAACGGTTCTGAATACGGATGTATAATGAAGGTATTAATTATATACCCATCTGCTATATGATTGGCATAAACAATGTTTGCATATCTACTGTCATAGCACAATGTATAATCTGTGATCTGTTTCCAACTGATCCTACTGTTAATATTATATATTTGTATTGTAATATGTATTTCTGGAAAATGGCAATAAACAGATTAAGCAAAATGGTAGGTTTTCCTGGGTGGCAGCTGAGATAGGGTCAAAATACAAAATCTCCCACATTGTAAAGAAAAAACACAAAAAAAACATGGATTCTGCTGGCTAAAATATGATGCTCCCAGCTTGTGTTTTGGGGTGTATGGTGTTGAAGGTGCTAGGCCCAGCCACACAAGTGGGGTACCATTTTCTTTTGGGAGATGCGTGGGATCACAGAATAGTAGAACATTTGATATGACCAACTGGATTTCTTTGCATTTGTGCATTTCAAATGCAAGCCAATGTGTAAGAAAGAAGACCTTTGCAAAATGCCCTTTCACATGCTAGAATGTGTACCCACAAATTCTGAGATGTACAAATTACCACTGCTCATAAACTCAGCATCTGGTGTACATTTCATAAATACATAGGTTTCCTTCATACCTGTGAGAAAATTGGTTATTATTTGAGCGGGGTGAAAGCCCCTCTCAAATAATAACACAATCCTTGTCAGGGTGAACCACAGAAGTCACTAAAAAACCTGCGCTCAATTCTTTGGTAGATGGGCACAAAAACCGCCAGACTTAACTTAGAGTCAGTGTGTAAAGTATTTATGTAGCACTCAAACAGTAAAACACAATACAAGAAAAATCCCAAATCAATAAAAATAAATGAGTGATTTTTTAAAATAAATTGACACCAAAACAACAAAAGTCCAATCAGTAGCACGGACGTTACTAAATGTTAAAGCTCTAGATGAAAATAGTGCAAAAAAGAAATAAATCACAAAGCACGCCTGGCGGGAATCTGGTCATGCTGGACCGGTTTAGTCACAAGCTCAGACCAACTGCAGTGGAGTACAGGTCGGATGAAGAGTTTACCTTCTCACAATCCAAGCCCACACGGGAGGCTCAGCCAGAGCTTTGCATTCATATGGGCTACAAGGAGTCTGTTGTTAGTGCAAGGAGCAGATCGCTGCTGAAGCTGTGCGTAGAGGTTGATGAGATTAATTTGGCACAAAGAGAGGGTTGACACTGGAGCTTTGTGTTGACGGGAGACGTGTCGGTCATTGCTGGCGCGGATGTTCGTAGTTTAAGCGAAGAGCAGTACATTGTTGGAGCTTCCTATTGGCAGGTGTCATGAACAGTCATTTTTTGGCATGAAGAGTCCACTTGTGGTCGTGGGGGGCCCAAACCTTCTGAATTTTCACATGGAATTTTGTTTTGAGGCAGTAGGAGTACACTCTTATGCCAGCTAAAGGGCCTGGAGCTGAGGCACCTCTTGGGGATCAGGACTCACTCCAGCAGCGGCGAGCAGTAGGTCTCATCCAGCTGGTGCTGATGAACTGGGCAGTTGCATGGAAGGCCACTAGAATTTTGTTGTACCTCTTATTCAAACACAAGGGTCAGCCAACTGACCCTTGGAGTGACTTCTGGGGATCCTCTTTTCAAGGCAAGCAGGTTACTTCCCAAGACAGCAGCGCAGTCCTTCTTCTGAATCTTCCACAGGTCCAAGGGTGTTCTGATGAGAGGTTCTGTGTCAGAGGCAATCTCTGGCCTACTCCCAAACTAGTTCTGGTCAGTTCTTCCCCTGGGTGTGGATCCAAACTCTCTAGGGTGACAAAGACAAAGACAGGCCTGGTGTCAGGGTCCTTTGTGTGTGCTGAAGGGTAATCAGGGTAGGGTACAAATCCTCCTTGGCCATCCTGCCTTGAAGTCCCACTCCCTCTACAGCCAGGAAGCTTTTATCCCCATATCTGGAAGGAATATACAGCACACCACAGGAGAGCCATTCACAGTTATAGGAGCCTGCACACTGGCAGAAAGTTACATTAGTATAGCCAGATATAGGCCAACTTTCTAAAAAATATATTTTCAGACTAGTAGCTTAAAATCTTACTTTAACATTAAAGAGGGTTTTAAATAACAATCCAAATTTGTGGTAGAAGCATTTCTTTATCTGTTCCAAAACTAAAGTTATCATGTATTAAGTGTATTAACATAACTCAGTGTTAGTCTGTGGGAGAGATAGTCTTTTCAAAGTTAAAAACAACTTTAGGAGTTTTTCCACTGTCAAGACATGTAAAACATAAGTACACATATCCTACTTTTTAAATACCATGCACCCTCCCCTATGAGCCTTTAGGGCCTACTTTAGAGGTGACGTATACGTAGTAAAAAGGAAGGTTTAGGGATGGCAAAAGGTTCATTTTACTAGGTCTAAATGGTAGTTGAAAAGTGCCCTACAGGTTGCAGTGGCAGGCTTGAGACACATTTTACAGTACTACTTTAGTGGGTGGCACAATAAGTGCTGCTGCACTCTAGTAGCATTTAATTTGCTTGCAGTGGGTGCAGGTAGTACCATATACCAGGGACTTATAAGTAAATTAAATGGACCAGTCAGGTGTATACCAATTTTACCTTGTTTTCAAGGGAGAGCACAAGCACTTTACCACTGCTCAGCAGGGGTAAAGTGAAAAGAATCTTAAAAGACAATAACCAGGGTTCAGCAGAGGAAAGCAAAACATCTGGGGTGACCCTGCAGAAAGGGCCCGGTCCACCAATACTAATTTTTTACTCTTGATATTTTATCATATGAATTACTCTATACTCAGTACACAATGAAAAACCATTGTAAGGTGCAACTCAGTTGTGGGGTCTTTGTACTTCAGGTTTTTGGAAAATCTACATATCACCACCAACCAGAAGGGACATACCAGTATCGCGTTTATAAATCAGCCATTGTGACAAGAAGTGGTCATTGAAAATGTCACAAATGGCTGTTTTTTTCTACTAATAATTCATAATTTTCTATTTCAGCAGTTTGTTTCTATGGGAAAGCTTGGAGCGATATACACAAATGACTCCTTGGGGAACTCAGAATTTGATCTTCTGAGAAATGTATAGCTTTCTAGCATCACCCAAGGGTTTCAACAAAAAGATGAACGTAGGTTGAAAACACAAAAACTAGGAAAAATAGGCTACCTCCAAGAAAAATGCCAAAAGTGCGGTACAAAAATGTTTTTTGATACAGCTCTCCATGTTCCTGAAATCAGGGAAGATGGTGATTTTAGCAAAGCAAACATTTTGTTGATGCCGTTTTTAGGAAACAACAGACACTTTTTTGTGAAGCACTTTTTCCTAACAATCTCAAATTTTGGCTACTTTCTCAGATCCCTCAAGAGGAATCCACTAACCCTGGGTACCATTAGAATATTCATGAAGTTGGGAAAAAAGGCTTTTTAATTTGTTGTGGATACCTTTCATGGGAAAAAGCTATGGGGGTGTAAGGGAGAAGTACCCCAATTAGCCAAAAAAGGGCTCAGCACTAGGGTGGAAAAGCCTCAGCATATAAGCGGTTAAGGAAGAAGTAGAACAAATGTTAAGGTTACTGGTATTAGGACCCTCATCTAGCAACTAGTGTTCCCCGAATGTATTAGTACCCAAACCTAACAGGTGGATAAGATTCTGCATAAACTTTCAAGCGGTACCTAAAATCTCAAAATTCAATAGTTATTCCCTACCAACAGTTGATAAATTAGTAGACCAATTCAGCAAATCAAGATATTTCAACACTTGTGACCTTACTAAGGGATACTGGCAAATCCCACTAAGAGAGGAGGATAAATAAAAGACAACTTATTCTACACCTCGTGGCTTGTTTTTAATGCACAGTACTACTCATCGGGTTACATGTAGTACCAGCCACGTTTCAATGCTTTATGAACCGAATACTAGAACGTCAACAAAAGTATGCATCTGCGTACTTACATGGCATCATAATTTTTAGCAAAACCTGGAAGGAACTCCCAATACACATGACTGCACTGTTACCTTACTTAATGCCCATTATGCCGACTGGTATGTAGGGCATCAAAAAGCACCTTCACTTCTTTGTCTGTCTTGGGAACGTTTCTGTACAGTGCCCCTGCTGTGGTTCAGTGTCTTCATTTCTGTTTCCACAATTTGCTTCCAGGTGTTCGTCGGCCTACCACTCTTTAATTTGCCTTCTCGGATCCAGTTGAGAGCTGTTCTTCTGATGGAGTCTGGTTTTCTTCTGAGGATATATCCTATCCATCTCCATCTTTTTCTCATAAAGATGGTGTCAATGGTCTCTAGCTTGCATCTGGTTAGCAGTTATTGGTTGGAGATATTTCACAGCCAGAAAATATGCAAGATTCTTCTAAGGTTACTGATGTGGAAGGCTAATAGTTTGCTGATGTCACTTTTCGTCACCCCCCAGTATTCTGATCCATACAAGAGTGTGGACAGAACACGGCTCTGGTAAAGCCTCAGCTTGGTGTTGGTTCTGTACTGAGATGAACTCCACCAATTGTTCGGCATCCTGAAGGCATTCTTGGCCTTGTTCAGTGTTCTTGTTGTCACTGCCAGACCCTCCATTATGTCTGATAGCACTGTGTAGATAGGTGAGCTCTTCGGTCATGGCTAGGTCCTCTACATCCACCTAGACTTGTGAAGAGTTGCAGATGCTGAGTGGTATAACTTTTGATATCTTTGTATTGATGTCCAGGCCAACTTGCTGTGCATAAATATTGAGGTGATATGTGGGGAGAGGGAGAGGGAGAGAGAGAGGGAGAGAGGGAGAGAGGGAGAGAGGGAGAGAGGGAGAGAGGGAGAGAGGGAGAGAGGGAGAGAGGGAGAGAGAGAGAGAGAGAGAGAGACTAGGTCATTCGTATAATCATGGTCCACCAGTGTAGAGAAAAAGGTCCATATGATGCCTCATTCATCTTCTTGGTCTTCAGTTGTGCGTTGCATCACTGAGTTGATGATTAGTTGGAAGAGCAACCTTAACATCATAGACATCTGTCTCACACCATTCTTGACTTCGAAGCTATACTCAGTATTTCCCTACTTGCAGGTAACATTATCAAAAAGCTCTTGTGAGTAGAACTATCTGCTTTGGTAGGCAAAAGACTCTCAGTATACTGTTAATGGCTTTCTCAAAATCAATGAAGTTGATGTATAGTTGTCTCTGCCACTCTGTGCACTGATCTATGATGCTGTGTAGACTAAGGATCTGAGCAACACACCGCCTTCCCTGGCAGAACCAAGACCTGCTTGTCCATGCATCAGAAATGTGATGTATAATGATTTTCAACATGATTTTACTTTAGGGGCGATTCCACTCCAGTTGTTACAGTTGGTTAATGCTCCCTTATTTGGAATCTGAATGATGATGCCTTAGTTACAGTCATCTGGTACCTTTCTTTCCCTCCCAAACCAGTGTAAAGTGTGGTTGGAATATCTTGGCTGATGTTTCAGGGTCTACCTTGAGCATTTCTGCATTCAGGTTGTTTTGGCCAGGAGATTTTCCATTCTTGAGAGATTAGATGGCAGAGATGGCTCATTCCTTCTGTGGTGGTATGGTGTTCACATCCAGGTATGACTACTACTTGGCGGTCTGCTTCGCATGTTGTTACTGGTCTATTCTTTGAAGTGCTCAGCCTAGTGTGCTTTTTGCTCCTTCTCTGTTGTGAGTAGTCTGTCTTGCTTGTCCATGATAGGAGTGTTGTATATCTCACGAGATTTATTACTGACTATTTTCAAGATCTTGAAGACCTTTCCCCTTTCTTCTCTACTGGCTTCCTTCTCTGCTTGGCTGGCAAGGTTATCCCTATATGCCCACTTGTCATTCTTTTGACTGCCCGGTTTGCTTCTATGTACTGTTGCTTGTACGTTTCCTGCAGCCTCTCAGATTTGGCCTCCATGAGTTTCTTTTTTTTCTGTCCTCCTGTCTTCAATAGCTTGCCATTTTTCAGGTCTTATACATTCTTTCCTCTTCCCTATCTTGGTAACCAGGCATTTTTCATTGCTCTTCTAATATACTGAAGAAACCTGTTCCCATTTCTTGTTGATTGAGTCTGCAGCTGACTCATACTGATCTTTCCATATCTGCCAGAAGTTGGAACCTGCTTTTGATTTGTAAGATGAATGCCTTCGCAGTCTTGGGATCTTGTAATATTACCTCATCAAAGTGTGGTTGCCCTCATGTTTTGAGTAGTTACTGGAAAGCGATTGCTTCTGACATCTGCAACCCTCCTCACTACATCTGGCAAGGAGCATCTCCAGATGCCTCCTATCATCAGGTAGTCAATATGGTTTCTGTCTCTGCGTTTGTATGATCACCACTTTAGTCTGTGAACATCACAATGGTGGGGAAAGAGTTCCTCCTATGACCCGATCATTTTTGGGGCAAAATTCCAACAGTCTTTCTACATTGTCTACACCACCAGACCTCTCAGCCTACCTCCATGGTACCCTCTGTAATGTTCAATGTCTCAGTATCTCAATAGGCATTTCAATCACTAGGCTGCAACATCTGCAATTAGGCCCATGGCAGGGTCCCACATACCAGTTTCTTTCCCTCTGGGCTCAACCTGTGGCTACTGGCAGCCCCAACTGGTGCTTTTGACAGCAAGGGAGTAGCCAGAAAATTAAAATGCCCCCTACTTATTAGACCTCTGACAACACAGAGAGAGCGAAGCAAGTAAGTCAGAACATTCACCCTTACTTCACCCTTCTATACATTCATCCTCTTATCTTATCACCCACACTCTAGTCTTGCATGCTTTTTCATCTTTCGATCTTTGGCATGCATCCTTTCACCATTCCATCCATCCTTATAACCATTCATCCATGCTTTCCCCATTCCATCCAACCAATTGTCACTATTTTCATCCATCCATAAATCAATCCATCCATCCATCCATCCAGCCATTGTTTCATATATTGTTTCATTGTTCCTTCCAGCCATTCTTCCGTACATGCATTCATCCCTCCTTATCTCCTTCTTGTAATTGTTCTTTTTACCTTTCCTGCCACCTATCCTTTCACGATTCCTTCTTTCCATGTCGCAATCCTTCCTTTTACATTTTCTTATTTACACCATTTCACTCTTCCTTTTTCGCTGTATCCTTTCTAGTTTTTGACTTCCAATCTTCCTTTCTTTAATCATATTCCTTTTTCTCTCTGATCTTTCTGTCCTATCTCACTATTTGCTGCTGTCTCCATTTGCCATAATGTTTTCTCAGTTTCCTTAAATGAACTGGACTCTCTTAGCAGCCCTTCAGCCTCTCGTCTCAGTCCTGACCTGTTATTAATGTGTTAATAGCAGCTTTCATCTGCAGAATCCAAAAACGAAGAAAATGAACTTTTTGGAGGGACGTTATATCAGGCCATGGGGCCTAGTGAAAACCCCCACTTTAGCTGCAGCCTGCATCACCAATTGCCCCTGCCAACGTGGTCAACAGTACCTACACAACTACTGACCTACTCATTCCTACAAGTATTGCAATTCAGACCCCCATAGCTATAACAATGGCTTGGTCAGCAGCTATTAGTCGTTTTTAATGCATATTAAATTAATAAACAACTATTGTTTTGCTCATCTCTCAATTATATAAACTGTCATAAGTGCCAGTGTTGACGATTAATGCCAGTGCCAAGTACTGCCACCTACAATGCATTGAGTCTACCTTTGAGCTAGATGTGTCATCACTTCTATAGTTATTACTGAGGAGTAATGAAGAAAGATTTCTCTTACTAGATCTACTCAGTGTCCTAACCCTTAAGGATGTTTCCTCTTAGAGGTGATTGGCTCTTGGTCTGCCCTGGTTTTTTCCTCCTAGGGAGCCGTGAGAGGTAATAAGTATCCTAATCCTTAAGGCTATTGCCTCATAGTGGTCGGAGCCCTTTGTTTGCCCTTATATGTCCCTCCCGCGGAGCATGAGTGACAGACCTATATGCACAGGTACTACCAAGTACATTTTGAGTTAAATGAGATGTTGGTAAGGGCCACCTGCCTAGTGTTCATGACCTGGAGAGGACCTCATGTTTTGATTAGAAGTCGAAACTACAACTTAAATCTTTAAAAACCTAGGCGTTAAACTATATTATGCGCCGCAAGATATCTATGAGGGGAATTACCGCACATTGATGGGTAGCATCCGATCCTTGATCCACTTCTGGAAGGGTCTCCACCTGGCTGTCACGGGGAAGATAGCCATCACAAAAATGATGCTAGTCCCACGCCTGCTGTATCTCTTCTCCAATCTTCCGGTGGTTCCCCCGCGATCCCTGTTCCGTGAGTAGGATACCCTGCTTGGGACCCTCATATGGGGCAATGGCCGCTGGCGTATCGCCCTGGCAAAATTGCAATTACCCCTTGACCAAAGTGGGTTAGCGGCCCCCTCATTCGAAGCGTATTTTCTTGCCGCCCAGTTACAGTGGGTGTCACGCTGGACGGTGGGCCGGGCACAAGGGGAGTTGATCACTGAGACAGGGCGGATTCAAACCCCCACTGTCCATCGCATGTTGTTGCCAGGTGCAACACCACTGCCATTTCGGCCCCTCCAGGTAATGACAGCGTGCGCCTGTCTGGCGCGTGTCCATCGTCTTAGTCGGGATGCTCCCCTCTACTCTCCGCTGCTGCCGTTGGTGGGGTTCTCCAGGGGTCGGGCGCATTACACGGAGCAATTACTGCAAGTGTGGACGGATCATGCTGTGACGGAGGTGGGTATGCTGTTTTCTGAGGGAAGCCTGCAGACCTTCGATGCGTTGGTCGGGGACTTCAAACTTCCTAGGGGACAGTTCCTAAGGCATAAGCAACTTCTCACAGACTGCCGCAGGCAGTGGCGTGTGATCGACACGGAACCCCCCACGCACCCGGTCATCCATGCGATCCTACAGATGGGGCCAGGACGCCATCTAGTCACTTGGATCTATAAAGCTATACAGACCTTGCGGCATCCCACACTGGCACCCCTCAGAGAACACTGGGAAACTGACTTCCACAGGCCTCTACACGATAGAGAATGGACCAGGGCCCTTGAGTACACTAAAAAAGTGTCCCGCAATTACCGTTTTAAGAACATACAGCTGCATATCCTGCACAGGGCGTACCTCACTCCCGAAAAACTACAGAAATACTTCCCCGACGGTTTGTTTGCTTGCTCCAGATGCCTGGAACCTGCCGCCTCGTTTAAACACATGTTTTGGGACTGTCCGACACTTCATAGTTACTGGCACACGATCCATACTGCCCTTAGAACGGTTACGGGGTTACAGGACCTGTACACATGGGAGGCATGTGCACTGGGTATACATGGGCGACATAAACAAATGAAGGTAGAAAGGCGGTATGCCTTCCTGGTGCTGCTCCTAGCCAAACGATGCATCACCATGCATTGGAAGACACCGGAGGGGCCCCCTCTAGCGGCATGGGTGGGCGCAGTCAGTGGGCGCAGTCAAGAAGTGGGGCAAGGCAGAGGAAACACTACTCAGAACGGAGGAGGCCCAAGGGATGCGCAAACACCCGATCTCCCTGTCATGGGCCATGTTAATGCACTCTTTCGCGCAGGAAACAACAGCAGTGGCGGGCCCACGAATGATCGATCCCCCGGGGACCTCCGAGAGTCAGGAGCCCACCCCGGGAGTTGCACGAGCAGCCCAAGCGCCCGGCGGGTCGCAGAGGTAGACAACACAAGTTCCACCACCATACCCCCATATGGGCAGTGATCAGCGCTCCCGCCCCCCCCGACTCCCCTTCCTCCCCCCCCGCATTTGCGAACACCCCGACATTGTCCCATACGATGGTCCAGCTCTCAGGCGCAAAGCTACTATTGTTCATTATCCACGACATAGTGCACCCCCTCCCCCAGGTTATCTATCCCTAGTTAGTTGACGGCTAGTTTATGGCTGCAACCCTATAGCCTCTATGATACACCTCACAGGGTATTAATCACACTGCACGGTCCCCATACGGCGCGGCGACCACCGTGCGCACCAGCAGGGCATACCCAGACGCAGGCCCCGTACACCTGCCTGCAGCCAAACACAGAGTAGAGACACGCAGTCCGCAGGCCCACGAGACTGAGAGTCCGCATGGGACGCGAATGGGCGGTCCTGCTTTGTACGCCTATATAACAACTGCATTACCAACCGCGCCTATGTGTGTAATGTTTATAAATGCCAATAAAAATGTATTAAAAAAAAAAACTTAAATCTTTAGATTGTCTATTTATGCTCCTTTAGGGGTTAATTTTGTTGGAAATATACAATTTAATACAGCCAACTTGTGGTTTATTCATCATCTGTGTTGGCAGTATTCTTTTTTATATAAATATTAATTTATTGAATTTTCCAACAAGTTGTAACACGCTTGATAACACTGTTGCAACCATCAGTTGGTATATTGGCACGATGAACAGATCATCGTCCGTGGAATACCAGGGAGGCTAATTGGACATTACAAAATAAATTCATACATGGTAGCATTACCATGCCCCAAACATCACATATCAATCCAGTACCACAGAAGAGGTATGGTCCGTGCAGTTTCTTCAGTCTCTTAAATTGTTATCAACATTGTCAAGTACATAATAATTGGATAAACCTCGGCACTCAAATCAATTCAATATTGTTTGATAACTTTTTTTCCCCCCTATGAATGTAACTTGGAACATAGCAGCAAACAAAGGAATTTTTTTTTTAACTTGCTGTACAGTTTAATACACATATGGAATATACAATTTAAAACCATATATATAGAAGTCATGGCACCATATTCCAAGATTGTGAGACTTGACAAAATAATCTTCCCATCAGACGTCAAACCAGCAGCCGACACGTGTTTCGTTATAAATAACTTTTTCAAGGCTGCAAATGATTTTAAGAAAAACAATATTTACAACCAAAAAAAGGAAAAAAGAGAGATACAAAGACGGAAACAGGAATAAGATATTTCTATGACAGTATCACAACAAGATAATTTAAAAGACTAGTGAGATAATAGACCCGAAAGTAACCAAGTGAAAATTCCTTATTCATGCAGTGCAAATACACCAAAATGTGAACATTTGGTGCACCCAATAGTTTGTATGTGTAATTAGAGATAAAGAAAACCAGTAATTACGATTTCATATATTATACCTTCAATATATAGTAGATAAATCCCAAAGAGTAATCCATGAAAATTCTGATCTTCTTAAGGCAACAATAAGACCCTATCAAAATATTGAAAAATGGGACACAGAAAAAATATATAAAAACAATCCAAATCCAAGAAAAGACATATTATATCTAAACATCCTAGTTTATACTATATAGGAGGTGCAATAAAGTGATCTATATACCTATTTGGACTTGTACTCTGGTCCAGTACAAAATTATGCCCCAACATTTTCAAATTAATCCAAAATTGGTCATCTATGGAGAGAAAAATAAAATCTAATCAACTCCCTCATAACTTGCAATATAAAATTCCATTCTAGTTTAAAAAAATATAAAAACTCATATTCGCTATATAGCAATACAAATAGTAGCTGTCACTTTCTTCGGATCTACATCAAAAAAGCCAATCTGGGCTGGAAGGTGGGAGTTCAATGTCATGTGATGAACACATCACACATACTCTACCTTCACTAGGTCATTCCAATAATTGGGATCGATAAAGATACCATTAAAGAAAGCTGGGGATCGCGCAACTAAAGCACTGTTCTACGTCAGGCCAAGACGTGTATAACAATTACAAATGTGCCATGATCTTTGTAGTAAAGTTAAATGAAAAAAAGGGGGTTGTCATATCTTTTAAACCTAATGAGCCCAATAAAAAAGCATTATTAATGTAACATATATAGCATTGGACGTCCAATCGTTATTAGTAAAATCAACTATTTAAAAATTAGAGGACTTACATTTTGGTAGGCAAAAGGCGTAGGGCTATGATATGCCCCTGAAAAGAGAAGAGAAATAAACATTGGTATATAGTAAACCAATAGTTTAATATTTATTTTTCACGTTCAATAACCACCCTAAATAATCTACCTGGATGTTATCATTGCGCATATAGCTCACTATATATAACGCGCAGCCAAAGATTTATTTATGCCGCTAACTCTCTCCATTCTTGTAACGATATTTAAAGTTCGATCACACCCGTCCTAATTCTTGGTTTGATACTGCAAGAACAAGGTCGTGGTGTACAACGTATTATTAAATCGAATCATCATATTCAAAGATGACTGATCTGACGGTATTGGCATTTCATAATCATTTCATACGTTTGGTAAAATGGTGTCCTTCAAACTTAATCACGAAAACTGCAATACTCCACAATTAGGAGTGTCTAGGCTCCAAAGGTATAAATTAATTCACACACTCACCTAACAGTGGGCTATCCGCCGCATACCGTTACAGTTCCGATTTGGTCAGCAAACGGCTATCAAACCCTTACTGCCCTTTTTGTTGAGACATCCTAGCGTTGCTTACGTAAGACGTATTTTCGAACAGCACGTGTCCCGCGTCCATTCCTTAAAGCAAAGGAAGGACTAATATGGACCGAATAATTGTATTCCGTTTGTTTAGCGGCGGCCATTTCTAAATGGTATTCGTTTTTATGTTGCAAATTGTGTTGGTTATCCATAGTTAAAGATTATCCTAATGTCAGTCGAAGTCTTTGAAGATGCCTCGAAAGTTTCAATGTGATCATTAATAATAAGACGAAAAGATGTATACCAATCACCATAATGTAAAGATATTAGTTGTAGTGATTCACATACACTTTTGTTAAGTTAGATGTAACCATTAGATCAATGTTCAAAGCAATTAGTACGTGGTAAAGCAGTACGAAAAAGAAAAGATACATTTTTCATCCTTGATGTGGTATTAGTGATTGAAAAATTATTTTTGTACATGTCGTAATTCAATCACAAATTTTCTTTATCTGTACATGAGTAATACAATAGTGCACATCAGCAGAATTATATATGCAGTAACACTAAGCTCCAAATCATATGATAAAATTAGCATTGTTCTGATTGATAGTAACAGAATCTAATATGAACAAATAAAGACAGCTCTACTAATTCACTGTGTGATACATAATACACACAAAACACGAGAAAGACAAAGATATTGAAATATAGTCTATAATGTCAAATCATTCAAGCATATATATACTATACTTTTTCCTTAAATCCTCTGCTTTTGGAAAAGATTTTTAGTTCTTATGTCTTGTATATATACACTAGAATAGTGGCAGATGTCATTGCTAATGTCTTATCCTTGATAAAGATATGTAGTTCTTTGTCAATATTAACACCTCTCTCTACCGCACAAAGGCGGATGATCCATTGTGCTTCGGCCTTTCTTAACATTAGAGTCCTGTCTCCCCCTCTAGCATCAGTTGGAATTTCAGCAATGCCATGAAAACATAGTCCTATTAGGGTTCTATCTGGATGGTCGGTATTGAAGTGTACAGCTAGAGGGTAGCTACAGTCATTGTTTCGAATGGCTCTTAAATGTTCCTGGATTCTCTCCTTCAATGGTCATATTGTGCTGCCTATATATATATTAGGCCACAGATAAAACGTATGCAATAGATAACAGATCTAGTATTGCAGTTGATAAATTGGCGAATCTGATATGTAACATTGGTATTATATCTGAATTCTTTCAATTTGTTACAAGCAAATTGGCATACGTTGCAGTGTGCACACTTGTAGAAACTATTGGGTTTGTTAGATAACCAGGTGTTGCCAGTACGTTTGGGGGGTAGATAGCTTGTACACAAAAAGTCCCTCAGTGTTCTTCCCCTTCTGTATAGAATACTAGGATTAGAAGGAACCAATCTCTTCATTGTACTGTCCAAATTTAAAAGATGCCACTGCTTTCTCATAATTCTATAGATCTGATGGCTATGTGTGTTGTAATTAGTGACTAGACTGATCTTATCTCCATCTTTTTTCTTTTGTGTGTCATTTGACTTTTTCAATATGGAATGTCTAGTCTTCTGAGAAATATTCCTTCTAGATTCTTTTAGTACATATGAGGAGTATCCTCTACTCTGAAACCGTGTTTCGAGATTCATCAATTCCTGATTAAATATGTCCTCTTCACTACAATTCCTTCTGATTCTGGTCATTTCACCAAAAGGAATTGAGTTAATCTGTGCCTTGGGATGAGCACTGGAGGCATGCAATAAGGCATTGCATGCCGTTGGTTTCCTATATAAACGGGACATGATTTTATTGTCCTTAATGTAAATTTTAACATCCAGAAATTCTATTTCAGATTTATCATGCTTAGAGGTAAATTTCAGATTATAGGTATTATCATTCAAGTAATCCGTCAAGGCCTTAAATTGTTTCACGCTACCTGCCCAAATGATAAAAATGTCATCTATATAGCGTCTCCAATAGACTATAAGTCCTGTAAGTTCTGGAGGTCCCAATAGCCATAGATGTTTTTTCTCAAATCTACCCATGTACAAATTGGCGTACGATGTGGAGAATTTTGATCCCATGGCTACACCCATAGACTGTTTGAACCACATGCCTTGGTGTAAGAACACATTGTTCTCTAGGACTATCTTTGTGAAATCAAGTAACATCTCAGTGTGTTCAAACATAGTCGCATCTCTTTGATATAATGGGTCCTTCAATGTCTGTCAAACTAGATCTTGGGGAATACTAGTATATAGGGCACAGACATCCAAAGTGGCAAGAGATAATTCTTCCGTCCACTCCATGTCCTCCAATTTATTGAGTAAGTCACCCGTATCCCAAAAGTATGATGGCAAATTGTGAACCAGCGGTTGTAGATAAATATCAATATATTCAGACAGTCGTTCTGTAGGAGACCCAATACTGGAGACAATTGGTCTCCCCAGGGGGAAAAGCCCCGGCTGATGAATTTTAGGGAGTACATAGATGCAAGGTGCTCGAGGTGTAGATACAAAGATATTTATATTCTGTATCAGAGATCATGCCTTGTTGTTTCCAATGTATTAGTCTAGATTCAATATGTTTGGTGATGTCTGTTAGAGGATTTTTTGTAAGTCTGGTATATGCCATGTCCTCTCTCAGTTGTCTGTTAATTTCCTGTACATAATCATCATTTTGCATAATGACTATGTTCCCCCCTTTATCCACTTCTTTAATGACAATTTCTTGATTCTTGGCAGACCTTTTAGGGCTTGAAATTCTGTTTTGGTCAGATTGTATGACTGCCTCCGTGGTGTGCTGGTCAGTTTGTCTTCTAAGTGATGCAAGTCGTAACTAACTGCTTTATAAAAAGAATCAATCAAATTATCAGCGGGAAAGGTTGGTATGAATCTAGATTTAGGTTTTAATCCACTGTCTGTATCTGTATTTATAGGAATGTCAAATTCTGCAAGAGTATCCAAAAAGGTATGAGAAGAGTCATCTAGTGATAACAATACATGAATGTCATGAACATCTCTTATTGTCCCGTGGCATGGTAATGTGGAGGTGGAACAGGCAATCACAGGCAAAGGATTCTCCTCCAAGAACTTTTTTAATTTCATTTGACGTACAAATTAATAAATAATCAATATGTAATTTTACAAAGTCAGGCTGAGCTGTCGGACAAAAGCTCAGACCCTTAGTAGGCTATTCGCCGATTTATCAACTGCAATACTAGATATGTTATCTATTGCATACGTTGTATCTGTGGCCTAATATATATAGGCAGCACAATATGACCATTGAAGGAGAGAATCCAGGAACATATAAGAGCCATTCGAAACAATGACTGTAGCTACCCTCTAGCTGTACACTTCAATACCAACCATCCAGATAGAACCCTAATAGGACTATGTTTTCATGGCATTACCGAAATTCCAACTGATGCTAGAGGGGGAGACAGGACTCTAATGTTAAGAAAGGCCAAAGCACAATGGATCATCCGCCTTTGTGCGGTAGAGAGAGGTGTTAATATTGACAAAGAACTACATATCTTTCTCAAGGATTAGACATTAGCAATGACATCTGCCACTATTCTAGTGTATATATAGACGACATAAGAACTAAAAATCTTTTCCAAAAGCAGAGGATTTAAGGAAAATGTATAGTATATATATGCTTGAATGATTTGACATTATAGACTATATTTCAATATCTTTGTCTTTCTCGTGTTTTGTGTGTATTATGTATCACACAGTGAATTAGTAGAGCTGTCTTTATTTGTGCATATTAGATTCTGTTACTATCAATCAGAACAATGCTAATTTTATCATATGATTTGGAGCTTAGTGTTACTGCATATATAATTCTGCTGATGTGCACTATTGTATTACTCATGTACAGATAAAGAAAATTTGTGATTGACTTACGACATGTACAAAAATAATTTTTCAATCACTAATACCACATCAAGGATGAAAAATGTATCTTTTCTTTTTCGTACTGCTTTACCACGTACTAATTGCTTTGAATATTGATCTAATGGTTACATCTAACTTAACAATGTGTATGTGAATCACTACAACTAATATCTTTACATTATGGTGATTGGTATACATCTTTTCATCTTATTATTAATGATCACATTGAAACGTTCGAGGCATCTTAAAACACTTCGACTAACATTAGGATAATCTTTAACTATGGATAACCAACACAATTTGCAACATAAAAACGAATACCATTTAGAAATGGTTGCGGCTAAACAAACGGAATACAATTATTCGGTCCATATTAGTCCTTCCTTTGGCTTTAAGGAATGGACGCGGAACACGAGCAGTTTGAAAATACGTCTTACATAAGCGACGTTTGCTGACCAAATCGGAACTGTCAAGGTACGCGGCGGATTGCGCACTGTTAGGTGAGTATGTGAATTAATTTTTACCTTTGGAGCCTAGACACTCCTAATTGTGGAGTATTGCCGTTTTCGTGATTAAGTTTGAAGGACACCATTTTACCAAACGTATGAAATGATTGTGAAATGCCAATACCGTCAGATCAGTCATCTTTAAATATGATGATTCGTTTTAATAATACGTTATACACCACGACCTTGTTCTTGCAGTATCAAACCAAGAATCAGTACGGGTGTGATCGAACTTTAAATATTGTTACAAGAATGGAGAGAGTTAGCGGCATAAATAATGCTTTGGCTGCTCGTTATATATAGTGAGCTATATGCGCAATGATAACATCCAGGTAGATTATTTAGGGTGGTTATTGAACGTGAAAAATAAATATTAAACTATTGGTTTACTATATACCAATGTTTATTTCTCTTCTCTTTTCAGGGGCATATCATAGCCCTACGCCTTTTGCCTACCAAAATGTAAGTCCTCTATTTTTTAAATAGTTGATTTTACTAATAACGATTGGACTTCCTACGTGTACGTCCAATGCTATATATGTTACATTAATAATGCTTTTCTATTGGGCTCATAAGGTATAAAAGATATGACAATCCCCTTTTTTTTCTTTTAACTTTACTACAAAGATCATGGCACATTTGTAATTGTTATACAAGTCTTGGCCTGACGTAGAACAGTGCTTTAGTTGCGCGATCCCCAACTTTCTTTAATGGTATCTTTATCGATCCCAATTATCGGAATGACCTAGTGAAGGTGGAGTATTGGTGATATGTTCATCACATGACATTGAACTCCCACCTTCCAGCCCAGATTGGCTTTTTTGATGTAGATCTGAAGAAAGTGACAGCTACTATTTGTATTGCTATATAGCGAATATGAGTTTTTATATTTTTTGAAACAAGAAAGGAATTTTATATTGCAAGTTATGAGGGAGTCGATTAGATTTTATGTTTCTCTACATAGATGACCAATTTTGGATTAATTTGAAAACGTTGGAGCATAATTTTGTTCCGGACCAGAATACAAGTTCAAATAGGTATATAGATCACTTTATCGCACCTCCTATATAGTATAAACTAGGAGGTTTAGATATAATATGTCTTTTCTTGGATTTGGATTGTTTTTATATATTTTTTCTGTGTCCCATTTTTCAATATTTTGGTAGGGTCTTATTGTTGCCTTAAGAAGATCAGAATTTTCATGGATTACTCTTTGGGATTTATCTACTATATATTGAAGGTATAACATATGAAATCGTAATTACTGGTTTTCTTTATCTCTAATTACACCTATAAACTAGGGGTGCACCAACTATACACATTTTGGTGTATTTGCACTGCATGAATAAGGATTTTTCACTTGGTTACTTTCGGGTCTATTATCTCACTAGTCTTTTAAATGATCTTGTTGTGATACTGTCATAGAAATAGCTTATTCCTGTTTCCGTCTTTATATCTCTCTTTTTTCCTTTTTTTTGTTGTAAATATTGTTTTTCTTAAAATCATTTGCAGCCTTGAAAAAGTTATTTATAACGAAACACGTGTCGGCTGCTGGTTTGACGTCTGATAGGAAGATTATTCTGTCAAGTTTCACAATTTTGGAATATAGTGCCATTACTTCTAAATATATGGACTAAGTTGTATATTCCATATGTGTATTAAACTGTACAGCAAGTTAAAAAAAAATGTTTCCTTTGTTTGCCGCTATGTTCCAAGTTACATGCATAGGGGGGGAAAAAAGTTATCAAACAATATTGAATTGATTTGAGTGCCGAGGTTCATCCAATTATTTTGATACTATTACTGGGTCCTTTGGGCCTCAGTGGACGAACACCTTAGATAGTGGGGTGTATGTTTTTTAACCTTGAGGGGCACCAATACTATGATGTCAATACATAATGCTCACGGAGAGTGATGTGCTACCAATGATACCACCACTACCATTTGTAAATATTGTTAAAATTGTCAAGTACATGTGTATTAGGCCATTGTGCAGTGGAACTGAAGGGAAGCGTC
This sequence comes from Triturus cristatus, assembly GCF_964204655.1. Lineage (NCBI taxonomy): Eukaryota > Metazoa > Chordata > Amphibia > Caudata > Salamandridae > Triturus > Triturus cristatus. The sequence goes on along the minus strand of NC_140581.1, from coordinate 762,680,427 downwards.
TGAGAGCGGCAGGAACGAGCGCAGCAGATCCCAGATGTCTTTAAGTCTTGAGGAGTGAGAGAGTGTGGTTTCATATTTTTCCAGTTGCTCGTTGCAGTAATCGAGCTCTTTAAACCAGTCATGGGTCTTGCCTGCACTTGTTCCCAAGCGACAAGAGACCTATTTTTTGCAATGAGCAGTGCAAGCTCTTTGCACTTCTTAGATCTTGTTGGTATGCTGCTAACACAATCCAAGAGGGCCATCTTGGTCTAGAGAGACTAGGGTAAGAGGTTGGTCAATCGTGGTGACAAGGTACCAAACACGCCATGACCGTATTGCCAGATTGAAGGGCATGATCAAGTGAGATGGAGGAGCCCTGCACTGGGGCATGGTATCTTCCACATGTATGGTTATGCAAGATGATTTCTTTAGGCTTATCAGTGTGTGATATATCTGATGTACGAACTTTAAGTGAATCTGTAGTTAGTGGAAAGAGCTCCCATCTTCTTACAGCACTGAGCCTAATCATTGTCCATGACTGAGCATTTTAAATCTAAAGCACATTTATCTCTGGCAGGTTGCTTCATCATGGGTGCTTCTTGTATCAAATTGTATGTGTACGACACCAACGTGTGTTATTGGTAGGGGATGATTCAATCAGTGTCTGTCTTTTGAAGTGGGGTGGCTCCACAGGAAATATAGTGAACGTGACTTTGCGTCTAGTAGGTAGCCAATAGGTTTTGAAAATGTCTAGGCAGAAACTGTTTTATAGTCACTGTTCAGCATCACCTTGGAAGCACAAAACATTGCGACGTCCAGAACCTTTTGTAGAATTGTCTTGCATCCGCAATATATCTCCTAATGTGTAAAAGCATCGGAAATAGTTGTAATGTGATCCATTTTGCCCTTTTAATAAATGATACATTTAGTTGAAGTCCTGTACGTATATAGTACAACACTGCTGTTTTGCAAGTCTCAAGATTCCAAAATGTGTATATAAAAATAAATCTATGGGAACGATTTTACTATATCAAACAGCATCAACAAGCTACTTCCTCTAAGAGAACACCAATAGGTGCAGCTAGTAATAGAACATTTACAAGCGTTACAATAGTTCACAGAATCATTTTATTATTCTTACAGAACATTTCTCTTACATATTTGTCTATAAAATATGCATGCAGGCATTTTGACGGGTGTCACATAGAAATTGTTTTATGAATTTTGATGCCGCTATGCACTGAAAAAGATTAAAACACTAAAACATATTTTCAGATAGTTATTTAAGCGGTCTTGTCATTTATATCCAGGCAAAGAAATGAAACTTTAAGAAGGTATATGAACAAAAATAGTTTTGAAGGATTGTGCTAGTCATATTGGACATACACCCATAATGTACCATTGGGTATTAGGGATGAGCTTTCAACTTTCCAAGAACAAATGCGCAAGGACTGGGTTATCAAACCCGAAGATCCTGCTTTGTGGGCCTCGTGTCTTAAGCAACTCAAAAGGATTGCTTAATGAGACAAACCACGTTTCTTTCTACCACTGACTTTTGGGCCACCTACCATCAAAGTAAACACGCTTGACTTGAGAAATGTGCCAATTTATTTCCAAACAAATGTTATGTTTACAATAATGCATGCTTTATTTCTCACTTATGTTTTGATTTGTTCTACATTCCATCCATCAACTGTGTGTCTTTTTAAAAAAAATTTACTTAGACAGATTGATCAGGTCAGTCGTGCCACTTGTTAAGAGAACAATTAATACAAATCTAAAAAAGAAATATTACTCCTTATGGTGCAAGTAGATACTTCTAACTATCTTTTGGATGACCTCCATTGGACTCAGTTTCTCGGAACCCAATGCATTTCTATATTCCGAAGGGCCAGAGAAGTTCAAGAGGAAACTGTGGAAAAGTAATTATATCATTTCTGAGTACTGAAAATGCACAAAACAAGAGGAATGAGTTTCACGTGTGACAAGTGTATATGTTTGGCAACCACTGTTGGCTATCTAAAAAGTCTTAATTTACTTTACAATAGAGTAAACTAAAACCAGACTTGGTTAAAGCCATTGAAGAAACTCCTCAAAGTGACAGAAAATATCAGGAAGGTCTCCACTATGTAGCAGCGGCACACAAGCAGCTCCTGGGGGGCATTTAGAGTTTAGCAGATGCAGAACATCTGCAACAAATTGACAGATGTCTCATTGGCCCCATTTAATGTGCATACATGGGTACGCTTGTGTATACACTTCACGGTCCTTGTAGCCCCACATATAGGAAATGCATCAATTTTATGGCTTTATTAAGCTTTACATTTGTCTTCTTGAGTGTAAGATTTTCTAAGCCAAAGCATAATCAAATTGGCCCTTCTCCAAGCCATCAATTCCATCTGCCCAAGTGGACGTTGGCATACTTTTATAAGGATCCAAAAGAATTCTGAAGCACCTGACAATGAGAATGGCTAGAATAATGAACAGGATTGTCACAAAGATAAAGGTTGTCTTCTGTTCCAGGCTCATACTGTAGCTGTAGTCAAATGCAGTGTCCCCTGGGGGCAATAAGGTTGATGTGAAAGTTTCTGTGGCCATCTTCCACAAAAGAAAGAAGGACACCTGAAAATTTGCCTTTTCTCATCACCAGCTAGTTGAACCAGAAGCAGCCATCATTTGCCCGAAACACTATTCCTGCAAGAAGAAACACAAAATTATCAGCCCATTCCGTCTGTCAGTAACATTTCTGAAGATGGTTGTTCTTTGCAATTTGCAACTTTTGTAAATACCAGAACTTCTGCATCTCACAATGGCACAGAACATCAATTTAGCAAGTAAAAAGAATGGTCTTTTTTAGAGGATGGTAGTGACAAGACATCGACCGAAACATTTCCATGCCTCTTTTGCCCAAACTGTCTGTCGGTTGGGTAGGCAGTGCACCAGATGGTGGAACAGCAGAGAGCTCATCTGTTGGCAATAACAATCTGATATAACAGATGCCAACATAAATGGTGTCAGACAGGGGACCCAACTTTGAGTAGCTGATCGGGCCCATTTCAGCCAGTGTAGGGTCCGTCAAGCACGACCATTGAAACAATGATGTCCCCTTCTTCTTTTTTTTTTTTTTTTTTTTTTTTTAAATGCTGCCCTTAACACATACGGAGATAACTCCCAGGGTACCCAGGACATAAATTTCATGTTTCCTGGAAATGGACCCTCACTTTGGGGGTCTGTCTACAATTATCACGTATGCAACCAGCTTCCATGATCTTTTTTTCCCCTCTCGCGACTTCTACAATGCAGGTGAAAAGCATTTTGGGGAAATAATGTCCGACAAAGTGATAGGTACCTTAGAATATGAGGCCTTAAATGCCCAAATAAAAAACACTTTATCATACATGTCGATTAACACCATTACTCTGTAACTATCAGTGCTGAAATGCTCATTTACAATCAGAGCTTGCACTACTATTTCCAGAGTGGTTTATTTAATAATTGTCTGGATAAGAATTGCTATTAGTGTCAGCTCTGGTTGTTTGGTTCATCAGTGCCCATCACTGCCAGTTTCTAATCGGACATGTTTCCTAATGTACAATTGTAAATCAGCTCTTCCTCGTTAAACTTTCAGTGGTCATCAGAGTGTGCGCCTATGATGCCTGAAAGCATCAGATTTACAGATCCCATCAGTTGCAAAATGCTCATGCTGTCACTCATATACAGTGCCATCTTTATGGCACTGTGACCAGTGGAGTCTCACTGGGCGCCAATTCAAGTGAGCGCCCTCTGCATGACAGGTTGAACTGAGTAAGATACGAGCATCCTGCAGAGATCTTTGTGTGAGGGGGATTTTTTCAGGGGATAATTACAAGGACATGGCAACTCTGGTGATCAAAGCACGCGAGAGAGATCTGTGTAATGTCTCGTCACAGTTTTGACTCCTGATATTGTAACATTGTGGGTTAATGTTCCATGCAGATCACAGATTAGTAATTTAATGTAGATAGCTCAGTGTGTTATTGCTTTTGTCACAGAGATCCTTTTGTTACTTGGAGTTCATAACAATCCTTCTCATATAACACATGGAGCTATTAACTGGCATCAAAGTGCTGCATGCAGATTGAAAGGCTTAGGTGTCGAATCTTTTGCTTGTCCCCTCAATCTTATTATTCTAAGGTTGCTAAAAAGGGTTGCCTTGGGTAGCAATACAGGTTTATTAATATGACACCCCAGTCACTATGTTACCTTTTCAGAGTGGATTTACTTACACTTTGCACTGGCTCAAAGTGTGTTTTTTGGGGCTTACTTTCCTGCATATGTCCTGAATTGAGCTGAACAGTAGCATTATGCACTACTTTACATCAAGGAGGCACACTATGGGGTGTATGGACATTCCCAAGCACTCACCCATGGATTTGATGCGAAGGTTGATTAGGTGTAAAGGTGTAAAGTAGGAGAAATTAAGTGTTAAACCTTGCCAAAGCATAGAATTTTGTGCTGGAAGAGTATCCTTCCAGTATAAACCTTAGCTTGACATCACGCAAATACCATTGCACTATGGTGCAAGGATGTTTGCATTGGTGCAAGACAGCCTGTGGTATACCAGCACTAGAGTAGAGAGCAACCACACCATATCTTTGTAGACATGGTGCTGTTGTGTGCTCTCCTTTGCATGCAACGTAGCACAGCAACTTTGGTTACTGATCATCATAAAAACGTGTTCAGTCTGCTAACTAGATACCAACAGGGTATCAGTGAAAAAGAATACAACAGGCGACCGGCCTTATGACGCTCGTCCAAATCTCACTGTAACTACCCCTTCATGAGGGCAGAGTGTGCTGGGTGGCAGCATAGGTCAAGAGGATGATCAGACTCATAATTAAGGGTACTGTGGGCACTGGCTCACCTGGAATAGGGTCGGAGGAGGAAGGAGGAAACCCATAGGGGAATACCCCTCACGGAGCATAGCATGGGGTGTGGGGGGGGGGGGAGGGGAAGAAGCAGGTGTAGCAGATAGCAGGGGCATCCAACGCCTGGGATTAGATGTCCCCTCCCAAAAATGGCGGGGGGTGTACTGAGAAAATTGCATCTGGAAGGTCAGCTAATGTCATCAGCAGTCTGTGTCATCACTTGCGGCAGGGAACTCAAGCCAGGGAGGGTCAGTTAGAGAGAGATGCCACCCCCAGAATCTTCTACAGAGGGGCCTGAGGCCGCAGTGTCTAAGGCCGAGCGCTGGCTATTCAGGACTTGGGCCGGCGATGGCACTGTTGACAGCTGCGGTGTCTGTGAAAGGCCCCACCTGGATCAGCAGCAGCGCCTCTGAAGCTACTGTGGAAGTGGCGGGTTGAGAGATGTACCAGTCGTCAGGGAGAGTCCCAAGTCTCTACCAATGTCTATGAAACAAATGGGACTTTTGGTCTGCTATGACTGAGTTTGGTTGGGAAAAGCAAAACACATGTCAAGCCTAGCTCTCAAAGTTGTTGTTTCACCCCAATAAAGTATACCCTCTTCCTCTGGACCACCAGAGTGTAGTCTGGGAAGAGAAGGATTCAGTAGTGGTCTCCGAGAATGGGATCTGGCTGCCTAGCCCATCGCAGTATAGTGTTTCATTCCATATAATATAGGATCTTGGAGACTATAGGTCAGGGCGCCGCCTCCGGAGGGGCAGCGCGATGGCACCCTGTGGAACCCTTCTACCAAAACATGGGGTCTGTTCGTCATTCGGGGCCAGCTCCAAAATCCAGGTCTCTAGGAAGTCCTCCATTCGTCGACCCCCCAGTGCCCTCCACCAGACCAACCGCTCTAATATTGCTTCGGCTAGATTAATTTTCTGCATCCTCAGCTTGGATCTCCAGGAGTTGAACTCATTCGCTTAGGTCCGGCACCTCGGTGGGGAGGTCAGCAGCCTGGGGCGTCAAATTTGCCAGGGTCTTCTTTGATTGTGTGATGCGATCTGACAATTTATGATAATCATTGCTCAGGAAGGTCAAATCCACTGCCACTGAATCACTTTTGGATTCGAGGGAGAGTCAAGAAGTTTCATTTGCCTGGAGAATGGCATCTGGCTTAGTGGGTTCCGCTGTTCAGCGTGCTGGATCTATGGAGAAAGAAACGGGCAGTCAGGTTTGGGTAGTAAAGTGCATCCCATCATGTAGCTGTCCATAGAGGTCGGGGCGTGATGAGTCGGTGGGTGAATGGCGCGGGCCCACTTGCAGCCACCAACACCTGGCAAGGTGTGTGAGTGAGCAGCATGAACAGCCTACCGGCCCCTGCCAGAGCGTCAATACCAACAGGGTCCTCGGCGCCCTTTCCTCCCCTCCTGGCAAACAGCCTGGCCCAGCAGCCCACCCTAGTCACCCAGGTCCACAGCCCCCTGTGTGTAGCGTTGGGACTTCAACCACCACCAGTCTGGTGAGCAATAGGGACAGCACTCCAGGTCTAGAGATGCAGATCAGCTCCCTAGTATGAGAGTAGTGTGCAGATGGGGAGGTTTTCAGGTCCTTTGGTTCTTCATTTGCTGCGTTTTGCCCTCTGTGTTCCCCCGTGACAATCCCAAAGTGTGATGTCACAGTGGGAGCTGATCCCCAGGGTAGTTTTCTCCAAAATATCAATGACCATCTCTGCCATAGTGGTCTACAGCTGGCAGGTCCCTGGTGCCAAGAGGGGCTCCTATCGAGGGCCAGCAGATGCCTCTCTGGTGCAGTGTCTCACCCAGAAATTTGACAAAGGACCCGATGGGCCAGCATCATATCCTGTACTCAGTCTCTGCTGCATGGATTCTACACTGGAACAAGGAGAGTGTCTTCCCAAGCGGCATCAGATGTTGGATGTGCAGAGGGGGCCAGGCCGGGTGGGAGGTTTGCGGGTTCTCGGTCCTCTTAACTGCTCCCCTTCTGAGTCCTGAGTCTCCCCCCAGTCCTGAGACCTCGGGGTGGAAATCAGGAGAAGTCATCAGTAGGTGGGTGGCTCTAGGTCACCTGCTCCTCCCCTGCCTGAGATAGTCATTGTGGATGGCGGGAGCCGTCCTGCAGATTAGGACGCATGGCTGCAAGAAACCATGGCCCCCACCCCTCTGCTCGGGGCGGGGCCTGCCCCACAGTGAGGAGATGAGGGTGTCTTGCAGTTGCAGAATTGTCTGCTGGATTCTTTGCAGTTCTCCCACCGGATCAAGCGGAGGCTTGTAGGCCGCACCTTCCAACCTCGGGTCTTTCTGGCTGCTGTTTTGTTACACGGGCTGGGCAAGTAGCCTCAAGTGGCAAATACAGGTACTCTGCACTCCCCGCAGTACCCTCAGGATAGTAGCTTAGGGCTTTCTCCCTCACCTAGTGCAGGGAATTTAGATGGATTAAGGAGTCTGGTGGTTGGCTCACCGGTAATCGTTATTGCCCTGAATCATTGTCCTCCTCTGCCTCCCACATAGGTCTTTATACGAGCAAAAAATAAAGAAAAAGTCTGTTAGTCCTCTTTCTACTACTATCTAGAAAATCAGTAATATACCTCCCTCTTCCCCACCGACCTAAAATACATAGTTGCCAGGAGGTGCAAATAAGGGGGGTGGACTGGAACAAGGAAGACTATGATACAGGGTAATGAAAATTACAGTTAAGTAATTATTTAATTTCCCATCAAATACGTGGGTCACTATGCCAACACCGCAAAAATGATTCGCGCACAAGACCAATTCAACAACCTTCTCACTACATAATGGCCTAAAATCAGCAGATCAGTTTCCTATGGAGGCGGAGAGGGCAGCCCTCCCCACGTTCAAGAACATTTACATCATTGATTACATCTTTATATCAAGCAGTTTAGCAAATTTTCTCCAGAGTTTTGATACAGTAACCCGCCCAGAAAGCGACCATAATCCACTGATCATAATCCTGAACTTACACCATCAGATAGCTGACACTGGCCAGGAGCTAGGCTACTCTACAGGAGATGAATTAAAGACCCTGGTAAGGCGAATCAAGTAGCAGCCTTATCACTCACTCAAGGTAGCCAAATGGCTCGATAAAGAGAGAATTCAGTTACAGGACCAACCGGGGGATGTTCTTTAAACTAACTGGGACCTTATGACCAGAAATCGGGCAGCATCACTCCAGGATTACGGGGGTCACCCAATGTGAAATCAGCAGTTACGTAGTCACCTAAAAAACCTCTCTCGCAACGGAGTATCAACCCACAGAAGAACTTGAGGAAGAAAACCCGCCTGCTCAAAATTAATCCAACATCAGGGAATCTGTTGGCTGTAAAGGAAGCACGGAAAGCCCACACAAAAAAATTCTGGGCCTTGAAACAAGCACAACAGGAAGGAAGAATGGAAAAAAATATTTAGGATGCTCAAAGAAGGCTCACTAGCCCGATTCTGGCAGTATGTGAACACTCTGAAATCCTTTGGACCTCCAAGGGCAAACTCAGTCCCAGCATCAGTGTGGGAGAACTACCTGAGGAACCAGTTCCTTGCACACAATCCTATAGTTATTACGGCCCCTGCCACTCCGAAAGCAGAAGATCCACAAGCACTGATTGCACCTACGGAAATAGCAAAACTAATACAATCGAAGAAGGCCAACGCAGCGCTGGGCCAGGGGCGTAACACACACAGTGTGTGTGGGGGGGGGGGGGCAGTTACCTTTACTCTGGAGGGGGCCCCCATCCACTTCCGAAGACTTCTCGCAAAGGCTTCAGGAAAAAAACACGGGAGCTGCTGCCTGCTGAAGCCTTCTGTTCGGGATGGGATATCCCAGTACAGTGAAACACATAACAAACGTGCAAAATAGAAACAATGTTGGTAGAGGAGAGGGGTGAGATAAAAGACAGAGAAAGGGAGTGGAAAGCCATAGGACAGGGAAGATGTGAAGGAGAGAGTCAAAAGAGAAGGCCACATGAGGTAGAATATTAGTAGGAGAAGATACAGATGGGTAGAATAGCTACGGGAAGGGGAACTTGCAGAGGAGTACAACATAAAGGAGAAAAGTAAGCATGTCCTATTACAAATATAGATTAACATTCTGGTGTTCTATTATGGAGAATGTGCATGGATGTAGAGTGTAGGCCACTGTGCAAAGAACAGCATTACCAGGTAGAGCAGTAACTCATCCTTAGCTATACATTTTCTAGAAATGGCTGGTTTTAAACAGTTTCTCAGTTGCCTAGTTTTCCGAATGCAACATGTAACATAGGGAAACCACAAAGATGGCAAATAAGGCTACTCTGGAATGACTTTTTTACAGTATCTCAGCGAGATAGGTCTCTTTGGAGCTGAATATCGCAAATGTCTTCTGGGGCAGCATCTTCTAATGACTTTTTAAGGCAAAAATTGCCTTTGTAATAAGTAGCTCTTGGGCCAGACATAGCACCTTTAATTCAATGGAGCACAACATAATGTGGTTTCTTCACTCGATCACATAGCTTGGTCTTGAGCCATCTGCAACATGTTAAATCTGTCCAGCAGTTATCTTGACATGAAGGACATTATCATAGGCCATGCAAAATAAAATGTTAACCCTCATAAATGCAGCCCTTTTCGTTGAGCCCAAGAATGGAACAAGATTTCTGGCCAGTCTGGACAAAACCTTTTAATTCTGTTCTAATTTTGGGAACGAAAGAGAGTTAATGGTCAGTATAGACTTTTAGGATCTTAACGGTAGAGATGGTTCATGATGCTGCCATAAGGGACTTACTTTCATTCCCACAATAAGCTGTTATTTGCTCTCTCTCTATTGTCAGACATGAGGGGATGGAATACAACAACCCTCACTCTAAAATGGTGCATGCCTCCTGATTTACAAGATGCACAACCAAGCCTCAGGGTGAGGGCAGTCTAATTTCTGCCTTTCAAGATTGCGTCTTCAAACTTGCCTCTACAAATGGTTCTGGAGTGAAATGGTAATCAGCAGTAGAGTTGACCAGCTGTAGACTAGGCAGTGATAACAAAGAAACCAGAAGCCTGGAGTGACGCACTGCTAGTTGAAATTCTGATCTGAAAATGCCTGGTAATGGGCTAGCCTAACATGGCGGACGTGTGCTGAGTGAGCTCCGTCCAGCCCACCGAACATCCGACATTTATCCTAACTCCTTTGCGTTTTGAGAGGTCATAGTGACTACCCATCGGCGCTGCACTGACTCTACAATCCCCCCCGAGAGATATTTGTGAGCCCACAGAGATCCTGGATCACAATTGGGGTCACCGGAGACGGTTGGGGGACGCGCGGCATACTGGGACTGCCCACGGACATACAACCAAGTTGGCGCGCCTTACTGGTGGCGGAGGACCTAAATGGCCGGCGTGGGTGTTGGGCGCTGCTACGTGGTTCTGCTGCCTGGTCCAGGACACAGTTCGAGGCGGTAACTCGGCTGCTGGATTGTGCCGCGCAGGTGAGGCGAGGGCTGGGGGCTGAGATCGGGCCCTACGGTGGTGAAGGCGGCCGGCGGCACCAACGATCGCCGAACCGGATTGCCGGCTCGTGATCTGTGGTGTGGTGTGGGCCCCCCTCCTACTACTGGTACTGTTCATATTGTGCGGGGGATCGGCGGTGTAGCCGGCCCACGGGGGAGGCGATTGGGGGTTTGCCTCGCATATTCTTTTTCTCCCTCCCCACTTGGGCTCGGCGGGGGCCAGTGCGACTCCCACATCGGCGGTAGGGCAGACAGTGCAGGGGAGGCGAGGGCTGTGAGCCGCGTTCAGGCCCCTGAGGCGGTGAGGGTGGCCGGCGGCACTGAAGATCGCCGATACGGATTGCAGGCTTGTGCTCTGTGGTGTTGGCCCCCTCCTATAGGTACTATTGATCTTTTGTGGGGGATCGGCGGTGCAGCCGGCTCGCGGGGGAGGTGCTGGCGGTTGCCACACGTTCTTTTCCTCCCTCCTCAGCTGTGCTCGGCAGGGGCCAGTGAGACTCCCACATCGGCGGTCGGGCGGGCCACGTGGGGTTGGTCTGCTGAGTCGGGCTGCGGGGGCAGAGCTCCAACGGTTTGAGTTCGGCTTCTGCTCGTCCCCGCCCTGTGCTGGGCCGTTCGAGGGGCCGGCCTGGGCTGTGAACGGCAGACCTGCGTCCCCAGGAGTATCTTCCTCCTGAGTGTGTGTGCTAGTGGTGGGGGACCGGCGGTGAAGTCGAGCTGCGAGGGGGGGCTGCAGAATTGGCAGACCGGCTTTCTGCACCTACGTCTCCCCTCCCCCCTTGAGTTGTGTCCGGATCGAGGGGGTGCCCACATCGGCACATGGGCTCGCATTGGGCCTCAGGGACTGGTAGTTAGTCCTACTCCGGGTGGGACTGCATGGCGGGTGTGCCTGCGAGCCTCATTGCTCAAACTATAGAGACCTTGTCTTAGCAGTTGATTTGAACGTATTTACGGGCCCGGGAGTCCCTGGAGAGGTGGGGTCCCGCAAAGGTCTTATAGGTGGAGTGGATTTGCAGCATCTGCTGGCCGGTTCCCATTCGGCGGCCTGGTTGGACCGTGGGAGCTAGCAGTATTCGCGCCTGCCCCCTGCCTGGCTCTTACTGGGATTGTGCGGGGGCATCAGGGGCAGATATGACAAGGGACAAGGGGGGTGGCGGATCGAACAAGCAGAGTCCCATCAACAAGTTCACAGGTCTGGGGACGGTGGCTGGGGCCTCCGGGGACCCACCGGGAGCTATACCAGACAATGCAGCCCTCTTGGCTGCTCTCACCCAGTCCAGGGACATGTCGGACGCAAAAATTGGGGCAGTTGGTGCGGACATCATGTTGTTGTGGCAAGATCTGCGCACAGCGCTGACCCGTATCACAGAGGCTGAGTCCCGGATTTCAGGGGTGGAAGACGAGGTTACCATATTAAAGCAGAAGGTTGCTAAGATGGAGACTGTCCAGAAGGGCCTTGCACTTCGAGAGGAAGATGCGGAAGGGAGGGCTCGACGCAACAACCTTCGGTTTGTCAGTTTCCCGGAGGGCTGCGAAGAGGGCAACATGGAATGACTCCTGACGCACTGGCTGGAGAGCTGGCTTCCCCCTGAGGCCATGTCCCGGTGTTTTGTTGTGGAGTGGGCTCACAGAGCATTGGTGCAGAAACCCCGAGTGGGGGCTCGCCCGCGGCCAATTATCGCCAAATTGTTAAATTACCTCGACCGGGACGCTATCCTGAAGCAAGCTAGGGCAAAGGAATCCCTGCATTATAATAATGCCCGCATTCTTATATTTCCACGACTACATGAGACTAGTTCAGCAGCAGCACCAATCATTCACGGCGGCAAAGGCCCGCTTGCAAGACCTTAAGCTCCCATACACCCTGCTATATCCGGCGCGCCTTCGGGTGGTATTTCACTCCCGCACTCATTTCTTCGACACCCCGGAGGAAGTGTTCAAATGGACAGACGAGACGGTGCGGGTGAGGCCGCATACCGCGCCAGGAAGGGAGTCTGACTCGTCGTTGGGCGAGGCGGCTCAGAAGGGCCCTCGGGGCCCGCATCAGAAAAGCAGCAGAAGACCTAGATCCCGGCGGCGCTCCCGGTCCTGCAGTGTCTCCTCTCGGGGGGGCTCTACTTCAGGGCGACAAACTCTTGAATCCTAATATAAGACGTTAATGGGGCTTTGTGGAGCAGTGGTAGCTGTTTTATTAGGGGGAGTTATGATATGGGTTGGTCTCTCCGCCAGGACCGTTTTGGTTGGAGACATGCTCAGAGGCCATGGGCTGTGAGTTGGGGATCCATTGGTTGGGGTGGGCTTCATCCCCCTGTTGGGTATTGGGGCCCGGCTCCACCGCGACAGATACTTCAGTGGTTTTGAGGTATGGGTGGGGGGGGTTTGTGGGGGGGGCTGTTTCAGTTTTCAGATTGCACTTCCGCTGGACACTCGCTGTTCTCTGCACCTACGCTGTCAGGGTTCACTGCCTGCTGGGCTGGAACATATGCCACCTCATGACAGGAGTGCCAAATGATAGCCGGTTAACCCCAGGTAGTCTCCGTATTATCAGTTGGAATGTGCGTGGGGTTCTGGACAAAATCAAACGTGGGGCGATACTCCATCAGGCAAAGAGGGCTAGGGCAGATGTTCTAATGTTACAGGAAACGCATTTGTTGGGCACAAAGGCCCTTTGCTTGCAATGTTATGGTTTTCAGCAGGTATTTCACTCTGACTTTAAAAGGGGTTCGCGGGGAGTGGCGATCCTGGTACATCTTAGGGTTTCATATGTACACGTACAACAGTGGACCGACACGCAGGGGCGTTATCTATTTATCAGGGGCAGAATTGGGGAGGATTTCCTGACCTTGGGCAGTGCCTATGCTCCCCCTCCCCCACAATGGAATCTGGTTGAGAAACTTCACTCCTTGTGGGCTGACATGCCGGATGGGTTATCCGTGGTGGGTGGGGATTGGAACGATGTTATGGACCTGACCAAAGATAGGACCAGAGTTGGGGGTAGCCAAGGGGGTGGTCTTCACACAAAGCTGCACTCGCTAGTTAAGGGTTTGGACTGGATAGACGTATGGCGACGAATGCATGGCGATCAGCAAGGGTTCACATATCTCTCGCTCAGCGGTTCATCACTCACAATCCAGGATTGACTACTTCTTTGTCCCTCAGGCGGCAGTGGGTAGGGTGGCGTCGGTGGAAATTTTGCCTCGCGGCCTCTCGGATCACTCTCCGGTGTCCCTTGAGATATATATATATAGGAAGGGGTAAACAACCGTTTCGATGGAGATTATCAGTTTGGTGTTTGCAAAATGTAGAGTATGGGTCCCATATGAGTGAAGCAATTGCCCAGTACCTGACGGATAATGAGGGGTCTGTCTCTGGTGCTGCGACTTTGTGGGAAGCGATGAAGTCCACCTTGCGTGGGGTTGATATATCCTGGTGCGCGGCGGCCCGTAGGAAGCGTAGTGAGGAACTGATTCGTGCAGAAGCGGATGTGGAGGCACTTGAGCGTCGGTGTCAGGGGGCAGGGAGGGACAGAACGTGGGGCAATTGCTCTATGCACAACAGGCATGTGCCACCCTGCTGCTGGATGAGGCACGACAGGTCTGGCTGGCGACGCGCAGCAGGGTATACCAATGGGGGGGACAAGTCTAGTAAAATGCTGCACCATCTCTGTCAGGGTGCCTTCCATGCCCAGGCCCTACCGGGTATTCTGGATTCGGCAGGGATGCCGATTACGGACCCCCCAGATATAGCGGAGAGCTTCGCGGCTTACTTTGCAGAATTGTACGCCCCGCGGGAATGTTTATCAGGATCCACCATCGATAAGTTCCTCGCGGACTTACTCCCCAAAATGGTGCCAGATGCGGTGCGGGACCAGTTGGAGGCCCCCTTGACAGATGAGGAGTTGGGTGTGGCATTTGGGGAGCTCAATTCTGGCAAGGCACCAGGACCCAACGGGTTTCCTAGCGTATTCTTCCGTTGTTACAATATGCAATTAGTCCCGTATTACCGAGCGGTAGTGGAAGAGGCCCGGGAAGGGGGGCGTGCTCCCTCCGGATTGGATACACGCGGAAGTGGTGGTGTTCCATAAGCGCGGTCGACCCCCAGATGCCTCGTATCGCCCCATTTCCCTGTTAAACGTGGAGGCCAAAATACTGGCGAAGGCGTTGGCAAATCGCCTGTGGGGCAAATCGCCTTCTGCCCCACATTTCTGCCCTGGTGCACCTGGACCAGGCAGGGTTTATGCCCTAGAGGGCGACCAGACACAACATAAGGAGGGTGCACGTTGCAGTGGCGCCCATACGGCAGACAGGAGAGCCGGCGGCGCTACTCCTGGCGGATATGGACAGGGCATTCGAGTCCCTCAGCTTTGTCTACCTTTTTGCATTGCTACGGAGGCTCAATCTTGGCCCCCGCTTCCTCTCCTACATAACGCTCCTCTACACGGAGCTAACAGCGTCAGTTCGGGTGGCTGGCGCGTCCTCCCCCCACCTTTTCCATAGGACGGGGCACAAGGCAGGGGTGGCCACTGTCTCCGTACCTCTTCGCCTTAGCCATGGAGCCGCTGGCGGCGTGGGTACGCATTGATGCACAGGTCTGGGGATTCAAATGGGCCCCGGGTCTGTCCGACCGGATCGCGCTATACGCAGATGATATTTTATTTTTACTTACAGAAGTGGACAGGACAGGGCCGCGGCTTCTGCGCATCATGCAGATTTTTGGGGAAACGTCGGGTTTGTACAGGAACCCTCACAAATCCACCTCGTGGGCCCTGGGAGATCGAACAGGAGTAGGTGCATGGGTGTCCTCGGTCTAGTTGGCAGGGGGAGGCCTGAAATACTTGGGGGTGTTGCTGTCGGAGATACCGGCAATCTCCTGGGAACTGAACGCGGCTCCGGTATGGGAGCGAGTTCGCTCAGACATTAAATCTTGGTCCTGTATGCCTCTGACCCTGTTTGGCAGATCGGCAGTCTTCAAGATGGTGGCACTCCCTCGGCGCCTCTACCAGCTACAGAATCACCCGTACCTGATCCCGCCTAGCTGGTTCCGGCTGGTGAATTCTGTGCTCGGGCAATTTTTGTGGGAGGGGGGTAGGGTGTGCGTGGCAATACGTACGTGCTTTCTGTCCACCTATTGTGGAGGGCTTGCGACCGCGGATATTTTATCGTACTACCAGGCATTGCACCTGCTGGTTCTTAATGAATAGTGGTATGGGGATAGGGGAGACCCGGCATATGCGCTGGAACGGCAGCTTATGGGGAGTCACTCATTACACACACTCCTTTACTCGGCACCGTTGAGAGGTGCGCTGCCCCATGTGTCACACGGATAGTGTTTCAGATTTGGAGGCAGGCTCTGCGCCGCATGGGATGGTGGAACACCTTGACTCGGGAGACCCCTCTGTGGAACAATGGGCGCCTGCCCAAACTGGCGGCTCTACAGGGCTTCAAGGGATGGGACGACATTGGCATTTCAACACTAGGAGATGTGATGAGGGGTAGGACACTCAAGCCCTTTCAGGATCTACACAGGGAGTTCCATATGCCACGGTCGCAATTTTTTCGATACCTCCTACTTCATCACGCCCTGTCTCCTAGACTGGAGGGTTTGGAGTCACTCCCTGAATTTAGCCCACTGGAGGCGAAAGTCTTTATGGGGGACCTGAAAGACAAAAAGATCTCTTGGATATACCAATCCCTGGTCACACACTGTTCCTCCACACTGTGCAAACTTCGGGGGGACTGGGAGGCTGACGTGGGCGCCCTAGAGGAGGAGGACTTTACGGAGGCACTGGCAACTCCGTGGGGCGCGGCAATAGCGATGCGGCTTAGTCTGGTTCAGTTAAAATACCTTCACAGGGTCTACTTTACAAGAACACGACTGTGGCGGGCGGGATTGGTTGCTTCCCCGGAGTGTCTTCGATGTGGTAGGGAGGAAGGCATGTTCCTACATACTGTATGGCAGTGTATGTCCTTCGATCATTTTTGGAGGGGAGTATTTGCATGCCCCTCAGAGGTACTGGGGTGGGAGCTCCCTCAAACACCACGGCTGGCTATACTCCATGTCATGGAAGGAATAGGGGCAATATCTACAAACGACATCTTATGCTGTTGGTGTTTACGCTGGCAAAACGGGATAGTGCCAGGGAGTGGAAGGCGACATGGGCCCCTTCAATGACTGTATGGAAGAATGGATTGTATTTTTGTATGGGGCTGGAGCAACCCATCTTTGTGGCCAGGGGGTGCCCACGCAAACACTATAAGATTTGGAAACGGTGGGCGGACTATCAGAGAATATGGTTAGAGCCGCCGGTGGAGGCGGAGACCCATTAATTGGGGTAGTTGCTAGCAGGGTTCAGTTGCAGGGGGGGGGCGTGGGGGTGCGAGCTACGAGGGTGGGACATTTTGTTTGTGTTAGAGTGAGAACAAGATTAAGCGGATGTAGTGCGATCACAGGGGAGTTGGGTGGGGGGGGGGAAGTTAAGGGTGGGGAAACTAGTTGCTATCTAGCATGCCTTTGTTCTATATCTTGATTTTCCATATACAAATGTTGTTTGCTTTCATGTACATGTATGTTTGATGTGGCAGATGTCTCTGGAGTACAGAGCCCTGCGTTGTGATAGTCAAATTGACGAAATAAAATATGTTTAAAAAAAAAAAATGCCTTGTAATAAAGGTATCTGTCTGACGCGGGCTAAATCTAGTAGGCGAGTAGAAAAGTAGCATTATGGCACTGAAAAGGCAAAGAGGACCATTTGGAACTAGACTAGGAAATCTAGAAGAGTGGAAGAGCATAAGCTAAGGGGTAGGAAATGAGAAAAATGTGGAGCAGTGGTGAGCAGAAGGACAATTGAGGAGGATGCTTAGATGAGCTGGAGAGGTTCTGTACTGCAACGAAATGCTGCGCAACACTAACAGCTGGAGCTAAACTCCTTTTAAAGTGTACTGATACTCAAGCATGCTCAAGTGATCAGAGTTTTCTTAAAGGCATTTGCTGTATTCCGTTTACTGACAAGAAGGCATGTGCAAGATAACAGCTTTTTCTGTGCTTGGTGTGGTTGCTAATGAAGGCTCTTGGATGAAGGCAATGATTCCATGATTAAATGTTGCCACCGAGAGGCCACAATCTCTGTGAGCCCGTAAGAATGTGGGAACAGAACTGGAAACTACTTTCCTCCAGATGAGCCCTTATTTGGGTGTCATTTATTTAGTGCTGAAAGTCCAGTCCAGCTGAAAATCAGCCATATACCCTTTAAAAAGCAATGGATAAACTGCAGAATCTTGTGGCAGCGCAAAAACATAGCTCCCTCACCATGGAATAATTATCTTAATCACTAAACCCAGTCTAAAGCTGATTACAGCCAAACTTTGTACCTCAAATCCATAGGGAAAAGTTCTCCCTTTCCAGAAGAATAGAGTGATCTATTGTATTACAGGACACGGACAGGTTCAAGCAAAAACTGACTGTCTCTGTATCATGTCCCAGTTGAAATCCTAATTAACATTTACATAAGTAAAAGTTACTGTGTGACTTCAAATGAGAATCATGGCTACACCTTCTGTGCTGTTGCCCGGCTTTAGTAAACAAAAGGAGAATCCTACTTAGGGAACTATACCGGAGTGAAAAAGCAAGCACTTGCCTTGAGGCCTTGGAAATATGTTTCACACAAAAGGAACCCCACATTCTGGCTCGTTGTGGTAGATTTGTACAATCCATCACGAACGCTCTCCAGCCCTGCATGTGTTCTAGACCTCGCCCTTGCAAAGTCCAAAAGCTGATCCCGGATTACTTTAAAAAAAAAAAAAAGTTCAGACCCAGCCATGGATGCAGCATTTGAGACCAGAGACCTCAAACCATTTAACTCAAAAAGAAGTCTGTACTAAATTGGCATAAAATCGCATTGCACACGCACAAGCACTTTACAAACGAACGAGGACCAACAACAGTAAACGTGGTGTTTGAGGAGAACAGAAATAAAGAAAGATTTGGACAATCGACGAGCTAGATGGGTGTAATCTTCCACCGGGCCGAAAGCAGAGCAGCTGTTAAAAGTTCATTTGAAAAGATGACAGCACATAAAATTTGCACCATAACCTACAAAAATCTGTTATAATCCCCCATAAAGCTGCAAAGCACAAGCACCTTACAAGAGAACTAGCACCCACGAGGAGAACTGCAAGGAAACAAGATCTGGAAAATCGAAGAGCCAGATGGGTGACACTGCCTCATGGGACCAGTTGCAGTGAAATAAGAGAGACAACTGCGGCGAGACGTATGACGGCTCCAAACTATTGCACTTCATCAGAACTTTTAACTTTCACAAACAATGGTTCATTTTTAATTGTTATTTTATTGTAATGCAATGGTTTTAATTAACTTATGCAAATATATTTCAACTTTCAGTCCTAAAATAGTCGAAGATATACCAATGCTAACATGAAGCAAAGCTTATTCTCATATACAACAATTACTTCATTGCTGTATCAATGTTAACTGAACTAAAATTATTTTCAAAAGACTGGGCTAAGTCTAGTTGATATTGATTAACAAAGGTTTGTGGTGTGGACCAGGTGGCTCCCCACAGATCTCCACCAAGGATGCGCCCCCATCCTCTGCCCACGATCTTGTCAATCAAACCTGCACATACTATCGGGGCTCAGCCAATATTGACCTGTAAGCCAGTGTTATAGCATATTTTACCCATTACTCAAGGTAGGACTTGAGACTTTTTTCCATTTGTTGGCTGCTCCAAATAAAATAAACAAAGAATTGGAAACTTCAAAAGGTTTTGTTCTTTCCGAATATGTTAACAAACACCTTCTCACATCCAGAGATGAAGGAATGCCCAAGCCTGAAGTCACCTTTAAAACTGGAAGGACTATCGCGTGAGAACAATGATACTGCAATTATCCTTCGGAACAATTTTAGGGTCCAGTTTCAGAACCACCATGTCGGGAAAAAATCTTGGTTGAGGGTAAAAGATCACCAAAGCAGATAACTTGCCCAATCGTCTAGTGGAAATAATTGCCGAAAGAAAAGCCCCTTCTGATGACAAACACTGAAAGTTTGCCATCTCTAAAAGCTCAAATGGAGGTTTCTGGAAACCCTTCCGAACTACTGACAAATCCCAGATTGGCACCAGATTGTGAAGAGCTATAATTAGTCTAGAACTATAAAGAAAATGGCAAACCAAGGGCAAATTCTTCAACATAGCCTCTCAATGACCTCTTACTGCCCTGATTGCTGCCCCTTAAGCAGCCACCGTGGCTGGAGCCAAACCATGGAGGAAACTAATCACTCAAAATTCAATAAGTTGAAAACGATCTGTAGAGTCAGTGGCTCCTGCTTTCTCACTACACCATGACTGGAAAGAACTCCAATGTATCTTATGTGAAAGCAATATGCAGTTTTCCAGATTCCTGGATGTCTATTGATATCTGCTTTGAACAACCCAACTATTCTCCTCCCTCCTTTTCAATGTCCAAGAGGTCAGGTTTAGCAAGCTGAAAACCTGCAATAGAAGCTTGGGAAGTGAAAGAGGTTTGGGAGGGAGGTGAAAAGAGACCTCAAGCATCATCTGCAGGATGAAGGGAAACAATGGGCGTCTGATCCTGACCTGACCTGGCAGTTTGGCAGGAATGTTCAATTGGAGCAAGGTCAATTCTGATTTGTATATGGCTGGGGCCAATCTGAGGTGGCATGGTGTGCAAAATAATGAAGGACTGTGATGTGGCCCGATAAATGCCAGTGGCGGAGATTAACTCAAGCATTCCATCTATAGATTTTTGGATACTTTAGTGTGTCGCCCTAATTGGTGCTGTTATGCTCAGACATGAGTCCCATGCCCACTGTCTCAACGGAGACAAGCTATACCGGCTGATGAGCCCTACTTAGGCGGACACCGGTCCTGGGTTGCTTGTGTTCCAGTTCAGGAAGGACCTGGCCCGGCGGTTCGGGGTGGACTGTTCCTATTGGAACAGGGTCAAGACTGATTTGCATATGGCTGGGTCCACACTGAGGTGGCATGGTGTGCAAAATAATGATGGACTGGGATGGATGGCCGAGTAATTTCCTTTGGCTGAGAGTGATCATTAAAGCATTCCACCCATCACCTTTTTGCAGATCACTATGGGCAAATGAATTCACACTGCAAATGCTAGCTCAGCTGTACCATTTCAGTGGAAACTGTCATAACCAAAGAAATCATGTGCCTGTGAGCTGCATAGGAAAGCAAGTTACACTAATAAATTCAATTTTATGTACTACAACATCATAAATACCTTGAAGAGATGTTGAATGGCTAAGCAAAACATAACAACTGAAAATGAGAGACAATTCTAGACAATATGATAGAAGAATCCTGCAGATGGCATGACACCTGCACGGAAACTCTGATCTGCATTGAGAAATCACTTGACGGGTTCCTGGAGAAGGCCACAGACCATATCCTCAGTGCAAACCAAGAAGTTATGTTGGAGGTGATAAGGTAACAATTTAACCAAGTCCAACCTGCAGCCAGCTACTGCCCCAACAGGAGAAGCAGATTTGACTGGAGAGAAAGTACTCTTCTGTGGGAGAAAGGCTTTCCCCTCTCCTGTGTCTAAGAATACTCTTATAAATTTCACTTGTTGAGCTGGCACCAAATGAGACTTCTGGTTGAAGATCAGGCCCACATGCAGAGGAAGTTTCAGACTGTATCTGTGCTCTGCTGTGCCTTAGAAAAGAAGGAAGCACAGAAAGCCAAATCATCATGATAACGAAATATGGAAATCCCTTTAAATTGCAATGCTGCAACCACTCACTGGTGCCAATACCTTTGTGAACAAAGTTGATGAAATACAAAGAACAAACGGGAGTGCTTGAAATTGGTAGGGATTTTCCTGGATTGTAAATCCCAGTTATCGTTGACTGTCTAGGTTGACTGGAATATATAAATAAGCATTTTTTAGATACAATGTGTCAGCATCTGAAATAATGGTTTGAAGTGCCATCATTCAAATGTTTTTGAGAAAGAAGTCCGTTATTTTATGACTGTCTCTCATTTTCAGTTTTTGATGCAATGAGGAGGATAATGCAGAGCCAAATAGAGACCCAACATCCCTTTCATGGTCGGGCCAGAGGCCGGGGGCTGTGTTTACAAACAAATCCTGGATGCAATCTTCTCAAATCCAAGAACCAAAGCAAAAGTGAGTATATGAAGATGGGAGGAAGATTGATTAAAAAAAACGTTCTCACTGGTCAGAGGTGATTCAGGATGGTTGGGCGCTGTAGATCATAAGGAAAGGATACATTCTGCAATTCAAAGAAGAACGCCCGCCAAGGTGCTCCAAATGTACACCATTGCCAAAAGATCCTTTGAAAAGAGACTCAATGTTCCCAGGCATTCAATCTTGCATGCGTGAGACAAAATCTTATGCCCCTCCTCATGCTGCTGCTGCCACCGGTCTGTTACCTATTCTTTGTATTAGGAAAGGTTGCACTGCTGTTGGTAACCATGAGATGCCTCACCTCCATGATAGAGGAATTTGGTATAAACCATTACACTGTAAAATAAAAAAAAAATTTTTTTAAAAAAGCCAAAACGATTGAGATTGTTAATACCAGTTTTAATGTATGATTAGACCACTGGCAGTGGCAGAGGTAGATCCAAAAGAATTTAACCGGTCACTCTTTACCAAGCGTCGGTAGGAGATATCTACTTGTTAGGCTATGAGTACCTCCGGTGAGGCAATCCTGAGTGCATTTGCATGCATCGCCAAAGGTTGTCGGCACTGCTTTTGGTTCCAGTGACAAAATCCAGATGTGATGATCCCAGATGATTTGACCAAGAGTCTTAGTCTCCTTAAAGCCGCTCATAAACAGTCTACCAGAGACGGGGAGCATGTTGCCCGATGCCAGAAAGTATATAAGATGGCCCTTAAGAGCTGTAAGCATGTCTTACGCAAGTCCCCATGGATCTAGCCCAATTCCCAAAAATTAAGCGATAGCACCCTCTTTTGGCGGGTGATAAACAAGCCCTGTTTTGCTGAGCCCTAGGGACCCGCCTTATGCCACCATATTTCTGGGCAGCAGTGGGTGGATCATTTTATGGACATATACAATTTTGGGCTCTCTGGTGATGAGATGGGCCAGGCCGGATTGTCGTGCGGAGAGCTAATGATTTTACCCTTGAGTAAGTTTCCCAGCGCTTTTGGGCTCTATGGTGTAACAAGGATCCAGGCCCAAATGGCATACCTCCTGACCTATTTTGGGATAACATGGAGGTCTGGGAATCAGTTTTGATTTTGGATTTAAATGCCGCGGTGAGGGGAGGGGCCCCGATTTCATGGTCCTCTGCTATTATTGTCCCAATCTTCAAGAAGGGGGACAAGGACAACCCACAGTGCTGCAGTAGTGACAGTTCTTGGGAGGATACTCCTAGACAGGTTGTCCCTTTGGGCATACTGTTGCCCAGGCTGAATCGCTTTATTTAGCATTCATGGAACTCACCTCCGCATTTGACAATGTAAACTGTAAGAAGCTATGGGACCTGCTTGATGGGTGCGGACCCAGAGATTGTATCACTCCTATCAAACCTACATGCTGGCACGTTTGCCGGGGTGAGGTATACACAGGGGGCGGCCCTCACTGAGCACTTTGGCAACACCAGCGGAGTGAGCCAGGGTTGCATACTTATGCCATTTTTATTTACCCTCTACATTAATGGATTGGAACAAGCTCTCCTTTCAGTGCAGGCAGACTGCCCTAGGGTGGGAACAAGATCACTGCTAGTTTTGCTGTATGCCGACAATGCGGTGCTTATGGCCCGCACAGTTGAGAGACTGCAGTCCTTGTTGTACAAGTTTGTCACCTTTATGGACAGCTTGGACCGGACGGTCAGCGTCTCAAAATCATGCGTTTTTATGTAGTTGGCCCTCGGTCCACAACTTCCAAAACCTTCAAGGTAGGGAGTCATACCCTGGTTAAGGATTTCTTGTACTTCAGGGTGCTTTTTGATGCTAATATGAGCTGGAATTCCCTGGTTAAGGACAAGATTTATGACTTAGTCAAGACCTCTGGGGCGTTAGCTAGCTTTGGGCAGAGGCTGGGCTTGTGGTCACCAGACACCCTAGTCAAGCTTTTCCAGTCCAAGTGCATTTCTAAGGTGTTATACGGCAGTGACGTTTGGAGTTAGAAAACGGCCGATAAGATTCAACTCATAGAAAATACATTAAGACGTATTCTGCAGGTCCCACAAAGTACCACGGCTTTCTCTGTTCATGAGGTGCTTGGTGTTCGATACCTTAGCGACCTTCCTACTCTCAGGACCTTTTTGTGCTGGATCAAGATATGGACCGAGGAGGGCTCCCAGCTAAACAGATTGATTTTGTCGGATTGTTGATCCCTCAATCATATGTACTATGTGAAGGCTGCTTTTATCAGGTTGGGGCAGGCAGACATATTTTACCATTATCATTCCCTGTGCTCCTTGGAGCATAAAAGGATGAGGGACTTGTTCTTTGAACATGCCTTATTACAACGTGAACACTCAAGAGTTTGCGAAACCTACGATACGGGGTAATCGGTTATTAAAAACTGTTCAGGGTGTGGAGCCAGACCTCTCCCTCCTATCCAATGAAAGGGACAGATCTGTGGTGGTACAATTTACGTTTAACTTGTTACATCATCTTTTAGCCAGCCGGAGTGGTTGGTCTCGCCCCGACAGATTAGGGCTCTGTGGTTGTGACAGGCGTCCACAGGATACCCTACATTTTGTGTTGTGTAAATATTTTAGTGTGCCTAAGAAGCGGTTGCTCCTCCCACTACTGAAAGCTTTCAACTTTGCTCAAGCTCGTCCGGCGCTAATGTATCTTAAACTCCTGCCGAACGAGCATGTTCTTTTTGCTTTTATGTTATATACATGCTACTTTGAGATCAAGACGATCTAGGCCTGATAAACAGTGATGTGATATACGAGATCATCTAATGCAATGTACTGTTGACATCAACGTATTCTTTTTTAACTTTTAAGCTGGTACATGAACGTATGTTTGATTGTTTTTATTGTCGGAACAAATATGTGATTTTGTTGGCTTATGCTCTTTTATGATTGTATCTCTTTTATGATTGTATCCACAAGCGAATAAAGATTTACATGATATGATACATCAACCATTGAACGATCATAAAATAATTACTTTTGGCTTTGTGTGTGTAACAAGCACAGGTTTTTTAAATGGTCTTGGCCAATTTGCAAAATGTTAAAGCATAGCTGCCAGGTGGTTTGATGTCTTATGTGACACCTTCAGACAATTCTGACTTTTTAGCAAACATCACTTTGCATGTTGAAAATTTTGAGCCAATATTGAAAGGGCTAATAGTAAAATCCCAAGCGCTGGATGCAATATGCTTTTGGCTTGAGAGCAAAACTGACTGATGGCATTACATCTCACCCAGGCACCCGGAGGCCTTGTGAAAAGCAAAATAAAAGTCACATTTTTAGGTTTTTTTTTTAGGTCTCGCCTAGCGTTGCAAGGCATGCAGTATATACTGTAGTGTGGAAGCTTCGTGGAAATTCCGCCCACTCTCTGCCCATTGGCTTTTGCCTTAAATGCTGCTTTCCGATTGGTTTGAGGCTTGTTAGTCCCTCCTCATTCATCATTTGTATCCTTCCACGGCTATTGGACACGTTTACTCCTAACACTATTTTCTTCCCTGTCTCCCCACCCCACCACCCCCTCCCTCAGTCTGTGACTTCTCACCCTCCCCCGCCCATCCCCCCCACTCTCGTTCGTGTTTACTTGCCTGCTGGCACTTCCGTTTTCATCTTTATTATTGCCAACTTGAAATATGCGAGTTCAAGATGCGCGCTGTACAAAAACTTCTTGTGTTTAATGAACAAGATTTTAATGTTATTCTGAATATATAATAAGACTCTAGGCAACATTCGGGGTATGCATGGCAACTGACGCCTCTTAGTTCACAAAGGGCATTGTTGTCGGGCGGGAGGAGCGGCAGTGTTTTAACTCATGCTTAAAACGAGCACTTTTAATAACTTCCTCTCAATTCAGTGCTATAATCTTGTGTACTGAGGTGACGCGCTAAAGAAATGCACTTTTTTGAATTCTAAAGACACATTATCACACATTTACATCATGTTTACTGTATGATTAACATGCCGATCATTTTTACGGCTCGCCCACTGGCTCGTATACGCTTGGCTCGTCTCCGGCTGGCTCTACCTGTTAATTAATATATTGGCTCGCGCACCTCTAACAAAGTGAGATGAATGGATACATGACAGTGATCCCGGTAGATGGTAGAGAAATAGACTGGTGCAGACAAACAGACAAAGTCAGTCTCCATTGCCTTAAGTCAGAATCATCACTTTCAATACACATTCAGAGATGTGGTTGTGTACAAACAAGCAACAGCCACAATACCGTACGTTTTGAACGTGTAGTTAAATACCTGCTCATCGAGTACCCAATTGGCTGATCATTCCATGGCACTACCAAAATTACATTTGGACACATTTGCTCAACTGTAACACACTCCCTTCTATCGGTCCTTTAACAACTCAGGACTTTGGGGTTAGGTAACCTACTTTGGATGCTGTGTAAAAGAGTCAATACAAAAATGAATGCAATGAAACTAAGCAACCAGTACTGTCTAAAACACTGAAAACTGACATTCTGACATTTTGTTTAGTTAAAGTCAATTTTATCATAGATGCGAGTAAAGTACTCTTAATATCTTAATGAAATATGCACACTTTTAACTAATACCACCGGGCGACCTTTGACAACTAGGCAATGAATACATTTCATGTCCCTCGAAGCCTCCCTGCCCCCCCGCCCCCTTGGCAAACTTCATTGCCTCCCAGTGTTTGGGGGATAACCAAGTCGCAGGAGAGTTAGTCAAATAGTCTAGAAAATGAAAGAGAAGCCAGGATTCGGATTCACATGCTCCGATCCAGATTGCGTTGGTTAGTCTGTAAGCACTACTTTTATTAATAAGTTTCGCATTAGTAAAGCACCATGGTGTGCATATGTGGCAACACTTCACCCATGAGGCACGTGCCAAGCAATTGTTGACACAATCCACACTTTGCGTCTTTTTCAATATATTTATTACGAAGTGCAGGACCTTTCCAAGGGATTTTGCACACTACATACATTCACTCCAAAAATAAAACGTGTAGGTAAAAAACATTGCCATTTACAATGTCAATAGCTCTAACTCACAAATGTGAGACCTATTTGCATTACAAATGCTTGTTTTTTCTTAGAGGCAATCAAGTATTAAGCAGTCCAGTGGGGGACATGGTTAATCTTTCAGTCCACGGAGGAGAGGGACATTCTTTCATGTGATGATGTGAGCATCCCACTACGAACGGTTTAACATTTATATTTCCCTGAAACCAAAAAGCTATGCTATAAAGACCTTATTATTGACCAGATCAATGAGAGCCTACACGCGTAGCAGCAGATAAACTGTTCTGAAGAAACACGAGAAAACAAACAGTAAGTCCTGCCGCCCCTCTGCAGGGGTCAAATTGAAGGAGAGTTTTATGTAAGGCTCTTGCAACACCTCTGTGATGCATCTTGCTACAACAGATAAAAAACATGTTGCAAGTGCTACCCCTGAGGGCCTCTAGTAGTTGCACCGATCTTAGATAGCCAATGAGTTGCTTCTAAATGTAGCTGCCATGTTAAAACATCAAACAGTACACTTTGGATAAGTCCATTTTAAGATGGTTGTGTAGTTTAGAAGCAGTGGCCATGGGGGCTGCAGTGCACTGCAGATGAAATGAGCAAATAGCAAGCAGCCCAGTAGCACTGTCTGAGGAGCCGCCAAGTGCTTTAAACTGAAAGACTGGCCCAGCAGCCCTGGTACTGAAACACTCTTTTCAGGCAGATGCGCACATGATCAGGCAACATTCCACTGTTCAGATGGCAACAGAGCCAATGGCAGAAGTGAGCTTACTCACTGTCTGATGCACGATCTCCTACAATCAGCAGTTGTCAGAAAGGGTGTCAACACCAAAACCCTGGTCTGTAATGGTAATCTATGCGCTCCGATGTAGAAAACTACTTGTCTGTAGTCTTTAAAAAGGTGTATTAACTATCCACCCTTGTAGGAATTTTGGTTTCAACGTATGCGTTTCACATAAGTCAGGCCTACTGCCTCTGTTGTAACGTTTACTAAACAGATCAGAGCTATGGTAACTGACATAAGATTTTCCAGTCAACCAATATGCCTTAAAGCCTGTATCAGTGGCTTGTCACTAAAACCAACTCAAGCCCACTGTATTGAGTATCCAGGCATATAGTCATTCAACTACAAAGAGGCACAAATTTACAATTAACAAAAACAGTATAGAATCCCACATAAGATGGCCTAAAAAGGTTTATCAGAAGGCAAAACGTCTACTCCCAGTGTTTGGATTCCCACAGTACAGATCTTCTACCCACAGGGTTTGTCCAAGGGAGTAAACAATTACATCCTCCTTTTCTTCTGTGGTAACCTCTGAGATTCCAATTGTCAAAACACCTGCCTACAAGCTTTACCACAGTGCAATAACAATCCATCCTTAAAAACTAATGGTTTTGATATATGCTTTAAATATTAAATAGGTGAAGCCTACTTCACTTGTCGTAGTGGTTAATTATAAACAGATGAGTTCTGGGACATCTGACAAAACCTTTCAGATGAGATGAGGCCTGTAACCTTTATCATTAGCTTGTCATCATAAGGAACTCAAGCCCAATGTATTGAGCAAAAGCATTCGCACACGGAAACCACCAGGCATACAGCCATGAAATTACAAACATGCACACAACCACAGTTGGGAAAACACAATACAATTTACAATACCTCTTGTGAGGGCATAATAATGAACGTCACATTACAAATCATCTACATCCAGGGGTTTGTTAGAGGGGGTAGCCAGCATCAAAGTCCTTGCCTAGCACTGTAATCTGTGAGATTCCATATAGCAAAAGCCTTGTCTTATCTTATCTTGTCGTCCTATCTCTTACTCCTACTTAGGAAATTACACACTGGCACCTTCGCCCAAATTAGATTTGGTAAGAACGGGGAACACACTAATCGCATTCCGGTTAATAGGGGAGTGAGGCAAGGATGCGTGTTAGCCCCAACACTGTTTTGCATCTTCATTAATGGCTTAGTGGATGTTATAAATAAATGCCATAACATTGATGCCCCTAAGCTAGCAAACAAGAGTATACCAGCAATGAATGATGTTTGCAGACGACACCTTGCTCCTCTCAAAATCCCCCATGGGCCTGCAAAACATCCTGGATGCCTTCTGCGAATTTTGTAGGGGTAGGGGTTTAGAAATCAATATACTAAAATCAAAATTTATGGTTTTTAACCCCAGTAAGAATGTCCGCTCTAATCTCAGCATGAATGGTGTACCGTTAGAAAAGGGTATCAGAATTTGATTACATGGGTCTTACCATAAATGAAAATATGACATGGAAACCCCAAGTGGCCAGATCTAATCTAAAATTAATACAGACAGCTGGGGGTTTGGCTAAACATTATAGAAAGTCCTTCCACAAACCCCTGACCCCGGCTATAGAGATTTATAAGACGCAGGCCAGAAGCTCAGCTCTTTACGGGGCTGAACTATGGGGGCACTCCAACCTTAGGCCAATTACACATACCGAAAATAATTTTCTGAGGCACTTGACAGGGCTTCCGCAGACCTCCCCACTGTTGCCCTTGTATATGGATCTGGGGGTGAGACCTATCGCACAAGAAATTGCAAGGCACTCGCTACTGTATTGGCGACGTCTGTGGGCAACAAACGAGCTGGCGGAGTACAGAGCAGAATTACAAGCGGTACTCAGCCTATCGGGGACAGGGAAGCTTCCTTGGCGTATGCATATCAAGAAAAGCTTAAATGAGATAGGCTGTCCAGAGCTATGGGCAAGTCCTCTAAGTGCCACCACCAGGGTGACGCGAACATATTTATCCACCATGTACTGGAAGGCGAAAATTGATAAGATCTCAGAGGTCCCCAAGATTGGCTCTGTAACTCGTCAGTTCCTGGATATAAAAGCCATTTACCAACTAGAGCCGTGCTTGGACTTTATACGTCCAACCATTGCCAAGAAACTCTATTTGCAGTTTCGTCATGGTTGTCTCCCCCTGCATTCATTTGTTAATAAATGGTCTAAGGATGTTCCCATGGCCTGCCCTGCCTGTGGTCTAGCTGAGGAAACAGAACTGCATGTTTTTTTTGTTTGCCAAGGCTACTCTAACATCAGAAGAAGAGAATTACAGCAATTATGTAAGAATCTTGGTGCTATCCATTGCATAGATGTGTTTAGGCTTTTAAAACATGACACCAGCATGCATATAGTATTTGCTACCTCACGATTTCTTGCTGCAATGTGGTGGGCTCGTCTGCAATTTTTAATACCTTAATGAAATTTATTTTTTTATCTGTGGTCATTGACAAATTATGAAAGATCTTTTTCTTTTATCAATGTATTTTACTCTTTTAAATATTCCTGCCAAAATCTTTTTTAATCGTTGACATGAAATGCTGTCTTTTATGGTTTCATAACCGAAATAAAGATTTTCTACTAAAAAAAAAAAAAGCCTTGTCTGCAGACTTTCCAACAGTGTAATACTAGTCCATCATTAAGCCCTATTGCACTTAAAGTTTGCTTTTCAGAATTAAAAAAAGTCAAACCTACTGCTTTTGTTGTAACTTCATTATAAACAGAGAAGACATATGGCAACTTCCATAACTTTTTCCAGTGAATCAATTGGGTCTATATATTGTTTATCATTGGTGTGTCACCAAAGGCAATTCTAACTTATTTTGTTGATAAAAAACTTTTCCACAAGGTAGCCTGCAGGCATGTAGTCATAAAGTTACAAGCATGTGCAAAATTACATTTGTAAAAAAAAAAAAAATACACTGTACAGTGAAAAAGGGCCTAACAGGGAAATGTTCTACTGTTTGAGCATAAACGTTCCCCAAAGGCAAAACAAGCACTCTTTTCAGTGGAAGCGCATCCCTTCTGTCCAGTCAGAATGCGGACAGTCCACCTCCCTTTCACCGCGCTACTTCTTAAAACCGCTATTCTGGTGATCACATAAGGTCTGTTATGTCTAGCCACACTAAAAAAAACACTCACCTTTCCCAACAGTTGTGCCTTCTCCGCTTCAGCGGTGTACTGCCCAGAGATCACTCACCCTGCAATGTGCTCTAGATGTCTCTTCATTCATTCATAGATCCGTTTGTTCGTCCATTAAGTAATTCTCTGTCTGATGCAGAGGGTCAGAATGTTTCTCCACCGGAGAGCTCCGCGGATTGTGTTCTATTCTTTGTTTTCATGCAAGCATACATTGGTGTTGTAATAAAGACATTTTCTGGTTAAAATTGTGTTTTTCTGCCATCTATCTACTCTATAAGATTGTCCTCACCAAAAATGAATAACGAAGTCGGACGGCCTTAGCCAACGCCTCCTATCAGACTGATGACATTTGCTTTCAATTGCTTTTCAAAATACTAAAGAGCCTAAAATATCTTTTAAAAACAAAAATAATGGCAGTGCCTTTACTTTAGGTATATTAAATTACATCTTCCTGTCAAGCTAATGTAATAAGAATCGTGTCTGGAATACCTCTGCTCTCGGCGAATGCCTCATGCTCGCTCACACATCATAAACTGGAGTGTTTGAATAAGAACACTGTCCAAAACGGTCTGCATTTCAGTGTTTCGTGTACGTCTTTCCCTCGGTATAGCAATAGCACCCACAATCAGGACCCCGAAGCTTTCTGAAACAAACATATCAAGAGAACAAAAACCGAAGAAAGACGTGTTGGTTCTAGGCCACCTGTGAGAGCGCAGATCCGCCCGAAAGAAAGGAGTCCGTTTTCCCCCTTGATAAAGTTTCATGAGATATAAACACGCAGTTACATTCCATACTATTGGATTCATTCATGCAATAATTGCGTTTAAGTATATCGGCCCCCAGCATACTCAAAATGTGATGTGGGCCACTGACTCTCCCATCTTAGACATTCATTGAACTTGGGCTGAATGGGGACCCCCCCCCGCCCTCGAAGGACTGGGTCTTTGTGAAGGGGGGGGGGGGGGGGGTGGGGATGGATCTTCGCCACAAGTGCTGCAGGTGACCCGAGTTATGTCCCTGGTTGGAGCTTGATCGACCTAGCGCTGGGCACCAATCAATACATGAAGTGTACCTGACAGACTAAATTAAGTGGGTAGCCTTAGAACTGATACGGGCTATGACAGAGCTTCATATACAACCTGATAGAGGAGGAATCAAGGCCTCACAAGGGTATGCCATGGCTCACCCTTTTCCCTGGGAATAAATATTCTAGGCCCTGCCAGTTCCCATCCCATGATATCAAGCATCAGACTGAACTTTGAACTCTCTGCCGTGATATGAGGCCTTCAGCTCTGTGGAAGTACACCCATATTCTACAGAGTTTCCTAGGCCACCCTGGACTTCAATGGTGGACGTTCACTGCACAACTGATTATGTTTAGGAATGTACTGCCTCTGCCAAAGGATTGTCCCAGTCAAATCACATAGCTCAGCCCCATCAGTAATTTACTAGCCTTAGGTTGGACAGTGTAAGCACCTGAAGAACTCTCGTGACAAACCAAGTTTTCCTGAATGGTGGCACTAAAGACAGTCCTATCATTGGACCTCAGGTGTAGAATAGTATTACATACATGCATGCATGCATGCATGCCTTTGACAAAAACACAAATTGTAATTGCACAATGGAAGTGGTAGATACTTACACAAAACATGTGGTCAGCTTAAAGTGAGGGGGATCGCACAAGCACGATTTGGTCATACACAACTAGAACTCAGGGAGAAATGGGTTGATAGAATCGGAGAACTTAGCCGTCACTTTGGACAAGGCAAGTAAACTTCTCTTTAGGATCAGAGGAAGAAAAGAATACTTCACTTAAACGGGCTATCCGATGAATAATGTCACAATGGATCTCAAAACCCCATGTGACATCATCAAACCATTTTTGAATGCCTATTGTTGACGATTGCAAGAGAGACAGGATTTAAGAAACAGAACAGTTTCTTTTTCTGCACAAGACACCCCCTTTATTATATGTTCACCTTTTTAGACAATAAATATTCTTGGAGATGAAAGGTTACTTGGTTGATGAGGATACATCCTCTATAAGGCAC
Organism: Triturus cristatus; assembly: GCF_964204655.1. Taxonomy (NCBI): domain Eukaryota; kingdom Metazoa; phylum Chordata; class Amphibia; order Caudata; family Salamandridae; genus Triturus; species Triturus cristatus. The sequence goes on along the minus strand of NC_140581.1, from coordinate 762,647,846 downwards.
TAGGAACAGTAGTGCTGGAACAATTTTTATAGTGGGGGAGCTGCCATCAATGTTACATTACTTAAGTCCTTGGGACTATAAAAATTCCAAGTTTCAAAAACAAGTGTCGTAAATGAGGTGGTATGTAGTTGAGGTTATTTTGGAGCTCACTGTGGCAAATGTACTACTAAAGCATGGTGTGGTGTGCCTGCAGCCTGTTCCTGTCACATGACTAGGTGTAGTTGGCAGGTGGCCTTTAAGTATTCTTCCTAAACAGCCATACAATAGAGAGCCTGGGTGTTAGGAGGATGGTCTAGCCCTCCACAAGATTGTATTGTAGTATTGTATTGCATGTGGATTTATTAAGCGCGATTGATGCCCGGGGGCGTCCAAGCGCTGAGGGACCGACAGATGTATAGGCAGAGGCGGGGATAGTTACCAGAATTATTGTGGGGAGTTGAAAAGAAGAGTCTTGAGATAAAGAAAACGCTATGTTTTCTTATATAAACGTTTTATAAGAGGATTCCTCCTCTTTATCTTGTGGCGGTTTAGTCCATATAAAGGAGATGAGCTCTTTCTGGTTTTGATACATATCAGTAAGAGTACATGCTTATCTGATTCTACTCCCTCTTTTCTCCCCTGGTTAGAAATGGGGGTCTCTAGTTAGCAAGTTGTTACCCTGTCCAAGTATGGACCCTTCTCCCTAGTCAGGGTAAGGGGGATACACTTCTAAAATAATCTCTGCTCACCCCCTTGGTAGTTAGTCACGAGCAGTCAGTCTTATCACAGAGGCAAGTGTGTAAAGCATTTACACATGACCAACGGTAATACAGTGAAAACACTACAAAAGGACACCACACCAGTGCATAACAAGACCAAAAACGATTTAAAAAAATCCACCATGCAGTTCTTAGAGATATCAATAATCAAAAATATTAAAATACAGTTCCTTGAAGTCAAGAGCTTCGTCCGCTGCTATCACGGCGCCGTGAACAACAAATCCAAAACAGGTCTGGCTGACTGCGGCATCGCGGGCCAGCTACAATGTCGGAAAGACCTGCAAAAAAGTACCTTTAAAACTGCTGGGCATCGGTGACCTCGCGATGAGGCTCGAAGAGCCGGCAGCGGTTCCGGTGGTTGGTGCAGGAGTCTTCTGGCCCTTGAAGTCACACGTGTTGCAGATCGAACTTCGTGCAGATGAAGTCAGAAGTGAAAGTGCCGGCAGGCGTCGGGGCTGCAGTGCGAAGTGCAGCAGTGCCCCCTTGTCATGGTGTAGGCAGCGGCATCGGTGATGGTGTCCAGCGGCATCGGTGAGACCAGGGCTTTGGTGAGGAGTGGGGCGATGCTCATTGCGGTGCTAGCAGGTCACGGTGCCAGCAGCATCATCATCGTTCCTGAGGGACATGGCGGTGCATTGTGTAATTTACGAGTAGTGCCCTCAAACCACGGTGCAAGCAGTGGCATCAATGTCGGCGTGGAGAGGCGTCGTCTAGGATACCAGGGCAGCGGTGTGAAGCCAGGCGGTGCGGAGTGCGGTGCCCACAGGTCACGGTACAAGCAGTGGCGCTGTGGCAGCGGCGGTGAGATCAGGTTGCAGTGTGAAGTGCGGAAGTGCCCTCTGCGGTGCCTTCAGGGCACGAAGCCGTTAGCAGCGTCATTGACGGCGTTTGGTTGCTTTTTCTTCTGTTGCAGCCCAAAACACACAGTTCCTAGTTCTGGTAGCATATGAACTTGAAGTCTTTGCTGTTCCTGAGACTTCTTGAACAGGAGACAAGATCTACCTCAGGCCCTTGGAGAAACTCAAACAAAGAAGTTGCAGAAAGTTCAGTCCAGTCCTTTCTCTGCCCAGGACAGAAGCAGCCACAGCAGGCCAACACAGCAAAGCACACAGCAAAGTGGTAGTTCCTACTCACAGATTCTCCAGCTCTTCTTCTTGGCCGGTTCCTTGATCCAAAAGAGTTCTAAAGTCCTGGATTCAGGGCCCCAATATTTATACCAACTTTTCTCTGTGTTCTCTCTCTTTTTGGCATGGAGTCTCTGAGCCCAGTCCAAACCAGTTCTCCCCTCTCTGGCCCAGCTTCACTACAGGAGGTGGAGACACCATTGTGCAGAGGAAACACTGCCTATTCAGTCGCTAGTGAAAACTCTTCCCACAACTCTAAATGCAGATCAGGCCTATTCAGCCCATCTATGAGTCACCCAGAAAAGGCAGAACACACCTCAACCCCCCCTTTGTGGCGGTCCACAGTAAATGCACATCAACAGCCCCTGTCACTATAAAGCCAGACAGTCAATACACAAAACAGCAGAGGCAGACAAAGGTTAAACAAGAAAATACCTACTTTCTAAAAGTGGCAATTTCAAACACACAATTTAAAAACCACGGGCCATATGTATCAAGCCGTTTTCCTGTTTGCAAACGGGCAGATTCTCAGAATCGGCCCATTTGCGAATTGGAAAAAGCCTTTTGGGATGTATCATCTCAAAAGGATATCGCAAAATAGAGAATTGCAAAATTTGCGATTCTTTATTTTGCGATTGCAATTAAGGAATTGTAATTTGTGATTCCTTAAATGCAGTTCTGTAAGCACCAGAAATGTGCTATTTGGCCTTAAGGAATTGCAAATTACCACCAACTTCAAGTTGGTGGTAATTTGCAATTTTCGTTTAAAAAAGCACTTTTTTGATTTTGTAAAAGTGCCATATGTCGCACATACATGCCCTTAGGGCATATATGTGTGCAAAATGTGCACACATGCATATTTCAGGGGTGCAACAGGGTGTCCTTTTGGCACCCTTCAACCTTGAAATTGCATTCTCAATTTGCGATTCTCTAATTGGTAACCGCAAATTGAGAATGACTTTCCATTCATTCCTGTGGGCCTCCTAGCGCATAGGAATGAATGGGAAGGTACTCCTTATTTGCGAATCTCAATTTGCGATTTGCAAATAAGGAATATGTAGGATTTGCAAAATTTTTAGCAAATCCTACATACATTGCATTTTGCGATTCTCTAATTGCGATTCGCTAAAAATCGCAAAACTCTTTTTTGATACATGTGGCCCAAGATCCCTAAAAATATGTTTTATTAAATTCTGAGTTCAGAGAGCCTAAACCCCATTTCTCTATCTTGTCCCAGTGAAAAGTTATACTTGGAAGAGGTTACAAAGCAACTCCTATGTTAGCTTAAGGGACAGATAGCCTTTCCATAGTGAAAAACGAAGTTGGCAGCATTTCACCACAAGGACATGTCACACACACCAGAATATGGCCTACCTTTCACATACACTGCACCCTGCCCATGGGGGTACCTTCGGCCTACCTGAGGGGTGCCTTACATGTAAGAAAAGGGAAGGTTAGGGCCTGGCAAGCGGGTGTACTTGGCAGGTCGGCATGGCAGTAAAAACTGCGTGCAGACACTGCAGTGGTAGGTCTGGGACACCCTTGAAAGGCTACTTGTTTGGGTGGCACAATCAGTGCTGCAGGCCGACTAGCAGCATTTGATGTACAGGCCCTGGGCACACACAGTGCACTGTACTGAGGACTTTGTAGTAAATCAAATAAGCCAAACATGGAAACATCAATCTATAAACACAATTTATAGTAGAAGCACTTGCACTTTAACACTGAACAGCAGTGAAAAAGTGCGCAGAGGCACTAAACGAGCAAAACGAAGTCCAACGTACCATAAAAACAGGAGGCCAGATAGCAAAAAGACAGGAGAAGCATGCCAAAAGATGCCAGGTCTAACACTCCTTATTTTGGAAGTAATGTAGGCAGGAAGGGCTATCTCTGGCAAGATGAGGGGGTGGAGCTGTCACCTGCCACACTTGCAGCTGAAAGGGGCTGCCTCCGCACACATACAAAGGACTTTACACTAGCCTAATGTGACCCTAGACATACTGCGACCAGGGTAGGGAGGCAGGAAATTCCAGACACCTCTCTAGGTGGAAACTCTTGAAGATTCTCTCACTTCAAAGTGGGAACTGGGTATAAAAAGGGGACCATCAGTACACTCCTGAATCTCTAGATACTACAAAAGAAGAACTCCCTGCTGTGCTGCTGCATGAGGCATTTCCTGCTTGCTGAGTAGGAAGGCTGGACCTTCACCCTTCATCCTAGGCTGAAGTGACTCCAAGGGTCAGACAACGGACCCCGGGTTCTGAGCTACAGGAACAGAAAAAGCTGTAGAGACCTCTGTGCATCTGCCCAGCTGACCTGCTGCCTGGATCTGCACCTGGACCTGCAAATGGACCTCCCTGAGCCATACAGACCTCTGCTGGAGTGGGTTCCTCACCCCAATAGGTGCTCCAAAGTCCTGGATCCTTGGTGTGGCATCAGTTGAGTTCCTACTTAAAGAAAATTAGAAATCCTGAAGTTGTGGGCCCTTCGGAATTGTGAACGAGCCCATTCTCACCAAAATTCTTGCCGCTTGCGCTGACAGTCAACGCGAAGCTCCAGTCAACCTGACTCATCATGCTACAGCAACAACCAGGGACGACTGGCAACGAGAGATCTGCACTTCGCGCTACAGCATTGACAGCCCTATGATAATCAGTAACAGAGAGGGAAAGGAGGGTCCCAGGGAAAAAGTTTAAAGACCTGCGAGGAACATATCCCCTAATTGTATACAATTATAACACAACCAATGCTCGGGTCTATGATAATCATGTGTGAACCTTACAACGGTATGTGTTCTGACAGAAGTTCTCCCCAGGGAGAGATCCCTTTAAGGACAAATACCCTCACTCACCATAGGTGACATGTTTCATCATATGGGTTTCTCCTCCCAGTGGAAAGCCTAGTTTCACTGAGGGCTACAACTCCCTGAATGTGAGGAAGGAGCTCAGGGAAGTTTTTATGTAGAAAATGCTACACTCACTGGGATCCTAAAATCCCATGGTGGATCAGGTTAAATGAAAAAATGCAGCGCAAGAAACAGGAAAAAGTGAATTAAAACTACCTAGTGGAAGCAAAACATTCAATCTTTATTCACTTGCTCGCACTGGTAGGATTAAAAAGCAGTGCAAACAGCAGTTTGGAATTAAACTGCTGGATTTTGACACAAGGTCGACATGTTTCAGCCCCAGTGATCTAATAAAGTATCTGGCCTTTCATCAGGACCAAAAGAAAACTACAAAGCTGCTGCTCAAGGTGATAAACAAAAAAGTGAATTTGAGAGATACTAAACCAATAATCCAGTGTATTTGCAGTGAAGACAGGGTTTTGCCCGCACACATTGCTATGTTAGCATAAGCTTTTTAGATGCTAATGCCATCTTGCCGCTTTTGCACACAACACTACAGGTAGTTGTTAGTATAAGTAAAACTACTTTCTTGCTCTTTCTTCACATGAGAACGGTCTATTTTTCACATCCCTAGACTTACACCGCGACCTTAGTCGGCCCACGCTCTAGACACAACAAGCACACAGCTGCAAATATCTGAAACTTGGGTGCCTTTAATATTGCATTGCATGCATGATGCTGGCACACTTGGAGAAAATGTTTCCAGACACATAGAGCAGTGCTGATCCTGTGATGTGATTCACCTAAGCTGGTCTTGGAGGTATGGGGTTCCCCATCCAAACCTAGCGACCTTCTATTATTATTATAAAACTAGCTTATAGCCAGGGGAGGGTGGTACACAAGGTATTATAGGACCTGTTTCCACTATCATTATAATATGATTTCTCCCTTTGTGTTTTATGAAATTGTAACAATGCTGATGGTTTTATTTCTAATCAATTGTTTGCTTATGTTAGCCAAAATACTGCATCTTAGAGCACGTAGTTAAAAATAAACATTTTAAACGTTTCCGTGTCTCCGATTACTCACGTTGTGGACTGATTTGAGAATAACAACGAAAAGGTGTTCTTAATTACCACATTCCGGAGAGTAACCCAAGTCGCTTGTTCTGGGTTGTCTAATCATTGATAGCTTCGCTGTAGTATGGAGAACGAATGAGACACTGATGCCAGTTGGTTAGGGGTTCTGGGTACTAAGGTTTTTTTTTGGTACACCACAATTAACTGAGGTCCTGGTTTCCTGCGCATAGTTCTGTGCATGAGCAGAATCCCCGCAACATGGCGCACCTATTGTTTTGGTCTTATGATTGAGATGCCTTAGTAGTGCTTATATTTGTCCACAACACCCTCACTCTTGTTTCCGGTTGGCGGGAGTGACGGTTTAAACCTACCTATATAGTTGACTTATAGGTTTGTTCAAGCTTGACAATTAAAAAGGTTTCATTTTGAATTACTGCCCCTTTTTTGTGCTACGGTTTAATATAGATTGTTTTTCTTGTCTGCGTCCTTATGGCTGAAGTTGCTATTGCAGCGCATAGTCGCGCACCTCTCCGGCGTCATTTGACGCAGTTCGGGGTGCCAGACGATGGAATGTCAATTATCTTTGTAGTGAGTGCCGATGCATTGTTCCCCTATGAGCTTTTTTACTCTCGGTTACTTTTCCAGAGGTGAACGCGGATGATAAGACGTTCCACTCAAACACTTCTACGGCAGTTCCAGAAAATTACACGCTGTATAGGACGCAGGAAATTCCAATTTCCGCTTGGCAGCATCGTGTTTGGTTCAATTGTGCCCTCCCCCACACCGTAACTCCGGTTCGGTTAGATCCCTTGTCCATTCCTGGGGTCACTTGGCCAGTCTTGGCCGGGTTCATACCTTATCCACGATATTTGCAAACCCCGGTGGATGACTTACGTCATCTACATACCGCCTTGATTGCGGTGCATAGGGCTTTGGTGCAATACGTCTCGTGCAATCTCCAGGTGGGGGCACCTGGGGTTGCGCCGCAACCAGTTGGACCGGCCGGGATTACTATTAGTCCCGTCATGGTTAATTCGGTAATGGGCTAGCACCCCAAGAATAAGGACGATATGCCCTATTGGCTTGCTGAGAAATTTGACCAGCTGGAAGCAGTATCCCTAATTCAACTCCTGTGGAGAAACACATGATTCTTACAATTAGTTTGCAGAAAGACTTAGTCCCAGAGGTAACAGATTGTGAGAACTGGGGTAAAGTATTTGCAGCGATCTACGCAAAGTGCTTCGACACACCGTCTATGACTGTGTTGCCCTCCATGATTAAGCGTGTTCAGGATGAGCACGGTCCGGAGGCGGCGGTCGAGTTGGGAATGTACGATGTAGTGTTCGATGTAGTTGCTGATCTCATCCTTGCTAACGTTAAGGGAGATGCTGTTAACTTTCAGGTGTCGAATGCGCTGCGCCTCTTCGACATCGATAAACCCCGGCAGTTACCAAGGATTATTGCAGAGGCATATAAGACCATTGGCCGCAATAGTGTGGGTGTTAAGCCTTTTGCTAAAACAACAGCGCAACCGCAAACTCAGACGGCTAAGTCTACAAAAGACGACCGTCCTGTTTTTCCTAAACAAAATTGGAAAGGTAAAAAACAGGGGAAGCAACAACAGAAACAGGGGTCACATCCCGCATCACCAATACCAGTGACTACTGAACGCACATATGAATTGCGCAATCGCACAAGAATTAGGTCTCCTGATAGATTTCAGGTTCCTGATCAACGTTCTCCTCGTTCTTCACAGGAAACATCGGTCTCACAAGCTGGTGGAGGTAAACGCAGCAGAGGTCGGGGTGCCCCTCAAGGACGCGAGGAGCTCCGTCCGGCTGATGGTAAAGGCAAGCAGGACGACTTTCAACGTCAACGACCTCAGTTTCAGAAAAAGAAAGTTGCTGCACTAACAGCGAGGTATGCCACAGATAGTGAGAACACAGCTTCGGAACCTGACCTGGGCACTAACGCTGCTAGACAGCGGAGGTTACAATAGTGCGGCAAGCACTGCGTCCATATCTGAAGGCGACAGCAACTGACACATTTATTACTGTAGAAACTGATGACACTAGAGTGGCTCCCCCTGACAGACTATATGACATCGTCCTTTTAATTGAAGGTGACATACAACGTACAATAAAAGGGATTTTAGGGGAAAATCTGACCTCTACGTATGACATTTTGTTAGCAGAGGTGGACTGGCCCCCAGCTTTCATTTTGGCAGCCACACAGACGACGAATTATGGCCGCATCTGTGTCGTGTTGACCGCATCGTCATGTTTGCGTATTCGGTTACAAATGTAACTTTGCAAAATCACAGAGTATACAGTGTTGTTTCTGGGCTATGAACTCAACAACGAAGGTCGAGGTTTAGCCCCTCACTTCCTGGAGAAATGCACATGTTTGCGCGCTCCGACAACTCTGAAAAAACTACAATTGTTGCTGGGTTTTTAAATTTCGGGCGTACTTACATTCCCGATTATGCCCAGCGTATCAAGCCGCTATATGCCTTGGTTCAACCTACTTTTACCAAATCTTGCTGGCTACCAGAACATTCAGCCATTTTGCAATCTTTGCAGGCTGATCTTTTTGCTTCTAAATACTTATTGACACGTGATAACCACACAAACCTCGTAATCAGAATTGTGCCTGGCGCAGTGGGTTTCACGTACTTGACATTTAATGAGGGGACACGGTCCTTATTGCTTACAAGTCACACTTGTACACTCCAGCTGAAATGCGCTTTTCCACCGTTGAGAAAGTATTACCTGCAGTACAGATGGCGATTCTGAAAGAGAGAGCGCTATCGCAAGAGAAAATCATGTTGGTTGTCACACCGTATCCTGCCCTTGAGGCAGTGACAAAGGCCAGTGTACCGAATTCTAAAGCTTTGCATCCGCACTGGATACAATGGGCCACTTCTTTGACGTCTCCGGATGTCACATTCATCTTTGATGCCTCATTGCAGACTCAGGAGTATTTACAGTATGAATTTGTTCATCCAGCTCCTCTGTCCTTGCGCCCGCTTGAGGATTACCATTGTATCATTTACACTGACAGTTCGGCGCAAACGGCGACGGATTCTAAGCATGCTTATTCAGCGGCCTGCGCAATAGTGGCTGGTACCTTGGAGAATTAAAGTCTGATGTCGTGCATACACAGACATTAGGTGATTGTACAGCCCAATAGGCAGAACTACGTGCTCTGGTGCTTGCACCAGAGTTTGCTGATCCTCGAGTGACTACTCTTATTGTAAGTGACTCATACTACTGTTTTCAGTCCTTCAATGACAATTTATTCTTTTGGTCTCAAAATGAATATCGTGATTCCAAAGGTAGCACAATCAAACATAAAATGCTTTGGGTTTGAGTCGCAGATCTTAAACAACCTCTGCTGCTCGTGAGTGTAATTCATACTCTTGGTCACCAGCTCGTAGGGGTACACGCTGTAGGCAACAGTTTAGCTGATGAAGCAGCGAAACCAGCAGTGGCAACATATCTAGTAGCAGCAGTTACAAGATCCAAAAGTAATATTGACGAGGATATCTTGGCAGCTATTGCTGCAACAGAGAAGGGTGATAATTACCCTTGAGGTTTCCCTTCTAAATACTCTTATCATTTAAGTCCTGATAAAGTTCCCTATGTGAGAATTAACGACGTTGGTGACAGGTTGATTCCCAACGCGGACCACAGACTTTCCTTGATAACAGCCGCTCACGAAGGTATGGCCTCAGCCCATGCAGGCATCTCAGCGACTGTTACTATCTTCCAGCAACGTTACTGGTGGCGCGGATTGTATAAACTGACTCGTGATTACGTCCTTACTTGTGACATTTGCCAGCAGATTAAACCTTTGACTGCTGCGCGTCCCCCTCAAACACAATTGTACATATCTAATAAACCACTTGGGTGTGTTTATTTAGATCACTGCGGTCCTTTCTCCTCTGATACTGCGTAGAAGTACATTTTAGTTGCAGTGGATTCGTGCACACGTTTTCTATGGGTCTGGCCACAAAGGAGTGCTGATGCTCGAACTGTCATCAGGGATTTGTCTTTGTGGGAATTTTTGCATGCGGTACCCTCCATTTGGACCAAGGTCCGGCGTTCGCCTCTAAGGCAGACAAGGATGCTATGAGGTCTTTGGGGGTCCAAGTAAAATTTTCATCTCCATACCGGCCTGAGAGCAATTCTGTTGTGGAGCGAATGAACCGTGACTTAAAGCAATCCTTGACAGCTAGGGTTTTAGGTACTGGCAGGAACTGGTTGGCCCATTTGTATAGCGTTCAACGTACACTTAATAATCTCCCTAGGTCTCTGGGTGGGCGGACCCCATACGAAATGCTCTTTGGTATAAAAATGCTTGTCCCGGTCCTTGATGGTCTAGACATGGCGGCGTCGGCCGCACCCTTTGACGTAGATGATCATTCTGCTGTATTACAGAATCTACAAGAGACTCGAGACAGTCTTGCAAAGGAACACTTGCCCTCCACGACTGATGCTGCACTTCAGATTCAGGTAGTTGTCTGGCTACCTCGAGTTGGTGACCTGGTCCGTGAGAAGGTGGAGAACAAGAAGGAGTTCGGCCCCTCTTTTCGTGCACCTGTTCCAGTGCTTGGCGTGCAGGGTACAAGAACAGTCATTTTACCTCCACTTCCTGGTTGCAAGGAGAACAGGTACATCTCCATTGACAATGTCAAACTACAATGAGTAGCCGATTCTTATTAGTATGTCTCCAGCGGTCTCTTGTCCAGCAATGCTGAGAAATTCTCTTTTGGTTCGGCCAAATACGAACAGGCCTGACATTGACATCGAGATGCATACAGTTACTAATCCTTTGTTGACTCCACCAGCTGGTGGTACCCATGAAGAAACTGAGTATACTTATCCCACAGATGTGTCGTTGCCTGGTGTGCAAACAAGTGCAGTTGACCAGTCACGTTATTCTTTTGACACTGACTCTGCGACGTTGAATGCTCCATCGAAAATTTATATTTTTGCCGTTTGGTTTAAAAGACATTTTTTAATCCCCCCCTGGACTTACATTTGGCTGGTGCTCATATATATTTTTTTGTTTATGTCGATTGGCTTTGTGGTTCTATTTTTTCGTCTAGTGAATGGACATTATCTTACCGAAAGAACTGCAATTAGATTAATTGATGGAACTTTGGCATCCCACTTCTCATCACAGATTACGAAGAGGGACCAGACTTTTGTTAACATTACTGCCTGGCCTGTGTTAGATGGGATTGTATGGGATGCTGTAAAATTTTAAATTCATGGCCCTACAGAGGTGATTAATGTCCCCAATGTACTTCGTGTTTCTATGGGGGATGTTGTGAAACAAAACATACGCTCTGATGATTGGGATGTCCAAGCCGTTGAGGCTCTTTTTTCTGATTTGAAATATTATGCTGCTTTTGATGCTGAAGATTTGTATTTAGACTCAGCGAATTATGGAGAGTTATTTTGCTACCATCACTATGGCAATCATTTCCTGCATAAAGCAAATGCATTTAGAAATGTTGTTAATTATACACAATGGGAACATTGTCCAGCTCCCATTGAAGGCAGTTCCAAAACTCTAGTGAAAAAATGTACATATTTTACCGATTTCAGTGTATCTAAACCTGATGCCTTTTATTTTAAAATATCTTCTAAGTCGGCTTCCAAAGTTAGACTTACACACACTAAATGACTGTATTCGAAGTCCTTTATGGATGAATTAGCTTTAGGGGCTATGAGCTGTGGAAAGATACCATTGATCTTAAAAAGTGTTTGGGGTTCTAAAGCCTGGCAAGTCCAAGGCACAGAAGCTTTGCATCGTGCATGCCTTATCCCGAACCATATGTTATTTTTGAATTCTACTATTTTTCAAACCACCTGCTTTGGATTGGCTAATTATAAAAAGATGAATGCCCCTACTATTCCTAACCTGGTTGCTTATCCTTCCTGGTACAATCACACAGATCTGTCCCTTGGTGAATTGCAGTCACTAATTACTAATACTTCCTTCAATGTTTCCAACTTAGATCCCCACGGATGGTTATTATGGCAAAAAACTTAAGACTCATGTGAACATCGTTTTCTGGGACCGAGATCAGGCTACACACAGGTTAGGGTTGACCCCCGGTTTGAAACCTCCCATTATGTTACTAACTAACTATTCAGTAGGAAATTTATGGCACAGCTGGCTTAAACATTCCTCCTTGGCGTCAGTTAAACTTCATTTGTCCAAATTAACTGACGATGTAGATTTGAATGATTTTGTTGAGGGCCCTGTGGATGGCAGGTCCAAAAGATGGGTATATGCTATTTACAACGAAGTTTGGAAATTATCTCAAATTGAAGCTGCTTCTAGATTGAGCGCTATTGATCAAGCAAATTTAGAAAAAGTGCTTGCTGTCATTAATAATAGCAATAACACTCTTTCTTCCAGAATTTATACATTAGATAATATTGTTTCATCTGTTGTGGATATTGTACAGGATGACATGTCTGTCTTATACCATGGTCAAAATCAATTGCGTTCTATAATGCAGTTTGCATGGACTTTACAAACATTGAAGGCTGGGAAAGTTCCCTGGGACTACATGAATATATAATCTTTATTCTTGCCGTTTGATCTGACAGATAAACAACAGTTCATGTCCATGAAGGATGCGACATATTCACTATTGCATATTGAAAAGTTGGAACCTTTACCATTCTCTGTGGCCGAATCGAACTCAGCTGTGTGGCTTATCCATGGGTTACTCACACTACCGTTTCCATTGTTTAAGTTAAGTTCATGTATGAAACACTATGCCCTAGACAGATATGAACCACTAGGTACTGCTTTCCTACATGAAGTTTGGTCACTCCCCTTCACATACAGATGCCTGAGAGAGGGCAAAGAGGTGTATTTAAAAGGAGAGGAGTGCACTTCCACACCGGATCACTCAGTTTGTAGGAACATCCAATTGCATGGCGCTTGCAACGTTCACGCACTGAATTTAGCTTGCATTTTGAAGGGAAATCCTGTGCCAGCAATTACACCGACTTTCACGTTATTAGCCAACGGTAGCTATTTGCTTTTAAATAATGAGGCTTGTTGCGGGATGCTAGCAGGGATTCTATACATTTTAACTGTCTCCCAACGACTAGTCTGTTGTAAGAATGTGCTTTTCCCACCCCCGCATGGGAGACTCGATGCATCCATCAGGCCTTCCATACCAACCTTGAAAGCAGAGTTCAACAAGATGAGCAGAATAAGGGCTCTATTGTCTCAAAAAGAAGTTACCCTAACTTCCTCTCGTGAAACATTTGTCCTTCACGTAGCTAACACCCGCACCGAGGTGCATGCACTTTTAAATACTGATCTCCCACTTCATTTCGGAGCTCTGATTCACACTATATTCAATGCCTCGTCAACAACTGGCTTGGCGCATTTTTTCAAAGATGTGGGCTCTGGCCTTTTGACTTCGTTCCAAACAATATGTGGTGTGATACCGCCATTTTTTCATTTTATTTTTTCCAGCGCCTTCGGGTGGGCTTCCGTTAATCCTCACCTTGACTGCTGGTGTGCTGCTGTTGATTTGTTTGCTCCGCAATGGTTGCACGATCTGTGTCACACGACAGCCTGCCCTGGCTGCTCCAACTTTACAACCGGATGCTTGAATATTATGGACCACTACCTCGGGCCACTTTGAGTGTAGCCTATGGATTGTCCTTCCGGTTCTCGATCTTTACTTGCGTGCAATCTGTTTTCCATTGCCTAGATTGTTCCTTTGAATGGGCTCTGGATTTGTGCCTCTCAAATACGGCGTCTCCTGCCCCGGATTATGATCGACTGATGTGTCCCTTAGTGGCTCATGAGTTGGACTGTTCTGGTATCGGGATTATGGCCTGTGCAGCTACTCACGGAATCCTAGGAAATTGGGATATATATATGCAACAGCCCATGACTTTCTGGCGCAAAGTTATCTCGAAGAACACGCAAGTTGTCCTCTGATGGTGCTAGAGGCTCCAGTTACTGAAGAACATGTATGTTCATTTACTTTATTAGATTGGATGGCTGAATCATTTACTGAAGATTACAATGACTTCCTCTTGGAGGCTATTGCGACATACTGTGCCTATACGTTGATGGATTGAATTGGCGGTCGTCCATCTTCCGCACGTACAAACTTAAATTTCTCTACTTTTTATTTTTTTTGCTCCAGAGTGATCTTTTTATTTTTTAACGTTTTCCCAACACACAATTTCGAACTTTTCACTACCAATTATCCAGATTGGCAAGATATGAACTTGGTTCTGTCTCACTCGATCTTGAATTCTGCGTTCCTACATTGCTTCCCTATTTTGTTCGTGGTCAGATCAAGGGAGGGTCCAGTGAAGACAGGGTTTTGCCCGCACACATTGCTATGTTAGCATGCTAACGCCATCTTGCCACTTTGCTGCTTTTGCACACAACACTACAGGTAGCTGTTATTATAAGTAAAACTGCTTGCTTGCTTTTTCTTCACATGAGAACGGTCTGTTTTTCACATCCCTAGACTTACACCATGACCTTAGTCTGAACACTGTGTGCAGAAACAGTCAAGGTCAAATAACAATGTATCCTGTTGAATTCAGGTTGATCGGCCCACGCTCTAGACACAACAAGCACACAGCTGCAAATATCTGAAACTCGGGTGCCTTTAATATTGCATTGCATGCATGATGCTGGCACTCTTGGAGAAAACGTTTCCAGACACAGAGAGCAGTGCTGATCCTGTGATGTGATTCACCTAAGCTGATCTTGGAGGTTTGGGGTTCCCCATTCAAACCTAGAGACCTTCTATTATTATTATAAAACTAGCTTATAGCCAGGGGAGGGTGGTACACAAGGTATTATAGGACCTGTTTCCACTATCATTATAATATGATTTCTCCCTTTGTGTTTTATGGAATTGTAACAATGCTGATGGTTTTATGTCTAATCATTTGTTTGCTTAGGTTAGCCAAAATACCGCATCTTAGAGCACGTAGTTAAAAATAAACATTTTAAAACTTTTCCGTGTCTCTGATTACTCACGTTGTGGACTGATATGAGAATAACGACGAAAAGGTGTTCTTGATTACCACCATTTCTGAGAGTAACCTAAGTCGCTTGTTCTGGGTCGTCTAATCATTGGTAGCTTCGCTGTAGTACGGAGAACGAATGAGACACTGATTCTAGTCGGATAGGGGTTCTGGGTACTAAGGTGAGTTTTTTGGTACACCACAATTCACTGAGCTCCTGGTTTCCTGCGCATAGTTCTGTGCATGAGCAGAATTCCCGCAACATATTCTTCGGTATTACTGGAAGTACCTACAGGAGTATAAGCAGACACAGGCATATACCAAGTCAGAAAAACGCTAAGTCAAAAGCAACACACATCATAATTTCAGTAAAGTACAGATTGAAAACATATCCTGTAAACAACTGTTTATGATAGGGCAGAAAAACTCACCCACATTTTTGGACATAAACCCTCACCTCTACCTGGCGACAGCTCAAGGAAGGGGTCCCCACTCTAAAAAAAAAAAATAATAATAATAAGGTCATGTGTCATGCATTGGTGTAGTCATGCTGACACTGAACTATACATAAAAACATAGGTAGATGTCCACAACTTCAGTAATGAAACAGTAGAGCTCCAGTATTAGAGAAAGCTCCAGTTTGAAGAAAACGAGAGGCAGTGAGTCTAGGTGACTTGGTCCACTAAGCTGTGGTGAGCTCATGTTATAGTTGGAAAATCACATCTATAGTTGTGCTAGTAGCAGAACAGGAGCTATAAATCAAGAGCTGCAAATGGGTACGGGTCTAGGGAAAGAATACCTTTAGCGGTCCCGTTATGATTAATGTGTCCCCCGTTCAGTAAATGGTTAATAGAATCTAGCGAGCGGAAAAGAAGTTTACAAACAGTATCCATTAGGTGGAGTATAGTTCACGATGAAAAGCAGTCATCGTATGTGAACCAATAGTAAGCCCACTAAGTGTGAGGGGTTATGTCAGGAAACAAAATAGGCATCCCTTTCAAAAAAGTAAGTAAGCAAAAACAGTGATTAGATACTCTCACAAAGCTTAGCTAAGCGCTGTTAACTCACCTATCCGTCGGTACCCCGTCGCGGTACAGGAGCTGCGACCGGAGGTACCGAACGGACCGCGCAGCCAGCTTTTATGTGATAAACAGAGTTCTATGCTAACGCGATGCACCTGTGCGAGGACCCATAGGCGGCTATCAGTAGTGCCTGAGAAATGCAGATTCATGCACTCCAGCGCGCATGTCTACTATTGTTACACTGCGCCTATCACGCATACGCAGATCTAAACCCGGAGCAAGTAAACATATGAAGGACCCCGATTATCACATCTCATCGGTAATATTGGAAATGTGTACGAGGACCACTAACATATGTTGTCACAAGTGAGGCCAAAAAATAAAGGAAGTCAAAGAATACAAAATGCCTTTGCGGCACCATCATGCGCGCACAAAAAACCTCACACCAATCTGATTTAATACACAGCATATGTCAAATATCAGATTGTGTTATATTAAGAAAAATATTTAGCAGTGTGATGTATACTGCTTTAGAGGGTATGCCACAGTGCCAATTCATTTGTTGATAAATACGGGGTAAGTCATTAGTCTCATAAGGCTAATAATAGAATAATGGGAGCGAAAACTATTATGTGCCCACTAAGGTATAAGTGATTGAAACCCAGCAGTATGTTAGTGGTGTGAGAAAACATAAACATAGTACTTGTATATTGTCCCCCGACGATATATATTACAGCAAAAGCCAGGGAATGTCATCATTTAGCCCGGTCGTGTCACTGTGAAGCCTATGTATCCATCGTTCTTCTCTAGTTAACAGAAATTTTGAGAGATCTGTGATATGCGTAGGAATCCATGGTTGTTCAAGGACAGTTCATTGTATGTCGTTCTCAGAATGATTCAGATCCAGGAAATGATTAGTCATTTTGGTGGATCTTTTTTTTTTTTAATGCAAATAAAGGAGGTGGCAGTGGTACATCTCCAATATTGAGGATTCTCCAGTGTTTGAGAATACTCTTTTGTTATTTGGTTTGAATACCCGCAGTAGGTATTGACACATGTGAGTCTATTATGTTCTTCCTTAGGGGTTGTGACTTCAATCAAAAACTCTCTGTTGTTATTAGCTGCCCTCTTTTTGGATCTGCGAATTGTGCTCGGTGGATAATTCCTCTCTTTGAGTTGTGAGGCCAATTATTTGGCATGTTCCTCATATTTAATCATGGACGTACAGTTCCGCCTATCACGCAGAAATTGCCCAAAGGGCAAGTTCTCACAGAGAGCTTTCATCCTAAAGCCCTCTGTGAGAACTTGCCCTTTGGTCAATTTCTGTGTGTTAGGTGGAACTGTATGTCCATGATTAAATATGAGGAATATTAAAGATCTGATTGTACATACACGACCCACCCAAAAGAGGACAGACCATCAAGTATCCCTGTGGGGCTTACCACCCATTAAAGGGCACTTTCTGTGTGGTTCATGTGCTGTATGTCCACAAACAAAACATACTACTGAAATTGATATTGGTACCAATAGGCCATGGGCTTTGTCTAAGCATGCCAACTGCAATAGCGACAAACTGATATATTTGATCACATGCCTGTGTAGCTTGAGATACGTAGGCATGACCATGAGGAAGGTGAAAACCAGAATACTGGAGTATAAAAGTACAATCCGTTGTAAAAAAAGATCCACTAAAATGACTAATCATTTCCTGCCTCTGAATCATTCTGAGAACGACATACAATGGACAGTCCTTGAACAACCATGGATTCCTACGCATATCACAGATCTCTCAAAATTTCTGTTAAATCAAGAACAACAATGGGTACATAGGCCTCACAGTGACACGACTGGGCTAAATGATGACATTCCCTGGCTTTTGCTGTAATATATATCGTCCAGGGGACAGTATACAAGTACTATGTTTATGTTTTCTCAAACCACTAACATACTGCTGGGTTTCAATCACTTATACCGTAGTGGGCACATAATAGATTTTGTTCCCATTATTCTATTATTAGCCTTATGAGACTAACGCCTTACCCCGTATCTATCAACGATGAATTGGCACTGTGGCATACCCTCTAAAGCAGTATACATCAGACTGCTAAATATTCTTCTTAATATAACACAATCTGATATTTGACATATGCTGTGTATTAAATCAGATTGGTGTGAGGCTTTTTGTGCACGCGTGATGGCGCCGCAGAGGCATTTTGTATTCTTTGACTTTCTTTATTTTTTGGCCTCACTTGTGACAACGTGTTAGTGGTCCTCGTACACATTTCGGATATTACCGATGAGATGTGATAATCGGGGTCCTTCATATGTGTACTTGCTCCGGGTTTAGATCTGCGCATGCGCAATAAGCACAGTGTAACAATAGTAGACATGCGCGCTGGAGTGCATGGATCTGCATTCCTCAGGCACTACTGATAGCCGCCTATGAATTCTGTTTATCACATAAAAGCTGGCTGCGCGGTCCGTTCGGTACCTCCGGTCGCAGCTCCTGTACAGCGACGGGGTACCGACGGATAGGTGAGTTAACAGTGCTTAGCTAAGCTTTGTGAGGGTATCTAATCACTGTTTATGCTTACTTACTTTTTTGAAAGGGATGCCTATTTTGTTTCCTGACAGAACCCCTCACGCTTAATGGGCTTACTATTGGTTCACATACGATGACTGCTTTTCATCGTGAACTATACTCCACCTAATGGATACGGTTTGTAAACTTCTTTCCCACTCGCTAGATTCTATTAACCATTTACTGAGTGGGGGACACATTATGCATAACGGGACCGCTAAAGGTAGTCTTTCCCTAGACCCGTACCCATTTGCAGTACTTGATTTATAGCTCCTGTTCTGCTACTAGCACAACTATAGATGTGATTTTCCAACTATAACATGAGCTCACCATTGCTTAGTGGACCAAGTCACCTAGACTTACGGTCTCTCGTTTTCTTCAAACTGGAGCATTCTCTAATACTGGAGCTCTTCTGTTTCATTACTGAAGTTGTGGACATCTACCTATGTTTTTATGTATAGGTTCAGTGTCAGCATGACCACACTAATGCTTGACACATGACCTTCATATTATTTTGTTTTTTAGAGCGGGCCCCCTTCCCTGAGCTGTCGCCAGGTAGAGGTGAGGGTGTATATCCAAAAATTTGGGTGAGCTTTTCTATCATAAACAGTTGTCTACAGGATATGTTTTCAATCTGTACTTTACTGAAATTATGATGTGTGTTGCTTTTGACGTAGCGTTTTTCTGACTTGGTATATGCCCGTGTCTGCTTATATCCCTGTAGGTATTTCCAGTAATACCGAAGAATACACTGGATTATTGGTCTAGTATCTCTCACCTTGAGCAGCTACTTTGGAGTTTTCTTTTGGTCCTGATGAAAGCCCAGATACTTTATTAGATCACTGGGGCTGAAACATGTCGACCTTGTGTCAAAATCCATCAGTTTAATTCCATACTGCTGTTTGCACTGCTTTTTAATCCTACCAGTGCGAGCAAGTGAATACAGATTGAATGTTTTGCTTCCACTAGGTAGTTTTAATTCACTTTTTCCTGTTTCTTGCGCTGCGTTTTTTCATTTAACCTGATCCATCACGGGATTTTAGGATCCCCGTGAGTGTAGCATCTTCTACATAAAAACATCCCTGAGCTCCTTCCTCACATTGAGGGAGTTGTAGCCCTCAGTGGAACTAGGCTTTCCACTGGGAGGAGAAACCCATATGATGAAGCATGTCACCTATGGTGAGTGAGGGTATTCGTCCTTAAAGGGATCTCTCCCTTTGGGAGAACTTCTGTCAGAACACATACCGTTGTAAGGTTCACACATCATTATCATAGACTCGAGGATTGGTTGTGTTATAAAAGCCCAATGATAATTGCCAGCAACAATCGTCTGGGACGCCCAACAGGATCTTCCCACTGGAGTGATGCACAGCCTGCTCTTCTCGCAACAGAGAAGACCCTCCATGACGCTCTCCCTGCTGCTCGCGGTCTCCTCCACCAAGAACTGGACTCTTCATGTTAGACTTTAGAAGGTAAATTTTAAAGCAGGACTAACCTGATCCCTGTTTCCAACCCATGCTCCATCATGGTCGGCTTGAATTTGTAAACTTCACTTGGTCTCGCACAACCAGATAACCGCGAATGGAGCTTTGTGTTTTAGGCGCTTTACTTACCTGCAGTCTTCAAAGTTGCTCGTCTCCGGTTCTACTGATTGTTTTTTTGTTGTTTTGGTATCAAATAAATTACTACATTTTACTCTTTTATTCTACATTGTTGTGGGAATTTTCTTATGTTCTTTGTTCACTTTATTGCTGCTTATGTGCTGCATAAATACTTTACACATTGCCTCTAAAACAAGCTTGATTGCTTTTGCTCCAAGCTACCATATGGATAAGCAGAAGTTACTTTAGTGACTTTTTGTGGTACACTACAACAAAGATTGTGGCTTTTGCTTGAGTAGTGTTTCACTCCACTCAGCCAACTTCTCAATTTCTCACAGCACACAAACAATAATGTGTGGAAATCGGTTATTAGAAAATATACATAGATAAAAAATAAGCAATCTCTATGTTAAAAGAATATGTAACAATTTCTCAGACGACATAGCCTGCCATTTGAGGTTAGTCTTTATACGCACAACAAATGTGACAAGATAAAAACAAAATTTAAAGACATCTTTATTTCTCATTCACCTTCTGACCTCCAGTATGACTACTATAGGGGTGCTGCAGCACTCCTTCTTCCAGCACCTATGCATAGGATGAGAAGATGTCAGCTGTTGGACTGAGAAATGAATGAATGGGTGGGTGGTGAGGAAAAAAAGATTTAAACAGTGGCGGGCGGGATGCAAAGGACACGAGGTGGTGTAGGTCTCTTATGCTTAAGGAATTGACAGAGTAACTGAACATGGCAAGCGAGAAATCCAGCGGAAAGATTTAAGTCAACACTTGTTGTGCAAATACAATGTTTTGCTTTGGCGGCAGACCGGACTCTCCTAGAGGAAGAGGCATTGCAGCTTAATAATGCACACCTGGACTATAGGGAGTAAAGCTATAACTGGCATAAGTCAGTTCTGAATGGTCAAACACGGAGTTCATGCATTTAAGCTTTAGTCTTTTACACCTGACTGAAAATATACAGGCATAGAAATGAACACGCAGGAACAGTAAATGCAAATTCTGTGAATATTATCGTGAAAGTATATCCCAAGTTTTTTTTTCTACATTTTTATTAGTTTCACTCAGAGAGAGGAAGAGCAAGTACAGCATATCTTAGAAGATCCCTTCTCTGGTTGTACCCAAGAAGTTATTCAGACAATGTACGCCCTAATCAATACATGTGTAACTACATGAACCCGATTCAATGGGTCTTCCCCAACAAGCAAACAATCCCCCCTCCCATATACCCTACAACTCTTTAAAACAAAGCCATGCCGTATACCTCTAACCTTGTACTTTTGCCATGAAGTCCAGACATGAAGGAAGTCCAGTATTCAAACATCCCTTCCAATGCCCGGGCCGGCCCAACTCAAGGCTAGCTACTCCGCTAGTGCCCCTTTGAGCTCCCCCTCCTCTTGAATGGCCACACTTCTCGGGGAGCTCCCCGGGGTGACTGGGTTCGGCTCCGTCATGCAGTCCTCAAAACTCTCCTATGCACATGCTATATCAATAGAGCTGCTCCCCCTTTACGCCTGAGCACCAAACCAGTTTGCAAAACTGGCCCACTGAAGCTTAGCACGTCACTTCTCCACACTGGGACCCCAACTGACTTTCCAATGCATCGTAATTTCCCATTTATCGAGCACCATAGCCAAATCAATGAACATATTTTTAGGCTCACATTTGGCCGGGTGGGGGAACCACCACAGTAGATATTTATCAGGGGAGCAGGGTGCATTACAATGGATAACGTCATTGACACACTCAGTCATGTGTCCCAGAATCTGAAAAGGGTACGATAGGCACAGACCATATGAAACGTCTCCGTCCCCAACATGCCACATCAACGGCATTTGCACCTGTAGCCCAGTAATGTCTAATAATCCTGCCGGGAGAGAGATAAGCCTTATAGGAGGAAATAAAAGTTATTTAACTTGAACCTAGCAAGGACAGGACATGTTCCACCTGTACGATAGATAGTCACCCACCCAAGTAATACCAGCAGCTGCCCACTCAAAAAGCTCCCCACCATATGCCACCATCCAGCACCAACCCCAGCCATTGTAAAAGGTAAGTTAGGAGTGTACAGAGAGCAAGTATGTGTTATTTGCAAGCACCGCAGCCAACAATGTTGCATAATCATTAGCTCCCAAGGGATCTCCCAGGCAAGCTGCCAGCAAGTCAAAAGCATTAGAAATAACTCTTGGACGTGGGGACAAACGGGCCCACTACACTCCCCTTAGTCCATCAACAGCATACCCACTGGATAACCCACTGCATTTGCGCTGCCACAGAAGAGGACTCAAAATCTGGGGCCGCTAATCCACCCTCCGTCTCCACGCGTTGTAGCTTAGTCATCGCTACCCGACACCTGCCAGACCCCCACACAAAATCAGGATAAGTCCAAGACTCCTGAGGAACCACAGACTTTCCCTGAATCCCTGCCGGAGGTCACTGACACAATGAATCTGGGTGAAGGAGGCGGTGAAAATGGGGACAGGATGCCAGAAAACAAAACACTGCACTTCACTCGGTGCTCCTGGTTTCAATTGTCAGCACCCTGGGTTTTTTGTGATACTACTAATGCCAAACAGTGTAACTTAGTATGCCTAGATAAATGACATCAAACATTTAAGCACAGGTTTAGTCTCTTTTCCAGCCTTCCCAGTTATGAGTGCGGTAACGAATGTTTGAGAAGACCGAGAATTCAAACCAACATCTGCAAAGACTGGGAGAGCAGGAGCTGTAGCAAAAAAATGTAAACGCCCTACTCTAGAGCAAAGTAACCCACGAGAGGGACTGCAATGAGAAACAAAGTAAGGTGTGAGAAATGGAAGCCAGGTGCAAACTAGAGCAAAGTGTGGACAAGCCACAACAACCTCAAAACCTCACCGGGTCCTGATCTTCTGTGCTAACTGCTACTTACACTGTGTCCGTCTGTCTTATCCCATCAGTAGCCACCCATCACCCAGAAGTGTAATGCTGAACACTAGCATGCTGTTAGTCAAGATATTGTAAAATGTAATACTCTAATGCTTCTATAGTAGCCCATAGCTGCCATGTTTTTATGCTCTTGCTAACTTTGCTCACTTGATGGGTCCATCTTTGAGATGAGGCGAGGCACGCCTTAGCAGCCGAGGAAGACCCCCTAAAACTCACTGAGGATGACATTAAAAAATGAACAAGCTTCCTCTGATGAGTGTCAAAGCGCATTTAGGGAGATCTTTCCATAACCATATTATACCTATTTTCACTTAGGAAGGTAACCCAGTCTTACAAACGATGAAGTCAGAAGATTTTTAGATGCCATGTTGACCCAAGTTGTGAAAAGCAAGGAGTGAGTTGTTAGTTTCAATTCTAGGTCCGTAAAGGGAGTTTCTCAAAAGTGAAGCTTTGGCCTGAAACTGGACATTAAAATACTTAAGATTTTAACTATGACATGCACCTTTTATAGTGTGTACTGATCACCGACTACTAGTCCATGCATTCACCGCAAGCAGAATTTCTATCTGGTTATTTGCTTCTCAAGAGTTTAATTTCGTAATTAAATAGAAGGATGATAATACTGAGAAAGTGTTCCTAACTGTAATATTGGAGGGAAGTAGACAAGAGGATTTTGAATAAATGAAAAAAGATGACCAAGTAGCCAGAATAGCATTTTACATATAATCACCTATTGGGGAGGGAGGAATAAGTGGAGTTTATCAAATTGTAAACTCACTGGCAGTGAAAAGATTATACCATCAACTCTCCCTGGAGAAAAAATTGGGAGACTGTCCCACAAAGAGCACACATGAAAAAGCTTAACAAAAAAAAGTTAGGAACTCATTACTGGTGGCCCGGCTTAGACTCAATGATGGAGCACAAGGTGAGAGGCGGTTTCATTTGTGCAGCTAATGACACAATCTAAGTTCTGTGTAAACCACCACTGTCGTCATTGGAAGTATCAAAAAATCAATGCAGTAATCTAGCCTTTCATGTAATTGGGCCCATCAGTGACTTTGGTGTCAAAGGAACTTTGTCTTTGCTGGTTGATTACCATACCAGGAGTCTCGTGGCAAGTAGAGTCAATGAGACCACAACTAAAATATTGATACATGTTTTGAGGGACACTTTAAAGGGGGACGTTATGCTGGAGACACTCATAATGGAATACAATTAACAGATTTCTGAAATATGTATCAAATACTACACACCAAACTTTATTCCACCAAGGCATGTGGATGGTGTAAAAAACAGAATGTTTACAGATGAGCTGTGTGAATGGAGTGCGTGGAAAAGAAACTCTTGAGAATATGTTCTGGGAATACTGCACCCTTCCGAACATGGTGAGAGGCGTGCCTCCTTTTGTTTTCCTCAAAGACAGAGAACGGGGTACCAAGGTGGTCATTGTGTTGATAGAGCGTCGCAAGATTCTGAAATTTGTAGGGGTGCATCATATTCACCGTTAGTTAGCACCCTCATATTAATCAATGTATGTTTAGAAGTGTCATAGAAATGTATTGATGTAATCGTTTAACTTAGAGGTGCCATGTTAAGGTTTACGTGTAGGTCGCTTATTCATATATATGAAAATAGTGAACCAATGCTTAGAGTGTGGTTTAATAGTGTTTAATGTGTAAAGGCCTGATCACCTATATGCTAAAGAGAAGGCATGTTCATTCCTTATGTTAGCTAATGTTGTAGGCCGAAAATGATTCCCTTGGTAAAGGCTTTGGGTTGCAGGGAAATGTAAAATCTTAAAGATGTGAACTGGCTTTTCTCGTTCCCATGTTTCTGTTGCAGGTGTAAGGACATGTAGCTCATTAGGGAGACTAGATCTTTGTTTTAGGAGTTAGGATGCTGTGGGAAGCCAACAGGGGAGTGCATTGGAATGTGAGACTGATACATTTGCTGCGCAAGGTGCCTTGGACCCAAGGTCAAGCCAACCGTCGTTGGAGGCAAGCCAACTTTGTGGAAAACTACTGAGAGAAGACCTGGCTGAGGAGGTGTGCCGAAGGGCGTGTTCAATGATTTTGTTTTTTTTTATTAGGTACAGTGCCCCGTGGGTGGAGCAGATGAGGTGTAGATGGGAAGCTAGAAGGAGCATCTTAGAACGAGCTCTGACTAAGTGAAGGTACTTCTTAATGGAGTCTTCACTTCTGACACCTCTTTCCTTGATTCTCTTGCCTGGGATGGGAATGTTAAGTAGGGATGTCACCTTAGAGATAGAGTAGGGGCAGACTAACGTTTCTCTTTTGACTAATGATTCCCGATTTAGACATTGGCGTTACAATCGCCTTTTTGATGATTTTGGAATCTGTAATTCTTTTTGTTTTGAGTACGATGAGAATCTTACGTAGGCTAGCTTTTGCATTAGTGCCCATTTACCTTTTGCACCTGGTTTTGAGGCGTTTGTATGTTCAGTTATTTTTGGTTGTAATAAAATCTTACAAATTTTAGATTCGGAGTCAGTGGTCCTTTCCAAATGAAGTCTAATTTTGGCAGATATATTTTGATAATTGTGTTCATCCCCTCCACGCTATCTGGCAAATAAAAAGATCCTGGCGACCGGTGAGGATTCTTGGAGATAACCAGGTAGGCAAGAATCCGGCCTCATCAGTTGGTAGCAGAGTAGGATGGTTATTTCCGATAGTGAGGGGAGATCTAGATTAGGATAAGAGATCCTTGAGGCCCATAGAAGTCAAGTGATGGTGACTCATCAGATGGCGAGCAGCGGACGACGGCGGTTGATGGAGATTGACAGAGAGTAGCAGTGCGGCGGAAAGCAGCAGTTCGTGGAGGAGTGAGTATGAATAGGGTGAGATTTGTAGATTGCGGTGTTGTTTTGATGTGTGATGTCTTGCGGAGTTGGAGTGAATGTTGAGTGATTGTGAGATCAGGCTGAGAGCGCGCCCAGCCCGGGAAAGTCTTGGGCTCGACGAGTAGCTTAAGCGACTGTGGTGTAGAAGACACCCGAGGTAGATTTTGTTGACCACCGAAAGGGGACCGTGAGACGTCATCAATCACCTGGACCGAGATAGGGGGAGCGAATGTGTGAGTGCGTGAGAAACCGACGCTGGTCGTGGGTTGTTGCATATGGAATTTGAGTATTTGTAACCTATCAGAGGTGATTTTCTGGCCGGACGTGGACAGACAGTTGCCAACCGAGGTCGAAAACTTCGAGAGACTGTGGACGGACAGTCAGAGAAGTAACTTGTTTGGGACAAACGGTTATTTCAGCGTATGAATGGGACGAATGCAAGGGTGAGACGTGTGCTGTGAAGGAGGGGAATTGGTGCAAGCGGAGGACGGATGACGTCAGAATGTGCCGCGCTGGGATAGGTCGGTTGGTGTGAGTCGCGCTGTTATTGGTGGGGTTTGACATCAGGAAGTAAACGAAAACATTGTGTGTGATTGAAATTTGTTCATCATGAAATGTTGTAAAGTTTTCCGAGAATTGTGTAGAGGTGACAAACATGTGGTTACTCGTGGGGGAGAAGAGGCCCCTCCCGAAGATACTCCAGCGCATTATATGGCAAGAAATGTAGGGTTGCATACTATAATTTGGCTTGAAAATTGGCATAAAATGACCCAGAATGAAGGAGAGCTAGCTTTCCCGCGATATGGCTCGTTTAGATTGGAAGTGTTGTACCAGTTGAAATCTGTGATGGCGGCATTACGACCCTTGCCGAGACCAACTCAGTTTGAAGCGTTGCATGCGTGGATTAGAGCAGCGCATGATAGGAAGAGGGATCGAAGTCAGGAAAGGATGAAAAAGTCAATTAAGGCATTCCAGAATGCAAGATGGGATGCAGAAGAGAAAAGGTGGAGAGTGCAAACGATAGAAGGAGACAGGTTGTATCCCCTACAGGTAAAAACTGACGGCTCAAGGATAAAGAGAGTAGAGGAGGATGATGACAGTGATACAGACGATAGCCTGCTAGAGAGGTTGTTGTCCGAGAGACCACCTCCATACAATCCCGATTCTTGTGAGGGAAAATCGGCTCAGTCAGAAGAGAATAGTGGAGTACCGACTCAGTCGAAAGTGAGAATAGAAGGGAAGATCTCGACAGGAGCTGAGAGTACTAGAAACCAGCCTGTAGCAAGCACAGAGGTTGGGAGAGGTGCGCGGTTACCGGATGCTCTAAAGGTACCGGTCACCATTGGACCCATTGTTTCTGTTTACGACCCAGACAAGAGAAAGTTGGAAGCTCAGCGCAGTCAGTTGTAGGAACGAGGAGCGTGATTGAAGGGAATGGATCAGTGAGCGGGATGGAGCAAACTCCAAAGCCTATAGAATGGAGTACGCCATTGCCAGCTACAGCAGACTCCTCGAGGGGACAGACAGATGTGAGACCAGTGAGGCCGAGGTCTTTGGCCGAGTCAAGATCAGATTTGCTGATGTGGGCACCACCAGTGAGGAATCAGAATGTGAGAACAGCAGAAAGTGAACGAGGCACAATAGTGAATCGTTCAGTTCCTATGAGTATGTCAGAAGAGAGTAGATCTCAGGAACGGGAAGGTGATTATGATGAAAGGGATGGTGCACCTTGTAGGGAAGTACTGAAGGGAGCCCTGAAGGGGAAAATGGTAGATGTTGGGAGGCTAAAGGCAGAGGTAGACGAGATCATAAGTGGGAACTTGCCTCTTGAGAGAACATGCATGTACGAACAAGACAAGTTACTCTTTGTAGCGAAGGATGTGACTCGCAGGGCACGAACTGCACATGAGAAGTTGTCAGAATTGGCCAAAAAGTATGATGTGGACTTGTCCAAAACGAAATCATTGCAAGGAAGTCATAGATTGCAGTATAGTGATCAGGAATTGGAAGAAAAGAGAATCATGGGTTTGAGAACCCATATCAAGGATTTGATCATAGCAATGCGTGCATGGATCACGCTTGATAAGTGGGAAGAAAGATGGTCCAAGAAGAAAAGTTCGAGAAGAACGGTAGGAGAGACGCCACCCCCAGGTGGAGGGATGACGGAGGTAGGGAATTTCCCATTACGGGAGGTACAGAATGTAGGATATGTGCATGTACCGTGGAGTAGGGGTGATTTGGCTGCATTTACAAATGATTTTCCCCAGTTGAGGGAAAAGCCCGTGGAGTGGTACAAGCAAGTTGATCGGTTTGTCAAAATTTCGAAGGTGTTGTGGGTTGATTTGAACACATTATTTGAGATCGTGTTTCCGAGTGATTTATGGTCAGCATGTAAAATTGCTGTCGAGTGGCCAACCGCAGAGCCTGACAGGGACCCAATCTCGAATGGTCCGTCGCCCATTGTAATGAAAAAGTTTGAGCAGGTGATCACATGGTTGAAGTCAAAAATCTCACCTCAGGACATTGATTGGGTGAAGATAGATCGGACAGTGCAAGAGCCAAAAGAGACGGTGCATGAGTTTTATGAGAGACTTTTGCAGGCGTTTAAACAGTACAGTGGATTAGATGTGTTAGACACGAAGGACATGGGACAGTTTGTTTCGAAATTTGTGTTGGGATTGAGGCCAGAAGTTAGTCTCATGATACAGCAGCATTCGATTTGTTGGCAGAATAAGCCAGTGGATGAGATTTTACGGTATGCTAGGTACTGTAGTGATGAGATAGAATCAAAGCACAGGAAGTTGAAAGACAAATTGATGCTTGTTCAGATGCAAACAGCTCAGGGACAGCCGAATGGAGGGACCCTAGGAAGAAAACAGGGAAATAATCAAGGAGGAAACCAGAATGCCCAGGGTCAGGGAAGACCAAAGTCAATTGATCCTAAGACAGGAATGGATGTGGCGACATTGAAAAAGACCACTGCGTGTCATCTTTGTCACCAGATCGGACACTGGAAGCGCGAGTGTCCTTTGAACCCGTTAAATCAGATACAGCAAGAAGTAGAGGTAGTTCAGGTTCCTGTGGCGGACATGGTCCCTACAGTGACTCGACCAAAGATGGTCAAAGGGGGGTCTGGTGTTCCGCAGATGCAGGTTCCTCAACCACCTAGGATACCGAATACGCAACAGGGAGTCCGAACTTACCTACAGATGCCCATGTTTGAAGGGGGTGAGGCATATAGCCCAGATCCGTTGGCACGACCGTGCTTGAGAGGGGAAGAGGAATGCGTGCTTGGAGCAGTCTTGGAGGTAGATCAGAGGGGACCATTTGTGGAAGCAGACATTGATGGTCACCCTACAACCTTTTTGGTTGACACCGGTGCTACTCTGTCTACTGTACGGTCTGCAGTAGTCCCTGACCTACCCCTTTCGGGACAGTCAATCCAAGTCGTTGGTGTAGCAAATAAGAAAATGACTAGCCCATTGACCGAGCCAATTCCAGTGAAGATAGGAAATATCAGAGATCGCCACCAGTTTGTGGTGTGTGATTCCAGTCCAGTTTGCCTGTTAGGTAGAGACCTGCTGTGCAAGCTGAATTGCACCATTTATTGTACCCCAAAGGGGAGTAGAGGTACAGACGAGGGATGATGATGCGACCTTCAAGGTTGCGAATCAGCGTGTGTGCGTGGAAATGTATCCGGCATTGACAGTGGAAGAACTCCCATTAGATCTGAGGGATTCTGTGTCAATTGATGTTTGGGACCTCAGTGAAGAAGAGATCGGATTGGTCAAGGGTGTAGACCCAGTGAAAATTCAGGTTAAGCCAAATGTAGAGTTCCCTAGGACGCCCCAATATAATTTGTCACCTGAAACTATTGCAGGGATCAAACCTGTAATTGAGTCGATGATTAAGCAGGGAATTCTAAAGGAGATCATGGGTAGCCCATGCAATTCACCTATCATTGGACTACAGAAACCAAGTAGGAAGTTTAGGATCGTATAAGACCTGCGAAAGGTTAACAAGATAGCCGTTCCATGTTGTCCAGTGGTACCGAATCTGTCCGTGATCCTGTTTCAGATCCCATGTGAAGTTGAATGGTTCACAGTGATCGACTTGTGTCAAGCTTTCTTCTCGATTCCTCTACATGAGGAAAGCCAATTTCTTTTTTGCTTTTCGGCTGGAGAATCGTGTGTTAACGTGGTGTCGTATCCCACAGGGGTATACGGAGAGCCCGTCTATCTTCAATCAGATCTTGAAGAAGAATCTTGAAGGTCTTGTGTTGCCGCAGAACTCTGTTCTGGTGCAATACATTGACGATCTGCTTGTTGTGTCGGAGACCGAAGACGCTTGCAGGATTGATACAATTGCCCTACTGAATTATTTGGCAGAGAATGGACACAAGGTGTCTCCTAACAAGCTGCAGTACTGCCTGAGTGAAGTGCAGTACTTGTGCCACAGAATTGAGAAAGGCAGGAGAAAGGTGTCACCGGACCGTATTGAGGCTATCATGAATATGCCTGTGCCTACCACTCAGAGAGAAGTCAGAATGTTCTTGGAGATGGTCGGCTACTGTCGCCAATGATTACCAATTTCTCCTTTGAAGCGAAGCCTTTACAACGGCTGACACGCAAGGATGTGAGTGATCCGGTACCATGGGACGAAGACTGTTTGAGATCATTCTTGAGGCTGAGGGAAGCTTTGTGCTGTGCCCCAGCTTTGGGAATGCCTGATTACAATAAGGCATTTGCCTTATTCTGCTGTGAAAGGGAAGGTTGTGCATTAGCAGTCTTGACTCAGAGTCATGGAGGGGTCTGTAGACCAGTTGCCTACTTCTCAGCTACTTTAGATCCAGTAGCTTCTGCATTGCCCGGATGTCTCAAATCCGTTGCTGCAACAGGTGTCAGTATTGAAAGATGCAAGAATATTGTAATGGGTCATCCGCTTACAGTCTATGTACCACATTCTGTTGAACTGTTGATGACAAGGACTAAAACACAGCACCTCACGAATAATCGATTGACTCGCTATGAGCAAGTTATACTTGCTGCAGAGAATGTGACTTTGATGAGGTGTTCTGTTTTAAATCCTGCTACGTTATTGCCTATTCCAACCGTAGATGATGAAGATTGTGAGGACCATGATTGCCTCGATGTGACTGAATTGTGCACCAAACCGAGACCAGACATTGTTGATGAGCCGCTCACCGACCCCGATGAAATTTTCTTCGTGGACGGTTCATGTTTAAAAGACAGTGCTGGTCGACTGAGAGCAGCGTTTGCTGTATGTACCATCACAGGAGTGGTTGAAGCCGCTTGTTTAGCAGGAGTATACTCCGCGCAGGTGGCTGAACTTATTGCTTTGACCCGTGCCTGTTTGGCTGCTGACCAGATTCGGGTAACGATCTACACCGATAGTCAGTACGGGTTTGGTGTTGTTCATGATTTCTGGCAGTTATGGTCACAGAGGGGGTTCATGACATCTTCTGGTTCGCCCATCAGAAATGGGGAATATGTGAGACAGTTGTTAGAAGCATTGCAATGTCCCGAGGAAATCGCAGTTGTCAAATGTTCTGCGCACAGCAAGGGGAACGATTTTGTGTCACGTGGTAATAGCTACGCGGATGAAGTTGCCCGGTTTTGCGCAGAATATGAATGCATATTTACTGAAGGCCATGTAGAAAAGAGCCAAGAGAGAACCGACCTCAGCATGATGTTGACCATGGCTGATACATGGGAGGAACTAAAACGGGTGCAGGAGGAAGTTACTGACCAGGAGCGAGACAGTTGGATACGAGCTGGATGTGAAAAAGGAGATGTGGATGTATGGATTTCAAATGATGGACGAGCTGTGTTGCCACAATGTTTGTTGAATCCAATGGCACGACTGATACATGGTGCTGTACATCTTGGTAGAGACGTGATGAGGCGAGTGTTTCAACAGACCTGGTACAATCCGAAGTTTCGTGCAGTAGCTGAAGCTGTGTGTCAGAGGTGCGCTACATGTCAGCAGATGAATGCCGAAAAGAGAACTGCTGTGACTTTGGGCCACATTGGGAGGTCAGGAGGGCCTTTCAATAGGATGCAGTTGGATTTCATTGAGATGCCCAAATGCAATGGGTTGAGGTACATCTTAGTTGTAGTATGTCTCTTTTCAAGATGGGTGGAGGCTTACCCAACACGTAGATGTGACACACTCACCGTAGCTAAACTGTTGCTGAGAGAACTTATCCTGATGTTCGGTTTCCTGACCTGTTTCGAGTCAGACAGAGGGACACATTTCCATAGTGAGATCATGAAATTGCTTTGTGCTGCCTTAAGTGTGGATCAGAGATTGCATTGCAGTTATCGACCAGAGGCTTCTGGGATTGTGGAACAAGTTAATCGGACTTTGAAAGCACGAATGGCAAAAGTGTGTTCTTCAACATCACTGAAATGGCCCGACGCACTTCCCTTAGTTCTCATGAGCCTCCGTAGTGTTCCCGATAGGAGGACTGGGTTGTCACCTCATGAGATACTCATGGGGACATCAATGCGAGTACCAGCAATACCTGCTACTGCTTTAATTAACATCACTGATGACTTGATTCTCGACTACTGTAAGGGCCTGGATGACATAGTCCGTTCTGTGTCTCAGCAGGTGCAAGCAGCAGTTGTTCCAGCCGCAAGTGACCTGTGCCACGACCTATGCACAGGGGATTGGGTGCTTGTGCGTAAACACGTGAGGAAGAGTTGCCTGGATGCTCGTTGGCGTGGTCCGTACCAGGTAATACTGGTTACGAACAGGGCAGTGAAGTGTGGGGGACTGCCGAACTGGGTGCATGCCTCCCATACCCGCAGAGTTCCAGCACCCTTGGAAGATACAGTCCCTCTCGTGAATGAAAATCCAGCTGAGGTGGCAGAGCCATCTGAGAGGGCAAGCCAAGCTGTGAGGGTTGCTAATGCAGTTGGTTGTGCACTAGACCGAGCTGAAAGGGGATGTGCAAATCGAAGCCCTGAATTTGACTCAGACGGAGAAAGTGTTGTTGTGGGTGAAGTAGAGTCAAATTCTGCTGAAGAAGGAAGTAGTGCACAGGGTACTCGAAGGGAGCGCAGCAGTGCCACTGAAGCAGATAGAGTTTGGCCCGTGAACCAGGGACGGATAAACTTGCGATTGGTACCTGGAAGAGATCTTGCCCCAGTTTCTGAAACGTCTGAATCTGAGCAGAGTGACGAAGAGCGAGGTCGAGTCAATCTGAGAAGGTCAAGGAGAGCAAGAGTGCCGTGTCAAAGGTACGCCTCGCCGGAGTGGACATACGCTGTGACTGATGCCAGGCATACCGAGCACGGGGAGGCTGAGATCCTTGACACTGATCAGCAATTCTCCGAACTTGAAGATAGAAGTGCTACTGAGAGTTCCAGGATTGGAAATCGAAGGAATATTGACCCTCAATATTCCGAATCCACCGCTTCTGAGTAAAGTTCGTGAGTTGATTCTAGAGACGCTGGTTTTTCTGACTTTTGCTATTGTACCACCACATCAGGAGTTGGTGATGCTTCATCTTGAGATTTTGCAAGGAGTTTTAGAGCTGTTGGGAGCGAATATCATTCTGGATTAAAAGTAAAACTTTTGTTGTGCATAAAGGTCCAAAAGAAGAAGATAACCTAGGCCCGAGTTGAAGAAGAATAAAGTTAGGAACTTTCCGTCAGAACACTGAAAGAGGGCTAAGGAAGTCTTTTTGTGGACTGTGTAAATAAGGAACTGAGAATTGCTAGGGGACTTACAGCTTCAAAGCGATGTGTGAACTGGTTTGACAGGAAATACTCTGATGAGATAAGAGACTTTTCCTTGTTGCTGTTAACTGAAATCCTGAGAACGTTGCAGAGATGGCGGATGCTGGAAAAACCCACCGTAGAGCTAAATTAGTGATCGGTACACTTTTAGGGGTAGTGATAGCTGCTATAGTTGTGATAGTGGTAGCCTCATATATCGTTTCCCATGAGCAGGAGGGGGAGGTACAGGGGACATCTTCATGGTGGTAACCTCTAGCTAGACAGAGGTTACTTTAGGAGCTCAAAGACTTGAAGAGAGTCATAGGTTTCATATGGATCTGTCCAGAAGTAACTTTAAGCTTAATGCTTATGCGAAGCTGTTGTATGAGTATGTTGATGCGATGGATGCGAAAGATTGCTATGTGTGCATGCAGCTACCTTCTTCCGTGGATGAGGGTATTAGATACCATCATCTTCCACTAACTTATGGGATTTCTTGCAGCCTATTGCTTAGCATCTTTTATGAGAGAAGACAATTTGAGTATTTCTTTTCAAATTATGATGCAATACTTCCTGAAGTACCGGCATATAAGCATTTTAATAAGTACGACTATTATAAGTCAGAGGACAGACTTCGGAAGTATTTCATACCGACTTTGAGTTTGAATACAGTTTATGCCCACCGACATAACCTAACGTGTTTATTGTCGGAAACAGAAAATAAGTTTATTGGCCAGATAGAGGATAGATATAGAAAACTGACTCAGACACCGAATACAGGAGAGAGTCCAGTAGATTGGACTGATGAGGAGAAGTTACACAGATCTAAGGGAAGTTATGGACCCATAGCGCTAGATCAGACGGGGAAGTTGTGTGTGAGACATCCTCAGCCTTCTTATGAAAAAGTCTCGGTAGGACAGAGTACGTGCGATCATACCTTTACCATGGAGGACTCTGCTAAGAACTTTTTGCAAGGTCCGGTGCAAGTGATTCTGTAGTTTGGGTTAGCCACTCCCTATTTACAACACTAAGTTAGCATAACCGAGCCAACTGTTAGAAAGCCAGCTTGCCGTTTCTGCTGCTTTGCACGCGACACTGTTGTTATATGTTATTCATTTTATAAATGCTTACTCGACTTTGCCTTACAGGATAACAGTTTGTTGTTTAACATTCTTAACACTGTGCTGCGACCTTCGTCTGTACATCATGTAAAGAACAAGTCTAGGACACTAGACGGTGCAGAGTGTTGTGTTCAGATTCATCGTACCACTTTTTAGACATATCATACATGCAGCTGCCAATATCTGAAGGACAAGTGCTTTTAATATGGCAGGACAGAATGTTTTAGATTCATTCGAACAGAAGAGCTGATGCATGAGAGTGCCTAGCTGATCCTGTGATGTGATTCTACTAAGCTGATCTATACGGTATGGGGTTCCCCCTGTTAGCCTAAGAGACCTCTAATTAGTATAATAAACCTATTAGTTACTAGAGAAAGGAGTGTGGCTGTTTACCACTGTCATTATTATTATGATTGCTCCTTTCATTGTGTATGGTATTGTAACAATGCTGATGGTTCTGATCTTAACCATTTGTCTGCTAGTGTTAGCCAAAGTACTGCATCTTAGGACACGAGGTTTATAAAATAAACTCTTTAAACTTTACCGTGTCTGTATTATTCTGTTGTGGACTGCTAAATAAGTACAAACAGGTATTTCGGATTCCCACCACTCCTGAGAAATATCTAAGTCGCATGTTCTCGGTTGTCTATACATTGGGACCGCCTACCTAGATCTAGGTTAACGAATGGGACACTAAGCTAGTCGGATATGGGGTTCTTGGTTCTGAGGGGAGTTTCTGGTACACCACAATTCTCTGAGGTCCTGGTTTCCTGCGCATAGTTCTGTGCATAAGCAGAATCCCTGCAACATGGCGCCCAACGTGGTTATGTTCTGATACGCCTTATTAGTGCTTTTATTAGTCCACAACGCCCTCACTCTGGTTTCCGGATAACGAGAGTGACGGCTTAATCTACCTAGGTTTCGACTAAAGGTTCGTTCAAGCTTGATAATTAAAAAGATTAGTTTTTACTGAACCCAAGTGCTACTGTAGAACTTGCCGTTATTCTTTAGTGTGTCCTAATGGCGGTCGATATAGCCGCGCATAGTCGGGTTCCTCTACGTCAGCATTTGAGGACGTATGGAGTGCCTGATGACGGGCAGGCTGTGGTCTTTGTGGTTGCTGCTGACGCAGCGCACCCTTATGAGTTGTTCTACTCTTGGGTGACTTTTCCAGAGGTGAATGCGGACGATGATACGTTCCACACCTACACTGCCACACAAGTATCTGCAGCTTATGCTCCGTATAGGACACTAGAAATACCTATTTCTGCCTGGCAGCATACCATTTAGTTTAATGACGCCCTTCCCCATACGGTGGCACCGCCAAGACTGGGCCCTTTGTCCATTGCAGGGGGTGATTGGCCGGTGCTTGCCGGTTTTACACCCCATCCCAACTACTTGACGGTTGGGGTGGCAGACTTACGGGTACTACACACTGCCCTGATTACGGTCCATAGGGCTTTAGTGCAGTACGTGTCTCGCAACGTGCAGGTGGGGGCACCTGCGGTTGCGGGTCACACGAATGAACACCGAGCCGTGATCATTAGTCCTGTGATGGTTAATGCGGTTGTAGGCAAGCGCCCCCAAAGTAAGGATGAATTTCCTTACTGGCTTGCTGAAAAGTTTGATCAACTGGAAGCCGTGTTTCCAAACACTTCTCCTGTGGATAAACACAGGATACTCACCATTACATTGCCGAAAGATCTACTACCTGATATTGTCGATTGTAACAATTGGGGCCTGTACTACCCTCTGTCATCAAGAAAGTTCAGGAAAATCATGGTGCAGAGGCGGCCATTGAATTGGGAATGAGGCTTGTCGACAGCTTCGATGTGGTTAGTTCCATGATGATGGGGAACCTTAAATGAGATGCCATGCAGTTCCAAGTAGGGAATATGCTGGAACTTGTGGATCCTGCCAACAGGCCCAGGGAATTTGCAAAAATTATTGCAAAAGCCTACAGGATGGTGGGACGTAGAGCCCTAGGCGTGAAACCCACCGTAAAGATTCCTGATGTAGTACAGCAGACTAAGGTGAGTTCGTCTACAAAAGACGAGAAGCCCAAGTTTCCGAAGGAAAGTTGGCGAACCAAAAAACAGGGAAAACAGCAACAGAAGCGTAGGTCGCGTTCTGCTTCGCCAGTTCAGTCGTCAACTGAACGTAAATATGATTTGCGCGATCGTTCTAATATTAAGTCACCTGATAGATTTCAGGTTTCTGAACGCTCTCCTCGTTCTTCACAGGAAACATCGGCTTCACAATCCGGTGGCGGAGACCGTGGAGGAGGAAGGGGTGCCCAAGGTCGTGAGCAACCCCGCCAGATTGACGTAAAAGGCAAGCAGGACGACGCTGCGCGTCAAAGACCTCCGTTTCAGAAAAAGAAAGTTGCTGCTCTAACAGCGAGATATGCCTCAGATGGTACGGACACTGCTTCAGAACCGGACATGGGCTCTAACGGTGTTAGACAGCGCGGCGGAAGTTACAGTAGTGCGGCAAGCACTGCGTCCGTATCTGGAGGTGACAGCAACTGATACATATGTGAGTGTTGAAACTGCTGATACTCGCGTAGCCCCCCCTGAACGGATGTTTGACATAATCCTTAAAATAGAGGGTGACATACATCGTAGAATTAGAGTAGTTTTTGGGGATAATTTGTCCTCCACTTATGACATTCTGTTAGCGGAGGAGGATTGGCCTCCGGCTTTCATTTTAGATGCTCCTAGAGGGGAGGTGGTGATCCTCCCCGCTTTTGGGCACATAGTGCCTATGGAACATTCTAACAGGTTGGCCGGGGAGCGGGCGCAGGTGCAAGCGCCTGCGTTGTATCGCAATCAAGTGGGCTGGGATAAAATTTCTCCCGACCAAACGATTCCGTTGCGGTCCGATCCCCAGCCTCAACCCCAATATCCCATGTGTCGCGAGGCTAGATCTCACGTCGCGGCTATCCTTGAGCAATTGGAATATCAGGGAGTAATTGAAACTTGTTTGTCACCTATGAATAACCCTTTATTCACTGTGACGAAGCCTGACGGGTCATACCGCCTAGTTTTGGATTACCGGCACTTAAACTCTCACTGCCGGACGTGCGCGGTACAGAATACTCACGGGTCGGCTCTCGTCGATAGTGTTGTGAGAAAATGGTTTAAAACCACACTTGACATTTCCAATGGCTTTTACAGCCATAACCTGTCCCCTCAGAGTAGTGAGTGGATGGCTTTTACCTCAGGCGGTAAACAAAGAAAGTTTAAAAGGCTTCCTATGGGCTATAAGAACAGCCCTGGGGTCTTTGCTGCTCGAGTGGTCTCACTCCTAGAGTATATGGACCCGGATGCATACTCGTATGTTGATGACATCTATCTAACAGACGACGAGTTGCTTCCACACCTTGCTCGCGTGGATAACATAATTACTATGTTTGCAGACTTCGGATACAAATTAAATTTTGCGAAGTGCCACATTGCCGAGCTCACAGTGTTGTTCTTGGGGTACGAACTCAACAGTGAGGGTCGCGGCTTGGCTCCGCACTTCCTTGAGAAGTGCGCACGCCTTTGTACTCCTACAACGCTGAAAAAATTACAATCATTGCTGGGTTTTCTGAATTTCGGTCGTACCTACATTCCTGATTATGCCCAGCGTATCAAGACACTTTATGCCTTGGTACAACCTACTTTTACCAAATCATGCTGGCTGCCAGAGCATACAGCTGCATTTCAAACTTTGCAGTCTGATCTTCTTGCTTCAAAATACTTACAAACTCGTGATAACCACACTAACCTGGTCATTAGAATTGTACCAGGCATAGTGGGTTTCACGTACTTAACGTTCAATGAGGGCGACACCGTTCCCATTGCTTACAAATCTCATCTGTACACTTCAGCTGAGCTGCGCTTTTCCGCTGTCGAAAAAGTACTGACAGCAGTTCAGATGGCGATCCTGAAAGAACGAGCGCTATCACAAGGAAAACACATGCTGGTGGTAACACCGTACCCTGCCCTCGAGGCAGTCACAAAAGCTAGTGTACCAAATTCTAAGGCTTTGCATCCAAGGTGGATACAATGGGCAACTTCCTTAGCTTCGCAAGACGTCACATTTATCTTTGACGCGGCGTTGCAGTCTCAGGAGTTCTTGGATTATGAATTCGTTCATCCGACTCCTTCGACATTGCGCCCACTTGAGGAGTACCGTTGTGTCATTTACACTGATGGGTCTGCGCAACCCGCTACTGGATCGAAGCACGCCTATTCAGCTGCCTGCGCAATTGTTGTGGGTACTTTCGTGAATGGAGAGTTCCAATCTGAAGCTGTGCATACACAGACATTGGGTGATTGTACCGCGCAGTTGGCTGAAGTTCGTGCTCTAGTGCTTGCACTGGAGTTTGCTGACCTTCGAGTCCCCACTCTCGTGGTGTGTGACTCGTTCTATTGTGTTCAATCTTACAATGACAATCTACATTTTTGGATTCAGAATGATTTTCATGATTCCAAAGGTAGCACAATAAAGCATAAAACGCTTTGGGTTAGAGTGGCGGCACTTAAAGAACTGCTGCCACACTCTTGGTCACCAACGAGTTGGCGTCCATGCTGTCGGTAACAGTCTGGCTGACGAGGCAGCAAAAACAGCAGTGGCGACATATCTAGTAGCAGCAGTTACAAGATCAAAAAGTAAGATCGATGATTGTGAGAAGTTGGCCTGATGTATGATGTCACTAGTTCTAGTGTACACCTTATATCAGTCCAAATACCCTTATGGTGATTGGTTGTAAAGTCAACCTTATAGACCAGCTATCCTAGTGGTAGCATGGACAAGAGCAGTCTTAGGCTAAACTCTGAATGGCATGTGAAGCCAGCTGTGATACCATATATAATCCCTTGAATACCAAATGAAAGGACACCACAACAGATATATATATAAAATAAAGTGTATTTATTCTAGACAAACCCTCAGCACTCTTTATGAGATTAGAGGTAAGTACAACACAGTCTTATTTATGCATACATTAAGTCACACAGGTAAGTACAGTTAGGCCCTAGGGGCCACGCAAACCATATACTAAGTAAGTGGTATAAGGACCACTGTCACGGAAATAGGATAGGCCTAGGGAATCGCTGGGGCTACACTATACTACCAAAGGTTAGGAAGTGGGAGGCCCACGGGATTCAGGTGCAGAGTGGAAACGCTCACGCGTAATGCGTATAATCGATAGAAATAGTACAGTTTTGAATTAGATAGATTTAGGACACTTCCGGAGTAGCTAGGAAGTCGAGACTGGAAAACTAGACACTAGGATAGTCACTACCCTGATGAGCACCGGAGTACCCAAGTTACCTAGCCCACAGGCTGCGGGTGCATAGGTGTGAAGTTGCGTCGGGTTTCGTCGTCGACTCCTATGGATGCCTGAAGAAAGATGCTGACAGGCAGTCAGTGAAGAGTGTCCGGTGGATCCCAAGGCTGGGATCAGGAAGAAAGGATACCTGCAAGCAGAGGGGACAGAGTCAAGGTCACTAGCCAGTGACCACGTGGAACCAGGAAGGAACCAGGCGATGTCGTGAAGATTGCAGGTGAAGGTGAAGCTTGTCGCTGCAGCCACGAGGACCAGGGAACGTCGAGGATGACCAGGACCAGGAGGCGAGCTGTCCCACGAAGGCTCTTGCTGTCAGCGGCGTCGAAGTTGGACTAGGACTCACCAAGCCTTGGCAAGCGGAACCCACGAAGAACGGAGGACTTGCTTCCGGTGCAGACCAGGAAGGTCTGGGGTGCTTCTTCTTTGCAGAGAAGCGGGAGCCAGTCTGGAGGAGCCAAACCAGCGCTGAAGATTTCAGGGTGCATCGTCTCAAAGGCCACTAGCCAGCGGGCAAGCAACCGGACAGACGCGGCAAGCAGGAAAATGCAGAAGGGCCCCACGCAGGACTCGTCGAGTGTGGGGGGCTGATCTTCGGTGCAGATGGTGCTTGGGGTTGGGGCTTCTCAATCCCCGGTGCACAACTTCGAGGGTGCCTCAGAAGCTGCGCTTGAAGATACTAGCCACTTTTCCCAGGTAGCCGGTCCCACGTCTCTCGTCGCCTCCACGGATCTCAGCACGGCTGTGGATGTGGATCAGGGTCGGAGAAGTCTGGAAGTCAAGGCTCTGGTCGGGCTCTGCAGTCGGTCCCTCGTAGAACTGGAGCAAAGCAAAGGGTAGTCTCTTGATGGTGCCTGTTTGCACAGGGTAGCCACTCCTTGGCCACAAGGGAGATTCTTCAGTCTTCTTCTTTCGTCGAATGTCGAAGGTCCAGAGTTTCTGTTCAAGTTGCAGGTTCAGGATAATCTAAAGTCTTGAGGCCCAACTCCCACTCTTATACTAATCTGGGGGGCTGGGATACCTGCTAGGTCACGCCTTATGGGTGGGACCTGGGAGGGGGGTGGTTACACCCCCTTCCCTTTGTCCAGTTTCGCGCCAGGACTGGGGCTGGAGTGCCCCAGCACCGGTTTGAACTGGACTATGCATGGGACACCTTGTGTGCCCCAGGCATGTCTCATTCCTTTCAGCCCTCCCTGCCCCAATACACTAAAGTCTGTCTGGGGAGGTGCTAGCACCTCCCCAAGCAGGAAACCTATTGTCCAAGCCTCCCTTGCCGGGATCACTCCCAGCAGCAGGAGGTCAGACTTGTGTCTGTGGCAGCAGCATCCATTTTGTGATGCTGAGGCTTTGGTTAGAGTTAAACAGCAAAGTAGGATTTTAACATGTCTCTCCCTCTAGAAGGGGGGAATAATATCCTCATCACCAGAAATGGTATGGGGGTATTATTCCAAAGTGTTAGACACCTTACACGACATGTTTTGATAAAGCCAAACCATAGTTACCATAACCGTTTAAGATTATAAGGCACTTTAAGAGTATATGGTAGGCTATATCATAGAACAGCTATAAGGACATGGTTCCGAAAGCTGCAGACAGGCTCAGCTCATGCTAGAGCACCATCTCACATGTTACCAAGCACTCTGCCTCCAGGATTGTTAAAGCCTGCCATAGGAGTGGCTGATAGGTACACATGTGTCTATATATAAGGTAGGTATAGGAATACTACACCTAAGCAAGGGGTGATTACACGACCTTGCCCCAGCTGAGTGTTCAGCCAGTTGTGTCTGATTGGAAGGCCAGACCAGGGGTGGCATAATACATGCTGCAGCCCCTGGGAGGCCTAGGGTACACCTATGCCCTGGGTACCTAGGGTACACTGTACAGGGTCCAATAAGGTGATCCTTACCAATTGGTTATGTACCTAGGGTACATGGAGTCCATTTTAAAGAGAGAGCAGACAGCCTGAGACCCTGAATGGCAGGATCTCAGGCCAACTAAGTCGAAAAACCAGCTAGACACTAGGCAAAAAGTTGGGGGTAACCATAGTCAGATATCCACCTTCCTACAATGATGACATCTTAGCGGCTATTACTGCTTCCGAGACCGGGAAAAACTTTCCGAAGGGTTTCCCTTCTCGCTACCATTATCGCTTAAGTCCTGATAATGTCCCGTTAGTGAGGATTAACGACGTTGGTGACAGATTGATTCCCAACGCGGACTGCAGACCATCTTTGATATCAGCTGCCCACGAGGGTGTTGTGTCTGCGCATGCCGGAGTGTCGGCAACTATATCTCTTTTGCAACAACGTTACTGGTGGTACGGTTTGTACAAACAAGCGCGGGCATACGTTCTTAATTGTGACAATTGCCAACAGATTAAACCTTCTTCTGTAGCGCGTCCACCACAAACACAGTTGCATATATCTAATCAACCACTTGCGTGCGTTTATTTAGATCACTGCGGTCCTATTACCTCTGATACTGCGTACAAATATATCTTGGT
The DNA here is from genome assembly GCF_964204655.1 of Triturus cristatus. NCBI lineage: Eukaryota > Metazoa > Chordata > Amphibia > Caudata > Salamandridae > Triturus > Triturus cristatus. Next base: position 762,605,282 of record NC_140581.1, on the reverse strand, counting down.
TGCAGTTGATTTGTGCACACGCTTCCTGTGGGTATGGCCACAAAGGAGTGCTGATGCCAGAACTGTCATCAAGGATTTGCGTGTCTTTATAGGGAGTTTTGCATGTGGTACCCTTCATTCTGATCAGGGTCCTGCGTTCGCCTCAAGGGCATACAAGGAGGCCATGAGAGAACTGGGGGTCCAAGTCAAATTTTCGTCTCCATACGGGCCTGAGGGCAATAGTGTTGTGGAGCGGATGAACCGTGACCTAAAGCAATCTTTGACAGCGAGGGTATTAGGTACAGGCCGGAACTGGCTCTCCCACTTGTATGACGTACAACGTGCACTTAATAATCTCCCTAGAAGGTCTCTGGGTGGGAGGACCCCGTACATGATGCTCTTTGGAGTGAGAATGTTTGTCCCGGACCTTGATGGTCTAGACATGGCGGCAGCAGCCGCCCCTTTTGACCTAGATGACCACTGTGCTGTATTGTGGAATCTACAAGGAACCAGAGACACTCTAGCGAAAGGACACGTACCCTCTACATCCGAAGCTGCGCTCCAGATTCCGGTAGTCGGCTGGCTACCTCGAGTTGGTGACCTGGTCCGTGAGAAGGTGGAGAACAAGAAGGAGTTCGGCCCCTCTTATCGTGCACCGGTCCCGGTGCTTGGAGTCCTGGGTACGCGTACAGTTGTTTTACCTCCACTTCCTGGTCGCAAGGATAACAGGTACATCTCGATTGACAATGTCAAGCTACAGCGGGTGGCCGATTCTCCATAGTATGACACCTTCTGTTTCTTGCCCTTCAATGCTGAGAAACTCTGTTGTGGTGCCACCCTCTAACATCTTGCCTGAAGTTTCCATTGAGATGCTTGCAGTTACTGGTCCTTCTATGCCATCTAATGCTGGTGGTTTACCGGATGATCCTGAGTATGCTTATCCAACAGAAGTACCTTTGCCTCTATTACATTCAACAACAATTGCCCAGTCACATTCTTCCTTTGAAACTGAATCATTGACTTCCACTGCCCCTTCCATAATTTCTAAATTTTTTGCCTGGTTCAAGAGACATTTTTTGGTTGCACCTTGGACTTACATCTGGTTGGTGCTAATAAGTATTTTTTTGTTCATGACCATTGGCTTTGTGGTAGTGTTTTTTAAATTGATCAATGGACACTACCTGAATGAACGATCTACAATTCGCTTAATTGATGGAACTTTAGCCCCCCATTCCTCATCACACATCATGAAAAGGGACCAGACTTTTGTGAACATCACCGCCTGGCCTGTACGTGATGGAATTGCTTGGGATGCTGTGAACTTTCAAATTCATGGTCCCACCGAAGTGATTAATGTACCAACTGTTTTTCGTGTTTCTATGGGTGATGTAGTTAAACAGAACATCCGATCGGATGATTGGGATGTGCACGCGATAGAAGCACTGTTTTCTGATTTGAAATATTATGCTGAATTTGATGCTGAAGATTTGTATTTAAATAATGCAAATTATGATGAACAATTTTGCTATCAACATTATGGCACACATTTCCTACACAGGGCAAATACCTTTCGGAATTTTTGTTAATTTCACTCAGTGGGAACATTGTCCTGTCCCTATGCCTGGCAGTTCTGCCACTTTAGTGCAAAAATTCACATACTTTTCGGATTTTAGTGTGACTCACCCTGCCTCTTTTTATTTTAAGGTGGCGGTAGAACCAGCTTCTAAGGTTAGACTGACACACACCAAATTATTATATTCCAAATCCTTTATGGATGAATTGGCTATTGGAGGTTATGACCTCTGGAAAGCTACTGTCGATCTTAAATCGGTTTGGGGAACTAGACCGTGGCAGGTACAAGGAACAGAAGCTTTGCATCGTGCCTGTCTTATCCCAAATCATATGTTATTTTTAAATTCAACTATTTTTCAGACCACCTGTTTTGGATTGGCTATGTTTAAAAAATTGAATTCCCCCACAATCCCGGATCTGGGTGCTTATCCTAATTGGGCGAATCACACAGATCTGTCCCTTACTATGTTGCAGTCCCTCGTCTCCAACACCACCTTCAATATTTCAGCAATAGATCCCGAAGGATGGTTGGTATGGCAGACGGGTTCAGATTCCTGTCAACGTCGGTTTCTGGATTTGACACCAGGGTATACACAACTTAGAGTAGACCCTCGTTTTCCATCGTCACACACGGTAACTACCTACTCTGTAGGTAAGTTATGCCAGTCATGGTTGCAACATTCCACATTAGCTTCAGTTAAGCTTCATTTATCACGGTTAAATGACAAAATAGATTTAAATGATTTTATTAAGGGTCCTGCGACTGGCAGGTCCAAGAGATGGGTTTATGCTATTTACAATGAAGTTTGGAAGTTATCGCAAATTGAAGCTGCTTCTAGGCTACGTGCTATTGACCAGGCCAATATGGAGAAAGTATTGGCTGTTATAGATAATAGTATTAACACCTTGTCTTCTAGAATTTATACATTAGATAATATTGTTTCATCTGTCGTAGACATTGTGCAAGATGATATGTCTGTGTTATATCATGGTCAAAATCAGTTGCGTTCAATTATGCAGTTTGCATGGACCTTGCAAACGTTAAAAGCAGGGAAAGTCCCTTGGGATTACATGAATACGACTTCGTTATTCCTTCCTTTTAATTTGAACGATAAACAGCAGTTCATGTCCATGAAAGACGCAACTTACGCATTACTGCACATTGAAAAACTAGAACCTTTACCTTTTTCTATTGCTGAGTTGAATTCGGCTGTGTGGCTTGTACACGGATTGATCACGTTGCCTTTTTCTCGGTTTAAGTTCAGTTCGTGCATGAGGCATTATGCCATAGGCAGATATGAACAGCTTGGTAATGCCTTCCTGCACGAAGTTTGGTCACTTCCTTTCACATATAGATGCGAGAGGGATGGCAAGGAAGTTTACTTAAAAGGTGAAGAGTGCACTTCCGCTCCTGATCATTCTGTGGTTTGTAGACATATACAATTACATGGCGCTTGCAATATACACGCTCCTAATTTAGCTTGTGTCCTAAAAGGTATTCCAATGCCAGTTATAACGTCTTCATTTAAGCTGCTTGCCAACGGTAGTTATTTGCTTTTAAATAATGAAGCTTGCTGTGGGATGCTAGTGGGTATTCCTTACATAATCACCGTTTCACAAAGGGTGGTTTGCTGTAAATAACATCCTTTTCCCACCCCCGCACGGCAGGCTCGATATATCCATCTGGCCGGCGATTTCAACCTTGAACGCAGAGTTCAACAGGATGAGTAGAATAAGAGCTCTTTTGTCTCAGAAAGAAGCTTCTTTAACTTCGTCCTGTGAAACATTTCTTCTTCACATAGCAAACACACGCACTGAAGTACAAGCTCTTTTAAATACTGACCTCCCCCTACATTTTGGAACGTTGATACAGACTATCTTTAATGCTTCGTCTACGATTGGCCTTGTTCATTTTTTTAAAATTGTCGGCTCAGGCCTCGTGACATCTTTCCAAACTATTTTTGGTGTGATCCCCGCGTTTTTACATTCTATTTTTTCAAGTGTCTTCGGAGGGCTTCCCTTGCTCCTCGCTCTTGGGGCCGGGATCCTCGTGTTGATCTGCGCGTTTCGTTATGGCTGCATGCCTGGGGTTACAAGACAGAATGCTCCGCCTGCTCCATCTTCGTAGCCGGATGCTTGATTACTATGGCACTTTACCTCTGGCGACCTTAAGCGTCAAGTATGGATTGTCATTCCAGTTTCCTTATTTTACCTGTGTGCAGCCTGTCTTTCATTGCCTAGATTGTCCCTTCCAATGGGCTCTGGACTTGTGTCTGTCAAACTTGGTGTCACCTGACCCAGATTTTGATGAACTAATGTGTCCATTACTGGATCATGAGTTTGCTTGTTCTGGAATTGGGTTTATGGCTTTGGGTGCTACACAAGGAGTCCTTGGTAACTGGGATATCGGAGAGGCCGCTATTGAATTCCTTGAACGAAGTTATCGAGGATGATGACAGTTGTCCTGTTATGGTGCTGGATGCTCCGATAATTGAAGAACACGTGTGTTCCTTTCCCTTGCTAAATTGGATGGCATATACTTTTGCGGAACGCTCCAATGATTTCCTCTTGGAAGCTGTTGCAACGTACGGTGCATATACCTTGATGGATTGACTGTTTCACATAGTCAAGACAGGATGCATCCATAGATGTCAATTTTTTTATCAAAATTCTTTTAATGGTTTTTTCTCTAGGACATTGTTTTTATTTTTTACACGATTTTTTTCTTCTTCTGTTTTCTCTCGAACTTTACACTTACCTTATATGGACTTATAGTTCATGCCCTTGGTTCTGTTCTATATCACTTGAACTCTGCGTTCTTGCTAAGTGCGCCCCTAGTGGTTAGTAGTCCGATCAAAGGGGGGTGTAGTGTGGGTTAGCCACTCCCTATTTACAACACTAAGTTAGCATAACCGAGCCAACTGTTAGAAAGCCAGCTTGCCGTTTCTGCTGCTTTGCACGCGACACTGTTGTTATATGTTATTCATTTTATAAATGCTTACTCGACTTTGCCTTACAGGATAACAGTTTGTTGTTTAACATTCTTAACACTGTGCTGCGACCTTCGTCTGTACATCATGTAAAGAACAAGTCTAGGACACTAGACGGTGCAGAGTGTTGTGTTCAGATTGATCGTACCACTTTTTAGACATATCATACATGCAGCTGCCAATATCTGAAGGACAAGTGCTTTTAATATTGCAGGAGAGAATGTTTTAGATTCATTCGAACAGAAGAGCTGATGCATGAGAGTGCCTAGCTGATCCTGTGATGTGATTCTACTAAGCTGATCTATACGGTATGGGGTTCCCCCTGTTAGCCTAAGAGACCTCTTATTAGTATAATAAACCTATTAGTTACTAGAGAAAGGAGTGTGGCTGTTTACCACTGTCATTATTATTATGATTGCTCCTTTCATTGTGTATGGTATTGTAACAATGCTGATGGTTCTGATCTTAACCATTTGTCTGCTAGTGTTAGCCAAAGTACTGCATCTTAGGACACGAGGTTTATAAAATAAACTCTTTAAACTTTACCGTGTCTGTATTATTCTGTTGTGGACTGCTAAATAAGTACAAACAGGTATTTCGGATTCCCACCACTCCTGAGAAATATCTAAGTCGCATGTTCTGGGTTGTCTATACATTGGGACCGCCTAGCTAGATCTAGGCTAACGAATGGGACACTAAGCTAGTTGGATATGGGGTTCTTGGTTCTGAGGGGAGTTTCTGGTACACCACAATTCTCTGAGGTCCTGGTTTCCTGCGCATAGTTCTGTGCATAAGCAGAATCCCTGCAACAATTCCAACTGTGTATTTTGTGTGTGGAAGGAATGCCTATGTGAGGTTGCCTGCGAATTGGTATGGTACATGTTATTTGGCTATTATTTTTCCGAAGATTTATCATACAGAAGATTTAAATCTTTTGGAGACTGGACATCACTCTAAAGTGCGGAGAGCTGCAAGTGCAGGAGCAGTGATTGGTGATATCTTTGGAGCAATGATACTAAGTTTGGGTGTGGTTTTGAATGATGTGAAGATAAGAAAGTTGGCGACTGTGGTTGATGAGTTGTCAATGAATACAGCGAGGTCTTTGTTGTTGGTAGATGGAGAGATGTTGTCGATAAGAACTATGGTTTTGCAAAATTGTCTTGCTTTAGACGTGTTACTGGCAAAAGAGGGTGGAGTCTGTAAATTGTTGAAAGTTCAAGAATGTTGTACGTACATTCCAGATAACAGCAAGGATTTGGAGAAATATATTGACAACATTACCACAATTCACCAAGAGATTGCGGATTTGACTGAAGAGGGTGTGTGGGAGAAGATTGGTAAATGATTCAGTCGTGTGGGAAGTTAGTTTGCGAACTTGGGAAAGGGTTTCCTTGGATTCGTATTGAAGCCTCTTATTATTGTTGTGGTTTGTGTGATCTGCTTATGGGGTCTCATTAGAGCCTGTAAGTGGTACAGAGGAAACAAGGTTGAGAGAGCTCTTAGATCGAGTGAGAGGCGAATGGCTAGAATGCAGGACAGTCAATACCAGAATCTTAAGAGAATGGAGAGGTTCCGACAAAATAGAATGGCAACAAGCACTGTTTAGGTCGGTTCTTTCTCCAAGGGAATGAGGTTGTGATGGTGTGATGACATTTGTCATTAAAGTGGGGAACTGATAGAGCGTCGCAAGATTCTGAAATTTGTAGGGGTGCATCATATTCACCGTTAGTCAGCACCCTCATATTAATCAATGTATGTTTAGAAGTGTCATAGAAATGTATTGATGTAATCGTTTAACTTAGAGGTGATTAGAAATGTAATAATGCTTTTGTGAGGATCAACGTTGCAAGCTATTGTGAATGTATTCAACAAAACGAATAATCATTAGTTTTCTTACAATGCAATGTATTAGGCTAAACGTGTGCCATGTTAAGGTTTACGTGTAGGTCGCTTATTCATATATATGAAAATAGTGAACCAATGCTTAGAGTGGGGTTTAATAGTGTTTAATGTGTAAAGGCCTGATCACCTATATGCTAAAGAGAAGGCATGTTCATTCCTTATGTTAGCTAATGTTGTAGGCCGAAAATGATTCCCTTGGTAAAGGCTTTGGGTTGCAGGGAAATGTAAAATCTTAAAGATGTGAACTGGCTTTTCTCGTTCCCATGTTTCTGTTGCAGGTGCAAGGACATGTAGCTCGTTAGGGAGAATAGATCTTTGTTTTAGGAGTTAAGATGCTGTGGGAAGCCAACAGGGGAGTGCATTGGAATGTGAGACCGATACATTTGCTGCGCAAGGTGCCTTGGACCCAAGGTCAAGCCAACCGTCGTTGGAGGCAAGCCAACTTTGTGGAAAACTACTGAGGGAAGACCTGGCTGAGGAGGTGTGCCGAAGGGCGTGTTCGATGAGTTTGGGGTTTTGTATTAGGGACAGTGCCCCGTGGGTGGAGCAGATGAGGTTTAGATGGGAAGCTAGAAGGAGCATCTTAGAACGAGCTCTGTCTAAGTGAAGGTACTTCTTAAAGGAGTCTTTACTTCTGACACCTTTTTCCTTGATTCTATTGCCTGGGATGGGAATGTTATGTAGGGATGTAACCTTAGAGATAGAGTAGGGGCAGACTAACGTTTCTCTTTTGACTAATGATTCCCAATTTAGACATTGGCCTTACAATCGCCTTTTTGATGATTTTGGAATCTGTAATTCTTTTCGTTTTGAGTCGGATGAGAATCTTACGTAGGCTAGCTTTTGTATTAGTGCCCATTTACCTTTTGCACCTGGTTTTGAGGTATTTGTATGTTCAGTTGTTTTTGGTTGTAATAAAATCTTACAAATTTTAGATTCGGAGTCAGTGGTCCTTTCCAAATGAAGTCTAATTTTGGCAGATATATTTTGATAATTGTGTTCATCCCCTCCACGCTATCTGGCAAATAAAAAGATCCTGGCGACCGGTGAGGATTCTTGGAGATAACCAGGTAGGCAAGAATCCGGCCTCATCAGTATGGATGTAGAAAGGGCCCTATTTTACGCAAAGCGGGAGGGAATCAAGAAAAGGACAAATGCGTGTGTGACAGGATGCATTGCAGTGAAGGGAGGGAAGTGTGAGGTGCAAAGTTGGTGCAAACGAGCAGGCCAGAGTCCTTGCCCATCTTCACTAAGCCTATGAGAGTCAGGTAGGCAGTAACACAGTTGTGCTATAAAAAGGACAATGTTGTAGCTGACAGATTATGCACCTACGGAAAGAAAGAATTGTATTCATGGAAGGCCACTCGGTGGTCCACATGAGGGACTAGACCTCCATATTGACACAATCTCTACAAGTAATTTCCCCTGGACATGTTTTTATATTGAGACATTTATTCCTTTTATAACGCAATGTATAGTCCTTATCGCACTACCCCTCTTCATGCTTTTTTTCCGCTCTGTTCATACTCTCAAATACCCTTCAAATTGGCATGTTAAAGAATCTAGACCATGTCCTTGCGTGTTTCAGTGATGACAGCTGGCGACCTGGAGGCTGCGAATTTATCACAGTTAGGTAGTGCTGTTAAACCGAATTTAAAAAATATAAATTAATAAAATAAATCAAGGCTGCAGACCGTATGTGCCTCTTTAGGACAGATGGTTTATAGGAGCACTTCTAGAACATAGAGGAAATATACTTTTGTGCACAACACTTAGAAAACAAATGTCTTTGAGACAATTTATGACAAGTATTACTATAATTAAACTGAAAGGGCTCCATTTACAACCATTGAGCTGTTATTTACTCTTTTGGTACTCCTGAATCCCAGGGGTAAAACCGAAATACTCCTGGCTTAGTTCAGAAATTCATGAGTAAGCCAGGAGCAGTGCAATAGTAAGCCACACCTATTCATAAACTTTGTAACAGTCACAAGACATTTGAACATCACTGCTTTCCTGCTTTCCCTCCAATGGTAGCCCATAGAGGCTACAGCCCAACTTAAAATTGCCTGCACCACACTCAAGGCACTGCACTCCTCTTCATCCAGGAACCGCACGAAAAAAATGAAATTTTTCGGGTGCAAAACGGGGTTCAAGAACTGCTCAATCTCTTCTCCTGGAGCCCCCTCACACCTTGAAACAAGAGGGATTATTAAACCAGTTGCTCTCAGGAAGCGCCAAAAGAAATTGGAATTCCCTCCCTCCGACACGCCGTATGACCACATGCCATGTAGCCTTCAAAAAGAGCTTTCAAAGACACTTGGGTTCTATCCTTTTTTCTTCAACTCACGCTTCAATGTCTGCTTTTAATTTTTCCTCTGTGGTATCTTGAAAGTGCTTCTGCGTTGATTGTTGAGGGAACTGCACTTGTGTACAACTTCTCTCTCGCTTGCACTCGACTATCTGCTCTAATTCTTCCTAGCTTGTATCTCTGCTGCACTCCTGCTGCAATTGTTTGAAGTTGCACCGTTGTAAAGTGCTCTGATGCCTCCTGGCCATATCCGTGCTATATAAGATCAGAAAAAAAGAAATATATAAGATAAAGAGGTGATTCGTTGTTTCTGGACTTCAATACCAGTACACGATGCAACCCATGATAGTTAGACTGCTTGTGCTCTCTGGATGCCTGTGAAGTGATACAACAGTGGTCAGTGCAAGTCAGAATTGAGGTGCATTGTGTGAATGTATTTGATGTCCCAGTGATGGAATACCTATGCACTAAACAAGTAAAAAAATACTGCTAATAACAGATTCTGCTATTACCCGATTTAATGGTACTCAGTTAATCATTTTCAGAAGCATACAAGCCTGAATTGGCCTTTCTTCGATTTCAACAAATGACTCATCAGTCACAACAAATGTCGGGAGGCAGGCTAGGCCATCTTATCTGCTTGTTCATCATTGTATCTCACCGGTTGCCTGTCAGTCTTATTTCACAACTCACTGGACTGGTAATCCTCTTAAATATAACATGCATCATCCACAGCATACGCTTAGCTTTATCTCGACTATCAATACACTTTCCACTACAGACACCAGGAAAATTTACCAGCTGGCTGCCTGCCGCCGTATAGAATTAGGAAGATTTGGGTTGGGGCAGTGGCGGCAAATGACAGGTGGCAGAACCCATTGGGCGCGCGATGCCTCAGTAGTGGCACTGTCTCATAGTATGGGGCGGAGTTCGGTCTACTCAGGCTCCTGTGAATCGGGTCTCAGATGTATGTGATACAGTGTCACTATGTGGGGGTCACCAGGTGGTTGCGTCAAAAATGAGTGCTAGCATCAATGCCACCCTTAACCAGGACCACATGCAAACTGCACACCTTGCCTCTGGACCCACTAAAAGGTTCCCTTTACCAATCAATCCTAAGACACCCACTTTCCAGAGCACAGGCAGACTCAAATCAATTTCTGCCAAAAGACAGACAACAGCCAGGTGGGCAGCTGCCAGATGTGATTCTGTCACAGCAATTAAGACGCCCCCAAATTATGGCGCCATACAGTGCCGGCAATATTGCCTTCGGCTAAATATGCTACAGGTTTCACCTTCACTGTAGCTCAAAACATCCACCAGTCTGGAGTGGGGCGTTCATGTGAAGTCTGACTTTCGTTGACGCCTATGCTCTTGGAGAAGGATTTTGTGAATTTACAAAATAGGTACAATTCAGGAATTGTAGACATAAGTGTGTGATTGTCATGCTTAATTTTTTTTTTTTTTTTTTTTTTAAACTTAGTTTTTAACCTCCACCTTTACCCTCTACACACATACCCTCTACACACATTCTTTTCATCTATAGTGCTTCTACCATAAACTGCAAAGCTACTCCCAGGGGCATCCACTTGGAACGGTTCGTTTCAACCAACAGAAAGGGCGTTCTGCATTGCCTGTGTCTTGGTTATCACTTCTACCATATATTTACACTTAGAACATTTTGTTGGTTATCATTTCAAGACGGTTGATATTTGGATGGTGTTAGAGCCCTTTCCTCTTTTATAGTTTATGCTTGAAGGTTTCCCCAAGAACTCTCAAAAAATAGATTTTCAACTCCTTTAAATTATCTTAAACTTGGCAACAAACATTCCACAGTGGGTTCTGAATTGCATAGGGAATTTGTAAAGAATTGAGAAAGAGGTGCAATAGTCCACCTTATGTGCTGTCAACTCTATGACCCTTATTCCAAGGTCTCCAGTAATTGGGCTGGTAATTCTAAGCCCAGGAGTCACCTTTACTGGTCGATACAGTAACTCATTGACCACTATAAATTTGACCCTCTGAGTCCGCTTAGAAATGGAGAATAACGAGGGGGGCATGGCTTAGGCGCCTTCGGAGATGACCGCCGTTTCCGAAGGTGGCGTGAGATGACAGAACCTCTCCAGGCTGTCTCCGCTCACTTTCGGAGCGTAGAAACCGCTTCTGCTATCGTCGGAAGTGTTGCTCCATGAAACGCGCTACAGTTACCGGCGTATGGTGAGCTTCAGGATGTTTTTTCGCTTCATAACGGCTGCAATGCTCTCGCAGCCGCCATTTTGTTTTTACTTTTAAGGCGCGCCTCGCATTTCCTGCCATTCTACCTCATTAAATGACTGCCTAAACAGAATTTTACTATGCTTCCTTTGAGCTCCTTTATTGTTTTTCGCTTGGTTCTTCATATTTGAACACCACAATTGTGCTACCTTATCGGATGCAATTTATGTTCCTTGGCTTGCTATTTCTATGCTTGGACCCTGATTTGTTTGTCATAAAACCAGTCTGACAAGGCAGGGATGTTACTCTTTTGCTCCATATCGCTGCCAGCTCACTTTGGGTGACAATCTCTGGGTCAGAATTTTTTGAACCGTCACCAGCGTTTCCTCTCATATAGTGGCATTGTGTATTGTCCTGCATTTGGTAGCTTCATACAGCTATATTTTACTCTCCAGAATTTGCTGAAAATTACCTTCTTTCTGTTTAAGACCATGGCAACATCTCGGACTAATCGTAAATAAACTCCGCAGTCCAGTGGTGCATCTTTAGAGGACTTCAATCCTTTTAACATTCTACAAGAGAATGCAGACGATACCCCCAGTGACTCTAAGGCTATAAAGGGTTCCTCTCCTTCTACGACTCGACTAGGCTCCAAACAGGGGTCCAAAATACCATCTTCAGCTCCCTTCACGCCTAGAAAACAAGGAAAAACGAACCCTCCTTCTCCTACTAACCCCTCTTCGCCTCTTTCGTAGGAACTTCTTCTTGAGGAGATCCGCGCCCTCAAACCTTATATGGAAGAAACCAACACTCGTTTGCAGAGCTTGGAGGATAACTGGTCTCACACTGAGCAACGAGTTGATGTTCTGGAGAAACGAGTGGATTCTGTTCAAGAGTTCGCTGTGCAAGTTCCTCTTATTCATAAAGAAGTTGAACATCTTAAACAACAAGTTGAACATTTAGAAAATCGCAATAGGCGTAATAATTTACGCATTTATGGTCTGGCTGAAGGACTTGAAGGTTCTAACGCAATATCCTATTTTCAGTCCTTTCTTCCAACTCTCTTTGGTCTTCCAGAATCTCCACCATTAAATATCCAACGTGCACACCGTTTGGGCCAAAACCCCCGTTCTCCATCTTCCTCAACGAAACCCAGAGGAGTAATTTTGTATTTCCTAGAATATACGGATCTACTTAAAGTCTTACAGGCAGCCAAACAGAGAGGAAAGATTTCTTGGAATGGTTCCAATCTCTTTTTTGCTCAGGATTATGCCAAAATAACTGCTGACCGTCGGAAGAAGTTTTTAGATATGAGACCAGCTCTTCGCAGCTTGAACGCTCGTTATGGCTTATTTCACCCCTGTCTTTTCAACGTGATTTAAAACAACAGAACAACCAACTATGAAGACCCTGCTGTACTTCAACGATTTTTGGACTCTTGTAAAGGAGTTTCTATGGACATCTCTAAACCATAATATGTCATGAATATCCTTGTCTCAATGGTTTAATATTTGTTACGTATTTGTCCGCAAGTGTGAATTTCTTTTGTCTCAGTCATATTCGTAAGTTTTGGTGTTATTATAATTTTTCACATTAATTATTATCTTACTTTTCCCTTTTTACCAGGTTGTGGTTTCTGTGCTCCCTTATTCTCAGTGTTCTTCACTCCGCCTGGATGGTGTTCTCTGTATGCTTCGCGTCCTGCGACCTCTCGCCTGGTGTTTGGCCCTCCCCATGTGGCTACACCTACCCCGTCATTCTTGTTCTTTTGTGGTATGTCTTTCTATTATTGTATTGTTTTACCAAGTGTTAATTTTGTTTTGTCTTTTTGTTTCCTGTTATCTTCACTCTTTCCCTCTTTTTCTCCTCATTCCTCTGTTTCATCTCTATTTTCAGCTTTTCTTTTATGCTCCTCATTTATCTCATCTCTTTTCTTATCCTCATTTTTTCTTCTATCTCATGAACTTATGTATTTCTCACTGCCATCTCTTTACACTAATGATCTTTTTTCATATTTTGCTGCATTCTTCGCATTGTTTTTGCCTTTATGCGTGGCAAACTCTTTCACGAATTGTTTTGACTAATTTTATATAGGATTTAAATGTCCTTAAACATTATATCTTGGAATGTTAAAGGTTTGGGTTCTCCTATCAAATGTCAACGAGTTTGGTCACATATTGCAAATTTAAAGGGAGATATTGCTCTTCTACAGGAAATTCATATACCAGATACTGAAATAACTAAATTACGACGGAATTGGGTAGGCCATGTTTTCGCATCACCGGGCTCAGGAAAACGCAATGGCGTTGCTATTCTCTGTCAAAAACGCTTAGATGTCCAGCTCATAAGACAGGATAATGATTCTGATATTAAATGGGTTGTGATTTCCTTACTGATTAACAAGATTCCCCTCACTATTTTTAATGTTTATGCTCCAACTACGCAGGATAAATTGTTTTGGCCCCAAATTCTTTCCCTTTTAATGCAATGCACTGATGAGTATTTGATATTTGGTGGGGACTGTAATATGATTGTAGATCCCTTTATTGACAGGAACTCCAGCTCCAGATTTGTCCCTTCTTTTATACATTCTCAATTCACCTCCACTATTTCTCAAAGAGCTCTTGTAGACTCTTGGAGACTCTGTCATCCCACACTACAAGAATATACTTATTATTCACCTGCTCATTCTTCACAATCCCGAATAGATTACCTCTTTATTTCCAGGGCTCTACTTCAGCACATTTCTCATTCAGACATAGGATCTATTCTAATATCTGATCATGCCCCGGTTTCCTTAAGTTTAGATCTACTTCCTCCCATTAAAGGTACTAGACGCTGGAGATTTAATAATTCTCTTTTATTAGACCTTAAATTCACACCAGCCTCTCTCGATTTTGCCTCCTTATTTTTCGAAGAAAATGAATCCCCTCAGTTATCTCAACTTGTATGGGATTCCTTTAAACTGCCTCTAGGGATTTTATCATATCCTTTGTTGCCCAAAAGCGACGTGCAGCTTCTCTTTCATCTCAGGCACTTAATTTACAAATTAAAAAACTGGAACACCTTTATTACTTATCAAAAAGCCAGTCTACCTTAGAGGAACTTATTAGCGCCAGCTTTCTTTTAATAAACTTTCTACTGATTCTGCAAATCTATATTTACTTAAATCTAGCGCTAAATTCTATAGTGCACAAAACAAATCTGGCAATCTTCTTGCTAAATATCTCAAAATCAAAAAGGAACGTACTAAAATTGAATCTATCATATCTTCATCTAATACCGTGCTCCATAAAGACGAAGACATTCTTTTGGAATTCTCCAATTTTTATAAATCGCTATACACTCCTGAATCTCCACCCCTCTTATCTGACAATGATCAATATTTAGCTTCTATTCCTCCACCTCCTTCTTTGGATGTAGATTTCTCCTCTCTAGAGTCTGATATACACACTAAAGACATTCTCAAAGCTATTCAGTCACTTAAAAAGGGGAAAGCTCCGGGACCTGATGGTTTTACTATAGAATTTTATACCCACTTTTCCAATTTACTTATTCCCAAATTACTTAAATTATTCTTGTTTTTTATAACTTCCCGGAGGTCTGAAGGTTCATTTCAAGAGGCTTTGATTTGTCTACTTCCTAAAGAAGGTAAAGATCATTCACTATGTAAAAATTACAGACCTATTTCTTTAATCAATTTGCACTATAAAATCTTTGAGAAGATTCATGCGCTTCATCTGGATAATATTCTACCACAATTAATCGGTAAAGAACAATGTGGTTTCATTAAAGGTCGCCACCTCTCTGATAACACCCGTCTCTTTTTCAATGTACTTAGTACGTCTCATTCCCATAAATCTTCGTTAGCAGCTGTGGCTTTAGATGCTGAGAAAGCCTTTGACAGGGTTAATTGGCAGTTTATCTTTTCGACTCTTACTTGGTTTGGTTTTGGCCCTAAATTTCTTTCCTATATTTCGCTGCTTTACTCTTTTCCAAGATCATTTATTTTAGCTAATGGACTAGTTTCCTCTTCCTTCCCACTTCTCAGAGGTGTCAGGCAAGGTTGTCCTCTTTCTTTCCTTTTATTTATTTTGACTTTAGAACCCTTCTTATCTAAAATCCGGATGAACAAAAATATTACTGGTTTTCCTTATGGTGATAAACATCTAAAACTCTCGGCTTATGCCGATGACATTCTTTTATTTATATCTAATCCTCAGATCTCCTTGCCGGCTTTTCTTTCAGAAGTCTCTACTTTCTCTTCGGTTTCAGGATACAAACTCAATGTAGACACATGTGAAATTCTTCCGTTAAATAATGATTGTTTCCATGCTGATTTTGTATCTTCTTCTTTCCACTGGAGCCCTACTAAGATTAAATACTTAGGTCTGTGGTTCACTCCTTCTATTAAAGATACTGTATCACTCAATCTTAAGAACCTCCAGTCAACTTTAACCAACTCCACATCGCGATGGCACCCCTTGTTTTTATCTTGGTGGGGTAGACTAGATTCTGTAAAAATTATGTTGGTCCCTATAATTTTATTTTTCTTATCTAATCTTCCAGTCAACATTCCTAAATCCTGGTACAAAAAAATATATACTATTTTATCGCAATTTCTGTGGCAGAACAAAAAATCTAGGATGTCTTTTTCCAAACTTAAACACCTTAACACTTAGGTTGAGTTAACTTTCCCGATTTTGCATCATACCATACTTCCTTCTTTCTTAAGAATTCTTCTTCATTATTATCACAGAATGCGACTGATTTGTTATCTTTACCTTTGTTGGTAGAAATTGAATCTTACTTTATTTATCCTCTCTCATTTGATGAATTTTTATCCATATCTAATACCCCCCAAAAATGTTCTCTTCCCATTCTTAAACATACTCGTAAAATTCTTCATCCACTTATGCTAGATGGTTTAGATGACCGAAACCGTTTCTTGCAATCTCTGATTTGGTATAACAATCACATTAACGTTAAAAATCGGACTCTTTTTTGGAAAGACTGGTTCAATCTTGGTCTTAAATGGACTCATCATCTTTTTCTAGGTGATACCTGTATACCCTTCTCTATATTGCAAACGCGTTATTCCCTTCCTTCTTCCTATCATTCTAAATATATATTTTTGACCCTAGCTGCTCAAAGTTCTTATGATAAACTCATGACTTCTTCCGCACAGATCAATCCTTCTCCGGTTCAAATTTCGTTCTTAAAATTGAACACTTCAGCTCCTCAAATTTACAATAAATTGAGACACATTGGTCATACTCGGGATAAATCTGCAGTAGAATCTAGTTGGGAATCTGATTTAAACACTTCCTTTTCCACTTCAGTATGGGATAAAATTTGGACTAAACTAAGGAAATCTTCTAGGGCAGCAAATACTACACAAACACTATTTTTCATATATCATAGACTTTTAATTACTCCAGCCAAATTGCATCAGATTAACCCTCTCACTCCCTCTACCAGTTGGTCCTGTCCAGCCCCTGTTGCAGATCTTAAACATATGTTATTTACATGTCCAGTTATTCATCAATTTTGGACTAGGGTTTGGCAGCAAGTTAACTAAATATTTCACACACATATCCCTTTTCTCATATTTTTCTAGGTAGTGTTGCAGAAATGTGGTCCTCTTCCACCTCCCTTAATACCCTCATCATTGACTTACTTATAGCTGTTGCTTTTCAGCAAATTACTAAATCGTGGAAAAATGCTTCAAAAGTTTCTTTTCAGGCCTGGTGGTATGGTGTTTGTTATAACCACAGATTAGATAGAGCTTATGTTCACCCGATTGCACTGGCCATTAAACATGACTTATTATGGATACCCGTTACCAATTTTCTAGATATGTCTGCTCAATCATTACCGTCACATATTCCAGCCATAGAAGAAGTTTCCAAACCTCCTTAAATTAAGGTTAATTAAATATTATTATATTCTGTTCTCATTCTCAATATATAATTAAGTTTGTAGTAGTGAGATAAATATGATATACATGTTATATTTTTGAATAATATTTTCAGTTGTATTAATATAGGATATAT
Organism: Triturus cristatus; assembly: GCF_964204655.1. Taxonomy (NCBI): domain Eukaryota; kingdom Metazoa; phylum Chordata; class Amphibia; order Caudata; family Salamandridae; genus Triturus; species Triturus cristatus. The sequence continues at coordinate 762,588,258 of NC_140581.1, read as the reverse complement.
ATATTTTTCTGCTTTCCCTTCCCCCCCCTCCCTTTCTTCTCTCCCTCCTATTTCTTCTTTCTTTATTGTATGCAACATATTTTCCATTTTTATTATTACTATATACTGTATTGTATTACTGTTTTATCTTACTTACATCCAATAAACTTTCTTTTAAACTTAAAAAAAAAAAAAGAAATGGAGAATAACTGGGGCGGGGGGGGGGGGGGGGTCAGATTTACCATGGCCGATTTTCCAGTTTGACCATATTCTCTGCTTCATTTTAACCTGACGATTTCATCAGTGTCCTTATGGGACACCATCAAAACTTAACTGTTTACCAGGTTACTCGTAATCCCAATGGGCGCTGTATCTCCGGGTCCAGACCCGGAGATTACCATTAACCCTTAATGATAAAGTATGATTGCGATCTGCATATGCCTTTAAATACATTGAAAGTTGTATCAACAAGAAGTCTTTGCACTAAAATTTGGGACCAACTATGAAATAATTCCTCCGAATATGAAGTTTTAAAATGAAAGAGCCTGTAGTTTACATGAAGTTCTGTACTTGAAGAAAAAAAAAAAAGTCTTCTAGGTCACATTCATTTGTACCTAAAGTAATGCGCTACCAAAGCGTTTGTAACTGTTGCAAGGTATACACAAGAAGAGCTTCTGGTGTATTGCTGGACATATACTTTCCTAAAAATACCCTATTTTAAGTTGCACTACCTCGTTTATTACCTAACCATTCCTCCCATTGAATAGGATTATTTTCCTTTCCATCTGTGAGTTTGTTAGTTTTTCTTATTTCTAATGAGTCGCTGCTGGAGACACGTTCACAGCTAAAACGTTGTTTTCACTTACTTACAAAACGATGAGCTTACTATGTTACAGTCATTCGTACAGTACTTTTTAAATGGACAGTGCTGTAATGCAATGAATAATAAAGCGCCTCGTCAAAAATAGAGAAGAAAACAAGCATTGGTAACACAATAGAGCTGTCTTTGTAGTAGTGAGAGCTGTCTTTGTAGTAGTGAAAGTGCTTTTGACTTGATCCATCAGCGTGTTGGGGATTCTATGGGTGAGCGAGTCCATTAATGTAGGTTGAATGGGTGGGGAGCAAGAACTGGGTGGGGAGCAAAAACTGCTGAGAATAGAACAGAGATGGGACATGTAGAGCAGGGACTGCTGCGAGGAGACAGAGAGCAGATGGCAACAAGGAGAGCAAGAACTGCTGAAAGAGCAGAAGGGGAAAACTGGAAGAGCACGAGCTGCTGAGAAGAGAGAGAGAGAGAGAGAGAGAGAGAGAGAGAGAGAGAGAGAGGAGGGGGAATCAAGAGAAGCAAGGACTGTTCATAAGAAACAAAATAGGTAAGAGTCTGCTATCTGACGGCAGAGGAGGAAAATAAAGGGAACTGTGCAAAGACAGGTGGTTAGAAGAATAAACAAAGAAGAAACTGTTAAGAGGGAGGACTAAGGAGCAAGAGTGGAAGCAAGCCAGAAGCATGGAGGAGGATGAAAACATGGAGCAGGTGCTGCTGAGAGTAAGAGAGGGAAAGCAGAAAGGAGAAACTGGTCGGAAGACATGTTGGAGAGAAAAAAAACAGGGAAATAAGGACCTGCTGGGATGAAGTGGAAGAGGGAATCAGGGTCTGAGAAGGCTGAAGGAGAATGAAAATGTGGAGCAGGAAATGCTGAAAACATCAGTGATACCCAAATAGAACAAGAGGCCAGTGTTTAATTTGTAAAAGAATGAGTGTGGCTTCCCAAAGCACTGCTCAGAAGTCTGCTGCTGATGCAATTAAATGGTGGTGCACTGAATACCAAGGCAGGGTAGTCTTTATTCCACTGCGTGCCTCTTTAATCCACTGACAGGCACTCCCTGCCACTGTATATCTTCTTGCAGGTTCCTACTTTCTCCCTTTGTGAGGAGTTTTCCTTCATTCTCTTCCTCCGCCTTTCCATTTGGTTTGTTTTTCTCTTTTCCTTTCTGTAAATCTCTGATGCAGAAAAATAAGTGCCGTTGCACACAAATGAGTGTCGACGGACTCCACAGGCAACCACCAGCTCAAATTAAACACTACCAAGAACTGCTGAGAACAGAGAGGGGTGTGGGTGAGAGCAGGAATAACAAATGAGTGAGGTAGAAAAACAAGGAAAAGAGGAACTAGTGAGACTTGTGGGCAGGGAGAGTAAGAACTGGAGAAGAAAGTGCAAAGGGGAAATAGAAAGAACAGGAACTGCTCAGAAGAGTGAGGATAAACTGAGACAATGGGAGCTGCTGAAAAAAAGAGCAAAGCAAAACGACCAGAAACTGCAGAGATGAAGAGGACAGAGGGAGAAAGCAATGCTTAATTGCTGAGGTCAGAGGAGCGAAAGGGGTATGCAGGAGCTACTCAGATGAAAAGATAGGTAGATAGAACTGGAACTCCTAAAACCAGAGGGGAAATTAGAAAAAGTGGGTTCTGCTGAGACGAGGGTTAGGAAAAGACAACGCATGATGAGCAGAAAGTGCTGAGAGACAAACACACCAGATAGTAATTATCTATAAAAAGGTAGGCACAGAACTGTATAATTAGGACTAGGCCATACAAATTAAGAGTAGGAAGTGACTTTTGAGCCGTGGTCTCTGATGTTTCTGGATGAATGGTATCATGTAAAAGATATAGCGATTCAGAGGAAGGTATTTTAGCATCATTGGCACGAATACTTGTTCGTTTCATGCTGGACAACAGGTGGACATGCTTTCGGCTGAAACCAGCAGTGTTTGTTTCAGTCTGTCAAAGAAGCTACAAAATAGAACAATAACAGACCACAAAAATACAATATAGCACAAACACAACAGATCAAGATAAAACAAACAAAACACAAAAACAATGCATCACTATAACGGTATTGTTGTGCTTTATTTTTGTGCTGTGTTGTTTTTATTGGAGCATTGTGCTGTACTGTAGTGTTACGATTGTGTTGCCGCCTTGTCTTTTATGGTGTCATTTTATTGTGTTGCCATTTTATGGTATGTTGGTTTGGTACAATGTTTCGGGTTTGTTGTTGGACTGCTTTAATTTGTTGGTAAATGTTCTATTTGTTGTTACGTTTTGTTATTTGCTGGTCTGTGTTGTGTATTGCTTTGCAGTTGTGCTATGCATCTGAAACCTGATGTTATTTTCTGCTATTGTGTACCACAACTGTAATCCATCCACCTAAACATGTGCTAACCTTCTTTGTACACAATATCACAGCCAACAACCTGCTTGTATTAACATCCACCAAATATTCTTTTGCGATCCGGTCCAATGTGTTTTTTCTTGCAGGAAGTGAGATGGAAATGCTAGCCATAACTTCAGTGAAAAATAGCTTTACATTTTTGGTGCTGCTCTCTGCCTCAAACACTGTAAACACAGAAGAGGTGTCAACTTGAATTGAAGCATTTTACTTCTTTGTTCCTAGGCAGGGAGTGCAACCAGTTTTCCAAATAACCTTCGTATAAAGCCTGAGAGCCAAAAAGGACAGTCCCATCTTTGTAGATTTCGCCTGGGGGAAATCTATTGTTTTTAATATAAACTTAAAATGGACTTAACAGTCCACCTCCTCTCTTTCCTGATTTCTCATTGATTCCTATGCGTGCCACTTAACTCTCCTTTATTTCTATTGGCTGTAGCATATTTTCCTGCATTTACCAATGCTCATTCCTCGTCTGCTTCTCTTATCAGTTTCCTGCTGCCGAAATACTGTTAACATCTGCTTTAGTGGAACTATATTTTCATGAAGTTTCGCCTTTTACTATTGCCGCATATTTATATAACAATTTATCATCAGGAGAAATTAAGCGAATTTGTATAGAATCACAGGATGTTGCGCTGCGCCGAGATTCAAACCGGGATCCCCTGCTCTCCAGTCAGCAGCTCTGGCTGCTGCACCACATCCTTTCCACTCCCGTGTTATCTGTCAGGGAGCTATTTCCGAGCAATGATTGATGAAAACAGCTCTTCATTCATCACATAGGCGAATCCGATGCATTACCAATGCTTGTTAAGTGTGCAGCCTCTGCCACACGTGCAGAGATTCAGCAGTCGTAAAGTTACTACCCATAAATAACTTGGTGAATAGGAAAAAGTAATAAAAACTTTCTGAATTATGATCATAGTTTGTGAAAACAAAAACATAAGAAAACTTACAAAGAAGTGCAAGTTTACCTTTGTGAATCAGTTCCAATGATACTAGGGCCAAATGTAGACACTGCAAGAGTTTAATAACACCCAGTGCAGGGTAAAAACAATTATAAGGGCAGTGTACATGCTGTGACACTGATTAGAGGCTGCTAGTGAGATGTCACGTAAATAGTAAGTAAAATCATATTTTTAAATGTTTGCTGCAGTCTGCCTTTAGAGTCAGTAGAGTTGACAAACTTTATTAAAATAGCAGATAGTGGTATATTTTGTGGCTGGAGAATCTCTCATTAAAAATCAGAGCTAGGAGCAGCTCTGAACATCAATTTTGCTGCGCATTTAGAATAATTATTCAAACAACTACAAATGTACTGCATTTCTTAGTCTATATATTTGTTAAGCCTCCTTCTAGTTTCATACCACGACGAACGCCCACAATTCTAAGAGTTAATATTACTAGTCAACTATTGTTTCAGGTACATATAAAAACCATTCAGCGAGCGCATTAAAAACTTTCCAGAAGTTAAACAGTAAGGCACATCATTCGGGTTTCAACCCGTGGCTACTATACCTTGACTAGTCCATAGAAGCGCCTTGGTGGGTCTGGCGTAAATTTACCAGATAATCGTTATTTCTCGTTCTTCCTTCTCATCAAGACTAAACATTAGATTCGCAAACGTCAACGCCAGCAGCTGTGTCGTCTTCTGGAGGCGCAGACCTTCAGCTTAAGCAAGTTGGCAGCTTGCTCCATGCGGCAGGGGACCCGAGTTGACCCGGGAGCAGCAGGTTGCAGCCATGGCGCGGTAACTTGTGCCCCCGCCACTCCTCGGTGGCTTCTGCTGAGCTCCGAACCCGGGTGCCTGCAGATTCTTAGCAGTCCAGCCTGGAATCATCTTCCCAGAGACATTGCCATTCAAAGGCTGTCGGACCTGTTGCCGTCAACTCTGTGCCTCGTGCGAATCCGATCACAGCTGGGCGATGAGCGATGTTTCCCTCCGCCTGAATGCGCGCGCTGTCAGTTATCTGCTCTTTGATGCCAATTAGTGCACCTTTTACAAAGCAGCCTCCACATTGATTACTCTCTGTGACCTTCAGGCAAACCTGACTAATTGGAAAGCTTCTGGAGGGCAGTGTGGAAAGGTAGCCGAGGGAGACGCTGATGAAGGAAAACCGGCCGACTTTCCAGTTCAACGAACACCCACCCACCTCCCAGAGTGTTTTCTTGACTAACAGGTGTGTAAAACCAAGGGTCAATCAATCAAAATTGGATTGCAGGAAACTCCACGTAAATAGCTGGTTCTTAATTACGCAGGAAAGAAAAATCACGTCACTGCTCAAGCTATGAAAGCGTTTAATGAACAAGTCGACCAAATAGGTTGAGGTAAGTCGACTCGAAAAACCAATAATTGTCACTTTATTGTTACAGACGAACCCCCTTTTACTGACGGTATTCTAGTCTTGCAATAAAACAAAGGAGGTATAGTCATCACGGTGTTAACTCGCACAATGCCTTGGAGAGTTGCAGTGAATCAGGATGATGCAAAAACAATCCCTTCCGGAGTAACAACTAAGGAGTAAATAGAAAAGTTGCATAAAATAACACCGACAAGGAGAATGTGTGAGGAGGTCAAGACTGTTTATCTTTCAGAAGAGAAACTTCATAAGTTGTAGTTGATGCATAATCGAATACTATATACATCTGCTCTGTACATCAGACTCAAAATAGTCTGACAGCTGTCACACAGATATAACAGGTGGAAAATTCAAAGCTCCTAATGCAGCATTCCGATTCGCGCGACCCCGTAACCCTACAGACTTTGATCTACAATTTCCCTCGAAGAGCAGCGGGTACCAATATGCATAAGCGACAGGCACTCCTTTGCTTCAATAACTTAAGGAAAAGCAGTGGAGTAGCAAGGTCAGGTGGTACCCGGTGCGGAAAATGTCTTGTCACCTCTGGCTTGATAAAATGGCAAAAATATGTTTAAAACACATATTTTTGCCATTTCTTCACCCCCTTCAGTGATGACACCCAGGGCGGCCCGCACCCACTTCCTTCGCCACAAGCTCGACGTGAAAATTCATAAGTACAGTGGCCCAAGAAAGAACTTTTCATTGATCACCTCCTAAATCAAGCAGCAGGATGATGATGATGATGAAGCGACATGTAACACGCACAGCTACTCCAAGGAGTGTCCAGGCTCCAAGCACAGGTCAAAGGTAAAAGTAAATCCGGTTGTTTTAATCCTGGACAAAAAGTCTGATTTTCAGACTTTTTTTTAAACATTGTCACGCTGCTTACCGCGTGGAGCTCAAGAGGGAGCGTGTTCCAAGCTGTTGGTCCAAGATGGGTGAGAGACCTGCCTCTTGCTCTAGCACGCCGAATTCTGGCCGTCTCTGCTAAAAGTTTATTTGCTGACCTCGGGTTTCTTGATGGAACATGGAAACCAAACCTAGTTCTGAGGTAGACTGCACAGGTCTGATACTGAGCCCCATGAACTAACACCAGAGCCTTAAACAGCATTCTTCTCTTGATAGGAAGCCAGTGATGAGCACTCAGATGAGGGGGCATGTGCGTTCAATATCAAAAGAAAGTGAGCATTTTGGACCACCTGAAGCTTCTCCAGCAGATATTCCGGCAGACCAAGTAGTATCTGCTGGAGAAGCTTCAAGAGTGCTATTTGCACTTTTAAGTGCTCATGTGTGTTACCCCAGCCTTCTCAGGCCGGCCAAACACACATTCACACTTAGGTTCTCCAGCCCCGCTGTATTGAACAGCGGGGCTGGAGAAACAGCACAGACTCCCTGGTCTGGTGGAGCGTCTTTTCAGCCCGCTCAGGCAAGTCCCCGCGCTGCTTTCACAGAATGAGAGCAGCGCAGGGATTGCACAGGGAGTCCAATGCTGTTTAAGTGCCTGCTGGGACCAGGATGGCCGAGGTGCAACGTGGGAGGCGGCCGGCAGCTCCAGGTACGTTAAAAAAAATGTTAATAGACCCCCCTGCGTGCTCCCCTTCCTGCGCTGCCCTCCACCCCCTCCACCCACCCCACCACCTCTTCATTGTGTAGGCCTCCACTGAGCACTTCACACATATTTATAGCAGGAAAAAGCAATGATGAGCAGGTGGTACATCAACTGATCGTGCAGGTTGAGGTCGGTATGCAATACAAGGGAGCGTGAGAAGGAAGGAGCGTTTAGGCCAGGTGTCATTCGAAGAGAAGAGCTTTGAAGTCTTTTTTGAAGATGATATGACATGTAGTCAGGTGGAGGATGAACAGGAGGGAGTTCAAGATTGTTGTGATGCTTCTGGAGAATGATTGGTTCATGTATCGCTCATGCTTGAAGGTGGGAGGTTTGAGGAGGAGCAGTTGAGCATTTTTTGAATCACGGCCCGCACCTGAGATTTTCAGTTTCTCTGAGCCGTACCAGGGTACAGAGGAGTGCAGAGCTTTATGAGTGTGCAGGCAGTTTGAAATTGAGCTCTCACCTCTATGGGAAGTCAATGAAGTGAGCATAGAATAGGAGAGATGAAATCGAATTTCTTGAGTCTTAGGAACTGTCACAAAGTGGGGTGCCACATGTAGGACTGCTCTCAGTCGACCTAAGTGGACTTTGGGAATGTCAGAAAGGAGTGCAATTTCATAGTCGAGCCTAGAGAGCACAAGCGCCTGAACCACAGATTTAAGGTATTGTGGTGGATGAGGTTCCTGATTCCCCAAAGCAGCCTTAGCTGGAACCGGGCACTCTTAGCCAGGGAGGAGATATGGCTCTGGGGGTTAAGAAATCTGTTGAGGGTAAAACCATGGGATTTGGCTTTCTGAAGGATGGAGGTGAGGCCTTTAATGTCCAGGAAGAGATCCATCCAGTCTTGGATCAAAGAGTTGGCTTTCTTTGGAGAGATGAGAAAGAATTCTGTTTTCGCTGGATTTAGTTTGCCGTTGGTTGTTTGCCAACCAAGCTTGAATTCTATTCAGGGAGTTGGATAGGTGAGTGAAGTCTTCCAGGCGTGAGATATCCTGGTATATTTGGATGTCATCGGCATATAGGTAGAAGAGAAGTGTGCAGAGGGGTTCAAGGTAGAGATTGAAAAGTTGTTGGGGAAAGATTCAAATTTGGGGGGACCCCTTGTCGCAGGCTGACTGGATCTGAGACGGCATTGAAATGTGTTGGGGAAAGAATTGAACCTTGGGGGTCCCATTGTAGAAGGCTGACTCGATCAGAGACTGCATTCCCAATTTTTACATTTTGGGAGCAGTTTGGTAGGTATGAGGTGAACCACATAAGGACAACACCAGCAATACCCATTCAGTGCTTCAGGGTGTCTAACAAAGCAGAGAGGTTGAGGAGAACAAGTAGACAGAAGTTACCAGAGTCAAGGATATGGAGGACTTCGTCCACAATCTACAGAATTGCAGTCTCACTGCTGTGGCCTTGACGGAATCCGAACTGAAGGGAGTCAAGGAGGTTGTTGTGCTTGATGTGGGATGACAGTTTGGAGGCTACACAACTTTCAACCACCTTGCCTAGGAGAGGCAGAGTGGATACTGGGCCGAAGTTGTTATGATTTGGCTTCAACTGCAAATGTAAAATGTAATTGTGTCATCAAATCCTTACCTAGGGAATTGTGTTGTTTAAAAGGATCCAATGCTTCAGCAGACTCTCTTTATCTTTAAAGCTGAAGTCAAAGTCTGCACAAGGGTGTGATCCTCCAACAAGCGTTGCCTCTTTGTGCTATTTCTCTTGGTTAGTGTTTGACCTGGCCCTCTCTGCAGCGTCACACCCAAAATGTAGCCTTTATTCAGATCAGATCAGATCAGAATAAACTTTATTCGATTTTAGTCATTTAAAATCATAAAAGTAACAGTTAAAACATTTCATACAGATAGTAATCAAAATACATTATACTATATCAAATAACACCTATTCCATACATGTGAATTTCTATCAATTACTTTTGACTGAATAACTAGTAGTTCGCCAGAAAGTAATACAGTATTAATATACTTTTTCACAGTAAATATTAACCAATTATACTTTTCCTTAATCACAGTATATTCTTCAAAAAACCAGTCATAACACCCACACAGTAAGCATTTCCCAATAATTGTAAATATAAAAAGGCCGGACGACATTGCCTTCAGCCCCCTTGCTTCAACAATGGCAGAATCCATCTTGCTCTCTCTCTTGAATAAAATTTACAAAATAAGGTCACATGAATTGTTGATTGTGGTGACATACTGTCACAAGGGCAGTGACAAAGATCTCTAGACCAATCATTTAGCACTGGATAGCTAACCAGACGGTGGAAGCTGCCAAACCTAAACCATGTTAGTACATATCTATCGTACCCCCCCATTGCGCCATACCAACTATGGTTGAATCTGATAGGTTACCAGCATCAATTGGTGCTGGGCCACAGTACGTTTATTCATTTCCAGGGCAGCTCTAAGAGACTCTAAATGTGCCATACAAATTATTTTGAATGCCTTCCTAGAGATAGAACTCATTTTCTCTGGGGAAGTATAAAACTCTAAACGGTCAAGATTCGGCAAGAATTTTTTACCATAGTTTAGCCAGGCGATCTTGTTTACATGATCCAGACTCATAGAGTCCTTAATAATTTCTCTATTTAGTCCTGTACTGCTGGAGGTCCATACTCGATGCCACAGTAATAATGGCTGTACTTTAATAATATCAGAAATATAAGAAATCCCCAACTCGCAATGACAATTAAAAACTGAGGCACTTGAAGGCACTGCTAAAATGAACCTTAAAAATGAATTTTCCATTGTTGGATTGGAGATACATCATAAAAACCCCATACTCCCGCCCCAAACGTTGCAATAATTATACACTAAGCCTGATAAATTTAAAGAAGAATCCCTGGGGGCCTTTTGCCCAATTTTTTTGCAAAGTTAATCACAGCCGCGATTGACCTCATAAAAAGGAGATTCCTGCTCTTAACTGCCAGTCCCCATGAACCGGTGTGCTCAAACAGGACGCCCAAATATGAGAACATATTAGTAGAGTCTACCCTGCTATCCCCTTGGAACATACTACTGCATTTATTTCTCCCATTCCCACATGACATTACAAAGGTTTTTTTCACATTAAGTTTAAGACCACGGCTATCCATAAAGCTAGTGTATGAAGCGAGGTCTTTCTGAAGACCTAACTGCGTTCGGGCCATAAGTTCTGTGTCGTCCTCGTAGAGGAGGGAGACAATTGGCTTTTTTTAAATCTATGGTGGATCTCTTGCCCTTTCCACAAGTTCCCCTTCTAATGCGTTGGTATATAGAGTGAAGAGGAACGGGGCCAGGACACAGCCTTGTCTCACACCCCTCTCCACACGGAACGGTGAAGTACATTCCCCTTTTAATCCATACCTCACCTTAGCAGTAGCCCCAGCATATAGTTGTCTTACAAACTGCACCAATATCGGATCGATCTTTAGATCCATTAAAATTTTCCACAATTTGTTGTGAATGATACAATCAAATGCAGCCGTAAGGTCTGCAAAAGCCACATAAAACTACCCTGCCTTAACCTGAGTATATTTTCCAAATCAAATACTAAGATTTAAAACCTGCTCATTTGTCCCTAGTCCCTATCTAAAACCATATTGAACCTCGCTTAAAATATTATTATCTTCTGCCCAGGTTTGCAGTCTGTCAAGGACAACTCTTCCTACCACCTTCACTAGGGAATCTAACAGGGATATTGGGCGGTAACATGCCGGGTTTTCCCATTCCCCTTTTTTAAAAATCGGTATTATCACCGACTCTGACCAGGACTTAAGAAATCCCTTCGCACAACAGGCTTCTAAGACCCGAGTTATTAAAGGAAACCATAATGAAGGAATTAACTTAAATAGGTCGATGGGCAAACCGTCGGGTCCTGGTGCCTTTCCACCTTTACTAGCATTAATAGCCCCTACAACTTCATTGTGTGTTATTTGCAGCTCAGTGGGTGAAAAACCAGCGGGGACTCCCTGTTGGTCGTTTACGCAATCTGTGGTTTTTTCTACATTCCCCTTATCACTATACACGTTTGAGAAAAAAAATCTATCCTTGTTTTTTCATCTATTGCGACCGCTATTGTCGCACCATTTTGATTTGTAAAAAACGGGGCATTTACTGCCTGCCAGAATGAGAAACAGTCCTTAGTCAGGGATGCCTCATAAAGGGCGGCCCATGCTTGATCTTTTAGTGCTTTCTTGCGATTTATTTCTAGCCAAATTATAAGCCTTCCTACATTCACGAACTTCCTCTCTCTCAGACCTGTGGAGTGCGTCTTTCAAACAAGTATATGTTTTAGTACAGTTTGAATCAAACCAACCGTTTTTGACGTCGCGGGGTCCCTTTTCTTTAACTCTAAGCACATTTTGTGTTACTAGTGTGATTTGGGAAAATGTGCTCAAAATATCATCATAAGAAGTGCTTTCCTGTAAGCAATTTGCTTATTCAACTCCTCCAGGATTTTTATTATACCCAGGCTACTGTTTATTGAGTGGACGTCCACATTTGGCAGGACTATATTAATACTTAGGGGCAAGTGATCGCTCATGATGTTTGAGTGTGTTTTTAAGTTTTCAAACCAAGTGGCATAACGATTTGGAACAATAATAAAATCTAGTATAGATTGAAATCCTCTGCTTATGAATGTATACTCAAAGTGCGCTCTTGGGGTACACAACATATTAGCAAAACCCAAATCATGAGAGAACATAACTTCATTAAACTTCTCCCCCCTTTCCGAGTGTACAAAATGAGTCAAATATTCACCCTCTTCTGTTTCCGAGCCACAAACGCCACACCCCGCTTGTGGACATATACTAACATTAAAATCACCGCCCCAGATGGTAATCATATCGATACCTTTTGGTACCCCTACTTTACCCAAATCATCGCCAAGTGACTTTAGAATGTCCCCCAATTGTCCCTTTTCTGCATTATTGCAGAAATTTACTACTAGCACTACTACATTTGACTCCAGATAAATGGAAACAATTTGATAAAATGTCGCCGATTTTATCATTTCAATTTTTTGGACCCCCAGCAGATTAGAGATATAAACGCAGATCCCCCCTTTATGTCTCCCATGAGCTGACCGGGTTGCTGGCGTGTGATAAGTCTTATATCCATCTATGTGAACTTCATCCAGCAGCCAAGTCTCCTGTAAACATAGGATGTCAAATCTGTGAATAAAATCAGTCCAATCAGAATTGCTCACTTTAGTTCGAAGACCAGCTACATTCCAATAAAGCACACTAATATTCTTAGGGGCTGTTACATTAGGAATAGGTACTATCTGACAGTTCAAGGCATGCCCAGGACTCTCAGCCCTCTTTGGATCACTTTTCGTATTTACTTCCATTGTTTCTCTGAACATTAACCCAGATAGATCATCCCTATTAACCATGTTCTCGTTCAAGCCTTGATTTAGTACCCCAGTACGATCGATCAAAATGAATTTTGGGGGGCTTTGATTTACATCACTGACTATGCGGGTATACTGGTCTTAAATAGCAGGGAGTCAATCGTTCTCATCCAAAGATTGGAGGAGCCCAAATCTATTTGACACCTCTAAGTTGAATATCCTTTGATCAGTAGACTGTATTAGGGGATATTGATCTTTCTGCCAGTTGGGAATGCTGGGCTGGTAGAAATAGCCCAGAGGGAGAACTTTTATACCAGTATCAGTAATGTTTTTGTCTCCCGTTCTGATCAAGATTTTACGTCCCAGTACTAGACTACCTAAGGAGAGGACAACACAATCCCCTCAAAAGGCCTTCCTGCTTGTACCCACCCATGGGACACGCCTGACCATCTTAAACGCTCTAAACATTTCCATTGTCAGTCCTGTTCTATTCCCCCAAAAATGAATAGCTTTATTCCTCAGGGTAATCCAAGTTTCATTTTCCCCTTCAGGGGGTGGGGGAACGCTGGCCAAAACCACTGTATAAGGGGTGGCTGCAGGAGGTAAATTTAAATTCTGCAATTTAGGTAGATATTCATGTGATTTAGAGGTGGTAGAACCTGTTCTTAAACGCAAATCTCGTGCAGACGGTTCACCCCGCCGTACTTCTGGTCTTTCTTTCCCTATCTCTTTGGACTCAACCCTCTTAATTGACGAGCAATTTAGCGTAGTTGCCATAGGATTAGCAGGTCCAAATCTTTCCTAGCCCTCTCTTCTATCTGGCTGTTAGTTCTCACAGGGCTATTCTTTGGATACTGTCTGTGGGATTTAGCTGCACTATCTAAGCTATTACATGTTTCCTGATCACTCATCGCCTCCTTTTGAGAAATAATGTTTAGATTCCCTATAACTCTATCCAGGCTAATTCTATTTTGTCCAGTCTCACTTCCAAAGTGCCAATGGATTGTTTGATATACTTTGTTAAATCTGTAATCAGGCTTAACATTTTATTCATTTCATTTGTAGGGGAAGCGTTACCCTTGTTTTTACATCGTGGTACAGGTTCTTTAACTTTTTGGTTTGACAAAATACCTTTCCCCTGCTGTTTTTTAGTTTTAAAAACAGCTGTTAGAGCCCGTTGCACCATGAACACTTAATAGACCTGCCGGTTGGTTTTATAGTTGGGAATTTATGTTACATATGCTTTACCCAGGGGAGAATAATCTATTATTATTGGATGCTTTTTATGTACCTGTTTTTAACATCTTACATTTTTATTGTATGTATTTTAACTGTTTGGCATTGCACTTTTATGAGTACAACTTGTATTCGAATAAAGTATTGAATTGATTGATATAGCATAGCTTTTGTATATAAAATTTATTTTTAACGTGCAATTTTTATAACAACATTTAGAATTTGATCCTAATGACCAAATAGATTAAGTTGTCAAAAACAATCCAATAATGCCTACAAAGTTCAAAGAAAGGTATTGAGGCATGAATAGAAAATGCCCAAAACGTTCTAAGGCTAAAGCATCTGCTTTACACAACTAAGTAATAAAAATCAAGCATTCCAGCCTACTGTTAGAAGCTGTCTGCCTTTTCCGTGGGAAGAGATCTTATCTTGACAGTGAATGGGGCTTTAACAGTGTGAACAGCTTTAGTAGAATTATTGTAAATGCGTGCAGCCAGGGGAAGTTAACAAAAAAAAGTCCCACACAAAAGTGAATGAACACAGTAATCTGGCTCGGGAACTGATAAGAGCCGCCTTTTAAGATATATTAAATACAAGAGATTTCAGATGCGCAGCTTAAGCGCTGTGCAGGTGAAACCTAAAAAGTAGGACATGTACTTTTAAGTTTTACATGTCCTGGTAGTGAAAAACTCTCAGATTTGTTTTTCACTGCTGCAAGGCCTGTCTTTCACATAGAATAACATTGGAGTTGCCTTATTACATTTCATAAGTGTAATTTGTCAAGGGAAAGAGATAACCAGTTCAAGTTTGGTGCCTCTGGAATTACAATTTAAAATCCTAACATGCTGAAGTTGTATTTTAGATTGTAATCCTGAAAATGCCACTTTTAGAAGGCTGGCATTTTGCTGCTTTTTCCATTTAGTGCCTGTAGCCTGTCCCTGGTCACATGACTGGGTGTAGCTGACAGTTGGGCTTTGTGTATCCCTCCTAGGCAGCCACACACAATAGGGAACTTAGGTGTGCCTGGATGTGCCACAACTGGCAGGATGGGAGGGAGGGTCTGGGCACAGTTCCACTTACAGCTGAATAGGCTGTGTCCTGCCTCCACACAAAGCGCTGCATACCCTCTGTTGTTAGTCTAAAGCCAGGACAGGGAAGGCAGCATGCCTGGGTACTTCAAAGGAAACCTCTAGTAGTTTCTTCCCCACTTCAAAGACACAATTGGGTATAAATACTGGACCTCAGACACCAACACTTCAGTACACTTCTGGACCTGTGGATACTGTGCCAGGAATAAGGACTGCTGTGCTACTGAAGGACTGCCACTCTGCTGGGCTGCACTCTGATAGACTACTGATTGGCTGTACTGTGATGACCTGCTGCCTGCTGCCCTCCTGTCTGGGTGAGAAGGACTGGAACTGCATCTCTTGAACCCATAGTGATTCCATGGGGTAGTTGGATGGCCTCCTGATTTGAGGCCTCAGGGACATAACAGGACTCCAACAACCTTGGACCTACACCTGGAATCTGCCATCAGTGAGTCTACCCTGACAAGTGCTGCCATCTCAGTCTTGTACCTTTGGAAGTGGGCTTAAGGTGCTTACCAGCACATGTGGATCTCACAGAACTGACACATCTCCTCTACTGTACGGCGCAAACCCATGCAGAACCAACGCATCACCACTGCTGTTGAATTGGACCTGTCAAAAAGACCTGCATTGCATTGCAGCCCTTCGGAACTGCCGCATCACCCTGACTGCGCAACGCATCCTTAGCACAGGCCCTTTCATCGCTCATTGACGGCAGCCTTGATAACAAAGCCTGACTCTGCATCGCAGCCTCACCGCTCTTCGGAACAGACACATCGCCCGCAGCAGCGTGCATCATCCTAGATACCAGACTTCGCATTGCAAACCCCATCAACGGGATCCTCGACTATGAAGCAGTCCCTTGCGGCATCGCAGAACCAACAAATCGCTTCGGCTGTGGGACGCATCTTCTATGCTGATCCGCGCAAAGCTCGACAATCCAGGATTTAAGGTCTTTTATTCAACAGGCCTAACTGCGTCCATGTAGCCGGCCCGTGCTTCATCATGGTCGCCCTGAAATTGTGACTTTGACCCGGTCTGGCACACCCAGATGTCCACATTTGGTGTCTTTACACCTTTTGGTGCTTTGTTTACTAAAACTTTTATAACTGAATATCTGACTAATTGGATTTTTGTAGTTCTGGTCTTGTTTTTTAAAAAAAATTAAAAATGACCCTATTTTTTTAAACTCTTTTGTTGGTTTCTTATGTCATATGTTTTCACTGTGTTACTGTTTGAGGTGTTGCACAAATACTTTACAAATTGCCTCTTAGTTAAGTCTGACTGCTCTGTGCCAAGGTACCCGCGGGTTTAGCACAGGTAATTATGGTTTTGCTTGTGACTTTACCCTGAGAAGAATTGTGGCTTATGCTTGAGAAGGGTTTCACCCCCTCCCCCAACCAGTAACCCAAATTCTTACAGTTAGGGTGATTGACACTGCGTCATATGCCTGTATCTTCTTTGAATGTTTGACAGAGTCTGGAAACACAGCCATGTTGCTTGATCCTGATAACACCCAATCCTCCCACTACTTAAAAAACAGGCATCTGATTTATACTTAGGTGCTAGCTGAAAATCTGACAAATAGCACAAGTGACAAATATTTCATCTGACGGTCCCCAGAAGCATAATCCTTTGACAAAGTGATAGCAGCCATATTATGCACAGGTGAGACCTATCTTTGTAGAAGGATCCTCCAGTGGTTTATAGAGTTTTTGAAGATCCTGCAAAGGAGGATTTGTCACTTTTGCCACAAATCAGACGGTCGTCCATACCCCAAGGGTATCAGGATGCTTGTTTCCAGTCCAGGGAAGACATGGCTTGGCAGTTCGGGCTGGACTGTTCCCATGAGGCACAGGGTCAAGACAGATTTGCATATAGCTGTGTCTGAACTGGGGTGGCGAAGTGAGCAAAAGAACGATGATGGATTCAACCCAGATCTGTGACTGGGGGTGAGTGTCTGAAAAGTTTCAGCGCTCCGTCCATCATCTCCTTGTGTTTGCCAACGGGTGAAATGTCATGCAAATATTTTATTACTATTTGATTTTGTAAGTGAAGGTGCCACCAACAATAATTTAATCATTTGCACATAAAATTCCATCAAGGGTTTATTTTTGATCTGTTCATGCTGCATGATGTGAATTTATCCCCAGCAGCTTGTCAAATTCATTTCAGATAAGCATCCTTAAATCATTCATTTCATTTAATTATCTTTATTTTGGAGGTTGCCATAAAAGTACAGAATAAATGTATAAAAATATAAAATATTCATATTTCCTTTGAAAAAATACCTCTTGATTAAAATATTTCAAAGCAAAAGCAGATAGTAAGCCACTATCAGCAAATGTCATAAACTGCAATAGCAAGCAACAACAGAGGAACAAACATAGAATCATTGAGACCCAAACAGTCTCCACCTCCCTGCCAAGAATTTGTAAAGAACAAAAGACCTTGGCCATACCCAACAAGCTGCCCTGCTCTGTTACCTAGACACAAAGTATTAAACTTGAACATGGGTAATAAAATCATAAGAATCACATGCATGCACACCACTTTGTAAACAGGTATCTTGAAGCAGCAAAGACAGTGGATTGTTGGACGTCATTCTTCAGAAGCATAAATGCTGAATGAATGGGCGTAGAGGAAGTGACCCATGTCTGAATTGTATGTAAAGTTTCCTAGCTAAGGTGGGCTGGATATCTTTTACCTATATAGGCCATAGGTATTTTGTACCCCAATAAAAGTTACTGTCCAAGAGCCTAGTGTTGTGCTTCCCTGGAGAAGAGCGAGTTTGTGCACCTTGTACCACTTGACAAGTTCCTTTCTAGATGCTGCTAGGCAGGGCACAGCGGGGTCGCTCCAAAGATTGGTTTTACCAATGCTTTTGAGAGTAAGCTCTAGATATCCAAAAGTAGATAGCCTCTTAAGGGGGATACCATTCAGACAGGGATTGTGGCGGGTAGGATGTATCAGATTAAAGACCATTTATTTGGTCTTGGTGATGTTAATTACTAGCCCTCTGGTGTTGCAGAAAGAGTCAAAGCTGTCGAGGATGTTCTGAATACCCATTGGAGATTTAGAAAGAAGAAGGGTATCATCGGCAAACATCAATGACGGCACTTTGTTTGTAGCAATCTTAGGGGCATCAATATACTCTACCCTATTCAATTGGTCTACCAGGCCATTGATGTATAAGCAAAGTAGGGGCCAGCAAGCATCCCTGTCTGACACCTCTGTTAACATTAAATGGTGCAGTAAGCTCCCCATATTTCCCATATCTAACCTGGGCAAAATTTCCTTCATGAAATCTCCTAATCATGTGACAAAGATATGGGGGGACCCCAGTATCGGTTAATACTGACCACAACTTGTCCCTGGGTACTAGATCGAATGCTGTCTTGAGGTCGACAAATATTAGGTAGAGGCTACCGCTCTCCAGAATAACGGTTTTCCAATATAGGAGTTGCAGCCTGAAAATGTGATATATTGTGGAAGTGTAATGTGTGAATCCTGCTTGGAAAGGGCTAAGAATGTATTGATACTCTATCCAACTAGCCAATAGTACCTGGGCAAAAACTTCCTGCATCACATGAATTAGGCTAATGTGTTTATAGTGGCCTGGTAGCATAGGAGAACCCTTCTTGTGGACTGGGACAATTTCTGCTCCAGACCATGTATTGGGAATAGGCATTCCCTCCAATACAGCATTAAAGATTGCCCACATATATGGACTCCAAATTGTCAGTTCTGAGAGAAAGAGGGCCTTGGGGATTTTGTCCATCCTAGGAGCTTTGTGCGTAGCTATTTTGTTAATGGCACTAGGCACTTCAGACAAAGTTATCACTGGGCACTCTTTGACTTTGCACGGGTCCAGTTACCTAGTTAAAATGTCTGCATCAAGCCCCCTTATTTCGTCATCTGCCTCTGGTGTGGCATACAAGACCTGGTAGTGCTCGTTCCATTCTTCGGCCGCAATGTCGGGTTAAAAATCGGCTCTGCCCTCCTTACAACCAGTTGTTACTATGTTCCCAAAGGCTTTAAAGTCTTTGGGCATCAACGCCCCACGAAGGGAGTTCCACTTTCCCTGCTCTCAAGATCGTTTTGCTAAGGCGATGGTATCTCTATAAATGGTCTTCTTGAGTTTGCTGGATAGCCTATCCTTGAGTTTAAGAGCTTCAAGCAAGGCTAATTTGGCTTCACAGAGAAGCTACAGCGGTTCTGTTGGGTAAACGAATCCAAAAACATATATTTTCAAGGGTACCATTCAACTTAGATTTAGACCGAACACAAACCAAGAACAAAACGTTATGAAAAAAATTCAATTCATAGAGTGACAGTGTAGGACTTGGCCCTTTTTCCCTCAGTTGTTTTCATTTTTCATATTGATGCAGATTCAGGGAGCCATTTTAATTACCCCTGAAAACTTCTGCCTGAGGGCCTGAAGCACAAAATGGTGGCCACCTGTGACATCACCAGCATCCACTGGAACCTACCAGCACCTTCCAGAACATTCCAGGAGCTTCCAGAACCCTGTGACCGTTGGAGGCGGTTTAGAATGTTGGGAGGATAAGAGAGGCAGTTGGCAGTTGGAGCTGGCAGTTGGCACCTGACTGGTGAAGAGAGAAGAGCACAACAGTGAAGGAGGAAGGAGTGAAGCAGCAGGGGTGGAAACTTGTGCCTGGAGTGGGGTCCATAAACCCACCCTTGATACTTGTCCCTACTGATGGATCCCAGCCTATAGCCCTGTGTGGGAAGAAGACAGAAGAAAACCATCCTAAGGACCTGGACAGCAGGAACAGGCCTTAGAACCAAGAAAACAGCAAGATTCTGACCTGAGAACTGGTTTCCCTGGAGTCCGGCGTCGAGTAGCCTGACGACCTGGAGCCCGAGGTGGAGAAGCGGCGCTGACTGAAGTAGCAGACGTCGTACCCGGAGCCGCCTGAGGTCGTGAGAGGGCGCCGACGGGGGTCGAGAGGAATACCAGAGGTCGAGGAGGAAGTGAACCGAGGTCGAGCGAGCGGCGTCATCGGAGGAGTGAAGTCCGCCCTCCGGAGTCGTCGGAGACCGAGGTAGAGGAGCACCGGAGGTCGGGAGTGAGGATCGCACTCCGGAGTCGCCCGGAGCCTGTGAGGAGGAGCACCGGAGGTCGGGGGTGAGGATCGCACCCCGGAGTCGCCGGAAGTCGACATCGAGGCCAGGCCGGCTGACGTCATCGGAGCCGAGAGCGCCATCGGACCGGAGCCGCCCGAAGTCGACATCGTGAGGAGACTGCCCGACGCCGTCGAATCGGAGGTCGAGATCGAACCGAGGCCACCGACATCGGACCGGAACCGCCTACCGGCGTCGTCAAAGAACTGACATTGTGCCGAGGCCGCCGAGACCGAACCGGAACCGCCTCACGGCGTCGACACGACTCCAGCGGCGTCGGAACATCAGAAAAAGGGCAGTAAGTGGAGTAGAGGGCGCCTAAGGCCCTGTGGAGACCTGAGAGACTGCTCTAAGGGGCTAGGGAGGTGCTGAAACCAACCTGACTGTGCAAGGGGTGAACTGGGACTAACCTAGAGAGGTTGTGTGGAGAGAGAAAGCCAGGGCACTGGTATTCCCCCCTTTGATCTACCTCAGCTTAGGCCTCAGCCTTGTCCCAGCCAGGGAGTAGCCCCCCCCTCAAGCCTTCCACAACCCTACAAGCTGTGCCTGGGCCAAATCAGCCCTTAAGAAGTGAAGTGTCATCTGATTATATGAGGGGTGCTGTATACTTGTAATTATTTATTGGGGATACTGTATTTATTGAATTTTTATCTATTTATTGCTGCACTATATTTATAGGTCCACAGGACTGGATGGTGTACAATATTTATTGGTACAGTATTTATTGCCTCAAAGTATTTAATTGTCTGTATATATTGCACTTGTATTTATGCCCTGTTATTTATGATCACCCCTATTTATTTCATCAAACAGCCAATATTTATTTGACCTGCACTAATTGAAATTTGTATATTGTGATTGACTTATTTATTTTTCCAATCAGCAACTAAGAGAAAAAGATAAAGAAAGAATATTTTCATAATTTTTACGGTGTAGAGTCGTTTTTGGAACGGATGCACGCATGGTTATTGTATGGGTATATTGTATGCTTAGCACTGCGCCTGTTTCCTGACCGCTCGAGCCAAGCTACCACAGTGTGTTCGAGGAGTCCACCACCACCCTGCGGAGTGGGAGTGGGCTGTTTCCAACATAAATTGGTGTTCAGTGGTGGGATAGAGCTGTGCCTACATATACTCAACAATAACTGTGGGTAGTCCATAGGCCTACACCGGGAGTTTTCTCACAGCGGCCTTCCTAATTGTGGGTTTTTGTTTTTTCCAAATTTACTCTGGTGGTGGGAGGAGGTATTACTAAAAGTACCACCCTACATTGTTACTGCACAAAACCTGTCCTCTAACCTGAGTGGGCAAGATGGAGTTTGTACTAGAAAATCTAGAAACGTACACTGTGGCCCAAGTCAGGAAGTTAACAGACCGGAGGGAGAAAAGACAGCTCGCATGGGACTTAGCAAGGCTGGAGAAAGAGATGGAGGAGAAAAGGATGGCGCACGAGCTTTGGATGAAGGAGATGAAGCTGCGTGCCCTCCAGATGAGTGTGTCCAGCGAGGACACTGGTGGCAGCATACCAGAAGCTTCACAGGAGCTAGAAGTTTATTTACCCCAGGAAGACATCACCAGGGTGTCTGAGGAGGCATTGGGGTGTGAACCTGAAGGGGGTAGTGCAGGGATCTCCCAACCCAGCGAGGTGAGAGAAGTGGCAGATAGCCCAGCTAGGTCCCAGGGAGAGAGGGTTGTAGGGCCTCACGACCTATCTGTAGGAAGGCGTGAGACGGGGAGGTGTCCCGAGGTGCCCCAACCGAAGTCTCAGGGCCTGGAGAGTTCCTCAAGGGAGCCCCAGGTTGGGAGCCTAGGCTGTCCCGATGTGCCCTCCAGTGCAGGGGAGCCCCTAGTGTCAGGAGGACCCAGGGCGACTGTAACTAGCGCGCCTGAGGTTCTGGGGTTGGCCCAGTTTCAGGGTTTAGGTTCTGGGCTGGGATGCCAGGCTCAGGGGTTGCCTGACCTGGCGGGTGGGGCCTCGGTTAACCGGGTCCCCCCGAAATTGACTTCCAGGGGTACTTTTCCCGGTAGGAGGGTGCTGAAATCTGGAAGGGGGTGCAGAGGGAGGAAGGTCTCGCCTCGGGCACCGACTCAGCCTAAGGGTCTAGACCCTAGGTTGAAGGATCAGTTGAGGGGTCAAGGCCCTAGACTGAGGAGGAAGTGTTGGTCTGAGGGTGCCTCGCAGGGTAGGATGAGGAACCCCAGAAGGAGAGTTAGGGGGAGGAGAGCCTCGCCCCGGAAGGCTGGTCAGCCTAAGGGTGTGAACCCCAGGAAGAAGGACCAGAGGCAGTTTAGGACTGCAAGGAGGAGGACCGGAGTGGTCAACGGGCACTACAGGCCTGGGGCTACTGCCCCCCACTCCGCGAGATCACCCGGGCCAGAGACATCTGGATGGCCCAGGGGCCGGTCCTGGCCACAACTAGCTAGGGAGCCCCCGTGGGGTGGTTTTGTTGGTCCAGGGAGGTTTGTTAGGGAACCATTGGGTTCCAGAGCGGAGGAGAACTTGCGGGTGCTCCTGCCGTTGCGGGCCTGCGTCCACCTTTTCTCGCCCCAAGCAGGGAAGACCATCAAGGCATTGATCGGTCTACCCTGGCTTTTGGCTGGAAGGGGGTTGTGTAGGACTTGGCCCTTTTTCCCTCAGTTGTTTTCATTTTTCATATTGATGCAGATTCAGGGAGCCATTTTAATTACCCCTGAAAACTTCTGCCTGAGGGCCTGAAGCACAAAATGGTGGCCACCTGTGACATCACCAGCATCCACTGGAACCTACCAGCACCTTCCAGAACATTCCAGGAGCTTCCAGAACCCTGTGACCGTTGGAGGCGGTTTAGAATGTTGGGAGGATAAGAGAGGCAGTTGGCAGTTGGAGCTGGCAGTTGGCACCTGACTGGTGAAGAGAGAAGAGCACAACAGTGAAGGAGGAAGGAGTGAAGCAGCAGGGGTGGAAACTTGTGCCTGGAGTGGGGTCCATAAACCCACCCTTGATACTTGTCCCTACTGATGGATCCCAGCCTATAGCCCTGTGTGGGAAGAAGACAGAAGAAAACCATCCTAAGGACCTGGACAGCAGGAACAGGCCTTAGAACCAAGAAAACAGCAAGATTCTGACCTGAGAACTGGTTTCCCTGGAGTCCGGCGTCGAGTAGCCTGACGACCTGGAGCCCGAGGTGGAGAAGCGGCGCTGACTGAAGTAGCAGACGTCGTACCCGGAGCCGCCTGAGGTCGTGAGAGGGCGCCGACGGGGGTCGAGAGGAATACCAGAGGTCGAGGAGGAAGTGAACCGAGGTCGAGCGAGCGGCGTCATCGGAGGAGTGAAGTCCGCCCTCCGGAGTCGTCGGAGACCGAGGTAGAGGAGCACCGGAGGTCGGGAGTGAGGATCGCACTCCGGAGTCGCCCGGAGCCTGTGAGGAGGAGCACCGGAGGTCGGGGGTGAGGATCGCACCCCGGAGTCGCCGGAAGTCGACATCGAGGCCAGGCCGGCTGACGTCATCGGAGCCGAGAGCGCCATCGGACCGGAGCCGCCCGAAGTCGACATCGTGAGGAGACTGCCCGACGCCGTCGAATCGGAGGTCGAGATCGAACCGAGGCCACCGACATCGGACCGGAACCGCCTACCGGCGTCGTCAAAGAACTGACATTGTGCCGAGGCCGCCGAGACCGAACCGGAACCGCCTCACGGCGTCGACACGACTCCAGCGGCGTCGGAACATCAGAAAAAGGGCAGTAAGTGGAGTAGAGGGCGCCTAAGGCCCTGTGGAGACCTGAGAGACTGCTCTAAGGGGCTAGGGAGGTGCTGAAACCAACCTGACTGTGCAAGGGGTGAACTGGGACTAACCTAGAGAGGTTGTGTGGAGAGAGAAAGCCAGGGCACTGGTATTCCCCCCTTTGATCTACCTCAGCTTAGGCCTCAGCCTTGTCCCAGCCAGGGAGTAGCCCCCCCCTCAAGCCTTCCACAACCCTACAAGCTGTGCCTGGGCCAAATCAGCCCTTAAGAAGTGAAGTGTCATCTGATTATATGAGGGGTGCTGTATACTTGTAATTATTTATTGGGGATACTGTATTTATTGAATTTTTATCTATTTATTGCTGCACTATATTTATAGGTCCACAGGACTGGATGGTGTACAATATTTATTGGTACAGTATTTATTGCCTCAAAGTATTTAATTGTCTGTATATATTGCACTTGTATTTATGCCCTGTTATTTATGATCACCCCTATTTATTTCATCAAACAGCCAATATTTATTTGACCTGCACTAATTGAAATTTGTATATTGTGATTGACTTATTTATTTTTCCAATCAGCAACTAAGAGAAAAAGATAAAGAAAGAATATTTTCATAATTTTTACGGTGTAGAGTCGTTTTTGGAACGGATGCACGCATGGTTATTGTATGGGTATATTGTATGCTTAGCACTGCGCCTGTTTCCTGACCGCTCGAGCCAAGCTACCACAGTGTGTTCGAGGAGTCCACCACCACCCTGCGGAGTGGGAGTGGGCTGTTTCCAACAGACAGATTCACTTTTTTCTGAATAATGCAATCAGAATATTTATTTTAACTTATAAGGCTGTCAAGACAGATAGTGACATATAGTGCAGTGAAGTGAGTGCTCAGTGACTGTGGTGATGTGAACGCAATATATACAGGTGCAAGCGTAAAATATTTACAAGTGATCAAACTGGATTTACAAATGAGGAAACGGTCGGAACAAAATAAATCAATGTCTCCGGTATATGGCAAGCCTGCTCATTATTCTTAACCAAGAGACTTATTGTAGCTGAGCCAATGTGTAACGCCGACGTTTCGACCCTGACAACAGCCTAATTCATTGATGTTATGATGGGTTTTCTTCAAGGCTAAGGTGTTGTAGACAGCCCACACTGAGGGGTTAATTCCTTCAAGGTGACCTCTTCAGGTCAGGTCGAGGCTGGTTGTTGCCTGATGAAATTCAGGGACCAACAATGTCCTGCAAATGGTTGTATATTTGAATCCTGACCGGAGTCTTTTGGAATCAGCCTCTAACTGCACTATATGTCACTATCTGTCTTGACAGCCTTATAAGTTAAAATAAATATTCTGATTGCATTTTTCTGAAAAAGTGAATCTGTCACTCTATGAATTGAATTTTTTTCATAACTTTTTGTTCTTGGTTTGTGTTCGGTCGGTATCTAAGTTGAATGCTACCCTTGAAAATATACGTGTTTGTCTTTGTGAAGAAATCATTTGTTTACCCAACAAAACCGCTATAGCTTCTCTGATAAATACCCAGTTTCTGAGGGACACAGGGTCACCCCATTGTATTTGTACAATTATTTGGCTTCACGACACCTCTGATGAAACCAGGAAGGGGCAAACCTTCTTTGCTGTCTAATCTGTACTTCTGATTAAAATAGATCTTTTAATTTCTCAGTGAGTGCGGTATGTATCTCAGCCACCCTTGTGAGTGAGCGAATTGTGCCTCCCTCCGTGATGGCCTTATTCAGATCCAATAAAGAGGTACCCATCGCCTTATACAGAGCAGCTTTTAGATCAGGAGATGCTGCATTACCAGCCACCATATTCTTCGCCTGCCAGTTGTCAATATTGCCCTATCATCCAGCTGTGCTCTTGCTATTGGCCCAGCACCTACTTCAGGTAGAGCAATGTCTAAGGTAAGAGCATTATGGTCACTGTCATGCCTCTGCAAAACAGCAAAATTTACAACCATTTCCAAAGCCTGGTCTCTACCTGGATCTAGTCGATTAGAGAGGAGAACCCTACCAGGTTGAATGTGTGCATCCCCTGGATATTGGATTTTGCCCACCCTTTACAAGCCCTTACTGAATGATTCAGATTACGGGCGTTAATCTGGAGGGCCAACGGGGACCAAGTTTTAATAGGGTTATGCTCATCTTGGGGATAGCCTAAAGCCTGTCTTCTTCACAAACAGCGTCACTGTTATTGGCATCTAGGGGTTCAAATTGACAATTAAAATCGCCTCCTATGACCAGATAGACACTGTCCGCAACAGAGGACAGAAAAGTGGGTAATTGTTCAACAACCGGAGATTCATGGCCAATTCTTATAGGTCTAGATTTAGAATAAACATTAACCAGCGCCACAACAACCATAGGGGTAAAAGTAAGTAGGACACACAATATATCCTTTGAAGCCCGCTCAGCCCTTTTGGCCGTGCTGCCCAAGTGGGTGGCCACCCATATAGTGAGTCCACCAGATGGTCTACCCCTCCCCCTAGTGATGGCGGCTATTGAAAAAGCCACAAAACCCAGCCGCTGTGCCTCCTCCCTGCACCATGTTTCCTGGAAGAGACATAGATCAAATTGTTCTATAAAATACCCCAATCAGTGGAGTCCAATTTGTTCTTTAGGGCTGCAACATTCCAGGATATCACCTTGAGTGATGTTTGAGCTTCCTGAATGCCCGAAATTACTTTGTTGGGCACTTTACTTTGGGATGGTACCACCCTTTGTCTGTGGATCTGTGCTGATAGGACTTACCACAGCAGGTATTCCTTATATTATTGCCATTCTGACTTTAAACAAGGAATACGAAACAGAAGCGGTGCTACTGGATGTTTTTACACATTTAAAGCTGTACAGTTACCATCAGTTTTTGTGGCAGGAATAGCGTCACCTTGCTGTAATGTACTCTTACTGCATTTACACTTCACATTTACATGTGCGGTAACCTGTTAACGGACAAAATTGACAACACTTTTGGGCATTCCCGATGAGCTCTAAGTGAGCCATGAGTGCATTTATTTTACTGTCCTGTAAACGAGTCTTTAAACTGTCTCACCCAGAATGGATCTGTAAATAACTGCCGGGGCAGTATATTAGCGTCTTTTCTGCAAGAGCTATGATGTCTTTTTTATTACCAGAGGGGTGTATGTAAATTTCCATTTAGTGTCTAAAAATTCAACACAAGACATTGACAGGGGGCATGCCTCTAGACAACAGCTGACAGCTACAGCGGTCTTTGAGAAGAACAAGCTAGTTAAAAAACACAGCTTTCATATGCATTACCAAAAGAAACATGTATTATGCCATAGCATACTTTCTTTGTATACCAATTGGCCTCAGGCATTATAAACCAATCATTTGTTTGTAAATACAATTAATAATTTTATTTTTCAGCTCAAAAAATCAAACTGATTTAGTGTAGTGAATATTTATTATGTTTAATCTTTTTACAAACATACATAACTCTAGCTGCAAAGAGTTACATCCTCTCAGGAACAAATCTTTTCAGGGTAATACTTTCATTAGAAATTATTGTTCAATTTGAAACAGTTGAATGTGTATATGCGGTCATGGAAGTATTAAAAACGTATAGGAACTCTCGTCATGGGTGCATGGTGTGTGTAGGGGTGCATATGGGTGTGGTTGGTACGGAGTCAGTGGTGATATGAGCGGTTTACAGTCTATAAAGATATTATGAACATGGTTCCAGATGCAATCTTATAACTTGGGGCCAGATGTATGACGGGATTTTGCATGCGCAAACGGGTTTGCGACCCGTTTGCACATGCAAAAATCCTGTGGACCATGTACTAACACTATTTTATAAATAGTGTTAAGCGACTCGCTATTAGGAAGGGGTGTTCCCTTCCTAATAGCGACCCCACAAGCCATGTACGAATGTTTTGCGACCGCAATTGCAGTGCGAATGCAGGGGAAAATATTTTATAGGGGCAGGCAGTGATCCCAGGGACCACTATCTGCCCTTAAAAAATGAAACAAAAACGTTTCATTAATTTTTTCATCCTTTGAGCTGCATTTAAAAAAAAAAACCTGCTTTATTTAAAAGCAGTCGCAGACATGAAGGTCTGCTGAGCCCAGCATGCCACCATACCTGGGAGGGTCAGCCATTCTCAATGTGGTCGCAAATTGCGAGTGCCTCATGAATATTGATGAGGCATACAATTTGCGACCCCAGTGAGAATCGCAAACAGTGTTTCTGACACTGTTGTACGTCATTTTGCGAGTCGCAAAATAACATGGTCGTACATCTGGCCCTTGGTTGTTTCAAACGGCTTATCAGTAGGCTGGCCCTTTGTCATATCCTGCTAATGTTAATGCAATGCTATTCTACCACAAGTGGAATGTTAATGTGATGATGCTGTCAGAATGTTAAGGATCTGTCAGAGAAGTAACAGTTGACTGGGCTGAGCTGCCTGCTGGCTGCTCCTGGTGGGGTCTCCCTCTGGTCCTGAACTGATCTTGATCTGGTCTTGTTCTAATCTTTCTGTGATCTTTTACCATCTTCAATAAAACCTCCTTAAAACATCTGAACTGATCACTACAGAATTTTGGCGACGATCTTCACAAGAACCTGCTTCTTTCACCTCTACATGAACTTAAAGCTGTTTGAAAATACTCAACCTCCTGCAATCTCAATTCAAGTTACCTCAACTGGCATCCTGACCCCACCAGTGACCTCCCATCGGTCGCCCACAGCAGTCTGCCAGTTGTTCCTATGTGTCTGCGCACGTGCTGTGCCCTCAGTGAGAGTAAGCCTGCCAACAGCTTCAACGTCACCGCTTTGTGCTGTGCCTTCATGTGAGGGTAAGCCTACTAACGTCTGGGGAAGTGCTGTACCTTCATCTGGTCCTCTACAACACCAGTGAATACGGTTACAAGCCTGCTTACACCTTGGAGAAGAAACTATGCCACAACAAATGTATGCAGTACCACAAAAAATGTCTATTGTGCCACACATCGTTCTCTACACTGTCTCGTGAAGAAGTGTGCTGTTTTATGTGTGCCATCCAAGCTACTTCCTCGATTGCCACTTGTGCAACAGTGCCAACTCCTGTTTCTACTGTAGCTTTTGTCTCTATATGGTGTAAATACAGCGTTTCATCAAGTAAGTTACTGCCTGCCTGTCTTAGTACCAGCCTTTCCTGCTTCCTCAACCTGCTCTGGACCTGCTGTGCTGTTTATTTCCGCTTTCATGCCTTTTTTTTTATCTACAGTCTACTGACGCTTTCAGCATGCCTACTCATCGTGTGGAAGGATGGCCTTTCGTTTTCATCCAGTGGGTTTGACAAATGTTGTGTTTGGTATTTGGGAAGCTTAACCTAAAAGCTCAACGGCTTTTACTTTGTGGTGTCTGATCAACTTTATTCATGGCATTTGTTCCGGGTGAACGCGAAAGGCTCAACACAAATTCAAAATGACTTTTGTCTCCCTGCTTGTGTGAAGAGAGAGCTGTCATGCGGGGAATTGTACTGTTTGAAGTATTTTTTTTTTACATAACTACCTTGAGGCCAGTAGAGAAAAAGACAGTTACGCTACAATTTGAAATCAGATTTCTACTCGCGCACCTTTCTTCGTCGTTGGTGCCGATGGAACAGCTGAGGAATCTTTTATGACGGCTTCCTTGTCAGGCAGTCTCCAATGCTGCCTCTTGACGCTTTGATGCATGAGCGTGCCTGGAGTCACCCGGTGCGACGCTTACAGCGTGCCGCCATCTTGGGGTTGGCTCTGGCACTCTATTCTTGATTTTTCCTCACGTTTGCCTCAACGGTTCCAACAGTCTGCAAGGTTGCGGTCATCTTTCACTAGGCAGTTTTTCCTTGGCAGTGAGTACCTGAAGTATTGTTTTTCGTTGAGGGATTCCTTGGCTCTCGGATCAAAGGTACTTTCATCTGGCACATGTTACACGCTGCTTTTGGAGTCAATTGTATGCCATCACAGACTTCTGATACTCGGGTGACATTCCGGTCACCGGTGTGGTGATGCATGCTATTTTTACGTAGACAGGCACACCAAGTTATAAGTCAGCCTATTTGTTTCCCATGAGTGTTTCTGCATTTCTGGGGAATGGGTAATTTTAACATGGTATTTTCACCTACCTGTACTAATGGTTTTAGCGAGTCCAAGCTCTGTTTTCAAATGTTCTATGTTTGGAGTTTCCCTACATATCGCTGTGGGTTGTATTCCCACCTCCTCGTTACTTTTGTTTTCTGTGTATGCTATTTGTTCCCCTACACTGGAATTGCATTGGGTTTGTAGTCCCATTTGCCAGCAGTGGGTTTAAGTCCCATCTGCTTTACTTCTTAAGTTTTTTTGGGCTATGCTTAAGGCAATCATGCATTAGGTTTTAGTCCTTTTGCATCTCTTTAAACTCAGGGCAACTATGCAACGGTTTTAGTACGTTTTGCATCTTTTGTGCTTCTCTATCCATAGAGATTCGTCATGGTTCCTACCCATTGGTTCGGGTCCCTACCCACATTTAAGTCATGGGTTCCTACCCATGTATTCGGGTTCCTACCCGAAAAGCTAACTAGTTGTCCATACACGGACACCTCTTGTTTTATCTGTTTACCCTCATAGGGCGTGTATTTCTTTTGTGCACAACTCTATTCTACCTCCCTCCTGGGAGCGATGCAAGGGTGTAGCCCCTTTGCATTAAGTATATGGGTTCCCATCCATACACTGTCAGTTCTCATGCAAAGGTCACAGTCCTTTTGCATTAAAACGGGTTCTTACCCAAATATTCCGTTTATTCTTTGGAATATGTCATGAGTACCTACTCATGTGTGCTGTTTAACACAGTTACGTTACCACTGTGCATGGTGTGGTTTTTCCACACAAAGTTTGTCCTTACACTTATTGTGTATGGGGAGTTTTCCCAGTTTTGTGCACAACGCATCTCTATTCCAAGAGTTTAGTCATGGGTTCTCACCCATGCGTTCTAGTTCACATATTTAGCTTATGTTTATACCCTAATTGGGTGCATTTCATGCTTTCATTGCTAATTATGTTCTGTTTATATTGTATTTTTATGCACTGTTATCTTTGCATTACATTTTTTGTCATTGCGTTACGATAATGGTGTTTTGATGGGGAATCACCCTTATTTTTCCTCATCTTCCTTGTTTCTTTCTTCTTTTCTCTTTTCCTTCTGAGGTTTTCTTCTCGTGTCTCTTGTGGATTCTGGACTTTCCTTTGCTTTTCTGTTGTGTTTCCTTCCTCTGCGTTCGTCGCAGCCTGAAGCCCTGTGTTCTGTTAGTTTCCCATTTTCAGCCTCCATTTCATTCCTGTTCTGGCCAGTGGGTGTGCTTTGGGGCAGTCTTTTGTGCTTTCTTTTATCCTTTTCTCTTACGTTGTTGTTTTTTCTTCTTCGCTGTTGTGTAAGAAGGGAGGATGGTTTCTATGTTTGATTTTCTTTCTTCTCTGTTTCTTATGAGTCCTGAACTGATCTTGATCTGGTCTTGTTCTAATCTTCCTGTGATCTTGTACCATCTTCAATAAAACCTCCTTAAAACATCTGAACTGAGTGGACCTGATCACTACACCCTTGTACTTGTCAACTATTCTGCCTTGCCCCAGGACACTCTTTGAGCAGCCATGCGCTTTAAAAATCCTTTTTGAATGACGGATTGATTGATGTCAGAGGCATGGCTGAAAAGAGCAAATATATTTCTAATTGACTAAAAAAAAATAAGAGCAAACCATGTTTTTGGGTCGAGATATAAGCCAATGCAAACTGATTGCTTGTTTGAATTTTCCATAGAACCACAAAACTTCACTTAAATTGAACAGTGGCTTTTAGTATGAGATTAAGCCCATTCAACTTTGCATGTTTGTACAACTAAGCTATGTGCAGATAAAAAAGCAAATATTTGCTCAACACACAAATTGAAACTCACTACATTTATTGCATCTTACTAAACACATAGTTTTAAAGTGAGGTAGGTTGCCTTGAGCTTGATTGGGTGTGATGAAGCTCAGGTCCTACTATGACATGTTTAGATTTCACTAAAAGATCGAATAGCCCAATAGTATTGCTGTATATCAGGTATGCCCAGTCCACCGTCAAAGGGAGATTATATGCATTTTGCAGAGAAAACTCGAGGAATGTTACCAGCCCATTAAGCAGCGATCTAATGGGTTGGAAGAATTGTGTTGTGAGTGGGTAAGGGTAGCTCTGAGTAACATAATAGAGGCGGGAAGCATAACAATCTTATAGAGAGCTCTCTGTCCCATAATAGATAGAGGCAGTGCTGTGCATCCAGTCAGCTCATGTCTAATTTTTGGCTATAGTGTGGCAATGTTAGGATCCCAGCACTTCTTTTCTTTGTTTACCACCATCATGCTAAGGAAACGGTAGTGGTGAACTGTGACTCATAGTTTGGTGCCGTGCAGCTTTGCCAGTGGCTTGCCCTTCACACAAGGTAGTATATTTCCCTTAGTTGCCACGATGGCCGGATGCATCGCCATAAATCTGAATGATTTGGATAAGGCATGGGCTTCTGCCTGTGAGCCGTTGAATGTAGCGGAGCAGATCATTAGCATACAATGACACCCTGTCTTCAATTCCACTGTGCCACAGGGAACCAGTACTAACACTACTAAAATGATGGGCGATTTTTTATCAACTGGCCACACCAAAAATGATTGAACCTGGATTGAAAAAACAGCACAAATATGGTTAAGACACTTCTGCAACGTGAACAATGTTGGGTTTTACAGATTTTGAGCACATGAACCAGGTCTAAATGTTGATATCCTGTGGAATTAGATCAATTCCATATAACATAAATAGGTTTTTGACAAGATATGACTAACGCAAAAGGAACAAATGATGAACGGAATGCTGATCAATGCAAACATTCACCCCCATTAAAAAAGATCTGGGTTTAATCCATTGTTCTTTTGCTCAACACGCCAGCCAGTTTGGACCTAGATACTTGCAAATCAGTCTTGACCCTGTTCCTAATGAGAACAGTCCAGCCCAAACTGCCAAGCCAGGTCCTCCCTGGACTGGGAACAAGCATCCTGGGACCGGTTTCAGGCATCACCCTTTATCAGTCAGGCTGTGGAAATGTGCTTTTCAATGAGCACACCGGTGCAGGGGTCACCCTTCTCTGTCCTTGGGTCCTTAGACCAACAAAATAGAGATTGGCACTGAAGCTGGAATTCAAATAACAAGTTTATTAGTCACTCATGAGTGGGACTACGTCCACACAGCACTCTCAAGTGCTGCCTGAGGTAGTACATTGAAGTTACAGAACACAGGCCTTATATACAGAGTTTGTTGCAGAGTAAGCATGTGGATGCAAATAGAAGGTACAGGCCTACACAGGAATAGTTACCGACAAACATGGGCAGATGGGAAATCACTTAGTCAGCATAGTGGGAGGGGGGGCAGGTGTGCTTATGGCATCACTAAGAGATTGACAGTTGAGTCTGAGACCAGGTGTTCTGGCAGCTACAAACTCTTTAGCATGCATATTGCTTTTAGCTGAGTTAGGAAGTCAACTAAATAAGACAGCACAGGCAGGGAAAAAGACGAACAGCAGAGAATGGGAGAGTTACAAAGCCAACAAAATGGATGCCATAATTAAGATGGTTTCAGCTTATGCTAACAGTAATTATTTCAGATTTCCACAGACGACCCTTTTAGGATATGCTGAAGACATCTTCCTATGCTTTTGAGGGAGTACGGAAAACATCGTGCACATCTATCTGCATTAATTCAGTAATTTCTTGGACCATTGCCAAGCGAGCATTTACATTTGTGACATTTCGTTTAGTTGGTATACATGAGGTACAAGTAGAAATACATGGGGAACAGAGCATTGGGCCACATTGAATACATAGGTAACAAGTAAAAAGAATAGCAAAAACTATACATAGGGCTGACAATAGTTTCCAACCCCATACAGTAAACATGTCCCATAGCCATCCAGTCAAAGTCCAAGTCCCTGAATCCTGGTAGATTTCAGTGGCTATTTTGTGCTTCTGCTCATGATAAGGAAGAGTAAAGTAATGATGTTCAATGGGGACAGGAGTGGTAGCAGTCAATAGATTTCGGACAGGAGCTACTTCCTCTACAATCCATGTTATTATTGCAACAGTAACAACAGTCAAGGTAAGTCCAGTAGCAATCATTGTTCTTTTGCTACAAACTCTTGGAGAAGTTGGTTTCTTCTCCTTAGGCATATTTATTTTGTCGATAAACAACAAAACAGATGGTGCACTAAGGTCCTGGGCAGGCGCTGGTTTCTTCACTAACGTTGGGACGAGCAGTCACTAATAGACTACCCCCCTTTGTAGTCAGTCTTTAACCACCCAGGACAGTGGATCAAACAGTCTTTTTCAGCAACGAAGTGTCTTTCTTCCTGGGTCGCAGCTGATATCGAGATGTACCAGGAATCGTGTGGTCCGGGAAGACTTTCTCAGATCCTTCAGGTGACGTGGCTTGTTCTTTCTTGGTGACCAGGATATCGCGGTGATCTGCCAACGCAGATGAGCTCACTAGGTCTTGCAACACTTTTTGACAGTGTGTTGAGTGGACCCAGTTCTTCCGGTTCGTCACTCGAACTGCAGTCCTGGTGGCCAGCAGCACCTGCTCAGGGCCTCGCCATCTCGGTGCTAGGGAGCTGGCTCTCTGGAAAGACTTGACTATAACATAGTCTCTAGGGCGTAAGCAGTGGCCCTCACCTTGTGACCTGTCTGGAAGAGTCTCCCGAACCTGTTGATAAATTGAAGACAAACTGTCAGTCAACTGACACAAATAGTCATTCATCAATACATAGGGTACATCATGTATAGGGTGTGGCTTAGGAATTCCCCAAATATTCATTGGCCTTCCGAAGACCACCTCATACGTTGTGAGGCCAGATCATGTATGTGGTATTGATCTAATAGATAGCAATGCTAAAGGCAGTGCATCAGGCCATTTCAAAGATGTGGAAGCCTGTATCTTGGCCAATTTTAATTTCAGGGGAGAATTGTAACATTCCACTAGCCCTGCTGATTGTGGGTGAAAAGCAGCATGAAACTTCTGCTTAATTCACAACCCTTTCATGAGGTAATCAACTTGCCCAATGAAATGGGGTCCGTAGTCACTCCACAAAACTCAGCAAATGCCGAATCGTGGAAAGAACTACTTTAGGAGCACCTTTGCTGTAGTAAGAGCTGTATTATCTTTTGTAGCGTATGCCTCCACCCATTTACTAAAGGCACAAACCACTACCAAGACATACTTCAGGTTGTTACAGTGCTCAAGCTGGATGTAATCCATTTGCAGGACCTCAAAAGGTGCGGTAGGTATTGCAAACCCTCCTGTTGGAGTTCATGATCCTTTTCCAGCATTATTATACTGGAGACAGATCAGACAGGACTGGACTATTTTCTTAGCCGTACCGACAATCTCTGGATGATCCCAAACTTGCATAAGTTGCTTTGTTATTGAGGATGCTCCGACATGTGCCAGCCCATGTGCCATGTGAATCATAGGGTGTAAATAGGCTGTGGGCAACTTCCATTTGGTCATTTCTTTATTCCTCCAACAGCCCTCATCATCCAATGCTCCCTCCTTGGACCATTGGTCTAATTCATCAACAGAAGCAGATTGTTGCATGTCCAGGACCTCTTGCCTGGCATCATGCCAACGTTCAGCCAGTGATTTGACTACATACACAGATGTGGTACTTCGCTGCATTGCGGTCTCTCAAGCTGTGTGATCCACAAAGGCATTGCCTGTTCCTATTTTATCTGTCACTTTCTTGTGTGCGCTACTTTTAACAATTGCTACTTTCTTAGGGTAGGTCAAGGCAGTAAGAAGATTATGTACTAATTCCCCATGCACTATTTGTGTCCCATGTGAAGTGAGAAAGCCTCTTTCTTTCCAGTTGCCCAAAATCATGAGCCACTCCAAAGGCGTATCGGCTATCAGAGTAAATGTTAAGCAATCTGTACTAAGCTCACATGCTCTTGTCAGTGCTATCAACCCAGCTGCTTGAGCTGACTTCTGTGGGATGCGAGCCGTCTCAACTACTGTCTGAAGTGTTGTAATTGCATAAGCAGCAGATGTAGTACCATCAGGCAACTTCAGGCAGGACCCATCAACCCACAATTCCCCATCAACGCTTGAAAGAGGTGTATATTGTAGATCAACACAACCCTTTGTTTGTTCTTCAGTAAGGGATATACAGTCATGTAACTCTTGTGACTGAGACTGAGTAGATGGAAGTGGCAATAATGTAGCAGGATTCAGAGTCAAACATCTTTTCAACGATATAATAGGGGCCAAAAGTGTCAGTTCATATCCTGTCAAACGGGCACTAGTCAGATGCTGTGTTTTTGTTTGATTTAGAAAGGCATCAACTGAATGAGGTACTAACACAAACAATCTATGTGACAGGACTATTCTCTCACTCTGATGTATGGACACAGCTGCTGCCGCCACTGCTCGAAAATAACCAGGAAGCGCGCGTGCAACTGGATCAAGGACAGCTGAGAAATATGCACAAGGACACTGTTTATCACCGTGTGTCTGTGTTAAAACCGAGAGAGCACAACCTTCCCTCTCGTGTACATAGAGTGTGAAAGTCTTAGTGTAGTCTGGAGTTCCTAATACTGGTGCAGAACAAAGCGCTTGACATAGCTGTTGGAAGGCATTCTGGCATTCAGTAGTCCATGGGAGAGGCATTGGAGTGTTTTTAGTCAAAAGGGCCAACAAGGGTTTAATACTGTACGAGAAACTAGGGATCCACTGCCTACAAAAGGAAGTAAGGTCAATCAGTGCATGAAAGTCCTTCTGAGTACGGGGCACAGGAGTGTCTAAAATGGTCTGAATGCGGTCTGTTGTGAGTGAACGTCCTTCCTTAGACAGGAGGTGACCTAAAAAACTAACCTGCTGTCTACAAAACTGCAATTTCTTCCGAGAGACTTTGTGACGATGAGTGGCAAGAAATGACAATAATGACCGTGTTCTTTTTTTACACTGTTCAGGGGTATCGGCAGCCAGCAAGATGCCGTTGACATATTGAATATGAGCCACCCCTGTCGGGAATCAAGCTGCCTTTTCAATGCCTGACTATAAATGCTAGGACTCTCTAAATACCCTTGTGGAGCTCTACAGAATCTGTATGATCTATTATTCAAAGTGAAGCCGAACAAATAATGGCTATCAGGGTGAATAGGTATTGAAAAAAATGCATTCTTTAAATCAATGACACTAAATGTAGTGGCAGTAGGAGGAACCATAGTAAGGAGTGTTGTGATGTCAGAGACTACCAGGTATTGGGGCACTACAATTTTATTAACCTCTCGTAAATGAATAATGAATCTGTAAATGTTAGTGTCAGTGTCTCTTTTCCAAATAGGAAGGATAGGGCTATTACAAATGTTATAAGGGACTTCTTCCAAAACCCCCACCTCGATCAAATCCTGAACAATGTGAGTCAATGCTTCTTTGCCTTCCCGAGATATTTTATATTGGGGCAATCGAGGCAATGAAGCACCTTCCTTCACTTGAATATACACTGGTGGAATAACCATGTGTCCCACATCAGTATCTGATGTAGCCCAGAAAGTACTAGGTAACGATGCCAAAGCAATATCTTCTTTAATGAGACAAGAACTCTCAACCATTGGATAGTTATCATTTAAAATAACACGCACACCTTCTGGGGTACAACGTATAGTAGCACGAAAATGTTTGAGCATATCGATACCCACAATGTTGTCCGGCGTGGTAGGGGAAAGCAAAAATGGACATGCTGCAGTGAATTTATCAAGACTAAATGCAAGTGGCTGTGACAGTGGGCTAGATGTATGTGTCCCATCGAATCCTATCGATGTTATCATTTCGCCAGACAGGGGAGCCCTAGGAACCAATTTTTTAGACAGAGCACTACGAGTCGCTCCTGTATCAACCAGAAACCGATCAGTAGAACCCAAGACTGTTGCGTCAACATAGGGACCTTTCTGTTCTACTGGGACCTTAACCGGTTCCTTACCCCATCCTAGGCATTCCTATGCATAATCAGAATCCCGAAGACCATCAGCCGAATAATCTGACATTTGATATTGATTCCATCTGTCAAAAGTATTAGAATAAATTGGCCCATGCTCAACTGGCTCAAACCTGGTACTATTTCCTATTCCTCCCCTATTTCCTGAATTCCCTAGGCGTCCTCTCATACTTCCTCGACCCCGTTGATACTCCTGACCTCGCAAAAGGGGGAACTCAGAACGCCAATGCCCAATCTCTTTACAATAAGTGCACTGGTCAGAAGACAAAATTGATCGAGAGAAAGGGGGTACACCAGGGGTATATACTGTCTATTAGATTAGAGGCAATCATTGAGGAAGCCTTTAAAAGGTGCCCTCGCGGGTTGGACAAGCTTTCTAAGGCTGCTCATTATTAAGCGTAGTGTCCACATTAATTTTAATACTACCCGTTTTCTATTTTGTTTTATGTTTTCCTTGCTCAT
The DNA here is from genome assembly GCF_964204655.1 of Triturus cristatus. NCBI lineage: Eukaryota > Metazoa > Chordata > Amphibia > Caudata > Salamandridae > Triturus > Triturus cristatus. The sequence goes on along the minus strand of NC_140581.1, from coordinate 762,550,020 downwards.
TTTTCCCTGATTTTAACTTGCCCCCTTACCTGCACGTTAAATTGGCCCCCCACCGCTGTTTAGCGGGTCATTCCCAGCGCGTTAGGCGCCCGTAATTGGACTTTAGGCGCCATCTTGGATAGGGGAGGCTGGTGGGTGCTCTCGCGTCGCAGCGCTCCAGCTCGCAGGTGGGCCCTGATTAGAGCCCTATATATCCTTGCCATGCTGACGCGCAGCGTGGTCACGCAGCGTGGTCGCCGTTCTCACGCCGGAGTCACGCCAGAGTCCAGCCCGTCTGCGCCCGTCCGCGCCAAGGACGGGCTGGATGGCGCAAGGATAGATCACATCGTTCGGGAGAATCCGAGGTTAGTATATTCGAGGCTGGATTTTACTGCCTTAAAACCGCCCATACTCCCTTGCCATCGCGGGTATGTTCCAGAGGGATTCTTGACCTCTCCCACCTGCCTCTGCTTCGGATCCCCTGTCCAGGGAACGACCTCATCAGTTGTTGTTCCAAGGCCTAAACCCGATTCTAAGGTGAGGAGCAACACGGGCTTTCTTGTAAATGCAAGGTCCTTGATTAAAAATAATCTAGCCTTTAAGGATTTCGTATTGACTAGAGGCCCGGACTGGGTCTTTATAACTGAAACCTGGGCTAGGGATTCCTCAGGTCCCGATCTAGTGGAGGCTGTCCCGGATGGCTATAATTTAGCGAGAATGGATAGAGCGGGGCGTATGGGGGGAGGGATCGGCATCCTTCATAGGGACCATTTGTCCTGCCATATTACTCCGCTAGACGATCTCCAGGAGTCCTTTCAGGCCCTCCAATTCTCTATTAATGGAGCTTACGGAGTGCCGTTTAAGGGCCTTCTCATCTACAGACCCCCGGGGACTAAAACTGACTTCTGCAGTCAAATGCTTAAGATCCTAGAGTCACATTTTGGCTGTGACCATTTTACTGTTTTGGGGGATGTAAACTTCCATTTGGAGAAGGTGGACTCGTCTGAAACCCAATCTCTTTTGGACACCTTCTCTGGGTGTGGGCTGATACAGTTAGTTAGAGGACCCACCCATATGGCGGGCCATACGCTCGATGGGGTATTCTCCAACGACACTCGGTTGGTCGTTGAATCGCCTTTTCCCCTCTCATGGTCCGACCATTATGCGATTCCCCTGGTCTTAACAACCCCCTTGCCAAGCAATAGGGGTAACAAGCCTAGTAAATTTGAACGGAGACGCAATTTAAAGAATCTTACTAATAACCTACTCGCTCCTAAACTTACAGGGCTATTGATTATCCCTGGGGAGGACGTAACTTCGGCAGTGGAGAGGTTGGAGAATGGTGTTATAACAGCCTTGGATGAACTTGCACCGGCTACCCTTTGTTATTCTGCCAGAAGAACTCCCTCGGCCCCTTGGTTCTCTGAATCACTTAGACTGCTTAGGCAGGGATTACGGAGACAGGAACGTCGTTGGCGGTCTAGTGGGGCCTTGTGCGAGAGGGACAAACATAAAAGTCTTTTGAAGACTTATAAGAAGGAGGTTATCAAAACCAAACAGGAATATTTCACTTCTCTTACTGCCTCCCTTTCCTCACCCAAAGACCTCTTCAAAATCGTTGACACGCTCATCTCATTAAAGATGCCAGATCCTGTGGTTAGCTCACAACAGCTATGTAATGATATTGCACAATTCTTTAACACCAAGATTGTAGATATTCATTCTGCATTGGAGCTACAAAAGGTGGCTCTATCCACTTCCACAGTTTCTCCTATTACCGTGTTGCCTCTTTCTGAGGTGGTGTCCCATGGAAGTCTGTCCAGTTTTCCTTCCCTTTCCCTACTGGAGCTGGAAGCTCTCCTGGCCAAGGTTAGGTCGGGGTCCCCCTTAGACCCCTGCCCTCTTAAACTTCTTAAACAGTGCAAGGACTGTCTTCTTCCACCCTTATTGGGTGTGATGAACGGGGCAATGAAGGAAGGGTCCTTCCCCCCACAGTGGAAGAAAGCGGTGGTCAAACCTCTTTTAAATAAATCCACACTTGACCCGGGTGTGCTTAAAAACTTTCGCCCCATTTCGTTGCTCCCAGCTCCCGCCAAGATGCTGGAAATTAATCTAAATAAGCATCTTGTCGACTTTCTGGAAACCCATGATAGGTTAGATCATTCGCAGCACGGATTCAGGAGAGAACCCAGCACCGAATCTGCCCTTACCTTCGTGCTTGACACCATCCGCACCAGGGTTGACAAGGGACTGACCACTCTCCTTATCCTTTTGGATCTCTCGGCTGCGTTCGATACCCTGTCTCCCTCAGTTCTAACATCAAGGCTGAGAGAGATAGGGGTGGAAGGAACGGCACTTAGTTTGCTGGCATCCTTCCTGAATCAGAGGGAACAGAGAGTAAAGCTCGGGGAGTTTTTGTCTCCATCCCTCCCTGTGCATTGTGGGGTCCCTCAGGGGTCGGCATTAAGTCCGACCCTCTTTAACATCTATGTCACCCCACTTGCCAGGCTTATTAGATCTTTTGGGATGGAGGTAATCTCTTATGCCGACGACACACAGATTCTGCTGTCTCTTACCCAACCTGCCATCTTGGCCGCCTCTAAATTTAAAAACTGTATGAAGGCAGTCGCTCAATGGATGGTCTGTAATTCATTGAAGCTCAATGGAGAAAAGACAGAGATTCTGGTGTTCGGGGGAAAGGAGGATTTTTGGTCGGCTGATTGGTGGCCTTCCACTATGGGGGTGTGCCCTTCACCTACTACTCTGGCCAAAAACTTAGGTGTTCTGATCGATCCCCTCTTGAGGATGGATCAACAGGTAAAGAGGACCATCTCCACCTGTTGGGGCCTTATAAACATCTTACGGAGGATCAGGCACTATTTGTCCTTCTAGGCCAGGAAACACGTTGTCCTGGCATTGATAGGTTCCAGACTCGATTATTGTAATGCTCTTTATTTAGGCATTAACAAGGGTCTGGTAACCCGTCTCCAAATGGTGCAGAATGCCGCCGCTAGACTGGTTTTGGACCTGCCCAAACGGGCCTCAGCTCATTCGGCAAGAAGGACTCTACACTGGCTTCCAATGGAGGCCAGGATATCCTTAAAGTCCCTGACCCTGATTTATAGAGCCCTGGCCACTAACCGGCCCGGAGGTGTGAGGGATCTGTTGGTCCCCTATACACCCTCTAGAACTCTCCGGTCGTCCAACAAGTTTTTGCTTCTAGTTCCCAGGATACGTAAAGCCAATTGGGGAGGTAGAGCCTTTTCAACTCTTGCTCCTAGGCTCTGGAACACCCTGCCCTTGGAGATAAAATCTCTTCCCTCGGCGCAGGCTTTTAGGAAGGCTCTTAAGATATGGCTTTTCGCCAAGGCTTACGCTTAGACATGATCTGCCTTACTTTTTGAACTGTTTTTTTGGTTAGGCGCCTTGATGCCTTCGGGTTAAGTCGCGCGTTTACAAGTTTCTTTTCATTCATTCATTCATTCATTCATTCGTCCGCCTCTACCACCACCTCTGAATGGTGGACCATATACTTGAGCCAACATAACTTTCGTCTTTAAATCCTTAACCTTCTTATCCTCCTTGCCTTTTGCTTCCAATTCCTGATGCTCATAATACTAGGCCATAGTTAAAAGGGAAACTGGGGAAGACGTAGTCCATGAACTCTCGCTGGCCTTTAGGCAACTAGCTATTCTGACAACATGTTAGCGACAAATTTGTCGACGAACAGATTCTTACCCATGTCATCTGTCAATGACTGCCCACTAAAGCAATGGAATGTTTCTTCAAATCATTTAAAAAAATCAGAAACGGACTCATCCGCTTTTTGTTTACAAGACGCTAACGTTGTCCAATCTATTTTCTTAGTGGGTATGAGAGTTTTTAACTTAGTTACAATAGCTTTGGGAAGATCTAATATCTCCTGTTGTGGTTTCTGCGCAGGCTCTCTAGCTGCATCTATTTCTTCTAAATGCACCCAAGTATCACCATATGCTACATAATCATCTGTTTTCTGAATTGTTCTCCACATATCAGGGGGCAAAATAAGTCCGAAAAACATATCAATATCGGGCAAGGTCATTGTGCAGGAGCTAATGACGCCTTCCACTTCTTCATAGAAAGCGGATGGATTTCTCAGCGGGTCAGGCAAAGCAGCTTTAAGAGCCATAACATCTGCTCTACTCCAAGGAGTATAGACCCAATTATAGACAAAATATCCCTTTGCATCATCTGAATCTTTATCAGCACTTGTTCCCGCACCCTTCGGAGGAACATACAAAGGCACAGCTTCACGCATCCGTTTTACAGTATTCACAGTATCACTAGGATCATTGTCTGTCCCCAAAACTTCTTCTTTCTGCACTGGGGTCTGAACTGTTTGTGCAGTTTTAACTTTACTAGCTGATTTTTGCTCTGCTTTTAAACGTAGTGTATCATGTCTTAACTTAACTGCTCGCCTAATTAAATCAGGTATATTTGAAAAAAGAAAAGTTCCAGCATTTAATTGTATATAATCAGAATTGATATCAGTGGGCTCTAAGTTTTTAGAAACATTTCTAAAACCAAGTATTACCTCCCTGGTAACCTTCTCTGCAAAATATAACTGTTCTAAATCCTTCCACTGCTGTATCATTGCTACAAGGTCTGAGGCAGAAGTAGTCCCGTGAGCTTCTTTGCGAGCAGTGGATCTGATACTGGCTTTTTCATCAACAGTCAAAGTAGAGCGAGTCTGCCGCCCATCTTGCTTATCTATGTCTTTATCTTCTAAAGAAAGATGTCCTTCTTCAGAAAGATCATTCTCAGCGGCAGAGGGAAATTTATACGGGGGCGGAGGTCGATCTAATAAGATGGAATCATCCTGAGGTTTATTAAGTATGGGATAAATAGGGCGCCTAATAGGGTACTGGCCAGTTACCACTAAACGACGCTCCTTTTCTTCTGTTTCTTTTATTGGTTTCATCTCTTTATTTTTTAATTCTAACGCTTTTTGATATATCATTTTTCGTTGTTCTTTTTCTGCTATAGCTTCTTCTTTCCTCACTCTTTCTTCCACTTCTTCCACATTCGTACACAATCAAACATATCTTGTCGACTTATTTTTAAACAAACAGTACTCTACATACTGAATTTTTTTTTTAAATCAAATGACCCATTCACTGGCCATCGTAGATCAGGATCCTTTTTCGTATATTTGTTCAACTTTGTACTATACATCATGGAAGAAATACCGTATTTAATGTACATATGCCTATTAGGTGTCCCCTCTGGGGGAGCCGGCTGACTTCTTTCTAAATCCATTTTGGTACCACCAAGACAGCAACACAACCTACGGAGTGTGCTGGAAACAGGCATGCTACCAAGCTTTTGTAAACTATTACGTCTCCAAAATATTCAAAAGTAGATAAAAATCTCTACATTACCTGCCTTTATCTTTTGCAAAGGATAAATCAAACAAACAAAACCAGAATCTTGGCCAAGCAAATCAAGAGTGCCGCATCAGCGACCTTACCAAACCAAAGTCTCCAACTTCCAACTGCCAAGCTCTTGGTCGACCTAATGGTCACTGCAAAAATAACATCGAGGGACCAGCCAACACCTGGAGGTTCAAATCAAGAAAACCGGAAAAACCACTTTGGCTGCAAAGACAAGGGTCTCCTCATGCAGGACATCTCCTCAGCAATATTCCACTATTCCGTCAAGACCACTCCTTTGGACGGCCGGGTCTCCGATGAGGACCCACGTGTCGGGCGCCAACTGTGGAAATGTGCTTTTCAATGAGCACACCGGTGCAGGGGTCACCCTTCTCTGTTACGGGTCCTTAGACCAACAAAATAGAGATTGGCACTGAAGCTGGAATTTAAATAACAATTTTATTAATCACTCATGAGTGGGACTACGTCCACACAGTGCACTCAAGTGCTGCCTGAGGTGGTACATTGAAGTCACAGAACACAGGCTGTATGTACAGAGTTTGTTGCATGTGGATACAAATAGAAGGTACAGGCCTACACAGGAATAGTTACCGACAAACATGGGCAGATGGGAAATCACTTAGTCAGCAAAGTGGGAGGGGGAACAGGAGTGCTTATGGCAGCACTAAGAGATTGACAGTTGAGTCTGATACCAGGTGTTCTGGCAGCTACAAACTCTTTAGCATGCATATTGCTTTTAGCTGAGTCAGGAAGTCAACTTAAATAGACAAAACAGGCAGGGAAAAAGATGAGCAGCAGAGGACGGGAGAATTACAAAGCCAACAAAATGGATGCCATAACCAGGATGGTTTCAGCTTATGCTAACAGTAATTATTTCAGATTTCCACAAGGCTAGCTTGAATCCAATGGCACAGGGAGCACAGGACCCATGTCTGGGCATATCCTTCCCACTTAGGGCGACAAAAGCAAAAGGAACAAATGATGGACAGAATGCTGAACAATGCAAACATTCCCCCCCTGTCTTAAAGACCAGGGTTTAATCCATTGTTCTTTTGCTCACCATGCCAACCCAGTTTGGACCTAGCCTTATGACTAATGGCACACTCTATTCACGTAGCAGACTATTCATTCAAAGTCGCACTGAGTGCACTTCACTCTACATTGGGGTACACCATCATAGAAATACTGTGATTATCATAGATATGACACCACCAGTAGGTGCATGACAATAAGCTGTTCTCATATATAGGCACTCTGGTGACATCACAGCATGTGTCTATTTAAAAATCACCCCAATAATGAAATAGATATGAGCAGTTAACCAGACAGCATACCCTGCACAATAGATTCTAATGCAGGGACATTTTCGTCCTGCCTCATTGATATATCCGAGGGAAACAGGTGCCTTAATCTGTAAAAAAGGAACACATTACCCATGATTCTCTGGAGCACAAGAATGTCACTTGAAACGATGGCACACCCCGTCATGCTCAGTCGTGCTGGGGTTTCAGCGCCCCTAAACATGGGAAACAAACATAAAAAGTCACAAGCAATGCTCAAAGGCGTGCAGACAGGAACTGGGGGGGCTTATGTAGTTGCAGAGAGCAAAATGGAACCCTTGTTGTTGTGAGCATGTTACAACGCTTGACCGACATGATAAGGTAATCAGGGATAGGAGTACAGTTATGACTTATAGAAGTCATTCTTTTTCATTTTTCCTGCCTTTCTGCAACCTAGACTAACTAATAGAGTTTGACTACAGAGGCATGTCCCGTTTGTTACTGTGAAGAAGTATTAAAGATTTGATCAGGGTAAGAGACAAACAGACAAGTTTTAATGCAGCATCTAACTTTTTATCACCTTGCCTCCTCGATGTACAGAATTCAGAGTATCACGTAAAGAGTGCACAAAATATGTGTGTTCTCTTTTAACTTGTCTACATCTTCAGAATTAGTGTATAATCCCTATTTAGGGAATGTAACAATGGATTGGTTGTGTGCTAGTGTGTAGTGTTATGTTTGACTTTGAAACTAATATGTCATACATGCAGGTGCTAAATGTGCTGATATGTACACAAAAATGAACCCATGATGAAATGAACATTTATGTTTCTTTCAGGTATTAATAGATGCTTTTGAGACGGGGCAAGTAATCCTGCTTGTCTGTTGTATTTTTCATCCTTCAACTATTGTCTGACTAATAGAGAGGACAGGACAGTAACTTAAAACTACCCATTAGCTCAGGATGTAGGATCCGTCCTGACTAACGCTTTAGCCCCATAGAGGCCACATAGAGAAGGCTGAAACATGTCGACTTTAAAAAGGGTGTAGGGACACTAATTCCCATTGACACCCACATTCATGAATTTTAATTATCACAAGGGCACTGTCACAAGCCACCTTCCTGGATCCCAGATGATTCCAATGGTGCAGCGATGTTAGTTTCCGAATCATCCCGAGACTTGTCCTCGATTTACAGGAAGAGACACAGCTCCGGTGTCCAGTGGCAAATCCCAGGGGAAAGGGGTTGGGATGGAGAGAGAGTGTAGAGTCAAAGATGCTGTGGCTCATCTATTCAGCAGCAACACTGCAGCAGGCATTCACACCGGTCTGATGAAGGGTACCGGCAAATATGATACCTATAAACAAACAAATAATAAGACTTTAGTCTAGTATTGACTCTATCTTTTTAGGTATCACCTCACAAAAGGTTTTCAAACCCAACCAACCTTTAGTTTTGTTGTTGTTTGGTTTTCATTTAGATTGTCCATGGAGGCCCCTTTATTAAAGTTATCGAAATGGTAGTGAGTAGAACTTCAGCATCAAACCCACAAGAAAATGTGGATGGGTTAGCTTCACCCAAGTCCTCTCTGGCAGAGTCCTGCCAACAGTATGTACAAGTTAAACAAAAACACTGGTTGCCTTTGTTTGCCGCACGATGTTGCGACTGAGCTCAGCGCATAGTAAAATGAAGTCTGTTAATGTGTCTCTCCTTTTCTTCTTGTTTTTTTTTTCATCCAGGTGTGAGACTAATGTGGGATGTTCTTTGCGGTGAGGTCGAAGCAGGAGGATCAATGGAGCTGACAAGACAGAGTCCCAGAAGCCAGGAAACAGGTAGGTGACAGGCGAAGAGGCTAAGCGAAGGGGAGGGGTGGTGATGGCCTTTAAATAAGACTGCTTCAGAACGTTCATAAAGGTCACATTCTAATTGTTTGTAACAAGGACCAGGTGCAGATAATTAACTTGAAGAGGCAGCATTCTAGAAGGAACATTAGAATGTTCACAAAGGTCACATTCTAATTGCTTATAGCAAGGAACATGTGCAGATGATTAATTTGATGAGGCTGTCTTCTAGAAGGTGTTTTAGAATATTCACAAAGGTTACATTCTAATTGCTTATAGCAAGGAACAGGTGCAGGGGATTAATTTGATGAGGGCTGTCTTTCGGAAGGTTCACGTTGAGGTTATCTATGCCAGTTGCTTGATGCTTACTCTGTTGGATTTTCTGGATGTTTCCGTGGTGCCTGAAAACTGACCTTGCATATGCATGTTTAAATGTTTGGAAAAGCTATTAAGCATTTTCAAACAAACTGGGGAACACCAGCTGCAGATGTTTATTCATTCATAAGTGTTGGGAGTAATAACATGATTCATGCCGGTATATTGTGATATAATCTCTGTCAAGAGAGGTGAGCTGTGGCAGGAATCCTGATAGGCACCAATCATTAAAGCGAAACTGGGTAGTCCTTGAGGTAGTTTTATTCTTAGGACCCCATGGGATGAATATCAAAAGTGCTCCCTGAAATATGGTTGAGCACACCTTGGTTTATAGGGCTCAAGATGAGACCTGATGATGAAGTATTCCACTAATAGACTGGGTAAGGGTCTACAAAAATACAACAAAATAGTTCTTCTTTTGAGTTGTTCCTTTTTCCTTTACTCCAAGACATGGAGAATAGCAAGAGGGTAATAGGTGTATATACGCAGCCTTGAGGGATCCAGAGATTACCACAGGGGATCCCCTCTTAGCCAGTGTAGGTTGGCACCAAGACACTAAAGAAGTGGAGTACCTTAACTGTAAGGCTAGGCATTGAGTGTACTGGAGACAAGGCCATGCTAGAAATTCCAAGCTTTCAAATATGTGAGAGTATATTTACCCTATAGATTTCCTCTTAAAAGCTTACCTTTTTGGAATGTGATTTGATTTTTTCAAATACGAAGTAGTTTATGCAAATGTTACCACAAAATTGTATCTCTTTTGCTTAATATTTTCTTAACATGCTCAGATTCAGATTTTTTTTAATTATTCATTTTTTATATGTGAAATGGGATATTGTAAGTTCAAAATGTCCTACCGGACTCTACAGTAATTGGTATTGATTTCAGAATAGTTTGAAAAACTGAAAATTATTTCTAAATGTTTAAATCATGATTTTATGTTTGTCACTGAAACGTGTATTGTATTGAACACCCTTAAAGCCAAGCATAGAATTTCTTGAAACAGCTGACATCAGAGAAAACTAATTTAAATTGATTTAATAATGAGATGCAGGGCTAAAAAGCCATCTGCACTGAGCCCACTAATTGACATTTACCTGTATTAATTCCAAAAGTAGGGGGTTCCCTAAAATATGTGCAATCAAGAACAAGAAATCAATACAATCCTTGCCTGCAAATGCTGTGATGGAAAAGCTTCCATATATGGCTCGGGAGAATTTGCACCCCTGCCCTGAGTCTCTTATAGTGAGTCTCTGGAAAAGTTTGATTTGTGGCCTCAGAACTTAGGACAATCATGTGTACACTGAGGGTCTGCATGGAAATGGATCAAGACCCATAGCAGGGCTAAGAAGTCTGGAGGGTCCCAGTATGTGCACCTCTCTTTTACTGATGTAGGCAAAGAAAAACTATTCTTATACTCACTTGGGACCCAGGAAGATCAACAGAATTATTATAACAAAGGTCCCAGAGGACTTACATGAATACGGTTTAAATATCCAATATTACACTGATAAGAACTAATCAATATATATCTTTCAACACATCAACAAAAATATATATACACGCCTCTCTTTTATAGAATAAGATTTGTATTCATAAATGACAGTGTTTCACACATAGCTAGTCATAGTGCAGATGGTGCCGTGCACCAGGTGGTGCGTATATATCACCAGGACATATGCCATCTGTCTATAGACCTGTAATTTAGATAAAAAGAGGTCCCTTAGCTCTGAAGGGAGGTTGGGTCACTGATAGTAAATCACTAATGAAACATGGAATTCATATATCTCCAGTCACGTACATGAAGATAAATAATTAATTAAGGAAGGATGTGCCAAATTCCAAATCGTCATCACCATTCACTGAAATAAATCAACATGGAAATGGCTGTACAAATCCTCATCGTTCTCTGTAGTAGAATGAACACTCTCTTGACCGCTTACACTTACTCATACTGGATGCACAGGTCTAAAATGTCCCATCACTCAGCATGGAAACAGAATTGTAAGCAATGCTCTCTTTAAGTGGGGGTCACTTATCCCATCATTCGTGTATGTATGCAGGTGACTAAAACAAGCATTGGCATAGCCAATAGGTCTCGACTTTGGGACCTTATAAGTGTTTAGTTAGAGATATTGCTTTGCCTATGTCTTTAAGCAGTGCTGTACAGAAGTCTGCAGCATGCTGAAAAGTTATAATAAAGAAGTGCCAGAAGCATTTTTGTTACCTTATATATGACCAAAAAAGCATTATGTACAACTGAACAACCATATTAAAAAAGTATTAACAATAAATAATGTCTTGAGTTTTTTTGTCCTTTTAATGCTGGCAACTTCTATCTGCCTGTCCCAATGGTTGTTTGTTATGGTTTTTTTGTTATGGGGGCATAAAGAAGAGGAGGGTGAAGGTTGGGAAATAGTACCTGTATAACACTCAGTGAGAGAGTCAGTTAGTTAGTCAGTCAGTGAGAGAGTTAGTTAGTTAGTCAGTCAGTGAGAGAGTGAGAGTCAGTCAGTCAGTCAGTCAGTCAGTGAGAGAGTGAGAGAGTCAGTCAGTTAGTCAGTCAGTGAGAGAGAGAGTGAGAGAGTCAGTTAGTCTCAGTTAGTTAGTAGTGGCAGGCGTGGAGAGGAACATTACTGAGACAGGGTGGAGTGTGAGGAGCAGCAGTGTAGGAGGGACAAGAAACGAGTGTGAAGCAAAATGCGGAGGCATTGGCGGCTGGCCCTGATGGGCATCTAGGTATCCTCCTTTGTTGTGTTCAGGTCTTCCAAACTTAAAGTCCTGTGCTTTCCAACCTTATCCAGCACCCATCACTAGGACACCATCTACTTCCCTCAGCAGTGCTTTCAAAGTTACTCCTTCGTCCAGAAAGCTTGTGGCTCAAGTCAATTCAAATCATTAACGAAAACTAATCGCTACATAACCAACACAGAGTAACTGCAGGTTGATACGGATTGTTTTAAATTCAAGAAATCAGTTCTCTCATTCCATTCAAGACGGAGTAACTCATTAGTATTCAGCAGGTTTGACTATAGGAGCGAAGCAAGGCATTGCTTAGCAGTAATGCAAACAATGAAATTGGGACCCATTACCAATTTTGATAGTAATAAATGGTTGCTAATTGGGATGAAGTGAGTCCCTCACAGCCCTGGATCCCAGTGGAATAGCACCTGCTGAACTATTGCTAGCTACGCCCATGTAGGGGTATTGAAACAGTTATTCTAATGGGCCTCCCTCAGTTATTTTTGGACCACTCAACAAGGTCCAAAACTTTGCAACCAGAACCTTGTACAATCTATATATCCATATTCCCACTCCACCATGCAGTCACTAATCTAGTTGGCTCTCGGCCAAAAAAGTACCATACAACATCTGCAGACACTTGTATTCAAATCAGTAAATGGCACAGAAACGAACTACTGTCTAACATACTGTCTACACTCATACAAAGAATTTACGACCAACTAACGAGAACTTTTTCCACCCTAAGCCACCTCCAGGTTCGGATCACTATTAGGCCCTCACCACTGTAAGACCCTACCAAAAAACATTCAGACAACCACGTCCCTCCTAGAGTTCAAAATGGTACTGAAAGCTTGAAGAACACAAAAGAGTACAGCTCCCTCATATTGAAGTAAATCCGTGTATTACAAGCATATATGCTTAAATAGGTGTAGAAAGGCAAATTCAGTATGACTGTATTTGTAGTGTTCACCACACTACTGGTGCTATTAATGACACAAATGTTGGAGGTACTTTTAGTGATGCCATAGTGTTGCTGGCTTAGTTGGCTTCCCTCTCTGTTTCCTGTCTGCACAGACATGTTGTTGATTTTGGTTTCCCCCTGCATATTTATAGCATCACTATATCCTCTCTAGACAGTTGATACAGATGCAGGTTTCCTAACTTAAGTGACATGGCCGGGGGAAAGGGGGTTAGTTATGATTCTCTTTTTTCATTAGACCATTCTATCAACCATCTCCCAGAGGTGGGGAAAGGCGGGGGGAGTTTTGGTGTCCAGGATGTAAAACGTTGAAGACCTTCTCAGGCGATTACACCAAGTTAGCAAATGGATTTGGAGAGATACAGGAATGTCGGCATAAACAATAACCAAGCGTTCAAAATGTTTGCATAATGTCCTTTTCGACACATGATATTTAAACTTTAAATAGTAGCTTTTTGTTTGCACAGTAACGTTTCAGACTTTCGAACTTATCCCCTAATTTATTTGCATAACAATATCTATGTAATATGCATCTTTCTAATAGAATGGAATCATATTTTAGACCTTGTAATATATATATCTATATATAGATATATATATAATTGTCCGGAAAATGGCCCGTTTAGCTGTATACGAAACGGTCCATGCAGCACACCAGTGGATGACCAGAGACGTGTCGGGTGCTCTTTAGCATCCTCAGCATCCTCAGCACTTGCCCAAAAATGTTCGATTAGAGTAAAACACTTTAACTTTTTATGTTCAAACTTTAAACATGTCTAATGAAGACACGGTGTCCGATCTACTACAGTACGAATTACATGTAACCCCCTTCGTTCAATTGCCTTGTAGTTTGTGTGCTGGGTTTTAAACCAGATCGTACACAGTGGTCCTATGTACAAGTTATATCGAAGATGTTTCCGGTATAATGTAAAGCGCTTGGTTTCCCCTTGGAGCTAGGTGTCCTCTATATTGTTACAGTCTTAGAAATAAATAGAAATATGGGGCACAGCTGCTAAATAGTTTGTTTGGCAATTAATCGTTCTAGTCTTATACTTAATGAAGGATAGAGTGCGTACATGTGTGCCGGAGGTGGCGTCACACATGTAATGATCTAGTAGTGGGAGGGACGGGGATGAAAGGTTCGCTTCCTTCACTGCCTCGGAACCAAATGGTATCGTTTTCAGCATAAATATTTCAAATGGTTTGAACTCTACATTTTTGGTATTGGGTGATTACATTTTCTCTACCACAGACGATAGCAGCACAGGGGCCCCCTCTTTCTAGACAAACCATCAGCCACTAAAAAGCCTCAGATATCACACCCGACTGAGCTGTACCACTGCACTGAATAGGTCAGGAAGCTTCATGTGCTGTTTTAAAAGGATCCTTCAAGTTAAGTTTGCCCCTTTGAGTCTTGGACGTGGCATCTGTTTCTGGGGAGCGTGTTCCCACGCGTGTTTAATACTTGCCGAATTATTGGGGTTGGGCGGGGGTTGACACCCCTTCCTTGCTGGCCTTTTGTCTCTCCCAACCCATCTTCCGATGAGCAGACAGGCCGTGAAGACTGCATGGGTGCCAATGAGCTGTCTGGTATTAGCGTTATTCATGTTTGCTAAAGTATTCTGTCACGCAACGGTGGTCTCTGCTAGAATGAATGGTACATTCATACGATGCGCCTAAAAGCTCAATGAAACAATTCGCAATTAAAAAGGGAAACTCTAATTTACAGTGGAACACAGAGACAAGTAGCTCATCTCCCACCCACCTGCTAGTTTTGAAAAGCAGGATTCACATTCAAGGCAACCGAAACTGCAGTTTTAAAGACAAATGCACCCTTAATACCTAAAAAGTTGGACACTCAAGGGCAAAGTTTATGGCATAATCAAACGGCAGCCTCTCTTTCAAAGGAGCTTGTTATTGGAAGACTCTCAAAGCTGTTCAACAGTCAGAGACACTTTCAGATGTATTCAATTATCCCCACACATTGTAGAAACGTACATTGCCACAGCTGAACAAGCTCTAAGAAACTTGAAGCCATCCCGGAGCTAGAGGAGGAGTCGAGAGCCATCATCACGCGATCAAGCCCTAAGGACATTGCAGCGATCCCAGAGATAGGGGAGAAGTTGAGAGCCCTCCTCACAAGATGCTAACAGCTCTTTTCAAGCACGAGTGCTTGTGCTGGCATGCCCCTTGTGAGAGCGAGCAGCGGCGTGCGAACCATATGTTTTCAATTAGTGCGCGCGCCGCTGCTCGCTCCCGCAAGTTGGCTGCCAGCACAAGCACGAGTGCTGAAAAAGAGCTGACCAATTTCTAAAGGTCATCTCCAGCATGCGCGCTGCCTAGGCGAGACCTAAAAAGAGAGTTTGCTATAATACATCTACCCGCAGCTAACACTGTGTTTGATATCTAGTATTTGCTACAACAGTAGTATCAGCAGTAACTTAACTTTCCGAGGATAAAGCTTGTGGAACTTGCCTTGATGAATTAACAGCGAGTGCAGGCTGCACAGAACAAAAGTGTGTACATGGCGTCCGATAGTGTCTTACTCTTAACAACAGGAATGCTGAGCATTGGAAAAAAGATCTTGCATGGAGCATCCAACTTCATTAGCAGATTTTTGGTCATCGAGCTGTAGCAATCTAACAATGGTAGTAGCTGCTGACTATGCCTGGAGAACAGGTGTTTTACATGTCACATGCACAAGGAGAGTTGCCTGTTGGTCTCTCCTGTTTGGATTTGTCTGCAGTGCCCTGCTGTTGGGTCCTTTTGGCCCTGGATGTGGGACAAGGAGTTGACATAAGTGTTGAAACTGTGTACATGTAACAGAGTGGGCGTTGAACATGTGTAGTGTATGTGACTGTTACTTGATATCCACAACAGATTCTGGAGCAGTATTTGAATGGTAGCTGAGATGAGGTTGGAAGGACCCTGCCAGACAGCACTATGAACTGCCGTGCTGCCCTACAGAATTCCTGTTGTCATTTTAAATGAAATAGACTCTAGGGTGTGGAGGATGATAGACAGTAGAAAAGGCCCCTTAGAAATACAGGGTTTGTCTTTGTGCCTCTTTCTGCTTCATTTTTGCACAAAGTATTACACCTTACAGGGTGAGAGGTAGTTAAGTGAGGGAACCTCTTTCTCTTTTGTGTTTTTATTCTGGGCTCCATGACACGGATCTCCCAGCCCCACACACATTTCTTGCTGAGGACAAAATCCTGGACTGGGTTAAGGTATTTCCTGACCTTTTGTATTCTACAGGTCTAATGTTGTAGCTTGACCAGTCAGGAAGGAACATGCACATTCCTGTCTGCAAATTGTGCACATAAATGGGGCAGAAGCCCTCAGTCATCATGCCAAGATTTCTCCTTGAACCAGTTCCAACATAAACATAAACAGAGTAAGATATCTGATCTCCAAGATTGGGGTCACTGACTGCAAGCTTCCATGCCAAAATTAGGAACCAGCGCCTGGAAGTTCTGCCTCTTAGCAGAAAGAGCTGCCTTGAAACTACCTTTTTTTTTAACTGTATTTTATTGAATTTGAATGAAAACAACGAACCATACAGTGCATCATGACCGTATTAAAGAGGAGCCTTCATATGACATTCACTGGGAGCATATTTAATCGAGTGAGATAATTAAAGACATACATAGTAATGCCCATTGGCCCGAGGCTCTTTCAAGACAACAATACATGAACCAAGACGTCAAGCAAATATCATATAAAAAACACATCATTGCCCACTTGGTCGTCTAGGAAACATCAAGTAGAGGTACTCAGTTATTTGTTCAATCCTCTATTCTAGACTTATCCTAGCTGGAATGATCATCATCATCATTGTTAAACATGCCCTTGTATTATAGCCTTAGATGCCCTCACATCATTACGTGAATGCTGCGTATGCTGTTCCTCTGCTACCCCACATTCTAGCAGATTCCTCAACTAATGTGTTAGCATCGGGGCCCTTCGTCCCATCCAGACAATGGCCACCCATCTCTTTGCCAGCAATAAGGTCAACTGGGCCAGTCGATAAGCGACCTTGCGTCCTCTGGGCTACACAGGAGGCAGACCAGTGGTGTCAGTAGAATACTAATTCCTATGGCCCTTTCTATGCATGGCACCTCATGTACCCAATATGTTTGAATCTAGGCACATTCTCAGGCCAGATGCAGAAAAGTGGCCCCAACCATCCTACATCATGCATAGGTAGCGCCCCTCACTTTTATTAAGGCCACAAGTGTAACGTATGTACGATGCGGATAAAATAAATGCATAAGTTTAAACCTGTTATCACGGGACACAGATCAAACCAGGTGTAACTCAATCTCCCAAGCCAGATCAGAGATGGATGTGCCCAGCTCCCTCTCCCAGGCTCTTTGCTCAGAGGACTGTCGTGGCTGCATATCGCTTCAAGGGCGCTTCAAAAATGTGTGATGAGATGGTGCCCTTCCCCCACTCTATGAGACCGTCAGAAATTCGTGAGGGATGAGGAGCTGTCGGGAAACTCGTCCTTAACTCCCTCGCCACACTCTCCAACTTGGCATAATGAAGGAAATGTGCTGGCCCCACTCCAAAAGAATCCTGTGCCTGTTGAAAAAATATGAAGATGTCCCCTGGATACAGGTCACCCGCCTCTAGACAGCCCCCCTCTCTCCACTGCTTCATAGACATGGCAGAGTCAATATTTCGAAAGAGTGCCAGGTCCCACAACTTCAATGCCCTCCTGAAAGGAGCCCTATGAACTGCCCTCTGATTCACTTTTTTCTGTATCTCTTCTCTGTATGAGTAACCAGGTACTGGAGTGAGTGCTCGGACCTTCATCTCCGCATCAGTAACTGGGGTAAGGTGTCCCCCTTGTGATCAACCCCCAGGAGATGCTTCTCCCGGTTATCTAAATATGTGAGCCGGTGGGGGGCATGCTGCAGGTGAGCTGCATAGTAGCAGAATTGAACATCCGGCACCGCCAGCCCCCAACCTTCAAATCCCTCTTTAGAGTTGTAAGCACCACCCTACTGCGCTTACCACGTCTGGTAACTGATGCAGCTGCTTTCCAATCAACCCTCCCAATGGGAACACTAATGATTTGAGGACATTGATCCTGAGACTTCACCGAAGGCATCTAAAAGCCTCAGTAGCCATGGGATAGTCTCCCAAAATGTTTGCACATAAACCAATGCATCGTCCGCGTATAGCGGTATGCCGTGAAACTACCTTAAGAGAAGGATCGCACTGACTGATGAGGAATGGTGTTGTTGGTAGCCTTGACAAAGGAAAAGCTTCCTAGAAAAGGAAGGGCATGTGAAGTTGTGCCGGAGGAACTGACGTTGGCCCATTGTGGCCCAGGGATGGATCTCCACTACCAGACCATATGGTGAGACTTTCTTTCCTCTGGCTTCTTAGTGCGGCATCTAGTTAACCTTGCTTGTGCCTCCCCATCTTGCATGACAAGAAGGCACGGACTGGAGCACAACTGAACTACCGGAATGCAATGCAGGGGACAACACTTCTGGAGAACAGCCAAGTATTACTGTTCTTCAAGGATTGTTAGGGGTGTAGCTTACTGGGCGTGTTTGGGGTGTGACACCACCCCAAATAAATGCATTCTTTGCTTGACAGTTGGTTCTGTGGTTCCGAAGTTGGGTCTGGATGTCTGTGTGGGTTTTTCTTGATAACCTCATTTTCTAAGAGTTGTGGACTTGCTCATTTTTTGGCTCAGGATCTTAACTATATATGGTGACAAATAGCAGATCTGCACCCATAGAAGTAATCCTTGGATGGATGTGGATGTATTACTTTTTAAAATTCACAAACAGCATTAGTAGGCTTAGAAAGCTGTGCCAGTCTCAGGTTCTCAGGCAAATTACTGCAATTAAACGCAGATGAATGCTTGCAAATATTCGAACAAATGGAAATTCATGAGGGTTGCATTCCAAACCATTGTTTCACACACTGTGCCACTCTACACAAAGGACCTGTTTGAGTTTAGCAGATGGAGTGGCAGTGGTCTCTAGTCTACCATGCTGCCTTTACTCAATTTAGCCTTGGACATCTCTAAACATTGGTAGGAACTACTGTTATGGTGGTTTCTGTCACTGTAGAAAATGTTTGACGGACAGGTCTGTCAAACATGACAGCTGGCTATCAAATTTTCCCAACAATTTTTTTTCCCAAAATAAACTTCTGAAGCGGGAGTTTGTTGTTGAAAAATAAACTATTGACCATCACACCATGAGAACGTTCTCCCGTGGTGTATGGGTGATTTTTAATTATTTTACTGTCCTTCACCACCAAGATATGCCCAACGGTGAGGGACAGTAAAAAAAAGCCATCTGAACATCCACTATAAATAGGGCGGAGGATTGGATGGCATACCTCAACTCAAAACTAGGTGGGCACATCTTGAGTTTGTCAGACAGGGCACTCCGACACCGCTGTAAAGGAGTACCTGTCCACCAAACTCTAAATCAGCTCAAGAAGCCTACCTAATGCAAACCAGAACTGACTCTTCTCCTTCTGGGAACAGTCTGTCCCGAACCGTGGTCATCTTACCCCTTCACCCTGCAGCCCACTGTACGGTTTTATGGCAACAGGGAAACCTGTATACATTATTTTTGCCCTTTAGCCTGCTGCATTTCATGTGTAGTATTTAGATGTGTACCATCATTAAAGTCCTTTTATTTTCTAAGTAAATGCACTGGCTGGGCAATAATTTATTAAAACATGCTAGAATGAATGGCTTCCACTGCTCATAACATTTGGTTAATTGCTCAGAGCAATCAGGGGTTACTGGACTCAAACAATGATAATGAGAGCCTATACCTCTGGTTTCCTTGGTCTTACTTTACTGCTGTACCCGAACCAGAACACTAAGTGCATCCCATTAGCACTTGATCCTCGGGGTAGGTAGGAGGAGCGGTCCACAGCTTACTCAGGGATGTGGTGTGGGGTAGAGACTCGTTTGTGCTAACATAAGTTCTAACAACAAGTTTAACTCTACCTCACCCTTTCCATGGACTGCCCACTTCATCATCCACTTCCAAATCAGCGCACCACAGACCAAAGAAGCCACCAACATCAGCCCAACCTGGACAACATAAACAAGGAAATCAACAAATGTAACAACTGGATCAAGAACTGCGCAGACTCTCTTGCACCCATTAAACTCAACAAACAGAGAAGATCAAACAAGCAAGCCACTGGTACACAAATGATTTCAGGGACACCAAAAGATACTGCAAACAACAAGAGAAAAAGTGGAGAGCCAGCCACTAACACACTGACAGAAGCACTTTCAAAGCAGCACCTAGTGAAGTACTGGGAATTTTAAGCCCAGCGGTGCAGGGGAACACACCCTAAGACTTCGGGTTCTTCCTGTTTCAGACCAACAGAAACACAGAGTCTTCTAGGTGAAGTCAAAGATCGATTTATTGGCTGCAGACCAATTACAGGTATCCGAGAAGTACAACACAATGTATGTTCTCAGGAGACTGCTTAAAGTTACAGAAACAAGCTTCTCCTTAAATACAAAATATCATGCTTCAGGCACACATTCCTTGTTTTATGGTATGGTCATTCACATGTATGCATTACAAACGAAAAGGCAGAGTCATGATGACCATCCCACATTCCAGTTAAGCCAGCCCACAATTATTTACCCGGCGAGGCTCAGATCCCACATCAGATATCAATAGGCCCCAATAAACACGGGCATCTCCTGTTTGGAAAACAAGCCATAAAGCAGGAAGAGTCAGGTGTGAAAGAGATTAGCCGGAGGCTTGTGTAGGATGAAAAGGCTTTATGGTGTGTCAAACCCTGATGCTAATCGCAGGTGGCCGTAGGACGGGGAGCTCGTGAGACCGGACTGACCTGGGGCAGCGGAGCCAAGCTGCACAGGTCACAGAGAAGTCAAACAGAAAGTACACGTGTTCCAAAGGCCCGTACTTGTTTGTAATGTGTAGCCTATGTGAGGGCAACCCTAAGATGGCCACCGCTCTAAGATGGAACCCACGTAGTCAATGTATAATATCGTATACACAGTGCATTCATAGCTAAAACGTTATACAAAGCACTTGTACATACCGCTTTGACCATTCGCGGTTCGCTAATACCGGAGTAGACAGGGGTAGGGCCCTGCCTCCTACGCGGTCCCAAATTTCAAAGTACGACACTAGACGATACCTCAAACAACGTAGAGAAACCAAGAAAAGAGCACTAGCTGAACACATTGAAGGAATTTCTAACAGCAGTAAAGAAATGTTCTCGATCATCAAAGATTTCACCACACCCACCCACGACCTTCTTCAACAGCATCACACCCTCTCAAGAACTTTGCTATGACCTATCCAACTTCTTCCCCATCAAAATAATGAACATCTACAGCAACTTCATGCCCCAACCAGATCACAGTGAACTCATCACTAACCTGCCCTTCATCAACCATGACAACCACCAGATTAGATGTATCAAAAGGCAATAAACAGCAGCAATCATGTGGACCATCCACTCTGGGACCCCATTGGCACCGTGCCCCCACCACATCTAGCCTTGGCCCATCATCGATCAACACAGCTCTCACTCACATCATGAACACCTCTATCATCTCTGCCATCCTTACCAGAAGCCTAGAAGCACGCATCGTGCAACACCTTCCTCAAGAAACCTTCAGGCAACCCCAGCCAACTGGCCTACTTCTGACCTATCTCCCTGCTGGCTGGGTCTGGTGGCGCAGTGGACAAATGCATCCACTGTAGAGGCCTGTGTTCAACCTCATGGTCACAGGTTCTAATCTCAGCGTGGCCAACTCAGCCTTTTATCCATCTAAGGTCGATAAAATGAGTACCATTGAGTTGGGTAACAATATACATCTGTTATTCAGCGCCTTGAGACTTTCCGGTGATACGTGCGCTATACAAAAGTACATGTTATGTTATGTTATGTTATGCTCCATTACCCAGAGAAAGTAATCAAACTGTCATCAACAAACAACTCACAATCCACCTAGAGCTCCAACACATACTGAACAAAACTCAATCAGGCTTCAGAAAGTACCACAGCACAGAAACCGCACTCATCACAACCACTGACGATACCGGGACCATCCTTGACTGAGGAGAAACAGTCGCCCTCATCCTCCTTGACCTCTCTTTTGACACAGTTTCCCACAACACATTTATCAAAAGACTCCACCATTGCGGTATCCAATGACCAGGGCTCACCTGGATCTGCTCCTTCATCACAGGGAGAACCCAAATAGTCATACTGCCACCCTTCACATCCAGCTAACGAAATTGAATGCAGAATCCCCCAGGGTTCAACCCTCAGCCAGATACTCTTCAACATTTACATGGAGCCACTCGCCAACATCATCCGGTCTCGAGGCATCAACATCATCCCCCATGCAGATGACACCCAACTCATCCTCTCCCTAACAGACAAGACAACCACCACTAGAACCAACTTCACCAACTGCCATGAGCCTTGTAGCCGAATAGATGAGAACCAACATCTTGAAACTGAACTTCAACAAGACTGAAGTAAGTGTCTTTGCAAACAAGAACTCCTCCTGGGATACTAAC
Organism: Triturus cristatus; assembly: GCF_964204655.1. Taxonomy (NCBI): domain Eukaryota; kingdom Metazoa; phylum Chordata; class Amphibia; order Caudata; family Salamandridae; genus Triturus; species Triturus cristatus. Next base: position 762,527,813 of record NC_140581.1, on the reverse strand, counting down.
TGGTGGCCGACTGAAATAGGACCCACACAAACACCCACCAACCATGCCACAAATCTGGGGATTATCCTGGATGACAAGTTGAACAGTATTATTATTAAACAAAAAGGGAGGGAGGGTAAAGAACTGGAGCCACTCTTAGACCCCCTGATTAACAGTACCAAAACAACAGAAGAGTGGGGCCAGAGATAATAACAAACCGGCATCGAGAGGCACTCTTATATGTAAAAAGAATCTCACTCACCAACCTAGTTGGTGACATGGTTCATCATTGAGTTCCCACTAGAGAGGCCGAATGCCTTTCTGGTGTGCTTCAACGCCTGATTACAGCGGAGAAGGTTTAGTGAAAGTGACAGTGCAGGATGTGATCAAAGTGATGAGTTAAAATTGTCTTTACCAATCCGAATGTTTTTTAATGATGGAGTGGTAAGACAAGATTAAAAGGTGAGATGGATGATAGACCGGATAGATTGACCAGTCACATCACTATGTGAAAGAAATGTGGTCTACATGTTTCAGCCTCACAAGTGCCGTTAGCAAACATTTCTTAAGGACCTAACGCCACGGCGGTATGCACTAGCTAAGGTGCACCCTAACCTGTGGCAGAGAAAAGTGACTATATAACTTACGGTTACTGGTACACCTCCAGAATTGTTGAAAGCGTAATTACTCTGAAAAAAATAAAGCACAAAATAGAAATGCATTTGCCAATAAACAGAGTACATCAAATCAACAATAAAACTAAATTGAAGTGCGAGTGACACTCTTCATGCCGCATTTGTCAACTAGTCTCTGTATAGTCAGAAATGTAGACTAAATATCCTGTAGTTACATGCGCTTGTTTAGAAGTGCACATAATTGTTTAGCGCGCATATATCTTTTCTTGTTTAGAGAAACTCGGCAAACTTTGCTGATATAATAGCGTTTTATCGCGTGAAGAGTAACAAATTGAACATGACTTAGAAATAAAAACACAAAATCGTGTGGTTTATGGCATCTGGTGAGAAAATCGTAAGGAAAAGAAAACTGCAGATGGATAGCAGTTAGGCTTACATATAGCGTGGGAACTCCTCACGACATGGATCCCGGCGGTGAGCGAGGACTTATAGTCACACTCTAGAACATGAAGTAAACAGCCATTAAGCAATAGGGCACAAAGTTAAAATATTGCAGAAAGGTCTGTTCTCCATCCGTGAGAATACTCACTACTCCAAAGTCCAGCGCTCAAATGGCACCTGCGCGTACCCGGCAGCAGGATCCCGATTATATATCGGTCCTGCTCCAAGCAGTTTAAAAAGCATTTTTTTAAGTGGATGGCAGAAGTCAACGCAGTGAGATCCGCTTGCTTACACATCCTATGAATGCTGCAAAAAATCTTCAAGTGACTCCTACAGAACGCAGGCAAACCGTCACTCAAGCACTCATCAAAAGCCAACTTGACTATAACAAAGCATTGTATCCCAGAATTTCCAAGCAACTTCTGAACAGAATTCAGACCTTGCTTGGAGAGTAAAAGTGTTCTGTTGGTATAAGTGTTCTGTTAAACAGAATTTGTTCAACTTGTCATCAAGGATGATCCCCAAATATATATATATGTTCCCTAGTAGCAGTAGTTATAGTTAGGCCTGGTGTTACATAGACGGAGAGTTTTTTGGTTTCCTAATAACTTTGGCCTCATTTTACGAATCTTCACAAAGCGTTCCAAAAACAAGTTCTGCCACCTGAGCTTCTTCATGGAAAGTTTTGGGGTGATCCTCTCAGTGGGGGTCGGAAGAAAGGGGGTCCCAAAACACAAAATCCCCATGTATTTTCCATAGACATCTTTAGACAAGGCTACAGCAAAAACTGCTTAACTGAATTGCACCAAATTTGGCAGGAAGCTAGATCTTGGTTCATAGATTTTGCTTTTTATGATTTGGTGTACATTCATTCAGTAGTCTTTGAGATATTAAGGGTCATAAATAATTGTATATTTTGGCAGTTGGAGAAGAGTTGTGAGTAGAGTTAAGGCTCATTCAAACATCCACCTATGGACACCCAGTATCTGAGATAGAGGTCTGAGAGGAGAGCCCAGTTCCCCCCCCCCACACCCTACTTTGCACACCTATTTGAGAAAGAGGCCTTGAAGGAGAAGGCAGTCCTTCCTCACACTCTAGTATGCACACCCGTCATCTGAGAGGTTTGGAAGGACAGGCTAGTCCCTCTCTCACCCTACTAGGCACACCCATCATTAGAGAGAGAGGTCTCACCAGAAAGGCCAGTCCCTTCATACACCCTAATACACATACCTGTCATCTGAGAGACCGGTCTGAAAGGAGATCCCAGTCCCTCCCCACACCCTACTACACACACCTATCATTACAGAGAGAGGTCTCAGTCGAGCGGCCAGTCCACCCACACCCTACTATGTCTACCCCATCATCTGAGAGAGAGAGGTCTGAAAAGAGATGCCAGTCCCTCCACACACCCTACTATGCACACCTGTCATCTGAGAGAAAGGTCTGAAAAGATAGACCAGTCCCTCTCCACACCCTACTACGTACACCCATCATTACAGAGAGAGGTTTCAGTAGAGATGCCAGTCCCTATACACACACTACTTTGCACACCCATCATCTGAGAGAAAGGTCTGAAAGGAAGCCTAGTCCCTCCCCACACCCTACTACACACACCTATCATTACAGAGAGAGGTCTCAGCGGAGAGGGTCGTCCGTCCACACACCCTACTATGCACACCCGTCATCTGAGAGATCTGAAAAGAGAGGGCACTCCCTCCCCACTCCCTATTATGCACATATATCATTTTTATTTTTTAGAGTTTCATATGGAGCAAACTTAACCCGAAGATATCAGGTATCAGAGTGCTTTACATGAGCACCAGTTTCATTACAGATGGACACATTCATCTTTGTTAGGCGCAGGGAGATTAAGGGCCAGATGTACAACCATTTTTTGCATGGGCAAACGGGTTTGCGACTCATTTGCTCATGCAAAAACCAAATGGCCCATGTACTAGCGCTATTTAGCGACTCGCCAATGATTTGCGACTCGCTAAATAGAATTAGCGACTCGCTATTAGGAAGGGGCGTTCCAAGGGTGCCCCTTCCTAATAGCGAGTCTAAGCCCTATGTAAGACTGTTTTGCGACCGCAATTGCGGTCGCAAAATAGTGACAGTTTACCACCCTTCTCAGAAGGGTGGTAAAGCACTCGCAAACAGGAAGGGGTCCCCAGGGGACCCCTTCCCCTTTGTGAATGCAGGGGAAAATATTTTTTAGGGGCAGGCAGTGCACTTAAAAAATGAAACAAAAACATTTCATTTTTTTTTTTTATATGCATCCTGTTTTCCTTTAAGGAAAACGGACTGCATTTCAAAAAATAAAACTGCTTTATTTAAAAGCAGTCCCAGAAATGGAGATCTGCTGAGCCCAGCAGACCACCATAACTAGAAGGGCCAGCCATTCCCAATTGGGTCGCAAAATGCAAGTGCCTCATTAATATTCATGAGGCATGCAATTTGCGACCCCATTGGGAATCGCAAACAGTGTCTGAGATACTGTTGTACATTGTGATTGCAACTCGCAAATTGCAACTTGCAATTCGTCGCAATTTGTGAGTCGCAAATCACAATGGTCGTACATCTGGCTCCAAGTGATTTGCCCAGAATCACAGGATGTTGAGCGTCCCTGCTGACATTCGAACCCCGTGCCTCAGCTTCAAGGTTGACTCATTACAGAGAAAGGTCTCAGCTGATAGGCCAGTCTCTCCACACGCTCTACTATACACACCCATCATCTGAGAGAGAGGTCTGAAAGGAGAGGCCAGTCCTTTCACACACTCTTCTACGCACACCGTCATCTGAGAAAGAGGGATCAAAGGAGCAGGAAGTCCCTCCCTACTATGCAAACCCGTCATCTGAGAGACAAGTCTGAAAGAAGACGCCAGTCACGCCCCAAACCCTACTACGTACACCCACTATTGCAGAGAGAGTTCTCAGCAGTGAGGCCAGTCCCTCCGCACACTCTACTATGCACACCTATCATCTGAGTGAGAGGTTTAAAAGGAGATGGCACTCCCTCCTGACACCCTACTAAGAACACCCATCATCTGAGAGAGAGGCTTGAACAGTGAGTCCAGTCCCTCCCAATATTCCCCCATGCACAGTTATCATTACAAAGAAAGGTCTCAGCAGAGAGGACAGTCCCTCCACACACCCTACTATGCACACCAGTTAACTGAGAGAGAGGTCTGAAAGGAGGGGCCAGTCCCTTCACATACACAAATTTGAACAACGCCATCTGAGAGAGAGGTCAAAAAGGAGAGGCCAGTCCATCTCACACTAGTACGCACATATAAAACTATGAATTGACTCTCTTTCGGCCCCCAAAATGGTTCTCAAGGAAAGGGTCCCAGTCCCAAACTGACCACAGGAAATCTGGATTTGGGGACAAGGGTAATGGTAAGTTTGTCCCCAATTGCTATGAGTGGTGCAGGATTGGACACTCAACGGGTTATCCCAAGTGACCTAAGAGGACAGAGCCCACCAATTGTGGGCAGACCCAGTGGTTGGCCTGTGTAGCACTTAAGGAGGAGATGCCCCCACTTAGTGTTGGGGAGACAGCTGAGGTTACCCTAGTGTCTCTGGGTGATAGAGAGGTAGTGCCAAAAATCCACATGCCTTCTAATACTTCCAAATATAGGCAGTGGGACACCATCAATGGAAAGAAGGTGGAGGCTCTGAGTGACACAGGTGCCAGCATGATTACTGTCAGATGTCATCTGGTGTCATCAGAGCAGGTGGTATCAACTAAATTTCACCAGGTTGTAGAAACAGACAACAGTAAGAGCCACTATCCTGTGGCTCTGGTTAGCTTCAAATGAGCGGAGGGTCTCAGGTTCTCTTAGGGTAGATGTGACCCTACCATGCCTATGGATTGTTTGCTTGGGCATGATCTGGAGCACACTGTCTGGAAGGAAGTGGAGCTCAGGTCACACCTGGAAATGTTAGGGTTGTCTGAGTGGGTCTTTGGCTCAATGGCTCAATGGCTGCCCAGGAGGGGAGTCAAGGAAGCCAGGAGTCTGGATGATTGGGCCAGGCAGCTGCCAAGAAAGGAAAGGGCAGCGAGCATGGGAAACCAGCCCCTTAAAACTCCCATGGTACAGGTGGGTGGGGTGCCAGAGGAAACTGCCGCTGAGCCTACTGTGGAGGACATTGCCTCTCGAGGAGACCTGAGTTAGCTTGCTGGATGGCAAGTAGAGTGTGGGCCCACCAGGGAGGAGTTCTTCAAGTGCCCTACCCTAGAGGGCATGAGGTGTCAGGCTGAAACCCAGGCAGCTCTTGATCTTGAGATCACTTAATTTATTGCGAGAATAACCTCCTGTATAGTGAACCTAAGGCACCTGTGCATGGGGCACCACATGTGTTGGCGGTCCTTTAATGCTACATTGCCTTTCTACTGGGGCTGGCCCATGCAATTCCCTGACAGGCCATCTGGGGCAGGACTAAACCTTTGCCAGGCTTGTCCCCCACTTTTATTGGCCCAGTATAAAGACATCCTCAGATACCTTCTGCAGGACCTGTCTTACCTGCCAGGCCAGTGGGAAAACAAAGAAAAAGCTACAGGCCCCTCTGAATCCATTGCCTGTTGTTGGCAACCTTTGAAAGGGTGGGCATCAGCATTGTAGGATCTTTGGACCCCAAAACTTCCCTAGGCAAGAGGTTTATCCTGGTTTTGATGGACCATGGTACTAGATACTTAGAGGCCATCCCTCTGAGGACTATGGCTTGATGGGGATTTTTACCAGAGTAATGTTTCCCAAGGAAGTGCTGTCTGACTGCGGCACCAACTTCATGTCAGCATACATGAAGTCTATGTGGAAAGAGTGTGGGATAGCCTACAAGTTCTCCAAACCCTACCATCCCTAAACCAGTGTTCTTGTTGAAAGGTTCAACATGACCCTGAAATGTATGATTATGGGTCTGGCTGAGCCCATGAAGTAGAAGTGGGGCATCCTCTTACCATGCCTGCCCTTTGGCTATATGGAAGTGCAACAGAAGGGAGTTAGTTTTAGCCCATTCTAACTTCTTTATGGCCACCCTGTTATGGGACCTCTGGGTCTGGTGAAAGAGGCTTAGGAGCAAGCTTCCATTAATCTTCCCCGGGATGCAGTTAGCTACATGCTAGCCCTCAGAAACCAGATGGCCAAGTTCAGAAAGAAGGCTTCTGAGAAGTTTGAGGCTAGCCAGGAAGTCATGAAACTCTGGTATGACCAGAAGACCACTTTCTTGGAATTTCAACCTGTTCAGAAAGTGCAGGTTATAGAGCCAGTGGAGCCCAGGGACCTCAAATACTGTTGGACTGGACCCTATGAGGTGATTGAGAGGAATAGGAAGGTCACTTACCTTGTGTACTTCAAGACCCCCAAGAACCCTCCAACTCAATCGCCTCAAACCCTGCTAAAAGAGGTCTGCTGTCACCATGCTTTTAGTGACACATGATGGCGTGGAGGAGAAGAGTGGACCCCTCCCTGACCTCCTTTTATTTAAGGAGAAAGATGGGCTGATTGAAGGTGCCAACCTCTCCTCTACCCTGAGCCCCAGAACAGCAGGGGGACTGTCACCAGTTTTTAGGACAGTTTGCCTCACTGTTTCCCCTCATTCCTTGGCTTACACCCTTGTGTAAAACCGTGACAAAAGCGAAGGCCTTCCTGGTTACTACAGGAGGTTTGTTAAGGCATATGGCACCCTTGTTGCGCCCTTAACTGAACTGACCTCAAAGAATCAGCCCAAAAAGATGATCCGGACAGAGGACTGTCAAAAAGCATTTGATACCCTCAAACAGGCTATGTGTAAAGCACCTGTACTCAAGGTCCCTGACTTTTTTCAGGAATTTATTGTGCAGACTGATGCCTCAGACCATGGCATAGGGACAGTCTTGTTAAAGCTAAATGAGGAAGGCATAGTACGACCTCTCATATCTATATGAGGCTATTTCCCAGGGAAAAGGAGTATTATTGAAAGGGACGCCGTTGGTGTGGTCTGGGCACTGATGAAGCTGAGGCTATACCTGTTTGGGACTCACTACTGGGTTTAGGCTGAATACACACCCTTCAGAATGCTCATGTAGATGATGGGTGAGAATAAAAAACTGTTGAGGTGGTCCATCTCCCTACAGGGATTGGACTTCAAGGTGGAAGACAGTCCTGGGCAAGACCACACAAATGCTGATGGTCTGTCCAGTTTCTTCCACCTTAGTGATGAGAACTGGGTAGTTTCAGTAGGGGGGGGGGAAATGTTAGACCTGTCAGACTCTTTGTCTTCGCCCTCCTATTTTGCTGAATTCATTTTTGTCAGCCGTAGGACTCTATGCACTTTTGCCACAGTTAACCAGTGCTAAAGTGCATGTGCTCACTCCCTAAAACATGGTAACATTGGCTTATGCCTAATTGGCATATTTCATTTACTTATAAGTCCTTAGGAAAGTGGTAAACCATATACCCAGGGTCTGTAAATTAAATGCTACTGATGGGTCTGCACCACTTATTGTGCCACCCACTTGAGCAACCCCTTAATACATGTCCCAGGTCTGCCATCGCAGCCTGAATGCAGTTTTAAACTACCATTTCAACTTGGTAAAATAAGCCCCTTACCAAGCCTTAAACTCACAGTTTATTACATATAAGTCACCCCCAAGTTAGGCTGTAGGTAGCCCATAGGTAGGGTGCATTGTAATTAAAGGTTTGGACGTGTACATCTAAGTTTTACAAGCACTTATATCGAAAAATACCTACATTTGTTTTCCACTACTGTGAGGCCTACCTCTTCAATAGGATAACATTGGGTTGTGTTTTTACATTTAATATTTGGTAACTTTTGATTGGAACAGGTAAACAATTCATGTTTAGGGGCCGATTACAATGTCGATCGGGAGGGCTCAGGATGGGATTCGGTATTGCAGAATCCGATTCGGAACCCTTGTTTCCAAACGAATCGTACACATTTCCCAGCGACCGATTACGATGCCCAGAAACCGTTTGAGCAGTCCGAATCGGTTCACAAAGGCATTCGGAGCCAAATCGTACAGCTCAATGGACATGGTTTCTGAACAAGCGATTAGGATGACCGATCCGGATAGCCGTTCCGATTCGGTCTGCCCGACACTAAAAGGCTGTTGGAATCTGTCTTTGGGGGCCCATTGCGGGCCCCCTTTCACCCGGAGGCATCTGATTCGGGCCTGTGGAGGTACCTAAGGGACCCCTCTTACCAATCATGCACAACAAAGCAGGCACTGTGGGGTGACCGCCACAGGGTGCAAGGTTTTCCTCAACCAACCCTTTTTTCAATGGGAGCCTGTGTATTTGTTCAGGACACAGGCTCACATTGAAGTCAATGCGAGTCCGACCGAACGATGTTGGGAAGCATCGTGATCGGTCGTTCGGACTCGCACAATGCAATTCGTTCGAAAACAATTCCAAGACAGATTTGTTCAGAACAGTTTTTGAATGACATCGTAATCGGCCCCTTAATGTCGGAGAAATTTTAATTTAAAATCCTCTTTAATGATAAAGTCGGATGTTAAGTTACAATGTTGAAAAATCTGCTTTTTATAAAGTTGACATTTTCCTGCCCTATTTAGTGCCTGCTCTTACTCCCGGGGCACCTGACTGAATGTAGTTGGCAGTAAACTTTGTTTGTTCCTCTCAGACAGTGAGACAGCAGAGAGATTAAGTGTGTCTTGGTGGGCTATCACTGGCAGATGAAGGGTGGAGCCGAGCACAGCCCCACATGCAACTGAATAGGCTGTGCCCTGCCTTCACACAAAAGACTTGTCACCCCTGCATTGTTCATGCATCCAGCTTGGAGCCAGGGCAGGGGAGGCAGCTGACTTCAAGCAGTTCAAAGGGAATTTACTGGAAACATCTCCTACTTCAAAGAGGGCACCAGGTATACCAAGCATTGGTAAATCCTTTACGTTTTGCCTACTTCGCTCACCTGTATAATTGGTTACCACCCTCTGTTCGACAATTTTTTGGGGAATACCACCCAACCTGCCTGTCGCTGCCAAGTTTATTGTTTTTCATTGTTATGTTTTTTCTGCGCATTAATCACTTCTACATGAGCTGTTCTGTGTGGAATAGATGAAGATGTGTGCCTTGCAATGATGCTCACGAGCCGAGTACATGGGCAAACATTGAGGCTGCTGTGATATCCTGAACTAACAACCTGAAATGTAAGGTAATATGTGATTCTTTTTTCATTGCTCAGTTACCCTGTGGAACAACATGTAGTGTGATACATTTGAGTAAAAGACAAAATTAAAAAAAAAACATGCTTAAGTGATTAATAATAAGCTGTCTTTTTTTGTAGGTTGAAGCTTGCTGATTAGTTGTACAATATAAGGTACAGAAAGTATGTTAAAGTGTTATGACTTGTTTGTGTACAACAAGCCAATATATTGTGCTGTTACTAGTGGTATAGTGCGGGTAAGAAATAGCAACATTTTGAAAAATGAAATGAAAGAGGGAAATAAAATTCATTGGTATAATAGCAAAATTATGTGTTTAGAGGAGTTCTGACAACCTTTGGGCCTGGTGCCACTGCACCTGCTGCACCATTCAAATAATGCCCCTAGTGCCTGCAAGACAACTGCATTTGTGACTGGCTGTGTAGCAGTTAAATGTAGGAATATTTGGTGTTTATAGGAGTTCTACCAAATTTTGGCCCCGGTACCACTGCATCTGCACCACCATTGAAATCATGGCCCTAGTGCCTCCTAGATAACTGCACGTGTGACTGCTTGTTTAGTAGTAAACTTTAGCAGCATTCTGTGTTTAGTGGGGTCCCTAGAGCTTTTGGCCTCGCTGTCACTGCACCCGCTGCACCATTCAAATCAAGCCCCTTTTAAATGCAAGATAACTGCAATTGTGTCTGCCTGTATAGTAGTAAAATATAGCAAAATTAGATGTTTAGATGAGTTTCCCGGGGCCACTACACCTGCTGCACCGTTCAAATCATGACCCTGTTGTCTGCAAGGTAACTACACTTGTGACCACCTGTTTAGTAGTAAAATATAGCAATGTTAGGTGTTTAGTGGGGTGCCTTGAGCTGTTGGTCCTGGCGCTACTGCACCTGCAGCACAATTCAAATCATGCCCCTATTTCCTGCTACATAAATGCAGTGGTGATTGTCTTTTTAAGTAGTAAAATATAGCAATAATCTAGATTTAGTGGAGTCCCTAGAGTGTTTGCGCCCAGTGCCACTGCACCTGCTGCCCCATTCAACTCAAGTCCCTTTTAACTGCAAAGTAACTGCAATTGTGTCTGCCTGTATAGTAGTCAAATATAGCAATATTATGTGTTAAGAGGAGTTCTGACAACATTTGAGCCCGTTGCTACAGCACCTGCAGCACCATTCAAATCATGACCCTGTTGTCTGCAAGGTAACTTCACTTGTGGTTGCCTGTTAAGAAATAAAATACAGCAATATTAGGTGTTAAATGAGGTGCCTGGAGCTTTTGGTCCTGGTGCCACTGCACCTGGTGGATATTTGAAATCATGACCCTTGTGCTTGCTAGATAACTGCACATATGACTGCGAGAAGGTGACCATACGGACCTTATTAGCGCTCAGCGCGCTGTTTAGCCTGCTATAGGATTTTAACTATCCTGTTTAGCCTGCTATAGGATTTTAACTATCCTGTTTTGTATTTTCTTTGAGTTCATTTTCTATTTGACCCTGCTTTTAACTTTAAGCGTCCCCCCCCGGCCTACCTCTTGCACTGTAATACCCCTCCTGGGGACCATCTGCACCGCCTTTGGCGGGTCCGGGATCACGGGTACCTGGGGTGAATCGGAGCGCCATTTTGGATTGGGCTCGGGAACTCTCGCGCATTACCGCGAGACCTCGCCCTGAAGAGTCTATTTTAGGCAGTACGAGTCGGTAGGTCAGCCTGGAGAAGGTGACAATACGGACCTTATTAGCGCTCAGCGCGCTGTTTAGCCTGCTATAGGATTTTAACTATCCTGTTTTGTATTTTCTTTGAGTTCATTTTCTATTTGACCCTGCTTTTAACTTTAAGCGCCCCCCCCCCCCCGGCCTACCTCTTGCACTGTAATACCCCTCCTGGGGACCATCTGCACCGCCTTTGGCGGGTCCGGGATCACGGGTACCTGGGGTGAATCGGAGCGCCATTTTGGATTGGGCTCGGGAACTCTCGCGCATTACCGCGAGACCTCGCCCTGAAGAGTCTATTTTAGCCCACTGCTGGTCGCGCAGCGGTGACGCGCAGCGGGAGCGCCCTCACTGCGCCTGAGTCTCGCCAGAGTCCTGCCCGTCTGCGCCCGTCAGCCCTAAGGCAGGGCTAGGGCAGGATACTCTGGACGACTCAGGATGCCCACCATCACGGACATATATCAACTACGACAACGAGTGATATGTCATCACCATCATGCTGTGGACCCTCTATGTGGTCCCTATCAGTGTCCTAGCTGTTCATTTGCCCTTTCCACCCCTAAGCCTATAAAATCTCTGTCGCGTAATCCTTGCGCGTCTAGGCCGGGAACAGTGGTGACCGATGGCACGAGTCGTTCCTCTCTTAAGGTATTTCACCTGAATGTCAGATCGCTCGTCTGCCATTTTATGGAAGTCTTTACTTTGATAGAGGACGAACAACCAGACGTCTTCTTTCTTACGGAGACATGGTTACATGACCAGGCTATGGTGTCTATTAATCTAGCTTTACCTACAGGTTATACCATGTATACCCTACACCGAAATTCCAGAGGAGGTGGCATAGCAGCCGCTGTAAAATCTTGTTACCCTTGTGTCTGGCAGAAAAGTTCAGTGGCAGCTTGTGAAAGTGCGCAATTCAGTATTACCCTATCCCCTCACTTTACGCTGTCTGGACTACTTATTTACAGACCTCCTGGTCCTGATGGAATTTTCCGCCTTAGTCTTCCTGAGGTCGTGGCGTCTCTAGCTCTGAAGACAGCCAATTTTACAATTATCGGTGACCTCAACCTTCACATGGATCAACCACTCACCAGCACAGTTGGTACCTTATTGGCCGATCTGGAGGCCCTTAAAATTGTCCAGCTGGTCGACCAAGGGACTCATAGCGGAGGACATATACTCGACCCCTTTCTTACGAACATTCCGAATGTTCTACTTAGCGCTCCCACACCCATGGCCTGGACAGACCATTTCTTAGTACAAGGTCATATTACTTTATCGTCCCCTGTGTTTGAACCCTTTTCTCTAAGCGTTTTTAAACGCTCTTGGAAGAAGCTTCAATTAGAGGAATTTCAGCAGTTTCTCTTGACACATCGCCCTCCCCTTTCTACAGAAATCTCTTGTAGCTATGATAGTTTTTGTGAGTGGCTTACGTCAGCACTTGACTCCTTCATACCTGCCAGGTGGACTAAAATTAGATCTAGTCCCTCGAGTCCTTGGTATACGGACTCGCTCAGAATTCTTAAATCCGCCTGTAAAAAAGCGGAGCGTGCCTGGCGCAAAAGGTATGACGTTGAGCTCAAAAAAGCTTACAGATCTTGTACGAGGCACTACCATCAGGCTATCTGTAAGGCCAGAGCCACCTATTATGCGATGGAAATTAAAAATAGCCCAAATCCGACTAAGATCATTTTTCAAATCTGTAAGGAGCTAACTAGCAAACAGACTGCTACTCCTGTTAAAGCTACACTGACTCAATGCGAAAAAATAGCCACTTTTTTTGTAGAAAAAGTAGAGGCAATCTATAGATCCTTTCCCCAAGAATCTCGGGCGCAATGTCCTTCTAGTATTAAGCTTAACACCACCCCACAACTTCTTTCTATTCGTGGTCCTAATCCAGAGGAGTTTAAAAAATTAACTAGGAAAGTTAGATCAGGTTCCCCTACGGACCCTTTGCGCCCTACACAATTCCAAGAGCTCGAAGAGTGCTGTTACCCGGCCATCCTTGATCTTATTAATTTATCCTTTGAAACAGGAAGTGTTCCAGTCAAATGGAAACAAGCAACCGTTGTGCCCATCTTGAAAAAACCCTCCCTGGACCTCTCTCTTCCCGAGAGTTACCGTCCCATCTCCCTCCTCCCCTGGATTTCCAAACTAGCGGAATCTCATGCCAACTGCGTTCTGTCTTCCCATTTGTTGGAAGCTAACATCCTCGACCCCTCTCAAAATGGGTTTCGAGCGCACCACAGCACCGAGACCGCTCTCCTTGCGGTAGTGGAACAAATCAGAAAGCTGCTTGACAGAGATCAAACGGTAGCGCTGATCCTGTTAGACCTCAGCGCTGCCTTTGATACCGTCTCCCACTCCGTCCTTCTCCAACGACTTTCGGAAGCTGGGGTCAGCCAGATCGCTCTCGATTGGTTTCGGTCTTTTCTTACAGACCGATCCTTTCAGGTGTCCACACCGCCTTTTGTCTCCGCCCCCCGTTCTATTTTGCAAGGTGTTCCTCAGGGGTCGGCTCTTAGCCCAACCTTGTTTAATCTATACGTCCAACCCCTGGCCGAGGTAGCCCAGAGATACGGTCTCACCATGGTGTCTTACGCCGATGACACTCAGCTGGCGGTGGCACTTAATGGTGAGTCCGCAATGGACGCCGCTGCCTTTCAGGTCGCTCTACGAGGAGTTATGGGATGGATGTCGGACAACAAGTTGCAGCTGAATGCCTCAAAAACCGAGGTTTTAATCTTCGGAAAAAACACCGACCTCTGGGGCAACCAGTGGTGGCCCCCGGAGCTTGGTCCTGCCCCGGTGCCTGCTGACGAGGTCAGGAATCTTGGGGTGTGGTTCGACAATAAGTTGTCCTACATTCCCTACACTAAAAGACTGGCCGGGATCTGTTTTGGCACTCTACAGTGTCTCAGACCAATCTTTAAATTTTTTGACCCTACCACCAGGCAAATCATAGTTCAGGCTATGGTCCTAAGTAGATTGGACTATGCTAGTTCGCTTCTACTGGGACTTAATAAAGCGGAGCTTCTCCGCCTTCAGCGCATCCAAAACGCGGCGGCCAGGATGCTGGTTGGCCTGCCACGTTTTTGTTCTGCCCGCCAAACCATCCAAAATTTGCACTGGCTCCCGGTGGAACAGAGGATTAAATTTAAGGCACTTTGCCTTACTTTTAAAATTCTAAAGCTGTCCACTCCTCCTATCCTTGCCCAGACTATATCCCCTTATCTCCCGAACAGAGCGCTTCGCTCTGCGGGATCAAATCTGGCAATTGTTCCCCGCTTCAAAAGAGCTAGAATGGGTGGACGCTCTTTTTCGGTGCTAGCCGCCTCACTTTGGAACACCCTCCCCCTTTCGCTCCGTTCCATTACTAACCTTTTTCCTTTCAGGAAATGTTTGAAAACCTTCCTGTTTGCCACGATTTGGGTCCTTCAGCTCATCTATGACTAGTATTCTCTCGCCGTTATGTTGTACCATCTTCTCAGCGCCAGGACGCCACTTCGCTGCGGCATCTGTGCGCTATACAAAAATAAATAACATAACATAACATAACTGCATGTTCAGTTGTAAAATATAGCAATAGTTGGTGTTTATTGGAGTTATGACAACTTTTGTGCCTAGTGCCACTGCACTTGCTGCACCATTCAAATCATGTCCTTGTGCCTGAAAGATAACTGCACTTGTGACTGCCTGTTTAGTTGCAAAATATTGCAATATTTGGTGTTTAGTGGAGTTATGACAACTTTTGGCCCCGGTGCCACTGCACCTGCTGTACCATTTAAATCAAGCCCCTCTCAACTGGAAGGTAACTGCAATTGTGACTGCCTGTTTAGTAGTAAAATATAGCATTATTTGGTTTCGAGGAGTTCTGACAACTTTTTGGCCTGGTTTCACTGTACCTGCTGCACCATTCAAATCATAACCCTAGTACCTGAGAGATAACTGCAAATTTGACTGCCAGTTTAGTAGTAAAATTCAGCAATATTTGCTGTTTAGTCGAGTTATGACAACGTTTCGCCCCGGTGCCACTGCACCTGTTGCACCATTCAAATCAGGCCCCTTTTAACTGCCAAGTAACTGTAATTGTGACTGCCTGTATAGTAGTACAATATAGCAATATTAGGTATTTTGATGAGTTCTGACAACCTCTGAGCCCAGTACCACTCCACCTGCTGCACCATTCAAATCATAACCCTGTTGTCTGCAAGGTAACTGCACTTGTGAATGCCTGTTTAGCCGCAAACTCTAGCAATTTTAGGTGTTTAGTGGGGTGACTAGAGCTTTTGGTGCTGGTATCACTGCACCTGCTGCACCATTGAAATCATGATTTTGTTGTATGCAAGGTAACTGCGCCTGTGCCTGCCTGTTTAGTTTAAAATATTAGCAATAATCTGGGTTTAATTTAGTCCCTAGAGTTTTTGGCCCTGGTGCCACTGCACCTGCTGCACCATTCAAATCAAGTCCCTTTTAACTGAAATGTAACTGCACTTGTGGCTGCCTATTTATTAGTAAAATATAGCATAGCTCTTGTATATTAACTTTATTTTTAATGTGTAATGTTTATTACAACATTTAGAATTTGATCATAATGACCAAACAGATTAAGTTGAAAAAAATCAATCCGATAATGCCTACAAAGTGCAAAGAAAGGTACTGAGGCATGAATAGGAAATGCCACAAATGTTGTAAGGCTAAAGCATCTCCTTTACACAACTAAGTCATAACAAGCATTTGCAATGCAATAGGTCTCGCATTTGCGAGAGTTTAAGCCACTGGTATTGCAAATGACAATGCCTTTTATTTATCGGTTAAATAAAAGGCATTGTCATAAACAATGCCATTAGCTCAAACTCTCGCAAATGCTAGACCTACTGCATTGAAAATGCTTGTATTCGGTGGGCAGCCGCATCGGAGGATTGAAAATCTGCACGTCATATGGAGGGCTCAGGCTCAAGCATTACAAGCTCGGCGTGCAATGCTTTAACAAGTAGAAAACCATTAAGTGGAACGCAGTTATAAATCACAGCCCGGAGAGGGGGTCGCTTTGAGGGGGCCATAACATAAATCCCTCGAAGTTAGTACAATCTAAATACATAGGTAGTATGATCTATGCGGCCAGCCCTTGGAAGAAGCTACATGACGGTTATTTTGAAAAAGCGACAGCACCTTTAAATATACTTACTTGATAGAATGCCATCAAAATAAAGTGTAGGTAAGATAGCCTCGCCCTACCCCTTCTCCTACCTCTAAATTATCCAGAGGACATTAGTTAAATAGGTAGTAAAGCCTACGTGACTGAATGACACGTTTAGCACAGCTGAGAACTGATGCTTAAATAGAGAATGCTGTGCAAAATATTCTCTTTATAATAGCATCCTGGTCCTTTAGACACGCGTTGTCTTCTTTGCAGTGGGGATTTTTGCACAGGCAGGATTCCGAGTGCTATCAGTAAGCCATCTTCTTATGCTGACTTCTGCCCTTGTTTCTAGTTACAGTCGCATGGAGCCATTGATAGCTTCGCATTCCCTTCACCCACACCCCAGAGATGAAGGCTGGCTGCAGTTTTATGGCAGGCTGCTCTTCCTGCCCGAGCGGGGTGTGGAGGCCATAAACGCACCTTGGAGTCTGGTTTGATCTCCTGTAATCACAGGAAGCGCTTGTCTGTTTGCTCAAATGTTGTAAATTTCAGAAATGAGCTTTCTCAATGGCTGTGAATTTCCAAAGGGCATCTCAAGAGGACAAGAAACAAGCCAATTAAAGATATGGGTGGAGCTTCAACTCCATACTCGAATACGGCATGCCTCTCAGAGCAGAGCATGCGTTGCCCAGACTATAAAAAAAAAACGGATCTTCAGAGAAAACACTAAAACTGTATTAGATGGGTGTGAATGCGGAGGACTGTTTCCTCAACATCGTCCAAGTTCGTTTATTAGGGAGCTTGATTTGAATATTTGTGAAGGTTGAAGTGCCATGGTACCTGTAGCGAAAGTGAAAACAATGGTCTGTGCCACTGAACGTGCAAAATGAAAAATAAAGGCTTTGTGCGAGACACAAATCAATGTGATGTCTGACATGTTAGTACCGGCCCAAAAGTGCCTGTGCTCCCTCCGTTCGTCGAGATAAATGCACTTGGATGCCGTAGTGAGTTTTCCAGGCTTAGTACTATCAGCTGCAGCCAGGTCCAGCAGGTCAGTAAGCGATCATTCAGTCATCCGATTCTCAGAGCTCGATTTGTACCGAAGTACTCCAGCCTCTTAAGCAGCCATGGGAATCTGGTCAGTCGAGAGACAGCATGAAGATAAGCAGAGCTGTAGCCACTACAATAGTCACAGCCTGATAACATCATGGGTCGGCATGTGTTTACATTTCTGCAAGCCATTGTCCAACCCTTTGGAGAGCTGACTGTCCCTGGCTAGTCTATGTGGCGGCTATAAGTCGAGGCCTCTCGCTTACCAGGGCATGAGCGCAGGCGGGATGTAGGTGGCATTGTTGTGGCTGACGAGGTGACAGCGCTCTTGGAGACCATCTGTTGCTGCCTGTAGTGCACTGCAGTCCTTACTGCCTCTGCTCGCCTTGACGAGTCTGCCTGGGCTGCTGCTCAAGCTCTGGAGAGGGTCTCACAGCTGATACAGGCTATCCTCCTAGGTGAACATGCAGGATCGGTGGCAACATAACAGTAATAACCAGGGGCTGTCACAAGGGAAACAGCTCTTCCAGCTTCACATCACCTAGAGCCACAACTGTGGAAACAGAGAAAGGACTACTGAGACAACAGCACCGTGCTGAAGTGCTGTCTCACTACTGCTGCAGCCCAGCTAGGCCACCGCCACGGCACCGTCCATCGTAGCCTGAGGAAGAGGAGAGTAGACTGAGCTGTAACAACAGGCTCAGCAGTGTTACGATGCTCTAAATTAAATATACACAAGATAAATACTAGAGAGTCAGTGACAGTCTGACAATGACTAGAGAGCGAGCCACGGTAAATCCGTTCTTAATTTGTTTGTCGAAGAGAAGTTTCGCAGGCTGCAATACGTAATGTTTGACCCGAGGTGGAGCTCAGGGCTGAAAGTGAGGCTTGGAAAACAATTTGTTCAAAGCCGCATGTAAGAGAAACAAGACAAGCCCGGCGGAGCGTGGCGTGCGTGCTTGGGGGCGGGGGAGCACATTACAGGCGGGGGAGCGGACCCTTTGAAGTGCTCCCAAAAAGCGGATTGCATGGCGGGACGATGCGCGTGATTGTGCGCGTGCTTGCCATGCAATCCGCTTTTTTAAAACCCGCTTACAATAGTCTCGCTTTGCGATCGCTTACGCGATAGCAAGGCGAGACCTAAAAAGCAAGCATTCCTGCATACTTTTAGAAGTTGTCTGCCTTTTCTGTGGGAAGAGTGGTTATCTTGGCAGTGAATGGGGCTTAATCAATTTGAACAGCCTTAGTAGAAGTATTGTGAATGCGTGCAGCCAGGGGAAGTTAAAAAAATATTTTCCACACAAAAGCGAATGAACACAGTAATTCTGTGTGGGGAACGGATAAGAGGCCCCTTTTAAACTATATTAAATGCAAGAGATTTCAGAAGCACAGTGATAGCGCTGAGCAGGCGAAGCCTAAAAATAGGATCCCCAGACCCACTCTCCACTTCACTATCCAGACCTGCGGAAGGTATCTCAGAGGACTGCTACGGCCTGCTGTGTACTTCAGAAGACTGCTTTGCTGCGCCTGGAAGGTCTGCTTTGCTAACTGAAGTCTGCCTTGAACCCTCAGAGGCCTGGTTGAGCCTTGTTCCACTCCTTAAACCCCGGACTACAAGAGTGACTCCAAGGGCCAGTTGACTGGCATCCTGTTCAGAGCCTCAAATACAGAAAAGGATCTGACTATCTTGAATCCGCGCCTGGAACAAGCCTGAGTGAGTCCTAACCCCCCAAGTAGTGCCAATCCAGTCTTTGACCCTTGGTGGTGGTGTTAATGGTTCACAGATAGCTAAAATCCAAAACTTGGGACTTAAAAATGTTTTGACTAAAGACTGCTTTGAGGATCGAGACTGGGACCAACCTGTTCATTGTAGCATTCTCCCCAGCCTGGGAGCATGCAAATAAAATACGCCGTACACCGAGCTCTGCCACATACATCTTATTCTTCAATATACTACCACACACTGCACGCATTCCATCATAACCGTTATAACCCCACCTTAACACCTCACAGCAGATTATGTAATTCCAGTTTAGAATCCACCCAGAACCGCAAGGTTCCTAGCGCGCATAATATCATTGGCATTTTAAATAGAAGTAGACACACAGCATGGAATAAAATTGTAAGCCAGTGTGTTCTAGTTCACTTTTATATATAAGTAGTGGGGTTTCTTAGGTGCACATAATTTGGCACTTTATTTCTTCTTACACACACCTTAGCACTTGTTAGGTTGTTATCCATTTCTCCTCCCTTACACTCAATTTGTTTTCGGAACGAGGGTAGCTGATGATGAGACCTTGAGGCAGCAGGCGAGTACCTTCCTGCTTAAACCTCCCTGGTGGTGCTACCGTGAGGCTCCCTCGCTCCTTTCCTACACTTTTTCACCACTATTGGGTGTTTAGAGACAGACACTTGGGATTAATGAGACTATTGTACCTCGTATGAGTTTCTTCTTCTTTTTCTTTTTAAATTGGTGAAACCATACCCATAAGTAGCATAGATGGTGTGACCACATGCTGTATAGATTGTCTTAAGTATATGACCAAGGGTATAGATGTTTGAACGGTTTTTCACCTTGTGAACAGGTCACTTGTTGTATAGGGAAGTATCTTGAATCCGCGCCTGGAACAAGCCTGAGTGAGTCCTAACCCCCCAAGTAGTGCCAATCCAGTCTTTGACCCTTGGTGGTGGTGTTAATGGTTCACAGATAGCTAAAATCCAAAACTTGGGACTTAAAAATGTTTTGACTAAAGACTGCTTTGAGGATCGAGACTCGGACCAACCTGTTCATTGTAGCATTCTCCCCAGCCTGGGAGCATGCAAATAAAATACGCCGTACACCGAGCTCTGCCACATACATCTTATTCTTCAATATACTACCACACACTGCACGCATTCCATCATAACCGTTATAACCCCACCTTAACACCTCACAGCAGATTATGTAATTCCAGTTTAGAATCCACCCAGAACCGCAAGGTTCCTAGCGCGCATAATATCAAAACACTGCTTTGTTAAAAAGTACAGACAGCATTTACATCATAGTTCCTCAATGAGTCATTGAGGCGCTCACACTGGTCTGCCATATCGGGTGGTATGAGGTAGCTGAGGTGCACCTTGAATAGGCACCGATGACATGGGCTCAGATGCTTGATCAGAACTTTCAGGCTGTGTCGCCTCACTTGTGATATCAGGAACTGACGAACATCGAGGTAGGTTTTTCAAGTGTAACCAGTGATGGACTTTACGGAACATGGCACTGTCACCATATGACTGTTACACGTTACAACCCTCAAAGGGTGGACAGCAAAGGGAGTGTCCATTTTCCGCTTCTGTTTAACTAGTACCCAGTTCCCTTTGCCGAAAACTGTTTCCTGGGTACGTCGGCACTGATAAGCATATGTTTTCATTTTGCACTTTCGAGAAGTGTCTGTGACACAAACATTATCGGCATTCATTGATCGGATAGCTCATCCTGGTCATTTTTAAATTTTTGGAATTGAACATCATCAGCAAAGGGTCGAACACTTTTCTTCCAAGATTGTGTCGTTATTATGTCTTTGAGAATGAGCATGTCCTTATCTGCGTTCGTATTACCAATAATTTGTTCAATGGATAGAGCTGCAGGTGTGCTTGACCTCACAATACATTTGAGATACTCTTCAGCGGCTTGACCTCACAATAAAATCGAGATACTCTCTAGCAGCTTTGGACGTTGAACTGTGGTGATTTAGTGGCTTTTGATCTTTCACTGGCTTGTGTACAATCATATAGTCGTACTCTTGCAGTCGCAAACCCCACCACTCAACAAGAGGGGGAATCTTAGCTTTCGGGCTTCCAAAGATAGTGAGCAACACCTGTGGTCTGTGTTGATAGTTTAAATGTTTCCCATATGAAAACACATGAAAATGTTAGCTGGCCCACACCACAGCCAAACTTTCCTTCTCTGGCGGATAGTATGCAAGTTCTGTTTCAGACAGACTTCTACTGGCATAAGCCACAATGTGTTTCTGGGCATTCAGATAGCCATTATGTTGAGCAAGGATTGCCCCAGCCCCACCAGGCTTGCATCTACTGTGATCTCAGAATGTAACTTAGGGTCAAAATAGGCCATTTCAGTTACATTCTTGTTAGACCTGGCATCCTTGGCGTGGTTTCCCCTGACTTTTTGCCTCTACCTCCTGTATTTTTTACACTGTGCTGGATTTCGTGTTTGCTGGTTTAGATGCTTTGGAAGTTTGCCACTGCTGATCAGTGCCAAAGTGCAAGTGCTCCCTGATTAAATTGTTATTGTAATTGGTTATTCATGATTGGCATATTTGTTTTACCTGTAAGGTCCCTAGTAACGTGCACTGAGCTGGCCAGGACTGGCAACCCGCATGAGTAGCGCTGTAAAGATGCCTCAGGCCTGCCACCGCAGTGCCTGCACACAGTTGTTAACTGCCATGTTGTCCTGGCCAGTGTACACACTTGCCAGGCCGGACCCTTCACTTTTATTACACATTGGACACCCCTATGGTATGCCTAGGGTACCCCCCTGGGCAGGGTGCAGTGTAAGTGAAAGGAAGGACATGTACTAGTGTGGGTGACATGTCCCGCTAGTGAAATACTGCCAATTTCGTTTTTCACTATTAAAAGGCCAACTTGCCCATAGGACAGAATGGGGAATGCTGTGTGCCATGTGTACCTTCATATCTCCCCATACAAGCAAGATGGAAAGGTCAAGTCTGGTATCCCTGAACTCAGAATTTGATAGCGCATCTTTTAGGATAGATGGTTTTTTAATTCAGTGTTTGAAAATAGCACCTTTAGAAAGTGGCTATTTTCCTGTTCAACCTTTCTGTGTGCCTCTGCCTGTTTGTGTATTGACTGTCTGGTTTGTGAGTGAGCGGGGTTGGGGGTGGCTCCAGGAGGGAGGGTGAGTTAGCACTAGGCTGAATAGACCTATCTGCACATAGAGTAGTGGGAGGAGTTGCACTTGGGCATGAATAGGACTGTGCTTGCCTTCCACAATGCTGGCTCCACCTCCTGCGGTGTGTCTGATGGCCCTGGCCTCCCCTCACAAAGAAAGAGACATGGCCTGGCAGAGGGCACCTAGAACTGGTTTGGACTGGATCTTGGACCCATCACACATGTAAGAACAAAGACTTTTGGGGTATAAGTAGCTGTGCTTAAACCTCAGTAAAAAGTGTTCTGGGGCTGGCCTGCAGTTTGCTGATTCTGCTGAGGGTGAGGCTAAAGGACTTTGCTGTGTGCTGTGTCCTGAGAGTCTCCAAGGGCCCGAGGAAAGCTGGCCTCCTGTTTGCAACTCAGGGATATAAAAGTTTGCCAAGGACTTCTGTAATCTGCCCTACATCGCGTTCTGCTGTTTCTGCTGGGTCCTGGGGCTAACTGCGTGTCCCCAGAACGTTAACCGTGCTGCCCGGCTTGTGAACGCGCTTAGGTGCTCTCCACCAGTACTGAGAGTGCCGTGTCCATCACCGCCGCCGACCCGTGAGCAGAACAAAGTATTAAGGACCGGGGTGTCTTTCCCACCGGCCCCCGAATGCCAAAGATTATTGCCCCTTTACTTTGGAATCACTGCCGCACCTCGAGCTGTGCGCCCAAGGCCGGGTTCGCCTTGCCGGCATTCACCACTGCTGGCCTAGGGGTCCGTAGCGTCATCATCAAGGCCGTGCTGGTATTGATTCCCGCGGTGTGAGCCTCCCAGGGACTCAGAGGCTCGATCTTGCGACACCGCGCTGTGGACGAAGGAATAGGTAGGCGTCTCTAAGTAAGTGGGGCGAAGCTGTGTCCAAGTCTGGGAGTGTTGCCGGAAGAATCGCCGCCCGGAGGATCGCTGCTCAGACCGCCCAGTCCCGTCCTGCCTCAAGGTAACTCCGCTCTGATCGACAACCAGAGCCTGCACCCAAAGCCTTACTGTTGAGCACGTTACCGACGGGCCGGGTCCGGGGGCCCAACCGCTGCACTTGACTGTTGCGCACTGATTAAAACGGGACCAACCAGGGTAGCACAGTCCGTGCTACAACGGGGGCATCTTCTTTTTATCGCAAAGGGCACCCATTTTGCAACAAACAAGTTTATTTTTGACAAAGAGAACCTACAAGATTATTGTTGACAAAGAGAACCAACAAGAACATTTCTATGAAAAGAGTAGCTTTATTTATAGGTATGTGCATTTTCTGATGTTTTGATCTGACCTAAGCTATATAAGGATATTGATATTTTTATAACAACCTGTGTGGTGTACATTCATGGTGTTTCAGTGTGTTACTGTGAGTGTTGGTGCAAATACTTTACACATTGCCTTGGGGATAAGCCTGTCTGCTCGTGCCAAGCTACCAAGGGGGTGAGAAGGGGTTATCAACAGTGTGTACCCCCTTACCCTGACTAGAAGCAAGGGTCCCTATTTGGACAAAGGTGCTTACCTCTGCAAACTAGAGACCCCCAGTTCTAACATTGATGGTCAGCGGTGAGGATTTGAGCTTGTGTTTGCACTTGACCCACAGTGATTGGTGAACATCACTAGTTTAACGCAGATCACTATGCAACCACATACTGAACTTTTTGGTTTTTGGTTCTATTTTTGAGTAACCCTTAAAAGAAAGCGTCATATCTCAGAAGGGGAATGCAACAAGTGAGAAGGCAGAATTGGAATTTCATATTGAGGTTCTGTATTCTTACAAAAAGGATGAACTCAAACAATTTTGCAAGGATTTTGGATGTCCCATAAAGAGCAGCTCTAAGAAGGATGAGCTGCAAGAAGCCTTGAAGGCCTGGTGGGAGGCCAAAGAGGCAGAGGAGGCAGATGCTGAAAATGGGAGGATACGCCAAGGAATGGGCTTGGATCACACGATCTGCCAGTGAGCAGACCAACCTCTTGGGCTGGCAGCAACCAATCCAGTAGGGGCTTCTCCTCAGAGGAGTTACAAGAGAACCAAAGGATCAGGGAATATGAAATGGAGATCATGAGGCTCAAAGAAAAGGCAGAGGAGAGGGCTTGTGCTTTGGAAGAAAGCAAGAGTGCATGTGCCCTGGAGGAAAAGAAACTTCTTTTGGCTCATGAGTTGAGCATGAGGGAGCGGGACATTAAATCCAAGCAAGTGAAGTCCAGTTCCAATGGTGGCAGCGCACAGCCAGTGCAAGGGGGTAAGGTGTACATACCCAAGGATCTGGTACAGAATTATGAGAGGGGTGAGATTATCTATGCCTGGTTTACTTCATATGAGATTCCATTGAAAATGAATGAGGTGCCTGAGAAGAATTGGGGGCGGGCCTGTGGAAACACTTTGAGGCTTCTGGGAAGGATGTTCTAGCGCCCTTAGAGTTGGCAGGTACCCTGACCTACCCCAATATGAAGGAGGCCTTATGCCTCAGGTATGGACTCACTCCAGAACAGTACAGGCAGAAGTTTAGGAACTTCAAGAAGCAAGATTCCAGTACCTGGGTTGAATTTGTGATTATTTACATGCGTGCACTGGAAGGTTGGATAAAGGGCAGCAAAGTAACTGATTATAAGGGGTTGTGCCATTTAATTAGTTGGGAGCACTTGAGTAGTCTGTGTGTTCCAGAGCTGCGCCAGCATCTTTTGGATAGTAAGCTAACTGACCCCAGTGAGCTTGCTAAGGAGGTGTACTGCTGGACTAGCACCAGAGTCCACAAGGGGATTGTGGGTGCCACAGCCAAAGGTGGGCAGGGTCCCTAGCAGAAGGTCGGGGAGGACAAGGGCAGCAAAAAGGAGTTCTCTAAAGGGCCCCAAAGTAGTTCCCAGGAGAAGGAGTCCCAGCCCCCCAAGCCTAAGAGGTCCCGGCCCCCTAAGGGCAGACAGGATAACTGAGCGCCACCCACATGTTATTCATGTAGGGAGGTGGGTCACATTGCCCCTAAATGCCCCCAGAAAAACCAAGCACCCACTGGTGCTCAGACACCGGGTTTAGTAAGTGTAGCGTTGGGTGAGGAATTTGTTTCCAGTGAAGGGGGGGAGCCAGTAGTGATGACCCGTATCTTTCTAGGAGACAGAGAGATGGTCCAGGAATCCTACCTGAGAACACTAAAAAATACAGGCAGTGGGTGACCATCAATGGGAGGAGGGTGGAGGCTCTAAGCGACACTGGAGCAAGTGTGACATCTGTCAGGTGTCAATGGGTGTCCGAGGAGCAGGTTATTCCCAATGCACTTCACTCTGTGGTTGCAGCAGACAACTCTGTGTGCCTGTATAAGGTAGCACTAGTTCCCTTTGAGTGGGGGGGTGTCCGGTTCCTTGAAGGTCGTTGTTAGTCCATCCATGCCTGTAGACTGTCTGTTGGGAAATGACCTGGAGGGTTCCCCCTGGAAGGAAGTGGAACGCCAGGCTCATTTGGAGATGTTGGGACTGCCTGAGTGGGTCTGTGTGGCCACTCAGTCAATGGCAGCCAGTAGGGGTACTCAAGAGGACCTGGAGCCTGAAACAGTGGCCCAGGTGCCTGCCAGGAGGAGAAGGGGCAGAGGGCATGGGAAGCCAGCCCCAGCCGGTCCCACGGTTCGGGAGGAAGCAGAACCTGAGTGGGATGCCCTGGAACCCACAAGGGAACAGGTGGCCGAACTGAGAGACCTGCCTGTGCTGACCCATTGGCAGCAAGAAGGAGGTCCCTCCAGGGAGGAGTTCTGCAAGGCGCATATGGAATGCCCTTCTCTCATTGGTATGCGGCAACAGGCTGCAGACCAGGCAGCGGGCGGCGAGTCCGGAACGCACCTCATTTACTGGGAAGATGGATTACTCTATAGTGAGCCAAAGGTCGCTGAGCCCTGTGCAGCCCGTGTGCTGGTGGTACCTGAGCACTTCAGGGCCTTCCTAATGGATCTGGCTCATGACGTGTCCCTCGCAGGACATTTGGGGTATGACAAGACCTACCAGAGGCTTGTCATCCACTTTCACTGGCCCCAAATGAGGAAGCACGTCGGTACACATTGTAGGACTTGCCAGACTTTCCAGGCAAGTGGCAAGAGTGGAGGGAAGTGTAAGGCTCACCTCCAACCCTTTCCTGTGGTGAGCACCCCTTTTGAGCGGGTGGGCATCGACATTGTGGGACCACTGGAACCTAAGACAGCCTTAGGCAACAAGTTTATCTTGGTCTTGGTGGACCATGCCACCAGGTACCCTAAAGCTGTCCCTCTCCGGACAATTACTGCCCCCGTGGGGTGGCCGTGCTTTGATGGGGATCTTCTCCCGTGTGGGGTTCCCCAGAGAAGTGGTCTCCGACCGGGATACCAACTACATATCCAAGTACATGAAGACTTTGTGAGAGGAGTGTGGGTTAACTTACAAGTTCACCACTCCTTATCATCCTCAAGGGAATGGTTTGGTTGACAGATTCTACTGAACCCTGAAAAGCATGATAATGGGCCTTGCGGAGCCCATGAGATGGAAATGGGACGTCTTCTTACCATGCCTGTTGTTTGCCTTCAGGGAGGTACCTCAGAAGTCTTTAGGGTTCGGTCCCTTTGAACTTCTGTACAGTCACCCTGTTAGAGGACCTCTCAGTTTGGTGAAGGAGGGTTGGGAGAACTCCCCTGGTAAGACACCCCAGGATGTATTCAGCTATGTGCTGGCCTTCTGCAACCAGACTCAGCGCTTCAGGAAACTCGCTCAGACGAACCTGGAAGCTAGCCAGGAAGAAATGAAAAGGTGGTACGACCAGAACGCCACACTGGTGGAATTTCAACCTGGGCAGAAGGTGTGGGTGATGGTGCCAGTGGAGCCTTGCGCGCCCCAAGACAAGTGGACTGGGCCATATGAGGTGGTGGAGCGCAAGAGCGATGTAACCTATCTGGTTGACTTGCAGTTTCCCAGGAACCTTTTGAGGGTCCTACATGTGAACCGCCTCAAACCCCACTTTGAGAGGTCTAATGTGACAATGCTCCTTGCTACAGATGCTGGGATGGAGGAGGAAAGTGACCCTCTTCCTGACCTCCTGTCAGCAAAGGAGCAAGATGGGTCAGTGGATGGGGTAAACCTCTCTCCCACACTGAGCCCAGAACAGCAGAGAGACTGTCGCCAGGTGTTAGGTCAGTTCGCCTCCCTGTTCTCCCTGACACCAGGAATCACCGATTGGTGCGTCCATGATTTGGACACTGGGGATAGTCTACCAGTAAAACAGAAATTTTACAGGGTAGCTGACAAGGTCTGGGCCAGCATCAAGGAAGAAGTTTCCGATGTTGGCACTAGGGTGATTGAGCCCTCCATTAGCCCATGGGCTAGCCCCGTGGTCTTAGTACCACTCCAGAACTCCGGTTTTGTGTGGACTACCGTGGGCTCAATGCGGTCAAAACTGACGCACACCCCATCCCCAGAGCTGATGAGCTCGTGCATCGGTTGGGCGCTGCCCAGTACCTCAGTATGTTTGACTTAACTTCTGGGTACTGGCAGATTGCCTTAACTGAAGGGGCCAAGGAGAGGTCAGCGTTTTCAACGCCAGAGGGGCACTTTCAGTTCCGTGTCTTGCCCTTTGGGTTGAAGAACGCTCCTGCCACCTTCCAGAGACTGGTCAACCAAGTACTGTCCGGGCTGGAGGAATTCAGCGCCGCATACCTGGATGACATTGCTGTGTTCAGCTCCACTTGGGAGGAACACTTGCAACACCTCTGTGAAGTGTTGAAGGCTCTGCAAAGGGCAGGCCTCACTATCAAGGCCAGATAGGGCAGGGGTCTGTGGTGTATTTGGGACACCAGGTAGGGAGCGGCCAGGTGGCGCCCCTCCAAGCGAAGATTGATGCCATTCTGGCTTGGGAGCCCCCCAAGACCCAGACAGAGGTGAGAGCCTTTTAGGACTCACCGGGTATAATCGCTGATTTTGTCAAGGGATATGGCACCATTGTTGCCCCCTTGACAGAGCTGACTTCAAGGAAGCAGCCCAGAAAGGTGATCTGGACCGATGCCTGCTAGACCGCGCTTGATGCCCTGAAAGCTGCCATGTGCACGGCACGCGTGCTCAAGGCGCCTGATTTCTCCAAAGAGTTTGTGGTGCAGACAGATGCTTCAGAGCATGGAGTTGGAGCAGTACTCTCACAACTGAATGACGAGGGCTTGGACCAACCCGTAGCTTTCCTTAGCAGGAGGCTACTTCCCAGGGAACAGAGGTGGAGTGCAATTGAAAGGGAAGCTTTTGCTGTGGCCTGGGCACTGAAGAAGCTAAGGCCCTACTTGTTTGGGACTCACTTCCGGGTTCAGACAGACCACAGGCCCCTCAGATGGTTAATGCAGATGAGGGGGTGAGAACACAAAACTGTTGAGGTGGTCCATCTTCCTACAGGAAATGGACTTTATAGTGGAGCACCGCCCTGGCACAGAACACGCCAATGCTGATGGTCTGTCCAGGTTTTTCCGCCTTAGTGATGAGAACTCCCAAGGGGATGGATAGTTCTCCCCACTTTTCAGCTGGAGGGGACACGTGTTAGACCTGGCTTCCTTGGCATGGTTTCCCCTGACTTTTTGCCTCTACCTCCTCTATTTTTGACACTGTGCT
This sequence comes from Triturus cristatus, assembly GCF_964204655.1. NCBI lineage: Eukaryota > Metazoa > Chordata > Amphibia > Caudata > Salamandridae > Triturus > Triturus cristatus. The sequence continues at coordinate 762,499,175 of NC_140581.1, read as the reverse complement.
GGATTTCGTTTTTGCTGGTTTAGATTCTTTGGGCACTTTGCCACTGCTGATTTGTGCCAAAGTGCAAGTGTTCCCTGGTTAAATTGTTATTGTAATTGGTTATCCATGATTGGCAAATTTGTTTTACCTGTAAGGTCCCTAGTAATGTGCACTGAGCATTGCCAGGGCTGGTAATCCAAATGCTACTAGTGGGCCTGCAGCACTAATTGTGCCACCCACAGGAGTAGTGCTGTAAAGATGTTTCAGGCCTGCCACCGCAGTGCCTGCGCGCAGTTATTAACTGCCATGTTGTCCTGGCCAGTGTACACACTTGCCAGGCCGGACCCTTCCCTTTTATTACACATTGGACACCCCTATGGTAGGCCCAAGGTACCCCCCTGGGCAGGGTGCAGAGTAAGTGAAAGGTAGGACATGTACTAGTGTGGGTGACATGTCCTGAAAGTGAAATACTGTCAATTTCGTTTTTCACTACTGAAAGGCCATCTTGCCCATAGGACAGAATGGTGAATGCTGTGCACCATGTGTAAATGCATATCTCCCCATAGGAGCAAAATGGAAAGGTCAAGTCTGGTATCGCTGTGCTGTGTCCTGAGAGTCTCCAAGGGCCCGAGGAGAGCTGGCCTCCTGTTTGCAACTCAGGGATATAAAAGTTTGCCAAGGACTTCTGTAATCTGCCCTACATCGTGTTCTGCTGTTTCTGCTGGGTCCTGGGGCTAATTGGGTATCCCCAGGACGTTATCCTTGCTGCCCGGCTTGTGAACGTGCTTGGCTGCTCTCCACCAGTACTGAGAGCGGTGCGTCCATCACCGCCGCCGACCCATGAGCAGAACAAAGTATTGAGGACTGGGGTCTCTTTCCCATCGGCCCCCGATTGCCGAAGATTATTGCCCCTCTACTTTGGAATCACCACCGCACTTCGAGCTGTGCGCCCGAGAGCAGGTTCGCCGAGGAGAAGAGCCGTGGAAGCCCCTTGCCGACATTCACTGACGCTGGCCTAGGGGTCCGTAGCATCATCATCGAGGCCGCGCTGGGATTGGTTCCCACGGTGCGAGCCTCCCAGTGACTCAGAGGCTCGGTCTTGCGGCGCCGCGCTGTGGATGAAGGAAGAGCGAGGCGTCTCTAAGTAATCGGGGCGAAGCTGTGTCCAAGTCTGGAAGCGTTGCCGGAAGAATCGCCGCCCAGAGGATCGCCGCGCACACCGCCCAGTCCCGTCCTGCCTCAAGGTAACTCCGCTCTGATCGACAACAAGAGCCTGCACCCAAAGCCTTACTGTTGAGCACGTTACCGACAGGCCGGGTCCGGGGGCCTAACCGCTGCACTTCACTGTCGCACACTGGCGCATTTAAGAGAGAGCGATCCCCTGATTAAAACAGGACCAACCAGGGTAGCACATTCCGCGCTACAACGTGGGCATCTTCTTTTTATCACTAAGGGCACCCATTTTGCAACATACAAGTTTATTTTTGACAAAGAGAACCTACAAGAACATTTCCATGAAAAGAGTAACTTTATTCATAGGTATGTGCATTTTCTGATGTTTTGATCTGACCTAAGCTATATAAAGATATTGATATTTTTATAACAACCTGTGTGGTGTACATTCGTTGTGTTTCAGTGTGTTACTGTGAGTGTTGGTGCAAATACTTTACACATTGCCTTGGGGATAAGCCTGTCTGCTCGTGCCAAGCTACCAAGGGGGTGAGCAGGGGTTATCAATAGTGCGTACCCCCTTACCCTGACTAGAAGCAAGGATCCCTATTTGGACAAAGGTGCTAACCTCTGCCAACTAGAGACCCCCAGTTCTAACAATTCTCAATCACATGTTTATTTCTTAGAAGCTGTGGTCACATTCAGGAGACCACTGGAATGGGACATTTTGCTTTGTTAAGTCTCAAAATGGGGCACTCATTGTAGCAAAGTCACAAATGCAATAACTGACTATGCTCAAGAAGGATCACAGCATGGTTACATCTTGTGGGGGGCATGTAGGTGACAATGTTTGCACTTTATCCAGGCCCGGAGTCATTCCCCCATTAGAGAATTTTTGCCCAAAGACTTTAAGTTTGGTTTTGTGAACTTCACACTTTGCTGCATTCAGAGTGAGACCTGTAACAGCAAGTAATTGGCACACTGATGCCAATAACCTACTCAGATATGATAGCTTCCACCCCAGAGCCCTTCGAGATAATTTGCCAGTGGGCCAATTCCTAAGGCTAAGAAGAAATTGCACTGAAAAAGCAAATTATGAAACTCATGCTAAGAAACTAACACAGAAATTGAAGATAAAATTCTATCCAACAAAACTGATAAAACAAGCATATAAAAGGGCAAAAAACTGTAATCGAGAAGGTTTATTGGAACCAAAAAAGAAACCAGATGACAAAAAACTGGTATGTGTGACTACCTACGGAACGGATTCCAACAAAGTAAAAAACATCGTTCTACGACATTGGAGAACACTGAACTCGGGGGGTTTGAAATTGGAGAAACCACTGTTTGCATTCAAGAGAGGGAAATCAATCAAAGACTCCGTTGTTCATACCCGGCCGAAAAAGAAACAATGCAAAACAGGCCAACAGAGTACACTTTGGAACTTACCAGAGGTAGTCGGACACTTCCCTTGCGGATCATGCAGTGTATGCAGACTAACAACATCCAGCAAGACAATCGACGTTGGCTTAAGAACTCCGTGGGAACAAAGATCTTTCAGTAACTGCAACAGCCACAATGTAGTCTACTTAATCACGTGTATCTGCAAGAAGATATACATTGGTATGACTACGCGAAAAGTGAAGATCAGAATCAATGAGCACCGCAGTACATTTAGATGCGGCAAAACAATTACCAAAATGATGAGACACTTCCAAACACAGAGACATAATGAAAATGACTTCACCTGGACGGTAATTGAAAAACTACCAGACAGCTGTAATGAAAAACAACTACTGAAACTAGAACAGAGGTGGATTTATCGCTTGTCAAGTACAACGTCAGGTCTTAACGAGGAAATTCCATGGTGTTCCATGACCTAACTTAGTCACAGAAAAAATATCCCTGGAATCTGGCCAATATAAACACAACGAACAGCCGGAAAGAAGATGAATATATATTGAACACTGACAACAAGCAATCTCGAAATATGCCATCCTTATAGAAGCTGTTTAACATCTAAAGAGAAAGGAAAGCGTGCTAGCATAAAATAGTATGATAAAATAAGGAGGCAGAAATACAAGTATCTGTAATAAAATACAGCCCCCATATGTACAACACAAGAACCGGGGTGGTATATTAGACACGGGGTTGGACCCTGTTGTAGAGAAATCGAGAACACACGTGACTAGTGTCTAAGAGGTCGGGCAAATGAGACGATTGATCAAGACTGTCACGTTTAAACAACTAAAGCAACATACTAACAAAAGGATTATGATTATTCACCATGGGCGGGCGGATTACGAGGGCCCCAGCAGGTCTGTATACAATTAACTCCCCATCACGGGCCAATATTTTACACAGTGAGTCACTCAAGTTCATTCCTAAACGGCCAAATTATAGCCTCATACCCCGAAAAATATCCCTCTGAATGGTGCACAATGCCTTGACATAAATTTTTTAAAAATTTTGAAACACAGGTACTCTGATACGAGGGGGATAGAACACCATACATCGGAGTATACGGAACTACATTTCCCAGAAATCTTGTAGTTCAGCCTTATATACGTCAGAACATCAGCTGATATCACGTTTCTCAACCATAGAGAATACGTCAGGGGACAGAACAGCCCACCAATGAGTTTGGGTAACATCATTTAAAAGCTGAAACAACCGCATACACATCTCCGACGGCGGACGATGTGGTTGATTAGGTGAAACGGCGGTGCGGTGTCCTTGACGAAGTAAGTGAGCGGGAGGGTGCGCATACCAAAGTACAATGCTTTAAGACCCTAACTATCTAACGCTAAGATAGAGGTAATCCCAGGAATATGAGTGATTAACGGTTTTTCCATAGAACTTGCCAAAGTATGCTGATTGAAAACGAGAGGGGTATTCAAACATAACAGACAGAGGGGGTTGATTTCCCTAAGACACGCATGATGTAACGTTAAGGTAGAAACGAATCCATTTATGCGAGTGACAATCTGCCTTCTTCCCTCGCCATAGCATGAAGGTTAGGAGTGAGAGAGGCATTGATTCTAAACAAATAGGGACAAGAAGTCCCTGAAACAAATAACATACCAATGAGGAATGTATTACCAAACAAGTAGAGAGAGCAAAAGGGCATGACTTTCAAAAAAACAGACTGATACATAGGTGAAACCTCTGAAACTACTAGCGGGGGTAAATTGCTGATGGAACATAGATGTAACACTAGCAAAGAAATACCATGGAAGTACTTGTAGATATGCATGGTAACAAAAGCACAGGGGCTGTAGCGTGATGACCATATAAGAAATGCCTTTATACAGATACATACTTTTTATGCAGTGTTTGACTACAGGACAGCACCTGAACACATGAGATCCGCATGATGCTAGTAGGCATCGGACAGTAGGTGAGCGTCTTTGTGATGTACTATACTGGGTAAAAGCGATACACTCGATCCCAGCTCATTTTTGTATAAAATAAAAAACAACACGATATAGAAAAAACATTTTTTAAATGTAGATCAGTAGGATCGGTGGTTAAGATAAAATATAGAGTCACAATTCTTTCACTCATAGATAACACCAACAGGATGTTGATCACGTTGTGTGGTGAATATATGTGGTGGTGATGTGGCTGTTGGTAAAATGGTTTGGATAATGAATTACACTAAGCCCTAATTAGCGAGCACATAGACAGGTGGCACACCAACACTCCAACTATAAATCAATGACTACGAGCACGAGATGGGCTGTAGACAGGATTATTTTATATCCTACTAAGAAATATATGACATTGTTTGTTCTATGTCCCATAGAAAATCTACTGAAGTTGGAGACAATATACGGATAGGTGAGTGCATTAGGCCTCACGTATTGATGGGTTGCATGTAACACATGTACGGCTACACCGCAGGGACCTTAGAGTATAAGGAACAGAGATATAACGCCCTGACGAAGGCCCCCAGACCCGATTGGGCTACCATATGGGCCGAAACATGTTGGCACACGGTTGAGGGTATAATTGAACAGAATCAAGTTCAAAAGAACCCCAATAATAAGTTTTTAGCGATACCATGAGTGCCTAGGAATAAAGGATTCGGAAAAAGGGTACACTGATAGGTATTTTTAATCTGATCTGGTTCCCTGCTTAACCAGTTGTTCATTTATCTAAGTACTCCCATTATATCTTTGGTTGAGTCCGCCCAGAGAGTACCATCTTCTCTGGGTGTGGAGTAACTGCCTATGATGAAGCATGTCACTATTATGTGAGTGAGGCTTTTACTTCAATATCTTTGATATTCCACCTGAGAAGTAGATAGTTGAATAACATTCCAACACTTCCCTGAATCTGGTTATTCTGCCAGTTTAACAGTGGTTGCTTTTTGTGATAAAACACTTATGTGTTGTACCATATACCAGTATGTCATTGCTGCAATTGAAAGCATGTGTAACAGGTTGAATTATTCAGCGAACAGCATTCTGAAATATCTCCGCAGCCAAAGATACTCTAGAACTCAGTCTTATGTATCTGAACAAACCAACATGAGTTGAAAAAATAGCAATGTACCTACAGTTCTCTTCCCACTTGTATTGATGGTATTATTTGTTCAGGTCAAGGCTGTAGAAGACTTTGGCTCCGTTCAGATACATGATCATGTTCGCTATGTGATAACTAGGATGTCTTTCTATCTTGATTGCTTTATTGGCCTAGCGCATATCAACACATATGCACACGGCACCTCCACTGTCCTTTTTTGGTACTACAACTATGTGTGAAACCCACAGCATAGAACTGGTGGAGCGTTCAATGATTTCATGTTTCAACAGTGTTTCTAGTTCTTCCATCAACAACATCTGTAAGTGGGAAGCCTTGGGCACCCGGGCGAATGTCTTCATTAATATGAAGTTGCACTTTCATGTTCTTAAATTTTCCTAGGCCATGAAACGATGGGCGATGACTCACAATTTCAGACTGAGCATGGATGTTGTAGTTGAGAGATATCATTCCCATGTCAGCGGCAGTGGCAAAGCTAAGTAAGCATGCTCTCGATGAAGTTCCCTGAAGAACATGAATCGGCAGGCTTGCACTGACATTGTTTTGTGTCTCATCATTGCTGTAAATGACTTGATTCTGAAGTGGTTTCCTGGCAGCTCACGTGTATACATTAGTGTTTGATGGGCAAGGCGTGGCACAGGAGATAAGCTGTTAAACTTCTCTACAGGCATATTAATTGACACCTGTAATGAAGGTTATGGGGCAACTGCTCACCTTTAATATACTTTTAGGACAGTGTCCAGATGAGTTTTTTTGCGTCGTTTGCTGCTTCTCTTTTGACTTTTGAACTTATTTGCATGCAGCTAATCCTATATGTGCATCTCGTTCCTTGGTAGATATCATAAACGTGCATCCATATTCTTCACTAGCGCTTGAAAATTATGTTAAAGAGCCTTTATAGGATGAACTTGATGATGAACAACTCTGCTTGGTTTCTACTTGTCATAATTGATGTTGCCTTTTGGCATTTTGGGCGCAGCAAGAATGCTTCTGGAACCTTCTGGCGCCCTACTTCCCTTCTTTCTGTGACACATTTGGTTTCTCTTTTGCTTTGTAGACTGTTATGAAGTGATTTTCTTTTACTGGAACCTTTGCATATCTGTCCTATGACTGGATATTTACCTTCATGGGAAATGAAAACCCACTTGAGAAGCATAACTGTTTCTTCTTCAAAGACGTCAACTTATGTGCATCTGTTTTGTGCTCATGCTTGCTTTTCATAATCAACGCTGATTCATTACGTGCTGTTCCTGCTTCCATATCGGCTGCTTGTCGATCTGCTCATTCCACAGTACTTTCAGCCATTAGCATTGTCTCTAAACTGAGTGTCTTTCTCCCAGCATGCGTCTTCTGAAAAATTCTTAAGACAACCCTTGATGACTCTGAAGCGTATGGCTTCTTCTGCATTGAGTCACAGAACTTACAGTGTTTGATAAAAGCGTCAAATCTCTCAACAAACTCATCCATCGTTTCACCAGCCAGTTGTCGTGCTTGATTGAAAATGTACATTCCATAGTCGGTATTCACCATCAGATTGAAGTTGGCTTCCAACACTTATTTTATCTTTCTGTACGATGTTGTATCAGTTGGTGAGACTTCCTTTAGCACTACTGTCACTCATCACCAGCAAGGTTTTTCAAATATTTAATGATCTTTTTGTCATCTTGCCCTTCTAGCGCATCTATGAATTCCTCGTACGTTTCAATCCATGCAGTCCACCCGGCACCGATGTTCTGTCTCTTGGTTCTGTCAAAATGGTGGTGGTGGTTTCAGAAACACAGCAGAATCGTACTTTGTGCTCCCTCCTGTCACCATCGAGAGTTGTGCTGTTCAGGCAGCGTTCTTCGCTCAAAGCTGAACTGGCAACCTCTCCACGCAAAACCCCCATTGCGGGAGCCTGGACCCTCGTCTGATTCAAGGTTGTGCGGTGGTTTAATTGCCTATACCGGTAGGAATGTTTCTGCCTTCATATTTGGTTGTCACTATCTTTAGCATTTGCTTTGTATGGATGATGTCTCCCTATTATGGTGCAATGCAGTCTCTCTTCTTTAGGCCTTACCAGTGTGTTCTGGTAGGCTTTTTGAATATGCTTCTCTGTAAGGCTTTAAACTTCTTCGATGGCTGTGTATGAGCTGGAGCGTATCTGTGACTCCACATCCGCCAACGGTAGACTTCTTTGCATCGCTTTGGGCCGCACGTGGAACGCACAAGCAGTTTGCTGTACTTTTCAAACTCTCAGGGAGAATAACCTTGCTTCTTCGGGGCACGTATCCCCTACTAGTCGCCAGTTGTAGTGTTCTTCCCAGCCTAGGAGAATGCTAATGAAATACACCACACAAGGAGCTCTTCAACGTACGTTCTATATTCTTCAACATACAAACACACATTGCACACATTGCATCATAGCTGTTATAACCACACCTTAACACCTCCCAGAAGATTACGTAATTCCTGTTTAGTCTGCCCAGAACAGCAAGGGTCCTAGCATGCGTAACATCAAAACACTACACTCATCTATCCACCCAAGGTGCATTGTCATTCGGTCTGACTTTGTGGCAGTTCTCGCTACGATATACTTCACAGCAGCAAATCCTGTTCAGTTCTCCTTCACCAAAGGGGTATCTGGCCTCATGGAACTCTTTGTGGCTACAGTCTCCAGCTTCATCCCGCTTGAGATTTTCAACTTCCAAAAAAGAAACTATCTCCGAAAGTGGAAATCTTCACCACGACTTCATCCAGCGGCTCCCCAACAGCGACGCCTACTCCACCAAGCACCGCCTGTAGCCTTGCCCCTCTGAATGTCTACCTTCTCAGAGGCATTTCCTTCAAATGTCTTCTAAATCCGAAAGTAAGACCCAACTGGGCCCGCTCCACTCTTTGTACCCGACCCGTGCTCCATCGCGGTCAGCCATATTGTTCGACTTTGACCCAGTCTCGCGTGGATAGATGTTCGAGGTTGGTCTCTGATCTTTAAGGTGCAAATGTTTACCTTAAACTTTAAAAATTGATACCTCCGCTTCTATTGATTGGATCTTTGTTGTTTTGCTGTCAAATCATTTATTAAAATTTGCTCCATGTTTCTAAATTGGTGTGTGATTTTTCCAGTGTTGTGTGTTCACTTTATTACTGTTTGTGTGCTGCATGAATACTTTACACATGCCTCTAAGTTAAGCCCAACTGCTTTATGCCAAGCTACTAGAGGGTTAAGTACAGGTTAATTTAATGACTTTTGTGGTTCACAATGATAGGGATTGTCGCTGTTGCTTGAGCAGGTTAACTCCCCACTCGACCAACAACACAGTTTCTCACAATTACCATACCTAACTATAACGTAACTTTAAAAAATAAATTCCAGTGAATTTTATATATGTGTATATGTATATCTGATGTATAAAATAACTCGTACAACAACTGAATCAATCTCATACAGCAACTGAATCAATCTAAAAAGTGCCTTGAGTTGAGGCTCTTATGGTCAAGTAGTCGTGCTTTACAAGACACCTGATTTGATTGATTGAATGAATGAATATAACATTTATAGAGCGCTACCTTAGCCCAAGAGCGTCAAGGCGCTAACAGCAGAACAATATGCGAGCAGGAGAAGACACGTTCAGACAAGCATCTAAGGGAACAGCCAGGTCTTTAAAACCTTTCAAAAAAGAGTGTGTGATTGTTGTCCCGAAATTTCCTCAGGGAGGGAATTCCACAATTTGGCTGCGGCAATTGAAAAGGCTCTCCTGCCCCAATAGTAAGGAGATGTTTGCTTGCTGACCTGAGATTCCTAGTGGGAGCATAGTGTCAAAATAAAGCATTAATGCCATCAGGACCCAGACCATAGTAAGCATTGTGAGTGAGGCAAAGGGTTTTGAACATAATTCTGCGATCCATAGGAAGCCAGTGCAAAGGAAGAAGAGAAGCCGAGACTGAGTGGTGTTTAGGCAAGTCCATCGCCAGCCTGGCAGTGGCATTCTGCACCAACTGCAGGCGCCACAACTGTCCCTTGTTAATGCCCATATGAAGGGCATTACAATAGTCCAATCTGGACATTATTAGCGCAACGACAACTTGTTTGCGTGAGGCAAATGAGAGAAACTGCAAGATCTTCCTAATAAGCCTGATTAGCCCAAAACAGGTGGCCACCGTCCTGCTAATCTGCAGGTTCAAAGAAAGGGAATTGTCCACCACAACTCCCAAGTTTTTACCATGGGAGACGGGACTTGGCCACGTGCCCAGAGAGTCAGGCCACCACTCCCCGGACCAAATGTCCAACTTGTCCCCAAAGATAAGAATCTCCGTCTTCTCGCCATTTAATTTCAGATAGTTTTGCACCATCCATGACGAGACTGCTTGCATGCAATTTTTAAAATTGCGAGCGGAGTCACTGATGTTATGAGTGATGGACACCATTATCTGCGTGTCATCTGCGTACGACAGCACCTCCAAACCAAAAGATTTTACCACCTTTGCCAGCGGGGCAACATAGATATTAAATAACATAGGGCTCAGGGAAGAGCCCTGAGGCACTCCGCATGATAGGGGAGTTGGATCCGAATAGAAATGTCCCAATTTCACTGTTTGAGTCCGCTAGCTAAGGAAGGAAGCGAGAAGCCCTAAAGCCGAGCCCCCAATACCTATCTCCCTGAGGCGCTCCACAAGTCTCAGTGGGGATAAGGTATCAAAGGCTGCGGTAAGATCAAGTAAAATTAGTAAGGTGGTATGCCTTGCATCCACCTGTGTACGAATATTGTCGAAAACCGCAGTGAGCGCAGTTTCTGTACTATGACAGCTTCTGAACCCATGTTGAGAACCATCAAGGATTTGATGGTCCCTCAAATAGGCACTCAGGTAGGAATTCAGGTGAGATTCTAAAATCTTCGCTGGGACCGGCAGGCAAGAGGGAAATAGGACGATAATTTTTCAGTTCCATCGGGTCCAGTGAGGGCTTTTTTAAAAGTGGCCTAACCACTGCCGCCTTCCATACCCGGGGATATTGCCCCTCTGAGATGGCTAGATTTAGGACAGTGGTAAGATGCAATGTAATAGCATCTTTAGCAACTTTTAGGATCTTCAAGGTACAAGGATCCATAGGAGATCCAGACTTAACTCCTTCTAATAGGTGGTCTATAATCTCTGGTGACATACTCGGAAAATCAAGTAAACTAGGAGTCACCTTCCTGCTGGGACTTTCCGTTGGGTAGGTTACAGGCTGGGCATCTAGTTCCTTATTTAGATTTGAGGCTTCCAACTGAGCATATATATCTGAGATCTTAGTGCAAAAAAATGCTGAGAGCCTATCGCAGAGTTCCTGTGAATGCTCCACAGGGTCAGTAACCGGGGGAGAAATAAGGGAGTTAACAATGTTAAAAAGCTCTTTGGAGGATTTAAGCGACTCTGAAATTTTTACGTAGTACCTTCCCTTTTCCTCCATGAGAGCTGCCTTGTATGCTTTCAAGCATTGTTTATGCAGTTCTCTGCCTGAAGGTTCTAGGTCAATGCACCATAGTCTTTCCTGCTTCCTACACTCCTGTCTCAATTTACGCAGTCTATTGGAGAACCAAGGTGAGGACGGCCTTTTTCTTGCTGAATAATGACATTTTACGGGTGCTAAGGTGTCCATGACTGCTAATAAATTTTTAGATAACCTGTCTGCAGCTAAGTTAGCGCTTAAATGTCCTGGGAGCTGAAAATTTGTGAGAGAGTTAGCCAAGGCCTCATTACTAATCAGATTAAGATGCCGTTTGTCAGCCACTTTCCTGTTTTCAGGTCGAATATGCCAAGAAGCCTTGACCCGTAAATTAAAGGGAATGGCAAAGTAGTCTGACCAAGATAGTGGAAGGGGCTCTCCCACCCTAATACGACGATCGTTAGAAAAGATCCCATCTAAGGTGTGGCCCGCCGTATGTGTGGAGGATGTAATCAGTTGTGAAAAGCCACAGCCATTCATACTTTCCAAAAGGGTTTGTGTGTCGTGACTTAAGCTATTATCTAAATGAAAATTAAAATCACCAAGAAGTGTAAAATGTGTTCTTTCTAAGGTAGGGCTCCAAAAGATTACACAAGTCCTGACTGAAGGATGCCCTAGGGCCAGGTTGTCGGACACAGAGAACACCAGAAAAACTTTCTGTAGGGTGCATATTTATGGAGAAGTATAAAGCCTGGTACTGGTCGAGAGGTGAGGTGAGTGGTTCAGAGCGACAGATAAAAGTATCCCTGAACAAAATACCCAGTCCCCCCCCCCCCCCCCCGTCGTCCTACTCTGTCCAATCTGGTAAGGCAATATCCCAAAGGGATAGCCTCTACAAGGTCGGGACCTGAGCAATCATTAGCCCACATTTCAGTTATGAACACCCAGTCCGGTTTTCGTTGTAGAACAAAATCTTTAAAAGCAACTTTGTTTTTAATCAGGGATCTAGCATTAATGAGGAATCCCTGAACTGACTTCTCAGTAATGGAGGGAGTATCTATAGCCTTAGTAATGACAGAACTCTCCTCTCCTCCCCCTATAGTACCAAATTCACAAGACGCACAAAAAGAGAACCCTTTCCTAGCAAGGGTTTCTGGGTCTAATGTATGTTTGCAATGAGCCTTAACCTTGCACAATTTCAAAATTTCCTCTCTTGAATACATTATCCCTACCTTTAAACCTGGCAGAGAAGAACCAGCATCCCTGGCGCCTGGTATGGACTTGGCGCGAAAGGGCGCTGATGGGCCTGCCTTTGGCACGCCTTCGGTGCGTTGGCGGAGCGCCCACGGCGCGCATCCGCTGTGCGGCAGGCAGGGCATACTGTTTTTATAGGCCTCGCACACTTGAGCGCTAAGCCCCTGTCTCCGCCCCTCGCCAGCCGGCAAAGGAGCAATGGAGCCACCTACACCCTCCACAGCAAACGGTAAAGACCGCGGTGGACCGGGGTGCAAGGCGGAAACAAGAAGCTGCTCGTGAATGAGTAAGTGCAAAATTACAAGTTGTGATGTGCAAAGAGGCAAGATAAAATTGTTTCACAGCATCCATACAATTTAAAAAATTTTAAAAAGCAATTTTCCTCCAAACAAAGCTTTTCCGAATGAACTAAGCTGATTGCACGCGTTCGCTACGCGGCGGGCAGGGTATGCTGTTTTTATAGGCTTCGCGCACTAGAGCGCTAACCCCCTGTCTCCGCCCCTCGCCAGCCAGCAAAGGAGCAATGGAGCCGCCTACACCCTCCACAGCAAACGGTAAAGACTGCAGTGGACCGGGGTGTACGGCGGAAACAAGAAGCTGCTCGTGAATGAGTAAATGCAAAATTAAAATTGATTGATTGAAAAGTAATTGTAATTGGTGAACTGAAATGCCTACCAGCGGTGGTCCTACTATGGTAGTGAAGCAGACATGCTCTAAAAAGAAGATAAATTATGCCACCACCTAGTGGAAGTATCAAGATCCTGAACTAGACTCTGCCTTCTTTCTCATGGGTCAGGGGCGTTTTCCCTCACTTACTCATTTACTCAAATGAAATCCAAGTGGCACTTGTTCATGAATGAAACAGAACTACCAGATCATATCTTACGCAGACGATACTCAGTTGATTTTCACCTGCGGAAAAGGAGCAGATTTTGACGGGACAAGTATTAGGACTTGCCTCTCAAATGTTTTCCAGTGGTTGAAGGCGAACCAGCTCAAATGCAATTCGGATAAGTCCGAGATTGTTTTCTTAGGCCAACCGGTTATTAGTAACTGGAACGCTTGGTGGCCTAAAGAATACTCGCCGCCTCACACAGAGCAATCAGTCGTAAGAAACCTTGGAGTTTTACTGAATAACACCCTGTCTATGAAGTCTCAAGTCCTTGCTCTGGTTGGCACCTGCTTTGGCATTCTACCCTTGTTGAGAAAATGTCTTCCTCTCCTGACAACTGAGTCCAGAAAAATAGTAGTCCAGGCCGTGGTGAGATCAAGACTGGACTACGCTAATGCTTTGTATTTGGGTCTTCCGGGCTACCTTATACAACGCTTACAAATAGTACAGAACGCCGCAGCCAGGGCGATTCTCCAACCACAACCAAGGTCGCCGATGTCCCCCCTCCTTAAGTCACTTCACTTGCTGAGACTGAAGGAGAGGATCAAATTCAAAGCTCTGGTTGCCTTTTTTAAAGCCTTTCATGGGTTAAGAGCCGGATACCTTACCAAATGAGTCAAGCGGTATAACCCCGCTCGATCCTTAAGATCCTTCTCCACAAACCGCGCCTGCACTCCTAAAGTACACTTAGCCCGGATGGGCAGCAGATCCTTTGGGTTCATGGGGGCCCAGGCTTGGAACAGCCTCCCATTTTCCCTACGTTCTATTTGAGATCTCCCAGTCTTTAAGAAATACCTGAAAACATGGCTTTTTAAAATCTAGCAGCTTCCTACAGCTCTTCTACCATTTTTGGCAGCGCCAGGACACTCATTTGAGTAGCCGTTTTGCGCTATAACAAATATGTTTCAATCATTCATTCATACCAGATAACTCCATGCCATGTGTGACACCTTCAGACAGTCTGGACATGTTATCCATCCACACTTTGCATGACAGGATTTTAAGAAAACGTTCAGAAGGAGAAAATGAAACTTTAAGTCTTAGAGAGCAATAATTGTGCGGCCCTGATACAGGCCCATTGCCAGCTGCGAGTGCCAGCTCCAGTGGAAAAACATTTATCCGACTTCTGGATATCACAGCTTCCTCTCAATGTAAGCAAACCTCACACAGGATATAAAGAAATCAATTAGAAGCTATGCGACCTTGAAATCTCCGTCTCATCCTTCGTTTGATCTTGCATTTTTCGTTTGAAACAAATGACATTTTTAAACTGTGTATTTTCCCAATTACCTTACAGACATGCTCAGGGAGAGGATGAAAGATGGAGATGACGAGGAACCATCATTTTTGTAGTCTAAAAATAGACATTTTCAATGGTAGAAATTATGGCAAATTGAATGAAGTTGATTAGATTAGCTGTTTAGACATGGAAGTTGAAAATGTATTTTCTCAAGTATGCTAAACTGTGCCAAATTCTCAAATGTCATTTACATTTTGCACCTAAGGTTGGTTGGTTGTACTATGGAAAGTCTTTAGGTCTTGCAATTTTTATTACATTTTATGGGGGTATTTATAATAAAGCATTAACCTAGGTCCAGAGGGCTTACGAACACAGTACACGGCAACACAGTAGCTAACTTAGAGGAACAAGAGATGTGCAGGTAAGTTTACAGTGAAGACCTGGCTTGGCAGTCCGGGCTGGACTGTTCCCATCAGGAACAGGGTCAAGACTGATTTGCATATGGCTTGGTCTGAACTGAGGTGGCGAAGTTAGTTAAAGAACGATGATGGATTCAACCCAGATCTGTGACTGGGGTGAGTGTCCGAAAGGTTTCAGCGCTCCGTCCATCATCTCTTTGTGTTTGCATTGTTTGCCCTAAGTAGGCAGGGTATGCCCAGACGTGGGTCTCTTGCTCATTTTGCCACTGGATTCAAGTTAGCCTGGCTGATGAGGGGTCTTACCCCGAAACCAGTCCCAGGATGCTTTTTTCCGGTCCAGGGAAGACCTGGCTTGGTAGTTCGGGCTGGACTGTTACCAGGAGGAACATGGTCAAGACTGATTTGCATATGGCTGGGTTTGGACTGGGGTGGAGAAGGGAGCTAAAGAACAATAAGTGTCTGAAAAGTTTCAGGGCTCCATCCATCATTTCGTTGTGTTAGCTTTGTTTGCCCTAAGTAGGCAGGGTATGCCCAGATGTGGGTCCCTTGCTCACTTTGCCACTGGATTCAAGCTAGCTTGGCTGATGAGTGTTGTTACCCTGAAACCGGTCCCAGGATACTTGTTTCCAGACCAGTGAAGACCTGGCTTGGCAAGTCGGGCTGCACTGTTCCAGTGAGGATCAGGGTCAAGACTAATTTGCATATGGCTGGGTTTGAACTGGGGTGGCAAAGTGAGATAAAGAGCGATGATGGATTCAACCCAGATCTGTGACTGGGGTGTGTGTCTGTGAGAAAGTGCCCTCTTTTTGCATGGTCACCCCCACATTTTGCCGAACTGTTGATGTACTTTGACTGAGTGTGCCCTGGGTTCCTGCCAAACAGGTACCCTGGGGCTATGTTCTTTCCCTAAACTGCATAAATACAACACCCAATTGGCACTCTTTGGCCACTTGTAACTGGTATCATAGGTACCAAGGTCACTGTGGCCAGGGATGGCCTCAAAGGGCTGCAGCACTTATTGTGCCACCCTTAGAGGCCTTGTACCTTTACACACACAAACTGTCCTTGCAGGCTGCGTGTTTTGGTGCAGAACAAAGTGAAGAGTCGACATGGCACACATCCCTGTGTGCCATGCTTACAACCCACTGCCCTGCCATAGGCAAGCCACCTCTCTAGCTGGGTGCACTATACCAGTGGTGAGGGTACAGGTGCATGATCCCTGTATCCCTACAGTGTCTAAGCCAATTCTTAGACATTGTAAGTGCAGTAATGCCATTAAGAGTATATGGTATCGGGAGTTTGTCATTACAAACTCCACAGCACCATAATGGCTTTTCTGAAAACTGGGAAGTTTGGTATCAAACTTCTCAGCACATTAAACCCACACTGATGCCAGTGTGGGGTTTAATGAAAAATGCACTCAGAGGGCATCTTAGAGATGCCCCCTGAAAAACGACCTAAATCTAGTTCACTGGCTAAGTGACTGCTCACCAGCTGCACCACCAGACATCTTTCTAGACACCTGGGTCGAGAGCCTGCTGCCCTCGGAGTCTGGAGCTATGCACATCCTGGGACGAGGTGCCAAGCCTTCTCCCCCAGGATGGGAAGGGTCCACAAAGGTTTGCCGCCTTTGTGAGCTACCCCAGCCATTTGCTGCTTTCAACAACTGTCCCCCACCGGTTCTGACAACCACTTTTAGTGGGAAAACCAAGTGAGGAAGGGAGGTGTGCCCACCTTTGCCAACCCCATCCCTCAGGTGGGGGAGGCGAGGTGAAGCACAACTCTAAGTCCCCACCATCTTGCAGAGGGGGAGACCCAGCCAACCAGAGAGAGGCATATGCTCCCCTCCCACTGGAGGGTGGCATAATAGGGGGTTTACCCACCCCAAAGAAGGGACCCATTGGTCCTGACCTGTACCTTCCTGTAACGCCCCTAAACTTAGCATTTAGGGGCAACCCTAAAACTTGTCTCCTCAGACAAGAACCGACCAGAAGAAAAGAAGAAGAAGAACCAAAGAACCTGTGCTGAACTAAAAAGAGTAGGACGCCTACTTACTTGGCCCCAACCCTAACGGCTTGTGACCACCTCAAACCTGCTCCAGTGAAATCCCGTTTGTCCTGCAGCCAGCAGCCACCAAGAACCCGGAGGACCTGCCCTACCTTCTAAAAACCAAGACTTTGTCTCCCGTGAGCACCGGATTTGCTCAACAACAGGCTCTGGCTCTGGCCAAATCCACAAGTCTGCATCACTCACCACCCGACGCCCACGGCCCAAGTTCGAGTGGCCCAACACCACGAGGAGGTCTCCCCGGTGATCCAGACCTGAGATCTGGTGATCTCTGACCTTCCTCGAATGTCCAAACGACACCTGCAGCCCCTTTTTGGAAGATACCACCGACTACGACCAGAGCTGGTAAGAAAATCCAACACCTAAAGACACCCCTGCACCTGACGTCCCACAGCCTTGGGTGGGCCATTCAACAGTGTCCCAGCGTCCCCAGGCATTGCAACGTACCTCTCCAACCGGTGGTCACTTCCAGAAGATCTTCGTCCCCGAGCCTGCAGTGTTTGTTGCAACCAGAGAATCCCCATTGAAATCAACAGGGCACCCGACGCCAAAACAGCACCCTGCACCCAGCCGCCCCTGTGCCGCTGTGGGTGTACCTTGGGTGCTAACTCGGATACTCCTTTGCCCTGAGCCTAACACCAGGAGCTTTGCTCCCACAACCTTGTGGCTTGCTCATGAGTATCCACCAACTGGAGGCACGCTATGCCCCACTGGATAACATTGGGCCTCAGCACTCTGCACCTGGCCGCCCTAGTGTCGGTGAGGGTTTCCTGAGAGTGCATCCTCAACCCTGGGGGAACCCTTGTTCTAACCCCAGAATACCAACTCTCACAAATAAGTACTTACCTGCAAACCGTTAACTTCATTTCCTTCCATATGATTGTATTGACTGTTTTTCCATGAAAATTCTTTTAAGTGTAGTATTGGTGTGTAAGAAACATTGAAAAACTGCCAATGTACTAAAAGTGAATTACTTACCTTTTGTCTAGGAAATGTCTCAGTGTGATATCTAGGCATATCACACTGATTGGCAAAAGTAACTTAAAAAGTAATCTGTAAAGTAACTGAAAAGTAATTTTGAACTGTTGACTTACCTGTAATTCAACCAACTGCATTCGAACGTGCATTCAACTGTAAATCACTACATAAGATTTTGCAAAGTATTATTTCACTTACTTGCACCAGGCTTGGCTTGGTTCTAGAAATAAAATACCTAAATAATATGTTTATACACCTAAATTGGTATGAGTTCAGTCTTTGAGTCTGTGACATCATTTCTTGACTGAGTGTACAACAAATGCTTAACACTACCCTCTGATAAAGCCTTACTGCTCGCCCACACTACCACAAATAGAGAGTAAGGTGCTATCTACTTTTACCTCAGCCTACCTGTGGGGTTCCACTGGACTCTGTGCACACTATACCTCATTGTGGTATAGTATATACAGAGCCAGCTTCCTACAGTGTCTAAAAAGTTTCGGCGCCCCGTCTTTCTTCTCTTTGTGTTTGTTTTGATTGTCCTAAGTTGGCAGGATATACCCAGACATGGGTCCCTTGCTCACTTTGCCACTGGATTCAAGCTAGGCTGGCTGATGAGGGGTGTTATCCGAAACCGGTCCCAGGATGCTTGTTTCCGGTCCAGTGAAGACCTGACTTGACACTTTGGGCTGGACTGTTCCCATGGGGAACAGGGTCGAAACAGATTTGCATATGGCTTTGTCTGAACTGCGGTGGCGAAGTGAGCTAATGAACGATGATGGATTCAACCAAAATCTGTGACTGGTGTGAGTGTCTGAAAAGTTTGGGCGCTCCGTCCATCATCTCCTTGCGTTTGCGAAGTTTCATGGACAGAATGTACTTATAATTACAGATTGTGGCCCAGAATTACAAACATGTCACCCAACGAGGTGCAGCACACCAAAGTTGCTGCTCTGTGTGTCGTGACGGGGAGAGAGCAGAAAAAGCCAAATCTACAGAGATATGGGACTATCCTGCTCTCTCCTAGCGCTGGCACACAATCAGGCTCCCGAGCGCCATGCACACACCTTTGCACTTTAGCATAGTTTTCCAGTACAGAATACCATGCCTGGACCAACTTTAAAACTTTTCCCACTTTGGATATGTGCTGTATAGTGTAGCAGATATGCAACGTGGGAAAAGTTAGGAAAAATAAAAGCGTTTTGGTGTAAAACCATGGCCTAGATTTACAAAGTTTTTGTGTGAAGTTTGCATTGCTTTTTTAACGCCGACCCAATGCAAAATCCTTTTGGGTATTTACAAACCAATTCAAATTGGTATTTGTGTTGGTTTGTAAGAAAAAGTAATGCACATCAGAGTATCAAGGGGGCATTCCACACAAACCCCTCTTTAAAAGTAAACAGGAGGAGATTTAAGGACAGTTTAGCACCCTCCTCCTCTATTCTTCTGCAGAGGTGTGGACAGACAGATTTTGTGTATTAGCCAGCGGTATTAGCCAGGTGAGGGAGGACCTGTTCCTTTTGTGTTATTTGTCTTGCAAACATTTGCAAGGGACTAACCTGTTCCACCCTCATGTTGGCCAAAACTACAAAACAATGGCTTGTGGCTGAGTGTCTAGTAGTGAGGTAAAAATCCACACCCCTGAAACCAGGCAACTCAAAACAAATCATGCTGGGGAATACACATCTTAGTCTACTAGCCCAATGTAAATATGGGTTGGCACCCCCCAGATTAGAGTTCCAGGACTTTCTCACTGACTGGAGCCAGGAGGTGCACAAGAGTGGACTTAGTAAGATTTCTGAGATCCAGGGCTTGTGTTGCTGACAGCTTTGCTCCCATCAGGTCAGAAACAGGCATGAAATCCTGCTAAAGTGCTACTCAAAATGTTTATTGAGAGACAAACTGTTGGGGAAGGAACGGTCTGCCTGGAGCTTTGGTGAGCCACTGTTATCTTTGCCCTTCTCTAGTATCACTGCTTGAGCCGTGTCTCTCAGTGGACTGGGACCCTACCAGGGAAGATTAGAGTCCCTAAGGTAGTGCTAGTTTCCGGCAGTCTGGTGGTTGAATGATCCAAGTGTGCAGGACATACTGTCTCAGAGTTTTATGGTGCAGATCTGTATTATTAATGTGGCATTACCACAAAGTGGCTAGCGAGACTGAGTTGTGGCCACTCTTCTAACTCTCCGTTCCGTAGTTGCCTGCCCAGGAATCGGGGTGAACAGGTATCCTATCTAAACTGCTAGCCCCCCATCAGGCTCCCGTAACTTTACCCTGATGATCTTGCACTGACACACATGGTCCTATTTGAGTGGAGGGTTTTCGCTGACCCTATATGTTTTCCCTGAAGAGGTACAGAAGACATTGGTAATAGTAATATTAATAATAATACTTTATTGACTCGATTCAATTTTAAATCATATATAATCATATACCATAAGAACGCAGTTTGTAAAATACCTACAAGGTATGCAACCTAAGACTAAAACCATTTGTTCTAAATCTACACAAGAAACAGGTGTATGAAATAATTCAAACATTAAAATTCCCCATCTTCTTATTGCTTTGTACCAAACTTTCGTTATGTGAGCAGCACATTTTGCTGTGGAGCCCCTAAAACAAAGTAACATAGCATCTTTGATTGTTCCGATACCCTCGCTCTTAAAAATAGGTTTCGAGTATCCCTGTTTTCCATTGCTCTGTTCGCTGTGTTTTCCATTGGCCGTCAAATTGATAAACGGGTGAATAAAAGGGCCTGTTGCGTAGGTAAAGGTTGTTTTCTTTAGTACCCATATTAAACAAGACATTAGTGCTGCTCCAGGGTTGAGGAACTGCTAATGACATTGTTCCAAGACCTCTGCAGGACCCTCTACCCCCCCCCCCCCCTTGCCCCTGCCTAGAGTGGACTGCTACTAAAAGCTAGCAGTGACCTGCGCACATGTGTCTCAAAGAAGCAGCAGAGCCGGCTGAGAATTAGGAAAGCTCCAAGTGAGCAGCAGGGATTACAACAAAGGGTGAGATTCAAAAGCCCAACTAAGAACTGTGACTTAATCTAAACATTTTGGGAGGCCATTTGAGGCCTATGTAGGGTGATTACCACAGGTTGTGGGTCCCGACTCACAAAAAGTAAGAATCGCCTGGACTACAATTTGCAGAGTGCACTTTGGGTAGCTTCACGAAGAGCCAGGAGAGAAATTATGAGCGTGGGCTTTATAAACTGAGGAAGGGGTCCATTTAAAAGTACCAACTCTAACACTGCAAGTCTCACACTCCTGATTAATGTCTGTAAATGCTTTAACAGTGAGACCGAATGTATAGTATTGAGCTCTTTGTAAAATAAAGTACTTTTTTCTTTTTTTAAAGATTAAGCATTTGTTGGACATTGATTTATTGCATGCCAATATTCTTTGTGCTGAGTTCTGAGTATCAAACCCTACACAGTTATCCATGCTGGTGTCAGGCCTGCTCACAGTCAGAACAGCCATTAAAAGATTGGTGCAGATGATGCATTAAGGAAGAACGTGGATGTAAATACAATTACTTAGGAGGACTTGAACCTGCATGTTGGAGGATTATTGCATCTGTAAATAATTCAAAAGGAGCACTGCAGGATTGCAATTCATGGCATGCATGATTGCCCAATCACCATCACCGTGGCCAGTGGGCAGGCCAACTTAGTGGCGATGTCAGCACTGCCAACTCTCAGACTACATGAGGTAGGATGAAAGAGCCTCTTCCCTCCCACCGGATTCAGAAAATTTCATGGGAGGGAAAGCAAAGTAACTGGTCTAGCACAAGGCATTACCTGCCTGGAAATCAGCTATTTGGGTCTCACAATAAGGTGATTATGTAGGTTTGTAAAAGTTATGGAAAGTACAGAGAAGGCAAGTTATGAACCATCATTTACTACAAAAGGCCATTAGGACACCTTCTTGCTCTCCATGATGTGGTTGGTGGTTCTAAGCATCAGGAAGCAGCTGACATCAGATATTGCTACAGACATAGTGGGACATAGTGGGACTTCGATGAAGATCGACACTCTTGAGTGCACCACGCTATGAATGCTGTAGGAAAGAAAAATGTACTTTTGGGAGAGAGTGGAAGAGGTTTTACAGGAAAAGCACTTGTACCTGAACGGAAGGACCCTAATCAGGCTAAGTTGAATTGCTATTCAACAGTCTGAAGCCCCTTTCTCTTCCAAATGTGTTATCTGAAGTTATTTCGTTACAGGGAGGCAGCTATGCTGTGTATGGCACTGGGTGCACACTAAGCTCCATAGGGACAAGGAATCACTATTGTACTCCAAAAGTATCACTATATATATCTTCAGGATATGTAGGCATGGGCTGGCCCACAGTATATAGGTATGTATATATTTCCATATTTATTAATATATTTTCATTTGTAGTGTTCTCACACAGCCAAGTCCCACTTCAGCTGCAGAGAGAAATGGCAGCTGTCTAAGAGCCTTATTACAAGTCTGGCGGTCTGAGGACGTAGTGGTGACGGTCCAGCCACCGCCGCACCAACCACCTTATCACGAATCGGACCGTTGGACCGTAATTGGACTGCTGGGTCTGCCAGGGAACCGCTGTTACCTGACAGTGGTGCAGCGGTCAGGGCCATTGTAAGATGCAAGTGGTGCCACTGCCAGCGTTTTCAGGGAGGTCTTTTTTCCCCATGAAAAGGCTGACGGTGCTGAAACAAAGGGAGCCCTACAGGGCCCTCTGTGCCCTCCCAGACTGGGGATGCATGCCCTGTGTGCATGCAACCCAGTTCCTAGACGGCATGGACTATAAAGTCCATGCAGTGCAGGAACCTGTGTGACGTTCCCATTGCGGTGCTTTTGAAAGTCGCACCGCCGCGGGAACTGCCACCCCGCCCACCCGACCACATTACTTGTAATCTGGCAGGCTGGCGGCTGAGAATCTTGGCGGTAAGGTGGCGCCCGCACTGCTAAACGTCGTAATCGGGCCCCTAGTGTGCTTCATGTGCACGAGACAGTATATCCTGCTTTAATGCAGCGATTACCTGTCACAATTCACTTTAACTAAGAGGCGAATGAGGCGGAGGGGCACGGCACTGCGAGCATTGGAGCAGGTGTGCAGAAGTAGAAAGACTCGCAAGATACACCCAGTCTTGAAAAAAAAGGAACAAAAATATTGCATTCTTGACCAGTTGCGGCTCATGTCCCAGCAGATTGGAGGGGTGGGGATGACCGACGACAAACAACAAAGGAGACACACAAAAAATAAACAACTTACCTGGCACATTGCTGCATTTCCGCTCTTCTGCTCCGTCCTCACAAGCACAGGCTCCCAGAATCTCCTGCGGCCAATATGGACGCTGCTCTTATACTGCTGACAGCATGAAAACAACATTAGGATTGGCCTGAGCGACGATGATTTGCGCTTCCAGGGAGACTGGGAGCCTTTTCTTGCTGTCTCCAACCCAGCAACGCAGCTCAGGTTTGAGACAGCTTCAGTGCACATGTCGGTTTGGCCATCCTGAGACGGCCGGCCAGACCCAAATGTGCACTGACAACAGTGCCCTGCTCACCACTTTCCCTCGATGACAGCCCCCAATTAGGCCCTGTCCCAAGACTTGGCTATTGAAAGAAAAATAAAACGATAATAAACTCTTTTATAATCATTTGGTTTTTAAAGTTTTGAGTCTGGTAATGTGGGTGACGCTCCTCCACTATAGCAGAGGAGCCACCGTTGTCCAAGTTGTTTGAGTATAATTATGCAGGTTGGATTGGAATTATTAGTTGTGTAATTGTGTGGCGTGGATTTGTGTGGTGTGGAGTGAATTTGTGTAGTGTCAATATGTGGCATGGTGTGCAGTGGAATTAAGTGTATAGTAATTATGTGATGTAGAGAGCAGTGGAGAGAGTAAAGTTGTGTATAGTGGCATAGAGTGGCACTGCACATGTTGCAGTGGAGTAGAGTGGAGTGGCACAGATTGTAAAAGAGTGCCTTAGAGTAGTGTAGTAAAGAGTGTAGTGGCATTGAGTAGATTGTTTTAGAATAGAGTGAAGTGGTATAGAGTGGAGATGCAAAGAGTAGAGGGGATTGGGGTAGAGTGCAGTGACATAGAGTGCAGTTTTGCATAGTAGAGTAGCATGGAGTGGCATAGAGTGGAGTGGTGGAAATTACAGTGGAGTGGCCTATCCTGGAGTTGGATAGAGTACAGTGTCAAAGAGTGCAGTTTTCTATAGTGGAGTGGGGTAGAATGCACTAGCATAGAGTAGAATGGGGCATAGTAGAGTAGAGAGGCGTAGAGTGGAGTTATGTATGTTGGAGTGCAGAGGTGTAGAATAGAGTGGCACAGAGTGCAGTGTAATAGTGTGCAGTGGTGCACAGTAGATTAGAGTAGCGTGAAGTGTATTGGCGTAGAGTGTTGTGGTATAGCATGTAGTGGAGTAGTGTATAGTGGTGTAGAGTGTAATGGCATCAGGTGCTTTGGCATAGAGTGTATTGGCATAGAGTGGGGTAGAGTGAAGTGGTGCAGAGTAGAGTGTAGTATTATAGAGTGTAGTGGTGCAGAGTACAGTGGCGTAGAGTTGAGGGGTGTTGAGTAGAGTGGCTTAGAGTGCAGTGGCATAGAGCACAGCTGTGTAGGGCATAAAAGCTATATTATTTTGCAAACATTCGCGCAGGGCTCATAGTGGTGTCAATGCCTGCCGAGTAGCCCAGCCGAAATAAAGTCCTGCATCTTACCTTGATGTCTGAACACCCCCCAGAGGCCGGCAGACATTCCAATATATGTCTCGGGTTCCCGACCAGCTGTAGACCGTTACATGAGATAGACCTAGATAAATGCTAGTTGCCTAACACTCTGAGACCACGGAACAAATCTACGGATGAATGTGTCCCTGTCTCTTAGTTTAAGGGTCACAGAACAATGTTTTCAGAATTAATTTCTCACATATGCTGACTCCTCTCTGGCCCTCATTTATGGCTGTTTGAAAGTGTGATAAATATGTGGTAATGGAAAGAGCACAGCTTTATGCATTCAACTAATTTACAGGAATTCAGAAACACTGGATTAAATACATCCAATTATCGCAAAAGTTTGCCTGGAATAACTCTGATGAACTCACCCTTCCGTTAATGGTGGTATCATTCTAATCTGCTGTCTCTACTGCAACAATGGTAGTTTTACCATTTGTTTGTGGTAATCTAGAATTGCCATTATCTAAATGAAGAAATTCTGTCCAAACCCATTTCTCCAGATGTATGGGTGTCATGTCAAATGATGAATGTCTTCGTTTTTTCCCTTCACTTTCGTCATAATGACAAAAACAGTTTTGCAACAATGGATCTGCTAACATGATATTTCAACCAAAGTCATTGAGTATTTGAGTTAAATACAGCTTTTCCTAAAGTAGTCCAGGTGGCTTAGTTGCGATTCTACCTCCATTTCTGAAATATGCAGTTCCCTTTTGTCATAAATATAGGGTTTATATTTTGTAATTTAGCCTATCAGTATGTTCCCTGTGTCATCAGACACTCATATATGAACAGTATGCTCGAAAACTGTCACTCAACTGTTTCGTCATATAATTACTGTTGCCAGATGGCAGTGCAACACTTGGGATGCGCAATGGTCTCCTCTTGTATGCACGTTAAGTAACTGCCCCCAGTCTAGTGGCCAAGATGGCGGCTAGGCCAGACCAGACGTGTACTCGGGAGCTCCTTGGTAAACCCGGCAATCATCTGCTTTTTATTCCCTCCATCCTGCAACTCGGGTGATGGAGCAGGGTTTTCGTGGAATAACACCTGCTCGGATTGAACCCTCAATAACATTTACTAACAGTGTGCGGTGAAAACGTATGTGGAAAAACGTCTAACATGAGGGTGAATGCTACTGCGGAAGCGTGTACTAAAGTACTGAACTAGGCCGCAAATTGCTTTGGACAAAACAAATTAAAAAGACTAATGCTGCTTTAGTGCATGTTAACAACTTTTGATAGGAAAGTAATTTTAACACGGGCTGTGCATGGATAGATGCAGCATTGGGTTGGTGTGTAGTGAAAAATCATTACAAGTGAATAATAATGCCTGTGTTTGTTTCCGATAGAAGCATGATTTTCTGCTCTGCATGAAGTTATGGGGTTAAAGGAGTAAAAGGAAAATGCATGAAAATTAAAAGTCGGGAAGGTGGACAGAGATTTTGTCCTTCAAAGAATACTGAATGTCTGCCAAGAACTTTGCATGAAAACATGATTTGATTCTTCGAGCAGAGGAAACGCTTCCTCTGGAGATGCATGAGCAGTACAAATGTTATACAAAGTTTGCTACGTAACCAGCTTGAAGGAAGAGAACATTTGACAATGGATTGAATCCTATTTCCTGGGGTGGATGTTGTTGTGATGAATAAATAAAACGATGGGACATTTAGTGAGATGGACATGCCGAGAGTAGAGTGACAATACACCCCCTTCCTTAACCAATCAAGTGTAGAATAACCCTTCGTTAGATGCAAGTGTGGGTTGGACATTTGGGGTTTAGGGTATAATTGAGGTGCGTGGTGGGAGGCGTCGGCTTTGTGCGCTCTGATGTTTGAGGTGATCAGACTGTTTGGGAGATCGTCGATGTCGTCGGTTTGCTGTTCTGTTCCTGTCTACTGATTCCTGACTTAGTCTTTGCCTCTTCAAATCTCCTTGAGGGGCCTTGCTGCTCTCATGTCCAGAGAGTAGATTTTCTAATCCTGTTTGGGTTAGTATAGACTGAAATTTGAATTTGCATAATCATTTTGCAAATGTATTTTGTCTGAAACTTTTATCTCTAAGCCTTTACACTCTTTTATGCATTGTCATTGATATGAATTTGTCATTTTCTCTTCTAATGTTGTTTGCCTTTTGACGATCCATGGTTTGTACTGTATATTTGGTACTGATGAGCATCATTTCACATTATTTAGATAAAACATTATAAATATACACATGAGTCTGTCTTTATTTAGAGGTATATATATTTAGATTATAAGTATTTTTTATTACAAGTATTAGTTTGCCAAACCCTGTCAACTATAAAAAGATTGCATCTCCATAAATAGTCTACTAAAATGAAGATACAGATTGGTGATTGGTAAGTTTGCTAAAGTTGTGGAAATTCACTAAGCCAGCGTGATGGGACTTGGTGGGTATTGAAATTGGGCCTTGTCTGTAGAAAACGTATTAGTCTCAGATCAATGGATCACTGGCAAGATGAACAGTGCGTCCTCCTGGACTCCCACCACGTAACTTAAGACTCCGGCAGACACCGCATTGGGGCCCGACCTGCTTTGGACCGAAGCCCGGCTGAGACCACATATACTGGGTGCCCACCTCTGGCTTGCTGTGGGCTGCGGAGCCTGCTGCTGCCCAATCACAGAGGTACGTGGCGGGTGGCTGAAGGGCACGGGGGCCAAATCTGCTGTCCTTTTCTGATGTGCTGTCGTCCGGAGCTCTGAGGAGGAACAGCAGGAGGGGGTAGAGGCCTACCTGAGCTGGAGTTCCCAGTGGCGGCCTGTGCCAATGCGGAGAGCCCTGCGACTACTACATTCAGTGCCTGAGAGACGCCAAGTTACTGCCGGCGCCTTGCACGGACACCCGGGAGCTGCCGCTGGGTTGATACTGACCTGCTGGCACAGCACCCCTAGTTTAGCCTACAGTGGTGCGGCCATGCCCGCTGGATCCGACTGTCTCTGAGCCCTGTCGATGTTGAGTGGTTCTGTCTCTGACCCCCGCTTGAATATATGGCTCCCTGCTGGCACGCAGAGGGTGCCTCCCATCTCCTGTGCGAGTGAGAGGGCACGGAAGGCCCTACCTGACACTTGATACGATTCCCATCCTGTCCCTCATGGAACGGTGGTGCCTGCTACCGCATGATAACCAGGGCCTTGTGATGGGTGGCCCCATGGGAATTCTGCTCCACCTGCACTGCTCCTGGGGGGAGGCACGCATGCGCACTCTACCATGTCTGTTCTTGGCGGCGCAGTGCTTCAGAGCGCCGAGGAGCGAACCATTTGGTGGCTGACTGGTGATGTGGGGCTAAGCCTCTGTTGTGTTATAGTTTGATTTAGTGATGTAATTTTCTCCATTTGCATATGCATCATTACAGCCTACCGGCTGCTCCTGCTTCTGCGCCGGCCCTACATTGTCATACTGCTCCAATTAGTTAGGATCTATTGGGACATATAGTTGGCCTGGCTGCCTGGATAGCCTCTGCAGACCCTGTTTGGCACCTACTTGCACGAATTGCCCGCTTTGCTGGGGTGGCCGGGACTGGTTGGGCCTTGCTCCCATGTGTAGATCTTGGATTCTCACGTTCATGCAGCCGGTGGCCTTCTGCGGGGCTGCTGGATATTCCCTCCTCTGGGTTTCTACTGGGAGCCAGTGAGGTAGGCTGAGCCGCTGGGAGGACATTAGCCTGGGGGCTGCCATACCCGATCTCCCGCTGCCCTGGTACCTGCTGCTGTCCGGACCTTTACTTCTGGGACTGCCCCAGCCGCTATCGACACGCCTCTCTCTGAAGGGACCTGCCTGCGTTGTCCATTCACATCCATTCTTCACCCCTGTTGACGGGGTCAACACTTGAGCAGCCTCTCTCCTGATCCTCTGCCTTTGCTTGAACAGGTTCCTTTGTTGCTTGTACTTGGGGGGACCCAGCTTGGCTTCCCGCAGAAGGCCCTATCGATTGCAGTTCACCCGGGTGCCCACATCACCCCATAGTCATGGTCAAACCCAAAGGCACTAAACCACAACACACAGTGGGTGGTGCTGCCGAAATGGACCCTCATTAGCCTTCAACACCTAAAAAAGACTCTCCAGGCGCACTCTGCACAGTTTGACAAGGTCCTCCAAGCCATTCTGGACACCAAGAACTTCCTGGAGGCTCTTATTGAATCCATTTTGGCGGAGGCAAACTTCCTTGCGTGTCGATCATCGCAAGCTGTCGGACCGTGTGGACGAGACCAGATCTGCCCATGTGGTTCTTCACCCCTTTATTAAGGAAGTGCAGGAATGCCTGAAAAAGGTGGAGGCAGAGGTCGTCCTCCTACATCACAGAGCGGAAGACGCTGAGGGCAGGTCCAGGTGCAACAACCTCTGCCTGATGGGCTTCCCGGAGCGATCAGAGGGCCCGGTATGAAGCTGTTCTTAGAGGAATGGCTTGTACCCAATGTCCTCAATGGCAAGGCACCGAATTTCTTTTCAATTGAGAGGGCACTACGCACACTACTGAAATGCTATTGTATCAATGCTTACCTTAAAAGACGCAACATACACATAGCAATGCTTAAGGAAAGACACCTCACCGCCGCCAAATTACACAGACTCCACATTAGGTGGCGGGGACTGCTATATGGCACCACCACCTCCTCCTTTGCCCGGGGAGTCCTCATCGGTGTAGCATCAACAGCACCATACATCGTGACCACTCCAAAAGTAGAAACAGACGGTAGTTATGGGGTGCCAGAGAGACACCTAGATGGTTTCCCACTAGCACTGGCTGCAATATATGCCCCTAATATCCATCAGGGTGAATTCCTCAATACCCTGACCCCAGTGCTTTTCGGTGATCCACCCTCCCCTGCCTTTTGGAGACTTTAAATGTGTCCGGGATGTGGGCTTAGATCAATCCACGCCCTGCTCCGAGCGACAACATCTGAGCACGCCGCCTGCCATTTTCACCAATAGGCGAATCATATGCGACCCTGTGATGCTTGACGACTTACACACCTAATAGGTTGTGAATATTCTTTTTATTCTCCACTACATGATGTTCACACCAGAATTAGTCTCTTACTCTGCACACCCCACCTTGGCACTTACCTGATCGGAGTGGAGTATCTGGTGGGCATTTTGTCCGCTCACAGCCCCTCATACTCAAATGGTGTCTGCAAGTGGAGGCACTGTCTGGCCCCCCCCCTTTCGAGATGATCTCGCCCAATGCGTAGAGCGCTACTTCATGCTTATGACTGGCACTGCATCATACAGCGCCATTGAATGGGACGCTTACGAAGTGGTGGCGCGAGGCCATTGTCTCTCAGCCACATGGGGGATTCGTAGAAGATAGTCAATAGACCTGCGCAAACCATTTGAGGACCCCTTGGATGACAGCTCTTATTGACTCTTATCACTACTTAATTTAGATTGCAAGATATTAGGCAAGATCCTGGCCAATCAACTTTTTCCCCTCGCACAATTGTTGGTCCACCCAGACCAGTCTGGGTTTATCCCAGGTCATGGCACATTCTTGAATATACGCAGCCTATTGGAACTCTTTCAGTGGCACTGGATATAGAAAGGGCATTCAACACTCAAGGATGGGACTATTTATTCACAGCCCTTACCGATATGTGGTTTGGCCCGGGATTCCTGGGTTGGGTTTGCACCCTAAATGCCATCCTAGAGGTGTGCGTTAAAACGGGACAGGTGATCTCCTTCAAATTCATCATTCGCGGAGGCACGAGGAAGGGCTGCCCCCTGTCCCCTCTTATATTTGCCCTCGCCATGGCACCTTTGGCCTGCTGGCTTTGTCAACAAGCTGCCGATTGGGGCATTTGTGAACGTGGCATGCACCACATAATTTCATTCTATGCTGACAATGCCCTGATTTTCCTACGAGACGTGGAGTCTACCCTCCCGAACCTTATGCAGATCTTGGAGGACTTTGGCTTGCTCTCTGGTCTACGGGTAAATTGGCGCAAATCTTATGTGTTTCCCCTGGCACACGTGCCAAATGAGGACCGCTTGGCACGTCCAGAGTCACGTCTGCTGTGGTGCTCTGATACCTTTAAATACCTGGGCATGCAGATATACCACTCCGAACGGGACCTCAAAGAGGGCAATCTAGACAGAGCTATTGGATCCATACGCCGCTCGCCCCCCTTCTGGCGGTCGCTTCCACTGTCCCCATTGGGCCAGGTCACAATCTCTAAAATGATTATACTCCCCCTCTTGTTGTATTACTTCGCGGATTTACCCATCGTGCTCCTTAGGAGCCTCTTCCATGACTTGCATGGCTTGCTGTTGGAATTGAGCTGGAGTTTGGGCCACCGTCGGGTTGCTCTGTCTATGCTACAGTGCCCACTTACAGAGGGCGGGTTGGGGCGCCCAACTTTTAGCTTTATTACACTGCGGCACAGTTGCAATTGCCCATGTCTTGGATGGGTGCCCCGACTCATCCAGAATCCTTCCTAGTACAGGCAACACTGCAAGGGCCGACCATTTATACCTGGCTATCGGATCCCACCATCGGTCCTGCATTTGAATTCAGACAAATTATGTTAGACCACACTTGTTGGCATAGGTATCTGCATCCCAAAGGACACATCCTTCCATACTCTCCCTCAATCCCCCTCTGGGAATTTCCATTATTGCGGCGGACTACGAAGCATGTTGACTCAACCCTGTGAACTGGGGCTGCGATCACACAAGCAGGGGATCTCCATAAAGAAGGAATGCTTTTGTCATTCTCAGACATAGTTGAAACATATGGACTGCATACTGGCCAATTCTCAACTTATCACATCATACGTCAAGTGATCCACGAGACGTGGGGTGCTGAGGAGGCTGAGCAGCCAAAATACCGGGCCCTGTCAGTGTTACTGACAACTGACTCCACATGTCATGCTATTACATTTCTATATTCCTCCCTTAATATTGTCTGAATACACCGAGGGGTGCGCATAAAATGGAATGCAGTACTCCAGCAACCCCTCACCAACGCACCATGGGCTCACACCCTGCAGTTAAATTAGTCCGTCTCACGTAATCTTAGGTTTCGTTTCACTCAGTTTAATTACATACTCCACACTTATTTCTCACCACGCCGCATCCAACACATGTTCCCGGCGCTCTCTCCAGAATGTCCCCAATGCAAATTACAGAGCGCTGATTTCATATGCATATGATATGTACTTGTGCACTGCTATTGAAGAAGTGGGTAGAAGTTACCTCACATGGCGGAACTGTCCACACATCATTTTACACCCTCCCCTGAATACTGCCTATTGAGATTGAGATCCAGTGCCAAGGGAGACAAACACTTATATCACTTCATTGATCTTTGTTCTGTTTAAGCAAAACATAGCCATGGCATGGAAATCCTCTGCTCCTCCGGAGATTCGTGGGTTGCTCCGAGTATTGCTGACGTGGACAAGGGCTGAGGCGCACACTCTAAGATTACTCCGTATGAGAGGCGATTCCCACACAGGTGGTGAGGAATGGGAGACATTCTTGTTGGCAGTTGAGGCCAAGACTGACAACCGCCCACCTTGAACTCATAACATAACACACACTCTCCTTTTTAATGTAGAATTGGATGATACCCTGTGGACCGAATCATCACTTTTCCTCACACCCCCATGGGTTCACCCCTGCTCCATTCCTACATACCTCAAGCGTAGCTTCTCTCCAATGCGCTTCCACCTGCTCCCACGGCTCTTCTTTGAACTCACTTAGTCCCTTTCTCTCATACTCATGGCACACCTGACCCCCTAAGGACCTGCCCATCCAACACCACCATGCAGTGCCATCCACACACACCGGACGATACAGTGATTTTCTGTTGCAACTGGGACAAGTAGACATGTGGACCTTGCATTTCATTTTGTGAACGTCATTGATTGCAGAGATCTCAAAATGTTGTATTGCTGTTTCCCTGTTCTATCTCTCTCCCTTCCCCCTGTGCCTCACCCCCCTAACAATCTTTTGACATTCCAGTGAGCCATGCTTATAATCAAATGTACTGCATGTGGATCCTGTTTGCTGAACATCTAATGTGTAATCTGTTGACTATATGCACATCCTGACACTGTGCTGTGAGCTCCACTTTTCATCATTGCTCAGTATAATCTAAGTTGTTAATAAAATCATTTGTGGGGAAAAAGAAAAAAAATGTTAAGTAACTGCCCCCAGTCTGAAATAATTTGGTTGCACCGTGTTCAGGGTCATATTCTGTCTGCCCACCAAATGTACTGTTACTTGGAATTCAATCAGTCTAAAAAGAGCTGGGGTCGTATTTTGGACGAAATTATTTTTAAAGCATAACTGCTATGCTAAACCTGAGATCTGTTGCACAAGCAGCGGGAGGAGCCAATGAGGCATGGATTTAGCTTGACGCAAAGAATGTGTTGGGATGGCCAACTAACCGCATCACTAGGCCAGTTGCGGGGCATCACTAGGGCAATTGCGTGACGAGCGTGTTGCGATGGCCAGTCGAAAGCATCATTAGACCAATACTCCAGGGCAGGAGCAAGACACTAGAAGGTGGGACATAGAAGCAAAATAACCTACTGAAAAGCAAGCTTTTGTGAGTGACGCTCTCCTTAACCAATCAGCACTGAAGGGAGGAGTCAAACCCCATAAAGTACATACAACAAATCATCCTGCAGCATAAGCGATGTAGGCTAGACTTAAAAAGGCCCTCTGTGATATGCATAATGACTACATGATTACCAACGACACCCCGACTAGTTCAGCACAATAATTATGGGCAGTAGGCAAGGGCTACATGACTGGCCGTTGGATGACTCTTCTGAAATCCATAAAAAAAGCTTGAGAACGAAAAGCTACCCTAGAGGCCGAATTTGCTGAAATGCACACATGATAGAGGCAAGCACCTACAGACTTGAAACTAAGAAACTTAATGAACACAAAATATGAATTTATTCCCATGCCACGGAGCTGGCATTGACCCACATTATATGTAGTTTGGGAATTTATAGAGCGTGCGTCTACCCAACAGGGTCTTCTGGCGCTGGACAGGACAGCAAGCAGGGCCGCAGAGGGTGCTAAACAACTGACTGTCACTCTTTGCTCACCTTTCGTGAGCAAAGAGTGACAGTTCCTGAGTGCAGCTGGAAGAGAGCTCCAGAGTTTCGGGCCAAGGTAAAAAAAAAGAGCAACCTTTCATGTGAGCAAAATGAAACATGGGTAATATAAACAGTGAAAGGCTGGAAGATCTCAACTGTCGGGTGCACGCATAGAGTTTGACCAGACCTTGGATGTAGGAAGGGGCCAAGCCATGTTTGGCCCGGAACATATAGCATAAGGCCTTGAATTTGATAGGCTTGTCAACCCTAAGCAGGTGTAGTTTGTGAAGCAGCAGGGAAACTGAAGTGTATCTAGGCAGCTGAAAAAGAAGGTGGGCAGCCGCATTCTGGATGACCTGCAAGCGATGGGTCGAAGATTTGTCTGCGCCCAGGTATAGACATTGCCATAGTCCAATCTAGATGTCACCAGAGCCTGCATCACTTTTCTCTGGACGGCCGGTGGAATTAGCCAGAGGATCGGATAATAGCCAATCCTACGGTCACAAAGACAAGGCAGACCAACTATTGGCCATGCAATTAAAACAGAGGGAATCACAATCAAGTATACCAGCCATTCATAGTCTGAATGGAACTCTCTTTACCCAACAAATAGAGATGCAGCAATCAATCAATGATGTAACTGGGATTTGTAGAGGGCAGCTAATCACCCATGAGGGTATCCAGGCTGTAGGCTCTTGCTTCTAAATTTAGGATCAGTCGAAATGATAGGTCTTGGGTCCCTTTCTGAATTCCCGGAGACAGGATGAGGTTTAGAAGTGAAGGGGAAGGTCATTCCAGGGCTTGCCTGTGAGGTAGAAAAAGGAGCGTCCTCCACTATTGCTTTGGCATATGCGGGAGTGTGAGCGAGGGTGAGGGAGGCAGAGTGCAGGTATCTGGAGCGTTGGTAGAAGTTGACATGGCTGATGAATGCTGGTCCTTGGTCGTAAAGGGATTTGTAGGCATGTATCAGCATCCTGAATAGGCATCTTTTCTGGATGGGGATCAAGTGGAGGTTCCCGAGGTGGGGGGATGTGGGTCCGTTTTATTAAAGTCGTTTTTGGCACGCTAAGGTATTTTTACTTTTCCATCCGGATCCCCCTTCTTGTCGGTGTTGTCCAGTAAGATTTTATTCAAGAACTCCCTCCTACCGTTACAGTCTTCGAGGAGGTTGAGTCCGCTTCGGTGACACTGTACTATCGGTGTGGGAAGAGGATTCCTATGATGAAGCATGACACTATTACGTGTGTGAGGTTTCCTCTTCCATTAAGGATGACCTTTCTAACATAACTCATCTAGATTCAACCTTAGCCACTAAGGCCTATCAAAAGATTGATTATTTGGATCTGCCTGTAGTTTAAATTACACTATATGGTTCCTGTAATTATCAGTCACTGTACCTTTTTTTGTGTTAAACTCTTAGTAGTGAAGGGACGTACAGTAGTATTTTCCCCCCTTCACCTCTCTCCACCCTGTGTTTTCCCTAAACTACGTTTCTAACCTTCTCATATATCAGTCTTATTGATTTACTAACAATGGTCTATGTAGAAGTCGAAACATCTGTATTAACAAAAAGAAAATATTTAGCACAGCAACCATTCATATTCTTTAACAAGCATTGGTAATGCAATAGGTCTCGCCTTTGTTTAAGTTAAAGCCATTAGCTTTGCTAATAGTATTGTATTTTAGCTATGTCTTGTGAGCAGGCAATTCGCAAGGGTTGCACCAAGCAGGCCTTGCAATCAAGAGGCATTCATGAACTTTTAATCCAGCACCGCCCTCGTTGAGCAAACATTGCGCCACACTGGAATGAGCAGGCACAGCAAAGAGAAAACAAAGCAGGCACCGAGAAAGCACTGCGTGGGCAGTCTTCTGAGTCTTGTAAGCAACTGTCTTCATAGAGCAGAAACTGTACTGGGCAAACACAGGCATGCACTGAGACGAGCAGGCACTATACATCGAATATTCAAATGAAGTACTGAGCAGGCCTTCCAAAGAGGATCTATCAGTTGTTGTTATTTACCATCACTGGAGTACTGGACAGGCACTGTGCAGAAGAGGCATGAATGGAGTACATAACAGACAATGTAAGGAGAAGGCATACCGAGTATGTACTGTACAACTGTGAATCGATGGAATACTGAGCATGCATTATACAGATGGGGCATTAATGGAGTACTGAGCAGGCCTTGCAAAGAGGAGCTATCAGTTGTTGTTATTTAGCATCAGTGCAGTACTGAACAGGCACTATACAGAAGAGGCATCAATGGGGTACTGAGCAGGCACTGTACACAGAAGGCATACCGAGTATGTACTTTACAGAGGGGGCCTTGATGGAGTACTGAGCAGGCATTATACAGATGGGCAATTAATGGAGCACTGAGCAGGCACTATACAGATGACGTATCAATGGAGTACTGAGTAGGCACTATACAGAAGCGGCATTAATGGAGTAGTGAGCAGGCACTATAAAGAACAGGCATCGATAGAGTACTGAGCAGGCACTATACAGAAGAGGCATCAATAGAGTATTAAGCGGGCACTATAAAGAGGAGGACTCAGTTCAGTTCCGGAGCAGGCACTGTGCAGGGGAAACATCAAATGAGTCCTGAGCAGGCACTGCACAGAATAACAGGAAAGCCTGTACAAAGAACATTTACTGTTACTTACAGCACGAGGTGATTAACAGCGGCTTCTCTCTGACCACGACGCCAAATCAGGAGATGACCTGCAGACGGCGTTGTCCGGCGGTCCGATATAAAGCAAAAAAAAAAAAAAAACGAGTCTTCGACCACGACGCGGCGCAACACCAGTAGAGGTAACAAAATAAATAAACTATTAAACAGAACTGAGTGTTGAACAAGACGCACTCGAGGCTGGCATATTAAAAACATCCAGAGAAGTATTCCATTTTACGCAGCGTAACTGACAAAAGCAGGCGCATGATTTCTGCACTCGACAACCCCTTCCACGCGAGTTCTTTGCTGTATACTGTCACTTAGCACTATTCACGAGTTGGTTTAACAAGTAAAGCGACTAGAGTCTGAAACTTACGGCGCGGCTAACTTTGCCCTCCGCCTCCGGAAGCCAATGAACAGCGCAACTCTGGGGAGTTTGCTTTTGGATGGGGGGTAAGGGGAGGGGAGAGCTGCTAGTATTTCCAATGAGGAGCCAGCATTTCCCGTAAACAGAGCTACCAGCACACCCTCCTTCGTCACACCAAACAAAAAAGGCGTCGGCCTGTCCAGATGGGCCGTCCTAAAATTGGACGAGGCGGTAACAAAAAAGCCTGATTTCCAATCACGCGCCATAGTTTCACATAAACAATGATGCAAGCCAATGGAAAAGAGGGGCGGGGCTTCAAGTCCCCTTCTGAAATCGTATTGATTCCAAGAACCCCTCGCAGAGCGAGCAACACATGCGCGCTGCAACGCCAGGCGAGACCTAAAAATGTGGCATCTTCAGAGATGAACTTCTTCATTACCTCAGTAAATGACCAAACTAATCATGAGTTAACAATGATCTTTGTGTAAGTAGAAGCAATTTGCAAAGTTTATAAGAAAACATTTATGCAACTTATTTATTTTAAAAAACATGTTCATAGAGACGTCAAGAAATTAACATTTTATGCGTGTTTAAACATTTCTAGACAGGTCAGCTTTTCAAGCAATGTTGCTTCAGCCATTTGAGGCCTAGTACGAATAAATATGATTGCCCACTACGATATCTTTATTTAAACACGTTTTATTTTAATTTAAGCTTACACGTTAGCTCTTCACAGTTACTATTAACTAGATTAATTTCTGGATATTATTTAAATGCACTCTCACGCCCAATTACACATTTTCGAAGATTTATGGGGCTCTTTCCTTAGACCATAACTACGAATGGGCCTTCCTTGTGACAGCTGATTCATGCTTTCTGTATGATCTTAGTCTTTTCTTGCGGCCTGTCTTATGTAATGTGTACATCAATGTGATTGCCTCTTTTTCCTATTTGTTGGCAGTTATCATTTATTCTACAGAGTTATTTTTCTGTGTTTTAGGATAGCACCTACTGGCAATTTACCAAAGGACCCTGCATCAGCTCCTTAATGTTTATA
This sequence comes from Triturus cristatus, assembly GCF_964204655.1. Taxonomy (NCBI): domain Eukaryota; kingdom Metazoa; phylum Chordata; class Amphibia; order Caudata; family Salamandridae; genus Triturus; species Triturus cristatus. The sequence continues at coordinate 762,461,321 of NC_140581.1, read as the reverse complement.
GACTATTAACTGTCTTATTTTGCTGTTTGTTTTTCATGACAGGAAAAGAAATTAGAAAAAGGGAAAAGGATTGTAAAATGTGAAGTCGATAGCTTTGCATTCGTCTGTTTACATACAGAGAATAGGCTGACACTCCCATTTGGAGTTTGAGATATAATTTTCCTTCTACCTGTACTCCTTCCCCCTGTCCTAGTATGATGGTATTTAGTGATTTATTGTCTTTTGTTACTTCTATAATTGCTAATAAAATTTACAGAATAAATCAATAAAAAATGTTTGAGCTGGTTTAGGGAAAGAGAGAGGAAGCCTGGCTAGACAGGGCCTTCTGAGGAGTCTGCTTCGTGTCTCAGCTGACATGCTTACCGCTGGGTGCTCTAAGGTTCGTTTACACAATCCCCACATGGAGGTAATAGATCCCAGAGCAGAAATGAAATGATAGATGCAGATGCATTGCAGCGAGAACGCGTGGCATCTGTTTTCTGTCTGACTCCATCACGGTCACCGGAAATGTAAATTCACAACACGAACACGATCGAAAATTCTGTCTGTCATTGAGGAATATGATGTACATTTTTGCAAGTAAAAGTACAAAAACCTAGCCCTCTGACCTCCAAGGTGAAATTACGGCATGATCTAGGCGCGAAGAGCTCACCCTCTTGAGTGATGTTCTTGTAATCTGAATCTCCCCCTCAGTCCCAGGCTCTGAAATATCCGTGGTGTCAGTGTGACTGCAGCTTCTGTTACCCTCACTCTTTAAAGTCGACTTTATATGTGCTCCTTATAGATGCTTTTCAAATCCAATTGGAGGATGTCAGCCTAAACATGTTTGTGGTTTCAGCACTTAGCAAAAAACAGGGATTTAGCCCTTGACTTTCAAGAGATCTGGGGACTAGAAAACAGAAGGGATCATACTAACGCTAAGCATCGCTGCATTCATGAACACCAACCCAAATAATTGTTACTAATTAGAAGCCATAGCAGTTTGGACAGAAATGCTGCAAAAATAACAATTTAGTTACATACGGCAACAATCTATTGCAGTGATAAGCACGGACCAAAATACATGAGATTGAGGTGTGAAAGCTCTTGTATGTGAAGTTGAACGGTGAATAAAGATAAGCATCGGAAATGTATACTTATTTGTGTTCCAGTTATCAAAGACACCGAGGTGGAAGGTGAAATCAGGGATGCTGGAAATTCGGCCAGGCTGGGTGTGTTCCAGATTTGTACTTTTTTATGGCAGTCTGGAAAGCAGATAGGGTAGGACTAGTTTTGAGCTCTAGAGGACATTGCAGCGGAGACGGCCAATGAGATAAAACAACCAAAAATGAGACTGTGCACAGGGGCTTGAGTCTCATGGGCAAGTGAAATTTGTTTTTAAACTTTATTTCCATTGTTGACAACCATACAAAATACAATGGCATATGGGCCATAAACTTCGCACACACACAGCACATTAAGACAGTTCAAGGTACATGTCTACTGGATGCACACTCAGGGTCGCAGCATGATATATCTTGGATGATTGCAGCAAAGCCACGCGCTTTCCGTGGCTTAACACAGCCACATCTCTTCATACAAGGCAGGGGGTACTGGATGGACACACTTTCCTGCCCTAATTGATCTGGGGCGCAGGTAGAGTTAACATCGCACACTGACCCCCGGAACCTCCACCAGACCCCCCCCCCCACACACGCACAATGAGCAGCACAGGAGTGTATCCCCATTCCGAGGCTGCTCCACTCATCGCCCTCCCCAGTGCCATCGGTCTTGATATTCTCTGTCCGAGTCAGGTATGTCTGATAGGGTCCCCAGATGTCCTTCGGATCGCTTCTGACCAGCATCAGGTCATGGTATGCATCGGACTGAGTGTCACAATATCCCATGTCCACATGCCACTCCCGCAGCGTGGGGAGCGGCCCCTTTGCACAGCGCTTTGCTATTTTACGCAATTGTCCCAATGCACCAGACGTCGTACAGACTTAGGGATGTCCCTGTTGGAGCCCAGCAGGGCCAACAGGGAAGAGGGCTCAATACATTCACCCATTATCTTCCGCAACTCTCCCATTATTGCAACCCAACCGCAGCACCGTATCCCGAGGCAGAACCATGCCACGTGAGCAAATCCTGCCCCTTCTTCTCCACCTCTAAAGCAACATGAACTGTTCCTCAACCCATAATTGAATAGGCAGGCAACCGTGTAATGCATGGAGGTGGCGTCCCTTTCAAGCCACAAATGAGGAAGGTCACCTGGGTTGTGCAGCCAGTATTGGGTGAACCTACCCTGAGCAGCCATGAGCAGTTGGCTGGATCCCAGTGATCTATCTTGGGTATGATTGGGAGAGTTGTGGCAAAGTATAGCGGGTCAGGCCCTGAATTGCTTTCAAGACCAAGGCAAAAAGTTTAAATTAGGTTCTGCTTGTAGCAGAAAGTCATCTAATGTTTAGGCGGCAGAAGGAGGAATTGACAAGCACTGCTACATTTCTGGCTTTGGAAGTAGTATTGAGGGTGTCTGAAGAAAGGACATTAGAAGGATTGGAAGAACAAAATCGCAGTCTTAAAGGAGCTCAGGATGAAGGAGCAGAGGGCCATCCAGGTGGCTAAAAGACTATTAGAGATTTAAATTTGCAGCTGAGGTGTAAGAGAAGGGAAAGAGAAGGAGCCTGGATGTAGTCAGCGTGTAGTCAGCATGTAGGTAAAGAGAAGTTAAAGGAGTAGTTGAATGCACTCAGAGATAAGATAAATGTTAGACCTTTCAGCCTTAGATTGGTCTACCCCCCAACTGTTTCCCTTCTCCCCTCCCGTTTTGCTAAATACATGTTTGTTGGCCTTATGACTTTGTGCACATTACCACTGCTACCCAATGCTAAAGTGCATGTGCTCACTCCCTAAAACATGGTAAAATTGACTTAAACCCAATTGGCATATTTAATTTTCTTATAAGTCCAGAGTAAAGTGGTATACCATACACCCAGGGTAGATAAATGCTACAAGTGGGCCTGCAGCTCTTATTGTGCCACCCACGTAAGAAGCCCCTTAATAGATGTCTCAGGCCTGCACTTGCAGCCTGTGAGCAGTTTTAAAATGGCAATTTGACTTAGCAAAGCAAACCCTTTGCCAAGCCTACAACTCCCTTTTTAATACATACAAGTCACCCCTAGGGTAAGCCCTAAACAGCCCATAGGGCAGGGTGTGTTGTATTTAAAAAGTTGGACATGTACTTTTAGGTTTTACATGTCCTGGTAGTGAAAAAATACCAAATTCGTTTTTCACTACTCTGAGGCCTACCCCTCCCATAAGATAACATTGAGTTACCTTATTACATTTAATATGGGAGCAGTACAAATGCCATGTTTGGTGCCAAGGAAATTGTAATTTTAATTCCTCTTTCATGATAAAGTTGGATTTTATGTCACACTACTGAAAATGCCTCTTTTAGAAAGTTGTAATTTCCTTGTCCTAACCATTTGGTGCCTGCAGCCTGTTTTCTGGGTCATGTGATTAGATTTAGTTGGCCTTTGCATATTCCTCCCAGACAGCCACACAATAAAGAGCCTGGGTGTTGACAGGATGGGCCATCCAAGGCAGAATGGGGCGGAGCTGTGCATAGCCACACTTGCACTTCAAACGGTACTGCTGTAACTCAAACACAAAGAAGTTCGCACAAACCTATTGTGCCTGCAGACAGACTGGTACCAGGGCAGGTAGGAGGAAAATTCCAGAAGTTTCTTCCACTTTAAAGGAATGTAAATAGGTTTCAGACCCACTGTTCAATTTACTTCTGGACCTTTGGAAGGGCACTTATAGACAGTCCTGCTGCCTATGGCCTGCTGTGTATTTCAGAGGACTACCCTGCTGCACCAAGAGGACTGCCCTGCTGCCTGAAACCTGCCCCGTGCCCTCGCCGACTGCCATGCTGTTTAACCCCTTCTGTGCCATGGACGTAATGCTTACGTCCTCGGCAGCAGTGCTCCTGTGCTGAGGACGTAAGCATTACGTCCTGGCACCCGCCCATGGGGGAAGCACTGGTGCTCCCCCTGTAGGGTGCCAACCTATATGCCTTCACCAGGGGTGGCAGCGGAAGCGCTTCAGCTGCCACCCCGAACACCCCTCCCTTGGCGATCTGATACCATCTGTGCGCGCAAAGGCGTGCCAACGTCATCAGAGCAGGCCGGGGACGCGCTGGAAGCCATCGCTTCCAGCGCATAGGAGGAAAATGTAAGTTCTTCCTCCAGGGGCCATCGGGGACAGCAAAGAGACGTGGGGAGGGAAGGAAAGAGCTTTTCCTTTCCCCTGGTGTCTCTTTGCAGTGCATTCCTGCTGCGCGATCGCGGGTGGGGCAGCAATCGCTCAACAGAAATGGACCCACTAGACCACCAGGGATTTTTTGGGCACTGGGATGGGGCCCCTTGGGCAAGGGCCACTTCCTTCCATAATTTGGCAAACGTTTGCCGTTTTGGCCATATTTTTAGGCCGATCTGCCCACAAGGGGGGCAGAAACCTACTAGACACCAGGGAAATGTTATTTGGAATATGAGGGCTTATCCCCTTTAAGCAAGGGTGCTCCCTCTTTTTTGGGGGGGAATTATTTTGGCTGTTTCTACACCCCTTGGGAGCAGACCAGACATTTTTTTAGGCTGAACAGAAACCCACTAGTCATCAGGGATATGTGTTTTGGCATGTGGGGAGCAGTGTCTTAGGCAAGGGAGCTCCCCATTTTTTGGGGGGCTTTATTTTGGCCATTTCTGCTGATCTTGTGGTCAGATCAGCCACATTTGTAGGTCGATCTGCACTGAAAGAGGGCAGAAACCCACTGTAGACACTAGGGATTGAATTTATTGCTATGTTGGAGTGACCCTTGAGCAAGGGTCTCACCCCATTATGGGGGCTATTTTGGCCATGTTCTGCCCTCTCTGGGGGTAGATCAGCATTATTGTTAAGCCTAGAAAGCCACTAGACACCAGGGATTTTCTTTATATGTCAGAGAGCGGCCCCTTGGGCAAGGGTCACTCCCCATTATGGGGGCATTATGTCAGCCATTTTCTGACCCCCCCTGGGGGCAGATCAGCCTTGTTTTTAGGCCCATCTACCACCAAGGGAGGCAGAAATCCACCAGACACCAGGGAAAGTTTATGTGTGTGTGAAATGGAGTTCGGTTGATGGTCTGCGTGTACTGGCATTTGGCTGGTGGTGTGTGTACACTGGTGCATGGCTCGGGTGTTTGGACTAGGCTGGTGGTGCATGCGGACTGGCGCTTGACTGGTGGTACATGTGGACTGGTGCTTGGCTGGCAGTGAGTGTGGATTAGTGCTTGGCTGGTGGTACATGTGGAGTAGCGCTTGCCTGGTGGTGCGTGTGGACTGGCATTTGGCTGGCAGTGTGTGCAGACTGATGCTTGGCTGGCAGTGTGTGTAGGCTGGCGCTTGCTTGGCGGGCAGTGTGTGTAGACTGGCGCTTGGCTGGTGGTGGGCGTGGACTGGCGGCATGTTGGTGGCTGGTAGCCAGTATGTGTATTGACCTACTTGAGGTGTGTTTGTCAGTCGTCTGATGTTTGGGTGATTGGTGTTGAGATTGGTGTGTTAGTCCTGTTGGTGTATGAGAGTGATGGGCCCTTGAATGGCGCTGTTTGTATATGTAAGTGTTGTATTGTGTTGGGCCCGCAGCTGGCAGTGCGAATGGTTTTCTGTGTCTGACGCATGAAAGGTGTGTGAACGGACTGTAAAGCGGTGGGTGCCTTGACGTGGCTTTACTGCTCACAAGCTGTAGGTCAGTCGTTCTTTGATCTAATGTTAAAATTATTAACATTGACTTTTGCGCATTGTATTTTGTAAAGTCACTGGTAAATAAAAAAAAATGAAATGAACCATTTACTTACCCTAGTGCCAAATCCAACCAGAATGCCTGGGATTGACTAGTGGATGGTGTGCAGTAATCTATTGGTGTTTTTTTGTGCTTTTTACCGACCATGCATACTTTCGCTGTAGTGAACACCTTTTGCCTTCACATCTTTTTGGAAACTGATCACCAAGGGAATAATATGTGATATGTTTGGTGTGGATCCCACACGGTTTGCCTACCCAGAAGCCCTTGTAAATTTGATTAATTGACAAAAACATATTGTTTCCCCATATTAGTGTGTGGGAAAGTTGTGGGATCACTGGACTGGCATAAATTTCCTACCATCCAGCATTCCCCGAGGTCTCCTCATAAAAATACTACTTCACTTGTGTGGGTGGGCCAAGTGCCCGTGGCAGGGAAGGGCCCAAAACATAATGTGGAGGCATCAAATTATAGATTACAAAACAACATGATTTTGCAAGGGGGTCACCTGCGATTTTTGGTCCGAAGCTGGGCAGCCATCTAGGGAAGCCTACCTAACCCAGACATTTCTAAAAACTAGACATCCAGGGGAGTCCAGGGATGTGTGGCTAGCGTGGATCCCCCAACATTTTCTTACCCAGAATCCACATTTCCTACTACCCAGCTTTTCCCCAGATCTCCCAATGGAAATGCTACCTCACTTGTGTGGGTGAGCCAAGTGCCCGCGACCGGGAAGAGCCCAAAACGTATTGTGGAGGCCTCAAACATTTCGATTACAAAATGACCTGGTTTTGCGTGGGGGTCACCTATGTTTTTGGTCCCAAGCTCGGCAGCCATCTTGGGAAACCTACCTAACCCAGACATTTCTAAAAACTATACATCGTGGGGAGTCCAGGGAGGTGCAGCTTGCATGGGTCCCCCAAAGGTTTCTTTCTCCCCTGAAAACATCAAATTTAGCTAAAAAAATGTTGTGTGTGTGGGAAAATTATGGGATCACTGGCCGGCACAAATATTCTACCACCCAGCGTTCCCAGGTCTCCCAATAAAAATGCTACCTCACATCTGTGGATGGGCAAAGTGCCCACGACAGGGAAGGGACCAAAACCTATTGTGGAGGCATCAAAATTATCGATCACAAAACAACCTGGTTTTGCAAGGGGGTCACCTGCATTTTGAGTCCCAGCACAGCGGCCAACTAGGGAAACCTACCAAACCCAGACATTTCTGAAAACTAGACACCCAGGGGAGTCCAGGAAGGTATGGCTTGTGTGGATCCCCCAAGAGTTTCTTACCTAGAATCCCCTGCAAACCAAAAATCCCATTTTATTCACATTTCTGTGTGGGAAAGTTGTGTGATCACTGCGCCAGCACAAATTTCCTACAACCCAACATTTCCCTAGGGCTCCCAATAAAAATGCTACCTCACTTGTGTGGGTAGGCCAAGGTCCCGCAATAGGGGAGGGCCCAAAACGTATAGTGGAAGCATCAAACTTATCGATCACAAAAAGACCTGTTTTGGCAAGGGGGTCACCTGTGTTTTTGGTCCCGGCCTCAGCGGCCATCTAGGGAAACCTACCAAACCTAGACATTTTTCAAAACTAGACACCCGGGGAGTCTAGGGAGGTATGGCTTGTATGGATCACCCAACAATTTCTTACCCAGAATCCCCTGCAAACCTCAAATTTAGCTCAACAAATCACATTTTCCTTACATTTCTGTGTGGGAAAGTTGTGGAATCACTGCCCGGCACACATTTCCTACCACCCAGCATTTCCCCAGGTCACCCAATAAAAATGCTACATCAGTTGTGTGGGTTGGCCAAGGGCCCATGACAGGGAAGGGCCCAAAGCGTATTTTGGAGGCATCAAGATTATCGAACACAAAACGATCTGGTTTTTCAAAAGGGTTACTGCGTTCTTGGTCTCGGGCTCGGTGGACATGTTATGTTATGTTAAAAATACTTATAAAGCGCTCGTACACCAAACGGTTTCATGGACATCTAGGGAATCCTACCAAACCCAGACCTTTCTGAAAACTAGACACCCAGGGGAGTCGAGGGAGGTATGGCTTGCATGGATCTTCCAACGTTGTCTTACCCAGAATTCTCTGCAAACCTCAAATTTAGCTAAAAAATCACATTGAGGTTCTATACTAATGGTTGCAAGAAATGATCAACATAAACTGAGGTATTTCTCAAAGAGACATTCAATACCTGCCACTTATGGTCTTCCTGGTGGTATAGATCTGTTTTTATGAATTTGTGGGGTCAAGTAGAACAGAGGAATTTTCGGTTCAGTATTCTTTAAGACACTCCATTCATCGCAATTGAGCAGTTCAGCATCTCTCCATTTATGTAGTAGCAGGACACTTCCAGAAGGTACATAAGGGAGACCTACAGTGATATAGACAGTGTGCCAAAGAAAACGAGAGGGGAGACCAGGGAAAAGGGGCTTAGAAGGCTAGAATCCAGATACATTTTGGAAATGGACAGAAAGGAACACATAGAGTTAAATGTGAATGAAGAATTTTTTGTACACCTGTAACCCCAATTTCTGACCATGTATGACAGTTTTCTAATGAAATGATGTTATTCCTTGCAGCCAGTCCCTGAGATCATAGGAATTAGATTGTATTTATCGTTTGTTCTTTTATTCTGTTTACCTGTTTTAACTAAGTATTTATGCGTTCTTTTTACAGGAATGCAAGCTCGGATGCAGCCTAATGTAAACATTGAATGTAATGGCAGCCAAGTTAGACTACACTACCATGGTGAGCAACTTGAACCATAAGGGTAGACAGCAGAATTAGCTGGTTTGATATTTAAGTTATATTTTGTTAATTATCATGTTCATAGTGATAGGTACCAATTATAACAATATACATTTAGATCAGAAAAGTGCCAAGTACATATGATTATAACAAATGCCCACTTGGGCTAGATCATCTGTTTGAACAAAAACCCCTGAAGCTGGATTAGCAGCCAGAACATGAGATAATACTGAATTAACGCATGACTCTTTTATATAATTCTTATTTATTTATCTTATATGTTGCAATTGGTGCATAAAGACTGAACTTGCTTCTCAAATGTACTGCTATACAACATGGAAAGTAAAATGAAACAGTGAAATGTAACTGTATATACCTATTCAAAGATGGGGCTGCCAAACATCACATGACCTGTTTAAAATACCAATCATAGAGTATGATCGGCGTCGTGAAATGCATAGATGTCTCTTCCTCTTTGAGGAGTAAACAGAACTGTGATATTAACCCAGCATCAGAGCACCGTGGTTTTCTTTCTGACCATAAAGAAACCAGACTTGCAAAATATATATCTATATATATATATATATATATATATATATATATATATATATATATATATATATATATATATATATATATTCCAACATATTTCGTCCGCAGGGAGTATGGACCATCACCAGGGAGGTCACGGCGTATGGGGGCGGACAACCTCCGTTCGTATCCAACAAAACCTCCAATTCAAAGAACAATGGCACGCCAGACCGACTTCAGGATTTGCTTGTACTTTAATTCCAACACAGAAACAGCATTCTTAAAGTCCTTATGCGTTTCGGCTACGTAAGTAGCCTTGTTCACAGGTGAGCTGTTATTGAATTTGCGGCGTAACTTCCTGTTTTATATGCCTACATCCGACTACCATATTGCTCCGTAGTCATGAAATACTGCAAATCCCAACATGCACTTCGAACAAAGGAGTCTCATATTGATATAAAGTCACTGATATTCCTTTTTCTTATTGTTCTTTATAACGTATATTTTCACAGTGACAGGTAAGCAGTAAAGAGTCAGTTCAAAGTGTACTTGATGTGCTCAATGTTATTAAGCTGTTGCCGTTTTCACAATTCATGGCGGTACCTGGCAGTCCTGAAGTCCGTGCGTGAATAACCGATGTCATTCACCTTCCCTTGCTCGCGCTGATCTCCAAAAATACCCGGCTGGAAACTCCGTGCCATACTGTAAGGAACAGCGTGGGCGGGTCCCACTCCTTTTGATAAACACTCCAACATATTTCGTCCGCAGGGAGTATGGACCATCACCAGGGCGGTCACGGCGTATGGGGGCGGACAACCTCCATTCGTATCCAACAAAACCTCCAATTCAAAGAACAAAGGCACGCCAGACCGACTTCAGGATTTGCTTGTACTTTAATTCCAACACAGAAACAGCATTCTTAAAGTCCTTACGCGTTTCGGCTACGTAAGTAGCCTTGTTCACAGGTGAGCTGTTATTGAATTTGCGGCGTAACTTCCTGTTTTATATGCCTACATCTGACTACCATATTGCTCCGTAGTCATGAAATACTGCAAATCCCAACATGCATAGCCGAAACGCGTAAGGACTTTAAGAATGCTGTTTCTGTGTTGGAATTAAAGTACAAGCAAATCCTGAAGTCGGTCTGGCGTGCCTTTGTTCTTTGAATTGGAGGTTTTGTTGGATATATATATATATATATATATATATATATATATATATATATATATATATATATATATATATTACCTACTGGCGGTCGCCAGTAGGTAGTTATAGTTAGGACCACGTTTCCATAGGAAATCCGCAACATTCTATTTTGAATAACTTTGGCGCCGGTCGACGAATCCTCGCGAATTTTTCAAAATAGGTGGGGCGCTACGCTCCGCTCCTACCCTGAAAGTCTCGGGGGGATTCGTCAAGCGGGGGCTGAGATAAAAGGGGGGTCCCAAAACGCGTTTTTCCCATGCATTTTTCCATAGGACCTTTAGACAGGGCTACAGCCCGAACGGCTGAACAGGATTTAATGAAATTTGGCAGAGAGGTAGTCCCCAGGTCAAGGAAGTGCCTTTTGTAGGTTTGGTGTAAATCTGTTCAGTAGATTCTGAGAAAATAGCCTTTAAATCAATATATATATCTGAGCCAGCTTACGGTGCGCTTACGGTACGCTTACCGTACGCGTACGGTGGCGTGCGCGAGCGCGATTCTGATTGGCTCTTAGATCTTAGTAAACATTCGAATCGGTCGAAACCAGGAAGCGGCGGCCGCCATTTTCTCTCTCGCTTCCTGAGTTGGGCAGCAAAAACGAACCCCAAAAATGTGTAAAGAGGCAGTTTCATGAGATCCTAACCACCCAGCATTGATACAGGGGTCCCCAAACAACCCCCAAGACCAAAAAAAAAATAAATTTTTTTTTCGGAAAATCGCCGATTACGCTTACCGTACGCGTACGGTAAAAAATTTTGTTTAAAAAAAAATATCCACATTCTCCCCACCCCGTGTGCAAATGGTGCCCGCAGGGCACCATTTGTGCATGGCTTATTTCTTGTAAGAAGTTAACAAAGAATACATTTCACAAAGATGCGCAAAATATGTCCCCCATGTGCGCACGGTGCGCGAAGCGCATCGTGCGTACATGGCCCATCCCGCTTAACGTGGGCACGCGGTGCGCGCAGCGCACCGCGTGACCACTGTGCGTGCACGGCACTAACTGCGTAAAGTGGGCGCGCGGTGCGCGAAGCGCACTGCGTGCTCACTGTGCGCGCACGGTGCGCGAAGCGCACCGTGCGCGCACGGAACGAACTGCGTTAACTGGGCGCGCACGCCACGAATGGCGTAAAGTAACTTAGCATTTAAAAAACCTTGCAAATTCACTGAAAAAACCATAGGTTTCACACATGTTATAGTTAGCTGGACATTTTACTAATAAAAAACCAATGAAATTCCCCCGTTATAGTTACTGCAGGCAACTATAACTCACGCGACCGCAATCTTCTGCTGATGACATATGTGTCTTTATGAAAAAAAAATATTTGTAATATATGTAAAGCTAAAATTTAATGGAAGAAGACATGGGCAAATAAGTGTCTAAATACAGTATTAGCATCAGCAGAGGATTGCGGTCGCGTGAGTTATAGTTGCCTGCAGTAACTATAACGGGGGAATTTCATTGGTTTTTTATTAGTAAAATGTCCAGCTAACTATAACATGTGTGAAACCTATGGTTTTTTCAGTGAATATATATATATATAAAACCTACTACCTAGCTATAGTTAGGACCTTGTTTGTATTCAAAAAGAGTTTTTTCTTTTGCCAATATCTTTGGCGCCAATTGACGAATTTTTGCGAAATTTTCAAAACTATGGCCCACTCACTTTAGCTGCTGTCTTGAAATTTTCGGGGTAATCCGTCAAGCAGGGGCTGAGAAAAAGTGGGGGTTCCAAAACGCTTTTTCTCCATGTTAAGTTCCTTAGAAAACTGTTGACGTAGCTACAGCCGAACTGCTGAATGGAAGTACACCAAATTTGGGAGAAAGCTAACTCTTGGTCCAGAGTGCACTCTTTGTGTTAAATGGTTTGAAGCCGCTCAGTAGTTCCTGAGAAATGTAAACATTTATCAGATATACAAATAAGTTCACGGAGGATCCGCAAACCCTCCCAATCTCGTGCCTGTGATTTGATTGGCTGCCAACACTTCAACTAGAAAGTGTTGGCAGCCATCTTGTGACTCGGTTGAACCGAGTCACAAGAAAAAAGGTAAACAAACTATGAAAAACAAGAAAAAGGGGCAGGGTAGAAACACCCTGACTGCCTAGGCCTGCTCAGGGGATCCCACAGGGAAACCCAGGGCCAAAAAAAGCATTTTCTTTTACATTTTTGGCAGGATTCACGATAGATCCATGAATCCGGCCCAAAAACAAAAAAATAAAGCAAGCCTTGTTTCCTTTAAGCCCCCAAGTGGGCCAGGTCCAGAGGGCAATGAAAAAATGTGAAGTGGGAGCCCGCGCAGGTCCCCACAGCCCTGGGGACCACCACCTCCCCAGGGCTTATACATTCAATGTGGGGGGGGCTACTACACCTCCCCGCAGCCCTGGGGACAGCCACCTCCCCGAGGCTATAATTATCAACTTGAATGAGCGGTGGGGCTTCTGCCACCCCACGCAGCCCTGGGGATGCCACCTTCCCGGGCCATTGTTTGTTAAATGCAGGAGGCCACGCGCTCCCTCCCGCAGCCAAGGGGACTGCCACCTTCCCCGGGCTATGTGGAAAATCATGTGTGGGGGGCTCAAGCCCCCCGCACAGCCCCACACCACACCACACCACCTCCCCCACACCACCTCCCCGGGACTACCACCCCCGGGTCCGGCACCAGCAATGTCCCAGGGTGCTCACCCCTGGGACATTGCAGTTTGCTATGGGATGGCGGGAGCACCGCAAACCGTTTTCTCGCATTGAACAAGCGAGAGCACTTTGCTCTCACTTGTTCAAAGCGAGCATACTTTGATTTTTACCCCAGGGAGCTGCATTTTAGCTGCTCCCTGGGTAAAAAGCCATGCCGGCTCCCACAGGAGGCGGGAGCAAGGCATGACTGCGGGGGGCTTCAGGCTCCCCCCACGGTCTCCAAGAAGCTGTCCATGCCCCAGGGGATGGGATCCCTGAGGCTGAAAATAGCCCAGGAGGGGAGTCGCTCAGCCCCCCACACGTTTTCATTTATTTTTTTAAATGGCCAGGCCCTGGGGGATGGGGTCCCCGGGGCCAAAATCGGCCTGGGGAGAGGGCTGCACATCCCCACTCCTTAAATAACTTTTTTTTTAAAAATATGAAATGGGATGGGGTCCCCGGGGCCGAAAATGGCCCAGGAGGGGGCACTGCCCCCTTCCATTTTCTAATTTGAAAAAAATAGAAAGGCCTATCCCCGGGGGATGGGTCCCTGAGACCAAAATCGGCCTTAGGAGGGGGGCCACGTGGCCCCTCTTCTTTTTTAATTGAAAATGAATACAAAATGAGTCAGGCCCTGGGGGATGGGGTCCCAGGGACCCAGAAGTATCAATGGAAGGGGGGGCCACACAGCCTCCCTTCCTACAATTCAAAAACAAAATTGAAAGGGGGCAACTCGCCGGAGGCCCCGCCCCCTTTTTCCTCTGCCACGCAAATACGCCTCCTGGCTGTGCTCTTGGTTGGAGGATGAAGTCCCCATCGCTCTTGAGGGTCCTTGTGGGCCAACTATCCCACCTGTTACCTCCATTAAACCCCATAATGTGGGATTGCTGAGAGGTGCTTGGAAGCCATGACCCTTTTTCCACCACTCTGCAAACACACCTGTCAGTGCACTGCTGGTGGGGCTATGAGGTCCCTGTATGTCCCGAGGGCCTTAGAACTAAAGTGGATTTCATCCCCCAAGCAGGAATGCGCCAGGAGGCGTGTTTACAGAGTGGTGGAGAAAGGGGGCATGGCCTCTGACCACCTCCCAGCAATCCAGCTCTGTGTGGCTTACTAGAGGTAACAGTGTGGCTAGTTGGCCCCTAGGGACCCTCAAGAGGCAAGGGGACTTTCTTGCCCCAACCAAGAGCGCGCCAGGAAGCGCGTTTGCAGAGTGGTGGAGAAAGGGGGCATGGCCTGTGACCACCTCTCAGCAATACCCCTGTGTGGGGCTTACTGGAGGTAGCAGGTAAGCTAATTGGCCCCTAAGGACCCCCAGCAGAAAAGGGAACTTCATCCCCCAACAAAGAGCACACCAAGGGGCGCGTTCACAGAGTAGTGGAAAAAGGGGGCGGGCCAGCTATCATAACTCAGCAATTTTGCTGTGTGGGACTTACTGGAGGTAAAAGGAGGGGTATTTGGCCTTCAAGGACGTCCTTGGTGGCCAACTACCCCTCTTGTTACCTCCAGTAGGTCCCACACAGCAGGATTGCTGTGAAGTTGTCAGAGGCCATGCCCCCTTTCTCCATCACTCTGCAAATGTGCCTCCCGGCACACTACTAATTGGTGGATAAAGTCCCCTTGGCTCCAAAGGGACCTTGGGGGCCAAGAAATCCTCCTGCTACCACCTGTAAGTCCTACGCAGCGGAATTCCTGAGAGCTGGTTGAAGGCTCAGCCCCCTTTCTCCACCACTCTAGATATGTGACTGCTAGTTAAAAAACTTTAGAAATTCACTAAAAAAAACCAAAAGGTTTCAGGGACGTTATATTTAGCAAATAGAATTTAAAAAACCTTAGAAATTCCCACAAAAAAACAAAGGTTACAGGGATGTTATAGTTACTAAATGAAATTTAAAAAATCTTAGAAATTCCCTGAAAAAAACACAGATTTCAGGGACGGTATAGTTAGGAATTAGCATTTAAAAAACCTTAGAAATTCACTGAAAAAAACAAAGGGTACAGGGAAGTTATAGTTAGCTGACATTTCACTCGTACAAAACCAGAGAAATTCAGCCATTTTAGTTAGCTGACCTAACTACAACTTGCACCCCCGCAATGCGCTGCTGATGACATCACATATTGCAACACTCATGACATGATCAGTGGTATCACTGATGACATCTCTGATGACATCACTGATGACATCATCCACATAATCTCTGATGCACCTACTCACACCCCAATGTAATCTTTCATACACCCACTTCAAATTTCAGACTACCATTCTCCAAACCATAGACACACCAGTACCAGTACGTGTATAACCACTCACTGATTGATACAACTACACATACATCCACTCACTCACCCATACAGCCACTCATACACCCAGTCACTCACCAATACAGCCACTGATATATGCACCCATAGACCCATACAGACACTCACACATCACCACTCACCCATAGAGTAAATCACACACCTAGTCAGACACCCAAAGAGTAAATCACACTGCCATTTACTCACCTATACAGTAATACACACACTACCTCACTTATTCATACAGATACTTACTCTTATACAATCACTGACACAAGCACACACTCATTCATGCAGCCACTCTCACAATCTCTAACTCTCACATACAGTCACTTATATACTCCAACACTCACATATACTGCCTTTCACATATGCAGTTACCCCTATACCACTGAGACATCCATTCACTCACCAACACAGCCCTTCACAGACGCACTGATGAACCCATACACCCAGTGATTCACCCACTCACACATCCATGCAGGGAGTCACACAAACCCTCACATAGACACTCAGGCACCCATAGGTACTCAGACAACCAGTCAAAAACCCACATAGAAACTCATGTAGCTACTCATCAACCCATGCAGTCACTTACAAACCAACTGACAGACTGATACATTCACACAGATTAGTCACTCATCCATACATTCACTGAGACACGTATAATCGCATAATCTCTCACTAATACAGTCAGTCATGCACCCACTGAATCATCCACACAGACACTCATACACCCATTCATTCTTCAATACGCCTTGATATATATATATATATATATATATATATATATATATATATAACATCCTTAAACTTTTTAGAAACACTCCCCCCATCTAAAACGTTTAAGGAAGCATTGGTAAATTTGGTCACCATATTAGCTAGTAGATCTGCCAATTTCAACATCCTTGGACATTTAATTCTCCATTTGGAAGATGACCAAAAGAAGGAGAGAGACAGTTTTTTAGCAGACCTAGCAGCATGCCAGCTGCTTCAATGCATCCCTAACGCCACACATTTAGCAAGACATTTGTTTGATCCTGACTTTTCTAATTTACCTGTTATAAAGATCCTTCCTCCTCTCCCTTTGATATGGTCAGACCACTTTCTCGTCTCCTTCTCCCTTTGCTGGAAAGGTCACTCTAAACGGACTGACCCTCAGCCTATATTAAAATGTCCATGGCATAAACTAGATGAAGATCATTTCTGTAACTTATTGCAGGCACAGAAACCGCAGCTGCCCTCGAACATAGATGCAGCACTCGACATCTTCCATGACTGGCTTACTCACTCCCTGAACAGCTGCATTCCGTCCAAGCTTAGTTACAGGGAGAGAACTCAGTCTAACCCATGGTTCAATGAGTCACTGATCAATGCAAGAAAAAATTGTAAACAGCTTGAACGGGCTTGGAGATGCACATATGACCCAATAGCTAGAAGCCAATACCGTGCATCCACCAGGGCCTACCACAAATTGATCCGCAGAGCCAGGGCGGGTTAAGTGGCTTCCAAAATTGAAGAGAGCAATAATCCTTCAAAAGGTATTTTCTCCCTTCTCAGCGATATGAGAAATCCAAAGTTGGCAGGAGAATCTACTATCACCTCTACTACCCAGTGTAATATGTTGGCCAGCCATTTTTTGGACAAGGTGGAGGATATTTATAAAAACTTTCCAGCCTTAAGTGATAATATGAGTAAGATGGAAGGGGAAAAGGACAAGGTGTATGGTAAAGGTGAGACACTTCTCTTCACTTCCCTTTACTGGCGCTCACAGAGGTTGAGTCTCTATGCAATAAAATAAAATTAGGCTCCCCAGCAGACCCTATGAAACTACACCATTTTCATATATTCCACAAACATATATTACCGGTTAGTAGGGAGCTGATCAACCTATCACTGTCCACAGCGACAGTGCAGCTTGCATGAAAGCATGCCAAAGGTGCCCCATTATTAAAAAAGCCTTCCATAGACGCATCTAAACTGGAAAACTAGCGTCCAATATCCCTGCTTCCTTTTTTGGCGAAAGCCACTGAATCCTGGGAATTCCATCCTCACAAAGTACTTAGAGACCAATTCGTTTTTGGATCCCTCACAAAACGGTTTTAGATCACTCCACAACACCGAATCCACCTTGTTGGCAGTGATGGATAAATTACGTTGTACATTGGATGAGGGAAACTCTGTGGCCTTGATTCTCCTCGACCCCAGTGCCGCTTTCGATACAGTATCTCACTAGATCTTATTGTGTCGCTTGCAGGAGATGGGGATAGGTGGCATGGCCTTGGCCTGGTTCAGATCTTTTCTGAAGGGCAGGTCTTTTCAGGTTACCTCACCTCCTTCTTGTTCTCTGGAATACGCTGTGCACTACGGAGTTCCACAGAGATTAATGTCCAGTCCTAAACTCTTCAATATTTACGTACAACCCCAGGCGACAGTGGCAAAAAATAGAGGGTTGTCATTGGTGTCCTACGCGGATGACACATTATCTCTTTCTCAAAAAATTGCAATCATAATCTCATTAAATTTAAAGAAGATATGATGGCAGTAGCAGGCTGGATGGCGGCCAACTGCTTACAGCTGAACGCTAGCAAATCTGAGATCCTGCTGCTAGGGAAAGATAGCCACCTGTGGCAGAACAATGGTGGCCAGGAGCGTTGGGACCTGTACCCTCTCCCAAGGAAGTTGTGAAAAATCTAGTGTCTGGGAGGACAGCTGTCTGTCCTTTGAAACCCAAACAAAAGCAGTTGCAGGGACCTGTTTTGGGATCCTGCGTGGTATCAAGCCCCTGTTAGGGTTCTTTGATTCACAAACCCGCCAGACCCTTATCCAATCAATGATCCTATCTAGACTGGATTATTGAAATTCTCTCTATTTAGGTGCAAATAAAGCTGGTATCCAGCGCCTACAGAGGGTACAAAACGTGGCAGCACAATCACATCTTGCCCTTCCAAAAATGTGCTTGGTGTCAGCACATCTACCCAAATTACATTGGCTGCCAATAGTAAAGAGAATACATTTAAAGACACTAAGCTTAGCTCATCAAAGGCTCACTAAGCTTGCCCCTTTTATCCTTTCCGACCTACTTATGTCATACTTACCAAGACGCATGTTGCGATCAGCGGACACACGCTTAGCATGTATCCCCCGAGTTAATAGAGCACGAGCTGGTGGCCGCTCTTTCAAGGTGCTGGCAGCTACACTATGGAACTCATTACCTGTATCCATCAGAATTATTGACAACCACCTGGCCTATAGAAAGGCTATAAAAACGTGGCTCTTCCTAAACTAATTTGAAAGTCTCTATGCTCAACATCCAGCAATTACTTGACCTGTATCTTGTATCTCGGACTTGCAGCTGACCACCAGACTCCAGTGATCCTCAACAATGTGTCATCATTACAGAAATGAATGGAAATCGGTTACTAAACCTATTCCTACGAACACGGATCTGTTGAAGAGGTCAGAGCACGAGAGGGCGAGGGTTGAAATCTTCGATGTGCCCATATTTAGTGAGTGGAAATACTACCTGCCGAAAAAATACTCATTCCTGTATGACTCGTTTCTACTTAGGGATGGTCGTTACTAGGATGCAATATACGACCCTACAAACTTGGAGATTAATCACAGTGCAGGATGTGATGGCAGACCAGAAATCGAACATCGGACTGTCCAGTTAGTAGTCAGCTTTCCCTCACGGCACTTTTTCTGTCCAATGGCAAAAGGGCAGGAGTGTTTTAAATATAGAACAAAGTTACTGCTGCACATAAAAGCATTGAAAAAGGCGGGATCGCCGAAACGCGTCTGCTGTTTTAAATCGAAGGTTGTGAAGACCGAGAGTGCACCAGTGACTCCCTGTTGGGGATCATTTGTTGGTAAAAAAAAAATAATAATAATAAATAAATATATATATATATATATATATATATATATATATATATATATATATATATATATATATATATATATATATTTTATTGTCCAAACCCACTAACACAAACCTATTGGTATTCTGTGCGAGCAGTATAGTCTGCTTCCCATAACACGTAAATTGCTCGAAAACAAGTTAAATAAATCAATTATTCATCACAATTTAATGTACATGTGTCAGGTCATGAACATAGAGAACATTTTCTAAATCAAAAGCACACTTAGAGGAATCTATAACACTCGGGTTCCAACTAAGTCTCAAAATCTTTCCACCAGTAAACTGATGATTGAAATTAGAGATTTTTTAAACAATTGTACTGATAATCTTATAGTTCTAAGGTTCTTTTACTTGTTGTTTTCTTATTTCAAACTTATTCAACATCCAGAGTCATCTTACAGGTCCACAGTAATCCATTAGGTATGTATTGACAGTAATGGTTCACTAGCACTTTAGCGCATTACGCAATTGAAGAGTGTTCCAGCTTTTAAATGTTGTTCTTGGTTTTCTCTTCCAGGTCACAGCGGCTTCTTCTTCTTCAGAAGTGTCTGACAGGATCAACGCAGGAGAGAGACGAACCTGCCGCCGAGTCAGACCAGTGCAGAAGATGCGGAGAACAAGATGTTGAGTACGCGGAGAACGCCGACTAAGCAGGCAAGTGCAGATAAAAAGAAGACTTCTGGAACAATGAGCAGTCGTTCATGGTACAGCACATAGTCTTCAAGGCTACACACACCACCCATTAAAGGGACCGCTTTGTCAGAACGACGCGCCTGAAGAGTGCCCAACAGCTTTGTTCTTTTAGCCGCTATTTTTTCCCTTTAAACTTTAAAAATTCATAACTCCGGTTCTAATGATTGGATTTTTGTAGTTTTGCTGTGAAATAATATTCTTAGTTTGGGTGTGAAATAATTTTATTAAAATGTACTCTGTTTTCTAAATTAGTGTGGGATTTTTCTTGTGTTGTGTTTTCACTTTATTACTGCTTAAGTGCTGCGGAAATACTTTATACATTGCCTCTAAGTTAAGCCTGATTGCTTTTGTGAAAAGTTCCCAGAGGGTTAAGCACAGGTTAATTCAGTGATTTTTTGTGGTTTAATCTTACAAGGATTGCAGCTGTTGCTTGAATACGATTTCACCCCCCTCAACCAACAACCCAATTTCTCACAATAAAGATAATAGTGGGGGGCGCAGGAGCAAGTTTTGGGGACTTCCCACAAAGAGAGGGGAGAAAGGTGGAAGCAGATTGATCTGAAACACCAGGAGACTGAGATACAACTGTTGCAGAGGTAGGAGGAACACCACTCCAGAGCAGTCCCTGCAGTAACAAGTATGATTTGGTAAGCAAGATTTAATGGCCAACAGAATTGAATGCAGCTGAAAAGTGGTAGAGGAAAAAATAGATAGCAATCCCTTGTGGTGAGCTGAAGTGAGGAAGTTGGAGACATGAGTGAGACCATCTCTGAAGAACGAACAACACAGAAATCCAATTTTAGGGTTTTGAGTGGGTTATTATTGAACAGCTCATGGAAGAACCTGTTAAAGAGTTCAAGGACTTTAAATAAGGAAATGACTAGGGAGCCAGCGAGGTATTCAGATAGAGATGAGGAGTCAGACACTATTTTTTTCAGGCTCACTAACACCACAATAGACTTAAAGCAATGTGTTTACACTGCAGTGAGAAGAAAGAGGCTGAATTAAGTGTATGAGAGGTGAGGGTGCCAGAGGGGAGTTAACAACTTTGATAAGTTAGAAGCACAGGAGGTGATGAGAAGGAGGTAGCTCTTGCTGCCTGATTGGAGGTGATATACTTAGCAAAAGTGTCAGTTATAAGAGTGTTGAAGGTGACAGTGGTGCAAGGTGCGAATAGGCGCGGTTTAAAGGTACATGATAGATGTTCTAGATGTGGCTGGAGTGAATAAATGAGGTTATGGTACTAGTTAGCTCTGGATATACCCAGGGTCCTTGTGAGGGAAACAAGTGAGTATATGGACGTTTCTACAATAAATATACTAACCTTTAGCACCCAGAATATTTAAATTTAAGAGAAGGGCGAGACTCTGATGCTCAAACAAATACCCCAGACTCTTGACACAACAAATGTACAAGAGAATATATAGCTACAAAAGCAACACCTTGCATGGGACACCATTGTTTATCAAGAAGCAAGTTCAAAACTAATCAACCCATTACACTCTTCCAAATCATTTTCCATAACATCAACCCTGGAGAGATGTATCTTCCTTAAGATTGCACTGAAAAGCTTACACAGCTCCTAATCTTTTTCTCAGAGAAAATCCAAATCATTGGAGACAAAATCAATGCCTCGTTGAAACTTGCTCTATTCTTCCATCTATTGAGATCAACAATTACACAGTTTTCTAGTTCACCACCAAAGAATTCAGTAAAATAATCAGCAAACCCAAACTGACAACTTTAATGCTCAGGGGTCAGCAGTAACCATCAAATCTACTTTCGACCTATGGTGCACCTCCACTAATTCTTTCCGTGTACAGGCAATGTGCACATCTGAACAGAAGCGGAAAAAGTGACATCACTTCTCAAGAATCTGCAGCTTGAAACTGCTACTGGATACTAGAATCATTGCATGGCAATGCAACAGCTAAATCCATTACAGAAGACAACCTCTTTTCAACTACTAATCAGGTTGTAATCAAGGCTAGAGCACTGAACAACTTTAAGTTTTACATGGGCCATAGTTATATGCAAAAAAAAAATTCTACATGTACCTATTATATAAATACTCTAAGTTACTCTAAAGGACAAGCACCACGCTCTGGACACTTGTTTCCTGTTTTTTCTTCATCTCTCCATGTATTTCAGCCTTTGTTGTCCTTTGGGCATCATTAATAGCCAAACATGCTTATTATTTATATGGAGAATCGTGCTAAAAAAAGCCAGGTGCTGCAATTCACCCTGTGGGTATCACTAAATTATACAGTCACACAACATCGACCTCCTCTACTCCTGTCCGGATTAAGTAGAGTCCTTGGTGCCCATCAACATTTTTATGTTCAACTCGCGAAATGGCGAACCTGGTGTGTCAGAATAAATTCCTTTTAGATGGTTTCATCACTTTACTATCTGAACAGGTCAAATCACTGGGCTCCATCAAGTTCTCCAGACACCAAGGACGTCCACATAAATCAGACAGAAAACTGGCAAACACACACACACACTCACACCTTGTGCTCAGTGATTTCCACATGAATGCTTGGTTTAGTATTAGTTATTGGATGTATTCACATTGGCAGTGCTCATTGGTTCTGCTCAATCTTTGCTGGACCATTTAAAAGCTGTTACTCTCTGCTGCCAGACTCACTAAACTACGAGACAATTTGACACATAGGTCATAGCCCCAGTCTTCAAATATCTTTACTGTCTACCCTTTTCAGTCACGATGAAGTTCAAAGGACTGAAGGAGTTTTCAGAAGCCCCTGAAGCTCAAAGGTTAAACACTGAAACATAAACTCAGACAGGGCTGTGAAACAGTCGAACCTGCAGTAGTGATCAGCAGCAAACTCCCCTCTCAGGTGCACCTTAGCGAGCCAAGGTCTACATCTACCAGAGTCACGCAGGTGATCTTGTGGTCCTGCGCAATTGTGCACGGCATCTAGAGGCTTTTATAATGACAAGTACATTGACGCACGGGAGGGCTCGCTGGAAACCTTAGCAATCCCCCCCACCCCCTCGACTCCTTCGCAACTTTGTAAAACCCTAAGCCGCCACAGTCCTTCAACGAAGCTCTTAGAGCTGTTCTGCATGCCTCTTGTCTTCTAATATTTATGCCCCAGTCCTTGCCCTTTCCTGTCTCTCTTTCACCCCATTTCAGCATAATCCTTCCCTCGCCACCCTTTCTCGTGTACAGGGGTGCCTGTCGCGGGTACTTGGGCCTCCCACACGAGTGAGGCACCGTTTTTATCGGGAGACCCGGGGGAACGCTGGGTGGTAGGATATTTGTGTCAGCCCAGTGATGCCACAACTTTCCCACACAAAAATGTGTGAAAAAGGTGATTTTTTTCAGCTAAATTTGAGGTTTGCAGGGCATTCTGGGTAAGGAAACGTTGGGGGATCCACGCAAGCCATACCTCCCTGGAATCCCCCGGGTGTCTAGTTTACAGAAAATTGTGGGTTTGGTAGGTTTCCCTAGGTGGCTGCCGAGCACCGGGCCAAAAACCCAAGTGACCCCCCTTGCAAAACCAGGCCGTTTTGAGATAGGCAATTTTCATGTCGCCTCACTACGTTTTGGGCCCTTGCCTGGCGCGGGTACTTGGGCCTCCCACACGAGTGAGGCACCATTTTTATCGGGAGACCCGGAATTCCCAGGGTGTCTAGTTTTCAGAAATGTGTGGGTTTAGTAGGTTTCCCTAGGTGCCGGCAGAGCTAGAGTTCAAAAACTACAGCGAGGCACTTTGCCAAAAAAGTTCATTTTTCACTGCGAAATTGAGGTGTGTCCATGATGCGTTTTGCGCCGTTACCTGTCGTGTGCACTAGGCCGACCCACACAAGTGAGGTACCATTTTTCTCGGAAGACTTTGGGGAACACGGAGTGGGTGGAAATTTGTGTATCCACGCAGATTCCAGAACTTTCCACCACAGAAATGTGGGAAAAATTTGTATTTTTTGTCAATTTTTTAGGTTTGCAAGGGATTCTGGGTAACAGAACCTGGTGGGAGGCAGTCAAGTCACCCCATACTGGATTCCCCTAGGTATCTAGTTTTCTAAAATGTATAGGTTTGCTAGGTTTCCCTAGGTGCCGGCAGAGATATGGTTCTAAAACTACAGCTAGGCACTTTGCCAAAAAAGGGTCATTTTTCGCTACAAAATTGAGGTGTGTCCACGTTACGTTTTGCGCCGTTTCCTGTCGTGGGCACTAGGCTGACCCACACAAGTGAGGTACCATTTTTCTCAGAAGACTTTGGGGAACGCGGGGTGGGTGGAAATTTGTGGATCCACGCAGATTCCAGAACTTTCCACCAGGGAAATGTAGGGAAAATGCGTTTTTTTGGCAATTTTTTAGGTTTGCAAGGGATTCTGGGTAACAGAACCTGGTGGGAGGCAGTCAAGTCACCCCCTCCTGGATTCCACTGGGTGTCTAGTTTTCAAAAATGTATAGGTTTTCTAGGTTTCTCTTGGTGCCGGCAGAGCTATAGTTCAAAAACTACAGCTAGGAACTTTGCCAAAAAAGGGTCATTTTTCACAGCGAAATTGAGGTGTGTCCACGTTGCGTTTTGCGCCGTTTCCTGTCGCAGGCACTAGGCCAACCCACACAAGTGAGGTACCATTTTTCTCAGAAGACTTTGGGGAACACTGGGTGGGCAGAAATTTGGGGATCCAAGTAGATTCCAGAACTTTCCACCACAGAAATATGGGGAAAATGTGTTTTTTTTGGCAATTTTTGAGGTTTGCAAGGAATTCTGGGTAACAGAACCTGATGGGTGGCAGTCAAGTCACCCCATCCTGGATTCCCCTGGGTGTCTAGTTTTCAAAAATGTATAGATTTTCTAGGTTTCCCTAGGTGCCGGCAGAACTATGGTTCAAAAACTACAGCTATGCACTTTGCCAAAAAAGGGTCATTTTTCGCAACGAAATTGAGGTGTGTCCATGTTACGTTTTGTGCCGTTTCCTGTCGCGGGCACTAGGCTGACCCACACAAGTGAGGTTCCATTTTTCACGGAAGACTTTGGGGAACGCGGGGTGGGTGGAAATTTGTGGATCCGCGCAGATTCCAGAACTTTCCACCAGATAAATGTGGGGAAAAAGTGTTTTTTTGGCAATTTTTTAGGTTTGCAAGGGATTCTGGGTAACAGAACCTGGTGGGAGTCAGTCAAGTCAACCCATCCTGGATTCCCCTTGGTGTCTAGTTTTCAAAAATGTATAGGTTTGTTAGGTTTCCCTAGGTGCCGGCAGAGCTAGGGTTAAAAAACTACAGCTAGGCACTTTGCTAAAAAAGGGTAATTTTGCATTGTGAAAATGTGGTGTCTTCACGTTGGGTTTTGAGCCATTTCCTGTCGTGGGCACTATGCCTACCCCTACAAGTGAGGTACCATTTTTATCGGGAGACTTAGGGTAATTCAGATTTGTAAAGGAACTGTTATTACCTATTGACTTTCGATGCACTTCTGAAAGACATTGTGTAAAAAAGAAGTCATTCTAAAAAATGACTGATAATTCTCATGCTAGTATGAGTATTCCCAATTTCGGAAATGTGCAAATATCTACTGTTTCTAAACTCTATATTTTGTTCACATTTCAGAAATACATAGGTGTCTTTCATACCGATTTTTCCATGTACACATTTTTACAGAAAAATTACTATATACCCGGAACATAATAAAAAACCCTGCAAGTTGCTGCTCAGTTTTTGGCTCTGGGTTCATCGGGTTCTTGTTGATCCTACAAGTCCTATATATCCCCACAACCAGTAATGTCCAGCGGATGTAACGGTATATTGCTTTCAAAGAGCTGTCATAATTAGAAAAAGTTACAGGTGAAAACGTTGACACAAAAGGCTTTTTTATTCAACAAATTTTCAATTTATCCTATATTTAACTGTTAGTTTCTATAAAAAAACCTTGATGGATCTACACAAATGACCCCTTGCTGAATTCAGAATGTTGTCTACTTCTTTAAAATGTATAGCTTTCCAGGATCCATTATTGCTTTTGTACCCATTTCTACCATTAACTGGAAGGAGGTCAAAAGCACAAAAAATAGCAAAAATAGGCTATGTCCCAGAAAAATGCCAAAACTGTGTAAAAAATGTTGGGTTTCTGACAAAAGTCTGGTATCCCCTAAAAGCTGGGAAAATGGTGATTTCAGCCCCAGAAACCCTTTTTTGATAACACTTGCAGGGAAAAACCCAGAAGCTTTCATTTGCAACCCGTTTTTCCCATTTTCCCCCCAAAAACCTAAATTTTGCTGTATTTTGGCTCATTTCTGTGAACCCTCCAGGGGAATCCACAAACCCTGAGTACCTTCAGAAGCCCCATGATGTTGGAAGAAAAGGACGCAAATTTGGCGTGGATACCTTATGTGGTCAAAAAGTTACAGGGGCCTCAGCACGCACTACCCCAAATAGCCAAAAAAGGGCGTGGCACAGGAGGGGGAAAAGGCCTGGCAGCGAAGGGGTTAATGCAAGTAATGTGCACTCTCAAGAAATCCATTTATGTGCCATGGAGAACCCCAGAGTATGGAGCCCCATCACAAGACTCTGTTCCTCTCATTATTTTTTTCAGTTTGGCCAACAGACATTTTTAGCTATCTTGCCAGCCTTGTGCAATACAAAACCCAAGCAGATACAGAGGTATATACACACAGAGAGGGGTTTTGGGTCAGCTGTTCTATTCTTGTTATGTTCTATTATTAAATGTTGTTGTTTTAAAAAAATATATTTTCCATGCTCACGCTGTGGCTCACGTCTCTTTTTCTTGCCCGAGACAGCTGGCGTCTCCCTTTCATTCTACATTCGGTTCTGAATAGAATTATACTTTTCATTAAATACGTTTAAACACTGTCGGTTTTATTTGGTGCTCTGTTTGTCACATGCATGAATAGTGTTCTTTGTCACTCTCCTTATGTGTATCGTGTTTGATTCGTAATATCAGTCATCTTTATCTTTTGATTCAATCTATCTGTCATTCAAATTTTGATTTACCGCATGGTTCAGCCGACTTCCGACTTGGCTCTCTTAACCAGTGAGTGGCAGCAATTTTTTTCCTGGTAGAGGTACCAGGACGAACCATTAAACCCAACAGGAAACTCAGTAATATCTATCCAGATTTTTCCTTAACACATGTGCATGTCCTCCTAAAAAGAAGTGTACTTCCGTGTCAGATCTATTGGACCAGTATTTTGTTTTGCAAATTTATTTTTTTAATTTCCATTCTGTATCATGTTTTAAATTATATTGAATAATCCTTGTGTATTTAAAATATATTGGGCAAACGTGAGGCTACAGTAATTCAAAGCCTATAGTATATTTTCCAGTGAAGTGCATTAAAACAGTTTTGTGTGCACCTGTTCTAGGTATGTTTGCCTGCTTGGAAGCACCATTACTGTTTTATTCAAATTACAAGCAATGGTCATTTCTGTTAATTTTGTTTTTATTGCAAGCATATGGCTGCCGGGTTTAGGCAGTAGCATACATTCTTATTTGTATCCTCTTTATTATTGTGGCATACTGCTTGCAAAACAAAACAAAACAAGCATTTGCAATGCAATAGGTCTCGCATTTATAAGAGTTTGAGCTATTGGCATTGTAAAATTACAATGCCTTTTATTTATGTTTTGGTTTCAAAACAAATAAAAGGCATTGTCATTTACAATGTCAGTAGCATAAACTCGCATAAAAGCAGTGTGTGGAGCGCAGCAGTGTGCCGCGTGCAGCAGTGTGCCGCGTGCATCTGTGTGAGGCGTGCAGCAGTGTGCGGCATGCAGCAGTGTGCGGCGTGCAGCAGTGTTTCGTGTAGCAGCGTGAGGCATGCAGCACTGTGACATGCAGCGGCGTGCAGCAGTGTGCGGCGTGCAGCAGTGTGCTGCGTGCCGCAGTGTGCGGCATGCAGCAGTGTTTCGTGTAGCAGTGTGAGGCATGCAGCACTGTGGCGTGCAGCGGCGTGCAGCAGTGTGTTGCGTGCAGCTGTGTCGTGCAGCATGCAGCAGTGAGTAATGCAGCAGTGTGCAGCAGTGTGTGGCGTGCAGCAGTGTGCCAGTTGCATCAGTGTGTGCCGTGCAGCAGTGTGTGGCGTGCAGCAATGTTTCGTGTAGCAGTGTGTGGCGTGCAGCAGTGTGTGGCGTGCAACAGTGTGTGGCGTGCAGCAGTGTGCGGCGTGCAGCAGTGTGCGGCGTGCAGCAGTGTGTGGCGTGCAGCAGTGTGAGGTGTGCAGCAGTGTGTGGCGTGCAGCGGCATGCAGCAGTGTGTGGTGTGCAGCAGTGTGAGGCGTGCAGCAGTGTGAGGCGTGCAGCAGTGTGAGGCGTGCAGCAGTGTGAGGCGTGCAGCAGTGTGTGGCGTGCAGCAGTGTGAGGTGTGCAGCAGAGACACGTGGAGGGTGAGGACAGACACGTGGAGGGTGAGGAGAGACACGTGTAGGGTGAGGAGAGACACGTGTGGAGGGTGAGCAGAGACACATGTGGAGGGTGAGCAGAGACACGTGTGGAGGGTGAGGAGAGACATGTGTGGAGGGTGAGGAGAGACACGTGGAGGGTGAGGAGAGACACGTGTGGAGGGTGAGGAGAGACATGTGGAGGGTGAGGAGAGACACGTGGAGGGTGAGGAGAGACATGTGTGGAGGGTGAGGAAAGACACGTTGAGGGTGAGGAGACTCATGGCGGGTGAGGAGAGACACGTGGAGGGTGAGGAGGGTGAGGTGGAGGGTGAGGAGAGACATGTGGAGGGTGAGGTGGAGGGTGAGGAGAAACAGAGTTGGAGGGTGAGGAGAGACGGAGGTGGAGGGTGAGGTGAGACGGAGGTGGAGGGTGAGGAGAGACCGAGGTGGAGGGTGAGGAGAGACGGAGGTGGAGGGTGAGGAGAGACGGAGGTGGAGGGTGAGGAGAGACCAAGGTGGAGAGTGAGGAGAGACCGAAGTGGAGGGTGAGGAGAGACCGAGGTGGAGGGTAAGGAGAGACCAAGGTGGAGGGTAAGGAGAGACCGAGGTGGAGGGTAAGGAGAGACCGAGTTGGAAGGGAATCAGAAGTGGAGGAGAGAGAGAGGTGGAGGGTGAGGAGAGACAGTGGTGGAGTGGGGGGGAGGGGAGGATATCACTTTTACTTCCTCTCCTAGTGTAAGGTAACGTCCCCACCCCACAGGCCCTGCCGGGGCCGAGAGCAGATCACTGTTCGCATCAGCCGTCACCCGAGACCGCTCCGTACTTGTTGGTAAATAGAGGTTCACTATCTGTTGATAATGGGATTC
Source organism: Triturus cristatus (assembly GCF_964204655.1). NCBI lineage: Eukaryota > Metazoa > Chordata > Amphibia > Caudata > Salamandridae > Triturus > Triturus cristatus. The sequence goes on along the minus strand of NC_140581.1, from coordinate 762,432,169 downwards.
ACTTGGGGGGCTGACTTACCTCCTCCACCCCCAGGGCCAACACTGAGAAGGCATCAGAGACCTGGTGCTGCCTATGCTGCAGTACTGCGAGAGAGAGACATGGAGGGTGAGGAGAGACACGTGGAGTGTGAGGAGAGACACGTGGAGGGTGAGGAGAGACGTGAAGGGTGAGGAGAGACGTGGAGGGTGAGGAGAGACCTGGAGGGCGAGGAGAGACACGTGTGGAGGGTGAGGTGAAGGGTGAGGAGAGAGACGTGTGGAGGGTGAGGAGAGACGTGTGGAGGGTGAGGAGAGACACGTGGAGGGTGAGCAGAGACACGTGTGAGGGTGAGCAGAGACACATGTGGAGGATGAGCAGAGACACGTGTGGAGGGTGAGGAGAGACACGTGTGGAGGGTGAGGAGAGACACATGTGGAGGGTGAGGAGAGACACGTGTTGAGGGTTAGGAGAGACATGTGGAGGGTGAGGAGAGACACGTGGAGGGTGAGGAGAGACATGTGTGGAGGGTGAGGAAAGACACGTGGAGGGTGAGGAGAGACATGGAGGGTGAGGAGAGACACGTGGAGGGTGAGGAGGGTGAGGTGGAGGGTGAGGAGAGACATGTGGAGGGTGAGGTGGAGGGTGAGGAGAAACAGAGTTGGAGGGTGAGGAGAGACGGAGGTGGAGGGTGAGGAGAGACGGAGGTGGAGGGTGAGGAGAGACCGAGGTGGAGGGTGAGGAGAGACAGAGGTGGAGGGTGAGGAGAGACGGAGGTGGAGGGTGAGGAGAGACCAAAGTGGAGAGTGAGGAGAGACTGAAGTGGAGGGTGAGGAGAGACCGAGGTGGAGGGTAAGGAGAGACCAAGGTGGAGGGTAAGGAGAGACCGAGGTGGAGGGTAAGGAGAGACCGAGTTGGAAGGGAATCAGAAGTGGAGGAGAGAGAGAGGTGGAGGGTGAGGAGAGACAGTGGTGGAGTGGGGGGGAGGGGAGGATATCACTTTTACTTCCTCTCCTAGTGTAAGATAACGCCCCCACCCCACAGGCCCTGCCGGGGCCGAGAGCAGATCACTGTTCGCATCAGCCGTCACCCGAGACCGCTCCGTACTTGTTGGTAAATAGAGGTTCACTATCTGTTGATAATGGGATTCACTTGGGGGGCTGACTTACCTCCTCCACCCCCAGGGCCAACACTGAGAAGGCATCAGAGACCTGGTGCTGCCTATGCTGCAGTACTGCGAGAGAGAGGGATGGGGGGGCGGGCAGAGGAAGAGGAGTAGGGATAGAGAAGGGACAGGTGGGGAGAGAAAGAGGAGAGAAGGGACAGAGACAGAAAAGGAGCAAAAAAAGAATTAGAGAGAGTAAAGAGGAGAGTTGGGGAAAATGAAAACATTACGAGAGAACATGTAGCAAAGAGGTGGAGAGAGAAGATGGGAGAGAGTAAGGACGCACCAATAGATAGGGCAGGGACAAAAAGAATCGAAACAATACAAAAGTATTTTCCAAACTCGTAAATAACCACGGGCCAAACAACTGATCTGCAATGAAGCATCCGAATCCGGTATATCGTGACGTTAACCATGCAATAAAAAAAAACAAAAAAAAAAAACACGTGTACACCATGTTGACCCTTTTCCATGCAACGTATTCTAAAACGCCATTCTCATTCATACATTCACAGCAAACCTGTACACAAGAGTGACAGAAAATGTGGTATTAGTGTTACATTTTTGTTTACATCCATACCCGCTCACTTATGCAATTAAAGGATTCATGACCACACGGTTAAACAAAACGTACTGATTGGCCTTGCCGTGAAGGAGAAACACGTGTTGACACACACTCCCGATCTGTGAAACATTCACCCCACTTTCTCGAAATTGAAACCAGTGCATGTGTCCGACGAACTTCCTGCCGCTTATCTGAATGCACCAGTGGCAGAAGATAGTCCCCATCTTGCAACAACACAATTAAAGGGAGGCATGTCTGTCTCTCCCCACCGCCACATGTCTCTGAGTCTTACTGTCTCATGCGAGCTCTCCCTCTAGGAGACAGCTGACACCGACTCTTCCCCTGAGACAGTACGGGATATGCGTGTGTGTGCATAGTGTGTGTGTCTATATGTATATATCTGTGTGTGTATGCATGTGTGTGTGTTTGTATGTGTATATGTTTGTGTATGCTTGTGTGTGTTGGTGTGCAAGTATGGGTGTGTCATTGTGTTCATTTTTAAAACGCTTACCTCGTGGAGCTGACATTACCACCGTTGTTGCTGGGGTCCACACGCTGTCTGTTCTCCGCTGCCGGCGTTTGTTGAATTACGCGTCCGCCGTGGGGGGGACTACAGCTCCCAGCTGCCCTGTGACTTCCTGCTTAAGCCCACTTCCTCCTTGAAAGCGCCCGGAGGCGCATAAAGATCGCCTGCCCCTCGGTGGAGCGGGGGATTTAAAACGCTTACCTCGTGGGGCTGACATTACCTCCGTTGTTGCTGGGGTCCACACGCTGTCTGTTCTCCTCCGCTGCCGGCATTTGTTGAACTACGCGGCCGCCGTGGGGGGAGACTACAGCTCCCAGCTGCCCTGTGACTTCCTGCTTAAGCCCACTTCCTCCTTGAGAGCGCCCGGAGGCGCATAAAGATCGCCTGCCCCTCGGTGGAGCGGGGCATTTAAAACGCTTACCTCGTGGAGCTGACATTGCCACCGTTGTTGCTGGGGTCCACACGCTGTCTGTTCTCCTCCGCTGCCGGCGTTTGTTGAACTACGCAGCCGCCGTGGGGGGAGACTACAGCTCCCAGCTGCCCTGTGACTTCCTGCTTAAGCCCACTTCCTCCTTGAGAGCGCCCGGAGGCGCATGAAGATCGCCTGCCCCTCGGTGGAGCGGGGGATTTAAAACGCTTACCTCGTGGAGCTGACATTGCCACCGTTGTTGCTGGGGTCCACACGCTGTCTGTTCTCCTCCACTGCCGGCGTTTGTTGAACTACGCGGCCGCCGTGGGGGGAGACTACAGCTCCCAGCTGCCCTGTGTCTTCCTGCTTAAGCCCACTTCCTCCTTGAGAGCGCCCGGAGGCGCATAAAGATCGCCTGCCCCTCGGTGGAGCGGGGGATTTAAAACGCTTACCTCGTGGAGCTGACATTGCCACCGTTGTTGCTGGGGTCCACACGCTGTCTGTTCTCCTCCGCTGCCGGCGTTTGTTGAACTACACGGCCGCCGTGGGGGGAGACTACAGCTCCCAGCTGCCCTGTGACTTCCTGCTTAAGCCCACTTCCTCCTTGAGAGCGCCTGGAGGCGCATAAAGATCGCCTGCCCCTCCGCGTCGCGGAGGCGCGCGGGCGTCGCCGGGCTAAGCCCGGGCAAAGGGCGGGCCCTCTGTGGCCCTCAGAGGCACGAGGAGGTCGGGCTAGGCCACATCCATTGGCAGAAACACCAAGGTACTGTAAGCTGACTAATTTGCAAGCCAATAGTGGCCCTCTCGTTAGGTTGGAGTGGTGGATAAAGTCCATAACATCTACAAGTTGGATGTTGTCTTTGCTCATTATAGCCTGGGGACTCTAATTGATACACTTGATGTGCCCTGACTTCTTGGGCAGTGAAACACTAAATTGTGATTATTATTTGGCCACTCTGCTTTGTACATATTGGGAGAAAGGGGATTTTGACTGATAGGGTACTATGGCTACCAAACCCAAAACAAGATCAACCAAGAGGAAAGCAAGTACCCCGCTGATTATCAAACAAACTGGACCTGATATTGCTAACTCAGTTGGACATCTAGCACCCCCTACTGCCATAGATTTGATGTTACGAAAGGTCATTGGGGCGGTGGATGGGGAAATTGAGCGCACCCAGAGACGCCTATCAATGACCCCCACAAATAATCCCCATATACAAATGCAGAGTAGACTTTCGCGGGCTCCAGACGCAAACCTTTGCGATAGTTTACAGGATAACAGCCCAGATATTTCATTTGAAAATGTACCATGTGGTCAGCCGGTATTAGAGGCCGAGCCACCCTTTTGTCAGGGCAGCAAAAAGACCAATTATACTAAAGCAGAGACTGCCTAAAAGGGGCACAAAGAATATGCACGTAAGAAAATTAAAATCAACTAACAGGGGTGGGAAGACACAATTAATAGAAGATGAGGCTATAGAAGTAGATGTGCAAGGCCCATAAATTCCGCCAGGATGGATTCAACCGGTAATAAGTGATCTGAAAAAACATCTCGAAACCCTCATTACCTCTCAAATAAAACCACTAATTAGCAAATTAGATAAAATCACTAATGAATTGCAAAAACAGGGGAGGTCGAAGGAATCTATAAATCCCATCGCTATTGGAAATTCAACATCAATTGCAACCCCCTCCTCAAGGCCACCTCCTACGGAAAATAACTGCATAAGTAATGAGCCATGTACTATTGTCCAGGTTCATGTGCCGCTTAAAATCACAGCTCACTTGCAGGACAGAGGCTCTATTGAAAACGAGAAAGAACCTAACGTCAAAATCCAGGCCCAGCCCATTCGGGGTCAGAAGCTGCCAGGGCAGGTTGCTTCTCGCAGCCAGGTTGATGAACAACAGAAAGGCTATGAGAGCAAAGGAAAAAGTTTCCCTCCCCCCCCTCGAGTAAACTTACACCCCCAAGCAAGCCCTTATGTTGTGGTATTTGCTGGGGTACCTGAACTCAGGGTGAGTCAAAAAGAGCCATACTTAGAATTAAAAAGCAAGATTATAAATTGGCTTAATATACATAGACCTCTACAAGGAAGGGAAAGGGGAGAAATTATCCATGTGAGGAGAGTACCATGGTTGGGGATCAGAGAGAAGGATATTGAAGGGGACTGTATAATTGTAAATTTTAGGAATCCAGATCTAGTGGATTACATATTGGGTGACTAAACAAAAACTCAACCAGTACTATACAATCTATGCCTCTAGGTTACTTCTATCCTAGACACAGAACTACATACCCCTTGGCCTATAATCAGGGCAGGAAGGAAGGAGAAATAGATGGATATAGGATGGGAAATCCTGAATATAGTCACTTTCCACCATTAGATTTGGACGGCCCGCAGTGGAAGAACAGATTCAGTCCCCTTCAATACTTGGATGAAAATGACTGACTAACCAACCTAGATACACAATTTGTGGGGAAAGAAACAAGAATGACCATGGATACCACTGAATCAACTCCTGCCGGAAGGTATATACTGAACTCCCAGGAAGGCTTCCGACAGAATCAAAATGGGGAGATGCAAGATCCCCTGCCTGAAGAGAGGGAGGCAGATGACCTTTATGCTTGTGGTTTAAATCTGACCGGGGAACAGGGGGGTAAGGTGAAAATTACATCTTGGAACATAGCAGGCTTAGCAGGAAAAATAGCTAACGTAGATTGTAGGAACCAATTAAGGGGTTCCCACATAGTAGTTTTACAGGAGACCTGGGCGGTTGAGCCCGATCTTTACCATTTGGAGGGCTATAAGTTATTTTTTGTCCCTGCACAAGAGAGTAGGGCAGGTAGAGCTAAAGGAGGCCTAATAATATATGTCGACATCAATTTAAAGGGGAGATGGACTGTGCCATCTTGGGCCTCAAAAAACCTGCAAGCAATAACATTTCAAGGACAGGGGCTGAGGGTACAATTATTTAATATCTACAATCCAGGCTCAGGAAGCGGCACTAATGCCGTGTTAGAGGAACTTGATGCTAGATTAAAACAGGAAGTCGATCTAAGAAAAGGAGGGGAAGATTCATTTGTCCTCTTAATGGGAGATTTAAATTGTCACCTATGCTCATACTTGATACCGGTAACAATAGATTGGGATCTTTGCCCAGTCAGAAAAGGGCCACACTTCGAGCATAGTTCTGAGGGCATATTACTTACAAAACTAGTAGGTAGTCACTCACTAGTACATACCATTGATTTGGTAATTCCAGGGCCAAAGGGTACCTTGGTACCAACTTTTAAAGGTAGGGGATGTTCGTCTATCATAGACTATATTTTGATATCCGCCTTTGCCAAACAATGGATTAGGAAGGTATGCACTAAATGGAGCCCCTTTAGCGACCACAATCCCTTATCTATAGAAATACTTTACAAGGGTCATGTTGAAATGAATAAACAGTTGGACACTATCTTACAGCCATCAGATCAAGGAAGGCGTTTAAAATGGGCAAAAGTCAATGCCCCGGAATTTTATACCGCATTGATAGTAAAGGGGAAAAAGTGGGTTGAAGAGTGTCTAGATTTTAAAATAGAGGGAGTTGACTTAGTAGCTGCTTTTAGGGAACTAACTAATCTGGCCGAAAAATTATTGGAGGCGAAAGGTCCTAGTAAACCAGGGACCCAACCAAGATGGTTTGACGCAAGTTGTGCACGAGCACTAAGAAATTTAAAATCAAGTCTTAAGGTAAATCCAAGGGACAGAGTGGAAGTGGCAAAGTGCAGAAAAATTTATAAAATCAAGACTAAAGAAAGGAAGGCTACCCTAAAAGCAGAACTATGGGCCGATTTAAGAGAGGCTGGAGAAAACAGGGATTTCACTGAATTTTGGAAAATCATAAACAGGCCCTGTTTCCACGACCATAATGCCCCGGTCCTCAGTACAAACATTATCCCGCAGCAATGGGTGACCCATTTTGAGAACCTTTATAATCATTCTATAGATTCTAAACACAAAGGGGATTGGGATGGCAAAAGGAGTTGGGTGCAGGATTTCACACTCGCTGAGATTATTCAGGCAATCAAAGGGTTGACTCCAAATAAAGCCCCAGGGCCCGACGGCACCCCTCCAGATTTGTACAGAAGCAACATTGACTTGTGGGCGCCAATTCTAACGAGGGTGTTAAATGCAGCTATTAAAACAGGACTTCCGAGGTCGTGGTCCACTGCCCTGATTGTACCTATTTTCAAGAAAGGAAACGGGGACAACCCCCAATGTTATAGACCCATATCACTGATCGATGTCTCGGCCAAGATACTGGGGCGGGTGGTTTTAAATCGTTTGATGGCCTGGACTGAAGAGCACCACACTATAGTGGATACCCAGTACGGTTTCAGAACAGGAAAATCGACCAGTGATCAATGTTTAAATTTATACTTACTGGTCGCTAAATACACGAGAGCGAGTAATGGCACCGTTTATATGGGATTCATGGACCTGGCAGCGGCCTTCGATAATGTGAATAGAAGTAAACTTTGGGAATGGATGAGTACTTTGGGGATTGACCGGGGACTTATAAATATCTTGAGAGAATTACACTGGAACACCACAGCTAGGGTTCGCTTTAGTATGGAGGGGGGCAAACTGACTCCTTCCCATGCTCTAGCGGAGTAAGGCAGGGGTGCATTCTTGCCCCCTTCTTGTTCTCATTATATATTAATGACCTGGAGTCATGCCTCATAGCCCAGGCAGTTGATTGTCCCAAGGTAGGGAAGTGTCAAATACCGGTACTATTGTACGCGGATGACGCGGTCCTGCACGCTCGGACACCGAGAAGTCTTCAATCTTTGATTAATGGATTTGTGGTTTTCATGGAAAAACTAGACCTTTCCGTGAATTTGACCAAGTCCTTTGCATTGATTGCAGGCAAAAAACCTACTAAAAAACCTGTGTTCAAAATCGGGACTCACACCATGGGCATTGTAACCACCTTCCCATATTTAGGCCTATTATTTGATGGCAAGATTCAATTTGATACACTACTCGAGGAACATTGTACTAAACTGGCTTCCTCATGTGGTGCAATCATGAACTTTGCCCAAAGACTGGGACGTTGGTCCCCAGAGCAAATAATGAGCTTATATAGCTCAATAAGCATAGCCAAAGCAGTATATGGAGCCGAGGTATGGGGTTTTAGGGATGCCAAACAGCTACAATTAGAGGAAGATAAATTTATTCGTAGAATCCTCAAGATTCCACATTCAATATCAGCTGAAATCGCACATTCCAAACTCGGAATCCCATATATTGTAGATCAGGTCAAGATTAGACCGGTCCTGGCTTGGCTTAGTATTTGGGCCAACCCGGAGGCAGTATTAAGCAAAGAAATTCTTTCTGACTGTATACAAAGGGACAAAGGGATGTTAATCCCTTGGCTAAAATACGTCAAAACAACTTTAGAGTCCATAGGCCAGCACACCCTCTTTAGTACCCCTGCCTTAATCTCAAGGAATAGCAAATCACAAATTAAAAGACTGTTGCTTGATAAATTGGAGATGCTTAGGGAGACTAAAGCTTTTGCACTAAAACGCTCAGTTGTAGCGCACTCCCTAGTTAAAGAGGCAGTGGGTATGGAACCCTATCTATTCTTGATGCATAATCAGCAGGATAGGTTTTTAATGTGTCGCTTTAGGCTCAATTTGTTGCACAATATTTTATTGTATCCGTCTGGTTTTACTGTAACTATTGAGCAGAAGGGTGCCTGCGGCTGCGACAATATGTCTCCGCAGGACACCCTTCATTTTGTATTGTTATGCCCATTTTATCGTTTGCCTAGGCGTATGTTTCTGGTCGAACTTTTAAAAAACTGAAAATTTCGTCATGCTAAAATAGCCCTGTTGTTCCTTCAGAGAGCAAACGACATGCATACTTTATGCTCAGTAATAAGCTTTCTGAAAGCGGCAGTAAGATTAAGAAACACCAGAGACTAATTTATCTTGAATAATATATCGCTTTTTATATGAATTGTAACAGTCTGACCAATGGTTATTTTTATATTTATGTAATATAAAATCATATGTGTTGTTGTGTTTTTATAATATGTACTTTTTATGATGATTTTTTTAACCATCGAAATAAAGAAATTGATTGATTGATTGATTGTGTTCATTTGTCTTCATGGATGTGTACACATATGTTTGTGTGTATACCTATGTCTGTGTATGCATGTTTGTGTGTATGTATATGTGTTTGAGTATGTTGGTGTGTGTGCTTGTTTATATGTGTATGTGGGGTTGGTGTGTTGGTGTGCATGTATATGCATATGTTTATGCATGTCTGTGTGTGTTTGTATATGTTCATATGTGTGTGTAAATGCATGTGTGTGTTTGTATGTGTACATAGTTGTGTATGCATGTGATGAGAGGGAAGAGTGCACTTGAGGGCAAAGAGGAAAACATACAGGGAAGAGTATCAATCAATCAATCAATCAAAGCATTTATATAGCGCACTACTCACCCAGAGGGTCTCAAGGCGCTAGGGGAGGGGGGTCCGCTACTGATCGAACAGCCAGGTCTTGAGTTGCTTCCTGAAGGCGAGGTGGTCCTGGGTCAGGCAGAGGTGGGTCGGGAGGGAGTTCCATGTCTTGGCGGCGAGGTAGGAGAAGGATCGTCCCCCTGTGGTGGCTCTTCGAATGCGGGGGACGGTGGCGAGGGCGTGGCCGGTCGATCGAAGCTGGCGTTTGGGAGCGTAGAAGTTGAGGCGGCTGTTGTGGTATCCTGGTCCTTGGTTGTGTAGGGCTTTGTGTGCGTGGGTGAGGAGTCGGAAGGTGATTCTTTTGTTGACCGGGAGCCAGTGCAGGTCTCTCAGGTGTCCGGAGATGTGGCTGCGGCGGGGGATGTCCAGGATGAGTCGTGCTGAGGCGTTCTGGATCCGCTGAAGTCTTTTCTGGAGTTTGGCGGTGGTGCCGTAGTCCAGACGGCTGGTGACGAGGGCCTGGGTGACCGTCTTCCTGGTCTCGGTGGGGATCCACCGGAAGATCTTTCGTAGCATGCGCAGGATGTTGAAGCACGACGAGGAGACGGCGTTGACTTGTCTGGTCATGGAGAGGGAGGAGTCCAGGATGAAGCCCAGGTTGCGTGCGTGGTCTGTTGGTTTGGGTGCATTGCCTAGGGCGGGGGGCCACCAGGAGTCGTCCCAGGCGGAGGGTGAGGCTCCCAGGATGAGGACTTCCGTCTTGTCCGAATTCAGTTTTAGGCGGCTGTTCTTCATCCATTCGGCTACCTCTTTCATCCCTTCGTGGAGGTTGGCTCTGGCGGTGGCGGGGTCGTTGGTGAGGGAGAGAATCAGCTGGGTGTCGTCGGCGTAGGAGATGATGTTGAGGTTGTGCTGGCGTGCGATGTATGCGAGGGGGCTCATGTACACGTTGAAGAGGGTAGGGCTGAGCGAGGAGCCTTGAGGAACGCCGCAGATGACTTCGGTGGCTTCAGATCTGAACGGGGGAGGCGGACTCTCTGTGTCCTGCCGGCGAGGAAGGAGATGATCCACTCCAGTGCCTTCTCCTGGATTCCGACGTTGCTGAGTCGCTGCACTAGTGTACGGTGGCAGACAGTGTCGAAGGCCGCGGAGAGGTCTAGGAGCATGAGGGCCGCTGTTTCTCCATTGTCAAGCAGAGCTCGGATGTCATCGGTGGCTGCGATCAGGGCGGTCTCGGTGCTGTGGTTGGCCCGGAAGCCAGACTGCGAGAGGTCGAGGGATCCGTTCATCTCGAGGAAGGCGGCCAGCTGCTTGTTGACGGTCTTCTCGATGACTTTTGCAGGAAACGGGAGCAGCGAGATGGGGCGGTAGTGCTTGAGGTCGGTGGGGTCGGCTGATGGCTTCTTTAGTAGAGCGCTGAGTTTGGCGTGCTTCCAGCTCTCCGGGAAGGTAGCGGTGTCGAGGGAGGTGTTGATGATGTCCCGCAGGTGGGGTGCGATGACAGCGTCGGCCTTGTTGAAGACGTGGTGAGGGCAGGAGTCGGTAGGAGATCCGGAGTGGATGGAGTTCATTGTGCGGACGGTGTCTTCGGTGCTGATCGGGGTCCAGGCGCGGAGGGTGGTGGTGGGGGGCGGTGGTTCGGTTGTGGCGTGCGTCGGTTGGGAGCTGAAGCTGTTGTGTATGTTCGCGATCTTGTTGTGGAACTAGGAGGCGAGGGAGTTGCAGAGGTCTTGCGATGGGGTGATGTTGTTGTTTCCGGCGTTGGGGTTGGAGAGCTCTTTAACGATGTTGAAGAGTTCCTTGCTGTTGTGTGCGTTGTTGTCCAGTCGTTCCTTGAATGCGGTTTTCTTGGTGGTGCGGATGAGTTGGTGGTGTTTACGGGTGGCGAGCTTGAGGGCAGTCATGTTGTTCGGTGTTGGGTCTCTGCGCCAGGTTCTCTCGAGGGCTCGGCAGTTCTTCTTGGAGCTCTTGAGTTCGTCGGTGTACCATGGGGCTTTCTTGCTACCGGGTCTGCTAGGCGGGGTCTTCAGGGGGGCGAGGTCGTCTGCGCAGTCGCTGATCCACTTCGTGAGGTTGGTGGCCGCTTGGCTGGGGTTCGTTGCGCTGGTGGGTGGGTTCTTGCTCAGGGCGGTCGCGATCTGGTCGGCTGTGATCTTGTTCCAGCTTCTCAGGGCAATGAGAAAAATACAGAGGGAAAAGCACGCGAGGGCAGAGGAAAAAATACAGAGGGAAGAGTCCATGTGAGGGAGGAGAGAAAAATAGAGAGGGAAGAGCTCATGTGAGAGCAAAGCGAAAAAAATACAGAGGGTAGGGCGCATGTTAGACCGGAGATAAAAACATAGAGGGAGGCGAGAATGTGAGAGCAGAGAGAAAAATATAGAGAGAAGAACACATGCGAGGGCAGAGAAAAAAATACAGAGCGAAGAGCACATGTGAGAGCATAGAGAAAAAATGCAGAGGGAAGAATACATGTGAGGGAAGAGTGCACTAGAGGGCAAAGAGGAAAACATACAGGGAAGAGTATGTGAGGGCAGAGAGAAAAATACAGAGGGAAAAGCACGTGAGGGCAGAGAGAAAAACATAGAGAGGGAAGAGCATATGTGAGGTCTAGACGCCTTACACAATTGGCGCCCTGAGCAGCATTTCCTTTTCATGCCCTGGCACAATCAATCTTACATTCTATGTCACGTCACTCAGGAGTACAACCTCGAATGCTAAACACTGACCAATGAAATTATGTGGCGAAACACCAGCCTATTCAGTGTCATGGACCCCAGGGCAAGTAAGTAAATGATCCCCCAACCTCCTCAATATGCTACAGTTATATTAAATACACAAATTATCAGCGTTCGTGGACCCTGGTGCCACTGCACCTGCTGCACCAATTGAAGAAACGCCCCTGGGCAAAGGTACACAAACAAGGAATCAATGACTGCCGACCTACCGGAACCACTGCAAAATGATAAAATAAAAATACTTTCCACAGAACATTTACGATGGAATGCATAGAAGCGCTGCCATTATAGCATTATTAATAGAAGATCGTTGCTACACGTTTGTTTTTGAAGTGTCGAATTCTAACCTGGAGAGTGAGGATGGTATATTTTAGGAGGGCTGAAGAGGCGCATGGCGTGGGATCGCGCTAGCATGCATCACAGCTCACAAACCTCGGACACATTAGGGGCAGCGGAATGTACAACATACAGAAAGTATGTGCATCACCACGTCGTTACAAAATTGCAGAAACCTGATGCTTTGGTCCATCACCACCCCCTTTTGTACCGCTTTGTTCGCCATAAGTTGGCATGGTATGCTCAGACGTTGAGTCCCTTGCTCACTTTGCCACTGGATTCAAGCAAGCCTGGCTGAAGACGGCTGAAATGCCAGAAACCGGTCCTAGGAAGCTTGTTTCTGGCCCAGGGAAGGCATGGCTTGGCAGTTCGGGCTGGACTGTTCCCATGAGGCACAGGGTCAGACTGATTTGCATATGGCCATGTCTGAACTGGGGTGGTAGAGTGGGCTAATGAACGGTGATGGATCAAACCCAGATCTGTTGACTGGGTGTGAGTGTTTGATTGGTTCTGATGCTCCGTCCATCACCACCCCCTTTTGTACCGCTTTGTTCGCCATATGTTGGCAGGGTATGCTCAGACGTTGAGTCCCTTGCTCACTTTGCCACTGGATTCAAGCAAGCCTGGCTGAAGACGGCTGAAATGCCAGAAACCGGTCCTAGGAAGCTTGTTTCTGGTCCAGGGAAGGCATGGCTTGGCAGTTCGGGCTGGACTGTTCCCATGAGGCACAGGGTCAGACTGATTTGCATATGGCCATGTCTGAACTGGGGTGGCAGAGTGGGCTAAGGAACGGTGATGGATCAAACCCAGATCTGTTGACTGGGTGTGAGTGTTTGATTGGTTCTGATGCTCCGTCCATCACCACCCCCTTTTGTACCGCTTTGTTCGCCATAAGTTGGCAGGGTATGCTCAGACGTTGAGTCCCTTGCTCACTTTGCCACTGGATTCAAGCAAGCCTGGCTGAAGACGGCTGAAATGCCAGAAACCGGTCCTAGGAAGCTTGTTTCTGGTCCAGGGAAGGCATGGCTTGGCAGTTCGGGCTGGACTGTTCCCATGAGGCACAGGGTCAGACTGATTTGCATATGGCCATGTCTGAACTGGGGTGGCAGAGTGGGCTAAAGAACGGTGATGGATCAAACCCAGATCTGTTGACTTGGTGTGAGTGTTTGATTGGTTCTGATGCTCCGTCCATCACCACCCCCTTTTGTACCGCTTGGTTAAAACATGGCCACAATGTTATCAACTACTGCAGAAGAAAAGATGGCTGAATGGGAAACGTGTGGAAGGAGAGGCGTTTTCTTGTTTGAGAACAAGGCTGTAAGATTACGACGACATTTAAAAGTCAATTGCTTCACTTAAGGCGAGAGTTTATTATTAAAGTAAATTAAAGGGAGTGGACAAAAATAACCGGTTCCTAGTCGGGAAAGATGGGTCTAATGAAGCAAAGGTGACCCAAAAAAGATGGACTTACAAAGGGATTTAGGACAGTGAAAAGGAATCGAGCAGAGCATCAAAGGGCTGGGTGAGAAGGGAGGGGGGAATGCAAGGGTCAAAGCGGCGAAAGTGAAAGTAATCGAGCAGAGCATCAAAGGGCTGGGTGAGAAGGGAGGGGGGAATGCAAGGGTCAAAGCGGCGAAATTGAAAGTAATCGAGCAGAGCATCAAAGGGCTGGGTGAGAAGGGAGGGGGGAATGCAAGGAGCAGCTGTGCACGGGCACGCCATCGTGCACTCAAGCCCTAGGCCAGCAAAACCATGTGGGTAGCACTTTTGAAAGCCCACTTACAAAATGTCTCAAAGAGACAGCTTTCGCTGTCTCAGCGAGACCTAAAAACGCAGCCATCTCACCAGCTTGCCAATACTTGTTTACTTTCTCTGACATTCATTTTGACTTCAGCAACGCTGGGCTCCATAAACTGCAGCTAATGACTTTGTGTTTTCGTTTCATGACAAAGTGCAGCACTCTTTCAACAACTGTTTAAAGCAAAGGTGCTCAGTATAGCAACTGTTTAAAGCAAAGGTGCTCAGTATAGCAAAGAGCGGCTGGCAGACTTGCACTGCTGCTTACAGAGATGGATCAATGAAGCATCACGATGAAACCGCACCATAGATATTATGTTGGTAGTAGGCAAAATATATTAAAGTGTGGAACCATGTTACGACACAGATAGGATTACAATGGTCACATCCTTTGACACTTTATTTGCACCCATCACACAGAATTAGGTAGGTAATCCATTAACAATGAAATATATAGAACATCAGCTCACTTCATACATTAGTTATGAGATGTGCATTTAAATGGAGCAATAATTTGAAGGACTGTCTGGTATACACGACCGAAGGACATTATACTATTACATAGTGCATTGTTTTCTTAGTCTTTCCTTGTGCATCTTTAGAATGGAGGAGTATACCGAACACTAGTATTGCTTTGGATACATATGCATTTTATACACATGCCCAAAGGGGGGGGAAGGGGTGCTGATACATTTTGATTAGCCCTCGGATCACTGCCAATGTTATGCAATTTAAGGGAGATTGCACACCAAATGATCAGAGGTCAAATGATAGTTAATGTCAGGAGTGAGAAAACCCAAGAACAAGTGTGGCTGCTTCATGTCCCCAAACTGCAAGATACTCTAGCCACTGCTAAGTCTAGAGAGGAGTCTAAAGGGTACATTCACAAGAACTTATCTCCAGTTCATCTCCACCTTAACGCATCAAAAGTGGAGCTAGATTTAACACCCCATTCACAAGCTGGTGCAAACTGCAGACAACACCAGTAATCCCGCGATAACGGCCCCAAAATTTAATGCCACGGCAGACAACACCAACTAACCCTAATGAGATGCAGAGTAGGCGTTCCCGTGCAAAAACACACGAAAAAACCACAACACCACTTTCACAACGAACTGCCAGATCTGCGATGCGAACCAAAAACAGGCGATAAGCCGCGGTAGCAGCAGGTATTTAACCCCTGCCTCCTGCAGGGGGAAAGCCGAATGTCTACCTGCAGTAGGCAACAGAGCCCCGCACACAGCCACACCCGAAGAACATACGACGCCATGGAGCTACTCATCATGCAGCTCGGAGCCCCAACAGGGCCACAACACCCACCGCCACCACCCCCAGGCCCGCCACCACTCCAGGACCCGGACTCACCCCCCCCCCCCATTGACCACCACAGAGGCAGCGCAGAGTAAGACAGCGGACCTACCGAAAACGCACCAGTCTCACAGACCTAACGCCCGAGTAAGTCATTGCCCACTAAAGGTTCAAAAGGACAACCATGATCCGCATCATGACCCACATTGGCCACAGGTTGACGGTCCCAACACAGCGGAGAACCAACATCCCTCCGCAGACAAAGCTGCTGGCTGTGCTGCACCTGTTAGCCTCTGGTACCTTCCAACCAACAACTGCCAGAGTCGGAGGGTTCTCACAGCCATCCTTTTCAAAGTTCATCCCACCTGTCCTGGATGCCATCCTCAGCTTCATACCCCAGTACCTTCACTTCCCCCACACTGCACAGGAACAGCAAGAGACCAAGCAAGGCTTCTACATCATAGCTGGATTCCCGGCCGTGTTGGGGGCAATAGCCTGCACACATGTTCCACTTGTGCCCCCTGCGGATACTGCACACCACTACCACAACAGAAAGCACATGCATTCAATCAATGTGCAGGCAATAGTGGACCACCGGAGAATGTTCACCAATGTCGTCGCAAACTACCCCGGCAGTGTGCACGATTCCTACATCTTCCGACAGTCCATCATCAACCAGCGCTTCCAGGATGGCACATATGGAACTGGACTGCTCGTTGGTAAGTGCCAAATCAACACACAACACACCTCAAAGCCACCATCACACAACGCACAATTGTGGGAATGCACACGTGACCAAACCACATACAACATATCAATCAACATGCCCACCTACCAGACACGACAACACTACTCCATGGGGATCCTGGGCTACCCCTGCACACAATACAGCTATATCATGGCAACACAGCCACACAACAGCTGAACGTGTGTAGATGTGGAATGCAGCCGTGTGCGAAGGATGCAAGTGACCCGTGAATGGGAATGTACACAACGACAAGTGAGGCGTGGATGTGCAGGACAGACATGGGTATTCAAACCACAGATATGTCCAGGCAGACCACAACTGCTGGTGACTGGAGAATAGTGAACAGTGGACATAACCATGTCACCCCAGGCCATGGGTCAGATTGCGGAAATGTCGCTCGCTGTGTCCCACCCTGTGTGTGTGAACATAGTGGGTTGGCCCTGAGTACGCCAGGGCTGCGCAGGGTTGTGGACAAAAACCCCGTGACGCAGAGCGTGGTTCTCTCCCGGAAAGGCCAACGTCACTGACAGGGTGCGCCTCGCAGTCCACCACGAGGCCGACGCCGTGAGCAGTGGGGGATGCGACCCTGTGCGCCTGCTGCACCCAGGACATTGATACCCAGACCAGGCCTGCCCGCCCCAGTGCCCCAAGGCTGCACAGCTCACCTGCCGACAACGTCTTGTATCAAAGAGGGCCCACCATGTGCCGGGGCAAGCTCCAAGCCCCAGTCCCGCGACCTCTGCACCCTCCGCAGACCATCGCTGGCACCCACGACGCTGGCCCACATCACTCCTTTCTCATTGACATACTCCACCGGCATCCTCTTCGTACCAGTAGGTCCCACATGTGGAACTGTGTCCTGAGTCCTGAAGGGCAGTGTCCCCAAGTCCATGGCAGCGGCCACAGCACCAGACTCCCTTCGATCAGTGAGGCATAATTCCATATCGTAGGCCTGCGACACGTGGTGCCACTAACCCTGTTCAACGCAAGCCTGCGACTCGTGGTGCCACTAACCCTCTTCAACACAAGCCTGCGACAGGAGGTGCCACTGACCCTGTGCGCCGTGAGTGACTGTCAGCCTCTGGCAGAACATCGTTGGTGTCTGAGCCTGTGGACTGGGGGTTGTCATCAGCAACTGGCAGGTACGGACTTAGTGTCTGTCATGAGTCTGTGGCATTCATATCCGCCATGTTGCCGGACACAGCTGGCATGTGCCCTCTGCATCATGCCCTGGGGGTAGACCTCCCATTCTCCCCCGTGACACTCCGGGGAAGGCACCTATGACACATACGAGACCCTGCTCTGCCCTCATGAGCCTACCCTAGTCTCCCGCAGGTCAGTGTCCCGTGGCGGTGGGCCCGTGTCGGCCGCTGTGCATCCGGGGCCACTAACCCTGTGCGACTCAAGTGATCCCCCCTTGTTGTTCTGACATTGCATTTCTGTGTGCCTGATGACTGTTGGAGTTGTTGCCAGCACCAGCTACTCCCTGAGGGCTGGCTTGCAGCCACCCCCCACACAGCCAACACAGGTGTCACTGGATTAGTGGGCCTGCCATCACATCCTGCCGAACCAAGAATTGACTCTTTTCTCCCTGCACTGTCACAGGTGATAAAGGATATGCACTCTGCCCTTGGATGTTGACACCCCTCCGAGACCCGAACACACCCGCCCAGAGGCAGTACAATGCGGCCCACATACACACCAGGGGCATAGTTGAACACACATATGGCGTGTTGAAGTCACGTTTCAGGTGCATGGACGGCACAGGTGGAAAGCTCCTGTACAGCCCGGACATCGTGTGCAAGATGATCGTTGCATGTTGTGTGTTGCACAACATCTGTGTACGCACCAATGCCCCATGGATCCCAGTTCCAGAAGTACCGGATGATGATGGGGACGATCTGGCAGATGGCCCACATCCCACTGCAGCTGCGGCAGGAATGGCCCGTAGGAACACCATCATTGAAAATTACTTCTCATGAGCATGTGACAATGTGGCCATCCCTGGCAATCATGGGACAGTACAAAATGTCCATAAGCACAGCATGTGTGAATAAAACATATTTGCAGGTTACAGGTTGTACTTGTACATTGCCATGTCACAGTTTCCTGCTGTGCCAGATGTGATTTGTCATGTTGTGCACATTTGTGGCACCAGTTGTGTCCTGTGTTCTGTTGTGGAGGTGTTGCTGTTTGTACCGGGATGTTGTCAATGTCGTGGTGCACTTTATACTTATGTGCGTATTCTGCACAGTGGGTGATTCGCTCCTGCGGCTCTGACATGTCTGCCACTGGTCCCTTTCATGCAGTGTGCCTGTCAGTTCTGTGCTTCCACGGTGCTGAGGTGTTGCAGACTTGGATAACTTGTGCTCTTTGTCGAGTTGTGACCCTTAAGCACAGTTTGTCCACAGATGCGTCGTTGATGTCAGGGGTTGTTTGTGCAGGTGGTTGTGTCTGAGTGTGACCTGCTTCTTTCCAGTTGTGGTCCGCAATCAGCCACCTCAGTGTTGTGCCATGTACATTGTCATGGTGATTGGACTGCAGCCATGCTACTCGCCATGTGGTGTCTCTTGCATTGTCACTGTGGCTGACGTATATGCATGTTTGCTGTGTTTCGCACGTGTGCATGTGTTGGTTGTGTGCTTGTTGATGTGTTGTGTGGGTGCCCCTTTGGGCACATGGAGTAAGTGGCACTACTTGGTGTTTGTGTGTGTGCTGAAGTGTTTCGGTGGGATCAGGGACATGATCCTGAGTCATTGTGCGTGTGCAGTGTGCTCTGCTTAATTGTGCATGTGTGCCATTGGGCCCATCTCCCCCCATCCACCCACTTACCTGGTCAGTGCGCACCCTGTTGATGTGGTGTCGGGTCATGTTGGACAGTGTCTGGATCCCCGACTCCTGTCACCGTCTCCCGACTGGTGACTGTGGCCGCCATCTTCTCCATTTCATTAAGCTCCTGGTGTTTTGCTCCGGGGTGCATTGCTGCTTTCATGTTGGCCACGAGCTTCTGCTTGGTTTTGCCATTCACATCAGTCCAGGGCCTCTTGTGCTCTTCCATTGTCCTCCTCTGCCATGCGACGGCATTCACATGGTCCGAGGTGGTGTGCCATCTTTGCCTCTTTGTTGCCAATGACACGTTGGAGGTGACGTACAGTTGGTGGTGGTGTTCTGGCTCATCCGTGGCGAGAATCGGGTTTTCCTGGCGACTGTACCCCGTCTTCCTCTTCTCATTGGCCTTCCATGGGCCCAGTATAGGTGTTCCTCCGTGGGGATTGTGGGGTTCATGTTGTCCTCTGTAGTCGGTCAGGGTGCATCCGTGGTACTCCGCAGTTGATGTCGTTTTTTAGTGGCATTTTCCGTAAGCTGTTCTTGTGCTTTTTCCCGCATTACGCACGGGTATTGCTGGCCTCTCGCTGGTTGTCACTGTTTTCTTATCGCGTTTGGGCACATCGCGTCTTTTTACGCATTGGGGTTTGTGTTTTTATCTCCAGTCGTGGTGGTTGTATCGCAGACATTGGCCGCGTTTTCGGCGTAATATCGCATGGTACCGCCGTGTTGTGAATTCCACGTTGACACAGGCTTATTATCCCATGATAGGCTGCGATGTGTAAAGTTGCGTTAGCATCTTTTGGTGATGTTTAGCACACGTTCTTGTGAATATACCCCTAATTGGGGATGAGTGGGGATGAGAACAGTTAATGAGGTTAAGAAGGTGCACAGATAGTGTATTCACAACAACAGCGTGGAGACTCGTGCTAAAAGGGAGGACACAATGCCTACATGTTAAAATGTGGCAATCATAGTCATTTATCTTCATCTAAATTCTGATCTGCAATAGGAAAGGAGTGCAAGAATTGGGGAAGTTAGGACATTTTGCTAGTATCTAGAGAGACATAAGGAAAGGGTAAAAGGGAAAATGGCCTGAGTGCTGGAGGATAAGGACTGAGCATGTTCGAGTTATAATAGCAATAATGGTTCCAATGATAGAAGAGAAGTAATCCCCGCATTTATGGATTACAAGGACAACAAAAGTGAAGTGGAGGTTAAAGGGCCTCAAACGTGCTGATTGAAGTGGACGAGTTAGAGCCATCTGAAATATGGCTGAAACATTTAAGGGGTGTAAAATTGAGTTTGAGATTCATAGGCAGATGTGCCAACATCTAATGGTATGTTGTGATCAAAGGAATGAGATTTCTTGGGTGAATGAACAATGGAAAAAATGTCTTTTCAATTCAGAAAGTAGGAAACAAGGACCAGTGATGATAAAAGCTGAAGGCAATGAATGGGTTGTGAACCGTTTGTAGAAGTGTTTTCTGGAGGATAGGGGTTTCTGGAGGTTTTCATCCACAAGATCAAATTGAAGTATTGATTTGTGCTTGTAAAACAAAACTTGAGAGGGGTGGTGTTAAATATAAAAAGAGAATTGAAGGTACTGCTGGTAAATTTGATTAAGGACGGAGGTATATGATTAAGGACGGAGTTATAAAGGAAGTGGACTCTTTGGATTGGATATTACCTTTAGTTTTGGCCTGGAAATTGGACACATTGAGGCTCTGTATCGATCTGCTATTCTTAGGACTGTGCTGGATTAAATCTATGTACCTTCAGTTTGTGTGCATCATCTACTTCTTAAAATATACCTCAAAGGCCAATATTATGGAACTTACCACAGTGACAGAAAATTGTCCCTACGGGCATTGTACTATGTATAGATTGTCAAGTAGTACCAGTGTGGTTTGTAGAAATAATAAAGTATGTCACCAAATAAAACATACAAACTGTAACATCATGATTGTAATTTACCAGATAATGTCTCTATATAAGAAATACTACGTGTGGATGACCCGCAGAGTGGTGACGGGGGGAATGCAGGAATCTAGCAGCCCCATAAAATAGTGAGGCATCACAAGCAAACTGCTAAAGCATGTCAACCAGTTAGCTCATGCGGAAGACCTTTTGAACAGACGGTGTTGGATCATATTCTGTCCCCTTGTTCAGGGCTGTATATATGAGAAAGCTAATTAACCAGTTAAAAATGTATCAGACATTATTTTAGTGTTGTTAAACTGTAAACCTTTAAAACGTGCACGATATGCAAACGTGCTCAAGTTGTTCTTTTTGTAAAAACAGAAAAAAAAATTGAAATAATTTTCAACTGCTGGCAATTACTGTTTTGTTGTATCTTTTCCTTAGCTAACAAAAGCCTGCAGCGGTTTAGCAGAAGTAAGTGTTTTCATTGTTTTTATGCATAGCTGCCTTTCAGCATGAAACGTGCAGGAATAATGACCTGCAAATAAATTAATGAATGTATTGTATTCTAGAGTCGTTATTCTACTTCTGGTGAAAACAATAACATAATAATGAAGGCTTGCAGATCATCATAGAGTATATGTATTTTAACGATAAAAAAATGTCTGGAGGGAAAGCAAGAGAAGTGTTTTATTTTTGTGTAACATCTTTTCTAGACCTCTGCTGACAATCTTATGTATTAAAAAATTGTCACATTTTGTTCTGTATCACGCGTATTGTTCAAAACAGTAAAAATGGATTCAAGTTTATTGTCAGTAACATTCATGTACTTGAGTTCATTCGGAGCTCTTTTTGCTAAGACAATTCCTTTTGTTGCTTACTTTTCTCCAGGGCTCTTTCTAGATCATTTTGCATATTTGCTCCTTTGCTGCCAGAGCTCATTTAAAAATCATTTTGCCTTTAGCTTCTTTGAATATTTTAATTTGGTGTTCTCTTTGATTGGCAGGCTTGCTTTTACTTACTTGGCACGTTTGTACTTTTGGCTTGTTTTTAGGGGTGGGCGGAATTTGCGGAATTAACCTCCGCAAATTATCGCGAGATTGCAGAAAATCTCCGCAAACACGCCGGAAATATCGCGAAGATGCGGAAGTTTTTTGCCGCCTGTTCGCGGTATTTTTTGCGTGTTCGCGGGTCGCCAACTTACCCATGCGGTCGCTCATGGGCGCGGCCATCTTGTTTTCACTTGTCCCGCCCTCTGGCGTTGTTTACTTCCTGTTCCGGGTCGCGCAATGCATGTTCGCGGTCGATATTTCCTGTTCGCGATCGCTTTTACTTGATCGCGTTGCTTTTTGCTTGCTCAGGGAGAAAATATCGCGCGAACTTGCCCACGTGGTCGCAACGGGCGCGGCCATCTTGTTTTCCACTCTATTGCATGGTTCTGGGGCCTGATTTTCAATCCTCCCTAAATCTTTTCAATCCTTTGTTTATAGCCACTTTTTTCGGATCTTTATTACTTATTATTTCTCTAACTATTTTCCTGCCTCTATATTTTTGGTTTTTGTGTACCTTTTTTTTTGTTTTTTAGCTACTTTTTCTCTTTGTATTGCCTGCTATTTATTTCCTTTACTCCTTTATTTATTTTACCTTTTCTTTCCCGCCCCGTCCCCAGAACCATGTCCAAGGGCAGGGCTGTTCGCCGGCGCAGCCAGAGCCGCGACCGCCTTCCTTGCGGAAGGCGGCGCCCACAAGGGGTGCATGCACGGGCCTTATTTGGGGAGGCGGAGTTGGCTGCACTAATTTTCTTTGTGCAGCGCCACCTCCCCTCAACCCTGGCAGCAGGTGGCAGGCCTGGGTCCGGGTACGGCCTCCGGGAGCGTCGGCAGCGGTGGGGGAAGGTGCGCCGGGCAGTGTCTCGCATCTCTGGGGTCCGGCGCACCCAGGCACAGCTGACGCACCGGTGGTCCGACATCCTGGACCGTGAGCAGGACCTGCTGGACCTGCTAGGAGTGGAGGTCCCGGGGCTTGGTGAGTACCTATTTAATTATTACAACTTTGTGTCTGTTCTTCTGCTCTATGTTATATATTGCGAATATCTTTTTTTCCTTCCAACCAGATAGAATGTTGCTGCTTGCAATACATTCCAGGTTAATAATGTTTAAAAGTCTTCTGTGATTATGACACAGGTGCTCTTCTGCGCTACTACTAATCTTACTTGTTTGCAGCTTTGCGTTTGCGCTTGCTTAGCGTGATTCTTTACGAGTTTATTTTAGAGAAATTAAGTTACGTAATGCTACAGTGACTCATGTCCACTCCTTACTTTGTCCTGTCACTAATAGATAGGGGCGGATTGATACATAGGTTTAGGTACTTTGTATGAGCTTCTAATTGGTTAGTGGTATGCGTGATGCCCCCTCACTCAGTTACGTGACGTGCTGCTAGTACGCCAGTCTTTAGAACCTTTCTAGTTTGTTCAATGAGTGGAGGTAGGCTTTGCAGTTACTTAGCAGTAGCAGATGAGCATCAATCAAACCAAAATTGTGTATATACAAAAAATGTAGTCATGTTAATGTGTCCTCCATGATTGGATCATACACATTGTTGAGGAATACAGTCCAAATGCATACTTAATGTACAATTGGCATGCCTGGAATAGGTGGGCTAGGTTGGGTGGTAGGTTGTACTAATACTTAGGCTTACTTGTAACTTAGTTTTCTGGAATCAGAATGGAAGAATGGATTACTGTTGATAAATAGTAACTTAAGTAGTCGAACTGCGAATCCCCCGATATTACATGTTGACCAGATGAGATCGGTCAATGTAGTTATTGCAATTGTTTAGATAAGTGTTTTTTGACCGTTGTTGAAAAAAATTGTATTTGCTTAAGTTGACACCATCCATCAATGTTTGTCTTTCTTATATCTTTCCTGTTCATCAGCACCCAGGGGCAGACGGGCAGGGACTGGGCAGTCGGCGGGACAGGAACACCACGAGGAGGACACCGCTGAGGGCTCCTCTGCTGGCCCCAGTAAGTCTTCTTGTTTTTAATAATATTTCTTATTCCATAACTTTTACTGCCCCATTTCTCCCGAACTATAGTGTGTTTCCAAATGCTATTTTTTTACCACCAATTATCCTTCGATCTGTACGGTTTCAAAAAGCTTATCCCTGCCTCCGCTACGATGACTGAGTACTACTACATACTATCAGTCTGTCTGTCTGTACTGTAGTAGCTAGTCTTGCCCAGTGGCACTCTTTGTGAAAGGTTGTAATATAAAACTCATATTCACCAGTAGCTCGTACAATCCGTTGGGTCGTTGTCTTGTACTACTTTTTACTCTTGTTGATGTTTAGGCTTTGAAAATTCACAGCAACAGCCCTACCAGATTTCTTAATATTTTGATATGATACCCTATAGGACATACAACTGTTGTAGGGATCTTGCACATACATTTGCACCAGAAAATAGGATGTTGGTGATGGTAGGTTGGACCTTCCTTGCACACCTCAATCAGAAATTCCGCA
Organism: Triturus cristatus; assembly: GCF_964204655.1. Lineage (NCBI taxonomy): Eukaryota > Metazoa > Chordata > Amphibia > Caudata > Salamandridae > Triturus > Triturus cristatus. Next base: position 762,407,865 of record NC_140581.1, on the reverse strand, counting down.
CCCACCACAATTCCACTGCTTGACTATAGTACTGTCTTGTCATACCTATTAGGTCTCGGAACCCTCCCCCCAAGACAACCAACAAGTAGACAACCCAGAACATTAACACACCCAACCTCTGTCGTGGAAGCAATTCACATGCACACCCTTACTTTAATTTGCTCAATCGTGTAAGTTAGTCCACTCCACACCAAATACCACGAAGTCTATGTAAGTTTAAAATTTTTATTTCAATTTGAGAAGGTCTGTACACTGTTATCTTAGCAGCACCAACCGGCAAATCAATAACATTAAAACAAAATACATTGTTACACTAATACAGTTGGGAATTAAATCATGATAACTGAAGTGGTGGAAGGCAGCACCACCATCCCATAGCAATTTAGTTTATATACATTTATAAATGAAGATGTGAGTGAAGGGACCCCTCACCTCAGAAGAACCTAGTACTGGTAGTTGGTGCATCGTTCAGAAGCTCTGGTTCGTAGAAGCGAATCTTGCGTCTGTAATGCGAAAAAAGAAATGGTGTGCGTTAGTATATTGCAACTTGCAAGCATTTCTCAGCCGTGCCAAAAAGTGTAGCATCTATGGATAAGCAATATGGACTAACAGTAACAGTAGTACACCAGTTCTTCCTAAAAAAGTGGCTGGTTAATGTTTGTTGACCGCCTGTACGCAGCGCGTAGACTAGACAGTAGCAGTGTGAGGCAGGTCATGTGGGCTCAAAGGTGTCTTAAGAAGCTGCAAGGTAAAGGTAACGTCACATGTGCATGGCTAGGGCTAATCAAGCAAATGCTACAATGATCATATAACTTAGTGTCTACTCTACTACTACCTGATTTGTACTAGTGATTTATGTTAGTATTAACTCATTTTTCAACCTTGCTACTGATCAATAGGGGGGAGGTGTATATGTTGCCTAATAAATGTGTAATGTTTTCTAGGCGCACTACCGACCACCATTGCTGGGGCCAGCGAAGGCGACGCCGAGGGCGAGGATGCGGCAGTTGCAGATAGCAACGGAGGGGGAGTGGCAGCACCAGTGGCAGGCGGTGGTAAGTTAGATTCATAATCTTTAACTATTGTTGAACTTGACAGCACACTCACTGCAAAGGTGTACTGTATGTCTATGTATACTGTAAAGTTGTGAATTAGGGCCCCATTAGGATGGTGGGCGTATTGCCCCCGCCGGGCTGGCTGGAATTCACTGCCGTCACAGCAGGGGCAAACCTCCCGCCATCCCTGTAGAAAATATTCAGACATGTCTAGGCGGAAAAGGGTTCAATATGGCGGTGGTGTCTCTCTCACCACACCGGCAGCCATATAATCTGCATTTTGGAATGCCTTTGCGTGGCGGCATTACCGTCCGCCACGGAAAGGCATGCACACATTGCAGAGTATGCTTGGGGGCCCCCATGGAGGGTACCTACCGATGCTATGGTACCCCCCGACTTTCAAAGCAAAACGTGACAGGCTCCGTGCGAGGCCCGTCATGTTGTGCTTGGAAAAGCAGCACAACATTTTAGCATTGCTTTCAGCAAAGCCAACCAGAATTTAAAATTAAAATAACAGGGTGCGCCCGCCACTGTGCCGGGCGCATCATCCTAATTAATTGTCCCCACGGGACCCCCACCCTTTTTAGCAGTCGGATGGCGGGCGGACAAAGTCCGCCCGCTATCCGATGTCGTAAGTAAGTATGAGTTCTTGGGGACGTTTGAAGAGTGAACTAGAAGACTAGAATTCCCTTTAATTGGTATAGGACTAGGAGCCAGAGTATTGAGTAACCAATGGCCTCATCTATCTGATTTCAACTCCGCTTTGAAAGTTTTATGGAGAAGAGCACCTGGTGCACTGTTCAACTAAAAAGTGTAAGACAGGTGGAAGGAAGAAGGACGGGCGACATTTAAAATGTTATGTACTACTGTGCTTTATTTTATAGTGCTACTCTACCATGCCACTATGTGTATAAATAATTACCTTGTCCTACTGTTTTATTAAGACTATATTTTACAATTGTCGTGTTTTTTTCTTTTTGATACACAGCTACTCCGAAAATCAACCGCAAGGAGTTGGCCGCCAAGGCACGGCGCCGGAAGCTGGAGGCAATCCAGCAGGAATACCGGCGGCTGGTGGTCCTAGCCGAGGAGGAGGAGGAGAGTGCAGCAGCAATTGAAGCCTCCTCCAGTGCCCCGGGCCCCAGCCACCGCCCTCCAGCGGTACGGCGCCACCGTCTGGCGGCTGCCCGCCGCCACCGTGCCATCTCCGGTGCCCCCCCCACTGTGGTTGCAACTGCCGCGGCCTTAGACGCCGCGTCGCCCATTTAGAGGACCAGATTCGTGTCCTCCTCCAGTCCCGCCCCACCAGTTAGTCCCTGTCACTGCCCCTTTTTTAATTCCTGTTTGTTTCCTCACTCGTTTGGGCGTTCTCTATTTCTATGGACAGTCGTTGGGGTTAGGGAGGGGGGTGGGTCAGCTTTTGTGGGTTTAGTTTATTTGTTAGGGTCAATTAAATATATTTTTCTATGTTACATGCAATGTTGTTAATGTTTTGTAGGTGGGGTAACTGTTTTACATCACACTGTTTCTTTGCTGGTGCATGGCCGCCCATAGCGTGTGTTTGATTTCAATAATTTGCTGACTGTATAAGACACAAACAGATAGATGCGACACACCTCACTCATTGACTGGTCCTACTATGCATTCTTTGGAGTGGTGTTTGAAACTGACATCATTGACATGTCCATTATTGATTCTGCCTCCCCCAAACTTCTCTCTTACCGGTGCTTGATGTTTATGTCCAACTGTGGCACAGCACTGGCTGCATGGTGAAGATGGTTTCCTTTTTCATACATGCCATGATTGGGGTGGTGGTGGTAGTATAGTAGTAGTATACACTGGCAGGGTAGCAGCATTTCCAAAAAAAGAAAAGGAGATAGTCAATCGCCTTTGAGAGACTGTTAGAGGAGTAGTTGAATGAAGTACATCACAGAATTTACCGAGCAACAATTATATGTTCAAATATTTGACAAAAAAAATGAATGCTGGATATTATGAGGATAGCCTACTAGACAGAGTTACAAACTATAGTTTTGTCGACTTGGCTATGCCTACAGTCTAACAGTTAGTGCTGTATATGAGGAATGACAACAAACAAATCAAATCAATGCCGGCAATTCATGCTGAGGTATATGTTCCTTTGTTAAATAAAATAACCTGTGAAATATCCTACTCATGGGTGGGCAAGCAGAAGAAGATCATCGCTCTGCATTGAAATTGAAGTAGTGTTGCTTTCACCACATCCGCCCCAGCAAGTGTGTGATTAAGTATTGGTGTACTTTTAATTTAGTTACACCTCGACAATAAGTCACACAGCCCGGGGGAAGAGGGTTAGGGTCCGTTGATTGGATGGGAAGGGGGATTTTGGGAAAGGTTTGACATAGAAAAACAGTATGCATACATAGACAAACAAACGACAATCATTGAAGACTACCATACCATATCCATTCCATATGTTAAGGTATAAAAAAGGAAATGCATGCATGATGAGACCCGGATTACATACACTTCTATTTCTTGTTCTGTTCCGGCCTTAAAACTTTAACAGATAGCAAATAGAAATTTTAAATATTGGTAGTGAAGAATCGTAAACACAGAGAAAACGTAATGATGATTGATAATAACAACTCCAAGAACACACTGTTGTAAAGAATGTATACAAGATATTAATCAAATTTTTTAAAAGAAGTGAAAAGTGGATACTGTTACTGTCTTATCCTGGTCAAAAATGTGGACTGGTTTTTTGCATCTCGGCATTCCTCTTGCTCCTCTCGTCCATCAATCTAGGGTGTGTCGCCTCACCACTCGCCACTGCCCGGCTGGAATAAAAAGGTGATTGATTGGTAAGGTAATTAATATGCATTGTAATGTTTTACAAAGTTTTGGACAAGGCCCGGCCTGTAATTTTAGATTGAAAACCAAAGGGGATATTCAGAAAGAAAGTGAAAACAAATGCACAAGTGATGGTGTAGTGCAACAAGAACACTTTCCGAGGTGGCATGTATGCATATGCATCATCTCTACTGTAGTCTGTTTCCAGCATAGACCTTCAACAGTAACAGGAGAGATCAGGCCCACAGTGCTTACCATTAGCACATCCTACGTTACCACTTTAGAGTCCTTTTTTTTTTCTCTCAAAGAGTTGGACAAACGCAAAGCACATTATCCATTCCAGACATAGCATTTTACAGTTAAAGTTAGTAAAATCAATGCACTGCAGTCATCCCACCGCTACACTCTATTCAACTTCTACACAGACATTTGGGTGTGCTGTGGTTGTGGTTCACGTGTTTACCTTTAGGCTTTTCCGTTTTATGCCACTCATGAAACATCCTCCTGACTTCATCATCAGCTCTGATACTTCTACTGACTGAAGATCGGCCTGCAGTACAAGTGTAATTTTTAGAACACAACAAGAGTAGAAATATAAATATTACTGACTTGAGTCATTCTTTATTGTGTACAGAAAGATAGATTAACACTAGTACACTTTGACATCATTCACTTTGTGCACAACAAACAACGCCAACACAAAGATCAATAGCTCAGAGTCAGGTGTCCAATGCATGCCATTAATTATCATCATTTATTACCTGTTACTTCTCATCTTAAGTTAACGGGCCGTCTCTTTCGCCATCATCATGACGGACGGTGCTGTTTAAGTCACAGTCATTTGCATTGCGCAGCAGATTGAGTGAGTGCCCTTCCTGTATTGAATTAAAAGCAATGTATCACCAAGATGCAGGAGAGAAGTACACATTTCTTGTTTGCCAGAAGAGGAAAATTAGTAATTACTAGTGTGTTCTGTAGAAAGTTGATTAGTGGCAGTGCACAATTACATCAATTCATGCGAAACACACCACAAAATCTACATCATTCAGTCTGCTATTCTGCGGCCAATGCATGGCATCAATCATTACCTGTTGCATCTCATCTCGTTAACGCTGCAGGCCGTCTCTTTCGCCATCATCATGATGGACGGTGCTGTTAAGTCACAGTCATTTGCATTGCGCAGCAGATTGAGTGAGTGCCCTTCCTGTATTGAATTAAAAGCAATGTATCACCAAGATGCAGGAGAGAAGTACACATTTCTTGTTTGCCAGAAGAGGAAAATTAGTAATTACTAGTGTGTTCTGTAGAAAGTTGATTAGTGGCAGTGCACAATTACATCAATTCATGCGAAACACACCACAAAATCTACATCATTCAGTCTGCTATTCTGCGGCCAATGCATGGCATCAATCATTACCTGTTGCATCTCATCTCGTTAACGCTGCAGGCCGTCTCTTTCGCCATCATCATGATGGACGGTGCTGTTAAGTCACAGTCATTTGCATTGCGCAGCAGATTGAGTGAGTGCCCTTCCTGTATTGAATTAAAAGCAATGTATCACCAAGATGCAGGAGAGAAGTACACATTTCTTGTTTGCCAGAAGAGGAAAATTAGTAATTACTAGTGTGTTCTGTAGAAAGTTGATTAGTGGCAGTGCACAATTACATCAATTCATTCATGCGCAACACACACAACAAAATCTACATCACTCAGTCTGCTTTTCTGCGGACAATGCATGGCATCAATCATTACCTGTTGCATCTTATTTTCAGTTAATGGCCAGTCTCTCTCGGCTCTGAAGGAGGATAGCTATAGAAGTCATCAGATTCATGGTCCACTTGTTTTGGAAGGACGAGGAAAGTTTGAATTTGTTGTTACCATCATCCAATCATCATTCATGAGGGAAATGGAATTGACCAGGAGATGCAGTATGATCGAGCGGAGGAGCTGGATTCTGAGGACTGTAGTGTCAAATGGCAGACACCTGAAACTTGTATCTTAAATTAGAAGATTAGAAGACGGTGATAATGCATTGGTTGCGATTCACAAGTTTATAACCGGAACAACAGACACAAACAAAGGGGGAAAAAAGGGAGGAAGACAGTAAGTGCGAGCCTAATTGTCAGGGAAGTATAGCTCGTCCTCAAACTCTGGGGGATCTTCCAGTAGTAGGTAATCATCTGACACAATACTACCGTCACCTGAGCCGCTGTCCTCATCTTCCTCTGTTGATTCATGCATTGTGTAATTCGGTGGTATGAAGTGCTGATTCATTTTGATCATTGTTAACCTCTCCACGTTTTTGGGAGATAGACTGGTCCTTCTCAAGGTTACAATGGAACCAGCAGCACTGAAAACACGTTCGGAAGAGACACTTGCGACAGGGCAAGCCAGATAGCTTATCGCCAGCCTGCTGAGCTGTGGCCATTCAGACCTTTTCCTATACCAATACTGCACTGGGTTTTGATCAACGTACACCTCTGTTGGATCGTCCAGATAGGCCTGGACCATCCGCTCAATGTTCAGGGTTGCTGCTGGTAAGCTTTTGTGCTGTTTTTTCTGTGCATCAGCACTGTGCTTACGGCCCATCTTTACATACCAATCTGATAATGATTGTACTCGGCCGAATGATCCAGTTATTGTTTTTGTAGTCGATGGTGATGGTGAGTGTTGCGATTGTGAGCCAACCGCACTGCCCTCAGCCGACGAAGTTGCACTTGATTCTGCATGGCCTGCTTCAGTATCAGTACTTGTTGTGGGTTGATGTGGCGGGCTTTTAATTAGCAGCCCTTCGTTTTCAAACTTGATGGCTGCTTCAGCTATACAACTTTTGTAGCGGGCAACATCAGTGTCAGAAAAAGAACGGAATAGTCCTAATTTTGCACGTGGATCCAGAATTGTGGCACAAATGTAATGGTCTTGTGACAAAATTTTATTTTGTATCCTTACATTTTCTGATAAGCGCCTGGATAAGCTCTCCACCAAGTCATGGGCTTGCCTTCTGTCCTCTACACCTTTGTAGGATTCAGACACATTATTCAGCTCATGCTCTAGCATTTGCAACAATGGGATCGCTTGGCCCATTGTACAGTCCTCCTTGCTGACTTCACGTGTGAAGACCTCAAAAGGAGACAGCATCTCAGTCAGGCATTGAATTAGGGTCCATTGCTCCCTCTGAAGGGTCATGCCTTTAACACTAGCATCACTGCCTTTGTACCAGACATAATCATTGAGTGACCTGTGCTGTTCGTACAGACGATCAAGCATGTAATACGTTGAGTTCCAACGTGTTGCCACCTCCTGGATGAGTGCCTTGACTGGCACCCTACGCTCACGTTGGAAGATCCTCAGCTGCTTCCGAGCTTTAAAAGAATGGCTGAAATGAGTGCATATTCTTCGGCAGATGGACAGTAAATTGCTTACTATGGGTTCTTTTTTCAGAAAGTCTTGCACTATAATGTTTATGCAGTGTGCCAAACACGGAACCCTGAAATAGGAACCAAGTTCCATGGCCTTAAGTACATTACTGCCATTGTCTGTGGCAACAAAACCAATACCAAGCCCTCTGGGCTGCAGCCATTCCAAAACCTTGGTGCGAAACTCTTCTAAAATGTTTTCAGCCGTATGAGATTTCTCCATGGCGAACATGGCTACAGTTGCATGTTTCCGAGTACCTTCAAAAATCGCAGCTGTGTCAACAACACCTCGTGCAGATAGTAGATCTTTAACCCCCACAAAAGAGATCCAGTGTGCAGTGATACACATGTAATCTGTGGCTTGGCAACTGGTCCACATGTCTGTTGTCAGGTGGATATTGTGCACAGCACTCTTCTGCAAAGCTTGCCCAACCAATTCCAGCACATCATGATGTAGTGCCGGAACAGCAATTCTTGCGAAATAGGACCGGCTTGGAACTTTCCATTTCGGGCAGATGGCAGACACAAATTCAAGGAAACCCACCCCTTCCACAAATGAAAAAGGAAGAAGGTCCAGCGCTAACATTTTAGCCAGCTTCGCATTGTACAATCGTGCCGTTGGGTGGTTGCGTTGGAACTGCCCCTCCAACCTAAACATGCTGTCAATGGTAGGCTGGCTTACTTTCCTTAGTGGTGCCATTAACCCACTAAGGCTCAACGACACAGATTGTCTCATTGAGGTACTCGCCGCCGGTCGCCTTGGTGTCTCACCCACACTCTGAGTATGGCTCTTACTGCGGTGCCACTCTGATGTTACTGAGGAGGATGTGGGCGTTACCACTGCAGTGACTGCACTACTGGAGACAGGGCTAGAAATGCCTCCCTGTTCTTCACCTGCCACCACAATAATATCGCTCCCTGATTCCTGACCAACTTCAAAGGGTTTAGTTTTCCTACTTTCTTTTAACTTAAGTAGGTGATCCTCCCACACAATAGTGTGGTGTGTTCTGAGATGACTTGCTTGTCCTCCGGTACCATAGTTTGTACCAAGCTTACCACGCCGAACACCTTGCCGACAAATTGCGCATATAGCAACGTTCTCCTCCTTGGCGCTAACAGAAAAGAAGTCCCAAACTGGGGAGGAGAACTTTCTGGCACTGCTGGATGTGCCACTTTCAACACCAGATGAACTTGAGGGGGTCCTTGAAAATATGTGACCCTGTCCACCTACACTGTGACTTTTACTACCACTTCCTACTGAGGTGGTTGAGCTGGATGTAGGTCCCTGCCGGGCCTTGGAAAATATGGCAGCTGGAGGTAGTGGTGGTGTAACCTGTGTTGGTGAGATCCGTGCTGCATCCCGCTCAGTAGCAGCCTTTCTGGATAGGGTTAGAATGTCGGTCTCCAATCCCTTTGGGGCGGGAGTAATGTGCGTGATGACTGGCTCGTCTTCATCAACATCATCACCCCCCTCTTCTACATCTACCTCCATAACTCTAAGTTTTTCTGGGACCTTCCTTTTCAGAAGCAATGTCTTGTGGCGTACTTCACTCTCAGACCGAGCTGGTGGGACCCAAGTGTCATCACGATCATCAGAAGCGGGGCTTGAAGAAGAAGATGATGGACTAAGCCTCCTTTTCCTTGCTGGTGGTCTGGAAGACAATAGATGTTCTGGAACAGTGGTTTGACTTCGCTCCGCTTTGTCTGCAGGAAGCTCGATTTCCTGAAATGCCCCTACGTCAGGAGCAACAACTACTATGGTGGGCTGTTGTGGCGGCTGCTGCTGTTCTGGTTGCGGCGGCTGCTGCTGCTGGTCTGGTTGCGGCGGCTGCTGCTGCTGGTCTGGTTGCGGCGGCTGCTGCTGCTGGTCTGGTTGCGGCGGCTGCTGCTGCTGTTCTGGTTGCGGCGGCTGCTGCTGCTGTTCTGGTTGCGCCGGCTGCTGCTGCTGTTCTGGTTGCGCCGGCTGCTGCTGCTGTTCTGGTTGCGCCGGCTGCTGCTGCTGTTCTGGTTGCGCCGGCTGCTGCTGCTGTTCTGGTTGCGCCGGCTGCTGCTGCTGTTCTGGTTGCGCCGGCTGCACACTGATCTGCTGAGTTTGCGCCTGCGTTGAACTTGATTGTGTACTACTTTGCGGTAATGACATTTCTTCAACACCGCTGCCCGTTAGTAGACTGGCTACCTCTGCGACAGTAAAGCCCTTGGGCCTAGGTTGGTGGGGTTGCTGGACCGCTGTGCTGCTCCCAGCTTGGTTCCCGGACAACGCTTTGGTGCCAAAAAAAACCTTGGCCGGCACACCACCAGTCGTGGTTAATGGCACTTCCTTTTTCTGTTCCTTCTTCTCACCAGCAACTTTCTTGGTACTGGACCTGGTACCTTTCTTTGGGGCCATCTTATTCCGACGTCAGGCAGGAGGCAGATGCACAACAAGTTCTGGTCACACGTGGGCGTGATGCGCAGCAGGACTTCTGTCTGGCTGGCAGTACAACGGGTAGCCAGGTGATGCCGATGACACCTCCTACTCTGTCTTTTGTGCACCTAAAAGCAAAGAAGACAGGAGAAGAACATCAGTGAAATGTTGCATTTGTTTTTGTGGTTCAGTTACTTAGTACTGTACTAGTGCAAACAAAAGATAGTCTAGCCATTTATGAATTTTTTTTAACTAGAGCTATGTTATACTACTAGTACTGTGTACAGCCACACTACACTCTCAGGAAGGTGATGTCTAAAAATTCAACAGATCACATAGAAAACACTTGATCAATAAAGCTGTGGCTACCTGCTCTGGTAGCAGTGGATGAAAGCAGGCCTGCTGGCAGACAAGGCCAGGCAAGCTTGCAGGCCTAGGCCTCAAAATGGCCACCAGCCACATGTCCAGGCCCAACAACATCAGCAAGGCCACCCCAAAAAACACACTTCCCCAACTCAATCCAATGCCATCCATGCCCAAAATGATGTCTAAAATCAACAGAACACACAGAAAACAGTAGATTACTAAAGCTGTGGCTACCTGCTCTGGTAGCAGTGGATGAAAGCAGGCCTGTTGGCAGACAAGGCCAGGCAAGCTTGCAGGCCTAGGCCTCAAAATGGCCACCAGCCACATGGCGAGCCCCAACAGCATCAGCAAGGCCACCCCAAAAAACACACTTCCCCAACTCAATCCAATGCCATCCATGCCCAAAATGATGTCTAAAATCAACAGAACACACAGAAAACAGTAGATTACTAAAGCTGTGGCTACCTGCTCTGGTAGCAGTGGATGAAAGCAGGCCTGTTGGCAGACAAGGCCAGGCAAGCTTGCAGGCCTAGGCCTCAAAATGGCCACCAGCCACATGGAGAGCCCCAACAGCATCAGCAAGGCCACCCCAAAATACACACTTCCCCAACTCAATCCAATGCCATCCATGCCCAAAATGATGTCTAAAATCAACAGAACACACAGAAAACAGTAGATTACTAAAGCTGTGGCTACCTGCTCTGGTAGTAGTGGATGAAAGCAGGCCTGCTGGCAGACAAGGCCAGGCAAGCTTGCAGGCCTAGGCCTCAAAATGGCCACCAGCCACATGGCGAGCCCCAACAGCATCAGCAAGGCCACCCCAAAATACACACTTCCCCAACTCAATCCAATGGCATCCATGCCCAAAATGATGTCTAAAATCAACAGAACACACAGAAAACAGTAGATTACTAAAGCTGTGGCTACCTGCTCTGGTAGCAGTGGATGAAAGCAGGCCTGCTGGCAGACAAGGGCAGGCAAGCTTGCAGGCCTAGGCCTCAAAATGGCCACCAGCCACATGGAGAGCCCCAACAACATCAGCAAGGCCACCCCAAAATACACACTTCCCCAACTCAATCCAATGGCATCCATGCCCAAAATGATGTCTAAAATCAACAGAACACACAGAAAACAGTAGATTACTAAAGCTGTGGCTACCTGCTCTGGTAGCAGTGGATGAAAGCAGGCCTGCTGGCAGACAAGGCCAGGCAAGCTTGCAGGCCTAGGCCTCAAAATGGCCACCAGCCACATGGCGAGCCCCAACAACATCAGCAAGGCCACCCCAAAATACACACTTCCCCAACTCAATCCAATGCCATCCATGCCCAAAATGATGTCTAAAATCAACAGAACACACAGAAAACAGTAGATTACTAAAGCTGTGGCTACCTGCTCTGGTAGCAGTGGATGAAAGCAGGCCTGCTGGCAGACAAGGCCAGGCAAGCTTGCAGGCCTAGGCCTCAAAATGGCCACCAGCCACATGGCGAGCCCCAACAACATCAGCAAGGCCACCCCAAAATACACACTTCCCCAACTCAATCCAATGGCATCCATGCCCAAAATGATGTCTAAAATCAACAGAACACACAGAAAACAGTAGATTACTAAAGCTGTGGCTACCTGCTCTGGTAGCAGTGGATGAAAGCAGGCCTGCTGGCAGACAAGGCCAGGCAAGCTTGCAGGCCTAGGCCTCAAAATGGCCACCAGCCACATGGCGAGCCCCAACAACATCAGCAAGGCCACCCCAAAATACACACTTCCCCAACTCAATCCAATGCCATCCATGCCCAAAATGATGTCTAAAATCAACAGAACACACAGAAAACAGTAGATTACTAAAGCTGTGGCTACCTGCTCTGGTAGCAGTGGATGAAAGCAGGCCTGCTGGCAGACAAGGCCAGGCAAGCTTGCAGGCCTAGGCCTCAAAATGGCCACCAGCCACATGGAGAGCCCCAACAACATCAGCAAGGCCACCCCAAAATACACACTTCCCCAACTCAATCCAATGCCATCCATGCCCTAAATGTGATTGAAAATGAAATATATTCAAAAAACAAAAGGAACAGTTGCTTCATCATGCACACACACACCCATGAGGCCATGCCCATGGCTAGCTCGGGCCTACTACTACAACCCACAAAATTAAAATAAATTAAAAAAAAAAAAAAGGAATGATGATAATTAATTATCAAAAATAAATTGTAGTTACACAACAACTGCAATGCCCACAATCAAACACAACAACCACTTACTTGTAAAATATCCTATTCCAAAAATCCTGAAATCCAATTGCAATGATGCAGCAGACAAAAAGAGAGATCTTTCCAGCTCCAAATCCAAAGGCAGAATGAGCAGGAGATGGACAAAGCACTGGGAGGAGCCTGCTGGACAGGAACAGGAAGTTGGAGAATCTGTGTCACTTCCTCCCTCTCTCCACTTTGTAAAAAAAAAATGAATCCTGGAGTCCTTGCACAAAAAAGGAAAGCCAAATGTGAATGTAAGGAGTTCTTTTCATCCAAAATCAGTATTTGCAGATGGTTTCATGCTGCTAGAGCCGATATTCCTCTCCAAATTGTAAATTTTACATTGTTGAGTTCTCCAGCTTCACATTACTTCCGCCGGCGTGTCGAAAACGATATGATCGCGTTCTCTTCTTTGTCCCTGTCGCGTTGGATATGACGTGTTCGCGGTCTCTTTCTCCTGTTCGCGTTCGATTTCATGTGCCCGCGTCCTCATTCTCTGGCTCGCGATGTAGAATGACATGTTCGAGATCTCAATCTTCTCATACTCGCGCGGTGCATGATCGCGAGAAGAAATACCTGATCGCGCGACAAATGACGTGATCGCGTGAAAAATGACTTGAATGCGGCCGCGAACTCTCGCGAGACAGCGCAAAATGGCTACCAAAATCCAACATCTCGTGGAGAACGCGACCGGGTCAAGAAAACTTGTCGGAGAACGCAGGGATTCAGGTAAGGCGATCGCGCGCGCGCGAGAATGTATTGTTTTACAGCGCGAGCAAGAAAAAAATTATCGCTAAGCTGCGGAATGCGGAAATTTTGACATTTTCGCGCTTTCCGCGGAACGCGAGAATGCCAAAATATCGCAACTTCCGCGAACGGAACGGAATTTTGGCCCAGGCCTACTTGTTTTAGTGTATTATCAGACATATGCGGTATGCACATATTTTGCATGCTCTATGAGCACACGTTCTTTTATAGTGCAGAATATGTTGTTACTTATTCTAAATGACTTGTCTATTTGATTATGTCTTTTTAATCTGGCTTGTTTATTGTTTCCTTAGACAATTTGCATGCAAGGTGAGCAAGCAATTGATTTTCAGTTTTGCGCTATTGTTACTGTTTTTTATCATTGTTGTAATGGCAATTATATTTACTGAAAAGATCTGATATTAAAGAAGACCAAGCGCAAGCCTTCAATAAATTAGTTATGGAGAATCAAGCCTTTTTGATGGAAGGAATGTGTCAACAGTTTTTGGTGGAGAATGCATGACATATTTTTTTTTTTTGTAAACAGATTTGTATTGGTTTTTCAAGGTGACATCATAGTAAACAGATCCCAGAGGGCACAACAGATGATCAAACGGTGCAATTAAAGTCCAGTGCAGTTATCCCCCCCTCCCATTGCCATAAGGTCCGCCTTCCCCTCCCAGTACCAATCCTCCCATCGGGTAGACAATAGGTACGCCCCCGCCAGTCCACTTCCCCTCCCCATGCCTAGCTTTATGTAAATATCACAGAGCACCTCCTCATAATGGACATCCCAGCAGGATTCCTCATGTGATTACCACCCTCCGTCCCGCCTCGCCTCATCCTCCCCTCTCCCCCAACTCCCTAAGAAACTCACACCACCCACCCCGCCCCCTCAGGCATGCCGCTGTCTCATTAAAATGTCCGTTTGTAGCCACCTAACGCATCCACCGTGTTCCATGTCCCCTACAACCCGAACCCCAGAGGCCAATATCGTGGAGAGAGTGGAAGGAAGCCCTCAACTAGTCCTTCCCAGGCCCCATGCTATGCTCGAGCCTGCGAGGAACCTCTGGATTCAGTCGCCTGGTGCTGCGCCCATCTCCCCCAGTTTGTCTTCTGCATCCTCAAGCGGGTGCTTCACCAAGTCCACCAGTGCCACCCATGCACGCGCCATTGCCATCGACTTTTCATTCCCAGTGCGCGTAGCCATTCGCAGTCGGCAGGTCCCCTCACTTTCCGCCCATTTCACTAGTTCCCTATTCCATCTCAGCAAGTTGGGGGCATTCTTTGACTTCCAGGGAATAGTAAGCTCCCTCTTTGCCAATACTAACCCCAAGTCAATGAATTTATTATTAACTTTTGTCTTAGCAGTATGCGGGAACCAATGCAGCAGGCAACAACCAGGCGTCAGTGCTACCTCCCTCTCCGTCACTGTGGCCAGTCCAGCCATCACCCGTCTCCATTAGTTTCCCAAGTGTGGGCATTCCCAAAACATGTGAAGGAACCCTACCCCCTCCAGGTTACACCTTGAGCAGGTGGACGATACCCCCAAAGTACTCGTTAATTTTCCCCTGTGTTAGGTAGGCCCTATGCAATACATAGAAGTTAATTAATTGAAAGCGCGCATTCCTAGTGCCCTTCCAAGCCCTTTCTAGGATCTCTCCCCATGGTTTCTTCCCAATAGCCTCCCCCAAGTCCGCCTCCCATTTTAGACGTAAAGCTACCAGAGGCTGTCGCAAGTCATGCGTTAACCGCCTATAGAGACATGTAACCGCCTTAAAAGTCCACGCTGCCATCACTACGTACTGACATGCCGGGAACGTCTTGGGTTCCACCAACCTCTCTCGCCAGTGCTTTCTAATGGCAGCTGTCAAAGCCACATGGAGGAGAAAGTCCCCCCGTAGGAGATCATGGCGATCCGAGAGGTCATCGAAGGGGAGGAGGTTACCATCCTCAAACAAGTCTCCAATAGTGATGACCCCTGCGTCTTCACACTGGCGCAACTTGCTCCAATCGCCCCCATGAGGCAGTGCTTCACACACCCGTAGCGGAATTTCAGGTGCGTATGGGATTCGTATCCGTGCCCTTCTAGCCAGACGATTCCAACACTGTCTCACCATTCGCAAATCAGGGGGAATCAGTCCATCTCTCACAGGCAACCGTAACAGCACCCGAGAAAGCTGGGCCAAACTTGTGTCCTGGCCACCCAAATCCTCAGCATCCCGGATTCGCCTCGCCGCCCACTTCGTAAACCATTGAAGCTGCGCTGCGTTATAGTAGCCCTCAAGGTCCGGTAGAGCAAAACCTCCCTCCGCCCTGGGCCACTGCATAGTGATAAGTACCACTCTACGCCTCCCGCTGCCCCACAAAAACCCCGTGATCACGGTGTTGAGCTGCACAAAGTTCTTACGCAGGATCCAGATGGGGAGCGTCCTGAAGAGATAAAGAAGCCTGGGTAAGGTAACCATCTTCACAAGTGCGACCTTAACTGCCACAGACAGCGGGAGTGTTCCCCAGAATTCGAAGCATCTCTTAACGCTGCGCACCGCCCACCCTATATTACTCTCCAGGAGATCCACGGGGTCATGGTAAATCCGGTTCCCCAGATACGGCAAGCAGCTGACCTCCCATGGAACCCCCTCCACACTCTCCATACCGACTATGCCAGGGCTGGCAGGGAACAGGTACGATTTGGTCCAGTTGACGTGGAGCCCCGCAATCCTCGCCAATGTGCCTAACAATCCCTTAGCTCCTTGAAGCGCATTACCCGAGTTGGCTAGAAACAAAACCAGGTCGTCTGCATAAAGCGCTATATGCTGCACCTTTCCTTCCACTAGTAGCCCCTGATAGTGTCTACCCGTCCTGGCATGGACGGCTATGGGCTCCATTAACAGGGCAAATAACAGACAGGACAGCGGGCACCCTTGCTTCGTACCCCTGCCCACTTTACAGGTAGCAGAAATCAGTCCTCCCGTCCTGACCCTGGCAGTGGAGTTATTGTACAAGATCGCCGTCCACTCCACAAATCGGTCCCCCAATCCAAACGCTCTCAGAACATTAAAAAGGTACGGCCATTCTAGGCTATCAAAAGCCTTCTCAATGTCGACCGTGAAAATAAAGGCATCCTCCTTGCAATAAGTATCTGCCCCCAGAATGCGCAGGAGTTTCCGAATGTTCATCGCTGTGTTCCAAGATGGAATAAATCCGGCTTGGTCCATGTGAATTAGGGTCGGCCTATGAGTCAGCAATCTTCTAGCCAACACACAACTCAGTATCTTGTAGTCCAAGTTAAGGATGGCCAGGGGCCGATAGGAGGTCCGATCCCAGGCCGGTTTCCCCAGTTTCAGAAGGGGGACAATTATTGCCTCTCACGTAGATGCCGGGAGGGAACCCTCCTGTCTCGCGCTATTGTACAGGGCTACCAAGTGCGAACCCAGGGCGTCTATATATGGAGAATAAAATTCCACTGGAAGCCCATCTGTCCCCGGCGTCTTTTTCCTAGCCATGTGCTTGATGGCTCTACGCACTCCCCCCTCAAAATCCCTGCCAAGTTCCTCCGCCGCCTCCTCCTCAATCCTGGGGAGTTCCCCATCGGACAGGAAATCCCCATCACCGGGGAGCCCTGAGGCAAGCTTAGTCTGATAGAGCCCTGTGTAGTACTGCAGAAATTGCTCATTAATGGCACACTGAGTATACACTGCGTCACCTCCTTGGTCCCTCAACTCCAATATCGATGACCCCCTCTTCGCTGGATTGGCCAGCCATGCCAGTCATGCTCCAGATTTGTCCCGGTCGGCATGCGCCTGAGCAGTGTAGGCCTTATAGTCAAAGCATCGCAATTGTTCTATTTGTACCGCCAGGGCCTCGCGAGCCGCAAGGAGATTGTCCTGCTTATCAGGTCGTTCCGGTCTCTCTTTCTCTACATCCCTAAGGTTATGGTCTGCGGGTTGGACATCCTGTAACAGCACCCTCCGCACTCCCACCACTTCCCCTATGCAGCGCCCCCTGACCACCACCTTAAAGGCGTCCCATTCCACGAGTGGACTCGCCGCTGACCCAGTGTTGAACCAGAAATAATCCTCTATCTCTGCGCCTATTGTGTCCCGGAACACTGGATCTTATATTGCCTCTGGCCTTAGCCTCCAAGTGGGAATAGCGGGGCGACCCCACACCCAATTCAGCGATACCAACAGCGGATTGTGATCCAATATCGTTCTAGTTAAGTATTCACTGTGGACGATCCCTCATGTACGTCTGGCGAGCAGAGGATCGAATCCAGGTGAACATGTAATCATGCAACGAAGAGAAATGAGAGTAGTCCCTATCCCCTGGATGAGAAGCTCTCCAAGTGTCCATCAGTCCCCACTGCTGCTGCCATGCCTGTCTCGCCACCGCCAGCCTGGTCGCTGTGGCATTCGCATGAGGAGGATGCAAACGGTCCAGGTCAACGTCCACAGTACAGTTGAAGTCTACCTCCAGTAATACCGACCCCGTCAGCATGGTAGCCAGCTGCCCTGAGAGAGGCGCAAAAAATGCAGCTTGATCTATGTTGGGGGCATAGATGCTGCCCAACACAATGTCCCTACCGTCAAGGCGCCCCGCAATCACCACATACCTTCCATCCGGGTCAACCAGCTGTCCAGTACTCTGAAATGGGACCCTCGCATGAATCCAAATCAAAGTGCCCCTTGCAAAGGCCGAATAAGTTGTGCAGAACACCTGCCCCCGCCATCTGTGTTGTAGAGCTGTTGTAAATTGAAACAACGATGTGATTAAGCATTTACTAAAGACATGAATTCCCTTCCTTTAGAGCATGTTTCTTCTGTTATGTTGACTGAAGTTCGGACTCCATTTTGTATTGTCATGTCTCCACGTGCTCAACACGAGAAGAGTCCAACCTCTGTGTTAGTTGCTCTTGTAATCTGCCTAGTAACAGTCTATAAATAGCTCCTTTGTCCATCTGGCGCATGCCCAGACTTGACCACATCTGTTATCAGTTAGCCTTGCTTGACCATGTTTTCGCGGGCTCAAGGAGTGTGTCAGCTCCGCCCATATATTGATTCAGTATCGAAAATGACCATAAAAGGTAATATTCTCAGCCTCATGTTGTATCCACCCACTTATGAGCCCCTCTATTGTGTATAAAAGGGGACCATGTATGCAAGTTCTTTGTGCTACTCTATGCAATACTGAAGAGTGTTGTATGGATTGTAGGACCACCCTTAAGGGTTAATAAACCTTGTCTTTGTACTTTGCAGTTTCCGTGCCAACTTCCTTATAGATTCCATTGCAGGAGAGCGAACCCTTGTGTCCTGCGGGCCTAGCTGGGGCCTGTATTCATCAATTGGCGCCCGTCACGTGGGGCTCATCGGCGACTCGGATGCTCGAAGGACTGGTCGCGACGAAGGTGAGGAATTTGGCCGGGGATGTGATCACTGCCAGCGGCGTTTTAGCCCTGGCATCCCGAGGTTTTTCTTCCTTCCCTTCCGAGCTGACCGTCTGGGTGGCGCCGGTCCTCGACTGAGACCTCTTCTGTCGGTCCTGCCGTGAAAGCCGTTTGGGCGAATTTTGGAGCTTGGCAGTTGGAATCTGGACTCTTCATTGGTAAGAACCGTTGTACGGTACTTGCTCCGAGTTTTGAAGCCTGGTCTGGCTATTTGAGTTTGATTTGTGATGACTGGTCATATTTTGTATTGGTTATTGTGAAAATATATGCGTTGCAACACATATAGGCAGGTAATGTGGAGAGATTTCTCCGGAGCGGTGTAACTTTGAACGGCGCAACGATTAAGTGCCATTTTCTTTATAATATTGCATAATTTGCATTATTTCTGAGCATGCCTGCTTTTAGCGCACTCCGTAAGTGGTGCTGCTGCTTTGGAAACCGGTTGAACCTCGAGGAATCTGCTCCGGCTCCCCCAGAGGGGACTCCTAATAGGGATATGTATGTGAAGCATGGTCTTTCTTCCATAATGTACAGCACAGTATGGAGGAAATATACTAAGAAGGATCCTGAGTTACGATGGCCTTTGTATGGAGCGTTTGATATGCGTAAGATTGAGTATGTGGAACAGTGTATGTGTAAACGGCGTGCTCGTCAGGATATGTTTGAGTGTGTGCGGTTGTGGGTGAAGGAAGTGCGTGAGCGAGAGAAACGTGAGAAAGCGCTGTTTGATAAAGAGCAACGGAAGAATGATCATGTGCGAGCACAAGAAGCGAAGCATCGGGAGGACAGAGAACAGACGGAGAGACAAGAGAAAGAGCGTAGGCTGCAAGTCTCGGGTCAATATGCTGTTCGTCAGCCACTTTATCCTGTCCTTAATAATCTTGATGATGATTTTTATTTATTAGATCGCTCTCCGCCCCCTTATGTTGGCGCATCCGCCCCGAGGCCACAAGATTCTGACTCGGTTCCGGGTAAGGTAGACACGCGGTCCATGCTATCGACTGACCGAATGAGTGAGCTTCGGCAAATTTCTTTCCGTGCACTCAAGGGCAAGGTGTCCCTGGATGAATTGTTACATTCTTGGGAGCTGTGGCAGAATAGAGAAAAATTGTATTTTTTGGGCCACTTTGCTGAGGAAGTGATTGCTGCTTTCCGGAAATATTCCAGTGTCTTTGAGCCTGACGATGTGGTATTGGATGCTAAAGCATTGCGTAACGGTGTTTTCTCTTCCTCTAAGGCGCCTGATACGGCTCGGCGGCTGTTTGCATTGCGGGACGCGGTGATGAACCTTAAAGAAAAAGCGCGCCAACGAGCGGGGGAGGAGAAGCAGTCGGATTCGTGTACAGCAGAGGGCCACTCATCCACCTCCCAGTCAGATAAGAGTGACATAGTGCATGCTAAACCAATGCGAGAGGCGGCGCCTTTGTATGTTCCTCCTAAAGGAGCGGGGACTAGCCCGGACATCACCTCCGCTGATGCTAAGGGATATTTTGTGTATAAGTGGGTTTATACTCCTTGGCATAGAGCTGATGTTATGGCATTGAAGAATGCATTGCCTGATCCCCGCAAGAATCCAGCGGCCTTTTACGAAGAAGTCGAGGGGGCCTTGAATTCTTGCGTTATGACCTTAGCGGATATAGATCTGTTCTTTGGTCTTATTCTACCACCGGATATGTGGCGATCTGTCCGGAAGGTGGATGATACAGCTGCTTTTAAGGCTCGGTGGTCTGAGCTTGAAGATGAGGATAGGGAACGGAAGCCCGCGCAGAAACCACCACAGATTATCTTAGATCTCCCCGCTGCTATTCTGACTAAGCTGAAGACAATCATCCCCCCTAAAAGGATTGACTGGAATATGTTAGCTTCATGTAAGCAGAAAGTTGACGAGTCAGTTGCAGACTTCTTTACGCGCTTTGAGGAGACGTTTCATGACTTTAGTGGCCAGTCGCTTACGGATGATACGGGTCGACACCTCTTTGCTGATAAATATGTGGCTAATTTATTGCCAGCAGTTGCGGCTCGTCTAAAAGCGAGTGAGAGTTCTTGGTCCTCCGCGACCCCGACGGCCCTCCTGACTATAGCTCAGTATTATGAGCGTCAGGAGCAAGAAGCGAAGGGCCAGGAGGAGAAGAAATCGAAAGATCTAAAAACGAAGGTGATGTTGGCACAAGTATATGGCCCGCCCCAACGGGGTGTTAATAGAGGTAGGGGAGGATTTTATGGTCCTCCCTCGGGCCGATCTGATTTGAATAGGAATCAATGTGCGTATTGTAAGCAATCGGGACATTGGGCTAGAGATTGCCCGGCGTTGCATGCTTCGCGTCCGGGGCATAGTCAGGGTGGCCCGAGAGGTAGAGGGGGTTACTCGAACTTTAGAGGGAATTCTAACGATCACGCTCGTTTTGACCCTGCTGGGCAGCAACGGGATAGATCAAATGTTTTCGATCGCCAGAACCAGTATCAAGTGTCGGGGATTGATCGTTCTGGGTACCATGATTCTCAGCATGCATAGGAATGCGTTGGATGGGGGTTAGAATCAGTTGAGGTGCCGGTTGATCAGAAGGGTCCTTATGTATCAGCTGAGGTTTTGGGCTCTACTGATCAGTTCCTAGTGGATACAGGAGCGACACGTAGTGCGCTGTCTAAACAATTGGTTCCGAGGGCTCCCCCATCTGGCTTAATGGTTACATCGGTAGGGTTTGACGGTACACTCTCCCGAAGCCCTCTTTCGCAGCCCCTCACATTTCAGGTTGATTCTTTTACTGCACCCTGCCCGTTTCTGCTTGCCCCGCACACGCCGGACAACATTATGGGCCTTGATATGTTAAAGCATTTCAGGGCTACGATCCGCTGCTCCCCTGCTGGTGTGCGGGTGATATTGAATGACAATTACCCCCGGTCTGAACGGATGTGTGTGGTCACAGAGGATGCTCTGTTAGCTACCCTCCCTCGTGCTTTGTGGGCCACTTCGGATACTGATGTGGGACAAATGGTGATTCCGCCGGTCCACATTAGTGTCCAGGAGGGGGCGGTGTTACCGCGCCTCCCACAGTATCGTATTTCCCAGGAGGGGGAGGAGGCTCTTATACAGATTGTGCAGGATTTGATTAAAGTGGGGGTAGTGGAGGAAGTTCCCTACAACATCTGTAATAGCCCGATTCTCCCCATTTTGAAAAAGGGTACGGATGCCAAAGTTTATCGGTTTATCATTGATTTGAGAGAAGTAAACAAGATCGTGATACCTCAGTACCCAGTGGTTTCTGATATCACGACGTTGCTCACTTTGGTCCCGCCTACGGCGACCATGTTCTCAGTTATTGATTTGAAAAATGCCTTCTTTTCCATTCCCATTCATCCCGATAGCCGATATCTTTTTGGGTTTACTTTAAATAATAGATCTTACCGTTTTTGTAGGATCCCTCAGGGCTACACAGAAAGCCCTAGCATTTACAGTCAGGCTTTGAAAAGACAATTGGATTCCTTTGTTCTGCTCGAGGGGGTCGCCCTCATTCAATATGTCGATGACATCTTGCTGGCGGCTGACACCCTGGAGTTGTGTGAAAAGAGTACGTTATCCTTACTTTCCTTTTTGGCATCCCACAATCATAAGGTATCTCGGAAGAAATTGCAGTTCTGTAGACCAAAGGTGACTTATCTGGGTCACCTTTTGTCTAAGGAGGGGCGTGCACTCACACCAGATCGTATCCAAGTAATTCTGGACACACCGACACCGTCCACGCAGAAGGATGTGCGTGCATTTTTGGGTCTTGTTTCTTTTTGTAGGCAGTGGATATTGGGGTTTTCACATATAGCTAAGCCATTATTAGCCCTTTTGACAAAAGACACGCCTATCCCGATCCCTTGGTCAAATGAGTGTGACGCTGCTTTTCAGCAATTACGACAGGCCCTTTGTTCAGCACCAGTGTTAGGGACCCCTGATTATGCAAAACCCTTTTCGTTGTATGTGCATGAGAAAGATGGATGTGCGCTATCAGTTTTAGTGCAGATGCACGGCGATAAACAGCGCCCTTGTGCATATTTTTCGGCTGTACTTGATCGTGTCGCTCGAGCATTACCAGGGTGTTTTCGCTCGGTTGCGGCGACAGCTGTGTCAATACGCCAGAGCGAGGGAATTGTGTTATCCCATAAGTTGTTGGTATTAGTCCCTCACGCTGTTGATGCCCTGCTTAATCAAACAAAGACGCAGCATTTGACCAGTGCCCGTTTAACGGGATATGAGTTGACGCTTTTGGCTCCTCATATTACGTTAAAGAGGTGCGTAACGTTAAACCCGGCCACATTGTTGCCATACCCCGAGACTCAGTCTGAAGCACGGAAAGCACATGATTGTATTCTTGTGACTGAGGAACAAACAAAGGGTCGTATTGATCTCCAGGATACGCCCTTTCCAGATGTAGATGGAGAACTGTGGGTGGACGGATCATGCCTGAAGCTACCAGATGGTACGACTTCAGCAGCGTATGCAATTATCACATTACAAACGATAGTGGAGACAGCACGCATACCACAGAAATCAGCTCAAGCAGCGGAACTGATAGCATTAACACGAGCATGTGAGCTCAGTACAGGATTATGTGTGAATGTTTATACAGATAGCCGCTATGCCTTCGGAGTAGCGCATGACTTTGGCCTGCTCTGGAAGGAGAGAGGGTTTTTAACGTCACATGGAGTACAGATAATGCATGGAGAGTTAGTTCACAACCTTTTAACTGCATTGACATATCCGAAGAAAATTGCCATCGTTAAATGTAGCGCCCATAGGAAAGTAGTCGATAAAGTTGGAGAAGGGAATGCGTTAGCGGACCGAGTGGCACGGGAGACTGCGATGCAGCCCGGTGCTACTGCCATGTATGTGGTGAAGTCACAGGTGGAAAGATGGCATGATGCGAAGGAGGAAGTGCGAGAAATGCAAAGGACCGCTTCTGATAAAGAGCGGGAGCAATGGGCTAGCGAGGGAGAATTGGATGATGAGGGCTGCTGGAGAAATAAGCAGATGGATAGATGGAAATTACCCACGGCTTTTGTACAACCTATGGTTCAGATGGCACATGGGCTAGCACATGTTGGAGCTTCCGCAATTGTGAAATTGCTTACTCAAGTTTGGGAGCATCCAGAGATTGCTAGCACGGCAAAGAGGGTGGTGCAGACCTGTATGATCTGCCTGAGGTATAACCCAGGGAAAGGTACCCGAACTCCGGCAGGAAGATTTGTGACACCTACTGCACCCTTCGAGGTTTTGCAGATGGATTACATCCAGCTTGAGCGCTGTAACAATTTGAAGTATGTTCTAGTAGTGGTTTGCGCCTTCAGTAAATGGGTTGAAGCGTACCCTACGAAAGACAATACTGCAATGACTACTGCGAAGCTGCTATTGAAGGAGTTCTTCCCTCGATATGGCGTTTGTAGACTTCTGTGGAGTGATAATGGACCCCACTTTGTAGCGGATGTTATAAAGTACGTCTTGAAGGGCCTGGGCATCACTCAGAAGTTCCATGCCATGTTTCACCCTCAGTCTGCAGGACTAGTTGAGAAGTATAATGGTACACTGAAGCTCAAGATCGCTAAAATTCAAGCTTCGACGTCTTTGACTTGGCCAGATGCTTTACCGCTGGCGTTATTGTCAATTAGGTCGGTACCACACTCTCGAACCGGTCTTACACCGTATGAGATTGTCTTTGGATGCCCAATGAATATTTGGGGTCCACCAAAACCTAAGACCATGTACGATGTACCTTGTGTAATGATGAATGATTATCTGGCACAGTTAACGGATAACTTGGTTTCTATTCATCAACAGGTCCGAGAGGCGCTCCCTGATCGGTCTACCGGTGAAGGACATAGTCTCCGACCTGGCGACTATGTCATGGTGAAGATTTTCGACAGGACGAACAGCTTGGAACCGAGATGGGTGGGTCCTGAGCAGGTTCTCCTTGCAACGAGGACGGCTGTGCGAGTTTCCAACAGAAAGAATTGGATCCATTCCCTGCACTGTCGGAAGGTGCCGCCTGGATTGGTGGAACCTGCTGTACTGACCGATCAACGAGAAATACTGGCTGCAGAGACAGGTCGTGCTGCGGAGCCAAACGCCACTGAGGAGCTCTTCCCGGACCACGCGACTCCTGGAGGAAGGCGATATCATCTTAGACCAAGGAAGTGAGTTCTCCAGTACCGGGACATATTGTCAGAACGGCCCTTGGGTTAGTGAAACGGAGAGCCAATGAGGCAAGGGGGGGGGATCAGCCCTGCATTAGTGTAGCGACACCCGTCTTGGCCCGCTGGTGAAGAAATCGACCGCTGCCCAAGGGGAAGAGTTCTGACAAACTTTTAGTTTCAGGAAGATATTGGGTTTTCTTTCATTCTACCATGGAGAGGAAGAAAATTCTTTGTGCATCAGGGTTCATGCTGACAGTAGCTATTGTTGGGATAACCACATGGTTTGTGGAGGATGTGACTCCCGCTCGAAAACTACTTGTGTTGACAACTCCGGTGCCAGAGGAGCACTACTTTTATACATTACCGTATCAAGAATTGAAGCATCGACAGTCTTATTTGAATAACACTTTCATCCAGATGCTGCATCATACCCACGTTGCTACGAATGCTACGAACTGTTGGATATGTGGGATGATGCCAGCCCATCAGAAGAAAGGAGGAACGCCATTCATACCACTTCCTTTCTCTCATAATGGCTCTTGTAGAGCATGGTACACTTTGCTTTTTGCCACTCGGAAACCGACAGTGGGACGATTACTCTTCAGACTCAACAAAGAATGTCACCAGGATAAAAATGGGTATCCGCAAGCGAATGGGACAATTTGGGAATGGGAAGAGTACCGACCAGACAATGAATCGATCCCCTATATTTTCACGAACACTAGAGACACTGTGGGAAAGGACAAATTTGTGATTCAAGTGGCACAAGCTCAAGCGGACCTGTGTGTCCAGAGTGTGGGTTTTATCCCTGTTGGTGTTAGTGATTGTCTTACCGTTTTGAACATCGATGGGTTGAACAATAGTACCTTTTTAGCCTCCCATAATACATACTTTGTGTGTGGAAATAAAGGTTATTACCGTTTGCCGGCTGGTTGGTCTGGGGTATGCTATGTGGCATTCCTATTACCTCCTGTATTCTTAGCACCAGCATCCTATCATAAAGACTTGAAATTATTGAATAATGTGACTGTAAATAGGTATAAACGTACTCTATCAATTGATGATGTAGATCAGACTGATACCAGTCTGCAGCAGTATATTGATTTTAATTTAGGATTGTTTTTCTTTGTTGGAGCTGCCCTAAACAGTAGGAAGGTTCGAAGATTAACAAGAGTGGTAGAGGCTGTGACAAACCAAACTGCTGCTGCTCTTGGGAATCTTACGGAAGAATTGCAAATTACTAGAATTGTTGCATTGCAGAATCGTATGTTATTAGATGTTATGTTAGCCGATCGAGGTGGAGCTTGTAAAATTATTGGAAGTAGCTGTTGTGTGTTTATCCCTGACCACACGCCGTCAGTTTATAATGCTATTAACAAACTGCATAAAATTGCAGCTGAAATCCATACAGAAAACGGCACTTGGTCCTTTTCTGGATGGTTTTGGGCATTGATCACTGCCTGGGGGTGGAAGGTCTTAACTGGTCTCTGTATCATTGTAGCAGTTCTGTTTTCTTGTTGTATCTGTGTTCAATGTGGTCCCTTTCTCTGTTCCTTATGTGTATCATTCTGTATTCCCGATAAGAAAGCTATTGCCAATGTCGCTCATCAGAAACGTTTAGCTAAAGAAGTCGAAGAAATGATGACAATTGACATATATGATGATTATCCTAACAAACCGGATGTCTTCAGTAAATGCTGAAAGGGTCGTCTGTTGTAAATTGAAACAACGATGTGATTAAGCATTTACTAAAGACATGAATTCCCTTCCTTTAGAGCATGTTTCTTCTGCTATGTTGACTGAAGTTCGGACTCCATTTTGTATTGTCACGTCTCCACGTGCTCAACACGAGAAGAGTCCAACCTCTGTGTTAGTTGCTCTTGTAATCTGCCTAGTAACAGTCTATAAATAGCTCCTTTGTCCATCTGGCGCATGCCCAGACTTGACCACATCTGTTATTAGTTAGCCTTGCTTGACCATGTTTTCGCGGGCTCAAGGAGTGTGTCAGCTCCGCCCATATATTGATTCAGTATCGAAAATGACCATAAAAGGTAATATTCTCAGCCTCATGTTGTATCCACCCACTTATGAGCCCCTCTATTGTGTATAAAAGGGGACCATGTATGCAAGTTTTTTGTGCTACTCTATGCAATACTGAAGAGTGTTGTGTGGATTGTAGGACCACCCTTAAGGGTTAATAAACCTTGTCTTTGTACTTTGCAGTTTCCGTGCCAACTTCCTTATAGATTCCATTGCAGGAGAGCGAACCCTTGTGTCCTGCGGGCCTAGCTGGGGCCTGTATTCATCAGAGCCACCTCCTCTTGTTTCGTGAGATGGGTCTCCTGTAATAGTGCGATCTGCACCCCTCTCCTCACAAGGTAAGCGTGACATAGTGTGCATTCACCTGACGTTCCAGGTAATACATTTGATACCTACGGTGGATCCCAAAGCACTTTCTTGAGCGTCTCCCCATCCTGATCCCCCCAGCGGCATGCCTGACCCCGATAAGAACCCCGTCAACCCCTTGAACTCCCCAACTCCCACTCCCCAGGACAGGTACAATCGAACTAGCTCCCATCCAAACAAGTGCAACAATCAACTGATCACTAAACGTGGTGAGGTGTGTGCTGACTCAATAGGACCCAGATCCCTGCCGGCCACCCCCCCGCCCGTATCAAACAGGGGAGCCCCCATCTACAGCTCGTGTCTGGTGCCACCTTCCCTCCTCCCCCGGAGTTCAGCACGTTCAGGGGCCAGTCCCTGGTGCCAGCTTAGTCTTTTCTCACCCAACTTCATGCGCCCATCTCACATGAGTAAATCCGCCGTCTGGGGTGTAACCTCTGGAATTTCAGGCTCAGAGTCCCAATTCGTGCTGGTAGGAGAAGTCCCAAGTCTGCCCATGCTATGGCTAGTGATAGTGGAGTTTGGGCTAGTCTCACCCTGGCTGATCTCTGCAACCGCCTTCACAGCCCTGTCCCTCTCAAGGTGGAGTCCCGGCGGCGTTATGGACCTCTGTGATCCCAAATGTGCAGTTGATCCTCGTTCCGCAGTGCTCGACGGAGAAGCATTCCTTGTTCTCAGTTTTTGCCCTTTACTGTCCTCCGCTCTCACCTCCAAGATCCTGACCCTGTCCTCCACCAATTTTAGAGAGCGCTGCAAAGTAGAGATTACGTCCGGAACCTCCTCCAAGGACTTCTCATTAGCTTTCACCCGCTCTTTCAGCTTCCAGTGGTCGTCTTTCAGTAGGTTGAGATCCACCCCTATGGCGTCCATCTTGGTCTCCAAGGCTTCCCTCAAGGAGGTGATGGCCTGCATTATGTCCACCAGCGTGGGGCCCCCTGCTGCCTCGTCCCTCCGTCGTTCTGCCACTCCCTCCTCCTCATCAGATTGTTGCCCTGTTGCTTCCACATGCAAGGCCGTGAAGCCCTTCCGGCGGGATACTCGTCCCATTTTGGCTGGTTGCAATGGGTCACACGGGTCTTCCAGGTAGTGAGCACAGGAAAGTTCAGAAAAATTCAGAAAAGGCAGTGAGCACAGGAAAGTTCAGGAAGTTCACTCCGGTGAGGTAGGCCGTTCCCCTGGGGCTTCACAGCAGGGAGAAAGTGCTATTTGAGATCGCCAGCTCGAAAGGGAAACAGGGTGGTCGTCCCCTCCTCAGGCATCTCAATGCACACAGGACCGGCGTGAGGAACTAGTGACTTGGTGGTTCTTTGGAGTAAGTGTGACTACAAGACCACGGTCCCACAAAGGTCCCGGGTTTAGAAAATTACTAGTAAACCCTTAAAATTGTTCCCTCTCGGAAATTAATACAGAGTAGACGAGATTAAGGCACTGTTCGGAATGATGAAATAAGGTAATAATCTCCAAATAGGGGCTAAGACCAGACTACGAGGGACCAACACCCTGACGAATTCCAGAACGACCTATCTGGGTGTGAAAAATTGGCAGAAACATGTTGGTATCCACAGCAGGGATATAGGGGTCTTTACCTCCCCTGAATATCCCAACCTTTGAGTTTTAATCCTACCAAGGGGTCTCATGAATAAAAGATAATGATGGTTTCCTCTTAGGTAGTTTTAACTGTATATGCCTGCACTTTTTGGTCCCGTCTGAAGGGGATACTTTTGTCCCTCTACAGATATATTTTCTTTGAATGTTTTGTGAATTTTTGGTCGTTCCTTCACATTCTCAATAACCTCACCACTAATCTTCATATATACAAAAAAACTGCGCTCCGTCCAGTGTGTTGGTCTGCACCTGGACGTCAGATGAAGCATGACACTGCAAAGTGTGTGAGGGCAGTATTAAGACAATTGTTGTCTTTCTTGTTATGCATCATCCTCTTCTAACTGCTTTATAGTGTTGAGGGCAGTATATAGTCCTACACCTTTATATCTCTAACTTTAGAATTAGTGGTCAGATTGATTTTAGTACTTCTCTGTTTAGTGAGTTTTCATTCATGATAGGGGAGTCAGAGAAGGCTCTTTCCCTAGTCTTTTTTTTTGTGATACTTTATCTCAATGCACACCCCTGAGGCCTTCCAACCCTCCTGACCAGAGTGATAATGCACCCGCACCTCTCAACCAGTGCAGCGGTGAGTTCTATAGTTCTGGCCTCTCTCGCTCAACACCGGCCTCTGCTGCCTGTGCCCTCCGCATCAGGTCCCCACCGACGATAGACCCCCACTCCACCGCCACAGCACAGTGTTCCGCAAGTCCACCAGAACTGATACTCAGGTAGCGGAGGGAGCAACAGTCCTCCCACAGTCGTCGCCTTACTTGCGGGTGGGCTCCGGCCCGATGAGTAGGATCCTTCTCGTCACTGTCCCGCTCCAGTTTGCGGGCAATCGCCGAGTTCACGGAAGGCCAGTCCCTCCCCGGGTTCCAGGTCCCTGCTAGCTGTGTTTCCAACTCGCTGTGGTGAGCGGATCAGCAGGCAGGTAGCTCACGCCAAGAAATGTGGGCCTCAGGGTCCTCGCGCAACCACCTCCCTTCACCACCTCGCAGCCGCCATCTTGTGAGCTCCACGTTCGGAGCCAGGCTGGCCCGGTCAATCTGCGTTGTGCCGCTATCGCTGAGGGGTCTCCTCTCCTTAGCAGTTGTTCTGCAGTCCGCCCTCCGTGCCGCCACCCAGGTTAGGCAGGGAGCTTTGGTACCGGTCTCTGTGCAGACACACCGGGCTCAACAGTGTCTGCACTCCGCGCTCGGAACCGAGCCAGAGAAATTTCATCTTTTCTCCATCGCGGGGGCAACTTCTTCGTTTTGCGGACGTTCGCCAGTGGCACCAGCAGTTCCAAACCTATTGCGGGATGAGGGGCCCCCCTCACATAGTTGGGATAGTTACAAGCGAGGGGAGGCCGCGGACGGAGCTCCGGAGAACGCTTCCCCTCACATCGGCGCCAAGCCAAGCCCCCCATGCATGGCATTTATTATGGTAATTTCAAACTCGAATTTAGAAATTTTCTGGGCAGGTAGACTGTCGCGTGCATTCTGTTCCGTGGAGAGGTGGCCTAATCCAGGACTAGTGAGATTGAGGCTTTTGATGTGGGAGGTAGAAGTCTGTGCCTAGTGCAGTGTTGATTTTGTGTAATTATTGTTGATAGAGTTGTATTAAAATAATGTCTCTGCTGTTGATCATGTGTTGATACTGACTGCATTTTATGTGTTGATTTTTTGTTTTTAGTAGACTTGGTCGGAGTGTGTATTAATCTGCAACAGAATAGTAGCAGTAATTCATTTGCACAAAAAATGGTAAACTATTTTGGGTCTGGAGTATGTTGCTGGTCGAGGCCTAGCTCATGGCATGATTGTGTAGCGCTTCTACTCGATGGTGTACTTATGGCACGTTTCAAAATCCTTCCTGTTTTCCGGTGATCACAGACACATTTGTTAATTGTTCTGTTAGTGTATATCATATTTGTGATGTATTGCTTTGTGTTCATTTAAATTATCTATTATTTGTGTTTGAATTTGTGATTTTACCAATGGGTGTAAAGTCTGGTAAGCTTGAGAAGTTGCTTGATGAAACTCAACCTCTCTGCCACAGGGAAGCCAAGCTAATTAAATGCTTATTAAGGTTGGAATACATACATGTTTGTGGTTGAAACAATGACACAAGGCCACAGATATTGATAAAAAGTTATTTTCCTGAGAATTTTGCATTGGAATTGAAAAATAAATTGCTTTTTTGAGATGTTTATTTGATATGAAACCTCAGCCAAGTCCTGCACAGTTGGAAGCGTTAAATGAGTGGGATGCACGGAATAATGAAAAACCTAATCAGGAAATGCATGTGAGAGGAGGCTAACAAAGCTATTTAGGAATGGATGGATTCTAGATTGCAGCATCAAAAACAGGTGTGTCATACAGAACTGTTAGAAACTACAGGAGTTTTCACTTTTGTAGGTGGTTTGGTGGCCACGGATCCATTGAAGGTCCAAAGCAGAAAGATTCAGATGATGAAGATGGAGTGGTAGATAAATTGTTGAGTGCAAGCCCTCCCTCCTAAAATGAGGACAGAATGCAGGGTACCGAAATATGCTGTTCTATCTGATTGTGGAGTCACTGGGTCCTCAAGCAAGATCTAAAGAAGGTAGAGGTCAAAGATGTAAGTTGAACCTGGAACATTTAGTAGGTTCAGAAATTTAAATAACAAACTTCTGAAATTAACATCTGATGTGTTAGTGTTTCTGATTCTAGAAGCGTGGGTGTCATTCATTTGAGAAATTGACGAAACTAGCTAAAGAAATTAATGTGAGTTTAGATAAAAGAAGAATTTGTACAGTTTGTGCAATGATAATTTCAGAAGCTGAATTTTGAAATGAAACAATCTTGCTGCAGAGACATTATTTTGAAAAACTATATGAGAAAATTAGATATTAGGAAGATGTTGAAAGACATAAGCATGAATGGGTTTCAAAGTCTTTGAAAGATGAAGGCAATAGTAGTGCAAGTGATTTATCAAGTTCATCATGTTGCACTGTTGAATGGGAATTTCATTCAAGAGAGGTTCTTGGTCCTTGATCATGTGGCCCAACTTACATCAATGTGTCATAGAGCAGACATGATTTATGGTCTTTTATAAAACAGTTTCCAAAATTGAGAGAAGAAACATAAAAAATGTGTTCAGAAGTTGATAGGATAGTGAATGTGTCAAAGGTTTTATGGGGAGAGTTGAATGGACTTTTGAGAATTGTGATACAGAGAGCTGTTTGGCTTAAATGCAAGACAGTGATTAAATGATCACAAAGGGAACCTGAAAGGACTGCACCAAATTATAAGCCTTTGCGAGAGGTTATAGAGAAATATAATGAGGTTATTGATCATTTGAAGACAAAGGTTC
Source organism: Triturus cristatus (assembly GCF_964204655.1). Classification (NCBI taxonomy): domain Eukaryota; kingdom Metazoa; phylum Chordata; class Amphibia; order Caudata; family Salamandridae; genus Triturus; species Triturus cristatus. The sequence continues at coordinate 762,375,841 of NC_140581.1, read as the reverse complement.
CAGTGAAGCAGGTGGATTAGTCAACAATAAGGAGCACAACCCAGAATGCAGATGAGTCAGTACATGCATATTAAGAGAGATTGATGCAGGTGTAGTGGCAATATAGTGGGCTGGAAGATCTTCCTAAAGAAGGTGCATTGGATTTTATGCCAATTTTTGTGCTGGGATTGTAACCAAATCTGAACACATAGATACAACAAAGTGTGATGTGCTGGTAAGCAAAGTAAATTGATTAGATTTTAGCTTACAAACACTATTGTAGTGATTTTTGTGAGTCTAAAAAGAAATTGACAAAAGAGAAGTTGATGGTGGCACAGACTGAGTTTTTTCAGCAAGGGCGGCAAGCATCAACCCCAGATGAACCCTCCAATGTTATTTCAAAGTGCTCAGGCTCCTTGTCCTTCAAGAGGTAGAGGCAAGGGTCAAGGCTTAGGCAGAGGCTTCAATAATAATAGTAACAATGGGATCATGAATCCTGGAGTGTGCCACAGGTGTGGTAAAGGTAGCCATTGGGAAAGAAATTGTACAGTGAATATGCAGATGCAGCAGCTTGTTAATGAGATGCAGCTGATACCTGTGATGACTCCCATGTCCCAGAATGCAATGCTGATAGTTTCACTGATCCAAGCCCAACAGACACATGTGCTGAAAACAAGGCAGCTCAACAGACGTATGCCTTCAGCATCATTTTCACAATCAGAGTTGCAGAGTGGTACAATACAATTTCCACAGAATTTACAGATGCAAGTGAAATCACACAACAGCTTGCGAGACAATCTTTGAATAGTGATTAATTTCCACAAATTGCAGCTACCCTAGGGGTACTACAAAGAACTAGCCAGACACAATGACCGTGCCTGAGATGGCAGCAAGACTGCATGCTAGATGTGGTTCTTGAGATAGGCCAGAGTGGACTGTATGTGGAGTGCACAGTTAATGGATATGCAGTTTCCTTCCTAGTTAATACTGGTGTTACCCGATCCACAGCTAGACCAGTGGAAGGTCCTAACCTATCCCTCTTGTGAAAAGAAGTCCAAATCATAGGCATTGCAAATAAACAAGTGGTTGATCAAATTTAAGCCTCTGTTCCAGTGAAGAAAAGTTCAATTGCAGATAAGCATGAATGTATGATTAATGAAACAAGTCATGTGAAGCTGCACATATGGAAAGAGATAGGATGATTAATACATTTAATCGCTACTGGTCCAACTCTCACTTTCACTACTGATGCAACGCTCATTTTAAGAATAGTGCCGAAAGCCTTCTGAGAAGTATGTAATGCGTCAGCAAAATAATGTTGGAATGAAAACTCATGTAGTTATGAGTCACCTGGAAAAGGCACATGGTCCCTTCACTAGATTACAGGTTGATTTTGTGGAAATGCCACTATTTAATATTGAAAGGTACACAGTCGTAGTGGTGTGCATGTTTTCATACTGATTTGAGACATACCCGATATAAGATATGATGCATTGAGAGTTGCACAATTATTGCTCAGGGAATTGATCCTTAGATATAGAATGCCACTTACGATCGATTCAGACATAGGTGAACACTTTAAGAATGACATCACAAATGCGATCTTTAATGCAAGAGACATGATCAAAAGTTTAATTGGAGTTACCATCCACAATCATTGGGTGTTATTGAGAGACTGAATAGTGTAATGAAGAACACAAAGGCAAAAGTGTGTGCATCTTCTTTCAAATGGTTAGATGCACTCCCTCTGGAGTTACTGAGTATGAGTGTACTCCGAACAAAAAGACTGGTCCAAACACTTATGAAATATTGATGGGTAGACCAATGCAGATTCTTGGTATTCCATCTGCAGCCTTGCTCAGTAATATTGAGGACTTGATCCTAGACTATTGCAAGTGTTTGGCTGATACATCGCCCTCTATCTCTCACCATGTGTAGTTTGCCACCCCTCATTGTCAAAAAGTATTTATCGGACTGTTTGCAGCAGCGTTAGAGTGGGTCATATCAAGTTAATCTGCTAACAAATAGAGCTGTAAACTATAAAGGTTTGCCATCTTGGATTCATGCCTTACACATTTGGATAGTGTGGGTACCAGAAAGATTGTTATCTTGAGTTGTTGAGTCAGCGAGCAGACTCAAAACCTGCATATAGAGGGAGGGGTGACAGAAGGGGCAAGTGAGAACAGTGAACATCAAAATGAACATCAATGTTCAAAAGAAAACCAAATTTCTAAGCATACAAAGAAAACAGAAGTTTATTTTTATTTTTTATAATCTTTTTATTAAACAAAACTTCTGCAATCCCCTCCCAGTGCCATCCCCATGTGAACCAGGCAGGGTCCAGTGACGTACACCCTATGCAATATTTCGATCTGGACGAGTCGCAATCTAGCCGAAATTTCTACCTCCCGTGGAGAGGCGAGTGCTTCCTGCCATTCCTCATCATTCAGTTCAAGGCCATCCCTTTCCCACTTCGCCCTGGTGCCCTGAAGGGAATCTACGGTGTTATTTATCAGCTTCTTATACAGGAGGGAGATTACCTTCTCTGGCAAGTATCCATCGAGTAATCTGTCCTCGAGGGGTGAGGACTGTGGGGGGAGGGGGGGAACCTTTAGTGAAATGAGACTGTAGTGCGTGTCAGACCTGGAGATGATGAAAGTATTCTGGGTTGGTGAGTTTGTGTTTCTGTTGTAGGGTTGCAAATGACACCACATCTCCCTTTACCCACATGTCACTGACATTTGAGATCCCGATAAGGTCCCACTTGTCGAACCCTTTCAGCTTCCACAGATCCCCAAGCGTCTCTGAATCCCAGAGAGTTGTTGCTAACGTCAATTTTCGCTCCCATCCCAGGATTTTGGTTGCTGCGTGCCAGACCTGCACGGAATGTTTGGTCGGCCCAGTGAGGGGGAACTGCAGCAGTCTAGAATAGAGGGCTCTGTTGTAATTCCTCCCCGGGAGAAGCCATCGGTCCATGGCATAGCCTGGGTCCTCTATACGGCGATATGTGCCGTGATTAATGGCCGCAAGATGGGCCGCCCAATAATATTTCTTGAGGTCGGGAAGGCTGATCCCCCCCGTCAAACCAGTTAAGGGTGAGCTTGGTCAGTGCTATTCGGGGCTTCCCTTCCCACAGCAAGTCCCTCTGCAGTCCCTCTATTTCCCTGAAGTATCGGGTAGGCACTGGATCAGGGTAGTTTTGCAGCACATAGAGAAAGCGGGGCAGAGACATCATTTAAAAAAGCGCTGCCCTACTCAATAGTGAGAGGGGAAGCGCCTTCCAGGCTAATATGTCTTGCTTCAATCTTCGTAATGGCGGGAGTAGGTTGCAAGAGTAACGGAGGTGCTGGTTCGATGTCACAAAGATCCCCAAGTATTTAAAACCTGTTGTGGTGATTTGTATAGGGCAACCCTTAGGTATAATTGGCGGATCCCCGCTGAGTACGTAGAGGATGGTTTTACCCCAGTTTATGGAATACCTAGAGAATCTACCAAAGCTTGCAAAAATATCAAACACCGCAATTAGCGATGCTCTTGGGGAGGCTAGGAATAAAAGGATATCATCCGCATATAACTAGATGTGGTCTTCTCATGTTTTCGCCCAGCGTAGGCCGCGTATGACGATCTTTACGAATCCACGCCGCAAGGGGCTCCAAAGCAAGAGCAAATAGGAGGGGGGATAGCGGACATCCCTGGCAGGTCCCCCGACCCAGCGCAAACACCTCAGATTTTTTGTTGATCACTACAACTTGTGCCAGGGGCTCTGAGTAAAGGAGCTTGATCCAGTCAATAAACCCAGGGCCAAAACCCAGCTTTACTAATAGAGCCCGACTGATCTGGGTGTACTATTCCGCTGATCACTTTGACAAGACGATTGGCAAGAAGCTTAGCAAAACATTTGGGCTCTGCATTAAGGAGAGGGATAGGCCTATAAGAGGCACAATACGTCTTGTGTTTACCCTCCTTATGAATGGTGATGAGCGTGGCCACCCTCTGGTCCAGTGGGAGCGTCCCCTGCTTTTTGCAATCTGCGAACATGGTCCGCAGGTGTGGAGCTAGTTTGTCCGGTGCTAGTTTATAGAGCTCGATTGGAAGGCCGTTAGGGCCCAGCGCCTTGCCTGACCGGAGACTCCTAATCGCTAGCGTGATTTCGTCATTAGTAAAGTCGCTGTCCAGTAGTTCCTGGTTGTCCGGCGGGACAGAAAGGACAATGTCTCTGAGTAGGGACCAGAATTCTTCTTCGGTACAGGAAGTATGTGTGAGATAGATGTCGCTAAAGTGTGCCGAAAATGTGTTAGCGATAGCCCGGGGATCTGTTATGGATTGGCCATCTTTGTTTATCAATTCTGGCACCAACCGGGATGCCAATTATTTTCTGTCCAGCCATGCTATGAGTTTCCCTGCCTTATCACCAAGGTCATACACCCTGCCCACCTTTTCTCTCCCAAACGATTTGGCCCGATCTGTGGCTATATCCTTATATTCATCCCTTTTAAGTTGCAAGGTATGTAGCTTTACCTGTGTAACCTCCTCTCCCCGTTCCTCTTCTAGCCTGAGGACCGCACCCTCCACTTCAACTAGATCTTTCATTTTCTCCTAAAGTGTTCCAGCTATCAGGGAGAGTACCTGCTCCCGTATCACAGATTTAAATGCCTCCCACACTGTTTGGGGGCAGTCTACTGTGCCCACGTTTTCTTGGAAATAATAGTCTATGGCTTGAAGCAGGGCCTTGCGTATGTTCGGGTCATGGAGATACCATGGATTAATAGGAGCCACCCTGCCCACCCCACCCTAACCCAGTCTTAGATAAGCCCATATCGGGGAATGATCAGAGATGCCCCTCGCCATATGTCTAATTTCATGGACATGTGTGATCTGGGACAATGAAGTAGTCTATGCGAGAAAGGCTATTGTGTGCCCCAGAATGAAACGTGTGTTGGATAGTATCCGGGTGGTATGCCCTCCATGTGTCCGTGAGACCCAAGGCCTCCAGCAAATTGTGCAGCCATCTGGCTGACGTCCCAGTGTCTCGGGGGGATAACGGTCCAGCGTGCCAGAAACCATTGAGTTGAAGTCCCTTTCCACCATCAGCAGACCATCCGGAAGTATGAACATTATAGCCCCCAAGTCCTTGAATGTACAGTTCTGAAGGCCTGGTGGCACGTAGATGGACATGCAAGTGAGCGTGCGCCCCTCCCACTGCCCTGTGATGCCAATATATCTTCCAAGGTCGTCCGACCATGTAGAGTGAACCACAAAGGGAAAGGCATTTCGTGTCATGATTCCCACTCCCCTTGAGCCAGTGAAGCCTGCGTAAGCTATCAGTCTGTAGCCCACCTGTTTAGTACCCTGCAGGAATTTCCCACCAAGTGTGTTTCTTGGAGATGGATTATGTCTGGGGTGTGCCTCCTGATATATTGCAAAACCACACAGCGCTTAACCTTGTCCCCCAGTCCATTGACGTTCCAGCTCAATATTTTAATGCTACTGCCTCCGTGTTCGCTCATGGACATGTATGTGAGTTAGTGATTCCTCCCGCAGTACACCATCTTTTCGTGCTGACTCAACAAAAACAGAACAAAACTTCAGTGCCCCACCCCAACAACCCCCCACCCTGCTCCCATGCACTCTGGGCATCAAACAGCCCATGAGCTCAACTATGCAGAGTGCCTGTCGCCCAACTGGTGAACTAAATGTAGAAATGTGAGAGCGAGTTAGGTGACTCATCCTCCCTTCCCATCCTAGATAATCACTATCATACAGTCCCCTTACATGGGCCATGTCCCCAGGAATTGTGTCACGAACAGTTATGTGTAGACCCAATGAGTCAGCAGCTGTCTCCGTGTCATGGTACCTGCATCACCCGCAAAGCCCGGGGAAAGTTCGTCAGGAGGGTGGATCTTGCTGCGTCCCGGTAAGAGGTCTTTACTTTCACGTGGGTTGGGTCTTTTTGCTTTCTCAACAGGAGTTATGTTCTTTATCTCCCTGCCAACCCTCCAGCCACTCCGCCGTAGCTTCTGGATTGTCGAAGAACCAGGCCCTGCCCTCAGCCTCCACTTGGAGCCGCACCGGGAATAGCATGGCATACTTCACTCCTTTGTCACGTAGCGTCTTTTTGACGGCTAGGAAGGATCTGCGCTGCTTCTGGACTGCCTGCGTAAAGTCCGGGAAGAAGGATATTTTGGCATTCTCCAACCAGAGCGGTGGGGCCACTCAGGCGTTTCGCAGAATCACGTCTCTGTCACGAAAATTCAGTACCCGCGCCAACAACGGTCACGGGGGAGCCCCGGGCTTCGGTCGCCCCCAGGGACCCTGTGTGCTCTCTCATTCACAAAGAACTTGGACAGGCCTTTGGGTTGTAGATGGGTAAGGATAAGGTCTTCAACAAAGAGGTCTGGCGCCTGCCCCTCCACCCGCTCCGGCACTCCTAGAATTCTTATGTTGTTTTGGAAGTTTCAGTCTTCGTAATCATCCAGCTTGCTTTCGGCTAGTTTCTGGAAAAGGTGTAAGTCTCGGATCTCGGTTTGGAGTTGTGAGGTGTCCTCCACCAAGCTCCCTGTCTTGATCTCTAATTGCTTGACCTTTTCGTTAATTTGTGTGAGGTCCGCCCTTATGAGCGTTACTTCTAAGGAGATCATGTCCATCCTTTGCTCCAGGGATGACCGGACCCCAGATATGGCCTCCATGACATCTTTGAGTGTTGGTTCAGGGGGGCTCTCCTCCAGTCCACCTACTGCCTTGTCTCTGGCTGGCTGGTCCTGAAGTGCCATTTTGGGGAATGCGAAGCGCTCCAATTTACTTTGCTGGACTACCTTGGATCCCTTTGTCCCGGACATCTGGGTTGTTTTCAGTGCAGCCCCAGTAAAAGGCTGTGCGGCAGTACGCAGTCCCTCCAAATCTCGTTCTATCACCCGTGGCGATCAGGAGGCGAGCCACTCCCGAGTCCCAACAGTACAAGTGCAGTAGAACTGTCAGGCGCGTACGGAAGAGGGCCCTCTAAGCACAGGATAACGGCAATGCTGGTGTGGCGGACCCACTCCCTAGGTCCACTGCCGCCTCGGAGGTTTCACAGCCCACCAGGTCAGGTCAGGACGTGCCAGATGGTCAAGTTCCGGGGCCTCGGTGCCCAGGCCCTGCAGACACCCACCGCTGCAGGAGAGTCAACGCCTCAGATACAGGGAGGGGGGAGGAGAGTTACAGGAGGGATGCCCGTCCAGGTGGTTTACGGGGACTGCGGGCCACCAACCAATGTAAGCTGACCAGGGCCTTTGCTGCGATGCTGCACCGTCTCCTCACCTCTTCCCAATGTAAAATGCTCTGGTGTTGCACGGGGGCCGCTCATCTTGGCACCCACCCTCATCCAAGAGTCCGCTGGTAATGGTAGCTGCACACTGCTGGCTGTTCAGAAGGGCAGAGGCCCAGCGCCCGGTCCCCGGACAGCCGATGTGTGTCTCTCTCCTCTCGTGGGGCTGTACCATAGCCCACCGCGGCTGAGGGCCGCGCCTCTGCCCACCGGGTCACTTGCCTGTCCAACCCTCCTGCACGCGCCCCGCTGTCGATCCGCTTCCAGGGCCTCAGCGGCGGAAGTCGCAATAATGTAGGCCCGGCGCCCAGGTCCGCGCCTGACGCTCTCTGCCATGCGACGTTACGTCTTCGGCAGTGTTGGACACTCCTCCGCCCGGCTGCACCTTCCACACTGGCCGCAGATGTCCTTAGCGAGAACTTCAGTCACTTCAGCTGCGATTTTGGTCTCGATGGGATCCGCAGGCACTCCGCTACTTTTACTGTCCTCCTGTAGGTTATCCTTAAAACACTACAAATGAGAATAGTACTACACATGATGAATTCAAAGCTAGAAATATTAATGAGAATTGTTACTTGGAAAATATCCACATAGTGTGCTAAAGAATTCTAGAGAAATTATAAATGTTACTGATTATTATATTTGTAATCTTAAATCTATTTCTAGGGGAAGGACACGTGTATATGGAACGATGGTACAGTCAAAGTAGACAATAGTAAATGTACATATACTTATGATGAAAATAGGCATTCTTCTTTAGATGGTGGTCCTATGTTTAAGGACATTTATCACATATGTAACAAGACGGCTCATTTCACAATTCGCATGGGCTAGATGGGCACTTGTTATTTAGCATTAGTGTTTTCTAATCTTTATCATATGAATAGTTTGAAATATGTGTGTTATAGTCGAATGAAGTGTAGGCAAAGATTCTGGATGTTTGCTTTGATTCCACCTACAGGGATTGCTTTAAATGACGTGAAGACTAGAAAGCTGTCTACTTTAATACTACATTTGGCGAATAACACAGCAGGTGGAGCTGCTAAAAGCTGAAGAATATGATAGATTGGAAGGTTTAATTATGAAAGACTCTAACGGGTCTGATGTGATTACAATGATATTTTAAGGTTCTGATGTGATCATTTTCATTTATACAAGGAAGGAATTGAGAAAGCAAATAATCAATAAAAAAGGTATTAGACATTTATTTGTGGGTTGCTAAAATATGCACGACAAATACATGTGCTTGCATTTCTCTCTCTATAAAACAGAAAAATATTGTGAATTCATTTTCATTTGCCGGTCGTTGCTGTTTTGTTGTATCTTTTCCTAAGAACATTAAACTTTTTAAGGGCAAAGCCTGCAGCGTTTTGGCAGAAGTAAGTGTTTTCACAGTTTTTTATGCAAAGCTTCATTTCTGCATGATGTATACAATAACGATATGCCAGAAATTAATTAATGAAACGTATTTTAAAGTTGTTATTCTACTTCTGGTGAAAAGATGATGTGAATAATTAATGCTTGCAGAATATTATAAAGTATTTGTATTTTAATGATACAAGTGTCTAGAAGGAAAGCAAGATAAATGTTTTTGTGTAACATCTTGTTTCCTAAATCCGCTGCTGTCAGAATGTTATCTATTAAAAAACATATAGCCACATTTTGTTGTGTATACCATGTTTGTTCAAAACAATATAAAATAATTCAAGTTTATTGTCAGTAACCTTCTTTTACTTGAGTCCATTCTAAACTCTTCTTGCTAGGGCATTTCATTTTGGTGCATGCGCTTATATTTTTGTCTTGGGCTCTTTCTAGATCACTTTGCACATTTGCTCTTCTGCTGACAGCTCATTTAAACATTATTTTTCTTTTAGCTTCTAAGCTCATTTGAATATTTTCATTTGGAGCTCTCTTTTTTGGCATACTTGCTTTAACTTACTTGCCTCATTTGCACTTTTGGATGGTTATAGCTCATTACCAAACATACTTAATGGGGCATATTCTCAAGGATCTACTGCCGAGTTATCGGTACTTTAGCGGCGGAAGTCGCAATAATGTAGGCCCGGCGCCCAGGTCCGCGCCTGACGCTCTCTGCCATGCGACGTTACGTCTTCGGCAGTGTTGGACACTCCTCCGCCCGGCTGCACCTTCCACACTGGCCGCAGATGTCCTTAGCGAGAACTTCAGTCACTTCAGCTGCGATTTTGGTCTCGATGGGATCCGCAGGCACTCCGCTACTTTTACTGTCCTCGGGGACCGGATCAGTGTGGCGGATCTACGAGGATGAGAAGGGCAAGATGGAGTGGACCTAAATGGCGGCCATCGCGCTACGCTGCGTAGCCACCCCCCCCCCCAAGAAAACAGAAGTTTGAGTGGAAGCTCTGTTGCACAAAAACCAACCCCAAGAAAAGCAAGTTCAAACTAAAGGTGAGAGTTCGCAAAGAAGAGTTGTGCAAAGTAATTCGGCACTGATAGTTCATAACTAGCTGAAGAAATGAGTGAACGTGCTACTGGAGAGCCTAAAGTGATCGCTGAAGAATTCTCAGAGGTGGCTGCAACAGGTAAACCAACGAGACTGAGAAAGTCAAACAAGAAGTACATACTAGAGAAGAATTGAACCAAAAGAAGACATTAACTAGAAAGATCTTCAATTTTTTATTGAAATCGTCAGATGCTGAATAAATAGCCCTGAAAAAATAAGTGAACTGCTGACTGTAGAAACAAAAATGAACTGATTTTTGAAGAACTTTGTTTTTAAATTGTTTTTGAAGATTCTGTTTTTGAAAGTCAGATTGTAAGAGAAAAAGTTGCCAAAAAAATAGAGAAGTTTTGCATGGCTTCCAAAGTAGATTTGGTGTTTTTAATTTAGACAGCTATACTTATTTTCTCCTGTAGGTTATCCTTAAAACACTACAAATGAGAATAGTACTACACATGATGAATTCAAAGCTAGAAATATTAATGAGAATTGTTACTTGGAAAATATCCACATAGTGTGCTAAAGAATTCTAGAGAAATTATAAATGTTACTGATTATTATATTTGTAATCTTAAATCTATTTCTGAAGATGCATCATACATATAATTACCTTTGTCCTATGCTCTATCCTGTTCAGTGTATTAGTCATTAATAATATATATGAATCTTTCAGAGGAACTTAATACAGATCATGATGTTCCAATAGATGAGTTGCCTGCTATACAAATCTTGGAAGACGTTTCACAGAGCCAAAATAAAAAGTACTGATGTGAAGAATATTTCTTTTCCAGAAATAGGTATGTGGGAACTAATTGAAGCAGAGTGTTGTTTGTATTAAATACATTATTCAAAACCAGAATGTTAAACCTGTAGTTTCTGGAGTGTTAATATTCAGTTCTAAAGAGGAAACTGTGACTAAAAAGTCACAAATACATCCTAATCTTAGGATTTGGAAAGAAGGGGAAGGACACGTGTATATGGAACGATGGTACAGTCAAAGTAGACAATAGTAAATGTACATATACTTATGATGAAAATAGGCATTCTTCTTTAGATGGTGGTCCTATGTTTAAGGACATTTATCACATATGTAACAAGACGGCTCATTTCACAATTCGCATGGGCTAGATGGGCACTTGTTATTTAGCATTAGTGTTTTCTAATCTTTATCATATGAATAGTTTGAAATATGTGTGTTATAGTCGAATGAAGTGTAGGCAAAGATTCTGGATGTTTGCTTTGATTCCACCTACAGGGATTGCTTTAAATGACGTGAAGACTAGAAAGCTGTCTACTTTAATACTACATTTGGCGAATAACACAGCAGGTGGAGCTGCTAAAAGCTGAAGAATATGATAGATTGGAAGGTTTAATTATGAAAGACTCTAACGGGTCTGATGTGATTACAATGATATTTTAAGGTTCTGATGTGATCATTTTCATTTATACAAGGAAGGAATTGAGAAAGCAAATAATCAATAAAAAAGGTATTAGACATTTATTTGTGGGTTGCTAAAATATGCACGACAAATACATGTGCTTGCATTTCTCTCTCTATAAAACAGAAAAATATTGTGAATTCATTTTCATTTGCCGGTCGTTGCTGTTTTGTTGTATCTTTTCCTAAGAACATTAAACTTTTTAAGGGCAAAGCCTGCAGCGTTTTGGCAGAAGTAAGTGTTTTCACAGTTTTTTATGCAAAGCTTCATTTCTGCATGATGTATACAATAACGATATGCCAGAAATTAATTAATGAAACGTATTTTAAAGTTGTTATTCTACTTCTGGTGAAAAGATGATGTGAATAATTAATGCTTGCAGAATATTATAAAGTATTTGTATTTTAATGATACAAGTGTCTAGAAGGAAAGCAAGATAAATGTTTTTGTGTAACATCTTGTTTCCTAAATCCGCTGCTGTCAGAATGTTATCTATTAAAAAACATATAGCCACATTTTGTTGTGTATACCATGTTTGTTCAAAACAATATAAAATAATTCAAGTTTATTGTCAGTAACCTTCTTTTACTTGAGTCCATTCTAAACTCTTCTTGCTAGGGCATTTCATTTTGGTGCATGCGCTTATATTTTTGTCTTGGGCTCTTTCTAGATCACTTTGCACATTTGCTCTTCTGCTGACAGCTCATTTAAACATTATTTTTCTTTTAGCTTCTAAGCTCATTTGAATATTTTCATTTGGAGCTCTCTTTTTTGGCATACTTGCTTTAACTTACTTGCCTCATTTGCACTTTTGGATGGTTATAGCTCATTACCAAACATACTTAATGGGGCATATTCTCAAGGATCTACTGCCGAGTTATCGGTACTTTAGCGTAGCCAAAGTCAAGATAAATGTATTGCCCCATTCACAAGCTGGTGGTAACAGCCCATATCACCAGTTTACCTGTGATAGCAGCTGCAAAAAACATCGCCACAGATGACCCCGGCAACTAACGCTAATGAGATGCAGAGTAGGCGTTCCCTAGCAAAACCCCGCAACAACACCACTTCGCAACATTCTCAACGACCAGCCAGATCGGCGATAAGATCACAAAACATGCGATAAGGCACGTTAGCAGCAAGAAACTAACACCTGCTCATACCTGGTGTAAAGTTGGATGACAACCAGCACCAGACAAGGGAGCACAGCCCAGAGCCACACATGAAGAACAGCAGATGCCCAGGAGCAACTGAACATGCAGCCCAGAGCCCCAATAGGGCAACAACACCCACTGCCACCCCCCCCCACCCCGGGGCCCTACCCCGGGCACCCCCACCCCCTTTGGACAAAGATATTGCACATCAACTCTACACAATCATGAACCACACAATTCGCCTGTAGTCGCACAATCACAACACCTAACATACATGTGTGGTCAGAAAAAAGAGAATCATACATTCATCTTAGAATATCCAAATAATCCGTTTATTACAGAATAAACCCAAAACAACAATGCGGAAGAGTCATGTCGGGTCTTCTCAGGATATTCTGTAAGTCACAGCCTGCAAAACAAAAACCTAGATAAGAAGGTGTGTCATGCGCTCATCAAAGTACAGAGAGCGAGAGCACAAGAGAGAGAGAGATAAAGAGAGAGAGAGAGAGAGAGAGGGAGAGAGAGAGAGAGGGAGGGAGAGAGAAAGAGAGGGAGAGAGAGAGATAGAGAGGGAGAGACAAAGTGAGGGAGAGAGAGAGAGGGAGAGATAAAGAGAGGGAGAGAGAGGGAGAGAGAAAGAGAGGGAGAGAGAGTGCAGAAACTGCGGACCCAGGCCTCACTGCTCACCTGCTGCCACCGGTGCGTCTCCAACCATGTGCCGGTACACACTGCAGTCCCCCAGGTCCCTCATCTGAAACAGTTTCCAGAGACATGAATGGCAGAGTCCATACAGTAGCACACGCCATCATTGCTTGCCTGCCTCTGCGTACTCAGGCTGATGCACCCCAGCCCCTCCCGCCGCCCAGCGGTGATTGCCCGCTCCTGCGCCACCAGGCCTCACTGCTCACCTTCCGCCACCGGCGTGTCTCCAAGAGGGCCCACCACGTGCCGGTGGGAACTCCAAGCCTGGGGCCCGCGACCATGGCACCCTCCACATCATGCAGCCCTACACCGCGGGCCACCAGGTCACACACTTGATTCTGGGTCTTGATTTCGCTATGGTCAAGATCATATCAGTGCACACGGCATCATCGCAGGCTGCACACTCGCTCAGCTCTTGAGGTGCCACTAACTGTGAACCGCGAGGCGACTCAATGTGTCGGTAGGCCCGCACTGCCCGCTGGCTCAGGCCTACACTGAGGTCCAGCAAGGCACACACTAATCCTACCAGTCCGGTCCGCCAGGATGGCGCATCATCGCAGGCTGCACACCCGCTCAGCACTTAAGGTGACCCTACCTCAGTGCCTGTGCCTGCTGCAGTGTATCCGGTGCCACCAAGTCTGTGCACCACATAAAAGGGGGAGCTGTAAGCCAAGAGAAATATAACACCTGGAAACAGGCCACATGCATAATCAGTCCACAGACGAATTGGTCGGAAATCATTTTGTCACTATCCAAAGCTATGACCTCAGGAAAACAATTGGCACACAAAGGAAAACGTCGTAGTTATGGGCCAGCCAACCTCGCTGACTTCAAATAATTTAAAGAGAGCAAACAACAGTGTCGCTTGGCGGAGCATCAGCATCGGAGAAAAAAATGCTTAATGTCAGAATCACTACTGAAAGCAGCCAGAAGATCGCAGAAAAACACTATCTGGCATTTGAAACAGACCATTATAGACGATAAATGTAAACGCATTTACGCATTGCTTGCTCCCAGTAAGAGCAGGGAATTTTGGAGGTATGTCAACAACCTCAATGGTGGAAGCTACATACACAACGCGGTACCCGCCGAAGAATGGGCAGCCAATGCAACAAGGCTATACGTCGACCAGGATAAATCCAGGATAAAAATTGCAGTAGTTGAAGACTATGGTCCAGAAGGACATGAGAATGAAGCTCTCATTCTCAGCGAAAAAGAAATCCTGAACACATTGAAAGGCATAAGGAAGGACGGGGCTCCAGGTCCTAATGGGTTACCGGGAAGCGTTTTTTTTTTTTTTTGAAACCTTTATTACAGAATGCAAAAGATATACAAAGATGGGCCTACAACCTTCAGGCCGGCCGCTAGCAAACAGTGAGAGCATAAAATACAGTTATTAAACACAAGCGGCAAGTGATAAAGGTCCCAGAAGTCGAGGGAAGCGTTGGCGGCCACACCGTCCGGACCCCCCAACTGGCGGTTCCATTTTTTATAAGAAACTACAAACAAATCCACAAGGCAGCAAAAGTCAAAGCAGCATTATGAGCTCCCCTGGGGAGGACCCTACCGATCCACAGGAATAGGGTGGGGGGACAGGCCGGGACAGAAACAAAGTAGACACAATACCCAGAACCAAGGTGACAAGCAGACTAGGGAGACTGGGCCACTGCCAAGTCAGGCGTCAGCGGCGGGGTACAAATCCCGCCACGATAGGAGTTCCAGGAGCCCCACACTTTCACCCATTTCCCAGGCTTACCTCTTGCCACATACACTACCTTCTCCCGAAACATACACCAATCCATGTTGTCCTTCCACACCGAAACCGTTGGTGACCTCTGGGAGCCCCACAATTGTGCTATGTCACGCTTGGCCACCATATATCCCAGGGTCACCCACCACGTCTGCGGCACCCGGGAAGCGTTTTTAATGAAGATCGGGCCTTTTGGGCCCCCCACATGTATTGTCTATTCAACCACTGCTTCAAAACTTCAGGAGTACCAGACTCGTGGAAAGGCTCCATTCTGCAACCGATCTATAAGAAAGGCAACGCCTCACAGCCAGAGAATTACAGATTAATTGCTCTACTAGGTGTTGAAGGGAAGGCATATGCAAAAATGCTTCTGAAAGAAGTAGAGGCATGGATAATTGGCAATCAAATAATACCACGAAACCAGACAGGATTTCGGCAGAACTCATCAACAATGGACAACACCATTGCATTATCATACCTGGTAACTAAGGCTATAGAGGGCGTAACCCCACCCCTATACGCCTGCTTCGTCGACTATAGTGCTGCTTTTGATGGCATCGACCGCAACATGTTGTGGGCAAAACTTGCAAAGTGGGGTGTACCGATGAAACTTCTGGCGGCCATTATGTCCCTCCACACCGGTAAATGGGTCCGCACTAAGCTCACTCAGACACACGCAACCGCCAAGATCTATACAAACAAAGGGCTAAAACAGGGTTGTGTGATTGCACCAATACTGCTTAACTTATATACTGCAGACTTGGGAGTTGCACTCTCAAAAAACAATATCTTCCCACCCAAATTGGGTCACCTCAGAATACCCATCATGCAATATGCGGACAACCTTGTCATCCTGGACCAAACCAGAGTAGGCATGAAAAGGGCCTTGGAGACTCTTCATCTTTACAACATGGAAAACAAACTTCAAACCAATGCAGACAAAACCAAGATATTGGTCTTTGGACATAAACCAAAAAAATCATTGCTGGGCTGGAACATCGGACCACTAAGAAATGCAACCGCAAACAAGTGTACCTACCTGGGAGTACAATTCTCAGATACTGGTAGAACAACACTCGAGGCCAAAACACTGGAGACAAAAGCGGCCAAAGTCAAACACGTCCTATGCAAAATACACCAGAAGCTTGTGAGCCACTCAACGGAGGGTATCCGAAGAGTAATACAAGCCAAGCTATTTTCAACAATTAGCTATGGCCATCTGGTCTTCCCAGGCTTATTGTCCAACAAATTCGAGCACTTGTATATCATGGCTTTCAGAAAGGTCTTCAGGCTGCCATTCTTGACAAGGCATACACTGATCCGACTTGAGTTTAATTTAACATCAATGGACATAGAATGCAAAAAAGATATAGTGAAGCTGTGTCACCATGTGATCAAGGCTAGCCCAGGCGCCTTGAGTGAAGCACTTCAAATACTCTTCACGGACAAAACTAGTCGATGGGCTAGGTACCTTGATTCAGCTAATAACACACTATGCCTGTCAGCTGACCACACAACGGTATTTCAACTGCCAATGGCTAGCCTAAAAAACCTGCTAAAAAAACAGGGCAAGATCATCTCAAGGAACCAGGACATAGAAAAGATCAGAGCAATCCGTGGCGCAGAGGGCCTTGCCAAATCCCATGAAGCCACTCTATGCCAACCATACCTGAAAGCCGGTCTGGGCAGACAAGCTCTTCAAAACGTTCTGAAGACCAGGCTGCTAACTTTACCAATACAGGGCACATTGTAAATCCACACCAGCTGGAAACAGAGGATGTCGCCTGTGTCAATATCACACAGAATCAGCAGAGCATGTCATCTGTTGTTGTCCAGCCTTGGTAAGCCCGTGGCGTAAATACGTAAGGACAATGTTCAACCAAAATAAAGTAAGAACATGCAAAGAGGCATTAACGAACATATATACTACGACAGTACCAATGGAGCTTGCATGTGCCGGGAAGTTCTTTGCCATTGCTGGAAAGACTTTATGTCAAACTCAATGAACAAAAAATAACAGCCTAATAATCAATCTACATGCCGACTGTCTTGTACTAAGTCCAATGGTTAAGATCATTGCTATTTTCGCTGAGCAATAATATCACTGCATATTATGGCCATTAGTGATCTTGCACTTAGCCCAAACAGCTAAGATGAACTAATATTAGGGCATTGACTGATCAACAGATGTCTATGTTATTAAATGTTTCTTCTTTTAAATACAACCTTATTTTAGATGCTTTTTTACTAATCAATTGTTTTAATTATGAAAGTAACATGCATTGTATTTGTAAATGATTTTAGGTAATCATACAATAAAGTATTCTATTCTAAGTCTGTGCACCGCAAGCCATGGACCCTTTATGAATGGGTCTCGTGGTGTGGATGCGATCATGTCACCCCCGGCACTGGGCAATGTGCTGTGGCAGTGCCCTAGGCCCTCATGCATAAATGATACCCACACGGAGACACCCAGTTACAGAGTGGAAATGGCGTCCAGCACGTGCCCTTTTTAATGGCAGGGTCACATGTCCTGTGACAGCTGTGCTGGATGGGTGTGGTGTGGATGTAAACCAGCCATGAGGGAGTGGCTGTGGCATGCTGACAACTAGACCTGTGAGCAGCAGATCCCTACAGGGAAGACCTGGGACATGTAGCATTGTCCCCCCCCCCTGTGAGCGTGAGTGGATTGGGCTGGCCTGGCATATGCCAGTCCAGCATAAGGGTGTGAATAATGACCCCCAGGCTCTGGGCGTGGTTCCGTCCTGGGCTGGACAAGGAAGTAACTAATGCGTGTGTCTCCGTTGTACTGTCGGCGCCACCCGGACCACAATCTGCAATGTGTCACCCTGTGACCCAAGTCCCACAACATGAGCAACATGGAAGTAAGGGGGAATCATTGACTCTAAATTCATCCATACCTCCACACTTGCAAGATCATAGACATGACACATCGATGTGAAAATGAATGTTTAATGCACATTCAGTGGAGTGTTGTAGCTGGAGCAGTACAGGGCCATGCAAACCCCTGCTTGCATTGTTGGCCCGTGGAGGGTCAGCCAGAGTCCTTCAGGGAATGACAAGTACCTCAGAAGAGGGGTAGTTCAGTCCGCAGTCTGATAGCTGTGTCATTGGTGACCAAACAGAATATGGCAGTCCTTGTCGAGGTCCAAGGTGAGTGTTGCAGAGTGCCTCGGGGGACAGTGGAAGGTGATGATGCAGAGGAGAGAATCAAGCAGAAACAGGCCATACGGCGGCGATGCATGCTACTGCGTCCTTCTGATCATGGAGGCAGATTCGTCCACATCTTCGTCCTCTGCTGTTGCATGTGCCTCACATGTGGGTTGTGGTGTTCTGTCTCCAGCACTGTGTGGCAGTGACACCTCAGGGTCCGGAGGTGGAATGTCCGCTGCACTGTGTGGCACTGACACATCAGGGGCCGGAGATGTGGATGGAGTGGTAGCAGCAGCAAGCATTAGCGCCAGGCCTTGTGGCAGCAATGTCATGAGGATGGTCTTTAGGGCATTGAGGGACAAAGCTACCTCTTGCTGGTGTGCAGCCATGGCAGATGCTCTTTCCAGCCGTGTCCGCTCCATGTTCTCCATAAGCCTCCGCATGAGTCCCAACTCCCGGGCGAGCTCTCTGGAGCCACTCTGACTAGACAGTCGTTCTTGTCTCAGAGTCAGGACTCTGGCGATGTCAGCCATGGTTTGTTGGAGAACATGGTGCGGACTGTGGGTGTCCGTTAGGGACTGTGAGTGGTCCCTGATGGGACTTAGACACCCACGTATGGCGTCTAGTTTGTCTGCCATGTGGTCGAACCCCACCTGCACCTGTTCAGCCAGGTTCTCCTGGCACCCTAACACACGGCGTTGGAAGGCCATGTGTTCATCGTGGGGGTCCTGGGAGGCAGCCGTGGTGGTGGGCGCTGCCTGCTGTGTCTTCTGTGCAGGGGGTGGGTTCTGCTTGTAGAAGCTTGGCAGCCCTGCTCCTGGAAGTGGGCTGCGGAGGCTCTCCACGAGCTGTTGGAGGGCATCGGAGTCGAAGGTGTGGTGGTTCTCTTCGCCATCGGAGAAGACAGGTTCGGGCTGCTCTGCAATAGGTGTTGGATTTCCCCCTGCAATGTGAAGGGGAGATGCAGTCTAACATTGTGGTCACATGTGTGTTGAAACATTGTACATGTTTACATTCAGATTGCATGACAGTGTACATTGAGAGTGTTTGGGGGAGCTGCCTATTTGATGCGGGACAGTGGACATTTCGACAACATCATGGATGCGTGTTTGTACTTGTACATCATCATCTCAAATTTCCCTGCTATGCCAAATGTGATTGGCCAGTTTCTGCACACAAGCGGCACCAGTTGTGTCCTCTGTTCTGTTGTGGACGTGTAGCGGTTTGTACCACATTGTTGTCAATGTTGATGTGCTCTGCATGTTATGTGTGTGTGCTGCATTTTGGGAGAGTCACCCCTGCAGTTCTGATTTTGCTGCCCCTTATCCCTTTAATGCGGTGTGTCTTTGACTTCTGTACTTATGCAGTGCTGGGATGTTGCAGACTTGGGTACATTGGGCTCTTGGTGGGATTTGGGACTCTGGGGCATGGTTTGTTTGCAGATGTGTTGTTGACGTCAGGGAGTGTTTGTGCATGTGGATGTGTCAGAGTGTGACCTTCTCCTTTACGGATGTGGTCCACACTCAGCCACCTCAGTGTTGTGGCGTGCAACATTTCATGATATATTGACTGTAGCCATGCTATTCGTCATGGAGTGTCACTTGCATTGTCAGTGTTGCTCACAGACACGCCGCTTTGCTGGGTTTAACACATGTGCATGGGTTGGTTGTGAAATTGGTGATGTGTGGGAAGGGCCCCCTCTGGACACATAGTCAACAGGGGCCTACTTGCTGTTTCTAGGTGTGCTGCAGCGTGCCAAGGGGATCTGAGACATGCTGCAGGCCATTGTGGGTGTGCACTGCTCTCTACTTAGTTGTGCATATGTACCATTGTGCCCATCTTTGCCCGACCCCCCAGTCCCTGGTCGTTACTCACCCTAATGCAGTTGTGTCCGGTCATGTTGAGCAGTGTCCGGCCCCCCAACTCCTGCCACCGTCTCCCCACTGATGACTGTGGACATCATTTCCTCCATCACATCCAGCTCCTCCTGTGGCACTGGACTCCCACCTCCAGTCTGCATTGCTGCCTTCCGGTTGTTTGCGAGTTTCTGCTGGGTTTTGCGCTTCACATCATTCCACCGCCTCTTGACCTCTTCCATTGTCCTCTTCAGCACTCCGACTGCATTCACCTTGCCCACGGTCTGCCATATTCTATTTTTAGTTGCCAGTGACAGTGGAGGTGACGAACAGTAGTTGATGGTGTTCTACCACCTCCGTTATCAGGATCCTGTTTTCCTGTGGACTGAACTTTTTCTTCCTACTCTTCTTGTCCTTGCCCTTCCCTGACCCCAAGGTCCCAGGCTGGTCATCCGGGGGGCTTGTGGGGTTCTTGTTGTCCTCTGCACTTGCTCCGGCTACCTCCATTGTGATTCGCTGTTTGGCTTTTGTATGTATTTTTTTCTTCAACTTTTAAAGTTCATTTTCCCGCATAACGTGTGGGGATTGCAGACCTGTGGCTGGTTTTCGCTGATTTTTGTATCGCGATTGGTGTCATCGCTACTATTTTCACGTTTGTGTTTCGCGTTTTTGCGGCATCACGTTGATTTTAACACATTCATTTGACGCGTTATCGAGGGCCTATCGAATGGTACCACCGTGTTGAGAATACCACGTTAACACGGAGTTATATTCCCGGGATAGACTGCGATGTGAAGAGTTGCATTAAGCTACTTTTGCGGTAGTTATCACACGTTCTTGAGAATATGCCCCAATGTGTACAATCCTTATAGGCTTTCTGGGCACAAATCGTTTTTTCATGTAAAGAATTTTGTTACTTATCCTAAATGACTGGAAATGTTGATCATGCCTTTCCAATCTAGTTTTGTTTTTATTTCCTTGGACAATTTACGTGCAGTGAGCATACAATTGATTTTCTTTTTTTCACTATTGTTACTAGTTTATCACTGTTGTAGTGGCAATTATATGTGCTGAATGTTAGACCTGACACCTTGGCGTGGGTCTCCCTTCCATTTTTTGCTGTTGCCTCATGTGTTTTTACTGGTGTTAGATGCTTTGGGCACTGTGCCACTGCTATCCAGTGCCACAGTGCAAGTGCTCCCTATTGTGAATTGATGTATGGATTAGTGATTCCATGATTGGCTGATTTGGTTTACTTGTCAGACCCTAGTACAGTGCACCAGGAGTGCCCAGGGCTGGTAATCCAAATGCTGCTAGTGGGCTTGCAGCACTGTTTGTGCTACCCACAGAAGCAGCCTGTTAAAGTGTGTCTAAGGCTTGCCATGGCAGAGCCTGTGTGCAGTCTGGAACTGCCATGCTGACTGGGCAAGTGCGCCCAATTGCCAGTCCCTAAACCTTCCCTTTTCTGCATAGTAGTCACCCCTATGGTAGACCCAAGGGCAGGGTGCATTGTAAGGATAAGTCGGGGCATGCCCTGGTGTGTGTGGCATGTCCTAATAGTGAATTACAACCATTTTTGTTGTTCACTATTGCAAGGCTACCTGTTCCCCATAGGCCAGAATGGGCAGTTTGATTATTACATCTTATAATCCTAACTGACTCAAGGAACTAGGTAGAAATTCATGTTTAGTATGCCTGAACTCAGAATGATAAAATACATCTTTTAGTGAAGTTGGTTTTAACATTCTGTGTTTGAAAATACCACTTTTAGAAAGTAGGTATTTTCTTGTCTAACCATCCAAGCCTGCCTCTGCTAGACTGTGTATTCCTTGTCTGGAGTTTGAGTGACAGGGGCTGCGTGATTCCAGGAGACAAGGAGAGCTAGCACAGGGCTGAATAGAGAGATCTGCATGTAGATGGGTGGGAGGAGTTGCACCTGGGACCTGAATAGGGATGTGCCTTCCCTCCACAATGCTAGCTCCGCCTCCTGTGGTGCATCTGATGTCTCTGCCCTGCACTGTGAAAGTAAAGAAGGAGTCATGTAAACAGAGTGCTCCAGGACTGACCAGAACTGGTTTGGACTAGGCAAAGACCTCTCTGCCTTCAGAGAACAAAGAGAAACTGAGTATAAATATTGGGACCCAAACCCAAGAACTTTAGATCACTTTTGGGAAACAAGAAGAAACCTTTGCTGAGGAGAGGAACCAAAGAGACTGAGCAGAGACTATCCCTAAGCTTGAGGGATTGGCCTGCAGTGGTTGCCTCACTGTCAAAGAGAGGAGAAAGGAACTTTGTGTGTACTTTATTCAACTTGTGAAGGATCTCCAAGGGCTTGAGAAAGAGCTTGCCTCCTGCTGAAGTCTCAGGGACAACAGACTTCAACCACCAGCTCCCCAAGAGTTCTTTGGAAGTGCCTGCAGTTGTGTTGGGCTTTCTGAGGGACTGCGTGTCGCAAGAAGCTGGAAGCGCGACTCACGAAGAAGAAGCGTGTCGCCGCCGCAGCCGCTGTCATCGCATCACTGAACAAGGGTGTCGCCGCTGTAGCTGTCGCATCGTATAAGTGTCTCGCAACACCGAAGAAGCGTGTCGCCGCCGCAGCCGTCGTATCACTGAAGAAGGATGTCGCTGCTGTAGATGTCGCCTCGCAGAAGTGTCTCGCATCACCGGAGAAGCATGTCGCAGGGCCTGTCGCGGCTCAGAAGAATTGTTGAGTCGCCGCACGACCATCAGGCGTGAACGCATCGTGTCGCATCAAGAAGAAGACGCCATCTTTGTTTCATTGCACCGGATCTTCATCGCATCACGGCGTTGCAGGCTGCATCGCCACGGAAGCGCAGTAAAGAAACCGACGCATCACCATTCCTGCGTGTAAGGAACAGACGCATCACCTTCCCTGCAACACTTTTGTTGTATAGCGTTACACATTCAAACGTACATTGAACTCAATCGCATTTTAACATCTAGAGAAAACTAAGCTAATTCTGCTATTTTAAGTACAATATTGTGGATTTATGTCGTTTGTGGTCTTGTGATAAGTCTATACAAAGAATACTTATTTTTTATATAAAGCTTGTGTGGTGTCCATCTGTAGTGTTGTCACTTGATTACTGAATGTGTTCACAAATGCTTTACACACTGCCTCTGAGATAAGCCTGTCTGCTTGTGCCAAGCTAGCAAGGGGGTAAGCAGGGGTTATTTTAGGAGTGTACCCCCTTACCCTGACTAGACGCAAGGGTCCCTATTTGTCAAAGGTACCTACCTCTGCCAACTAGAGACCCCCAAATCTAACACTGAATCAATCCGATATTGAAAGAGGCTAAATGAGAACCTTTGGTAAATTATTTGTGTCAGACATCCTGAATCCACTTTGCCTCCCACTGGTCCTGCACATCAAACCTTTTTGATAGAAGGAAATCATTGAGAGATATTCTGAGTATTATTCTAGAAGGAACAAAAATGAACTTTCTTTCTACACACAGATAGTTATGGGCTTAATGACAATGGAATATAATGTCTTCACCAGGTTACTTTATTCGCTAGAACCACAGGAATTCCACAGGGACTCACCTTGCTCAATAGACCTCTTATAAAGATCTCTTTCCACCTAAAAGGATAGAATAATGGAAGTGATGACGGTCCACACAAGTAATTACTCCCAACAGCTTTATTTGAAAATATAACAGCACTGTGGAGTCCCATGTTTCTGCCCTGGAGCAGCTAACTCAGCTCTTCTTGCAACCACAAGAGCTTTCACTGCACTTTGACATGTTAACAAGCTTATCTTCAGCACCTGGGTAAAGACTTTATCACATAATGGCCATGACAATCATAAATTACAAGGTAGTGGACCATTTTACTTGCACATAAGGCAGCAGTCAAGCAGCAATGCCATTGAGATGATGTTATCATGGCACCTCACACAACCTCATTGCATCGATGCATTTTAAGTGATGCGAGCAGGGTCCCCCGAGGTCTGGCAAGCATACTTAAAAAGCAATGTTTTCTTGCTAGTAGCTGCTTATCATTGCTGGTGGAGATCGCACCTTTTCATTAGTGTGTATTCCCCCTTCATCTAACATCACAGCTTTACAGGATACATACGAACATTGAATTAGGCTCTATGAATACTAAGCAAATCCGATTCTAAGGAATAACTTTTGGAATAATTCTTCAAGTACTACCACTTTTATTAACATTGTGTGATCAACAGAGGCGTGATAACAAGTCCATCACTTGTAAAAAAAAAAAAAAAGATAATCAGCTTAAAAAAGAGGTCTTCGGTGCTATTTCAAGACCAACACACTGCATTCTGCAAACAAATAACAGGATTGGCTGGACAGTCTTTGCCTTTCTCTGTAGTATGGAGATACTACTGGGTTGCTACTCGTTTTTTACACAGAGCGACCTATAATAATATTTATTTTTAACTGTTCAATTAATTAAAATCATTACAGTAAAAACGCATAAAACTAGTAAATGAAAAATTGATCACATTAAAACTATGAAGGCTGCCGGTTAAAAAGTTTTTTATTTAAGTATTATATCCCATCTCCGCTGCACCCACTCGGGCCGCCAGCACCGGGTCTTTATCATAAGTCCTTGCACAGAGTTTCTTAGACAGCTGCGTCGGCCTTAGTGGTTTTCAGCCACAGCCGTCTGTGGATCGTTCTCTTTGTCCATTCCATTTAGAGCCATTGATGCGGTGCGGTCTCTGTAGGACAGGAGAGTAGGATCAGGGCACTTCCCTCGTTTGAGGGGAGGCTGCATTGTCCCCCTTGTTATACCTTGCTGTGGCCCTCGTTTGTTTGTTTTCGTTTGCTGCCTTTAAAGCCATTCTAATCAAATTAATGAATTTTCCAAGACTATCTAAGGTCATCGTGGTTGTTCTAGAAAAGCACAAGGCTGATGCTTCATGACATATCCTGATTCCCTTGGTGAAGGAGACTGGGCGGAGAAGTCGACGATGTTTGTTCTTGAGGGAGGGGCAGCAGCATAAAAGGTGAAGGCAGGATTCTCTTGTGTAGGGGCACAGTCTGCAGCTTGTAATTTCCCCCTTGCGAGCCCATGCGGGGTTACATTCGGTGATTCATAGAGTACACAGTCTCATGGAGAGGATTTTGGTTCTGGCTTGTGGTGTCAGGGCCTCATGCAGGTAGGGTTGTGCCTTGCCTACCGTGTAGGAGCTGTTCAGCGGGTCTAAGTGGGGGCCATATCGAAGGGATTTAAGATCCAGAATGAATGAGGTTTTGCGGACTTGTCTGTTTATGGCTTTTTTCCATGCATTTAGTGGGATTTCTGGCAGTGGTATGCTCTTGATCTTTAAAGTCTTGAGTGCTTTGTCAAGGCTGGTGTGCCATGCTGATCTTGGCCCCTCAAAGATGGCTCTCAATTGGTGTCTAAAGGAGTTTGTTAAGGCCCTTATGATCCTTAAGTATGGTTTTATGATCTCCCCTTGGCACATCAAGTCTGCCCTTACCAGGCCTAGCTCCAATCTTAGTCTTGACTTCCTTGCCAACCTTGGGATAGAAAAGACTGATTTATATGCTTTGGCTTGAATTGCGATGAGAAGGGCATCCTGCAACCCCGGAAAAGCCTGGTGGCCATAGCTAATGGCTGGCAGCAATTTTGCTTTTAAAGAGCAGTTAGTATTGGTCCGACCTATATTTAGAGTTTCCAGAATGTTTTTAATTTTGGTCTATTTATTATGTTCTTTACTCTTTTTATTTCCACACTGACAGTTTGAGAAAAGAATCACTTGCAAAGGTGTGAAGCATAACATACAGGACATATTGGATAGGAGTGTCACCTCCTGCAGCACCTCGCCATGGATTTGGAGCCATAGGCTGGTAAATCTTGTTTATTTAATATTTTTGATATAATTATTATGTATACAGCATGAATACTGAATTCAGTTATTCATTGGTATTACATCACAACAGTAGAAATTAAAATGTGTTTTCACTGCTGTAATGTCTCCAAGAAATTCACTTACTTTCCTATTATTCCCTCATCTCAGCTTCATCTCTTAAGAGCCAAGCAAAGAAATACCACAGTGTATGAAAGGTTGTCCTCGCTTGTAACAGATCTGAGAGAGACAGTGGAAAGAGTGTGGTATTTAAAGAATAAATAGTCGGACAAGTCAAAGAAGAGGATCATCCAGACTGGTGGGGAAGGGATGGCAGAATGCCAGGTTTTATTAACTGTCTGGGTGGAATACCAGTGGGTTCTGTTTAGGGTGAACAGAGAGTGGCAGGACAGCAGATATTTAAAAAAATATTTGAATACAGCAGGGATGGTAGTTTCCTTTTTAGGGTCGAGGGTTGCTTGCGAGACACTGTTGTAAACAAAAAGGGCTTGGAGCCAGCCCATTGCTCACCATTTGTTGGCTTGTGTGGCACTCTTTTTTACAGCCTCGTAATTTGTCAAGGCAGGCCTAACATCATTTCCTTTTCTCTTTCATTCAAGAATTTATTGAGTGCTCTACTCAACTGTGAGGGTTTCAAGATTCTGGAGGGAGTGAAGGTGCGAGCAGCTCAGTTGGTCATTCGAAGAGCCAGGTCTTGGTCCTTTCTGAACTGGTTCAGTGTCAGGCTTTGTTGGATGTGAGGGGGGAGTTTTCTCCAGGTCTTGGCTGCGAGGTAGGAGAAGGATCTGCCCCCTGCTCTGGCCCTGTGGATGGGAGGGACCATGGCTAAGGCGAGGTCGGCATAGGGGAGGTTTCTCTTGGTGGTGTGGAAGGAGATTTGTTCGTTGAGGTATTGGGGTCCGGTGTTATGGAGGGCTATCTAAGTGTGTGTGAGCAGTTTGAAGGTTATTCTTCTTTCAACAGGGAGCCAGTGGTGGTCGCGGAGGTATTGGGTGATGTGGTCATATTGGGGGATGTCAAGGATGAGTCTGGCTGCAGCGTCCTGGACTGTCTGGAGTTTGCGGAGGAGTTTTCTGTTGATTCAGGAGTAGAGGGCGTTTCCGTAGTCCAGTCTGCTAGTGATGAGTGTGTGAATGACGGTCTTTCTGGAGTCGGGGGAATCCATTTGAAAGTCTTGTGAAGTATGTGGAGGGTGTTGAAGCATGTGGAGGACACAGCGTTGATCTGGCGGTTCATGAAAAGTGAGGAGTTGATTATGATGCCGAGATTGCGTGCGTGGTCCATTGGGGTGGGTAGATTTCTAAGGGCGGGGGGCCACCAAGTGTTGTCCCATGCGGAGGGGTTGGGGCCGAGGATGAGGACTGTTTTCTCCGAGTTGAGCTTCAGGCAGGTGTTGCTCATCCAGGTTGCAATGCCTTTCGTCCCTTTTTGGAAATTGCGTTTGGTGATGCCAGGTTCCTTGGTGAAGGAGAGGATGAGCTGGGTGTCGTCGGCGTATGAGACTATGTTGAGTCCATGGATTCCAACAAAGGTTGCGAGGAGGGCCATGTAGACGTTGAAGAGTGTGGGGCTGAGTGTGGATCCGTGGGGTACTCTGCATCTGATCTCTGTCGGTTCGGAAAGGAAGGGCGGGAGTCTTATTCTTTGCGTTCTGTCTGAGAGGAAAGATCAAATCCAGTCTAAGGCTGTGCATTGGATGCCGGCGTCGTGGAGCCTGGAGGCTAGTGTGCAGTGGGAGACAGTGCTGAAAGCTGCTGAAATATTCTTGAGATCAGTTGGGTCTGCGGAGCGCTTCTTTAGGAGGGGGTTGACTGCGGCACTTTTCCAGTCGTCATGGAATGTGGCGGTCTCATGGGAGCAGTTGATAGTTCAGTGTAGTTCGGGTGCGATGGCAGTGGCGGCCCTGTGAAAGATGTGCGGCATGCAGGGGTAAGTAGGTGCTCCGGAGTGGATGCTTTCCATTGTCTTTACAGTGTCTTCTGTGGTGAGAGGGGTCCAAGTGAGGAGGGTCTGTTGGATGTCGTCGCTGGTGGTGGGAGTTGGGGCGTTGCCGTGGTCTTGGTCGTCGAAGTTGTCTTGAGGTGAAAGAAGGAGCTGAGTTTGTTGCAGATGTCTTGGGAGGGTGGGACTTCGGCTATTTCGCTGTAGGGTCTGACAAATTCTTGTATGATGGCAAAAGGTTCCTTAGAGTTGTGGGAGTTGAAGCAGATTCTGTTTTCGATGAATTTTTTTGTTGATTTGATGAGTTGTTGGTGTGTTGTGGTGGCTGCCTTGTAGGCGGAGCGAGCTTTCGGCGTTTTGTTGTTTCTCCATGTTTTCTCCAGTCGTCGGCAAGAGTGCTTGGATTCTTGGAGGTCTGTGGTGAACCAGTTGGCTTTCTTGTTGAGTAGTTTTGTGGTGTTCTGGAGGGGGACGAGAACGCTGGCGTCTCTGTGTAGCAGGGACCAAACACTGATTGATTCAACTTAATCAGTGCCAATCTGCTGCTCCCGACATGATTGCGAAGGTGGACAAACAAATTTGCAAAGATTTATTTTCTATAGTTAATTTTCTTTTATTTTATTTTGCCAATTCTTCTTTTCCCATTTTCCCCTCACGTTTTCTTTGTTTTTGCTTGTGGTAACTGTTCTCAAAAGATGAGGATTACCTTATTGCAAAGTGACATTGTTTCTTTCTTATGTGTAATTTCTGAAATTATGTTTTAGCGCATAGTCATGCAGTACACCCCAATCCCCCCACCTCACCCAACACCAATCCGCCCCACTCAATCCAATCCACTCTACCCCACCCCAGACCAATCCAATACACCACACTCAAAGAACTCCAATCCAAAACAATCTGCCCCACTCCAATCCAAAACAATCTGCCCCATTCTAATCCAAAACAATCTGGCCACCCCAATTTACAAGAATCTGCCCCAATCCAATCAGCCCCACTCCAATGAAAATCAGTCTGCCCCACTCCAATATGCACCACGCCAATCCAAAACAATCTGCCCACTCCAATCTGCCCCTCTCCAGTCCAAACAATCTCCCCCACTCAATCCAAAACATTTAGCGCCACTCCAATACAAAACAATTCGCCCCACTCCAATCTGCCCCATTCCAATCCAAAACAATCTGCCCCACTCAAATCCAAAACAATCTGCACCACTCCAATCAGCCCCACTCCAATCCAAAACAATCTGCCCCAATCCAATACAAAACAATCTGCCTCACTCCAATCTGCCTCACCCCAATCCATCCTACTTCAATCCACCGCCCCCCACTCCACCTCAACACAATCCACTCCACCCCAATCCTGTTCACCCACCCCACTCCAATTCAATCCATCCCAATCCACACCACCCCACCCCACTCAACCCAATCCACTTCACTCCAATCCAATTCACACCGCTGCAATCCAGTCTACTCCACTCCAATCCACCCACCCCATGCTGATCCAATTTACTCCACTCCATTCCACCCCTAATCCAGTCCTCCCCACTCCAGTCCAATGCACCCCACTCCAGTCAACCCCAATTCACCCCACTCCAATCTAATCCACCACATCCAGTCCACCCCATTCCAATCCACCCCACTCCAATCCACCCCACCCCACTCAATCCAATCCACTTCACTCCAATCCAATTCACACCGCTGCAATCCAGTCTACTCCACTCCAATCCAATCCACCCACCCCATGCTGATCCAATTTACTCCACTCCATTCCACCCCTAATCCAGTCCTCCCCACTCCAGTCCAATGCACCCCACTCCAGTCAACCCCAATCCACCCCACTCCAATCTAATCCACCACATCTAGTCCACCCCATTCCAATCCACCCCACTCCAATCCACCCAAGTTCAGTCCAGTCCAGTTCACCCCACCCCACCCCACCCAATCCACCCAGTCCAATTCAATCCACCAGAGACCCATCCTCCCGACTCCATGCCCTCTGCTCCACTCTAATTCAACTCACTCCATACCACCCCACTCTGATCCAATCCGTGCCACCCCAATCCAGTCCACACCACCCCAAACCAATCTAATCCACCACACTCCAATCCAAACCACCTCATCCCATTTCAATTCACCCCAATACAACCCACCCCATCCAGTCCACCTACTTCAATCCACCCCACTCAATCCAACCCACTCTACCCCAATCCAATCCACCCCACTACCTCAATCCACTCTATGACACTGCACACAATGACACTCTGCCACTGAACTCCAGTCCCCTCTACTCACCTCTATGACACTCTACTCCCCCCCCCACTCCACTCTAGGACACTCCATGCCACTAACTTTTAGCCATGCTGACCAGCAGTCACACTGGTGTACCACATGGTAAAAACACATTGCCGAAGGCAATCGGTCTTGTTTAGGCGAGACCTATTGGCTTTGCCAATGCTTGTTCTTTAATAGTTGGGAATTTTGTTTGGCTGAAGGCGAGTAGGAAAGAGCCCAAAGGAAGTCGGAGGCTGGTATACAACTTCCACATCACTCCCCCTCCCCTGTAAATTGCCCGATCTTCGTGACAATGTTTTGTGACTCTACACACAACCTTAGTGTGATAGATAAAATGTGTGAAGGTGGTAAGTGTAAATTGTATTTCTAGGATAAATTTTTAAAACTTTCACCAGATTCATACAATTGTGAATCTGCCAAAACTTACATTTAAAAAGAGACAGCAACAAAAAACGCTGATGTCACTTGAACTGAGATTGCAGCTCAGTCTCTCTAAGGGAGGTCCAACTCATAAGTCCCAGTTCTCCTGCTGCAAGGGGAATTCCCACAATAGGTGGTGCACTTGGATGAGGTATTCTGCTTGTTGTGCATTAGTTTTTGCAGATGTTTTCCCACTGCCATTCGGGGTGCAAGGTCAATATTAACCCTGAATGACAATTGCCTACAGCCAGCTACCCCACTGCAGGTTAGCATATGTATCGAATTTATTGAGAAACCACCTCAGACCTAGTAGTCCGGAACTATATTGGTGAAGGGCCAAGTTTCATAACCTACTTTTGGACACCATTAGTGTGATAGAGAAATTGTAAGATGGTGGGGGCAGGGGGTAGGTAATATTTGCAGGACAATTAACTAGTGTCTGAAAACAATGATAGAGGAGGAAAGGTACATTTACTGTTTTAGCAGATTTGTTTGCCTGTGGTTTTTAACCTATACTTACTGAGGTAAGTACAACAAATCAGTACCCTTTTTCCTAGGAGTAACACAAAACACTAGGCGGGTGTGGGGGTAGAGGTGGCAGGAAGTAACTGCAGCAGAGAGCGTAGTTTATGTTTTTTCTTTTTGGGGTAAATCATACTTTGATTAAAAAGTACCCTTTTGTTTGTATAACCACATTATTTTCAAACTTTCCTCATATTAGCACTGTTGTGAACATGGACATTGATTCACCTAAATGCCAGTTGACATCAT
Source organism: Triturus cristatus (assembly GCF_964204655.1). Classification (NCBI taxonomy): domain Eukaryota; kingdom Metazoa; phylum Chordata; class Amphibia; order Caudata; family Salamandridae; genus Triturus; species Triturus cristatus. Next base: position 762,344,716 of record NC_140581.1, on the reverse strand, counting down.
AAACCCTTCGACCATAGTGATGTCACAGGAAGTGACATCATATGACCATCTTCCCAAGAAAGGATGTCACATAAACTTAACCCTGATGACTTCACAATAATTAACATTGTTGAAGTTACATAACTACATCATTAATATTATATATATTCTTCTAGGGAAGAACAAAGGGTGAGGGGGTTCTCTTCCCTAAGAAAAGTTTTTTGTTTTTTTTTAAATGGTCTTTACTTGTGCATTTTAATGCACAATGTTCACATACATTTGCTAAAAAGCTATAGGCTGCCAAAAAACTCATTAAATATTCAAGTCCTTTTATGGTGTGCCAAGCTACTGAAATCTTTGTCAAAAATCACCTCCACTGCTACAACCAGCATTTTACCATGGTTGCCTCATTTGCCCAAATATTATATACAATATGCCAGAATGTTCCTAATACTGCTTCTCTCGCACTGTGGAGGTCCCTTATGTCAAAGGCTTTGCCTAGTTTGTCAAGGGCCACATTTTGTCATGGATGGCCCCATGAGCTTTCCACAGTTGTCTTCTCATATGCCAAGAATTTCCTTCAATGTGCCATCACAAGCAATTTGCCACAGGTGCCAACTATGCCAAGAATTTCCTCTAGGAGGCCTGTGATGGCATTATTTCATGGGTGCTCCATGCCAAAAGTTACCTACAGAGTGCCAGCAGTAGCATTTTGCCAAGGGTATCACATATGCAAGTATTGCCGCAATATTCCAGTGCCAACATTTTGTCAAGGGTGCTTCTATAAGCCAAGAAGCATGTCAGGTCCAACAGCAGGTCTGCAAGAATAACAGCACATGCTCACTTACATTCACTTATTCACACTCATTCTATCATTAGCACTCATTTATTTTTACCTACTCTTGTTCACTCACTCTCACCCTGAATTACTCATTTGCACTCTCACTCACTCTTACTCACTAATACTTACTCACTCAAAATTCAAATTACTTTTATTCGGTTGATATACATCAGCCATATAAGCGCAGACATAATAACGGACTACATATAAAAGCGAAGCTATCCTTGATATAAATACATAGGAATTCATAGGCATATAATAGTCTTAATACATATAGTGCAAATGCATTAATACAGTACAAATGAGTATCCTTATTTACTGGCAAACAGAAACAGTAAGTGCAAATTGCCTATTAAAATTAGGTTTTATGGGGGATGTAACTAGGCAGGGACAAAAGTGCAAATGCAATAATACAGTACATAAGAAATCCAAATAGACTCAGTATCAAAAATAAGTGGACATAGATTTCCTAATACCAATGGATTTCAGGATAAAAGTAGCTAAATGAAAACACAATCCTGGATCTTCTAATTTACTCACTCATTTTGACAACACACACATCCACTATCCCATATACAAACATACATGCTCACACATATACACCCCCTCTCAGCCAAACTCACTCTCACCCACATGCACTCACGCAACATACATTAAAACCATTTTATTTTTCTTATCCAAGATGCCAGTGAAGGTCCAGACCTTGCTGATCCGCTTTTTATTACACTAATAGTTAATAATAAAATATTATTACTGTTAATGTAAATAAAATTAGCAGAAAACGAGGTTAGAGCCTGACTCACCTGTGTTCTTGGCACTGATTTTGCCGCCTCTGAAACCAGGGGTCGCAAAGCCAGTGCCAGTGGTAGCAAGGGACAAGCGAAGAGTCGCAACAGCGACCCCCGACGACCCCTAAATGACGTCCATGGTTAAGAAACTGGTGAAAATTGAAAAGAGGCAGGAGATAACTGCCACTTAGTACTGCGAGAAGGGTTCTTGGCAGCTACAGCTCATAGGCGTCCTCTGGGGGCCAACATGTAGGTGGAGAACATCAACGGGACCCCTGCTACCCACTGAGGAAACGGGGACTATATCACAGGGATAAATTCCCAACTTGGACATGAGGATTGGGAGTTCATCACACTCCCTGCGAATTACTGCGCTATTATTGACTTTTAGGGTTATTTAGCATCCATTGTAAAGATACAGTACAGAGATATATATTTCAATACTATTCGTCTTCCATTACAAATGAGTTCATAATTTTTGTCTTGAAACTTTATAGAATAAATGTCAATAAAGAGAGCTTGTGAAGGTCCCTTAAGTTTTAAAACCCCGGCACAGAATTGTATTTTGTCTCAAACAAGTGCTCTTAATATTCTGAGACTCTACTACACCAATTTTTTTTTTATCTGTCATAGGCTTTCATAATTCATTTCCATTCTCATATCCACGCATGTTTTGTTGCAAGCAAATAACTTCACGACAAGTAGGAATTACCTGTATAAAACGTGACAAATATGCGCTCACACACGTAAAATTCAAAATGCTGCTGCTTCACTAAATACAAATCTATACAATTTATACATGGATCTTTACAATTAAAGTCTTTAACATCTCTCAACATGAACCCCTTATTAAAAGTACTGGTTCGAAACCCAAACAGAATACCAGGTTGGCCTTTAAAAAAAAAACAAAAAAAACCAGAGGGACCTTCAAATTGCTATCTGCATTCTTCCTCCCATTCATACATTCGTCCAGTAAATTGCCCCTTCATCAATCCATGCAGCAACCCCCTTCCCCATCAGTATATCCATGCTCCCAATTCTGCATACATTGGCCCTTCCACCTATCCTAATCCACCATACCTTCTCCATCCCTTCAAAACGCTCCAGTCAAAGACTTTCAGCCATCAGAAATCCGCTTACTCACACGACATCGGAGGGCAATAATCGAGGCTACGTGATAACACTGCACCAATTGTTGGTTTATAGATTGTCTTTTTGCTAATATGGTGCACAAGCCCTTCCAGAAGGAATATGGTATACATGTATGTACATTGACTATGCCAATGTGTGTTGCAAGATGTCGTATGATATGATAACTTATAAAAAAATAAAAAAAGACTACAGAAAAAAAGATCTAGACTCACTGGCTTTGTCAATGCTTGTATGCTTGTTTATGTTATGAAGTGATAAACCAAAGCTTGCTTTTCTCCCTCCTCTCCCCCTCCCCCCACTTGGGCCAGTTGCCAGCTATGCGTTTCCTTCTGCTGAGAGCAGCCTTGGTGATCAGTCACTATTACCAGCTACCAGAGTCAGTCAATGAGCGGGGGCTGCCTCTGTGCTTTCCTTAATTACTGTGACCTTATCTACTCCGGCAATTCAAACTGTTCTCAGTTGTGAGTCGTGAGCTTTCAGCAGTCATCATTTAAGATTTAATTTAGATTGCCTTCAAAACAACTCACCATGATCTGTGTTTTCAACTTTGCTTTTTCTGCTCGTACTTTATATAAAGTCAATATTAACTACTGAAAATTAATTAAAGGAAAGGGACTTTTTAAGGGAAGTGCGTGTACTACAAAGTGTAAATGCAGATAAGAAGCCAATAAGACAATGACGATCACAGTGTAAAAGTCAGAGCTTGCAGTGAATTGATCTGTCTTGGTTTATCGAGGGAGGACAACTGCTCAAACTACTGGGACGAGCTAATTAAATGGTAATTTGTCTAGAATTAAAAATACTTTAGATAAATGAGTGATGTGCATCACTACGATCCGAATGTCAGAACTAGCACAATGAAGCACAAGGGATTCACGTTTAATTTCCTTCCTTTTTCAGAGGTGGGAAAGCATAAGGCAGGAGAAGAAGGATTGTACGACGGTACAACGCAGGTACAGCCATCGTATGCCTTTGGCAGGCATGTTTTTACCACGAACATGCTTTTACAACACATGCCATTACCACGCTCTATTGTTAGGTCTCGCTGAGCCCAGCGCATGCGCTGGCTCGGAGAGACATTTTGTAGTCAGGAATTTTCAAGTGCTGCCTGTGGCCTAAAGCTTGAGTGCACGTGAGCGTGCACGCGCGCAGCCGCCAATCACTGCTGCGCGCGCACCACTCACGTGCTTGCCACACAGCGCTCCCATCCAAGCGATCGCGATCACTTTCGCTTTGATCGCGATCGCTATTACTTTAGTTTTGCATACAGTCATTACTTTCGTCCTCGGTATAACTGTCAAGAGTATCTAAATGCAATGAGAGTTTAATATGGTAAATGACCTCGGACTAAAAACCTAGGCGAGCACGCAGACTATATTATGCAAATGAGAAAGGCATCTCTCAATTGTAGTGGGCACTATATGTTCTCTCCCGTCTTTTTATTCCCCCCACCCCCTTTTTCTCGCATACAATTATGTGTTTTCGGCTCTTTCCGTCTCCCTCTGTTGCTTATTCTGTCACTCACTTTGCTCACCACTCTGTCTCTTACGCTTTGTATCTATCCAGCTCTTTCCATTCTTCTTTCGCTATCTATTTGTACTGATCTGGCCTGCCGTCTTTTTCATCAGCACCTGCCGTTATTTCCATCGCTCTTTATCCACTCTCCCCCTTGACTAGTCTGTCTCTTTGGCGGTTTTCTTTTAAGATACTCTCTCTCTCCTTCTACCACCTCTGTCAATCATCTCTTTGAATATGTCTCGACTCAATAATGTTTCTTTATCTGACTCTACTGAAAGCAGTCTCGTGTCTCTGCCTATGCCACACTCCCTGCTCACTCTTCCTTGTCCTGCAGCTGTCTCTCTCCGGTGCTGACACTCTCACACCCTCTGAACGTAAATGAAAGGGGGTCTGCAGGAAAGAGGCATCAAATAAACAGGTCACAGAGTGACGGAGAAAAATGTTTAGGGGGTTTCTTTTTTGACATTTGAACTACTCTGTCTCTATCTAGCCCCCCACCCCCTCTCCTTCGCCCCCTTACCTATATCTCTTAATTTACATCGTTCATTGCATTGGCCCTCCCGCCCGCATCATATCTTATGTGGATAGGGCCCATCCTTGGCTCTACAACCACGTGTCTCTTTCTATTGTCCTGCCCCTTACTTTCACTTGCTCTGGGCAGCCTGGCGTCAGAGGACGGCCGAGAGTTGGCTTCGGGCCTGGCAGGCTCCGAAGTGCCCTGGTGCCCTACATATGCCATGTGGCTTGCCCAAATCTCGTGTGGCTGGTTTTACGTGAGTGTGCAGCTCACATGAAAAAATCTAATTTGCAACAAAAAATGACTCTGCTGAGACACTTTCTGGTCAGAGACACTTTCTGGTCAGAGCAATATCTAATGGACAACAATGACATGAAATTGCCAATCACGAAAACCAGCAAATTTCGCGTAAGTTGAAATTTGAGAATTTCGCTAGCGCAAATAGAATATCGCCCAGGCCTAGCACGGGCGAGGTCGTTCTGGGACAGTTGTCACCAGCTGTGTGCCTGTTACACGAGGGCTTTAGGGACGAGGGTGGAGAAAGACATCTGGCGGAGGCTCCCTGCCCCAGCCCGACAGGCCTTTCAGAGGCCGCTTCTCAGTCTCTCTGGCACAGTCCATCAGTACCCGGGCCTTTTTGCAAAGTTTATTTTGAACTGCACCCTTCGGCAGGTCCACATTGGCACATCTTACTTGGCAACATTTTCTTGAGTAAAACTGTGAGCTCCTAGCTGTCAGCTAGCTTCATGTGACACCGATGACTTTCAGCGGGTTTTAGTTCTCAGACCGCTGTACTAAGAATGCTGGGACTTGTAGTATTACCTCTTCCATTTATATGACCAGTGCATTAACCAATTGAGTGATTCTACCCTGGAATCATACACAGATTACCGCAGAGAGTGGCCAAATGTCACCTGTGCGAGTTTTATGTAGCCGTGGTGTTCATCGGACATCACTAAGCATGCTAGGACGTATAGGTCCCAGCATGCTTAGTTTCTATTTATTGAATGAAGAGGATTGGTTGAAAATTACTTTAGCCAATAGGTGGGGGCGATATTCTAAAACGTCCCACTGGCTAGTGCATCTTCTTTGAAAGTCTCTAAGGAGGAGACCTCTGTTACTTAATTTTGTCTTGGGACAGAAGTCCGGGCTTTACGTCGATGAGTCGTAAGGCATATGTCGCTGCTGTCTTGGTATTGTCTGTGGTGGGAGTTAGATCATCGCTTGTGGATGTCCAAGCTTGAAATGTTCTATTTTTGTGCATTGCCCCTCTTTAAAAAAAAAAAGTACATTTTTATACAGTTCATTTTACGTTTAAAACGTTTTTATTGAGACAAAACAAACCATGGGGGAGGGGGATAGAAGGGCAGGATACATGGAATACAATCAAAGAAAAAGGGTGCAACTCCAGAGGGTTGGCAATAGGTAGCGCGGTGGGTCAGGGGGAAAAACACAGTAAATGAAGGCTAGAAATACAAGCTGTGAAATCCCCGCACGCTTATCCGACACCCCAAATCTAAACAATAAAAACCCCCCCATCAACACCTCAATAGAACACAATCCCCCCCCTCCCATCCCCCATCCTCCCAGTAACTAAACAACAACACTCCCCCCCCCCCCCCCCCCCGTCCTATGGTCCCGCATCAGAGTAATCCTAACCAGGAAGCCCCGCACCCCCCCCCCCTCCCCGGGGGGTCCCCGTTTCACATGTGAGCTAGTCCGCCGGGGTCACCGGCGGCGTCAGCCTGAGCAGCCTAAGATACCTCGGGCAGGTGAGCTCCCGGAATTCAGTGGACAGCAGCGCTAGAAAGGGTTGCCACAGCTCTTCAAATTGGTCTATCTCCCCCGCAACCGTAAGCGACAGCTTCTCCATCCCCAGCACATGCCAGAGCCTATGCAACCAACCGGTGATGGAGGGGACGGTGGTTGTGCACCAGTGGATTAGAATGTTCTCAACCGCAGACCCCAGCGCGATTGCGATCTGCCTACCCCTACGGGACTTCAGTGGGTACATTAGGTCATTGGGGAGGCCCAACAGGACATACGCCGGGAGTCGCGGTAGCTCTATCCCAAAGTGCTTATCCACCTCGTCCAAGACTTCCTTCCAGTAGGCGGTCAGCACTGGGCAATCCCAAAGAATGTGTGTAAGGGTACCTTCCTGCCCGCAGCTCCGCCAGCACCCCCTGTCAGTGTGTTTATGCATTTCATACAGTCTCTCCGGGGTGTAGTACCAGTACGTGGATACCTTAGTAAAGGTCTCCGTAAGGCCCGTGTGATATGCAGAGTGCCGCGCCCGATACGCAATTTTGTCCCATTCCTTGTGGCTGAGTGTCCTACCCAATTCCCTGTGCCAACGCTCCCTCCCCGGGTTGTAATAGTGAAACGGCGGAGGTTGTAGGTATTTGTACAGATCGGTGATCAGTTTAGCGTCGGAGGTCCGAGTAGCCAACCACCTCTCATACGGTGTAATTGGACGGGCGGCGGTGGCACGCACCTGGGGCTGGAGGGCCCAATGCCGAACTTGCATGTAGCGCAATCTGTCCAGCTCCGTCAGGCCGAACTCCTGGCGGAGTTGCTGAAAAGGAACCACTCCTTCCGGGCCATAGATCTGGAAGAGTGCCCTGCAGCCCGCCCGCACCCAGTGGGAGAAAACCCCCGGCTCCATCCCTGGGGAGAAGTCCGGGTTGCCCGCAATGGGCGTGAGCGGCGAAGGGAAGGTGGTAAGGCCCCGGGCCTCACAGACCGCGTCCCACACCCGCAGGGGGACCCGCGTAACAAAGGAAGCGTAAAGATTAGGGGGGTGATGCGCGCGGCGCAGGAATGGAACCTCTTGTAAGGTGCGGCCCGCCACTGCCTGGTCTTGGAAGAGCCAATGTTTGTCGGACTCCCACCTGCTCCACTCCACCAGATAGCGGAGCTGTGCCGCCTGAAAGTACTTACGGAGGTCCGGAATGCCGAGACCCCCCGCTGCCGGAGCAAGCGTGGAGAGGACCCTCTTCATGCGTGGCCTGCGGCCCTGCCAGACAAAGCGGGAGATGTCAGCCTGCATTTGTCGTATCCAGCCCGCCGGGGGTTGGAGCGGAAGGGCCCGGAAAAGATATAGTATCTGGGGCAACACCGTCATCTTGACCGCCGCGATTCGCCCCAGCCAGGACAGCAGGCCTTTGTTCCAGCGGCCAAGCTCGTCCTTGATCTTCCTGCTGAGGGAGGCATAATTGGCCGTAACCATCCCCGATAATGTAGGCGCCAGCAGAATCCCCAGATACGGCACCGTGGACGAGGACCACTGCATGGGGAAGAGCCGCTGAAGATCCCTCCTGGTTTCCGCAGCCAGGGACACGTCTAATGCCATCGACTTGCTCATATTCATTTTGAAGCCGGCCACCCCCGCAAAGGCGTCCAGCTCTCGGAGGCAAGCAGGCAGCGACCTCCTAGGGTCGTCCAAAGTCAGCAGGACATCATCCGCGTAGAGACTGACGGTGTGGACGTACTGGCCCATCCGGACCCCGACAGCATCCGGATTATTACGAATCCTCTGAGCAAACGGCTCCATGTAGAGGGCAAACAAGAGCGGCGAAAGAGGGCAGCCCTGCCGCGTGCCGCGCTCGATGGCAAAGCCACCGGAGCTACACCCGTTGACCCGCACCGACGCTGAAGGATGCTTATAGCAGTTAAAGACCATGGTGCGGAACTTATCGCCGATTCCCAGTTTCTTGAGGACCAGCTCAAGATACGGCCAGTGAACTCTGTCGAAGGCCTTCTCCGCATCAACGGACAGCAACATCCGCTCCCCCGAGATCCTTGAGGCCTTCTCCAGAACATGCGTCACCCTCTTAGTGTTGTCAACCGTCTGTCTGCCGGGCACAAAACCAGCCTGGTCCGCCTCCACCAGGTCGGGGAGGTGTGGACTCAGCCTGGACGCGAGGATCCCCGTGTACAGCTTGAGGTCGACATTCAAAAGCGAGATGGGTCGGTACGAGCCGCAGAGGGCCCGGTCCTTCCCAGGTTTCGGGATTACCGCGACCGTCGCCCTCAGGAGATCCGGAGGGATGGCTCCGGGTTCGGAGAAAGAGTTAAATAGCCGAGTAAGGACAGGGGCCACGGCCGTGCAAAAAGTCTTGTAAAATAGCGACGTGTACCCGTCCGGGCCCGGGGCCTTGCCATGTTTCAGCCGCGCGATAGCGGAAATCACTTCCTCCACATGGATGTCCCGCTCCAGGTGGTCAGCCTGAGCCGGATCCAGCACCGGGAGGGTCACCGACTCCAAATAGCCGTCGGCATCCCGTGGCGAGGAGGGCTCCTCAGCATACAGCGCCTCGTAGAAGCCGCGGAAAGACTCCGCTACCTCCGCGTCCCCGGAGACAACCCCCCCGTCCGCGCCCACCAATTCTTTCACAACGCTGCGCTGTTGCGCGACCCGGAGCCGGTGGGCCAGGAGCTTGCCACATCTGTCCCCCCCAGTGTAGTAGGCATGTTTCAAGCGTAGGGCGGCATACTCCGCCCTGTCAAGATCCAGAGCCGACAGGAGCTTCCTCGCTGCCTTCAACTGCCTCCACACCCTCGGCGCCCCCGTACGGCGGTGGACCTGCTCGAGCTCCCGGACTTGAGCTGTCAGCTCATCCCTCTTCAGTTGCCGCTCCCTATTCTCAGCTGCGGAGATAGAGATGAATTCCCCCCGGAGGACGGCCTTCAATGCCGCCCACTGTGTCGCCCGCGAGGTGTCAGTGTTGCTATTGTGGGTGAGATAGTCCTGTATGACCTCCCCGATGCGTTGCACCACCGACTTCTTGTGTAGAAGTGTATCCCGGAGGCGCCACACCCCCCGAGAGGGGGAGGCCGCCGGCCACTGGAAAACGCCGGTGACTGGGGAGTGGTCAGACAGGGTCAGGACCCCGATGTCCGCCGCCGTGGCAGCGGCACGCATCGGTCCACTCACCAGGAGGTAGTCCAGCCGTGAGTAGGTTCGGTGTGCGTGCGAGAAGTAAGAGTAGTCCCTATCCGTGGGGTGCATGGAGCGCCAGAGGTCGTGCAGATCCATTTCCGCAATCCGGGCCCTCCCAGCCTGGGACAGTTCCCCCGTCTGCGGGAAGCGCTGCGCCGATCTGTCCATCGCAGAGTCAAAGACAATGTTGAGGTCTCCCCCCAAGATAATGTGGCGGTCGGGGGAAGCAGTGACATCCACCAGCGCGGAATCTAGGAAGCGCTCTTGGTGATCGTTTGGGCTATAAACTGAACCGACCGTAAATGCTATGCCTCCCAGGCGCATGCGATACGCAAGGAGCCTCCCCTTCTGTTCAGCACACTTATGCAACACCTCCCCCCGAAAGGAGCTCGCTAGGAGAATGGCTACCCCCGCCGTCTTGTTCGCTGCCGAGGAAAAGAACTGGGTAGGGAACTTAGCAGAGCGCATCCTATGGCAATCTCGGGGCAATAAGTGTGTCTCCTGCAAAAGGCAAATGTCCGCCTGCGTCCCCTCCAGCAACGACAGGATCGCTCTGCGCTTCACCGGGTTGTTCAGACCCTGAACATTAAGGGTCACTACCTTTAGGCCCGGCATTCCTCGCAGGGGTCGGGAGCGCCATGCAATGGGCAGGGAATCAGCGGGTGGGGCGCGCGGGGCCACAGCGCAGGACAAGCCAAAACAAAGCGGGCATACAACATCGGACGGGACCTTCCCAACCCCAAACAACCCCCTCCCCCACCCAAAACCCAACCCTGGCAACTAGCCACCCACAAACTCAAACACCCCATAGTCTCAGTCAAGCCCCAAAACGGGCAAGTCCATAGAAAAGAGCAAAGTGGACGTCCAGCCACTCACCTCCAACCGTTCCCCCCCAACCCCCCCGCCCCGTACCAAGCATGTAAAGAAGCTAAAGACATCTCCCCCCGGAGTGTGTGTTAGGCCGTCAAGGCCACGCTAGAGGAGCCGGTCGAGTCCCCGGCCGCCACCCTCAGGGCGTCGGCCATGTCCGCTCTGATGGTGGGGGAGTCCGGGCGCCCCACACTGGTCGCTGAGCGCCGCCTCGTTGACCTCCGCCGGTTCCGTCTCTCCGAGGACCTCCACGACGGCGTAGCTCCCTCCTCCTCCGCCGCCGTGAGCCCCAGGACCCCACAAATGTCTTGCAAGGAGCGTAGCTGGTGTAGCACTCCGTTCCACCGAAAAATCAGGCGGAAGGGGTGACCCCAAGAGTACGGCGTCTCATGCTCGCGCAAAAAGTCAGTGGCAATCCTAAAGGACCTGCGTTTCTGCAGAGTGATGGCGGAGAGGTCCTGGTAAAGCGCCACCGGCCGATCCCGGAAAGTCAGGGGCTGTTTCCTGCGGGCTTCAGCCATGATGCGTTCCTTTAGTGGAAAGTCGGGCAGGAAGGCCAGAATGTCCGGTGGAGGCGCCGATGACTGGCGCTGCCGGCCAACCCTGTTCGCCCTGTCAATGCTGATGGGAAAGTCCGCAGCTTCCCCCAGGATCTCTCGGAACAGGGCCCGCAGGTAGCTCCCCAGATCGGACCCCTCGTCCGCAGTCGGCACGCCACGCACTCGGATGTTGTTCCTCCGAGATCTGTTCTCAAGGTCCTCGGAGTGGGCCTGGAGCTCCACACACTGTTCCCGGAGGCGAAGAACGTCCTGCTGGAGGTGGACTATCTCCTCCGCTCGCTGTTGGCCCTCCGTCTCCGCCGCTTCCACACGCTCGCCAAGGCCCTCCACCTCCCTGCGCACTTCTCGGACCTCGCTGGCCACCTCCTGCTTCAGTGTCTGGAAGTCCTCCCTGAGGGAGCTGAACAGTTCCTCCATAAAGGCCCTCGTGACGGGTGGCTCCCCTCCAGTCACATCCACCGGAGCCCGGGAGGGCCCCGGTGAGGGCTGCGTCCTGTCCCGCAAGTGCTGGGCCCTGCCAAGCATGTCCGGCAGGGTACGGTCCCCTTTCTTCGGGCCTCCTCTTCCAGACATCGCTAGCTCCGCAGTCGGGCACCGATCCAGGCACTCCAGGGATGCTCAGCCGCCGGCTAGCACTCGACCTGGGTATCCCCCACGAGTGAGGTCGCTGCGTCACAGGTGACAAAATGGCGGCCCAGTCCGGTCACCGTCAGCCGCAAGAGCTTGTGTGAGACAACCAAGGGGGCCGCAGCAGAGGGGTCTAATCAGCACATCCCTCCGGTAATCAGCCCGGCAGCAGCGGGGGTCGCTTGCATCCAGCAGCCAGGACTCCGGCGAAGGCTGCCACCACTGCACCTTCGGGGACAAAATGGCGGCCGGGCGGAGCAAGCCAAAACGACCAGGCCCGACGACACCACCGGGCCCCCCGAGGCACCCCACAGTAAAATAAGTTCCACCACCGGCCCCCGTCTGTCACGCACAGGGGCCTAGATGGTCCAACCCCATCAGGGAGTCCGCTGTACCTCGGCTAGGGGTTAGGGCCTCCGCAGTGCGGGGTGTCGCCGTCACCAGTCTGAGTGCCGGGGCACCCGTCCCAAGCCTTCCACACCGTCGGGTCCCTTCCCGCAAGGCTCCTTCAGTCACCGTCGAACGGCGGGCCAGATCCCCTCCAGATCGCAACTTTCAGCACCAGGCCCAGCCGAGGCGCCCGGACAGCTCTCCAATGCGCTCCGCCCCTCGGGCTCGCCGTCGTCGTTCCTTGGTCTCGATCGAACTTTTGGGGGGGTTCCCCCGAGGCGATCCGAACCAAAACAGCACCAATGTGCACCCCTGATGCTCCGCCACGCTCCTCTCCCGCGCTGAGCCTCAGCGGGGGGAGAAAAGCATAAGAAAAGGGCTCTAGCTTGGCCGGGCCGGAGGAGCTACAGGAGGAAGCGTCCGCTCACCCCGCCATCTTGGCCACGCCCCCATACAGTTCATTTTAAAGCAAAATTGATGCCTGTTCCATTGACTGCTAGAATGCAGCAATTGTCCCGTTGGACTCCTGTGTCGCGAAACCTCTCTGTGACTCGTATGGAACGTCATTGAATTCTTCACTACATTACGGAGCAATATATACAGTGTAATTAATAATAGTGCTAGGAAAAGCTGCCTTCTTGTGAGGGTTCAGTGCACCGAAGCATAACTTGGGGCTAGTAGTAATTTGTGATCTAAAATGAAGTTTAAGATGGTAAAGTGCTCTTCCAGTGGAGGAAAACCGAGAGTATGCTCGATTTTACGCAGTGTTTACTTAACCAAAAACGCGCAAGTCCAGAGGCGCAAAGTTTTCCTTCAGAGCACGCTGCTGATGCTGCTGAAGGCTGCGGTTGCAGTACACCAAGCCTGCCTAGTCCAGATTGCACTTCATGGTTTCAATGACTCTTTGTTTGACCCTACACCTCCTGGCTCCTAATGTCACTTGCAGGTTTTTATCCATTCTTTATATCTTTCAATGCTTCCTATGCTTTGGTTTCCTCTTGATTGTCCCTTTCTTTCTTGCTTTTGGTCAGAGTGCATTGATGAAAGAACACACACTCGCTAGAAAACCCAGCACAAATCAAGCACTAGATTTTTACAGCACTGTGAATTGAGGATTAAGGATGGTGAAACTGGTGTTTCCAGGATAAGGGCAGATAAGTGGACCTTGAAGTGTGAATAACAGGTCGAAATGTTGTGGATGTTCACAACTATTCCCAGTGGAGCATTCCACATATAAAATGATCCTCAACTAAAGATGTACCAACCTGAAAAGAAATGTAAAACAGGCAAATCTTAGGTTCACACAAAAGGAAAATAAAAAAATGTGACAAACTATAACCGCACACCAAAAGGTAGGAGAGAAACATAAAAGTAGATTTAAAAAATAACTCCATTGGCACACTGAAAACCCCTTTAAATAGAAGGAGAAATCTTGTAAACATCAACACTTATCAGAGGAAAGAGAGTTTTAATGCAACAAAGGTACTGGGCAGGCTCTGGCTGTGATATCCTATAAGCAATGAGCAGATATACCATTTTGTCTCCAATAAATTGTCTTTATAGTTGCCACCTACAGCAAGTACCCAATCAAAAATGAGAATATGCCTTTAGAATGCCAGTAGGTCTGGGTTGAAAGTGCTGACACAAGGTGAAAGAGTGTTAGCACATTAGAGATAGACACTCTACGAAACAAACATTGTCTCCAAAGTCTTTGTAAGATCACGACTGCATTCTTGGTGTAAGACGTCTCAAATTATCAAAAAAAAACCTAATGGGATGGTAAGGACTGTCTCATGCTGTCGAGCGCTGTCAAGGGATACAAAAAAGCATGTACTGTTAAAAGAGGCAACACATCCTGACTTCGGTATGTAATGCAGGTGTGAGGTGAACAATTCAATATGCAAATAGTTTTATGTACCAAGTGTATTTACTCTTTGTTTGTGATTCTCCCCCGGCCCCCAATGCAATAGGTCTCGCAATATAAAAGTGTGAGCAGTTGGCATTGCTAATAATAATGCAACACTAGCTATTGGCATTGTAAATGATAATTGCATTTATTTATGTGTTTGTTTTATAAAATAGATTTAGAAAAAGGCATTGTCATGAACAATGCCAATAGCTTAAACTTTTGCAAATGCGAGACCTATTGCATTGCAAATGCTTGTTTTTATATATCAAAACAATGTATTTGTGGGGAAACCCCCACACACACCCCAACTTACCATAAATAAGTAGTAAAGGCATGCGTTGTAAAGGCATGCACGTGGTAAAAATATGTGTACTAATAAATGCGTGGTAAGGGCACAACAAAGTAAACACCTCATTGTAAAGGTTGTTTCCCGAAAAGAAGACTGAAAATCCACGAGGCGTCATGATCATAAACGCTATACCATCTACTGCTCTGGTTCCTTGCCACCTCAGCTAATTGAGCCATGGCTATGCACAGTATAGTAGCCCTTCCTTTTCTTTCATATAAAACGGGTTTTACCAGAAGGGTTCCCCAATGTCAGGACAGCAGGTTTAGTGAACTTTAAAAGCAGTAGGATGTTAACATCTGCCTCAAACTGGACAACGTGAGCAATGATAGAGAGCCTGACTTCCATTATGGGTACTTAGGGGCAATGGAGTTTTCGAATTAGATTTTTTTTAACAAAACAGGGCAAAATTGTGCATTTAACAACTCAACTTTAATATAAATTGGCTAAAAAAGTCATAGTTTCTGAAGGGGTGATAGGACCAGATTCTTGCCTACCTGGTTATCTCCAAGAATCCTCACAGGTCGCCAGGATCTTTTTATCTGCCAAATAGCGTAGAGGGGATGAATACAATTATCAAAATATATTTACCAAAATTAGATTTCATTTGGAAAAGACCACTGACTCTGAAATTTATAAGATTTTATGACAACCAAAAACAGCTGAACATACAAACACCTCAATACAAGGTGTAGGAGATAAATGGGCACTCAAACAAAGGCAAGTCTGCGCAGGATTCTCATCCGACACAAGACACAGAGAATTACTGACTCTAAAATCATCAAGAAATTAATAACTAATCCGATATCTAAATTAGGAAGCATTAGTCAACGAAGGGAAAAGGAAAAAAAAACGTTAATCTATCCCTTCACTAGCTCTAAGATGACATCCCTACTTAGCATTCCCCATCCAGGCATGAGAATAAAAAGGTGTCAGTAGTGAAGACTTCCTAAGAAGTACATTCACTTAGTCAGAGCTCGATCTAAGATGCTCCTTCTAGCTTCCCGTCTCAACCTCAACTGCTCAACCCACGGGGCACTGTCCCTAATACAAAACCCCAAAATCATAGAACACGCCCTTCGGCACACCTCTTCAGCCAGGTCTTCTCCCAGTACTTTTCCTGTAGTTCTCATCTGGCATCCAACGACGGTTAGCTTGACCTTGGGTCCCAGGCACCTTCTCAGCTGAAAGTATCATCTTCACATTCCAACGTACTCCCCTGTAGGCTTCTCACAGCATCCTAACTCCTAAAACAAAGACCTATTCTCACTAATGAGCTAGATGTCCTTGCACCTGCAACAGAAACATGGGAACGAGAAAACCGTTTCACGTCTTTAAGATTTTGCATTTCCCTGCAACCCAAAGCCTTTACCAAGGGAATCATTTTCGGCCTACAATATTAGCTAACATAAGAATATGAACAGGCCTTTCTCTTCCAACGTATATGCGATCAGGCCTTTACAAAATTAACACACTATTAAATCACATTCTAAGCATTAGTTCATTATTCTCATATTCGTGAATAAGCGATCTATACGTGTAACTTTAATATGGCACGCATTTAACTAATACATTACATTGCACAAAAAGTAATCATTATGCATATTACTGAATACGTTCATGATAACTTGCAATGTAGAGCTTCACAAAAGCATTATTACGTTTCTAACACCCCTATGTTATATAAGTTCTAACAATACATTTCTATGGCACTTCTTAACATACATCGATTAATATGCGGGTGCTGACTAACGGTGAATATGATGCACCCCTACAAATTTCAGAATCATATTACGCTCTATCAGGGGCATGAATGAAATATGGCAATACATTTGTAATGTCTGAGGTAGACTTAACCTTCCTAAAGGTTCCCCTGGCTCACCTCCGAGAAAACAACAAATAGATTATTTGTGCACATTAAAGGGACATTTGAACAGAATTAAACTGACTCAAATGGTCACGGTGTCGAAACTGGCATGATGAAGAGCACAAGAAAGAAGCTTTGATTTTCGTTTGCCTCTTTTCCAGAGATAGGAATACACAAGTCAGAAGAAACATAACTTAAGTTGCATCTGGGGTACGTTCTTGAAATCCACATAAGATCATCACCGCCCCAATGTAATCGAGCCATAGTACTAGTTGATGCCTCAACAGTGAAAGTGTTTGGGGATTATGAAAATCAACCCCGCAGTTTGGGGGTTCATCTACAGGAATCACAGAATCAGTGTCGCCCAGATGCTAGGATTCTTCCCCTAGCACATGGGGAAAATTGCTGTACTTTCTTTGTCATGGATCTCAATGGTTTAACTTGCGTTCCAAGATTAGAAAGAAGGTGGACATGGCGTAGAAGGGCACTTTGAATAGGGCAGCTCCTCTGACTCCATTTATTCCAGCATCTGGTCAACACAATGGTTTTCCCAATGACCGAGGCAGTGGCAAATATGCCATCAGGAAAGCCATCTTCCATCAACCACTAAATGAGGTAGGGTAAATGAGAGTTTTGCTGACTGGACATTTGCCAAACCTTGGCAAATACTTAATTACTGCTGAACTCTAAGTTAACCCCTATGTTTCCGGAGGCAGCTGGTGATCTTTGAAAGTGGCGTGGTTTAAAGACTAACATTGAACAGGACAGTTTAAGGGAGCTAAACTCTCATAATAGGGCTGCAAATCCAGGTACAGCTTTTTTCTAGTAAGAATGAAAAAAGGTAAATAAAAAAAGTGAAGAAAAGGGAAAATAGTAAGGAAGGCAATAAAGGTGCAAAAAAGTAAATGATAGAAGGAAAGTAAGAGGAATAAGTCCAAAAAAAAAGAAAGGAAAGAAAAGGGAAAGTAGACAAAAAAGAACAAAAGAAAGACCAAAAGAAAGAAAGAAGGCAAAACATAAAGAAAGTGGAAAAAAAGAAGGAAATAATGAAAAAAGGAGGAAGGAAAGAATCAAAAGGAAAGAAAGCAAAAAAGAATGCAAAATAAAGAGAAAGAATGACAGAAGGTCCCAAAGAAAGAAAAGAAAAAAGGAAGGAAGGAAGGAAGGAAGGAAAGGAAAAGGGGAGAAGGCAAAAAAGAAGAGAAGGAACGTAGACAAAAAAGAATGAAAAAAGTAGTCAAAAAAGAAAGAAGGAAAAAAGTAAAGATGGTTCACAGTATAAAATAGTAGAACCCAAATTACACCTCATCTATGTTTACATAAAAATATTACAAGCTTGCTGCAAATGAAACACCATAACACTTGTTTTTCTTCCTGAGCAAAGTTTATCAAAGAACCATTGGTGAAACCGAGACCAGGAACATAATATGGTATGCTGTGAAATAGCAGCAGTCCACTTCAAAGGGGATTTACAACAGCACTGGAAAGAGACAGGAACTAACAAACCTGGAATATGACCTGTGCTCACTTCAAATGTGTCCTGCTGCCACATCAGGCAACACTGGGACTAAAGGGAACTCCTTGTGTGTGGATAGTCACTTTGTGAAAGAACAAAATGCAGTCCCTCAAAGTGACGTTAACCTTAAGTAGGCTGGCCCAATGCCACATGCTGTATGCTGAAAGCCCCTTTAGGTAAGTATGTTATACATATTATTTTAGTAAAATCAGAAAGTCTTGGCTAACGCCAGACCTAAACTGCATGGGAATTACTCAGCTACGAGAATTGAATTGTGGTCTGTGCCAGCCTCCTTTCTTTCTTCACCCTTCTGTGTTTCTGCTATACCCCTTTGCTTTTGTTGTCCAGCTGAGTTGCTGAGATTCAAGCAGTGACCTAGGTTGGTGCCAAGTTAATTTAGTTTTCTTTTTCGGGGCCCAGTTTTTGTCTTCACATGTGGCTGTGCCTCCACAGTCGGGGACCTATGGAATGGGGGGGGGGGGGGGGGGCGGGGGGGGGGGGAGAGGAGGGGGAGAATTTCCTTTACCCAACTGAAGGAAGAATACGAACTTGAAAAGCTTAAGTTTGCTAGTAGCCTGGTGGCAGTGGGCTGGCTGGTATAACGCTGGATAACTGGTCGCGATTTCCCTGCTCTCAGCCCCCGCTGATTACTAGCGCAGGCGATGTTTACTTGTACTGTATTTCACTGCTATTAACTGTTTTTAAAGTTTGTGCAGGTCTCTCACCTTATTGGGGTTTCAGAGTTGGGCTGCCAGGGCGGGTTGGCGTATTTGCGGGCTCTTAGCAGCAGCGGGCGCCATCTTTGATTGGGCTGCCTTCCTTCCCAGCCCTGCCCCTCCTCCACCGCCCCGCCCCTACTTAAGAGCTTGGACTTGTTCTCCTATCGTGTTTGCTAGTAGCCCGGTGGCAGTGGGCTGGCTGGTATAATGCTGGATAACTGGTCGCGATTTCCCTGCTCTCCGCCCCCGCTGATTACTAGCGCAGGCGATGTTTACTTGTACTGTATTTCACTGCTATTAACTGTTTTTAAAGTTTGTGCAGGTCTCTCACCTTATTGGGGTTTCAGAGTTGGGCTGCCAGGGCGGGTTGGCGTATTTGCGGGCTCTTAGCAGCAGCGGGCGCCATCTTTGATTGGGCTGCCTTCCTTCCCAGCCCTGCCCCTCCTCCACCGCCCCGCCCCTACTTAAGAGCTTGGACTTGTTCTCCTATCGTGTTTGCTAGTAGCCCGGTGGCAGTGGGCTGGCTGGTATAACGCTGGATAACTGGTCGCGATTTCCCTGCTCTCCGCCCCCGCTGATTACTAGCGCAGGCGATGTTTACTTGTACTGTATTTCACTGCTATTAACTGTTTTTAAAGTTTGTGCAGGTCTCTCACCTTATTGGGGTTTCAGAGTTGGGCTGCCAGGGCGGGTTGGCGTATTTGCGGGCTCTTAGCAGCAGCGGGCGCCATCTTTGATTGGGCTGCCTTCCTTCCCAGCCCTGCCCCTCCTCCACCGCCCCGCCCCTACTTAAGAGCTTGGACTTGTTCTCCTATCGTGTTTGCTAGTAGCCCGGTGGCAGTGGGCTGGCTGGTATAACGCTGGATAACTGGTCGCGATTTCCCTGCTCTCCGCCCCCGCTGATTACTAGCGCAGGCGATGTTTACTTGTACTGTATTTCACTGCTATTAACTGTTTTTAAGGTTTGTGCAAGTCTCTCACCTTATTGGGGTTTCAGAGTTGGGCTGCCAGGGCGGGTTGGCGTATTTGCGGGCTCTTAGCAGCAGCGGGCGCCATCTTTGATTGGGCTGCCTTCCTTCCCAGCCCTGCCCCTCCTCCACCGCCCCGCCCCTACTTAAGAGCTTGGACTTGTTCTCCTATCGTGTTTGCTAGTAGCCCGGTGGCAGTGGGCTGGCTGGTATAACGCTGGATAACTGGTCGCGATTTCCCTGCTCTCCGCCCCCGCTGATTACTAGCGCAGGCGATGTTTACTTGTACTGTATTTCACTGCTATTAACTGTTTTTAAAGTTTGTGCAGGTCTCTCACCTTATTGGGGTTTCAGAGTTGGGCTGCCAGGGCGGGTTGGCGTATTTGCGGGCTCTTAGCAGCAGCGGGCGCCATCTTTGATTGGGCTGCCTTCCTTCCCAGCCCTGCCCCTCCTCCACCGCCCCGCCCCTACTTAAGAGCTTGGACTTGTTCTCCTATCGTGTTTGCTAGTAGCCCGGTGGCAGTGGGCTGGCTGGTATAACGCTGGATAACTGGTCGCGATTTCCCTGCTCTCCGCCCCCGCTGATTACTAGCGCAGGCGATGTTTACTTGTACTGTATTTCACTGCTATTAACTGTTTTTAAAGTTTGTGCAGGTCTCTCACCTTATTGGGGTTTCAGAGTTGGGCTGCCAGGGCGGGTTGGCGTATTTGCGGGCTCTTAGCAGCAGCGGGCGCCATCTTTGATTGGGCTGCCTTCCTTCCCAGCCCTGCCCCTCCTCCACCGCCCCGCCCCTACTTAAGAGCTTGGACTTGTTCTCCTATCGTGTTTGCTAGTAGCCCGGTGGCAGTGGGCTGGCTGGTATAACGCTGGATAACTGGTCGCGATTTCCCTGCTCTCCGCCCCCGCTGATTACTAGCGCAGGCGATGTTTACTTGTACTGTATTTCACTGCTATTAACTGTTTTTAAAGTTTGTGCAGGTCTCTCACCTTATTGGGGTTTCAGAGTTGGGCTGCCAGGGCGGGTTGGCGTATTTGCGGGCTCTTAGCAGCAGCGGGCGCCATCTTTGATTGGGCTGCCTTCCTTCCCAGCCCTGCCCCTCCTCCACCGCCCCGCCCCTACTTAAGAGCTTGGACTTGTTCTCCTATCGTGTTTGCTAGTAGCCCGGTGGCAGTGGGCTGGCTGGTATAACGCTGGATAACTGGTCGCGATTTCCCTGCTCTCCGCCCCCGCTGATTACTAGCGCAGGCGATGTTTACTTGTACTGTATTTCACTGCTATTAACTGTTTTTAAGGTTTGTGCAGGTCTCTCACCTTATTGGGGTTTCAGAGTTGGGCTGCCAGGGCGGGTTGGCGTATTTGCGGGCTCTTAGCAGCAGCGGGCGCCATCTTTGATTGGGCTGCCTTCCTTCCCAGCCCTGCCCCTCCTCCACCGCCCCGCCCCTACTTAAGAGCTTGGACTTGTTCTCATATCGTGTTTGCTAGTAGCCCGGTGGCAGTGGGCTGGCTGGTATAACGCTGGATAACTGGTCGCGATTTCCCTGCTCTCCGCCCCCGCTGATTACTAGCGCAGGCGATGTTTACTTGTACTGTATTTCACTGCTATTAACTGTTTTTAAAGTTTGTGCAGGTCTCTCACCTTATTGGGGTTTCAGAGTTGGGCTGCCAGGGAGGGTTGGCGTATTTGCGGGCTCTTAGCAGCAGCGGGCGCCATCTTTGATTGGGCTGCCTTCCTTCCCAGCCCTGCCCCTCCTCCACCGCCCCGCCCCTACTTAATCGTGCAGCATGTGTCAGCACAGCGGACGAGCGCAGCGGGCGCGACGTAGGCGCGCCGGAGTTGCGCCAGAGTTAAGCCCGTCTGCGCCCGTCCGCGGCCGACCGGGGCTAGGGGCACGAAAGGCAACTCGTTTACTTATGTATTCGCCAGCCCTACTACTCTCCTACTGGGTCCCCGGAGCGCTTGACCCTCTGATCAGTACCCACCTGAGACAGCTTGATTTATACTCCCCCCCCCACCTCACTGTCCTCCCATTATCGGTCCACACTTAGTTCCTTCACCCAAAACACCATCCTGTATTCTTTTGCCCCCATCAGCCCCTCCAGCACCAATTTGCAATACCTCAGCAATACTTCTAAACAATAGATCCGCGGTTTGTCATCAATACGATCTATTTGACTATATTGACACTCATAACCCAGACCTTATATTTTTAACTGCGACCTGGTTCAAGGCTGACTCCCTACCCAACGTATTAGCCGCGCTGCCCCCATCATACTCTGCCATTCGAGCAGACCGGCCTGAGGGCAAACGGGGTGGTGGAGTAGCCTTAATAGCCCGGACCGACTTCAGCTTCCAGATTCTCCCATCCCTACCCATTCCTGAGGTGGATTACCTTGTAGCTCGTTCAACCCTCCATCAGGTACCATTCACTTTTGTCTTAATTTACCGTCCTCCCCAGCCTACCCTATCCTTCCTTCCTAGCATTCAGGCTCTCTTAGCCACCCTGGTGGTTAACAACTCATCGGTACTAGTTCTAGGGGACCTCAACTTTTGGCCCAATGAACCTGCTGAGAGCCCTCAATCCAAAGAATTTACAGACTTTATGATTTCTTTAAATTTCTCACTGCTCACTCATGGCCCCACACATACACACGGTCACATGTTGGATCAAATCTGGGCATTAAACATTCCATCTACTCCCCTATAATTTCCCCGTGTTCCTGGTCCGACCATTCTATCATTTCTTTTTCCCTTGCACTGACCGCGTTGGTCAAACCTCCTCTTCCCAAAAACACCTGGGTCAGGAAATGGGGAAAAACGGATATGCCCTCTTTTTGTTCTACCCTGGCCAAAACCGCTCCCGATCTTACAGACCTCACTGCTACCTCTCAACTGGCCGCCATTGACAACTGGCTGACTTTGGCGGGCGACGAATTCGCCCTCCTGAGGCGACTCACTGTTAAGCGGGCCCATGCAGCCAATCGATGGTTCACTTCAGAACTAAAAGAACAGAAATTAGCAGCCAGAAGAGCCGAGCGAGCCTGGAGGAAAAACTATAGTCCAGAGCTAAAGACAATGTATTTGTCTGTTCTAAAAACTTATAAAAAGGGCATTCTTGCGGCTAAAACTGAATTCTACACCAGCAGGATTATGGCAGCTGAGTCTCGCTCAAAGGAAATCTTT
Organism: Triturus cristatus; assembly: GCF_964204655.1. Taxonomy (NCBI): domain Eukaryota; kingdom Metazoa; phylum Chordata; class Amphibia; order Caudata; family Salamandridae; genus Triturus; species Triturus cristatus. Next base: position 762,322,024 of record NC_140581.1, on the reverse strand, counting down.
ACCACGGTCCATGAACTAGCGCTATCCAGTAGAACCACGGCTACCATCCCCCCCTCTCAGTCCCTCTGTAACTCGCTCAATGAGTTTTTTATTGACAAAGTAGCCAAAATTAAACTTAACATTCCCCCACCCTCCCTCACATTCGTCAATCCCTCCCCTCCGCCCACTGTCCCTAAACTCAATCTCATCCCACTACTAACTGAGGACACTTTCTTCCCATTACTTCACCGAGTCAAATCTGGTTCCCCCTTAGATTTTGCCCCAGCCCATATCCTTAGGGAAATCTACTTAACCTGCCCCATTCCCCCTCTGACCCTCCTTAATGACTCGTTAAGGAAAGGAAATGTTCCTGGCATACACAAATCAGCGGTTGTAATACCCATTATTAAAAAATCTGACGCTGATCCTTCCTCCCCCTCCAATTATCGTCCCATATCCCTACTGCCTTACCTAGCAAAAATTCTGGAAACTCATGTCACAACCACCCTAAGTACTCATGTCGAAATCAATCACTGTCTCTCCCCCCGTCAAGCCGGTTTTCGTCCATTGCACTCCACCGAGAAAGTGGTGATCTCGGTAATGGACGCGCTACGTGAAGGCATTGACACCAACCTCCCGCAAGCCTTGATTTTATTAGATCTGTCCGCCGCCTTTGACACGGTGGATCACTCCATTCTCCTCAATCGTGTCAGGGCGGCGGGCATAGAAGGCCTAGCCTTCTCGTGGATTGAGTCCTTCCTCACAGGGAGGGCCCAAGCTGTCCATCTGGCCAATTTCACCGCGGACTTTCGTAAGGTGGAATGCGGGGTCCCTCAAGGCTCATCACTTTCCCCCCTTTTATTTAACTTATACATCCACCCCCTCATTTTTTCGTTACAGCAGATGGAGGTCACGGTGTTCAATTACGCCGATGATCTCCAGCTAATCTTTAACCTTTCTAATTCCCCTTCATCTGCCTCCAATGTTCAGACTGTAATGACATTCATTCAGGACTGGATGAACTGCAACCACCTCAAACTCAATCCGGACAAGACTGAGTTAGTCCTGACCGGAGGTGGTTGCAGTCCATGGACCTCCTCCCACTGGCCCTTGTCACTTGGTGTCACCCCTCTTCCCGTCCCTAAGGTCAAAACTCTTGGGATTTTTCTTAACTCACAACTCTCTATCCACTCACAAGTTGGTTCAGTGGTTTCTGCTTGTTTTTTTTCACTAAGACTCAATTAGGAAAGTATCCCGTTTTTTCTCCCTCTCTGCCTTAAAAATTATTGTGTTGGCCATGGTGTTGTCGCGAGTTGACTATGGTAACATCATCTACAATGGAGCTACAGCCTATGCGTTTTATCGCTTGCAGCTCATTCAGAATCAAGCGGCTCGTTTGATTTATGGCTTACCCAAATACCATCGTGCCACTCCCCTGCTTAAAGCTTTGCATTGGCTCCCGGTGAGGGAGCGTGCTCTTTTTAAACTCGGTTGCCTCACTTTTCAGGCAAGATCGGGTACAGCCCCCGAGTTCATCTGCGCTGCCATAAAACCATACCTCCCAGGTCGCGAACTCCGCTCTGCCCACATGGCTCTCCTGACCATTCCTCGCTTCAAGAAAAAGAAATCTGGCGGAGCGAAATTCGCTTCTCTCGCCCCGCTCTTCTGGAACTCTCTTCCTGCCGCTCTCCGTACTTCTCCCTCATATATACAGTTTCGGAAAGATCTTAAAACCCTGTTATTTGAGCAAGCCTACATTGTCTAGCCTCTACTGCCGACTGCTACTGCACCACTTAAAGCGCCATGAAACCGCATGGTATAAGTGCGCTTAATAAATGTTTTTAAATTCAATTCAAATTCAGATACTTCACAGAATATACCTTTTAGGGCCGACGATTGTGAAGATGGGCTATAGGGCTGACGCAGGCTGCATAAAGAGATGCTCTGGGAATGTCAAGCTATCCAGGAATAGTTGGCGGATGTGACTAGTTGTATGGAAGACGTAATGGGCGTCACAATTGAGTGCAATACAAAGCTGTGCCTTTTAAATATTTGGGGTCCCACTGATTTAAACACCAAGGAGAAAATATGGGTGTCATTGGGGATGATGATCTCTAAGCAAAATCTTACAAAATTGTGGGGGGCACAAGAACAGACGACCTTGAGACTTTGAGAAAACGATATTGATCATTGTATGTTCAACGAAAAGACAGTGTATGAATCAAGAGGCTGCCCCAACAAGTGGACACAAATATGGAACAAATGGAACTGTTACAGGGGAGAGATCTGTGAACCACTGTTGGCTAGACAAAGGCACGAGTCAGAGTAGCGTGATCTCACTCAGATTGAAGGTGCAATGTTTTGCACTTGGTGATTTGTGTATGTGGGGGGAACAATGCAGATGGATGTACCGCTGACAGGCATGCCTATACATTGTTTGTTACCTGTGATACCTTGTTTTTAATAAAAAATAAATGTTAACTTTTTTTTTACAAATGTGGCTGTGTACTTATGGAAACACATTGTCCTATGGGGGTTAGTGGTAGAACTGGCATTCAATAGGGCCTTATTTCCACATTGGTTCATAACGGCCATTGACAGTAAGAAAGCAGAGGAACCCCAGGTTCAGCCCCTCCATATAGGAATGAGCTTTAAGTGTATTAATATCAATATATAACCAGATTGTATTCGTTCATAAAGCAATGCACACTGTCATGCAATATGCATCGGAATAGAAGACCGAACACAGCACATACATTCAACAAGACACAGATATGTCTTATACTTGGGTTTCAAAATCCTCACATGAGCACTTAACTTGTTTATTTACAGAACACTACGTTATCCAGTAGACATTTTGCTAGGTAGACTACATTGGCAAACCCAATAGCTCTGCCTATTTGCTTAAGTGAAATAGTTTTTTTCATTGAATGTTGTGTAAGTGCCTGGGTGGATGAATGGTTGAATGTTAGAAAGGGTTGAGTGAGTGCACAGATTAATGAATGAGTGCCTGCATGGATAATTAATTGATAAGTGAGTGCATGGATGGATTGTTGGAGTGAGTGACTGATTCAAAGCAGACAGGTTACATCAAATCTTACAGGCCTCAACCTCAGAAGTGATGATGTTATTTCAGTGCTAAGCCACATCAATCGAATGCCAGTGCAAACATTACGCTAGAGCTTGAAACATGACCTCCCAGCTACACTAATTTATCTGTTTTGTCTGAGCAGTTTGGGCTGTGTTTATAGTGGCAAATCAGGGGGGTGTTTGGTGTGGAGGGCACAGATCGATACAACTATGTGCAGTAACAGAGGATGTCTACATGTTCTTGGAGAGATGAAATGCTTTTAGTTCTGTCACAGCACACAAGCCCGAAATGTGGACTAGTTTAGCAGCTTTATTTTATGCACGCTATTTATGAGGTGATTTAACAGCACTCTCTTTTAAGAATTCTATTTGTTTAACCTGCTGCCCACGTCGGGTGGCCGGGAACCACCTGACATCACGGTGGGTGTGTGTTAGACAGCTCCCAGCTGTCCTAGCACCCACCCACAGGGGAAGCGCTGGTGCTCCCCCCGTGGGCCACCTATCACCAGGCCCCCTCCAGGGACAGCAGCGGAAGCCCTTCTGCTGCCCCACCTCCAAATCATCGAATGACGTCAGCGCGCACCGTGGGACGACGTCATTAGAGGCAACCGGACGCGCTGGAAGCCATTTGCTTCCAGCGCGTCAGAGGAAGAAGGTCAGTTTCTCCCTGGGGAGGGAGGGGGTTTTAAAACAAGAGGCATCAGACAAAAGGTAAGGGTTTTCCTTTTCTCCGATGTCTCTTTAAGCATTCCTGCTGAACAATCAGGTTTTATCAGTTTGTTTGCGGGGAGCGGCCCTTTGGGCAAGGCTCACTCCCCTTTGGTGAGTAATTATTTTGTCCATTTTTGCCGCCCTGGGGGGCAGATCAGCTGATTAGTTTGTGTACCCCACTAGGCCATCAGGGATATTTTTTGTAAATCGGTTACGTGTTTGCGGGGAGCGGTCCCTTGGGCAAGGGTCGGTCCCTTTTGGGAAGCATTTATTTTGTCCGTTTCTGCCCCCCTGGGGGGCAGATGGGCAGATCATTTGAATTTTGTGTCACCCCACTAGGCCACCAGGGTTTTCTTTTTATTCTTTTTTTGATGTTGGGGAGTGGCCCCGTGGGCAAGGGTCACTTTTACAGGGGTGAATAGTTTGGATGTTTCTGCACCCCTAAGGGAGCAGATCGGCCTTACATATTTTGGCCAATCTGCCCTCAAGGGGAACAGATACCACTAGATACCAGGGATTTTGTCAAAATCTACTTCTGTGATTAGGGGTAGTGGCCCCTTGGGCAAGGGTCTCTCATCTTTTAGGGGGTGATTATTTTGGCTGTTTCTGCCCCCTAGGGGCAGATTAGCCTTAGGCTTTTAGGCCCACCTGCGACCCAGCTTGGCTGGTATATTGTGTGTGGACTGGTGCATTATTTGCATATGCGATTGTAATGTTTTCTTTCTCCTTTTTATTCTAGTGCAAAGTTTTTGATTCTTGTTTGCAGTTTTGTGGTAAATAATTTAATTACCGGGACTTAATTTGATACAGAACATAATAAAAATAGCTCAGTAAATAAGAGGCAGAATCCGTGGTATTAGAGGTTCGGAATGGGCTTTATTCTAATGGACGATTTCGAAATCGTGGCCTCCAAGTTCCATCACCACGGAGGTTCAGGAAGTGAAGTACATACATTATTGATAATTAATCACTTTTATACAATAGGCATTACAGTGAAGTAAATGCAAGAGGCGTAACAATTGATAGCAAAGATAACATTTCACATGCGTAGCTGAAAGAGGCGTAATTGGGAGTAACAAGGAAACGTCATTGGTTGTGATGTCACATATGGGTGGACCTATGAAATAATTTCGCAATGTCAGCAGAAATACTTGGCAGAGATGCGCGCGCGGCAGTATGACGTGTAATTGACGTGCAACTAGGGGGTGAAGGGGACTTGACATTTAGCTCTACATGTGGCGACAGAAGTCTGGAGGGTCAAGTCAACCTAATCCCAAATCATATCTAACATCCTATGTTTAAAGAACTATGTTATCCAGAAGAGAGGCCTTCTTGGAGTAGAATCTTATTCTATACTGACTATACTGACTGTGAGTGCGTGTACAAGCGTCTAAGTGTCTACACTAGGTGCGAGGGCAGGAATCTTCCATAGTAACAGGGCTATGAATTACTTGCATGAAGACAGAGAAACCGGGCCTTTGCTCGGTAGCTGGAAGAATGTTTACTTAAACTACTAGACAGGAATGCATTGGGCAGGGAACGGAGCAGATAATTTCGAAGGTGAAATATAGTTTCTTGGCAGGCAACAGGCTGATGTCAGGCTTCGTGAGCCGCGCAGGGAATGAGACAAAGTTCATGGTCACAGATGCAGGCTCAGACTGGAGCTTCAGAGGCAGAAAGCAAGAAAAGCTTGATGACAGAATCAGGGCCTACTTGCCTGGACTGTAAAATGGCATAAGTAAACCATATAAAGGCGGTGGCCTTTTGTACTTAAGAATGGAATATCCGGCCTATTCATGGCGGATCTGAAAGAGGACATGTTGACGGTGGACGCACATGTGTTTGCGTCTTCATAACTGGAACTGGAGGGAGCATACATGTACTTGTGATTCATACATGAAACCGTTGGGGTCCAAGATAGGGGACATAACTGATCAGAAAAATCCATATTTCCACATTCCCTCCTTGTCCCCTACTTGCCCGTCAAGAGATATCAATCTTCATCAATCCATTGATCTGTTCATATAGTATCATTTGTTCTTCTTTTTTCTTCTGGGACGAATGAAATCTTGGTGATGGGACACACGATGTGGCACACAGACCACAAATCGCTGGTCCACATTGTAGGCATAGACAGCAACTGAATAGTATGAGGAAGCCAATACCTAGGAAGGATAGGACCTTCCATCCAAAGGTAGATAATACATTCCAAAACCAACCGGACCAAGTCCAGGTGCCTGGATTCTGGTGTATCTGGCTTACAATCTTATGAAGGCGAGTTATAGCTTTATATACAGATGGCGAATTTTCTGGTATGAATACGCAGCAGCTTGATCCGATGACCCTACAAGCTCCGCCCCTATCGGCCAAGATGACGTCAAGGACAAGACGATTTTGAAGCACAACAATCCGCATAGCAGACTGCTCTTCTGTTAAATTGCCTAAGGCGGAAATAGTTTCGTTCACTACTGCTTCAAGGGTTCTAGTTAATCTACGTATCAGCTTACTATTGGTAACGGTACCTATATAGGGAAAGAGACCTTTATTGAAATCTGTGTATTTTTCCCATGCTGTTTCAGTGTAATCGACAATTGGGAGATCTCTCCTTTCTCCATTGTGTACTAAATGAGTATTTCTGTGATAATCAGGAGGAGCTAGAAAAACAGGTGGCAAAAGAAATCCAATGTAGCAGGTACCATCCCAATCTAGAGGCAAACGTACATAGGCCGTCTGACCACATATGAAATAGGAATGGCGGGAAGCTCTAAATGTAGACTTGCCTTGATCACTAAATTCTACTACAGTGGTGCATCTACTATGGCCCATATGTATGGAACCATTCTTTCTTACACATAATTCACCTTTTACTGGAAATATTGACATAGCGGGCAAAATTGGAGTAGCTTCGGATTCGACATTTAGGATCATAAGATTAAGCGTAAAATTACCTAATCCATACACTTCATTTTCTAGATCAGTTCCTGTTCTCTGGGGAAATCCCTCCTTGTTAGGATAGCAGACCTTAAGTAAAACTAAATTCAAATTTCCCCATACCCAGTTATCTTGATAAACTGCAGAATTCGAATCTAGGGAATTGATTAAGCTAAACCATGCTCCACAGGAGCCGTTGTGTGAACGGGTATGGAAAGAGAGGTAGAATTCCTTTATAATTCTGATAGGGAGGGAGTCGGCCACATACCCAACAATTTGTAGCATTGCTAACCTGATGGGAATGATGTAACATACTAATAAACGTGTTATTGCGCAGCGCAAATCTATAAGACAACTCAAGCGGAGGTAATTCACTAAAAGAATGTTCAGCAGTAACATTATAAATGTGTCTAAAAATAGGATAATATATATGCAACAATATACTTGCAGTAATTATTAAAAGACTTAAGGAAAACAAAATTAATAACGTCACTGTACAATGACTACGCAGTGATTTACAGTACGCCTGTCGTTTCAACATTTTTCGGGTGCATTCTCTATTCAGGTCCAAGGGATACATGTCAGAGACAATTCAACCGCTTCACCTCGGAGAGGACTTAAACAATCAAATTGCTTGACTGATTGGACCTGAGTTTTAGTTTATAAAGTTCGGAATTACTCTTTTCAACAAAAGGAAGTTTCGAGTCAATGGGTGAAGACACACGAGGTGTGGTATTCACATCCGCTGGTAGTCCATGAAATTTCTTGATATGACTTGAATGAATCCAGCCTTTTCTGCCCTCGATCTTCACGGCTGTCCTTGTGGTGAGCAAGACCAATTTCGGTGACTTCCACCTAGGATCCAGCTGAGTCTTTCGATCAAAGTTCCTTACTAAAACGAGATCCCCCGGAATTACGTCATGGGGTTTCACTTCAGTGTTGTCAGGAAAAGCTGCAGCTACCTGTGAACGACAAGATTGTAGTGCAGACATCAAGGAAGCCAAATAATCTGTCAGCATATTACAGTCAATATCAGTTATTTTACGTGGTATAGGCGTCCCCCACATATTTGGTGGTCTGCCAAAGATCACCTCATACGGAGATAGCCCTGTTCGAGAGTGTGCTACCATTCTCATGTAAAAGAGTGCAACTGGTAATGCTACTACCCAGTCGACACCTTTCTCTCTGCATATTTTGGACAATCTGATTTTCAGGATCTGATTATGTCTTTCTACGAGACCTGCTGCCTCGGGGTGTCGGACACAGTGGAATTTCCACTGATAGCCTAACAAAAGTGAAACGTGTTTCATTAGTTCGGATGAGAACGGCTGGCCGTTATCTGAGTAGACAGCACGTGGTAAACCGTATCGTGGGAAGAATTCTCGAACTAACTGTTTGGCAGTAGTCGGGGCAGTGTAATCTGAAACCGGGTATGCCTCTGTCCAACGGGAAAGAGCACAGACAACTACGAGAACATATTTGAATCCTCGACATCGTTCCATCTGGATATAATCCATCTGGAGGATTTCAAAAGGGTGATCAGGAGGCTGAAATCCACCCTGTTCTACGGGAACGCTTTTTCCTGGGTTGAACTGACAACAGATCATACAGGTACGAACTTTTTGTTTAGCTGCTGCTCGTAAATGTTTGTTGAACCAGATATGTTGGATGCTGTCTAGCATAGCTTTTTCTCCTAGATGTGCTGGACTATGTATAGTGTTAATAATAACTTGGACCATTGAATCAGGAAGGAACCACACAGATTTTTCCTTCGTCATCCATCCTTGGTCCGTTTGAATCCCTCCTAATTCAGTCCATTTCTTTATTTCGTCTGGTGTAGCATGTGTCTGTATGTCAATTACGTCAAGAGCGGGATCTTTAATCGTCATACAATGTGTTGGTGTCCGGACTATTGTCTTTGTCATGTCGGATGTTTGAGTTTGAGCAGTCTGTTTAGCTGTTCTGTCAGCTAGATCATTGCCTTGAGAAATGATATCAGTAACTTTCGTATGAGCTTTACATTTCATAATTGATATTGCAGTGGGTAGATGTATTGCATCTAATAAGGCATGAATGAGGGGTCCGTGCTGAATGTGGGCACCGTGAGAAGTTAAATACCCTCTCTCTCGCCACAACACGCCGAAGTCATGTACAACTCCGAATGCATAACGTGAATCAGTGTATATGTTGACTTTTTTATTTGCGGCTTGAATACAGGCTTGTGTCAGAGCGACGAGCTCTGCTGCTTGAGCGGACAAGGTATTTATACAATTTGTTTCAATGATTTCAGTGTCTGTTGTGACTGCGTAAGCGGCCACTAACTCTCCTGTATTTGTTCTCATACATGAACCATCTACATACAACGTCAGGTCTGGGTCTGACAATGGGACATCTGTCAAGTCTTGTCTGGGTTTCGTCGTGATTGTAATAACGTCAATACAGTCATGAGCTAGTGGGTCTGTTCCGTTTACTGGTAACAGTGTGGCAGGATTTAATGTGTTACAACGTCTGATTTCTATATGTGGTTGGAACAATGTTAATTCATACCCTGTAAGTCGCGCTATAGTCAAGTGTTGTGTTTGCGTTCGATTCACGAGAACCTCTACTGCATGTGGTACTTGAACTGTCAATGGATGTCCTAACACTATGGCATCGCTTTGTCTTATTGCTAAAGCTGTTGCTGCCACCGATTTCAGGCATGCAGGCAAAGCCTGAGCTACGGGATCTAATGTACTAGAAAAATAAGCACATGGTTTGTGGGATCCTGCCTGTTCCTGTGTGAGTACTGACAAGGCAGTACCTTCGCGTTCTGTAACAAAAAGTGTAAACTGTTTATTGTAACATGGTGTTGCTAAAACAGGTGCTTGGCATAAAGCTTTCTTTAAGCTTTCAAAAGCTAGTGTGTGTTCCTGAGTCCAAGGGAGGACAGTCGATGTGGCTGTCTCCTGTGTTGTCAACTGAATGAGTTGTTTTGCTAGAAATGCATACTGAGGGATCCACTGCCTACAATATGAAGTGAGGCCTATAAAAGCCCGCACCTCCTTTTGTGTCTTGGGTATTGGCATGTTAGCTATTAACTGAATGCGGTCGGGTGTAAGCTGCCTTCCCTCCTTGGACAGCGAGTGTCCAAGATAAACAACTCGCTGGACACAGAATTGCAGCTTAGAAGGGGACACCTTGTGCCCCTTTTCGGCTAGAAATTGTAAAACTGTCAGTGATGCTTTCTCACATTCACGTTCGCTTCTAGCGGTGATCAGCAGATCATCGACATATTGAAGCAGAGCAGTGTTGACTGGCATGTGGATACTGTCGAGTTCTCGTTTCAGTGCTTGGCTATAGATGCTGGGGCTTTCTGTAAATCCTTGAGGTGCGCGTGAGAATTTAAAGCTACGTCCATTTAAACTAAATCCGAACAAATATTGGCTTTCCGGATCTATAGGGACGCTGAAAAAGGCATTCTTGAGATCAATTACAGTAAAGAATGTTGCTTCAGAATCAATAGCTGTCAGTAATGACGAGATATCTGGGACCACAGGGAATTGTGGCACAATGCATTTGTTCAATTCGCGCAGATCAATAACCAATCGATATACTGGCGGGGCCTTTGGATCTGTTCGTTTAAGAATCGGAATTATCGGTGAATTACATACATTGGAGTCTGTTTCTACAACCACTCCTTGGGCAATGAGCTCGTCAATGATTTGTAGTAAAGCCACTACAGCATCTGGTGGTAACTTGTATTGTCGCATTCGTGGTAGTACCACTCCTGCCTTTAGTGTGACTCGATATGGTGTAATATTCATGCAACCAACGTCAGTAGGGCCTTGTGCCCATAGATGTGTAGGTAAAGTCTGCAGTCGGGGATCCATGTCTCGAGACACATAATGACCTTTGAAATCACGTAAAAACAATCTTACTCCTTCCGGAGAACAACATATTATAGCTCCTAGAGCTTTCAGTGTTTTTATACCTAACAAGTTTTCTGGACATGATTTAGTAAGCAATAAATCTGTAGTTCTGGTCAAGGGTCCTATCGTCAGTGGAAGAGGCTGTGATACTTCATTAACAATAGGTTTTCCTGAAAAACCAAGGGAAATATTCTGTGAGCCTGAGAGGGGTGCCCCTGGAACTTCACTACGTTTTATAGTTGTTCGACTTGCCCCTGTATCGAGTAAAAATTTTCTGTCTTGACCTAATAATTCACTATGTACATAAGGTCCTTCTTGGTCTACAGGGACCTCGATAAGGGGTAAGTCAACTTCCCTCTCTAGGCTGTTTCATGCATATCGTTGATAATCAGGGTAGTCGTACTGTGCGGTCTGGTACAGCTGTCGTGTCGTGGTTTGTGTGGCAGCAGCAGGCAACGCTGGTGCGGCCGGCACAAACTGTATAGACTGTTGTGGAGCTGGCATGGCCTGTGCATGCTGCGGTGCTCCTTGTTCATTCTGATCCTGTCTAAGTGGCCGTGGTCTTTCTTTTGTAATACCTGTGGCGATATTACGCTTCAGGACTGGACAATCGTGTATATAATGACCTGGTTGTTTACAGTAGTTGCATGTCCCTTTTACAGGTCCTGCTGATTCACCGGAATGTGTCGTACCCTTTTTATGTCCTTCAGCTGGAACGGTCTGGGAGACTAGCATTTTCATTTTCGTGTCTTTCATGCGTCTTTGTTCATGATCTTGTTCCTCTCTAATTCTATTGTGATGATACTGTAACATTTGTAACATTTGTGATGGGGTATTACCTTGCCAGGTACTCTCGAATTTTAATACTCTATTCTTCACTTGGGGCAAGGAATTTTCAACTAATTTTGTCACAAACAGATGTGGGTATGACTCGCTACTTGCTTTTATACCACTATTTATACCAAAACATTTTTCGAATCGGGCATAGAAATCACTAGTATCTTCATCTTGCTTTTGTTTACAGGCTGAGATTGCACCCCAGTCTTCCTTTTTCGTGGTTAGTAAACGTGGCAGTACCTGTACTAGTAAACCTGGTAGTGCTTTAGTTTTGTCCCCAAGCCCCGAACCTGGACCTCGGGCCTTTTCTTCATTTTCTAATGCTGTCCAGTCTATCTTTTGGTCTCCCACCTCCCACTCTTTTTCCTTGAGTTTTTCATAAATGCCAGCAGGCATCAATACCTTTAATATTGTCATAATGTCGGGATAGGTGTACTCTCCCATGAGTAACATGTCTTTAATTTCTCGGTGGAAACCCGCTGGGTCTTTGTCATGACTGGGTACCACTTTCTTCATTTCCAACAATTCTATTTTCGATATGGGCGTATATACATATACACGTTTAAACTGATTGTCCTCGCCCTTTATTGGGTGTACTTCTCGTAAGGGATTCTGTCTGTCCATGTAATACATCGGTCTTTCCTTGATGGGCAGTGAGACATGTTCTGGACATACAAAAAGAATGTACTGCTTTCTTGATTCTAGTATTTCTTTAATTAGCTTAGTACCTGAACCTCTCCATCTATTCGTGAGTAATTCAGTCAATATATCAGGTAAGGGACCAGGATCTGAATGTTGGCTTTTATATAGTATTAGAAGTTGTTGAATCATATAAATCCCAGCTAAACGCTGTTCATCTGGGGTGAGATTCAAAAATGTGTGTGCTACTGTATCATCATCATACTTTCCGGGACTGTCAACCCAATGAACGGCTGACCTGGCTAATTCTTGTTCATCCATAGAATCGAGAAAATGATAACCCCTTCGTTCTCGGAGTAATTTGTCAGTGGCTTGGAACGAATGCTCGGGGGACTTTATATTTATTATAGGTGTTTGGAAATTCCTGTTATTATCTGGGCATATCGGACGTATCGGGTCAGTAAAACATCTAGTACTATTACAAGATCTTCCTCTACCTACATAGGCTATGGTTTCTGACTGTCCTGTGGGCAGTCCTGATCCTTCCTCCTCGCTTTGTTCGAACTGGTCTACCGCTAATCTCTCTTCGTGTAGGCGTTCTATTTCTTTACGGATCTTTCGGCACATGGCTATTATACAGTTTTGCTTATCATGTCTCCCTTCTGATATATTCTGGCTCCATCTGGTAAGAATTTGCATTGCTTCCGGGTCTACCCCCGGTCGGTCTTGATTTCTGATCACACAATTTATAAGGAAACGTAACAGTTCCCCTTGTATCTCCACTTTCTGGTATTCCATAGCTCTGTTAATACATTCAGAATCTCGCCCTGTTTGGACAAAATGGTATATATTATCTAGATGCATAGTCATTCCTGGTAACTTCCCTAAATACACCGCGGCTCGTCTGATACGTAATGATGCCATGATCATTTCGTCCTCTTTGCCGGGCACAGGGTCATATCTACAATCTATAAGAAGTTCCTTAAGCGTGCGTGCATTTATGAGTTTGGGGGTACGTGGATGTGCTGACTCTTGAAAAGTAAGTTTATTTATTCTGGGTGGCGTAGAAAAAATGTTGGTAGCACCTCCCGTAGCCCCGTCTGGGGTATCGGGCGTGAAAGGATTCGTTGAACGCGATACAGCAACTATAGGTGTGGACACAGCTGTAGAAGTAGCTGTAGGAACAGATGTGGAAACAGATGTGCTTGCCGGAACTTGTGTCAGGATTTGGTGCTGTAAGGATACAGATACAGGATCTTGGCGTTGAACCTCCCCGGCCGACGGTCTGTGTGGGGCGGGGTTAGCATACTCGGGAGCTGCGTCATCTAAATATGAGGAAAGAAAAACATCTTCTGCGGTTCTAGGATGCCCCTTGGGATGTACTTTTATTGGAAATAATGGGGGTGGCAAGTCTTTTGGTATCCTCGCAGTAGCCTTAGGTAATCCCTCGGCCAGAAGGGGATACATACCCTTCATAAGGGCATTTCTTTGTCTGTCTACTTGTTCTGATTTCACTCGTGTACCTTCTTCAATTAATGGACTCTCTTGAACTTTATTTGAATTTTCTTTACTCTTCTCTTCCTGTCTACGTGCTTTTTCTGTACGTCTATACGATTCTTTACGCCATAATTCAATGGCGTCTTTCTGTGATTGTCTAGCTTTCTTTTTCCATAATTCTTCCTCTACTTTCACGATGCACTCTGCATCCCAGGTCCCAGCCGCGGGCCACCTCTGACTTTCTGGTAATTCCTTAGTGTAGTCTACCCATAGATCAAGAAATAATATAGCGTCTAGGCCGTGTTTATGATACATGAAGTACCCTGGAGTGTCCCTAGGAGGAATAGGAACAGCTTCTTCGAGTACCCCTTTTCTAGTTGTGATCTGTCTTAATTTCGAAAAGAGCGGCATATTGAGAACTGATCTGATACTTGATCTTGAACAAGCTTAATACAATAAACACGATAATGAACAGTCATTCATACCACAATATGCAGAACGTATTAACACATTTAACATTTAAGTGAGCACAATGATGATACGATCTAAGGAAACTTAATCATAAAACATAATTCTCGATATTAACGGAAATTATTCTGGATTTATATACTTGATATACTAGATATACTGCTAAACAGTACAGATACACTGCTAAACAGTGCAGACCGGATTTGTGTACCCAAACCCGTCTGGACCGGCACAACTTATGTGCACGCCAGAACGCCTCCCCAGTAATGGTACTCACCGGGTAGCTCGGAACGGAAGGCCTCGGAACGGAACTGAACTGAACTGGACCGGACTCGACTCGACTCGACTCGAAAACTTCGGACACGTCAGGACATCGGAAACCTGGTGGGCCTCTGTATACCTCGGATCTTGCTCTCTCAGCTAGGCTCTGGTCGGGATACTTCGCACTTCTCACCGCCTCGTCTGGGTGTTGATCGCAGCCTCAGTCGCCCCCGCTTGACCGGAGGGAGATACAGGAAATCCTGCTGGTACGCGTTGTTGTCCGTCCAGCTGTGGCAGGAGACCGGGCCTGCAACGCACCGCCGGCGCGTGAGATGAGAAAGTGTCCCTGTTCGGGCGCCATTTATGTGGTAAATAATTTAATTACCGGGACTTAATTTGATACAGAACATAATAAAAATAGCTCAGTAAATAAGAGGCAGAATCCGTGGTATTAGAGGTTCGGAATGGGCTTTATTCTAATGGACGATTTCGAAATCGTGGCCTCCAAGTTCCATCACCACGGAGGTTCAGGAAGTGAAGTACATACATTATTGATAATTAATCACTTTTATACAATAGGCATTACAGTGAAGTAAATGCAAGAGGCGTAACAATTGATAGCAAAGATAACATTTCACATGCGTAGCTGAAAGAGGCGTAATTGGGAGTAACAAGGAAACGTCATTGGTTGTGATGTCACATATGGGTGGACCTATGAAATAATTTCGCAATGTCAGCAGAAATACTTGGCAGAGATGCGCGCGCGGCAGTATGACGTGTAATTGACGTGCAACTAGGGGGTGAAGGGGACTTGACATTTAGCTCTACATGTGGCGACAGAAGTCTGGAGGGTCAAGTCAACCTAATCCCAAATCATATCTAACATCCTATGTTTAAAGAACTATGTTATCCAGAAGAGATGCCTTCTTGGAGTAGAATCTTATTCTATACTGACTATACTGACTGTGAGTGCGTGTACAAGCGTCTAAGTGTCTACACTAGGTGCGAGGGCAGGAATCTTCCATAGTAACAGGGCTATGAATTACTTGCATGAAGACAGAGAAACCGGGCCTTTGCTCGGTAGCTGGAAGAATGTTTACTTAAACTACTAGACAGGAATGCATTGGGCAGGGAACGGAGCAGATAATTTCGAAGGTGAAATATAGTTTCTTGGCAGGCAACAGGCTGTCAGGCTTCGTGAGCCGCGCAGGGAATGAGACAAAGTTCATGGTCACAGATGCAGGCTCAGACTGGAGCTTCAGAGGCAGAAAGCAAGAAAAGCTTGATGACAGAATCAGGGCCTACTTGCCTGGACTGTAAAATGGCATAAGTAAACCATATAAAGGCGGTGGCCTTTTGTACTTAAGAATGGAATATCCGGCCTATTCATGGCGGATCTGAAAGAGGACATGTTGACGGTGGACGCACATGTGTTTGCGTCTTCATAACTGGAACTGGAGGGAGCATACATGTACTTGTGATTCATACATGAAACCGTTGGGGTCCAAGATAGGGGACATAACTGATCAGAAAAATCCATATTTCCACAGTTTCAGCAGTGGTTGATCTGCAGTTTGTGTAGTTGCATGTATTTGGTAAGAAAAACATTTTTGTCGTGTTTACTCCAAATGAGTATTATTGTCATATATGAAAACATTTTTTGTAAGTGGTGTCATAATAGCAGCATATTTAGTTTTTGTTTTGAGTGTGAAATTCTTTTTGGATTTGTGCACGATTATATTGCGTTGTCTTATGTGTAATTTTCTTTTTTCTTTTTTGCATTTTTTTTTTTAAACATTTTTTATTTTATTTTGTACAAACAACAACCGGGTACCGGTACATGTGTAAAACCAGTTCACTGAAAGAGATCCCCTCTCCACTACATACATCAGCATAGTGACAGTTCCCCCTTGATAAGGTAGGAAGGCACACATAGCAACACAGGTCACACCATTTACAGGGAGCAATTAGAGACATTGCTATCTAAGAAAGATGAATATGTTGCAGCAGGTGGTCCGGTCCGCATAGTTCACGAGCATCATGTCTAAAGGGGGGGGGGAAGCCAGCACTTCCGCCGTCAGCTGGTCCATTAAAGTTCGCCGTTCTCTCTGCATTCCACAGTCAGGGAGATGTAAATTTCCCCTCTATACCTGTTCCATTTCCCTCATTTCTGATCCCATTTCTTGGGGCAACCCCGTCCCTTAAATGGAATATGCTACTTACCAGTATGCATCTGTTCTTGGCATGTAGAGCTGCAGATCTACACACTTTTGCATAGATCGCCATCTGGTGTTGGGCCCGGATGTTTGCAGTTTGTTTTTCCTCTTGGAAAGTCTTTGGAAGTCACGAGGTCGGTGACTCCTCCTTTGGATCGTATTGCGCATGGGCTTCGGCTCCATCCTCAGATTGTTTTTCGCCAGCAGGGAAAGATGGAGCGTAGTAACCACAGTGAAGAAACCCATGTGTGTTGTATCTAAATAAGATAGACTGGAACAGATACAGGTAGCCAGGGAGGCGGGTGGGCGTGTGTAGATCTGCAGCTCTACATGCCAAGAACAGATGCATACTGGTAAGTAGCATATTCCGTTCGAGGCATATGAGCTGCAGATTACACACTTTTGCATAGACTATATAGCAGTTCCCAACCTTAGCGGCGACCACCGGTATCTGTTGCAGTGGTTTGAAATAGTGTTTTCAGTACAGCCTGGCCCACACTAGCTTGTTGCTTGGTTTGCACATCTACACAATAGTGTTTAGTGAAAGTGTGCGGTGTTGACCATGTAGCTGCTTTGCAGATATCATCTAGTGGGATGTTCCCTAGAAATGCCATGGAAGCCCCTATCTTCCGTGTAGAATGTGCTTTAGGGGGAACGGAAAGCGTTCGTTTTGCTTTGTGGTAGCAAATCTGGATGCATTTTACAATCCACCTAGCTATCCCTGATTTTGAGATGGGGTTGCCCTTGTGTGGTGGAGAGAAAGAGACAATCAGTTGTTTGGTCTTTCGGAAAGGTTGTGTTCTCTGGATATAGTAAAGTAAGGCTCGTTTGACATCTAGCGAGTGCAGAGCCCTTTCTGCAACGGTCTGAGGTTGCGAGAAAAATACTGGTAATTCTACAGATTGGTTTATGTGGAAAGGGGAAATGACCTTAGGTAGGAATTTTGGGTTGGTACGGAGAACAACCTTGTTCTGGTGCATTTGAAGAAAAGGTTCTTGTATGGTAAGTGCTTGTATCTCACTGACCCTTCTAAGGGAAGTGATGGCTACAAGGAAAGCTGTTTTCCATGTGAGGAATTGCAGTTCGCATTTATGCAAAGGTTCGAAGGGAGGCCTCATCAGCCTTGTGAGAACGATATTTAAGATCCACACAGGTGAGGGTGGTACTCTGGTGGGAATTATTCTTTTGAGGCCTTCCATGAAGGCTTTAATGGCAGGTACTCTGAAAAGCGATAGGTGCTGCCTGTTTTGTAAGTAAGCTGCAATTGCTGCGAGGTGTAGCCAAATGGATGTATAGGCTAGATTACACCTTTGTAGGTGGAGTACGTAGCATATGATGTGTTGTATAGACACTTCTAGAGGATTGATGGTGTTGTTATGGCAATAAACAACAAATCTTTTCCACTTGGCAGCGTAGCAAGCTATAGTGGTAGGGCGTCTAGCTTCTCTGATGACGTTCATACAGTCAGGGGGAAGGTTTAGGTACCCGAATTCTAGGATTTCAGGAGCCAGATCGCAAGGTTGAGCTGAGCTGGGTCCGGGTGTCTGATCTCTCCATGGTTCTGGGTTAGGAGGCATGGTGAGAGGTGTAACTTTTAGTGCAGTACAACTGAGAGTTCCAGCAGCGTGGTGTACCACGGTTATCTGGCCCACGTTGGAGCTCGTAGGATCAGTGTGAGGGAGTGCTGTTGTAGCTTTCGCACCACTAATGGAATGAGTGGGAGAGGCGGAAAAGCATACGCAAATTTGCCTGACCAGTTCATCCATATCGCATTTCCTTTGGACAATGGGTGTGGGTATCTGGCGGCAAAGCTTGGGCATTTTGTGTTTTCGTGGGTGGCGAAGAGGTCTATCTGTGGATGCCCCCACATTTGAAAGAACGGATGAAGAACCTGTGGGTGAAGTTCCCACTCGTGGATCTGTTGTGTCTGTCTGCTGAGCAGATCTGCGGTGTTTTGGACTCCTGGGACATATTGAGCTAGGAGAAAGATTTTGTGGGGAATTGCCCATCTCCATATGCTCTGTGCTAATTGAGAGAGCTGTGGAGAGTGTGTGCCGCCTTGTTTTTGAATATAATACATGGCTGTCATGTTGTCTATGCGAATGAGGACTGAAATCTGTGTTTGAAAAGATTTCAGGGCTAGAAAGATTGCCAGTAACTCCAGATGGTTGATATGGAGTAACTTTTGTTGTGGCGTCCATGTGCCCTGCACTGTGAGGTGTAATAGATGAGCTCCCCAGCCGGAGAGCGATGCGTCCGTTGTTAGTATTATCTGGGAAACCGTGTCCAGGAACGGTCGACCTTTGGAAAGGTTTGTGGTGTTCCACCACTGCAGAGAGCGATGAGTGCGACCGTCTACCAACACCAGATCTGTCAGTTGCCCCTGGACCTGGTTCCATTGGCGTGCTAAGCACTCTTGGAGTGGACGCATCTGGAGTCTTGCGTGGGGCACTATAAAAATGCAAGAGGCCATCATCCCTATCAGTTGCATAAACACTCGTGCTGGAAGGGAGTGTTGAAGTATGAATTTTTGTCGCAAAGCCTGAATGCTTGCAATCCTGGCCGGATTGGGGTAGGCTATTGCTTTTGAGGTGTCTATGGTGGCACCGAGGTATTGTTTTATGTGGGATGGTGTTAGCTGGGAATTTTGGTGGTTCACCGTGAAGCCAAGTTGGTGAAGTAGTTGGATTGTGGTAGCAGTGTGGTGTACACATTGGTTGTATGAAGTAGCTTTTATCAGCCAATCGTCCAAGTATGGGAAGACGTGAATGTGCTGTCTTCTGAGGTGTGCCGCCACCACCACTAGGCACTTGGTGAATACCCGTGGTGCTCTTGTGACTCCGAACGGGAGCACTTTGAATTGGTAGTGTTGTCCGTCCACTACAAATCTGAGGTACTTTCTGTGAGCATGGTGTACTGGAATGTGGAAGTATGAGTCTTTCAAGTCCAGTGTGGTGAGAAAGTCGTTCTGGGAAAGGAGCGGAAGTACCTGCTGAAGCGTTACCATGTGAAAATGGTCTGAGTGTATGTATGTGTTTAGGGGCCGGAGATCTAGAATAGGTCGTAGAGTCTCGTTCCTTTTTGGTATTAGAAAATATAGGGAGTAGACCCCCAGATTTTGCTGATTGACAGGAACGTGTTCTATTGCCTGTTTTTGAAGTAGGGAGATTACCTCCTGCTTTTGCAATGTTGAGTGTTCTTGTGACATTGGGCGTTGCCTGGGTGGAATATTTGGGGGGGTAGATGTTAATTCCAGGCAGTATCCTGACCGAATTATTTGGGTCACCCATTTGTCTGAGGTGATGGTCTCCCAGACATGAAGGAAATTTGTGAGTCTGCCCCGACTGGAGTGGAATGGTCTGGGGGCAGCGGGGGGGGAAGTCATTGGGTAGTAGGTGTGGCAGAACGGGCGTTGTTTGTTTTGCCTCTGCCCTTGTTGTTGTTACCCATGTAGCCGCCTCTTTGGTAACCTTTTGTAAAGGTGGTCTGAGTAGGGGACTTGTACAATGTGGACGCTGTGTCTGAGGAGTAGCCTCTGGATGCACTCCGAAAGGATGAGCGTCGAAAGGAGCGTCTGGGCGGGTGAGACTGTAAGGCCCCCATGGATTTTGCGGTATCCATGTCCTTTTTCATCTTTTCTAAGGCCTCATCCACCTTTGGCCTGAATAGATGTTCCTGGTCAAAGGGATGGTTAAGGATAGAGGCTTGTACTTCTGGTTTAAACCCAGATACCCTTAACCAAGCATGACGACGGAGAAGGACGCTGGTGTTAATGGCCCTGGAGGCTGTGTCTGCTGCATCTAGGGCACAACGTATAGAGGTGTTTGTGATTGTTTTACCCTCTTGAATCAACTCGTTGGCTTTACTTTTATATCTTTCAGGGAGATGTTGCATTATGCTGTTGCATTATGCTCTCTAATTGGTCATAATGAGCTCTGTCATATCTGGCCAGCAGTGCCTGAGTGTTTGCTATACGCCATATGTTGGCGGCCTGGGATGCTGTGCTTTGCCTGAAGCATCTAGCAGTTTTGACTCCTTGTCAGGTGGCGGTGCATCACCTGACGCTTGTGAGTTTGCCCTTTTACGTGCCGTAGAGACCACTAAGGAATCTAGTGGCGCTGGTCCTCTGATGTAAGAGGGATCTGAGGGAGCAGGTTTGTACTTCTTTTCGATACGTGCGTTAAGGACCCTGGCTCTAACTGGGTCTTTAAAAACTTCTGCTGCATGCTTTACCACCCCTTTGAGCATGGGCAGTATGGAGGTGGACCTCTGTGTAGTATCGAATGTGTCTAGGAGGAAATATTCCTCCACAGGGTCATTATGCATGTCCACCCCATGATAATGTGCTGCTCTTTGCAGAAGATGGTTAAACCCTAATGAATCTTGTGGTGGAGATGGTCTAGAAGGGTAAATATCTTCTTGTGGGACGTTGGGGATATCTGGTATATGGTAATCGTCCCATGGATCTGGAGATCCTGTAGGGGTGGGGTCTTGTGGCACATCCCCTGTATCATAATATGGGTCCCCGTGATCATCATCGTCTGGAGATGGAGTAGGAGAACGATGAGGTGGGGAGGGTGGAGGGGGTGGAGGTGGGGAAGGAGGAAGAGGTGGAGGAGGAGGGGAAGGTATTCTGAATGGAGAGGTAGCAGAGTCCTTCCTCTTTGGAGGTGGAGGCGGAGCAGGCTTCTCCAAATGTCTCTTCTTAGTAGAGAGTGTCAAATGTCCAGTTTTTGGATCCTTGGTAAGAGTTTTTTGCAAGGGATCCGGTGTAAATAGCTCTGGTGAGGTAATTTGGTCCGAAGGCGTCGGGCCGATGCTTTTTTAGGTCTTTCCGTGCCGGTTTGATGTTTAGAACCCGGCTTGGGACCCTCCGGTCTCTTGGTCGGCGCCAAGATAGGCTTCGGCTTGGGAATGTCGGTGCCGGTGGCCTTGTGTGGTTTGGTCGGCACCGAAGATGGCGTCGGTGCCGAACGGCTGGGTTTCGACCCAGAGGGCTTCGGTGTGGAGCTCGGTGTCGAGGTGGAGGCCGTCTTCTTTTTCGGTGTGTTTCTCGGCACCGCTGGCAGGCTGGCTCGAGCCCGAGCTGCCGGAAGGCTTACTTGGCTTCTTCACCGGGCCCGAAGGTGGGGTGTGTGAAGCAGTGTCTCTGGTCTTGCCTAGGCCCGGAGGCGAAGGCGTGACCGAAGCCTTTTTGGGTGTCGGCGCGGGTGTGGGAGGGGGTAGATTGGTACTCACGACCCTCTGCGCTGCGGTGATGTCCTCCACATCTGACTCGTCGGCCTCGGAAGCGCTGACTAGGTCCTCTTCGGTACGATGATGTTCCGGATCGTCAATGTCGTCTCCGAAGATATCGACTGGAATGGACGTCGAGGAGTGTGCCATGTTCCTTCTAGCTCTTCGGTCCCGAATGGTCTTTTTAGATCGGAAAGACTTACAGGCCTGACAGTCTCGAGCCTCGTGTTCTGGGGAGAGGCAAAGGTTGCATACCTCATGAAGATCGGTGTGGGGAAATTTGGACCCACATCGAGGGCACTTTTTAAATGGAGTTCTTTCCATGAGCCGGGACCGGAGCCTGGGTAGGCCCGAAAGCCGCCGTTGACGACTGGAACCGAAGGTTTGTGTAGATGAGAAGGCGCGTTGATTGAAGAGATTGTGATCGAAACAATATAGCGATTGGGGTGAGGATTGTGCGTCGATCGTCGAACTGGAAGCTGTTCGGAACCGGAGCGCGAAGTATCACATCTGAGCCCGATGGCGGAAAAAAACAATCTGAGGATGGAGCCGAAGCCCATGCGCAATACGATCCAAAGGAGGAGTCACCGACCTCGTGACTTCCAAAGACTTTCCAAGAGGAAAAACAAACTGCAAACATCCGGGCCCAACACCAGATGGCGATCTATGCAAAAGTGTGTAATCTGCAGCTCATATGCCTCGAACACAGACTTTTCAGTGACCATGGCGATGTCCATATCCTTTGCCCAGTCCACTAGTAGCGGGACTGCCTCCACCCCCCATTTCCGCGCAATATTTCGTTTCGCTATAATAAAACCCATAGAGGCCAATGATTGTTCTGCGTGTGTAAGGTCCGTCGCCTCCCAAACATTAAGTAACACAACTGGGGAGAGAGCCCGATGGGTTTGCCCCCCCCCCCCCGCCCTCTTGAGTTGGCAAACAACCCTCCCCCAGTAATCCTGAATTCATGGGCAGTCCCATAAAAAATGAATGAAAGTGCCCTCTTGGCGACAGTGGTGGAGACAGAGAGGGTCAGGGCATCTGCCTAATTTGGACAACAATCTGGCATCAAAGTATGCCTGGTGGAGGATCTTAAACTGGAGGAGCCGCATGGGGATGGCGACTTCTCGGGGCAAGGCCAAGGCATCCCGCCACATGTCATCCTCCAACACTCCCAAATCCCTCTCCCACCCCCCGTCAATTTCAGCATCCGGTGAGTGTGGTTGTTGACCAACTTCCTATATGTGAGTGAGATAGCTTTCCGAACCATGGGGTCCAATAATAGCCGGTCTTCTAGGGGGGACGAATCGGGGAGGGGGCCTTCCCTCGGCAGGGCAGAGGACACAGCATGGGCAATCTGCAGATATCTAAAGGTCTCGGATGGAGCCAGTTGGTATTTAGCCTGGAGCTCCGTAAACGAGGCCAGTTTCCCTTTAACCCAGAGGTCTCCCGCCGTGGAAATACCTATTAACTCCCATTTGTCAAACCCGGGACAAGAGCTCAGACGGCCGAGAACTTCAGGCTCCCAGAGAAGGGACGCTCTCGTCAGCCGTTTGTGCCATCCCAAACGTTTAGTGACACTGTGCCAAATCTCGACCGTACGCGCTGTAGGCCCAGTTAAGTTGAGTTTGCAGGGATCGGCGTAGAGTGCTCTACGGCTCGCCGAGTAGTTCGAACACCCATCTATTGACAGCGATCAACTGGGAAGCTTGGTAATACAGTCGGAGATCAGGTAGGCCGATGCCCCCATCAAACCAACCCATAGTGAGTTTAGTCATTGCTATACGTGGCGTACAGCCTTCCCACAACAAGTCTCGCAATACACCGTCGATTTGGGAAAAGTACAAATCTGGGATTGGGATGGGGGTATTTTGCAGAGCAGAGAGAAATCGCGGGAGGGCAAGCATTTTAAACAGGGACGCGCGCCTAAGATGTGTCGGGGGAAGACAGCGCCAATGTGCGGCATCGGATTTAAAGTGCTGAAGAGGGCCAAGTAGGTTGGTATTGAAAAAGAGATCGGCGTCTGGAGTGACGAAGATGCCCAAATACCGAAAGCCCCAGGGAGCCACCGGTATCTCATAACCCCGCGGACTCGCCAGGGTGACCCCATAGCGCATACATCTGGGACTTGGACCAGTTTATCTGGTATCCAGAGTGGGCGCCAAAGATATGGAAAATATGAAGCACCCGCCACAGCGATCGCGCAGGGGAAGCCAAGTATAGGAGAATATCATCCGCATAAAGCGAGATATGGTCCTCATGACTCGCCGTCCACTTGAGCCCCTGTATCTCGGGGTCACCCCGGACCCACACCGCAAGTGGTTTCTAAAACAAGAGCAAAGAGTAACGGCAACAGGGGGCAACCCTGCCTCGTGCCCCGGTGAAGCTCAAAGGTGGCGGAGCGATGATTATTAACCACGACATGAGCCGTTGGGCGAGTATACAATAGTCGGATCCAGCGTATCAATTTAGGCCCAAACCCCAGGCGATCAAGCACGCAAAAAGGAAGTCCCACTCAATGGTGTCAAATGCCATGGAGGCATCCAGGGATAACAGCATCGCATCCTCCTCTATAGTATGGAGACTGCCGAGGACCCCATGGACACGACGCAGATTACGAGCCGTGTTTCTCCCTGGCATAAACCCTGATTGATCCGGGTGAACCAGATTGGTAATATAATGGAAAAGTCGATTCCCAAGGAGTTTGGCCAGGATCTTGGCCTCGACCGTCAAAAGGGATATGGGGCGATACGATTTGCACTCTTCGACAGCTTTGTTTGGTTTGTGAATAACCACGATGGCCGCAGTTCAGATCTCGGCGGGGAGGACCCCTGATTCAAAACATTCATTGTAGAGATTTAACAGGTGGGGAGCCAACAGATTCAACATGGGTTTAAATAATTCGATAGGAAGCCCGTTGGGTCCCATAGCCTTCCCTGAACGGACGTCTTGTATGGCCTTTTGGACCTCAAGTACTGTAATGTCTGTCTCCAGGAGTTCCCCTTCATGTGTGGGAATAGTGGGGACATCAATAGTAGCCAGGAGGTCTGCCGACAGGGAGGCCTGGGACGTGGGAGAGCTAGTGTAGACATCCACGTAATAACTAGCAAAAGTGTCAGCGATTTGTTGAGGGCCAGTACAAAGATTGCCTACAGTATTCACTATCGCGCGGACCCACCTAGTAGCTTGCTCCCGTCGTTCAAGACACGCCAGAAGTTTATCCGTTCACTCGCCCTGCTCGTATATCCGTTGTTTGGAGGCCAGGGAGTGGGCCGCAGCGTCATCAAAGAGAAGCTGCCGATAGTCCTGTCTCTTAATCACCAGGCTATGACATGTGGCCTGGTCGGGATCTTGAGCCACCGACTACTCCAGAGCAGAGACATCCACCTCCAGCTCCTGCACTCTCTTGGAACATTCTGCCCTGTGTCCCACCATGAGCGCTAAAGCCCTGCCCTTTATGACTGCCCCGAAGGCCCCCCACAATGTCACTGCAGAGTCAACAGAGCCAGTGTTTTCAGTAAAGTAATATTCGGTGTATTTACGGAGAGCATCTTTGATGTACAGAATTTATAGCGCCCCAGGGGTGTATGGAAATGGTGGTGGGGAGACCCCCGCGCCAAAAACTCAAAGTCACCAGGACGGGAGAGTGATTGTAGATCCCACGGGCCAGGCAACTGGCCGTGGTGAAAGGATGAACGCCCTGAGCCTGAGTAAATATATAGTCAATTCGCGATTGACTGCCATGCACCCCTGACTGAAATGTAAAACGGGCAAGTGACGGATGGAACCACCGACAGACATCCACGCCCCCCAGGGCATTCGCAAACTCCAACAAGTGTGAACCTCTCGGAGGGTCCCCCCGGGGAGGGAGGCGGTCAAGAGAGCCCTCCATCGTAAGATTGAGATCCCCTACCAACACCCCAAGTGGCAGCTCTATAAGCAGGGTACCCAGGTCACGCAGTGTTGAGCGCTACAATCCAGGGGGGACACATATACAGACACGACATTAACAACTCGCCCCTCCCAGGAGCCCGAGATCGCGGCGTATCTACCCTGGGGACCAGTCCAGGTGCTATGAATGACACAAGGACAACCCCTGCGAAGCAAGACCCCCACTTCCCCGGAGTTACCGGAGTGGACCACCATTTTGTACCCTTTCCTGTTCAAGGTGCCACAGGAATTCCCAACCAGATGAGTCTCCTGCATGAGCACTAAATCAAGCTCATTACGCCTGATGTATTGCAACACCACTCCTCTCTTTATTTTGTCTCCCAGACCATTAACGTTCCATGTAGACATGTTGAGTGTCAGACCCCGTGCCATCACGTCGGTTCAATGGGGATCAAATGAGTGCGGGTAAGAAAGCATGGCTGTGAATGGCTGAGGCCAGTATCACGTATGTCAGTGGCAGCAAATACGGGTGTAAGAGTGAAGAGGTGGACATTAATAAAGACTGGTACCAAACAGAACAAAACCAAACAACAATCCTCCCAACCCCCCAGACGGCCCCCCCACCCTGCCTCCCTGCAATATGGGCCTGAAACCAACCGCCACCCCAAACGTGCAGAGCACCTGTCGCCCACCCACAACAACTTCGGGGACGTGTACAGCCCCACTCCCTAAAGCAGAATACAATGAAACAAACGCCCTCCCCGGCCCCAACGCCCCAAGCAAAAAACACATAGTGCAGCCTTATGAAAGTAGTACGAAAACAGGGCGGGTGACAAAGCCTGTGCATCAAAGTCCATGTAAACGTAGAATCAGCCACACGGGGCTACTCTTTCTGTTTGAAGGATCAAGTCTCGGTCCCTATAGTTGAACACCCGGGCAAGGAGCGGGCAGGGGGGTGCCCCTGGTTTGGAGTTGCCACCAGGCACCCGATGGGCACGTTCAATCCAAAAACACTTGGAGATACCCCTAGGCTGTAGACATTTCAGGATAAGCTCCTCAATATAGGGATCAGCGGCAGGCCGCTCCGGAATGCTTAGAATGCGGATATTGTTGCGGCGCATTCTACCTTCATAGTCATCAAGCTGAACTGCTCGGCCACCTGCTTCTTGAGGAGGGTGGTGTCGGTGACCAACTCCGATGTGGTGGTCTCGACAGTCGAGACACTGTCAGCCACTTTTCACATGTCTTCTCAGATGAGGGCCACCTCTGTTGTGACCGTGTCGATTTTGTGCACCAAAGAGGTCCGCACCGTGGTTATTGCCACCGGGAGGACTTTGTTGGTGGGTTCTGAATCACTGTCGGGAGTCACAGCGGTGCCCTGCTTGTCCTCGTGGCTCCTCTGCACGCAAACTTTTCCAGCTTGGCCTGTGCCGCATTGCGCCCACTCTGGCCCGTCGCCATGACGCCTCCGCAGGAGGAAGGCCACGAAGGGGTGAGATGCAGGAGCCAGTCGCTGCCAGCTGCCGCAGGAGACCCCACGCGGCCTGTCGTTTGTGTCTCCCTCCCCGCTGAAACCCGCAAGGGTGTAGATCAAGTGACACAATCAGGACTCAGAAAGGTGGAGGCTCCGGCGCCGTGAGCAGGGCACAGGACAAATGGTGAGTCAGCATTCAGGCCCAGAGAGATCCACGACAAGCCTTAACCCTGGCAAATTGACAGTCTCCCCACCGCAAGATGGCGGCCGGCAGAGTAGCAACTATACTGAGCAGTATCCCTCTAGACCTATCTTATTTTATTTAATGTGGAGACACATGGAGATAAATACCACTCCTATGTGTGCATTTATATATAAAAAAAAGATTTTTTATTTGTATTTTTAGTTATTTATACATTATTTCTTCATAATCAGTTGCTTTTTCACATTATACAATACAATTCATTGCTTCTTTTGTAAAAGATTTTATCTTTTTATAAAATACAGAGTGTGGACAAACGTCTTTTCAATAGTCATACCCTGTAAATTTCATTAATGATTCACAACAGCAAAGTAAAGAATAACCCCACACCAGTCATACCTCTAAAGTATCTACATACATATCACATTCATACAACACCTTACAAACAGCACCCCAAAGACAAGGAAAGACAGCAAAATTAGCGCTTGTCCAACAGGGCAAGCTGCTGGATCCTCTGATGGATTGTTAAACGATGGGGTGTCTCAAACTCTCTGGTCGACGCACGTTTCGGTGGCCTAACACTCTTCAAATACCACCTTCTTCAGGACCTGTTGCTGCGTGTGTTTAATCACGGGCAAGGGTGGGGGCCTGAATTATCTAAAAATCAATAGGAAAATATTACTAAACATAGTTTTGTATAGTCGCAAGTACCATGTGTCAATCCTACCGGAGAATATACAATTTATCTCCAATACATATTTTAGTTTAAATGACCCATTTCAGGTTTGCAAAAACGCTACTGAATTCATTGCCCTTAAAAAGATACCGTTGGTATACTTAAATAGAGAAAAGAAGAAAAAGTTTAGAAGAACAGAGTTGATAGAAGATGGATAGAATATATAGTCTTGGCTTCTACTTTCACATTCTGAGGTATTTTTACACCTACTACATTAGATGGATGCGAGAGAGACATATGTGACTCTACCTGCTATCAGGTGGGCTCACTGACAGTGATGCGGGGACGTATGGTCATCTGGAAATCATGTGATATTGGTTTGATTATGGCTATTGCTGAAAGAAGATAATGATTAAAGGGTCATCTATTTCTGAATTATATGACCGCATATTTGTCCAATAAATCATTATCCAACATACCTCATATAAGTTTAAATCACTTTGAAAATTGTTTAATGGAGCCGTCGGTTTAACACGTTATCACTACGCCGTATCTTTATTTAAGGGAATTGATTTCATTCACGATATCCCATTGAACCTGTGTATAGTCATAGAAACTGGTGGTTATTACCTAAGCAATTGCTCATAGTCATCAAGTGGGCAGGTTGTGCCTACTTAGAGATAATACAGACTATTTATAAGGCTACACCTACTTTTTCAATGCTGTCCTCAGTATTTGTTGTGGCGATCAGTCTTAGTTTGTATTCCTTTGTCGATTGGGACTTTCTTTAGTCAGAGTTCAGCGTCTGAGTCTCAAAGCCATTACGACCGCTGATGTAGAAAAAATAATAGGTTAAGTTAGAATGGAAAAAAGGGAATCAAACTAGCTATAGTTATTATTTGTTGCCCCGAAGTAAGATTGTTTGAACAGAAGATTCTTGGTTTAATTATCCTGTCAATTCCAATCTCGTTGCTTATGGCCCACAAACATGTCAAGATGTGTATTATCCTGATGCTACTACCCCTGCCTGGCAACTTAGTGCTCATCGGTTAGGGTTGGTGCGCTACTACCTTCCAATGTGATAATCCACTCCCAAACCTCAAAGTTTAATGTCTCTATCAGTACACTGCGTCTCGGTACGATATTCCGGGCTATGATTTTGTGATAGATTAAATTCCCAGTACCTCGAAACTTGGTTCAGCCCCAAAGTTACGCACGAATTCGTGTGATGATTTCTCACCTATTACTCGATGCTGTACGGCGTTCTCCAGGGAATCTTGGCGTGGTCCGGCTCCATGCAAATCTCAGTTCGGACTGCCGTTTTTTATACCTTTCACCTCGGCCCAATTTAGGGATAATTGGTAGATACGAGACACCTGCGGCTCTCTTGCCGACAATCTATACGTCATTTTCCGATGTGTGTGTGCTTCATAGGGTTGTCCTGCTAGAATAGACTCCATCTTGGAGTGGTGTTTGAATATATAAAGCCCTATTACAAGTTTGGGCTAATCTCAGCTATTGTCTGCCATATTCCACTATGGAACCTGAAATACGAAATTATGTATATTATATTTATTAGGGATTATGTCGGTAAAAATTCTATCCGACTACCCAAGTGTGAACGTTAATTTTGTTTTTGTTTTAGTTCGGAAAAATGAAGGCGCCATGTTGGAATAGATCAAAATATCCGTGTTAATTCTATCCGACTAACCAAGTATGAACGTTTATTTTGTTTTTGTCGGAAAAGTGATAGCGCCATGTTGGAATGGGTCAATCCCAATATATTTATCTCATACATGGTTATGCCACGTATCTAAATTGACATAAAAATTAAGTATGATAAATACAGGAAATGTATTACAAGTCGTGCGGCCCAAATGTAAACATTCCCTATTTTGTTATCTGTTAAACTTTTAGCGCCATATTGGAAAGGGTCGATCACGGTACATACTACAGGACGAGTATTAGTAAGACTTCTCTAAATCGACATACTGACTACCATAGGAAACGTGGGAATATATATTGCAAATCTGATTGCAATGAGATATTGTAAGAGCAGGTATCTATACCAAATACCAACCGAGTTAAAAATGTTTATTGGCCGCTCTTTATCAGTGCTGGAGTAAATTTCCATTGCCAA
This sequence comes from Triturus cristatus, assembly GCF_964204655.1. Classification (NCBI taxonomy): domain Eukaryota; kingdom Metazoa; phylum Chordata; class Amphibia; order Caudata; family Salamandridae; genus Triturus; species Triturus cristatus. The sequence continues at coordinate 762,291,869 of NC_140581.1, read as the reverse complement.
AGGGAATGTATCTTTTTTGGGTTTATTGATAAACCTAGTTAGGTTTTATTAGTGTGTATAAACCTCAAATGAGGTTTGCTGGGATCTACTACAATCTTCCAGATGGAACATAAACGCCCTTTTATAATTCGAAACTAGTCTCCAAGTTCCTAAGTCGGGGTAGATGGAACAAGTATATATGTGAGTAGATGATGTATTTTAACTTACAATGCCTAGGTATATACTCGTGCTGTAATTTCAAATTGTACCTAATGTGCAGGAACATATTTATGTACATCCTGTGAAATGGCGTCCAATACCTACCCTTACCACACTAATTTTCTCATACATTATATAGACAGTGACTGGTCCATAGCATACTCACCACCAGCATCAGTTGTTATCATCCTTAACCGGTATGCCACACTATTTCCTCGTTTAGACCATTTTTCACTGTGTCTAGGGTGTAAATCCAATAGTTCTCACGAGTTTTTCTCACTTTTTGTGTTTCTTTGCCCGAGATATTTCTTACTTTTTCAAGAATCAGCCATCTTAGCTCATTTTCATTATGGCCCAGATCTATGCAATGTTGAACCATAGGGCTGAGTAGTTTTTTAGTTCTTATGGCAGATCTGTGCTCACTATACCGAATTCTAAACTCACGTCCTGTTTCCCCTACATATCCGAGAGCACAGGGGCACAGAATGAGATAGACAAGATTAGAACTTCTACAATTTGTGAAATCACGCAATCTGCCTGCCTTTCCTTTGTAAATCCATGACTCAGTGACTAGCGCGCTTTCACATGCAACGCATGAGCCACACTTGTGGTTTCCTAGGATTGGTGGTCCTACTAGTGTAGTTTGCGAGTTAACTTCTCTCTGTTTGGGCCTTGTATGGACCAGACTATCCTTAATATTGCGATTTCTGCGAAATGCAAGGATAGGCTTTTGGATGGTCTCTTGATTCTCATCTGCATTGAGAATGTGCCAGTTTTTATTCAATACTTTTTTCAGTTTGAAGTTAAGAGTTGAGTGATTCACTACGCAAACTAATTTGTCGTTCTTCGGACGCGTGTTGCCTACTAACAGGGCATCACGGTTGTAATATCGTGCCCTCTTATAAGCTGATCTGATCAAGCGTCTAGGATACCCTCGTGCAATCAGTCTTTTTTTCAGATCCTCCCCATGTTTATCATAGTCTTTAATATTCGAACAGTTACGTCGAATACGCAAGAATTCTCCGAAGGGGATGGAATCTTTTTGGCTATTTGGATGATAACTTGCGTGTGCCAAAATTGTATTTTTAGAAGTTGGTTTTCTGTAAAAATTAACCGAGATTTTGCCATCATCTGATTGTATCATTATATCCAGGAATTCCACTGAGACCGTGCTTCTATGGCTAGTGAATTTCAAATTTTTGTCACTGACATTTAGCCATTCTATGAACATGGTTAAAGTTTCATCATCTCCTCGCCAAATGAAAAAGATATTGTCAATGAATCTATGCCATTTTAAAACATTCTCATAAAAAGGGGCTATTTCATTGAAGATATGTTTAAATTCGTACTCTCCCATATATATATTGGCCACACTGGGGGCACAGGAAGCCCCCATGCTAGTTCCTTTGATTTGGTGATAAAGATCCCCTCTGAAATCAAAATAATTGTTTTTTAGCACTATTTCAAGGCATTCTAATATAAAGTCATTTGGTCTTTCTCCCTGTGTTCTTTCTAGGAGGGACTTGACTGCTTCCACCGCTTGTTGTTGTGGTATATTAGTGTAAAGCGCTTCAATGTCAAGCGTGACTAAGATCTCATTATTGGGGTCATAGGGCACATGTTCGAGTTTGTTGATGATATCTCGTGTGTCCTTAATATAGGATTTGTACTGAGTTGTAAGAGGGCATAAGAAAGTGTCCACATATTTCGATAGTGGTTCGGTTATGGAATTGATGGAAGAGACAATCGGCCTTAATGGAGGATCCGACACGTTCTTATGTGTTTTAGGCACCCCATACAGTGCTGGAATAATAGCATTGGTTTTGTTAAGAAACAAAAATTCCTTTTCACATATAATTTCATCTGCAAAGGCTTTACTGGTAGTACGATTGACAAGTTCTTTCAATTTAGTCAGAGCTCCTGCTTTGATGGGCCTGTAGTGCTCAGCCACATTTAACATTTGTTGAACCTTTTCGTCATACTTGTGAGTATCCATCAGGACAATGCCCCCACCTTTATCACAAGGTTTAATTGTAAGTTCGGGTGCATTTTGGAGTTTTAAAAGAGCAGTTCTTTCTGAGGTTGTAAGGTTAGGTTTGCTCTGATGATTATATTTCATAATCTTGCTAATATCATTTAGCACCAATTTTTCGAAAATGGCGACCTCAGGGCCCACCATTTCTAACGTAGGTGTAAACATGGATTTTAACTTACAACCTGATAGATTGGTCTCAAGGTCCCCATCGTCTTTGCCCCAAAAAAATTTTTTTAGGCGAATTTTCCTAAAAAAGGAGAAAATGGCCTGCATAAGTTTAAACTTATTGCAGTATGTATTCGGTACAAAGGATAATCCTCTGCTTAGAATGGCTTCTTCCTCTGGTTTCAATATGTGGGTGGAGATGTTAAAAATAGGTATGGTGTCTATATTGGCTACAGTGTTCAGTTCTTCCAATATTGTTGGTTGCGGGTCCTCATGTACATTTGAGGAGGTTGAGGGTCCATATGTTGGTAACCTCTCCTGTCTGACTTCGTAAATCTGCCTCTGTTGCGGCCTCGGCCTCTCCCTAAAAAAGGAGGGGGAGCTTGATAATAGGATTGGTGGTCTCCACCTCTGCCTCTATATGGTCGTTGACCTTGATAAGGGTCTTCGTAGTTATTGGGCACATCTCCTTCAGATTCAGATGAGTTGGTATCTGAAAATGTGACCACTTTTCTTTTATTGTTGTTGGCATGGGTGTATGGTTCATTTTCATTTTGCCACTCCTGGTAATAGTTACTTCTGAGGTATGGGTATACCTTTTCCTGGGTGAACCATTTTATATCCTTCCTCAATTTTTCCGTTTTTTTCTTTATGATATATTCTTCGAAATCATGTAGTTCACCTTTCAAACTCTCCAATTTTTCCTTTGCCTCGTCTACGGCTGTATTAGTTTTTAGTTTGTCTTCTAATTCCAAAATTTGTACATTGAGAGCTGCAACAAGTTCTTTTGCTGTTTCGATGATTAAAATCATCCAATCTCTTGAACACCTATTACTAATATGGGACCATCTCTCCAACAATTTGCGTAGTTCCACAAATAACGTAGGGACATTGCGGACCCGTAGACCCGATGGGATAACTCCTGCCCTCAGATACTCAAGCATAAATGTAGCATGGGATTCCATTCTTTTACATTTCTTCCTCAGGTTCAACAGTGTGTGCCATTCATTATTGGCCACATTGACTGACGAGATACTCTGATTGGTGGTACCGGTATTGCCAATGAGTGCTATAACGTCAGCATCCGTAAAGCCAAAAGTTTGTAGAGCTTCCATTGTCACAGTACACACAATTTACCCGGGAGTGCTATGATTATCCTTGCCTCCACTAATGTAAAATCAATTAATAAGATGCGATTGCAAAAAAACCAAATTATCATGAATTAATATTTAAGACAATAAATATGCTCATAAAGAGGAAGGATGAGTGCTTATAGGAAAATTGAGTGAGTGACTTTAGTTCTAAGAGAAAACACTGAATATGTGTCAGTAGAAAAAATGTGTGAGAGTTAAAGAGCATCCAATTACTGAGCGCTTTTGCTTACCTTAACAGGTGGGTGAGACTCTCAAAGTGAATACCTGTGATTAAACAACCACAATTAGTCATACAGAAAAAGGAGAACCCCCTAAAAGGTTAATTTGAGGTCAGGGAACAGGGGGAACAAGGAAAATATCAACTATACTGAGCAGTATCCCTCTAGACCTATCTTATTTTATTTAATGTGGAGACACATGGAGATAAATACCACTGCTATGTGTGCATTTATATAAAAAAAAAAGATTTTTTATTTGTATTTTTAGTTATTTATACATTATTTCTTCATAATCAGTTGCTTTTTCACATTATACAATACAATTCATTGCTTCTTTTGTAAAAGATTTTATCTTTTTATAAAATACAGAGTGTGGACAAACGTCTTTTCAATAGTCATACCCTGTAAATTTCATTAATGATTCACAACAGCAAAGTAAAGAATAACCCCACACCAGTCATACCTCTAAAGTATCTACATACATATCACATTCATACAACACCTTACAAACAGCACCCCAAAGACAAGGAAAGACAGCAAAATTAGCGCTTGTCCAACAGGGCAAGCTGCTGGATCCTCTGATGGATTGTTAAACGATGGGGTGTCTCAAACTCTCTGGTCGACGCACGTTTCGGTGGCCTAACACTCTTCAAATACCACCTTCTTCAGGACCTGTTGCTGCGTGTGTTTAATCACGGGCAAGGGTGGGGGCCTGAATTATCTAAAAATCAATAGGAAAATATTACTAAACATAGTTTTGTATAGTCGCAAGTACCATGTGTCAATCCTACCGGAGAATATACAATTTATCTCCAATACATATTTTAGTTTAAATGACCCATTTCAGGTTTGCAAAAACGCTACTGAATTAATTGCCCTTAAAAAGATACCGTTGGTATACTTAAATAGAGAAAAGAAGAAAAAGTTTAGAAGAACAGAGTTGATAGAAGATGGATAGAATATATAGTCTTGGCTTCTACTTTCAAATTCTGAGGTATTTTTACACCTACTACATTAGATGGATGCGAGAGAGACATATGTGACTCTACCTGCTATCAGGTGGGCTCACTGACAGTGATGCGGGGACGTATGGTCATCTGGAAATCATGTGATATTGGTTTGATTATGGCTATTGCTGAAAGAAGATAATAATTAAAGGGTCATCTATTTCTGAATTATATGACCGCATATTTGTCCAATAAATCATTATCCAACATACCTCATATAAGTTTAAATCACTTTGAAAATTGTTTAATGGAGCCGTCGGTTTAACACGTTATCACTACGCCGTATCTTTATTTAAGGGAATTGATTTCATTCACGATATCCCATTGAACCTGTGTATAGTCATAGAAACTGGTGGTTATTACCTAAGCAATTGCTCATAGTCATCAAGTGGGCAGGTTGTGCCTACTTAGAGATAATACAGACTATTTATAAGGCTACACCTACTTTTTCAATGCTGTCCTCAGTATTTGTTGTGGCGATCAGTCTTAGTTTGTATTCCTTTGTCGATTGGGACTTTCTTTAGTCAGAGTTCAGCGTCTGAGTCTCAAAGCCATTACGACCGCTGATGTAGAAAAAATAATAGGTTAAGTTAGAATGGAAAAAAGGGAATCAAACTAGCTATAGTTATTATTTGTTGCCCCGAAGTAAGATTGTTTGAACAGAAGATTCTTGGTTTAATTATCCTGTCAATTCCAATCTCGTTGCTTATGGCCCACAAACATGTCAAGATGTGTATTATCCTGATGCTACTACCCCTGCCTGGCAACTTAGTGCTCGTCGGTTAGGGTTGGTGCGCTACTACCTTCCAATGTGATAATCCACTCCCAAACCTCAAAGTTTAATGTCTCTATCAGTACACTGCGTCTCGGTACGATATTCCGGGCTATGATTTTGTGATAGATTAAATTCCCAGTACCTCGAAACTTGGTTCAGCCCCAAAGTTACGCACGAATTCGTGTGACGATTTCTCACCTATTACTCGATGCTGTACGGCGTTCTCCAGGGAATCTTGGCGTGGTCCGGCTCCATGCAAATCTCAGTTCGGACTGCCGTTTTTTATACCTTTCACCTCGGCCCAATTTAGGGATAATTGGTAGATACGAGACACCTGCGGCTCTCTTGCCGACAATCTATACGTCATTTTCCGATGTGTGTGTGCTTCATAGGGTTGTCCTGCTAGAATAGACTCCATCTTGGAGTGGTGTTTGAATATATAAAGCCCTATTACAAGTTTGGGCTAATCTCAGCTATTGTCTGCCATATTCCACTATGGAACCTGAAATACGAAATTATGTATATTATATTTATTAGGGATTATGTCGGTAAAAATTCTATCCGACTACCCAAGTGTGAACGTTAATTTTGTTTTTGTTTTAGTTCGGAAAAATGAAGGCGCCATGTTGGAATAGATCAAAATATCCGTGTTAATTCTATCCGACTAACCAAGTATGAACGTTTATTTTGTTTTTGTCGGAAAAGTGATAGCGCCATGTTGGAATGGGTCAATCCCAATATATTTATCTCATACATGGTTATGCCACGTATCTAAATTGACATAAAAATTAAGTATGATAAATACAGGAAATGTATTACAAGTCGTGCGGCCCAAATGTAAACATTCCCTATTTTGTTATCTGTTAAACTTTTAGCGCCATATTGGAAAGGGTCGATCACGGTACATACTACAGGACGAGTATTAGTAAGACTTCTCTAAATCGACATACTGACTACCATAGGAAACGTGGGAATATATATTGCAAATCTGATTGCAATGAGATATTGTAAGAGCAGGTATCTATACCAAATACCAACCGAGTTAAAAATGTTTATTGGCCGCTCTTTATCAGTGCTGGAGTAAATTTCCATTGCCAAAGGGAATGTATCTTTTTTGGGTTTATTGATAAACCTAGTTAGGTTTTATTAGTGTGTATAAACCTCAAATGAGGTTTGCTGGGATCTACTACAATCTTCCAGATGGAACATAAACGCCCTTTTATAATTCGAAACTAGTCTCCAAGTTCCTAAGTCGGGGTAGATGGAACAAGGATATATGTGAGTAGATGATGTATTTTAACTTACAATGCCTAGGTATATACTCGTGCTGTAATTTCAAATTGTACCTAATGTGCAGGAACATATTTATGTACATCCTGTGAAATGGCGTCCAATACCTACCCTTACCACACTAATTTTCTCATACATTATATAGACAGTGACTGGTCCATAGCATACTCACCACCAGCATCAGTTGTTATCATCCTTAACCGGTATGCCACACTATTTCCTCGTTTAGACCATTTTTCACTGTGTCTAGGGTGTAAATCCAATAGTTCTCACGAGTTTTTCTCACTTTTTGTGTTTCTTTGCCCGAGATATTTCTTACTTTTTCAAGAATCAGCCATCTTAGCTCATTTTCATTATGGCCCAGATCTATGCAATGTTGAACCATAGGGCTGAGTAGTTTTTTAGTTCTTATGGCAGATCTGTGCTCACTATACCGAATTCTAAACTCACGTCCTGTTTCCCCTACATATCCGAGAGCACAGGGGCACAGAATGAGATAGACAAGATTAGAACTTCTACAATTTGTGAAATCACGCAATCTGCCTGCCTTTCCTTTGTAAATCCATGACTCAGTGACTAGCGCGCTTTCACATGCAACGCATGAGCCACACTTGTGGTTTCCTAGGATTGGTGGTCCTACTAGTGTAGTTTGCGAGTTAACTTCTCTCTGTTTGGGCCTTGTATGGACCAGACTATCCTTAATATTGCGATTTCTGCGAAATGCAAGGATAGGCTTTTGGATGGTCTCTTGATTCTCATCTGCATTGAGAATGTGCCAGTTTTTATTCAATACTTTTTTCAGTTTGAAGTTAAGAGTTGAGTGATTCACTACGCAAACTAATTTGTCGTTCTTCGGACGCGTGTTGCCTACTAACAGGGCATCACGGTTGTAATATCGTGCCCTCTTATAAGCTGATCTGATCAAGCGTCTAGGATACCCTCGTGCAATCAGTCTTTTTTTCAGATCCTCCCCATGTTTATCATAGTCTTTAATATTCGAACAGTTACGTCGAATACGCAAGAATTCTCCGAAGGGGATGGAATCTTTTTGGCTATTTGGATGATAACTTGCGTGTGCCAAAATTGTATTTTTAGAAGTTGGTTTTCTGTAAAAATTAACCGAGATTTTGCCATCATCTGATTGTATCATTATATCCAGGAATTCCACTGAGACCGTGCTTCTATGGCTAGTGAATTTCAAATTTTTGTCACTGACATTTAGCCATTCTATGAACATGGTTAAAGTTTCGTCATCTCCTCGCCAAATGAAAAAGATATTGTCAATGAATCTATGCCATTTTAAAACATTCTCATAAAAAGGGGCTATTTCATTGAAGATATGTTTAAATTCGTACTCTCCCATATATATATTGGCCACACTGGGGGCACAGGAAGCCCCCATGCTAGTTCCTTTGATTTGGTGATAAAGATCCCCTCTGAAATCAAAATAATTGTTTTTTAGCACTATTTCAAGGCATTCTAATATAAAGTCATTTGGTCTTTCTCCCTGTGTTCTTTCTAGGAGGGACTTGACTGCTTCCACCGCTTGTTGTTGTGGTATATTAGTGTAAAGCGCTTCAATGTCAAGCGTGACTAAGATCTCATTATTGGGGTCATAGGGCACATGTTCGAGTTTGTTGATGATATCTCGTGTGTCCTTAATATAGGATTTGTACTGAGTTGTAAGAGGGCATAAGAAAGTGTCCACATATTTCGATAGTGGTTCGGTTATGGAATTGATGGAAGAGACAATCGGCCTTAATGGAGGATCCGACACGTTCTTATGTGTTTTAGGCACCCCATACAGTGCTGGAATAATAGCATTGGTTTTGTTAAGAAACAAAAATTCCTTTTCACATATAATTTCATCTGCAAAGGCTTTACTGGTAGTACGATTGACAAGTTCTTTCAATTTAGTCAGAGCTCCTGCTTTGATGGGCCTGTAGTGCTCAGCCACATTTAACATTTGTTGAACCTTTTCGTCATACTTGTGAGTATCCATCAGGACAATGCCCCCACCTTTATCACAAGGTTTAATTGTAAGTTCGGGTGCATTTTGGAGTTTTAAAAGAGCAGTTCTTTCTGAGGTTGTAAGGTTAGGTTTGCTCTGATGATTATATTTCATAATCTTGCTAATATCATTTAGCACCAATTTTTCGAAAATGGCGACCTCAGGGCCCACCATTTCTAACGTAGGTGTAAACATGGATTTTAACTTACAACCTGATAGATTGGTCTCAAGGTCCCCATCGTCTTTGCCCCAAAAAAATTTTTTTAGGCGAATTTTCCTAAAAAAGGAGAAAATGGCCTGCATAAGTTTAAACTTATTGCAGTATGTATTCGGTACAAAGGATAATCCTCTGCTTAGAATGGCTTCTTCCTCTGGTTTCAATATGTGGGTGGAGATGTTAAAAATAGGTATGGTGTCTATATTGGCTACAGTGTTCAGTTCTTCCAATATTGTTGGTTGCGGGTCCTCATGTACATTTGAGGAGGTTGAGGGTCCATATGTTGGTAACCTCTCCTGTCTGACTTCGTAAATCTGCCTCTGTTGCGGCCTCGGCCTCTCCCTAAAAAAGGAGGGGGAGCTTGATAATAGGATTGGTGGTCTCCACCTCTGCCTCTATATGGTCGTTGACCTTGATAAGGGTCTTCGTAGTTATTGGGCACATCTCCTTCAGATTCAGATGAGTTGGTATCTGAAAATGTGACCACTTTTCTTTTATTGTTGTTGGCATGGGTGTATGGTTCATTTTCATTTTGCCACTCCTGGTAATAGTTACTTCTGAGGTATGGGTATACCTTTTCCTGGGTGAACCATTTTATATCCTTCCTCAATTTTTCCGTTTTTTTCTTTATGATATATTCTTCGAAATCATGTAGTTCACCTTTCAAACTCTCCAATTTTTCCTTTGCCTCGTCTACGGCTGTATTAGTTTTTAGTTTGTCTTCTAATTCCAAAATTTGTACATTGAGAGCTGCAACAAGTTCTTTTGCTGTTTCGATGATTAAAATCATCCAATCTCTTGAACACCTATTACTAATATGGGACCATCTCTCCAACAATTTGCGTAGTTCCACAAATAACGTAGGGACATTGCGGACCCGTAGACCCGATGGGATAACTCCTGCCCTCAGATACTCAAGCATAAATGTAGCATGGGATTCCATTCTTTTACATTTCTTCCTCAGGTTCAACAGTGTGTGCCATTCATTATTGGCCACATTGACTGACGAGATACTCTGATTGGTGGTACCGGTATTGCCAATGAGTGCTATAACGTCAGCATCCGTAAAGCCAAAAGTTTGTAGAGCTTCCATTGTCACAGTACACACAATTTACCCGGGAGTGCTATGATTATCCTTGCCTCCACTAATGTAAAATCAATTAATAAGATGCGATTGCAAAAAAACCAAATTATCATGAATTAATATTTAAGACAATAAATATGCTCATAAAGAGGAAGGATGAGTGCTTATAGGAAAATTGAGTGAGTGACTTTAGTTCTAAGAGAAAACACTGAATATGTGTCAGTAGAAAAAATGTGTGAGAGTTAAAGAGCATCCAATTACTGAGCGCTTTTGCTTACCTTAACAGGTGGGTGAGACTCTCAAAGTGAATACCTGTGATTAAACAACCACAATTAGTCATACAGAAAAAGGAGAACCCCCTAAAAGGTTAATTTGAGGTCAGGGAACAGGGGGAACAAGGAAAATATCAACTATACTGAGCAGTATCCCTCTAGACCTATCTTATTTTATTTAATGTGGAGACACATGGAGATAAATACCACTGCTATGTGTGCATTTATATAAAAAAAAAAGATTTTTTATTTGTATTTTTAGTTATTTATACATTATTTCTTCATAATCAGTTGCTTTTTCACATTATACAATACAATTCATTGCTTCTTTTGTAAAAGATTTTATCTTTTTATAAAATACAGAGTGTGGACAAACGTCTTTTCAATAGTCATACCCTGTAAATTTCATTAATGATTCACAACAGCAAAGTAAAGAATAACCCCACACCAGTCATACCTCTAAAGTATCTACATACATATCACATTCATACAACACCTTACAAACAGCACCCCAAAGACAAGGAAAGACAGCAAAATTAGCGCTTGTCCAACAGGGCAAGCTGCTGGATCCTCTGATGGATTGTTAAACGATGGGGTGTCTCAAACTCTCTGGTCGACGCACGTTTCGGTGGCCTAACACTCTTCAAATACCACCTTCTTCAGGACCTGTTGCTGCGTGTGTTTAATCACGGGCAAGGGTGGGGGCCTGAATTATCTAAAAATCAATAGGAAAATATTACTAAACATAGTTTTGTATAGTCGCAAGTACCATGTGTCAATCCTACCGGAGAATATACAATTTATCTCCAATACATATTTTAGTTTAAATGACCCATTTCAGGTTTGCAAAAACGCTACTGAATTCATTGCCCTTAAAAAGATACCGTTGGTATACTTAAATAGAGAAAAGAAGAAAAAGTTTAGAAGAACAGAGTTGATAGAAGATGGATAGAATATATAGTCTTGGCTTCTACTTTCACATTCTGAGGTATTTTTACACCTACTACATTAGATGGATGCGAGAGAGACATATGTGACTCTACCTGCTATCAGGTGGGCTCACTGACAGTGATGCGGGGACGTATGGTCATCTGGAAATCATGTGATATTGGTTTGATTATGGCTATTGCTGAAAGAAGATAATTAAAGGGTCATCTATTTCTGAATTATATGACCGCATATTTGTCCAATAAATCATTATCCAACATACCTCATATAAGTTTAAATCACTTTGAAAATTGTTTAATGGAGCCGTCGGTTTAACACGTTATCACTACGCCGTATCTTTATTTAAGGGAATTGATTTCATTCACGATATCCCATTGAACCTGTGTATAGTCATAGAAACTGGTGGTTATTACCTAAGCAATTGCTCATAGTCATCAAGTGGGCAGGTTGTGCCTACTTAGAGATAATACAGACTATTTATAAGGCTACACCTACTTTTTCAATGCTGTCCTCAGTATTTGTTGTGGCGATCAGTCTTAGTTTGTATTCCTTTGTCGATTGGGACTTTCTTTAGTCAGAGTTCAGCGTCTGAGTCTCAAAGCCATTACGACCGCTGATGTAGAAAAAATAATAGGTTAAGTTAGAATGGAAAAAAGGGAATCAAACTAGCTATAGTTATTATTTGTTGCCCCGAAGTAAGATTGTTTGAACAGAAGATTCTTGGTTTAATTATCCTGTCAATTCCAATCTCGTTGCTTATGGCCCACAAACATGTCAAGATGTGTATTATCCTGATGCTACTACCCCTGCCTGGCAACTTAGTGCTCGTCGGTTAGGGTTGGTGCGCTACTACCTTCCAATGTGATAATCCACTCCCAAACCTCAAAGTTTAATGTCTCTATCAGTACACTGCGTCTCGGTACGATATTCCGGGCTATGATTTTGTGATAGATTAAATTCCCAGTACCTCGAAACTTGGTTCAGCCCCAAAGTTACGCACGAATTCGTGTGACGATTTCTCACCTATTACTCGATGCTGTACGGCGTTCTCCAGGGAATCTTGGCGTGGTCCGGCTCCATGCAAATCTCAGTTCGGACTGCCGTTTTTTATACCTTTCACCTCGGCCCAATTTAGGGATAATTGGTAGATACGAGACACCTGCGGCTCTCTTGCCGACAATCTATACGTCATTTTCCGATGTGTGTGTGCTTCATAGGGTTGTCCTGCTAGAATAGACTCCATCTTGGAGTGGTGTTTGAATATATAAAGCCCTATTACAAGTTTGGGCTAATCTCAGCTATTGTCTGCCATATTCCACTATGGAACCTGAAATACGAAATTATGTATATTATATTTATTAGGGATTATGTCGGTAAAAATTCTATCCGACTACCCAAGTGTGAACGTTAATTTTGTTTTTGTTTTAGTTCGGAAAAATGAAGGCGCCATGTTGGAATAGATCAAAATATCCGTGTTAATTCTATCCGACTAACCAAGTATGAACGTTTATTTTGTTTTTGTCGGAAAAGTGATAGCGCCATGTTGGAATGGGTCAATCCCAATATATTTATCTCATACATGGTTATGCCACGTATCTAAATTGACATAAAAATTAAGTATGATAAATACAGGAAATGTATTACAAGTCGTGCGGCCCAAATGTAAACATTCCCTATTTTGTTATCTGTTAAACTTTTAGCGCCATATTGGAAAGGGTCGATCACGGTACATACTACAGGACGAGTATTAGTAAGACTTCTCTAAATCGACATACTGACTACCATAGGAAACGTGGGAATATATATTGCAAATCTGATTGCAATGAGATATTGTAAGAGCAGGTATCTATACCAAATACCAACCGAGTTAAAAATGTTTATTGGCCGCTCTTTATCAGTGCTGGAGTAAATTTCCATTGCCAAAGGGAATGTATCTTTTTTGGGTTTATTGATAAACCTAGTTAGGTTTTATTAGTGTGTATAAACCTCAAATGAGGTTTGCTGGGATCTACTACAATCTTCCAGATGGAACATAAACGCCCTTTTATAATTCGAAACTAGTCTCCAAGTTCCTAAGTCGGGGTAGATGGAACAAGGATATATGTGAGTAGATGATGTATTTTAACTTACAATGCCTAGGTATATACTCGTGCTGTAATTTCAAATTGTACCTAATGTGCAGGAACATATTTATGTACATCCTGTGAAATGGCGTCCAATACCTACCCTTACCACACTAATTTTCTCATACATTATATAGACAGTGACTGGTCCATAGCATACTCACCACCAGCATCAGTTGTTATCATCCTTAACCGGTATGCCACACTATTTCCTCGTTTAGACCATTTTTCACTGTGTCTAGGGTGTAAATCCAATAGTTCTCACGAGTTTTTCTCACTTTTTGTGTTTCTTTGCCCGAGATATTTCTTACTTTTTCAAGAATCAGCCATCTTAGCTCATTTTCATTATGGCCCAGATCTATGCAATGTTGAACCATAGGGCTGAGTAGTTTTTTAGTTCTTATGGCAGATCTGTGCTCACTATACCGAATTCTAAACTCACGTCCTGTTTCCCCTACATATCCGAGAGCACAGGGGCACAGAATGAGATAGACAAGAGTAGAACTTCTACAATTTGTGAAATCACGCAATCTGCCTGCCTTTCCTTTGTAATTCCATGACTCAGTGACTAGCGCGCTTTCACATGCAACGCATGAGCCACACTTGTGGTTTCCTAGGATTGGTGGTCCTACTAGTGTAGTTTGCGAGTTAACTTCTCTCTGTTTGGGCCTTGTATGGACCAGACTATCCTTAATATTGCGATTTCTGCGAAATGCAAGGATAGGCTTTTGGATGGTCTCTTGATTCTCATCTGCATTGAGAATGTGCCAGTTTTTATTCAATACTTTTTTCAGTTTGAAGTTAAGAGTTGAGTGATTCACTACGCAAACTAATTTGTCGTTCTTCGGACGCGTGTTGCCTACTAACAGGGCATCACGGTTGTAATATCGTGCCCTCTTATAAGCTGATCTGATCAAGCGTCTAGGATACCCTCGTGCAATCAGTCTTTTTTTCAGATCCTCCCCATGTTTGGCACACGCAAGTTATCATCCAAATAGCCAAAAAGATTCCATCCCCTTCGGAGAATTCTTGCGTATTCGACGTAACTGTTCGAATATTAAAGACTATGATAAACATGGGGAGGATCTGAAAAAAAGACTGATTGCACGAGGGGCCCACGGCAACGTTGGTGTGGGCATCCCCAAGGCAGAGGAGTGTCGTATTGTCCAGGCCCCCTCCATGATGGCATCACCTGCAGGGGAAGCAGCTGGTGGGGACCGTATAAACAAAGGGCCCCGCGACGTGCTGGGAATGAGGAAGCGCTGCAGCTCGGTGCAGCGTAAAGGTGAGGTGGCTGCAGTCTTCATGCAGGGTCCTCGAGCCAGCGATCGTGCCCCAGCAGGTGGTCAGGCACTCCCGGTAAAGCTCCGAGCGTGGGACAGGACAGGTGGCATCCATGCAACCACGCTGGATCAGGCCACATCCACGGCGTCAAGTAGGTGTCCACCGCCGCAGGGGTGCACTTCTGGTAGGCACGGACCTGGCTGGCGAGTTCGGATCTAGGAGCGTCCAACCCCGGCGGCCCCCGATAGGTCCAAAACTTACTCCACACCACGGGTGAAGGCACCAGAGGTCATGTAGGTGCCTGGGGTGAAGATCGGGCCGTGGCAGACGGTGATAGACGGATTTTCCGGGAGTGGCACGACCGAGCTCAGGTACCGTGCAGCCATTCCCGTCGACAGCTGGCCACGCCCCACTCTTTTTTCTGTTTTTAGTAGGATATTGTTGGTCCTTGCTGTGTCTGTGCAAAGTAGATTGTGGTGAGTCTAGCCGTTTCTGGCAAGTGAGTGGAATTGTTGTGAAGTATATAGTGTTTGTTGCTGCTGACTTGTTTGACACGTTACCTTTATTAGTAAGGATTTATGGCTAGCCGCAGAATTACTGCTCAGAAGGTGGTTGGTATGATTTTTTTTAATCTTCCTCTGACCATGATTATGAGCCCGGCAGTGCGTCTGAGGAGGAAGTGCAAGATTCTGGCATTGAGATTTCGGTCCATGAGGAATTATCTGAGGATGAAGCTACTCTCAGTGCGGATGACGTGCCTGTTTTAGAGGAGGACACTGATGTGTCAAGGGTGCAGCAAAAGGCATCTGGATTGCAGCCTAGGGCTGAAAGGCTTCCCATTCGAAGTGCTGGACTCTGGGTTGATCCAAACATGGTGCAGCCGGTGTTGCCTGCCTTTAGTAGTGATGCAGGGTGTAGAGTGAATTGTGTTTTTCTTTTTGTCTATAAAGGTTTCTCAATTGTTTATGGATGATGTATTTTTGTCTGAGATTGTTGAGCAGACTAATTTTTATGCTGAACAGTATTTGAGGGACATCAGTGCCAGACGTACCCTCTGCTTTAGAGCTACCCGGTGGACTCAAACAAATATGGATGAGATGAAGAAGTTTTTGGGTTTAACTTTTTTGATGGGCTTGATAAGGAAACCGTCCCTGGCTTCATATTGGTCTACCAGTCCCTTGATGGCAACGGCCATAATTCCTGCAATTATGAGTAGTGATCGGTATTTACTTTTGCTTTGGATGCTACATTTTGTTTACAATGCTTCGGCATTGCCACAAGATCACCCTGACTGTGCCCGCCATTTTAAGATTCGGCCTGTCCTTGATCACTTTGTAGATCGATTTTCAGAGATCTATACTCCAGGGAAAGAAATTGCTGTTGATGAGGCTTTGGTCCTGTTTAAGGGCCATTTGGTTGTTAGGCAATACATTCCTAGCAAGAGGGCACATTAGGGAATTAAGATGTATATGTTGTCTGAGAGTAGGACATGATAGGTCTATAATTTCTGGGTGTTCACTGGAAGGGAGTCCACTATTGACCCCCCCCCCCCCTTATTGGTTCATTTAATTTAGAAGTTTCAGAGAAAATTTGGTGGGAACTGGCTAGGAACTTTTTAACAAAGGTCACCATTTGTACCTAGATAACTTCTACACTGCTGTGCAATTGTTTAAGGAATTGTTTAAAGTGAACACTCTTGCTTTTGGCACAATCCGCTCTAACCATAAAGGTTACCCAAAAGAGCTTGTTTGCAAAAAGCTCAGAGGGGACAGTGCGTAGTGATGAACTGCTAGCTGTGAAATTTGTGGACAGGAGGGATGTCTACATGTTGACTACCATCTATGATGAAAGTACTTCACCTGTGACTGTTTTGGGTCAGGTTGCTGAAGTGCGCAAACCTGTGTGCATTGTAGACTACAATAAGCGCATGGGTGGTGTAGATAGCGTAGATCAGAGGTTGGAACCTTACACTTATGTTCGAAGTCTTACATTTGGTATAAGAGGTTGGCCATCCATCTCTTCAACTTAGCAACCTTTAATGCTTTTGTTGTGCTCAAGGAGTGCTCTCCAGAGTTAAGGATGACTTTTGTTCAGTTTCAGGAGGGTGTGATAGGCAGCCTTGTTGTAGTGGAACAAGCAAGTGTTCCTAGAGTTGGAGTGGTGGAGGATGTGGTTAGATTGAAAGATCGCCACTTTACCAATTTAATTCCTCCCATGCCCAAAAAAACAATCCCTGTATGAGATCTAGAGTCTGTTTGCAAAGAGGTATGCGGAAGGAGAGTCGTATGCACGGTGCTGATAGTCCTTCTAATCCTGGGCTTAGTGTGCCTACATGTTTCAGATTGTATCACACTCAAAAGAGGTTTTTAGAGCAACCGTGAATCTAATAGTGAACTGCGTGGTCTGTGTGGTTTTATATTTGTAGTTCTGTTTCACGGTTGGCATTACAATGATGTATTTAGTTACTGATGTTGTATTTGTAGTTCTAGTTTTGTATCCAGTCCCAATTGGTTTGGGTTTTCTTTCTTGCTAAAAAGAAAAAAGTGACAACGGTGTGCGTGGACTGCCATTTGGCATGGCAGTGTGCATGGACTGGTGCTTGGATGGCGGTGTGCATGGACTGGTGTTAGGCTGGAGATGTGCGTGGACTTGCGCTTGGCTGGTGGTGTGTGTGGACTGGCGCTTGGCTGGTGGTATGCATGGACTTGCGTTTGGCTAGCGGTGTGCGTGAACTGGCGCTTGGCTGGCAGTGTTGGACTGGCGCTTGGCTGGCAGTGTAGGTGGACTGGCATTTGGTTTGCGGTGTAGGTGGACTGGCATTTGGCTAGCAGTGTGCATGGACTGGCATTCAGCTAGCAGTATGCGTGGACTGGCTCTTGACTGGCAGTGTGCGTGGGCTGGCGCTTGACTGGCAGTGTGTGAGTAGTGACTTGCTGCTGGTCCTTACACACACTGCTAGCAAAACACCACTGCACACACTACATCAATCGCCAGCCGTTGTGATTGCTGTGTCAGTCATGTGGGCGTATGAAAGTGATGGGCCCTGGAATGGCACTGTCTGTTGATGTGAATGTTGTAATGTGCGGGGCCCGCGGCTGGCGGTGTGAACGTGTTTGTCAAGTATAAAAGGTGTGAGAATGGCCTGTAAAGAGGTTGGTGCCTTGACGTGGCTTTACAGCTCATGAGCTGTGAGCCATTGGCTTAAGTTTTTAACCTTTTAATTATTAACAGTGTATTTCCTTTTTGTGAAATCTCTTGTTAATAAAATATACATTTTGAACCTTTCACTCACCCTCGTGCCAAATCCAACCAGTATGTGTGTGTACTTGAGGAACAGATAGATAGGCTGTTATATTTGTCTAGTCTGTCTTTCTGTGCTAAGGTGTAGTTAGTCTCTAGGGAAAATCTACCAACTTTAGATATTTTTGTAAACTAAAATAAATGGGGAGTACTGGGTGGTGTGCTTCTCATGGATCCCAACAACTCTTTTTTACTCACAATGCCATGCAAACCTCAAAATGTGACTATAGTCACACATTTTCCTTGCATTATTGTGACATAATCTTCTGGTATCAGAAAAGGATGTTACTTCAACAGTAAACATCTATTCTTGGCATGTAGAGCTGTAGATTCACATGCTTTGCATACTCCTGCCATCTAGTGATGGGTCCAGATGTTTGCAAGTTGTTTTTCTTCGAAGAAGTCTTTTCAGTCCGAAGGTAGGTGACTCCTCCTTTCGGTGATGGTGCGCATGGGCATCTTCTCCATTGTTAGATTGTTTTCCCTCAGAGGGTGGAAATGGAGTTAGAAATGGTAGACTAGAGATGTTCATGCGTATATATGCAAAGTAAGAAAACTACAACAGGTATAGGTACCTGAGGAGGCAGGGGGGCACACGTAACTCTACAGCTCTACATGCCAAGAACAGATGCTTACTGGGTAAGTAATATTATCCGTTCGAGGCATGTGAGCTGTAGATCACATGCTTTCCATAGATTATATAGCAGTAATCTCCCAATGCCCGATTCCTCCATGGCTCTGAGTAAGGAGACTGGAGTTGAGATGCAGCTTTTAGTGTGGAACTACTGAGAGCTCTAGCAGGGTGGTGAACCAAGGTTGACGTGCCCATGTGGGAACTATGAGAATGAGATTGAGCGATGACTGCTTGAGCTTCCAAACTACCAGCGGAATGAGTGGGAGAGGCAGAAAAGCATAGGCAATTATCCCTGACCAGTTCATCCATAGGGCATTGCCTTTGGAGAGCCGGTGTAGGAACCTGGAGGCAAAGCTTTGGCATTTTTTCGTTTTGAGCTGTGGTGAACGAGTATAGGACGTTTTTTCGCATGCGTTTACAACGCGTGCCATAACGCGGTCGTAAAACAACTGCGTTATTATTTCGCTTACCGTTACCACGCAAGTCAGAACAACGACTTGCTTTTAGGGGGCGCTGGATGTTGGTATAGTATAATTTACTATTCCAACTCCAGTCTGTGCGGACACTAGGGAAGGTGTTGGATTTTAAATCCAACACCTTCTGCCCCCTAACCCAAGTCGTTGTTCCAACTTGCATTGTAACGGTATGTGAAATAACGCGGTTGTTTTAACGACCACGTTATGCATGCGTGGTTTAGCATGCGAACTAAACGCCGTTTACCGTGGCGAACAGGTCTATGTGAGGAAATCCCCATTCCTGAAAGTAGGGGAAAAGAATCTGGGGATGAAGTTCCAACTCGTGTATTTGCTGTATCTGTCTGCTGAGAAGGTCTGCAATTTCATTGTTTACTCCTAGACGATGGTCTGCTAGGAGATGCATTCTGTGATGTACGGCGCATTTCCATATGGCTTGTGCTAGGCGTGACAGTTGGAGTGAGTGTGCCCCCCGCCCTGTTTTTGTATATAATACATAGCTGTCAAGTTGTCTGTGCAGACTAGGACAGCTTTGCCTATTAGGTGAGTTTGAAAAGCTTTGAGTGCTACAAACAATGCTATTAGCTCCAAATGATTTATATGGAGACTCTTGCACTTTAGACTCTATAATCCTTGGAAAGTGTGACTTTGTCGGTGAGCGCACCAACCAGAGAGTGATGCGTCTGCTGTTAGCACTGTCTGTGGAACAGGGTCGAGAAAAAGCAGCCCTTTGGGTAAATTATGTGGGTTCCACCACTGCAGAGAGCGATGGGTGCGCCATCTACTAACACTAGATCGGTCAATTGACCCTGTGACTGGTTCCTCTGACTTGCTAAACATTCTTGAAGAGGGCGCATGTGAAGTCTTGCGTGGGGAACAATTATAATGCAAGACACCATCATCCCTAGCAGTTGCATGAATACTTTTGCTGGTAATGATTAGTTGGGCTGAAATGGAGTGAGAAGGGACCGAATACTGTGAATCCTGGCTGTATTGGGAGAGGCTACGCTGTAAACCCTAGTTAGTGAAGTAAGTGAATAGTGGTTTGAGAGTTTTGGAGGCACATTTGGTAAGTGCTGGCTTTGATGAGCCAGTCGTCGAGGTTTAGGAAGATATGGATGTGTTGTCTTCTCGGATGTACTGCGACTACTGCCAGACATTTGGTAAATACCCTGGGAGCAGTGGTAGTACTTTGAATTGGTAATAATGACCCGCTATCATGAATCGGAGCTATTTGCGATGAGCGGGATGAATTGAAATGTGGAAATATGCATCTTTTAAGTCTAGAGAGTCATAAAATCGCCCTGCTGTACAAGTGGGAGCACTTGTTGAAGTGTCACCATGTGTAAATGCTCTGAAAGTACGAAGAGGTTTAGTTCTCTGAGGTCTAGAATAGGTCTCAAGGAGCCATCCTTTTTGGGGATGAGAAAGTACAGGGAGTAGATGAAGTCCATGTTGTTGGAACAGCACAGGTTCTATGGCTCCTTTGGACAGGAGAGATTGGACCTCCTGCTGAAGTAGATGAAAAGTTTCTGGTGACATCTTGTGAGAACATGGTTGAATGTTTGGAGGATTGTTGGTAAGCTCCAGGCAATACCATGTTGGATAATTCTGAACACCCATTTGTCTGTGGTGATAGATAGCCAAATGGGCAGGAATTGTAGATGTCCCCCGATAGGTGTTAAATGATCAGGGGGAAGTGTAGGCAAGTCACTGCTTGTTGGGGGAGGGGGAATTACGTGGTGTGGAACCCCTGCCTCGGCCTTTGTTGTTGTTGCCTCTTTATTCTCTTCTAAAGAATCCCCTTGTAGAGGAAGATTGTTACCTTTGTAGGAGGCAGCAGTATTGTCTGAGGACAGGGTTTTCGACCCTCCACGGTAGAAGGAGCGATGAAAGGAGCCCAGATCAGAGGGAGACTGCAGAGCTCCCATAGACTTGGCTACTTCTGTGTCTTTTTTCATTTTTTCTAATGATTTATCTACGTCAGGCCCGAAGAGATGTTCTTTGTCAAAAGGAGTATTTAAAATAGACTGTTGTACTTCAGGTTTGAAACCAGAAATCCTCAACCATGCATGTCTCCTTAATAACACTTTAGTGTTGATCTCTCTAGCTGCGGTGCCTGCAGCATCTAAAGCGCATCTAATTGAGGAATTGGATACGAGTTTCCCTTCCTGGACTAAATCCTGGGCTTTTGCTTTGTGCTCAAAGTCAAAGTAAGCTTTATTCGGTATATAAAGAATATCCATAAAAGCATTCTTCATATTGAAAACAAATTGACAAGAATTATATAACAAAAGTTATTTCATCGAGTTGCATTCTCCTTTGACCTGTTTTCCCCCATACTAAAGTTATTTTTAAAAAGTACATATTTAAACAATAATATATAAACACCATGGCAATCAATTAATTTTTCATAGATCGCATAAAAAGCTACAAAGACCTAAATAAAATACAAAATCTATTAAAAAAACTAGAGATTTTATAAACTATTCAATTTCATAGACAAGTGATTCCAGGTGCATTTCATAGACAAGTGATTCCAGGTGCTTTGTGCTCATCTGGGAGGTGTAGTAATTGCTCCATTTCGTCCCAGTGTGCCCTATGATATCTGGCTAGCAGGGCCTGGGTGTTGGCAATGGGCCAATGATTTACTTCTTAGACGGCTACTCGTTTACCGGAGTTGTCTAATAGTTCTGACTCTGTCTGGAGGGGGAGCATCTCCAGCATTCTGTGAGTTGGCCCGTTTATGAGCATTAGAGACCACCAAGGAGTCTAGTGATAACTGTACCTTAATAAAGACTGGATCTGAGGGTGCAGGCTTACATGTTTTATCAATTCTGGGGATGAAAATGCGAGCATGCACTGGATCTTTAAAAATATAATCGGCATGTCTCATGATACCTTTACGCATAGGTAGAGTGTGGCTAGCCCGTTGTGTGCTACTGAGCGTTTCAAATAGGAAATCTTCCTCTAGAGATTCCTTGTGTAACTGTACCCCATGATATTCTGCAGCTATAGCAACTAATTCTAGATATCCTACATTGTCGTCAGGAGGGGAAGGCTTTGTAGAGTAAAGATCTGGGTTGTTTTCTGTAGGTGAATCTGCGTTATAATCCTTCCAGGGGGCTACTGGTAAAATATTGTGTGTCCCCCCTCCATCATCATCAGGTGGTGGAGAGTTAGTTGATGTAATCAGTAAATGCTGCAAAGGGGAAGAAGTTGGTGTAGGGGAACGTGGTGGAGGAGGGGAGGGGTTAGTACCTACATTCTTCCTCTTCAAAGGAATATGGTAAAGGGTGTCCTCTGACTCAGGTTTGCGTTTCTGAGGTGATTTAGTAAGAACACGTCCTGTATATGGATTTATATAAAGTTCCGTTTTTGTGGGTCCGATTTGGGTGTTGGGGCATCGAAAATCAGATCCTGCAGCTTTGGAGATACAGTTTTAGGTTTCGGCACCGAGGAATCCTCGGTGCCGTGGAAGAATGACTTTTCGGCGCAGAAGGTTTCGGTGCCGAAAGAGGCTTTGTTTTTTATGTCAATGATTTTGGATCCGAATAGTTTTTCGGGTTAGAGTCTGAAGGTTTCGGCTCGGTGCCAGACTTTGGCAGACTTGATCCTGAGCTGGAAAGCTTAGTGCCGTGTTTCAGTGCCAAGCCGGAGTGTCAGAAACATCTTGTTGGTGCCGACCGTGGCCTGATGGCGGGGGTGGGACCGAAGCCATTTGTTTTGGCTGAGTTGGAGTTTGGGTCAAGTGCGTTCGGTACTCAAGGGACGTTGACCTTGTGGCAAGTCGTCTTCCATCTCGGGTTCTGATTCTGGAATGGATGCAAGTTCGTCTTATTCTTCATCGGCCCGTTGTGCTTGGATTCTTCGCCGAAGGTGTCTGGCGTGTGTTCGACGTTTTGACTCTGCATTTCGCGATGTCAAGCCAAATGATAACGGAGCATTTTCTTCGACTGGAATGATCTGCACACGTCAGTCCTGTTCGTTGTGCCCTGGAGACAAGTACAAGTTGCACACTCTGAGTTGGTGCGCGGATATTTGGCGTGGCACCGAGGGAAAAATTTGAATGGCGTCCGTTCCATCAACTGTTAAGTGGACCCGCACGGTAAGGCCGAACGGCCTTCCCGAAGATGTTCGATCGAAATAGAGGTTTTCTTCGATGGATACAATATGTGGAGAAGTGGGATACGAGTTCGAAACAATACCGACGTGGGTAGAGTGGATTGCACACCGAGGGGAACCGGAAGAAACTGTTTCAAAGCGGAGCGCAACAATACACGCCCAAACCAGATGGTGGGAAAAAACAATCTAACAATGGAGTTGATGCCCATGCGCACTGTCACCAAAAGGAGGAGTCACCTACCTCGTGAAGAAATTCAACTTGCAAACATCCGGACCAAACACTAGATGGCAGGAGTATGCAAAGCACGTGATCTACAGCTCACGTCTCGAACACCACAATTTTCCTACCACCCAGGGTTCCCCCAAGTCTCCCGATACAGACGGTACCTCTAAACTGTCTACTAATAAATGCTCAATCGCTCTCTAAAAACAAACATCACATCTACAATCTTCTCCCCGATGCAAAACTAGACATACTATTCATAACTGAATCATGATTGGGTGATATGGCTCCAGTCCTGCATGAAGACGAGCCTCTAGGCTATCAAACGATCTCCTAAAATCGTATATGGAAAAAAGGAGGTGGTCTAGCTGTTGTGTTCAAGCAAACATTACATATCACTAAAGTTGACGACATCTCCATAAAGAATTGTGTGACTCTTCTAACAAGATGCAATCCTACACCATCTTTCTCCTGTAACTTCCTACTCCTTTACAGACCTACACCTAGCAAGGTGACATTCCCAGACACACTTCTAGACACAGTTTCAAACCTGATAACAATACATTCCAACCTATGCGTTCTGGGTGACCTCAACATATGGTTTGACAAAATCAATATGACCCATCCGAACGCAATCACTGGCCTAGACCCACTGTCAGAGCGATACCAAATATGCACAGAAACAGAATGACATTATTCCCAATGCCCCTCTCAGACTTCCCAGTCACATCTGTTGTATAATGTAACTGAAGAACCCAAAGGGGGGAAAGGGGTAGGGGACAGAGAAGAGACAGCCACTCCTTTTGTCTGGTTTCTCTCTTGCCTTTTATTGTGTTTTTTAATTCTTCATTCGCATTATGTTCTAATCTTCTCTCCTGTTCTTTTCCGTCATATATATAACTTTCAACGTATATTTGTTAACTGAAAATACAATAACACTAGTAACTATTAACTCTAGGATTAATGTCTAATATACAGTTTAATCATGCTCTTACTCCTCTATGTACCTACCCAGCTTAGGAGTGACCATTGCCCCTGTTGGGTAATATCGCTTCTGTATTAAAGTAGGTAAATGCGATTCTTTTCCTTGTGCTACAGAATTAATGCTTAATGGTTGATTTTCTCTTATTCTAATTTTCACCTGCAGATTCTCAAGGACTTGAGGGGAACACGACCCAGGACTCTCTCATGGTAAGTGTAGATATATATATATATATATATAGATATATATATATATATATATATATATATATATATATATATATGATACGATACGATACTCCGGTTTGTTGATAACTATTAGTTATATGAAAAATTCACGGAAAGCCTCTCTGAAGTGAAGGACTTTTCTCCTGGATGGACTCAGTATGCTAAGAATTCTCCAAACAAATTCACCGAATGATAATTCTCCACAGAATAGATACGTGGAGCTTGTGCTGAATCTCTTTTTCACTAAATGAGCATGCACAAGCTCGCATCACTAATCTACCTAAACTCAGGCTCCCTCTAGCTGGCTGACTAGAACAACAGACTTAACTCTGTTCCGAATTAAAAGATATGCGCGCCCCAAGACACTAATCTTATGCCTTACCGCAAGAGCACTGAAAAGAGACTAGTTTCTCCAGACACTGTTCACTGAAGACACGACAAGATACTAAACATCGAGTGAAGCGATGACCGCTACCCTGAATTACTTCTCGCGACG
Organism: Triturus cristatus; assembly: GCF_964204655.1. Taxonomy (NCBI): domain Eukaryota; kingdom Metazoa; phylum Chordata; class Amphibia; order Caudata; family Salamandridae; genus Triturus; species Triturus cristatus. Next base: position 762,266,628 of record NC_140581.1, on the reverse strand, counting down.
AATTCCCAAACACCTCCTGTTTCCTTAAAATCTTGAGGTGAAGTGCACCGTTCATAGAGTAAACGCTCCTAACATTCTAAGCTGCCGTCAGGTATTTCACAAAACTAGTATGCTGCTCGGTCGATGGCTCTCTTGGCAGCCATCTTGGAAAACCTCCCATGCCTCTTCCTGATCTTAGTAATACCTTTTCTGAAGTGTTGTAGGGAATTTTAGAAGTTGGGCTTGAGGTTCTGACAGTACCCCACCGCAAGGGAGGCTCTCCTGGTGTGGGTTTTCCAGGATTTTTTTCATTAAAAGCCCTAATTAAACAAGGAGTGTGCACATCAGAGGCCAACTATCAGGATCTCTCTTCAGGACCATAACCTTTCCAATCTATCAAGTAATAGATTCGACCTCTGTTTTCTTTTGAATCTAACATTTGTTTTACCTCAAACTCAGTTCCTGCCTCAGTTTGTATGAGCTTCAGAGGCAAAGTTATTCTCAAATCTTTGTACACCTTTTTAAGCAGAGAAACATGAAAGACTGGGTGTATGCGTATTGTCTCCGGTAATATCAACTTGTAGGTTAAGGTACTCAACTTTTCCTGTATTACAAAAGGACATATAAACCTGGGTTGTAGTTTGCTGTTGCCCTCGAGTCTCAGATTCTTTGAATTTAACCAAACCTTGTCTCCGACCCTGAAATCTGGTTCCTTCCTTCTCTTTCTGTCGCGTAGAGTTTATAACTCTCCTTAGCCTTCACTAAGTTCTCAGTTACTGATTTGTGGATGCTAGCCATATGTTGCACTAATTCCTTCACTGCTGGTACATCTATCTCTAAAAAATTTACTGAAAGACTGGGATGTCTGCCTGCGTTCAAGTAGAAGGGTAAATAACCCGTGGAAGCGTTCCTTGCATTATTATGTGCAAACTCCGCTGCCCAAAGGTATTCAGGCCAATCCCCATCTTGACTCAACAAATGTAATCTAAGATACTGCTCTAGTTCTTGATTTGCTCTCTGTCTGCCCATCTGATTCCGGATGATAACTAGTGGTCTATTTTGTCTCGCTATTCAATTTTTTAGTAAAGGCCTTCCAAAAATGCGACAGGAATTGGGAGCCTGTGTCTGAAACTAGTGTTCCTATGTGCCCCAACTATGTTTTGACTAAAGACCTGTGCTAGCTTTTTTATTGTTGGTACCCCCTTTAATGGAATAAAGTGAGCCATCTTTTTAAAAGCATCTACACAGACTTATATTGTGTCAAATCCCTGGCTGGATGGCAGGTCTACAATCAAATCAAGAGTCACAGTATGCCAAGGATAAGGTGGATTTGGCAATGGTTTCAACAGCCTTTGTGGAGACTGCTTCTCTGGTTTTTCCCGAGCACAAATTTCACAAGAAGCCACATATTGATGTATATCCTTACTCATATTAGGCACCAAAATCTCAGTTTCACTAAATCTTCTGCATTCCTTTATGTCCTGCCAAAACATGATCATGACACTCTTGCAGGGCCTTCTCTTGCAATGCTGCTGTGGGCAAATATACGGAAAATTCTCTCGAATGGTTTCTGGATTCCTGCATTTCAATCTGACATCAAATTCTGCACAAGATATTCCATTGATTCTTGCAACACCGCTCCTATGACCCTTTCTTCCGCTATGATATTTTGATTTTCCACCACTTCTTGTACATCTTCTGTACCTAACCTGAACAGAGCATTGGCTTTCCCATTTTTCGACCCAGGTCGATAAGTGATTACAAAATCATAGTCAGCAAAATACAAGGACCAATGAAGTTGCCTTGGAGTTAAAGTTTGTGCAGATTTTAAAAACCTTAGATTCCGATGATCGGTATAAACTATGACTGTATGTTTTGCTCCCATAAGGTAGGGCCTCCATTCCTTAATGCATCTTTTATGGCTAATAACTCCTTTTAGGTGATGGTATAATTCACCTCTGCTGGGGTTAACTTTCGAGATCGAAATGCCACTGGGTGCGGTTGTCCGGTCCTTTTGTGCGTTTGTGACAATATTCCTCCTAATGCCAATTTCGAAGCATCTGTCTCAACAAAGAAAGGCTCGGACAGGTCCGGATGAAGCAAAATTGGTGCAGTGGTGACATTTTTCTTCAAACTCGTAAATGCTTCTCCTGCTTCTGTAGTCCATTCAAAGGGAACTCCCTTTCTGAAAAGTCGTGTGAGAGGGATTAATTTATTGGTAAACCCTCGAATAAATCTCCTGCAAAATTTTGCAACGCCGATAAACATCTAACTCCTTCACTGTCTGTGGCGATTTCCATTCCATGACAGCTTCAATTTTGAGTTCATCCATTGTTATTCCTTATGGTGACAGGACGAATCCGAGGAACTCCACTGATGTCACACTGAATGCACACTTTTCCAGCTTCACAAAGAGGTTGTTTTCTCTTAACTTCTGCAACACACTTCTCACTTGTTCTACGTGACTTTCCTTTGAGTCTGAATATATCAAGATATTGTTGATATATACTATTGCACATTGATTGATGTAGTCCTTCAAAACATCATTTATGAAGTGCTGAAATGCAGCTGGAGCATTGCAGAGGCCATAGGGCATCATCTGGTATTCAAACAGTCCAAATTTTGTTCTGAATGCTGTTTTCCATTCGTCACCTTCTCTAATACGAACAAGGTGATATGCCCTTCTCAAATCTAACTTTGTATAAATCCGTGAACCCATCACTTGATCTAAAAGAACAGAGATTAGGGGTAATGGATATCGATTTTTTACAGTAATGCGATTTATTGCCCTATAATCTATACAAGTCCTTAATTCACCTTCTTTCTTGAGGATGAAGAAGAGCGGCAAAGAGAAAGGAGATTGGGAGGGTCTGATAAACCCATTGTCAAGATGTTTCTGTAAGTATTCTTTCAAATGCTGATTTTCCTTCTCTGTCGGAGCGTAAATTCGACTGCAGGGTAAGTTGGCACCAGGTTCAAGCTCTATTTTGTAATCAGCCCTGTGTGGGGGAAGCTTCTCTGCTTC